>NC_083414.1:62851507-68634007 GCF_020745735.1 Hemiscyllium ocellatum
GAGAGAGACAGAGCGATGAGGGCAGGGTGCTTAGTGATGAATACCGGGTGCTCAATACAGGGCAGTGAGAGGTTCCTGGCACAGCGCAATGAAAGATGTCCTATGCTTGTGCCAGGAACCTCTCACTGCCCTGTATTGAGCACCAGACACAACTGAGGATGTGAAACACAGAACGTTAGAGGGAGTGCAGTGATTGGGGAGAAGAGAGTGTTGCGGGCTGGGGTGGGGTGAATGCTTTGTTTTCTTATGTAACAGCAAGACAAGATTGATATTGAGGCACTGAGTGGTGAAGATGAATGTGACTTTCATTTTGATCCTATAGCATCTGCTGTGTGTTCTGCTCTTTGTCAGTAAAGAGAAATGATTGATCAGTACAAATCTTGTTTATTTAACTCCAGAGGCCCACAATTGAATGGGTTTGGCAATGACGCTGTATAATGTAATATCTGTCCTTTGCATAGTATAATTTAGATCAAGCTGACGACTCCATGTAGGATGGAAAGTTCTCTCTGGAGATTTTGGACATCATGTGTCTTCTTTCTTTCTCAGGCTATGGATGACCTGCTGCGCTGTGGCATTTGTTTTGAATACTTCAACACTGCCATGATGATCCCTCAATGTTCACACAATTGTGAGTATTCTGCACGCCACCATCCTAACCTAGGCACCTGAGATGATTTTATCAGTGCACTGCAATTCCGTAGAGTTGTGAAGACATTTTTATACTGCTGTCTGTGTGACATGTAAGGTGCATTGTTTTAGACCGGCGTGTGTCAAATGTTTGTTATCACAGCGGCTGCAGATGGGCTACAGTGACTATGTGCATGTATGGGACAAGACAGACCAGTTTGACATATCATGACAGCAGATCTGGCAGGCAGCAGCAGTAACTTGCAAACAGTTATAATGAGCTGATTTTGGCTCTGTCAGAGTTGTGTTGATTTTTCTTTGGAGGGTTATTCATTATGAGGCCTTGTGAGATTTCTCACTATCTTACAAACTTGCCTTGTCAACTCCTTACCCTGTCCCTTTGCCATCTCTGGACATCCAGTTTCCACCCCACGCGGTGTTTCCACAACAACTTGCCACTCAGCAGGCTTCCACTGACATTGCTGGTGCCTGCTCCATCTCTAAACGGCCTGACAAGCGTTGGTCCTCTCCGGCAATTTAATGGCACAGCAGCCATACTGCCCTTGGCACAAGGCTGGCATGGCTGACACTTCCTTGCATGTACAACTACATTCTGCGATATCAGCCTCTGCTTAAGCATCATGCTGCACACTTTGTCTGTCTGTATTCATATCCTGCCTGAGCTCCCTCTCTTATGTAAGAGCTGTTCTGTCTCCGGTGCCCACTGTAGAACACCACAAGCAGGCGAGCAACTGGACAAGTACAAACACAAACCTGAGCTTTTGTACAGTAATGATTTACAGAAAGCAAAAGGTAACAAAACCGAAGCCAGCAGGGGCTGAGCCCCTAGAATGCCAACTCTATTTTGGCAACGTGACCAACATAGTTTGGAGTTAACAATTGTCAACTGCACCCAGCTTTCGTCTGCTGGACCTGGGTGTCAGTCAGGTTCTCTCTGACTCCTAGCACCAAACCCAACTGAGCTCTGTCATGGAGAGCATCGGCTTCCTCCTCCCCCCATGTAGTCCTCCTTCACAAATGTTTCTCTCATTCCCCCAGTTTCTCAGTATCCAGCCCATTGCAGTTGTGCAGAGCGCAGCGCGTCCAGATGATGTGGCAGACTCTGTCTGGATTAGACTGGAGGATCACTCAGACCGGTTTGAACAGCAGAACCACTTCTTCAGTAGCTCCCCGATCTGCTCCGCCCTGGGGAAGCACAGGCAGCATTGTATCGGTGCTCTGCATCCCTAGGGTTTGTGTTGTGAGTTGTGGTCAGTATGGATGTCTCTTGCCCATCCCCTTGTAGTCCCAGTAAGGCTCCTGGAAGCTCAAACACAGCAAGTACAGGAGAGAGCTGCAGGATGTAGGAATGATGGCAGCTTCCCGAGTAATGGGCGCACACCTCCACAAAGTGGTAATGGTGACCACAGATCACCTAAACATTATTGGAATGGAGCCCCTTCCTGTTGATGAATTCCACAGTGTTGAGATCCAGCCCTCTCAGTGCCTCCTGTCTGTAGTCAATAGCAAGCTGTACCTGGGGGACGCCAGCTACGTTCTTTAATATGACAGCTTAAGCTGTAACACTGACCCCATTACGTGGGGGACACACGACCTGGTGTGATCTTACATAAGAGGCATCGGTCACTGTGCTGGTGTATTTGTGGAGGTGCGACTGAGAGATCCCACAGTGGATCAACTATCACTCCTTGGAAATAGCCAGTTACAAGAAGTTCAGCCCCAAATTGATCTGCATAGCCTACGGGAGAGGATGGCCTCCCACTCTTCCAGCCCTTGGGTCCCTCTCTAGCTCTGACGCAGTTCTGTCACTGTCTCCATGGATGTACATATCCTGCATCAACACTGCGCCTGGCTCATCTCCGGGGAATACAGCTAGGACTGGAAAACTCTGAGCCTCCTGCACAGCTTGTACACCCTGAGGGACTGTGGAGCAGAACCAGGTGCTGCTCAACCCTCCAGTTGGAACTGCTGCTGTTCCTCGGTCAGCCATCAAACCTGGTTCCCCCTGCGTCCATCTTTACCTTCTTAGGAAAGGCAGCCCCAGCCCCCAGCATCCCACCAGTGGGAAGGATCGAAATTGGGAGCAGAACTGACGAGAGTTCTGTAGACCTCGGAACAGTAATTGGTGACATTCCCTGCAGATTAGGGCTGCAGACACATGCAACCCACTCGACCTGGATAATGAGGGAGATGTCTCCATAATCCAACCACTTTCAGGTTTAATCTGGGCATCAATTTGCCATGTGGCTGAGTGACTACTTACTGCCATTGAGAAGGGAGTGCCTGCAGCCGTTGTGGCATTTAACCAACCCTGGACCCACATCAAAAACCCAACTAAACACGGCGTTCAGTCCGGAGCGTCGTTACACCAACATGATAGATGAGGATGCAGCATGTGGCTCATGGAGGTTCCCCTTCAGCCAGCATGGTTTCTTTATAACATCACTGCTGCTCACTTCCACATCATTTAGATGCTCAGGTTCAACTAGTGTTCGCAATGGGACGTAGCAAATCACCTTTCACCAAGATCTGACCTAAGCATCCTCAGTCTGAACACAGAACGATTAGGCAAGGAAATGATCACTAATCCATTGAAGCAGCATTTTGTGGCAACAGATGTGTACAATGTTATGACGTCCAGCAAATGTGGATCCTGTGCATTTGCCCATTAAGCTGTCGCTCTCCACTGACCCTGGTCTTGTTCCTGCCATTTCTTCATAGCAGTTCGTATCTAGACAAGGGAAAGTGATGGTAGTAAAGGAACATTGTGCTGGACACCATCAGCGTGGAGCTCCATTTGGTCACTAGGTTACATCCCCAAAGACGGTTAATGGCAAAAACAAAAAAAAAACTTGACACTATGTGGAAAGGTAGTGTGGATATCGAAAGCTGTTGTAAACTCAAAAAATTAGCATTTTACAGTCATTGAGTAGCTCAGTGAAGCAGAATAGGAGACCCTTGATGGTGTGGTCAGTCAGTGCTTCTGCAGTGCAGAATATCACAAACCGTTCCCTTTGTGTCACAGCAGGTTGCAACCTTTCTTTTGAGGGCTCCTCTTGATCACTACTATTTGATTTTCTGGGGTTACTTCTTGGTTTTCAGAGTCTGCATTTTCATTCTCATTAACTTATTTAGACTTGTACAGAAGCAGAAATAGAAGAATTCATCAATAATCTCAACAGTCATCAACCCTGTGAAACTAAAGCCATAATGCAAAAGAAAAGCATTAACTTCCTGGATAACACCGAAATTAATATTTGCGTGTGATGAAAGTAATTGATGCACACTTGACGCACATGAGCATTAACTAAAGCGCACCTTCTGCAGATTAACGAGGTTACAGCCAGCTAATTTGTTTCCATTGTTTATAAACAAAGCTGGAATGTCTTAACCTAGCTGTCACTGCATCTTGGTTGTCACTCTCAGACTCGAGTTTAACATATGACCATGTCAAAAAGACTGTGCGGAGTGTTGGTAAGGTAAGGATTTTTTAAATCTCTTGGCAATTTAGAGCAGAGGCCTGAAAGCTATGGCAGTTGCATGCTTCACTTGCAGGATGTGGAAGGTAAAGGTCTCCACAAGTTGCCTGCTGACTTCACCTGCAAGAAATGCACCTAACTCCAGCTCCTCACAGAAAATGGTAGGGAGCTGGAGCTGGATGAACTTCAGATCATTCGAGAAGCTGAGGGGGTGATAGAGAGCAGGTACAGAGAGGTAGTAACACCTTAGTTACAGGATAAAGTGACTGCCAGGAGAGGGAAAGGGAATAAGCAGTCAGTGCAGGGATCCCTTGTGGCTGTTCCCCTCAATAATAAGTGTACCGTTTTGGATACTGTTGAGGGGGACAACCGACCGGAGAAAGCCACAGGTCTCTGGCACTGAGCCTGGCTCTGTGGCTCAGAAGGGAAGTGGGGAGAATAGGAAAATGATAGTGATAGGAGAGTCCATGGTTAGAGGAAAAAAACAGGTGATTCTGTGATCATGAGTGAGACTCCCAGATGATATGTTGCCTTCTGGGTGCCAGGGTCAGGATTTCTCGGATCGAGTCTATAGGATTCTTAAGATCGGGTGGCGGGCTTGGTGAGCAGCCAGAAGTCGTGGTACACATCGGTACCAATGACATTGCTAAGAAAAGAGATGACGACCTGAAAAGTGAATATAGAGAGTTAGGTTGGAAGCTGAAAGGCAGGATGAGCAGAATAGTAATCTCAGGATTGCTACCGCTGCCACAGGCTAGTAAGGCTAGGAACAGAGAGCAAGTGCAGCTGCAGAGCTGGTATAGGAGGGAGGGCCTCACGTAGAACAATACAGCACAGAACAAGCCCTTTGGCCCACGATGTTGTGCCGAACATTTGTCCTAACTTAAGCACCTATCCATGTACCTATCCAATTGCCGCTTAAAGGTCACCAATGATTCTAACTCTGCCACTCCCACAGGCAGCGCATTCCATGCCCCCACCACTCTCTGGGTAAAGAACCTACCCCTGACATTCCTCCATACGTTTCACTCTTCACCTTAAGTTTATGTCCCCTTGTAACACTCTGTTGTACCCGGGGAAAAAGTCTCTGACTCTCTACTCTATCTATTCCCCTGATCATCTTATAAACCTCTATCAAGTCACCCCTCAACCTTCACCGTTTCAATGAGAAAAGGCCTAGCACACTCAACCTATTGTCGTACGACCTATTCTCCATTCCAGGCAACATCCTGGTAAATCTCCTCTGCACCCTCTCCAAAGCTTCCACACCTTTCCTAAAATGAGGCGACCAGAACTGCACATGGTACTCCAAATGTGGCCTTACCAAGGTTCTATACAGCTGCAACATCACCTCACTGTTGAATTCAATCCCTCTGCTAATGAACGCTAATACACCATAGACCTTCTTATAAGCTCTATCCACCTGTGTGGCAACTTTCAAAGATCTATGAACATAGACCCCAAGATCCCTCTGCTCCTCCACCTTACTAAGAACCCTACGTTAACCCTGTATTCCGCATTCTTATTTGTCCTTCTAAAATGGACAACCTCACACTTGTCAGGGTTGAACTCCATCTGCCACTCCTCAGCCCAGCTCTGCATCATATCTAAGTCCCTTTGCAGCCGACAACAGCCCTTCTCACTATCCACAACTCCACCAATCTTCGTATCGTCTGCAAATTTACTGACCCACCCTTCGACTCCCTCTTCCAAGTCATTAATAAAAATTACAAACAGCAGAGGACCCAGAACTGATCCCTGCGGAACCCCACTTGTAACTGGACTCCAGGCTGAATATTTACCATCTACCACCACTCTCTGACTTCGATCGGTTAGCCAGTTCTCTATCCAACTGGCCAAACTTCCCACTATTCCATGCTTCCTGACTTTCCACATAAGCCTACCATGGGGAACCTTATCAAATGCCTTACTAAAATCCACGTACATTACATCCACTGCTCTACCCTCATCTACATGCTTGGTCACCACCTCAAAGAATTCAATAAGACTTGTAAGGCAAGACCTACCCCTCACAAATCCGTGCTGGCTATCCCTAATCAAGCAGTGTTTTTCCAGATACTCATAAATCCTATCCCTCAGTACCCTTTCCATTACTTTGCCTACCACCGAAGTAAGACTAACTGGCCTGTAATTCCCGGGGTTATCCCTATTCCCTGTTTTGAACAGGGGCACGACATTCACCACTCTCCAGTCCCCTGGTACCACCCCCGTTGACAGTGAACGCGAAAAGGTCATTGCCAGCGGTTCTGCAATTTCCTCTCTTGCTTCCCACATTATCCTAGGATGTATCCCGTCAGGCCCGGGGGACTTGTCTATCCTCAAGTTTTTCAAAATGCCCACCACATCTTCCTTCCTAACAAGTATCTCCTCTAGCTTACCAGTCCGTTTCATACTCTCCTCTTCAATAATACGGTCCCTCTCATTTGTAAATACTGAAGAAAAGTACTCATTCAAGACCTCTCCTATCTCTTTCGACTCAATACACAGTCTCCCACTACTGTCCTTG
Source organism: Hemiscyllium ocellatum (assembly GCF_020745735.1). Lineage (NCBI taxonomy): Eukaryota > Metazoa > Chordata > Chondrichthyes > Orectolobiformes > Hemiscylliidae > Hemiscyllium > Hemiscyllium ocellatum. The sequence goes on from NC_083414.1 coordinate 62,858,165, forward strand.
ATTGGACCTACCCTCGTTCTCGTCATTCTCATGTTTCTCACATACGCATAAAAGGCCTTGGGGTTATACATGATCCTACCCGCCAAAGATTTTTCATACCCTCTCTTAGCTCTCCTAATCCCTTTCTTCAGCTCCCTCCTGGCTATCCTGCATCCCTCCAACGCTCTGTTTGAACCTTGTTTCCTCAACCTTGTGTAAGCCTCCTTCGTCCTCCTTACAAGACATTCAACCTCCCTCGTCAACCAAGGTTCCCCCACACAATCATCTCTTTCCTGCCTGACAGATACATGCATATCAACGACATGTCGTATCTGTTCCTTGAAAAAGTTCCACATTTCAACGACATCCTTCTCTGAAAGCCTACGCTCCCAATTTATGCTCCTCAGATCCTTCTTGCAGCATCATATTTACCCTTCCTCCAATTGTAAAACCTACCCTGTTGCACGCATCTATATCTCTCCATAACCAAGGTGAAAGTCACAGAATTGTGGTCACCATCACCAAATTGTTCACCCACTAACAAGGCCATCACTTGTCCCGGTTCGTTACCAAGTACCAAATCCAATATGGCCTCCCCTCTGGTTGGACAATCTACATACTGAGTTAGAAAAGCTTCCTGGACACACTGCACAAATACTGCCCCGTCCAATCTACTTGATCTAAAGAGCTTCCAATCAATATTTGGGAAGTTGAAATTGCCCATGACTACTACCCTGTGGCTTCTGCACCTTTCCAAAATCTGTTTCCCAATCTGTTTCTCCACATCTCTGCTGCTATTGGGGGGGCCTATAGTAAACACCCAACAAGGTGACTGCTCCTTTCCTATTTCTGACTTCAGCCCATACTACCTCCAAAGGCAGATCCCCCTCGAACTGCCTTTCTGCAGCTGTTATACCATTTCTAATTAGCAACGCCACCCCCCTCCCTCCTTTTTTACCACCTCCCTCCTAATGTTATGAAACATCTGTAACCAGGAACCTCCAACAACCATTCCTGTCCCTCTTCTATCCACATTTCCGTGATGGCCACAACATCGTAGTCCCAAGTATCGATCCACGCCTTAAGTTCACCCATCTTATTTCTGATACTCCTTGCGTTGAAGTATACACACTTGAGCCCATCTCTGTGTCCACAAGTATTCCCTGTCAGTGCTACCTTCTCCACAGCCTCCCTACATTTTTGGACATCCTGAAAAACAGCTAACCTACTTGCTGGATTACAAGTCCGGATCCCATCCCCCTGTCAAATTAGTTGAAAAGTGCTGGCAAACCTACCCCCCAGGATATTGGTGCCCTTCTGGTTCAGGTGTAACCCGTCCTGCTTGTACAGGTCCCATCTTCCCCAGAATGCAGTCCAATTGTCCAAATACCTGAAGCCCTCCCTCCTACACCATCCTTGTAGCCATGTGTTCAACTGCACTCTCTCCCTATTCCTTGCCTCACTGTCACATGGCACCGACAACAACCCAGAGGTGACGACTCTGTCCGTCCTAGCTTTTAGCTTCCAGCCTAACTCCCTGAACTCCTGAATGACCTCCGCACCCCTCTTCCTACCTATGTCGTTGGTGCCAATGTGCACCACGACTTCTGGCTGCACACGCTCCCCCTTAAGGATTCTGAAGACATGGTTCTGAGACGTCTCGGACCCTGGCACCCGGGAGGCAACAAACCACCCAAGAGTCTCGCCCATGTCCACAGAACCGCCTGTCTGTCCCTCTAACTATAGAGTCTCCTATAACTAGCGCTCTCCTCCTCTCTCCCTTTCCCTTCTGGGCCTCAGAGCCGGACCTCGTGCCAGAGACCTGGTCACTGCAGCTTACCCCTGCTGGGCCGCCCCCCCCCAACAGTATCAAAAGCGGTATACTTAGTGTTGAGGGGAACGACCACAGGGGATCCCTGCACTGCCTGCTTCCTCCCCTTCCCACATCTAACTGTTACCCAGCTACCTCTGTTCTCTGGAATAACTCTGTCCCTGTAGCTTCTATCTATCACCCTCTCAGCCTCTCGAATAATCCTCAGTTCATCCAACTCCAGCTCAAGTTCCCTAATGCGGTCTGTGAGGAGCTGGAGCTGGCTGCACTTCCAGCGGGTGAAGTTGGCAGGAGCATCGGTGGTCACCCCTACCTCAAACATCCTGCAGGAGGAACATTCCACTGCCTGCCTGCGCTGCCATGACTCTACACTTAGTCTCCAAAACAAGAATACTAAGTAGCTTACCTGTTCAGCCGACTGAGTCCTTTTTTTTAGGTTAGAGGAGGAGGGAAGGTGGGAGACACTACACATGGATCTTTGGGATACCTTCTGGGGAAGGTGAGACCTGTACAAGGAGGACTGGTTGCACCTGAACTGGAGGGGTGCCAATATCGTAGGCGGGAGGTTTGCTAGGGGTCTTTAGGAGGGTTTAAACTAATTTAGCAGGGAGATGGGAACCGCAGCTACTGAACAGAGGATGGTGTAGCTGATGGACAGGAAGATACAGCTTGCAGAGTGTCTGTGAGGAAGAATGGACAGTTGACAGGGTAAAGTTGCAGTCAGTGTGACAGGTTGAAGTGTGTCTGTTTTAATGTAAGAAGTGTCAGGAATAAAAGTGATAAATTTAGATCATGGATCAGTACTTGGAACTACGATGTTGTGGGCATTATGAAAACTTGGAGAACACTGGGGCAGGAATGTTCTTGGATGTTTTGGGGTTGAGATGTTTCGAGAGGAATAGGGAGGGAGGTAAAAGATGTGGGAGAGTGGCATCGCTAATCAGGGATAGTATAACAACTGCAGAAAGGGAGGCCGTTGAGGGTTGGTCTACAGAGTCAGAATGGGTGGAAGTCAGAAACCGGGAAGGAGCAGTCATTTTACTTGGAGTTTTCTATAACCTTCCACCCCCCCCCCCATAGCAACAGAGACACTGATGTGCAGAAGTAACAGGGTTGTTGTTATGGTTCAACTTTCCTAAAGTTGATTGGAACCTCCTTAGTATAAATATTTTGGAGCAGACTTTATCAGATGTGTCCAGGAAGGATTCCTGACTCAATACGTAGGAGAGGCCATATTGGATTTGCAGGTCAGGTGTCAGATCTTTCGGTGGGAGAGCATTTTGGTAATAGTGATCACACCTCTCTGACCTTTAGTATAGTCGTGGAGAGGGATAGCAGCAGATGGAATGGGAAAGTATTTAATTGGGGGAGAGGGAACGACAATGTTATATTTGTGTGGAGCATAAACTGAGAGCAGATATTCTCAGAGAAATACACCAACTGAAATGTGGAGATTGTTTAGGGAGCACTTGCGAGTGCTGGATCGGTTTGCCCTACTGAGGCGTAAAAGGGATGGTAGGGTGAAGGAACCGTGGGTGACAAGGGATGTGGAACATGTAATCAAGAGGAAGAAGGAAGCTTACTTAAGGTTGAGGAAGCAAGGATCAGACAGGACTCTAGAGGGTTACAAAGTAGCCAGGAAGGAACTGAAGAATGGATTTAGGAGAGTGAGAAGGGGGCATGAAAAAGTCTTGGTGAGGAGGATTGAGGAAAATCCTAAGGCTTTCTACACTTTTATGTGAGGAACAAGAGGAAGGCCAGAGTGAGAGTAGGGCCGATCAGGGATAGTGGAGGAAACTTGTGCCTGGAGCCGGAGGAGTTGGGGAGGTCCTTAATGAATACCTGGCTTCAGCATTCACTAGTGAGAGGGACCTTGTCATTTGTAAGTCCAGCGTGAAACAGGCTGAAATGCTCGATGTTGAGGAGGTTGTGCTGGTGATTTTGATAGACATGAGTTAGATAAATCCCCGGGCCAGACGGGATATATCCAGTGTTACTACGGGAAGGGATTGCTACACCTTTTGCGATGATCTTTGCATCCTTGCTGTGCACTGGAATACTGCCAGATGATTGGAGGGTGGCAAAGGGGAATAGGGTTGACCTGGAAATTACAGGCCAGTCAGTCTTATGCCAATGGTGGGTAAATTAGTGGAGAGGATTCTGAGAGACAGGATTTATGATTATTTGGAAAAGCATAGCTTGATTAGAGAGAGTCAATGTGGCTTTGAGAGGGGCAGGTCATGCCTCACAAGTCTTATTGAACTCTTCTGAGAAGTGACAAAACACATTGAAGGTAGAGCAGTAGATGTGGTGTACATGAATTTTAGCAAGGTGTTTGATAAGGTTCCCTGTGGTAGGCTCATTCAGAAAGTAAGGAGGCATGGGAGACAGGGAAACCTGTCTGGGTACAGAAGGCAGAGGGTGGTCGTCGATGGAACGTATTCAGCCTGGAGCTTGGTGACAGTGGTGCTTGGATAAGGAAGCGGAAGGGTGGATTAGTAAGTTTGCCGATGACACAAAGGTTGGTGGAGTGGTGGATAGTGTGGAGGGCTGCTGTAGGTTGCAATGGGACATTGACAGGATGCAGAACTGGGCTGAGAAGTGGTAGATGGAGTTCAACCTGGAAATGTGTGTGAAGTGATGCATTTTGGAAGGTCGTAATTGGGTTTGAATGCAGAGTACAGGGTTAAAGGCAGGATTCTTGGCAGTGTGGAAGAACAGAGGGATCTTGGGGGTCCACATTCATAGATCCCTCAGAGTTGACACCCAAGTTGATAAGGTTGTCAAGAAGGCGCATGGTTATTGGCTTTCATTAGCAGTGGAATCAAGTTTAAGAACCGCAAGGTTATGTTACAGCTTTGTAAAACCCTGGTTAGACCACGCTGGGTGTATTGTGTTCAGTTTTGGTCGACTCATTATAGGAACGATATAGAAGCTTTAGAGAGGAAGCAGAGGAGACTTACCAGGATGCTGTCTGGACTAGGGGGCATGTCTTATGCAGAAAGGTTGAGGGAGCTAGGGCTTTTCTCGGAGTGAAAAAGGATGAAAGGCGACTTGATAGACATGTGCAAGATGATGAGAGGCATCGATAGTGGATAGCCAGAGACGTTCCCATGGCAGAAATGGCTATTATGAGGGGCATAATTTTAAGGTGATTGGAGGAAGGTTTAAGGGGGATGTCTGAGGTAGGTTGTTTACACAGAGTGGTGGGTGTGGGGAATGCAATGTCAGCAGTGGTGGTAGAGTCAGATACATTAGGGACATTTAAGTGAATCTTGGATAGATGCATGGATGATAATAAAGTGTAGAGTATGTCGGTTAGTTTGATCTTGGAGTAGAATAAAAGGTCAGCAGAACAGCGAGGGCCGAAGGGCCTGCCAGTGCTGTACTGTTTTATGTTCGTTTTATTGGCATACACTAAATGTACCACTGTACATTAGGTTCTGAACATGTGCAGCTTGAACAGGAGTTACCACATTTGTTGGTAAGTAATTCATTGCTTCAGTGATTTAAAGTCATCCCAGTTCTGAGTGTTCCCTTTCCCATCACTATGGTCTTCCTGTCTCACCCTCCCTTTCAGTTCAGCCTCCTCTATCATAGAACATAGAACATAGAAAAATACAGCACAGTACAGGCCCTTCGGCCCTCGATGTTGTGCTGATCCAAGCCCACCTAACCTACACTAGTTCACTATCCTTCATATGCCTATCCTATGCCCGTTTAAATGTCCATAAAGAAGGTGAGTCCACCACTGCTACTGGCAGGGCATCCCATGAACTCACGACTCGCTGAGTAAAGAATCTACCCCTAACATCTGTCCTATACCTACCACCCCTTAATTTAAAGCTATGCCCCCTTGTAATAGCTGACTCCATATGTGGAAAAAGGTTCCAATTGTCAACCCTATCTAAACCCCTAATCACCTTGTACACCTCTATCAAGTCACCCCTAAACCTTCTTTTCTCCAATGAAAAGAGCCCCAAGTGCCTCAGCCTTTCCTCATACGATCTTCCTACCATACCAGGCAATATCCTGGTAAACCACCTCTGCACCCGTTCCAGTGCCTCCACATCCTTCCAATAGTATGGCGACCAAAACTGCACACAATACTCGAGATGCGGCTGCACCAGAGTCTTATACAACTGCAACATGACCTCAGAACTCCGGAACTCAATTCCTCTACCAATAAAAGCCAGTACGCCATATGCCTTCCTCACAGTACTATTTACCTGGGTGGCAACTTTCAGAGATCTGTGTACATGGACACCAAGATCCCTCTGCTCATCCACACTACCAGGTATCCGACCATTAGCCCAGTACCCCATCTTCTTGTTACTCTTACCAAAGTGAATCACTTCACACTTACGTACATTGAACTCCATTTGCCACCTTTCTGCTCAGCTCTACAGCTTATCTATATCCTGCTGTAACCTACCACATCCTTCCTCACTGTCAACAACTCTACCGACTTTCGTATCATCTGCAAACTTGCTCACCCAACCTTCAAGCCCTTCCTCCAGGTCATTTATAAAAATGACAAACAGCAATGGTCCTTTTTTTTTGACGGTGGGGATAGGTAGGTAGTGGAGGTGGTGTTTCTTCTCTCCTCCCTCTCCCAACTCCGTGCATTTTGAACATTTGCACAACGCTTAGTGGCCTATGTTTTATCATAGTATTAGGTAGTGCTTTAGAAATGTAGTAACTTCCCTTTGCCCTTATGCTTGGCTTTCTTATCCCTGTTTGGAGCCACACTGATGGCTTGCAGTTATTGCCTGGACTGGACATACCTTACTGTGAAAATACTGTTACTCCAAATTTTACATAGTTTATCCTGCAATGATTTTTTTAGCTTCTCACAAAACATATTACCACAAACCTCAACAAACCTACTAAATATCTCCATCAAAAATATATGTGTTGGCACAAAAATATTTGAACATTTTCCACCGCTTTACCAAATTAAACCTCTCATGAAGAATGAAGACTGTGATCCCTTTTCTTTATCAAGCTCCTGTCTGCCCATGAGTTTTTTAGGCTGAGGTATCAAATCTTGATTTATAATGCAGGTAGTATATCGTTAATCTGTGATACAGCTCCACCCTTAAAAGTTTGTTCATGAGACTAGTCAATATTAGTTCAGCCAGGCAACCAAATTGTTGTTACTTTGTCCATGTTGAGCAGCCTGTTATTTGAAAGGAACTCATCCCTCTAGCACTATATCGAATATTTTTCTCTGAAGTGTTGCCTTTGTTTGTGGAATAGAGCTATGACTTTTGGCAACCTATGAGATTTATTTCATTTGTTTTATGGGAATCAAGTGTGTTATTAGAAATAATTGAAGCCAAACTATGTTCAGTATCTCTTCGTACCTTTGGTGTTGGGCAAGAGAGAGCTGACTTATCAGTTCCTTCAGCCAAATGTCACTCAGGCTGACCACTGTTGTTCTTGGATGAGGCCAGCTCCTATGTGCTTCTGGCCTCCGATCCGTCATGCTTCCTGTTTCTTACCTCAGGCTAAAGTTGATGGTTTCACTCTAGTTAAACTCCTTCGCATTTGATCTGTTGCCATGATTGTTCTCCCCGAAGCGCTGCTTTGTCCCTTTCACCTCACCATTACAGCCAGCACTCTAATCTGTACCTTTTTTCATCTCAACTTTTACCGTCTTGTCGAAGCCTCCTGCTTCCATGCTCCATTTACTCTGATTGAACTAAGAATTCTGTAACCTGGATCCTCTCCCAGATTATCAACACGCTGAGCCCTTCCAAATTCTCTGTGTTTTAATATTTCTGTCCTGCAATCCCACAGCCTAATCCTGTCCAGCCTAAGCATGTTCTTCCAGCTACATACCTCTGATTCTGCAAGCCTGTTTGCTCTTCGTATTCCCTTGTGCGATGCGGGTGTCTCTGGCAAACTCAGCATTTCATAGAATCTCTACAGTGTGGAAACAGGCCATTTGGCCCAATAGGTCCTCACTGACTCTCCAAAGAGTAGCCCACTCAGACACATTCCCGTACCCTATTATTCTACAATTCCCCAACTGGCCTGTACCTAGCCGACACATCCCTGAACACAATGGGTAATTTAGCATGGCCAGTTCATCTAACCTGCACATCTTTGGACTGTGGGAGGAAACTGGACAACCCAGAGGAAACCCGCACAGACACTGGGAGAATGTGCGAACTCCACACAGTTGCCCCAGGCTGGAATCGAACCCAGGTCCCTGGTGCTGTGAGGCAGAGGTGCTAACCACTGAGCCACCGTGCTGCCCATCCACATTGCAGTTCATCCTTGATTGTTTTTGAGATGGTGGTGGTGATGACCTATCTTTTTGGACCACTTTGTTCTCTGTGATTTGAGCTTGTTTTGTAGGGATTTTGATGCAACTGAATGGCTTGCTAATCTGCTTCAGAGTGAAGTTGGGCGTCAGCCCCACACATGTGGTTCTGGTCTGACACATATTTGCAGACCTGGTGTGGACAGTGCGTTACCTTTAAGGGACAATCGTGTGAGCCACTTGGGTTTGACAACAGTCAAATTGTGACATGGTCACCAAACATTGATAAGACACATTTACTGACTCCTCAACAAATTAGCATTGTATCTAGTCTGGTTAGGGGAGTTGGCGGTGGACCAGTTAGGGAGGCGGAGGTCAGCGAGGGTCTGGCCTGGTTGGAGGGAGAGTCAACGTGTGTCTGGTCTGGTTGGGGGGAGTCAGTGAGGGTCTGGTCTGGTTGGGAGGGGGTCAGCTTGTGTCTGGTCTGGTTGGGTGTGGTCAGTGAGTGTCTAGTCTGGTTGGGGGTGAGTCGGTGTGTGTCTGGTCTGATTGTGGGGGGGAGTCAACAAGTGTCTGGTCTGGTTGTAGATGTCAATCAGCTGGCACAGTTATGGTGGGTAGAATGGCTGCTTTCTGGGCTGGAAGATTCTTGGGTAGCATGAAAATGGTGAGGCCTTGATAAATCCCTGCTTGGAATATAGCAGTATGAAGCCTTGACATTATCCATGAGAATCATGCTGGTCACTGTGGGTAATTCCCGTGTAAGGAAATGTGGAATTGCAGTCAGGCCAGACTTACACATGGTAGATTTCTCTCCAATAATGCATTGTATCAGATGACTGGGTCTGGTGCTTTGTGATATAACCTACTCTTTGTATCACAGTTTCTTGACAGTGAACATACTCCTCAGTCACTGCACTGCAGCTGTGACTCTGGGAGCTTGGGAATGATCTGGGAATGCCTCAGAGATTTATTGAATTGATTTCTTATTGTTCCATCTCGTCCTGTCCCATTTTACTTGGTAAACTGACTAATCTCCAGTTCCTCCATCTCAGAATAAACCACATTTCAGTTGGGCTCCATGCTGTGAAGTTTCCTAAATTCTTGCCAATTGTTGCCGTGGCAATATTTTGACCTGCAGTTTTTCTTTCCTTTTTTTTTTGTTTTGGCTTCCTGTTCTTCTAAATTCCTCAGCTGGAGTCTAATATCAGCAGTTGAGATGACCATTCTTAAAGTGAACGTGGATGCTGGAAATCAGTGGGTTGTTTAGGACCAAGGGTGGGAAGTAACCTGATAGGAATATGGGGAGAAAAACGAGAATATCACTGGTTTCTATTTGAGTGATGCTTCTCTAGAATTGCTTGTCACAGTATAAGAAGCATCTTAATGAGTATGCAGATGAGTGAATATGTGACAATGTCTGTTTCAGTGTGAATGAAGCAGAATTTGTGCTCTCTTCAACTCCCTGTTACTTTAACAGTTATGCACTAATTAAATTTGTGGAAGTGCATTTTTCTTAGACCAACCGAATTGTTTCATACAATCGCAGAAAAGTTATGGCACAGGAAGGGAACTTGCAGCGCACTGTACCTGCACTAACTAAATAAACTGGCTGCTCATTCTAATCCCACTTTCTGGCTCCTGGATCCTGGCCTTTGTAAACTGTCGATCTTTGTGTGTTCCTTTTAAACAGGGTTTCTATCTCCACCATCAAACCAGGCAACACTTTTCACATACTCACCACCATCTGGGCAGAAAGGTTTTTTTCCTTCATGTCCCCTCTAATCCTTCTATCAATCACTGTAAATTTCTGCCCCCTCCTAATTAACTTCTGTGTTGGGGAAACGGCTCTTCTCTCTGCACTCTGTACAGGCTCCAAATAATTTTGGACAGCTCAATTAATTCATGCCTCAGCATCTTCTAAACTAAATAAAGTGATCCTAGCCTGTCACTGGTTTCTTGCTTGCATTACGAGAAACCCTGGCACCGTATTATAAATCTCCTCTGTACTCTTTTTCCAGAGCAATTATGTTCTTTCTGTAATGTGGTGACCAGAACAGGGCACAACATTTCAGCTGTAATCTTGACAGGGTTTTACACTTCTGGCATTGCATACCTGCTCCTATATTTTGTATCTTGTCCAGTGAAGGAAAGCATGCCAAATGTTTCCTTTTGTACCTTATCTATCTGTCCTGCCACCTTTGAGAGCCTTATGGATGTGCGTAATGTCTCTCACATTTTCTATTGTTAATAGCCTCCTCTTTATTATGTATTCCTTATCTTTGTTTGCTTTCTCTAAATACATTACCTCTCATTTTTCTGGTGAGAATTCCGTTTCCCACTTTTCCATCCACTGCTTGGTATCATCCCTCAGTCAAGACCCATCTGCTTTGCTATCAACTACACGACTAATTTTCATGTCATTTGCAAATTTCCCAATCGTGCGTCCCACATTTGAATGTAAATCGTTAATGTATACCACACTGACGCGCACCATTATTGCGGAGCTGGAGATAGAGAATGGAAGGGCCACTCCTTTTGCAGTTACAGAGGAACCTCGGTTATCCGAATGTCAATTATCTGAATATCAATTATCCGAAGGGGATCTCGAGGTCCCGATAGAAACATTACATCAAAGAAAGTTTCAGCTCTGATCATGTCTTTTGTTTACAATGATTAAAAATGATCTCTGCTTACTGAAATGCTGCCGAGAACAGTCCTAGACATTGATGGAAGCCCAGATGGAAGTCCAAATGACTGACCTCTCACCCTCCCTCTCTCCACACTTTCCATAGACCTCTGCACAGAGGTGAACCCTACATCCCCCTTCCCCAGATATTCTGTCTAATATTGTCCTATACATGGCAGAGGTGGAACTTGCCAAAAAGTTGTGAGAATATGTGTGTGTGTGTGTGTGTGTGTGTGTGTGAGAGAGAGAGAGAGAGAGAGAGAGTGAGAGAGTGTGTGTGAGAGAGAGAGAGAGAGAGAGAGAGAGAGAAAAGGTAGCAGGAGTCTTACTGTTGATGTCCATTCCGGTGGGGTGTGGAGGGGGGCTGACCAGGTTGGGGGCCAGGGTGATGTTGGACTGGGCTGGGGGTGAAGGGGGGGATGTTGGACAAGGTTGAGGGTTCAGGGGGCGTTGGAAGGGGTTGGGGGGGTGGGCGCCTGTGCGCAGTGTGCTGCCGTGTCCTGAATGGGGAGTAGACATAACAGAAAACTCTGACCCCCAGAGGAGAGGCATTGAATCGATTCACTGAATGATCAGTTATCTGACCGAAATAGTGCCTGCCCATCTCATTCGGAGAATCGAGGTTCCTCTAATCTGTTACACTTTGTTCTATTTTCAGGACAAAGTGGTCTTGTAAAATGGTGGAATTATTTTATATCAGTTTAGGAAGTGGGGATTGTTTGTCCTTTTTCCATAAAAACCAATGTTTTGTCAAATATCCAGTGTTGTTGCTGAACAAGACCATTTAACAGCAAAGGCATAGCTTTCATTCTTCTAAGTGTATGTGTGTATATGTATGCCATGTTGTCGTATACAGCATTCTAATGAAGTCACTAATGGTTTGTCACTTACGATGGAAAATGATAAATTGAGTCAATTCAGTATAGAACAAATTAAGATCCTTCAAAAACAATGAGACGCACCTCAAATAAATGCATGTCAAATCTTCGCTAATGTGACCTGAAAATATATATAGCACATTAATCAAAAATTCAAGGAGGAGAAAGAATAAGCTTCAGAAATCTTGCAGAAACAAGATTGTTTGTTGGGATTAGTAGGACAGGTGATTTTAAAAAAACGCAGTTAGAATTACAAAAAGGGCGTTTGAGAAACAAATTTCAGATACAAAGCGTTCCAATAATAATTATTTCAGCTCAATAACCAAAAAGCTATGAGCCCGAATAGGTGTAAGTGGGTCTGAAGCTGAGCACGAGCAGGTGGTTAAAACATCAAATGAAAATGTTGACTCCAAACTCAGAAAGTTTTTTTTTATTTCAAAAATATACTTTATTCATAAAATATGCATAGAATAATTTGATACACTGTACATTAGGTAATGCCATTCATATTTCCACATTTACATACAAACTCAGAAAGTAGCTCTTGTAAAAGTCTCCTGAAGAGCCATGAGAAAATAAAATGCTTGGGACTGTGTGGAGCAGGCTGTTTCTGTGGAGATATCTTTACAGTTGTACTGTGCTGAGAAAAACAATTTCCTTTGATCTCAAACTGCTCAGAGGCATGAGAGAAAATTACCCAAAAACTTCAAAAGCTGCGATTTCAGAATCAATGAAGAGCACAGTTGGATGGCAGCTTCATGAGCAAAGTGTTCCAGCAGGAAACTACATTCATCCTGCGAAAATAAAAATTAAAGGGTAGATATTGGGACTGTTTTGTCTGTATTGTAAATTGTTTTTGTTACGTACTGCAACATTCTCCTCAAGGCACTAACTCATGGCTGAAGTATGATACCAGAGGCATGAGCCGTCCATCTGTATCTCTTATGTATGAGTCGACAGTGATACTTGTAGGGTATTTAACCATTGAGCAAATTCTAGTTTTCACTTGATCATAATCCAAAACCCTGAGCAGGACTTGCCTGTTTCGAGCCATGGTTACCAGTGGAGTGGATATTTTAACATCCTATGAGTGCAATTCAAATAGTTATTTTTCCTTTCTCTTTCCTGCACACTGTGTGGTATATGTGAACCATCATGATTAAGTAGGTTCCTGTCAAACATTTTCCCGTCTAAGATTGTGCTGGAGTGAGTGGGGAGGTGCAGGGCGATGGCAGTGATGATTGACAGGATCGATGGCGAAGTGACCATTTGTTGATGGAGCTGAAATTTAAACATAGGCACCAAATGAAACATATTTCTATATTTTTTCATCAGTGGACCTCCAGTGTCATCCACTGAAAATCAGTACAGTGCTTGCTTTGATCTACACTGGAAACTGAGTTAGGATTTCTTAAGTGCGTCCAGAGTGTTAGTATTTAATTAGTCCATTTAAAATTTTTAATTGCTACCAGTCAACTTTTGGACTTCATTGAAATCTGACTTTAAGTGAGTAATTTCTCTATGTTTGTGTTGGAATAAACCATACTTGCTGATTCTGATTTACAAATTCATTGTCTGATATAATCATGCATTGTGACCCTGTTTATGTTACTAGCAGGGTTCCTGCTAGTATATATCTTTTGAAGCTTGCAACAGAGTGTTGAAAGAAATGGCAGAGTCTTGACAAGTTGTGTATAGTTTATCCTGTGTCCTTGTGTGAGATGGAGTAGCAGTACTGTGGCATGGTAATTGTGTTGACAGCTGTTCACACTTTACTCTCACGACCTGACACTATTGATCATCTGCAGAGACTTATTATTTGGCCTATTGACACTCCACTCACACCACTTATAAAATGTTTGATCTGTCTACCCATTGATCTCTCTCTGCCTATGAATTCTGTGCCTGTATGCTTTTTGTCACTTCACCTGACGAAGGAGCAGCGCTCCAAAAGCTTGTGATTTCATTTGGACTATAACCTGGTGTCATGTGACTTCTGACATACCAAAGACAGTTACAAGTGACTATAATCCACAGGACTTAAGCAGGATGCTTATTGCCATCCATTGTGCACTTAGGGATAGGCAACAAAATGCTGGTTTTGCTAGCGATGCTTATTCCCCAGATGGGTGTTTGCTTATGTTGAACTGAGATCATGGTGCGCTCTTAGACCAGGCTTGTGATTTCCTAGCTTATACCTGACCCAAATCATTTGTGACTGGACGCACTGATATAAGATGCAGAAGTGATCATCGGATTGATTTAAATCATTCTACTCATCACAGGGGACTTACAAACCCTCATACTCAGAAATGTGATCCCATACTGCAGTGTAATGCTAAAAATCTGACATGAGTGTTTCCTGTGCTTGCAAAAGGCTCTTTGGTATTGCACTGCATTATGTTCACACTTGCGTATGAATGGACTTGTGAACGGACTCCTTTCACCTTAGGAACCGGCGTACAAAGTCTTCCATATGAATGCAATTGTTTTTAGATTAGATTAGATTAGATTACTTACAGTGTGGAAACAGGCCCTTCGGCCCAACAAGTCCACACCGACCTGCCGAAGCGCAACCCACCCATACATTTACCCCTTACCTAACACTACGGGCAATTTAGCATAGCCAATTCACCTGACCCGCACATCTTTGGACTGTGGGAGGAAACCGGAGCAGCCGGAGGAAACCCACGCAGACATGGGGAGAACGTGCAAACTCCACACAGTCAGTTGCCTGAGTCGGGAACTGAACCCGGGTCTCAGGCGCTGTGAGGCAGGGGATCGCATTTCTGAGTATGAGGGTTTGTAAGTCCCCTGTGATGAGTAGAATGATTTAAATCAATCCGATGATCACTTCTGCATCTTATATCAGTGCGTCCAGTCACAAATGATTTGGGTCAGATATAAGCTAGGAAATCACAAGCCTGGTCTAAGAGCGCACCATGATCTCAGTTCAACATAAGCAAACACCCATCCGGGGGATAAGCATCGCTAGCAAAACCAGCATTTTGTTGCCTATCCCTAAGTGCACAATGGATGGCAATAAGCATCCTGCTTAAGTCCTGTGGATTATAGTCACTTGTAACTGTCTTTGGTATGTCAGAAGTCACATGACACCAGGTTATAGTCCAAATGAAATCACAAGCTTTTGGAGCGCTGCTCCTTTGTCAGGTGAAGTGACAAAAAGCATACAGGCACAGAATTCATAGCTGGAAGAGACCTATGCAAAACAAATTTAATCTCTTCAGTTTTGTCCTTAATGAACACAGCATTTGAACAGCTCAGTGTATAACATTTAATTAGTGATTTTCACTCGGGCATAAGAAGGGCTTCTTTGAGAAATGGGAACAAGGGAGAGCTTGTCTGATATTATGCTTAAAACATGCAGATAGGCTAGTGCCAATGGAGCTTTCTTTTTCATTTAGCCTAAGTACAGGTAGTAGGAGACAGTGAGGTCTGCAAATGCTGGAGATCAGAGTTGAGAGTGTGTTGCTGGAAAAGCGCAGCAGGTTGGAGCCCTTCATCATTGTTGACTTTCCTGCTCCTTGGATGCTGCCTGCCCTGCTGTGCTTTTCCAGGAACACACACACAACTCAGTACAGGTAGTACCTGAGCTAGGAATCTTCAATGCTGATGCTAGACTTCACGTGGAAATTTTGCTTCCTTACAGTAAAGTCCTGCTATTTGTGTGATACTCTTGGTAAATTCACAATAATATTTTATCTGTTTTCTGACAGTGATTGCAGTGTTCGCTCACATGTATGGTGCATGTCCTGTCAGCCATTTTCACCATTTGCAAAAGTAATTTGACTCCGATGTTCTCCATGGACACAGTCCCTGTGAATAGCGGTACTTCATTGAATCTTTTACCTCAGTTAGATACAAAAATTGTATTATTAATTGTACAGAGTTGTATTAATCCTGTGCATGATGAACCATCAATATGCTGTAAATTCTCAAAGGTGTATTTAAAAACAATTCTCAGTTTGCAATCTTAAAATTTTACTTTGAATGACATTCCGTGAACTACCTATTGCCATTATTAGTTATAATGTTGATATATGACTGCTGTATTCTCATCATTCTCACCAGTCATGTTTCAACTTCTTTTCCAAGGTTTTGTTTGAAAATCCTATGTACATTCTAGACAATTTTGGCTGTTGTTATAATGTCCTTTCTTACCAACCCTTAATTCCTGTCCATCTAGTGTAGTTACAGGTTGTTGACCCTTGATGGGAAACTTTGATGATGTCTAGATTATCCCTGTTGCACCCAAACAAAAATAGGAGCTGAATTTTCCCACAATAGTTTGGGAGCATATAAATATCCATTCATTCACAAAATCAACACTCAAACTAGATGGATGTAGGTTTGCTTGCTGAGCTAGAAGGTTCGTTTTCAGACATTTCGTCACCACACTCGGTAACATCTTCAATGAGCCTCTGGATGAAGCACGGTAGTGTAGCCCACTTTCTATTTATATGTTTGGGTTTCATTGGGTTGGTGATTTCATTTTCTGTAGTGATGTCATTTCCTATGGTGATGTCATTTCCTGTTCATTTTCTTAGAGGGTGGTAAATGGAATCCCAGTCAGTGTGTTTGTTGAGAGAGTTCCAGTTGGAATGCCATGCTTCTAGGAATTCTAGAACATTATTTTAATGAGCCACCACACACTGCAGAACAGAGGAACTATGCAGAGCAGGAAAGAAAATCACCTATACGGTGTATTCAAAAATAATGGATATCCAATGAACACAGTCTGCCAATTTTTCAGCAACAAATCCTAACACGTAGACAAAACTCGTCCAGAAACCCTAGCCACTCTCCCCTATATCAAAGACATCTTCGAAATGACTGCCAGACTTCCCAGACTCCTTGGCATCATGGTAACCCACAAACCCACCAACACACTAAAACAATAGCTAATGAACTTGCAAGACCCTATGCAGACAACAAGCAAAACTAATGTCATTTACAAACTGCCTTGTAAGAACTGTAACAAACACTACATTGGACAAACAGGCAGAAAACTAGCCACCAGGATACATGAACGTCAACTAGCCACAAAACGGCATGACCCTATCTCACTAGTATCCTTACATACAGATGAGGAAGGACACCACTTCGACAGGAACAACACATACATCCTAGGACAAGCCAAACAGAGACATGCAGGAGAATTCCTCGAAGTATGAAATTTCAAATGGAACTCTATCAACAAACACATTGACTTGGATCCCATTTCCCACTCCCTGAAAAAAAGAATAATAAATGATGTCGCCATAGGAAATGATCTCACCACAGAAAATGACATCACTAAATCAAAGGAAACCCAATCACATAAATAGAAAGTGGGCTACACCACCAATGTTTTATCCAGAGGTTCACTGAAGATGTTACGTAGTATGGTGACGGAATGTCTGAAAATGAACCTTCCAGCTCAGAGAGAAACCTACATCTAGAACCACAACCTGAGCTACAAATCTTCTCAAAACTCACTAACACAAAGTAGCATTTATTATTAAATCAGGATTTCTATTTGCCTTTCGCCTTTCCACTAGGGAAGATTCTCTCATTTGTATTGTAATGGATCCAGCGCTGTTGTACCAATGCATGGAGTTCTGATCTTTAATGCTGTGTAAGAGACCACATAGTTTGCCTCTTTGGGACTATAAACTGAAATGGAAGTTAGACTTCAACATAATACAGTTGAAATACCAGGAGAACTTTACAACCTGCAGAAAAATTCTAGTGTTGCATGTTTTTAGCTTGTAAGGCAACACTGTGTTTTGAAGCAGCAAGGGAGATAGTTTGAGACAGAGCAGCACTGAGATACTTCGTGTTTGGGAAATTCTGCCTTCCAATTGCCCGATGTTGAGCTGCGGTTTGTTACAAAGCTATAGGTGCAAGAGCAGCTAGACACATCCAGAGCCTTTCCCTCCCACTCTATTGGGTTAAAATGACAGAAACTAAGAAAGCTTATAAGAAAGAATTTTAACAAGAAAAAGGACCTTGAGCCACTGGCTTAGTTATCAATGTGAAGAGGGACCATCACCTTTATAGAGTGTAATCAGTGCTTAAAAATACCCCCCACCCCGGCAAAATAGGGTCTTTTTGAACTGCGGAATTTTGCTTAGCTCTTCTACTTTCTGTCCTGAGCCAACCCCTGTTTCTTATTCGTGAATGAATATGTAGGTACTTGGGGGTTTTGAAAGGTTATAGTTAAAGTTTTAGAGTGTAGGTTAGAAATAATTTATTTTCTCTGCCTTTTGTTGAAGTTACAATAGTAATATTATTTTGTTATGTCCTGAATAGCAGTCAGTAAGGCAAGTTGGTCACCTTAATAGTTTCATTGGATTTTTATATATTTTGGGATGGGCTGTGGAAGAAAGGAGCACGATTATTGTGACAGGTGACAAATTATCCTGATATTTTAATGTTTATTGTTGCAGAACCCCCAGTCCTCATGGACTTCATCTCTGGCAGATCGTGTTCACAGTGTGAAACTCATGGGTCTTTTTTTGCCACAGCTCCTGACCCGGATAGTTTTGCAGAGTGCTGAATCAACCTTATTGAATACAATGCATTAAGTGTGAAATGGATGGTGATTAATAACAAATCTAGGATCACCAAGTTGATGGCATTTGACACTGAATTAAGAATTGAAGGAAATGGAAGTTCCCAGTAAAAAGGCTTATAAGAACAAAATGAGTGCATAAGATAAGAGTTACCAAGAAGTTTTCTGGTATGTCAGGATATAAAGTAATAGTAGAATCACTGGTATATATGCAGAGCCAAGATTAGTGAAGACTTATCCAAAAATGTAGTACTTATAAGGGAAAAAGATAGAAATGTGGCAGAATCACAATGATGCATCCAACAGATTCAACATCATTGATGCAGTTGGTGGCAACTGAAGACTTGAAGGAGGTCCACAGAAATAAATTGGGGTTCTTGCAGAACTGAAGGATGAACTAGGGAAAAATATTATTAGAAACCTTGAAGAAACGTCTAGATCATGCTGACCGATCCAGCGGAATGCAGAGCATCATCGGTGTTGGCGTTATTTATAAAAGGAAGCTGGGAGGATGCTTGTAATAATAAGCGAGTTACTGTGACATCAAGTTATATTCTTGAATCATTTATCGGTTATTGACAAGTGGGACTCCTAGAGAGCTGTAAACTAAATAGGAAATGACAAATTTAAAAAGAGTTTTTTGTTTGTGTAGAGCAATTTGATATAATTAACACAATTTGAATAAGTGCAACAAATGTAGATGTAATTTACTCGAAATGGGTAAAGCATTTGGTCATGTACTATATAGAAACATGAAATTGGCTGGCTTAGTGCCACTGGCATTGCCTCTAAATCAGTAACAATGGGTGGAATTTGTGACAATGGGCACTACTTTGGTTGGAGAAGTGGTGTTTTGAATTCTTAGTGTCTGGTACCAGGAGTAGTGAACATTTCAAGTGGTTTAATTGGGACAGATTTGTAATTAAAATAATGCAATGAATGCAGTTTTGATTAATGGGAAAATACTAACTAGAATCAGTCTGAAAAGCAATCTAGAGATCAGACTAGATCCCTGAAGAAAGCTGGTCAGTAATGCAGCAGCGGTTTAGAAAAAATAGCAGTAAACAACTTGTTGAATAAAAAAGGCTTTGATTGGATGAAAATATCAGAGGTAAATTGATTTGAACATTTCCATCAACCGTGATCTAACTAAGCTTGAGGTGCTACAAAATCAACCCTGTTCTCAAAAGGTGATAAATCAAATGATTTAATTGCAGCATTGTGTTCAATTCTGGTTAGTGCCCACATAGTGTGAATGTGACTTTTGAAATTCCTTCTACAGAATGCATTTTAAATGGAAATGGTACAAAATGCTATTAAAATAAGGGGCTAGCAAATGAAACATAGGATGGATTTAAGGATCTGGAGCTATTCTTGTAAGAAAAAGAACTGAAGAGAATACGACTGAGAAATTCAAAGTAGTGAAGGCATTAAGGACAGTGTAGTGAGCTTTTAATATCAGAAGTCATAATCTGGTATACGTTCTTAAATAACAAGAGCCCACTTTAGAAAGTAAAAAGCTAAAAATAGACAAATGGAGCCTATTCAGCACACTTTAGTTTATCAATCAAAATGAAAGAAACTGGCCACTCTCCATCACATCATTCTGTCATGTTTTGAATAAATGTTTGGTTTTAGCCTTCGCTACTTTAGGACTAGTCTTTCTTGGAGCAAATTTGAAATACCTAATACATCTTTTTTCACTTGTTCATGGATATGAACGTTGTTAGAGAGGCCGGAATTTGTTGTCCATTCCTAATTGCTCTTGAATTGAGAAATCATTAAAACAGCAGCTAATGAACTTGAAAGACCCTATACAGGCGACAAGCAAAACTAATGTCATTTACAAAATACTTTGCAAGATCTGTAACAAACACTACATTGGACAAACAGGCAGAAAACTAGCCACTATGATATATGAACATCAATTAGCCACAAAAAGGCATGACTCACTCTCACTGGTATCCTTACATACAGATGAGAAAGGACACCACTTTGACTGGGACAACAAATCCATCCGAGGACAAGCCAAACAGAGACACGCACAAGAATTCCTCAAAGCATGGCATTCCAACTGGAACTCTACCAACAAACACATTGACTTGGATCCCACTTACCATCCCCTAAGAAAAAGAACAGGAAATGACGTTAACATAGGAAATGACATCACAAACCCAAGGATCACTGCTTCATCCGGAGTCTCACTGATGATGACACCTAGTATGGTGATGAAATGTCTGAAAATGAACCTTCCAGTTCAGTGAGCAAACTACATCCAGTACTTGAGTACAAATCTACTCAAAAACCACTAACAGGACGAATCGTCCTGATGACCTTGGAGTCCAGAACTAGGGGACCACAGTTTAAGGTTAAGAGGTAGGCCGTTTAGGACTGAGTTGATGAGAAATTTCTTCACCCAAAGAGTGGTGAACCTGTGGAATTCTCTGTCACAGAAAGCAATCAAAGTCAAAACATTAAATGTTTTCAAGATGGAGTTAGATGCAGTTCTCAGGGCTGAAGGGATCAAAGGGTATGGGGTGAAAGCAGGAACAGGGGATGGAGTTAGATGATTAGCCTTGATCACACTGAATGATTGAACAGGCTTGAAGGGCTGAATGGGTTTTCAATGAAAAGTTTCTTTTGAAACAGTCAGAATGTAATTTGGAATTGTGAGCTAAATGCATTGTTTTTAAGAATGCATGTCATAGAGCCATAGTCATAGAGATGTACAGCATGGAAACAGACCCTTTGGTCCAACTTGTCCATGCCAACCAGATATCCCAACCTAATCTAGTCCCATTTGCCAGCACTTGGCCCATATCCCTATCAACCCTTCCTATTCAGATGCCTTTTAAATGTTGTAATTATACCAGCCTCTACCACTTCCTCTGGCAGCTTATTCCATACACGTACCACTTTCTGCATGAAAGTGTTGCCCTTTAGGTCCCATTTATATCTTTCCCCTCTCACCCTAAACCTGTGCCATTTAGTTGTGGACTAGGTTCCTTCCCACCTGCCCCGCCCTGCCCCGCCCCCAACCCAGGGGAAAGATCTTGTCTATTTATCTTATCCATGTCCCTCATGATTTTATAAGGTCACCCCTCAGCTCCTGACTTTTCAGGAAATTGCGCCCCCCCCCCCCCCACCACCACCACCACCACCACCAAGCCTTCCAATTATCTCAAATCCTCCATCTCCAGCAACATCCTTGTAAATCTTTTCTGGACCCTTTCAAATTTCATAACATCCTTCCAATAGGAGGGAGACCACAGTTGTCCACAATATTCCAAAAGTGATTAATTAATTAATGTCCTGTACAGCCACAACATGATCTCCCAACCCCAATACTCAATGCTCTGTGTGATTTCATTAAATGCCATTGCAGCTACATGAGGTGTTAGTGATTGGAATGTTCATGTTGCTGAATTTATGACAGAGAAACAGGTTAAGGTTTTGTTTTTGACTTAGAGAAGAATCAGGAGTTCAGTTCAGAAGGAGAGCTTCTAGCAGGTGTTTTTAGTTCATAGAATTTATTTATCTTCATAGAATTCCTATAGGTTGGAAACAGGCTATTTGGCCCAACAAGTTCACACCTATCCTTCGAAGAGTAACCCACCCAGACCATTCCCCTATAGTATTACTCTACATTGACCCCTGACTAATGCACCTAACTCTCACATCCATGAACACTTGGGCAATTTAGTATGGCCAATTCACCTAACCTGCACATCTTTGGATTGAGAGAGGAAACCGGAGTACCCAGAGGGAACCCATGCTGACACGGGGAGAATGTGCAAACTCCACACAAACAGTTGCCTGAGACAGGAATCGAACTCAGGTCCCAGGTGCTGTGAGGCAGCAGTGTTAACCAGTGCTAAGTTGTTTGGTTGTATAGAATATGAGTATAGCCGAACAAAAAGGCACGTTTAGATGAAGGTTTTCAACTTTTACTCATCAGAACTTGGGGTTATCTAACAAATCTGAAATTACTTGAGAAGATTCTGAGTGATAAGGTATAAATACATTTGGAAAGACCGGGTTTGATTAGGAGATCATGCCATACAAATTTGTTAGAATTTGTTAGAGTTCTTTGATGAATTTTCCATGAAGTTTGACGAGGGCAAGATTTTAGACATAGTCTCTGTGGATTTTTCAGTAAGGCCTTTGATAAGGTGCCACATGGTAGGCTGCTCCAAAAGATTAGATTGCATGGAATCCAGGGGAAGCTGGCAAATTGGGCATACAGTTGGCTTGATGGTAGGAACAAAGGGTAATAGTGGAAGGATGCTTGTTGGACTGGAGGCCTGTGGCCAGTGGAGTGCCACAGGGGTCAGTGCTGTGCTCATTGACAGAGATAACAAACAGCAATGATTTGGATGATAATATACAAGGCATGATTGGTAAGTTTGCAGGTGACACCAAAATTGGCGGTATTGTAGACAGTGAGAAATTGTAATTGGACATTAATTAGCTGGGGAAGTGGGTCAAGAAATAACAAATAGAGTTCAACATAGATAAGTGTGAGGTCTTGCATTTTGGAAAGTCAAATCAAGGTAGGAGTTTCATGGTGAATGGTAGGGCCTTAAGGAGTGTAGTGGAACAACACTTAAAGTGGAGTCATAGGTTGACAGTGCAGTGAAGGAGGCCTTTGGCATACTGACCTTCATCAGTTAGGACATTGAGTATAGAAGTTGGGAAGTTATGTTGCAGTTGTACAGGACATCGGTGAGGCTGCATTTGGAGTATTGTGTTCAGTTTTGGTCACCTTGCTTTAGGAAAGATATTATTAGGAAGAAATTTATAAGGATATTGCCAGGACTCAATTGTCGGGAGTTATAGGGAGAGGTTGGACAAACTAGGACTTCTTTCTTTCAAGCATAGGAAACTGAGGAGGGATATTAGAGAAGTGTATAAAATCATGAGAAGCATGGATAGGGTAAGTGCACTCAGTCTTTTCCCCAGGGTTGGGGAATCAAGGACTAGAGGGCATCAGTTTTACATTAGAGGGGAATAAAAGGGAACTTGAGGGGCAGCTTTTTGACATAGGGTGGAATGCATGTGGAATGAGGTGCCAGCGGAATTGGTTGGGGCAGGTAAATTAACAATATTTAAAAGGCATTTGGACATATACATGGGTAGGAAAGGTTTAGAAGTATATGGTTTGGGGAAATGGGGTTAGCGTGGATGGACATTTTGGTCGGCATGGACCGGTTTGGGCTGAAGGGCCTGTCTTTATGCTATAGAACTCTGTGACTCTAATCTGAATGGTTCTGAAGAAGGGTGACTGGACCTGAAGCATTAACTCTGATTATTCTCCGCAGATACTGCCAGAGCTGCTGAGTTTCTCCAGCAATGTTTGTTAATATTTAACAAATGTTGCCTGATCATGGAATTACATCTGATGTTGAACGCTTTTGTGTTTTAAAAATATGGTTTGGTTGGGTGCAGTCAGTACCTTCCTTGTTGCGGACAGTTGAATGGATATGATGTTTGACATGGTCTGCCAATCTTTGGGTTTGTTGCGTATGTACCTTGCATCACAATGGCACTGAAGTTCATGTACTGCATTATTCATTTGTTTAATAGACAGAGTGGCTTGTTGGTGTTATTCTGTTGGTGGTGAACACCACTCATGTTGCTACTACGGGGCAGCAGTATGCATCATCTGTTGCTCAAACCTTTGAGAGACCTTACCCTAAATATGAGGTTGTCTGGGCACTTTTCAGGACTAAGTTCAAGACCCATTTATACTTGAATACAATTTTAAAAAGTACATGTATTGAGTTTGTTTTTCACCACCTTGTCACTATCTGAATCTCTCGAACAAGAGCCCTGGGCATCCAGACTACTAGTCCGTTGACATTACTTCTTAACTTGTGGTCAGTCGGTGTTAATCTGTGTCTCCTTGTTCTCCCTTTTTGACCTGAAATGCTGCTCGTATCCTCGTATCTGGTATGTTTCTATAAGCTTACTGATGGTCACTTTTGAATGATGTGGAATTCAACTTTGTTTGGCTCTTTCGTCATCCTTCAGCTTGGTCTAGTTTTGTGGTTCTTCCATACCATTCTTGACTCTGTCCCATAGTTTCATGATTATGGTTATACTCATCTGCAGTTTCTGTTGCCTTTCTACTCACTCTCCTGACAACACATTGGACCCTTTTGGACTATATTATGAATTGAATGAATTATGAAAGTCTTTTTGGAGCTGCACAGGATGTGGATGAGACAACCCTTCGAGTATAGACTTAAGGAGTAGTGAGACATTATCACATAAAGCAGTTCAGAGAAAGTTTGTGTGATGATTTTCAGAATTGAAGGGATTCCCTCAGGAGAAGAGTTGAGCAAGGTGTGTCCTTGCTCACCAGAAAATTTAAAAAAAAAGAGGTTATTCAAATATGTAAGATTCTGACAGAGCCTGACTGGAGATGTTGTGGGGGCTGAAATGGGGGACACAGTTTCTAAATACAGTGTCTTTCATTTTAAGGTGGAGATAAAGAAGGATGTCTTCTGAGAATAATTAATCGTTGGAATTTCCTGTCAAGGGAGCAATGGATATTGGTTACTGAATTATATTCAAAGCTGAGTTAGATTTTTAGTGGAGTTTAGGTTTATGGAGACCAGGCAATAAAATGGCGATCAGGCCATAGTTAAATAATCTTAGCCTGTCTTGCTTTTAATTCTTCTGTACATAGCTCCTCACTCCATTCCCGAGTGTCTGTGTGCTTTTGGCTCAGCTTATTTCCCACCAATTTAACATCTTATGTATTTTGACTCATAATGCTAGGATGCTTTGAGAAACTCCAGTTTTTTTTTAAAAAATGTATCCAGATGACTTGCTAATTCATGCGTGGATTTAATCCTAGCAGACATCATTACAGTATATCTGTCCCTAAATTGCTGTTGAACAAGTACACATTGTCAAATTGATTTATTTGTTTTCCTGTAATACAGCAATGAAAGTGATTATGATGTCCCTAGACAGTAAAACAGTTGTATCTCAGATGATTAATCCAACAGAGTAATCTAGTTGCCCGCAGCATCTCTCCGAAGGGATATCTTGATTATAATGGAATTACTGTTGTGCAGACACTGATCTCCGCACCATTTTTCTCACTTAGTTACTCATTCTATGACCAGGATGATAATGGTGACACCTTCACACTCTTTCTATTTACATGTAAGCAGATTCTGTTGTTTGTAAAGTTTCATGGAGTCATACAGCACGGAAACAGGCCCTTCAGTCCAACTTAACTTTGCCAACCAAGCTTCCTAATCTGAACTTGTCCCAATTTGCCCATATATCTCTAAACGTTTCCTATTCATGTACCTGTCCAAACATATTTTAAGTGTTGTAGTTATACCCACATCTACACTTCCTCTGGCATTTGCACCACCGTCTATGTATAAAAGATGCCTCTCAGGTCCCTTTTAAATCTTTCCCCTCTCACTTTAAGCCTATATCTTCTCGTTTTGGAGTCCCCTACCTAAGTCTTCATCTTGTTTATGCCCCTCATGATTTTATAAACCTATGTTTAGCAGAGGGATTGAATTCAAGAGTCGTGAGGTGATATTGCAGCTGTACAGGATCTTGATAAGGCCACATTTGGAGTACTGTGTGCAGTTCTGGTCGCCTCACTTTAGGAAAGATGTGGAAGCTTTGGAGAGGGTGCAGCGGAGATTTACCAGGATGTTGCCAGTAATGGAGAATAGTTCGTACGAGGATAGGTTGAGAGTGCTAGGCCTTTTCTCATTGGAACGGCGAAGGATGAGAGGTGACTTGATCGAGGTTTATAAGATGATCAGGGGAATAGATAGAGTAGACAGTCGGAGACTTTTTCCCCAGTTACAACAGAGTGTTACAAGGGGACATAAATTTAAGGTGAAGGGTGGAAGATATAGAGGGGCTGTCAGGGGTAGGTTCTTTACCCAGAGAGTGGTGGGGGCATGGAATGCGCTGCCTGTGGGAGTGGCAGAGTCAGAATCATTGGTGACGTTTAAGCGGCAGTTGGATAGGTGCTTAAGCTAGGACAAATGTTCGGCACAACATTGTGGGCTGAAGGGCCTGTTCTGTGTTGTATTGTTCTATGGCTATGTATATAAGATCACCCCTCAACTTCCTATGCTCCAGGGTAAAAAGTCCCAGCTCATCCAGCCTCTCCTTATAACTCAAACCTTCCAATCTTGGTAAAATTCTTAAATTTTTTTTTATACCCGTTCCAGTTTAATAACATCCTTCCTTTAGCAAGGTGGCCAGAATTGTATGCAGTACTCCAAATGTGGCTTTGCCAATGTGTTTTATAGCCATAATGTGACATTCCAACTCCTATACTCAGTGCTGTGACCAATGAAGACAAGCATGCCAAACATCACTTTTACTACCCAGTCTACCAATGATGCCATTTTCAAGGCACTCATTTGTCTCTGTTCTACAACACTCCCCAAAGCCCTACCATTAACCTACCTTGGTTTGTCTTACCAAAATGCAACTCTCTGCATTTATCTGAATTAAAGTCCCATTTGAAATTTCTTGACCACTGGCCCAGCCAGTCAAGATCCTGTTGTACTCTTAGATAACCTCCTTCACTGTCTACTGTACCACCAATTTTGATGTCATCTGTAAACTTAACCATGTCTGCTATACACTCATCCAGATTGTTGATTCCAGTAGTTGAGTTTGGTGATACATTAGGAGGGATTAATAAAAGTATGCATTAGCTTATTCTGCAATAGCACAGGGCATACTCCCCATGCTCACGTTGCGTGTAACATTCCCAGCTGTTGCTCTGTCAATGATGGCACATATCCAATGCAAATACAGACCGAAGAGAATGCTCTTCTCACCCTCCCCCTCCCTTCCCACTCTCTAAATGTTGGATCAGGGGTGCAGAGCAGTGCGTATTCACAAGAGGTTGCTAATGTACCTCAAACAAAAGAACATAAAAGATTATTGCACACAAACACGAACTGTACAGTCATTTCTGATATGATAGCTTGATTCTCGTGTGATCTCATGTTATATGAAAATCGCGCAATAGCCATGCCATTTAAACTCATGGCGCTGGAATCAGGTTCTAGCCAGTACAGGTAAGGAAAGTTCACATTCTGCAAATAACTGTCTAAATTCTTCAATCGCGTTAAAGCCAATTTGCATTGAAGAAACATGCGCTATAGCAGAGCTGACTGTATGGCAAACAACTTGAAATGGTCTTATTGTATACATCAGAAATAAAGACTTGCACTTTTTTAACATAGCAACAATCTTGCTTCATTTTCTTCACACTAAAGTTCCTTATTTAGCTGTTATGGTTGTAATTGGTTACTTATTGACTTTTTAAAGTAGTTTTGGAGCAAACACGTGGGCTTTCCATACACTCAGCTTTCAGTGGTTTTCTGACCAGTTTTTTTACTAGCTTACCACTTCAGCCTCTGCTGTGTGGTATTCACAGGCTCACTGACTTTATAGATGGCTTTTCCGCCAACCCTGACTGTTTTGGAGATTGCTATTAACAGCACTTCTGCAGGTCCTTTTTTTTTCAAAATGGACCTGCTCACTGAAAACAACAAATGCTGGAAATCACCGGGTTAGATAGCACCCATAGAGAAAGAGCAAGCTCATGTTTTGAGTCTAGATGACTCTTCAACAGAGCTGCTCACTGCCTGACTGCTTCTGGATGTTTCTGTTTTCCTGTGCTCCTCGATGCATTTCGCTGGACAACAGCAATTTGTTTTCTGCTACCCCTTCTTACCTAAGTACACAAAACTATTCATCAAGTATTTTATTCCCTTGTTAAACTGCATGTGAACAAACTGCAGACACCCTAGCACCACTCGCAGAACAAATTTAAAATAAATCTTAAAAAAGAATCCTGCTCTTCTTAACATATATTGCAGAAATATGAATTAAACTTAGCTGTAAGACCAGAACCAGAAGAAATAGGAACAGCGCTGGGAAGTTCAGCAACTTGAGCATGTTCCTCCATTTAATAGGATAACAGCTGAGCCATTATTCCCTCTATTCACTTTCCTACATTTTCCCTCAAACCCTGAATTTCCCTACTGATCAAGAATTTCTCTATCAGTATTAAATAAATGTAAGGAGTCTGACCCCACAGCTCTCTGTGGTAAGGAGTTTCAAATACACTCAACTCTGTGCAGGGGAAAAAAAACTCCTCGTCATCTCAGTCTTAAGTTTAGATTTGATTACATACAGTGGGGAAACGGGCCCTTCAGTTCAACCAGTACACACTGGCCCTCTGAAGAGCAACCCATCCAGACCCATTTCGCCATGATGAATACACCTAATATTATGGGCAATTTAGCATGGCCAATTCACCTGACCTGCACATCTTTGGACTATGGGAGGAAACTGGAGCACCCGGAGGAAATCCGCAGAGACACGGGGAGAATGTGCAAACTCCACACAGACAGTCACCCGAGGCTGGGATCGAACCTGGGACCTTGGTGCTTTGAGGCTGCAGTGCTAACCACTGAGCCACCGTGCCGCCCATAAGTTGGTGCCTCTTTGTTCCAAGACTGTGCCCTCTGGTCCTAGACTCTTCCAATGTTAGAAACATCCTCTCAGCATTCACCCTGTCAAGTCAGTAAAGATATCCTGTATGTTTCAATGAGAGCGCCTCCCATTTTTCAATACTCCAGTGTGTAAGAGTCCTAACCTGTTTAACCTTTGCTAATAAGACAATCCCTCCCTACCAAGGATCGTTCTAGTGAACCGTCTCTGTCTCTAAAAAAAACTTTCCTTAAGTAAGGGAACCAAAACTGCTCACAGTTCTCCAGATGTGGTCTCACTATCACCTTGTACAGTTGCAGTAAGACTTCCCTACTTTTATACAGTAACCCCATTAAAATGGGCCAATATTTCATTAATCTTCCTGATTACCTACTGCACCTGTGTACTAGCTTTCTGTGTTTTGTGCACATGTACCTCCAATAAATATTATAATCACTTTAAAATAAATATTGTAACAGTTTCTTTTGAAAGACTTGAACATGGAAAAAGCGCAGGACTGTGATGAATGAGTGGGGAAGTGGAGACCTCTTTAAAAAAGCTGATATTGTAAAGTGAAAGATGGGTAAATGTATTCTGACTTATCTTGAACAGTTTGCAATTTGTAATTCAGGCGCACTACACTGTGAGGTAGACAAAGGAAAACTTCCAATGCAACTTCACTGGATACTTTATCAACAAAGGTCATGGCTGATCCATTGCTGATCATAAGCTGACCATGACTGATGTTTTGAATTCCATTCCCCTTTACCCCAGCTTTGGACTGTGTGTTTGTCTGTGTGTTGAGTTGGCACTGAATATAAAATTTGGAAAGTTGTGTTACAGCTGTACAAAACTAGTTAGGCCACATTTGGAATATTGTGTATAGTTCTGGTCGTTACACTACCAGAAGGATGTGGATATGTTGGAGAGGGTGCAGAGGAGATTTACCAGAATGCTGTCTGGTCTGGAGGGTTTTAGTTATGAGGAGAAGTTGGATAAACTTGGATTGTTGTCACTGGAAAGATGGAGGCTGAGGGGAATGATCTGATAGAGGTCTACCAAATTATGAAAGGGTATAGATAAGGTGGATGTCAGAGGCTTTTGTCGAGGGTGGAAAGGTCAGTTAGAATAGGGCACAGGTTCAAGGTGAGAGGGGGTTAACTTTACAGGAAAAGTGTAGAGAAAGTTTTTCACAGAGGATGGGAAGTACTTGGAGGTGGTGGAAATAGACACGTTAGCAATGTTTAAGGTGCATCTTGATAGACAAATGGACAGAGGGGTAGAAACCATGTATAAGCAATAACTAGCGGATGTAAACAAGGATGAGGATTTGCCACAAGCTGAAGAGTTTGTTCCTGTTCTGAATTGTATTGAATAATTGATTTTTGGTGGTTAAATAAAATTACAATATCCATGATTCCAAGTCAGGTGGAGTTACCCAGAATGCCATCTCCCAAAAGGCTATTTCAGTCAGTAGTGGTATGACTGAACGACTCTTAGGGATGTATGTTGAAATCCATCAACCAGAGTGCTTTCTATGCCATTGCCACTCCATGCATCTTCTAAGTGGGAGTGGGGGTTAACATGAGGGTGAATTGATTCATCAGCTGAGGGTAGTTGGTCAGTGATAATCAACTAGATGTTTCCTTGCCCATGCTTGATTTGATGTTGAGAGACTTGGTGGAATGAAACTAGTGTTGAGTACTGCCAGGACCATTGCTTCCTGACTATACCACAATTCCCCAACCTCTGGTGGGTCTGTCTTTCCGATGGGACAGGATGTGCCCAGAGATAGTTTGGTATATTGTTTGTTAAGTATGACTCAGTGCATGTCTATAGAACAGATACCCCAATTTTGGTAGAAGATCCAGTGTTACTAATTGGATTTCTCAGGGTTGACAGGTGTATCTTTTGACTTTCAGATACCCAGTAGCATGCAGGTTATCCTTGTAATTTTATACTTCATTGACTTTTCTCTCAGCAATTTGATACAGTTGAGTCAGGTGCCATATTATTCTAGAGGACTGCATTGTTATGGGTCTCCATTCACCTTGTGAGCCAGGTCAGGTGAGCCACAACAGATTCCTCTCTGACGAACTTTGGTGAGCCACGAGTTCCCAGTCATAGAGCTATATTGACATTGTTTGACTGTGTTATGGTTTTCCTACAACATCCTTAATAATGAACTTCACCATTTTCCTTTCACTCATCCCCATCTTTCTTCAGTAAGGTTTTCCACTCTACTGGCACCTATCCAAAATCTAGGGAAAATGTAAGCTTGCAGCCAATGCAACCATCTCATTGCAGCTACCTGTTGAGATCTTAGCATGCAACAAGTGACTTATCTATCAATACTCTTATTAGTTTGCCTGCTAGTTTTTCTGTGGTAATCGTTGTTTGCAGTTCCTCCCTTTATTTTGCATCCTGATTTTCTATTGTGAGTTAGATGCTTTTAATATATTTTAGCAAGAAGATGCATTCAAAATATTTGTTCCAAGTCTCTGCCACTTCCTTTTACAATTATAAACTCCCCAGTGTTAACCTCCTGGGGGCCTATGTCTAATTTAGTGGCTCTCTTCCTTTCTGTCTATTTATAGAAGCTCTTAGTCTCTTTTAATATTTCTTGCTAATTTACTGAATCAAATCACACTGTTTTTGAACATTGGGCTAATTTGTGAAATCTTGTGGTTTTAAAGAATTAGTCTAATTTATGTGAGCCTGTTGTTTTCCTAAATCAGTCTAATTTATAGAATCATACAGATATAGGCTATCAATCTAATTTATGGGACCTTGCTGTTTTAAAGGCTCTCTTTGATTTATGTGCTTCAACAACTGTGGAATGAGCTTGAAAGAAATGCTTCTTTCTTTGCAAACACAGTACACTGGATCACCACTATCACAAGATCTGCAGGAACTATATTTCAAGATCATGTTAATAGGTGAAGCCATGTTACCTGATTGGTAACCCACCTGCTTACAGCATCTCAGACTTACTTTCTTGTTTGGGCACCTTTGGTCATTTCAATTGGCCCCCTTTGCAACTCCATCTTTAAACTAATTGCGAAATACTGATTCAGTAATCTCTATTCTTTATGACGCAAGTGCTTGCGTAACACTAAAATAAAACACGAGCTACAGATCTGAAACACAAAAAGGAATTGCCTGGGAAACTCAGCTGGTCTGTGGGAAGAGAGCAGAGTTTATGTTTTTGAGTCCGGTGACTCTTCATCAGTTTGTTTTTTTGCTTACATAACACCTTCCTTAACTGATCAATAATTTTCAGCTTCTCAAAAATTGAGATTTTCTATTCCCTGATCCAGTTTGCATATATTTGCAAGGAGCTGAAAATGTGTTGCTGGAAAAGTGCAGCAGGTCAGGCAGCATCCAAGGAGCAGGAGAGTCGACGTTAAAGAAAAAGCCTCATTCCTGAAGAAGGGCTCATGCCCAAAACGTCGACTCTCCTGCTCCTTGGATGCTGCCTGACCTGCTGTGTTTTTCCAGCAACACATTTTCAGCTCTGATCTGCAGTCCTCACTTTCTTCTATATTTGCAAGGACACTGACTCTTTCCTACATTTTACTCAGATTTATGCAGTGCACTTGATGTTCATTTGCAATGGGAAAATGTCATCAGCTAAGCATAGAAGTATCAACCATGGAAACAGGAGTAGGCCATTCTGCCCTTCAAACCTGCCTTACCATTCCAATTGATCATGGTTGATCATCCTACTCAGTACTCTGATCTTCCCATACCTTTGATCTCTTTATCTCTAACAACTCTATCTAACTCCTTGAAAACATTCAATGTTTTGGCCTCAACAGTTTCCTGTGGCAGGCAATTCCACAGACTCACCACTGTCTGGGTGATAAAAGTTCCTCCTCATTTCTGTCATACCCCCTTATCCTGAGATTGTAACTGTCTGTCCTGGACTCCCCAGTCATCAGGAACATCCTCCGTGTTTCCCCTGTCTAGTCCTATTAGAATTTTATCAGTTTCTATGTGATACTCCCTCAGATGTCTACATTCTAGTGCATATAAACCTAACTGACGCAGTCTCTGCCTGTACACCAAACCTGTCATCCCAGAAATCAATCATCTTTGCATTTCCTTGATTATAATATTTCACATTGACTGATTCCAAATCTAGCCGTACAATTTTTAATCAAAGGTTTATCATTAAAGTAGTAAACATGAATCAGTGACGCAGTAGTTAATAACAAATACAACCTTGTAAGTATAAATAATGTATTTATTTAAATTCATATTTCCATACAAAGTGCAATTTCAAATGAAACATTTTCAAATCATGTTTCATTTTATTAAATTGCTTGGTGGATGCTGATATGTACTATCAGCCAGAGGTTTGTCATTTGTGGATCATTTATGGAAAGTTTGACATATCGTGAAAAAGTCAGGAAATATGTGCTAAAGCAGACTCCATTATACCAGCACCCTAAGTGCACTTATGTGATCTTTGAAATGTTGCGATCACATCATGTTGATAGTGAAACTACTGTTAAATAAAATTAGGCAGTGCTGTGGTTAGCGCTGCTGCCTTACAGTGCCAGGGACCCAGGTTCAATTCCAGCCTCAGACAACTATCTTTGTGCAGTTTGCACATTCTCCCTGTGTCTGCTTGGGTTTCCTCCAGGTTATCTGCTTTCCTCCTCCAGTCCAAGGATGTGCAGGTTAGGTGGATTGCCCCATAATGTCCAATGACGTGTAGGTGAGGTGGATTAGCCATGGAAAATTCAGCATTTCAGGGATAGGGTAGTGGAATGGGTCTGGGTCGGAGGGTTGGTATGGACGGAATGGGTCGAAGTGACCTGCTTTCACACTGTAGGTATTCGATGAAAGTAATTCACAGCAGTCTGTGGAAATCAAGTATTGGGCCCCATTTATTCCTTTGTCATAGCTAATGAAGAAAACCTTCCTGACTGGGACACTCCGCAATAACAGCCCCATCCTCCCCATATTGCTTCATGTTGCATTATGTATTGTGTGGAAAATTTAATGTGCAGAGTGTAGTAGGTCATTTTTGCTGCTGACCCATTTGCTGGGTATAATAGAGGCAAAATTCAAATGCAAGTCCTAAATGATATCTACTCGGTTTATAAAATCAAGGAATTTACAATCTCCATATGTATCATAAGATTAGATTACTTATAGTGTGGAACAGGCCCTTCAGCCCAACAAGTCCACACTGACCCACCGAAGTGCAACCCATCCAGACCCATTCCCCTACAATTACCCCTTCACCTAACACTGCGGGCAATTTAGCATGGCCAATTCACCTAACCTGCACATTTTTGGATTGTGGGAGGAAACCGGAGCACCCTGAGAAAACCCAAGCAGACACTGGGAGAATGTGCAAACTCCACACAGAGGAGTTGCGTGAGGCGGGAATTGAACTATAAGGACTATACATGTTTTATAAGTGCAGTGGGAGCCAGGCTTTCAAAAATCTGCAAGCAAACCAAATTCCCCCTCTCCCTTGATGATTGGAAAATAAATAATATTGAAAGACACCAGAGGGAAAGCTGCAAACTCTTGCATGACCTAGGCCCAACTGACCGCCTGCTGAATTGAAGTTAGCCATGTAGGACAGTGTGATATCATCACCAGAAACTGAAAAAGCTGTGAGAAAGTACTTTAAATTCCTTTCGTGCTTTTGGACTCTTGATCCAGGAACTTTGTTCATTTTTGCCTATGTAGTTCTCCCAGGTACTCTGATAAAGCCATTTATCTACTGTCCATCCAATTTGTGAATAAATATGTTCGTGGTTGGAATTCAAGTGATTATAGTTTTAGGTTTATATTTTAGTAAATAATAATTGCTTTTACCCTGTCTATTTAAGGATAAGTTTGTTATAATAAACTGTTGTTTTTCTGCATCATTGTTGAAACCTGGTGTGAGTTTCTTTTACTTAGTCAGTAAAAGAGGCATTAACCATCATAGCCATTGAATTGGTCATCTTTCATGGAATACTGTGGCCTGACTTTGTGTGCACTCATCAGGGTCATGACAGTACCATTCAGTGAAGAATTTTGGATTCCTGCAGTCTTTCTCCCATTGAGCAATATAAAATGCCATGGCCACATGTACCACATGGTGAGTGAATTGTAGATTAATATAGATCATGTAACCTCCTTTTAATTAGTATTGATTCAAATTAAGGCCGATCAGCAGTCAAGCCTCTGCTTAGTGACATGCAAATGCAGCAAGTAATTCAGAAGGTGCACAGTATGTTAGCCTTTGTTCCAACGTGATTGAGTACACTTGTTTCGCTTGTATAGGATGCTAGTGAGACCTCATCTGGAGCATTATGTGTGGTTCAGGTCCCCTTGTCTTTGGAAAATTACCTGCCATAGAAGTGCAACAAAGTTTATCAGATTCTTCAGTTGGTGGGATTCTGCTGAGAGTGGGCTTGTATTCTCTGAAATAAAGAAAAAAAAAGGCGCTTGATAGATTTTAGTTACTGATGACCCCAAGGCAAAATGAGAGAGCACACGAATATGGCATTGAGATTAATGATTAGCCCAGGGCTCAAATGGTAGAGCAGACTCGAGGGGCTAAATAGCGGTCTCCTGCTCCTAAACTGATTAAAACAATAGTTTCTTATGAATAATTATGAAAGGATCTTTGCAATCCATTCCTGGTATACTTTCCATTCTATAACCTTGATGTACTAATGTAAGATATGATTTGTCATGCAAAACAATACTTTTCACTGTATCTTAGTACAGGTGACATTAATAAATCAAATGATAAAGTTATTAACAAAAGATTACACACAGTTAGATTATAACAAGTATTGATAAGACAAAACTTAAACTAAAGTCCTCGTGAGCCACCGTAGTATCCCACTGGGGCTTGAGCTCCTTGTTGTTGAAATGTAAGGATAAACAGTTGAGGTTAGATCCAACAGTTGTTCTGTTTCGGCTTCTGTCTATGGGCTCGTGTAGTCGGATAGTTGTATAAGTGGTCTGCTCGGCAGCATAATTTGAGAGAGAGAGGAGGCTCCTTATTTTTCACTCATTCAGTAGTTTCAACATTTACAAGCTGCCTGACTGTCCTTTGGCAGAGCAATATTTGGTTTCTGTTTACTTTTCCATTTTGTTCTCCGGCAGTCAAAACTCGCCTCTGAAAATGTTCTCAGAGTGCTTTGTGACTTAGCTAGGTTCCTCTAAATCGTTCAAAATGTAAAGTGGTGCTTTGTTCAATCACTAAACAAAAGAGTCAAGAATACTGCATCCTTTTAGTAGTGTTCTTCCTATCTGCTGCTTTTCTGAAGCTTGAATTCTCTCACCTCTGTTGCTCAAATCATAGAATCCTTACAGTGCAGAAAGAGGCTGTTCAGCCCATCAGGTCTGCGCCAGCCCTCTGAAAAGCATCCCAGCTGGACCTAATACTCCATCTCCATAACACTTGATGTGCAAACTCCTGAATGTTCGAGAATGTTTACTGATAAATTAATGTAATGGTGAGAACCTGTGAATTAAATTGAGAAATGCAAAGAAGTGAATAGATGTATTCAGAGATACTGATGCAACATCAAATAAATAAATTAACAAACAAATTTGCTTAAAATCAATGTGGGCACCAGTGAGTACAGCAATAGGAACAACACAAAACAAGTAATGGAGCAATGGTAGACAAAGTTTACTAATCGATCACACAAAATGAACAATGAAGTTAGTGAGCTGTAGTTAGACTATCAACTCAATAAATGAATGGACAACAGACTCGCCAACGAGTAAATTGAAGAAGCGATGATCATCATGAATTCATACATTCTTTGTCAAAGAAATTTTGTGCTATGTTCACACTGATATTCCTCAGCTCATCTTTATCAACTGGCAAACATAATGAAAAACAAAATGCTGAACACTTCTATCATTCCCAAGATACGTAAGCAGTTAATGCATGCTCATGTAGTGAGTGGTTTGTTTTGTTTCATAACACGTACAGGAGCACTGGAAAGTCACCATAGAAATGTACATACGTGTTGCATAATGAGATTAAGTATTTCAAACATGTTAATTACA
Organism: Hemiscyllium ocellatum; assembly: GCF_020745735.1. Lineage (NCBI taxonomy): Eukaryota > Metazoa > Chordata > Chondrichthyes > Orectolobiformes > Hemiscylliidae > Hemiscyllium > Hemiscyllium ocellatum. Next base: position 62,894,951 of record NC_083414.1, read on the forward strand.
TTTACAAATGATAATCCCACCACAAAGCAAATGTTTCTCTGATAACAGGGGAAATATATGGGTCTGGCTTAGGATTCTCACAGGAATTATTCGAGTCAGGGCTTTTAGTATTGATGCAGCAACAGAAGTTGAGGATGGAAGGTCCAAATCAGACAAGTGTGATCTAGGAAAGTTCTTAAATCACCTGATAAAGCTGAGACTTGGATGCACTTTAGATTGATTGGTTAGCTTGAAGTAGGGGAAGTTTGGAAAACAGGCAAGAAAGCCTTTGACCAAACATTTAATAATTTAATACGTGGCTTGTTATTCAATACTGCTGTGAACTGGCATGCTTTGCTATGTTGAAGGTGCTATGTAAATACAAGCCTCCTACCTGAATATCTCCTCCTCAGTCCTCCTTTATTTTTCCTTGTTAAAAGCTAGATCTGTCTTATTCCTTTCTGCCGTAGATATACATCAAGTCTCTCATTTAATACATCAGTGCTTTTTGTGATTGTCATTCTCTGTGGGTGTTCCTCATTCTTCATCACTTGTATAAAAGCATTCCGCCCAAACTCCTTATTTGATCTTTTAATGGGATCTTACAGTTGTATTTACTGTCTATCCCTGTCTACCCCATTCTGGACTTGGCCACGAGCGGAAAAAATGTTTGTCTGCATTCACTTCCTTCTATGCTTCTGTCAAACTACTTATTTGCACATAGATCCCTGGGTTACACACTCAGCAGTGCCAAAGCATATGACTGAGTTCCCCTACATACTAAACTGCAAAAAAACCTCTTGGGTCCGTCAAGCCTCCCCCTAAAGCTGGCCAGCATCTTCCGTACTGTGCACTACCACTACCTCTCCCATCTCTCATTCTGCAGCACCATAGGGTGATTGAAGGGGGGGTGGGCGGAGCAGTGGGCAGAAGAGGCAATAAAACCACAGTCCTGTTGAGGGGTAAAAAATCTCTAATATTTCTCTCTAAACCAGTCCAAGTAATCGCTTGGACCGTGTCTGAAAAGAAATGCCTTTAATGCCTTTTGTGATGTCAGGATATCCTAAGGTGGTTTACAGCCATTGAAGTACTTTTGAAATGTACTTGCTGTTGTCATGTAGGCAATATGGCAGCCAAGTTGTGAACAGCAAACTCCCACAGATTGCAATGTGATAACGGTTGGATAATAATTTTATTTGTATAAGATGTTAATTGAGAAACAAATTATTGGCCAGGGCATGAGAGAGAACTCTTTTTACTCTTCTTTGTAAATGTATCAGAGAGAGTTTTTACATCTGCCTCCATCTTAACATCTCTTGGAAAGATGACCCCTCAGACAGCTTGGTGCTTTCGTTGTGCTATGTTAATGTGAGCATTTCTTTTGTGCTCAAGTCTCAAATGGAAATCAAACACACAACCCTCTGACCCTGGTGAGAGTGAGTGTCTTATCAACTGCAGCAGATCTGACAAAAGTTGCGGTCTCAGTTCAGAACTAGTACAACTCTCTCTTCAAGGCATGCAGAGAGATAGCATTTACCACACTAAGCTAATAATGCATTTGGAAGGCTCCCCAATCTCTGGGAAAAGATGATGCAATGTATTTTTATACATGTTTCGTTTGTCTTGTGTTTTGCTCTTCTTTCCAGTGTTATTCAAATAATCTATTGATAGGGAGACTACCCAACTACTTAATTATTGCATAGATTTCTCCCAAGCCTGTGCTGCTCTGAAGTAAATCAACCAACCTCTTTAAACCAATTTGCTTAGCTGAGGTTTTTTTTAAAATTAGAGAGCTGAATCATTTCCATCGTCACTATGCTGCCAGTATGTGTGTCTGGAATGGAAAACAGGAGAAAAATACCAGGAGAAAATGAGGACTGCAGATGCTGGAGATCAGAGCTGAAACTATGTTGCTGGAAAAGCGCAGCAGGTCAGGCAGCATCCAAGGAGCAGGAGAGTCGATGTTTCGGACATGAGCCCTTCTTCAGGAATGAGGAAAGTGAGGAGCAAAAATACACCAAGTACTCTGGAAAAGGTTTGACCATTGATCTGGATAATGATAGATTGATACCTTTTGACTAGTTCTATTTGTGCATCCTAATACTTTGATAACTTTAGATACAGTTTCTCTACTGTGATCATGGACTTGCAGTGAAATTTTTATTTTAAACGCTTTTCTATGAACAACTGCGATCAGCTCAGAATTGCTTCCTAAATCCAACAGAATTGCCACCAGGATTGTGAAGCAGCCATCAACATCCAGATCAACCTGGAATTGTATGCTTCCTATGTCTACATGCCTTCTTTGACTGAGACAATGTTGCACAGAAAGATATCGCCAAATGTTTCCAGCATGAGTGCCACGAGAAGCTGATGAAGCTCCAAACTCAGCGAGAATGGAACAATACCCTCAGAGCAAGTGAGGTGTGCCCTTCATCTGAAGAAGACAGTGAACTAGCCACTGCTGGAGCTATGCAAACTGGCTTCTGAAAAGGCCAACCATCATATATGTGACGTTGTGGAAGTTGATGACTTGGATAAGGAGGTCCAGGCTATCAAGAAGCTTGGCAATTTCATTACCAACCTGGTCCTTTTACAATCGCATGGTCAAGTATCTGTTTGATAAGCATGTTCTGGGAGAAAAGCAGTTAAAAGATCCACTACTTGGAAATCATTGTGCTTCTACTTCTTAATAGTTCATCTGCAATTAATGTTTTTTTTACAAAAAGTGAATGTTTGTCTACTTTCTTTTAACAGAGTCAGGTTTTTGGTGTTGTCTTTCTATATAGGGTCTTAACTTTGAAAGTTGAGTTTATAAATGGAAAAGTGAAGATAAATATGCTGGGGGTTGGGGAATAAAACTTGCAGTGAAACTTTCTATCAAGTGGACAAATTGTGAAACTGTATATGGCACAGCTGCTAATCCTCTAAGTACATAAAAGTTATCAAGTGTTAAGTAGCCTTCAGTGATCTGTATATGACAGCACCAGTATTATTTTCTGTCAACCTCCTTCACTTTTATTCCTTGAAAATGATATTTTATGTTCAATACGTGATGCTGCATTTGTTCAAATTAAGCACTGTTTTTGTTTTATAGACCTGTTGCTTTCCGCATCTGAATCTTTCGTATTGGATTGCAGTCCTCTGCAATTTTAATCCTTGCACAGTTTTTGGTGTCATCTGCAGAATTACTTGAATTACTTTAAATGCCACTGTCCAAATTCTTAGTAAGACCGTAATGTGTACTGGGGCCCAGTCTCCAGGTTGAACAGCACCCATTAGCTACAAAGTCTTTTCCTTCAACATTGGAATCCATTCTTAATCCAGCATTTCAAGTTCTTCCTGATGCCATTTGATTCTAAGTAAGTGGGTCACTAATACCAGCGCTTCACCGGAGGCTAGGCCACGTTAGAATATTGCGTGCAATTCTGGTCTCCTTCCTATCAGAAAGATTTTGTGAAACTTTGAAGGGTTCAGAAAAGATTTACAAGAATGTTGCCAGGGTTGGAGGATTTGAGCAACAGGGAGAGGCTTTACAGGCTGGGGCTGTTTTCCCTGGAGCATTGGAGGCTGAAGGGTGACCTTATAGAGGTTTACAAAATTATGAGGGTCATGGATAGGGTAAATAGGCAAAGTCTTTTCCCTGGGGTCAGGGAGTCCAGAACTAGAGGGCATAGGGTGAGAGGGGAAAGATATAAAAGTGACCTAAGGGGCAACTTCTTCACGCAGAGGATGGTACGTGTATGGAATGAGCTGCCAGAAGAAATGGTGGAGGCTGGTACAATTGCAACATTTAAGAGGCATTTGGATGGGTATATGAATAGGAAAGGTTTGGAGGAATATGGACCGGGTGCTGGCAGGTGGGACTAGATTGGGTTGAGATATCTGGTCCGCATGGACGGGTTGGATTGAAGGGTCTGTTTCCATGCTGTACATCTCTATGGCTCTCTGACTCTATGCTGTCACCTAGTATGGTGACGAAACATCTGAACTTTCCAGCTCAGCGAGCAAACTTACATCCAGATTCTATGTAGTATATACCATATATATACATATTTGATATATGCAAAATAATTCTGTTATCAAGATGCATCTACTTGTGTACCTTGAATATCTATTTTTATGTGTAAATGTATCCTGGGCTATCAAATTAGAGAAATAGGATGAGGGGTTACCATGTAGAGATTTATAAAATCATGAGGGACACGTTAGGGTGAATAGCCAAGGTCTTTTTCCTAGGGTGGAGGAACTTAAAACTAGAGGGCATAGGTTTAAGGTGAGAAGGGAAAGATTTAAGAAAGATCTGAGGGCTATTTTTTGAACGCAAAGGGTGGTGCTTGTATGGAATGAGCTACCAGAGGAAGTGGTGGAGGCTGATACAATTACAGCATTTACATGGAACAGTACAGCCCAGTACAGGCCCTTTGGCCCTCGATGTTTGTGCCGGCCTTCTATACAACTCTAAGATCAGACTAACCCACATATGCTTCATTGTACTATCTTCCATATGCCTATCCAAGAGTCACTTCAATGTCCCTAATGTCTCTGACTCTACTAGCACTGCTGGCAGTGTATTCCAAGCACCCACCACTCTCTGTGCAAAGAACCTATCGCTGACATCTCCCCGAAACCTTCCTCCAATTATCTTAGAAATTATGCCCTCTTGTGATAGAAATTGGCTAACCACTCTACCTATGCCTGTCAACATCTTGTCCACCTCTATTAAGTCATCTCTCATCCTTCTTCGCTCCATTGAGAAAAACCCTCAGTTCCTCAACCTTTCTTCATAAGACATGCCCTCCAGTCCAAGCAGCATTCTGGTAAATCTCCTTTGCATCCTTTCTAACACTTTCCCCATCTTTACTATAATGAGACCACCAGAACTGAACACAAGGTATATGAATTGGAAAGGTTTAGAGGGATATGGGCCAAATACTGGTAAATGGGACTAGGTCAGATTGAGATGTCTGAATGGTATGGACATGTCGGACCAAAAGGTCTGTTTCCGTGCTATATGAATCTATGACTCAAATTTAGGGCAAATTAATGTGAGATCATAATAGAAACATGGCTTTACAGTTTGCAGTAAAGCATAACTATAATCACTGGATTTTAAATTCCAAAAAAAATCACAATATTCCTCTGATACTTTGTAATGTAATTGGCGTTTCTCATAACTGATAACAGTTAGTGCATTGAAAGTTGCAAAACGTAGGATAGTATCGTCTAACCCTCGCATAATTCAATTGGAGATGAGTTAGTGCAGCGTATGTTGTTACAGCCATGCTTAAATGCCCCCATTTAAAAATCAGCAGATGCCTATGTGTGAGTGGTGATAGAATGGGATGCTAAAAAGTTTTAGTCCCATCAACTCTCCTAAAAACCATCTCATTGATTCTATCATTTTCATTCACTCAAACTGTTTATTTGTTATTCTGTTAGTATATCTTCAATACTGTCCAAATTTGATTGGTCCAGAATGTAAAGAGTTAATTTACTACATTTTGTGAAATCTGTTTGGTTTGAAAACTGAAGTTATGTAAGAAAATAACTATGTAGTCAAATTCATTACACTTTCTCCACAGGACCCATGACACCAGTGGTGTTTCTGAATTTCTGAAGTGTATGAGGGGAATGATGTTTGAACAATTTGCCAGAAGTGTGTGCCTTCACAGCTCTGTTATTCTAACCATAACATTCCACAGATTTATTAGTCACATTTGTGAGCACTTGCAGACAATTGAAGCATTTCTTTGTATTTTCCTGTGTTGATCAATTTCTGTTGCCTATTCTGAGGATATGTGAATGGAAAAGGCAGATGAGGTGAGGTAATTATGTTTCTTTGTCCCCATTTTCTAGATTGCTCCCTTTGTGTGCGGAAATTCTTATCGTACAAAACACAGTGTCCGCTCTGTTGTGTGGTAAGTAAAACGTTGGCAGGTCTGAATCAATCTGGAGTACGGAATGAGGAAATAAAATGATATGTGGGGACTTTTCATTAAAAATTGAACTTAGTATTTTTCCAGTTTAGTGACCTCGGCCATTCCATTTCTGGGTAGTTTATTACCTCACCTAAGTTGCAAATGTGACTGCTAAGGACATTGAAGTCTTTGTCAGTTGAATATACCCATGTTCGGATCAGAGTGCTCACAATTATGATCCAGTCCTGTTCTTTAAACTAAATGAAACTTCTGCTTGTGTAGGGCATGTAAGGACAAAATAAGACACCAGAGAAGGGTGAAATTGCTGGCTCCAAAGAGCTTTTCTGTGCTTCTATGTATAAAAAGCTTCTTTTCAAATAGATGTTTTTTCTTACAATTCACTGTCCAAGGACATTTCAACCGTGAACGAAACTGAGGAGGAGAAGGAAGTCAGCTGGAAGATGAATGGAAGATGCAGCGAAAGAAGAAAAAAAAGAATTTTAGGACAATGAGAATAATAAGAAAATGGAGGAATGTAGATTTAAGAAATCGAGAGTGAGAACTGAGGGACATTGTAAAGTACACAAAAATGTCAATCAAAGCAACGGAAATAGAAAATGAGAAAGTGAGTTGTGAGAAAAATGAGAAAATGGGTTGTGTGACATTTGGTTGACATATTACTTTAGGAATCTTGTATATTGTGTAATTAATAGTGCATTCTTTGTAGTGCTTTTGGTAGCTGGTACTATCAGAAAGGAGCATGAATGTTTTGAGTAAGTGGCAATATTTGCAGGGTATCTCTAATGCACTAATTTATAAAACATCGTGCTATTGTGCGATGTGGCAGGACTGCTGCATGGTGACAGGCATTGCCTTTTGGGAGAGTGCTCAATCTGAGAATCTATCCACCCTGTTCAGTTGTCTATTAAAGATCTGACCACACTAGTTCTAACATCCATGGAAACAGTTTTATCTTTATCTACCCTGCCTTTTCCTAAATGAATCTTTTATTGACATGATGTGATGAGTGAAGTCCTGTAGGGGATCTGTGCAAGGGCCTCAGTGTCTTACAATTTGCATCAATGACTGCGATGATGGGTGTGAAGGGGTGGTGCCACATTTGCAGATGACAAGCCAATATAGGCACGAAGTATGTTATGAAGAAGACATAAAGACATTAGGTACATAAAGATAGGTTGGGTGAGTGGCCAAAAGTCTGGCAGATGGAGTCAAGCGTGGGAAAGTGTAAAATTGTTCACTTTTCACTGGAAGAATTAAAAAAAAGCAGAGAGATGATAAAGATGTAGAGGGATTTGATGTGTGACTCAAAAAAGGACCCTATGCAGATAAAGCATGAAGGCTAATAGATACTTTCCTTTATTGCAACAGGAATTGAATGCAAAAGTAAGGATGCTATGCTTCAGTAAGACAGGATATTAGTGAGACCACAACTTGACTATTGCGTGCAGCTTTGGATTCCTTATTGAAGGAAGAATGGAAACATGTTAGAGGTGGTTCAGAGAGCCAGTTGTCTTATAAAGATAGATTGGACAGATTGGGCTTGTCTCCACTGGAGTTTAGTAGGCGAGGAGTAACTTGATTGAAGTTTATAAGATTCTGAGTGTTGTTGACAGTCTGGACATGGAAAGGATGATTCTTGTGGGTCATAACTGGGGGCTCCAGTTTTAAAATAGGGCTCACCCTTTTGAAGACAGAGATAAGTTATTTTTCTTTCTTTTACCCTGGTTGTTGAATGCTATCTTAGAAGGTGGTAGAGGAAGGTCACTGAATAATTTTAAGTCAGAGGTGGATAGATCCAGGGTCATTGGACGGGAAACATTAACTCTATTTTGTCTCCATAGATGCTGCCAGACCTGCTGACTTTTTGCAGCGATTCTGCCGTTTGTTTCTGATTTCCAACATCGCAGTTGTTTGGGATATTTTTTGCTCTGTTTTGTTGATTGTTAAGTAGGAGGATCCGGAGTTACCTGGGTTGGGAATGTGGATGATGGAGAGGGATTTTAAAGAGGAGCCTGAGTCCTATGTTCAGTGGCACATATCAATGCATTGTGGGAGAGGTCTCGGGAACACTTTCCCTTTCCCAGTAAAGTACAGGATGTTTATACATACTGCATTACAATGGTTAGAGGTAACATTGACATCAGTGCTTGCCACAACCCTTATGACCTGCACATCCACACATAATTATGGACAACTTCAAGGTCCAACTTATCCAATCATCTCGTGATATTTGCCAGACACACGCTCACCTGTCCTTGGGCTCTTACAATACGTTTTATTGACCATTTCGAACTGTCAGGCCACTTTCCAGACATTTGCCAGCTACTCGCTGGTACCCTTATGAAGATTTTCCAACCGTGTTTGTTGAAACCAGTCTCTGTCCATTTCTATAGAAATGTAACTACATTTAAATATTGTATAAATATGTGTCTACTCTGATATGAAATTATGATTATTTAAAAGGCATCATTTAAAGTAGGTCAGGCTTTTTCTTTCTATTTTATATAAAAATGAGAAATTCCACATCAGTCAGTCTCCATCTGAGCTGCCTTATCAGAGTCTGACTGTGTCTGCATTATAGTCCCATCTTACTAAGACTCAGAGGCATTTTGTTGTCTGCCTTGAGCTACATGAAATGCCGCAGCAGCAGCTGAACATTTGTATCAGTTTAAAAAAAACCAAGCAGCCATTTTGTCACATTCTGCCTTGGGCAGCTACACCGGTAGACTATAAAACAGATCAGCCATGATCTTATTGAATGGCAGAGCAGGCTAAAGGGCTGGACGGTCTACTTCTGCTCCTATTTTACATGTATGAGGTTTTCCACTGCTTCACAGTTGTTCGTGGTTCGAGAGAGAGAAGGATGTTGTGATGTGTGGAAATCACTTCTTTCCTAATATTTGAGCTGCAGCTCAATGTATGCTCTTGTGCAACTTCTGTTCACGAGCCAAGCAGACCCTGTCTCCAGGAGCCTGGCTTTTTTCAGGCTAGTGGAGATGTTCGCCCACGTTTCATTTTCCTTTTCTTTCCTTTGTTTTGGGTACCTGACTCTGCTCAATGAATCATGACAAAACAACATCACTAATCACAGGACTCAACAGTGGGGCAATTACACCTTCGCAACTCCATACCTTTCAATCTTAATGGTTCTACACACCAGGAAGAAAATTTCAAGTTGCTCAGAAACCATTCTCTTGCTCCAATAAGCGTATCACAAATGTGTTATGAAGCAGGCCATTCAGCCCATCATGTCCACCCTGACTGACCAAAATGCATCCTACCCAAACCCACACACCCACATATCCCTGTAATCCTACACTCTTCCATGGCTAATCCACCTAGCCTGCATATCAATAGACAATAGGTGCAGGAGTAGGCCATTCTGCCCTTCGCGCCTGCACCACCATTCAATATGATCATGGCTTAATCAGTATCCTTGATTCCACTATCCTTGAGAGCTCTATCCAACTCTTTCCTAAATGAATCCAGAGACTGGGCCTCCACTGCCTTTTGGGACAGAACATTCCACACAGCCACCACTCTCCGGATGAAGAAGTTTCTCCTCAACTCTGTCCTAAATGGTCTACCCCATATTCTTAAGCTGTGTCCTCTGGTTCTGCACTCACCCATCAGCGGAAACATGTTTCCGCCTCCAGAGTGTCCAATCCTTTAATAATCTTATATGTCTCAATCAGATCCCCCCTCAGTCTTCTAAACTCAAGGGTATACAAGCCCAGTCACTCCAGTCTTTCAGTGTAAGGTAGTCCCGCCATCCCAGGAATCTACTGGATCTCCCTCATCCATCTTCAGAGTTACATCCTCAAAAAATTCCAGAAGATTAATCAAGCATGATTTCCCCTTCATAAATCCATGCTGACTCTGACCTATCCTGTTTCTACTATCCAGATGTGTCGTAATTTCATCCTTTATAATAGACTCCAGCATCTTTTCCACCACTGAGGTCAGACTAACTGGTCTATAATTTCCTGCTTTCTCTCTCCCACCTTTCTTAAAAAGTGGTACAACATTAGCCACCCTCCAATCCTCAGGAACTGATCCCGAATCTATCGAACTCTGGAAAATAATCACCAACGCATCCACACTTTCTCGAGCCACCTCCTTCAGTACCCTGGGATGTAGACCATCAGGCCCCGGGGACTTATCAACCTTCAGACCTAACAGTCTCTCCAACACCAATTCCTGGCAAATATAAATTCCCTTCAGTTCAGGTCCTTCAGCCACTGTTACCTCAGGGAGATTGCTCGTGTCTTCCCCAGTGAACACAGATCTGAAGTACCAATTCAATTCTTCTGCCATTTCTTTGTTCTCTGTAATATATTCCCCTGTTCCTGTCTTCAAGGGCCCAATTTTAGTCTTAACTCTTTTTTTGCCTTTCACGTACCTCAAAAAGCTTTTACTATCCTTCTTTATATTTTTGGCCAGTTTACCTTCATACCTCATTTTTTTCTCTGCGTATTTCCTAATTAGTAATCCTCTGTTGTTCTTTAAAAGCTTCCCAGTCCTCCGTTTTCCCACTTATTTTTGCTATGTTATATTTTTTCTCTTTTAACTTTGTGTTTCTTAACATCCCTCGTCAGCCACGGCTACCCATGCCTCCTCCTAGGATCTTTCTTCCTTTTTGGAATGAACTGATCCTGCATCTTCTGCATTATACACAGAAATATCTGCCATTGTTCCTCCACTGTCATCCCTGCTAAGGTATTGCACCATTGAACTTTGGCTAGCTCCTCCCTCATAGCTCCATAGTTCCCTTTATTCAACTGAAATATTGTCACTTCCGATTGTACCCTATCCCTCTCAAATTGCAGATTGAAGCTTATTGTATTATGGTCACTACTTCCCAATGGCTCCTTCACTTTGAGGTCCCTGCTCAATTCTGGTTCATTGCACAATACCAGATCCAGAATTGCCTTCTCCCTGGTAGGCTCCAGCACCAGCTGTTCTAAGAATCCATCTCGGAGGCACTCCACAAAGTCTCTTTCTTGAGGTCCAATACCATCCTGATTCTCCCAGTCTACCTGCATGTTGAAATCCCCCATAACAACTGTAGTAACATCTTTGCAACAGGCCAATTTCAGCTCCTGAATCAACTTACATCCGACATCCATACTACTATTTGGGGGCCTGTAGATAACTCCCAAGAGGGTCTTTTTACCCTTAGAATTTCTCAGCTCTATCCATACTGACTCTACATCCCCTGATTCTAGGTCCCCCCGCGCGAGGGACTGAATATCATCCTTTACCAACATGGTCACCCCACCCCCTCTGCCCGTCAGTCTGTCCTTACGATAGCACGTGTAGCCTTGAATATTCATTTCCTAGGCCCTGTCCACTTGAAGCCACGTCTCAGTTATCCCCACGATATCGTATCTGCCAATTTCCAAAAGAACCTCCAGCTCATCCATCTTATTTCTAATGCTTCGTGCATTCATATATAGTATTTTTAATTTGTTATTGCCCTCACCCTTCCCATCAACTCCTATTTCACTCAACCTTACAGCATGATTCCTTTTTTTGAGTTTTCCACATAGCCTGAACAACTTTGGACTATGGGAGGAAACCGGAGCACCCAGAGGAAACCCATGTAGACAAAGGGAGAATGTGCAAACTCCACACAGACAGTCAGCCAAGGCTGGAATCAAACCCGGGTTGATGGCTCTGTACGGCAGCCATGCTCATGGATTATGGCCAATGGGTTAAGCGCCATTTAGACTCAGAAAAATAGTTGTGCATTTGTAGACTATATAGACTGGTTGTCTCCGCACGAGTGCTGGAGTAGGATCTGAATTGTCAACCTATTGACTAACATGAAAGAACATCCAAGAGAAGCACTATTGGCACCATGAAATAGATTGTTCTCTTAGTGCTCCTGTATGAAACCAGATGTCCACTATCTGCTTTGCCTATTTGCAATAATGACCAAATTCAATGTGGAACCAGCTCAGACCTAGGTGGTCCAAAGCATAGGAATGTTATGGTCCCAATGCACATCACTCAGTATTGCAATGCACATTTAAACTAAGAATCCTTTTAGTGTTGCTTGTTTCCTTGCTTCCACATTGTTTGAAATGCCATCAACTTCTAGAGCCTCATTTGTAATTGTTCTTCTCTCCTCCCTATCCCCCCACAAAAAAAACCAAACCTGCAGCCTGTGACAGAACCGGAACTACGCAATAACAGAATATTGGATGAAGTGGTGAAAACTTTTCGTTCTGCAAGGTACTGCAATTTTTTTTGTTTGTTGAATAAGTAGGGTGGAATGTCTTCTCTTTTCATTTCCTTGGAGTGGTCTGTTGTTTTCTGAAGTGTTTGAATAGTTTTATACTAATTATTATTGTTTTCCCTTGATGAATGGAATTTACTTTTGACTGGTGTTACAGTATGTATGTATGTCTAGGAGTGTGTATGAGTTGAGACACAACTTTTGCTCTACTGGTCTAAGTTTGTCCCATCTTTTTTATTCTTACCCCCCATTCTTGAAGGTAGTGGCTGTTGTTGGAGTATAGTTCCACTGGAGGACTTTCTTTTGCTACCTTAATGAAATGATTGTCCTTTTTCTATAAACTTAAAGGTTCAGTTCGAGACTCATTGCAGCTTAGTGAAAACAACAAATGCTGGAGATCACATCGGGTCAGACAGCATCCATGGCAAGAGAGCAAGCTAACATTAACGTTTCGAGTATAGATGACTCTTCACCAGAGCTGAAGTGAAGTTCTGATGTTAGCTTGCTCTCTCTCCATGGATGCTGTCTGACACGATGTGGTTTCCAGCACTTGTTGTTTTCATACAGATTCCAGTATCTGTGGTATTTTGTTCCTTCATCACAGCTTAGCATCCTGTTGGGATCTGCCTGCTTTTTCCTCTCAGTAATTGTTGGACAGTTGTCAGTAATGGGAAGTTAAATTGTTCATTTACACCCCAGGGCAACCGAGATTTACTGGAAGTAGCCCTTCTACCTCTCTGGCTAAGTTGGCCTCACACAGCATGCACTGAGAATTGAACTTCATCTCTTGTTGAGTGACTGAATCTTAGGGAGATCTTGTTACATATTTTTAAAAGAAACACTGAGCCTGTATTTATGAGGTGGCTTTTTATGCTCTGAATGTCCCTGCACACTTTACAACCAGTAAAATACTTTATGAATGCTGTAATTTGTAAAGTAAATAGTGCAGTAGTCAATTTGCACTCCCTCAAACAGCAGTGAAATAATTACCTGATAATAAGGTTAGCATAACAGTAGTTGAGGGAAACATCTTGACTTAGATTGCAAGAAGAATTTCCCCTTGTTTTAATCTGTTATACCCACCTGAGATGATATGGAGATCTTGGATTAACATCTCATTGGAAACACTTTTCATAATTAATACTTCCCTGAGCACTACACTGAAGAGTTCACCCAAATTAATTGCTGAAATCTTTAGAGTGGTAATTTTGAGCCAATAACCTATAGCCTCGGGTGAGAATTTTACTATTAAGCCAGCTTTTTGCTGGAACTCTTTTTGATAATCAGTTTGGCAGCAGTGAATGACAGATGATTCAACACTGAGCATCAACCAATGCAACTCCATTGCTGCCAGTTGCTGGTGCAATAGTGTGGCCTCCACAATATCTCTACAAAACTCAACCCTTCCTTACTATCTCAGAAGCAGGAGGAAGTGGAGCTTGGAGTACAATTGCAAAAGTTGTCAGAAGTGTTTGTCTCTTCATTATTTAGCAATTTGTGAATTTGAAAAAGTGAGTGATCCTGATGTGGGGAATTTACAAAAGCATTGACCCGTTTGTCAGTCACACCGGTGTTGAGGAATTGACTTCTGTCTCCTCATTTAAAAAAGAGGCTGTTGAACCTGTCATGATCCTCTGAGTTGTTGGTAAATCTGCAGTGAGTTTGTATTTAGATAGTTGCAAAAGGTGTTAGTGAATGGTAGTGGTAGGAAAATGGGTACCGATACTTGCTAACAGATGGTTCCATGGATATCCATGAGGTGGCAGTACCTGACTTTTCTTTATATGCTTTGTTAGTCTTCTGAATTTCAGCAGGTTATTTGACTATGAAGGGTATTACTCCCAAGCTTGATCCTTGGCTATTGTCTATGCATGCTCATAGTTCACTCCTCACCCAAATGCAAAGTGCTGAAAACAATTGTATCATATGGCGAGGTTAGCTGCTGACCTTCTGACCTGTATGATGCAGTACAACCTGACACAGGACATTTATTTGTTGATCCAGTGAAAGTTGGATTCAGAAGTGGCTAATAGCAGAGGTGTATTGGTCTAAGAAATGTCCTGAACCTGATGGAAGAATGTGCTGGTAATAAGCCTCACTGTTCCATGGGTCATCTCAAATGTATAAATTACCAGCTGAATCACAAAGATAGCTAATCTATTTAACCTTGACAACTATCTAAGGTGAAACTGGGTGGTTAGCACTGCTGCCTCACAGTGCCAGGGACCTGGATTTGGTTCCACCCTCAGGTGACTGTCTGTGTGGAGTTTTCACATTCTCTCCGTGTCTGCATAGGTTTCCTCCGGCTGTTCTAGTTTCCTCCAACAGTTCAAAACTGTGCAGTTGTGGATTTGCCATTCTAAATCATCCCAAAGTTTCCAGAGATATGTAGGTTAGGTGGGTTAGCCATCGGAAATGCGGAGTTACGGGAATAGGGTGAGGTCTGGGTCTGGGTGGGATGCTTTTTCGAGGGTGCATACTCAGTGGGCCAAGTGACGTCTTTCCACACTAGCGATTCCAAAAAAGATACTCCTACCAGGTTTCATCAGTAAGCAAACATAAAAGATTATTTATTATACTCAAACTTATCCTTTAACAAGTGACAGAATGGATTATTAGCTACTACTGTGCCCATTTAAATCACATCCCCTTTAAATCCAAACATGCACACATTCATTTACAAATAGGATAGTTCTGCAGAAATAGCATTAGGAGAAAACATAGGCAAAAAGGAACAAATTCTGTGGATCAAAATGTAACTGAGGAATGAGGTGTCTTTCTCTATGTTTTTGGTGTTGATATCAACCACAGAAGATCCTTATTTTGGTAGCTGGTCAGATGGACTTAGGTCTTTGTTTGGGTTACAAGTACTTTTTTCCCCAGTATTTTTGAGTGTTGGTTCTCTTCCATCACGGATGGGCAGAGACAGAGACCTGTCTTGGCTTGCCAGTTTTCTAGAGGGTGAGTGTAAACGCCCCATGGGTGTGTGACATGAACTTAAAACAAATTCCAAAGATGTTGCTACGCAATTTTTCAACCCAAAAATCACTTGATGCCTCCTTGTCACACCAAAGTATCAAATTCACCTTCTCCAAATGATTTCCTGTAACTAATAAAGTGAACGCTGCGCACATTTCCAGTTTTAACCTGTAAGTTGAAAAATAAACAAGTTAATTCTGTACAACAAGCGTCCATACTTCTATTTTCCAGTTTATACTCCTAATACCTGAATAAAATAATGAAGGGCTTATGCCCATTGTGTCGACTCTGCTCCTCAGATGCTGCCTGACCTGCTGTGCTTTTCCAGCTCCACTCTTTTTGACTCTCCAGCCCTCACTTTCTCCAAAGTATAAGATAGGTAGTGCTTGCCATGATTTGCCTTTTTTCAGTCTCTCTTCTCCAGATTTTTTTCCCTTCTTCTCATGGCTTCCTTTTTAAATGTGGGGCAATTCCTCCTTCTGTTTTCATCCATAATCAAAAAATACTGAAAAATAAAAAGGTATTGTTTTTATATTTCCCATAAACTGACACACTGCACCCAGAAGTTGTAGCAATGCTTAATGAGAAGAAAATCTGCTGGTTTTTTTTTTGTTTTCTTGAAGGTCAGGTTTTTCTGAAACGATACCAGTATGATTTTCAAAACATGCTGCTCTTCTCCAAGGTTAAAGATGTTTCCTAAATTTGTGTTCCTCCCCCTCCACCTCCCCTGAGAGTGATAATTCATTAAAGGAAGGGAGCATCTGGAAGTTTGAGTAGTGGAACAGTCCTATGAAGCTCTTGGAATAGGGTAGCTGTATAGCGTAATGCTTCTGAGAATGGGAGGATATAAAGTGAACTAGATTACCTTAGAGTGCGGAGTTGGTGTTAGTTACAAACCAGGAGACATTGATGGTAAGTTTGGACAGGTGTATGTTGATACTCTAGTGCATGCCAGTATTAAGAAGGTGGTGGTTTTGGGTGTCTTAAAAATTATTAAAGTAAGTAAGTCCCCAGGGCCTGATTACGTCTATCCTTGGATACTGAGTGAGGTAAGGGAGGAAATTGTTAGGGTCTTGACAGAAATTCTTGTATCCTCTTTAACCAGAGGTGAATTACCTGTTGTTCCTTTGTTTAAGAAGGGCAACAGGGATA
Source organism: Hemiscyllium ocellatum (assembly GCF_020745735.1). Taxonomy (NCBI): domain Eukaryota; kingdom Metazoa; phylum Chordata; class Chondrichthyes; order Orectolobiformes; family Hemiscylliidae; genus Hemiscyllium; species Hemiscyllium ocellatum. Next base: position 62,911,247 of record NC_083414.1, read on the forward strand.
ATCCCTGGAAAAGCTTGGCTGGTGAGCCTTAAATCAATGGTAGCGAAATTATTGGAAAAGATTCTTAATGACAAGGTTAACATGCATTTGGAAAAGAATACACTTATTTGGGATAGTCAGCATGGCTTTATGCAGGGGAGGCCTTGTCTCACAAAATTGGTGGAGGTTTTTGAGGAAGTGATGAAGATGATTGATGAGGGTAAGACAAATTGTCTAAATTGACTTTACTGAAGCATTTGACAAGGTCTCGGGGAAGACTCGTTTAGAAGATCAAATGGCATGGAATCTATGGTGAGTTGACAGATTGGATATAAAATTAACTTGGCCATAGAATTCTTTCTGGCTGGATGTCTGACAAGTAGTGGGTTTTGCAAGGGTTGGTGCTAGGACCTGAGTTGCTTGTAACCTACATAAATGATTTGGATGTAACTGTTGGTTGTATGATTGATAAGCTTACAGATGACATGAAAATTGGTGGCGTTGTAGAAGGTGAGGAAGGATATTGAAGGATGTAGCAGGGTATAGATCAGCTGGACAATTAGATGAAGAAATTGTAGATCGGGTTTAATCCAGACTAGTATGAGGTGATACGTTTTGGGAGGTCAAGTACAACAGGAAAGTATACTGCAAATGGCTGGACCCTTAAAAGCATTGATATACAGAGGGACCTTATGGTCCAAGACAATAGCTTCCAAAGTGGCAACACAAGTGGATAAGGTGATTAAGAAGGCGGATGACATTCTTGCCTTTATTGGTTGGGACGTTGGTCATAAAATCGTGAGTCATCTTGCAACTGTATAAGATTTTTGGTCAGGCCACATTTGGGATACTGTGTGCTGTTTTGGTTGTTGCACTATAGGAAGACTGTGGAAGCTTTGAAGAAGGTGCAGAAGACATTTGTCAGGTTGTTGCCTGGATTGGAGTGTATTAGCTGAAAGGAGAAGTTGGACGACTAGGTTTCTTTGCGCTAGAGTGACGGATACTGAGGGACATCCATTCCACCACCTCGTTTATGCCCTTTTGATCTTCCACAACATCCTCCTATCTGCTTGCAATGCTTTCAAATTTTGTATTGTCTGTGAACTTTCCAAGTATTGTTACACCACTGGGAGGACAAACCTAACTAAATCATCCTCCTTATCACTGGATTCACAATGCAGTGAAATTAAAACATTCAGTGACCCTCCAAACATTCTTTACAAATAACAATCTTGGACACTAAATTTAAAATTGAGGCAAAACTTAACTCATCATTAATAATGTAACTTAGCAGAACATGGATATACAATAAGGTAATCAAATTAATATCTACAATCTAAAGCCCAATCTTCATTGACCATATCCCCCAATCTCACGCAGACAGACACACGGAAAGGATAAACTAGAAATTAAATTAAAATGCCAGTTCATTACACAGTTTCCAATGATTGATATCAGAGCTTCATGAAATCCTTGGACAATGGGTTGTTCACAGACAAATAGAACTGTTTATTATTATACTTGAATTCGGAAGTCACTGGATAATGCAAATAATCTAAGCAGATTTCTAGAAATATTTAATTACTTCTTGCAGACTGGGATTATTTTCTGAGAGTCTTTAATAATTTGATAACTGGAGACAAACTAGAGAGGGAGTAAAATGACTTAGCACTTTGTCTAGAAATCTCCAAAAATCACTTTGCTCCTGCCAGCCCAGTTGAAATGGTTCTCTTTTGATTGACCAATTCAACATGCAACCAATTGCCAACTCTAAGCATAATAACAGCTCAGTGCTGATTCAACTACAGTGTGCTCAGATCAGTTTTTCAGTTGCATTATCTTTCCAGGCCATTTTTCAGCAGAAAACATTTGTTTTTGTTCTCTCTTAAAGCAAGTTGCATTAAATTTAATTCTTAGTGTCAACTCTCAGTTCCAAACTCAAAAATAAGACAAAAATAGTAATGATCTCAAGTTTGCCTTGTACACCAAAATTTGGGTCATTAATGTATGTTGGGAAAAGCAAGGTTCTTACAGGAACTTCACTACAAACGTTCAGTGTGAAAATATCTATTAGCCATTCCCCCTATTTTCTGTACTCAGCCAATTCTGTATTCATGTAATATTTGAAATGGTAGTAAAAGTTTCTTTCAATACATAAGAAACAAGTGAGAGGCAAAAATAGACATTGGCCTGCTCCAAATTGATGCAGGAAGGTTGGTGATGGGAGATAAGGAAATAGCTGAAGAACTTAATAAGTACTTTGTGTCAGTCTTCACAGTGGAAGACATGAGTAATATCCCACCAATCGAGGAGAGTCGGGGGCAGGGTTGAGAATGGTAGCCATTAAAGAAGAGAAAGTGCTAGAAAAGATAAAAGGTCTAAAAATCGATAAATCTCCTGGCTCTTTTGGGCTATATCCTAGAGTTCTGAGGGAGGTGGCTTAGGAAATAGTGGAGGCGTTGGTTGTGATCTTTCAAAAATCACTGGAGTCAGGAAACGTTCCAGCTGAGATGGGCAGCCCGGTGGCTCAGTGGTTAGCATTGCTGCTTCACAGCACCAGGGTCCCAGGTTTGACTCCAGCCTCGGGCGACTGTCTGTGTGGAGTTTGCACATTCTCCCCATGTCTGTGTGGGTTTCCTCCCACAATCCAAAGATGTGCAGGTTAGGTGAATTAGCTGTGCTAAATTGCCCATATTACTAGTTGCATTAAGGAAATGGGTCTGGGTGGGTTACTCTTCGGAGGGTCGGTGTGGACTGGTTGGGCCGAAGGGCCTGTTTCCAATGGCTACCATACCGCTGTAGGGAATCAAATCTAATCTCATGATTGGAAAATCTGTTGTAACCCCGTTGTTCAAGAAAGGATCAAGACAAAAGATGGAAAATTATAGGCTGATTAGCCGAACCTCGGTTGCAGGTAACATTTTAAACTTCCAAAAGGCCTTTGATAAGGTGCCTCATGGGAGGCTGCTGAGTAAGGTGAAGGCCAATTGTGTTCGAGGTGAGCTACTGGCATAAATTGAGAATTGGCTATCTGACAGAAGACAGAGAGTTGGGGTAAAAAATTCTTTTTCGGAATGGCAGCTAGTGACAAATGGTGTCCCGCAGGGTTCAGTGTTGGGGCTGCAGCTGTTCATTTTATATATTAATGATCTGTATGAAGGGACTGGGGGCATTCTGGCGAAGTTCGTCAATGATATGAAGTTAGGTGAACTGGTAGGTGGGGAGGCTTCAGAAAGACTTAGACAGTTTAGGAGAGTGGTCAAGGAAATGGCTGAAATTCAACGTGAGCAAATTCAAGGTCTTGCACTTTGGAAAAAAGCTTATAGGCATGGACTATTTTCGAAACGGTGAGAAAATTCATGATTAGAGCTTCTAATAAAAGCATGGATTCATTGGCTGAAACATATTTTGCACATGTAGCTATCACAACCATGGATCTTTAATTTTCAAATAATTAATTACATGAGGAAGATTTGGTTAGTGTGTAGTATAGTGAAGATGGTATTTGTGATACGTATTCTGGTGCTGTATTATTTTGGCAAGGAAACAGTTTAACTCAGGTATCAAGCAGATTGCCACACTTCCCCCAGATTGCAGTAGATCCTTGTATGTTTGTGATTTGGTCTGATGGAATTTTATGCAAAGATGACTTTTGCACCTGAGGTCATTTTGACATTCTGTAGCTGGTGCTGGCTGTTAAAGTCTGAGCCCTGCAAGATAGCTGACAAGTCTTGATGGATCTGTAGACAGCCAGCAAACCCCAGAGTCAGACAGATGTACTACATGGAAACAGAACTTTGGTCCAACTCATCCATGTCAACCAGATATCCTAAATTAATCTAGTCCCATTTGCCAGCACTTGGCCCATATCCCTCTAAACTCTTCCTAGTCATATACGCATCCAGATGCCTTTTAAATGGTTGTAATTGTACCAGCCTGCATCACTTCCTCTGGCAGCTCATTCTGTACAGGCATCACCCGTTGCATGAAAACTTTGCCCCTTAGGTCCCTTTTAAATCGTTCCCTTTTCACACTAAACCTATGCCCACTAGTTCTGGACTCCCCCATCCCAAGAAAAATACCTTGTTTATTTATCCTATCCATGCCCCTTATGATTGTATAAACCGCTATAACGTCACCCCTCAGCCTCTGACGCTCCAGGGAAAGCAGCCTCAGCCTATTCAGCCTCTCCCTATAGCTCAAACCCTGGCAACATCCTTGTAAATCTTTTCTGAACCCTTTCAAGTTTTACAACATCTTTCCTATAGGAGTGTTGTGGGGAAAATCACCAGCCTTGGAGTCTGAGTCTGGGTTCAATGACAGAGTTTATTGTACAAGGAAATATTGGAGTTCCGGGGAGAGACAGACACCAACAGCACAGTGGGCAGCTGCGAGTCTTCTCTCGACCCGGAGCACATGTCAAGCCACTTTCATACATCTTGTGATACAATAGGTCAGTGATGAGATTATTGTCTCTGTAACATGGTTTGTTTATTGTTAACATTGCAGAATCGTTGATAGTTTCGGTGCAGTCATTGTCAGTTCCAGTGCAGCCTTTGTTAATTTCAGAGTCTGCGTGCAGTCCATTGCTGCAGGGACGGTTACTGCAGCCCTGGTTATTAGCACTTTATATTGAGTCTGTATCAAACTATTAGCATTTCTATCAAACGTGTTGACTGCACCCAAACACTTTGACGGACAGTGTTCATTACTCATGTGTATTCTCTCCCCCACCCACCTTAAACTAATCAACAAGGCTGTGAGTGCACTGTGCTGGCATTCTGGTGGCCCCAGGCAGTGTCTGTATTTGCTCTGCTGTCTATCTCCATATTGTGGTCCGGCAGTCATCTTATGTGTCAAATGGCCAACTGATAGCTCAGTGGTCATCTTGTGTGTCTGTGTGTATAGTGTCACCCTGCCCCGTGCCACGTCCCACTTCACTCCCCCATTTGTGGTCAAGGAGGCGACTTCGGAGATCTTCCGCAGACCACCCAATTTACATGTAGAGGTAGGCCATCTCCAGGAGCTCCCCCTCCTGAGGAGTATCATGGGGTGCCAATTTCATTGGGGGCACTTCCGTGCTGACACTTGCTGCCGGTACAGTTTTCATCAGTAGCACCTTACAGCAGAACTTTAAACACCTGAGGCCCACACAGAATACCAGCGTGAGTGCATTGAGGAGCACTATCCTGTGTGCCAAATACAGTATCCAAGATTTACCTCGCAACCAGTTTAGCCAGCTGTCTGTAATTGTGACTCCCTGTCGAAAATGATCTAGCTGGTCTCAGATATTCTTGATGGCTTCTGTAATGGTATTGGAGGAATCAATAACATGGGTGATACAATTGTCACCAATAATTGTACAAAATCCCCCTTGCTGTGCTAATTGATAATCCACCGCAGAATGTGTCTGTTGTGTGTAGAGTCTGAGTTCAGCCAGTTCTGTATTAATTGCTTCCAGAGCTTTTGAGGTACTATTGCCCAAGATGGTCAGGCCACGTTACGAATCCTGACATTCTCCTGACATTCGCGACACTTACACACAGTGAAGTACATACAGATATATACATTTTCCAGTTAAAATTAAGTTACCAGTTAATCTTTGCTTATGTCAGGGAGTGCAATCGTGCTTCTGGGTGGTTTGTTCTGTTGGGTTTTCGGTACTTTGCCTGGAATGACCATCTTATCTGCCATTCCTGTCTGCACCTGGCGAACGGTCAGTGACAGTAGTTTGGTCACAGGAGTCTTTAAACGGTTTTAGTTGGGTCCAGTGCTTCCATGTGCCTTTTTGTTTAATGTCTATGCAGGCACAGGTGTCCCTACTTATTACCACATCGTATGGCCAATTCCATTTTGGGGCAAAGCCTGGTTTGTCAGGCAGTGCTCGCACCAGGATGTGGCTTCCTGCTGCTGGAATCTTAGGAAAGATTTCGAGTTCCCCTGCATTGTCATTTTTGTCCTGTTTATCAATTACAGATTGAGTGCTTAATTGTATCACATATCGCCGAACTTTGTCTTTTAGTGGATACACATCGGTGCCACCTGTGATGATTTGTCTCTGGCAATTGCATTGCTCGCCCGGTCATTACTTCATATTGTGTTAGCCCAGTTGCCTGATTTGGGGTGGCTCTTAATCTCATTAGTACTGGCAGCACTTCAGCCCATGTTCTGCCTGCGGTTTGTATCGCCTTAGCTAAAGTATGTTTGAGCATTCTATTCATTCTCTCTGCCATCCCTGAGCTCTGGGGGTGATAGGGAATGTGAAATTTTTGTCTAATGCGGAGTAATTGGCAGACAGTCTTCATGACCTTGCCTGTAAAATGCATCCCTTGGTCGGAGTCGATCTGGAGGGGGGTTACTTCCTCCGCTAATATTCTAGCTACAGTGGTTGCAGTGCTGCTTTTGGTCAGGAATGCTTCTACCTACTGGGTGAGTTGGTCTATGATGACCAGGCAGTACGCTTTCCCACGGGAGGGTGGTAGTGGCCTGTAAAATCTATCTGAATGTGTTCCCAGGGTCCCCTAGATGGTGTACTGTCTTAACTTTTATGGGTCACCCTGGGTTATGTTGTGCACACTCCATGCATCTGTGGCATCACTTAGCAACGCCTCTTCCCATTCCCTTCCACCTCTACTCTCTCCCTAGGCTTGGTATCATGGCCTCCCTATCTGTGTGGGAGAGCCCGTGGTGCAGTTCAAGCAATGTGTTCTATATACGTGCTGGGTATACCACCTTGTCTACTCACCTCCAGACACCATCTTCTCCTTTGAATGCCCCCTACAGTTTCCATTGCTTTCTCTCTTTCTGCGGGGTGTCCTCCTGTAGCTGCTGGGGTAGCGTCTTATGCTAATTAAGTAGTGGCTATTGCAGCTTCGTCAATATCTTGTTTTAGGGTTTTCTGAACTGCTTGGTCTGCTGCCCGATTTCCTTTGAATTTTAGCTAACTTGGACTTTCTCTTGCTGGCAGGTCATGGGATTTATTGGATTGCCTTCTTGCGGTCATTGGGCATTTCTTTGAGTCCCTGGGATATGAGATATGTTTTGCCAATTTAGAGTCATAGAGATGTACAGCATGGAAACAGACCCTTTGGTCCACCTTGTCCATGCCAACCAGATATCACAACCCAATGTAGTCCCACCTGCCAGCACCCGGCCCATATCCCTCTAAACCCTTCCTATTCATATACCTATCTATATGCCTTTTAAATGTTGCAATTGTACTAGCCTCCACCACTTCCTCCGGCAGCTCATTCCATACGCAAACCACTTTCTGCGTGACAATGTTAGTTTTTGTGCTTTTGTGGTGCTGACTTAACCCTGCAGTTGACAATTCATGCAATACTAGACATAAAGCTTCCTGGTGTCCTGACTCGGACTCTGAGGCAATTAGGATATCATCTACGTTTTGAAGGGCAGTGCTACCCTCTGGTAAACCCATTCTCTTCAGAATGCCACTCATCACCCTGTGAAAAATAGTGGGGCTGTTGTGGAACCCTTGTGGCAGGTGAGTCCATGTATACTGCCTGTCCCTTACTGTAACAGCAAATTTGTTCTGTTACTCAGGATATAACGGGATAGACCAGAAACTGTTGGCTATGTCTAAAACAGTAAACAACTTGCGCTTGGGCACCAAGCTGTATAAAATAGTGGAGGGGTCTGCGATAATGGGGTTCAATTTGGGGGTGACCTAATTTAGTCCTGTATAATCAATAGTGAGCCTGTAGCTCCTGTCAGGCTTTATTACGTTGGGGAATTAATTGCACTTGTGGTTGCTCTCAGGATTCTCTGTCTCACTAGTCCTTTCACTATCTCCACAACTGCTTTTTCTGCTTCGGGTTTTATTGGGTATTACCGGTTGGGCTTATGCTTCGGTCCAGGAACCCTTATTGGATCTATGTTAACGCAATCTGTATCTAACTTTGTTTCTGCCCCTACTCCGGGAACAGAGGCGTAGATGACTCTGAATCCCCCCTTTTCGAGGTTCCAGTTCCTACTGGTGACTGGAATCACTTTAATAGCTTCAAGATGACTTGTAAGTTACCCAATCCTGGTCTTTCAACCGTCCTGTCTGGGCCAAAACAATTTCCTTTTTGTACAATTGATTAGAACATTCTGTCATGAGATATTTTGGCATACATAGAATTTCATGGGGATATATATTGTTTATTTCTACAATGATAGTTTCACTTCAGTAAGCTGGTGTTTTATCCCCTCCTACCCTGGTTCAGCAAAGCATTTTATTTGTGTGAGGTAAGGGTAAGTTTATGATAGATATGGCCGCTCCCATGTCTGCTAGCATTTCACATTTCCTCCCTCCTATTACTGTGGGCATGTATAATTCTCCCCTCTCCCTTATCCTCATGGTTGTCGGTTCTGCTGACCTCGGGACTCCTGTGGTGTTCCAAATGATGTTTGGGGGTGCCCCATGCTGTTCCCAGCATACTGCTTCTATGTGTCCTGTTCTGTGGCAGGGGCTGCAGTATTTTACATTGTTCCCTGCTCTAGTTCTTGTATTCTGTCCTCCAGCTCTTTAACTTGTTTCTTGTGTTTGGAAAGGCAAGGACTGATCAGGGATAGCAAACATGGCTTTATGCCTGGGAAATCATGTCTCACAAACTTGATTGATTTTTTTTTGAAGAAGTAACAAAGAGGATAGATGAGGGCAGAGCGGTAGACGTGATTTATATGGACTTAAGTAAGGTGTTCGACAAGGTTCGAGCCAGCATACCAGCCTCTAAATCTGAGTTGGAGTTCAATGACAGAGTTTATTGTACAAGGAAATACCGGAGCTCCGGGCAGAGAAAGACACCAACAGCCCAGTGGTCAGCTGAGAGTCTTCTGTCAACCTGGAGCACATGGCAAGACACTTGCATACATCTTGTGATAAAATAGGTCAGCGATGAGGTTATTGTCTTTGTAACAGAGTTTGTTTATTGTAAACATTGCAGAATTGATGATAGTTTTGGTGCAGTCCTTGTCAGTTCTAGTGCAGCCTTTATGGTACTACTCAAAGACACATTTATTCAGAATTCTGCAAAAGGATTATGAAGCCTGGGGCAAAGCCATGCCTAATGCATCAGGGAAAGGTAGATATAAATGCTAGGAAAATAAGGAATGAAATCAATCTAATGCTGATGATTTTGTAACGAATGATTGCAGGGGTTGTCTTGCTGCATTGTTGAAATCAGTTGATTTTGAAAAACTGATGGAAACTTTCATCTTTTCTAGCCCATTTAATTCCACATAAATAGATGTTAGTAGAAGTGGTTGCCAGGTCCAAACCACTACAGGAAAATGCGTAGTGGCAGCCAATATCTCACTGTCTAAAGCCTCCCTACTGTCATTCCTTTTCAGGTTTTACCTGATGGACAGTACTCCATTCATGTTACCAATACAAATGCTGAAACATTCAGCCTCGTGGTAAATCCTCAGGAAGCCATTCAGCTCGTTTACTCCTATTTGGCAATCCTTCTATTTAAAATGGACTGGGGTGTCGTGCTGATCTCTGAGGACATGCTTGGAAGATCTGAATTCTGCAACCTTGGCAGGGTACCAATGTGCGCAAAGTTGATGGAGCTACTAAAGACAATAATTACAGTCAAAAAGGTTGATTTAAACATTATCTCAAGTTGAATTATGCCTGTAGGACAAAACTGAAACCGATAAAGGACAATTCAGGATGTCGCAAGGAATACTTAATATATTAAGTTGTCTTCTGGATAGAGTATTGGAAGCATAAGTGTCACACACTAGAAAATACTATTTAAATATTGTCTAAGAGCACACTTTTAGTGAGAGCTTTATTTCAGCTAACCATACTCAATAAAACTGTCACACCACGGATTTACAGCTCTCCATATTTATGCAACCAGCTCTCACCCAATTAACATACCCATCTCCTGTTTCCTTGTTCCATTTGATCTCAGGCATCCCTTCAGACCTTGTTTTCTGACCAATTTTCAAAAGTAGGTCCCAATGTCCTTTTCCTGACCATCAGATTTGATCTGCCCATCATAATCAATTGTAGCAATTTGACCTTCAGAGCTGTGCAGCATTTGTGAATGAGACGTACGTTGTTCCTTGATATTTTCAATAATTTGTTCAGAATCTGCAAATTTGCAATCCATACCAACCAATTTTGAAATTGTACCAGAACTGTCTGGTTCTGTTGTTGTCCCATTAGTTTTTTTCCCCCAATTTTAGCAATGATCTTCCCTGGGCTTTTCTGTTCTTTTATACCCTCTCTGTCTTATAATTTATATGAATGTAAGTTTGCTTACTGGGCTGGAAGATTCATTTTCAGACATTTCGTCACCATACTAGGTAATATCAACAGTGAAGCACTGGTGTTATGGCCCACTTCCTATTTATGTGTTTAGGTTTTCTTGGGTGGCTGATGTCATTTCCGGTGGTGATGCCATTTCCTGTGTTGATGTCATCAACTTCTCCAAACTCACTTATAATTTACAACTTCCGGATTGAAACTGATTTCCAATGGTGTTACCTCACATCGCAAAGTCTGCTGAATTCTTGCGATTTCAGCTTTTATGAAGGCCTTTCTTCCTGCGTGCAGTGTGCAAATGATCAGAATAAAAAGAACTAATTGTGTCCCCCTTCCCAACATGAAAGATAATCATTTATAACTGAATAAACTTCAGAATCTTGACCACAAACTAACTGATAAGGACTGTTCTTCAACCATCTACAATGTATTCTTAACATGTACAGTCCATGCTAGTGCAGATAATAATTTACAGTTTGTCTGCCAAAGTTTAATGATCAGTTTTGTCGATTACTGTGGTTCCCTTTGCATACAGCACTGCTGAAAGAACTTCTGATGCCAAATTCATAATTATTATGTCTATATTTGCACATGTTCTTCAAATAATTGTTAGCAAGTTGCCCTACATTATTACCGAGCAGTGTTGTCAGTTGCCCATGCCTGACCCTTATCTACTTTTCTATTACCTTTAGAATTATTTCCTAATCTTCATTGTATATTGTTGTTGACTGACAAAACTGTATGCCAAATCTGCAAAATCTGAAATGGAATTTTTTAACCCATACCTTTAAAGCCATAGCCATCACCTCATTGAATTGTCTTGCTAATGGTGAACTTACTTAAAGGCAGTGACAATGTCTTTTGATATCTCTTTCCAAACTCTCACATCACATCTTTGAGCTTAAGGTGAGTTTGTAAAACGAGTAACAAAAGCATAGTCCTGCAAAATCTGAAAATCTGAGGCAAACATGACATGGAGGTGAACCCTTCTGTTCATTAAACAAAACACCCAGAATCATAATTTGTTAAAATATGAGTGACAGAGAACTCCCAGATTCCACTATTTAAAGAAAATAACATCAATTTTCAACTCTAAAAGTGATTATTAAACAACTATTCGCAACTCTAAGCCCCCCTTTCTCTTAACTGCTTATTATCTGTCTCCAACTCTGTAACAATATGCTGTTCCAATAAGATATTTAAAAGTGCGTCAACTTGATTTCAAAATGACCCAGCCTCTGTCATCTTCTGTGTCCTCCTCCTTCCGTCTGAGGATCTCCCTGGGTCATTGTCTGTCTTTTTACTGTAAGTATGTTTCATATGAAAAGGTACCTTTGATAGAGAGTGTTTCCTAATTTCTTGGAGAGCAAGATGCTAGATATCTCTGCGTTTCTATCTTGCTTTCTGACCAATTTTCAAAATATCCCCCTTTTATACACTCCCCAACGTTGGATTGTCTCATTGGTTTGATGTTAGCAAAACAATAAATTCAAACTCGAATGGGTGTTAGTATCCTGGGGCATAATTTAAACTGGTTAAATTCAAGTTGTTGTCAAACAGCAACCGAAACTCAGCTATCCATTTCACAGCCAAAGTTTACATATTTTCAATTTTCCAGTACACTCTAGGGCTGCCATTTAGTCATATACACAGGTGCTTGTAATCTCTTAGTTCAGAACAGCATTCATTCTCTCTTAAAGGGACAGTACATGCCTTCAACTTCATAACAAAACACTGTTCTGAGGAAAGGGTCCTCAATCTGAAACATTAACTCAGTTTCTCCCTGCACTGATGCTGCCAGACCTGCTGAGTATTTCTGTCTTCCGAACTCTCTCTTACTAAGCTCCATTGTATCCACTCACTCCTTTTCCCCTCTGCCTCCTGTCAAACTGTCTTTATTCAGGAACAGAAATATTTTTGCTTAGCCCAATAAGCTTTAAATCACATTTAGAACTGGGACAGGGAGAGACGGAGTGATGAAACAGAAACTTCAGCAAGTAAGTACACTTCAGAGTAGAGTGGCACTCTCGTTGGAAGAATTATAATTTATTGATGATTTTCCTTGCCACTGGTTTTTTTTTAGATTAGACTTACAGTGTGGAAACAGGCCCTTCGGCCCAACAAGTCCACACCGACCCGCCGAAGCGAAACCCACCCATACCCCTACATTACCCCTTACCTAACACTACGGGCAATTTTTAGCATGGCCAATTCACCTGACCCGCACATCTTTGGACTGTGGGAGGAAACCGGAGCACCCGGAGGAAACCCACGCAGACACGGGGAGAACGTGCAAACTCCACACAGTCAGTCGCCTGAGTCGGGAATTGAACCCGGGTCTTCAGGCGCTGTGAGGCAGCAGTGCTAACCACTGTGCCACCGTGCCGCCCGTTTTAGTTCTAGACTCTTCGTAACATTGATGTAGTGTGAAAGCAGGAACAGATGAGTGTTCAAGATTTAATCTTACAAATCCTAACTATTGAAAGAACACATTAAATCTGTTAATGTGCTTTCATTTCTATCATTTACTGTGATAAGAATTGTAATTCCATGATTTAAAAGATTTTGTTTCAACCAAATCCATGCAGCTAATTCACTAAAGGAAGACAATTACTTTCTGCATTAGCATTGTTCCAAAAAAAATCTTTTTTTTTCTGGAAACAAAAACAACGGTTGCGAAAGAAAACTTGACTAATAGCCATTGCTGTAGCTTCTGTACATTCCTGCGTAAGTCCTGTTAGGCAGTTGTCCCTTATGACATTTGGCACGATTAGTTCTATTGTACAAGATTATATAAGTTGTGAAATTAATTTGGTATTTCTTTATGGGATTGAATGGACAGTCTACACGTTTGATAAGTATACCATTGGAATGTGTGGTGAAAGATTACAGCATTTATGAGCAGGATTAGAAGTGCCCATGAAGTACCAGTAAGTGCAGGTTTTTTTTCCTGAAATAGCACCATAGTTTAAAAAGATGAAAGCAATGTTTGCAAATGCTTTACCCGATCAGTGATGTTACAGCGAAACTGCACTGCAGTGGCCTGTGACACTAATGGCCCATTGAAGCCATTTTCTCAGGGACACTCTTTGAAGAACTGCATGCTAAAACCGGTAGAAACAACAGGGTAAAAATTCAAGAATGAGAGAGAAACTGGAGACAGAGAGATTCTGAAGTTCCACTTCAGGCTTCAGTTGATTGATGCTGGTGTGTTGTTATGTTTCCAGTCCACAAGTAGTGCTATGGAGTCTATAGTAGTATTATTTCCCCATTGTTTCTTCCATGGCCTGTAACATTTTCATTTAAGATGTGGAAGTGCCGGTGTTGCACTGGGTTGGACAAAGTCAAGCATCACACAATGCCAGGATATAATCCAACAGTTTTTTTAAAAATCACAGGCTTTCGAAGTGACAGTCCTTCATCAGGTGTAGTGAGATAGGGTACAATGACACAGAGTTTATAGACAGAGAGCAAAGAATCATACAATTGGTCTAAGTGTAGTGAGCAAACCTAATATGGCTGATGGACAATTCTTAGAAAGGAGATGCAAGTTTTGGTTGATTAAGATACAAATTCAGAAACATTCAAGTCACTGCCCTGAGATAATAGGTTTTATCAGTTTCCAAACTTCAGTCAGGCAAAGATGTAAAAAGTGACATCTCAGGTCAGACACTGAATTATAGGTGTGAGGCCTTCAGAGTCTGGGTCTGCAAGTTTTAAATCAAGCTGGTATTGTTCTGAAAGTAGGGATTTCTAAAATGCCACACAGACTGTGATCACATATTCTGTGTTATTTGAACAAAATAGAATGTATCTGCAAATAAACATCTTGGATGAAATGAATCTGTGTGTGTGTGTGTGTGTGTGTGTGTGTGTGTGTGTGTGTATATACATGTTTGTGAACATGTTTGTGAGAGAAAGAGTGAGAGATAAGAAAACCAAAACTATATAAACTAATTAAGGTAGAGAGGTCCTAACAATTTATCAAAGTGATGCTGTCAAGACAAGACAGTAAGGAAGATTTTACAGGTACAGAACAGTGTGGTGGTGTCACCTGCAATGCAGCATGTATGCAAGATCATAGTTGAGGCGGTCTTCATGCATATGAAACTTGACTATCAGTTTCTAGTCAGTGATCCTGTGTTGTTGTGTATTTCAAAGTCCTGGAGGACTCTTACCCAAAGATAGGAGACTGAGTGCCCTTTGACTGCTGAAGCGTTCACCGATTGGGAGGGAATACTCCTGTCTGGCAATTGCTGCATGGTGTCCATTCATCTGTCTCTGTAGCATTGTCTCGCCAATATATGCCTTGGGGCATCTTTTCCTGCAGCGTATGAGATAGATATGTGACTCGGCCAACGTTGTCTGTCTGCCAACTATGTGGTGGGTGGTGTCCTCAAGTGTGATGGTTGTATCTGTGTGGATGTTCTGACATGACATCAGCAAACAACACATATACAATATTGTAGAAAACATAACATATGACAATAAGCAAATAGATATCAATAATATTCAAAGAAACTGGATGACTGGTCTGCCAACTAAGGGACAAGATCACTAGTCTAACTCTCAAACATTGGGCTTCTTGGTGGGGGCAGGAGATGGGGGATGTTGGGGTAAAGGGAATAACCTGATAAACCTAGCACACATGGAGAAGGTTAAGAGATTTGAATGAGAAGCTTTTTTTTCTCTCAGAATAGCTGATAAAGACAGCTTTTGTAAAATGTCACAGAAGTGGAACACAAATTGCAACGTTTGTGAAGGTTTGTAGCTTAGGTTGAGGTTTAGGGTGTAGGTTTGCTCACAGAGCTGTAGGTTTGATATCCAGACGTTTCATTACCTGGCTAGGTAACATCATCAGTGGCGACCTCCAAGTGAAGCGAAGCTGTTGTCTCCTTCTTTCTATTTATATCTTTCTCCTGGATGAGGTTTGTGGTGATGTCATTTCCTGTTCATTTTCTGAGGGGTTGATAGATGGCATCAAGATCTATGCATTTATTTATGGCGTTGTGGTTGGAGTGCCAGTCCTCTACGAATTCTCTGGCATGTTTTTGCTTAGCCAGTACCAGGACAGATGTGTCGTCCCAGTCGAAATGGTGGGTTTTTTTCATCCGTGTGTAGGGCTACGAGGGAGAGAGGGTCGTGTCTTTTTGTGGCTAGCTGGTTCGTGTATCCTGGTGGCTAACTTCCTCCCTGTTTGTCCTACGTAGTGTTTGTGGCAGTCCTTGCATGGAATTTTTGTAGATGACGTTGGTTTTGTCCATGGGTTGTACTGGGTCCTTTAAGCTTGTTAGTTTTTGTTTGAGTGTGTTGGTGGGTTTGTGTGCTGCTAGGATTCCGAGAGGTCTTAGTAGTCTGGCTGTCATTTCTGAAACTTCTTTGATATATGGTAAGGTGGTTAGGTTTCTGGCTGTGTTTGGTCTGCTTGTCGTGGTTTGTTCTTGAGCTCTCATCCAGGAGCAAGATATAAATAGAAAGCAGGAGACAACAACTTCACTTCACTGGAGGTCGCCACTGATGACGTTACCTAGCCAGGTAATGAAACGTCTGGATATCAAACCTACAGCTCAGCGAGCAAACCTACACCCTGGAACAAAAAATTTTGAAGTCAGAGTATCTCGGACTGCAAATGTTCTCAGAAATCATCAGTCTTGACGAGTGGAGCTCAATTAAGTTGTTTAGGGGACCATTAATTGTGTACTTAATTGGCACCACTCCTAAATGGGAGGCCATTTATGTAAGAGCTATTGCTCCAGCCAGAGCACGCGCACAATAAATACTTCTGTGACTAGGTTTTAAGGGTGTTACTGCAAATCCGTGGTTGTGGTAGAAATTAATTACATGGAACTGTATAATTAGACCTGAAAATAGATACAGACTCCCTTTATGATTAGATTTATATTCCTTTATGGATTGCAAAAAAAGGTAAATTTAAACTATAAAACAGGAACTGTCAAAGTAAATTAAAAAATTGGCATTTAGTGCATTTCAAAGCTCTTATGTGACAATTAACTATTGATTGCAGAGATTTACAGCATGTGAGCTTACAGTTTAATGTTTTTTTCAGAGGGAGGAGAAGGTCCCCTGAATTGCTGAATCTTTCACTGAATAAAGAAAATAATGTCTGTGAACAAGTCAAAGTTAACTACTTTTATTCACAGACCGCGAGTGTCTCTGATTAATGAATCTTTTGACTTACGGGCGCTCGTACTTACACACGTGATCCTATTTAGAGGAGTACTTATGAACAACTACTTTAAAATTGTCCTGCATTGTGTTCAGTTTGTATACAAATCGACTTGTGGACAGACTCAAGAATTTCAGTGGATACAAGCCTAGCTTGACAGGCATTTTCTTATTAGACAACCCACTCATTTC
This sequence comes from Hemiscyllium ocellatum, assembly GCF_020745735.1. Classification (NCBI taxonomy): domain Eukaryota; kingdom Metazoa; phylum Chordata; class Chondrichthyes; order Orectolobiformes; family Hemiscylliidae; genus Hemiscyllium; species Hemiscyllium ocellatum. The sequence goes on from NC_083414.1 coordinate 62,927,886, forward strand.
AGGTGTTAGACCAGTAGACCTGCCCTGAACCATCTCCAATGCATTTATATCCTCCTTTAAATAAAGAGATTAATACTGTACACTGTATTCCAGAGTAGTGTTATGAAAGCCCTGTGTAACTGAAGCTTAACCTCTCAACCTTTTTGGTCAATTCCCCTTGCAATAAGTGATAGCATGTTATTAGTTTTCTTAATGGCTTGCTGCAACTGCATGGTAACCATTTGCAGTTCATGTACTGGAGGATTTGAGAGAATTAATGCATTTCATTAAAACCATCTCAGTCCCAAATATAGGAGCAAATTACTGCAGATGCTGCAAGCTACTGAAAACAACAAATGCTGGAGGTCACAGTAGGTCAGGCAGCATCCACGGAGAGAAAGTAAACTAACGTTTCGAGTCTAGATGGCTCGATGACTCTGATGAAAAGTCATCTAAACTCAAAGTAAAGCTTGCTGTCCCTCCATGAATGCTGCCCAACCCGCTGTGATCTCCAACATTTTTGGTTTTCTGTCCTAAATGTACTCTGGCCCAGTTCTGGACATGGGTTACCTTGTTTAATCCTGTTCGAATTTTAGATGTTTCTTTGAGATCTCCATGGTACTATTTCCAAGTAGAGCAGGGAAGTTTTCCCAGAATCCAGGTTAGTTACTATTCACCATTTCTGCAGCAAAGTATCTGGTCATTCTCACGTTTCTCTTTATGGGATCTTGCTGATTGCACATTGGCTCGTGTGCTGCCAAAGTGCGTCATTTTTTGTAAAGGTCTTTTGGATATTGTGAAATTGTGCAAGAGCCATGTGATTGGAAATGTTCTTTACTGGTTCATTGTCACCTCTTTTGTGAAAGCAGCCTGCTTCTGTGGTGCCTCTTTTGTCATCCACACAGCTCTGTTTCTGGCTTCTTTGTCTTACACCTTGTTAAGAATGTGTCTAGCTCGTGACTCAGTATCTCTTTAAGGATCAGCTGTTCCACTACAACTTTCAGTGCCAGGCTGCAGTTCCACTTCATCCTCATTACATTGAAATTAGTCTCTTTTAGATTTGTTTACTTGGATAAAATTAGCTAATATGTTTGGAAACAATTACAGAATAATCTGAAATGTTGCCAGTGAATAATATTACCCGTGGGAACAATTACGTACAACTCAATGAACAAGTTTGAACTTTTATTTCTGTTCCTTTGCTCTGAAGTGAATTTGGCAATACTATCTTGTCCATATTATTTTCATTGTGGGCTCCTCCTAATAGATCCTCCCCTGGGGAAGCCATTTAAGGCATAAATCTGAAAAACTTCTCCAAATATTATACCTGGGAATCACTTAGCACACTACCCACCATTTCTACATCCTGACCAAGACTATTTATTGGTTGACATACTCAATTATTACATATTACCTGTGTTGTGTGTACGTGTTAGATATCGTGTTTACTTATTTTTCTCAGGTTTAATAGGTAATAAAACTTCAGCCTCTCACTTAAGAGTGTGCTCACCTTCATTTTAGATTTGGGTAATTAATTTTAATTGACATCTGATAGCTACATGCCAAAAAAGAAATAAAAGATGTACTTATTGTGACTGAGAGAGGAGTTTTAAACGAAGGGAGTTCGTTGTCTAACCTTGTCTGGTCTTGGTAACAATTGTTATGAAGTTGAAGGCATGTACTGTACCTTTGAGAGAGAGAAGGTTGTTTTGCACTGAGAGCTTGCAGGCCTCTGTCATGTGACTGACTAGCAGCCTCAGAGTGTACTGGAAAATTGAAAATATGTGACATTTGGCTGTGAAACAGATACCTGAGTTTTCGATGCTACGTTTTAACAACAGTTCAAATTTAACCAATCTGTTTAAATTATGCTCCAAGATACTAAAACCCAATGGAATTTGAATTTTGCTGTTTTGCCAACATCAAACCAGTGAGATGATGTGAAGTTTGGGGTATAGCGAAGCTGGCATTTTCAGAGTTAACCAGAGACAGAGAGTGACCAACTGCCAGAGTAACTGCGAACAAAACACTTTCTATCAAAGTACCTTTTTCATATGAAACTTTTTTGCAGCAACAGACCAAAGCTGACCCAGGGAGATCTACAGCCAGAGAGGACAACACCAAAGAGGACCCTCACTGTCTGGTTTTTAAAATTGAGTTGATGTAGTTTTAATAGTGGTGGTTATTGGAACAGTAGATTGTTGTAGAGTTGGAGGCAGATAACAGTCAGGAGAGAGGAGGTTTAGAGTTGTAAATAGTTGTTGTTTAATGTTCACTTTTAGAGTTAAAGAATAAATAGTATTTTTTTGAAAAGTGGAATTTGGGAATTTTCTGTCACTTATACTTTAACAGATTACGAGGCAAGGTGAGGTTTTTTTGGGTATTTGTTCAATTAACAGAGGCATTCACCGCCGTGTCGTAATACAATAATAATCGTGTGAAAGACAAAGAGGCACAAGAGTTTGTAAATGTGCTGTTATGGACCACACCAAACACCCCCCCCCCCCCCGCCCCGCCGCCTCTCAGAATATATTCAGAGGATATTCTACATCCAGCTTTTTCCTATTTCAAAGGTAATTGTAAGGTGTTGTTCTCCAGATGCAATTTGATTGGTCATGTCGTCCCGTTTCCTCCCTCAGTTGAGGCAAAATGCTCAGAGAGACAGTATAATTTACATGCTTCATTGTTATTCCGGGCCCTGGAGGGAGAGAGAACGATCGCCCATGTGCACAGAGACATGGGTTCTGGATCTTCTCTGGAACAGCAGTTTCTTAGTGAATGATATAGTCATTTTACAGGGAGGAGCATCTAGATACCACAACATACATATTAATTGGCTGACTGTTACAATCAAGGAGTACCAATAGCAGAGACCAAGCACTTTCCCATTATACAATGAATGTTCTTAACTTGTATGGATTCATGCAATTAATACTTTTCACCTTGTTAACTGCATTACATACTAAATGCTACCTCATCTTGTTAAATGGCTCTATATAATGAATGCTTTTCCACCTTTACCCTTGCCTCCAGTACCCTATTGCTAACTATAAGTTCTTAACTGATCTGCATCCTGCTCAGCTGAACCTCTTGTTTCACAAAACTCAAAATATAACTCTCTCCCCGCCTGCTTATACTCTATGCACATTCTCAGTGAAACCACCAGATTTGAAGCTAAACGCACTTTATTCATATACTATAGTTAAAATACAACAAAAGAAAAGACATTGGAATAATTAACTCTTTTGGAAAACTTACCAGAGTAATAGTCTTTTTTTTTACTACTAAACAGTAACTGGTCCAATATAGTAACATCCCATAAACCTTGGGAAAAGGCAGGTTCAGAAAAATAGATTGTCTCAAATGTAATTCCAGCAGCAGGAAGAGAACCCCCAGCTTTTAGCTGTAACTGAGAGAGCAAAAAAAAACCATAACTTCGACATATTCAAGACCCCAGCAGCAATTGCTACTGAAAAACTAGAAATCCTGCTTCTGTGGCAGCTTGACCACACCCATTCAGGTTGCTTCTATTGTTCCAACTTGGGGAAAAACTCTCCAAGGCCTCAAGAACCTTTTACTATAGTGCCTGTGCGTACCCTGCTCGTCAGCTCTGCTTTTAAAACTTTTCTTCAAAACATTCAGGACCAAATACACCCCTTAAAGCCATAATGTCATCACAATATGTCCAGGTGGATTTTCTACAGCAATATCTATCCAGTCCAATGAAAAAGGGAGAATTGCTACACCTGGTTCTTGGGAATGAGGTGGACCAAATAGATTAAGTGTTAGTGAGAAAACCTTTAGGAGATAATGATCACTATGATAGGTTTAGCGTAATTATGAAAAAGGTAATCAAGAATATGAAGTTTTAATGGGATAAAAATGGGTCTGGGTTGATTAAATTGGAGTCAGACATTGTCAGGAAAAACACAAATACTTGGCATCCATCTTTACCAAGGAAGAAGATTCTAGTCCAGCCCTGGTGAAGAAGGTGGAAATTCAGTTTCTGAAAACTTTAACATTGATTAAAAACAAAAGAAGTGTTGCATAGGCTATCTCTACTTAAAGTTGACAGGACACCAGAACTGGATGTGATACATCCACAAACAGTGAGGGAGGTGACAGTGGAAATTATGGAGATACTGACAATAATCGCTTAGTCTTTCTTGGACTCTGTGCAGCAGGCCAGCATCACTGTGAAACAGTCTGGGAAGAGTGCAGCAAGTCAATATCACTTGTGAAGCAGACTAGGAGAGTGGACCTATGTAAGAAGGGAATCGGCAGTGGGAGATTAAAAGTCAGTAACAGAGAGTCCTTTCAACCGATTTCAGCCGAGATGTAATGTTACAGGAACACAAGTTGATTGGTGGGTATGTATTTTGTCTCCCTTTTGATTAGCCAAGTTATTTAAATTGTAAGACATTATTAAAGATTACAGCTCGGAAATTCACATTTAAAATATTTATCATCCAACTAATGAAGTGAGCAGAATAGAAATGGCTGGGTAGGCAAGGTGTTGAAGCTCTAGTATGTGGGAGCTGGTGGACTCTTGTAAAATCCATACTGACAGTATCTGTAGTAAGCGTTTGTACTTGATAAACTTCGGCTTGATAATGATCTGGAGTCTCAGCTGTGGACATTGTGACACATCAGGAAGAGGGGAGAGGTACCTGGATACTCTGTCCCAAGAGACAGAGTATTTACCTAAGATTATTTACATCAAATTTGGTCAGTGATCAGGAACAAAAGGGTGTGACTAATTGTGAGACAGCTGTGGGATTCCAGAATTTAAGTTTTGGAGGGGCCTTAGCCAGGGTCCTTGACCAAAAGTTACGAAGTTCTTGCTCCTGGTGTGGACAAGGTCAGAGACTGTAACGAGGAAGAGTCAAACTGACCACAGCACTGATAGCGAGTACCATTCAAATGCAGAGAGAAAAAGGAATGTAGCAATAAAGGAGAAGAGATTGGAGCGGGTGATAATCAACATAGGCATCAGCATAACAGGCTACAAAGCAAAGTCTCTCAGAATCGTAGGCAGCAATGCAACCCTAGCCGATGAGCTCAGCGTATTCTACGCTGGTTTTGAACAGATGTCACCTGCTCCAGCAGCCTCCGGTGCAGCTGTACTGACTGTCACCATGACAGACGTCAGATTGGCCTTCTTGAGAGTAAACCCAAGGGATAGTGACCATAACATGATGTAGAATTTCAGATTATTTCGAGGGAGAGCAATTTGATTCTCCATCTGGTGAACTCAAATAAGGTATGAAAAAATTGATCCTGAGGTTGTCTGGGAAAATAGATGAAGGGGTAGGCTCAGGATGGTGATATTTTTGTTTGGGGCATAGTCACATTCCCATGATCATGTCCTAGAGACAATATCAAGCTGTTGCTCAACTAGTCAGTGTGGAAAGCTCTCCCAATTTTGACAAGTCCCAAATTACTAGCCAGGTGGATTTTCCAGTGTGGACAGGCTCTTGTTGTTTCTAGTGCCTCAGTCGACGCCTAGTGGTGTGACCAGTAATGGCCACTGTTTAATATGGTAAACTGTAAACTTACCTTAGTAATCTACAGTGGAATGAGATTTCCAGATTTCGAAATAGCCATCAACTTGATTTATATTTGTCATTTTAACTAGTGAAAACCAGTCAGGCATGAGGATGGCAATATTTTCTATCCCTGTGCAGATGGCTTTGTTAATTGGATACTGCATCAAACTCTGGCAAACTCTTTCTCGTTCACAAATGCTTAATGAAGCTCACTTTCAAGTCACTGAATGAGACTCCTTTCAGTAACATCAAGATAAACGCTGGCATGTTTTCCTGGTACCTTTTCTTCCTTAAATGAAAGGTTTTGCCTTGTTTCTTCACCTTTATGAAAGAAGGGAAAACAACAAAGCTGTAAAATTGAGCAACAGTTGCAGTCCTTGCTAACAATTGGACATATGGAACTGATAAATATGCAATGATTTGCCTTCAGCTAATTTTGTAACTCTGCAGTTGTCCAGTCGGTAATTGGATTAACAAATACAGGAGGCACTTGAAGTCCCATATATTATGAAGTTCAAATATGTTGGTAGGAAGCTCAAAGTAAGTTAGTGTGTATGTGAGCATTAAAGTTCCATCTGTGATCAGCATGGTTTGACTGACATCAAGTCTTGGATAGAATCAGAATGATACTGGATTGAAGGAACCTGTTTGACTCAAATGTGCCTGTCTGGTCAACTTGTTGAAATAACCCCACAGCTCTTTTCCCTTCAAGTAACTGTTCAATCCCCTTTTGAAAGTTACCATTGAATCCGCTCACCTGTCCTATTCCGGCTGTTAAACATGGGATACTCCTCTTACAACTAGCCCAGCTCACGTGTGAGGATGTCTGATTCAATTCCCCTAGATTGGCTCCTGCCCCCGACCCCGTCCAACACTGCACCCGCCCCCGACCCCGTCCAACACTGCACCCGCCCCCGACCCCGTCCAACACTGCACCCGCCCCCGACCCCGTCCAACACTGCACCCGCCCCCGACCCCGTCCAACACTGCACCCGCCCCCGCCCCCGACCCCGTCCAACACTGCACCCGCCCCCGACCCCGTCCAACACTGCCCCCGCCCCCGACCCCGTCCAACACTGCACCCACCCCCGACCCCGTCCAACACTGCCCCCGCCCCCGACCCCGTCCAACACTGCACCCGCCCCCGACCCCGTCCAACACTGCACCCGCCCCCGACCCCGTCCAACACTGCACCCGCCCCCGACCCCGTCCAACACTGTCCCGCCCCCGACCCTGTCCAACACTGCACCCACCCCCGACCCCGTCCAACACTGCACCCGCCCCCGACCCCGTCCAACACTGCACCCGCCCCCGACCCCGTCCAACACTGCACCCGCCCCCGACCCCGTCCAACACTGCCCCCGCCCCCGACCCCGTCCAACACTGCACCCGCCCCTGACCCCGTCCAACACTGTCCTGCCCCCCGACCCCGTCCAACACTGCACCCACCCCCGACCCCGTCCAACACTGCACCCGCCCCCGACCCCGTCCAACACTGCACCCGCCCCCGACCCCACCAACACTGCACCCGCCCCCGACCCCGTCCAACACTGCACCCGCCCCCGACCCCGTCCAACACTGCACCCGCCCCCGACCCCACCAACACTGCACCCGCCCCCGACCCCGTCCAACACTGCACCCGCCCCCGACCCCGTCCAACACTGCACCCGCCCCCGACCCCGTCCAACACTGCACCCGCCCCCGACCCCGTCCAACACTGCACCCGCCCCCGACCCCGTCCAACACTGCACCCGCCCCCGCCCCCCGACCCCGTCCAACACTGCACCCGCCCCCGACCCTGTCCAACACTGCCACGGTCCCTGACCCCGTCCAACACTGTCCTGCCCCCCGACCCCGTCCAACACTGCCACGGTCCCTGACCCCGTCCAACACTGCCCCCGCCCCCGACCCCGTCCAACACTGTCCTGCCCCCCGACCCCGTCCAACACTGCACCCGCCCCCGACCCCGTCCAACACTGCACCCGCCCCCGACCCCGTCCAACACTGCACCCGCCCCCGACCCCGTCCAACACTGCACCCGCCCCCGACCCCGTCCAACACTGCACCCGCCCCCGACCCCGTCCAACACTGCCACGGTCCCTGACCCCGTCCAACACTGTCCTGCCCCCCGACCCCGTCCAACACTGCACCCGCCCCCGACCCCGTCCAACACTGCACCCGCCCCCGACCCCGTCCAACACTGCACCCGCCCCCGACCCCGTCCAACACTGTCCTGCCCCCCGACCCCGTCCAACACTGCACCCGCCCCCGACCCCGTCCAACACTGCACCCGCCCCCGACCCCGTCCAACACTGCACCCGCCCCCGACCCCGTCCAACACTGCACCCGCCCCCGACCCCGTCCAACACTGCCCCCGCCCCCGACCCCGTCCAACACTGCACCCGCCCCCGACCCCGTCCAACACTGCACCCGCCCCCGACCCTGTCCAACACTGTCCTGCCCCCCGACCCCGTCCAACACTGTCCTGCCCCCCGACCCCGTCCAACACTGCACCCGCCCCCGACCCCGTCCAACACTGCACCCGCCCCCGACCCCGTCCAACACTGCACCCGCCCCCGACCCCGTCCAACACTGCACCCGCCCCCGACCCCGTCCAACACTGCACCCGCCCCCGACCCCGTCCAACACTGTCCCGCCCCCGACCCCGTCAAACACTGTCCTGCCCCCCGACCCCGTCCAACACTGCACCCGCCCCCGACCCCGTCCAACACTGCACCCGCCCCCGACCCCGTCCAACACTGCACGCGCCCCCGCCCCCCGACCCCGTCCAACACTGCACCCGCCCCCGCCCCCCGACCCCGTCCAACACTGCACCCGCCCCCGACCCCGTCCAACACTGCCACGGCCCCCGACCCCGTCCAACACTGCACCCGCCCCCGACCCCGTCCAACACTGCACCCGCCCCCGACCCCGTCCAACACTGTCCTGCCCCCCGACCCCGTCCAACACTGCACCCGCCCCCGACCCCGTCCAACACTGCACCCGCCCCCGACCCCGTCCAACACTGCACCCGCCCCCGCCCCCCGACCCCGTCCAACACTGCACCCGCCCCCGACCCCGTCCAACACTGCACCCGCCCCCGACCCCGTCCAACACTGTCCCGCCCCCGACCCCGTCCAACACTGCACCCGCCCCCGACCCTGTCCAACACTGTCCTGCCCCCCGACCCCGTCCAACACTGTCCCGCCCCCGACCCCGTCCAACACTGCCACGGTCCCTGACCCCGTCCAACACTGTCCTGCCCCCCGACCCCGTCCAACATTGCACCCGCCCCCGACCCCGTCCAACACTGTCCTGCCCCCGACCCCGTCCAACACTGCACCCGCCCCCGACCCCGTCCAACACTGCACCCGCCCCCGACCCCGTCCAACACTGCACCCGCCCCCGACCCCGTCCAACACTGCACCCGCCCCCGACCCCGTCCAACACTGCACCCGCCCCCGACCCCGTCCAACACTGCACCCGCCCCCGACCCCGTCCAACACTGCACCCGCCCCCGACCCCGTCCAACACTGCACCCGCCCCCGCCCCCCGACCCCGTCCAACACTGCACCCGCCCCCGCCCCCCGACCCCGTCCAACACTGCACCCGCCCCCGACCCCGTCCAACACTGCACCCGCCCCCGACCCCGTCCAACATTGTCCTGCCCCCCGACCCCGTCCAACACTGTCCTGCCCCCCGACCCCGTCCAACACTGCCACGGCCCCCGACCCCGTCCAACACTGCACCCGCCCCCGACCCCGTCCAACACTGCACCCGCCCCCGACCCCGTCCAACACTGCACCCGCCCCCGACCCCGTCCAACACTGCACCCGCCCCCGACCCCGTCCAACACTGCACCCGCCCCCGACCCCGTCCAACACTGCCCCCGCCCCCGACCCCGTCCAACACTGCACCCGCCCCCGACCCCGTCCAACACTGCCACGGTCCCTGACCCCGTCCAACACTGTCCTGCCCCCCGACCCCGTCCAACACTGCACCCGCCCCCGACCCCGTCCAACACTGCCACGGCCCCCGACCCCGTCCAACACTGCACCCGCCCCCGACCCCGTCCAACACTGTCCTGCCCCCCGACCCCGTCCAACACTGCACCCGCCCCCGACCCCGTCCAACACTGCCACGGCCCCCGACCCCGTCCAACACTGCACCCGCCCCCGACCCCGTCCAACACTGCACCCGCCCCCGACCCTGTCCAACACTGCACCCGCCCCCGACCCCGTCCAACACTGTCCTGCCCCCCGACCCTGTCCAACACTGCACCCGCCCCCGACCCCGTCCAACACTGTCCTGCCCCCCGACCCCGTCCAACACTGCACCCGCCCCCGACCCCGTCCAACACTGTCCTGCCCCCCGACCCCGTCCAACACTGCACCCGCCCCCGACCCCGTCCAACACTGTCCTGCCCCCCGACCCCGTCCAACACTGCACCCGCCCCCGACCCCGTCCAACACTGCACCCGCCCCCGACCCCGTCCAACACTGCACCCGCCCCCGACCCCGTCCAACACTGCACCCGCCCCCGACCCCGTCCAACACTGTCCTGCCCCCCGACCCCGTCCAACACTGCACCCGCCCCCGACCCCGTCCAACACTGCACCCGCCCCCGACCCCGTCCAACACTGCACCCGCCCCCGACCCCGTCCAACACTGTCCTGCCCCCCGACCCCGTCCAACACTGCACCCGCCCCCGACCCCGTCCAACACTGCACCCGCCCCCGACCCCGTCCAACACTGTCCTGCCCCCCGACCCCGTCCAACACTGCACCCGCCCCCGACCCCGTCCAACACTGCACCCGCCCCCGACCCCGTCCAACACTGTCCTGCCCCCCGACCCCGTCCAACACTGCACCCGCCCCCGACCCCGTCCAACACTGTCCCGCCCCCGACCCCGTCCAACACTGCACCCGCCCCCGACCCTGTCCAACACTGCCACGGTCCCTGACCCCGTCCAACACTGTCCTGCCCCCCGACCCCGTCCAACACTGCACCCGCCCCCGACCCCGTCCAACACTGCACCCGCCCCCGACCCCGTCCAACACTGCACCCGCCCCCGACCCCGTCCAACACTGCACCCGCCCCCGACCCCGTCCAACACTGCACCCGCCCCCGACCCTGTCCAACACTGCCACGGTCCCTGACCCCGTCCAACACTGTCCTGCCCCCCGACCCCGTCCAACACTGCACCCGCCCCCGACCCCGTCCAACACTGCACCCGCCCCCGACCCCGTCCAACACTGTCCCGCCCCCCGACCCCGTCCAACACTGCACCCGCCCCCGACCCCGTCCAACACTGCACCCGCCCCCGACCCCGTCCAACACTGCACCCGCCCCCGACCCCGTCCAACACTGCACCCGCCCCCGACCCCGTCCAACACTGCCACGGCCCCCGACCCCGTCCAACACTGCACCCGCCCCCGACCCCGTCCAACACTGCACCCGCCCCCGACCCCGTCCAACACTGTCCTGCCCCCCGACCCCGTCCAACACTGCACCCGCCCCCGACCCCGTCCAACACTGCACCCGCCCCCGACCCCGTCCAACACTGCACCCGCCCCCGACCCCGTCCAACACTGCACCCGCCCCCGACCCTGTCCAACACGGCCACGGTCCCTGACCCCGTCCAACACTGCACCCGCCCCCGACCCCGTCCAACACTGCACCCGCCCCCGACCCCGTCCAACACTGCCACGGTCCCTGACCCCGTCCAACACTGCACCCGCCCCCGACCCTGTCCAACACTGCACCCGCCCCCGACCCCGTCCAACACTGCACCCGCCCCCGACCCCGTCCAACACTGCCACGGTCCCTGACCCCGTCCAACACTGCACCCGCCCCCGACCCTGTCCAACACTGCACCCGCCCCCGACCCCGTCCAACACTGCACCCGCCCCCGACCCCGTCCAACACTGCACCCGCCCCCGACCCCGTCCAACACTGCACCCGCCCCCGACCCCGTCCAACACTGCCACGGTCCCTGACCCCGTCCAACACTGTCCTGCCCCCCGACCCCGTCCAACACTGCACCCGCCCCCGACCCCGTCCAACACTGTCCTGCCCCCGACCCCGTCCAACACTGCACCCGCCCCCCGACCCCGTCCAACACTGCCACGGCCCCCGACCCCGTCCAACACTGTCCTGCCCCCGACCCCGTCCAACACTGCACCCGCCCCCCGACCCCGTCCAACACTGCCACGGCCCCCGACCCCGTCCAACACTGTCCTGCCCCCCGACCCCGTCCAACACTGCACCCGCCCCCGACCCCGTCCAACACTGTCCTGCCCCCGACCCCGTCCAACACTGCACCCGCCCCCCGACCCCGTCCAACACTGCCACGGCCCCCGACCCCGTCCAACACTGTCCTGCCCCCCGACCCCGTCCAACACTGCACCCGCCCCCGACCCCGTCCAACACTGTCCTGCCCCCCGACCCCGTCCAACACTGCCACGGTCCCTGACCCCGTCCAACACTGCACCCGCCCCCGACCCCGTCCAACACTGTCCTGCCCCCCGACCCCGTCCAACATTGCACCCGCCCCCGACCCCGTCCAACACTGTCCTGCCCCCCGACCCCGTCCAACACTGTCCCGCCCCCGACCCCGTCCAACACTGCCACGGCCCCCGACCCCGTCCAACACTGCACCCGCCCCCGACCCCGTCCAACACTGCACCCGCCCCCGACCCCGTCCAACACTGTCCTGCCCCCCGACCCCGTCCAACACTGCACCCGCCCCCGACCCCGTCCAACACTGCACCCGCCCCCGACCCCACCAACACTGCCCCCGCCCCCGACCCCGTCCAACACTGCACCCGCCCCCGACCCTGTCCAACACTGCCACGGTCCCTGACCCCGTCCAACACTGTCCTGCCCCCCGACCCCGTCCAACACTGCACCCGCCCCCGACCCCGTCCAACACTGCACCCGCCCCCGACCCCGTCCAACACTGCACCCGCCCCCGACCCCGTCCAACACTGCACCCGCCCCCGACCCCGTCCAACACTGCACCCGCCCCCGACCCCGTCCAACACTGCACCCGCCCCCGACCCTGTCCAACACTGCCACGGTCCCTGACCCCGTCCAACACTGTCCTGCCCCCCGACCCCGTCCAACACTGCACCCGCCCCCGACCCCGTCCAACACTGCCACGGCCCCCGACCCCGTCCAAAACTGCCACGGTCCCTGACCCCGTCCAACACTGCACCCGCCCCCGACCCCGTCCAACACTGCACCCGCCCCCGACCCCGTCCAACACTGCACCCGCCCCCGACCCCGTCCAACACTGCACCCGCCCCCGACCCCGTCCAACACTGCACCCGCCCCCGACCCCGTCCAACACTGCACCCGCCCCCGACCCCGTCCAACACTGCACCCGCCCCCGACCCCGTCCAACACTGCCCCTGCCCCCGACCCCGTCCAACACTGCCCCCGCCCCCGACCCCGTCCAACACTGTCCTGCCCCCCGACCCCGTCCAACACTGCACCCACCCCCGACCCCGTCCAACACTGCACCCGCCCCCGACCCCGTCCAACACTGCACCCGCCCCCGACCCCGTCCAACACTGCACCCGCCCCCGACCCCGTCCAACACTGCACCCGCCCCCGACCCCGTCCAACACTGCACCCGCCCCCGACCCCGTCCAACACTGCCACGGCCCCCGACCCCGTCCAACACTGCACCCGCCCCCGACCCCGTCCAACACTGCACCCGCCCCCGACCCCGTCCAACACTGCACCCGCCCCCGACCCCGTCCAACACTGCACCCGCCCCCGACCCCGTCCAACACTGCACCCGCCCCCGACCCCGTCCAACACTGTCCCGCCCCCGACCCCGTCAAACACTGTCCTGCCCCCCGACCCCGTCCAACACTGCACCCGCCCCCGACCCCGTCCAACACTGCACCCGCCCCCGACCCCGTCCAACACTGCACGCGCCCCCGCCCCCCGACCCCGTCCAACACTGCACCCGCCCCCGCCCCCCCGACCCCGTCCAACACTGCACCCGCCCCCGACCCCGTCCAACACTGCCACGGCCCCCGACCCCGTCCAACACTGCACCCGCCCCCGACCCCGTCCAACACTGTCCTGCCCCCCGACCCCGTCCAACACTGCACCCGCCCCCGACCCCGTCCAACACTGCACCCGCCCCCGACCCCGTCCAACACTGCACCCGCCCCCGCCCCCCGACCCCGTCCAACACTGCACCCGCCCCCGACCCCGTCTAACACTGCACCCGCCCCCGACCCCGTCCAACACTGTCCCGCCCCCGACCCCGTCCAACACTGCACCCGCCCCCGACCCTGTCCAACACTGTCCTGCCCCCCGACCCCGTCCAACACTGTCCCGCCCCCGACCCCGTCCAACACTGCCACGGTCCCTGACCCCGTCCAACACTGTCCTGCCCCCCGACCCCGTCCAACATTGCACCCGCCCCCGACCCCGTCCAACACTGTCCTGCCCCCCGACCCCGTCCAACACTGCACCCGCCCCCGACCCCGTCCAACACTGCACCCGCCCCCGACCCCGTCCAACACTGCACCCGCCCCCGACCCCGTCCAACACTGCACCCGCCCCCGACCCCGTCCAACACTGCACCCGCCCCCGACCCCGTCCAACACTGCACCCGCCCCCGACCCCGTCCAACACTGCACGCGCCCCCGCCCCCCGACCCCGTCCAACACTGCACCCGCCCCCGCCCCCCGACCCCGTCCAACACTGCACCCGCCCCCGACCCCGTCCAACACTGCACCCGCCCCCGACCCCGTCCAACATTGTCCTGCCCCCCGACCCCGTCCAACACTGTCCTGCCCCCCGACCCCGTCCAACACTGCCACGGCCCCCGACCCCGTCCAACACTGCACCCGCCCCCGACCCCGTCCAACATTGTCCTGCCCCCCGACCCCGTCCAACACTGTCCTGCCCCCCGACCCCGTCCAACACTGCCACGGCCCCCGACCCCGTCCAACACTGCACCCGCCCCCGACCCCGTCCAACACTGCACCCGCCCCCGTACCCGTCCAACACTGCCCCCGCCCCCGACCCCGTCCAACACTGCACCCGCCCCCGTACCCGTCCAACACTGCCACGGCCCCCGACCCCGTCCAACACTGCACCCGCCCCCGACCCCGTCCAACACTGCACCCGCCCCCGACCCCGTCCAACACTGCACCCGCCCCCGACCCCGTCCAACACTGCACCCGCCCCCGACCCTGTCCAACACTGCCACGGCCCCCGACCCCGTCCAACACTGCCCCCGCCCCCGACCCCGTCCAACACTGCACCCGCCCCCGACCCCGTCCAACACTGCACCCGCCCCCGACCCCGTCCAACACTGCCACGGTCCCTGACCCCGTCCAACATTGTCCTGCCCCCCGACCCCGTCCAACACTGTCCTGCCCCCCGACCCCGTCCAACACTGCACCCGCCCCCGACCCCGTCCAACACTGCACCCGCCCCCGACCCTGTCCAACACTGCCACGGTCCCTGACCCCGTCCAACACTGCACCCGCCCCCGACCCCGTCCAACACTGCACCCGCCCCCGACCCTGTCCAACACTGCACCCGCCCCCGACCCCGTCCAACACTGCACCCGCCCCCGACCCCGTCCAACACTGCACCCGCCCCCGACCCCGTCCAACACTGTCCTGCCCCCCGACCCCGTCCAACACTGCACCCGCCCCCGACCCCGTCCAACACTGCACCCGCCCCCGACCCCGTCCAACACTGTCCTGCCCCCCGACCCCGTCCAACACTGCACCCGCCCCCGACCCCGTCCAACACTGTCCTGCCCCCCGACCCCGTCCAACACTGCACCCGCCCCCGACCCCGTCCAACACTGTCCTGCCCCCCGACCCCGTCCAACACTGCACCCGCCCCCGACCCCGTCCAACACTGCACCCGCCCCCGACCCCGTCCAACACTGCACCCGCCCCCGACCCCGTCCAACACTGCACCCGCCCCCGACCCCGTCCAACACTGCACCCGCCCCCGACCCCGTCCAACACTGCACCCGCCCCCGACCCCGTCCAACACTGCACCCGCCCCCGACCCCGTCCAACACTGTCCTGCCCCCCGACCCCGTCCAACACTGCACCCGCCCCCGACCCCGTCCAACACTGCACCCGCCCCCGACCCCGTCCAACACTGCACCCGCCCCCGACCCCGTCCAACACTGCACCCGCCCCCGACCCCGTCCAACACTGCACCCGCCCCCGACCCCGTCCAACACTGTCCTGCCCCCCGACCCCGTCCAACACTGCACCCGCCCCCGACCCCGTCCAACACTGTCCCGCCCCCGACCCCGTCCAACACTGCACCCGCCCCCGACCCTGTCCAACACTGCCACGGTC
This sequence comes from Hemiscyllium ocellatum, assembly GCF_020745735.1. Classification (NCBI taxonomy): domain Eukaryota; kingdom Metazoa; phylum Chordata; class Chondrichthyes; order Orectolobiformes; family Hemiscylliidae; genus Hemiscyllium; species Hemiscyllium ocellatum. The sequence continues at coordinate 62,943,777 of NC_083414.1, forward strand.
CCTGACCCCGTCCAACACTGTCCTGCCCCCCGACCCCGTCCAACACTGCACCCGCCCCCGACCCTGTCCAACACTGCCACGGTCCCTGACCCCGTCCAACACTGTCCTGCCCCCCGACCCCGTCCAACATTGCACCCGCCCCCGACCCCGTCCAACACTGTCCTGCCCCCCGACCCCGTCCAACACTGTCCTGCCCCCCGACCCCGTCCAACACTGCACCCGCCCCCGACCCCGTCCAACACTGCACCCGCCCCCGACCCCGTCCAACACTGTCCTGCCCCCCGACCCCGTCCAACACTGCCACGGCCCCCGACCCCGTCCAACACTGCACCCGCCCCCGACCCCGTCCAACACTGCACCCGCCCCCGACCCCGTCCAACATTGCACCCGCCCCCGACCCCGTCCAACACTGTCCTGCCCCCCGACCCCGTCCAACACTGCACCCGCCCCCGACCCCGTCCAACACTGTCCTGCCCCCCGACCCCGTCCAACACTGCACCCGCCCCCGACCCCGTCCAACACTGCACCCGCCCCCGACCCCGTCCAACACTGCACCCGCCCCCGACCCTGTCCAACACGGCCACGGTCCCTGACCCCGTCCAACACTGCACCCGCCCCCGACCCTGTCCAACACTGCACCCGCCCCCGACCCCGTCCAACACTGCACCCGCCCCCGACCCCGTCCAACACTGCCACGGTCCCTGACCCCGTCCAACACTGCACCCGCCCCCGACCCTGTCCAACACTGCACCCGCCCCCGACCCCGTCCAACACTGCACCCGCCCCCGACCCCGTCCAACACTGCCACGGTCCCTGACCCCGTCCAACACTGCACCCGCCCCCGACCCTGTCCAACACTGCACCCGCCCCCGACCCCGTCCAACACTGCACCCGCCCCCGACCCCGTCCAACACTGCACCCGCCCCCGACCCCGTCCAACACTGCACCCGCCCCCGACCCCGTCCAACACTGTCCTGCCCCCGACCCCGTCCAAAACTGCCACGGTCCCTGACCCCGTCCAACACTGTCCTGCCCCCCGACCCCGTCCAACACTGCACCCGCCCCCGACCCCGTCCAACACTGTCCTGCCCCCGACCCCGTCCAACACTGCCACGGTCCCTGACCCCGTCCAACACTGTCCTGCCCCCCGACCCCGTCCAACACTGCACCCGCCCCCGACCCCGTCCAACACTGTCCTGCCCCCGACCCCGTCCAACACTGCACCCGCCCCCCGACCCCGTCCAACACTGCCCCGGCCCCCGACCCCGTCCAACACTGCACCCGCCCCCGACCCCGTCCAACACTGTCCTGCCCCCCGACCCCGTCCAACACTGCACCCGCCCCCGACCCCGTCCAACACTGTCCTGCCCCCCGACCCCGTCCAACACTGCCACGGTCCCTGACCCCGTCCAACACTGCACCCGCCCCCGACCCCGTCCAACACTGTCCTGCCCCCCGACCCCGTCCAACACTGCACCCGCCCCCGACCCCGTCCAACACTGTCCTGCCCCCCGACCCCGTCCAACATTGCACCCGCCCCCGACCCCGTCCAACACTGTCCTGCCCCCCGACCCCGTCCAACACTGTCCCGCCCCCGACCCCGTCCAACACTGCACCCGCCCCCGACCCCGTCCAACACTGCACCCGCCCCCGACCCCGTCCAACACTGCACCCGCCCCCGACCCCGTCCAACACTGTCCTGCCCCCCCGACCCCGTCCAACACTGCACCCGCCCCCGACCCCGTCCAACACTGCACCCGCCCCCGACCCCACCAACACTGCCCCCGCCCCCGACCCCGTCCAACACTGCACCCGCCCCCGACCCTGTCCAACACTGCCACGGTCCCTGACCCCGTCCAACACTGTCCTGCCCCCCGACCCCGTCCAACACTGCACCCGCCCCCGACCCCGTCCAACACTGCACCCGCCCCCGACCCCGTCCAACACTGCACCCGCCCCCGACCCCGTCCAACACTGCACCCGCCCCCGACCCCGTCCAACACTGCACCCGCCCCCGACCCCGTCCAACACTGCACCCGCCCCCGACCCCGTCCAACACTGCACCCGCCCCCGACCCCGTCCAACACTGCACCCGCCCCCGACCCTGTCCAACACTGCCACGGTCCCTGACCCCGTCCAACACTGTCCTGCCCCCCGACCCCGTCCAACACTGCACCCGCCCCCGACCCCGTCCAACACTGCCACGGCCCCCGACCCCGTCCAAAACTGCCACGGTCCCTGACCCCGTCCAACACTGCACCCGCCCCCGACCCCGTCCAACACTGCACCCGCCCCCGACCCCGTCCAACACTGTCCTGCCCCCGACCCCGTCCAAAACTGCCACGGTCCCTGACCCCGTCCAACACTGCACCCGCCCCCGACCCCGTCCAAAACTGCCACGGTCCCTGACCCCGTCCAACACTGTCCTGCCCCCCGACCCCGTCCAACACTGCACCCGCCCCCGACCCCGTCCAACACTGCACCCGCCCCCGACCCCGTCCAATACTGCACCCGCCCCCGACCCCGTCCAACACTGCACCCGCCCCCGACCCCGTCCAACACTGCACCCGCCCCCGACCCCGTCCAACACTGCACCCGCCCCCGACCCCGTCCAACACTGCCACGGTCCCTGACCCCGTCCAACACTGCCACGGTCCCTGACCCCGTCCAACACTGTCCTGCCCCCCGACCCCGTCCAACACTGCCCCCGCCCCCGACCCCGTCCAACACTGCCCCCGCCCCCGACCCCGTCCAACACTGCCTCCGCTCACCATCCCTGTCCAACCCAGCCCTAGCCTCATCCCCGTCCAACATTGTCCCGGCCCCAACCCCGTTGAACACTGCCCCTGCCCAAACCCCGCCAAACATTGCCCTCGCCCTACATTGCCCCTGCCCAAACCCAACCCTGCCCAACATTGCCCCCGCCCCTACCCTGCCCAACATTTCCCCCGCCCCACATTTCCCCCGCCCAACATTGCCCCGACCTTCCCCGTCCACCATGGCCTGCGCCCACGACCCCGTCCAACACTGCCCCCGTCCCAACCCCGTCCAACACTGCCCCCGTCCCAACCCCGTCCAAGACCACCCCCGCCCCCAATCCTATCGAACACTGCCAGTGCCCCAACCCCGTCCAACACGGCCCCCGACCCCAACACGGACCCCGACCCCAACCCCGTCCAACACCTCCCCAACCCCGTCCAACATTGCCCCGCCCCCAACCCCGTCCAACATTGCCCCTGCCCGCCCCCGTCCAACATTGCCCCGCCCCCAACCCCGTCCAACATTGCCCCTGCCCGCCCCCGTCCAACATTGCCCCGCCCCCAACCCCGTCCAACATTGTCCCGCCCCCAACCCCGTCCAACATTGCCCCGCCCCCAACCCCGTCCAACATTGCCCCGCCCCCAACCCCGTCCAACATTGCCCCGCCCCCAACCCCGTCCCCATCCAACCCAGCCCCAGCCTCAGCTCCATCCAACACTGTCCCTGCCCCAACACTGTTCATCACTGCCCCCACCCCAGACCAGCTCAAACCCCACCCCACCCCCAACCCCGCCCAACATTGCTCCCGCCCCAACCCCGTCCAACACTGCCCCCGTCCCCTTCCCCCTCCCGACACTGCCCCCGCCCCCTTCCCCCTCCGACACTGCCCCCGCCCCCAACCCCCTCCGACACTGCCCCCGCCCCCAACCCCCTCCAACACTGCCCCCGTCCCCTTCCCCCTCCAACACTGCCCCCGCACCAACACCCTCCGACACTGCCCCCGCCCCCAACCCCCCTCTGACACTGCCCCCGCCCCCTTCCCCCTCCGACACTGCCCCCGCCCCCTTCCCCCTCCGACACTGCCCCCGCCCCCTTCCCCCTCCGACACTGCCCCCGCCCCCTTCCCCCTCCGACACTGCCCCCGCCCCCTTCCCCCTCCGACACTGCCCCCGCCCCCTTCCCCTTCCGACACTGCCCCCGCCCCCTTCCCCCTCCGACACTGCCCCCGCCCCCTTCCCCCTCCGACACTGCCCCCGGCCCCAACCCCCTCCGACACTGCCCCCACCCCCAACCCCTTCCGACACTGCCCCCACCCCCAACCCCTTCCGACACTGCCCCCGTGCCCAAACCCCTCCAACACTGCCCCTGCTCCCAACCCCTTCCCACACTGCCCCCGCCCCCAACCTACCCAACACTGAAACCCCCAACTCCGTCCAACATTGCCCCCGCCCCCAACCCCGTCCAACTCTGCCCCCGCCCCCCCCCCCAACCCCAACCCCGTCCAATATTGCCCCCGCCCCCAACCCTGTCCGATCCTGCCCCCGCCCTGCCTGGACCCTGTCCCTGCCCTGCCTGGACCCTTCCCCCACCCCCGCCCTGCCAACGCCCCTGTCCCCGTCCCCCAATCCCGTTCTCCCAACCCCGTCCAACATTGCCCCCGCCCGGACCCTTCCCCCTCTCCGCCCCCTCCCCGCCCCCAACCCCGTCCCCGCCCCCAACCCCACCCAACACTGCCACTGCCCCCATCCTCGTCCAACATTGCTCCCTCACCCAACCCCGCCCGGACCCTTCCCCCTCTCCGCCCCCTCCCCGCCCCCAACCCCGTCCCCGCCCCCAACCCCACCCAACACTGCCACTGCCCCCATCCTCGTCCAACATTGCTCCCTCACCCAACCCCGCCCGGACCCTGCCCCCTCTCCGCCCCCTCCCCGCCCCCGCCCCTCAACCCCGTCCCCGCCCCCAACCCCGCCCAACACTGCCAATTTTAATCACTGTAAACAAAAGACTCAATCAGTGTTGAAAACACGTCTTTGATGTAATGTTTCTATCGGGACCTCAAGATCTCCGTCGGATAATCTGATATTCAGCTAATTGATATTCACATAATTGAGGTTCTTTTGTGCATTGTAAACTATAGTGGGTGGAACTTTTTTGAAGGGTACTTTAAATTTTTCTGAGTCCCCAGCTTTGGCTAAGAACTCCTTGAGTTAAAATCTGTTGTTACAATCCCCGTAGAGAGAAACAGCATATTATGAGAAAAGATGATTTTCCTAGCAGTGGCACAAAGAACTGAAGGACAAGATTTCATAACACGAACACAGTATCGTTCAAACATTATTTACAAGGCAATTAATGCACCTTACTGAAGTTGTATTAATTAATTAACGCAATTGCAATTCAATTTTCTGGGCACTGTTCTTCTCACAGAGGTTTAGCACCACAAGATAAAGTCTCTTGTTACACTGAGCTTTTCGTTTCTCCATGCGTCGCTGGCTCTAATCTTGCAATATCCTTCAAAAATTCTTACACTGGGTATTTTGGATTGGACTTCCACCATCAAGACTTTGTTGACTTCTTAATGTTCTGCAGTTCTGTCCCCTATCTTTCAAACAGTGAATCAGTTTTTTAAAAAAATGTTCTGCTTGTTTGTTAACATACAATTGCCTGAGGAATAGGAAAGAGAGCATGTTCACTAATAGGTACAAGGAGTTGGAGTGGTGTTAATGATCTAGATCTTGGTGTGCAGGGGACAGTTTCAAAGTTTGCGACTGGCACAAGACTTGAGAGAAGTTTAAACTGTGGGGAGGACAGTGTAAAACCTAAAAAGGCCATTGGCATAGTGATTGAGCAAGTAAGTGGCAGATGAAGTCCAATATGGGGAAGTGTGAAGTTATTCACTTTGGTACAAAGTACATGGGAGACAATGTAAAATAAAATGTGCTCTTTTACGAGTATGCAGGTGCAGAGAACCAGGTATCTATGTAGATAAGTCATTAAAGGTGGCAAGACAAATGGAGAGTGCTGTTGATAAAGTATTCCGTACTCTTAGGCTTCATGAATACAGACCTCATTTTTCAGGTCTTTCAGTGTAGTTGTATTTCATGATATCAAACAGTGTCTACTCAATCTGCAGTGTAATCTTTATTACCTTAACCTTTTCTTTTAGTTTGGAGTCTAAAAGTGCACATGTTCAAACTATGGACTTACTAAAGTTTCAAATATATTTGCACCATTACATTTAGACTTTACAATCTGTTTTATGTTTCTTGCCATAAATCTAGTGTTACATGAGTATTTTTACCCTTCTATGTCTTTAATGTCTTGTGATTCTCAACTCCTAAATCCTTCTGTTCTTGCATGCCACATAGCACTTCCCTTTTCATCTTTTCTCATCGAAATAGGGCGGCACGTTGGCACAGTGGTTAGCACTGCTGCCTCACAGTGCCAGACACCCGGGTTCAATTCCCGCCTCAGGCAACTGTCTGCGTGGGTTTCCTCTGGGTGCTCCGGTTTCCTTCCACAGTCCAAAAAAAAAGTGCAGGTTAGGTGAACTGACCATACTAAATTGTCTGTAGTGTTAGGTAAGGGCGTAAATGTAGGGGAATGGGTATGGGTGGGTTGCTCTTTGGAAGGTTGGTGTGGACTTGTTGGGCCAAAGGGCCTGTTTCCACACTGTAAGTAATCTAATCTAATCTGAAATGTGTCCCCTTACATTGTTAGTCATTGGGCTCTATTTGATGTTGTTTTTGCCCTTTCAATTGTGGATCGTTTGATCCTCAGAAATATTTATTAGATTATTTATTTTAATACTGCCTGCAAATTTGGCACCATTTCCTGTTGTTAGAATTATATACAGATGTTAAATGTGTAAACTTTTGAAGATGCAACTTCTGCCATATTTGAATTTGCTGAACCTACTCTTAACAAAAGGGTTGAAAAGCTTTATCCATATCTGTTCTGAAAACGAATTTTCAAAGTGATAGCTGCAGGTTAGACTTAATATTGAAAATCTCCTGGAATGCCCTAATAGGCTTGGTCATGCAGTTGCCACTGATTTCTCATGGTTTGTGAGGGGTAATGCATTGCATGGTGTGGTACAATATCTTACATAGTTAAAATAATTCCAGTTTAGCAGGATGAGTAGAAATTGATGAAAAGAAAGTTTGCAGCAATTGTAAAGAAGACATCTTCTTGGAATTATCTAACCTGCAAAGTAATGATTGCGCGATAATGATGAGAGCATTGATTTGCAAATAGTGCTTTAGTTGACTTTTGGCATTGCTCAGCTGGGCTGATTTACATGTGAGGCTTGAGATCAGGAACACCAGTTTGCAACCAGTAAACTACTCTGCATTAATCGTCTTTTTGTTTTAATTTCCACAGAGATTTGGCAAAGTGCAATTTGGAGTCTCCTCCAACCTCACCTCAGGCAACACGAGCAGATGGATCAGACAAGAACCTTTTGAGTAGTTCCAAAGCTCATGCTAAGATGAAGCAAGAGACAATATTTATGGGCAGATTTTTGTCTCGGAGCCCTTCTGTCACGCCCATGAGACCACCAGGGGGACAGTCTATGGAGAACCAATGCAGTGTGGACGAAATTAGCACTTATGCCAAGTCAATCACTGCTGCACCTAATTGCTTGGGAGACCGAAGGAACGCTGATGTTGCAGAACAACCTTCAACTTCACGGGAAATAGTAAAAGGTTGAGTGTTGATTTTTGTTTAACCTTTCCTATCGATCACAGTTCTTTAAGATAGTACAAGTCTGCATTTAGCATCACCCAGCTGGAAGTAAATACATTGCCATGTTTCTATAACTAGTTCAATTAGGAATGACCTGGTGGCTCAGTAGTTAATGCTGCTTCTGGGGGTTTGGGTTTGATTCCACCCTTGAGCGACTGTGTGTGTGGAGTTTGCGCATTCTCCCCATGTCTGGGTGGGTTTCCATCGGCTGCTCTGGTTTTCTCCCACAGTCTGAAGATGGAATACTGTGTCTAGTTCTGGGTGCCACATTTCAGGAAAGATATAAATGCATTAGAGAGAGCATAGGAGAGTGTTTTACAAAGCTAGTAGCTAAGGTATGGAATGCCATGCTTGCAAGTGTGATGAAGTTACTTTCAATTGAGGCATTCAAAAGGTCATTGGTTAGGTGGGTTGGCCATGCTAAATTACCCATCGCATCCAGGGATGTGCAGATTAGGTGGATTAACCATGCGAAGTGCAGAATTATACGGGTAGGATAGGAGCTCGGGATGGGCTGCTCTCAGAGAGTCGGTGTGGACTCGATTGGCTGACTGGCTTGCACTGTAAGGGCTCTGTGATTCTAGTGGATGTCAATTTATAATTATGTGGGTAAACTATTTCAGCTTGGAGCAAAGAACATTATGGAGTTCAAACTTTTGAAGAGTTTCAATAAAACTTCTTTTGTGGTGAGACAGTCATGTCACTGCACCATTCAGAAGCGCAGGCCACTTCTCTGGTAGGACTTAAATTCAGTTGAATTTATGTGGAATAATGAAGCCATTCTTAGTCATAGTGACCATGGTAGCTCTCACTGATCATATTAAAATTCATTTGGTTGTTGAATACTCCTATCTTGGTCAGACTTGTGTGTGATTCCAGAGTGACAGTAATTTGACTCATTTCTCCCCTCACACTGGCCTGGTCAGCCACTCAGTTGAAGGGAAAATGCTGCCGGCGATGCCGACATTTCATGAAAGAAGGAATGAACAAGGCAAACCTATCTCTATTGGCAGCAGGGTTGGTAATCAGAAGATCCATTTTCAGAACAATTGGCAATAGAACAAGGTGAGAAATGAGGATGTGTTTGCACAGGTAATTATGATGATCTGGAATTGTGGTACCTGATTAAGGGTCTTAGAAATAGATTTAATACCATCTGTTAAAAAAAATTAACAAGATTGGCTATATAATAAATCTCAGAATTGTTTTCAGGGAGAAGGAAGCCATTTGTCCTGTTGTTACTGAACTGGGTCTCTGAGTAATTTAATTTAGATTCAAATTACTGCTGAGTCCCCAAATCCCATTGCATTGTTTGTATTTAAAATATGATCCAATGACCTTTTGAATGCCTCAGTTGAAAGTAACTTCATCACACTTGCAAGCATGGCATTCCGTACCTTAGCTACTAGCTTTGTAAAGCACTCTTCTATGCTCTCTCTAATGCATTTATATCCTTCCTGAAATGTGGTACCCAGAACTAGACACAGTATTCCATCTGAGGTCTACTGTTTTGTATATGTTCATCAGAACTCCTTGCTCTTGTACTCTGTTTTTCTACTTAAGAAGCCTAAAACACTGAAAACTTTATTGCTCTACCTATCTGTCCTGCCATCTTTAATGATCTAATGTCTGCTCCTGCACAGTAGGAGTGTAAAAGAGTAGCATCCTCTTTTATACTGTCTTCCCACGTTTGTCGTACTAGGGTGCATCACCTCATACTTGCCTGCGTTGAAATTCATCTGCCATCTGTCTGCTTACACCAATGTGTTTATTTCCTTTTGAAGTTCTACACTCCACTTCTCAGTGTACAGTTCTTCCAGGTTTTATGTCGTCCACAAACTTGTCCTCTGGACACCAAGATCTAGGTCGTTTATATGTTGGGAAAGGGAAGGGTCTCACTACTGACCCTGAAAGTCTGTAAGATACCTATTCATCATCCTTCTGTGTATGTTATTACTCAACCAATTTTGTATCCATGTGGCTACTGTCCTTCTTATTGATCTTAACTTCCTTCTCAAACCTGTTGTGTGGTGCTGTATTAATTTATGGGCGGCACGGTGGCACAGTGGTTAGCACTGCTGCCTCACATCGCCAGAGACCTGGGTTCAACTCCCAACTCAGGCGACTGACTGTGTGGAGTTTGCACATTCTCCCTGTGTCTGCGTAGGTTTCCTCCCACAGTCCAAAGATGTGCAGGTCAGGTGAATTGGCCATGCTAAATTGTCGGTAGTGTTAGGTAAAGGGGTAAATGTAGAGGAATGGGTGGGTTGCGCTTTGGTGGGTCGGTGTGGACTTGTTGGGCCGAAGGGCTTGTTTCCACACTGTAAGTTATCTAATCTAATCTAATCAAAAATTAAATGCCTTTTAGAAGTTCATGTATACCATACCAATGATCTTGTCTTCATAAATGCACTCTATCTTTTCAGCAAGGCTCCAGCAAGTTAGTTTGACATGATTTTCCATTAATGAATCCATACTGGTCTCTCTGAATCACATTTCTTCCATGTTCCAATTAGTTCTATCCCGTGTAATTGTTTCTGGAACTTCCCTCACCATCAAAGCTGAACTGACTTGTCTGTAGTTCCTCGGCCAATCTGTTAAATCATTTTTGCGTACGTTTGTGATTCTCCAGTCATTCGGCACCACTCCTGAACCGAGGGAAGATTGAAAGATTATGGCTGGTGCCTCTGCAATTTCCACTATCAAGTCTGTCAATATCCCTGGATGCATCTCCGCTGGTCCCAGTTGATATACTAACAGCTTATCTAAGACTACCTCCTTATCAAGTTTGAACCACTCTCATGACTGACTTTCCTCCTCCTGTCACCATGGCTGGGACATCACCTGCCTTGTGGGTAAAGACTGTTGCAAAGTATTAATTTAACACCTCAACCATGCTTCCTGCCTCTATGTATAATTCCTTTTGTTTGGTCGTATTGATCAGCTACTGTTTCTCTCGGATACCTTGGATTTCGTTACATCAGTTCCTCCCTATGGAAGTTGCCTTCCAATTGATTCTTCTTACTCTGGTTTGACCAATGCTATTCTCCACACCATCATGAACCTTGTGAAGCAATGACTGTTGTGCCCCCTTCACTGCTACTTGATCTACTTGGCCCATCTTGTTTCCAAGAATCAGATCTAGCAGTGCCTCCTTTCTTGTTGGACTGGACAATGCTGTTGGAAATTCTGAACACAATTTAGGAATGTCTGCCAATTGCAGCCCTTGTATTACCACTATGCCCATCTGACCTGAGTGACTACAGTCCCTCATTATAATTAATCTATGATATTGACACCTCTCTGTAATTTTCTTGCCGATTTGTTCTCCTTTGTCTTTCCCACTCGTAGGTGGTCTATAAATTACACTGAGCAATGTAACTTCATTCCTTCGTGCTCTGATACATGCTTTCTCCAGTACTGCAGTCCCTTCCTTAACCAAAAATGCCACCTCTCTTCGTTTCTTTCTAATCATTTCTGATTCTTTTGTAACCAGAAATATTTAACACTACTTCCCATTCCTGTTGTCAGATCTCCATATTATAACCAAAACATCATAATCCCTGAGGCACTACAGTGTTATTAACTATACTGTGTGATACATTGTGTGATTGTTATTTGCACTTCATTAATTTTTCCAATTGCATACTTATTATTCTTTGTCTTAGTGCTGTCTGCCTCTCCCACCATTTTGTGCCCCCTTGATATTTATTTCCAACTTTCTGGTTCCCAATATGCTGGATCCCACAACCCTTCTGAAGTGAGTTTAATCCCACAAGGTGTCTGTAGTCTTTCACCTCAGATTGTTTTATCTTGTTTTTGCTTGCTCTCATGCCATTTTACATGGTTTTCTGGCTCTCTCTCGTGCTATTTAATTTGGCGTCCGCTTTCTCTTTTTCTCTGTTTGTTCTGGTGTCTACTGTATATCTCTCAGGCTGTTCTATCTGTTGTCTGTGCTCTTTTGCAGTTTACCTAGTCTTTTCTGTCTCTTTTACATTGTTTATTTAGTGTCTGATCTCTCTTTCTTGCATTGTTTTATCTGATATCCATGCTCTCTTTTTTTTCTTTGTCTTCATTGAGTTGGTTGCTCTGTACTGGGGACTCTAAAACTATACTGTGTTCTCAGGCAGGGATAGGAAATATTTCTTTGGGTTTGTGCTTGTGTTTGTTGCTGAATGTCTATGGAAGGTGTAGATGTGTGGATGAGTAGATATTTGTTGAGATGTAGCTTAGTCCAGGTTGAACAGTATGTTAACAGAATGGCGTCTCACATAGAGTGCGGGCTCATTTTAGGAAGGCGGGATAGCATGTGTCATGTCCCATATCTACTGCAAGGATCTTGTAATTGAATCCTGCTTCACTCCAAGCAGGAAAGGTAGCGTACCACCCCCATCCTGATACTGTTTAAGCACTCCCTCTATCCACTGCATACATTATCAAAATGTACTGGAACCATTCTAGCTCAAAAAAATCTGTAGCTTTGTGAGGGCCAAAGAATCTACTGTGTGCTGCTAATAATCTTGGTTCTTCCTTTTGTCTCACAGTGGATTGCCCAGTCTGTGCAGTTGCTATCCCTGAAAACAACATAAACAAGCACCTTGACAGCTGCTTAACACGAGAAGAGAAGAAAGAAAGTCTTCGAAGGTACAGTGCATGGGTGCACAGTGAATTACTGCTCCGAGACAGATCAGAGTGGTGTTGGAAAAGCACAGCAGGTCAGGCAGCATCCAAGGAGCAGGAAAATTGACGTTTCGGGCAAAAGTCCTTCGTCAGGAATACAGGCCGGAAGCCTCCAGGGTGGAGAGATAAATAGTGTGGGGGTGGGTTTTGGCAAGAAGGTAGCAAAAAGTACAGTAGGTGAATGGGGGTAGGGATGGAGGTGATTGGTTAGAGAAGAGGGTAGGGGAAGGTAGCGAAGAGTACAATAGGCAAATGGGGGTGGGGATAGAGGTGCTAGGTCAGAGGGGAGGATGGAGCAGATAGGTGGGAAGGGAGATTGGCAGGTAGGACAGCTCATGAGGACAGTGCTGAGCTGGAAAGTTGGAACTGGGGTAAGGTGAGGGGAGGGGAAATGAGGAAACTGGTGAAGTCCATCCGTTGCTCCCAATGTGGTCTCCTCTACTTTGGGGAGACTGGACGCCTCCTCGCAGAGCGCTTCAGGGAACATCTCCGGGACACCCGCGCTAATCCACCCCACTGCCCTGTGGCCCAACATTTCAACTCCCCTTCCCACTCAGCCGAGGACATGCAGGTCCTGGGCCGCCTCCACCGCCTCTCCCTCACCATCCAAAGTGGACTTCACTAGTTTCCTCATTTCCCCTCCCCCCACCTTACCCCAGTTCCAACCTTCCAGCTCAGGACTGTTCTCATGACCTGTTCTGCCTGCCAATCTTCCTTCCCACCTATCCCCTCCACCCTCCTCTCTGACCTATCACCTCCATCCCCACACCCATACACCTGTTGTACTCTTTGCTACCTCCCCAGCCCACATCCCGAATTATCTCTCCACCCTGGAGGCTTCCTGTCTGTATTCCTGATGAAGGGCTTTTGCCCGAAACGTTGATTTTCCTGCTCCACGGATGCTGCCTGACCTGCTGTGTTTTTCCAGCACCACTCTAATCTAAACACTGGTTTCCAGCATCTGCAGTCCTCACTTTTGCTCCGAGACAGACCATCTCATGTCATGTTATTCATGTTTTTCCTCTTACCCAATCTTTTTTTAATTCCTAAAAGCAAAAGTAACCTTTTTTAGATCCATAGCTTATTGCTGATGCATTCATTGGAGGATGACGGACTGGGTACCATACGTTGAGGTGAACAATGTGGTGTAGCCCATGATGTTGTACTTATCAAGGTGTGAAATACTAACCATGAAGATAGGATTATTTTCTATTTACTGCATTTGTTGATATCAACCACATCTGGTTCTGGAGTAGCTTGGGCTATCTAGTATTGAAGCCGAGAAGGAACTTTACTCCATAGATAGGTGAGAACAGTACTCGTGAGCTGAACTGGATTGTGAATTATTCCCAGAGCTCGGGCAATTCTGTTTTCTTGGGAATCCTGTTAAACTTGTACACGTTGCAAATGACCTTTTAAGCTTTAGGAGAAGTTTTGCCCCTGGCAATATAGCATAATTTGAAGCCCAGGTGAAAGGTAAAAGTGCAATAGTTGATGCACCTTATTTCTCTGTTACCTTTTAGATGTAAACATTGACAGGCTTACAGTACTTCAACCATCAGGTACGCTCTCGCCACCAGTTGAAGTCGTCCTTGGCACATAGGAAGATGATTGTAGTTGTTGGAGGTCAATTATCTCAGCTCCAGGGCATCTCTGCAGGAGTTTGTCAGGGTAATGTCTGAGGCCCAACCATCTTCAGCTGCTTTGCCAATGTCTTTTCCTCCATCATAAGGTCAGAAGTAGGGATGTTCAATGATGATTGCACAATGTTGAACACTATTTGTGACTCCTCAGATACTGAAGCAGTCCATGTCCAAATGCAACAAGATCTGGACAGTATCAAGGCTGATAAGTAGCAAGTAACATTTGCATAATGCAAATACCAGGCTATGACCGTCAACAATAAGGGATAATCTCATCACTGCCCCTTTGACACTCAGTGGTGTTACTGTCACTGAATCTCCCACTATCAATATCCGGGGCATTACTGTTGACCAGAAACTCAACTGGATTTGCCTGATAAAATACAGTAGCTACATGAGCAGGTTAGAGGTTAGGAGTACTGCAGTGTGTAACTCACACCCTAATTCCCCATCTGCAAGGCACACGTCAGGAGTGCGATGGAATACTCCTCACTTACCTGGATGGGTGCAGCCCTAACAACAATCAAGAACTCCAAGACAAAGCAACCAGCTTGGTTAGCATCACATCCACTCTCTCCATAATGATGCTCAGCAGCAGCAGTGTGTGCTATCTATAAGATACACTGCATATGTTCACTAAAGATCCTCCATCAGTACCTTTCAAAACTATGACCACTTCCAGCCGATGCATGGGAAGCTGCAAAGTTCCTGTCCAAGCCACTCCACATTCTAACTGTTGGGCCAAATTCCTTGTATTCCCTCCATAATCACCTATCTTCAGTGGGTGGACTGCAGCAATTCAAGAATATACCTCACCACCGCTGCCTTAAGGGGCAGGCAATAAATGTTGGGCCCAGCCAGCGATGCCCACATCCCACAAGGTAATAAAACAAAAAGATTGGCTGTTGGATCTAAGAGATTAAGGAACGCATGTTAAGTCAGTGACCTGTGTTCAGAATTTGTGTGCAGGTTTAATGAAGACACATTAAACAAGCTAGTACTGAGAGACTGCTGAGGTGTTCTGAAAATAAACAGCTGTGCCTGCTGGTTGAGGAACTTTAAAGTGGAAATAGGGTAACCCATCTCGAAAGTTTGAGCATCTGTAAGATTGTTGTTGAGGGTAATAGTTGAATCGTTATTTTTGACATTTCTAACAAAACTGTTTTGACTAATTTTGTACAATCATTTGCCTTTTCTCCCTTTTGTATGGAATAAACTTTTGATTTTTTTTTCCTTTACAAAACATATCAGCAGTCTCTTGTGAATATGTTCAGTGCCTGACCACAAGGGTAGACACATTGCAAAAATAAAACTTCTGGTCTCTCAAGCTGGGCTTCACACAGGGATCTGATTTGTCTAGTATTCCCATCAGTTCGGATCATACTAATTATTTTATACTCGCAAAAGGACTTGTTGACTGATGCAAGACTGAAACAGGTCATGTTAAAGTTGTAAGCTTCGTTGCATATGACTATAAGAAACATGAACTTTGTTTCCTTGCCTTTCTCGACTTGCAGCCATTGACATAATTGACCTTTCCAACATATTCCCACTGTTCAGTTCAGTGAGAGTGTAATCACATGATTCCATTCTTATGTGCCCAGTGGTAGTCAGAGAAGCAGTTGTGTCGGCTATTCTTGTTGCGCATGCAACATTACGTCCAGTGACTTCCAAAGATTTGATCTGTACCACCTCCTGTTTCTCATCTGCATGTTTCCTGTCCCTGGGCAATACTCTAAAATACAGCAGCAATTAACCACACGCACAGCTTTACCTCGCATCAATTCCGACCATTTCTCCAGCTACCTATCAGTTATTGGACTTACTGTCTGACATCAGTTACTGTAAAAGCAGAAATTTCTTCCAGCTTAATTGATCTTTTCTCTCCTGAGATATTAATGGACTGATTGTATTTTCAGCAATTTTATGTTTCTAAAATAAGGATAGTGATTGACAGATGCTTTCGGAATTGGAAAGCACTTTTCAGTGATGTTCCACAGTCTTGGCTGTGTTCCTGTTGTGGTATACATTATTGATTTAGACTTAGATAATGATGTGGGCAGCAAATTGGCCATGTGATTGACAGTGAAGAGATGTCTGTCAACCTGCACGATGGTATCAGTGGCTTCGTTGATCAGGTGGAAAAGTAGCAAATGGGATTCAAACTGGAGAAGTACGAGGACATGTATTTTGGAAGGGCAAACAAAGCGTGGGAATGCACAAGAAAATGGGAGGATATTCAGAGAACCAAAGGGAGCGAGACACCTGGAGTGCGTATCCACAGACCCTGAAAGTGTCCAGAGAGACACAAAAGGTGGTAACTAAGGCACGTGGATGTTTTCCTTCATTGTGCAAGGTATGGAATTCAAGAGCAGGATGTAACATGGAATTATGTGTACAATTCTGGTCACCACATTTGAGGAAAGACCTTATTGCTCTGGCAAGGCTACAGAGGAGATTTACAAGATATTGCCCAGACTTGAACGTTGTAACTATGAGGAAAGATTGGATTGGCTGGGGTTGTTTTCCTGAGAACAAAGGAGGGTAAAGTTTAACTTAACTGAGGTGTAAAAAGTAATGAGGGACTTGGATAGGCCTATATCTCCTTGGATTCCTAAGGAGCTCCAGGTTTAAATTGATTGGCAGAAGGGTTAAAATGTGTTGCTGGAAAAGCTTTTCCAGCAACACATTTTCAGCTCTGATCTCCAGCACCTGCAGTCCTCACTTTCTCCTGGCAGAAGGGTTAGACAGGATATGAGGGGGAAAAATATTGCTTAGAGGGTAGAATTTAATGTCCAGTTTTGTCTCAAAACCTTCAACTCATTTTAAAGAGACCTGGATGTGACCAAGAAGAGCTGTCACCTGCAAGACTGCAGAACGGTGCTGGGAAGTGGGATTTAGAATAGGTGGCCAATTTCTTCAACCACCACAGATACATTGGGCTGAATGGCCTGTTTATGTTCCATATGTTTTCTGTGGTTCTATGAAGAGACTTAGAAACATGGAAAAGCCATGGGCGGCACGGTGGCACAGTGGTTAGCACTGCTGCCTTACAGCAGCCTGAGACCTGGGTTCAATTCCCGACTCAGGCGACAGACTGTGTGGAGTTTGCACGTTCTCCCCGTGTCTGCGTGGGTTTCCTCCGGGTGCTCCGGTTTCCTCCCACAGTCCAAAGATGTGCGGGTCAGGTGAATTGGCCATGCTAAATTGCCCGTAGTGTTAGGTAAGGGGTAAATGTGGGGGTATGGGTTGCGCTTCGGCGGGTCGGTGTGGACTTGTTGGGCCGAAGGGCCTGTTTCCACACTGTAAGTCTAATCTAACGCACATCTTCCTTTCTCACAGACTTCGGTCTGTTGTGTCTGCTCTGTCAATATTTTCTTCCACTGTTATTTTACTGTTCAGGAATAGATGCCTCAGAATGTGTGTGTAGTTTGTCATTGGCTTCTCTCATAACTTTATTGTTTGGCGGCATGTCTCTACTTGAGTTACCTACATATTTTTTCCAACCTTTTAGTGGCTTTTAAAGTTTTATGGGCAGCATGGTGGCACAGTGGTTCGCACTGCTGCCTCACAGCGCCAGAGACCCGGGTTCATTTCCTGCCTCAGCGACTGACTGTGTGGAGTTTGCACGTTCTCCCCGTGTCTGCGTGGGTTTCCTCCGGTTTCCTCCCACAGTCCAAAGATGTGCACGTCAGGTGAATTGGCCATGCTAAATTGCCCGTAGTGTTAGGTAAGGGGTAAATGTAGGGGTATGGGTGGGTTACGCTTCGGCGGGTCGATGTGGACTTGTTGGGCCGAAGGGCCTGTTTCCACACTGTAATGTAATCTAAAAAAAAATCTAATAATCTAATGGAAGTTGCTTCTCTAGATTACTTTGTCATTGATTTACAAGGCAACTTTCTAACTCTTTTGGCTGCCAAACCGTTTCATGTGGAACTTGGCCATTTCTCCCATGTGGTCTCTTGGGGTCAGGAACCAGACTCATCAGAACAAAAACACATGCGTATAATCCCTATAGTGTGGAAACAGACCATTCGGCCCAAAAAATGATTATTTGAAGAGCATCCCACCCTTTCCCTGTAACCCTATATTTCTCATGGTTCACATGCCTAACCTACACACCCCTGAACACTATGGATAATGTACCATGATCAATCCACCTAACTTGCACATCTTTGGACTGTGGGAGGAAATCAGAGCACCCAGCAGAAACCCCGCAGACACTGGGAGAACATGTAAACTCCACACAGTCAGTCACCTGATGCTGGAATTGAACCCAGATCCCTGGTGCTGTGGGGCAGCAATGCTAACCACTGAGCCATCTTGCTGACCTGCAACAAGGCATCGGTACATTAAGTCAAGACAAGCATCACCTTCTACAGGCTGCCTAGTCTTGGTTGTTATCTCCAATGTCGTAGACATGATCAAATTGTTTCCTGAAGCTGTAATTGTTTTTCCTTTCACTCAGAGCTGTATAGTAATCCTTTGAGCGGTGTTCTTTACTATTGTGGAAATCTGACAGCCTGCTTCCAGCTGATTGGAGACCTGTGTCATTTTGTTAGTGCGGCTGAAATGGAACGAGGTCTGATTGCGATGGCAGAGTGGCCAGAAGCAATCAGAAATCCAGTAGATTTTGTAAGGACTGTGAATTTGCTCCACGAGCTAAATCAGTTTACACAGGGACCTGACACTTCAGAATAAAACTTGTGGGCTGCAGATCTGTTAAGGCTTTAGCAGTTCCATCAGCCTTGCTAGTTGGAAACATTAGAACAGAATCATCATTTCCATCATTGGAGTGAAAATTATAAAATAAGCAGCACTGAAGGAGTGTATTTGGGCCTTCGAGTTATGTGCCTGCTATTTCTAGAGTGATTCAGTTAGTCCCACTTACTTGTTCTTTCCTTGTGTCTATGCAAATGTTTCTGCCTCAATTGCTCAACCAGTTTTTCTTTTAAAGGCTTCCATTACACATGTAACCGCTTCTCTATTGGGAACTACATTCTAAAGCACAGTTATTTTATGTCTGAGGAATTGTTTTGTTTCCTGGTGTTACTTCTTGACCTTTTGCCAATCACATTTAATTCGTATCATTCAGTTATCATTCCTACAACCTTTGGAAGTAATATCCAAACCATTCATGCTTTAGACATCCACATTTAGTCTCCTTGTAGCCTATTTTGCTGCAAGGATGTCAAGCTCAGCTTTTCCAGGTGCAATCCATCATTTCCAGAGTAATTGTAGCAAAACTCTTCTGTGACCTCCAAAGCACTCGCATCCTTTCTACAGTTTAGTGCCCAGAATTGGGCGCAATTCTCTACCTGTGGACAAAGTAGTGTTTATGTAGGTTTAGTGTGACTTACTTCCTTTTGTTTTGTATTCTGTTGTTCGAGTTATAGGGTGTTGGACCTTGTCAATTTTATTGATTCCTTTGTTAATCTGATCTGTCACCTTCAAAGACTTGCACGTAGGCACCTTCAGGAAATCTTTTCATTCGTATACTCTCTTATAACTACTACGTTGAAGTTGTATTACCTATCTGATTTCTTCCTACCAAACGTTGTCATCTCTTAACTTGTGTGTTGAATTACATCTGAAAATGTGTTGCTGGAAAAGCGCAGGAGGTCAGGCAGCATCAAAGGAGCAGGAGATTCGACGTTTTGGGCATGAGCCCTTCTTCAGGAATGAGGAGAGTGTGCCAAGCAGGCTAAGATATAAAAGGTAGGGAGGAGGGACTTGGGGAGGGGTGTTGGAAATGCGATAGGTGGAAGGTGGTTAAGGTGACGGTGATAGGCCGGAGTGGGGATGGGGGTGGAGAGGTCAGGAAGAAGATTGCAGGTTAGGAAGGTGGTGCTGAGTTCGAGGGTTGGGACTGAGACAAGGTGGGGGGAGGGGAAATGAGGAAACTGGAGAAATCTGAGTTCAGATTTTCAGCTCTGATCTGCAGTCCTCACTTTCTCCCTGTTGAATTACATCTGCCACATTCTGCCTGATTGTCCCTATGCTCCTGAAGTCTATTGCTATTTTCCTCAGTGTTGACTATCCTAAAATGTTTCTAGTCATCTGCAAATTTTGAACCAGTTACTTTTGGACCCCTCTTGTTTCATTGTAGGAATCAATTCCAGAGAATTGTTAAACTTTGTCCCTCAACCTAATTTCTTATGATGATTTATTTTTTTCACAGGATGTGGTTGTCACTGGCTACTTGACCATTTACTGCCTATCCCTAATTGCCTTTGAGAAGATGGTGGTGAACTACCTTCTTGAGCTGCTGTAGACCATTGTGCTATTGAATACACCCATAGTACTGTCAGGGAGAGAGTTCCAGGATTTTGATCCTAGAATGGCAATACAGCTTCAAGATGAGATGTCTTGTGGCTTGGAGAGGAACCTGCAGTTGATGATGATCCCATCCATCTGCTACCCTTGACCTTCTAGGGCAGTGCCATCATTGAAAAGTGACTATTTTTATTGAGGCAGTTTCAGTGCAGATATTATACCTGAACACAACCCTGCCCTCACCTGACACCCACTCTCAAGCCCACTAAAACCATTAGTACCTCCTCTCAATGCTAATTTATTCAAGTATATCACAGACCCCCCTCCCTGATTTCCAAACTTACATCGTCCTTCTCTACATTGAGAAAGTACTCATTTCAAACCTTACCCATGTTTGCTGGCTCCTCATACACATTGCCACTTTGATCCCAATGGGCCCTGGTTATTATCTTGCCCTTGCTACTCTTATAAAATGTCTTTTGGTTTTCCTTAATGCTTCTCATGTCCCCTCTTTACTCTCCTAATTTCTTTTCATTCAATCCCCTGCAATTCGTGTACTCTAGAGAATCTGCTGTTTTGAACCCTAGGTATTTGCCATAAGCTTACATCCCTTGGCATCCAAGTTTCTCTGAACCTGTTGGTCTCACCCTTCAATTTTACAGGAATATCATGGGCCTGCAATCTCTCTATTACCCTTTTGAGTGACTGCCACTGCTCTGATGTGGATTTTCCTGCAAGTGGTTGCTCCAAGTCTAATTTGGCCAGGGCCTGTCTTACCTTATTAAAATTAGCCTTCCCCCAGTTCTTAAAAAATACAATTCTGGGATGGAGCTTCATCATATAAATAGTTCATGATCTGTGGTAGATCTGGTCTTGATGACTAAATGTCCTTTTTTTAAAAGTCATTTGTGTACTCTGTGTTCTTCATTGCCGTTATCCACCGCAATGTTGATTGTTTAGTTGCTGTATGATTGTGAACAGCCAGTTTCATTGAATTTACTTAGCAGACAATGAATGTCACATTTAGTGTAATTTTCAGGTTTGAGTATTAAACATTGGCATTTAGTGATGGATGTCTGATGGCGTCATTAATACAGATTTATGTATTGAATCATAAGCTTGATACGTTACACACAAAGTAAGTGAAATCTCCAAGAAGGCAGTGACATTTGGGAATTGTTTCTGTTTGTATGTTTTTGTATGTGTGCTTTTATATGCATGCCATGGAATTACTCTATTCACCAGCATATGCCACAGCAAACATAGACTTAAAGGCTTTGCACACTTGATGGATGATGAAAAATAATAGTGAAGGTATTTGAAAGAGGTAATGCAAACATAACTGTATGACAAAAGCAGAAGTCATCAAATTGCAATTATAATTGAGTACGTTGCTATGAATTACAGGTAGTTCTATAACGTGGCTGTTGCGTTCCTATGTGACACCGTGTTGTAGGAAAGCGAGCAGTGTAAGTATTGCGGGGTTTGGGTTGCAAACCACCTACAGTATTAGTAAAAATCAAAACAAAAATAGTAGTTAGCCTAACACAAATGATACCACAGTCTAAGTAAATCTTTAATTCGTATATTTTAATGAAACACGACAGTGAAACACTTTAACACTAAAATCACTGATGCTGCACTGAATGTTTCATGAAGCTCTTCACCAGAAAGTGCGCGTATGCCAACTGGCCTTGTGATGCCGATGCGGAAGTCCCGTCCTCCTCACAATTCTCCCTTGGTTTGAAACAAAGTTCCTTCTAAATGTAGACTGTAATTTCCAGTTTCAAGCTAAGTTTCAAGGCTTGCAGTGCTGATTGCATGCCTGTTTTAGCTGAACATACTGAATTTGCATTTAGCAGACAGAGTATTGTGAGGCTGGGTTTTGCTGTTTCGATAGTGCTGGGGATGAAATTGTGTAACAGTGAACGTGAGTTAATTTTATAAACAAAAAGACCCACAATTCACAAATCGCATTACAGCCAAATCATGTTTGATACATGTGCGTTATAGCAAAACAACCTAGAATCATAAAATTCCTACTTTGTCGAAACAGGCCATTTAGTCCAACAACTCCACATTGACCCTCCGAAGAGTATCCCACCCAGACCTATTACTCTACATTACCCCTGACTAATGCACCTAATCCATACATCCCTAAACACTATGGGCAATTTAGCATGGCTAATTCACCTAATTTGCACATCTTTGGACTGTAGAGTTACATTCATTGTTGCTGGGAACTAAAAGCAAAACATCAAAGTCATAGTATACAAGATCTGAAATTATAGATAATTTCTAATCAACCTGTTCAGAGATGGTATTACACATTTCCAGGGCAGATGCAACTTGAACCTGGGACTCCTGGATCAAAGGCAGGGTCACTACCACTGCACTACAGGGGCAGTTCAGGTCTAAAGTTATAGAATGGTTGAAATTTTGGGTACATGGCCGACAAAATAAAATTACTATGTTGAAGACAAGACCAGGATGGTTCAATGACCTGGATACAAACTTGAGTTTGAAGAAAATAATTATCCAAGTGAAAAGTCACTTCATTTTAAAATGTCCCAGTCTGGGAAAATGGGTTAAAATTGCAAAAGGTTAAAAATCAAGTTGGGTATGAATCTATGACAAGAGCCTAAATAAAAACAAGAGTAGTGCAGTTACCTTTTGATGCTTGCTCCATCATTTAATGAAGCATAAATTTTCACCAGCTCCCATGAACTTAATTACCTTTGTTACCAAATTTCTACCATTCCTTATCTATAAAGATGCATAGTGACTGAGCAACTGTAGCTCTCTGGTGGAAGGACAATGTCCCCTGAAGTTAGATTCCTCAAACAATGGAAATATCCTTTCAAAATAAACCCTGTCAAGTCAACCTCACCAAGTCCAAGAACTGCATAAACAGAAATTTCAGAACTCAGCATGTCCTGTGGTGAGAAAGCAAGAGTAATGCTTCCAGGCCAGTGACCCTCAAAACGGATTGTAGGTTGGAAGAGTGGTTTACTTGTTGAATATAGGGGTTGGGTGAAGTGGGGGTTGGGGAAGGAATTGGACAAGTGAGTGGAGAGATGGAGATGGAAATGGAGCCCAGAGACAGAGTAAACGACAGTTAGGTGGACTAAATGATGGATGACCTTAAGACAGGGAGAAAGAAAAGCTGATAACGGGAATCGTAAGTAGGTGTAAGTGGGGTTGGCTGTGCTGAAAGCAACCTGTGTCATGACAAGGTCTGGGGGGTGAGGGGGGAGTAAAGGCTTTGAGTCCTGAAGGCTGCAGGGTTCTCCAGTGGAAACCCCCCCCGAATTCAAGGGGCCTCCACAAGGATGGAAAGCTCCCCTTGATATCTTGGAGGAAATCAGGAATACCTGGTCATGTGAAGTTGGCC
The DNA here is from genome assembly GCF_020745735.1 of Hemiscyllium ocellatum. NCBI lineage: Eukaryota > Metazoa > Chordata > Chondrichthyes > Orectolobiformes > Hemiscylliidae > Hemiscyllium > Hemiscyllium ocellatum. The sequence goes on from NC_083414.1 coordinate 62,967,276, forward strand.
ATCGGAGCTTTTCCAACTAAACGCTTTACCTGGCTGAACAGAGTTTCAGGCGTTAAGCTTTAGAACAGTATCCTGATGGATCTACTAAATGAGGTGCATATCCATTGAAAATAGAACATTCCTCCAAGCTATGTTCTTCCATTAATGTTTATAGATTCCTTGCCCATGTAATAAACAGGATTTTTATAATCTTTGTTCAGTGCATGCGATTAAATTGCCTGTTATATGAAGCTCTTAAATCTGCGTTATGGTGTATCAGACTACTGTTCAGCAGGTCTGTTTATTGGCAGTTATTCCCTACACTGCAGTCCACTGAAGGGTATCAGATAGTTCTTCTGTAATGTGATAATTGCGTTCTTGTGCAACCCAGTGTTCTGCTATTACACACGTTCTGTTATTGCGAATTGCATGTCATTTTGATGAAATGGAGACACGTTGGAAAAAGCGCAAATTTTTAAAATGTGTTAGCTATAATGTGATTACAGCACCAACACTTTAAGCGCTGTTTCTAAAGAGTGATTTTTCTATAATGTGGGATTGTACAAGAATGCAGCCATCATGTTATGGAAGAACTATCTGTATGTCAAATACAACACTTTGTCTTCAGTTTTATAGTTATTGCAGATATGAAGTTTATAAGATTTTGTTTGAGACTGCTTCTTCAGTTTTGTACTGTGTTAGCTTTGACCTGTTCTGAATTCAGCCTAGCAACATATTGCGATGTTTGATCCCTAATGGATAATGGGGATTCAGGTTGTTCTGCTGGGAAGAAAGTACAAGATATTCTCACGTGTGGACAATAGCAAGGACATCTGTCATGACTTTGGTTAGACTTGCTCTCTAGGCTTCGCAAAAGCATGTTAGGAATGTCTCGCTTAATACATGATTACATTTTAAACTGTCTGTTTCAATCCAGGTAGAATGGAATTGGAGGTTTAGAAAAGAAATCTGTGTTACATTAGCTACGAGACAGAGAGGGAGCCAGTCTCTGTTGTTTAACGTGCTGAATAGAAGTGGAACTTTTACTCAGATTAACAGCTTTAAATTCATGTGGATTAGAACAAAGGTGCAAGATTAGAGGTAAGATCTCCAGTTCAACCCTCATCTTGAAAGTCATAAGGAAAAAGGACAGGGAACCCCTGAACAGTAGCTTTGAATGAGTTTCTGATGAAGGAAGTATCCAATTGAGGGAGAGGGTAAGTAGATGGGAATTTTAGTTCTGTCTTTAAAGTTGAATGGGGAACGCTTTCTGTCATTTAAAGTTACTTTGAAAACGACATTTAGTAAAACTTGAAATTTAGTTAAGTGCTCCTTTCAGTCGGTCACTGAAACTTACATTTCGTCTTCAAAGTTATCGTTCTTTACAAAGATCGTAGCACAGCCTTGAGGCACGTGATTGAGTATGAAGCTGCACTGCCTTGAGATTGATGATATGACAGGAAATAAAGAATTGCAAAGAAAGGAAGTTCTAATATTTCTGCTTTATATCTCAAGTTGTAATCCCAATTGTTGTGAAGCATGGCATATGCTACCTGTTACAGTTGAATCCTTGATGTTTGGTTTCAATCTGTATGAAAATCTTAAGAGCCCATCAGAACAAATCACCATTTCTAAAATGCTAATAACAGAATTATAATGTAGAGTCATAGAATCATACAGAATGGAACCAGACCTGTTAGTCCAACCAGTCCATGCCAATCATGTTCCCAGACTAAACTAGTCCCAACTGCCTGCACTTGGCCCAGATCCCTCCAAACGTTTCTTATTCATGTACTTATCTCAATGTCTTTTAATTGTTGTAACTGTACCCACATCCATCGCTTCCTTTGGAAGCTCATTCCATACATGAATCACGTCTGTGTCATTTTAAAATCTTTCCCCTCTCACCTTAAAAACATGGCCCCAGTCTTGAAATCCACCACCTTATGGAAGTGACACTTGCCTTTCACCTTATTTATAACCTTCATGATTTTATGAACCTTTGTAAGGTCACATCTCAACCTGCTTCGCTCCAGTTAAAAAGAAGTCCCAGCCTATCCAGCCTCTCCTTATAACTCAAACCCTCCCTTCCTGACAATTTCCTGGTAAATCTCTTCTAAACCCTCCCCAGCCTAATAATATCCTTTTCTAGAACAGAGCTTGGATTCAAGATGGTGTTTACATTGAGTGACTTCTTGTAAGCTCCCTACAACAGATCTAACTCTAGCATTTTTTTGTAACTGTTCTCCACTTATAAGCTTACATTCTAACTCTGTTACAATTCTTGCTAATATTGATCTCACCTTGTGAGATGTAACCTATATGCCTCTGTTTACATCTTTTTACAAACTCTGATACGTACTCCTTGCTTACTATGATCTGCCTGTATTATTTGTAAAGAAAGCTGTCATGTACTTTGGTACACATGACAATAAATCACTCAATCAAGGCTAGAGCTGGGCACAGTGGTCCAGAAGAGGCCTCACCAACGTTCTCTACAATCTCAAAATAACACCCCAGCTCCTATACTCAAAGGTCTGAACATCAAAGGCAAGCATGCTAAACCCAATCTATATGTGGTGCAAACTTCAAAGATTTACGTACCTAAACCCCTAAGTTTCTCTGTTCTACAGCACTACCCATGGCCCTACTTTTAATTGTATAATCTTGCATTTGTTTTACCAGAATGTGATACTGTATATTGGAGTACCACTGAATTGATGGGATCTATTCCCTATTTTTCACTCTGTCATATAGGGGTTAAGTACCTGCTCTAAGCCAGTTGAACTATGCTGGTAGTATAGATCCCATTTTTGTGAATCGTTGACAGAGGTATCAGAGAGATGTGAACCAAACAACCAGATAAACCGGGAGCACATTACTCCCACTTCTACAACAAACTAAGAGGAAGTTTGAGCCTTAATTAAGCCATTGCAGCTTATCAATTTTCATTCAGTCATTTAACTTGAATGATTCGATTTAATTCTCTTTTTTTGATCATTAAATTTCTACTTATTTATTCAAGCAAACTATTGAGTAAATTTTTGATGCAAAAATTGACTTCGAACTATCAGAAGTAGATGGTACAAAGATTAACTTTATGATTTTCACAATTGATCATGGATCCTATTTTAATTGAACTTTACCTCTAGGGATTTATAGATAATTAAAGTTTGCAGACTGGGTCAGATAATTAAACTATATTCAGTTTGATGAAAATTGGATGCATTTAGAATGAGCCCTGCCCTCATCACCCTCATTTGGTCAATTTCTTAGAACTGTGATGTTTTTGTTTCAGTAGCTACATAATATTCGCATTGTCTGAGAAGAAGTGGACTATTCCTCCACTTACATCCTCCAAATAAATGTCTTATTTTCTAATTTGGTCCTCCTTCATTTTCTGTCTTATAAAGCAGAAGGCTGTCATAAAATATACTATCACTGTATTGGACCTGTGTTGCTCTCAGCATCCTTTATTTGTGCTTTTTTGTTGCTTTTTTATTTCTTTTGCCCTTCTAGAAAAATGGGCATTTTATTTTTACAGTGCTACTCCCATTTTCTACTATAGGGACCCTTCTGTCTTAGTAATTGACATTGGGTAATTATTAAGAGTATCCAACTATTGTCTTGGGCAGAGGCTACAAAAGTATAGGTATGGAAATAGAGCCATCTAGGTATATGTCTGAAGAGAATATTTGACACATGAGAACAATCAAGAACTAATCTTAGTTTACAGCTCTTTATAATAGTGTGACTTTCTTCATTTAAAATGAGGCCTAGTGAATTTATGTTCTCTTGGGCTGAAAGTTAAATATATACAGCATTGGGTTGTGTTTGCTAGATTCTGAGGGGCGACGTCTAACTTATAGCTAAATTCTGTGAAAGTTCTGATGAGCTAAATGCAAAAGCAAGTAATGCAGTTTCGAGTGGACTGTATTGTTCAAAGACTTTCCATGACTTTTTTGGAAGAGGATGAGAGAGGAGCTCAACTTTATTCCTAACCTCTATTCTAAATTGACTTTGTCTAATGGCTGAAGTGTTACTTTTCCTGGAATGCTAGAGAAACACAGCAAATTTGGCAGCATCCATGGAGAAAGAAAAAGAGAAAAGATTTTGACAAAGATTCATATTGGAGTTAACGTTTTGAGTCTGATAAGTTTCTTCAAGAGCTTCTCTCTGTACCTCTCTCCACGCATGCTGCCAGGCCTGTTGTGTTTCTCCAGTGTTCTCTGCATTTCTTTTGCCATTAATTTTCCTAGGGTGACAAAACATGAAACATCCTGTGAGGATGTGGAGTGCAGTATGATTGCAGTGGTGGCATTGTGAATCAGCACCTCAATTGACCGAAGAGGTTTGCCCCACTTGCTTTCATTCTTGGGTTGATCCTGAGGCGTCATGCACTTAATTTAGTTGCTTAGATGTCTTATTATGAGAGTTGGATACAGTTAAGGAGCAACCAGAGTGGTGCAATATCCTTGATTTGGGGAAAATGGAGGATTGATAAAGAAGCAGTGTTGTGGAAGAGTTTCAACAGAACAGGTGCACCTGTACCTTTGCTTTGTTATTGCTGTGATCAAAGCTACTTCATTCTGGGAAGCTGTTATTAACAAGGTGTATTCTCTTGTTTGTTTTCTACTCAAGCTCTGTGAACCAAAGGAAGCTGCTACCTAAACTAGTGTACAATCTGCTTTCTGAGAGAGATTTGAGGAAGAAGTTAAAGGAATGTGGACTGTCAACTCAAGGCACTAAAGCACAGATGGTTAAACGACACCAGACATTTGTGCAGACCTACAATTCGCAGTGTGACTCTTTAAACCCCAGATCAGGTGAGTAAGACCCTCTAAGTTGTCAGGAGTAAAACAACATTGCATATGCGCGTTCTTTCTCTATGAAAGTTTTATCTTTAATGTTTATACATATTTAAATTAAGTCAAATGGGAACAACCCCCCACCACTATCAAAAATTAACTGATCAAATGCAAGTGAATGTTAGAATTTTGAAAACAAAGTTAAGTTTAACTTTTGAAAATGCATGTGTACTGCAAAAGATTCCCGAATTGTGAAGATAATTATGGAAAAGATCAGTTAATACTTTTTGCAGAAATCAATGTCAGCCATTCACCCCCTCAGTGTGTGCTCCTCCATTCAAATTGGCCCCAGTTATTTTCTGGACCTATGAATACCTCCCTGCTTCCAGGTAATGCATTTTGCAATCTGATTTTCTTTTGGCAAAACAGTTCTGCCTAGCCCACCTTGGATTCCTAAATTGTGACTTATTCCTGCATAATGCTTCAACTCGGTGATTAATGATCCATTTGGAAGTGTCAGCTCCTTAGCCCTTCCAGCCAGACACTCAGAGCAGCAGGTAAACACAATAACCAGGACCTTATACTTATGCATTTAGCTCACCGTGGTTTTCCTGTCCATTAAACTCAATAGTGGAGGGGTTGGAGTCACAAGCTGATGAACAATTAAGTGGAACATCACAACCAGCGCCTTAGAAGTTAATGGACATCATTATGTTGCATAGAAACCTTCAAGTAATTGAAGTGTATGTTGCAAATTGAACCAAGCTGTACTAACTGTGGTTACTTTTGAAACTTGTGCACTGTTATAAATGCTGAGGTTATGCACAGCCTCTTCATTTATGGCAATTCAATCATTCAAGCCCTAGTTTGCATTTAGTTTTTTTGTTTGCTGCTTTATCCATGGAGGTTTGGAAGGAGATGAGATGTTGCTGCACATTCTGGGTCAGAACGCAAAGTTTTGTTAGTTTCCAGAAATTGAGATAAGTGCAGAACAATGGGAGGTTTTAAATTTTAACTTTAAACTTTGTATGACTCTTGAGCTTTGACTTTAAATTGAACATAAACGGATGCTTTAACAGTGCAGCATGAATGCTATTTGCTGTTATTTGGTATTTGAATACTAACCATTGAAGAGAGACATTTCTGCGCACTCTGGTAATCCTGTCTCTGAACTGGAACATCACAAATAAACTGAAACAGTTATGGCACTAGCTGCTTCACGAATTAAGGAATGATCGAAATTTATGGCAGAAGAGGCTGATTTGACCATTGTGTCAGTGCCAGCTGAATAAGAGCTATCGAATCCAATTCCAACCCCCAGCTCTTCCTTCAATGCCTTGTCACTTACAGGACTTAAGGGCATATCCAGATAGCCTTAGACAAGTATAGATGTTTCAGTCAATAAATTCCAGATCCCCACAACCCTCTGAGAGATCAATAACAAGGAGACACAGTAAAATTTAGAGGGGAGTTGAGAAATTAGATTAGATTAGATTACTTACAGTGTGGAAACAGGCCCTTCGGCCCAACAAGTCCACACCGACCCGCCGAAGCGCAACCCACCCATACCCCTACATTTACCCCTTACCTAACACTACGGGCAATTTAGCATGGCCAATTCACCTGACCCGCACATCTTTGTGATGTGGGAGGAAACCGGAGCACCCGGAGGAAACCCACGCAGACACGGGGAGAACGTGCAAACTCCACACAGTCAGTCGCCTGAGTCGGGAATTGAACCCGGGTCTCAGGCGCTGTGAGGCAGCAGTGCTAACCACTGTGCCACAGTGCCGCCCTTTTAGTGAAGAGATGTTAAAGTGAGGTCCCACCTGCCCCCTCAGCTGGATGTAAAAGATCTTGTGACACTGAGTTCTCCCCAGTTATTTGGCTGATATTTGTATCTTGAAAGGCTCTAAATGGGTGTGTGACTTTCTTGTATCAATGAAATGAAATGTGATCCAGATTAGGGGAGGCTTGTCTATGACCATTGTTCTGAAGTGGAGATGGAGGTGGAATGCTACTTCACAAATTTGTAATTGTAAATTGCTTTATGAGTGCTTTGCACAAAAAAAGGCATGTGGAATGCAATCCCAAAATCTCTTGTAATAAAAGTGGAATAATTTGTTTCAGCCACCATATCTCGTGGCTCTAATCATAAATGAATTGAGTTGCAAATCTGTTCCCTAAATACCAGCAAAATCTCATGTAATAAAGATGGAATTTGATTTGAGACATTTTTAAGTCCCTCTTGTAAACAAAGAGGGAAACATTGACCACAGAAATCTCCAAACTAAAATGGGTAAGCACTAATCAACAATTTTACAAAGAGAATGGTTTTCCCAAACAAACTACTGGCAATCATAGCAGCCGGATCTCTATATTGTGATGTCCCGAATAGGGAAAAAATCTCTTTTTCTAATTTTAAAATTTATTTTTTAAAATATGCAGTCTGTTAATGGTTAATTTTATTAACAAAGTTAAGGAACATTTGAAAAAGCACAGATTAAACACCCTGATAGCTAAGAAAAATTGCTAGGATACTGAGTGTTGATTTAGGAGAAATATGTAAAACTTCATTTTGTAAATGAATCTAGTGTTAAGTAAAAAGACTGGTACCTGGCTTCTTATTTCACAATTTTCTTACAGCCTAGAACAAGCTCATTTGGCCCAGTATACCTATACTGGCTCTTTGAAACACCTCTCCAATTTTAGCCCGGAATTTCTCACAAAATTGCCAATTACTGCACTTCATGTTGCTAATTTGTTTCACTTCGTACCGATCAACAGCCTGTCTATATTCTCTTGTGGTCTGCTGTTCTACTGTTCATCATTTATTACCTTGTATCATGTGTGAAACTTTGACATTTTACTCTCTCTATCCAAGTCTATGTCAATAATAAGTATGGAAAGAAAACTGGCCCTAAAGAATTTGGGTCTCCAATCTGAAAAAAACATCTCTCATTTGCCTGCAGCAATCAATTATGGACCATATTATCACCATCCCTTTAGTGCTTCTGTTTTCCATGTAAGTGTTATACATGGTAAAGTTCACGTTTACAAAATCTGCTGCACTACCAATATCAATCCTCTCTAAAACTTCAAAAACAGGATGAATTTTCCTCTCCTCAACCAGGGTTAATCATTATAATCTTGTTACTGGCTTTAAATGAGATTAGTTAGCTTAACAGATTTGGGGCTCAAACCTGATCTAAATGATCTCTGTTTTAAAGCATTCTGTGACCATATTGTGCAATAAGAAACCAGGTACCAATCTTTTTACTTAACACTGGATTTATTTACAAAATGATGTATAAAATATTTCTCCTGAATCAATACTCACTGTCCTAGCAATTTTTCTTGGCTATCAAGGTGTTTAATCCGTGCTCTTTTAACTGTTCCTTAATTTTGTAATAAAATTAACAATTAACAGAGTGCATTTTTTTAACATACAAAGTAAATTTTAAAATGGGAGGAAGAGTGATTTTGCATATTTGGAACATCACATCATAATATAGAGATCCTGCTGTTAAGATTTGTTTGTTTGGGCAAACCATTCTGTTTGTAAAATTGTTGACGAGTGTTTACTCATTTTAGTTTGGAAATTTCTTTCTAGCATCACTTTACTACGACCAAGGCTAATCCTTAACCTTTTCTCAGTCACATTCTTTGTCAAATGTTCATTATCCCATAAAGAATGGCTATCTACACAAGCAAACTATTGCCAGAATATAGCATATCTCTTAAAACCAAATGTTGCTACTTGAGCCAGGTTTCTGCAGCCAAGGTACTTTTAAACTATCTTCTTTATTCGTAGCTTTCCATGCTAAGAGGTAATATGTGCACCCATCAAGAACACAACTGAAATATATTTGAACAATCAAGTCAGGAGATTGAAATGGGCGAGCAGCATTAAAATTGACTAATTGTGTGTCATTTGGGTAATCCATGACTGGAAATCTGAGTGCATGTCTCCCTGCATGTAATTTGTGAATGTTTTATTTGCTGTTAAAACATCTTCAGTTGTAGCGTATTTCGTCATAATTTTTAGTTCTAGTACAGGCACACAATTCTTTATCCGGAATCCTGAAATCTGAAGTTTTCTTCATTAAGTTTTTTTTTCTTATTAACAAGTTTGTTTGGTGTACAAACAGATGACTCAACTCCACACCCCCCACTTAGCCCATGTCATTCAGATATGACATGGCAGTGTGGCCCAGCACTGGCAGGCATCAATTCTGTACTCGTAGTACTTACAGGTGTGTCTGCTGTTTGGTAATTGTTTTTTGACTTCACTGTGAAACTATTACTTATTCTGAGAAATTCTGAATTCCGAAAAGCAAGGTTTTCAGATAATGGTTGTGTACCTGTACATAAAAGCTGATATTAGGATTTGTGTGAAATCATATCCAATTTCAGGTGACTCTCTTCCAACAACCACAGTCATCTTTCAATGTTCTAGGTATGATTGCAACCAGCAGAGAGTTTGCCCTGATTCTCATTGATTGCAGTTTTGTTAGGGTTCCTTGAGGCCACACTCAGTCAAATGGGACCTTGATGCAGAGTCCAAATGTCATTGATCTCACCTCACCTCCGAAATTCAGCTCTATCAGCCAAGAGTCATGGTTGTAATGAGGTCAGGAGCTGAGTGGCCCTGGCAGAACCCAAATTGAGCTTTGTGGGGTCGTGTTCAAATGATGACTGAAATTGGTGAATGGTCAAAATGACCTCTTTATTCAGCAACTGCAGTAGCAAAGTTTGTGGCAATCCTTTATACACAGTTTTTACATATATTAAAATTCTATTACTGTGGTATTTTGTTACTTTATCTATTGTACACAAAAATTTGGGTGAATGCTGTCCTAGGGAAATAGGAGATGGTTTAAGCGTGATTTGCAAAGTGTTGGCTGCTGCTACTGGTAGGATTAAGAGTGTCTATCTCTTCTGCTTGCATAATTAAGAGGTGTTGGTCCTTTTTGTCTGAATGTTAAATGTTAATGTTAGTAAAATACTAGACTGATATGATTTAACTTAGATAGAAATCATACATGCATTAAATAAAAGTATAAAAGATATTAAACTGATTCCTGCTGCTGGGTCATGAGATTTTGTTCACTGTTTGCTGGCGGGAATTTCATACATTCATACATTCAAGCAGTTTCAAATCATAGAATCCCTACCTTGTGGAAACAGGCCATTTGGCCCAACAAGTCCACACTGACCCTTCAAAGAGTATCCCATCCAGACCCATTCCTCTACTCTATTACTCTACATTTCCCCTGACTAATCCACCTAGCTTACATATCGCTGAACACTATGGGCAATTTAGCATGGCCAATTTACCTAACTAGCGCATCTTTTGACTGTGGGAGGAAACCAGAGCACCCAGACGAAACCCATGCAGGCACTGGGAGAATGTGCAAACTCCTCACAAACCGTCACCCAAGGATGGAACTGAACCCGGGGCCCTGGCACTGTGAGGCAGCAGTGTTAACCACTGAATCACTATTTTGCTCTGAAGCTCACCTTCAGTAGTATGTTTAGCAGTCCTGTTAATATGTTTTCAACAAGTACATACTAGTTGGGGAAACTGTTTGATGTTTTGCAGTCTGTTCAGGTCCTGAGAGACGGTAGGGGCTGATTAGTATTATAACGTTTCCAAGGTTTTGGTTGAGTAGTGGAGACAAGGTGGTGGTGGAGGTATTGCTTTTGAATAGGTTAATAGTCTTTGATATTTATTCAGAGGTGGCTTTTGATGTAAATAGGTCAGATAAGTGTTGAAGTTATGAGGTAGCAGTCATGGATTTGAAAAAACTGTTTTAATTTAATCTATCTTGCAATATACAAGGTACTACAGAACTGTGGTTTAATGAATGAATGAAAATGCGTTATATGAAGAGTTACGAATGATTGAAATGGGAACACAGTAATATATATATATTATATATATAGGGGGCTTGTGAGGAGGTTTTAAGGAGTTGTAAATTAATGAGAACGTGGTATTAGTAAATATAAAGGGCTTGTGAGTGGGAAATATAAAGCGCTTGTGCGTGAGTTAGTAAAGATGTCGATAATACAATATCTCAGCATCAGTGAACAGTTTATTGCTGAGCAGGTGCTGCTTGATAACACTGTTGATGACACTTCCCATCACTTTATGGGATGATTGAAAGTAGACTGATTGGGTTGTATTTTGGCCAGGTTGGATTTATCTTCCTTTTTGTGCACAGGATGTACCTGCGCAATTTTCCACATTGTGGGTGTAAGCTTGTTCGCTGAGCTGGAAGGTTTGTTTTCAGACGTTTTGTCACCATGCTAGGTAACATCATCAGTGAGCCTTTGATAAAGCACTAGTGGTATGGCCCGCTTTGTATTTATGTGTTTAGATTTCCTTGGGTTGGTAATGTCATTTCCTGTGGTGATGCCATTTCCTGTTCTTTTTCTCAGGGCGTGGCATGTGGGATCCAAGTCAATGTGTTTGTTGATAAGAGTTCCGACTGGAGTGCCATGTTTCTAGGAATTCTTGCATGTGTCTCTGTATGGCTTGTCCTAGGATGGATGTGTTGCTCCACTTGAAGTGGTGTCCTTCCTCATCTGTATGCAAAGCTACTAGTGAGAGTGGGTCATGTCTTTTTGTGGCTAGTTGATGTTCATGTATCCTGGTGGCTAGTTTTCCGCCTGTTTGTCCAAGTAGTTTTTGTTGCAGTTCTTGCGAGGTATTTTGTAAATGACATTAGTTTTGCTTGTTGCCTGTATAGGGTCTTACAAGGTCGTTAGCTGCTGTTTTAGTGTGTTGGTGGGTTTGTGGGCTACCGTGATGCCAAGGGGTCTGAGTAGTTGGTAGTTGTTTCTGCATTTTCCACATTGTGGGGTAGAAGCCAGTATTGTAACTATACTGGAAGATCTTAGCTAGGGGAGTGGCAAGTTCTGGAGCACAAATCTACAGAATGTTGTCAGGGCCCATAGACTTTGCAATATCCAGTACCTCCAACCATTTCTTGATGTCGAGTAGAGTGAATCAAAATAGAGGAAGACTCATATCTGTGATGCTGGGGACCACTGGACTTCTCAACTGCTCTGTTTCTCTTTGAGATGCAAAATTATTTTTCTGTGATGACTGAAACGACTTATCAGGCTTTAAGTAATGCTTTTCAAATATTATTGTCAATTCAAGTTTACTTCCTACCTATTCTACCTCATATCTAAGCCAAAATATTGAAGGCTCCCTACAGGATGAGTTCCAGTCTTAAATTACCCTTTACAATATATTTCAGAAGTTGAATTCCAAGCAACCTCCTTATAGCTAGATTAGATTAGACTTACAGTGTGGAAACAGGCCCTTCGGCCCAACAAGTCCACACCGACCCGCCGAAGCGAAACCCACCCATACCCCTACATTACCCCTTACCTAACACTACGGGCAATTTAGCATGGCCAATTCACCTGACCCGCACATCTTTGGACTGTGGGAGGAAACCGGAGCACCCGGAGGAAACCCACGCAGACACGGGGAGAACGTGCAAACTCCACACAGTCAGTCGCCTGAGTCGGGAATTGAACCCGGGTCTCTGGCGCTGTGAGGCAGCAGTGCTAACCACTGTGCCACCGTGCCGCCCACTATGCCACCGTGCCGCCCGTGCAGCTCTCTGAACTGTCTGCAGGTTTCTGCCTTGATGAGTACCATTCCCCCGAAAGTATAATGTGTTCACTATAAATTCAGCTCATTGTACTCGCTTCCAGGCCCTAGGGAACCATCATGCAGCACAGAAGTTATTCTGGGATTCTTCCTGTGGATTAGTTGACAAAGACTATAGTCCCCTACCACTTGAAACACATTCTTTGCACGGATTGCTCATGTCAAGGTAGATCAGTTGATCAGCTGATATTTTATAAATCTGTGCTTGATTTCTTAGTATCCATTGTTGAAAGCATTGTCTGCTGTGATGCTTGTGATCACAGTAGTCATATTTTTACACAGGTCACTTTAAACGCAGTCCCGGTAAATTCTACTCCCCACACTCTGCTACCACTCCCAAATGAGAGTCAGAATTCAGCTACTCCATCCCAACCAATTTTTCCACAATTTCTTCCACAGTTCCCCAATTTTCTTAGTGTACTCCTGTAGGCAGGATGAATCTGATCATCTGTCTATAAGATGTAAATTAAAATTGTTTCTCCTTTTCCCACATCTTTGAACCCATGAACACTACTTCATTAAAGTCTTATGCCAGTGGCAGAGTTACACGAGGCTGGCCAATGTCGTCTGATTCTTATGTTAGATTTTTCACTAATCTCTTTGAGCCCTGTGTATCCATCATTAGTTACACTTATGTCCTTTTGTTGGATTTTTATTCTGTGACAAAATGAGCAAGTTGTCTAGGTAACATGAAGGCAGTTTTCTTTTTTCTCTCAAGTTCTTACCATTTTGACATTGAGTGATCATCCCAGTTTTGCTGTGGGGATGCAAAATGCTCTGACTGGATAAACTGCAGATCTACCATTTTACAAAATAATTGCTCCTTCATTTTTTATGTTTGATTTTGTTTGTGGCTTCGTTGGAGGCTTGCTCAGCAGCAAGAGTATCTTACTTGAAACTATATTTTACTCAGAATCGGGGCGTGAAACGCACTGCCTACAATGGTAGTAGACTCGCCAACTTTAGGGCATTTAAATGGTAATTGGATAGACGTATGGACAAGAATGGGATAGTGTGGATGAACGCCAGATTGGTTCCACAGGTCGGTGCACCATCCAGGGCTGAAGGGCCTGTACTGCGCTGTAATGTTCTACATTGATTCTTAGTTTTCAATCTTCACTGACCGTGTTGAATCTTTGTCGTCAGATGATGAAGTAGGAAACCAGACATCAATCTTACTACTTAATATTTACTTTACTTACAGAATGCTGCATTGCATATGTCTGGCATCTCCTTTATTCACACTCATTGTCTCAGTAGTCTTTCTTTATATGTGCTTCAAATGAATAATCAATCAAGATGTGATCTATATGGACTTCAGTAAGGCGTTTGACCAGGTTCCCCATGGGAGACTGATTAGCAAGGTTAGATCTCACGGAATACAGGGAGAGCTAGCCATTTGGATACAGAACTGGCTCAAAGGTAGAAGACAGAGGGTGGTGGTGGAGGGTTATTTTTCAGACTGGAGGCCTGTGACCAGTGGAGTGCCACAAGGATCGGTGCTGGGCCCTCATTTACATAAATGATTTGGATGCGAGCATGAGAGGTACAGTTAGTAAGTTTGCAGATGACACCAAAATTGGTGGTGTAGTGGACAGAGAAGAGGGTTACCTCAGATTACAACAGGATCTGGACCAGATGGGCCAATGGGCTGAGAAGTGGCAGAGGGAGTTTAATTCAGATAAATGTGAGGTGTTGCATTTTGGGAAAGCAAATCTTAGCAGGGCTGATACACTTAATGGTAAGGTCCTAGGGAGTGTTGCTGAACAAAGAGACCTTGGAGTGCAGGTTCATAGCTCCTTGAAAGTGGAGTCGCAGGTAGATAGGATGGTGAAGAAGGGGTTTGGTATGCTTTTCTTTGGTCAGAGTATTGAGTACAGGAGCTGGGAGGTCATGCTGCGGCTGTACACAACATTGGTTAGGCCACTGTTGGACTATTACGTGCAATTCTGGTCTCCTTCCTGTCGGAAAGATGTTGTGAAACTTGAAAGGGTTCAGAAAATATTTACAAGGATGTTGCCAGGGTTGGAGGATCTGAGCTACAGGGAGAGGCTGAACAGGCTGGGGTTGTTTTTCCTGGAGCATTGGAGGCTGAGGGGTGACCTGAAAGAGGTTTACAAAATTATGAGGGGCATAGATAGGATAAATAGACAAAGTCTTTTCCCTAGGGTCGGGGAGTCCAGAACTAGAGGGCATAGGTTTAGGGTGAGAGGGGAAAGATATAAAAGAGACCTACGGGGCAACTTTTTCGCGCAGAGGGTGGTAAAAGTATGGAAGGGTTTGGAGGGATATGGGCCGTGTGCTGGCAGGTGGGACTAGATTGGGTTGGGATATCTGGTGGGCATGGACGGGTTGGACCGAAGGGGCTGTTTCCATGCTGTACGTCTCTGACTCTATAAACTTGTTTGTCCTGAGCTAGACACTACAATTAGCATCTGCAAATGTGTTGCTGGTCAAAGCACAGCAGGCCAGGCAGCATCTCAGGAATAGAGATGCTGCCTGGCCTGCTGTGCTTTGACCAGCAACACATTTGCAGCTGTGATCTCCAGCATCTGCAGACCTCATTTTTTACTACAATTAGCATCGAACACCACTGCCAACCTTGGACTCTGGAAATTGGATGTTGTAATCCATGCATGAGTGTATTAAGTGAGACACTGATTATCATCTCGCAAATTTACAGGCAGTCTGATTAAGGGCTGTATGCTAACAGCCAAGCAAAGCTTTCATCTAATCATTAATTTATAGTCTGCAACAAAACAGATATTATAGTTAAAGTGCCTATTCCCAAAAGCAAACTTATTTTTATGCAATCTAGTCATCTGGTTGGCTTGGCCTTAACCACCTCAGTCAGTTCTGCTACTGCAACCTGGATCAGTGCTGCTAAGAATGGCTTCACAATCACAATCTCTGGAGGGAGTCAAAAGTCAGGACATATTCACATTATCTAAGTATCTTTGGTTCAAAGATGTGCCTGCTGTGCTCTGCATAACCAGGACGGAAGGGTGTAGCAGTACATCCTTATGATCTGAGTTGGATATCTGTGATGTTCTCATGTGTATTTCAATCACCAAGGGCAGACCAAGAAAATACTTGCAGTGATGCCAAATAAAAGTTAGTATGCCGCTTTTGTTACATAGCCGGTGACAATTTGGACCATTTGTTACAGTGAAATTCACATTGTATAATTAGTTTCACCTATCTTCACAGACTACAAAATAATACTTTGCAACACTTCCCCACCCTTGGATTGACCTGAGGTAAACAAAGTTATTCCAAACTACTGTTCTGCACTGAGCTACATCAAGCCTGCCAGAATACTTTTCAGCTTAAAGCTTGACTGGTTTTGTAGTCTTTGCTGAACCTGACTTTATAAATCAGCTTTTCCTTTTTCATGCACTCTCAGTTTACATCTAGAAGGATCTGAAGACCTATCAACACACCAGATATGATGGGCTTTATTGAGTGTTGATATAGACTTTCATAATTCATACAGCACAGAAAAGGCCCTTTGGACCATTGAGTCTGCACTGACATAACTACCACTAAAAATGCGCTATTCCCAATTTCCTGCACTTATCCCACAAACGTCAATGTTATGATATTTGAAGTGCTCATCCAAATATTTTTAAAGGTTTTAAAATTTCCAGCCTCCACTACCATCCCAGGCAGTGCATTCCAGACTCCTGCCACCCCCTGTTTTTTTTTAATCAACTTCTCCCCTCCCCTCCCACCACCACCACCACCAAGATCTCCTATCCCTTACCTTAAAACTATGCCTACTTGGGGTTGATCCCTCAACTAAGGGGAACAGCTGCTCTCTGTTTACCCTGTTCATACCCCTCATAATCTTGTATAACTCAATCATGTCCCCCCCCCCCCTCAGTCTTCTCTGCCCTAAAGAAAACACTCTAAGCCTATCTAATCTCTCCTTATAGCTCAGTTTCTCCTTCCCAGGTAACATCCTGGTGAACCTCCTCTGTATCCCTTTCAGTGTTATCACAACCTTACCTCTAGTGACATGACTGAAACTGCGCCCAGTAGAGACTGCCTACAGTATGGAAACAGGCCCTTTGACCCAACAAGTCCACATTGACCCTCCGAAGAGTATCCCACCCAGATCCATTCCCTACCCTATATTTACCCCTGACTAACACACCTAACACAATGGTCAATTTAGCATGGCCAGTTCACCTGGTCTGCACATCTTTGGATTGTGGGAGGAAACTGAAGCGCCCGGAGAAAACCCATGCAGACATGGGGAGAATATTCAAACTCCTTACAGACAGTCCTCCAAGATGGCACTTGAACCTGGGTCCCTGGCGCTGTGAGGCAGCAGTGCTAACCTCTGAGCCCCCGTGCTACCCCATTACTCCAGATGTGGACAACACTCTGTACAGCTCCAATATTACCTCCTTTCTGTTTTATTGTATGCCACAACTGATAAAAGCAAGTGTACCATTTGCAGCCTTAATGAGTGAATTGCTTATCATTTGAGTCCAATAGAACTATGCAGCATCTTAGTTCTTTTTAAAAACTTTTATGAACAGACTACATTTTGAGAGCCTCAACTGTTAAGTTAATGACGGAGGAATGGTTGTTTAGTAATTTGCTATCACCTATTTCACTAACCATGTCTAAAAGCTCATGAACATGTTTTGTTAGGATTACTCTTTCCTAGGATATGAGTGCTGATGCCTAGGCCAGCATTTGTTGCTTATACCTCATTACCCTTGAGAAGGTGGTGTAAGTTACCCTCATGAACTGCAGGATCTGTGTGCAGAAGGTGCTCGCACTGTACTGTTAGGGCCTCCCTTTTGTTTTTTCTTTTTAAAATGTCTGAACTTCTACGGCACATGGGACTGCTTGATCTATTTGGAGAAAGTGAGGATTACAGATGCTGGAGATCAGAGTCGAAAAGTGTGGCGCAGGAAAAGCACAGCTGGTCAGGCAGCATCTGAGAAGCAGGAGAGTCGATGTTGAGGAGACACTATGCAAGTTAGTGACAGTAGAGATGGGTGGAAACCCTGCATTAGTCAATTAGAAGTTAGAGCTGGTCTGTACACTATGTGCAAGTTGCAACTATGTGGTAGTCTTGCATCATAATTGGCAACAACAGAGTTGTTTAGCCTTGGAAACTTCACTGATTAGCTTAGTAGAAACAAAATGTCTCATGTTGCCAGGAATATCTACAACAGGCAGCAATTTAAGCTTTGTAGGCATTATGTTAAAATATACATATATAAACTATGCAGCCCTTTGGTATTTCAGAGCTTCATGCTAAGTAAAAATTATTGTTCAATTCTTGTAATCCTAGCTCATCCCCAGCCTTACTGTGTAACTATATTTGCCATTATCTGTAATTTATTGTAAGGAATAGTGCAACCAACACAAACTAACATTCAGATTCAAATATCAAGGGGAACCAGTTAGACATGAAGAGTCTATTATGTTTTCACCAATGATAGTTTGGATCTTTGATAATGAAGTTTGAGAGCATTAAATCAAAGTAATGCACCTAAAATTTTGCCTATACAAATGCTGACTGCCCATTCTTTGAGCCCTCTAATTTGAAGAGTTTATGTGCACTTGCAATTTGTTCCTAATTCATATGTAGCTGCTGCACTTGGTACCACTGCCTCTTCCACTCGCATTGTCAGCAATGTTCTCCAGGCAGAGAATCTGTTATATTCCAGTGGTTGTTAACTCAGTTACCTCCTTCATCGCACATCGCTCTGAGCCCTGGGTAACCATTGAGCTGAAACCCCAACTCACCACTGTCCCATCTGACTCAGAACATTGAGTATAGGAGCTGGGGCGACATGTTGTGCTTTTACGGGATGTTGGGAAGGCCATTTCTGGAGCAATGTGTACAGTTCTGGTCACTCTGCTGCAGGAAGGATATTTTTAATTGGAGGGGGAACAGGAAAGATTTACAAGGGTGTTACCAGGAATAGAGGATTTGAGTTATAAGGAGAGGCTGGGGCTTCTTTCCCTGGAATCTAGGAACTGAAGGATTAATCTTACAGGGGAGTAGATAAGGTGAACAGTAGAGGTCTTTTCTCTGGGGTGGGGGAGTTCAAAACTAGTGGACATAATTTTAAGGTAAGAGGAGAAAGATTTAAAAGGGACCTGAGGGCAACTTTTTCCACAAGGTGGAAATGAACTGCCAGAGGAAGTGATAGATGCAGGTGCAGTTACAACATTTGAAAGACATTTTGGCAGGTACGTGAATAGGAAAGGTTTAGAGGGATATGGACTAAACACAAGTAAATGGGACTAGTTTGGGAAACTTAGTCGGCATGAACCACTTGGGCCGAAGGGTCTGTTTCTGTGATATTTGACTCTGTGACTGCCATCCGGGGAGTGCCCATACAATTCCCACCCAACAATACCTCTCACTGATGTGACATTTGAACCCCAGCACCCCCAGACACCCATCTTCCCAATCCAACAAGTGTACCAACAGCAGCTGACCCCCTGACCTAGCAGTCCCTTTCCTCATATCCAGCCTGCAGTCCTTGATCTTGTCCATTCACCATTGAAGCTACTGGAATATTGCATGGGCTGAGGCTCCACTATTTGCTTCCTCCTGGGTTCCACAAACCTGCCCCACTCATAGTCATGCCCTCCTGTCTCTGACAACACATTGTCTTGAACAGCCACAGTCCCACATGATGTAGGGACACCCACGGTGCTGATAGGGAGGGTGTTCCAGGATCTTGACTCCGTGACACTGAAGAAGTGGTGGTGTAATTCCACATCAGAATGGTGTGAGGCTTGGAGGGGAACTTGTCAAGTGGTGATATTCGTTCTTGGTAGAAACCCTGTTCCATAACACTTCACAACATAATGTGGCCGTTGCATCTAGAGGTCTGACTTTAGCAACACACAGGAGGGTGGCATGGTAACTCAGTAATTAGCACTGCTACCTCACAGCATCGAGTTAATGAAGCAGGGCTGTGGGAGGACTGTGAAACAGTGAGGTCAGAGTGACTGTTGACTCTGGTGGGTTGGCATGGGAAGTAAGAATAAGTGAGGCAAGTTAGGTAGAGCCAGGTCAGAGGCCAGCAAGAAAGAGCAAGTAAAAAAGATAGATTTGTCTCCTTGACTAGCAGCACAGGAACATAATTAATGTCTGTTATATAAAATGCTGGATTGTGGGAAGGATTATAAACCAAACGACTTTTGGGAAATTTAGGAATGCCTTCCAATAGGTGGTGAGGCATAAACCACCTTCTTTTGTGCCAGAGATTAGCTGTTTTGCTCTTATGTTTATCATTTGAATGTCGCTTTTGTTGAATTGTTTGTTATCTGATGTATTTAAGTTAAGATGGTAGGTTTGGGTTTTTTTGTAGCATGATTACTTGTGGTTACAGAGGTGATCCATTTTGTATGCTATCTTCATGAAGTTACACAGGATGATAGAACTCCCAAGTGCGCTTTAAGTTTTGAGCTTTGAACATTTGACCGTCTGTTCCCCAGCAGCATCTCTATTAATGCTAACTTTTATACTAAAGTAAGGCTATATCTAAAGCAATAAAGTTTAATAACTGTTTGGATGAAATTGCATCTAGTCAACAATTATCTGAGAGGATAGTATTCCATTTCTTTTCTCCAATTTTTCTCTGTATCTCTTCACTGCTGAAGCCATTCACATTTGCAGTGATAAAGAGTGATAGATAGGTTTCAGTATCTCCTGTTGTATACAGTTAAGGCCCATCATATTTCTAAGGCACAAACTATGCCAAAGGTGGACTCTTTGAAATGAACCTTTCATTAGTAAGAAAAATGCAGCTGGAAAGACAGCTACCAAGAGTCAACTGATTTGACTTATATTTGCAAGATCTAATGTATGTCTCTGAAAAGTTATTAAAATGTAATTGTCTGCAGCTGAACTTCCTGCCCCCTCCCCCCACTAAAACCACCATTACTACCACCAAATCAGCCAACCTTTGTGAAATTAGTCTGGATGCCAAACCATCTTTGAATTTAGAGTTCCTATTGTCTGGATAATTTCAGGATTTCAGATATAATGGTCCCTCAGAATCAGTTTCTGCAAGCTGGAAACTTAACAAAGGGAGTACCAAAGTATCAATGGTCACCATCTCCCATTGTGTAGCAGTGGCATCTAGCCTTGAATCATTTGCACAGGCAATAGAAGCTTTGATCTTATGGTCAATTTATTAAGACTGATTTCGGATGAGACCTTTTTGTTTCAAAGATCGGCTGTGGACAAATCAGTTTGGAAACCAACAGCACCCAAAAGGAATCATACTCCAACAAAACAAAATCCCCACCTAATACAAACAGATCTTATGGGGTGTGAGACAAGTGAATTTCTCTTCATCTGCAAGATTTGCCTCTGTCACAAGTTGACTGTTAACTTTTACTTATCTTCAGAGAACTATAAGACAGGACCCTTCAAGCCTGCCATTTTAAAGGACTAATTCAAACATGATTTTTTTTTTACTTGCTCACAGGTTATGGGTGTCTGGTTTTGGGCCAGCATTTATTGCCCCATCCCTAATTGCCCAGAGGGTAGTTAAGAGTCAACCACATTGCTGTGGCTCTGGAATCACATGTAGGCCAGATGAGGTAAGGATAGATAAGCAGGAGACTGAAAAAACACAGCAAACCAGGCAGCACCAGGAGGTGGAGAAGGACTCCAAAAGGGTTACACCCGAAACATCAACGACTCCACCTCGCGATGTTGCCTGGCTTGCTGTGTTCTCCCAGCTTCATGCTTGTCTACTTGGATTCCAGCATCCGCAGTTTTTTTTCTCTCTGATAAGAATGACAGGCTTCCCCTTCCTCCAGGACATCAGTAAACCAGATGGGATTTTCTGACAATCATCATGGTGATCATTCTACCCTTAATTCAAGATTCTTTATTGAATTCAAATTCCACCATCTGGATTAATAGTCTAGCGATAATACTGCTTAGCCATTCTCTCCCCAGTAGCCATGAGTCATTTAGCTCTGATGGTTAGAGAGTGGTGTCAATGTGATTTGTTGCTTCTATTCTGTTTTTGCTCTGTGTACATGCTTTTGCTGCTGAATTCATTTTTTCTGTGTGTGTTTGGAGTGGTGAGTGGTTTAAGTGTATTTAGATTTCAGGATCTTGTGTGAATAAATATTTTTTTTATTCTGATATAAACTTACCAGAAAGCCTGTTAAATGACAAGGTTTAAAGTTTTATTATTGACAATGGAGACTGAAAAACCCGGAACTTAATGGCGGGAACAGGCTGTATAACACTGCTTTGCCTATTGTGATCTCAATTTTGCTCTACATTGGGAAAATCAGCAAAAGGTTAGGCTGCCATCTCTCACCAACCATGAGTCTTCAATGCTTTATCTGAGATTTGTCCTGAGTGGTGGCAGACTAGTTGATCAGAGCAGGCATCACAGTTCAGTCCATGCTGATGTCTACATGTGCTGCCAACTCGGCTGAAATCTGAAAATGTCAGTGTGCTATTTGACCTTTACCCTGGGCACTGACAAACAATTTAAAAGAACAATGAAGAACTTAATAGCAGCCATGATTAAAGATCCAACACCAAGCCCACTGCTTCAAGACAAATGAATGCATTTATTCATGTTGTTTTAAATTTCAATTTCAGTTTTTTAATGTGCAATTTTAAGTTGCTTTTTTGTGAAAAATGACCTTTCATTTTCTCCCACACAAAATTCTATTTATCATCCTTGCCATTATTGAATGTTAATTGATTTTAGCTAATGAATTAAAAAGCTTAACACTGAAACAGAGATAAGAGTAACTCCCCTGGAGATCTGCTGTAAATATTTGACACATTTATAAGCAGCAAGGAGCGTTTGTAAAACATGAATGTCATTTATTAAGTTGTGTAAGGTCTACTACACAGAAAGATGGTTTTGGTAGTTGGAAGCTATTCTCTTGGAAAACAATCATCACCATAGGAGATCAACAGATCAGAGTCTTCAGCCAAAAACTATGCACCTACTTCATCGAGTATCTTTCCTTCATAAGGTTAGGAGTGGACTAGTGGCTGAAGTTTGCACTCTGCATGTCCTGATTGACAGCTCTGAAATTGGAAATACTGATTTACAGTAGAATATGGACAGTGATCAGGCATGATTTAGCATTTATGCTGCTCAAATGCCAGCTATTGAAGTCCCTTACTGATAAGACATAAAGATGTACAGCACAGAAACAGACCCTTCAGTCCAACTCGTCCATGCCAACCAGATATCTTAACCTAATCTAGTCCCATTTGCCAGGACTTGGCCCATCTCCTCTAAATATTCATACTAATATATCCATCCAGATGCCTTTTATATGCTGTAATTGTACCAGCCTCCACCACTTCCTCTGACAGCTCATTCCATACACGCTCTGCCCTCTAGTTTGGGACTCTTCCCACCCCAGGGAAAAGATCTATTTATCCTATCCATGTCCCTTATGCATTTATAAACCTTTATAAGGTCACTCATCAGCCTCCCACGTTCCAGGAAAACAGCCCCAGCCTATTCAGCCTCTCCCTATAGCTCAAATCCTCCATCCTTGTAAATCTTTTCTGAACCCTTTCAAGTTTCACAACATCCTTCCAATAGGAAGGAGACCAGAATTGCATGCAATATTCCAAAAGTGGCCTAACCAATGTCCTGTAAAGTTGCGACCTTCCAACTCTTATACTCAATGCTCTGACCAATAAAGGAAAGCATACCAAATGCCTCCTTCGCTATCTTATCTACCCATGACTTTACTTTCAAGGAACTATGAACCTACACGCCAAGGTCTCTTTGTTCAGCAACACTCCCCATTAAGTGTATAAGTCCTGCTCTGATTTGCTTTTCCAAAATGCAGCACCTCACATTTATCTAAATTAAACTCCATCTACCACTCCTCAATCCATTAACCCATCTGATCAAGATCCTGCTGAAACCTGAGGTAACCCTCTTCACTGTACACTACTCCTCCAGTTTTGATGTCATCTGCGAACTTACTAATTATACGTCCTATGCTCACATCCAAATCATTTATATAAATGATGAAAAGTAGTGGATCCAGCACCGATCCTTGTGGCACTCCACTGGTCACAGCCTCCAGTCTGAAAACAACCCTCCGCCACCACCTTCTATCTTTGATGTTCGAGCCAGTTCTGTATCCAAATGACTAAGCTCTCCCTGTATTCCGTGAGATCTAACCTTGCTAACCAGTCTCCCATGGGGAAGCTTGTTGAATGCCCTACTGAAGTCCATATAAATCACATCCACACTCTGCCCTGATCAATCCTCTTTGTTACTTCTAAAAACTCAATCAAGCTTGTGAGACGTGATTTCCCATGCACAAAACCAGGTTAACTATCCCTAATCAGTCCTTGCCATTCCAAATACATGTAAACCCTGTCCCTCAGGACTCTTTTCCCCCCCCCTCCGATTAAACCCTTAATACTATGGCAGTCCCAGTCTAAGTTTGGAAACTTAAAATCCCTTACCATAACCACCCTATTATTCTTACAGATAACGGAGATCTCCTTACAAATTTGTTTCTCAATTTCCTGCTGACAATTAGGGAGTCTATAATACGATCCCAAAAAGGTGATCATCTCTTTCTTATTTCTCAGTTCCACCCAAATAACTTCCCTAGATGTAATCCCAGGAATATCCTTCCTAAGTACAGCGGTAATGCTATCCTTAATCAAAAATGCCATTGCACCTCCTCTCTTGCCCCCCTTTCTATCTTTCCTATAGCATTTGTATCGTAGAACATGAAGCTGCTAGTTGCGTCTGTCCCTGAGCCATGTTTCTGTAACTGCTCTGATGTCCCAGTCCCATGTTCCTAACAATACCCTGTTCATTTGCCTTCCCTGTCTTTTGCATTGAAGTAAATGCAGTTTAATTTATTAGTCCTACCTTGTTCTCTGCTTTGTTCCTTCCTGCCCTGACTGACTCGCTCTGTTTCCCAACTGTACCAGTCTCACATTGATCTCTTTCCTCACAATCTCCCTGGGCCCCCCCTCCACCTTACTAGTTTAAATACTCCTGAGCAGCTCTAGCAACACTCCCTGCCAGTATATTTGTCCCCCTCAGATGCAATCCATCCTTCTTTTACAGGTCACTTTACCCCAGAAGAGATTCTAAATGATCCAATTATATGAACACATCTCCCCATGCACCAGCTCCTCAGCCACGCATTCATCTGCTCTAACTTCCTACCCTCATTGGCTGCCTTCTCTGACCTTCCACTGGGCAACCACTGCGGAGTCCCTCATTGACTCATAGCAGAATCATTATTTCAATACTGGCTAGAAGATAAAGCAGATGTTGCACACTTAGCAAAAAGTAATTCAAATATTGACTCTTGCACTCAGTTGAAAAGGCCATTCATTGCATCACCTAGGACTAAGCAGTTTACAGTACTTAGGTCTATAAGCTGCATTTCTTATCACTAAGTGACAGTATAGTGGAGAAAAAATAGTATTTTTGTGTGGCACATCATTTTGACTTAAATGTATACCAGAATTCCTCTTGTTGCTCGATCAATGTAGAATTGATTATCTAATACCTTTGAGTGGGCTTCCATCACAATAAAGAATGGCAGTTCACGAGGGTACCCCATCACCAATATCTCAGAGGGAATTAAGAGATGGACAGCTATTGTCGCTGTGTCAGTGTTATTGCAATGAGTGAATAACAAATACACACAAATTGTAAGAAAATGCAATTGGTTGATTTCACTTCAGATTTCAACAATTACAAAATCTACACGATTATTTCAATCCATATGTTATTGCATATTGTCTTGACTTGTTTACATCAATGACTGGATTTTTGACATTGAAGTCAAAGCATTGACTTACTGTTGAACTATGGATTTTACATTATAACTATAAACCCCTGAGAAATCAATGCAAAGAGATGTGATTTCAATTTCTGCTTGAGAAAAGCAAATTTTGTACGTCATTACTCAACAGAGATGCAACAGATATTTTCCACTTCCCAGCAGTTAGTCTGTTTACTTAACTTTAATGTCAAATTATTCTTTTTCACTGAGATTGTAACTGCCAAAGACACAACAAGTCAGAAATCACACAATACCAGGTTATAGTCCAACAGGTTTATTTGAAAGGATAAGCTTTTGAAGCGCTCGGAAAACTTGTACTTTCAAATAAACCTGTTGAACTATAACATGGTGCTGTGTAATTTCTGACTTTGTCCCAACCAGTCCAACACTGGCACCTCCACATCAAACATATACCAGAAGGACCAGTGTTGAGAGCAGTTCTCAAGAAGTCATAGCAGACTAAAAACATTAACTTTTATTTTCTCCACAAATGCTGCCAGACTTGCTGAGTGTCTCTACCATTCTCTGTGTTTAATTCAGATTTTCACTATCTGCAGAATTTTGCTTTGATTGCCACTGAGCTAGCTCGGCCAATTCAAAGACAGTTATGAGCCATGTACATGGCTGCAGGTCTTGAGTCACACTAAACCAGAGCAGATATAGATTTCCTTCCCTAAAGGGTGTATGAGTGAAAGCTGGATTTTTACAGAAATAATGATCACCACTACTGTGGCTAGCTTTATATTTCAAATTTGTTAACTAAATTTAAGTACAACTAGATGTCATGTAGATGCATGTCTCCACATCATTGCTAGTCCCTTTGATCACTAATCTAGTGTGCAATTAGTTTCTGTCCTGTGCAAATTACAACAATAGTTTTCACAGTCCGTGACCAGAGCTGATGATTTGCGTTTCTGTGAGAAAATAATCAAGAACATTACCCCCCAAAGCACTAATGAAATTTCTGTGTTATGTGAGTTGACTTTGGCTTATTGCACTTCCATAAATGAGTAAGCTGCATTTAGAATGGACAATAAGCAGGAATACAATCCCCAAGACTCCAGTTAACAATCCTTGAGTTCCATGTTTTACAGACAAAATTGGATTTACTTGCAGTGTAAAAACCATAAACGGCTCTGAGAAGTTAGCTGAACTTCAACTGTTCTGCATCATTCTGGCTATGTCACAAAATCAGCTATTTGCACCAAAATAGTCTGCTGTTTAAGGTCTGTTAAGACAATAATAAAATATGTTAAATAGTGTCAAATCAGAACGGGAAAAGACAAATGAACATTATAGTTTCCAGGAAAGACTGGCAAGTTTTGAGTTTTATTGGCAGGGCTGGAATTTCGAATTATGAGTTTGCCAAATGGCATATTCTCAGGCAGATGTTGTTTCTGATGTTGTTTGTTCCCTTTCACCTTATTTCAAATTAAATTGGGTTCCTGAGAGCTGACGTGCTCAGAACATTTTGTTTTGACTGCTGATGTGTATGTGGGTAGGCTTTAGATAAATAGTGCCTACAAAGTTCACCTTCTTGTGGTTGTCTTTATTAAATGTAAGAAAGTTCCTTCTTTTCCAAAGCA
The DNA here is from genome assembly GCF_020745735.1 of Hemiscyllium ocellatum. Lineage (NCBI taxonomy): Eukaryota > Metazoa > Chordata > Chondrichthyes > Orectolobiformes > Hemiscylliidae > Hemiscyllium > Hemiscyllium ocellatum. The sequence continues at coordinate 62,994,170 of NC_083414.1, forward strand.
CAATGTTGTGATACTGAACCATGTGCAAGTCCACCTGGAAGTTTGTAGGTTTGGTCTCTGACTGTGCTCTATATGAAGGGATTCTGAAGTTGGACAGTAGTGGAGTCCAGTATTGTATTACGCATTAGTACTGAAGGTGTAGAGGTTAAGGATATGAAAAAGATTGTTTCTTCTGATTGTTGTGGGAGTATATATTGAAATGCATTCACATTGCTAATTTTTTTGTACAGAAGCAATAATCTGGTGCTTAAACCGTCTGATGGATTAAGGTGTTTAGTCATTAGTTTTCAACTAATTAGCTTCTTGAACAATAAAATAATGTGATGAGAGTGCTAAATCATATTGACTGATGGCATCTACTGTAAAATTTCTGACCACAACAGCTGTCTTCTTTCCTTCAATGAAATGCTGATTTCTTTGCTTTTAATTATCAAGATGCCAGTTAAATATAATAATATTTTAGATGTTATTTTGACTTTTATCAGGTTTTGTCTGTGTTGTCCAGTGCTTTAGCCACTAGCCGCAAGTGGCTAATGGTAGTTTGGTGTATTAAAATAAAAGGTGCTTGGTAGTACAGAGCTCCAGCATTGGTAAAAGGAGACAAAAGGTCAGAGCAGTATGAATTTGCCAGGACACAGGACAGTGACTTGTAAAAAGGGGACATGAATTTATATAGATTGAGAAAAGAGCATGAGATTCAAAGGGAACGTAGAGTCATACAGCATGGAAGCAGGCTCTTCAGTTCAACTCATCCATGTTGACCAGTTTTCCAAACTGAACTAGTTTCATTTGCCTGTGTTTAGCCGGTATCCCTCTAAACCTTTCCTATTCATGTACTGGTCCAAATATCTTTTAAATGTTGTAACTGTACTTGCATCTACCACTTACTCTGATAGTTAATTCCATATATGCACCACCCTCTGTGTGAAAAAGTTGCTGTTCAGGTCCCTTTTAAATCTTTCTGCCCGTTTGTCTTGCCCTTAATGTACTTGTAGAATCTCTAGATTCTTCTTAACCTTATCTGCCAAAGCTATCTTATGTCCCTTTCTTACCCTGTTGATTTCTCTCTTAAGTATGCCTCTACACTAGATGTAAATTTCCTTGCTAAGCTGGAAGGTTAGTTTTCAGATGTTTCGTCACCATACTAGGTAACATAATCAGTGAGCCTCCGGTGAAGCACTGGTGTTAGTGACCTACTTTCTATTTGTGTTTAGGTTCCTTGGTGGTATCATTTCCTGCAGTGATGCCATTTCCTGTTGTTTTTCTTGGAGGATAGTAACTGGAGTCTAAGTGAATGTGTTTGTTGATAGAGTTCCAGTTGGAATGCCATGCTTCTAGGAATTCATGTGTGTGTCTCTGGCTTGTCCTAGGATGGATGTGTCGTCCCATTCGAAGTGGTGTCCTTCCTCATCTGTATGTAAGGATACCAGTGAGAGTAGGTCATTGTGAGAAACGATGCTCACTCACTTCAATAATTTCAGTCGAGACAAGATCTGAAGCAATAGATCATCCTTTTCTATTAATATTGCCTCATATTTCAGAATCCGTGAGTCTGTCAACCATCGCCCAGCTTTTTGGTTTAGGATTGTTCTCAATTGGTGTGGAGTGCTTACTATTAGGGCTCCCCCACATGTAAGCTTTCTGCTTTCCTCCACCAGCAGTGCAGTGGCAGCCAGGGCCTTACAAAGGACATCCCCGGGCTACTGGATCCAATAGCTTCGAAAGATATGCTACTGGCTGTTTCGTTCCTCCCCACCTCTGGGTTAATACTCCCAAAGCCGCTCCCTTATCTATGGTAGCAAAGAGGTGGAAAGGTTTATCTAGAGAAGGTAAGGCTAACACGGGGGCATGGATCAGATCTCTTTTGAGTTCCTTAACTAGTTCTTTTTCCTCATCATCCCAACTTAGACACTTTGGTTCCTCCTCTAATAGTTTGAGATATAATTTCTTAGTCTTTTGAGCATAAGAATCAATCCACAATCTGCAATATCCTATTAGGCCCAAACAGTTACATAACTCCCATTTAGTTTTGGGCAGCAGCATCCCCACTATTCCCTGTATCCGTTCCGGGCTTATCTTTCACTTTCCCTCACTAACTGTCCCAAGTATTTCAGTTCTTGCTCCACATATTATAGTTTGTTTTTGGATACTCGCAGTCCCTGCTGACCCAGGAAATTCAGTAATTTGTTAGTGGCTTCTACTACTCTTTCTCCTCTTCTTCCTGTTACTAAGAGGTCGTCTACATACTGCAACAGGGTAGTTCCCTTGGGGCTGCTAAATTTCTCCAATATTTGTTCTAACATCTGTCCAAATAAATTCGGGGATTCTGTAAACTCCTGGGGGAGCACAGTCCACTGATATTGCTGTTTCCGTCCTGCCTTGGGATCTTCCCATTCAAAGGCAAACAAATTCCTACTTTCTTCCGCCAAGGGACAAGCCCAAAAGGCATCCTTTAAATCTATCACACTAAACCATTTGTGGTCATGAGGGACCTTATTTAATAACGTATAGGGATTTGGCACCACTGAATGCCTGATCTGTACTATTTGATTCAATGTTCTCAAATCCTGCACCAATTGATAAGTTCCATCGGATTTCCGTACTGGTAGTATTGCGATGTTATAAGGAGACATACATGTCTCCAACAGTCCATCTCTAATCAGTCCCTCAATTACTGGCTGCAGTCCTCGTTTACCTTCCATGGAAATGGGATATTGTCGCTCACAGACAACGTCCCCTTTTCTTTTTAAACTTATTTCTAGGGGAGGCATCTGTATTTTTCCACGATTCCCTTCCCTAGCCCACACAATAGGGTCTATCTCTCTCTCCATATCCTCTATCAACATTGCCATTTGTACAACTATTTCTTTTTTCTGAATTCCAATCTCCAGTCCTAAGAGGATAATTAAATCTCTCCCTAGTAAGTTACTTCCTATATCAGGGATATACAACAGTTCCCCTGTGACTCTATCCTTAGGACCTTCTATCATCATGGTTTCAAATACTGGAACAATAAATCCTTCCCCTTTTACCCCGGAAACAGTAATTGACCGTGTTGACATGTCTACTTTCTTTGGTTTAAAATTCAGCTATGATCGTGCTGCCCCCGTATCTAATAGGAAGACTACCTCTTCCCTACAGGGTCCCACCTTCAAGTTTATCAAGGGTTCCTGGTGGGTCCCTGGGGGCAGGAACCCCTGACAACCCTATTCTTGATCAAAATTCATAAGCGGAATTGCCCTTTTTTCCCTTTGTAGATCAGGACACTCCTGCTTAAAATGCCCTATCTTTCCACAGTAATAGCGTCCTGCCTGTCAAGACTTCCATCTCTGCCCTTGTCGCCCGAGCCCTCTATCAATGCTCCCCCTTGTCCTCTCCCTCTCCCTCTTCCTCTCTGTCCTACATGCTGCCACCCGCCGCTCCGGTTGCTCACTATTGGTTCCATTTTTTTCTTAACTACCTCATCAACCATAGCTACCATCATTTTTGCCTTCTGTTTTTGTCTCTCATCCTCTCTCTTTACAAACACTTTCTGTGCCTCTCTTAACATTTCGTCTAATAGTTTTTCGCTCCACCCTTCTATCTTCTGTACCTTTCTCTATGTCTGGCCATGCCTTTGTCACAAAATGTACTTTTAAAAGACCCTGTGCTACTGGGCCCTCAGGGTTCATTCCAGAGTATTTTTGCATTGAGCCTCTTAATCTTTGCAAGAAAGCTAAGTGAGTCTCATCTTTCTCCTGTCTAACTTCAAAGACTTTAGTCAAATTCTGCGACTTTGGAACTGCCTCTTTTATTCCTTTTAGAATCTTTCAATTCCCTCATTTCTTCTCTATGCTTCGGGATTTGATTTTTTTAAAAAGTTGGTGTCCTGTCTCCCGGAGGAGACCACATCAAGAGCAATGGATGTTGTTGATGACGCGTTTGCAAGTGCAGGTAAAACTTTTTCGGATGTAGACGGATCTTTGGGGCCTTGGATATAGGCCTTGGAGAGTTGTGGGTGCAGGTTTTCCACTTCTTGCAGTGGCAAGGGAAGGTGCTGGGAGCGGAGGGTGGTTTGGTGAGAGCGTGGACCTAACAAGGGAGTCACGGAGGGAATGGTCTGTGTGGAACACAGTGAGGGGTGGGGTGGGAAATATATCCCTGCTCGTGGGGTCTGTTTGTAGGTGGCGGAAATGGCAGAGGATGATGCGTTGTATCCAGAGGTTGGTCAGGTGGAAGGTGAGGAGCAGGGGGATTCTGTCCTTGTTGTGATTGGTGGGATGGGGTTCAAGGATGGAGGAGATGCCTGGAGGGCATCATCGAGCACATGCGAGGAGAAATTGCGATCTTTGAAGACGGAGGCCATCTGGGATGTTCTTTAGTGGAATTGGTCGTCCTGGGAGCAGCAGTACCAGAGGTGGAGGAATTGGAAAAAAGGGATGGCATTTATACAGGAGGCAGGGTGGAAGGAGGTGTAGTCCAGGTAGCTGTGGGAGTTGTTGGATTTAAAGTTTATGTCCGTGTTGAGTCGGTCGCTGGAAATGGAGATGGAAAATTCCAGGAAGGGGAGGGAGGTGTCAGAGATGGTTGGATATCCAGTAGTGACAATAATGCCATTCAGTATCAAGAGGAAATGTGGTCCAGCAGTCTCTTGTTGCAGATATTCAGTGACTGGCGCTTACGTGAGACAAATGTATTTGTGACTTATCTTCCCAACTTGGATGACAGCCTCATAGTTCTGAAGAGTTGCTAGTGGAAACTACACATTGCACTAATCAGTGAACATTCCCACTTCTGACTTCATGAGGAAGGGAAGGTTGTTAATGAAGAAGCTGAAAAAGGTTGGGATTAGAATTAGAATTAGATTCATTGTCATGTGTATTCAAGTTATAAAAGAACAGGAGTACAGTGAAAGGTGTACAATGCCATCAATACACAGTACCGTGTTAGGTACAAAGTACCCAGTACAAATCTTAGGTACAAAAAATTTGGGGAAAATAAAGAAAAAAGTTACACTACATTGCCCATTATGCATAATCTAAGTTAGGAAAATAAGAAATAAAGCTAAAAAGATAGACATTACAATCTTTCTATAAGGGCTTCTACATGGTCTGACCAGGCTCCACCAGTTTCCAACCTGTAGCCATCTTCACTCCGGGCCCACTGGCCACGATCCCTGCTCCTCTCCAGGAGCTGGCAGAAGAGGACAAAATAAACACGAGAGAAAAGTGAGGGAAAAAGAAAGAAAAGAAACAGATGGAGCAAATGAGTTCTGGTTGGAGTGTGCTGCTCTACTGTCATTTTGGGTGAGAGCGCACTACTGCCTAGCAATATCCCAGGCTGAGGTGATTGGCCTTAAACAGCCACCTTCCTTTGTGCTAGATATGACTCCATCCAGTGGACATTCTTCTTCTGGTTCCATTGACTTCAGCTTTTAAAATCTCTTGATACGCTCAGTCAAATGCTGTTTTGTGGTTGAGGGTGGTCTGTATTCTCCTAGTTCTGAAATTTGTTTCTTTTGTTGGTATTTGTGCCAAGGCTGTTATGAGCCTTCGAGCTGGGCACTGGAGAGTAGGTTATTGATTAGTAAGTACTGCTTGATAGCATTGTCGATGAGACTTTAATCACTTTGGTAATTGAGAATAAACTAATAAGATGGCAATTATCCAGAGCAGATATGTCCTCCTTTTTGTGTTCCAAATTTGTGCAGGTAGAACTAAATGAAGAAAACAATAAGAAATGCTGGAATGACTTTACAGCACAGCATAGTGGTTAAGTTGTTAGTTTCCTCCCGTGGTCCAAAGATGTGCAGGTTAGCTGGACTGGCCATGCTAAATTACCCATTGTGTCCAGGGATGTGCAAGCAAGGTGGATTAGCCATGGAAAATGCAGGGTTCCAGGGATAGGGTACAGGGGTGGGTCTGTGTGGGATGCCCTTCTGGTAGGTGGTGTGGACTTGACAGACCAAATTGCCTGCTTCCCCACTGTAGGGATTCTATGGAAATTTTACGACATACAGTTGGGCCAGCGAAGTTGCACTCATCATCTACTTCAAGAAGGGCAATGCTGTAAGAATGGGGGATTTTAAACAGGATATGGAAAAATGTTTGGTTTACAGCAAACTTCGATTTAACTGGCACTGTCAATAAACCAGCAAAAATATATACCTCAAATGCCACACAGTTTGCGTTAGGTAAAAACAAGGACTGCAAATGCTGGAAACCAGATTCTAGATTAGTGTGGTGCTGGAAAAGCACAGAGGTTCAGGCAGCATCCGAGGAGCAGGAAAATTGACGTTTCGGGCAAAAGCCCTTCACTCTATTCCTGATGAAGGCCTGAACTGCTGTGCTTTTCCAGCACCACTCTAATCTAGAACATAGTTTGCATTATTCAGTCCAGTTGTTATTTTGTTAAATTTATTGACCTCAGTGTAAATATGTCTGTTCAATCGACTGGCTTCATGAAATATCAACAGTTGATTCCGTTTCGAGTCAACTTCTGCTCAAATACCATGATCAATGGCGATGTCAGAGGGGTCAGTTCAAGCTGCAAGTAAGAAGGCTCTATGTCAGTAAGTTTTATTCAAGGCAAAGTTGCATCATTTCAGTGATTTATGCTGTAAATGAAGTATAGCAGTGATGTGTATAATGCCTCCATTGCATTTCTATTACTTAGCATCTGTTTTAAACATTGATTATGTGAACCACTTGATTATTGGAAATATTTGATCAACTGGCGCACTCCTGGTCCCGTAGGGCCGATCAATAAAACGTTTGCTGTATGTCAAAATAACTAGAGACCAATCAGGAATTGTTTTAAGTGCAGGATGTTACGATCAGGAATACAGTCCCTAACAGGGTGATATAAACAACTAATGTTGTTTAATAAAGGATTAGACATTGTATGGTCTTGAAAAGGGAAAATATACGGGGACATGTGAAAACAGTAGGGTCACAGGTCTAATTATAAAGCTGTTCCAGAGAGTGGCGTAGGTACAATATTTTAGAAAAACTTCCTGTTATGTTATATTCCCTGACTTTCTGGGATGTGAATATTATAAGACCATAAGACATAGTAGTGGATGTAAGGCCATTCGGCCCATCGGGTCCACTCTGCCATTCAATCATGGCTGATGGACATTCCAACTCCACTTAACCCGCATTCTCCCCGTAGCCCTTAATTCCTTGTGACATCCAGAATTTATCAATCTCTGCCTTGACGACATTTAACTTCCCGGCCTCCACTGCACTCTGCAGCAATGAATTCCACAGGCCCACCACTCTCTGGCTGAAGAAATGTCTACGCATTTCTGTTCTAAATTTATCTCCTCTAATTCTAAGGCTGTGTCCGCGGGTCCTAGTCTCCTCGCCTAACAGAAACAATTTCCTAGCGTCCACCCTTTCCAAGCCATGTATTATCTTGTAAGTTTCTATTAGATCTCCCCTTAATCTTCTAAGCTCCAATGAATACAATCCCAGGATCCTCAGCTGTTCCTCGTATGTTAGACCTATCATTCCAGGGATCATCTGTGTGAATCTCTGCTGGACACGCTCCAGTGCCAGTATACCCTTCCTGAGGTGTGGGGACCAAAACTGGACACAGTACTCAAAATGGGGCCTAACCGGAGCTTTATAAAGTCTCAGTAGCACAGTGGTGCTTTTATATTCCAACCCTCTTGAGATAAATGACAACATTGCATTCGCTTTCTTAATCACGGACTCAACCTGCATGTTTACCTTTAGAGAATCCTCGACTTGCACTCCCAGATCCCTTTGTACTTTGGCTTTACGAATTTTCTCACCTTTAGAAAGTAGTCCATGCTTGTATTCTTTTTTCCAAAGTGGAAGACCTCGCATTTGCTCGCATTAAATTCCTACAGCCATTTCCTGGACCACTCTCCCAAACTGTCTAGATCCTTCTGCAGTCTCCCCACTTCCTCAATACTACCTGCCTGTCCACCTAACTTTGTATCATCGGCAAACTACACTAGACTGCCCCCCAGTCCCTTCATCCAGATCATTAATATATAACATGAACAGCTGCGGCCCCAACACCGAACCCTGCGGGACACCGCTTGTCACTGGCTGCCATTCCGAAAAAGAACCTTTTACCCCAACTCTCTGCCTTCTGTCAGACAGCCAATCCTCAATCCATACCAGTAGCTCACCTCGAACACCATGGGCCCTCACCTTGCTCAGCAGCCTCCCGTGTGGCACCTTATCAAAGGCCTTTTGGAAGTCTAGATAGACCACATCCACTGGGTTTCCCTGGTCTAACCTACTTGTCACCTCTTCAAAGAATTCCAACAGGTTTGTCCGGCACGACCTCTCCTTACTAAATCCATGTTGACTTGTTCTAATCCGACTCTTCTCTTCCAAGAATTTAGAAACCTCATCTTTAATGATGGATTCTAGAATTTTACAAACAATTTTATGTTTCATGTTTTGGAATGGAGTGGAAAAGTTGTACCAGGAGTGGCAAGGGATTAGGATTTATGAGTCCTGGGTTTTGAAAGGAATATTGGTAGCAGCATTAGATCATTACTGCTTTTGGAAAAGCAGATTTTAGGTGTTGATCGAAGCAGTTAAGAACAGAATAAGACACGATTAAAGTGTTTGAGTGATAGCGAACCAGGTGAACTACCCCCCAGGGTTCTGAAGGACAAAGATGAGGACATAGTGGGGCATTGGTGATAATCTTTCAGGAATCACTGGAGTCAAGGAAGGTGCCAGTGGATTGGAAAATGGCTAATGTGACACCTCTGTTTAAGAAGGGAGGGAGGCATAAAACAGGCAACTACGGATTGGTTAGTATCATCCCAGTCATTGATAAGATTTTACAGTGCATCATCAAGAATGAGATTGTGGAGTACTTGAAAGTGCACAGTAAAATAGGGCTATGTCAGCACAAGTTCATCAAGGGGAAGCCATGCCTGACAAACCTATTAGAATTCTTTGAGAAAGTAATTAGCAAGTTAGACAAAGGAGAGCCAGTGGATGCAATCTATTTGGATTTTCAGAAAGCCTTTGACATGATGTCACACAGAAGGCTGTCAAATAAGAGAAGAGCCCTTTAGGGTACTGACATGGAGAGAGAATTGGCTGACTGGAGGTAGGCAGAAAGTAGGGATGAAGGGGTGTTTTCAGGATGGCAGCCAGTGATCTGTGGAGTTTCGCAGGGCCAGTGATTGCACTGTAACTATTCACATTATACATTAACGATTTGGAAGAAGGAACTGAGAGCATTGTTGCTAAGTTTGTGGATAACATAAAGATGGGTGGAGGGCAGGTAGTATTGAGTTGATGGGAGGCTCCAAAAGGACTTGGACAGGCTAGAAGATTGGGAAAAGAAGTGCAGATGGAATACATTGTGGAGAGGTTTGAGGTTATGCACTTTGTTAGAGGTGTAGATTTCTATTCTAGAGATAGAGAAAGGCTTCGGAAATCAAGAGCAATGGAAAATCGGAGTCCAAGTTCAGGATTTTCTGAAGGCTAGCATTTGGTTTAGTTGGTTTTTAGGAAGGCAAAAGCAGGAGGAGTTTGGTATGCTCTTTATTGGTCAGCGCATTGATTAAAGGAGTTGGGAGGTCACGTTGTGGTTGTACAGGACATTGGCTGGGTCATCTTTGGAATATTGCAAGCTATTCTGGTCTCCCTCCTGTAGGAATGATGTTCTGAAACTTGAAAGGGTTCAGAAAAGATTTACAAGGATGTTGCCAGGCTTGGAGGGATTGAGTTATAGGGAGAGGCTGTGAAATAGGCTGGGTCTGTTTTCCCTGCAGTGTCGGAGACTGAAGGCTGACCTTAAAAGTTTATAAAATCACAAGGTCTTTTCCCTGGAGTTGGGGAGTCCAGAGCTAATGGGCATAGGTTTAGGGTGAGAGGAGAAAGATATAAAAGGGAACCTAAGGTAACCTTTTCACACAGAGGGTGGTGCTTGTATGGAATGAGCTGCCAGATAAAGTGGTGGAGGCTGATGCAATCGCAACGTTTAAAAGGCATCTGGATGAGTATATGAATAGGAATGATTTGGAAGGAAATGAGCCAAGTGCTGGCAAAAGGGACGAGATTAGGTGAGGATATTGTTGGCATGGGTGAGTTAGATCGGAGGTCTGTTTCCGTGCTGTACATCTCTATGGCTGTGTGACTCTAAAAGGTATAACAGCTTCTGCAGTACGAGACTCTGGTCAGACCGCATTTGAAATATTGTGAGCAGTTTTGAACCCTGCATCTAAACATGGAAGTGCTGGCATTGGAAGGTCTAGAGGAGATTCACAAGTATGATCCCAGGCATGAACTTATCTTTTCATATGAAGAGCGGTTGAGGACTCTGGTCCTTTACTCGATGGAGTTTAGAAGAATTGAGGGGTGAGGTGAGGGGCACCAGAGATCTGATTGAAACTTAGATAATACTGAGAGGCCAGGATAGAGTAGATATGGTGATGATGTTTCCACTAATAGGAGAGATTTGGCCCAAGGGCACAGCTTCAGAGTGAAGGGATAACCCTTTCAAACTGAGATGAAGGGGATTTTCTTCAGCCTGAGGTTGGTTAATCTGTGGAACTCCTCGACACAAAAGTCAATGGAAGCCGAGTCATTGAGTGTATTTAAGCCAGAGATGGTTAGGTTTTTGTTTAGTAAGGGGGTTAAAGGGAGATGGCAGGAAAATGAAGTTGAGAAAATTAACAGTCATCATCGAATGGTGGTGCAGACTCTATGGGCTCAGTGACCTAGTTCTGCTTCTATCCTTTATGGTCTTATGGTAAAATGATGCAATGTTGAAAGGACAATTGCAGGGGTAGTGATGATGCTTCACGTAATTTGTTAACGTTGAACTATATGTAGAATGTATTTTGAGCAGGAGGAATTTCAGTGTCCACCAGCAAGTATGACTCAGTCACTCTGCACAGAATGAGCTGGCCAGATCCTGAAAGATGCAAGTATCAGACTGGACCGGTGGCAGGTAGTGAGTGACTGAACAGAGCATTTCCACGTAGCATGGCATTTTGAACTGACAAAAAGCAGAGGGTGGGAACCTTTCACTGCTGCATGCCCCATAGCAACATCTTGACAAATAATAGTTAACTTACCTGGGTAAAATTTGAATAAAAGCCTGGCAATTAACCTGGATGTTCTTGTGATTCTGTCCTGATAACCTTTGACCGCATGTCTCTCTTTTTTTAAGTGATACTGCTAATTTATTTGTTACAATTGGGGGTGGGGGAGTGAAATGAGTCGATTTCCTCATTTTAACTTCCCCAGTTCATTACAGCACAGATTTAAGTTTTAGCGCATAGCTGTGTCTTACCCCACTTGAAACATAGTTAACTGCTTTCATCAGAAACAATAAGGAACCAGTTATATAATTTTACTGAAGGATAAAGCAATTTTATTAACTGCTAATCCTATTAAAAAAACACATACAGGCGTAACATCAAGTATGCGACTTCTGTAAAATCATTGGCATTTTTATGCAGAAACACATATAGAAAACTAACAGAGAATGGAATCCAATATAATGGAAAGTAAAACAATATACAGTTTTAAAATCCTAATGATGTTCTTGAGTTGTGAATTTAATCTGAAGCCATGGTTATTCAATTGATTTCTTAAACCGTTGGCGGTTGCAATATTTATCCTTTGAATTAAGAAGTATTAAATCAGATATTGGAATTCAAACGTCAGTGGTCATTTTTTTATCTCACATGAAATGTTTGACTAAGAAAATGATGAATCCAAATGCCAATTGACTTGTTTAAATCAGTTCTTTCACTTTTCTAATTCGTTTTCAGATATTTAAAATTGGTTTTCTTGCAGATAATGGGCTAGACAATAATTACAAACGAAAGCCAAGTACTTCAAATGTTGGAAGTTGGAAATGAAAGCAGAAGGATCTATATGCCACCTGACGATTTCCAGCATTTACCAATTAAAAATGCCTATTTTGAGATCCCATTTTCAGCGGTATGAGCAGATTACAATATCAAGGTGTATTTTTCTTGTAAAAAATAGAAATTGTTAATAAACTGCTTGATTGTGTTGGTTTAAAAGAAGTTTTGCATTTATACAGTCACTTTCATAAAGTGAATGCTCAAGCACTTTAAAAGCAAATTGGTTGTTATTGTACTGAAGGAAATGTGGCAGTCAATTTGGAATAGTAAGCTCCTGCAAGTCGAAAGGTGGTCTTGATCAAATAATCTGTTTTTGTTGATTTGAGTAACAAATATTGGTTCGCATCACTAGATATTGCTCCCCTGCCTGTTACTCAAAATAGTGCAGTGGTATCTTGTATATCCTCCTGAAAAGGCAAGCAGACCCTCATTTTATTGTCTCATTCAAAAGGTGATGTGGAATTGTGAGTTTTGAACGTGGATGGACTACGTTAAAAATCACACGTCACCAGGTTATAGTCCGACCGGTTTATTTGAAAATACAAGCTTTTGGAGTGTTGCTCCTTCGTAAGGTAAATAGTGGGGCAGGATCACAGGACTCAGAATTCATTGCAAAAGGTCAAAGTGTCATACAACTGATGCGATGTATTGCACAAACCTACATTGCTGTTAAGTCTTTAATCACTTAGAATGGAGATGCAGATTTCAAGTGATTAATATGTAAATCCCAGAACTTTCAAGTCACAGTTCCAAGATGAGTGGAGTTTCAACCTGAATTGTTCCGCTCAAATTTTGGTTCATTGTAAAATTTACTTTTGGTTGTAAGGAAATGGGTTAAAATAAAAAAAAACTTGTGAAAACGAGTCCTTTTTTATTAGTAACTGAACTTTGGCAAAGTGGTGATTGGCATTATAACTGAGTAAGGATAGTTCTGTAGTACGTGTGTTATATATATTCAGTTGTTATATCAGAACAGCAAGAATAGAGAGGAAGTTCATCCCACAGGACAGCAACGACTTGCATTTATGCAGTCCTTTTAAGACCGTGAAAGGGGAGCAATTAGCAAAAAACACTTGACACTGAGCCATGTGAGGACAAATGACCCAAAGTTTGATGACGAAGTTTGGTTCTAAGATTGTGCTTTCTGAATTTCTTACTCTGTGACTCCATTTGAATATTTGGAATCGTAGAGGAGAAGGGAGGAACTACTTGAGGCTAACATCACTTTGGGGTGTGACTACAGTTTGGGCAGTTCTATTCTGCGAGGTGTCTTAAAGGAGGAACGAGAGATAGAGGTGGATGTGTTTATGGACAGTGTATTCCAGAGTTTAAGGCCTTGATGAACTGGAACAATAGCCACAACAATAGAGGAGATGTAAACTGGAATTGCATAAGAGGCCTGAGTTGGAGAATTGCTGATATCATGAGGGATTGAAGGAGGCTGTGAAGCTGAGATGGGGCAAAATGAATAAAGATAGATATGTCAAAGTTCAGTTGTTTTCAAGCCAAGATCCAATGTATGCAAGCACACACAAGTGAGTGAATGGGACTCATTGAGAAATAGGATTGAGGGAACTGTATTTTTGAATCATTGAACCAGAATGGTTCCAGCATCGAAGGAGATCTTTGAACCACCATGTCTGGAATAGGAAGTTATCTACTGTTCCTCCCATGCCCTGCAAGTATTTTTCTCTTCAGAGAATGATGCAATTCTCTTTGGAAATCCACAATGAAATCTGCCCCCACCACACTGTTGGACAGTGCATCCGGACCCCAACCACCTGCAGGTATTGCCTTCGTACAGGGCCCTGGTGAGACCACACCTGGAGTACTGTGTGCAGTTCTGGTCTCCAAACTTGAGTAAAGACATTCTGGCTATTGAGGGAGTGCAGCGTAGGTTCACGAGGTCAATTCCTGGAATGGCGGGATTATCTTACACTGAAAGACTGAAGCGACTGGGCTTGTATACCCTTGAGTTTAGAAGACTGAGAGGGGATCTGATTGAGACATATAAGATTATGAAAGGATTGGACACTCTGGCAGCAAGAAACATGTTTCCGCTGATGGGTGAGTGCCGAACCAGAGGACACAACTTAAAAATATGGGATAGACCATTTAGGACAGAGATAAGGAGAAACTTCTTCACCCAGAGAGTGGTGGCTGTGTGGAATGTTCTGCCCCAGAGGGCTGTGGAGGCCCAGTCTCTGGATTCATTTAAGAAAGAGTTGGATAGAGCTCTCAAAGATAGTGGAATCAAGGGTTATGGAGATAAGGCAGGAAGAGGATACTAATTAGGAATGATCAGCTATGATCTCATTGAATGGCGGTGCAGGCTCAAAGGGCTGAATGGCCTACTCCTGTACCTATTGTCTATTGGTTTCCAACACTGAATTCCCCACTTGGTTGTGTTTTTCAATTGTTGGCTATTGCATAGTTCAGATCTTTTGTGCCTTTGCAATGTCATGTTTTGACTTTGAGCATTGATGCTCTACTTGTATTGTTATAATGTCAGTTATAAGTTAGAATGATGGTTCCTGTGGATGAAGGGCTGATTCCGCTATTCATTATTTTGTGAGCAATGGCCACAGACTGCACATGATCTTAAATTTGGAACCAAATTGTCACCAGCATGTTCGAGCCTTGCTGTTCTTAATCTGCCTTCATGCAGGCTATGCGCTAAGCGAATCGTGCTGGCGTCTGTGCAAGGACTCTACAGCTAGAAGCACCCAAAGGAAAACTTAAGACTGCAATATAAAACAAAGAACAGCAGATGCTGGAAATCTGTAACAAAAGGCATGGATTGCTGGCGAAACTCAGCAGGTCTGGCAATATCTGTGGAGAAACAAAAACAGAGTTAATGTTTCCAGTGACCTGTTTTTACTGGATTTGAAACAGTTGCTTTCTGCCTACAGATGCTGCCAGACCTGCTGAGTTTCTCCAGTAATTTCTATTTTTGTTTGAAAGCCTTGAGTGCGCCTTGTTGAGAGTCAAATACTTATGTTTTGGTAGCTCGAGGCTCAATGTGAAGTGTACAGAATCGACTTTGTTACAACTCCTGTAACTGAGTGTCAGCAATCACCAACAACTGTTCCAGAAGACACACACTTAATGGATTTCTGTTATTGTAATGCAGTCTCCTGTTATGCAGTCTCCTGTTATGCAGTCTCCTGTTATGCAGTCTCCTGAGACCTTTGATTTCCACTTTGTTTTAAAACAAAAGGACAGTTTATACTGATCTCTCTCTTTGTCCATTAAAAATGTGACACATTTGTCAAAGGGATGGTTGACGCATTCTGTTTTAGATATGTTTCTAATCAATCTGTTTGAGCAATGTTGTGATACACTTAAGGAGGTGAGACTTAAACCAAGGCATCCGATTCAGAAGTAGAGACTGTCTACCACTGCACTAAGTAAAAAATGAGGTCTGCAGATGCTGGAGATCACAGCTGCAAATGTGTTGCTGGTCAAAGCACAGCAGGTTAGGCAGCATCTCAGGAATAGAGAATTCGACGTTTCGAGCATAAGCCCTTATGCTCGAAACGTCGAATTCTCTACCACTGCACTACTCAACCTTCTGAAATAAACAATTCAAGCATCCTGTTCTATGTTTCTTCCTTGTATGAAATGTCCATGTTTGGAGCTGGTTGTGAATGTTTCCTCTAATGTAGCAATGACTGGCTGCTGTTACTTCAGTAGCTTTGCTCATCAGAATTCTCTTTGAAGTAAGCAGCAAAGTTTCCTCAGTTTGTCATGCAAGGCTGCCTCTTTTGCACTGTGCAGTCCCTTTAAGACTGATTCATGACTCCACACACGGATGCATGCTGACGTGCATCTTAAAGGTAACATTTCTTGGACATGGTTTATTTTTTGTAGCCCCATAGCTGGACAGCTTAAGCAGCTGAGTTCCAGTCATGTCCCAGTCAAAGTTAATCTGTTTTGTTCTGCTTTATCTTCATGTACAAGAAGAGGGAATTTAAAATATTCTGATGTAAGCTTAGGAATTTAATCACACATAGCAGATTTTGTAGAGCTTTCGAATAGTGAGGCCTGGATAGATTTGAATACAAGGATGAGTTTGAATACAATGAGAGGGTCACTCCGTCAGTGAGCCAGTGGGTATCAGCGAGAGATGGACTTGGATCTGAACAAAGGGTCTGCACCTGGAATATTTTACATGGCTTTATGTTTCTTTGCTCTTAATAGATTTTGTTTTCTATTTTTCTACTTACAGCACACGGGCTGCAGTAATTCAAGAACGCAGCTCACTATCATCTTTTCACTGACGACTAAGGATGGACAATAAATGTTGGCTCAACCAGTGACACCTATGTCCTACTAGTGAATAAAGTAAATTACAAATTGACACAACTAATTTGTGCTTAATTATAAACATTGGTGACGTGTGGTTTGCTTGGTTCTGTCACTCAGCTCAAAATCTTATAACTAGTCCCTTCCAACCTAAAAAAAAGGCGAGTCAAATCATAGGCTGTATGTGTTATTAGTTTTCTGTCCCCTCTCCTAATTCCTTCTGAACTCCTTTGTGAATCATTGCTTTTCAAACTGGATTATGCTTTGAGCATTGGCTGTTAGCAATCAATCACCCTCTGTAATTATTTAAATCCTCATGACATTTTGTGACCTTTATTTCCCCTGGAAAAATAAAGCGTACTTCTTCCAGGCAATAAATCACCTTCACCTCTTTGAGTAAAGTTCTCTGTTCAATCGAGCAGCCTTGAACAATGTTTTTGTTGGTGATAGAATAATGTTTGTTTGCCCCCTGACCGTAGACCCTAGCCATATAGAGTTCATGTTAGAATGGGCGGTGACTATAAAGGTAGCCTGACGTGGCCTGAGTTTAAAGATGATGCTTGTATGTGCAAACTACTGTCCAGAAAACCCTTGTAAGCTGCATGTCCTTGAGTGTTGGACTGGTCAGGTGTGATAGGGATGCTTTCTGTACTAACCACTCAATATGGGTTACCCACAGACAGGAGAGAAGGTTGAGAAAATTGGTAGTGCACAATTCGTGACTAAATGTAAACTTTCATCTATTAATATTACAGTTATTACTTGTAAATCAGGTGTTTAGAGTCACGGAAAGGAGAGAAAATACTGCAAATTGCATGAAACATTCTGTCCGAGGAAAGGTTCACGCAGAACATTTCTGGAACTGAGTACTTGCCCACTCGAGCAATGTACGTATGTTTTTATTCTTAAAAAATTGAATCAAAACAGCAGATTTTGTGGGAAGAATGTTTTTCACTCTCCAAACGAGTGTGCCTTTTGAGTTCAATATAGATGTATATTGTAGAGCTTTCTGATTTAATCAATCTACACACATCCTTGAGTGCAGTGTTCCAGTTAGAGATCCAGATTGGTAGTGAGTAGTCACATCCTTGGTCAGTGCCACCAGGAGGAGCCCAAGAGTTGCTTCTTCATTCTTGTCTTCATTGACCTAACTAGGATCGGGATATTTTTAATGAGGGGAAGATGACCAAGATGGTAAAGGAATTGTGTCCCATGCTTATTCCCTTCCTTCAAGGAAAAGAGTGCTGTTACTTGGGTTTTTCTAAAACAATAATGGTGAGTGAATTTTAATTCAACACCATCCTGAAGTATACAAAAATTTTCTGGTCTACATTTATAAATGTTTTTCTGCAGCTGTGAATGGAGAGCATTTAGAGCTGCCTAGCACCAGACTCAAGTTTTGATTGTAATGGGAGCAATTTGAGGTGATAATGAATCGGACAAGAAGCATAATGGACAACATTAAGATATTTCTGACGTAAATGTGTCTTTTTTTTTCCTTAAGTGAATTGATTCCAGTATGCCAAATGATCCAGGTGACAATACTGACAATGCATCTTTCAAGCCAATGACTTCCTAACGCAAAGCTGCATCATTTGACTGAAGTAGCTTTGGTCACAGCTAAAACCTTTGGCAATAAATTCCTGTCTTGTGCCTTCTCAAGAGCCATTTAGTTGACTTTGTATCTTAACAAATCCTGCCCTAGGGTTCTGTCCAGTGTTTCTATATAAATCTGTATAAGCATGTGATCCAATTGCATTTAGGATATCATTATTTGGATTTTGTGCAGTTGCTTGATTTGTAGACCTTTGACTGAAATGCATGTTCCAGGTGGATATATATGCACAACTTTCACATCCCCAGTCATTCATGTCCTGTATCATTTCTGGTTAGTTCATACCTATAATCCTTTCAATTGTGTTTTTCAAACAGGCTCTGAGATCGCTAGAGAAATCGAAAGGAATGAGAAGACCCAAGCTCAGCTTGAAAGTAAAGCAAGTGAAAATGTGAGTTTTGTTCAGTGCGTTTTTAAGTTTCTAAATTTACCCTTTCTAGAGAAGCAAAATAAAACATTTTAATTATTTTTGTTAGATGATGAAATTCACAAAGGACCAGTCAGAAGAAGAAATTGACGAGGTCCACAAAGAATATCGTAAGTACCTGATTGTTTTACTTATACTTTGGAGGGTCAAAAGTTCTTTGACGTGACTCACTGTAATGTCAACCTTGTTGCAACCTTGAGAGAATACAGAGAAGATTTACTAGAATGTTAGCATTATGAGGAACTTGGCTTCAATGGAGAAACTAGAAAAGCTTGATTTACTCTCCTTAACGTAGGAGAAGATGCTGGGCAGTTTTAATAGGGCTATTCAATATTGTGAAGGGTTTTGGTAAGGATGAAGATTTCAACTGGTGGTTGGATAAGTGAATTGCAAATATGAAATTTTCTTATAAAGCAACAAGTGATGGTCTGAAATGTAATGCCTAAAACCGTGGTAGAAACAATTTAAGTAGTCACCTTCAGAGGAGCATTTGACTATAGAGGGATCATATGTAGGCGTATGGGAAAAGAGAAGAGGCATGGAGCTAAATGGAAAATTCATAGAGCCAACATCAGCATGGTGTGCTGAATAGCCTCATTTTCTGTTTTGAGAGGTTCTGGAATCAATCCATTATTGGAAAAATGGTTCCGTAGATATTAAAAAGCTTAAATGCCAGCTTTACCACAGACATTTTCTAACCAATCTGTTCAGACATGTTATTACACCTCTCTTGTAACACATGGGACTTGAACCTGGGTATCTCGGTACAGAGGCAGGGACACTACCACTGTACTTGGTGCTATGCTGAAGAACTGAGTGTCTCTGATTCTCATCCATGACCAGAACAACTCCTGAGGTAGGAATCAAAGGGATCAAGGATTACAGGGACAAAGTGGGAGAATGAATAAGTAAGCACTTTTCACAATCCCAGGATGTATTCTCATTTTGTAATGTTGGAAAGGTAGTAACTGATTTATGCACACCAAATTCCCAATAACAGCAACAAGCAAATGTTGTTAAGATTCTCTCCGGGGTCCTGACCAGTAATTATCCAACACCTAAAAACAGATTATCTAGACATTCATCTAATTGTGGTTTGTTTGACCTTGCTGTGTATAAATTGGCTTGAATACTATTTCATAAATTACAACAATGATACCACATCAAATTATGTTTCATTGGTTATAGAGCACTTGGAGAACATTCTGAGTCTGGACTGGTCCAGGAGATACACTAGTTTGTTCTTTATTCATTTTCTGGAAATGTGAGATGCACAACTGCGAAAAGTAGAAACTAATTTGATTGAGTCCAAAGTACCACTGGAGACTGAAGTTGAACAATTTCAGACTTGTTAAAGGAAAGAAGGAAAAACCTTGGATTTATTTATAACTTTCCACTACGTTGGAATATCCTAAAATGCTTTGCAACCTTATTGAAATATAATCGTTGTTGTAATGTCAGAGAAGCAGCACGCAATTTGTACAAACCAAGGTCCCACAAACAACAATGTAATTTTGATGATGATATGATTATCAGTTTTGGTCATAAGATATAGGAGCAGAAATTAAGCCATTCAGCCCATCGAGTCTGCCCTGCCATTCAATCATGGCTGATAAATTTCTCAATCCTTGATCCCCTTAATTCTGAAGACTCTATAAATCTCAGTCTTAAATATACTCAATGACCTGGCCTTCCACAGCCTTCTGTGGCAATGAATTCCCTAGATTCACAACTCTCTGGCTGAAGAAATTTCTCCTTATTTCCATTCTAAAAGTTCTTCCCTTTACTCTAAGGCTATGCTCTTGGGTCCTAGTCTCTTCTACCAATGAAAACATCTTTCCAACATGTACTCTGTCCAGGCTATTTAGTATTCTGTAAGTTTCAATTAGATCCCCCCCTCATCCTTCTAAACTCCATCGAATAAAGACCCAGAGTCTTCAAGCATTCCTCAAATATTAAGCTTTTCATTCCGGGGACCATCCTCGTGAACCTTCTCTGAACATGCTGCACAGCCAGTACATCCTTCCTGGGATTTGGGGCTGAAAACAGCGCACAATACTGAAACTGTGGTCTGATCAGAGTCGTACAGAGCCTCAGAAATACATCCCTGTTTTTATTAGATTACTTACAGTGTGGAAACAGGCCCTTCGGCCCAACAAGTCCACACCGACCCGCCGAAGCGCAACCCACCCATACCCCTACATTTACCCCTTACCTAACACTACGGGCAATTTAGCATGGCCAATTCACCTGACACGCACATCTTTGGACTGTGGGAGGAAACCGGAGCACCCGGAGGAAACCCACGCAGACACGGGGAGAACATGAAAACTCCACACAGTCAGTCGCCTGAGGCGGGAATTGAACCCAGGTCCCTGGCGCTGTGAGGCAGCAGTGCTAACCACTTTGCCACCGTGCCGCCCATATCCCTATTTTTATATTCAGGTCCTCTCAAAATAAATGCCATCATTGCATTTGCTGTCCTAACTACTGACTCAACCTGCAAGTTTACCATGAGAGAATCCTGGACTAGAATTTCAAGTCTCTTTGCACTTCATATTTCTGAGTTTTCTCCCCATTTAAAAAATAATCCATGCCTCTATTCTTCCTACCAAAGCGCATGACCTCACACTTTTCCACATTGTACTCCATCTACCACTTCTTTGCCAACTCTCTTAACCTGTCCAAATCTTTCTGCAGCCTCCCTGCCTCCTTAATGCTACCTGTCCCTCTACCTATCTTTATATCACCTGCAAACTTAGCCAGAATGCCCTCGGTTTCTTCATCCAGATGATTAATTATAAAATGAAAAGTTATGGTCCTAACCCACCTTTGTGGAGCATCACTTGTCACTGGCTTCCATCCTGAGGAGGACCCTTTTATCCCCACTCTCTGCTTTCTGCCAGACAGCCAATCTTCTATACATGCTAGCACCTTGCCTCTGACACCGTGAGCCTTATTTTACTCAGTAGCCTCCTGTGCGGCACCTTGTCAAGGGCCTTCTTGAAGTTCAGGTAGTTAACATCCATTGGCACTCCTTGGTCTAAACTACGCATTACTTCCTTAAAGAATTTGCAAAGATTTGTCAGGATCTCCCCTTGATGAAGTCATGCAGACTTTGTCCTATTTTGCTATTACTTTCAAGTATTTAGTAATTTCATCCTTCACAATGGATTCCAGGATCTTACCCATGACCAAGGTTAGGCTATTCGGTCTGTAATTTTCTGTTTTTGCTGTGCTCCCTTATTAAACAGTTACCATGTTAGCAATTTTTCAGTTGTCTGGGCCCCTCCTGATTCTAGCAATTCCTGAAAGATCACCATTAACGCCTCTGCTATCTCTTCAGCTATCTCCCTTAGACCCTGGGGTGTAGTCCATCTGGTCCAGGTTATTTATCCCTCTGCAGCCTATTCAGCCTTCTCCTTGGTAATGGCCACCATACTCAGCTCTGCCCCCTCACTCTGTTGAATTTTTGGGATATTACTTGTGTTTTTCACTGTGAAGACAGACATGAAATAATTATTCAGTGCCTCAGCCATTTTCTTGTTCCCCACTACTATCTCTCCAGCGTCTTTTTCCAGTGGTCCAATATCCACTTCTGCCTCTCTTGAAACTCTCACAATCTTCCCTTTATAATATTGGCTAGCTCACCCTCTTATTTAATTTTCTCCCTCCTTATTTCTTTTCTTGTTGCTCTCTGTTAGTCTTTGTAAGCTTCCCAATCCTCTGGTTTCCCACTGCCCTTCACCACATTAAATGCTTTCTCTTTTGCTTTTATGCTATCCCTGACTTTCCCTAGTCAGCCATGGTTGCCTCATCCTCCCTGTACCATGCTGCTTTTTCCTCGGGATGAATCTCTGCTGTGTCTCCAGAATTACTCCCAGAAACTCCTGCCATTGCTGTCCCACTGTCTTTCCTGCTAGACTCCTCTCCTAGTCATGTCCCCCCAGCTTCTCCCTCATGCCTCATGTGGTTACTTTTATTCAACTGTAATACATTACCTCTGATTCTATCTTCTCTCTCTCTCAAATTGCAGAGTAAATATCAATCATATTATTATCACTGCTTCCTAAGGGCTCCTTCACCTTAAGCTCCCTTAACAAGTCTGCCTCATTGTACGACAATAAATCCAGTATTGCCTGATCCCTTGTTGGTTTCACCACAAGCTGCTCCAAAAAGCCATCTCATAGACATTCTACAAATTCCTTTTCTTCCCATCCATTACCAACCTGATTTTCCCAGTCCACCTACATATTGAAATCTCCCATGATCACTGTAATTTTGCCTTTCCTCCACATCTTTTCTGTCTCCTGGTGTATCTTGTGGCCCAGCGCCAGACTACTGTTTGGAGGCCTGTACATAATTCCAACTCTTACCTTTGCAGTTCCTCAATTCTGCCACACAGATTCTGTATCATCTGACCCTACTTTGTTTTTTACTATTGATTTTTGAAGAACACATTTACTGATCTGGTGATAAGGTGGCTAAGTGATCTTCGTCAATGAGAAGATTAGATGATTTAGATTTGATGATTTACAGTGTGGAAACAGGCCCTTCGGCCCAACAAGTCCACACCGACCCACCGAAGCACAACCCACCCATCCCCACTCCCCTACATTTGCCCCTTCACCTAACACTACGGGCAATTTAGCATGGCCAATTCACTTAACCTGCACATCTTTGGACTGTGGGAGGAAACCCACGCAGACACAGGGAGAATATGCAAACTCCACACAGTCAGTTGCCTGAGGCGGGAATTGAACCCGGGTTTCTGGCGCTGTGAGGCAGCAATGCTAACCACTGTGCCACCCACATAATTCTTATGTTTCAGAACTCTTTAAAAGGGGCCCAGTTCCCCTGTAAGGAGTGCAGGAGGTTCTGTATGTTATTGTGAACGTCATACTTTAGTCCAATTGGGAATGGACATGGCAGCAATTCTCTACAGATCAGTACCTTAGTGATAGGTTATAACTTCCATTAGCTCACTGTGTTTGCCTGTTTGTATTCGTCACTGATGCATTAGGCTTTGCTGAATGAAAGTAATTGCAGCTTCGGGCTCAACTCATTAGTTGCTGCCTAACATTAATTTATTTTCCTGGATGTTTGTGGCACTAATGTGTTTCCTGTGAACACCAGCATTTACTTATTAAAGATTGTGCATTATTTGTCTGAATCTCCTGAGGGACCTTTGAATAGCTTTGTCTTGTGAAGTTTTGGTTTGCTCAATGACTATTGGGTGCATTATTCTTCCAAACTCTCCTCACATTTGGTCATTTGAAATGAGTGTCTGACTTTATAGTGTTGTCTGTTCCTTGAATAAATGCTAGAAATGGAAGTGAGATGAATGATGGTAAGCTTGATAAATTAATGTTTCCAGACTTCCTGTTGGCATTCTTCAGGTTGTGAGCATTGTTGGCAAGTCTGGCATGACTGCTCATTCCTAGTTACTCTTGAGAAGGTAGTGATGTGACATCTTGAACCACTGCTCTGCGTGATGGAGTTGTTCAGTTTTGCTGTAGGAATTCCAGGCAATTTGGTGTACTCGGCCCAACCATCTTTAACTGCTTCATCAGTGACGTTCTATCATAAGGTCAGAAGTGGGTACATTCACTGAGATATCTCAGATATTAAAGCAATCCTTGTTCATAATCAGCAATATCCAGGCTTGGGCTGACACATAGGTAACACTTGGGCCACATAAATACCATGTAGTGACTACCTTCAGCATCAGAGAATCTAACCATAGCCCTTTGACATTCAATGGCAATATCATCACTAAATCCCCCATCCTCCTTCAAATCATCAACGCCCTGAGGATTACTAATGACTAGAAACTGAACTGGACTAGCCACATAAATACTGTGGCTGCAAGTGCAGGTCAGAAGTTAAGAATTCCTCCAGTGAGTAACTCAGCTCCTGACTCTCCAAAGCCTGTCCACCATCTACAAGGTACAAATTGCGAATGGAGTTTAATATAGATAAGTGTGAGGTCTTGCATTTTGGAAAGTCAAATCAAGGTAGGAGTTTCATGGTGAATGGTGGGGCCTTGAGGAGTGTAGTGAAACAGAGGGACCTTGGAGTTCAGGTGCACGGTTCTCTGAAAGTGGAGTTGCAGGTAGACAGGGCAGTGAAGAAGACTTTTGGCACACTAGCCTTCATCAGTCAGGGCAATGAGTATAGAAGTTGGGAAGTTATGTCGCAGTTCTATGCGACGGTGGGGCTGCACTTGGAGTATTGTGTTCAGTTTTAGTCACTTTGGTATAGGAAGTATGTTATTAAATTTACAAAGATATTGCCAGGACTCAAGGGACTGAGTTATGGGGAGAGGTTGGACAAGGTAGGACTTTTTCTTTAGAGAGTGTACGAGACTGAGGGGATTTCTTAAAGAAGAGTATAAAATCATAAAACGCATGTCTAGGGTAAATGCACTCAGTCGTTTTCCCAGGGTTGTGGAATCGAGGACTAGGGGACATCAGTTGAAGGTAAGAGGGGAAAGAATAAAACGGAACCTGGGGGGGGTGGAGGGGAGCAGGGGCAGGGGCAGGGTAATCTTTTTACACAGAGGATGATATGAATGTGGAATGAGGTGCCTGTGGAAGTGGTTGAGGCAGGCACATTAACAACATTTGGACAAATACATGAATAAGAAAGGTTTAGAAGAATATGGGCCAAATGCAGGGAAATTGGGTTAGTATTGATGGACTGTTTGGTCGGCATGGACCAGTTTGAACCAAAGGGCTGTCTCGATGCTGTAGGACTCTGACTGTAAATCGGGAATGTGATAGAATACTCCCCAGTTGCCTATTAACATTCTGGAAGCTTGACATCACCCAGAACAAAGCAGCTGCTTGATTGGCACCCCCATCCACAAACATTCACTCACTCCTTCACCAATGCTCTCAGAAATTCAGCAAACACCCTTAGCTGATACCTTCCAAACCCATAGCCCTTACCATTTTGACATAGCAGATGAATATAATATGGACAAGTGTGAGGTTATCCACATTAATAGGAGGAATAAAGAGGCAGAGCATTTCTTTAATGAGTGATCAGAAAGTGCTGATTTCAAAAGGCCCTGTGTCCTTGTTCACAAGTCACTGAAAACTAGGAGACTGGTGTAACATCCCATTTGGTACCCAAATATTGTATTAGGTTTTTGTCACAAAAGGCTTTTAGTAGAGGAGCAAAGAGGACTCATTTCAATTGTATAGAATAAAGGTGAGAGCTCACCAGCAGGATCCAAATGGCATTCTGCATCAGTTTGCTTGTTTTCAGTGACTTGTGAACAAGAACACAGAGGACCCTTTGCACATCAACACTTTTCAACCTTTCCTCATTTAAAGAATACTCTGCCCGTTTGTTCCTCCTACTAAAGTGAACTTATCTGCATTGCATTCCATCTGCCATTCTATTTCCCACTCAGTTGGTCTGTCTAAATCCCCATGAAGCATCTTTGCATCCTCCTCATCCCTGTCAGTGATACGCACTGCTGCCACTGTATGAAGGTAATGGAGAGAGTAAATATTTAGATTGGTGGATGGTTTGCTGATCCAGTGGGCTGCTTTAAGCTGGGTGGTGTCAATATTCTTGAGCCTTGTTGGAGCTACTTTCAGCCACTTTGGTGACATGATAATTGTAGGTGGTGAGTTATTTGCCATAAAATTCCCAGCTTCCCCTTGTTGCCACTGTATTTATCTGGCTGGTCCAGTTCAGTGTCTGGTTAATGATACCCCACCCCCACCCCTACAACATGTTGATAGTGAGGGATTTAGCCATAGTGAGCCTTTTGAATGTCAGTGGGAGATGATTAGATATGCTGTGGTCAGTCATTACCTGGCACCTGTGTGAAGTGAACATTACAACCCAAAGCTGAATGTTGTTTAGGTCTTGATGGCTATGAACAAAAACTCTTCAGTATGGGAGGAGTGGCTGATGGCGCTGAACATTGTGCAATCAACAGCAAACACCTCCCTTCTGACCTTATGTTGGAGGGAAGGTTGTTAATGAAGCAGCTGAAGTTGGTTGAGCCTAAGACACTACCCTAGGAACTCCTGCTCAGATGTCCTGGAGCTGAGCTGACTGACGACCACAAGCATCTTACCTTGTGACTTCAACTAGTGGAGAATTTTTCCCTTGATTTCTACTGACTCTAATTTTGCTAGGGCTCCTTGATGCCACACTCTGTCAAATGCAGCCTTAATGTCAAAGGCTGTCACTCTCCCCTTACCTCTGGAATTCAGCTCTTTTGTCCATGTTTTGAACCAAGACTGTAATGAGATCAGGAACTCAATGGTCCTGGGAGAACCTAACTTAGATGTCACTGAGCAAGTGTTGCTTGATAACACTGTCTGTGACATCTTCCATCACTTTACTGATGATCGAGAGTAGACTGATGGGTGTTATTTGGGTTGCATTTGTCCTGTGTTTTGTGCGCAAGGCATATCTGGGCAGTGTCTGACTCTGATAGATGCCAGTGTTGTAACTGTAATGGAAGAGCTTGGCTAGGGGCACAGCAAGTTCAGGAGCACATAGCCTCATTCAGATTGCTAGATTGTTCTCAGGGCCCATAGTCTTTGCTGTACCCAGTGCCTCCAACCATTTTTTTGGTATCGCGTGAGGTAAATTGATTTGGCAGAAGACTGGCATTTGTGATGCTCGGAACCACTGGAGGAAGCCAAGATAGATCATTCGCTTCTGGCTGAAGATCATTGCAAATTTTTTAGCCTTAGTTTTTGCACTGATGTGCTGAACTCTCCCATCATTTGAGGGTAGGGATACTCGTTAAATTGGCTCCTCCCGTGAGTTGTTTAATTGTCCACCACCATTCATGACAATGGCAGCACTGCAGAGCTCAGATCTGATACATTAGTTGTGGAAGCATTTCACTCTGTCTTGTCATTTGCTGCTTATGCTGTTGGCATGCAAATCATCCTGTCTTGTAGTTCACCAGGTTGACATCTCATTTTTGGGTACGCCTGGTGCTGCTCCTGGCATGGCCTCCTGCACTTTTCATTGAATCAAGGTTGATGGTAATGGTGCAGTGGGAGACCTGCTGGATCATAAAGGTTGCAGGTTGTGTTTGAATATAATCTGATGCTGCTGATGGCCCATAGTGCCTCATGAGTCTTGAGTTATATCTGTTTAATATTTATTCCATTTAGCACAGTGACAATGCAACACATCATGATGGAGGGCATTCTCATGAAGGGCTGTGCGTTGGGTCATGCGTACCAATAGCTCTCCTAAGTCCATTCTTCAGTTTCTTCCTAGCTTCCTTGTAACCCCCAGAGCCCTGTCTGATCCTTGCCTTTTCAATCTTAAGTAAGCTTCTTTTTTCCTCTTGGCTAGATGTATCATATCCCTTGTCATCCACGGTTCTTTCAACCTACCATCCCTTCCTTGCCCCAGTGGGACAATCCTGTCCAGGACTATCAGCAAGTGCTTCCTAAACAACCTTCACATTTCTGATATGCATTTCCCTGAGAACATTTCTTCTCAATTTAGGCACCCAATTTTCTGCCTAATAGTATTGTAATTCCCCCTCCCCCTTTGGGTTTGGAGTTATATGTAGACCAGATGCAGGTTTCCTTCCCTAAAATACATTAGTGAATCTGAGGTTTTGAACCATAATGGTTTTGTGGTCAGTGATTTCAGATTTTTGAATTCAAATTCCATCCCCTGATGTGGTGGGGTTTTATCCAGCTCCCAGAGCATTAGTTGAGTCTCTGGATTACCAATTCAGCAATAATGCCACCAGGCTATTGCCTCCCCTAAACTAACATGTACTGACTGAAGCAAGTTGGAATAGCCAAAATAATGGCAATTTTAATATGCACACTGTTATTCATCTGCAAACAGTGCACCAGCTTGTGATGAGAAAGGGAATTTCAAATTGCTACAGTTGCTGGTCGATAAGAATTTCCCTGTGAAACTGGCTGTCATCCTTCCTTTGATTCTTTCAAGAAATTGTGGCCTTTGGGCATTAATTACCAATGAACCCCTCCACTGAAAGTTAGGACTAGTATTTAGCAACGTAAGTAGCCTATCTAAAATGACTTTGAATGTTCCTATAATATAATATAATATCAAGCAACCTTCTAAAACTTGTTTTACTTGTCCACCATTTCTTCTCTCTCTCCTTAATCAAATCACTGTTTCTCTTCTGATACTTACTTGGACCCCCATTTTACACTTGCTGTCACTCATCTGCATCTTTCTCAATTAGGCAATCTTATTGATTCACCAAGGTTCTGGATATTGGCCTTGTAGTTTCTGCAATGTACAGGGAAAAGGAAGCTTGTTTTAATGAAAGGTGGAGGGAAATGTCAAACGAAGAAGATAAGTCAATAGATGCCTTGTTCCTGCAAAATCTGGCTAGTATGTTTCTGTTGTACATTGAAGAAAAGAGCATTATGAAAAATGAGAACAACTAAATCAAACTTTTGAGTCTGTATTCTTTCATTTAATCTAAAAAGTAAGTGGAACAGCATATTGATTGCCAAGTTGAAAATCGACTGGGCAAATTACAGCACTACATGAACAGTAACTTGAGTGTTTTGTTGAAGTGCAGAATGAAACATCTGCAATGTGAAGATCAGAATAAAAGATGCCTGGGGTTGTGATTTAAATGTGGAAAGCTATAGATATTTTCAAAGGAATCCACCTTGAATCTCATTTTCTATCTAGTATCTGTCCAGTTTCAGGAAATAAAATGTAATTTTGTACAATTTAAGATCATTTTTAGTTTGTTAAAGTTTCCTTGCTTACAAATAAAGCCTGTGGGAATGATAGATAATTTTACCATCGTCAGCATATGAAGAATAAGTTGTAATTTCACCAACGAAAGGATTGGAGAGTAATTTAGACCAATCTCAATGAGTGAGCAGGAGCTGCAATCTGACAAAGCTGTCTTGCTGTGGCTTTGTGCTGTTTCATTGCACTGCAGTTGTGTTAAGTGATCATCAGTGCAAATGCTATGCACCTGTAACTCCTGTATCCTGGTGTATGTCCTGAGATGTCAGATTGAATCACCCACACACTCACTTCACTTTAAATAACACTACTTCACAACACGTATACATTAACAAGCTCTCCTTGCAAAGTGTAGAATACTTTTTGATTATGGGGACTGCTGAAAGACTGTACAATCGAATGTTTTATTGCAAATAAGTCTTGCTGCTTAAAAGGAAACACATAACTTTGAAACATTACAGAATGAAGTCTACTTGTATACTGCATCAGGCCGCTTTAAATATTGGTTTCAGGGTTATGAGCTGATGCTATGCTTTAAGTTTTGTTAAAAATCTTCACCTGTATTGGTACCCCAGTTTTGAATCATTCTGACATGAGGGTCCCAACATTCCCCAAAGCTGGGAGGAAGTCTGACCTTCCCTTATCTGAGAGAGATTTTCGCCACATGCTCAGGAGACGTATAACAATTGGTGTTAACAACTGCACTATCTTAACATGCTTTTTCAATCTTTCAAAGCAGACAAAATTTCACATCAGGCCTTGTTTTGAGTGAAAAGTATAAAGCCAAGCAATTTGTAATGACCAAGGAGCAATCCTAATTTCCACCATGAGCACTGATCCCTGAACCTTAAGCCAGCAATTTTATCAACTCGATTTTTTTGGTCCCATTTCTGAATCTAGACATTCTTTAAATTTGAAATTGATGGCTATTTTAAAAGCTGGATAAAAATGATTTTTGTTTGTCATAAGTATTAGACACATTATGAATTTTCCTCGACTCAACCTCAACAATATGTTTTGTCTTGAAAGTATGCTATTCTACATCATTTGGCATAAAATTGGTTTTGTTGCCTCAAGCATTAATTTAGGGACAGTTCTGTGCAAAACCTATTTCATGTTAATAACTGGATTGAGACAGACTAACCCATGTGATATAAGGCCTTTACAGTCAAGGAAGATCGATCCCTTCCCTCCTGACCTGGCTTCAGATTAGTTGCTAGAGTTGTAAATACCACATGGTTTATTGTGTACCACTGAGTCCTGAATAGAACCATAGAATCAAACAGCACAGATGTGGACCATTCAGCTCATTGCATCTATGAAACCATCAAAAAACTGTCCAATTTTGTGTGACTCCTCAGCATTTCTTCCCTAAACCTTGTAAATACCTCTTTTTCACCTATGTATTAGACTCCTTTTGAAGGTTGTGATGTGTCTCTGTCCACCTCTTTAAGGCTATTGTTCCAGAGGAGAATTCATGTAATTGATTCATTGAATGTGGACCTCACTGACACTTAGTCCTCATCCCTAATTGCACTTAAGCTGGTGATGAAATGCCGTCAAATCATAGAATCCCTACAGTGTTGAAGCTGACCATTTGGCCCATCGAATCTGCACTAACTCTCCAAAGAGCATTACAACCAGACCCAACGACCGTCCCCTCTCACACCCTGAATTTTTCCACCTAGTCTACACATTCCTGGACACTAAGGTGCAACTTAGCATTGCCGATCCACCTAACCTACATATTTTTTGGACTGTCGGAGGAAACCAGTAATATTGATGAAATGGTACTTTGCATTTACTATGCTGTGTCTAATTTATGTAGTATGAATTGGGTCTAAGTTGGAGAGGAAGCTTCAAGTTCTCTGTATGCTGCATGAGAGTTTTGGGCTAATTGATGTCTATTGTGTAGAACTTGTACACTGTGGTTCCAGTTATTTGATCCTGCTCTTGAAGGATTCAGTGCCATTCTTGCACAATCTGAAGAGGGAGTAGTTAGGCAAATTCTGTTAAATCAGCTTCCATATCAAGAGTGAAAATGTCTCGAATCACACTTTCATACGAGTTATAAATCCCCTTCCCACGTTTTGGTGATTAGCACTCTCCCACTTGCTACTGGCTTTCTCTTACAGGCTGGAGAGGGTGTACATATCAATAAAGCCAGTGGTTAACATCAAGCAGGAACAGAGATTTATCAGGATGCAGAGAGTGACTGGATGGAACTGACTGCCAATCTGGCGCACCAGTATTACAGTTCAAATACTCAGAGACATGAGGTCAAATCCCACCTCAGCACCTGTTGGACTTCAAATTGCAAGCTGGTCTCAGTGATGGTGGCCATAATAACTATTATTGATTGGGAAATAGGAAAATCCGAACAGCATTTAACTTGTCCGGTCTTGTTAGAATTTTATAGGTTTACATAAGATACCCCTTTGTTCTTCAAAACTCCAGTGAGTGTCGTCCTAACTGATCCAAACTCCCTTCATACACCAGTCCTGATGTCCCTAAAATCAGTCTGGCGCATGTTTATTATACTCCCTTGTTAGCTAGAACATCCTTCTTCAGATTAGGAGGCCAAAACTATGCATAATACTCCCAAGTATGGTCTCACTAATATCTCAAATCTCTGAGGGAACTACAGGTAAAGGGAGAGTATGTGATCTGGTGAGTCTTGGTGACACCTTGGGCCCTCCTCTTTCAATATCCCTCCTGTTCAGCTCTCCCTGTGCAGGAGAGAAGCTGTCCAGGAGTTCTCCAGCAGTGACTGTGACAGGGAAGTGCTACACATACAGAATGTTCTAGGATGACCAGGCAGGAGGCAGCCTCGGTCATTGAGTGTTATAAAACTCCATGTGGCTCTCCAATATCCTTTAGAGAAGGAAATGTGCCATTCTTACACAGTCTGAACTACATGTGACTCCAGACCCATATGGGCAACATACGCTGGCCTTGCCAGTGACACTTGCATCCCGTGAAAGAATAAAAATAATTAAGGATTTTTAGGGAAAAGTTTTGTTGGCGGACGCATTTGAAACACAGTCCTCTCACTGTGCCTCCCGTTTTCTCTTGTAATAGGCAGGGTGGAATTCTCCTCTTAATGTCCTCATATTTCAGTTCCTGTCTCCCTTTTGTAGTTGGAATTGGAATGGTGATATATGTCCTTCAGGTTGATTGTGGTTGTGAAGTGATTGAGTCGACTGCAACTTGAGTAGATATCGGTTTCATGAGATATAAATGAATTTAGACATCACCCTCAGTGGAACTGACCAGACCTTTTCAATTCTTGGAACCTTTTGGAAATCTTAAGAGAAGAATAGAGGATTATGAGTGGGCTTACTGTCCTGTGAAGTTAACTATGTGGAAAAGTCCCACAGTTCACTGCCACTACTCAAATACCCATTGCAGTATTTGTAAACTGGGATCTCAGGACCATTTTCATTGTTACAGTGCAATTAAAAGTCTTCTGCTATGTTGCATTGCAGGTATAAAACATTGCAAAGAATTTCAACAACTAGTGGCCGAGGTGAGGAGCAGATGGAAAACAAAGGGTACAAAAATGCAGAAAGAAAAGGATGCTGAAGAGCAGTGTCCAACCATCTCAGGTAAAAGGAACAGAGCGGTTGATTTTGAATTCACAAAGTTTGATCAAGTCTTAAAACTGAAGTCCAATGCCAGTTGAAATTTCACAAATCAAACCTCACAAACACATCTCTGGATATTCATATGTTTTGCTTCCCAGTAGAATGGAAATATAATGGAATTAGTTTTATTGATCTTAAGGTTTGGTGTTCATTTTCAGTTTTTGCTTTCACCAGTTACGGTTATTAAAGCTGCCTTATAGAACATAGAACATAGAAGGATACAGCGCAGTACAGGCCCTTCGGCCCTCGATGTTGCGCCGACCGAATCCTACCTAACCTATACTAGCCCAATAACTTCCAAATGCCTATCCAATGCCTGCTTAAATGACCATAAAGAAGGAGAGTTCACCACTGATACGGGCAGGGCATTCCATGAACTCACAACCCGCTGTGTGAAGAATCTACCCCTAACATCTGTCCTATACCTACCACCCCTTAATTTAAAGCTATGTCCCCTAGTAACACCTGACTCCATTAGCGGTAAAAGGTTCTTAGTATCTACCCTATCTAAACCCCTAATCATCTTATACACTTCTATCAGATCTCCCCTAAACCTTCTCTTCTCCAATGAGAACAGCCCCAAGTGCCTCAGCCTTTCCTCATAAGATTTTCCTACCATTCCAGGCAACATCCTGGTAAACCTCCTCTGCACTCGTTCTAAAGCTTCCACATCCTTCCTATAGTATGGCGACCAAAACTGCACACAATACTCCAGATGAGGCCGCACCAGAGTCTTATACAACTGCAACATGACCTCAGGACTCCGGAACTCAATTCCTCTGCCAATAAAGCCCAGTACACCATATGCCTTCCTCACAGCACTATTTACCTGGGTTCTTCTGTCACACTCTGTGAAGTCATGCTCCAACTGGCTGGCTATTGACAGAATAATGTTGATATTATTTTATGTGTAAAGCTGTGCATATGTCAGAGCATTACAGCGAGACGTGGCCGAAGAACAAACAGGGTCCAGCCTATTATCCAAGTATACAGCGGCTCTTAAAGAAGATGTTCAGAATAATACAGTGGCAGATAGAACTGCAAAGCAGACAGATCAGAAAGTTAGTACGCAACCAACTTTGACAGTATATATCTTCACAAATATAACAGTCACTGAGGCTCCTATGATCTATTCCTCCTCTCTAATTGTCTCAGTAGGAGGATATGCAAAAGATGCCACCATTGACTCTATGGTAGTGTGATGGCTAGCACTGAACTTTGTGCACAGTACTGACACCCATGTCAACTTTTTAGCTTCTGAAGAATGATTAATAGTGTTTATTCAAAATATAAAGCAAGATGGAAAAGTGTCACTTGTATAACAGTGGCCCCTGCTGATTTGGACCCATTTTAAAAGCTCAGTCCATTTCTTGTAGGTCACTTGTAAGTGATTGTCAGTCCTGTCACTCTCTTCTGTGTATTGTCAAAGATTTGAAAGGTCACCAGCAATCCAAATAATAGGAGATCGTACCTGTGTCAAAGGGACTGATTGACTGTCAACAGAGTACTGTTCTTAGACAGATAATTATGCTTTTGCAACATTCCGACTGTCTACGTTGTCCAGTGTATAAAAACCCTTTAAGACATGTGAATGCATTTTTTTGTCAGATTCGAAAGAGGCGAATGATTATAATGCTGCTGATTTTTATTTTCAAAAAGTTTGAAAATCCTTTTCAACTTTTGAAGATGTGTGGCTTTTGTTCCTATATCATTTTCTTGTGTTATTTTAATAGACTCTACTGTTGCTGATGAACTTGCAGTTTCATCAAAGGCATGGATACATTGACAGCTGCCATGAGACAAAAGCAGGATAAACAATGTGTATCAAGTTCTTCAACAATAAGTTGAAAGAGGAAATGAAGAGGGAAACAAGACTGGCATATAAAAGTTAGCAGTAAAAGGGGGCTAGAGTCTTTGAGAGACAAGTATATACATAGGGGTACAAAGCATGTTTAGAATACTACATTAGTACTTTGTATTGGTATTTACTAAGGAAGAAAAAGTGTCAAGTGTTATGGACCAGACCAATATACCCTAACCTTTTACTTATTTTATTTCAAGGCAAGTGTAAGGTGCTCATTGAGTCCACATCAACAATCAGTGATATGTTTTACTGAATTTGCCTTTTGCCAAAGATGTATTTATAGGATGTTACTTTTTTTTTTGGAGCTTGTTTATGTTTCCTTTTGTTGTATTTTAACTATAGTGTATGAGTAAAGTGTCTTTTGCTTCAAGTCTGGTAGTTTGACCAGTCAAATTGCATCTGGAACACAGCACTTTACATTTACCTTTTAATTAAAAAAAAAACGTAGGGTCTAGACTATCTTCTTAATATATTTTGAGGGTGTTTTGTCTGGATCATAACAAGGGTATTAAATAGAACTGCTTTCCTACTCAAGTCTCTAATGGGACTCCAATTGCAAACTAAATAATTGTTAAGCACTGGCTCATCCACGTTCAATTAAGATTAACTTGTAAATCTTACTTGCAGGAGAGGATGTTAAGGAGGACATGGACTGTAGTGAAGAAGAGCGACGTCAGGATGAGCCCCCATTATTAGAGAGCACAGACTTGCTTTCAGTACCTAGTTCTTTGAAAGATGAACGTTGTTCATCCGATGTGGTCCCGGCTTCACCTTCATCAATAGCCAGGTAACTTTGCTTTTTTTTCTTTGCTTCCTGAACCCTTTCCTAGGATCTTGGGGTACAGTCCAAGTGCTTCAATTGCTTGACTATAGGTTGTCCAAGTGTTTGTGTCTGGCCACTCCCACCACTGGAGTGCTGATGGTGTCCCAATTGGTCCTGATTGTGTCTTTCGCAGGGGGCACTTGCCAGCATGTGTCACTGCACAGGATGAAAGGAAGAATAGTTCATGTAGGTCTTCAAATCCCCACTCAGGGATATCTCAAATAGGTGTAATCTCAGCAGTTACTGCCACCAATATCAGGAAGCCCAGCACAGTCAGGTTGTTAAATCTGATCTATATGGACCATAAGCATCTGTTATGGTCCATGGCCTATACATTCTGAATTACTGGGAGAACCTGTTATAATACTTGCATCCAGACGTTTTCCAGTGTCCCTGTTTGTCTGAAGACTACGAGTTGCATGATGACAGTCTGATGTGACTATCGAAGAGTGTGATACTGGCAAAGCACAGCCAGCATCTGAGGAGCAGGGGAGTCGATGTTTTGGGCGTAAGCCCTGCATGAGGAATGCCAAAATGTCGACTCTCTTGCTCCTCAGATGCTGCCTGATCGGTTGTGCTTTTCCAGCACCACACTCTTTGACTCTGATCTCCAGCAGTCCTCAGTTTCTCCCTGATATGATTCTATCCCAGTTGTTCTTAGAAATTTTCCAGATAGCACAAAATGGGGTCTAGAAGGAAGTCTGGTTTGAAGAGTTGTAACCTGCTGTATCTAGCCTAGCATGGTTTTGATTCCAACACATGTCCAACTGTTATTCATTCTGCACCATAACCATAGCCAGAGGATTGAGCACTGTGCCGGGTCTTTTATATGAGCGAGATTATATATTGTCAGGTGAAAACCTCACTCTCTTACCCTATTGTGTGTGTTTTCTGTGTAGCTTAGAGAGTCAGTGCAAATATATATAACATGCTGCATTTCTATTAGATTAGTCAGCATTACTCTGACAATGGATTCTATGAATGCCATTTTTTATGGATGATCAGATGCAGTAAAATATGCTACTTATGTTATTACAGCTTCTGTGCATTATTGAATTCAGCATCAGTCAGCACAGTGTGTTAGTCAGTGAGTTCCCTAACTCCATCCAGCTCAGCAACTATTCATTAGTTCTGATCAGTTCAAGGACTGGGTTGAAAGGACTGTTCTGAACTTTTTATTTCTCTATTTTCTAATTTATTTCAATGATGTGTAATGCTGGACTTCTTTATTTCTTTATTTTTGTATTTGTTTTTCCTAAGAGCTTGTACTGAAGATCTGTCCCTAGCTGCCTTGTACCTAAGTTGGCACTGTAACTGGTGACCTATACTCATTTGAGTACATGTGACAATAAAGCTGATTCAGTTCAATTCAGGATGGAAGAGTTGTTCTATCCTGAGAGGATGAACAAGCTATGTGTCTACTGTCTGGAATATAAAAGAGTTAGAGATGATTTCACCAAAACATCATAAATCTGAACAGACATGACATAATCTGCACTGAGAAATTGTTTCCCTTGGCTAGCCGGTCCAGGGCATTGGGCGCAGCCTCAGGTTAAGGACTTGATTATTTAGGACTAAGATGAGAATGAATTCCTTCACTTAAAAGATTGTGAGGTTTTGGAATTCTGTGCCCCAGGCGGTTGTGGATACTTTACCATTGTATAGTTTACCCCAGCTAGGACAGAGATCTTGCAAAAAAATCAAGGGGTATAGAAAACAAGAGGAAAGCAGTGTCGAGACAGAAGATGAACCATGATCATATTGAAGGATGGAAAGGTCCTAAGAGGCCATATGATCTATTCCTACTCTGATGTGTTAAGTTGGTGATGCTTCTGTCTTCCTCTGGCTGGTAAATATATAGTTCTAATAAAAACAGTGTAATGCAGTCCCAGCAGGGGTATCCTGACGTGATTCATTGCTGATGATATGACATGAACACATTAGCTTTTTAAAATGTCACGACTCATTTGTATATGTGGAGGCATACCAATGTCCACTTTGCAGCCAGGCTGCATTCTTCATAATCGTGACCAGTCGATGTTCCACAGCCGTGGTCATCAGTCTTTTGAAGATAGCTTTACTTCTCTCTCTCTCTCTCTCTTGCTCTTGCTCTCAATCTCTCTCTTTCTCACACTCTCTCTCTCTCTCTCTCTCTCTCACTTTCACTCTCTCATTCTCTCAGTCTCTCACTTTCACTCTCATTCTCTTACTCTAACTCGCACTTTCATTCTCATTCTCTCACTCTCACTCACTCTCATTCTCACTCTCATTCTCACTCACTCTCATTCTCACTCATTCTCACTCACTCTCATTCTCACTCACTCTCATTCTCACTCACACTCATTCTCACACTCATTCTCACTCACAGTCACTCACACTCATTCACTCTCACTCACTCACTTACTCTCTCTCAGTCACTCTCACTCTCCTATATCTTTGCACTGTGGGAGGAAACTGGAGCACCCGCAGGAAACCCATGTAGACACTGGTAGAATGTGCAGACTCCACACAGACAGTCATCTGAGGGTGATACTTTGGCACACCAACCTCTAAACTGCTGAAGCCAGGTGCCAATTCGAAGCCGCCTCCTCCTGCTGCCCCCTTGACCATGACCTCACCCTTCATCACCAAACCATCATTTCCCAGGCCATACACAACCTCATCACCTCATGGGACCTCTCACCCACAGCTTCCAACCTCATAGTTCAGGAACCCCGCACCGTTCAGTTCTAGTTCCTACCCTGGCTGACCCATTGTCTCAGCCTGCTCCTGCCCCATCAAAGTCACCTCCACCTACCTCGATACTGACCTATCTCCCCAGTTCAGGAACTACCCACCTGCGTTCAGGACGCCATCCACGCCCTCCACCTGCTCCACAACTTTCATTTCCCTGGCCCTCAATGCCTCATCTTCACTATGGACACCCAATCTCTCTACACCTCCATCCACCATGACCAGGGCCTCCGAGCTCTCTGTTTCTTTCTCACCCTGCCACCATTGCCTCTCCACTGACACTCTCATTCATTTGGCTGAACTGGTCCTCACCCTCAATAATTTCTCCTTTGAATCCTCCCACTTTCTCCAGATGAAAGGGGTTAGCATGGCACCCACACGGGCCCCAGCTTTGCCTGTCTCTTTGTCAGTTACATGGAACAGTCCATCTTCTGCAGTTGCTCCAGCACCATTCCTTACCTCTTCCTCCGCTACTTGGATGACTGTATTGGCGCCACCTCGTGCTCCCATGAAGAGGTTGAACAGTTCATCAACTTCACCAATGCATTCCATCTCAACCTTAAGTTCACCTGGACCATATCAGACACCTCCCTCTCCTTCCTGGACCTTGCCATCTCCATCACCGGTGACCGACTCAACATTGACATCTTCTACAAACCAACCGACTTCCACGGCTACCTGGATTACACCTCCTCCCACCCTGCCTTCTGTAAAAGCGCTATCCCTTATTCCCAATTCCTCTGCCTCCACTGCACCTGCTCCCAGGAGGACCAGTTCTATCACAGAACGCACCAGATGGCCTCCTCCTTCAAAGACTGCAATTTTCCCTCCTATGAGGTTGCTGATGCCCTTCAGTGCATCTCATCCACGTCCCGCACCTCTGCCCTCGAACCCCACCCCTCCAACCTCAACAAGGACAGAATGCCCCTGGTCCTCATCTTCCACCCTACCAGCCTCCGTATCCGTCACATCGTCATCTGTCATTTCCGGCTACTACAAATGGACCCCATCACCAGAGATATATTTCCCTTTCCACCCCTA
This sequence comes from Hemiscyllium ocellatum, assembly GCF_020745735.1. NCBI lineage: Eukaryota > Metazoa > Chordata > Chondrichthyes > Orectolobiformes > Hemiscylliidae > Hemiscyllium > Hemiscyllium ocellatum. The sequence continues at coordinate 63,033,249 of NC_083414.1, forward strand.
TCTGCTTTCCATAAAGACCATTCCTTCCCTGGCTCCCTTTTCAGGTCTATGCCCCCCAACAACCCACCTTCCCCTTCTGGCACCTTACCCTGCGACCACAGGAATTGCAAAACCTGTGCCCATGCCTCCCTCCTCACCTCTGTCCAAGCACCCAAAGAAGCTTTCCACATCTATCAGAGTTTTACCTGCACTTCCACATGTCATTTACTGTATCCATTGCTCCCAATGTAGTCTCCTCTACATTAGGGAGACAGAATGCCTATTTGCACAAAGCTACAGAGAACATCTCTGGGACACCCACACTAACCAATCCCACTGCCCCGTGGCCGAACATTTAGACCCCCAACTCCCACTCCACCAAGGACGTGCAAGTCCTGGGCCTATTCCACCGCCAAACCCTTACCACCCGACGCCTGGAGGAAGAACGCTTTATCTTCTGCCTTGGCACCCTTTGACCACATGGCATCAATGTGGATTTCACCAGTTTCCTCATCTCCCCTCCCCTACCTGATCCCAGTTCCAACCCTCCATTCGGCACCGCCCTCGTGACCTGTCCTACCTGTCCATCTTCCTTCCCACCCACCCACTCCACCTCCTCTCTGACACATCACCATTACCCCCATCTCCATCTCCTTATCATACTTTCAACTACCTCCTCCCCAGCTCCAAACTCCCTACAATTTATCTCTCCACCCCCTTGGCTCACAAGCCTCATTCCAGATGAAGGGTTTTTGCCCAAAATGTTGGTTCTCCTGCTCCTTGGATGCTGCCTGACGTGCTGTGCTTTTGCAGCACCACAATCTCAGCCTGAGGGTGGAGTCAAACTGGGGTCCCTGGCGTTGTGAGGTAGAGTGCTAACCACTGAGCCACTGTGCCGCCCCAAATGGTTACTCCGTAGTTCATAGTTGTCACTGGACTAGCAATCCAGTGCCAAGAATTAATGCCCTGATGGTTTAGTTTCAAATCTCATCCCAGCTGATGGTGAAATTTGAATTTGAATTATAATTCTGCAATTACAGGCTAATCTAATGGTGATCATTGTTGATCATCAATAAAAGCCATCTGGGTCACATTACCAGATCTGGTCTACAAGTGACTCCAGTAATGTGGATGATTCTTTAACTGCCCCCTGAGTTGGCCCAGTGAGCCAGTTCAGCTCTGTCTACACTGATACAAAGAAAGATCACCAGGCAGACCATGTGGTATCAATCAAGGAAGCAAAAACAGTCCACGTAGCTCTGTCAATCCTGTTAACTGTCCCTTCTGTTGATATTTGTTTGGAGTAGCTCTGTGACGCAAGACTCTGTGCTATATGGGCTGTTGTTTGGGATGCATTCAAAGAAAAACATTGATTGCACATGGAGGACCATCATCTCGGTGAAAGAGGTTCTCTGGTCTGCCAGAAACTTATTGGTCTTTCAGTGTGATGAGTTGGCCCCGGCCGAGTGTTCCATGAGCAGCAACCCCCAGATTCACCTAAAAATGAGCTGGTGAAGTTACAGGGTGACTTCCCTGCCTAGCAGCATGCAATACAAAGGGATAAGACAACAGTATATAGAGAAACCTCAATTATCCGAAGAACACGGGCAGGGAGTATTTCATTCAGTTAATTGAATGCTGGATAACATAGCTTAGCCGAGCATCGGGACCGTGCCATCTTGCCAGATAATCTGAAATTTGGATAATCGAATGCCGGATAATCGAGGTTCCTCTGTATAGAAGTTCCAAGGAGATCTGCCAGAATGGTTCAGGAACGTGGAATCTTACAGGTTGGGCTGGAGAAGCTGGAATTGGTTGCCTTGCAGGGAAGGAGGCTGAGGGGGGATCTGATGAAACAAAGGTGATAGGTTTAGATGAAGTAGACGAAGCAAACCCATTCAGTGATGAGTCAAATGCTCAAGGATCACAAATTTAAGGTTTTGGCAAGAAGTGCCAGGATGATGAGACGCGCAACTTTTTTATACTTTGAGTGATAACACCGAGGATTTGGCTACCTAGGAGGTTAATGCAACTTGTGCAGTGAATGACTTCAAAAAAAAATGTGGCAAAGACTTCAGAGAAATAAGCTTATAGGACAGTGGCTTCATGTGGGAAGAATGAGGCTAACTGGACATGTCCAAACATGGATTCAGTTGACTGTTGTGACTGACTCATTTTGAGAACAAGTCTTGTGAGCCTTTGCTGTACCACCTCTGTGGCACATGTAATTTTTGTTAGATGTGGAGACTGCATCATCAGGGATTAAAAGGAGCAGGAGAATTGACATTTTGGGCATAAGCCCTTCTTCAGGAATGAGGAGAGTGTGCCAAGCAGGCTAAGATAAAACGTAGGGAGGAGGGACTTGGGGGAGGGGCGTTGGGAATGCGATAGGTGGAAGGAGGTTAAGGTGAGGGTGATAGGCCGGAGAGGGAGTGGGGGCGGAGAGGTCGGGAAGAAGATTGCAGGTTAGGAAGGTGGTGCTGAGTTCGAGCGTTGGAACTGAGAAAAGGTGGAGGGAAGGGGAAATGAGGAAGCTGGAGAAATCTGCATTCATCCCTTGTAGTCGGAGGGTTCCTAGGCGGAAGATGAGGCACTCTTCCTCCAGGCGTCGTGTTGCCATGGTCTGGCGATGGAGGAGGCCAAGGACTTGCATGTCCTTGGCGGAGTGGGAGGGAGAGTTAAAGTGTTCTGCCACGGGGCGGTTGGGTTGGTTGGTGCGGGTGTACCAGAGGTGTTCTCTGAAATGTTCCGCAAGTAGGCGGCCTGTCTCCCCAATGTATAGGAGGCCACATCGGGTGCAGCGGATGCAGTAAATGATTTGTGTGGAGGTGCAGGTGACGGATATGGAAGGATCCTTTGGGGCCTTGCAGAGAAGTAAGGGAGGAGGTGTGGGCGCAAGTTTTGCATTTCTTGCGGTTGCAGGGGAAGGTGCCGGGAGTGGAGGTTGGTGGGGGGTGTGGACCTGACGAGGGAGTGGCGGAGGGAGTGGTCTTTCCGGAACTCTGATAGGGGAGGGGAAGGGAAATATATCCTTGGAGGTGGGGTCTGTTTGGAGGTGGCAGAAATGACAGCGGATGATACGCTGTATCTGGAGATTGGTGGGGTGGTAGGTGAGGACCAGTGGGGTTCTGTCCTGGTGGCGATTGGAGGGGTGGGGCTCAAGGGCGGAGGAGCGGGAAGTGGAGGAGATGCAGTGGATAGCATCATCGATCACGTCTGAGGGGAAATTGCGATCTTTGAAGGAGGCCATCTGGATTGTTCAGTATTGGAATTGGTCCTCCTGGGAGCAGATGCGGCAGAGGCGAAGGAATTGGGAATATGAGATGGCGTTTATATAGTGGGTAGGGTGGGAGGAGGTGTAGTCTAGGTATCTGTGGGAGTCAGTCGGTTTATAGTAAACGTCCGTGTTGAGTCAGTCTTCCGAGATAGAAATTGAGAGGTCTAGGAAGGGGAGGGAGGAGTCTGAGACGGTCCAGGTAAATTTGAGGTCGGGGTGGAATGTGTTAGTAAAGTGGATGAACTGTTCAACCTCCACGTGGGAGCACGAGGTAGCGCCAATACAGTCTTTGATGTAGCGGAGGAAAAGGTGGGGGGTGGTGCCAGTGTAGCTGCGGAAGATGGACTGTTCCACATATCCGACGAAGAGGCAGGCATAGCTGGGGCCCATGCGGGTGCCCATGGCTACCCCTTTGGTTTGGAGGAAGTAGGAGGATTGGAAAGAGAAGTTGTTCAGAGTGAGGACCAGTTCAGTCAGTCGAAGGAGGGTGTCAGTGGAAGGGTATGGTTGGTTTGGCGGGAAAGGAAGAAGCGGAGGGCTTTGAGGCCTTCGTGATGGGGGATGGAGGTGTATAGGTACTGGATGTCCATGGTGAAGATAAGGTGTTGGTGGCCGGGGATGCAAAAATCATGGAGGAGATGGAGGGTGTGGGTGGTGTCCCGAACGTAGGTGGGGAATTCTTGGACTAAGGAGGACAGGACCGTGTCAAGGTCATTTCCGCCACCTCCAAACAGATCCCACCAGGATATATTTCCCTCCCCTCCCCTATCAGCGTTCCGGAAAGACCACTCCTCCGTGACTCCCTCGTCAGGTCCACACCCCCCACCAACCCAACCTCCATTCCCGGCACCTTCCCCTGCAACCGCAAGAAATGCAAAACTTGCGCCCACACCTCCCCCCTCACTTTCCTCTAAGGCCCCAAGGGATCCTTCCATATCCGCCACAAATTCACCTGCACCTCCACACACATCATTTACTGCATCTGCTGCACCCGATGTGGCCTCCTATACATTGGGGAGAAAGGCCGCCTACTTGCGGAACGTTTCAGAGAACACCTCTGGGACACCCGAACCAATCAACCCAAGTGCCCCGTGGCAGAACACTTTGGGTCCCTTTCCACTCTGCCAAGGACATGCAAGTTGCCAGACCATGGCAACACGACGCCTGGAGGAAGAGCACCTCATCTTCTGCCTAGGAACCCTCCAACCACAAAGGATGAATGCAGATTTCTCCAGCTTCCTCATTTCCCCTCCCCCCACCTTATCTCATTCCCAACCCTCGGACTCAGCACCGCCTTCTTGACCTGTAATCATCATCCCGACCTCTGCGCTCCCACCCCCACTCTGGCCTATCACCCTCACCTTGACCTCCTTCCACCTATCGCATTCCCAATGCCCCTCCCCCAAGTCCCTCCTCCCTACCTTTTATCTTAGCCTGATTGGCACATCCTCCTCATTCCTGAAGAAGGGCTTATGCCCGAAACGTTGATTCTCCTGCTCCTTCGATGCTGTTTGACCTGCTTCTGTTCAGTAGCATGATCTTCCAACCTGAATTTGATCTCCCCAGTGTAGAGGCGGCCACATTGTGACTAATGAATACAGTGCACTAAACTGAAAGAATTATAGTAAACTACTATTTCACTTGAAAGGTGTGTGTTGGGCCTTGGATGGCGGGAAGGAAAGAAGTGAATTAGAATCTATTGTGCCTCATGCTCCGGCATTGGCATGTGTGGTCGGAAGGGGAAGAGGTGTCGGGATGGTTAAAATGTGGACCAGAGTGTGGCAAAGCAAAAGGTCCCCTTGGGAATGCTGGGAGCAGAGGGCAAGCTGTGGCTTGTGGTCCCAAAATGCTGCAGGTCGCAGAAATGGCGGAGAGAGATCTGTTGAATTTGGAGGCTGGTAGCCTAAAACAAGAGAAACAGTCGTTGTGGAAGAGACCAAAAGCATGGGAAATGGTACAGAGATGGCCAAGAGACCCAGCAACTACAGCGGAGATGAATCCTCAGTTGGGAAACACTGAGGATATATTGGAAGCTCTGGTGTGAAAGTAACAGATGTTATAGAGATGAAGACTGGAATAGAGTCCGCACAGGAAATGAGTTGAGAGAAAATGTAATCAATATCACTGTGGACCTTTCATAGGTGCTGGTTGACAGCTTATCCCCATAAATGGCAATATTGTGAAAGGGAAGGGAAGGGGGAGAGGTGGACCGCACGATACTAAGAGAACTTGCGTTCATTGGATTGTAAGCTTCTTTCTCATTTCACTGAAGTTGGAAAGCTATAGCATTAATCATTGTTGAGACATTATGTCATGTTATCAACCATCAGTATGTGTGGCAGAGATTTGAAATAGTTTTCACAGTAATCAGTGAATTAATTTGTTGTAAATTTTGGCAAGGCAGCATTGCTTCAGGTAAAATCAAATGCAGTTTGCATGTCTCATGGCAATGTTCTATTGTGGTTAATGAGCAACGCAGTCTTAATTTTAATTTATAGCAGCCCACAAAATAAAACATACTTGAATTAATGGCAGTCTCACTCAGAGAGGCTTCAAATGATTTCTGGATCCTATTAGTGTGAAAATTTGAGAAGTTCCAAAAACATTAAAATGAAACTCGGGGGCAATGCCTAGGGAGCTTTAAGCTACAGATAACTATTTCGTATTGTTGATGTAAATAATTCCCCATTACCCTGCTCTAACATCCATAAATTTAAAGAATGGACAATCTTACAGTAAACAGCATGTGCAAAAAAAAAGCAGAATAGGATTAAACAGTAGGATTAAAAGCTCATGCATACCAAACTGGAAGACTGGCTAAAACTGAACTAGAACTTCAAAAACAAAAGCTGACAGCTCTGACACGTAACATTCCAAGACAAGGAGTAAGATTGGCAGTTGAAAAGCAGAGGAGGCTGCCTTGCAAGAGTGAGGCTCTGAGCCAGATGATGTTTCACCAAAAAGCTGGTCACCACAACACAAGTCATCACCTCCCAGTCAGAAGACAGTTGAGAAAAAGACACAAACCGCAATATGACATCGGCTTAACAGTGCAAATTTAGCATTGTGTCATTTTCACTGCAATGCGTGTGAGTGCAGTCAGACCCAGTGATGGTGTAGAAATTCCTTCATGGGAATCTGGGTGCTGACTTGAGAATAATTTTGTATAAAACATGCCCCTTCCAGAAAAGGTGGATTTTTGACACTTGACTTGATGCATTCATTATTAGTTTGAAGTCAAATGTAATTCTGGATGTGAATTGGACATTGTACAAAACATTTTGTTCAAATCTTGGTAATTCTATAAGTTTCAAGAACTATCAAGCAAAATTTACAGTATATATTAACAGCAGGGCAAAATATTTATCTTAATGTTCAGCAAAGAATGAAGAAAATAAATCTTCAAGAAAATTTTCTTTTTAAAATAGTCTAATTTTGGTGTTCGTGTGGTATAAGTAACTTCTCAGGAGATTAGTACTAAATAAGTGAATCATGGCATGGAACTCCCAGAAACAAATGGGTCAACCATAATTTTTTTTAACCTCCTGTTTGTGTACAATGAAAAAAGCCTGATTGATTACTGTCCTGTAATATATTTGATTCTGACAGATTGTGGTTATCTGACAACCTCCATGCTATACCGTTTTTAAAAGTAATTCAAGATCCTTCACCTCTCCACATACTTCAAAACTTGCATAAGACTTTGCTGCTTTTCATGACATCTTCTTTGGCTTGGTCCCCACTTTGGCCTGACCACTTCTTTGTAAAGATCCTCTTGAGATTTTCCCATAATAAATATTTTATATAAATGAAGGTTGTCGTTTATTTGTGGAACTCAGTGTAATTAATTTCTGACGTAATGGTGTAAACATCTGTGCACTGACTCTTAAGTTAACCTGCAATAAACTGCACACTGATTTGCAAGTCATTTAAACAAAAGATCATTTCCTTCATTCGTCGTGCTGTGACCACTTGAAGAGGAGTCGAATGTTTACCCTTCTCTTGCTCCTTGGTTCTAACAGAGGCTTTTAATTTTTGAATCAATTCAGTGACCCATTTGTGTAAAACAAAAGCTAGCCAGTTAAACCTTATTATGTTTAACAAGCAAGGTATTGGTTTTTTGAACCTAAAATCCACGCAACTGAAAATATTCCAATGCAAAAAAATGTGAAAACGTATCTTGAAGTTCACAGCTCTCGTGCAAACAAACGCATTTGAATCAAGCTGCAACAAAAGTAGTTACTCTGTAAAGGCAGGTTTTGTCCATGTTAAGATTCACTAAGAATGTAAAGATAAATAAGAGCTCACTGGTTATCGAACTGGAAGCTTTGTTTCTCAGTTGAAACAGTTTTTGTATTTCGTCCCTCTTGTAGAAATGCTGCCCTGGAGATTGAAATCTTTCAACAGAACTCTGTTTGCTGCAGAAATGTAAATGCAATCAAATTCAGCAAGTGTTCCTCAGTGGGAACAGCTGCCTACTCTGGCAACTAGTGTGGCCAAATCCCAAATTGAGCATCCACACAAGAAATTGTACGACATGACCTCTCTCCATATCCGTTGTATATTCGCTAATCTCTGCAATTTATCCTTAACCATTGTGTTTTATAGCCGAGTAACAATTTTTTTTCATGTTACATTTCCAACAGCTGAATTTCAGATGCTTGACTCACAGCTTTGTTAGTAGCACTGTGTATCGGCTGATTTAAACACACGCACTGCGCAAATATTATAAAAGAGCGATCCTTTATTCTACTGGCAATGAATCCTTGTTGACATTGATGGGAAAGTGTAAGTTGGAGAAATTAACTATTTACGATGGATACTCACCCAATGTTACAGATCTATAAAGATATTGTTGGAGAGCTCTCAAATTAGCTGGGTAACAAGTTTAATTGGAGGAGCTCCAATGGCTAACTTTCCATGACCAAGAAACATGGATTACCTTGTCTCTCAGAGACAAAGCTGATCTTTCTCTCCTTGTGACCTCATAAGGTTTACCTGGATTGTTTAGCGAGGCTTTCTAAAGTTGTTTGTTTGCTCCACTAACATTACCAAGCTTTTTAGCCACCATCAATGGCTTGTGGTCCTGGATCTTCAGTGTGGACCAACCCATCTCAACCCTGCTCCAATGCCTAGCTGCTGTATTTCACACTCACTTTCACTCACTCCGTGAGGGCCCAGTGGTCATGGGATGCTGCCAGGTGATTTGGCCAGTTGACCACAATTATGTGCCTGCTCCAGTTTCTCTTCCTGGTTCTACATCCAGCATCAGAGACTTCATACTCCACTGTTCCTTCAGTATTCCTTGTCCATGACCTCTGACTACATGCCTGCCTACTCACCCACCCATACACACACACCCCCACTGTCACCACCTGCTGTCAGATGCCCAGCTACAACGAGTAGTCTTTCACATTCCACAGAGCTTTATAGTTTCTGTTGAAATTTCCACAGCTTGGACGCTCCATGAAATGGAGTATAATCACATGATGCACATTGCAGCCATTTTAATGTGCGCTGGAGTCCTTTTGCTTCAGTAAGGTGGTATCTTTTTCAGTTGAAACTGTCTTTCTTAGAAATTATAACAGTAACATTTCAACGAGGGGAAATTACAAATTGATATTTTTGGTATTGAATCTCAATTGAGTCAAATTGTATTTTGAAATTATAAATGGAGAATGCAGGCAGTCATGATTCATTCAACATATGTACAGAGAAAGGATAGGATATGATCTGTTGGAAGCATGTCTTACTGCTCCCCCTCTTAGGGTTGAAATTGACAGACTGATCTTGGTTGAATTAGCTAATAACCTCGTGGCCAAAGATAGTGATAATCACAAGCGGGTCAATCAGAAAGAATAGCAACTTAGACTGTCTTAGATACCTCTGGGCTGTTTACTGAGTGGGCGTCACTGAGGGACGTCACTGTCTTTGGGAAATGTGGCAGATGCACTCACTGCTTTCATTTAAAGGTCAGGCTATTTGCACTCATGTATTCAACATGGGCTTGTAAAGTTCTCTTTGGCTAATTTCAGAGATGTTAATGTACACCATTGGAGGTGAGACTTGAACCCAGGTCTCATACTCCAGAAGTCGGGATACTACCACTTTGCCTCAAATTCCTTCAGAAATTATCCTTGCCTCAAGATTGCCTATTTTGTACGGTCATTAGAAAAATAGATTAAATGAAAAAAATTAAGGTGAGGGTTCGCTTGATTTCGTAGTAGTGCCCCTACCTCTGAGCCAGGAGGCCTGAGCTCAAGTCCATCTGCTGCAGAGGTGTGTATTAACATTGTTCGACAAGTTGATGAGAAAAATAGATTAAATTTAAAAAAAACACATCTAATTGAATGGTGAAATAGGTTTAAGGCATTTTGTATATTGTTTATGTAGTGTAGTGGTTATCATTTTCACATTACACATGAAAGAGCCCTGATTCGAAATCAGGCAGAAATATTCATTGAATTGCTGATGCCACAGTGAAGTGCTGTTTCCTAAATTACTCTCAATATCAGGTCCTGTTGTGGCGCAGTGGTAGTGTCCCTACCCCGGATTCAAGTCTCACCTATGCCAAGGCTATGCAGTAACATCTCTGATTAGAATCTATGATTAAACAAAAATTAGAAAATCATTGAGATGACAGCTCTTGTGATGCAGCGATAGTGTCCCTATCCCTGGACCAGGTGGCCCAGGTTCAAGTCCCACTTGCTCCAGAGGTGTGGAATAATATCTCTGAGCTGCTTGATTTTGAAAATTATTAAGGGGTTCAACTTTAACCATTTGCCATAATATGTAAGAGACTGTTTTTCTAAAAATTAGTACTTGATGTACGGGAGTATTTATTGCCCTTTGCAACCTTTTGCGTGAAGAAATTTCTCCTCCCCTCTCCCCTAAATGACCAGTCTTCTGTCCTGGGACTGTGATCCCATGTTTGAGTTTCCTCACAGCCAGTGGAAACAAATGCTGTGTTTACACTATCAAACCACTTCAGAATCTCGTGTTTCAATTAGGTCACGCCTCATGTTTCTAAGTTCCAGAAAGTAAAGACCTGGTTTACCCAGCCATCCGCCACAGGACAGGGTCCAGTCCTTATACTTCAGACTGCTTTCTGATGAGGCTAACATGCTGCGTGCCTTCCTAATTGCATGCTAACTCTGTGTTGCTTGTAGAGTACTCCCGTAGCTTTCTAAGTGTAACATTTAGAAGCTACATATCATAAAAAGGAGTGTTTTTTTTTAACTTCTGCAACCAAAGTGAATAATCTCTTATTTACCCACATTATACCTCATCTGTCAGCTTATTTAACCTGTCTGAACCATTTGTTAGAAGTGGGTACTGCGGATGCTGGAGATTAGAGTCAAGCTTAGAGTGGTGCTGGAAAAGCACAACCACTTTGTACCTTCCTCACCATTGACATTCCCACCTAGATATGTATTGCCAGTAAACGTGAATGCATTATCCTCAACCTCTTTGTTTTAAGGCATTAATGCAGACTACAAAAAGCTGAGGACCCGGTCCAGAATCTTGACAGTATTCCACTAGTTACGGACCATCAATTTGAAAATGCCTTATTTATCCCCACTCCAGTCTTTATCCATACTAATAGCTTACCCCCAATTCCATGTGCCATTTAAGTGGTTGCGAGACATAATAGATGTAAATATTTTATGAGCAACCTGCTGCCTGGTGAGCAGGTAGTTTTATATTGCTTCCATCCTGGGTCATGTGATCTGAAAGTTTGTAACTGGACACAGTGGATGAGCATTCCTCTGCATTTGACCACTGCAATCCCTGCTTTGGGAGTGCTTCACTTGAACTTGTGTCTCTACATTTCTCTCTCCTTTATGTACAGCTTAAAATCTACATCTTTTAATCAAGCGTTTGGTCATCAACCTAATATCCCCTCTTTGACCTGATTGTGCTTCTGGCTTACTGCATTAAAGAGATTATGTAAATCAAATCAAATTATTTATTGAAAGCATACAAATGTTTCATTACCCAAGACAACTACCTCAACTTGGTAAAATGCTAAAACAAGTTCAATATTCTCTCCCCATACCATACGAATGTAAATTCTTAAACACTTAGGTATTTAGATGTATTAGTTATTTAAATGTGTATTTTCTCCTCAGAACGGTTAGCATAAAATTGTACCATCAAATTACAATTTGTTGGATGGGCAGTAAATAAAGAGAGAGAGGAGCTGGATTTCACTCTGATAAAAGATCGAAATTTAATTTCTGCAGTTATGTCTCCTGAAAGCTGGAGGACTGTCGACACAGTGAAGGTGAATCATTCTGTACCCTGCAGTGAATTTATTTTTTTTCCCACACAGTATCATTAATCTTCAGCTTAACACATTACAACACAATTTATCTTATCACAATGTGCACACAGGCACCTTGGACCACAATAGTGCAGTGACTAATTGAGGTCAGTCTTATGTGTATAAACGCAGAGGCAGGCGTAGACAATCCAAACTGTGGATACCATTTCGAAGCTTTTCAGTTCCACTGGGGTTTAGGTAAGGATAGCAATTGTATGGATACAAATCAATACAGAATGGCAAATTTATTGTGAAAGTTGAAGTGGATGGGATTGAATGCATGATGGTAACATGGGTTTGTAGTTGGCTGCATAGAACAGTGATGAACAGAAGTATTTTTAATTAGAGCGAAGTAATTAGTGAGTAGTGGGTAGACAGCCAGAGGTCATGGATTTAAAATTATTGTCAAGAGAGCTCAGGGAAAGTAAGGAAATGTTTCTCTAGGCTGGAAGTTATGATGATCTGGGGTGCATCAGTTTAAAGCTTGGTGTAAGATAGGAACTTTGACAAAGCAGTTGGGCATCTCTTTTGAGGATAAATTTGCAGCATTACAGATTTTTAAAAAAATTGGAGATTTGGGATTAAGTAAAAGCTGTTTATTAGGGTATAGACTGAATAGCCACGTATTGTGCTGTAAGATTCTCTGATCCTTAATAAGGCCATAAAATGTAGGAGAAGAAGTAGGCCATTCAGCCCATCAAGTCTGCTCCGTCATTCAATGATAGCGTGGCTGATCTGATGAATCTCAACTCCACCTTCTTGCCTTTTCCCCATAATCCTTTATTCACTTACTGATTATCAGTCTATCTCAGCTTTGAATATACTTCATGACCCACCCTCTGTGGTGAAGCACTCTGGAGATTTGCAATCCGCTAAGAGAAAAACATCCTCCTCGTCTCTGCCTTTAAATATGCGACTCATTCCACTGCGATGATGCGCACTAGTCTGAGACTCTCCCACGAGGGGAATGTACTTAGACTGTCAAGTCCTTTAAGAAACTTGCATCTTTCAATAATCTCATCTCTCATTCTTCTACATTCCAACAACCACAGACCCAATCTATTCCACATGTGCTCATGAAATAGTCCCTCTGTATCTGGTATTAATGTAGTCAACCTTCTCTGGCCTCCCTTCAATGCCAGTATACATTTCTTGATTTGAAGATGCCCAGTTGTCTGGGGTGTACAAAGTTAAAAATCACACAACACCAGGTTATAATCCGACAGGTTCAATTGGAAGCGCTGAAAGCTAGTGTGCTTCCAATTAAATCTGTTGGACTATAACCTGGTGTTGTGTGATTTTTAACAGTGTACATTTCTTTAGAGAGAGCACTTGTTGTGCTGCAGGTCCCAAATCCCACCTGCTCCAGTGGTGTGCATTAGAATCTATCTGTTTCCCCTAGATAAGGGCTCCAAAGCTGTTCACATTATTCCAGCTCTGGTCTGACCAATGCCTTATTTAGTGTTAGCAAAACCTCCCTACTTTTTTTGTTATCAAATAAATTGAGGACTTTCGAAATCTACTCGCTCACAGCTGGATTGATTTTCTAAAAAAAAACCTTTAGTGATGGTGGGTTTTTAAGTTTTGCCTTTTTTGTTAGTGAGTTGCTTATCTATTGTAAGCTTGTGAAAATTCTGTCACTGCATGATACAAGTGAAGTTAAAGCCATAAAGTTGTGAAGGTCGATGGATATCCTGCAGCTTTGTTAAGGGTTGGCATGCAATTGGATAGACTGTTCAGTGAGGAGAAGAACTGGGTGAGTGGTTTGTGTAAAGAATGGGTCTTTGTTTTGTTATGTTTACCAAGATTTTTGCATTGGGTGCATTGAATCTTTTAGTCTCATAGATGTATTGACAACTTCCAAACCTCGGATGTAGATCTTGCATGTGCTGGAGGGTCTTCAGTTGGCATCTGTATCCGGAGACTTATGCCTCATGCTAAACTGGATGGCAGCCTGATTCCCTGGTTACAAGTTAAATAAACTTTAAATTACAATTACCAGTGTTTTCAAGTCTGGACTAAACGCCTCTCCCAAAAGGTCTACTTTATAAGCTTATTGCCTGTGTTGGTGCATGCGTATGATACTTTTTGTTTAATTTTGGGAGTTTAATTATCATATAATTCCACTCTCCTTCACTGAAGAAAACCTTGGCTTTGCTTCATTGTAATCTGGTTAAATAGTTTTAGTTGAAATGTTTGTGGAATGAACTGACAGGAAGTGCTGGATGCAGGTACATTTCAACATTTAAAGGACATTTGCACATGAATAGGAAAGGTTTAGAGGGATATGGACCAAATGCAGGAAAGTGGGACTTGTTTAGTTTGGAAAACTTGGTTGGTTTGAATGAGTTGGGCCGAAGAGTCTGTTTCCATGTTGTTTGACTCTGACTGTGACTGCAACTCTGTATGATAGCTGCCTGTTAAAATAAAGGAATGATTTGTTGTGATTAGCTAAGAGGGGATTAAAAAGAGACCAAATCTCCCCTCATCCCACCTCACCCTATATCCAACCCTCCAACTCGGCACTGTCGTCTTGAATTGTCCTACCTTTCCATCTTTCTTCCCACCTATCCGCTCGACCCTCCCTTCCGACTTATCACTACCACCCCTCAGACTACATTTACTTATTGCCTTCCCAGCTACCTCCCCACCACCCCGCTGCCCTCCTATTTATCTCTCAGCCCCCTTTCCCACCCATGTTCCTGTCAAATTTCCTGCTACTCGGATGATGCCTGACCTGCTGCGCTTTTCCAGTGCCACGCTTTTTGCCTCTAATTTTTCAGTGCAGGTTAATGCCAGTGTTGTAGCTGTACTGACAAAGCTAGGCTAGGGAAGCAGTAAATTCTGGAGCACAAATCTTCGGTATCATTGTTGGAATTTGTCAGGACCCATAGCCTCTTAAGTACTCAGTGCCTCCTACCATTTCTTAGTATCACATGGAGTGAGGTGAAATGGCTAAAGACTGGCATCTGTGATGATGGGGATCTTGAGAAGAGGTTGAGATGGATCACTCACTCTGCACTTCTGGCTGAAGGTAGGTACAAGTGCTTGAGCCTTGTCCTTTACACTAATGCATTAGAACTTCCCCATCCATTCGTGGAGCTGCCTCCTCCTGTTGATGAATTGACCACTACTGTTCACGCCTGAATGTGGCAGGTCTGTAGAGCTTCGGTAAGATTTATTAGTAATGGGGTCACTTACTTCTGTCCACCAATGTTCTTCCACTATTTGCTGCTGTGTTCTAGTCTCACCAGATTGACATTTAATTTCTCAGTTGGCCAGTCATGACATGCCCTCCTGCTCTCTGCATTGAACTGGGTGGATGCCCCAATCTAAAGGTAGTGATAGAATTTATTGGGTTACATATCATGACGAAATATAATTCTACTGCTGACCCACACCTCATGGATACCCAGTTTGGAATTGTTTTAAACATGTTTAAAAATCTATCCCACTTAACATCATAGCAGTGCCAGGTATCCTCATATTTGTCTACCCAAACATTGTGCAGTGTTCAATCCTATCAATACTGTCATGGGCAGATGCATGTATTGCACGTATTTTTGTTGACGACAAGATCAAGTAGGTCCATAAAGGTATTTTTCCTTGCTGGTTCCCTCATCACTTGCTGCAGACCATGTCTAGAAGCTATATCTGTTTGGACTCTGCCACTTTGGAACTAGTGTGGCTATTGTGCCACTCTTGATGATAGATATTGAAGTCCCTCTGCCAAATTATATTCTGTGCCTTTGACACCCTAAGTGCTTCCTCCAATTGATGTTCAACCTGGAGGAATCATTGATACATCAGCTGAGGGGTTGTGTGGTAGCTATTGATCAGCAGGAGGTTTCTTCACCTATGATCCGATGCCAAGAGACTTCATGGGCTCCCAGGACAACTCCTGTCTGACTGTAGTTCACTGTGCTGCTAGGACAAAACTAGGGCTGGTGGTGGTGTCTGGAACATTGTAAGCTATGTTTTGGGCAGGATGATTATATCAGACTATTCATTGAGTCATACAGCATGGAACCAGAATGTTGTAAGGGTACCTGCATCTACCACTTCCTCTGGCAGGTCATTCCACATGTGAACCATCTTGTGTGTAGAAAATGTTGGCCCTCAGATCCCTTTTAAATCTTTCTCCTTTCATCTTGAAAATATACCCTCTAGTTTTGAACTCCCTACTCTGGTGAAAATACCTTTGCTATTCACCTTATATACACCCTTCATAATTTTATAAACCTCTATAAGGTCACCTCTCAACCTCCTATGCTCCAGTAAAAAGAAGTCCCAGCCTATCCAGCCTCTCTTTATAACTCTAACCCTCCAGTCCCAGCAACATCCTTTTAAATCTTTTCTGAACCATCTCCAATTTAGTAATAGTCATCCTATAGTAGGGTGACCAGAACTTTATGTGTACTCCAGTGTCCTGTACAGCTGCAATATGACGTCCCAACTCCTATACCCAGTGGTCTGCTCAATGAAGGCAAGCACGCTAAGCACCTTCTTCACCACCTGTCTACCTGTGGCGCAACTTTCAAAGACCTATGTACCTGAACCCCCTAGGTTTTTCTGTTGACAACACTACCTTGACTAGTCTGTGCACAGAACACCAATATTTGGCAGAAGTCTCCAGCTTTTGGGGGTGAAGTTGAATTTTCAGCTTCAATAGAATTAGGTTTGCCATTCTCATTTCCATTGCGTTGAGCAGTGCTAGTCAGTGATTAAGAAGAGTTATTTTCTTAGACTTCGTAGTCATTTGAGTGGCTTCATAAGACATTTTAGAGGGGACTTTGGACTCAGTGAATGCAAGACCAGGTAAGGATGGCAAAACTCTATCCCCAGCGGGCACTTGTGAACCAGTTGGGTGTTTGGAAAAATTAACAATAGTTTCATGGTCACCAGCAAATTAGCTTTTAAATCCACATTTGTTCATTGAAGTCAAATTTCACTATGTTCTGTGTTTGGAATCAAATCTGTGTCCCCAAAGCATTCACTTTGTCTCTGGATTTATGGTCCAGTGTCATTACTACCGTGCCACTGCTTTCCACATACTTCCACTTCCCTAATATTGTAGATTTTCCCACCTACCACAGTCCATTTCTCACTTTCAAACTTTTGTTATTTCTAGACTTGACTATTGCGTTGCTCCCCTGGAATTTTCCATTCTCCAGCCTGCAAGCTGTTGTGCAGTGCTTAATTCTGTCAATCACACATCAGAGAATTGTGTATTTAAGTTCCATTGCAGGAACCGAGTATCAGATCTAGACTGACAAACCTATGTTGGGTTTAGAATGAGGTGTCAAACCGAGCCATTGTTTACCCTCTCAGCTGACAGTAGATGATCCATGGCACTACTTGAAAATCAACAATGTTCTTCCTCATATTCCTGTCAAAATTTGTTTCTAAGCAGCATGAATGAAACGAGACTGTATTGCTCTTTTTGCACGTTTTCTGAGATTGTGTTGTATGCAAATAAACGCAGGTAGATTGTGTGGTTGTTATGTTATTGAAGTAGCAATGTAGAGGCTTTGAATAACCTAACTTTAAATTGCAACATAGCAACTGGGGAATTTAAATTCAATTCTATTAATTTAGTTATTTAAATGAATTTGGAATAAGAAGTTTTAGTCAATAACAATACCCATGAAAACTCGAGTTATTGTAATAACACATCTAATCCTCCGATGTCCTTTATAGCAGGGAATCTGCTGTCCTTATCTGGTTGGTCTATACTTTAGCAATGTGGCTGACCCTTAATTGGTCTCTAAAATGGGCCAACTAGCTAGTGGTTATGTCAAACCACAATGAAAACATCTGAGAAGAATAAAGTCACAGCGGTCTATCTGGCATTGATTGGAACACCAGGCATGAGAAAAGTGTCGAGTTGAGAGTGTGGTGCTGCAAAAGCACAACAGGTCAGGCAGCATCTGAGGAGCAGGAGAATCGGCGTTCCGGGTATAAGCCCTTCATCAGGAATGAAGCTTGTTGGACGAGGCTGAGAGATAAATTGGAGGGGATTGGGGTTTGCGGGAAGGTAGCTGAGAGAGGGATAGGTGGATGAAGGTGAAGGAGAAAGTGATAAGTCAGAGGGGGGAGTGATGGACAGGTCTGTAGGATGGTGCCAAGTTGGAGGCTTGGGACTGGGATAATGTAGGGGAAGGGGAAATGAGGAAGTTGTTGAAATCCACACTTATCCTGTGTAGTTGCAGGGTCCCAAGGCGAAATATGAGGCATTCTTCCTCCAGGCGCGGGTGGTAATGTTTTGGTGATGGAAGAGGCCCAGGATCTGCATATGCTTGATAGAGTGGGAGGAGGAGTTGAAGTGTTCAGCCACGGGTCAGAGAGGTTGGTGGGTGTGGGTTTCCCAGAGATGTTCTCTGAAACGATCCTCAAGGAGGCGTCTCTCCCCGATGTAGAGGAGACCGCACTGAGTGCAATGGATGCAGTAGATGATATTGGTAAAGGAACAGGTAAATTTCTGACGGATGTGGGGTGTGGGCTGATGGGGAGGGCATGGACCTGACGAAAGAGTCGCAGAGAGAATGGCCTCTCTGGAATGCTGATAGGGAGGGAAACATATGTTTGGTGCTGGGGCCCGTTTTGAGGTGGCGGAAGTGGCAGAGGATAATGCAATGTATGCGGAAGTTGGTGGGGTGGAAGGTGAGGACCGGGGTGTTCTGTCCTGTTGTTTTGGGAGGGGTGGGGTTCAAGGGCGATGGTGCACGAAGTGGAGGAGATGTGCTAGAGGGCATCGTCAACCACGTGGGAAGGGTTGTTGCAATCATGGAAGAAGGAGACCTTCTGGAACTTTTTGAGGTGGAATTGGTCATCCT
The DNA here is from genome assembly GCF_020745735.1 of Hemiscyllium ocellatum. Lineage (NCBI taxonomy): Eukaryota > Metazoa > Chordata > Chondrichthyes > Orectolobiformes > Hemiscylliidae > Hemiscyllium > Hemiscyllium ocellatum. Next base: position 63,051,667 of record NC_083414.1, read on the forward strand.
GGGAACAGATGCAGAGGAATTGGGAATAAGGGATGGCGTTTTTACAGGAGGTAGGCTGGGAGGAGGTGAAGTCTAGGTAGCTGTGGGAATCAGTGGACTTATAGTCGATGTCTGTGGTTAGTCAGTCGCCAGTGATGGTGATGGAGAGGTCCAGGAAGAGGAGGGAGGTGTCCGAGATGGTCCAGGTGAATTTGAGGTTGGCAGGAAGGTGTTGGTAAAGTTGACGAACTGTTCAACCTCCTCGTGGGAGCACGAAGCGGCGCCGATCCAATCATTGATGTAACCGAGGAACAGGTGGGGGTTGGTGCCAATGTAACTGCGGAAGATGCATTGTTCCATGTATCCAACAAGGAGGCAACCATAGCTGGGTCCCATGTGGGTGCTAATGGCTATCCCTTTGGTTTGCAGGAAGTGGGAGGATTAGAAGGAGAAGTTGTTGAGGGTGAGGACCAGTTCAGCCATCAATTATATAATTCCTATCAGATATGATTGGTTAGATGGAGCTAGGATGTTTCCCTTAGCTAGTGACTCTGAACCCAGAGAGCAAAATGATCACCTCTCATTCTTTGAAAATCTAGGGAATACAGGCATAGTTTCCTAAATGTTTCCTCATAAAACAGGAATATCATCCCAGGGGATTAATCTGATAAATCTCCAATGAAACCTCTAGGCTTGAGAAGGAATTTCATGGCTCAGATTCTCTGCTCTAAAAAGCTGTGACAGCTCAATCATTGAGCATGTTCAAGATAGAAATCGTAAAGTTTTTTTGAAACTAATGAATTAAGAGATATGGAGATACTATGGGAATGTGACGTTGAAGATGAGCCATGATTGAAATGAATAAAGGGGTAGGCTCAATGGGTGGCTTACTTTTGTTCGTAGGTTTTTAACACCTTGTCACATATTCATAAAACTGTGGCCTCCAGCCAAGTTCCAAACTTTCCAGGCACCATCCGTGGATATTTAGTGTTCCACCAGCAGAAAAGGCTCACCAGTGGCAGGTCAATAGTGATATACACTCAGAAGACAATGATCCTAGGAGTCTTCAGCATTGACTTTGGATCCCTGGAAGTCTCAAGTATGGTTAAGGAAATCTCTTGCTGATGACCATCAATGGCCTTCACTCAGCTGTTAAAGAATTACTGCTCCATTTTGAGCATTACTTGGAAGAAATATTGAAGCTAGCGAAGGCTGAGAATGTATTATGGTGTGGACATAAGACAAAAGATATTGGTGAAGAATTAGGCCATTCTCCACTATTTAATCATGGCTTAAATGTTTCTCTACCTCATTCTCCTGCCTTCTCTCTGTAACCTTTGATCCCCTAACTAATCAAGAATCTATCTATCTCTCTCACTCTTAAACACACTCAATGACTTGGCTTTCATAGCCTTAGTTGGCAGTGAGTTCCATAGATTAACCACCCTCTGACTGCAGAAATTCCTCCTCATCTCCGTTCTAAAGGGTCATCCTTTTACCCTGAGGCTGTGTCCTTGGCTCCTAGAATTTCTCGTTGGTGGAAGCACCATCTCATCCACACCCATTGTATCCAAGCCTTTCAGTATTCTGTAAATTTCAATCAGATACTGCTCCACCCCTTCATTCTAATCCCCACCAAATACAGAGTCAGTCCTCAACTGCTCCTCAGGTGACAAATAATGACATCAATGTCTGTGACAGAGGCTGGCTTGGTATCATTTCTGCTGACTGTCTGGCCAACTCCTGAAGGGCATAATTGCCAGGCTGAGCCTGTAGAGCGTGTTGAGTGAACCATTTGTGCATTACTTTGAACCGCACTCTGAGGTCAAATTATTCTTTGCAGGCCGCCATTCCCACTTTCACTGTCTGTGGCATTGCATCTGGTTCACGTGACTGGATTAATGATAAGACACATTCCCTCCCTGTGAGCTGCACCTAAGAGTTCAATTACTGAGTGCAGTCATCTTTAGTCTCCAAGCCGAAGCTGAGCCATTGATAGCAAGTCGACAATTTTTCAAAGCATACAGAAGCTGCTGTTAGTGAATGAATTGTCACTGCATAACTGTATCAGGGTGGCATCAATAACATCTCACTCAACTAAAAAGACAGTTCCTTGAGTACCTTTTTCCTCAATGAGGCATGCATGCAGCTATATTTCACAGCTTGCTCTGCAGTAGCTGGCCCACAAGGCTTGTCAATGAAAGAACAAGGGAAGCGTTTGGACATCTCCGTTAACAGCAGGCTCAAGATTTCAGCAGTTGGCTGTGTTTTAACCTTGCTGATTGGTCAGGCTGGCCTATTGAGGCTTTGTGGCTGTTTACTGTAACTTGCTAGTGTGTTAGTGGAATTTCATCACTCACTGAAATGAAATCAAGGTATTATCAGTGTTTTTGTGGAGAAAACAACTATTATCCATCGTTTCAAACATTATGGACCTATACTTAAACAAGTTTATATCACAATTATTGCAATGTTTAACTTGTATATTTTTGCACACTATAATTTGTACATTTCTCACACAATGCTTGGGCAGTAGAATCATAAAATCCCTAATGTGTAGAAACAGGCCCTTTGGCCCAGCAAGACCACATCAACCCTCCAAAGAGTATCCCATCCAGACCCATTCCCTTATTACTCTACATTTACCCCTGACTAATGAACCTAACCTACGCATCCCCGAACGCTATGGGCAAGTTAACATGAACAATTCACCTGACCTGCATATCTTTGAATTTTGGGAGGAAACCAGAGCACCCGGAGGAAACCCACGGAGACACAGGGAGAATGTGCAAACTCCACACCGACAGTCGCCCGAGGCTGGAATCAAACCTGGGTCCCTGGCACTGTGAGGTAGCCACTGAGCCACCATGCCAATTAGCATATTAAGGCAGTATGCTGACAGGGTAAATAGGAAACTGATAGATGTGGAACAGGGGATGTATTACATTATGTTTAGAAACGTTTGTTTCAAAATGCAAGCAAGAAAAGAAATGCAACTTGCTGTTTCGCACACAAGATTGCTATTCTCTGTTGACAAGCTGAAGTGTGGACTTAAAAATCCAGTAACTGGTGGTAAGTATCCATGAGAGAAAACTCTTATACTTAGATCAGAGTCTTTGTGTAAGTTTGAATAGGAGGCTTGTAGTTAGATGTGTGTATTTCTAGACTTTGGTCGACTCGATAAATATATTATGTGAGCTGGGTATTTAAAGTACATTTAGTTGGCTGCAGAGTTAGATATATGTTATGTAAGAGCTAGGCTCAGGAGTAAGCAATTCAGTCCCACGAGCCTGCTCATGGCTGATCTCATCTCAACCTCAAGTTCACATTCCTACCCGCTCTCCATTAACCTTCACCCATTACCAATTAATAATCTGTCTATCTCCTTCTCAAATTTACTCAATGGTTCAGCATCCACCACACAGCCACAGATTCACGACCTTTGAGAGAGGTAATTTTTCTTCATCTCTGTTTAAAACCTGCTGACATTTATCCTTGAACTATGCCGGTTATTTGGGATTACCTCAAATGAGGAACTATTTGCCTTGGCAATCCTGTTTAGCATCCTATATGCCTCAATTAAATCTCCTGTTATTCTTTTAAATTCCAGAATGCATAGGCCTAAACTGCTGAATTGTTGTTGATAAGACAAACCCCTCCATCTCTGGAATCAATCAAGTGAATCTCCTCTGAATTGCATCCAAAGCAACTACAAGTAACGGGACCAAAACTGTCTGCAATATTCCAGGTGCAGTCTCTGTAATGCCTTGTACAGTTGAAGCAACATTTCCCTACATGTATGCGCTTTTCCTTTGCCAATAAATACCAAAACTTAACGTGTATACTCGTATGTAGGTAGATCTCATGTATAATTCGGCCCCTTATTTTTGGCCAAAAGGTCTTGTATTTTCCATAGACCTTGTTTATAAGTCGACCCTAGTTCTTCAGTTACAGATCAACATTTAAAAAATCTGTGTGTCTGCCTGTTACGCTGCACTCCGGCTTTCCAGTCTGGTGGCCGTACCTCTCCATTTTGAGTCTTCCAGTTTGCCAACCGTCACGCTCCACTCCATTTTCAGAATTACTGTAATCTGTGGAGTCAGTTTCCGCGGTTTCAGTTACCTGTGGTTTACTGTGGAGAGAACATATTACAGAGAACTTGCAGGGAGGGGGCTGCCTGGAAGGTAGGTTTTCTGTTTTATATGACCATATGGATATTGACTTGTGATTGTCTTTCTGTCACTAGTACTTAAAAACTTATTGCTACTCGAAGATGAAATGCAAATGATGATCAAGACTTGAGTACAAACGTTTTTCTTCACCATGTGTCCTATACACAACCACACAAGATATTACCTACATGGTATGAAAGTATTATAATTGTTTTTGCACTTTGTACAAGCTTGCTATATCCAAGATAATATTGCTTATTATTTATATAAAGATCTGGCTCTTGCTTGTCTATTTTGACTCATGCCAAGCATGAATTTCATCTCGTCGAAAACAATACCTCATGTATAAGTCGACCCCCTAGCTTCAGCTCAAAAATGGTCTTCAAAACTTGACCTTTACACAAGTATATATGGTTATTTTTTTCCCTATTGTCTACTATAGCTGCGCACTAGTTTTCTGTGATTTTCAGTGTGCACTGTTTCTAGTCAATCTGCTGGTAATAGTTTCTTTGTCTGCAAGCCACAAAAAGCACTTATTTCTGAACTTCCCCCCCTTGGGCTACAGGTCAATCATGCTACAAGGGCTGACTCTATCTGACACTATAAAGAATGCACAGTCCCAGAAACCAAAACCTGAGCCTTTATGAAGTTCTGGACCAGCTGTCAGTCTGAAAACAACAAGCCCCTCCCTCTTATAGACTTTGGTGAAAGTCTGAGTCACATCACTCAGCAGTGCTGCATTACCATAAAGGTAGAAAGAACAGGAGAAATGGGACTTCCTAGTCAGTCAGTAATCTGTTCAATTCAATTTTGAATATGAACCAGTCTCCACGGGGCATCTCAAGTAGGGAATCCTAAGTATTGACAACCCTCTTGAAAGAAATTCCTCTTTATCTCCATCTTAAATGGAAGACCCCTTAGTTGGAAAGTATGCCTCCCTATAATAGATTCTCCCAGAAGATGAAACATCCACTCAACATCTATCCTATCATCTAACCACTTCTCAAATGACTTCTCTGGGATAATTCTTGTAAACTACCTCTGGGACCCCTCCAATGTCAGCGCATCCTCCCTTAGATTCAAGGCCAAAAACTGTTCACAGTATTCCAAATGTGTTCTGACCAGAACCTCAGCAGTGCATCTCTGCACTTGTATTCTAGCCCTCTTGAATTAGTGTTAGCGTTGCATTTGCCTTTCTAACATCAACTGAACCTGCATGTTATCCTCAAGAGAATCCTGAACTAGGACTCTCAAAAACCGCTATTTCAGATTTCTGAAGCCTTTCCCCATTTAGAAAATATATGTTCCTGTGTTCTTCTTATAAAGTGTATAACCTCACACTTTCCCCATTGTATTCCATCTGTCACTCCTTTGCCCACTCTCCTAGCCATTCCTTCTGCAGCCTCCCTACTCACCATCACTACCTGTCCATCCATCTATCTTTTTCATCTGCAAACTTACCAACAATGTCCTCACTTCCTTCATCCAGATTGTTAATGTTTAACGTAAATAGTTGTGGTCCCTACACTGACCCCTGTAGAACTCCTCCCGTCACTGGCTGCCAACCTGAAAAAGACCTCTTTAACCCCACCCTCTGCCTTTTGCCAGTCGGCCAATCCTGTTCTCATGCCAATAGCTTATTGTTAATAACATAGGTGGTTATCCTATTTTTCAGCCTCCTGTGTGGCACCTTGTCAAAGGCCTTCTGGAAAGCCATCTAGATCGCATCCACTGGCTCTCCTTTGTCTAACTAGTTTATTATCTCCCCAAAGAATTCTAGCTTTGTCAGGCATAACCTCCCCTTGATGAAGCCATTCTGACTCCATCCTATTTTACTACACACTTCAAGGTACTTTGCAATGTCATCTTTAATAATTGATTCCAAATCTTACCAGTGACCAAGGTCAGGCTAACCTGTCCATAATTTCCCTGTCTTCTGCCTCCATTCCTTCTCAAACAGGGTGTTACTTTCGCCACTGAAGACAAAAGTGCTGGTGATCACAGTGGGTCAAGCTGTATCCATGGAGGGAAATCAAGCTAATGTTTCAAGTCGAGATGACTCTTCATCAGAATTACATTAGCCATTTTGCAGTCCTCTGGGATACTACCTGACTCCAGTGATCCCTGAAAGATCAATGCCAATGTCTCTACAATCTCTGACCTCTGGGACGTAGACTTCCTGTGCACTTTCTCGTTATGGCCACTACACTCACCTCTGCCCCGACTATCCTGAAGCTCTGGTATGCTGCTGGTGTCTTCCACTGTGAAAACTGATGCAAAGTACCTATTCAATTCCTCCACCATTTCTTTGTTGCCCATTACTACTACTCCAGCCTCATTCTCCAGTGTCCAGTCTCGCCTCTCCCTTAAAACAAATCTTGCAATCTTCTTTTATAATATTAGCTAGCTTAATTTCAAGTTTCATCTTGTCCTCTCTTATTGTTTTTTTATAGTTATCCTCTGCTTGTTTTTAAAGGCTTCCCAATCCTCTAGCTTCCCACGGATCTTCACCACATTGTATGCTTTTTCTTTTGCTTTTATGCTGTCCCTGACTTCCCTTGTCAGCAATGGTTGCCTCGTCCTTCCTTTGATACGTTTCTTCTTCCTTGTGATGAACCTATGCTGTGACTCGTGAATTATCCCCAGGAACTCCTGCCATTGCTGCTCCGACATCTTCCCTGCTAGACTTCCCTTCTAATCAACTCTGACCTTCTCCTCCCTCGTGCCTTTGTGGTTATCTTTACTCAGTTGTAATACTGTTCCATCTGATTCCAGCTTCTCCCTCTCAAACTACCAGGTGAATTCTATCATATTATGGTAAATGCCCCCTAGGGTTTCCTTCACCTTAAGCTTCCTAATCAAGTCTGCCTCATTACACATCACCAAATCCAGAATTTTGTGTTCACTAGTGGGCAGTATCACAAGCTGCTTCAAAAAAAAAATTGTTGACATTCCACAAATTCACGTTCTCAGCCCACCTGCGTATTGAAGATCCCCATGATTACCGTATTAGGGCTTTTCTTACGTGCCTTTTCTGTCTCCTGGTTTATTTTCTTCCCCACATCCCGATTACTGCCGGGAGGCCTGTACGTAACTTGCAGCAGGGCCCTTTTTCCTTTGGAGCTCCTTAATTCTACCCAGATTCTGCACCTTCCGACTCTATATCAATTCTTGTTCTTGATTTAATTTCATTTAGTTCTAATAAGGTAGCCCTGCCCATCTGCCTGTCCTTTCAATAGGACACGTATCCTTAGATATCCAACTCAGATTCCCTTTCAGCTATGTCTCTGTGATACCCACTGCATCAACATCAATTCCAATCAATATTACAAGCTGAATTACCTTGTTTCATGTACTGTGTGCATTGAAGTCCTGTGCCAATTATCCCCCTTCTCATAGTTGTCGTCTTATCTGGTGTGCCTGAAGTTAAATTCCTGACCCTTTCCATATTTTCTATCCTGTTAGTTGTTCTGGAAACTTTAATAACCTCTGCTAGGCTCCTCCACCCTGCCCTTTAACTTTTTCTATAATTTTCCATGCAACTGAACCCACTCCTGAATGATTAGTTTAAAGCGCAAGCCCATTAAATAAAAGTTAAAGGGTTATTTTGTTTCTGTTATGAGTGAGTCATGCTTCCTCTGATGTTCTCATTGAATTTTCAGTCTGTTTCCCATCTGTTCCTCAAGTCTGCCTGGCTTTGCTTCTTTTGTTTATATGTATAGTGTTTCAAGTGGACTGGTGTGAATAATAGATACTTGCAGTGGTTTTGAAATGCAGATCATGTACTGCTTCAGGTGGTTGCAGACTTAAATATTGCTGTTCTGTTAGCAGCACTGTGCTTGGCAATTGTGTGCTTGCCCTTCGTAATATCTGCTGGTAGAAGCAACATAGGAAATACTTCTGTTGTGTTCCCCACATCCCATTGGGTGAATGTCATTTGCTTGAAGGTGCATTAATGAATTCCTACACGAGTCTGTGAGGGAGGATTAAGACTTCCAGATGTAATGGTGAACTGCATCATAATCTAGTTCACTAATAAGAAGCAGGTGGTGTGATGAATGGAAAAACTGGGAGGCAGTAATTAGTATAATTCCAGTAATCTGATAGCCTGCTGTTTTATAATTTTATTTGGAAAACATTTATATAATATAAACAACAAACAAGAGTGCTTTTACAGACACTTTGGCCTGACGACTCAACCAGCTCTGTCTAATGGCTCCAAGTATCTTCGTTCGGCTGGGCGATTAACATTCAGTGCTGATGGGAATTTGCGTGTAATATCCCGATTATTTCATGAAAGCATTAAACACTGTCATCAAGCAATAAGCACATGATGTTGAAAGGCAGATGTATTGTAGCCTAGGTAAATGTAAGGTACATTATGAGCGCGCAGTGCAGAGGTTTTCATTAGCGAAGGCATGAAAGAAATTGATTTTGCACTTGACTGTTGACTCTTTGTAAACTTCATCACCAGAATTCGTGAGGACACAAGATTAATATCATAGAATCCTTAATGTGTGGAAGCAGGCCATTCAGCCCATTGAGTCCATACTAATCCTCTGAACAACATCCCACCCAGACCCTGTCCCTGTATCCTTGCATTTCCCACGGCTAATTCACCTAGCCTCCATGTCTCCGGACACTATGGGCAATTTAGCATGACCAGACCACCTAGCCTGCACATTTTTGGACTGTGGGAGGAAACTGGAATACCCAGAGCAAACCCATGCAGACACTGGGAGAATGTGCAAACTCCGCACAGACAGTTGCCCGAGAATGGAGTCAAACCTGGGTCCCTGGTGCTGTGAGGCAGCAGTGCTAACCACTGAGTCACCGTGCTGCCCTACCAAGGGAATCCAACAGCATAAGTATAAACAAGTTACTTTAATTTTGTTGAATCAGGTGAAAACATCTGGAATATTGTGTATTGTTCATTTCTCCTAAATGGATGGATGCATTTAGAAAGAAGTTTTGAAAATGGCAGCAAGATTAACTTCCTATAAGTTATGAGTACTTCCAATGGGCCTCTTCCTTGGCCACCTTTCTTTCCTTCATCATGAAAATGCTGTGGCATGTGGAACCTTCCAGCTCAGCGAGCAAACCTACATCCATGTTCACAGCGCTGTTAGCAGAACATAAAGCCAGCATTGTAAATGTGCTTAATATAAAAGTCCCACAATTTCCCCTCTCGCTCATGATGGTTTCAGCAGCAGTTGGACTGAGACAAGGATGGAATGATCGATGTCACGTCAGGGTTGAAGGTCAAGCTGTGGTCTGATTCAATTTGAGATCATGCTGAGGGAGGAAGAATGAACTGATGGTGAGAGTGTAGCATTTCTGTCGGGGCCATTGATGATCCCAAACAACTTTGCACAAACAACCTGCCAAGCCAAGAAATGGAGAGGTCGTGTCAGGTGGTAGACATTTAGAGCATACCCTTATTAATATACATGTGAAAGAAGATCTTGTGGTTGCAGAATCTATTATTGCAGAATAACGTGGCAGACTAAGAGGTGGGAGCACGGATTATTTCATTGGGGGACATCAGAGCTCATGATGCAGGAATAAAGACGAAACCATTGCTGGAGACATTCGGGCTGTAATTAGATGGGTGGCAAGGTCTAGTGCTATTATCATGAGGCGATTAATCTAGCGACTGCGTAATGTTCTGGGGATCTGGGTTCAAATTCTACTGTGGCAGATGTGGAATTTGAATTTGAAAAAAACCTGGAATTAAGACTGTAGTGATGATTGTGAAACCATTGATGATTGTCAGAAAAAACCCATCCAGGGCACCAATGTCTGTTCAGGAAGCAAACTGCTGTCTTTAACTGCTCTGGCCTTCTTGTGAGTCCAGACTCATCGCAATGTGGTTGACTCTTAACTGCCCCATAGGCAATTAAGGATGAGCAATCGATGATGGCCTAGCCAGCAATACCCACATCCTGTAAGTGAATTAAAAAGAAAAAGTAAAAGTGGAAGCTTCATTAAATGGAATAATGATCTAAATGGGTTGGTGGTATGGTCAATATTGTCAATGTTCACCGATACTGGGGATTGAGGGGCAAAGGTTTATCAAGATCACCTACTTAGTTTGTCTTGTGTGCCTTTGATTTGAGATGTTCCAGTGATGGGACAGAAAACTGATTGAGGAAATTCATCTTGGAACTTGTAGCTGGAAACAAACGTGAACAAGGACTTGGAAAACAAAGAGTTAGAGGTTGGACCATAAACTAATAACTGAAGGATCATAGGTGAATTTCTTGAAAGGGTGGTGGTGATTCTTGCAATTTTGAAAATGCAGAGGATCAGTGCCTGGGAAATTGGGATTTATTTTAACGTCCGGGAGTATAATTGTAAGGGAGGGAAATTGAATGAGCAGAAAGTTAATAGGAAAGGAATGAAGGGTTCAATAAGTGAACTTCATGGAAAATTGAGCTTCGAGAAGGTGAGAAGTTGGATAGTCAACAAATTGAGAAAAGTGTGAATACAGAATTAGGACAGACGGTGTCTTTTGGGAGATTTACTTTGCTTATTAAACAGCACAGTGGTTTGCATCTTTGTGTCCTGACATTGATCTTTTCGCATTTATTGAAGTAAAGGATTCAAGAGCGGGGAAGAGAAAGCAGGGGAGAGGATCTGAACAAAGATGCTCGACAGTGGACCAAAGAAGCTGGGAATCATTTTCTCTCTCCAGAATTCTGCCAGATTTGAGTGTAGTTTTGGTTGAGGGAATTGAAGACTGAGAGTGAGATTCAGCTAGATGTAAAGACAGAGGAGGTATCTGCCAGGTATTTACAAGTTTTATCTCTTCTTCCAACCCCACCCCAAAACGTAAAGGAACAAGAATGTATTTTGTACCAAGGTGATAAACCATTGTAGGAGAGATTAAAGATTTTATTGGGAACATAAGCAACAAAGTTGGACAACATAAATTGGTTGAGCTGGCCAGCAGCTGTAGCATTTCATACTGAATAAAGAGTCAAAGTATTGCATTGTCTGAAAGCACGGAGGTTCCTTAGCAGTGATTTTTGTTTTCTTCTATTATGCAGCCGTAGAATGTACAATTCATACACAATTATTTTGCACTTAAGAAGCAGCTCATTGTGTGCTAGACTAAAAATGGGTAATGCACCATCCTGCAAAGTTAAAACACACACAGATGAGGAATAATATACATCACTGTTCCAATTTAATGTAACAAAAATGTTGGAACAGAATTTCTAAATGCATCTTAAAACAATTTGTATCATTGATAGTCACAGGTAAGGTGCCAGAAGACTGGAGGTTGGCAAACGTGGTGCTGCTGTTTAAGAAGGGCGGTAAAAACAAGCCAGGGAACTATAGACCAGTGAGCCTGACTTCAGTGGTGGGCAAGTTGTTGGAGGGAATCCTGAGGGACAGGATGTACATGTATTTGGAAAGGCAAGAACTGATTAGGGATAGTCAACATGGCTTTATGTGTGGGAAATCATGTCTCACAAACTTGATTGCATTTTTTGAAAAAGTAACAAAGAAGATTGATGAGGGGACAGCAATAGATGTGATCTATATGGACTTCAGTAAGGCGTTTGACAAGGTTCCTCATGGGAGACTGATTAACAAGGTTAGGTCTCATGGAATACAGGGAGAACTAGCCATTTGAATACAGAACTAGCTCAAAGATAGAAGACATAGGGTGGTGTTGGAGGGTTGTTTTTCAGACTGGAGGCCTGTGACCAGTGGAGTGCCACAAGGATCGGTGCTGGGTCCTCTACTTTTTGTAATTTACATAAATGATTTGGATGCGAGCATAAGAGGTACAGTTAGTAAGTTTGCAGATGACACCAAAATTGGAGGTGTAGTGGACAGCAAAGAGGGTTACGTCAGATTTACAACAGGATCTGGACCAGATGGGCAATGGGCTGAGAATTGGCAGATGGAGTTTAATTCCGATAAATGTGAGGTGCTGCATTTTGGAAAGCAAATCTTAGCAGGACTTATACACTTAATGGTAAGGTCCTAGGGAGTGTTGCTGAACAAAGGGACCTTGGAGTGCAGGTTCTGAGCGTCGGAGGCTGGGGGGTACCTTATAGAGGTTTACAAAATTGAGGGGCATGGATAGGATAAATGGGCAAAGTATTTTCCCTGGGATCGCGGAGTCCAGAACTAGAGGGCATAGGTTTAAGGTGAGAGAGGAAAGGTATAAAAGAGACCTAAGGGGCAACGTTTTCACGCAGGGGTGGTACGTGTGTGGAATGAGCTGCCAGAGGATGTGGTGGAGGCTGGTACAATTGAAACACTTAAGAGGCATTTGGATGGGTAAATTAATAAGAAGGGTTTGGAGGGATATGGCCAGGTGCTGGCAGATGGGACTAGATTGGGTTGGGATATCTGGTCAGCATGGACAGGTTGGATGGAAGCATCGGTTTCCATTCTGTACTTCTCTGTGAGTCTAAAAACATTTTCAAGCTCCCTGTTTTATATTATTCTGAAACTAAAAAGTTTTCATAACTACAGTAGAAATCTCATGATCTAACTTTACCACATCCTCCCTCTTTCCAGGTCTGATGCTACTTTGCGTTTTATTTAATTTACCAACTTCTTATCCGGTCCAGCAGTTTACTCTGGGTTCCCAAACCTTTCAGTGTATTTAGAAGATTTAATGTTCAGCCTTCCTAGAGAGTCTCTGAAATAAACCAGATTAATATGACATTCCTCAGTTGGCTTTATCTTAATACCCTCAAAGGCATTGAGAAGTATTACAAATGTGAAGATTATAACTTGTACTTGAAGTTGTTTGTTTAAACTAGGATTAAATGGAGTAGCAAATGAGGATCATGTGACGTGCTCCGAATTCTGTTTGACAACAAACGTGGTTGGCTTAGTTACTGTGGAGACAGAAAGGCTGCTCTGTTGTTACCTCAGAGTTCCCATATCTGCTTTACCCGCAACCAAATGTATATGGACCAAATTAGAAAAACTTCAGGAATGTGACTACCACCTGGAGTTCAGTATCCAGGCAACTTCTTCCCTCTGTAATGCATTCAAACTCCTTAACTCATTAGCTCAGAACTGAATATAATTCCTCAAGCTCCAGACATTTGCCGCCATGTGGTTGTTTTGGACTACCCAGCTGAGTCTCATGCTTTAGCAACAATGTGACTAGAGCTGCTGCTCCAAAGATTTTTCTCCTCTCACCCTAAAAAGATGCTCCCTCATCTTGAAATCCTCCACTCTAGGAAAAAGACTCTTGTCATTCATGTTATCTATACCCCTCATTATTTTGTAAAAGCCTATAAGGTCACCCCTCAACCTGCTATGCTCCGCTGAATAAAGTCCCAGTGTATACAGTCTGTCCTTATAATTCAAATCCTCCATTCCCAGCAATATCCTGCTGAATCTCTTCTGAAACCTCTCCAACTTAATGATATTCTTCCTATAAAATTTCTGTTTCACATTTTCTCTCTACAAATGCCACTAGACCTGCTGAATTTTTAAAGCAATTTCTGATTTTGATTATGGTGTAAATTGGTATTTTCATGTTTCAGTTTTAGTTGTATTCCTGTATTTGAGTAATTGCTTATTTGGTTTGCGTATCTTATTCTTGGATATAACTTCGGTTTGCATTTTTATGATGATGATTATATAAGTTTTTATTGCTCTCTTTAATCCAACTATTTCTTAATAGTATAGTCAAATTAATTTATCTAGTTCATTGTTCTGCACTATTCTTCTATAAAATGGTGTTCCTGTGCTGGTTCTTACTGGAAACAATTGCCAAGCAATCTCAAAGTTTAATGTATTCTGGTTCTCTGTACATTTTCGCAATGATCACATGTAATAACCATGTCTAGATGGTTATTCTGCTTACTGGAAGTAAGATATTGTGCCAAGAAGCAGTCGTCTTTCATATTTGCTGACAGTGTTCTGTTTTCATTTCCATTGGGCACTTCCTATTTATACTGCATTGGTTGAAATCACCTATTAACACTGTATCATTCATCCATATCCTCTTCATCTTGTTACATGAACTGATGCCATTTTCTTTCTTTCAGCGATCTGGAGCAGATCCTAGTCATTAACCTTGCCTTGGGGGGCAAGATCTTTTCTTCTTTTTTCCTAACCTCAAGGTATTGTTTCAATTTCTTTATTCCTTGGCATAAACGGTTTGAAGCAGTTTAACTGTATGATTGCCACGCACCTCCCCTGTGCACAACTGCTCTTCAGATCTTGAGCACCTGAACAAAGTTTGGTGATGGTGACTGGAATATTTAGTCCCTTGACTTGTAGACAGCAGACAGAGAGAGAGGACTATTCAACCCATTGAATTTGTATTAGCTGTTTCAAAGGGTAGTCCAGTTAGTCTCACTGTCATCTCATCCAGAAATGTAATTATTTGTCAAATTTAATAGTTGCATAACAAATTTGTGCTTTTATTACCATGGTTCTCCCAGCGGCTGTTAATTTTGTTCCAGATCATTGTTCCTGGAAGTTTCCCAGCCATTAACGTTAAACAGACTGTCGTCACCTTGCCCAGATGTGTCCTCCTTCCCTTTTGAATTCAAGCTGCAAAGTTTTTGGCTAGGGAACTTCTGTACTTTTGAATACAGATAGCCTTCCTTGATCCACCACATTATTTCTGTCTCATCCAACCTTCCCCGTTTGCCATAGTTTTCGGAAAGTCCTTTCCCATGGCAAGCAGCAATGCAAAGTATGTATTTAGCATCTTGGCCATATTGTCTGCCTCCACCTATAGATCTTTACCTTGGTGCCTAATTAACCATACCAATGCTGAGAATGCCACCCTCACTGTTACTTGTTTAAAGAAGATCTTTGCATAACCAACAATCTATTCTTGTATTGTCTCTTTTTTCCCCATCTATTTCCTTTATCTCTTACCTTCTGTACTTTTATATTCAGGCGGAATCTCCCTTCTGTTACCAAGTTATTGTCTGTCATTTGCCCTTCTGCTTTATTCTACCTTCTAATTCTCACTCCTTTGTCATCCAGAGAGCTTGTCGTCCTCCTCCTCCTCCTCCTCCTCACCATTGTGGGAATGGGCTTGACTTGACCCAAGCACTTCCAGTTTAAAGACTGCTCATTGTTCTATCACATTTCTGCCTGAAGTTTCCTTGATTCATTGAAAAGAGAAGTAGGCCTTCAGCCCTTTGTGCCTGCTCCAGCATTTAATATGATCATGGCTGATTGTCCATCTCTTTTACTAGGTCTAGATCCAGCACTGCCTCCTTCCTTGTTGGACAGGAAACAGGAAAGTTCTCCTGAACAAACCAGAAATTCCAGCTGAGGCCTTAGCACAATCCCTATCTCATTCAATATTGAGATAAAAGAAAATGTTCCTCAAGCACCATTCTACAATTCCTGCATTTTCCATTCGTTTGCAAGTTTACTCTTGTACCTTCTCATTATTTAGTAGTCTAAAAGTACACCAAGTAGTGTAATAGCTTATTGTTACTTATCTTCAACCAAATAGATTCTGACTTTGACCTTTAAAGGCATTCTCTCATTGTAGTATTATAATATTTTTTCCTTGATCAAAGTTTTCACCATTCCTGCCTTTTCTACCTTCTCCATCTTTGCTATCTCTCCATCTTGACTGACTGCCTTGTTTCCCAGAATATTATGGAGCAATTAATCATCTTCTCTTTTAAGTGAGGTCTCTCTCATTGCTCCTACTTTACACCTGAAGTTCATCTACTTTATTGGCCATGCATTTACACTCAAGCACTCCCAACTTCTCTTCTTTGTAGTCCTGTGCTCCTACTTAATTCTATCATTTCCAAGGCTAACTTGCTCACATAGCTTGTTTCTAGTAATAATGCTGTGCTTTTATATCCAAATCTGCATTGAATTAATTAAAGCTTCCCTACAGCACTAGGTACCTGGTTTGCCATGATCTTGGTAGCAACTCAGTTCCGGTGCAAGCCATCCATTCGGAATCGATCCTTCCATTTGCAGAGGTGGTCCCAATGTCTCAGGAAATCGAAGCCTTCTCATCTACACCAGCCTCCCCCAGCCTTGCATTGACCTTCTACATCCTAATATTTTTATTCTTTTTTGTTGTGACACTGGGAGGAATCCAGAATTTACTACCGTTGACTTTCAGGCATGTTAACTTGATTTGCTGTTCTTTAAATTGTAGGAACTTCACCTCCTTCATCTCAACACTGTTGGTTCTGATTTGAACCTTGACTCATGGACTTCCACTTCTGCCTCTTTCCCTTGCCCCTTCACCATGTTCTCCAACCTTTCAGTCCGCTCTTGTGGCAACAAAGAGAAAATTTACACTGCAGGTTTGATGTTAGTAGGAGCATAACTATTTGCCCCTTGAATATCAGTCCAGTCGTTGGCTCCAAATTTAGTAAATTTGAGGAAAACAGCAATGGAATACTGTAACCCTGTTTGTTTGATAGAGTACTTTGGAAATATATCTCCTGCATAGTTCATGAAGTTATGTGTCAAGAATCAATTATATGCATATGTTTTCTTTGTGTGCTCAGTTGTGCCCAAAGCCATGGATTTCAGTGAAGTGATGAGATGGCTTGCTTCATGTTGGAAGGTACCACCTTCAATATTGGAGGTTTGAGCTCAACCTTCTGTAAGGTCGTGATTACAAGAATCTTTGTTACTTCGACCTGATCTCCGTATACATGGGGTGGGTGATAGCCGTTGCAATGCAACTCAACATCTAGCACAAGCAAAGATTTAAGACTTTGTGGACTGTATATCCAGCTGTACTATCATGTGGAACCTGAACCTATCTGCACTGAATTCCAAGTGCAGCATTACCTGTCACTTGTTAAATTTCTGCCTTGCCTATATATGTAGCATTTTACCATTCTAGCAAGATTTTGTCTGCTCTTTGCAACATCCGCTCAACTCATATTAGGAAGAGCTCTTTGTTTCTAGTTACACATTGTGTTTTGGCACAGGGCACATTCTTTTTTCAAGACACGCTTAGCAAGAAAAAGTGTGACTGATGTTGAAAAAGAAATTTTAAATGGGTGGAGATGGAGCATTTGGGGAATATATGGAAATTGAAGCCAGCTGGTACTCAGACATCTGAAGAACATGTGCAAGCCAGTGAAAACACGCAACTACACACCAAGTATCAGTTCAAATATGTTTGTGGAACTGTTCTTGTTGTTTTGGTTTCATAAATCAGGAATATGCATCAGCATTTATGCTGAGCTATATTTGCAACTGGCTTCCTGTTTGGAGTGACCTTATTGCAAATATAAAGAGCTGTAGCCAATCCTTCTTTCTAAGCAGCTAACAGTGACACATTTCATTGACATTTCCCTTCCTCTCAGACACTATGATTCAATATTCAGCATCAAAAGTCATTATTGTTATGGAGCCCCTCAAAATCCAGTCTGGGGGGGGGGGGGGGGAATTAATATAGAACAATAGTTCTACACTTTTGGCAGGTGGGTGCTGGAAGAGAGGTGGGCGTAGAGGGGATTATCTGCAAAGGCATATCAAGCCCAGACCAGTGTTATCAGAGAGGGACATTGAGGGAGAAGTGCATTGAGCAATGTCGAGAGTGATATGAAAATTACTATATCTTTAATAATTTGTAAGTAGGTACCTGTTTTCTTAAGGGATTAATAAAGCATGCTCTATGTTTAGCAATTTCCCTACTATGAGTATCATATAGTGTTATAATTTAGATGGTTGTCCATGTTTACTAATCCTTCAAAAAGATTTGAGAAACCACTGTTGCAGAGAACTGATTGTGTAGCGACATTGGCTGCAGGAGAGGAGGGAAGGAGTTTAAGAAGGAAAACAGTTTTCAAGACATACTTTCAGCGAACCTGCCAATGTGTATAACTATAATGGTACTTTCTCAATTTTGTTAACCTAATTCCAGTGTAAAGCTGGAAATCTTGGGGGTGGCAGCCTCCATGGAGAGAGAAACAGAGTTATTGTTTTGATCTGAAAAAACTCTTCTCCAGAACAAAACGAAGACTCAAAAGGTTGACTCAATTTTTCTCTCTCTACACATGTTCCAGACTTCCTGAGTTGCTATAGCATTTTCAGTTTTTGTTTCAGATCCTCACCAACTGCAGTATTTTGCTTTCATCCAATATAAATGGTTAACAATGGACTGGCTTTTATGATGAGCACTGCACTGACCTACAGATATTATGGCCTTTTGATTAGATCGAAGCATCGTTACAATTGAAAAAGTGAAGAAAATGTAACTCAATGCCATAATTCAGTGTAGAAAGTGAAAAAAAAATGTGGGATGAACAGAAGCAGGGAAGAAAGTAAAAAGTAAATTTTATGTGCCAGAGAGGTTTAGTAGTAAATAAGATTTATGTCACCAACAAAAATATTACTTAAATGGTCAAGCTCCAACTTATTTATATCTAGTTTTTGTTGATGTAGATCACCTTGGTATAGCATCTTAACATAGGTCTGTATTTTATTGTTGACCTATTGGTGCAGTCCCATTGTTATGTACCCTCTACATGAGCAACAAAGTTACAGCAGCTTCCTAAGTTCTGCCTTTACCTGTACATGCGCAATCATCAGAGGTTGCTGTCCGATTTCCTTTTTAATATCAGTGCTGGCATCACCATTGGGCAATGTTTTCTGTGTCAGGTCTTTTATAATCCTGATGTCTGATGTGTCTTGAACAGATAAAAATCCACTGCAGAGCTTTGCATGTGATATTCACCCTGACTCATTAATCTGGCCCTTCACAGCTCATGAGCAGACAGGGATGTTACTGTTTTGGAAATTTAACTCCTATTTTGTATCTGCCAATGACATAACCAGTGTACAACTGTTTTGATTCAATTTTTTACTAAATATGTTCAAATTGAGTTTTTGCATGGAAAACGTTCTAATGCAATTTTAAAGGGAAATAAAGTTATTCAGATTACAATATAGCAAAAGGACTAAATAGTTTACATCTGACATACTTGGAGCTTTCTCTGCTGATGCATTGGCTAACGGGTATTCCATCAGTTGATAGGATCACTAATAATGAGTAAGGGATTATTAGCTGATAAAGTTTATTGGATTTGATGTCAGAATCCTATTAATGTGGTGTAAAGGTTACAGCCCAAAACCTTGTGCTCTGACATGTTTGAATAAGGTAAGAAATACCCTGTAGAAAGAAGAAAGAAAACAATGTGAGCTCTTACATTTTCATATATACCTGTTTTTTATTGCACATTGCCATATATTCAGACGATACAGCAATTGAAATGCTTCATAATAGCTTAAATGCTGCTGTCCAACCGATATCTGCCCCAGCTATCACTTTCTTATTGTTTCCTTCCCTCTACTGCATGTATCAGGTCCTTTTTGGGATAGTTTCAGGACATGCTTTACCAGCTCTTCACATTTAGATGGAGATGCTAAGAATCAGCAAATGCTTCAACTACAGGGAGCTTTGCCCTAAAGTACAACCCAGTCCTGGCCTCATGCTCAAGCAATGTACAGTCCCAGAAAAGGCAAGGGCTGCAATACAGCAATCAGCAGCAAGAGCTATTCCCGATTTCCTCCCCCTCAACCCGGCAGTAGCGAGTCTGACTGCTGCATCAGCTGATATCTATTCTGCAAATTGAAACTGAAGTACAAGAAATCAGGTAGCCTCTTTCGGGAGTTGTTTAAATACCTAAAAAGGAAGGGCGAAGCCAAAGTAAACATGGACCCCTTAGAAAATAATGGGAAACCAGGAAATGGTTGAGGAGTTGAGTTGAATAAATACTTTGTATCAGTCATCCCAGTAAAAGACAAAAATTGCAACCCCAAATTACCAAATATTGAAAGGACAAAAGGAAGAGAAGAAATAAATACGATAACTATCACTGGAGATAAACTACTAGAGAAACTAATAGGTCAGTAGCAAGATAAGTCTCCTGGACTGTTTAGGATGCATCCTTGGATATTAAAAGTCATAGTTATGGTGATAGTGTTTGCACTGGTCTTCCAGCAATCCTTAGATTCTGGAAACACCTGAGAGGATTGGAAAGCTGCCAATGTAACACCTTTATCTAATAATGGAAGACAATCATGCTTTAACTATAGGCTAGTTAGCTCAATGTCTGTTGTTGGGAAAATGTTAACATGTATTGTAAAGGATGTAATAGCTGAGGATTTAGAATTGCATGATGTGATTAAGCAGATGCCGCATGGGGCTTCATGGAGGGAAAATCATGCCTGACAACTTTACTAGAATTCTTTCAGGAGTTAACAAGCAGGACAGACAAAGAGGAAGTAATGGATGGCCCTTCATCAGAACTGAAATGTTGACTCTGCTTCCTCTCCACAGATGCTGCCAGACCTGCTGAGTTTCTCCAGTAAATAGCTGCTTTCATTTAGATTTCCAAAATTGGCAGTTCTTGGTTTTATTAAACATAGAGAGGGTTTGCTAAAATTATACAAGACAGAAGCCAGAACACAGATGGAAAATTTGAACAGTTTCAGGCCTCTTATTTAAGGAAGGTATACTGGCATCGGAGGCAGTCCAGAGAATGTTCATTGGGCTGACAGCAAGTGTGGAGGAATGGCTTTATGTGGAGAGGTTGTATAGATTTGGCCTGTATTCACTGGAATAAAGAAGAATCAGAGGTAACCTTATAAAACGCACAGATTTTTAGAGGACTTGACAGAATAAATGTGGACAGGTTGCTTCCTCTTATGGGAGAATCCAGGACAGAGGCCATAACGTCAGAATAAGGTCACACATTTAAGATAGACATTTGGAGGAATTCCTTCTCTCAGAGGATAGTGAATCTGTGGAATACTTTACTTCAGAGGGCTGTCGAGGCTGAGAGATTTTTCTTGAGTAAGGGAATAAAAGATTGTGGGCACAAGACAGGAAGGAAGAGTTGAGGGTTTTCAGATCGAACATGATCTCATTGAATGGCAGAGTAGACTCGATGGGCTGAATGGCCTACTTCTCCTCCTGTGTCTTATAGTAGAACAGAATTCAAGTTTCAGGTCAATTATATTTGATCAGAAGTATGAAAAATTAGAGATGGCTGGGGGAAGAACAAAAATAGAATTTCAAGGCACTTATTAGTTTAACATTTTTGTTTTAATGTAGTGTCCTACATCACTGATTATCAAATACATTGCTGCTGTTGGAAAGAGCTATCCAATTTAGTCCCACTTGGGAGGAAAGAAGATGTGCTTTCTTCATAGCCATAAAATTTATTTGTTTCGTAAGTGTGAATCTCTGCTAATTCCCTTTTGAAAGTTACTTATGATTCTAGATACACCAGCATTTCAAGCAGTACATTCTAGATCATTGCTGTGTGGAGAAAAAGACTGCCAAATGACGTAGGCAGGGAAAACTATCTAAAACCTTTATTACTTTATGCACCTCTGTTAAATCATCTCCTAATCTACACTACTGTTATCCCAGTTTCTCTAATCATGCATCAATTTATTTCTAAATAAAGCTAAGTATGGGGTTTAACCTATACAGTGCTCCAACAATGCGATGGTTTGCTCCATGTGACTGTTGTGAGGATCCCACATGTTTTGCAGTGAGCAGTTTTCAATAATTCCCAAATAAGTAGTAAATAGGAACTAATTTTACCGAAATGCCAGAAGCGTCTACAAATTTCAGTCACTCGACAAGTGCTTTGTAAATAGACGCTACTGTATGTTAACCTACTGAGTCATTATTTTCTTTTTCAAAGAAATTGTGATCAATGTGCCCTGAGAGGGCACATGGTTTGGCTCAGTTATGTTCAAAATTCTGATTAAATTTATTGCAATGGCACCTGAGATCTGATTGATCAAAGAGAGTTCTTTTCACCGCTATCAAGTTAAGTGGAGGCCATTTACCCCTTGAGTCTGCTCTTCAATTTTGTAAGATGATGGCTGATCTTGAATAGATTGCTTGAAATGCTAGCATCAACAGAATCGATAGACTTTCAAAGGGAATTGGATTGTGATCTGAACTGTGTATTCTCTCCTATCCTCAATAATCTTTCGCTTTCTTATTTACTAAGAATCTCTCCACCTTTACGTTAAAAATATTCTGAGGCTTAGGTTGCACAGCCTTTTGAGAACAAGGGTTCCAAAGACACTCAATACTCAAGAGCAAAAAACTCATTGCATCTGTCATAAATGTGTTAACTCCTTATTTTTATTAATTACTATTTTTAAGTAGTGACACCTTTTAGTTAGCCACTGTCCAGCCCTGTTAGGATCTCAAGGTATATTTCAATCACGTCACTCTCACTCTTCTAAACTCCAGCAAGCATGTTTCGAGTCCAGTGATGCTTCTTCAGGACATTTCCTCAGGAGGTAAACCCTCATTCTAGGTATTAATCTATTAAACCATATTTGGGTTGCTTCCAATACATTTACTTTTCTTTAACTAAGGAGACCAACACAGTACTCCACATTCGGTCTCATTTATTGCCCTATTTGGTTGAAAGGTAGCTTCCATGTTTTTATATTCAATTCCTGTTACAATAAACTATAGCATTCTGCTACTTCCTCTAATTGCTGTATCTGCATGCTAATCTTCTGTGATTCATGTTCTAAAGTACCCAGATCCCTCCCTACATATAGGAGCTCTGCAATCTATAACTATTTAGGTAATGTGCTTTTTTATTCTTCCTCCTAAAATGGATAATTTCACTTCTCCTCCCTATGCGCCCCCCCCCCGCCCCATGTTATCCTCTATTTCCAAAGCTTTGCCCACTCACTTTAATCTATTTATACCTATTTTACAGCTTGCTAATGTCGTCCTTGCAACTTAGTTCTCTGATACCTTTGTGTCATGAGCACATTTGGTGACTATATCTTCCATCCCTTCATCCAAATCTTTCACATAAGCTGTAAAATGTTGATGCTTCAGCATTTATTCCTTTGGCATTCTACCCATTATATCCTGCCAATCACAAAAAAACTCAAGTTTTGCCTACTCTTTGTTTCAGTTAGCTAGCCATTTTTCTATCCATGCCAATATTTTACCCCCTAGACCAGAACTAATCCCACCTGCTTGTTCTTGGCCCATATCCCTCCAAACCTCCTTTATTCATGTATCTATCCAAATGTCTTTTAAAACTTGTAATTGTACCTGCATCAACCACTTCCTCAAAAAGTTCATTCCACATGTGAACCACCCTATGTGTAAAAAGCATTTGCCACATGTCTTTTTTAAATCTCTCTCCTGTCACCTTAAAAATATGTCTCCCAGCCTTGAAATCACCCATCCTAGGGGAAAGACAACTGCCACTATACCTATACCTCTCATTATTTTATAAACTCATATCAGATTGCCTCTCAACCTATGCTCAGTGGAAGAAGTCCCAGCCTATCCAGCCTTTCTTTATAACTCAAACCTTCCCTCCTGGCAACATCATGGTAAATCTCTTCTGAACCCTCTCCAACTTGATAATATCTTTCTGATAACCGGGTGGCTAGAACTGGACACAGTATTCCAGAATGTCCTGTACAACTTCAACATAATGTCCCAACTCCGATACTCAAAAGGACTGAACAATTAAGGCAAGTGTGCCAAATGCCTTTTAAAACCCCCTGTCTACCTGTAATGCAAACTTTAATGAATTATGCACCAGTACCCCTGTTCTACAACACTTGGGTAAGTCAAAAGATTTTTTTATTGTTTGGGATTACAGGACTTCCGAAGAATTTTGCACATATTTGTGGGACATCTGATTAAATAGCTCTATAGATATTGCCTAGTTATTTTTGGTAAGGCTAAAGGGCATCTTCTATAGTCTATGATTCTATCAAAGAGAGAATGATTATTTTAGCAAATAGGTTGCCTCTCTTTCCACCTCAGCCTAACAACCACAAAAATATGCATGCCTATATTATCTCCTAAGCATTTCCCCTCATGTGTAAACAGACGTGGAGGAATTTATTCCCTCAGAGCATCAATAATCTTTGGAATTCTGGGATCTCCAACAAGAAGTGGAAGCTGGGTTATATAATACGTCACTAATTCAGTTGTGGGCTGAGGACATTGTTGGCTAGAACAGCATCTATTGCCTGTCCCTAATTGCTCAGATGGCAGTTAAAAGTCAATTATATTGCTGTGGATCTGGAGTCACATGTAGGCTAGACCAGGTAAGGATGGCACTTTCCTTCCCTAAACGACATTAGTGAACCAGATGGAGTTTCCTGACAATCGTGAATAATTTATTGGTCATCATTAGACTCTCAATTCCAAATTTTCCTTTTATTGATGCCAAATTTCTCTATCCGCTATGGTGCGATTTGAACCCAGGTGCCCAGAACATTACCTGTGCCTCTGGGTTAACAGTTCAGTAATAATACCACTAGGGCCATTGTCTCCTCGCTATCTGAGGTTGTGCATTAAAAGCGGAATTAGACATTTTTAACCTACACGGTAGTTGAGGATTTTGACAGTTGACATGGAGTTGAGGCCAGAGTTAGATCAGCCATAATCCTTTTGAATGCCAATTCAGGGTCAAGCAACTGAATAATCTACTCCTGCTCCCATTTTGTATGATATTAAACTTAATTATTTCAGTGCATTCTTTGCTGCTTCCAATCCTTCACCCACTGGAAATCTCAGCTCATCTGGAACTGCTGTATCCTATACTGTACCAAGCTTTGCTGACCAATGTTAGATTATAGAAACAGAAATCGTTGGAAAAACTCAGCAGGTCTGGCAGTATCTGTGGACAGAGTTCAGCGGTGACATTTTAGGTCCATTGACCTTTCTTTCGAACTGGATTTCAGACGTCGAAGTAAAATTCTTATCCCTGGATTAAAACTTTTCACAACCTAGCTCATGACTCTATTTTGCCGTGACTCCAGTTTTGTGCCACCTACATTTGCTCTGCTTTTCAAGAATGCCATGCTTTCAATTAAGTCTAAACCTCTGAATTTCCCTCCCAAAGTGTCTCTAACTCCCTCTTTCGCCGCTAAGATTCTCTGTAAGGTTCACCTCTTTGACCAGTTATTTGGTATAACCCATCACCCCGCTCCCCCAAAAAAAGTCACATTGGCTCATTCTGCTCTTTTTCTCGTGCCTGTGAGTACTTTGGGCTGTTTTATCCATAATGAAGTCCCTGACTATTTATGAGCTGTTGTCGACTGGTAAGTAGTTTGTAAATGTGTTCTACCAAGTGGAGTCAAGTCATAGTTCTGAAACAATCTTGTGATGTGACTCCACAGAAAGGGACAGAGACTACTACAATTGTATTTGTTCTATGAGAAGCAAGGGCTGAATTCCTTCTAAAGAGACGGGCCTTAAGTCGGGATGAGCTATAAATGATGGTCTAGCCAGTGATATCCAGATCAGATGAATGGATCTAAAAACACATCACCCATACCCACCCTATTGTGTATCATTGTTCATGTTCAGTTTCAGTAAAAATTCCCACAGTAGCCTCACAGCGCCAGGCAACTGGGTTTGATTCCAGCCTCTGGCGACTGTGTGGAGTTTGCTCATTCTCCCCATGTTTGCGTGGGTTTCCTCCAGGTTCCCTGGTTTCCTCCCACAATCCAAAGATGTGCAGATCAGGTGAATTGGTCATGTTAAATTGCCTGTAGTGTCAGGTGCATTAGTCTAAGGTAAATATAGGGGAGGGGAATGGGTCTGGTGGGTTGCTCTTCAGAGGATCGGTGTGGACTTGTTGGGCCAAATGTCCTGTTTCCATACTGTGGGGAAGCCAATCTAATTTATAATGCAGCATAATGATCTTGTATGATAGTTTTGCAAAATTATAAGAGTTTCATTTCACTGACAGCTTTATGGTTTTTTTCCTCATAGATCTGTCAAGATTGATTCCAGATGGTAATCATTGTCTGTACATATGGCCATACGTCAATTTAGTGCTTTCAGCCAAATTTCAGTCTATGTTAAAGCCCTGAATCTCTGGAAGAAATCATGAAGTTTAATGAGTGCATCAAACAGAATGAGTCACTCAAACCATATGTTGCAATTGGGATTTTCTTAGTAGGATCTATTCTGGTCCTTTATATGACATGTACACACGCATATGTTCTTCACTTCGTGATTGATGCCCTATCAGCATAATATCACAGGCTAGTGACACCATTTCATTTGCCCCTAGAAAGCTCAGTACTTCTGTTCACTAACTTTCTTGCATATTTGAATCCTCATTCTTTGCCTGGTAGAGAACTCCACATATTTATTACCCCAAGTTAAGAGGGTCTTTCTAATATCCAATTAAATTTTCTTTTCAGGATTTGAATTTATGCCCTCTAATCTGTCCAACTTTAAGTTTTGTCCTCTGGGCTCAGTTACTTTCAACTTGCTTCTCTGAATATAGAGTTTAAATTTGTTTACTGTTTCTTTATTGTTTTAAAGGTGAACTGCTAAACTGGTGACATTACAACACCAGCCTGTATGTATGCCAACCACATGCGATAGATAGAGCTCAGTGACCCCTTAAAGTGTCATCAGATCTAAGCTGTGCAGTTCTGCTACATCCACTGTGAATGGTGGTAGCTATTTAAACAAATTGCAAACATCCCAATCCTCAATGGGGGAGCTCATCACGATCAGTGCAATAGGCAAGGTTAAAGCATTTGCAATTCTCTTCAGCCAAAAACCCCAACTCGTAGATGCATCTCAAACTTTATCCTGAAGTTTGCGCCATCTTAGGTGCCAGTCTTCACCAATTTCCTCCACGAGATGAAGACACTGCTCACTGCAAAGGCTGTGGTCCTGACAACATCCCAGAAATAGTACTGAAGACCTTGACTCTAGATTAGCTGTGCTCTTCATTTGTTTTCTCTAGTATAGCTAAATACTGGTATCCATCTGACTGTTGGTAATATTACCCAGATATTGCCTGTCCACATAAATCAGGGAAATTCCAATCTGGCCAATATCAGCCTTGCTTTCCTAAAGCAGACTGCTTTCAACATCAGAATGATAGAAGACATTATTGACAGTGCCATTGGGCAACACTGTCCACTTAGATAGCAACACCGACTTATTAATGCAGGGGGTCACCAATTTATGAACACGATCTCATACAAGGCTGAACAAATCTAACATATGAATGTTTCCAGAACTTACAGCTGCGTTATGTTCTGACTTGCTTACAAATTGATTTGCAAAGGTACTCAAAAGCAGAACCTGTTCACCACCCAGGAACTGCCTGGTCAGTTTGCATTCCAGCGGGGTACTTGTTCCAAACCTCATCACAGCCTTGGTCCAAACAAGGTGAATTGGGAGGTGAGGTGAGAGTGATTGTTCTTGGCTTCAAGACAGCGTCAAGGATCCCCAGTAAAATTGAATGAATGGGCATTCTTTTTATGTTTCTCACCCTCTTGAGCGACTGCCCTGCAGACCTACCAATGTGAGGTCAGAGATGCAGACTCTTCTGTTACCTTAGTGACTCCTTTAAAACATTGAAGTAAACTGCACTATGTCTGGTCAGTGGTTACAGCTAGCCTGATGGTGATGGTCAATCATTGAACATTGAAGTCTGTGGTGTGTATGGGGAGGATCGTTAAATCATCTCTTGTCAGAGATGATCAGTGCCCTACTACTTTGGGACTCACAACCACTTAAAATAAAGGCTCTGATGTCAGTTTGCAAGATCTTTTTCTTCCCACAGCAATTACTTGCAAATGAAATTTATTTAGATAAAGGTTAATGAATATGTTAAATAGAAATTATTTGCTCCAAATGACTGGGCAATTCGTTAGCTTGCCTGGGTAATTAGAAAAAACCGCATGCCATTAGCATTGGAAAGTCATTTCAACTCTGACGTTGAACAGCAGGCAGTGAAAAGACACACTGACAAAGTATTCAATTTTGAAAAATAGCAGCTTAATGATTGGGTGTCTGCATTAACTTGGTGAATGAAAGCTGTTTTCTACAGGAACCAGTGTTCAGTTCATTAGCTTGTTTAGATAATTGAAAAATACCTCTCTCA
The DNA here is from genome assembly GCF_020745735.1 of Hemiscyllium ocellatum. Taxonomy (NCBI): domain Eukaryota; kingdom Metazoa; phylum Chordata; class Chondrichthyes; order Orectolobiformes; family Hemiscylliidae; genus Hemiscyllium; species Hemiscyllium ocellatum. The sequence goes on from NC_083414.1 coordinate 63,079,715, forward strand.
TAGCGTATTAAAATGCCATTTTAACATACAAGTCTGACTGTAAATAGATAGCAGTTCTATAGACGGAGAGGCGCAAGCCAAGTTGAGAAGCCTATGAGGGCTATCCATTTTGTAAAAGGAAAAGTTATGAGGACTTCTCAGACAAAGAGATCAGAAATGCTGATGTTATTTGTCAGCCTTCTACTAAAGTGAACTCTGATGTTTGAGAGATGTGTTCTTCATGTTGTGCAGTGATAAACTGTTCAGATTAAATTAAGTAGTCTGGTCTTCAGCTAGCTGTGAAATGCATCAGCTGAACGTTTGTATCTCACCATGTCTTATCAAGTGCTGCTGTAGACTACCTTCAGCAAGATTGAAGAAGTACGTATGTGGAAGAGATTATTATCAACATCATGCCAGTCAGTAGATCGTCTTGTTAGACCCTCAGGTATCAAGCCTACAAATGTGAGACAGTGTGAGCCAACTCCTAAAAACCTAAGACACTCCTATCACATACAAAACTGATTATGGTGCCTGAGAACACAAAGGTTCCGAATTTTTAACATGACTGAAAGTAGAGATGAGAGGCTTTAACTGCTTGATGCTTTGAGATTTTATAAAGCTCTGGTTAGGCCCCATTTGGAGTACTGTGTCCAGTTTTGGTCCCCACACCTCAGGAAGGACATACAGGCACTGGAACGTGTCCAGCGGAGATTCACACGGATGATCCCTGGAATGGTTGGCCTAACATATGAGGAACGGCTGAGGATCCTGGGATTGTATTCATTGGAGTTTAGAAGATTAAGGGGAGACTTAATAGAGACGTACAAGATAATATATGGCTTGGAAAGGGTGAACGCTAGGAAATTGTTTCCATTAGGCGAGGAGACTAGGACCCGTGGAGACAGCCTTAAAATTAGAGGGAGTCAATTCAGAACAGAAATGCGGAGACATTTCTTCAGCCAGAGAGTGGTGGGCCTGTGGAATTCATTGCCGCAGAGTGCAGTGGAGGCTGGGAAGTTAAATGTCTTCAAGGCAGAGATTGATAAATTCTTGATGTCACAAGGAATTAAGGGCTACGGGGAGAATGCGGGTAAGTGGAGTTGAAATGCCCATCAGCCATGATTGAATGGCGAAGTGGACTCGATGGGCCAAATGGCCTTACTTCCACTCCTATGTCTTATGGTCTTATGAAGCCTGTAAATGGATGAGTGAAGTAAAGACAATTGTTTTGGCATAAAGTTTGGACTGTGCAAGTTGACGGATATGACAATTAGTAGAAAAATGGAGCTGAGGATTAGGATCAGCCATGATCTTATAAAATGGCAGAGCAGCCTGAAGGAACTGAATTATTAGTGGAAGCTGGCAGGGCAAGTTGCAGAAACTGTTTAGCAAGACATTTGGAATCCTGGACTTTATAAATAGAGGCATAGATAGGAAGAGCAAGTTATGGTAAACCTTCATAAAATATGAATTGACCATCAGTTGGAGTATCATTTCCAGTTCTGAGTAACAAACTTGAAGAACCTGAAGGCATGGGGAATGATGAAGAAAAGATTTACAAAAGTAATTCGAATGATGAGGAACTTTGGGTACAGGGACCGATTGGAGAAACTGAAACTGTTCCCTTGGAAAAGGGAGAGTTGAGAGGAGGTTTGGTAGAGATATTCAGAATAATGCGAAATCCGATCAGGGTATATCAGGAATTGTTTCCATGGGTACAAAGGTCAAAAAGAAAAAGGCAGTGAATCAGGTGGTCGGTGAAACAACAAAAGATGACATTATCAGAAACTCTTTCATATTATGATTGGATAGGATTTGGAATGAAAGAGTGTGGTGCTGGAAAAGCAGTGAGCAGTCAGGCAGCATCTGAGGAGCAGGAGAGTTGACATTTCGAGTATAAGCTCTTCAGGAATGTGGGGGAGGCCCAAGGAGGTTGAGAGATCTATTGCATTCCCAGCTATCTTCCTGAGCCCCAGCCCCCTGTCATCTATCTCTCAGACCTCTTGGGCCACCCCCACATTCCTCAAGAAGAGCTTAGGCTCGAAACTTCGAATCTCCTGCTCCTTGGATGCTGCCTGTCCGGCTGTGCTTTTCCAACATAACACATTTCAACTCTGATCTCTAGCACCTGCAGTCCTCACCTTCTAGTTGATTACAACCTTATTGTGAAGCCTCTTCCAAGGATGCTCATCTTGAAGAAGTTCTCCTCCTCCCTCTATAAGGGTCTCAGTGAGTCTCTTTCTCACAGCACCCCCCCCCCCCCCTCACATTTTCCTCAGTACCTGTCCATGGGACCAACTGATCCCATGTGTACTCCAGACTACATTCAGACCATCACAATTTGGACCTGACCAGGCTACCCACTCTATCCACCTTCTCCATGACTTTCGATTTCCTGGCTCCCAATGCCTCATCTTCACCATGGACATCCAGTGCTGATACACCTCCATCCGTCATGATGAAGGCCACCAAGCCCTCCATTTCTTCTTTTCCCGCCAACCCAATCAGTACAGTTCTCTCAGCACACTCATTTGATTGGCTGAACAGGTCCTCACCCTCAACAATTTCTCGTACGAATCCTCCCACTTCCTCCAAACCAAAAGGCACCCACATGAGCCCCAGCTGTACCTGCCCCTTCGTCGGGTACGTAGTACAGTCCATCTTCCACAGCTACACTGGCACCTTTACCCGTCTTTTCCTCTGCTACATCGATGACTTTATCAGGGCCACCTCATGCTTCCATGAGGAGGTTGAACAGTTCATCAACTTGACGAGCACCTTCCAACCTGACCTCAAGTCCACCTGGACTGTCTCGGACACCTCCCTTCTCTTCCTGGACCTCTTCGTCCCTATTTCTGGCGACCAACTCAACTCGGACATCTGCTTCAAACCCATCAACTGTCATAGCTACCTGGACTACACCTCTTCCCACCCTACCTTCTGTAAAAACGCCATCCTTCCCTCTGAGTTCCTCTGCCTCTGCTGCATCTGCTCCCAGGAGGATGAATTACACCATAGAATATCTCCTTCAAGGACTGCAATTTCCCCTCCCACATGGTCAACGATACCTTCCAGCACATCTCCTCCACTTCCCATCTCTCCAATCGCAACAAGGACAGAAAACTCCTGGTCTTCACCTTCCACCCCACCAATCTCTGGATACAATACATCAACCTCCGCCATTTCCCCCATCTACAAACATATCCTACAACTAGACATACATTTCCCTCCCCATCTTATCTGTGTTCTGCAGAGACCATTCTCTCCGTGACTTCCTTGTTAGATCCATGCAGCCCCCCCCCCCCCCCCCCCCCCCCCCCGACACCAACCCATTCTCCATTCACGGCATCTTCCATTGCCACCACAGGAAGTGTAAAACCTTCCTCCCACCCACCTCCGTTCAAGGCCCCAAATGATCCTTCCACATCTGACAGAAATATTCATGCACCTCCACACACACCGTCAACTGTGTCCGTTGCTCCCGAGAACATCTCTGGGACACGCACGTCGAACAACTACATCGCCCTGTGCTGAACACTTCAACACCCCCTCACACTCCACCAGGGACATGCAAGTCCTGGGCCGCCTCCACCACCAGGTTCTAGCCACTCAACGACTGGAGGAAGACTGCCTCATCTTCCTCTCTGGGACCCTCTAACCACATTGGATGAATGTTGATTTCACCAGTTTCCTCACTCCCTTCCCGCTCACCTAATCACAGATCCAGCCCTCCAACTTGACACAGTCCTCTTGATCTATCCTGCCTGTCCATCTTTTTTTCCACCTAGTTGCTCCACTCTCTGATCTATCACCATCACCCCCCACCTCCATTTACCTATTGCCTTCCCAGCTACCTTCCCCTCCCAGCCCCATCACCCTCCCATTTATCTCTGAACCCCCTTAGACCTCCCCGCATTCCTGTTGAAGAGCTAATGTTCGAAACGTCAACTCTCCTATTCCTCGGGAGCTGCACGACTCACTATGCTTTTCCAGCACCTAGCATTTTGACTCTGATCTCCAGCATCTTCAGTTCTCACTTTCTCCTAGAATTGCAAATGCACTTGTTGAGAATGTGGTGGAGGCGGATACAATCGTAATTTTCAAAATCAAAATGGATAATTACATGAAGGCAAAAAAAAACTTCACCTTTGGGACAGGGTAGAGGAGTAGGATAAGCTGAGATATTGCAGATAACTGCCAATTGATAACTAGCTTCGCACTGGCATTAAAATGCATATACCATGATACTGGTGCGCTGCCAGGTTTATCGGCTGTGTGTCTCAAAGATGAACAGGTCGTATCAGTCAACACATCTCTTCAGCTGTATGCATCAAGCAAGATACTGACTGTACATAATCAGCCTGCGCTTATGAAGCCTGCAACACTGTATTCAACATTAGACAAAGTCAAAAATCACACAACAGCAGGTTTAGTCCAACAGGTTTATTTGGAAGCACTAGCTTTCGAAGCGCTGCCTCTTTGTCAGGTGGTTGTGGAGCAGAATCATAAGACACGGAATTTATAGCAACAGGATTGCAGTGTCATGGAATGTAATATTAAATAAGTTTAGCTTAAGAATTTCATCTTTTAGAATGATCATGTTTGTTTCAGTTCCTTCATATGCAAATCCCATAACTTTTTTAAAGTTGTATTCTCAAGATAGCTTTAACAATAGGTGTCATCTCAACTCAGGTAATGCATTGAAGGTGTGAGGTTAAAGTCTATCCGTGTCCCAATGTTAGGTCAGGCTGTTTCTGTTTCTATTTCTAAGGTGGGATTTACAGAATCTTACATGGATTTATGCAGTTTTTGAGCAAAATAAAATGTAATCCTGCAAGTACAAATTCACCCAAATCATGATGTTCAGCATTAGATGTAGATCAGCAATTGGACAGCATTTGCTGGTTAATTCTGACTGTGTACAGAATTAGACTGAATAACTAGTTTAGGACAGTCAGGCTCACAATGTGACACACTTGTGTGTACTGGTAGTAGGTATACTTATATTAGCAGACAAGGATGTGTTCTTTGCAGACTGAAATAGCGTACACATCCACTGTTGAAAATGTGTTGCTGGTTAAAGCACAGCAGGTTAGGCAGCATCCAAGGAATAGGAAATTTGACGTTTCGGGCATAAGCCCTTCATCAGGAATGAGGAGACACTCTCCTCATTCCTGATGAAGGGCTTATGCCCGAAACGTCGAATTTCCTATTCCTTGGATGCTGCCAAACCTGCTGTGCTTTAACCAGCAACACATTTTCAGCTGTGATCTCCAGCATCTGCAGACCTCATTTTTTTACATATCCACTGTGCCTGTTTCAACTCACCAAAATGGGTGCCAGCCATTTACTGGTTCATTTCTCAGGGAAATACTTTGATCAATAAGAGTCAACATGCCTTGTTTAATAATTTAAACAAAGCCAGGGAGTTAACTGTTAATCGTGCTTAACTGGTGCATTCTCCATGGCACCACGTTTTTCTTTCAAAGTGTCCTATGAGCAAAACAAGCTTCACAGAGTGTCGTCTTTTTTCACCAGTGTGTGTTTCTGTATTACCACACCAGTATTGAAATGACTTTAGGGGAAAAAAATTCCTGTCACAATTTTAACTACTTTTGTCAAGTGCTGTATACACAGATGAGGGCATGCTGTTTATTTGGTGATGCATTTCTCTGTGTCGTGAGATCAAATTAAAAGCATATTTTTGATGCCAAAGACTATGTGTGATATATTATTTCTTCATTCTGTGACATAAGCTGCGTGCAGCCTTAGATATTCTGCACAAACGACCTGTCTCTGTTCTTAGAGACGCTGCTTGTTCATCAATCATTTTGGGACAGACATTTTTAATATGGATACTTACAGAGCAATGATAATTGACAGATGATTGGAAGAGTCTGTACCATTTATGTATTGATTAATCTTTAATGGGGTAACAACTAGTGTTCATTTCTGTCTTACATCTATTATCGCTATTAGTTTTGTACTTGTTAGCAACTTGTTAGACAGTTGTTTGAGTCCTCTGACAAGCAATAGTTTAACAATGAAATAGAATCAAACTTAATACTGGAAATGAACAACTCAGTAATACACCAGTTGCCTGACATTCAGTTGCTTCTATGCTGATTATGTGTTTGTATTGTGTGTGTATTCTTCACATATATGTTGCATGCATTGACAGAGAAATTGAGCAATAATCTGTCTGTGCATTCTAAGTGATTCTTGGTGGTTAAGTCAATGAAAGAGTTGCTGTGGTGCTGAGCTGTCTGAATCAAAAAGGATCCAAGAACAGTTTCCAGATTATTCCAAGTTACCCGGTCATTAAGATTGTGAAAGATCGACTAGTAAGTTGGGCTAAGTTTTGCTCCTGCCCTGCTATTGTGTGAGGACAGGAGCAAAACTGACTGTGATAGTGTTTTATTTTGTAAAATATTAGAGTTAAATTAGTGCAGGAAGTTTTGGTAACTTTGTACTCTCCTTAGATTGAGAGGTGTTGTAAACAAGGGTGTTTTTATGAACTTTTTACAAGGAGGCTATGTAATTTCATTGCTTGTTTTTGCTTTAAATAAAAACTCCTGTCTGAAACTATTATCAGTGCCAGCAGTAGTTTGTCCGAGCAAATAAGGTTTTAGTTAAAGTAATATTATGAGGCTTTAAAGCTTACTTTCTTGCAAGAGGAGAATGTTGGAGACAGGTGAGATTTATGTATGTAGACAGATAAAAAGCCTTGGCGCCAGAACATTCAATTTGCATTTAAAACATCATTCAGTGGGTCTTGGAGCTATTATTGCCTTTTCTTTCCAAACAAATTTCATTGCATATTGAGTTGCAAAAGAATTCATCTGTTTTCTCGTGTCCTGCAATACAGAATGTAAGGGTCGAAAAATGTGGCACTGGAAAAGCACAGAGGGTCAGACAGCATCCGAGGAGCAAGGGAGTCGACGTTTCAGGCATAAGCCCTCCATCAGGAATGTTATGCTGCTTTTCAAATTGCATGATTAGGGACTTCATACAGTCAGAGACTGTCTTCTTCGCAACTGGACGTGTTTGACCGATCAAGGTCATTTTATCTGCAGAGGTTCCAACCTTAGAGCAAGGGACCTATTGTCTGCACGTAGAGCTGAACAACTTAATTGCTGTATCCTTCCCATGCCCATCCATAGATTACACTAACTCTCCCAATAGCCAAAGTTCTCTGCCCAGTATCCCACCCCACTATACTGACCACTGATGTTTCAATACGTTGCAATCCAATGGCTGTTCAAGAGAAGACTTGATCAGCTCGACTTAAATCTGAACTGAGTTAGAACTGAAAAAGGTTTGACTATCAGAATTGCGGAAATATTTTCCTATCAGCTTCAGAAAACCACCCTGGGATTGTCTCTGCAGCTCAAGAAAGATAAGCTGAAAGCCCTCAGTTAGGCAAAGATTTTAAAAGCTGAGACAGAAGAGAGATTTCTGTGGAATAGCATCTCTGTAATTAGCATTGTGGAACAGGTTGAAGGTTTGTTTTGAAGTTTGTGTCTTTCTAGGTATAGTGTGGTTGTTTTCTTTCTGTTGTATAATATACTTATGTTCTGTTGTTAAAGAACATCTGAAGCCCCATGTGAAACTGCTTCAGTGATCAGCCTCAGATATTAAATACATGGTCTGTGAAACCCGGTTTCATTCTAATGTGGCCAGTATTACTATCAGCTGAGGTCATAACAGTATACAGATTTGACATAAATAACATTTCTTACGAGGGTGATCATTACAATAAATATTCACCAATAAACTTCAGTAAAACGTACAGGATGGATAGTGCTTGGTGCTAGCCGCCCAGTTTTATATGAATTTATGGTAACTTAGAATACTAATTTACTTTGCACATGTTTAAGTTGTCAAATTGGTAATTGATTAGTTATGGTCCACAGTTACAGTTTTAATAGTGAAGTAATTTGTCTGTCTTATAATTAGTATTAGTCTTCCCCTAAAGTAACAAATTCCTCTTGAGTCTTATGGGTAAATGCATTGCTCAGTACAGTCTTGAACTGCTTATGATATTAGGAGGTCCAAGATTTCATTCTTAGCCAATGAGCAGTTCGATGCTCTTTGAGACAGCTTCACATTGGGCGGCATGGTGGCTCAGTGGTTAGCACTGCTGCCTCACAGCACCAGGGTCCCAGGTTCGATTCCAGCCTCTGGCAACTGTCTGTTCTCCCTGTGTCTGCGTGGGTTTCCTCCGGGTGCTCTGGTTTCCTCCCACAGTCCAAAAATGTGCAGATCAGGTGAATTGACCATAGTGTTAGGTGCATTAGTCAATTGGTCTGGGTGGGTTTCTCTTCAGAGGGTCAGTGTGGACTGGTTGGGCGAAGGGCCTGTTTCCACACTGTAGGGAATCTAATCTAATCTCTTATCTTCTAAAAGTTACTGCTCTTTTAAAATTCTTTTACTGTTACTTCATGGCACATTTATTTGATGAGCAGTGAGGGAATCTTTTAAAATTTGATGCAAGTTACAAAAACATGAATGGACAAAGCCATGGATGAATCTAAAATATAACAATGAGAATTTTAAGTTTGAAGCAAAGCATTCTGACCAGTGCTGGATTTTAAGATGCTTGATTAAACAAAGGCTCTGGATTCTGAGAACTCTTCTGCAATAACACTGAAGACTCGATCCTTTCGGCACCTTCATTTTCTTACCTTCGCCATTCCCAGCAGGCCATCGCCACATCCTTGTTTTAAAATCATTCTTTTGGCTTACTCTGGTATATCTTTGTAATCTTCTTCAATGGTCAGAGATCATTGTTTGGCTTCCTTTGTAAAACCAATTTTAATTACTCCATCATTGTCAACCATCCTTTCAGCTGCCTTGGACCCTAGGCTCTGAAATTCTCGCAAGAAACTAAAATGCACCTCTACCTCCCTCTCCTCATTTAAATGTTCCTTAAAACCTACTTCTTTAGCCAAACGTTTTGGCCACCTTTCTGATGGGTTCTTATGTGACTGAATCTCAATTTTTTTTTTGTTACACTGCTGCAAATACCTTAGGATGTTGGACTGCTTTAGGAACAAATTGTTGCTGGGGTTCAACTGAAAAATGAGATATAAGTGAGGATATAAAGAGAAATAAAAGCAGATGGACCCATATTCACCATTTATAGAGAACAAATGTTGACCATTGTGTTAATAAACTGGTGGAAAACAAGAAAGGTCGCCAAAGAAATAAAGAGGTTAGAGAGTAAACTTGTCAGATAATGACATTTTTTTCAGAACTTGGAAAAAAAACCTGTGTTTTTGGATTTAGTAAGGAATCAAAGTCAGTAGATCAAAAGACAGTGCTTTTAATAGAAAAGGTATTGGAGTTCTGCATGAAGTAAATTGGAGAGCATGAATCTATTTATAGATGAATTACTGATAGAGAGAGCCAAAGCTCACATTTAATTTACACTTGTAAAATACATGTAAAAACTGTGTCTTTGAATAACTGGAAAGAACTTTTACTCCCCATTGAGATTCAAGTTTCTGAGTTTTAATAACTGAGGGTATGTAATCTGAAGTAAGTTGTTAAACAAGTGGTACAAATATTCAGAGATGAATGGAGAAGATTAATGGGATGATAAATGAACAAAGCAGGAGAGAGATTAGAACATATGAAACAATTATTTGTTTAGTGGGGAATGTGACAGAGGATGAGTTATTAAACAGTCTAGATAGGTGCAACATATCATGAATATTCTTCGGAAGAGATCAGTAATATGTTTGGAGCTGCAAAGGTACGAAACAGCCATCAGTGGCTTTGGAGATACTTCAGTTTCACAAAGCATGTAAATTATATCCAAAAGCAAGGGACATGAGCAACAGTGGAACTGTTGAGCTGGAAATCACAACCATGAATATAAAGTAGTGGATAGTGTCAAGTCTCCAAGCGTCCCTCATATATCTTGTTGAGGCTGTGTTCCGCAGTGAATTGAAATGACCAGCCTTTTATCATTTATCAGTAAGTTGTCTATGATTGTGAAACTGTTTTTGAAACTCAAAATATGTTTTCATGGGTGACCTTCAACACAATGTTGATCAGTGGTGAGACATTGTTAGTCTCTCCTTTGCTCCTTTCATATTTTCTTGAATATATCATAAAATCCCTACAGTGTGAATGCGGCCATTTGGCCCAACGCATCCACACAGACCCTCCGAAGAGTAACCCCCACCCAGTCCCATTTCTCATGACTAATGCACCTAATCTACACACCCCTGAAGACTATGGGCAATTTAACATGGCGAATTCACCTAACCAGATCACCTTTGCACTGTGGGAGGAAACCGGAGCACCTGAAGGAAACGCATGCAGACAGGGAGAATGTGCAGACTCCATGCAGACAGTTACCTGAGGCTGGAATCGAATCCTGCTGGTCACAGTGCCAACATTGAATGACTACATGAATCAGTGTCAATATCATGCCTGGTAAGGCTGTTGACCGTCACTGTAGAAAGTGCATCTACCATGATCAGTTTCTCCTGCACAAAAACTATTTCATAGGTAAAACTCAAAAAGCAGACAAAGTCCCATGGGGGCACCCTAACTAAATCTCATTGAGTAGGGAGACCAGTGGTTTGTGGTATGTTTCTTTGAGTCTGTTCAGAGCAAGGATATCTTCTGAAAAGAATTACAAGCTCAGAGAGAGCCTGCTTTCCTATAAATGTATGCCCTGTCTCTGCATCTGACAGTACCTTCAATGCATAGTACACAGGTTTCCAACATTTGTCTGGCTGCTTCCAAGGCTGGAGCTGATGCGTTTCCCAAAGGATGAATTATAGTGGGATGGCCATCCATGGACATACATCTTGATCTCTTGGAAAGCATCCTCCCGATTTTGTTTCCAACATCATCCTTGCATCTGAAGGGTTTAGTTGTAGTTGTCAGATGAAGCCAAATGTTTGCTATCCCTTTTTTTAAAACAAAGCAATGGCAAATCATGAACTTCTGTTAGAGTAGGGAACTCCTCGCTGATCTGTTGTGCATCTTTCTGGATTAGTGGTGCTGGAAAAGCACAGCAGTTCAGGCAGTACCCAAGGAGCAGTAAAATCGACGTTTCGGGCAAAAGCCATTCAGCAGGAATACAGGCAGACAACCTGAAGCGTGGAGAGATAAGTGAGAGGAGGGTGGGGAGAAAGTAGCATAGAGTACAATAGATGAGTGGGAGAGGAGATGAAGGTGATAGGTCGGGGGGAGGGGGAGTGAGGGTGGATTAGATAGATGGAAAAGAAGATTGGCAGGTAGGACAAGTCATGGGGATAGTGCTGAGCTGGAAGTTGGGAACTGCGGTAAGGTAGGGGAAGGGGAAATAAGGAAACTGTTGAAGTCCACATTGATGCCCTGGGGTTGAAGTGTTCCGAGGTGGAAGATGAGGCGTTCATCCTCCAGGCGTCTGGTGGTGAGGGAGCAGCGGTGAAGGAGGCCCAGGACCTCCATGTCCTCGGCAGAGTGGGAGGGAGAGTTGAAATGTTGGGCCACAGGGAGGTGTGGTTGATTGGTGCGGGTGTCCCAGAGATGTTCCCTAAAGCGCTCTGCTAAGAGGCATCCAGTCTCCCCAATGTAGAGGAGACCGCATTGGGAGCAACGGATACAATAAATGATATTGGTGGATGTGCAGGTAAAACTTTGATGGATGTGGAAGGCTCCTTTAGGGCCTTGGATGGAGGTGAGGGAGGAGGTGTGGGCACAGGTTTTGCAATTCCTGCGGTGGCAGGGGAAGGTGCCAGGATGGGAGGGTGGGTTGTTGGGGAGCGTGGACCTGACCAGGTAGTCACGGAGAGAACGGTCTTTGTGGAAGGCGGAAAAGGGTGGGGAGGGAAATATATCCCTGGTGGTGGGGTCTGTTTGGAGGTGGCGGAAATGTCGTTGGATGATTTGGTATATGCGAAGGTTGGTAGGGTGGGAGGTGAGCACCAAGCGGGTTCTGTCCTTGTTACAGTTGGAGGGGTGGGGTCTGAGGGCAGAGGTGCGGGATGTGGACGAGATGCTTTGGAGGGCATCTTTAACCACATGGGAAGAGAAATTGCGCTCTCTAAAGAAGGAGGCCATCTGGTGTGTTCTGTGGTGGAACTGGTCCTCCTGAGAGCAGATACAGTGGAGGCGGAGGAATTGGGAATACGGGATGGCATTTTTGCAGGAGGTGGGGTGGGAAGAGGTGTCATCCAGGTAGCTGTGGGAGTCGGTGGGTTGTAAAAAAATGTTGGTATCAAGTCGGTAGTCATTAATGGAGATGGAGAGGTCTAGGAAGGGGAGGGAGGTGTCAGAGATGGTCCAGGTAAATTTAAGGTCAGGGTGGAATGTGTTGGTGAAGTTGATTAATTGCTCAACCTCCTCGCGAGAGCACGAGGCATCTGTCATTGCGTCATCACTTTTGGCCATGACCACAAGAAGCAAACAGGCTCCATGGTGAATTCACTCTTGTCCTGAAGGCTGAGTCCTTTGGCATTTTACAACCATGTACATCTTGCTTCTTGACCTTTTGCCATGTATCCCAATGTCAGCCATTTACAAATAATGTCTATTAGACATGTTCTATTAAAGAATCTCTGGGGCAGAACGATCCCAAATTGATGAAGCCAAATCCCTCAAATGCAGTTACAAATGTGGTTAGCAGTCTTGATTGCTCACACGGTGTCACCTGCCCGAATCTATTGTTTGCATCAAAGTCCATGAAAACTCTTTTTTTTGATCAATTTAACTACGCTTTTGTCAATTATAGACATAGGGTGGTTTTCTCTTGTCACCGTCCTTTGGGGGGTGGGGGGGGGTTTCAACATGTATTTGGATGGAACCACTAGGTTTGGGTACAGTAATAACTCAGTTGGCTTTGTTACGAGGGAAACAAATCCCGTTCTAGTTGTTTCTGAACTTGACTCATCAAAGAATACATAACAGTTTAAATTTTTCTTTAGTCTAATGCTATATTTAGCATTGAACTTCTGTAATCCATTGAATAATTTAGGATACTCGTGTTCAAAGGAACTCTATCTTTTCCTGCTTAACCACTTTGATCTTCTGAAGCAGGTTAATGGCAAGGTGCACTTTCCTTTGTGATAATAACAACTCATGACTGTAAAGTATGCATAAAAATGTGATGACACGGTTATGGTGTAAGTAGTATAACTTTAACCATAAATGCGATACCTCCTGGACTATGTAGTTGTCCTGCTGGAGGTTGTAACTGGCACAGTGGTTCGCACTGCTGCCTCAAAGTCCCAGGGACCTGGTTCGATTCTAACCTAGGGCAGCTATCTATGTGGAGTTTGCACATTCTCCCATATCTGTGTGGATTTCCTCCCACAATCCAAAGATGTGCAGGTTGGGTAAATTGGCCATGCTAAATTGCCCATAGTTTTCGGGAGTGTGTAGGCTATGTGCATTAGTCAGGGGTAAAAATGTAGGGTACTGGAATGGGTCTGGGAGGCTTACTCTTTGTAGGGTCGGTGTGGACTTGTTGGGCCGAAGGGCCTGTTTCCATACTGTAGGGATTCTAATTTGTGACAACGAAATGAGGACATGCCACAACCCAAAGGACTGGCCACACTCCCATACATCAGGAGCATTTCTGAACTGACAGCCAGACTGCTGTGACCACTAGGACTCATAACAGCACACAAACCAACAGCCACTCTCAGACAACAACTCACCAGGACAAAGGACCCGATACCCAGCATGAGCAAAATCAACGTAGTGTACAAAATCCCATTCAAGGACTGCACAAAACAATACATAGGTCAAACAGGAAGGCAGCTAACAACCCGCATCCATGAACACCAACTAGCCACGCAACGACACGACCAGCTATCCCTAGTAGCCATATACTCAGATGCCAAACAACACGAATTCGATTGGGACAACACCACTATTATAGGGCTGGCCAAACAGAGAACAGCCAGGGAATTCCTAGAGGCATGGCACTCATCCACAAAGTCTATCAACAAACACATCGACCTAGACCCTATATACTGGCCACTGCAGCGGACAGCAACTGACAACCGGAAGCGGCAGATTCAAACCAGTATAAATGCCGGAGGAATCAGCACAGAAGCGCTTCACAGGAGGCTCCCAAGCACTGAAGATATCACCTAGAAAGGGGACGAAACGTTTGCAACAAAAACTCCCAGCTCGGCGAACAGAACCACAACAACGAGCACCCGAGCTACAAATCTTCTCACAAACTGTGAATTCTATAAATACGTTAGGGGCAAAAGATTAATTAGGGAGAGACTACATCCTCTTAAAGATCAGCAAAGCCACTTATTTGTGGAATTGCAGTAGATGGGGACAATACTACTAAATGAGTATTTTGCATCAGTGTTTACTGCAGAGAACCATATGAAAGATGTAGATGGAGGAAAATGAATACTGATATATTGAAAAATGGCCTTATTACAGAGGAAATGGTACAAAGGTGGATATATCCCTGGGATTTGGTCAGGTGTACCCTAGAACTCTGTGGGAAGCTAGGGAGGTGATTACTGGGCCCCCTGCTGAGATATTTGTATCATCGATAGTTGCAGGTAAGGTGCCGGAAGACTGGAGGTTGGTTTACACTGTTTAAGAAGGATGGTAAGAAAAAGCCAGGGAACTATAGACTGGTGAGTGGTGCGTATGTTGTTGGAGGGAATCCTGAGGGGCAGGATGTACATGTATTTGATTAAGGATAGTGAACATGGCTTTGTGCGTAGGAAACCGTGTCTCACTAACTTGTGTTTTGAAGAAGTAACGAAGTGGATTGATAAGACAGAGCAGTGGATGTGATCTATATGTACCTCAGTAAGGCATTCGACAATATTCCTTGTGGTAGAGGGGTGCCCGTATAGAGGTTTATAAATTCATGGATAGGGTAAACAGACAAGGTCTTTTTCCCAGAGTGGGGGAGTCCACAACTAGAGGGCATTTAAGAAAGATACCTTTAAGATAAGAGGGGGGAAAGATTTAAAAGGAATCTAAGGACGGCATGGATTGAGGATTGGGTGTCTGACAGAAGGCAGGGAGTTGGAATAAGAGGTTCTTTTTCGGAATGGCAGTCGGTGACAAGCGGTGTCCCGCAGGGTTCAGTGTTGGGGCCGCAGCTGTTCACGTTATATATTAATGATCTGGATGAAGGGACTGGGGGCATTCTAGCGAAGTTTGCCGATGATACGAAGTTAGTTGGACAGGCAGGTAGTACTGAGGAAGTGGGGAGGCTGCAGAAGGATTTAGACAGTTTGGGAGAGTAGTCCAGGAAATGGCTGATGAAGTTCAATGTGAGCAAATGCGAGGTCTTGCACTTTGGAAAAAAAGAATACAAGCATGGACTACTTTCTAAACGGTGAGAAAATTCCTAAAGCCAAAGTACAAAGGGATCTGGGAGTGCTAGTCGAGGATTCTCTAAAGGTAAACATGCAGATTGAATCCGTGATTAAGAAAGCGAATGCAATGTTGTCATTTACCTCAAGAGGGTTGGAATATAAAAGCAGCGTTGTGCTACTGAGACTTTATAAAGCTCTGGTTAGGTCCCATTTGGAGTACTGTGTTCAGTTTTGGGCCCCACATCTCGGGAGGGACATACTGGCACTGGAGCATGTCCAGCGGAGATTCACACGGATGATCCCTGGAAAGGTCTAACATACGAGGAATGGCTGAGGATCCTGGGATTGTACTCATTGGAGTTTAGAAGGTTAGGGGGAGATCTAATAGAAACTTACAAGATAATACATGGCTTGGAAAGGGCGGACGCTAAGAAATTGTTTCCATTAGGCGAGGAGACTAGGACCTGTGGCCATAGCCTTAGAATTAAAGGGGGTAACTTCAGAACAGAAATGCAGAGACATTTCTTCAGCCAGAGAGTGGTGGGTCTGTGGAATTCATTGCCGCAGAGTGCAGTGGAGGCCGGGACGCTAAATGTCTTCAAGCCAGAGATTGATGAATTCTTGATGTCACAAGGAATTAAGGGCTGCAGGGAGAATGCTGGTAAGTGGAGTTGAAATGCCCATCAACCATGATTAAATGGCGGAGTGGACTCGATGGGCCGACTGACCTTACTTCCACTCCTATGCCTTATGGTCTTATGGCATGGTGGCTCAGTGATTAGCACTGCTGCCATTCAATGCCAGGGACCCAGGTTCAATTTCAGCCTCGAGCTATTGTCCGTGTGGAGTTTGCACATTCTCCCCGTGTCTGTGTGGGTTTCCTTCAGGTGCTTTGGTTTCCTCCCACATTCCAAAGATGTGTAGGTTAGGTGAATTGGCCATGCTGAATTACCCACAGTGTTTAAGGAAGCATAGGTTATGTGCATTAGTCAGTGGTAAATGTAAAGTAATAGGGTAAGAGAATGGGTCAGGGTGGGTTACTCTTTGGAGGATCGGTGAGGACCTGTTGGGCCTAATGGCCTGTTTCCACACAGTAGGGATTCTATGACTTCAAGGGGAAACTTTTTCATGCAGAATGTTTGGACGGTTAGCAAGGGTGAATACAGGGTGAACTAGCCATTTGAATGGAGAACTGGCTTGAAGGTAGAAGACAGAGGATGGTGGTGGAGGGTTGCTTTTCAGACTGGAGACCTGTGTCTAGCAGTATGCCACAAGGATTAGTGCTGGGTCCACTGCTTTTTGTCATTTATATGAATAATTTAGATGTGAATATAGGAGGTATTGTTAGTAAGTTTGCAGATTATATCAAAATTGGAGGTGTAGTGGACAGTGAAGAACGTTACCTCAGAGTACATAGGGATCTTGATCAGATGGGCCAATGTGCCAAGGATTGGAGTGGCAGATGGAGTTTAATTTAGAAAAATGTGAAGTGCTGCATTATGCAAAGCCAAATCAGAGCCAGACTTATACACTTAATGATAAAGTCCTGGGGAGTGTTGCTGAACAAAGACATCTTGAAGTGTAGGTCATAGTTCCTTGAGAGTGGAGTCACAGGTCGATGGGTGTTTGATATGCTTTCCTTTACTAGTCAGAGCATTGAGTGTAAGAGTTGGGAGGTCATGTTGCAGCTGTACAGGACATTGATTCGGCCACTTTTGTGATAGTGTGTGCAATTCTGTTTTCCCTGTTGTAGGAAGGATATTATGAAACTTGCAAGGGTTCAGAAAAGATTTACAAGGATGTTGCCAGGGTTGGAAGATTTGAACAATAGGCAGAGATTGAATAGCCTGTGGCTATTGTCCCTGAAGCATCGCAGGCTGAGGGGCAACCTTATAGAGGTTTATAAAATCATGAGGGGCATGGATAAGGTAAATAGACATGGTCTTTTTCCTGGATTTGGGGAGTCCAAAACTGGAGGGCATAGGTTTAAGACAAGAGGGGGGGAAAGATTTAAAAGGGACCTTAGAGGCAGCTTTTTCACACAGAGAGTGGTGCATGTAAGGAATAAAGTACCAGAGGGAAGTGATGGAAGCTGGTACAATTAAAACATTTAAAGGGCATCTGGATGAGTATATGAATAGGAAGAGTTTACGGGGATATAGACCAAATGCTGGCGAATGGGACTAGATTTATCTAGGATATCTTGTTGTCATGGACGAGTTGGACCGACGGGTCTGTTTTTGTGCTATATATCTCTGAAAGAAAATGTTTTCTTCTTGCCCTCTAACTGTACACAGGGAGCCCCCAATATTCGTCTGCTCTCCAGCTATACCCAGGACTGTTTGTACTGATCCTTGGCACCAAATGTAACCTGTTCCTGCCTTCATGTGAACAATTCTCCATGGGTTTCCAGAGGCATTCTAGCTGCTGCATGTCTCTTGCTAGGTCTGACATGCTTCATTCCATGGAGTATGGATTCTGCTTTGGAGGATCCACAAGGTCCTGTTCTGTAAGATCGTTGATTGTTCAGCTCTCCCAATTGCTTGAGCTGCCTTCCTAATGAACTCTCCTGCCAACGTATAGGAGGCAGCTAAATAGATTCTAATCATTTACCACCACATTGTCATGGTAAATCCTCACCTCTGCTCATTTATGTAATATAAACTGTTTGATAGATTGCCTGCTACCGTTTTGTTTTATTGCTAAAAATGTGTAAAGCCTGCTTGGTCTTGTGTCACGGTGGAAAACTACTTGATACTCCATGGAGAAGAGGATCTTATCTTTAGGAATGTAATTACTGCATTATAGCAACTATGTGCAAGTTACATCAATAGGACGTGATGAGGAAATTGTGGGGAAAAAAACCCAGATGCATTGGCAGACTTCTTATCCTAAGCTGCTATCTCCTCAAGCCCATCATGTTAGGTAATACTTAAGGCACTTCCCAGCAATAATCCCTTCAGATCCTTACACCAAGGCTTCCTGAAATGGGCCCAAAAGGAGTCACAATCTGAGGGTCCTGAGCTCTCAAGCAACAGGAACCTGCTTGGAGCCCTGACCATGTTAGAAGGGTTGAACTCCTGCTCGAAGAGATCCCTGTTCTTGTTCTCCCCAATCCCTGCTCTCTCGGTTCTCAAGCCTTGAAATGGAAAAAAGTTTTGGAGAGCAATGTCTTACACACTGGTACAACAGATTTTGAAAGTAAATGTCAGCTTCCCAAAGTTACACAATCGAGATTGTCAAACAGCTGGTGACTAGCATTGCTTCTTGGTTTAGGCATTGTGCTTATCGCTAGAATGATGGAAAGACTTCTAATGAATGCGTAGGCCTAGATGTGAACATAAATGCTGAATAGAGTATTGGTTTCTGGTCAGGAAGCCTGTATGACTTTAAGATTTTAATATGCTTCAGACAAACTCACGTCAGTTCACAATCACACTGCATTTTGTTGTAATGCTTTTGCAAAACATGCAAATGATGATGTTTGCTTGTATTCAGTAATGTGATATTGTGACAAAGATCCAAACCATAACATTTGATTTATCCGAAGTATTTTTGTCTCCAGCATTAGTCAGCGCAGTTCAAAGAAACTAGGAAACTTTACTCTGCACAACTCATTCAAACAGCTTGCAAAATTTTGTTGGAGGTTTTGTCTTTTCAGTAGGATACAGCAAAGGCCATATTCCCTTTTAGAAAATTGATCCTATGTCACTATCATGAATAAAAAAAACAGAGGTGCTATTTCCAGCATCGTGGCCACATTTAATCTTTAACCAATATAGTATTACATTTGAGATTAACTGGCCCATCCCACCAACCTGCACATTTAAAGGACCATCTTCAGCCATTTTTGCCACGTCCAGCAGGATGTTTAACAACAAACACACCTTCCCATCTTCTCTCCTCTCAGTATTCCATAGTAAGCCTCCCGGACATACTGATTCACTCCAACTTCGTAGAGTCATATTGCACAGAAGCAAACCCTTCAGTCCAAACAGTCCATGCCGAACATAATCCCAAACCAAACTAGTTCTAGCTGCCTGCTTCTGGCCCATATCCTTCCAAACCATGTACTTATCACACTGTCTTTTAAACGTTGTAACTGTGCCCACATTTGCCACATCCTCTTGAAGTTCATTCCACACGCGAACCACCCTCTGTGTAAAGAATTTGTCTCCATGTCTTTTTTAAATCTCCCTCCTCTCTAAAATATTTGCCCCATGGCCTTGAAATCCCCCATCCTCAGGAAAGGACACCTACCATTAACCTGATCTATACCTTCATGATTTTATAAACCTCCATAAGGTCATCTCTCAACCACCTACTCTCCAGTGACAAAAGTCCCAGCCTATCCAGTCTTTAATTATACCTCAAACCTTCTATACCTAGCAGTATCCTGGTATATCTCTTCTAAATCCTCTCTAGCTTAATAATATCCTTTCTCTATTACATTCCTCACGGGCACCTTCCTATGCAGTCATCGAAGGTGTAATATTTGCACCTTTACCTCCTCTCTCCTCTCTGTCAAAAGATCCCAGACGTACATTCCAGGCGACGCAGCACTTGTACTTCATTCAATCTCATCCAATGCATTCGCAGCTCACAATGCTGAAGACCCTCCCCATTGGGAAGACTAAACAGCCTCAGTGACCACTTTGTAGAACACCTCCACTCTGCCTACAAGAATGACCCCAACGTTCCTGGCCCTGCTGCAGTGTTCTAGAAAAGCCCAGCCAAAGTTAGGGGAAAGGCACCTCATTTTCCACGTAGGCACATTACTTTCAGGACTCAGCATTGAGTTCAACAGACCATGAACTCTGTCTTCCATTTTGATAAGCCTCCCCTCCACCCAAAATCTTGTAAGTGTAGGTTTGCTGTGAGCACACTGTTCTATTATCTGCAGTTAATATATACTGCTGACACTTTTTCATCCATACAACTTCTCTACAACCAGTAGCATTCACTTGGGCTTTTGGTCTGGGAAATCTTTAATATCAGTTCTACTTGCTCATCTCCCCACCACCCCACCATTCCCTCCCCCTCTGTTTTTCTACAAATCCCAACACATTTCCAGCAGCCTTCAGATCCAAACAAGACTCATATCGGACTCAAAAACATTAATTCTATTTCTTTCTGCGCAGATGCTACCAGACCTGCTAAGGTTCTCCAGCATTTTCTGTTCTTGTATCTGATCATTGCCACTTTGCTGTAACTGCGTGATTTTGCCCTAAGTAAGATTTTGCCACGTATTGCTGCTTGCTGTATTTCTGATAACACCATTCTTCAGACCTTATTTCATTGACTATAGAGTGTTTTGAGATGTCCAAAAGAGGCACAATGTACACTCTCCCTTTCAGCACTTCATTACATACTCGCCATCAATCATGGCTCAGTGCTGGAGTCGTATTGGTTCCAATTGTTTCATATATTTGAGCATTTGAAAGTTCTGGTGAATAAGAGTAAGTGCGTTGTTGTTGCTAGAGGTATATAGATATCAAAGCATTGACTTAAACCTTTTGCCATCAGTTCAAATGTCATTAACACCTTTTTAAGTTGCAGTTCTGTCAGATACTTTCACTATTTTTAGCAGCAATCCACAGAAATCTGGAGTTCTGCTAAACACGTCAAACAATGCAGGGAAAAGGCTACAACAATTTTCTTGTCAACCACAGTGAGTGTAATTGTGTGGTATGGATTGCCTGTAAAGTGTTCCAATCTGTTTCCTCACTCCAAAGGATGGAAGAATGTCATGACAATTCATGACAAGTGTGTATCGAACATTAATTAATATGAAAGCTTTACCTTTGTGGATTTCTACAGATCTTTGATGTTACCCGAGTTCAACAAGTTCACAAGGCAGCATGCAGTTGCTAACAATTACTTTATGTCTCTGGCAAAACAGGCACTTATGATGGGGAACCATATTCGATTCTGTCTCTGTCTTTCCCCATTTGTCTCTTTGAACCACAGATGCACAAATTAGAATTCACTTCTGTTACCCCTCAGGCATGGTAAAAATGGTGGAAACTGTATTTGAAGACAGGACTCCATTGTCATTTTAAGAACACTAGAGAGGCTCTACATCTGAATAAAAATTGGGGCTAGTGTGCTTGCAGTAACGTACCTGTGATATGTTTGACTCCTATTATGTCTGTGTCCAATGCCAGTGGTGAATCGTTGCATGGTAGACTCCAGAACCAACAATGAACCAACAGAGACTCTCAAGTTCAAATCTCTTCAGCTGTTTAAAAGTTGGCGTTGCATCTTTTTTGTGTTCCAGCTAGAGATTTCTCCAGGTCTGGGGAAAGGATGTATACAGCAATAGCAAGTTGCATTTATAGAACACTGTTGGAGTGTAAAATCATTGCAATCCTTTTCACAAAGTAGGAGATAACAGGATGGTGAGAAAAGCCTGGCCAAAAATATGGATTTTTAAGGAGTGTCTTTAAACAATTTTTGAAGAGTAGGCGATGGAGGAAGTCCAGAGGGGAGTTGAGAGTGTGGTGCTGGAAAAGCACAGCAGGTCAGGCAGCATCCGAGGATCAAGATAATTGACATATCAGGCAAAAGCTCTTGATCAGAATTCCTGATGAAAGGCTTTTACCCAAACATGCATTTTCCTGCTGCTCGGATGCTACCTGACGTGCTGTGCTTTTCCAGCACCACACTCTTGACTCTAATCTCTAGCAGCTGTAGTCCTCTCGTGAAGTCTAGAGCCGAGTCAGGCGGCTGTAGATGGGAAAGACCACACCTTCTCTCATATTCCTGATGCTTAGGTTCCTCCTGGATCGGTAGGAGTGGTAAAAATGGTTAAGGTTCTCAACTCTTTTAAGCTTTTAATGTATGGTTGAGAAACTTACAGACATCAGTGCCCTGTGCTTACAAATGAACTTGCAAAAGTTCCTTTCCTTAAGTTAAATCAGTAGCACATTTGCAAACACTGCTCTTGAGAGTTCACTGCTGTGCTATTGGCTGCTTCATTTTCTTGTTCATTTTGGCTGTTTACTACCTGAAAATGTACATTCCTTTTTCAAAAATAAACAAATAATATTGGTGACACAGGTTGTTGCAAAACCTCTCCCCAAATTTTGACCGTCTTATGTATTATAACAATTTCATGAATAATCCATTAACTTATGAAGGATCGTTTGATGGAGAAGAAAGGAACGTAGGAACAGAAATCAGCCAGATAGCCCTACGAGCTTTCCCTGCTACTTAACACAATCACAGCTGATTGACCAGGTCATTGTCCTTTACCCATAATATCTCCCATAACCCTGTATGTCACTGATCATCTTAAATCCGTCAATCTTTATACTAAACATACCCAAATACTGAGCTTCCTCAGCTCTCTGGTGTAAAGAATTCTAATGATTCTGAGTGAAAACAAAATTTCTTCTCATCACTGTTTTAAATGACTTCATTTTTAAAATTTTAGTTGCATCACCCCAATTGTAGGCTTCCCATTTGGGGGGATAAACCATTTTATCTACATCTATCCTGTCTATCCCTTGAAGTATTTTGTAGTTTCACCTCTCATTCTTCAAGCCTGTAGAGAATACAGATTAAGTTTAAGCAATCTCTCCTAAGAAGATAGTGCTACTGACCTGGAACAAGTCTGTTGAATATTCGTCGCACTCCCACAATGGCAGTAGTATCCTTCCTGGGTAAAGAAACCATAGTTTTCAAGTGTGATCTAGCCGTGCTTCTATACAATTGGCACAAAATTGTGGCACTCCTATACTCTATTCCTTCTGAAATAAAGGCTAGCATTCCATTAGCCTTCCTAATAGCTTGCTGCACCAGTGTATTAGTCTTCAGTAACTTATCAACAGGATAGGTCCCTTTGTCTGTCTACTCTTACCATTTAAGAAATACTCTACACATCTGTTCATCCTAACAATATGGATCTCTGCTCATTATTCCACATTATATTTTTGTCTGCCATGTTTTCTTGACCATTCACTGATTTGGGACCATGAAAGGTATCGGACAGAAATAGGCCATTCAACCTAACTGGTCCATGATGTTGTTCGTGCTTCACGGGAGAAATTTTACCATAATAGAGGGCATGGCTGAAGTGTTAAAAAAAGTAAGTTGCATTTGTCTTTACTAAAGAGGCAATTCTGCCAGTACCACGATGTAAAGGATGATTAATAGTAACTTTCAAAAAGGAATTGAATATCGATAGAAACCTTCTGCTCAGAAGGAGACCATTCTATTCATTGAGCACATGCTGGATGACAAATAGCCATCCAGTCAAAATATGACTTTTTAGGTTTTTTTTGTCCATAGCTTTGTATGTCATGGCTATTTGAGCACTCTGCAAGTATTAAGAGGGTTTCTACCTTTACACCTTTTTCAGAAAGTGAGTTCTAAGTCCCAATTACTCTCTGGGTGAAGAAAAGAATTCTCCCCTCATCGTATTCACTGCTTTGCCAAAAATCAATGCCTCCTGGTTATTGAACCTTCAACCAAGAGGATTAGAAGCTTCCTATCCACACTGTCTAGATCCCTCAATTTTATGTTTGGTTTCTAATCAACCTGGTCAGAGGTCTTATTACCCAGTTCAGAGGAACAGGTGGGATTTGAATCTGGGCCTCTTAGCTCAGAGGTAGGGACATCACCACTGTACCACAAAAAGATCCCCCTTCCATTTTATATACTTACTGATTTAACTAAATGCCTCGGAGGCCATGCTGTTCATTGCTTCTTTCTCTTATATTGATAGTACCAGACAATTTGACATGCCACTATGTTTAATGGTTGTAGTATTGGAGGATTGCTAGCTTCAGTCTACGTTATCTACATAATACTCTCGTACGTCAATACTCTTGTACATAATACTCTCGTATATCACTTGTGGTATTGGGTGTTTGTCTCAAGACTAAGTAGTCTGAATTAATTCTCTAAATGTACGTGGATACCTATTGTAGCATAATATTTCTGAGAATAGTGTGGAGGGGTGGGTCTGGATGGGGTGCTCTCCAGAGGGTGGGTATGGGCTCCATGGCTGAATGGCCTGCCTATACACTGTAGGGATTCTATAAAATGTCGCAGGTTTGATATGTAGAATTGCCGCAGGGAAATCCTGAGCAGCCGTGAATCACAATTACCGCATCTGGCATTAAGAAGTTCCAATTTTTTCATGGCAGTAATGCAGGTTTAAAGACTGGCAAATATCCTTTTGTTTGTGCCAAAGTAAAACTGGAATTGTAATTGTATCCCTTTGTGCCAAGAATTCAAAATGTGTTTTTCAAAATTAATCAGTCCATATTCAGAGAAACTGACTCAAAAGGCCATTTTATCCTTTTTTTCAACAGGAGAGCCTGTTGTGATATGTTAAGGTGTCTTTTGCATTCAGCAGAATGCAGCATCTCTGACTAGATTAACTCATTTCCTGAATTCACAGCAGTGAGGCTATTGTGCATGCACCAGTAATTTGAAAACTGACAAAGCCTTTTCTTAATGAGCAATTCAAATTGCTATCGAAAAATGTTGCCCATTAGAGTAATTTAACAAATCTGTTTTCAAAGTCGCTTTTGTTTGAACTCCATCAGGACTTACTCCATATTTAATATCTGCTCTGGGTTAAAATGGTCAATCTCAGAAAGGAAGCTTTATATATTTCCCTTTGCTTACCTCAGAATATTCATTATAGTGATTCATTAATCTATTGGAAGTAGCAAATGTGGTAGCCTGTTGGGGTGCAGCAAATCACACAGCAGCAGTGGTAATGGCTAAATAACCACTGTTAGTGATGTTGTTTGAGGGATACTGGGGTAAAGCCATCCCCAGCTCTTGTTTTAAGTAGTGCTATTAGGTCTTTAATGTCCACTTAAAAGGATCTCTGGACCTACTTAATGTCTGATACAAAGGATGGAACCTCAGCAATGGAACTCTCTCCTGACTTTAAAGTATAAATGATAATCTTTGTTCTCAAGACTTGAACCCCCAAGCATCTAACGTAAGGTGCCAGTACTACCACTAAGTTTTGTCTGAGATTAACCTTAGCAGTCGTGGGTAGGAAATATTCAACCAACCATGGTTGATGAAGTTGGTCACTATCCACTGATCACTCCAATGAGTAGATGCTGGATCCAGGCAGAATCAGATTTGCCAATGATGTCTGCTGCCCCATCATCCCAAACAACTAACACTTTCTGCTGGTTGATAGGAAAAACAACCTGCCATCCTTCACTGGTTTGACCTATATGTAACTCCAGCAGATTTGAAATGACCTGGCAAGCTATTCAGTTGTATCAAACTTGTAAAAAGTCCCAAGGGAATAAAACTTGATGCTGCACCTGCCATCGATCTAAGCACTGGAAACAGCAATGAATGGCAAACTCAGCCTTGTCAACTTTGCAAAGTGCTCCGTAGTAACATCTGGGAGCTAGTGCCAGAATTGCGAGAGCTGTCTCAGGGACTAATCAAGCAAGATTGTTGATCAGGTATGGTTCCGTAAATATGACTGCCTGGCACCACTATCAACATCACGGTATATGTTCTGTATCACCATCAGAGATGATGGCAAAGTGGTAAACAGTCATGGGGGGATTGCCCTGGAAGTTCTCAACATTGATTTGAGGCACTATGAAAGTATCATGATAGCTGACCAAATATAGGCAAGGAAACTTCCTGCTTATTACCACTTACTGCCCCCCCTAGGCTGATGAATAGGTAATCCTCCACGTTGAATATCACTTGGAGGAGGCACTGAGGGTAGCAAGGGTGCAGAATTTACTCTGGGTGGGGAATGTGAATGTACATCACCAAGAGTGGCTTAGCAGCAGCACTGCTGGCTGAATCCAAAAGGAAATGATGACCAGACTAGGTCTGTGGAAGGTGCAGACAGAACCAACAAGAGGGAAAAACATACTTGGATACAGTCATTGTAGAGACAAACTCATGCCATTACTCTGGGGATACCTTCCATCATGTTGTGTGGCACTGTCACCTTGCTAAATGCAGTAAACTTCAAACAGGTCTCACACCTTGCCCTGTGCAGTCTACTGAGGCATGGCTACAAGGTGCCCTAGACTGGGACCTGAATATTGAAGGGTGCATGACATTTAGGAAGATTGGGAAGTTATGAAAGGCTGGAGGAGTGGCTGTGTTAGCTAAAGATGATATTAGTACAATAGAGAGAGACAGACGACCTAAATTCAGGAAATGAAGATATAGAAACAGTCGATGTACAGATGATAAATGCAAGAGGTCACTTTCTGGGAATTAAGTACAGGCTCCCTAACAAAAACAACATGGTAGGAATGGATATCATGGAAGAAACAGTGAGAGTTTCTCACAAGGGTATAGTGAGGGGGGGGATTTTAACCTATATGTGGACTGAAAAGTCAGGAATAAGTAGTCTAGAGGAGGAATGCATTGAAGATTTTTGGGGCAGATTCTTAGACCAGCATGTTATAGGAGCAACCAGAGAGCAGGCTGTACTGGACATAGTTTTGACAAATGAGATAGGATGTATTACTGAATTCATATTGGAAATGTTCCTGGGTAGTAGCAAGCATTGAATTTTATGTATAGTTTAAGGGAGGGTCATGTGGCCCCAAGACTCATATTTTGAATTTAAACAAGAGTAGTTATTAAGGCATGAAAACACAACTAATGAAAGTGAACTGGTTAATAAGTACGGAGTGGTGAACATTCAAAAACATATTCCAGAAAGCATAGAATAGATGAATTCCAACAATAAAAATTCTTTGGAAGGATCCACCATCCGTGGTTAACTAAAAAAGTCAAAGGTAGTATCATCCTCAAAGACACGGCATATATAATTGTGCCAAGTCAGAAGATTGGGCAGGATATTAACAGAATCACTGAACTGTTAATAAGGAGGGAACAATCAGAATACAAAAGAAAGTTAGCCAAAACTGTAAAAGCAGATAGGAAGAGTTTTTGGAACATAACATAAGGACCAGATACAGGAGTAGGCCACCTGGTATTTGAGCCCGCTCCGCCATTCAATAGATCATGGCTGACCTTTTCGTGGCCTCAGCTCCATTTATGCACCCTCTCACCATAACCCTTAATTCCTTTACTGTTCAAAAAGTTATCTATCTTCGCTTTAGAAGCAAAGAGGTTCTTCTGCAGCTGTACAGGGCCCTGGTGAGACCACACCTGGGGTACTGTGTGCAGTTCTGGTCTCCAAATTTGAGGAAAGACATCTGGCTATTGAGGGAGTGCAGCGTAAATTCACGAGGTCAATTCCTGGAATGGCAGGATTACTTTACACTGAAAGATTGGAGCGACTGGGCTTGTACACCCTTGAGTTTAGAAGACTGAGAGAGGTTCTAAAACGTGAGAGAGGCAGGAAACTACAGGTCAGTTCACTTAACATCTGTCATAGGGAAAATATTAGAAGCTATTATTAGAGGCACTGTGACAGGGCACCTGGATCAGTTCAGGTTAATCAGGCACACCCAACGGGGTTTTGTCAAATGGAAATCATGCTTAACTACTATATTGGAGTTCTTTGAAAAAGTTACTTATGATAGATAAAAAGGAACGAGTGGGCATATCATACTTAGATTTCTGGACAATAAGATGCCATGTCAAAGGTTATTGTGGAAAATAAAAGCCTGTGGTTTGGAGGTAACATGTTGACATGCACAGAAGATTGGCTGGATTATTGTGATCTTATTGAATGAAAGAGCAAGCTGAAAGGACTGAGTGACTTATTCTTGTAACCTCTTTGTGTGTCCAGAAGTGGATGACAGCAGGTCAAAATGGCAGCTCACCACCACTTTCTCAAGGATAGTTAGGAATTAACAATAAACACTTGGTCAGACAGCAAAGCCCATATCCCCTGAATGAATAAAAGAAATTGAAAGATTAAATATGTGCAGAGTATAGCAAAGGATTGACAGTGTTTCGAGCAGTAATTTGATGCCTGCCATCTTTTTGATTGATTTCGATGTTGGATCCTGTTTATCTTACTGCCACCATTTCCATGGTAAATCACATTACCTTATTAGTGTTTTATTCTCATTTAGTAGTGAAAAGCAAACTGCTGCCAACTACTATTGCTATTTGGATACACATCACTGTTTAGCTCATTTGGTATCTTGGTCAGGTTTCTCCAAAGTATGAATGTATTTAACTTGTTTCAGAATTTTCATTCAAACCCTTTGTTCTCTTTGTACAGCTCCATCTCTGATATATGTAGAGATCCTGAGTATTCCCAGGAACCTGCAGACTTGCCAAACACGTGAGTACAATATTTTGGCATTTCACAGATAAAATTGCTTTTCATTTTCAACTTGCGTCCCCCCAGCTTTCCTTTATTCATTCGGAATAATTTCAGCAAAATATTCTCTGAAATACCTCCTGGTGCATCCGCTGATGTTTAAACCCTGCCAACTAAGTATTCTGTACTCAGATTTTAAATTTGTTCTTTAATGATTCAGCTTCTTGACCTACACAGTATCATTCTAATCCCAAAAAGAGTTCAGCTTCTTATAATATGTTAAGCAGAAGACTGCGGGCGAACAAAGAATGGTGAGTTACAGTACAGACACTGAAGGTGGAGTTCTTGAAGAAGGTTGGATGGAAGTTGGGCAAAAAATTTGGAATCTCGGAATGCATTTGAGGTGCTCAACTAAAGAAAATGTACCAGGAGAGAGAGAGAGAGGTCAAGGTGGGACCTAATGATAAAAATCACGTTGCTGCTACAACAGGCTAGGCTCGGGGGTCGTCATGTATTATGTGTCTAATTAGGGAGCCTCTGATGAGTTATAGGACTCACTATTCATTACCAGGCCCAGCATGTTTGTTCACCCATTCGAGAAGGAGTCACGAGCAGGGAGAATGTTTGTAACAGAGTGTAAATATTCTGAAGGGCAGCAGAAAGAGATACTGCGCCATGTCCAGGAGCAACCCACGCCTGCAGTGATGACAGCAGACTGCAGCCACGTGGCCTGGGAAACCAAGAATTATCCCAGTTGCTGCATTTTGCTGATGTTAAAATTAAATCAAAGTTGGGGTTTGGAGGAAATCACAGAAGCTTTCTGCTCCGACTGGATAATTTTTTTTGTAAAAATCAGCTGTTGTGCACTTCATCACTGAAGTACAATTCAACATCATTGCTGGGGAGAGGTGGAATTCTGTCTGGAGCTGGGGGATAGGAGGGGATAGTGGGAGGAAAAGAATGTTGTCAATCCTGCCTCTGAGTAGGAATTGGTCGATTTCTCCTTTTGAATAGATGGCTGGACCTGCTCTGTACGTGCCACTGTTCTGGTTACGAGGTTTTGTGCAAGCACATTAAGCTCCATGTTTAGTAAGACAGTTTTCCAAAGCTTCCATTATTGTTGACCCCCTCTTGTGTGTTTATTAGTTTCCTTTTTGTGTCCAATTTTTTGTAATGGATTCATGTTGAAGGATCTGGAAAGCAACAAGGTTAGTGATCAGACAAGTGTCATTCCTCCACAGAATTAGTAATTAGTAAATGGATAGAAATTCTATCCATTTGGAGATTGGCATCTCTTTCACAAAGTGGAGGGAGTTGAATGGCAGGACTGATGCTTTTTGGAGGGAATTAGTTCATTGAACCAGAGAGTCTTTGCCATTTCACACACCATGTTCTCAACTTCATATCAATTTAGAAACTTTGCAGCTGTACTGCTGTTAAACATTCTTTTTTTAAAAAAAGATAAATATTGTCTGCTTCATGACTAATTGTACAACAAAGTCAATCATTTACAATAAGCATTTGCTAAAGGATGTCTGGTCAGAAATTAGATCTTTGGAATTTCCGTGCATTGGGAAAACTGAACAATTTTGCTGAGGACGTGAAATTGTCTTTTGTCTATTTGAGACCTGTCATTATCCACGCAACCTAGAAATCAGTAGGAAGTAGAAATACTGTTTGAAGTTCATGATGATAATGAGGTACTTACCATTCCCTCCTTTAGTCACCTTGTTAGTATTCTGTTCTCCTACTTGATTACTAAAAGTGTACCCAAGAGATTTAATCTAACTTACGGTATGGTCTCAGCCTTGGTTCAGTCAGTAGCACTCTCACCTCAGAGTCAGAAATTGCTGAGTTCAAGTAAACTCTTGAGACTGGACCGTGAATCTACGCTAATACCAGTGCAGTACTCAGGAAGAGCTGCAACATTAGAAGAAATCAAATTGAAGTAGTCCATTCATTCAGGCTGACAATCCTATACCGTGATTCTCGGAGAAATCTTCCCCATGTCCTGTGTTTCTCACTTTACAACAGAAACAGCTCTTCATTGTCTGAAGAGTGTTTTTCACATGGGAAGTGCAGTCCAGCAGAACAAAATTATGGAAAGCTGATGCCTTGAAGAAAGCATCATGATTTCTTTGCTGAAATGTAAACTGTACATTCGGACAGGAATTCATTCTTGCTTTCATCAAAGTCAATTCCAGGTTTCAGACTCTGTGTTACCCTGTTTGGCGCATATAGATCATTTCCTTCGTATTAAGTTATAAATTGTAAACAGAGTGCCTAAGAATTTGTAAGTTTCTAAAACAATAAATTGATCTTTTTAAAATAGAATGATAGAATCCTTACAGTGTGGAAGCAAGCCATTCAGCTTATCAAATCCACACTGACCCTCCAGTGAACATCCCACCCAGAACCATCCCCTTAATTTATCACCCTGCATATCCCATGGCTAATCCACTTAGCCTACACATCCATAGACACAAAGGACAATTTAGCATGGCTAATCCACCCAACCTGCACATCTTTGGACTGTGGGAGGAAACTGGAGCACTCAGAGGAAACCCATGCAGACACTGGGAGAATGTGTAAACACTACGGAGTCAGTCACCCAAGGGTGGAATTGAACTTGATTACCTGGCACTATGAGGCAGCAATGCTAACAACTGAGCCACCATATTGCCCTAAATCGTCTCACGTGCAAGAGATCGTATTTCGTGGATCGGCAGACTGTTCAGGATCTAATGATGATAAAACCCTTCCATGCATTAACATGTGCCATGATAGTCCTTAATTTGTTTTAACGAATTATTGCTTAAATTCAAGATCAGTGTAAAGTGGGGATCTGGGGTGCATTTGGTGGTGTTAGTACCAGAAACATTATCTTCCTACTGCTACACAGATTCATAAAACAAGGAAAATTGCTGAAGAAACTCAGCAGGTCTGGCAGCACCTTTGCTGAGAAAAGAGTTAACGTTTCGGGTCCAGTAACTCTTCTGGCTTTTCTCCATCACATTTAAATGATTCGGTGATGTGCACGTCACAGAATTTCATAGGCCCCTTTTGGAATACTGCAGGAAGGATGTTGTGAAACTTGAAAAGTTCAGAAATGATTTACAAGGATGTTGCCAGGGTTGGAGGAATTGAGCTGTAAGGAGAGACTGAATAGGCTGGGGCTATTTTCCTTGGACCGTTGGAGGCTGAGGGGTGACCTTATAGAACTTGTATACAATCGTGAGGGGCATGGATAGGGTGAATAGCCAAGGTCTTTTCCTCAGGGTAGGGTAGTCCTAAACTAGAGGGCATAGGTTTAAGGTGAGAGGAGAAAGTTATAAAAGGGACCTAAGGGGCAACTTTTTAACACAGAAGGTGGTGCATGCAAGGAATGAGATACCAGAGGAAGTGGTGGAGGCATGTACAAATTTGCATTTAAAAGACATCTGAATAGGTTACGAATAGAAAGAGTTAAGAGAGATATGGGCCAAATGCTAGCAAATGGGACTGGATTAATTGAGGATATTTGGTCAGTGTGGACAAGTTGGACTGAAGGGTCGTGTCTCTGTGCTGTACATAGAGTCATAGAGATGTACAGCATGGAAACAGAGCCTTTGGTCCAACTTAAATTAATCCAGTCCCATTTACCAGCATTTGGCCTATATCCCTCCAAACCATTCCTATTCATATACCCATCCAGCTGCCTTTTAAATGTTGTAATTGTACCAGCCTCCACCTCTTCCTCTGGCAGCTCAGTCCATACATGTACATCCCTCTGTGTGAAAGAGTTGCTCGTTAGGACCTTTTTAAATCTTTCCCCTCTCACCCTCAACCTAGACCCACTAGTTCTGGACTCACCCATCCCAGAGAAAAGACCTTGTCTTTTTACTCTTTCCAACCCCTTGTGATTTTATAAACCTCTAAAAGGTCACACACACACACACCCCACATATGGCTCTGTGACCTTTCAGGCTGAATATAAGCAGCATGTGTAGGCAGCAGTGCAAAACTAAAGTTTCATTTTGATGACTTCTCATCAGCATTGACTGAGCAATTGACAGGGAATCTGTACATTGCGTAAATGCTTTTATGTCCCCAATGGCTTACTTGTAGTTACCAAATATAAGCAGACTTTTTTTTTAATATAGAATCCCCACAGTTTGGAAACAAGCCCTTCGGCCCAGTAAGTCCACACTAACCTTCTGAAGAGTTTCCCACCCAAACCCATTCCCCAATACCCTACATTTACCCCTGACTAATGCACCTACACACCCCTGAGTACAGCAGGCAATTTAGAATGGCCAGTTCACCTAACCTGCACACCTTTGGATTGTGGGAGGAAACCAGAGCACCCAGAGAAAACCCACACAGATACAGGGAAATTGTGCAAACTCCACACAGTCACCCGAGGCTGGAATTGAACCCAGGTCCCTGGCGCTGTGAGGCAGCATTGCTAACCACTGAGCCACTGTGCTGCATGTTTGTTACAGTTTGTTTTTCCAATCATAGCCACTGTTTCTGGGTATTTTGAATCGATTTGGTGTGATTTATGTCTATGTCTGTCGATGGAAGAATTGCATGGAAAAACATTAGTTGTCAGTATTGTTGACCATATAGTGTTTCACTTCATTGGTTCTGTGCTGTTCGTTATCGTCAGCATTTCAAAATGAAATATTGCATACATATACAAGATAATAAGAGAATATAATTCATAGTTTAATCACCCTTGTAAATTGAATTTCATTCCTAACTAAATGTAACATTTATTCCTTTCTTTAATATTCTCAAATAGATATTATTCATTACTAGTAATTGGGCTCAGGATCAGTGATAGAAATTGGAGAAATATAACCAAGGTGTGAATTGAGAAGAAAAATAAATTTTTGTTTAATTAACAGCCCTGGTGTTTGGCAGTGAAACCCAATCATAGCCTTATTCCGGTGTTAGACATAATATAAAAACAAAATACTTCTTATGCTGGAGATCTGAAATATATAAAGATAATGCTAGAGAAACTCAATAGGTCTGGCAGTGTCTGTGGAGAGAGAAACAGTCAGCTTTTTGAGTCTGGTACGACTCTTCGTAATAGTTAAGGCACTGCAGTACTTTAATCATTGATTTTTTTTTGAAGCGACAGTAAAGACAACAAAGTTGCTCAAGCAAGACTCTCCCTCTAAAATCCACGCTGACTATTCATTATTTTTGTTTTACTGTTTACTGCTTTCGGCGGGATTCTGTCAGCTTTCTCACACTTCCTTTAATTATTCTCTGCACTTTTTCTCTTTTTTTTTCTTTCCACTTTTTCTGTCTTGTTCTTTTTAAATTTGGTATAATGTTAGTAGCCCTCTAAGCTCTACCATTCGACCTTCCAATGTATCATTAAGTACGTGTGATTGTGCCCCGGTATCTAGCCTGAACTCTTTTAAAATGCATGGATGTAATCCATCCATAATGTCTGTGATTTTATCCTTTCTTAGCCTCTATTCTGATAACTGTTATCATTTTTCATTCATGTATCTGATAAATATTTGATTATTATATGTTCCTTCAGAATTTAATTTCATAGGTAAGTTTTTGCTTTCCTGATTGTGTTTTTTTTAGATTAGATTAGATTCCCTACAGTGTGGAAACAGGCCCTTCGAACCAACCAGTCCACACCGACACTCCGATTTTTCTTTTCACTTCTATCCTTGCACGAGGTCTTGCACTTTGGAAAAAAGAATAAAAGCATAGACTACTTTCTAAATGGTGAGAAAATTAGTAAAGCCAAAGTACAAAGGGATCTGGGAGTGCTAGTCGAGGATTCTCTAAAGGTAAATATGCAGGTTGAGTCCGTGATTAAGAAAGCGAATGCAATGTTGTCATTTATCTCAAGAGGGTTGGAATATAAAAGCACCGTTGTGCTACTGAGACTTTATAAAGCTCTGGTTAGGCCCCATTTGGAGTACTGTGTCCAGTTTTGATCCCCACACCTCGAGAAGGACATACTGGCACTGGAGCGTGTCCAGCGGAGATTCTCACGAATGATCCCTGGAATGGTAGGTCTAACATACGAGGAACGGCTGAGGATCCTGGGATTGTATTCATTGGAGTTTAGAAGATTAAGGGGAGACTTAATAGAAACTTACAAGATAATACATGGCTTGGAAAGGGCGGATGTTAGGAAATTGTTTCCGTTAGGCGAGGAGACTAGGACCTGTGGACACAGCCTTAGAATTAGAGGGGGTAAATTCAGAACAGAAATGCGGAGACATTTCTCCAGCCAGAGAGTGGTGGGCCTGTGGAGTTCATTGCCGCAGAGTGCAGTGGAGGCTGGGACGCTAAATGTCTCCAAGGCAGAGATTGATAGATTCTTTGATGTCACGAGGAATTAAGGGCTATGGGGAGAATGCGAGTAAGTGGAGTTGAAATGCCCATCAGCCATGATTGAATGGCGGAGTGGACTCAATGGGCCGAATGGCCTTACTCCTATGTCTTATGGCCTTACTCCTATGTCTTATGGTCTTATCCTTATCTCTCTGTATTCTCCCTGCTGTCTGTGTACTTAGCATTTACCTCTTTACCTACCTTCAGTGTTACCCATGTGATCATGTTATAGATTTTCTTTGCAGTTTATATGCAGAATTAACAAGTTGAATCCTTCCTTATTGTGCATTGTTCAGATACCATCGCTGTACATCACCATGATCACAAATCATAACCTCAGACAAAAGATAATTGTGAATATACATCTTCCCCTCCCCACCCCTCTCTGCCTTGCGCAAGGACCATTGCCTCTCCCAATCCTTGGTTCGTCCTATCTCTCCGCACCAACACCCAAACCCACCCCCCAACTGAAGCTGCAGGTACTGCCACTGGAAAAGATACAAAACCTGCCAATACATCACACCCTCCACTTCCATCCAGGGCTCCAAACAGTCCTTCCAAGTGAGACAGAGGTTCACCTAGTTACTGTATCTGGTGCTCGTGTTGCGGTCTTCTCTATATCAGTGAGGTCAAACGTAAGCTGAGGGCACGTTTCGCCGAGCATCTCAGCTGGGCCACTGGGGCCAACCTGACCTCACCTCCCTGTCACCAACCATTTTAATTCCTCTTCACACTCTCTTTCCCACATGACCATTTTCGGCCTCCTCCATTGCCACACTGAATCAGACCACAAATTGGAGAAACAACACCTCATTGTCTACCTGGGCAGCCTGAAACCTGGAGGACTCAACATTGAATTCTTCAATTTTAAATAATTTCCTTCCCTATCCCCTGACTCCCTTCCATTCCACTGACCAACCTTTCCTTCCAACTATTCATTTCTCTCATCGACTAACCAGGCCGTACCCTCTAGTGTTCACATATCACTACCTCAACACTCTGCCCCTCTCCCCACCCAAAGCCCTCCCCCACCCCCACCCCTTTATCTATAGCCCTGCTTGCACCCATCTGAGTCGTGAAGATGGGTTAGATGCAAAGCGTTGACTTCTCCACCTCCTGATGCTACTTGTCTTTCTGTGTTCTTCCAGCCTCCTGTTTGTCTACCCTGGATTCCAGCACCTGTAATTTTTTTGTCTCAAATGCAATTCCAGTGGGGAGAGGAACTCTGTAATGTCACATGAGAATGCCAAGGATGACTCAAGGGGAGAAAAGCATGACAAATCTGAACTGTAATCTCTTATAAATATTTTGGGCTGTGAACATGATAGGAAAAAAGACAGCAGTTAGGGCAAGAGGCATGTAGTTATTTTTCTCTTCTTAGCACGAGGACGGTTGATTCGATCCTGTTAGTGTGTGCTAGTGGGCTGACGATGTTCGTGTACACTAGCTTGTGTGCACTCGCGAGGCTAGTCGTTGTCAAAGAACCATACATGTCTTGTGTGTATTTGTGTTGTGCTATTATTTCTCCTGTTTAACACCTCATAAACTCACTCTTGTGAACCCAACCAAGTGACGTTCACATGGCTCATTTTAATGCATGAATTCATTTGGTCTGCGAGAAAGGTATCCGCAATGGAAGAGATCCTTGAAGCTCAATGATTTAGGGTACTGGAACTTTAATAACTTGGGAATCCTCAGCCGGTGATGAATCGCAACAGTCCAGTGTATTCATGGAAAGAGTAACCGTATGGAAACCCCTTTTTCTTGTTGAGTGTTCCTCCTCCTCTTCCCTCTTCTGGATGTTAATACCTCAAGCATTTATCTGGCCATTGTTAGCAGTTTCCCAATGCCTCACCTAAGTGACCATCCCTCATTTGAATTTTCATTTTATTCCCTCGGGGGAAGTGACAGGCCGGTCCAACATTTATAATGATGACCAATTGCCTTTCAGAAGGTGGTGGCAAGCTGCCTTCTTGAACCATTGCAGTCCACGTACTGGAGGTTGGCGCACAATACCATTAGGGAGGGAATTCCAGGATTTTGATCCAGTGACATTGAAGGAGCGATAGTATATTGCAACACACAACAGAATGAGGCCCCTCAGCCCAAGGTCCCAGGCTTAATGGTCAGGTTTACCTGAGAGCTCCGTGGGAAGCTAGGGAAGTGATTGCTCAGCTCAGTTGCTGAGGTATTTGTATCATTGATGGTCACAGCTGAGGTGCCAGAAAACTAGAAGTTGGCTAACGTGGTGCCACTGTTTAAGAAGGGTGGTAAGGATAAGCCAGGGAACTATAGACAAGTTGTTGGAAGGAATCCTGAGGGACAGGGTGTACACGTATTTGGAAAGGTAAAGGCTGATTAGGGATAGTCAACATGGCTTTGTGCATGGGAAATCATGTCTCACAAACTTGATTGAGTTTTTTGAAGAATAACAAAGATGATTAGTGAGGGCAGAACTGTAGATGTGATCTATATGGACCTCAGTAAGTCATTTGACAAGGTTTCACAAGGGAAACTGGTGAACAAGGTTAGATATCATGGAATACAGGGAGAACTAGCTATTTGGATACAGAACTGGCTCAAAGGTAAAAGACAGAGGGTGGTGGAGGATTGTTTTTCAGACAGGAGGCTTGTGACCAGTGGAGTGCCACAAGGATCCATGCTGGGTCCACTACTTTTCATCATTTATAAAAATGATTTGGATGTGAGCATAAGAGACCTAGTAAGTTTGCAGATGACACCAAAATTGGAGGTGTAGTGGACAGCGAAGAAGGTTCCCTCAGATTGCAACAGGATCTTGGTCAGATGGGCCAATGGGGTGAGAAGTGGCAGATGGAGTTTAAATCAGATAAATGTGAGGTGCTGCATTTTGGGAAAACAAATCTTAGCAGGACTCATACACTTAATAGTAAGGTCCTAGGGAGTGTTGCTGAACAAAGAGACCTTGGAGTGCAGGTTCATAGCTTCTTGAAAGTGGAATTGCAGGTAGATAGGATAGTGAAGAAGACGTTTGGTATGTTTTCCTGTTTTGGTCAGAGTATTGAGTACAAGAGTTGGGAGGTCATTTTGTGGCAGTACAGGGCATTGGTTAGGCCACTTTTGGAATATTGCATAAAAGCAAATTACTGCGGATGCTGGAATCTGAAATCAAAAAAGAGAAAATGCTGGAAAATCTCTGCAAGTCTGGCAGCATCTGTAAGGAGAGAAAAGAGCTGATGTTTCAATTCCAACTGACCCTTTGTCAAAGCTACATGCAATTCTGGTCTCCTTCCTATCAAAGATATTGTGAAACTTGAAAGGGTTCAAAAAAGATTTACAAGGCTGTTGCCAGGGTTGGAGGATTGAGCTATAGGGAGAGGCTGAACAGGCTGGGGATGTTTTCCCTGAAGTGTTGGAGGCTGAGGGGTGACCTTATAGAGGTTTTTTAAATCATGACGAGTATGGATAGGATAAATAGACAAAATCTTTTCCATGGAGTGGGGGAGTGTAGAACTAGAGGGCATAGATTTAGGGTGAGAGGGTAAAGATATAAAGGAGACCTAAGGGGCAACTGTTTCACGCAGAGGGTGGTATGTGTATGGAATGAGTTGCCAGAGGAAGTGGTGGAGGCTGGTACAATTACAACATTTAAAAGGCATTTGGATGGGTAAATGAATAGGAAGGGTTTGGAGGGATATGGGCTGGGTGCTGACAGGTGGGACTAGCTTGGGTTGGGATATCTGGTGTGCATGGACGAGTTGGACCGAGGGGTCTGTTTCCATGCTGTACATTTCTTTGACTATGACTGTAATCACTGGTCCAGACATGCAAGCTGAAACAAGGCTTCAGGCCGTGGCTTGGCCCAGGTGCCTGACGACAGATGCAGTGATATTTCAACAGTCTAGCGGGGTGACACGCAGGGACCCAGTGCATCTGAGTATTCACAGACAATAAAATCAAATCTTAGAGCTTTGCTTTTTTGGCAGTAAGCCAGTGGCTTCATGGTTTGTCAGGACTCATGGTGGAGGCGGCAGGAGTGATCTGGACCATTCCTTTCTCTTTGGCTCTGCTTCCCTTATTTCTCCTTTTTTTAATTTTGTCTTTT
This sequence comes from Hemiscyllium ocellatum, assembly GCF_020745735.1. NCBI lineage: Eukaryota > Metazoa > Chordata > Chondrichthyes > Orectolobiformes > Hemiscylliidae > Hemiscyllium > Hemiscyllium ocellatum. The sequence continues at coordinate 63,118,665 of NC_083414.1, forward strand.
CTATCCTAAATCTTGGAGAATGATGACTTTGTACATGTTTCACTGTACTCCTGTACTTGAGTACACGTGACAATAAAATCTAGTTCTAATATATTTCCAAGTCAGGATAGTAGGTAGCTTGGAGGGGAACTTGCGAGTGGTGGTGGTGTTCCCATGTACCTGCTGCTTGTCCTTCCAGATGGAAATGGTTGTGGGTTTGGAGGATGCTGTCTGAAGATATTTGGTGAATTTCTGCAGTACAATCTGCAGATAGTACATACTGCTGCTACTGAGCGTTTGTGGATGCGGTGCCAACCGCCTGTGATGTTAAAGCTGGTGTACATTTGCAGCTATTTCAGCTGTTGGTGAGCTATTTCGGCATGGAGTAAATTGGAGTGGAGTCCAATCTGGTTCTTAATGGTCAGCATTTTTGTGTATTTTCAGCAGATGTTACTGGACACGAGTTGTATGAATTTTGTGTGATTGCGATTGCCAGCTACAGTATAATATTGGGGTGATGTTGTTCTTCCATTCTTTTGTTGGAGGGCAGGACACTCACACTCACTCACTCTCTCTCTCACACTCACATTCACTCACTCTCATACTCACACACCCGTCCTGGAGCTGACTAGAAATTCCTTCTGTTTTTATTGCTTTCAAAGTTTTGATGTAGGTTATAGTACCTCACGTTTACAAGTCATTATCTTGACTGAAATTAATTGTGTTCCTTTATATAAAAAAATAGCCAATGTAAAATTGCAGTTCATGATATCCATTGTTTAATAGCCTGTTGTGATGTTTTGAAGTTGCTTCAGGCTTATTTGTTGCTCATAGCAAGTATTATTTGTGCTGATGCTCTACACCAAGGGTTTAATATTAATGGTGCAATCTGCAGATAGAAAATTTAATAGAAATATTTGTTAGATGAATTGAATTTGGTTTTGTTTTCTCCCTCAGTTTCCTGCTTGTTTGGTCTCCTCCCTGACAACATTGATTAATTAGGAGTCTTAACTCTAACAGATTGAATCCCCCTTCTCTATATATAAATCTTGACAATGTCAACAAGTACTTCCCTGCATTCGGTGCAAATATCCAGACCTGGAATTACAGGATAGTGATTGAGGGTAGAAACTCTAGTTGTTTTTAAAATTCAGCCCTATCTCCAAAGCCAAACAGTGTAACCTTTCACACCATTCAGTGATGAGCACCCAGCAGCGGGTACCATTCTCCATTGAGGAGTAAGTCCTGCACCACCAGCAAATATTGGACATGACACATATACTAGGTGTCGCAAAAGAAACCTTGACATAAAGACGACTGAATCCAAATGGATGAGAATGACGCTTTGAAAACTGGAATCAGCTAGTTTTGTAGTGCTCATCATAGAATCCCTACAGGCCGTTCAGCTCATCAAGTCCACACCAACTGTCCGAAGAGTATCCCACTCAGCCCAAGTTCCTACCGTATGCCTGTAACCCCACATTTTCTATGGCTAACTCACCTAGCCTGCACATCCCCAGACACTTCGGACAAATTAGCGCGGCCAGTCTACCTAACCTGCTGATCTTTGGACTGTGGGAGGAGCCCAGAGTACCCAGAGGAAACCCACGCAGATACAGAGAGAATGTGCAAATTCCACTCAGACAGTTGCCCGAGCGTATAATTGAACCCAGATCCCTGCCACTGTGAGGCAACAGTGCTAACCACTATGCCACCAGTGAATTGTGTGTGAACTTATATACTGAGATTTACAATACTAAATGATTCCATTCCATCCAGTGTGTCTGCTTTGACATTTACCCTTCATATGTGCAGCAATCGAAATCCCGCATGCCTGCTCTGTTCCCATACCCTTTCCTCTTCCCCCATCCCCAGTTTTCCTTTTACAAACTTGCAGTACCTTTTAGCTTCTATCCATATGGATATCAACTTGAGGTTATCCAAAACTCTTCTACCAGTGTCCTAACTTGCACCAATTGCCAGTCCTGTGTCACTCCTGTTCCCACTGGCGTACTCTGGCTCCTGGTTTAGTAGTGCCTCAATTTTTATCCTGGTTTTCAAATCCCTCTGCAGCCTAGTTCCTCCTCCTCTCCTCCAGCCCTACGATCCTCTTAAGATTTCCGTGTTTTTCAAATTCCAGTTTTGTGAGCTTCCCTGACTTTAATCCCTGTCGCTGGTGAACATGTCATCAGATTGTGAACTCTGAAATTCTCTCCATAAATTTCTCTCTCTATCTCACTTTCCTCCTTAGTGTTTTACTTAAAACATACCTCCTTCACACTCGTGCTTTTGTTTATCTCCCCTGATACCTACGAACATTGCTAAGTGCCATATTTTGTTTTATAATGTTGCTGTAAAGTGCTACGGGATATTTCCATACATTTCAGCATGTTAAAGGTTTTATATAAATACAAGTTTGTTATTGTACATGTACTTAATTTCACAGTGTTTTTGCTTCAAGCACCAAATCTGGTGCATTTGTAGTGGTGCCGGAAAAGCACAGCAGGTCAGGCAGCATCCAAGGAGCAGGAAAATCGACGTTTCGGGCAAAAGCCCTTCATCAGGAATGAAGGCATTCAGGATGAAGGGTTTTTGCCCGAAATGTCGATTTTCCTGCTCCTCGGATGCTGTGCTTTTCCAGCATCACTCTAATCTTGACTCTAATCTTCAGTGCCCACTTTCACCTGGTGCGTTTGAAGCCACACAGCCCCTAATAAAATTTGTTTTATTTTCTCTTTCCTAAATCATTTGTATTTTACATGTCATCTTGTCATAGATACCTTGATCACTGGAATTAATGTTTTTCAAACTGCTCTGTTCAAATTTTTTATTAATTTGGAATACCTTGACCCAATCTCTGATTAATTTTCTTTGTTATTACAAAACTGCCCCAACTTTATGAATAGAGAACTATTTTATTTCATTTTACAGTGGAAATGTGTATGTGTGAACCTAAGAAAATGGTCTTAATAGTAGGGGTACTGTCTCCAATTCCATTTCAGCAGTTACTGTTTGAAGCAGATGGTAAAACTCCTGTGATTTGGAGAACACCATTCTTGCCCAATAGACAATGATGAAAATTGGGAAGTAGACAATAGACTGCTTGTCTGTAGGATAGTATGTCACTTCTGTCTTGTTGGAAAGTGGACTGAAAAACACTACTGAGATGAGACTGGTGAACACCCAGACTTCCAGTGAATTATGTCTGTTTTCTACTGCTACACATATTGTAACCGTAAGTAGCACACTGTTCACCATGGGAACTGACTCCAAGTGAAGGATCCCTAAACCAATGGGCACAAACTGGACCTGTTCTGGACATTACTTCAATCCGAAGTATCTCGACTTTCCTGACTGACAAGAGAGCAAGGTCTCCTTAAATCCACTGTTACAAGCTATCCATTTCTAAGTGAGAAGGCAAAGGTTGTTGTCTGATCCCTTCTTTCAGTGCCTCAAGGTTCGATTAAAGTTCCCACTTTGGATGTAAAACAGCTGTCCTTGGAGGTGGAGGGTCGAAGCATTACTATTAACATTCATCTAAGCACCTGTGACTTGCAATAAATGGAAACTATTCAAACTGCCTGATCATACTAAATGCCACGCTGATACAACATGTAGTAATAGTCAGTTAGAATAGCCCTCACTAATTTCTCTAATCATTAATTATTCCGTGGCAACAGGGTTTTTTAATGTTAAGTCAAAATAGAATGCATCAACACTGGAACTGTATGTGTTGAACTTGACCTTATTCCAATAACACTATACGAATGACAGTCCAGACCAGATTTTGATGTCCTTTAGGATTACATAGAAGAAAAAATACACTGCAAAGTTTTCTTGATCTTCTTTCTTTCACAACCCCACCATCTCACAAGTCAACAGATGGTGTGCAGCAGGGAGCACGTTATTCCTTGACTAAGGAGAAAGTGAGGACTGCAGATGCGGGAGATCCGAGCTGAAAATGTGTTGCTGGAAAAGCGCAGCAGCTCAGGCATCATCCAAGGAGCAGGAGAATCGACATTTCGGGCATATGCCTTTCTTCAGGAATGAGGAAAGTGTGCCAAGCAGGCTAATATAAAAGGTAGGGAGGAGGGACTTGGGGGAGGGGCGTTGGAAATGCGATAGGTGGAAGGAGGTTAAGGTGAGGGTAATAGGCCGTCGTGTTGCTATGGTGTGACGATGGAGGAGTCCAAGGAGTTGAAGTGTTGAGCCATGGGGTGGTTGGGTTGGTTGGTCCAGGTGTCCCAGAGGTGTTCCGCATGTAGGCAGCCTGTCTCCCCAATATAGAGGAGGCCACAGCGGATGCAGTAAATGATGTGTGTGGAGGTGCAGGTGAATTTGTGGCAGATATGGAAGGATCCCTTGGGGCCTTGGAGGGAGGTGAGGGGGGAGGTGTGGGTGCAAGTTTTGCATTTCTTGCGGTTGCAGGGGAAGGTGCCGTGAGTGGAGGTGGGGGGTGTGGACCTGACATGGGAGTCACGGAGGGAGTGGTCTTTTTGGAACACTGATAGGGATGGGGAGGGAAATATATCCCTGGTGGTGGAGTCCGTTTGGAGTTGGCGGAAATGACGACAGAGGACCAGTGAGATCCTGTCCTAGTGGTGATTAGAGGGGCGGGGCTCAAGGGCGGAGGAGCGGGAAGTGGAGGAGATGCGGTGGAGAGCAACGTTGATCACGTCTGGGGGGGAGTTGCAGTCTTTGAAGAAGGAGGCCATCTGGGTTGTACAGTATTGGAACGAGGCAGCGCCAATATAGTCATCGATGTAGCGGTGGAAAAAGTGGGGGGGGTGGTGTTAGTGTAGCTGCGGAAGATGGACTGTTTCATATATCCTACAAAGAGGCAGGCATAGCTGGGCCCATGCGGGTGCCCATGGCTATTCCTTTGGTTTGGAGGAAGTGGGAGGATTGGAAAGAGAAGTTGGCGACCGAATCAATACAGACATCTACTATAAACCGACTGACTCCCACAGCTACCTAGACTACACCTCCTCCCACTCTGCCCCCTGTAAAAACACCATCCTATATTCCCAATTCCTTCGTCTCTGCCGCATTTGCTCCCAGGAGGACCAGTTCCAATACCATACAACCCAGATGGTCTCCTCCTTCAAAGACCGCAATTTCCCCCCAGACGTGATCGACGATGCTCTCTACCGCATCTCCTCCACTTACCGCTCCTCTGCCCTTGAGCCCCGCCCCTCCAATCGCCACCAGGACAGAACCCCACTGGTCCTCACCTACCTCCCCACCAACCTCCACATACATCGTATCATCTGTTGTCATTTCTGTCACCTCCAAACAAACCCACCACCAGGGACGTATTTCCCTTCCCTCCCCAATCAGCGTTCCGAAAAGACCACTCCCTTCATGACTCCCTTGTCAGGTCCACACCCCCCATTCCCAGCACCTTCCCCTGCAACCGCAAGAAATGCAAAACTTGCGCCCACACCTCCCCCTTTACTTTCCTCCAAGGCCCCAAGGGATCGTTCCATATCCGTCACAAATTCACTTGCACCTCCACACACATCATTTACTGCATCTGCTGCACCCGATGTGGCCTCCTATATATTGGGGAGACAGGCTGCCTACTTGCAGAACATTTCAGAGAACACCCCTGGGACATCGGACCAACCAACCCAACTATCCTGTGGCTCAACACTTTAACTCTCCCTCCCACTCCACCAAGGACATGCAGGTCCTTGGACTCCTCCATCGCCAGACCATAGCAACACGACGGCTGGAGGAAGAGCGCCTCATCTCCCGCCTAGGAACCCTCCAACCACAAGGGATGAACTCAGATTTCTCCAGTTTCCTCATTTCCCCTCCCCCCACCTTGTCTCAGTCCCAACCCTTGAACTCAGCACCACCTTCCTAACCTGCAATCTTCTTCCTGACCTCTCCACCCCCATCCCCACTCCGGCCTATTACCCTCATCTTAACCTCCCTCCACCTATCGCATTTCGAACGCCCCTCCCCCAAGTCCCTCCTCCCTACCTTTTATCTTAGCCTGCTTGGCACACTTTCCTCATTCCTGAATAAGGGCTCATGCCCGAAACGTCGATTCTCCTGCTCCTTGGATGCTGCCTGACCTGCTGCGCTTTTCCAGCAACACATTTTCAGCCCTATTCCTTGAATAACCCTATCTGTACCCTCATTGCTTCTCCTCCATCCTTTAATATAGTGAACCATTGAGCAAATATGAATGTAAGCCACAACTTAATATACAACATATGTTGTGATTAAAACCATTTGGTGATGAATCATTATGAGCATATCAAGCACACTGTGTGTTTTCTTGAAATACAACTATAACTAAGAGTCAACTGTCTACAGTTGATATGTCTTGCAGGAGCACACTGCTATTGCATGTTGCATCTATAAAGGGTATTGGATGGAAATTTCAGATAATAGCTCTAATGATTCATGACATATTTTTCAAAGATTTGGCTGTCTCTGCTAAGTATTTTTGCATCTCCCCATGTAGGCAACACAGACATGATGTCAAACTTAGGAAAGTAAATGCTCCGAGCAACTTACTGTAGCTTTAATCAAAGTGTAGCCATTCAGTTTATATGTTAGTGGCAACAGTCTGGTGGTCTGGTTAATAGTTAGTCAGTTATAGGTTTATCCATTAGTGAATACACCAATTTTGATGTTCACAAAGAAAGTATCTTAGTGAATTAGTTTGAAGTGAAATGAAGTGATCAGCTGGCTAGACTGCAAAAAACATGAATTACTTTTTCCTAATTGACACACCAAACTCTTTCTATAAATTTGGCACTGAGTGATTCAGCTGCTTTAAAACTGCAGATTGCAGAACTGAGGTTCCGTGATTGTCTTCTTGGCGATCTGCCAGATTATCCCAGTTGTGAATCTTGGCATTATGTCTGTGCCAATATTTTCCACTCTGCATTTGGTAATGGCAAGCTTCTGAAACACAGAAGCAGAAGTAGTTGTTCAGACTCATCAAATGCCATTTATCAGATCACAACTGAAATATAAAAAAAGAGCAATTAAAAGATTAATTCTTTGGTCAAATATCAAGACCATTTCATGCCTGGGGATCACCGAGTCATAGCCTGCACTTCACCCTGCTGGTGGGGCATGTTTTCTTAGCTCATTCCCTTGCAATGAGATTCATAGAGACAACACAAATTCCAGCCTCAGGCGACTGTCTGTGTGGAGTTTACAGATTCTGTTTGTGTGAGTTTTCTCCTGCAGTCCAAAGATGTGCAGTTTGGGAATTGGCCGTGCTAAGTTGTTCATAATGTCCAAGGATGTGCAGGCTGGGTGGATTAGCTGTGGGAAATGCAAGGTTATAAGGAGAGGGTTGAGGGGCGGTGGGGCTGGGTAGAATGCTATTCGGGCAGTCGATGGGCTGAATGAGCTGCTTCCACACGGATTCTTTGATCATTAGAGTCAGAGAAATGTACAGCACGGAAACAGATCCTGTGGTCCAACTTGTCCGTTTCAATCAGATATCCTAACCTAATCTAGTCCCACCTGCCAGCACCCAGCCCATATTCCTCTAACCCCTTCCTATTCATATACCCATCCAAATGCTTTTTAAATGTTGCAATTGTACTAACCTCCACCACTTCCTCTGGCAGCTCATTCCATACATGTATCACCCTCTGTGTGAAAAAGTTACCCCTTAGGTCTCTTTTATATCTTTTCCCTCTCACCCTAAACCTATGACCCCTAGTTCTGGACTCCCCGACTCCAGAGAAAAGACTTGGTCTATTTATCCTATCCATGCCTCTCATAATTTTGTAAACTTCTGTAAGTTCACCCCTCAGCTTCTGATGCTCTAGGGAAAACAGCCCCAACCTGTTTAGACTCTCCTTATAGCTCAAATCCTCCAACCCTGGCAACATCTTGTAAATCGTTTCTGAACCTTTTCAAGTTTTGCAACATCTTTCTGATAGGAAGGAGACCAAAATTGCACACAATATTCCAACAGTGGCCTAACCAATGTCATGTACAGCGGCACATGACCTCCCAACTCTTGTACTCAATACTCTGACCAATAAAGGAAAGCATACCACAATGAATACTTGTTTACATCTTACAAAACTTTAAAAAAGGTATCATGGAGTCAGCTAATCTTTCCTGTATCCACAACGCAACACATGAAACTACCTGCCTGCTCTGCGATTTAAGATTGACAGCTAACTATTCTTGCTGTATCTCCATTCATTTCTCATGGTCACAAAGCCAGGTTGAATCTCTAGCGTCAGCACCTACCGATTTATGTCAGCTCTTTGTCGTGAACCTCCACTCATATCTGAACTCATTTCCAAACAATTACACAAAGGACCCTTTGATCACAACATGTTGGAAATGTTCAACCTGCAGACCTGGATAAGACTGGAAATCAAGGCACATAAACAATTCCATATAGAGCTCCACTACTCAGTTCTGAATTTGGAATTGATTGAGTAAGATTGTACAGTAGCTGCACGTATTTTAAGATTGTTATAACATCCTTGGATATTCTGCACATGAAAACTAACCTTACATTTAGAAGTTAGAATCCCTACAGTGAAGAAACAGTCCATTTGGCCCAACAAGTCCATTCCGACCCTCTGAAGAGTATCCCACCCAGACGCATTCCCCTACCCTATCACCTTAAATTTACCTCTGACTAATGCACCTACCCTACTCAACCCTCAGGGTTAGGGGCAATTTAGCATGGTTAATCCATCTAACCATCATATCTTTGGACTGGAGGAAACCCATGTAGACACGGGGAGAATGTGCAAACTCTACAGAGAGTTGGTCTGAGGCTGGAATCGAACCTGGGTCCCTGGCGCTGACCACTGAGCCACCGTGCCATCATTTATTGGACTTAAAATGTCTTTTCTTGGTGCCAATATAGTGGAAGAATGATAAGACATGGTATTGCCATTTTCATACAACGTGGATCTCTCCAACAACAGAATTCACTCATATTTCTCTCTCAGGATTAGATTCCCTACAATGTGGAAACAGGCCCTTCAACCCAACAAGTCCACACCGACCCTCCGAAGAGCAACCCACACAGACCCATTCCCCTACATTTATCTCTGACTAATGCACCTAACACTACAGGCAATTTAGCATGGCCAATTCACCTAACCTGCACATCTTTGGACTGTGGGAGCAAACCGGAGCACCCGGAGGAAACCCACGCAGACACGGGGAGAATGTGCAAACTCCACACAGACAGTTGCCTGAGGTGGGAATTGAACCCGGGTCCCTGGAGCTGTGAGGCAGCAGTGCTAACCACTGAGCCACCGTGCTGCCCCATGGTTGGATTTCAGACACAGGTTCCGCCTTTTATCTTGTTCAGTTTGTAGGTCACAAAAGCCATTCTCGTGGAAGTAAAACGTTAAATAAATACATTTTTCAAAACTTGACAGTGAATGAGTTGCTGAGACTTTTAGTTTTGCTTTACTTAAACAGATGAGACATGTTCGTGCTGATCCAATATTCTGTAGCCACTTTGAGTTGATATTGATGATATAAAAACAGACAGTGTTGGAGAAATGCAGAGGTCTGGAAGTATCTCTGGAGGAAGAAGCAGAGTTAACGTTTGGAGTCTGAAATGACACTTTCTTGGAACTCTTCATAAGAAGTCATATTGCACTCAAAGCATTAATTCTGTACATCTCTCCACAGATGCTTCTGCAACACTTTGTGTTTTGCTTCAGATTTCCAGCATCCACTGTACCTTTATTTCACTTAATGGTAGTTCTCTTAAGACTGCAGTGTGTGCCAGTCTTATTTAAGCATTACTGTTCAGTTTTATCTTAAGTGGAAACTACACTGTTTAAAGACCCTATCCTTGGTCTGAAAGTATTAAGTCACTCTTCCATTCAGACATCCAAATGGCTATCAATATTAGGCAGAAAATAAATGAAAGATCAAAGAAGTTGATTATCTATCTTGAGTGTGGGCTTCCTTATTCTTTGCCTGAGCAGCCTCCCTCATTACAAATAAGTGTTGGAGCTCCTGGATGCCAGTGTGATCCGGGTGAAGCAGATCTGCATACGGGTTTGGAGTTCAAGCATCTTCTGTTCGGTTGATCGGCTGGAGACTGATCTACTGGCACTGCATCACTGCAAGAGATTTACTTGGATGCTTTACTCAAAGCTAGGTGGGAGGGGCAGGTGTTGAGAAAGGACGGAGGTTGCCGAAAGACTTGGACAGGCTAGATAAGTGGGCAAAGAAGTGGCAGATGGTATGCAGTTTGGGAAAGTTTGAGGTTATGCACTTTGGTTGGGAGAAAATTGGCATGGACTGTTTTCTAACTGGAGAACGGCTTCAGAAATCTGAAGCACAAAGGGACTTGGGAGTCTTAGTTCAGGATTCTCTTAAGGTTTGCATGCACGTTCAGTTGGCAGATAGGAAGACAAATGTAATGTTAACATTCATTTTGAGAGGACAAGAACACAAGAGCAGAGATGTACCACTGAGGCTATATAAGTCTCTGGTCAGAGCGCATTTGGATTATTGAGCTCTCTTGGGAATTGTATCTAAGGAGAGATGTGCTGGCTTTAGAGGAGGTCCAGAGTAGGCTCACAGGAATGATCCTGGGGATGAGGAGCTTGTCATATGAGGAGTAGTTGAGGACACTGGGTCTGTTATTTGATGCAGTTTAGAAGAATGACAGGGGATCTGATTGAAACTTGCAGAATGCTGAGAGGCCTGGATAGAGTAGACATGGAGAAAAAGTTTCTGCTGATAGGAAAGACTAAGACCCACAGGCACAGCCTCAGAGTAAAGGGATGACCCTTTAGAATTGAAATGGAGAATTTCTTCAGCCAGAGATTGGTGAATCTGTGGAACTCATTGCCAAAGTGAACTATAGAGTCCAAGTCACTGAGTGTATTTAAGACAGATATAGATAGGTTCTCGATTGGTAAGGGGTTCAAAGATTATGGGTAGAAGGCTGAAGAGTGGGTTGAGAAACATCAGCTATGATTGAATAGTGGAGCAGATTTGATGGGCAAGATATCTAATTCTGCTTCTATGTCTTATGGTCTTACCCTGGGATGTAAGAGCACCTCTTACAATATGGTCTTCCTTGGTCAGGGAAAGGAAGATGTGACTATTCATGAAGCAGCTAAGGGGATTCAGAGAGCAGGAGTGCAGGATGCTCAGCCTTTGTATTGCCAACAGCTCTTGTTTGGATGAGAGTGAGGGCAGCAGAACGGTTAAGCTAACTGACTGTGGTTCGGAAGTCTTTCAAATGGGAGAAGCAAAATGGGAAGTAGTGGTAGAAGGGCACTGTAAAGTCAGGGGACTTAAGGTTGCACTCTACTGCAAAGAACACGAATCCAAGTGGTGTTGCCATCCCAGCGCCAGAGTGCCGATAACATAGGTAAGAAAGAGCGAAGATGTTCTGCATCATCACTGTGAGGAGCTAGATTTCACATTAGGGTGCACAGTGTCCAAGTTAATAATCTTTGCATTATTACCCGGGCCACATGCAAATAGGCAGAGAGCAGATAAAGGTGAGAGAAATGAATATGTGGCTGAAAGACTGGACTGGATGAAGTGCAGTCTGGTTCCTGGGACAGTGGCATTGGCACATCGCATTTGAAACAAGATAGATGAATTGATAGTGTAAATGCAAGTAAATAAGTACAATCCGATCACCCTTCCAAATAACCCATAGATTTGGTCTTGGATATTGAAGGGTACATTGAATTTCGGAAAGACAAGAAGATATGAAAAGGTGCAAGAGTGGCTCTGTTTATTAATATGACACAGCAGGATCCCCCTAGATCAAGAACCCAAGCATATTGGGTAGAAATGAGAAATAGTAAAGGCAAGAAGCAGCTTATGGGAGAGTTTCCCTGGAGCGTCGGAGGCTGAGGGGTGACCTTATAGTGGTTTATAAAATCATGAGAGGGCATGGATAGGATAAATAGACAAAGTCTCTTCCCTGGAGTGGGGGAGTCCAGAACTAGAGGGCATAGGTTTAGGGTGAGAGAGGAAAGATATAAAAGAGACCTAAGCGACGCAGAGGGCGGTATGTGCATGGAATTAGCTGCCAGAGGAAGTGGTGGAGGCTAGTACAGTTTCAACATTTAAAAGACATCTGGATGAGTATAAGAATAGGAAGAGTTTGGAGGGATATGGGCCGGGTGCTGGCAGGTGGGACTAGATTGGTTTGGGATATCTGGTCGGCATGGATGGGTTGGACTGAAGGGTCTGTTTCCATGCTGTACATCTCTGACTCTTGAGGTGTACAGGCTGCTGAAAAGCAACAAAATTGTGTGCACTCGACTGTAATCGCAAGGTATAGTGATATTCCTGGCAGATTTTAATTTGCATGTAGATTAGAAAAAAAATCAAAGTAAAAATCGCGCAACACCAGGTTATAGTCCAACTGTTTAATTGGAAGCACACCAGCTTTCGGAGCGACGCTCCTTCATCAAGTGGTAGTGGAGGGCTCGATCCTAACACAGAATTTATAGCAAAAATTTACAGTGTGAAGTAACTGAAATTAAACATTGAAAAATTGATTGTCTGTTAAGCCTTTCATCTGTTAGAATACAGTAATAGTTTCACTTCTTTCATGTGTAAATCACAAAACCTTTTTTTATAAAAGTTGCATTCTCGGGTTAGCTGCTAACAATGGTGATAGCTAGACAATATGTTAAAGGTGTTGGCCCCCTGTGTTCTCTGTCTATACCATGATGTTTAGATTGATTCTAATCTAAAAAGTGAGATAACGAGTTCTACATGAATGCATGCAGTTTTTGAGCAAAGTACAATGTAACCCTATAAGTACAAATTCACCACACAAAATATATGTGTGCATGTGGGTCTTTGTGTGTTTGTCTGGGTTGGGAGTTGTGAGTGTGAGAAAGTGTATGTGTGTGTAGTGAGTGCGGAGTGTTTTAAGTCTGTGAGGGTGTGCATGTGGGAGTGTGTGTCTGTAAGGGTGTGTGTGGGTTTCTGTGTGCGCGTCTGTGTATGTGTATGTCCGTGTGCGCATCTGTGTATATGTGTGTATAGGAGTGCCTATGTGTGTGTAGGAGTATGTGTGTGTGTGTATCGTGCAATGGTGGTCACCTGTAATGTGACATGAACCCAAGGATGAGGCCCTCCCTATGGGTACTGAACATTTTCTCGGCCACTTTTCTCTGCTGCCTGTCCCGAAGTCCACCTTGGAGGATGGTCACCTGAAGGTCTGAGGCTGGATGTCCTGGACCAATTAAGTTTTCCCCAACTGGGAGGGAACACTCCTGTCTGTTGATTGTTGTGCGGTGCGGAAAAAAATCAGTAACCTTAAATTAGTTCATAAAAAGAAAACAGGCTGTACTAGATCAGGTCTCGTGCAGTGTGATCATATAAATCAATTGCATCATTGTTAAGGTGCCCTAGGTAGTAATGATCAGAATATCATTGAATTTTATGTTCAGTTTTAGGGAGAGAAGACTGGGTCCAAGTTTAGATTTTTAACTATAAATAAGGGCAAATATGAGGGCTTGAAAACAGAAACAGTTAAACTGAACTAGCTAATTATGTTAATAATAGAGCAAAAAGGAAAAGATGGCAGGCATTTAATGGAATATATCAAAACATGCAATAGTTACGTTCCAATGGGAAGAAAGAATTCCAAAGGAATGGCTCTCTATCCACAGTTAACTAAAAGACAACAGGCAGTGTCAAACATAAAGAAAGAGATGTAAAAACAAATGGGGTAAGAATTTTATTTATTAATTCAGGGGATGTTAGCTTCACTGGTTTGACTAGCGTTTATTGTCCAGCCCTCGTTGATCTTGAGAAAGAGGTGGTCAGCTCTGTAGGTGCTGAAAGATGGACGGTGTTAACAAAGTGAGCAATGACAAAAAAGAATAAGGAGACTGTAGATGAATTAGACAGCTATTCCGCACTGGTCTTTGGTACAGAGGATACAAGCTACATCCTGGAAATGAGCTGTAAATTGGGAAATGGAAGGGTAGAAGAAACTCAAAATTCTAATCACCAGGAAAGTGGTACAGATCAAATTATTAGAGCTGTGGACTTACAAATCTGAGGATCCTGAGCGACTAATTGAATTGGTTATTGAGGTGATTAATGGGTTGATTTTGATTTTCCAAAATTCCCAAGTTTTGGGGAAAGTTTCTTTAGATTTGAAAATAACAAATGTAGCTCTTTTAATGAAATAAGGAGAAAGATAGAAAGAAGGAAACTACAAGCCAGTTAGCTTAACATATGTTGTAGACCTGTTGTTAGAAGCTACTTTAAAGACATTACAGCAGGGCAAATAAGACAAATCTATGGTAATCCCAATGAATCAACATGGTTTTCTGGAAGGGAAATCATATTTAACCAATTTATTGGAGCCCTTTGAAGAACTGACATGTATTGAAGTGTATGACCTGTACTTAGATTTCCAGCAGAGTAATGTGGAAAATAAAGCTCATGGTGTAGGGTGTAACATGTTAGCATGAATAGTAAGTTGGTCAGCTACCAGGAAACTGAGTACGAATGGATCATTTTCTGGTTGGCAAAATGTTAGAAGCGGTTAACCACAGGGATCATTGCTGGGACCTCAACATGTTCACTTTGTGTAAATGGCTTGCATTAGGGGACTGAGGGTGTAGTAGCTGAATTTACTGATGACACAAAGATAAGCTGTGAAGAGGTCTTGAGACTACAGAGAGACGTAGGTAAGTGAAGTGGGTGAGTAAAAGTCTGTCTTATTGTGGGAAAATGTGAAATTGTCCATTTTAGCAGGAATGATTAAAAAAGAAGCATATTTGTCTAAATGGTGAGAGATTGCAGATGTGTTGTGGTTCTGTTCGCCGAGCTGGGTATTTGTGTTGCAGACATTTCGTCCCCTGTCTAGGTGACATCCTCAGTGCTTGGGAGCCTCCTGTGAAGCGCTTCTGTGATCTTGGAGGCTCCCAAGCACTGAGGATGTCACCTAGACAAGGGGCGAAATGTGTGCAACACAAATTCCCAGCTCGGCAAACAGAACCACAACAACAAGCACCCCAGCTACAAATCTTCTCACAAAGGTTGCAGAGGTCTGAGATGCAGACAGATTTGTGTGACTGAATGCATAGAACACAGAAGGTACATATACAAGTAGAGTAGATGATTAGTAAAACTGACAGAATGTTGTGGTTTGTTGCAAGAAGAATGCAGATTGAAAGTAGAAAGGTTATGCTTCACCACATGGCATTTGGTGAGCCCATTTAAGACCAAAGTATAGAGAATTCTTCCCGTGCAGAGGGATATCTGTTTTTGGAATTCTCTCCCCCAAAATGCAGGGGAAGCACAGTATTTGAATATTTCTAAAGTAAGACCATTCAGCCCGTTGAATCTGTCCTACCATTCAATGAGATCATGGTTGACCTGATAATCTGATCATGTCTCCTCTGTGCTGGAGCTTTCTGGAGTTTTTCCCCATTATTTCAGCCCTTCTGTTTGTCTTGCCAGAGTGCATAAACCCATTTTCCCATGTTATATTTTATCTGCCACATTTTTGCCCACTCACGTAATCTGCCTGTGTAGACTCTTTGTATCATCTTCACTTTGCCTTCCCTGCCTATTTTTGTGTCATCCTCAAACTTGGCTATAGAACATTCACTTTCCATATCGAAGGTATTAATTTAGATTGTAAATAATTGTGACCCCAGGACTGAATCCGGTGATGCTCTACTCATTACAGATTGCCATTCTGAAAAAAATTCCTCCTTTATCCCAACTCTGTGTTCTGCGAGTTAGCTAATTCTATGCAAATGTACTACCTCATCTACATGGGCTGTGAGTAAGTAGCCCCATGTATCTTATCAAACACCTTTGGAAATTCAAATACTGTTATAACTATTGTTTTCACTTTTTCTATCCTGCTTGTTAACTCCTCAAAGAACTGTTTTCCCCATCATGGTTCCATGCTGACTCTGATTTTATTATGCATTTCTAAATACTCTGATTAGCCTTTATAATAGATTGTAACATTTTCTCAATGACAGACATTAAGCTAACTGGCCTACAGTTACCTGTTTTATGTCTCCATCCCTTTTTGTATAAGTGCGTTACATTGGCAGTTTCCCAGTCCTCAGGACTTTTTCCAGAATTTAAGGATTCCTGGAAGATTACTATTCATATTATATATAAATGATCTTCATGTTGAAACTAAATGCAGCATTTCCAGATTTGCAAATAGCACAAAACTGGATGTGGTTGTGAGGAATATGCAAGAAGACTTCAAGATGATTTAGACAAGTTGAGAAAATGGGGAAAGACATGGCAGGTGCAGTAAAGTCGTCATAGTCTTACCAGACCGTTGAGCTGCTCTCTTATTACCAAGACGCGACTGGTGATGGAGAGCCTGAGGGTAACCACTCCTCAGACAAAGGGAGAGGTTGAGAAGGAGACCCCTTCATGGTAACCTCAGCCAGTGTGGGAATGTACCTGTGCTGTTGGCATTAATCTAAATGGAAAGTTATACACTTTGGCATGAAAAATAGAAAGGAAGAGTGTTATTTAAATGGTGTTAAATTGTGCAAGTATGGATGTCGAAAGGGATGTGGGTGTCCTTGCATAATCAGTCAATGAAAGTAGACAGGCAGGTACAGCTAGCAACCAGGAAGGCAAATGGTAAATTGCAAGAGGATTTGAGTTCAAAAGTAGGAATGTCCTACTGCAGTTATACAGGGCCATAATGAGACCACACTTGGAGAATGATGTGCAATTTTAGACTCCATACTTAGGATATATTTGCTGTTGAGAGAGTACAGTGGAGATTCACTATGCTGATACAAGAGACGCAAGGACTGTCCTTAGAGGAGAGATTGGTTCAACTGGATCAGTCTTGACTAGAGTTTAGTTGAATGAGAAGGGATCTGTTTGTAATGTATAAAATCCTAACAAGACTAGTCTGACCAGATGCAGGGAGGATGTTTTCCTAATTGGGGACTCAACAGACTCAGGATATGGGGTAGACCATTTAAGATTGAGAAGAGGAAAAATATCTACGCTCAAAGGATAGGAACCTGTTGAAACCTCTACCACAGAAGGCTATGGAGGCCAAATCACTGAATATATGCAAGGAAGTGATAATGTTTTAAAGCATCAAGGCAGTTTTTCTTTTTAATAGTTATTTTCCTGCTTTTGAGGTTCATCTGACTGGCCTGTAATTGCTTTTGCTATCCTTTTCAATGAATGCTCCAACCTCCAGTCCTCTGGCATCACAACTGTGCCCAGAGAAAATTGGAAAATAACACTGTCTCTTCCCTTTACACTCTTGAACATATTTGTATCCAATCTGGGGATTTTCAGAGCTGTTTAACGGCTTAAGACCATAAGAAATAGGAGTGGAAGTAAGGCCATTCAGCCCATCGAGTCCACTCTGCTGTTCATTCATGGCTGATGGGCATTTCAACACTACTTAGCCGCACTCTTCCCATATCTCTTAATATTTCCTCCCTCCCTATGTTAATTCCATTTAATATTTCAGGCTGCTCCTCCCTAATTATAATATCTTTCCTTGTTCCTCTGTTTCATGAAAGTACATGCAAAGCTGTCATCTGCTTCCAAAAGAGATGGTACTTAGCTTCCCTAATATTACCTATTCTTTTGATTGGAGATAGTTGAAAGGGATAATGCTTTGAGGCTGATGGGTTGCAAGGGAAGGTGCAAAAACAAGCATGAGCCATGTTGATCATAGAGGAGAGGATTCTTCAATTTAGATGGGGAAAGATCGGAAACACTTTTTATAGAAGGTGGTGTATTCAAAGTAAATGTGATGGAGAAACTGGGAGCAAGGAGAAGAAGCCTGACAGAGCAATGTATAGTTAAAGTAACTGTGTGAGTCAATGGTTTACTGGTGGGCAGCCTGTAACAATACAGACCAAGAAGTCAAAAAGGGAAAGGGAAGCGTTTGTGATTGATCCATCATTGATGTACTTAAAAAAAATATGACAGACAGGACCTGAGTATGAAAGGTCAACAGGTTAGAGGAAAGGGTCCAGGTGGAAGAGAATTCTGAAGACTGAAGAAAGGACCTCCTGGCCAAAATAAACTGGATGCAAAAGAAAAAGCAGTGGAACACATCATATGGAACTTGAATTCATTCAGAGGTGAGTAAGGAGCTAAAGTTACTGACCATTTGTTGCGTTCAGTGAGGATAATGAAAAAAGGATTGTGAAAACATGCCTGGGTGAGATTTTATGGAGCCTTGAAAACAGACCAAATCGAAGGGGAGGAATGGATAGAGACATTGAGTGACATGTATATACAAGGATAGTTAAAGCTTGCAAGAGATAGGGTTTGTTCTGACCCTTCCGGGATCAGGATCCCCAATTCATTGTGCTCCTCAGCAAAGAGTGATGAATTGGCTCCCCTTCACTCAACCCTTCTCTCATTTGGGCACAAAGAGTTTAATATAACAAGGCTTCCTTCCCTTGTGGGTGCTTTTCCCTAGAGCAAGTCCACTTATGTTTCAAAGTAACCAGACTTCATTGAGTTGAAGACAGAGTGAGTTTATTTGCTGTAATAATTCAAGATAATACAATGTGATAAAAATTAAAATTGAGGGGGTGATACCACAAAATAAAGGATAGGGTTATACAAATTCGTCTTTGGCTTCTCTATGACAAATAGATTGTGAAACATTGTGGCTGCTGAGTTGAATGATTCTGGTAATGCTGTCTTTGGCAGTTGGGTAGTTGTTTGGAGAGTTTAGGTTCTGCAATTAGTTGAAAGGTGTTTGTCCAGTTTTCTTCTCTGTGGATTTGCTGCTGATTTATTTTCAGCAATCCTAGATGGACTTTACTGCCAATTGATCCACACCATGCAGAGATGGCTAATGGATATTCTCATGTAACATTAAAAAAAAAGTTTGACACAGTCCATGGGAGATCTCAGTTCAGGTTTTTGAATGACATTATCCCCTTTGATGTGTTGCTGTCTGAAGTCACTTGACACACTTCAAGTGTGACATTCCATAATTCCTCTCTAGCCATTAAGTTGCAGTCTTGTTCATCTTTAGACTTTGTGTCTTTCTTTCAAAAAAATCACATTACACTGAGCTAATTGGGGTTATGAGCTATTTCATGATAGCTGCTGTGCTCAAGGAGGTGACTGATGAAGTGAAACTGCAGGCCAGGATGCCTCTGAGATGGGAGAGGCTGTGCTGCTGAGAACTTCTACTAGGTGGGCATTCCTGGAAGGGAAGGGAAGTAAAGTAAACATTAATAATAAAGCAGTGCTGTGGACACTGAAGCATGAAATTAAAACAGAAACTGCTTGGAAACTCTCAGTAGGTTAGATTTAGTTTTGAATTTCCTCCACTTCAGAAAGATGAACTGTTTCATTAGATCACTCGACCCCCCTTTCATTGTGTTATGAATATTAAAATGCATTGTGAAATGCACTGAGGAGAAATCTCGAGGCAGCAAAATCCAGCCCAAGATCAGTTGTATTTCCATTATGCTGGGAAGCTTTTGCTAATGGATGAATTAGTTTCACAATTATGATAAAGTATAAATATTTTGAAATTATTCTGTCACAAATGATTCTATCAAATGATTACAATGCTAGTTGCAATTTATTCCATTTGCAACATATAATGTATTTTTTCATCTGTTTAATTTAAATAATTGTACATTTAGTAGACTTAGTGGCATAACATCACAACAGCATAAGGACACCATTTTGCCCATTGCATCCATATTTGTTCTCTGCAAATGAATCCAGTCCCCTGCCCTGTAGCCTGCAAGTTTATTTGTCCAGTGTACCCATTCATTTTCCTTTTTTAAGTCATTGATTGTTTCACTCTTATAAGAAATGAATACTTGCTGCCTGAAAAAAAATCTCCCGCACGATCCCTTGCTTCTCTTGCCCAAAATCTTAAATCGCTGTCCCTGTTCTCTGTCTCATTACCTAGTGGGAACAATTGTTCTCTATCTACTTACCTAAACTTGCCATTATCCTACATATCTTTGTATAATCTCCTCTCATCTCCTTGGTTCCAAGAACAATTTCTCAAATCTAACCATATAAGTAAATTCCTTCATTTTTGGGAGCATTCTGGTAAGCTTTGTTTGTGTTGTCTGACTGGCCTTCAAATGCTCCCTTAAGAACCGTAACAAGAACTTAACACAGTACTTTAGTTGTCATCTAGCCAGGGTTTATGAAGATTTAGATTGACATTCCTGCTTTAATATTCATTAAAAAAATCAAGATGCCATGTGTTTTTCTCATTGTGCACTCAATGTAATGCCAGATTTAAAGGTCTGGAGCTGTGAATCTCAGAGTCCCTCTGTATCTGCACACTGTAGAATGGTGTCATCAAATCTATGCTACTTCTGTATTCCTTCTGCCACGATGTGCCACCTCCCACCCACCCCGTATTAAATTTCCTTTGCCACTTGGCTGCTGAATCTGCTCATCACTTCATGTCCCATTATCTTCCCTGACTTTCCCTCATTTCTCTCCAACATATTATGGATAAGGTGTAGAATTGACCATCTCAGTAACTAGGTAATACATTGAAATATATATTGTGACCAGTGAAGCAGCAGAACCCAAGAGAGACAGCGCACTGCACCAACCTTGGTCAGAACTGTTATGATTTCAATATTTTAAGAGTACAAATGTTAGGTCAAGGAGATGTAAAAATAATATAAAAGACAAATGATGATCTCTTAAAGATGATGGTTTCTTAGCTTCATAATGGATCCACTGTGTCTGGTTGGATTCTGGTTGTCTCCATTTCAGATATGAGTTATTCATTTAGTGGGAAATAGTGGTGTAGTGGTAATGTCATTGGGTTAATAATCCAGAAACCTAGGTAATGTTCTGCAACAAGAGTTCGAATCCCTCCTTGGCAAATGGTGAAATTTGAATTCTCTAGAAATCTGGTATGAAAATTCAACCTATAAAAAAACTATCTGATTCACTAATATCCTTTACAAGAAGCAAATCCTTGCCTGGTCTGGCCCACAAATGACCCCAGTCTCAGCATTATGGTTGAGTCTTAACTGTCCTCTGGGTAATTCTGTGTAGGCAACAAATACTGACTAACCAGTGACAGCTACACGTCATGAACAAGTTTGAATAGATTCCCAACCAAAGGTTTCAAAGTAAATGGTAAACGTGTTCATAATGTACTAAGATGTTTTTCAGATCAAAGTTAGCTTTAAATTTGGAGATAATTGACCTTAATTTCTATCTGTGATTTCTTACAGAAATGTTTGATTGTTGTTAGGAAGCCTCTGGTGTCAAAGATTAATACTGTCAGCAGTGATTGCTTTGAAGTTTCCAGAACTATAGCAGGGAGAGAGACATCGGGAGCAAAGTGTGCTTCCTGACGTCACTTTGCTAAGGAAGAATGCAGTGAGCCCCATGCTTGAGATCGGGAGTACAGAATTGTGAGTTACTGAAGCAAAATTGGAGGGATGCTAGAGAAAGAACCTAAAGAAATCTCATGCCACTCTTACTATGGGGTTCATTTCTTCTCCACAATATCAGAGTGTGTACTGGATGGCCATCAGAGTGCTGAGTTGAATGGAAGCTATACAAGGACATTGAGAGTAGACATGGGGCATGTGTTGATGTGGAGGACGTGAATGAGAATTTATTTCAAGTTATTTTTGGAAAAGTTCCTGCATCCAGACTCTCATTCAGAACCCCTCTCAGAGGGCATAAGACGTTAACATGGCAAAGATTGTGATGGAGTACAAAATCTGCCATTCTCCTCCCCTTCATCAGTACTTGAGCTGGCTAGATTGGCAATACAGGGTCCCAGCTTTCTGCCTGTACCCTTTTCCAGCCAAGAATGGGGACAGGAACTGCAGATTTAGTCCCATCTGCTATTTTTAAAGGTCAACAAAATCTCCACAACTCCACAGAAATATGGCTTGCTAGCCCTCCCAGCAAAGTGGACGACCTTACAATACTTCCCCATTATAGTCCATTTACCGAATCTTTGCTCATAGCCTGCATTCCTTCGCAGACTCCGTGTGTTCTCACGTTGGTTTCTCAACTGTTCTGTGTGTAAGAATACACACAACCATTTCATCCAAATCATGAATATAGATAGTAAATACTTGAGGCCCTCGCACCAATTGCTGTGGTACCTCTACAGTTGCAATTTGCTAACCTTCAAATTACCCGTTTGTCCAGACTCTGTTTTTTGTTAGTTAGCCACTTCTTTATCCTTGCTAATATACTCCCCAACATATTGAGCGCTTTTCTTGTCTAGTATTATTTAGTTCCCATCTTATTGAATGCCTTTTGGAAGTCCAAACACACTGCACCTACCAGGTCCTTTTAATTAACCTTACTGATTACATCCTCAAAGAACTCTTTACAAATTTCTGCAACATGGTTTCCCTTTCCCATTCTTGATCAAGAATGTTACAGTTGTCATTTTGCAATATGTTAGGACCTTTCCAGAATCTATCCATGATCTACCTGTGTAGCCACTTCTTTGAAGACACTTGGAAGCCTTTCCACATCTCCTGGAGCCATGTTAATATGTTTTCTTAGTATTTTTTTTCTGGTTATGCTTATGAACACAGAAAAAGGCTCATTGTTTATGACTGGCGAAAACACAATCAACCAATTATTTCAAACACATTTTCCAGCACTTGGTTTGAAGCCTTGTATGCCTTGGCATTGCAAGTGCACATCTAAATACTTCTTAAATGGTATGAAGGTTTCTGCATCTACCACACTTACAAGCAATGAGTCCAAGATTCCCATTTCCCTCTGGGTGAAAATGTTTTCCCTCCCACCTCTAAACCTCATACTCCTGACCTTAAAGCTATGCCCCCTAGTTATTGATTACTCAACCATCAGGGAAAAGTTAATTCCTGGACTCCCTCTCCATGCCCATCTGTCTATACCTACTGTAGAGATTACGCAGTAAAATGTATAATAAACTTATACATTTCAGTCATGACCCCTCTCAATCTCCTCTACTCTCAGGAAACAACCAGTCTCTCTTCGTAACCAAAACTCTCCAGTTCTGGCAACACCCTGATAAATCTATTCATTGTTTTAAATTCCTTTCTCCCTTCAGTGTCTCGATTTTCTATGAAGCTATGTCTCCAACCTAAGCTTATAAACAAATTTCCTCATGCCTGGAATCCTGTAGTATTGAGTTGTAGAAACTTTTCGGTTCATGTTAAAGCCTAATCTGTCCCTGCTGTCTGGTAACTACTACCTGAATTCTCCATTGCAGTCCTGTGAGCTGGGGTTGGTCGTTGCTGCCAGACATTTGCAATTACACAGCATTATTAACATACTTTATTACATTAAATGAAAGGACCCCATATTAGCTGATTGAATCATCAACCACAGATGTGGTAATTGTTCTGTTATAGTGTACAAACGCAGATCTGTCCAAATCAATAACGTTTATTGGAAACATCTCTACAACTTTAGAGTTGTAGAATCAGATGAGAGATATTAGGTAACTAGTTAATGAGGCGGGTTAGCTAATATATGGTGAGAAATTTTGGAAGGTCTTATGGTTAAAAAAAATCCTCCGACAAACATGATGCAGCTCATAATTAGGACTGAAACTTGTGTTCTTTTGGCCACAGATCCACCATGGACAACAATCTTTCTTGTATTTATCGCAATTATCCAGCTTGTTCTCATCCTCAGACCTACACTCTCCAAATCTTACTTTAATTTCAAATTCAACTTGCCGAGGGAGGCACATGTAAAAGCTTCTTTTATGTTACACCCCTACTCTCACAGGAGGACACAGAAAATTGTGAGATTCTATTCTGCTGAACAGCAACATTCTCCTCAGTTCCTGGCCAATATTATCCCTCAACCAATTTAAGTAAAGCCGATAATTTGGTCTTGCTGCGAATAAATTTGTTGCTGTTTCCTCAACATCACAAAAGTGAACAGTTAAATTTTGATTAGCCAAAACATTTGGTCCGTTTGGATGGATCCCATGGCACACTTCAAAGATGAGCTCAGAGATTGTTCTGCCTCATGGTTGGTCAGGTTCACTGACCAAGATAACAGCAGCAAACCTCAGGGATGTAACGGGTTGATTTTGAAATGTTCAGAACCCACTATGAAATCTGCTGTGTAAATGTAAGGTTTGTATTTCCATTGCCCTTAGCAATGTAAAGGCAGCAAAGTGTGAAACTACTATGCTGATTTTATATTTCTTTTGTAGGATGTGGGTGACATTGCCTGGCTCAGTACATCGCTAATTGCCATTGGGAAGCTGGTGGGCAGCTGCCTTCTTGAGCCAATGCAGTCTGTGTGGTGTAGGGACACTGACAATGCTGTTAGTGCAGAGATTCTATGACTGTGACCCATTGACAGTGTAGGAACTACAATATAGATCCATGCCAGGATGGGGTGTGTCTTAATAGGAGGTTAATTTGAAGGTGGTGGTGTTCCCATACATCTGAAGCCCTCCTCCTTCTATATGTGGAGGTTGCAGGTTTGGTGAGTGCCGTCGAAGGAGACCTGGTGAGTTGCTGCCATGCACACTGTGCATTGTGGTGGAGGGTGTGAATGTTGAAGTGGTAGATTGGGTCCCAGTCAAATGGGCTGCTCTGCTCCAATGATGTTGAATTTAGTTGGAGCTGCGCTTCTCCAGTCAAGTGGAAAGCAATCCGTCACACTCCTGGATTGAGGCTTGCTGTCCATGCTTTGGAAACTTCGACCAGTTTTTTTTAATTAAAAACACTTTATCCAAGCGCAGGGCAAACCTTCTCGGTCTTCTTGGGTTGCTGCCCAGTCTTTTGTCACAAGTCTTGCTGCAGGTCTTCACTGAGAAAATGGCTTCTAGGTGTTTGCTTGTACTTCCCCCTTGTACCTAACCTAACAGAACGTTCTGTGACCTTTGGCCAGTGGGATCAGGAGTGGGTTTGAAAACATCCATTGGGGTCGAGTTACACACCCTTCATTGCTGCCATACCAGGGAGGTGTAAAGTGCTTCAGGCACTGGCTGGAAGTCAAAGTCTGATCGATACTTCTCCAGTACACAGCCCTTGGGCTGGTTGTAACTGGTTACCTTGAACCCTGACTTTGGTTCCCACTGTTCTCTGTAGCCAATGGCTGCTGACTGCTGCTTAACTTAGAATGGCCAATGTTCCTGTCAGATCCAGTTGTGGATCAATTTAGAATTTCCAGTTTTGGGCCTGTGGTTGTTTGACCACAGCCTTGTAGATTGTGGACAAAACATTGACAAGTCTGGTGGTGAGTTACTAACCATGAAATTCTTGGCCTCTGATCTCCTCTTGTAGCCACAGTATTTTTATGTCTGGTCCAGTTCAGTGCTGGTCAGTATTAATGCCCAGACTATTGATGGGGGACATTCAGCAATGGGACTGCCATAGAATGTCAAGAGAGACAGTTAGATTCCCTCTTTTTGGAAATGGTCATTGCCTGGCTCTTCTGTGGCACAAACTTGCCAATATCAGCCCAAGCCTAGATGTTGTCTTTCTGCAAATGGACGTGGACTACTTCAGTATCTGAAGGGTCATGACTAGTGCTGAACGTTTCACAATCATCGGCGGTTGTCCCCACTTCTGACATTATAATGAAGGGAGTGTCATTGATGAAGTAGATTAATCAGTCGTGCCCAGGATATCTGCCTTAAAATCCCTACAGTAATGTCCTACAACTGAGATGTTTGATCCCAGAAACCACAACCATCTCGCTAGGCAAGGTTCCAACCAATGGGGTAAGCTTTCCTCATGATTGCCATTTATTTCATTTGTGCTCACACTCCTTGATGCCATATTCAGTAAAATGCTAGCTTGATATTAAGTAGACAAGCAGGAGGCTGGAAGAACACGACAAGCAAGGCAGCATTAGGAGGTGGAGAAGTCAGCATTTCGGGTATAACCCTCCTTCAGGTCCAGGAATGGAGATGAGGAAAGCTACAGATGATGGGGGGTAGGGAGAGGGGCAGAGTGGTGGGATAGTGATAGGTGAACACAGGTAGAGGGTGTGGCCTGCTGCGTCCATTGCACCACCTCCATTCCCTGCATCACTGCTCCAAACCTCCCCCCTCACCCCAGGCCCTAAATGTAATAAAGATGGGATCTCCTTGTCCTCATCCTCCACCCCACCAGTATCTGCATCCAAATCTCTGCCTTGATATCATGAACAGTCAATTGATAAGTTGTAATTGTGATTCAAACCAGCTGAGATGGGTGTCTTGTGAACTCATAATTGCTGCTTATATAAATGGGCTCACCTGGAAATTTCTCATATTTAGCATAACAGTACGTAAAATAATGGAATGTGTTATTACATACTGAGTGCCAGCATTGAATAGGAGAGGAAAGAATGAATCTTGATCTCCTCAAAAAAAAGCCCTAATGTATATTACATTTGATAAGGTGATATTAAATAGGGTCACACAGAGCTCACTTTTTAATATAAAATCAGATAGCAGAAGCTGTTTAGAAAACTAGTCTTAAGGTACTCAAAGATTAATAGCTGTCACCCTGTGAGATTTTATAATCTGTAAAGGAAAGTGATTAAAAGCAAACAAGTTGTAGAAGAAGTTGGGAAGAGCCAGTTTCTATAATTTACAACATAAGCTGCTAACAGAGCCAGTGACTTTTTCATAACTCTCCTCAGCTAGCTTCTGTTGTGCATAAATATACTGAGAGGTTGTGCTCCCTTCACAGAGCTTTCATAGGTTCACTTAACTGTAACAGAACGAGAAAGATTCAGCAGAATAAGTGTATCTTGCACACGTACACAGACTCACTCACACATACAGATACAGGCAGTTCTGCTGTGATTTAAATAAACAATGAAGCAGTTTTGGCAAACATTCCTAGCAAAAAGTGACACACACCCACATCCTATCATTCAATTCCAGCACATTGGAAGGGGCCATGCTCCTTCAGTGTTGTTTGATAGATGTTACATCTTCCATTGTTCAGGGTCCTGGATTTCTGTGGAGCACTGTGATGTAGAGTGTGCAGCCCAGATGATGAATCCTGAGCTAACGGAGTCAGGTTAGGAGGAGAGAATATATCCGCCATCTCTGGGCAAACTCGGATGGAGTAAACCAATATCTAGGTGAGGGCAAACTGGTTTCAAACGAGGGCAAGACTCCTCGTGCAAATTAGTCTGAGAGAAGAACAACTCTGATTTCTAATGCAGCATTCAGTGAACCTTTGATAAGTAACCATAGAGGATATTCATGCCTGAACATCTCGGATAAGATCACATCAACTCAGAAAGCAGCTGGGAAATAAATTTCCTAATTATTGACTTGTTCCAATGTAAACTGGAATCATCACTTTCACATCTTAACCTGTGCAATTCATAATCTTCAAAAAAAGGTGAACCACGAAGAGCATCTTGATTTCATGCAGGACAAATGTTAGGTTTGTCATAGGCATATTTACTGACAACGTCTGGTTCTGTGATGCTAGGGTTAATATCATTGGGTAGCATCTTTTATGTTCATTAAGTGGCTTATCATGCTTGATTGTCTCAAAGCACATCACACACTTCAGTTGAAGTTCAATGGATATTATAATCAGGAATTGTGCTGGTTTTTCTAGTCCAGGCCACACCGATGAGGTGAGTGACTGTTTGAACTGTTTTTGGGTCTGGAGAAAGGGGAGCAGAGAGGAGTGTTATTCAGGCCATTTCCTATTCTTAAATTAGTGGAGTTGAGCAGTGACCAATTTAAGCAGAAAAGACCTCAACCTTACCTGGAAAATGACACCCATAATGGTGTCATGCTTGCTGTGTCCAAGTAGAAATATTAGCCATAGGCTGAGTCTTGGTTCACAACCTTCAGACATTGAGTCCAGATATGTTATGAAGAAAGCCAGATCAAGATAAGCAGCCATGACTAGTGCCACTATTGCGTACCCCATTGTGATGTTGATCTTACAGAATGGTAGCACTGTACTTTAGTTGACTTTTAGTGACCGTTGCAAAAGCTGGAGCTAATACTGTAGATTGAAGGTACAGTGGACTGCATGCTACTTTGCATGTGATATTATGCAGCCCCTGAGCTACATACATGTTACTTTCTCCACTCCCATGAGAGCACATCCATATGACATGCTGTGGAGAGCCATGCCATGGGGTGCCTTGACATGGGCCAACTCTTAATCCATCCACCCGTTACTCATTCTGCTCTGAGACCAGGGTTGGAGGATCTGAGCTATAGGGAGAGATTGAACAGGCTGGGGCTGTTTTCCCTGGAGTGTCAGAGGCTGAGGGGTGACCTTATAGAGGTTTATAAAATCATAAGGGGCACGGATAGGATAAATAGACAAAGTATTTTCCCTGGAGTGGGGAGTCCAGAACTAGAGGGCATAGGTTTAGGGTGAGAGGGGAAAGCTATAAAAGAAACCTAAGGGGCAACGTTTTCACTCAGAGAGTGGTACATGTATAACATGAGCTGCCAGAGGAAGTGGTGGAGGCTGGTACAATTGCAACATTTAAGAGGCATCTAGATGGGTTTGACCTACAGAGAATGAAACCTGAAAGCAACAACACCCCCAGATTCTATGGACTACCTAAAATGCACAAACCAGACATCCCACTCAGACCTATAGCATTACTACCAGGGGCACCATCACACAAACTGGTTAAAGAACTATCGCAGAAACTGAAACACCTTAACCTGTCAACACAAGAATTCTTGGACATCATCAGAAATACACACATAGACAAGGAAGAAACTATGGTCTCATTCGATGTAACGGCACTGTTCACCTCTATCGACAAAGCCCTAGCCAGAGAAACAATAGCCAACCTGCTGGACATACAGAACAGACAACAGGACGCGGAACCTATCACAAAGACTACTGGACCTGTGCCTCACAACACACTTCACATTCAACAACCAAATATGAACAAATCAACGGCACACCCATGGGCTCACCCATCTCTGGACTCATAGCAGAAGCCGTAATGCAAAGATTAGAACAAACAGTCTTACCGCAAATTCAACCCAAACTCTGGGTCAGATATGTAGATGATACCTTTGTAATCATTAAAAACACAGAAATAGAAAACACACACCGGATCATCGATGTCACACTCACAGGAATCCGATTCACTAGAGAGGAAGAAAAGGACAACCAACTCTCATTCCTAGACGTGATGGTGCAGAGAACACCGAACGGAGAATTCACCACCAAGGTATACAGGAAAGCTGCACACACAGACCAAGTCGTAAACTACGAAAGCAACCACCCCAACACACACAAAAGAAGTTGCATTAAGACACTGTTCAAAAGGGCCACAACACACTGCAGTACACCAGAACTGCAAAAAGAGGAAGAAAAGCACCTATACAATGTATTTGCCAAAAACGGATACCCCTGCAATTTCATCAACAGATGCCTCAGGGAAAGACAATGGAATGAGGACATGCCACAACCCAAAGGACTAGTCACACTACCATACATCAAAAACATTTCTGAACTGACAGCCAGACTACTGCGACCACTAGGACTCATAACAGCACACAAAACAACAGCCACTCTCAGACAACAACTCACCAGGACAAAGGACCCGATACCCAGCATGAGCAAAACCAATGTAGTGTACAAAATCCCATGCAAGGACTGTACAAAGCACTACATAGGGCAAACAGGAAGACAGCTAACGATCCGCGTCCATGAACACCAACTAGCTACAAAACGACACGACCAGCTATCCTTAGTAGCCACACACTCAAATGACAAGCAACATGAGTTCGACTGGAACAACACTACTATTATAGGACAAGCCAAACAGAGAACAGCCAGGGAATTCCTAGAGGCATGGCACTCATCCACAGATTCAATCAATAAGCACATCGACCTGGACCCAATATACCGGCCGCTGCAGCGGACATCTGGAACTGACAACCGGAAGCGGCAGGTACAAATCACTATAAATGCCGGAGGAAACATCACAGAAGCGCTTCACAGGAGGCTCCCAAGCACTGAGAATGTCACCTAGACAGGGACAAAACGTCTGCAACACAAATTCCCAACTTGGCGAACAGAACCACAACATTTGGATGGGTATATTACTAGGAAGGGTTTGGAGGGATATGGGACGAATGCTGGCAGGTGGGACTAGATTAGGTTGGGATATCTGGTCGGCATGGACAGGTTAGAGCGAAGTGTCTGATTCCGTGCTGCACATCTCTATGACTCTATGCTTTCCCCAACTGGGTTGTAGCTATGGTACATTTAAGGTTTAAGATGTTCTTTGTAGAATATATGTTGTAATCCCCAGTTGTTAACTAGATAATCTAGTTGTTCTGTCCCATGAAGGTTGTCCTGACTGGACATTTGTGCATATCATATCGCCTGGGATCATCCAAGCCTAGTTGACTGAGACATAGACAGGGTTCCATCTAATAGAAGAGCAACACGGGTGACAATGCACTGACTGTTGCCTGCTGAGTAATCCACATCAATCTTGTACATACTGCGATCATAAAGTGTTCTTTATCGCACCTTGTCGTTTTTGTAATAATATTGAATGTGCACTTCATTTCCAGTCTAACTTACTGTCTGCTGAACACTAAAATAAAAGCAAAACACTTCAGAGGCTGTAAATCTGAAATAAAAAAAAATGAAGTGCTGGTTCGTCAGCAGCTGCGGAGAGACAAGCAAAGTTTACATTTCAAATTCAGTCTGACTTTTCTTCAGAAGGGATTGGTTCTAAATTTGGGGCAGTGCCTTTCTTTCTCTGTGGTGACAGTTTCAGAGATAGGAAGGGCACGTAATTAGGAGGCTGTGGCAGCATCACTGAAGTCTGTCACTCCCTGCAGAAGTGAAACATTTTGTGCAAAGCCTTTCAGTGCCTCTGCTTCAACAGCCAACTCGTTTGTTTGCAAAAGCGCGAAACGATGCAGCTACCTTTAATTTGATTTTCCTTTTTGTGTTACTTTCTTTCGCAGGGACTTGTCAAACAGCAAGACACAGAAAAGGAAAATGAGAGCCATGCCCAGGAGAATGAGATCTGAAAATAAACGGTCACGGAAGTGAGCATTCCATCCCGAAACGTGACCCTAGTTTCCAATGAGAAACTGGGACTCTCAATCAAATGCAAAAAAACCCCATATTTTTAACCAGAATATTCAAAATATTCTAAAATAAAGATTCAGCACTTTGGACCACGTGTTATATAAATACCTCCAGAGTTTAGTTTTGAAGATTGTAGGAGGATTGAGGGATACATTTAAAGTGCATATGCCAGACAGTTTCACTGAAGGTGGACCAATTGCAATTTACCTGCAATTTTAACAAAAATGTGCAAAAGCATGGACTACAATTGGCATGATTGGAATCGGGACCTGGATTGCGAAACAGCTGCAGTGAAAAGGAATGTTTCAATGAAGTCGTAACCAAGAATAATGCACAAAGTTAACTGCCTTTTTCTTGGTATCAAGCTGTCCATTGCTCACTAATTATTGATGGGCATAAGGCACAGTTTGTGGGTGGGACCTATCTTTTTGCACAGGCTGTTCAGAGTTTGCGTACTGCTGCAGCCCATGTCTCTACTTTTCTTTTTCTGTTTTTGTTTTTCTTACGCTCTCCACAGTAGCAAGACCGTTCCTGGAATTAAGGAAGGTTGAAATCGGTTGAGTTCTCCTCCCCTGAGTGTGCTCATTGCGGACTGTAGGCCGGGAAATGTGTCAGATTTCCAGCCCACCCAGCAGATTTAAAAAGACCACTTTGCCATACTTTAGTGAGGTGCAGGAACGATGCTGCTCATATTGACTTACAAACCTGACACAAGCCAATGCCTTCAAGAGAAAACTGGGCCAGGAGAAGAAAAGAAAATATCAGAAGTGTACGATTGGCAGGGAATTTATTGAAACAAGTGGTAGGACGAAGCCACAGCTTATTTCTTTTTTGTGAACTCGTGCTTTCAAAGTGAATCAACAGTTTAGGCTTCACTATAGCCACTTGTTTGACTTTCCAAAGTATCTGTTTATTCCACATAGGTTACATTTTGGATTGTGACCAGACAATTTTAGCCAAAAGCCATAATTTGAATGAGTGCAGCTTGGAGATATGTGGAGAACGAGGCCAAAATAATTGAGCAACCAGGAGTTTGTGTTACAACGCATGTTTAAGTAACATCTCGTAAAAAAATATACCCACATGCAGTATAGTAAACTTAATCCATGTTTGTAAATACACTTTTACACTTACAATTATTCACATAGCATTGGAGATGATTGCTAATTTGATCACATCAGCCATTAACATTTTATGACGGTTTTTTTTTATTTTGTTGTCTCCATTCACTGCTCAACAGATCATTGGGTTAGGAGAAAGTGAGGACTGCAGATGCTGGAGATCAGATCTGAAAATGTGTTGCTGGAAAAGCGCAGCAGGCCAGGCAGCATCCAAGGAGCAGGAGAGTCGACGTTTCGGGCATGAGCCCTTCTTCAGGAATGAGGAAAGTATACCAAGCAGGCTGAGATAAAAGGTAGGGGGGAGGGGCGTTGGAAAAGCGATAGGTGGAAGGAGGTTGAGGTGAGGGCGATAGGCTGGAGCGGGGGTGGGGGTGGAGAGGTCAGGAAGAAGATTGCAGGTTAGGAAGGTGGTGCTGAGTTCGAGGGTTGGCACTGAGACAAGGTGGGGGGAGGGGGAATGAGGAAACTGGAGTTCATCCCTTGTGGTTGGAGGGTTCCTAGGTGGAAGATGAAGCACTCTTCCTCCAGCCGTCATGTTGCTATGGTCTGGCGATGGAGGAGTCCAAGGACCTACATGTCCTTGGTGGAGTGGTAGAGGGAGTTGAAGTGTTGAGCCACGGGGTGGTTGGGTTGGTTGGTCCGGATGTCCCAGGGGTGTTCTCTGAAACGTTCCGCAAGTTGGCGGCCTGTCTCCCCAATATAGAGGAGGCCACATCGGATGCAGCAGATGCAGTAAATGATGTGCGTGGAGGTGCAGGTGAATTTGTGGCGGATATGGAAGGATCCCTTGGGGCCTTGGAGAGACGTAAGGGGGGAGGTGTGGGCGCAAGTTTTGCATTTCTTGTGGTTGGATGGGAAGGTGCCGTGAGTGGAGGTTGGGTTGATGGGGGGTGTGGACCTGACGAGGGAGTCACGGAGGGAGTGGTTTTTTGGAGTGCTTCCCTCCAAGGCCCCAAGGGATCTTCCATATCCGCCACAAATTCACCTGCACCTCCACGTACATCATTTGCTGCACCCGATTTGGCCTCCTCTATATTGGGTGACAGGCCGTCTACTTGCGGAACGTTTCAGAGAACACCTCTGGGACACCCGGACCAACCAACCCAACCACCCCATGGCTCAACACTACAACTCCCCCTCCCACTCCGCCAAGGACATGCAGGTCCTTGGACTCCTCCATCGGCAGAACATAGCAACATGACGGCTGGAGGAAGAGCGCCTCATCTTCCGCCTAGGAACCCTCCAACCACAAGGGATGAACTCAGATTTCTCCAGTTTCCTCATTTCCCCTCCCCCAACCTTGTCTCAGTCCCAACCCTCGAACTCAGCACCATCTTCCTAACCTGCAATCTTCTTCCTGACCTCTCCACCCACACCCCCACTCTGGCCTATCACCCTCACCTTAACCTCCTTCCACCTTTCGCATTTCCAACGCCCCTCCCCCAAGTCTCTCCTCTCTACCTTTTATCTTAGCCTGCTTGGCACACTTTCCTCATTCCTGAAGAAGGGCTCATGCCCGAAACGTCGATTCTCCTGCTCCTTGGATGTTGCCTGACCTGCTGCGCTTTTCCAGCAACACATTTTCAGATCATTGAGTTAGTAAAAGATTTCTTTTTATACAGCAACAAGGAGTCAGAGAGCTTTAAGCCAAGCTTCTTTCACTCAGTGTGCAGTTCCCAGCTTAAGCCTGTCTTCCGCACATAAAGATAGACAAATAAGTCACAGTTCAGCCCTATAGTGCAGCAGTTCTGTCAGTATTTTCATATTTTCTTAATGAATTCCAATCTTGGATTATACATTTTGAGGAGCTTCTAAAAAACTGGGTATGCCCACTCTTCCCCACCCCCCCCAAAAAAAAGTTATATTTGTTTGATAAGCTGTGGTCCCATATCTGTGATTATGTGAAGTTCTCATTGCGTGAAGCCTCACAGCAGGTATAATTGGGTATTGTTTTGAGAGGAGCATCAACTGTTCAGCGGAGTCTGACTCAAGCATATAGGAATGGTTGTACCCTGTGCCAGGCATTTTCGTGACAATGTTGCCCGATTTTCACACAGCTCAGGAGATTATTCCTTCCTTCCATCCATACTAAATTATAAGTTGTGGTTTCATTACTTAAACATGGAGAAGAGTTAGCTTTTATGATGCATTGGAAACACCAAATGCCGGGTTAATCCATCGGTCACTATATTGTATTCCAGTGTTGTGAGTAGGTTTACTGCTGTTGATACCTAGTGAGAAAAATCACACCAAACTTGCAGTGCTTTACAGTGCAAAAAACATAATGCATCATATTCAATTGCTACGAACACCCATAACTGCCTACTGTACCTGAGCATTATACTATGCCGAATGTTGTCTTCAAACATTGCCCAAGACTGAAATGATGGATTATTTTTCAACAAGATTGTTGGTGATCCATAATTCAAATGGAAATGTGATGAAAATTTCATACAGCCTCAGCTAGCAGAGAGATCTGCATTTCAGACCGTTGTTAAGAGTATCAAGATTGAGTTTGTTTGAAATAAGGTACATCCAGAGGTTTCATTTAGCAGAGCTGCAAAAGATGATCTTGGCATTTTCACAATCATCAGTTTAAAACTGAACCCAAAGGAAACTTGTGCATATTGTTAGTCTTGAGTGCTGCTTTAGCCAATATTCTTCCCTCATAGTTGAAGTGTTATTCAGGCAAAAGTATTCAGTCAGGGTGGGTAAGGAAAGAATGTGCAGTTGTACAACCCTTAAGGTGACGGGTTTTGTTTGCTGTAGTTTGCAAAGACGTTTTAAATAGACTTTGCTGAGTAAATAGATTTTATTGGCTATAAAATAGACTCTTAACCCCTGCCGCAAGGTTGACCTCTAACTTATATTTAGACCATAAGACATAGGAGTGGAAGTAAGGCCAGTCGGCCCATCATGTCCACTCCGCCATTTAATTATAGCTGATGGGCATTTCAACTCCACTTACCCACATTCTCCCCGTAGCCCTTAATTCCTTGTGACATCAAGAATTTATCAATCTCTGCCTTGAAGACATTTAGCGTCCCGGCCTCCACTGCACTCTGCGGCAATGAATTCCACAGGCCCACCACTCTAGCTGAAGAAATGTCTCCGCATTTCTATTCTGAATTGACCCCCTCTAATTTTAAGGCTGTGGCCACGGGTCCTAGTCTCCCTGCCTAACGGAAGCAGTTTCTTAGCGTCCACCCTTTCCAAGCCATGTATTATCTTGTAAGTTTCTGTTTGATCTCCCCTTAACCTTCTAAACTCCAATGAGTGCAATCCCAGGATTCTCAGCCATTCCTTGTATGTTAGACCTACCATTCCAGGGATCCTCCGCTGTGAATCTCCGCTGGACACGCTCCAGTGCCAGTATGTCCCTCCTGAGGTGTGGGGCCTAAAACTGAACACAGTACTCCAAATGGGACTTAACCAGAGCTTTATAAAGTCTCAGTAGCACATCGCTGCTTTTATATTCCAACCCTCTTGTGATAAATGACAACATTGCATTCGCTTTCTTAATCACGGATTCAACCTGCATGCTTACCTTTAGAGAATCCTCGACCAGCACTCCCAGATCCCTTTGTACTTTGGCTTTATGAATTTTCTCACCATTTAGAAAGTAGTCCATGCTTGTATTCTTTTTTTCCAAAGTGCAAGACCTCGCATTTGCTCACATTAAACTTCATCAGCCATTTCCTGGACCACTCTCCCAAACTGTCTAGATCCTTCTGCAGGAGAAAGTGAGGACTGCAGACGCTGGAGATCAGAGCTGAAAATGTGTTGCTGGAAAAGCGCAGCAGGTCAGGCAGCATCCAAGGAGCAGGAGAGTCGATGTTTCGGGCATGAGCCCTTCTTCAGGAATGAGGAAAGTGTCATCCTTCTGCAGCCTCCCACTTCCTCAGTACTACCTGCCTGTCCACCTATCTTCGTATCATCGGCAAACTTCGCTAGAATGCCCCCAGTCCCTTCATCCAGATCATTAATATATAACGTGAACAGCTACAGCCCCAACACTGAACCCTGCGGGACACCGCTTGTCACTGACTGCCATTCTGAAAAAGAACCTCTTATCCCAACTCTCTGCTTCTGTCAGACAGCCAATCCTCAATCCATGCCAGTAGCTCACATCGAACACCATGGACCCTCACCTTACTCAGCAGCCTCCCATGTGGCACCCTATCAAAGGTCTTTTGGAAATCTAGATAGACCACATCCACTGGGTTTCCCTGGTCTAACCTACTAGTCACCTCTTCAAAGAATTCTAATAGGTTTGTCAGGCACAACCTCCCCTTACTAAATCCATGTTGACTTGTTCTAACCCAGCTCTTCCAAGAATTTAGAAACCTCATCCTTAACAATGAATTCTAGAATTTTACCAACAACCGAAGTTAGGCTAATTGGCCTATAATTTTCCATCTTTTGTTTTGATCCTTTCTTGAACAATGGGGTTACAACAGCAGTCTTCCAATCATCTGAGACTTTCCCTGACTCCAGTGACTTTTGAAAGATCTCAACCAATGCCTCCGCTATTTCCTCAGCCACCTCCCTCAGAACTCTAGGATGTAGCCCATCGGGCCAGGATATTTGTCAATTTTAAGACCTTTTAGCTTTTCTAGCACTATCTCTTTTGTAATGGTAACCATACTCAACTCAGCCCCCTTACTCCCTTTAATTGTTGGGATATTATTCATGTCTTCCACTGTGAAGACTGACGCAATGTACTTATTAAGTTCTCCTGCTATTTCCTTATCTCCCATCACTAGGCTTCCAGCATCAGTTTGAAGTGGCCCAGTGTCTACTTTTGCCTGTCGTTTGTTTCTTATATATTGAAAGAAACTTTTACTATCATTTCTAATATTACTGGCTAGCCTACCTTCATATTTGATCCTCTCCTTCCTATTTCTCTCTTTGTTATCGTCTGATTGGGAAGGCTACAAAAACAATCTTCTGATTTTCCAGTGCTCTTGGCCACTTTATAGGATCTCTCTTTTTCCTTGATACATTTCCGGACTTCCTTTGTCAGCCATTGCTGTCTAATCCCTCCCCAGATAATCTTTCTTTTCTTGAGGATGAACCTCTGTACAGTGTCCTCAATTATACCCACAAACTCCTGCCATTTTTGCTCTACTGTCTTCCCCGCTAGACTCTGTTTCCAGTCTGTTTTTGTCAGTTCCTCTCTCATGCCCTCACAATTACCTTTATTTAACTGTAACACCATTACATCTGATTTTGCCTTCTCTCTTTCAAACTGCAGACTGAACTCTACCATATTATGATCTCTGCTTCCTAAGTGTTTCCCTTACTTTAAGATCTTTTATAAAGTCTGGTTCATTACATAGCACTAGGTCCAAAATAGCCTGCTCCCTTGTTGGCTCCATGACAAGCTGTTCCAAAATTCCATCCTGTAAGCATTCCAAGAATTCCCTTTCTTTGGATCCACTGGCAACATTATTTACCCAGTCCACCTGCATATTGAAGTCCCCCATGATCACCGTGATCTTGCCTTTCTGACATGCTTTTTCTATTTCCCAGTACATGTTGCGCCCCTGGTCCTGACCACTGTTAGGGAGGCTGTACATAACTCCCATTATGGTTTTTTTGCCTTTGTGGTTCCTCAATTCCACCCGCACAGACTCCACATCATCTGACCCTATGTCATTCAGTGCCATAGATTTAATTTTGTTCTTAAATAACAAGGCCACCCCGCCCCGATCTGCCCATCTCCCTGTTTTTTCGATAAGTTGTAAATCCTTGGATGTTTAACTGCCAGTCCTGACCCCCTGTAACCATGTCTCTGTGATGCCTACCACATCATAATCATTCATGATGATCTGTGCCGTTCATCTACTTTGTTACGAATGCTACAAGCATTCAGGTAAAGTGCCTTAATGCTAACATTCTTATCATTAGAGATATTGGAAGTCACAAGATGTCCTAAGTTAACCTTTTTTGTTGCGTTCCTAATCTGCCTCGAGGTTGAATCCACCTGCACACATGCTATCCTCCTGCTTATCTCTCCATTTAACTCCATACTCCCTGTCGCTTTCACTTTCCCCTCCCCCCAACTCAGAAGTTTAAAGTCCTACTGACCACCCTATTTATCCTCTTCGCGAGAACATTGGTACCTGATCAGTTCAGGTGGAGACCGTCCCAATGGTACAGATCCCCCCCGGTTCAAAACTGATGCCAATGCCCCAAGAAATGGAATCTCTCTTTCCCACACCAATCCCTTAGCCACGTGTTTACTTCCCTAATTTTCTTATCCCTATGCCAATTGGCACGTGGTTTGGGCAGTAATCCGGAGATTATGACCCTTGAGGACCTGTACTTAAATTTCCTTCCTAGTGCTTGATAATCCCCAAACAGGTCCTCCACCCTAGCTTTGCCTATGTTGTTAGTCCCAACGTGGGCCACAACAACTGGATCCTCCCCCTCCCACTCCAT
Source organism: Hemiscyllium ocellatum (assembly GCF_020745735.1). Taxonomy (NCBI): domain Eukaryota; kingdom Metazoa; phylum Chordata; class Chondrichthyes; order Orectolobiformes; family Hemiscylliidae; genus Hemiscyllium; species Hemiscyllium ocellatum. The sequence goes on from NC_083414.1 coordinate 63,157,231, forward strand.
TATCCTTTCAAGCCGGTCGGAGATGTCCTGCACCCTGGCACCGGACAGGCAACACACCATGCGATACTCCCAATCCGGCTTGCAAAGGATACTATCTGTCCCCCTAATTATAGAATCCTCTATAACAACTACTTGGCTTTTTGCTCCCCCCTCTTGAATGGCCTTCTGCACCATGGTGCTGTGGTCAGCTGGCTCATCCTGTCCAGAGCCCTTTTCCTCATCCGTATAGGGAGCAAGAATCTCATACCTGTTGGACAAGGTCAACGGCTGAGGCTCCTGCACTCCTGAACTCAAGTTCCCCCTGCCTGCCTCACAGTCACACTCTGATGTCCCTGATCACTAACTGAATGTGAATTACTTAAACTCCCAGGTGTGACTGCCTCCTGAAACAAAGCATCCAGGTAACTCTCCCCCTCCCGGATGTGCCACAGTGTTTGAAGCTCAGATTCCAGATCATCAACTCTGAGCCAGAGTTCTTCCAGCAACCAACACTTGCTGCAGATGTGGTCACTGCCATTCTTAATGGGATCAGCCAGCTCCCACATCATACAACCACAGCACATCACTTAACAAGCATTCATGTTTGTTAATCTTTTACTTACTTTGCTCCTGGGGATGTTAGTCAGGGCTACACCATCTGTGCTGTAATATCAGAAGCATGTGTTGGTAATAGGAATACAATTTGTGCGCATACCTGTTTGTAATAATTCTGTAGATTTGAAATGAAATAAGAATAATGATGGTGATTTATTAGAAAAGACAGTTTGAAAAATAAAATCTTCAATATTTCTTTGCTAAGCTTGAATACTTTCATGTAATTGTTTTTCTCTGTTTTAAGTAAATAATTTTTAAACCCCAGCTTGTGCCTCTTGAATTAAGTGGATGATTTGATGCAAATATCTTCATCTCATCTTTAATAATTTTAAAAAGATAAAATATTGGAAACACAGAACTAATGGGGAAGTAAACAAAGTTAACCTTTTCAACTCGATGAGCACTTGTCAGATCTAGAAGACAACAGAGATCACCAGCTTTTAAGAAAGTACCCAGCTGGGGAAAGAGGAACCAAAAGTAAGATGTGTTGTAGCATGAAGGCCAGGAAATGTTTCAGTGACAAAGATGACGGTACAACACAAAAGGCAGAGATGAAAAATATCTAGAAGCAAATGGTTACAGCAGAGTTAGGTCTGATCTGAGGCAGGCTCACTGGACCTGAAATGTTAACTCTGACTTCTCTCCACAGATACTGCTAGATCTGCTGAGCTATTTCCAACAATTTCTGTTTCTGATTCCCTTGTGTGCAGTTCTTTTGGTTTTTATAGGGTTGTGAAAATGGCTATCTAAATGCAAGATGGTTCTGCTTTGTCCTCCATCCCTGGGATCCATTCTCTTTCAGTTGAACTTCCATTTGCTCAAGAGGGCCCTTACCACCACTACCTTGGTGGCAGTTATGAATATGCCAGCAATGTCCACATCCAATGACTGAAAAAGTAAATAAACCTGATAATAATGAAACTGGCAGTAGTGAATCTTGTTGCTATTAAAAAGGTAAACGATCAATAGACCTTTGAAACCCCTACGTCTGACATGCAGTTAGACCATAACTAATCTGCATTTTAATTCCATTTTGCTTTCTTTAGATTAAAGACTTTTTCCACATCCTTGCTAACCTCTTTTGAACTTTATGATGGGTTTAGCTGTAATGGCTACATTTTCAGTATTAAATTCTTGTCTAAGATGGAAAGTGGTCCATGTTTTATGCATGCTTTTCCTGACCATTATATCGATGAGCACAAATGTATCTAGTCAGCTAACCTTTCACCTGTGTCTATTTATCAAGACTTTAGAGAGTTGCTTATTGTAGTGTCAAATGCTCATTTTCCTTTTGTGTAGTCTTCCCATTCTTACGTACATTTTTAAAAAAACTATTCATTTCTGGGCCATGGGTTTCACAGGCTCGGCCCAGCATTTATTGTAGACGTTGAAAAGGTGGTGGTGAGCTGCCTTCTTGAACTGTTGCAGTCCGTGTGCTATAGGTATTATAAAGTTAATTCTGGATTCATTGGATGTTGTACCAAACCATCCAAGATGAGACATTTCTAGATTTGATTCAAGGCCTATACCAAGCTGGCTAATGTCACCTGGGTTCTTGCAACAATCTGTCAGGAACCTTCTTCTAAAAGTTGAAAATGTGACCATTGGGTGAGGAGGACATGACTGGCCTTGGTTCTGATGTCTTTTATGATCAAGCTTCCTGTCAACATTTGCTACTGGAGATTTCATATAAAGAATGGCCATTTGAACAAGGTGTCACTAATGGTCATTCACCGCCACCCTCCTATCGTGCCTGCCCCTACCCCCCTCTCCAAATTCTCCATTACTCTGGAGTATTGCCCCATAGTTGCTGCATAACCCCACACCCTGTGGAATTTGCTAAGTTTCTCCTCATTTAAGGTGGTTAAAAAAAGATGCAATCTAAGGCAATAATGTGATCCCACCTCACCATGTGTATTTCCCTTAGTTTTGATTGCAGCTTTTATAGACCAATATAGGGAATTTTCTCCTCATTCATTTCATCAAGTCCCTAGAGTGTGGGAGCAGGCCTTACAGCCCATTGAGTCTGCAACAATCTTCTGAAAGGCATCCCACCCCCATAGTCTATCCCTGTTACCCCACATTTCTAATGGCTAATCCACCTAGCCTACACATCCCTGGACACTATAGGCAATTTAGCATAGCCAATCTACCTTATCAGCATATCTTTGGACTGTAGGGGAAAAAAAAGAGCACCTGAGGAAAGCCATGCAGACACGGGGAGAATGTACAAATTCCATACAGACAGTCGCCCGAAGGTGGAATCGTGTACAGGTCCCTGGTGCTGTGAGGCAGCGGTGCTAACTGCTTAGCCAGTGTGCTGTCCATTAATAGCACTAAGTAGATGTAAGGCATTGTAACTCAGCAAGAGTTCCGTATGTAGAGGCTGGGCAATGGCAGAATGAAGCCTGCTTTAGGAGGATGGAATAGAATTCAGATCATTGTCATACATCAGTAGCCAAAATATTCAAATGTTCTGACTGTGCATTTCGCAAAGAGTCAAGAGAGTAAGATGTCATGTTTGTAGAATGCTCCTCCTTGGCAGTGGAATCCTCAGACTGGGTGACAGTAAAATACAATTTTGGTGAAAGAAAGCCTATGTCCTCAGTCTGTGCCTTCACGGAGTATTTTTGCAGCAAATATAGACAGAATGTGTAATTAAAAGATTTGAGCTGCAAAATGTAGCTCAAATTGTCATAAAAATTCAAGGACAATTCCTCTTTCATTTCTCTTTGTAAAGGTTTTATTATCTGTTAAAAGAGCAAAACTATTAGCAATGCATCTTGCAGCTGAGTGCTTAGACAAATCTGCCTTCGTTGCCTCGGAGGATTTCAGGACAAAAGTTATTATCACTTACATTTAAATGAAGTGCTATAAATGTGGCTTTAAAAAAAAATCAGCCCACATTTGACATTTGCAATTGCGTTTCTGACCAGCTCTTTGAAGATTTGATTGCAAGAAATTCCAGACACAGTACAGAAAAAATAAGTAATTTTATTGTGAAACATGCTCCAAGTAAGTAGGTTTGTGTCATGCTATTTATTATATTCTGAACTGAGACTGCCTGCAGAAAAGATAACATAACTGCTAAGATAAATAAGACAGAATAAGATTTCATTTTTCAAAAGAAATACATGTAGTGTTATAGTAACGCAAGGAAGAGTAACAAACAATCTGCACACAATGAAGTCCCACAAGATAAATAACCAAGTTAGATGTGTCTGCAGCATAAGGTGAGGGAACCAAAAAGATGGAAAACTCTACATGAGTGGTAGTCCTCACCAGTCTACCTGCTGCATCCATCCAATTAAGTGTTGTTCGGAGTGACCACCACAGTCCTTGTGAAGATAAGTTCCCATTCTCCCATTGAGGTTACACTCCATTGTGTCAAGTGACATACAGTGCTAAATGGGGCAGTGTTCAAATAGATCTAGTAACTCAAAACCTGGCACCTGTTGGATCCTGTGGGTCATCAGCAGCTGAATTGTGCACCATCACAAAGTGGACCCCCATGTATCCCTCGTTTCTACTGTTACCATCAACGCAGGAAGTCAACCCAAAGTCAATGAAGATCGCAGAATGATGTACTAGAAGTACCAAGCATACCTAAAAATGAGATGTGAAGCTGTAGCTCAGGGCTATTTGCATGTAAACAGCATGTAATAAAGAGGGATAAGTGATCCAACAACCAACAGATCAAATCTAAGTTCTGCAGTTTTACTGTATATTGTCATGAATGGTAGTGGGCATTTAAACAATTCACTGGATGAGAAGGCTTCACAAATGTCCTGATCCTCAATGATGGGGGAGACACGTAAAAGATGTGGCTAGTGTATTTGCATTCATTTTTAGATAGGTGTGCCCAGTGAATGTTCCATCCTGGCTATCAAAGATTCCCAGCATCACAGATGCCAGTTTTCAATCAATTCTATTCACCATATGATATAAAGAAACTGCTAAAAGTGCTGGTTACAGCAAAGGCTATAGACCCTGACAACATTCTGATAACACTGAAAACTTCTATTCCAGACATAGCTGTTCCTGTAACCAAACTCTTCCTATATAGTTCTAACATTAATATGTAGCTGGCAAAATGGAAAAATTGTCAGATACGTTTTGTTCATTAAAAGCAGGACAAATTCAACCTAGTAACTATTACCATATCAATCTATTCTTGATTATCAGCAAAGTAATGAGAGAGGTCATCAATTATCTATCAAACAACTCCTGCTCAGCAGTAACCTGTTCAATGACGCCCAGGTTGAGTTCCACCAGGGCCACTCAGCTCCTGACTTCATTACAACCTTGGTTCAACACATGGGCAAAAGAACTGAATTTCAAAAGTGAGGTGAGAGTGACAGCCCTTGGCATCAAGAAGCCCTTGCAAGACTGGTGTCAACAGGAATTAGGGTGGAAAATCTCCACTGGTTGGAGTCATACCTGGTCGTTATTGGAGGTCAGTCACCTCAGCTCTAGGTCGTCTCTGCAGGAGTTCCTGAGGGTAGTGTCCTACATTCAGCCATTTTCAGCTGCTTCATCAATGATCTTCCCTCCATCATAAGGTCAGAAGAGGAAATGTTCACTATTGATCACACAATGTTCAGCACCATTTGTAATTCCTCCTGTAATTAAGCAGTTCATGTTCGTATGCAACTAGATCTGGATAGTACCCAAGCTTGGGCTGATAGGTAGTAAGTGACATTTGCATCACACAAGTGACAGGAAATGACTGTCTGTAACAAGAGAGAAGCTAACCATTGTCATTGATGTTCAAAAGTATTACTATTACTGAATTCTGTGACACTTAACTTACTTTCCAACTCTCCAATGCTTGTCCACAAAATAAAAGGCACAAGTCAGGTATGTGATGGAATACTCCACGTTTGCCTGGATAAGTGCAGTTCGAACAACACGCAAGAAACAATACCATCCAGTTCACGGAGCTTGCTTTAATGGCACTACATCCACTATCTTTCATATTTACTCCTTTCGTCACCAACATACAATAACAGCAGGGTGTATCATCGACAACACATGCATTGGAACTCACAAGGCTCCTCCAACATCGCCTTCCAAACCTATGACTGCTAATTCTCGGGAGGACAAGAAGAACAACAGAAGCATGGAAACATCACCACTTGCAAGCTTCCCGCCAAGTCACACAAAGTCCTGAAGGTATCTCTGTTCCTTCATTGCTATAAGGTCAAAATCCTGTCACTCCTTCCCTAACAACACTGTGGGTGTATCTACACCATGTAGACTGGAATGGTTCGAGAAGGCAGCTCACCATCACCTTCTCAAAGGCAAGTCGGGATGGGAAATAAATGCTGGCCCAGCCAGAGATGCCAATCATTTATAACTTTTTTAAAGAATTGTTTTTAGTAATGTTGATAACAAGAGGGGATCTCCAATACTGCAGTGTTCAGTTTAGGTATTTGCTCAAATTCCTGGAATATTGTAAATTGTTCTGTTGACACTTCTCATTTGATTTTACTTCACCAGCTGTGATTTGAGGTCCTGGTGATTAAGTTCTTCTCAAGTGAGTTTCTCAAATCTATGTCATCCAATTTATGGCCAATGATGTACATTTGAAGTGTAGTTACTTTAGAAATATGAGAAACTGGAGAACCAATTTGCTCACAGACAGATCCCATACAATTATCTCATTATCTGTGGCAGTTGTTTGGAAGATACATATTTCCCAGAGTATCAGGAAGTGCTCTCCAGCTCTTCAAAACATTGTCAGATAATTGTTTACATCCACTTTTGCAAAGATACTGGCCTCAGTTTAACTTCACATCAAAAACATCCAAAGGTGCTACTGCATTGGTGTGTCTCCACTGATTATGAATTCACAGCACCGTTATACAGGACTATGTGCTCTACAGTCTGTTCCCTGGGATTCACACAGAGGCAAACATTGACTGCGCCTGGAGGACCATCAACTCGGTGAAAGATGCTCTTCGGTCTGCCCAAAATGTGTTGATCTTCTAGAGCAAGGAATTGACCTCAACCGAGTGTTGCAGACTGGCATATTCCGAGGTCCAGGACTACATGCTGAAGGATGCAGTAAAGCACGGGGCCCCTGCCGCCAAGGCACGGTCGGGAAAGACCTCTTCCTGCTGAAGTTAAATGGGAGTCCATTCAGTATCAACCCTCCTAATGCCTCAAATGCATGTCAATACAATATAGTCTTATTCAAGTGAGAGATGATTTATTTGGATAGAGTCAAACTCCAATATTTGTTTGTTTCCTTGAAATCCTACTATACAGAACCGAACTGTGATTGGAACTATGTACATGTGTAAAAATATTTTTGATGAATAACATATGTTTTTGAAAGTTAAAAAGAAGTCAGGTAGTGAGAGTGCTGCAAACTGAGCTGTGACTGACCCTATCAAGTAACAACAAGCTTACTTAGGCTTAAGCACCTCCCAGAAACAAAATGAGCATAAATATTTTTTCTTGCTCAGTACAATACCAAAGACAATTTGCAAAGGTGAAGAATTTAGTTCAACTGAATAAATGCTGGAAGGTTGGAACTGTTTAGACTTGTCAGCAGGAAGTTCAAAAATAAGACATTGCTTTGGACAGGAAAGTTGACAGACTTGGTGCCATTTCAGAAAGATCTAAAATGACAGCATTTAATTTTAACATCTGTCAAGTGCATGAATCAAGGCAGCGTTTGAATGAGTCCAACATCAGGGGGCCTTTGTAAGGTTGACGTCAATGAGAATGTAAATGCAGCAAAATTAACCTCAGAGATGAACAATCAATACATTTCAGGCAGGTACACACAAAAGTAATTTCCCAAGGTTACCACAGTGAGGGCAGAATGCAAATTCTGATTGGAATAAGCAAGTAATTGTGAGGACTTTGAAGGTATTCTACAGTTGAGGGAAAAGGTTTGGATTAACACAGTAGATGTTTGTCCTTTTAACTCCAAAGGCTGCAGCAGAGATTAATTTCAATGCAGTGCAGAACAGAGCACTTAATTTGCAACTCAAGTCCATATCCCTATGTGTAATAAAAGGGCCTGTCAGAGATAAGGAGGTGATTTAATTATTCTCACTGTCCTCCTTTCCTATTTGTAACAGGAGTTAGCTTTTATATTTTATTTTCTTACCCTTTACCTTTTTAAAAAATAGGCAATGGTGTGTGTTTCCCTAACAGTGTTTGTGAAGTCTAATTTTAAATCATCAATATCAAATTCTTTAGTGTTAACATAAAGTACAGTTTATTATTGCATTCAAAACCCAGGGTAATGTTTTGCAACAAACAGTCAAAATCACTTGCGTTCAAGAAAGAAAGGAGAAAACCTACCAATTATAATTTTTTTTAATAACCCAGACTATTAGACTTCATTCACGTGAGTTATAAACATTAAGTCTCCAACTGAGCTTCATTTAATTGGCTGTGCTTGGACATTGCTTTCATAGGTGCTTGGATGCAGTCAAATTACTGATGAAGATGTCGTAATGGTAAGTTGGGGAGCGATTCACTTCGAAGGCAAAACGCGGTTTTCTTTCAAGACATCAGACTTTTGTGAGATACTGAGATTAGTTAGACAGACTTTGAGCAAAGATTGGAGCTTCTTAATCTTCCAGTGTGACCAGCAGACTCCTGAACATTTTGCCTATGAGTCCCATTGTGTGGTCTTGGCTGGAATACAGTGTAAGGAGTGTTACATTCCAGGGGGAAGATGTACACTTTTGTCACCTGGTTACTGCTGGGCAGAACTTTCCAGAAATTGGAGTTAACTGACATCATGTGATCAGTGGCATCCACGTCAGTCCAACAACATGTCCATGTTTAAGAAAATATAAGCAAGATAATATTGTTTTAACCAAAACAAGTCAGGATCGCTATCTTCCTTCAAAATGCACCAGTTGCCTGAGAAGCAGGAAGGATTCTGTTGTGGTGCTAAATCATGTCAATATTTGCTGAGGTGAATGCCAAAGGTTCTCAGCTTTAATCTTCCAGTTGATGGATGGACTTAGCTGCAAATGTTGATTGATGTGTTTTTCCTTTTTCCAGCACCTTCATTGTTTCTGTGTGATTTCAGCCATTCCCTACAGTGTGAATAGAGGCTATTCGGACAATCAGGACTGCACCAACACAAAACCCCCATAACCCTGCATTTCCCAAGGGCTAACCCACTAAACCTGTGCATCCCTGAATACTACAGGCCAATTTAGCATGGCCAATCCATCAAACCTGCACATCACTGGATTGTGGGTGGAAACCAGAGTAGCCGGAGGAAACCCATGCAGACATGGGGAGAAAATGCAAACCCCACACAGCCTGTCATTCCAGGGTGGTATCAAACCCATTCCCTAATCACCAGGCCACTCTCAACCCTTCTGTTATTTCAATTAACAATAAAAGAATTAGATTAGATTACTTACAGTGTGGAAACAGGCCCTTCGGCCCAACAAGTCCACACCGACCCTCCGAAGAGCAACGCACCCAGACCCATTCCCCAACATTTATCCCTTCACCTAACACTACAGGCAATTTAGCATGGCCAATTCACCTAACCTGCACATTTTTGGACTGTGGGAGGAAACCGGGCACCCGGAGGAAACCCACGCTGACACAGGGAGAATGTGCAAACTCTACACAAACAGATGCCTGAGGCGGGAATTGAACCCGGGTCTCTGGTGCTATGAGGAAGCAGTGCTAACCACGGTGCCACCCACAATTCTCCAAGAACATGCAACCCTCAATGTGGTGTTAAACAGGTGTGACAAAACAATGTGGACAAATGGAGTATTTGCAAAGATTCTTTAGCTACTACAGAAAGCATTTGATTACTGTGCAATAGTCTTGCAGACAGCTGGGTAATTATCCAAGGGACCAAAAGACAGCAGGGGATGGGGTGAGATGGAAATTGGGCGGTTTAGGGGGAAAGTTGAAGAGGAACGACAACAACAAGGTTCTTCACAGAAGTGTAATCTGACACACTTTTGACACTACATAATGAGACATGAGAGATAACTGAAAGCCTGGTCAAATAGGTAGGATTTTAGCAGTGAAGATGCAATTGGTGTCCAAACCGCGTTTTCTCATTGCAGCCCTATTACCAGACAGTGCATGTTAGCAGCCATTCAAACATGAGGAGATCCTGTTACAAACATGTGTAATCCTGTTCTCCCCTGATAAATACTCACTTTCCATTTATGATTAGATTAGATTAGATTAGATTCCCTAAGGTGTGGAAACATGTCCTTTGGCCCAACCAGTCCACACCGACCTACTGAAGAGAAACCCAGCCAGACCCATTTCTCCCTGACTAATGCACCTAACACTATGGGCAATTGAGCATGGCCAATTCACCTGAGCTGCGCATCTTTGGAGTGTGGGAGGAAACTGGAGCACCCAGAGGAAACCCATGCAAACACAGTCACCCAAGGCTGGAATCGAACCCGGGTCCCTGGCGCTGTGAGGCAGCAGTGCTCACCACTCAGCTACTGTGCCCCCCTTTTATAGGGACCAGGAACAGAAAATAATTTTTGCCAGGCCTTAAATTATTTGAATGGGTGTCCAGGATGGTACCTCTTAATGTATATTGGGTTTTACAATAAGTGATGACAGTACTTTAGTCAAATCTGGACTGTGACTGCAAATTTTAAAAAAAACTTCTTCAAGTGTAGGGACAAACTGTGTTTGTAAAAAGCACTGAGTCTCCTTGCCAATCTCAATCATAACTGCTGCTTTGCATTCTAGGCAGTGCTTAGTTATTGATTCACCAGAATGCTTAAGAACATGGAATAACAATTGGTTTCAACAAGACTGACCAGAGAGTGAACCATGCCACCAGTGCTTCATCCGGATGCTCACTGAAGATGTTACCTAGTATGGGGATGAAACGTCTGAAAATGAACCTTCCAGCTCAGCGAGCAAACCTACATCCAGAACCTCAACCTGAGCTACAAATCTTCTCAAGACTTGCTATGACTGACCATTTTTGATAGCTCAACCACACACTCAAACTGTCTTGATGCTTACCCAATGATCTGACCCCATTTTTGCTTCCTACTTCAAGGAGCTGATTTTGTAATTTGTTGCATAAACCTGCTATGCTTTGTTTAAAAAAAAGTCAGAAGTCACATAACACCAGGTTATCGTCCAACAGGTTTATCTGAAATCACAAATTTTCAGAGAGCTGCCCCTTCGTCAAGTGAAGTGAAGAAAAGTGTACAGGCACAGAATTTATAGACAGGGAGATCAAAAGATTATACAAATGGTGTGAGACCTTTTGATCTCTGCCTATAAATTCTGTGCCCGTATGCTTCTCTTCACTCCACCTGACAAAGGAGTAACGCTCCGAAAACTTGCGATTTCAAATAAACCTGTTGAACTATAACCTTGTGTCATGTGACTTCTGACCTTGTGCACCCTAGCCCAACACTAGCACCTCCACAGCTTGTCTAAAAAAGGCTCACATCCTGATGCTCTCATAATTTTAAACTTTTCTTGCTCCCACTTTGAGATCGTTTCCTCAGTAGCCATCAAGGTAACTAACTTTGTTAGCTGCCTTCATTAGCTTTGAGGCTTTGTTCAACCATTTCAAATCTCTGTGTTCCAAACTAGAGGAACTAAACATCCTTTTACGCTTTGATTCTGCACTTGCGATCACATCGTGGGATGTATAGCCATTGCAACAAAGTTTCACGCCAATGATTCTCAAATGATCATCCTAGCCTACATTCCTGATCAAAAGCACTGAGTGTGTGGAATGAGTTAATATTCCTGATAGTAGTGGCTATTTAAATCTACAGAAAGGAGTTCCACTGATTCCTGTTAAAAATTACACCAGATGAAAGACGTCAGATGCTTAGTCCATATGATCTCCTGGACCAATTTTGATAGCTCTGGGTGGGCTACTGTAAATTTTTTTTATATCTCTCATCAGCTAAGTGCTTTTTTGTTGCCTTTGGGTTGAGGATGTGGGATGGAGAGGATAAGAAATGTTTCAACATCATGCTCCAAGCATTGTGAAAATGGGCAAAATTACTGAGCCAGCAGGTCTATTCCTGAATGGAATGAATTGAATTGAATTAGCTTTATTGTCACATGTACTCAATGAGTACAGTGGAAAGTTTATAAGTTGCCACATTACAGTACCCTCTTAGGTACAAAGGTACCTCGGTACAGCTTCTTCACTCACAAAATTAGTTACAGCGTAACAATGTCACCAACACACATCGCCATCTTAGGTACAGTCGGTTCTGCTATAAGAAGTGTTTCTTCAATGTAAATTGGCTATAACATGATTGAAGGATCTAAGCCATTATTTGTAGAATGCTAACTTTCCTTACCTGTATTGGCTATAACGCGATTCCAGTGCCATTGGTTTGAATGGTATTGCTATTCTGTGATTTTCACACTATTACACAGGATAACACAGGAACGGAACTACCATGTTATTTCAGAACAGACAATACAGAGTACCTAGGTACAATCCTTAGTTACAGAATAGAGAAGTGGAGAGAAAAAGGTTACTTATAGTATAACCATAGGTCAGAAAATCAAGAAACAAGGTTAAAAAGACGTAACTCCTGCCCGTGTTTCCACTTGTTTGTATTGTGTAACATGGTCTTGTCGATCATTTCGTTGTAAACGTAAATTTTGCATATGAAACATGCTGGAAATAATCTGAATTTTCTCATACGCACTCATTTCTAACAGGAATTGATCAGAAGAAAATCGTTGAATGGAAAGATTTCTCAGGTTTATTCCCAATAAATGTATATTTTTGTTTCTCCTGGTTGCAATAGAGCCCAATTATGTTTATCACCTAAGGAGACTTAGTGAATGTGTTCATAGTTTGTTCCCAATGTGTTGAAGCATCTCCAAGGCAAAACTGAGATTCTCATTGAAGTGCAATTACAGTCTATCATGCATTATAAGAAAAAGTTCAATTTCGGATCTTTCTGATACCAATCTGATGCTGATGCTATGAGTACCTACTCCTGCTGCCACAGATCTGCTGTCATGGTTTGTCACATTTACCTGTCTTGCACCTTCCTCATTCACCCTCAGTAGCTTGACTTCAACCACGCTGTGATGTCTGTCATCTGTCAACTTCAACCCCTCTTTCTGCCATCATCCAATTTGGCCACTACAGTCATAGAGACATACGGCACAGAAACAGACCCTCAGTCTAACTCGTCTATCTAGTGCAGTTTGCCAACACTCGGCCCATATCCCTCTAAACCCTTCCTATTCATATACCCATCCAGATACCTTTTAAATGTTGTAATTGTATCAGCCTCCATCACTTCCTCTGGCAGCTTGTTCCATACACACACCACCCTTTGCCCAAAAATGTTGCCCCGAGGTCCCTTTTACATCTTTCTCCTCTCACCCTAAATTGTTTGTCCCTTACCAAGGATATTTTTGAAAAGCTCAGCAGGATCTCACAATCCTGAACTTATTCAGAATGTCCTTTAATAAGACACGCTATCTCAAATTTAATCAACCTTTACTCGTATCATTATAAATGATGACAGAATAACATTTAGTCAATAAGACGCTGAGCACCTTTTTCTGATTGTAATTCTGATTAAGTTCACTAAACATACTCAAAGTTCACCCTAAGGTTAACATCATTTGGAGTCACACTGCCAATGTTATTGCTGAGGAATATGTATAGCACTCAGAAAGTGGCATTATAAACCCATTCCTACTCATCGTTTAAAGGTAAAACACTGTGAATGCTGGAAATCTGAAAGAAACGCAACGCTGGAGAAACCTAGCAGGTCTGATGGCATCTGTTGAGAGAGAAACAGAGTTAACATTGGGAGTCCGGTCTGACTTTTCTTCAGAACTGTCAGCCAGTGCTAACAGTTTCTCTCTACAGATGTTGCCAAACGTACTGAGCTTTCCCAGCATTCTCTCTTTCCAATCTTGCACCATCAGGTTCACTCTATTTAACTTTTACTTAAATCAATTTCCTGTTAAAACGGAGAGACCATCAGAGGCAATCTCTGAATTCAATTTGGACAAGACTTCACGAAAAGAAAAACATTTCAATCTTGGGAACTGATTTTGGTACATTCTGTTAAACACCTGAAGAGTAGAATTTTAAAATCACGTTATCAACAGTTCAATCTTTAAGTCATTCAGAACATTCATTTACAGTTAACCAGTGAAGGGCAGTTGGGCAGCCCATGAGTAATGTCTTTAATTAAACAAAAGATTATATGAATCATATGATTCAACAATGGCAAGCAGTCACATCAATCATGACAAATGAGCTGGACCAAACACAATCAATGATTGCTTCACAGTATGAGAGGGGTTGTGAGTTTGGAATGCCGATTTTCTTGGTGATGAACAATTTGTCAACACAAGCATTAGTCTGCAATAATCAAATCACTGTCCTGCACTTCCATGTTCTGTATCTCTTTGAGGTACACGATGCCATTCGAAAATTGATTTTCACAACTTCAAATGTTTTCACTGGCTTTAACTTCAAAAAGATTGCTTACTCTTCTAAACTCAACAGAGCTACCTCCTGGCACACCTTTCAAACAATCTGACCAGTCAATTGTTTTGTCATAAAATTAGGATTCTAAATCAAACTGCACCACCACATCAGTGTTTAATGAGCTGCCGATCATCATCCCAAAGACTTGCTTATTAATGAAAGTGGAAAAAGAAGAGTTCTTTTCTGATCAATGGTTTTGCTTTGCCATACGTGATGGTCAACAGGTTAGTGACTGAACAGCCAACTGCAAACTAGCAACCCAACTAATGACGCATCTGCAGACTCTTCAGATCAATGTGTGATTCTCAGTTATCGAGAGGCATGGGAATATTGATATACCTTCTATTAAGTGCCTCAGGGTGGTATTTTAAAATTACTTTATCGACAGTTCCACTCAACACGTCCATATACCTTTGAGAATAGGAGTTGGGATGTTATGTTGAGGTTGCACAGGATGTTGATGAGACATCTTCGAGAGTATTATGTCCAGCTCTAGTTGCCCTGTTATAGAAAGGATCTTCTTAAATTGGAAAGGATTCAGAAGAGATTTACTAGGATGTTGCCGGGAATGGAAGGTTTGAGTTATAAGGAGAGGCTGGATAGACTAGGACTTTTTTCACTGAAGAGTAGGAGATTAAGGTTTATATAATTATGATGGGTATAGATAAGGTTTTTTTTCCCCCCTAGGGAGGGGGATTTCAAGACTAAGGAGTGTGTTTTTAAGGTGAGAGGAGAAAGATTTCAAAAAAGACATGGGGCAATTTTTTACACAAGAGTGGTTCCAGAGGAAGTGTTGGATGCAGGTATGGTTATAACATTTAAAAGGCATTTGGGTAAGTACATGAATGATAAATGGAGGGATATGAGCCAAGCACAGACAGGTGGAAGTTGTTTAGTTTTGGATTATGGTCAGCATGGAATAGTTGGACTAAAGGGTCTGTTTCTGTGCTGTATGACTCCATGATATTACTACCTGGCCTTATCATAATGTGAGGAGGAGACCTTTACCTGGTTTCACCATCAGCAGTTACCAACATGCCTTGGGTACAAGAGTTAACGTGTTTGACTTGCCTCTATTGAATATTATTGTTGAACCTTACGAAAACCTTAATGTGTATTCATCTTCACCAACAGCACCAATAAAAGCAATTTATATCTGCATTGTTCATTGAACATATTGAATTTTTAATTACATTTAGCACAAGCAACAGAGTGTTTGTGACATTTCTGTTACTGTGCCACAGAGAGGGATATCAAAATAGGAGCCAAAAACATGATTAAAGAAAGGGGTTTTGTAGAGCATCATACAGAGAACAGACAGGTAAAGGGAGAATTCCAAAGCTTGCGATCAACGTAGGTAAAAGTATGGCTGCTACTGGGGAGGGGGTCAATTAAAGAGGCCAGAATTGGAGGGGGTGAAGAGATATTGAGGGTGCTTTGTGAAATGAAACAAGGGAAGGTCTCCAAGCACAGAGCTTCTGGGTCATTGAGTTTTAAGATGCAGAAAGAAAGCACAAGTTGGATGAGCCCAAGTATATGAAGAGTAGAGGATGAGTGAGTAGCCAGGAATTCATTGGGATAATCAAGTTCAGAAGTAACAAAGTTGCAAATGAGGGTCTCTGCAACAGATAAGCTGAGTAAGAGTTGTCAATCAAGGTGATAATACAGGCATGTTTTCCATGGCCAACGAGTCTTGGTACGGGACTTGAACGTGGAAATTCTGGTCAGGTATGGGCACTCCCCACTACATCACAAGACCTCCTGAATTGAGAGGGGATAGGTGTACTCCACCTAGCAAGAGTTACAGCTGGGGGGAAGGGAAATTACGATGCAATTAGGAAAGATTTAGGAAGCATAGAATGGGGAAGGAAACTGCAAGGGATGAGTACATTAAAAATGTGGAGCTTATTCAAGGAAAAGCTCCTGTGTGTCCTAGATAAGTATGTACCTGTCAGGCAGGGAGGAAGATACAGAACGCATGAGCCGTGGTTTACTAAGGAAGTGGAATCCCTGGTCAAGAAGAAAAAGAAGCCTTATGTTAAGACAAAATGTGAAAACTCAGGGCGCTTGAGGGTTACAAGGAAGTCAGGAAAGACCTAAACAGAGAGCTCAGAAGAGCCAGGAGGGGACATGAGAATTTGTTGGCGGATAGGATCAGGGCTAACCCTAAGGCTTTCAATAGGTATGCCAGGAATAAAAGAATGACTAGAGTTAAATTAGGGCCAATCAAGGATAATAGTGGGAAGTTGTGTGTGGAGTCAGAGGAGATAGGGGAAGCACTAAATAAATATTTTTCGACAGTGTTCACTATTGAAAATGAAAATGTTGGCAAGGAAGATATAGAGATACTTGCATCTAGACTAGAAAAGATTGAGGTTCACAAGGAAGAGGTATTAGAAATACTGCAGAGTGTGAAAATAGACAAATCCCCTGGGCCAGATGGGATCTATCCTAGGATCCTCTGGGAAGCAAGGGAAGAGATTGCCGAGCCTTTGGCATTGACCTTCAAATCATCATTATCTACAGGAATGGTGCCTGAGGACTGGAGGATAGCAAATGTGGTTCCCTTGTTCAAAAAGGGTAGTAGAGACAACCCTGGTAATTACAGACCAGTGAGTCTCACTTCAGTTGTTGGTAAAGTGTTGGAAAAGGTTATAAGAGATAGGATTTATAACCATCTAGAAAAGGATAATCTGACCAGGGACAGTCAGCACGGTTTTGTGAAGGGTAGGTCGTGCTTAACGAATCTTATTGACTTTTTTGACAAAATGACCAAACAGGTAGATAAGAGTAAACCGGTTGATGTGGTGTATATGGATTTCAGCAAGGCATTCGATAAGGTTCCCCACAGTAGGCTATTATACAAAATGCGGAGGAATGGGATTGTGGGAGACATAGCAGTTTGGATCAGTAATTGGCTTGCTGAAAGAAAACAGATGGTTGTAGTTGATGGAAGATGTTCATCTTGGTGTCCAGTTACTAGCGGCGTACCGCAAGGGTCGGTGTTGGGTCCACTGCTGTTCGTCATTTTTATAAATGACCTGGATGAGGGCTTAGAAGGGTGGGTTAGTATATTTGTGGACGACACTAAGGTCGGTGGAGTGATGGATAGTGACGAAGGATGTAGTAGATTGCAGAGAGACATAGGTAGGATGCAGAGCTGGGCTGAGAGGTGGCAAATGGAGTTTAATGTGGACAAGTGTGAGGTGATATACTTTGGCCGGAGTAATCGGAATGCAAAGTAGTGGGCTAATGGTAGGATTCTTGGGAGTGCAGATGAGCAGAGAGATCTCAGTGTCCATGTACACAAATCCATGAAAGTTGCCACCCAGATTGACAGGGTTGTTAAGAAGGTATACAGTGTTTTGGCCTTTACTAATACAGGATTGAGTTCTGGAACCAGGAGGTTATGCTGCCGCTGTACAAAGCTCTGGTATGGCCACACTTGGAGTATTGTGTACAGTACTGATCACTGCATTATAAGAAGAATGTGGAAGCTTTGGAAAGGGTGCAGAGGAGATTTACTAGGATGTTGCCTGGTATGGAAGGAATGTCTTACGAGGAAAGGCTGAGGGCCTTGAGGCTGTTCTTGTTAGAGAGAAGAAGGTTGAGAGGTGACTTAATAGAGACATACAAGATAATCAGAGGGTTAGATAGGGTGGACAGGGAGAGCCTTTTTCCAAGTATGGGGATAGCAAACACGGGGGGACACAACTTTAAAGTGAGGGGAGATAGGTATAAGACAGATGTCAGAAATAGTTTCTTTACTCAGAGAGTAGTAAGGGTATGGAATGCTTTGCCTGCATCGGTAGTAGATTCGCCAAGTTTAAGTGCATTTAAGTCATCATTGGACAGGCATATGGACGTACATAGAATAGTATAGGTGAGATGGGATTCAGATTAGTATGACAAGGTGGCGCAACATCGAGGGCCGAAGGGCCTGTACTGCGCTGTGATGTTCTATGTTCTATATGTGGGTGCTCTAGTTGTCATTAAGAGCATCTAACACCGATTGGTGAAGAGTCAGTTTCTACTGAGAGGAGACTGATCTATATAGTCTGCACTTACACTGTCCTGGGTGTTGTGAATATACCAATGTTGAAAGATCCTGCTTCTGACATTTCCAGAGGCATGTTTACCAGATCAACACTCTGCTATAATGGAGAACCACCACATCTTTTCTTGCCTCTTCATGTAACAGATGGTATCATGCCTGGTTCCATTCTAGTAAATCTCTTCTGCACTGTCTCTAAGATCTTGACATTCATCTGAAAGAATTGGGGACAACACTCCAGCTGGTCCATAACTAATGTTGAATAATGATTTAACACATCTTCATTAGTTTTGTATTCTACATCTTGCTCTATAAAGCTAAAGATCACATATAAAATTTTGAACAGTCTTACTGGCACCCTTCAACGATTGATGTACCTACAGTCCAGATCTGTACGTTGTTTCAAGCTGTACAGTTTATGTTGCCTATTACTATCGTCCCTACTAAAATGGATCATCTCACCCTTCTTTGCATTAAATTCCAACCATCACATGTCAGACCATTTCACCAGCCTGTCAATGTTCTCCTTAAGTGTTGGGACAAACTTCAACTCATTTCGACACGTTCCTAAATTTGTCATCCATCCTGTCTGACTAACAACAGTTCACCACTACACTCTGTTACTTGTCCTTTAAATCCAGTCGAAAATGTAGTACTTTCACGAACATCAATCAAGGCATACAGAATAATTCTTTCCCAGCCCACTGTCTTCTACTCACCTATACTTTACCAAGTGCCTTTAATGGTATTCAGATTGTTTTCTTTGAGAATTTCCCCAGCACCGATGTTAAAATATCTGACCTGCCCTTCCCCCTTTTTGTTCACACACTGGTTTTAAACACGAGAAATTTGTTTTCATTTTTGGAACACCATTCCAAGCTATGGATTGGTTAAAAATGAATCCAGTCATTGTCAAGTCAGACCCAGGAAACTAAATAAATCACTCGAAGAAACAGAAACAAATCATATTTAAATAGAGTGGAGCGATATCAATTATTGTGGAGCACAGTGTATGCAGTGATTAATAAATGCTGCTTCACACCTCAGGAATGCATGGGTTAAGAAAGTATCAGAACCACAGAGCGTGAAAGTATGAAATCTATAGTTGTTCGGCTAGTTAATGTTCAATTTATAACAAAATCTTTAGAAGGTTGTTGAGATTCGAAAACCTTGACGTTTTCTGAGTGAGATTCAGATTGAAAACTCTGCTGGAGATCTGGGTTACACAGGAACCTGCATCTGACGGATCTCTGTACTCAGTCAATAGGCTGTGGGTTTGACTCTTAACTCAGAGACTGGTGCACATTATCCAGGATGACACTACCATGCTGACGCAATACTTCAAAGTCAGAGGTTCCTGTTTTTTTGGATGAGACGTTAAACTGAGGTGCTGTCTAGCCTCTCGTATCATCCTAACAGGTCCCACTGTACTATTTCAGGAAAGAGCAGGAGAGTACCTCCCTGTCTATTGACCAGTATGTACCCCAGTCTGTTGAGTATTGTACTTCTGATTGTGGGTGCTTACAGTGCACACCTCACATACCATGTTTCTGACAGTAATTATACTTCAGAAGTAGTTCATTAGCTATGAAACATCTTCAACACTACTTGATGCATTCAAAGGTTCTATATAAATGCAGCTTGTTTATTTGACCTTAAATATTCACTGATGGTGGTATTGTTATTCTAACGAGATATTTAAAAAGGCAGAGTTTATAGATTTAACATTCAGTTGATCCTCCTCCACCCCAGTGATGCCTCTCAGACCAGTGCACACCCATAAACAAACTGCTGTCTACACCGGACACTGCTCCAGGTACAGGCAGAGGCTGCTCTGTACACTGGACACTGCTCCAGATACAGGCAGAGGCTGCTCTGTACACCGGACACTGCTCCAAGTACAGCAGAGGCTGCTCTGTACACCAGACACTGCTCCAGATACAGGCAGAGACTGCTCTGTACACCAGACACTGCTCCAGATACAGGCAGAGGCTGCCCTGTACGCCGGACACTGCTCCAGGTACAGGCAGAGACTGCTCTGTACACCAGACACTGCTCCAGATACAGGCAGAGGCTGCTTTGTACACCGGACACTGCTCCAGATACAGGCAGAGGCTGCTCTGTACACCAGACACTGCTCCAAGTACAGGCAGAGACTGCTCTGTACACCGGACACTGCTCCAGGTACAGGCAGAGGCTGCTCTGTACATCAGACACTGCTCCAGATACAGGCAGAGGCTGCTCTGTATACTGGATACTGCCCCAGATACAGGCAGAGGCTGCTCTGTACACTGGATACTGCTCCAGATACAAGCAGAGGCTGCTCTGTATACTGGATACTGCCCCAGATACAGGCAGAGGCTGCTCTGTATACCAGATACTGCTCCAGATACAGGCAGAGGCTGCTCTGTATACCGGATACTGCTCCAGGTACAGGCAAAGGGCTGCTCTGTACACTCCTTGCTGCTCCAGATACAGGCAAAGGCTGCTGTGTAAATCAGATAATGTTACAGATACTGGCAGACCACACAACCAACTGGATAATTTTGAGAGCAAGGGA
The DNA here is from genome assembly GCF_020745735.1 of Hemiscyllium ocellatum. Taxonomy (NCBI): domain Eukaryota; kingdom Metazoa; phylum Chordata; class Chondrichthyes; order Orectolobiformes; family Hemiscylliidae; genus Hemiscyllium; species Hemiscyllium ocellatum. The sequence continues at coordinate 63,177,937 of NC_083414.1, forward strand.
AGATCCCTCAGTAGCAAAGCAACCAAAATTATATCAAGTACTCCAGAAACGGCCTAGAGCTGCCATCCACTGTGGTGTAGGTCCACTACCAATACTGCTGGGAGGGAATTATAAAAACTTCCAGTTCAGGATGGCCTGTAATCTCGAGGGGAACATTGAGTTGATGTTCCTGTGATCTTGCAGGTTTTAGGTGGTCACAGGTCTGGGATGTACTGTTAAGGAAGCCTTAGCAAGTTGTTGTATTGAATCCTCTAGCTCTATCAGAGAACTGACAGAAAATATTTAATCCAGAGATATGAGAAATGATTCATTTTAGTAGGAAGAATGCACAGACACTGCATAAACTTTAGGTGCAATTCCAAGAAGCAGACACAGAGGGCCTAGGGCGTGAGTGGTTCGGGTATGGAATGCTCTGTGTCAGAGGGTGATGGAAGCAAATAAATTGCTGGCTTTCAAACAGGAATTGCTTAATTACCTGAAAACGTATATGTGCACTAATTACTGTGGGTGGCAGGATGGCTGAGAGGATGTTTAATAAAATATATAGTATCTCAGGCTTTACCAATCAACAGAGGAGGCACAAAAACAAGGAAGTTTTGATGAATCTTTATACGAGGTTATAAAGAAAGGCTGGGATTTCTGTCAGTGGAGCAGAGGAGGTTGAGAGGTGACCTTATAGAGATTTATACGTCATGAGGGGTATAGATAGGGTTATCAGTCAGTGTTTTATTCTCTTGCAGAGAGCTGGAATAGATATGTTGGGCTGAATGCCCTCTTTCAGTGCAGTTGTCACCACAGTCTTACTGGGCAGTAGAGCTGCTCTCTTATTAGAGAAAGGGAGCTGGTGGTGATTTAACCTGAGGACCATCCGACCTCAGATGGAAAGAGAGGTTAAGAAGAAGAGTTGTTCATGGGAACGTCAGCTGATGGTTGGAATTGAGCCCATGCTGTTGGCATCACAAACCAACCAGCCAGCCAACTGAGCTAAACTGAATCTCTTCAATACTATAATAATTCACTGCGTACATAGTGTGCTAATAGAGGAGCATATTAACCAGAATATCGGCTGCAAAACATAGGATTGATTTAAAATGGTACACAATATCACAATACCTATCCGCACGCGATAAATGTGGGAGATTATTTCTGAGGTACTCAGCTGGAAGGTTGCAACGCGGGGAGAAAAGTGGTCATCATTCGTACAATACGGGGTCCAACCTGAAGCAATGCATATGTTTAGTCAAACGTAGGTACATTGTACTATGGAAGATGTTACAGCTGACCTGAAGCTGACACCAGCAGCACGAGTAAGAGAGGGGAAATACTGTGTCACCATCACAGAAAGGGAATATAATTGTCAGTAACAAAAATCCCAAGCTCTGTTCCCAAATAGCTTTTTTGTTTACTCCAGAGAAACCTGGTGATCGAGAATTGATGGCAATCTACGATTACAAAAATGAATATAAAAGTTACATTGAAAGGGCAGTTATATGTTTGTTATAATGTACTACAGCATTGAGAGGGAACATTGTTAAACCACAGAAATGTACTTTTATTTAGAGCAAAACACTTTACATTGAAACCAAGATTGATGTTATCAAGTTTGTTACTTGTCCTTGTTCAATTGCAGATAATTGTGTTTTAGCTCATTAATTTTATGATACAACACATAATTACGATGCTGTCCCCATTAGTAACTGAATTCAAACTATTAACTTTCCAAATTTTGAAACATAAATGGGTATAAAATAAAATATTTCAACTGAATAAATTGCAAAACGTACTGCGTTTAGATTAAAAATTCTTCAGCCAATACTTCTTTTGGATATTATATTTTACTGTTATGCAATACGTATTGAATTTTTAGAAGTTATTTTGTAGAAATTGATTTTAGACTCTTTGATGACATCACTAAATAAGTAATTAAATGATTAGCTAATCAACAACAAGCAATAGTAATATTACTAACTGTGAACCTGTGTTTTTGACTCCAAGAGCTAATTTGTTTTGTTTTTTTATGCTAATCATGTAGGATATTCACAGATAAGGCTTCATACAAACTAATCTTTTATCTTCTGACTAGTGCATTAAAAATAAGGGCTCTTCATGCAAGTTGTTCTTACAATATTTGATGACTGTAAAATAACAGGCCAGAACAACATAGAACTTTACAGGTGGGGCACAATGAGCTGGTGTGGAATCAGGAGATGGAGTTTACTGGTGCACATTATAACCTAACTGATTCAGAAACACCATCAGAGGATGGTGTCAACAACTTGTGGTCTCATTATCTCTGTGAGAAGAACTGGATGGCAGGTCATGGTGACTAGAGACTTCTTCTGAGAAACTCAAAATGAAAGCCTTGAAAGACTGGAACAGAACCTGAAATTTGGCTTAAAGGGAAGACCACTTCCAGGATAATGGCTGCAGCCAAGTGTTCCAAACTCAACTCCTGAAGATGACAGACCAGACTAATCCTGGGAATGAGTTGATTGCCTTATCAGAAAGAGCCAGACTGACTAGGTCTGTGTCCTCTGAAGTTTTAGAAGAGTGAGACTTCATTGAAACATGTAAGATCCTGAGGGGTCTTGACCAGATGAATATTGAAAGGATTCTCTTCTGGGAGAATCTAGAATAAGAGGACCTAGTTTAAAAACAAGGGAGCACTCATTTAAAGCAGAGATGAGCAATTTTTTTTTTGGAGAATTGGTGATGTATATAATTGGGGCTACTTTAGCAGTTGAGGGATCTGACATACAGTCATAGAGACATAGAGGTGTACAGCATGGAAACAGACCCGTTAGTCTAACTTCTCCATGCCGGCCAGATATCCTAAATTAATCTCGTCCCATTTTCCAGTATTTGGCCCATGTCCCTCTCAACCTTTTCTATTTGTATACCCTCCAGCCTTTTCAATGCTGCAAATGCTTCACCACTTCCTGCAGCAGCTCATTCCATACACACATCATCCTCTATTTGAAAAAAATGCCCCTCAGGTCCCTTTTAAATAGAGTCACAGAGTCATTGAGATATATAGCGCAGAAACAGACTCTTCAGTCAAACTCATCCATGTCGATTAAATATTCTAAATTAATCTAGTCCCATTTGCCAGCATTTGACCCATATCCCTCTAAAACGTTCCTATTCATGTTCCCATCCAGATGCCTATTAAATGTTGCAATTGTACCACCCTCCATCACTTCCTCTGAGAGCTCATTCCATGCATGTACCACACTCTGCGTGAAAAAGTTTCCCCTTTGGTCCCTTTTAAATCTTTCCCCTCTCACCCTAAACCAATGCCCTCTAGTTTTGGCCTTCCCTACCCTGGGGAAAAGATCTTATCTATTTACCCTATCCATGCCCCTCATGATTTTGTAATCCTCTATAAGGTCACCCCTCAGCCTCCAACGCTCCATGGAAAACAGCCCCAGCCAATTCAGCCTCTCCCTATAGCTCAAACCCTCCAACCTTGGCAACATCCTTGTAAATCTTTTCTGAATCCTTTCAAGTTTCATAATATCCTTCCTAAAGCAGTGAGACCAGAATTGCATGCAATATTCTAAAACAGGCCTAACCAATGTCCTATACTGCCACAATAAGACCTCCCAACTACTCAACTCAGTGACCAATAAAGGCAAGTATACCAAATACCTTCTTCATATTCTATCCACCCACAACTCCACTTTTAAAGAGCTACAAACTTGCACTCTGAGGTCTCTTTGTTCAGCAACACTCCCCAGGACCTTACCATTAGGTGTACAAGACCTGCCCTGATTTGCATAACCAAAATGCATAGACTAACTTGTTTAATATTACTGTTTATGCTATAATAAAGTTGTGTTTCTTCCTTGCTTCATATTGATAAAGTACTTTCTATCCTTGCAATAAACTATGTTTCCTTCTTTCTTATTGTATTAGATTATTATAGCATGAATTTCCAACATAAGAATGGCCAAAACATGATGAAGCAGGATTCTTTACTCCACTGCCATCAACATGAAGAGAAATTAAAGGTAAACGTGGAAGTCAATACGTGGAATTAATCTGCTTCTTTGCATCTGGTTGTGGATTCCCTATGTCTGTCTGATCCTGCTCTTCATGAGGCCTTCTTTGCACAGAGATCATTTCCTCCAGAGAGAGTCTATTTGACTGCTCCAGTTACCCTCCTTGGTGCCTTCCTTCCCGTGTTACTGGAAGTTTCGTTACACACTGCCCGCTTGAGACTTGCCATCCTGTGAATTACACATAGCACACAGCGACCATCTGCTAAGCAGCTGTGAGATCAGCAAGTTCAACCATGAGGGCTGCAATGTGGGGGTCAACATTAGTAATAGCATTCTCTCCTTGCATCAGAATGGTAACCGTTGGAGTGATCTACAACATTTGCTTGAGAGGACATTTTCAACCTCCCATCTGTACAGGTGCCTTCCAAGAGTATGCGGCTGATTACTCAGTTTGGGGTCTAGGTCAGTCAGGTCTCCAGAGCTGAAAATGTGTTGCTGAAGAAGGGCTTATGCCCGAAATGTCGAATCTCCTGTTCCTTGGATGCTGCCTGACCTGCTGCGCTTTTCCAGCAACACATTTTCAGCTCTGATCTCCAGCATCTGCAGACCTCACTTTCTCCTCTAGTCAGGTCTCCAGGGCTTGTATATGCTGCTGATGCCTCTCCTGAGAAGGTCATCCCTGCATTGTCTCCCAGGGCTGGAGTAAGCCTTCTACACTCGAAACACCCCTCAGAATCAAAATGCTTGGCCCACTTTAAGATTCCTCATCGCTCTCCAACCCTACTTTGCTCGAGCCATGACACACTGACTCTTCGGGTTCCACTGAGTGAGTTGTTTGCCTCCTCATCATCCACCAAATGTTTCATCTTGAAGCAAGCCCCTTCTGTGAACTGTTTCAGCCATTCAGCTCGAACAACATCGAGTGTTTCCAGCTGCTCTCTGACACTGTAGAGTTCAGGGTCCTACACTGCCCATGCATTATTCCAGTCCATGATATTCTGATTTCAGAGATACACCTTACACTGACTGGAAAGTCAGTCCTGTCAGCTTTGAGATCGCTCAACGTTTTTCATCTCATCCCTTCTATCTCAGTCCTTGTGGGCCTCCAACTCAAACACCTGACGGCCTGGTGTGATGCTCAGGTGTGAACAGGCCATCACCCATGAAGGGAGTAGTGACCCGAAGGAGATGGTCCACTAGAAAGACTAGGTCCTGTTCAAAGAACAGATAATGTGGAGGACAGCCCATGAGTGACAATGGGATGTTATTATAACCATAAACCAGTTCCAGATCAGTTACGTCTCCTCTTGGGATACAGTCATGCAGAGTATGGTTAAACCATTGGCACTGTCCATTACTCTCAGGATGATGGGAAGTGGTGCAGCTCTTTGCAAGGCCATAGACCTTGCAAAGTTTTTGTAGGACCTTGCTCTTGACATTGTAACCCATCTCTAACCCATCATTGTGAATCCAACAGGGAGCACCAAAATGGACAAACTAAACGTGCATCAACATCTGGCCATAGGTCATGGGTGGGAATTGCCTGAGTGAACTTGTAAAAACACCACTGTTCATGAGATGGTGTTCAGAATCATTACTACTGTGGTCAAGGACATGAAATCCAGAATCCCAGTCGAGTGAAACCACCTCCCAATTTTGACAGGAGGTATCAATTTGAGCAGCCATCCTAGGCCAGTAACATCACCCTCTGGTCTTTTCCATCACTTGGAATCCTGCACCATTGTGAAATGCCCCAGATCATTACACTTGACACTGCTGGGGTGGTGGGGGTGCTTCCCCTCTCCCTCCTTGTCATGAACCAAATGATAGAGATCTTCATCCTCCTCCTTGACTCTCTTCCAGCACCTCATTGGTTTCCATGTGGATATGGACTCCCTCATCGGCTGGCTCTGGGTTGGTAGAGGTTGGTACAGTCTACTCATGCCCACATCAATCAGCTGAAGCTCTCTGACGACCTTAGAAAGCAAAGATGAAACTACAGTTGGATCTACTGTCTGGACTCGGTTTGTATCTCATTCACAAGCGCATTGGTGACACTCTGCTGAACCTTAGTCTGAATGTTAGAGGGAATCAGGGTTGGAATCCTGCATTTGACTTGTGCCATGAATGTGGCATTAACCACAACCCCCTCCTGTCGGGAAAGTGGAGATTCCTTTTTGTGGTCAGTCTTCTGAATAAAAACGTCAACATGTTGTCTGACCTGTACTGAATTTGGAATCGAAACTGAGTGAGTTCAGTGACCCACTGTTGCTGCAAGCTTGACAGCTGTTTGAGAAGTGGCTGGGCAGGTTATTGTTGGTAAATGTTTCAGATTCATCACTCAGAATGTCACTGAATGTCTGGGAACCAGCCCACCTCAAAACTAGCAGTTTATATTGAATTGAATTAGGTTTATTGAATTTTATTTTGAGTAATTCTCCATGTTCCTCTCATTTGGCTTGAGACTCTGGCTGATAATAATCCTACCCTCCCAATGCCAAGGAGATTGGCATTATTTTCCACCAGAAAATGGAGTTGGACATCTGGTTATCCAAGGACATACTTTCTTCTTGAGGGTACAAAAGGAGTCTTCACATGCTGGGGTCCAACACCCTGTGATGCTACCTGCCTGGATTTGACCAAACAGTCCAACCTCCCCTGCTGATGTCTGATCCTCCAGTGATCTCAGGGCAGCTTCAGCTACCCTCATGAACGTTACCAGTTCCAACTGCTCCACCATCGTCTCCATCTCAGCCAGGTGCCTGCCAGCTTCGCCCGCCATGACTTGATGCCCGTGCTTAGAATCCTGCCAACTTTCCCAGAAATGAAACATGAGATTTGCACACAAGGATGGCCCAAAGATCATGAAGCAGGGATTCTTTATTCCATTGGCATCTGGTTATTTGAAGAGAAATTAAGGTTAAATGTGAAAGTCACAAAATTTACATGGAATTACACCTATGGTTTCCATCAGGTTGAGGGGATCTTTTGTGTGTCTTGTCCTCCACTCCATCCTGCTACTACCAAAGACACCTATTTTTCCAAAGACGGTCAGGTTAGTAGCTGCAGCTGCCCTGACCAGTGCCTCCCTCACTGTTACCACCACTGCTTTTAACATATAAATTTTAATTTGATTTGATTAATTATTGTCACAAGTACCTAAGTACAGTGAAGAGTTTTGTTTTGTGTGCAGTACAGGCAGATCATAATATACAAAAATCACAGGGTGATTGAACAGAGCGAGGAAGGTGAAGTTACAGCTGCAAAGAAGATGTACAAAAGCAGTATCAATGTTAGATTTGAAATTTGAGAGGTCCGTTCAGTGGTCTAAACAACAGCAGGAAAGAAGCTGTTTTTGAACCTGTTGGTATGTCTGTTTGAACTTTTGTATCTTAATCTTCAGACCTGCAAGTAGATTTAAGAGAACATTGTTAGTAACTTTAACAGATTGAGAATTGAGGTTTAAAAGTGCAAACAATTGTAAGCAATGTGAGAATAAGATCTGCTGTAGCAAGTTCGATCCAACTTGAATCCATTTATATCCTCTAGTATGATTATTTTTCTATATTCTTACGATTATTATTATCATTAGGTGCAATAAAATTGTAGCTTTAACATGTACCACAGAGTATTGTCACACATTCTAGTTACATCCAGAGAGTGGGGCTCTCATGCTAGGTGAGAGTGTCACCCTACATAATGGATGGAAGAGCTTTGATTTAGCAGCTTGAAGATAGTTGGGTTGAGGACACTAACCTGAGGAGCTCCCCTAGAGATGTCTCATTATTGGATTCCATCTGCTGCAATCATCATCCTTTGAGCTAGATATGACTTCAATCATTTGAGAGATTGCTCCCTTTTATTAGTCACTCATGGGGTGAGAACACTATCGGCTAGGCCAACATTTATTGCCCCACCGAAATTGAGAAGGTAGCTTCTTGAACTGCTGTAGAGACACCCACAATACTGTTAGAGAGAGTAGTTCCAGGATTTTGACCCAGCCACACTGAAGGAATGGTGATATATTTCTAAGTCAAGATAGTGAGTGACTTGGAAGGGATGTTGCAATCAGTAGTGTTCTCAGGTAGTAGAGTTTGCAAATTCTTCTTTAGTTCAACTTTGCCTTGGCTCCCTGATGCTCCTCTTAGTTAAATTGATTTCATGGTTAATCATTCTCACCTCACTTCTGGAGTACAACTCTTTTTCTCGTGTATTGGCCAAGGCTATAATAAGGTCAGGAGCTGAATGGCCCTGACATAATCCAAACTGAACATTAATGAGCAGGTTTTTGCTGAGAAAATATTGTCTTGATATCATAGTTGTGACACTTTCCATTACTTTGCTGATAATTGAGAGTAGATTGATAGGGTGATGATTGACCCGGTCAGATTTTTCCTGCAATTGTTTGTACAGGACATGCCTGGGTCGACTTTCATCTTGTGGGTCAACTTCAATGCTGTAGCTGCAGTGAAATAGGTAAGCTAGGCACACAAGCCTGGAGTATATGTCATATGTATTAAAGCCAGGACATTGTTGAAAGTTTCTTTTTTTTAATACATTCATTTAAGAGATGTGTCATCATTGACTACTCTAGCATTTATTGTTCATTCCTAATTGCCCTTGAGAAGTGGGACACCTTCTTGAATCACTGTAGTTCTGGAGGTGTAATAACACACAGAGAGTGCTGTTTGACTCAGTGACAGTAAAGTAATGGCGATATAGTTCCAAGGCAGGATGGTGAGTGGTTTGGTGGGTCAATGGCAGGTGATGGTGTTCCCATGTGTCTGCTATCTTTTCTTCAAAGTGGTGAAGTTTGTGGGTTGGCAAAGTGCTGTTGTGGAAGTCTTGGTGAGTTGTTGCAGTGTGTTTTATAGATCTTACAGACTGTGTTACTGATGCAGGGAATGAACGCTGATGGGGATGAGTGGCTAACTAATCAGCAGGATGCTTTGTCGTGTTGGGGTGCAAATATAGCACTGGATATGATCGAATCCTTGCGAGCTCCTGTGTGCAAATCTACGTTTCCTATTTCCTACAATCGTTCTACACTCTTTCAATTTAATAGTATTCTTTTAAAAATTACTAATTACTATGTTTTATCTCACCTCACAAGTTTGAATGTCCTCCGATCCTCAATGCCAGCTTATTGGCTGAGGGCAGCAGATCACATGGTACCCATGACTCATCTGACCACACTGGAAGAAGACCAGGCCAGCCAGAGACAGCCTGCGCGAGCCCCAGGCTTGGGGCCTGCTGGAAAATGGAGGGACTTGAGACACCAGTCCCAGGAAGGAGAACCAACACAAAAAGCTCCTGACCCCATAACATACTTGCCTGACATGAAATCTATCAGAACATTACTGGAGAGCAGCCCAAACACCTCTGCAAAAAACGCGGTTGGACCCGGAGCAGCAAATCGGCAGCAACTGACCCAGGGCCTTCTCCACTGGGTCCTTAGCAAACTCCTTCCTGTTAAAAAAGCTACACAGTAAATTACCTGCTATACTGGGTCCGAAGCAGACCCTCTGCAAAAAAACCCACCAAACTGCAACCTACCTGCTCCACAGGGTCCCAGAAAGGATCACTTAACTGGAAGCAGTCACAATCCACTCGACCAGACCACCAGACCACTCAAGTGTAAGAAACCTGTGAGGAAGCGAGGTAAGCGTGCCGGTCTGCTATTAAGACTGAGACTACGCGGTTTCAAGACCCCCCCCACCCCCTTCCTAGCTTACACCTAGCCAACTGTACAATCTCTGGAGAACGAGATGGACAAACTCAGATCACAGCTCAGCTTCCAGCGTGACCTGCAGGACTGCTGCGCACTCTGCTTCACAGGAACCTGGCTCAACCCATCCGTTCCCAACAGCACACTTCAGGCTGATGGTTTTTCTATCCATCGGTATGGACCCCACAGCGTTCTCGGGTAAGACAAAGGGTGGAGGGGTTTGCTTTTTAATAACTTGTTGTGCATGGACATTGCAACCCTGGGCAGCCATTGCTCCCCAATCCTTGAATTCCTCACCATCAAATGCCACCCCTTCTATCTACCACGGGCAAAGGTTGAGGAAGCTCTGGATGTGCTGTACTCCACCACTAACACCCTGGAGACAGAACAGCCTGAGGCTCTGTTTATTGTAAATGGCGACTTCCATCAAGCCATTCTAAGGAAGGTGTTGCTCAAGTACCACCAGAACATTACTTGCCCCACCAGGAGCCCAAATATTTTAGATCACTGCTACCCCACTGAGAACGATGCCTACCATTCCATCCCCCACCCTCATTTCCACAATGCCGTGTTACTTCTCCCGGCTTACAGTCAAAAGCTCAAGAAGGAGACCCCCTCATGGATACAGGTCCAGTGCTGGTCGGAGGAGGCAGAGGATTAACTCTGGCTGGTCCTGTACAGCCGCAACATGACCCCCAAACTCCTGTGCTCAATATTCTGACCAATAAAGGAAAGCATACCAAACGCCTTCTTCACTATCCTATCTACCTGCTACTCCACTTTCAAGGAGCTATGAACCTGCACTCCAAGATCTCTTTGTTCAGCGACACTCCCTAGGACCTTACCATTAAGTGTATAAGTCCTGCTAAGATTTGCTTTCTCAAAATGCAGCACCTCACATTTATCTAAATTAAACGCCATCTGCCATTTCTCAGCCCATTGGCCCATATGATCAAGATCCTGTTGTAATCTGAGGTAACCTTCTTCGTTGTCCACTACACCTCCAATTTTGGTGTCATCTGCAAACTTACTAGGTCTCTTATGCTCACATCCAAATCCTTTTTGTAAATGACAAAACGTAGAGGATCCAGCACCGATCCTTGTGGCACTCCACTGGTCACAGGCCTCAGTCTGAAAAACAACCCTCCACCACCACTCTCTGTTTTCTGCCTTTCGGCCAGTTCTGTATCCAAATGGCTAGTTCCCTCTGTATTCTATGAGATCTAACCTTACTAATCAGTCTCCCATGGGGAACCTTGTTGAACACCTTACTGAAGTCCATATAGATCACATCTATTGCTCTGCCCTCATCAATCCTCTTTGTTACTTCTTCAAAAAACTCAATCAAGTTTGTGAGACATGATTTCCCACGCACAAAGCCATGTTGACTATCCCTAATCAGTCTCTGCCTTCCCAAATACATGTACATCCTGTCCCTCAGGATTCTCTGCAACAACTTGCCCACCACCGAGGTCAGGCTCACCGGTCTATAGTTCCCTGGCTTGTCCTTACCACCCTTCTTAAACAGTGGCACCATGTGTGCCAACCTCCAGTCTTCCGGCACCTCACCTGTGACTATCATTGATACAAATATCTCAGCAAGAGATCCAGCCTTCTCTTGCTTCCCACAGAGTTCTCGGGTACACCTGATCAAGTGCTGGGGATTTATCCACCTTTATGCGTTTCAAGACATCCAGCACTTCCTCCTCTGTAATCTGGACATTTTGCAAGATGTCACCATCTATTTCCCTACAGTCTATATCTTCCATATCCTTTTCCACAGTAAATACTGATGCAAAGTACTCATTTAGTATCTCCCCCATTTTCTGCAGCTCCACACAAAGGCCACCTTGCTGATCTTTGAGGGGCCCTATTCTCTCCCTTATGTCTGTAAACCTGTGCAAGTTTTTCCCATTGATTCCCATTGGCTCCTTGATCCCATGCTCACCTCACTCTGCCAATGAGCTCTTTTGGTCATATTTGGATCAAGGTTATATTGAGATCAGGTACTGAGCAGCATGTGAATCAAGGCTGAGTAAAATGGGTGTAAATTCTGTGATGCTTACAAGTTTGTGAGGCAATCTCGTTGAGACATGCATACTTCCTAAAGAGCTTGAAAGGCTAGACAGTTAACAACGCTTTTCCTCCCGGTCAGGAAATCTAAAACATGGGAAGACAGTCTCAGTATAAGGAGCCAATTTTTCAGAAATGAGGTGAGGAGAAAGTACAGGGCTGTGACCCTGTGAAATTCTCCACCGTTGAAACACTTAAGGGTACAATTGAAGATTTATGATGTCTCTCGGGGAGGGATATGGGGGAGCAAGTGGGAAAGTGAAGTTGAAGCCCAAGATCAAACATGACAATATCAGATGATGGAACTGGCTAGACAGGCTACATGATCAAATCCTGCTCCAGTTTCTCCCTCCACTGAAGACTAACAGAAGTTTGAAGACTTGCGGGGGAGGCCAAGATTTGACACTTGTGCTTGAAGGTAGTTACAAATGCTTCAGACTTGTCTTTTGCACAGAGGAAGTAGCATTGGCACACGGAGGACTGATTTTTTCAATTACTTTGAAGTGTATGGTTCTTGGGCTCTCAGGCATTGTGTAATTGGTTAATGAGTAAGTGCTTTGAAATATCAATTGGATTTATGACTGATTCTCACCAGTTCAGCAATTCCCATAAAGCTTGAAATCACATTATTTCTTCTCCAGTCTACAGTCTCATTTACAATGGCAGTCACACACTTGATTTATAATGTGACTTATTTTGATGTGTCTCTGAAAAATAAATACAGTTGCCTCTGTTTTCAATTATTCTTAATGATTACAAATATGCTTCTTAATAACATAGAGTGTTGTCATGTCTTTATAATGCTTCTAAATTTTTTTAAAGGAAAAAAAATTGTCCTGGTTCTCTACTGCTGGCAAACTTCGTCCTTTGCAAATTGAGAAATGTTGCCTCTCCTGGCTACTTCATGAAGGCCTGCCTGTCGTCATGACCATGCTGGTTCGAAATGCAAGTGACTTCCAATTGGAGCTACCATGTTGAATGTTGATCTCAAATAGTGCCAGCCAAAACCAGCTTACAGACAATTCCTAAAGGCAGAGGCAGCTGCAAGTCAACCATTATGCCCATCAGGTTGTGTCGACAGGGGTCTCTGCAGTACTAGTGCTGTTCAATTCATAGCATGGCAAGTCACAATAGACAATAGGTGCAGGAGAAGGCCATTCTGATCATCCTCAATCAGTATCCTGTTCCTGCCTTACCCCCATAATCCTTGATTCCACTATCCTTAAGAGCTCTATCCAAATCTTTCTTGAAAGTATCCAGAGACTTGGCCTCTGCAGCCTTCTGGGGCAGAGCATTCCACACACCCACCACTCTCTGGGTGAAGAAGTTTCTCTTCAATTCTGTTCTAAATGGCCTACCCCTTATCTTTAAGCTGTGTCCTCTGGTTCTGGGCTCACCTATCAGTGGAAACATGCTTCCTGCCTCCAGAGTGTCCAATCCTTTAATAATCTTATACGTCTCAATCACGTTCACTCTCATGCATCTAAACTCAAGTGTATACAAGCCCAGTCGCTCTAATCTTTCAACATATGATAGTCCCGCCATTCCGGGAGTTGACTTCGTGAATCTACGCTGCACTCCCTCAATAGCCAGGATGTCCTTCCTCAAATTTGGAGACCACAACTGCACACAATACTCCAGGTGTGGTCTCACCAGGGCCCTGTACAGAGGCAGAAGGACCTCTTTGCTGCTATACTCAGTTCCTCTTGTTCTGAAGGCCAGCATGCCATGAGCTTCCTTCACTGCCTGCTGTACCTGCATGCTTGCTTTCATTGACTGATGTACAAGAACACTTAGATTTCGTTGTACTGCCCCGTTACCTAACTTGACTCCATTTAGATAGTAATCTGCCTTCCTGTTTTTGCCACCAAAGTGGATAACCACACATTTATTCACATTAAACTGCATCTGCCATGCATCCATCCACTCACCTAGCCTGTCCAGGTCACCCTGTATTCTCATAACATTCTCCTCGCATTTTACCCTGCCACCCAGCTTTGAGTCAGCAGCAAATTTGCAAATCTAACTTTTAATATATTCTACTGTATCATTAATGTATATTGTAATCATCTGTGGTCTCAGCACTGAACCATGTGCTATCCCAGTGGTCACCGCCTGCCATTCTGAAAGGGACACGTTTATCACTACCCTTTGCTTCCTGTCAGTCAGTCAATTTTCAGCCCAAGTCAGTATGTTGCGCCCAATACCATGTGTCCTAATTTTGCTCACTAATCTTCTATCTGGGACTTTATCAAAGGCTTTCTGAAAGTCCAGATATACTACATCCAATGGCTCTCCTTTGTCCATCTTCATAGTTACATCCTCAAAAAATTCCAAAAGATTAGTCAATCATGATTTCCCCTTTGAAAATCCACACTGACTGACCTATCCTGTTACTGCTATCCAAATGAGTCGTAATTTCATCTTTTATAATTGACTTCAGCATCTTTCCCACCACTGGTGTCAGGCTAATCTGTCTATAATTCCTTGTTTTCCCTCTCCCTCCTTTCTTGAAACGTGGGACAACATTAGCCACCCTCCAATCTGCAGGAACTGATCCTGAATCTAAAGAACATTGGAAAATGATTACCAACGCATCCACGATTTTCCGAGCCACCTCCTTCAGTACCCTGGGATGTAGACCATCAGGTCCCAGGGACTTATCAGCCTTCAGACCTCACAGTCTATCCAACACAACACCAATTCCTGGCAAATATAAACTCCCTTCAGTTCATCCATTAGCCTAAATCCTTCAGCCACTATTACATCTGGGAGATTGCCTTGTGTTTTGCCCAGTGAAGACAGATCCAAAGTACCTATTCAGCTCTTCTGCCATTTCCTTGTACCCCATAATAAATTCACCCATTTCTGTCTTCAAGGAACTGGTTTTAGTCTTAATCATTTTTTAACTCGTACTATCTTCTTTATATTTTTGGCCAATCTGCCTTCGTACTTCATTTTTTTCTCCATGTACTGTCTTTTTAGTTATCCTCTGTTGCTCTTTAAAAGTTTCCCAGTCCTCCGGCTTCCTGCTCATCTTTGCTATGTTATACTTCTTCTCTTTAATCTCTCTCCAGTCCTTAACTTCCCTCGTCAGCCACGGCCACCCCTGAGGAGTATCCATGTCACTGGATGTACTGCTTCACACTTTGATGATCTTAGCAGCTGCTTCTACTGAACAAGTCAGATCCCAGGTTGAAATCTGGCTTTATGGATCGTCGTTTGTTTTCTTGGTTTTAACTAGGTGGTTTTTCACTGAAACAGAAGCACGCAATGCTGCAGATTTGGTTTTAAAATAAAACGGAAGTGTATTACTCAGAAGAAATTAAGAAAACAATTCAGAAAAAATTAAGGAAATAATAGGCTAAATCAAATTGCTTACATATAACACATGTTTAAAGATTTACTATTAATCCCAACAGCACTCCTTTACAGTACTTACAGCAAAGAGAAATCCTTTTTCTACCATATCAATCAGGCTTAACTTACCTGATAATTCAATTCTTGATCCTAAGAATTTGATAGCCTCTTCCTCGAGTCTCCATGTAACTGAGCTTAAGAGTTTCCAGCTTAAAATCATTCCTTCAAGTTTTTAACTATACATTTTTGGTCTGTAACTCTCGAACTAAACTCCCTACACTGAGTTAACTCATTTCTTAACAGTTCTAAGCTGTCCCCAGGTGAAACTGTTTCACACAGCTACCTACTTCAAACTAAAATCAAAAGCTTTCTTCAAGTAATGGGTTCCCCAAGCCAAATAAAAACACTATTCGAGATCCATCTAACTGGAGCCCTAATACACTCTACTGTTTATTTTGTTCACTTGTAAACACAGTCTCAATGCAAACAAATTCCCTCTCGCCCCTAACCAGTGGAACACCTTTTTTGTAAACAAGTCATGGTTTCAGACAATCTTACAAATTAATCATTAAACCCCTTCACATCCAGCAGACCAAAACCCACATGCTTATAGTTAAAAAATCAAGTTTCAAAATCAATGATATTACAATATATAAATCACACACCTTACATGGTAGGAGCCCTATGAAATCCTCTACCAATTACCCTTTGACTGGTTGCTCCATGACTGGCTATTCCTTAGCATTTTATTGTTTAACTCTTTCACAATTTGTAGAAGATTGAGATCAAGACATGCCTTCCTCCTCCAGAGGGTGAGTTCTTGACTGTGAAGCACATGTGGTTTTTCTACTGTTTGGGATCCTATAGATTACAGAGTTACCTATAGCATACCTTTAATCTTAAGTGTTATGCCTGCAGGACCATATAATTGCACTGTTGGTGGCTGTAGATCATGTTTCCTTAACAATGGCTCACTGTCCGATCATATAGTCAAACATGTCCTGGTGTATAACCTAAAATTCATGAGATGACCATTGATATAAATCTTAACTTGCCAAAATGTAAGATCTGGATGATTTATTTTCCCTGAGGAACACATTCGGTTTTACTTAGTTGTAGATGTTCTGCCTCATTAACCTTTTTAAGTAGCTACTTGGTGGCTTCCTTTTCTGAAATGGTGCCTCCTTTTGCACATTTTCTACAAGAGACCTATTGTGCTTGGCTTTCTCTGTTCCTGTAATGTTTTGTTTTTCAGCACAACATTGACAAGGGCTTTTAATGTCTGACGTCACAGTTTTGGCTTATCGCTTGTGTTGTTCACTGTTTTCTTCCTCAAGAATTGAATGGAGTCTACTAGCCTCCTGTGCCAAGGTTGAATGTCTGGTCTTAGGATTGATCTGTGTTACTTCTGGACTTCTGCTTCACTCACCATCTGAATAGTTTTCTTGAGAGTCAGGTCTTCTTTGAACTGTAATGAATCTGTCAAAGATTCAACAGCAATTCCTATAACAATTCTAATTCATGTGAGTTCTGACTTTAAGTCACTACAGTTGCATTTCTTCACCAATTTGTGGAGATCATTGGTGAAATCATCTATGGATTCCCCCTTTTTTCCCGTAAAAGTCACACGCAAATTAAATCTAACTGAAGAAGTTAAAAGGATGAAAGGAAGTCATCATATGTGAATACTTGATAATAACCACTTTGTATGTCAAGTCTAGAAGCTCTGTACCAAGTCACACTATACCAAGGTATGCATGCTGGTAACCATGGCTATGAACTTGCTAGTCAGGAAACCAGTTTAACATTGTCTGAAACTTTAAGTTTAATTTCACATACATTTGAAACGTTACCAATAAAGGACTGACTGTAAACTCAGGCAGGTTTATGCTGATATATTTTTATAATGTGTTCATGCTAGAGATTAATATTAAGCCTTCTCACATACTTCAAGTCAGAAATCTAAAGTTAGAATTTGCAAACATGAAAGAACTACAAATAATGTACTTAAATAAATGCTGTGCCAAAGCTCAGCAACAAAATGTACACTAATTGTAAAAGGTATGTAAGCGAAATCAAATTAGGGGAAGGATCAAACAGCTCATTGTTCTGTTGTCAAGGTTAATTATTCACAACAGTAAAGCCCAAATAAGCTAAATTAGATGGGACAGCCAAAGTGTGACAATTACAATTAACATTTGGAAAGAGAGGTCTTGAACATTTATTAGAAGATTAGTTAAGAAACAGTATCTCCAAAGAGCCACTTGTCAGCAATATCCAGAAGGAGATATGTTTTCATAGAACTGAAGTTCATTGAATATGATAAAATATTTTTTAGATTACAGATCCAACTATGTCTGGCTTAGTCTCAAATTCTTCCCCAGTCTGTGTACTTACTGACCTGCTGCTCTGGTTCCCATTCTGCCCCCTTAAAACATCCATTCTCATTTACAACCTTTTACATTAATTTATCTGAATAATATGTCCTCTCATTCCTTCACTACCCTCAACAGTAGTGTTTTTTGGATGATAACCCAATTAGAATTCATTTGACCAGTAATTACTTTTAATTGAGCAGATTTGATTATTTGAATGTGCGATTCCTACACATTTTAATGTAATTAACTTTCAAATTCTATGTTACAACTCTATTAATTTTTATCTCTCTTTAAGTAAAATTTCTTTGAAGTCACTTTCTGAATAGTTTTGCCTACTGGTTAGGTTAGAGATCTTGTTTTGAGCTTGCGAATTAAAAATAATTTCTGGTCAAATGTATCCTAATTGGATGGTCATCCAAAAAGAACTACAATGTCAGGCGGTTGTGCGAGAAAAAGAGAAAAAAGAAAAAAAATCACAGTCGTGTCAGAGGTTCTGTTCATTTTAAAGAAAGAACTACAATGCCTGGCAGTGAAGGAATGAGATAAAGGACATGGTCCTCAGAAAAGTGAATAGAAAAGGTTGTAAATGAGAATGGATGTTTTGAGGCAGCGGGTTGAGAACCGGAGCAGCAGGTCAATAAGTACAGAGGCTGGGGAAGAGCTTGAGACTAAGTCAAATATAATGAACAGGTAGAGCAGTCAGAGAGAGGTTTTTGAGCTCAGTTTGAACTGGAGGCTTGGACTGCATTTACAGTCATAGAGTCATAAAGATGTACAGCACAGAAACAGACCCTTCGGTCCAACCCGTCCATGCCGACCAGATATCCCCATCCAATCTAATCCCACCTGCCAGCACCTAGTCTATATCCCTCCAAACCCTTCCTATTCATTTACCATCCAATTGCCTCTTAAATGTTGCAATCATACTAGCCTCCACCACTTCCTCTAGCAGCTCATTCCATACACGTACCACCTCCTGAGAGAAAAAGTTGCCCCTTAGGTCTCTTTTATATCTTTCCCCTCTCACCCTAAACCTATGCCCTCTACTTCTGCCTTCCCCCACCCCAGGGAAAATCCTATCCATGCCTCTCATGATTTTATAAGGTCACCCCTCAACCTCTTGATGCTCCAGGGAAAACAGCCCCAGCCTGTTCAGCCTCTCCCTGTAGCTCAAATCCTCCAATACTGACAACATCCTTGTAAATCTTTTCTGAACCCTTTCAAGTTTCACAACATATTTCTGATAGGAAGGTGACCAGAATTGCACGCAATATTCTAAAAGTGGTCTAACCAATGTCCTGTAAAACCGCAACATAACCTCCCAACTCCTGTACTCAATACTCTGACCAATAAAGGAAAGCATACCAAACGCCTTCTTCACTATCCTATCTACCTGCGACTCCACTTTCAAGGAGCTATGAACCTGCACTCTAAGGTCTCTTTGTTCAGCAACACTCCCTAGGACCTTACCATCAAGTGTATAAGTCCTGCTAAGATTTACTTTCCCAAGCTGCAGCACCTCACATTTATCTAAATTAAACTCCATCTGCCACTTCTCAGCCCATTGGCCCATCTGGTCAAGATCCTGTTGTAATCTGACGTTGCCTCACTGCAAGATGCACAACAGGTGATATGGATGAATTTGGAGCTTGGACGAATGCATGCAATTATGATGTTGTTGCTATCACATAGACACAGTTGAGGGTCAGGATTGTCAGCTTAATCTTCCAGGACATTGATGTTTTAGATGAGGCAGTGGAGGAAGCAAAAGAGGTGGGCGAGTTGCATTACTGGTTAGGGAGCATATCCACAGCTGTGTTGAGGGAAGACACCCAGGAGGGCCCTTGCAGTGAGGCATTATGGGTTGAGCTCGGGAATAGGAGAAGTGCAATCACAACGCTGGGATTACACTACAGACCTCCCCTAGCTGCCACTGGGAGATAGAGGCAGAGATATGGAGTCAGATTGTGGAAGATGTAAAAATTACAGTTGCTGTGGTGGGATGATTTTAAATTTCCCCCATATTGACTGAGACTTCCTTAGTGCTAGAGGTTTAGTTGGGGGGCAATTTGTTAGGTGTGTCCAGGAGGGTTTTTTGAAACAGTATATGATAGTCCAATGATGGAGGGGGCCATACTAGACTTGGTATTGGGTAATGAGCCCGGCCAGGTGGTCAAAACTTCAGTGGCGGATCATTTTGGATATAGTAACCATAAATCCGTATGTTTTCAGATACTTACAGATAATGGCAAGAGTGGACCTCAGGTGAAAGTGTTATGCTGTGGGAAGGCCAGTTACAACTGAATGAGGCTAGTTTTGGAGAATGTGGGTTGGGAGCGGCTGTTTGAGGGTAAATATACATTCGACATGTGGGAGCTTTTTAAAGACCAGTTGATTAGGGTGTAGGACAGGCATGTTCCTGTGAAAATGATAGACAGGAGTGGCAGGTTTCAGGAACCCTGGATGACAGGGAAAATTACCAGCTTAGTCAAAAAAAAGGATGCATACCCAAAGTTTAGGCAACTAGGCAACAGTTGAAGTCCTTGAAGAATATAGATAAAGTAGGAAGGACCTCAAACAGGGACTATATATATATATATTTTAGGAACAAGAGGTAGGGAAAGAGTAGGCCCACTCAAGGAGAAAGGAGGGAGGTTATGTGTGTACATTGAGGAACTTGGTGAGATCGTTAATAAGTACTTTATATCAATATTCACCAAAGACAGAGACATATGAATAGTGTGTGAATAGTTTCAGGCAAGTCAACATAATGAAGGAGGAGTTGTCTTGAAATGTAATAAGGTAGACAAGTCCCCAGGGCCAGATGGATTTATCCCACGATACAATGGAGGAAAGGGAAGAAATAGGCGGGACCCGAACAGATATCTTTGCATTCTCTGTATCCTCAGTCAAGGTTCCAGAAGACTGGAGAATGGCCAATGTTTAAGAAGGGAAAGGGAGATAATCCAGGTAAATATAGGCCAGTGAGCTTGATGTCAATGATGGGGAAGCTGATGGAGAAGATATTGCGAGACAGGATTTATTTATATTTGGAAGTGACTGGACTTGTTAGTGATGGGTGGCATGGGTTTGTGTGGGGAAGGTCAAGTTTCACCAACTTGACTGAGTTTTTCAAGGAGATGACAAGAATGATTGCTGAGTGAAGGGCAGTGGATTAGATTCCCTACTACGTGGAAACAGTCCTTTAGCCCAACAAGTCCACACCGGCCCTCTGAAGGGTAACCCACCCAGACCCATTTCCCTCTGACAAATGCATCTAACACTACGGGCAATTTAGCATGGCCAATTCACCTAAGCTGCACATCATTGGACTACGGAGAAAACCAGAGCACACCCAAGCAGACATGGGGAGAATGTGTAAAATCCACACAGACTTGAATTGAACCTGGGTGTATGGCACTGTAAGACAGCAGTGCTAACCACTGAGCCACTGTGCCTTTTAAGCACACAGGGTGATCTCTCAGCCTGGTAAAGTTTTGAGGTGATTCGAGAGTGGTTTGTTGGTCTCGTGAGTGTTGAGGTGAAGCTTGGTGTGGACTGGAGGCTAGATGCCAGAGTGGACTGGAATGGAAGGACAGTTATTCTGAACTTTATTTCTTTTTCTAATTTATTCATATGATCTGCAATGCTGTACTTTTTACACTTTATTTTTCAATTTTTTTTGTCCCCTTAAGAAGTTATACTTAAGAGTCTGTCTCTAGATACCTTTGAACCTAAGATGGTACCAGAAGTGGTGACTTATAAACTTTTCACTGCACGTATTTGAATACATGTGACATTAAGGCTAACTTAATTCAATTCTATACATTAAACCAAGCAATATAATTGCACCTTCTAATTCCTTAGCTTTAGCAAAATCATTCTTTCCTTGAACCCTCTGAAACATTCACTTTCTCAAATACAATGCTTTCTTGCTCCAAAAATGCCACCATTCCACCTTTCTGACTGCTACATAACTTGGAATAAGTCAAATCCAAATCTGCCCTTCGTTAAGCCAGATCTCCACTAACATCACATTGTAAGCCCACAAGGCAATTTATGCCTGTAACTCCCCAATCTGATTAATTATACTCCGTGCATCAATATACATGCAATGCAACACCGATTTAGATTTCATAGCGATGCATTTGTTAAGGTACCTCGTGGCAGGCTGGTACAAAAGGTAGAGCCTCATGGATCCAGGGTGAGCTGGACAGATGGATACAAAACTGGCTTGGTTATAGAAGACAGAGAGTAGCAGTGGTAGGGTGTTTTTCTGAATGGAAATCAGTAACTAGTGATGTTCCGCAGGGATCAGTGCTGGAACCTTTGTGGTCTGCAATATGTATAAATGACCTGGAGGAAAATGTATGTGCTGTGATTAGTAAATTTGCAGATAACACCAAAACTTTTCACACACAGGGCGGTGGGTGCCTGGAATGCACTGCCAATGGAAGTGGCGGAAGCAGGCACATTAGTAATGTGTACCTTGATAGATACATGAGAGTGAGGTGAACAGACTACTTACAGGTAATAAGTAATGGGTTTAAATAGGGATTTGGACTCTGCAATGGCTCGATGGGCTGAAAGGTCTATTCCTGTGGTGCATTGTATTGTATTATATAAAGCAACTACTTCTATTAATCAATGAATAAAACCAGTGTCACAGAAAAATTCAAACTAATGTATTTTTTATCTCAAAAGCCCCCTCACTATGAGTTATCTCAATAAAAGCCCCACTAGCTACCTGACGAAAGAGCAGTGCTCTCAAAGCTAGCACTTCCAAATAAACCTGTTGGGCTACAAACTGGTGTTGTGTGACAGGCAAACCAGGGCAGGACTTATACACTTAGCGGTAAGGCCCTGGAGTGTGTTGCCAAACAAAGAGACCTTGGGATGCAGGCTCCCAGTTACTTGAAAGTGAAGTCGCAGGAGACAAGAAAGTGAAAAAGACATTTGGCAGGCTTACTTTTATTGGTTAGTGCATTGAGTATAGGAGTTGGAATGTCGTGTTATGGCTGTTTGGGACATTGGATTTGGTGTAATTTTGGAATGCTGTGTTCAATTCTGGTCTCCCTGCTATAGGAAAGATACTGTTAAACTTGAAAGGATTCAGAAATGATTTTCAAGGATGTTGCCTGGGTTGGAGGATTTTAGCTCTAGACAGAGATTGAACAGAATTCCTACAGTGTGAAAACAGGCCAGTTGGCCCCACACCAATTCTCCGAAGAGTAACCCACCCAGACCCATTCCCCTACCACTCTACATTTACTCCTGACTAATGCAACTAACCTACACATCCCTGACCACTATGGGCAATTTAGCATGGCCAATCCACCCTAACCTGCACATCTTTGGACTGTGAGTGGAAACTGGAGCATCCAGAGGAAACCCACTCTGATGCAGGAATAACATGTAAACTCCACACAGGCAGTCGCCCAAGGCTGGAATCAAACCTGGATTCCCTGGCACTGTGAGGCAGCAGTGCTAACCACTGAGCCACTATGCCACTCACTAAAGTCTGATTCTCTATTGACTGACCGGGCTCACGGTCAAGTCCATAAAATTGATGGCTGTCCCACCCTGGTGGGACTTGAACTACCTTGGTCTCTGGATTAATAGCTCAGTGATAATACCACAAGACCAACACTCCCTCATGCACATGATGGGAAAATAGGCTGGGACTATTTTATCTGGAGCTTCGGAGGCTGAGGGCTGAGTATAGGTTTATAAAATCATGAGGGACACAGATAGGATAAATAAACAAGGTCTTTATCACAGGGTAGGGAGTCCAAAACTTAGAGGGCATAGGTTTAAGGCACGAGGGGTAAGATATAATAGAGACCTAGGAGGCAAGCTTTTCATGCACAGAGTGGTGCATGTATGGACTGAGCTTCCAGAGGAAATGGTACATGTTGGTACAATTAGGACATTTAGAAGATATCCAGATGAATACATGAACAGAGATGTTTTAGAGAGATATGGGCCAAATGCTGGACAAAGGGGCTAGAATAATTTAGTATATCTGGTCAGCATGGACAAGTTGGACTGAAGGGTCTGTTTCTGTGCTGTACAAGTCTATGACTGTAAAACTCTATGAAGATTAATCCAAAAGAAGCTGAATTGTTCAAAGAATCACAAAGTTACTTGGTGTTGCACTCTCATCAAAGAAATAAGCCCAGACTCTCCCAAAATTGACATTATCCAGCAAGTAATGGTCCCTACATTCAAAATTGCCCTCCTAGGGTTTAGACAGCCACTAAAAAAACAACTTTATTCCAAATGTTGCTGAGGTGATAAAGCCACTTTACAAAATGATGATTTTCAGCCAGGTTGAGAAGAATGCCTCGTTATAATGGCAACAAAACTCGAGATGGCAATTATTGAGGCGACTGGTATGACAGCACTTGACCCTACTTAGCCATTCCAGCCGGGGGTCGTTTCCATGGAGCACAGCTTACCTTTGCTGGGTACTTTCCCAGGGATGTTCTGAACAATTGTATCTGGTTGCTAATGCACCACATTTTCTTAAGGGACAGAAACCACATATTCATCGTGTGAACATCGTCTGCAGTGTCGCATTTTCTGTACATGACATGCTTGCACTGTGATATTCTACATTTGTCACACTAATTTATCGATAAAGCCTGAACATTCATTCATCTCATCAGAATAACTGAGTAATGGATGTGGTTATTCTTGCAGAGAAATGAACTTTTACTGCCTCATTTATTGGCTCTCACATGTATTCACTTCATCTAATTGACTTTGAATCACTTCCAATAAATTCAGTTAAAGATGTTCCAGAATCGTACATCGATGGTTCCTTCTATCACATTAAAGGACTACCATAGACAGGTTATGCTGTAATATTACTAGGAAGAGTTAATAAAAGACAATGCATTGAACACTCTTCATAGTATATAGAGACATTTACCCTCTTGACAGCTATGAGAGAAATTTACGACTGAATTGAAATGAGGGGACGTTTTTCAGAATACCAACCTATAACTACTGGAGGGTCCAGGGGTCAGTGCTGGGGCCACAACTGTTTGCAATTGTAATGAGTTGAATAATGGATGTGAATGTACTATCGCCAAGTTTATGGTTAACACAAATATAGGTAGGTAGGCAAGTGTGAGGATGAACTAAAGTAGACAAAATGTACTGTGGGAAAATGTGAAGTTATGCATTTTTGCAGGAAGAACAGAAGAGCTGAATATTATTTAAATGGAGAAACCCTGCAGAAAGCTATAGCTTAGTTTGAGTTCTCATGCATAAATCACAAAAAAAGCATCTAATTTCAGCAACTAATGGTAAGACAAATGGAATATTGTCCTGTATTGTGTTGAGACGGAAACCGTATGGTCTCGTCTCCACGTGTTCGTTGGAAGGAGAGATCAAACCGGCAAGAGTTTGGAGCAAAAAACACCGTTTATTACAGAATCAAGACTGGCAAACTATATAACGAATTCAAAAGCATGCAAATTCGTTGGAGAAGGCGTTCTGTCTTTCCCTTCGGATCTGGTGCAGTTATACTTCGCGCTTCCTCAAGTTCCCGGTCAGTTTTCCCTCGTTCGGTCTTCTCATTGGTCGGTTCACCTGTCTGTGAAGGGATTAGTGTCTCTATTGGCTGCCCCGAGATACCTGTCCAGCTCCTGCTGTGCTGAACAATGGGTAGACATCCTGGGTTCAGCAGTTTCTGATCTTGTAAATTAAGAGTTTATTGTTTGGAAGGGTTTCCTCATTGCCATGCGTCTGGCTGTCTGGGCGTTCACAATAGTTCTCCATAGTTGAATATACAGGTATTATCATTTAACACAGGACCCGAATGAGTTTGACGTCAGCGGAGGCATTAGCAAGTACTTTATCAATCAAGTGTAGTATCGGTGCGATTTACACTATCCGATAGTTACCGGTTTCCTTTATTAACAATGAGATTGTAACAGGATGATCTGAAACTGACGGACATGTTCTAATCCCCAAGGAATGTGGCCTGCAGTGGCTACGTTTACTTTACATGGCTGTGTTTTAGGTGGTACCTGACAGTGTCTGCTTTAATAATGGTGCTCCCCTCCCTAGCCCCAATGTAGGTACCCCGATAGCAGATTCTCCCCAACATTCCCTCCCTTGGCCTCGAAAGAGGCCACATCCCCTTATCCCGTAAGGAACGCAACCCCACGAGGTGACCGGTGTCAGATGTTGTATCGACCAGACTCACCAGTTCTAAGGAGACAGTCATATGGGGATGAAGGGTGCCCTGAAAAACGCGCCGCTACACAATTAAGCAATAGATAGTTACAGCTGCATGCTAAGCTAAACTAATAGTTGAAGTAATTGAGGCAGTGTCTGCAGAAATAACGAAAAGCACAGGATTAAACAAGCATTGCAATAAGTCATTCAGAGCTGGCGAAATGTACGCGAGTGCGTTAGAATGAGTAAGCCGTTTAGTAAACGCAAGTCTGTAGTCCAAAGAGCCGGCAAATGTAAGTAGGTGTTGTAAGTTTGGAAAGGGAGTAGGAACAGCCTGGTACCAGCAGGTAGGTACCTGCTAGAGATGTGAAACCCAGTGTGAAACTGTACTGTGCCCCGGTGGTCCCGTAGATCAGTATGCTCCAGAGAGCAGCAGTGCTGTCCAACCGTCCGACACGGATGCAAGCAGGCAGAAATCGCATCAAATGGAGACGAACGGAGGCCACGCGTTCCGATGTCAATGCGCGACTGTGCCTGTCTTAGGTTGTCCCTCGCCTGAGGAATCTTACCCGTCATTGGCTAACCAGTCGTGCTGCATTGAGTAATCAACGCCGACATCCGTTTCACCACCCCACGGACAGGCGTGGGCAGCTCAGTAGCATGGTCAGTGGCTTCCGAGGGTGGCTGAGGCCAGTCAGGAATACTGGACAGTCCGCAAAGGCCGCTTGCGAGAACAGGAGTGTCTCAATTGCTAAGGCACACAGGACATCTCACCCACCCGCTGTTATGGAAGGATCAATTCACATATCCCCAATTTAAACGGGCAAAATAAATAAGTGGGGGCTCTTTGGACAACCAGGCTTCATTTAGCGTACATGAAGATGAAAAGTTAGTCATGAGTACAACAGGATCAGACGAATTCGAAAGAAAGCCATTGAGGGATTAGGTTCTGCTGACCTGGAGCAATGAGAGAAGTGGTGCGTGCGGTGGCCTATGTGTTTCCAGCCAGCTCAGTATAAGATATGATGATGATGATTATGGAGAGGGGGGACAATGTAAAACTCTGGGCAATTAGGAGATTTGCGGTGGGACGAAATTGGACTGTTTGCCTGAGGGGACTTGTCCCCCCAAACGAGATACAGAACGAGAGGTGCAAGTATAATCCTTGTGTATGCAAGAATCTGTGTGTGTGTACGGCCGTGTGGCATAGACAAAAGAGAATGCGCAGGTGCTGCGGGCATATTGGACTTCATCCCTGTGTAAAGGAGAGGGAGAGGGAGAGTATCATAAAAGGATGGTCAGACAGGTCAGGACAGAAATTGTCTGTGTAGCACTTTCCTCCGTTTGACACTTGAGGATTTGATCAGCTTGAGGGAAGTAACAGCCTTTAAAAGATACCCGGGAAAAGAATCATAAAGGAACCTGGTGATCCTGCTGTTCTCAGCGTGAACCAGCGCCTTGCAAAAGATACGAACAGATGAGTTGGAGAGGACTACTCGCAGTTGAAGAGACTGAAGGATTTGGGCAGGAGCTGAGTATTGATCCCTGTGGGAGGCGATTGTATGTATGATGCCTTCAAGCAAAAGGTGACGGCAAAGTGGTGCCGATACTGTAGGTGCGGTGGAGGACAAAAAGAGAGCGTTGGCCAGGAGTGTAACAGAAAAAAAATGAAAGGCAGGCGTGAGCGCCCACAGTGCAACAGAGGGGTCGGGAACCTTTAAGTTTGCAGTGGCGGTGGCACCATTTATTATTTGGAGATGACGTGACGAATCCTGGTAGCAAACCTCAGGGAGCATGAGAGTGGGGAAAGTCCTGGTAGCAAAACCTCAGGGAGCGTGAGATTGGGGAAAGAAGCCATTTAGTTTTTTGGAGACAATGTGACGAACCCTGGTAGGAAACCTCAGGGAGCATAAGACTTTGGAAAGACGATGGGGCGCAGAGCACGGCAGTGGAAGCATAGTGAGTGAAATGCCCTAATGGAGAGATGAGGCCAGAAGATGAGTTACTGTGTCCTGGTAGAAAACCTCAGGGAGCTGAAAACCTTAAAAGAGATGGAGCGTAAGGATCCGCGGATCTTCTATTCAGCAAGACCCAGTTGAATTCATGCAAGCTGAGTGAAGGACAGAACTAAGGTGACCTCAGATCCGGCGGTGAACATAAAGTGTGTGGGTTTGGGAGAAAACGATGAAGGGGCGTGACTATGGCGTGGGGAATGGGGAGCGGGGTTGTAGGATAGGGCAGTACAATCGGCAAGAGGAGTCTGTACGAGATTTCAATGGGAAGGTTTGGTACTGACTGGCAGTTACAGGTTGCATGTTCAAAGCATTGGAGAGTGTAGCCTCAGGCAGGTAGACTGGCTGGCATCTTCACCCCGCATGGTTGCCAATACCCGCTTTAGGGACTGGAAATGGCAGTGTCTGTGGCAGCAGTTGCTCAACCCTCCCTAGCCGCAAAGTTGAGGAGGGGGGGACAAGTAGCAGGAGGAAATTGCTTTAAATGAGCGTCCATAATGCTTTAGCGAAAGAAAAAATCTGTGGACTCGGGAGAAGAGATAAAAATGGGTCCGTGAGAGGGGGCAGAAAAATGTGGAGGGCATAGACGGAAGAAGGAGTAGGTGGGCCCCCCCCTCGTTCTTGGCACTTTGTGAACACGAGGGGAAAAGGGATGGCCTAAACACCCATGTCGGCGGACAAAAAGATGAGTGAGCGGCCGCGAGGAAAAGAGATGGGCCAAGCACCCTGCTGTGTGCTGAGTAGCACGTCCTAGTTGGAGGCCTGAGGCCTGTGACCAGCAGGGGAAAAAGAGAGAGAGACAAAAATAAGTGGGTTGGGGGATATTTGGGCAGTGGGACGGCCAAACACTGGACATACAAAACATTGTAAATGAGAACGCACAGTATGGCGATACGGCAATGCGCATGTTGTTGGTCGGGACGTTATAGTTAAAAGTAAAAGGTACAACCTGTCAAACAAGATGTGGTTAGAGGCATGATTCATATCGACATCCCAGTAACTGAAGTGGACCCGTTCATCGAGTAATCCCATGGAGTAGGGCAATGACGCTTGAGAGACCCATCGGTGTAGTGGTGGCGCGGTAGTTGGGCTAATAGGGTCGCGGAACGTCCGCAGGCGAGCAGCCCCTTCTAGACTGTGCAATCCTGCCAAGAGTGAGCATTCGCGCCAAAAGCGAACGGGCACCGCCCCAACTGAGCGTTCGCGCCAAAAGTCAGCTGGCCCCGCCCAACCTGAGCCTTCGCGCCAAAAGCAAGAGAGCCCGCCAAGAACTAAGGTGACCCACCCAGAGAAGGTGACCCGCCAAAACTAGGGTGAGCACGGGACACCCCGGGATTTACCGTCTTAGGATTCCACTACCGTGGTGTTATTAAAATAAAAAAGCTCAACCATCCCTTCCTGCGCCCCCTCCCTACATTCAGGTATTCCTTTCCAAGTATAAGAGTAATTAAAAGTGATAGTGGGGGGACAAGCGGCATTTAATCCTAAAAATCAAGACGAGACTATGGAGAAAAATCCCAGACCGTTAAGTTATCAATCCCAAACCGCTAAGTGTAGAGAACAACACTCACGTACACCGACACCAGTAAAACTGCTTTCGGCTGCTGGGCGGCTTCCCACGGTCCCTGTCCGTCACTCAGGCTGTCGGTGCCGGTCCACTGTACACCGAGACCTGGGATGAAACATTTGCTGCGACACCTCCGTTCGCCGCGTCTGTTAAAATCACTGCACTCACTCACTCACTCCCTCTCACACTGGGCCGGCCCCACACTGGTTTTCATCCACATACATGCCAACCCACGCATACTGTCGGTGTGTCCGTACCCCCGTCTCAGCCTGTCGCAGTCCCTTGTCCCCAGTTTTAGTGACATGTTGCGAGGCATTACATCCTCGCAGAAACTGACAATCTGTGTGAAATCGTAGGCTAATACCGGTTTCTATTGTTTGCCGCACTGAATATTGCGGCGAGAGTAGGAGGCTGTTTAAATCTTGGTCATTAGCGCCGTATCTGTGAAGGTCTCTGTTAGTCTCGTCAATATCAGGTCTTTCTGGGCGGGCGCTTGGTTAAACACTTGATCCAGTGCTGTCTTGTGCACTGCTACACTGTCCAGTAATAAATGGGCATGCCAAGTTACGTCTGTGCCAACCGTGAGGTGCCACCAGGGCACTCCGGGGCGTAATGGTCGAAATTGGGTCATTTTTGGTGGTCCAAAGTTCAAGTCCCCCATGACGGATCTCACCTGGTGGGTACCGCTTTAAACCCAGTGCGTTTTTCAAAAGCCTGACCTTCGCGTGGCAGATTTCTGCTCTTAACAACCGGTCTAAGGCAAACGCCTGTGCAGGTAAACCCTATCCAGGAGATGAGATCCGCCCTCTGTCCCCTTAGGATGCTAGCAGCGAGTGTGTCTATCGATAGTTGTCAGAGTTAAAGTGCTTATTAAAGGCGAAAGGATCCAATCAGTCAAGTGCGGTCAGCGCTGTATTAATTAATTTCAAAAAGCGTCCAGGCTTCGTAAGCCACGCTTTACCTTAACTCAGAAAGCTGCGTCCAGGATCCGAAATCCACGCATTAACTTAACTCAGAAACCGCGTCCAGGATCCGAAATCCACGCGTAAAACTCAACTCAAAAGCTGCGTCCAGGATCCGAAATCCACGCATTAACTCAACTCAAAAACCTCGTCCAGGATCCAAAATTCACACATTAACTCAACTCAAAAACCTCGTCCAGGATCCAAAATTCACGTATTAACTCAACTCAAAAACTGCGTCCAGGATCCAAAATTCACGTATTAACTCAACTCAAAAACTTCGTCCAGGATCCAAAAGTCACGTATTAACTCAACTCAAAAACTGCGTCCAGGATCCAAAATTCACGTATTAACTCAACTCAAAAACTTCGTCCAGGATCCAAAAGTCACGTATTAACTCAACTCAAAAACTGCGTCCAGGATCCAAAATTCACGTATTAACTCAACTCAAAAACTGCGTTCAGGATCCGAAATCCACGCATTAACTCAACTCAAAAACTGCGTTCAGGATCCAAAATTCACGTATTAACTCAACTCAAAAACTGCGTTCAGGATCCAAAATTCATGTATTAACTCAACTCAAAAACCTCGTCCAGGATCCAAAATTCACGTATTAACTCAACTCAAAAACTGCGTTCAGGATCCAAAATTCATGTATTAACTCAACTCAAAAACCTCGTCCAGGATCCAAAATTCACGTATTAACTCAACTCAAAAACTGCGCATTAACTTAAGGCTAGCCATGGATCAATTAGTCAGTTCAGTACCGCGAAAACAGGCAGGTATTAGTGAAGAAGTGAGAAAATAGCTTACCAGTATGGACTCTGCAACGTTGCTGCCAAACTGATTTAAAAGTACTGTTGGTGAGGATCAGGGAGCAGACAAAGACTGACTAACTAAAAAATTTACCTACTGGAAGTCTTTGCTTTAACAGGCGCTTCCTCACCTTTTAAAAGTTCGGCCGAAAGTTTGTCTGCCCTCCGGTCCGCCAACGTGGCCAATTTGCGGTCGTCTCTTTCCCTTCCCGCGTTCAGGCTCACCATCTGTTGAGACGGAAACCGTATGGTCTCGTCTCCACGTGTTCGTTGGAAGGAGAGATCAAACCGGCTAGAGTTTGGAGCAAAAAACACCGTTTATTACAGAATCAAGACTGGCAAACTATACAACGAATTCAAAAGCATGCAAATTCATTGGAGAAGGCGTTCTGTCTTTCCCTTCGGATCTGGTGCAGTGATACTTCGCGCTTCCTCAAGTTCCCGGTCAGTTTTCCCTCGTTCGGTCTTCTCATTGGTCGGTTCACCTGTCTGTGAAGGGATTAGTGTCTCTATTGGCTGCTCCGAGATACCTGTCCAGCTCCTGCTGTGCTGAACAATGGGCAGACATCCTGGGTTCAGCAGTTTCCGATCTTGTAAATTAAGAGTTTATTGTTTGGAAGGGTTTCCTCATTGCCATGCGTCTGGCTGTCTGGGCGTTCACAATAGTTCTCCATAGTTGAATATACAGGTATTATCATTTAACACAGGACCCGAATGAGTTTGACGTCAGCGGAGGCATTAGCAAGTACTTTATCAATCAAGTGTAGTATCGGTGCGATTTACACTATCCGATAGTTACTGGTTTCCTTTATTAACAATGAGATTGTAACAGGATGATCTGAAACTGACGGACATGTTCTAATCCCCAAGGAATGTGGCCTGCAGTGGCTGCGTTTACTTTACATGGCTGTGTTTTAGGTGGTACCTGACAGTGTCTGCTTTAATAATGGTGCTCCCCTCCCTAGCCCCAATGTAGGTACCCCGATAGCAGATTCTCCCCAACAATTGCAAAAGGAAATGGATATAAAAATGGAGAAGTCTTGCAAAAACTATACAGAGCACCAGTCAGACCACATCTGGGTTATTGTGAACAGTTTTAGTCTCTTGGCAACTTGTGATGGTGTCTCGGCCTGGTCTCTTGGCAATATGTTGGCCCAGTCTCTTGGTGGCTGATGGAGGTGTTTCGTTTGGCATGTGAGTGTGTCCTGCTTGGGCATGTTTCTGAGGCATCAGGGGAGATTAGAGAGGCGGTAGCTTCAGCAGCAGTGACGGTATCTGTGGTAGCGGTGTCGAGAACAGGAACCTGAGGTTTCCCGGAGAGTGGGATAAATGGAGGACCATCAAACCCCGTTGAACGTTTAATTTATTCCTTTATTTTCCATTGAGAAAGACATTAATGTTAACTATTACCATTATTCTTTATTTTTCTGCTCACTCTATGAAGTAATGCTGAACTTTTTAACTCCGATCCTCTCACTACTTTGTACCTAAGGTTTTTGTACCTCGGTACCTTGATACCCAGGATGGCACTTTGTACAGTACGCACTTGGTGACATTGTACATGTTTCACTGTACTCCTGTACTTGAATAAGTGTGACAATAAGAATCTCAATCTAAATCTATGTAAGGAAACATATACTGGCATTGGAGGCATTCCAGAGAATTTTCACGAAGATGATCCCAGGTTTAAAAGGAGTTAGGCAAGTTTGAGTAGTTGGGCTTGTACTCATTGGAATTTAGAAGAATCAAAGGTGACCTTATTGAAACATACAAGCTTTCTGGGGAGCTTCACAGGGTAAAAGTGAGGAGGTTGGAGGTCTAGAGGGCATAATCTCAGAGTAAGAGATCGCAGTGGGGACAGCGAAGGATGATGTGTTTCTCCCAGAAGGTAGTGAATTTGTGGAATTTCTTACCACAGAAGATTGTAGAAGTTGGGTCATTAACTATATTCAGGGTCAGGATAGACACATTTTTAATCAGAAAGAGAAGCGAGTGTTATGGGGAAAAGGTGGGGAAGTGGAGTTGAGGGTTATCAGATGAGCCATGATCTTATTGAATGATGGCACAGGCTCAATGGGACAAATAGTCAATTTCTGCTCATACATCTTATGATGTAAATTCAAATGTTAATGCATGGTCTGGTTGTGCCTATGTTATCAATATCATGTTAACTCTCCCCACATATCAGAGAAATTCATGCTGTACCATGGAAAGTAAACCATTAAGGTGGAGAAAGATTTGGACTGCACTTAACAACCTTACGCAAACTCATCATGTTGATAAAGGTAGCTGCCCATAAACAGGGACAACTCTTCGGGGAAGGTATTACAAAAGCAAAAGCAGCGAAAAAAACCCTACAAAAACAGGAAAGCTGGACACAGGAATTTTAACAGATGAAGTCCCCTTAGCAGCCATAATAAAGGAAGGTGATTCCACAGATTGAGGAACTCTACAGAAATGGTATGATCCTTTTCTCAAAATCATCGAATGTACAAATGATGTGTTATCACTGCAACATGTGACAATATCTGTGATGGCCAGGCTCATAATGATTCAGTCAATCTATACATGTCATATTGCCTACTATCCCTTGAATGGAATCCTCCTACTCATTCCAACAGACCCCTTTGTAAGAGTACACACAACTACAGATTAAATTTCCAGGGCCATTGCCAAAGACTCAAAATAATTGTGAATAAACACCAAACTTTTGGATCAGTTCTTTAAATGGATCAAGTCACTCCTTTCCAAAAATAATGAGTGAAGTAGTCTGTAGTTAGGTTTACCATAGCAGGTTTAAAGTGACCAGCTTTCATTTTTTAAGAGAAAACATTTTCTCTAAAATGCTAGAACTATTGGTAATCAAGCATCAATTTCACATTATTCACCAACCACCATCATAGAGTTGTGGAGAAAGGAAACAGTACAGTAAAGACAATGCTCAAAATATGATGTTGCCCCACAGCACTAGGGACCTGGGTTTAATTCCAGCCTCAGGCAACTGCCTGTGTGGAATTCGTGCCTTATCCCAGTGTCAGTATGGGTTTCCTTTGTGTGCTCTGGTTTCCTCCCACAGTCCAAAGATGTGCAGCGTGGGTGGATCGGCCATGCTAAATTGCCTATAGTGTCCAGGGATGTTTAGGTTAGATGGACAAGCTATGTGAATTGCAGAGTTTTAGGGATAGGGGAGGTGGTGGTATGCTGTTCGGAGGGATGGTGTGGAGTTGCTGGGGGCCAAATGGCCTATTTCCACTCTGTGTTGATTCTATGATTCCAATTGCCCCACTCAATGTGAATGTATGAATGGATTAGCTTTATTGTCACATGCACTCACAAGTTGCCACTTATGGCACCATCTTAGGTACCAAGGTATCTAGGTACAGATTCTTGAGTACAAATTTTTATGAGAAAGAAATGAGCTAATATGTTATCACTGTATTCCAATAACTGTGAGATCATTGAATGACTGGGATTTCATTTTAGCAAGCAATGATATGAGAAGACCAGGACATTTAACATTTACAATAAGTAGTCCCACGATACAGGCAGCTCTAAGTAACTGAGCAAATTGTTGAATAAAGAGCTTTCATGCAGCAGAATCTGAGAATTTGAAAAGGAGGAATAAAAGATACTTTGAAGAAAAAGTAAGACCTTATAAATATCAAATTGGAGATTTAGTTATGACACTCAACCATAGCAAGAAAGATTGTGTTTGATCCAAAATAGGACAAATTGACAACTTAACTCCAGAAGGGACTGTGTAATTGTAAATCCCACCTACAGGTGATATACAATGATATACATCATGACGTGATAGCAGTAGTAAACAATTTGTTAGTTATAGGATTATCTATGTTGTGTAAGAATAATGTCAAGAGTGTGGTGCTGAAAAAACTCAGCAGGTCAGGCAGCATCCGAGGAGCAGGAGAATCGCTTTTCCAGCACCATACTCTCAACTCTGAAATTGTTTTTCCAGCACCATACTCTTGACTCTGTTCTCCAGCATCCTCCGCCCTCACTTTCTCCGTGTGAACAAATAATGCCAGAGTTTACAGGACCGAATGCCACATTAGATTCCTTTTTTTAATAAATATTTTTATTAAAATCTTTTTCAAATCTTTTACAAAACAACTATATATAAAACAATACCAAAATACAAGAAGATAGAGGTAGTACAATAATGTTATGTCACAATAATAATTAACTACCTCCTATTCTACCAGAACAAGCTTAACTTAAACTAAACTACAATCATATTCAATAAAAATTAACTTAAATTCAATTCAATTATATCACATTACTTTATTCTATTTCACTCACCACAACTCCATTGAAGCTCCCATCCCTGGGAGCACCAGCCATTCTACCTGTATATTTTTTCCCCCCAGCTTCCCCCTACCCAGGGCCACAAAGGCGCCCAAACTGATTCCATGGCTGTATCACGGCCCTAATTAATATTGCCAATAAGTCTGCATCAATATAATTTAGAAAGGGCCAGCACATCTTGTAAAACTGCTCCGTCTTGTGGTGCACCATATTTGTGAGGTAGTCTTGGGGAGATGCTCCATCACCAGCATAAGGTTTGGGGAGTTTTCTGACATCCAATTCATTAAAATGTTCTTCATCGCACAGTGGGTGAGAACGTTGCACAGTCTCTTGTATTCCCCAGAGATGGCAAATTTGGCAACCCCAGAAGAAGAAATAACGGGTCCACTTTGACTTCAATTCCCAGGATTTCCCTTAGCTCCCTTACTATGGCACTACAGTATCTCTGGATCTTGCAAGAGTGTAAGAGTGTCTATACTAATTTTGCATTTGGGACACCCTGGAGATGTTCCTGTCCTGAATTTAGCTAGCCTCTCTGGCACCATATGAGTCCTGTGTAAAATCTTCAATTGCATGGCCTGCGCTTTGTTACATATTGAGATTTTCTTTACATTTTCCCATATATTTTCCCATGTTTCCAATGAAATATCCGCTCCTAGTTCCCAATTCCAAGTCTTGCAGATTCTCTCCACATCTCCTAAGGCACGTCCTTTCTGTAAATAATCCAAAGTACTAACTGAAAGAGCACCCATACACTGGAGCACTCCTTTCTCCACATCTGACTTGTAAGGCTAAGCCAGGAGTGCGGTCTTCCTCTGTATATAATCCCGTGTATGAAAGTATTGGAAAAGATCCCTATGAGACAATCCATATTTCTAACTTAGTTGGCTAAATTACATCAAGACCATCCCCTCAAATACATCTCCTAATCAAAAGACCCCCTTATTCCCCCATAGCTTAAAGCCAGAATCCATTGCCCCAGGTTTAAATCCTTGGGCTCCTGCCAGCAGGGTAAACGGCAAGTTCTTAAGCCAATTGTCCTTGTCTTGCCTCATTATCCTCCAAGCTTTCACTGTATTTAAAATGACATTCAATGACATTACCATCACTGAATCCTCCAACTATAAACCTCATGGGGATTACTATTGACCAGAAACTCAACTGGACTCAACTAGCCTTACAAGTAGTTGCGAAAGTGAGGACCTCAGATGCTGGAGATCAAGAGTCTAGATTAAAGTGGTGCTGAAAACCACAGCAGGTCAGGCAGCATCCAAAGAGCCACATCTGCTTCCTCAGTGCCTGCCTCTTCCTTCCCACGTATCCGCTCCACTCTCCTCTCTGACCTATCACCTCCATCCCTACCCCCATCCACCTGTTCTACTCTTATCTACCTTCTCTCCAGCACCAGCCCCCCCCCCCCCCCCCCCCCCCACACCCCCCCCCCGCCCACCATTTATCTCTCTACCCTGGAGGGTCACTGCCTCATTCCAGATGAAGGGTTTTTGCCCGAAACGTCGATTTTTCTGCTCCTAGATGCTGCCTGACCTGCTGTGCTTTTCCAGCACCACTCTAATCCTTACAAGTAGTAGCTACAAGAGTAGGTCAAAGGCGAGGAATACTGCAGTGAGTAACTCATACTCCTTATTCCCTGACGTTTGTCCACAAGGCACAAGTCAGGAGTGTAATGGAATACTCCCCATTTGCCTGGATGGGCGCAGTTCCAACAACACTCAAGGAGCTTGACACCATCATGGACAAAGCAGTCCCCTTGTTTGGCACAACATGCGCAAGCATCCATTCCCTCTACACTGACATTCAGTACAAAGCAGTGTATACCATCCACAAGATGAATTGCAGAAATTCATCAGTAATTCTTAGACAGTACCTTCCAAGCACACAACCACTACCATCTATAAGGCAGTAGCTGCAGATATATGGAACTTGAAAGTTCCCCTCCATGGCACTCACCATCCTGACTTGGAAATTTATTGCTATTCCTTCATTGTCACTGGGTCAAAATCCTAGAATTTCCTTCCTGAAGGCCCTGTGGATCTGCCTATAACAGTGGTTCAAGAAGGCAGCTCACCACCACCTCCTCAGGGGTAATTAGGGACAGGCAGTAAATGCTGGCTATGTCTCATGAGAAAACAAAAGTTTAGAATTCTCTGTATATTCAACTGTGGAAAGAATGTGTCACTCTCACTCATTAAAACTCCAAACATGGAATTTTAGCCTACCCCATCAAATGAGGGACATTTAGCTTCACCCTTGTCAAATCATCCAGATAGGAACATAAGTTTTAGATAACATGTACAAAGATCAAACAAACAGTCAAGTTCAAGATTGTTGAAAGGATCAATAAGTTGAATAATAATGACATCAGTAAATGTGGATATGGATCTATCCATTGTCCAAACATCTGACAGATTTAATGCAAAGGACTAAATATTCCAATTTTTTTGTTCTAGATGGAACCTTGAGAAGGAACATTTTCCTAGGGAATAAAGAGGCATTAGTAGAATTTTTGGCAATCTATTGGGGGATTATTTCGCTGAACATCATCGAAAAAATGCATTGCCCGTCCTCTAGAAGTGTCAAGAAACCTCCTCACAGATCCCTAACTAATTTTTACTAATGATGTAATGAATTTGGAAAGCCTCGCAAAAACTTGGCAAAGTGTCAAATAATTGACTTCCAAGAGGTCTTGGGAATGCACTCAAAGTTGGAATTACAGTCAATTTCCCCATAGAATCACTTTTCAAAGTGATCCAGATGATTTTTTTTTGAAAAAGTGCCCCTAAGGTTTGTGTTTATTTTTAATTAACCTGTTCAGAGATGCTATTACACACCACTGGTGCAGGTGTGACTTGAACCCAGGTCACCTGGTTCTATAATAGGGACAATACCACTGTGGCAAAAGATCCATTGACAAATTGTTGGCATGTCATCATGGGATAAGATGGTATTACACATATCGGCTGTTCTACAAACTGTATTATTCGTAGCAATTATAACCTCAATTAGTTCAAAAGGCAGGTTAACAAGTTGGAACAATGTCTAGTCATTATCTTACACAGACTGAAGACAGAGATTTAAAATTAATAAGTGATCAATATGTTGCTGATAGATTTCACTGTCAGTCTGTGGAGTGCAGATAATCATAAATTAGGCTTTTAGTAAAAATCAATCATTCTCGGATTAAATCTTACTGAGAAATTCAAAATAGTTGAAGGAAGCTATCTTAGAAGTTACATGTGACTTCCTGACAGTAGCAATTTTATATTTCAAGTAAGTCTAGACAATTTGTAGTAAGGTGACAATTTATGAAGGATGCCAGGAAACCACTAATTGCATATTAACCATGAAATCTGTTTAACATTCATTGAAACTTTGTTCAATGTTGCATCGATTTGAAAGATTAAATCAATAATCATTAGTTTCATTATAAAATTCTGATTTTAAATTCACATAGGTTTATGTTAAACATGATCATAAAGTGTTTTATATGAAGCGTTAATATTAAACCTTCTTCCATGATTTAAGTTAGAACTTGCAAGCATAAAATGTCAGCATGGAATGTATTTAAATAAAGATTACGTCAAAACTTAGAAGCAAAAATATACGCAAAGTATAAAAATTGCATGTCCAAGATCAGATTAACAAAAGATATGAACAGTTCATTGTTCTGTTATCAGTGCTAATTATGTGCAGCAGTCTAATTAAGCTAAATAAAGGAATATGACAGTCAAACGTGACAAGACCCCATTCACACATGGATGGAAAGAGTCTTGAAAATTTGTTCGAAGACAAAAATAAATTCCGTCTCCAGGGTGTCCATTAATCAGCAGTATCCAGCTTTGATAGAACTGACATTCGTTGAATAAGTGTACTCAATCTATCCTTTTAGATTTTTCTATTAAAATTAATCCAGTGTAAGAAAAATACAGTGAATTACAGATATATGCATTGCGTATTACAGCTAAGAATGTTTAATTGTCTGGATTATCTTTTGCACTTTGACATAACTAACTGTCTCATAACTTTAAAATGCTTCATTACAATTCTGTACTAATTCATATTACTCCTTAAAGAGATTTCTTGGAATTTAGTATCTGAATAGTTTTGCTTAATTTTAATTTTAAAGATTTAATTTTGAACTTGAGAATTAAAAGCTTGAGAATTGGTCAAATGGATTAATTCAAAATAGGTACTCATCTGAGAAGACTTGTATCAGGATGCTGAATTCTTCTATTAAATCTTACTTCTCCAAGAATTTAATTCTTCCAGAGTTAAATTATCAAAGGTTTCCAATACTTCTTCAAAAGCATCTGTTGCTTCCTGTACCCCTACATAAGCAGTTATACTCTCAGTTGTGCACAGACTTGTGCTTACTTGTCAATTTCTAATTTGGAAGTTGTTTTCTCGAATTTGTCCAATCCGGTGTTCTATTTGACTCATTGCTGAAGTTAAGTCTTCCTGCTGTTTCTTCCTAATGCGATTATCTATTTTGATCGTGTAAAATACTCTTATTTTACAATAATAGCAGTTCTGCTACTTACAGAACTTGGGACCATCACACAGACCACTCCCACATGTTACAGCCTGGACCTGACTTAGAGTTAACAATTCTCTTTTGCAGGGAAGTGCTAACGCTTCTGATGAAGTGAGTCCATGCCAAAAGGCCGCTCATTATCACCTTCTCAGGGGCAGCAAACGATGGGCAACAAAATGCCCATAATCCCATGAATGAATAAAGACAAAAAAGGTCTGAAATGCTTTTACCATTCAATGCAGTAGTCTTCCTTCTTGAGGATTGTGATGAGGGTTTCTTCTGCAGAGTTGTTAAATCTTTACCAGTTTCCTGCTACTGACTATATTGTATGAGCAGGTGACGTAAAGCTGAGTCTGAAGATTTCACACTGGTGCTCCTCATGTGTTTTATGAGCAGCCAAGTCAAACGCACACCACTGCTCACCATGCAGTATGGGAATGCCCAGCTGTATGATTTGCTGTTCCCAGTATGATTTACTGCCATCATCGTGGTTAAATGTAAGAAATGCCAGGCTCTGCTTGTTCCTGTGTGGTCTAGTTAGACCACTTCCTGCACTAACTAGAAGAGTCCCTTGTAGTTAACAAGATATAGTTTATTGCATGTTAATAATTAATTAGTGATTACATCTATATGATTAATAGAGACTTTAAGGAAGATTGGATTTTAGATCTCATGCTTTTATGATTCTAAGAAGTCTATGTGGCATCATGCTAGTAAACAGTGCCAGTGGCACTCCTCAATATTAACCCTTTCAGATCCATTTATAACAAAGACTACCACACCATATCTTCAACCCTCTACAGTATTTTTCATCACGACCTGCAGTGGGATTAATTCCATCTAAAGTAAACCACCCCCTTAAATTAAACAATGAGCAATGTATACAAAGGACAGATACCTATTCATTGTGAGATTATACCCTGTATTTTTCAGGAATTTCTTGTTTGTGGGAAATTATTGCAGATCCTAATCCCTACAACAAATGGGGTCAAACATGCAACTGACTCCAACATGTATTCCCACTGATCCACTCTGGTTGCAGTGTCCACAAGATACACTGCAACAACTCGGCACGGTGGCACAGTGGTTAGCACTGCTGCCTCACAGCGCCAGGGACCTGCGTTCAATTCCCGACTCAGGCGACTGACTGTGTGGAGTTTGCACGTTCTCCCCGTGTCTGCGTGGGTTTCCTCCGGGTGCTCCGGTTTCCTCCCACAGTCCAAAGATGTGCGGGTCAGGTGTATTGGCCATGCTAAATTGCCCATAGTGTTAGGTAAGGGGTAAATGTAGGGGTATGGGTGGATTGCGCTTCGGCGGGTCGGTGTGGACTTGTTGGGCCGAAGGGCCTGTTTCCACACTGTAAGTAATCTAATCTAATCTAATCTAAAAAACTCGCCAAGGCTCCTTAGACAGCACTCCAAACCCATGGCCGCTACAATCGAGAAGGATAAGGGCGATGGGTACATGAAAACGTTACCACCTACAACTTTCCCTCCATGCCAATCGCCTTCCTGACTTGGAGCTATTTTTCCATTCCTTCACTGTCGCTGGGTCAAACTTCTGGAACTCCATTCCTAATGGCACCGTGGGTCTACCTGCTCCAAATATAATGCAGTCTTTCAAGAAGGTAGCTCATTTCCACCATTCTCAGAGCAGTTTGGGATGAGTAATAAATATAGACTTTATCAGTGATGCCCATACTTCATACATAAAAACCGATGTCCCATCTTGACACTCCCACCAAATAAAATGCCCCCACCAATTAAATAAAATTTTCTTAATTAAATACGTATCATTCTTAATATTGTGATTTCTTTTCCTATCTGTTTTGTTTCCTGAAATAAAGATTTGTTTTATTGTTCCCAAGCTCACATAGTTAGGTGTCGATGATCTATTAGTCACCTCCACATTACTAACAATGCCGTGGTGAATGCTTGAAAGTGTGAATCCAACTGCGGTTGAATCACAACATCTCCACAGGAACATCTTGTTCCTGCGTTTCCAGCAGGCCCAATAAAGCAAAGTAATGATCCAACTCAAAAGAAGTAATGATCCAAACGAACAAAATCTCTTCATTGTTTCTGGGGATTTGGAATTTCCTCCCATCGTTTTAATGGCAAACTTCCCACATAATTTTCCACTTCTCACAATGGTCAGCATTTCAGAGCATCTTTGAGAAGGGTGCATTTGCCATGCCCATGAGATACTGGGCCCACAGTCACACACAGGAAGAGGCCATTCAGCCCCTTGAAACTGTTCTATGACTTTGAGATGAGATCATGGCTGATTTATATCTTAGCTTTCAGGAGTGTGGTGCTGGAAAAGCACAGTAGGTCAGGCAGCATCTGAGGAGCAGGAGAATCGACATTTTGAGCAAAAGCCCTGCATCAGAAATGAGGCTGTGAGCTGAAGGGGTGGTGAGATAAATGGGAGGGGGATGGAGCTGGGTTGGGGAGGTTAGCTGAGAGTGTGACAGGTAGATGAAGGTGGCGTTAATGGTGATAGGTCAGAGAGGAGGGTGGAGCGGATAGGTGGGAAGGAAGATGGACAGGTAGGATATAAGGCTAGTGCTGAGTTTGAAAATTGGATCTGGGATAAGGTGGGGGGAGGGGAAATGAAGAAACCACATTGATGCCGTGTGGGTCCCAAGACGGAAGATGAGGCGTTCTTCCTCCAGGCATTGGGTGGTTAGGTTTTGGCGAAGGAGGAGGCCCAGGACTTGCATGTCCTTGACAGAGGGGGAGGGGGTTATGAAGCTTTCGGCCACAGGATGGTGGGGTTGGTTGGCACGGGTGTCCTGGAAATGTTCTCTGTCATGTTCTGCAATCAGGCGTCCTGTCACCTCTAAGGAGACTGAAATTCAATTGCTATCGAACGTAAGACAAGGTTCCAACAAATTTCACACAACCAGCACTGTGATAACGAACAGATAATCTCTTGATGATTTTGGTCAAGGGCATGTTCCTGTTTTCCAAGAAAATGGCACAGGATCTTATAAGTTCACCTGAGAGAACAAACACGTTTGAAGTATTGCATTTCCAACAGCACTACACTGCCTTAATGTTGCACGGAAGGAGAAACATCCTCTTTGAGCCTCTGTCTCTGGAGTAGGATTTGTGCCTACAGATTTCTGACTCAGACACAATGCTGTGCTACTTACAGAGCTACCAGTAAGTACCAGAGAGCCTTTTCAGCACAGCTTGTAGTCCAGGCACAGGAATGCCACAGTTGGCCCACCACACAAGTCTGCTTACCCCTCCACTAGGATACCCTCCCAAGCCTGTCTAATCCTTTCTTCTCTCCTTATACAAATGGCTATGCATACTGATGTTATTACGCACTGCACACCCACAACTGATAAACTAAACAACCCACATTGATTCCATTACAAGGAGTACAGGACTGAAAGTGAGCTGGGTACCTTTTCACTGGAGTGTCATTTGTGGGGATGACATGTGCTTATCTTAAAGGTACAGTGCATGGAATTTATGCAATCATATAATAATTGGTGCACATTTAAAGTGAGATAATGTTTCCAGTTTAGCACTGAGGCTAAGCAGAGATATAACGGAGGTTTTGAGTTTGAGTTTCATTTATTGTTGTCACAAGTACCGAGATACAATGAAAAGTGTTGTTTTGTGTGATATACAGACAGATCGTACCATACAAGTGCACCAGGGTAGCAGAACAGAGTGCAAAATAGAGTGTTACAGCCACAGAGAAGGTTCAGAGAAAGAGAGATCAGAATTACTATTTGAGAAGTCCATTCAAAAGTCGGATGACAATGGGGAGGAAGCTGTTCTTGAATCTGTTTGTACGTGTATTCAAACTTTTATATCTTCTACCTGATGGAAGAGGGTGGAAGGGAGTATAACCAGGGTAGGAGAGGTCTTGGATGATTTGGTTGCTTTCCTGAGGCAGTGGGAAGTATTGATGGAGTCAATGGACAGAAGGTTGGTTCACTTTATGGTTTGGGTTATGTTCAAGTCTCTCAGTAGTTTCTTATGGTCTTGTGAAGAGCAGTTGCAAAACCCAAGCTGAGATGCATCCAGAAAGGATGTTTTCTATTGTGAGTCTATAAGAATTGGTAAGTGTCCTTGTGGACATGTTGGATTTCTAAAGAGTTTTGCTCCAGTAGATAAAGAAAACACTACTGTCTAGTTTGGACATGCACTTAAAGGCATTAACCCTTTTCTCAAAGCCGTTCTTGCCTTTCTTGAGCTGATGAATTTTTGGATGCCAAGAATATCTAACTGTTGAGGGTCAAATAAGTAAGGCAAGTTAAACTTGAGGCTCCCGACCTCCTTATAGGGTTATAAATATCAATTTACCTCCTGGACTGGGAGGGCAGATCCCAGAATGAACACTCTGAACAAATTATGCACCCCTTTTATGCAACACACGTCACCTCTCTTTAGATAGAAAACCCAACCTGGTAACATTAAAGATATAAAACGCGAGGCACAAGGCCTCAGTAAAATGTCTAAAGGAATCACCTGAGTTCTGGGAATGGGATCTTGCCCCTTGCACCATTTTGGTAAAAACTGGAAGTTGGTTGGATTTAGGTTTGGAATTCTCTGAGCTTTGTCCTCCCTTCTCTCCCAAA
Organism: Hemiscyllium ocellatum; assembly: GCF_020745735.1. NCBI lineage: Eukaryota > Metazoa > Chordata > Chondrichthyes > Orectolobiformes > Hemiscylliidae > Hemiscyllium > Hemiscyllium ocellatum. Next base: position 63,222,513 of record NC_083414.1, read on the forward strand.
TCCATTCATTTCTGGTGGATAAAATTACTCTCTGTACTTCAGAAGTGCTTCTTTAACCATGAAGCAGGCTGAAACATCTGGTATTCGAATCACACCTAAACCCTTTGACTCATCACCCCTACAAATCTGGCCTACTGACTCAAGGTCCAGTAACACTTCAATCCTAAAATTCTTATCTTTTCTTTCAAATCCTTCCATGACCTCACCCCTCCTTTGCTCCCCTACCCTTGACGAGCTCTAACATACCTGTGCTTCTCCAGTTCTGGTCTCCTGAGTACCACTATCATCAATCACTTTGTCTTTGGCAGGTATCCCTTTAGCTGCTAGGTTCCTAATCTCTGGCATATCCTCTGTAAGTCTCTCAATTTCTTTCCCAACTTTTATCCATGCCTCAACCTTTGGATTGTACTGTCATGTTAGTGATTATTCTAATAAGCAATTATGGTCATAGGTCAGAGTATTGAGTACAGGAGTTGGGAGGTCATGTTGCGGCTGCACACCATATTGGTTAGGCCACTGTTGGAATATTGCATGCAATTCTGGTCTCCATCCTATCTGAAGGATGTTGTGAAATTTAAAAGGGTTCAGAAAAGATTTACAAGAGTGATCCCAGGATTGGAGGATTTGAGCTACAGGGAGAGGCTGAACAGGCTGGGGTTGTTTTCCCTGGAGCATTGGAGGCTGAGGGGTGACCTTATAGAGGTTTACAAAATTATGAGGGGCATCAATAGGGTAAATAGGCAAAGTCTTTTCCCTGGGGTTGGGGAGTCCAGAACTAGAGAGCATAGATTTAGGGTGAGAGGGGAAAGATATACAAGAGACCTAAGGGGCAACTTTTTCACACAGAGGGCAGTATGTGTATAGAATGAGCTGCCAGAGAAAGTGTTGAGGCTCGTACAATTGCAACATTTAAGAGGCATTTGGATGGGTATATGAATAGGAAGGGTTTGGAGGGATATGGGCCGGGTGCTGGCAGGAGGAACTAAATTAGGTTGGGATACCTGGTCGGCATGGATGGGTTGTATGTCTCTATGACTCTAAGTTAAGAAGCGGACATTGCAGCAAGGCAAATGGTTTCTGCGTATGATGCTTTCAAACATGTGCAGTGTCACTAGTAGGCAGAATCATAACTTTTTTGTCTAAGTATAGGATATGGAGCGCTTAAAGGTAAACTCCCTTAAAGGCAAAGTACACATACAATCGACATTACTTTAGCACTACAAGTTTCTGGATGTGTAAGCTAAACCAGATCAATGAACCTTTTAGATCTTTAGTGAACAACAGGCCATTTCAGTCTAGCTCCTTATCAAATAGAATTAAGGGGAAAGAAAGAAGCAGAGAAACGACAGTAATAGAAATAGAATTAAAGTAGATAGATAGATAGAGTGAAAGATTAAATCCAAGAAAAGTTAACCAAGAGATAGAAAGGGAAAGTTCCTTTTAAAAAAAACATTAAAGTTGGTACATTATTTGGAACAGTTTGCTACCCGTGAGAGAGAGACCCTCGAGTTTCATGTATGCTCTATCTGTTTCTCCATGCTGTCATTATAAGAACATAAGTCACGTCATGAATGGAATCTGCACAACATGAATTACTGGCCTGAAATAGCTGTGATGAGATTAATCCCTGTTAGCATTGTAAATCCCACAACCATATGGTACACAACTTGAGAGTTTAAAAACAACTCAAGGTTTTCACTTGCTCCGGAGTTCAACTGATTGGAGTTGACGTCAACTGCTCATATGTCAGTGTACAGCTACTTGTGGAACCAGACTGTGTTCCATCCCAGAAAAAAAAACATCTTCTGGAGAAGCAGAGTCAACTTGCAGCTCTGTAGGCCCACACTGAGCCGCATTCCACAAATCTGTATGGTCAGAGATTTTACACCTCCACATTGTTACTACTGAATCAATAGAAAACAGGTACTCTCTCCTCTTAAAAACAAAGGTGGATGCTGTGTCAATTTAAATTTTTAAAACTGAGATTGGTGAATTCATGTTAGGTAAGAGAGGCAAGAAATATGGTGAATAGGATTGGGGGCATAGGTCAGCCAATACCAAATTGATGGGCTGAATGGTCTCGTTCCAATTGCAGAGGAAGGTGTTACCAACACCTATGCTCTGAAAACAGCTACTAAGCATGTGTGTAGTCAGTTATGTCATCGTGATAGCAGAGGAAGGCACCTATGTAAATAGTTTACAGGATATTTTCTAATCAACCTGTTCAGAAATATTATTAGACATCTCTAGAACAGGTTGAACTTGAACCCAGGCCTACTGACTCAGACGTAGGGGCACGACCACTGCGCGCAAGAACCCTAGCATATAGTTTATACATAATAAATGTTCATAGCTTGTACTTTCTTGTGTACAGTCTTTGTCTGAACCACGCTCCCAGAAGCTGCGAATGATGTTCATATACCTATTCCTCCTATGAATCCTGCAAAATCCACAAAGTTTGTGGGGCTTCTATGTGTTGCAATAATGTGTTCTTACAGACTTGTGCCTGCTGGCTACGCACCTATGTGCATGTACGTTCATTACATGCATATTCATATTACACTTGTTATAAAGGCTGGTGATGAGAATGCTGAGCCACCTGGATGGAGTGGATTCGAAGTTTCCACTAGTAGGAAAGACTAGGATCCAAGCACACAGCCTCAGAATGAAGGGACGGTCCTTTAAAACTGAGATAAGGGGTAATTTCTTCAGCCAGACGGTGATTAATCTGTGGAATTGGTTGCCTCAGATGTGCAGGCTAAGTAATTGAGTGTATTAACGGCAGAGATAGATTTTTGACATGTAAGGGGATCAAGAATTATGGGAATAAGACAGGAGAATGAAGTTGAGAAACATATCAGCCATGATCAAATAGAGGAGCAGACTCAGTGAGCCAAATGGCCTATTTGTGCTCTGATATCTTATGGTCTTATTTCTATTAAAAGTGCAGCATAAATGTAAATGTTGTTGTTTAATCTTGAATAGGGAAGCTCCATACACCTCAAAAATAGAAGTACTTAAGTAGGAATTACTGGGACTACAAAACAACCACATGATGCTTTCAGGCAGACCTGAAGGCTAAATTAGAAAAGGAGATATTGAACATTCAATGGCTAATCAAGTCCCTCGTAACTTGTCAGATTGTAACATTTTTGACTCTCCACAGTTACCCAGAGATTTAAGACTCTCTAATTACATTTGCACTGTTCTGGAATAGCGATAGTGAGTACTTTATTGTTCATAAGGAGTCTGAAAATCTTGAAGTGAAATGACTGCCTTCCGTCACCGTTTTATGTTAGTTTTGACTTTAAGGTAAGATGGTTACTCTTAAGACTCAGCTGCTCTGAAAAATACTGCAATGCTATCCATTTAAAATAGAATAACAGGGAACTAGTCATCCAGTAGAATTATGGTTTGAATCAAAGTTTAAAAGATTTGAGAGTTATAAGTTTATGCAATGCTTTCACTTTACGTGAGTAATTTTGTTCAGAATCTGAAGCTGATGTTTGTTCACAAATACATTAATCTATATAATGGCTTAAAAGAAAGTCTCAGTGCTTCTGAAGATGCATCAGGTCCTTCACTTTCAGCCAGCTGATCCCTTTTTAGTGGTTCCTTATTGCTGCTGATGTCTGTATTCCTGATTTGTGGAGAGATTTCCTTGCATAGTTGAGTTCTCCCTCTTCCAGACTGCGCCTGTGCTACACAGGCCTATATTCACTTCCACGTCCCAGTATGACTGACTTACTTTTCAGTAAGATCAATGAGCTCAATGGGAGTGTGATTTGACGGTTTTAAATGTTAACAGGAATGAGTCAATCCATGGCAAGCAACAACAATCTACATTTATTTGGCACCTTTAATGCGGTCAAATTACCTTGATGTAATGTTGGACGGCAGAAGTTGCTTAGCAGCCAATGGGCCCTCAACATTAACTTGTAAATTCCATGGAGCATGTTATATGCCATAAAGTCAGAGGATGGTTCAGTATTCCGATTGGCAGCTCTAGAGTGATTGAGATTCCACAAGAGGATTCTTTCACAGTTCTTTCGTTTTTATTTGGGAGAGGGAAATGATGTGAAGGTCGATCCAATGTCCTCCTGATCCATTGTCTATTGTTCAGGGCAGCTAACACTGCTGAGTACAATCCCGTTATCCATGTGTGGAAAGCCACATAATTTGTGAAAGCTGAAAAGGTTCAGAAAAGACTAAAAAGGATGTTGCCAGGGTTGGAGGATTTGAACTTGAATAGGCTAAGACAGTTTTCCCTGGAGCGTCAGAGGTTCCGGGGTGACCTTATAGAGGTTTATAAAATCATGAGGGGCATGGATTGGATAAATAGACAAAGTCTTTTCCCTGGGATGGGGGAGTCCAGAGCTAGAGGGCATAGGTTTAGGGTGAGAGGGAAAAGATATAAAAGAGGCCTAAGGGGCAACTTTTTCACGCAGAGGGTGGTATGTGTATGGAATGAGCTGCCAGAGGAAGTTGTGGAGGCTGGTACAATTGCAACATTTAAAAGGCATTTGGATGGGTATATGAATAGGAAGGGTTTTGAGGGATATGGGCCGGGTGCTGGCAGGTGGGACTAGATTGGCTTGGGATATCTGGTCGACATGGACAAGTTGGACCGAAGAGTCTGTTTCCGTGCTGTACATCTCTATGACTCTATGGCTTTATAATGCAGCATATCTCTAAGGCCAGTCACTTCCATGCACTGAACTTCCACGAAATCCATCGTCTTAAACACAGCAAATGTGAAGGGTATCGCTTCATTCTACCAAGGTGGCATAGTAGTAAATGTAATTATATGCACGAATTAAGAAATGTGGAAAAAAAACCTCAAGTGAATTTGTATAAAGTAATGGTTCCAAATGTTGGGGATTGCATTAAGTTCCATTCAATTTTATTATGTCATGCAGTCTTTACTGGGAAAATTGGGAAGAATATCTTGAATAAAGGAGGAGTCATCTATGTCTTAGTTACAATACTAGCCGGCTGAAGTGGCTTGTTTCTAATTGCTATCATGCAATAACTACATCTTTTTCAGGCAGGAGTCTTTTGTTAAGACTTCTCTTATTAATAGTTGTTCCTGTACCACTGTAAAGTAAATAGGCCTCTAGAATAATAGTCATAGAGCACGGAAATAGACTCTTCAGTCCAACCAGTATACATTGACCACAATTCCAAACTAATCTAGTCCCACCTGCCTGTGCTTGGCCCATAATCCTTCAAACATTTATTATGCATATACTTATCCAAATGTATTTTAAATGTTGTAACTGTACCTGCATCCACTATTTCCTCTGGAAGTCCATTCCATACACAAACCACTCTCTGATAAAAATATAGCCTCTCATGTCTGTTTAAAATATTTCTCCTCTCACCTTAAAAAATATGCCCCCTAGTCTTGAAATCCCCTACATCGGGAAAAGGCACCTACTATTCATTTTATCTATACCCTGCTATTTTATAAACCTGCTAAGCTCCAGTGAAAAAAAGTTCTAGTCTATCCAGCTTCTCCTCATAACTCAAACTCTCCATTCCCAGCAACAGCCTGACCTCCTCTCCAACTTAATGATATCTTTCCTATGACAGGGAGATTCCAACTGGACATAGTACTCCAGGAGTGCCTCACCAACGTCCTGTATAACCTCAACATAATGTCCCAACTCCTATACTCAAAGGTCTGATTAATGAATGGAAGTGTGTTAAACAGCTTCTTAACCACCCTATCTATATGTGATACAAACCTCAAAGAATTATGTAAATGGACCCATAGATCTCTCTGTTCTACAGCACTACTCAAGGCTCTCCTTTTAATTGTAAGTTGTCTTGCCTTTGTTTGTTTTACCAAAATGCAATACCTCACATTTATCCAAATTAAACTGCATCTGCCACTCTTCAACCTATTGACCCACTTGATCAAGATTTCTTTGTAATGTTAGATGAGTTTCTTCACTGCCCACTGTACCAGCAATCTTGGTGTCATCTGCAAATTTGCTAACCAATCTTTCTCTCGTCTGAATCATTTATTTAAATAACAACAAGTGGACCCAGCACTAGTCCTGCTAGTCACAGGCCACCAGTCTGAAAAACAACTATCCACCATCAATCTCTGAATCCTGCCGTTAAGTCAGTGTTGTATCCAATTGGCAAGCTCACCTTGAATCCCATGTGCTCTAACTTTACTAATTAATCTACAAATGGAATCTTGTCAAAGGCTTTACTAAAGCCCAAGTAAGTAACGTCTACCACTCTGCCCTCAACAATCCTCTTGGTTCTTCCTTAAAAAGCTCAATCAAGTTTGTGAGATACAATTTCCCTCACACAGGGCTGGATTGGAGCATCCTTCCTCTGATAAATACCAACGTTCTGATAGTCCTCTGTGAATTTAACGACATTTATATAATTCTCAAATTCCACAAAGGGCCTAGCTATTATAATTACTAGGGAAGTCATTCTTGCTAGAACTCATGATGCTCAGTTTTTTTCGTTCATTTGGAGTTTGGGCTTTAAGATTATAATATGGGTTTACATTGTAAAAGCACCAATTAAGTGAGGTCTTGAATTGTCAATATTGAGTCATTTTATCAAATCCTATTTTGTGTTGTGCTTCCTGATAGTTTGCAACAGAATGAGCTAGAGGCCAGTTGGTGAGTGGTTGTTATTGTGTCTCTTTCTCACTCTGTCTTGCAGCTGTACAAGGCAGACATGCCAGAATATATCTTTAGCCATTGTGAACTGCTTTTCTTCTTTTTAAGAGCTGTTAAATGCTTTAAACTATTAACAGTTCAAAAATATCTCCTTAATGCTCGTGACCCTTCATTGTGGTCTAAGTAATTATTTACATAGATTCCCTCACTATCCTGCTGATAACTGTATAATGATTTAATATTTAATTGATGTCAGGTGGCGAACAATTCACTTGTGCTCCTATACATGGAGCAGACAACCACAATTGATGGACACTGCAGGGACACTGAAATGTATCTCCATCCAAAGTGAAGAGTTTAAACTTTCTCTAAACATTTTTAACTTTTTTATAATGGTCTCTTAAAGTGGCCATTTACTTTGAATTTGGTATAATTTGACTATTTTAGTTTTTGTTGGTCATTTTTAGAAGTGTATGTAGAAACAGACTGGGTTAGGATATATAAGTTTGAGATTATCTCTGTAAATTAGAGTATATAAATTGTGTAAAGATTAGGCTCCAGTTATATCTTTCAACATCTGACTTTCTGGAATAAAAGGAATGTGATCCAAAGTAAGCTATGCATTGTTGGGAAGGAGAGATGATATCCAGATTGAGGCCGTGAGTATATAGTTCGGGGAATTCTGAAACAGTGTGGGAATAGAACTGGTAAATCTTCCTTGTCTTTCTCCATTTTAATAGTTTAAAATTCTGTAGTCTAGTGAAATGGTTAACAGATAGTTGACTCAGCTGACTGAGGGACAGTTATCAATCACCTGAAGCCTTAATAAGGCCTCAATAGTTGATAATTACTATTGAAGTTTAGCTCATGTGAGTCACCTCAGCTCTACTTCAGAGAGAGACAAAAACGGAAGTTGCTGGAAAAGCTCAGCAGGTCTGGCAGTATCTTTGAAGAGAAATCAGAGTTAACCTTTCGGATCCCATGACGCTTCCTCAGAACTGATTTGCAGAATCCGCAATTCTTTTGGTTTATATTTATTGTTTAAGAGAGGGTCTGCTGAAAATGCACCATCAGTTATCTTCACATGATTAGGTAGGAGAGATCACAACTGGAGTTAGACACTCCTGCTGTGGGTCTGTATCTGGCGATGGGGGGGTCTGGGATATTGTCTGTAAGGTATGATGCCATACCAGACTGTTGCATGACTAGATTAGATTAGATTAGATTGGATTAGATTACTGACAGTGTGGAAATTGGCCCTTTGGCCCAACAAGTCCACACCGACCCGCCAAAGCGCAACCCACCCAGACCCATTCCCCTACATTTACCCCTTCACTTAACACTACGGCAATTCAGCATGGTCAATTCACCTAACCTGCATATTTTTGGACTGTGGGAGGAAACCGGAGCACCCGAAGGAAACCCACGTAGACACCGGGAAAATGTGCAAACTCCACACAGTCAGTCGCCTGAGACGGGACGAGTCTGAGACAGCTCTCCAGAGGTTAGTAAAGAAGACTTTGTATACCTTTGAACGGGCGTGTATCCTACGTTGATGCTAGGTAATCTGAGGAAGAATCATTGGGCCCGAAACATTAACTCTGATTTCTCTTCACAGATGCTGCCAGACCTGCTGAACTTTTCCAGCAACCTCGATTTTTGAGCCTGTTTGGTTTCATTCTTTTGAGGATTTTTTAGCTGTTTTTGATAAAAGTGAATCAAGACTTAGCCACATAGCTGTTCTGAGGAAGGGTCACGGAATCCGAAAGGTTAACTCTGATTTCTCTTCAAAGATGCTGCCAGGCCTGCTGAGCTTTTCCAGCAACTTCTGTTTTTGTCTCTCTCTGAAGTAGAGCTGAGATGACTCACAGGAGCTAAACTTCAATAGTAATTATCAACTATTGAGGCCATATTCAGGCTTCAGATGACTGATAACTGTCCCTCAGTTACCTGTAAGCCAGACCTGGTAGGTTAAAAATTACATAACACCAGGTTATAGTCCAGCAGGTTTATTTGGAAGCACTAGCTTTCGGAGCGCTGCTCCTCCATCAGGTGATTGTGGAAAATTTCTCCACAATCACCTGATGAAGGAGTAGCGCCAGGGACCAGGGTTCAATTCTAGCCTCGGGCGACTTCTGTGTGGAATTTGCCCATTCTCCCAGTGCCTGCATGGGTTTCCTCCTGTTGCTCCAGTTTCCTCCCACAATCCAAAGATTTGCAGGCTAGGTGAATTGGCCATGCTAAATTGCCCATAGTGTTCAGTATTATGTAGGTTAGGTGCATTAGTCAGGGGTAACCCTAGAGTAATAGGGTGGGGGAATGGGTTTTGGAGGGTTCCTCTTTGGAGGGTCAGTGTGGACTTGTTGGGCCTAATGGCCTGTTTCCACACTGTAGCGATTCTATGATGCAAAGTGTGGCAATGGGATTAGATTTATGTGAGCATTCCTAGATTTGAAACTGCTTGACTTATCTCAGTGGATCAGCAGGATACCTGTGATCAAGAACGAGTCAAGATGAAAGCTGTCTTGAAGGTTGTGGAGAGTTTCAGAGACAGGAATATGATGGACAGGCCATATGAAGTATCAATCCGAATACTTGAAGCTTAACAGGTATACTCAGTTCACAAGCCTGAGAAAACATCATCCACAAATGTCAAATCCACTCTTTCTCTCTCTCTCTGCACCATTAAATTCTCTTCAGATGAATCACAATATAAATCTGCCGACATTGGTTTTCACTTCAAGGGTATTTCTTCTGAAGAACATATTTGAACTCTTCCACCTTCCAATATTCCTTTGGATAATGGTCAGTAGAGTTGAAAAGGAAACTGTGCATTGATATTGTGCCTTTCTTGACAGTAGAGACATTCCAAAACTGCTTTACAGGTAACCACACACCTTTTTAAAAAATATATATATATATAGTCTGTGTTGTAATTTAGGAAATATGGCAACCGATTTGTACACAGGGAGCTGCCAGAAGCAACAAAGTGACAAAGACCAGATTTTGTTTTTGTCATAGTGGAGGTTAGTCGAGGATATAAGTCATCTAGGACACTAGGAGATGTCTGCTGCTCTTTTTCAAAATTGTTATGGGTTCTTTCATATGTACTGAAAAAGGGAGGCTGAAGGGACCATGGTGTTATGTCCAAATCGTAAAAGCAGCATGGCTGGTTGAGACAGTGCAGAATCCCTCAGCACAGTGCTGGAGTCAGCCTGGATTGTGTGGTCAAGTCTCTGAGATAGCTGCTGAACCCACTACTTCCTCCATTCGAGGTGAGTGTGCTATTGACTGAAGCATGGCTGACATGATAATTCAGAACAGCAGGGGAGCACCTCTGTATACTGAATACAAGTTGGTTGAGATCCAGCACTGTTTGACTTGCACTAAAACAATCATAAACGGCGCAGACCTTGTTTTACAGAACCAAGTCAACAAAGCTGATATTATTTTGCTTCAGGCAGTCAAGTAACCCTTTCTCTTGGGAGCCAACTTTGGTCAGCTTCCAACTCCCTTTCTGAGGAAGTATCTCTTTATTGACACTGTTTTCTGCCAGTCTATGCCTGAATATAATCCCCTTGAAATTGTTAATCAGGATATTCGTGCATTAAACACTTGCTCTAAAGGAGGCAACTGGTTCACACAAAGTATCCACAAGGCAAAATCTGCTGATCACATAACCATAGAAAAATGCAACCCTAAACTAATCCCAAGGCTCTGTCACACATGTTGGGAAAAGTGGCTTACAAGATGCTAGAATAATGGAATTGTTATATAGCATTATTCAATATATGCTATATGTTGAATAGGCCATTCAGTCAATCATGTCTGTATGGTCAGTCTGAACAGTCATCATGACTTGGTACCATTCTCCTGTTTCTGCCTCATACTCTTGCACATTGTGTCTGTTTTCAATAATCATCCAACTGCCTCTTGAATGCTTCTATTGAACCCGCATCACTACATTTCCAGCAGATTCTGATTAGCCACTGTGTTAAGATGCTCTTACCCACATAACGTTTTCTACTTTTGTAAACTAAAGGAGTTGGGAAGTCATGCTGCAGCTGTATAGGACATTGGTCAGCCCACGTTTTGAATACTGCGTTCAGTTCTGGTCTCCCTGCTGCAAGAAGGATGTTGTTGAACTTGAAAGGATTAAGAAAAGATTTACAAGAATGTTGCCACCATTAGAGAGTTTGAATTATAGGAAGAGGCTGAATAGGCTGGGGCTGTTTTCCCTAGAGCATCGGAGGCTGAAGGGTGACCTTATAGAGGATTACAAAATCATGAGGGGCATGGATAAGATAAATAGACAAGGTCTTTTCCCTGGTGTGGAGGAGTCCAAAACTGGGGGGCGTAGGTTTAATGTGAGAGAGGAAAGATATATAAGGGATCTGAGGGTACCCTTTTCATGCAGAGCGTGGTGCGTGTATGGAACAAGCTGCCTGAGGAAGTGGTGGAGGCTGGTACAATTGCAACATCTAAAAGGGATTTGGATGGGTATATAATAGGGATGGTTTATAGGGCTATGGGCTAACTGCTGGAAAATGGGACTAGATTAACTTAGGCTATCTGTTCAGCATGTTCAAGTTGGACCGAAGTGTCTGTTTCTGTGTTGTACAACGTTATGACTCTATGGCTCTATCTTGTATCTGTGTTCATGATGCTTGTAGGAGCCATGGTCCCCTTCCTAAACCTTTTCCAATGGATTCAAAGCAAGACCAAAAGGAATTGCCTCTGAAGAGCTGATGCATCTTGCAAACTCGCGTGTTTTGCACATTGTACTATTTAGAAGTTAAACAAACAAATTAATCTGAGTGCTTGAGAGATTTCAAAAGAAGCATTTCATTTCAAAAAGTTCACATTTTCTTAGAACATAAACTTTCAGGAAAACTTATTAAATAAGGTCACTTCTTGCTAGGAACCAATCAAAGTCTTTCCAGTCGTGTAAACAAGATGAGTTATGGATATTTGAAAAGTCACGCTTTGATTTTATAATTTGATGAATGGTTGTGCTGTCTTTTCAAAGACGTCTGTGTAAATAAAAGACACATTGGTGTAATATAAGATAAAGGGCATTGGCATTCTGGTATTGACTGTCACAAAGCAGATGTTATTGGAACAATATCAAATTGGAGGTTTAGTGACAAAGGTCTGAATCTCCATTTTTTAAAAAATCAGCAACATGACTTTTGTTGAAATCCCCGAATTTTATGCATTCAGAATTTCACAGGAACTAACCCTTAATTGATATGGAGATGGCTTCCTTGACCTAAGTGGAGCTAGTGGGGGCAAGAACAAAGGCAGGTCTGACGGAGGCTGTGAGGAAGAGTGGGAAGTTGTGAAGGTTGGTGGGAAGATCCCACTATGTTACAGGGAGCAGCAAGTGGGTCATCATTCTATTTTGATTTCCAATCTATCTCCATTGAGTTTTGCTCCATGTCAGTGGTACAAATTACAGTTTAAGCCAGACATTTGGGATTCCTTTCTTGCTGTCATTGTCAGGAAAATAATGGCAGGAGATGGTACGAGAGATAACAGAATCCTCAGTGAGGGTGAAACCTCTAGGCAGACTCACTTCTTCCTTCAGCAGTGAGTGTTTCGATGTTCCAGGTTGTGTTATCAACCGAATATAGTTCAGAACACATTCACAGTACCCTGAACAGTTTTCGGCACTGACCCTAGGAAAGGATATATTGGCCTTGGAAGATGTGTAGCACAGATTCCTCCACACCAAGACCCTTGACCTGGATCAGAGAGGCTTGGCTGAAATGACCCCCACCTCAGGAGGTCCTTGATGCCATTGGTATTCTCATTGGTCCCTTACTTCTTGGGTAGTGACTGGTCCCCTCACTCTACAGAAGCAGCATCTCTCTGTTCAGTGTCATTGCCCTCTATCTACTGTTCCATCACCTCCTGCTCTTCACCTTACTCCTTTCCTGTTGGGCTGCCTCCTTCCAGATCCTGTACATCTTCAAAATCTGTCCTTGGCTGGATGGCCATGCTAAGGAGAGTGCAGAAAAACAGTGCAATGACAAAGGGCATAGCAGAAACAGGTTTGGAAAGCTCTAACTGAGCTGTCCTAGCACCAGAACCACATCTTCAGAAGACTGCTGTCCATAATGGATGTCCTGGTGAGTAAATGACATTGAGCATTGAGCATTGACTATGTCATCTTTGTGCTGCTACTTGGGGCTCCCATGGCCAGGTGATTCACTATCTCTCTTAAAGGGGTTTCCCTTGCCTCTGAGAATCCGTCCACACTCTTTGAGGGTTTGAATCAAGATTGAGTCAAATTGGTCTGACTGAGCATAATGGAGTCATGGGGAAGTGAGTGAGTGCACAGAGGGAGGAAGTTCTTGTTGTGACAGACCAGTTGGACATTTCCAGTTTATGGATTTATGCAGTTTGTTGATTTTTTTTTCAGGATTTCACCGGCCAGCTATTTCCTGCTTTGTTGGTCACATGGAACCTTAAGGGTTTTGAGAGAGTCTATCAATGGAAGTGAAAGCCAATGTGCTTTGCTCCTGTAATTCCTTGTCTGGTATGAAATTGAGGTAGAGCGCAGCTGTGGAGAAGAGGTCACTGACTGGGGAGATACAGGAGTGTGTAACCACATGTGAGCTGCCATTAAGGCCCTCAATCATTTCTGGCTCACTGCTGTGTTTGCAGTTTGGCCTCACTATCCTTCCTGCTCCTCCTGTGTGCCTCCCCACACTCCACCCAAACCCGATGCTCAGTATTCCACTCATTGGAAAACCCCTCATACTGTAAAACCCCTCATTGCTGGGGGCCAAACACAAGTTGCCATGTCCTTTATTGCTTGCTGCATCTTCATGACTTTATAAACATGTGATCACCTTGTGTTTAGCCTTGGCCATGATGTGGAGGTTAACAACGCCACTCAATGTCTGGACACCTAAGTTTCCTTACACCTACTCAATGATAAGGGCACCTCAATCCAAATGCCAATATCCCCTTCACCCTGTTGACCTTTATATGCAACCAGGATGATGCCCTAAGGCAAAAATAACTATGTCTCTCCACTCTGCACTAAAACCCACATGACCCTTTCAAAATTCCAGCCTTCTTAAACTACTTGAATTAGGTCCGATGAGGAAGTGATGAGGACTGCTGTGCCACTCTGCCCCATCCTCTCGAGTTTGCAGGAGCTGGGAATAGCAGTTTGAAACTGCTTAGAACCTCAGTTTTGGCCCCTGCTTCCCTTAGTTATTCCGCACATGAACCCAGAGACAGACTGTTTCAAGATTCACAGAGTTTCAGAAACTTGTGAACAGGATGTATTCAGAAATCAATCTTAATTGGGACCTCCCAGAGAGGGGGAGATGGAAGGTGTGTGTTAAATGGGCATCATTGTGAATCACAAACACTGCAGTGCAACCAGGACAGAGCAGCTTATGTTGTGGACAGCCAAACACCACCTTCACCATCACCCCACTCTAACACTAGAGTGCTGCGTCTGTGGGGTGTACTGTTACAATCAGCAAGCATTCACCCAAGGCTTCTGTGGTGGTACTTCCTAGACTGTCCATCTCTGTCAGCTAGAAGGGCAAGGGTAGCAGGTGCGTAAGGACTACCCGCAAGTTGCCCTCCAAGTCACACACCATCCTGACTTGGAAATATGTTGTTGTTCCTTCAGGGTCAGTGGGTTCAAAATCCTTCTCCAGACCCTGCCAGCAACCTCCCACCCACCATCAGCACTACGGATATCCCAACACCAAATGGAGGGCAGTGGTTCGAGGAGGCAGCTCACCATTGCCTTTGCCAAGGCAATTGGGGTTCATCAACAAGCACTGATCCAGCTGGAGTTGCCTACATCCCAGTAATGAATATTTAAAAAACAGGCTAATGTCAGTTGTGCCTCAGATGGAAACACACTCATACAGCACACTTGGGATTTCAGGTCAACTCAAGGTTGGAGCACAAGTATTTCAGTTGACTTTCTATTGTAACACTGATAGAGTGCTGAAAGATGACAAGGGTGCTCTTTCACCTTAAACAAAGGCTATGTCTGCCTGCTCCAGTGGATGTGAAAGATTGCACAGCGCTATTTTGAAAAAGAGCAGTGGTGTTCTTCCTTGGCTCGTATCACTCTCAAAACTAAAATAGGTCATTAGCACATTGTTTTCTTAGTTGGGAAATGGCTGTATGCAAATTGGCTTTTCATATGGTATACTGCTACACAAAAATGCAGGCCAGACCACATTGTGAATATTGTGAACATTTCTGGGCCTAGGAAAAGATATGTTGGCCTCAGAAGGAGTGCAGTGCAGATTCACCAGAATGTTACCAGGGCTCCAAAGTTTAAATTATGAAGCAAGATTACATAAACGAGGCTTGCATCCAAAGAGTATAGAAGGTGATGGAGGGATTTGCTTGTAGCTTTAAAAGTATTTATAAGGGATTGGGTTGTCACCTGCCTGCTTTTAGTCAGTGACAGAGTCAACCTTTCCCACCTTGTGAGTCCTATCTTTGATGATAAAAAGCTGCCAATCTAATACAAAAATAACTGGAGCACTCAACTATTTGAGAAACAAAGTGAGTTTAAATTCACATGACCTTTGCTTCTGCATTAACAGTTTGACGTTAATACTTCCTGCACTGGAAAATCTTTCTGTTAATAAAAAAGAATTTCCCCAGGAATGTCAAAAATATCGAATTGCTTCATAAGCTTGAGACTGCAGCTCATAAGTATTGTTTGTTCTTGTGATCAAATGATTGAAAATTTGGCATCAGAACTGCCAGAGGGAGGCAATAAAATGCATCTATCAAAACTTTCTATCAGCTACTAATTAAAATGAAGTACAGATTCAGAGCCAGGTTCTAAGATGTTGGTGAGGAATTCTGAATGAGGATATATAGATATTGCACAGTCAGTTGTTGTGAACATAGAATATCGAACAGTACAACACAGGAACAGGCCCTTCGGCCCACTATGTTGTTTAGATGCCAACTTAACCTAATCCCTTCTGCCTGCTCTTGGTCCATTTCCTTCCATTCCTACTGCTTATTCATGTGCTTCTCTGAAAGCCCCTTAAATCCCCCTATTGTATCTACCTCCAACATTACCCCTGCTGCGCATTCCAGGCACTTGCCACTCTATCAATAAAAACAAACTTACTCCTCACATCATCCTTTTGAACATTTCCCCCCTCACCTTAAATTCATGCCCCCCCCCAGTTTTAGACATTTCAACCTATGAGGGAAACATATTAGTACCAGTGGAAGACATTTCCGCTGAACCAATACAGTCATAGGTTTCAATCCAGCTCATAGAATGAAACAAGTTTCTTACAGGATCATTGAATCATACAGTACAGAAGATGCCTTTCAAGTCTGTACTCACAGAAATACTTCCAGCTAATTTCCTATTGATTCTGGGCAAGCAAAGGGCAAAATCCACCAACATCTTGGTCAATCCTATATCCTACTTGGCGCAGTCTGTGATGTTTTTCAACATGCCCATTACAGAATTACCAGTTGGTACATGAAGCTGAGTACATGATCACAATCAAGGAAGTATAAGATACTGAAATAACTCTCCAGAGGCTGGTATCCCATCATCAAGTCACTCTTTATCTCCACGTGGAATATCCTTGACAGTGATCTGGCTTCCTCAGAGCCAGCTCTGAGTGAACAGAACCCATTTTGTGGTGGAGGTATATGCACTACATATAATACATGAGCCAAAGAATGCCCGCAATTTCTTCATTCCTTTGGCAACTTATGTATTGTATTGATTGCATACTGCAACCAGGTTGATATTTTACCCAGATGAAACGTGTGACTTAGTTTGCATCAAATTGTCTGAATCATCTGTTTCTCATCTATTTCTGGATTAAGGTTTAATTTGAGTTCATGACCACTTCCATCTAGAAGGACAGGAGCTGCAGAAGATACACAGGAATGCCACCACCTGCAAGTTCTCCTCTCAGACATTCACCATCCTAACATGGAAATATATCGCCGTTCCTTCACTGTCACTGAATCAAAATCCTGCAATTTCCTTGCTAAGGGCATCTGGGTGGCCCTGTATAACAACACAGACTGCAGTGGTTCAAGAATGCAGCTCACCACCATCTTCTCAACAGCAACTCAGCGTAGGGAGCAAACACTGTCCTAGCCAGTAACACTCTGATCCACGGAATGGATTTTAATAGAAATGGCTAAATCCACACTCACAGTCGGAATGTGATGTTTGAAATGTTGCAGAAATGTCAGAAGAATGGACCCTTCTTGAAACCGGTCCTCTTTTTGGCCAATGATGGCCATATCACCGAATGCCTGGCTCAACGGAACCTGTCTGGACTTCGTCCACAATCTCAAATTTGAAATCAGAATATTGTTCACATATCTTTGTGACCATGTTTTTTTCAGAGTTTGGTGTAAGGGAATATTTTGATATCGGTTATACCACACTATCTTTTCCAAACCAACAATCGGTTGGCATGGTGATGGCAGCTTGATTCCCAATCCATTAAGTCTTCTTCCAGAAACCTGCTTTCCAGGCGGTCACATAGCAGGAGAATAAATGCAGCAGTGTCAACATCACTATCTAGAGCAGCCAATAGAGCATCACTCCAATAAAGACATTCACCTTGATACTTCAGTTGAGTCTTCAGCCTATTGACATTGCAATGTGCAACGACCATGTTTTCAATTGTTGTAAAACAACTTCCCTCCAAGAATTTGCATTGTGATACCAGTTCAGCCAGAACACAAGCTTGCTCAGAGCTTTTGATGCAACATGATTTTGTGGCTTTGAGCATTTTCAGGTAATGTTTGTTTATTAAATTACTGCACACAATACTCTGTGCAGCACTGAATGCAGACGTTGTAGTTTCACATTTAATGCACTTAATGCAAAATGTCTTGGCAGCTACCTCACTTCATTCAGAGGTTGGAATGCCACTGGGTCAACTCTGACTGTGGCAAATTCTTTGAATTGTCCTTGCTTCATAGATGACATGTGGCACTTTTCTTAGCATTTCATTATCTTGCACCATTGATCTTTTTCACTGTGAGCAGCGTGGTGCTGTTTTGCCAAATGTTTAATGTTATGTCACAACACTGCCACCAACACATTTTTCTTTCCAAGGTAGCAGAACCTGTGATGTAAACATCATTATCTTCTGTAAACCAAGGTCACTGTTAACAAGCTTGGTGTTAGAGTGGAACAACTGTTGCAAGCAATCAGTTTCAAAACTCTTGCAAGGGCAGTCTTGTAAGCAAGTGTACAAACCCAACATTTCTCCCTGTAAGATGATGGTGGAGTAGGGCTTCTGAGCCTGGACTCATCTGCTCTGACCACTTTTCTCTTTTTGTCTCTTCTCTCTTTTTTTATTTTACTTGCCTCTTGGTAAAGAGCTTGCACTGACAGCATCGGTGGCGGCAAGTAGGCACAGTGCAGACTCGTGGTGGTCAATAGGGATTTCATTTTCCATCTTTTCACTGCTCTCATGGGCCTGAGTTGGAATGTTGAAGGCCTTTGCAGTACCTAGTCCCTCCGAACATTTCTTGATATCACGTGGACTGCACTGATTGTCTAAAGACTGGTATCTGTGCACTGGGGACCACAGGAGGAGGCCAAGATGGACACTTCTAGCTGTGGATTGCTGTGAATGCTTCAGCCTTATCTTTTGCACTGATGTGCTGCGCTCCCCTATCGTTGATGATGTAGATATTTGTGGACCCTCCAGTGAGTGGTTTAATTTTTCATTGTCATTCACATCTGGATGTGACAGAACTGATAGAGCTCATATCTGACCCATTGGTTGTGGAATAACTAAGCTCTGTCTCTCAATTCTGCTTATGCTGTTTGGCATGTAAGTAGTCCTGTTTGTTAACTTCACCAGGTTCAGATATGCCTGCTGCTGCTCTTAACTACCCTCTTCTTCAAGTTCTGACATTGTTTTAACCAACCTTGAAGCAGCTGAGTTTTTTTTTCTTCTGGCATCGACTGTCAAATATTCTTACCTTTTGAACACACTTCTCTGTAATAATATGAGAAATGAATCCTACCCAAAGTCTTTGAATTCATTTATCTACATTTACAAGTAAAGTCGAAGTGCAAAAATGCAATCCGTACATTTCAACCATCAATATATATATTGCCAGTGCCATGGAAAGCAAGGAATATTTTCACAGTTTACGTGTTTTCAGAACATAAATGTATATTTCTTAAAAGGGAAACAATTAAAAATTCAAAAAATGTTTTTATTATCATCATAGAGTCTTACAGCACAGAATCAGACTCTTCGGTCCAACTCATCCAATTCCGACTGGATATCCTAAATTAAAAGCATTCGGCCCACATCTCTCTAAACTCATTCTATTCACATACCCACCCAGACATCTTTTAAATGTTGTAATTGTACCAGCCTCCACCACCTCCTCTGACAGCTCATTCCATACACCCACCACCCTCTGCTTGAAAGCGTTGCACTTTAGGTCACTTTTATATCTTTCCCCTCTCACCTTAACCCTATGCCCTGTAGTTTTGGACTCCCTTACCCTGGAAAAGAGACCTTGGTGATTCACCCTACCCATGGCTCTCATGATTTTATAAAGGTTTTATCACTTTATAAGTGATCCCTCAGCCTCCAACACTCTAGGATAAAAGCCCCAGCCTATTCAGACTCTGTCTATAGCTCAGACCCTCCAAACCTGGTAACAGTTTTCTAAGTCTTTCTGAACCCTTTCAAATTTAATAGCAAGTTTTCTGTAGCATGATGTGGAGGTGCCAGTGTTGAACTGGGTGGACAAAATTAAAAATCACACAACACCAGGTTATAGTCCAACAGGGTTCTTTGGAAGCATTAGCTTTCAGAGCACTGCTCCTTCATCAGGTGTCGTTTTTAACTTTGTCCATCCCAGTCCAACACCAGTATCATGGCTACCATCGACACCACCAACTGCCTGCTCAAAGTGGAGAAGATCTCTAAGAAGATCATGCACATCAACACAGACATCAAGTTCCTGCAGAAGTGCAAGAAAGCAGGGAAGGTCCCAAAAGGATTACGGATCACCAACCCACTCAAATCGACCTAAAACACAGACTGTGCTGAGAGATTTTGCTGACACACCTTTCACAAACTCCTCAATCATCTCATGAACCAACTCTACAGTAGGCGCCATAACGCTGAAATCAAGATAGAGTCCACTCTGTCAGCTTGGTCTCAAGATACGAGACACTGCCAAGCCGACAAAGCAACAGAACTCCACCATGTACATGCACACCAAGAAAAAGAAATTGGAGGAACTTGGCATCACCACCAGCTGCAGCCAAGCCTCCCCAGGCACCACAGTTGAAAACGTTATCACCACCTGGAAATTGATTGTCAACTTATTGGACTATACCCTTCAACCACGTGCCAATGTTGAACTGAGGTGGGCAAAGTTAAAAATCACACAACACAGGTTATAGTCCAACAGGTTTACTTGAAAGTGCTAGCATGGCACAGTGGCTCAGTTGATAGCACTGCTGCTTCACAGCACCAGGGACCTGGGTTTGGTCCCAGCCTTGGGCGACTGTCTGTGTGGAGTTTGCACATTCTCCCTGTGCGATGTGCGGTTTAGGTGAATTAGCTGTGCTAAATTGCCCATAGTGTACAGGGGTGTGTAGATTAGGTTCATTAGGCAAATGTAGTGTAGGAGAATGGATCTAGGTGGGTTACTCTTTGGAGGGTTAGTGTGGAATTGTTGGGCCGAAGGGCCGGTTTCCACACTGTAGGAATTCTAATTCTAACCAAGGCAGATTGAAGTTCACAGCTGAGGGCTCAGTTTTTGCCCCACCCCCAAACTGGACTCCATTGGTCTTGTGACAGACTCGGAGTAGTTCATCACTAGTTATCTAATGAAGGAGCAGCAGTCTAAAAGATAACGCAGGCTTAGAATTAATCAAGGCTTTCTGATCATGCTTAATATCCAGTAGGATTATTTGATATAATAATTGATTAGCCATATAAATTGTTTTTGTCATTATCAGAATGAACATTGCCATTTGGACAATTTTCTTTGCTGGTCTTCTCTATTTTTAAGCCATTTATGTAAAACTTGATTCTTCATTATATCTTTTCATATTTAGAAGCCTCTCATAATCTGACATCGTAAACTGGAGTTTATGTGGTTTAAGCCTAAATCCGGCATTTTCTTTTAGGATTGATCGGTGTTAATTCCAAATTTCTGCTTCATTCACCATCTGTATGATTTTCTCTACATTTAAATCTTCTTTGGACTGTAATAAATGTCATCAATAATTCCAATCCCTGTCTCTTATGAATTATAGCCATATTTTCCCATTAATCAATAAAGATCATGAATTAAATTATCTGTGGATCACCCTGTATTTAATTCCTCTGTAGCACCTTGCTTTTTCAATTTTATTTATTCTCAGGTTAAAATAATTTTCAAAGTCTTTCAGAATTTCATCAAAAACATCAATTGTTTCTTTTACACCTTGTGCTATAACATCAGCAAATAAATTCTCAATTGTATCCAAAATTGAATTTATTTGTGCATCTTCTGAATTGATATTGGGTTTGAAAACAATTCTGTAACCTAAGAATTGTCTTCTCTAAGATGTCCATCTCTGTGTTTTACCTGGCCTATCTTTTAAATTTAATCTTCCTTGTGATATTATTTCTGTTGCCATGAATTCCTAATCTGATTATTTACTTTCCTTCCTTCAAAAAGTTTTAATTCTGCAGTGGAGCAAAGTTACTAACATGTTTTACTGTGTTCGAAGTTTTGACGTTCCTGTCAAAGTGGAGGATTCCTACCTCTTGTGAGTAAAATGGAGGAACTTTTTTTTGTTTTTTCCAAATTATTTCTGATAATCATAGCCTTAATAATGATTCACATTTCCTTAATGGCTTTACTGAATAATCCCACTGCCTATGGATTTAGTAATAAGGTCTACTCATAAACAGGTTTACTGGTTAAATCCTGCTTTCTCAGCTCCATAGAATCAATTCTGTTACTTTAACATTTATGCCTGGATCATTCATGTTCAACATTTTGTTTTAACTGGATATGTCCCATTGTATGTGGTTTATATAAATGCTTCCTGCCTTTACTGACATTCTTGTTGTCTCAAGGAATTAAGGGCTATGGGGAGAACGCTGGTAAGTGGAGTTGAAATGCCCATCAGCCATGATTGAATGGTGGAGTGGACTCGATGGGCCGAATGGCCTTACTTCCACTCCTATGTCTTATGGTCTTATGGAAATATGGGATATTTTACCTATTCTGCAACCTGAATTATCTCCTAACTTACTTCTTCAGTTAAACTGTGTCTGCTTGGGCTTCTACATTACACCATCATTGTTTTGATTTTGACTTCATGATATTTCCAGGCTTGTAACATTGTTTAATCACTTCTGTGGTCCTTGGCATCCATTACTGAAGCCATGCCCAAAGGTGTCTGCTTGCAATGGTGGCAATTTGATTACTTCTAGCTTTCCCCTCCTTAATCTGTGCTGTTTTTAAACATATTCTCTGTGCCCACCATGGAGTTCAACTTTGTTCACACAGCCTCTGATGCCCATCGCTGAACAGCTTAAATGTAACCACTCTACAGATCCTTGGCTCATGATGCAACCTGTAACTGTGTTGGTGAGGCCAGTACTCCAGTTCCATGGAATTCTCAGCTCACTGCTGCTGCACTTCTCTTACCAGGTCTGAAGCCCTTTTATTTTTAATGTGGACATCACTGGCCAGGCCAGTATTTATTGCCCATCCATAATTATCGGGAGAACAGTTGACAGTCTACCACTTATTGCTGTGAGTCTGGAGTTGCATATAGGCTAGATCAGATAAGGATAGCAGATATCCTTCCCTAAAGAGCATTAATGAACCAGATGGATTTTTCCTGGCAATTGGAAACAGTTTAATGGTGATCATTATACTCTTAATCCCAGATTTTTAATTGAATTCAAATTCCACCATCAGCTATCCAGGATTTGAACCTGGATACCTAGGTTCTGGATTAATAGTCCAGTGATGGTGCCAGAGGACTGGAGAACTGCAAATGTTATGCAGTTATGTTATGTTCAAGAAAGGCTGCAAGGATAAGTCCAAGAGCTGCAAACCAGAAAGTGTAACCTCAGTGGTGGAAAACCATTTCGAAACAATGGGTGAAATCTTACAAGTGCCTGAACAACACAGGTTATGTATGGGAGATTGCATGTGACTTCCAGCAAGGCCCATCTCCATGTTGGGACAACTCCGTATATCTTTTATGTAGCTGTCAGGTGTTGAGGCAAGATTCTCACCAGTGGTCTTATTAAGTTGCTTGTTAGACGCATTATTAACAGCACATCTCACTTCATTAATTTTACCCTAACAAACATGCTGAACAAACTAGACATTGAGGATTCTCAATGTGTAAGTCAGAGCAGGTACCTGGTGATGGCTGGCTGTGCGGAGCCCCCATGTTGCTCAGCACCAAACATCATCTCAGGGCATCAGCCACACAGATCCCTCATCCACGGACATTGGCATCTAGCATTTGCCAATCTCCCATGATCCTCATGACACCTGTCCAATCCACATGCAGGGCCCTTAGGAAGCACAGATTTGTATTGCAGGGTGCATTGGCAACTAGCATTTAAAGGCTGCAGCAAGGAAGCTTTGTACACACGGGCAGGGACCCAGCTCCCAGACTGGACCAGGCTGCTTCTCAAGGCTGTTCTCATAGTGCTTACTGGAATGCTTGCAGCATCCATGCCTTGCCTGCTGCACCAGTCCAGTTAGTATGTACCAGCTGCTTGTGCAACAAACACACTGCACATTCATTCAACCAAATGGCCATGTTAGGGAGAAGTTAGGAGCTAGTTCGCAGTTCAATCAAGGGGAGGAGGCCACTGTTGGTCAGGTGTCTCAGTAATGCCAGCCATGTGTACAGTCCGCACACCATCCAGGGGCTTGGCCATGGTCAGTTATCAATTCGGGCCAGTCACGGAGTGGACAGTCAAGGGGGAAAACAGTGGCATGAATTGAGGCGGGTCAAGGATGGTTACGGGAGGAAGCCAAGGTGGGGGGGTATCTCAAGGCAACACAAGGCTAAGTAGACCAACCTCTGAGGTTTTGGGAGGGTGTGGCTATCATCACCTTGTCACACCGCCTCTGGGTGGAGAATCAGAGATGTTTGGCACAGTCTTTTGTTGGAGACAAAACTCTTGTTAGTCAAATTTAATATGCTTAAGATTTAATATAACCTGTATTGTCATGCGAGACAATTCTCTCTTTAGCTGAGATTTATTTGTGATCAATCTTCCACCAGAAACTACTGAACAGCCCCTTAGACCTGTGTTGGAAGACTTGATTGTCGGCAACAGTCTATCTCAGCCACAATGCAAAGTGATTGGTGCCCTGGCACCTGAATATGTAATGGTGTCAGCACTGAGCATCACAGCAAAATATAACAGCAAGATGTCTGTCAGCTACATCAGTTTCAAATTTATAATCTCTTTCAAACCCCTGGACCTGAAGGTTGGTGGTCTACTTCCTATTGTGATTTTCTTTGTTCTGCACCTTTAAATTCTCAAACTTCTCGGCTGCGTAATACCCAGTTATCTGAAGTTTTTATTTTTACAGGAACTTTTCTTTGTTTTTGAGGTGATGGTAACTGTTCTGGAGTGGAACTATGAACCCATGATCTCTCACTTGCTTGCATTTCAGTGCAACTACTGTGCAACATTGTGTATCATTAAGTGTCTTGGTGTTTTGTGGTATTTTGTGACAAACAGGAGAGATACTCCAAGTCACATTCCTATAAATTTAGTCCTGCATATCTTCATGCACACAGTTCACCTTTCTGGGGAAATTTATTTTGATTTCTTATTGTCACGTGTATCTAGTACAGGTTCATTCAGAAGTCTAATAATGAGTTGGGACAACCACTTGATGAAGGAGCAGCGCTCCGAAAGCTAGTGCTTCCAATTAAACTTGTTGGATTAAAACCTGGTATTATGTAATTTTTAAGTCTAATAACAACGGGGAAGAAGCTGTTCTTGAACCTGTTGGCACATGGGTTTAAGCTTTTGTACATTCTAGGTTAGTGGTGCTGGAAGAGCACAGCAGTTCAGGCAGCATCCAAGGAACAGCGAAATCGACGTTTCGGGCAAAAGCCCTTCATCAGGAATAAAGGCAGAGAGCCTGAAACGTGGAGAGATAAGCTAGAGGAGGGTGGGGGTGGGGAGAAAGTAGCATAGAGTACAATAGGTGAGTGGGGGAGGGGATGAAGGTGATAGGTCGGGGAGCAGAGGGTGGAGTGGATAGGTGGAAAAGGAGCTAGGCAGGTAAGACAAGTCTGGACAAGTCATGGGGACAGTGCTGAGCTAGATGTTTGAAACTAGGGTGAGGTGGGGGAAGGGGAAATGAGGAAACTGTTGAAGTCCACATTGATGCCCTGGGGTTGAAGATTCCGAGGCAGAAGATTCTACCCTATGCAAGAGGTTGGAAGAGATTATAACCAGGGAAGGATTTATAGGTTTACTATCAGCCTGTTAGACTGCATCATGGGCATTATTTCTGTGTCAAGAATCTTGTCATGGGACTCGAATCTTGCTCAGCGTGGGGAGGGGATCATGCTATCCACTGCATTGTAAGGTCTCCCTCTTTGTGACCTATCTGCTTGCAGGTCGTTCATTTACTTAAAAGGACTTATGTTAACATGAAATAGCCACCAGTTAAAACATTTTTCTTTGATGGGCTTGCCCTTTACAAGGGTGGCACAGTGGCTCAGTGGTTAGCACTGCTACCTCACAGCACCAGGGACCCAGGTTCGATTCCAACCTCAGGCCTCTGTCTGCGTGGAGTTTGCACGTTCTCCCTGTGTCTGTGTGGGTTTCCTCTGGGTGCTCCGGATTCCTCCCATAATCCAAAGATGTGCAGGTTCAATGGATTAGCCATGGGAAATATAGAGTGGGGGGTGGGTCTATGTGCAATTCTCTTTGGAGGGTCAGTGTGGACTTGATGGGCTGAATGGCCTACTTCCACCCTATTAGGATTCTACGATGATTTGCAAATATAAGGTTAGTTTGCTAACCTCACAGTTTCACACTCAAACTGACAGGTGCAAGTTGTACAGCCTGTTGTAACAGGGCTGAGAAAATAGTTGGGAGAAATGTAATTGCGTAGGGAAGGAGCCCGGGCATGGGGGAGGGGAGGAGGTTGAAACCCCGAAAATTGACGTTCGGTCAGAAACTCAGTATGCTCTGCCCACTTCTGGGTGTAACCCAGACAGATTGGCAGTTGAGTCTGCATCCCTCTCTGAGGTGATGAAAGCATTTAAATTCCCAGTTAACTCTGGATTTAATCAAAATGCTGTCTTTAACAGCCAGCCTTTCCCAAGCTGCGTGGAACTTGCCATGGTCAATGAGGTGAGATGGGAGCTCATGCTCAGTGAAACTGACAGGCCCGGGCAGCCGTCAAGCAGTGAAATTGAAGAGGAGCAGAGCTGCCTAAGTGAGAGGCAGCCAGTCACAGTACTTTTCTGAGTACTTTCACTGTTTCCTAAGCGATTTCTAACTTCTTGAACTTCAGATCTCCTGACCTGGATGTTGCTTGCCTTGATCTGTCCTGCTGTTCTGTCAGCTTTCGACATGACAGGAGGGGAAGTACCTTGGAACAGCAACACCAGTTGCAGTTTCCTCCCTCAGCCACGTGTCACTTCACAGGACAGAGAGGCTGGAGCTAGGGACCCACCTGGAAGTCATTCATGGCCAGTGACCATGGTGCCAACTGTTACTGGTGCCAATTGCCCACCCACCACCCAGTTGTCTCCCTATCACCAAAGCTGCTCAATCTCTTCACCTGCGAGGCAAGAAAGTGGAGAGTTGTGAGTATGAGAAGTGGATTGTGTGGCAAGGAAGGAGGGACAACACTAGTGAGGGATGAATGCCTGAAGGCATTGAGGGTGAACGTGAGTGTCGGCCGCTCAGGTGGGGAAGTGGGAAGCTGCATAGTGTAACAGCAATGCGTGTAGCTGCTGAGAGTGTTGGTCTGAGGAATATTGTGCAGGACTATGCTAGAAAAGCGTCATAAGGACATAAGAGCTAGGAGCAGGAGTAGGCCATCTTGCCCTTTGAGCTTTCTCTGTCATTCAATATGATCATAGCCGATCTTTTCGTGGCCTTAGCTCCATTTATCCGCGCTCTCATCGTAACCCCTAATTCCTTCATTGTTCAAAAAAACATCTAGCTTAGCTTTAAAAACATTTACTGAAGTAGCATCAACTACTTCACTGGGCAAGCAATTCCATAGATTCACAACCCTCTGGGTGAAGGTGTTCCTCAGTCTCAAAGCTTTGCCGAGGTGCTGGATTCTCTTGATGCAGTATCTCCACACTGGAGGGATCGTCCTCCTGCTGCTCACTTCCTCAGCCGTCTCCATTCATGCCCTGCTTGGTTTGAGAGGCTGGCCTCTTCTTCTCACCCTTGGGAGCCATCTTTTCAGTCCCTCAGATCCCACGGCAGGACGCAGTTTATGAGACTTCAGGAGTTAAAGTACCACTCAACCATTCCGACCCCTACAATGTTCCTTTTAACAGAAATCCTTCCCTTCTTAAACAGATGAGACATCTCACCCTATCTGTCCTCGATAACAGGACTGGAAACAAGAAAGCAGGAGGCTAATGTCTTGCAATGTGGACAATACTTCCTTAATGTAGGAATTTCTCATTCAATCGATTTATAACCAAGGCAGTGTTAGCTGCCCTCTAGCACTGCCTGTAATCATTGCCACTGCCTTGCTCTATAAAGAACTGCTGTTTTGAATGTTCTCATAGCCAGTTGGCCTCAAAGGTTGCCATCATTACAATGCCCGAAGGTATGTTTAACATGTGCTTTGATTTTCTTTTGGCTCAAGTTCTGTTGTGTCCCGATCCAACACAAATTAGGCAAGGGGTCCAATTTGTTCCAAGTGCTGCTTTCTCAGCAGGAAAGCTAACTGGGGAATGCATCGCATTTTTGTTCGACGTGTATAGCATTAGGTAAGGGGTAAATGTAGGGGTATGGGTGGGTTGCGCTTCGGCAGGTCGGTGTGGACTTATTGGGCTGAAGGGCCTGTTTCCACACTGT
Source organism: Hemiscyllium ocellatum (assembly GCF_020745735.1). Lineage (NCBI taxonomy): Eukaryota > Metazoa > Chordata > Chondrichthyes > Orectolobiformes > Hemiscylliidae > Hemiscyllium > Hemiscyllium ocellatum. The sequence goes on from NC_083414.1 coordinate 63,250,270, forward strand.
AAGTAATCCAATCTAATCATCTAACAAGCAACAATTTGGGCAGGTCATGTCTCACAAACCTGAGTTTTTTGAGAAGGTGACCAAGCATGTAGATAAGCGCAGGACAGTTGATGTGATATACATGGACTTCAGTAAAGCCTTTGATAAGGTTCCACATGTTAGGCTATTGGAGAAAATGCAGAGGCATGGAATTGAGGGTGATTTAGCAGTTTGGATTAGAAATTGGCTTTCTGAAAGAAGGCAGCGAGTGGTGGTTGATGGAAAATATTCAGCCTGGAGTCTGGCTACTAGTGGTGCGCTGTTTGTCATTTTTATAAATGACTTAGATGCAGGCATAGGTGGATGGATTAGTAAATTTGCAGACGACACTAAAGTCGGTGGTGTAGTGGACAGTTTGGAAGAATGTTACAGGTTGCAGGGGATTTGGATAAACTGCAGAATTGGGCTGACAGGTGGAAAATGGAATTCAATACAATTCAATGCAAGGTGATGCACTTTGGGAAGAATAACAGGAAGGCAGAGTACTGGGTCAATGGAACGATTCTTGATAGTGTGGATGTGCAGAGGGATCTTGGAGTTCATGTACATATATCCCTGAATGTTGCGTTATGGTGTGTTAGATTTCATTGTGAGTGGGATTGAGTTCAGACCTGCAATATCATGCTGCAACTATACAAAATGCTAGTGCGGCCACACTTGGAATATTGTGTACAGTTCTGGTTAACGTATTTCGGGAAGGATGTGGAAGCATTGGAAAAGGTGCAGAGGAGATTTACCAGGATGTTGCCTGGTCTGGAGGGAAAGTCTTATGAGGAAAGGCTGAGAGACTTGGGTCTGTTCTCATTGGAAAGAAGAAGGCTAAGGGGGGATTTGATAGAGACATACAAGATGTTCAGAGGATTAGATAGGGTAGACAGTGAAAGTCTTTTTCCTAGGATGATGACATCAGCTTGTATGAGGAAGCAAAGTTACAAATTGAGGGGTGATAGATTTAAGACAGATGTCAGAGGCAGAGAATGGTAAGGGTGTGAAATGCTCTATCTACTAATGTAGTCAACTCAGTCATATTAGGGAGATTTAAACAATCCTTAGATAAGCATGATGATGGGATAGTGTAGCGGGACAAGCTGAGAATAGTTCACACATCAACGCAACATTGAAGGCCGAAGGGCCTGTTCTACGCTGTATTGTTCTATGTTCCATGTTCTATGTTCTATCACAGCTCACACAATGCCTTAAAGGTGTGAGGTCAGAGTCTGTCTGTATCCCAATCTTAAATCAGACTGGTACTATTTCCAAAGTGGAGATTTTAAAATATTATATGTATTGATTGCCTGCATTGACTGCCTGCAGATTGTGCATTTTTTGAGCAAAATAGAATGTATTTACAAATATAATTCTGCAAATGCAAACTCACCCCATTGACTTGTATGTGTGTGCATGCGGTGAGATAGGGAGAGGGAGTGTCTGTGAGTGTGTGCATGTGAGTGTAAGTGTATGTGAGAGAGTGTGTTTGCCCATATGAAAGCTTGGTAAAGTGTGTGCATGGGTGTGATGGCGTATAAGCCTGTGTGAGGGTGTATGTCTGTGTGTATAAGAGAAAGTGTATGTATGAGAGAGGGTCTCTGTGAGTGTGTGAGTATGTAAGAGTGTGTGTGTGTATGTGTGCTTGTATGTGTGTTTGTGAGAGAGCGTATCGTGTAGTAGGGTCACCTGTAGTGCGACATGCACCCAAGATCCCAGTTGATCTTGCCAACATACCTGGATGTCTCATCATATCGGGCAATGGGACCCTGTGTGAGAACCTCTCTGTCTATGTCAAAGGCATCTTGAAACCCATTGTAGGGGGGAGCTTCAGCTTCTGTTGTGGCACTACAGATTTCTTGCACAAACTCAGCACCAATGGATCAGTCGAACCGGGAACACTCCTCATCACAATGGACACGTCAGTACTCAACATCAGTGTCCCCCACAATGACGGCATCACAGCTACAGCCTCAGTATTTAATACCAACAATTTCCAATCTATGAGCACCATCCTACTTTATTCTCAACAACATCTGCTTTATCCTCAACCATAACGTTTTCACCTTTGACAACCAGTTCTTCATCCAGACACACAGAACAATCGTTGGAACCAATTTTGCACCCCAATATACCAACACTTTTATGCACAGGTTCGAACAATATTTCTTATCTACGCAGGACCTCCAACCAACACTATACACCAGATATATTGACATATTTTCTTCCTCTGGACCCATGGCAAGGAGTCACTGAAACAACTACAGAGAAACTTTGATTATCTGGCAGTCGATTATCCAAATATTGGATTATTTGGCAAGATCACAAGGTCCCGATGTTCGGCTAAACTAGGTTATCCAGCATTCGTTTATCCAGCATTTGATTAACCGAACAAAATATGCCCCACCCCTGTCCTTTGGATAATCAAGGTTCCTCTGTACACAGTGATATCAACAAGTTTCATCACACCATCAGCCTCACCATGGACTACTCTTTAGTATCTGTCTCATTCTTGGACACATGCATCTGCATCAAGGATAGGTATCTCAGTACCTCACTCTACCGCAAACCCACAGATAACCACAAAATGCTTTACTTGTCTAGCTTCCAGGCTAAATATACTAAAACAGCCATCCCTTATGGACAAGCACTACACATACACAGGATCAGTTCCAATGAGGAGGAACGTGATGGACGTGTTCAAGGATGTCCTCATAAGAACAGGGTATGATGCTCAACTCATGGATTGTCAGTTCTAATGTGCCACAGTGAGAAATCATTATGATTTCCTCAGGAGACAGATGTGGGTTGTAATCAATAGCATACCCTTTGTTGTCCAGTATTTCCCAGGAGCCAACAAACTACGCCATGTTCTTTGCAGACTGCAACACATTATCGATGAGGGTGAGCACCTCGCCAAAACCTTCCCAAAGCCTCCACTTCTCACCTTTGGACAACCATCATTTCTTAAACTGATGATGGTTCGCAGCAAACTGCCCAGCCTTCAGGATAACATTGACCACAACATCATACAGCCCTGTCATGGCAACCACTGCAAGACATGTCAGAGTGTCGACACAGATTCCATCATTACTCGTGGGGACACCACCCACCATGTATGGGGCAGGTACTCATGTGGCTCAGCCTACGTTGTCTATCTCATACACTGCAGGCAAAGTTCCCCTGAGGGACGGTATATTGGCGAGACCAAGCAGATGCTACGACAACAGTTGAATGGACACTGCACAACAAACACCATACACACTTTAACAAGCTTTCACACACGCAAACACACTCTCTCACGTCCACTCACACTCACACACACTTACATGCACACACTCACTCTCCGTCTCTCTTTCTCGCATGCATGCACACACACATACAAGTCTATGGGGTGAATTTGTATTTGCAGAATCATATTTTGCTCAAAATTGCAGATCATGTAGCAGTCAATGCTGGCAGTCAATACATGTAATATTTTGTAAATTCCACTTTGGAAATAGAACCAGTCTGACTTAAGACTGGGATACAGACAGACTCTGACCTCATACCTTTGAGGCATTGTGTGTGCTGAGATGTCACCTTTTATTATAAAACCATAAGTTATCTCGAGAAGGTGACTTAAAAAAAGTTCTGGGATTTACATATTAATAAACTGAAACGTGCATTTAAAAGATGAAGGACTTAACAATCCAAGTTTGTTCAATATATCACCGTATGACACTGTAATCTTTTGCTATAAATTTTGTGTCTTATGATCTTATGCTTCACAACCACTGATGAAGGAGCAGCGCTCCGAAAGCTCGTGCTTCCAAATAAACCTGTTGGACTATAACCTGGTGCTGTGTGATTTCTAACTTTATTCACCCCAGTCCAACACTGGCACCTCCACATCTTCAGAAAAATAAAGAGCTTGTATTTGTTCATCATAGAGTCATACAGCATGGAAACAGACCCTTTGGTTCAGCCGATCCATGTCGAAAATAAACTTGTCCCACCCGCCTAATCCTGGCTTGTATCCCTCCAAACCTTTCCTATGCATGTATTAATCCAAATGTCTTTTCAATGTTGTAATCGTGCCAAAATCCACCACATCCTCAAAAAGTTCCTTCTACACGTTAACTACCCTCTATATAAAAAATTTACCCCTCATATCTTTTCAAAATCTCTCTCCTGTCAATTTAAAAATGTGGACCCTAGCCTTGAAATCCTCGAGTCTCGGGAAAAGACAACTGCCATTAACTTTGCCTATACCCCTCATTATCTTATAAACTTCTATTAAGGTCGCCTCTCAATCTCCAACACATTAGTGAAAATATTCCCAGCCTATCAAACTTTTTCTGTAATCTCATATTATAGGGCTGTGAACTTGCACTCCCATTGGGCTGGCTTGTTTGGAGGGAGCATGTATGAGAAGGTCATGTGCTTGTCAGCAGGTGCTGGAAGTCAGTCCCCACTTTCAACTCTTTTCTGCATTTGTTGTTTGACAAGTACGTTGTATCTTTCCCTATAAAAGATGAAACCATTTGTCTACAGTGATCAACACTGATTGTGTGGCAGTTAGTGAGGTTCAAAAGTTAAGGTGTATGTAGGTCAGTATTGACATGGATCTGCGGGAGTGCGCCAATATTAGGGGATAGCTATAAGGAACTGTCAATATTCTTAGGAGACCCTGAGAAAATGTCAATAACTTCAGGAGATGTTAATGTGAATAAAATCAGGATGGCCTCTGATTTTAACTAGTAGCCCCTAGTTCTGGACTGGCCCATAAGAAGAATCTTTTCCATGTCCAACTTAATCAATGCACTCTTCACTCTTCTGAACTTGAGTGGAAACAAGCCCAGCCTATCCAATTTTTCCTCTTAAGCCAACCCACTCATTCCAAGTGTCAATCCAACAAACCTCCTCTGAACCACCTCCAGAACATTAACATCTTTCCTTAAATTAGGAGACCAGATTGGCTCACAGTGTTTGACAGGTGGTCTCACTCCATGTCCTGTAAAAAAATGAATCATAACATCTTACATTCATGTTCTCTCCCTCTTGCAATAAAGGATAACATTCCATTCACCTCCTTGATAATTTGCTATATGTCCGTACTCATGTTTTATGATTCATGCACCTGGAAATTTAAATCCTTCTGCAGCTCAGAATTCTGCCATTGTTTCCAATTTAAGTAATTCGCATTTTTTCATTCTTCAAAACAAAGTGAACAATGTCACATTTTCCCACATTATACTCCACCTGACAGACTTTTGCTCACTCACTCAACCCATCTGTAATCCATTTGCACCCTCCTTGTCAAATGCCCTGTTATAATGTCTTTAATATTAGTTTCTAATATGTTACCTATGATAGACGTTGAGCTAATTGGCCTGTAGTTTCCTGTTTTCTGACTCTCTCCCTTTTTGAATAAAGGAGTTTAGCTATTTTCCAATCTAAAGGAATTTTCTATAAATCTAATGAGTTTTGGAAAATTAAAACCAAGGCACCAACTATCTCACTAGCTTCTCTTAAGACACAAGGGTGAAATCCATTAGGAAGTAGGAGTTTGATAACTCACAAATTTCAACAATTTAATCAATTCTACATCCTGGTAATCATAATTTCCTTGAGTTATTCCCTCCCTTTCAATTCCTGATTTATAGCTGTTTCCAGGATGTTACTGGTCTCCTCTTAAGTGAAGAATGATGCAAAATATATGTTAAATTAATCTCTTTCCTCCAATGCTAGTTCCCCTAACTAATTTAGAAAAGGACCAATACATACTTTGTTAACTCTTTTCAAAGTACCTGAAGAAACTTTTCTTTTCTGTTTTTTCTATTTTTAGCTGAATTTCACTCCGACTCTAATTTTTCCCTCCTTACTAATTGGAGGTTCTACTTTTCAATTCAGCTCACAACCTCTCATACTCTCTCGGCAGAATCTATTTCCTAGTTCAGTCTATGGTGTTGATACTGAGGGGGACCACATTCACTGGATTCTCCCCTTCCCACTTGGGTGACACGATGGCTCAGTGGTAAGCACTGCTGTGTCACAGCACCAGGTTCCTGGGTTCGAGTCCAGCCTTGGCAACTGTCTGTGTGGAGTTTGCACATTCTCCCTGTGTCTGTGCGAGTTTCCTCCCACAGTCTAAAGATGTGCAGGTCAGGTGAATTGGCCGTGTTAAATTGCCTGGAGGTGCATTACTTGGGGATAAATGTAGGGAAATGGGTCTGGGTGGCTTACTCTTTGGAGGGTCATTATGGACTTGTTGGGCTGAAGGGCCTGTTTCCATACTGTAGGGAATCTAATTAATCTACTTCTCCAATATAGAACAGACTATGGCACCAGATAGAAAACATGGTCACCTAGACTTGAACTTCATTGCACACATCAGTGTCACTCTCCCTTACTATATGGTTCCTTACAACCACTACTTTCTTGCTTACTCCTACAAAAGCCCCTCACTCTCATCCAAAAATGCTGAGAGTATTTTCTAGAATATTCCAACATGAGTTGGAGTGTGTAAATAACTCCAAGTTGCTTCTTATTCAGCCGTTTATTAAGAAACCTCACAGACAATCAAATAGTGAAACAATAATTCAAACTTTATTGCATGTAGCAACCAAAATAAGTCCTCGCAAGTAAGCAAGTTAAGCCTCATAACCCAACTTGGCTGTTACTCAATTAATGGTCGAATTTAGCTATGATTCCACCAACTCTGGAATTGTCTCTGGATGTGTCCAGTATTTGATCCTTGCGTAATGTTGCTTTTTGAAGATCTGCTGTTAAGTGTTCCTGGAGTTGGATTCCTATGTAATTATCTGTCTTTTAAGTTTTATTGATGGTCCTTTAGAATTTTCCATCCCCAAAAGTGATTACACTTCTGGAGACCTCAAGTCTGTAGCTTACTGCCACATCAGATGTAGCTCCCCTGTTCCTTGTTATAGCTGGTCTTTTTAAAACAGCCTGTGCTATTAACCCCTTTACTTCAGGACATGCCTTCTGCAGGCAGTCTTAATTGCTCTTCTGTCATGAGACGAAAGGTTATCAAGCAGTGTTACCTCCTCTCTCCCATTATTTATGATGCTTTGACTCCTTCTTCCCAGGGATCTTTAATTAGCATGTTATTTTTAATTCCTTTATAACAGTTTCTCCTTGTCCCTTTTGTCTCAGGAAACAATTTATGCCAGTAAGAGTTCGTGCTGATTTTTTTCAATCCACAAAGTCATTAAAGTTCTGAGGTTTATGTTGCCATACCAGCATCCCCAGAAGGGTGTTACTTGCAAAGTGTACAATTTTTTTTTAAGGTTGTCTGTGGGTAACAACATAAATGGCTCCTGTTCTGTTTTAATCAGCAAGCAAATGGGCATCACAGCCTTGCTAGAAAAATAGGTGGCTCAGTATATTCTCAAGAAAAGCCAATGCAAAACCATTTCAGGAAGAAACAAATATCTTGACTCTTCGAAGGCATATCCTCTCTGTACAAATAGGATGCTAATGATATAAATGATTAGATCCATCTGAAACTCCTTGAACTTTTGTTGTTTCTTAACCATAAATTTTAAAAAGTTTTTAATGGTCCTGTTAAAGTAGCAATTTGGTGACCATTGTTCCCATTATTTAATCCAGCTTGACAGTCCATTCATTTCTTACCTGAATAATTCTGCAGCACCTGCTTCATCACTGGAAGGTTCCTTTATAAGTCCATGCTTTAAAGCAGGAGAAAAAGTTACACAAATGCAGCACTTTTCATTACCAAAGGTATATTACAGTTTTTTGCAAAACTCCAGTCCCTACTTTAATGCAGGAATTACAGCAATCAGTCTGTACAAATAGCAATGAGATAAGAGCCATCTGCTTTTTATCTGTTGATTAAGTGATACGTGTCATAACGGCAAGTTCTAAAATTAGTTTATGCATCTTAAGTATGCATATTATTAAATTGTGCAATGGACGTATTATTTAACATGTTTTGATTTAAACAGACTTACCTTGCACCAAGATTGGTGCACTGAAAGAATAAAGTATGAAGGTTGACCACTATTATCGTGATGCCACGGATTGGTGAAGAAAGAATACAGAAGGATACGTTACTGGAGTGAAACGAATTAATTTCTGAATTCACAATGAAGCAAGTTGCTCTTTGATCCATTTCCTTCCAGAAACAATGCCAAAATCCTAAAGCAGAAATCAGAATTATTTTTGAAGAGTAGGCACATGGTAAGATAGTAGCTGCTGGATTTGGTGGAAAGTAATGATGGGCACTCAGGGGGGAATTGAAATTCTCAAAATTAGTGAGGTAGTGATTTGAAGCTGCTTTCTGTTTTAAGGGATTGGAGAGAGTAATGAAGAGTGGGTAACATAATGAGGCTGGCTGGTTTCATTGAGACAGTCATGCTGTTTTTGACTGGACTCTTCCTGGGTAGCCAGACCTCAGCCAACTGGCAGTTTCAAAGAGGCTAAAGTGAGTGTATCCATAAATATTGTTTCTGGCCAGGAAGGTCAGGCTGTTTTCTCAAGGATCATGAAGCTAATCAGGAGAATTCCTATCTCCTCAAACCCTCCATGGCACTTACACTGAAATCCACCCCTCTGTTATTGTTGTTGTTACATTCACCAGAATGATCTGAGGTGCCTTGGGTCGATTCATTACCACCTACCCTTTTATTGGTATTAGTCTAACATGTGGGAAGGCTGTCAACATGAAGTCTTCAGCAGAAGATAGGTTAATCCTGATAAGCAGTAAAGGTTTATTACGTAAAACTGAATAGCTTTTTACATTAGATTGGAGATACATGATGGCCTCTTGTCAGACATCAGGCTCACAATACTGTTAGCTACCAACAACTGGAACGCACACACACCTCTTTATTATTCCTGTCAGATCTAGTCCTTTATTTCCTGGTTGTTGGAGCTTATCTTCTGCTGTCAGTTAAAATCTTTCAGTTATTAACTGTCTTATTTAGCACCTACTGCCATCAGATTGCATCCCATGATGTCTCTCACATGTATGGAATGAGCTGCCAAGAGGAAGTGGTGGAGGCTGGTACAGTTGCAACATTTTAAAGGCATCTGGATGGGTACATGAATGGGGAGGGTTGGGAGAGATATGGACTAAATGCCGACAAATGGGACGAGGTCAGATTGGGATGTCTGACCAAGTTGGACTGAAGGGTCCGTGTGACTAAATATTTAATGAGCTATAAAGTACTTTGGCACACCTGGAGTTTACAGAATTTGCTACTTAAATAAGAGATCTCACAGGATCAAACACAACCGAAAATAAAACAGAGAATTTCCTGCGCCGTCTTCATTCACCCAGAGGCACGCGTGAGGCTGAAATTGAGCCCATTTTATGTTGTATTGATGGCACTGCCACTCCATTGGTAGTAAGCAGAAGCCTACAAATTCTTTCCTTTCTGTGCCATGGGCAATCTCGGAAGCTAGCCACAACTGTCGTCTGAAATATAGGGTGACAGCACAGAGAAGATTATGAGTTAGCCACACAGAGTTCAAAATTCAGTTGAATGCTTAACTGCTGCCAAATGGCATATGCTCTCAGAGAGGAAGGGTTCATTACAAACAAAAATTATAAACAATCCCTTCATTAAGACAGGATCAGACAATCCTCAGCAAAAGCCTGATGATGTGGTTGTATCTGCAGTGCATTGTAGAGCAGAGCAAACCTTCCGACACTTCTCCAAACAGCCTCTCAATTATTTTAATGGTTTATTGCACACTTAAATCAGTAATAAACAAGCATTGCGTAAGGAGAACTGCAGCCCACATTGAGATTGTGAGCTTCCTATTGTCAGGACAATGCAAAGCACCGACAACAAAAACAGTACAGCACAGGAACAGGCGCATCATCCCAGCAAGACTGCACCGACATATGACAGCTGTCTAAACTTTTGCCCCCACTCAGTCTGTATCCCTCTGTTCGCTGCCTATTCATGAATCTGTCAAATTGCCTCTTAAACATTGAAGTTGTAGCCACCTCCACCACCTCCTTTGGATAGGTGCATTCCAAACATTTACTACTTGTGTGTAAAAAATGTGCCCCGCACATCTCCTTTAAACTTTCACCCTTTTACCTTAAACTGACCCTCTAGTAATTGACATTTTTATCCTTAGAAAAGATTCTGACTATCCATTCAATTGGTGTTTCTCATAGGTTTGTAAATGTCTATCGTTCACTCCTCATCCTTTGATGTTCAAGTGAAAACAAACAAAGTTTGATCCCCAATCTCTCCTCATATCTAATACCCTCCAAACCAAGCAACATCCTGGTAAACTGTTTCTGTACCCTCTCCAAAGTCTCGGGTAGTATGGCGGTCAGGATTGTACACAATATTCCAAATGTGACCTAACAAAAGTTATATACGGCTGCAACATAGCTCTCCAATTTTTATACTCTATCCCCTGACCAATGAAAGCAAGTATGCCATATGGCTTCCAGACACCACTTTCAGGGAACTGCTGACCTGCATAAAACCTAATTCCCCTCAAGTTTGTGAGACATGATCTTCCCTGCACGAAACCATGCTGCCTATCAGTAATAATTCTTGTTCTTCTAAATGTGAGTAAATCCTATCCTAAGAATCTTCTCCAATAATTTCCCTGCCACTGATGTAAGGCTCACTGACCCCTAATTTCCCAGATTATCCCTGTTGCCCTTCTTAAGCAAAGGAACAACGTTGGCTATTCCAGTCCTCTGGGTCCAGTCCTCTGGGTCCTCTCCTGTGTCAAAAGAGGATACTAAGATTTTGTACATTGCCCCAGCAATTTCCTCACTTGCCTCCCTCAGCGTTCTGGGATAGATCCCATAGGATCCTGGAGCCTTGCTTACCTTAATACTTTTCAAAACACCCAACACTTCCTTTTTTATTTAAGTTGACATGCCCCAGATTATCAACATATCCCTCCCGAGACATCTACCGTGTCTTCCTCTTTTGTGCTCACCAATACAAAGTATTTGCTAAGGACTTCACCCACTTCCTCCAGCTCCATGCATGAGTTCCTTCCTTTGTCCTTGGGTGGACCTACCCATTCCCAGCTACTCTCTTGCTCCTTATATATCTATAAAACACCTTGGGATCTTCTTTGCACCCGTTTTCCAAAGGGACTTTTGACCTTTTGCCACTTTCAGGGAACTGCAGACCTGCGAAAAAAAAAACAATTCCCCTCAAATTTGTGAGACATCATCTTCCCTGCATGAAACCTCCTAACCCTCCTTGGAGTTCTTTCCTACTGTTTCTGTATTCTGCCAACATTATTTTTGAAATGTAATCATTATTTTCTGCAGGGTGAACTTGACAGCCAATCTCTCCACAGTAAAACCTAAGGCATTAGTGAGACCATACTTGGGAGTATTGCAGTCAGCAGGTCAGACAGCATCTGAGGAGCAGGAAAATCAATGTTTTGGGCAGAAGCCCTTCACCTTTCCTGATGAAGGGCTTCTGTCCGAAATGTCGATTTTCCTGCTCTTCAGATGCTGTCTGAACTGCTGTGCTTTTCCAGCACCACTCTAATCTTGACTCTGATCTCCAGCATCTGCAGTCCTCACTTTCGCCTTGGGAGTTTTGCACACAGATCTGGTCCCCTGATTTGAGAAAGAAATGTAATTGCATTGGAGGCAGTTCAGAGGAGGTTCTCCAGATTGATTCCAGAGATGAGGGGTTTTATCTTATGAAGAACAGTTGAGCAGTTCAGGCCTACACTCTCTGGAGTTAAGAAGACTGAGAGGAGATCTAATTGAGGTATATAAGATGCTGAAGGAGGTTGACAAAGTAGACATGGAAAGGATGTTGAGTCAAGAGTGTGGTGTTGGAAAAGCACAGCAGGTCAGGCAGCATCCAAAGAGCAGGAAAGTCAACCTTTCAGGCAAAAGGCCTTCTGTGAGGTGATCTTGAACAAGGGGACATAGTTTTAGGATAAGGGGTGGCAAATTTAAAACAGATGAGCTGAAAATACTCTCCTGAAAGGTTTGTGAATGTGGGGACTTTATCACTCCAGAGTGAGGTGGATCCTGGAATTTTATTTAAATGCAAGGAGTCATGGGTTGAAGGGTTATGGAGGGCAGGCAGAAATGTGGATTTGAGGCCGAGATGAGATCAGATGATTGTTGTGGTTCTGTTCGCCGAGCTGGGAATTTGTGTTGCAGATGTTTTGTCCCCTGTCTAGGTGACATCCTCAGTGCTTGGGAGCCACTGTGAAGCGCTTCTGTGATGTTTCCTCCAGCATTTATAGTGATTTGTATCTGTTGCTGCCGATTGCCAGTTCCAGCTGTCTGCTGCAGTGGTCGGTATGTTGGGTCCAGGTCGAGGTGCTTATTGATTGAATCTGTGGATGAGTGCCATGCCTCTAGGAATTCCCTGGCTGTTCTCTGTTTGGCTTGTCTATAATAGTAGTGTTGTCCCAGTCGAACTCATGTTGCTTGTCATCTGAGTGTGTGACTACTAAGGATAGCTGGTCATGTCGTTTCGTGACCACTGCAGCGGACAGCTGGAACTGACAACCCGAAGCGGCAGGTACAAATCACTATAAATGCCTAAGGAAACATCACAGAAGCCCTTCACAGGAGGCTCCCAAGCACTGAGGATGTCACCTAGACATGGGACGAAACGTCTGCAACACAAATTCCCAGCTCGGCGAACAGAACCACAGCAATGAGCACCCGAGCTATAAATCTTCTCTCAAACTTTGAAAATCAGATGATTGTATGAAATGGCAGAACAGGCCTGAGGGGCTGAATGGCCTCCTCCTGCTCATAGTTCTTATGGAACATATGGGCAGGAAAGAACCAAATATTCTTTGTCGGTGCTTGAGGGGAGAAGTGCTGTGGTCAAGATCTGGAATGGGGCTACAGTCCTCAATCCTTTGCTTTCGAAGGTGCAGACTTGGGCTAGCCAACCCTCATGGTGGGGTCCATGTTAGAGGCCACTGAACTGACCACTCTGCTGCCTCTGGCCTGATTAAAGTCTGTTGGGCGATTGCTTCCACTGCTGACACTAACCCTGCAGCTGCCAGGAGACTTGCCACAACCAGAAAGGTGACATGTAAACCTGGTAGGTTTCACGGACATGTGGGGTCCCTCTCCCAAAGACGCTCAGTGCCTGTTTGAGAGATCTCAAAATCAGGAAGGAGTCGGGGGGGGGGCGGAGTCTGTTGAACCATCTCCACCTCTCTTGTTGCTGCCTCCTCTATCCATCCAGAAAAAGAAAGTCTTGCATTTGGGTTGTACCTTTCAAATAGGACATCCTAAAGTGCTTCACAGCCAATGAACTACTGTTGGAGGGTTGTCACTTTTTTGATATACACAGTAGCTAATGATATGCAGCAAACAGTAATATGATATTGACCAGATCGTGTTTTTATTTGTGATGCTGTTTGAGAGATTCTTATTAGCCCCAATTTCAGGCCTAATTCCATGATCCTCATTACAATAGTCCCGTTGGATCTTATGCCTGCAGTTGAGAAGGCAAGTGGGACCTTGGCTTGATACCTTATAGAATCATAGAATCCTTACATGTGGAAGCAAGCCATGTGGCCCATAAAGTCCACACTAATCCTTTGAAGAGCATCCCTTCCAAAGCACCCCTGCCAAACCCCAAATCCCTATAACCCTGCATTTCCCAGGACTACTCCAGCTAAGCTGCACATCCTTGGATCCTATGGGCAATTTAGTATGGCCAATCCACCTAGCCAAAAGATGGCATCGTTGACACTATAGCACTCCCACATTCCTGCATTAGAACATTATCTTTAATGATCAGGCTCATATCTCTGGAATGGCTCACAAACTCAATCTAATCTACCAGCACTGACCCACAACTAATGCCAGCTTCATGCTGCCTGTTCATGATAGTGATTCTGTAGGAAGCCAGCACTGATGGTATTGTGCATTGGTTTCAAGCATCAAGAGTGAGTTCAAAGACCAGCATTTGTTCCTAGCAGCACCATTTTCAACAATCCTGCCCTGCTTAAGTGGAAGGTGAATTGGGACTGAAACTGCCTCTGATAGACACGTGGGAAGTGAATCACTGCTGAGGATAGTGTAACATGGACAAGCACATGCAAACCCTGCACTGCTGGAGGTGGAAAGGAGGGAAGATGCTTGGTATCCACATGGGACAGGAGCTCCTGCAGACACACAATCAAACGTTAGTGGGAATGGGTATAGCTATGGGGGACCTAAGGACTTGGATACAATGCTGCAAGAAGCTCAATGACCTCAGTTGACCATCAAGGCTAGTGAGTATATCTTCAAATCCCACCAGTTATCAAAACTACTCACCTACCATCAGTCTCTATTTACCAACACTCGCGTTTAACATTTACAGTTTTATGTCACTCTCACACACTGCGCACCACATCTCACCACTTGCACATCTAGCAAGCAATTCAGCCACAGTTGCCACATTGTCACTTAAATGGTTTGCACAACACTAACCTCCTTCCTCTCCTGCAGGATAAAGTAGACAGCTGGAGACAGTAGGAGCCAAACAGAGAGGGATAGGTGCACCCACATGTCCTAACTCCATGGAGCAGACAATGCTGGCCGTATCGTAATAACCAGGATGTGGTGAGTGGAGAGGCTGAAATTACAGGCGAATGATAGTATTCTCACACTCAATCCTTCTCCTCGAAGTCCCCTTATCTCACAATGTCTTCAGATTTACAAGCTGCGGATGGTGTGTAAATGCAGCCTTCAATCATTCCTCAATCCCTGTAACCCTATCCTAGAAAGTCAAAAGCAATGATTTGGCCAAGTGGTGCAGGATTAGCAAATAGTCATTGCAGTTTCAGTACCATTATTGATTTCACACTCTCAGGGCCCCCAGGTCAGATACTGGCACTTAGGAAATAGATTGGAGCAGGGATCTGCACGTGCTGGCACACAGGGCATGAATGACTGAATGGTGTCAGAGCGGTGGACTCACAAAATGTAGATGCCTGTTTATTGTTGTGCCTGGGTTTTGCTGCCAAGCCTCTAATGGGGCTTGCTATGAAGTGTACATTCAAGCTCATTGAGCCTGAAGGAGTGCAGCACTACCCTGATACAAGAATTGATGCAGACTTTGGAGCTCATCCTCTCTAACATGAAGGTGGTGCCCAACTCCATTTCCAACATTTCTGGCCCCAACCCGTGACACAGTGAATGCTGGCCAACATGCATCACAAGTGGAATTTCAACACAAACATTGGCCACCCAGTGTCTGAGTGCCGAACGGGAAGCTCAGGAATCTCTGTCAGTGAAGGTCAGGTTGCTGGCAGCTGGGCTGGTGGGTCACGAGTTAAGGGCTCTTGCAAGATATCCTTCCCATTTTCTACTCTCAGCTGCTCACTCAATAGCTGAAGGGAAATGTTGGCCTCATGGATGGGGAGGTTATGCGAACCCCAACCCTTGAACTGCACTCTGCCAATTGCAACAGCGCTTCTCCAGAACAGTCCAGGCAGTAGATTAATCCATCAGGATTCTGTTGTATGACAGTACGCCTTACAATGCAGTCTGTGTGTGTGTGTGTGTGTGTGCGCGTGTGTGTTTGTGTGTGGTGGGGGAGGGGGTGAGATTACAGACCAGGGGCCACATTCCATGCCAGCAGTGGGAAGCCCTTGTTGCCCAGAGGCTACTTGTTGGTTTGCCATGATGGCTCTCGGACAGCTGGCAGAGCGAATAGCAATTAAATTAATGCATCAAGGTCGGTATCAGGGTATGGGACACCTAACCGTATGATTTGTTGCCTGTTTGTACACCAACTCTGGTAAGAGAGAAATACACAAGTACTGGTACAGAAAGGGATACAGAAATAGACCAAATCCTTTAGCTTCCTCTCCTTCTGTCTGGAAATGTTTTAAAATGTTGCAATGTGTTTTCCAAATCCGTTTCTGTGAAGTCAGTTCTTAAACACGTGATGTCCAGGTAGCAGGAAGAAAGCAATCCTAAACCATTTTGTTTAAAAGCTATGTTCTCTTGCTTCCATATTCTGAAAAAAAGACACCTTGCTCGAGTGACAAAATAGATGTCACTAATCATGTGATGTCAGTTGACCATGATTTCCAGAAAGTTCTGACCGACAATTACCAGGACATAAAAGCTAACATCAAGCTCCTGGGAGGTGACAATCTTTGTATTACATGAACATTCAAGCCATGCCAATGCAAAGGACGTGTAGTCGAGATTATTACCCCAGCCGGAAAGGAGACTATCGAAACCTATTATGATTTGCCCTGGTCCTAATGACTCCACAATCACCCTCAAACACAATAGATTGTGGCCAGGTCTTCCCGTGAATCGAAATGCCAGTCATGTGACTGCAGCTCCTGGGTTGTTTCAACTTTAACTATACATCTTTGACTTTTGTTTGTCAGTCTGCTGGTAACACCTGAAGAGAAGACAGCTCCAGGCTTAGTTAAAAGGCAATGTTTATCGACACTGGACAGCGCAAGTGTGAGCCTCAAATTCTACACAGCTGTCTGAGAACACCGCACTTGCTATGCTCTGTCAACACGCATGTGTGGATGAAGTCAAACGCCCCACTTGACTGCATATGTGGGAGCCACTCCTGTGCTGTTGAAGGTAACACCATTAGTGCTACAGGCATGCATGCAGACACTGTTTAAGTTATCTCATTCAATAGCACATGATATAGTGTCTCCCAAGAGCACACTATGCATTCTCTTCAATGTCACGATGTGCAGCCTAGCTTTATACCTGTCTCTGATCTCTACATCTTGCAAAAGTCTAATTTCTGGAAAACAAAATGGTGTTTCACCTCCAAAGTGAATTTTTCTCAGCCTGCGTTTAAAATGTAAGTACTGAGTACTTAAAATGCCAGAGCATAATAGGCTGTAGAACAAATGCAGGTGAACGGGATTAAGTGTACATAGAACATAGAACATAGAAGGATACAGCGCAGTACAGGCCCTTCGGCCCTCGATGTTGCGCCGACCGAATCCTACCTAACCTATACTAGCCCAATAACTTCCAAATGCCTATCCAATGCCCGCTTAAATGACCATAAAGAAGGAGAGTTCACCACTGATACGGGCAGGGCATTCCATGAACTCACAACCCGCTGTGTGAAGAATCTACCCCTAACATCGGTCCTATACCTACCACCCCTTAATTTAAAGCTATGTCCCCTAGTAACACCTGACTCCATTAGCGGTAAAAGGTTCTTAGTATCTACCCTATCTAAACCCCTAATCATCTTATACACTTCTATCAGATCTCCCCTAAACCTTCTCTTCTCCAATGAGAACAGCCCCAAGTGCCTCAGCCTTTCCTCATAAGATTTTCCTACCATTCCAGGCAACATCCTGGTAAACCTCCTCTGCACTCGTTCTAAAGCTTCCACATCCTTCCTATAGTATGGCGACCAAAACTGCACACAATACTCCAGATGAGGCCGCACCAGAGTCTTATACAACTGCAACATGACCTCAGGACTCCGGAACTCAATTCCTCTGCCAATAAAGCCCAGTACACCATATGCCTTCCTCACAGCACTATTTACCTGGGTGGCAACTTTCAGAGATCTGTGTACATAGACACCAAGATCCCTCTGCTCATCCACACTACCAAGTAGCCTACCATTAGCCCAGTAATCCATCATCTTGTTATTCCTACCAAAGTGAACGACTTCGCACTTAGCTACATTGAATTCCATTTGCCACATTTCCGCCCAGCTTTGCAACTTATCTATATCCCGCTGTAACCTACCACTTCCTTCCTCACTATCCACAACTCCACCGACTTTTGTGTCATCCGCAAACTTGCTTACCCAGCTTTCAAGTCCTTCCTCTAGATCATTTATAAAGATAACAAAAAGCAATGGTCCCAAAACAGATCCTTGTGGTACACCGCTAGTAACTGCGCTCCAAGATGAACATAATCCATCAACTACTACCCTCTGTCTCCTTCCAGCCAGCCAATTCCTAATCCAAACCTCTAATGTATCCTCAATGCCATACCTCCGAAGTTTTAGCATTAGCCTACCATGGGGAACCTTATCGAACGCCTTACTAAAATCCATATACACAACATCTACTGCTTTACCCTCATCCACTTCCTTGGTCACCTTCTCAAAGAACTCAATAAGGTTTGTGAGGCACGACCTGCCCTTCACAAAACCATGCTGGCTATCCCTGATCACGTTATTCCTACCCAGATGTTCATAAATCTTATCCCTTACCATTCTCTCTAAGACTTTGCCCACCACTGAAGTCAGACTCACTGGCCTATAGTTGCTAGGGCTATCCCTACTCCCTTTCTTGAACAATGGGACCACATTCGCTATCCTCCAGTCCTCTGGTACTATTCCTGTTGACAACGACGACATAAAAATCCAGGCCAATGGCTCTGCTATCTCCTCCCTAGCTTCCCATAGGATCCTGGGGTAAATGCCATCAGGCCCAGGAGACTTATCTATATTCATCCTTTCCAATATTCCCAAAACCTCTTCCCTGCATATTTCCAGGGCATCCATTCTAATTATTTGTGATTCCATATTCACATCAGCAACAGTGTCCTGTTCCTGAGTGAATACTGATGAAAAGTACTGATTTAATGTCTCTCCAATCTCCTCCGCCTCCACACACAACTTCCCACTACTATCCTTGACTGGACCGATACCTACCCTAGTCATCCTTTTATTCTTGACATACCTATAGAAAGCCTTTGGGTTTTCCCTAATCCTACCAGCTAAAGACTTTTCATGTCCCCTTCTCGCTTCTCTTAGCTCCCTCTTTAGCTCCTTCCTGGCTACCTTATAACTCTCAATCGCCTCTACTGAACCTTCACGCCTCATCTTTACATATGCCGCCTTCTTCCCTTTCACAAGGGACTCCAATTCCTTACTAAACCACGGCTGCCTCACAAGGCCCTTTACACCATGCCTGACTGGTACATACCTATCGAGGACACGCAGTAGCTGCTCCTTGAACACTCCCCACATCTCATTAGTGTTCTTCTCTTGAAGCCTGTTTTTCCAATCCACACATCCTAAGTCATGCCTCACTGCATCATAATTTCCCTGCCCCCAGCTATAGCTCTTGCCCTGCGGCGCACGATTATCCCTCTCCATCACTAAAGTAAAAGTCACCGAGTTGTGGTCACTGTCCCCGAAGTGCTCACCTACCTCCAAGTCTAACACCTGGCCTGGTTCATTACCTAGAACCAAATCCAATATAGCCTCCCCTCTTGTTGGCCTGTCGACATATTGTGTCAGGAAACCCTCCTGCACACATTGTACAAACACCGACCCATCTAATGAACTCGAGCTATAGCTCTCCCAGTCAATATCTGGGAAGTTAAAGTCCCCCATAACAACCACCCTGCTACCTTCACTCTTTTCCTGAATCATCCTCGCAATATTATCCTCTACTTCTCTAGGACTATTAGGAGGCCTGTAGAAAACACCTAACAGGGTGACCTCACCTTTCCTATTTCTAACCTCAGCCCAAACTACCTCAGATGGCAAGTCCTCTTCCATCGTCCATTCCACTGCTGTGATACTGTCTTTGACAAGTAATGCCACGCCTCCCCCTTTTTTACCCCCATGTCTGATCCTACTAAAACATTTGAACCCTGGAACGTGCAACAGCCATTCTTGTCCCTGTTCTACCCACGTCTCTGTAATGGCCACAACATCGAAGTCCCAGGTACCAACCCACGCTGCAAGTTCACCTACCTTATTCCTTATACTTCTGGCATTGAAGTATACACACTTCAATCCACCTTTCTGGTTACAGGCACCCTCCTTAGAGATCGCTGCATTATTCCTAACCTCCCTACACTCAAGGTCCTGTACCCTAAAGCTACAGTCCTGGTTCCCATGTCCCCGCGGAGTTAGTTTAAACCCTCCCAAAGAGCACTAGCAAACCTCCCCCCAAGGATACTGGTGCCCCTCAGGTTCAAATGTAGACCATCCTTTTTATAGAGGTCCCACCTTCCCCAGAAAGGACCCCAGTTATCCAGAAACCGGAATCCCTCCCTCCTGCACCATCCCTGTAGCCACGCATTTAACTGCTCTCTCTCCCTGTTCCTCAACTCTCTATCACGTGGCACGGGTAACAAACCAGAGACTACAACTCTGTTTGTTCTAACTCTGAGCTTCCAACCTAGCTCCCTGAAAGCCTGCCTTACATCCTCACCCTTCTTCCTACCTATATCGTTGGTGCCAACGTGGACCACGATCTGGGGCTGCTCCCCCTCCCCCTTAAGGACCCGGAAAACACGATCAGCGACATCACGTACCCTTGCACCTGGGAGGCAACATACCAAACGTGAGTCCCTGTCGCCCCCACAAAACCGTCTGTCTGTACCCCTCACTATCGAGTCCCCAGGAACAATTGCTCTACCTTTCTCCACCCTACCCTTCTGAGCAATGGGGCCAGGTGTAGTTTAATGTTGGTTCGTCAACATCGACATAGTGGGCTGAAGTCATACTATGCTGTATGACTCTATGACACCTTTATCAACAATTGAATTCAATTGATTGCTCTGAAAAAGATTTCTGTTCACAACCACATGGACCTCAACTGGACGTTGATTTACTGGACTCTCTAAATTGTGTGAATTAATGTTAAAATCTTTGATTATAAGTAATTTCTAATTTGTAACTTCTCTTTAATTTTGTTTTCATGTGTGTGTGTGTGTGTTAACAATTGCGTGTTGTGAAGCTTTCCCTTAATTTCAAATGCCATAATAAACTTTATCTTAATCCTGAAGAATTTCCTGTGAGTCATTTTAAATTGGGCTTCATAAACATATTAGGGGAAATATACGACCATCCATTTTAAGAGGGAAAATAAAATAAAATTGTTAAACCCTGCCCAGTTTTAGCAAAAATAACTCAATCCATCTCTTCGTCTTGTCTCTGACATGCTGCAAAATAACAGATTTAAACCAGGAGTATTAGTATTTATATATTTAAATCTGGAGTGGACTTTGTTATGATACACATGACCTACACAACTGAGCCACACATGTATGCACACTGACTTTCCAGAAGTCCTGGCTTTCTGTTTCCTTAACCTATGCTCCTTTCCCATGGCTCCTGACTCAACCTCTCAAAGAAAAGGTTTGAATCTAATTTGACTTGCCCTAACACCGCCATCTGCTGTCAGAGGCCCTCCTTCACAATTAACTCGAGCACCAGTCTGGCAAGGGGTCAGACCTTTAAAGAAAAAGGTCATTGCCATGGTCACCTTTACAACCCGGAACCTTGCTCTTGATTCAGAGCCATGGCTGCACCAGTCGGAAGATTTCAATGAAGATTTTCTCAACAAGGTGCAGAGATTTCGCACCTTCTTTCTTACACTGGAAAATTGCTCCTCGGACTGCCATGGGCCTCCTGCTACAGATGTTTCTCCCCTTCTCGCTATCACATTTGGCAGCTCGCTCTGCTCTCCACTGCCTCTGCTTGCTCTCTCTGTCTCGACACATTTGGAAGTGAATGCCCCCAGTGCAGGCATGGATCGGAGAATATGGTTCACGCAGTAGGATTGAACCAAACATAAAGTCCCTCAGCACTACCAGTTTCCTGTAGACTCCTGTGTGGAGTGAGTACATTCATAGAGTTATACAGCACGGAGAGACACCTTTGGTCCAAATCACCATGCTGACCAGAGATCCTAAATTGATCTAGTCCCAAGTGCCAGCACTTGGCCATTACCCTTCCAAACCCTTCCTATTCATATACCCACCCAGATGCCTTTTAAATGTTGTAATTGTACCAGCCTCCATCACTTCCTCTGGCAGCTTATTCCATATTTACACCACGCTTTGTGTAAAAAAATTTGCCCCTCATGCCTTTTTTATATCTTTCTTCTGTCATCTTAAAAATGTGCCCCCTCACCTTGAAATCTTCCATCCTCGGGAAAAGACAACAATCATTATTTACTATCTACACCCCTTATTATTTTATAAACTTCTATAAGATCCCCTCTAAACCTCCTACGCTCCAGTGGAATAAGTCCCAGCCTACCCAGCCTTTCTTTATAACTCAAACCTTCCATACCCTGCAACATCTTTGTAAGTCTTTTCTGCAACCTTTTAAGTTTTATTCGTTGAAGAGGGGAGTCTGAGATGATGGATCGTCCACTCAGCACTTCTGGCTGAAGATGGATTAAAATACCTCAGCCTCATATTTTTCTTTGATGTGATGGGCTCCCCATCATTGAGGATGGAATATGTGAGTATCAGACCTGACTTTGAACCCTGAGCAGCCCTCACAGTACCCAAAAGTGCCACTCAGTCCAGGTTCAGATCTGTTCAGTTTTGTCGCTAAGGAAGCAGCTTGCGCTTTTATACATGGTCTTTCTGAAAACTTACTCTTGACAGAAAACATCTTGAGCAAACTAAACAGGATGCAGATGTTTAACATTTTAAATAGCTTGCTTTATCAGCTGCATTGGAAAGTATTTTGCCAGGGACATGTCAAGTGAAAGATAGCTGACCCTTGTCTAAATGGGAGATAGAACGGGGTATTGACAAGGATAAAGTTCCTTTAGCCGGGAGTGTTCAATAATCTGTTCGAAGGCAGAGAATCAGAAGATGCTCACACGGTCAGATGTTAACTCTTAATACAGTGGAAAAGTAACTGATGTCACTATGTATAATTGATAAAATTACTATAAAGTGGAGCAAAACCACCTGTCAGTTTGGAAAGTTAGGAGACAGCATCTAAATCCAACTGAGAAACTGAAAGTGTTTCAGTCTGAAGGCAATCACTCAACTGCTTTTCGTTGTATTTAAACAGGCCTGAAGTGAAGAAGGAGCGAGGCTCTGAAAGCTTATGTTTTCAAGTAAGTTATAACCTGGACTATAACCTGGTGTTGTGTGATTTTTAACGTCATTCACACTGATCCTCCACCAGAACATCTGCCCAATTTGAAAAGGTCAAGCAATAGACTGGGCAGTTTGACAGCAAGCAGTCAGTTTCATGGCCCTGATGGGGAAGCCTTTACAGTCATGAATCTAGACCAAATTAATTGACGCTACGGTTATTAAATGAAAGCATGGATTTGCTAAAGGCATTCGTGGAAACCTTGTGTTACTGGGCTGATAATCTAACGATTTCCATTAAAGATCAAGAGACATGTGGTCAAATCCCACAATGGGTAGCTGGCGAACTTAAATTCAAATTATTAAATGCCTCTAGGATCAGAGTCTATAAATATTGGAAAGTCAGAGAACTCCACTTAGTTCCATAATGTCTTTCAGGGAAGGAAATCGGCCATCCTAACCTGGCCTTGTCCAACTCACACCAATGTGGACAATTCTTCACTGCCCTCTGAAGTGACCTCACAAACTGCTCAGCTGAATCAACCCACTACAACCATCTTTAATAAAGTCAGTGCACTGCCAGCATTGAACCAGTAACCAGGCATCAACAGAAAACACAATTGACAGCTGAGACAACACTGCAGAGTCTTCCTTGCAGAGATTTGGGAGCACGTGTCAATGTTGATTTTGATCTGGAAATGATGTAAACTGGTCCTACTCTCCCTGTGTAGCTGAGAACGGAACTCCAGTATGACAAGTATGTGCAACGTCTGTATTTTATTGCTTCTTTACTGGGTCTCCCCTCTGCAATTCTTAGTGTAAATGATATTTTGGATATGGACTTTGAAGGGTGCGAGATACATTGCCATATACAGTAATATCAGTTAAATAAAAACCCATGGCATTGAAAGAGAAATGGCCCCAAACTGGACAAGGAATAGGTAGCAGAGGGTCTTATCATAGAATCCCTACAGTGTGAAAGTAGGCCATTTGGCTCATTGAGTACACTCAGATCCACTGAAGAGCATCCAACCCACACCCTTCTAACACTATCCCTCTAACCTTGTATTTACCATGGCTAATCCGCCTAGCCAGCATATCCCTGGACACCAAGGGTAATTTAGCATGGTCAGTCCACCTAACCTGCATATCTTTAGACTGTGGGAGGAAACCACAGCACTCTGGGGAAACCACACAGACACGGGGAAAAACATGAAAACTCCTCATAGAGGTTTGCCTGAGAGCAGAATTGAACCCAAACCACTGGCACTCTATGACAGCAGTGCTGACCACTGAGCCACCCATACTGTCTATTCTACACAGAAGTACACATTGAGGTGGTGGCTGATATATATTAATAACTTGGGCTTGGGTATACCATGCATAATTTCAAAACTTATATGATACAAAACCTAGAAATGTTGGAAGCAACAATGGAGTAAACTTAAGGAAAACACAGATTGCCAAAATTGGAAGATAGTTGGCAAATTAGCTTAGTTGCAGGCTTGTGTGAAGTGTGAAGGGGGTACTGAATTACTCTGAGTGCTTTACCATGAGCTCTGATTTCTGCTGGGCAATGTTTTGTGTTCCCCATCACTCACTGCTTGATGTAACATTTGCATGTCAACATAAATCACCTCAGACTCCTCTGCATTAGATTAAATGGAACTGTTTCAAGGGGCAGCTGCGGCAACGGAGAGTTCACCATGTGCTGAACCACAAACTGAACCACAACACACTTCATTGTTTCACTGTCGTCGCAACTCTATACTTTTTCACATTGCGCCAATTGCATTCCTGCGCTGGCAATGAGCATTTATTAATCAAAGCTCAGGACATTTTGCTGCAGAATGATTGCTTCTGCTCTATTTGAATCGACTGAATGTGTTCCTTTTTGTAAAGATGCCTCATTTCTATTAAATAAAAGATTAACTTTCATTTCTTGCTCTAACTTGAACTCCCCTCCATTAAAACATGGTTCATGTGCATGCATTCCTAATGTAAAACATATTCTGGTTTTTGAAGCCAAGCTGTTCAAGAAAGGGGAGAGTAATGAACACACAAGTCAACTAAGTAAGTGGTGGTGAATTCCTTTTCTCATTCATACATGGGATGTGTCCATTACTGATGAGGCCGGTGTTACTTACTTATCTTTAACTGTTCTTCAGCAGCCAACTTCTTGGACTGTTATAAGTGGTGTACATCCAACCTCAGTGCCATTTGGAAAGGAATTTCATGAGCTTGGTCCAGTCACAGTGAAGGAGCGACCATATTTATCCAAGTCGGTTTGGAGAGTGGCTTGAGGGGGAACTTGCAGGTAGTGGTTGTTGCCATGCATCTGACACTCTTGCCTTTCTCAATTGTAGAGGTCACAGTTTAGAAGGTACTGTCAAAGGATCCTTAGCAAGTTGCTGCAAAGTTTCTTGCATATGATGCATGCTGCTGTCACTGGACAATGATAGTGGAGGAAGTGAATATTTAAGGTGCTGCATGGCATGACAATTAAGTGTGCCATTTCTTTTTGAATGTTGCTGTGTATTGTTGGAATCACAGTTCATCCAGTCAAGTAGAGAGTAGTCTGTCACACTCCTGACTTGTGCCTGGTAGATGGTGGGCAGGCTGTAAGGAGTGGGGAGGTGATTTACACAGACTCCCCATTTTCTGACCTTGTCCCACAGCTGTTTCACTGAATTGAAACAGTTACATTCTGGGTCAATCACAGCATCAAAGATATTGACAGTAGGTGAGTCATTAATTGTGATACCATTGAATATAAAAATGAGGTGGTTAATTCCCTGAAACTGCAACGCTCATGTTTTGGCACTCGTGTGGTATGAATGCTCTCTGTACTTATTGTTAAAATCCCAAATGATGCCCAGTTCTTGTTGTTTGTGACTGTGAATTAATGTCTGAGGGTATGTATGTGGCATTGGACATTATATAATCATAATCTTGAACCTAGGACACTATCTAGTTCTGACTGAGATGATTGTGTCTGATTAAGATGATTGGCCTACCACAAACACAAGCATCTCTCATTCTAATGAGCTTGATTTCAGCCAGTGGAGAAGTTTCCCCCTAATTCCCATTCACTTCAATTTTGCTAGGGCTCATAGAATCCTTATAGTGCAGAAGAAGGCCATTTGGCCCCTTGAGTCAACACCAACCATCCAAACAGCATCCCGCACAGATCTCCTCCCCAGTTGCTGTAACCTTACATTTTCCACAGTTAACCCATCTACCTTATACATCCCTGGATATTACGGGTACTTCAGCATGGCTAGTCCACCAACCTGCACTCCTTTGGAATGTGGGAGGAAACCGGAGCACCCAGACAAAACCCATGCAGACAAGGGGACAATTTGCAAACTCCACACGGAGAGTTGCCTGAGGCTAGAATCGAACCCAGGTCCATGGCATTGTGAGGCAGCAGTGCAAACCACTGAGTCACTGTGCTGTCCAAAGTAAGGTTACAGTTAAGTGGAGCTGAAAATGTGTTGCTGGTTAAAGCACAGCAGGTCAGGCAGCATCCAAGGAACAGGAAATTCGACGTTTCGGGCATAAGCCCTTCATCAGAAATCCAACAGTTAAGTGGACCCTGATGAAATCCAAACAGAGCATCAATGAGTAGGTTGTTGCTGAGTAAGTATCACTGGAAAATACTGTTGATGAAACTTCCATCAGTTTTTTTTCTGTTGTCTAGTAGTCAACTAATGTGATGCAATTGCTTGGATTTGGTTTGTTTTTGTGAACAGGATTTATATGTATAAATATATATAAAAAATATATAACAAAAAAACTACTTAACTAAGTAAATAATAACCAACAACAGACTAATAAATACTAATAACCAACCTCAGCCAAACAAGATACTCATACATTCACAGTTCCTCCTCCCTGGATATTAGACTTGTGAAACACAATTGTTACAGTTATATAAAAGCCCTTGTTAGTGTGGCAGATAAATCTGTGTCCAGGTGTTCCAAAAAGGGTTGCCATATTTTATAAAAATCCTCAGTTTGGTGATGTATCATACTTGTGAGAAAATCTAAGGGGATATGCTCCATAACAATCTTCCAGCAACCCAACAGGCCCGGGGGGTTTTCAAATACCCAAACTAGCAAGATATTCTTTCTTGCGCAAAAAGTGAGGATACTGAAAAGTTTTTTCTTATGCGCATCTACAGGGAAAACACTGAGCAGACCTAGAAGAGGAGAAATCGGGTCCTTCTCCACCCCTGCACCCAAAATCCTCTCCATTGTACTTGCCACAGCGCTCCAGTATGTATGAAGCCAACCACAGGACCAGAGACAATGGATAAGAATGCCCGTACCAACTTTACACTTGGGACAGGTTGAAGATATCCCTGGTTTAAATTTTGATAAACAAACCAGAGCCAAGTGGACACTGTGGAGAATCTTCAACAGTTAAAGCATGGGTCCTATTGCAAATTGATATCTTTCTTGCATTTTCTCAAATATCTTCCCATGCCTCTGAGGAGACTTCAGCACCTTGCTCTCTATCTCACACCCTGCAGAGTCAATCGAATTCATCTGAGCGGGCACCCCCAATTGCTGACATAATGCGCTGACAGAAAGTGTACTCTTAGGCACTGAGCACCCTCTATGTCGGATTTGTAGGGATCAGTCAAAAATGTAGTCTTTTTTTGAATAAAATCCCTAACTTGAAAAAAATTGAAAGCGATCCCTGATAGATAGCTCATATTTCAGTGCTAACTGATCAAAGGATATTGTTGTGTTTCCCTCAAATAAATCACACATGCAAGACACATCCCTAGCTGCCCTATATTTGAATTCTGAGTCGATCATCCCAGGTTGAAAACCCGGCATACCCACTGTAGGTGTAAAAGAAGATATTTTGCCAATATTGCCTTCCCTCTGCCGAATTGCCCTCCATGCTTTAACAGAATTGATAACTATTGGGTGATGGCAATATTCCCTAACTGTCCTCATTTTGCCCAGAAACACCATGCTAGTCAGGAGGCACCTTGCCTGGGAGGTTTTGATATCTAATCATATTGAAAGAGGGTCCCCACAGGTCCAATTACGCATATCGGATAAAAGTGAGCTTAGTTGGTGGCTATTAATGTCCGGAAGGTCCACTCCCTCCAGTCTGTGAGACAATTGCAGTTTAGCTAATTTAATGAGGGGTCACTTACAATGCTAAATAAAGGAGCTGAACCAGCCATTCAGTATCCTGAATGTTTGCTTAATGAAAATCAGGGGGAGCATCTGTACAGGGTATCACAAACGGGAGGGGAATATTCATCTTAATAAGTGCCATCTGACCTAACCACGAGACTGGAAGTGCCTCCCATCTTTGAAGATCTTGTTTGATTTCATCAAATACTTGAACAAAATGAGCTTTGAACAACCGATCCAGAACTGGAGGAATGAATACAGATAACCCCCCTGTGACCACGTAAATGGGAATCGACATTCACCCTCAAGACCTAGCACCTTCATAAGACCACCCATAGGCATGGCCTCTCATTTTGCAAGGTTAATCTTGTACCCCGAAAAGGCACCAAAGGAGCTGATGCATTGTATCAGGCAAGGCACTGAAACTGCTGGATTTGACAAAAAAGTTAGGCCATTGTCTGCGTACAGCAAGAGCTTACATAATTTTGACTCCACTTCTGGAGCCGATATATTGGGGTCCCTATGAATGGCCTCCGCCAATGGTTCAATCACCAACGTAAAAAACAGTAGTGAAAGGGGGACAGCCCCACCGGCTGTCCCTAAAAGTGTTAAAATTGCTTGATTGTACCCATTGGTGATGACCGCAGTGAGAGAGTCACTGTCAAGAATCCTTACCCATCTTATAAAGGCTTCACCCAGCCAAACCACTCCAGAGTATAGAAAATGTACAGCCATTCAGCTCGGTCAAATACCTTCTCTGCACCTCGAGAAATCACCAATCCCTGTACTGACTGTGGTTGACACGCTTGAATTACATTAAGAGCCTCCTAACATTATTGGAGTACCTGCGGCCCTTTCTGAAGCTAATCTGATCCTCTTTAACAATAGAAGGTAACACAGTCTCTAGTCTTAACGCAAGAGTCTTAGAGAGGATTTTTAATCCACATTTAAGAGTGAGATGGGCCTGTACGAAGTACAGTCCTCTGGGACTTCCTCTTTTTTATGAATAAGCAAAATATTGGCATCTCTCAGAGATGGTGGTTGACAATCATGGCTGTATGAGTCATTAAACATATTAAGCATCGTGCCTGATAGTATGTTTATAAATTCCTTATAGAATTCGCTCGGATGTCCATCAGGGCCGAGCACCTTTCCACTCTGAAGCTGCTTCACAGCATCCTGCACCTCTTGCTCTGATAAGGGGGCATTGAGAAAAGACTCTTGTTGGGGGGGTCATGCCTGGGAGCTCCAGATCCTTAAAAAAAGATTCCATTTTGGCTCGCCCCTGCTCACAACCCTCAGACTGGTTTTAAGATCTCTGGAATGCCACATGAATCTTTTTGAAGCCACATGTTAGGTTCCCAGACCCTTCCCTAATCACCGTAATGGCTTGAGGAGTGCTCCTTTTCCTGGCGAGATATGCTAAGTATTTGCTTGGCCTGTCACCATGCTCATATAACCTTTGCTTTGCCAAACTAAGCTCCTTCTTTGTTGTCTGCATGAGCACAGAATTCAATGCAGAGCACAGTGCTGTAACCCTCTATAGTTTGGCCAATGAGGGTCTGTCAAAGTAAGCCTTCTCAGCTGCCTTCAACCATGCTTCTAGGAGACGTTGCTGCTCACCCTCCTGCTGCCTCCTACTGGCGGAATATCAAATAACTAATCCCCTGGCATAGGCTTTGGCAGTTTCCCAAAGGATGGATGGGCTATTAACCAAACCTGAGTTAATATTAGGAACACCCAAAGTTCCCTGGAGAAATACTTCCCAAACTTATTATCCTCGAGGATAAGGGGATCCACTCGCCACTGCCTCAAACCTACTGTAACGTCCTTAATCTTAACCAATAGCTACACCGGAGTGTGATCGGAGATGGTAATATTACCAATCGTACAAGATGCCAACAAGTCCAAGTTTGCCATGGGGGGTCAGAAAAAAAAATCCTGGTGTCACATCTGTGTGGATTGGCAAAAAAACGTAAAATCCTGCCTGTAGGGTGGAGACACCTCCAGATGTCCACCAACCCTAACTCACACATGGTCCCATTAATTGTTTAGCTTGTACAGAAGGTATTGGGGGTCTTTGGGCAACATGTCTCCTGTGGGATCCATGAGACAATTAAAATCTCCCCCTGTAATAATATGCCAGGACTCGAGACTGATCAGTTTAGAAAATACATCTGCCAAAAATTTGAGGGAATGAGCTGGAGGGCAGTAAACATTTAAAACACCACATTCTTTCACATTTATCAAGGCTTTAAGAATTACAAACCTCCTGTATGTGTTGAACA
This sequence comes from Hemiscyllium ocellatum, assembly GCF_020745735.1. Classification (NCBI taxonomy): domain Eukaryota; kingdom Metazoa; phylum Chordata; class Chondrichthyes; order Orectolobiformes; family Hemiscylliidae; genus Hemiscyllium; species Hemiscyllium ocellatum. Next base: position 63,280,521 of record NC_083414.1, read on the forward strand.
CACTCTAGTAACTAGGGCATAGGTTGAGGGTGAAAGGGGAAAAGCTATAAAAGAGACCTAACGGCAATCTTTTCACGCAGAGGGTGGTATGTGTATGGAATGAAGTGCCAGAGGAAGTGGTGGAGGCTGGTACAATTGCAACATTTAAAAGGCATCTGGTTGGGTTTATGAATAGGAAGGGTTTGGAGGGATATGGGCCAGGTGCTGGCAGGTGGGACTAGATTGGGTTGGGATATCTGGTAGGCATGGACGAGTTGGACCGAAGGGCCTGTTGCCATGCTGTATGTCTCTATGACTCTATGACTCTAAATGGGAGATAACTCCTAAACAATACAGCCACTGCCCTACTTCTGGTATTAAATGATTAAAAATAAAACCGATCAAAGCCATTCTGTGTAGTTTAAAAGTCCCTGTCATCCAAGTGTGTCTCCTGTAACAAAGCAATATCCACCTTCTCCTTTCTAAGACTCAAAAGTACCTTCTTCTTCTTAATTGGTGAGTGACTCTCCTTGATATTCCAGATATTATACCATTTAATCACATCATTAGCCATGACTTTCTGCAGTTACATTTAAATTCCAGAGAGGAGGAACTCGAACCACAAGTCGCTGCCTCATAGTGTCACATGATCCATCGAACATTAAAAAACTACATAAACTAAAACCGCTACATTTAACAAAAGTGCAAAACTATCAAAGATTAAAAGCAACAAAAACCAAAAAAACAAACCAACATATAAAACACCAAGAATGCTGAATAGGGGAGCTCACCCCCTGCCCACAGGGGGCAACTACCCATCTCAAATTGCCCAGAAGTAGGCATCTAGCTATCCCAACCATTTTCCCTCCTCCTAGCTAGACCCGCACCGCAAACACAAGCAGAACAGAAAGTAAATACAACGTGGAATAACAATGTGAATAAAGAAATTTTTATTTTAAAGAAAATAAAGGGGTAAATACTCCACCCATCCTTTGGTATAACTTAACTTAGAAATTGAAGATACACATTGTTTAAACCATATTATTACCAATAAAAAAAAGTTCCAACTGGACTTCTTCTGTTTCTTCTGAAACAAAAACAAAGACATACCCAAACAACACTAATATTTGTACATATTAAATTGTACAGATTAGGTTAATTTATCCACTTGGTAAAAACAATGACTGCAGATGCTGGAAACCAGATTCTGGATTAGTGGTGCTGGAAGAGCACAGCAGTTCAGGCAGCATCTAATGAGCAGCGAAATCGACGTTTCGGGCAAAAGCCCTTCATCAGGAATAAAGGAAGTGAGCCTGAAGCATGAAGAGATAAGCTAGGGAGGGTGGGGGTGGGGAGAAAGTAGCATAGAGTACAATGCGTGAGTGGGGGAGGAGATGAAGGTGATAGGTCAGGAGGAGAGGGTGGAGTGGATAGGTGGAAAAGGAGCTAGGTGGGTCGGACAAGTCCGGACAAGTCATGGGGACAGTGCTGAGCTAGAAGTTTGAAACTAGGATGAGGTGGGGGCAGGGGAAATGAGGAAGCTGTTGAAGTCCACATTGATGCCCTGGGGTTGAAGTGTTCCAAGGCGGAAGATGAGGCGTTCTTCCTCCAGGCGTCTGGTGGTGAGGGAGCGGCGGTGAAGGAGGCCCAGGACCTCCATGTCCTTGGCAGATTGGGAGGGGGAGTTGAAATGTTGGGCCACGGGGCGGTGTGGTTGATTGGTGCGGGTATCCCGGAGATGTTCCCTAAAGCACTCTGCTAGGAGATGTCCAGTCTCCCCAATGTAGAGGAGACCGCATCAGGAGCAACGGATACAATAAATGACATTAGTGCATGTGCAGGTAAACCTTTGATGGATGTGGAAGGCTCCTTTAGGGCCTTGGATAGAGGTGAGGGAGGAGGTGTGGGCACAGGTTTTACAGTTCCTGCGATGGCATTGGAAAGTGCCAGGATGGGAGGGTGGGTCATAGGGGGGCATGGACCTGACCAGGTAGTCACGGAGGGAATGGTCTTTGCGGAAGGCGGAAAGGGGTGGGGAGGGAAATATATCCCTGGTGGTGGGGTCTGTTTGGAGGTGGCGGAAATGTCGGCGGATGAATTGGTTTATGTGAAGGTTTGTAGGGAGGAAGGTGAGCACCAGGGGTGTTCTGTCCTTGTTACGGTTGGAGGGGTGGGGTCTGAGGGCGGAGGTGCGGGATGTGGATGAGATGCGTTGGAGGGCATCTTTAACCACGTGGGAAGGGAAATTGCGGTCTCTAAAGAAGGAGGCCATCTGGTGTGTTTGATGGTGGAACTGGTCCTCCTGGGAGCAGATATGGCGGAGGTTGTTGTGGTTGGAGGGGTGGGGTCTGAGGGCGTGTTACAGTTGGAGGGGTGGGGTCTGAGGACGTGTTACGGTTGGAGGGGTGGGGTCTGAGGGTGTGTTACAGTTGGAGGGGTGGGGTCTGAGGGCGATTCTGGCCTTCTCTGACATGTCAAAGAGATGTATGGATCCATCTCAGGTGAACCGAAGCACCGCCGGATACCTCAGAGAGTACTGGATCCCAAGCTCCCTCAGTCTACTCTTGACGCCGTCATAGGATTTTCTTTTCTGGATCACCGCTGCTGAAAAGGCCTGGTTGAACATGACCTTAGAGCCCTTGCAAATTAGGGCCTTCAGATCCTTCCCCGGGATTCTGGAAGCTTCCACGATTCTCTCCTTAACTCTGTAGTGATGGAACCGCACCAGGAGAGGACGAGGACGTCGACCCAAACCTGATCTCCTCGCCGTGACCCGGTGAGCCCTCTCAATCTTCAAGTCTCACATTCCAGCCTCCAAGTTAAGGAATTTCGACAACCAGTCCTCAATAAATTCCGTCGGCTGCTCACCTTCCTCACCCTCCGGCAGACCAACGATCCGAATATTTTTTGTCCTAACACTGTTCTCAAGATCATTTGCTTTGTCACGTAAATTACAGACCTGCGTCTCCAGGGCTTGGATCCTATCCTTGAAGGAACTGGTATCAGTTTCCACCATTGTGACTCTGTGTTAGACCTCATCCTTCCTCTTTTCCAGGTCTCCTAGCTGCTGTTCGTGCTAATGCAGCATGATGGAGATTCGGGCCAGCTTACCCAGCATCTTGTAACATTGCACGAGCCCCTTCACCAGAGCCTGGTAGGTATTTCAGTCCGAGGATCCTGCAGGCCATGCAGTTCCTGGGACTCCACAACCTTTCTAGTGTCCCAGGATATCACAATGGTCCAGGTTGGGCAGGTTAGAAATTCGTCCCGCTTGTACTGCGGTGCGGAGCTCTGCAACACAATCCTTCTGGACTGCCACCATCTTGGATTCCCTCAGCCAATCAGTTTAAATTATGGCCCAAGATACCAAACCTCAATCAAATTTGAATTTAGTGTTTTAATAACAATAAAACCAATAAAATGATCCAATGCACTGGGGGATAAAACCGGGGAAAAAAATTGAACAGTTGAGGGAGAACTGCCAAGCCACCAACATAGACAGACTGCCCGCAGAACAGTTCTCTTAAAGGTACCTTTACCTATCAACGAGCTGTGAAACAGAATCCCTAAGAAGAAGAAAAGAAGACAGAGGAAGATACAGAGGACAGACGGCAAGCTGACTGGTTTTGAAATGTGACTTTTTCTTTGGTAAATCATAATTGGGATGTTTTATCAGACCAGTATTGTAGAGGGGAAGGTAATAGATCAGTTTAGAGAAATGAGTTGTAAATAGTTAATATTCTCTGTTAGACTTTAAAAAATAAAGTCGTTAATTTTTACTTTAAATATTAACTTTTGGGATAGTTCTTTGCCTCTTGAATTTACACAGATAACTTTTTTCTGTGTTGCTGGTTTAAATTAGCCGGGGGAGGGGGGGGGCAGGGTTTACCCGGTGTCGTAACACCAGAAATGCCTACTTTCCATAAATGAATAAGCAAAACCTCCTCATTGAACTGGGCTGTGTTTCCTTTACTGATAACAATGAGGGATACACTGGGCCATGAAGCTACAGATTGTGATTGAGAACAATTGTGCTACTGCTGAGGGCCCACAATATCTCATAGATGCTCAGTTTTGAGCTGCTGGTTCTGTTCCAAATTGAATCCGTTTCGCACAGCAGTTGTGACACAAAACGTAACAGAGAATGTACCACTCAGGGCCAAGACAGGAATGAGTCTATACGTTCTATGTAATGGCCACTGTTAATGATACCTGTTGCTATCTGCCACAGTACGTCCATCTGTCTGTGGACAGCTTGGTCAGTTGTGAGAAGACTGAACTGACAGTGGCAGTGAAGTCTAAGAGACCACACTGTCTTGTAAATGTTAAGGCACGACATATGCAGCAGGAGGTCACCAATATCACCGTGGATCAGGGCAGTGAGCAAAATGTATCAACTGGAGAAAAGGAAGATTGCAGCCCTGATGAATCCAATAAATGCTGAAGTTGTAAAGGCTATAGAGATGTACTGGGAGTGCTTGAGAACATGAAGCATGTGTCATGATTACGTTGATGGGATAGTGGACTCATCTGAAGATAGCACACTAAAGATTACTGAGCTGTCCCAAAGCTAACTCCCAACATCTTTCAATGCCTTTTACTGTACTAACTCAGGCTATTATGAAGTGTGAACCAACTGAGAAATGAAAACGTTGAAGACAGTGCTTTATTTAATGTAGGCTAAATGGGTTACATGGGGCATTCTCAGCCACGTCAAAGCTCTGAATAATGAATAGTCGGGGATGGGCCCCTGTATTTTGACATATTGCACTTTTACAGTTGTAAAGCAGCCAGTCTCCTGTCTGTGAGGGATTCACAGGTATCCCTTTACACCTGGAAGAAGTTTTGTTTTTAATCCCAAAATAAAAGTTTCATGATGGAGTTAAATATCATTCTGGGGGTTAAAGTGATCAAAGGTCATAGGGCAAAAATAGGAACAGGGTTCTGACTTGGATGGTCAGCCACGATTATGTTGAGTGATGGAGCAGGGTGGAAGGGATGAATGGCCTACTCCAGCTCCTACATTCTATCTTTCTACATTTCTCTGCAGACATATAAACATTCTGCAGTACTTTCAAAGTACAAGTTCTTGAAAATCTCTGGAGAGGCTGAAGTTGATCAAGACTAATAAACCTTCAAGGAGGATGCATTGAATTCCTGTTGCAATCCATGCTGGCATGGACAGGTTAGACCGAAGGGTCTGTTTCCATGCTGCACATCTCTATGACTCTAAGACTCTATAAATACCATCATGAGAACATCAATGAACAAAGTCAGAGTCAGGTCCTCACTTTCTCTTTTCAATGAACAGAGGGCAATTCCATCTATTGAAAATAAACAAATCTGGTACTTATTTCAAAAAGGTATAAAACCTATCTGCATAAATTATAGACTTGTCATACATGAAGGAATTCTGAGGATCAGTATTTACATGTATTTGGAAAGGCAAGGACTGATTAGGAATAGTTAATGTTGCTTTGTGTGTGAGAAATCGTGTCACACAAACTTGGTTGAGTTTTTTGAAGGTGTGACAAATAACATTGATGAACGCAGAGCAGTGGACGTTGTCTATATGGACTTCTGCAAGTGCTCAACAAGGTTCCATGTGGTAGACTGGTTAGCAAGGTTAGATCATATGGAATACAGAGAATACAAGCCATTTGAATATAAAATTGGCTTGAAGGTAAGAGACAGAGGATGGTGGTGGATGCTGCTTTTTGGACAGGAAGCTTGTAACCAGCGGGTCCACTGCTTTTTGTCATTTATATAAATGATTTGGATGTGAATGTAGGTGGTACGGTTAGTATGTTTGCAGATGACACAAAAATTGGTGATTTAATGGACAGCGAAGAAGGTTACCTCAGAGTACAAAGGGACCTTGATCAGATGGGCCAATGAGCTGAGGAGTGGCAGATGGAACTTAATTTAGATAAATGTGAGGTGCTGCATTTTGGAAAGGCAAATCAGGGCAGGACTTATACGTTTAATGATAAGGACCCAGGGAGTGTTGCTGAACAAAGAGACTTTGGAGTGTAAGTTCATAGTTCCTTGAAACTGGAGTCGCAGGGCGATAGGTTAATGAAGAAGGCATTTGGTATGCTTGTTTCTGTTGGTCAGTGCATTGGGCAAAATGGTTGTGCATTGAGTATAGGAGTTGGGAGGTCATGTTGCAGCTGTACAGGACATTGGTTCTGCCACGTTTGGAATACTGTGTACAATTCTGGTTTCCCTGCTATAGGAAAGATGTTGTGAAACTTGGAAGGGTTCAGAAAAGATTGACAAGGATGCTGCTGGGACTGGAGGGTTTGAGCTATAGGAAGAGGCTGAAAAGGCTGGGGCTGCTTTCTCTGGAGCATCAGAGGCTGAGAAGCAAACTTAGAGGTTTACAAAATCATGAGGAGGGTGAATAACCTAGATCTTTTCCCCAGTTTAGGGGAGTCCAAAAGTAGAAGGCATAGGTCTAAGGTGAAAAGGAAAAGATTTAAAAGGGATCTAAGGGGCGACCTTTTCATGCAGAATGCTGGTGTACATAGAATGAGCTACCAGAAGAGATGGTGGAGGCTAGTACAATTACAACATTTAAAAGACATCTGGATGGGTATATGAATAAGAAGGGTTTAGTAGAATATGGATCAAATGTTGGCAAATGGGACTAGGTTAATGTAGGATATCTGGTCGGCATGGACGAGTTTGACTGAAATATCTGTTTCCGTGCTGTATATCTCTTTGACTCTATGACACCAGCATAGTGCTAGATCAATAATCCGGAAGTTGGGTTTAATGATCTGGAAGTCAAAGATTTAATCCAATCACATCAACTGCAGTCTTTAAATTCAGATAATTAAATAAACTTGCAATAATGATCTCTGTTCAATAATAATGATCTTGAAAGTACCAGATTATCAGAAACCCGAACTGGTTCACTGACGTCCTTTGGAGAGCAGAACTGTCATTCTTACCCAGTCTGCTCGAGAACTGACTCTACAGAAATGTGGTTGACATAAGTGTGCCCAGAAATGACCCAGCATCACACTTAATTACATCAAAACCGCTAAGAGGAACAATGATCCACACAGACTGCAGAGAGACTAGATGATGTCTTTGCATGACCTTCTCAATGGCAACAATGGATGAACAGTGATGCCTGTGACTTCAATGGTGTGGCCATTTCAGAGAAGTGGATAGCGCAGGGATAGGAATGGTTATTGCAGGTTCGAGGATTGAGATGCTTCAGTAAGAACAGAGAGGATGGTAAAAGAGGGGGAGATGAGGCATTGTTAGTCAAGGACAGTATTACAGTGGCAGAAAGGACAATTGAGGACTCGTCTACAGAGGTAGTGTGGGCTGAGGTTAGAAACAGGTTTTCTAATGGCCTCCAAATAGTTCAGAGATTTAGAGGTAAAGATAGCAAAGATGATTCTGGTTAGGAGCGAGATTAACAGGATAGTTGTTATGGGGGCTTTAACTTTCCAAATATTGACTGGAAATACTATTGTTCAAGTACTATAGATGGGTCAGTTTTTGTCCAATGTGTGCAGTATGTAGACAGACTAACAAGGGGTGAGGTCACATAGGATTTGGTACCGGGTAATGAACCTGGCCAGGTGTTAGATTTAGAAGTAGGTGAGCAGTTTGCTGATAGTGACCACAATTCGGTTAAGGTGAGTTTAGCAATGAAAAGGGATAGGTATATACCACAGAGCAAGAGTTATACTAGGGGAAAGACTTGATGATGGGGATGATGCAATTAGGCATGGTTTAGGATCAAAGAATGAAGAATGAGACTGTAGGGGATGGGCACAATTGAAATGTGGAGCTTATTCGAGGAACAGATACTGCATGTCCTTGATAAGTATGTACCTATCAGGCAGGGAGGAAGGGGTCGACTGAGGGAGCCCGTGGTTTACTAACAAAGTAGAATCTCTTGTCAAGGGGAAGAAGAAGGCTTGTGTTAGGATGAGATGTGAAGTCTTATGTTAGGGCACTTGAGAGTTGCAAGTTAGCTAGGAAGGACCTAAAGAAAGACCTAAAAAGAGCCAAGAGGGGACATGAGAAGTCATTGGCAGATAGGATCAAGCAAAACCCAAAAGCTTTCTATAGGTATATCAAGAATAAAACAATGGTTAGAGAAAAAAATAGGGCCAAACAACGAACAGTAGTGGGAAGTTGTACCTGGAGTCTGAGGAGATAAGAGAAGTGATAAATGAATTTTTTTTGTCAGTATTAACTCTAGAAAAATACAATGTTGTCAAGGAGAATACTAAGATACTAGCCTAGATGGGATTGAAGTTCACAGGGAGGAAGTGTTAGCAATTGTGTAAAGTGTGAAAATAGATAAGTCCCCTGGGCCAGATGGAATTTATCCTAGGATTCTCTGGGAAGCCAGGGAGGAGATTGAAGAGTCTTTGACTTTGATCTTTATGTCATCATTGTCTGCAGGAATAGTGCCAGAAGACTGGAGGATAGCAAATGTTGTTCCTTTGTCCAAGAAGGGGAGTAGGGACAATCCTGGTAATTTATCGACCAGTGGGCCTTACTCTGGTTGTGGGTAAAGTGTTGGAAAGGGTTATAAGAAATAGGATTTATAATCATCTGGAAAAAATAGTTGATTAGGGATAGTCAACACAGTTTTGTGAAGGGTAGGTCATGCCTCACAAACCTTATTCAGTTCTTTGAGAAGGTGACCAAACAAGTGGATTAGGGTAAAGTGTTTGATGCGGTGTATACAGATTTCAGTACGGCTTTTGATAAGGTTTCCCATACTAAGCTATTGCACAAAATACGGAGTCATGAGATTGAAGGTGATTCAGCGGTTTGGATCAGAAATTGGCTAGCTGAAAGAAGACAGAGGGTGGTGTTTGATGGGAAATATTCATCCTAGAGTTCAGTCACTAGTGGTGTACCGCAAGGATCTGTTTTGAGGCCACTGCTGTTTGTCTTTTTTATAAATGACCTGGATGAGGACGTAGAAGGATAGGTTAGTAAATTTGTGAACGACACTAAGGTTAGTGGTGTTGTAGATAGTGCCAAAGGATGTTGCAGGTTAAAGAAGAACATAGATAAGCTGCATAGGTTGAGAGGTGGCAAATGGAGTTTAATACTGAAAAGTGTGAGGTGATTCACTTTGAAAGGATCAACAGGAATAAAGAGTCGTGGGCTAATAGTAAGATTCTTGGCAGTGTAGATGAGCAGAGAGATCTCTGTATTCATGTACATAGATCCCTGAAAGTTGCCATCCAAGTTGATGGGGTTGTTAAGAAGGCATACGGTGTGTTAGCTTTTATTGATAGAGGGATTTTGAGTTTCAGAGTCGTGAGGTCATGTTGCAGCTGGACAAAACTCTGGTGCAGCCACACTTAGAGTATTGCGTACAGTTCTGGTCACCGCATTATTGGATGGATGTGAAAGCTTTGGAAAGGGTTCAGAGGTGATTTACTAGGATGTTGCGTGATATGGAGGGAAAGTTTTATGAGGAAAGGCTGAGGGACTTGAGACTGTTTTTCTTAGAGAAAAGTAGGTTGAAAGATGTCTTAATTGAGACATCTAAGATAATCAGAGGGTTAGATAGAGTGGATAGTGAAAGCCTTTTTCCTCGGATGGTGGTGGCTAGCACATGGGAACATAACGTTAAATTGAGGTGTGATAGATCTAGGACAGATGTCAGAGGTAGGTTCTTTATTCAGAGAGTAATAGCGGTGTGGAACATCCTGCCTGTATCTGTAGTAGATTCACCAACTTTAAGGACATTTAAATGGTAATTGGATAAACATATGGATGAAAATGGAATAGTGTAGAATAGATAGGCTTTCAGATTGGTTTCGCAGGTTGGCGCAACATCGAATGCCAAAGAGCCTGTACTGCGTTGCAATGTTCTATGTTCTAAATGTGAATATATTTTAAAAAGAGCCAACATCAGCAACTTCTTTAACAATGGAGGAGAACAACAGGAATATACCTGAAGTCTGTTGATATGAGAAGAACTGGGAACACAGTAGCTGAAAAGATTTCAAAACCGATCAATTTCCTTTTGGAATCAGTTCGCCAGAAGCAAGTCAGAATATTGTGTATTGATTTTTGCTTCAAGGTGGACTTTGATAAAAGTGCACATCAAAATTCCCTCTTCAAGTTTAAGGGAATAGGTTTTCCCATGGTTAAGGGATTGCTTGAAAGTGAAGCAAGAAGTAATAGTTGGGGAAGCAATACAAATTTATAAAGATATACAGAATGCAGCTGCCCAAGGTTTGGTGCATGGCCCGGTAAGGTTAACTGACTTTGTGCACTTTTGATTTACAAATACGTTCTAATTGATTGCATTATATGCTTCTACTAAGATAATCGCAATTCATAAAAAATGTAACTTACTAAATACTGTGAAGGGTTAAGAATATCAAGCTAGGCATTTTGTAAGTTACTAATTATGTCTAATCTGAAGATGCATACTGTCTTTTACAAAGAGAAATCCCCAGTTCGGTTGCTAAGAGATCGCTGAGGAAGTATCTGCAAACAGTGTCAAACAGACATGTTAGGAAGCATCCAATGAGGTAAAGATTCTGATGCATTCTTGTATTATAATTTGTTATATTTTTATATTCAGACCTAAATGCGTTTTAGGGCTATAAAATCAACTGTATATGTGCACTGTTTTATTTATGTGCACTGCTGATATTTTGGAAAGAAGACTTTGGGGTCAAAATGTAATTAGATTAAAAGCATCAGGACTGCACATGAATGTCTAGGTGACATACAAAGCTCCCCAAGCAAAGGGTCCAACCAATTATGGTGCAGGAATTGTTGAGTCTCAGATAAATGATAAAAGGAGCTACATTTTTTTAGCAAAGTAGCACAGCTACAGAAAACACAAGAAAAGAAAAGCTACAAGCTGAAGACAACATCTTCTGCCATCAAATGGCACCAGAGCTGATGTTACTGTTTCCTGTTGTCTTTGTTAAATATTGGTTTGCTTACATTAATGCAACTTGTCTGATTCACAATTGAAATAGGTTCCCCGCCTAATTAAGTTTAAGTCACTTTCAAACAACCTACAGATCATAAACAATCCAGATTCAGAAAGTGAAAACAAACTAATCAAATGATCACATGATGGTAAATTAGAGAGGGCTGATGAGCCAAGAGCCACCAATGGTCTAAAGGACTTAAACGGCTACCTGCTTACTTTTTTCAACTCAATACGGACAATTTATTATTGGGTTAAAAGAAATTTAAGCAGGGCTGTGTAATCAGCAGGTTTCAACTGCAGACATTCTGTCACTCTTCCATTGTCCATTGTAGCACTGAAGAGTCAAACTTGAACTTGCGGTTAGCATCTTACTGTCTGGTTCTAACCACACAGTGTCTTGTGACCTTTAACTTCCCCACATTATTTCACATTGCAATGTTTTTGCACTGTAAACCTTGCAATAACAGAATGCCGCTGGCATGAACGCAGGAGTTGCCACATCCACACTTCTTTTTCCAGCATAATCCGTAGTTTCGAGTAAAAAGTGAGGTCTGCAGACGCTGGAGATCAGAGCTGAAAATGTGTTGCTGGTTAAAGCACAGCAGGTCAGGCAGCATCCAAGGAACAGGAAATTCAATGTTTCGGGCCAGAGCCCTTCGATTCCTGATAAAGGGCTCTGGCCCGAAACGTCGAATTTCCTGTTCCTTGGATGCTGCCTAATCCGTAGTTTCACCAAATTAACCGTTCATTGAGCAAGCCTGCAAAATCTGAGGCTATGACAAGGCTTCAACATTTCATAGGATCATTTATCTCAAATACAGACAATCGGGTCAATTCACTACAGGCAGCCTTTTAGTGCCAAATTGGCACAGACTACAGCACTGACACGCTTTGTGCCTTGTTTAGGATTATTTCTTCTTTAAACATGAATGAGCGATCTGGTAAAACAGACCAGATGGGATATTCATTAAGTATGTGGCTCAGGCCATTTTGCAACCATCGCTGCGGGTTTGCCCATGATTTCACACTCCAGGTTGGCCAAACTCCATTCTCCGCACTCGGCATGATCATGTAACAAGAGTGTATGAGTTCAGCTAATCCAGAGATACCAGTCCAGAACTTCGCCTTGTCCCGGGCATACTCTTAATGGATTTCCTGTACTGCAGGCAGGAAAGGCTGATAAATTCATCCCTGACAGGGTTTGGGGTTCTGGATGTAGGTTTGCTCACTGAGCTGGAAGGCTTGTTTTCAGACTTTTGTCACCATACTAGGTGCCATCTTCAATGAGCCTCCGGATGAAGCCTTTATTTGGAGTTTGGGATTTTCTGAGCTTGATAAATAGCAATTTCACTGAGGTGTACCAAGCCAGACAACATAACTGAATATAAACAAAATGCGTCCCAGTGTCAACTGTGAATTATATCCTCTCAGAGCTGAATTTGGCAACTGCTGTCATTTTATTAGTGCCTACTTTTTAATGAACAGAAAGAAAAACAATATTTAAAGCTGATATTTCAAAATATATAAATAATAAAATGTCTTGGTAATGAAATCTCCATTTAAAATCAGTATCAAAATTGACTTTTGCCTTCTCGATTTCATCCCAACTTCCTATCATCTCCTGAAAGCTGGTCTCATTGGAACTGCAGCATCACAGCATTTAACGCAAGTACATTATCTGCACTGCAGAGTACACATACACACCTGTACAGTTTTGCATACCTGCATTCTATTAATGTCTGCATTTCTACCATGCACTGGTGTTTGTATTCTCTCACTTTATTTGCAGCAATGCCTACATTTGCACTGTCTGTATTTGCAGCATCTCTGAGTATATGCACAGTACATCTACATTCAAACTATGGCTGTAACCTTGTTGTGACATTGAGGCGACCCCATCAGCTATCTGGTTTGATGATGAGAAACCAACCATGCCTTTTCCAGGCAAGGCCCATGCCAACCGTATGCCAATTAGATGCTGGCAACAGCAGCAGCGGGATTTTCCCTGAAGACACGAGGGGCAGAATTCCCACCCTGTGAGTAATGGCTGCCAGCCAGAAGAAGACAGCTCCTGCATTCAGCAGCGTCACAGAAGTGGCCAGGTCTGTGGCGTGAAAGTAAGGAAAAGGCAGAGATCTGCAATAATGACTTTGGATCAACAGCGCCTGAGACCCGGGTTCAGTTCCCGACTCAGGCGACTGACTGTGTGGAGTTTGCACGTTCTCTCCGTGTCTGCGTGGGTTTCCTCCGGGTGCTCCAGTTTCCTCCCACTGTCCAAAGATGTGCGGGGTCAGGTGAATTGGCCATGCTAAATTGCCCGTAGTGTTAGGTAAGGGGTAAATGTAGGGTATGGGTGGGTTGCGCTTCGGCAGGTCGGTGTGGACTTGTCGGGCCGAAGGGCCTGTTTCCACACTGTAGTAATCTAATCTAATCTAATCTAATTACAGTTTAGGAAGAGGTGTTACAGAACATTCCAAGGAAACAAATATTGGATTAGGATCTGGGACTCAACAAGATTAATTTAGAAAAAAATAGTGATGGAGAAAATAATGACGTTAAAGAGTGACACATCCCAGTGCCTTATGGTTTCCATTTTAGATTTTAAAGCAAATATGTCAGACCATTGTAGATGCCGTAAACAAAACCTTCCAAGGTTCTGTCAATTCGGAACTATTTCTATTAAATTAGAAAATTATATATGCCACTCTGCTATTTAAGAAGTGAAAGAGAGAAATCAATGAATTTTAGACCAGTTAGCCTGACATCTATTTTCATGAATTTGTTTTTTATAATACTGTACTATTGGTATAGGAGAAAGTGAGGACTGCAGATGCTGGAGACCAGAGTTGAAAAATGTGATGCTGGAAAAACACAGCAGGCCTGGCAGCATCCGAGGAGCAGGAGAACCTATATAGTCTATAATTAGGGGGAAGATGCCTAAACATCTTGAAAAGTTTCACTTGATTAAAGCATACCTATTATGTTGCTCATCTCGGTTCTAAGTTAATTATTTGTGGATGTAGTTTATGAATGAATGAATTGTTTTATGATGAATTGGGGAATATTTATGGATGTGATTTTATTTGCCCCTCTTGAAGGTGTTTTATAAAGATGCTCATAAGAGATAGTTACCTAAAATTGACACAAATAGAACTAAGGAAATTTACTGACCTGTTAAGTAACTGGCTGCGCGTCAGGGGACAAAGAGCTGGGCAGGAACTGAAAGTGAAAGTGAGGTCTGCAGATGCTGGAGATCAGAGCTGAAAATGTGTTGCTGGAAAAGCGCAGCAGGTCAGGCAGCATCCAAGGAACAGGAGATCCGACGTTTCGGGCATAAGCCCTTCTTCAGGAAAGGGCTTATGCCCGAAACGTCAAATCTCCTGTTCCTTGGATGCTGCCTGACCTGCTGCGCTTTTCCAGCAACACATTTTCAGCCCAGGAACTGGAAGTGACAGGATGTGACTACTGGTGTCCTGCAAGGATCTGTTTGAGACTTCAACTATTCACCATATTTATTAATGACTTGGATGATGGGGTAGAAAATCATGCTTCCTAATTTGCCGATCACACAAAGACAGGTGCCATTGTTAGCATTGTAAACATAGGAAACATAGAAACTAAGAGCAGGAGTAGGCCATTCGGCCCTTTGAGTCTGCTCTGCCATTCAGTATGATCAAGGTGGACCTTCTAAGTCAATGCCCTATCTCTGCTTTCTCCCCATACCCCTTGATGCTTTTAAAATCTAAAAATGCATCTTTCTCTTTCTTGAAATATATCCAGCGACTTGGCCTCCACAGCCTTTAGACCATAAGACATAGAAGCAGAAATTAAGCCATTCAACCCATCGAGTCTGCTCCACCAGTCAATCATGGCTGAAATGTTTCTCAACTTCATTCTCCCACTTTCTCCCCATAACCCTTGATTCCCTTGATACTCAAGAACCAATCTTTCTCAGTCTTAAATATACTCAATGACCTGGCCTCCACAGTCTTCTGTGGCAATGAATTCCATAGGTTCCCCACTCTCTGGCTGAAGATGTTTCCCTTTGTCTCTGGTCTAACAGATCTTCCCTTAACTTTAAGGCTATGCCTTCTAGTCTCTCCTACCAATGGAAACATCTTCTCAACATCAACTCTGCCAGGACAGTCAGTATTCTGTTTTTTCAATTAGATCCCCCTCATCCTTCTAAACTCCATTGAGTATAGACCCAGAGTCCTCAAACGTTCCTTATACGTCAAGCATTTCATTCCTGGGACCATTCTCGTGATTGTCCTCTGAACATGCTCCAGGGCCAGTACATTCTTCCTGAGATAAGGGGTCCAAAACTGCACACAATACTCCAAATGTGGTCTGACCAGAGCCTCAGAAGTACATCGCTGCTCCTATATTCAAGTCCTCTCAAAATAAATGCCATCATTGCATTTGCCTTCCTTTTGTGGTAGAGAATTCCACAGGTTCACTTTGAATGAAGAAATATTTCCTCATCTCAGTCCTAAATGGCCTACCCATGTCTTGAAACTGTGATGCCAGGTTCCAGACTCCCCAGTGAGAATAAACATCCTCCATGCATCTAGTCTGTCCATCCCTGTTAGAATTTTACATGTTTGAATCATATTTGCGCTCATCTTTCTGAACTCAAGCCCAGCCAAACCATTCTCTCCTTCTAGGATGGTTCTGTCATTCCTGGCATCAGCCTAGTGGACCTCCACTGCACTCTCTCCATGGCAAGAATATCCTTTCTTAGGTAGGGAGACCAAAACTGCATGCAAAGTAATCCAGGTGTGATCTCACCAAGGCCCTGTATAGCTATTGCAATATATCCTTACCTCCAAACTTAAATCTTCTTGCAATAAAGACCAGTATACCATTTGCCTTCCTAATTGCTTGCTGGAGAAGGCAGAATAAAATGGATATGTGGAGCATTGTTTAACCATTCATTCTCATAGACGCCTCTCCCTTAATTTTCTGAAGAGTAAAATGTTTATACAGAGGAACTTCAATTATCCGAATGACACGGGTGGGGAGTATTTTGTTCGGATAATTGGATGTTCAGATAATTGAATACCGAATAACACAGTTATCGGGACCTTGCGATCTTATCCGGATAATCTGAAATTTGGATGATCGAATGCTGGATAATCGAGGTTCCTCTGTACTTATCTATGTAGAAAAGCTGTGCCGGTGATTATGCATTACATCACGCTATGATAAAGAGACTCTGAAGAGAGAGGCAAGAGTCTGGACCTCATGTTAAGTCCTTGTGTACATCATTAGTTTAATGTGAAATATGCAGTTACCTTGAAAAGACCTTAGCCTCCAACAACCTCTCTAAAACAATGTAATGCATCTGATCTCCTCAGAGCGAAATGTTCAACAACAGACTTTCCAACAGCCAGAATCTCCTCAACACCCCACAACTGAGACTTACTTGAATGATGGGGCCTGCTTTCTTGCTGCCAGTCAGCCTATGACTTGCTGCTTCCTCCCATTGGCCAATGGTAATTGCTGTCTGTTTTGACAGAGCTGGAGCTGGCCAGGAGAACGTGGCATATGAGACTCGTGAGTTAACATTACCTGAACCCACCTTGGTCAAGATCATGGGGTCTTGACTCACTCCCTTCACTCACCTGCTTTTCTCCAGCTGGCACAGGATTGTCTGGCAATAAGGTTCTGGCCAGTAATTAAGATGCCTTTGCATTTGGGGAGGCACAGTAGCATAGTGATAATATCACTGACTTTAATTCAAACCCTCAGGCTGAACTTCTAGTGACATGAGTTCAAATCCCCAATATAACAATTTGAATTTTGGAAAAGGTCTGGGATTAATAAGTGTCCATGCAAAACTGTCAATTGTTGAATCTATTTCACTACTGTCTTTCAGGGAAGGAGAGCTGCCACCTTTACAAGGTCTGGTCTGCACATAACTCCAGATCTGTGGCAATTGGTTGACTCTTGACTGCTCCCTGGGCAACTAGGGATATGTAATAAATGTCAACCCAGTCAGCAGTGCTCCCATCCTGTAACCAAATAAAAAAGGTAAACCCGGAAAAGAAAAGAATGACTTTGATGATGAAAGTGAGGATGGACATTGCATGAGTTGATATGAAATGCTGTAATCCAGCATTGGGATCGAGGTGGACATAGATTTCAGTACAGTCTATAAGTATAACATTGAGAGATTATGAACAAGATAGAGCTTAGATCTCTGTATGATTAAGGATACCATTACACATATCTGTACCAGACCACTGACAGACCAGAGAGAATAAAAAATCAGACAGTACTTTCCTTTCTTTTAATCTCTACGTTGTGAGGAACAGGGTCTACCTCCCTCCTCTCTCACTGTCAGTCATGTGAAATTCTGAGACTTTGAGATCAAAAACTAGCTCATTCAAAGATCACAAGTGTTTAGCAACAGCAGGCTACAATATCAGCCCAGCCTTCACCCCAATCCACTGACAGATCAATGACGATGGGTCCCAATAAGAATCCACTGACAGATCAATGACGATGGGTCCCAATAAGAATCCACTGACAGATCAATGACGATGGGTCCCAATAAGAATCTACTGACAGATCAATGACGATGGGTCCCAATAAGTGCTCATTTAAGAGGCTCCGAAATCTATCTCTGCCCATTTGAAAACAAAATCTTTTAGATCATTCTCACTCAAAGGAAGTTTACTCAATATTGAGGCCATAGGGAGAACAGCAACAATTCTTGCGCTACCGAATCACATAACAATAACAACTAGCACTTATCGTGTCTCTGTCACACAGTGTAAATGTCCCTCACAGGAGCATAATCAAGAAAAGGAATTGACTTCAAGCCAAATAAAAAGAAAAATAGGACAGGCAATTAAATTTTTGGTCTGCAGGGCAGCATTATACAGGGGGAGGGCGATGTGGTGGGGGATTGAAGAGAGAATTTCAGAAATGAGGTCCCTAAGGCAGCCAATGGCCTAATCGCCGGTGTTAATGCATTTAGAATCAGGGGAAAGGTACAAAAAGCCAGAAATTAAGCAATAACGAACCCTGGTGGTTTAAGGAGCTGGAAGATGTTTCAAAGCCAAAGGTCATACTGAAATTTCAAATCAAGGATTAAAATTTCCAACATGAGGTTTTGTTTGACTGGGAGCCCATACGTATCTGCAAGGACCAAGGTTTTGTGCTAACAGAACTTGGTGAGAGTTAGGACCTGGTCAGCAGATGGGTGAGCTTGGTTTTACAGAGGCTGGCTAGTGGGAGGCAAGCTAGGGGAATATTGGAAAAATCAAATCAAATGGGAAAAGGCTTTTTGTTTGGCAGAAGATGGGTGTGGAAACAAACAGTGGCACAAAGGTGAAAGTAGAGGGTTTTGGTGGTGGAGTTGGTTATAGAATTAGAAACTTGCCTTGGGATTGGTTAGTACATTGAGGCTACAAACAAACTTATTTAACCTCGAACATCTGTCATGTAGAGGGCAGAGACGATGAATGGTAAATTGAATTTGTGGTTGGGACCAAAGGCAATGGCTTCAATCTTTCCAATGTTTAACCGGAGGAAATTCATGATCATATGTTGGATAAGCAGAGTGATGAATCCTTTTATTTTAAACAAAAACAGAAATTGCTGGAAAAGGTCAACAGTTCTGGAGAAAAAGCAAAGGAAAACGAGCTCTGAAGAAGGGTCACTGACCTGAAACATTAACTCTGCTTTCTCTCCCTTGATGTTGCCAGACCTGTTGAGTTTTTCCAGCGATTTCTGTTTTTGTTTCAGTCTTTTGGTATTTTTTTAATTCATTCATGGCATCAATGGCTAGGGCAGCATTTATTGCTCATCCCTAAATACCCAGTGGACAGCTAAGAGTCAACCACATTGCTGTAGTTCACATGTAGGCCAGACTGGGTAAGGAAGGTAGTTTCTAGATTAGATTAGATTAGATTTACAGTGTGGAAACAGGCCCTTCAGCCCAACAAGTCCACACTGACCCGCCGAAGCGCAACCCACCCATACCCCTACATTTACCCCTACCTAACACTACGGGTAATTTAGCATGGACAATTCCCCTAACCCGCACATCTTTAGGACTGTGGGAGGAAACCGGAGCACCCGGAGGAAACCCACGCAGACACAGGGAGAACGTGCAAACTCCACACAGTCAGTCGCCTGAGTTTGGAATTGAACCCAGGTCTCAGGTGCTGTGAGGCAGCAGTGCTAACCACTGTCCCACCGTGCCCTTCCCTAAAGGGCATTAGTGAACCAGATGGGTGTTTCTGACAATTGACAATGAATTCATGGTCATCATTAGGCTCTTAAATCTAGATGTTTGTTGAATTCAAATTCCAACATCTGCCATGGCAGGATTCAAACCTGGGTCCCTAGAAAATTACTGGGATCTCTGGGTTAACAGTCCAGTGAAAATACCACTAGATTATCACCTCTCCACTCTCAGAGACAACGGAGGGGTTTGAAAGAGACTGGGTGGTGAAGCTGAGTGTACAGTTCAAATGTGACATTGTGTGAATGGTGGAAAGATAATCATAATGCATTATAGCTGAGTTATTTCAGGTCAAGTTGATCATTTTCCTGTGTTATGTGTTAAATAGCACTATTACATTTTCATTAGAAATTTTCATTGGTAGCAGTATTTGAAAAAAATAACACAGCACTGTGCACAGGTAGGTTATAGTTGAGCATTTGACACCACTTGTAAGACCGCAGATAAATCATTCAGACAGGAGCTGAAACCCAGGGGCCCAAATGGCAATCTGTGGGAATCTACTAAAACATAGGCCAGTGTTCCTTCCTTGCTACAAGGAGCCAACTCATTTATATTGGACGGCTGCTGTCTGAAACACCTGAGTAATGCTGTCGGTATTAGTCTTTGCCTAACATCAGTTTGAGACTGCTGACAGTACAATTGTAATTTCTGTGTTCCCCTACATTATTGAAATACAAGCCAGAGAATGCTCCAAGCAACCTTAGCTGTCGAGAGAATAAAAAGGTTAGCATTTTGGCCACAGACAGTTACTTAGCAATGAATAAGTTTTGCTCAATTTACACAGTGTGTGTGTGGAGGCAGCACCTGTTGAATTGATAAGACAAGCTGCTATGAGTCATTTTGAAACCGTGACAGAACAAGTATGAATGTACGGAATTGATGGGCTTGCAAAGATCCTGAAACCTATCCCAACACCATAATATCCAAATAGTTTGCTCCTCACTTCGCAACCTACCTTTACCCTTCCCTCTCTTTCAAGTAATCTCAGAATAGATGAGAAAATGCAGGGCTGATTTAAAAATAAAAAGATCCTCTGGAAAAGTCCTTTCCCACTGGGCAATCAAATAAATCTAGGAGCTCATTTGCATCAAGTGTTACATGTATGAAGGCAATCTGTGCCTCAGCAAAGATCCAGAGCAACTCCTTATGGTCCAAACTGCACTTGAGACTTCATTTCCCATTTGATGACCAGCTCAGGAAATGCTCCAGCTCTCTTCATCTGTGCAGCATCTGTCAATCTTTTATTGGGTGCAATCGTGTGGTAGTGCTTAAACTGAACAGCAACAGTATGTGATGGCAGTTATAGGAAGGGGGGGGGGGTATGTCTCAGATACAGTCACATAGATGGGTTAACTCCAGGAAGGGTAAAACAGGTAGGCAGCTAGTGCAGGAGTCTTTTGTGGATATACCCATTTCAAACAGGTACGCTGTTTTGGAAAATGTAGGGGGTGATGGATTCTCAGGGGAACATAGCATGAACAACCAAGTTTCTGGTATTGAGACTGGCTCTAATGCAACAAGGGGTACGTCAGCTTCCAAGAGATCAATTGTGTTAGGGGATTCTGTAGTCCGAGGTACAGACAGGCGTTTCTGTGGCCAGCAGAGAAAAAGCAGAATGGTGTGTTGTTTCCCTGGTGCCAGGATCAAGGATGTCTCAGAGAGGGTGCACAATGTTCTCACAGGGGAGAGGGGCCAGCAGGAGGTCATTGTCCACATTGGAACCAACAACATAGGAAGGGAAAAGATTGAGATTCTGAAGGGAGATTACAGAGAGTTAGGCAAAAATTTAAAAATGAAGTTTTTAAGGGCAGTAATATCTGCGTTACTCTCAGTGCTACAAGCTAGTGAGGGCAGGAATAGGAGGATAGAGCAGATGAATGCATGGCTGAGGAGCTGGTGTATGGGGGAAGGTTTCACATTTTTGGATCATTGGAATCTCTTTTGAGGTAGAAGTGACCTGTGCAAGAAATACGGATTGCTCCTGAATTGGAAGGGAACTAATATACTGGCATGGAAATTTGCTAGAGCTGCTCGGGAGGATTTAAACTGGTAAGGTTGGGGGGGTGAGGAAAGAGATCGATCTGAGACAGGTATAGCTGAGATCAAAAGTGAGTCAAACAATCAGGGCAGGCAGGAACAAGGTAGGACTAATAAATTAAACTGCATTTATTTCAACGCAAGAGGCCTAACAGGGAAGGCAGATGAACTCAGGGCATGGTTAGCAACATGGGACTGGGATATCATAGCAATTACCAAAACATGGCTCAGGGATGGGCAGGACTGGTAGCTTAATGTTCCAGGATACAAGTGCTACAGGAAAGACAGAAAGGGAGGCAAGAGAGGAGGCGGAGTGGCGTTTTTGATAAGGGATAGCATTACAGCTGTGCTGAGGGAGGATATTCCCAGAAATACATCCAGGGAAGTTATTTGGGTGGAACTGAGAAATATGAAAGGGATGATCACCTTATTGGGATTGTATTATAATCACCCCAATAATCAGAGGGAAATTGAGAAACAAACTTGTATGGAGATCTCAGCTATCTGTAAGAATAATAGGGTAGTTATGGTAGGGGATTTTAACGTTCCAAACATCGACTGGGACTGCCATAGTGTTAATGGCTTAGGTGGAGAGGAATTTCTTAAGTGTGTACAAGACAATTTTCTGATTCAGTATGTGGATGTACCGACTAGAGAAGGTGCAAAACTTGACCTACTCTTGGGAAATAAGGCAGGGCAGGTGACTGAGGTGTCAGTGAGGGAGCACTTTGGGGCCAGAGACCATAATGTTATTTGTTTTAAAATAATGATGGAAAAGGATTGACCAGATCTAAAAGTTGAAGTTCTAAATTGGAGAAAGGCCAATTTTGATGGTATTAGGCAAGAACTTTCGAAAGCTGATTAGGGGCAGATGTTCGCAGGCAAAGGGACAGCTGGAAAATGGGAAGCCTTCAACAGCGAGATAACAAGAATCCAGAGAAAGTATATTCCTGTCAGGGTGAAAGTAAAGGCTGGTTGGTATCGGGAATGCTGGATGACAAAAGAAATTGAGGGTTTGGTTAAGAAAAAGAAAGAAGCATATGTCAGCTCCACCCCACCTCCACTCCGGCATATCACCCTCACCTTAACCTCCTTCCACCTATCACATTTCCAACGCCCCTCCCCCAAGTCCCTCCTCCCTACCTTTTATCTTAGCCTGCTGGACACACTTTCCTCATTCCTGAAGAAGGGCTCATGTCCGAAACGTCGATTCTCCTCCTTCTTGGATGCTGCCTGACCTGCTGCGCTTTTCCAGCAACATATTTTCAGCTATGTCAGGTATAGACAGGATAGATCGAGTGAAGAGTATAAAGGAAGTAGGAGTATACTTAAGAGGGAAATCAGGAGGGCAAAACGGGGACATGAGATAGCTTTGGCAAATAGAATTAAGGAGAATCCAAAGGGTTTTTTCAAATATATTAAGGACAAAAGGGTAACTAGGGAGAGAATAGGGCCCCTCAAAGACCAGCAAGGGGCCATTGTGTGGAGCCACAGAAAATGGGGGCGATATGAAATGAATATTTTGCATCAGTATTTACAGTGAAAAAGGATATGGAAGATGTAGACTGGAGGGAAATTGATGGTGACATCTTGCAAAATCTTCGAGTAAAAAATGAGGTCTGCAGATGCTGGAGATCAGAGCTGAAAATGTGTTGCTGGTCAAAGCACAGCAGGCCAGGCAGCATCTCAGGAATAGAGAATTCGACGTTTAGAGCATAAGCCCTTCATCAGATGAAGGCTTATGCTCGAAACGTCGAATTCTCTATTCCTGAGATAACATCTTGCAAAATGTCCAGATTACAGAGGAAGAAGTGCTGGATGTCTTGAAATGGGTAAAGGTGGATAAATCCACAGGACCTGATTAGGTGTACCCTAGAACTCTGTGGGAAGCTAGAGAAGTGATTGCTGTCCTCTTGCTGAGATATTTGTATCATCAATAGTCACAGGTGAGGTGCCAGAAGACTGGAGGTTGGCAAACGTGGTGCCACTGTTTAAGAAGGGCGGTAAAGACAAGCCAGGGAACTATAGATTGGTGAGCCTGACCTCAGTGGTGGGCAAGTTGTTGGAGAGAATCCTGAGGGACAGGATGTACATGTATTTGGAAAGGCAAGGACTGATGCGGGATAGTCAACATGGCTTTGTGTGTGGGAAATCATGTCTCACAAACCTGATTGAGTTTTTTGAAGAAGTAACAAAGAGGATTGATGAGGGCAGAGCAGTAGATGTGATCTGTAAGGACTTCAGTAAGGCTCGACAAGGTTCCCCCTGGGAGACTGATTAGCAAGGTTAGATCTCATAGAATACAGGGAGAACTAGCCATTTGGATACAGAACTGGCTCAAAGGTAGAAGACAGAGGGTGGTGGTGGAGGGTTGTTTTTTAGACTGGAAGCCTGTGACCAGTGGAGTGCCACAAGGATCGGTGCTGGGCCCTCTACTTTTTGTCATTTACATAAATGATTTGGATGTGAGCATAAGAGGTACAGTTAGTAAGTTTGCAGATGACACCAAAATTGGAGGTGTAGTGGACAGCGAAGAGGGTTACCTCAGATTACAACAGGACTTTGACCAGATGGGCCAATGGGCTGAGAAGTGGCAGATGGAGTTTAATTCAGATAAATGCGAGATGCTGCATTTTGGGAAAGCAAATCTTAGCAGGACTTATACACTTAATGGTAAGGTCTTAGGGAGTGTTGCTGAACAAAGTGACCTTGGAGTGCAGGTTCATAGCTCCTTGAAAGTGGAGTCGCAGGTAGATAGGATAGTGAAGAAGGGGTTTGGTATGCTTTCCTTTATTGATCAGAGTATTGAGTACAGGAGTTGAGAGGTCATGTTGCGACAGTAAAGGACATTGTATAGGCCACTGTTGGAATATTGCGTGCAATTCTGGTCTCCTTCCTATCAGAAACATGTTGTGAAACTTGAAAGGGTTCAGAAAAGATTTACAAGGATGTTGCCAGGGTTGGAGGATTTGAGCTACAGGGAGAGGCTGAACAGGCTGGGGCTATTTTCCCTGGAGCGTCAGAGGCTGAGGGGTGACCTCATAGAGGTTTACAAAATTATAAGGGGCACAGATAGGATAAATAGACAAAGTCTTTTCCCTGGGGTTGGGGAGTCCAAAACTAGAGAGCATAGGTTTAGGATGAGAGGGGAAAGATATAAAAGAGACCTAAGGGGCAACTTTTTCACCCAGAGGGTGGTACGTGTATGGAATGAGCTGCCAGAGGATGTGGTGGAGGCTGGAACAATTGCAACATTTAAGAGGCATTTGGATGGGTATATGAATAGGAAGGGTTTAGAGGGATATGGGCCAGGTGCTGGCAGATGGGACTAGATTGGGTTGGGATATCTGGTTGGCATGGACAGGTTGGATTGAAAGGTCTGTTTCCATGCTGTACATCTCTATGACTCTATGACTGTATTACCAGAAGCAGGAACTAACAATGACATTGTCTGATGGGTACTGCAGTTGGTCATCTGTGGTCTTGCGCCAAGCAAGTGAAGTGACCACAAAATTTCACATCCAACGTGTTTACTAGTGCCTGATTGGAAAGGAAAACTCAACTGAGTCCAGTTCCAACCTCATAGTGGAATGGACAAACTTGGTATTTGGGATTGGAGGGTATTGGCAAGGAAGGGTAAGACTGGTCCTCTCCACAATTCAAACATGTTGTGGCTTCAATCATCACCTTCTCTTCTTTCCTCATGCACTGCAATAGAAAGATCTCTCAACGATCACAACTTGCTTCTCTCTTTTCTTTCTAGGCCCAGTGGAGAGAAGTAGGTTGACACCTAGCATGTGATGAGGGTGGGGTGGGGTGGGGGGAGGGGGTGGGGGTGGTCTGAGGTTGTGGTTGGTGTTGTTCAAGCTGTGGAGGGAACAGACATACACAATAGGACTTTGCAAGATAAAACCTGTTTCTCTTTAACTGGACGTCAGATCATTGTCTATTTTCACCATGGTTCAAACCTGACATAAGATAGCCAGAACATTAAAAGTTATCCCACCCTTTCATTCTGTGAGATATAACTGTCTGCAGCATGGATCCTATTTACCCCCATTATGAGTACATCTTCACCCTCACAAATTTCTTA
Organism: Hemiscyllium ocellatum; assembly: GCF_020745735.1. NCBI lineage: Eukaryota > Metazoa > Chordata > Chondrichthyes > Orectolobiformes > Hemiscylliidae > Hemiscyllium > Hemiscyllium ocellatum. Next base: position 63,305,850 of record NC_083414.1, read on the forward strand.
AGAGCGAGTTGTGATGTGATTACAATTGTACATGAGGACTGTGTCAGTCTTAAGAAGCCAATAAAAAGACACTTTTCTGTTTTTGAGTACGCATTTATTCATTCCTGCTGTTTCTTTTGACTCACTTTTCAAAATGCAAATGAACCTTTTCTCTTTCCAAACAAGTATTTTAGATGTTGCATTGGATCCCACTATTTCTGGTTTCCTAACTTCACGGTGAGTCACTGCAGATAATGGTGATTCTGAATACAAACGCAAATGGTTGAAAAGACATATTTTTTGACAAAGGTGACCTTTAGAAATTCTATGCCAATTGCTTAGAATATCTTGCATCTAAAAGTGACATTAAATTTAAATATGATAAGCCGTGTTTCCAAAAGTACTGTGTATACTTCTGAGCAAAATTACCCCCAGAGCTCCCACTCAATCATTGACATTCCAGTGCAGTACTGGCAGTGTGTGGCACTATCTGAGGTGCCATCTTTCAGATGACACATTAAACTGAGGCCCTATTTGAACAGTTAGCAAGATATAGAAAGATGGGGATATGAACAGAATGAGCAGGAGTGGGGCCAAATAAGAAAGGAATCCTATACATAGAAGCAAAAAATGCAACTGAGTTAATTAAGAAGTACCAGAGAAGATGCAGGCAGTGTCATAATAAAAGGAGGTAGTACTAGATATTGAAATATGGAATAAATTAAAAATCAATAAAGAGAGCACACTAGAAAGACTGCACTTAAAGTGAGTCACTAGGGATTGATTTTGTTTCCAAAGGCAAACGTGACTGGAATGAGGTAATATATTTTTGACAACCACAGCCTTGGGAATTCTCTGCCAATTCTGTTGAACATATGACATGAAAAAGACATGTTCAATATGATGTTTGGATAATCTGTATCCCCAAAGTACTGCTTACCATCCTGAGAGCATCCAGTGCATTGAGTTTATCTACCGCCAGGCCACCAACGCAATCACTGCCGAACGAGTTATTGCCTGTGAAAACATTTTGGCAGCTCAACAATCTGTTGTCTTAACACAGAAAAAAATGAAATAAAAATAATTGGCCCAGTAATACAATGTCTGCTGGCACATGATGGAAACAGAATGTTTACATACTCTTGGGATGTGCGATAAATAGAAGTTAAGGAAATGCTACATTCATTTACCATCAATAGATAAAAGTTTAAATTAACCAATGAGATTGCTGAAACCATTGACTGTATTCCAACGCCTCCTGGGATTTTTCATGTGCCCTTGATATGTTTGCAGGATACCAGTTGCTCGAATTTAAGCTCAGAATTGCCAAACTTGAGGAAGGAAGGAAGGAAGTTGCTGGTGCACAGGTAATGACCCTGGGCAAGTAACCCTAAGCCTAGTCATAATGCTAAGGAGACATAGGTTCAAATCCTGCCATGGTGAAACTTAATTAAAAAGAAAGCTTATGATAAATATCATGTTCATAATTATAGCAGAGGTTTGTATGGAGTATAAGATTGGAGAAGAAAAATATAATGACTAATATAGTATATAATAATGGATTTGTGCATAAGAAGGAATCCTAAAGTTCTTTAGTAAAACAAGGACAGGGAAGATTAGAGGCAAAGATAGAGAGCATTGTTAAACAAAATTTTGGATTTCTTTTCACTGGAGAAAAGAATGTTGTGAATATTATTGTAAGTGGGACGATAGCAGAGAAACCAAATGGAATAAAAATGATAACAAGATGGTGCTTAAAAAGTTGGCAGCACTCCAAATAAAACAATTACACATCCAGCTGGGATGCATCTGAGGTGGTTGAGGGAGGTCAAAGTGAAAATTGTGGAGCTGCTGACCGTTATCAACAGAATTTTCCCCAGATTGGGAGTGAATTGAATTGAATTGAATTTCCCGTAGACTACAAGGTTGCAAATATTCTACCTCTGTTCAAAGCTAGGGAGAGGCACAAACCTGGGAATTGTCGGCATGCTAGCCTAATGGTAGTTTTTTAAGTGACAATGATCAGGAGTGTGTAGCAGGGGTTCAGGTGCCAGCATTGGCAGCAGAAGTGAGTGCTGTTTCTGTTTGGTTGTTCACATTTGGATGTCTCAGGACCATCCATTCAGGGTGTGAGATCTGACGTTGTGGTAAATTTAGCATCATCTGGTCACTTAGCTGGTGCCACACTAAAGGATTGCCAGGGCAGTGGTCCCTGCTGACTGCACAGAGATGACCCTCCCTTAGCTGCTCCCTCCCTGAATTCTTCCTCCTGCCAACTCCTTCCTGACTCCTGCCCGAAATCAACTATGGGGCTGAGCAGAAGGTTTAAGCGACTAATTCATCCAATGGTTCAGTGCCAACTTCCTGTAGGGTGCTATCGCAGCTGCAGGGGCAAAGTGGGTGATCCTTTTCCCCAAGGATGGGTGGAAATGACTCTCTTGTCTTATGAGCCTGAATGCCAACCACTGTCAAGATTTGGCTGGATAGTTTTCCCTTTTCTGACTGGGTCAACAGGGCCCAATTGATCTAAAGTGGTTGAGCAAAACCACTAGTTTAACAAGATGAGGCTCTGGTTTCTCACACAATGCAGTTTATTACACGATAGCAATCAGGAACAAATTACATTATTAGCTAAAACTACGAGGGAATCTGAGTCTGTCTTTCCCGAGATCCAGAACTCTTCAACCTGCACCATGTACACGTCCTTGGGTGGAGACAATATCTCCACTTTACTTCTTTCTCCTAAATTACATTTACCATTATCCCATGGCCCCGCCATGCTCAAGTCACTGATTTCACAAATTCAGATGGTTTGGATGCATCTCCATTCTTCCAGAGCACATTTTCTTTGGACTTGCATGGTCTTTGGCCTGAGGACTGATAGCCTTGATTCTATTCAGCCCCTATAAAGTCCTTCTCCACTGAAGGACCTTTAATCCATTGGGTGTCCTCCATGAAGGAAGTAGTTCCTCCTGGGCCAGGCAATTAGTCCCACCACTAGGGATATATTTCCCTCCCCTCCCCTATCAGCATTCCAAAAAGACCACTCCCTCTGTGACTCCCTCGTCAGGTCCACACCCCCCACCAACCCAACCTCCACTCCCAGCACCTTCCCTGCAACCGCAAGAAATGCAAAACTTGCGCCCACACCTCCTTCCTTACTTCTCTCCAAGGCCCCAAGGGATCCTTCCATATCTGCCACAAATTCACCTGCACCTCCACACACATCATTTATTGCATCCGCTGCACCCGATGTTGCCTCCTCTATATTGGGGAGACAGGCCACCTACTTGCAGAATGTTTCAGAGAACACCCCTGGGACACCCGGACCAACCAACCCAACCACCCTGTGGCTCAACACCTCAACTCCCCCTCCCACTCCACCAAGGACATGCAGGTCCTTGGACTCCTCCATCGCCAGACCATAACAACACGACGGTTGGAGGAAGAGCGCCTTGTCTTCCGCCTAGGAACCCTCCAACCACAAGGGATGAACTCAGATTTCTCCAGTTTCCTCATTTCCCCTCCCTCCACCTTGTCTCAGTCAAATCCCTCGAACTCAGCACTGCCTTCCTAACCTGCAATCTTCTTCCTGACGTTCCACCCCCCCCCCCACTCTGGCCTATCACCCTCACCTTGACCTCCTTCCAACTATCGCATCTCCAACGCCCCTCCCCCAAGTCCCTCCTCCCTACCTTTTATCTTAGCCTGCTGGACACACTTTCCTCATTCCTAAAGAAGGGCTTGTGCCCGAAACGTTGATTCTCCTGCTTCTTGGATGCTGCCTGACCTGCTGCGCTTTTCCAGCAACACATTTTCAATTAGTCCATCATCTAATGAAATCATAGAATCCCTGCAATTTTGGAGCAGGCCCTTAGGCCCAACAAGTCCACACCAACCCTCCAAAACAGTAAAGCCACCCAGACCCATTCCCCTACATTTAACCACTGACTAAAACCCCTAACCTACACTGAGGACAATTTAGTACAGCCAATTCACCTAATCTGCACATCTTTGGATTGTGGGAGGAAACCAGAGCAAACGCGCACAGACACAGGGGGAACGTGCAAACTCCACACAGACAGTCATCCGAGGCTGGTATTGAACCCAGGTCCCTTGCACTGTGAGGCAGCAGTGCTAACCACTAAGCCACAATGTCACCATGTGGCAGACTCTCATGAATTTCTCTTGCAGAAGAACTCTTCCATGTTGAAACAGCTAAGTGTCCCCAAACATTCTTCAGGGAACTTTTCATCACATTGAGTTTCTTCATGGAACTGCTCTGATGAAACAAATATTTTCGTCCTTGCCATCTCCTAGATTTCTGAGCCAACTAGCTTTCTTCTTGACTGTGTCCTGAATTGGTGGGTGTTGGTCATCTTAGCTTACTGTGGAGTTTTTTAAAGCCCATCTTCAATCTGTGCAGGATAATCTTCATTCTCAATTGACTGACCAATCTATGCTGAATTTTCTGTAAAGGTTGGATGCTTGGTTGATTGATTTGTCCCTGTTGGTGTTTTACTAATGAATTCAGCGTGCTCACTTCCTCAGTCATGCTCCTTGCGGATTGCTGCTTATTGAGTATAATGTGTGTTACTGATGATCCATTCCCATAAAATGAATAATTGAAATTCTCCTCTTAATGTTGTGTCATCTCACTGCCTGACATCAAATACGGACCTACTGTAACAATTTGTTTGTCAGGCTGAATTTCTGTCTTAACAACCTGAGTTAAAGAGTCATCAATAAACTCAAGTGGTTCATACTGCTCCTTATCTTTCTCATCATCTGTGTCTTCTTGCAAACTGCACTGATCTTTTCAGTTTTGAAAGGATTGGTAAGTATTTCCGACAACCATGCGCAGTCTTATATTTTCATCTTGTTGACATAAATTAACAATTCTCTTAGGGCAAAAAAAGTAATCTCAAAAGAATCTATCTCCTCTTAGTCTAGGAAAATCTAGGAAACACAAGTCTATGGTTGTCCCTGAACCAGTTGTTCAACAATGGTTGGTTGTAATAATGAGCCTGTGGTTCTATAAGAGGCTGCTGTTTGAACAGGATTTCCATGACTTGCTGTCTTTTGACCTGTTCTCTGCCAATTGTAACTAATTGAATCCCTACTACCATTTGAATAACATTGAGATTAAGAGTGAGAATTTTTGGTTGTGAAGTCTGTGGCTTTAAGAGGTGCGTTGTGTCCTAGTTTCTTTTACAGAAAGATTGGGGGACAGGTGCAGTGTAGTCTATGAGAGGATAAACAACTTGGAAACCTTGGGTGCTGTCGTTAAAAATTGGAACAATAAAAGCTGCCTGAATAGGTATGGTCAAGCTCCCATTGACCCAGGGATTTAAGGTTTCGCTGTCAGCAGTTGCTATTGGCGTCTTGAAGAAGTGGAAGCTACTTCATCCCTCTCAGTTACAGCCACAACCTTGGTGTTCTCTGCCTGCTATGGGAGTTGCATGTAAGGCAAACTGTTTTCTGAATTTGCCTTTTGCCAAGGGTATGTTTATGGGATGTTACTGTATTGGTATAGTTGATCAGTAATAGTTACTGTGTCTATTGTTCTGATAAGTTTACCAATAGAGTTGACTTATTCCAATTCCTTCTTTCTTTTATTGGTATTTTAACTATAGTGTATGAATAAAGTGTGTTTGCCCAATTAAATTGCATCTGGAACACAACATCTTACATTCATCTTTAAAATAAGAAAAGGTTACCGTCCAGACTATCTTCTGAATAGTTTGAGGGGGTTTGGTCTGGTCTATAGCAAGTCCAAATACATTTTCTACACACAAACCTTTTGTGTTGCAAGTTGCTTGTAGCATACCCTTAATCTAGAAGTTTACATATTTTCTGAGCCATATAGTTTCATTGTTGTGGGCTGCAACTTCTGTTTCTTCACCCATGGTACATGAGCTGACATTATTTATATAATCACACCCACATGCTTGAAATTAGCGAGATGTTTCTTGACATCAACAATGTCTTGCCAAATCAGCAATTTCCGTTAGGAATATGTGGCTGCCTTTTTCATTGCAGGTCACTCTACCTCACTAATATGCTATTTGACTCTGTGCTGCTCTGTAACTGTGTCCTACTGGCGCACATTTTCTGGCTTGCTGCCCTTTTAGGAATACCCATTACTGAATTTTAATCAAGATTCCCACTTGCTTTTCGCCATTGGCTTTTTCCAAACTAATCTCGGTTTCTGCGGCTTGATAAACGCTTCCTGTCTTAGCCTTGGCTTCAATTTTGGACCGGGCGAAAGTGAGGACTGCAGATGCTGGAGATCAGAGTTGAAAAGCGTGGTGCTCCAGCACCATTCTTTTTGACCCTGATCTCCAGCATCTGCAGTCCTCACTTTCTCCTAGTTGATTATAACCTTACCGTGAAGCCTCTTCCAAGGATGACCCCCCTCCCACACTTGAAGAAGTTCTCCTCCTCCCTCTACAAGGATCTCAGTGAGTCCCTCTCTCACTGCATCCCCCCTCCCCAGTCACCTCCTCTGACCTGAAGATCTTCAGCCATGTCCTGAAGCAGACTTACTGTCACAGCCACATCTCCTTCCTCAGCACCTGCCTACAGAATTGACTGATCCTGTATGGAGGTAAAAACAATGACTGCATACGCTGGAAACCAGATCTCTGGACTACATTCAGACTATAACAATTTGGACCTGACCAGGATAACCATTATGTACAGCAAATCCAAAGCCTCCAGAAATGGTTCTCCCACCGGATCCTCTGCTCCACACTTGCAACCATGCGCCGCCACCTACTCTCCCTGCACTCAGCTCTGCCCCAGCTTAGGGCCCCGGTCTCCTAGACCTGCAAAGGACCATTGCTGGTCTTCAGCCTTAAAAGAAACGACACACTCAACAAACACATTTTCTCCACCAAATTGGACATTAAGAAACATGAGTACACCAAACTTTCATGTACTTACCTCCAAACTTGGGATTCCTCGATCATTCCAGATGCATTCATGGCCTCCAGAACAGCTCAGACACCATTAGCCACGCAGCAGCTCCAGACACCACCATCGTAGCAAACGATGACGTCACTTCCACCCCTGCTGCCCCACAGACCGCAGCCACCACTGACTATACCATCTCCATGATCACAGGCAAGACAACTGGCTCGGTGACCGCTGCAGGATCCACTCCCTCTGAAACCACCACAAAGCCTACCCAGCACGTCACTTCCACCTCCGTAGTTGCTGCAGCCTCAGCCACTTCCACCTCCACCAACGTCACTCACTGGCCCAACACCACACTTTTCAACTTCAATTGTGGACCGACTAACAGCGCCTTCAGTCATCTCTTTGCTCTCTATTACTGTTAGACGCTGCTTGCTCATTCTTCTAAATTATTCCTTTATCATTTCAATTTTGGCTTCACAATGTTCCCAGTTTGTGACCTTGGTTGAAATTGCTTCTATAGTCTTTGATTTCCTTTATAGTAACCATACCTCATTGTGTCCACTCACTATGGTGGCAGCATTCACTCTCAGCTGTAAGTATTGACTGTCTTTATTTTATTTCTTGCTGCAACACAGCTTTGACATCCATGGAGTGGTCTGTTGGATTTGACTTCCCATGAGGCCAACTTGTCACCCAATGTAAGTAGTCATGGCCTGGACGGACCTGTCCATCATTCGTCTTAGCTGGCGGAGAGTGCAGAGGAAGGATGTTACAGACTCTGATGTTCTCTCCTCCTCCTCCTCCTCTGAGGTCACCCTTGATCGATTAAAGGCAAACTTTAGTTGCAATATTTCTAAAAGGGCAAACGGATTACAGGAAATAACTTGATCTTCGGAAATGTAGCAAAGATTAGCAGAAAGACAGGGGATTGGGAAACTTTTAAAAACCAACAAAACACGACCAATACAAAAACTGAAAATAAAATTTGTGGTTAAACTCACAAGTAATATAAAAATGGACAGTAAAAGCTTCTTTGAATATATGAAAAAGGAAGAGAGATCAAAGTCAACATGAGCTCCTTAGAAAATGAGTCTTTGAAAATAATAAGTGGGAGCAGCAAATGGAAGAATAATTTAATAAATATTTTCCACCAGTCTTCACAGTAGAAAAGTGAATGGATGCACTGGTAGTAAATCTGTGGAATTTTCTACTACAGTGGGCTGAGAAGGCTGGAACATTAAAGACTTTCAAGACTGAAATAGATTTAAAATCTGTCAGGGCATCAGGGGTAATGGTGAAAATTTAAGGAGGTGAGTTGAGCTTTATCACATCAGCCATGAACTCATTGAATGGTGGAACAAGCTTGATGGGCTGAATGGCCTATTTCTATCCCTATACCTTATAATATTATGGTCTTGCCAATTGTTATGTGCAATTTTTCCAGAAGTCAAGTACATGTGTAGGCTGGAGAGTCATGTACCATGACACCTAGTGGTATTGTCACTAGACTATTAATCCAGAGAGCCTGGCCATGTTCTGGGGACCCAGCTTTGAATCCTGACATGGCAGATTGTGGAATTTGAATTCAATTAAAAAAAAAGGTCTGGCAATAGGAGTCTAATAGTGCCCATAAACCCTTCTGGTTCACTAATGCCTTTTAGGGAAGGAAACTGCCATCCTTACCTGGTCAGGCCTACACGTGACTCTAGACCACAGCAACATGGTTGACTCTTAGCTATCCTCTGGGCAATTAGGGATGGCTAATAAATGCTGGCCTAGCCAGTGATGCACACATCCGGTGGACGAATTTTAAAAATTATCGTTAGTTCTAATACATGGGAACCAGTGATCAAATTGTAAATTAGTGGGAATGTGATACATTAGTTGGAGCAGTACTGATCATGTTATGAAGATTTCGACTACAAATCATTGTCACTGTGTTTGGTATGTTTATGTTGAGTCAATAACATTCCTGATGTTTGGCAGTTCCCTCTGTGTACCACACTTCCTGCCTCCACATGCTTGCCTTCCCAGATTTCCTCTGGGAGTAGCACTTAACCCCCACTTCCTTGCTGCCTTATTTAACCAGGCACAGCTTTGAAGGCCAGTGGTCCACAGCTTTCTGTAAAATGCAAGCCTCTATTCTTTCAAATTACGGTGAATTGGCTTTTCAGCAATTGCTGTCCCAGTGTCTGAAGTGAGCACACTATGGTTCCTGCTTTTCGTATAATCCAGTGGCAATTTCAAGACGTTCAGGCAACTGTGTCCACTTCCAGTTTTTGCCTCCCACCCAGTCCTCCTAACAAAAGAGCCTGGTAAAATTAACACCATTAATCCAACTAACATTCAGAATACTGTGAGTTAATAAGTGCAGGCCAGTGCAGATTCATAAGGTAAATTATGCTTGACTAAATGGGTGATGGAAGCAGATTGAATAAGTCAGTTTTGAAAGGCTGTTTTGGGAAGTACTTGAGGAGTAGTAATTATTGAGCTACAGGGAAAGATAACGGTAGTGGGACTAATTGGACCTGGGTCACTGAAGATTCCTTTTCAAACCACAAGCGAACATCACTTTTAAACTTTGGGTACTGACTGCTATTAGTCTTTCTCTTCAAAATGAATGATGGGATTGTGAGCATTCAGTAAAGCTTTTGTTTGTTTTTAGAAAGAAGTAATGAAATGTTTCTTAAAGCCAACGTGCCAATAATTAAAAATCAGCCTCCAGGTTCATAGATATTCTTTTCTATTACCCTGCAGCTTTGCCAGCAGAGGTAAATATAAGTAATCGCGTTTTATATTGTAAGTTATTGATATCACCTCTAGAGGGGTAAAATTGAAAAGTAGAGAAATTATGTTGGACTTGTATAAAATCTTGGTTAGTCATCACTGGCAAAGGTTGGGTCTTCATACTGAAAGAAGTACATTATACGCTGAAAAATGTGTTAAGATAGATTTAAAAGAACAATATCAGGTCCGATATGTTCCAACTATCAAGAAGGATAGACCAGCCCTGACTTTTTCTAGAAAGGGATGATGTGACTTGAAAAGAAAAAGCAAAAGATGCTTTTAAAATTGTGAAAGTATTTGAACAGAGGAGATGCTTTCACATCTGGGAGAGACCAGCACAATGAGTTATAAATATAACAGTCATTGTTAAACTCAACAGAGAATTCAGGAGCAATGTCTTTCCACAGAAAGTGGTTAGAATGTGGAGTTCACAACATGAGGGTTGATGCAGTAAATAGATTAGATTCCCTACAGTGTGGAAACAGGCCCTTTGGCCCAACCAGTCCATACCAAGCCTCTGAAGAGTAACCCATTCAGACCCATTTCTTTCTGACTAATGCACCTAACACTCTGGGCAATTTAGCATGGCCAATTCATCTGACCTGCACATCTTTGGACTTTTGGAGGAAACACAGACACAGGAAACCAAACCTGGGACCCTGGTGCTATGAGGCAGCAGTGCTAACCACTGAGCTACCGTGCCGCCCATAAATGGATGCATATTCAAGAGGAATCTGATAAACACAAAAGGGAGACTGAAATAGAGGTAACATGGACTGAGCACTGCAGCTGCCATCATTTTGCTTTCAGCTATGAAAAAGTAACAAGTCTCTGTTTTAAATGGGTGGCTGCTTATTTTTTAAAGAATGAGCCCTAGTTCACAATTTTCCCACAAAGGGAGACATCCTTTTGACATCCACTCAGTCAAGTCCTTTCAGAATCTTATATGTTTCAATTAAATTGTCTCTTCAATTCTTCAAAACTCCACAGAAAAGAGGTCTAGTCTGTCCTGCCTTTCCTCATAAATTAACGTTCCTATTCCAGCTGTGCTTGAAAGGAAAAGCCCTCTCGCTTGAATGAAAAGCTTTTGAGTTGAAACACCACTTCATAGAGACTTCAGCACAAAATCTGGAATCACATTGACAGAGTGCAGTATTGTGTTGGGTGCATTCTCACTGAGAGTGCTGTACCAACTGGATGCCTTTATGGGTGCAATCTTAAGCAAAATTGCAGTCTGCTGTCTTTGCTAGGTGTGAAGATAAAATCTGCTGAGATTTTATACGAAAAACAGATCTTATTGGACTCCTCATCAAGGCAGCACAACTTTACATTAGATCCTGGCAGTTCAGAGTTGATGTCACGAAGCCATGAATGGCCTACTCATGTTCCCATGTTTTTGCTCATGATCGAATTGAATGATGAAAACTGAATGGCTCACTCACATTCCTATGTCACCAACGCATTGCAAAACAAGTCCTGTACAGTGGAAGTAGAGTCATAGTGTCATAAAGGTCCAGAGCATGGAAACAGGCCTTTCAGCCCGACTTGTCAATGCTGTCCAGATTTCACAATTAAACTAGGTCCATTTGCCTACATTTGGTCCATATCTCCCCATACCTACCACATCCACAGGACTTCTTTTTCTGGCGCATAGGAGACCGAGGGGTGACCTTATAGAGGTCTATAAAATCTTGAGAGGCATGGATAAAGTAGATAGGCAACAGCTTTACCCTATGGTAGTGGACTCTAAAACTAGAGGGCATAGGTGTAAGGTGAAAGTGGAGAGATACAAAAGGGTCCAGAGGGGGAATCTTTTTATGCAGAGGGTGGTGAGGGTCCAGAATGGGCTGCCAGTGGGAGTGCTGGAGGTGAGTACCATTTTGAAATTTAAGAAACATTTGGACAGGGATCAGTATGGATGGGAAAGGAAGCATATGGACCAAATGCAGGCAAGTGGAACTAGATTAATTGTGAAAACTGGCCAACATGGCCAAGTTGGGCTGAAGGGCCTGTTTCTGTGCTGTAAATAAAGCAATATCAATCAACCTTGTCATTTCAGCTGCATTCTCATAGCTCCGTCCTATTGCTGTGATTTCAGCAGGAGAGGCAAACATAAATTTCTCATTGTTTTAATAATCCTGCAAAGAAATTGCATTTTGGATTAGCTATAAAAAGTCATGTAACACAGAAGGAAATGTCATTGAAATTTATTCTCTAGTATTCCAACAACTAACTTTGATAAACAAATGAACAGATATTAAAGGCAACTAAATCTTAACAATTCAACACTCAGAATAGGAAATTAGGCTCACTGCAAATGTGTGGTTGCCTTATGCAAATGTAGTTCATAGCAGCATTGCTCTAAGCGTGGTTATTAAGTCCAAGTCAAATTTTGTTAGAAAGTTGAGCCTTTTGTGCAAATAAATGTTGCACGTCAATGATTTGGAAGATGAATGACTGCACACTAACATTTACATAATACCCAAAGAATGAAACTTCTTTCTATATAGCACCTTTCACGCCATAGTATCTGACAAACAATGAAGTATCTTTGTCAAGTACAGTTGAAATGTAGGCTATACAACAGGGTTCATGGATGGTCAACACTGCCATTGTCAGTGAAACCCACATCCCAAGAACAAATTAAAAAAAGGTTAGTTTCTACATAGCAAGCTCCCATAAATAGCAATGAGCAGGTAAGTTCCTTCAGTTATAGCTTGAAGAATAGACATTAACTAGGACAATTCTTTTGTTCCTCTTTAGATTAGTGCCTGTGAAATATGTACATTCACCTAGGACCGCAGATATGACCTCTGAACCAACAACCTCCTGAATCAAAGGCAAGAGAGCTATCACTGAGTCACCACTGAACACTAGGTTTGTTCACAAATACAAGCATGGCAGAGTCCTGTTTCCAGTAAGGAAAGCCCTCTTTTGACCTCAAATACAATAGAATGCAAACCATTTTGAAGGCCAAAGTAAAACAATTAGCATAATTTAAAATCTGATTGAAGATTTGTAGCTCGGGTATCCGTTGTTGTGGTTCTGCTCGCCGAGCTGGAAGTTTTTGCTGCAAACGTTTCGTTCCCTGGCTAGGGAACATCATCAGTGCTGTTGGAGCCTCGTGTGAAGCGCTGCTAACCGGAAGAAACATCAAAGCAGCGCTTCACACGAGGCTCCAACAGCACTGATGATGTTCCCTAGCCAGGGAACGAAACGTTTGCAGCAAAAACTTCCAGCTCGGCGAGCAGAACCACAACAATTAGCATAATGTTGGACAAATGGCTATTTCATTAGCATGAATTTGAACCACCACATAACATCTCCCATACCAAAGTTATAATATCAACATCCCATCTGAACCAAACTGAATATCTCTACATCTTATTAAAGGTATGAAATCTTCACAGAAGCCTTGCTTTCCATTGTCTCTCTTTGCCAGGCTCCTGTGTGTCAATTTTATTAATTCCTATACCAATCAGTAATTTACTTAAATATTTGTTTTAAATGTTTTGTCAACATTTTCTATCCCAATAATTAATTGATGGGATGCAATCTTTCTAACGACTTTTAAGATGTAGCCTCTTTAGCTGATTATATATTCCCAGTCCATGTGATTCTGTGAATCATCTCAATCCTCATTACCCCATTGATCTCAACCCTTTTCTCTGTCATTTCTTTCAGAACTGTTGGTTAAATGATAACGTACATGGAGTACAGTGCCCACTTTATTTCCATCACCACTCCTGTTAAGCCTATAGTAAAGGCACTGTCTTCACAAAGCAACAGTCACCTTCTATTTACATGCATCATAGTTGTGCACATGTGCTCAGTAGAGATAAAACAATCTGCAAAGACAGAGAATGCAACACGCACACATCATTTAAACAGAGTCTGGGGGTGGATTCTTGAACAGAACTTCTGACAGAAACAGATGCCAGTCTTAAAAAAAGAGAGAGAGAGGCATTCCATTTCACATCTTTTCTCACTCTCATGTAGGCAGTTTGTGTCTTAATTACTTTGCCCCTTAATCTTACAATAAATTTGTCAATTAAAAAATGAAATGCCTGAAGAAGGCTAATTCTTAATTGGTTAAAGACTAATGATGTGCTATATCTGATCTGCAGCTTCAATAGTTGTCTGCAGTGTTTGTGGGTCTTCCTTGTACTCATATCCCCAATGATGGTGCTGAAAATGTGTTGCTCGAAAAGCGCAGCAGGTCAGGCAGCATCCAAGAAGCAGGAGAATCGACGTTTCGGGCATGAGCCCTTCTTCAGGAATCTTCTTACTGAAGAAGGGCTCATGCCCGAAACTTTGTTTCTCCTGTTCCTTGGATGCTGCCTGACCTGCTGCGCTTTTCCAGCAACACATTTTCAGCTCTGATCTCCAGCATCTGCAGTCCTCACTTTCTCCTCCCCAATGATGGTACCAACACTTAACAGCTTAATGCCGAAATTTAAGCAATACCAGGCTCAGGCATATTCTTAAAATGGACTTGTTTCTGGGATCTTTCTATTCCAAAAGGAACAGCTGTTCATTCAGGAGCATGCAAGTTATACTGATTCAATACTGATTCAAACCCCAGCTGGCACATTTTAAGCAGCTCAGCAGATTGCAAAGTGAGAATATGTGCCACTATTGATAAGGAGTGTCTAACTTTGGAGATGCTGGTGTTGGAATGGGGTGTACAAAGTTAAAAATCATACAACACCAGGTTATAGTCCAACAAGTTTATTTGGAAGGGCTAGTTTTCAGAGCGCTGCTCCTTACACTCAAATCCACTCACACATGCACTCCTGTACCCACACATGCACCTCTCACAGACTTATACCCCTTTACACTCACACTCACACACTGTCTCACAGACACTCATAACCCCAGCCCCCACCTCGCCACCAACCCCCAACACACACCCACATGCACACATACACAAACAAGGTTGTGGGGTGAATTTGTACTTGCAGAATTACATTTTATTTTGCTCAAAAACTGCATGAATCCATGTAAGATTCTGTAAATCCACTTTTTGGATTAGAATCAGTCTGACCATTGTGGCACAGACAGCCTCACACAGGGCAGCTCACACCTTCAATGCATTATCTGGGCTGACAATGACACCAATTGTTAAAATTCACTTGAGAACGTAACTTATAAATGTTCTGTGATTTACATATGAAAGAACTGAAACCAACATGGTCATTCTAAAAGATGAGAGACTTAACAAACAATCCAGGTCTTTTTCAATGCATAATTTTAGTTACATCACACTGTAAAGATTTGCTATAAATTCTGTGTCCTATGACCTTAAACTCCACAACCACCTGATGAAGGAGCAGCACTCCGAAAGATAGTGCTTCCAAATAAACATGTTGGACTATAAACTGGTGTTGTAGGATTTTTAACTCTCTAAGCTATATTCTCAGCCTGGCATGGCTACCTGAGTAAATATTGAACGTGATCTCATCTCCTCTGATTTGCCTAGAATTACATCAAATACACAGCACATCATCAGGCCATTCAGCCCCAAATGACCAATTGGACAAAATGGAAAACCCTTTTCCAATGACCCAAATGAGGAAAGGATAAGGGACATGAATTTTTGTAACAAATGAGGTCGGTGGCTTAGCCAGAATTCCAGAAGTTCTGCCATTGAAACTGTTACCAAGGACAGACTACACTTTGCATACCTCTGCTTCATGGAACTGGTTCCACATATTAAAGTGTAACTACCACCATCCATCTATCCATCTCTTTGACAGATCAGAGTGAGGGTGGTTTTGGGTGGGGATTGTTTGGGCCTCTGTTAAAGAGCAAAGCAGTCAGTCCTCAAGCCATTCTGTTTGGGCAAGGTCAAAATAAATCACATGACACCAGATTATAGTCCAACAGGTTTATTTGAAAACACTAGCTTTCCGAGCATTGCTCCTTCATCAGGTGTAGTGAAAGAGGAGGCATCAGACACAGAATTTATAAGTAAAAGATCAAAGGGTCATACAACTCATGCGAATGTATTGAACAAACCCAAAATGGCTGACTCCCTCCTGTTAAATCTTTAATCAGTTAGAAAGGAGATGCAGATTTCAATTGGTTAGAATGCAAATCCCAGAATTTCTTTCAAGGCATTGCCCCAAGATAATCAGTGTGTACAAGAGGTGGCACCTCAGCTCAGGCAATACATTTTAGGTGTGAGGCTTTGTTTAGAATCTGTCTGTGTTGTAAGCTGCAGTCAGCCTGGTTTTATTTCCAAAGCAGGAATTTATAAAATGCCACACTGATTGACTGTCAAGATTAGAATGGTGCTAGAAAAGTACAAGTACCCAAGATCCCATCTGCTTTATCCTCAACCACAACATTCTCACCTTTGACAACCAGTTCTTCAGCCAGGCACACAGAGCAGCCATGGTGGCCAGATTTGAATCCTAATATGCCAACATTTTCATGGCACAAGTTCTTACAAGACTTCTTTGTTGTTCCAGATGGCACCTCCACATCACTCTGACTGGGGATGGAGGTATAGAGGGATGGGACATCCACAGTGAAGAGGAGGCAGGGGTCTTCGTTCAGAGAGAGATAGGAATAAATATCTGAGAATTGGTACTCAATCACTGGAAAGTTCAGGTTGGTTTGCCAGATGACAACAGCACCCATCCCTTGTCAACAGGTTTGATAACAAAGGTTCAGGGTTCGACAGTTCAGAGAAAGGAAGATCTCCCTCAGCCTCTAACCTTCTCCTCACCTTCCCTTCTGTTGCATTCTCTCCTTCTCATCTTTTCTAACAGTGTACAACCTATCACCTTTTCATTTCTCTTTTCAGTTCCAATGGAATTATTGATCCTTCTGTTGACCCTCTAGGTTCAGGAGCCTACCTGTCAACATCAGTGAAAATTGTTGTTCTTTTATCAATGTTGGGTCAAATTCTTGGAACTCCCCAAAATACCAACCTGTGGGAGAATTTTGACCTCATGGAATTTTTTTCTAAATGAATTCTTTCATGGGATGCTAGCATCTTGGCATCTTGGCATGACAAGCATTGATGCCATCCCTAATTGTCTTTGAACTGCGTGTGTTGCCAGCACATTTCAGAAGGTAGTTAATAGCACTGTGGGTCTGGAATCACACGCAAGCTAGATCATGTGAAGTTGGCCGATTTTCTTGCCCATAGGAGTTGAGTGAATAAGATTTATTTTATTGACCATAGACAATAGTTACGTTGTCAACATGACTGAGCTTAGCTTTTAATTCCAGATTAATGACTTACGTTTGAATTCCACCAGCTCCTCAATTGATTGGAATCTATATCCCCAGAGCATTAACCTAAGCTTGTGAATTGTTGGTTTAATGATTATACCATTACACCACACCTCCCCGCAATAATGGTGGTTCAAGGGGTGATGTAAACAGAGATATGGGCGGCACGGTGGCACAGTGGTTAGCACTGCTGCCTCACAGCGCCTGTAGACCCGGGTTCAATTCCCGACTCAGGCGACTGACTGTGTGGAGTTTGCACGTTCTCCCCGTGTCTGCGTGGGTTTCCTCCGGGTGCTCCGGTTTCCTCCCACAGTCCAAAGATGTGCGGGTCAGGTGAATTGGCCAAGCTAAATTGCCCGTAGTGTTAGGTAAGGGGTAAATGTAGGGGTATGGGTGGGTTTCGCTTCGGCGGGTCGGTGTGGACTTGTTGGGCCGAAGGGCCTGTTTCCACACTGTAAGTCTAATCTAATAAGAAGGAATCTCTCAATCTGTTGAATTTACTACAACAGAGTGTGGTGGACATCGGGACTCTGAATAAATTTAAGGAGGAGATAGATTTTTAATTTTTTATGGGTTGAAGGGTTATGGGGAGCAAAGTCTGAGATGAGA
The DNA here is from genome assembly GCF_020745735.1 of Hemiscyllium ocellatum. Lineage (NCBI taxonomy): Eukaryota > Metazoa > Chordata > Chondrichthyes > Orectolobiformes > Hemiscylliidae > Hemiscyllium > Hemiscyllium ocellatum. Next base: position 63,323,397 of record NC_083414.1, read on the forward strand.
TCAATCATGATTGTATTGGATGGTGGAGTAGAGACTGAATTGGCTACTCCTGCTCCTAGTTCTTATGTTCTCAATGGCAACTGAAGATAAATGTGAAATAACAGCTTACATCATTGCAATTGATAAAAATAGCAAATGTTAAATCATATGGGCGAACTAATATAGCAAGGTTCTATTCTTTAAAACCTTGAAAAGCATTAAGAAAGCTTCCAGTGTGGTTGCTCACCCCTCCAATTGGACTTTCAAATCTCCATTTTGATAGTGAGATCAGTGGGCCAGAGCATGATGGGAACGTGTCAACAATACGTGATAACTTGGGCGATGACAAATCCAACCTCCACTGGGAGCAGATAGAAGCTGATGGGGGAATATCTTAATCCATCCTATTTTCTCCCTTCTTAGCCAGCCATGATCAGTTACTCTTTTGAATTATTAACACTCATGACGGGATGTATTTCAAGAATTAATAACATGCATTAAAAATAGGAGAAACGGAAGAAAGATGGTCCAAGATAGGCTGCTGGTCTGAAAGAGTTTGGATGGGAAATCTTCATGACTAATAGATCTTTAGTTAAGTTAGATTTCTTTGAATTTTATAAATTGCATCATAAATAATATAGATAAGCAAATCAAATTCATTGACCGATGTTTTCCTTGTCAATGATTCAAAAAAAATTTCAGTATTCTAAGAAGTTTTCACAGCATATGTTACCTATTAACATTGTAATAACATCCAAGAACATGCCATTCAAAATTTGTGCTTTTTTTCCCTTACGCTCAGTCATCAAATTGTTGGGGTTCAGTGTACCACAGAAAATACAGCTAAAATAATAAGTTTATTTATGCTTCTTTGCAAAGACAATCAAAGTATGTATGTTGAATGTAATCACTAATGTTAGATTTATGGTCAGAGTAATTTAGTTATTTTAAATTTAAGCCGTGAGGAACAAGTCTAGCCATTAAATATCTATTAATCTCCCTCCCTCATACACACAGTAGAATTTAAACTGGGAGACAGTGAGGACTGCAGATGGTGGAGATCAGAGTCGGGAGTGTGGTGCTGGAAAAGCATAGCAGTCGGGCAGCATCCAAGGAGCAGGAGAATCAACGTTTCGGGCATAAGCCCTTCATCAGGAATTCAAATTGGTCGTTGATTCACAAGGGGCCTAATTCCCGATGAAGGGCTTATGCCCGAAATGTTGATTCTCCTGCTCCTCGGATGCTGCCTGACCTGCTGTGCTTTTCCAGCACCACACTCATGACTCTGATCTGCAGCATCTGCAGTCCTCACTTTCTCCTGGGCATAGATTTAGCATTAGAAATGCACACAGAAACATACTTACTAAGGGGTACATGTATGTAGTTTGGGGCTACAAGTAATTGTATTACTGATTCCATTACTAGGTGTCGGCTCATTGGAATCAAAGGGTATCGGGGGCAAACTCTCTGCTGTTTGGACTTATACCTGACATAGGAGGATAGTTGTGGCTGTTGGAGATCAGCCATCTCAGATCCAGGACATTGTTGCAGGAATTCCTCAGGGTAGTGTCCTAGGTCCAACCATCTTCAGCTGCTTCATCAATGACCTTCTGTCCATCATAAGGTCAGAAGTGAGGATGTTCACCAATGATTGCACATTGTTCAGCACCATTCATGACTCCTCTGATGTTGAAGAAGTCCATGTTCAAATGCAACAAAGTCTGCAGGCTTGGGCTGACAAGTGGCAAGTAACATTTGCTCCACACAAATTCCAGGCAATGACCATCACCAGTAACAGACAATCTAACAATTATCCCTTGACATTCAACAGAGTTACCATCACTGAATTCCCCACTATCAATACCAAGGGCTATCATTGACCAGAAGCTCAACTGGACTCACCTCATAAAGCAGTAGTTACAAGAGCAGGTCAGAGGCTAGGAATACTCTGGCGAGTAACTCACATCCTGACTCCTTAAAGTCTGCCCACTATCTACAAGGCACAAGTCAGGAGTGTGATGGAATACTCCCCACTTGTCTGGATGAGTTCAGCCCCAATACTCAAGAAGCTTGACACCATCCAGACAACACAACCTGCTTGATTGGCACTACACCCACAAGCATTCACACCCTCCATTACTGACCGTCAGTAGTAGTAGTGTGTGCTATTTACAAGATATACTGTAGAAATTCACCAAAGATCCTCAGACAGCACCTTCCAAACCCATGACAACTTCCACCTAGAAGGACAAGGACAGCAGATATATGAGAACACCCCCATCTTCAAGTTTCCCTCCAAACCACTCATCGTCCTGACTTGGAAATATATTGCCATTCCTTCACTGTCACTGGTTCAAAATTCTGCAATTCTCTCCCTGATGACTTTGTGGATCAACCCATGGCAACTGGACTGCAGTGGTTCAAGAAGGCAGCTCACCACCACCTTATTAAGGGCAACTAGAGATGGGCAATAAATAGGCAATCAGCCAGCGATGCCCACATCCCACACATTGAATAAATAAAGTAGTAGCTCCCTGGTTTCTGAGTCAAAAGAGTGCCACTACAAATCCCACAGCAGAAATTTGAGCATTAGGACAATGCTGAGGGAGTGCCACACTGTCAGAAATGTTCTTCTCCTGTTATGTAAGGTATTGTTTCTGAAAGAATTGAGCTGTACTGACCATCACCCACTCTTTGGTGGAGAAACAGTCTTCCACAGGGGTCCTGATGGAGTCAGACATAACACACCTAGTTTCTGTTGGGTGTAAGTATGCCGTACGAGTTGATGTCGTTGTACCTATAGCTATCATGTAATAAACTATATCTTGCTATGTAAGACAAGTGTCTCTTTTCATCAAGACTCTGTAGTGGTCTATTCTCTACCACTGATAATTAGATAGATATTTAATCTCCATATTAATAAGAGGATAGTGTAACGAACGATGCCAAGCACAAACTATCAGTGTTGGAGATGGTCATTGCCTGACATTTGTGTGGCACAATTGATACTTGCCATTTGTCTGCCATATTTAAAGTCCAGTTGGCTCAGTTGGCTGGACGGCTGATTTGATGGAAGAGTGATGCCAACAACATGGCTTCAATTCCCACACCAACTGAGGTTACCATGAAGGTCCCACCTTCTTGATCTCTCCTCTTGCCTACATCGTGGTGAGCTTCAGGTTAAATTCACCGCCAATCAGCTCTCCCAAATGAGCCCCCAAACTGCCTCCATGTAGCCTTTAGGAAGCATGTCCTTTGGGACAAAGTGACTTTACCTTTTACCACATGTCAATTGTTATTAAACAAAGCACAAACAAACAAATGAGCTGCATTTGCTTTTGGGAGTAAATGGGGGCTACTTGTCTTCCAAATAACAATATGTTTAAAGTCAAAGTTCACAACGTACTGGAAGTGGGTGTCAGTTGAGTTCTAACGGGCTTACTGCACTTTACACTGCATGGAGAAGGTTATCTTCCTCCTGTTCATTGTCCTCATCTTCCATTTTGAAGGTCTACTGATGCTCTCACAGCTCTTCAGAGTCCATCATGTTTCCTCTTTGCCTGCCTTATTATAAAGGGCACAGCAAGCTAGGAATGTAAGGCACAATCCCTACAATGTGGAAGCAGTTCATTCAGCCCATCAAGTCCACTCCAACCCTCTAAAGAGCCCACCCAGACCCACAACCCTACCCTCTCCCCATAACCCTGCATTTCCCATGGCTAACCCATTGAGCCTGCACATCCTTGAACACTGTGAGCAATTTAGCACGGCCAATCCACCTAACCTGCACATCTTTGGACTGTGGGAGGAAACCGGAGCACCTGGAGGAAACCCACGCAGACACGGGGAGAATGTGCAAACTCCACACAGACAGTTGTCCAAGAGTGACCGTCTGCAAGGCACACCCAGTCCTGAGCATGATGCAAGCCTCATCCTCAGGGAGCCAACTGTGAGCTTTATGATGGCTAGATGGAAAAATGGGCAGAATTGCATTTATGAGCGTGAGGTAAAATTCTTCTAGTGCGAGGTGAGAGGAAATCAGCTCTGTGCCTTTGTGCAGCCTCTGAGACCTTGGTTTATCTTTGTGAAGTGTGGTTCACATGGGACACTTTATAAAGGTTTCTGTAATTACTTCTGTTTCACCCAGTTGTCTATGATCCATTCATAATAACAAGTGACATGGTCCAGATTGTAGCCAGGATTTCTATTCCACAAAGTTGGTCACTGCAGGATTCTAAGATTAGAGACAATCAGTACTGTGTATGTGCTGAAGCACATGTGGGATATTTGACAAACACATGGTACAGGTGTGATATTGACATATCACTGTGCCATCCTCTTGACTGGTCACTGCTGGTAAACAAGACAAGCTGCCTGGCTCTTTTTGCCTGTGCTAAAAATGATGCCAGATAGAATTATTGTGAGCATAACATAGAACATAGAAAAATACAGCGCAGTACAGGCCCTTTGGCCCTCGATGTTGCACAGATCCAAGCCCACCTAACCTACACTAGCCCACTATCCTCCATATGCCTATCCTATGCCCGTTTAAATGCCCATAAAGAGGGAGAGTCCACCACTGCTACTGGCAGGGCATTCCATGAACTCACGACTCGCTGAGTAAAGAATCTACCCCTAACATCTGTCCTATACCTACCTCCCCTTAATTTAAAGCTATGCCCCCTCGTAATTGTCAACCCTATCTAAACCCCTAATCATCTTGTACACCTCTATCAAGTCACCCCTAAACATTCTTTTCTCCAATGAAAACAGCCCCAAGTGCCTCAGCCTTTCTTCATACGATCTTCCTACCATACCAGGCAACATTTTGGTAAACCTCTTCTGCACTCGTTCCAGTGCCTCCACATCCTTCCAATAGTATGGCGACCAAAACTGCACACAATACTCCAGATGCGGCGCGGCCGCACCAGAGTCTTATACCACTGCAACATGACCTCAGGACTCCGGAACTCAATTCCTCTACCAATAAAAGCCAGCCAATAAGTGCTGACTGAGGCAGCAGTGCTCAAAAAGGCAAGACTAAGCAAGGCAGAGATGCAGTGAGCATCCAGGTCAGCACAAAAGGAGTGAGCATCACAAAATCAAGCTTAAAGCTATGGGTTTTAACCTGTTCCAGCTCTTGAGCAATGTTCAAAGTGTCCTGGCTGTCGCATTGCTGGTGCACTCCATGGAGCAGCATTGAAGGGGCGAACTGTATTGGAAGTGAGTTGGAGATGTGCTATGAAGAGGTGGTGAGATTGGTATGTGTCCAATGTCAACCCCCATGGATGGAGGATGCTCACGGAATGTGTTCTGAGAGGTTGGGGAATACTGGTCAAGGGATAGGCCTGGAAGACCAAGCAGCAATCCAGAACCACCTAGCACTCACTCTGACTTTAGTTTCAGGAATTGTTGCTATTTAATTTCTCCCTGCTGCCTGGTAAATAATATAAATGAGACAAATTAGGTAACAATGCCTTAATACATGCAAATAGGCCACTCACCACTCACTAGCATCACTTCGCTGTTAAAACCTTGAGGGGAAAATTGAACTATTTGTTCCTTAACAATCTTGACATATTTTCCCAACTTGCCATCGCCCACCTCATTCAATCATTGTGAAGATTCTGCTTAGTGTCTTAATCAGTTTGTGCCCGTGGACATGAAAGGTTTACGTGTGTTGGAAAGGAAGACTTTTCAGGCTTAGATATCAGTTCCACCCAAGGTGTCAAAGTTCAACAAAAGTAAGTACTTCTTCAGGGGTTATCCAGAAGAAATGTAAATATTCACATCCGTGCATGCACCCTGACATGTGATAGGTGCCAAGCTTGCAGATAGAACACTAATCTCTGTTCAGAAATGACCAGAAGTTGTGTGGAATAGAATAAACAAAAAAGAATATTGGAAAGAGGTGGAATTATTGGTCTTTGTTTTGCCTCCTGAAGAAGGACTCATGCCCGAAACGTCGATTCTCCTGCTCCTTGGATGCTGCCTGTCCTGCTGTGCTTTTCCAGCAACACATTTTCAGCTCTGATCTCCAGCATCTGCAGTCCTCACTTTCTCCATTGTTTTGCCTCCATCCATTCTGTGGAAGTTGATTAAGTCGGTCATTATCTCTGGCCAAAATTTCCTCTTTGTCTGATTCTATGTACAGTCATAGTCGCTTCATTTCAGAAAGACAGAGAAACCTTGGAGGTATTTCTAAAAACAGTGACAAAACCAGCTCAAGAACTTACGCCACTGAGCTGGCATAAGCCGGTAGCTGCACAGCTGACTGTATTTTCATTGGAAAAGTCAGAAAGGAGAAAGAAACAAGATAAAAGGAAAGCAAAAATACAGAAAACTTATGGCACAGAAAGTTTTGGCTGTCCTGGATAAAAATAAGTATTTAGCCGAATCCCGCTTTTCAGCACTTGGTCTGCAGCCCTGTGGATTATGGCACTTCAAGTGCATATCAAATTAATTTTTTAACTGTGTTGAGGTTTCTAAATTCTAGACCCACCATCCTCTGGGTGATACAGTTTCTCTTCATCTCCATTCTAATCCTTCTGCCAGTTTTTTTTAAATCTATGGCCCCTGGCTATTGACTTCTCTGGGAAGGTAAGTTGGTCCTTCCAGTACACCCTATCAATTAACTCCCCCTTCAGCCTCTTATGTTCCAAAGAAAATAGCCCTATCCAGTCTTTCTTCATTGCTAGAATTTTTTATTTCTGGAAAACTGTTCATAAATCTCCTGATAGATCTCCAGTGTGATCAGATCCTGAAGTTGATGTTGTGACCAGGACCATATATGGTCAGTACTGTAGCTGTGGCCTAAATAATATTTCATAAATTTTCAGTACAATCTCCTGGCTCTTACATTCCACATCTTGGCTTAAGAAGAAAAGTAAGTCTTCGTTACTACCATATTTAGCAGCCTGTAGGAATTCATGGATGTACACTTCAAGATCCTTCTGTTCCTCTACATGTCTCAGTGTTCTACCTTTTACTGTTCCGCCCCCTGCCTCATTTGCCTTCTTCAATTGCCTCACAATTCTCCAGATTGATTTCCAGTTGCCAGTTCTTGCCCAGTTGACCAGATCTTTGTGTCTTCCCCACATTTAAAGATCTCTTTCTCACTACCAACCCAGGAGACCAAATATAGATTAGATTAGATTAGATTAGATTTACAGTGTGGAAACAGGCCCTTCGGCCCAACAAGTCCACACCGACCCGCCGAAGCGAAACCCACCCATACCCCTACATTACCCCTTACCTAACACTACGGGCAATTTAGCATGGCCAATTCACCTGACCCGCACATCTTTGGACTGTGGGAGGAAACCGGAGCACCCGGAGGAAACCCACGCAGACACGGGGAGAACGTGCAAACTCCACACAGTCAGTCGCCTGAGTCGGGAATTGAACCCGGGTCTTCAGGCGCTGTGAGGCAGCAATGCTAACCACTGTGCCACCGTGCCGCCCACTGGCATAGGGAAATATAGGGAAACCGTTTAGTGTTGTCCCATGCATTTAAATCTAAATGATTGATATACATCAGGAAATGTACTGGGGTTTGTCCTGAACCCTGTGGAATCACATTGGAATCAACCTTCTGATCCCTAAAACACCCATTGATCATTAACCTTTACGTCCTGTCACGGAGCCAATTTTGGATCCAAGCTTTCACTTTCCTTTGGACTCTATAAGAATTTGCATGTCCAGCCAGTATATCATGTGGCGCTTTGTTGAAAACCTGTTATAATCCACATTGATACACTAAACTCACTGACTATCCATTTTAACTCAAAAATTGAAATCAAGTTCATCAATGGAAAATCTGTGCTGACTTGTCTTCATTTCTCAACCCTTTGAGCGCACAAGTTGAGATGTTGTATTAAGATTATACAAGATGTTGGTGAGGCTTCCTTTGGAATACTGAGTCCAGTTCTGGTTGCCCTGTTACAGGAAGGACATTATTAAGCTGGAGAGGGTTCGGAAGAGATTGACCAGGATGTTGCTGAGAATAAGGAGAATTTGGGTCGGCTGAGGAGTTTTTCACTGGAGCGTAGGAGGTTGAGGGGCGACCTTATCAGGAGTATGAGTAAGGAAATTGGCAGATGTCCTTCTTCTGGTATGGGGAATTTCAAGGAGGCATATTTTTAAAGTGAGAGGAGAAAGATTTTCAAAAGACATGAGGGGCAATTTTTTTACACAAAGGGTGGTTTGTGCGTGGAATGAAATTTTAGAGAAACTGGCAGATGGGGTACAGTTACAATGTTTAAAAGACATTTCAATAAGTACGTGAATAAGAAATGTTTGGAGGGATATGGGTCAGGTGCAGGCAGCTGGGACTAGTTTAGTTTGGGATGGATTGGTTGGACCTAAAAGTCTGTTTCTGTGCAGTATGACTCCATGACTTTATGAGTCTCAGTCCCTTTCTTAAAAGGTAATTGACCTGCCTCCCTGAACTTTGCCACGAATGAAGCTCAGCGGACTGTTCTATAATTATTCAGGCCATTCCTCTCTTTTTAAACAATTATGCAATCTGCTGCTCTGCTACAAGGACAGGAGCCCGAGAGAATTGGAAAGAACTGGTTAGAGATTATGCTTTCTCCTCCCTCGATTCTATTAGCTGCCTGGAACAGATTTTGTCTGGGTCTGATGATTTATCCTTTTTCACAGATGTTAGACTTCTTAAAATCACTCCTCTATGGTTTTCACAAGCAATCATCATAAGCCTTCTCCTTGTTTTCCTTTTTTTTGGAATGACCAATAAAAGATTATTTATTCAGAACCATTCCACATCTTCTCCTCCACATGTATGTTCTTTATTTGGATTCTTACATGTCCCACTCTCCTTTTGTCATCCACTAATTCTTTTTGTATTTATAAAGCCTTCTCTGGGTTTCCCTCGACGTTTTTCCTTTACTTGTTTTTCCCACACCTCTCTGTTTTCAACTTTTAATTTCCCGTTCAGTTTCAACTCTACCTTTCTAGACATTCTGCAAAATTGAACTCTTGTTTTCTGGAATGGGGTCCTCTGTTGTATCTTCTAGTCTTTGACATCCACAAAGTTTGGATTTGCAAATCATTCCCACTTTTTTTTGTGGAAATATATTTGTTCTGAATCTACTTTATATCCGCATTGTATGCATCCCGTGCACAACTGAATTTCTCAGTTTAATCCACTATTCTAATTTAGAGAGTGAGAGAAACAAGACAACAGGAATATTCATCTACCAATTACTTACCTGCTGTCCTATAAAAGTGATATCTTTAAAATGTTTAACGGCAATGAAATACTCAGTCTGACTGATGGCTGTGCAAGGAGAGTGACAGGATCCGGATTCAAAATGAACAGACCTCAGATGAGATCACAGTTTATTGCTTTACTTTGAGCAGTAGGTCTGTGAACACCTGACAGCAAAAGTATTTGACACAGTAATAATGGAGTTTAAATGTGACAGAAGAGCGAAGGGATCTGAAAGTACATAATCACAAATCACTTCAAGTAGCAATGTTAAGAAAGCCCATAAAAGAAGCCAATAACTGTATTTTATTTCTCAAGGGGTTCAGTAGAAAGATTTGGTGGCTAGCTCAGTCAGGGAGGCGTTAGTGTAGTGGTAATCTCAGTGGGGATAGCAATCTGGAACTCCACGTTCTGGAGATGTGAATTCAAATCAAACCATAACAAACGGTCAATTAAATTGGGAATTGAAAGCTGCAATGATGACTATGAAAAAGTTGTCAATTGTCGTAAAAAATATCCATTTGATTCACTCATGTCCTTTAAGGAAGAGAATCTGCCATCCTTACCTGGTCAGGCCTACATGTGACTCCAAACCCATTGCTAAATGGTTGACTCTCAGTTGCCCTCTGGACGAATAGGCATGGGCGATCCTGGCTTAGCCAGCAGTGCCTACATCCCACAAATAAAGGGAATGGCTACTTGCCTGCAGAGGATTGCTTCTGACAATTTAAGTACCATTTAGTAAAGAAAATAGGGACTGGGATTGTTTAGTTAGCCTGTGGACACTGGAACACTGCAGTGGCAGAAAATGGGCCAGGACAGTAGGATGCCTTTGAGGCCCTGAGTACCTGAATGTAACTGCGCCCTCTTGCCTCTTCATCTGCAATGAAGGTTGAAGGTCCTTTATACTGAATTGTGAGGACTGCCGCTGGTCACTGTTGGGTATCCATTTGACTCTGACTTTGAGGCCCAGTCCAAAATGCAAAATCCTGCATCCAGTGTTCTTTCATTTCTGGTTTTTGCTGCCCATGAGAAAACAGACATGGATGTTCCTTTCAGCAGAGAAAACCTCTATGACATCCCTGATACAACAGTGAGTTACACATGGTGAGATAAGACTCGATGCATCTGATAAGGAGCTTTTTGCAACAGCCAGGAAATCATGGAGGGAATTTCTTTACACTGAAAGTTGTACAATATGGTGTCAAAAAGAGTGATGAATGTTCTGTTTAGAGGGGCACCGAATATAACACGACAATCGTTATGGAGACGCAGGCTCACAAGTACTGAAGGACATGTCCGGTTCTGTCAAGGATAAAACTCTAAAATGTATCTTCAAAATGCTGAAAACTTACTCGGCGGCATATCCAGTCTCTATGTGGCTTTGTTGCTCTTTGACTTCATTAGTTGGCTTCCTCACAAGAATTCCTCAGCCACTTTCGAAGAGTGTGCACTCTGCCTGCCCTCGCACCTAACCCTCATGTCTGCCCATAGGTTTAAAAAGGTCGGACAATTTGACAGCTGCAGGTTGAAAGTCTACTGAAGATTCCCTGGAAACTGGGCACACACCTCTGTAAATATTTTCTTGTGGTTACGTAAAGCAGCTGCTTATTGATGAAATGTGTGATCTGGTCCTGGCTTGTGTGTGCGTATACAGTCTATGTTACTGTTTGAATCCAGCCAGAGACACAAACTCAAGTGCTCGCTGGTGCTACCTGCTCTGACAAACAATGCATCATTGACCTACCTTGTGCATATGTGTGAAACAGTCTGAGAGACCCTAGATATAGTCTTGGGGACACTTCCTCCTTGAAGAATTCAGTGGCAAAATGGTTGATGGCGGTGGTCACATTCACAGTTTGTGACATTACTCTGAAACATTAACTCTGCTTTCTCTCCACTGAAGTTGCCAGACCTGCTCAGTTTCTCCAGCACTTCCTGCTTTTGTTTCAGATTTCCAGCATCTGTGTTTCTTTGTTGTATTTTAGAGGTTATGCTGAACCTGTAAAAGACACTGGTTCAGCCTCAGCTGGAATATTGTATCTGTTTATGCAGACATTCGAGAGATTGCAAAATAGGTTCACAACTAAGGTTATAAGGATGAGAAAGTTCAGTTATAAGGATGAGAAATTCGAGTTATAAAGATAAATTGGAGATGTTGAGGCTGGTTTCCTTATGGAAGAGAAATTGTCCATGCTCTGGAGACTCTGAACCAGTTTATGTATTTAAAAACACTTTACCCAAGTACTTGTGTCAGTGAGATGGACAAAGGGTTACAGAATTCACTTTGGGGTTCAACTTCATTTTATTAACAAAATATTCCTTATTAAAAACATCATGTCTGCATTTCCTGAATTCCCACAATATTAACTCTCTATCTGGTTGTATCTATCTGAGAAAAAATATTACCCACAACGATCCTGGGGCATTGGAATCTCCTTTTTCTCCAGTGCTGGCTCTCTTCCATGAAGGTAGGACCCGCAAGTCAAGGTGGATCTTCTCCTGGGTCTACTTGGATTGTCACACTGTTCTACCACAAGTCTTGCTGAGTCTTCTCTAAATATTCACTGCATCTTCACTGAGTCTTCACACTGAGGAGGTTGCATCCAGGTGTGCATTATTATCTCCCCTCACCCCTGACCTTCCAGGATGTTCTGGCCAATGAGGTCATGAATTGAATTCAAATCATCCAATGGGGTCATACCAACACTCTTCACCATTGTCATGCACTAGTGTAAAGTGCAGATGCTCAGGCAGTCAAGATGCTAGGACATCCATTCGACACTTTTCCAATACACAATCCTGGGCTTGTTCCCCTTGAACATTCGTAATCTCTTTGATCTTGATTTCCTCGGTTCTCTGAAATTGCTGGCTGCTGTTTAATTTAGTTTGGCCAATTTGATTTGTCAAGCTTGTTTCCTGCAGCTATGGTTCAGTGGTTAAGAATGTCAAATTATTTGGGCCCGTCATCACTTGACCACAAGGGGTTTGAGAAGAGGTTTGGGAGAGCTATTTAAAATCATGAGGGATCTGGACAGAGTCGATCGAGATATCTTGTTCCCATTGGTGGAAGGATCAAAACCAAGAGGGCACAGATTGAAGGAAATTGTCAGAAGAAGCCATGGCAACACATGGAAGAAACCCCTTCACACACTGAGTGGTGAAAAGGCCTGAGTGATGGTGGCATTCAAGAGGAAATAGGATAGTTACCTGAAAAGGAAGAATGTTCAGGGCTAGGGAAAGACTGGGGAATGGCACAGAATGAATTGCTCATTTGGAGAACAGACATGGACACAATGGGCCAAAAGGCCTCCTTCTGTCCTGTAACCATTCTGTGAATCTGTGATTTTCCTGATCTTGTATGGGCCTCATGAACTGCTGCCCTCTTCCCACTTCGGTTTTAATGCTGAGACTCAGGAAGTCAAGAAGCCTATGAATGAGCTATTAAACTTAAATGCTTGAAACTGAACTTCCCAGTAACTAAAACACAAAAATGACTAACCTATCTCTTGGAAGGAGTTATACACAGGCAGACAAGCCCAAACTAAACTTGAAGGTTAGCACCTTGATGAAGACTTCTAGACACGCTGGCATTTTTGATAATATTAGCCCTCACACCTATCCTACCCACTGCTCAATGTCAATACTTTCCCCTTTGTGTCTTTGCTATTAAAAGTCTGTGTTCAGATACCACTACCTCTATTGTGTAATTGAAGCTCAAAGGTTATCACAGATCAAAAGCTCCTTTCATCTGTGCAGAGGTTTACTGTATATTTGAGAAAGATATTGAAAACTACTAAAATAGATCTTAATGTTGAGGCTGGGAATGAAATTTATATTGGCTTTGAGTTAACTTTGGAGATTTTTAAAAATTGTATACTTAATAGAGTTCACTGTACTCAAGGAGGTCGACATTGAGTCAAGGAGTCTCATTACTCAGGCTTCATATTACAAATTGCAAATGTTTAAGTTTAGATTCAATAATTGCTTCCAATTGTGGGTTCAGAACCTTTGAAATGATACATGTGCAACTCAATTAACCCGAGTTTCATTTCCCAATTGTGTAACACGTGGCTGGGTGCTGTTAGCTTGATCAGCGGTTTGCATTGTTCTACTCTAAAGACTACAAAACAGGAAATGCAACTCGAGATGCATTGATTTTTCTTGGTAACTTCACCCCCTTGAGGAAAAGTTCTCAAAGTTTGATTTGCAGATTCAGGGCATGTATTCAGAAACCATGGCTGAATGGGGCAATGACACATTCAGTGCCAGGAAGGGGAACTGGATAGCATCAAATATGTAGTTTGTCATTTATCTTCACCAGTTTTCCAACCTGTAACTGTGTTTAACTTTGATCTTTCCTCCCCTCTCCTTTAACATGTGCCTGGACTTGCTGGAATCTGATGTACCTTCAACATTTTCGAAATCTGATGAGAGGTCATTGTCCCACTTGCAGTTAGAGTGTGGTTGATGGATGGGTTTCATAGCACCTGCTTTGTCTTGGCTTGGGTCAATTTTCTTGTGTGATCTTTCATTTTTTACCTTAGTAGTTCTTCATTGAGATTTTGGGCACATTTCTTGAGGATTCTCATGGAGAGTGAGATGAAACTGTCAGGTCTTTCCCATTTACTCATCCCTGGCACTATATTGATAGACCAATTTCACACAACTTCATATGCTACAAGCCAGGGACAACCTTCAGTCTGTCGTGTTTGAGCCTAATCACTGAGGAGGTGTTCAAGCAGAAAGTAAAGCATGTTCCCCGGTTTCAAGTCAGAGATCTGGATGTGATGATGGTTAGTGGTGAAGGAGATGTCACTTTTCTTTCTTGGAGACTGCTAAAGGAGCCCACACCAGCAGGTACAGCCAGCCTGGATGGAAACACCAGAATTGGTCGGTGCTGGGGCATGGAAACAGATGCCTATCAGTGCCAGAAGGTCAATGATCTTCTGTGCACCGCAAGAGTAAGCATCAACCAGTTTCCCTCTGCTACCTCCCACTTGCTCTAGCTGTGCCATTGGATACATGTCTCACCAAGGTTGATGGACTACAGACCTTAGTATCATATTCATTGTGTCCACTCCAGGATTGTAGCTCACCATAACCTTCCAAACCACTAATCTTTTCACCCGCCCGCCCCTTTGCTCACTTGCTGGGGACACCTCACCATCTTTCCTGCTATGCAGGGTTGCTAAACTTGATTGTATACACTTTCATCAGACTCAATCCCTTCTTTTGTCTCATTGCATGAAAAACCATCCCACAGCTGGGTTGAGGACCAAGATTTGTCGGGGTGTGCGCGCGCGTGCACTCTCTTTGAGGTGAAAGTTGTCAAGTTAGCCGGAGCAGAACATGACTATTCATGTGGGCAGGGGGAGACATGAACAACTAACCAAAATACTTCCTTTGAAGTAGCCCTAACGCTATCACTATTCTCCCATTACTGCCAACACCAGCTGTTTTCTCTTTGCCAACACTATTGCCAACACTAATTGAAGAAATTCCTTTTCTTCAGCTATGCAAGCACTAACACTATCTGGTGAACTTCTGCAAAGAGGCCAGGATGGGAGCCAGTCAGCTCTTCCTCCATTTCTTAGGAGGAAGCTAGCATACCCTCAAAGCATGCAACAGCAAGTTGGTTACCTGCACAATTCACCACAGAGGTCATTACCTTGGTGGATATTCTAGATTAGAGTGGTACTGGAAAAGCACAGCAGGTCAGGTAGCATTCAAGGAGCAGGAAAATCAATGTTTTGGGCAAAAGCCCTTCATCAGACTCTGATCTCCAGCATCTGCAGTCCTCACTTTTGCCTTGGTGGATATCCTGTCTTAGACTAGATTTGCTGGGTATACCTGCAGCCAGTCAATGAGAAAATGCTCCAGTCTCTGGCACCTACCCAGGCTCCTCAGCTGCTATGCCTTGACCGACCTGCTTGTCAGGGACAGTAATTCCAGGCAGCTTTTTCAGAGGCAGTCAGTGAACTCGAATGAAGGATGGAGGAGTTCACCAACATTCTCAGCACTAGTTCTGGCACGTGGGAGCACAGCTGCCTTCATGGACAAGTCGGTGACCACCTTGAACTAGCAGCACTCTCTGTGTCTACATGATATGTGCGTGTTGGCCTGTACTCTGTCACTTTACTAATAGGACCTCGGCACCAGTGGCAATTCAAGAGAAGGATAAGTGACCTTGACCTCACTCCAGGTACCTTCGCTGCTCAGGGTGGTGCCAGCAGGTACCTGGAAGGAAGAGTCACATACGAGCCCCCTGCAATGTCAGGCTGACAAATGATATCTCCAAGCCAGATCATTAAGGGCTAGTCTATCATGGCAATAAGCAACTGAAGGAAAAAAAAACGTGAAAGTCAGGCTTAGTGTGAAAGCATCCAGTTTTGGCTTGAAGGTATGTGCAATGCCCTTGCTTTGATTTGCGAATAGGTTGTTTTGCAGCAACAGCTGGATTTGTCTACAGCTGTCAGACAGGGAGGAATTCTTGGGAAAGTACTCAGGAATAGCAATACGGCGCAAGACATCAGATTCCAAGTAGCATTAATCTGGGGGGTTTCCCAGCTCAGTGGGCTACTTTCACCATCAGACCTGGAGTCGTGGGATCGTTGCCATGGAAACTGAGATAGATCTCCAAGTGCCAATTGTTAGCAAGTCCCCATTGTCAGGCTCATAATTTGCATATGTATAAAGTAGTTTAAGTTAATAGATTCACTCATCAGTTTGCGGGTATAAGCTAATAAATTTGCTTTATACCAAAGCATACCCACATTTGTATATTCATTTTGATCAGACCTTAAAGAACATTTTAGGCATTTTCATCCTAACAATACATTTGGTGGTGAGAGCAGGGTTTGAGTAAAATGTTCAAGAAGGAAACAGGGAAGGAGGAAAACCATGGGATGAGAATCCTAACACCTTGGATGGAGAGCAGGATGCCCCCACCACTTTAGTAAGACCCGTTCCTTGCCAACAGCCTAACTGTCCTATAGGCTTTACTTAACCATCCCCAAGCATTACTGTTGTTTACTTCATTATCTAACTAACTAATGTGTCACAGTGATAACGGTTTAATTGGCCTTCAGTTGGAGAAGCAGCAGTCTTTCATTGAAGTTATCATGTCATGGCATATTTGAAAATCCAATTTATCGATAATTTAATGGAAAAGGTAAGATCATCAGCAGTGAATTTGCACTAAGATTGTATGTAATGAAATGGTATTATGAGTGTGCGCTTCATAGACTTGCAAAATAGAAATATGAAAGAAACAACTGAGTTCAAATCTCACGAGGATTAGTTAGCTCACTGTGCCCATTTGTGTGCTTTACAGTCAGATCAAGAAAATTGAAAACTGCAGGGCAAAAATGATTACCAACAGGGAAGTATTATACCCATACAAGGAAAATATTGCAGATCGACCCAACACTGCCACTGGGCAAATTGTATATTGAGGGTGATTGGATACAGTTACAGTAGAGATCAACAAGTCCCCTTCCTTCAGTGCAGTTAAAGATGTACGCTGTGAAAACTGGATGGCAGTCAGAAATTTCCCATGTCAGTGAGGTCAGCATCTCTACCACTCAACTCAAATCAACACTGAAACAAAGAGTAGTCCAAAAGCATCATAGGTTCAAGACTTTCAAATCTTGGTGCATTGCAAAGTTTAAAAAGTTATTTCTTTTTTCAAACTGCTGTAGAAAGATGCTGTGAGAAAACAAAATGGCTTACCTGTACTTAAAAACATAGATAAACCTTTCTGGAAGACACTCAAATTGAACTCCAAATTTGGGATGAGAAATGTTTTGGCCACATACTTGTATTGTTTCTGTGAGTAGGTGAGAAAGAGTTAGGAAAGGATTTCTTTAAGAAATGCCAAATGCCAGTTTGGGATTATCAGAAGATTTTGACGGTTTTTAAAAACTGAATACATGAAAATACAACCAGGGCTCTGCTTATTCTGAGACTAACATTTAACTCATTCTGCTAACAATTTAAAACCTTTTCACACACTTCCTGGGTGAGAAAATGTGTGATTTTGGACAGAACTAAATTCTGGACATTATTAACCAACTGGGATTCTTCCCAAGCCAGAGTGGATTTTGGATTTTTTCTTCATATTTGAGCATGTCTCAAGAACTCAGCAAGGGAGCGGGAAGTTTTGTGGAGAGGTCCTGGAAAACAGGAGAACCCTGAATTGACTGCAATCACTCGAATATCCAATATAAAACCAAACTCAGGCATAATTATTTCTGAAATTGGGATAGATAAAATTACTTGATACAAGTGGTTAGTTCAAGCCAGGAATAGGAAAATCAACTGGATTTTAAAGGGCAAATACATTTCATTTGTTAAATTTTAATTTAAAGCTAGAGTCAATAGAAACAATCTAGGTGGTTTTAATTTGAATTAGAATGAAATGGAATAAATTGTTGAGATGAAGTTAGTTGATCATGAATGAAACGAAATGTTGATTCTCCTGCTCCTCGGATGCTGCCTGACCTGCTGTGCTTTTCCAGCACCACACACTCTCAATTCTAATCTCCAGCATCTGCAGTCCTCACCTTCTCCATGAATGAAAATTGTCAGCCCAACACTGCTGAGGCTATACATGAAAGAAACCTTTGAGTCTATTGTGAGTTTTGAACTTGGATGTGGAGAAGATGGTGTTAGACTCGGGTGGACAAAGTCAAAAGTCACATGACATCAGGGTATAGTCCAACAGATTTAGTTAAAATCACAAGCTTTCGGAGCACTGTTCCTTTGTCAGGTTATTTTAAAAGAAGTTGAGTATAAGCACTCAGATATATACCCTGACAAATGCTTTAAGAACTACCTAATGCTAGCGCCATGCGATGTTGATGCATTCTCTCACTGCTGCTGTCACAGTCACGTAGTGCAGGTTATGTTTGGATACTTTAAAGTGGAACCACTTGAAAATATAATGCATGCAATCACATCGATAATGAAGCTTTCATTCAGCAACATGAAAGGTGAAGGAATGCCAAAATAACAAGGTTCACATGTCCTCTGTGCTAAGAAAGGGTTGCTTGCCAGATAAGCAATAGTTTCATAAACCAATTAAAGAAAGTCCAAACTTAACTCATTTATCCTGGAATTGGTATGATCAGACTATAAGGCTGTCTCTTAGGGTGTGAAATGCATTACTCTGTCATGATGTGTTGGAAGACCATCCTGGTTAATATTTTTATTGCCTCATCCTCCAAGGATCCCCTGTTTTCTCCACATCCAGGAGAACCCTCCCTCTTCAGCTGCTGTGGTTGCAGGGTGCAAGCATGCTGCACTGATGCAGGGCATTCTTACTGAGCTGTACCGCAAGGTCCCACAGAGGGGCCCAGACACCAAAACTTCAACTTCAGGAGGCTTACCTCAACCAGTGCAAAACCCAAAACAGGAACTCTACTGTGACATAATTGGGCAGCACTTGCCAAATAAAGCTGGGTGCACTTATTACCGCACTAAGATAATTAGTTGAGATCGCAATGTGGCTCATTTCAACTTGCTAGAAATAACCTGCGTTCATCTGTAGTGATGTTTTCCCTGCGAACAAAAACACTATGCTCAGGCCATGTGTATTTTTTGAATTTTTCAGGTGTTTGGAGATATTTCAGCTTCACATTGTTTCCCCCCGGCAACATCGCGGCCAATCAGTGTTCACTTACATCCCAGTCAGCATCCTTTTCTCCTGCCATATAAATTCTTGCGATTATTTGACACGTGGCAGTCTTGCATTTGTCCTGTTGAGTGCGAGAGGAAATGTTTCAGCAAAATGTCCAGCAATATCCAAGTGGGATTTTAATTTTGCTATTACATCCTATGCTGTGCTTTGGAATAAATTACTGCAGATGCTGGAATCTGTATTGAAAATAACAAATGCTGAAGATCACAGAGTCACACAGCATCCATGGAGAGAGGGCAAGCTAACATTTAGGGTCTAGATGAGTCTTCAACAGAGCTGAAAATAAAGTGTGGAGGGACAGCATTTATGATACAGTTTGGGGCAGGGCTGTGAGGGTGCATTGGGAGAAGTGGGTGTAGGATGCCAGTGAAAAAAGATACTGGTGGTTAAGATTAACTGATTGAGATGATCGAATGGCAGAACAATGGTGCGTCTACTACCAGACTTGGTAGTAAATGGGAAAGGGGGGAGGGGAGGACATGATAACAAGCTAAAATAAAGGAAATGAATGGTTCACAGTTTAAAGGTGTATCTTTCTGTGCATCTGCTCCAACTGTAAGTAAGATTAACTGAAAGGTGTGTACAAACACCCACATTGAAAGTATTGACCCACACTTCAGGTGATTTAGTTGTTGGACCATAATCATTGACTGCTTTACATTGGGTACACAGAATCATGGAATTCCTTCAGTGCAGAAAGGGGCCATTCAGCCCATTGAGTCTGCACTGGCCCTCCAAATAGCATCCATCCTACCCCTGCATTTCCCATGGCTAATCCACCTGACCCGCATATCTTTGGAGGAAACCAGAGCATCTGGCAGAATCCCATGCAGGGTACAGGGAGAGCATGCAAACTCCAGACAGTCACCCAAGGCTGGAATCAAATCTGGGTCCCTGGTGCTACCATGCTACCCTAATCTTTGGCATTTTGGAAGAGATTCTTTAATCTGACTTAAAAGTTCTGAACTTGATGGAAGTGGTCCACTCCGGGTGTAAAGTGGATATAGGAATGTCCAAAATGGTGGGAATAAGAGAAGCATGCAATCCATCTTAGAGGTGCACTGTCCACTGAAGTTAGAAAATTAGAGTTTATAGGGCCATGCTTGAAACAACTGTGAGATGCTTTCATACAAAAATTAAAGGTCTAATTCTGGTTTAATGCACTGCCTTTGCAAAGCTGGCCTGGCCTAAATTCCATCGGCACTGGACTAACAGAACAATCAGGTCTCTGCCTGTGAAGGGACCCAAACAGGTCACCAGCGATATCCATTTTCTTTAGAATATTGAATGAGCAACTGGGAGGGGAGGCACCACAGTCCCCGTAGCACTGAAGACTATTTGTAGCTTAGATCTGGACCCCTCTTGGTCATTCCATTTCACTCTGTCTTAATTACCCTGGAAACCTGCCCCCACCTTTTCAGATTGTCTGCCAGCCTCATGACTGCTTCTAACATTTACTAGTCAATTACACTCCCCCTCTCTCACCAATTGCCTGTCTTTCACAGAATAGAAATACCTACACCATCATGTAGGGCAGCACAGTGGCTCAGTGGTTAGCACTGCTGCCTTGCAGCACCAGGGACCCGGGTTCAATTCCAGCATCAGGTGCCTTTCTGCGTGGAGTTTGCACATTCTCCCTGTGTCTGCGTGGGTATCCTCCCATTGTCCAAAAATGTGTGGGTCAGGTGAATGGTCATGCTAAATTGCCCAGAGTGTTAGGTGCATTAATAGGGAGTAGATGAATGCATCTGGGTGGGTTACTCTGCAGAGGATCGGTGTGAACTTGTTGGGCTGACCGGCCTGTTTCCACACTGTAGGCAATCTAATCTAATAATGGTCCAAACTTCAGTGTCAATTTACTGGTGGGCTGCCTAGGTTGAATTAACATCTGTTTACAGCTCTTCAGTCTCATTTACCAGACCCCAAAGTTCAATGTCGGGCATCAGTTAGCTCCAACTATTTCAACTCAAGATTCAGTTCTGAGGAAGGATCATTCGGCGGAAACGTTAACTATGATTTCTCTCCACAGATGCTGCCAGACCTGCTGAACTTCTCCAGCAACTTCTGTTTTTGATTCCACTTCAAGGATTGTTTAGCTTCTGTGTCTAAAGCTGACTTGTTATAAGGGCAGATAGTCCAAAATGCAATACATCTAACTTGAGTAACAGGGCATTGACCTGAAACTATAACTTTAATTCCTTCTCCACATATGCTTTCTGACATCCTGATTCTTTCCAGCATTTTTCTGTTTTTAGTTTATGTTGTCCAATGCATCTAAACTGTCCATCTTTCGCATTTGGCTTGGATTTATGGGCAGAAGCTTGTTGAGATGTCAGGGCAATTGTCTGTCAGCTTCAGAGCCAGTGAGAGACTCATACTGCCTCTTCCAGGTAAGACCATATGATATAGGAGCAGGATTAGGCCATTTGGCTCATCATACTGCTCCACCATTCGATCATGGCTGATATGTTTCTCAACCCCATTCTCCTGCCTTCTCCCCGTAACCCTTGATCCCCATACCAATCAAGAACATATCTATCTCTGTCTTAAATATATTCAATGACTTGGTCTCCAAAGCGCTCTGCGACAATGAGTCCCAAAGATTCACCACTCCTTGGCTAAAGAAATTTCTCCTCCTCTCAATTCTATAGAGTCATCTTTCACTCTGAGGCTGTGCCCTCCGAGTCCTAGTCTTTCCTAGTAGTGGAAACATCTTCTCCATGTCCACTCTATCCAGGTCTCTCAGTATTCTGTAGATTTCAATGTGAACCCCCTCATCTTTTTAAACTCCTTCAAATAAAGAGCTGGAGTCCTCGGCCTCTTTCCTTTTTACAAGCCCTTCATAGAACATAGAACATAGAAATATACAGCACAGTATAGGCCCTTCGGCCCTCGATGTTGCGCCGATCCAAACCCACCTAACCTACACTAGCCCACTATCCTCCATCTGCCTATCCAATGCCCGTTTAAATGACCATAAAGAGGGAGAGTCCACCACTGCTACTGGCAGGGCATTCCATGAACTCATGACTCGCTGAGTAAAGAATCTACCCCTAACATCTGTCCTATACCTACCACCCCTTAATTTAAAGCTATGCCCCCTCGTAATAGCTGACTCCATACGGGGAAAAAGGTTCTCATTGTCAACCCTATCTAAACCCCTAATCATCTTGTACACCTCTATCAAGTCACCCCTAAACATTCTTTTCTCCAATGAAAACAGCCCCAAGTGCCTCAGCCTTTCCTCATACGATTTTCCTACCATACCAGGCAACATCCTGGTAAACCTCCTCTGCACCCGTTCCAGTGCCTCCACATCCTTCCTATAGTATGGCGACCAAAACTGCACACAATACTCCAGATGTGGCCGCACCAGAGTCTTATACAACTGCAACATGACCTCAGGACTCCGGAACTCAATTCCTCTACCAATAAAAGCCACTACGCCTTATGCCTTCTTCACAGCACTATTTACCTGCATGGCAACTTTCAGAGATCTGTGTACATGGACACCAAGATCCCTCTGCTCATCCACACTACCAAGTATCCGACCATTAGCCCAGTACCCCATCTTCTTGTTACTCTTACCAAAGTGAATCACTTCACACTTACCTACATTGAACTCCATTTGCCACCTTTTTGCCCAGCTCTGCAGCTTATCTATATCCCGCTGCAACCTGCCACATCCTTCCTCACTGTCAACAACTCCACTGACTTTCATATCATCCGCAAACTTGCTCACCCAACCGTCTAGCCCCTCCTCCAGGTCATTTATAAAAATGACAAACAAGAATGGTCCCAAAACAGATCCTTGTGGAACACCGCTAGTAACTGTACTCCAAGATGAACCTTTACCATCAACTACTACCCTCTGTCTTCTTCCAGCCAGCCAATTCCTAATCCAAACCTCCAACTCACCCTCAATGCCATACCTCCGTATTTTTTGCAGTAGCCTACCATGGGGAACCTTATCAAACGCCTTACTAAAATCCATATACACCACATCTACTGCTTTATCCTCATCCACCTCCTTAGTCACCTTCTCAAAGAATTCAATAAGGTTTGTGAGGCACGACCTGCCCTTCACAAAACCATGCTGACTATCCTTGATCACATTATTCCTATCCAGATGTTCATAAATCCTATTCCTTACAATTCTCTCTAAGACTTTGCCCACAACAGAAGTGAGACTCAATGGCCTATAGTTACTAGGGTTATCCCTACTCCCCTTCTTGAACAAGGGAACCACATTTGCTATCCTCCAGTCTTCTGGCACTATTCCTGTATGCAACGAGGACATAAAAATCAAGGCCAATGGCTCTGCAATCTCCTCTCTTGCTTCCCAGAGAATCCTAGGATAAATGCCATCAGGCCCAGGGGACTTATCTATTTTCACCCTTTCCAGAATTTCCAACACCTCTTCCCTACAAACCTCTTTCCTTAGATACAGGGCCCAAAACTCCTCACAATATTCTAAATGCAGTCTGACTAGAGCTTCATACAGCCCCTGCTCTTGTACTCTGGCCTTCTTGACGTAAATGCTAATGGGCGGCACGGTGGCACAGTCCCGCTGCCTCACAGCGCTAGAGACGTGGGTTCAATTCCCGCCTTAGGCAACTATCTGTGTGGAGTTTGTACATTCTCTGCGTGGGTTTGCTCTGGTTTCCTCCCACAGTCTAAGAATGTTCAGGTTAGGTGAATTGACCGTGCTAAATTGCCCGTAGTGTTAGGTATAGGGGAATGGGTCTGGATGGGTTGCTCTTTGGAGGATCACAGTGTGGACTTGCTGGGCCAAAGTAATCTAAGTAAATTATATTTGTCTTCCTAACTGCCAACTGAGCGTGCATATTAACCTGGAGAGAATCCTGAACTAGAATTCCTGAGGGCCTTTGTGCTTCAGATGTTTGAAACCTTTCCCCATTTTAAAACCAGTCTACACCTCTTTTCTTCCTACCAAAGTGCATAAGCTCAAAATTTCCCATGTTGTCTTCCATCTGCCACTTCTTTGTCCACTCATGTCGCAGGTCCAAGTCCTTCTGCAGCCTCCCTGCTTCCTCAGCATCTCTCCACCTAGCTTTGTGTCATGTGCAAACTGAGTGCCCTCACTTCCTTCATCCAGTTGTTAATGTGTAAGGAGAGTAGTAGTGGTCCCAACACTGATCCCTATGGAATGCCACCAGCTACCATCCTGAAAAAGACTCCTTTGTCCCTACTCTCTGTCTTCTGCCAGTCAGCCAATCGCCTATCCATGCAAGTATCTTACTCCTGAACACCATGGACTCTTATTTTATTTAGCAGTCTCCTGTGAAGCACCTTGTCAAAAGTCTTCTGGGAATCCAAATTGATCACATTCATTGGCTCCTCTTTGTCTGAAGTCCACTGAATCACACATCAGTCAGACAGTGGATGGCACTGGTCTAGTCATGTCCTCTGCCTATGGTCAGAGGACATGCTAGTCACCAACTCCATCTACTGGAGCTAACAATTCCTCTCAAAGTTCAATTTTGCACTTAAGTTTTATCATGAGAGAGGAAAGATATAAAATAGATCTAAGGGGCAACTTTTTTCACACAGAGGGCGGTACGTGTATGTAATGAGCCGCCAGAGGAAGTGGTGGTGGTTAGTACAATTGCAACATTTAAACAGCATTTGGATGGGTATATGAAAAGGAAAGGTTTGGAGGGATATGGGCTGGGTGCTGGCGGATGGGACTAGATTAGATTGGGATATTTGGTCAGCATGGACGAGTTGGACCGAAGGGTCTGTTTCCGTGCTGCACATCTCCGTGACTCTACTTACATGAATGGAGTGTTAACTTCCTCCTGAAATTCCAAAATTTCGAAATCTGGCCAAGACAATCAACCCTGGGGAAATTAATCTGTGTTGATTTGAATGCCCGTACTGTGGCTAGAGGTTCATGGGAGATGATAACACTGACTGAGTGTTTGGCAGTGAAGACCGGGTCAGATTGTTGGGTCAGCTAAATTGGTTCAAACGCTGCCTTCATCGTCAACCTTCTCCTGATTTGCCAGAGAGCCAGCTTATTTGAAACTGGGCTGGAAATTGGATTGTCATTGGAACATTTAAAAAAAGAATCATGGCACAGAAGGAAGTAATTCAACCCAAGCGATCAGTTCATCGCCTCTGTAGAGCAAGTCAGTCTGCCCCATTCTCCCACTGTTTTCCCGTAACTCTGGAAAATTATTTCCCTCAAGTGCCCCAACTAAATTTTGTTTCAAATCATTAATTGTCCCTGCTTTCAACCCCTAATAGACAAAACCAGACAAAAGTAGATGTTGCTGCAAATTAGATTAGATTACTTACAGTGTGGAAACAGGCCCTTCGGCCCAACAAGTCCACACCGACCCGCCGAAGCGCAACCCACCCATACCCCTACATATACCCCTTACCTAACACTACGGGCAATTTAGCATGGCCAATTCACCTGACCCGCACATCTTTGGACTGTGGGAGGAAACCGGAGCACCCGGAGGAAACCCACGCAGACACGGGGAGAACGTGCAAACTCCACACAGTCAGTCGCCTGAGTCGGGAATTGAACCCAGGTCCCTGGCGCTGTGAGGCAGCAGTGCTAACCACTGTGCCACTGTGCCAACCTCGCCACTGTGCCACCGTGCCAACCTCGCCACTGTGCCACCGTGCCAACCTCAACCACTGTGCCACCGTGCCAACCTCAAACCACTGTGCCACCGTGCCAACCTCAACCACTGTGCCACCGTGCCAACCTCAACCACTGTGCCACCGTGCCAACCTCCAAATGTGTTGCTGGTCAAAGCACAGCTGGCCAGGCAGCATCTCAGGAATAGAGAATTTTACTCAAAAGTAGATGTTGGCCCACCTATTTTATTTTCGGCCATCCTGGCTGTCAACCGATATGATAATTAAGTTGCTACTAATTAGGTAATCAATCCCTTTAAGCAACTCCAGGAAACCTTTCAGTGATGGAGAGCTTTGAGTATCATAGGGACCCGTTCCTAAGGAACCCATTCCTCCCAAACAATCCTCTACTCATCCTGTTACAAATGATCCCATGCATGCTATCCCAAAGTATTTAGCAACACGTTGGTTGAGGTATCTGTGTCATTCTGCAGACCCAAATTAATTGACACTAAAGTCGCTGCTTGTTCATTGAGTCCAGCCAGCCCACCTCATTAAATGTTTCTGCACTCTGAAAACTCAGCAAAAGGTGGCTTCTTAGATTACCTACTGTGGGGATACAGGCCATTTGGCCCAACAGGTCCATACTAATCCTTCAAAGAGCAACCCACTCAGACCCAATTCCTTCGGACTAATGCACCTAGCACTATGGGCATGACCCATCCATTTTTGGATTGTGGGAGGAAACTCTGTGTAAAGAGTCACCCAAGGCTGGGATTGAACCTAGGTCCCTGGGTGACCACAGACCAACCATGCAGCCGTCCTTAGCTGAGTTCTGTAAACAAAGACAAACTTCCATTTATATAGCAAATCCTATCACCTCAGGAGGTTACAATTGGCTGCCAATGAAGTTCTTTCACTATTGCAACACAGGAAAATGCAACAGCCAAAACAATAAGCTTCCCAGCTGAAAGAATCTGTTTTTGCAATAGTGATTGAGGGACAGATATTGGCCTCAACACTGGGGAGCCCTCCCTTGTCATTTTACAAACAGCATCATGGGGTGATGTAGAATCAAGTGCCTCAGTTTAATAGCTCAACTGAATGCAAGTACTCCGTCAGTTCTCTACTGAACTGAAATGTTAGCCAGGATTATGCCATTAAATCCTTGGAGTAGGATAATGAATGCAAAGTCATCTGACTCAAAGGCAATGCTGCTTTACTCTGAGCCAAGGCTAATGCTAAGCTGTGTTCTGTGTAGTTTATTAATGGTTGCAATTATATATTAGAATGTGCATTGAAAATTGAGAATGAAGGTGATATTGTGAAGGACAAAGGGTAAAGATCTGGTATTGATTTGGCACTTAGGTTGCATACATGTGAGCTAAAGGCTGAACTAAAATACACTTAAACAAAGTTTGTATACAGCCAATGGTCCATAGTGGTCTATTATTTATTGGTGGTGAAACATTTGCACTGGCGCTGTAACAACAGAAGGATCATAGATGAGGATGAGTCATCATCCAGTCCCAAATTTTATTTTCCAAACCTTAACATAGAACCAGCAGGCAATCTTTTACAGCTCTGTACTAACTAGTTGCAAGACTAAACTGAAAAAGAGAGGGATTTACACTTACATAGTATGTTTAACAAATCTAACTGTTATGTTATTCAGGTGGATATCCTCAATAGGTATGGGTTACTACCGGATTAAACTACAGTACCTCGGGCATATACCTGAGGCCGTTACCTGTCAAGTTTACCAGTGGTCCCTATTGACTGTATGGTCCTGATAGCTACAAACTCGGCTGGGTTTATCGCAGGTCTCTAGGTCCCTTCAGTTTATCCTTTCACCTAGGAGTGAGAGGGATTCACTTTAAGTCAATCCTAATGCCTTCTCAGCTAAGTTCTAGACTTAACATACCAACACAAAGGTAAACATATCTTATCAAATAAAGGTTCGGCGAATACGAAGTGTGTGGTGTAAAATATAATAGAAATTTATCAATATAATAAGTTGAATACTCACAATCAGATGTTTTCAGTTAATCACAATCGTTACAGCCTTTTTGAATGTTCTTAAAAGATACCTAGGATAAAAGCAGAGCTTAATACCTGAGTGTCCCAAATGGGATCTTCATAGACTAGCGTGTATCAGCTAGTTGGTTTAGATTGTATCTTCTTCAGGCTAGAATGCAGTGCCTCAACCGAGAATCTTTTAGGCAGGCGTATTTCAGCAAGCTCTTAGCCGTCCGTATGTTTCATCCGATCGGTCCGTATTTTGCACAAATGTGTCTTTTCTGCAAGCCTGGTGGTTCAGAGGATGGTTGGGTGACTCATTGTCTGTGTTTCAAGACAAGAGTGAGTTCTGTCTGTTTTAGCTCTGCTTTTATATCCCTTACAGTCTAAGTTAAGCAATTACATCATTTGTTTAAAGAACTGGAATCTCAAACTGTGCCTCGGTCAGCATTGTTTAAAGGTCGCGTTAAACACTTAATTAGCTGAGAAAACAATAAGTAGCTGATAAGTAGCTGGTAGAGAGCAGTTGCCACATAGTCATAGTTATACTTAATTGTTGCTAGGCTAAAATACAATAAAGAGTTAATAGTATCATTGTTGCTACAATCTAATATAATCAGGTAAAATTCCACAGAAGAATTGAGTCTTTTCATGAAGAAGTAGACAGATCCCATGACACTTAACGAGTTAATAGCATCATTGCTGTTAAGCTTAATCTTATACAATATAATATAATCAGGTAAAATTCCACAGAGGAATCGAGTCTTTTCATGAAGAAGTAGACGGATCCCATGACACTTAACGAGTTAATAGCATCATTGTTGTTAAGCTTAATCTTATACAATATAATATAATCAGGTAAAATTCCACAGAGGAATCGAGTCTTTTCATGAAGAAGTAATGGATCCCGTGACATCCCCCTCTTGAAAAGCGAGATTTCCCCATGTGTCTTTAAAAAGTTCAAATGATAGCTGAACAGAGTTCTACAATGATTGTTGTACCAATAGCAGCATGTATCAGGAGTTTTTCGTTTTTCTGCGCTCCATTATTATTATCTTCACTTTATTCATCAGCGGTGTAGTTTGTTGCAGTTGACGCTCTTATTATGAGAGCTATTGTGAGTAAAGCAGAAAAGGCAACATTAAATCAACGCATACATTTCATTTAATTATGCGAAATCATTCTGAGTCAGACTTCCCATGGCGGGTTTCATGATCAGATTCAGTTGTTGGGGTTCCGACGAATTTCATCAGTGGATTTCGTTTCCAATCATGTTGGTGGTCAAAGAGCCGGACCTCTGGTTTCCATGTTGACAGCCATCGTGTTTCCAACTGTACCATGAAGTTTGTTGGACCATCCGTTTTGGTCTTTCATTCAGAATCCTCATTTTGTACTCATGGTAGTCTTTGAGATCCTGTTTGCGGTCTCTTTCGCATGCCATGTACGGGGATATTTTGTGTTGTCTCCGGAGTTCCCTCAGGAGGCAGTCATTGTATCCAGGTGGGTTCTTATATTCTCTTTCCGTCCATTTCCAATCATGGGTTGGTGATGTATAAGTTACCACCGTTTCTATGGCTTTAGGTGACCATGTCCATTTTGACCATTCGGTTATCATATCGATTTGTGGATGAGGTAACGGTCTGTTGGCTTCTCTGGTTACGTAATTAAACACGTCTTGTTTTATGTTGGATCGGAGCATGTTTAGGTCAGTTAGGTTTTCTTCATTCCGCTTTTGTAGTTTTGCAACATAGTTCAGACAGTCCACAAAGGTATATTTTCCTTTGGAGAGTATCATTAAGTGTTCAGCCAGGTTATGGCCTCTTCTACGGTCATACTGTACCATATATTCTTTTGAAAGGGGTGTTTGTCGAATGCGTTCCCCTTTGATCAAATCTGGGTCTGGCAACATCTTTGTTGGTTTGCATACAGAAAGTAATATGTTCATATTCAATTCTTCGAATAGCATTGAGCAAAATGTGCATATTAGTCTCTGTGCCTTTTTACGTCCATTACAATTTAAACATTGTCCAATGTTGTGTTCTTTTAGAACTGTTCTTGGCTCAGTCCACCATCCGTATTCCGTGTGGTGTTGGTTTCCTTCTTTCTAGTTACCCATTCTTTAATTTTTGGGTATTGATAAAGGAATATTGAGGTTGTTTTTTTTTTCGCATAGATGCAGAGGGTTTGTTGAGTTCCAGTAATGTAAGTTTTTGGTTCCATTTTGGTACGCAGGTTTTCTGTGGTTTTGGTTTCTTCCAAGGTGGTAGCTGCTTGGACTTATTTTGTTTTTCTGATTTAGCGTCACCCAAAGACGGGTCGCGTCTGTGTTTCAAAGGTTTGGTTTGGTTTTTGGTTTGGACAAACGAAGGTTTATCCTGGTTTGAGGTCTGTGTTAAGACCGAATGACAGACAATTAATGTCTTTAGAATCAAGTGAATGGTAGCACAAGAAATGGCCCATTCTGGTTCGTAATTAAAAGATATGATTATGGTTGAGGAGATCAGTGTTAAAAACGATCCCCATTCTCCCTTAGTAATTTCAAATTTTCTTCGTTTAAATTCAAAGCCAATCATAATTGTGAGAATTAGTCCTATACCTAGGGTCAAATGGACCCATTTATATTCTACCAAGCCCCAAAGGAGCTGGAGTCCTTTCAGAATGTTTCCTCCTATAATGGGTAGGTGGTGGCAGTAGGCGTCCCATAGACTTACGGGCATGACTACAGGGCTAAATTGTTCTTTCATGTGGGAGAAAATACCACATTGGTTCGAGGAATTCCCGTTCCTTCACAATAGTTCAGAGTCCCAAGTAAGTCTTGGTTTTGTTTTCCCAGGAAGTCTAGGACTTCTTGGTATTTGGTTGTGGTTTCATCCATGCTTGCCGGTCGAGGAAGCAGAATGTGGTTTATTTTCGTTCTGGAATCAATCCTTTGATTAATGGCTTGAGAAATGGCCAAATTACGACCACAAACACCCAGAGTAGGATAAGTCCCACTAAGAGCGGTGTATATTGTTCTAGGCCAAGTCATGATAGAATCCAATAAATCCAATCATAGATTTGCACCCAAATGTTTGCAGTAGTTTGTAATACTGACATAGTCCATGCATTCATATGCAAGTTATCATACCAATTTTTTCTTGATTCTTCTACCCATATTTTTATCTCTTCCTGTAGAGTTTTTTGGTCAGCCTTCCTTTCTTTTGATATTAGGTTCTGGAAGGTCTTTAGCTTCTCGTCATCCGTTGGGCCCGAGAAGGTTATCTCCATCCATTGCTTTTCTGAATAGATGGTTAGCATTCTTTCAAAATGTTCTAGGTCAGGTTTGGGTTTTTCTATTTTTAGATTAATTTTTTCTGCCGGGTTCTTATAAGTTTCTCTGTTTTGTCTCATAATTTTGTCATTACATCCGACATGTCCTGTCGTAACATTAAATTCTCCTGACTGGTTTGTTAGCCAGGTATTTCCAGATGGGAAGTACTCTATCTGGCAATCTTTTTTTTTAACATATTGAACCGTGTTATTATCACAGGGTTTTAATAGGATTAAATTAGAGAATTCGATCAGTTGAGGCTGATTGTTAATTTGAATACATTTTTCCTTTTTCAGCCACCCATTTTTTAGGCTTTGCCAAATTGGTTGTTTTATTTTAGTTTCGTAATTTTCGTTTGTGAGGATGGATTTGATCTCTACTAGTGAGATCTTTAGTTGTTGATCTTTGTTTTCCACGTGGGATCTATATACCCTTGAGGTTAAATCAGCTATTGTCCTGTTTTCTGTTCTTACGGTGTTATGCAACCATCGTCTAGTTATTACATTTAATTGATTTCTAAGGTCATTAAAGGCAATTTGCCAGGCTTGGTCTTTTTTGATTGTTATCACCTCTATTATTAGGTTTTTTGAGTTTTCCCATTGTATTTTCTGATTTTTGAATAAATCCTTAATATATGCTTCTGCCTGTTGTTGTCTATTATTATTATTATTATTATCATTATCGTTGCTGTTATTGCTTTTTTGATTTGTGGTTATCACCAGCCATCTATCAGGAGAAGATTGTTCCCAAAAGGTGGCATTCTGCTTTGTTTTGTAGCAGTACATCCTGCCCCAATGGTAGCAGTACAGAGTTGTATTTTCTACTTTTATTTCAGTTCCCTGTCTTTGTGGGTCTTTTAAGAAGTATTTTAATTTTTTCCAGTCTTGATATACTGATTTCCATTTAGATGTTTGATTTCCATCTGGGTTTTCTGCCTCAGTGTTATACTTTTTGGTATTATTTTCATAGTAATTATCCTAAGGAACTTCATAAGTGTATCCACATTTAAATCTACCGTGTTCTATATATACTACTTTTCCTGAGTTGGGAATTTTGCAGGACCATGGTCCATGGGTTTCATTTCTTTTTGCTCTATTATCATTTGGGCAGTTTTGGAGGAGAGCGGTATTGTATCCTGATGGGCTATAACATTGTGTGGCTTTATCGGTGCATCCAATTATATGGGTGTTATTTTTATAATAATAGGATAGGAGCAGTTATAGCGGTTTTTTGATCCTGGATCTGATAGTCTGAACGGTTATACGTTTTGTATAAACAGTAGAGCCATCTATCTCTCTCTGAGGTTTCTTCATTTGTTGTAACATTTTGTATACTATAAGATAGTAATTCGTCTATCCAATTTTGTATAAGATTATCTATTCTTTGATCTTGTTCTTGGTTTTCATTCACAAGCTCCTGTTTTAAGACTATTATGTCTAAGGTGTATGTGTGTCCTATAATTTCTTCTCCTATTATTTCTGCTGAGGGTCTTGGATCTGTCCAAGTTTCATATTTTTGAGCTTGCGCAACATTTATCGTAATTAGTCCTAACATTACTAGGGCCATGTTGGATAGGGTTAATCCTCCTATTATTAGAGGCATTCCTGCTGAATTTGTCGAGTTACTGTTGCTGTCGGGGTTATTACCTGTGTTACATTCCAGGCTGCGCTTTATTACTGCCTGAAGTATCCATCCTATAGTTAGAAAGGCTAATACTATAAATAGTAGGGTGTGTTGAACTATATTACACTTAGAGCAGCGTTCTGCCGTGAGTTTCTTTTGTTTAATCGTCTTAGTCTCTTCTTTCTTGGGTTTTTTTTTATTTAAGTTTAGGAGGGTTTTTTACTTTTGGTATCCTTTTGCCTTTCCCTAATTGTCCTAACTCCATATTGTTCTGTTTTTGTTTTTTTTTTCTTTAAATATTTGTTTCCAATTTTTTTTCATTTCTGCTGTTTACATCTCTCTTGGAGGTTAAAAATCCCTCCATTTGTTCCCTGTGTTTCTCTTCTTCTCCTAAATATACAGCCATCCAATCTGCCATGTTCTTAGTCTTTGTTAACTGGTCTTATATTATCTACAGATAAAGTCCTTTCTTTACCTTCCTTCCCGACTGTCACTGTCCTATTTCCTACTTGGATTATCTGTTGAGGCAAATGATAGCGGGCTTTAAAGGCTCTTCCTGATTTATTTTGTTTTTTCTCTTGTACCCAATCTCCTACTTTAGGTTGCCAAAATTTTCTGTCTTCTTGAATTTTCTGTTCCCTTTGTTGTCTTAATTCTTTTTTAGTTTTTAGGAGATCTATCCATTCTTTTTTAAGTTTAGTTTGGGTTTCTATTTCAGGCTTATTTTCTGTATTCATTTGTACTCCATATCTCAAATAGTGCGGAGTTATATGGTTCTCTGCTCCTAAGAGATCTATGGGTGTGTTATTGATGGCCAGCTGCACCTCCTTCAACCATTGACTCCAACTACCACCGCGAGTGCACAATAATTTTGCCAAGGCTAGTTTGACATCTTGGTTTCTCCGTTCTACCTTTCCTGCCGATTCAGGATGGTAAGGTGTGCTAAACTCAAGCTGTATCCCATGAGCGGTACACCACATGTTAAAGTCCTGGTTTTTAAAGCCAGGTCCTTGGTCTGTATGAATTACTCTGGGAGGCCCGTTAGCGACCAGAATCAACTCACTAGCTTCTATAGCATCTTGTGTCCTACAACTCTTTGTTGGGATCAGGGTGGTGAATCCGGTACATTCATCAATACATACTAGGCAATATTTATTCGGTCTTTTAAATGGCTTTTTCCCGTGAGAGGTCGGCAATGGGCCGATAAAATCCATTATCCATTTATCCCCGGGCTCCATATTTTGTGACTGAATAATTTTCGGTTCTTTTTTAGTTCCTCCCTTGATATTATATTTTAGGCAAGTTTTGCATTCATTACAATATCTTTTAACTTCTGCATTCATCCCAGGCCACCAGTATTTCTGCTTTAGGTGTGACTGAGTGGTTTTTATTCCTGGATGCACGGCCCCTAAGCCTTCGTGGGCCGTCTTGATAAGTTCTCTTCTCCCTTTTCTAGGGGGTATTATCTTAGCCTGTTCTGTGGTTTGATCTTTAAATTTGGTTTTGACTACCCCATCAGATTCTTCCCAGTAGTCCTGATTTTTAGGGTATCCTTTTACTTCCTTGCCCTGAAGTAAGTCTTCCAATTCTTTGTCCTGATTCTCTTTTTGCATTTGCCTAGTTATTACTCTTATTTTATATTCTTTTCCCAAACTTGCGGCTTTGGCTGCTCGGTCAGCTAGATCATTTCCTTTTTTGTGTTCACCTTCTTTCTGGTGTCCTCTGACATGTATTACTTTTACATTTGGGAGGTTTTCTTTTAATCTAGCTATTTCTTCCCATATTTGTCTATATTGTATGGGGTGATTCCTACAATCATGGAATCCTTTTTCACTCCATTTATCTAGTTCCTCGTTATAGCCTCTACTGGCATAAAAGCTATCTGTACAAACGAGAATTTGGAGTTCTGCAGGAAATTGGCTTGCTTCTTTTAAGGCTAATTCTAACGCCTTTACTTCTGTTTTCTGGGCTGAACCTCCCAGTGGTCCTTTTATTTCTAAGACCTTTTCTTCTTGGAACTCATTGTTTAGTTTTGTACCAATTACTATTCCTATTCCTGTTAATTTTTCTTCTTTACCTTGTTTATCCAGGCCTCTTTGGGCACTACCATCTGTATAGATGTACATATCTGGATTGAATTCAGTTTTTTCTTCAGTAGCAGCTAGTTTATATTTCGGTGTCCACCAAGTATCTGTTTTTCCTGTAAGGGGCTGTATTTCTATAGTGGGGTCAGCTAGTAGGATATCCCATTTTTCATACCTGGCCGAGTGGACCCTTTGGCTCCTTTCTATTTTTTGTTGTTTGGATTGTAATTCTGCCAATTCCGTGAGGATAATTATCTTTCCTTCCCCTTGGATTTTTCTGATGGGTTCCACTGCTCTAGTTATGGCTACCCATGTTTTTTCTATTTTTGGGTATTTCCTCTCTGTTTCTGTAAAGTTTAAAGAGATATATTGGAAGGGTTTGTTCTGTCCTTGACTGGTTACTCTTACGGTGGCACTTTCTTGCCCTATAATTACTTCTAGTGTAATGTCTTTCCCTGGTTCATGCTTTCCCATGTTTTCTGCTTTATTTAATTGGTTGATTAGTTCATTTAGGTTATTTTGATCTTTTATCTTTCTCGGTTAGTTTTTTGTACAGGGGTTTAGATATTTCTGCATATCCTGGGACAAAGTCTCTGGCATAGTTACATAGGCCTAATATTGCTTGTAATTCTTTAATTTTGGTAGGAGGTTGAATATCAGCTATTTTTTCACTGTATTCTTCAGTTAGTCCTTTTCCTTCATTGGTTAGTTCCACTCCTAAGTATTTTACATTTTCTCTGGCGATCTGGGATTTTGCTAGTCCAATTATATATCCCTTATGGTACAGGTGTTCCATTATTCTATGTAGGCAGGCAAAATGTTCTTCTAGGTCACCATGAGTGATATAAATATCATCTACATAGCATTCTATTTGTCCTGGCGGAGCTAAGTTTTGTACTGTTTTTCTGACTTCTGCAGAAAATATTACTGGGCTGTTTAGGTATCCCTGAGGGAGTCTGGTCCAAACTAATTGTCTCCCTAGGGTGTCTGTTATGGCTGTATATGGCCACTCTTCTTTTGGGATTGGATGACTCCAAAATCCATTTGATAAGTCTAGGGTAGTTTTATATTTCTCCCTTCTTAAGGTATTCAATGTAGTCTGAGCTCCTTTAAAGTATGACGAGAAGGGCACTGATCCTGAATTCAAGTCTCGGTAGTCACAGACAAGTCTGTACTTTCCTGGCTTATCAGGCTTTGGTATTCCAATTATGGGTGTATTGTATGGGGATCCTTTTTCTATTAGGACTCCCTGTTCCTCAAGTCTTTCTATGACTTTTTGGATTTCCCTAGCTATCTCTGGTTTGTTGATGCCATACTTCTTTTTGATTTTGAAGTGTCCCATTCCTGTGGGAGTGGGATCAATGTTTAGATTACCGCAATGGTATGAGTCCTTTTGCCAGATTTCCCAGTGAGTTTGCACTAGGTGTTTTATTTTTGCTCTGATTTTGGGGTTGCTTTCTTTATCTAAAATTTCTTTTAAGTCTTCTGTTCTTTTGTCTTCTGTTTGTTCTAGTAGTTTGTGTCTTTTAATGTCTTCCCATCCTAATATTACTGGTTCTCCCTGGTCTTTTAGACCTTCTATAATTAGAGCTTTAGTCTCTATTTGTTTTCCATTTTTTAGGATTAATTTGATTTTTCCTACATCTGCCCATTTTACAGGTGCTCCTATGCCCTGATAAGGTTCTGTTCCTACTTTTGGTATGTTTAGTTTTTCTGCCAAACTTTTGTCCATTAATGACATTTCTGCCCCTGTGTCTAGCATTATTGTGAGCCATTGCTGTCTGTGGGGTTTATACCCCTCTATTTTTCCTTGTTCTTGAGGGTAGCATGGTTCTGCTGCTGTCTGTCTGGGTTTTCTCACCATCCCTGTCTGGTGGATTCTTTGCCCTTCTGTATTCCTTTCGTCCCCTTGTGTTTGCACTCTGGCTGATCCAGAGGTTATTGCTTGTCCCTGACTGTTTCTGGGTCTCAGGTTGTATCGTTCTTGTTGAACTTGTCCATTTGGAGGCCTAGGTCTAAAATTTTGTTGGGGTGGCCTATATTCCCGAGGTTGTTGTGGTTGCTGGGCTGGCTGTAGTGGAGGTTGGTATCCCCCTCTAGCTCTTGGGTCTTGATAATTCGGAATGGGGTTTCTCCCTAAATAGTTTGGGCTTACTCCTGGAATTGGTCTAGGAGGTAGCTGCTGTCGGGGAGGTCCCTGGTTTCTGGGTTGGACTTTTTCCACTACCTGAACCAATGGTTCATATTGGGGTCGGTATGTCCATGGTTTTCTTTGGTTTTGTTGGCGTCCTTGCGCCTTGGATTTCTGGGTTTCTGATTTAGGTTTTTCTGATTTCCTTTCCTTGGCTTCTGGTTGAGGTCCGTGGGGATTTTGTTTTCCTATTCTATCTAGGGATAGATTGAGGACTTCTCCTAAGTTGATTAATTCTTGTCTGAATACTTGCCATGGGTTTTGTCCCTGTCCTAGTGCTCTGTTTGTGGCTTCCCTGAGCCTGTTTGCATGGCCTTCATTCTGGAATTGTCTGAATAATTGCGACCTGACTTGGACATAGTTTATTTCTAGATCTTCAGCGGATTGTGCTACCTGGAGCATTGTTCTCCCTGATTCCAGGAGTGTTTTGAATATCTTGTTGGCTGCTTCTGCTCTTTGGGTTCCATATACCCGGTTGTGGGCTTCATGGAGTATGGTAACTAGATTTATGGTGGTGTGCGGTTCCTGATCTAAAGCAGGACAATCCAGGGCTTTAAATAAATCTGAATTTTCTTGGGGGGTTAGTCCTTCCAAGAAGGCTTTTAGTTTTTCGAAATGTTGAATTATATATTTTATTGCTGCTCTGTCATCTGAGGGAAAGTCTAGGAAGCAGATTTTAAAATTCTTCAGTGAGGGATCACCGTACACACGGCGGGCTGCTACCGGTTGTGGTGCTTGTCCGGCTTGTCCGGGCCTGGGATTATTGATTAGCCATCGGGCTTTTTCTACAGCATGTTGCGCCACTAGGACTTGTGCTGCTACTCTATTTAGTTGGGGTATTTGGAGCACTCTGTCTGCTGCCACTATAATTTGCTGAGCTATATCTTCTGCCCAGGCATGTTCTGACATGCCTGGTACTAGCGGTACTTCTCTTCCCCTTAGGTCTGTTTCTCTTCTAATTACTGTTACCGTATGTTGAGCTGGTAGAACGCCAGCGGTATGCTGGTGGGCTGGTTCTAGGGGGTTTCCAGTTCCATCTGCTGGTATGCATCCATCATAGTGATGGTGAGTTCCATCTACATATTCTATTCTGAACCTGTATCGGAGTCTTGCTGCTATAGGTTCTCCATTGAGTCTGTTTAGTCCTTCTAGGACTGACTCATCTGCCCTCAGTCTTACCTCCTGACCTCTTAGGTTAGGTGGGGAGACTATATTGTCGTTTCCTGCTGCGACTATTTCTGCCCAATCATTTCTAAAATAACAGGCAGGTATATTGGCCATTTTCTTTTTCTTTTTGAGGGGCTTTTATTTTTTTTTTGTACTATTCGCTATATCCCTACAGAAGGAGTTTATTTGGTGACAAAGATAATATTTACGCCGTGAGGTTCAAGATAGTGCAATCTCTCGAGCCCCACGTTGGGCGCCAATTGTTATGTTATTCAGGTGGATATCCTCAATAGG
The DNA here is from genome assembly GCF_020745735.1 of Hemiscyllium ocellatum. Classification (NCBI taxonomy): domain Eukaryota; kingdom Metazoa; phylum Chordata; class Chondrichthyes; order Orectolobiformes; family Hemiscylliidae; genus Hemiscyllium; species Hemiscyllium ocellatum. Next base: position 63,361,617 of record NC_083414.1, read on the forward strand.
TATGGGTTACTACCGGATTAAACTACAGTACCTCGGGCATATACCTGAGGCCGTTACCTGTCAAGTTTACCAGTGGTCCCTATTGACTGTATGGTCCTGATAGCTACAAACTCGGCTGGGTTTATCGCAGGTCTCTAGGTCCCTTCAGTTTATCCTTTCACCTAGGAGTGAGAGGGATTCACTTTAAGTCAATCCTAATGCCTTCTCAGCTAAGTTCTAGACTTAACATACCAACACAAAGGTAAACATATCTTATCAAATAAAGGTTCGGCGAATACGAAGTGTGTGGTGTAAAATATAATAGAAATTTATCAATATAATAAGTTGAATACTCACAATCAGATGTTTTCAGTTAATCACAATCGTTACAGCCTTTTTGAATGTTCTTAAAAGATACCTAGGATAAAAGCAGAGCTTAATACCTGAGTGTCCCAAATGGGATCTTCATAGACTAGCGTGTATCAGCTAGTTGGTTTAGATTGTATCTTCTTCAGGCTAGAATGCAGTGCCTCAACCGAGAATCTTTTAGGCAGGCGTATTTCAGCAAGCTCTTAGCCGTCCGTATGTTTCATCCGATCGGTCCGTATTTTGCACAAATGTGTCTTTTCTGCAAGCCTGGTGGTTCAGAGGATGGTTGGGTGACTCATTGTCTGTGTTTCAAGACAAGAGTGAGTTCTGTCTGTTTTAGCTCTGCTTTTATATCCCTTACAGTCTAAGTTAAGCAATTACATCATTTGTTTAAAGAACTGGAATCTCAAACTGTGCCTCGGTCAGCATTGTTTAAAGGTCGCGTTAAACACTTAATTAGCTGAGAAAACAATAAGTAGCTGATAAGTAGCTGGTAGAGAGCAGTTGCCACATAGTCATAGTTATACTTAATTGTTGCTAGGCTAAAATACAATAAAGAGTTAATAGTATCATTGTTGCTACAATCTAATATAATCAGGTAAAATTCCACAGAAGAATTGAGTCTTTTCATGAAGAAGTAGACAGATCCCATGACACTTAACGAGTTAATAGCATCATTGCTGTTAAGCTTAATCTTATACAATATAATATAATCAGGTAAAATTCCACAGAGGAATCGAGTCTTTTCATGAAGAAGTAGACGGATCCCATGACACTTAACGAGTTAATAGCATCATTGTTGTTAAGCTTAATCTTATACAATATAATATAATCAGGTAAAATTCCACAGAGGAATCGAGTCTTTTCATGAAGAAGTAATGGATCCCGTGACATAACTACCCCAAAGCACACTATCGCCAGTGAAGCACTTTTGGAATACAGGTACTGCTGTAAGGTAGAAAGTGCGGCAGCAAACTTTTACAGAAGGTAATGTGATGCTTGCAAGATAATCTGTTTTTGGTGATCATGGATGAGGGATAAATGTTGGCCTGCACACTGGAAAGATTCCCTGGCTCCTTGAAATTGGACAATGTCTATGCAATAGGAAAAACAAGACCTTGAGCTGAAATCTCAACCATAGGACAGCATTTCCAGCAGTGCAGCTCTCCCCCGCATATTGCACTGAAGATTTGGTCTAAATGTTTTTGTCCTCAGGCTCTAAAGCAGGACTTTGCACTCACAACTTTCTGAATTGGGGCAAGTGTGCTACTTACTGACCCATGACTGTCAGTCTGTTTTCCCAATGTCAGTAATTAGCCTTATTAAATGGAGTAGGCTGCACCATCAGGATCATTGTTGTGTAATTCAGGAAGAGTCAATGTTGCATTAAGCTTCACCCTTGCTGATAATGCCATGCACTGTTTGATGGCAACAATGGAGGTCAACACAAAGTCCCGAGAGGAGAAGATGTGTTCTGCACAGCTTCTGTGAGTGCTAAGTAATTATGTCCAGCAGGTTAATTTATATGAGACCAATTGCTATAATTCAATAAACTACTTATTATGCAAAACAAATGCCTCTCCCGTTTAGACTTATCAATGGTCTATCCTTTGTTACCAATAATTAGACAGAATCAATACTCAACTAGAGAATTGAATTAGCTTTATTGTCACTGTACACAAATGAATACAGTGAAAAGTTTATAAGTTGCCACTCTCAGCACCATCTTACGTCCAGATAACGTAAATTACAGGTACAATGCTTAGTTACAGAATAGAGAAGCAAGGAAATGAGAAAATGAGGAATGTAGTGATATTTGTTGAGGGCTGTCCCAAACAGCTCCATGACACGGACTCTGTGCTTACGGTCTATTCCCTGGGACACACGCAGAGACAAACATCCGTTGCACCTGGAGGACCATCAACTCGGTGAAAGATGCTGTTTGGTCTGCTCGAAACTTGTTGGTCTTCCAGTTGAAGGAGTTGACCCCAACCAAGTGTTGCAGACTGGCACATTCCAAGGTCCAGGACTACGCGCTGGGGGATGCAGTAAAGCTTGGGGCAGCTGCCGCCAAGGCGCAGTGAGGAAAGACCACCCTGTAAGGTCTTCCTGCCAAAGAAAAACAGGGGTCCATTCAGTAATTGAGCCCTCAGCAAAATGCCAAGAGGTTGATTGCAAATATAGAAAATGGTGAACATCAAAGCTTAATTTGTTCTCTGTAAGTGAAGAGAGTAGAGATCTGGATGGCTTCAAAGATAGATTTTTATGAAGAAAGCTTTTTTTTGCATAAAAATAGAGACATGAAGCAAAAAAACGTAAATTACAGGTATACACAGTCCAGCTATAGGTAAGGAAAACAGGTAGCAAAGCAAAATTAACAAACATCACAGTTTCTCTCCAAAGGCTCTCTGGGTGGGTGGGGTGGGGTGGGGGGGTTCCATATGGTTTGACTACTGGCATTAGTAACTGACATCCTTGCTTCGAAACCTGGTCACTGTCATCCCTGCTTCAGGCATTGGTCACTGATGTCTCTGCATCGAGTTGCCGAATGTCGACCCGGCATCTGAGGCCGGGGCCAGGTGTCCAAGGGAGGAGAGAGGGAGATTAAAAAAAAGGAAAAAGAAGAAAATTGTCCAGAGTGGAGGAGCTCCAACTGGAGTGACCTACTCCACTGTCATCTTACCCACCAGGAGAAAGGGAAGATGGTTGGCAGTGAACTAACCAAGCCAGAATACAGCAATTGTCTTTGGTACTGACTGTTTGATGTTGGTGATTTGACCGACTATGTTCCTGTGAAGTACCTTGGAATGTTTTATGAGACTTAAAGGCATGATAGAAGTGCAAGTTATCAATGTGTTCCTGATGCCATTTGGAAGATCATGTAAATGCTAGTGACTTAATGCTCCAAATTGCCAATGATAATATACATATCACTAACCAAGCCCGACATGTGAATGAATCTGAATTTATGAAGGATTTGTAAATTGCACAAATAATGATAAATTGATAGGCTAATCATGGAAGTAAATCACGTCCAATGGGTTTTGCTGCATAATTCAAAAATAAATACAATAAGATGATGTTTCTTTTATGTCTGTAGTTGCTTTATCAGATTTCTATTGATTCTATTGAGTCATCTACTCCCCTAGCGATGAGAAAAGATGTAACTTAATATCAGGGAGGCCCTCATGGAGAGAACGTTTCAGTGCTGGAAACACATTTCTACAGTTTAGGCTGTTTGAAGTGCTCTTTAACATGTCCCACAGACAATCGTGCCAATCCTTGTTGAACGTTCTTTGCTTCACATAGTAACACATGCCACAGCAGGATGTCCTTCATCAAATTTCACTGATACGTCACCTTTTAGAAAGAGGCAAAATAAACTGCAGATGCTGGAATTGAATCCAATTGGTAGCTGGAAGGAAGGGCAGTCAGATTAAGGCAACAAACAGCCTAAAGAACACAACCCTGAATTCTCCAATTTCAAATAGCCTCCCTTCCCAACCCCTGACTCCCTTCCCAGCCCCTCCCCCTCCCCCTCCCCCCCCACCCCCCCCCCCCGCCTTCCAGTCCTCTGACTGACCCATCCTTCCAGCTGCCAACTGGATTAATTCTTCCCATTCACCAACCAGGCCATACCCTACACCTGCGTTCACCTATAACTAACCCACCACTCTACCTCTCTCCCCACCCAAAACCCTCCCCCACCCTTATCCGCTGACCCCCTTACACCCACCCCTAGTCCTGAAGAAGGGTTACACCCGAAACCTTAACTTGTCCACCTCCAGATGCTGCCTGACTGGCTGTGTTCTTCCAGCCTCCTGCTTGTCTAACTTTTAGAAAGAGCTACCTAGTTGATCCAGCTTCTCCTCCCCAGCCCTGGAGTTGTGCAGGTTTTGCATTTTTAAGTGTCTATCTACTTGCCTTCTGCAAGTTTCCATTGAATCTGCTTCCCTCACCCTAGCCTTCCAAGCACTGCGTTCTCAGTCACAACTCACTACTTAAAACAAAATTCTCCCTGTCTAACTTCACAACTGTTTTTTTCACCAGTTTTCCTCAGTCTCTGTCCTTTTGGTGAGACTCCCCTCCAACCCGTCAAAGAGAATGATTTTCGCCTGCACACTCTCAAAAAAAACCCCATAATTTCATGGAATAGTAGAATGTTTACAACACAGAAGCAGGCCATTCAGCCTGTTGAGTCATGCTGGCTCTCTTGTAGGAGGAATACACTCATTCTATTCCCTCACCTTTTCCCCACAGCCCTAAAAGATTCCTGTCTTTAGGCACTTGGCCAATTGTCTTTTGAAAACCACAATCAAATCTTCCCACAATCTATCATTAGTCAAAATTCTAAATTCTCTGCATTTACTCATTTTGCCTTCATTTCCTTTGCTTCTCATCTTTTGTGTTGAAAGAAAAAGTTTCTCTCTCCCCTGTAATTTTGGCAAAGTCTTTCACATCTCCCTCTCTCCAAGGCAATGAAATCTTCCCTAAAGTGTCCGCGAAACTGTCATCCCTTGTCCTTGGAAGCATTTTTGAAACCTCTCTATTCCCTTGATGTCTTACCTAAAATCCAATACTCAAAACTGAACACAATACTCCAGATGAGACTGAGCCAGTGTTTCATTAAGGATCATCGTAAGTCCACTGCCTTTGTAGTTTAGGCAAACACTTTATCAAATACTAGGAGGGAGCTGGAAATTAATGAAGGTGAACATGCTGAAAGGTTAAAACAGAAATCCTAGCAGAGAGAAGAGCAGAGCTTCTTCAAGGTGGAAGGAACCTGTATACTTCAATATTTGGGGATGCCGGTGTTAGACTGGGGTATACAAAGTTAAAAATCACACAACACCAGGTTATAGTCCAACAGGTTTAATTGGAAGCACACTAGCTTTCAGAGCTTTCGCAGAGGCCCAATATTCCATTACCAAGTCACCCTCTGTTTCCACATGCATAGCACTTGACATGGGTCCAGCTCCCTCAGAGCTAACTCTCGTGGTGAATAGAACTTCTGACATTCCTGTTTATATCTGTCAGCCAGCGCTCCCTGATTGGACCAGATCAACAGCCCCAGTCAGGGAACTCACATTCCATGAGGTCCATGTGGCTGGTATCATTACAATCAATGCACCAAATCAACAGCATTATTCAAACCAAGCCTCTTTGTTGCTACAAGATACCTTCAAAATGATTTATCTTTAACAAATCTGTGCTGACTTTCCTTAATTAATTCATATTTGTCTAAGTGACTATCTTTTTGTTTTGCTTTCCCTCCAGTTAAACTGTCAGGTCTGTAGTTGCTGTGTTTATTCTCCACTGGCATCATCCACAAACAATTGGAAGATTACAATCAGTGCTTCTGCATTTCTGTCAGTAACCTCTGATGTATCCTCTCCAGGTTATTTATCAGCTTTAATTAACTTTCTAATACCTACATTTCATGAAATTTTAGCCCATCCAATGTCTCAATGGCCTTCTCTTTCATTATTACTTTGGCAGCATCTTTTTCCAACGAAAACAACAAATACAAAATTATTAATGTAGCATCTCACCGTGCTGTGTGCCTCCATGTCATAGAGTCATACAACATGGATACAGACCCTTCAGTCCAACTAGTCCATACCAATCATTTTGCCAAACTAAACTAGTCCCACCTGCCTACATTTGGCCCATGTCCCCTCAAACCTCTCCTCTTCACACGCCTCCAAATATCATTTAAGTGTTGTGTCTATACCTGTATCCATCACTTCCTCCGGCAGTTCATTCCATACATGAACCACACTCTGTGTAAAAACATTCCTTCTTGTCTCCTTTTTAAGTCTTTATCCTCTCACCATAAAAATACACCCCCTAATTTTGAACTCCCACACCTGAGGGAAAAGATCCTTACTATTGACCTTATCTATGCCCCTCATGATTTTATAAATCTTTATAAGGTCACAGCTGAACCTTCTACTCTCCAGTGAAAGAAAGTCCCAGCCTAGTTAGCCTATTCTTATCTGTCAAACCTTCCACTCCTGGCAACACCATGGTAAATCTCTTCTGAACCCTCTCCAGTTTGACTTATGGGCGGCATGGTGACACAGTGGTTAGCACTGCTGCCTCACAAGGCCAGAGACCAGGGTTCAATTGCCACCTCAGGCAACTGTCTGTGTGGGTTTCCTCTGGGTGCTCCGGTTTCTTCCCACAATCCAAAAATGTGCAGGTTAGGTGAATCAGCCATGCTAAATTGCTTGTAGTATTAGGTGTAGGGGTATGGGTGGGTTGCTCTTCAGAGGGTCGGTATGGACCTGTTATGTCGAAGGCCTGTTTCCACACTGTAAAGTAATCTAATAATATCCTTCCTATAACAGGGCACTCAGACCTGGAAACAGTAGTACAGAAAAGTCCTTAACAACATCCTGTACAACCTCCCATGACATTCCAACTCCTATACTCAAAGTCCTGAATATTGAAAACAAGCATGCTCAGCGCCTTCTTAAGCACCTGTCTACACGACACAAATTTTAAAGAATTATGTACCTGAACCACTTCATCTCTGTGTTCTGTAACACTATCCAGAGCCCTACCATTAATTGTATAAGTCCAGCCATTGCTTGTTTTACCAAAATGCAATGCCTCACATTTAGACTCGTAGAGTCATAGAGATGTACAGCATGAAAACAGACCCTTCGGTCCAACCTGTCCATGCTGACCAGATATCCCAACCCAATCTAGTCCCACCTGCCAGCACCCTCCAAACCCATCCTATTCATATACCCGTCTAAATGTCCCTTAAATGCTGCAATTGTACCAGCCTCCACCTTATCCCCTGGCAGCTCATTCCATACACGTACCACCCTCTGTGTGAGGAAGTTGCCCCTTAGGTCTCTTTTATATCTTTCCTCTCTTACCCTAAACCTATGCCCCTCTAGTTCTGGACTCCCTGACCCCAGGGAAAAGACTTTGCCTATTTATCCTATACATGCCCCTCAGAATTTTGTAAACCTCTATAAGGTCACCCCTCAGCCTCTGACGCTCCAGTGAAAACAGCCTCAGCCAGTTCAGCCTCTCCCTGGGGCTCAGATCCTCCAACCCTGTCAACATCCTTGTAAATCTTTTCTGAACCCTTTCAAGTTTCACATCTTTCCGATAGGAACGAGATCCAAATTAAACTCTGCTTGCCACTCCTCAGCACATCGAGCCAATTAATCAAGATCTCTTTGTAATCTTACATAACCTTCTTCACTGTCCTCCTTTTGATCCCTATTCTTCCACTTTTGCTATTTAGTTGCCTATAAAAAGATATTTGTATTCCTCACTGCATTACCTATATTTGGGGTAGCACAGTGTCTCACTGCTGCCTCACAGCGCTAGGGACTCGGGTTTGATTCCAGCCTCGGGCTACTGTCTGTGTGGAATTTGCACACTCTCCCTATATCTGTGTAGGTCTCTGCTGGGTGCTTCAGTTTCCTCCCACAGTCCAAAGATGTACAGGTGCGACGAATTGGCTGTGCTAAATTGCCCATTGTGTTCAGAGAGGTGTCGGTTAGATGTACTAGTCATGGTTAAATATAGGGTAGAGGGAATGGGTTGGGTTTGCTACTGTTCAGAGGGTCAGTGTGGATGTGTTGGGCCGAAGGGCCTGTTTTCACAATGTAGAGATTCTATGATACCAGTCACTTCTCAAACTCTTCCTTTGCCTCGCTCTGATTTTCTGCATCCAAACTATCTCCTCTTTGAAGATAATCCATTGCCCATTTACAATTCTGACCAATCTTCATTCCAACTGACCTATGACATATTTTTCATTACTCATTGAAATTGGTTATCCTCCAATAAAATAATTTCAGTTTTGGGTCGTTGTATTAAATATCGTTATATGGTCTGCATGGTAGACAGGTTAGCAAGGTTGATTACGGGGAATATATGGGGAACTAGCCTTTTGCATACAGAACTGGCTTGAAGCTAGAAAACAGAGGGTGGTGGAGGGTTGGTTTTCAGACTAGAGGGTTGTGACCAGAGATGTACCATAAGGATCAGTGCTGGGACCACTGCTTTTCTTCGGTTATATAAATGATTTGGATGTGAACATAGGCAATATGATTTGTAAATTTGCAGATGACACCAACATTGGAGGTGTAGTGGACAGCCAAGGAGACTACCTTAGAGTACTGAAAGCAATTTGACAATGTAAATCTCGCATATTTGAGATATAAGTATGTAGAATGCTAAGTCATTTCATAAAATAAAATCAAAATACTGTGGGCCCAGTAGTTAATCTGAAATAAAAGCAGAAATGGCAGAAGAAACTCAGCAGATCAGACAGCTTTTGTGGAGAGACAAACAGAGTTAACATTTTGAGTCAATGATTCTTCGTCAGAACTGAAGTGGGTTGGAAAATAATTGCTTTTATGTTGCTGGCAATTTGGGTGAATAGATGATATAAATATTTCTGCAATAGAACCCACAATTCCCTTTCTAACTTCCCACAATATCCTGAGATACACGAGGTCAGGTCCCAGGGATTTATCCACCATTTTATTTTCTAAGACCTCCAGCACTCCCTCTTCTGTAATGAGAGCTGTTTTCAAAACATCAGTATTTATTCCCTGAGTTCTCTAGCCTTCATTTCTTTCTCCACAGGTAAAATGGACAAAAAAAATTCATTTAATATCTCTTCCATCTCCTGAGTTTCAATACAAAAACAACCTCTTTGATCTTTAAGGGGTATCTTCATTACCTCTTCCTCCACTGTCATCAAAGCCAGGCCCTCAGTCCTCCTGCTGTCTTGGGTATTTAGAGTTCTCTTCTTCCAGAAGAGAATACAATGCATTCTGAGTGTGTAAAATGAGATTGTTGAGAGAATGGAACAATCGCATCCAAGCAACTGGGGAGTGTTCGATCACACTTCTCATTTGTACTATTTGGACAGCATTTAGTGATTCAGGTAGTGAGTTAGTCACCATGGGATTCTTAGGCATGCAGCGTGTGTGTGTGTGTGTGTGTGTGTGTGTGTGTGTGTATCAATACACAATGCCATTAAGGGGAGGGATTTCCAGGATTTTGACCCAGTGACAGTGAAAGAAAGGCGATATATTTCCAAGTCAGGGAGGTGAGTAGCGCGGAGGAGAACTTGAAGGTGGTGGCGTTCCCATATATCGCTGCCTGTGTCTTTCCAAATAGAAGTGATTTTGGGTTTAGAAGGCGCTGTCATAGGATCTTTGGTGAATTTCTGTAGTGAATATTGTAGATAGCACACGCTGCTGCTACTGGAGTTTGTTGATGGGAAGGAATGGATGCATGTGAATGTGGTGTCAATTAAATGGGTTGCTTTGACCTGGATGGCATCAAACTTCTTGAGTGTGGGCAGCCCTAACCGCACTCATCCAGACAATTGAGGAGTATTCCATCACACTCCTGACTTGTGTCTTGTGGATGGTGACAGGCTCTGGGGAGTCAAGAGATGCATTACTCACAGCAATATCCTAGCCTCTGACCGGTTCTTATAGCCACAGGGTTTATATGGTGAGTGCAGTTGAGTTTCGGGTCTATGGTAACCCCAAGGATGTTAACATTGGGGGTTTCAGTGATGGTAACACCATTGACTGTCAAGGGGTGGTAGTTAGATTGTCTCTTATTGGAGATGGTCAAAGCCTCGCATTTGTGTGGTGTAAATGTTACTTGCCACTTGTCAGCCCAAGCCTGGATATTGCCCAGATCTTGTTGCATTTGGACATGGACTGCTTCAATATCTGAGGAGTCACGAAAGGTGCTGAACATTGTTCAATCATCGGCTAACACCCCTACTTCTGACCTTATGATGGAGGGAAGGTCATTGATGAAGCAGCTGAAGATGGTTGAGCCTGGGATACCACCCTGAGGAACTCCTGCAGAGATGTCCTGGAGCTGAGATGACTGACCTCTAACCACAACAATCATCTTCCTGCCAGATATGACTCCAACAAGTGGAGTGTTTGCCCCCAATTCCCATTGATTCTAGTTTTGCCAGGGCTCCTTGATGCCACACTTGGTCAAATACAGCCTTGATATCAAGAGCTGTCACTCTCACCTTACCCCTGGAATTCAGCTCTTTTGTCCATGTTTGAGCCAAGTCTATAATAACATTAGGAGCTGAGTGGCCCTGGCAGAACCTAAACTGGGCGTCACTGAGCAGATTATTGCTGAGCAGGTGCTGCTTAGTAACTCTGTTGATAACACCTTCCATCACTTTACTGATGATTGGGAGTAGATGGGTGATGTGGTAATCGACTGGTATTCAGTGCTATTGAATGTCAAAGAGCAATGGTTACATTCTCACTTGTTGATGATGGTCACTGTCTAGTACTTAGTCATAGAGTCAACAAGTCTTACAGCACAGGAACAGACCTTTAGTCCAACCAGTCCATGTCAAAAATAATCCTAAACTAAACTAGTTCCACCACCTGCTCCTGGTCCATATCCCTCCAACATTTCCTACTCATATAGTTATCGAAATGTGTTTTAAATGTTATAATTGTAATTGTATCAACAACCACCACTTCCTCAAGAAGTTTATTCCACAGTCTGTGTAAGAAATTTTCCCCTCATGTTCCTTTTAAATCATTCTTTTCTCACCTTAATGCTAGTCTCGAAATCCCCCATCTTGAGGAAAAGACAACTACCATTAACTCTATCTATACCTTTCATTATTTTATAAACTTGTATACAGTTGCCTCTCAACCCGCTATGCTCCAGTGAAAAAAATCCCAGCCTATCCAGCCTTTCTTTATACCTCAAACCTTCCCTCCCGGCAACATGCTGGTAAATCTCTTTTGAACCCTCTCCAGCTTAATAGTATCCTTCATATAACGGGGCGACCAAACTAGACACAGTACTCCAGAATGAGGCCTCACCAACATCCTGTACAACCTCAACAAGATGCCCCAACTCCTATACTCAAAGGTCTGAGCAATGAAGGCAAGCGTGCCAAACTCCTTTTTAACAACCCTTGTCTTTGTGTGATGAAAACGTCAAAGAATGATGTACCTGAACCCCTAAGTCTGTCTGTTCTACAACACTACCCAAAGTCAAACCATTAACTGTATAAGCCCTACCCTTGTTTGTTGCACCAAAATGCAACACCTCACATTTATCCAAGTTGAACTCCATCTGCCATTTCTCAGTCCATTGACCCATTTGATCAAGATCCCTTTGTAATCTTAGAAAAATGCCCGGAATTCTCAGCTATGCTGAGTTAGCATGAAAGGGGAATTAAGTCTTTGGACAAAAAAGCCATAATCTTGTTAAATGCAAGGGCAGGCTTGAGGGGCTGAACAGCCTTCTCTTGCTCCTATTACCTATGTGTTTATGTTCTTATGAGACTGACTGCTCTTGACATCAAGGCCACATTTGAGAGAGTGTGGCATGAAGGAGACCTAACAAAGGTGTCATATAAATGACAATTGGCACTTGTGAGCTAAAACCTGAATATTGTCCAGGTCTTGGTGCATTTAGACATGAATGGCTTCAATATCTGTGCAGGCTTGCTTTCAGACTCGAGGCCTGTGACCAATGGTGTATTACAAGGATCAGTGCTGGGTCCACTGCTTTTGTCATTTATACAAATGACTTGGATGTGAACATAGGAGGTATTGTTAGTAAGTTTGCAGATGACACCAAAACATGGAAGTATAGTGGACAGCCAAGAAGGTTACCTCAGATTACAACAGGATCTTGAACAGATGGGCTAATGGGCTGTAGATGGAGTTTAATTTAGATAAACGCGAGGTGCTGCATTTTGGAAAGGGAAATCAGGACAAGGCATATACACTAAATAGTAGGGTTATGGGTAGTGTTGCTGAACAAAGAGACCTTGGAGTGCATGTTCATAGTTCCTTGAAAGTGGAGTTGCAGGTAGATAGGATAGTGAAGTTGGCATTTGGTATGCTTTCCTTTATTGGATAGAGTGTTAAGTACAGGGATTGGGAGGTCATGTTGCAGCTGTACAGGACATTGGTTAGGCCACTTTTGGAATATTGTGTGCAATTCTGGTCTCCTTCCTATAAGAAAGATGTTGTGACACTTGAAAGGGTTCAGAAAATACCTGCAAGGGTCCGGCCAGGATTGGAGGATTTGAGCTATCGGGAGAGGCTGAATAGGCTGGGCTGTTTTCAGTGGAGTGTTGGAGGCTGAGGAGTGACCTTATAGAGGTTTATAAAACCATGAGGGGCATAGATAGGGTAAATAGACAAGGACTTTTCCCTGGGTGGGGGAGACCAAAACTAGAGGGCATAGGCTTAGGGTGAGAGGGGAAAGATTTAAAAGGGACCTCAGGGACAATATTTTTCACACAGAGGGTGATACATATGTGGAATGGGCTACCAGAGGAAGTGGTGGAGGCTAGTACAATTATAGCATTTAACAGGCATCTGGATGGGCATATGAATAGGAAAGGTTTAGAAGAATATGGGCCAAATGCTGGCAAATGGGAGTAGATTAATTTAGGATATCGGGACATGGGCATGTTGGATTAAAGGGTCTGTTTCCATGCTGTCCATCTCAATGACTCTATGACTAACTGGTGTTGAACACTGCGCAATCATCAGCAAACATCTCCACTTTTGACCTTACGTTGGAGGGAAGCCACTTGTGAAGTAGTTGAACATGGTTGCGTTGCGGACAGTACTTGAGAAACTGCTGCAGATTTATCCTGGAGCTGAGATGTGACCTTCACCATCTTCCTTTGTGCTAGATATGATGCCAACCAGTGAAGAGTTTTCTCCCCCCGACTCCCATTGACTTGACTTTTGTTAGGTCTCCTTAATGCCACACCTTGTCAAATGTGGCCTTGATGTCAAGGGCAGTCGGTCTCATAGACGTCATAGAATCCTTACAGTGTAGAAACAGGCCATTTGGCCCAACAAGATCACATCAACATTTCAAAGAGTATCCCACCCAGACCCATCCCCCTACCCTATAACTCTACATTTACCCCTGATTAATGCACCTAAACCACATATCAATGAACACTATGGGCAATTTAGCATGGCCAATTCACCTAACCTGCACATCTTTGGATTGTGCGAGGAAACTGGAGCACATGGAAGAAACCCACGCAGACACTGGGAGAATGTGCAAACTCCACACAGTCATCTAAGGCTGGAAAAGAACCTGGATCCCTGGTGCTGTGAGGCAGCAGCGCTAACCACTGAGCCACCGTGCCGCCATCAAAACACAAAGATGTCAGAAATAGGATTAAGGGAAAGCCATTCAGCCCCTCAAGTGTGCCCTTGCATTTAACAAGATTATGGCTTATCTGCCCCAAGCGTCAATTCTTCATTCATGCTAGCTCAGCATAGCTGACAACTCCCTGCTACATCAAAAATCCATCAATATCCTCTTTAAATAGAGAATTCCAGGCATCCCTTGCCCTCTGGGAGAAGAAATTCCGTTGTATCTCAGTCTTAAACGAGTTTCCCTTTTGTCTTTAACAATGACGAAGGATCTGTTTCTGTGCTGTACATCTCTATGACACTTTATTTGAGATTCTCCCACTAATAGAAACATTCTCTCAACACTTATCCTATCAAGGACTCCTCAGAATCTTGTATGTGTCAATAAGATCACCCCTCACTTTTTAAAACTCTAATGAATAAAGACTTACCCTGTTTAGACACTTTTGATAAATCATCCCGACAGCAATCAGCCCAGAAATCTCTTTTGAACAGCCTCCAATGCCAATACGTTCTTTTTTTTAAATACAGGGAATCAAACTGCAGACAGTGTTCCAGGTGTAACCACAAATAACACCCTGCACAGTTGTAACAAGACTTCCCTGTTTTTAAACTCTAGTCGCAAGCAATAATGAGCAAAATTCCATTTGCTTTCTTCGTTACTTTCTGCATCGGCATGCTAACTTTTCATATTTCATGGCAACACCCAGACCCCTTTGTGCTGCATATGTTTGAAGTCTATCCTCTCCTTTAAAAACAGTCTGGCTTTTGATTATTCCTACCAAAGTGGATAACCTCACACTTTCCGACATAGTTAAAAAAAACCCATTAACCAACTTTTTGCCCATTCACTCACCTATCTGTAGATGCTCACAGATTCCCTATGACATCATTACAACATGCCTTCCCATGTAGCTTCATTTCATCTCTAAATTTGGATACATACATGCTGCCTCCTCCTCCAAGCTAGACAATGACTAATTGATGCCCTCGGACTGACCCTTGTAGAATTCTACTCGCTAAGTCTTTCCAACCTGACAATGATGCCATGTTGCTTTGTTTTCTGTGTGTTAACCAATCCACAATCCATTACCTACCCCTTTAGTCCTGCTTTCTGTCTCCCTCTCTTTTCAATCTGGGGAGTCACATCAGCAGTTTTCAATCCATTGGTACTCTCCAGAATCCAGTGAGTTCTGAACTATTTCAGCCAATGTCTCCACTATCTCTGCAGCCACTTCCTTGGATACAGGCCGTCAGGCCCTATGACTTGTTTGCCCTTAGTCCCATCGGGTTTGCCAAATGCACTCATGCTGGAGGTGTTTACAAAAGCTTTTTTCTCACGAGCATCTTGCTTATCTGTTATTTTTAGGATGTTGATTCTGTCCTCCACGAGAAGACTGGTTTAAATGATCTGTCATTTTCTGTTTCCTGTTGTCAACTCCCCAGTTACATTCTCCACACTTTCTTTAGCTACTTTTTAAAAAAAAATATATACTCATATTTATTGCTGGTTGTTTTCATATTAACTTTTACTTCCATAATCATTTTTCTCCCTCTTTATTAGCTTTTTAATCCACAGTTAGTTCCTGAAAAGAATCCCAGTCTTTAGGGATATCATTAGTTTTTGCCATCTTGTTAGCTTTGATTTTCGATTGGATACTTTTCTTGACTGTCTTTATTAAACCACGGTAGTCCAATCTTCTTATCAATTCCTTCATTTCAACCAGAATAAATTTTGCTGAGTGTTTTAAAATACCTGCTTAAATGTTTGCTACTATTTATCTTCATACACCTGCCTTTTGCCCTGTTTAGTTGAGGACACTGGTTTCAGACCCAAGTTCATCTCTCTCAAACTGAATTCGAAATTCTATTGTTTTGTGATTTTTAACCCCTAAAATATCCTTAAATACAAGATCTCTTATTATTCCTACTTCATTAGAATTAGAAGTAGGTTTTGTTGTCACGTGTACTCATGTTAAAAGATATACATTACAATCCTTCTACAGACCGTAGTCACTCCACACTGGTGATTCAACTCATGGTCTCTCTCTCCCCCACGTTGGGCCGACCCCAACTAGACTCACCTAGGCCCAAGCACACTGCCCGCCAGCTGCCCAGCTCTGGGCGCCCAGCCTGCTGGCTGCTCCACTCTGCTCCAGGTCTGCCAACCACTGGCCATCCTCCTCCACTCCGGCCCACCAATTATCCCGCTCTGAGCCTTCAGCTGCTACAACACTCTGATGCCATCACTGCCACTCTGTCCACAAGGTAAGTTACAAAATTCTAAAAAAGGAGGAGAACGAGAAAAGGGAAAAGAAGAGAAATGGACAGAAAGGATGAGCTGTGGGCGGAGCTCGGATACTGCCTACCGTGTGGCTGCCATCTTGGAACTACCCATGTCTACATCTAAAAATCCCAGGGTAGTTTCTGAACTTACTACACTGTTAGTGACAATCTTCGAGCATCTCACTGATCATTGAAAATGGACTGATGGGGCACTAACTGCCTGGACTGGATTTTTTGTGTACAGGATACACCTGGGCAATTGTCCACATGGTTGGGTAGATGTAACTGTATTGCCACTTCCAGAGTCTTAGGTACTAGTGCTGGAATGTTGTCAGAGCCCATAATTTTTGCAATATCCAATGCCTACAGCTGTTTCATGGTGTCATGTGGAGTGAATCAAATTGGCTGAAGATTGCCACCTGTAATGTAGGAAACTCTGGAGGTCTTTGTCTTACAGAGCTTCAGTTAGTGCCATGGTTTGGTCTTATATCCCTCTATTCCCTTCTCCCTCTGGAACACTGTAAGCTCCCAGTTAATGAATCAATGTTACCTTCTTTGACTACTCTGTAGGAATGAGCTCCACATTCTCACTGCTCAATGCAAAAGCATTCCTCCTATAAAAGTCACGAGTAGAGAAAATTTTACAAGGATGATGCCAGAAGTTAAGGTTTATAACTTAACAGAAGAGTTGTGATCTTTTCTGTTGATATAGGTTGGCTGAAGAGGCTCAAAGAATTTAGCCCAGATGCCTGTGCTATCGCATGTAATTCCCAACACAGGTCGTTCTGCTGTAATGCGACAGTTGCGTCCCTCTGCAACCTTGGACTATAAAAAGTCGAGCTATGTAAAACCATGATAGAAAAATCATGCTGTAGAAGATCGCTACGGAATATTACTATACCCATTTAGTGGAAAGTTCACGTTATCCAAACAGCGCCCCCAACTCATCAACCGTGTTACAGCCAATTAATGTTAATGAAATGCGTGTTAGAACAAAAGGATCTGGTAAATGTCATATTAGACAAACTAGTGCCTTGCTTGTATTGTGAAGTGTACTGTGAAAATGACGATTGAATGTTCCTAGCAGAGGGCTTAATGTTTTTATTAAGCAAGCAGACATAGAGCTTTGGGTTGTTGCAGACATTCATAAAGTCACAGATAGAAATAAAGAGATATAAAATGTCCCTTGTATCAGCTTTATCTCATAAAGAGCCTATTAATTTTGTACAGTGGGTAAACAATATGGCCATTAAACCTTGTGCATGGATGGAGTTAGCTTGCTCTCAGCTTCGTTAATGTCAGGATAAATTAATGATTCAGTTCAGTCAAAGGAAGTATGGATCAGAGGTATCAGTGGTGCAATGATGTAAGGTTATCTTCAGCCCACACTCCCATAGAGTGGAGCATCACACTTCATTTATGACTTTGATCAGTGCCCAGTGGAACAACACGTTACAAAATGCAACATCACATGAGAGGGGGGGCATTGCAGATTGCACTGTTAGTGCTGAATCCAGTTGGGGTTATGAGGATAATGACTACTTTTGTTCCGATTCAAAGTTTTGGCTGATGTCAGTTGACATTTTTCAAAATGATTCCTTTTCTAAAAAAAGGTAATTAATTCGTGTTGTATGGGTGTCACCCATCCCTAGTTGCCCTTAATAAGATGATGATGGTCAGCCTTTTTTCAATTAGTGCAGTCTGTTACGATGAAGATGCTTTCTCAGTGCGACCAGCTAGGGAGCTCCAGGATTTTGATTCAAAGGTGATGAAGGAATGGCAACATGCAGACTGATTAGTGAGAGAAAACCTTGTAGGAGGTGGTGTTCATCAGATCAGCAAAGCTTGAGCACTTGCCGGGCATCCTGGGGCTCCTCGCCAGTAAACACATTTTAATTTTGAGCCACTGCATCTCCAGCCTGTGTGTACCCCTTTCGCGAATATAACTATTGTTGGGGGTGCCTGGAGCTGCCACATGGTTCTGCTAGAATCCTCTTTGGCTACTTTTTCTGCCACCACCCCTTCTTCAGATGCTAGTCTATAGTGATTGGAACAAGGTGAGTTCCCTAAATGGGACCTTTAACCTAGTCAAATCGGGAATCCTGGCTGACAGACATAAACAGGAGTTGCAGGGGTTCTGCTTACTAAAGGAGCCTGCATCTGAGCCAGCTGGGCCAGTGTCATATACTATATACGTGTAAATAAAGGGTGAATTGGTGACAGGATACTGGCCTTCGTGGAGTTATTTCAGACGACACAGTTTACTAGCATTAAGTGGTGATGGATTAACCATGAATAAGTCTTTGGCAGAGGAGACACATACTCAAGTAACAGGTAGTAGCTCATTACATTAGCTTCAGAATGGTTCACTACATTAACTACTAGCTAAAAGACAGTGTAATCTCTGGGAGGTAATAACTAGATCTACACTACATGGCTGAAGACTGTAGAACTGACCAACAAATTCTAACAAATGAGAACTGACAAGTTCCTCTCAGAAGTAGTCAATGGGTGAAGCTATTCCAAAGCTTTCACGTTAACCCTTTCAGGCCAACTGTCTAATATAACACTATCCAGTTAGTCCCACCTCTTCGCAAGTTCCCCACAGATCGGAATCCTATCAAGTAGATTTCCCTTACTCTTCAGCAGTTGCCATCTTCAGGGAACAGGGCAATAGACACTTAGCAGTTCATTCCTTTTTGGAAATACTTGTTCACAAATTACCTTTCACAGAAATCAACAAGATATCTGACGCAGAGGCAGTCAGCAAAATACTCCAAGGGAACAAAGAAGCAGGAAAAGACAGCATTAAACAGCAACTCCGTGTTGTCTGAGTTCTGTTGGGATGTTTGAATCTCATCAGCAGTCAGAGCACAGCCCTGACAGATTTATCAAAGGTGAAGCTATAGAATGGAAACATCTCCAAGCTGCAGCACTTAGAAATAACTCTTCAAACAGAGGTGACTGAGGAGCAGGTCAGTATGTATTAATTGTGATCAGGGACTGTCTACATATGCAGAATAGCCTAGAGTGTGCTCAGTTTAACAGCCTCAGATATCTCACAAGCCCCAGCTCAGATGGAAAAGGAGTTCAATTAGTACAGATACCAGGGAGAAATCTGTTGCTGACGCAAACTCACGGATCAATAACAAACTGGAGATCCACAGAGCAGGTGGGTGGCTTAAACTTGAGCAAAGACTTTCATGAGAAGAGAGCTCACTGGATTTCTTTAATTACCCCATTTGAAGACAAGTCACATCATTCTGTCATGATCCCCCTCATGGTGGCTCAGTGGTTAGCACTGCTGCCTCAAAGCACCAGGTTCCCAGGATTGATTCCAACTTCGGGCGATTGTCTGTGTGTAGATTGTACATTCTCCCCATCTCTGTGTGAGTTTCCTCCAGGTGTTCTGGCTTTTTCCCACAATCCAACGATATGCCGGTTATGTGGATTAGCCATGGGAAATGCAGAGTTGCAGGGATAGGGTAGGGCGTGGGTCTAGGTGAGATGCTCTTCAGAGAGTTGGTGTGGACTCGATGGGCCAAATGGCCAGCTTCCACACTGTAGGGATTTTATTCTATGAAAAAATATGTCAGGATGGTTTCCTCAGGCCATGCTCTGGCTCAATGGGAGCACTCTCACTTCTCAGTCTGAAGATTCTGGTTTCAAGCATCACAGTTGAGGTGTTGTCCTCTCGCATGGATTTAAAAGATTCCACTATTTCAGAAAAAAAGCAGTGTGGTTCACTTGGTCAACATTTATCCTTCAACCAGCATCAGTAAAGCAGATAACCTGGTTGTTATCTTGGTGACGTTTGTGTGATTTTGCTGTGTCCAAGTTTATATTAAGATTAGATTAGATTCCCTACAGTGTGGAAACAGGCCCTTCTTGTCACCATATTTCCTAAACTCCTCTAGTGATCACACTACAGCAGAACTTCATTAGCTGTATTAATGCTTTGGGACATCCTGAGATTATAAAAGCACTCAGAATTACACTTTCACTCACATGTACAAGGAATATCTGACCATCTGAACCTTTCAGAACAGAGCTTATTGCTCAATTAGCATCTTTTCCACCACCTTAAAGTTACACTGCCTCTATCTCTCCCCAGTGCAGTGCCTACAATCTACACAGCAGCAACGCTAAAAGCCCTTCTGAACAGCACATCAGAATTTGTTTGCTACAATTCTATTAAAGAAAATGGGCTGATCATATCAGTATCATTTTGTTACCTTCTTAGTTCAATTTTCAAAAATTGTATCTAATAAGTGAATTTTCAAATCACCCCCCTGATTTTTAGACTCTTCACTTCTGTCTAATTCTATGGGCCTGAGATCTAGTCACGATACAGCTGAGTAACAATTCAGGATGTTCCTCCTATAACATTTCAGTTTCTTTTATCTCCACTGGTTCTTCCACCATCCCTGATGAGGCCAGTATTCTTGAACTTGCCAGGTCATTCCCATAAAAGTGGGGATACGTTATCTATGAAACAATGTCGTTATAGATAAAGTCTAGAGAAATTAGTTCATTTGAATAAAGAGGTTAAGTTCATGATGAACATGGACATAATACCAAAGCCAATCAAGTCTTCACATTGTACTTGGGATCATAACACTTCTACTACTTCCATTTGTGGTTATTTTCAATCTCCCTGATCTTCCCATGATTCTGAGACATTATATTTGGTCTGAGGTTTTGATTCAGCAGGGCAATGTTTGCTTTCAATCTTCTGCCTATGAGTTATGCTGCCAGTGAATATCCATTTACTCCAAGTGATTTAATAAGGCTAAATCCCAATCTGTGTTTTTAGCTTTTAACAACGTCATGGTTTTATCAATCTGTCTGCCTCTCCATCTACCTGGGGATGTAATGGAGAACTTTGACATGGTTGATTCCTGCCTTCTGTTGTGAACTTCCAGTATGATTCATTCATGAAGGACAAACTGCTGTCTAAAACAATCTCATCTGGGAACCCATGCAAATAAAAGGTTCTCTTCAGTACTTTAATCACTGACTCAGC
This sequence comes from Hemiscyllium ocellatum, assembly GCF_020745735.1. Taxonomy (NCBI): domain Eukaryota; kingdom Metazoa; phylum Chordata; class Chondrichthyes; order Orectolobiformes; family Hemiscylliidae; genus Hemiscyllium; species Hemiscyllium ocellatum. Next base: position 63,382,470 of record NC_083414.1, read on the forward strand.
TACAGTTGTATTAGCTGTGGAAACTTTGGTCCTTCTGGGATAGTAATCTGCCAGAATCAATGTGCTTTCAGTTGAAAGTTGAATAAATCCAATCAAGCCTGTGCTAAAACCAATGCAGTGAACTGGAAGATATTACAGCACTATTGATACCTGACCACTGTTCGCAAATGGTTGGCAAGACAATCTAAAATTCTCTACCTCTTTTGAAAGCTTTGGTCACCATATAGACTGTCGCACTCCTACCATGTCTGTGGTGATTTATAAATGGCCTTCATGAATTCATTTTTGAATTTTTCTCTTCATGGGTTCGACATTATCAGCCAGTGATCAAACATTAGCAAATCATCTATGTAGTCAAGTGTTGCTTCTGTTCATGACATATTCCTAAAAGCTAGACTGTTGGACTGCACTTCAACCATCTAGATAAATGTTCTGATTTTGGCGCATTCTTCATCTGCATTCTGTGTGTCATGAATTTTTTGCAACTACTTCTCCAAACCTGATGACTGGAATTAGTTATTATGGTTGAAAAATGGCTTTCTTTCTTCGATGAGGAACCATACCTCCTAATTCAGTCTTATGCACTAACACTGTGAATTGGCTGTAATTTGTTCCTTCCTTACATCATGGACTGTCAAGTAGCCATATCGTATTAATTTGAGTCTGAACTTCTGGATTCACAGGGGCATTTTCACTATTTCTTTCAAATCCACGAATATACTGAGTGGCCTTCAGTCTGCAAGGGCCAGCATGGTTTGTGAGGGAAAACAAGCAATGTGATGACCAAAAAAAAACAGCCTAATTGAGACTATGGATAAATGTATAACTGATGAAACTCAGAATATCACACCGCTTGGTGAACAAATAGCTATGTGTGTCTCAAGACTGATACCTCAGTAGAGGCAAAGGATGATTTCATTATCGCCCTAAGAATAATCCTTTGTAATTGTGACAAAGATCACGCCAAGCCATAAACAATCTGCAGGTAGCAAATTGATTAAGTGAACATGTTGATTTCACCACCAATGCAGGGCAAAATAAAATCCAAACCAATCAATACATTGAAGTGAAAGGCTTTTCAGCACACATCTATAGATGGGTGAAGAATAAAGATCTGCTGACATAGCTTTCAGTTGTGGGATGCGTACAACCACCACTGAGAAGGGATGAACAATGCCCAAGGATTCAACCTACTGCAAAGAAGTTAAAAATCACACAACACCAGGATATAGTCCAACAGGTTTATTTGGAAGCACTAGCTTTCGGAGCGCTGCTCCTTTATCAGGTAACACTGGCACCTCCACATCATACTACAAAGAAGACATTGCCTGTTTCAGGAAATGAAGGAAATCCAATACATTAAAAGCCCTCAGGTTTAAAGGGGCCTACAACTGTCAGACTGTGAGGATGAGAATGCAGTGCAATGGTCTTCTACTTAATCAACTATCAATCTTCAAACTCAAAAGGGTGTGCACTGCAGGAGAAACTGAAACATCGAGGCCAACATCGAATTTGTCAAGCCAGAGATTTGGGGTGGTGAGGTTATTGGTAAATGTGATTTTTACACAAATACATGATGTTAGTAATGAGATAAAAAGCTCAGAAGGAGATGTTGCAAATGAGTCTGAGTATGTCTGAATTGATTAATATTGAAGATGTACTATCAGCACCACTTACTATGATGATGTCCTGTGGTCTGGTCATCAGAAAGGTTCAGGATCTCAAAGTTGCTGCAGCAGAGTCTATCATAGCAATATTACTTGTAACTAGTTTTTAACATACTATATCTCAGAACATAGAATATAGTACAGCACAGTACAGGCCCTTCAGCCCATGATGTTTTGCTGAGCATTTATCTTAATATAAGATCAATCTAACCTACACACCCCTCAATGTATTGCTATCCATGTGCTTGTCTAGCAGTTGTTTAAATGCTCCTAATGTCTCTGACTGCTACCTTCACTGGCAGTGCACTCCACACATCAACCATTCTCTGTGTAAAGAACCTACCTCTGACATCTCCCGTATACCTTCCTCCAGTCACCTTAAAATTATGATCCCTCATGACAGCCATTTCTGTCCTGGGGAAAGTTCTCTGGCTATCTACTCTATCTATACTGCTCATTACCTTGTACACCTCTATCAAGTCACCTCTCTTCCTTCTTCTCTACAGTGTGAAAAGCCCTAGCTCACTCAACCTTTCTTCATAAGACAAGCCTTCCAGTCCAAGCAGCATCCTGATAAATTTCGTCTGTACTCTCTCTAAAGCTTCCGCATCCTTCCTATAATAGGATGACCGGAACTGGACACAATACTCCAAGTGTGGTCCATAGCTGCAGCACAACCTCATGGCTCTTAAACACAATACCCCTGTTAATGAAAGCCAAAACGTCATACACCTTCTTAACAATCCTATCAATTTGGGTGGCAACTTTGAGGGATCTATGTAAGTGGACCCCAAGATCCAGCTGTTCCTCCACACTGCCAAGAATCCTGTCTTTAAACCTGGATTCAACATTCAAATAGAATCACACTGCATTTATCCATGTTGAACTCCATCTGCCACTTTCAACCCAGCTCTGCATCCTGTCCATGTCTTGTTGCAGCCTGCAATAGCCCTCAACACCACTGACCTTTGTGTCATCAGCAAACTTACTAACCCACCCTTCATTCTTCATCCAAGTCATTTGTAAAAATTACAAAGAGCAGAGGCCCAAGAACAGATCCCTGGGGGTCACCACTGGTCGCCGACATCCAGGCGGAATACTTTCCATCCACTACCACTCGTCTTCTTTCCGCCAGTCAATTCTGTCTCCAGACAGCCAAATTTCCCTGTATCCCATACCTCCTAACTTTCTGAATAAGCCTACCTTGGGCAACCTTATCAAATGCCTTACTAAAATCCATATGCACCACATCCACTGCTCGACCTTCTTCAACCTGCCCCGTCACATCCTCAAAGAACTCAATAAGGCTTTTGAGGCATGGTGTGCCCCTAACAAAGCCATGCTAACTATCTTTAATCAAACTATGTATTTCTAAATAGTAGTAAATTCTATCTCTTAGAATTCTTTGCAGTACCTTACTCAGCGCAGGCATAAGACTGACTGGCCTGTAATTCCCAGGGATTTTCCCTATTCCCTTTCTTGAACAGAGGAACAACATTCGCCTCCTTCCAATCATTCAGTACTACTCCTGTGGAGAATATGGATGCAAAGATCGCTCTCTCTCCCTTACAGACCATGTGCTTGTTGACTTTGTCTGTCTTTCTTCCTTTTAAAAGTCCTGTTGTCTTAGCTATTTTTTCCTCCAAAGTTCCAAAACAATTGCAACAGCATATAAAATAATAATTGCCGCTTCTAGGATTTGAGAAAATCATCTCCAACACCTAAAGTACCTCAAAAAAAAGGAACAGCCTATTACAGCCAGAAATTTTCCCAACCTCCATCTTGGATTACCCAGAATCCTATTGGAAGTATGTTGTGAAACTTTTTTTTAAGATTAGATTCCCTCCAGTGTGGAAACAGACCCCTCAGCCCACACCGACCCTCAGAATATTAACCCACCCAGACCCATCTTCCTCTTACTAATGCACCTCACACATGGCCAATTCACCTAACCTGCACATCCCTGTGATTGTGGGAGGAAACCAGAGCACCCAGAGGTATCCCACGCAAACACTGGGAGAAAGTGCAAATCCACATTGACAGTGACCTGAGGCTAGACTCGAACCTGGGACCCTGTGCTATGAGGCAGCAGTGCTAACCACTGAGCCACATGTTGAAATGGTTCAGAAAAGATTTACAAGGACGTTGCTAGGGTTGGTGGATTTGAGCTATAGGAAGATTTCTTACTGACCCTCTAAAGAGCAACCCACCCAGACCCATTCCCCTACACCTAACTGCATATCTTTGGACTGTGGGAGGAAACCCACACAGACACGGGGAGAATATGCAAACTCCATACAGACAGTTGCCTGAGGTGGGAATTGAACCTAGGTCTCTGATGCTGTGAGGTAGCAGTGCTAACCACGGTATCACCATGCAACCCATAGGCTGGGGCTTTTTTTCCCTGGAGTGTCAGAGGCTGAGGAGTGACTTCATAAAAGTTTATAAAACCATGAGGGGTGTGGATAGGACAAATAGACAAAGTCTTTTCCCTGGGGTGAAGGAGTCCAGAACGAGAGGGCATAAGTTTAGGGTGAGAGTGGAAAGATATAAGAGGGGCCTAAGGGGCTACCTTTTCATGCAGAGGATGATGCATGTATGGAATGAGCTGCCAGAGGAAGTGGTGGAGGTTAGTATAATTGCAACATTTAAAAGGCATTTTGATGGGTGGATGAATAGGAAAGGTTTCAAGGGATATGGGCTAAATGATGGCAAATGGGACTAGATTGGGTTGGGATATCGGGTCAGCACGGACAATTTAGACCGAAGGTTCTGTTTCCGTGATATACATCTCCATGATTCTAATCTCATTCCTCATTTCCTGCAGTAATCTTGGATATATCCGGTCCGGCCCTGGGGTTTTGTCTATCTTGATGCTTCCTGGAATTTCCAGCCACCGATGACAGGCTCACTGGTCTATAGTTCCCAGGCATATCATTACCACCTTTCTTAAACAGTGGCACCACGTTAACGAATCATGAGGGAAAAAAAAGGGGAAATGAGATAGCTCAGGAAATAGAGTTATGGAGAATTCAAAGGGTTTTTACAAATACATTAAGGACAAAATGATAATTAAAGAGAAGATAGGGCCCCTCAAAGATCAGCAAGGTGGTCTTTGTGTGGAGCAGAAAGAGATGGGGGAAGATACTAAACAAATATCTTGCATCGATGTTTCCTGTGGAAAAGGACATGGAAGATATAGAATGTAGGGAAATAGATGGTGACATCTGGAAGAATATCCATATTACAGAGAAGTAACTGCTGAATGTCTTGAAATGCATAAAAGTGGATAAATCCTCAGGACCTGATAAGGTGCACCCTTGAACTCTGTGGGAAGCTAGGGGAATGATTGTTGGGGCCCTTGCTGAGATATTTGTATCAACAATAGTCACAGGTGAGGTGCCAGAAGATTGGAGGATGGCAAATGTGGTGCCACTGTTTAAGAAAAGTGGTAAGGACGAGCCAGGGAACTATAGACCAGTGAGCCTGACATCAGTGGTGGACAAGTTGTTGGAGGGAATCCTGAGGGACAGGATATACACGTATTTGGAAAGGCAAGGACTGATGAGGGATAGTCAACATGGGTTTGTGCATGGGAAATCCTGTCTCACAAACTTGATTGAGTTTTTTGAAGAAGTAACAGAAGATTGACGAGGGCAGAGCAGTAGATGTGATCTGTATGGACTTCAGTAAGGTGTTCGACAAGGTTCCTCATGGGAGACTGGTTAGCACCATTAGATCTCATGGAATACAGGGAGAACTAACTATTTGGATACAGAACTGGCTCCAAGGTAGAAGACAGAGGGTGGTGGTGGAGGGTTGTTTTTCAGACTGGAGGCCTGTGACCAGTGGAGTGGCACAAGGATCGGTGCTGGGTCCTCTACTTTTCATCATTTATATAAATGGTTTGGCTGTAAGCATACGAGGTATAGCTAGTAAGTTTTCAGCTGATACAAAAATTGGAGGTGTAGTGGACAGCGAAAAAGATTACCTCAGATTACAATGGGATCTCGATCAGATGGGCCAATGGGCTGAGGTGTGGCAAATGGAATTTAATTTAGATAAATGCGAGGTGTTGCATTTAGGGAAAGCTAATTGTAGCAGGACTTACATACTTCATGGTAAGATCCTAGGGAGTGTTGCTGAACAAAGAGACCTTGCAGAACAGATTCATAGCTCCTTGAAAGTAGAGTTGCAGGTAGATAGGATAGTGAAGAAGGCGTTTGGTATGCTTTCCTTTATTGGTCAGAGTATTTAGTACAGGAGTTAGGAGGTCAAGTTGTGGCAGTACAGGACATTGGTTAGGCCACTGTTAGAAAATTGCGTGCAATTCTGGTCTCCTTCCTATCGGAAAGATGTTGTGAAACTTGAAAGGGTTCAGAGAAGATTTACAAGGATGTTGCCAGGGTTGGAGGATTTGAGCTATGGGGAGAGGTTGAATAGGCTGGGGCTGTTTTCCCTGGAGTGACCTTATAGTGGTTTATAAAATCATGAGGGACATGGATAGGATAAATAGACAAGGTCTTTTCCCTGGTGTGGGGGCATCCAGAATTAGAGGGCATAGGTTTAGGGTGGTGCATGTGTGGAATGAGCTACCAGAGGAAGTGGTGGAGGCTGGTACAATTGCAACATTTAAAAGGCATCTGGATGGGTATGTGAATAGGAAAGGTTTGGAGGCATATGGGCCAGGTGCTGGCAGGTGGGACTAGATTGGGTTAGGATATCTGGTCGGCATGGATGGGTTGGATTGAAAGGTCTGTTTCTGTGCTGTACATCTCTATGACTCTATGACATCCACTTTCTTAATTTGTTCAAGCCTATTAACCGTTTCTGATGCAAAAACACCCAGGAGACTGTACAAGAAAAGAACAGGCCTAAGGAAACAGCCTTAGAGAGGGAAGGATGCAGTGATTGTAACAATAGAGAATGAGTTCCCTGATTGGGGCTGTTAACCTGGTTGAATCAGGGAGCCCTGGCTGACAGAGATTTCACTGTTTAAAAGGTCCCTCTTTCTATTGAATACTGAAGCCAAAAACCCATTTAGGACCTCCCCTACCTCTTCAGACTCCAGTCACAAGTTCCCTCCAGTACTCTTGATCGGCCCTAACCTCTCTCTGATCATTCCTTTATTCCTCACTTCAGTGTGGAACGCCTTTGGGTTTTCCCTAATTCCTCTAGGCAAGGCTATTTTGTTTCCCTTCCTAGCTCTCTTCAGTCCATTTTTGAGTTCTTTCCTAGCTACTCTGTAATCCTCTAAAGCTGTGCCAGATCCTTGCTTCCTCTTGTTAACTGCAAGAGACTCTTTTAGTTTGACCACAAAATGATTTTCCTCAACTTTGTTAGAGTAAGCAAGTCCTGTACTTTCCTACACTTAGAAAGGATAGTGGCAGGAACTTCCATCGTGAGCAGTAGCTCATACAGTGCCCACACAATGCACATCACCATCATCACTAACATATTCATTGTCACATGACAATCATCATTTATTGTGCAACATGAGAATTTAATCACAAAATGTTTTTAACTTCCTGGTTTGCTCCGTGTGAATCCCTCAGAGATTAGTCTTTAAACTGCTTGTTCATATTAGATTAAAGATTCTGCCAAGCATTTAGAGAGTGCAGTTCATGCTCTCTTAACACCGCCTCCTACAGTAAAAAGGAAAGTTCTTACATTGATACAGATCCTTTCCTGAACTCAGGAAAGCCAAAACACTGTATAGCCAATGGTGTACTTTTAAAGTGTCATCACTGTAATGATGTAGGGAAATGGACATCTAACCTGTGAACAGTCAGTGCCCACAAATAGCAATCTGAACAGATCATTTTATTTTAATGATGTAAATTGAGGGATAAATAATAATGATGACAGTGGGGAAAATTTTACCTGTCATCTTCAGAATAGCAGTATGTTTTATTTTATGTTCATCTGAGACAATTGACCAGCATTTAATCCAACATATCATCCGAAAGGTGACATCTCAGACAGTGTAGTACTCCTGCAGTGCTATTCTGGCAGGTCAACCTGTATGTTGTGCTTTAGTCTCTAGAATTAGACTCAAACCCCATAGAAATAGCACCGGAGAGGCCAGTATCCCGTCACCAAGTCACCCTTTATGACACGTGCATAGTACTTGTCACTGATCCAGCTTCCTCACATCCAGCACTCAGAGTGAGCAGAACCTCTGACACTCCTGTTTATCTCTGTCAGCCAGGGCTCCCTGATTCAACCAGGTTAACAGCCCCAATCAGGGAACTCATACTCTATTGTTACAATCACTGCATCCTTCCCTAAGGCTGTTTCCTTAGGCCTGTTCTTTTCTTGTACAGTCTCCTGGGTGTTTTTGCATCAGATATGGTTCCTCCGACATAGCCTTGGATCCAGGCAGCATGTACCAACCACATCCCACTCTTGTGGCTACTGAAATAACAACTCCACAGAAGCTGTCACCAAGTAACCCTTTATTTGCAACTGAAGAGTCCATGACACTGATCCAACTCCCTCAGAGCCTGCTATCAGCGTGAACAGAGCCTCTGACAGTCCTATTTATATCTGTCAGCCAGGGCTCCCTGATTGATTCAGAATAACAGCCCCAATCAGGGAACTCACATTCTATGGGACTAGCTGACCTTGTTACAATCACTACATCGATAAAAATTAACAAATGCAAACTGTATGAAAGAGATGACATTTATCTACAAGTCAGTCACACAGTTCAGCACTCTTGTCTTGCTTAAATGCATATAGAGGGATCTATCTAGGCCACAGCTAATTTCAATGTTTTTAAGTGAAAATGTTTTGCCCTTGTGAAAAACAACATCTTAATTTAGCAACACAGTGTCCGTCTTCATTTTTCTACATGTAAAGATGCTATCCAAGCTTCTGAAATCTAATTGTGAAGCCATCCAGTTTTAATCTTGTTACTACGCCACAGGAAGTATTTATCCATTGATTCATCAAGAGCTCTGCAAAATGCTTTAGCTTAAAATTGTCTTGTCATTCTGCTTGTTAAATCTATTCTTTGAGCTTTCAATGTGTTTGGGGTTCTTGTGGATATTTAAGGATAAAGCATCATAATATAAGACATAGGAGCCAAATTAGGCTATTCAGCCCATCTGCTTCACCATTCAATGAGATGATGGCTGATCTGATAACCCTTGAGTCCAAGTCCCTATCCTTTCCACATAACAGTGATTCCCTTGCTAATTAAAAATCTGTCTATCTCAACCATGAATTCACTTAATGACCCAATCTCAACAACCCTCTGAGATGCAGAATTGAACAGGTTCACAACCCTATTCACACTTTGGAATATTGTGTTCATTTCTGGTCACCTCATTATAGGAAAAATGTAGAAGCTTTAGAGAGGGTGCAGAGGAGATTTACCAGGATGCTGCCTGGACTGGAGGGCATTCCTTATGAAGAAAGGTTGAGGGAGCTCAGGCTTTTATCATTGAAGTGAAGAAGGATGAGAGGTGACTTGTTAGAGGTGTACAAGATGATGAGAGGCATAGATAGAGTGGATAGCCAAAAACTTTTTTCCCAGGGTGAAAATGGCTATCACAAGGAGGCATAATTTTAAGGTGATGGAAGGAAGGTTTAAGGGAGATGTCAGAGGTAGGGCCTTTACACAGAGAGTGGTGGGTGCGTGGAATGCACATCCAACAGTGATAGTAGAGTCAAATACATTACAGACATTTACGCGACTCTTGGATAGGCACATGGAAGGTAGTAAAATCAAGGGTATGTAGGTTAGTTAAATCTTAGAGTAGGATAAAAGGCTGGTACACTATTGAGAGCCAAAGAGCCTGTATTGTTCTATGTTATATGTTCTATGCGAGAAGATCTTCTTCCTCATCTCTATCTTAAATTTATGACCCCCTTATTCTAAGATCATACCCTGGTCTTATCCTCTCCAATAAGGGGCAACTATCTGTCCATATCCTGTCAAGTTCCATAAGGACCTTGTATTGTTCATGAAGGTCCTCTCTTATTCTTAGAATCACTACAGTGTGGAAGCAGGCCATTTAGCCCATCAAGTGCACACCAACCCTCCAAAGAGTATCCCACCCAGACCCAACCTTATTCCTGTAACCCTGCATTTCCCGTGTCTAATCCACCGAGCCTGCACATCCCTGGGCACTATAGGCAATTTAGCACAGCCAATCCACTTCACCTGCACATCTTTGAACTTTTGGAGGAAGCCAGAGCAACCAAAGGAAACCCATGCAGAAAATATGCAAACTCAACACAGATAGTCACAGAGTCATAGAGTCATAGAGATATACAGCACGGAAACAGACCCTTCGGTCCAACTCGTCCATGCCAACTAGATATCCCAACCTCATCTAGTCCCACCTGCCAGCACCCAGCCCATTTCCCTCCAAACCCTTCCTATTAATATACCCATACAGATGGCCTTTTAAATGTTGTAATTGTACCAGCCTCCACCACTTCCTCTGGCAGCTCATTCCATACACGTACCACCCTCTGCATGAAAAAGTTGCCCCTTAGGTCTCTTTTATATCTTTCCCCTCTCATCCTAAACCTATGCCCTCTAGTTATGGACTCCATCACCCCAGGGAAAAGACTTTGTCTATTTATCCTATCCATGCCCCTCATGATTTTATAACCCTCTATGAAGTCACCCCTCAGCCTCCAACACTCCAGGGAAAACAGCCCCAGCCCATTCAACCTCTCCCTAAAGCTCAAACCCTCCAACCCTGGCAACATCCTTGTAAATCTTTTCTGAACCCTTTCAAGTTTCACAACATCTTTCCAATAGGAAGGAGACCAGAATTGCATGCAATATTCCAACAGTGGCCTAACCAATGTCCTGTACTGCCGCAATATGACCTCCCAACTCCTGTACTCAGTACTCTGACCAATAAAGGAAAGCATACCAAACCCCTTCTTCACTATCCTATCTACCTGCGACTCCACTTTCAAGGAGCTCTGAACCTGCACTCCAAGGTCTCTTTGTTCAGCAATACTCCCTCACCTGAGATTGGAATTGACCCCAGGTTCCTGGTGTTGGGAGTCAGCAGTGCTAATAAAGCATAAATGTTTGAGGCCGACAGGGCAGGTTGAGGAAAAGGGTTAGAGTTAGGGCAAGACGGCGGCTCAGTTGTTAGCACTGCTGCCTCACAGCATTAGGGATCCAAGTTCAATTCCAGCCTCGTGACTGTGTAGAGTTTGCAAATTCCCTCGTGTTTGTGTGGATTCCCACTGGAAGCTCCGGTTTCCTTCCACAGTCCAAACATATGCAGATTAGGTGGATTGATTATGCCAAATTGTGCATAGTGTCAGGGGATGTGCAAGCTGGGTAGATGGGGTTACCGGGATGAGGGGGGTGGCGGGGGTGGTGGGGATGGGGGGAGAGGTCTCAGTGGGATGCTTTTCGGAATGTCAGTGTGGACTCTGGGCGCAAAGGTCTCTTTCCATACTGTAGCAATTCTATCATTAAAAATAAATTATAGGGGTGTACAAAAATGCATAGAATATAAAAGTAAGGAAGATCAAATGTACATTTATAAAATGTATAGCTGCAACATCAACTGGAGAATTGTACCAAATTTTGGTACTGCAACGTTAGAAGGAAGTGAAGGCTTTAGAGGAGGTGCAGAAAAGGTTTACAAGAATGGCAGCAGGCAATGAAAGACTTGAGTTGCATAAAGAGATAGTCAGTTGTTTGCCTGAGAGATGATTGAAAGGAAATTTGATGCATGTCCAATATCATAAGGGTGCTGGACAGATAGGAGAAAGTGTCGAGAGTATGGTGCTGGAAAAGCATAGCACATCAGGCAGCATCTGAGGAGCGGGAGAATCAATGTTTCAGGCAAGAGCCCTTCATCAGGAATGAGGCTTGTGAGCCAAGGGGGTAGAGAGGTAAATGGGAGGGGATGGGGATTGGGGGAAAGGTAGCTGAGAGTGCAACAGGTAGAGGGAGGTAAGGGTAATGGTGATAGGTCAGAGAGGAAGATGGAGCGGATAGGTGAGAAGGAAAATGGACAGGTAGGACAAGTCATAAGGGCGGTGCTGAGTTAGAAAACTGGAACTGGGATAAGATGGGGCAAAGGGGAAATGTGGATACTGGTGAAGTCCACATTGATGCCATGTGGTTGGAGGGTCGCAAGGCAGAAGATGAAGCATTCTTCATTCAGGCATCGGGAGGAAGAACGCCTCATCTTCCGCTTTGGGACCCTCCAACCACAGGGCATCTATGTGGATTTCAACAGTTTCCTCATTTCCCCTCCCCCCACCTTATCCCAGTTCCAACCTTCCAACTCGGCACCACCCTCATGACCTGTTCTACCTGTCCATTTTCCTTCCCACCTATCTGCTTCACCCTCCTCTCTGACCTATCACCATTACCCCCACCTTCATCTACCTATCGCACTCTCAGCTACGTTACCCCCCACCCCCACCCCAGCCCCATCCCCCTCCCATTTATCTCTCTAACCCCTCAGCTCACAAGTCTCAATCTTGATGAAGGACTCTTGCTCGAAACTTCAATTCTCCTGCTCCTCAGATGCTGCCTGATTTCCTGTGTTTTTCCAGCAACACACTCCAAGACAGATATGACAATATTATGGCTTTAAGAAGCGCATGTTGTTCTGGTTTATTTTTATGAAGAAAGGTTGAGGCAGAGGTGCCAATCAGTCTGGCTCAGCCAATAAATTAAACAGTTTGTGAGGTCTTGGGGTTTTTATTTAGTCAGAACAATAGAAGCAGCCTGAATGGGTGGGGTCAAGCTCCCACAAAAGCAGGACTTTGAGTTTTAGCTTTCTACAATTGCTGGGGTCTTGAAGCTGGGCTTGGAAGCTGCAGTTCCTCTCTTCCTGCTACTATCTCTCTCTCTCAGAGTTTTCTCTGTTTTTTTGCTTGTGGACTGAAGAATTGCTTGTGAGACAATCTATTTTCATGACGTTTCCTTTTCCAAGTGTGCGTTTATGTGATGTTACTGTATCGGAACAGTTACTGCTTAGTAGTTAAATAATTTATTATTCTGCTAAGTTTTCCAATAGAGTTGGGTTACTGCAATTTCTTCTTTCTTTTGTTGTCTTTTAACTTTAATGTATAAGGGAAGTGTGTTTTGCTTGGTAGTTTGACCAATTGAATTACATCTGGAATGCAATCCTGACACTTGCCTTTAAAATACGAAAAAGTTAGGGTCTAAGCTATCTCCTTAATATTTTGAGTGGGTTTGGTCCGGTCCATAACACAGAACACACAGAGAGAAACTGTTCCCCATTGACAGTGTGTTGGGAATCAGAGGATTCTAACTTAACACCAAAAAGTGAAATAAAGAAGATCTCTTTTACACAATGAATGACTTGAATCCGGAACGCACTGCCTGAGAGAGTGCTGGAGGCAGATACAATTGGGACATTCAAAAAGCAATTGAACAAACTCCTGATGAGAAAAGATTGAGCAAGTGGAATTAAGGAATTAAGGCATCTCAATACCTCACATGTAAAAATTGGCTGTATAAAGCATTCAAAGGTAACAGTATTTCAGGTAGATGAGGCTAAAGCAGCTGAAACGTCAGTCAAAACAGAATAGCACTGATGACTGGAAGGAAATGGTTTTGAAATTTCTTTCAAGATTTTGGGGATTCAACTATACACATTGATCTTCATGATTCGGATTGAGTGGAGAATTCTCAAAAGGACATTTACCAACAACACATTATTTCTTTCATGCTAATGCCTGAAAGGAGCGTTTCATCGTTTGGTTTCTTGACATCAAGTCTTCAATTTTATTTTTTGAGTATTTTAGCTGAGGGTTGATCCACTTACAGTGACAACATGATTCATCATAGGGTCACTACTGGCATGGAGGAAGGTCATTTTGTCCATCACCAGTCCTATGGAACTACCCAATCAGCCCCATTACCCAGCTGTAAATTCATAGACTTGCAAGTTTACTTCCCCTCACTGCCTTTCTAACTTCCTTCTGAAATCATCAATCATCTCATATTCTGCCACTATGCTATGGTCAGTCAGCATTTCCACCGCCTATTAGAGACAGCAAGTTCCACTCCCTGCATAAAAATATTAAATTAGATTCCCTACAGTATGGAAACAGGTCCTTTAGCCCAACAAGTCCATACCAACCCTCTGAAGAGAAATCCAGCCAGACCCGTTCCCCTAGGAGAAAGTGAGGTCTGCAGATGCTGGAGATCAGAGCTGGAAATGTGTTGCTGGAAAAGCACAGCAGGTCAGGCAGCATCCAAGGAGCAGGATCCAAGGATCCAAGGAATACTGAAGAAGGGCTTATGCCCGAAACGTCGAATCTCCTGTTCCTTGGATGCTGCCTAACCTGCTGCGCTTTTCCAGCAACACATTTTCAGACCCATTCCCCTACCCTAACACTATGGGCAATTTAGTATGGCCAATTCACCTGACATGCACATCCTTGGGATGGTGGGAGGAAATCCATGCAGACATGGGGGGGGGGGGGAATGTGCAAACTCCACACAGACAGTCACCCAAGGCAGTAATCAAACCTGCATCCCTGATGCTGTTAACCATCACTGCTGACCACTGAGCCACCGTGCCATCCTGTTATGGACCAGATTAGATCCCCCTCAAATGTATCAAAGAGATAACATACACCTTAACTTTTATTTTATTTAAAGGCAAGCATAAGGTGCTATGATGCAGATGTAATTCAATCAGTTACACTATTCGGCTTTACGCATTTTATTCTTACCCTATACTTAAAATACAAACAAAAGAAAGAAGAATGGGAAAAACTTAGCCCTACTGGAAAACATAACAGAATAATAGATTATTCAACTATTAAACAGTAATTGTTCCCATATAGTAAGATCTCATAAACACACTCTTGGCAAAGACAAAGTCAGTAAAATGGACTATAAAACAGATGCAATGTCACATGCAATGTTTTTCCAATCCAGGAGGAAAGAACATCAAGAGAAAATTCTGGCAGAGAGAGAGAGAGAACTCAAATGTTTTGCTGTGGAGGGAGAGATGTATGGCAGCTTCAAAACACCAACAACTACTGAAAACTACACCAAAACCCTGGTTCTATGGGACCCTGACTCCATCCTGCATGCTGCTTCTATTGTTCCAACTTTAAATAAAAAACCCAAAGCCTCACATGCTATTTATTCTATTGGTTTGGAACAGACCACTTGGCACTTCTGCTTCAATCTCTCTTCAAAGCAAAAATCAAGACAAAATATACATCTTAAAGCAATAATACTGTCACATTACTCACACACATACTTCCACCCCCAACCCCTCCAATATCCCCCTCGTATCTTTCACAAAATCTGAGGTCTATTTTCCCCTAGGCTTTGTAACATCAGCCAATGGGAATAACTATTCTTTGGCCTCCTTATTTAAACTTGCCATAATCTTGGACACCTCGCTGGTAAGATTTTGCAGTTCAACGTAACTTTAAATGTAAGACCTAAATTAATGACAATCATAGACTGAAGTTGAAAGAGCCTACGCTTGATAAGTACAAGACCTATTCTAGGTACACATACGTTTTTGCAAATTTCACACAATTTATAACTTGTATCAAAACAAGTACAAAAGAATGATAGTTAATAAAGGCGGCGATTTAAGCTGAACCTCTTGGAACACTGGCTCCTGTTTTCTGGCAGACTGGGTACATGTCTCTTGTTCTCACCTCTTGAATAAAGCTGTTTATCTGTCTTACATTTTCTTTCTGTACACAGGCTTTGCAACAGATCTTAGTGTTATACCTTGAAGGATGCTGGTGCCTTATCATACAAACATGATTAGAGTTGGGTTATACCATTGTCTCCCTTATGATGAGTCCATGGCGGAGGTGATTTAATTAGATTTCTATCAATCAATCTGGAATGCTTGGATTCATCTGGTACAAGTGTTTTGTTTTGTAGTCTACAGTCAAGCTTACCCAACCAAATTATTATATCGTGACAAAATTTTACAGTCAGGATTTGCTTGACGAATTACCAATCAGATATTGCTTTTTGGCATTTTCTCACTTCTAAATAACTTTTAGCTAACATTCAACTGAACTTATCCATCATAGTTTGCAAATTGTGTTTTATATATGAATAAATATACTTCAATTTATAAAAACTCAATGCTAACAGTGTTACATTTATGAAAATGAACCTTACCTTACATTATCAAATGTCTCCTCCATTCCATTGTTTCAAGTAATACAAGTCCAGGTTCTTAAAGCTAAATTTGTAGCTAAACTTCATCCACACTGGAACCACGCGGGTGAATCTCCTTCGTTGCCTTTCAAGAACTTTCACATCTTTCCTATAGCATGGGGACCAGAATTGGACCCAATGCTTTAGGGTTAAACATAACAAAGAACTGTCAATGCTGGAAATCTGAAACTTAAACAGAAATTGCTGGTGAAACTCAGAGGTCCGGCATCATCTGCGGGAACAAAGTAGAATTAACATTTCAAATTCTTTAGAAACACCAATTCTTTAGGTGTTGCCCAATGAAAGCTTCATAATGATTCAGAATTATGTTCCTGCTTTTGTACCAAATTAAATAAAACTTAAATGGCTGAATGGCCTTCTTCAGCAACATCATTTGTTTTCAATTCTAGGACACTTATCAAATCCAAGGTCCCATATGCTTTGCTTTCTATCTATCTCTATCTCTCTAGATGTTCTATAATCTTCAACAATCTATGCACCTGAAACCCAGGCCCTCCATCTCTACACATTCATTGGAGTTGAGCCATTAATTTTGCATTGCTTTTACACCAACACATATCATCAGATGCACTGTGTGGCATTTCAATTTCACTTGTGTGCCAATTCTGCTAGTCTATTGATGTCCTGTTGCAGCCAATTTATATCAATTGTTCATTTGGCAGTCATGAAAGGGTCCCTAAGTAGATCATAACATAGCTTGACAATCTTATCTGGGATCATAACATAATGCTGGTGGTCTGGTCTGCTCTGGGATTGTAAGATAACTTAGATGAATGCAGTGACCACCCCTGCTACCACAGTCTACTTTTCGTCCGCCTCTACCGAACCCCATCATCAACTCAAGATTGTAAAATAAGACCAAAAGACATAGGAGCAGAAATTAGGCCATTCAGCCCATCGAGTCTGCCCCACCATTTAATCATGGCTGAGAAGTTTCTTAACCCCATTCTCCTACTTTCTCCCTGTAACCCTCGATCACCTCGATACTCAAGAAACTATTTATCTCAGTCTTAAATATAATCAATGACCTGGCCTCCACAGCCTTCTGTGGCAATGAATTCCATAGATTCACCAGTGTCTGGCTGAAGAAGTTTCTCCTTATCTCCATTCTAAAAGGTTTTCCCTTTAATTTAAGCCTGTGCCTAGTCTCACCTATCAATGGAAGCATCTTCTCAACATCTACTCTGTCCAAGTCATTTAGTATTCTATATGTTTCAATTAGATTCACCCTCATCCTTCTAAACTCCATTGAGTATAGACCCAGAATCCTCATATGGTCCTCATAAGTTAAGCTTTTCATTCCTGGGACCATTCTCATGAACCTCCTTTGAGCATGCTCCAGGGTCAGAACATCTTCCTGAGATATGGGGCCCAAAACTGCACATAATGCTCCAAATGTGGTCTGACCAGAGCCTCAGAAGTACATCCCTGCTTTTATATTAATTCCTCTCAAAATAAATGCCATCATTGCATTTGCCTTCCTAACTACTGACTCAACCTCCAAATTTACCTTGAGAGAATCCTGGACTAGAACTCTCAACTCCTTTTGCACTTTAGACTTCTGAATTTTCTCCCCATTTAGAAAATAGTCCATGCCTCTATTCTTTCTACCCAAGTGCATGACCTCACACTTTCCCATCTGCCACTTCTTTGCCCACTTCTTTGCCCACTCTCCTAACCTGTCTGCAGCCTCTCCACCTCCTCGAAGTTACCTGTACCTCTGCCTATCACTATATCATCTACAAACCTAGCCAGGATGTCCTCAGTTCCTTCATCTAGTGTGAAGTAAAAAGTTGTAGTTGCAACACTGAGCTTTGCAGAACATCACTTGTCAACGGCAGCCATCCTGAAAATCTTCTATCCATGCTAGCACTTTGCCTCTGACACCATGGACTCTTACCTTACTCAGTAGCATCCTGTGCAGCACCTTGTCAAAGGCCCTCTTGAAGTCTAGGTACCATTGGCTCTCCTTGGTCTAACCTACTTGTTACTTCCTCAAAGAATTCTAGCAGATTTTTCAGGCATGGCCTGTCCTTGATGAAACCATGCCGACTCTGCCCAATTTTAACATACATTTCCAAGTATTCAGAAATCTCATTTTTCACAAAGGATTCCAGGGTCTTACCTGCAATTTTCCCTCTTTTGTCTTACTCCTGAGGGGTGTTTAGTTAGCAATTTTCCAGTCCTTTGGGACCCACCTTGATTCTAGCAATTCCTGAAAGATCACCACTAATGCCTTCGCTATCTCTTCAGCTATCTCTCTTAGAACTGTGGAATGTAGTCCATCTGGTCCAGGTGATTTATCCACCTTCAGGCTATTCAGTTTTTCGAGCACCTTCTCCTTGCTGATGGCCACCATACTCTGCTCTGCCCCCTCACTCTCTTGAACTTTTGGGATATTATTTGTGTCTTCCACTGTGAAGACTGATGCAAAATAATTGTTCAGTTCCTCAGCCATATCTTTGTTCCCCACTACTATCTCTCTAGTATCATTTTCCACTGGCCCAATGTCCACTTTTGCCCTTTATATATCTAAAGAAACTCTTACAGTCTTCTTGTATATTACTGGTTAGGTCACCTCTTAGTTAATCTTCTCCCTCCTTATTTCTTTTTTTGATGTCCTTTGTGGGTCTTTGTAAGCTTTCCAATCTTCTGATTTCCCACTGCCCTTCGCTACATAAAATGCTTTCTCTTTTACTTTTATGCTATCCCTGATTTCCTTAATCAGCCATGTTGCCTCTTTTTCCTCAGGATGAATCTCTGCTGTATCACCTGAATTACTCCCAGAAACTCCTACCGTTGCTGTTCCACTGTCTTCTAGGCTCCTCTCCTAGTCAATCTACCCAGCTCCTCCCTCATGTCTCTTTTCAGGTGTAATATCATTACCTCTGATTCTATCTTCTCCCTCTCAAATTGGAGAGTAAATTCAGTCATATAATGATCACTGCCTCTTAAGGACTCCTTCATTTAAGCTCCCTGAACAAGTCTGCCTTATTGTACACTAATAAATCCAGTATTGCCTGTTCCTAGTGGACTCCACCACAAGCTGCTTCAAAAAACCATTTCATAGATATCCACAAATTCCTTTTCTTCCTGTACCCTGATAACAAGGAAAAGACAAACACATAACCCCAACCCCAAGGAGAGGGAAGCACTAAAAGCACTAAGAAACAATAAGAACATAATCATACTACCAGCAGACAAAGGCAGAATGACGGTCATCCTGGACAAAGCAGAGTACATCCAAAAAGTGCAACAACTACTTGCAAATCCCAACACCTACCAAGAGAGGGAGTTTGACCCCACCCCACAGCTCACCAATAGGATAAGCAACACACTGAGGAACCTACAAAAAAAACAAACAGATAACCAGGTTTGACCTACAGAGAATGAAACTTGAAAGCAACAACACCCCCAGATTCTATGGACTACCTAAAGTGCACAAACCAGACATCCCACTCAGACCCATAGTATCACTACCAGGAACACCATCACACAAACTGGCTAAAGAACTACAGCAGAAACTGAAACACCTGATCAGCGGATCCAGACACTCTATACAGTCAACACAAGAATTCTTGGACATCATCAGAAAATAGACATAGACAAGGAAGAAACTATGGTCTCATTCGATGTAACAGCACTGTTTATGTCTATCGACAAAACTCTAGCCAGAGAAACAATAGCTAACCTGCTGGACATACAGAACAGACAACAAGACGGGGAACCTATCAACAAAGACGGCATACTCAAACTACTGGACCTGTGGCTCACAACATCCTTCATATTCAACAACCAAATATATGAACAAATCAACAGCACACCCATGGGCTCACCCATCTCTGTTCCTTGGATGCTGCCTAACCTGCTGTGCTTTAACCAGCAACACATTTTCAGCTCTGATCTCCAGCATCTGCAGACCTCACTTTTTACTCGAAGATTTTAACCTACTGCGAATCCTCGTGCAAGGATGCCTTCCTTGAAGAAGCTCTCTTCCTCCCTCTACAAGGATTTCAGTGAGTCCCTCTCTCACTGCACCCCCTAGGTCATCTCCTCTGCACAGAAGCTCTTCAGCCACGTTCTCAAACAGACTCGTTACCACAGCCACATCTCCTTCCTCAGCACCTGCCTACGGAACCGACTGATCCCACACGGACTCCGGACTACATTCCAACCAACAAAATTTGGATCCAACCAGGACAACCTGTACCTACAACAAATCCGAAGCCTCCAGCAACAGACCTCCCTCTGGATCCTCCGCTCCACCCTTGCAGCCATGCATCGCTACCTACATTCCCTGCAATCAGCCCTACCCCAGCTCAGGACAACACTCTCACAGACCTGCAAAGGACCTCTACTTTTCTTCATCTACAGAAGAATCCATTCCTGATGAAGGGCTCTGGCCCGAAACGTCGAATTTCCTGTTCCTTGGATGCTGCCTAACCTGCTGTGCTTTAACCAGCAACACATTTTCAGCTCACCCATCTCTGGACTCATAACAGAAGCTATAATGCAAAGGTTAGAACAAACAGTCTTACTGCAAATTCAACCCAAATCCTGGGTCAGGTATGTAGATGACACCTTTGTAATCATTAAAAACACAGAAATAGAGAACACACACTGGATCATCAATGCCACACTCACAGGAATCCGATTCACTAGAGAGAAAGAAAAGGACAACCAACTCTCATTCCTAGACGTGATGGTGCAGAGAACACTGAATGGAGAATTCACCACCAAGGTATACAGGAAAGCCACACACACAGACCAAGTCCTAAACTATGAAAGCAACCACCCCAACACACACACAAGAAGTTGCATCAAGACACTGTTCAAAAGGGCCACAACACACTGCAGTACACCAGAACTGCAAAGAGAGGAAGAAGAACACCAATACAATGTATTCGCCAAAAACGGATACCCCCGCAATTTCATCAACAGATGCCTAAGGGAAAGATAACAGAATGAGGACATGCCACAACCCAAAGGACTAGTCACACTACCATATATCAAAAACATTTCTGAACTGACAGCCAGGCTACTGCGACCACTAGGACTCATAACAGCACACAAACCAACAGCCACTCTCAGACAACAACTCACCAGGACGAAGGACCCGATACCCAGAATGAGCAAAACCAATGTAGTGCAAGGACTGCACAAAACACTACATAGGACAAACAGGAAGACAGCTAACGATCCGTATCCATGAACACCAACTAGCCACAAAACGACACGACCAGCTATCCTTAGTAGCCCCACACTCAGATGACAAGCAACATGAGTTCGACTGGGACAATATTGGACAAGCCAAACAGAGAACAGCCAGGGAATTCCTCGAGGCATGGCATTCATCCACGGATTCAATCAATAAGCACATCGACCTGGACCCAAATACCGACCACTGCAGCGGACAGCTGGAACTGACAACCGGAAGCAGCAGATTCAAGCCACTACAAATGCCAGAGGAAACATCACAGAAGCGCTTCACAGGAGGCTCCCAAGCACTGAGGATGTCACCTAGACAGGGGACGAAACATCTGCAACACAAATTCCCAGCTCGGCAAACAGAACCACAACAACGAGCACCCCAGCTGCAAATCTTCTCCCAAACTTTGAACTTCCTATACCCTACCAACTTGATTTTCTCAGTCCACTTGCATATTGAAATCCTCCGTGATCACTGTATTGCACTGTAACTTTGCCTTTCCTGCACATCTTTTCTGTCTCCTGGTGTATCTTGTGGCCCAGCGCCAGACTACTGTTTGGAGGCCTGTACATAACTCCAACTCTTACCTTCGCAGTTCCTCAAGTCTATCTACACAGATGTTGCAGCGCCTGACCCTACTTTGTTTCTTACTATTGATTTAATTTCATTTCTTACAAATAAGGTAACCCCACTCCCTCTATCGACCTGCCTATCTTTTCGATAGGATGTATATCCTTGAATGTTCAGCTCCCAATCCTGATCCTCATGCAGCCACGTCTCCATGTTGCCCCCCAAGTCATACCTGTAAGTTTTAATTTACGTCACAAGCTCATTTACGTCATTCCTTACACCGCGTGCATTCAGATATAACACCTTCAGTCCTGCATTAACCGTCCCTCTTCTCATTGTCTTTGTTTGTGCAATGTGCCTGAAATTTAAGTGCTAACCCTTTCCATGCAGTCTGTCTTATTTTTGTCTGTGATGGAGATTTTAATAACCTCTCCTGAGTTCTGCACTCTTACCTCCTCCTCTAATTCGGATGTTCTCATTTCCCCCTTCACTGAACCTTCCCCACCACCCCCTTCATTTATTTTAAAGCCCTGTCTACAACTCTAGTTGTGTGATTCACTGAGTTTCTCCCACTGTTCTGCAACTTGCAAATGATAAATGCCAAATGAACTGGTGTGTGGGAGCTGGAGACAGCTGTGTTTGTCTTCACTGAATGCCATTAACATGCAGATTGCATTGTAGAAAATATGCATATGTAAACTCAATTGTGTATACACATAAATTTCATTTCTAAGAACTGCCCATCTCCTGTTGAAAGCTAAAAGAAAAACATTCTGCCTGGTGAATTTACTTTTTAAATACAGTTTCTTTTCCAGTTTACATAGAAGTACATTTAATTTTCAGCAGATCATTTAAACTCAAATGAGTCTATCTCACCCTATATACCCTACTCTACTGCCCTTTACCTCTACAGAACCGAAGTATAAGAATGCAGAGAAACAAAATCCTGATTAGACCCCACTTGAAGTACGCTGAGCAGATCTGGACACCACACCTGAGGAAGGAGAATTTGGCTTTGCAGGGAATACAATATTGGTTTTCTAAGAGTTATATCTGGACTTCAGAGGTTAAGTTAGAGGAGAAATTGTACAAATCTGGTTTTTACCAGAATTTAGAAATTTAATGGATGATCTGATTGAAGTCTTCAAGAAATAAACAGGGAAAAACAATGTGGAAAAAGATAAACTATTTCCACTGGTTGGGGATTCTAGAACCAGGGACACAGTCTGAGAATTAGGGCCAAACCGTTCAGGAGAGGTGCTGCCACTCAGGATGGTAGAGGTTTGAAATTCTCTTCCAGAAATGGCAGTGAATACTAGATCAGTTGTTATTTTTGAATCTGAGATAGCTAAATTTTTATTAAGCAAAGGGATCTGAGTCAAAATCACATTGAGTTGGGCTACTGATCAGTCATAAACTAATTGAATGGCATAAGAGGCTTGAGGGGCTGAATGGCCTATTCCTGTTCCGATGTTCCTTCTCAAGCCCTATCCCACTCCTTTCTACCTAAACTGGACAGCTCTTTCCTCACTGAGGCTGCCCTGCCTTGTCATAAAAAGAAAAGATCATTGGTCCCATTCAGCTCACTCCACCAGAGTCTGTATGTGATATCCAACTATAGACTGGACATCAATACAAGTCAGGATTGATTTCTTTTGACATTCAGTAGACAAGAAGGAGGCTGAAAGAACACAGCAAGCCAGGCAGTTCTGGAGGTGCAGAAGTTGATGTTTCAGTTGTAAACCTTCTTCAAGACTGGAGGTCGGGGTAGGAGGAGCTGCAGATAAAGAGAGGGAGGGCAAGGGTTATGGGTGGGGAGTGGGGCAGAGTGTGACGCAGTGATGGGGAATACAGGTGGTCGATACAATCTGGTTGGGCAATGGAAGGAATGACTACAATTGGTAGCTGGAAGGGTCAGTCGGAGGAAAGGAAGGGAGGAAGCAAGGCTGTAAAAGGATCAGGGATGACGGAGAAGGTTATTTGAAATAGGAGAATCCAATGTTTGGGTCTTCCAGTCTGTAGGCTGTCCAAGCGGAAGATGAGGTGTTGTTCCTCCAATTTAGATTAGATTACTTATGGTGTGGAAATAGGCCCTTCAGCCCAACAAGTCTACACCAACCCTCCAAAGAGCAACCCACCCAGACCCATTCCCTACATTTATCCCTTCACCTAACACTATGGGCAATTCAGCATGGCCAATTCACCTAACCTGCACGTTTTTGGACTGTGGGAGGAAACCGGAGCACCTGGAGGAAACCCAGGGAGAACATGCAAACTCCAGTTGCCTGAGGCAAGAATTGAATCCAGGTCTCTGGCACTGTGAGGCAGCAGTGCTAACCACTGTGCCACCATCCCACCCCAATTCACTGCGACACTCAGGTGTCAAGAGCTGCCCAACTGATTTCATCTATTTTACACTACCAGCCAAAACATTAACTTCCCCCAATACTTTCTTGTTGGAAACATCAGTGCAGCCAGGTTATAACATTATTGGTATCTTTTGTTTATCTTGTACAAACTCAAACACAGAAATGGTGCAGCATAGATAAAGAGAGAGCATTAATGCAATGTGCTAAATGCAGACCAGAAGCTTCTTTGCCCTTCCTCTGATGGTGTGACATTTAGACAAGCAGTCTGTCTGATCATAAAACAATTGTATTGGAAAAAATATGAAGTTGACTTTAAATTTCTATTTATAACTCAATCAATATTGTATGAGGTGAGCATGACACATATAACAACCTGAGAGGAGTTAATAGTGTGATTTCTCTTATGAAAAAGGGAAAGCAGTTTTAATATAAAGAGAGTCCTTCCTAATGCAGGATGATAGAGCATTTCTTTGGTGTGTGCAATTCCCTTCCCCACAGTGCAGCGACAGCAGGGCTTCGAATGTATTTAAGGCTGAGTTTGATAGATTCTTCATCGATAAGGACGTCAAGGGGATGCAGTGATAGACAGGAAAGTAAAGGTGACGTCATAATCAGATCAGTCATGATCATATTGAATTCCAAACCTGGTTTGAGGGGGGCAAATGGCATAGTTCTTCTCCTAATTTGTCAGTTCGTGTGTTGTTTCCAGACCCACTGAAAGGATTATGAACTACCCACCCCCTCAGTCACAGGAAATGGTACATACTCGTTACTGATACCCCGTACCTGCTGTACCCACTTAGACAAACTTACCACATGCCTTGGGGTATCTTGCTGCTGGAGGGAAAGAAGTCAGATAGACTCATAAAGTCATAAAGCATGGAAACAGACCCTTTGGTCCAACTAGAACCACACCAACCATATTCACAAACTAAACTAGTTTCACCTGCCTATATTTGGCCCACATCCCTCCAAATCTTTCCAGTGCTCACCCAAATGTCTTCTAAACATTATAACTGTATCTGCATCCAACACTTCCTCAGGAAGTTCATTCCACACACAAACCACTCTCTGTGTAAAACAATTGCCACCCCCATGACCTTTTAAATCTTTTTCCTCTTGCCTTGACAATTTGCCCCCTAGTTTTGAACTCCTTCACCCTAGGGAAAAGACCCCTATTATTCACCATATCCAAGCCCCTCATTATTTTATAAAACTCTATCAGGTCATGCCTCAACCTCTTAAACTCCAGGGAAAAAAGTCCCAGCCTATCAACCTTTCTTTATATCTCAAACCCTCCATTCCCAGCAACATCCTAGTAAATCTTTTCTAAACCCTCTCCAGTTTAATACTATCCTCCCTATAACTGGACACAGAACTCTTGAAGAAGCCTCACCAATGTCCTGTACAACCTCAGTATGATGTCCCAATTCCTATGCTCAAAGTTCTGAGCAAAGAAGACAAGCATATTAAAAGCCTTCTTAAGTATCCTATCTACCTGTGATGCAAATTTCAAAGAATGCCTAGTTCTCCCTGATTGACAACACTACCAGGATCCTACTATTAATTAGATTAGATTAGATTTCCTACAGTGTGGAAACAGGCCATTTGGCCCAACCAGTCCACCCCGACCCTCTGAAGAGTAATCCACCCAGACCCATTTTTCTCTGACTAACGCACCTAACACTGTGGGCAATTTAGCATGGCCAATTCACTTCTCCTGCACATCTTTGGGCTGTGGAAGGAAACCAGACACCCAGAGGAAACCCACGCATCACAGGGAGAATGTGCAAACTCTACACAGACAGTTGTCTGGTGCTGAGAGGCTGCTATGCTAACCAGTGAGTCACTGTGCCATCCCAATTGTATAAGTCCTGTTCTCATGCGTATTTCCAAAATACAATACTTCACATTTATCCAAATTAAACTTCACATTTGGCAATGAATATATTCTTCATACTGGTCCTCCATTTTGAGGTATAAGTTGAGTTGGATCAGTACATTGTATTCACCAATTTTACTGGTTTTGTTGAAGGATTATCTTGCTCCTCACCTCTCTAAACCATCAAATTATACAGACAAATAGTTTTTTTTACAGCATGGGAAGAAACCCTTCAGTCCATCATGTCTATACTGTCTATTCTTATACATAATGCTACGGGGCTGCATGTCTTCTCTCATGAAGCCAGAGATCTGATCTTAGCACTGCTGCCTTACAGCACCAGGGAGCCACATTCAATTCCAGCCTCGGGTGACTGTGTGGAGTTTGCATGTCTGCATTTTCTGCCGGACGCTCCGGTTTCCTCCCCCTGTCCAAAGATACGCCACTTAGGAGGACTGGCAATGTTAAATTACCCATAGTATCCAGCGATGTGCATACTATGTGGATTAGGGAGAAAGTGAGGACCGCAGATGCTGGAGGTCAGAGTCGAGAGTGTGGCGCTGGAAAAGCACAGCAGGTCAGGCAGCATCTGAGGAGCAGGAGAATCGATATTTTCGGGCATAAGCTCTTCATAAGCTCATTCGTGACAAAGAATGCTCGAAACATCGATGTCCTGCTCCTCGGATGCTGCCTGACCTGCTGTGCTTTTCCAGCGCCACACTAGATAGATTATACATGGGAAATGCAGGGTTGCAAGGATAGGAAAGAGGTGGGTCTGGGTGAGATCAGAGAGGTAATTTACACTTCATGGGTTAAATGGCCTACTTCCACACTGTAGGGATTCTAGGATTCTAAGTAGGTCTTTACAATTATGAAAAGGTTGAATACAGAGAGAATGTTCCTCTGCGGGGGAAAAGCTTAATTCGAGACCATCAATACAAAATTAGTCACCAAAAAATCTGTGAGAAAATTAATTTGCAATGTCTTTATATGAGCAAAATGAGAAGGTAAAATTTGCTACCAAATAGATTAAAGTGAATAGATTCATTCACTAAGTAATTAGAGAACTATAAGATGTGTAAGGGAATAATGCAAAACAAATGAAAAACTTAAGGAAGAAGGGAGGAGACTCAAATGGACTAAAAGGGGCAAATGGCTTGTTTCTATGCCATATATCTTCTGTAATCTTATGTAATCTTCCATTCTATCTCAACAGGGTGGAAGGAGTCTTGGATCAATAGCGCATCTGAAAGGGAGCAGCCTCACACTGCAGCAGTTCCTCAGTACTGCATCAGAGTTTCAACCCTGAGTTTTGTGCTCTGCCAGGTACAGTCCAAGTAAGGAGAGGAAGATCACAGTAAGGAGCAGTGATTGACAGTGGGGTGAGAGTAAACATTAGTGACAGAGAGTAACTGAAATGGGCAGAGAGTGAGAGATAGTGTGGGGAAAGTGAATGGCAGTGACAGGGACGGTGTGAAAGTGAGGGGAGGGTGGATGGCCACAGGGAGTGAGTGACGGTGTGGAGAGGGTGGATGGATACAGGGAGTGAGTGACGGTGAGGAGAGGGTGGATGGACACAGGGAGGGAGTGACGGTGAGGAGAGGGTGGATGGCCACAGGGAGGGAGTGACGGTGTGGAGAGGGTGGATGGCCACAGGGAGGGAGTGACGGTGTGGAGAGGGTGGATGGATACAGGGAGGGAGTGACGGTGTGGAGAGGGTGGATGGCCACAGGGAGGGAGTGACGGTGTGGAGAGGATGGATGGCCACAGGGAGTGAGTGACGGTGTGCAGAGGGTGGATGGATACAGGGAGGGAGTGACGGTGTGGAGAGGATGGATGGCCACAGGGAGTGAGTGACGGTGAGGAGAGGGTGGATGGCCACAGGGAGTAAGTGACAGTGAAGAGAGTGTGGATGGTCACAGGGAGTGAGAGACGGTGAGGAGAGGGCAGATGGCCATAGGGAGTGAGTGACGGTATGGAGAGGGTGGATGGCAATGACAGGGACGGTGTGACAGTGAAGGGAGGGTGAATAGCCACAGGGAGTGAGTGACGGTGAGGAGAGGGAGGATGGCCATAGGGAGTGAGTGACAGCGAGGGGAGGATGGATGGCCACAGAGAGTGAGTGACGGTGAGGAGAGGGTGGATGGCCGTAGAGAGTGAATGATGGTGTGGAGAGGGTTGATGACGACAGGGAGGGAATGATGGTGTGGAGAGGGTGGATGGACACAGGGAGTGAGTGATGGTGAGGAGAGGGTGGATGGACACAGGGAGGGAGTGATGGTGAGGAGAGGGTGGATGGACATAGGGAGTGAGTGATGATGAGGAGAGGGTGGATGGCCACAGGGAGGGAGTGATGGTGAGGAGATGGTGGATGGCCACAGTGAGGGAGTGACGGTGAGGAGAGGGTGGATGGACACAGGGAGTGAGTGACGGTGTGGAGAGGGTGGATGGACACAGGGAGTGAGTGACGGTGTGGAGAGGGTGGATGGCCACAGGGAGTGACAGTGAGGAGAGGGTGGATGGCCACAGGGAGTGAGTGATGGTGAGGAGAGGGTGGATGGCGACAGGGAGTGAGTGACGGTGTGCAGAGGGTGGATGGATACAGGGAGTGAGTAACAGTGAGGAGAGGGTGTATGGACACAGGGAGTGAGTGACGGTGTGGAGAGGGTGGATGGCCACAGGGAGTGACAGTGAGGAGAGGGTGGATGGACACAAGGAGTGAGTGACGGTGAGGAGAGGGTGGTTGGCCACAGGGAGTGAGTGACAGTGAG
Source organism: Hemiscyllium ocellatum (assembly GCF_020745735.1). NCBI lineage: Eukaryota > Metazoa > Chordata > Chondrichthyes > Orectolobiformes > Hemiscylliidae > Hemiscyllium > Hemiscyllium ocellatum. The sequence continues at coordinate 63,411,144 of NC_083414.1, forward strand.
GAGAGGGTGGATGGCCACAGGGAGTGAGTGACGGTGAGAAGAGGGTGGATGGACACAGGGAGTGAGTGACGGTGAGAAGAGGGTGGATGGACACAGGGAGTGAGTGACGGTGAGAAGAGGGTGGATGGACACAGGGAGTGAGTGACGGTGTGCAGAGGGTGGATGGATACAGGGAGTGAGTGACGGTGTGGAGAGGGTGGATGGCCACAGGGAGTGACAGTGAGGAGAGGGTGGATGGACACAAGGAGTGAGTGACGGTGAGGAGAGGGTGGATGGCCACAGGGTGTGAGTGACGGTGAGGAGAGGGTGGATGGCCACAGGGAGTGAGTGACGGTGAGGAGAGGGTGGATGGACACAGGAAGTGAGTGATGGTGAGGAGAGGGTGGATGGACACAGGGAGTGAGTGACGGTGAGGAGAGGGTGGATGGACACAGGGTGTGAGTGATGGTGAGGAGAGGGTGGATGGCCACAGGGAGTGAGTGACGGTGTGGAGAGGGTGGATGGCCACAGGCATTGAGTGATGGTGTGGAGAGGATGGATGGACACAGGGAGTGACAGTGAGGAGAGGGTGGATGAACACAGGAAGGGAGTGATGGTGAGGAGAGGGTGGATGGCCACAGGGAGGGAGTGATGGTGAGGAGAGGGTGGATGGCCACAGGGAGGGAGTGATGGTGAGGAGAGGGTGGATGGCCACAGGGAGTGAGTGACGGTGAGGAGAGGGTGAATGGACACAGGGAGTGAGTGACGGTGAGGAGAGGGTGGATGGACACAGGGAGTGAGTGACGGGGTGGAGAGGGTGGATGGACACAGGGAGTGAGTGACGGTGTGGAGAGGGTGGATGGCCACAGGGAGTGACAGTGAGGAGAGGGTGGATGGGCACAGGGAGTGAGTGATGGTGATCAGAGGGTGGATAGCCACAGGGAGTGAGTGACGGTGAGGCGAGAGTGGATGGACACAGGGAGTGTGACGGTGAGGAGAGGGTGGATGGCCACACGAAGTGAGTGATGGTGTGGAGTGGGTGGAAGGACACAGGGAGTGACAGTGAGGAGAGGGTGGATGGACACAGGGAGTGAGTGACGGTGAGGCGAGAGTGGATGGACACAGGGAGTGAGTGACAGTGAGGAGAGGGTGGATGGCCACAGGGAGTGAGTGATGGTGTGCAGAGGGTGGATGGCAATGACAGGGACGGTGTGACAGTGAAGGGAGGGTGAATAGCTACAGGGAGTGAGTAACGTTGAAGAGAGGGAGGATGGCCATAGGGAGTGAGTGACAGCGAGGGGAGGATGGATGGCCACAGAGAGTGAGTGATGGTGAGGAGAGGGTGGATGGCCATAGGGAGTGAATGATGGTGTGGAGAGGGTGGATGGACACAGGGAGTGAGTGACAGTGAGGGGAGGGTGAAGGCCACAGGGAGTGAGTGACAGTGAGGAGAGGGTGGATGGACACAGGAAGTGAGAGACGGTGAGGAGAGGGTGAATGGACACAGGGAGTGAGTGACGGTGTGCAGAGGGTGGATGGCCATAGGAAGTGAGTGACGGTGTGGAGAGGGTGGAAGGACACAGGGAGTGACAGTGAGGAGAGGGTGGATGGACACAGGGAGTGAGTGACGGTGAGGAGAGGGTGAATGGACACAGGGGGTGAGTGATGGTGAGAAGAGGGTGGATGGCCACAGGGAGTGAGTGATGGTGTGCAGAGGGTTGATGGCAATGACAGGGACGGTGTGACAGTGAAGGGAGGGTGAATAGCTACAGGGAGTGAGTAACGTTGAAGAGAGGGAGGATGGCCATAGGGAGTGAGTGACAGCGAGGGGAGGATAGATGGCCACAGAGAGTGAGTGACGGTGAGGAGAGGGTGGATGGCCATAGGGAGTGAATGATGGTGAGGAGAGGGTGGATGGACACAGGGAGTGAGTGACAGTGAGGGGAGGTTGATGGCCACAGGGAGTGAGAGACGGTGAGGAGTGGGTGGATGGACACAGGGAGTGAGTGATGGTGTGGAGAGGGTGGATGGCCACAGGGAGTGAGTGACGGTGAGGAGAGGGTGGATGGACACAGGGAGTGAGTGACGGTGAGTAGAGGGTGGATGGCCACAGGGTGTGAGTGATGGTGAGGAGAGGGTGGATGGACACAGGGAGTGAGTGACGGTGAGGAGAGGGTGGATGGCCACAGGGAGTGAGTGACGGTGTGGGGAGGGTGGATGGCCACAGGGAGTGAGTGACGGTGAGGAGAGGGTGGATGGCAGTCGGGGATAAATGACAGTAAAATAGTAGTTGGACGATCCATGATAGAGAAATAGGAATGAGCATGGACACAGAAGCGGAAACCACTGGTGTAAGAAGTAAATAAATGGTGCCATGGCGATAGACAAAATGGACAATGAGGTAATTGGATGGAAGAAGCTCAGAACATTGTTGGACAGCAGAGGTAGTGGAGTTCAGGCCTTTCCTGTGATCTGAAACAAAAACAGAAATTGCTGTTGAAACTCAGCAAGTCTGGGAGCATCAGTGGGAAGAAAGCAGAGTTAACATTTCAAGTCCAATGTCTCTTCATCACCGTCTGGGTGTATATCTTTTATACCCTTTCTATTACACTTAAATCCTTCCGATAGTGTAATGATCAGAAATGCACTCAATCCTCCAACTGTGACCAAACATAATCTACAGCTCCATTTGAACTTCTGTGCTTTTGTATTCAATGCTGAAAATGTGTTGCTGGAAAAGCGCAGCAGGTCAGGCAGCATCCAAGGAGCAGGGGAACCGACGTTTCGGGCATGAGCCCTTCTTCAGGGCTCATGCCCGAAACGTCGATTCTCCTGTTCCTTGGATGCTGCCTGACCTGCTGCGCTTTTCCAGCAATACATTTTCAGCTCTGATCTCCAGCATCTGCAGTCCTCACTTTCTCCTTTTGTATTCAATGCTTTGACTGATACATGCAAGTTTCCCATGTGCTTCCTTAACCACCTTATTTACCTATCATGCAGTAATCGAGGAGTTATGTTGTGTATATCAAGGTCTCATTGATCCTCTATACTTCCTGCCGTCTCAACATTCAAGGTGCACTCCCTTGCCTTGTTAGTTTTTCTAAAATGCATTTTCAGGATTAAATTTCATTTGTCAATGTTTGGCCCACCAGATTAGCCTATCAACCTCCTGATCCATGAGTATTTTTGTGTGATAATTGTCATCTTACTATCACCCACCAGCACGAGAGGAAAGCTACCACAGTAGCACTAGGAGAATTCTTTCTTTTTGAGGCCCAAGTATCTGGTGCTGATATAGTACACTCGGATGCTCTGTCTCTAGCTGTGGTAGGCCCCAAAGCTGGGACCTGATGTTAGCTATGGCAGCTGAAGGGGGGATATTTGTTATGATAAGTCCCTACCATGATAAGCCCTGTACATATAGGCTATAAGGGTATCACAACTGAAGTAAAAAAACTGCATCTTGTGCACTGTCTAATGTTGATGCTTTTGTGTCCCTTACTGGTACATCTTTATTCTAAGTACTATCCGTGGGTTCCATTGTGTCTAATCTTCCAAGGCTCACCTCATGTGGCTACTGAATGCTCAAGGTAGATCGCAACAGGTGGCCCCTAAGTGCAGGACTCTCACTGGATTTTAACAGGAAACATTCTTGCAGTCATGGTGTCCTCATCGTCATGGGAACAAAAGTGTTGAGAATACAACTTGCGGTAGTCAATGGGAGCATGACTTCAACCGGATTTTGACTCACCTACGTAGGACCCTATGGATAGATGTCCCCTCTGCATCTGTTCTGTCTGACTTAGTACACACAAAAGAGAAAACCTCAGCTTCTTTACGAGTTCTATTTTATTGCAATTCCATTTACGTAGACTGTCAAGTCAAGCGCATTAATCTTAAGTGTTCTAACCATTAAGTACCTGAGTGAAGGTCAGTACATTAGGGAACTAGGTAGTTCTCGTCAACAGGGACAGCTTGCAAATATTTAGCTTACATCCTCCACCTAGTGACAGTGGCAAAAAGGAGTAACATCTAAAGGAATTGCTGATCATACAAGAAAACTATTGATTAATTAGTCACTTTTTATCACACTGGTAAACATACAATGCAATATGATAAAGAAATTGGTGACTGATCATTACAATCAATTTCCATCAATTAGGCCACTACAAATTCAGACAGAAGGTGACAAAACTCCAGTTTAAGAGAGTTTAGGACACCATAGATCCAAGGTCATCTCTTCCTCACAAGCATCAGATGCCAGGTTTCATATGGACAGTATTCCAAACATTATATTCTGATTTGAATTTGAATTTGGGATCCTGCTAACCACTTGCATTGTCTTCCAAGACAGCCTGCACGAGAGACCAGTGGTTGAAGTCATTTCCATAGAGGAGGTTTTAATTTATCCTCTTGAAAGGGAGTCTGTATGCTCTGGATAAGACCACAAGGAACAGAAGTAGTTCATTCAGCCCATCGCGTCAGCTTTACCATTCAGTGAGATCATGGCTAATCTGATAATCCTCAACTCCACTTTTCTCTATAACCCATTGTCTGGCCAAAGCTAAAATTTTTGCCATGGTCAATATTATCTAATCCATTCGTGATCCAAAAAACAGCAATCATACCAACCATCAACCTCACGTTTCCAACCAGTCTGCTCCTTTTACAGTAATTTATAACAAATCTTATTATTGCATATCTGCTGCACTGTGGCATTACCTGCCGCTATCTGGGGATGTCAAAGCTGTGGGGCTGGATATTCCACATACAGATATTGGCCATTTCTGAAGTTTAGCTAGTCCTCATAACCACAATCCAGAGGTGACACCTAGATTCCTTAGATGGGTACCCTAAACTAGGATGATGACTCGCTGCTTCAGAAATAGATCAGGGAAGAAGAGGCAGGTCTGGCATTTTAAGGAGAAATTTCAGTAAGGCAACCTGTCACCTGATATCAAGGGGGAAGATGATGGAGAAGTCCATTGGCTTAGTCAGCTGGTGGATACCAAGCTGACTAGGACCTCTTATTACATGTCTAACCCCATTCAACCGAGAATTAAATGTTGCCAAAACTTTATACCCAGAGTTCAAGAGAAAAGCTAACTAATTAATGAAAGCTAATTAATTGTGTAAGTCCTGCCCTGCTTTGTCTTACCAAAGTGCAACATCTTGCATTTATCTAAATTAACCCCATCTGTCATTCACTGCCCACTATACCACCAATTTTGGCATCACCCACAAACGTATTAACAATGCCCCCTAGATTCTCACCCAAACCATTTATATAAATGACGGACAACAGTGGACTCAACACTGATCCTTGTGGCACACTGCTGGTCACAAGCCTCCAATATGAACAACAACCCTCAACCACCACACTCTGTCTCTTACTTTATTTCCAAAAATGCCAAACATCTAGTGTAGTAGTCATTATAAAGGCTTAATAATGAAAATGAAATCCATTCATGAAAGCTTCAAAGCTTTTAAATATCTTCAAGTAGTTAAGATTTTATAACAACTGTTTATACTCTAAAAAAGCCTCTCTAACCTGTCGATTAAACTATGAGCTCCGCACATCATGTTGGAGTTTTTTTGAGATTCAGTCAAGCATTCGTAATGACTTGCTGATATGTGTACAGGAAATGTCAACAAAGAGATCTAATGAAACTGATTGAACAGATATTATACCAGCTGGTCTGTCAATCAAATCCATTCAGCTCATACAATTGCAACATTTAAAAGGCATCTGGTTGGGTATACGAATAGAAAGCGTTTGGAGGGATATGGGCTAAATGCTGGCCAATGGGACTGGATTACTTAGGACATTTGGTTGGCATAGACGAATTAGATCGGAGGGTCTGCTTCCGTGCTACATCTCTAGACTCTATGACATTTTCTTGACCATCACTGACAACTGCAGCCAGTTTTATTTAACACTTTGGAGGGCAAAGGATTTTAAAGACTTCATCTCATGAAAGCTAAGCATATCTTATCTGCTCTTCATTTATATCTGTTCTGTCATTTTGTGACTCTCTCACTACAGCTTAATGCTTTTAATACAGTCAAAATTGTATCCTTTGGAACTCAGCACTAAGTTGTGTGTCACCGTTTAGTTTGGGTTTCTTTAGATTAGATTAGATTACTTACAGTGTGGAAACAGGCCCTTCGGCCCAACAAGTCCACACCGACCCGAAGCGTAACCCACCCATACCCCTACATTTACCCCTTACCTAACACTACAGGCAATTTAGCACGGCCAATTCACCTGACCCGCACATCTTTGGACTGTGGGAGGAAACTGGAGCACCTGGAAGAAACCCACGCAGACACGGGGAGAACGTGCAAACTCCACACAGTCAGTCGCCTGAGGCGGGAACTGAACCCGGGTCTCTGGCGCTGTGAGGCAGCAGTGCTAACCATTGTGCCACCGTGGAAATGGGGGAGTGACGTCTCCATCCAACACCTGCCTGAATGGAGATCTATGGAGTCAGGTTAACTCCGCAAATAGCTCACCCCAGAGGTCATGCACTTCAGCCTGAAATAGAGTTTGTTGAAGCAAAATGACTGGCATTAAGCCTGTGATATGCCCTATGATAAGATGAAGGGATGCAGCTACAGCAGATGGTGAGATTTTGGTATGAATGTGGATGGCTTGTTCAAATTTATCAACTTGTGCCATGCCACTTCAGCTGCACAATATTGGCTACATCACCTTAATCAAAGTAGAATACTAGACATTTGACAGCACATGAGAACATTCAGTTCATTGTGCCCAGTTTTTTTTTGTAGATATTTTTATTGAAATTTAACATTTTTGCAAATTTACAAAAATAAACAAAACTCTCAAATACAAACATTGATGTACAATTAAATCATATATACAATAGTCATAATTTAACAAAGAAAAGAGAAAGAAAGAAAACAAAAAAAGAAAAAAAAAGAAACGAAAAAAGAAAGAAAAAAAACCTCAACTTTCTACTAATCTAACCTATAACTAACCAGAGTGTATACCTAAGTCTCTTACATGCTCGGAATGTATAAACATCAAATATAATAAAACCCGTATTCGCGCAGGATTCCTCTCCCAAGGGGCCCCGGAGCAGCCCGGTCTGAAATCTTCACTAAATAAAAGCCCTTGTTAGGATAGCCGAAATATCTGCATTTATATAATTCAAAAAGGGCTGCCATATTTTATAAAATAATTCAGTCTTTCGGTGCACCATATTTGTGAGGAAGTCAAGGGGGATATATTCCATAATTAATCTGTGCCAATTTGAAAGTCCAGGGGGGCCCTCAGCCACCCAATTCACCAAAATATTTTTCCTTGCACAGAAAGAGAGAATAGAAAATAGTCTCTTCCCATGCATATCCAGAGATGAGAGGTTCGAAAAGCCCAAAAGGAGAGATACAGGGTCCACCCTAATTTCCGTTCCTAAAATTTCTGTCAGGGTATTTGCCACTTTAGTCCAGTATCTGTGGATTTTCTGACAAGTCCACAGACAATGTACAAGAGTACCCACCTCTATTTTGCATTTAGGACACATTAGAGATGCTCCTGCCTTAAATTTTGCCAGTCGAGTCGGAGCTATATGGGCCCTATGAAGTATCTTTAGTTGGATAGCCTGAGTTCTGTTACAGATAGCAATTCTTCTAGCATTTTCCCAAATGTCATTCCACATATCCTCAGAGATTTCTAGCCCCAAGTCCTGCTCCCATGTTTTAAGCAGGTCATCCATGTCTCCTGAGACTCCATCATGTAGCAAATGGTATATAGTACTAACGGAGGATGCCCCCGCTGGTCGTAAGACATTACGTTCTCTGTCTGATTTATAAAGACTATCTATTAATGTAGTCTTCCTCTGTATATAATCTCGAACTTGGAAGTATCGAAAGAGATCCCCATTAGGTATTCCGAATTTCAGACGCAGCTGCTCAAAGGACACCAGGATCCCATCTTTAAATAGGTCCCCTAAGCATGAGATGCCCCTGGATCTCCAGAGTTTAAAGGTGGCATCTGTAATCCCCGGTTGGAATCCCCATGCACCTACTATTGGTGCATGGGGGGATGTTTTATGTGAGTTACCCTCATTTTGCCGCATTATATTCCAGGCCTTAATTGTGTTTAATATTATGGGATTTTTTGAGTGGTCTGTAATGATTTTCCTCTTATCTGAAAATAAAAGGTTAATAAGTGGGTATTATACTTGGGAGGCTTCGATATCCAGCCAAATTGATTGTGGATCAGATGAAACCCAATCAGCTATGTAACTTAGTAGGGAGCTTAACTGATATTTCCTAAAGTCTGGGAAGTCCAGTCCTCCCCTTGCCTGTGGAAGCTGTAGCTTCTTCAGCTTAATAAGGGGCCGTCTATGGTTCCAAATAAAGGAGCCCAACCAGCCATATAATTTACGTAGGGCTAGCCTTGGCAGCATCAGCGGGAGCATTCTCATAGGATATAAGAGACGGGGCAGAACATTCATTTTAATTAATGCTATTCTCCCTAGCCAGGAAATCGGAAGGTCTCTCCATCGCTGGAGGTCCTGCCTTATCCTTTCCATTAATTGTACAAAATTAGCCCTATACAGCTGATCAAATACTGGCGTGATAAAAATACCTAAATATAAGAAGCCCTCCAGGGACCAACGGAAGGGAAAAGGGGATCCGTCCATTAAGTGGGGTATCATAGCCAGACCACCCATTGGCATGGCTTCCGATTTTGAAAAATTAATTTTATAGCCTGAGAATGCACTAAATGTATTAATAACTTGAATTAGACGAGGCACTGACATTAAAGGATTACTGAGGAATAAGAGAACGTCATCTGCATAGAGGGTAATTTTGTGTTTACCTGTACCAATCCTCGGGGCCGTTATATTAGGATCAGTCCGGATGGCTTCTGCTAATGGTTCGATTATCAGTGTAAACAACAATGGTGAGAGAGGACATCCTTGACGGCAGCCCCTACCCACACTGAAGCCATCTGATCTTAACCCATTAGTAATAACAGCTGCTTTGGGGTCATTATACAATGTTGAAACCCATTTGGTAAACACCTGTCCAACGCCAAACCTTTCCAATGTGTAAAATAAATATGACCGTTCAACCCTATCAAATGCCTTTTCCGCATCCAATGAAATTACTACTCCTGGTATCTTTCCCTGATGACAGGCTTGGATCATATTCAAGACCCTTCTGATATTATTGGATGATCTGCGGCCCTTAATAAATCCCGTCTGGTCCTCCTTTATAATATATGGCAGTACCCTTTCTAGTCTTAGTGCTAACATTTTTGAGAGAATTTTAAAGTCTACATTTAGTAAGGATATTGGTCTGTAAGATGCACAATCTTCTGGGTCTTTTCCTTTTTTGAGGATAAGAGAAATATTTGCTTCTTTCAGCGTGGGCGGGAGACAGACCTGACTATGTGCAAAATTATACATATCCATAAGTGGGTCAACCAATATTCCTGTAAATTCTTTATAGAATTCAGCTTGAAAACCATCCAGGCCCGGTGCTTTTCCGCTCTGAAGTTGCCTAATTGCCTCAAGTATTTCTTGGACTGTTAAAGGGGTATTTAGGGCCGACACCAGTTCCGGAGTCAGGCTCGGGAAGGTCAAATTTTTAAAAAATGACTGCATCCTCCTAATCCTATCTTCACAATCCTGCGATCTATATAGTTCAGAATAAAATTCTTTAAAGGTCGCATTGATCTTTTTATGATCATGAGTCAGGGTACCTGTACTTTCCTTGATGGTCGGAATAGTTTTAGGGGCTTTCTTTTTCTTTGCAAGAAATGCTAAGTATCTACCCGGTTTGTCGCCATATTCGTATAATCTTTGTTTCGCAAATAATATTTCCCTTTTAGCCGTTTGAGTAAGCGCGGTGTTTAAAGCTGTCCTAAGAGCTGTAATCCTCTGCAATTTTGTGATAGAGGGTCTATCAGCGTATGCTGTTTCGGCTGCTTTTAGGCGAGCTTCTAGCAGACGCTGTTGCTTTCCCTTCATTTTCCTCTGGGTCGCTGAATAGGAGATGATCAAACCTCGTGCATAAGCTTTGATGGTCTCCCACATCATTGACGGATTGCTAGCCGTACCAGTATTAATTTCTAAAAAAGTTTTAAGTTCTTGGGAGAAGTACTTTAAAAATTTGCTATCTTTTATCAGGAAGGGGTCCATACGCCAATGCCGAGCAGATGTCCCATTGTTCTTTACCTTAGTTTCCATGTATACAGCGGCATGGTCAGAGATTGCTATAGTACCTATTTTACAGGTTGCTATAGAGTTTAGAAAAATCGATGGGGCAAAAAACATATCAATTCTTGTGTGACATTTATGTGGATTAGAGTAGAAAGAAAAATCTCTACCCTGTGGATGGAGACATCTCCATACATCTACCAATCCTAATTCTTTATTCAGGTCCGCCAGTTGTCTAGATCTGGGAGATACTCCAGCGGCACTCTTGGGAATCCTGTCTATTTCCGGATCCATAATACAATTAAAGTCTCCCCCTATAATTGTATGACGGGCACCAAAGGCCATCAGTTTTGAAAAAGCTTCCGTTATGAATTTAAAGGGGTGTGCCGGGGGGCAGTATACATTTAAGATCCCATATTCCTCTCCATTTATGAGGGCTTTAATCAAAATATATCGTCCAGATTCGTCTTTTATCTGATTTAGAATTTTCAAAGGGAAGTTCTTCCGGACAAGGATAACGACTCCCCTGCTTTTTGAATTAAAAGAGGAAAAAAAGGCCTGATCAAATCCGCCCTGTCGTAATTTTAAGTGTTCTTTATCCGACAGGTGTGTCTCCTGTAGGAGAGCTATATCAACTCTCTCCTTCTTAAGATTTGATAATATTTTCTTCCTTTTAACTGGCGAATTACTCCCCCTGACATTCCAGGTGCACCACTTAACCGACTGTTCAGCCATAATCATCTGGACAGATCCGAGAAACCCTATCTAGAACATCCCGAGCATGGAGCATACAAGATTTACAAAAGTAAAGATTCTCTGATACACTCAAAACAATATAACAAAAAACTCTTTCTAAGTATAAAAAATATAAAACATTCCGAATTGGAGATTTTCTCCCTTGTTCCCAGGGAGCGTCACTTCCTCTCCCACAGTCCATCTTACCCTCTTCCAACCAGTGCCCCACCCTTGACCCAGGTGTTCCTCAATAAAATGAGGAGAATTCAAATATAATATAAAGCTAGAGTTAACAGTGAACACCCCACCCCCACCCCCACCCACATCTAAATATATTTGGGAATATTAATACCATATATAACTATAAGATTACAATCTCAACATGTAATACTTAAATATAATACCACAAAATAACAGGGGAAAGAAAAACAACCCCGCTCCTAAAAACAGAAGTAAAATAGAATAAGGTAACCACCTCTCCCCATCAACATTAACCAAACGCCCCAACATATATATATATACATACACACATAGGGGGAAAGATAAGAAAAGATGAAGGGATGTAAACCAAAATAATGGGAAAGGCAGACCAGCGTCCACAATCTCTTACAGTTTATTTAAGAGAGTCCAAGAATTCCTTAGCCTTCTCCGGTGATCCGAAGTTATATATGGATCCTTCGTGGCTAAGGCGTAGCGTCGCTGGATATCGTAAGGAGTACTGGATATTTAAGTCCCTTAAACGCTTCTTCGCCTCATCGAATGCCTTCCTCTTTCGGACCAAAGCTGGGGAGAAGTCCTGGAACAGCATGATCCTGGATCCTTTGTGGGTCATAGCTTGGGGATCTTTTCCCAGATTTCTTTAGGCTTCCAGGAGCATCTGCCTCTCCCTATAGCTCTGCAGCTGGAACAGGACTGGGCGCTGGGTTGAGCCGGGCCCACGTACTGTGACCCGGTAGGCCCATTCTACCCTTACCTGGCCTGATCCATTATGCAGATTTAAAAGTTGTGGCAGCCAATGCTCTAAGAATGCTGTCAGCTGACCTCCCACTTCCTGCTCGGGCAGGCCCAACAACCGAATATTTTTTCTACGACATCGATTTTCGAGGTCATCAATGTGGTTTTCTAGGTTCTGGACTCGATTCTCGAGAAAACGGATGTGGTCGGCTGTTGATTTTATCCCAGTCTCTGAGGTTGCGGCCTTCGACTCCACCTCTCTGACTCGGCACTCCAATTCCTGAATGTCTCTGCCCTGCTTCTGCAGCTCGGCTGATAGTGCTTCTCTGCTCTGCCGAGACTCATCGATAAAAGCATCAATCTTCGCCTCCCACCTGGCAAACATCTCCTCAAAGCTCATCTTCATTGGTAAATCTCCTGAAGTAGCTGAAGACACCTTTGTTGCAGATGAAGAGGGAGAGGGTGGGGGAGGGGTCCCTGCTTTCTTAGAGCCGCCTGTTCCCTTCCCTTTACTCATTTTCCAGCTAGTATTAGACTATTTAAATGTACTAATAGGTAACTATTTAAGGTTAACAACTATTATAAATGGTTTAGTGAGTGTGGTGGGGGTGGATAGCCCACTTTTCCCAAGTTTTGGGTAGAGCACTGTGGACTCAGTCTTGCTGGGTCGCCGCCATCTTGGATCCCCCATTGTGCCCAGTTAACTGCTACTACTCAGGGAGTGGGTAAAATGTGGAGAACACAGCAGACATTTAAAGCAAATAGAAGTATTGATGCTTTTAAGAGGAAGCTTACTAGATACTTGAGGGAGAAATGAATGGAAGGATTTGTTGAAATAAAGTAAAGATGGAGGAGGCTCAGAGGGAATATAAATCCCCACATAAAGCTGTTCCTGTGCTGTTACATTTCTGTAACAGTACTTGTCTGAGTCACCATTCTGAGAACCTGATGCACATAATTCCCAAGTCCTTTCTAATTGCTCCTTTTCCAAGTTTTATCCACTCCTGTTTGAAATTGATTCTACTTCCATCATTGTGCTTGGTAACAACATGAGTAAACAATACCTTCTTACCGCCCTGGGCTGGTTTACGGAAAACCCTGTTTATGTGTTAATAACCTTTGTAATCCTAATCTTTACCTTTGATCTCTTGGTGATAATCTTACATTTAGGCTCATTCACCATCAATTACTCAACAAGCAAAGCATTAAGTAGTTCAACGTGTGCTCTATACTTTCTTTTCTAAGATACCTTCCTTTTTTTATTCATGGTTTCATTCCCTTCCCATGTTTTCATTCCTTAGTTTTATGTGATGACAACTTTGAGAAGGTCCCTTGCAAAGTGAAATTGATGGGGGCTTTTTCTTGCAGGATTGAGATGATGAAGATATTGTGAGGGACCAATAATGAAGTTTCACCAATCTCTGATGTATTCTGCTGTCATCTGCTACTATTCCAAGAGGAACCACACTTGGACACATGAGTAGAATTACTCCCTTGGCTTTCTGGGTAGCCTGTTACTAAGTTGTGCCAAATGCTGCACTGTAGCTGGCATACAACATCTGAACCCAAAAATGATTGCTAGAGGAAATTGGATAGGCACTTGCAAACCTAGGAGAATAAGGGAAAGGGGCTGGTTCAGCTTTACAGAGACTGATTGGCCAAATGGGCTCCTTCTGTGCCACTATTAATTTATGAGTCTACAGATTGGGATTATTCCAACAAAACTGAAGCTTATGGCCTACTGGGTTTTTCAGAATCATCTCAGGAGCTAACTGCCATGTCTGGAGGTCTGTAATGTGCATACGTATCAGTGAAGGAATAATTTAAATGCTTGCATTGCCTACCTTAAACATCCTCTTTCTGAATGTAAGAGATCATTTGGACAGGACTGTAGCTGATTTCCAAACTATCAAACAAGATAACCATGTATAGATAGTCAGGAAAGGCAGCAGCATAGCAATAATATCACTAGTAATCCAGAACCCCAGGCTAACTGTAACAGATGGTGAGATTTGAATTCAATTAACAAAATTCTGGAATAATAGCTATGGTGACCACTTTCGACAGTTGTCTTAACAATATACCTTTGATTCACTAATATCCTTGAAGGAAGGAATTCTGTCATCCTTTTCTGGTCTAAATGTGACTCCACATCATTGTGGTTGAGTCTCAATTACCCGCAGGGAATTAGGGACGGGCAATCCTGTGACACCCACATGACATGGATGCATTAAAAAAGTGAGCATTTATGCCCTTTATATCAACTCCCTTATTAGAAAAGCTCTTCACTGAACAGATTCATCAGGTACTATCTGGCTGAAGTATTGTTATGTACTATGATGACCATAATTCATGCAGCAGTCATGCTGCCCTCATTGGACAACATACTTAGGTGCTTGCATTGTTTGAAGGAGGAGAAGCACTTAGTCAATGGGCCTACACTGAAGCAGGGAGGAAGCTCATAAAACAGCATCTCAACCTGGGACCCTCATCATCTGTCTGTGGTCTGAGACGCATCAGCTATAAGTGTCCAACTTCAAGAGGAACTTTTTCATTGTTGCTAGGTCATACAGAACTTGGGTACAGCTAAGAAAGCTGTGTACTATCGAAGCCTTTTTTGTCTCGCAACAACCAGGCCAATTCACAAGAAATACCTAAAGGGAGCTGCCATGGAAAATGCACCTATGGATAATGATTGACAGTTAACTGCTATGAAAAAGTGAGGACTGCAGATGCTGGAGATCAGAACTGAAAAATGTGTTGCTGGAAAAGCGCAGCAGGTCAGACAGCATCCAAGGAGCAGAAGAATCAACGTCTCGGGCATAAGCCCTTCTTCAGGAATGAGGAGGGTGTGCCAAGCAGGCTAAGATAAAAGGTAGGGAGGAGGGACTTGGGGGAGGGGCGTTGGGAATGCGATAGGTGGAAGGAGGTTAAGGTGAGGGTGATAGGCCGGAGAGGGGTTGGGGATGGAGAAGTCAGGAAGAAGATTGCAGGTCAAGAAGGTGGTGCTGAGTCCGAGGGTTGGGACTGAGGTAAGGGGGGGGGGAGGTGCGGGCGTCCCAGAGATGTTCTCTGAAACGTTCGGCCAAATTGTGTAACGTTTCATAGAACACCTCTGGGACACCCGCATCAACCAACCCAAACGCCCTGTGGATGAACACTTTAACTCCCCCTCCCACTCCACCAAGGACATGCAGGTCCTTGGCCTCCTCCATCGTCAGACCATGGCAACACGACGCCTGGAGGAACAGCGCCTCATCTTCCGCCTAGGAATCCTCCAACCACAAGGGATGAATGCAGATTTCTCCAACTTCCTCATTTCCCCTCCCCCCACCTTGTCTCAGTCCCAACCCTCGGACTCAGCACCGCCTTCTTGACCTGCAATCTTCTTTCCGACCTCTCCGCCCCCCACCCCCTCTCCGGCCTATCACCCTCACCTTAACCTCCTTCCACCTATTGCACTTCCAACGCCCCTCCCCCAAGTCCCTCCTCCCTATCTTTTATCTTAGCCTGCTTGGCACACCCTCCTCATTCCTGAAGAAGGGCTTAGGCCCAAAACATCGATTCTCCTGCTCCTTGGATGCTGCCTGACCTGCTAAGCTTTTCCAGCAACACATTTTTTCAGCAGTTAACTGCTATGCTTAATTATTAGACTAGACAGGCTGACTCTAATTGATATCATGAGAAATGAACCAGAGTATTTTTGCTCTTCATTCATGGATGTCACTGGCAAGGCTAGTATCTCATGCTCACCCCTAATTGCCCATAACATGGCAAGCAACCTTCTTGACACTTAAGAGCGAACCGCACTGATGCTGGCCTCGAGTCACATATAGACAAGAATGTGCAGGTAAGGCTACTAGTTTTCCATCATTAAAGGAGGCTGTTTTGGTAAGTTACTGCAACGCATCGTGGTACACACCACTGCTGCTTCACCACAATGTTAAAGAGAATGAATGATGAAGTTGGATGGGGTGCCGTTCAAATGGACTGATCTTTTCTGGGTGGTGTTAAGCATTTTGAATGTTGCAGAGCTGCACCCATCAGAAAAGTGGAGTGCTGCATCACTCACCTTATTTGTGTCTTTCAGATGGTGGAGGTGCACTGGGGAGTCAGGAGATGGGTTACTCACACAGAATTCCCAGCCTGCAGCTACAGGATTTATATGGCATATTCAGATGCATTTCTGGTGAGTGGTAAACGCCAGGATGTTGAGACACCCAATGAAGTATTTCAGAAGAGTTGTCACTCTTGTGATATGGCAAGCACACCTGCCAATTTGCAACAGCAAGAGTCCACAAATGATAACATGAATAAGAAATGTCTGGAGGGAGATAGACCAAGCACAGGCAGGTGGGTTTAGTTTAGTTTGGTATTATGGTCAACATGGACTGGTTGGACTGAAGGGTCTGTCTCTGTGTTGTATCGCTCTATGATAATGCCTAGGTCATTTATTTTGTCTGATGTTGGTCGAGTGTTAAATATTGGCAGGCCTAGGTTTTCTTTGTAACAATGCCAAGGGATCTTTTATGTTTGACTGAGAGAGCAAACAGCACTTCAGCTGAATTTCTCACCTGAAAAATGGCACATCTGACAGTGCAACACTCCCTCGGTACTGCACTGAAGTGCCAAGCTAGATTCTGTGCTCAAGCCACTGGAGTAGAGCATGATTGCACAATCTCTGACTCAGAGTGCTACCAACTAAGCCACAACTGACACGCGAGCTATGGTTACACGCCTGTCTAACCAGCTTGTTTATGGAATGCAGAATCAGAGTTTAGCGTTCTGTTTTATTGTACAATGATTACAGGAAGACTGGTTGCCATACAAACCTCTTCACACTTCAATGTCAAAAATAATCCAACATTGTACTGCAGCCAAATTACTAATTACCAATTATAAACCCTTTCAGTTTAATCAACTGAATGATGCGTAAATATTTATTTAGTGCATGCAGCCAGTCACTGATGATATAACACCAGTGAAGTAACATCACTTTTGGCATAATCATCAATTGTCAAGGACAGGAAGGCTCCTGTTTCTGCTCAGCTCATCTTTTCTTAAGTTTAGGGAAGAGATGAATGTTTCATTGTGGTGACAACTTGCCTTTCGGGTGAGAAATGTCATTGCAGGAACTGGAACACCTTCAACTAACTGTGACGCAAGGCTGTGTACAGCTGGATAGTGATCTTCCAATTCCGCACATTAAAGACAAATATCATTTCTAAATTGAGGTGGAAGGTCAAGTTCCTTTTGATTAGCCCCACCAATGCACTGTGATACAGCCTAAGAACAGACAACACATTCTGCAGTCAACAGCTCCACCATTCACTCTGACATGGCTTATGTGGAGAAGCATCTGACAGAGAAATGTATTTTAATTTCATTTTATTTTAATTTTCAGCAGTCGGGCATCACTGATAAATTCCAAACCCATGATTCATTTACAACAATAATGTATATTCACTTTGCACCTTTATTGGAGCAAACTGGATTAAGGAACTTAACTGGAATGATACAAACGGCTATTTGATTCTGCACCATTTAAGGAGAAACTGAAGCAGTAATCAAAAATTTGTGTCAAATTGGTAGGTTTTAAGCAGTGTAAAGGAGAATGCAAAGTGAATCACACATTCAACTAATTTGTATGTTATTTCATATTTTCTGCCTCACTCCCTTTTTAAATAATGGTGTCATATTAGCATTTTTTCAATGCAGTGGAACCTTTTCCATATCCACAGAATTTTGGAATATTATAACCAATGAATCCACTTTCTTTGATGCCACTAGGATGGAGGTTAGTAGGCACTGGCGACTTGGATGCCTTGACTACATAGAGATGTGAACACTCATATGAATATTACTTGAAGGCACTTCTGAACCTGGAGACAAATTAGATCAGCAGACATAT
This sequence comes from Hemiscyllium ocellatum, assembly GCF_020745735.1. Classification (NCBI taxonomy): domain Eukaryota; kingdom Metazoa; phylum Chordata; class Chondrichthyes; order Orectolobiformes; family Hemiscylliidae; genus Hemiscyllium; species Hemiscyllium ocellatum. The sequence goes on from NC_083414.1 coordinate 63,428,919, forward strand.
GGTTGAATTGTATCATTCTGACTTTTAACGAAGAAGGCTGTGATGGCCCATTTGTTTAAAGGTTTGAATATTATGCTTGGCCACTCCAGGTAACAGGTAAAAGCATACCATATTAGTATGGGACTTATGTCACATAGGGGCCTACATTGTTAAGGATAGCAGGATACTGCCCTAGTTGTTTTAGCATAAGTTTCAAATATGTGGATGCCTCAAATATCCAGAAGCAGAAATTCTTTATGCCACTGTCTGCAGGTCATTACAAATGTGAAGGGAAATTAAGGTTAAACGGGGAATTATTTACTGCATTTACATGAAGTAAAGCCTATAGTTTGAATTTTAGATTACTTACAATGTGGAAACAGACCCTTCGGCCCAACAACTCCACACCGACCACCCAGACCTATTCCCCTACATTTCCCCCTTCACCTAATACTACGGGCAATTTAGCATGGCCAATTCACCTAACCTGCACATTTTTGGATTGTGGGAGGAAACTGGAGCACCCGGAGGAAACCCACGCAGACACGGGGAGAATGTGCAAACTCCACACAGGCAGTTGCCTGAGGTGGGAATTGCTAACCACTGTGCCACCGTGCTGCCCACACAGAATTGAGCTGAGGAATCCTTTGTCCCTCTGCTCCTTCTTCCCATGAAACCTCTTTCCATCAAAGACAGCTCTTTTCCCAGAGATAGTCCATTCAACTGTGCCAGTGGCCTGCCTTCACCATCGCCATCTGCCGCTGGAGTTTCTGTTGCATTAGGTTTGTAACAATTCTACAGTATCGAGGTCAGTTTTAGCAATACCGAACTTTGCAGAGCAGATATTTGTCCTGTCATTCTGAACTGGATTTGAAAGCAGGTCTAAAGATATGTAGCACTATTCATGTCTTAATGAAGTACTTTGAATTGTAATATGGCAAACATAGCAAAAATACCAATTAATAAGTGACCAATAATCTGATTCAGAGGATGCTGACTGAGAGCTTAAAATTAAAGAAGCTCCCTTCTTTGAAATTGTGCTGAGGAATTCTTGCATTGAAATGAGACAGCCCTATTTCAGTAGATAGAGCCATAAAGTAGGGGTAGAGCTCCTTCAGTACTACATTCAGGTGTCGGTCCAGACATACTCTCTGATTTGTAGGGCAGCCAGCTAAATCATAGATGGCACATGGGCATTGCTTCAATCCAAAGTGAGCAAGTGTGAGATAATTCACAATAGCTGCCTTTGAAGCTGCTGAACCTTGCCATCTGGCAACTGGCCATTGTGTTTGCCTCCAAATCAACAGCAACTACACCTTTGGCCTGGCACCTATTCAAGAAGTAAATTGTTCAAAATTCTGAATGCAAAGTAGTAGGGGTGATGCAGCGAGGATTGGGAAATACATCATCCGTTCACTCTCCACACAAGGAAAATAGGTGTTTTTGGGGGGATGAATGGGGCGGGGGAGGTGGGCAAATACTGTATGATGAAAATTGACTCCCTCAATCCTGTAACATAGGAGCTCAAGGAGTCACAATTCGGTGCTGTGATGTCTCTCCAAAATATTCTCTGTATCATAGTGCAGTATCCTTGCAAAAAAACTTCCCTTTTTTTTAGGTTTGCATGACTCTAAATGCAAATAAGCGGGCAACCATTGATCTCAGAAAAGCTATTAGTCTTTCTGCCTAAGGTTATCCCTGAATTTGCCTTAAAGGCACTGATCAACCTCACTCATGTCATAGATCGGAATAAGTGCCATTTGATTATAAAAAGGTCGTGTTGGGAACACCTGAGAATGTGAAAGGAGCCCAGGGCATTCGTCCAGAAAAGAGACAGTTCTGATTCACTCAAAACAACTCCGTTTGTCAAAACAACTGCCCATTAAGAACATGCAAATTGCTCCATTTTGCTGCAAAATTGAAGTATTTTTCCACAGTCCACAGTAGATAATGTCACTCAGTACAACTTACAAATCTTCCTGATCTGAATTAGCCCAGTTTTTCTAAAAATCCAAACTATGTCTTATTTTGCAGTGACTAGAAAATGGTTAATAAGAAACTAAGCTTGTCTGAAGAGGAAAACAACATATATAAATAACAGATAATTTTATTGAGTGATGTTGATTAAGTGTTAAATATTGATCTGACCAATGCACTGACTAAGGTGCAGTATAAATAATCTTTAAATATTTGTAAGACAGAGGTAGATAGATTCATGATAATCAAGCGAATGAAAGGTTATCAGGGATATGCAGGAATGGGCAGTGGAAGTTAAAACCAGATCAGCCATGATCTTATTGAATAATGGAACATGCTTGAAGAGCTGAGTGGCTTACTCTTGTCTTGTTCACATAGGCTAAGATACAGAGTAACCTTTTCTCATTGTGCAAGGGGAAACTTTGTAGAAATATGGCATGACTACAAGGGAGGGTTAATATTTTGAATCCCATGCCAGCTAATGTGCCCACTTTCTGTCTTTGCCAAAAAACATTGGGTCAAGTTTAGCTTTCACCTGTTAACCTTATATGTTCCTGTCTTCTGGTTTGTTAAAGTATTTGTTGGAATATGCTCATTGCCTCCCACTTGTGTTCCACAGCCAGCACAAAACCAAAGGTTAATAATGTCCTTCCATGACGCTATTCAGGCAACATGTCATGTACCTGCAACTTCCATTGATATACATATGACAGTGCAGTAATAATGCTTATTTGAATTTTAGTAAAGCCTTTGACAAGGTTGCGCATGGTAGACTAATTAGAACACATGGGATTCAGAATGAGCTCGCCAATTGGCTTAATGGCAAGAGACAGAGACTAACAGCGGAGGATTGCTTTACAGACTGGAGGCCTGTGGCCAGCAGTGCTCCAAAGGGATCGGTTCTGGGTCAACTTTTGTCTTTCATTCATATAAATGATTTGCACGTGAATATAGAAGACATCGTTAGTAAGTTTGAGGACGACACCAAAATTGGTGGCATAGTAGATAGTGAAGAAGGTGTTCTAAGATTACACCGGGATCTTGATCAAATGGGTCAATAGGCTGAAAAATGGTCGATGGTGTTCAACCTGGATAAATGTGAGGTATTGCATTTTGGTAAAACAAACAAGGATAGGATCTTGGGTAGTGTTGTAGAACAGAGGGAACTATGGGTGGATTCTTTGAAATTTGCATCACATGTAGACATGGTGATTAAAAAGGCATTTGGCACACTTACCTTCATTGCTCAGTCCTTTGAGTATAGGAGTAGGGAAGTCATGTTGAGGTTGTACAGGATATTGGTGAGGCCTCTTCTGGAATACTCTGTCAAGTTCTGGTTGCCCAGTGACACAAATGTCATTATCAAGAGAAGATTCAGAAGAGAAGGTTTGAGTTATAAGGAAAGGCTGGATAGGCTGGGACTTTTTTCACTGGAGTGCAGGAGGTTGAGGGATGACCTTTTAGAGATTTAGAGAGTTAACGGTAGTCATCTTTTCCCTAGGGTGAGGATTTCAAGATTTGGGGGCACCTTTTTAAGGTCAGAGGAGAGAGATCTTCAAAAGTCATGAGAGGCAAGTTTTTACACAGGAGGTGGTTCGCATGTGGAATGAACTTCCTGAGGAAGTAGTGGATGTGGGTACAATTACAACATTTAAACGACATTTGAATAGATACATGAATAGGAAATGTTTGAAGGGATATTGACCAGGAGCAGGCAGGTAGGACTAGTTCAGTTTGGGATTATGTTCGGCATGGACTGGTTGGACCAAAGTGTCTGTTACCAAGCTGTATGACTCTATAACATACATACAGACAGACAAGTTAGGAGCAAGAGTAGGACCCTTGATCTTGCTCTGCCCTTCGATAAGATCATGGCAATGCCGCTAATGATGTAAATAAAAATAACAAACCAGATAGTAATATAAGCTCATTTGCCATCCTCCTCATTACCTTTTTCCCCAAGATCAACATATCATTGCACATCCTTCCACAACTGAATGGCATTACCTGCCTGCCACTCTCAACTACTACTCCCTTTATTTAAACATGTCTCGGCCCTGAACTGAATACACTGTAAATTCCTCATGTTTTTATTTAATTGTTCTTAAGATTCCTAACTCCAATGCACCTTTAATAAAGCTGCATCATTTGCTACCTCATTTTTTTGAATCACTTCAGTCCTTGCAGCAATAGTGATCCCATAAGGGTAGCACCCAGAAATGAACAAATGAGGCAATGGCAGTGCATATTCAAGTCAGGATGTTTTTGGAATTTGGAGGGGAGGTTTGAAGGTGAAAGCCCCACAAAGTTGCTGCTCTGTCCTCCTTGGTGGTAAAGGCGACAGGCCAGGCAAAAGGGTACAGTCATAGTAATCCGAATGTGTGTACATCCTGCAAAAGTACACAGTGCAAAGTAAAGGCAGAGATCTGAGCAGATGATCTAGCCTAATAATCCCATGCAGTTAATGAGGGAGTTACTGAAGTCATACTGTTGGGAATGCAATCTTCCATCTGCCCTCTCAGATGGATGCAAAATATTCCACAACAGGAACAATACTGTCAGAGGCAGTCCAGAGAAGTTTCATTAAGTTGATCCCAGGCATGGAAGGATTCTCTTCTGAGGAGTGGTTGAGTAGGTTAGAGTAGGCCTATTAAAGGTTAGAAGAATGAGAGACTACATTGAAACATTTAAGATTCTTTGGAGACTTGACAGTTGTTATGGACCAGACCAGACCCTCTCTAAAATATATTAAGAAGATAGTCTAGACCTTAAGTTTTTCTTATTTTAAAGATAAATGTGAGACTGTGTTCCAGATGTAATTCAATTGGCGAAACTACTCGATGTTAAGCAGAACACAATTTATTCAAACACTCTAGTTAAAATGTAACAAAAGAAAGAGGAACTTGTAACAACTTAAGTCTACTGGAAAACTTAACTGTAAGTACATTACTTTACTTCTATGCAGTAACTGTTCCAATATAGCAACATCCCATAAACACATCGTTGGCAAAAGACAAATTCAGAAAACAGATTGTCATACATGCTGTTTTCCAATCCAAGAGGAAAGGACATCAAAAGACAATTCTGAGAGAAACCTCAGATATAGTGTAGCAGCCAGGAGAGATTCACAGCCTTCCAACCCTGCTGAGACCTCAGCAACAACTGCCAAAAGCTAACTAAAAATCTGTGAGAGTTCCACCACTCCCACTCAGGCTGCTTCTATTGTTCCAACTTTAAAAAAACACTCAAGGCCTCACAAGTTGTTCATCTCTCGTTGAATGCTCGTCACCTGTCAATTTTTCTCTAAAAGAAACCAGGACAAAACACACAGTATCATCACGCAGTATAAATGCAAAGAGTTTTTTTCCCCTTGCTGGAGAGTCCAGGGCCAGAGGCCATCATCTCAAAGTAAGGAGTCACTCATTTAAAACAGAGATGAGAAAGATGTTTTTCTCTCAGAGGGTGGTGAATCTGTGGAATTCTTTACTGCAGAAAGATATCAAGGCTGGACCCATTAAATATATTCAAGACTGATATAGAAAGATTTATAATAACTGAGGGTTAACATAACTCTCAAGGGTTATGAGGCTAAGGCAGGAAACTTGAGTTGAGGATTAATGGATCAGCCATGATCTCATGGAATGGCTGAGTTGACTCAATGAGCCAACTGGCCTACATCTGCTCCTACACCTTATGATATTGCAGTTTTACAACACATTCTGAAGAAATACAGGGCAGTTCTCCCTAATGTCCTAGCTGATTCAGCCAATGATATTCCTCCTCTGCTAAAACAGATAATTAGATTAAATTCCCTACAGCAGAGAAACAGGCCCCTTAGCCCAACAAGTCCATACCAACAAGAGTAACCCACCTCAACCCATTTTCCCTCTGACTAATGCACCTAACACTATGGGCAATTGAGCATGGCCAATTCACCTGACCTGCACACCTTTGGACTGTGGGAGGAAACCGGAGCACTCGGATGAAACCAATGCAGACACAGGGAGAATGTGCAAACTCCACACAGTCGCCCGAGGGTGGAATTGAATCCAGGCCACTGGCACTGTGAGGCAACAGTGCTAACCACTGAACCACTGTGCCGCCACAATAATCTGCTCACAAACCTCATTGTTGAATGTGGGAGCTTGCTGTGTGCTAATTAGCTGCTGCATTTAAGACATTAAAAGAATGGTGATATTTGAAATTTTTAAAAAGGCTGTGAAACATTTTGAGACATATATAAAGTCATCAGAAAGTGCAACTCACCACCAGGAGTGGGTGAAGCAAATAATATAGACAAGAGTTAAAAGGAAACTGGATAGCCATAGGAGGGAGAATGGAATGAAGAGGTTATGACAAGGCGATGAAACATGGGAAGGGGCCAGATATAAGAATAAGCACTTGCATGGATTGGTTGGGCTCAATGGTCTATTTCTCTTCTTAATGAACAAAGCTGGACTCAAGGAAGAAATTTTAAAAACCCCTGCTTGAGTTTTAGTTTTTGGGTATTGCTCAACAGAGGAGGATTAACCTCTTGCATTTGCTTCTTCCAGCATTGGGAGACTGCGCTTTTAGCAGTCTGGGCTCCAAGGTCTGTAAGTCCCTCCTAAAACTTGTCCATCTCTCCCTTCTCATTTAAGAATGTCTTTAGCTTTTGGTCATGTGACCTGATACCACCTTCTGTGGCTTGGTCCAGGTTGGAGTTGGTGTTACCCATACCATTGTCAACATAAATTGGGTGCAATATGGGCCAGTCTGTCTTGAAATGATGTAAAGTTGAGTACGCTCTAGATAAAGTTCAAATTGCAGCAAGCCTGAATCACTGATGAAGTTAAACAGCTTACTGTAAAGAAAGATAACGCCTACATTTCTATAATGTCTCTGATTTCATAGAATTACAAGGGAGAACTGCCTGCTCCTCTTCAGAATGTCTTATAAGACCCTAAGGTCATAAAACATAACAGCAGAAATAGGCCATTTGGCTCATCAACTCCATTCTATCATTCCCAGTGCATGGTTGGTCTGATAATCCTCATTTCCACTTTCCTGATCTTCAGTTCCCTGAATGATTAGGGTCAGTGACTGTGGGAAAAGAAAAGAAAAATATTTTGGATATCAAACTGAGATTTTAAAAAACTTTAATCTGGCCTGGAATTCATTTCCAGCTTAACAGGAGTGATATGATAAATACTTTTAATTCCTTTTTTGAGTCCAGCTTTGCTAATTTCTAAAGATTCTGCTTTCCCTCTGAATGGACAAAGCAAACAGATAAACTTGCTACTCTGCTACAGCGTATAATGACCAGATCCATTGTCTGTCCATGAAGTACCTCTGGAGATGGAGACTATTAAAGACATGGTACTTAGGTATACAACGAAAGATTCACTTTTGGATTGTAACTGATTGCTTACGGGAATGAGTGAATCAGTGAATTAGTTAATTGCATCTTTCCCTCATTGTTGCCTTTCCCATCCATTCTCTCTCTCTCTCCCTCTCTCCACCTCCTCATTACTCTCGCTCCCCTGCCTCCCTCTCTTCCCCACTCTCCCTCTCCTGTGTCTATTCCTCCTCTGCCGCACTGGCCCCTCTCATTAACCTTTTCCTGCCTCTAACCCACCTTGCCAATCTCTATCATCTGCCCTCCCCATCTCCTGTCACTCTCTCCCTCCTGCCTCTTCTCTCCCATCACTTTCCTTCCCCTGTCACTCTCCCTCTCCCACCTTTACTCCTCCCCATCACTCTTCCTTCCTGCCTCTCCTCTCCCGCTTCTCCCCCTCCCCATCACTCTCCCTCTGCTGCCCTCTCCACCGTCACTCTTCGTCCCCATTACTCCCCCTCTCTCTCTTGTCACTCTCTCTCCCTCCCTGTTATTCTCACTCTCCTGCCTCTCTTCCTCCTCTGTCACTCTCTTTCCCTGTCACTTTCCCTCTCTGTCACTCTTCCTCCCCTATCACTCTCCCTCTCCCTCTGTCCCGTCACTCTCTCTCTCTCCATCCCCTGCCTCTCTCTATTCCCGGTCATTCTCTCTACCCTCCCCACCTATCCTCTTCCCCATCACTCTCCCGCTCCTTCCCAGTCTCTCTCTGTTCTCTGTCACTGTCCCTCCCCGCCTCTTTCTGTCCCCTTCTCTCTCCCTCACCCATCACTCTCCCTCTCCCTCCCAGCTCTCTGTTCTCTGTTGCTCTCCCACTTCTCTCTGTCCCCTTCTCTCTCCCTCACCCATCACTCTCCCTCTCCCTCCCAGTTCTCTGACCCCTGTCACTCTCCCTCCCCCATCACTCTTCCCCCCTCCCCACCTCTCTGACCCCTGTCACTCTCCCTCCCCTGTCACTCTTCCCCCCTCCCCACCTCTCTGACCCCTGTCACTCTCCCTCCCCCTGTCACTCACCCCCCCACCTCTCTGACCCCTGTCACTCTCCCTCCCCCTGTCACTCTCCCTCCCCCTGTCACTCACCCCCCTCCCCACCTCTCTGACCCCTGTCACTCTCCCTCCCCCTGTCACTCTTCCCCCCTCCCCACCTCTCTGACCCCTGTCACTCTCCCTCCCCCTGTCACTCTTCCCCCCTCCCCACCTCTCTGACCCCTGTCACTCTCCCTCCCCCTGTCACTCACCCCCCCACCTCTCTGACCCCTGTCACTCTCCCTCCCCCTGTCACTCACCCCCCCACCTCTCTGACCCCTGTCACTCTCCCTCCCCCTGTCACTCTCCCTCCCCCTGTCACTCACCCCCCTCCCCACCTCTCTGACCCCTGTCACTCTCCCTCCCCCTGTCACTCACCCCCCCACCTCTCTGACCCCTGTCACTCTCCCTCCCCCTGTCACTCTCCCTCCCCCTGTCACTCACCCCCCTCCCCACCTCTCTGACCCCTGTCACTCTCCCTCCCCCTGTCACTCTTCCCCCCTCCCCTTCTGACCCCTGTCACTCTCCCCCTCCTGATCTTTCCTCTGATGTAGATTCAGCGCTGAATCCCTCTCAGTCAGTACACTGAGCGAGAGTTGCTGAGTCTCGCAGCACCCCCTATCGCGGAGAGCCGGCCCGCTCTGTGCCCTGCCCACAATCTGCTATAAATATTTGGCAGCTGCAAACTCAGGTCAGTCTGTGGGAACTGCTGCTTCTGTCAACGAGCGAGAAGGAAGCCACAGCGCAAACCGAACCCGCCAACGAAAGGGGTTGGGGGGTGAAATAAACGTGCTCGCACCTTGGTGTCAATTCCTGACAGCGGACTTTTTTTCACAACGATAACTCCCAGATGGTGGGCTGTGAGGACAGAGAGCTGCTAGACTTTGCGCTGTTACACCAAATAGGTAACTCTTCATATTTGTTCAGCTTTTAGCTACAGAAATGTAACTGTCTCCGGGGTACGGTAGGTGAATAATTATTTGGGAAGTTTTTGATTATATAAGAATGCCTGAGACAATAATTATCCGCGCTGTCTTTACTCTGCGCTGGTGTTGTCTAATATCTACTCTACTGTCACTCTCCCTGCCCCTGTCACTCTTCCCCCCTCCCCACCTCTCTGACTCCTGTCACTCTCCCTGCCCCTGTCACTCTTCCCCCCTCCCCACCTCTCTGACCCCTGTCACTCTCCCTGCCCCTGTCACTCTTCCCCCCTCCCCACCTCTCTGACCCCTGTCACTCTCCCTGCCCCTGTCACTCTTCCCCCCTCCCCACCTCTCTGACCCCTGTCACTCTCCCTGCCCCTGTCACTCTTCCCCCCTCCCCACCTCTCTGACCCCTGTCACTCTCCCTGCCCCTGTCACTCTTCCCCCCTCCCCACCTCTCTGACCCCTGTCACTTTCCCTCCCCCTGTCACTCTCCCTCCCCCCTCCCCACCTCTCTGACCCCTGTCACTTTCCCTCCCCCTGTCACTCTCCCTCCCCCCTCCCCACCTCTCTGACCCCTGTCACTTTCCCTCCCCCTGTCACTCTCCCTCCCCCCTCCCCACCTCTCTGACCCCTGTCACTTTCCCTCCCCCTGTCACTCTCCCTCCCCCCTCCCCACCTCTCTGACCCCTGTCACTTTCCCTCCCCCTGTCACTCTCCCTCCCCCCTCCCCACCTCTCTGACCCCTGTCACTTTCCCTCCCCCTGTCACTCTCCCTCCCCCCTCCCCACCTCTCTGACCCCTGTCACTTTCCCTCCCCCTGTCACTCTCCCTCCCCCCTCCCCACCTCTCTGACCCCTGTCACTCTCCCTCCCCCGTCACTCTTCCCCCGTCCCCACCTCTCTGACCCCTGTCACTCTCCCTCCCCCTGTCACTCTCCCTCCCCCTGTCACTCTTCCCCCTCCCCACCTCTCTGACCCCTGTCACTCTCCCCCCCGTCACTCTCCCTCCCCCTGTCACTCTTCCCCCCTCCCCACCTCTCTGACCCCTGTCACTCTCCCTCCCCCTGTCACTCTCCCTCCCCCTGTCACTCTTCCCCCTCCCCACCTCTCTGACCCCTGTCACTCTCCCCCCCGTCACTCTCCCTCCCCCTGTCACTCTTCCCCCCTCCCCACCTCTTTGACCCCTGTCACTCTCCCTCCCCTTGTCACTCTCCCTCCCCCTGTCACTCTTGCCCCCTCCCCACCTCTCTGACCCCTGTCACTCTCCCTCCCCTGGCACTCTTCCCCCCTCCCCACCTCTCTGACCCCTGTCACTCTCCCTCCCCCTGTCACTCTTCCCCCCTCCCCACCTTGTGTTAAAGTTGGATCTCGAACTATTTTAACAACATCTGCGTTAAAAAAATAAAACGATTCGCTCTCCATCTATTTCAGGCCATGAGCTAACTTCCCAACGAATGGCAACGGACTAAGTTGTGTAATTGTGTATTGCTTTGACTGGAGGTTGGGATAGAATCGGTTCCATTAAAAAAAACTCTCAGAAAGGATATTTCAAAAGGGAGGGTCCAATGCAAACACTTGGGGAAAGGTTGGGGGGGGGGGGGGGGGGGGAGGGGAGGGGGTGTGTGACTTGGGACCAATTCCTTATTAAGTCTGGAAAGGGGAATTTCTTAAAAAGGGTAGGGGTGTCAAACAGAATCACAGAATCCCTACCATGCAAAAAGAAGCGACTCGGTCCAGCGGATCGACACCGACCCTCCGAAAATCATCCCACCCAAACCCATAACCCCTCGTGGATGTTTCATTGCCATGAGCAATCTGCACATCCCTGGACACTACCGGGCAAAATAGTACTGTATATCCAGTACACCTAACATGCACATCCATGGACACTACAGGGCGAAATAGTACTGTATATGCAATACACCTAACATGCACATCCATGGACACTACAGGGCGAAATAGTACTGTATATGCAATACACCTAACATGCACATCCATGGACACTACAGGGCGAAATAGTACTGAATATGCAATACACCTAACATGCACATCCATGGACATTACAGGCAAAATAGTACTGTACATCCAATACACCTAACATGCACATCCATGGAGACTACAGGGCAAAATAGTACTGTATATCCAATACACCTAACATGCACATCCCTGGACACTACAGGGCAAAATAGTACTGTACATCCAATACACCTAACATGCACATCCATGGACATTACAGGCAAAATAGTACTGTACATCCAATACACCTAACATGCACATCCATGGAGACTACAGGGCGAAATAGTACTGTATATGCAATACACCTAACATGCACATCCCTGGACACTACAGGGCAAAATAGTACTGTATATCCAGTACACCTAACATGCACGTCCCTGAACAGTACAGGGCAATTCAGCATGGCTAATCCACTAATCCACCTAACCTGCGCAATTTTGATGCAGGGACTTTGGCGAGAATGGGACTGGACCTTGCAAAGAACACAGTTTGGGCTGGCCGCGCTGTTGACAGTGTCTCTTTCTGCCTTTCTTCAGCCTCGGTGGACAGGCTGAAGCTGACCGGGGGTCCCCCCGAGGAAGTGGACACGATCCGAGCCCGCGGCGGCGGAGAGTAAAGCCGGCAGGAACGCGAAGGGCCCGGGGGGAGCTGAGGGCTCTGCCGAGGGGAGACTGAGCGATAAGGTGCGGGGGGGGGGGCCGGCTCCTGGAGAGAGAGCGACCCGCGTGTGGGGAGAAAGTCCAGGTCCAACCCAGAGAGAGAGAGAAGGGAGGAGGCGGTGGTGTAAGATAGAAGAGAGAGAAGAGGAATTTGCATCAATCTTGCAACCAGGGGAAAAGTGAAGGATGCAATAAAAAGTTGGCGCGGAAATTGCACCGTCCGCAACAGAAATACCAACCAGATGGCTTGGTTCTGCAACCAAGGGGGCAACGCGTCTGTGAACGGCTCCGGGGTCCGCCCGGGCAACGCCAGCTCTCCGTGCGACCCCTCGGCCCCTCCGCCGCCGCCGCCGCCGCTGGTGGTGGTGAGGAACGAGCTGGTGGCGCGCGTGGAGGTGGCCGTTCTGTCCGTCATCCTGGTGCTGGCGCTGAGCGGCAACCTGGGCGTGCTGCTGGCGATCCGCTCGAGCCGCCGCAAGCCCTCCTCGCGGATGTTCTACCTGGTCAAGCACCTCAGCATCGCCGACCTGGTGGTGGCCGTCTTCCAGGTGCTGCCCCAGCTCATCTGGGAGGTCACCTTCCGCTTCCAGGCGCCCGACTTTCTCTGCCGGGCGGTCAAGTACCTGCAGGTGGTCGGCATGTTCGCCTCCACCTACCTGCTGATCGTCATGTCCATTGACCGCTGCCTGACCATCTGCCAGCCGCTCAAGTCCCTGCAGCAGCGCTCCAACAGACCCTATGTGGTCTGCTCCTGGGTGGTCAGCCTCCTCTTCAGCATCCCCCAAGTCTTCATCTTCTCCCTCAAGCAAGTGGTGCCAGGGGCCTACGACTGCTGGGGGGACTTTGCCCAGCCCTGGGGAGCCCGGGCGTACGTCACCTGGATCACCCTGGCCGTCTATGTGCTGCCCGTCATCGTGCTCGCCGTCTGCTACTCGCTCATCAGCCTCAAGATCTGGCGCAACGTCAAGTTGAAGACCCAGCGGGAGGCCCGCGCCTCCTCGTCCTCCCCGTCCGCCGCCGGCAGCCTCATGCTGTCCCGGGTCAGCAGCGTCAAGATCATCTCCCGCGCCAAGATCCGCACCGTCAAGATGACCTTCGTCATCGTCCTGGCCTACATGGTCTGCTGGACGCCGTTCTTCGTCGTGCAGATGTGGAAGGTGTGGGACGAGCACGCCCCTGAAGAGAGTAAGTCTCTCCCTCTTCCTCCCCAACCCCCCAACCCAGGCGGGGCCAATCATCATGACCATCATCCACCTCAATCCCCCCACCCCCTTTCCCACTTTCATCATCCAACTCAATCCCCCTATTCCCACTTTCATCATCCGCCTCAATCCCCCCGTTCCCACTTTCATCATCCGCCTCAATCCCCCTATTCCCACTTTCATCATCCAGCTCATTTCCTCCGTTCCCACTTTCATCATCCACCTCAATCCCCCCGTTCCCACTTTCATCATCCACCTCATTCCCCCATTCCCACTTTCATCATCCAACTCAATCCCCCCGTTCCCACTTTCATCATTCAATTCAATCCAGACCTCCCCATTCCCACTTTGACCCCATGCCCCATCTCCTTCTCCCTCTTTGGTCTTTATATATATTTCCTTTTTGAATACTCCCAATGCTTTGACCTGTATAGCAGAGAATTCCATGTGCTCACCACTCTCTGGGTGAAGACATTTCCCTTCATCACTGTTCTAAATGGCCTACCCGTATCCTTAACCTGTGACCCCTGGCTCTGGGCTCCCCCATTATCAGGACCATCCTTCTTGCATTTCCCTGTCTAGTACTGTTTTAAAATTTTATGCGTTGTTATAAGATACTTCCTCATTCTTCTAAATTCCGGTAACTGATCCAATGTTTCTTCATCCGTCTGTGAAGCCGTGCTAGGAATTAGTCTGTTACTTTTTTGTTGTATTCTCGCCATAGCTGTGACATCCTTTCTCAGGTAAGGAAACTGAATATAATACTCACCAAGACCCTGTACAATTACTGGAAAACATCCCTGTTCCTGTATTTGAATCCTCTTGCAATGAAAGCCATTTGCTTTCTTTACTACCTGCATGCGTAATTTCAGTGATTGGTGGACCCAGGTCTCATTGCACCTGCCCTTTCCTAATCATTCAGGTAAAAATCTCCCTTCCTGTTTTTCCCACCAATTTGGATAACCTCACACTTATCAGCATTATGCTTCATTAGCTATGCATTTTCCCATTCACTCACTGAAACATCTCTGCATCCTTCTTTCAGCTCACTGTCCCACCCAGCTTTGTGTTGTCTGTTAACTTGGAGATACAACACTTAGTTCATTCACTTAAATCATGAATATATGTTGTGAATTGCTGTGGTCCAAGCACTGATCCCAGCTATTTAGCTATTAACAGCTTCACTTCCATTTGGTTATTTAGTAGAATGGGTACCTGAAATTATGCTAAATTTCAGAGAGGTGAGCAGGTGTAGAAGGTGAATGAGGGAGTGGTGACTGGCACCATTAAATTAATTAATTAAATTAATTTGTGGGTGGTACGGTGGCACAGTGGTTAGCCAGAGACCCGGGTTCAATTCCCGCTCAGGCGACTGACTGTGTGGAGTTTGCACATTCTCCCTGTGTCTGCGTGGGTTTCCTCCGGGTGCTCTGGTTTCCTGCCACAGTCCAAAGATGTGCAGGTCAGGTGAATTGGCCATGCTAAATTGCCCGTAATGTTAGGTGAAGGGGTAAGTGTAGGGGTATGGGTGGGTTGCGCTTCGGCGGGTCGGTGTGGACTTGTTGGGCCGGAGGGCCTGTTTCCACACTGTAAGTAATTTAATCTAATCTAAATACTTATGTTGGTCATAACAATTGCAAGTATTATTAGATTGACAGGTTTATAACAATTGTATTAAGTGTCACATTAATATTATTCCATTAATTATTCTGATATATATGTATTAGTCATATTGACTGTTATTTGATTGTATTACTTTCATAGCCTAATATCAATTAAGTAACTGTAAATTGGCATGGGAAGAAGCAGATGAAGAAGAACAATGAGTGAGACAGAAAAGAGTGGAATGGGGAAAGCAGAGGGAATCATACTATTAGCACGAGCCTGACCTGAACAAAGCACGGACCAGTGAAAGGGCTATAACGTTGATTACTGGGACTTTAAACTAGTTAATGTGTTCATCTGGTTGGAGAGGGAGGGGGGGGGGGGGATTTCAGATGGAGTACAGTAGATATACATTATAATAATTCCAAAGCAGTTGAAGGAAACAGCATACCGAAATTTGGGCTTTAGGTACTACAAATAGAGAGAACATTAAAAGATGTAAAGTTATTAATGAAGGAGACAGAAGTAAAATGAATGAAACATAAGAATCAAGGGACAGGTTATGGTATGTGACCCAAATAAACATTCTTTATTCAATAATATAAAGCAAAGAATTGCTGATCCGGGAGATCTGAAACAAACACAGATAATGCTGGATAAACTCAGCAGACCTGGCAGCATCTGTAGAGAGAGAAATAGTTAATGTTTCAGGCCAGGTGATCCTGCTTCAGAAGCATTCTTTATACACAAACAAAGAACAAATTGAATAAACTGCATTTGTTCATTTCAAGTTCAGTTTGGAGGGTATGTCACTGTAGCCAAAATTGTCAAATCTGGAAACAAAATTTACCCGTTTAAGGAGGCTACGAGAATGAAGGGAAAATTCATAAAATGGAGGAGCTGTAGTTCTAGTGGTTAAGGAGAAAATGACTTCAATTTTATGAAAGAATATAACAAAAGGTAATCACACAATGTAGACGTTATGGATCAAGTTTAAAATTAGAAAAAAACATTTAAGACTCTTGTTGGAGTGGGACAATAACGTGGTAATAACTGTGAAATGGTAACTTGTATTAATGTAATGATTAGACAAGGAGGAAAAGCAATATAACCTCATAGGATACAGGGACAGAAGCAGACCATTCAGCCTATCAGGTCTGCACTGCCAGTCAATGAGATCATGGCTAATCTGATAATCCTCAACTCCACTTTCCTATCCTTTCCCCTCAACACTTGATTCCCTTACTGATTACAAATCTGTCTGTCTTGTATATATTTAATGACCCAGTCTCAATAACTCTCCGTGGGAAAGAATTAGACAGCTTCACTACCCTCTGAGAGAAAATAATTCATCCTCATCTGTTTTAAATCTTGTGCTGAGATGATGCCGTCTGGCCCTAGACTCTCCCACAAGGGAAAACAGCGTTTCTGCATCCGCCTTTTCAAATCGCCTAAGAATCACATATGTTTCAATAAGATCGACTCTCATTCTTCTAAATGTCAATGAGTACAAGCCCAACCTACTGTTATTTGGTTGTATTACTTTCATAGCCTAACATTGGTTAAGTAACCGTAAATTGTCATAGGAATAAGCGGATGAAGAAAAACAATAAGACAGTCCATCAAACAGTCCCTCCATACCCAGGCGGTATGATTAGGTTCAGAGATATAAGCGATTTGGTCATTGCATTGACTTTTTTAAAAAAGGTCTTCCCTATTGGGGGTTGGCTTCTGGTCAGGGAACAGAATTCAGAAAAAAAAAGTGGAAACTGGTATTTGAGCTAAACTATAGACCTACAATAAAACCCTTGTGAAACTCTGAAAATCTTTTGCTGCCTAATTGAACACATGGAGATCGGTCACTTAATTAGAGAGCAGTTCATTGCAAGTGCAGCTGTCCTTTTGAGTTGATTTTGACCAAAGTTCCAGGCAAGCCTTTGTTCCTCTTTGCAGTGGCCATTAAATGGGCATCTTGGATCTGCTCCTACAGACGACCCACCTGTGCCCATCACTTCCCCAGTAGAGGGCATCTTGGTTAGGAATCATGGGTGATTTTTAACTTTCAGGTAGTTGGGGATAAGTTGGATGATAATGAATTGTTTGAATGAGTATAGTGTGATAGTCTTCTGCTACAGTATGCTCTGGGACTGACATGGATGCTGAACATATTTTGATTTCATAATAAATAATGACTAATAGGTCAGATTTAGACAATAGCCTGTGTGTGATCAATGTGCTAATGTAATCACAATGTGATCAATTTCAATATAATGTTTAAAAAGGAGGAAATGCCATTGACAGATACTAGATTTAGCTAAAGCTGACTTCAAAGACCGAGATAGTAAAACGAACAAATCTGCTAATGGGTAAAATAACAAAAGATCAATAGGAGGTGTTCAAAAGATGACTTACTGAGACACAAAATCAGTTTATACCTCTAAGGGACAAGAACCTCCATGTGTCAAAAGAAAAGAAGTACAATGGATGACCAAGTGGATGTGATAAATGCAAACTTAATGAATAGAGCATTTAAATGTTGAGAAGCTAGAAACAATTAAGATTGTAAGTGAGTTACAGCCTTGGTATATAGGTCATTGAATTGTCATGAACAGGTACAGAAAATAGTCAAAAAGAGCACTGAAGGAGGAAGTATGAGTCATGTTTGCTACATAATTTTGACTAGACCACACCAGGAGTACTATAAACAGCATTGTGATCCACAATTAGAAAGGATAAATTTTGACCCTGGAGGGAATGCAATGCAGATTTAACAGAATGATACCTGAACTCCAATGGTTAGATTAGGAAGAGAGGTTACACAAATCAGTGTTACATTATTTGGAGATGCCGGTGTTGGACTGGGGTGTACAAAGTTAAAAATCACACAACACCAGATTATAGTCCAACAGGTTTAATTGGAAGCACACTAGCTTTCGAAGCGACTATCACCTGATGAAGGAGCGTCGCTCCGAAAGCTAGTGTGCTTCCAGTTAGACCAATTGGACTATAACCTGGTGTTGTGTGATTTTTAACAGTGTTACATTGCCTGATATTTGGAAGGTTCAGGAGTGATTTGGTTGATGTCTCAAGATTAGATTAGATTATTTACAGTGTGGAAACAGGCCCTTCGGCCCAACAAGTCCACACCGACCCGCCGAAGCGCAACCCACCCATACCCCTACCCTAACACTACGGGCAATTTAGCATGGTCAATTCACCTGACCCGCACATCTTTGGACTGTGGGAGGAAACCGGAGCACCCGGAGGAAACCCACGCAGACACGGGGAGAACGTGCAAACTCCACACAGTCAGTCGCCTGAGGCGGGAATTGAACCCAGGTCCCTGGCGCTGTGAGGCAGCAGTGCTAACCACTGTGCCACCGTGCTGCCCTAAATTAAGGGGAAATTTAGGGGGAAATGACAGAGCAGACAGAGGGGAATTATTTTCTCTGGCTGGGATGATCAAAGCTAGGGTCTTAGTCAACAAATTAGAGCCCAACATTTCAGGAATAAAATTACACGTCACCTTTACCCTAAAGGGTGGTAGAAATTTGGAACTCTCTTCCACAAATCAAAACTGATGTTAAACCAGTGTCAGTTTTAATTCTGGGATTGGTAGATATTTTTTAAGCAAAGGTATGAAGGAGTATTTAACAAAGATTGGGTTATCCCAGACTAACAATGATCTCAAGGTTACACACCCATAATGGCCTCATTGCCTGGTGAGACAGGCTGGAGAGACTAAATGCTCTCCTCCTGTTCCTCCATTTTAGATAATTATCAGTCCCTTTCATTATCAAAGTTAGTCATTGCTTGTGCACATAGTGTCACCTACTTTGTATTCTAACGTATCTGTGGAGCCTAATTGCGGACCTGCATGACTTTCCTCAGTGTGGTCAAGATTGAATTGTCTAATTTTGTTTGGACTGCTTAATCTTTCCAACGTCCCTTTTAGCTGCTGCTATTTTTTGATGCTTGAAGGGAATAATGTCACTGCTTGAGATCACTCCCCAGGGAATTCTTTCTTGTGCATTTTTCTCCTAATGGTTGAAATGTCCCATTCCCTGAGGTTCACCCTCAAGAGGTCCTTGAGTCTTAAACCTAATCACATCACAGGTGCATTCTCGTCCACGTTCAAGTTGTGAACACACAAGTGCCTTAGCGATCTAGTCATCAGCCTGTCTTGGCAGAAATCATGGCAGCCCAGCCCATTTAATCATGGGAGAGGCTACCCGTCAGATTCCCGATAGAGTGAAAATCTCCAGAATGAGGCCATGCTAAATTGCCCACAGGGTTGTGTAGGTTAGGTGCATTAGTCATGGGAAATGTAGAGTAATAGGGTAGGGGAATGGATCTGGGTGAGGTACACTTCGGAGGGTCATTGTGCACTAGTTGGGCCAAATGGCCTGTTTCTACCCTGTATGAGAAAAAAGATTAGCAGTGGGAATTGCCAGTGGAAGAAATACACCTGTTTGCAGCAGAATATCAAATATGTCTATAAGAAATAGGGACAGGAGTTGGCCATTCAGCCCTTCATGCCTGCTCCACCACTCAGGTAGGATCATAGCTGATCCCACACTCTTTGGGTCGACTTTCCTGTGTTTTCCCCATTACCCTTGATTCCCTACTGATCAAGATTCTATCGCAACCTTAAATATACACGAGAACTCTGCATACACAGCTTTCTGTGGTAAGGTGTTTCAAAGACTCTCAACTCTCTAAAAGAAGAATTTCCTCCTCACCTCAGTCTTAAATTGGTGCATCTTAATTCTAAGTTTATGCCTTATATTCTCTTTCAGCATTTATCCTGTCAAATTATACAGTCATCCAGCATATGAAACAACTCATCCACGCTGACCATGCTCCCAAACTAAACTAGTCTCATTTGTCTGTGTTTGGTTCACATCACTCCAAACCGTTCCTACTCATGAACTTAGTGAAATGTCTTTTAAATATTGCAACTATACCTGCATCTACCACTTCCCCTGGCAGTTCATTCCACACACAAGGAGAAAGTGAGGACTGCAGATGCTGGAGATCAGAGCTGAAAATGTATTGCTGGAAAAGCGCGGCAGGTCAGGCAGCATTCAAGGAGCAGGAGAAGGGCTCATGCCCGAAACGTCGATTTTCCTGCTCCTTAGATGCTGCCTGACCTGCTACGCTTTTCCAGCAACACATTCCACACACAAACCAATCTCTGTGTTAAAAAAAGGATGCCCCGCATGTCCTTTATAAAACTGTCTCCTCTCACCTTAAAATATGCACCCACTTTTGAACTCCCCACCCTAGGGAAAAGACCCTTGCCCTTCACCTTATCTATGCCCCTCATGATTTTATAAACCTCTGTAAGGTCACCCCTCAACCTCCTCTGCCTCAAGAGAAAAAGTCCCAGCCTATCCTTATAACTCAAACGCTCCATTCCCAGGCACATCCTGGTAAATCTTTTCTGAGCTCTCTTGTATTTAATAATACCCTCAGTATAGCAGGGCAACCAGAACTAAACACAGTGCTCCTGAAGATACCTTGCCAATTTCCTGTACAACTCAACCATGATGTCCCAACTCCGATACTCAAAGGTCTGAGCAATGAAGGTAAAGGTGCTAAACACCACCCTATGTATCTCTGATGCTAATTTCACAGAATTAAGCACTCGAATCCCTCGGGTCTCTCTGTTCTACAACACTACAAAGTCACTGTAGTGTAGCTTTTCAATATTTTCCATTACTTTTTTTTTAGAAAATGTATTTTAAAGAAGAACAATCGAGATAGGAGATTCGGTGGGGAGAGGAACAGACAGGAGATTCTATGGTCGCAATCGAGATTCCAGGATGGTTGTTGCCTCCTGGGTGCCAGGGTCTGAGATGTCTTGGTCAAGTCTACAGTATACTTAAGGGGGAGGGGGAGCAGCCAGAAGTTGTGGTACACATAACATAGCTAGGAAAAGAGATGAGGAACAGGAAAGTGAATATAGGGAGTTAGGTTGGAAGCTATAAGGTAGGACGAGCAGAATATTAATATCAGGATTGCTATGGTGCCATGGGCTAGTGAAGCTAGAAACAGAGAGTGTATGCAGCTGAACACGTGGCTGTAGAGCTGGTGTAGGAGGGAGGGATTCAGATATATGGATCATTGGGGTACCTTCTGGTGAAGCTGGGAGCTGTACAAGGAGGATGGGTTGCACCTGAACTGGAGGGTTACCAATTTATCCTGGGTGGGAGGTTTGCTAGAGCTCTTCTGGAGCATTTAAACTAGTTTGGCAGGGGGAGGGAAACCAAAGATATGGATAAGAGGATGGGGTAGCTGGTGAATAGGCAGAAACAACTTGCAGAGAGTCTGTGAGGAAGGACAGACAGTTGATAGGGCAAAGTTGCAGTCAGTGTGGTGGGTTAAAGTGTGTCTATTTTAACGCAAGAAGTATCAGGAATACTTAGATGAACTTAGAACATGGATCAGTACTTGGAGCTACGATGTTGTGGCTGTTATGGAGACTAGAATATCACAGGGGCAGGAATAGTTGTTGGATGTTCTGGGATTTAGATGCTTCAAAAGGAATAGGGAGGGAGGTAAAGGAGGTGGGGGAGTGGCATTGCTAATCAGGGATAGTATAACAACTGCAGAAAGGGAGGCCGTCAAGGAGGGTTTGTCTACAGAGTCAGATTGGGTGGAAGTCAGAAACAGGAAAGGAGCAGTCACTTTATTGAGAATTTTCTATAGACCCGCCCCTCCAATAGCAACAGAGACATGGAGGAGCAGATTGGGAGGCAGATTTTGGAAATGTGCAGAAGTAACAGGGCTGTTATCATGGGTGAATTCAACTTTCCTAATATTGATTGGAACCTCCTAAGTGCAAAAAGTTTGGATGGAGCAGATATTGTCAGGTGTGTCTAGGATGGGTTCCTGACTCAACATGTAGATAGGGGAGGCCATATTGGATTAGGTGCTTGGTGATGAACCAGGTTAGGTGTCAGGTCTCTCGGTGGGAGAGCATTTCAGTGATAGTGAGCACACCTCCCTGAGCTTTATTATACAAGGGATAGGAGCAGACAGTATAGAAAAATATTTAATTGGGGGAGGGGAATTACAGTGCTATGAGGCAGGAACTGAGGAGCATATATTCTCAGGGAAATGCACAACAGAAATATGGAGGTTGTTTAGGGAGCATTTGCTGGATGGGTTTGTTCCACTGAGGCAAGGAAGGGATGGTAGGGTGAAGGAACCTAGGATGACAAGAGATGTAGAACATCTAGTCAAGAGGAAGAAGGAAGTTTACTTAAGGTTGAGGAAGCAAGGATCAGACAGGGCTTTAGAAGGTTACAAGGTAGCCAAAAAGGAACTGAACAATGGACTTAAGAAAGCTAGAAGGGGGCATGTAAAAGCGTAAACCCAGGATTAAGGAAAACCCAGGATCAAGGCATTCTACACTTATGTGAGGAACAAGAGGATGGTCAGAGTGAGGGGAGGGCTGATCAGGGATAGTGGAGGGAACTTGTGTCTGGAGTCGTAGGAGGTCCTGGAGGTCCTTAATGAATACTTTGCTTCTGTATTCACTAGTGAGAGGGACCTTGCCACTGTGGGGGCAGAGTCCTTGGTTATATTCCTGCAGGAAGGAATGTGAAGAGACTCATTCAGACAAATAAGCAGTGACAAGCCAAAAGTAATATTCAGGGTAAAGAGAAGTTTGGGGAAAAGGGCATTGCTACAGAAGGCAAACATCGCATTAAAGTTGGTTTCACAAACACAATGAGATGTAATTTGGCAAACCGTGGAAAACCATTTATAAAACGTTTGATCAGGGACAGGGAGCTGGTCATTGTGACAGACCCTGGAAACATATTCTTAATACTTCCATGTGGGATTGTTTTGAGTTAAATAAATAAGACTGCAATTGTTCCCAGTTTTGTGATCAACATTCCTGCAATTGTCCCTCCAAGAATAAGACCCTACCAAGAATAGCACCACAGGTTTTCCTGTCGAACTAAAAGGTAAAACAACCGAATGATAGTTTTGGTAAACCCATTAGCAACACCATTGACTGTGAAGTAATAGTATCCGAAATGATTTGTGTATTCAACTATTCACAAGGGGAAATATGAGCTTTCTGCAACAAAACCAACCCAAATGTCATTAAACACTTCGCCATAATTGAGAGCTTAAGCAAGTAAATCTATAATGATAAATAATATTTATCCCAGAGTGTTGAGGCAGACAAAGGAGGGATTTGTGAAGTGTTAATAATCATTAAGAGACAGCTGTTGGACGTTAGCTGATGCCATTAGATCAGAAACAAAGCACTGTGGTGTTCTAAAGGAGCGATACAGGCTTTGAATATTTGTTGTAAGATTTATATCAGAGCTCCAGAGAAATACTGGATGTGTTGCCTCATGACTCAGTTTTAAATCACTGCAGTGTCTCATTCACATGGATAATGTGGATTCAGAATCTCAATGCACAGTGGCTCAGTGGTCAGCACTGTTGCCTCACAGCATCAGGGACCCCTGCTTGATTCCATCCTTGGGTGACTGTCTGTGTGGAGTTTGTACGTTCTCCCCATGTCTACATGGGTTCCCTCCGGGTGCTCCAGTTTCCTCCCACAGTCCAAAAATGTTGAGGTTAGGTGAATTGGCCAAGCTAAATTGCCCAGTATTCAGGGATGTGTAGGTCAGGTGCATTAGTCAAGATGAATGGGACTGGGTGGGATACTCTTCAGAGATTCGGTGTGGACTTGTTTGGCCAAAGGGCCTGTTTCCACACTGTAAGGATTCTGTGACTTTTGCAAATGATGCAAAACTCAGAAAGCTGGTGGAATTGGCAGATGCAAGTCAGAACCTATGCAGGTGGACAGAATGGTGACAGATGAAATTTAAGGTGGACAAGGATAAATTGCTTCACATAAGAAAGGAAAGGCATCAGCCTCTATGAATGGTGTTGAAAAACTAAGTATGATGCCTTAGAGAGATCTTGTATTCTTATTTGACTTGACACTAAACGTGTCCAAATAATGCTGAGCAGCAATTGATATGGATTAACAAGCTCAGAAAATGACTGGCAGCCATTTTGAAGGTGCTCTGGATATTGCTGATTCCAACAAATTCCTCTTCTGTACCTGTGTTCTCAGGTGGGAATTCAGTGTGAAAGAGGAACCTCTGCAAGACTGGGAGCAAAAGTCTTTTCCCTGGGGTCGGGGAGTCCAGAACTAGAGGGCATAGGTTTAGGGTGAGAGGGGAAAGATATAAAAGAGACCTAAGGGGCAACTTTTTCACACAGAGGGTGGTACGTGTATGGAATGAGCTGCCAGAGGATGTGGTGGAGGCTGGTACAATTGCAACATTTAAGAGGCATTTGGGTGGGTATATGAATAGGAAGAGTTTGGAGCGATATGGGCCGGCTGCTGGTAGGTGGGACTAGATTGGGTTGGGATATCTAGTCGGCATGGACAGGTTGGACTGAAGTGTCTGTTTCCATGCTGTACATCTCTATGACTCTAATAGTAGAGTGTAAATCAAAGGAGACAATGATCAAAGTATACAGTGGTTTGATAAGAGCTCACATTAATTATTGCACCCAGTTCTGGTTGCTAAGTAACAGTAAAGTGATGGAGGAAATGTCTGGAAGAATCACAAGGTTATTCCCCAGTATCAAGATTAAGAGGCAAAAATGGAGATTTGGACTTTCCTATCAGATGTCTATAAGAACATTGATGGTATAGAAGAAGTTAACCTGAATTACTATGTCCCGCTATACTTTAGGGGTGGAACAAGGAGAGAACAAACGAACGACTTTGCAACAAAATATGTGTTTACCCCAGGGTAGTCTGACCAGGTAGGAAATCAGGAGACTCTCCTGCAAATAGTTGCATCGAACTGAATGAAACTTGCTGAAACTACAGAATACCTGAGGAACCTGGATAGAATGGACATGGAGATGTTTCCGCTGGCAGGAGAGACTAGGACCCAAGGGCACAGCCTCAGAGTGAAGGGACAACCCTTTAGAACTGAGATGAGGAGGAATTTCTTCAGCCAGAAGAAGCTGAAGAAGAAGCAGAAGACCATGGAGGCCAAGTAATTGAGCCCGAGATAGTAAGGGGATTGCGTTACACTGAACAGACAAGAGAATAGAAACATGGGCCATGATCGAATATCAATGGGCTGATTGGCCTAATTCTGCCCTTAGATCTTATGGTCTGATGATTGTTGTGAAATCTTCAATCCTACTATTTTAATTTTTCTGTGCTTAAATACTATTTGGGGTAAAATGCTACAGTGGCTGGAAACATGCCCAGGGAACTGCATGGGTGAGTGAATGGAGCCACTTCCACCCGACACAGACAGTGCTCACACATCTTACAGCCAGCTGATTTCCACAATGGCTGCATTTGCTGTTTATTTGTTTCATGCATCAGCTGGGGGCCAAGCATGTGCAAGGCAAGCCATTTACTAAAGCTGGTCCGCACCACTTAAATACAGCTCACATCACTGAAAGGGGGAGGTGAATTCTGGCTGAAGCTGATGCCATAAGGTGCAGGGCAAAGGGCAAAGGGTAAAGGGTAAAGAGTGAAGAGAAAATATTCTCCACCAGAGGTTAGTGCAGGAGCTGGCCAGGAGGGGAGATAACCACTTTCCTCTGGGATCAGGGGGCTCTTGAGACAAGCTCTAAGGGCATGGTTGGCCATTGTATAATGTAGTCCTTAGTCCCTGGGTGCAGTGCCAGAATGGTCAATGAATACACAGTCAAATCCCTTTACAACTTTGAATTGTAAATTCAGAGCTCTGCTCTGAACTCCACTCAATGCTTCACTGCCCTGCCCACGATCTTTATCGATCATTACTCATATCAATTCTTTTACCTCACCTCATGGTCATAGCACTGCGGCAGGTTCTCAGACCCATGTCTGACGGCTTGTACACACTGCAAGCTCTTCAACTGACAGCCACACCACCCCACACATTGGCACCACACTCACTGACACACTTCCCTCTCCCTTGCATGACAGGTTGGTGCACAACCCCAAGCAGCAGCAATGAACAGGCAGCAGTTCTGCATGCCCCTCACCTTCAATGAGGAGACAGTGTTCATCATCACTGGAGCAGACATGACAGATACCGTGGCTAACAGCAAGGCAGCAGCAACATCAATGATGACAGCCCCCTCATAACTAATCCACCTTCTCACAACCTTCTTTCCTTTCACCCATGTTCTTTGCTGATTTACAAGCTGCCGATAATGTACATCCCATTATTTCTGCCCTTTCCTTCAACACCACTCAAATCTTGGGCATTTCTCCTTTCTGATACCCAAGAGCTGCCAGCTGGCCAGGCACTGATTGGAAAAACAGGAATATGATGCCTGTGACCAGCAGTGTTCCACGGGGATCGGTGCTGGGTCCGCTTTTGTTTCTCATTTATAGCAGTGATTTAGATGAGAATATAAAAGACATGGTTAGTAAGTTTGCAGATGAGACCAAAGTTGGTGGGATAGGGGACAGTGAAAAAGTTATCTAAGAATTCAAAGAGGTCTTGAACAGTTGGATCAATAGATTGAGGAGTGACAGATGGAGTTAATTCGGATAAATGCAAAGTAATGTATTTTATTCAAACAAACAAAGGCAGGAATTATCCAATGGAAAGCCTTGGGTAGAGCTGTAGAACAGACAGACCTGGGGGTTCAGGTGCATAATTCTTTGAAGTTTGCATTAAATGTAGACAGGGTGATTAGAAAGGTGTTTAGCATGCTTGCCTCCATTGGTCACACCCTTGCATGCAGGAGTTGGGATGTCATGTTGAGGTTGTACAGGGTTGTACAGTTGGTGAAGGCTACTCTGGAGTCCTGTGTCCAATTTTGGTCACCCTGTTACAGGAAGGATATTATCAACTTGGAGAAGGTTCCGAAAAGATTTACGACAATGTTGCTGGGAATGGAAGATTTGTATTGTAAGGAGAGGTTGGATATGGTGGGACCTTTTTCAATGTTTCCACGCTGTATGATTCTTTGACTTTCTTCCTCAAGCCTCATTCACATGCTGACATTGGATAGCATAGAGGTGGATCTCCATGTTGTTAGAATCTCAGCTGATGTTAACATTGAACAAGTCAGATCCCAAAATGATACCTTATGTATTAGATTCTAATCTTTATGTTGTGAGCTGTTATACCCAGAGCAGCATTTTGCCTTCCAAAACTTAAAGCTGGTCTGTGCTCAGCCCCAGCCTTGGGCATCCCTGATAACTCATGTTATGTATATCTAAATGGACTGCTATTACAATTGTTATGATAGACTCTAAAAGTTTTCAATAACAGATATTAAGCCAACTAGCCTATTGTTATCTTTTTGTTTTGTCTCCTTCCCTTTTTAAATAAAGGTGTTGCATTGGAAGTTTATCAATTCTCTGGGACTCTTCCAGAAGCTAAGAATTCCTGGAAGTTTACTACCAGTGCATCCACTATCTCTCTAACTAATTCCTTCATATCCTATGGTGTGACCCATTGGCCCAGGGACATATATCAATCTTCGGCTCCATTAGATTCCCTTACACCAATCTTGGTGCCGATAAGGAAGTGGAGGCAATGAGTGATTTCAAAAGAAAATTGAAAGGGCATTTGAAGGATAAAAAGATAATGGTGCAATTGGAATAGAGCAGGGGATAGAACTTAATTGGGTTCCTGTATGAAGAACTGACAAGAACCTGGTAGCCCAAATGATCTTCTCCTGTGCCATAATAACCCAAAGAACCTACCCAGCAGTAGAAACAGCACCTCAGTGCAAGAATTGAATTGAATTGAATTTGTTGTCACGTGTACTGAGGCACAGTGAATAGCTTTGTCTTGCGAGCAATACAGGCAGATCACAGAGTTAAGTAGCATAGGTAAATAATAGGTAAACAATAGGTAAACAGCAGCACAAGCAAAAACAGGCAAATGAGATTGTGAATCCATTCAGTATTCTAACAACAGTAGGGTAGAAACTGTTGTGAAAGCTGCTGGTATATGTGTGTTCAGGCTTCTGTACCTTCTCCCCGATGGTAGAGGTTGTAGAAAAACATTGCCAAGTTGGGATGGATCTTTGAGAATGCTGGTGACCTTTCCTTGACAGCGGCCTGGTAGATGAATTCTATAGATAGGACATTGGTCTTTGTGATTGTCCGACTCGAGTTCACCACTCTCTGTAACTGCCTCCAATCTTGAATGGTACAATTGCCATACCAGGTAGTGATTCATCCAGATAGAATGCTCTCAATGGCGCACCTATAAAAGATGAGCCCCATGTTTAGGTAACCAAACTGGTTTGGCAGGGGTTTCAAAAAGCTGCATAATCCAGATGATCCACACTATATACACAATAGTTCTTATGAACAATTTCCCTGGAAAACAGCCATAACATACCGTTCTGAAATTCTACCATCAAATTATTTATCATTACGGTCTAATGCTAAAATGACTTCATTTCATTTTCTTTAACTCCATAATGAAATAATATGTTGATGCACAGTTTGATTTCCTTCATTAATTGCATTGACATTTTCAGATTTTTTATTTTTGTTATATTTATGCACAGTGTGGAAAGAGCTGCCAAAGAAAGTAGTGGAGGCTGGTGAAATTACAACATTGAAAAGGCATATCCATGGGTACATGAATGGGAAGAGTTTAGAGGCAGGTGGGACTAGATTAGGTCAGGATATTTGGTTGGTATGAATGAGTTGGACTGAAAGGTCTGTTTCCATGCTGTACACCTTTATAACTCTAAGTCCAAATTTTGTTTATTGTGTTCAAACATATATTTGAAGTGTTAGCTGTTTGGCTGCATTTTCCTCTTTATGTTCATAATAACTTCTCCCAGTATTTTTATTGTTTTCAACCTGCAATGTTTCTGTTCCTATTTTGGCTGCCATTGCTTGTTTCATTCTGTCTTTTAACTTCTCAGGTCATTCTCACTCCACCTTTTTCAATCATAATTTCTTCTTCTTCACATTCTCTCCCCTTCCCTTCACTATTTCTCCCCCTTTGTACTCCCTCTGTCACACACTTACCTTTTCAGTTAATTTCATCTCTCTTTCTCACTCCCTCTCTCTGCTTGTCTCTCTGTCCTTCTGTTCTGCCTTACCTTCCGTCTGTCATTCTCCCTCCTATCATCCTCTTTTACCCAACCTTTCCTCTCCTTTCTCTCCCATCCCCAATGTCACTGACCATGACAAAGCAAAAGTACACAAAAAAAATCCATTGCAAAATCTTCTGGGCAGCACGCTAGCTTCTGGGTTAGTGCTGCTGCCTCACGGTGCTATGACCCAGGTTCGATTCCAGTCTTGGTCGGCTGTCTGTGTGGAGTTTGCACATTCTCCCCATGTCATATGGGTTTACTCCAGGGGCTCTGATTTCCTCCCACAATCCAAAGATGTGCAGGTTAG
The DNA here is from genome assembly GCF_020745735.1 of Hemiscyllium ocellatum. Lineage (NCBI taxonomy): Eukaryota > Metazoa > Chordata > Chondrichthyes > Orectolobiformes > Hemiscylliidae > Hemiscyllium > Hemiscyllium ocellatum. The sequence continues at coordinate 63,458,077 of NC_083414.1, forward strand.
GTGAATTGGCCATAGTATTCAGGGAATGCGTAGGTTAGGTGCAATAGTTTGAGGGAAATGTGGAGTAATGTGCAAATGTAGAGGATGAGTCTGGATGGGTTACTCATTGGAGGTTCGGTATGGACTTGTTGGGCCAAAGGCCTATTTCCACACTGTAGGGATTCTATGAAAACACATCTATAAATCTCATCACCAATATTGCATACAAATGTCAACTTGAGGTCAACACCCCAAACCTCGCCCCGCTGCCCCCCACCCTCCCCAACCCACCTTAGTCGTCTGTCCTCCATGTGCCCTTGACAGTTCAGAGCTCCTGGGCATTGGTCCCTCACTGTTTGCAACATGGCTTGCAGAGTAATATTGATCATTGCTGAGTGACACTGCATTTGATCTAGCAGGGTTACTCTGAGCTATTCTGGTGCTACAATGGCTGGCCACGTGGTATGGGTGCCAGCAAACTGGGCTATTTGGCTGAAAGGCAACAGCAAAGGTAGACGGCAAGAATGGCAGTGATGGGAGAGTGGATGCCATATTCCTGAGAGAGGGCAACAGGTTTTCTGTTACAGTGCCACTGTCACTCCCAAAGGGCAGTTCCTCAGCAACCTTAATTATTGTAGGATGTGGCCTATGGTGGCTGGACTGGCATTTATTGCCTATCCTTCATTGCCCTTGAGAAGGTGATGGTGTGTTGCCTTCTTGAATCATGGCAGTCCATTTAGTTCAGGTACACTCACAGTGCCATCAGGGAGGGATTTCCATGATTTTGATCCAACAATAGTGAAGAGACAGTGGTGTATTTCCAAGTCACGATGGTGAGTTGCTTGGAGAGGAACTTGCAGTTGGTGCTATTCCCATGTATCTGCTGCCCTTGTCCTTCTAGATGGGAATGGTCATGGGTGAGGAAGGTGCTGTTTAAGGATTTTTGGTCACTTTCTGCAGAATATCTTGTAGATGTTACACACTGATGCTACTGAGTGGTGGAGGGAGTGGATGCTTGTGGATGTGGTGCCAATCAAGTGGGCTACTTTGTTCTGGCATAAAGCTTCTTGAGTATTGTTAGAGCTGCATCCATCCAAGCAAGTGGGGAGTATTCCATCATTCTCCAGGTCTGCGCTTTGTTAATGTTAGAGGGGTTTAGGGGAGACAGGAGGTAAGTTACATGCTGTAGAATGCCTAGCCCTTGTATGCGGTGTTTGAAGCAGTATCTTACATGGACAAGGGATTGCCTGACTAATAGAAGACCTAAAGGCGCATGCTCAAATTCACACTCACTGTCTGTGTGCAGCTTGTCTTTATTTGTCAGGACAGAGCAAATTCTAGAATTTCATATATTTCTGTTTCAGTTTTAAATACTGGCCTTTTCCTTCCCTGATTAATAGCCAGGGTATTATTAGCACAGTGGAGTGGTTTATGTTGTTTTTTCTGAATAATATCCTGAATATTCCTGCTAATCTGGCTGTTAATCAGGCTAAGGCGGAAACGAAAAGGTCAGTATTTAAACTGAAACAGAAATATATACAGCAAAAGACTTTCAATTGCAACCATATTCTCCCAATGTCTCAATAATATCCGCTAGCGCAGCCATCATTGTGGATCATTTCCATTACTATCCCGCTCCTTGGATGCTGCCTGACCTGCTGTGCTTTTTCCAGCGCTACACTTTATCGATTCTGACTCTCCAGCATCTGCACTCCTCACTTTCTCCTAACCACAGCCTTTACATGAAGACTGTATTTTTAACTCTATTTCTCAGCAAAAGAAAGAAATAAAACTCTCAATTTCTCTACTGGATTGTTGCAAGCTTATCCAATGCAGATTTGTCTGGCTAGGGGGTATCTGAAATTCCACCTCATCACCAAATGTGATATCTTTGCAGGACGGGCAAAAACACTGGTGCAGTATGTGGGCCATCAACACCAAACTGAACCAGTTTATTCTGGTATATGCAAATGTACAACCAGCCAAGAGGACATGCTATTACAACATGTACAAAATACTCTCCTTTGTTAGCCAAGGCATGGATTATAACAGTTGGAAGGTTATTTTGGAGCTTAGTAAATCCCTATTCTAGAGTGTGGCACTGGAAAAGCACGCAGGTCAGGCAGCATCCGAGGAGCAGGAAAATCGACGTTTCAGGCATAAGCCCTTCATCAGGAATGAGACTTGTGGGCTGGGGTGGCTGAGAGATGAATGAGAGAGGGGTGGAGCTGGGGGAAGGTAGCTGAGAATGTGATAGGTAGATGAAGATGGGGGTGAAGCCCCCTTGGCCCACAAGCCTCGTTCCTGGTGACAGGCTTATGCCCGAAACGTCAATTCTCCTGCTCCTTGGATGCTGCCTGACCAGCTGTGCTTTTCCAGCAACACACTCTCGACTCTGATCTCCAGCATCTGCAGTCCTCACTTTCTCCTGTGTAAAGCACTAGTTAGACGGTTTTTGGAAAACTGCATGCAGCTGTGGTCACCAAAATTGAAAAGACATGATTTGCACTGGAGAGGGGAACAAAGGATACCCAAGAAGATGTTGCTGAACCGAAGAGTTTTAGCTTATAAACTAGTGCTGTTTTCTTTGGGCTAGAGCAAGGTGAGGAAAGAGCTAATTAAAATGTATAAAATTCTGAAGAACCTAAATAGAACATGTGAGAAGGCCTTGTTTTCTTTGGTGGAGGCATCCATAGCCAAAGAAGTATTTAAACTAAGAGGTAGGAGGTTTAGATGGGAATTGTGGGGAATTTGTTCACCCAGACGATGATGGGGATCTGAAATTCATTGGAAAGTTAGTGAAAGCGGAAACACTCACCACAGTAAAAGATACTTGGAAATGTTGTTGAAATGCCATAACCTACAATGTACAAACCAAAAGCTGGGAAATGAAATTAGGCTGGACAGATGCTGAGGACATGATGAGCTTAATGACCTCCTTCTGTCTTGTAACTGTCTATGATTCAATGACCCTTAGTTGGTTGAATGGGTGAGGTATTGACTGCAACCCATCCAAGATGCAGTGACTGTTCAAACTTGTCCTGAAAAACCATTGCCCTCATAAATGCTTGACCCCACGACTGGATTCAAAACAAGTTGCGTGTTTTACATGGTATAATGTAGGCCAACTCTCCAGTGTGCATACCAGAGATTTCCAGGGGTCAGTCCCAGGTGACTGCTCAGGGATTGGTATTCTTTCACTGATTAGAAGCAAGGTATCGAAATAGGCCATTGTAATGTCAACAATTTCTTGCAACATTTAAGAAGCATCTGAATGAGTACTAAAATGCCAGGCATAGTAGGCTCTCGACCAAGTGCAGGTATATGGGATTAGTGTAGTTTGGTGTTTGTTGGTTGGAATAGACATGGAGGACTGAAGGTAAAAACAATGACCGCAGATGCTGGAAACCAGATTCTGGATCAGTGGTGCTGGAAGAGCACAGCAGTTCAGGCTGCATCCAACGAGCAGCGAAATCGATGTTTCGGGCAAAAGCCCTTCATCAGGAATAAAGGCAGTGAGCTGGAAGCATGGAGAGATAAGCTAGAGGAAGGTGGGGGTGGAGAGAGAGTAGCATAGAGTACAATGGGTGAGTGGGGGAGGAGATGAAGGTGATAGGGCAGGGAGGAGAGAGTGGAGTGGATAGGTGGAAAAGGAGATACGCAGATCGGACAAGTCCGGACAAGTCATGGGGAGAGTGCTGAACTGGAAGTTTGAAACTAGGATGAGGTGGGGGAAGGGGGAATGAGGAAGCTGTTGAAGTTCACATTGATGCCCTGGGGTTGAAGTGTTCCGAGGCGGAAGATGAGGCGTTCTTCCTCCAGGCGTCTGGTGGTGAGGGAGCGGCGGTGAAGGAGGCCCAGAACCTCCATGTCCTTGGCAGGGTGGGATGGGGAGTTGAAATGTTGGTCCACGGGGTGGTGTGGTTGATTGATGTGGGTGTCTCGGAGATGTTCCCTAAAGCGCTCTGCTAGGAGGCGCCCAGTCTCCACAACTCCTCCCTCACCTCTATCCAAGGCCCTAAAGGAGCCTTCCACATCCATCAAAGTTTTATCTGCACATCCAGTAATATCATTTATTGTATCCATTGCTCCCGATGCGGTCTCCTCTACATTGGGGAGACTGGGCACCTCCTAGCAGAGCGCTTTAGGGAACATCTCCGGGACACCCGCACCAATCAACCACACCGCCCCGTGGACCAACATTTCAACTCCCCCTCCCACTCTGCCAAGGACATGGAGGTCCTGGGCCTCCTTCACCGCCGCTCCCTCACCACCAGACGCCTGGAGGAAGAACGCCTCATCTTCCACCTCGGAACATTTCAACCCAAGGGCATCAATGTGGACTTCAACAGCTTCCTCATTTCCCCTTCCCCCACCTCATCCTAGTTTCAAACTTCCAGCTCAGCACTCTCCCCATGACTTGTCCGGACTTGTCCGACCTGCCTGTCTCCTTTTCTACCTATCCACTCCACCCTCTCCTTCCTGACCTATCACCTTCATCTCCTCCTCCACTCACCCATTGTACTCTATGCTACTCTCTCTCCACCCCCACCTTCCTCTAGCTTATCTCTCCATGCTTCCAGCTCACTGCCTTTATTCCTTTTGCCCGAAACGTCGATTTCGCTGCTCGTTGGATGCTGCCTGAACTGCTGTGCTCTTCCAGCACCACTGATCCAGAATGGAGGACTGAAGGTCCTGTTCCTATGCTGTATGACTCTCTGACTCTAATATCAGTACGATGCAATCAGGTTTTGCAGCTGCTAAGTACACAAATTAATTAAAGGTTATAGCCTTGCCAAAGCAAATACTATGGTTGATATTTATAAAAGTCCCCTTCCATTGCACCACACAATGGCATCGTGCATTAGATGCAGAGTTGACTCCCTCTATACTGACCCAACAAACAATAATGGGCAGGATGGAGGAAGAGAGAATTAAAGGAATGAAGGGAAAAAGGAGGTCAGAGGAGAGGTGGAGAGAAAGAGAAAACGATGCAAGGAAAGAGAGGGAGAGATGATGAGTGTGAGAGTGAGTGAGAATCAAATTAACTGAGGGGGAGGGAGGGAGAAAAGGTCCTTTCACTCCTTCAGAAGAGGGAGAAGGAGAAATGAACAAAAGAGGGGAGAAGGATGCGGGATTGAGAGAAAAGGAGTGAAAATGTTATGAAATGAAGGACAACAAAGCTCCAAAAGAACAGAGAAGAAATGAGATAGAGACTTTTTAACAGTCAGGATCTGTGTTGTATTGCCTCAGAGTGTGATGGATGTAACTTCAATTGTGACATCCAAAGGCAAATTCCATAAGTATCTAGAAACACGTTACTTGAAAGGCTGTGGGGAGATGGTGTGGGAGTGAGACAGGCAGAGATAGTCTGACCGGGAGCCAGCATAGACTCAGTGAGGTAAATGGCCTCCTTCTATGTTGTTACAACCCTATGGTTGAATAAAAGATTGTAAAACAAATATTTCCAGCAATATTTGATTGATAAATAGTCAGAGCTGAAAATGTGTTGCTGGTTAAAGCACAGCAGGTCAGGCAGCATCCAAGGAACAGGAAATTCGACGTTTCGGGCCAGAGCCCTTCATCAGGAATGAGGAGAGGGTGCCAGGCAGGCTAAGATAAAAGGTAGGGAGGAGGGACTTGGGGGAGGGGCGATGGAGATGTGATAGGTGGAAGGAGGTCAAGGTGAGGGTGATAGGCCGGCTGTGCAGAGGAGATGACCTGGGGGGTGCAGTGAGAGAGAGACTCACTGAAATCCTTGTAGAGGGAGGAAGAGAGCTTCTTCAAGGAAGGTATCCTTGCAAGTCAGCCCTTGTGCAATAATAGGACCAGAAGGAAATACGATTTAAAAATGAAAATGCAGCAAAACAGTTAACACTCTGCAATTCAACACAAAAATAGGCTTATGTGATTGCGTATAAATTAATAAAATATGATTGTGGATAAATTAATTAAGAGAAGGAAGTTGTGTGAGAAACCATTTGTTTCTTGAGATAACGAAAATGAAATGAAGTGTTACCAATGGTAGAGTGAAGTGGTGATTAATTCTGTGCTAAGCTCCCTTTTCAATATTTGTGTTGGTGGTGCGTCCAGGGAAACCATTTAGCGTAAGTCTACTGTAGATGGTGGAGGATATATGAAATGCGCAGCTTCTGAAAACCTGTTTGGTCAGATCAGAGTTAGGCTCACGTTGCACTGAAATGCTTTGTCCACTGCAGAGACCTGGATTCTTTGACACTGAAACTGACAACCTCAGCTCCACCCTCAGTTTTACATCCAGGCCATTTCAATAATATCAGCACATTCATCGTTACCTTAAAACACTTCAGCCATTCTGTTTGCTGTCCTGTAAAATGATTTAAACGTTCACCAGAAACAGTCCAGTCTTGAATTACTTGGTTGGAAATTTATTGGAAACCAAACCTCATACACTCAGTTACCTTCCTTTTAATTGACTTTGGCAAATCGAGTTAAGGAGAATCCAAAGGGTTTTTACAAATACATTAAGGACAAAAGCCTAACTAGGGAGAGAATAGGGCTCCTCAAAGATCAGCAAAGCTTTGTATGTAGCTGCAGGAGATGGGGGGGATACTAAATGAGTATTTTGCATTAGTATTTACTGTGGAAAAGAACATGGAAATATAGAAATAAATGGTGACATCTTAAAAAATGTCCATATGACAGAGGAGAAAGTTCTGGATGTCCTGAAACATGTAAAGGTGGATAAATCCACTGGAGCTGGTCAGGTGTACCCTACAACCCTGTGGGAAGCTAGAGAAGTGATTTCTGGACCTCTTGCTGAGATATTTGAATCACCCATACTCACAGGTGAGGTGCCCGAAGACTGGAGTTTGGCAAACGTGGTGCCACTGTTTAAGAAGGGCGGTAAAGACAAGCCAGGGAACTATAGACCGGTGAGCCTGACCTCGGTGGTGGGCAAGTTGTTGGAGGGAATCTTGAGGGACAGGAGGTACATGCATTTGGAAAGGCAAGGACTGGTTAGGGATAGTCAACATGGCTTTGTGTGTGGGAAATTATGTCTCACAAACCTGATTGAGTTTTTTGAAGAAGTAACTAAGAGGATTGATGAGGGCAGAGCGGTTGATGTGATCAACAGTAAGGCATTTGACAAGGTTCCCCATGGGAGACTGGTTAGCAACATTAGATCTCATGGAATACAGGGAGAACTAGCCATTGAATACAGAACTGGCTCAAAGGTAGAAGATAGAGGGTGGTGGTGGAGGGTTGATTTTTAGACTGGAGGTCTGTGACCAGTGGAGTGTCACAAGGATCAGTGCTGGGTCCACTACAGTTCATCATTTATATAAATGATTTGGATGTGAGCATAGGAGGTGTTATTAGTAAGCTTGCAGATGACACCAAAATTGGAGGTGTAGTGGACAGCGAAGAAGGTTACCTGAGATTACAACAGGATCTTGACCAGATGGGCCAATGGGCTGAGAAGTGACAGATGGAGATTAATTCAAATAAATGCGAGGTGCTGCATTTTGAGAAAGCAAATCTTAGCAGGACTTATACACTTAATTGTAAGATCCTAGGGAGTGTTGCTGAACAAAGAGACCTTGGAGTGCAGGTTCATAGCTCCTTGAAAGTGGAGCCGCAGGTAGATAGGATAGTGAAGAAGGTGTTTAGTATGCTATCCTTTATTGGTCAGAGTATTGAATACAGGAGTTGGGAGGTCATGTAGCGACTGTACAGGACATTGGTAAGGCCACTGTTGGAATATTGCGTCCAATTTTGGTCTCCTTCCTATCAGAAAGATGTTGTGAAACTTGAAAGGGTTCAGAAAAGATTTACAAGGATGCTGCCAGGATTGGAGGATTTGAGTACAGGGAGAGGCTGAACAGGCTGGGGCTGTTTTCCCTGGAGTGTCGGGGGCTGAGAGGTGACCTTATAGAAGTTTATAAAATCATGAGGGACATGGATAGGATAAATAGACAAAGCTCTTCCCTGGGTGGGGGAGTCCAGAACTAGAGGGCATAGGTTTAGGGTGAGAGGGGAAAGATATAAAAGAGGCAACTTTTTTCACACAGAGGATGGTACGTGTATGGAATGAGCTGCCAGAGGAAGTGGTGGAGGCTGGTACAATTGCAACATTTAAAAGGCATCTGGATGGGTATATGAATAGGAAGGATTTGGAGGGAAATGGGCCGGGTGCTGGTTTGTTTCTGCGCTGTACATCTCTCTGACTGTCTGTTATTTTCACTTTATTCAGCTATTTGACAGATTTAGAAGTTTAAAACAGATGTTTCATATACAGAGAGAGTGTAAAGCTTCGACTATTGTGGTGCAGCAGTAGTGTCTTGACTCCTGGACTAGCAGATCCAGGCTCATGTCCCACCTGCTCTGGCGGTGTGTAATGCCATCCATGAACTGGTTGGTTAGGTAAAAGTTTTTTAAAATGTGTAACGTTGACTGAAGGACTGTTGTGACCCACCCCTGAACCAAGTTGGTAGAAGATCAACTTCATGGGTGGCACAGTGGTTAGCACTGCTGCCTCACAGCATCAGAGACCTGGGTTCAATTCCCGCCTCAGGAGCTTGCACATTCTCCCCGTGTCTGTGTGGGTTTGCTCCGGGTGCTCTGGTTTCCTCCCACAGTCCAATGATGTGCAGGTTAGGTGAATTGGTCATGCTAAATTGCCTGTAGTGTTAGGTGAAGGGGTAAATGTAGGGGAATGGGTCTGGGTTGGTTGCTCTTCAGAGGGTCGGTGTGGATTTGTTGGGCCGAAGGGCCTGTTTCCACACTGTAAGTAATCTAATCTAATCTAAAAAGATTTATAACATTGAACAGAGCCCAGTGACCAGACAGAGTTTTCCTCAAACTTAAAAATATACTTGACATGACAAATTTAGCAGAGGCTGCTTCTCATTGCAGTGCATTTGCTGTCTGAATCCTCTATAGGATACTTTTAGTTTCCTATTCAAGGCTTAGAGTTATTGTGGTGCAGAAAGAAACCATTCAACCCATCGACTGCATACTAGCTCTCTGTAAAACCATGTATCATGTAGTATCCAGTCCTCAAGCCTTCCTCCAAGCTGGATACAGCTGACTGCTCAGAGACTGGCACTGTTCTACTGGATGGATGGAGAGTCACCAGGGTTCAGGGCACTTGCAGGCACTCATGCCCTGAGGGGCCTTGCACCATTTAAGCGTTCTGAGATCTGTCAATTAACAGACAAACTGACAAGCTCTGTGAGAATAGTGCTTCAAGCCCCTTCCAGTTACTGTGGTATGTGAATGGGGAAGGATGTGTTTATTTGGAAATGGGGGTTCCTCAAACAGCAGTTCACCATGCCCCATCCAAACCAGTTTAGAGAGACCCAGCCTGGAACACAGTGTTCTTATGTGTTGGAGTTATTCTGTGTTCTTTTTATATGGTTATAAGCCTTTGATACATTCATATTAGCTTGGCACTAGAAAGCACTCCAGTGCAGTCGTGAGGGAATACTGCACTGTCAGAGGTGCCATCTTTTCATTGTAGGCACTAAACATAAACTCTGTGTGCACTCCTGTCAGTTGCATGTGAAAGCTCCCCCTCGCTCCCCCTAGTTCAAAGGAGACAAGGATGTGGGATGCATGTTGTATTCAATAATTAGCAGTCAGCCACTGTTGTTCAACCTGATAATCTGGTGCTTGTTGTTTGTGGGAGCTTCCTGTATATAAATTAGCTGTTCCGTTCCCTAAATTATAACTTGTGACTGCACTTTAATAAATATTTCATCAGTTGTTTTAAACTTCAGGACATGCCGGAGTGGTGAGAAATTCCATTGAAGTGCAGGCACCTGATTCCCATGTAGACGTGTTTGTGAACCTGGATCTCTTTGTATTTTTTAAAAACATCACCATTGATAGAAGTTGCACTCGCTTACCTGCTGGGAACAACCAGCAAAGAACAGCTTTCCAGTTCTCAGTAGGAAGTGGAAATTCAGCAGAGATCTTCAGTGAAACAAAGGCAGAAAGAGGAACAAGATGGTGCAGTTTTCTGGGTCTGCGGATTAGAAGAAGCAAAAATGGCCTTTAGTAGAGTGATATGCTCTTCCTGTCGGATGTGGAGTTTAGGGAGAGTTTACGGGTTACTGAGGATTATATCTGCAAGAAATGCCATTGTGAGAATCCTATCAGATAGAATGGATCGATTGGAGCGACAGTTAGAGGCAATGAGGAATTTACAAGAGCAAGGGGGTGTGATGGATGACAGTTGTAGGAAGGGGGAAAGCCGCAGATACAGTCACATAGATGGGTTAACTCCAGGAAAGGTAGGAGAAATGGGAAGGTGATGCAGGAGTTTTCAGTGGTTGTCCCTATTTTAAACAAGTATGCTGTTTTGGAAAATGTAGGGGGTGATGAATGATCTCAAAGGGAAGAGGGCCCTGCAGGAGGTCATTGTACACATTGGAGCCAATGACATAAGAAGGGAAAAGGATGATTTTCAGAAGGGAAGATATAGAGAGTTAGGCAGGAATTTTAAAAGGGAGGTCCTCAAGAATAGTAATATCTGGATTACTCCTGGTGCTACGAGCTATTGAGGGTAGGATTAGGAGACTAGAGCAGATGAATGCATGGTTGAGGAGCTGGTGTATTGGAGAAGGATTCACATTTTTGGACGATTGGAATCTCTTTTAGGGTAGAAGTGACCTGTACAAGAAGGACGGATTGCACCTGAATTGGAAGGGTACTTGGCAGGGAGATTTGCTAGTGCTGCTTGGGAGGATTTAAACTAGTAAGGTGGGTGGGGGGGGAGGGGGGGATGGGACCCAGGGAGATAGTGAGGAAAGAGATCAAGCTGAGAGTGGCACAGTTCAGAAAAGAAGCAAGTCAAACAGTCAGAGCAGGCAGGGACAAAGCAGAGAACAAGGTAGTACTGATAAATTAAACTGCATTTATTTCAATGCAAAAGGCCTAACAGGGAAGGCAGATGAACTCAGGCATGGTTAGGAACATGGGACTGGCATATCATAGCAATTACAGAAACATGGCTCAGGGATGGACTGGACTGGCAGCTTAATGTTCCAAGATACAAATGCTACAGGAAGAATAGAAAGGGAGGCAAGAGAGGAGGGGGAGTGGCGTTTTTGATAAGAAATAGCATTACAGCTGGACTGAGGGAGGATATTTCCGTAAATACATCCAGGAAAGTTATTTGGGTGGAACTGAGAAATGAGAAAGGGATGATAACCTTATTGATTTTGTATTATAGACCCCCCCAATAGTCAGAGGGAAATTGAGAAACAAATTTGTAAGGGGATCTCAGTTATCAGTAAGAATAATAGATGGTTATTGGGATTTTAACTTTCCAAACATAGACTGGGACTGCCATAGTGTTAAGGGTTCAGATGGAGAGGAATTTTTTAAGCGTGTACTAGAAAATTTTCTGATTCAGTATGTGGATGTACCTACTAGAGAAGGTGCAAGACTTGACCTAGTTTTGGGAAATAAGGCAGGACAGGTGACTGAGGTGTCAGTGGGGGAGCACTTTGGAGCCAGCGACCATAATTCTATTAGATTTAAAATAGTGATGGGAAAGGATAGACCAGATCTAAAAGTTGAAGTTCTAAATTGGAGGAAGGCTAATTTTGATGGTATTAGGTAAGAACTTTCAAAAGCTGATTGGGGGCAGATGTTCACAGGTAAAGGGACGGCTGGAAAATGGGAAGCCTTCAGAAATGAGATAACGAGAATCCAGAGAAAGTATATTCCTGTTAGGGTGAAAGGAAAGGCTGGTAGGTATAGGGAATGCTGGATGACTAAAGAAATTGAGGATTTGGTTAAGAAAAAGAAGGAATCATATGTCAGGTATAGACAGCAGAGATCAAATGAATCCCCAGAAGAGTAGGAGTATACTGAAGAGGGAAATCAGGAGGGTAAAAACGGGACATGAGATAGCTTTAGCAAATAGAGTTAAGGAGAATCCAAAGGGTTATTACAAATACATTAAGGACAAAAATGTAACTAGGGAGAGAATAGGGCCCTTCAAAGATCAGCAAGGCGGCCTTTGTGTGGAGGCACAGGAGATGGGGGAGATACTAAATGAATATTTTGCATCAGTATTTACTGTGGAAAAGGATATGGAAGATGTGGACTGTAGGGAAATAGATGGTGACATCTTGCAAAATGTCCAGATTACAGAGGAGGAAGTGCTGAATGTCTTGAAATGAATAAAAGTGAATTAATCCCCAGGAACTGAACAGGTGTACCCGAGAACTCTGTGGGAAGCTTGAGAAGTGATTGCTGGGCCTCTTGCTAAGATATTTGTATCATCGATAGTCACAGGTGAGGTGCCAGAAGACTGGAGATCGGCAAACGTGGTGCCACTGTTTAAGAAAGGTGGTAAGAACAAGCCAGGGAACTATAGACCAGTGAGCCTGATGTTGGTGGTGGGCAAGTTGTTGGAGGGAATCCTGAGGGACAGAATGTACATGTATTTGAAAAGACAAAGACTGATTAGGATAGTCAACATGGCTTTGTGTGTGGGAAATCATGTCTCACAAACTTGATTGAGTTTTTTGAAGAAGTAACAAAGAGGATTGATGAGGGCAGAGCAGCAGACGTGACATATATGGGCTTCAGTAAGGCGTTCGACAAGGTTCCCCATGGGAGACTTGTTAGCAACGTTAGATCTCATGGAATACAGGGAGAACTAGCCATTTGGATACAAAGCTGGCTCAAAGGTAGAGGACAGAGGGTGGTGATGGAGGGTTGTTTTTAGACTGGAGGCCTGTGACCAGTGGAGTGCCACAAGGATCGGAGCTGGGTCCAATACTTTTTGTCATTTATGTAAATGATTTGGGTGTGAGCATAGGAGGTGTAATTAGTAAATTCTGCTCCATGGCACCTTAAAGCTGGAGCTGCAATGCTGATCACAAACACTTACACATAAAGTAGGTTTATGGTAATGCAAGAATTACCTGCCTGGATTAGTAATCCACTGATCCCATGTTCATTGCTCCCTGGCCAAATGCTTGCTTTGTCTGGTTGAGAAGTTGGTTTAAACTTTCAATTAAAAGTATGTAGGAAACAGTGGAGCTGTCAAGTGGTGATGCAAGTCTGATTGGTTCATGAATACCCTTTAGGGTATGATTACAAGTCCCACACGAAGAGAGCTGACCCCTTATCAGTCCTGTGAAGTGACACAGCCAGCCCTCACACATCCTACACACTGCCAAATAATAAATACTGACCTAACCAGTGAGGACTACATTCTGAGAATGAGTGAGTGAGTGAGTGACTGAGTGTGTCTGTATGTGTATTGGACAATAAGATCATAAGACATAGGAACAGAAGTAGGCCTTTCAGCCAATAGGATTTGCTCCACCTCTCAATGAAATCATGGCTCATCTGATAATCCTCACTTTTGTACCTTTAGCCCATAACCCTTGATTCCCTTACTGATTACAAATCTCAGTCAACAGATAAAGTTAATGATCCAGCCTCAACAGTACTGAGCAGCAAAGAATTTCACGTAAATAAATTCCTCCTCATCTCTGCCTTAAATGCACAGTCTTCTTCACTGAGATGATGCCCTTTGGTCTGAGATTCTCCCATAAGGGGAAACAGCCTCTCCGCATTTATTCTGTCGAGCCTAAGAATCTCATATGTTTCAATAAGGTCACCTCTCATTCCTCTAAACTGCAGTGAGTACATGTCCAACTTACTCAACGTTCCTTTATAAGACAGGCCCTTCAAACCCAGGATCTCCAAACCCAAGATCAGCTTAGTAAATCTTGTCTGGACTGCTTCCACTGTTAGTTTATCTCCTTCAGTATGGGGACCGCTCAAAGTATTCCATCTGTCGTCCAACCAGTGCCTTGTATAGTTCCCAATTTTGGTGACCCATTCCCTTTGCAATAAAGGACAGCATTGACTTCCCTATTACCTGCCGAATCTGTATGCTAATTTTTCATCTTCTATGCAAAGACTCTGAAATGCTTCTGTTCTGTAGCTTCTTGCAGTCCTTCCCCATTTAAATAATATTCATCCCCTCTGAATAGCCGCACATTTTTCCACATTTTTTTTCCATCTGCCAAGTTTTTGCCCACCAGGTTAACCTGTCTACATCACTCTCCAGATCCTTCGCCATGCCTCATCCACACAATGACAGGCTGTGGGTGCCCTGGGAGAACTGAGGACAGAGTAGCCAGGACTTGGAGAGGATATGTAGGTGGGACATAACTGAGGATGTGTACACTGTGTGACCCTGGGGATTAAATGGCAACTGAGCTGAGCAAATTAGGTTGTATGTGCAAGGGAAAGCCAGCCGTGTGTTGTGAGGTTTGTGGTTGCAATGCCATTATGTTGTTGGTGAGAGGTAACACCAGGCCACTCGTCTGGTGGACAGCAGTCTTGCGTGAGTGAAATGGATGCCAGTGATTGGTGAGTTGTTCAGGAGGAGGGTGTGGTAAGACGGGAATAGAATGCGAAGAAAAGGGGTGAGGTAGTGGTTAATAGGGTGAGTTTGGTAAAATACGGGGAGAAAACTCATGTAGACTATGAAACTGACACTTCACCAAAAAAAAATGCAAGATTAATCTTGTATGTTTTCATTCAGAAAAGATCTTCCAAGATGTTGCCAGGAATAGAAGGTTTGAGTTATAGGGAGAGGCTGGGACTTGTTTCCACTGGAGCGTAGGAGGTTGAGGGTTGACCTTATAGAGGTTTATAAAATCATCAGGGTCATGGATAATGGCAGGTATCTTTTCCCTAGGGAGGGAGAGTTCAAGACTCAGGGGCATCTTTTTTATAGTGAGAGGAGAAGATTTAAAAAAGACACAAAGAGCACAATTTTTACGCAGGGAGCGGTTCGTGAGTAGAAAGAGGAAGTGGTGGATGCAGATACAGTTACAACATTAAAAAGACATTTGCATAAGTACATGAACAGGAAATGCTTGAAGGGATAGGGGTGAAGCACAGGCAAGTGAGAATTTCCAAATTCTGAGTTCAGTACTGAAATGTCATCTTGGATTATATGCACAGGTGTCTGGGGTGAGGCTGCAATTCATAATCCGTCCAGCTTCCTCCTCCTAACTGAGTCAAACTGGCATCACTAAGGATCTCAACCAAAAGGACTTGCTGGGTTTGATTCCAATGCCAGTCAGAACCCAGGACGGCTTTGCAACCTCCTGTGCTCTGCTGCCCTCTGCAGGCAGCTCTCACATGTACACTGATCAGCAGAGACTCAACATTGTGTCTCTCTGTATTAAATGGAATGTGAGTTCCAACCTGCTCCATCGCAGGGTCCCAATTACATCCCATCAAATAGCAGACTTCTCTCACAAGTTTCAGACTCAAAATTGGATTTCACCCAGTGTAACTCATAAATCAGACTGTGTGATAGCCACAGAACACAGAACTTCACAACTGGCATTATTTCTAGTAACAAAATTGCAATTAACTCTACATTTTTATTTTGTAAACTTCTCTGTCCACTGAAGAGCATGAATGTGGGAAAGGTACCTCAAATAAATTAATTTAATGGTGCACTGTTTTCAAGAAAACTGTCTTTAAGGTAAATTGGAAAGAACACTGATTGAGGATGATCAGCCATGATCATAATGAATGGTGGTGCAGGCTCGAAGGGCAGAATGGCCTACTCCTGCACCTATTGTCTATTGTCAACAAGCAAGTGATGTTTGGAAAAATCAGGTGAGGCGTGAAAGTCACATGATAAGCTAAACCACCACAAGGCATGTGACTTTCTTGAGATACTGAGTAATTGTCATATGAGATGTAAAAGTTACATTTTGACATGCTTTGTCACCCTCACCATTGTTTCTCAATATTCAGAAATATTAACAAAAAAAAGTGACCCAGGAACATTACAGAGTAACTCAGAAACAGGGGAGAGAATGACACAGGGTCGGGGGATAGAGGGTGACCCAGGAACTGGAGATAGAGGGTGACCCAGGTGCTAGGGATAGAGGGTGACCCAGGATCTGGGGATAGAGGGTGACACAGGAAATGGGGACAGAGAGTGACCCAGGATCTGGAGATAGAGGATGACCCAGGAACTGGGGATAGAGAGTGATCTAAGATCTGGGGATAGAGGTTGACACAGGAACAGGGGCTGGAGGATGACCCAGGACCTGGGGATACACAGTGACCCAGAAACTGGGGACAGAGGGTGACCCAGGAACTGGAGATAGAGAGTGACAGAGGTTCTGGGGATAGAGGGGGACCCAGGTTCTGGGGATAGAGGGTGACACAGGAACTGGGGATAGAGGGTGACCCAGGAACTGCGGATAGAGGGTGACCCAAGAACAGGGGCTGGAGGGTGATGCAGAGACTGAGGATAGATGGTGACACAGCAACAGGGGATAGAGGGTGACCCAGGAACAGGGAATAGAGGGTGACCCAGGAACTGGGGATGGAGGGTGACCCAGGAACAGGGGATGGAGGGTGACCCAGGGACTGCGGATAGAGGGTGAACCAGAAAATGGGGATAGAGGGTGACCAAGGAAATGGGGATAGAGGGTGACCCCGGATCTGGGGATAGAGGGTGACCCAGGATCTGGGGACAGAGGGTGCCCCAGGAACAGGGGATAGAAGGTGACCCAGGAACAGGCGATAGAAGGTGACCCAGGAACTGGGGATAGAGGGTGACCCAGGATCTGGGGATAGAGTGTGACCCAGGATCTGTGGAATGAGGGTGACCCAGGATCTGTGGAATGAGTGTGACCCAGGATCTGTGGAATGAGGGTGACCCAGGATCTGGGGATAGAGGGTGACCCAGGAACAGGGGATAGAGGGTGACCCAGGAACAGGGGCTGGAGGGTGGCCCAGGATCTGAGGACAGAGGGTGCCCCAGGAACTGGGGATAGAGAATGATCCAGGAACAGGGGATAGAGGGTGACCCAGGATCTGGCATAGAAGGTGACCCAGGAACAGGGGATAGAGGATGACCCAGGAACTGTAGATAGAGGGTGACCTAGGATCTAGGGATAGTGGGTGACCCAGGAACAGGGGATAGAGGGTGTCCCAATATCTGAGATTAATAGGTGATCCAGGAACAGGGGATAGAGGGTAACCTAGGATCTGGGGATAGAGGATGACCCAGGATCTGGGGATAGAGGATGACACAGGAAATGGGGATAGAAAGTGACCCAGGATCTGGGGATGGAGGATGGAGGATGACCCAGGAACTGGGAAAGAGGGTGACCCAGGATCTGGCGATACAGGGTGACACAGGAACAGGGACTGGAGGGAGACCCAGGATCTGGGGATAGAGGGTGACCTAGGGACTGGGGATAAAGGGTGACCCAGGGACTGGGGATAGAGTGTCACCCAGGATCTGTGGATAGAGGGGGACCCAGGAATAGGGGATAGTGGGTGTCCCAGGAACTGGGGATAGATGGTGACCCAGGAACAGGGTATAGAGGATGACCCAGGATCTGGGGTTAGAGGGTGACCCAGGAACAGGGGCTGGAGGGTGACCCAGGATCTGAGGACAGAGGGTGCCCCAGGAACAGGGGATAGATCGTGACCCAGAAACTGGGGATAGAGGATGACACAGGAACAGGGGATAGAGGGTGACCCAGGATCTGAGGACAGAGGGTGCCCCAGGAACAGGGGATAGAGGGTGACCCAGGAACTGGGAATAGAGGGTGATCCAGGGACGTGGGATAGAGGGTGACCCAGGAACAAGGGATAAAGGGTGACCCAGGAACAAGGGATACAGGGTGACCCAGGGACTGGGGATAGAGTGTGACCCAGGATCTCTGGAGAGAGGGTGACCCAGGGACGTGGGATAGAGTGTGACCCAGGATCTGTGGATAGAGGGTGACGCAGGAACAGGGGATAGAGGGTGACCCAGGAACTGCGGATAGATGGTGACCCAGGACCTGGGGATTGAGGGTGACCCAGGATCTGGGGTTAGAGGGTGACCCAGGAACTGGGGATAGAGGGTGACCCAGGAACAGGGAATAGAGGGTGACCCAGGATCTGGGGATAGAGGATGACCCAGGATCTGGGGATAGAGGATGACACAGGAAATGGGGATAGAGAGTGACCCAGGATCTGGGGATGAAGGATGGAGGATGACCCAGGAACTGGGGAAGAGGGTGACCCAGGATCTGGGGATAGAGGGTGACTCAGGAACTGGGAATAGAGTCTGATCCAGGAACAGGGGATAGAGAGTGACCCAGGATATGGGGATAGAGAGTGACCCAGGATCCGGGGATAGAGGATGACCCAGGAACTGGGGATAGAGGGTGATCCAGCAAAAGGGGATAGAGGGTGACCCCGTAACAGGAGATAGAGGTTGACCCAGGAACAGGGGCTGGAGGGTGACCCAGGATCTGGGGATAGAGGGTGGTCCAGGAACAGGGGATTGAGGGTGACCCAGGATCTGGGGATAGAGGGTGACCGTGGAACAGGGGATAGAGGGTGATCCAGGAACAGGGGTTAGTGGGTGATCCAGGAACAGGGGATAGTGGGTGACCCAGGAACTGTGGATAGAGAATAGGAAGGTGCCTGAAAACCTTGTAGCCCCTAATCTGTAGTCCTGCTATCATTCTCCTGAATATGCTAGGGAAGAGTTGCTTGGGGGAAAGTCTGTTAAAACACAGGTGTTGGAGTTCAAAACATGAAACCACATTATTGCTTGGCCATGTTCATAATAAAACTCCTATTTCTCCAATTTTCACTCACAGACAGGAAATTTAAATTGAAACTTACCTCTTTTGGACTCCATGAGATACCCATGAAATCGGTAAAATTGCATAATATTGAGTGGCATTACAATGGATGTCCACTATATTCTCCCTGAGGTGCAATCCTCAAAACTAAATGCTGATTTCTTCTTCTGATGCGGAGTCATGTTGTCGATGAATATTACCTTGTGGGCAGCACGGTGGCACTGCAGTTAGCACTGCTGCCTCACAGCGCCTGAGACCCGGGTTCAATCCCCGACTCAGACGACAGACTGTGTGGAGTTTGCACATTCTCCCCGTGTCTGCGTGGGTTTCCTCCGGGTGCTCCGGTTTCCTCCCACAGTCCAAAGATATGCGGGTTAGGTGAATTGGCCATGCTAAATTGCCCGTAGTGTTAGGTAAGGGGTAAATGTAGGGGTATGGGTGGGTTGTGCTTCGGCGGGTCGGTGTGGACTTGTTGGGCCGAAGGGCCTGTTTCCACACTGTAAGTAATCTAATCTACCTGACCCATTGTGATTTCCAGCATTTTTTTGTTTTCAGTCATGCTGAATTCCTAATTGGATCTGCTCAAGGTGAACAGGAGAATGTGAGTGATAAAGTGGAGGAAGTTTAATACCCATTATCAGGTGACAGATCTTTTTCACACTTTGCCAAACTTAATGGAGATCAAAGATGGGAGTGAAATAAGCACCTTAAACTCAAGTGACATTTTAGTCATCGTCTTGACATTAGGTGACCACCAGAGGGGGCTTGATGGCCACTTTGGACTAAGAATGGGTTTCTACACATGGCTCTGTCGAAGCACAGAGCAGAATGTTTTGTTTCTGACAGCGTCATAGTCACAGAGAGGTACTGCATGAAAACAGACCCTTTGGTCTAATGCCTACCAGATATCCTAAATTAATCTAGTCCCATTTGTTAGCACTTGGCCCATATCTCTCCAAACCCTTCCTATTCATATACACATCCAGATACCTTTGAAATGTTGCAACTGTACCAGCCTCCACCACTTCCTCTGGCAGCCCATTCCATACATACAACACCCTCTGTGTGAAAAGGTTGCCCCTTAGGTCTCTTTTAAATTTTTCCCCTCTCACCTTAAACCTATGTCCTCTAGTTTTGGACTCCCCCGCCCCAGGGAAAAGACTTTCGCTATTCACCCTATCCATGCCCCTCATGATTTTATCAACCACTATTCGGTCACCCCTCAGCCTCTGACGCTCCTGGAAGAAGCTTCTCCCTACAGCTCAAACCCTCCAACCCTGGCAACCTGTTTGTAAATTTTTTCTGAACCCTTTCAAGTTTTACAACGTCTTTCCTAAAGCTGGGGGATGAAAATTGAACACAGTATTCCAAAAGTGGCCTGACCAATGTCCTGGTCAGCTGCAACATGACCTCCCAGCTCCAATACTCAATACTCTGACCATAAAGGAAAGCATACTGAACACCTTCTTCACTATCCTATCTACCTGCGACTCCACTTTCAAGGAGCTATGAACCTCCATTCCAAGGTCTCTTAGTTCGGCTACACTGCCCAGGACCTTACTGTAAGTCCTGTTTTAATTCCCCTATCGAAATGCAGCACCTCTGATTTACCCAAATCCAATTCCATTTACCACTCCTGAGATCATCTGATCTGTACTCTGAGGAAACCTTCTTGGCTGTCCACGACACCACCAATATTCACGTCATCTGTAAATTTACTAACTATACCTCCTATATTCATATCCAGATAATAATGACAAAAGCAGTGGACCCAGCACCTATCCTTGTGCACACCCAGGCCTCCAGAGTGAAAAGCAACCCTCCACCATTACCATCTGTTCCCTACCTTTGAGCCAGTTATGAATCCAAAAGGCTAGTACTCTCTGTATTCCATGTGATCTGAAGATAGACAGGAGGGCCACTTAATTAAGCAGGGTGACAGCCGACCCAAAGCCTTCTGTCTTCGAGCCTTCACAGAGTTAGGTTCATGGCAGGAAGCTCATAGTCAACTTCGTGCCCTCGTACAGGTTGAGACTACTCACCACTGCTTCTGCTGGGCCTGTTGTAATCAAAGGCACTTCATGCCTGATTGAGGGAATGGATGTTTGGCAGGAAGGGGGAAGGTTGCTTAGAACCCACCCCCCACCTGCCCCAGTGTTACCTGTTTGTGCCAGTGGCTGTCTCATTGATCCTGAGGTGAAAGTAAGGACTGCAGATGCTGGAGATTAGAGGCGAGAGTATGGCGCTGGAAAAGCACAGCAAGTCAGACAGCATCTGAGGAGCAGGAGAGTCAATGTTTTAGGCAAAAGCCCTTGATCAGGAATGATCCTGATACTCTCACAGCTTCCCCTCTAGCTGAGGCCTATACCTCCCCCAGTTGGTTCATCGGGCCTTCATGGGAAGAGGTAGTGAAGGTTTCTCCTTGTCTCTCCAGCAGGCAGGCAGTGCCCCAGACCCCTCAGTAGGATTCCACCCATCAGAATTCAGAACAGAGGTAGGCCATTCACCCCTTCAATCTGTTCCTCAGTCCAATTAGACTGTGGCTGATCTCTCACTCAACTCCATCTACCTGCCTCAGTTCCATTATGCTCTTGTCTAACAAAAATATAATAACATTTTCAGCTGATTCCCCAGTCTCAAAAACATTTTGGGTGTTTTGGATTTCTATCATTCACATTGCTTCCTGACACTATTCTAATGCTGCTGTTGTATCGTCTTGTTCTAGACTATCTCACCAGAGGAAGTAGCTTTCGTCCATTTTATTAAATTCATTTGTCATCTTAAATGCCTCAATTTGGTCACTCCTTAATCTGACTTCTTCTACTTCAGTTCTCTGTGGAGAGCAAGGCAGACTTATAGTGCCACATTCCCCACCTGGGAACGGAAGGGAGGCAGATCCCAAATCCACTACAGCTAGAACAGGGATCGAACCCTGTGCTTTTGGAACCAATATGATCTACATGGATCATCCAACCCAGCCAACTACCAAGGAGTCTGAGTTTCTGTGGAACATGCAGGACATAGTCTGCAGCTATGGACAGGGATGTTAGAGGCTCCATCACTTGGTTGACTAGTCCCACCTTCTTTAGCCATCAAGTCCTGGAAGGGGCTTGAACCTACTGACTTCGAAACAGGGATACTACTCACTGCACCACAAGATCTCCTCTAACCTTTCATATTCAAGAGATCCCAAGCATCATCTATACATCCTGCCCTCAAATGTCAACTCTTTTAACCCCATTTTATATAATTCTGATTAATCGGCTTTGCATCCAGTTACAAGGTCAATATATTGATCTAGAAGTGCAGTTTGTTGACCTAAACATAGTTCTGTCGGTGGGGTCAAGTGTAGCTTTGCACAACTTCTGCCCTTTCTGTTGCAAATACCCATTGGGCCACTGTTTTGGCCATTCACCTAATAAATCATTTCCCTTTGCAGGGTTCTGCTCCACTATTTACAGTGGTGTCCAACTTGATGTCGTCAGCAAACTTAGATATGCAGCTCCATTCCTGTGTCCAAGTGGTTTATAAATACAGTGAACAGCTGAATCCCCAGCCAGGTCCCTGTGGGACACTACTAGTCACAACCTGTCAGTTTGCAAATCACAAATAGGGCCAGGAGTAGGCCTTATACCCCCTTGTGTTTTCTTTATTGTTTCAACAATTCATAGATGATCTTTGACCTCATTTTTATTTCCTCAGTTGATTTCCATATCTCTTGTCCTGAAATGGGTACGTGTACTCATCTTTGTCTTGACAAATATGCAATGATAGAGAATTCACAGCTCACTGGCACTAGGAATTCCAAAGTTCTGTATATAAAAGTTACTTCTCATCACAGTCTCAAATGATTGGCCCTGATCCTGCCAACTAGTTCTAGACTCTATGGGTAGGAGAAATAAACTCATTGCAAGTAGGAACAGTAGGAGGCTATTGGACCTACCAAGCCTGCTCCTCCATTCAATAAGATCATAGCTAATGTGATTGAACCCTTAACACCATTGACCACATTGACCTTGACTCCCCTGTCAATCAAGCATCTGTGTAACATCTGTCTAACTCAGCCCTGAATATCATCAATGACCTTCCCTCCACTGCTCTCTGGTGAAGAGAATTTCAAAAGCTGACATTAATCTGATCGAAGAAATTCCTCCCTATCTCCATTCTAAATAGGCAACCCCTTATCTTAAAGCAGTGCTACTGTTTCTGGATTCTCTAATGAGAGGAAACATCCTCTCAGCATCGACATTATCAAGCCCCTCAGAACTTTGTATTTCAATAAGATCATCTCTTATCTTTCTAAGTTTCAACGAGGAAAGATTAGATTAGATTACTTAGTGGGGAAACAGGCCCTTTGGCCCAAACAGTCCACACCGCCCCGCCCCCACCCAGACCCATTCCCCTACACTACGGTCAACTTAGCATGGCCAATTCACCTAACCTGCACATCTTTGGACTGTGGGAGGAAACCGAAGCACCCGGAGGAAACCCACGAAGACACGGTGAGAATGTGCAAACTCCACACAGTCAGTCGCCTGAGGCAAGAAGTGAACCTGGATTCCTGGCACTGTAAGGCAGCAATGCTAACCCCTGTTCCACGATGATGCCCAACTCTCAATCTTTACCCCTTTCCTCATAAGACACAATAGTCCCTTAGAACCATGCTATGAACCTTCTTTGAACTACATCCAATACACATGGACCCTTCCATAAATAGGGAGACCAGTCAGTGCATAATATTCCATGTGTGATCTTACCATTGCCTTACCGTAGCAAGATTTTCCACTTTCATACTGCATCCTCCAACATTCTATTTGCCTTCCCAATTACTTACTGTACCTGGATGCTAACTTTTTAAGATTTTAAGAGCTCACAGATCCCTCTATAATGCTGTCCTTTCCAATTACACAATATTCTGCTTCACTATTCTTCCTGCCAAAATGGACAACTTTAAACCTTCCCTAAACATAATTCCATAGAACATAGAACATAGAACAGTACAGCACAGAACAGGCCCTTCAGCCCATGATGTTGTGCTGACCACTGATCCTCATGTATGCACCCTCAAATGTCTGTGACCATGTGCATGTCCAGCAGTCTCTTAAATGTCCCCAATGACCTTGCTTCCACAACTGCTGCTGGCAACGCATTCCATGCTCTCACAACTCTCTGTGTAAAGAACCCGCCTCTGACATCCCCTCTATACTTTCCTCCAGCTTAAAACTATGACCCCCTCGTGTTAGCCATTTCTGCCCTGGGAAATAGTCTCTGGCTATCAACTTTATCTAAGCCTCTCATTATCTTGTATTCCTCAATTAGGTCCCCTCTCCTCCTCCTTTTCTCCAATGAAAACAGTCCGAGCTCAGTCAACCTCTCTTCATAAGATAAGCCCTCCAGTCCAGGCAGCATCCTGGTAAACCTCCTCTGAACCCTCTCCCAAGCACCCACATCTTTCCTACAATAGGGCGACCAGAACTGGACTATCTTTTGGATTTTTGTGTGCTCACTTTCCGTATCCCTTTGCAAACTTTTTGGCATCCTCCTCACAAACAGCATTCTGACCTATGTTTGTATCATCAGCAAAATTGCCTGCAATATATTCAGCCCCTTCATCCAAGTTACTAAGATGGTTTGTAAATAATTGAGATCCCAGCACTAATTCATGCTGCATGAGTTATAGTTCGTAACCTGAAAATTACCTATTTTTTCCTACTGTCTATTTCTTGTTAGTAAGATAATCCTCTATTTGTACTATTATATAACATGTACAGACTCTCAAAATTGTCAGGCTCAAGGCTGAAGCTGTGCCAGATGTGGATTTTGCTTTGGACAATGGGAAGTTCAAGCTAATCAAGGTCAGGTGGAATTAAAGGTCACTCAAAACACAAGAATTAGGCAAAGTGTAAGTAGCAAAACCAATAATAAGCTCAGCACCATGTATTCACAACATAAATTGTCCAATTATTTTAATTGAGAAAATAAAGATGCATGGCGCATTCAACAATTGTCAAGTTTTCAGACAACTCTGTTTTATACACCACCAGTTTTGAGAGAGTGTACACGTACATCAGCTCCCATGAGCTCTTACTTTGTATAGTAATCTTTCATGTGGAATTTCATTGAATATCATACGGAAATCCAAATACACTGTATCTACAGGCTTCCCTTTATCCACCTGCTTACCACATTCTGAAAGAATCCGAATAAACCTGTCAAATGTTGCCTGGACTTTCCATGGGCCAGGTGGTCATTATTCCTGTGTGGATGGGAGTTGCACAGATGAATCTTGCAGAGTCCCCATCGTAGCAGATTCCAAAGGCAGTACTTCAAAATTTGCATTGTGCAAATACTCACGGTGAGTCCAGTGTTGGAAAGAGACCAAATACTGGAGTAACACCCTCAGGTAGTAACCTAGGACAATTTAACAGCAGTAGCCTCCCAGACATAAGTAGGAGCTGTACCTTGAATAGATTACACAATGGAATAAAGGGCACAAAACAATCTCAAACAGAATTAGAAGCAGAAGTGACCATGATAGTCAAGTCTTGGTGGCTATAAAACAATGATCTTGTCAAATTAAAGAGAGCAAAGCATGGGGAATTAAATTGTCAGAGATATTGGAATTTACGTTGAGGTTTGGTATTTTTGGTGTGGGTGGGTTTTTTTGCTGAAAATAGGTTGTGTTCCACTATTAGCAGATCCCGCAGTTCCCTTTAGTATCATGAAGGAATACTTCATGATAGACAGTCTTTCTGTGCATGCAAATAATTCATAGAGTCTGACAGCATGGAAACAGGCCCTCTGGCCCACCTCGTCCATGCTGACTGGGCTTCCTAAACTGAACTAGTCCCATTTGCTAGCATTTGGCCCATGTCCCTCTAAACCTTTCTTACCCATGTACCTGTCCAAATGTCTTTTAAATGTTGTTATTGGACCCACCTCCACCACTTCCTCTGGCAGCTCATTCCATACACGCACCAGTCCCTGTGTGAAAATGTTGCCTCTTAGGTCCCTTTTAAATCTTTCCCCTCTCACTTAAAGCCTATGCTGTCTAGTTTTGGGCTCCTTACCCTTGGAGAAAGACCTTGGCTATTCTATGCCCCTCATGATTTTATAAACCTCTATAAGGTCACCCCTCAGCCTCTGACACTCCAGGAAAAGAAACCCCCACTCTATTCAACCTCTCCCTATAGCTCAAACCCTCTAGTCCCAGCAACATTCTTGTAAATTTTTTCTGTACTTTTTCTAGTTTAACAACATCCTTCCTATAGCATGGCGACCAGAATTGTACACAATATTCTAAAAGTGACCTAACCAACGTCTTGTACATCCCAACTCCTATGCACAGTGCTCTGACCTGTGAAGACAACCATGCCAAATGTCTTCTTTTACCACCCTGTCTACCTGCAAAGGCACTTTCAAGAGGAACTTGATAAATGTATAATGGGTAAGATTCAGACAAAATTTAAATGTGGGTGTTTGGCTTGCGGGAGGTAGAAATGTATTGCTTTTAGAAATGAAACAGAGTCAGTCTGGAATAACGTTTAATCAACAATCCAAATCCTCCCGATTCTCGCGGAAAGGTGGTGTTTTATATATAAATAAGAGAAAGAGAAATCATGAAACTTGATTGGTCAGTTGAGCTAGCTGCTTGTTAGTTTTGATGCATTGTAGTTAAGTATTGCCTTAAAATGTCTTAAGGTCAGGAATGTATTAAGAGCAAAATAAACATTAACATAGTTAAATCTGGATAAATATGTGGTTAGATATCTTAAAGAGTAGAAAACTAGACAGTTTAACAATAATTCACATGCTGATCTTCTTGAAGATTACTCCAGTCCATGGGACTGAAAATGGGAAATAAAGTCCTTACTTCAAGAAGCTAAGAAAATAAGAAGGTTTGTTAAAAGTACATCAACTGTTGAACCACTGGTTCCATCTGGGTAGAGCAATGAAATTGGATTCTATTTGGCAAATAATTTGAGTGAGATATTGCACAATTATCATAACTGAAAACAGTTTACTTATTGATTGATGTGTAAATATTCATTCATTATGGATAAATGTGCACTTTTTGAAAGGTCTCAGTGAGGGAATATTGGGAAATTGCATTGTTAGATTGAAACCAGTGCTGGAGAGAAGGAAAATCTCTAAAATTACAATGAGTGGATGCAAGTCATCACATTTTTGAAAGCTTTACAAAAATACATTCATGTACAAGAATCCTAGAGGACCTGTCACAGAGTAACACTTTGCATAATATGAATGTTTTTGACTTTAAGCTGTTTTGGAATGTTGGTTGTGCATATTAACTTTTAAGTTTTGCTCAAAGAGGAGATGGGAATCTGCTTTTGTATTTAATTGTATACAGGTCATAGTCACTAACTAAGAACTCTCTTGACCCTTCGCTCTGTTATTAAGAATGAGATAACGCAGAGCATAAAACCGTCGGTGTAGGAGCATAATTAAGCCATTCAGCCCATTGAGTCTGCTCCACTATTCAATCAAGGCTGATATATTTCTCAACCCCATTCTTCTACCTTATCCCCATAACCCTTGATCCCCCTACTAATCAAGAACCTACCTATCTCTATTTTAAGTATACTCAATGAATTGGCCTCAACAGCCCTCCAGGGCAATGAGTTTCACCGATTCATCACCCTCTGGCTAAAGAAATTCCTCCTTCATCTCAGTTCTAAAGGGTCATCCCTTCATTCTGAGTCTGTACCCTCGGGTCCTAGTCTCTCCTACGAGTGGAATGATCTTCTCCTCATTCTATCAATATCACTCATTTCAGTATTCTGTAACTTTCAATCAGATTTCCTCTTATCTTTCTGAACTCCATCAAGTTCAGATCCAGAGTTCTCAGCTGCTCCTCATATGACAAGCACACCATCCCTGGGATCATTCTTATAAATATCTTCTGGACCCCCTCCAATGCCAACGTATCTTTCTTTACATAGAGGTTCCAGAACTGCTCACAATATTCCAAGTGTAGTCTGGTCAGACCCTTGTATGGGCTCAGCATACATCTCTTGTATTCTGGCCTTTTAAATGAATGATAATCTTGCATTTGCCTTCCCCACCACCAACTGAGCCCACATGTTAACCTTAAGGGAATCCTGATCCCAAGACACAAACTAAAACTGTGATTGTTGGATTTCAAGGTGTGTGTATGTAATGTAATACCTGTTAAATAAATGTAGAAGTGTGTGAAGGATTGCTTCACTTTTATCCTTCACCAGCTGGCTTTTTGGACTAAAACATGGTGTTTAAGATGAAAATGATGAGGGATAAGCTTGAACTGGAGACATTTCGGAGGAGATTCAAAAGGCTGATTCCTGCAGATGAAGGGTTTGCCATCTGAGTAAAGGTTGTGCTGGTTAGGCCTATACTCATTGGAGATTAGAAGAATGAGAGGTGATTGTATTGAAGGGGTTTGACAGAGGTAATGCCAAAGGGTGCCACCTCTTGTGGAGGAATTTGGAGTGGAGACACGTGGTTTCAAAATGATTTCTCACATTTATGATTGTAGTGAGGAGGAATTTCTTCTCACAGAAGTCATTAATCTCTGGAATTCGCTACCCAGGGAGCAGTGAAGGCTGGCTTAGCATATTAAAGATTTTGACCTCCCAGGGAGCCAAGAGGTAGGGTGGGAAACCATGGTAAGTGAAGTTAAGGCCATGATCACAACAGCCATGAAAGCAGGCTTGAGTTGTCAACTGGCTAGCTCCTGTTCGTTGTGATATTCTGATTCTGAAGAAAACAGGGTGATGGTCAGTGTTAATGGCCCTTTTTTCCTCTTTCTCATCTCACCACAGATTGGCTGTTTGTCATCGCCATGCTGCTGGCAAGTCTCAACAGCTGCTGTAACCCCTGGATCTACATGTTCTTCACTGGCCGGCTGTTCCACGACCTGGTCCAGCGACTGCTCTGCTGCTGCTCCCCGAAGCTCAGCAAACCCGAGCAGCCCAGCAACGAGCTGACCTGCAGCAAGAAAAGCAACTCCTCCACCCTCGCCATCAGCCTCAAGAGCTCGGGCAGTCAGAAGAGCCTTTCACTTCATCAGCAGCATGAGCAGTAAAGCAAGTCCTGGGCAACTCTTTCTTTGTGTGTATGTTTCGCGAGGGCCAGACTGCCGAGGCCTTTCTCTATGTTTCCCAGGCCTTTATCCATGATGTAAAATGCTGTGCTAACTATGAGCGATAAGTTCTAATTCCTCTCCAGTGGATTTTGATGCACTGACAAAAGCATGTCCTTATAGTGGCTGGGTCCTGTGGGCTATGCTCCACCAGGAGAAGGCAGCTAGCGGAGATTAAATAACGAGAGGAATGCGGTGGTACAATGGTTCCTGTTCCTGACTGGTATTCATTGATGCTTTGTGTCCATTGGGCATTTACACAGCTACCCTGCTGACAAAACAGGATGGGTTGGTGAAGGCCTAGCCGGGAGAGTGGAGTAGATAACTTTAAACAGCCTGGTCAGGAATACTGTGGCACACCTCTGAAGCGGGTAGGACATGATCCCAGGCCTTCTAGTGGGACATTACCACTGGGCCACAAGAACCCTTCTCAGGGGAACGGATGCTTGGGTTAACACCCTCAGTTGTTGGGGATGCAAGTGGACGGTGGTGTGACCAGGAAACAAACAAGCACCTTTCTGATGTCCTGTGACAGCCAGCACTAGCCTGACTAAGGTTGTGACAATGATTTAAGCAGGTCCCCCTCTGCATTTTTGTGCCTTCTCACCATCTCCACACCAGCAATTTGAAACAACCATTGGTCTGTACAAGTAGGCTTTTTTTTTCCAGAGTGCCACTACATACTTGTTGTCAGTTTGTGTTTCTGTTGTGTACTAGAATGCTTATTCTGTATTTATTTTGATTGGTGTTGAGGCATTTTTTTCTGGGCATTTACTCATGTCATGTTACTAGTTTGTAAGACGTGTGGGAGTTGGTGGGGAGGGAAACAATGTACCCTTTTGGACATTTTCCCTGATCCATGAGCCGTAACTTCAGCTCATTGATACTTGTTTGAATTATTTTCCAGATAGCTGGATATATGGGATGATGCAATATTTTCATTGAGCGACCTTGAAGTCAGGTATCTCCAAACATTTGGTCCCTTCGGATTAGAGGTTATTGATAAGGCAATGCATGGAGGGGACGTGAGTGATTAAGTTTCATTATCCTCTGCCTGAAAAATGGAAGGTTGTTCCGTTTATCCCTGTAGCTTTATTTCTATAACACTGGTGATCTTATTTGTTGAAGGTCACCATTCAGATTGGCTATAATTTAATGAAATGGTATAGTAGGCTTAAGGAATGTTATGGCCTAATTCAGATGTAACATCGGTAACATTGGTAGTCATTCAAAGGAATAAAGATGGAAAGTATGTTCCACTCAAAAAGATTGTAGATCCCAAAATGACTCACAATTCCCAAAAGCGCTGGACCAAATTATCACTCTCTATGGATTTCTTCATATTCATCTTCAGTGCTGAACAGGATTATCAATTAGGTCTTTGAGGTGTCATCTACAATGGGATGTTAGAGACTAACCTAAGGACTTGGAACTGAGATGAGGAGGAATTGCTTTGTTCTTGTGAATGGTGCATCTTTGGGATTCTGTACCCCAGACAGCTGTGGAAACTCGATCACTGGGGACATCCAAGACAGAACTTCCTACATTTCTAGGTACTAATTACATTAAAGGGTATGGCGATAGTTCAGGGAAGTAGCATTAAGATAGCTGATCGGCATGATCTAGAATGACAGAGCAGATTAAAGAGGCAGAAAGGCCTACTTCTATCTCCCTTGTTCCTGTAGCCCAAACGTAAAGAATTTTCCATGGGCCCTGTGAGTATCCAATTTCGAGAATCTAAAGCGCACGTTAGGGATGGGATAGAGTGCAACAATCATAAGAGTCTGGGATATTTGGGAGGAGTTGTGGCTCTTCCTATCTTGGATAAGGTAATTTGGATATATATGGGATAGAGGAAGAAGTTACTGAGGTGAAAGACAAAATTATAAAATGCCATTGTGTTCTGAGATGATATTGTTATGAGATTTCTATTCATTATTAAACATACCCTGTTCCACATACACTTGTGCTTGGAGGATTTTTTTGGAAGATCTGGTGACCCTTTTATCCAAAAGTACATCCATAACATGTTTTGTTTCATCAGCTTTATTACAAACCTTGTGGCCATCACACCATAACTCTTCTAGCAGGTTCACATTCTCACTGAACCAAAAACGCCACAGGGACCTCCTTGTGCCCATTCTCATCCTTATGGAGCAGCTTTCTGACCAGCCCACCAAGAACAAAAATTGCTGCTTGCATCATGCAAAAGCCATGGACTTGGAAAGGACAGCGATTCCCAATGACATGAATCTCTGCATTCCTGCAGTGTTCAAAGGTCTCAGTGTAATAGTGCCCTTGGTGACACCAGCCATTCCGACCAACTCAAGGGGAACATGCACTCACTTATTGTTAACTTTGTCTTTTCTTTCACTTATTATCTTTCTCCTAGATTTAACATGAGGAACAGGGACACAGGATTGAGTGTGTCAGCTGCTCATGATCAACAAAAGACTCATGGGACTGATGTTCCTCCCCTCTCATTGAGGCTGAGCCTCCTGGTAGGGATCCTGACTATCTCTGAAGCCACTCGTCCCCCAGGCTTCCTTTGTGGAGGGAAGCAACCAACAAGCCTTTTTAAGGGTCGGTGAAGACCAGTTAATAGAGGCTGACTGAGATTTCCTGGTTGGTCTCCAGAGGTAATGGGGAACCATACAGCTGCTGGTGACAGAGAGGAATTGGGGCAGAGAAGTGGTGTGGATCCCAGGCATGTCTAGAAGCCCTCCCAGTGTACCTGTAACTAACCCCCATCATGCCCCTTTTACTTGCCACACTGACTGCTACATTGCAGAAAGCAACCCTGAACTCACATGCTCCCATCTTTCACACTGGAAGCCCTCTCATTGGGACTCTGTGCAGCTTCTCGAACTTGCTGTCTGGTCGTAAATTCTGGGAAGGAGAACAAGTGACCGTATCTCACTTGGACTGAGCCTGGCAGTATGGTTCAGACGGCACAGGGGAAATCTTGCTGTAACTGGGAATTGGATGATTATTTGGAGAAAAAAATGGTGTGCAAGGATATGAGGAAAAAGCAGGAAATAAGCACGAAGTAATGATGCTCATTTAATGTGCTAGTGCAGGCATGATGGGCTGAATAGCCTCTTTTTATGCTGCAACACTTCAGTCATTCTCTAAATTGTCAATAGTACTTCTGTAAAGGTGTAGACATTGACAAGTCCTTGATAGGTTTTTTTTATTTAGTGGGTTAGCTGCCAATTCCAGTATAGCTAGCATGCACTCTAATGGTGTCTGAATGAAGGAGAAGATTCCCTTACATTGCTGAAAATGAGGACTGCGTAGTCGCGAGTCTTTCTTGTCAGGTATCTTCAGTGAGAGCTGGCAGACCCTGCATTTGCACACAAGAAGTGGTGGCCAACACAATAGGGAAGCCCGGATCCTGGTGGACTGACAGAGATTGTCACATTCAAGAGATCTTTCAAAAGGTTGTATCCTGTGGAGTATCGGTGGTCAAGGAGAATATTGTTTCTTCTCCCTCTAGTGTCACAGCGCTGTTGTTCCTCTTCTTGTTGCTAAACTGAAATCTAAAATGCAGCTGCATCGACAGCTTGTCTGCTGCTATGAAGGCCAACAGCTCCAAAGCCACTTACAAAGTCTGGGAAATCATCCCCAAAGCAGTGAAAGCACACTCTTTGAACAAGTTCAGTCAATGAAATACTTTCACTGTGCTGTTGATCTTACAACTATATAAAAGTAAGACCATGCATGATGTCTGACCATCTGTTCAAACTGCTTCTGTTGATATAGTTGCCACAGGTTAGTGTTACGAATGCTGGGCTGAGTTCCAATAATGAAAACTGGGTTTAGTTTATCAGGCATCTGATAACACAGATTGAAGATTAGTTTGCTTGATGGTTTTATGACATTATAATAAGTTTATTATTTTGCATTCCTTCTTTGATTTATTTCCCAATACTTTTTTGTTGATTTGGATAATGTCAAACGATGTTACCTTTATAATTGACACTTCAAATATCTATGTTTAATTGGCACTTTTAGAAGGTTATTAGATGAGCAATTGCTTTGAAAAGGAGATTTCAAAGCCATATTGCTTATTATGTCATTTTGGGACCATTACAGAAACTTGCAAGACTTGCCAATGGCTCAATGATTCCATAAATGTATATAGTGGATAATGGAAGAATAGATATGGAGATTGTAGAGGGAACATGAAAAATATGTGGGAATAATGGAAGGGGTAGAGAAGGAGCATAGGTACAGGGGGAATGAGATACAGAGGAGATATGAGGGTGCATGGGGAGGAAGAGTTGATATGAGGAGACATTGGCAAGAATCTTTAAACTTATTTGTCTGATGGTTCCCAGCTCCTCTGCAGGTTTCCCTTGAAATTTACAAGCTCAGTCAGCTTGTACTGTTCACCATGATATTGCTCAGTGTGAAGCACTTTAGTGAGGAAGAGAGACTGGATAAGCCTGGGTTAGTTTCTTTGGAGCAGAGAAGATTGAGAAGCAACCTAAACAGAGATGGATAAGATTATAAGGAGCATGGATAGGAAGCAGATGTTCTCCTTAGTCGAAGGCTCAATAAAAACGGGGCACAATGTTAAGGTGAAAGGCAGGAGGTACAGAGGGAATTTGAAGAAAATGTTTTTCACAGAAGAGATGGTGGGAGTTGGGAATGCACTGCAGGGTAGTTGGAATTTGTAACCTTACTACCTTTAAAAAGTACTTAGATGAGCACTTGAAATGTCATAACATGCAAAGCTGTGAGCCCAGTGCTGGAAGGTGGGATTACTGTAGATTTACTGTAGTTTTGGTGGTACAGTCATAGAGTCATGAATGTCTGCAGCATGGAAACAAGCCCTTCAGCTCAACTTGTCCATACTGCTCAGTTTTCACAATTAAACTAATCCCACTTGCCTGTGTTAGGCCCACACCCCTCCATACTTATCCCATCCATGCACCTGTCTAATGTTTCTTACATGGGCCTCTTCTGTACCTGGGAGAAAGTGAGGACTGCAGATGCTGGAGATCAGAGCTGAAAATGTGTTGCTGGAAAAGCGCAGCAGGTCAGGCAGCATCCAAGAAGCAGGAGAATCGATGTTTCGGGCATGAGCCCTTCTTCCTGACCTGCTGCGCTTTTCCAGCAACACATTTTCAGCTCTTCTGTACCTGTCTGACTCTTTGAGTATTGTATTGGAGATGAAGGATGAATTACCCCTAGGCCAGACATCTCAAGTGCTGTGTGCGGAGTCATGCCTCAAACATTTTCCCCTGAGAGTAGCAGAGATGGAAGGCGGTTTCTGAAATTCAAGCCCCATCCACAATATTTTACCTTGTCCTGACTTTATTCCCACCTTGCGTGGGAATCAAAAGTCCAGTGCAAAGGTAAGTAGGTTATGCTGAATCTTTATAAATCTCTGGTTAGACCCCGACTACAGTATTCCATCCAGTTCTGATCAACACTTTAAGAAGAATGTTGGAATCATTGAGAGTAGGCAGGAGAATCGCTGGCATGATTCCAGGAATAGGGGATTTCACTTACAAGATAGGGTTAGAGAATTTGGGAATTTCGGAGAAAAGTAAATAGAGAGGAAATTTGCTCGAGGAATACAATGTTACAACATGTTTGGATAAAGTAGACACGGAAGCCCTGTTTTCATTGGCTAAGTGTCATGGTCATGGGAGACAGATTGAAGACTTTGGGTAGGAGATGCAATGGAAAATGTTAGAAATAAGTGAGTTATGCTGTGAGTGGTAATGACCTGGAATCCAAAAGGTTGGTGGAAGTGAAAACAATTAATAATTCTTAAAGGAATTGGATGTGTTCTTTGTTTAATTCTTTCGTAGGCCAGTGTTTATTGCTCATCCCCAATTGTCCAGAGGGCAGTTAAGAGTTACGCATATTTCTAGTCTGTCACATGTAGGCCAGACCAGGTAAGGACAGCAGATTTCCTTCCCTGTAGGGCATTCATGATCCAGACAATCAACTATGGGTATCATTAGATTCATAATTCCAGATCTTTTTTGAACTCAAAAGTCCACCATCTCATATGGTGCACGTTGAATCCGAGTACCTCCCCCGGCTGAGATAACATGGCAGGGCGAGAGGGATCAAGTGGAGGATTAAGATTGACTGGATTGCTTTGCAGTCAGCCAGCCTGGCCAAATGGTCCCCTTCAATCCCATTTGTGGTGTATAAATGACCTAATACCTTTCTATTTCCTACCATAGCTGTCTGTCCAACCTGCAACTTGAAGTTTTCTGATCATCACCTCTCAGTGTCCATCTTCTTATTGTTAGTTTAAACCCAATAGCACTAACAAATAATCCTGCAAGGATCACCAGTCGGGGTGCAAACTGCCTGACCTGTATATATCTTCTCCATTACCAATCCCAATATCCCAGGAATCTGAAGTCCTTATTCCTACATATTCCTCAGTTCTTGTCCTGTTTATAGATTTACTGTGTTGTGCTGGGAATCTTTGAAATCCTGCTTGCTGGATTCTTTCTTCGCATTCTAACCTCTGCCTAAAGGACCTCATACTTCAGTGACCATAGCTGCTATCTGCTTACACACACATGCACACACAGACACACAACACACACAGAGACACAGCACACACAGACACAGACACACAACACACACAGACACATAACACACACAGAGACACAGCACACACAGACACAGACACACAACACAGACACACAACGCACACAAACACGCAGACACACACACACAAAACACACACAGACACAGCACACACAGACACACAACGCACAACAACACACACACACACACACACACACACACACACACCTGTATATCCACTTAGTGACATCGTTGGCCCTGCCCTTAGGGAATGACATACTATCCTGGATTCATGCCTGTGGCCACAGAAATATCCATCTATTCCCCCTTCTATTGAATCTCTGACTGCAATTGCCTTTCAAATCTTCCTCCTGCCCCTGATATAGCCAGCTCTGCTGCCAAGGACTGAGCAATGGCAGCACAAACCAGAGGAACAAGCCAACAAGAGTATTTGCAGTCACACCCAGTGTACAGATTCCAGTGCTACACCAGAATGTGCGTGGGTGAGTTGATGAGATGGCAGCCGTAACTTGTGGGATTTGAAGACCAGTTGTTCACTGAGTGATTTGAGTCCTTCATACCACCTCCTGTCAGCGCTGCTTCTTGATGTCTTAAGTGCTGCATGTCTAGCAGATTCCTGCACATTCTTGGCTGGAATTCTGCTTTGTGTCCTGCTTCAGACTGCCATTGCATTGCAGAAATGAATCCATTCGGCCCATCTTAAATGCACCAGCCCTTCTTCAAATTCTAATTTTCCAATAAAAGCTGCTTGGTCTCCACCTCAAACTTGCCCTGTGACAAAGAGTTTGATGGCTGCAATCATCTATTGTTTTTCAGTATGGAGTCCACATTACAGAAGAGATGTTACAAGTATGCCCTGCCCAGAAAAGTTGGATAAATCCAACCAGGGAAACTACTGTCTCATGAGCCTGATCTCAATCCATACCAGATTGTCAGAAGGTGTCATTGACTGTCAAACAGTTGAGCCACACTTTGTCACCAATAACCTTTTCATCATTACTTCATTTGACTTTTGCTCAGACCACTTGCTCTGGATCTAATTACAAACCTAAGAACAAAACAATTCAGTTCTAGAGGGTGAAATGAGGATGACTGCCTTTGCCATGAATACAGCATTTGTTGAATTATAGCATCAAGGAATTCAACCAAAACAAAGTCCATGAATTCAGAGGGAGTATTCTCCACTGATTGGAGCCGTACTTAATATACAGCAAGAAGATAATAGTTGTTCATTTCAGCCCTAAGCCATCTCTGCTGAGGATAGAGTTCCTCGGGGTTGTGTCCTAGGCCTAAGCATCTTCAGGTGCCTCATCCCTTCATTATCATGTCAGAAGTGGGCAGGGAATCCTGAGGGACAAGATGTACATGTATTTGGAAAGGCAAGGACTGATTAGGAATAGTCAGCATGGCTTTGTGTGTGGGAACTCATGTCTCACGAACTTGATTGAGTTTTTTGAAGAAGTAACAAAGAGGATTGATGAGGGCAGAGCAGTAGATGTGATCTGTATGGATTTCAGTAAGGCGTCACAACAAGGTTCCCCACGGGAGACTGATTAGCAAGGTTAGATCTCACAGAATACAGGGAGAACTAGCCATTTGGATACAGAACTGGCTCAAAGGTAGAAGACAGAGGGTGGTGGTGGAGGGTCGTTTTTCAGACTGGAGGCCTGTGACCAGTGGAATGCCACAAGGATCAGTGCTGGGTCCACTACGTTTTGTCATATATATATTGTCATTTATATAAATGATTTGGATATGAACATAGGAGGTATAGTTAGTAAGTTTCCATATGACACCAAACTTGGAGGTGTAGTGGACAGTGAAGAAGGTTACCTCAGATTACAACGGGATCTTGAACAGATGGGCCAATGGGCTGAGTAGTGGCAGATGGAGTTTAATTTAGATAAATGCGAGGTGCTGCATTTTGGGAAAGCAAATCTTAGCAGGACTTATACACTTAATGGTAAGGTCCTGGGGAGTGTTGCTGAACAAAGAGACCTTGGAGTGCAGGTTCATAGCTCCTTGAAAGTGGAGTCGCAGGTGGATAGGATAGGTAAGAAGGTGTTTAGTATGCTTTCTTTTATTGGTCAGAGTATTGACTACAGGAGTTGAGAGCTGAAAATGTGTTGCTGGTTAAAGCGCAGCAGGTCAGGCAGCATCCAAGGAACAGGAAATTCAACGTTTCGGGCAAAAGCCCTTCATCAGGAATGAAGCATCTGCAGACCTCACTTTTTACTACAAGTGTTGAGAGGTCATGTTATGGCTGTAGAGGATGTTGGTTAGGCCGCTTTTGGAATATTGCGTGCAATTCTGGTCTCCTTCCTATCGGAAGGATGTTGTGTAATTTGAAAGGGTTCAGAAAAGATTTACATGGATGTTTCCAGGGTTGGAGGATTTGATCTATAGGGAGAGGCTGAATAGTCTGGACCTGTTTTCCCTGGACCGTTGGAGGCTGAGGGGTGACTTTACAGAGGTTTATAAAATCATAAAAGACATGAATAGGGTAAATAGACGTGGTCTTTTCCCTGGGGTGGGGGAGTACAGAACTAGAGGGCATATGTTTAGGGTGAGAGGGGAAAGATATAAAAGGGACCTAAGGGGCAACTTTTTTAGGCAGAGGATAGTATGTGTGTGGAGTGAGCTATAAGAGGAAGGGGTGGAAGCTGGTACAATTACAACATTTAAAAGGCACCTGCATGGGTATGTGAATAGGAAGGGTTTGGAGGGATATGGACCAAGTGCTGGCAAATGGGACTAGATTAGGTTGGGATATCTGGTTGACCTGTACTAGTTGGACTGAAGGGTCTGTTTCCGTGCTGTACATCTCTATGACTCTAAGTGGGGGATATTCGTGAATGATCGCATAATGTTCAGCACTGTTCGCAACTCTCCCACTAACTGAAGTAGTCCATGTTCACATGTAGCAAGCACTGAGCAATGTTCAGGCACAGGTTGATAAACAGCACAAAGCACCTGCACTACTTGTTTTAAGCAATGACAATCTCCACCACAAGTCCAATTACCATCGCTGGAGATCAGAGTTGAGAAGTGTGGCATTGGAAAAGCACAGCAGGTCAGGCAGCATCCAAGGAGCAAGAGACTCAATGTTTTGGGAATGTATTCCTGATGAAGGTTTTATGTCCGAAAGGTCGATTTTTCTGCTCCTCGGATGCTACCTTATCTGCTGTGCTTTTCCAGCACCACACTTTTCGATTCAATAGCTTTACTGAATCCTTCACCATCAACAGACTCACTATGGATCAGAACCTGACATAGACTAGCAATATAAGTTCTGTATCCACAAGAACAGGTCAGAGGCTGCCATTTTGCAGTGAGTGACTCACCTCCTGCCTCCTTAATGTCTGCTCATTGGCCCAAGTTACAAGTATAATGGGATACTCTTCATTCGCATGCAGACTTCAATTATATTGAAGAAACTCCACATTCTCCAGGATAAAGTAGCCCACTTCAATGGCATCCCCAATCACCATCTTAAACATTCACTCCATTCACCACTGATGCACAGTGGCAGCAGTGTGTACTGCCTACAAAAAACACTGAAGTAAATCACCGAGACTCTTTCAAAATGAACTTCCATGCCTGACAACCTCAACCACCTAGACAGACCAGGGCAGCAGATGCTTGGGAATATCACATGCAAACAAATAGGTGATATACCAGCAGACTTGTGCAAAGCCAGGGGTCACCACCACTGCACAGGGCATGTCTAGAGGAGAAGACGGTGATAAAAATACTACTGAACACAGAGGAGGCATCTCACTCCCACTCAACGAAGTCTGTGGTATGCAACCTTCTGGAGTCTTGGCAGTTGGCTGAGTGCCCCGATGACCAACAGCAAATGTGTTCCCTGGCACTGTGCCCACATCCTGATCTCAGAGTTGAGAGAGTTACCGAGGAGAGGGCTTGTACTTCCTGAAAAGGAATCCTTTCAAGATGAAGTCCTGTGGGGAACCCTGTCAAAAGCTTCATTGCTAAAGTTCACCCAGCTAATGTCTATGCTGCAGTTGCTACCGTTTCAGAGGAGATGGAAGAAGCAGCATTACCTTTGAAAATGTAATACACTCACCTAACAACCACACGAAGGATGCTAATAATCAGTGAAACAGGAAAGACAAATGTCTGATCAATGACAGGACTGCCGTAGGACATGAAAAACTCCACTATTGCTCAGAAACTGTAAGGCAAGTATAGACTCCTGATACCCAAATGACTGGTATCCTGCTGGGCAGATATACAGAAGAGCTCAGCCCCTGCAGCTGTTTCTGCCATTTAATTGCATTACAGCTAATGTCAATATTATTGCCATTTATCTGCCTTTGATTCCCAGCGCTCAATGTCTAACCCTCGCCTGATGTCCACCAACCTGGTTCTAAAATGGTTAGCTGCTTTCACCAATCCCGCCCAACTGTGTTATAGTCATACAGTCATACAGCATGGAATTAGACCCTTCAGTCCAACTCATCCATGCTGACCAAGTTTCCCAAACTAAACAAGTCCCACTTGTCTGCATTTGGCCCTTTTCCCTCTATATCTTTCCTATTCATGCAGCTGTCCAAATGTTGAAACTGTCTGCATCTACCACCTCCGCTGCCAGCTCAATCCACATACGAACCACCTTCTGTGTGAAAAAGTCACCTTTTTAATTATTTTTCCTGTTACCATAAAAATATACGCCTTGGTTTTGAACTCCCCCACCCTGGGAAAAAGCCTTTTGCTATTCATGTTATCTATGCCCCTCATGATTTTGAAAAGCTCTCAAAGGCAAGCCCTCAACCTTCTACACTCCAGTGACACTAGTCTCAGCTTATCCAGCCTTTCTGTATAACTCAAACCCTCCAATCCCAGCAACATCCTTGTAAACCTTTTCTGAACTGTCCCCAATTTAATACCATCCTATAGCAAAGCATTCAGAACTGTACATATTAGGGCTGAGGAATAGACAATGTCTACGTGCACTTCAGTTAAACCTTTGACAAGGTTCTGCATGGTAGAATGATTAGTAAAACACATGAGATTCAGGGAAAGCTTACCAGTTGGATACAAAATTGGCTTGACAGTAGGAGGCAGAGGATTGTTTTCTGGACTAGAGAACTGTGACCAGTGGTGTTCTGTCAGGATTGGTGCTGACTCCACTGTTTGTCATTGATATAAATGATTTAAATGAGAATTTAGGAGGTGCAGTTAGTAAGTTTGCAGATGACACCAAAGTTGGTGATGCAGTGGACAGTGAAGAAGAAGCCTACTCAGAGTACAAAGGGATCATGATCAGATGGGCCAAGAGCTGAGAAGTGGCAGATGGAATTTAATGTAGATAAATGCACGGTATTGGATTTTGGTAAAACTAACAAGGGCAGGACTTACACAGACTAATCAGTCACGAAGGGCATCCACAGTCCCATATTGAACTCAGCTGACCTTCATCTTTTCATCAGACAATTGGACAGGAATCAGTTACACAGGTTGTGGTGCATCGATTTGTCTCCTCACATCTGCCTCTCTCAGAACATAAACTCCAAGACTGTCCTGCTACTCCACCATACCACAGGAAAAGTCAGCTAATCTCCCACAGGGTGGCCACACTGGAACAGGAGTAGCCATTGGTCTATGTTTTCCCATCCAAATAGATCATGGTTGATGTGCATCTCAAACTCTGTTCAGCTGCCTTGGTTCCATAACCTTACCTATAAAGGTGCATCAATATGTGTTTGACTCCTCATCTCAAGAGCTTTTCGGCAGTGAGTTCTAGATTTCCACTACCTTTTTTTTATGAAGAAATTCTTCTGGGTGTCATCCTAATTGGCCGAGCTTTCCTTTTAAGCTCATTTCCTTTCTCTGCGCTCCCTTCATCAGATAAAGTAGATTGTCTTGTACTGAACTATCAAGTAGGTGGTCTCATTATGCAATAAGGTAGCATTTCTGTCTCTGGGCCAGAAGCCCTGGGTTCAAGTCCCAGTCAGAATTTGATGGCCAAGGGAGATGGGTCAAACAGGTTGTTTGCCAACTTCCAATTTGCCAATGGCAGGAAATAATTGGGGAGATTCTAGGTCAGTCCCATGGTGGAAAGAAAATTGGAGCCTCACTGTGATTATCCATGGCTCCAGGTACAACAATCATGTAAAAGGGCATGTTGCGACAACCCAGGCTTCTGAGTTAGCACAGCATGGCCACATGATCAAATCCTTTAATCGTATTAAGCACCTCGATCAGGTCACTCCTTAATGTTCTATATTCAAGAGAATCTAAGCCAAATCTACACAAACCTGTCCCCATGATTAAAGACTTTTAGACCTGGCATCATTTGGAGGACAGGCCAGTAACAACGTAGGACAGAGTTTGCACTAAATATCGCAAACACCGAACATTGACTGGTATGGATTTCTTTTGGGTTGGAATTATTTTTGACATGTTGGTGCATTTTTACAAACACCAGGCACTTGGCCGACTAAGGCAACTTCCAATTAACAACAAATTGCTTTTAGTCTTTTCATCAACCTGTTCAGATGTGTTATGACACACATCTAGAGTACATGGGACTTGAACCCAGAGCTTGAATCCGCCCTAAGGTAGGGACAATACCACTGTGCCACAACAGTCCTTTTAAAAGTGATTTTATGTCATTCTCCTAATGTAGGACAAAGGTCCAAAGGCACTTCATAGAGATACTGAGACAATGGTGAAGATTGAGAAAAGGAATGATATCTTGGATGGGGGTGACCAAAGGTTCAATTGCAGATGTGAATTTTAAAGGTGCTGAGGGGGATGGAAAGTCAAAGAGGTTTAACAAAGGCATAAAAGTTTGGTGAACTGACAGAAGACACAGGGTTGGGATAAGGGGGTCATTTTCAAGATGGAAACCTGGAACTAGTGGAATACCACTGGGATCAGTGCAGGGGCCACAATTATTTATCGTATATATTAATGACTTGGATGTAGAAGGTGAATGTTCTACAACTAAGTTTTCAGGTGAAACAAAAATAGATGTGAATGTAAGTGGTGAGGGTGACACAAAGAATCTACAGAGGGATATGGATAGGTTAAGTGAATGGCAAAAACTTGGCAGATGGAATATAATATTGGAAAATGTGAGGTTATGCACTTTGGCAGGAAGACTAGAAGAGCTAAATAATGTAAATGGGGAAAGGCTACAGAAAGCTACAGCACTAAGAGATTTGGGAGTCCTCATG
Organism: Hemiscyllium ocellatum; assembly: GCF_020745735.1. Lineage (NCBI taxonomy): Eukaryota > Metazoa > Chordata > Chondrichthyes > Orectolobiformes > Hemiscylliidae > Hemiscyllium > Hemiscyllium ocellatum. Next base: position 63,500,646 of record NC_083414.1, read on the forward strand.
CAAAAGCCTAGCATACAGTACAATAGGGAATGGGGATGATAAATGGGATATTTGCCTTTACTTCAAAGGAAATAGTGTATTGCTATAGGGAGACTGTGTGACAACCATACAAGATACTAGTCAGAGCACAGCTGGAATATAGTGAACAGGTTTGGTCTCCTTATTTAAGGAAAGCTACACTTGCATTGGAGGCATTCCAGGGATGGTTCACTAAGCTGACCCTGGGTACAGAGAGATTGTGATGATGAGATTTAGGAGAGGTTGAGCAGGTTGGGCCTGTGCTCACTGGCTGTCAGAAAAATAGCAGAGACTTTATTGAAACACAGAAGATCCTTCCAGGATTTGACCCTGTAGAGGCAGAAAGGTTGTTTCCCTTTGTGGGCCGATCTATATCCAGAGGACATCATCTCAGAGTGAGGGGAACACCCATTTATGGCAGAGATGAGGAGGAATTCTTTCTCTTGGAGGGGAGCGAATCTGCGGGATTCTTTACCACAGAGAGCTGGAACATGAAGTATATTCAAAACTAAGATGGACAGATTTTTCATGAGTAATGGAATCAAGGAAAGTGAAGTTGAGGATTATCACGTCAGCCACGATCGAACTGAAATGTCAGACCCCTCTTCCCATTAAAAACAAGGCTGCAAAGCAGCTGGGGGTGGTCTCGGTGAGAATGGGACCTCTGCTCCTCAGCAGCGCCACACCTCAGTAAGGACCACTGCCAGGACTGCAACAAAGTGCATGGTTGAAGAAGACATGGGTCTTAGAGCGAGGCAACACGAAGGTGTTGGAAATTGGTGGGGGTTGGAGGGGAGGGGGAGAGTCACAGAGGTGGGGCTTTGGAGGAGAGGTGGTAAGGACAGTGGATAGGTATTATCCTGGTTGGGGGTAAGGTGGACCCCCCGATTACAGAGGACACTCTCCCCAAACAATGATCCTCCACTTTCTTTGAAACAGTGCAATTTAAAAAAAACACTCAATCCTGCCCATGTGCCCGTGCCCATGCATTGTGGTGTGGGCAACAATTGATTCACTCATTTGACTTGGTAACAAATCTATTCACCATTTCTCATTAATGTAAAATTGGTGGGCGGACAGTCGATTTCATGTTACGGGGGCATCTGTTGGGAGGGAGTGGAAGGGAAGGGGGTGATGTTGCCAACTCCCGTATCTTACTTGTCAGTGGAGAACTGGAGATGACACAGATATTATTCCCAGTGGTGGATGGGTCGGGGAAGAGGAGGAGGTGACAGGAGATCTGGCAGAGGTGGAAGTAGGCAGTTTGTGTGATTGAGTGGGAAGTTCACCCAGGATTGAGCCTGGTTCAGTCTCTGTGGGGGGGCTGGAGCGACACTAAGGGAGCCTTGGTAATGAACTTGAAGCAGAGGTACTTAAACACCCTCATCATGATGATGAGCTGATCTTTGTTGGAAGTAGACACAGCAGACAAGAATGACTCAGACAATATTGGGTGGAACAGTAATATCTGTCTCTGAATTCTTAATGTTTTTAGAACTTCACAATGATCAAAAGAGGGGAACATTGGTGAGGTAAAACAACCATTTCAAAAGAAAAAGTGAATTACAATTTTAAAAGTTCTGAATGAAATATGGCAATTTAGTGCCTAAGCCTTCTGCAAGGGTACAGGGGTTGTCAGAAAACATAGTGAGAAATTAAATGTCCTTTTGTAAAGTGACGCGAATGTTACTGAATAATTTGCCCAGGGCTTCATAAAAGGGGTCACAGAAGGTGTGAATGCAGAGAGAGTAGAGCCTACTGAAGCACTGCATTTCAATCACAAAACTCTTGAGGCAGGGCACAATGGTCCAGATGTGGCAGAAGGAGAGGCAGGCAAAGTAGAGACCCCAGCACACAGACAGGGGGACTCCACAGAGAGCAGAGAGTATCCGATAGCACCAGTATTTTGACACAGTGAAGGTTGTGACGCTGAATTTCCACACACCATCTAAGCTGTGAATTCCTTCGGGCTCCGCAATCACATCTTCAAAATCTATCTGCAGACACAATAAAAATCACATTTTCAGTGTTAAACTCTGAGCCTCCGTTCAATCTGTTTGGTCCAAGTTTAGTTTTAAAACAATGGACTGTTTTGGCCAGATGAGCATACACGTTTGGTTTGTTTAAGTACTTGAATGCATTTTGATGGCAATGAGAATCAAGCAAGTTGATTGAGGGAATTGGAGTAATTTTCTTATTTTATTACCAGTTAAGGCCAACTTTCCTGGGAAACAATGACCTGCTGATTAAATTATATTTCAAATTTTAAAGCATTTTAAATGTTAGAAGAGATGGATAGTTCTGTTTATTTTGCGGAGCCAACTACTTCTAGGTAATGACTGGGTCAGTGCTGTAATCAATTCTTTTTACATTGGTTTAAGGTTCTGTTTGGTTAAGAGACACAGAGGATTAGCCACTGGTGAGTCTTAATAAGAAGAGGCACTTGTCTTAACAAAGTGTAGTTTATTGCACTGGAGCAGTGGGTGGAAGTTGCATTGTCTAGTATGACAGATCCAGATCTGACCCCATCATGAGAGTTAATAGTAGAATAATTAATGTAGTAAGCACAACTAAGGACAACAGCCAGACCCCACTGTTGGCATTGCATTTGGTAGAAAAGAAACTTTACTTTGGTTAAACTCCCATTGACTGTAGCCATTGGGTGAATTTCCACGCTAGCACTTTATTGAACTGTGTTAAGTTTGCCTGTTTTCTGATGGACCTATTTGATTGGGTATGATAACCTTGCTTGAGCAGCTATCAAATAGTTTGGTCACCAGGGAAACGATGCTCCTTTTGCTAATTTACTCAAGTTACCTCTGAACTTGGTTTATGAAGTGTTCCAGAATCTTCCTGGGTTTGCAAAAGTACAATGAATTTGATTTCTTCCTTAACATGATGCTTCATTCTGTATTGAATTAAATACAATCATAGAATCCCTACAGTGCAAATAGAGGACATTCAGCCCATTGCATTGGTGCAGAAGAGCATACCATCCAGATCCAGCCCTCTCCACCCTGTCCGTTCTAAACCTGCATTTCCCATAACTAATCCACCTAGCCTGCACATCCCTGGACACTATGAGGCATCGCCAATCCACCTAACCTGCACATCCCTGGACACTATGAGGCATCGCCATTCCACCTGACCTGCACATCCCTGGACACTATGAGGCATCGCCATTCCACCTGACCTGCACATCCCTGGACACTATGAGGCATCGCCAATCCACCTGACCTGCACATCCCTGGACACTATGAGGCATCGCCAATCCACCTGACCTGCACATCCCTGGACACTATGAGGCATCGCCAATCCACCTAACCTGCACATCCCTGGACACTATGAGGCATCGCCAATCCACCTAACCTGCACATCCCTGGACACTATGAGGCATCGCCAATCCACCTGACCTGCACATCCCTGGACACTATGAGGCATCGCCAATCCACCTAACCTGCACATCCATGGACACTATGAGGCATCGCCAATCCACCTAACCTGCACATCCCTGGACACTATGAAGCATCGCCAATCCACCTAACCTGCACATCCCTGGACACTATGAGGCATCGCCAATCCACCTAGCCTGCACATCCCTGGACACTATGAGGCATCGCCAATCCACCTAGCCTGCACATCCCTGGACACTATGAGGCATCGCCAATCCACCTAACCTGCACATCCCTGGACACTATGAGGCATCGCCAATCCACCTAACCTGCACATCCATGGACACTATGAGGCATCGCCAATCCACCTAACCTGCACATCCCTGGACACTATGAAGCATCGCCAATCCACCTAACCTGCACATCCCTGGACACTATGAGGCATCGCCAATCCACCTAGCCTGCACATCCCTGGACACTATGAGGCATCGCCAATCCACCTAGCCTGCACATCCCTGGACACTATGAGGCATCGCCAATCCACCTAACCTGCATATCCCTGGACACTATGAGGCATCACCAATCCACCTAACCTGCACATCCCTGGACACTATGAGGCATCGCCAATCCACCTAACCTGCACATCCCTGGACACTATGAGGCATCGCCAATCCACCTAACCTGCATATCCCTGGACACTATGAGGCATCACCAATCCACCTAACCTGCACATCCCTGGACACTATGAGGCATCGCCAATCCACCTAACCTGCACATCCCTGGACACTATGAGGCATCACCAATCCACCTAACCTGCACATCCCTGGACACTATGAGGCATTGCCAATCCACCTAACCTGCACATCCATGGACACTATGAGGCATCGCCAATCCACCTAACCTGCACATCCCTGGACACTATGAGGCATCGCCAATCCATCTAACCTGCACATCCCTGGACACTATGAGGCATCGCCAATCCACCTAACCTGCACATCCATGGACACTATGAGGCATCGCCAATCCACCTAACCTGCACATCCCTGGACACTATGAAGCATCGCCAATCCACCTAACCTGCACATCCCTGGACACTATGAGGCATCGCCAATCCACCTAGCCTGCACATCCCTGGACACTATGAGGCATCGCCAATCCACCTAGCCTGCACATCCCTGGACACTATGAGGCATCGCCAATCCACCTAACCTGCATATCCCTGGACACTATGAGGCATCACCAATCCACCTAACCTGCACATCCCTGGACACTATGAGGCATCGCCAATCCACCTAACCTGCACATCCCTGGACACTATGAGGCATCGCCAATCCACCTAACCTGCATATCCCTGGACACTATGAGGCATCACCAATCCACCTAACCTGCACATCCCTGGACACTATGAGGCATCGCCAATCCACCTAACCTGCACATCCCTGGACACTATGAGGCATCACCAATCCACCTAACCTGCACATCCCTGGACACTATGAGGCATCACCAATCCACCTAACCTGCACATCTTTACAATGTGGGAGAAAACCACAGCATTCTGAGGAACCCACGCAGACAAGAGGAGAATGTGAAAACTCTACACAGTCACCCAAGGCTGGAATGGATCCTGGCTCCATGGCGTTGTAAGGCAACAGCGCTAACCACTGTCCCACTGTGCTACCCCAAATTTGCCTAAAATTTAGGGTATACCACCTCAAAGGAACTTTCACTCCTCAGTTCCTCTTTTTTCTCGACTGTTTGATTATAATTGAAGGCAAAACACATCTTCCTGCTCAAGATTGAGGTTTCCTGATAATGAATATGTATTCTATCTGAAATCCCTTTATGTTGTAATGTTAATATTGGTGCATATGTTTAATGTTGACAGTTATGCCATCTGTACCATGTAGCTTCATTTCTGTAGATTTCAATTCCTGTTTCTTCAACCATGGTTTTTGATATTCATCCTGTCAAACTCCAAATTTCCCCTAAGGATGACTCGGTAATCTTTTCTAATGTTATAGCTTCATCGGGATCTCCAGCACAGAAAAAGACCTTTTGGCCACTCCATCCACCTCGGTCAAAAACAACTGCCTAATTATTCTAATCCCGTTTTCCAACACTTGGCCCATAGCCGTGTATGCCTTGTCTTGCAAGTGTATGTCTAAATACTTCTTAAATGTTCTGAGAGTTGAGTGGTGATTGCTGTGCTGAATTGAGTTCTTTGCATATCTAGTCACCACCATTTTTGCTTCCCTGAAAGTGTGCCCTACGTCTGTTCATCTCCTAGGGGTGACCTATCATTTTACAGATGCTTTAGTCTTTTGTCATAACTGACCATTGCTTCTGCTGTGGGGACTGTTTGTGCCACAGTGCTGGCATTGACTCTTAGTATCTGCTGTTTGATCTATCTCTGTGTTGCCTTGTCACATGCATCCTCAGAGCTTTTGTACAGGTTCTGTTGGTTTCCTGGGAAAGGTTGTTATTTTTCCATTAGCATTTGTGTGTGAGTCTTCCTGGCTTTTGCATTCAGCACAACCTGAATAGCTTTCTGAGGAGTCAAATCTTTTTGGACCGTCGTATGTCTTACAAAGACTCATCAATAATTTCAACAACAACTGTTGAATCAACACTTATAAATTCTGACTTCAAACAGCCAGTTTTCCATCAATCTGTAGATGCCATCAATGAAATTCTTCAGATTTTGAACTCTCGTTTGTTCTGATTAAAGTAGTTACCAAAATCTTGAAGAATCTCTTCAAAAGCATCTGTGCCTTCATTTATGTGGTGCCATGTACCATCTACATCTATCTGAGGGTGCTGACAGGTCTTAGCTTAACAATTCATCCCAAGGACAGCATCTGTGACAGTACAGCACTCCTTCGGTATGTCACAGGAGTATCAGCATAGATTATAAACTCTATTCTCTCAGAGTGTGGTTTGAAACCACAATGCTCTCACTTAGCTATGAGAGTGCAAATACTGAGCCAAAGGTATCAACTTGAAGTACCAATTAGTTGCTTCAGAAGATACATTTAGTTTGAAATTCTAGCAGGCCCTAGTTTCTAATATCGGCTTCATGGACTCATAGAGTTGTACAGCAAGGAAATAGACCTTTCAGTCCAATTCATCCAAGCCAGCCTGACACCTTAAATTAATCTAGTCCCATTTGCCAGAAGTTGGTCCTTATCCCTGTAAACTATTCAGTTCAAATTAACCCTGTTGTGTTTCTCTGGGATCCTTAAACCATGGCACATGTTTCTTGCTCATCTTCTCTTTCAATGAACTCCTTGTCATGTCCCAATGATTTAAGCCCTGATACCGACTTGCTGGCTTCTTCAAAGACACTCCCTATTCTTTTGTATACAGTATCCCAAACGCGATACGGTGTTTCATTCTTCTCCCTACTAGTTCCCCTCCAATAGGTATTCTTCTGTATTGCTGAACTAGCAAGAATTTTTATTTAAAGGGGCTAAATTTGCACATTCTCCCCGTGTCTGTGTGGGTTTCCTCAGGGTGCTCTGGTTTCCTCCCACAGTCCAAAGATGTGCATGTTAGGTGGACTGGTCAAGCTAAATTATCCATACTGTCCAGGGATGTGCAGGCTAGATGGGTTAGCCATGGGAAATGCAGGATTACAGGGATGGGGGTGGATGTCTTTGGAGGATTGGTGATGACTCGATGGGCCAAATGGCTTGCTTCCGCGTGGTAGGAAGTCTATGAAATTAAACATAATCTTGGTGCAGTGGAGCTGAGACCCTGATGGAATGATAAAAATGCCAGCTCACGTCCGCAACTCCCCTTCCACCATCAATTCCCACCCTTCCAAGCAAGTCAATTCACTTTCAAAACTAAAAACAAACACTGCAACAAAAGCCATGTCTGATCTTTTTGAAAATTAGAAGCTTTAACCAAAGGGTGCACAGATCAATTCCAGAGGTAAGTAAATTCCAGAGACTTATACCAATCTCAGAATGATCTTGGACAGAGTTGTATAATTTGACCATTTATGCCTAAAGTTATGAATCAGGGATGACTACTTCCTTTGCCTGAAGGTGGAAGGAATCTAATTGTTATATGTACACAGCTTCACGATCACTTTTCCTGACAGTGATTCATTTCCAGAATATAAAGTGAATGAGACTATGTTGTAAGCAAGTGGTTTATAATGTTGCATGTTGCTAGGCGACCCAAACATCGGTGAAAGTGCTGAGCTCTGGCTCCAAAAACAGTAGGTTCACTGGGGTCACGCTGCGGCTCAGTGGCTCAGTCAATTCCACTTGCTCAGAACCTGTGTAATGCCATTGGGCACTGCAATGTGTGTGACTGAAACATTCCACCAGCTCATGAGAAAGCCCAATCCCTTGGCTGACAGTGAACTGTGCACCTGCATGCATTTGCCCTCACCCACCTCGCTGCACCCTCACCCCAAACCGCTTGACAGGAAATGACAAGCTGCCGGTGGATTACAGACTGGGGTCTAAGTGTATTTTTGTCCTTCCTGACGTCAGATGTTGCTGGGATATGATGTGCTAGCTGTGTTACAGGGTCAGCAGCTGATGAAAGTTTAAAGAGACTAATCCAATAAAATGAGAGTTCAAAACCTTCCTCCCTCAACACCACCTGATGGATGACAATCTAAATGCTGTTTTCAACAAGCATCTGGCAATTAAAGACCATAAAAGTGGCCAGAAGCTGCAAACAAAAAAACAACAGGTCCTGAAGAGGAGGGAACCCATGCCCATTAACCTTGTTTGGTCAATAGCCCTTGGGGGGAGAGGGAGGCTTGGTGATTGGTTCCACTGCCTCACAGTGTCAGGGACCCGGGTTTGATTCCAGCCTCGGGCAACTGTCTGTGTAGTATTTGATTCCAGCCTCGGGCGACTGTCTGTGTAGTGTTTGCATGTTCTCCCTGTGTCTGCTTGGGTTCACTTCAGGCGCTCCAGTTTCCTCTGACAGTCCAAAGTGCAGGTTAGCAGGACTGGCCGTGCTAAATTGCCCATAGTGTCCAGGGATGTGCAGGCTAAGTTGGTTAGCCGTAGGATATGCAGGGTTACAGGGATGGGGTGTGGCTGGGTGGGATATTCTTCAGAGAGTCAGTGTGGACTCAATGGGCCAAATGGCCTGCTTCTACACTGCAGGGATTCCATGATATGTGATTCCAGTCCCACACCAATGTGTTTGAGTGCTTCTGATATAGTCTAAGTAAGAAACTTTGTTGCACCACCATCTGCTCAGGGCGGCTCAGGATGGGGAATAGAGGTTGGCCGTACCAGTGACGCTCACGTACAGGGGAGGAAATTTTTGAAAATCAGATTTCTACACTGCCCCCTTATCTCTCCCAAATGATGACAGAATCATCGAATTAGAGAATTATACAACCAGAGGCCTTTTTATCTTATTGTGAATGTGCTGGCTCTTCAAGTCAGCTGTCATTTAGCCCCAGTCTCCCCCCTTTAGTCCTACATCTTGTCCCTTTTCAGGTAGATATTTAATCTGAAGATTAAATCAACGCCCAACACTTTTCAAACAGTGCGTTCCAGATCACAAAAACATGGCGGACAGATGGTGGTTTAGAGGTATCAATGCAAATGAAAACATGAAACAATATCAGAAATTGGTTGAAAGCTCCCACTTCGTTGTTTAAATTTTAGAATTATCTTTCCTGGCCCATTGCCAATCACAAATCACCATAATTTCAGGAAGGATTCAAATCAGCATTAACCAGGCCAGAATTCTTAGAAATCACATCCTTGTATTGTGTGGACCCTGTCATCAAACCAGAACAGCAGAGTGTCATGCCTGCCCAGCAGAAATTGAGAATTTGCTTAAAGTGGTGCAAATGGCTCCTCATTGATCTCACACATACCCACAGAAGTGGGCATTAATCTCCTAAAGTGAGCGCGAGAATAGGCTAACACATTGCAGCATGTACTGAATACTGCATTCAATTCTGGTCTCCCTGCAATAGAAAAGATGTTGTGAAACTTGAAAGGGTTTAGAGAAGATGTGCAAAGATGTTGCCAGGGTGGAAGGTTTGAGCTATAGAGAGAGGGACTGAACAGGCTGGAGCTATTTTCCCTGGAGCGTTGCAGGCTGAGGGGTGACCTTGTAGAAGTTTATAATCTAATGAGGGGCATGCACAGGGTGAATAGTCACGGTCTTTTCCCCAGGGTAGGGTTATTCAAAACTAGAAGTGTAAGGGGAAAGATTTAAAAAGAACCTAAGGAGCGACTTTTTCATGCGGAGGGTGGTGTATGAATGGAATGAACTGCCAGAGTAAGTGGTGAAGGCTGCTTCAGTTTGAAAGGCATCTGGATGGGTACATGAATAGGAAGGGTTTAGAGGGATATGGTCCAATTACCAGCAAATGGGACTAGATTGAGTTGGGATATCAGGTCAGCATGGACGGGTTGGACTGAATGGTCTGTTTCCGTGCTGTACATCTCTATGACTTTGGAAAGACATGGTTTGACTAGGAATAGTCAACATGAATTTGTGCATGGGAGATCATGCCTCACAAATTTATCAGAGTTCTTTGATGAAGTGACCAGGAAGGTTGATGAAGGCAGGGCAGTAGGTGTAGTCTACATGGATTTCAGTAAGGTCTCTGATAAAGTTCCACATGGTAGGCTGCTCAGGAAGGTTAATTCGCATGGAATCGAGGGGGAGCTGGCAAACTGGATACACAATTGAGAAAATGCTAGAAAATCTCAACAGGTCTGGCAGCATCTGTAAGGAGAGAAAAGAGCTGACGTTTTCAGTCAAACTGATCCTTTGTCAAAGCCCTTTTCTCAGGTAGGGTCCTGACATTGTTACAGAGACAGGGAAGTATTTCAGGTCTGGACGGGGTTACACAGATCGGGACAGCTCAGTGGACTGAAGAATTTTTCACAGATAAGGAAAGGTTGTAGGAGCTGGAGACGTTTACCCAGATAGGGATGGATAGAGAGGTTAAAGGGGAAAAAAAGAAACAGTAATTTGCTTTTATCCAGTGGATAATTGGCTTAATGGCAGGAAGCAGAGTCTAATAGTGCAAGGATGCTTGTCGGACTGGAGGCCTGTGACTAGTGGAGTGGCTCATGGGTCAGTGCTGGACCCATTGCTGTTTGTTATCTATATCAATGATTTGGATGAGACTGTACAATGCATGGAGAAAGGTTGCAGATGACACTAAAATAGGCAGGATTGTGGACAGTGAGGAAAATTATCAGAAATTGCAGCTGGGGAAGTTGGTCAAGAAATGGCAAATGCAGTTTAATATAGGTAAGTGTGAGGTCTTGCATTTTGGAAAGTCAAATCAAGGTAGGAGTTTCATGGTGAATGGTGGGGCCTTAAAGAGTGTCACGGAATGGAGGAACCTTGGAGTTCAGGTGCACGGTTCTCTGAAAGTGGAGTCACAGGTTGACAGGGCAGTGAAGAAGGATTTTGGCACATTGGCCTTCATCAGTCAGGGCACTGAATACAGAAGTTGGGAAATTATATTGCAATTGTGCAGGACATTCATGACACTGCTGTTGGAGCATTGTGTACAGTTTTGGTCACCTTGCTATTGGAAGGATGTTATTAAACTGGAAAGAGTACAGAAGAAATTCACAAGGGTGTTGCCAGGACTCAACGGTCTGAGCTACAGGGAGAAGTTGGACAAGCTAGGACATTTTTCTTCAGAACATAAGAGACAGAGGCACAATTTCTTATACAAATGTATAAGATGATGATGTGGATCGGGTGAATGGACTCAGTCTTTTTTCCCAAGGTTGGGGAATTGAGGAGTAGAGGTAACCAATTTAAGGTTAGAGGGAAAGAATAAAAGGGAACCTGAGGGACAACTTTTTTACACAGAGGGTGGTACGCATATGGAATGAGTTGCCAGTGGAAGTGGTTGCGGTGGGTACATTAACAACATTTAAAAGGCATTTGGACAAATACATGGATAAGAAACGTTTAGAAGGATATGGGCCAAGTGCAGGGAAATGGGGTTAGCGTGGATGGGCATTTTGGTCGGCACGGAACAGTTTGGGCCAAAGGGCCTGTCTCTGTGCTGTAGAACTCTATGACTCTATAACACAAAATATAATCTTAAACTGAGCCCTTAATGGACCTATCAAAAGGTCAATCCTCACATAGCCTTCCCCTCGTTCATGCCTTTTGAAGAAGTTAACTATAACTCCTGCACCTCACTGCATCAGTCTGCTAAAAAGATAGTTTGGCCGACTAATCTGAAAATTCCCAAACTTTCCTGGTCTCAGAATCTAAGCAGACTCAGACCTTGGAAAGACTTGGATGAGTCCTGGGTATACCAGGGCAATAGGTTTGGGGCCCTCTTGTGCACAGTAGTGATGTCCCTACCTCAGGACTGAGAGGCTAGGGAGTTGGAATCCCACCTGTTTTAGAGGTGTATAATTACACGTCTGAAAAGGTTGGTTTGGATAAATAGGTTAAATTATAATTAAAGGTTGCCTGCAGTTAACAACACTGCCTGCAAGACCCTCAACCGAGAAACCAGACTCTGGGCTGAAGTTCTGACGAAGAGTCACTGAACTCAAAACATTCCTCTCTGCACAGATGCTGTTAAGTTTCTCTGCCAGTTTCTGTTTTTGTTTGTTTCAGATTCCAACCTTCAGGTTCCAACCCCTTCAAACCCCACCAGTTTGAATGTATGAGTAAGCCAAATTTCAGTCTTTGTTGCAGGTCACTTGAAGAAAATGGATTTGACAGAAAGAGATTAGGTGGAAATACAACACAAGCTTCTTTCAAGAGGGAAGCGGTATAAGATAAACTAAAAACACCTCTGCTTATTGGCAGGAGAGGTACAAAATAAAATAATTTAAGCCACCTCTTCTTCTTGTCTGTAACATGGTAAAGTCACTGGACTCATAATTCAGAGACCCAGACCAATGCTAGATTGGACCAATGATTTCAAATAGCACTGTGGCATTCGGCGGATGTTAAGTTCAATTAGTAAGTCGAGAGAAAAAGCTAGTTTCAATTATGGTCTTAACTATCATCATTTATTGTTAAAAAAAAATCTAGTTCATCAATGTCCTTTAGAGAAGGAAATCTGCCATCCTTACCTGACGCAATTTACATGTGTTTACCAATCCACCTTTTTCTGAAATGTCTTAGAAGGGATAATTAGAATCAATAACAAATACTAACAGCAACATCTACAGCCCATGAAAGAACAAAGAAAACATAACCAGGCATGTGAGACTGGATAGCACTCCAAGGATAATAAATGGATCTTGCCGTCATCTGTTACCAATAATGGATTCTGGAAAGGGATACTTTGTAGGAACCCTGGCAAGACTCTATAGTATAGTGGCTCAGTGATCAATACTGCTGCCTCACAGCACCAGGGATCCAGGTTCAGTTTCAGCCTATAGTGTCCAGGGATGTGCACGCTAAGTAGGTTAGCCACAGGAAATGCAGGGTTACAGGGATTGGGTAGGGATGTTGCTTTTGAGTGGGATGCTCTTCGGAAGGTCAGTGTTGACTTGATTGTCCAAATGGCCTACTTCCACACAGTAGGGATTGTGTGGTTCATGCCTCAGCCAGTGAAAGCACACTATGGACCCACAGCTAACATGGTTCTGTACCAAACCATGTGGTGCCTTTGTCCAGTGAACTTACTGGTTGGATTAGAACTCTGAACGTTGAGGGTGCTTGTGTTGTTCTTTCCAGCCCAAGGAGAGAGCAGCATGTGAGCAAAGACCAAGTGCAAACTCGCTGTACAAAAGTAATAAAATGTTAACACCCAATGGGTTTGGGGTAAGCAGGGTAGGATGGAATTGGAGGAGAGGTTGGGGAGAAGTGGGGTCGAGCACCAAGTGCTCTTACTAATTCAGACCGGTGTCACGAAGTACATTAACTCTGAGCGTTCAAGGGCACACTGTTGTTCTAATGGCTCATGGAATGAGCAGAAAGTGGCAGCCAGTAGAAAGGAGTAAAGGTTTAGATGGTAAAGACACTGCTGGTTAGCAACAGAGGAACACATGCAAGGACATAATATGCCACTGGAAGAGAGTTTCAGGAAACCTATGGAGTAGGTTAGCAGAGTGCAGGATATAGAAGTCACAGCATTCCTCATGGGATTCGGTAGAGGAAATTTTGAATTTCCTGTCCTTAGAAAGGAGGGATTTTCCACTTATCCTGCAGGGCTTTTTCTGTTGACAGGTCAGCTGCAGACCTGTTTCAGGCTGTAAAGAGGATTACAGGAACATGAGTAGGCCATTCAGCCCATCAAGCCTGCTTTGCCATTCAAGGGGAACATGGGTAATCTGTATCTCAGCTTTGTTTACCTATCTAGATTGTGTAACAACTAAGACCCATACCTAATAAAAATCTGAAGAATGTTGAGGCAGATTCCTTACTTAGGGCTCAGGTAAAACAGAATCAGGGTCCCATGGATACATTAGAACTTGGACTTACACAATCTCATGAAGCCACTAGCTGCTTTATTTGGGCAACTCATCCAAATTAAAACAAACAACATCAGGAAAGAGTTGACTACTAGCTAACAATCAAGCCCACAGTTCTTGAAATGTTTGAAAGCCATGCCCAATATGTTTTAATCAAAATGGTGAAAGGTATAATTGCAGACACAGAGGGTAAACCCACTAGAAATACTCCATAGATCAGATGGCATTAGCAAAGAAACAGCAAGTCATGTCCATCAAACATTTCAGACCTCATATGCTTTCCTCAGGACTCATGTTTCACCTATTGTCCCCAACCAGAGTGGATGTTCAGTCGTATTTCACTGGTCTTTGGCTCCTTCATGACTATTCAGTGTTAGCTTATTGGATTGTGTACTCAGATCAGTTACATGAGAGGTCATTTCTAAATAGTTGATGAATACAATTGGCAAAACACAAAGAAATTTTCAGGCTCTCTACAATTTGTTGAGTAATCATTGGCTTGACAACATTCCATTCTCTACAATACCATAAGAGATAGGAGCAGAATTAGACCATTTGGCCCATTGAATCTGCTCCACCATTCAATCATGGATGCTATGTTTTCTCAACCTTATTCTCTTGTCTTCTCCCAATAACCCTTGATGCTTTTACCAAGGAAGAACCTATCTATCTCTGTCTTAAATGCACTCAATAACTTTGTTCCACAGCTTTCTACAGCAATGAGTTCCACAGATTAACCACCCTCTGGCTGAAGAAATTCATTCTCATTCAGTTCTAAAGGGTCGTCCCTTCACTCTGAGGCTGTGCCCTGAGGTCCTGGTCTCTCCTACTAATGCATACATCTTCTCCCACGCCCATTCTATCCAGGCCTCTCAGTATTCTGTAAGTGTCAAACAGATCCCTCCTTCTAACTCCATCGAGTACAAAACCAGAGTCCTCAACCGCTCCTCAAATGCAATCCTTTGTCCCTGGGATTGTGCTTGTAAACCTCCTCTCGATCTCCTCCAAGGCTAGCAAGTCCTTCCTTAAATATGGGGCCCAAAATAATTCACAAAATTTCAAAAGCACTCTGCCAAGAGCCTTATACAGCCTCAGCAATACATCTTTGCTCTTGTTTTCTAGCCCTTTTAAAATGAATGTGAACATTATACTTACTTCCTAACTGCCAACCGAACCAGCATGTTAACCCTTAGAAATTCCTGAACTAGGACTCCCAAGTGCTTCAGCTTCCCAAAAGCCTTTCCCTATTTAAAGTGTAGTCTACACCTTCCTTCTTGCCAAAGTGCATAACCTCATACTTTCCGACATTACATCCTGTCTGCCACAATTATGCACTCTCTCCTAGCCCATCCAAGTCCTTCTGCAGCCTCCTCAATTCCTCAACACTACCAGTCTCTCCATGTGTCTTAGTGAGATCCGCAAATATAGTAACAATGCCATCAGTTCCTTCACCCAGATTGTTAATGCAGCCTCTAACTCATCCTTAAGATGATCAATTTCTTGAATCAAGAATGTTGCACAGACTTTAGCTTATTGCTGACTCTACTCTAAGTCGTCGTCATTCTTGAGTTGCTGACAATCTCAAAGCCTCCTTCTTGGTGCGATTATAAAGTATTTGTTTGGTCAGCCTGTTTGGACACGTTATTAAATACCTCCAGGTGGGTAGGAATTAAACATTGACCGTCTAGCTTAAAGGTAGGCACACTACCACTGGGCTACAGACTTCTGTTGTGTGGTTATACAGTGTATTCTGTACACTGATATGC
This sequence comes from Hemiscyllium ocellatum, assembly GCF_020745735.1. Taxonomy (NCBI): domain Eukaryota; kingdom Metazoa; phylum Chordata; class Chondrichthyes; order Orectolobiformes; family Hemiscylliidae; genus Hemiscyllium; species Hemiscyllium ocellatum. Next base: position 63,516,240 of record NC_083414.1, read on the forward strand.
ATAAGTGGGACTGGGACACTAAGGCTAGACTAGAAGCTAGACAGTTGTGGATTCAGGCTCCCATCTAGAGTTTAAAAAACAGCTAGAGATATCTGTGGTGAAACATGGACACTGGAGGAAAACCTGCATTCTGAGATCATTTCTCTGAAAAATGTCAAACTGAGACCCCTATGTTCCTCCAGGTAAATTTGAAAAGATCCCACAGCTCTAAGGCAAGCAAGTTAAAGGGCGCTCTCCCTGGTGCCTAACACCATAGCACTGGAACAGATAATCCACGTGTCATCAATACATTGTCATTGTATGCAAATCGATTCTGAATTTTCCCATATTACAACTTCAACAAAGAACGGACTCAAATGCATGGAAAAGCTTGGAGACATCCTGTGTTTGTGACAATTAGTAGGTACAAATGCAGGAAAGAAAGCTGATTTTTATTTTGTGACCTTTTTCAAAAAAAACTGCCCTGCAACTATTTCTGAAAAAGAAGCTCCATTCAGCCTTCAGCTCAAAGCAACTCGTACAGATAGGATGTTCAAAGGCGTTTTGATTTAACAACTGTGTGACCACTATCAAAGCGTCGACAGTGAGTACAATGCAATGCAGAGCCTGTACATTCATAACACAGCGCAGAGCCTGTACATTCATAACACAGCACACAGCCGGGTAAATATAGAGCGGTTGTCAACACCTCAGGCTCGGGATATTTAAAGCAGACACACATTTCACCTTACCTCCCAAAATAAATAAATTGGAGTGGATTGGATATTAAAAGGGGTTAACCAATTGGGCAGCGTGGATTTCTTTTTTTTTAAAAAAAGTATTTTTGGAAAGGATTTAAACCAAACTTCAGCTATTTTTTAAGTGAGCAAATTCAAGGGACTTTATTGGACTTTGTGCATTCTAAGGATAGTTGTGCTGCCAAAGTCAAGGACTGGTTGCACTATATGCACGTTGCAAGATAAAAAGAGAAGGGAAATGTTTTACCTTAACCACATCCTCGTTGATTTGTTTGGGATCCCGGTTGACCAGATCGATTTCTTTAGTGATTCCGTTCTTGAACTTGGGGGAAGAATCAGTCCCAGTCTCAGTCATGGCCTGCAGGGGAAGGGGTGGGGGAGGAGAATTAAAAAAAAGCTTACAACTCAAATGGCTTGAGCGTTCTGCTGCAATCTGCCAAAGTGAACGGGAAATGTCTTGGGTTTGTGGGTGGGGCAGGTGAGAGAGAGAGGAGTCTGTGTGACAGAAGTGGACGGGCTTTCTCAACTCTCATAGCTCCACCCTGGATGTCAGGCTGACATTAGAGCAGCCCCCCACCCCACCTCACACTGCTCTGAGAAGACACTGACAATCCGCTGCTCGCTCGCTGTTACCACCAGCCCGTGGCATTCCTTCCAGAGTCCCAGTGTCTATTGCACAGGGAGAGGGACATCACCGACCCCTCACACTATACAATAGCACACTCCCCGCCGCTGCTTTGATAATAACACTGGAGTCCCAAAACAGTACTGCACCCGTGATTTTTTATTTCCATAATTCCCGAAAAACAAACTAGGATATAGCCAGCAAACTACCTCGATTAATTAAACTCGGACGGGGAAATTCTCGGAGACCGATTGCTGGTAATCGATACAGGGTATTTGGTATTGGATATTGGTATCTGAGATTGGGTTTAGCGTTAGGACGGGATTGGAGTATTGGTTAGACGGTGTGGGATACGAGGCAGTGTTTTGGGTAATGGATGTGGGGTTGTGGGCTTGGGTACAGTGGGATTGGATATTGGATTAGACACGCTGGGATTGGACATAAAATGTTTGGTATTGGATGTAGGATGTTGGGATTGGATTTAGGGTGTTGAGTATTGGATGTAGGTGTTGGGTATTGAATGTAGCGTGCTGGGTATTGAATGTAGCGTGCTGGGTATTGGATGTAGGGTGTTGGGTATTGGATATAGGGTGTTCGGATTGGATTAGGGTGTTGGGTATTGGATATAGGGTAAAAACAATGACTGCAGATGCTGGAAACCAGATTCTGAATCAGTGGTGCTGGAAGAGCACAGCAGTTCAGGCAGCATCCAACGAGCAGCAAAATCGACGTTTCGGGCAAAAGCCCTTCATCAGGAATAAAGGCAGTGAGCTGGAAGCGTGGAGAGATAAGCTGGAGGAGGGTAGGGAGGGGAGAGAGTAGCATAGGGTACAATAGGTGAGTGGGGGAGGGGATGAAGGTGATAGGTCGGGGAGGAGAGGGTGGAGTGGATAGGTGGAAAAGAAGATAAGCAGGTCGGACAAGTCCGGACAAGTCATGGGGACAGTGCTGAACTGGAAGTTTGAAACTAGGGTGAGGTGGGGGAAGGGGAAATGAGGAAGCTGTTGAAGTCCACATTGATGCCCTGGGGCTGAAGTGTTCCGAGGTGGAAGATGAGGCGTTCTTCCTCCAGGCGTCTGGTGGTGAGGGAGCGGCGGTGAAGGAGGCCCAGGACCTCCATGTCCTCGGTAGAGTGCGAGGGGGAGTTGAAATGTTGGGCCATGGGGCGGTGTGGTTGATTGGTATTTCGGAGATGTTCCCTTAAGCGCTCTGCTAGGAGGCGCCCAGTCTCCCCAATGTAGAGGAGACCGCATCGGGAGCAACGGATACAATAAATGATATTAGTGAGTGTGCAGGTAAAACTTTGATGGATGTGGAAGGCTCCTTTAGGGCCTTGGATAGAGGTGAGGGATATAGGGTGGATATTGGATATAGGATGTTGAGATTGGATATAGGGTGTTGGTTATTGGATATAGGGTGTTGGGATTCGATGTAGGGTGTTGGGTATTGGATATAGGGTGTTGGGATTGGATTAGGGTGTTGGGTATTGGATATAGGGTGTTCAGATTGGAAATAGGGTGTTGGTATTGGATGTAGGGTGTTGCGTATTGGATATAGGGTGTTGAGATTGGATGTAGGGTGCTGGTTATTGGATATAGGGTGCTGGGAATGGATGTAGGGTGTTGGGTATTGGATATAGGGTGTTGAGATTGGATGTAGGGTATTGGGTATTGGATATAGGGTGCTGGGATTGGATGTAGGGTGCTGGGTATTGGATGTAGGATGCAAGAGAAGCAGTTCAGCCCATCAAGTCTGCTCCACCATTCTAGGTCATGGCTTATCATTTGACTAAATGCCAGAATTCTATGCTATCCACATATCCTTTGATGTCATTGTTCATCTGAAATCTGTCAAGCTCTGTGTTGAACTACCTTAATGACTGAGCTTCCACAGCCCTCTCCAAAGATTCACCAGTTCTGATTGAAGTAGGTCCTCACCACCTCAGTCATAAATGTTGTGCATTTTATTCTGAAACTGTGTCTCCTGGATCTAGACCCCACAGCAAGGGGAAACATCTTTTCTGCATCCACTCTATCTATCCCTTTAAGAACATTAGAAGTGTCTATGAGATCTCCTTCTTCTAAACTTCGGAGAATACAGGGCCAATCCCACCATCCCAGGAATCAGTCTGGTGAACATCTGCTGCACTCCCTCTGTGGCAAGTACAGGCGCTGCCTCGGTTGCAAACAGGTCCCATTCTGGAGACCATTTGCAAATTGACTTGTTTCAGAACACGATGCAGGACAATGTAAAGCAGCTGTTCGTAATTCAGGGAAATATTTGCATGTCAGGACTTTAACATTAAATCCCTGTATGGGACTGTGTTCCTCAGTATAAGTAGTCCTAAATCAGACGTTCGTAAATAGGGGACCAGAACCACAAAACTCCAGGTCCAGTCTCATTAGTGTTCCAAACAGTTGGAGCAAAATGTCCTTAATCCTGTACTCAAATGCTCTTGTGTTAAAGGCTAACACACCATTTCCCTTCCAGGCTGCTTGCTGTACTTGCATGTTTGCTTTCAGTGACTTTTGATCAAGGACACCTATTTTGATATCAACATTTGGACATCAATAGTTTTAGAACTCTGAATCATTTATGAAATATACTGGGTCTTTGTTCCTCCTGCCAATATGGATAACCTCACACTTCTTCACACTGAAAGTGTCATACAGTGGGCCACTCACTCAGCCTGACAAAATGCACGTGAAGTTTCTTTACATCTTCCTCACAACTCACATTCCTGTCAGGTTTTGGATCATCTGCAAACCTAGAAATATTACAATTGATTCCCACATCCAAATGTGATGAAGCTGCTCCATTAACAAGATTATCCAACCCTTGGTTTTTTTTCAGAGAGGTTGTAAACGACACACACTCCGAAAAATCTGGAGGTTGGAGGGTTTTAGGGCCGATTTGATAATAGCTAACAGATACTATCTCAGGCAGGAGGCTTTCAAGTTAAAAAATAAACACGTGTACATTGAAAGGGGTGTGGCCAGTTTTCCCGGCTGATCTTTTCTCTGGTTTGGTTTTGTTTCAGTAGAGTAGTGTGGTAAAGCTGCTGAACCCAGAAGCAGGTCCAGCCTGGCATTCTCTCTCTGACTTCTATCCTGGAAGAACTTGGGTTTGATTGTGTCAAAGGGTGTTTATGGGGATTGTTGCATGTATTTAGAACAGCACTATTAAGTAGGAATAGTCTATTGTGTTTTCAGATAGGTTAAGTTATTCGGTATTCTGCTTTCTGTTCTTCATGTTTCATTTAGCAATCTTGTAAATAAATTCTGTTTTGTTTAAAACCAAGTGGTTTGAGCAGCTGATTCTCTCCTGGAATATCCACTTTACACCTGCCGAAAACAACTAGCAAATTTAGGGTCTGGGCTACGTTCTTGAAATGCTTTGAGGGGGGCATGGTCTGGTCCGTAACACAAATCATTAATATAGATTGTGAACAGCTGGGGTTCAAGCAGTAATCCTTGCAGAGCCCCACTGGTCACAGCCTGTCAATCCAAGGACAAACCATTTATACCTACTCACTGCGTTCAATTCTGATCTCCTTACTATAGGAAAGATTTGTGAAACTTGAAAGGGTTCAGAAAAGATTGACAAGGATGTTGCCGGGATTGGAGGTTTTGTGTTATAAGGGTGGCTGAATAGAGTTATTTTCCCTGGAGCGTCGGAAGCTGAGGGATGACTTTATAGAGGTTTAAGAAATCATGAGGGGCATGGATAGGGTGTACACACAAGGTCTTGTCCCTGGGGTGGGGGAGTCCAGAACTAGAAGGCATTGGTTCAAGGTGAGAGGGGAAAGGGATGTAAGGGGCAACGTTTTCATGCAGAGGGTGGTGCATGTATGGAATGAGCTGCCAGAGGATGTGGTGTAGGCTGGTGCGATTACAACATTTAAGCGATATCTGATGGGTATATGAATAGGGAGGTTTTCAAGGAATATGGGCAAATGAGACTAGATTAATTTAGGATATCTGGTTGGCATGGACAAGTTGGACCAAAGAGTCTGTTCCATGCTTATATCTCTATGACTCTATGACTCTGTTTTCAACCTGTTAATCAATCCTCAAACCATCATGTACCTAGCACATAGGGAAATGGTTGTGGCTGTCGGAGGTCAGTCATCTTAGATCCAGGAATTCTTCAGTGTAGTGTCCTAGGCCCATCTTCAGCTGCTTCATCAATGACCTTCCACCCATCATAAGGTCACAAGTGGGGATATTCGCCGATGATTGCACATTGTTCAGCACCATTCGTGACTCCTCAGATACTGAAGCATTCTGTTTCCAAATGCATCAATGCCCAGGCTTGGGCTGAAAAGTGGCAAGTAACATTCACACTTTACAGATATCAGACAATGACCATCCCAAATAAAACACAATCTCACAAACACTCCTTGCCATTCAAAGGCATTACCATCAATGAATTGAAATAACTCCACAGAGGCCAGTATCCTGTCACCAAATCACCCTTTATTTATAGTGGAAAGCTTTTGACACTTATCCATCTCCCTCAGATGTCTGAAACTCCTTTCTTTTTACTTAACCCCCACACTACCGCCTAACTGCGGTAGTGCTTTTTTTTCCCCAGCACCCATGGTGTATGTGTGCAGATGTGAGACACAGTGAGAGACACAAAGTGCATGAATCTTTATTCAATTTCCATCACCAGGAAGATAGGAAAACACCCGAGTGGCCAGTGACAAGCAGTGCCCTTCACATCAAAGGGCAATGCTGTGTGATCAAACAGTGAAGGGGAGGGCAGGGACTAAATCAAAATAGAGTTGGTGGGGGAAATAATGCACTTCACTCCCTGCGGCGCCCACCTCTCCCTGAACAACTCCAGGGTGTTGGTGGACACCGTGTGTTCCTTCTCCAAGGACACCCGGGCTCTAATGTAACCGCGGAAGAGGGGCAGGCAGTCGGCCCTCATGACCCCCTCCATGACCCGCTGCCTGGACCTGTTTATGGCCAGTTTGGCCAGGCCCAGGAGCAGACCCACGAGGAGGTCTTCAGACCTGCCCTCCCTCCTCCGTACCGGGCGCCCGAAGATCAGGAGCGTGGGACTGAAGTGCAACCAAAAGCAGAGGAGGAGGTTTTTGAGAAAATTAAAAAGGGAGTGCAGACTCCCACACCCAATATACCCATGGTCCATGGACTCCACAGCGCCACAGAACAAGCAGTTGGGCTGGGAGTCCGTGAACCATGCAGTCTGCAGTTGCAGGGGACTGCTGCGTGCAGCACCCTCCACCCCAGATCCCCGAGAGAAAGGGGGAGGACTCCCGAGTAGAGAGCCCTCCACTGGGGATCCCCACCGCCCGGTGGCAAATGGGGAAACTCTCCTTTTTTTTTCTATCTTTTTTTTCTTTTTTTTTAACCCCAGCACCCATGGTGTGTGTGCGCAGGTGTGAGACACAGTGAGAGACAAGGTATACAAATCTTTATTCAATTTCCACCACCAGGAAAAGTAGGAAAACACCCGAGTGGCCTGTGACAAGCAGTGCCCTTCACATCAAAGGGCAATGCTGTGTGATCAAAACAGTGAAGGGGAGGGCAAGGACCAAATTAAAATAGCGTTGGAGGGGGAAATGATGCACTCCACTCCCTGCGGCGCCCACGAAACTCTCCTTTTTATCTGTCAGCCGGGGGTCCCTGATTGGATCAGATTAATGGAGATTCAATAATTAGAGGAATAGACAGGAGATTCTGTGGTCGCAAACGTGAGTCCCAGATGATATGTTGCCTCCTGGGTGCCAGGGTCAGAGATGTCTTGGATCGAGTCTACAAGATTCTTAGGGGGGAGGGTGAGCAGCCAGAAGTCGTGGAACACATCGGTACCAATGACATTGCTAAGAAAAGGGATAAGGACCTGAAAAGTGAATATAGGGCATTAGGTTGGAAGCTAAAAGGCAGGATGAGCAGAGTAATCTCAGGATTGCTACCACTGCCACAGGCTAGTAAGGCTAGGAACAGAGAGTGAGTGCAACTGAACATGTGGCTGTAGGAGGGAGGGCTTCAGATATATGGATCATTGGGATACCTTCTGGGGAAGATGAGACCTGGACAAGGAGGATGGGTCGCACCTGAACTAGAGGGGCATCGATATCCTGGGCGGAAGATTTGCTAGAGCTCTTCGAAGGGTTTAAACTGGTTTAGTAGGGGGATGGGAACGGGAGATATGGATCAGAGGATAGGGTAGGTGATGAACAGGCAGATACAGTTTGCAGAGAGTCTGTGAGGAAGGATGGACAGTTGATAGGTCCAAGTTGCAGTCAGTGTGGTGGTTGCGGTGTGTGTATTTTAAGGCAAGATGTGTTAGGAATAAGGGTGATGAACTTAGAGCATGGATCAGTACTTGGAACTACGATGTTGTGGCCATTATGGAGACATGGATGTCACAGGGGCAGGAATGTTTATTGGATGTTCCCAGCAGTTAGATAGAGTCATAGAGATGTTCAGCATGGAAACAGACAGTCCAACCCGTCCATGCCGACCAGATATCCCAACCTAATCTAGTCCCACCTGCCAGCCCTACCCAGCCCATAGCCCTCCAAACCCTTCCTATTCATATACCCATCCAAATACCTCTTAAATGTTGCAATTGTACCAGCCTCCATCACTTTGTCTGGCAGTTCATTCCATACACATACCACCCTCCGCGTGAAAAAGTTTTCCATAGCACCCTCCCTCACCTCCCCCCCCCAACCAATAGCAACAGAGATGGGGGGGAGAAGGGGAGCAGATTGGGAGACAGATTTTGGAAAGGTGCAGAAGTAACAGGGTTGTTGTCATGAGTGACTTCAACTTCCCTAATATTGATTGGAACCTTCTTCATGCAAATAGTTTGGATGGAGCAGCCTTTGTCAGGTGTGTCCAGGAAGGGTTCCTGATTCAAAATGTAGATAGACCGACTAAGGGGAGGCCATTTGGACTTGGTGCTTGGCAACGAACCAGGTCAGGTGTCAGATATCTCGGTGGGAGAACATTTCAATGATAGTCATTACAACTCCCTGTCATTTACTATAGTCATGGAGAGGGATAGGAGCAGAGGTATGGGAAAGTATTTAATTGGGGGATGTGGAATTACAAAACTATTAGGCAGGAACTGTGGAGCATAAATTGGGAACAGATATTCTCAGGGAAATGCACGACAGAAATGTGGAGGTTGTTTCGGGAGCACTTGTTGTGAGTGCTGATAGGTTTGCCCCACTGAGGCAAAGAAAGGATGGTAGGGTGAAGGAACCGTGGGTGACAAGGGATGTGGAACATCTAGTCAAGAGGAAGAAGAAAAGTTACTTAAGGTTGAGGAAGCAAGGATCAGACAGGACTCGAGAGGGTAACAAGGTAGCCAGGAAGGAACTGAAGAATGGACTTAGGAGAGGTAGAAGGGGGCATGTAAAAGCTTTGGTGGGTAAGACTAAGGAAAACCCCAAGGCTTTATACACTTATGTGAGGAACAAGAGGATGGCCAGAGTGAGGATAGAGGCGATTAGGGATAGTGGAGGGAACTTGTGCCTGGAATCAGAGGAGGTACTGGAGGTCCTTAATGAATATGCTTCAGTATTCACTAGTGAGAGGGACCTTGTCATTTGTGAGGACAGCGTGAAACAGGATGATACGTTTGTTGGGTTGATGTTAAGAAGGAGAAGGTGCTGGAAATTTTGAAAAACATGAGTATAGATAAGTCCCCTGGGCCAGACGGAATATATCCAAGGTTACTATGGAAGCGATGGAAGAGATTGCTGCGCCTTTGGCAATGATCTTTGCATCCTCACTGTCCACTGGAATAGTACCAGATGATTGGAGGGTGTTCAAGAAGGGAATAGAGATAACCCTGGGAATTACAGACCAGTCAGTGTTACGTTGGTGGCGGGCAAATTATTGGAGAGGATTCTAAAAGACAGGATTCATGATTATTTGAAAAAGCAAAGCTTGATTAGAAATAGTCAGCATGGCTTTGTGATTGGCAGATCATGCCTCATGAGCCTTATTGAATATTTTGACAAAACACGTTGATGAAGGTAGAGCAGTGGATGTGGTGTATATAGAATTTAGCAAGCCGTTAGATAAGGTTCCCCATGGTAGGCTCAGTCAGTAAGAAAGGAGGTATAGGATACAGGGAAACCTGTCTGTCTGGGTACAGAATTGGCTAGCCCATAGAAGACAAAGGGTGGTGGTAGATGGAAATTATTCACTCTGGAGCTCGGTGACCAGTAGCGTCCCACAGGGACCTGTTCTGGGACCCCTGGTCTTTGTGATTTTTATAAATGACTTGAATGAGGAAGTGGAAATGTGGGTTAGTAAGTTTGCCGATGACACAAAGGTTGGTGGAGTTGTGGGTAGGAGTGTTGGAGAGCTGTTGTAGGTTACAATGGGACATTGACAGGATGCAGAGCTGGGCTGAGAAGTGGCAGATGGAGTTCAACCTGGAAAAGTGTGAAGTGATTTATTTTGGAAGGTTGAATTTGAATGCAGATTACAGGGTTAAGGAGGTGGCAGTGTGGAGGAACAGAGGGATCTTGGGGTCCATGTCCATAGATCCCTCAAAGTTGCTACCCAAGTTAATAGAGTTGTTAAGATGGTGTAAGGGGTGTTGGCTTTCATCAGCAGGCAGATTGAGTTTAAGAGCCACAAGGTTATGCTGCAGCTCTATAAAGCCTGGTTACACTTGAAATATTGTGTTGAGTTCTGGTCACCTCATTATAGGAAGGATGTAGAAGCTTTAGAGAGGGTGCAGAGGAGATTTACCAGGATGCTGCCTGGACTGGAGGGTATGTCTATGAAGAAAGGTTGAGGGAGCGAGGGCTTTTCTCATTGGAGCGAAGACGGATGAGAGGTGACTTGATAGAGGTGTACAAGGTGATGACAGGCATAGATAGAACGGATAGACGGAGACTTTTTCTCAGGGCGGAAATGGCTGTCATGAGGGGGCATAATTTGAAGGTGATTGGAGGAAGGGTTAGGGGAGATGTCAGAGGTAGGTCCTTCACCCAGAGAGTGGCAGGTGCGTGGAATGCACTGCCAGCTGTGATAGCAGAGTCAGATACATTAGGGACATTTAAGTGACTCTTGATAGGCACATGGATGATAGTAAAATGTAGGCTATGCAGGTTAGTTTGATGTTAGAGTAGGATAAAAGGTCATCACAACATCAAGGGTCGAAGGGCCTGTACTGTGCTGTACTGTTCTATGTTCTTAATAGCCCCAGTGAAGGAACTCATGTTCTATAGGGTCCACCAGGCTGACTTCAGTACAATCACTAGATTCCTCCCTCTCTGAGTCGGAGGACATTGACTGGTTCTTTTTTTCCCAGCTCCTCTTGGGGTGTTTTAGCACTGGGCCATGCTCCTCCAACTCTGCCTCGGATAAGGGCAGCTTGTAATGCACAATAGTTTGTGTCTTGCACCCAGTAAGTCTCGGAAGAAATAATTCTCTTCTTCAGGAGGCAAAGGCATCAAGGTGGCGACATCTGCCATGTCCTTCTCAGATTCCAAGGTCTCTTCAATGCTTGTCAGAGAGGGAGAAAACATGGGTTCCACCAACCTTTCCAACCTTTCCAGGGCACTGGGCACATCCTGTCCCTGCCTGGTTTGCCAATTTGCAGCTTTCATATGATCTGTTGCATCTACCTGGACTTTATACGTCACTGGATCTGACCTTGTGTTGACCATGCCCTTGCCCATGCAAGGACATACCTATGGGGTCTTATCCTGAAGTAAACTGTCTCTCTTCCTCAGCGAGGTTTTGTGTCAGGCATCAGTGTTTCTGATGCTATCTCATCCTCCGCAGATCCAGGAAGATCAGATTTAACCTGGTACAGAGCCTTCTCCCCATTAGTAACTTTGCTGGAGTTTCTCTGTAGTTGTATGAGGGATGATCCTACAATCAAATAGGAACCCGGATGGTTTGGTATCGAGTGAAGCTGTAGGGTGTTTCTTTAAGCCTGCCTTCAAAGTGTGGACAGCTCCTTCTGCCACACGACTGGATGATGGATGGTATGGGGCTGTCCTTATATGTTGAATGCCATTCGACTTTAGGAAACACTCAAATTCCCTGCTGAAAAATGATGGTCTGTTATCTCTGACCAACACGTCTGGGAGTCTTTTCATTGCAATAGATTCATGCAGTTTTTCTATTATCGTCCTGGTGTTTGATGAATTAATTCTTTGCATGTCTGACCACTTTGAGTGGACGTCCATAATGACTAAGAGCATTGAACCCATGAAACAGCCTGCATAGTCGTCTTGCAACTGACTCCAGTGTTTACCCGACCGTTCCCACAAAGTTGCAGTAATTTTTGTCCTTGTTCGCACTCTGGGCACTGCCACACCAATGCAGCTATGTCTGCTTCCTGACCTCAAGACATGACATCTCACCAACATCTTCATCTTGGAAATACTTGATGAGCCTGGTGAGTATATAGCGACGACCTATGCTCAGGATAGCCACTGTTGCTCTCCATAGTAATATGCCATCCTCTACAGCAATCTGGTCTCTGATATTGAGCCAATTTAGGTAAATCTTTCACCCCATCAAGGTTGGGCCCAAGCCTTTTACTACTATCAGTGGCAACTGAACAAGCTAGTCATCATAAGAGATCACAATCAAAGTTGTACCCTTAATCTATAAAGGGTCCCCTGTAGAAGTTCTTAGTCTAGCTAAGGTCTTGCGCAAACTTAAGGGTTGGAGTCCACTGTGAATTTTGACAAAGACTGGTTCTGCAACCATTCCGAAATAGCTGTGCCAGTGTCGACCTCCACTGGAACTGGGTGACCATTTAACCAGATGTTTATTTTGATTGGTTCCAATTTGGAAGTTGCTAAGCAAACTAGATATAGGTGGACCTTCCTGGGTGTGCACTGTCCTGGATACCAACCTATGAATTCTCTTACTCACATTAGGTAATGCAGGGCTCTTTTGCTGTCTCGAGTCTGTATACTGGCAGCAACTACAATGGCTTGCCGGACCGGATCTTGAAGAAAGTTTTAATCATTTGGCCAAGGCTTTGCATCGTTTTGGGGCTTTGTGTGGGCTGACCTAGTGTCCCTCTGTTCAGGATATAAATGAGGCTATGAATTACCTTCACTCAAGCGGTGTTCCCCAGGTTCGGTCAGACTGGTGAGGGTGTTCACTTCCATTGGAATACCGTGCCAGTCATATTTTCCACTTGCCACATATTCCAAGGATCAAGCCAGTTGTTTGTTGTTTGAAGTCTACTTAGGCTTCAGCTAGTAGGCACTTTTACATGATCACATTAATCCCACACAATAAACGGTCTCTCAGCATCTCATGAAGGCTTGAACCAAAGTCACATGCCTCTGCCAATCATCTTAACCAATCAAAAATCCTGAAATGAATTCCCTGGTTCTTGAATTGCCAATTAAAAACCTCAGTGTCTCAGAATTACAGGAGGCTTGGGATCATAATATTTCTTAACTAAATCCATCAACTCTTGAAAGATTTTAATATCGAGTGCCTCAGGGAAAGTTAAGACCTGATAACTGAGAAAAAAAAATGCAAGTCCACAAGCTGTCAGGAGAATTACTTGTTGCTTTTCATCTGCCCACCCAGAAAAGATAATGCATTCTTTCCACAAACCAGGCCCAGTCTTTGACAGCAGGATCAAATAAGTCAAGCTTCCCAAATATTGGCATGATGCCCAGAAATGCTTATCCCAACTCAACAACAACTGTTGCAACAATTTTCTTCAGAAGCATGCTTTGCTCTCATCGCCACTGAAATAACTCCACAGAGGCTGTGAGCTTACAAGAAGTCACCCTTTATTTAGATGTAGAAACTCCTCGACACTGATCCGGCCCTCAGAGCCAGCTCAGAGTGAACAGGCTGTCTGACACTCCTGTTATATCTGTCAGCCAGGGCTCCCTGATTGGACCAGGTTAACAACCCCAGTCAGAAAAGTCATATTATATGAGGTCCACCTAGCTGGCCTTGTTACAATTACTATAGAACACCCCACTATCAACTGTTACCATTAACCCAACACTCAACCAGACTCACCATATACAGTGCTGAAAATGTGTTGCTGGTTAAAGCACAGCAGGTTAGGCAGCATCCAAGGAACAGGAAATTCGATGTTTCGGGCCAGAGCCCTTCATCAGGAATCAGTTTCCTGATGAAGGGCTCTGGCCCGAAACGTCGAATTTCCTGTTCCTTGGATGCTGCCTAATCTGCTGTGCTTTAACCAGCAACACATTTTCAGCTCTGATCTCCAGCATTTGCAGACCTCACTTTTTACTCACCATATACAGTGGCTACAACAGCAGGTCAGATGCTAGGGGTACACAGTGAGCAGCTCATCTCACTCCCTGTCCACTAACCATAAGGCACAAGTCAGGAGTGTGATGGAATACTCCCCACTTGCCCAGACAGGTGCAACTCCAACAAGCTTGATAGCATTCAGGACAAAGCAGCCCCCTTGATTGGCACCACATCCACAAACATCCACTCTCTCCATCACCAATGCTCAGTCACAGCAGTGTGTACTATCTACAAGATGCATTGCAGAAATTCACCAAATGTTCTTAGACAGCACCTTCCAAACCCACATCCACTTCCATCTAGAAGGACAAGGGCAGTAGATACATAGGAACACTACATCATGCAAGTTCCCCCCAAGCACTTCACCCAGCTTGGAAATGTCTCACTGTTCTTTCATTGTTGCTTGTCAAAATCCTGGAATTCTCTCCCTGATGGCATTGTGGGTCAACCCACAGAATATGTACTGCAGCAGTTCAAGAAGGCAGCTCACCACCACCTTCTCAAGGGCAACTAGGGACGGGCAATAAATTATGGCCACCCAGCAACGCCCATTTCCCATAAGTGAATAAAACAATCCTTGCTCGTATATTACCCCCAGTTGCTGCAATAGCTGGGCTTTACTTGTAATTTTAATCCATGCACTTTAATTTTGTTTCCTAAACTCCTTTGTCAAAAGTCTTTGAAAAATCTCAATCCACCACATTTTCCTTATCGACTCTGGTTGTAATATCCTGGAAAAATCTCTTATAAAATTTTGGTTTCCCCACTAATCTATAATGGCCCAGCCCTATCAGAAAATGATTTTTTTTTCAATATCCTGTAATTACATCTTTTACAATAGATTCTCATATTTTCTCTACTGTTGATGTCAGGCTATCAGATCTGTAGTTCCCTTTTCTTTCTCTGTAACAGTGCTTTCCAGTCTGCATGTGTTGTTACAAAACTAACAGAATGTTGGAAGATGATTACCAATAGATCCACTGCCTCCATAGTCATCTCTTAAGATGAAGATTGGTGAGTCTTGGGAAGGTGCCAACTTTCAGTTCCATTGATTTCTCCAAGACTACTTTCTTACTAATACTGATTATTTCAGTTCCACTCTCTCACTGTACCTTGTATCGTAATTATTTCAGCGATACAGGGACACTTATGTCTTCCTCTAGAAAGACTTGTACTTATTTAGCATCTTTGCCATTTCTCCATTTTCTATTATAAATTGTCCCTTGTCTGCCTGTAGTTGACCTATATTTAGCTTTGCTGTTCTTTTATTGCAAATGCTTATAGATGTTTTTGCAATCAGATTTTTTATTTCTTATAATTTTACATTCATGTTGTATTTGCTCTTTCTTTCATCAATTTCATGATTCCCCCTTAGCATTAGACTGTCAGTTCCACATTTCCCTCCAGGAATGATTCTATGTGCAGAAGCCAACTCCCACACTGGAGTGGAAAGCAACTCCTTTTCATAGATACAAGTAAGCACCACCAACAAATTGAGGAAAAACCCAATTTTAGGCAGGTTTTGGCAGTTGACAGTCATAGGTCAGATGAAATGTATTACAGGGGAGTCAAGTGATGCATTTCCTCAGACTAATGACACAAGAGAGAGGTAAAGAAATAAAGAGTGCAACTCTAAACAACAGAAAGGGCTGGGGGGGGTAATCCCTGAATGTGGCAGCACAGGCTGAGAAAACAGTTAATAAGGAATATGGGTTCCTGGGACTGATGGACAGAGGTGTCAAGTACAAAGGCAAGGAGGCTGTGGTTAACCTGGTTAAAACACAAGTTTGATCTCATCTGGAATATTGTGTCCAATTCTGGGCCCTGCAATTTAGGAAGGAGGTGAAGGCTGCTGAGGAGTGTGCAGGAAATATTTACCAGGAGAAAGTGAGCACTGCAGATGCTGGAGATCAGAGCTGAAAGTCTGGTGCTGGAAAAGCACAGCAGGTCAGGCAGCATCTGGGGGACAGGAGAATCAACGTTTCAGGCATAAGTCCTTCATCAGGAATGAGGCTTGTGGGTCAAGGGGGGCTGAGAGATAAATGGAAAGGGGTGCCAGGAGCAATTGGAATAGGTTATGTGGATTGAATTGGCAAAGCTGAGGCCTTTCTTCTTACAGGAGGGCAGGTTGAGAGGAGATTTGATAGACTGCCCCAACTCTGAGCCAGGATGGTCAGGTTCAAGTCCCATCCTTTCCAGAGGTGTGTAATAACATCGTTGAACAGATTGATGAGAAAATACCTTCTGCACAGAGTGATTGGAGGGAAACTGTTCCTATGGTTGAGAACCTTGGTGGATTGGAGAGATGGTGGCATTGGTTTAAGGTCAATGACAGAAGAAGGAATGGTGACTCACTTCGGCAGTGGGGTGGGGGTTGGGGGTCGGGCTGTAGTATTTGACCTGACAGTCAGTCGTGGCTATTAAAAGGGAATTTGATAATCACCTGAAAGGAAAGAAGTTGCTGGGTTACGAGGAAAGGGTTGCAAGTACAAGCAGAACAGGCTGACTGGCCTGCTTCCCTGCTGTAACCATTGTAGGTGCAGGTCACAGTGGTCCCCGAAGAATCTACAGAGGCAAGGGCTTCTCTCTCTCTCTCTCTCTCTCTCTCTCTCTCTCTCTCTCAGCAAACAGCTCATTCTCTCTACTGCTCCAAACCCCTCTGTTGCTGCAGCTCCATGACAATAACCTCCCATTAGCTGTACCCGGAGGTCATTCAGTTACATCCAGTAGCACCCTGACACCTGGCAGCACTGCTGCCAACACTTTACCAGCATTTCAGAACTCCTGCGATAACCCAGTCCTCCCCAAGACACTGCACAAGCCAGCTGATAATAACATGCAGCTAAACTGCAGGTCAGAGGTCAATTTGACCAGGTCTGCAGTGTTCCCTTCTGCGTCCAACTTTAAAGTAAGGGCGTTTACTGGATCATGAAGGAAGTTTGTTATTCACCAAATCCAAGCCCCAACATCATCCTGTTGAGGAATCTAGAAACAGTTTAAAGATGCGGTGACCCCCAACCGAGGTGTGCAGCAATGTCTTCTCTCAGTGGGCCATTCATTTTGAAATTCTCTCCTGCAGAGAGCAGTGGGTTGCTGTTATGGAATATGTTCAAGGCAAGTTTTTGAAAAAATCAAATGGAAAGTGGGGGGTCTGCCGGGGGCTCACTGACTTTCGAATTAGCCACAATCCTAACGAATGGCTGAGCAGCCTCAAGTGGTCAAAAGGCCTACTCCTACCATTGAGTGAAGCTACCCATTCTGTCTGGTCCCAGTGCCCACATGCTATCAGACTGAGCAATACGCTAATAGGCAGGAATGCAGCAGACATGGTCCAGAGTATTGTCATCAGTTGTCACTTTAACCAGCCCTCTCGTAATGGCAAACCTATCAGCGGCGCAGAGCTGGACTCCAGAATCTAGACCTTGGTCACCATTTATCTACTGAGTGAAACATCCCTGGACCCATCTGTTTTCCCTCAATGCGCTCACACCAAACACTCACCGGCACATTCTTCTCCATCGTGGCTGTTTTAAGGGTCCCGGAGATATATTCGTTCCCACCTTAATTCCGGACGGGTGGGGGAGAGAGGTAGTTTACGGCCTGCCTACGTCCTGTTTGGATCACGGTGGGTGAGGCAGGGTGTCGTTTGGATCAACGCATCTGAACGAATTTAACTGGGTAAACCCTGGGCCTTGTGTGCTGGTCTCCTCCTCTCTAGGCTGCCAGCATGTTTCAGCACATGCTGTAGGTTTGTCAGCGCACTGCAGCTCATGCCCAGCAACATTGTTTCCCAATCACATGGTACAAGCAGCCCTGCCATTTCTTAAAGGCAGTAAGCCTCTTAAAGGCAAGTTAGAAACGAGGTTTACCAAAATATTAAAAACCCTGCAACATGAGCAACGGGCTGCACATTGGGATGGAAAGAGAGGTTTGCATTTATATAGGCGGTTTTAACTATAGCTCGAATTCCTCGCATCAATTTGAGAGAAGATGGAATTAAAGGTAATGTATTACAGTTGAATAAAGGCAACTACAGAGGCACGAGGGAGGAGCTGGGGAGAATTGACTGGGAGAGGAGCCTAGCAGGAAAGACAGTGGGACAGCAATGGCAGGAGTTTCTGGGAGTAATTCTGGAGACACAGCAGAGATTCATTCCGAGGAAAAAGCAGCATGGTACAGGGAGGATGAGGCAACCATGGCTGACTAGGGAATGTCAGGGATAGCATAAAAGCAAAAGAGAAAGCATTTAATGTGGCGAAGGGCAGTGGGAAACCAGAGGATTGGGAAGCTTACAAACACCAACAGAGAGCAACAAAAAAAGAAATAAAGAGGGAGAAAATTAAATATGAGGGTGAGCTAGCCAGTAATATACAGGAAGACTGCAAGAGTTTCTTTCAATATATAAAGAGCAAAAGAGAGGCAAAAGTGGACATTGGGCCACTGGAAAATGAATATGGAGAGATAGTAGTGGGGAACAAAGATATGGCTGAGGAACTGAATAATTGCTTTGTGTCTGTCTTCACAGTGGAAGACACAAATAATATCCCAAAAATTCAAGAGAGTGAGGGGGCAGAGCTGAGTGTGGTGGCCATCACCAAGGAGAAGGTGCTAGAAAAACTGAATAGCCTGTAGGTGGATCAGATGGACTACACCCCAAAATTCTAAGGAAGATAGTTGAAGAGATAGCGGAGACATTAGTGGTGATTTTTCAGGAATTGCTAGCATCAAGGAGGGTCCCAGAGGACTGGAAAATAACAACACCCCTGTTTAAAAAGGGAGTAAGGCAAAAGATGGAAAATTACAGACTGATTAGTCTAACCTCGGTTGTGGGTAAGATCCTGGAATCCATTTTGAAGGATGAGATTTCTGAATACTTGGAAGTGTATGGTAAAATAGGGCAAAGTCAGCATGGTTTCATTATGGGGAGGTCATGCCTGACAAATCTGCTAGGATTATTTGAGGAGGTAACGAGCAGGTTAGACCAAGGAGAGCCAATGGATATTTATCTACCTTGACTTCAAGAAGGCCTTTGACAAGGTGCTGCACAGGAAGCTACTGAGTAAGATAAGGGCCCATGGTGTCAGAGGCAAGGTGCTAGCATGGATAGAAATTTGGCTGTCTAGCAGAAAGTGGGGATAAAAAGGTCATTCTCAGGATGAGAGCCAGTGACAAGTGGTGTTCTTCAAAGCTCAGTTTTGGGACCACAACTTTTCACTTTATACTAGATGAAGGAAGTGAAGGCATTCTGGCTAAGGTTGCTGATGATACCAAGATAGATAGATGGACAGGTAACATTGAGGAGGCAGAGAGGCTGCAGAAGGGTTTGGGCAGGTTAGGAGAGTGGGCAAAGAAGTGGCAGATGGAGTACAACATGGCAAAGTGTGAGGTCATGCACTTGGGTAGGAAGAATAGAGGCAAGGACTATTTTCTAAATGGGGAGAAAATTCAGAAGCCTGAAGTGCAAAGAGACTTGGAAGTTCTAGTCCAGGATTCCCTCAAGGTAAACTTGCAGGTTGTGTCAGTAGTTAGGAAGGCAAATGCAATGATCGCATTTATTTTGAACATAAAAGCAGGGATGTATTTCTGATTCTCTATAAGGCTCTTGTTAGACCACATTTTCAGTATTGTGCACAGTTTTGGGCCCCATACCCCATTGGGGCATGTTCAGAGGTTCACAAGAATGGTCCGAGGAATGCAAAGCTTAGTTTATGAGGAATGTTTACGCACTCTGGGTTTATACTCGATGGAGTTTAGAAGGATGAGGGGGGATCTAATTGAAACGTACAGAATACTGAATGGCCTGGACAGAGTGGATGTTGGGAAGATGTTTCCATTGGTAGGAGAGACCAGGACCCGAGGGCAAGGCCTTAGAGTAAAGGGAAGACATTTTAGAACAGAGATAAGGAGAAACATCTCCAGTCATAGAGTGGTGAATCTATGGAATTCATTGCTACTGTAGAGGCCAGGTCACTGAGTATATTTTAAACTGAGATAGATACGTTCTGGAGGATCAAGGGTTACAGGGAGAAAGCAGGAGACTAGGGTTGAGGAACATCTCAGTCATGATTGAGCGGCAGAGCAGAATTGATGGGCAGAATGGCCTAATTTCCGTGCCTGTGTCTTATGGTCTTATAGTGAGTCATTGAGCATGAGTGGGGAACAGCCTGAGCTGGGGTAAGGCAAGCTTCCCTTGTCACCTCACTGCCCCAGGGGAGTCAGCGAGAAACCCTGACAGGTATTCTATATGGAGGAGATCATTAATGGGCGAACTGCACCCATCGCTGCCAAGGAGCATGGAAGGGTCCAGCTCCAGATGGCATTCGCAGAGAGCTTGCTTTCTCTGCAGCCCCTGCTCCCCATTGAGCTATGGACCCCGAGGCAATGCCACAGCTGGCCTTGAAGTGGGCAAGCTCTGTGAGGATGTGGCAAGTACGCCCAAACCATCTCCAAATAAACAAACACTCGCAGATTCTTGGTGGTGTAGGACTCTGTGTATCGTTCACAAAGCTGCAGTGTGGGTGTCTTCCCCTTCAAATGGCAGCAGCTCCCACCTCACCTTCTCCCTCTCCTTTCTAAACAGAGTGGAAGGCGCGGGCAGGTTTTGTCCAACGAGAGTATCCTGGCCTGGATTTCACACGGCATCACACTGCTCACCGCAGCAGTTGAAAGGCCAGAGCACAGCTCACCCATCTAAAACACTGCCTGCAGTATTCAACTGGGTGGCAACAGCCTTGGATTTCTCAGAGAAGTTGGGCATGGGATGTGGGGGGGGGGGGGGGCGAGAAAGAGTGGAGGGAGGAGGGGGGGTGCTGTCATTGCCCCACCAGCCGATGACAATGTGGGATGGGACGGGAGTCTTATTCTCCCCCTCCAAACTATATGGACAGAATGGGGTTGGGGAATTTCATTACCCACCCCCAAAGGTGATTTCAATTGGTTCCATTACCCTGTGACCCAATAGTCAATATCAGCTGGATATCAGCACTGTACAACCAGGACAGTGCTTTTTTCACACAGTTGGTTGTGTGCAAGAATCAGATGCAGCTCCTCAGGACTGCATAAATGACAAGCAGCACACTCCCACCACCGAGCTAACCGTCACAGGTAACCACCAAGGCTAACCACCAGAGGTAACCGCGAAGGGTAACCACCACAGGTAACCACCATGGGGAACCTCCACAGGTAACCACCATGGGGAACCTCCACAGGTAACCACTAAGGGTAACCACCACAGGTAACCACCATGGGTAACCTCCGCAGGTAACCATCATGGGTAACCACCATGCGTAACCACTGCAGGTAACCACCATGGGTAACTTCTACAGGTAACCACCATGGGTAACCTCCACAGGTAACCACTGCAGATAACCTCCACCAGTAACTACCAAGGGTAACCACCACAGTTAACCACTGCAGATAACTTCCACCGGTAACCACCAAGGCTAACCACCAGAGGTAACCGCGAAGGGTACCCACCACAGGTAACCACCATGGGTAACCTCCGCAGGTAACCACCATGAGTAACCTCCACAGGTAACCACTGCAGATAACCTCCACTAGTAACTACCAAGGGTAACCACCACAGGTAACCATCATGGGTAACCTTCACAGGTAACCACCATGGGTAGCCACCACAGGTAATCACCATGGGTAACCTCTGCAGGTAACCACCATGGGTAATCTCCAAAGGTAACCACCATGGGTAATCACCACAGGTAACCACTGCAGATAACCTCCACCAGTAAATACCATGGGTAACCTCCACAGGTAGCCACCATGGGTAACCTCCACAGGTAACCACTGCAGATAACCTCCACCAGTAACTACCAAGGGTAACCACCACAGGTAACCATCATGGGTAACCTTCGCAGGTAACCACCATGGGTAGCCACCACAGGTAAGCACCAAGGGTAACCTCCGCAGGTAACCACCATGGGTAACCTCCACAGGTAACAACCACAGGTAACCACCATGGGTAACCCTCACAGGTAACCACCATGGGGAACTTCCATAGGTAACCACTGCAGGTAATTACTACAGGTATTAATTCAGATAACCATCATAGGTAATCACCAAGGGTAACCTCCACAGGTAACCACCATGAGTAACCTCCACAGGTAACCACTGCAGGTAATCACTACAGGTAATAACACAGATAACCATCACAGGTAACCATCATGGGTAGCCACTAAAGGTAACCACCACATGTAATCACTAGAGGTAACCTCTACAGGGTAACCACCATGGAGAACTACCACATGGGTAGCCACTACGGATAACAGAGATAATCACCGCATATAACCACCACATGTAACCACCACAAGTGAGAGATAGTGAGGACTGCGAATGCTGGAGCGTCAGAGTTGGTAAAGTGTGATGCTGGAAAAAGCACAGCAGGTCAGACAGCACTCAAGGAGCAGGAGAGTCAATGTTTCGGGCATCAGTCCAGCTGAAGGGCTTATGTCCGAAATATTGACTCACCTGCTCTTCAGATGCTGCCTGACCTGCTGTACTATTTCCAGCAGCACACTTTATCATCACCGCAGGTAACAACACAGGTAACTACCACAGGTAACAATACAGGTAATCACCACAGGTAACCACCACAGGTAACAACACGGGTAATCACCACTGGTGATTTTTTGAGATGACCAAACAGGTGGATGAGAGTAAAGATGTTGATGAGCTGTATATGGATTTCAGTAAGACCTTTAGAGTCATAGAGTCATAGAGATGTACAGCATGGAAACAGACCCTTTGGTCCAACCCGTCCATGCCAACCAGATATCCCAAGCCAATCTAGTCACACCTGCCAGCACCCAGTCCATATCCCTCCAAACTCTTCCTATTCATATACCCATCCAGATGCCTTTTAAATGTTGCAATTGTACCAGCCTCCACCACTTCCTCTGGCAGCTCATTCCATACACGGACCACCCTCTGTATGAAAAAGTTGCCCCTTAGGTCTCTTGTATATCTTTCCCCTCTCACCCTAAACCTATGCCCTTTAGTTCTGGACTCCCTCACCCAGGGAAAAGACTTTGCCTATTTATCCTATATAAGCAGGAGTGTCTTTCCCCCTCCAACTCTATTTTGATTTAATCCCTGCCCTCCCCTTCACTGTTTGATCACGCAGCATTGCCCCTTTGATGTGAAGGGCACTGCTTGTCACAGGCCACTCGGGTGTTTTTTTGCTTCCTGGTGGTGGAAACTGAATAAAGATTTGTACACCTTGTGTCTCTCACTGTGTCTCACACCCGCACACCCACAACATGGGTGCTGGGGAAAGTATAAGCACTACCGCAGTTAGACGGTAGTGTGGGGGTTGCAAAAGAAAATGTAAAAATAAATAAATAAGCGGGAGTGTCAGGGATTCTCTTCACACTGAGTGCTGGTGAAAAAAATAAACAGGAGTGTCTGCCCATTTGCCACCAGGCAGTGGGGATCCCCAGTGGAGGACTCTCCACGCAGGGGTCCTTCCCCCTTTCTCTCGGGGATCTGGGGTGGAGGGTGCTGCACACAGCGGTCCCTTCAACCGCAGATTGCGGTGGTTCACGGACTCCCAACCCAACCGCTTGTTCTGTGGTGCTGTGGAGTCCACGGACCATGTATATATTGGGTGTGGACATTTGCACTCCCTTTTTGATTTTCTTAAAAACCTTCTTCTCTGTCTTTAGTTGCATTTCAGTCCAACACTCCTGATCTTCAGGCACCCGGTACAGAGGGGCGGAGGGTAGGTCTGAGGACCTCCTCATGGGTCTACTCCTGGGCCTGGCCAAACTGGCCATAAACAGGTCCAGGCAGCGGGCCGTGGAGGGGGTCATGAGGGCCGACTGCCTGCCCCTCTTCAGTGGTTACGTTAGAACCTGGGTGTCTGTGAAGAGGAAGCATGCTGTGTCTACCAACGCCTTTGAGCTGTTTAGGGAGAGGTGGGTTCCGCAGGGAGTGGAGTGTATGATTTCCACCTCCAACTCTATTTTGATTTAATCCCTGCCCTCCCCTTCACTGTTTGATCACACAGTATTGCCCCTTTGATGTGAAGGGCACTGCTTGTCACTGGCCACTCGGGTGTTTTCCTATCTTCCAGGTGGTAAAAATTGAATAAAGATTTATGCACTTGTTTGTTCTTCACTGTGTCCTACACCTGCACTCACGTGATATGGGTGGTGGAGAAAAATAAGCACTACTGCTGTTAGGCAGTGATGTGGGAAGAAAAAAGAAAAACAAAATAAACAGGTCAGAGGTTCGGTTGACTCTGAGAGCTGGCTCTGTACTGGCTGGGTCAATGTGATGTAATGTACATGTGTAAATAAACTTGGTGATTGGATATTGGCATTCATGGAGTTACTTCAAAAGTGTCCCTGTTTCAAAATTGTTTCTTGTTACATTCTTTGTTACTCGGTACTCTTACCGGGGGTTATCTTGGTTTATAACTTCTTGGCATTCTCATCTTCATGTTGATGGAGAAAGAAGTTTCTTTAAGGGTGTTTATCGAAACTAGTCTTTGCATCCAAGGCTAATTGTGTTCAGAAATGTAATTCCCCAATATGTAATGTATTTAAAGTTCTATTCTTGTATGAATATGTCTCTACGCTAATATGTAATTATAATTATTTAAAAAGCCTCATCTCAGGTCAGTCACATTTTCCCTATTTCATATAAAAAATTGGAAATCTCTCATCAGGTGGTTTTCACCTGAACTTCCTTATCAGAGTGTAACTGTTTGCATTCTAGTCCCATCTTACTAGGCCTCAGGCATTTTGTTATCTGGCTGTGAAGGCCATGATTTGAGCGAAATGAAATGCTGCGTGAGCTAAAATTCCCTTTGATTGTCTGTTAAAAAGAAAACCCCTAATAGCCATTTTAGTGCTGCAGCCCTCACAGCACCAGGGACCCAGGTTTGATTCCAGCCTCAGGCAACTGTGTAAAATTTTCACATTCTCCCCGTGTCTGCATGGGTTTCCTCCGGGTGGTCCAGTGTCCTCCCACAGTCCAAAGATCTGCAGGTTAGGAACCCCACCCCTCTAACTGCACCCTCCCACAGTCCTCACCTTCCATTCCACTAATCTCCAGATACAGCACATTATCCTCAGTTATTTCCACAACCTATGGACAGACCCCACCAGCAAGAATATATTTCCCTCCCCATCCCTATGTGCATTCCACAGAAACCATTCCCTCTGTGACTCCCTCATTAGGTCAACACAACCACCAATCCACCCTCCATACCCAGCACCTTCCACTGCCATCACAAGAGTTGTAAAGCCTGTGCCCACACCTCCCCCCTCACCTCCAACCTAGGCCCCAAATGATCCTTCCACATCCGGCAGAGATTTTCTGGCACATCCACCTACCTCATCTACTGTGCCCATTGCTCTCAATGTGGTCTCCTTCAGTCGGGGAGACTGGGGGGGGGTGCCAACTTATGGAACGTTTCAGGGAACATCTCTGGGACACATGCACCAAACAACCCCACCACTTCAACTCCCCCAGTGACATGCAAATCCTGGGTGGTCTCTACCACCAAATCAAAACCACCCGCAAACTGGGGGAAGAACACCTCATCTTCCACTTTGGGACCCTTCAACCACATGGAATCAACATCAATTTCACCAGTTTCCTTATCTCCTCTCTCCCCACCTCATCCCGGATCCAACCATCCAACTCGGCACCGCCTTCTTAACCTGTCCTACCTATCCATCTTCCTTCCCACCTATCTGCTCCATCCTCTCCACCGACCAATCACAATTACCCCTCCACCTGCTCCCACCTATCACCATCCCCCCTCCCCCACCCCCACCCCTACTTCCCTATTTATCTCTCAGTTCCCTTCACCTTCCACATTCCTGATGAAGGACTTATGCACAAAACATCAACTCTCCTGCTCCTCAGATGCTGCCTGACTTGCTGTGCTTTTCCAGCACCACCCTTTATGACTCTGATTTCCCCAGCATCTGCAATCCTCACTTTCTCCTGCATGCTAAACTGCCCATAATGTCCAGGGGTGTGCAGGCTAGGTAAATTAGCCATGGGAAATGCAGGGATAGGGTACAGAGGTGGGTCTGGGTTGGATGATCTTCGGAGGGTCATTGTGGACTCAGTGGGTCAGAAGACTTGTTTCCAGGCAGTAGGGATTCTATGATTTGAAGGTAACCTCCACAGATAAAAACACAGGTAATCTTCACAGATAACAAAAGGTAACAAAAAAATAATTGCTGGAAATTCTCAGCAGGTCTGGCAGCATTCTGTGGAGAGAAATCGGTCAAAGTTTCATTCCAGTGACCCTCTCTCAGAACTCACGGTAACTGGGAAAAAGTTAATATTTATATAGGAGATGGGGTGGGGGTAGGTGGAGGAGTAAACGATAGGTGGAGGTATAAACCAAAGAAGGAAAAACGCAGTTGAAGAAAGGAGTGGTTAAAGATCTATTAGGGGAATGAATAGCTGTAATGAAGGCTATTGGTAGCTGCCAATAGGTTGTGTGTGGTAGCAGACCACGTGATAACAAGGTCTGGTGTGTGGAGGTTGGAGTAAGACCATGGGAGAAAATTCTCAAGCGCTAAAATTTTAGAACTCAATATTACATCCAGAAGGCTGCATTGCTTCTAGCTTGCATTGAGTTTCTCTGGAGCACTGCAGCCAGCTGAGACAGAGGGCCTGGCCAGGGAATAAGGTGGCATGTTGAAGTCGAAATATATGACACTGGAAAAGCACAGCAGGTCAGGCAGCATCCGACAAGCAGGAGAGTCGATGTTTCAGACATAAGCCTTTCATCAGGAATGTTGGGGGGGTGGGGTTGAGGTGAGAGACAAATAGGAGGGTGGGGGGTGGGGCGGGGGGGAAGGTAGCTGGGAAGGCGATAGGTGGATACAACTGAGGGGTGGTAGTGATAGGTTGGTTGGAGCAGATGGGTGGGAAGGAAGATGGGCAGATGGGACAGGTCAAGACGGGGTGGTGAAAGGTAGGCAAATGGAAGCTCAGGGTCTTTTTTTGCAGACACTTTTCCTGTAAAGTGGTCACGCATTCTGCACTTCGTGTCCCCAGTGTTGAGGCGGTCACATTGTGAGCTGTGAATGCACAGATCAGATTGAGTGAAGTGCAGGTAAATTGTTGATTCACCTGGAAGCTATATATATGGACCCTTGGTTACTGAGGAGGGAGGAAGTAACTGGGCCGGTGTTACAACTACTGCAGTTGCAGGGAAAAGTGCCGTGAGGCTGTTGGGAGTGTTGAGAGTGAAGGAAGAGTGGACCAGGGTGTCCCCAGGGGGAACGGTCCCTGCAGAAAGCTGACAAGAGAGGGGAGGGGAATATGTGTCAAGTGGTGGGATCCTGCTGGAGGTGGCGGAAATGACGGCTAATGATGCTCTGGATGTGGATGCTGGTGAGGTGGTAATTGAGAACAAGTGGGACCCTATCACTGTTGCGGAGAGGAAGAGAGGGAGTGAGGTCTGAACTGTGGGAGTTGGGTCAGATCTGGCTGAGGGCCCAGGTGGACATTTCGAAGGCTCCCTTGTCGATGTTGGCATCATTGGAACAGATGGGACGAAGACAGAAATGGAGATGGAGAAACTGGGAAAATGGAATAGAGCCTTTACAAGAAGTACGCTGTGAGGATGTATGGTCAAAGTAATTGTGGGAGTCAGTGGATTCATAACGGATATCAGAGGTCAGCCAATCCCCAGAAATGGAAACAGGGATGTCAAGGAAAGGCAAGGAGGAATCAGACAGCAGAAGGCTACGCAGGTAACAAGACAGGCAACCACCATGGGTAACAACACAGATAATTATCACAGGTAACCACTACTGGTTACTACCACAGGTAACAATACAGGTAGGTTCCACAGGTAACAAGAATAGTAACCGCCACTGTAATAACACAGGCAATACATGGTAACCACCACTGGTTACAACCACAAGTAACAACACACATAACCTCCACAAGTAACAGCACAGATAATCGCCGCAGGTAACCACCATAGGTAAAAATACAGGTAACCACCAATAGTAGCTGCCAAAGATAATGACACAACATGCTCTAAAGTACATAAGACATAGGACAGAGGGCCATTCGGCCCATCGAATCCACTCCGCCATTCAGCCATGGCTGATGGGCATTTCAACGCCACTTACCCGTACTCTCCTCGTATCGCTTAATTCCTTGTGAGATTAAGAATTTATTAATCTCTGCTTTGAAGACATGTAACGTCCCAGCTTCCACTGTACTCCCTGGCAATGAATTCCACAGGCCCACCAATCTCTGGCTGAAGAAATGACTCCTCATTTCCGTTCTAAATTGATCCCCTCTAATTCTAAGGCTGTGCCACCAAGTCATAGTATCCCCACCTGACGGAAACAAATTCCCAGCATCCACCCTTTCTAAGCCATACATTATCTTTTAAGTTTCCATTAGATCTCCCCTCAACCTTCTAAACTCTAATGAATACAATCCCAGGATCCTTAACCATTTATTGTATGTTAGGCCTACCATTCTAGGGATCATCAGCGTGAATCTCCGCTGGACGTACTCCAGTGCCAGTATGTCCTTCCTGAGGTGTGGGGCCCAAAATTGGACACAGTACTCCAAATGGGGCCTAATCAGAGCTTTATAAAGCCTTGGTAGCCCATCGCTGCTTTTACATTCCAACCCTCTTGAGATAAATGACAAGTACAGAGCTAAGTCTGCTGCAGTGAGGTGAAACCAAGTTTCATATCCATCCCCTTGTTTTAAATGCAGCTACAGATCTGTTAAAGCTAATGAGCGAGCAATGTACTAGGGAACCTAAAATCTTAAAATGAACTGAAGGCTAAATCAGATCTGAAGTGCCATTCAGTTCAAAGGAGTCAGTGAATACCATACTGAAGCAGAATGGAAATGAAATGTGCTCCGCTTGCTATAGTAATTGGAGAATGGGTGGGGAGTATGCTCGGTATGTCTTATTCATTCAACTTAAATAGATTAGGGGGTGGGGCACTAACATAGCTGAAGAAGTTAAATTATCAAGCTGTGAAATGTAGTCCCTTCTGTACCACCCCCACAACCATTTGAGCATCTAATTAAAATCACCAGATGAGAATGTCCCAAGATGCTACCAGAATAAAGAAGTAAACTAGTCAATTAATATTGAGGCACAGTGGGAACCCAAGAGGATCTCTGTTTAATTTAAAATAGTTGTCTGAATTATTCCTTGCCAATGTAGATCTCTATAATAAAGTTTCTTTCCCAAAGGATCCTCAGCCGTTTTGATGGAAGTTCCTCACAGCCTATCTCCCCAGACACTGCCTGACCAGCTGGGTATTTCTGGCATGCTTTTTTTTCTCATTTTTTTTCTCAAGGCTTTTCTCAGATAGAGTCATAAAGTCATAGAGATGTACAGCAGGGAGACAGACCCTTTGGTCCAACCCGTCCATGCCGACCAGATATCCTAACCCAATCTCATCCCACCTGCCAGCACCCGGCCCATATCCTTCCAAACCCTTCCTATTCATATACCCATCCAAATGCCTCTTAAATGTTGAAATTGTACCAGCCTCCACCACTTCCTCTGTCAGCTCATTCCATACACGCGCCACCCTCTGTGTGAAAAAGTTGCCCCTTATGTCTCTTTTATATCTTTCCCCTCTCATTCTAAACCTATGTCCTCTAGTTCTGGACACCCCAACTCAGGGAAAAGACTTCGTCTATTTATCCTATCCATGTCCCTCATGATTTTATAAACCTCTATAAGGTCATCCCTCCGCCTCAGATGCTCCAGGGAAAACAGCCCCAGCCTGTTCAGCCTCTCCCTATAGCTCAGCTCCTCCAACCCTTGTAAACCTTTTCTGAACCCTTTCAAGTTTCGCAACATCTTTCTGATAGGAAGGAGACCAGAATTGCATGCAATATTACAAAAGTGGCCTAACCAATGTCCTGTACAGCCGCAACATGACCTCCCAACTGCTGTACTCAATACTCTGATCAATAAAGGAAAGCATACCAAACCCCACCTTCACTATCCTATCTATCTGCGACTCCACTTTCAAGGAGCTATGAACCTGCACTCCAAAGTCTCTTTGTTCAGCAACACTCCCTAGGACCTTACCATTAAGTGTATAAGTCCTGCTGAGGTTTGCTTTCCCAACATGCAGCACTTTGCATTTATCTGAATTAAACTCCATCTGCCACTTCTCAGCCCATTGGCCCATCTGATCAAGATCCTGTTGTAATCTGAGGTAACCTTCTTCACTGTCCATTACACCTCCAATTTTGGTGTCATCTGCAAACTTACTAACTATACCTCTTATGCTCGCATCCAAATCATTTATGTAAATGATAAAAAGTAGAGGACCCAGCACCGATCCTTGTGGCACTCCACTGGTCAGAGGCCTCTAGTCTGAAAAAAAACCCTCCACCACCACCCTCTGTCTTCTACCTTTGAGCCATGCCAATACTAAGGATCAACCACATGGCTCCTCACAGCACAGCCCACAAGGTTTGAGTCTCACATCATAGAAACCAGAGGTGAACTCAGCGTTCAAGCTGGGCATAGAGGAGAGTAAGTATGGCCACAACATCAGGAGCACAATTTTGTAGATGCTGGAAACCTGAACCACAAAGACAAAATTCTGGAAGCTCTAGGAATGGAAGCTCTCAAAAGATGGATAGGTAAGGTTTAGAAGGATATGGGGTCAAGTGCAGGGAAATGGGGTTAGCATTGATGGACATTTTGGTCAGCACGGACCAGTTTGGACCAAAAAGCCTGTCTCCATGCTGTAGGGGCCTATGACTCTCAGCAAGTCTGGCCACATTTGCAGGGAGGAAAACAGAGGCCAGCATTTCCTGGGCCTTTTGAGAATAGGTTCAGAAACAGAAAATGGGGGATGGCACAGTTGTGTAACATCAAGATGAAAGCAGTCAAATGGACACTTCAAGAAAGCACAACAACGTCTCTACTTCCTCAGGAGGTTAAGGAAATTCCGCATGTCCACAACCGCTCTTACCAATTTTTAAAGATGCATAATAGAAAGCATCCTGTCTGAATGCATCACGGTATGGTTTGGCAAATGTTCTTTTCAAGACAATAAGAAACTACAGAGAGTTGTGAACGCAGCTCAGTCTATCACGCAAATGAGCCTTCCATTCATTGACTCCATCCTCACTTCTCTCTGCCTCGGAACCCCTCCCACCCCAGTTACACTCTCTTCCATCCTCTTCTGTTGGGCAGAAGATATAAAAGTTTGAATACACATGCTAACAGATTCAAGAACAGCTTCTTCCCTACCGTTATTAGACTTTCTGAGTGGACCTCTCGAACGTTAATTCTGATCTCTATCTCTTTGCACTTACTCTGTAACTGTATTCTGCACTCTGTTCTGCTACCCTGACGCACTTTGTGTGGTAAAATCTGCCTGTGTAGCATGCAAAACAACACTTTTCACTCTATCTTAGTACATGTGATGAAATAAAAACAATCAATCAATCAAAATGCAATGGGCAAAGAACAAAGCCAATGATTTGGCTAATTGAGATGAGTTCTGCGTGGCTTGCTTTGAATGTTTTTGAACAGGGCACAGGAGCCAGTGGGCTTGCAGGAGGGAGCCAGAAAAATCGAATGAGAGTTTGTGAGGGCCAATGTGGATGACCAGGGTGGGCACTGGCAATCGAAAGCAGGACGCTAGGAAAGGATGCAACAATGTGGGCAGTGATCATCAGGATCCTATCATGATGGTGCCATTGGAGCACAAAGGATAGACCATGAGAAAAGGGTGTGTGGAGCTTAGAAATGAGGCCTCCAGGTTTGGAGCTCATTCACCCAGGCTTCAGGAAGCTTGGTTACAGAGAAGGAGAGAGGTTCAGGTGTCAGCACCGATGGCTAGCTGGAGACGCTGCCTCAGTGTGAGGTCTGACAGAGCAAGCGCAGAGAGCCAGAGGACCAACCCCCTTCAGTCAGAAGAAACTACCACCCCCACTGTCCAAGGATCAACTACACACAAATATCCAAATGGCTGTGTCTCCACATGCTGACCTCTCCAAGGAGGTCCTCACTGTTCTGTGTGCTAAGATGGAAGACAGGCTGAGCCTCGTGGGAGCTGGTGGTCAAACAATGCCAGTGGCACTGAAGCTCACATGATGCCAGTGGCACTGAAGCTCACATGATGCCAGTGGCACTGAAGCTAACAAAATGTCAGTAACACTGAAGGTCACTATAGCACTGATTTTCTACACATCCAAGAGTTGTGAGGCTTCAATTTGGCACTCCACAAACCCAAGTGTAGTTGGGTACTCTTGTTAGAAATTTCTTATGTTTACTGGATGTCGCACTTCATTATGGATGTGAACACTATGGAAAATGGTTCCAAGGATGAGAAATATCCACATTGCAGATGGCACTAAAATAGGTGGTAGCATTGACAGTGAGAAAAGTTATCAGAAATTGCAGCTGGACCTTGATCAGCTGGAGAAGTGGGTCAAGAAATGGCAAATAGAGTTCAATATAGAAAAGTGTGAGGTCTTGCATTTTGGAAAGTCAAATCAAGGTAGGAGTTTCATGGTGAATGGTGGGGCCTTGATGAGTGTTAGTGGAACAGAGGGACCTTGGAGTTCAGGTGCACGGTTCTCTGAAAGTGGAGTCACAGATGAAGGAGGCTTTTGGCATACTGGCCTTCATCAGTCAGGGAGTTCAATCATTAAGTAGAGAGGATGGGAAGTTATGTTGCAGTTGTACAGGACGTTGGTGAGGCTGCATTTGGAGTATGTGTTCAGTTTTGGTCACCTTGCTATAGGAAAGATGGTGACTGAAAATGTGTTGCTGGAAAAGCGCAGCAGGTCAGGCAGCATCTTAGGAACAGGAGATTTGACGTTTTGGGCATAAGCCCTTCTTCAGGAATGAGGAAAGTGGGAGGAAGAGATCTTCTTCAAGGAAGGCATCCTTGCAAGAGGATTCGCAGTAGGTTAAAATCTTCGAGGAGAAAGTGAGGTCTGCAGATGCTGGAAATCATCTCCAGCATCTGCAGACCTCACTTTCTCCTATAGGAAAGATGTTATTAAACTGGAAAGAGTGCAGAAAAAATTTGCAAGGGTGTTGCCAGGACTCAAGGTCCAGGATACAAATGCTACAGGAAGGATGGAAAGGGAGGCAAGAGAGGAGGGGGAGTAGCATTTTTGATAAGGGATAGCATTACAGCTGTGCTGAGGGAGGATATTCCCAGAAATACATCCAGGGAAGTTATTTGGGTGGAACTGAGAAATAAGAAAGGGATGATCACTTTATTGAGATTGTATTATAGACCCCCCAATAGTCAGAGGGAAATTGAGAAACAAATCTGTAAGGGGATCTCAATTATCAGTAAAAATAATAAGTTAGTTATGGTAGGGGATTTTAACTTCCCAAACATCGACTGGGACTGCCATAGTGTTAAAGGTTTAGTTGGAGAGGAATTTCTTAAATGTGTACAAGACAATTTTCTGATTCAGTATGTGGCTGTACCTACTAGAGAAGGTGCAAAACTTGACCTACTCTTGGGAAATAAGGCAGGGCAGGTGACTGAGGTAGGGGAGCACTTTGGGGCCAGTGACCATAATTCTATTCGTTTTAAAATAGTGATGGAAAAGGATAGACCAGATCTAAAAGTTGAAGTTCTAAATTGGAGAAGGGCCAATTTTGATGGTATTAGGCAAGAACTTTCGAAAGCTGATTGGAGGCAGATGTTCGCAGGTAAAGGGACAGCTGGAAAATGGGAAGCCTTCAGAAATTAGGTAACAAGAATCCAGAGAAAGTATATTCCTGTCAGGATGAAAGGGAAGGCTGGTAGGTATAGGGAATGCTGGATGACTAAAGAAATTGAAGGTTTGGTTTAGAAAAAGAAGGAAGCATGTGTCAGGTATAGACAGGATAGATCGTGTGAATCTTTAGAAGAGTATAAAGAAAGTAGGAGTATACTTAAGAGGGCAAAAAGGGGACATGAGATAGCTTTGGCAAATAGAGTTAAGGAGAATCCAAAGAGTTTTTACAAATACACTAAGGACAAAAGGATAGCCAGGGAGACAATAGAGACCCTCAATGATCAGCAAGGCGGCCTTTGTGTGGAGTCACAGAAAATGAGGGAGATACTAAATGAATATTTTGCAACAGTATTTACTGGGGAAAAAGATATGGAAGATATAGACTGTACGGAAATAGACGGTGACATCTTGCAAAATGTCCAGATTACAGAGGAGGAAGTGCTGATGTCTCGAAACGGGTAAAGGTGGATAAATCCGCAGGACCTGATCAGGTGTACCCGCGAACTCTGTGGGAAGCTAGGGAAGTGATTGCTGGGCCCCTTACTGAGGTATTTCTAACACTGATAGTCACAGGTGAGGTGCTGGAAGACTGGAGGTTGGCAAACGTAGTGCCACTGTTTAAGAAGGGCGGTAAAGACAAGCCAGGGAACTATAGACCAGTGAGCCTGACCTCAGTGGTGGGTATATTGTTGGAGGGAATCCTGAGGGACAGGATGTACATGTATTTGGAAAGGCAAGGACTGATTTGGGATAGTCATCCTGGCTTTGTGCGTGAGAAATCATGTCTCACAAACTTGATTGAGTTTTTTAAAGAAGTAACAAAGAGGATTGATGAGGGCAAAGCAGTAGACGTGATCTATACAGACTTCAGTAAGGCGTTCAACAAGGTTCCCCATGGGAAACTGATTAGCAAGGTTGGATCTCATGGAATACAGGGAGAAACAGCCATTTGGATACAAAACTGGCTCAAAGGTAGAAGACAGAAGGTGGTGGTGGAGAGTTGTTTCTCAGACTGGAGGCCTGTGACCAGTGGAGTGCCACAAAGATCGGTGCTGGGTCCTCTACGTTTTGTTATTTACATAAATGATTTGGATGCAAGCATAAGAGGTATAGTTAGTATGTTTGCAGATGATACCAATATTGGAGGTGTAATGGACAGCGAAGAGAGTTACCTCAGATTACAACAGGATCGGGACCAGATGGGCCAAGGGGCTGAGAAGTGGCAGATGGAGGTAATTCAGATAAATGCGAGGTGATGCATTTTGGGAAAGCAAATCTTAGCAGAACTTATACACTTAATGGTAAGGTCCTAGGGAGTGTTGCTGAACAAAGAGACCTTGGAGTGCAGGTTCATAGCTCCTTGAAAGTGGAGTCACAGGTAGCTAAGATAGGATAGTGAAGAAGGCGTTTGGTATGCTTTCCTTTATTGGTCAGAGTATTGAGTACAGGAGTTGAGAGGTCATTTTGCAGCTGTACAGGACATTGATTAGGCCACTGTTGGAATATTGTGTGCAATTCTGCTCTCCTTCCTATCAGAAAGATGTTGTGAAACTTGAAAGGGTTCAGAAAAGATTTACAAGGTTGTTGCCAGGGTTGGAGGATCTGAGCTACAGGGAGAGGCTGAACAGGCTGGGGCTGTTTTCCCTGGAGAGTCGGAGGCTGAGTGGTGACCTTATAGAGGTTTACAAAATTGTGAGGGGCATGGATAGGATAAATAGACAAAGTCTTTTCCCTGGGATGAGGGAGTCCAGAACTAGAGGGCATAGGTTTAGGGTGAGAGAGGAAAGATATAAAAGAGACCTAAGGGGCAACTTTTTCATGCAGAGGGTGGTACGTGTATGGAATGAGTTGCCAGAGGATGTGGTGGAGGCTGGTACAATTGCAACATTTAAGAGGCATTTGGGTGGATATATGAATAGGAAGGGATTGGAGGGATATGGGCCGGGTGTTGGCAGGTGGGACTAGATTGGGTTGGGATATCTGGTTGGCGTGGCCGGGTTGGACCGAAGGGTCTGTTTCCGTGCTGTACATCTCTATGACTCTATGACCTATAGGCAGAGGCTGGACAAGGTAGAAAGTAAAAGATTGAGAGGGGATCTTATAGAAATGTATAAGATCATGAAAGGCAAGGATAGGGTGAATGCAATCAGTCTTTTTCCCAGGGTGGGGAATCGAGGATTAGAAGGCATCAGTTTAAGGTTAGAGAGGAAAGAATAAAAGGGAACCTGAGG
The DNA here is from genome assembly GCF_020745735.1 of Hemiscyllium ocellatum. Lineage (NCBI taxonomy): Eukaryota > Metazoa > Chordata > Chondrichthyes > Orectolobiformes > Hemiscylliidae > Hemiscyllium > Hemiscyllium ocellatum. Next base: position 63,551,878 of record NC_083414.1, read on the forward strand.
GACAACTTTTTTACACAGAGGGTGGTACGCATATGGAATGAGTTGTCAATGGAAGTGGTTGAGGCGGGTACATTAACAACATTTAAAAGGCATTTGGATAAGTACGTGGATAGGAAATGTTTAGAAGGATATGGACCAAGTGCAGGAAATGGGATTAGCATTGACGGACATTTTGGTCGGCATGTAGGAGTTTGGACCAAAGGGCCTGTCTCTGTGCTGTAGGACTCTATGGCTCTATAGCTGTATTGGAGAGGTTGGGATTATTTTATTTGGAGGAGAGGCAATGAGGAGTGTGGTTGAAGTTTGTGTGGTCATGAGAAGTTTGGACAAAGTAGTCAGGGAGAAACTGTGCCTAAAGTTTGTGCGAAGATTTGTAGCTCGGGTGCTTATTGTAGTGGTTCTGTTCGCCGAGCTGGGAGTTTTAGTTGCAAACGTTTCGTCCCCTGGCTAGGAGACATCATCAGTGCTGTGGAGCCTCCTGCGAAGTGCTTCTTTGATGTTTCTTCCGGTATTTATAGTGGTCTGTCCTTGCCACTTCCGGGTGTCAGTTTCAGTTGTCCGCTGTAGTGGTTGGTATATTGGGTCCAGGTCGATGTGTTTGTTGAAACTGTGCCTAGCTGTGAGGGGATCAAGGTCAGGTTTGACGTGCTTTGCAAAAGAAGTCAATATGATGGTAGAAAAAACCATTTCCATGCAGTGACTGCCTTGAGCATGGAATGCATTGCCTGGGGATGAGTTTGAGGCAGGTACAGTCAAGGATTTCAAGAGAGCATTGGATGATTATTTAAACAGAGACAGCGTGGGAGTTATGGGGAAGGGAAGAATGGCACTAAATCACGATGCTCCATCAGAGGCCTGGCGTAGATGTGTTGGGCCGAATGGCCTTCTTCCGCACCATAACCATTTTGTGATTCTGTGACTCCTGTCTAGTTGTTTCCTCTTTATTAGGAGCTGAATTGGAGTCAAGCTCATGGCTTGGTGTGATCTTGACAGCCATCCCGTGGCTGATTGCCAGAGGACCACACACCGAGGGGCACCAAAAGTGGGTACAGAAGCCTCCGTTGTCACTTCTGCTGGAGGCCCTGGCATCACTGGCAGAGGGTTGAGGAGCTGCTGCCAACACTGGGAGCGCCCTGGAAGGACCCTCCAAATCATAGAATCCCTCCAGTATGGAAGCTGGCCACTTGGCCCATCATGTTCACGCCTAGCATCCAAACAGCATCCCACCCACACTCAGCCCCTTACCCAATCCCTGTAACCTTGCATTCCCCATGGCTAACCCACTTAGTCTTAGACGCTATGGGCAATTTAGCATGGCCAATCCACTTTATCTGCTCACCTTTGGACTATGAATGGGAAAGCTACCATTCTTCTTCCCTCACAGGTCAACTGCATACAGGTCAGCCCTGTTGACCTGAGAAGGATGGGTTTCTGGCAGAGACACTAAATGCTTTGTCCCCCTCTTGGCTTGCCACTGCTGCATGGTCAAGATTCTGCCGTACATCTCCTATCTCCATTGAGTGTCCATTGGGTCATCCTATGCACAAAGGTCAGCAATTTCTCGACACAGTTGACTTATCTGAGACACGGCGGCACTCAAGACCTGGAGGAACTGTTCCACTTTCTGCATATGGCTGCTTGTCAATTTGGAGATCCTCCTATATTCCCCTTGGCTCTCACCACGGCTGTAGCACACACTTTGTTGAAGCCAACTCCAAAGGCACATAATTAGAGTGGGCCTCAGCATGGGCCTAGCCTCCCACTGTCTACTCCCCCCACCACCAACCCCATCCTCTCCTAAACATCAGTGCCATCTCCCTCAACGTCAAGGGCAGCTACTTGGGCAAGTCCGTGGTGTTCTTACCAAGTTGTGGACCCAAACCTAAAGACCAACATTAACCACTGAGGGCATAGGAGCCAAAGGCTTCCTTCTGCATAAATCTGTGAGATATTCCATAAATCTGTGAGAGTTTCTTGTGGGTGGTGTGAGGGAATATTGCGACATTGCTCCCTCTGAGAATCCCTGTTTCTCTATAGAGTTGGATGGCTAGCTTTTCTTCAGCCTGACCCTTCATGAGAGATCAGATTGTCTGATGGCTTCCCATTGTGACCTTCCAGCTGCCCCCTAGTGTGGTGTTCTGTGTCTCTGGTGGTGGTCCAGACGCTCCGGTGGGCTTTGCGCTGACTTGCTCTGGGTCAGCAATCCTGCCTCGAGCTCTGTGGTGGAGCAACTTCCATACTGTCCATCCAGTTCCTCTGCCAGAGAGCTCAGGATGGACAGGATTGGCATTCCTTCACTGGTCTCGGCCCATTCCTTGATTTCATGGCTGTCTCCTGCTGCCAGCACAAAGCTGTTAGTTACTCCATGAACACAAGCACGCAGCTATACTGGAGGGAGTCCAATTGTCTAGGGTAAGCGCCCGTGTAGCTTTTCTTGAAAAGACTTTGCTGGAGTCAGCATTAGTAGAGGACAATAAAGAATTTCTCTCTCTCTCTCTCTCACACACACACACACACTCTGCCTCTTTCTCTCTCAAACACACCCTCGCCCTCTCCTTCTGCCTCTCTCTCTCTCTCTGTCTGTCTGTCTCTCTCTCTTCTTGGTAAAGTGAGTTGTGTGGTTAACAGACAAGAATATACAGGTTAAACCTCAAAGCTTAACTCACAATTTCTACCTGTGAAGTGGTTATCGCACTTTTACAAATGAATGGGCTCTTGTTCGAAACCATGCAGGAAATTTCTTTAGGGCTCTTTTAGCACTGCGGTAGTGTGCCTACCTCAGGGCCAGGAGGCCTGAGTTCAAGTCTCTCCTGCACCAGAGGTGCACTACAACATCTCTAAACAGGTTAATGAAAAATACCCCAAAACGTAGCATGAAAAAAATTAATTAGCAGAAGTGAGAGAGCATATGTGGGCGGCACGGTGGCACAGTGGTTAGCACTGCTGCCTCACAGCGCCTGAAGACCCGGGTTCAATTCCCGACTCAGGCGATTGACTGTGTGGAGTTTGCACGTTCTCCCCGTGTCTGCGTGGGTTTCCTCCGGGTGCTCCGGTTTCCTCCCACAGTCCAAAGATGTGCGGGTCAGGTGAATTGGCCATGCTAAATTGCCCGTAGTGTTAGGTAAGGGGTAATGTAGGGGTATGGGTGGGTTTCGCTTCGGCGGGTCGGTGTGGACTTGTTGGGCCGAAGGGCCTGTTTCCACACTGTAAGTCTAATCTAAGTCTAATCTAATCTATATATGGAGTTAGTTTTCATTACTTTCCATAAGTAAAAAGCACAGGAATACTTAGATTAGATTGCTTACAGTGTGGAAACAGGCCCTTCGGCCCAACAAGTCCACACCGACCTGCTGAAGTGCAACCCACCCATACCCCTTACCTAACACTATGGGCAATTTAGCATGGCCAATTCACCTGACCTGCACATCTTTGGACTGTGGGAGGAAACTGGAGGAAACCCATGCAGACATGGGGAGAATGTGCAAACTCCACACAGTCAGTTGCCTGAGTCAGGAATTGAACCCAGGTCTCAGGTGCTGTGAGGCAGCAGTGCTAACCACTGTGCCACCGTGCCGCCCCTTAGGGCTGTGAAATTCTGTAGAGTTCACCTTCCCTATCGGTACAACAGGATTCAAGAAGAAACTCTACCAAAGGCCTTTCTGTTACTGATTTGCTCAAAAGACATGATTTTTTTTTGTCAAAAGTAGCCTGTGGATTATGTATTGTTGAGGGTAACTGCTCATGTGGAATTCTGATATAAGTGCAGCTAATACATAGTCCAGGTACAAAATCTCATCTGAAGCATGAAGGACAAAATATGAACAGAAAACTGTTCATCCAAAAGAGCTGTTGTGTGCCAATAGTCTGCAAGAAGTACTTTTCTAATAAAAGACTATTTTAACACTCTGTAGTTTTGCTAATTCACTCGCTTAATGTTGAGTCAAATTTTATCTTAACAAATCTCTGCTTTTGTTTATATAGGGGAACCTTGATTATCCGAATGTCAGTTATCCCAATATCGGATTATCCGAAGGGTATCTCAAGGTACCCATAGAAACATTGCGTCAAAGAGCTGTTTCAACCCTGATTGGGTCTTTTGCTACAGGTACAGTGAACTCTCTCACTGAAATACTGCCGAGAACAGTCCTGGACAGTCCAGGCACCATCTCTAAATGACTGCCTCCCACCCTCTCTCTCTCCGCCTTCCCCCCCCCACCTCCTCACACTTTCCCTGGAGCTCTACACAGGGGTGAACCCTAAACCCCACACTTTCCCAGATACCCTTTCTAACATTGTCCTGTAGAGGGCAGAGGTAGAAACAGTCACAAAGGTGTGTGTGTGTGTGTGTGTGTGTGTGTGTATACGCATGCGATTTGGAGATTTACCCCACAAAGGCAGCAGCAATCTTACTGTTGGTGTACAGTCCGTCTGCCTCAGAGGGTGTGGGGGTAGTGGGGAGCGGATGGAGGGCTGATGGGGGTCGGACGGTGGGTGGGGGTGGACAGGTGAGCGGGGTTGGGGGCGGGCAGGGGGTGGATGGGAGGGAGGGGTCTCACGCGCAGTGTGCTTTTGCCTAGTCTCCTGAACGGGGAGCAGACCTCACAGAAATCTCCAAGCCCCAAGGAAACAATTAACTGAATAATCAATTATCCGAATAATCAATTAACTGAATAATCAATTATCCGAATAATCAATTAACTGAAGAATCAATTATCCAAACGAAATAGTGCCCACCCATCTCGTTCGGATAATCGAGGTTCCTCTGTAAACTTATCTGTGAACAAACCTGAATAAATAGTTTAATCTGCATTTTTAAGGTAATATTTTTCTGCATTCTCACAAGTAGGTGAACAAGGCTGAGTTGCCATATATTCTGCAGTAGGTAACTTACTGCAAGTGGTAGGATTCAGGTTTTCACAACCTTTGCACAGCAGAAAATGATACATTAAATTTACGTTTACTCTATTGAATTTGCTGCTCACCATATGCATTCCTCCATGTTGGGGAGATTGGATACAGACTGTGCGACCATTCAGTAGAAAACCTTAATTCAGCTGCCAGGTGTAACCACAGCTTTGACACTCCTGTCATTTTAGTTCTCCCCTCCATTCCCACTCAAACCTCTCTGCTGTCAATCACCTACACTGTTCACTGAACCTCAATGCAAGCTTGACAACCATCACCGCCTCTTTCAATTTCACCATCTGCAGATTTTTTTTCTTGTTCACTCATGAGATTTGGGTCATTTATTGACCGTCCCTAGTTGCTCTTGATAAGGTAATGATGAGCTGCCTTCTTGAAACGCTACAATCCATATGTCATAGGTAGACCCACAATGCAATTAGGGAGGGAATTTCAGGATTTTGTCCCAGCTACAGAGAAGGAATGCCAATATATTTCCAAATCAGGATGATGAATGGCTTGGAGGGGAACCTGCTGGTGCTGATGCTCCCATGTATCTTCTGCCCTTGTCCTTCTCGATAGAAGTGATCATGGGTTTAAAAGATGCTGTCTATGGATCTTGGGTGAATTTCTACTGTGCATTTAAAAGGAATCTGGATGGGTATCTGAATAGGAAAGGTTGATAGGGATATGGGTCAAATGCTGGCAAATAGGACTAGATTAGGTTGGGATATCTGGTCGGCATGGACAAGTTGGACTGAAGAGTCTGTTTCCGTGCTGTACATCTCTATGGCTCTAAGTAACTCACCTCCTGACTCCCAAAGCTTGCCCACCATCTACAAGGCACAAGTGCTTTAATTGCTTAGATCTTTGAGTACAGGAGTTGGGATGTCAAGTTGAGGTTGTGCAGGATGTTGGTGAGGCCTCTTCTGGAGGATTGTGTCAATTCTGGTCACCATATTATGGGAAGGATATTATTAAGCTAGAGATGGTTCAGAAGAGATTCACCAGGTTGTCGCTGGGAATGGAGGGTTTGAGTTATCAGGAGAGGCTGGAAAGGCTGGTTTTTCATTGGAGCATAGGGGGTTGAGGGGTGATGTCATAGAGGTTTATAAAGTCACCAGGGGCATAGATAAGGTGAATGGCACATGTCTTTTCCCTACAGTGGGGGATTTCAAGACCAGCAAGATATTTTTAGGAGAAAGGAAAGAGATTTAAAGAAGACATGAGGGGCAACTTTCTTACACAGAGAGTGATTTGTGTGTGGAATGAACTTCCAGAGGAAATGATGGATGCGTTGTACAATTGCAACATTTAAAAGACATTTTGATAAGTACATGAACAGAAATGGTTCGAATGGGTATGGGCCACGTGCAAGCAGATGAAACTAGTTTAGTTTGGGAAAATGGATTGTATCAAAGGGTCTGTTTCTGTGCTGTATGACTGTAGGTGATCTTGTAAGTGAACAATTAGAAGCTTCGAAGGAAAACAAAACATGGTTCAGGGTAAAAAGCAAGAACCATTATTTATTAAAAACAATTGAACTAAAGAATCATACAGCGTGGATGGATGCCCATTCCACCATTCCTGGCTCAGTTGGATGAAAATGGCTACCTTTACCAGCAGAGTAGTACAGAGTTGAAAGGGATCACTTAAAAATGTCGCTGGATGCTTCCATAAACAGCCAGGCACCCAACAGCTGGGATACTGTTACAGTATTTAAAGCAGCCAATGGGTTTAGGTTCCTCCCTGAGAAGCTTTAAGGACATTAAAAAGTTATAGATAGTTACTTAATCCAAAACAACAGCAAGCATTAAAGGAACTCTGGCTGAACAGGGTTGAGAGCTGCTGCAGCATTTCCACTCAAAATAAAAATCACAACTTAACAAGCGCACTTTTGAGTTTATTTCAGAACGTACAATGACTTATGATACAGCTGGACGCATTCCTTAATATTTATTCCAGCTTTGCCTGCAATAACGTTTGCAGCAGTTAATACAAAAGAATTTCAAAGCTGCCATGGAAACCGAGCACTTTAAAATGGCTGACCCAGTTTGCGTATTGTGCACCTGTTCGAAATAAGTCACGGCTTTGAATTTACAGCTCTGTACGAGTTCCTGTACAGCAATGGCACTGCGGTCAGAATGCTGATGTAGTATCCAGATTGTCAAATCAATTGGATCCAGCTACTCGCAATGAGGTGGAACTTTAATCGCGGGAAATGTGTAGGTTGATGCCACTGAAACATCTCCCCATACTCTCACAGCAAGGGGAAATGATCAGGTCCACAATACTCCCCCAGATGGTCTGAATGGAAGGCATGTTCATCATGAAGTTCTTGATACAGGGCATGACACACCTGGAACATAGTGACAAAATGCCAATATTATCATCAGAATATTAACAACTTGTGTTCATTACAGCAACAATTTGCAGTAATAAGGATAGAAATTGCTGAAAAAGCTCAGCAGGTCTGGCAGTATCTGTGGAGAGAAATCAGAGTTCGTGTTTTGGGACCCTTCCTCAGAAGTATCATTCGCGGCACACAAATGCCAGGCTATGACCATCGCCAATAAGAGACAATCTAACCATCGCTCCTGGACATTCAATGGTGTTACCATCACTGAATCCCCACTATCAACATCCTGGGAGTTATCATTGATCAGAAACTCATCAGGACTCACCGCAAAAATGCAATGGCTACAACAGCAGGTCAGAGGCTAGGAATACTGTGGCGAGGAATTCACCTCCTGACTCTCCAAAAACTGTCCAACATCTACAAGGCACAAGTTAGGAGTGTGCCAGAATATTCCCCACTTGCCCTGGATGAGTGCAACCCCAACAACACTCAAGATGCTTGACACCATCCAGGACAAAGCAGCCCACTTGATTGGTACTACATCCTCAAAAGTCCACTCCCTCCACCATCGACACTCAGTAGCAGCAGTGTGTACTATCTACAAGATGCACTGCAGAAATTCACCAAAGATTCTCAGACAGCACCTTCTAAACCAACTTCCATCTAGAAGGACAAGGGCACCAGCAATATGGGAACATCACCACCTTCATATTCCCCTCCAAGCCAGTCACCGTCCTGACTCGGAAATATATTAGCGTTCCTTCACTGTCGCTGGATCAAAGTCCTGGAATTCCCTCCCTGATGGCATTGTGGGTCAACCCACAGCAGATGGACTGCAGAGGTTCAAGAAGCAGCTCACCACCACCTTCTCAAAGTCAACTGGGGACAGGCAATCAATGCTGGTCGGCCAGCATCCCACAAGATGAATAAAACAAAACAAAACTAAAGAAGTTTTCAGTTGTAATGTGGAGCAGTCGGTGTTGGATGGGGTGGACAAAGCTAAAAATCACACAACACCAGGTTATAGTCCAACAGGTTTATTTGGAAGCACTTGCTTTTAAAGCGCTGCTCCTTCATTCACCTGACAAAGGAACAGCGTTCCGAAAGCTAGAGCTTCCAAATAAACCAGTTGGACTCTAACCTGCTGTTGTGTGATTTTTAACCTTTTTCGGTTATATATCTCTTAAGTAGTGAGTTACCCTTCAAGATACTTCACAGTAGAATTATCAAAGAAGATTTGATGTCATGCCACATCACTGAGACAGGTGATCAAATGTAAGTGAAACAGCCTTGAAACTGGAAGAGAGAGAGAGAGAGATATCAAGCAGCAAAGTTTTTTTTAAAGGAGGGAATTCCAGAATTTCTGAGCAACTGAGGCATGGCTGCCAATAGGGGAGTGATTCAATTCGGGGATGAGTGCAGGACCAGGGTGGAGATCTCAGGTGGTTATACAGCTGAAGGACGTTATACAGATAGGGAGGTTTATGCGATAGAGGGATTTGAAGATAAGGATGTGAGTTTGATATTTGAGGCATTGCTGAACACTGAATGTCAGTGACCACAGAGGTGAGGGACAAACAGAATTTGATAATTGTTGGGATGTAGAGTTTTGGATGAGCTCAAGTGTCTGAAGGGTGGAAGCTAGGGGACTATCTGAGAGTGAAATAGTAAAGTTTAAAGGGAGCAAAAACATGGATGAGGGTTTCAGCAGCAAATAACCTGAGGTAAGAACAGTCCCTGATTTGGGAGATAGAGGTGATATCGAGTCGGAAGCTAATCTCAGGGTCAAATACGATGACAATACTGAGCATGATTTATCTCGTAATCAACATTACTAATCCATTTATCGGGACATTAGCACAATGCTGTTTATGGGATGTGCACAAATTGGCTGTTACGTTTCCTACTACAAGAGGGCTACAAGAAGTTTGAGAAAGAATAGCTTATCAAGGTCTCAATCACACAATGTGCTCACCTCTGCTTCCAAAACTCTCTATGGCCTTAGCCCCTCCCTAACTCAGGAATTTCCTCCAGTCATCTGCCCTGTGCTCTTCTCCCATTCTCGCCTCTTTAGAATCTCCAATTTTAATCATTGTGCCAAGGTACTTTTTCACTCCATTATCTCAAGCACCACCTTAAAATCCATCCCTTTGACCACTAGAGTAGAATCAGAGGGCAGTGAACACTAAGGAGAGGAGGCAGAGTGAGTTGAAATGTACATTGAAATCCCAAGAAATGATGACATCGTGAATTGACAGTGCCATTTTGAGTGACAGCATTGAAGCATTTTGACACATGCAGGTTCTAAAAATGGCATTCAATCTCAAAACCATGGTGTGTAGTCCTGTGTCCCACCTCCCTTACGTTCCCTTGTATTTCATGGTATCTAATTCTGTTCGATAACACTCCTGTGAAATCTAAGTGGGAGAGATTCAAACAGGGAGATCCAGGAAACGTAGGCATTATCTGGAAGAAAATAACACATTTCAGAGATTTTGAGGAGGGAAAGAAGATTGAACACAGGGCTGTAAATTTTCAGAGACAGGGAGAGGTTAAGGATGGGGTTCTTGAGGGGAGGTGAAGGAGGAAGTACATCACTGGATGGGAGATAATAACCATGAGAGGCAAGGGAGGGCAACTGACTGGTCAATATTTAGTGGATAGGATTGAGAGAGCTGAAGGTGAGTCATGTGAACAAGGTGAACTCAGGGGATCCCAGAAGGCAGATAAGAGCGGATTGAGAGAAGGATGCAAGATCAGGCTGGGCTCAGAGAAATTAAAAGGAAGCTTGGTTTAGTTAGAAAGGGAAAGAATGGAAGCGGCTGAGGTAACTGATTGGATGGCCTCAATTTTAATGACAAAAACGAAAGGTGAATGTCACACACTAGTTATTGGGGGATGAGAGTACAGGAGACAGGAAAGCAGTTTGTAGTGGTGGACAGAAGTCAGAAATTATCTGCACTTTACAGGTTGTTTACCAGAGGGCAGAAAGATAGAACAGTCACTTATTTGGCCTGTCTGTTCCAAGTGACCTAGGGCAGACATTTTTCCAGGAAGGGACATTAGAAGGAATCATGGTTGAGCATGGTGGGATGGGAGATGTGAGTGACAGTGAATTGCATCAAGATTACCATATCCAATTGACACAGTAGAAGTAGACAGCCTACATGAGATGGCCAGGTGGAGGGAGTGGCCATGGACACAGGGTAGGGGAGTTCATATGGAAGATGGGACTTAGAGTGGTCATTGCTGGGGGTGGGGCAGTGGACATGAAGTGGATGAATTAAGATGAATCACACAGAGTAATCACATTTTGAACTGAAAGTGCCATTTGAATGAAGGCCTTTGAGCATCTGGAACCAGTTTCCTCATTTCCCCTTCCCCCACCTCACCCCAGCTCCAAACCTCCAACTCAGCACTGTCCCCATGACTTGTCCTAATGCCCATCTTCCTTCCCACCTATCCACTCCACCCTTCTACTTTCTCCCCACCTCCACCCTCCTCTCATTTATCTCTCCACCCTGCAGGCACTCTGTCTCTATTCCTGATGAAGGGCTTTTCCTTCTCCTTGGATGCTGCCTGAACTGCTGTGCTTTTCCAGCACCACTCTAATCTAAAATATACAGAACTCTGAGCCCTTATGTATGATCCTGTACCGATTATGCATATGATGAAAAATTTACAACAACAGAAACTGATCACTTTGCCCAGTTAGTCTGCGCTGACATTTATCCTTCACATCAATCTCCTACGATACCTCATCCAACCCTTCAGTGTACGTTTCGATCACTTCTCCCTAATGAATATATCTAGCTTCCTTTTGATAGTGCCATGCTTCCACCCCTTAGCTGACCATTGGGTTACATTATACAGGCCAATACAGTTCCCACTTCCAAGCGACCCCCATATTATTCAGAACTTCCCTATGGTGCTGTGTAGAAATGCAGTGTGGGGAGAAGTGTGAATTGCCTTGAGGCAATCTGCTATCTCATGAGTAAGCCCATATGGAGCCTTTCTGCCAGCCAATTAGATGGCCGGAAACTCCACGGTGGTTGTAGCACCATCCAGCTTCAGTGGCCACTACTGGAACTACAGGCAGTATTCAGCACTGAGGAAGCCAGTTAAATCCAGAATCAGACAGCTCTTCAAGAAGTCAGGAGCAGGAGTGGGGCAATGGGATTGAAGGTTTTAAGAGGCCGGGGAATGATTGCTCAAGGGAAACAACAACAGGGGAGGGGACTGAGAGGTTAACACTTTGCCTGACACCAGCCTGCTTAGCTAAAGCTTCCCATATCATATGGCAGGGGTAGAATTCTGGGCAGTGATGTGATGAGGCCCTTAGGCTGCCACCAATTGTCCAGCTAAGGACCTCAATAGGCTCCACTGTAGGTGGGGCCTCCTGATGCCTGACCCATCCCATAAAATTTCACACACTTTGAATGGTTAAGTGAAGCAAGGCCACCTTGTAGATGTCATTTCATGTCAGTGAAGGAGCTTATTAAATCCAGCCTATGATAAAGAGGATACACCTGACCTTCATAATGGATTTGTCCATGACTAACTTATGTTTATGTCTCTTAGTTTTGAACTCACTCACAAGAGGAAACATCTTTTCAACTACCATATCACTTTTGTTTTAATATCCATTCATTGGATGTGAGAATCATTGGTCAGGCTATCATCTATTGTCTGTGGTGGTCGTGGTGGTGAGGGTGAAGGAAAGTGATGGCAATTGCCTTCTTGAACTGCTGCATTCCATGTGCTGTAGCTACACCGACAATTCTGTTAAGGAGGGAATTTGAGGATGTTGACCCAATGACAGCGAATGAACGGCAACATATTTTCAAGTCAAGATGGGGAGTGGCTTGGAGGGGAACTTACAGATGGTGGTGTTCTCATGTATCTGCTGCCTTTGTCCTTCTAGATGGAAGTGGTCATGGATTTGGAAGGTGCCAACTTAGGTTAATTTCTGGGGAATTTTGTCATGAATTTCTGAGTGCATTGTGTAGATGGTACACTGCAGAGGGAATGAGTGTTTGTGGACAGGGTACCAATCAAGCAAGCTGCTTTATCCTGGATGGTGTAATGCTTATTGGAGCTGCACTCATTTAGCAAATGGGGAATATTCTATCACATTTCTAATCTGTGCCTTGCAGATGGTGGACGGGCTTTGGGGAGATAGGAGGTGAGTTACTCACTGCAAGATTGTTAGTCCCTGCAGGGGACTATTGTTAGCCACAGTATTTAAATGGCTAAACCAATTCAGTTTTTGGTCAGTGGTAACTCCAGGATGTTGATAGAAGGGAATTCAGTGACAGTAATACCATTGAATATTAAGGATCCAGATTTTCCCTTTTGGAGATGGTCATTACTTGACACTTGTGTGGTGTGAATATTACTTGCCACTTGTCAATTTAAAGCTGGATATAAGGTTACCATGAAGGTTGCATTTCTCAATTCACCTGAGGCTTAGTGACCCTCAGGTTAAACCATCACTAGGCATTCCTCTTTAATGAGAGGGCAGCTCTATGGTCCTCTGGGACTATAGCGACTTTAGATTATCTTACCCATTGTCCTTACAATGTGACTCTTAAACAAAAAGCAAAGAAGCAATCAACAAGCTATGACCTTATACGTGCTGATCCTGTAGAAATAATTAGTAGTTCATCTCCTACTAGCTAAACAGTTGACATCATTTTTCACCTATAACCAACTATTTTGGTGACATGAGATTGCAGTGATCTTGACTGTGTGGAAATGGAATTCTCTCTATTTCTCTCCTCATTGTCTGTAAATACCGTCCTTTGTACTTTCATGTACAACAGCAAGACTATCCAGGGAGATTCCCTGCCCATGACTGGGAACCCTGACTGATTTTGCTGTTCCCCCTTCCCTGATTACAGTGACCATGACCAACCTCATCAAGATCAATTAAATTATAGGGATGGACCTGACATTCAATAATGCTATGGGATACTTTATTTTAAATAGACCAATTTTCTAAGAGGTAAAGAATTAAAGGTGAACAGACATGGTTTGGAGAAATGGATGAATTCAGGAGAGAAATGATGAAGTACTTTTTCAGACAGAAGGGAATAGAGATTTGGAATTCTCACCCCTACAGAGCAGTAAATGCTAAGTCAAGAGAGATTTTTAAAATTTAGTATTAAGGAGAAGTATTTAGTATTAAGTAAAATTTAGTATTAAGTAAAAAATATTAAGGAGAAGATACTTGCTCATCAGGCTGTTATGACACACTTCTGGAGCAAGTGGGATTTGAACCTGGGCCTCCTGGCTCAGAGGGAGGAACATTCCAACTGTGCTGCAACAGCCCTATTAAGGGATGTAGACATAGCATCTCACATACAAAGTGAGGATGGCACTTTGGCCACATGATCCGGTCTTACATATTTTTAATCAACCTGTTCAGATATATTATGACACACCTCTGGAAGACCTAAACTGATGCCTCCTGGTCCAGAGATGGAGCCACCACCATTCACTAGCCCTATCAAGAGATGTGGGGGTAATGATGTTCAATTGTTGATCTAACAGAATCAAGCACCTTTGATAGATTATAATGACTCTAGACAGAGTAGATAAAGAGAAACTGGTGGTGAGTTTGTGACCAGAGGACACCATTTTAAAGTAATCCACGGAAGAACTAACAACACCATCAGGAAATTCTTTCTCATGCAGGAAGTTGTTAGGATGCAGATTGCACTGGTGATGGAATGGTCAATCATATATCAAAATATGTATTAAATGAAGAGAAAGATTTTATGAAAAGGAGAGGATGGGGCCGTGAAATGTGTCAAGGGTGCTATGTTAATGCAGATCATTACTGTGATGCTCAGTGCCAAAACTCTTATGGGGGGAATGGCTACCTGATAGATGTACTGTTAACTCACTGCCTACTTCACTCTCCGTCAGAGGTCAACACCTTCAGAAGAGGAGGGGAAGGAAATGGAAGGTGCCCATAAATAAATTTGCAGAGTTGAATCTGTGCTCAATATTTGCAACTTGAAACAGCTGTTGAATGGGAAAGTGTAAAATGTCACACTGACAACGTTCAATTTTGATTTGTACTCACCAGATATGCAGGCAGCTTAAAAGAGCGAAAATGAGTCCAGAGATTAAAGACACTGGCACAGCAAATATAAGTGAGATGATTCGATAGCACCATAACTTAGATACTTCAAACAATGCATCACTCCAAATCCAGACTTTGTCAAAACTATGCACCGAATCAGGCTCTGCAATCACATCTTCAAAGTTTACCTGTAAAGGAACAAAAATAAAGCGTGGGTTCATTGAGGATCTACCTATAGCAAGGTAGAAATATACCTTCCGTTCAGGCACTTGTCACTGATTCAAATCTTCTCCCACATTTCAGCTGTCCGTACTCTCATGATATTATCTTGGCCAGACCTTAGGAAGATAGGGCCTCAGAGTAGGAATACACCATTTAGTCCTTCAAATCTGCTCATTTATTCAATAAAATCATGATTGATCTGGTTGTAGTCTCACCTCCACTTTCCTGCCTGCATGCCAAAACCCTGAACTCCTTTGCCTCTCAAGAATCTATTTCGTTCAGCCTTGTAGAAATTCTGTGAGCAAACTTCGCTGATTTCTGGGATCCACAGACCAAAGACCCTCTGAGAGAACAGTGTTTCTCCTCATCTCAGTCTTAAATGGGAGATTCCCTGCGGTTAAATGTCTCCCCTCATTGTTGTTCTTCCTCCAGGAGAAACAACCTCTCAGAATCCACCCTGTCAAGTAGTCCCAGGATCTATTACAATAAAATCACCTCTCATTCTTCTAAACCCTCCTGCCCTCCTCCACCCCCCCCCCCCAAAAGGTATAGGGCTAACCCGGGTAGAGGGCTAATCTGTGCAGTCTTTTTCCTGACCCCATGTGCTCCCTAACACCAACACTGCCTATATTCATCTCATTAATATTGTTTACTTACACCCTTCTGGTTAATGTTGTAATCTTCATGCACATCTTTTATATCTCTATTTTCAACAACTAATATTCATCCTTGACTGTATTGCATCCTTCACCCTCATGGAACCACAATTTATCCAACACTCTTCAGATCATCGCTTTGCACCAAATCTTACTCCACTGATCCTTCCCACATTCTCTGATCTGCATTAGCTTCCAATTTCCCAATACTTCAAAATAACATTTCAGTTCTCGGGTTTCAATCCATCTGAAGATTTCCTTATCTACTAACTTATTCCATGCCGACACCCCTTTCAGCCTCTCTGTTCCCTCTGGTCACGGCTCTTTTGTATATTGCTCGTTCGTTTGCCCAAGCATTGGATATTTATCAAAACCTAACACTCTCATTCTCCCTCCATTAACCCTTTAGCCTCATCATCTTAACCCCTGCAGCTCATGACTAAAGATTCAGCCATCACTTTGAATATCACCTTCTTTGGTGAGCAAGTATTTTACCTTAATCCTTTGTGAGACTGGGACCTTTTTAAGTCAGTAAATGTGTTACATGAACATAAACTGTTGTGTTATTAAGAAAAGGGTGTGGAGGCATTGGAAGGGTGGAGCGATGATTAATAAGGATGGCACCAGAATGTGTGAGTATGTTTATCAGGAGAGGAGTGATGGGATTAGGGAGGTCTTTAAGATTCTGAAAATTCTGACAATGAGCATATCTTTCTGGGGGGGGAGACCATAATTTCTTTCATCTCCTTCCCTCTTATAGTGTTTTAGCTAGATAGTGTACTTGCTTACATCTTCAAGGAATATTACTGCACACCAAATACAGCTGACCAGGATAGTCTGCTGCCCTTACTGTTTGCTGTCAGCATACCAGAAGGATGTGCAGGCTGACAATCAAATTGTTGGCCACTTTTAAAATATATCATCAAGTTCTAAAGGGGTCTTGAACCCAAAGTTTCTGGCTCAGAGGTATCACCGTGTCCCAAGACTTCCAGGCCACAACTGAAAGGCCATAAATACAGGCCAGTCACCAGAAAATCCAATCAGAAATTCAAAATGAACCTGAAAAGTGAAAAGAATGTGGAAATCACTAATACTGGGAGTAGTTGAAGAGAATAGTACAGATACACTTAAGGGGAAGCTTGGCAAACAACTAAGAGAGAGGGGAATCAAGGTTTATGAAGGCAGATAAAAGTGAGAAAAGGTAAGGGGAGAGGAGTGCAATATAAACACTATCTTGGACTGATTGAGCCAAAAACGTTGTTCTTGTGCCATGTATAATGTCATGGAATCCCATGCAAGAGGCTACAGCATGAACTGTCCTTTCAGAGCTGCAGCACTGATTACATGGTGAGTGTCCATTCACCCATGGGAATGTATCATGACCAATCCATAAATTATCACTCGCTGCTAATGTGCTCAGATGGCCTTCCAGGGTCTGCTATTTTCAAGGGAAGCATTACCCCTTATAAAATACATGCTTTGCTGCTGTATTAAAATAGCATGCAGAGAAATGTCACGCGAGCCTGTTATGTATCAATTCTGTAGTATCACCAAAACCAACTTCCACCTCAAGTCTTCGACTTTCTGTATGCTCTGAGTGGAAAGACTAAATATTCTGCTTAGAGGGAATGGGCAAAATGCTGCTGTAATCCCATATGATGGACAAAACCCCACAGTGTTTTGGCATGTGTCACTGCTTTGATGGTATTTTCTATCTCCCAAGCAGAAAGCATTTCTGTTCACTTTTTGTAAGGTGCAGTAGGAGTGAGAAGGGTTAAATACATATTTTTTATTAATTCATGGAATATGGCAGTCACTAGCTAGGCCAGCATTAATTGCACATCCCTAATTGATCTTGAGAATATAGTGGTGGGCTGCCTTCTTAAACTGCTGCAGTACTTAAGGTGGAAGGACACCCACAATTCCATTAGGAAGTAAGATCCAGGATTTTGACCCAGAGGCAGTGAGGGAATGGTGATATATTTACACACATCAAGATGGTGGGTGGCTGGGAGGGGAAGTTGTGGTGTTCCCATGTATCAGCTGCCCTTATCATTCTGCATAGTTAAGATTGCAAGTTTGGAAGGAAGTGTTGGAGGAGCGTCGGTGAGTTACTGTGGTGTAGTGTTTCTTGTAGATGGTACACACTGCTACCACAATGCCTTAGTGGTTAAGGAAGAGAATGTTGAAGGTGGTGGATGTGGTGCCAATCAAGTGACCTGGTTTGACGTGGATGGCGTCAAGCTTCTCGAGTGTTATCAGATCTGCATCCATCCAGGCAAGTGGGGAGCTTGATATCACACTCCTGATTTATTTTTATATAACCATGAGATGAAGGCATTGCTGGCTGGGCCATCACTTACTACCCATCAGTAGTTACACTTGAGAAGGTGGTGGGAGCTGTTTTCCTGAACACTACAGTCTATTTAGTACAAGTAGATCCATAATGCTATAATGGAGGGATTTAAGACCTTAGACCAAAATTTGGCCATTGAACTCATCAAGTCTACTCTACCACTCAATCATGACTAATGTGTTTCTTAATCTCATTCACCTGCCTCTCCTCATAACCCTTGATCCCCTGACCAATCAAGAACCTATCTATCTCTGTCTTAAATACACTCAATGACTTGGCCTCCACAGCCCTCAGTGTCAATGAATTCCACAGATTAACCACTCTCTGACTGAAGAAATTCCTCCTAAACTCTGAGACTGCGCTCAGGCCCTAGTCTCTCCTACCTGTGGAAACATCTTTTACATATCTACTCTATCCAGGCCTCTCAGTATTCTATAGGTTTTAATCAGATTCCCCCTCATTCTTCTAAAGTCCATTGAGTATACACCTCAAGTCCTTTTCTGCTCCTCATATAACAAGCCTTTCATCCCTGTGATCATTCTTGTAAACCTACTCTGGACACCCTCCAATGCCAGAACACTCTTCTTTAGATTCGGAGCCCAAAACTGCTAAAAAATAATCCAAATACAGTCTGACCAGAACCTGAAACAGTCTCAGCAATACATCTCTGTTCTTGGATTCTAGCCCACTTGAAATGAATGGAAATATTACATTTATCTTCCTAACTGCCTAACCTGCATGTTAGAGGAGAGGGTAGAGTTGAGGAAATGTGAAGTAAAAAAAGATTCTGTTGGGAATTATGTACAAGTCTCCTAACAGTAAAAGAATCCTGAACTAGTACTACCAAGTCTCTTTATGCTTCAGATTTCTGAAGCCTTTTCCCATTTAGAAACTAGCCTACATTTCTATTCTTCCTACCAACAAACATAACCTCACACCTGCCCACACTTCTTTGTCAATTGTCCTGGCCTGTTTAAGTCCTTCTGCAGCCTCCCCACCTCCTCAACACTACCTGGTCCTCCACCCTCCTTTGTTTCATCCACAAACTTAGCAACAATGCCCTCAGTTCCTTCATCCAGATCGTGACTGGAAATGTGAACAGTTGCGGTCTCAACACTGACTCCTATGGAACTCCACTAGTCACTGGCTGCCATCATGAAAAAGACCAACCTTAGCCCTGCTCTCTGCCTTCTGCCAGTCAGCTAATCCTTTATCCATGCCAGTACCTTGCTCTTAGCACCATGGGTTCTTATCTTATTTAGCAGCCTCCTGTGCGGCACAGCGTCAAAGGCCTTATGGAAATCCAAATAACTCACATCCACTGGCTCCTTGCTCATTTGTCTAACTTGCTCATTACCTCCTCGAAGAATTCTAACAGATTATTCAGGCATGACCTCCCCTTGGCAAAGCTTTGCTGACTCAGCACTATTTTACTATGCACTTACAAGTACTCTGCAATCTCATCCTTAATAATGGGTGCAAAAATCTTACCAATTGATGTCAAGCTAACCAATCTATAACATCTTGTCTTCTACTTCCTGCCCTTTTTTAAACAGGGGTGTTATATTACCCATTTTCTAGTCCTCTGGGACTCTCCTTAACTCCAATGATTCCTGAAAGATCATCACTGATGCCTCTATGACGTCCTGGACTATCACCTTTGGAACTCCGGAGTGTAGTCCATCTGGTCCAGGTGATTTATCCACCTTTAGACCTTTCAGCTTCCACAACACCTTCTCCTTAGTGATGGCCGCTGGATCACCTCTGCTCGCTGACTGTCTTGAAGTTCTGGTACGCTGCTGGTATCTTCCATCATGAAGACTGATGCAAAATACCTATTCAGTTCCTCCTCCATTTCTTTGTTCCCTATTACTACTTCTCCAGCTTCATCTAAGGTTGATTTTGCTTTTTGCGCACCTCCCTTGCAACCGTGGCCTTATATTCCTCGCTCTGGTCAATCACCCTATGATCTGCCTATACGGAAAGCAAAACAAAGTTTTTCACTTTACAAGAGGAACCTCAATTATCCGAAGGACACAGGCGGGGTGTATTTCGTTCGGTTAGTCGAATTCCGCATAATCGAAGGCCAGATAACATTGTTTAGCCAAGCATCGGCACCTTACGATCTTGCCAGATAACCTGATATTTGAGGTTCCTCTGTACTTAGATCTTAGTGACAATAACAAATTATATCAAACCAAATCATATTTTGGCAGTCTAATGTCCACTCTTGCCTTTCTCTTAACTTTTATAAATCGAAAAATATTCATGCAATCTTCTTTTATACTAATAGCTAGCTTACCCTCACATTTCATCTTCTTCCCCTTTATTGCTTTGTTAGTTATCATCTGCTGGTTACTAAAGGCTTCCCACTGATCTTCATCACATTGTATCCTTTATCTTTTGCTTATATGCTGATCCTCCTTTCCCTTGTCAGCCACGGTTGCCTCAACCTCTCCTTAATATGTTTCCTTCTTCCTTGGGAGGAATTTCTGTTGTGCCTCCCAAATTATCCCAAAAAAACTCCTGCCATTGCTGCTTCACTGCCTTCCCTGCTCGGGTCCCCTTCCAATCAACTCTGGCCAACTCCTCCCTCATGTCTTTGTACTTACCATTCCTCAATTGTAATACATTTACATCTTCAGCTTCTCCCCCTGAAACTGCAGGATGAGTTCTGTCATATTATGTTCACTACCCCCTAGGGGTTCCTTCACCTTAACCTCCCAATTAACTCTGCCTCATTGCACACCACCAAATCCAGAACTGCCTATTCCCTAGTGGGCTCCACCACAAGCTACTCCAAAGAAACCATCTTGCAGACATTCCATAACTTCCTTTTCTTGGGATCCACTACCAACCAGATTTTCCCAGTCGAGAGTGTAGTGCTGGAAAAGCACAGCAAGTCAGGCAGCATCCAAGGAGCAGGAGATTCGATTTTTCAGGCATAAGCCCTTCATCATGAATGATGTAGTGTTTCCTGATGAAGGGCTAATGCCCGAAATGTTGATTGTCCTGCTCCTCTGATGCTGCCTGACCTGCGGTGCTTTTCCAGCACCTCACTCTTGACTCTGATCTCCAGCATCTGCAGTGCTCATTTTCTCCTAGTTGATTTTTCCAGTCCCCCTGTATATAGAAGATCCCCATGATTACCATAATAGTGCCTTTCTTACATGCCTTTTCTATCTCTTGAATCGTTTCTGCCCAACATCCTAACTACTGCTAGGAGGCCTGTACAGCAGCATTCTTATTGCTTCAAGGTTCCTCAAGTCGACACACATAGATTCTACACTTTCTGACTCCATATCACTCCCTGTAATCGATTTAAATTCATTTCTTACTAAAAGGTCCACCCCCTCTGTCTATCGGTCTGTCCTTTCCATAGAATGCATACCCTTGGATATTTATTTCCCAGCCTTGAACCCCTTTCAGCTATGTATCTGTGATACCCCCAACATCAACATCAATTTCAATGTGAACCACAACGTTGTTCCGTATACTGTGTGCATTTAAGTACAACACCCATGCATCGACTGCAACCCTTCTCATAGGTGTCCCCTTAACTGCTGTGCCTGAAATTAGATTTCTGAGCCTTTACTCATCCTTTGTCCTTTTACTTGTTCTGGAAACTTTAAAAAAAAACCTCTGCTTAGCCGTCCCCCTGCAACAGTAAAGGGATGCGACACATTTCCAAGTCAGGATGGAGGGTGGCTTGGAGCGATGAGACTTGTTTCTTATAAATGATGCATGAGGTCTGGGGAGTCAGGAGGTCAGTTACATGCTGCAGAATTTCCAGCCTCTGACCTGCTCTTGTCCCAACGACACTTGAGGAACAATGATATACTTCCAAGTCAGGATGGTGAATGCCTTGGAAACGGTTCTTTAAGATGGTAGTGTTCTGATGTTTCTGTTGCCCTGTCCTTCTGCATGGTGGAAATTGCAAATTTGGAATCTGCAGTTGGTGACTTACTGGAATGTATCTTGCAGATGGTACATACCACTACCACAGTGTCTTGCTGATGAAGGGAATGAATGTTAAAGGTGATGGATAGGATGACAGTCAAGCAGGCTTTATCCTGGATGACATCAAGCTTCTTGAGTGTTATTGGAGCATCCAGGCATTCCATCCTATTCCTGAATATTTTTATTATGCTCATTAGATGTAGGCATTGTTGGCTGCACCAGCATTTATTGCCCATTGCTTGGATGTTGTTAGTGGGGGATTCAGTGATCGTAATGCTATTTTACATCAAGTTAGATTTGCTCTTGTTGGAGATGGCCATTGCCTGAGTCTGTGATGATTGATCTCCAAACATTTTGTGCGACTTATAAGTCCAACCAGTGTAGAGTTTTCGCCCAATTCCTTTTGACTCCAGTTTTGCCTGGGCTCCTGGAATAGCTAAACAGGGGTGTGGTTAGTTCTGGAGTACTATTGCCAGATAAGACCTCAGTTTGAGTTTTGTGTACAGTTGTGGGCACCATATTGTAGCAAGGATGTTAACACATTGGAAAAAGTGTAGGAGCAGTTTGCAAGCATGGTTCCAAGGATGAGAAACTTCAGCTCTGAGGACAAATTGATAAACTTGGGTCCATTCTCCTTGGCGAGCAGAAGGCTATGAGATTTTCAAAATAATGAATGGACTTAGGCAGAATATCACAGTATGGAAGCAGGCCATTCAGCCCATTGTGTTACACATGTCTCCAAAGTACATTCTACTCAGACCTATAAACTTGTATTTCCCAAAGCCAATCCACCCAACCTCCACATCTTTGGACTGTGGGAGGAAACCAGAGCACCAGGAGGCAGACACAGGGAGAAAATGCCAAATCCATACAGACAATCATTGAGGCTGGAATCAAACCCGGGTCTCTGGCACTGTAAGGCAGCAGTGCTAGCCACTGAGCCACCGTGCCACCCAGAGTACATAGGGAGAAATATTTCCCATCTGTTCAAAGAAACAGAATAAGGGAGAATAGCTTTAAAATGGTGTGCAAATGAAGCAAGGGTGATGTGGGGAAAAAACGTTTTCAGTTGGTTAGTAGTTGAAATATGGAATACAATGCCTAGAAGTGTGGTGGAGGCAGATTAAATTGAGGCATTCAAGTGGGTTGAATGATTATTTGAACAAAAGTAATATGCAAAGATCTGAGGAGAAAGCAGGAGATTGGCACTAGGTAATGATGCTTATTTGAAGAGCTGGTGCAGACATGATGGGACAAATGGCCTCCACCTACACTGTAGGCTTCTGTGACTCAATGAATGTTGTCGGGGCCCCATGGTCTTTCCAATATCTGGGGCCTTCAGGCGTTCCTTGATATCCCTGGGAGTGAATCGAATTCACTGAAGACTGACATCTATGATTCTGTGATCTCAGGAGGAGGCTGAAACAGATCATCCACCCAGCACTCCTGGCTGCAAATGAATGCAAATATTTCAGTCTTGTCCTTTGCACTGATGAGCCGGACTATCAGATCATTGAATATGGGGTTATTTGTGGAGAACAACCTTCCAATGAGGTTTGAACTAAAATTCTCTGGATTATAAAACCAGTCCTCATGATGACCCTCATTGTGACATACCCATTACACTGCCTCACCAACTTAGCACTTTGTTTAATCCCTGTCATGGAGTAATCAACTTCACAGTAGAGGAAGGAGCCCCATACAAGAATAGATTAGATTACCTACAGTGTGGAAACAGGCCCTTCGGCCCAACAAGTCCACACCGACCCGCCGAAGCGCAACACACCCATACCCCTACACTTACCCCTTCAGCTAACACTACGGGCAATTTAGTATGGCCAATTCACCTGACCTGCACATCTTTGTGACTGTGGGAGGAAACCGGAGCACCCGGAGGAAACCCACGCAGACACGGGGAGAATGTGCAAACTCCACACAGTCAGTCGCCTGAGGCGGGAATTGAACCTGGGTCTCTGGCGCTGTGAGGCAGCAGTGCTAACCACTGTGCCACCGTGCTGCCCACAAATAGGGGTGGAAGACTCAGATAAATTTATTAGAGAGCTTTTGAGGCTGTTTCTCAAGGTGGAAATAGAAGTTGATGGCACAAATGATTGAAAGGGTGGGAATTCCTGAGTTCCTGGGGTGGTTAAATCTTATTTTCCTATCTGATTTTAATTAAATAAAAGACTTATAAACCTGGAGTTGATCAGGGCAATTTTATCATGCTCGTTGTATGAAATACCTTAGAACATGCATTTCATAGACACAAGTTTTAGAAATCCAAACTCAAAAATCTCTGTAAAACATAGAAACATAAAAACATAGAAGTTAGGAGTAGGAGTAGGCCATTCAACCCCTCAAGCCTGCTCCACCATTCAATATGATTATGGATGATCATTTAGCACCATATACTTATTCTGCCAACTTTCCATATCCCTTCAGCAATAAGACCTCTCCTTGAGAACACAAAAAGTTTTGGCCAGAACCACTTCCTGTGATAGTGAATTCCACAAGCTCACCACCTAGCTGCAAAAATGATTCAGCCTCCTCCTGTCAATGTGGTACCCAAGACCCAAAACATGTTCACATCACATCAGAAAGACAACATCTCCCCTTGGCCCTGCAGTGCAAGGTCAGCCTTGCCTTTTGTGCTCAGACCGTGTGGGAGGCACGGTGGCACAGTGGTTAGCACTGCTGCCTCACAGCGCAAGAAACCCGGGATCAGTTCCCACCTCAGGCAACTGTATGTGTGGAGTTCTCCCCGTGTCTGCGTGGGTTTCCTCCGGGTGCTCCGGTTTCCTCCCACAGTCCAAAGATGTGCAGGTTAGGTGAATTGGCCATGCTAAATTGCCTCTAGTGTTAGGTAAGGGACAAATATAGGGGTATGGGTGGGTTTCGCTTTGGCGGGTCAGTGTGGATTTGTTGGGCCGAAGGGCCTGTTTCCACACTGTAAGTAATCTAATCTAATCTGAAAACGAGACTTGGACCTCAGATCTTACCCGGGCAGGTCCCACTGAGCCACAGCACAGTGATTGGCTACTTCCCATTCACCTCAGTCCTACAAACTGGTACCTAATTGCCAAAACCCTTCCTCCATAACTCCACACGGGGCTTTAAAGTGCAGTATCTGGCTACACTCATAAACAATTGCGCTGAGTGGGTTTTTATGGGTTGTTTCCTGCACACAATATGGACTGTGTCGCTGAATGGCAGCACCAAATTGTTGATGATGGGTGGAGCTCCTGCCAAACCTCTTCTGCCCTCCCCAGCGAGCAAAAGACAATTGTCCAGTGGATTGTTATTTAGTTGCAAGGCACAATGTGAGGACTAGGCTTAGAGATCAACTGGAGAGATGTAGGAAATGTTCAATATGAGACATGGTGCCCAGGCAAGAGGGAGGGCCATGGATTAGCTGGATGAAGCTCTGTGCTCGATTTGCTTCCGTTAAAAATAGACCACAACTGGGGGTGGGAGGCGGGGTTTCATAAAATGCACCCTTCATTGACAAGCCATGCAGAGGGGTTTCATTTTGTAAACATACAGTCATCTGCTCCAGGTTTCTGCAAGGGTCCTGCGCTCTACTGATTGAAACGTTTCAGCTTTGCCTGAACGTTGCTTACGATACGGGAAAGAGCCTTTTACCTTTAAGTGGGCATTGATGCCTCTGGGGTCCCGGTCTTCCAGCGACGAGGGCTGCCCCTTGGGCACCTGAACACTTTGATCTGGCTCCCCTTGCCCCTCACCGAGGTCGACTTTGGTCTCATTCAAGTGCTCACCCGCGAGCATGCTTACACATCCGACGGCAGAGCTGGGGCTGTCAGGCAGGAGGGCTACAGAGCAGCACCGGCAGCGGCACGGGAATGGCCAGAGGTCTGATTGAAGTTGCAGATGCTGCAGACCCAGCCCATGTAAATCTATCGCTCCCTCAGACAGCCTGCGCTATGTGATCGGCCTGACACTGGCATCAGCTGTTCCCAAAAGCAGTGAAGAATATTCTGCCTCTGACATACCAGGGAAAGGAATGCCTGATTGCCTGTGCACCAATGGCAGCCAGCTTTTGCACTTTCAGTCCAGCGCTGAATAAATCCCAATTGTTTTGAGGGGTGAACAAATTCTCTCACTAAATATAGACATCTTCCTTCAGATGCTAATGAAACTCGGAGCAAATTGTGACAGAGTGCAATATTCCAACAGTTAAACACTCCTGTAACATTACACCCAGGCTTATAACTTTCCCATAGTTTCTCAGTCCCACCCCACCACTGGTTCTATTTATTGGCTGTTGCCCTATTTATTACCTTTAAAGGGGCATTCAGTTTAAACGGGTTCTGTACTTAAAGGGGTGCTGAGTTTGAAGGGCAATGCTTTTAAAGGGGTACTGTTTTTAAAGCGACGCTATCTTTAAAGTTGGACTGAGTTCAAAGGGCACTGTCTTTAAAGAGATATTGAGCTTAAAGGGGCAGTCTTTAAGGTGGGATTGAAGCAAAATAATGTGGATGATAGACCCTGAAGTAAAAACAGAAGTGCTGGAGAAACTCAGCAGCTCTGACAGCATCTGTGGTAAGAGAAACAGATAAAGGCTCTTCTTTGGAATCGAGGGAGGTGGAATAAAATGGTTTTTATGCTGTTGATAAAAGGGACAGGAGAAACAGTGGGGGCTCTCAGGGTAAAAATACAGAAACAGTGGTACTGGTGGTAAAGGACGGATTGAGATTTAAAACAGCAGCACAGCTTTGCAAAAGTAAAGAGCTGAAAATGTGTTGCTGGAAAAGCGCAGCAGGTCAGGCAGCATCCAAAGAGCAGGAGAATCGACAGGAATCTGCAAACCTTTGCAAAAGTAAAGCCAACGGAACACAAGAGATTGGCATGTGCGTGTGTGTGTGTGTATGCCTGCCTGTGCATGAATGTTTGTGTGTGTGGGGGCGGTGGTTTTGGAGAGGTTGTTAAAATCAAAATGGAAAACAGTATTCATGCTCTGAATTGAACTTATTATCGCTTTGAACTTTAAGATTTGCCAGCGCATTCCCAGGAATGGAAGTTTTGACTTATAAGGAGAGGCCGAAATGTTTTTTACTGGAGCACAGGAGATTGAGATGTTACCTTATCGAGGTTTATATGGTCTTGAGGGACATAGAAAGGGTGAATTACAGATGTCTTTTCCCTCGAGGGATTTCAAGACAAAGGGAAATATTTTTAAGATGAGAGGAGAAAGATTTTTAAAATGTACGAGAGGTAATTTATTTACACAGAGAGTGGTTGGTGAGTGGAATGAACTTCCAGATGAACTGATGGGTGCAGGTCCAGTTACTCGGAGGGATACAGGCCAAGCACAGAGACTAGTTTAGTTTGGGATTACGGTTGGCATAGACTGGATGGACCGAAGAGTCAGCTTCCATGCTGGATGACTCCAAAACCCCTCCTTTAACTTGCCCAGCCCTGACTTCATTATCAAACCTGCTGTTATTGTCTGCCATTGTCTGGGTTCCAACTCTCAGATCCATCCTCCTATGTCCCCTTGGACCACAGGCCCCCCCTACTCACCATTGAACATCAGGCTGTAGTTTCCAGGACTATCACTGACCTCATCTCCTCTGGACATCTCCCCTCCACAGCTTCCATCTCATAGCTCCCCAATCCTATATAGCCCACTTCTGCCTCTTTTCCAAAACCCACACACAGGACTGACCCATTGCTCCAGCCTGTCCCTGTCCCAGTGAACCTATTTCTTCTTTTCTTGACCGTTTTCTTTCTCCCCTTGCACAGTCTCTCCCCACTTACAGATTCTTTTGGCTCTCTCCGCAGTTCCATTCCGACCAGTCTCTGCATTCAGAGGATCGTATTCTTCCATTAACAACACCTTCAGCATGAAGATACCACCAGATACGTCTTCCTCTCCTCCCCTCCCAAGTGTCAGTGTTCCTCAGGAACCATTCCTTCTGCGACATCCTGGTCCACTCCTCCACTTGCCTGTTCACCTCCTCCATCCTCATTATCCAAAGTCCCTGTAGTGATTGGAATGCAGTCAGCCAGTTGGACCTCATAGAATATCAGTTCCATGATTAGGGCTGTTAATCTGGTCCAATCAGGGAGTCCTGGCTGACATATAGAGGGGAGCATCGGGGATACTGATACTCCGGTGCCTGACTCTGTATGAGGCAGCATGGTCAAGGATTGTTCATATGTAAATAAAGGGTGACTCGGTGATGGCACACTGGCCTCTGTGGAGTTATTTCAGTGGCGACGAGAGTAAAGCACCCTCCTGAAAAAGCTCCCTTGCAACAATTGAGTGGGATAAGTATTTTCTTCCATCATGCCATTGTTTGGGAAGCTCGACACATTCTTCCCTGCCATTGAGGACTCAGCATGTGGAAAGAATGCTTTCTTTTTCCAGCCAGACAACAAGTAAGGCAGAAAAGCAATTTCCTGACTGCTCGTGCAGCTGCAGCTTTTTCTGTCATTAGGAGCCTAACTTTCCCTGAGGCACTGGATACTAAAACTTTCAAAAGTTGACTTACATAGTTGAGGAACACTGAGAGAATTGGGATATCGTTCAAAAGCATTTTTTCAAGGCAGGCTTTTGCCTAAGAAGGGAAAGATGGGTGTTCAAAGCCCCCAAGTAACCTACTTGGGCTACAGAGAAGAATGGGTTACACCCATTGGAAGATAAAGTGAAAGCAAGTGACTGACCTAGGCTCCCACATCTGTCAAGGAGCTTAGGTCATTTCTTGGCCTGGTAAATTATTACAGAACATGGTCTCCATCCTGGCCCCTTTGCATCAACTCCTAAAAAAAGACCAGCCTTGGAAGTAGTCACATAAACAAGCCTTGGCTTTCCATGAAGCAGAGAAGCAGTGACCATGCTCTCAGGTATTGGCACACTATGATCCCAAGAAAGATTTGGTACTGGCATGTGATGCCTCACCTTAGAGTCTAGGAGGCCAAATAGTGAATGTAGATGCACTAGGCTGCTTCCCAATGGCAGATACACCACCGGTGGTGCCGCAGTTGGAACAGTCTATATTGGTATTAAATTTTCTGAATGCACCTCCAGTCACAGCTGACAATATCACACTTTGGTCACAGAAAGATCCAGTCCTTTCAAAACTGAAATAACTGATATTAATAGGGGAGACCAAAGGGTTTTCACACCCAGAATTAAATTATTTTTGGACCCGGGAAAGATGGGGACAGAGTATCTTGTTATGGGGAGCAAGAATGAATGTTCCAAGCAAGGTCACCACCAGGAAATGGCTGAAGGTCACCAGGGGGATCCAGGGGTCTACAAAATAAAGATGTTGGCAAGGAGCTTAGTTTTGGATGCAGACGTAGCTGAGTGGGTGGGGCAGTGCCCAGATCGCCAACAAGGGCACAAGTTACCGCCAGAAGCTCCCCAACAGTTGTGGGAATGGCTGGGTGAATCTTGGACTCAGTTAAAAGTCATCTATGCAGGTCCTTTCATGGTCTCAATGTCCTTAGTCATTGTGGACGCTCATTCAAAGTGGCTGGATGTGTATAGTGTTCATTTGTCAAACATGGGGACAGTGACAGAAAAACTGCACACATCCTTTTCCCGGAGTCCCCAGAAATATTTGTCACAGGTAACAGACCATTGTATACAGCAGAGAATTTGGATGTTTCCCAAAGTCAAATGGGATTCAACATGTAAGGCCAACTCCATTCCACTCATCATCCAATAGGCTAGCAGAAAGAGCAGGGTAAAAACAATGACTGCAGATGCTGGAAACCAGATTCTGGATCAGTGGTGCTGGAAGAGCACAGCAGTTCAGGCAGCATCCGAGGAGCAGGAAAATCGACGTTTCGGGCAAAAGCCCTTCATCAGGAATAAAGCAGAACAGTCCAAACTCTGAAGGCTGGCTTGAATAGACTGCCCACAGTCTTGCCAGATACCAAGCTGTCACAGTACTTATTTGATTCATGCAGCCATAGGCATTGCATCAGCAAATTCGCTAAGGGGTAGAAAACTCCACAGCAGGTTAAGGGTTATTGGGGGGGGGGGGGCGGTGGCTGGGAGGAGGGTGAAGCAGCATCAGGAATGCCAGTGCTGGACATATGATTCTGCTGAGTGAGAGAGCTGGTTTGGTAGAGGTGAGAGAGTTTGGTGTAGGAATCACAGAATGGCCTGGCCGTTGCAAGGTCATGACCAGTGATGTATAAAGTTCAGGGAAGTGCGATGGCCCACGTGTGCCATATGAAAGCTGCAAACCCACAAATGGAGTGGGAGCAAACCTTCCCTGCTCATTGCCACAACCCCGGGGGTTCACCCTCTCCAACAAGCTTTAATGAGTCCTCAGAATCAGAGGTGGACATGATAGATGCAGCTGCCTCAATAGCTTTGAGGAAGAAATTCTACCAAAGCATTCCCAGCACAAGAGGCGCCCTCCTGTGCGTTATACACCACCCACGCTGGAAAAAGCTGACCTTGTGGGAAGCTCCCGAGCAAGCTCCCCAAGGAAAAAGGACCGGCCTATGTCCTCGGACCCAGACAGGGAAGAACTTAACAATTGTAACAAGGTCAGCCAGGTGGACTTTATGGAATAGACGTTCCCTGATGGGAACTGTTAACCTGGTCAAATCAGGGAGCCCTGGTTGACAGATAAAAAGGGGAGTGTCAGAGATTCTGATAGTCTGGTGCCTGACTCTGTATGGGGGAGTAGTAAAGTCAAAGACTATTCATGTAAAAATAAAGGGTGACTTGGTGACCGAAGACCAGACTGTTATTTCAGCCCCAAACATACCTTCCAAAAACATCAGCATTTCACTTGTACTTCTTTCATTCCAGCCTACTGTATTCACTGCCCACAATGCAGTCTCCTTCACACTGGTAGGCCAAACACAAACTGTGAGACCACTTAGCAGACACACCTTCGCTCTGTTGGTAAGAATGACCCCTCACCTCCCAGTTGCTTGCCATACCAATGCACCACCTATTTTTAGCATTTCCATCCTGGGCCTGCTGCAGTGTTCCAATGAAGCCCAACACAAGTTTGAGACACAGCGCTCCATTTTCTGTGTCAACACTCCACAGTCTCTGATATTCAGTACTAAAATTCACAGGTGAGCCTGACTTCCTCCATTTTGATTTCAACCCACTGCACTCCCCCTTCTCCATGTCTTTTCCGTGCTTTTGACAGCTTTGCTGACAGAAGAGCAGACCTATCTTCACCTATTAAAATCTATTGTTTACACTGAATTCACATCTCAATCCCTCCTTTGCCATCATTATCACTCTCATTGTCTTTTGCTCTGGTCACCCTCACCATCTGTTACACTCACTCCTCTTCCTCCTTTTATCAACAAAATAAAAAAAAATCTTCAGCTCCAAAGAGTCTAGATTCAAAACGCTAACTATGTTAGTCTCTCTACAGATCTGATGAGTTTATCCAGCACTTTCTGGTTTTAATGTCTTTAAAGGGGAATTGTGTTTTAAGGGTGAACAGAGTTTGGGGTGGGAGGGGGCCGGGTTTGAAGGGGGGCTGAGTTTGAAGGGGGGTCTGGGTTTGAAGGGGGGACTGAGTTTGAAGGGGGAGCTGGGTTTGAGGGGGGGGCTGAGTTTGAAGGGGGGACTGAATTTAAGGGGATTGGGTTTCAAGGGGGGTTGAATTTGAAGGAGGTTCTGAGTTTGAAGGGGGGGCTGAGTTTGAAGGGGGGCTGTGTTTGAAGAGGGGGCTGTGTTTGAAGGGGGGCTGGGTTTGAAGGGGGGCTGGGTTTGAAGGGGGCTGAGTTTGAGGGGGGGCTGGGTTTGAGGGGGGGATGGTTTGAAGAGGGGCTGA
This sequence comes from Hemiscyllium ocellatum, assembly GCF_020745735.1. NCBI lineage: Eukaryota > Metazoa > Chordata > Chondrichthyes > Orectolobiformes > Hemiscylliidae > Hemiscyllium > Hemiscyllium ocellatum. The sequence continues at coordinate 63,583,217 of NC_083414.1, forward strand.
GATTGAAGGGGGGCTGGGTTTGAAGGGGGGCTGGGTTTGGGGGGGGCTGGTTTGAAGAGGGGCTGAGTTTGAAGGGGGGGCTGTGTTTAAATAGACACTGAGTTTGAAGGGACATTGAGTTTAAATAGGCTATAAATCTGGGCTAAAGAAGATGACAGCTGGTTATTATTCTCATGACGAAGCATCAGCAAGATTATCCATGAAGAGTGGGAAACTGATTGTTGTGTGAAGTTATATCCCGGGGTGCCACATTTTATTGCTGTCCTGTAATCATATGTTAGCCACATTGTAAGAAATACAGTCAACTTAGAACATTGAATCTGAACTGCCGTTACTTTGGAAACTGAAAGACACAGACGTATGGGTTGTCTGTGAATAAAAACCCACCATTTTGAATGAATTTATTAATGCATTAGATTGAAAAATTAACCTGAATTAATGCCAGAGAGAGGAAAATGGAATATCAAGATACAAATGCAATAATGACAAAGCTCTAGCCCATAATAAATTAGGAGGTTGATGATTTTTAAAGAAAGAACCATGGATGGTGGAAATCAGAAGTGAAAATAGAAATTGCTGGGAAATCTCAACAGATCTGGTGGTGTCTGTGGAGAGAAATCAGAGTTGACCCTTTTGCAGAGCTGATGGTAGCTAGGAAAAAGCTAATTTTTATGCAGAAGATAGGGAGAATAAATGGCTGCTAATGGGGACTGTTAGTAGCTCACAATGGGTTGTGTAATAGAAGACCATGTGAAAACAATGCCTGGTGTGTGAGGGTTGAGATAACAACATGGAAGAAGGTGTCTCAAACCCTAAAATTGTCGAACTTGATATGGAGTCCAGAAGGCTGCGGAGTTCCCAAGTAGAAAATGAGGCCCTGTCCTTCCAGCTTGCGTGGATCTTCACTGGAGCACTGCAGCAAGCCTGAGACAGAGCTGCTGGCCAGAGAACAGGCTGGTGTATTGAAGGAGGCTGCTGATATTTTAGAAGCATTCTATAGCACATGAGTGAAGAGGGAAGGGTCAGTTCAACCCTTTTGGGGGGAGAGGGGTGGGTGGGAATTGAGTGAAGGCAACAGAAGAAACATGGGCAAATTTTTTAAAAGATTCAGCACACAGCAAAATAAAATCTTCCAATCAATCAAATCCCGAGGCAGGAATCAGGTCAGCCCATTGACAATTTCCTAATAAGACTGAAAAATGCTGCTTGAAAACGTGACTTTGTGAACATAACTGAAAGGCTGACAGATCATCTTTTCTGGGGATCTGCACACCCTGACATACATGATGATTTAATTGGAAAGGATAAACTCAAAATACCACAGACTGTGTGATAGCACATGGAAATATGAGTAGACAGATGAGGTCAGGAGAAAGGTAGATTACTAACAGTGTGGAAACTGGCCCTTCGGCCCAACAAGTCCACGCCGACCCGCCAAAACGCAACCCACCCAGACCCATTCCCCTACATCTAACACTACAGGCAATTTAGCATGGCCAATTCACCTAACCTGCACAGTTTTGGACTGTGGGAGGAAACCAGAGCACCCGGAGGAAACCCACGCAGACACGGGGAGAACATGCAAACTCCACACAGTCAGTCGCCTGAGGTGGGAATTGAACCCAGGTCTCTGGTGCTGTGAGGCAGCAGTGCTAACCACCGTGCCGCCCATTTTCTTTATAAGATTGAAGAGGCTATTTTGATCCAGTGACTTTGTCTATCCTGGCGTCTCAGCATTACAGATGGTGCATGCTGTGAGGGCAGTCATGGTACCTTTAGATTAGCAGTATCGATGCTGTGAATCTGGAACAAATGAATGTGCATCAGAGTAAAAGATGTGCAAAAGATAGGGGCGATCACATAGATGCAGAGATAAAAGGAAAGATCACAGATATAAGTTAAACTGCCAGACTTGTGGAAAACTAAATCATTGGAAAAAGATGCACAGGAGGAAAAGAGTAAATGAGTTCTCAGAAACAGCAGTAGGATGAATCAGAAATAAAACAAATCAAAACATTGATATCCAGGAATGTGAGAAGCAAAGCTCACTCACGTCAATAATTTCAGTCCGAGACAAGATCTGAATCAGTAGTGTTATTTTTTTCACACTTGCAAGTGGGTGTGATGTCCACAAGGCAGGGACAAAAACACACTGAATTCAACAAATACTCAATATTTATATAATTTAGTTCCTACTTTTTTTTTATTTCATTGCTCCTCTCCCCAGTTTACATCCTCCACTTCCCTAAGACCGGTACCCATTACTCCTGTTTATCTCTTGTCTTATCCGGCCTTGTCTGTGACAAAATGCTTCTTTCTGGCCTCACATGGCCATTTGACCTCATCCTGCTGTGGGTCATTGTTAGGCACATCCTTTCCTTACCATTATCTACTCCCTCCATCTGTGCTGCCCCTCACAGCATCTTATCTAGTTGCCTGTAACATCTACCATTGCTTTGCAGTCCCGTTTCTTTCTTGCATACATTTTTAGCTAATACAAAAAAAAATTATGTATTTCCTCCACATAGTTCCCATTCTTGTTGACTCAACTCTTGGCTGAAACAATTATACACTGGTGTGAGTTCATTTACTTTATACAAGCAATTCTAATTGCAGAAGTAACATCAATTTACCTATATCCCACAGGAAGATTATGATGTGTTTGAGGGACACAATAGGTATAGGAACCATATGGAAAAATCTAGATGTCACAGTCCCCAGAGAAAGGAATGTCGCAGATAAAGAAGCTGGAAAGAAATTAGTCACAATCTTAAATCTGAAGTTTGGTACCTGAGCACAAGGTATTCTTATTCAGCTCAGGCTTCACCTGAAAGTTTGAAAGAAAGTAGGTATACAAAGAAAAGGCACACAGAAACCAAGCAACTTTTTTTCAACAGCTTTTCGGGGTAGATGGATTTTGACAGCTAGAAACAACCCTAGGGGGTACAACAAAGGGAAATGACATTAACAATGATAGTGGAAGGTACTACATCTAATGAAAAGCACACACCAATCAGAAGCAAGGATGATCTGGTACATATGTGAAAAAGGATCTTTGATGAGATGGTTGACCGCTTTGAGGTTTGAATATTGACCCAGTGACGAAATCAGTGAATCACCCCTCAGCTGAAACATCATCAAACTAAAAGATTTGCTTGAATGAGAACTCCAATAAAGGGAAGAAACAAAGGTGACCATTGGAATCACAAAGCCTGCAAATTAGATAAATTCCACAATGTTGAGAAAAAAGCCAAATGACGAACTTGTCTGGATCCCAAAGATCTTAATCAAACAATTACAGCCTTGAAAAAGGAGTGTAATATGTTATCAGTCTAGTTCTTGAAGAGGGAGGTGGCATGGGGCAGGCTGACACTAGGCACATGGACACACAAGATGGCCGCTGAGTCATCAGTTGGCCAACTTGACACACAAGATAGCTGCACTGCGGCTGTGCCTGCCCGAGCTACACTGTGGCTGTGCCCGCATGAGTTGCACTGTGGCTGTGTCTGCACTAGCTGCACTGTGGCTGTGTCCGCACTAGGTGCACTGTGGCTGTGTCTAAACTAGCTGCAATGTGGCTGTGTCTGCCATAGGTGCACTGTGCCTGTGTATGCACAAACTGCACTGTGGCTATGTCTGCACGAGCTGCACTGTGGCTGTGCCTGCACTAGCTGCACTGTGGCTGTGCCTGCACTAGCTGCACTGTGGCTGTGTCCGCACTAGGTGCACTGTGGCTGTGTCCGCACTAGCTGCACTGTGGCTGTGTTGGCACTAGCTGCACTGTGACTGTGCCTGCACTAGATGCACTGTGGCTGTGCCTTCACTAGCTGCACTGTGGCTGTGACTGCAAGAGCTGCACTGTGGCTGTGCCTGCACTAGATGCACTGTGGCTGTGCCTGCACGAGCTGCACTGTGGCTGTGACTGCACTAGCTGCACTGTGGCTATGTCCGCACTAACTGCACTGTGGCTGTGTTGGCACTAGCTGCACTGTGACTGTGCCTGCACTAGATGCACTGTGGCTGTGCCTTCACTAGCTGCACTGTGGCTGTGACTGCAAGAGCTGCACTGTGGCTGTGCCTGCACTAGATGCACTGTGGCTGTGCCTGCACGAGCTGCACTGTGGCTATGACTGCACTAGCTGCACTGTGGCTATGTCTGCACGAGCTGCACTGTGGCTGTGCCTGCACTAACTGCAATGTGGCTGTGTCTGCACGAGTGCACTGTGGCTGTGTCTGCACTAGCTGCACTGTGGCGGTGTCTGCACTGGCTGCACTGTGGCTGTGTCTGCCATGGGTGCACTGTGGCTGTGTCTGCACAAACTGCGCTGTGGCTATGTCTGCACGAGCTGCACCGTGGCTGTGCCTGCACTAACTGCAATGTGGCTGTGTCAGCATGAGCTGCACAGTGGCTGTGACTGCACAGGTTGCACTGTGGCTGTGACTGCATTAGCTACACTCTGGTTGTGACTGCACGAGCTGCACTGTGGCTGTGCCTGCACAAGCTGCACTGTGGCTGTGTCTGCACAAGCTGCACTGTGGCTGTGCCTAAACTAGCTGCAATGTGGCTGTGTCTGCCATAGGTGCACTGTGGCTGTGTATGCACAAACTGCACTGTGGCTATGTCTGCACGAGCTGCACTGTGGCTGTGCCTGCACTAGCTGCACTGTGGCTGTGTCCGCACTAGCTGCACTGTGGCTGTGTTGGCACTAGCTGCACTGTGACTGTGCCTGCACTAGATGCACTGTGGCTGTGCCTTCACTAGCTGCACTGTGGCTGTGACTGCAAGAGCTGCACTGTGGCTATGTCTGCACTAGCTGCCCTGTGGCTGTGTCTGCACTAGCTGCACTGTGCCTGTGTCTGCACAAGCTGCACTGTGGCTGTGTCTACACTAGCTGCACTGTGGCTGTGCCTACACGGTCTGCACTGTGCCTGTGTCTGCACTAGCTGCACTCTGGCTGTGCCTGCACTAGCTGCACTGTAGCTGTGTCTGCACAAGCTGCACTGTGGCTGTGTCTACACAAGCTGCACTATGGCTGTACCTGCACTGGCTGCACTGTGTCTGTGTCTGCACTGGCTGCACAGTGGCTGTGCCTGCACTAGCTGCACTGTGTCTGTGTCTGCACTGGCTGCACTGTGGCTGTGTCCGCACTAGCTGCACTGTGTCTGTGTCTGCACTGGCTGCACTGTGGCTGTGCCTGCACTGGCTGCACTGTGTCTGTGTCTGCACTGGCTGCACTGTGGCTATGCCTGCACTGGCTGCACTGTGGCTATGCCTGCACTAGTTGCACTGTGGCTGTGGCTGTGTCTGCACGAGCTGCTCTACACAGCTCAGCAACAAGTGATGGGAAATAAACTCTGGCCCAACCAATGGTGCCCACACCCCTTGAGTGTATTTAAAAACTTAGAAGGGCATTGGAATGTTAATCAGAACATACTTTTTAAAATAAGTTTCAAACGTTGGTTGAGACATGTGTTTCTTAAGTCTTTCACAGGATGAGGGTGTCATTGGCACGGCCAGCATTTATTGCCCATCCCAAATTGCTCAGAGGCTAGTTAAGGGTCAACCACATTGATGTGGGTTGACCTGGGGTCACATGTAGGTGAGGATGGTAGTTCCCTTCCTTCCCTAAAGAACCTTAGTGAACCAGGTTGGGTTTTCCTCACAATTGATTCATGGTCATTATTCGACCCTTAATTCCAGATTTTCTTTTTATTGAATTCATCATTCCCTTGTCAAGAGGAAGAAGCAGGCTTATGTCACGATGAGACGTGAAGGCTCAGTTGGGGTGCTCGAGAGTTACAGTTTAGCCAGGTGTTATGAAAGTGTAGTCGAGTACTGTTCCTTTAAGAGAGTGAAGGACTTTGGAGAGGAACGCAAAGTGCTGGAGAAGGTACATTGCAACATCTGGTCCAGCGGCTGGGGTAGCTGGTTGCCTGGATACAAAACAAATTCGGGCAATCAGTTTAAATTATATCCCAAAAATACCAAACTCCAATCCAGTTTGAATTGAGTCTCTGCTCTGGGGCTATAAGACCCGGGAAAAATTGACCAGTTGAGAAAGAACTACCAAGCCAGCAGCACATACAGACTGTCTGAAACACAGCTCTCTTAAAGGTACTTTATCTCTCAATGATCTGTGAAACAGATATCCCTAAAAAGAAGAAAATCTACAGAGGAAAATACAAAGGGAAGATTTGACAGCTGCCTGGTTTTGAAATTTGAATTTTTGGTAAATCATACTTAGGGGTTTTATCAGACTAGTATTACAGAAGGGAAAGTAAAAGATACGTTAGAGGAAGGGATTGTAAATATTTGTTTGTCAATTATTCTCTGTAATACTTTAAGAAATAAAGCTGTTAATTTGTACTTCAAATAGTTCTTGGCCTCTTGAGCTTTAACAGATTACTGCATGGGATAAATGTTTTCAGTGTTGCTCGTTTAAATTAAGCAGGAGGGTTTACCCCGTGTTGTAACAGTTTGGGGGCTCATTGGTCAGATTTGAATGGTTTGGGGGCTTTTGTCCGAGATTTGATCTGGTTTAGACAGATTTGAATAGATTTGGGGGTGTGAAAATCCCAGCAGATTTAAACACTTGCAAGTTAGTGCCCTAGATCTTTAAATAAAATGTAGGTGAGACAATTTGTTTAATTTTGGTGACTTGGGGTTGATTAAATTAAAAATGAACGAAATAGCTCTTAAAAATGCTAAAGAGGTTTTGGGATTTGAAGATGATTCTCAAATTTGCCAAGAAAGTTTAGAAGGAAAGAAAAAAGCCATACTTTTAGAATTAGCAAATAAATTAGATTTGGGTGTAACCAAGGACAAAAGTAAAGCTAAAACTGTAAGGGAATTTTTCAAGCACTTATGTGTGTCAGAGAAACAGACAGGTGCAGTAGAGGGAGAAAAACTTAAATTACAATTGAGGAAAATGAAGTTAGAAGATAAACAAAGATAGACAGAGAGGAGAGAGAGGGACAGATGTCAGAGGTCGTTTCTAAACTCAGACAGTAGTAGGGGGGTGTGGGACACATTGCCTGCAACAGTAGTAAACTCGCCAACTTTAAGGGTATTGAAATGTTCATTGGATAAACATGGAATAGTGTGGATAGACAGGCTTCAGATTGGTGCAACATCGAGGGCCTGTACTGCGCTGTAATGTTCCATGTACAATCCACCATCGAATTCAAACCTGGGTCTCAAGAAGGTTCCCTGGATCAGTAGCCCAGCAGTAATACCACTAGGCCATCACCTCAGGCTGGACTAGGAATCTGGGTGTTAATGTTCACAGCACTCCGGAGTCGGGTCAAGAAGTCACTCCACTTTCAGATTTACTGTCTGTCTTCACAGTCATACTTTTGGTTCAAGAACAGCCCTATAGTGCCACCTACTGGTTTACAAAGCTTTAAGTGTTCTGTGTCACAAAACAAAGGAAGAAGTGCAACTGTTTATTAACTTTGTGACCTCAGCTAGGTAGATGTTTCTGAAATGTCTTCACTGCTTTAATGCAGGGAACACAGCAACTAACTGGTGTGCACTAAGCATCCGTAAACAGTATTGTGGAGCAAACAAAGACTGAACAGTTGGAGTTGTTCTCTTTGGAGAAAAGGTTAAAAGGAGATTTGGTAGGGCTTTAAATCATCATGAAGGGTCTAGGCAGAATAGATAGGGAAAAAAAATGATGTTATCTGTGGAAAGATTACACCCCAGAAGACACCAGTTTGAGGTAATTGGTAAAGAGAGAAAAAACATTGCTATGGAGCGAGTGTTTGGGATCCGGAGTGTACTGTTTGAGAGTGTGGTGGAGGCAGGGTCATTTATGGTCTTCAAAAGGGAATTGCACAGGTATCTGATGAGAAAGGGGCCAAAGGGAAAGACTGGAACAATGAGACCAACTGAGCTCAGGGCTGTGTGGACACAATGGACTAATTAGAGGTGCTGGAAGAGCACAGCAGTTCAGGCAGCATCCAAAGTGCAGCGAAATCGACGTTTCAGTTCCTGATGGAGGGTTTTTGCCCGAAAAGTCAATTTCACCGCACTTTGGATGCTGCCTGAACTGCTGTGCTCTTCCAGCACCACTAATCCAAAATCTGGTTTCCAGCATCTGCAGTCATTGTTTTTACCACAATGGACTAATTAGTTTCCCTCTATGCAGCTACAACGTAATGATTTGATTACCGTGACCAGCCAATCTGCTTTTAGCTGTTGACTGGGGGTAAAATATTGGCCATCATACTGGAGAGGCCTCCTAAGCTCCTCTTCAAAGTAGTGCAGTAGGAACTTTTACATCCCTTTCAGAGAACATTCAGGACCTCATTTTAACATCAGTTGCTCAGAGATCTTCCAAGTGAGACAAGGTCACACTGGAACCCCAGGTTAGGCTAGGAGAAAGTGAGGACTGCAGATGCAGGGAATCAGAGTCGAGAGGGTGGTGCTGGAAAAGCACAGCAGGTCAGGCAGCAGCCGAAGAGAAGGAGAATCGATGTTTCGGGCAAGAGCCCTTCAAAAATGACTGGGTTTTGACTCCACAATCTTCTGATTCCAGAGCAGGGATGGTGTCCAATGTCCAACCACTATCCTGACCCCCACCATTGTTTTCCTGGAAGGGAGGCCTGAAGCCTAATGTCACATTGGGCTGAATCTGACCTTCTCTTGCCTATTTCCAAGTTGCATCAGGGTTTTTTAACACCCGTCTAAAGGTTCTACCCTCAGTATCTGCCATAAGCCTCTTTTTTTCTCTTAATCCTAACCTTTATGATCCTTCACATCCAGGATTCTCCAGCCGAGGTCCCAGACTTTGTCTTTATGGGAACATATCTGCCCACTACTCTCGCTAGGTTTTTTATTTCAAAAATATACTTTGTTCATAAACTTTTCTTTTCACTGAAGCAGTTCGGATTTGTACAGTAGCATATGAAGAAATAACAAACATTGCAGTTTGATTCTATTCAACAAATAAACCAAAGGCATTTCATACTTGCACAAGATTATATTTACGTATATTTGAGAGGGTCTGTAAACTGAACAGATCACCACTTAACTTTGGCAGAAAGACATTAGATGGTGATCTTTCCCCACTGTCGCTTGCTGGCAGCTGCCCAAGGCTTTAACGTATCCATTCTCCAGGACATACACCGAGACAAACATCAACCATGCCTAGAGGACCATCACCTCAGTGAAAGATTCTCTTTGGCTAGCTACCTGAAGAAGGAGCAGCGCCGAAAGCTTGTATTCCAAATAACCCTGTTGGATATAACTTGGTGGTGTGTGATTTTTAAACTTCTTCAAAATTTGTTGGTCTTCCAGAGCAAGGAGTTGACCTTGACCAAGTGTTGCAGATTGGCATATTCCAAAGTCCATGAGTATTCTTGCTTTTTTCCTAACAATTTTATCTGTAAGTAGCTGCCCCCAGTCCACATAGGCTAATTCATATTTTATCTTAGTCAAATTAGCCATTCTTATCCTTTTCCTCCATAATTATCCTAAACCTAACTGCATTACGGTCACTACTTCCAAAATGCCCTACTGATATGCCTTCCACCTTCCTGGGCTAATTTCCATATATTAGGACTGGAACTGTCCCTTTGTGTTTGGCTTTCTATGTACTGGCTAAAAATGTTCTCCTGGATGCAATTTAAAAATCTTGCTCCATCCCTGTCTTGCACACCAAATTTATCCCAGTTAATACTTGGGTCATTAAAATCTTCTTTTATCATTCATACAATTCCCTGAAATTCGATTATGTATTTGATCTCAATCTCTCCTTGACTGTTTGAGGGTCTATGGTACACACCCAATGGAGTGTTTGTCACTTTTTAAATTTTTACATTGATCCATTTGGCATACTTTGACGACCCTTCCAAGATATCACCCCTTCTCACTGCTATATGTGAAGCTTAGATCAAAATTGCATCGTTCCCTTCTCTATTAATTCCCTTTCTATCTTTTCTGAATAACCAGGAATGTTGAGCTGCCACTCCTGCCATCTTTCAGCCAAGTCTTGGTTTGGATGGCATGGTGGCTCAATGGTTAGCACTGCTACCTCTCAGCACCAGGGACCCAGGTTCAATTCCAGCCTTGGGTGACTGTCTGTGTGGAGTTTGCACATTCTCCCTGTGCCTGCATGAGCTTTCTCCCACAGACCAAAGATGGGCAAGTTAGGTGGATTAGCCATGGTAAGCCCTGTAGTGTCCAAGGATGTGCAGGTTTAGCTATGGTAAATTCAGGGTTACAGGGATAAGGTAGGGGGCTGGGTTTGGATGGGATGCTGTTCAGTGGGTCAGTGCAGACTCAATGGGTGAATGGCCTTTTTCCACACTGTAGGGATTCTATGATCATGAGGCATGGTCAGAATACAATTTCAGAAAGAATAAACATATTCTCATGGAAGAATACATAATGGTATTCAGCAGATTGTAGAGTAAAAAGTGAGGTCTGCAGATGTTGGAGATCAGAGCTGAAAATGTGTTGCTAGTTAAAGCACAGCAGGTCAGGCAGCATCCAAGGAACAGGAAATTCGACGTTTCGGGCCAGAGCCCTTCATCAGGAAAGAATGTAGTAGATTGTATGCAGGGCTGCAGATGTTTTATTTGGAAATTCCCCAAATTGTGCTGGCATTAAAATTATTAAATTATGAACAAAATGTTGAGTTTAGATAGAGTCCTAGTTTAGACTGGGGTTAAATTTGCAGATAATCACACACTGTTAGAAGAAATGTCAAAGGGACTTAAAAAGACACTCTTTGGAAAGGATTTCTGTCCAGGAACATTCTTGGTACAAATGGGGCAATTAGCAATAGGATAGAAAATGGAGGACATACTGTTAACTGTGTGACATGACCACCTAGATGTAAGATCACAGGAGACAGTACAAAACAAGAACATTAACCAAAATTAATGGAGCTAAAAGAATTTGAGATTTACAATAAAAGAATGAATCTCAGAAATGCCCAGAGTATAGCAATCAATTGTTTTTTGTGTGATTCAAAGCAGCATTAAACCATGAACTGTTCCAAACAACAATCAAAACCCAGCTTGAAACGGAAGATTCAGAGGAAGACAATGATGACATGGATCATAAAGGGGGCATTGTATTAATCACAAGATGTGTCAATCCAATGATGAATGTGGTGATAGAAGCATCCTTCAGTTGTGTAGCATTAGATGGCAGATACATGTCTGCAGTGCGTGCAATAGACTGACTAAAATTCTACCTAGACTCTCTGAGTAATCAGGATTTTATTATGGAACTAGCTCAGGAATTTTAGAGTTCGACTAGTTTTAAATTTGGGGATAATGACACAAAAATTTTTTTTTAAAAGTCGTCATTCCCTGTAAAATGATTTTACCAGTGCAGATGTAGTGTCCAGTGAAATATGCTGTGATTAAGCAAACAATTGTTGAAAAAGTATTGGATGGAAAGCAGCAAAGCCATTGTATTTGGAAAATCTTTGTGCTGCAATTGACTGCAAATGATAGATCCACTAGGAGAATCAGAATCATAGAATCCCTGCAGTGTGGAAGTAGGCTATTCAGCCCATCAAGTCTGCACTGACCCTCCAAAGAGCATCCCACCCAGTCCCAAACTCCTACTCTAGCCCCATAATCCTGCATTTCCCATGACCAATACACTTAACCAGCACATCTTTGGACTGTGGGGGAAAACTGGAGCACCCAGAGGAAACCCATGTAGACTTGGGGAGAATGTGCCAACTCCACACAGACCCAGGGTGGAATCAAACCCAGGTCCTGGAGCTATGAGGAAGCAGTGCTAACCACTGAGCCAATGTACTGCCCAATGAAGCCATTGAATCCAAAGAACTACTCCCAAAAGTGGGTACTAAAGTTAACTACTTACTAATTGGAGCTTATCAATGGAGGAATAGGACCCGTATAAGTACATAAGACCATAAGACCATAAGACATAGGAGTGGAAGTAAGGCCATTCGGCCCATCGAGTCCACTCCGCCAGTCAATCATGGCTGATGGACATTTCAACTCCACTTACCCGCATTCTCCCCGTAGCCCTTAATTCCTTGAGACAGCAAGAATCTATCAATCTCTGCCTTGAAGACATTTCGCGTCCCGGCCTCCACTGCACTCTGAGGCAATGAATTCCACAGGCCCGCCACTCTCTGGCTGAAGAAATGTCTCCGCATTTCTGTTCTGAATTGACCCCCTCTAATTTTAAGGCTGCGTCCACGGGTCCTAGTCTCCTTGCCTAACAGAAAAAATTTCCTAGCGTCCACCCTTTCCAAGCCATGTATTATCTTGTAAGTTTCTATTAAGTCTCCCCTTAATCTTCTAAACTCCAATGAATACAATCCCAGGATCCTCAGCCTTTCCTCGTATTTTAGACCAACCATTCCAGGGATCATCCGTGTGAATCTCCGCTGGACACGCTCCAGTGCCAGTATGTCATTCCTGAGGTGTGGGGACCAAAACTGGACACAGTACTCCAAATGGGGCCTAACCAGAGCTTTATAAAGTCTCAGTAGCACAACAGTGCTTTTATATTCCAACCCTCTTGAGATAAATGACAACATTGCATTCGCTTTCTTAATCACGGACTCAACCTGCATGTTTACCTCAACTAACACTCCCAGATCCTAACCGATAGGTATGCTTTTAACACCAATGTCAAAGACATTTAAATTACTATATAAACTGATTGGAGCTGGAAATTTAAATTTGGTTCTGATATATTTTTTCTTTTTACAGCAAGGAAGGCCTTTGGAAAATAAAACAACTGGCGGTTTGTACAGGACGAGAGAGCAGGAGGTTAAGTCTTTAGATTGCGAACATGAAGCACAAATATGGAAAGCAAAGACAATACAATGTAATTGCAAACAGTGCCTTTGGAAGTGAACATGTGTCTAGAAAGAAATCACAAACTGTTGAAAGGGAGGATCAAAATGTAGCCATCCAGAAAGAGATAGAATGTATGTTAGAGAGCAATTTTGGAGATTTCCTCAGTAATGTTAGCAGCAAATAGTTGGGAGTGTAGGTCAATTGATATTAAAGTTACCTTTCCACAGGAAGATCAACTCAAAAGGGAAGGGCTTCTTCACTCTCCAAAGAGGCATAGGCATTTTAAAATGGCTTAAAGCAGAATGTGGGCACTTTTCATCAGAAAACGTATTTGAAAAACGATAGCACCAGTACAGTTGGTCAAAATTAGGCTTCGCAAAAAAATGTCTTCCAAAATGGAAATGGAGGCATTATGATGTCTACTTGGACAGCAAAATTGACTGGGCACCCAAACAATGCCAGATATCAGTTTTACAGATTTTAGGATCTATGGGGGTTCTAAAGTGCAGAAGGATTTATCATTTTTCTTGTGAGAGAGGAAGCACTTTAACTTGGGAAGCTAAGGTCAAGAGAGGAGTTAAAAAGTACCTTAGCAGCAGAAACTCTCGCTCCTTCAGGGTAAGGAGATGTGGTGCGTTATCTATCAAAAAAACTGAAAGAAATTCTGAAAAGGAATTCAGTAGCAATTCCCATTGAGTACAACTTCAATAAGAAGGCATGACAAGATAACACACATTCAGCAAAATGTTTGAATGAACAAGACTGATTGATATTGCAACTTCAAAACAGATAGTGGAGAATGGCGAAATCTCCAAATTGAAATAGGTGGATAGCAATTGTCAGCTCCCTGATTACTTTACAAAAAAAAGGAACCAGCTCTAAGAAGTTATTAGAAATACCAGTGAAAGTACATTACAACTCAAGTGGACACAAAAAAAGCAGAAATATACTATACTGTAACTCTGAACTGTCACTTTTGCTCATTTTCCATTATTATCGAATATAATCTTTTTTTATGGAAAAGAGGTATGTTATCATTTAGTACGACCTCACAGCAATGCCTGAGATCAAATGGAACTTGGGAACTGGTGATGGTTATCTATTGATTAAGAGATTGCTCAGTGAGATCCTGGTGAGAGTGAGATATATTTATATATATAAAATTGAGTAATCTATGTTAGAGTTTTGTAAGATGGGTAAGCTAACTTAAAATTCCGACTAGAAAAACCTACATCTAAAATCTGTCAGATCGACCTTTAGTCTGTGGAGTTTAACACTCTAGGTCTGTCCTTTGTGAACCCCGTGTTACACAAGGTGTGTGTGAGATTACAAGCCAAATCTGTTCCTGCCTCTGTGAGGTTTATGTCAGCAAGAGAAGTGATATCCAAAATTCTGGTCCTGCAGCCTCATTTTTTTTTAGCAATCCTCACACCCATTTCTATTTTTTTGGGGGGGACACAAAAATCTGGCCACTGTATTACAAAGATTAAATTGTGAGAAGAGATAACAGAAACTAGAATTGCATTCCCTGGAACTTTGAAGATTAAGAGGCCATTTGATTGAGATTTTTAACACATTAATTGGAACTGGTAGGAGAGGTTAGCTGGGGAGTCCACAAAGTTAAAGCTTCCCATCTTGCACACATCAGCACCAGAGTGCAGGAACACTAATGAGAAGAGAGTGCTCAGACTATGTTGGCACGGAGATACAGCCAGATCTGTTAATTGTCCATTTTAACTAGTTGACTAACCTGAGATGAGGCTGGTATGGTTTGGTTGATCCGGGTCATTGACATGGGGAACGCCATCTCCATAATCTTCTCTCAATGAAAAAGGCTCAATGTATACACAAATTCCTTTTACCAACACTGAACCTGGGTGCTGTGTGTGAATATATGTGGCTCTATAAGATGCATAGTGAGTCAGACTGAAGATCTTAAATTGGTTTTGAATGAAATACTTACAGTCTGGATTACTTAATAAATGTCCAATATCGGATTCACATCTAGTTATATTCTGAGTGTTGTAGGCACAGACTGATTAATTGGCATGCTGCCCACTGCAAACAGTCACAATGGCATGTCATTTGAGATGACATGCAAATTGTTGAGTTGAATGATATGTACCTGACATCAAACTGACACTGAAACTCATATTGTGTTACTCATTTGTGTGGGAGACAGAAAAGCTTTCTAGCTGGACAGCAGTGTCCTGTGAGTGGAGAAAACCACTTGTGTGTTCACCGTAAAGTAGCAGCAGGGCACGGCCAGCTTCAGGTGCTGCTGAGATATTTGGAACTCCTTCCCCTTTAAGGGTAAGCTGAGATAGACTGAGCACCTTTCAGGGTCAAACATGGCCTCAAGCATATTCTGTATCATTCTTTTTCACTGCAGAAATGTGGTATACTCTATATGTTATAATCAAACAGAGAGATGGCTACGAGAGGCAGTATAGTTGGTCTCCATGCCCTTCAGTCTGCTTGTCCTTACTTCCATCTGTGTTTGCAAAGATTGCACTGTGAGTGTCCATTTGATCTGTCCTTATTTTTGAGCAAAGTCCTCCAATGTTTACCATTGCCTTCTGCGGGATGGCTGAGTAGGGAAGTCTCTCATCCTTAACATCTTACCCAGCAGGCATCTTGGAAGCACTTACAAGCTGACAATGAGACGTTTGGCCATATTACAAGCACACCTTCCATGGCCAATAAATCCTGGTGTGGGGCTCAAACCTGGAACTTATAGCCCAAAAACAGGGATGCTATTGTTGTAACCCAGGATCCCTGTCTTTCAGTTTAACAGAGGAATACAAATCCTGGTCCCCTGCTTTGTTCACTATCTAATGACCCTTGGTGGAAATGCTATGACTCTTTGTCCCTAACCCAATGCTGTACCTGCTCTGGAAGTGTTTAATTGAACAATACACACAGAATATACTCAGCATCTAACCTTTGTTAACTAGTAATGCTTAAAGCTGACAAGGAAAATGTTCTATTACACAATGTTAACATCACTCACCATGATGTAATCCCAACCAATGTGATTTTTTTTTCAGAAAATTTATTTTACTTTAAAAAGGATGCAAGTATGTTAGAAACAGTTCAAATGATGTTTGCTGAAGTGATCGCTGAGTTGGGGTTGGGTGAGCTATGCGATGAGGAACAGCTGGACAAGTTGGGTCTGTATTCCCCTTTGGAGTTAAGAACAATGAGAGGTAATCTTATTAAAATGGATGAGATCCTGAGGCAACAGAGCGGATGCTGGGGGGAAGTTTCCCTTCATGGAATTGAGCAGAACTAGGGGACACAGTTTAAAAATAAGCAGACTCCTGTTAATGACGGCGGGCATGAAAAATTATCCTCTCTCAGAGGCCCATGAGCCTTGTGATTGCAGAAGACACCATCATTGTACATTTTTAACACAGAAGTAGGAAGATCCTTGACTAAAAAGGCAGTCAAATGCTTTTGGAGAGGTGGGGGGAAGGTAGGTGGAAATAGAGATGTGAGGCCACAGTGAGGTCAAGCTTAATCTTATTGAACAGCACAGCAAACAGGAAGGGACCCAGTGGGCTACACCCTCAACTAATTCATAAACTGCCTTCCATATTCATAAATTCACAAAACAATAAAACCCACTGAAACGTGGCAGTTCACAAAGTGCAATGCAAAACAATTTACTTCAATGCACAATATAGCCTCTAGGTTGAGTCAGTCCACTTTGAATGCAGATTGCTTGTAAACTTACATTGCAGGGAACATTTCCTGATGCACACAATCCAAGAGGGCAGTGTAGAGCAGCATGCTAAAGGGAGAGAGAGAGAGAGCCCTTCGCACAGCGGCAGCCAAGCTTTAACTTGATGCTTGTCTGAAAGTGGTGGTAATGACTGAAATGATGCTAGCAGCCTGATCCAGGAGCAGGATCCAACCTTCCCTTTCCCCACAGGAAGAAGCAGACTATTGCCTGATCGACCTGAAGTCCAATTTAACCGGCGAGTGTGGAGGCTGAACCTCCCTGATGCTGAGATGGAGGTGTCAGAGCTCTGTCTCACTTCACAACTTTAATAGTGGGTGAGGGTGCAGCTCTGACTTTCTACTGCAAACAGCGAGAAATATGTGCACCACATCCTCCTCACTGCACAGTGAACATGAGTAACATTCACACTTTTGTGCTGTGCACTCTGAGGAGAGTCTCCAACACTTCATGAGCTGGAGATGGGTAAGACTAACAGCAATCAATTCAATTTACTTCGAAGCCGGATTGCTAATAAGTAAGACTCTCCAAGCTATAGAGTGATCGCTCCAGTAAAATGCAATGACTTGCAGATGGCTTTAAAATGCAAAACCCAATCCCAGTCTATGAATGATTGATGGAAAACTTCTGCATTCTTCTCCATTGTGGTGAGGAACACTGGTGCCCACTGTTTGCTGTGTCTATTTCTTTGGTAGTATTATTGTTGTAACACATTTGTAACTTAGGGCTGAAACTTACACACTTTTGTCCAAATTGTGTTGTGCGTTTTTTTTTGGAAGGTACATCACTATGAAACCTCATGCATTTTCTCATGAAAGCCACTGAGTGGCCATCTCGAATTCAGAAGTAGGGTCGCTGGAACCAATACAATAACTCTGCTTTCCCTCCATAGGTGAGGCCAGACCTGCTGGGTCTTTCCAGCAATTTCTGTGTTTGTTTCTGATTTCCAGCATCTGCAGTCCTTTGGGGTTTTGTTCTGGTTCAGAATTCACCAGCATCCTTTTTAACAGCCCATTGTGCACCCGGATAACCACTGTCAGGCCCTGGCTTTTGCAGGCACCTCGAGCTCCTGCAGGATAGGCTGGTGCAGAGATGGGAGTTCCTTCTCCTCAAGGACTACCATGCCAGCCTGGTCCAAGTTTACCACCTGGGTAAAAGCAGTCCGATCCATCTGGAGGAATGCCCAGCACTAAGAGGGAGGTCAACAAACTTTTTCATCCCTCCAGGGTACATAGAACATAAAACATTGTAGTGCAATACAGGGCCTACGGCCTCGATGCCAATCTGAAGCCCATCTAACATACACTATTCCAATTTCAGCCATATGCCTATTCAACGACCATTTAAATGCCCTTAAAGTCTACTACTGTTGCAGGTAGGGCGTTCCATGACCCTACTACTTTCTGAGTAAAGAACCTACCTCTGGCGACTGTCCTATATCTATTACTCCACAATTTAAAGCTATGTCCCCTCCTGCTAGCCATCACCACCCTATCTAACCCTCTGATTATTTTATATGTCTCAACTAAGTCACTTCTCAAACTTCTCTCTGACGAAAACAGCCTCAAGTCCCTCAGCCTTTCCTCATAAGACCTTCCCTCCATACCAGGCAACATCCTAGTAAATCTCCTCTGCACCCTTTCCAAAGCTTCCACATCCTTACCATAACGTGGTGACCAGAACTGTAAGCAAGTACCGTAAGTGCGGCCACACCAGAGTTTTGTATAGCTGCAACATGACCTCATGGATCAGCAACTCAATCCATCTACCAATAAGAGCTAAAATACCATATGCCTTCTTAATAACTCTAACAACCGGGGTGGCAACTTTCAGGGATCTATTTACATGGACACCGAGACCTCTCTACACTACTAAGAACCTTACCAAATTAAATTTCACACAACACCAGGTTATATTTGGAAGCACTAACTTTCAGAGCGCTGCTCCTTCATCAGGTGGTTGTGGAGTATAAGATCGTAAGACACAGAATTAATAGCAAAGGTTTACAATGTGATGTAACTGAAATGATATATTGAAAAAGACCTGGATTGTTTGTTAAGTCTCTCATCTTTTAGAATGACCATGTTGGTTTCAGTTCTTTCATAAGTAAACCACCACAGAACTTTTTTAAAGTTACATTCTCATGTGAACGTTAACAATAGGTGCCACGTTGGCCCAGATAATGCATTGAAGGTGTGAGGTGTCCTGTGTGAGGCTGTCTGTGCCCCTACGTTCAGACTGATTCTAATCCAAAAGATGGGATTTACAGAATCTTACATGGATTCATGCAGTTTTTGAGCAAAATAAAATGTAATTCTGCAAGTACAAATTCTCCCCACAAACGTGTGTGTGTGTGTGTGTGTGTGTGTGTGTGTGTGTATGTATGTGTGTGTGTGTGTAGTGCAGTGGGGCCACCAGTAGTGTGACATGAACCCAAGGTCCCGGTTGAGGCCATCCCCGTGGGTACCGAACTTGGCTATCAGCCTCTGCTTGGCCACTTTGCGTTGTTACCTGTCCCAAAGTCTGCCTTGCAGGTCGGTAACCTGAAGGTCTGAGGTCGAATGTCCTGGACCACTGAAGTGTTCTCCAACTGGGGGGGAATGTCTGTTGATTGTTGTGCAGTGCCCCTTCATCAGTTGCCGTAGCCTCTGCTCGGTCTCATCAATGTACCATGCCTCAGGGCGTCCTTGCCTGCAGCATATGAGATAGACAAGGTTGGCTGAGTCACATGAGTACCTGCCACGTACATGGTGGGAGGTGTCCCCACCCATAATGTGGTATCTGTGTCCACCCTCTGACACGTCTTGCAGCGCCTACTGTGACAAGGTTGTATGGTGTTGTCCTGAAAGCTAGGCAGTTTGCTGTGAACAATAATCTGTTTGAGGTTTGGTGGTTGTTTAAAGGCAAGAAGTGGCAGCATGGGGAAGGTCTTGGCGAGGTGCTCATCCTCAATGATAATGTGCTGCAGGCTGCAAAAAACATGGCATAGCTTTTCGGCTCTTGGTAGGTACTGGACAATGAAGGGTACCCTGTCGGTTGCAGCATGTGTCTGTCTCCTGAGGAGGTCATTACGGTTCCTTGCTGTGGCACTTCGGAACTGGCGGTCAATGAGTTGAGCATCGTACCCCATTCTTGTGAGGACATCCCTGAGTACTTCAGGTGTCCATCACGTTCCTCCTCATCTGAGCAGATCCAGTGTGCGTGTATGGCTTGTCCATAGGGAATGGCTGTTTAAATATGTTTTGGGTGGAAGCTGGAGAAGTGTAGCATTGTGAGGTTATCTGTGGGTTTGTGGTAGAGTGAGGTGCTGAGGTACCCATCCTTGATGGAGATGTATGTGTCCAAGATTGAGACAGATATTAGAGAGTAGTCCATGGTGAGTTTAATAGTGGAATGAAACTCGTTGATATCACTGTGTAGTTGTTTCAGTAACTCCTCACCATGGGTCCCGAGGAAGAAAATGTCGTCAATTATATCTGGTGTATAATGTTGGGTGGAGGTCCTGTGTAGAGAAGAATCTTGTTCGAACCTGTGCATGACAATGTTGGCGTATTGGGATGCAAATTTGGTCCCCATGGCTGTTTTGTGTGTCTGGATGAAGAACTTGTTGTCACAGGGTGAAAACATTGTGGTCAAGGATAAAGCAGACCATTTGTAGGACATCATTATAGGGGATGCTGGTGAAGAGTGCTGAAACATCCATTGTGACGAGGAAGGTTCCCAGTTTGACAAGTCCCTGGGTGCTGAGTTTCTGTAAGAAATCTGTAGTGTCATGACAGAAGCTGGGGGTCCCGTGCGCATTGGGTTTCAAGATGACTTCAACATAGCCAGAGACGTTCTCACACAGGGTCCTAATGCCTGATGTGATGGGATGTCCTGGTGTGTTGGCTTTCTGTATCTTCGGAAGGCAATAGAAGTCGCCTACGCGAGAAGTACATGGGATGAGGGCGCATAGGGAACTCTGAAGGACTGGGTCCTAAGTCCTGATCAATGTGTTCTTTGGTCGGATCGGCCAGTAGTTGCCTGTCATGTTCCTGGTTATTCAGTTGTCGGTACACTTCCTTGCAGTAATCTGTTCTATTCTGAATGACAGTGGCTCCTCCTTTATCTGCTGGTTTGATGACAATGTCGTGATTGGTTTTGAGCATGGATGATGTTGCGTTGTGATCAGGTGATGTTTTGCTCTACCTTGTGGGTGCAACTGATGAACCTGGCATTTATATATATATATACTGACGTTTGAGCGTACATGTCAAGCCCAGGGCAATGACCCTCTGGTGGGGTCCAAGTTGACTCTTTCTTCGGTCGCTATCTACGAATCCCTGTGATGATTGTTCCAATTCCTTGGTGGGCTCATTGGGATCACTGCTGGCATCTTGAAAGAATTCCCGTAGTCTCATTTATCTGATGAATTCCTCTGTGTCTACTGCAAGAACCATAGGGTCCATTTTGGTGGTGGGACAGAAATTGAGACCCACGTTAAGAACTTCAATATCTTCTGGTTGAAGGGTGTGGTCCGATAAGTTGACAACTCTCTTCCCCGTGGTGCCAGGGCAGGCTTGGCTACTACTGGTGGTGATGCCAAATTTCTCCAGTTTCTTGTTCTTGGCGTGCATGTACGTTTTGTCGCCTTGCCTGTTTGGCAATGTCCCATAACTGTCCTGCCGTATCCTGAGTGCAGGCTGAGAGTGTGGACTCCATCTTAATTTCAAGATTGTGGCACCTGCTGTAGAGTTGATGTACAAGATGATTGAGGAGTTTGCAAGAGGTGCGATGGCAACGTCGCTCTGTATAGTCTGTGTTGCAGGTCGACTTGAATGGGTTCACGATCCATAATCCTTTTGGGAGCTTTCCTACTTTTCTCTAGAAACTTGATGTCTGTGTCAGTGCGTGTGATTTTCTTGGAGATCCTCTCCACTTTGAGACAGCAGTTAGTGGCATCAATGCCTGGCTTTCAGGACAATATCATACAACCCTGTCACGGTAGACACTGAAAGACGTGTCAAAGTGTGGACACGGATACCACCATTACACGTGGGGACACCACCCACCATGTACCTGGCAGGTACTCATGTGACTCAGCCAACGGTGTCTATCTCATACGCTGTAGGCAATGATGCCCTGAGGAATGGTACACTGATGAGACCGAGCAGAGGCTATGTCGACGGATGAATGGACACCACACAACAATCAACAGACAGGAGTGCTCCCTCCCAGTCGGAGAACATGTCAGCGGTCCGAGACATTCGGCCTCGGATCATCGGGTGACCATCCTCCAAGGCGGACTTCGGGACAGGCAACAATGCAAAGAGGCCGAGCAGAAGCTGATAGCTAAGTTCGGTACCCATGGGGATGGCCTCAACTGGGACCTTGGGTTTATGTCACACTACAGGTGACCCCACTACACACACACACACACACACACACACACACACACACACACACACACACACACACACACACACACTCCTACAGATACACACCCGCCCCTACAGACCCATACACTCACGCAGACCTTCACTCATACACAACCTCTCTCTCATACGCTCACACATCCACTCCCACACTCACACTCACACACACACACGTTTGTGGGGTGAATTTGTACTTGCAGAATTACAGTTTACTTTGCTCAAAAACTGCATGAATCCATGTAAGATTCTGTCAGTCCCTTTTTTTTTAGATTAGACTCAGTCTGAACATTGGAGCACAGACAGCTCACACAGGGCACCTCACACCTTCAATGCATTATCTGGGCTGACATTGTTAAAGTTCACATGAGAATGTAACTTCAAAAAAGGTCTGGGATTTACATATGAAAGAACTGAAACCAACATGGTCATTCTAAAAGATGAGAGACTTAACAAACAATCCAGGTCTTTTTCAATATATCATTTCAGCTACATCACACTGTAAACT
Source organism: Hemiscyllium ocellatum (assembly GCF_020745735.1). Classification (NCBI taxonomy): domain Eukaryota; kingdom Metazoa; phylum Chordata; class Chondrichthyes; order Orectolobiformes; family Hemiscylliidae; genus Hemiscyllium; species Hemiscyllium ocellatum. Next base: position 63,605,688 of record NC_083414.1, read on the forward strand.
TTTGCTATAAATTTTGTGTTTTACGATCCTAAGCTCCACAACTACCTGATGAAGTTGCAGTGTTCTGAAAGTTAGTGCTTCAAAATAAACTTGTTAGACTATAACCTGGCCTTCTGTGATTTTTAACTTTGTACACCAGTCCAAAACCGGCACCTCCAAATCAAGAATCTTACCATTAGCCGAGAACTTTTTATTTCTGTTGCTCCTTCCAAAGTGAATCACCTCACATGTTTCCACATTAAACTCCATTTGCCACCTCTTAGCCCAGCCCTGCAGCTTATCCATGTCTCTCTGTAAATTGCAACATCCTTCACCACCAAAAGACATGACCAACTCGTATCCATATACACAATGAAGGACACCACTTCGATTGGGACAACACCTCCATCCTAGGACAAGCTAGACAAAGACACACACGGCAATTCCAAGAGACCTGGCATTCAAACCAGAACTCCATCAATGAACACTTCGATTTGGACCCCACTTACCAACCTCTGAGGAAAAGAACTGGAAATGATGTCACCTACTGTAACAGACCAGGACACATAAATAGAAAGCAGGACAGAACTTCAGCATTTCACACTGGAGGCTCACTGATGAAGTTACCTAGCATCATGGTGACAAAATGTCTGAAAACAAACGTACCAGCTCAGCAAGCAAACTTACAACCTGTACCTCAATCTCAGCTACAAATCTTCTCAAAAATCACATATCTTGAATTAGTCCAGTCCCATTTGTCAGCACTCGGTCTATATCCCTCTAAACCCTTCCTATTCATGTACCTATTCAGATGTCTTTTAAATGTTGCAATTGTACCAGCCTCTACCACTTCCTCTGGCAGCTCATTCCATTCACACAGCACCCTCTGTGTGAAAAAGTTGACACTTATGTCCCTTTTAAATCTTTTCCCTTCACCCTAAACTTACGCCGTCTAGTTTGGGACTGCCCCACTCCAGGGAAAAGACTGTGTCTATTCACCCTATCCGTGGCCCTCTTGATTTTATAATCCTCTATAAGGTCACCCCTCAGCATCCGAAGCTCCAGGGAAAACAGCCCCAGCCTGTTCGGCCTCTCTCTGTAGCCCAGATCCTCCAACCCTGGCAACATCCTTGCAAATCTTTTCTGAACTCTTTCAAGTTTCACAACATCCTTTCTATCGGAAGGAGACCAGAATTGCACGCAATATTCCAAAAGTGGCCTAACCAATATCCTGTACAGCCGCAACATGACCTCCCAACTCCTGTACTCAAAGGTCTAACTCATAAACACCGGCTTCACTATCCTGTCTACTTGAGACTCTATTTTCAAGGAGCTATCAACCTGCACTCCAAGGTCTCTTACTTCAACAACACTCACCAGGACCTTACCATTACGTGTATAAGTCCTGTCCTGATTTGCCTTTCCAAAATGCAGCACCTCACATTTATGTAAATTAAACACCATCTGCCACTCCTCAGCCCGTTGACCCGTCTGTCAAATGTTAGCGTCTCTGGATGTGGGGTGGATGTTGGTGCCCATGGAGCATGCCCTGAGATGTTGATGCCCAGTTTCCAATGTGGAGGTCACTTGGAGCAAATGGTGAGCCAGTTTCACCAGGTACTTGTTCTGGTTTCCTTGTCAAGTTTTCACCGAGCTATTGAGGGTGGTTGAATATGAGTGAGGTGAGTTGGGCTGTTAACAAGGTGGCTATCAAGCATTAATCCCTGTCACTTGCATCTCGCTGCAGTCTAGCAAGAATTTCAGAATACCAGTTGTGAAAAGCATAAAAGATGGAGCAAGTTGCTCTTGACATCAAGATGGGCCACTCTGCAGTTGTCATCTGATTCTGTTGCACCATAGTCCCACATTCTGATAAGATTCCACTAATAAATTTTACGCTAGGTTCCAGCCATTAATCTCATTCATTGGTGTCTAGCAATGTCTATAACTTCTACTTCATTTCCAGGCATCCACTATTCCATATATGAACTATTTAATTTCATCTGCAATTTACTTTCATATGGCACCACTAATGTAAAAAAATATATCGCAGTGCTTCATGTGAAGATGGTAGATGTGCTCTCTGATTGATTGGTTAATTATAGACTCAGTCTTCACCTTTAAAAGGAAATTGGACAAACATTTGAATGAGAGTTAGTTGCAGTGATATGGGGAAGACCAGGGCTGGGTCATACTAGCCATAGTGCACAGAACCAATGAGCTGAATGATCTCCCTCTGCATTGTATCATTCTGCACTTCTCCGAGATCCTAGGAGGGCTATTCAAAAGGGTGGTTAAAAAGGTGGATTCTGGGAAGGATTTTAAAGAACAGAGATGTGAAGAGGGGCAAGTGTTACGAAGGGGAAATTCCTGTGTGTGGGGTGTAACTAAAGAAAGCTTGGCCACTAATGTGGGTGCTGTAGAATGATGGGATGAACAAATGTCCAATTGTAGGACTGGAAGGCATCACAGAAAGAGGGAGTGAAAATCAACTAGGTAAAAACAATGACTGCAGATGCTGGGAACCAGATTCTGGATTAGTTGTGCTGGAAAAGCACAGCAGTTCAGGCAGTATCCAAGGAGCAGTAAAATCGACGTTTCGGGCAAAAGACCTTCATCAGGAATACAGGCAGAGAGCCTGAAGGGTGGAGAGATAAATGAGAGGAGGGTGGGGGTTGGGAAGAAAGTAGCATAGAGTACAATAGGTGAGTGGGGGTGGGGATGAAGGTGATAGGTCAGGGAGGAGGGTGGGGGAAGATAGCAAAGAGTACAATGGGTGGATGGGGGTGGGATGAAGGTGATAGGTCAGAGAGGAGGATGGAGTAGATAGGTGGAAAAGAAGATAGGCAGGTAGGACAAGTCATGGGGACAGTGGCTGAGCTGGAAGTTTGGAACTGGGGTGAGGTGGGGGAAGGGGAAATGAGGAAACTGTTGAAGTCCACATTGATGCCCTGGGGTTGACGTATTCTGAGGTGGAAGATGAGGTGTTCTTCCTCCAGGCGTCGGATAGTGAGGGAGCGGCGGTGAAGGAAGCCCAGGACCTCCATGTCCTTGGCAGAGTGGGAGGGGGAGTTGAAATGTTGGGCCACAGGGCGGTGTGGTTGATTGGTGCGGGTGTCCCGGAGATGTTCCCTAAAGCGCTCTGCTAGGAGGCGTCCAGTCTCCCCAATGTTGAGGAGACCGCACACAGTTAGAGGGGTGCGGTTTGAGGGCAGAGGTGCAGGATGTGGATAAGATGCGTTGGAGGGCATCTTTAACCACGTGGGTTGGGAAATTGTGGACTTTAAAGAAGGAGGCCACTTGGTGTGTTCTGTGTTGGAACCGGTCTTCCTGGGAGCAGGTACGATGGAGGCAGAGGAATTGGGAATGGGGGTGGCATTTTTGCAGGAGGTAGGGTGGGAAGAAGTGTAATCCAGGTAGCTGTGGGAGTCACCTTCATCCCCTCCCCCACTCACTTATTGTACTCTATGATACTTTCTCCCCACCCCCACCCTCCTCTCACTTATCTCTCCACCCTTCAGGCTCTCTGCCTGTATTCCTGATGAAGGGCTTTTGCCCGAAACGTCGATTTTACTGCTCCTCGGATGCTGCCTGAACTGCTGTGCTTTTCCAGCACCACTGATCCAGAAAGAGGGAGTGGTAAGGCCTAGTGTTGTTAAATGCAAGGAAGAAACCTTTAAATTGTATTTTTGGCCAGTCATACACCATCTATAATTCTAAGTTTCAACCATTCAATCAGTCAGATGATGCTAATATTCATGATTATTTATCATTCTATCATTAGAAAAAGTGGAAAGCCTCAATTAGGTCAAGGTTCAGTAAAGCTAAGAGATAAGCCTGTCTATTAAAAACAAGCAGTTGTCCACAGAGTGAAAGATTAACTGGACCCTGGCAGACATTACACTCTTGCAATGTTTGCCAGTGGTCAAACTGATCAAACTGAAGGCTGTACAATGTCAGGGTTTGATCACACAGGCTGTTTGTAAGGAAAAGGGGTAGGGAAGAGTGTCCTCAGAGTGGTAGTTAGCTAGCTCGAGAATGGGAGCTGTCTGTTCAGCAACTAGAGGTGGAGGTGGAGCAGGTTAATCATTGTTTCAGTGAAATCCTCAGACAAGTCGTATAAACCAGGGTCAACTTCAAATAGAGGCATTGTGCAAGTAAGCTTGTGACAGTATTTGTAGCATTTTGTAGTGCACATTGCTTCAGTTGGGTATATTATATCCAGAATAAACTTGATGGACCAGGGAAAATGGGAATAAAGGCCTATAATTTATTGGATATTCCTAATTGTCACTTGTCTTATTAATAGCTCCTCGTTCTATTGCATTTGCAAACTTTGAATCACCTGCAAACCTTATAGTCTTGCCTGTCGGTCTAAGCCAATTCATATTTCAAACAAATGGATCCAACATCAACCCTTGGACGATATCACGGTTCATTTCCAGTCAGACTAACAACTTGGTTTCAATAGAGAAGTATTTAACCCTGAATCTATTTCAACATAAAAGCAATTGAGCAACAAGTTCACCGGTTTAGTTGTGTGGGTTTATTTGCCTTTTTGTGAGAGAAGATTTGTTGCTGACACACAGCAGACTATTAAAAAAGAAAGTCAGTGTTTTTTTTTATCCAGCATTACATCACTGCTCTTCACACATGGCTGTCTTTCCTGTTTAATGTAACATAATTTAAAAGTAAGAAACGGGTAACACCTCAACAGCTCTATCAATTTATCAAGTCAGTAAGGGCTCCCTAAACTTAGACATTAAACCAAGCCCTATCTCCCCTTTCTGGTAGTTGCAATAAGATCCCATTATGTTACCTTGAAAAAGCGAGTTTCTCCCAGTGCCTTAATCAATATTTATCCGTTAACCAACAAATAAAACTTAACTTGTCATTGACTACATTGCTGTGTGAGGGAGTTTGCTGCATGCAAATTGTCTGTCACATTTCCTCATTACAACTTTTCAACTAGCCTTAGGATTTCCTGTGACTCTGTTTCAAATCATACCCAGCACGTGATCCCCAGACTGTGACAGGTTAATAACCTCTGTCAAATCCAGAAGTCTCTTCAAATCCATTGCTTCAAAAGAGGGGAATTGCAGCTTGCTGCTCAAAAATAACTTACATTTTTGTAATGCCTTTAATGCAGGGAAACACCCCAAGGTGGTTCACAGGGGCTTTTATACAACAAAATACACATGCCAGAACGTACGAATTAGTTGCAGAAGTAGGTAATTTGTCCCACAAATCTATTCTGACATTCAATAAGATCATGGCTGATCTGTTTGTGTTTTTGAATACTGTACTTCCATCTACCCCTATAACCTTTGATTCTCTGTCTAGCAAGAATCTTCGTGCCTCCACTTTCAAAAATTCAATGACCCCCTATTCTGTTTTGAGGCAAAGAGTTCCAATGTTGCACAATCCCTGATAAAAAAAAATTATCTTCGTCTCTGTCCTAAGAGGGCGTCCTCTAACTTGTAAACAGTACCCCCTGGGTTTTGATCTCATCCCCAGGAGAAAACATTTTCATATTCACCCTGTCAACATCATTCAGGATCTTGTACATTTTAATCAAGTCACTGACAAGATGGATCCAACGTTGGCTCAGTTGTAGGAGACAGAGAGTGGTGGGGGAAGACAGTTTGTGTGACTGGAGAACGGTCTCCATTGACATACCACAGAGATGAGTGCTGGCTCCTTTTTATATATGGTGTGTGTGTGTGGGAAGTTGATAAGTAAGTTTCCGGATCACACGATAATTTGACGGGGGATTTTGAGTGGTTGAAGAAGGTCTTAGTTTACAGGAAGATATCTATGGGTTGGTCAGGTGAGCAGCTCAATGGTAGATGGAAGTTAACCTGGATAAATGTGACGTGATGCACTTTGGAAGAAGTAACAAGACAAGGGAGTACTTAATTAATGGCTGGACGCTAGGAAGCTCCGAGGATCAGAGCGATCTTGGGGTGCTTGTCCACAGATCCCTGAAGTTGTAGGTCAATTTGATAAGGTCGAAAAGAGGCATAAGTGACAGTTGCCTTTATTTGTCATGGCATGGATTATAAGAACAGGGAAGTCGTGTTGGAGCTGTATGGAACTAGGCCACAGCTAGAATACTGTGTGCAGTTCTGGTCACTGCAATATGGGAAGGATGTGGTTTGCCCGAAGCCTGGGATGGAGTGTTTTGGCAATGAAGAGAGGCTGGATAAGCTCAGATTGTTTTCATTAGGAGCAAAGGAGGTTTGCAAGGGGACCTGATGGAGCTGTATAAGGTTATGAGGGGCATAGATAGGAAACAGCTGTTCCTCTTAGTTAAAGGGTCAATAACAGGGGGCAAATTTTAAAGTAAAAGGTAGCAGGTTTAGAAGGAATTTGAGGGTTGTGATGGAATGCACTGCCTGGGAGGATAGTTGAGACAGGATTGCCAAGTTGATGATCTGTCATGGCCTCCTCCAGTGGTCCCCAGCCTCACAGAAACCAGTTGAAACGGGAAACCTCACAAGCTTTAAGATCAGATTCCCACAGTATGGAAACAGGCCCTTCAGCCCAAGTCCACACTGACCCTCCAAAGAGTAACCCAACCAGACCCATTCCCTTACATTTACCCATGATTAATGTACCTAACACTAAGAGCAATTTAATATGGCCAATTCACCTGGCCTGCACATCTTTGGATTGTAGGAAGAAACTAGAGCACTCAGAGAAACCCATGCAGACACGGGGAGAGTGTGCAAACTCCACACAGACAGTCGTCCAAGGCGTTCTTGGCACTGTGAGGCAGCAATGCTAACCACTAAGCCATCATGTCACCCATGGAGAACTTGGATGAGCACTTGAAATATCATAACATCTTTTCTTTACCAGCACCCTACACCCATTACCCCCACCCAAAACTATAGCATAAACGATATCCCCTCCACACTTCACTTCAGCTCTAATGAAGAGTCATCTAGATTTGAAATGTAAGCTTGCTCTCTCTCTATGGATGTTGTCTGACATGCTGTGACCTAGCATTTGTTGTTTTCAGGACAGATTCCAGCAGCTGCAGTAATTCGTTCCTGTAATATGAAATGTCATAACGTTCAATTGCTGGACAGTGGGATTAGTGTAGATTGGCTGGCACAGACACGATGGGCTAAATGGCCTTTTCTGTACTGTATGACTATGACACCCGTCACACTTCTAAACTACAGTGAAAACAAGCTCAGTCTGTCTAACTTTTCCACATAAGGCAACCCATCCATTTCAGCACTAATCTCATAACCCTTCTCTGAAACAGCTTCAACACATTTACATCTCTTTGAGATACGGTCCCACCAATGTGCAGTATCACTGAAACGTAACTTCCTTACGTTTGTGATCAATTCTTCTTGTAGGACAGTATTCCATTAGCTTTCTTAATTGTTTATTGTATCTGCATACTAATATTGTATGATTCATTTACTTGAACTGAGAGAAAATGAGGACAGCAGATGCTGGAAATTGAGTCAAAAGTGTGGTGCTGGAAAAACACAGCAGGTTAGGCAGCATCTGAGGTGCAGGAGAGTCAACATTTTGGGCATAACCCTTCATCAGGAATTGATACAAATTATAAAAAGCTGAGGTGCAGGGAGGGAATTCTACAACTTGGGGCAACCGAAGACATGCCCATTAATGGTAGAGAAATAGTAAGGAATTCACAAAAGACAAGAATTAGGAAAGCATGGAGTTAACTGATGATCGAGAGTAGACTGATGGGATGGTAAATGGTTGGGTTGGAGTTGTCCTGGTGATTATGTAGGGGACATACCTGGGCAATTTACCACATAGGGGAGTAGATGCCAGTGTTGTAACTGTACCGGAAGAACTTGATTAGGGGAGCGGCAAGTTCTGGAGCACAAGTCTCCAATACTATTGCCAGAATGTTGTCAGGACCCACTGCCTTTGCAGTATCCAGTGGCTATTTCTTGATACCATGTAGAGTGAATTAAATTGACTGAAACCTGGTATCTGTGATGCAGTGAACCCTGGATGAGGCTGAGATGGATCATCCACTGAACACCTCTGACTGAAGGTTGTTGCAAATGCTTCAGCCTTATCTTTTACACTGTCGTGTTGGGCTCTTCTATCGTTGAGGATAGGGATATTGTGGAGCCTCCTCCTCTTGCGAGTTGTTTAATTGTCCACCACCATTCACAACTGGCTGTGGCAGGACTACAGAGCTTGGATTTGATCCTCTGGTTGTGGGATTGCTTGGCTCTTTGCATCGCTTGGCATGCAATTAATCCTGCTGAGTAGCTTCACCAGGTTTACATCTCATTTTCAGGTACAGCTGGTGCTGCTCCTGGCATGCCCTTCCTGCACTCTTCACTGAACCAAGGTTGATCCCCTGGCTTGATGATAATGGTTAAGTGGAGGATACGCTAGGTCATGAGGAGTACGCTTCTGCTGCTGTTGATGGCCTGCAGTGCCTCATGGAGGCCCAGTCTCGAATGGCTAGATCTATTCAAAGTGAGTTCCTTTTAATGCAGTGATAGAGCGACAAAACACGATGCTGGATATTCTTAATGTAAAGGTAGAACTCTGGCTCCACAAGGACTGTGTGGTGATAACTCTTCTTGACTATAGCATGGGCAGATGCATCTGCAGCCGGCAGATTGATAAGGGCATGGTCAAGTATGTTCCTCCCTCTGGTTGGTTCCCTCACTATTTGCTGCAGACCCAGTCCAGCAGTTCTGTCCTTTGGGACCCAACCAGCTCAGCCAGTAGTGCTGCTACTGAGCCACTCTTAATGGTGAACATTGAAACCCCCCCACCCAGAGTACGTTTTGCCACTCTCAGTGTTTCCTTCAAGTGTTCAACTTGGAGGAATACTGATTCATCAGCCTAGGGAGGTTTCCTTGTCCATGTTTAACCTTAAACCATAAGACTTCATGGTGTCCAGAGTGTTCAGGACTCCCAGGACAACTCCCTCCTGCCTGTGCCACCTCCTCTGCTGGGTCTGTCCTATCCAGGGATAATATTGGTTACATTGCCTGCAATACAGATGACAAGTATTCATTTGAGACGTCACCCACATCCTCTGATCCCATGCACCGGTCTCCCCTTTGGTCTTCTGTCATGAGACCCTGATTGACTATTTTTAGGGGCTCCTCACTTGGTTAGCCTGGATGATCCACCTGACTAGTGATAGCCAATCACAAGCTACCGGAATGGGACAGTAAGTCATAACTAGGAGGCTGTTTCAGCACGCCGTGTCCATTGCACCCCCTCGGGTTTTATTTCATTTTTATGGGATTTGGATGTCACTGGCTGGGCCAGCATTGATTGCCCATCCCTAGTTGCTCTTGAGAAGGTGGTGGTGAGCTAACTTCTTGAACCGCTGCAGTCCACGGGCTGCGGGTTGTCCAACAATGCTGTTCGGGAGGGAATCCTAGGATTTTGACACTGAGGAACCATGATATACTTCCAAGTTAGGATGATAAATGGCTTGGAAGGGAACTTGAAGGTGGTGGCGTTCCCATGTATCTGCTGCCCTTGTCCTTCTAGATGGCAGTGATCCTGAGTTTGCAAGGTGCTATCTGAAGCCCTTTGGTGAATTTCTGCAGTGCATCTTGTAAATAGTACACACTGCTTCTACTGAGCCTTGGTGGTGGAGGGAATGGTGCCAATCAAGCAGCCTGCTTTGTCCTAGATGGTGTCAAGCTTCTTGAGTATTTTAGATTAGATTAGATTCCCTTCAGTGTGGAAACAGGCCCTTTGGCCCAACAACTCCACACTGATCCTCTAACGAGTAACCCACCCAGACCCATTTCCTTCTAACGAATGCACCTAACACCCTGGGCAATTTAGAATGGCCAATTCACCTGAACCTGCACATCTTTGGATTGTGGGAGGAAACTGGAGCACCCAGAGGAAACCCACGCAGACACAGGGAGAATGTGCAAACTCCACACAGTTGTCCGAGGCTGGAATCGAACCTGGGTCCCTGGCACTGTGGGGCTGCAGTGCCAACCACTGAGCCACCGGACCACCCAGTGTTGTTGGAGCTGTGTTCATCCAGGCAAGTGGGGGTGGGGGAGGGGGAGGTATTCCATCACACTCCTGACTTGTCAATGAAGAAGGGTTACATCTGAAACACTGACTTCTCCAACTCCTGATGCTGCCTGGCTTGTTGTGTTCTTCCAGCCTCCTGCTTGTCTACTTTGTAAATGATGGACAGGCTTTGGTGAGTTACTTGGCACTGTAATCCTAGCCTCTGACCTGCTCTTGTCACCACTGTGTTTCTGTCGCAAGTTCGGTTTAGTGTTTACTCAATGGTAACCCCAGGATGTTGACAGTGGGGGATTTAGTGATGGTAACCCCATTGAATATCAAGAGGCAGTGCTTAGATTGTCTCTCATTGGTGACAGTCACAGCCTGGCCTTTGTGTGGCATGAATGTAACTAGGATTTCATTGCATGGGCTGAAGAGTCTAGGTGTGGGGGAGTGCTGTCTTGCTGTCTCTCTAGAACGTCGGTCCATGTGTGGAAATGTGCCAGAGCTGTCTCAGGCTGTAGGTGAGATGCCTCCAATATCTAAGTAGCTGCACTGTTCACCCAGAGAGTGGCAATGTGTGCAAGAGCATAAAATGGGCTTTGGAAGATGCCCACAGTGAGTCAGCACCATGTGCGTTAACCCTGGGATGGAGGAGTCCTGAACTAGAGGGCATAGGGTTAGGTTGAGAGGGGAAAGATTTAAAGGGGGCAACCTTTTCTCGCAAAGGGTGGCGCGTGTATGGAATGAGCTGCCAGAGGAAGTGGTGGAGGCTGGTACAACTGCAACATTTAAGAGGCATCTGGATGGGTGTATGAATAGGAAGGATTTGGAGGGAAATGGGCCAAGTGCTGGCAAATGGGATTTGATTAATTTAGGAAAACTAGTCAGCATGGACGAGTTGCGAAATCTCCTGAGCTGCTGTGCTCTTCCAGCACCACTGATCCAGTATCTGGTTTCCAGCATCTGCAGTCGTTGTTTTTACCTCATGGACGAGTTGGACCGAAGGGTCTGCTTCCATGCTGTACATCTCTATGACTCTAAATTGGGTAGAAGTGCTACATAACATTGCTGTGATAAGGGAAAGTCAGATCACTTCCGCAGTTCCGCCTTTGACAGTGTCAGCGATTTGAGCCTCCCCTGAATATTTAATTCTAACGCTGAAAGGCTGCTCCAGTGGAAGGAAGGAGCGGACGAAGGCGTGGAAGAGGAGTGTTTTGTGGAGGTCAGCGAGAAATCGAAACTGAGTTGAGCTCTGGAGAGTGTGCGGAGTGAAACTGACCAGTTCCTGGACAGGGAGGGCTGGGTACCGCCGGGCAGCAACACAGACTGAAGGCTCCAAACTCATGGAAAGACAAGCGCTGCTCAGGTAGAGCTAAAAGAAAAAGCAATCGAATCGTAAGGCAACTTTCTCGGTGCGGGCTCAGACCTCCCCTGGCTGCAGTAAAAAAAGCTGGGGTGGGTTCTGCATGTTGTTGCAAAATTTCGGTCCAACCGCGACTGCAGAATGCAACCAGAGTTCTTATGGATCCTCTCCGTCGCTGTTCCCATTGTCTTCGAGCGGTAGCCTGGGCATGACCTGGGTCACCGTGGTCCTGACTGGTCTGCAGGCTTCCAGCTGGGTCTGAGTTGCCAGACCAGAGTGTGTCAGCGCCCACAGGCGGAGGTGTGCAAGTTACCATCGCTGTGAGCAGGGGCCTGAAAAGAAATAAGTTATTTCTCAGTACCAGGTGGCTGGGCTTTGAGGAAAGTTTGGGTGGCAGGCGAGACTCCTCTCTTGGCGCTGGTTTGGGTGTAGGTGGGGCACACTCTGGGAGTGTTACAGGTAAAAACAATGACTGCAGATGCTGGAAACCAGGTTCTGGGTTAGTGGTGCTGGAAGAGCACAGCAGTTCAGGCAGCACCCAAGGAGCAGCGAAATCGACGTTTCGGGCAAAAGCCCTTCATCGGTTGTAAAAGTGGGGCAAAGGAGCCCATTCTGCCCATCGTGTCTTGTGCCATCTCACCAAGCAGTGTGACTTAGTGTGAAATTCCTGCCTTTTCCCCATAACTCTGCACTTTGTTCCTCCTCAAATTGTTACCCAGTACCTTCAGAAGGCTCCACTGTCATCCTCGCCCTTGGATTAGCGTCACTTAAGGAGTTTCTTGTGGACCAATGGCAGTATCCCTAGTTCTGAGCCAGCAGGTCTGGCTTGAAGTCCTACCTGCTTCAAAGATGTGCCATAACCTGTCTGGACAGGTTGATAATAAACACATATCTTTATCACTGTACTTCAAATCTTGCTCCACTGACACGGATCTACTGGGTCCACCTCATTCCAAGAATCAGGAGTAGCTACGCCTCTTGCCTTATTGAACTGAATCCTTACTGCTGCAGGAAATTCTCCTGAACACAAAATGGCTGCCCCTTACACCAAAACTATCCCAATCTACCTATGGGTAATTAACCCCCTCCCCCAACGTACCTACATTGTGATATTTTCACATCTTTACTGTTTCATTGCAATTGATTGTTCTGCTACGTCCACCCCACTCGTTTCCCTGCTATAGGAAAAATGTTGTGAAACTTAAAAGGGAACAGAAAAGATTTACAAGGATGGTGGGGTTGGACGGTTTGAACTGTAGTGCGAGGCTGATTAGGCTGGGGCTATTTTCCCTGGAGCGTCGGAGGCTGAGGGGTGACCTTATAGAGGATTTATAAAATCATGAGGGACAGGAATAAGGTGAATAACCAAGGTCTTTTTTCTAGGGTAGGGTAGTCGAAATGTGGAGGGCACAAATTTAAGGTGAGAGGGGAAAGATGTAACCCGTGATTAAAGAGCAGTGGTTTCACACAGAGGCTGGTGCATGTTCGGAACGAGCTGCCAAAGGAGATAGTGGATTCTGATACAACTACAGCTTTTAAAAGGCATCTGAATGGGTGTATGATTAGGAAGGGTTTAGAGGGATATGGGCCAAATGCTGGCAAATGGGACTAGATTAGTTTAGGATATCTGATCGGCATGGGCAAGTTTGGTGAAAGGGTCTGTTTTCATGCTGTACACATCTCTATCACTGTATGGCTACACTGAGCAAATTATGTACCTTTTCTTATTCCTCAGCTCTGGTCAAATTGAGTCTGCCCACACCTGAAACATCCTCTCTCTCTAGTACTACAATACTCTCTTTAACCAAAACACCCCTCTTTTATCTTTTAACCATCTTTTCAAACACCTTGCAACCAAGGCTATCGAACACCCAGATCTACCCTTCATTCAACCAGGGATCCATTATTGCCACAACATCATAATCCTGTAATCCAATTTATCCCTGTGACTCCCAATCTTACTAACTATACTCTGTGCATTCACATATATGCAGTGTAACCCTGATTTCAGACAGCATTACTTTCTCCTTTGGAAACTTTGAACACTTCTTCCTGTACACAGTACTCTACAGCAAAACGTATCTCAATTCTGTGTTCTCCAACCTGAAATATTCTCATCCTCACTGGCTGGTTGAAAGAAAAGTGTCAGTGTGGCTAAGCCCACCTTGAGGTTCTACTCCCTGAATTAGCCCATTTGCTATCTTTCTTTTTTGAAAAACCGCATTTATGTAACATCTCTTGCATCAGTTTAATGTCTCAGTTTGAAAAAGTAACACCTCTCATAGTGCAGCCCCCACTTGATATGGCTCTGAAGTGTCAGACTCAGTTTGATGGTCCAGTCGCAGAGTGGAACTCTGATTCAGTGACCAGTGTAAACCATTGAACACCATTGAACCAGTGCAGGCATGAGAGCCATTGTGAACATTTCCCTAAAGCTTTTGAAATGCTAAATTATCTCTTATCTGTTCTGTTTTGTGTGACTGATTGTGCTCATTTCTAACTATAGAGGAACCACGATTATCTGAATGAGATGGACAGGCACTATTTCATTCGGATAATTGATTATTCGGTTAATTGATTCAATGCCTCTTCTCTGGGACTCAGTTTTCTGAAGTTTCTTTTTTCCTCGCTCTGCCTGTCTTTCTCCCTCTCTCTGACTCAGGGCTTATTTCTGAGCAGACACACACTTGTGTGTAAGGGACCTGCAGCATTGCTGAAGCCTCCTCCCTCCCCCCCCCGGCTTGTTTTTATGCCCATGTCTCTTTTACGTCTGTCTTCCTCTGCCTCTGATTTACATGAATGACTTCCCCCGGTTGCCCAAAATAAGCCTGGTTTTTAAGGGGAAAAACCCTCACCAGGTTAAAAGCTGCAAAAATCGTCTTGTAAATCATTAAATAAGTAGAAAGCTTTTCCAAATGGAATGTAGGTGCACAAATCGCAGGGATGAAATACAGATTCATACAGCACAGACGAAGGCTGACCGAGTCTGAGCCTGCTCTCCAAAGCAGTTGTCTAACACAGCCCCAAGTCCCAACTTGTCTAGTTGTCTAACACAGCCCCAAGTCCCAACTTGTCTACTTCCAATTCATAACCAGTTGCCTTTTGGCAATCTGCATGGAATGTACCACAATACACTTCCATGTCATGTATTCCATAACCCGACAAACCTCTGTTAAGAGCAAAACATTTCTCTTTTGGTCAATTATTTTAAATAGAGACATAGAGATGTACAGCACGGAAACAGATCTGTAGATGGAAGAGCCCGTGGACACTGTTCAATGAGTTCATGGCTGGTCTGATGATCCCCAACTCCACTTTCCTGCCTTTTCCACACAACTCTTGATTCCCCTTAAAATCAGTCAATCTCAGCCTTGAATGTACTCAACACAGCCCCATCAGCCAGCTGTGGTGAAGAATTTCACAGAGGACCTACCCTCTGAGAGAAGAAATTGCTCCTCATCTCGGTCTTAAATGTACGACCTCTTACTGTGATGTCCTCTGCTATAAGGGGAAACGACCTTTCAGCATCTACTCTGTTAAAGCCCCCTAAGAATCTTTAATGTTTCAATCAGGTCGCCTCTCATTCTTTTACGTTCCAATACATGCTCAACCTACTCAACCTCTCCTCATAAGACATGCCCTCCATACCTGGTTTCAGCTGAGTGAACCTTCTCTGGACTGTTTCCAATGCCAGTACATTACCTGACCACCCCATCTCAGCTCCTGTGTTGCTGAACATGTATGCCTTTAATCTTGCCAGACATGACTATTCCCACACAATCCTGGACACCTCCTTGCATTCTGACTTGAGGTCATACAATACTCTCCTGCCCATGTCTGAATTTGCAATAGGCTTTGTTCACCGATAACCCCAGTCGACATTGGATCCACGTCAAACATTTTGACTTTAAAATTCTCATCCTGGTTTTCAGATTTCTCTAGTACCTCACTCCTTCCTCCCTCTAATTTCCTGTGATCCTCAGCGATTTCCTTTAATTCTGGCATTTGGAGCATCTTCATGACTGTACCATGGGTCACAATGCCTTCAGTTCCTCGGTCGTAAATACTGGAATTTACTTCCTTAAGTTTTTGCAACTCTCAATCCCTCAAACCTCCTTTCACGTTCTCCTCAAAACCTACTTCACTGACTCTGTTCATCTGCATTAATATTGCCTTGCAGCATTGTGCCATTTTCCTCTCATGTCCCTGTGAGACACATTTCTTACCCACTATGTAAATACAAGGGTCTTATTATCTCGTGTTTAGTTTCACAAAAATAAACTCGAAGGTTTATATGTTCCTGACAATTATTTTAAACACCTTTCATAATGCCGCCTTCATTTACAGCAGCTAGCGATATGCTCATGTATGTCACTTTCAGGAACAATTGACTTCCATCTATAAAGTTCCAATGTGCAATACTTACACAAGAACAAGAACAGATCATCTGGTCATTATCACATTGCAAACCACACTCAAACTCTTGGCAGAGTATAGATGTTAGTTTGCGGTATTAACACAACTAAATCCAAAGCAGAAACTGCAACAAGTTGCACCTATCATGAGTCTGCCCATGGCCTTCTGATGTCAGCTACTCATTTCCTCACCATGCAGTGTGATGCCACAGTTTGCATTAGGTGCAAATTTCACAATTGTACTTGATGTACTCAGGCCTCGTTATTTAAAAAAGAATAGAACGTTCCTAATGCCAAATCCTGAAGGGTCTTGTTTTGTATTTCTAATAGGAAAAACATCCATTTATCATTACTTTCTACTTCTTGTCCTTAACCAGTTAGCTAACAGGTTGCCACTGTCATTTTAACATTATATCCTTCTATATTCCATCTAAGTACTTTGGTGGAATGTAGAAGCAGTACTTTATCAATTATCTTTTTAAATTCTCTATATATGTAACATTTACTGCACTTGCATTCCAGAGAGCATTGGATTTTTTTTTTGGATAGAAATGATATGTGGGGAAAAGGCACTGGGTAATGGAACTGGAGCAGACCTGATGGGGCTAATGGAGCACAGAACTTAGTCAGGTTAGTCAGCCATATTTTAACAAATCTGTGCTGGCTGCCTATTCTTCCCCAAAGAAGGATTGATTTTGTGGTTGTTTTTCAGACTGGAGGCCTGTGACCAGTGGAATGTCACAAGGATCACTGCTGAGTCCACTACTTTGGTGGTGGAGGCTGGTACAATTACAACATTTAAAAAGCATCTAAATGGGTATATGAATAGGAAGGGTTTGGAGGGATATGGGTCGGACTAGATTTGGATGTGAAAGTAGGAGGTATAGTTAGTAAGTTTGGAGATGACACTAAAATTGGTGGTGGAATAGACAGGGAAGAGGGTTACTTCAGATCACAACAGGATCTGGACCAGATAGGCCAATGGGCTGAGGACTGGCAGATGGAGTTTAATTCAGATAAATGTGAGGTGCTGCATTTTGGGAAGGCACATCTTAGCAGGACTTATACACTTAATGGTAAGGTCCTAGGGAGTGTTGCTGAACAAAGAGACCTTGGAGTGCAGGTTCATAGCTCCTTGAAAGTAGAGTTGCAGGTAGATAGAATAATGAAGAAGACGTTTGGTATGCTTTCCTTCATTGGTCAGAGTATTGAGTACAGGAGTTGGGAGGTCATGTTGCAGCTGTACAGGACATTGGTTAGGCCACTGTTGGAATATTGCATGCAATTCTGGTCTCCTTCCTATTGGAAAGATATTGTGAAACTTGAAAGGGTTCAGAAAAGATTTACAAGGATGTTGCCAGGGTTGGAGGATTTGAGCTACAGGGAGAGGCTGAACAGGCTGGGGCTGTTTTCTTTGGAGCGTCGGAGGCTGAGGGGTGACCTTACAGAGATTTATAAAATCATGAGGGGACTTGGATAGGGTAAATAGACAAAGTCTTTTCCCTGGGGTGGGGGAGTGCAGAAATAGAGGGCATAGGTTTAGGGTGAGAGGGGAAAGATATAAAAGTGATCTAAGGGGAAACGTTTTCACATAGAGTGTGGTACATGTATGGGATGAGCTGCCAGAGGAAGTGGTGGAGGCTGGTACAATTACAACATTTAAAAGGCATCTAGATGAGAATGTGAATAGGAAGGGTTTGGAGGGATATGGGCCAGGTGCTGGCAGGTGGGACTAGATTAGGTTGGAATATCTGGTTGACATGGACGGGTTGGACCAAATGGTCTGTTTCCATACTGTACATCTCTATGAATCTATGGTTCTCTAATTGTCTTTAATTTTCCCACTGACACTGACTGGCCTATGGTTACTAGCTATGGCATCTCTCCTTTTTTGACTTGCTGTGTAATATTTGCAGTATTAACATCCTAAGAGTTACTACTGATCAAAAACTGATCAGCCATTCTGTGACTGCATGTGTAGGTCCGAGGTTAAGAAGTCTTGTGGGTAACTCAACTTGTGACTGACCAAAAGCCTGTCCATACTCTGAGGCACAAGTAAAGCGGGTGATGAATTGCTCATCACTTGCCTGAATGAGTATGCCTCCAGTATTACTCAAAAAGCTCAACACCATCTAAGACAAAGCAGACTTACTTGATGGACACCTCCTCCATGCTCTTAAGTAATCACACCTTCCACACTGATGCACAGTGAGAGCAGTATATACCATTTACAAGTTGCACTGCAGCAACTCACTATAGCTTCCTGGACAGCACCTATCAAATCTGTGACCTTGATCACTGAGAGGTATAAAGCTAGTAGACACTTTGGAACACCATTATATGCATTATCCCTCCAAGCCGCACACCATCCTGACTTGGAAGCTATACTGTTGTTTCTTCACTGTTGCTAGGTCAAAACTCAGGCATTCCCTCCCTAACAGCACTGTGGGTGCTATATAACGTGTACTGCAGTAGTTTAAGATTTTATTAGAGTCATAGATTCATAGAGATGTATAGCACGGAAACAGACCCTTCATTCCAACCCGTCCATGCCGACCAGCTATCCCAACCCAATCTAGACTCACCTGCCAGCACCCGGCCCATATCCCTCCAAACCCTTCCTATTCATATATCCATCCAAATGCCTCTTAAATGTTACAATTGTACCGGCCTCCACCACTTCCTCTGGCAGCTCATTCCATACTTGCTCCACCCTCTGCATGGAAAAGTTGTCCCTTAGGTCTCTTTTATATCTTTCCCTTCTCACCCTAAACCTATGCCCTCCAGTTTTGCACTCCCCGACCCCAGGGAAAAGACCTTGTCGATTTATCCTACCCATGCTCCTCATAATTTTATAAACTTATGTAAGGTCACCCCTCAGCCTCCAACGCTCCAGGGAAAACAGCCCCAGCCTGTTCAGCGTCTCCCTATAGCTCAAATCCTCCAACCCTTGCAATATCCTTGTAAATCTTTTTTGAACCCTTTCAAATTTCACAACATCTTTCTGATAGGAAGGAGACCAGAATTGCATGCAATATTCCAAAAGTGGCCAAACCAATGTCCTGTACATCCACAACATGACGTCCCAACTCCTGTACTCAATACTCTGACCAATAAAGGAAAGCATACCAAATGCCTTCTTCACTATCTTATCTACCTGCAACTCCATTTTCAAGGAGCTATGAACCTGCACTCCAAGATCTCTTTGTTCAGCAACACTCCCTAGGACCTTACCATTAAGTGTATAAGTCCTGCTAAGATTTGCTTTCCCAAAATGCAGCACCTTGCATTTATCTGAATTAAACTCCATCTGCCACCCCTCAGCCAATGGCCCATCTGATCAAGATCCCGTTGTAATCTGAGGTAACCTTCTTCGCTGTCCATTTCACCTCCAATTTTGGTGTCATCTGCAAACAAACTAACTATACTTCTGAAGCTCACATCAAAATCATTTATATAAATGACGAAAAGTAGTGGGCCCAGCACCGATCCTTGTGACAATCCACTGGTCACAGCCTCCAGTCTGAAAAACAACCCGTCTTCTACTTTTGAGCCAGTTCTGTATCCAAATGGCTGTTTCTCCCTGTATTCCATGAGATTTAACCTTGCTAACCAGTCTCCCATGGGGAACCTTGTTGAACGCCTTACTGAAGTCTGTATAGATCATATCTACCACTCTGGCCTCATCAATCCGCTTTGTTACTTCTTCAAAAAACTGAATCAAATTTGTGAGACATGATTTCCCATGGACAAAACCATGTTGACTATCTCTAATCAGTCCTTGCCTTTCCAAATACATGTACATCCTGTCCCTCAGGATTCCCTCCAACAACTTGCCCACCATCGATGTCAGGCTCACTGGTCTATAGTTCCCTGGCTTGTCCTTGCTACTCTTCTTAAAGAGTGGCGTCACGTTTGCCAACCTCTAGTCTTCCGGCACCTCACCTGTGACTATCAATGGCACAAATGTCTCTGTAAAAGGCCCAGTAATCACTTCCCTAGCTTCCCACAGAGTTCTAGGGTACACCTGATAAGTTCCTGGGGATTTATCTACTTTTATGCATTTCAAGACATCCAGCACTTCCTCCTCTGTAATATGGACATTTTTCAAGATGTCACCATCTATTTCCCTACATTGTATACCTTCCATGTCCTTTTCCACAGTAAATACTGATGCAAAATACTTGTTTAGTATCTGCCCCATCTCCTGCAGCTCCCCGCAAAGGCCGCCTTGCTGATCTTTGAGGGACCCCTTTGTCCTTAGTGTATATGTTAAAAGCCCTTTGGATTCTCCTTAACTCTATTTGCCAAAGTTATCTCATGTCCCCGTTTTGCCGTCCTGATTTCCCTCTTAAGTACACTCCTACTGCCACTATACTCTTCTAAGGATTCTCTCGGTCTATCCTGTCTATACCTGACATATGCTTCTTCTTCTTAACCAAATCCTCAATTTCTTTAGTCATCCAGCATTCCCTATACCTACCAGCCTTTCCTTTCATCCTGACAGGAATATACTTTCTCTGGATTCTTGTTCTCATTTCTGAAGGTTTCCCATTTTCCAGCCATCCCTTTACCTGCAAACATCTGCCCCTAATCAGCTTTTGAAAGTTCTTGCCTATTACCGTCAAAATTGGCCTGTCTCCAATTTAGAACTTCAGCTTTTAGATCTGGTCTACCCTTTTCCATCACTATTTTAAATTTAATAGAATTAAGGTCGCAAGCACCAAAGTGCTCCCCCACTGACACCTCAGTCACCTGTCCTGCCTTATTTCCTAAGATTAGGTCAATTGAATGACATTGAATGGCAGAGCAGGTTCAAAGGGCGGAGTAGCCTACTTTTGTTCAAATGAACCAATGTGGATACACAGGAGTCTTGACTCAAGGAAAGGAAAGTTCACGTGGGCGGCACGGTGGCACAGTGGTTAGCATTGCTGCCTCACAGCACCTGAGACCCGGGTTCAATTCCCGACTCAGGCGACTGACTGTGTGGAGTTTGCACGTTCTCCCTGTGTCAGCGTGGGTTTCCTCCGGGTGCTCCGGTTTCCTCCCACAGTCCAAAGATGTGCGGATCAGGTGAATTGGCCATGCTAAATTGCCCGTAGTGTTAGGTAAGGGGTAAATGTAGGGGTATGGGTGGGTTGCGCTTCGGCGGGTCGGTGTGGACTTGTTGGGCCGAAGGGCCTGTTTCCACACTGTAAGTAATCTAATCTAATCTAAGAGACTTCAGAGGTTCGGAGCAAGACCCACAGTTAGGGAGAGGCGTGAAATCACAGAGACCAGTCCTCTCTCCTGTGTTTTCATGTCTAAATTTATGACATTTTCACTTCTTCTAATTAAACTCCTCACACTTATCATGATTTATATTTTCTGTTTCTTTTCTCCTTGTTTGTATTGCTGATCCATTTCTTGATATCCTTCCTCTTCATTTTCCTGCCCTCTTCCTTCCCGTACACGACTTGGTTTTCAACACCTGTTCCTGTTTCCATCATTTCCAGCTTGTTTTGGTCAGTTTTGCTGGAAATCGGTACCGAAACACTCCAGGTCAGAATGATCCAAAAATACTTTCTTGGCCTCCGGGCATCCCAAACTACTTTACTGATGATGAGGTACTTTTGGAAGTTTACTCAGTGTTGTAGTTTAGGAAACACAGCAGCCAATTCTCACTCAGCAAGTTCCCACAAACTGCATTGTGATATAACCTAATAATCCGTGTGAGTTCATTGAGGGTCCTTAATCTGTAGATGTGTTGCAGAAGATCTCTTGCATGCAACTTAAATCCAGTTTAGCATCTCAGCTGAAAGACAATACCTCCAGCAGTGAAGGACTTCCTCAGGGCTAGAACATGGGCTGTTGTCTTTACAGTGGGACTCAAATCTTTTAACTCTGAACGAGGAGTGGTATTACTGAGTCCCAACTGTTGCTGAAGTATAGTATACAGCCACGGTAAGTGAACAGTAAAAAATCCCTGACCCCACATTCCTATTACATCTTGCTTAGGTCAAGTACAGGTTAGGTGCTGGGTCAAGCTCCTCTCACACTACCTGACAATGTACGTCCATCTCGAATTCAGGAGAACCTGCCCCCAGGGACAATGGAGTTGCATGTCTATCAGTGCCATCTTGGTAACTGCTGCTCGCTCAATGGTTGCTGTAGGTTTGGGATCATTGGGAACAGCATTAAAACTGGAGAAGTGACCAGGTGAGGTTTGTGCAGTGTGTCAGTTTGAGTTGGATTCAAACCCAGACCTAAGACATTAGACGGAAGCCTCATTTGCTATCTTACATACTTGCAAAAGATCTCCTGGCACTCCAAAGTAAACACAGCCTTATCAAATACACTCAACATGTCCACCCCAACCTTCTCCCACCATTCTTCATCTAAGACCATTGACAAATTTGTCCTTCCTTTCTCCTCTGTATGTTTATCTAGTTTTCCCTTAAACGCAGTATTTGATTGGATTTATTAGGTACAGTAAAAGGTTTTGTTTCGCATGCATTACAGGCAGATCCTACCATACAGAGTGCATAAGGGTAATAGAACAGAGCAAGGAATACAACAGTTGCAGAGACGGTGCCCAAGAACTAACATTAACAACATTAATTTTAAAGTTTGAGAGGTCCATTCAGAAGCTTAATAATAGCAGGGAAGGAGCTGTTCCTAAATCGATTGGGACTTGGGTTTAAGCTTTTGTATCTTCTGCCTGTTGGAAGAGATTATGACCGTGGTGGGATGGGTCTTTGGTTTTATATATAAATTAAGTAGGACAGAATAGATCTCCCCAATACCCTGGCTAATATTTGACTTTGAACCAAAATCAGCTAAACACTTTACCTGACCATTTACTTCATTCCTGTATGTGGGATCTTGCAACGTGCAAATTCATTGCTGCATTGCAGCTGCAAAGTGCTCTGGAACATCCTGAGAAGGGCTACATAAAATGCAAATGTATTTTGCTTCTTTTAAGATCCTTATGAGAGCATTTCTCTTTTGGTCGATGGTAGGAAATACTTGTCATAAAAAGGAGTCGTTTTTCTTGTGTGTGTCCCCAGTATCACCAGACCAGGCTGGTTGTATGAATGATGTGGAATGAGTGCAGTATGCTGCTTCAATTCACACCGATCAGTTCCTGTGTTTCTGTTTCAGTGCTGCTGAACCCCAGGACAGCTATGGATCCACACCACCCCAGGCTGAACCAGCAGCTTCAGGTAAAACATCAGCTAGGTCTGAATTCTTTTAAGTGTTAAATGGCTCCGACATGTGTGGAGGGACACACCCAGGAAGCACATCTGGGGCAGTTGTGGGTGGTTTACTGGGAATGGCTGTCTCTACTGGGAATCTTCTGATCCTGCTATTAGCCTTTCAGCGAGTTTCTTTTTGTGACAGGATAATAGGAAATTCAGCGGAAACGTTTAATTAAATGTTTTCCACTTTATTTTTAACCAGTTGTGTGGAATTTGAACAATGGCAAACCCGTTTAACAGGAGTGCCCTGTTCAAGGAACGGTCACAAAGCTATGACTGATCAGCGCGGTGGCTCAGTGGTTAGCACTGCTGCTTTGTAGTACCAGGGACCCAGGTTCAATTCCACCCTCAGGCGACTGTCTGTGTGGAGTTAGCACCTGCTCCCCATATCTACATGGGTTTCCTCCAGTTTTCCCTCTCCATCCAAAGATGTGCAGGCTAGGGTTGTTTGGATGTGCTAAATTACCCATAGTGTCCAGAGATAAACAAGCTAGGTGGATTAGCCTTAGGAAATGCAGGTTTACAGGGATAGGGTAGGGGGCTGAGTCTGGGAGGGATGCTCTTTGAAGGGGTAATGTGGACTCGATGGGCCGAATGGCCTGCTTCCCCACTGTAGGGATTTATGGTGTGTCCTTAGGGGAGTTAATAGGGCATTGCAGAGCGAGGACCAGTATAGGGCTGACCTGGCACTACAACAATCTGTGTGTATATGACTCCTTCACTGCAGTACAACATCCCAAGGCTCTTCTAAGGAACCTTATCCAGCAAGGTTTGAAAACTGTCACATAAGGAGATGTTAGAGCAGGTAACCTGAAGTTTATTCAAAAAGATAAGTTTAAAGAACATACTAGAGGTGGAGAGAGAAATCAAGAGCCAGAGTGGGGATGTCAGAATTTAGGCAACTCAAGATACAACCATTTATAGTGGATGAGCAAGTGTGTGGATCTGTCTTTGATAACAAGAACCTAGAGCAGCAGAGCAAGGAATTTTTAGTGAATGCTTCATCATTTGATGTGAGAGAAGGGACATCGTCTGTACCTTGAAGGAGCGAGCAGCAGTGTGTGGTTTTCAGGGTGTTCTAGGTAGAACCCTCTCTCCTGATGGCGAACCGATGGCCCTTATGTATGTCGGATGTTGACTGGATGAAGCAGAGCTGTGATGCCCAAGCCTTTCCTCTCCCTAATGGATGCCTAGCTGGCTGACTTGCTCTCCCCGCTCTCCCCGCTCAGATGTGAGTAATGGCTGCTCAGGAGAGGTACTGGTGAGTCACCAGCAGCTGTGAACCACGTGAGGAACCAACACCTGAGGAAGGGGAAGAGAAGTACGCTAGGAAACAGTTCCGAGTTATGGAAGTGATTCCCTCCTGGGGCACGGCCAACCTGTTCAGCCACACCCTAGTCGGGTATAGGGCACAGGAACTGGTCATTGGTCCCAACCAGGCCAGGTGGGAGCTGATGATCCTCCCTGCTCTTATCCTTTCCCACCTAAATCCATCACCATGTTCATCTCCTTCTCCCTCAGTCTCTCCTTAAATTATTCATTTTAACCGCTCTCACTGTGAAAACAAGATCCCCCGCTTTCACCAGTCTTTGGGTGAAGATGTTCCTTCTGAATTCACTGTTGGAGTTTTTGGTATCTAATGTTGATGAGATTGAGTTATGCTGTACCCCTCAAAGAAACATCTTTTTTGTACCTACTCTGTTGAAACTATTATAATTTTAAAGACCTGTCTTAAATCCAACCTCTCCCTTCTTCGTTCAAAAAAGACCCAGGCTGTCAGTCCTTTCCTGATAAATTCTTGGTTGGAAAAGGCTGAGTGGGGGAAGGAGAGGGGAAATTCTGATTCGGTTACACTTAATATCCTGTTCAAAGTTAAACATGACTTCCAGCCCATTAACATGCACGTGGGCTTGAAAGTATTGGAGAAGAAGCAGAAACCAGGCAAACTTGTGAATTTTGAGTCTGTTATGGGTTCAGCTAATGACAGAAATCTGCGGTTGGAATGTGTAGGCAAACAATTTGGTGTTTTTTGTGAAATACGATCGGACCTATCTATGCATATGTTTCACATTGAATAAGCCGCTGTGGTTTTTGTGCTAAGCTGGCCGCTACATCATGTGGTTTGGACCCAAAACATCCTCAAGCGTGTGTTCAATTGACGGATATTGTCTGAGAGGTTGATCTCTCAACCTTTTGAGACAGTTTTCCGGCTGGGGGTTTGCTGATAAGAAAATGGAGGGGAATTACAAAAACATGGTTGTCATCGTCAGGAGTAAGGTGAAGTCAGCAACTGGAGTCTCTGCGGAAACCTACTCCCAGTTATATTTCCCCAGTTTATTCGTAGGTTTAACACAAACCTTTAAACTAATGCAGTTAAACTCTCTGAATGTAGAGTGGATGAACAGAAGGAAGAGTTCCCCTTTACTGTGGAGCTGTAATATGGTGAAAGACAGTACACCAGTCACAATTTCCTGCAATAAACGGTTGACTGAGGCTGCTTGATCAGGATAAATGCCCACTGAATTCTAAAGTGAAGGGTTTATTCCACAATCTGGATTTCTCCTATTGTAGAGGACCTTCAATTCTGAAGGTTGTGAGTCGGGCATAGGGGTGTGAAATCATTGCCACAATTTTCCAACCCTTAATAATTGCAGGACTAAATTCTGGGGTCACTTGTTGTTGTGAACCTAGTGAAGTGCTTCCCAAAGTAGAGGTCCAGACCCCACATTTTTAGCTAAAGTTTTTGTGGTTATAAACGCGTACATCTCTGTGCTGCTTCTCTGACAGGGGCCTGTGCTCAGAGGCTCCCCGCACCAATTCTCACATATTTCTCTCCCCCTGCTTTATCAAGGGGCTTCTCTGCCCTCCCCCACCCCACCAGTCCCACTGGTCGCACTCTCACTGACCGCTCTCTCACTGAAGGGGATCACAACAAATTTTGGAGGCTCAAAGATGAGTCACAGTGGGGGAAAAAGTTAGGCCTAGAGCCTGATAACTTACCCACATGATTTTGCCGGCAGTGCTCAGTGACAACCAGCAGGAGGCAGGCATGGGTAAGTTAACATGTAGTTCTCTTTTACCTGATGTGTACCATAATGAGAGATCAAGCTTCTGGTGTGTTTTCCTTGGTCATTCCTGCCAAGGTTACCATTTATTGACATTCCTACTTGGATGCAACTGAGTTACTTGGTGAGTCATTCGTGACAATTAGGAATTAGTTGCATTGGCTCAAGACAGATCAGGTGTCCGTGATAGATTTCCTATCCTGAAAGAGATCATTAAACCAACTGGATCTTAACAATAATTCGACCAGCTTCACAGCTATGATGCCAGCCTACTTTGTTTCCAGTTTTGTTTTCTCAAACTGCCTTGGTGGGGTTTGAGCTTGAGACTTTTTTTGTCTGTGTTATCCAGGTCTCTGAATTGCTGAACGATTATGGCTTGGATTGAGGCTTTATCAGAGGACAGGAGAAAGTGAGGACTGCAGATGCTGGAGATCAGAGCTTAAAAATGTGTTGCTGGAAAAGCGCGGCAGGTCAGGCAGCATCAAAGGAACAGGAGAATCGACATTTCGGGCCTTCCTGAAGAAGGGCTTATGACCGAAACGTCGGTTCTCCTGTTCCTTTGATGCTGCCTGACCTGCTGCGCTTTATCAGAGGACAGCCATGTCTGGGTTCCTGTGCTGAGCATACAAGCACATGTTCTTATGAGACAGAATTTCACTGGTCTAAATTTGATAGCAAAGATGATTTAAAATCACTGTTATATCCAATGCTACAGACAACAGAGGGCTGTTCTCTGAGAGACCAAAGAGACCGTAATGATTGTAACGAGACCAGCCAAGGGTCCTCATAGAATACAAGTTCCTTGATTGGAGCTGTTAATCTGGTCCAATCAGGGAGCCCTGGCTGACAGATTTAAGCAAGAATGGCTCATCAATGTACTGGAGGAAGAGGTGTCTGAAGACCTCCTCGTGGGTCTGCTCCTGGGCCTGGCCAAACTGGCCATAAACAGGTCCAGGCAGCGGGCCGTGGAGGGGTCATTAGGGCCGACTGCCTGCCCCTCTTCCGTGGTTACGTTAGAGCCCAGGTGTCCTTGGAGAAGGAGCACGCGGTGTCCACCAACACCTGGAGTTGTTCAGGGAGAGGTGGGTGCCGCAGGGAGTGGAGTGCATTATTTCCCCCTCCAACTCTATTTTGATTTAATCCCTGCACTCCCCTTCACTGGTTGATCACACAGCATTGTCCTTAGATGTGAAGGGCACTGCTTGTCACAGGCCACCTGGGTATTTTCCTATCTTCCTGCTGGTGGAAATTGAATAAAGATTCGTGTACTGTGTGTCTCTCACTGTGCCTTACACCTGCACACACAAAAAAAAAGAAAAATAAAATTAAGCAAGAGTGGCAGAGTTTCTGTTCATTCTGAGAGCTGGCTCTGAGGAAGCCAGACCAGTGTTGAGTGTAAATAAAGGGTGACTTGGTGACAGGAAACCAGTTTCCGGGGGGCTATCTCAGAGAGCAAAGGCTGAATTGTCCCAAAAATGCTGTGTGACATCAGCAAACCAAGTGGACAAGTGCAGATAACTGAGGTTTAATTGGCTGCACACCATGAATTGCTCCTTGGAAGAGACATGGAGGCGACTGGCTTGTGGTGTTTATACTCCAGAGAACTGGATAATGTTCTGGTTTGAATCCCACCATGGGAGATGGTGAAAGTTGAATGATTTCAAAAATCTGGAATTAAGAGTCTAATGCTGACCATGAATCCATTGTCAACTGTTGGAAAACCCCATGTGGTTCACTCATTTTCTTCAGGGTAGGAAAATACCATCCTTACCTGGCCTGGCCTACATGTGACTCCAATCTCACAGCAATATGGTTGACTCTTAACTGCCTTGTGGGTAATTATGAATGAACAATAAAGGCTGGCCTAGCCAGTGATGCCCACATCCTGTGAATGAATAATAAGAAAACCCCACAGGGGATCATCTGACGTGCTGTTCTGAATTCCCAAACACCCTCGGCCACTTCCAAGGGGTTAGGAAAATTCCAGTCACATTCCTAGAGCCAAACAGACACATTTCAGAGTAATTCTTTTAATTCATTCTTCGTGGGATGTGGGCATCACTGACAAGGCCCACAGATAATGCCCATCCCTCACTGCCTTTCAGCTGAGCTAGGCCATTAAATGTCAGCCATATTGCTATGTGTCTTGAGACAAATGTAGACTAGGCCGGGCAAAGATGGCAGCTTCCTTCCCTACAGGAGATTTGTGAAACAGATGGATTTTCATAAGGAACAATGCAAGATTCACAGTTATCATGACTGAGACTAACATTTAATTCCAGAATGATTGATTCATTGAAGTTAAATTCCACTAGCTAACATTCTGGTATTTAAACCCACCAGCACATTAGCCTGAGTCTCTGCACTACTGGCTCAGTGACACTGTCACTACACCACCAGTAGGCCCTTTGATCAGCAGGCTTTCAGTAAATGTGAATAAAGTTGTAAAATGAAAATCACTTGGCTGTTGGAGGATCTGTTGATAGACTGGATGACTCAGAGTCATGCACCATGGAAACAGACCCTACAGTCCAACCAGTCTACGTCAACCATGTTCCCAAACTAAACTAGTCCCACCTGCCTGCACTTAGCCCATATCCCTCCAAACCTTTCCTAGTCATGAGCTTATCCAAATGTCTTTTAAGCATTGTAATATTCCTCTGGCAGTTCATTCCACACATGAACTACTCTCTGTGTGTAAAAATAAAATTGCCCCCATGACCTCTTTAAATCTTGCCCCATTCGCCTTAAGAATATGCTCCCAGCTTTGAACTCCCCCACCCTAGGGAAAAGACCCTTGTTATTCATCTATGCCCCTCATGATCTTACAATCCTCAATAAGGTCACTCCTCAACCTCCTACACTCCAATGAAAAAGTCCCAGTCTTTCCAATCTGTTTTTATATCTCAGATCCGTCACTCCTGGCAACATCCTGGTAAATCTCTTCTGAACCTTCTCCAGCTTAAGAATACCCTTCTTATTACAAGGCAACTAGAACTGGATGCAGTAACTTCAGAAGAAGCTTCACCAATATCTTGTACAACCTTAACGTGACTTCCCAACTCTTGTACTCAAAGGACTGACCAATGAAGACAAGGATGCTAAGCATCACCTTAACCACCCTGTCTTCCAGTAATGTAGATTTCAAAGAATCAGTAAACCCCTGGGTCTATCTATTTTACAGTACTCTCCAGGGCCTGACCATTAATTATATAAGTCAAGTCCTTATTTGTTTTACCAAAATGCAATACCTCGCAATTATCCAAATTAAACTCCATCTGCCATTCTTCAGCTGCACAAGGGAGAATTATATATACTGATAAGGTTGGATGAAGAGCATTAAGAAAGAGGTCTATTCTGTACTATCAATTCCACACAATGTAGTGAAAATGACTGTGACGGTAAAACGATAGAGTTTCGGGGCCAGTGTAACTCTTCGATGGCTAGTCGAGTTAGCTTCAGAAAAGCATTTGTCACCATGCAAGTGGTTCAATCAAACAATTAATGAGAGAAATGTCACCTTCTGTTTGCAGCTTTCCCCGAAATCTCGCAGGGTGAGGAATGGGCATCAGCACCTCCCGTTGATATGCTGGACGATGTGGCTGGATATGAAGGAACTATGTCAGGTGGCGGTATGTAAGAAATATCGATTCGGGGGTTTGTTAGTGAAATCAGCAGTGCGTGCAGAGGCTGGAGAGAGGGGTCATTATCAACAAAGAGGCCTCACTCCAGCATTGGGTCAGGATCCCAACCCCATAGCTGCACAATAAATGTTGTATTGGTGTCAGATGAAAATCACATTGCAGTGTTGCTGAGGTTATGGTTTCAATGGGGCCAGAAACTGCAATGTCACGGTACCAGCAATAGCCAGCTGAGCAGGGAAAAGAAAGAAAGACTTGCAATTCACTAGTGGCTCAGCTGCTCAAGATCCTATCCCCAGCAATGACAGGAATGAACATTGAAAGGGGAATGTTGGCCAGGATATGGGGAGATCTCCCCCTCATCTTTGAAGAGTGCTGTGGGATCATTTAGTGCTGCCTGGGGGCAATAGAATTCCCAAGATCCTTCCCAAGATCCACAAGCCTGACCACCCTGGCCGACCCATTGTCTCAGCATGCTCCTGCCCCACTGAACTCATCTCTGCCTCATAGACTGGGCAATCGAATAGGTTGACAGGACCGCTCCTTAGTGTTGCATCTACTTAATGATGTCTCTGCTAATCATTGCTGCCTTAGCATTGCATTGGAATGGCTGTCTGGATGGAGTGGCTACTCTTCCGCAGGGTTTCAAACTCCAACCATCAACTGAGCCAAGGTGATAACTAAATGCAGCATGAACCTGCAACATCAACATGTCATTTACTTCAACATGGGAAGAGTCAAAATATAGTGAAGCTCTTCCATATTTCCCCATCCTCTCCCTCACCATCAGAACCTTGTCACTTTCCATTGCAGCAGTGGAGGACCCCCAGTTCTCTGCCCAAGTGTCTCTTCCTAAAGTGTGACCAATGTGGAATGTCACCAGACTTTGACTGTGGTAGGCAGCATTGCCAAACCCTGTCTTTTTTTTGTCTACAGGTTCACCTGTACCTGATATACACACAAGTCAATAATGATCTTGTAGAGAATCCCAGTCCACACTTATAGTCAATTATTTCAGTTAACCACACCCATAAAACCCACACCTCATGGATGACTTTTAAGGTTTTCTTTCAATATAACCACAGTGATGGCTAGCTCCCTATACTTATACAGTCAATTCAGACAGCATTAAAATATCCATCACCTCCAATGACAAAGTTTCCTCATTCCATTAGGTCTGAAATATTCCTTTAGAGCACATTAGATGATTTCAGATTCCCTTTCTTCTCAACAGCAATAACTGGGTATCTATCAGGACTGGGGACTCTGTCACCACCATTGTGTCCCTTCAGTGCACCTACTTGAAGCAGGTATGAATGCTCTAACTGAAGTGAGCACAAAGTCACAATCAAACCTGCAGCTTTCCTGACCTCTGGGAAGGCATGTGTGCCTGTGTCTGTGCACATATGTGTGTGTGCCAGCAGAGGGCGTTGGTAGGGAGCCTAGATGCTCCAGCTGATGTTCTAATGGTGTGCTTATCATTCACAGAGGGAAGCTACATTCTCCCACCTAGTTCTGTGGCAGAAGGAGCACGGAGAGATGAACATCATCCACAGGCAGCTTGGAGGTGAGGTCCTAACAGTGGCAAGTCACAGCTCACCTTACAACCCTTGAACCTCATCTTTGGCCTTGCATCCTACAGGCTTGCAGTGTTCCCCCAGTCTGAATTGTAGCTCCTAAAGTAACAGTTTAAAGTTTATAACAAAGGTTAAAATTCACTCTATAACACCTGGACTTTCATGATCAGATTCATTATTAAACATCAGAGTGACTCGTTTTAGTTTCTCTCTCTCACACACACACACACACACACAAATTAGGAACAGGACTAGACCATTCTGCCCCTCAACCTTGCTGTAGCACGTGATAAATTCATTAACCCCATTGGCAGATCTGATTTGATCAACTCCACGCTCCTCCCTATTCCTGACACACTTCAATTCCTTTGTTAGATAAGAATCTACCAACTTAGCCTCCAAATTAATCAATGATTCACCCTCCATTCCACTTTTGGGAGAAGAGTTCCACATATTCATGATCTTCTGAACAGAAAAAAATTCTCTTCATCCCCACCTTAAATTGGAGATCCCCTATTTTTTAAAATGAGTCCCCTCCTACTCTCTTCCAACACAAATTCACTTTGTCAAACATTCTGTCATGTTCCCTCAGGATCTTATATTTTTCAACAAGATCACCTTTTGTTCTTCCACACTCTCTCTATTTATATATTATGTTGCTTTTCTATTCCTCCTGCCAAGTTCACACCTTTTTCCACATTATTTTCCGTATCTTCGTCTGCTCACTTAAACTATCTGTATCAGTTTGCAAATTCCTTATGCCCTCTTCACCAACTTACTTCCCTTCCTAAAATAAAAACGGAAAGTTCTGGAGAAACTCAGCAGGTCTGGCAGCATCGGTGAGGAGTGAAACAGAATTAGTGTTTCGAGTCCTGTATGACTGTTCTTCAGAAGTTAAGGGGTCTGGAAAATGGTCTTTTTAATCCTGTTGACAGAGGGGGAGGAGAGTGAGTGCAACAGATGTGAGGGTTCCAGAGCAAAATACCAAGGGATTGCTAATAATAGTAAGGGAGAGATTGAGATGTAAGGTAAGTGTTAACAGCTCTGCTGAGAGAACATTTATGGAGATAAGGTGTGTGTGTGTGTGTGTGTGTGTGTGTGTGTGTGTGTGTGTCCGTCCTCTAAAATGTTGAAGTGAAAATGAGGTGCTGTTTCTCCAGCTAGTGCTGAGCTTCTTGGAACATTGTAGAAGGCTCGGGACAGATACGTTAGCATAAGGGAATGACAGTCTATTGAAATGGCCAAAACTAGAAGGTCAGGGTCATTGCTGCAAGCAGAGCAGAGGCACTTTGCAAAGCGGTCACCCAATTTGCGTTTGGTTTCACAAATATAAAGGAGACCCCCACATTGTGAGCAGTGAACATAGTAGACTAGATTGAAAGTACTGCAAATAAACGGCTGTTTCACCTTGAGGCGGTGATTGGAGTCTTGGGCAGTGAAGATGGAGGAAGTAAAAAGTCTAGTGTTAGAGCTTCTGCATTTTCATGGAAAGGTGCTGTGGTAGAGTGAAGAAGTGTCGGGCGTGATGGAGGAGTATGGACCAGGGTGTCACTGAGGGAACGTTCCCTGCAGAATGCTGGTAGTGGAGAGGAGGAGAAGATGCATTGATTGTATCGTCAGGGAAAGGTGGAAATGATGGACGCTTCTCAGACACATTAATGGTGAAGAGGAGGTGGCTGGAACTAGGAAAAATGGAAATTATAGAACCTTTGTAATGTCAGAAGGATCGCGAATGTAAATGGGAAGAGACTGAACAAGAGGAGGGGGGTGATTAAAAAAAGAGTCAAGATAATAAGGAATAGGTTCAGTGGGGCAGATTGGAAGGATGGATCAGCCCTCTGTGTGAGATTTGGGAAAGGAGTAGAAACAAGCTGTTGGGATATGGGGAATTCTGGTGGGAAGCTTGGAGGAGATGAGGTCAGTGAAAGTCCTGGAAACTGCAGCGTTATGATCAGTGGGGCTGTGATCCAGGGAGAGATGGCACTCAGCTTCTGCAAGGTCATTGTCCATACACCAGACAACCACACTCCCCTCCTCAGCAAAGCCTAACAACCTCAGGGTTAGACCTGAGAGAACAGAGTGCAACGAGTTCAAAGGGAGACGGTTTGAGTGGGTGAGCGGAGCAGAAAAATGAGTTGCAATTTCTGTTATGATGTAAGCAAACACAGCAGCCAATTTTTGCACAGGTCATTTCTGCCCACACAGAGGAAATAACCAGTAAGTTTTGTCTGTAGCAAGATTATTTGCGGGATATATGTCAACCAGATCAGCAGGTACCCTGCTGTTCTTCAAATCATGGTCAGTCCCTCAGAATAGCACCAGAGTATCAGCGTGGAATCTGTGCTTCAGTGTCTGGAGTGGACATTCTAGCTTCTGAGTTGAAGCTCTGGTGCTACCACTGGCAACAGCTTACAACTAGCTGCTTAGTGAGTTGTCAGTTAACTTTATCATGAACATGTCATGAATCCAAAAAGCCTGTTTTAGACTTGGTTAATTCTGACTTTGGGGTTTTTTTTTTGGCATAGCTGTGCTGGTACCTTGCTGAATTATTAAGTAGTGATTTGTATTTTGCAACCAGTTTTCAGTTAAATATAGAGCATATGTCTAATGCGTGCATCACACCCGAAAAGTGCCAACCGTGAAAGGCGTGTTGACTCAAATATCCCGTTCATTAGATAAAAATGAAGTACAACTGATCCATTTAATCAGCAGTTCTTGAATAGAAAGTGATTTGATTTATTGCTGTCACATGTTCCAAGGTGCAGTGAAAAGTGTTGTCTTATGTACTTTACAGACAGAGCAATAGAACTCATTGATTAATGCACCACAGAAAAGGCCTTTCAGCCCATCGAGTCCGCAATTACATAGTTATCACTAAAAGTGTCCTAATCCAAATTTCCTGCACTTGTCAATATCCTTGAATGTTGTGATTAGATTCCCTACACTATAGAAACAGGCCCTTCAGCCCAACAAGCCCACACCAACCCTCTGAAGAGTAATCCACCAGGACCCATTCCCCTACTCTGTATATACCCCCGACTAATGCCCCCAAACTACGGGCAATCTAGCATAGCCAATTCACCTGACCAGCACACCTTTGGATTGTGGGAGGAAACAGGCACGGGGAGAATGTGCAAACTCCACACAGACAGTCGCCTGAAGCAGGAATCGAACCCAGGTCCCTGGTGCTGTGAGGCGGCAGTGCTAACCACTGAGCCACCGTGCCACCCAGTGATATTTGATGAGCTCATCCAAGTATTTTTTTAAAAGGTTGCAAGGTTTCCAAACTCCACTACCTACCCAGGCAACGCATTCCAGATTCCTCTTCCACAACCCCCCTGAGTGAAAAGGTTTTTTCCACAAAGCCTTTCTAATTCGCCTGCCCCTTATGCTAAAACTATGGCCACTTGTGCTTGAACCTGCAAACAAGTGGGACAGCTGCTGTCGATCCACCCTGTCCTTGGCTCTCAAAATCTTATACACCTTAGTCTTCTCTGCTCTAGAGAAAACGATCCAAGCCTACCTCATTACAGCTCAAGTTCTCCGTCCCAGGCAGCATCCTGGTGAATGTCCTCTGTGCCCCCTCTTGTGCTATCACATCCTTCCTGCAGTAAAGCAACCAGAACTACACACACTACTTCAGTTATTGCCTGCTCAATGTCTAACATTGTTATTATACTCTGTGCTATGTCTGATGCAAGTAAGTGTCCCATTGCCTCTTACTTAGCATGTTCATATGCTCTGCCAGCTTCAGGGATCTGTAAATAATTAGCCCAAGGTTCCTCTAAGCTGCCCAGTGTCCTGCTTTTCATTAAGTACTCCCTCAACTGGTTTCTTCTTTCAAAGCACATCACCTCACACTTATCAGGGTTAAATACCATGTGCCACTTGTCTGCTCATCTGACCAACCCATCTACATCTTCCTGCAACCTACAACCACCATCTTAGCTATTAACCACTTTTGGTGTCATTTGCAAGTTTTGTTGCTGGCTTCTGCTGCAGAGATGTAAAAACTTCCATAAGGCCTAACAATTGGCTACTGAATCCAGAATATGCCCCTTTAGAGAATACTTAGTATAGAGCTTCTAAAGCACGAGGAATAGGCTTTCTGGGATATTGAAGGACCGAATTCAATAAGTCCCTGCACAAGAAAAGGAAGTATCTTCGTTTATGTGGTACCTTTCGTGAACTCATGGTGCACGTTAGAGCCAACATTTAAAAAAAGAACAGAATACCTTTTACAATGTAAAGAAGATCCCACATCAGTAGTGAAATAAGTGGCCAGATCTTCTGATTCATGATACTGGGGGCATCTCCCCTGTTGCTCTTCAAAAACCAAAGTGGGAACTTGAAAGACCAGATGGAACTTTGGTTTAATGATTTGCCAGAGAAAGCTGACACTTCTGACTATGCAGTGCTATAGTAGAACACCAGCTTATTTCACACTGAGGCTTGAGAACATAAATTCTGATTCCTCATGATTCTGCCAAATGATAGAATGCTGCAACAGGCTCCAAGGGCTGAACAGTTTACAGCTGTAGCTTAATTTGTGTTTGTTTGTACTATGGGCCAAATATCAAGCATATGAATAATACAGTGCACGCAGCAAGCAAGCTAAGTTTGAAATTTCGCAAGGTGTTTTCTTTCCCTGGAAATTAATCTCTTAGTTTTGCCAGTGGATTTAAATATGGACCACAATGTACTGACTGGGTTCAGAGTTAGGATGAAATGAACTGCACGTGCTGTCAGCAGGGAGCAGTACAGTGCAAAGTGACAGAGCCACATGCCAAAATAAAAGAAAATGTGAACCAAGTATCTTTTGATTTGTCTGCCAAAAGATTGTGTGATATATTTGGCACATGTGACAATTTTATCCTGCTAGTCCATGTTTCCTGGTGGGTAGGTTTTGCACATTTTTCAGAATTACAAAATTATTCAGTGCTGCCAAAGTAAAATATACTTCCTCATAGCTAACCCCTCATTTTAACCATCCTTGAAGTTATGTTACCTAGAGCAGTCTATGAACCTATAGAAATATAATATCAATTGTTATTGCATCTGGATTTCTTTGTTATTGGACATCTTTTATTAAATAATTTTGACTGCACTAAGAATTACATCAGAAACCAGTTAAGACTAACAGGGGGGCTCATTGTGTGATTTATCTGTGTATGCCAAAAATTAATTTATTCACACAAAGCGTCCTGTTCTTTGGAGACAAAAGGCTTATGTCAAGACTCTTGGTAAATAAGGTAGGGCAGGTGACTGAGGTGTCAGTGAAGGAGCGCTTTGGGGCCAGTGACCATGATTCTGTTAAATTTAAAACAGTGATGGAAAAAAATAGACCAAGTCTAAAAGTTGAAGTTCTAAATTGGAGGAAAGCCAATTTTGACGGTATTAGGCAGGAACTTTCATAAGCTGATTGTGGGCAGATGTTCGCAGGTAAAGGGACGGCTGGAAAATGGGAAACCTTCAGAAATGAGATAATGTGAGTCCAGAGAAAATATATTCCTATTAGGTTGAAAGGGAAGGCTGGTAGGTATAGGGAATGCTGGATGACTAAAGAAATTGAGGTTTTGGTTAAGAAAAAGAAAGAAGCATATGTCAAGTATAGACAAGAATCCTTAGGATCTAAAGGCAGTAGGAGTATACTGAAGAGGAAAATCAGGAGGAAATAAGGGAACATGAGATAGCTTTAGCAAATAGAGTTAAGGGGAATCCAAAGGGCTTTTACAAATACATTAAGGACAAAAGGCTTTGTGTGGAGTTGGAAGAAATGGGGGAGTTAATAAATGAGTATTTTGCATCAGTGTTTACTGTCGAAAAGGACATGGAATATATAGAATGTAGGGAAATAGATGGTGACATCTTGAAAAATGTCCATATTACAGAGGAGGAAGTGCTGGATGTCTTGAAATGCATAAGAGTGGATAAATCCCCAGGATCTGATCAGGTGTACCCTAGAACTCTATGGGAAGCTAGAGAAGTGATTGCTGGGCCTTTTGCTGAGATATTTGTATCATCGATAGTCACAGGTGAGGTGCTGGAAAACTGGAGGTTGGCTAATGTGGTGCCACTACTTAAGAAAGGTGGTAAAGACAAGCCAGGGAACTATAGACCAGTGACCCTGATGTAGGTGGTGGGCAAGTTGTTGGAGGGAATCCTGAGGGACAGGATGTACATGTATTTGGAAAGGCAAAGACTGATTAGGGATAGTCAACATGGCTTTGTGCGTGGGAAATCATGTCTCACAAAGTTGATTCACTTTTTTGAAGAAGTAACAAGGAGGATTGATGAGGGCAGAGCAGTTGATGTGATCTATATGGACTTCAGTAAGGCATTCGACAAGGTTCCCCATGGGAGACTGATTAGCAAGGTTAGATCACACGGAATACAGGCAGAACGAGCCATTTGGATACAGAACTGGCTCAAAGGTGGTGGTGGAGGGTTGTTTTTCAGACTAGAGGCCTGTGACCAGTGGAGTGCCACAAGGATCGGTGCTGGGTCCTCTACTTTTCATCATTTACATAAATGATTTGGATGCGAGCATAAGAGGTACAGTTAGTAAGTTTGCAAATGACACCAAAGTTGGAGATGTAGTGGACAGCAAAGAAAGTTACCTCGGATTACAACGGGATCTTGATCAGATGGGCCAATGGACTGAGGAGTGGCAGATGGAGTTGAATTCAGATAAATGTGAGGTGCTGCATTTTGGGAAAGCAAATCTTAGCAGGACTCATACACTTAATGGTAATGTCCTAGAGAGTGTTGCTGAAAAAAGAGACCTTGGAATGCAGATTCATAGCTCCTTGAAAGTAGAGTCGCAGGTAAATAAGGTAGTGAAGAAGGCATTTGGTATGCTTTCCTTTATTGGTCAAAGTATTGAGTACAGGAGTTGGGAGGTCATGTTGTGGCTGTACAGAATATTGGTCAGGCCACTGTTGGAATATTGCGTGCAATTCTGGTCTCCTTCCAATCGGAAAGATGTTGTGAAACTTGAAAGGGTTCAGAAAAGATTTACAAGGATGTTGCCAGGGTTGGAGGATCTGAGCTCCAGGGAGAGGCTGAACAAGCTGGGGCTGTTTTCCCTGGAGCGTCAGAGGCTGAGGGGTGACCTTATAGAGGTTTACAAAATTATGAGGGGCATGGATAGTATAAAGAGACAAAGTCTTTTCCCTGGGATCGGGGAGTCCAGAACTAGAGAGCATAGGTTTAGGCTGAGAGGGAAAAGATATAAAAGAGACCTAAGGGGCAACTTTTTCACGCAGAGGGTGGTAAGTGTATGGAATGAACTGCCAGAGGAAGTGGTGAAGGCTGGTACAATTGCAACATTTAAGAGGCATCTGGATGGGTATATGAATAGGAAGTGTTTGGAGAGATATGGGCCAGGTGCTGGTAGGTGGGACTAGATTAGGTTGGGATATCTGATCGGCATGGACGGGTTGGACCAAAGGGTCTGTTTCCATGCTGTACATCTCTATGATTCTATGACTCTATATAAAAGAGACCTAAGGGGCAACTTTTTCACACAGAGGGTGGTACGTGTATGGAATGAGCTGCCAGAGAAAGTGGTGGAGGCTGGTACAATTGCAACATTTAAAAGGCATCTGGATGGGTATGTGAATAGGAAGGGTTTGGAGGGATATAGCCCGCGTGCTGGCAGGTGGGACTAGATTGGGTTGGGTTACCTGGTTGCATGGATAAGTTGGACCGAAGGGTCTGTTTCCATGCTGTACATCTCTATGACTCTATCATTAAAGGAAGGGCAATTGAGTCAGCCAAACCCTCTGCATCTCTATGGCAGTACTTAGAACAATAAAGCTGACTCAGCTGGTTTAAATGTAATTTCCACACTGGCATATTGTGTGTGTTTTTCGTGCTTTTTACCTTAAGAACTGAATGGATTCTGCTGCTTTCTTGTTGTATCCTTCTCATCTTTTAGATATTGCAGAGGTTATTTCAATTTCTGTAACCAGTGCCATCTGACTGACTTTCTCCACGGTCAAAACATTGAACTAGAATACGTCCGGCAAAAAAACCCATCAGCAATTTCAACAACAATTCTGTCTCCTATAATTCTGATTCTCCACAGTCACATTTCTCCACCAATCTGTAGAGACCATGAATGAAATTATCAATAGATTCCCTTGGGATGCTGAACTCCTCTGTTTAATCTTGTGTTTTCAAGAATTTTATTTTTTCTAAGATTAAAATAATTCACGGTTCTTGTAGAACATCACCAAACATATCTTTGCATTTTTGTTGAGCTATAATGTCATCAGCTCATATATGATTTGGATCAGTAACATTAACACTAACGTTGCATGCTTGCATCTATGTATTGGTGTGCACCGCAGTGACTTGAGCAAGGCCTCAGTAGTCTTTGAATGTATGTTATTTCAATCTCCAGTTTGTTTTGAGTGACAAAAGCTAAAATGATCAAGGAATTTAATGTAAAGATATTGTGAATGTGTTTTGTAATGTTTGTGGAACAATTGTAACAGCAATATGCTTTTCTCCGTTCTCCTTCTTATTCCCTTCTCATCAGTATTCCCAATATCACTGAAGACGTAGCTAGAGAAGCATTCATTGAGTTTGCATCCAGCAAATGTTGCTACAGCACCAGCCCTGCCAAAGAGATGATCTTTCGGGATTTAAGACCATACAACACCTACAGAGTAAGTGATGCCCTGTTATAAAGAAAGAGGAACAAAATTACTTTGTTACGCAACCCAAACACCTCTCCAGAAATACCTCCATACTTCAGATGAGATGTTTTTGAAGTGACACATTTACCCAGCAGGTTTTCTGTATTAGCAACCTTACCTGTGAATCTTTAGGTTAGAAATCCCCTCCAGGGCTTGAGTGCTAAATCCAAGCTCAGCCTTGCCTATACTTGACTTAATTATTGGAGTGAAGATTGCAAAGTTGAGGGGACCTCCATACCACACTGTCTCTCTCTCAATTCAAGATTCTCCAGTCCTGACAGTTCTGCCCTATATTACTGACTCAAATGCAAGCTGTCAGTGAAATATTATTAATGTAAAGCACTTAAGCATTGTGAAACATTGCTAAACTAAGGTTTATTTTACTTCAGTATCGCCTAGAAAGCTTCACCGAATCCAGATCAACTGAGTGGAAGATGGTGCCTTATAGTGGTGAGTGTATAACATGCAGAGCAATGTAAATCCAAAGTATGTAGGAGCACAGAGAGCACAGTTACTGACAATCTGTTAAACTTTGAAGGCACACTGCTGGCTATATTTCTCTTTGTGTAGCCTTCAGTGCCATAGCAATTCTATCTCTGCCTCAGTCAGAGATATAACAATAAACTACTGTCAGCTGCTTTGGGTTTTTAATGGGCACATTGTTTTTTAAAGTCTATTCTACTTTCCATGTTCCTGGCCAACCCCTAAATTTTGTTCTCTAATGTGACATCTAGCCTCTGTGATCAATTCAGTTAAAGTTGTCTGGAGTTGCCAGTGTCTTAAAACAATGTGATTGCGTCTACTGGACCAAAAGGATTGCCTAGGGTAGATTCATTGATCTTGGTAAACCACACCTTATTGGTATGCCCCCATGCAGTCTTCAACAGAAGATAAGCTCAATCTTGATAAGCGATAAAAGTCTATTGTAATTACTAAATAGCAAAATACATTACATCTTAAATTACATGGGACTCCAAGGCAAATGTCCAAGTTATACTCAGAGGTAAGTACAGCTACTGAAATGTTCTCACAAAGTATTGGTAACAAACACAGAACAAGTTAGCTCCCCCTCGGAACAGTTCTGAGATAACTTCACTGAGGCTGATATTCCATCACCAAGTCACCCTTTGTTTCTCTGTGCACAGTCCATGGACACTGCCTCGCTTGCTCAGAGCCAGTCTCAAGAGTGAGG
Organism: Hemiscyllium ocellatum; assembly: GCF_020745735.1. Lineage (NCBI taxonomy): Eukaryota > Metazoa > Chordata > Chondrichthyes > Orectolobiformes > Hemiscylliidae > Hemiscyllium > Hemiscyllium ocellatum. Next base: position 63,646,886 of record NC_083414.1, read on the forward strand.
AGAATCCCTGACACTTTTTTTTTGCTATACCAATTTCCATTCAATTAGTAGTAAGAAAAAGACTGAGCAACGAGTGACAGCTATTGCATTTCACAGCTCTTTGTACAAAAGACACAGAATGTCCCATAGGATAGGGAATCACAGATTGCAGTCAGTTCATTTGCTCTCCCCCAGGGTGAGCCTGTCAAACAGGTACTCTCCCAGGCCATTACACTCCTCTTTTTTTTTACACAACTGGCCTGTGACAAGTTGTGCCCTTAACATCAAAGGGCGACACTCCTGTTTCTTTTTTCTTTCTTTTTTGGAAAACACCCAAGTGGTCCAGTGACAAGCAGTGCCCTTCGCATCAAAGGGCAATGCTATGTGATCAACACTTCTATTTATCTTCTTTTTTAAATTAACCCCCGCACTACCGCCTAACTGTGGTAGTGCTTATTTTTTCCCCAGCACCCACGGTGTGTGTGTGCAGCTGTGAGACGCAGTGAGAGACACAAAGTGCATGAATCTTTATTCAATTTCCACCACCAGGAAGATAGGGCAACACCCGAGTGGCCAGTGACGAGCAGTGCCCTTCACCTCAAAGGGCAATGCTGTGTGATCAAACAGTGAAGGGGAGGGCAGGGACTAAATCAAAATAGAGTTGGAGGGGGAAATGATGCACTCCACTCCCTGCGGCACCCACCTCTCCTTGAACAACTCCAGGGTGTTGGTGGACACCGCGTGCTCCTTCTCCAAGGACACCCGGGCTCTAACGTAACCGCGGAAGAGGGGCAGGCAGTCGGCCATCACGACCCCCTCCACGGCCCACTGCCTGGACCTGTTTATGGCCAGTTTGGCCAGGCCAGGAGCAGATCCATGAGGAGGCCTTCAGACCTGCCCTCCCTCCTCCGTACTGAGTGCCCGAAGATCAGGAGCGTGGGACTGAAGTGCAACCAAAAACAGAGCAGAAGGTTTTTGAGAAAATCAAAGAGGGAGTGCAAACGCCCACACCCAATATACATGTGGTCCACGGACTCCACAGCACCACAGAACAAGCAGTTGGGCCGGGAGTCCGTGAACCACTGCAATCTGTGGTAAGACTCCTATTTATTTATTTATTTATTTATTTTTTAACCCCCACACTACTGTCTAACTGCGGTAGTACTTATTATTTTTATGGGTAAAAAATGAGGTCTGCAGATGCTGGAGATCACAGCTGAAAATGTGTTGCTGGTTAAAGCACAGCAGGTTAGGCAGCATCTCAGGAACAGGAAATTCGACGTTTCGGGCACAAGCCCTCCTGATGAAGGGCTTGTGCCCGAAACGTCGAATTTCCTGTTCCTTGGATGCTGCCTAACCTGCTGTGCTTTAACCAGCAACACATTTTCAGCTTATTATTTTTATCCCCAACACCCATGGTGTGTGTGTGTGCAGGTGTGAGACACAGTGAGAGACACAAGGTGTACAAATCTTTATTCAATTTCCACTACCAGGAAAAGTAGGAAAACACCCGAGTGGCCAGTGACAAGCAGTGCCCTTCACATCAAAAAGGGCAATGCTGTGTGATCAAACAGTGATGGGGAGGGCAGGGACTAAATCAAAATAGAGTTGGAGGGGAACACTCCTCTTTATTTATCTTTTTTCCACCACCAGGAAGATAGAAAAACACTCAGGTAGCCAGTGACAAGCAGTGTTCTTCACAAAATGCTCTGTTTATTTTTTTCTTTTGAAGATCATTTCCTGAATAAACTTGTTCAAACATTATTACATAGCTCTGGAAAAGATGGGACTTGAACCTAAGCCACTTGGTCCAGATGTAGGGATACTACCACTGCACCACAAGAGGGCCACAGGTCATTGCCTGCTTCTTTTTTTTAGTGAGAGACACAAAGTGCACGAATCTTTATTCAATTTCCACCACCAGGAAAACACCCGAGTGGCCAGTGACAAGCAGTGCCCCTCACAAAGGGCAATGCTGTGTGATCAAAAACACTCCTGTTCTTTTTTTTCTAGCACCCATGGTGTGTGTGTGTGCAGTTGTGAGACACAATGAGAGACACAAAGTGCAAGAATCTTTATTCAATATCCACCACCAGGAAAAGTAGGAAAACACCCGAGTGGCCTGTGACAAGCAGTGCCCTTCACATCAAAGGGCAATGCTGTGTGAACAAACAGTGAAGGGGAGGGCAGGGACTAAATCAAAATAGAGTTGGAGGGGAACAGTCCTCTTTATTTTTTTTAATGTATTTTTTATTTTCTTTTTCTTTTTTTTTCTCTTTTTTTTGCAGGTGTGAGACACAGTGAAAGACATAAAGTGCATGAATCTTTATTTAATTTCCACCACCAGGAAAACACCCGAGTGGCCAGTGACAAGCAGTGCCCTTCATATCAAAAAGGGCAATGCTGTGTGATCAATCAGTGAAGGGGAGGGCAGGAAGACACTCCCTCTTCTTTTATTTTTTTTTATTTTTTATTATTTTTTTTGTTTCTAATTAACCCCACACTACCGACTAACTGCGGTAGTGCTTATTTTCCCCAGCACCCATGGTGTGTGTGTGTAGTTGTGAGACACAATGAGAGACGCAAAGTGCACAAATCTTTATTCAATATCCACCACCAGGAAAAGAAGGAAAACACCCGAGTGGCCAGTGACAAGCAGTGCCCTTCACGTCAAAGGGCAATGCTGTGTGAACAAACAGTGAAGGGGAGGGCAGGGACTAAATCAAAATAGAGTTGGAGGGGAACACTCCTCTTTATATCTGTCAGCCTGGACTCCTGATTGGCCCAGGTTAACAGCTTCAATCAGTGCACTCCTACTCAATGAGATCAACTTGGCCAACCTCATTCCAATCCCTACAAATTCGTTACCTGCTGATGGATGGTGTTTATATGGCCCTCGTGCTACTGCACGTATCCTGTCCTGTTACTAGCCACTCTCAAATCCTACATGTGGAAATAAAAATCACGTTCCTTTACGCTGTAGCTACCATCTTGCAATGAAGACTCCACTGCTGTTCCCCATGGCTAGCTCATGTCCACCTTTGATGTCCTTACATTTTATTATGGTATTTTTCTGATTTTTTTTACCTACTGGTTGTTTTTAAAAGATAACAGTGGTCTCTTGTTGTTTTTAGGGCAGTTTGTGGACAGCAATGCATATGGAATTCCTCCCCTCCCCTGGGATATAATCGTGGAGAAGCCTCCAATGTTTCAGGACCATGAGAAGAAAATTCCAGTGCCACACACTTCATCCACAAAGGTAAGGCTTCACATGAGGGAACACTTTCTCTGAGACAGCTCTGTAAAAGGATCACTGAACCTGAAACATTCACTGTTTTCTCTCCATAGATACTGCTAGGCCTCCTCAGTTTTTCCAGCAATTTATGATTTTGTTTCTGATTTCCAGCACCAGCAGTTCTTTGTTTTTGATAGCTATTAAAGGGTCAGATTGTCCTTTATTCACACCAAAGAGAAATTCTCAGGTTTACATACGCTGAACTTCATGGAATAACTGTGTCCCATCTCGTGTGTGAAAACTGTTAATGGCTTTCGTCATCTCAGAGAGCATCAGAACCATCGATCAAGCTTGCTTCTGCTTGTGTCAAATTTGCTTTGACCTGTCAGAGCATGTTTCTGAAATAGGAACAAGCAAAATGAATTCCGTAGTGAGTGTTGTCACAATCTTACTTTCTGATGAGTCTTTTTGAGCCTATGCTCTACGTTGATCCTGTTAGCCAAAAGGATGATCACCTCCTGCATCTGGAAGGTCCATATTATTTTAACTGAACTGCAAAACTCAAAATTACAACGTTTAAAACCTGCCAATGTATGCATTCTGCTGAATGTATGCAGGCACTTTGAAAGTCAGTCTTCTGATTGATTTGAAAGACTAAGTTGCCCAAGCATTGAAAGATGTACCAGGATATACTGTACTGCCAATTCTACATCATGTAACTGTAAAGAGACCTGACTCATTGGCAAAACATTTTCTGAAGCCTGTTTTCACTTAGTGATGTCTTTCTGCAGTGTTGCTGTACACATTGATGCTTCCACACAGGTTACCCCAAGAAGAATTGAATTTTAGACTAGATTAGATTACTTACAGTATGGAAACAGGCCCTTCAGCCCAACAAGTCCACACCAACCCTCCGAAGAGCAACCCACCCAGACCCATTCCCCTACATTTACCCCTTCACCTAACACTACAGGCAATTTAGCATGGCCAATTCACCTAACCTGCATAACTTTTGACTGTGGGAGGAAATCAGAACACCCGGAAAAATCCCACACAGACACGGGGAGAATGTGCAAACTCCACACAGACAGTTGCCTGAGGCGGGAATTGAACCCGGGTCTCTGGCACTGTGCCACCGTGCTGCCCAAAAATTTTGATTGTGAAATGTTACCACACAATGTAGATGGTGGTTTATTATACAGCTCTCTCCTTTAAATGCACTAAGATTGAATTTACTTTTTGTAATTTGTAGATGAACTGACAGAGTACAGGGTCAAATTTAATCTCATATAACTGTGTTCTCTCTCAGGGGTGTCACGTATGTATGACGTTGGGAAAAGTAGCATGCAACAAATGCACTGCAACTGGGCAGGTAAGTAGTGAACTTGAGAGGTTTTCATTTGTTTTTGATGTTGTCTTGCCTGAAGTTTACATATTACTTAGCAAGGTTCATCTCACATGTGTGAAACGCCTCACTCAATAGAAGTGCACCTCAGCAATTGACTCAAGGTGTTAAAAGTCTACCTGTGATGCATACTACTGTTGAACAGTGCTCTGAGCAGGATTACTACATTAATGTTTTGGTAATTAAAATGGATTAATAATTCAGTCAGACTTCTCAGTGAGCTCAAGAACTGAAATGTCCCTTTACCCCTAGGCTAGTCAAGGGAGACAGTGTGTAATAATCCCAGACTCCCAAGATAATGCTTTGAGGTCATAAGTTCAAATTCCACCAGAACAGCTGGTGGAATTTAAATTCAATTCGTCAAGTTTGGATTTGGAAGCTAGTCTCAGTAATAGTGATTGTGAAACTATCATTGATAGTCTTGGACTGACTAATCCTGGATTATGCCCGAAACGTCGAATCTCCTGTTCCTTGGATTCTGCCTGACCTGCTGCGCTTTTCCAGCAACACATTTTCAGCTCTGATCTCCAGCATCTGCAGACCTCACTTTCTCCTCGAAGATTTTAATCTACTGCGAATCCTCTTGCAAGGATGCCTTCCTTGAAGAAGCTCTCTTCCTCCCTCTACAAGGATTTCAGTGAGTCCCTCTCTCACTCATTCCTGATGAAGGGCTTATGCCCAAAACGTCGAATCTCCTGTTCCTTGGATGCTGCCTGACCTGCTGCGCTTTTCCAGCAACACATTTTCAGCTCTAATCCTGGAGCCACCTGGTCATCATAATCCTCCTCTGGAACTCAATCATTTCTGAGCCCCAGCAAACAAGCCAGAAACTCTTGGCTGTAACTTTCAACATGGCTGGTACCAATGGTGAGACTGAGCCCAAATGTGTGAATTTTATTTTTAAAGTAAATATCTGACTGGGAACAGGATTGTGGGGGAAGTTGGGAGGTCCTCAAAATGGCTCCTGAGCAGCACACAGCTTCTATATGTGCCATGCCAGAGCAAACAACTAGTCAAGGGCTCCTGAAAGAGGAGCTCAGAATGTTCCAGAATATTGCTTGGCTCAAAGCTCAGGATGAGGAATTAGTGTTTAGTGATGGAGAGAAGCTGTGAGCAGTAAAAGGAGTTCTTCAGTCGAACAAGCAGGTCTGATGAGCCAGTTTGGTTTCTATCATTTGATACTTCCTTAGGAAGGAAGATTGAAAGAATTTGCATTTCTATTGTACCTTTTAATGACTTCAGGATATCTTAATGCGCCTGGCAGCGAGTGAAGTACTCTTAAAGTTTACACCATTTTAATGTAGGAAACACAGCAGATAATTTAGAACATAGAACATAGAAGGATACAGCGCAGTACAGGCCCTTCGGCCCTCGATGTTGCACCGACCGAATCCTACCTAACCTATACTAGCCCAATAACTTCCAAATGCCTATCCAATGCCCGCTTAAATGACCATAAAGAAGGAGAGTTCACCACTGATACGGGCAGGGCATTCCATGAACTCACAACCCGCTGTGTGAAGAATCTACCCCTAACATCTGTCCTATACCTACCACCCCTTAATTTAAAGCTATGTCCCCTAGTAACACCTGACTCCATTAGCGGTAAAAGGTTCTTAGTATCTACCCTATCTAAACCCCTAATCATCTTATACACTTCTATCAGATCTCCCCTAAACCTTCTCTTCTCCAATGAGAACAGCCCCAAGTGCCTCAGCCTTTCCTCATACGATCTTCCTACCATTCCAGGCAACATCCTGGTAAACCTCCTCTGCACTCGTTCTAAAGCTTCCACATCCTTCCTATAGTATGGCGACCAAAACTGCACACAATACTCCAGATGAGGCCTCACCAGAGTCTTATACAACTGCAACATGACCTCAGGACTCCGGAACTCAATTCCTCTGCCAATAAAGCCCAGTACACCATATGCCTTCCTCACAGCACTATTTACCTGGGTGGCAACTTTCAGAGATCTGTGTACATGGACACCAAGATCCCTCTGCTCATCCACACTACCAAGTAGCCTACCATTAGCCCAGTAATCCATCATCTTGTTATTCCTACCAAAGTGAACGACTTCGCACTTAGCTACATTGAATTCCATTTGCCACATTTCCGCCCAGCTCTGCAACTTATCTATATCCCGCTGTAACCTACCACTTCCTTCCTCACTATCCACAACTCCACCAACTTTCGTGTCATCCGCAAACTTGCTTACCCAGCTTTCAAGTCCTTCCTCTAGATCATTTATAAAGATAACAAAAAGCAATGGTCCCAAAACAGATCCTTGTGGTACACCGCTAGTAACTGCGCTCCAAGATGAACATAATCCATCAACTACTACCCTCTGTCTCCTTCCAGCCAGCCAATTCCTAATCCAAACCTCTAATGTATCCTCAATGCCATACCTCCGAAGTTTTAGCATTAGCCTACCATGGGGAACCTTATCGAACGCCTTACTAAAATCCATATACACAACATCTACTGCTTTACCCTCATCCACTTCCTTAGTCACCTTCTCAAAGAACTCAATAAGGTTTGTGAGGCACGACCTGCCCTTCACAAAACCATGCTGGCTATCCCTGATCACGTTATTCCTACCCAGATGTTCATAAATCTTATCCCTTACCATTCTCTCTAAGACTTTGCCCACCACTGAAGTCAGACTCACTGGCCTGTAGTTACTAGGGCTATCCCTACTCCCTTTCTTGAACAATGGGACCACATTCGCTATCCTCCAGTCCTCTGGTACTATTCCCGTTGACAATGACGACATAAAAATCCAGGCCAATGGCTCTGCTATCTCCTCCCTAGCTTCCCATAGGATCCTGGGGTAAATGCCATCAGGCCCAGGAGACTTATCTATATTCATCCTTTCCAATATTCCCAAAACCTCTTCCCTGCATATTTCCAGGGCATCCATTCTAATTATTTGTGATTCCATATTCACATCAGCAACAGTGTCCTGTTCCTGAGTGAATACTGATGAAAAGTACTGATTTAATGTCTCTCCAATCTCCTCCGCCTCCACACACAACTTCCCACTACTATCCTTGACTGGACCGATACCTACCCTAGTCATCCTTTTATTCTTGACATACCTATAGAAAGCCTTTGGGTTTTCCCTAATCCTACCAGCTAAAGACTTTTCATGTCCCCTTCTCGCTTCTCTTAGCTCCCTCTTTAGCTCCTTCCTGGCTACCTTATAACTCTCAATCGCCCCTACTGAACCTTCACGCCTCATCGTTACATATGCCGCCTTCTTCCCTTTCACAAGGGACTCCAATTCCTTACTAAACCACGGCTGCCTCACAAGGCCCTTTACACCATGCCTGACTGGTACATACCTATCGAGGACACGCAGTAGCTGCTCCTTGAACAATCCCCACATCTCATTAGTGTTCTTCTCTTGAAGCCTGTTTTTCCAATCCACACATCCTAAGTCATGCCTCACTGCATCATAATTTCCCTGCCCCCAGCTATAGCTCTTGCCCTGCGGCGCACGATTATCCCTCTCCATCACTAAGGTAAAAGTCACCGAGTTGTGGTCACTGTCCCCGAAGTGCTCACCTACCTCCAAGTCTAACACCTGGCCTGGTTCATTACCTAGAACCAAATCCAATATAGCCTCCCCTCTTGTTGGCCTGTCGACATATTGTGTCAGGAAACCCTCCTGCACACATTGTACAAACACCGACCCATCTAATGAACTCGAGCTATAGCTCTCCCAGTCAATATCTGGGAAGTTAAAGTCCCCCATAACAACCACCCTGCTACCTTCACTCTTTTCCTGAATCATCCTCGCAATATTATCCTCTACTTCTCTAGGACTATTAGGAGGCCTGTAGAAAACACCTAACAGGGTGACCTCACCTTTCCTATTTCTAACCTCAGCCCAAACTACCTCAGATGGCAAGTCCTCTTCCATCGTCCGTTCCACTGCTGTGATACTGTCTTTGACAAGTAATGCCACGCCTCCCCCTTTTTTACCCCCATGTCTGATCCTACTAAAACATTTGAACCCTGGAACGTGCAACAGCCATTCTTGTCCCTGTTCAACCCACGTCTCTGTAATGGCCACAACATCGAAGTCCCAGGTACCAACCCACGCTGCAAGTTCACCTACCTTATTCCTTATACTTCTGGCATTGAAGTATACACACTTCAATCCACCTTTCTGGTTACAGGCACCCTCCTTAGAGATCGCTGCATTATTCCTAACCTCCCTACACTCAAGGTCCTGTACCCTAAAGCTACAGTCCTGGTTCCCATGCCCCCGCGGAGTTAGTTTAAACCCTCCCAAAGAGCACTAGCAAACCTCCCCCCAAGGATACTGGTGCCCCTCAGGTTCAGGTGTAGCCCATCCTTTTTATAGAGGTTCCACCTTCCCCAGAAAGGACCCCAGTTGTCCAGAAACCGGAATCCCTCCCTCCTGCACCATCCCTGTAGCCACGCATTTAACTGCTCTCTCTCCCTATTCCTCGACTCTCTATCACGTGGCACGGGTAACAAACCAGAGACTACAACTCTGTTTGTTCTAACTCTGAGCTTCCAACCTAGCTCCCTGAAAGCCTGTCTGACATCCTCACCCTTCTTCCTACCTATATCGTTGGTGCCAACGTGGACCACGATCTGGGGCTGCTCCCCCTCCCCCTTAAGGACCCGGAAAACACGATCAGCGACATCACGTACCCTTGCACCTGGGAGGCAACATACCAAACGTGAGTCCCTGTCACCCCCACAAAACCGTCTGTCTGTACCCCTCACTATCGAGTCCCCAAGAACTATTGCTCTACCTTTCTCCACCCTACCCTTCTGAGCAACGGGGCCAGGCTCCGTGCCAGAGGCCTGAACCTCGTTGCTTGCCCCTGGTAAGTCATCCCCCCCACAAGTATCCAAAACGGTATACTTGTTCTTGAGGGGAATGACCGCAGGGGGTCCCTGCACTGGCTTCCTCCTCCCACTCCCCCTCACTGTCACCCATCTATCTTGAACTTTCGGAGTAACTACTTGCCTATAGCTCCGATCTATGACCTCCTCTGCCTCCCGAATGATCCGCAGTTCATCCAACTCCAGCTCCAGTTCCCTAACACGGGTTTGGAGGAGCTGGAGATGGGTGCACTTCTTGCAAGTGTACTCAGCAGGGACGCTAATGGCTTCCCTCACCTCATACATGTTGCAAGAGGAACATTGCCCTCTCTGCACTGCCATCCCTCTAAAAGTAAGCTTTCCTTAAAAAAAAACAACAACAAAAACCAACTAAATCTAAAGAAACAAACAAGGAAAATGCAGCACTTACCCGCTAGTCACAATTGGTCTTATTATTAGGTTAGAGGAGGTGGAAGGGTGGGAGGCACTACTCGTGTAGTGCCTCGGGTGACTCGCCTACGCGTTTAAATAAGGGGAGAGAGAAAAAAAACCTTACCCAGGTAACCTAGCGCGCCTTCCGGGTCTGCTACCGCTTTTTTGAAGGAAAACTTTAAATTTTTAACTAATAAATAAGCGACCAAACTTACCCACCAGCCGTCGCGAAGTCTTCCGAGAGACTGAGGCCTAAAACTCGGAGCCCGCGTTTAAATAAGGGGAGAGAGAAAAAAAACCTTATTTGTCTCTTAAACAGCGGATAATGACTAGGTAACCTATTTTACAGATGTTTATGGAGATGTCAATACTGGCCAAGATGGTGTTAAGACCTTCCTGCTCTTTCTATACCAAACAGGTTTCGCATCTAACTGAATGGTAGGAAGGACCTGGATTAACATCTCAAGCAAAATACAATCTGCATTTCCACCGAACTGCACTGGAGTGTGTCAACCTAGATTTAGTTGCCAAGTCTCTGGAGACTTGACGCCACACCCTTTGGACTCAAGAGATGGCTATTTGTCGTCTTGTTCAAAGTGTGTGGAGGCAACAGGTTAATGACTTTTGTTTTTCGAGCAAAGGTTGACTCGAACTGATACTATGATCAGTCTCTCAACTGGGAAATGCTTGGAAATTGGATTTTATTGGCTATTTCAAAAGTAGTGACTCTATGCTCTGCTGTCCCTTGTGGAACTTGAGCAACAGAAAGCTGCAACATGGAATTCACAATAACATAAGAACAGGGAATAAGAGTAGGTCACTCAGCCTTTCAAACTTGCTCTAGCACTCAGTAAGATCATGGTTGATCTGATTTTGGACTGTAGTGTAAGGTGGGGGTTGATTATTGAGTGCGGTGCATTTAATTAATTATATTCTCAGTTCCGTGGATTCAAAATAATCCAAACCCTTTCCAGTGGGGAGAATAGGGCCCCTCAGAGATCAGCCTCTGTGTGGAGCCACAAGAGATTGGGAAGATAGTAAACGAGTATTCTGTAACACTGTTTACTGTGGAGAAGGACATGGAAGGTAAAGAATACAGGGAAATAATAGATGGTGACATCTTGAAAAATGTCCATATTACAGAGAAGGAAGTGCTGGATATCATGAGACAAATGAAAGTGGATAAATCCCCAGGACCTGATCAGGTGTTCTCTAGAACACAGTGGGAAGCTAGAGAAGTGATTTCTGGACCCCTTGCTGAGATATTTGTATCATCGATAGTCACAGGTGAGGTCCCGGAAGGCTGGAGGTTGGCTAACATGGAACCACTGTTTAAGAAGGGTGGTAAAGAAAAGCCAGGGAACTATAGACCAGTGAGCCTGACGTTAGTGGTGGAGGGAATCCTGAGGGACAGGATGTACATGTATTTGGAAAGGCAGGGACTGATTAGGGATAGTCAACATGGCTTTGTTCATGGGAAATCATGTCCCATGAACTTGATCGAATTTTCTGAAGAAGTAACAAAAAGATTTGATGAGAGCTGAGCAGTGGGCATGATCGAATTGGACTTCAGTAAAGCATTCGACAGTGTTCCCGATTGGAGACTGGTGAGCAAGATTACCGGAATACAGGGAGAACTAGCCATTTGGATACAGAACTGGCTCAAAAGGTAGAAGACAGAAGGTGGTGGTGGAGAGTTGTTTTTCAGATTGAAGGCCTGTGACCAGTGGACTGCCACAAGGATCGGTGCTGGGTCCACTACTTTTCATCATTTATATAAATTATTTGGATGTGAACATAGGAGTTATAGTTAGTGAGTTTGCAAATGACACTAAAATTGGAGGTGTAGTGGACAGCAAAAAGGTTATCTCAGATTACAGCAGGATCTTGACCAGATGGGCCAATGGGCTGAGAAGTGGCAGGTGGAGTTTAATTTAGATAAATGTGAGGTGTTGCATTTTGGGAAAGCAAATCTTAGCAGGACTTATACACTTAATGGTAAGGTCCTAGGGAGTGTTGCTGAATAAAGGGACCTTGGAGTTCAGGTTAATAGCTCCTTGAAAATGGAGTCGCAAGTAGATAGGATAGTGAAGGCGGCATTTGATATGCTTCTCTTTCTTGGTCAGAGTATTGAGTACAGGAGTTCGGAGGTCATGTTGCGGCTGTACAGGACATGAGTTAGGCCTCTGTTGGAATATTGTGTGCAATTCTGGTCTTCTTCCTATCGGAAAGATGTTGTGAAACTTGAAAGGGTTCAGAAATGATTACCAAGGATGTTGCCAGGATTGGAGGATTTGAGCTGCAGGGAGAGGCTGAATAGGCTGGGGCTGTTTTCCTTGGGGCATCGGAGGTTGAGGGGTGACCTGTATAGAGGTTTACAAAATCATGAAGGGCATTGATAGGATAAATAGACAAAGTCTTTTTCCTGGGGTGGGGGAGTGCAGAAGTAGAGGGCATAGGTTTAGGGTGAGAGGGGAAAGATATAAAAGTGATCTAAGGGGAAACTTTTTCACAGAGGGTGGTGCATGTATAGAATGAGCTGCCAGAGGAAGTGGTGAAGGCTGGTACAATTGCGGCATTTGGATGGGTATATGAATAGGAAAGATTTCGAGGGATTGGGGCCAAGTGTTGGCAAATGGAACTAGATTAGGTTGGGATATCTGGTAGGCGTGGATGAGTTGGACTGAAGGGCCTGTTTCCGTGCTGTGCATCTCTATGATTCTATAATGTTTTCTCTCGAATGAATTTAATATGATTGCAAGTTCCTTCATTCGTGGATAGTTCACCATTTGAATCACTTCCTTTCTGGGCATCCTTCGGTTCATTGCATGCCAAGCACTGTGCTCACCAGTCAATGGAATGACACGTATTAGATATCTAAAGATATAAAGTAACACGGTGCTGTTTTGTAAATGCAGGTTAAGTGCTGGGTGTGTAAAGGCCGAGGATCCCACCTTAGCAATGATGTGTGCACCCACTGTAATGGCTTTGGACTTGAAAGGTAAGAAAGGATGATCAAGCTTCTGCTGAATCTGTGAATTCCAGTAAGGTGTAAGAGCCCAGTTTGGGAACAATGTCTGGTGATAGAAGTATCTTGTGTGTATGTCTAGAATGAGAATGAGAATCTCCTCCTTTCCTGCCCTGACCTTCCCCTGTCCTCTTCAGTAGCTTGGGATTCCGGGTAGTATTCAGCATTGTGGTTGCTAGGTGGGGTCTCTTCACACCGGGTAGCGTGTTCCCTATAATTTTTAAAAACATTAACGGTCAGGATTCATCCACAAATAACAGCCCCTGGAATGAAATATCACCTTATTGCAGAAAGGCCCTCATAGAGATGGGAGTCACATTGGAAAGGAATGTTTTCCTAAGTATTTTAGAGCAGAGCCATTTAGACTTCTCTCATTGTTACTAGGACAATATACTGAAGTCAGTCAGCCACATTGATATATACTACATTAGACAGCAATCTTAAATCCAGAATACAAAATACCCTGAATTTAACATTTCTTTTTAACCATCTTGAGTGCACCAAGGCATGGATTCTTTGACATGCATTTAATAGACAAGTCTCATATTAAAGTTGGTTGGATGGAAAATATGATGGCATTTGTCTAACTTGAGTTTCTTGTTGGTCCTCAGATGTACTCATTGCTCTGGCAAAGGGACAAGATTGTGCCAAATGTGCAAAGCAAGTGGACAACTAATGGTGTTCATCCAGCTGACAGTCAAGTGGTAAGCTTAATGGCTTTGTTGTGTGTAGGAGTATAGTGCTACTCAGTCACATTTTCAAGGGGTGTGGGAATTTAATGCAAGAATGCAGCCTTGGCGTAGTGTTTCCTCATCTATTTCCTGGTTGTTCATGCCTAGTTCAGGTAAAAGGAGGATGTCAAGACTTTGGAAGTGCTTTGATTATTCTGCCTATAAGGTGAGAAAGTGGCAATTTGTGCAATTTTCACGGATATACAACCATAATACGAATCTACAATACATCACTGCCCTTACCTAGCAGATCTCAGACTGACAGGTTGCAAGGACAGTTAATGAAAGAATTAAGAATGCTACACTCGTAGCACGGCGGAAATTGTAGTCAAACCCATTTCCTACAGAAAGGTCTTGCTCTTAACTTAGGGTTTTTTTTCCCTGGGAATACCTTACGCCAACACAGGAAATGAGGCAGCCTAGCAGAGATTAAAGAATTCATAAGCTAATGTAAATATGTCATTGGTTTGGAGGAGAAGAGACATTATAGGAGGCAGACAAGAAGGCAAAATTGGAGTTTGGGTTTTCTTTTTCAAAAAAAAAAGTGATTTTGGAGCAGAAAGAACATTTGGGTAGAAAGAAGATATTATTTGAAACAGTGCAGTCAAATTTAACAGTGGACAAATCTGTAACGTGTACATGTAGCTCTGTAATCCTTAAATGGTTATACTGGGAAGCTCTGTACCTAACACTCCATTGGGTGACGAATTAAGGTGCACTTACATATTGCAAAGATCTTCTGGAAGGTCTGGTGTAAAGACCAGTGAAAGCAGAAACAAGGGAGTTGTTTAGTGGATTGATGGAACTGGAATGTCGAGGACCAAGTAAAGGGAATCCTTAGAGTCAGGGAATTTGGAATACTTTCACCATTTTTCAGAAATAGAGTTTCAAAGACTCTGATCTTTAGTAGAGAGAAAAGCAAGGACTTAATTTCTGTTTTAAATGGGCAACTCCTGATTTTTGGACAGTTCTAGATTCTCCCCCAGAGGAAACATCCTGTGCACATCTACTCAGTCAAGACCCCTCAGGATCTTCCATGTTTCAATTAAGTCATCTGTTACTTTTCTAAACTCCAGTGGATACAAGCCTAGCCTACCCTCATACAATACCATGTACATTCCAGGTATTAGTCTGATAAACATTTGCTGAACTATGCCAATGCATTTGCCTTCTTCCTTAAATAAGGTCCCTAGTACTGTTCACAGTATTCCATTTGTGGTCTTGCCAATGTTCTGGCTCAAGCATAATCTCCCTACTTCTGAATGCAATGCCCCTCACAATAAATGGTTCCTGTTACCATTCCTAACTACTTCTTGTAACTGCAAACTACATTGTTTCATGATTCATGCATCAGGACATCCAGATCCCCCTGCACCTCAGAGCTCTGCAGTCTCTCATTGCTTAGATAACACACTTTTTAGTTTTGATTTTTCATGCCAAAATGGATAATTTTATATCATATTCCATTTGTTGCACTTTCGTCTACTCACGTTAAACATCTTTTTATGTAGTGCCTTTTTAATTTATAATTCTCCCCATCTTTGTGTCATCAGCAAACCTGGCAACTATATCTTCAGCCCCTTCAACCAAGTCATTTATATAAATTGTTAGAAGTAAAAAAAAATTAAAATAATACAAAACATTGAGGTCCCTGTAGCGCACAGCTCACTATATCTTGCTAACCTGAAAAAGACCAATTTTTGCCATTGCTTCTTTCTATTAGCCAGCCAAACATCTCTCCATGCAAGTATGCTCCCCCTCCACACCCCCCAATTCAAGTTTCTATTTTCCGAATTAGTGTTCGACGAGACACCTTACTAAATGGTTTCTGGAAATCTCAGCTTTCACTTATCCATGTTGAGTCTTACTACTTCACAGGGAACTCAAATAAATTGGTAAAATGTGAATTCCTTTTCACAGTGCCATGTTGATTCTGTCCCATTATGATCAACATGTCTTGCTGTATCTTCTTTCATAATAGCTTCTAACATTTTTACTGTGACTGACGTTAACGTAACAGGGCTGTAGTTTCCTGCTTTTTGTCTCCCTCCCTTTTTGAATAAAGGAGTTGCATTCGCTATCTTCTCATCATAGAGATATACAGAGCTGAAAATGTGTTTTCCTGAATAAGGGCTAGTGCCCGAAACGTCGATTCTCCTGCTCCTTGGATGCTGCCTGACCTGCTGCGCTTTTCCAGCAACACATTTTCAGCTCTGATCTCCAGCATCTGCAGACCTCACTTTCTCCATAGAGATATACAGCACAGAAACAGAACCTTTGGTCCAACTCATCCATGCTGACCGGATATTCTAAACTAATCTCGCCAGCATTTGGCCCATAGTCCCTCTTAAACCCTTCCTATTCATGTACCCATCCAGATGCATTTTAAATGTTGTTGTAATTGTACCAGCCTCCATCACTTCCTCTGGCAGCTCATTCCATATACACACTATTGTCTGTGTGAAAAAGTTGCCCCTTAGGTCCCTTTTTTATCTTTCCCCTCTCACCTTAAACCTTAGGTTTGGACTCCAATACCCTGGCAAAAAAGACCTTGGCTATCACCCTCTCAATGCCCCTCATTATCTTATAAACCTTTATAAGATCAATCCCTTAACCTCCGACACTCCAGGAAAAATACCCTAGCCCATTCAGCCTCTCCCTATATTTCAAACCCTGCAGTCCCATTAATGTACTCATGAACCTTTTCAAGTTTAACAACATCCTTGTCTAATGGAGACTTACCCAAATCAAGGGATTTTTGGAAAATTAAAGCCACCACATCGACTATCCCACTATTCATTTTTTCAAGACCCTAAGAGGAAGTCCATCAGGCTTAGGGCACCTTACAGCCTGCAGCTCCGAACATTTACCCGGTATCACTTCTTCAATACTTATACATTTCCTGAGTACCTCCCTTCCTTCCATTTCCACTTTGGGAAGTAATGTAAATTATGATATCTCCAAGTTTGTAGATGACACAAAGACGAATGTGAGAGTGGACTGTGAAGAGGATATTGAGATTCTTCAGTGTGATTTGGACAAGTTGAGTGAGTGGGCAAATGCATGTTAGATGAAGCATAATGAGGTGAATGTGACGTTATCCACATTAGTGGCAAAATAAGGAAGGCGGGTTAATACCTGAATATCACCGAAAATAAGCAGGCAAGAGTAGCAGATAGTGAAGAAAGCAAATGGCATGATAGGCTTCATAGCAAGATGGTTGGAGTACAGGAGCAGCGATGCCTTACTGTAATTGTACAGGGCCTTGGTGAGACAACAGCTAGAGGACTGTGTTTAGTTTTGCTCTCCCTCTCTGAGGAAGGATGTTCTGGCTGTGGATGGAGTGCAATAAAAATTTACCCACCTGTTTCCTGGGATGCCTGAATTGACCTATCAAGAGAACCTGGATCAGTTAGGATTATGTTCACTGGAGTTTAGAGGAGGGAGGGATACATCTCAGAAATCTGTAAATTTCTAACAGAACTGGACAGGGTAAAGGAAGGTAGGATGTTCACCATGATGGAGAGTCCAGAGCCAGGGGGCACAGTCTGTAAGTATGGAATTGACCATTTAGGACTGAGTTGAAGAGAAATTTCTTCACCCAGAGAGTGGTGAGCCTGTGGAATTCTCTGCCACAGAATCGGGTTGAAGCCAGAGCATTGAATATTTACAAAAAAGGGAGCTAGGTAAAGCATTTGGGGCTAAAGGGGTAAAAGGGTATGGGGAGAAAGTGGAAATGGCTTGGACGATCAGTCATGATCATGTCGAATGGTGAAGTAGTCTCACAAGGTCAAATGGCCTATTCCTGATTCTATTTTCTATGACTCTATATTCTTTGTATTTAGTATGTGGAATCTCAGTTATGAAGATTGGTACAAAATACCTCATCAATTCATCTGCCATTTCCTTACCTTCCATTATTATCTATGGACTCAGTTTTAAAATACCAACACTTTCACATTTTAAACTTTTTTTAATATGGAAACTCTTACTATTCACTTTTATATTTCTGACTAGCTTTCACTCATACCCTAACTTTTCTGTCTTCATTGCTTCATAATTCTTTACTGATTTTGTTTGTCATTTAGATAAATTATTTGGATGAGAATATAAAAAACATGGTCAGTAAGTTTACGGACAGTGGCATAGTAGACCATGGAGAAGATTTTCTAAGATTATACAGGGATCTTGATCGAATGGGTCAATGGGCTGAAAAATGGTCGATGGTGTTCAACCTGGATAAATGTGAGGTATTGCATTTTGGTAAAACAAACAAGGGCAGGGCTTATACAATTAATGGTGGGGCCTTGGGTAGTGTTGTAGAACAGAGGGGCAGGTACACAATTCTTTGAAGTTTGTGTCACATATAGACAGTGTGGTTAAAAAGGTGCTTGGCAAGCGTGCCTTCATTGCCCAAGCCTTTGAGAATAGCAGTTTGGAAGTCATGTTGAGGTGATAGAGGACATTGGTAAATCCTCTTCTGGAATACTGCGTCCAGTTGTGGTCACCCAGTTATAGGAAGGATACTCAGCTGGAGAGGGTTCGGGAGAGATTTACTGGGATGTTGCTGGGTATGAGTTATAAAGAAAGGCTGGATAGGCTAGGACTTCTTTCACTAGGAGACTGAGAGGCGATCTGATAGAAGTTTGTGAATGAAATTAATAGATAGATAGATTTATTGGTAGTTGTCTTTCCCCTAGGAGGGGAATTTCAAGACTGGGGGGCACATTTTTAAGATCAGAATGGTACTGGAAAAGCACAGCAGGTCAGGCAGCATCTGAGGAGCAGGAAAATCAACATTTCGGACAAAAGCCCTTCATCAGAGCCTTGGGGTGGAGAGATAAATGGGAATGGGGTGGGGCTGGAGGGAAAGTAACTGAGAGTGAAATAGGTAAATGGAGGTGGGGGTGAGGGTGATAGGTCAGAGAAGAGGGTGGGAAGGAAGATGAATAGGTGGAACAGGTCATGAGGATGGTGCTGAGCTGGAAGGTTGGAACTGGGGTAAGCTGGGTGGGAGGAGAAATGAGGAAACTGGTGAAGTCCACATTGATGCCCTCAGGTTGAAGTGTTCCGAGGCGGAAGATGAGGCGTTCTTCCTCAGGCGTCAGATGGTGAGGGAGCGGCGGTGGAGGAGGCCCAGGATCTGCATGTCCTTGGCAGAGTGGGAGGAGGAGTTGAAATATTCAGCCACGGCAATGGGATTGATTGGTGCCAGAGATGTTCTCTGAAGCGCTCTGCGAGTAGACATCCAGTCTCCCAAATGTAAAATAGACCACATCGGGAGCAATAGACGCAATAAATGATGTGTGGAAGTGCAGGTGAAACTTTGATGGATGTGGAAAGCTCCTTTGGGGCCTTGGATGGAGATGGGGGGGTGGGGTGGGGGGAGGTGTGGGCACAGGTTTTGGAATTCCTGTGGTGGCAGAGGAAGGTGTCAGGAGGGGAGGATGGGCTGTTAGGGGGCGTGGACCTGACCAGGTAGTTGCGGAGGGAACAGCCTTTACGGAAAGCGGATTGGGGTTGGGAGGGAAATATACCTCTGGTATTGGGGTCTGTTTGTAGATGGTGGTTCTACAAATCCATCGACTCCCACTGTTATCTGGATTACACCTCCTCCCACCCTACCTCCTGCAAAAATGCTATCCCTTACTCCCAATTCCTCAACCACATCTGCTCCCATGAGGACCAGTTCTACCGCAGAACACATCAGATGGCCTCCTTCTTTAAAGACCGCAATTTCCCCTCCCACGTAGTTGAGAATACCCTCCATTGCATCTCATTGCACCTCCATCCTCGAACCCCACCCCTCCAACCGCAACAAGGACAGAACTCTTCCACCCCACCAACCTCCTTATACATCGCATCATCCTCCGCCATTTCTCCCACCCACAAATGGACCCCACCACCAGGGATATATTTCCCTCCCCACCCCTATTCGCTTTTGACTAGACTAGACTAGACTAGACTTACAGTGTGGAAACAGGCCCTTCGGCCCAACAAGTCCACACCGACCCGCCGAAGCGCAACCCACCCATACCCCTACCTAACACTACGGGCAATTTAGCTTGGCCAATTCACCTGACCCGCACATCTTTGTGACTGTGGGAGGAAACCGGAGCACCCGGAGGAAACCCACGCAGACACGGGGAGAACGTGCAAACTCCACACAGTCAGTCGCCTGAGTCGGGAACTGAACCCGGGTCTACAGGCGCTGTGAGGCAGCAGTGCTAACCACTGTGCCACCGTAAAGACCATTCCCTCAACGACTACCTGGTCAGGTCCACGCCCCCTCACAACCCACCCTCCCCTCCTGGCACCTTCCCCTGCCACCGCAGGAATTGCAAAACCTGCGCCCACACCTCCTCCCTCACCTCTGTCCATGGCCCCAAAGGAGCCTTCCACACCCATCAGAGTTTTACCTGCCCTTCCATGCATGTCATATATTGTATCCATTGCTCCTGATGCAGTCTCCTCTACACTGGGGAGACAGGCAGTCTACTTGCACAGCACTTCAGAGAACATTGCCGGGACACCCGTACCAATCAACCCCACCACCTTGTGGCTGAATATTTCAACTTCCCCCTCCCACTCTGCCGAGGATATGCAGGTCCTGGGCCTCCTCCCCTGCCACTCCCTTATCACCCGATACCTGGAGGAACAATACCTCATCTTCCGCCTTGGGACCCTCTAACCCCAAGGCATCAATGTGGACTTCACCAATTTCCTAATTTTTCCCTCCCCCCACCTTACCCCAGTTCCCACCTTGCAGCTCAGCACCGTCCTCATGACCTGTCCCACCTGTCAATCTTCCTTCCCACTTATCAGCTCCACCCTCCTCTCTGACCTATCACTATTACGCCCACCTCCATCCACCTATTGTATTCTAAGCTACCTTCTCCCCAGCCCCACCCACCTTCCACTTTTCTCTCCACCCCTGAGGCCCCCAGCCTCGTCCTGATGAATGGCTTTTGCCCGAAACGTCGATTCTCCTGCTCCTCAGATGCTGTCTGACCTGTGCTTTTCCAGCACCAGTCCAACTTTGACTCTAATCTCCAGCAATGCAGTAATCACTTTTGCCTGGCATATTTTTAAGGTGAGAGGAGAGAGATTTTTGAAAAAAAAGACATGTGGGGCAGATTTTTTACAAAGAGGATCAATTGAATGTAGAATAAACTTTGAGAATGTGGTGGATGTGGGTACAATTACAACATTTAAAATATATTTGGATAGATACATGAATAGGAAAGGTTTGGAGGGATATGGGCCAGGAGTAGGTAGTTGGGACTAGTTTGGTTTGGGATTATGGACTGGTTGGAATAAAGGGTCGTGCTTCCGTACTGTATGACCCTAACTCTGTCTGATCTTCTGACTTTCCACCTGTCATTACACACCTATTTGCCTTTTCTTTACTGTTAATACTATCCTTAACCTTTCTAATTAACCACAAATGGTAGATGTGTTCCTTGAGATGGTCCTTACTCATTGATTGTACACTAACCTGTGTATTCTGAAATAACCCCTTTAAATGTCCACTAGTGTATCCCTATTGACCTTTCAGCTAATTTGCCAATTCACTTCAGGCAGCTTTGCTTCTATATCCTCATAATTGCCCTTATTTCACCTTTTAGAAAAGTCTCAGACCTATCTCGCTCTCCCCAGAGTTAATATAAAATTCAATCATATTATGATCGCTGCTACCCAAGGCCACCTTCACTATGAGATTGTTCATTAGATGTGGTATTTTGTAATCATAGGATTAACATAAAAACAGAAAACGCTGGAGAAACTGAGCAGGTCTGGCAGCATTGTGGAGAGAGAAACAGTTAATATTTTGAGTCTGATATTACTCTTCAAAGGTTCCAGTTCTCAAAGGGTCAAATTTACCCCTCATGTCTTTTTTAAATCTCTCACCTTGAAAATGTTCCCATTCATCTTGGAGTTCCTCATCCTAGGGAAAAGACAACTACCACTAACTCTATCTATACCCCTCATTATTTTATAAGCTTCCATTAGATCGCCTCTCAACCTCCAGCGTTTCTTTATAACTCAAACCGTCCATACCCGGGAACATCCTGGTAAATCTCTTTTTCTGAACCCTCTCCAGCTCCTATTTTCAATGTTTCTCCATTGTTTGTATTCTCCATCATGAAGATTGATGCAAAATACCTAATCAATTCATCTGCCATATCCTTACTTTCCATTCTAAGTATAATAATTAATCTGGTTCCTTCAGCCTTTTCTGGTCTGTTTTCAGATTGCTAACATTGAAGGTAATTTGCTTCCATTACCAGGTCTACTTTGCCTGCACTCTGGTGTTCTGACTCCAGAACCTGCACATCTAAGAAATTATCCTGAAAACACCTATGATCTCTTAATATTCCTCATATCTGCCTGTCTGACCTTTCTAGTCAATATGTCGATTAAAAATTATGGTCATCACCTTGCCTTTCTGATAAATTGTTTACTCCTTTATGCTCCAGCCAACTATGTTGCTAACTGCTCGTGGTCTGCACAGCACTCCCACAAGTGACATCAGGCCTTTGTGCTTCAATTGCTTTCACAATTTGGTTTGCTAAATTTAAGTTGTCCCTGTCTATTGTGTGACTGCTATCTTTAACTGACAGAGCAACCCCTCCTCATTTTTTCCAGCTTCCCGTCCTTCCTAAAGGTTATGTACTTATAAATATTCAGCTCCCCAAGCCGTGTAATCCTTTAAGATTAGAGTGGTGCTGGAAAAGCACAGCAGGTCAGGCAGCATCCGAGGAGCAGCAAAATCGACGTTTCGGGCAAAAGCCCTTCATGAGGGTTTTTGACCGAAACATCGATTTTCCTGCTCTTTGGATGCTGCCTGACCTGCTGTGCTTTTCCAGCATCACTCTAATCTTGACTGTAATCTCCAGCATCTGTAGTGCTCACTTTTGCCCATGTAATCCATTAAGCCATGACTCTGTAATGGTGAGTAATGCAAGTGGACGATTGAACTTTTGAAAATGCCTTGAGCTAATCCTTACATTCAAGTGCGTGTACAGTGTTACATAGGCTTCAGGCCTCAGTGCAGTTGTACTTTAACGACATCCCAATCATAATTTGACTCCACAGTTATTTAAAAAAATGAACTAAATAGCAATAAACTGTGTGTATGTATATACTGCGTTTAAATAAAACCAAACTTTTGTATCCACACATAAAGCCATTGCAGTCCTTCAACAAAGAGGTGATACAAAATATCAAGACATAGCAGCTCCTGCCCGTATTTGTTGTGGATAGAACGCAGGACAACAGATCAATATTTGTATCCAGGCTTACTATTACAATACAACTTCACTGAAAGAGGGAGGTTTTGTTACATGCCAACCGTTTCCTTTCAAAGGGCATGGCTAAGCCTAACCTTTAGCTACACTGCACTGAAAGAAACTAAGTTATACCTTTTCTTCAATTAGGAAAAATAACATCTACGAAAAAATTGCTGATCAACAAAGTGGACTTCCTTTGGACCTTTATAACAAAATGGCAGGCCAGAACATCTTCACTGATCAACAATACAGGGTAAGAAAAGGCATTTTCTCTACAAGCTCAGCATTATGAAAGGTTAGACCTGCAGTTGCTGAGTGAGTTTATCAACTCAGCTGCAGAGAGATCAAAGGGCTGGCTTGTGTGGGAGATGAGTAAAGGTCACTCCTAGAGTACAAACTGAACATATATACACAAGAGCAGGAGAAGGCTATTTGGCTCCTCGAGACTGTTCTACTATTTAATAAGATCATGGCTGATCTGATAATAACTTCACATTCCCCTGACCTTTCACCTCTGTGCTTACCAAGAACCTATCCTTCTCCGCCTTAAAAATATTCAAAGATAGTAATTCCATCACTTTTTTTCCTTTTTGTGAGGCTGTGTTAAACCTGACCTAGGGGAACTTGATGCTGGTGTGGATTCACTGTCCTGAATGACTACAATCTTCACAAAGGAGCTTCGATGTTGAGAGCAGGTTATACGCTCAGTCACTGTGCTTGAGGGTTAGAGACACCCCTCAGATTGGACCAATGGTTATGTTAATACTGATGGATTCAGTGATGGAAAATACATTCAACATTGAGATGGAATAGATAGATAGATTCTCTCTTGTTGCAAATGATCATTGCCTGGCATTCATGTGGCAAGAATGCTACTTGCCACTTTTGAGCCCAAGTCTGGTTATTTTCCAAATCTTGTTTTACATTTGAACTCCTTCTCACTATCTGAGGAGTTGTGAATAGTGCTGAACATTGTGCATTCATCAACAAACATCCCCCCTTCTGATGTTATGATTAAATTAGATCAGATTCCCTACAGTATGGAAACAGGCCCTTTAGCCCAACAAGTTCACATCGACCATCCACAGAGAAACCCACCCAGACCCATTCCCCTACCCTATAAATACCCTTCACTAATGCATCTAACACTTTGGGCAATTTAGCACAGCCAATTCACCTGACCTGCACATCTTTTGGATTGTGGGAGGAAACCAGAGCACCCAGAGGAAATCCACGCAGACATTAGGAGAATGTACTAACTCCACACACAAGGCTGGAATCGAACCCGGGTCCCTGGCGCTGTAAGACAATAGTGCTAACCACTTCAACCACTGTGCCGCCCATTGGCGGATGGAGGAAAGGTAATTGATGAAGCAGTTGAAGCTGGTTGGGCCTAGGACATGCTCTGAGAAACTCTTACAGAGACGTCCTGGAGCTGAGATGACTACCCTCCAACAACCACTATAATCTATCTTGATGTCTGGTATGACTCCAACCAGTGGAGAGTTATCCCCCTTTTCCCCAAGAAATGATTGGAGACATTGGATACTGTAAAGGCTAAGGGCCCTGACAACATTCCAATAATAGTACTGAAGGCTTGTTCCAGAACTTCACACTCCCCTAGCCAAGCTCTTCCTATAGTTACAACACAGGCATCTCCTTGACAATGAGGAAAATTTCCCAGGTAGGTTTTGTACATTTGCAAAAAAAGGATAAATCCAACCTAGCCAATTACTGCCCCATCAGCGTACTCTCGATCATCCATAAAGTGATGGAAGGTATCATCAACAGTACTATCAAGCAGTACATTCTCAGCAATAACCTGCTCAGTGACCCCCACCAGTTTGAGTTCTGCCAGGGTCACTCAACTCCTGACCTCATTACAGCCTTGGTTCAAACATGCACAAAAGAGCTGAATCCCAGAGGTCAGGTGAGAGTGACAGCTCTTGACATCAATGCTGCAATCGACTGTTTTGCATCCAGATCAAACATTTTGTAATATCACATGGAGTGAATCTAATTTGTTGAAGCCTGCTGTTGCTGAAGACCACTGGAGGAGACCAAGATGGATTATTCACTTGGCACATCCGGCTGAAGATTGCTGCAAATGTTTCAGCCCTATCCTTTGCGCTCATGTGCTGGGCTCCCCCATCATTGAAAATGGGGATATTTGTGGCGCTTCCTACCCCAGTGAGTTGGTTAGTTGTCCGCCACCATTTGACATTGGTTGTGGAATTGCTTCGCTCTATCACTTGCTGCTTATGCTCTTTTTGACGTATAAGTGGTCCTGTTTGTACCTTTGGGGATTGGAAGATACATTTCCTGCTTAAATTATTAATATTTCAGGAACAATGAATATTTTTCTTGCTTTCTTTGGGAAAAGAAGATTTCACCTCTTATCCCACGTCTCTATACAGCCTGGTCTCTGCTTATTTCATGGGATGTGGGAAGATGTTATATGTATTTTGTTTATTGATCTTTGAAGTTTTTAAAGGTTAAAGGGACTTTCAGAGATTTGTGGTGATTGCCATTCATCATTTGCTCAAGAAATATTATTGTTTGTTGTAAATTTTTTTAACTATTCAATCATTGGATGTAGATGTCACTTATTAGTTCAGTATTTTAGCCCAAAGGGCAATAATGAATCAACCACGTGGCTGTGAATCTAGAGTCACAATCAAACCAGACCAGGTAAAAAATGACAGATTTCTTGCCTGAAAGGACGTTAGTGAATCTCATGAGTTTCTATGATAATTGACATTGCCTAAGTGGTCGCCATTATGCTAGCTTTTCATTCCAGAGCTCCATTTAATTCAAATTCCACTACCTGCCATTATGTTTCTTTAAGAAAATAAGAGTTATGGGGCAGGAGTAGGCAAGACAGGCCTCAAGCCTGACCCAACATTTAATATGATCATGGCTGATCTCATCTCGGCCTCAAATCCACTTTCCTGCCTGCTCTCCATAACCCTTCAACCCAATGCTGAAGATGTGGGAAGATGTCATATGTATTTTGTTTATTGATTAGACCATAAGACATAGGAGTGAAAGTAAGGCCATTCGGCCCATCGAGTCCACTCCGTCATTCAATCATGGCTGATGGGCATTTCAACTCCACTCACCCACATTCTCCCATAGTCCTTAATTCCTTGTGACATCAAGAATTTATTAATCTCTGTCTTGAAGACATTTAGCGTCCCAGCCTCCACTGCACTCCGCGGCATTGAATTCCACAGGCCCACCACTCTGGCTGAAGAAATGTCTCTGCATTTCTGTTCTGAATTTACCCCCTCTAATTCTAAGGCTGTGTCCACGGGTCCTAGTCTCCTTGCCTAACGGAAACAATTTCCTAGCCCTGAATTATCTTGTAATTATCTTGATTTTTGAAGTGTTTTAAACTTTTCCTCAGTACATTACTGTATCCTTTCTGATTGGGATTTGTCACTAAAGGTTTTTATTTCAATCCTGGCTGAACTGTACAGAAACATAAGCACTTCATCCAGGTTAACACTGTATTAATCTGCTGAGAGTGTGGAGCCCATCTTTCAGCTGAGACATTAACCCGTAACTCTATACCTTATAAAGGGCTTACGCCCAAATCGTCAATTCTTCTGCTCCTTGGATGCTGCCTGATTAGATTAGATTAGATTACTTACAGTGTGGAAACAGGCCCTTCGGCCCAACAAGTCCACACCGACCCGCCGAAGCGTATACCACCCAGACCCATACTCCTACATTTACCCTTTCACCTAACACTATGGGCTCTGCTGTGCTTTTCCAGTGCCATATTTTCTGACTCTATCTGTCCTGTCAAGTGATTGTGAAAGATTCAGTGCCACTGTCCACTAAAGAGAAGGGTATCTCATCTAGTGTCCGAGCATTTAGCTCTCAATCAGTGTTGCTCAAACAGATTATCTGGTCTTTTTTTCTCATTGCTGTTGCGGGAATTGTGTGCGTGTCTGCTGCATTTCCTTCACTATATATCAAAGTGATGACTTCTTTGGTTGGGAGGATCTTTGAGATATCCTGAGGAAATGACAAGTGTTTAGATAAGGACAAGTTATTTCTTGCTTTTGGTCTTTCCCCTTCTTTGATCAAATACTGGAGAAGAACAAAAATATAAAGTAAACATTTGCTGGACTCTTGACATTTCACAACTCTCTTGTCTCATTCAGTTTGATAATGATAATGTTTGTAAATTTAACAGATCCACAATAAATTTGATTGAATAATGCAGGTAGTGATTTGTGCATTTGGATTTTGAACTCCAAATGGTTTGACATTCTGAATTTGTAATAGTCTTTGTGTTCCTACCCTTTCTGGTTTGTCCCCTTAGGTCTATCCGATAGTGGGATTTCCAGAGAATCAGATTAATCAAGCCTCTCAGCTAGCCATCCAAAAACATCAGAACGAGCTGATGAGAACCTCCCACATAATCCAACAGGTGAGTTTATGAAAATATGGCCAGAACCTACAGTAATTCATTATGAATCTCTGTTTCCAAATGGGAGCGTGATTTGATTCAGATGTTTTGCGTGTGATCATTTTCGATCTGTTGTTGCATTTGTTTCACGTGTAACAGCTGAAATCACTGCATTTCACCACTTGGGACAACAGTCCTTGGGTCAGCCTTTTCAACTTTGGTTCCTAACAACTCTGGGTACCAAGTCCATGTCAATGAGCTGACAGTATTGTTAAAGGGAAAAGCCCTGATTGACCCAGAATTAGGTTTGGCACTCCAGTCAGTTGTGCTAGGCACAGGGAGAAGGTGGGAAATAGTCTTGAAGGGCAGTTTTAAAGGCAAACAGCTTGCCTTTACCTGGATAAAGCGAGCAGGAAGGACGAGTGTGCACTTCCTGTCAAGGAAGCCTTCTGTTTTTAGTACATTTCACACCTGCCTTCTCCATGTAAGAGCTCCAGTACTCTCATTGCTAACAGAAAGTATCCATATAATTCCACCCATTGGCTAATGGTGGCACTTACCAAAGAAATTTTAACCAGTTGGGTCAATGGTCTGAGGAGTGACAGATGGAGTTTAATTCGGACAAACACGAGATATTACACTGTGGCAGGACTTGTACAGTTAATGGTGTGGCACTGGGAAGTGTTGTCGAATAGAGAGACCTAGGAGTTCACGTACATAATTCTTTCAAATTTGCTTCGCAGGATAGTTAAGAAGATGTTTAGCATGCTTGCCTTCATTGGTCAGACCATTCAGTAGAGGATTTGATGACATATTGAGGTTGTATAGGATGACATGTTGAGGTTATGCAGGATGTCGGTGTGACCTCCTCTGATCCCTTATAGGAAGGATATTATTAAACTGGAGAGGGTTCGGAAAGATTTATCAAAATGTTGCCGGGAATGGAGGGTTTGAGTTATAAGCAGAAACTGGATAGGCTGGGACTTTCTACACTGGAACGGAAGTTGAGGGGTGAACTTAGAAGTTTATAACATAATGAGGGGACAGAGATAAGGTGAATAGCAAATATCTTTTCCGTAAGGTGGGGGAGTTCAAAACTAGGGTGTATATTTTTAAGGTGAGAGGAGAAAGATTTACAAACATCATGAAGGGTAACATTTTTTTACATGGAATATGGTTCTACATGGAGAAGGTAGACGTAAAATGTACCAAAAACAGGAGGCTTTCTTGACTCATCCTTCCTGCTATCCTTCTGGAATGACCTTCCAGAGGACGTGGTGGATGTTGGTACAGTTACAACATTTAAAAGACATTTGGATAGGTACATAATAGGAAAGGTTTGGAAAGATGCGGGTCAAACATAGGCAGGTGGGACTAGTTTAGTTTGGGAACGTGGACTTGTATCGAAAGAGCCAGTTTCCATGCTATATGACACAACGATCTCTGTTTCACATTCCCCAGCTCCTCCACCTCAAGTCAGGAAAATATACAGGCTGCTGTCAGCTCTAATGCTGCTTCCCATATTGCCCTCAGTGTTGCCATTTCATGATGTAAAAGTGTTAGGCTTAAAAAAAACACTGACTTCTAAAATGGAATGGATGCACAGTGGTTCAATATATCCACAGCCTTCTCACATCCCCTCCCCACACCTCTCCCCCCCCCTCCCCACCACCCCCACAGCCTACACTCACCTCTGTTTCCCATTTGCAGCACCACAGGAAGATAAATAATTTCCCCCACTTAGAACTGTAGAAGCAGGAGTAAGCTATTCAGCTGTTTGTTTCCTGCCTGCCAACCAGTTCTCTATTCATCTTACTGCACTACCCCCTATCCTATGCTCTTTAATTTTAAATGCTGTTTGCATACATTAATTTGTAGCCTCCCTTCCCATTCCTCTTTATCCAGCCCAGGGATCTGTCCTTAGCCCCCTCTTGTTTCTCATCTACAGGCTGCCCCTCAGGGGCATCACCTGAAAACACAGCATTAACTTCCACATGTATGTCAGTGATACCCAACCCTACCTTTCTGTACCCCTCCCACATCTCCAACCTGTCAGGCTATATGTCCAGCATCCATCCAGCAACAAAAATCTCCTACAGCCAAATATTGGGAAGACCATTGCCGTCAGTCCTGATCTCAAACATTGTTCCCGAAACATTGACTTCATCCCAGTGCTGAGTAACTTGCTGAGCTGAACCAGATTGTTGGATGCCTTGGGGCTATGCTTGATTCCAGGATCAGCAGTGAATCACGTATCTACACCATTGCTCAATCCCATCTACTTCCACCTCTGTAAATTTGGCCTGTATCCAACCTTGAAACTCTCATCTCTCCTTTGATATCTCGAGACTTGATTATTGAGTCCTGGCTCAACTCACGCCCTATTCTACCCTCCACAACCTGCTCTGCAGAATTCGGCCAGCTATTGCCACCCTTGTGTTCACTAACTTACATGAAAAATGAAGGAATGCCTTGTCCTTAAAATTCTCAGCATTGTTTCAAATCCCTTTATGACTTCATTCCTCCCTGTCTCTGTAGTCTCATCCATTCCTACCCTGTCCTTGAGGTACCTGCACTCCTTGAATCCTGGCCTCATCATCACCCCTGATTTTTGAAACCTCCGCTATTGGTTGCCACATTTCCAGCTGTCCAATCCCTAAGCTCTGGAAAGCCCTTCCTAAACCTCCCCATCTTGTACAAAAATCCTCCTGAGATATGAACTGTTAACCCAGGTTATGATCTCCTTTATATCTATCAAATTTTGTGTGATAATGTCCTGGTAAAGTTCTTCAGACTTTTTACTCTGCTAAAGGCACGGCGTAAATGCAAGTTATTGATTTGCAACTATACTGGTTCACTGTGTGAGTATTGAAATCACTATGCGCTCAATTGTATCTGAAGTAATGCACACTGTAAATTTAGCTTCTGATCAAGTCTTCTATAAGCAGGCTCGATCAGAAGCTAAATTTACAGTGTGCAGACTGAAGTTAGGAAACTCTGAAAAATGCCACTAAATTACTAAATTCTCTCTTCTTGGCAGCGTCAGACAATTGAGTTCATTCCAATTACTCAAGTGTTCTACGAATGGAAAGGAATAGAATACAACTACTTCACATGCGGTACGGAAAATAAAGTGTATGCCCCAGACTATCCTGCAAAGTGCTGCTGCTGCAGCATTCTGTAACCATTCCAATTTGAAACTGCTGTTCCTCCCTAGAGAATGTCCACACAACAGCCAAGATGCAGCAGCTCACTACCAGCTGCTCAAAACCCAGCTCTTATTCAGCAAGTTGTCGGTGAGTTTATTCTGCCAAACCTATGCCAGTTTCTCCAATCAGTAGTTGATCATCACTCTAATAAATAAGACAATGGACCAGTCCTCCGAGTCTCTCCATGGTTTACTGGTGGATTACCCCATCCAATGAGTCCTTGATTGGGATGGCTCCTGTTCAGATGATGATGTCTACCGTAATAGGAATGGGTACTGCAGTTACAGTTAAGGAGTGTGGCAGAATTACTAAAGTTCCAGCAGTGACCC
Source organism: Hemiscyllium ocellatum (assembly GCF_020745735.1). Lineage (NCBI taxonomy): Eukaryota > Metazoa > Chordata > Chondrichthyes > Orectolobiformes > Hemiscylliidae > Hemiscyllium > Hemiscyllium ocellatum. The sequence continues at coordinate 63,677,822 of NC_083414.1, forward strand.
AGTGACCTTTGGGAGTGCAGATGTATTGTGGGATGTTTGGTCAGGCCTGGCTGTATTGGCCCCACTCAGGTAAAAGGACTGGCAGCATCTATGCTCGTTGTTTCTGAATGGGGATATCTCTCCAGTAACTACTCGCTCCCATTATAGAATCGGGTTGATTTTATAAAACTTAAGCTTCCAATCTGTGATCTCTGTTCTGCTTAAACACTAACTCTGTCTGTTGAGACTTTGCAATGGAAACCTTGCGTTAGTTGTATGTCAGTTGCATGCAAGTAGAAATTAGTAATTGGGGTTTCACTCGAGCATATAAAATATTCACTGGTGAGTTAGGAGGTGGATGTTTGCAAAGTTTCATTCTGTAAATAACGGCAAGACCGTGTAGGTTGGCTGAAGTATCCTTCTCATGTTCTCCTTTCTGGTGTAGACCACCTCGCATTATAAGATAACCTTTTGTAAGTCACTGTGGAAATATAATTAATCCTCAGGAGGTCTACACCCAGAATAAAGGTGGTGTGGCACATAATATCGCTGTGGGCCTGTGCTGTGATGAAAGCAACAAGATGAGATTGAGCATCTGCATTGCTGACTGGTATCTCATCAACATAGAGGCTCTGCATTTGTGCAGATATCCTGAGGGAAAGGAGATAGTCCAGAGAACATCACAAATAAGTCTAAAGGTAATTCTCTGCCAATGAGAGCAAATGGGCTGTTATTTCTGTGGTGGGGACAGAGAGGCGTTGTGAGCAACTGCAACACAAAAGGGACATTTGTGTTTATGAAGGGAACAGGATAACTACCGAGTCTACTTTTGTGCGTTTTTTTCTAGTTACTGAAACTATAATTTGCGTAGTCCACATGTGACATGTTTATGGCTTTACAAGAATTAAATTCACAAGATCTTCTAAAGAAACAAGACTGAGGGCGAAAGACCGACACACAAAACTCAGTGTAGAGAGGGAGAGAGAGAGAGAGAGACGAAAAGAGAGAGACACAGACTGAGAGAAAAAGGGACATGCACACACAGACCAATAGAGAAATGCACATAGGCCAAGAGAGAGAGAGACACGTACAGACCCGATATAGAGAAAGACAGTGGCACACTTAGACCCAGTATTGGGGGAGTGGGGGGGGAAGAGCAAAGGAGGACAGGAACATAAGGACCAAGACACACACACACACACCAAGAAACAGAAATTGAGACAAAACATGCAGACTGAGAAAGAGGGAGAGACACACACAGACTGAGAGAAAGACAAACAGAATTAGATGCACAGACCAAGGGACCAAGGCTGGGACAAAGGTTGACTGAGATACAACCGCACATGCAGACTGAGAAACAAAGATGGAGACACACGCACAGATCAAGAGGGAAAGATGGAGAGACTCACTGACCAAGAGAGAGAGAGAGAGAGAGAGAGAGGATGACAAACATACAGACCGCGAGGGTTCGGCAGAGACTCAGGACATTCAGAGATCACCATGACAACAGATCATGGCAGTCTGGTCCAGGGTTGCCACCAGATTGGTGTGGTCTCAGCCATCTGGAGGAATGCTGGATAGTGTACAAAGAAGGCCTCTCTGAAAAGCTTTGCTCCTGTCTCCTCTCTCAGTCCGAAGGTGTGTATGTTAAGTAGATTGGCCATGCTAAATTGTCCATAGTGTTCAGGGATGTGCAGGCTGGATGGATTAGCTATGAGCCATTGGAAATGCAGGGTTATAGAATAAAGGGATGGGGTCTGGGTGGGTTGCTCTTCAGAGGGGCAGTGTGAATCAATGGGCTGAATGGCCTGCTTCCACACTATAAGGATTCTATGATTTATGATATCCAGAGGCTGCCTTGATTTACTGTTTCAGGACCCCCTGACTAAATGGTATTCCCCTTGACTGATAACTATTCCCCCTTGATTTTGAGACATGGTTGTTAACATAAAGCATGTGCCATTTGTCCTCTCACATAAGTTGCTGGTATGTTGGAGTGTGAGACAGTGTTGTGCAGTGTATCCATCCCCTTGACTCTGTTTTGACTTGCTTATAGCACAGAGGTGCTGTGCACTTGTTAGCACTCAGACTGAGGAGGAAAAGTGCTAGAAAGTGAGGCTGGGGGTGACTGTGAGCATCCAATTAGGTTCTAAATAAAGGAGCTCTAAGGAAGCAAGTGAGAGCAGCCTTGAGAAGTAGCCTGGTCCACTCTATCAGCTGGATGCCTGTCCTTTCAGCAACCTCAAAGTGAGAAGCTCATCGTGATGTTCCGAAACTCAATTGGAAAATGTGACATGTTGCTTTCGACGCCAAGAAAACCACACTCAGTCCTGACGAAGGGTCACTGGACCTGAAACATTAGCCCTGCTCTCTCTCCACTAATGCTGCCAGATCTGCTAAGTTTCTACAGCAATTTCTGTCTCTGATTTCCAACATCCACAGTTCTTTCTGTTTCCTAGTTTTTGTTTGTTTGTTATAATTTGTTGTTTTCGATTCTAAGAAGAATTCAAGCTCTGATGTACTGGACTGGATGTTGGTGGCATTGTGACTGAATGAGTTCAGAACTATGTTAACTAACACTTGCTTTTCCAAATAATTTTTTGATACTACTATCTCAAGAAGCCTAATGATAACACCCAATCTGTCTTTTGATCTTGTTTCTGAGAATTGAGCTGTAGACTTCCACTATTTCCATGGTCCAAATATATGGGTAAAGTACTGCAGTGGTTTTCCATTGTTGTCTACAGTTAGAGTTTTGATTTACTTCCTAATGCATATTGGTGACCTAAGCTCACTTGCTTTGTTCATGTACACTTCAGCGCAATCTGTTTTGACATTAAGCTCCGAATTCTTATACTGTCTTTGATTCTTCTCTTTACCAACTGCACTGGAAGGACATACAGCCTGATAACAAACCTGTTTAGCCCCGCTACAAACTCACCTTCTTCCACAACCTAACAAGTCCCGGAATGAGGTTCAAACTTGGAGCTTCTTGCTCAGAGTTAGGGATACTACCACTGCGCCACAACACTTACTAACAGTGCTGCAAATTGTATAAATATCAAGTTTTTGAAGAAGTAATTACCCTACGTCACCTTTAACATATTGAAAGATTGAGGACAGGCAGTGTGAATGGGGAAAAACAGCTTTACATATTCATAGCTGAACCGTACACTATGGCGCGGTACCTACCAGAGAAACATTGTACTTTAAATATAGTTCGAAATATCTGTCCCATTTTAATTGTAATGAATCCTGATTTGTAATTGTCTAATTTTATCTATTGGAATATTTGTTGAAATGAATCATTTTCACTTGATTAAAACATTTTTGGACATTAATGCTGTCTCCGTTTGTTTCTTAACACCTGAAGCTTTTAATTATAATTCTGTGTTCTGAATGCAAGAATAGCTTCTTTCCCAATGTTATCAGACTTATGACCTCTCATATATTAGAGTTGATCTTTCTCTGCACCTTCTCTTCAGCTGTAACACTGTATTCTGCATTCTGTGCTATTCCTCTCATGTACTTGTCTAAGGTATGATTGGTCTGCTTAGCATGCAGAACAATACTTTTCACTGTATCTTGGTACATGTGACAGTAATAAATCAAATCAAATCATTCATTATTTGTCGAAACCAGCTTGCCAGACCACTATAGGATTATTCATTGTAGAGTCACCCTGTCAGACAGTCTCCACACTCCTGAGGGTGGGGAGGGGGAAAGTGAATAGTCAGAGGTGATGGTCCATGTTAAGATCATTGACTCCAGCTGAAGGGTGGGATACTGTGAGCAGATGCAGTAAGTGAGGAAAGAAATTTGAAACCATGGCAACAAAAGTGTTAGCTCCTGAATTCATCTCAATGCCACACACTTGTGAATACTGTAATTAGGTAACCATTGGTGGAAATGGTTAAGAGATACAATCAAGCATGCTGGGAATTTTGGTCAAGGTTGTTTAAACTCTGACCTTGGTTAAAGCTGCCGCCAGGAAATGTTGTGACCTATAGTTTGTTGTTGTGATCATATAAGGCAGGCCTGGCACCATATTGCCTTACATGGAGCATGGAATATGGCTGTTGACGACTTGGTACCAACAAATGCAGAGTTCTTTTCCAATAAACTCCATTGGCTTGGATCGAACATTGTGATCAGGGTTTGGCCAATTCATTGGCTGGCTGCCAGAGAAGGTTCTGGAAACCAGGGAATTTTGGGATAAAAGTTAACAGAACAAAGAACTTCTTGAGAGTGTGCCTTTTTGTAGTGAAAAAAAGGTTTTAAGATTTTTACAAAATTACAAAACCAGTACAAAGTAGTGTAGCAACTTTATAACATAATAACAAAAACAGGAAACAAACTACTACTCTAGTCCACAAACCACAAATAGATCTCCCAAACAGGAGATTCCTCGGGACTCCCAGAACTTAAAGCCAGAGTCCATTGACCCCGGCTGGAATCCCAATATTTCCACTATGGGAGTGAAAGGGGAAGTTTTTTTGTAAATTGCCCTCGCCCTGCCACATCATTCTCCATGCTTTAATGTGTTTAGGACAATTTCTTCAGTGGTCCATAATAGTTCTCATCTTGTCCATAAACAACAAATTAATGAGGGAGCATTTTGTCTGGGAGGCCTCAATACCCAACCAGATGGATCGCAGGTCTTGACAGGCCCATTCAGCCACATAGGATTGTGAAGAACTCAATTGGTATTTCTTAAAGTCTGGAAAAACCAGACGCCCCCCACCCTCTCCTGCGGAAGCTGCGATTTTTCCAGCTTAATAAGAGGCTGCCTATGATGAGAGATAAAAAATCCAAGCCAACTCTAAAGCCTCTGTAGCGTTTGCCTTGGCAGCATCAAGGGGAGCTTTCTCAGGGGATATAGTAAGCGAAGAAGAACATTCATTTTAACCAGAGCTATCCTGCCCAACCAAGATATTGGAAGAACTTCCCAGTGCCGAACATCCTGATTTATCTTTTCTAGCAACTGCACATGGTTAGCTTTATATAGTTGATCGAAGACCAGCATGATAAAAATACCTAAATACTGAAAGCTTCCTGTGATCACCAGAAGGGGAAACGGGTTCCATTCCCCAAATTGGATATACTAATAAGGCATCCCAAAGACATGGCCTTCGATTTCATGAAATTATTTTATACCCTGAAAACAAACCAAATAGATTAATCGCTTGTATAAGCAGGGCACAGATGTCATTGGATCAGTTAAAAAGAGAAGGACATCATCCACATAGAGGGTAATTTTATACCTGCCTGATCCTAGCTTTGGGGCAGTTATATTGAGATCTGTCTGGATAGCCTGTGCCAGTGGCGTGGTCACCAGTGTAAACAGTCGTGGTGAGAGAGGGCACCATTGATAGCAGCCTCTGCCAACGCTAAAACTATCTGACCTTATACCATTAGTGAGAACCACTGCTTTCGGATCACTGTACAACACTGCCACCCATTTGGCAAAAACCCCTCCAAGACCAAACCGTTCCATGACATAAAAGAGGTACCCCAGCATTTTCGACAGGATTTTAAAATCCATGTTCAGTAATGACATGGGCCTGTATGAAGTGCAATCTGGGGCATTTCCTTTCTTAAGAATAAGGAAATACTTGCTTCTCTCAAAGATGATGGGAGGCAGTCCTAAGTGTATGAGTAATTGGATATATCCAAGAGTGGCCTGGCCAGCTTGTCTATAAACTCCTTATAAAACTCACTTTGAAATCCACCTGGGGATCCAGGCACTTTACCCTCTGGAGCTGCATCACCACCTCCTGTATTTCCTGAATTGTCAGGGGGGCATTCAGAAAGGAAGCCTGCTCTGAGGTTACACCTGAAAGGTCCGGGGTCTTAAAAAAGAATTCCATCTTCATCATTCTGTCCTCATAGCCCTCCAACTGGTACAGTTCAAAATAAAACTTGCTAAATGCTGCATTAATCTTTTTAGCATTGCCGGTAAGAATACCAGCCCTCTCTCTGATGGATGTAATAGGTTGGGAACATTCTTCTTTCTGGCCAAGTACGCTAGATATCTATCCAATTTATCATCATACTCAAAAAATCTGTTTCACAGAAGAGATTTCCCTCTTTGCTGTTTGGGTGAGTGCAGCATTCAAAGTAGCCCAAAGGGCTGTAATCTACAATAATTTAGTTACAGACAATCTGTCAAAATATGCTGCTGTCAGGCAAGCCTCAAGCAAAAGTCGCTGTTCTCCCTTCTCTCTCTTCTGGGTCACAGAGGAAGAAATAATCAAACCCTGTGCATAGGCCTTGGCAGTCTCCCACAGCACCAATGCATTACTGGCCGTAACAGAATTAATATCGCAAAAGATTTTAAATAGTCTATAAACTTGCTATCTTTCAGGAGGAAGGGTCCATGCACCAGTACCGGGAGCCTGTTACGGTAACACTGGCCTGGACCTCCATGGTCAGAAACGGCTATGTTTCTTATTTTGCAATAAAACACGGAGTTCAAAAACGTCAATGGAACAAAAACATGTCAATTCTACGAAAGCACTTATGTGGGTTAGAAAAAGGGTAAAATCCCAACCCCAACACCCTGTTCAGGTCCACTAACTGCCTGCAAGACCCCTAGGCATCCTGTCCACCTTGGTGTCAATAATACGATTAAAGTCTCCTCCTATGATTGTATGAGGTGCCCCAAGGCATATCCGTTTAGAATTTAAGGGGATGTGCTGGGGGCAATATACATTCAGAATCCCATAATCCTCTCCATGTATTAAAGCTTTAAGAATTATGAACCACCTGGACTCACCCTTATTTTGGCCTAGCATTTGAAACGAGAGGTTCTTCCAGATGCGAATAGCAACTCCTCTATTTTTCAAATTAAAGGATGAGAAAAACATCTTGCCGAATCCTCCCTGTTGCCACTTCATATGGTCTTTATCGGTTAAATATGTTTCTTACAGCAAGGCTACATCGACCCTCTCTTTTCTAAGGCTTGATAGTATCTTTTTTCTCTGAATTTGTGGGTGACTCCCCTTAACATTCTAGGTGCACCATTCAAATGAATGGCTTGCCATGATCATCCCAAACAGTCTGTGATCCCCCGCGCGCCGAGTGAAAACCATGAACAGTTAGATTAGATTACTTACAGTGTGGAAACAGGCCCTTCGGCCCAACAAGTCCACACCGACCCGCCGAAGCGCAACCCACCCAGACCCATTCCCCTACATTTACCCCTGCATCTAACACTACGGGCAATTTAGCATGGCCAATTCACCTAACCTGCACACTTTTGCACTGTGGGAGGAAACCGGGAGCACCCGAAGGAAACCCACACAGACATGGGGGGGGCGCTCATACCACCCATTAACCCCTCCATGACTCTTTCCAGCTGAAGCCATGTCCCTACCCCAGACAACACAAAGTAAGAAAAAAACATCTGATAACAAGAAAGTTAAAAATGGGCACTCAACCCGTCCTCTCCATACTGTAACCCGAGGCACTCCTGGTAGAACAAAAGAAAGACCCCTCCCAGATTCCCCCCATCACCCATCCTAACCCAAACCAGAAAAGAAGAACAAAAGGAAATAATAAGAAAAGAAAACCCAGGAAAACAAAGGATGATAGGAAGGGAGAGAGAAGGGAGAGGAGACAAAAAAAAGGGAAATAATTATGACTCCGACATATTAAAAACAAAACCCAAGCCCACCCTCCAACAACAAGGTAAACCAGGCAAATTACAGAGTAAAAAACAAAATCAACACCATTGTCCATATAATTCAAGCCAGTCAGTCTGTTTTAAAGTATCCAAGAAGTCCTTTGTCTTTTCCGGTGAGTCCAAGTTGTACACAGACCCTCCACGACTGAAACGCAGTATCGCCTGATATTTACCGGAATACTGGATATTCAAGTCCCTCAGCTGTCTTTTTACCTCATCAAAGGCCATTCTTCTTATGAATCATGATCAGAGAGAAGTCCTAGAAAAGCATAGTTTGTGATCCTTTACATAGCATCCTTCCCAGTGCTCTCGAGGCTTCCAGCATCATTTCCCATAATGCTAGAGTCACACTAGGACCGGGTGGTGGCGCTGGTCCGATCGGGACTGCACACTGCGACCTGGTGTGCCCGCTTGACCCGCACCCGGCCTACCTCGACTTCCTGCCTCAGAAATTGCGGGAGCCATTGCCCCAAGAAGCTGACGAGCTGGCCTTTTTTGTCTCGTTCAGGAAGCCCCAGCAAACAGATGTTCTTCAGATGATCTTGATTTTCTAGGTCATCGGCCTGCTCCTCCAAGGCCTGCACTCGACGTTCCAGGGCCTGAACACGACCTGTCGAGGATTCCGCTGCGGTCTTGGAAGCCGCGGCCCATTGCTCCGCCTCCCCGACACTCTGCCTGGGGTGCTGGATCTCCTGGTCATGCCTCTGCAGCATGACCAAGATCGATTCAAGCCTGGCTCGGGCCTCCTCCATCAACAAATCGATCTTCTCTCGGAGTTTCTTCTCTCTTGAGATCAGGCTCTGCTCCATAGATGAGTCCCCTGGGGCGGTCACGGAGGCTGACTCTGCAGCCACAGGTGTGTCGTTGTTGCAGGGGGGAGCGGTGGGTCCCTGTCTGATGCGATCCTCGTGCTCACTTCCCTTTAGTCATTTTCTTAGCTGTTCCAAACTAATACTAAATAGTTCTAGGGGGTCGAGAAATGGTTATTTCCAGCACATTTAGCAGTAAAGGGAAGGTGAGTGCCCCTATTTGTCGGGGTTCTGGTGCAGAGCTCAGCAAAGCAGACCTACTGGGTCACCGCCATCTTGAATCCCCCCCTGGAGTGTGAGAAGCACATGTCCTGAATTCATCTTCAGAAAAGATCTCCACTGAGAGCAAAAAGTGGCCACTTGATTCAAATCAAAACCAAACTTTTTGAGTTACACTTAGGATTTGATGTGAATTAAGTAAGGTGAAATGAAGTTAAGTGAAGTGAGTTGCAGTTGAAGTTAAATTAGGTGAAGTGAGAAGTAAATGTTGCAACAGATGTATGTCTGAGTTAAATAAAGAAGAGTTTGTTTAGTTGAAGTCTGAATCGGTTCTCTGCTTTTGTCTTGTCTATCACACAAAAGAAGAACATCTGGGTAAAAGGTTTGAGTGCTCCTTTTTGGGCAACAATTCAGATATGAGAGCACAGTGTGGTGAGTGTATGCCACACTGAGATGGTGCAGAAGGGAGGACATTGGCTCCAATGTTGGGCAGAGGATGTAGAACCTCTACAAACCTGAACTCTTACAGAGAAATATGTTTACAGGTGCCATCCAGAAGAACTTAAACAAATCTGGCAAAGAGATGAAAGCATACACACAGAGCCAGAAGGAAAAGAGGCAAAACGAGAAACAGAAGGCAGAAAATTAGCGAGTATGCAAAGTCGAGGAATCAAAGGAGAGAAGCCACCAAAGGACTGGAGGGCATCAGTCTAAGGATAGAGGGGAAAGAATAAATGTAACTTGAGGGAAAACTTTTTTACACAGAGTGTGGTACGCACATACGGAATGAGCTGCCAGCAGAAGTGGTTGAGGCAGGTACATTAATAACATTTAAAAGGCATTTGGGCAAATACATGGATAGGAAAGGTTTAGAAGGATATGGGTTGAGATTAGAGTAGTGCTGGAAAAGCACAGCAGGTCAGGCAGCATCCAAGGAGCAGGAAAATCGACGTTTCAGGCAAAAGCCCTTCATCAGGAATGCCTGATTTTCATCAATTTTCCTGCTCCCCGGATGCTGCCTGACCAGCTGTGCCTTTCCAGCACCTCTTTAATCTAGACTCTGATCTCCAGCATCTGCAGTTCTCACTTTTGCCTTAGAAAGATATGGGCCAAGTGCAGGGAGACGCCAACAGGTCTGCATTAATTGACCAACACTTAACTGCCTTTGAGATTGCAACAGTGAATTACACCCACAAATTTTCCCACGTTTGACATGTTCTTGTAATCATTTTATTTATATACAGTCTACTTATCTAAGTGATTTTTAAGTGTTGTAATTATATCTGCATCTATCACTTCCTCAGGAAGTTCATTCCACATGTGAACCACCCTCTGCATAAAAAAATTGCTCTCATTTCTATTTTAAATCCCTCTCTTCTCACCTTAAAAATGTGCCCCTAGTCTTAAAATCCCCCATCCTAGAGAGAAGACACCTACCATGAACCCTATCTGTGCCCCTCATGATTTTATAAACCTCTAAAAGGTTTATCACTCAACCTCCTAAGCTCAAGTGAAAAAAAGCTTAAACAGTCTTTCTTTATAACACAAACCTTTCATACCCAGTAATGTTCTGGTAAATACCTTCGAACCCTCTCCAGCTTAATAATATCCTTCTTGTAACTGGGTGACCAGGTCAAGCTCAGTTGCTGGTTAATGGTAAGCCATAAGATACTGGTAATGGGGGATTCAGTGATGGTAATACTATGGAATGTGGTTAGATTCTCTTCTGTTTGAGATGATCATTGCCTGACAGTTAAATGGCATGAATGTTACATTTCCATTTGTCAGCCCTCACCTGGATATTGTCCAGGTCTTACTGCATTTGGCCATGGAGTGTTTTATTCTGGAGTTGATGTGACTGTGCCAATTGCATCTGAACAGGAATAGAACTGACAGCCTTGCAGGGAGATTTGCTAATACTGTTGGGACAAATTTAAACAAGATCCACAGGGAATTGTGATTCTGGCTTGTAATTCAGAGGGGAGAGTGGCTGAAATGAAATTATAAGTTAAATGTAAATACATCTGGAAGACAAAGTTATCACAGGTTAATTAAGAAAGAAATTAATTTAGCAAGGCTAAATAGAAAATATTTGCATGTGAGGAGCCTGAGGAATAAGACAGATGATCTGACAGCCCACATAGGCATGTGGGAGTATGATGTCACAGACCAAGACCTGTCTGAAAGATGGGCAGGATTAGCAGCTCAACCTTTCTGGTTATAGGGTGACAAGATTAGAGAGGGAGATAGAAAAGTCTGGGTATTTGCACTGTAGATCAAGGAATCATTTATAGCAGTGGTAGGCAGGCAATTACCATCTCCAGTAAGAAACAATCTAATCATTGCCTGTTGACATTCAATGGTGGTACCATCACTGAACCCTCACTACCAACATTCTGAGGGTTGCTAATGACCAGAAATTCAACTGGGCTAGCCAGATAAATACAGTAGCTTCAAGAGTAGGTCAGAGGCAAGGAATACAAGGAGAAACTCACCTGCTGATTCCCCAAAGCCTGTCCATCATTACAAGGACAAGTCAGAGGTGTGATGGAATACTCCCCAATTGCCTGAATGAGTGCAGCGACAACTACACTCAAGAAATTTGACACTATTCAACACAAAGCCGACCACCTGATTGGTACCACATCCACAAACATTCACTCCCTCCTCTACTGACACTCAGTAGCAACAGTGTGCATTATGATGCACTCCAGAAATTCACCAAAGACCCTTAGCACCTTCTAAGCCCACAACCACTTTCATCTAGAAGCACAGGTGTAGCAGGTACTTGGGAACAGCACCATCTGCAAGTCCACTTGCCATCCTGACATAGAAATATGTCATCATTCCTTCACTGTTGTTGGGTCAAAATCCTGGAATTCCCTCCCGAATTGCATTATGGGCCGACTCTCAGCAGATGGACTGGAGCGGTTCAAGAAGGCAACTCACCACCACTTTCTCAAGGACAACTCGGGAGAGGTAATAAAATGCTGGCCCATATGTGAATAATAAAATGGGACAAATGATACCTTAAAGGATCATAAAATGAGTAGAAATAAACAACATAAAAGAGGCAAACACTCAGTTTTGTGTGTACCACAGAGCCTCAAACTGTCAGGCGAGATAGAGAATCAAATATATAATCACATTTCAGAGAAATGTAATATGAATAAGCCTGTAATAGTCGTGATTTAAACTAACTTTGGCAGTAAAGGTTGAGAGGGGAATTGATTGAGGAGTATACAATTATCAGGAGCATAGACAGGATGGATTGGAAGGTACTTTTTCCACTAATATAGAGGTCAGTAACCAGGGATTATAGATTTAAGGTTGGTGGTAGAGGCTAAGTGGAGAGTTGAGGTGAAATAATTTCAGTTTTACCTGCACATCCACTAATATCATTTATTGTATCCGTTGCTCCCGATGCGGTCTCCTCTACATTGGGGAGGCTGGGCGCCTCCTAGCAGAGCGCTTTAGGGAACATCTCTGGGACACCCGCACCAATCAACCACACCGCCCCGTGGCCCAACATTTCAACTCCCCCTCCCACTCTGCTGAGGACATGGAGGTCCTGGGCCTCCTTCACCACCGCTCCCTCACCACCAGACGCCTGGAGGAAGAACGCCTCATTTTCCGCCTCGGAACACTTCAACCCCAGGGCATCAATGTGGACTTCAACAACTTCCTCATTTCCCCTTCCCCCACCTCACCCTAGTTCCAAACTTCCAGCTCAGCACTGTCCCCATGACTTGTCTGGACTTGTCCTACCTGCCTATCTTCGTTTCCACCTATCCACTCCACCCTCTCCTCCCTGACCTATCACCTTCATCCCTTCCCCCACTCACCCATTGTACTCTATGCTATTTTCTCCCCAACCCCACCCTCCTCTAGCTTATCTCTCCACATTTCAGGCTCACTGCCTTTATTCCTGATGAAGGACTTTTGCACAAAACGTCGATTTTGCTGCACTTTGGATGCTGTGCTCTTCCAACACCACTAATCGAGAAATAATTTCAGTTTAGACGTCACTGACTGAAAATGTGACTCAGTCACAAACTCTTGTAACATTGAAACAGTACTTAGATCTTCACGGCACAATTGCAGCATTTCAAAGACATCTGGATGGTCTATGATCAGGAAGGGTTTAGAGGGATATGGGCCAAATGCTGGCAAATGGGACTAGATTGGGTTGGGATATCTGGTCAGCATGGATGAGTTGGACAGAAGAGTCTGTTTCTGTGCTGTACATCTCTATGACTCTATGTGTGTTGCCAAAACGTCCATGATTGTGGGTCAAAAGCTAGAAAATGAAATTAGTGTAATTAGATCTTTTTTGACCAGTATTGACATGATGGGCTGAATAGCCTCCTGTGATGGCAAACATCGTTGAGTCTGAAGACAGAAAGCCATGAGTCATGATAAATGATTGTTTCTCAGACCGAATGTTGCTAGGTGGCAGTGTTCCCCAATATGAGGATCACTCCTTCTTTGGGCAGAATCAAATTATTTAATTATTGAAAAATTTGCACAATTTGCCAGTGTGACAATGGGTAAGAATAATACCAATTGATGGTGACAAGACATATATAGGCAGGGTGGGTAGGCAAGAAGCAGATGTAGCTTCATACTGAGAATTGTGAGATGATGCATTTTGGCAGCTTGCATAGGACTTTATGGCATTGTTCTAAACACCTTGTAGGGACCTGGCATCAGAAAATGTTAAGAGCTCCCTGCTAAATAGGTTCAGGACAAGCTGAGGGCATCTGACCCTCCAACTGCACCACTGAGACCTCCAAACAAATCCTTTATTCAAGTAATGTCACAAACAATTCTACATTAGCTTAAAATAACTAAGGGGCAGCGCAGTGACTCAGTGGTTAGCGCTGCTGCCTCACAGCACCAGGAACCCCGGTTCGGTGCCATCCTCAGGTGACTGTCAGTGTGGAATTTGCACATTCTCCCTGTGTCTGCGTGGGTTTCCTCCGGTGCTCTAGTTTCCTCCCACAGTCCAAAGATGCACAGGTTAGGTGGACTGGCCATGCTCATAGAAATCAGGGATGTGTGAGCTAGGTGGATTGGCCGTAGGAAATCAAAGGTTACAATGAATAGGATGGGGGAAGGTTGGTGTGGGTGGGTGCTCTGAGAGTTGGTGTGGACTTGATGGGCTGAATGGCCTGTTTCCATACTGTAGGGATTCTATGATTCAAAATAGTGTCCCCTCAACAGATTAAATGACAGACTAATCACCCTAAACTCAGCAAATAATGACACCATCGCATCGTTTGTGCAATTCCATTGATAGATGAGAACCTGTTGGTTCCGCTCCAAGACACACATAGTAGCCATTCTCTTACTACCACTGGCTCAAAGTCCTAGAACTCTGTCCCTAACAGCATTGTGGGGAATCTTTACACCAGATGGGCTGCATCCGTTCAAGAATTAGCCCAGCACCACTTTCTCAATATCAGTTAGAGACAGACAATAAATACTGGCCTAGTTCTTCACTGGCTGGAGTCAGACCTATTGGAGATTAAACGTCTCAATTCCAGGACTTTGCTAGAGGAGTTCCTCAGGGTTGTGTCCAACCATCTTCTGCTTCATAGAAAGACCCTCTCTCCATCACATGTTCAGCAGAGGAGACGTTCACTGGTGATTGCAGTGTTCAGTATGATTCACAATTCCTTGATGAAAGGAGGAGTCCACACCCACATACAGCCCTGTCAGTGGGTTTGTAATCCAGAGCCATAGGCTAATGTTCTAGGGACTTGGGTTCGAATCCCACCATGGTGAACTGTAACATTAGATTTCAATAAAATCTGCAATTGAAATTCCCAGAAATGGAAGCACTGTTGATTACTGTAAAAATCCATCTAGTTCACTAATGTCCTTTAGGGAAAGAATTCTGCCATCCTTTTCTGGTCTGGCTTTCTTGTGACTCCAGACCCACAGCAATATGGTTGACGCTTAACTGCCCTTAGGCAATTAGGGATGGGTAATTAATGTTGGCCTGGCCAGTGACACCCACATCCTGTGAACAAATGAGAAAAAGAAACCTCAAGACCATTTAGTATTTGGCTGATCAGTGATAAGGAACTATTATGTCATACAACCTCAGATCTTGAACAGATGGGCCAGTGGGCTGAGGAGTGGCAGATGGAGTTTAATTCAGATAAATGTGAGGTACTGCATTTTGGGAAAGCAAATCTTAGCAGGACTTACACACTTAATGGTAAGGTCCTAGGGAGTGTTGCTGAACAAAGAGACCTTGGAGTGCAGGTTCATAGCTCCTTGAAAGTAGATAGGATAGGATAGTGAAGAAGGCGTTTGATATGCTTTCCTTTATTGGTCAGAGTACTAAGTACAGAAGTTGGGAGGTCATGTTGCAACTGTATTTCTGGTCTCCTTCCTATCGGAAAGATGTTGTGAAACTCGACAGGGTTCAGAAAAGATTTACAATGATGTTGCCAGGGTTGGAGGATTTGAGCTGTCAAAAGAGGTTGAATAGGCTAGGGCTGTTTTCCTTGGAGTGTCGGAGGCTGAGGGGTGACCTTATAGAGGTTTATAAAGTCATGAGGGACATGGAGAGAATAAATAGACAAAGTCTTTTCCCTGGGGTGGGCGAATCCAGAACCAGTGTGCAAAGGTTTAGGTGAGAGGGGAAATATATAAAAGAGACCTAAGGGGCAACTTTTTCACACAGAGCGTGGTACATGTTTGGAATGAGCTGCCAGAGGATGTGGTGGACGCTGGTACAATTGCAACTTTTAAAGGCATTTAGGTGGATATATGAATAGGAAGGGTCTGGAGGGATATGGCCCGGGTGCTGTCAGGTGGGACTAGATTGGGTTGGGATAGCTGGTCAGCATGGATGAGTTGGACCGAAGGGTCTGTTTCTGTGCTGTACATCTCTATGACTCTATAAGTGGCTGCCAATTAGCATTTCCAACAAGACAGAACCTAATCATCCTCATGTTGCAGTGTTCAGCACCATTCACAATTCCTTGATTAAAGAAGCAGTCCTCAACTGCATTCAACCTCATGAAAATTCATCTCATTGTGACTTCCAGATAATGTTTTGAGGATTCAGGTTCAAATCCTGCAGATGCAACTAGAACACCAATCTCACCAGGACTGGATGGGTACAGCTCCAACAATACTCAAAAACTCACCACCATTCAGGACAAACTGGTCCATTCAAATGATACCCCACTAGCAGGTGGAAGTTGAATTCTTTTTTCGAATTTGAAATTAAGAGTCTAATAAGACCATTAAACAATAAGATGCAGAAGCAGAATTAGACCATTCAGCCCATTCAATCATGGCTGATACATTTCTCACTTCTGCTGCCTTCTTCTCATAACCCAAGGTCCGCCTATCAATCAAGAACCAAATAGACTCAATGATTTGGACTCCACAGCCTTCTGCGGCAATTTGTTCCATACAGTCACCTCCATCTTGCTGAGGAAACTCCTCCTCATCTCAGTTCTAATGATGCACCCCTTCACCCTGAGGCGGTACCCCCAAATCCAGTCTCGCCAGCTAGAGGAAACATTTTCTCCACGTCCACTCTATCTAGATTTCTCAGTATTCTTTAAGTTTCAATCAGATTCCCCCCTCATCCTTCTAAACTCCATTGAGTACAGACCCAACTGCTCCTTATACGATAAGCCCCTCATCCCCAGGATCACTCTTGTAAACTTCCTATGGACACCCTCCAATGCTAGAACATCCTTCCTTAGATACAGGGCCCAAAATATTTCAAACATGGTCTGACCAGAACCTTATACAGCCTCAGCAGCACATCTCTGCTCGTGTATTCTAGCCCTCTTGAAATGAATGCTTACATTGCATTTACCTTCCTAACTACCAACTGAACCTGCCTGTTAACTTTTAGAGAATCCTGGACTAAGAGACACAAGTCCCTTAGTGCTTCAGATTTTGAAAGCCTTTCCTTGTTTAGAAACTAGTCTATGCCTTTTCTTCCCACCAAGATGCATAACCTCAGAGTTTGCACATGGTATTCCATCTGTCACTTCTTTGCCCGCTCTCCTAGTCCTTCTGCAACCTTCCCACTACCTGTCCCTCCACCCACCTTCGTGTCATTCCCAAACCTCCCAATCATGCCCTCAGTTCCTTTGTCTAAATCATTCATGTATAACTTTGTGGTCCCAACACTGACTTCTGTGGAAATGCACTAGTACACTGCTGCCCCCCAAAAATACCCCTTTATTCCTACTCTCTGCCTTCTGTCAGTCAGTCAATCCTCTATCCATGCCACTATCTTGCCTCTAATGCCATTATTTAGCAGCCCTTGTGCTGTGGCACCTTGTCAATGACCTTCTATAAATCCAAATAGATTATGTCCACTGGCTGTCCTTTGTCTAACATACTCATTACCTCCTCAAAGAATTCTAACATATTTGTCAGATATGATCTCCCCTTGACAAAGCTGTGCCAACTCAGTGCTAGTTTTACTATGCACTTCTAAGTCCTCCACAATCTCACCCTTAATAATTGACTGTGAAATCTAACCAATGACTGAGATCAGGCTAACTGGCCTATAGTTACCTGTCTTCTGCCTCCCTCCCTTCTTATACAGGGGTGTTACAATAGCCACTTTCCAGTCCTCCGGAACCTTCCCTGCCTTCAGTGATTCCTAGAAGATCACCACCAATGTCTCTACAATCTCCTCAGCTATCTCCGTCAGACTCCTGAGGTGCAGTCCATCAGTCTGGGTGATTTATCCACCTGCAGACCCTTCACCTTCTCCTTCACGATAGCCACTAGGTTAAAAACAATGACTGCAGATACTGGAAACCAGATTCTGGAGTAGAGTGGTGCTGGAAAAGCACAGCAGTTCAGGCAGCATCCGAGGAGCCGGAAAATCGACGTTTCAGGCAAAAACCCTTCATCAGGAATAGAGGCAGAGTGCCTGAAGGTGGAGAGATAGCCACCACAGTTACCTCTGTCCCCTGACTCTCTTGATGTTCTGAGATGCTGCCAATGTCTTCCACTGTGAAAACTGATGCAAGATACATATTTAGTTCTTCCACTATTTTGTTGTTTCCCATCTAAAAATACTTTTTGCAATCTTCCTTTATAGAAGATGTCATCCATAAATCAATTGTTGGGGAAAAACCAAGCTGCTTCACTAACTCCATGAGGGCATGGCTTTACCGGATCTGGCTTATATGTAATGCCAGGCCCATAGCAATGTGATTGACCATTAACTGCCCTGTCAGCAACCACGAATGAGCAATCAATGCTGGCCTAGCCAGCGATGCCCAAAACCTATGAATTAATAAAAATAATTCTGACAGGCTGATTTAATCCTACTGAAGTTGAACAGTCACTCTAGGTCGGGGAATGTGACATTTGTCTTTAATAGGGAATGTTGGTGCCTGATCATTTTTCTCTGCATTTTGCTATTATCTGTCTCTGAATCCAAAAAATAATTATTCTGAAAGGGTTACAAGTATTTAAAAAATGAGTTCACTTTCGTACTTTAAAAGTACACACAGCACAGAAACAGATGCTTTGGTCCAACCAGTCCATGCTAAATATAATTCCAAACTAAACCATTCCCACTTCCTGCTCCTGGCTCACCAAACCTTTCCTATTCATGCACTTATTCAAATGTCATTTAAATATTATAATTGTGCCCATATCCACCACTTCCTCAGGAAGTTTATTCCACACTCTATGAAAAAGAAATTGCCCACATCCTTTTTAAAATCTCTCTCGGCCACCTTAAAAATGTGCCCCCTAATCTTGAAATCCCCCATCCTAGGAAAAAAACACCTACCATTAAACCTATCTATACCCCCCATGATTTTATAAATTTGTAACCTGTCATTTGTTAACTGGATCAAAGTTTAACAGCAGCTTCCTGAATTGTATAACTCAATACCACACTTGGCAGTGCATGAAGTAACTAAATTCCAATATTTCTTAACAGCAATTTAATTCCCAGTATTTACTTATGTTGCTATGATATGACCCAACTACAATAAGAAAATTAATGAAATCTGTTTCTTGTCAAATTTTCTGTTGACCTAGTAAAACTGTTGTCTTTATTTTCCCCAGTTAGAATTCACAATGTCGTGAGGTTTTGACGTTTTTTTTGTGGCTACATGTTGCTCACTTCCTGTTTGTGTTGCTCACTTCCTGTTTGGGGATTTCTCTACACACAGAAGAGCATACATTAGTGTAGAACAGCGCATAGAAATGCCAATTTTACTCTCATAATTCAATTCTTGAGTAATGACCATGAACCACACATTTGCCTCTGAGGCGATGGGCTGTGAACTGTTGACAAGCTAGTCTTGATTTTCAAAGGGAGCTCAATATAGACTGGGAAAGAGGGGTGCAAAAATTAATTGAAAAGTTTATTGTCACATATACTTACATGAGTACAGTGAAAAGTTTACAAGTTACCCCTTACAGCACCATCTTAGAACAAAAGATACCTGGGTACAGATTCTTGAGTACTAATTCTTAGGAAAGAACGATAAAGAAATTAAAAGTCCAGCATTACGGACCTTCAAAAATACAAATCATAGTAATAAATCAGAAAAATAAAGAAACAGAGGAATAAAGACTTCAGAATGACAGTCCTTCCATGATAAGATTTTTTTTAAAATATCAAAGACAATTTAAGACAAAACTCACTTAGTCTACATCACGGTTTTGGGCTCGGGGACCCAATGTCCTTGATGGAATCCCAGGCTAGACTCACCATGATGCTGAAGAAAGTGTTGCACAGAGTTACAGACTGACTAGTCCCAATTGCCAGCATTTGGCCCCTATGCCTGTAAACCTTCCTATTCATATACACATCTAGATGCCTTTTAAACATTATACCAGCCTCCACCATCTCCTCTGGCAGCTCATTCCATACACACACCACCCTCTGCGTGAAAAAGTTGCCTCTTAGGTCCCTTTTAAATCTTTTCTCTCTCACCCTAAACCTATGGTCTCTAGTTTTGGACTCCCCTGCCCTGGGAAAAAACACCTTGATTATTCACCCTATCCATGCCACTTATAATTTTATAAACCTCAATAAGTTCACGCCTTAGCCACTGGCATTCTAGGGAAAATAGCCCCAGCCTGTTCAGCCTTCCCCTATAGCTCAAACCCTCCAACTCTGGCAACGTCCTTGTAAATCTTTTCTGAACCCTTTCACGTTTCACAACAGGATTGAATGCAGTATTCCAAAAGTGGCCTAACCAAGTGGCTGCAACATAACATCCCAACTCCTATACTCAATGCAATGCCCAATGAAGGCAAGCATGCCAAACACCTTATTCAATATCCTATCTACCCGAGACTCCATTTTCAAGGAGCTATGAACCTGAACCCTAAGGTCTCTTTGTTCGGCAACGCTTCTGAGGACTTTACCATTATACTCCAACATGAAAGTCAGAGTGGTCTCCTGGCAGTTAAAAGCTTGTTTCTCCATGTTCACTGCCATGTCACTGCATGCATCAAGAGCACCATCATTCTTTCACTCTTCATTCATGTGAGGGGGCACTGCCACAACACCACACCATCATGGTGCCTTCGGACAAATTCACACATCACGTCAGTCCTGCAGGACCTTATATTGGAGTGCAGGGACACCTATGACGTGCATGCAGAGGAGACTGTAAAGGTTAGCAATTGGGGAGGACGAGATGGGTTGATAAAGAATTGCCATCCATTTGCCCTGGTGAGATGATTGTGCAGTTGATTTAGAGTGAGTGGTGATTCTGTGAGCGTGAAGTGGCCTAAAGAAGATGGTGGCTTGCTCAACGTAGAAGATCATTAACCCTTCTCACTGCACTCCTATGTATTGATGGAGATAGGACAGTATTTGGAAGCACTAGCTTTCAAAGCGCTGCTCCTTCATCAGGTGGTTGTGAAGCAGGACTATAATACACAGAATTTATAGCAAAAGATGACAGTGATACAATAATGCATCGAATAAACCTAGATAGTTAAGTCTTTCATCTTTTAAAATGGATTTGCTGGCTTCCATTCTTTAATGTGTAATTCCCAGAACTTCTTTTAAGACACATTCTCAAGATAATTTAAGGTTTTAAAACAAAAAGTGACATCTCAGCTCAGATAATGCCTTAAAGGTGGGAGCTTAGAGTTTGACTATATCCCAATCTTCAGTCAGACTGGTTCTATTTCCAAAGTGGAATTTACAAATATTATATGGATTGACTGCCTGCAGGTTCTGCATTTTTTTCAGCAAAATCAAATGAATCTGCAAATATAATTCAGCAAATACAAATTCACCTCATTGACTTGTTTGTGTGTGCAGGTGCAGGAGAGAGAGAGAGGGAGAGTGAATGCGTGAGTGTGAGTGCACGTAGTTTGTGTGAGTATGTGCAAGCTTGGTAAACAGTGTGTGTGAGTGTGATGGGGTAAAAGCCCACCTCACCATCAGACTTACCATGGACTAAACAGGCCCAGCAAGTCCACGCTGACACCCCAAAGAGTATCCCACCCAGACCCGTTCCCCTATCTTATTCCTCTACATTTCCTCCTGACCAATGCACCTAACACTCACATCCCTGAACACTAAGCACAATTTAGCATGGGCAGCTCATCTAACCTGCACATCTTTTGGATTGTGGGAGGGAAGCGGAGCACCCAGAGAAAACCTACACAGGCAGCAGTGCCGCGGGAGTTGTTCTACTTAGAGCAGAGAAGATTAGATTAGATCGTGGTATTCACAATAAAGCACAGTTTTGCAAGAGGAAACAAAGAGAATTCTTTTCCAGGGATTGAGGAGATCAGTAACCAGAAGACACAGGTAAATTTATCACAGCTAATTTGAATCTCAACTACATTTACCCACAGCTGATTGATACAAATTGATATATTTCCATAACAAAAACCTATCAATTTCAGCTCTGAAAGCTTTGCTTGACCCAGTATTGGCCACCTTTCGGGAGAGAGAGCTCAACATAACGTGAAGATTTATTTCGTCTGGTGCTAAGTGAACCAGTCCTAACTTTAAGAACTATACCTGCTTGTTCTGGCCTCCCCCATCAAATGGAACAGGTTTTCTGCCTCTGACTCCTTTCATCATTCCAGACAACTCAACTGTCTAAACATTCAAGAACCTAAGCCAGGTTTGTGAGACTGACCTCATCATGTAAATCTTTAAACCCCTGGGATCTGGTGACGCACCAGACCAGAAACTGAATCTTGGATTTTCTGTATGACTGAGGGCTATAGCAGGCAGTGTATTATCAATTTTGTTAACCTTAATGGGCATTGACTTTGGTTAAGACATTATTTGCATTTCTCCATTAAAGCCACTGACATTGATTACTTCGCTGAGGGCATTCCCACCGAAAGACAGAAGGTTAGGCGGAACCTAATTTAGCAATTCAAAATTCTTGGCAACTTTTCAGATGAAGCTGATTGGTGAACTGATAATGACAGGTCAGAGGAGTATCACTGAGAAATGAAAGGGAAATTAAAAACAGAATCGAAGAGGGGCATTGTAAAATATAAATGTTTCTTTTCACAACATAAGTTTTAAAGAAATTCACATGGAGTCATTGAGAAGATCACTGTGAAAGGATGTGTCTTTAATCATCTTGCAAAACTGTCCACAATGATGTAAATCTAATCAAACCTTGTGTTAACTTTCACTGCTGTGGGGGCAGAACTTTCCTAGCTCCATGGAAGTGGCTTCACCATCAGAGGGAGTGAGAAATTTAGGAGGAGAAAGCATTCATCCGGTTCCCTGACATTTTTATTTATGATTCTTTTGTGGGATGTGGGTGTCATTAGCATGAACAGCATTTATTGCCCATCTCTTAATGTCCTTGAAATTAATGGCTCTTGAATCACCATTCTCAAGGACATTTAAGAGTCAAATACATTGAGAGTCACACCCGGGCCGGTCCAGGTAAGGATTACATATTTCCTGGGGGTCATACAACACAGAAGAAGCCCTTCGGTCCATTCAGTTGGCGTTAAGCCAGCAACACTAATCTCACTTTCCATCCTTCAAGGATATTAGTAGACAACGTGGGGGTTTGCCAATGGTTATATTCTCATTCTAGACTTTTCCTTATTGAAATTAAAGTGTCACCAGCTTGTGCTAGCAGGATTTGAGAATGCATGTCCAGAATGAGAGCCTGGGTCCCTGAATTATCAGCCCAGTGACATGGCCATTGTGTCTCAATTGTCTTTGCTCACTCATTTCTTTCTCAGAGCCAGACAGATCATTAAGACAATGATTAGTGTAATGAACAGGCATTTCTCGAACAAACTCCATTTTGGCCAAAGGCACATTGGACCCATGTAGCTTGCCAGCTGAATGGAGGCCAGAATACCATGGTGATTTAACTTTGAAGAACAAAATTGAGCACCCTGCCTGCAATGGTTTGCAAATATTGCTGCCTTACCTGCAGATGGATGCAGCAGGTACCGCTGGGCAGGAGGGAATTGTCTGCCAAGTGACATTATTACGAGCATGCTGCTATCGTATGCTGCTCCCTCTTGCTCCATTCAGACCAGCAAAACATCGCCTTTGTATGGGGACCGTCGGGCTACCCCTTCATTCTGGGCACTCCCATCTCCCATTGAGATGGGAGTGCCCAGAGATTGGAGAGGTTGGGTTTCCACATGCACAGGATCTGGTGTTTTCTTTTATAGATGATTGGAAACTCCCACTTTTCCAAATGTATACACTTCCACTTATTCTATTTGGCAATGGGGCTTTTAGGCAACAAGAATATTCCCTTTCACTACTGATAACCTGATGATTTTTAAATCTGTAAAATAATATGTGGACTAGAAACAGTCTAGGTAACAAAGGCACTGGGAGAATGTAAGCTTCTTCAGAGAGAAAGAGGTGCCAGGAAACCCAAATCCCACACTGTCCTGCTGTCTCCCTTATTCAAAAAGAAAATAACACTTTTCTCTTCTTCCTGCCAAAGGAGTTAAGGGCACATTTTGCCTCATTGTGCTCAGCGTTTTGCCCCCTCATGTAATCTCTTCTGTTGATGCTTTGGCCTGAACCAGGAGCACAGAGCCGGTACAATCGCCAGTTCTACAAACCAGGCTTTGGGAGAAAGCACCGCCAAAGTTTGGATATTTGTTCTGGTGGGGCTAAGTTTTGCTGTGAAGCTCCAGGACAATGGCTGGGATAACTCTTAGGCAAAATCCTGAGATCAGGGGTTGGGCTTGCACCTTCTGATCAATCAGGAGATGGCATGCCATTTAGTGAGAGCTAATTAGAAAGTTAGGCATTTAGTAATAATCTTAGGACAATATATTAACCTGTTATTATCTTCATGGAGTGTATATTTAGCTTTGAATGAGTTTATCTTTGATATCATTCTGATGTTTCCCATTTGCCCATATTGGCCTCCAGCAGAATGTGGAGACAGAGAGAGAGAGAGCAGCAAACACGGGAATTAAAGTAGTCGCGGACGCTTTTCCAGAAAGAGGCCTGATCGAGAGAGGGAGAGACAGGCAAAGGATTTCCTCAAACAGATGTAAACTACAGGCTTAATTCCTTGTAAATGCTCTGTTTTCCTCGTTAAACCTTAATTTCTCTTCATGTTTCTAAAGGCCTGATGCCGGTGGAATGAAGGATTCGTGCTTCATGATCTTCAATGTTTCAGGCAAAATGTTGATTTTCCTGCTCCTTGGATGCTGTCTGACCTATTGTGTTTTTCTAGCGCCACTCTTGACTCTAATCTCTAGCATCTGCAGTCCTCACTTTCGCCTAAAGAAAGGAAACAGCCAACCCATGACAGATGAGAACACTTTGCCAATCCTGGAGCTATTCTGTAGAATGAAGGAATACAGGCAACACTCTCCCATCTCGCAGTGGTTCTCTGCCTTTTTATGGTGGCCTTTGGTTGTGTTCAGTAGTCTGGCTACCAAGAGTCACAGTTCTTCCTTCAGGCTGATGTAGGAGAATTCCTGGTCTGCCCACAAAGAGGTGGTGTGGGGTACCTCCATGGTTGGTCTTGCCCTTCCCTACCTTTTGTCCATGTTAACTCCCTTTTTTGGAGGAGGGGTATCAATACAATGTCAATCACCTGCCTAACCTTCTTGACCAATAGCCATGGGTTAGCTACTCAGGATAACCTTTGTCCACTTCTACCTTAAAATTAGTTTTCATTCCTTCTAGCATCAAAAACACTCCCATTTCCTGTACACGACACCTGATAAATCTTTGATGAGACCTGGATGATTCTTGTGATCTCTTCTCTGTCTTTGTACAGAGACGTGGTTACGTTTGTAGAAGGGCTAGTTACTAGAGGCTGCACAGGAGTTACCATATACGGAGTGCACAGGTTTTAGGGGATCTCCAGTTCTCAACTCTGAGGTTCATGTAAATAATGATGATGTAACTGACCACATGACTCTGACCTCAGTTTAGATTGATCAATTGAAGAGAGATATCTCAGTCATGCACTCGAGATCTGCATGTGATAATCTACTTTGTACAGATGTAAAGGAGTGTCGCACCATATAAACAGACTATTTAGAGATAAGGTTCAAGCAGTCTCAGGCGCAGGATATGTGCAGACACCCACAGCCTACAATAACCTCCTGACTGGTTTCTCAATGTGCGAGATAGCAATTATCTTAAACCACAAGATAAAGCATCAGAGTAGTGATAAAGGGCTCCATTTCGGAATGGCAGGCAGTGACCAGTGGGGTACCGCAGGGATCAGTGCTGGGACCCCTGCTTTTTACAATATATATCAATGATATAGAAGATGGTATTAGTAATAACATTAGCAAATTTGCTGATGATACTCAGCTGGGTGGCAGGGTGAAATGTGAGGAGGATGTTAGGAGATTATAGGGTGACCTGGACAGGTTAGGTGAGTGGTCAGATGCATGGCAGATGCAGTTTAATGTGGATAAATGTATGGTTATCTACTTTGGTGGCAAGAACAGGAAGGCAGATTACTACCTAAATGGAATCAATTTAGGTAAAGGGGCAGTACAAAGAGATCTGGGTGTTCTTGTACACCAGTCAATGAAGGTAAGCATGCAGGTACAGCAGGTCGTGAAGAAAGCTAATAGCATGCTGGCCTTCATAACAAGAGGGTTTGAGTATAGAAGCAAAGAGGTTCTTCTGCAGCTGTACAGGGCCCTGGTGAGACCGCACCTGGAGTGCTGTGTGCAGTTCTGGTCTCCAAATTTGAGGAAAGACATTCTGGCTAATGAGGGAGTGCCGCATAGGTTCACGAGGTCAATTCCTGGAATGGCGGGACTACCTTACACTGAAAGATTGGAGCGACTGGGCTTGTATACCCTTGAGTTTAGAAGACTGAGAGGGGATCTGATTGAGACATATAAGATTATTAAAGGATTGGATACTCTGGAGGCAGGAAACATGTTTCCGCTGATTGGTGAGTGCTGAACCAGAGGACACAGCTTAAAAATATGGGGTAGACCATTTAGGACAGAGATGAGGAGAAACCTCTTCACCCAGAGAGTGGTGGCTGTGTGGAATGCTCTGGCCCAGAGGGACTGCCCAGTCTCTGGATTCATTTAAGAATGAATTGGATAGAGCTCTCAAGGATAGTGGAATCAAGGGTTATGGAGATAAGGCAGGAACAGGATACTGATTAAGGATGATCAGCCACGATCATATTGAATGGTGGTGCAGGCTCAAAGGGCAGAATGGCCTACTCCTGCACCTATTGTCTATCACTCTCCTTACTAATAAAATGGTGGGAGCCTTGTTAAGTGGCAGGAATTGTAGATTTTAGCATCTGGTACTGTTTTCACAATGATGTAGAGGCTCCCATCATTGTGAACGCTCGGTTCTTTACATATATGGGTATTATATATAAATTATATTGTATTCTATTTTGAATACACATGACAAAAGATGATTTGATTCAATTCCAGTAGTCATTTTTAATGTAGCCCTACCCCTTTAACATATCTTGCCTTGTGCTGAAGAGGGAGTTATTGAGTCAACATTAACTTGCATTCAAAACAGCTAGCTTTGGATTCCTGACTTTTTCTTTGAATAACGATCATTATTTTCAACATGAATGTTTGAGCTGCAGAAGCATGAATCCTCAACAAGCAGAACCATGTAAGTCAGTGGCAGTTTATATTTGTGCTCAGTGCCTCTTTTAATAGTAGGAAAGTGTGAGTTTGTGTTCGTTCTGTGTGATCTACAGTGCCATCTTTAACTTATTAACATTCAGCAAAGCAACAAGGGGCCCCCAGTAACAATCAGTAGGACTGAACAACGGGCTTCGCAGTGCGTGAACATTTAGATTATTATACTGCTACGCAGGCAGTTCTTAAGGCTCCGAGTACTTCTGGTGTAAATCAACAAGTTTCTCATGGGGCTCAAACAGAAGGAGAAATGGAATTGAAATGACTTCCACAGCATTTGAAGTACACAGCATTTGTTCCACCTTGAGGGAGTGTCTCAGCTCACAGTAAACAACAATTTTCAGACAGTGACTTGAGTTTTAGATTCCAGGATCTGGTTGTGTAGAATGGTGCCTGGTAGGCATGGGCAAGATTTAATTACTGTCAGGCAGAGAATTGGGCAAAGGCTTTCCAACTCGGACTCCTAAAGGAATATGAGGTGAATTGATTTTAGGAAGAACAGATGATCTGGAGTTTCTCAATGACCACCAGGTATCTCAAAGTGAGATACAATCAATGATGTTGTTTTGAAGTGTCGTCAACGCATTGCGGCTGTCAATTAACTCCCATAACCAATACTATGGTAGTGACCAGATATTCTTTCACCTGTGATTTTTATTGAATGATAAAGCATTGATCTGCATTCCAGGAATAACTCGTTTGTTCTTCCCTGCAATGGTACCACGCAATACTTTGCAATTACCCGTACAGGGCAGATGGGATGTTTGTTCAGTGTTTCTTCTGAAAGATGGTACCCCTAACAGTGCAGCATTTCCTCAGAGCTGCACTGGAGTGTCAGCATCATGTCATCCAATGCAGATACCTTGGAGTAAGTCTTGCACTCAAACCTTGTGACTCAGAGGCCAGAATGTCTTTAGAGGGTGCCCCATCAGATTCTTGGATTTGTTGCATTAGTTGCAATGAACTGAGTTAATGTATTATAATTGCTTTAAAAATAAATTCATATCAATGGTCACTTTACTTTTGGATAATTGACGTTGGGGACAATGGGCTGAATGGCCTCTATCTGTACCAAGAATCTTTCTGTGTTTCAAATTTCTGTCTTCAGTGAGTCTGAGTGACATCAGTAGGTATTAAAATGAGCGTGAAATCTACTGCTTCAGATCATTGCCAAGGCAGTGAAGATCAACATTTATCTCACTGCAATAAAGGATGGTAGGATCCTGAGAGTGTGTCAATATTGTCAGGAGACCAGGAGGTGAAGGTTTCTCCAGACAGACATGTGTCGGTATTCTTGTGGGTGTTGAGGGGTTTGCAAGAATTAATATTTATTGTGAGTCCCCTGTTATAGAGGCAGAATACACATGAACAGAAAGAAGGCAAGGTAGTCATAGACGTCATATTATTTTTGATTCCAATATTAAACAGTTCATGTTTCATTTCTTATAGATTAATATCTCCTGCAGTTACAGTGGGTGAATTTCTAACTCAGCTTGAATTCAAAGGCAAATACTGTTTGGGCACATTCTTTTTATTTTACTGGTGTGTTTGTGTTTGAAACAGATTCTGTGGGGATATTTCTGCCAGTTCAGGACTAAGGTAGCTGCTGAAAAACAACAGGCTCTGTTTCATTTGTTGGATCCACTCTTTCTCTCATCAAAGATGAGGCTCCCTACAGTGTGGAAACAGGCCCTTCAGCCCAACAAGTCCACACCAACCCTCTGAGAAGTAACCCACACAGACCCATTTTCCTCTGACTAGTGCACCTAACACTATGGGCAATTCACCTGACCTGCACATCTTTGGATTGTGGGGAGGAAATCAGAGCACCCAGAGGAAACCCACACAGACACAGGGAGAATGTGCAAACTCCACACAGACAGTCACTCAAGACTGGAATCAAACTTGTGACCCTCGTGCAATGAGGCAGCAGTGCTAACCACTGCGCCACCGTGCTACACCATCCACAACTCCACTGATCTTTGTGTCATCTGCAAACTTACTAACCCACCCATCTATGTTTTCAACCAAGTCAATTATATATATCACAAACAACAGAAATCCCCATATAGATCCCTGTGGAACCCAGTAACCATGGACATCCAGCCATCAAAACACACTTCTATACCAGCCCTTGTTTTATATGGGCTAGCCAAGCCCAGTGACCATGGATCCCATGCATCTTCATATTCTTGATGAGAGACCTTGTTGAAATCCTTCCTAAAGTCCGTGTAGACAACATCCATTACTCTACCCTCACTGATCACCTTCATCACTTCCTCAAAAAATTCCTTCAAGTTAGTAAGGCATGACCTGCCTTGCACAAAGCCTTGCTGACTGTCCCTGATTAGACCATGCCTTTCCAAATGTGTGCAAATTCTATCCTTAAAAATCCTATCCTATCTTCAATATCTTCCCAACCATGAATGTAAAATTCACTACTCTATAGTTTCCTGGATTATTCCTATTTCCCTTCTTGAACAGACAAACAATATGAGCTCCTTGCCAGTCCTTCGCTGGCTAGCAAGGATTCAGAGATTTTGGTCAAGGCTGGACAATCTCCTCTCTTGCCTCTGTCAAAGATGTCATTGGGCCCTGGGGACTTATCCACCTTACAGCTCTTCAAGAGACCCAACACCACTTCTTTCTTGATCTCAAAATGCTCTAGTATTTTAGCATGGAACACACTAATCTCACTATCCTCCATGGCCTTCTCCTGGGTGAATACTGATGCAAAGTATTCATTTGGGATGTCTCCCACCTGCACAGCCTCCAATCACATGTCCCCTTCATGAATGGCCTGACCCTCTCCCTTGTTATCCTCTTGTTTTTAATACATGTATAGAATGTCTTGGGCTTCTCTTTAATCCTACTTACAAAGGTCATTTCATAGCACCTCCGTGCTCTCCTAATTTCCTATTGGAGTCCTTTCCTGCTTTCGTTATATTCCTCACAGGCCCTGTCCAATGCTAGCTTCGTAAACTTTTTCTCACAACTTCCTTCATTATCAAAGGGTTCCTTACCTTGCCATTCTGTCTTTCCTCCTCATTGGAACATGCCAGTTCAGATCTCTGATCAGGAGATCTTTAAACAACTCCCACATTTCAAATGTAGACTTGCCCAAACACAACTCCTCCCAATTAACAATCCCTAGCTCCTCTCTAATTTGTCATAATTTTCCCTCCCCCAATTTAGTACCTTCTTACAACATCCTGACTTATCCCTATTCTTAACTATCTTGAAACATACAGAGTAACAATGACTGTTTCCAAATGTTCTCACACTGAAAAGCCAGTCACCTGACCAGACTTATTAGCCAGTACAAAGCTCAGTATGGCTCCTCCTCTAGTTGGCTGTTAAAGCCTCTAACTCTAAGGAAGTCCCAGTTAATGTGGGGAAGTTAAAGTCACTGACTATGACAACCCTATTGTTATTACCTCTTTAAATAATGCAACTTGTCCACCTCTTTTACCTCCCTCTCTATCTCATCTAAAACAACAAAATCCTGGAACACTGAGCAGCCAGCCCTGTCCCTCTCTCAACAAAGTCTCTGTAATGGCCACAACATCATTGTCCTTTGCGCTGATCCAGGCTCTGAGCTCATCTGCCTTACCCATAATACTCCTTGTGTTGAAATGAACACAATTCAGCCCCAGAGATTACTCGCCTCAAGTTTCTGCTTTTCAGCCTCTTTCCTAACTCCCTGTACTCAATCTGCTGCATGTTACTGGTACCAATGTGCGCAACAATCTCTGACTGCTCCCCCTCCTCCTTAAGAAATGCTGGAAGATTTGCAACAGAGACCGTGTTAATTCATCGAGTTATCTAATAGCACGCAGAACAAGAAAATATAATGTTAAAATGAGAGCTGTGTGTAAAAGTGATACTAGGAAGCATATCTTCACACAGCATAGTGAAAATCTGAAACTCCCTCAGCTGATGTATTTATGCTCTGTCTGTTGACACTTTCACAATTGAGCTGAACAGATATTTGTTGAGTAAAATTTAAAGGGACAGGGAGCAAAGGGAAATTAAGTGATCTAACTGAACAGTCCTGAAGGGCTGAATGGTCCTTTGCCATTCATATGTTCCTGAGTTGTTAACTGCAAAGCAGCAAGAAAGGATGTACAGACGTGAGTGCACTCAAACAGTTCATTTACTTACATCTACCATGTGAGAAAGTTCCATTGTTCCAGGCCGTGAAGATGTACACGGATTGGTCAATGGTACTTGCAACAGCTGACTGCTGCTCTATATGTCAAATTATATTGGACCCATGCTATCATTGAAGAGACTGAAGATATACATTTCCTGTTTTTGAAAGACCGCCTTCAAATTGGGCCTAATTTCTCCACTGGACATAGTCATACAGTGTGAGAGATAAAGATACAGTGGGAATGACAGGAGTAGAGTAAGGGAGCAGCAAACAGTGTTCTGGAGAAAGGTACAACTTGAGGGACAGGCTACAATGGGGGAACAGTATACAGTGTGAGTGAAAGGGTACACTGAGGGAGCAGTATACAGTGTGGGTGAAAGGGGACAATGAGGGAGCAGCATACAGTATGGGTGAAAGGGTACACTGAGGAAGCAGTATACAGTGTGAGTGAAAGGATACACTGAGGGAGCAGTATACAGTATGAGTGAAAGGGTACACTGAGGGAGCAGTATACAGTGTGAGTGAAAGGATACACTGAGGGAGCAGTATACAGTGTGAGTGAAAGGGTACACTGAGGGAGCAGGATACAGTATGAGTGAAAGGGTACACTATGGGAGCAGTATACAGTGTGAGTGGAAGTGTACACTGAGGGAGCAGTATACAGTGTGAGCGAAAGGGTACACTGAGGGAGCAGTATACAGTATGAGTGAAAGGGTACACTGAGGGAGCAGTATACAGTAAGGTGTGAAAGGGTACACTGAGAGAGCAATATACAGTGTGAGTAAAAGGGTACACTGTGGGAGCAGTATACAGTGTGAGGGAAAGGGTACATTGAGGGAGCAGTATACAGTATGGGTGAAAGAGTACACTGAGGGAGCAGCATACAGTGTGAGGGAAAGGGTATACTGAGGGAGCAGTATACAGTGCGAGGGAAAGGGTACACTCAGGGAGCAGCATACAGTGTGAGTGAAAGGGTACTCTCAGGGAGCAGTATACAGTATGAGTGAAAGGGTACACTGAGGGAGCAGTATACAGTGTGAGCGAAAGGGTACACTGAGGGAGCAGTATACAGTATGAGTGAAAGGGTACACTGAGGGAGCAGTATACAGTGTGCGTGAAAGGATACACTGAGGGAGCAGTATACAGTATGGGTGAAAGGGTACACTGAGGGAGCAGTATACAGTGTGAGTGAAAGGGTACACTGGGGCAGCAGTATACAGTATGGGTGAAAGGATACACTGAGGGAGCAATATACAGTGTGAGTGAAAGGGTACACTGAGGGAGCAGTATACAGTTTAAGTGAAAGAGTACACTGAGGGAGCAGTATACAGTGTGACTGAAAGGGTACATTGAGGGAGCAGTATACAGTGTGAGTGAAAGGGTACACTGAGGGAGCAGTATACAGTATGAGTGAAAGGGTACACTGAGGGAGCAGTATACAGTATGGGTGAAAGGGTACACTGAGGGAACAGTATACAGTATGGGTGAAAGACTACACTGAGGGAGCAGCATACAGTGTGAGGGAAAGGGTACACTGAGGGAGCAGTATCCAGTGTGACTGAAAGGGTACATTGAGAGAGCAGTATACAGTATGGGTGAAAGGGTACACTGAGGGAGCAGTATACAGTGTGAGTGAAAGGGTATACTGAGGGAACAGTATACAGTGTGAGTGAAAGGGTATACTGATGGAGCAGTATACAGTGTGAGTAAAGGGTACACTGAGGGAACAGTATACAGTGTGAGTGAAAGGGTACACTGAGGGAGCAGTATACAGTGTGAGTGAAAGGGTACACTGATGGAGCAGTATACAGTATGGGTGAAAGGGTACACTGAGGGAGCAGTATACAGTGTGCGTGGAAGTGTACACTGAGGGAACAGTATACAGTATGGGTGAAAGGGTACACTGAGGGAGCAATATACAGTGTGAGTGAAATGGTACACTGAGGGAGCAGTATACAGTATGGGTGAAAGCGTACACTGAGGGAACAGTATACAGCGTGCGTGAAAGGGTACACTCAGGGAGAAGTATACAGTGTGAGTGAAAGGATACACTGAGGGAGCAGTATGCAGTATGAGTGAAAGGGTACACTGAGGGAGCAGTATACAGTGTGAGTGAAAGGGTACACTGAGGGAGCAGTATACAGTATGGGTGAAAGGGTACACTGAGGGAGCAGCATACAGTGTAAGGGAAAGGGTACACTGAGGGAGCAGTATACAGTTTGAGGGAAAGGGTACATTGAGGGAGCAGTATACAGCATGGGTGAAAGAGTACACTGAGGGAGCAGCATACAGTGTGAGGGAAAGGGTATACTGAGGGAGCAGTATACAGTGTGAGGGAAAGGGTACACTCAGGGAGCAGCATACAGTGTGAGTGAAAGAGTACTCTCGGGGAGCAGTATACAGTATGAGTGAAAGGGTACACTGAGGGAGCAGTACAAAGTGTGAGCGAAAGGGTACACTGAGGGAGCAGTATACAGTATGAGTGAAAATGTACACTGAGGGAGCAGTATACAGTGTGAGTGAAATGGTACACTGAGGGAGCAGTATACAGTATGGGTGAAAGGATACACTGAGGGACCAATATACAGTGTGAGTGAAAGGGTACACTGAGGGAGCAGTATACAGTATGAGTGAAAATGTACACTGAGGGAGCAGTATACAGTGTGAGTGAAAGGGTACACTGAGGGAGCAGTATACAGTATGGGTGAAAGGATACACTGAGGGACCAATATACAGTGTGAGTGAAAGGGTACACTGAGGGAGCAGTATACAGTGTGAGGGAAAGGGTACATTGAGGGAGCAGTATACAGTGTGAGTGAAAGGATACACTGAGGGAGCAGTATACAATGTGAGGGAAAGGGTACACTGAGGGAGCAGTATACAATGTGAGGGAAAGGGTACACCGAGGGTGCAGTATACAATGTGAGTGAAAGGGTACATTGAGGGAGCAGTATACAGTATGAGTGAAAGGGCTCACTATGGGGGCAGTATACAGTGTGAGTGAAAGTGTACACTGAGGGAGCAGTATACAGTATGAGTGAAAGGGTATACTGAGGGAGCAGCATACAGTGTGAGTGAAACGGTACACTGAGGGAGCAGTATACAGTATGGGTGAAAGGGTACATTGAGGGAGCAGTATACAGTGTGCGTGAAAGGGTACACTGAAGGAGCAGTATACAGTATGGGCACAATGAAGGATCTGTTAGTGCTAATGGTCTAATAATCAATCACTCATCCGGAATTATTGAACTCCTTGGATTGTTTTATTTCAAACAGTAAATTACATTATAACTTATGAAACAGATGTGACAGCAATCAGCTGATTTCTATGTTGTAGCTTTGCAAATCCAAAACCAACTGACAAGCAAGGACATGTATATGAAACACATGGAGTGCTTAAAGATTAATCTGTTAAAGGCAAAGTACACATACAGCATTCCATTCTTTCTGAAGAAAGGTTTAACTGTCTACATTATCAAGGAAGCCTGTGAGTCTATTTAATGCATAGGTAATTTTCTGATGCAGACAGATCCGTGATGATGACAGTTTCTGAGTGTGCTGTCTATTACCACAGTCCTCAGTGATATTTATCAGTTATTCGTGTTTGTGTTGGCAAGTTTCTTTTTCATGGAGTGTTGCTGCTGTTCCAAGATGTGCTCATCTTAATTCACCCCAGCTGAGATTTGTTCCAGATGAGCTTTCATTTCATTCTTCAGGCCGTTTTGAGCAGTACAAATCTTCTTAGCATTTATTGTTTTATTCCTTTAGAAGCTTTGCACATGGATTCTTCTAATACCACAGAAGTTTTAAACTTCTGATGGTCAAGCATAATTTCTGCTTAGAACCTGATCTTAGAACTGTCCAGTCCTCCTCAACTTCTTTTTTTCTTTTCTTTTTGTCTTCTTTTGAATTTTGTACCTCTTCCTTGTGCTGTTTCAGCGTGTTTGATTTCCTCCATGTCTTGCTTGACTTCTTCCCCTGGAGTATCATTGCATAACATTTATTTCTGTCTCATGAATGATCAGCAGCTCCGTTATGTACCTCCGGCTGCTTTTGGAGAAATGTCATCTTCTCTGGGAATGCTTTCAGCTCAA
The DNA here is from genome assembly GCF_020745735.1 of Hemiscyllium ocellatum. Classification (NCBI taxonomy): domain Eukaryota; kingdom Metazoa; phylum Chordata; class Chondrichthyes; order Orectolobiformes; family Hemiscylliidae; genus Hemiscyllium; species Hemiscyllium ocellatum. The sequence continues at coordinate 63,712,886 of NC_083414.1, forward strand.
GCCAATGTTTCTGTAATGGCTTCTGCTGGGTCTGACCTGTTTTAAGTGCAAATTGTTCTGGAACTTCCATTAAACTGGCAATATTTTCATTGGATTGGTGATGAGAGCTCTTCCTTCTCTCTGTCTTTCCCTTTGAGACCTTCTTTGTATAACTCCTAAATATGTCATCTTGAAGTTTAGATTTATGCTGCAGTAGTTGCATAGCCATTTCCTCTTCAACTTTAATTTTTTTCTCCACAGCAGGAGATTTTAGTTACGCTAATTCATGAGGAAATGAAGTATTCAATTTTTCTTTATATTTAGTTCTGCAAGTGTTCCATGAAAAAGTCTGTTGTGTTTTGGTTCTGTAGTTGATGTCTTACAAGGTACATGGGCTGTGATTAGTCATGGACTGTGCAAAGTCACAGCATGCTGATACTAACGGTCCAGCAGCAACTGCACCTTCCAGATTAATTGACAGTATTTGCACTCCAGCACTATTGACCCTGCACATGGAATTTAAAGTTTAAAGTTTTACTTTCATAGGTTTCTTCATGAATTCCCATGCCTATGAGTATACAGTTTCTTGGAACTTTCAAGGGTAGTATTCTTGATACTTGCTCCCATGTCAACTTTCATCAATAACAAATATTTTCTGAGGACAGATAATTGGAAATCTTTTCAACACTTGGACAGCGTGATGACATTGATGTCTTCCATGAGACTGACAGTGTGAAACATGTGTTTATTCCTCTGTTGATGGATATTTTGTTCCACAAATCCAGACGACACACGTTTCTGTACAATGGTAGATGCTTTGTTATCGGACAGCCGGCGAGAGAGTCTCAATGTCCCCAAAGTAGCCGTGTGTCTACTTATGGTGACACTTCTCCATGAATCTCTACCCTACACACAAAGACAGTATTTTTTTATAGGGATTAAACAAAAGGTTTATCAGTCACATGTTCGATTGGCATTACATATTTTAAGATAGGTAATTATGAATTTACAAAACTCAATGAATGTCAATGTCCTGTGATAACATGTGAATGGATTACAGGGACTGATTATCGTTTCTTCATGATTATTTGTTGATGGGAAGAGATTAAGATAAAAGAGTGTTGCCTACTCTAAATGGGAGATTCACATACCTTTGCTAATATAGAGGGGAAGTAAGACAATGGGAGCAGGAGGCAGTTTAACAGGGTTGTGGCCAAGGCTATCAGTCTTGTCTGGGAAGGACAAATACCTCTGTCTGAGGCTCCAGAGGGAATCCACATGTGTGGCACCACTGGGCTCCTCTTCTGGGATACAGTCAGTCTCTCCCCTACTAAGTTAAAAATCACACAACATCAGGTTATAGTCCAACAGGTTTAATTGGAAACACTAGCTTTCAGAGCGCTGCTCCTTCATCAGGTGGTTGTGAAGGACACAATTGTAAGACACAGTATTTAGAGCAAAAGTTTACAGTGTGATGTAACTGAAATTATACATTGAAAAATATCTTGATTGTTTGTTAAGTCTCTCATCTGTTAGAACAACCATGTCAGTTTCACTTTTTTCGTACGAAAATCACAAATCCTTTTTAAAAGTTACATTCTCAGGTAAGATAAGATGCTGAAGGTGTTAGCTCCCTGTGTTCCCTGTGTGTGTCATAATGTTTAGACTGATTCTCATCTTAAAAGTTAGTTAACAGAGTCTTACATGGATTAATGCAGTTTTTCAGCAAAATGCAATGTAACTCTGCAAGTACAAATTCACCCCACAAACATATATGTGGGTTTTTGTGCATGTGTGTGTCTGGGGTGGGGATTGTGAGTGTCTGTGAGAGAGAGTGTATATGTGTGTGTGTGTGTGTGTGTGTGAATGTAAAGGGGTTTAAGTCTAAAGAGGGTGCATGTGTGAGTGTGGGAGTGTATGTGTCTGTAGGAGTGTGTGTGTGTGTGTCTGGGATAGGGGGTTGTAAGTGTTTGTGTGAGAGAGTGTATAAGTGTGTGTGAGTGTAAAGGGGTCTAAGTCTGTGAGAGGGTGCATGTGTGAGTGTGGGAGTGTGTATGTCTGTAGGAGTATATATGAGTGTCTGTGTGTGTGTGTGTGTGTGTGTGTGTGTGTGTATAGTGCAATGGTGGTCACCTATAATGTGACATGAACCCAAGGTTCCGGTTGAGGCCCTCCCTATGGGTACCAAACTTAGCTATCAGCCTCTGCTCGGCCATTTTTCACTGCTGCCCATCTTGAAGTCTGCCTTGGAGGATGGTCACCTGAAGGTCCTAGGTCGAATGTCCCATACCACTAAAGTGTTCTCCAACTGGGAGGGAACACTCCTGTCTGTTGATTGCTGTGTGGTGCCCATTCATCCGTTACTGTAGCCTCTGCTGGGGTTCACCAATGTACCGTGCCTCAGGGCATCCTTGCCTGCAACGTATGAGATAGATAACATTGGCTGAGTCACATGAGTACCTGCCACGTACATGGTGGGAGTGCTTCCAATTAAACCTGTTGGACTATAACTTGGTGTTGTGTGATTTTTAACTTTGTACACCGCAGTCCAACACCGGCATCTCCAAATCAGTCCTCCCTACTGAGATGTTCTGTATATATTTTAGGAGGACAGGTTTCCAACTGATACTGCAGTGAGTCTCTTTGGCAGTTGAATGTTTAATCCTTGAGTCCCCAGTGTGTCTCGAAAGAGAAGTAAAACATGGAACTGATCCCTTTGTGGCTTTCCAACTTCCTCACCTCTTTTACTCACCATCTACATTGTCAAATTTTGGTTTGTTGATCACAGGTCAAGTTTATGACTAGATTATCTTTATGCCAGCTTGAGTATACTACATGTACATAGCCTGTTTGGAATGACACTTCCAGCGTTTACTATCTCTGCCAATGACCTTTTTTTGGCCATGTCTCACAAAATTAATTGAAAGCTGGATATTTCTTTGAGGTTAGCAGAAGGTCACAACTTCCTTGTGCTGTGGTATGATTGCTTATTCGAGTGATTGTGTCAATTGTCACATTGGCAATAAAGATCTATAAACTTTGTCAACTTGCAATGATCCCTTCGTACTTATGTTCTACCCCAAGTAGCTCTTGAATGATACAGGTCTTCAATTTGTCTAAAAACTCTTTCTGGAAAACAGCCAAGAGGCAGACGTAATCAGCTGTTCTGCAATTCTGTTTGCTAGTTCCCGTCCGGAATGAGCACGTTTTTCCTGCATCGCTGACAAAGTGGCCTACAGATTTTGTCGGCTACTGCCTGAATGACATGAATCCGAGTCAATCAATGTGGGAGCTAACCTGACTCTGAATTGGCCTTCTATTGTGGCCCCTATCTTTCAATGACAATTTAGCTCTTTAATCCTGGCATGTTTAATCTATGAAGACCTTCATTCCCAATTGTTAAGCAAATTTTGATGATTTATTTTTCTGCACCGAATGCCAACTCTAGAAACAATCGCTTTTAATATCATATTATGAATTCCGTTAGAAGATCTGTTTTGTCACAACTTAAACTGGGGAGTTTTCCTGGGCATTCTGACAACATGCATTTGCACCTCCCTTGTTTGCTAACAACCCAACACACACCCTTATGACTTGTCTATCTCAAGCAAGCAGACATGATCTCTCAATAGAGAATGGTTGCCTTGCCAGCAAGCTGTGTTTTCATCGCACTGCAATGCGGTAGCAATCAAAGACTTTGAGGGCTGTCTCTTGCACTTTAGCTCAATTTAAGACTGTGGACCATGTATTTTACATGTAGATTATTTTGCCTGCTGACTGTTCAAGCATGATAATTTTCATCAGCACAATGTTTTCCATCACTGGCATTCACCATCCCCTGTTAATGACAATGGTCTAATAACCAATTTTATCAGGGACAGATTACTTACGAGTATTACGAATTATGAAGCAGGCATTATATCAAACAAAAATAAAAGGAAAGTACTGCTGCTGCTGGAAATCTAAAACAAAAACAGGAAGTGCTGGAGAAACTAATAGTTCCAGCAGTATCTGTAGAGGGAAGCAGAGTCCAGTGACCCTTTGTCAGTTCTGATGATGGGTCACCTGACTTGAAACATTAACTCAGCTTCTCATTGATCTGTTGCAATACTGGAATGAAAGAGCAGAAATTGTAAATGACCAGAGGACTGCTCTTGGAGTTCTGTTTCAAAATTGTGTGTTCTAGGTCACTGAGTGTAACTTGACTCGTTGAAGGATGTGGGAGAAAGTGAGGACTGCAGATGCTGGAGATCAGAATCAAAAAGTGTGGTGCTGGAAAAGCACAGCAGGTCAGGGACCATCCGAGGGGCAGGAGAGTCAATGTTTCGCGTAAGGTCTTCATCAGGAATGTCTTCAACTGACTTCATCAGTTGAAGGATGTGACCATCATACAAACTGTTATAAATCTAGAACAGACCAACAGGAAGTCAGAGTTCCTAAAGGGAATTCACTGAAAGACGCTCAACACATATAACATGGTGTAGAAAAGGACATAGCATAAGAGACAGGGTTACAATATGAAGAAACTTGGTACATTGTGAAAGACCAAGATTCAATGTAAGGGAACACGGTATGACAAGAGACTGGGATACAGTGTGACAGAGCAGGATACAGTATACTGCAGCAGAGTACAGAACAAAAAATGGGATACAGTAAGAACTGGTTACAGTGTGGTGTTTTGATTTTCAGGCATTATTCCATAAGGCGCTACAAAGTTGGAGCTCATGGAATCATAAGCACCTCCAAACATTTTCTCTTTTGTCCAACCCCCTTTTAAAACCCAAGATTGAATATGTCTCTGGATTTTGTCCTTGAATTGTTGATAAAACCAAATTAGCTGCTCCAATTTTTCCTGAACTTTGGTGCTTCCTTGCACCAGTCTCTAATGAAATGACATATAAGCACATTTCCCAGTAAAAATAATTCCAGACTGAATATAATCCTTCACTTATTCTGAGATCTAATATCATCATCAACTTTCTGCAGTAGAATTTTGTAATTTCTAATAGTAGGTGCTGGAGGTATTTCTTTGGGAATGGACAGTTGTGACGTGGGCGAAATCAAGAGCAGGACAGAAACATGGTGAAAACGTTGACGGTCACTATAAGATTTAGAGAGATGGACAGTGGGCCATTCACTTACTTGCATTGTCTTGATTTGATGGAACCTTGATGGAGTTTGACAGAAAATAAAACAATTGCACCAAGGGAGTAGACATGCTGCATTAGAGTGATGATGTCTCACCATGCTTTCCAAAGGATGTGCAGGTCAGATGACTTGGCCGTGCTAAATTGCCTGTAGTGTTAGGTGTATTAGTCAATGTTGAGTAGGGAAATGAGCCTGGGTAGGTTACTCTTTGGAGGTTCGGTGTGGACTTGTTGGGCTGAGGGGCCTGTTTCCACACTGTGGGGAATCTAATCTAATCTAACTGTGCATGTGTGATAGCATTGTTATGTGGAGTTGACATATGCAGATTGTCATTGTGCATGCATCGGGCAGTGCTGGTCCCTATCTTCTAGCTAGTCCAATAATTACTGTATCCATCTGTTAAGTTAGTCACTCTGTGCCTTTGCAGGTGTGAAACTGTCTGTTGAAGTTGCTGCACCCACAAATATTGCTATCCTAATGGCCATGTCATTAATAGTAATGAGTAAAGCAGGGTACTTTTCCCACCCCAGTATCACATTGGGGTGCAAAGTGAAAAATCTACCCCTTGACACATTCAAGTCAGAGGATCAAACAACAATAACAAAGACACGAGTAAAAAAGACTTCCTTGCAACATTTGAATCCACATGAAAAAATAATGATCTTTCAGAAGAAACACAGCAGACCATAAGACAAGCTATTGCACCTACATTAGGCTGAAAAAAAGAAGGGAACACACTTAATGCTCAAGAAAATAAAGACTTAAAAAGACAAAAACATTGTTATCCTACCTGCAGACATGTGATGCACAACCATTATTTTTTAAAAATCCGACTATCTTGAAAAGTCAACCCCACAACTAGATTAGATTAGATTCCCTACAGTGCAGAAACAGGTCCTTTGGCCCAACAAGTCCACACCGACCATCCAAAGAGTAATCCACCCAGTCCCATTCCCCTCTAACTAATGCACCTAACACTATGGGCAATTTAGCATGGCCAATTCACCTGACTAGCACATCTTTGGACTGTGGGAGGAAACTGGAGCACCTGGAGGAAACCCACGCAGACACAGCGAGAATGTGCAAACTCCACACAGACAGTCGCCCGAGGCTAGAATCGAAACTGGGACCCTGGTGCTGTAAGGCAGCAGTGCTAACCACTGAGCCCACTATTAAACAGAACCTCATCCTTTCTAACAGGACTTTAAAAAAATCAAATGAACAGGACAGACTTCCAAAATATGAGACCAGATGGATCCAACTGCTTCTATGGATTACCAAAAATACACAAACCCAGTGTCCCCCTCAGACCCAAAGTCTGGTACACCAACATTCAGGCTAGCCAAAGAACTCCACCAAAAACTAAAACACCTAATTGAAAATTCATGCCACTCCATTCACTCCAGCCAAGAATTCCTGAACACCATCAAAGACGCCAAGATAGAAGAGGATGAAATAATGGTGTCCTTTGACATTACAGTCCTTTTCACATCAATTAACATCGACCTGGCCAAAGAAACACTCATCACTACTAGGAAAACCAGGATCACAATCACCAGACAGCACCAACTCCATCAGCAAAAACAACATCCTCAAACTAGTGGACCTGTGCCTCACCACCCATTTCACATTCAATAACAAAACCTACAAACAAGTCAACAGAACACCCATGGGATCACCAATACCAGGGCTCATACCAGAAGCAGTAAGGCAGAGACTTGAACAAGCTGCCTTCCCATCCATCCAACCCAACTTTTGAGTCTGCTATGTAGACGACATCTTCGTCGTGTTGGGACGGACCCTCGGGGGTCCCGTCGCCACGTGTCCTTGGAAGGAGAGACCCACACTGGCAACTTTAGTTTGGAGCAGAGCACCGTTTATTTTGCAGAATCAAAACTGGCAAACTATACAACGAATTCTACAGCATGCAATTCGTTGGAGAAGGCGTTCTGCCCCTCTGCTCAACTTCGCCCCAGTTATACCCCTCGCTGGCCAGTGCTCCAGGTCAGGTGTCCACGTCTGGCCTTCCTGTTGGCTACTCGTTCCCGGGCAAAGCGTTCCGCTCTCTGGTTGGATGGTTTGAGCTGTCTGTCCGTTTGCCTCGGAGCGACCAGTCCCGTAGACATTGTGGGGCCACTGGTCCTGCTTATTTAATTAGTGGTTTACCAGAAACAATAGTTCATTACCATTTAAGTGAGTAGTTTCGATGGTTCAATCGACAGCTCAACTAATCCAATTAGCAATGTCTACCGGTTACAAATTCCAGAGGTACAATTAACAGGCAGTCTATCAGCTAGCCTCTGATCAGATTAGGAGGCCAGCAGTTTCCAGTTCAGTGATCATGATAGTTTAACCATTTCAGGCCCGGTATTAGAAGCACTTGTTACAGTTATAGTTTTTTCCCTCCCTAGATCTAGTGTGCCCATCCCACTAGTACAACTACCCCAACAGTCGTCACAAAAGGAACAAATTACTGGAAATAGACAACACCATCAACAATATCCTGACAGGCAAAAAAATCCATAAAAGAGGAGGAGAAAGACAGCAGACTCCTATTCCTAGATGTGACAGTTGAACGTACAGTTAACGGAGAGCTTCAAGCCAGCATCTACAGAAAAACAGCACACGTGGACCAAATGCTTAACTTCAGAAGCAATCACAACAACACCCACAAATGGAACTGCATTAAGACATTATTTCAATGAGCTACATCACACTGCAGCACCCAAAAACTACAAACAGCAGAAGAAAAATATCTATATGACGTTTTCAAGAATAACGGGTACCCAATAAACACAATCCATCGATTCCACAGAAACAAACCCAAACACTCAGACACAACACAACCAAAAACTATAGCCACATTACCTTACATCAAAGATATATCAGAAATGACTTCCAGACTACTCAGACCCCTTGGCATCATGGTAGCCCACAAACGTACCAACACACTTAAATAGTGACTAAGGAACTTAAAGGATCCATTAGATACCACCAGCAAACTAACATCATTTACAAGATACCATGCAAAAACTGTAAAGAAAAACTACATTAGACAAACTGACAGGAAACTTGCCACCAGGATACATGAACACCATCTGGCCACCAAAAGATGACCCACTCTCACTACTTTCCATAGATACAGACTAAGGAGGACATCACTTTGACTGGGACAACACACACACATCCTGGGACGGGCGAAACAGAGACACGCACAAGAATTCTTAGAGGAATAGCATTCTAACCGGAACTCCATCAATAAACACATCGATTTAGATCCTATCTACCTTCCCTTGAGAAAAAAAACAGGAAATGACATCACCCACCTTAAAAAACTAAGACCTATAAATAGGGAGATTAGATTAGATTACTTACAGCGTGGAAGTGAGGCCCTTCAGCCCAACAAGTCCACACCAACCCGCCGAAGCGCAACCCACCCATACCCCTAACCTAACGCTACAGGCAATTTAGCTTGGCCAATTCACCTGACCCGCACATCTTTGGACTGTGGGAGGAAACCCACACAGAGAACGTGCAAACTCCACACAGTCAGTTGCCTGAGTCGGGAATTGAACCCAGGTCTCAGGCAGTGTGAGGCAGCAGTGCTAACCACTGTGCCACCGTGCCACCCAAGGTGGGACATACCACCAGCGCTTCACCAGCGACTCTCACTGATGAATTTCTCTAGTTTGGTGATAAAACATCTGAAAACAAACCTTCAAGCTCAGTGAGCAAACCTACAGACTTATCATCAACCTGCCCTACAAATCTTCTCAAAAATCGTTGACTTGTAATCCATTTAATTGAGATGAGGAGGAATTTCTTCTCACAAAGGGTTAAGAGTTTTTGGAAATCCTTGCCTAAAGCAGCTGTGGGGCAAAGTCCTTGTGTATATTTAAGGCTGAAATAGACAGATGCTTGATCAGGGTTATGGGGAAAGGGCAGGAAGGTGAATGTCAGGAATATCGGATCAGCCATGATCCCATTGAATAGCAGAGCAGGCTATGACCCTGTTCCTATTTCATATGGTCTTATAGTCTTAACTTTTGTGAATAAATTTCCTTCCTAAGGGGGATTGTTCAGCCCTGTCAGGTCTGGTCACTCCAGTCATTGACCTGTTGCAATGTGGAATGAAAGGATTGCTGTTGGAGTTCTGTTTCAGAACTGTGTGTTTGAGCTCGCTGAATCCAAATTGGGACTGTTGAAAGATGGGACTACAAAAATAATGTGTGTAGACTCTCTGATGCCTAACCTAAGGCTTGGGATTTCAGGGAAAATCTGTCTGTGAATAAGATCACTGAATAAGTCGCACAGTGTTGTAAAGATGTTAAAATACATAATCGTGAAGGAGCTGTTTTAGTTTCTAATATTTAATATTTTATGATTGCAAAGTGTCTTAGTTTGATGGAGTTTGACAGAAAGCTTTTACAGAGGCGGGGAAGGACATCCATAAACATTTTTCAAAAATCTGTTTTGCTTACAATAGTTTTGAAACATTTATTTGCAGTGGGATGTGGGTGTTACTGGCTAAGTCAGTTTTCCCTAATTTCCTGGAGTGGCTGATGATTAGGACAGTATTCTGACCCAGCAACAGGGAAAGAACAGTAACTCCCAAGGCAGGAAGTAAAAGAAAAATACTGCCGCTACTGGGAGATCTGAAGTAAAAACAGAAAATGCTGGAGAAACTCAGTAGGTCAGGCAGCATCTGTGGAGACAGAAACTTAACGTCTCGAGTCCAACGACTCCTGTTGGTACAGCATTTATATTTCCAAGTCAGAATGGTATGTGGCTCCAAGGGAAATTTCTAGTTGCATCTGCTGTCCTTGTCCTTCTAGGTAGAGGTCGTGGGTTTTGAAGGTGCTGTTGAAGGAGCCTTAATGAGTTCTTGCAATGCATTCTTGTGGATGTGGCTGCTTCTGTGTTTCAGGGGTGGATGGAGTGGATGTTCAAGGAGTTGCTTTGGTTGGCACTGAGCATCTTGGGTGTTGTTGGACTTCCCATGAACTACCCAAGCGGAGATAATCCATCACACCAGGGGCTTGGTGGTGGTGGACAGGCTTTTGGTGCAAACTGTTTGGTGCAATTTCGCTTGGGTTCATTTATACAACAGTAGCTGTGATTCAGCAGTGAGGATGTGAAAGTTAATTTAACCTTTGGTTAAAAGATGGAAACTCTAATAGAGGAGCATTATTATGAGGGGATGGAATAGTGGTTTTGTTGCTAGATTTAGTAACCCAGAGACCTGGTTTCAAATCCCACTAAGGTGGAGTCTGAATTCAAGAAAAAATGGGAATTAAAAGTTTAATGAAACGATTGTTACCAAAAAAAAACCGTGGTTCCCTGCTGTCCTTACTTAGTCTGGCCTACATTTGGCCCTAGACCCACAACAATGTGGTCGACTCTTAACTGCCCTCTGGGTAATTAGGAATGGGTAATAAATACTGGCCCAACCAGTGATGCCCACATCCTGTGAACTAATGGATTTTTTAAAAAATCCCTCAGCACTGAAGCAACTGCTGAGGAACACAATTTCAAATTTCTGGAGTAAGGTGTGGCCCATCTCTTTCGAACTGACAGGTTTAGATTTTTTAGATTTAGATTTAGGCTTTATTGTCATGTGTACTCAAGTATGGTGTACAAGAGAAAGGTGAAATATGTAAAATACTGTATCGCCACATACAGCGCCAACGTGGTTACAAAGTAAATAGGTACAAATTTTATTTCTTTATTCTTCTATTTTTGTAAGTAAGTTAAGAAGTTCAGTACTATGATCTTCTTAGCAGGAAGTAGAAAAAAGAAGAAAAACAAAGAATATAAGATTTATTTGATTCATTTATTTATTTGATTTATTTATTGTCGCATGTATTTTGTTATAAAATAGGAAAAAATGTAGTAAAGTGTCTCCACTCTCCAGCAGCATCTTAAAACATAGAAAAATAAAGCAAAGCATAAAATATAAAGGCAGACACATTAAGAAATAAATTAAAAGTGTTCAGCTTTACTGTCCTTCTTGTTAAGTGCTCTGCCATGGGTTGTGGGCCTAGTGGCCAGGCACAAGCCCATTTCACTGGAATGAAAGTCACCACTCTTTGGCGCCATCTTGTCTTCAATGACGCCCTCACCACAATGAGTCCTTGATGGACCTCGCCCGCGCAAACGACACCAATGCTACACAGGCCGAAACTCGACTCTGGTACCGCCAGTGGTCTGCTTCCGGCCCACCTCACCAATGCAGCTCCTGTTGACACCATCAGGAATCCAAACCCGCCTCTGCCACAGCAGCCATGAATCAGTGCTAGGACCACCTTGTCAAAGCAGAGTCCGCCGGGAACTCAAACTCACCTCTGACACTGCAGCCTTACAATTAAGTCAAGGCTAATTATAAAGATATTAACGTGAAGTTTAATATCTCCTTCACTCTGCTTTTGGTGATTCTGTGCATGTTTAAACTGAAGATATTAAGTACACTGTCGAGAGCTATCAGAGGATTTACTGAGCCAAACAGTACAAACTACAGGATTACTGCAACATTCTTGCTTAATGACTAAAACTGATGCATCTCATACGTTCCAGCTCAGTTGCCCCCTCCAGCAGCAAATGAAACAATATCCTTTTAACTGCTTAGACAATCCCCTCACTGGCCCCAGATTAACAGGAAATCATACAGAGAGGCAGCTGAGAACGCAATGTTTACAATTATTTTCAGTGTCTCTTTAGCACGCAAAGAGGAAATGAAAATAGTTATATTTTTCCACCCTCAAAAGCAAGTATGTAAATGGAGGCCCAATCTGTATTAGATTTGGTCATGATTTTACTTCCTGGTCAAACAACTTGTGGCTTAGGCTCGTGGGTGAAGGTGGGTAAGGGACAAGAGGATTGTCTGCTCCCAGCGAAGCGTACAATCTTGTGAGTCCTTGCCTTGTGAAAGAAATTGGGAGAATATTTTAAAAGTTAATATTTTTTAATGGACTTTAGTATATCAAAATCACCATCAGGTGAAAAAACGTTATCACTAATTTGTAACTGTCAGCTAAAATGAGCATGATAGTGAGGCAGAAGGGTATTAATAGTGGGAAATTCTATTGGAGCACTGAAAACGGAACCGTCCCGGTAGAAGGAAATTGATAGTGGGATTTTCTCTCAATCAAGGGGTCATTAACTGCAGAGGGACACTGAGAAGGGCCACTCTGTGTTGTGTTATGGCATAGATTTCAGATCAGATAGACCTGTACCCTTGAGACAGTGACATGCCATCACAACATATAATCTTTTGTTTTAAAGGTACCTGCCTCAACTTCAGTCACTGGCTCTCTTTAACGAGTCAGTTATATGTATGCAATATATTGTGATATCGGTAGCATGAATGTAAGCCTGAGATATTGTAGCCTCGTAAATAGTTGGTATTATAAATAAATTTGAAGATATCAGATTTTACACTTTTGCACTGTATGTTACATATCTAACACAGAGATAGCCACAAATGCCATCACTCTCTGAAAAAGGACACCAATGCAGGAATCCGGTTGGAACTTTGATAGCGAGACTCTCTCCGTGAGGATAGAAGACCCCTTTACAAAGGGTCACACAGATTTCTATGTAAAGCAAATATCCATTTCATAAATCTCATCTCTGGAACTGTTAGCAATCTAAGATCTTTAAAATTCCAATTGTATTGTGCATTTTTGCTTTCCAGAATGTTGCGATTATCCTCGACAAATTCTATGGTGTAGCTGACGATTGAACCTATCTTCAGCTTGGCCTCTGTTCAAGTCTCTCTAACATATTGTGCCAAAAAACAGTTCTGCATCAACTATCTCTAGTTCCAATGTTGGTTCAGCTTAACTTCAGGAAAACAAAAACACCAAAATTACTGCCATACTCTTGGCCTGTTACTCTATTTCTCAATACAGCAAAAAAATGTTCAAAAAATGTGGACTGAAAACTGACAAGTTCCAAGTACAACAGAGACCACAACAATAAAATACTGGATATATTTTGACTATGTCAATTCAATTTCACATTGAAGTAACCATTTCAGAATGAGACGAGATATTAAACAGAGGTAGTCATGATTGAATCTTTTCCAGCATTTTTACTTTCACAAGCTTTCTGATTATTTAAATTGCAACAATTATAAAATGGGTAGGGCACAGAAAGAGGCCATTCAGCCCATCATGCCTGCAGTGGTTCTATTAGTGCCAATTTCCCCAAATCCCACATATCACGGCCGATCACAAAGATTTTCCACAGTAATTTGGGGTGATTCGTGCCCATTTGCTTTATTTCACGGTAGGTGTTGCTGACCAATCAATTTTTGATTAGGTTTTCCAATTTTGGTGCTCAGCTTTCCTGTTTGCTGATTGGTATTTTCCCTACCTTGTTCAGATGTGATTAGTTCCATCCATTCGTGTTAACTTGCTCCTCCACTTCACTCCTGCCTCAGTAACTGAAGTCCTCATTCATCCTTTGCTACCCCCGGACCTGACAATTCCAATACCCTTCTGACCAATCTCATAACATTATTTCTTCTACAAGTTTGAGTTCATTCAAAGTTCTACAGCCTATGGCCAAAATGACATCAGGTCCTTACTACCCATGAGCTATGTGCTAGTTGGGCGACACTAGCTCTTGTTTAAGAAATATTTTAATTTCAAAATGATCCTATTTTGAAATCCCTTCCATTGCCTCACATCTTTCTGTCTCTGTGACCTGCACAAGCCCCATAACCCTCTGAAATATCTGTACTCAACTAAATCTGACCACTTCAGTATCTTTCGGTTTTCTGCTTTCAGATGTTTTTTAAAAGCTATCAAGTTTATTCCTCATCTCCTTGAATATCATGATTAGTGGCTGTGTCAAATTTTACTTTCTACCAATTGAGGCACTTTGGATTTTTAAAAATCACATTAAAACCTCTTCCACAGGTTGTTGTTGTGAATGACTACTTTTTTTATTTTGCGTGCCACTTGAGTTTCTGAGAGAGAGGAATATCAGATCAGCCACAATTTCACTGAATGGCAGAGTAGAATCAATGGGCTGAATGCCTACTCCTGCTGCCATAGCTTACGTCTTATGGAGGTGGAAGTGATTATTTGTCGAAAATAAGCGCGACTTTAATAACCATGCACAAAAGTTATCAGAGAGTGACATAATTTAGATATCAGCAGCAAATTTCAGCAGTGGTAGACTTACACCCTCTCATGTGAAATTGATGTGGAGATTTCTATGGAAACAGATCTTTCAAAATTAAAGGAGATTATTCATCCAATATGCAGACATTGAGCCATTTCTGCATCATTTGTTTCTCCAATTTTTGTAGGAATTGTTTCACGTTTTATCTCACGAGCAGTTACAATGCAGGTATCTACTTGGCATCATGGAAAATTGTTCTGTGCACAAAAAAGGACAAATCCACCCAGGCAATTATTGTCCCCTCACTATATTCTCTTATCATCACTTAAGAAGTGGAAAATATAAACTCTCCCAGCCCACAACCTTCTGAAATATCAGAATTTAGCTAAATCTGGCCACTTTCGCATCACTGTTGTCTGAAGCACTTGCTTAGCAATAATCTGCTCAGTGATACCTCCGTTTGGTCACTCAGCTCTTGACCTCATTATAGCCTTAGTTTACTAACATTTCTGCTATGCCAACAGCACCCTCAACTGAACACACGGAGTTACTTTGAGAGTGCCCAGTTCGGGCAGTGTGCCACATACAAACCGTGCCATCTCTAGCAAGGGCACAAACAGCCATTGCAGAACTGGGCAGATGCAAGCCAATGGCAGCATCTAATTTCTACAGCCCCCCCCCCCCCCCCCCCCCCTCCCTTTCCCTGCAGCTGCCCAGTTGACTGCAGGAACAGCAGCAACACTAAATATAGTATATTTTTGAAGTAAAAGAATTCTCCTGGCTACCCATGAATCTTTGTGACAGCTGAGTTTCAAGAAAAGTGCTGAAGGTGAGAGTCCCTTCAAAAATTGCCCATTTTGCCATCTGATGCCACAAACATTATTTGGAAGAAAAGAAAAGCTGCACGGTGCTAATCCAAATGTCCTACTTCACACAGGGGCAGCGTCTGGAAATCCTCCAATGGCAGCTGAGGGTCCGACTGCCCCACCAGCGAGCATGCTAGATAAAATGGCGGGCTACGAGTCAGTAGCAATAGGTGACGGTAAGTGAAGGACAGAGGTTCAATGATTGTTGCAGATTAATTATATGAAGAAAACCAAACACTGTAGATACTAGAAATCTGAAACAGAAACAGAAATTGTTGGAGAAAGTGCATCTGTGGAAAGAAGGCACAGTTAACGTTTTGAGTCCTTCTTCAGAACTAATAGTAGCTGGTGGTATATATGTTGGTGACACAGGATAAGGGTAAAGCAGCGACCAAATAAGCTAGATTGGAGCCCAGAGAGAGGGAAAGACAGGCAGACAAAGGAATAGTAACCCAGGGAGAAAGAAGAGCTGATGATGGGGACAATGAGTTGGTGAAAATGGGTTAACTGTACTGAAAGCAGCCCGTGTCAGGGTCTGTGGTATGCGGGAGAGGTAAATGACATGGAAGAAGGTATCCAAGTCCTAAAACTATTGATCTTAATATTGTGACCTAAAGGTTGCAGGGCACCCAAGTAGAAAGCTGTTCTTCCAGCTTACACTGAGCCTTGCTGGAGCACTGCAGCAGATCTGAAATCAAAATGTTGGCCAGGGAACAGGGTAGTGGATCAAAGTAGCAGGCAACTGGAAGCTCAGAATAATTTTTGTGACAGGATGTAGGTGATATGCAAATGTATATGATGTTATGCAAATCTGATCAAATGTGTCAACCCAAATTCAGATTGATACCTCTAATCTAATTTAGCAAGGGTTTCAAACAGGTTACATTTAGAATAGTAAGTCCTCACTAAAAGTTGTGGATATGTTTCTGAAATCTTTGTGCTCTGCATCATGTTGTGACTGTACAGGACATTGGTGAGGGCACTTTTGGAATACTGTGTTCAATACTGGTCTCCCTGCTGTAGGAAATATGTTGTTAAACTAGAAAATGTTCACAAAAGATTTACAAGAAGGTTGCCTGGGTTGGAGGGTTTGACCTCTAGGGAGAGGCTGAATAGGCAAGGTCCTTTTTTCCCTGGAGCTTTGAAGGGTGACCTTATAAAGCTTTATAAAGTCATAGGGGACATGGATATGATGAATAGCCAAGGTCCTTTCTTTCCCCTGGTTAGGGGAGTCCAAAACTAAAGGCCGTAGTTTTAAGGTGAGAGGGGAAAGATTTAAAAGTAATCTAAGATGCAACTTTATCATGCAGAGAGTGCTGCGTGTATGGAATGAGCTGTCAGAGGAAGTGATGGAGGCTGGTACAATTGCAACATGTAAAAGGCATTTCGATGAGTATGTGAATAGAAAGAGTTTTGAAGGATATGGGCCAAATTCTGGTAAATGGGACTAGATTAATTGAGGATATCTGGTCGGCATGAACAAGTAGGACCAAAGGGTCTGTTTCTGTGCTGTACATCTCCATGACTCTACTCGAAGTTTCTTTCTGATTTAAGTGCATTGTCATTGACGGGTCATTCCATTGTTTATTTGTATGTGACTCTATTTAAATTGATATTATAACAAATATATAATAAGTTGAGCACTAGGTATACTATTGACATGATTGTGATGCATATAATGAGAGGAAATTCTGTCTCCAATTTCCACAGAAGAAAGGTACCTGCCTCCCCCAGTTTATCCAATGCCCAGTGCAGACTGTGGCCAACAACAGCCTGTTCAGCAGTGGAGGTGAGACTTGAATCTGAAACGTATAAATCTGGAAGTGGCCCTGCTCTATATGATGCATTTTAAAGGGACACATGGTATTTCCAGCAGGCAGCCATTTTGGCTATGAAGGTGTTTCCATTCCACTTCACCAAAGATATCAGCATAATATTTTATTCCTTTCTCCCTCATCTTATGAAATAATATGTAACCACTCCTTTAAGGTAAACATGTCCCACATTCTTGTCATATCTTGGGTAAAAACATTGGATTTATTATTGACTGTCTTACATTATTTTGACCCCACAAAGATCAATTTTTATTGTAGTGGCCCTAGATGAACATTTCTATTTAATTACTGATTTTGAACCTCCCTCATCCTCCAACTTTAAATATCCTTGCAGAATGTTCTATTCTCTGATTACCAGGTCAGGCAAACAAATTTACAAACCCTGGCTGATCGCCTGGCTTGGAGGTGATGGTCGAGGCCATGAGCTTACAGATTGTGGTTGAATACAATTCTGCTACTGCTCATGGCCCACAGTATCTCAGTCTTGAGTTGCTAGTTCAAAAATTCCTGAAGAAGGCCTTATGCCCGAAATGTTGAAGATGCCTGAAGAAGGGCTTATGCCCGAAACGTCGAATCTCCTGCTCCTTGGATGCTGCCTGACCTGCTGCGCTTTTCCAGCAACACATTTTCAGCTCTGATCTCCAGCATCTGCAGACCTCACTTTCTCCTTGCTAGTTCAACATCAACTTTGGCAATGATTACTTTCATGAGTGAATAAAACATTGGTAAATGAATGGATGAAAAAGGAAGGGGCTATTGACAAAAAATACACTCACAATATTCTCTGTACCGTCTCGCCTACAGTATTCCCTCCATCACTGAAGATAAAGCTAGACAAGCATTGCTCAAACATGCATCTGATCATGTCACTTACAGCAGCCGGCCCGCGGAAGAAATGGTCATCAAAGAGTTAAAACCGTATAACATGTACAGGGTATGTGATTGCTGAACTATTATTGTGTCTTTCACTTTCTGTTCTAAACTGTTCCCCTTGTTGATAATCAAGTGCTTAATTCAAGTAATGGGCATTAACTGGGGATTCAATTGTGTTCATTTTACTAAGAGCAGGGGTAGGATATCAGGAGACTTCCTTATGGTAATGGTTACCAACAGGTCCAGTGGGTAGTCAAGGGAGTGTTTCAGAGTGACTGTGACTCCATCGGCTCCTTGCAAAGCTAACACACAATGTTCACTGGTATGCAAGTGATTTTCTGTAGCCCGTGGATATGGGTGTCAGCTATTATAATTGCAACAGCGCACTTGGAACTGTCACATATTATGTGTACCTCATAATCACTTGTGACTCAGTTAGGCCCACTGGATTCAGACTGTCTCCATCCAAAGAAGAAAGCCATCCAAGAGTTTTGCTCTAAATTTCAATCGGTGTTTTGGCAGGTTGTAATTTTCCCAGATATTGTAAGGGTCCTGGTAAAATTTCTCAGTGAATATTTCTTCTCCAAAAGGTTTACAAACACCTTGACACAAAACCTGAATAAATAAAACAATTTAACTTTTAAACACACACAAGCTTATTACATTGAACAAATGAATGTGTTCCCGTGAATGTATGAAAATTATCAGTCACAAAACTAGATAAATCCCAAAAAGAAAATAGCCAGCTCTAATTTCTATGAAATGATCCAAGGTTTAAAATTTACTTGCTATAGATTACTTTCTTTCCAAATGAAATTTAGGATATCAGTCAAGTTTTGAAGAAGACATTTCCTAATCAAACTGTTGAGAGATTATTATCCATCTCTGGAATAGGTAGGACTTGAACTCTGGCCTCCTAGTCCAGATATAGGGACACTATCACTGCACCACAAGAAGGGCTACCCCAACCCTGAGTGCATGGGATTTATTAGGGGATCTGAAACCATCTAAAGAATTCCAATGAATCAAAGTTGTTTAAGTTCATTTATAATGAATTTTTGGAGCAGTGTAATCAATGGTTACATAGAAAATGTTAATCTGATCAATAATAGACCATCTCTCATTGATATCGGTTATTTAGTGACAGCTTTGCAAAGCATTGGGATGGTAAGCATTTATTGCCCATCCCTGTTGCCCTTCAGAAAGTGGTGGTGAGTTGCCTTCTCAAACCGGTGCAGTCCATGGGTGGGATGCTCTTCGCAGAGTCAGTGTGGACGTGATGAACCAATGGCTTGCTTCCACACTGTATGGATTATATGATTCTCCTCACAGCTTGCAATTCTTCCAAGTTTTGTCTCTTTTGAAAACTTTGAAACTGTCCCTTGCACACCAAGATCAGATTATTAATATGTATTAGGAAAAACAATATCAACCGCTGGGGAACTCCATGACAAACCTTCCTCCAATCGAAGAGCATCCATTTACCATTACTTTCTGCTTCCTATCATTGAGCCAATTTTATACTAATATTGTTACTGTCCCTTTTATACCATGACCAACAGTTTCCTCATAAGTCTATTGTCTAGCTCTGCATCAAATACCTTCTGTAAGTCCACATATACCAACCACATCAACAGCATTACTCTCATCAAATCTGTTGCCTCTTCAAAAAAACTCCAGCAGATTAATTCAACACAATTTCCTCTTTAGAGATCCATGCGGATTCTTCCAAATCGACCCAGCTTTTCCAGGTATTTCCTAATTCTATCCCAAATAATTGTTTCTAAATGTTTTCCCACCACCAAAGTTAAACTGATTGGTCTGTAGTTATGGGATTATCCTTACAATCTTTCTTGAACAAGGCCATGACAGTTACAATCCTCCAGTCTTCTGACACTTTTGCCTAAGTCCAGGAAAGACTGAACAATTATAGTCAGTGCCCGCATAATTTCTACTCTCACTCTCTTCAAAATCCTTGGATGTATCTCATCTGGTCACAATGCCTTGTCAACTTTGTGTCAACAATTGATTCAAGGTCTTTATTAATTGATCCTTAATAATGTTGAATCCTTCTCATAACAAAATTTCCTCAGTTGTCGCCATAACCTGAGCAGCATCCTCTTCTTTTGTAAAGACAGATGCAAAGTTTTTATTTAATACTTCAGTCATGTCTCCTGCCTCCATGTGTGAATCCCCTTTTTTGGTTTCTGATCAGCCCTACACCTCTTTTAGCCATTCTCTGATTGTTTATTTGCCTGTTGAAGTATTTGGAATTTCCCATTATACTAGTCTTTTCTCAACGCACCTCTTTGCTTCTATTACTGGCTTTTCACTTTGCCCAAACCCTCAATATTTCTGTTGGTTCTCAAATTGAGTTCCATTGACGGTCATACTCTGCTTGGCTTTCCCCGGTCCCCAATGCCTTATTTTCACGATGGACATCCAGTCCCTGTACACCTCCATCCCCCATTACAAAGGACTCAAAGCCCTCCGCTTCTTCCTTTCCTGCCGCACCAACCAGTACCCTTCCACTGACACCCTCCTTCAACTGACTGAACTGGTCCTCACCCTGAATAACTTCTCTTTTCAATCCTCCCACTTCCTCCAAACTAAAGGAGTTGCCATGGGCACCCGCATGGGCCCCAGCTATGCCTGTCTCTTCGTAGGATATGTGGAACAGTCCATCTTCCGCAACTACACTGGCACCACTCCCCACCTTTTCCTCCGCTACATCGATGACTGTATCGGCGCTGCCTCATGCTCCCACGAGGAGGTTGAACAGTTCATCAACTTTACTAACACCTTCCATCCCGACCTCAAATTCACCTGGACCGTCTCAGACTCCCTCCCCTTCCTAGACCTTTCCATTTCTATCTCAGGCGACCGACTCAACACAGACATCTACTATAAACCGACTGACTCCCACAGCTACCTGGACTACACCTCCTCCCACCCTGCCCCCTGTAAAAACTCCATCCCATATTCCCAATTCCTTCGTCTCCGCTGCATCTGCTCCCAGGAGGACCAATTCCAACACCGCACAGCCCAGATGGCCTCCTTCTTCAAGGACCGCAGATTCCCCCCAGACGTGATCGACGATGCCCTCCACCGCATCTCCTCCACTTCTCGCTCCTCCGCCCTTGAGCCCCGCTCCTCCAACCGCCACCAAGACAGAACCCTACTGGTTCTCACCTACCACCCCACCAACCTCCGTATACAACGTATCATCCGCCGTCATTTCCGCCACCTCCAAACGGACCCCACCACCAGGGATATATTTCCCTCCCCATCCCTATCAGCGTTCCGCAAAGACCACTCCCTTCGTGACTCCCTCGTCAGGTCCACACCCCCCACCAACCCAACCTCCACTCCCGGCACCTTCCCCTGCAACCGCAGGAAATGTAAAACTTGCGCCCACACCTCCTCCCTCACTTCCCTCCAAGGCCCCAAGGGATCCTTCCATATCCGCCACAAGTTCACCTGTACCTCCACACACATCATCTATTGCATCCGCTGCACCCGATGTGGCCTCCTCTACATTGGGGAGACGGGCCGCTTACGTGCGGAACGCTTCAGAGAACACCTCAGGGACGCCCGGACCAACGAACTCAACCACCCCGTGGCTCAACACTTTAACTCTCCCTCCCACTCCACCAAGGACATGCAGGTCCTTGGACTCCTCCACCGGCAAAACATAACAACACGACGGCTGGAGGAAGAACGCCTCATCTTCCGCCTGGGAACCCTCATTTCCCCTCCCCCCACCTTGTCTCAGTCGGTTCCCTCAACTCAGCACCGCCCTCCCAACCTGCAATCTTCTTCCTGACCTCTCCGCCCCCACCCCACTCCGGCCTATCACCCTCACCTTGACCTCCTTCCACCTATCACATCTCCATCGCCCCTCCCCCAAGTCCCTCCTCCCTACCTTTTATCTTAGCCTGCCTGGCACTCTCTCCTCATTCCTGATGAAGGGCTTATGCCCAAAACGTCGAATTTCCTATTCCTTGGATGCTACCTGACCTGCTGTGCTTTAACCAGCAACACATTTTCAACTTTAGCGAAATTGCCAGCCTGCAACTTCAACTGGACTCCATTTTTAGTTCAAACCATGTGAATTAAACATGATTCACCTTTTTGTTGACTTTACTTAATATTGATTTTGTTGATTTTTGTCCCAAAATATAATTTCCAAATGCTTTCCCACCACCAGGATTAAAATGACAGGCCTATAGTTGTCGGATTTATCCTTACACTTCTCTCTTGAACAAGGGCATAAAATTTACAACTCACCAGCCATCTTGGCACACTTTTCAATCCAAAAGGTTAGAAGGTTATGGCTAGCATTTCCCACAATTTTTACCCTTTCTTCCACACATTCACATGTGCGTGCTATCTGGCCTTTGGGATTTTTCAATTTTAAGAGCAGACAGCTTTTCTAATATGTCCTCTTGATCAATTATTACTCACACCAATAGCTCAAGTAGATCATCATTTACTGTAAGTTTGACAGTATCATGTTCCTTGATAAATTGCTCATTTAAGCCTCCACTATGCCCTTTCCCTCCATGCATATGTGCTCTTTATAATCCCTAAGCATCTTGCTATTTACATGCCCGTAGTGAATTTGGAGATCCTGAGGGAATCTCAGAAATATATGTAATATATATATAGGGAAGGAATATATAAGGGATGTAAAGGAAAGGGACACAATAAAGACATTGGAGAGATTATTAATAAAGTTGCCAGCCATTCAAGGGTTGGTGGACAGAGCTGAGTAACTCGTCGTATGTAAACTGGATATCAAGATCTGTTAAAATAGAAAGCTCATTTATAGATTAAGGCACTGGAGAATTGCCAAGGTTGGTAAATCCATGTCCAGCACAGGTCACAGGTTTAAGGGAATTTTAAATCTTTGGAAGGATCTCTGCCTTAAGGGAAGAAGGATGAAAATATAGAAGTATTTTTTCGTCTCTTTCTATTTTCACCCTATTCTTCTCCTTGGACTCCTGAGTTGTTCTATATGTTTTGAGCCAGTTGTCAACTTCCCAATAGATTTCCCAACATATCCATTCAGCATTTAAACTTTGGCCTGTGTTTCCAAATTCTGTATGAAATTCCAGACTTTTTATCTGGACTGTGTGAGGAATGCTGATGATCTACGACCTCGGAAGTCCCTAGGTACCTCCCACGTGCCACCCATAGGCTGAAATACATTGTAACTAGTGTATCATTTCTCATTTTGCATGTTGTATGGCACTGCAGAACGAACCGCGTGAAACAAACTAGAAAATCTTGATTGCTCAGCTAACTTCCTATTTCGTTTCAGTATTGCCTAGAAAGCTTCACTGAATCCAGGTCACCTGAATGGAAAAGTGAACCTTATTACAGTGAGTATGTCACATTTCAAGAAACGTGGGATTGGCTCTGAACAATGTGGACTGGGTGAGAAATTTGGGATAATCACTTCTTGACAAGGAGAACAACTCCTTGCACTTTCAAACAGATGTCCAGACATCAAGACAAGATTCTCGCTTCTGATTGGCGCAATGCCAAGTAACAAGAATTATTGCTTGTAAACAGCTTCATTAACTGCAAATCTTGCCTCATTAATGTGCCCCTTCTTATTCTACGACCCATTGCAAGGACTGTAGACCTGGACAATTCTCAACATTGAAAGTGATCTGGTGATTCCAAGTCACTTCTTGGTCCTCCATCTTGGTCACTTGGCAACAGCATCTCAGGGCACCGTTCAGCCACTTCCCGCACCTCCAACCTGGAACCTCACTCCTCCCAACGCAACAAGGACTGAAACCCCCCCCCACCAGTCCATACCTTCCAACCCTCCACATACATCACATCATCCTCCACCACTTCCGCCACCTCCAAACGGACCCCGCCACCCGAGATACATTTCCCTCCGCACCCCTATCAGCATTCCAGAGAGACCATTCCCTTTGCGACTCCCTCGTCAGGTCCACGCTCCCCACCAGCCCACACCCCACTCCTGGCACCTTCCC
Organism: Hemiscyllium ocellatum; assembly: GCF_020745735.1. Classification (NCBI taxonomy): domain Eukaryota; kingdom Metazoa; phylum Chordata; class Chondrichthyes; order Orectolobiformes; family Hemiscylliidae; genus Hemiscyllium; species Hemiscyllium ocellatum. The sequence goes on from NC_083414.1 coordinate 63,736,736, forward strand.
TTGCCACCACAGGAAGTGCAAAACCTGCACCCACACCATTCCCCTCACCTCCATCCAAGGCCCAAAAGATCCTTCCACATTCAACAGAAATTTACCTGTACCAATGTCACCTAGTGTATCCGTTGCACCTGATGTGGTCTCCTCTACATCAGGGATACAGGATGCCTTCTTGCGGATCATTCCAGGGAATCTCTGGGACACCCGCATCCACCAACTTCACTGCCCTGTGGCTGAACACTTCAACTCCCCCTCCTACTCAGTCAAGAACATACAGGTCCTGGGCCTCCTCCATCGCCAAACCATTACCACCCAGTGCCTGGAGCAAATATGCCTCATATTCCACCTTGGGACCCTGCAACCACTTGGGATGAATATGGATCTCAACAGTTTCCTCATTTCCTCTCCCCCCACATTATCCCAGTCCCAAGGCTCCAACTTGGCACCCTCTCCTGACCTATTTTTCCCATCTATCCGCACCACCCCCCCAACCTACCACTTTCTCACTCATCTTAATCTACCTCTTCCTTTCTCAGCTACCTTCCCCCCAGCCCCACCCCCCCTCACATTTATCTCTCAGCCCCCTGGCCCACAAGCTCATTCCCGATGAAGGGCTTATGCCCGAAACATTGATTCTCCTGCTCCTCGGATGCTGCCTGACCTGCTGCGCTTTTCCAGCACCACACTCTCGACTCTGATCCCCAGCATCTGCAATCCTCACCTTCTCTACATGCACTCCCCATCCACAGAGGCTGGATCTAACACCTGCTGGCCTCTCAGACCCCTTGTGGCACCACTCTGATTCACTTGCAGGTCGTTTCTGCACTTTAAAGCTGCAATTCAGGACATACTGGCCACTAACACTGAAATGCCAGGCTGCATCTCAGGGCTGTTCACTTGTTCTCTTAGCACCCACCCACTTTGAACCTACTTACTTTGCCTTGCCATTTTTAGCACTTGACCTTCCCAGCCTGAGGTACCAGGCTGGTAGTACTGCTGTCTTGCTTTACTCTTTGGTGCAGACACAAAGTCAGGAGGCGGGGTCACAATTGTCAACAGTCCTCAGTCAAGTCAGGGGGTATAGCCTTCAATCAGGGAGTCCTGGTTCAATAGTCAAGGACAGCCTTCCATATCACTCTAGGGACTTGAGTAAGGTCAGCTAGCCTCTTGGGGCAGGCAGGGGCAGGATCCTCTCTTTCTGGGGCAGTGTGAGAGCCAAGTGTCAGGCATTTGTTCAACTCCAACTTTGATTCTTTCTGCCCTATCGTGGGCTGTTCTTCTCCTGAAATGAGAGAAAGGAAGGGGCTGAGTGAGAAAAGTTAATGGCACGTCTGTTAGTGCTGGAAGGTGGTGAGACGTGTTGAGTGAGTAGGCAAGGCAGAGGTTTGGTGGGGCCTCGGGGTGGGAGGAAGGAAATTGCATGTGAGAGTGGTGGAGTTGAGCCTTGGTGAGAGGTGGGTCCAGGAGCAGAGGTGGAGTCGACGTATGGCAGCAGAGAGAAGATGGTGCCACCTTCCCTAGCCAAGCGGAGATGGTCATTAACTGATGGGCTCTCCTCCAGAGAGCTGAGACTGCACTGACCTCCGATGGCACTTCAGAACAGGCTGGCAGGGTGATGGTGTATCATCATTTACCCTGCTCTGCACCAGCCTGCCCACCAGCATGTCCAGGTCATTATCCCCCATATGGGGCACCAATTTCTCCTTATCTGCCATTGCCAAAGCAAGTGTCAGAGTGTACAGGGCAGCTCCAGACTGACAGTGCATGTCTGGGTGCACAAAAGCCTTTTAAAGTTGGTACAAGCACCCAGGATGCAAGTCTATACCAGCATATCCAGTCACTGGCAAGTTTTCCCAGGTACAGCGGGATGGTAAAATTGGGCTAGGATCAGGCAGCAGGTGCATTATGAGAGTGCTGTGGGATGTGAATGTGTTAAGAATTGAGAGTCTGGTGCTGGAAAAGCACAGCAGGTCAGGCAACATCCAAGGCGCAGGAGAATCGATGTCTCAGGTATAAGCCCTTCATCAAGACTCCTGATGAAGGGGTTATGCCCAAAACGTCGATTTTCCTGCTCCTTGGATGCTGCCTGACTGGTTGTGCTTTTCCAGCACCACACTCTCAACTCTAATCTCCAGCATTTGTAGTCCTCACTTTCTCCATGTTTATGAGTTAAGTCTGAGATGATGGGGTGAGAAATCTCACTAGATGCCTCACAGCAACAAACCTTCCAAGAAACTAAACAAAATTAACACGACCAAAATATAGTGGCAGTTACTAAGAGTCAATCCCTAAATATCTGTTAAAACTTTTGAGGTTGTAATGAGCACCAGATTAACACAATGACTTACTGACCATTAGAAATGTATTTGAAAGTCCCATGTTCTCATTTCAAAACCTATTTTCAATTTGTAAGGTGGTCCAATGAGCCTTAATGAATAGCTAAACTCCACAGATTGGAAAATATATAGTACTTGACATTGACTATGTTAGCTGATCTCAGTAGGAGTGCATAACTGACCTTCATATGCCAGAATTAGGGAAGGAGATGTGACAAATGAGAACTCCTCATGCTTTAATAATCGTTGGGGTACATTTTGTCAGTAAGCTATTCAACTGGACCATTGTAAATAACGGTCTTAAATAAACTAATGGAAAGTGACCATCACCAGGAAAGATCCAATACCTAAAGAGGAACTGTGCATGTGAATCAACACGTCAAATTAAAATGAATGAAGTGCTACCACAGCCTGCTTAATCAAGTGATGTTGAGTCTTCTGGTGAGTTCTTGAGCTTGAAATAAAACTAGTCATCTTCCTGTTCACACTCTACTCTCTCACAGCTGCTGTGTTTCCAATTTAGAGACCATTCATCTCATGATTGTTTGCTGTGTACATTGCCACATTTGACTACACACAACAGTCACCACTCTTTAAAGCACATGTCATCATGTGGGCTATTTCTGGAACACACTAGAGTCCCATGAAAACACTCACTTTTCAAATCTCTCACCCAACTCGTGGTTTGTTTTAAAGTAGTGATCATGAGCATTATACTCACTTTCTACTTTCAAAGTTTACAACGTTTCTGTGAAAGAGAGAGGAACAATGAGCCAGGATTGTGCTCTGGTGTAGGCTACAGTCAAATAGCTTGTTGTCATTCATTTTTACAAACAATGGTTTTGTACAGCTGAAGCAAATTTTCCTTCACTTTCGAGGCCTAAGTGTCTTTTCAATAGCTTGTTGTCTCCTGACTTTTAACAATTCAAATGCTGGGAATCCCTAACCTCTTCATTCCCTCCAGTTGCTAGTTTCTCAAGATTTGGAAGTACAATAGACAATAGACAATAGGTGCAGGAGTAGGCCATTCTGCCCTTCGAGCCTGCACCACCATTCATTATGATCATGGCTGATCATCCTCAATCAGTATCCTGTTCCTGCCTTATCTCCATAACCCTTGATTCCACTATCCTTGAGAGCTCTATCCAACTCTTTCTTAAACGAATCCAGAGACTGGGCCTCCACTGCCCTCTGGGGCAGAGCATTCCACACAGCCACCACTCTCTGGGTGAAGAAGTTTCTCCTCTGTCCTAAATGGCCTACCCCATATTTTTAAACTGTGTTCTCTGGTTCGGCACTCACCCATCAGTGGAAACATGTTTCCTGCCTCCAGAGTATCCAATCCTTTAATAATCTTATACATCTCAATCAGATCCCCTCTCAGTCTTCTAAACTCAAGGGTATACAAGCCCAGTCGCTCCAGTCTTTCAGTGTAAGGTAGTCCCGCCATTCCAGGAATTGACCTCGTGAACCTATGCTGCACTCCCTCAGTAGCCAGTAAGTCTTTCCTCAAATTTGGAGACCAGAACTGCACACAATATTCCAGGTGCAGTCTCACCAGGGCCCTATACAGTTGCAGAAGAACCTCTTTCCTTCTATACTCAATCCCTCTTGTTATGAAGGCTAGCATGCTATTAGCTTTCTTCACTGCCTGCTGTACCTGCATGCTTGCTTTCATTGACTGATGTACAAGAACACCTAGATCTCGTTATACTGCCCCTTTACCTAACTTGACTCCATTTAGGTAGTAAATACACAAATGTGTCTTCCTTGGTTCCAAAGAAGATGAAAACACATTTGCACACATTCAGCTCAATCTGCTAGAGTTTTGCCCACTCGTTAAATCTACTTATGCCACTTTGCCGCAACCTTTTCCCACTGGCACAGTAACTCTGAAATAGTAACACTTTAGAAATATCACTCTCTATTCTTAGGAACATAGGACGTAGACACAGGAGTAGGCCATTTGACCCATCAAGGCTGCTCCGGTAATTGTCGCCTTCAATTACATTTCCTGTTTGAATGCAATAAACCCTAGAGTTGTTGGAAATAAGAAAAAGCAAATGGAATTTGGGCCTTAATTGCTAGAGTTTTAAAGATAGGGAAGTCTTGTTACAACTATATCGGGTATATACTATAGAGGCCACATCTGGAATACTGTGTACAGTTTTAGTCCCTGTATTTAAAAAAAAGGATATACTGGCATTGAAGGCTGTTCAAATGAGATTCACCAGGATGATTCCTATGATGAAATGAATGACTTGACAAGAATAGGTTCGGTCTTTATTCGTTAGAGATTTTGAAGAATATGGGGTGATCTTACTGAAACATACAAGGGTAGATGTTGAGATGTTTCCATTAGTGGAGGGACTCTTGAAATAGGGGACACAGTTACAGAATAACAAGACAAACACTCACGTAAAACTGAGATGTGTGGGAATTTCTTCCCCCAGAGGGCAATGAATATCTGGAATACTCTGCTAGGGCTGGGTCACTGGAAGTATTTAAGGAGGACATAGACAGATTTTTGAAATATCAGGCATGGTAGTGATCCATGATGAGCTGACACAAAAGGAGTTGAGACCTGGAGAAGATAAGCCATGATCTTCTTGAATGGTGGTTCAGACTTGAAAGGCCAATTGGTCTCCTGGTGTTCCTATTTCTTCTGTTCTCCCTTCATCTGCGATATTAATGAGCATGGTGAAAAGCTCAGGCCTAAGGAGAGATCTCTGGAGAACGCCACTTGTTGTATCACACCAATCCAGCGACCTTCCCTTTCTCCCCTGGCCGAGTGATTTTTACAGAGCCTTCAAGCCTGGGAAGCATATGGCACTGTGGTTGGGGACTGAATTAGACAGAACGCAAGTTATTGATTCCTGATGGTAGGCTGAGATTCTGCAATAATTGGACGATACGTTTGTGGCATGTCAAGCCTCAGGCTGGCCTGTGCTTGGAATATATTTGCATGCTATGAATTCTCATCAGCGTAGACGTTTTCTAATAAACTCCCACCTTCAAGATAAAGTGTGCAGTGCCTAGAAGTTTCATGACACTACCTCACATTCATTTAAAAATGGTAAGCACCGGTCAGTTTTGTGCAGTTCTGTCAGGGGTAAGTTTGGAAGGGGTGGGAGCAGGAGTTGTGGCTGTGAAGTTGAAGTGACAGCAAAGAGAAATGGGTAAGATGGCAGAAGGTGGGGTTCAAAAGAATTGCAGAGTAATGAAGTTGTTGAGATTGTACAGAATGTTGGTGAGCCCTCTTCTGGAATACTGTGTCTAGTTCTGGTCGTCCTGTTATAGGAAGGATATTATGAAGCTGGAGAGGGTTCAGAAGAGATTTACCAGGATGTTGCTGGGAATGGAGGGTTTGAGTTATGAGGAGAGGCTGGATAGGTTGGGACTTATTTCACTGGAGCGTAAGAGGTTGAGGGATGATCTTATAAAGGTTTATAAAATCATGAGGTTACAGATAAGATGAATGGCAGGGTCTTTTCTCTAGGATGGGTAATTTCAAGATTAGAGGGTACACTTTTAAGGTGAGAGGAGAAAGATTTTAAAATACATGAGGGGCAATTTATTTTACACAGTCAGTGGTTCGTATATAGAATGAAGTTCAAGAGAAAGTGGTAGATCCTGATGCAGTTGCAACATTTAAAAGACATTTGGATTAGTACATTGATAAGAACTGTTTGGAAAGTAATAGGCCAAGCACAGCCAAGTGGGACTAGTTTGGGATTACAGTCAGCATAGACTGTTTGGACCAAAGTGTCTGTTTCCATGCTTCTTACTCCAATTGAGGCAGGCCTGAAGTCTTGGGTTTGGTTAGAGGACTATGGGAGGGGACAGTCAGTCACAATGAAAAACCTAAGAGTCTAAAAGGTGCCATCAGTACTGCCCAGTCATGGTCCTGCACCCTTAGGATTCTGTGAACTTATTAGCCCCACATGGACTGACCCTGAACAATGCCCTGCTGTGTGACTCTCCCTTGTCAACTCATTTTTTGTTCTGTGACTCTGGGAGGAGGCATTCCTGCTGAGTTCAGGGTGCCTTAAGCCCATAGTGTGTTTGGAGAATGGTGACTTGCCTGTGGCTTGTCTTAATTTGGGTGAATTTATGGCCAGAAGTTGGGGTCCTGTCCAATTAAGGATGGAACATTGGCTGTCAAAACTGGAAGCCAATTATATATCTAAAGAGACTTGAAAGCAGCAGGCAGCCAATAAGTGAAGGTGATGACACCCCTTTGTGAGATACACTGACATTTCGGAGGTCTGCTCAATAGGATAATCTGCCACTGCTGTCACACTCAGGCAAACAGGGCCTTCAGGCCTGCCTAGAGTTCTGGCCCCCCAAGTCTGCCACCAGGAGGCTACCCTTAGATCTCCCCACCATTTGAGGAAACCTAGCAGCTGACAGAAAATACCAACTGGCCTCTGACATTGGGCTTCAGTAGAACTTTTAATAAGCCAACTTGCTTCCACCGGTTGCAGGTGGATAACCCTGGCACCTGCATTACCCCGTTCCACCTTCAGGAAAATGGCCCAGGAGTGGGATGGGACCCGGGACCTACAAGCCAGTGGCATCCAATTCAAACTATTTAGTACTTCTTGCCTTCTGTTCACTTTCACTTGCTTAAAGACCAATAGCACGGAATGTGATTTGAGCCACATGCTAAGAATCCTGATGGCAGGTCTCCAATCAGAATGCTTCTGTACTTCAATGCTGCACCTCAGGCAGAACTGGTAACTCACATTGTAGGACGCTGTATGCTCAGGGACACACATCCAGTTCATGCACTACACCAGGCTGTGTCTCTAAGCACTTATTCACTCTAAGCCTGCCTGAATGCTCACAGCATCCCTGCCTTTTATTACCTTACTTTGCTTTTTTGCACTTTATCCCTGAACTAGAGGTTAGGAGAAAGTGAGGACCGCAGATGCAGATACTTTTGCAGCACCAGGCTCATATTACTGCTGTCTGTCTGACACAAAGCCAGGAACTTACCATGATTGTCAACAGGCTTCAATTAGGTCAAGTGACATAGCCTTTGCTGAGGAAGGTACACTGGCATATGGATCAGGGTCCTCACCCCTCACTGCCCCTTGGCCCCTGACACTGCAAGATGGCTCAAGCCTCCCTACACACTACATGACTCTTTATAGGCTCTATGTCAACTCATTCCAACCCATGCCTCCCACTCCCACCCTTTTCCCTTACACCCTTCATGCCAACTCGGCCAACATCCATCAAAGGCAGACCTCAAGATCTATGAAGTGAAATAAAATAAACTTCAAAGTATATATTGATGACATCATTGCTTTGGAAAATAACACTTATAGATTAAAAATTCATTTGCTACATTTGCCTTTGTTCAACTGTTTTGGCTTCATTTAAAACAAAAACCCACAAGCATTTATATTCGTAGCCTCACATCAAAGACTATATAACAGTGGGCGGCACGGTGGCACAGTGGTTAGCACTGCTGTCTCACAGCGCCTGAGACCCGGGTTCAATTCCCGACTCAGGCGACTGACTGTGTGGAGTTTGCATGTTCTCCCCGTGTCTGCGTGGGTTTCCTCCGGGTGCTCCGGTTTCCTCCCACAGTCCAAAGATGTGCAGGTCAGGTGAATTGGCCATGCTAAATTGCCGAGTAAAAAATGAGGTCTGCAGATGCTGGAGATCACAGCTGCAAATGTGTTGCTGGTCAAAGCACAGCAGGTTAGGCAGCATCTCAGGAATAGAGAATTCGACGTTTCGAGCATAAGCCCTTCATCAGGAATAAGAGAGAGAGAGCCAAGCAGGCTGAGATAAAAGGTAGGGAGGAGGGACTAGGGGGAGGGGCGATGGAGGTGGGATAGGTGGAAGGAGGTCCAGGTGAGGGTGATAGGCCGGAGTGGGGTGGGGGCGGAGAGGTCAGGAAGAGGATTGCAGGTTAGGAGGGCGGTGCTGAGTTGAGGGAACCGACTGAGACAAGGTGGGGGGAGGGGAAATGAGGAAGCTGGAGAAATCTGAATTCATACCTTGTGGTTGGAGGGTTCCCAGGCGGAAGATGAGGCGCTCCTCCTCCAGCCGTCGTGTAGTTGTGTTCTGCCGGTGGAGGAGTCCAAGGACCTGCATGTCCTCGGTGGAGTGGGAGGGGGAGTTAAAGTGTTGAGCCACGGGGTGATTGGGTTGGTTGGTTCGGGCGGCCCAGAGGTGTTCTCTGAAGCGTTCCGCAAGTAAGCGGCCTGTCTCACCAATATAGAGGAGGCCACATCGGGTGCAGCGGATGCAATAGATGATGTGTGTGGAGGTACAGGTGAACTTGTGGCGGATATGGAAGGATCCCTTGGGGCCTTGGAGGGAAGTGAGTGTGGAGGTGTGGGCGCAAGTTTTACATTTCCTGCGGTTGCAGGGGAAGGTGCCGGGGGTGGAGGTTGGGTTGGTGGGGGGTGTGGATCTGACAAGGGAGTCACGAAGGGAGTGGTCCTTGCGGAACGCTGATAGGGGAGGGGAGGGAAATATATCCTTGGTGGTGGGGTCCGTTTGGAGGTGGCGGAAATGGCGGCGGATAATACGTTGTATGCGCAGGTTGGTGGGGTGGTAGGTGAGAACCAGTGGGGTTCTGTCTTGGTGGCGGTTGGAGGAGCGGGGCTCAAGGGCGGAGGAGCGGGAAGTGGAGGAGATGCAGTGGAGGGCATCGTCGATCACGTCTGGGGGGAGTCTGCGGTCCTTGAAGAAGGAGGCCATCTGGGCTGTGCGGTGTTGGAATTGGTCCTCCTGGGAGCAGATGCGGCGGAGACGAAGGAATTGGGAATATGGGATGGCGTTTTTACAGGGGGCAGGGTGGGAGGAGGTGTAGTCCAGGTAGCTGTGGGAATTCTCTATTCCTGAGATGCTGCCTAACCTACTGTGCTTTGACCAGCAACACATTTGCAGCATGCTAAATTGCCCGTAGTGTTAGGTAAGGGGTAAATGTAGGGGTATGCGTGGTTGCACTTCGGCGGGTCGGTGCGGACTTGTTGGGCCGAAGGGCCTGTTTCCACACTGTAAGTAATCTAATCTAATGAAATGTTAATCATTCTGTGAATTGACCACCTACTACAGTAATGACAGATTTTAAAATTAGCAATACACAATACATATCCTGTATTGGAAGCCATCACGTTTGTGTTGATACAGTGAATAGAAAGCACTGATTGTGTTTTTTAAAGTATAGAATTATAAGGCCAGGGGATTTAACAGTCTTAACAGTTTCCTCGACATCTTAAGAACCCAATGCACTTAACAGTTGCAACAAATTTATACACTTAGCATCCTCAAAAGTGTTGGTGAATCTATCTAAAAAAATTCCTTGACTCTTCAAAGTGAAACCATACCACTCCAAAGAATCGCAATCTAGACTTTCCTCTGAAAAGTATAAAGTCTGTAACTCACGGAAACCTCACTAATGAAAACTAGCTTCATTTGAAGACATGCTGTTTGAGATCTGCAGCTGGCTCTATGAGGAATGTCCTCATGAACCATGGATTATCCCGTTCCTGCTCCAGCTGCACTTCTGAATACCAGGTTCAGGGGCAATATTGGCTAAGCTTCTCAGTCTTTGCAAACATTCAGGGTGAAGTACAAAATCTTCCCCCGGCATATTGGACTTGGAAATGCAGGCACCAGGGAGATGTTTCATTTAAATCGATCTGAATCCTCAGCTGAAACAGTGACGTAACTCAAGTAACAAAGGGAAACAGCCCTTAGTTAATTGCAGTTGGAATGTAAAGGTAACATTTGTCTCTCTCACTTTTTCCTTTTAGGGCAGATTGTTGATAATTACGGCTATGTGGCACCTCCCCCACCATGGGAAGTACCGGTTGACATTCCAAAAATGTTTGAGAAAAATAAAAAGAAGGTACAGGTGCCAAACACTGCATCTGTAAAGGTATGGCGACTCGATACAAAGGCTAGATATTGTTGATAGTGAATGTCCCGGCAAACAGAACCCCAAGGATTAAGCCAAGTTAAAGCTGATCTATACCGTGTAATGAAGAATGGATATGATGAGAACTATTTCCTAACACTCTAAGGGATCATAGCAACTAAGGCAAATGGTATTAATGGGCAACAACATGTTATTTTATAATGGCTGTGGACATAGTCTACAGGGGCTTGCTGGTTACAGAGGGAAGCATCATGACCATATGTTAATTAGCAATGGTTAAAAGAAAAACTTCTGACTGTGCTCTTTCTTCACCATTTAATTAAAACTTGTTGCTAAGTTTTGGGGAAACTTTGCTATGTTAACATCTGATTGGCCAGAGATGGGCCTTCCCTCAGTGTCCAAGAAAGAGAAATCCACCCCCCCCAAACACTTAAAAAAAAGCTGCTGAGTAATCAGAGGCTTGAAACATTCGATTGCCAGATATCCCCATAGGCCGAGGATCAGCAACAGATCCCAGGCAAATGAGACTACATTGAGGGTTAATAGGTGAAGGGAATGGTTGATTGCATGAGCATGGGATTGGCGCTTAGTGGGACCTCATTCACAATGCCAGGACCACTGAGTGGTTCATGTATGGAACAGATTTCCAGAGGAAGTGGTGGATGCAGGTACAGTTACAATGTTGAAAGACATGTAGGTAAGTACATGAATAAGAAATGTTTACAGGGTTATGGGCCAAGCACAGGCAGGTGGGACTATTTTAATTTCAGTTTGGCATGTTTTTATGCTCTTTGACTCTACGAGTGTAGTTAAATGAGCAATTTGCATGGGTCCCCACTTAAAAGTCTTTGTGTTTGGTGTAAGAGAGAGGCTAATGTCAGCAAGACCTCCTACTCATATATAACCGGGGGCAGAGGGAGGAAGATGGTGTAGCCACCCAGCTGGTACCTTCCCATCCCCAAACTCCCCTCAGAGGGAGGACAAAGAATCCCACAATGAGAACCAGCAGCTGTACAGTAATAGGACTGGCATCAGAGCATACCAGATAGGGGAACAGTGATTATGCTAGAGCCATTCGATCAAGTCACGAGATCTAGGAGGAAGTAGAAATTCAAACCTAGAGTGAAGAGAACGTGTGCCTAAATTAAGGTGGACAAAGTCAGAGTCACATGACATCAGTTTATAGTCCGACAGGTTTATTTGAAATCACTAGTTTTTGGAACACTGCTCCTTATTAGATGAAGCAGAGGAAAGTGCATAGACACATATTTTATATGCAGAGGGATAATAGCAAGATAATTGCAGGTAATTAAGAGTGTAAAAGGGTTAGTGCCAGTAGTGTGCATGGAGTGTCAACAGACTGAATAGCAAGACTTTGCAAGTGATCAAAAATGTCAACAGTGTGAGTAAAATGTCAGCAGGTGAATAGTAAGTGAAGGGATGACCTATGATCAGATTAGCACTGTGGTGGCACAGTGGTTAGCACTGTTGCCTCACAGCACCAGAAACCTGGGTTCAATTCCCACCTCAGGCAACTGACTACGTGGAGTTTGCACATTCTCCCTGTGGTTACATGGGTTTGCTCTGGTTTCCTCCCACAGTCCAAAAATGTGTAGGTTAGGTGAATTGGCCATGCTAAATTGTCCGTAGTGTTAGGTGAGGGGTAAATGTAGGGGTCTGGGTGGGTTGCTCTTTGGAGGGTCTGTGTGGACTTGTTGGGCCGAAGGGCCTGTTTCCACACTGTAATTAATCTAATCTAATCTAATTAAGGCAAGTTCCATACCCATGAGGACACAGTGATATTGAGTTCATGTCACACTACATGTAATTCCACCATACAAATTTCCATAAAATCTTCCTTAATGTTCTATTTTGACACCATAACCTTGATAAGTTGTTAATAGTTAACTACCTTATTCAGTTTGTACAGTTTTGGAATTATTTACTACTTTAGTTAGACCCTCATCATGTGACTCTTCTACCTATCATGTTATTCCAGCCATTTGGTTTGTCTCTAGCACCATCCTTTTTTTTTTGTTTTTTTTTGTAATTATCCTTCTGCCTTAATTAATCGGATCATTTGTCATTCCTTCACTTGCTATTCAGCTGTTGACACTTACACTGTTTGACATTTTTGGTCACCTGCAAAGACTTGTTATTCAGCCTGTTGACAGTCCACTCACACCACTTGTATTTATCTTTTGACACTTTTAACTACCTGGAATTATGTGGCCATTATCTCTCTGCATATAAATTCTGTGCCTGTGTGCTTCCCTCTATGTCACCTGACAAAGGAGCAGTGCTTCAAAAGTTTGTAATTTCAAATATACCTGTTAGACTAGAGCCTGAAGTCGTGCAACTTCTGACATTGCCCACTCGAGCCCAACACCGGGACCTCCACAACATAAATCAAGATGTAAACAAACAGTTCATGCAGGAAACCGTATGGGTTCCAGTAGCACTATTTTGTGAGATTAAATGGTGTTGGACCCCCAACCATAAAGCTAATCAGTAGCAATCCTGCTCATTTCCTATAATTTTAGAATTCCTCTTTTAATTGTGCTCTTTTCTGTAGGGCACCCTGAGGGATGTGAATGATGGGGAAGGGATATTTACTCATTCCCAGTGTGAAGCATGTCTGCATTGTAACCAACAGCCAATAAGTCCCTTGACGCTGGTACATTTCAGCACCAGAGGAACACTTCTTTATAATCAATGTGGCTCATTTCCACTTCAGCTAAAAGTCTACCTCTAATGAGATGTCCAATTTAGTGCAAAGTTAAGACAGTTATGTGGCAAAGGTCTGAACTCACAACAAGACCTAAGTTACTATCCATTAGATCTCCGAGACAGAAGATTTTCATCTGATTTTTGTCACAAAAGTTCAGGCTAAATATAAACTCAGTCAAAAGCCATTATGTAGCTCACTTTATTACCCACACCTGAGATGCCTATGTAAACCATTGATACTGTTGTAAAAGGGACAATGGAAATCATATTGGTCTCCCTCCTGTCAGACAAATGTTGTGAAACTTGAAAGGGTTCAGAAAAGATTTACAAGGATGTTGCCAGGGTTGGAGGATTTGAGCTACAGGCTGGGGCTGTTTCCCTTGGAGCGTCAGAGGCTGAGGGGTGACCTTATAGAGATTTATAAAATCATGAGGGGCATGGATAGGGTAAATAGATAAAGTATTTTCCCTGGGGTGGGTGAGTCCAGAACTAGAGGGCATGGGTTTAAGGTGAGAGGGAAAAAATTTTAAAGAAACCTAAGAGGCAACTTTTTCACTGAGAGGGTGTGTGTATGGAAATGGCTGCCAGAGGAAGTGTTGGAGGCTGGTACAATTACAACATTTAAAAGGCATCTGGATAGGTATATGAAATAGGAAGGACTTAGAGCGTTTGGGCCAAATGCTGGTAAATGGGACTAGATTAGGTTAGGACATCAGTTTGACGTGGATGAGTTGGACTAAAGGTTCTGTTTCTGTACTGTACATCTCTAAGACTCTATGTCTCTATATTGAATGCCATATTGGACCAATCCAGCACATATAATTTATACTTTGAGAAAACATGCAGCCCTTTGTATCTTCATCCCCAATGTTCCATTTGATATCTCCCTCAATTGTCAATCCATGTAGTCCTGTTGGGTGCACTCCTGCAGGCGGTAGTACCAATATTTCACAGTGCAGCCTGAGAATCACATCCCAACTGAACAGTGGGCATATAATTCAGACCACACATCTTTGGGTGATGAAAGGAGGGTTGAAGAGAGTGATGAAAAGATCCTCTCCTGCCTAGCTTCCATTTTAAAAGTTTCAGCAAAAATCTAATATGTGGAGATCTGGAAGACAATGTTCACTTTTGTTTGAATATGATTTATTTCAGGGATGCCACAGATGCATGAGCTTGGGTAAAATACAGTGCACTAAGTGTTTTCAAACAGGACGGGTAAGTAAATGAATAAAAATTTGCATTTATATCACACCTTTAATAATCTTGAAACTTCCCAACTGAGTGATATTTTGAAGTATTATCTTTCGGCAAATATGGCAGCTGATCCATGCCCAGTAAGGTGCCCCCGATGTCAATGACCAGTTAAATTCCTTTGGAGATCTGGGTTAGTGCTGGTTTAGATCTGGGAGTCATTTATGGCATAGAAGGAGATAATTCGGTCCAGCAAGTTGCCTTTGCTCTCTTTAAAGCAATCCAATCAGTCCCATTCTCCCATTCTCTCCCTGAGGATTTGCAAGTTCATTTTCTTCAAAAAGCCATCCAACGTCCTTTTGAAACCACCCATCACTTCAACATTCTCCAACCTTGTGACTGCAAGTTCTAAGTCATTACAACTTGGCATTTAAAAGGAAGTTCTTCATCACATTACAGCAGCCACTACCCCATCCACTACCTAACCCCTACCACCCTTTTTCCAATCCAAAGCCTTATACTTGTGTCCCCTGATTCTTGTACCATTAGCCAATGGGGATGGAAAGCAGCTAATGAGTCTTTCCTTGTCAACATTATCCAAATCTTGTCCACATCAAATCTCATCTTCTCATTTTCTTCAAAGAAAATAAACTCAGTCTCTCTGACCTAATTTTGTACTTCAAGGACAGAGGAATTGTTGTTGAGAGTGACACTGAGACAACTCCACATCTCTTACTTGAATATTGTCATGAGAACAAAATTGGCTATCTTGAAAGATGAGCAGAGCATCAATTTAACATTTCATCCAAAAGATGTTACTTCCAATAGTGGAGCATTCTCCCAAAACAGCACTCATATGTCAATGAAATTGTGTTCAAAATCTGTAGTGGACTTAGAATATAGCACTATCAATCTCAGCAATGAGCATGAATGAATTGCTCCTTGTATTTCCAGGTGCATATATTACCAAAGCCTGCACTGCAGTCTGCAATTTTACTGCATTTCAAAATGACAAACTGCACGTGTGTACTTTTGAACAAAAATGTGCCTCTGATTCTGAACATCAAATGAAGGCAAGATTGGATTATAGTATAACTCACAGCAAACACTGTCAAAATTTGTCAATGCAGACTGGCCAATGTGACGGAGGGTGCCTGGTATCTCAAGTCATGCCAGATTTTCTTTCTCTTTCTCTCCACACCACAGATGTTGTCAGACTTGCAGAGTTTCTCACAAATTCTTTGTGATTGTGCCTGGCATCTCTTTGCTGTGTATTCCAACAACAGCTAGCATTTTCAGTGTTAATGGAGTGGGAACATCCTTAAATGGGCCTGCTAGTCTTATTGTCCTATTCTAAAGTATGTAGATGCACACTTGAAAAAATCATAAAATTTAGGGCTATGAGCCAAAAAAGTAGATTTAGTCAAGACAGGTCAGCATAGACGCGATGGTTTGAATGGCCTGTTCTATGACTCGACAAGTATTCCCTGTGAATGTCCAAAGCGTTTGGCTCTTATAGGTGATAGGTCCCTTTTACTTTAATTAGGAAAATTAAACCTAATGCGATAA
The DNA here is from genome assembly GCF_020745735.1 of Hemiscyllium ocellatum. Taxonomy (NCBI): domain Eukaryota; kingdom Metazoa; phylum Chordata; class Chondrichthyes; order Orectolobiformes; family Hemiscylliidae; genus Hemiscyllium; species Hemiscyllium ocellatum. Next base: position 63,752,471 of record NC_083414.1, read on the forward strand.
AAACTACAATTAGGGACCCTACTTTCGGAACTGATGATGGTAATGAGGCACAGCAAGGGCAAATTTTGAACGACCTTTCTGGCTATCAATGGACATTCTCCACAATCACGACTCTCCATTCCTGGCAAATGTTGCATGTTATTTTCCTTTGCCAAATCTGACAATCTGAGTGACAATAGCTGCACAGTGGCCTGCAACTTAACCAAGCTGATCTACACAAGTGCATAACCTTGCAAGAACAATGAGTAGGCAAATGCTCGCTCTGTCACCGTGTAGTCCCAATGGAACCCATCGAATGGAGGGAGAATGTGAGGTGACAAGGTTTAGTCTTCGCCTAGACCTAGAGTAGACTTCCTTTTTTAAAAATATATTTTTATTGAAAAAGAAATGTTTTTTGGATATTACAACAAATACAAAACAAGACAATACAAAGAAATCCATTAATTACATAAATAAATAATAATTAATAACTAACTAACTAAAAAATCATGACAGTAATAATAATAATAATAATAATACAGCTCAACAAAACAAAGTAATAGCTCTTGACCATTGAGAGCATAAATTTATACATATTTATGTGTTCCCAGTTCCTCCACTCCAGATACTAAATTCATTAAACAAGATTATCATGGCTGTATAAAAGCCCTTATTAGTATGGCAGACAAATCTGTACCCAAGTAGTCCAAAAAGGGCCGCTTATAAAATTCTCAGTTTTATGGTGCACCTTACTGTAAGAAAATCCAAAGGGATGTGTTCCATGACTAGCTTACGCCAGCCCGACTGTCCCAGGGGGTTTTCAGACACCCACCCTAACAGAATGTTCTTTCTTGCACAAAAGGTGAGGACGCTGAATAGCTTTTTTTTCTGTGCGTGTCTAATGTAAATGGATTAACAAGGCCACAAAGGGGAGATACTAGGTCCATCTCTGTCCCCAAGACTCTCTATTTCACCCACCACAGCGCTCCAGTATGCTTGCAGCCTGTGGCAGGAACAGAGACAATGAGTGAGCGTACCCATAACTCATCGTGCATTTAGGACACATCGGCGATACTCCCACTTTAAATTTTGAAAGGCGGCCTGGAACCAAGTGGCCCCTGTGGAGAATTTTCAATTACAAGGCAAATTGAGATCCTTTTTGCACTTCCCCAGATATCCTCCCATACTTCAGAAGAGATTTCAATGTCCAGCTCCTTCTCTCATACTTTACAGAGCCATTTGGCCTCATCCGAGGGACCCTCTCCCAACTGGTGATGGACATTGCTGACAGAGGGTGTGTTCTCAGCACCCTCTTCTCCGTATAAGGTCTATAAGAATCAGTTAGAAGTGTGGTCCCTTCTTGAACGAAATTTCTAATTTGAAAAAAACAGGAAAGGTCCCTGTTGGGCAACTCGCATTTCTGAAGCAACTGGTCAAAAGACATCAGTACATCCCCCTCGAATAAGTCACCCAGGCAACATGTACCCCTAGCTGCCCATAGTTTAAACTCCAAGTCCATCATCTCCGGCTGAAAACCCAGCACACCAACTATGGGTGTCAAAAATGATGTTTTGGTAATATTGCCCTCACTCTGTTGCATTGCCCTTCATGCTTTAACAGTATTAATAACTATTGGGCTATGGTAATATTCCTTAACTATCCTCATTTTGTCTAAGAACAGCAAGTTAATAAGGGGGCATCTTACCTGAGATGCTTCAATGTCCAACCGTAGTGAGTGAGGACACCCCTCCTCTCCACCCCGGGACCACTCATTCACGTAAGATAGCAACAAGATTAATTCATAGTTTTTGATATCAAGGGGCCCACGCCTCCCAGTCTGTGGGGTAACCGCAGTTTAGTCGGTTTAATAAGGAGTCACTTGCAATCCCAGATAGAGGAACTAAACCAGCCATTCAGTCTTCTAACTGTTTGCTTAGTAAAAAGCAGAGGAAGCATTCACATAGGATACAGCAGAGGGGGGAGAATGTTCATAGATTTCCTTCTTAACCAGGGTCTTTCACACATCAATCCACAAGTGCAATTAGGATGTTAATTTTGTGAAATATATTCAAGTAACACTGAGTCATTTTGCCATCACAGGTTAAATGCTGGATTTGTCATGGAAAAGGCTTTCGATTTGGAGGTGAGGACAGATGTAACCATTGTATGGGCAGTGGAATGGAAAGGTAAGGATGTAGCATCGTGGTCTTAAAACGTAAAAGCCAGACTAAAAACAGAGCCAGTTGTTATTTTTGTGTTAACGATGTCTAATTGTAAGCATGGAGTGAAAAATAACCAGGCGATTCACTTTTAACTCTTATTGGTAAGAATGGATAGAAATTGTGTACATTTTGTTTCTGGAAGTAAATGTCTGTCAAAAGGTCCTGGGCCCAACCACCTTCAGCTGCTTCATCATTGATTTTCCCTTTATCATAAGGTCTGAAATGGAATTGTTCACTGATGACTGCACAATGATCAGTACCACTCATGAAGCACACTTTGCCCCTATGCAGCAAGATCTTGTCAACAAATGGGCAAATTAATGTCAAGTAATATTAGTAACATGCAATGGCAAGCTCAAATAAGAGATAATTTAATGATTTCCACTTGATACTCAAGGCGTTACCATCTCTGAATCAACTTGGACGTTACCGTTGACCAGAAACTGATCTGTACTAGTTATAGAAATGCAGTAGCTACAAGAACCGGCCAGAGACTAGGAATTCTATGGGAACTCACTTCCTATCTCCCAAAGCCTGCCCATCATTTACAAGGCACAAGTCAAGAGTGTGATGGATACTCTCCATTTGCCTGGATGGGTATAACTCCAACAACACTCAAAAAGCCTGACACCATTCAGGACAAAGCAGTCTGCTTCTTTGGCACTCCGTTCTCCACTTTCAATGTTCACTCTCTTCACCACTGATGCACAGTGGCAGCAGTATGTACCATCTACAACATGCACTATAGCAATTTACAAAGGCTCCTTTGTCAGCACCTTCCAGACCCACAACCACGCCCACCTAGAAGTACAAAGGTAGCATCACTAGCAAGTTCCCCTCCAAGTCACAGATCACCCGGAACTGAAATTACATCACCATTCCTTCAATGTTGCTGAATCAATATCCTGGAAGTCGGTTTGTAATAGCATCTATATCCTGGGCTGCAGCAATTTCAAAAAATGTTGTTTCAAGAAAAGATTCTTTGACGTATTTAAGAGTGGTATCTTGATGCAGTCGATTAATCTAGTTGAAAAAGAGTTCAGCAATAAAAGTGAGTATTTCAAACTGCAGTACAAACTGTCACATTTTAGTAATAAAATAACTGAGCAGAGGCAGGAATCCCGTCACCAATCACCCTTTCTTTACATTAAGGCCAGCTAACTCAGAGAAGGTCCCTGAACTGAGGAGATTCTGAATCCCTTGTTTATATATATTTTTTCTTTTTTTCTTTCTTCTTTATTTTTCTCTTAGTTATATGTTTTTTTCTTTTTCTACTCATCTGGTTTTTTTAATTATTATTTTTAATCCTCTATTTATATTGGTCAGCCAAGACTTCCTGACTGGCCCATGTTAAACAATCAATGAGATCCACTTGGTTCCAATCACTACATGCAACCTGACTACGTCACTGAAAATGATTGAATGAATCATACACAACTGTTTTCCAGTTCAGCTGGGATGCAGTATTCAATTACTTTATTTTTGTTTTAAAGAATAAATATCTAACCTTCCAAAACTGAATGTTGGAACCATAAGCTGCCAGTTTGTTGTGAATGGGATTATCCACCTCTTTAATCATTAGAACTCTCCAGAGTTGGTAAACAATAAGAGGTTTACTGAAAACTACGTACTCAGATCTCTGTGTTTGTGGGAGAAGATGTTCCAGATATTAACCCTTTCTGGTATCAGTTGTGCCCAATTGTAGGATTTCTGAAAGCCTGCAAACAGGTACAATTAGCAGAATGCCCCAAATACTGGTGATGGTGATGAGGTACATTGCAGGTTTTGTAAGCGTGGCCTGATTCTAATGCAATGTTATTAAACTAATGGACAATCTTGGGAAAATGAGAACTATATCAAACACAATTTGTGCTGAAAATTTTACAATCTCTCACAACAGTTGAGTTGATATTCGGCAATTTATCCCATAACAACAGTGCTGTTGAGTCAGAAATCTGGCATATATATGATGATTTTAAATTTATCTTTAGATGTAAACACTGCTCTGGATATGGCTGTCAGATGTGCAATGTGTGCCATGGCCAAGGAAGGTTGTTTTTCTACATTCAGTTGACAGTAAAATGGTAAGTTCTGTTTCTTACGTATGTACTAACATCTGAAATAGGAGCTTTAGTCAGTCATTCGGCATCTCAAGCTTGTTCTACCATTCAGTAAGATCATGGCTGATCTTTTTCTGTTTCAAATTCCACATTTTCATCTGCCTTGTTCAGCTTTAAAAATATTCAATAATCCAGTTCCTACCACCTATTGACATGAAGAATTACAAAGTCACACAAACCACTGAGAGAAAAAATTTCTTCATATCTCTATCCTCGACATTTTCCTAATCAACCTGTTCAGACATGCTGTTATACGCCTCTGGCATATGTGAGACTTGAACCTGGCTTAAAGGGAGAGACACTATCACTGTAGCAGAAGAGCCCTTTCTCATCTGTAGCATGAAAGGGAAACCCTAATTTAAGCCAGTGTCCCCTCGTTCTGGGCTAACCACACAGAAGGACACATCCTTTCCTCGTCAAGTTGATTGTCAATAACTTTCAGGATCCTTTATTCTCTAATCGTCACCCCCTCACTCTTTTATTCACCAGCGGAAACAAGCCCAGTCTAGCTAACCTTTCCCTGTAAGACAACCCACTCATTCCACATGTCAATCTAGTGAACCTCCTCTGAACCATCTCCAATAATCTACGTTCTTCTTTAAAATAAACAGACCAAAACTGCACACAGCGTTCGAGATACGTCCCTGTAAAACTGTTGCAAAAATATTGTCACTTTTATGTTCAGTACCTCTCATAATAAACTACAGCATCTCATTAGCTTTCTTGATTACATGCTGTACCTGTATACTAACATTTTGTGACTTGTGTACCAGGACATGTAGAACCATTTGCACCTTGTACGACTGCAGTCTTTTTCCATTCAAGTCATTTTTTATTATTATTTGCACCAAAGTAACCAATCACACATTTTCCATGGAATACAATGTCTGCCCGATTTTGTCCACTCTTTCAACTTATCTTCCCCACCAAAATACGTGAGCATAATCCTCAATGAACATTTTGCATCCGTCCTCAAAATGGAAAAGGACACTACAGGTATAGGAAATGCTGGAAGAAGTTAATAGAGAGATGAGGTACTAGTGGGTTTAGCAGCCTTCCAGTGAATAAATCCCAGGCCAGAGATGTTTGAGATGGATCTCAGGCTGTTGACGGAGACAAGGGAGGAGATCTCAGAGGCCCTGGCAGTAATTTTTCAAATCCCCTCTGGTCATAGGTAAGGTACCACAGGATTGGAGGACTGCTGAGGTTGTCTCATTATTTATAAAGGGAGGAAGCGATAGACCAGGATATTACAGGCCAGACAGTCCAATGTCAGTGGTGGGGAGATTAGAGTCATAGAGACAGAGAGATGTACAGCACGGAAACAGACCCTTCCATCCAACTCATCCATGTCAACCCAATATCCTAACCTAATCTAGTCCCAGCTGCCAGCACCTGGCCCATATCCCTCCAAACCCTTCCTATTCATATACCCATCCAAATGCCTTTTAAATGTTGTAATTGTACCAGCCTTCACCACATTCTCCGGCAGTTCATCCCATACATGTACCACTCTCTGAATGAAAACATTGCCCTTAGATCCCTTTTATATCTTTCCCCTCTCACCCTAAACCTATGCCCTCTAGTTCTGGACTCCCCAACCATAGGGAAAAGACCTTGTCTATTTACTCTACCATGTCCCTCATGATTTTATAAACCTCTAAAAGGTCACTCCTTAGCCTCCGATGCTCCAAGGAAAACAGCCTCAGCTTTATCAGCCTCCCCTTATAGCTCAAATCCTCAAATTCTGGCAACATCCTTGTAAATATTTTCTGAACCCTTTCAGATTTCACAACATTCTTCTGATAGAAAGGAGACCAGAACTGTACACAGTATTCCAAAAGTGGCCTAACCAATGTCCTGTACAACTGCAACATGACCTCCCAACTCCTGTACTCAATACTCTGACCAATAAAGGAAAGCATACCAAACGCCTTCTTCACTATCCTATCTACCTGCGACTCCACTTTCAAGGAGCTATGAACGTGCACTCCAAGGTCACTTTGTTCAGCAACACTCGCTAGGGCCTTACCATTAAGTATCTAAGTCCTGCTAAGATTTGCTTTCCCAAAATGCAGCACCTTGCAGTTATCTAAATTAAATTTCATCAAGATCCTGTTAGACTCTGAGATAACCTTCTACACCTCCAATTTTGGTGTCATCTGCAAACTTACTAACTATACCTCCTATGTTCCCATCCAAATCATTTATATAAATTCTGAAAGTTACTGGACCCAGCACTGATCCTTGTGGCACTCCATCGGTCACTGGCCTCCAGTCTGAAAAGCAACCCTCCACCACCATCCTCCATCTTCTACCTTCGAGCCTGGACAGAATTCTGAGGGATAGAATATGTCAGCACTAGGATAGGCACAGATTAATCAGGGTTGTCAGCATGGACTTGATAAAGGAAAGTCATGTTTGACAAAGCTGATCAAATATTTTTGGAAGTAACCAGAAGTGATGATCAGAGAAATGCATTTGATACAAACAAAGCTTCTGATGTGGTTTGTCATGACAGACTGGTTAAGAAAGTGACCTCATGGAATCCAAGGCAAAGTCACAAGTTGAATTAAAATTAGTTGAGAGACAGGAAGCAGAAAGTAATTTTACAGGGACACTTCTGTACCTGGAAGTTGTTTCCAGTGGGGTTCCACAGGGCTTGGTGCTGGCACCTTGCTGTTTATGGTGCAGGTTAATAACATGGATTTAAATGTAGGGGTATGATCAAGAATTGTGCAAATTTGAAAACTGGTAGGGTGAGGAGGACAGCCTTAAACTGCAGAAAGAGATCAACAGACTGGTCAGCTGGGGAAGCAGCGGCAAATGGAATTCAACTTTGAAAAATGTGAGGTGATGCAATTAGGGAGGGCTAACACCATGAGAGATTACATTATGAACGGTAGGGTCATGGAAAGAACTGAAGATCAGAGAGATTTTGTTGTGCATATCCACAGATCCCTGAAGGTAGCAGGGCAGGTAGAGAAGGCAGTTAAGAAGAGATAGGATACTTACCTTTATTAGCATACAAGAGCGGGGAGATTATGCTGGAACTGTATAAAATGCTAGTTAGTGCACAATTGGGGTACTGTATGCAGTTCTGGTCAGCACATTGTAGGTAAGTATGTGATTGCAGTAGAGATGGTGCAGATGAGATTTGCAAGGGTATTGTGTGGACTGGATGCTCTGGCTATGAGGAACGATTGGATAGGCTGGGATTGTTTTCCTTGGAGCAGTGAGGGTTGATTGTGGACCTTATAGAGGTGCATAACATTATGAGAGGTATAGATAGAGATGCAGAGGAAAGCACTTTTTCTGTTAATAGAAGGGTCAACAACCAAGGTGACATAGGTTTCAGGTAAGGGGTAGAAGATTAAGAGGTGATATGAGGAGAAATATTTTCACGTAAGGTTGGTGAGAGTCTGCACTTCACTTTCTGGAATGCTGAGGTCAAGTCAGAAACTCTTGTAACGTTTAAGCACTAGTTAGACATTCACTTGCACTGTCTTCCCTTCCAGAGCTATGGGCCGAGAGCTGGAAAATGGCATTAGTAGAGTCATTAGATATTTGTTGACTGGCACGGGCATGATGGACCGAATGGTCTCCTTTTGAGCTATGTGCACCTATAGATCCAATTATATTTATCTACAAACTCCTTACAACTCTTTCACAACATACTCTCCTGCCCTTATCTACATCATGATGTGGAGGTGCCAGTGTTGGACTGGGATGGACAGAATTAAAAATCACACAACACTAGGTTATAGTCCAATAGGTTTACTCAGAAGTACTAGCTTTCAGAACGCTGCTCCTTCATCAGGTAGCTATTGGGACAGGATCATAAGACACAGAAATTACTGCAAAAGATCATAGTGTCATTACAACTGATAGGATTTAGTGAACAAACCTAGATTGCTGTTAAATCTTTCATCTTTTAGAATATGTTGCAGATTTCGGTTCGTTAATATGTAAATTCCAGAACTTCTTTTGAGTCACATTCCTGAGATAACTTAAGGTTTTATAATTAAAGGTGACATCTCAGCTCAGACAATGCATCAAAGGTGTGAGGTTAGAGTCTGTCTGTATTCCAATCTTGGGTCAGACTGGTTCTATTTTCAATGTAGGAATTTGTAAAATGTCACATGGATTGACTGGCTACAGTTTGTGTGCTTACACACAGACTCTTACATACTCACAGTCACGCAGACCCTCTCTCATACACACACTCTCTCTCAGATACAAACACACACACACCCCACACTTACACCCATCACACTCATGCACACATTCCATCAAATACACACACACACTCCCACTCTCTCCTTCTCTCCCGTGCACACACAGACTTTCACTCTCTCTCTCCCTCACATGCATGCACACACATATCTAGATCTGTGGGGTGCATTTGCACAATTCTACTTTGTTCAAAAAGCACACAATCTGTAGGCAGTCAATCCATGTGACATTTTATAAATTCCTACTTTGGAAATAGAATCATGTGACTCAAGATTGGAAGACAGACAGACTCTAACCTCACACCCTTAATGCATTGCCTAAGCTGAAATGTCACCTTTGTTTCTAAATTTTTAAGTTATCTCAGAAATGTGACTCGAAAGAAGTTCTGGGATTTACATATTAATGAATTGAAACCTGCAACACATTCTAAAAGATGAAAGACTTAACAGCAATCTAGGTTTGTTCAAATTATCGCATCAGTTGTAATGACACTATGATCTTTTGCTATAAATTCTGTGTCCTATGATCCTGCCCCACTAGCTACCTGACAAAGGAGCAGCGTTCTGAAAGCTATTACTTCCAAATAAACCCATTGAACTATAACCTGGTGTTATATGATTTTTAATTCTATTTAGATTGTCTGTGAACTTAGCTACCACTGCTCTCATGTAAGGATTTGATGTAAATTGTAAAAGGTTGAAGTTACAATGCAGAGCCCTGTGGGACTTCACTCAGTAGATCCTGTCAATCTTGAAAGACCATTGATGCACACTTGCCAGCCAGCCAATGCATGCTTGCAATAGAGACCTTGATCACATTTCAATTCTCATAGTGTCTCCATCTCTGCATCTGTTCTGATGATATCACCTTCCATATTTTGCAACACAATTGAAACATGTTTGATTCTGCAACTAAAATTGTATAGAAAGGCAGAAATTTAATTAAAACAAAACAAAGTTTATCAAGGAACCAACTGAAATGCACTTCAGATTTTGAACAAGGAAACATAAGAGCAAGAGACGTTTTGAATGCACAACTGAAGGGATGTCCTTGTTCTCCACTTCTTAAACAGGGAAAACCACATATTTGAACAAATTATTGATCTGCAGTGTGGATTACCTATCAATCTCCTCAGCAAAGTCACTGGACACCAGCTCTTCAGTGACCAACAGATTCAGGTAAGGTATTAAATAGCCATGAGAATCAAAGGCTTGTTCATTTGAAAATCGGGCCCATCTTGTCAGAAGTGAACCCTTCACTGCCATTTAAGATCAGAGCTGAATCAATCTTGCATGTCCTGACCAGTTTCATATGTGATGGAACTAAAGATAACTGCCAAAGGTGAGTTGTCAAATTATTTTTGTGAAACCTGGAACAGGATAGATGCTTGATCAGAGCTCACAAAAATAATTTGGGTGACTGTCAAGCTGTGACTCCATCCTGTCCTCGGACTTTCCATGACTGCAACTGGTTAGGGGCCTACAGCAGGCTTGGCAAATTTAGAGGGAAGGCCTTCTTTGCAGATGGTCAACTGATCACCCAAAGGTCTGAAACAAAACCCCACTCCTTCCCATCCTCCCTCTCTCCCCGCCCAATCTACTGAGCCACCTTGGTTTATTGCAAATTCTTCTTGTATAGATCATTAAATTGTAGAGAGTGTGGGTTGCAGGTTTCCTCTTGATATAACCAATAAATCACTTTCAGAAGTCATTTTGCCAAAACTCCGGGGCATAAATGGTTTGTCTAACCTTTTGCAACTGTGCCTAAGTCATACTGTACATTCTGCAACTGAATATTTACAATATAGCTCTCCTTATTTTCACATTTCCTCCTTACTTCCTAGGTGCATCCAATAATGACCTTTCCAGATCCTAGGATTAACCAGATGTCACAACAGGGGATCCAGCAACATTGGACTCAGTTTGGCAAAATCTCACGCATAATCCAACAGGTGAGGAGCAAAGCCGTGGCTGTTCGAAATAGGAACAGTCATTGCCAGATAAAGTTAGTTAATCTATTCCATGATTTTGTCAGAAGTGAACTCTTGTTTGGGTAAGCGAAAAGGAAATAAACAATTTGTGCTCGTCTCCATTCTTTGCTGCAGACAATGCAGTAGGTTTTCTTGTGCAGTATAGAGCTCACTGTTCTGCCCATGCATACACCACCCATCACACATTTATGAGTGACCACAAAAATGGCTAAATGGTGGCCAATGCTTCCTGTAAGCTATGCAAGCGAAGAGCAGCAGGGGGACGGAGCTGTGTGGGGAATGAATGTAAGCAACATTTCCTCTAAGATGCACAGCTCTAAGGCACCATGTTGTGCAGTGAATTGGCAGTATACAGTAAAGAGATAAGAGGGAACTTTGGTAGTGACATGACAATGTGATGAGAGAAAGAGTACTTTTACATGTGATAATATTGTTACCAAACTACCTGAGATGTGGCGGGGCTGGTGTTGGACTGGGGTGGACAAAATTTTTAAAAATTATCTAATGAAGGAGCAGCTCTGCAAAAGCTAGTGCTTCCCAATTAACCTGTTGGACCATAAGCTAGTGTTGTGTGATTTTTAACTTAAACTACTTGAATACTGACAAATCTTTGGCAAAACTACTTTCATTCATTTGGAGATAATAGGATTTATTACTTTATAACAACAGGTAAAACAAAATATACAACAGACACCTTGCTGATATTTAATGAATAATGAAATTAATTAAATTATTAATAAATTAATATGGGGAGGCAGTGACATGGTATTAATGTCTCTGACTAGTAATCCAGAACCCCAGGCTGATGTTCTGTGGATAAGGATTGAAATCCCACCATGCTAGATGATAACATTTGAATTCAACAAAAATCTGGAACTTAAAAACTAGCCAGTTGTAACCCAATTTTCGGAAAGTCCCAGCTGGTTCACTAATGTCCGTTAGGGGAGGAAATTCCTGACTTGACCCAATCTGGCCTACATGTGACTCCAGACCCACAGTAGTATGGTTGACTCTTAACTGCCCTCTGGACAATAAATGCTGGCGTAGCTAGTGACACCCACATTCCATCAGTGAATTTTGTTAAAAATTAAAGCCCTATCTATGATGAACTATTCCCCACTGGCCTGGATGGGTGCAGTTCCAACAACAATCAAGAAGCTTGACACCATTCAGGACAAAGCAGCCCGCTTAATTTGCTCCTTTATATCTATAGGGAGACAGGATGCCAACTCATGGAAAGTTTCAGGGAACTTCTCTGGGACACACATACATCAAACAACCCCCCCCCCCCCCCTGTAGCTGAAGACTTCAACATCCCTCCCGCTCCCCAAAGAACTTGCAAATCCTTGGCCTCCTCCATCACCAAATCCAAGCCACCCGACAACTGGAGGAAGAACGCCTCATCATCTGCCTTGGGACCCTTCAACCATACAGCATCAACATTGACTTCACTAGTTTCCAAATCTCCCTTCCCCCACCTCATCCCATTTCCAACTTTCCAAATTGCACCACCCTGTTGACCTGTCCTACCTGTCAATCTTCCTTCCCATCTATCCACTTGATTCTTCCCACCAACCTATCACAATTACCACCCACCTGCAATCACCTATCGCCTTCCCAGCTCGCTCACCCCAAGCCCCACCCACAGCCCCACCCCCTATTTACCTCTCAGCCCCCTTCCCCCACTACATTCCTGATGAAAGGCTTTTGCCAAAAATGTCAAGTCTCCTGTTCCTTGACTGCTGCCTGACTGGCTGTGCTTTTCCAGACCACACTTTTTGACCCTCAACCACTACTTTCAATACAGTATTAATTTCAGTGCAATAATTCACCCAGGCTCCTGAGACAGCAACTTCTATATTCACAACCTCTGGCATCAAGAAGGACAAGAGCACACACCCTATCGCTTTCTCTTTCTCTCTCTTTCACACACACACACTCAAACACTCTCTCCCACACACACCACTCTCTCTCGCTTCCACACACATGCACTCTCTTTCACACACACACACACACACACACACACACACATTCTCTTGCTGTCAAACATAAACACTCTCCTACATTTTCCATCATAAAATCTCTGGAATGTGTTCATGAACAGCAAACCCTGCTGTTCTTTCAGTGCCCCGTACCACCCTTCAGCTGAGGAATGCTGAGAAATGCTGACTTGAAGTGTTTCTCCGGCCATTCTGTACAAGGTCAGTGAATGCGTTGCCAAGCATAGATCAAACCTGTGACCTTACTGCTCAGTGTGCTTCACTCGGACATGATTTACATTTAACCACTGGCACATTGAGAAGGCACAGAGCAGTTTCCTCACTGACACCTTTTATAAGACTGCTACCTGGGCTGTCAGAGGTTCTTGATGACTCCTAGCTGTCACTGTGACTTTCACCATTCACTTGAATTCAGTCTGGCCTTCCATTAACTGCTTCAATATCAATCTCCATGGGATTGTAGAATGGTTACAGCACAGGAGGCAGCCAGTTGCTTCCTTGTGTCCTTGCTGGCAAGAACAGTTCAGGTAGTCCTATGAATTCTCCCGACTTTGTAACATAAATCGGCAATTGTTTTTCTTTCAGATGAATATTCAGTTCCCTTTTCATGGGTACAATTGGGTTAGCCTCTATGTCAGGCTACTGCATTCCAGAATCCATCACCACCCACTGGACAAAATACTTGCATTTAGTTACATGTTCCCATCCCACTATTGCTCTGAAAGACTTTTTTTCCTCTCTTTGACAGCGCCACATGGTTGAACTCATCCCTGTTGTCCAAGTGCATTTCCAATGGAAAAGAAAAGATCACAGCTACTTTGTGTATGGCATTGAAAACAAGGTTTATGCTCCAGAATATCCTGGCAAGAATTGTGCAATTATGTGAAGTGCCTTATGCATCAATTCCTTTTTCTATTTACTGCAAACTCTTTCAATGTTTCAAATAAACTTGTATCTCCGGAAAGAGTTAAGTATATATATTAATGGGATGATTAACAAAAGAGATGATATGTACATGTATAAACATATATATATATAAACATATATATGAAGCACCTACATATTCTAAAGAACTCAGAATCATGAATCCATACAGTTTGAAAGCAGGTCATTCAGCCCATCAAGTATACACTGACCTCTGAAGAGCATCCAACCCAGACCCACCCCCGCTACCCATGTATTTCCCATGGGTAACCCACCCAACCTCCACATCCCTGGACATTATGGGACAATTTAACATAACCAATCAACCTAACTTGCACATCTTCAGATTGTGGGAGGAAGCCCACACAGATGCGGGGAGATTTTGCAAAATGCACACAGACTAGGCTAGAATCGAACCCACATCCCGAGCACTGTGATTCAGCCACCTTGCTGCAAGAAGCAAATTGAGTTGTCTTAAACTTTGGTGCACAGTGTCTGGCTATATGAAAGTTAATTTGAAATTTTATCTGCACAGGTTAGTCAGCTATTAATGGTAACACTGATTGGCATTTCATTTCAGTCTGCCGTCAATGGAATTAAGTGGCCAATGTTGGGCCTTCTGTAGGATTTCAGAAAGCAGGGGTATAAATCCTGAAGCCCGACCTGAACTGCCAACCAATAAGAACCCAGGTCCCTTAATTGAAGGACAACCTTCATCAGATGACACACGTGTCTGCTGTTGGTTGAACATAAGTGGGAATGGCACCATTATTGGCCTATAGACAGGAAGGTTGACTACAAGTCTTTCCCCCTTGCCTCCACCCTCAACCCTTACTCCCCACCCATACAGCAGTGGGAGGGGCGAACGTTAAATTCCACCCACTGTTTACAAACAGACAAACCAAAAAGAATTATTACTGTATAACCTCAATGAAATGGATGACTAAAGATGTAGGCCATTCTAAATTGCACATAGTATCCAGGGATGTGCAGGCTAGGTGGATTAGCCATGGGAAATGCAGGATAGGGTTGGAGGGAGTGGTCGTGGTGGTATGGTCTGTGGAGAATCGGTGGGCCTACTTCCACATTGTAGCGATTCTATTCTATGATTCTATGAAATTCTATCCAATTTTGTGCAATGGGATAATCTTTGTGGAATTCAATTCCACTATGTCTATTCGATTCTACAATTTATTTACCTCTTCATATTGTAACAATATTAAAAGTGATGGGTGCGATGTCACTCCCAAGCTATTTATGTGTCTTTGTGCTAAATCTATTTCTTCCATTAAGATAAGTTACAATTTTCACATAACATGGAATATTTTTCATTTATCTAGTAAGTTTTCATTTTTGTTTGCTAATTTTTGGCTCAATGGTGCAATTGGTTGAAATTCATTTAACTGCATCCACTGGCTCTTACACCTAGTATATAGGATTTATTCTGTCTACCACAGATGAGGTGTGAAGTTAAAACCGCACAGGTAGATGAATTTAAATCCTTTTACAAGGGAAGGTTTTATTCTAGTACAGTTAGGATCGAGAGAAAATTGGATTGGAAAGATTGACTTTGGTGACATGAGTTGTCAAGACTGAAGAACTTTGTTCTTGCTCATTGTACACTGTAGGGATTAAAAGATCGTCATCAGATCTAGTTTCAGTCACATTCCATGAAGGTCACGTCAAAGTCAAGAGAGCAGTTTGTAGGAGGAGGAAGGGCAGTCATACTTATTATGGGTCAGATCGGACACATGCCTCGATTGTTAACATTTCTGATTGTATCCTAATAAAATGGCAAAGAATGTTTATATTTTTCACAAGAGACTTAAACCACTTTAAGACATCCAAAACACTGTTGTCCAATATGCCATCTAGTATTAAAACAATTCAATTAAGGGTATATTCCATGTAAAATAACTGCTGGCTTACAGTTTAAGGTTGGAGTTGCTACTTCAAAGACATTATGGTTTAGTAAATAATTAATAGATGTTCTAAACAAACCAACTATTAATCTTATCTGTATCTTGATATTTTGTCTTGGAGTAAAGTCTATCACAGTCTATTAAATAAATAAATTTTGCTTAACCTTCTATAACTCCTGTGTAATAGAGCTCACCCCAAGGGGATTGAAAGGTAAAATACAAGCCCAATGCAAGGTGACTGTTCAGGAAACCTGTTGTGTCCTTTCCTTTCCTTTCCATCCAGCTTATTTTCTCACCCTGAAGCCACTATTGACTGAAAGCACAGGTGTGTGACCACCAGCCCTCCACCACTTCACCAAAGCCATTCTTAATGTGTAAACCTAATACGGAATTAGTTACTTTGCCACATCAGGAATCTCTTCAATTCTATTCTCCTGACATCTAACTCTCATTTCTTGTGGTATAATCCAGTGGATAGTTAGCTGCAGCAAAACATTGGCTGACTCATCCTCTCTATTGAACCACAGTTATGGAAACTTTGTGATTACTTTGCATGTTCCAGATAAGATACAGTGGTGGCTCAGTAGTTAGCACTGCTGCCTCACAGACTCAAGGATCCAGGTTTGATTCCACCCTCAGGCAGCTCTCTGTGTGGAGCTTTCACATTCTCCCTTTGCCCGCATGGGATTCCTCCAAATGCTCCAGTATCTTCCCACAGTCCAAAGATGGGCAGGTTAGGTGGAATGACCATGCTAAACTGCCCATAGTGTCCAGGGATGTGCAGGCTAGGGGAGCTTAGTCATGGGAAATGCAGAGTTACAGGGTGTCTCTGTGTGGGATGCTCTTCGGAGATTCATTGTGGACTTGATGGGTTGAATGGGCTGCGTTCATAGACTGAGGACAGAATTTGAGAACCACCTTTATGGCTGAGTTCAAAAATTCCTACGATTTTTTTTTCTCACAATTCTTTTTCAGCAACATGTGATGAAAAGCTGGCAACAAAACACAGTGGCTATGAAACTTTCTCTATTTTGTCATTTTATATCAAATTAAATGTATTGAGTATCTGGTGTTGGTGATAGATTCTGAACAGATATGATTGATGTATTCAAAGTGTGCTGAGTAATAGATTTGAAATTACATTATATTAGAACTGCATTGGCATGTTCCCTTTTTCTTCTCCACATGGGAAGTGGAGTAACCAATCCTGAATGGAATACCCCTTCCCGTGACAGTCCATTGTGAAACATTGGCAGGAGTGTGGAGTGAATTTTCTGGTCCATTCTTGCACCAACCTCTTTATTGCCAATAAGGCACAACTCCATGTAGAATTGGATAAGTGCAGGTGGAATATCAGTTGTGGGGCTTAAAAATTGTTCCTTAGTGAAATTTAGTAGAATTAAAGACAATTAAAAGGAACTACTGAATGTGGAGTGGTGTTGGTGAAGGAGAGTTACAAATGTTGAAAGCCTTAGCTCAAAATACACTCAGGTCATAGCGTCATACCACACAGAAACAGACCCTTCAGTCCATACTGACCATAATACCAAACTAAACTAGTTCCACCTGCCTGTACTTGGCCCATAACCCTGCAAACCTTGCTTATTCATAAAATTATCCAAAAATGTTTTAAATGTGGTAACTGTACCCACATCCACCACTTGCCCTGTAAGTTCATTCCACACACAAACCACTTTGTCTGTGAGAAAAGTTGCCCCTTGTCTTTTTTAAATCTTTCTCCGTTCCCCTCAAAAGAAAGCCACCTAGTTTTGAACTTCCCCACCCTAAACAAAAGAAACCTGCCATTCATCGTTTCAATGCCTCTCATGATTTTATAATCCTCTATAAGGTTACCCCTCAACCTCCTACGGTCCAGTGAAGAAAGGTCCCAGCCCATCCAGCCACTCCTATAACTCAACCCTCCACTATCAGTTAATATGTTTGCTTTTATTCCCAAATGAAATTTGCTTATATTCCAAGAAAGGCCTGAACAAAAGTGGGGGAAAAATACTGGCCAAACAAACACAATTGGAAAGGGCATTAGTTGACTAGGAGATAGTGAGGACTGCAGGTGCTGGAGAAGTCAGAGTCAATAAAACATGGCGCTGGAAAAAGCGCAGAAGGCGAAAGTGAGAGCAGATGCTGGTGATTAGAGTCGAGAGTGTGGTGCTGGAAAAGCACAGCGGGTCAGGCAGCATCCGAGGAGCAAGGTGAGAAAGAGGTCACTTGTACTATAAGCACTTAAGCCCTTCACTTGAATTCACACATTTCTGACGCAACAGCTTCATGATCAATGGTTGCTGGAAGAATTTTTCTGTTTAGTCATTGACTGTCAACCCTTCACTCAGAACTAAATAGCTTTGGTTGCCCCACGCTCACCCCCCAACTCCCCCCCCCCCCCTCCCCCCCACAACCATCACTTCATTCTCAAAGTTGCTGGTTTGCCAACTGAGCCGGAACATCTGTGGAATGGTGCCAGGGCAGACCTGGCTGTGGTTTTGTCGTGTGTTCCTGATTCTATGAATGCTCTTAGGATCTGTAAGGATTAGAGGCCGGCTTCCTGCAGGAAAAATCGGAAAGAAGCTTTGGCACAGGATTGCAAAGGTCCTTGCGACAGCTTGGAGAAACAAGGTATTTATCCAGCATTTCAACTGAGCCATCAAGACATTCCGCAAAAGAAAAGCCATGCCCTAACAATCAGTTCTTATTCAGAAAATCCCAACTTCAAATTAAACATTGGCTCCATGATCACTGACGATGTGTAAATATAATCAAGGTCATCGAGCACTCGAATAGCAAATCATTAATATACAGTCGCTTAACAAACAAATAAGAGGTCACATCGCAGTTGACCACACTGCTGAAACTATTGGACACTGATCGGGAGGATCTGGAAGAAATCTGCAGCCTCATCCCTTCATGAGAAAACTGGTCAATCACCTTGTGCTGATTGGAAAGCACAGTTACCTAAAGGTACATAAAAACTACAGACAGAAATCCCATTATTTATCTGCATGCATGATAGAATGGTCACAGGACAGTAGGAGGCCATTCAGGCCTACATTGTCTTTGCAAGATTAACCATGCTTGTATTGTAGCATTGTAGTTTTCTTTCTCCCACAGGTGCTTATCCAATTCCCATCTAAAAGCCACATTTCAACCATACTCTCAGGCAGCAACTTCCAGATCGTAATGATTCAATGAGTAAAATGCTTTCCTATTTAGCCTTTCTTTTTTTTTACTTATTCACCGTACCCCTTCCACCAACAGGAACAATTTCTCTCCATCTTCTCTGCTTAGACCCCTCTTAGTTTTGAGCACGTCTCTCAAAACTACTCTCTTTCTACTCTGCTCTGAAGAGAACCAGCCCAACCTCTCCAATATCTCTCATGACTGAAGACCCTCAGAAATCTTTTCTGCATTGTCCCCAATGAATTCACATCCTACTGACTGTGCGTAGCCCAGAGTTGGACACAGTACTTCAGTTGAGGCCAAACTAGTGTTCTGTAAAAGATATTCTGCCCCTTGCTTTTGCTATTTCTGCCTTGATTTATAAGCCCATGATTCTGTATCTATTTTCAACCACATCAGAACCTGTTCTTTCCTCTTCATTGATTGTACTCCTAGTTCACCATGTTGCTGGACTCTTTCAGGAATATATCCTGTAGTTTACATTGCTTGCTGCCACTCTTCCTGCCAAAATGGAGTCATTCATATTAAATTTCATCTGCCATGTGTCTGCCCATCCCTCCAGCCTGTCTATGTTCTTTTGAGGTCTTTCATTACCCTCCTCACAGTTCACAATATTTCCAAGTCGATCTGTCAATTTTGACATTACTCAGGCCTAAGTCATTAATGTGAAGGAAAGCAGTAGTTCTAGTCCTCAAGCACTGGTAATCTTACCATAAGTCTTCCAGCAGTCCAAAACCAATGTTTGACCACTCCACTCTATTTCCTATCACTCAGTGAATTTCACATCAAGACCATTATTGATCCTTTCATCTTACTGGCTTTAAGTTCATCTATGAGGTGGTAATATTTTCAGTACATTTGATAATCCATATACACGTGGAATTCCATTACCCTCATCAATCATCTCTGTTACTTGATCAAAGAAAATTCAAATCAAATTTGTTAAAGACAATTTGCTTTTTCAAATCCATGCTAACTTTCTTTAATTAAGTGTTACTTGCCTAAGTGTTACTTTAATCCAGGATTATCATGTTCTAAAAGGTCTCCTGGTATGAAGGTGACAGGACCTTGGTGAGACCATGACTGGAGTACTGTGTGTAGTTTTGGTCTCCTTATCTGACGAAGGATGTAATGGCTATGGAGAGAGGGCAACAAAGATTTACTAAACTGATTCCTGGGATAACAGGCCTGACTTATAAAGATCGGTTAGGACTATATTCACTGGTGTTTCGAAGAAAGAGGGATGGGTAATCCTGTAAAATTCAAACAGGACTAGATAGGGGAAGTGCAGGAAGGTTGTTCCAATGACCGGGAAGTCCAGATCCGGGAGTCACAGTGTAAAGATATGAAGTAGGCCATTTAGGACGGAGAAGAGGAGAAATTTCTTCACCTGGAAAATGGTGAGCACGTGGAATCGTTTGCCACAGAAAGTGGTTGAGGCCCAAAACATTGATGTTTTCAAGAGGGAGATAGAAATAGATTTTAGGGCTAAGGGGATCAAAGGAAATACATGGAAACAGGGTACTTAATTGGATGATCAGCCATAATTATAAAAATGGCAGCACAGGTTTAAAGGGCCAAAGGGCCTACTCCTGTTCTTACATTCTAAGTTTCTCAAGTGACTGACCTGTAGTTGCTAAGAGGATTCATAGACCTTGTTTGAATCAGGGTGTAACATATATGATTCTCTAGTCCTCTGGCACCACTTATGTATCCAGAAAGGAATGGAAGTACAAGGCCCGTACCAGCACCTCTGGTATTTCCCTCCCTACCTCGTTCAGCATCGCTGGATGCATCCCATTCGGTCCTGCTGACTTATAGACTGGGAATACAACCAGTTTTCTGCCACTTACAGGCCAACCAATCTCTCCTGTATTAACTAAAAGCAAAAAGTGATGGAGAAACTCAGCAGGTTGCCTTATTTAATCTTTCACCATAACGTTTCCCTTGGTACAAGCAGACACAAGATACCTCAGACATGCTGCCAAGTGTCAATCCTCTTGTTTGGCCCTTAGTTGACCCATTCCCTTTGTTACTCATTTATTTATAGAGAGGAGAGATGTGGCTTTCCCTTCCTGTTAGTTGCCAGCATTTTATTTCACATTGTCTTTGCCCTCCTGTTTTTTGCATGGCCCCTCTGAACAGTGTGGTTGTGTTACCATACTGATTCATCTAATTTTCTATCTCTCCCACATCCAGGGAGATCTGTCTTTTATCGAATATCCTTACCTGGTTGTGGGCATACATCTCAGTTGTCCCAAGCCAAACGAAGCCCATTGTTCCATCATATGTTTCCCTTCCAATCTTCCAACTTACCCAGACAGGTTTATTCTCAACCCATTTAAATGTCCTCCTTCAATTAAGCATTTTTATTGGTGATAGTTATTGACTTTTGTCCATAGCTATAGTGATAGTCCCAAGCCTCCTTGATCCGTGCCCCCCCTCAATCCCAGAACTGGATCCAATAATGCCTCCTTCTTCCATGTTGGGTGGTGAGCATACTGGGTAAAAACAATGACTGCAGATGCTAGAAACCAGATTCTGGATTAGAGTGGTGCTGGAAAAGCACAGCAGTTCAGGCAGCATCTCAAGCAGGAATTCTTCTCCCTTTCTACCTGAATGGTCTGGCAATGGTAGGACAATTAATGACGAGTAAAAAATGAGATCTGCAGATGCTGGAGATCACAGCTGAAAATGTGTTGCTGGTCAAAGCACAGCAGGCCAGGCAGCATCTCAGGAATAGAGAATTCTATGCTGCCTGGCCTGCTGTGCTTTGACCAGCAACACATTTTCAGGACAATTAATGACCACTACTATCATGAGACTGTGGACATCAGTGTGAAAAAAAAGGATGGCTGCTGTTTTAAAACAGTAGTGACATCTAGTGGCTTAATCCACACACTGCAAGTGATGCCATGACAACAATCACCAGACAGGGGTTGTTCCCTCCCAGTTGAGTAACACTTCAGTGGTCAGGGACATTCAGCCCAGGATCTTCAGGTGGCCATCCTCAAAGGCAGACTTTGGGACAACAATGGTGGCACAGTGGTCAGCACTACTGCCTCATAGCACCAGAGACCAGGGTTCAATTCCCACCAGTCACCTGACTGTGTGGAGTGAGCATACTGGGTAAAATCAATGACTGCAGATTCTGGATTAGAGTGGTGCGTGGGTTTCCTCTGGGTACTCCAGTTTCCTCCCACAATCCAAAAATGTGCAGGTCAGGTGAATTGGCCATGCTAAATTGCCCGTAGTGTTAGGTGCAGGGGTAAATGTAGGGGAATGGGTCTGGGTGGGTGTGCTTCGGCGGGTCGGTGTGGACTTGTTGGGCCGTTTCCACACTGCAAGTAATCTAATGCAAAGTAGCCAAGCAGAGGCTGATAACCAAGTATCAATACCTATGAGGATGACCTTAACAGGGACTTTGGGTTCATGTAACACTACAAGTGACCCTACTACACTAAACACTTTTTCTCACACATAAACGCACACTCTTACATACTCATACTCTCATGTAGGCCCTCTCTCACTCTCACACGGTCTCTTTCATACATATACACCCCACACTCATACCTATCACGCGCCCTCTCACAGGCTTATACCCCATCACACTTACACACATATGCAAACACGCATCCTTTCATGTGCACTCACACTCACTCACATAGACTCTCTCTCCTGCACATGCACACACATCCAAGTCTATGGGGTGAATTTGTATTTTCAGAATTATATTTGCAGATATATTCTATTTTGCTCAAATAATGCACAATCTGCAGGCAGTCAATTCATATAATATTTTGTAAATTGCACTTTGGAAATAGAACCAGTCTGATTCAAGATGGGGATACACCACTGACTCTAACCTCACACCTTTAATGCATTGTCTGAGCTGAGATATCACTTTTCCTATAAAACCTTAAGTTATCTTGAGAGAAATTCTGGGATTTACATATTAAAGAACTGAAACCTGCAACTTATTCTAAAAGATGAAAGACATAACAGCAATCTAGGTTTATTCACTATGTCATTTCAGATGCATGACAATGTAATCTTTTGCAATAAATTACTCAGAGTAGTGGGGCATGGAACACACTGCTTGCAACTGTAGTAGACTTGCCAACTTTAAGGGCATTTAAATGGTCATTGGATAAACATATGGATGAAAATGGAATGGTGTAGGATAAATGGGCTTCAGAATTACCTGCTTCCAAATAAACCTGTTGGACTATAACCTGGTGTTGTGTGATTTTAAAACACTACAAGAGAACAGCATAAAGTTGCTCAATAGAAAAAGACTTGTATTGATGTTATGCTTTTCCTATCCAGGAGCAGATTTCCAGCCAATGGTGTACTATTAAATATAGCCACTGCTCGCAGATACAGACACTTACCAACAGGAGGCGATACACCTGACTCCACAGCTGGAAAACCGTATCACAGCCTCTTGAAGAAGCTTCATCGTTCAGGCCAAATTAACAAAACAGATCTCAAAAAAATGAAACCTGTTGGATCCAACACACTCCACTTCTATGGATTACCTAAATTACACAAACCAGGAGGGCCCTCAGACCCATAGTCTCACTCCCTGGCCCAGCAATACACTGTGTAGCAAAGGAACTCCACCGAAAACTGAAATACCTAGTAGAAGACTCATGCCACTCCATCCACTCCACCCAAGAATTCCTGAACATCAAAGACACCAAGATAGAAGAGGACGAAATAATGGCCTCCTTAACATAACAGCCCTATTCACATCAATTATCATCAGCCTGGCTAAAGAAATACTGACCGCACTACTAGATGAACCAAGTACACAAATACCAGAAAGCACCAACTCCATCAGCAAGGACAACATCATCACGCTAGTAGATCTGTGCCTTACTACCCACTTCACCTTCAATGACAAGACCTACAAACAAATCAACGGAACACCTATGGGATCACCAACGTCAGGCTTCTTAGCAGAAGCAGTAATGCAGAGAATGGAACAAACCAAACTTCAGGTCCACTACGTGAATGACATTTTTGGCATCACAAAACAGACCAAATTAGAGGAAACCTACAACATCAGCAACAACATCCTTACTGGCATAAATTTCCCAAAAGCAGAGGAGAACAACAATAGACTCTCCTTCCTTGATGTCACAGTGGAACAAACGGTTAGTGGAGAACTGTAGACCAGTGCCTACAAAATATCAACACACACAGACCAGATACTTCACTACAGAAGCAGTCATCCTAACACCCACAAACGGAGCTGCATTAGGACATTATTTAAATGGGTCACAACACACTGCAGCACCCAGGAACTATGAGCAGAAGAAAAATACCTATACAGCGTATTCAAGAAGAACAGGTACCCAATAAACACAGCCTGCTGATTCTTAACCAACAAACCCAAACAAGCAGACAACGCGTCCAGAAACTCTAGCCACACTACCATATATCAAAGACATCTTAGAGATGACTACCAGACTACTCCAACCCCTTGGCACTGCAGTCCACAAACCTACCAACACACTGAAACAGCTACTGATGAACCTAAAGGATCCTATACCAACAGCCAGCAAAACAAACACCATTTACAAAATACCATGCAAGGATTGTAACAAACACTACATCGCACAGACAGGCAGAAAACTAGCCACCAGGGTACATGAACACCAACTGTCCACCAAAAGTCATGACCCACTATCACGAGTATCTCTACATATAGATGAAAAAGGGCACCACTTCGACTGGGACAACACATCCATCCTAGGGCATGGCTAAACAGAGACACATACAGGAAGACGTGGCATTCCTAAAGACATGGCATTCAAACCAGAACTCCATCAATAAACACATCAATTTGGACCCCATTTACCAACCTCGGAGAAAAAGAACCAGAAGTGATATCACCTACCGTAACAGACCAAGATACATAAATAGAAAGCGGGACAGCACTTCACCGGAGGCACACTGATGATGTTACCTAGCATCATGATGATGAAATGTCTGAGAACAAACCTACCAACTAAACAAGCAAACTAACAACCTGAACCTCAACCTGAGCTACAAATCTTCTCAAAAATCATAAATAATGAAGGTCTCAACATAAAGGAAAATGAGTTCAAGAAGCAAAGAGCTTTTGAGAGGATATTCCAGAGCTTAGTGCTGAGACAATTGTAGGCACAGAAAGCAATATTGTTGAAATTAAAAATGAGGGTGCACAAAAGACCCAAAGTAGAGGAGCACAGGACAATTTGCAAGAGTACAAATTTAAGGGAGTAAATTAACATTTATACTGAATGAGAAGAGAGTGCTGATACAGTAGGCTGGGTTGTCTGTGATTGGTAGAGGCTGTGCAATGGAAATTAATGATAATTGACAGTTTTAGAATCATGCAGCACATAACAGGTGAGGCCCTTCAGCCCATGAAGTCAGAACCGACAAAATTACTCTAAATCTAAATGGTTAAAAAGATGTTTAGCACACTTGCCTTCATTGCTCATTTGTTTAAGTGTAGGAATTGGGAAGGAATGTTGAGGGTTGTGCAGGACATTGGTGAGGCCTCCTCTGGAGTATTGTGTCCAGTTCTGGTCACTCAGGCATAGGAAGGATATTATTAAACTGGAGAGGATTCAGAAGAGATTTACCAAGATCTCTTCTAAAGTTTGGGTTATAAAGAAAGGCTGGCTTCTTTTTCACTGGAGCATAGGCAGTTGAGAGATGACCTTATAAAAGTTTATGAGACCATGAGGGACATAGATAGGGTAGGGTAGTTACCTTTTCTCTAGGATGGGAGATTCAAGAGTGGGGGACAAATTTTTATGGTGAGAGAAGAGAAATTTAAAAAAGATATGAAGGGAATTCTATTTGACAGATGGGGTGTTTTGTGTGAAAAATGAACTTCCTGCCAAGTGGTGGACGTGGGCACAATTACAATGTTTAAAAGACATTTGGATAAGTACATGAACAGGAAACATTTGGAGGAATATGGGACAGGAGGAGGCAAATGGGACTAGTTTAGTTTGGGATTATCTTTGGCATGATCTGGTTGGACTGAAGGGTCTGTTTCCGTGCTGTATGACTCCATGTTTATAACTCTACACTAGGCCCATCTTCTAAGGCTTGGCCCATAGCGTTGGATGTTATGAAAGTTCTCAGCCAAGCACTTGTAAAAGGTCGTGAGGTTTTTCACCTCAACCACCCTCCCAGACAATACATTCCAGATTCCCACCATCTTCTGGGTGAAAAATAATTTCCTCAAATCCCCTCTAAACATCCTGACTTTCACTTTAAAGTCATGCCTCATTATTGACACTTCAACTCGGAGGAACAGATGCTCTCTATCCACCTTGTCCATGTCCCTGATAATGCCATAATTGGATATACCATCTGATATAATCTACCAATCCTTCTATCGTAAAGCCTGCATACTTGGCAACATGCCAGCACTGAAATTCGCATATCACAATGTATTATAAACAAAACAATTCTTGGCTTGGTGGCAGCATTCTGTTAGTGGCAAATAGTACTCATGTTGTTACTGCACATTAGCAATGTAAAATAGCTAGCTTCCATCTATTGCTCAAGGACATTGCAATTTTAGGATAATCTAAAGTACACTGGCATTCTTAAGGATCAAAACTGACAGCACTTGTGAACTGAACAGGTGATAGCCATTTGCTGGTTCACTTCTCAGGGCAATTATTTCAACATTCAGAGTTAACCTGCCTCATTTAAAATTTGAACAAAGTCTGGTAGTTAACTGTCAATCATCATTAGCTGATGCACTGTGTGTGGCAATGTAGAATCTACCAAGTAGAATCTGTGTGACTATCAATCAGCACTCTCTTCTCACACAGTATAAATGTTGGTTCTTCCCCCCCCTTAAATTGGTAGTCCTGTATTGCTAAGTGACTATTTATACCACAATAGTTGAGGCTAGAGGTAACAAAGGCTTTGAGCAGATGCACTGAACTATGAATAAAGTCAGGTAATGTCACAGAGGTAGAAATTGGTATCTCAGTGAAATTGTGAGCTCAGGATCAAGGAGACACCAAAGTTGCTGTCTGGTTTAATCTCGATTTGGAGATGCCGGTGTTGGGCTGGGGTGTACAAAGTTAAAAATCACACAACACCAGGTTATAGTCCAACAGGTTTAATGGGAAGCACACTAGCTTTCAGAGCGCCGCTCCTTCATCAGGTGATTGACAATTACCTGACGAAGGAGCGTCGCTCCGAAAGCGAGTGTGCTTCCCATTAAACCTGTTGGACTATAACCTGGTGTTGTGTGATTTTTAACTTGATTTAATCTCACACTATTGTCAGGCAGAGGGATATAGTCTGTAGCAACAAAATGGCTTTAGAGCAGGTCTGAAAACAACACCTTCAACTTCCGTAGTTAACAGTCCCTATTTGCTCCACATTGCCACAACAGCCAGAGCTGAATGATCAGATAACTTTGTATAGCTGTATGTTTCTGCTTACAGACTCCATCTTGGCCAGAGCAATCTTATGCCACAGTGGTAGTGTTGCTATCCCTGAACCAGGAGACTTGGGTTGAGACATATGGTGATTGTTCAGATTACCAGTGTTTTTTTCAAAAATCCCACTTGGTTGGCTACAGCCCAGGACTGGCCTGTCAAGGGCATATTCCCGAAATGTTGGAATCAACAAAGTGAATAGAATAGTTTTCCCAAACGATGTAGAACTCCTTAACTCCCTGTGGAGGGACAAATTTAAGCTGGATGTCATTCAAAACTACTCCCTCTTGTTTTAATCTAGGAATGAATTGAAGTGGTTTGGATTGGGTTGAGAGAACACTCTCTCGTCATATAACAACTGCTTCAACCAGGGGCACTGTCTCTAATGGAGACTGGAATTAATGTGTCGACAGTGAAACAGAAATTGCTGGAGAAACTCCGCAGGTCTGGCAGCATCTGTAATGAGTGTGAGAGAGGGGGGGAGAAAAAAAGCCAAGTTAGTGCTTCCAGTTCGGTGACTCTTCTCCAGAACTTGATGGAACGTAGTCAAATGAAAAGTGTCATCTTGACTTGAAACGTTAGCTTGCTGTCTTTCAGTGGATGCTTTCTGACCTGCTGTCATCTCCAGCATTTGTTGTTCTCAGTATAGATTCCAGCATCTGAATAGGAAGGGTTTGGAGGGATGTGGGCTGGGCACTGGCAGGTGGGACTAGATTGGGTTGGGAAATCTGGTTGGCATGGATGGGTTGGACCGAAGGGTCTGTTTCCCTACTGTACATCTCTATGACTCTATTTGCTCCTACAAACGATTGAAAGCTATCCCCTCAGGGGGAGAAAAAAAAACACCCATTTGTGGGTCAGTAGGTCCCTTAAACCTACCAGGGGTGTCACAGCCTTGTCCCTCATGAAATCCATGACAAGTAAGTCACTCGCCTTGTGTGTTTGTGTGTGTAGTCATTTTGTTTAAGCCACCGTGTGTTCGCCTACTGTGAATACCAGCTAAAAACAATGACCACAGATGCTGGAAACCATGAGTGGAGCTGGAAACCAAACAACCTTGTGGTGGCATGTTCCAGAGACGGTGGTACCCTCGCCTCGGAGGGTGGAAATGAAGGTGGAGGAGAGGAGTCAGTAGTTGAAAATGCGTTGCTGGTTAAAGCACAGCAGGTCAGGCAGCATCCAAGGAATAGGATGCTGCCTGACCTGCTGTGCTTTAACCAGCAACGCATTTTCAACTGTGATTTCCAGCATCTGCAGACCTCATTTTTTACTACGAGAGGAGTCAGTAACCAGGCGCTGAGGGATCCTGCCGAGCCCAGTCCGTGAGCTCATTCTCAACTTCCCCATTTCCTCCGTGTGACGCAAAGCCGGGGAGAAAGAGACCGAAAACTTTTTTTCCGCTGTGTCTAACATAGCTGTCAGTCTCAGGAGGGAGAGAGAGAGAGAGAGCCGACCGGCTGTTTTACACCGAACATGAGTTCACCGTACTTCGTGTTGGACATCCATGCCCAGACGATGGAAGAGTTTTATTTGGTCATGGACACTCTAGCGCCGGGGATGTGGCATCGTTTTGGTGAGTTGTGGGGTCAAGTAACACGGCGCAGTAAATAACACACAGTAAACAGCCACCCTGCCTGTAGCCAGGGAGTTAGCTTCGGGCTGGGCTTGGTCATTAACGTGTTTAACAACGTGTCATGGTATTTCCTCCACCTCACCGACCCCTCCAGAAACTGATGGGTTCAACAAGAGGCTGCAGCAGAGTTATGCTGGACTCGGAACGTTCACTCAAATCAGACTCAAAGTGATCTGTTTTGTGGGATTTGCAGATGTCTTTTTTTTTCGCGAATCGTAGGCGTGTCGCCAGAGGCAAACTGAAAGCGAGGAGGCAAAGACGTGGCGCCTGCCCCCTCCTTTCACCCTCTCATTGGCATCTTGTCATTTTTTCTTCCGTGCACCACAGGTCTGGTCCAGTACTATGTCATGTTTCCACTCCCCACAGTCCCGCCAACGGGGGACGCACTGTAGCTCCCCCTCCCCCCCTCCCATACTCGCTGCAGCAGCAACCACCTGCATTGGTGTAGCGCCCACCGCGAGTGGACCCTGGCCTCAGGGTTTCACGGGAGCGTTGTTGACCAGGCAAGCAAACACCAAAAACAAATATCCCGAGCGGTGTTTTGTGTCAGAAGCTTGGTTAAAGGTGTAAAAGAGGGAGGGGGTGGGGGTGGTCAGTGTACTTGTTTCACTGAGGGGGAGGGATGTGTGGAATGCTAGAACCTGGCATCTCAGCAACCGAACTCCTAGTTGCCAATGATGGGTTACGGCGTTTTTTTTAAAAGGAAAGACATTGCAGAGTATTGTCAGTTTAAAAAGAGTTCTAATCTCCTTGTTCAGATTACTCTATTTCAGGTGGGATTTGAACCCACACCTCACATTTGGGGACACTACCATTGTATCACAACAGCTCCCTAAGTGACATTGCTAGTTAAGTTCAGAATGAGTTGTGGAGGAGGAAGTAGGAAGATGGGAGTTGAGGATTGTCAGAACATTAGGTGCATTAGTCAGAGGGAAATAGATCTGGGTGGGTTAGTCTTCGAAGGGTCGGTGTGGATATGTTGGGTCGGAGGGCTGTTTCCACACTGTAGGGAATCTAATCTAATTTCATGAACTCTTTGATTTCGCTGATGGGTGAGTGCCAAACCAGAGGACACAGCCTAAAAATACAGGGTAGGCCATTTAGGACAGAGATGAGGAGAAACTTCTTCACCCAGAGAGTGGTGGCTGTGTGGAATGCTCTGCCCCAGAGGGCAGTGGAGGCCCAGTCTCTGGATTCATTTAAGAAAGAGTTGGATAGAGCTCTCAAGGATAGTGGAATTAAGGGTTATGGAGATAAGGCAGGAACAGGATACTGATTAAGGATGATCAGCCATGATCATATTGAATGGTGGTGCAGGCTCGAAGGGCAGAATGGCCTACTCCTGCACCTACTGTCTATTGTCTATTGAATGGTGGAGCAACACACTCCCCTTCCGTTCCTACTTCTCTCAGTCCACTGCCAATCTCCACTTACCATATAACCAGGTAATAGTGACCCTTCTACTTGAACCTACAACCTTGTCGAGCTCTTGAATCTTTTTACAACTGTGCATTCTTCCAGTTCCAGCCTGTGCACTTCCTTGATTTCCTTCACCTCACCACTGCCATGCCTTCTGGTGCCTGAGCAGTAAGATGGAGAATTTCTCTCTTTTAGTTTGCTTCTTAAAATCTGAATCTGTGGTTAAGCCTTTGGTCCTATTTTATCTATGACCCTACACTGGGCAAGAAGCACTGGGATATGAGACTACCTTCAAGGCGTTATCCTTCTGGGGGAGTTATGTTTTAAGAGCATGTTGTTTTTCTATTGCAACATTTTAGGCTGCAGCTAGGCAAATATCAAATGTGACCATTTTGACAGGGTCTGTGCATAGGGTTCAGTGCCATTCTCTATATCATGATACCCCTTGATTTGTTTCATTATGTTAAAAGTAACCATAGGATATAGGAGCAGAATTAGGCCATTTGACCCATTGAGTCTGCTCTGCCATTTAGTCAAAGAATCCCTACAGAAACAGGTCATTTACCCCATCAAGTGTATACCAAGTCTCCAAAGAGCAACCCATCCAGATCCACCCCTGTAACCATTTCCCATAGCTAATCCACCTAGCTTGCACCTTCCTGGACACTACAGGGCAATCCACCTAACCTGCTTGTCATTGTGACTGGAAGGAAACCAGAGCAGCCAAAGGAAATCCCACACGGTCACGGGGAGAATGTGCAAACTCCACACAGACAGTTACCAGAGGGTGGAATCAAACTCAGGACCCTGGCACTGAGAGGCAGCAGTGCTAACCACTGAGCCACCGTGTCTGATATGTTTCTCAACCCTGCTTTCTTCCCGTAACACCTGATTCCGTTACCAATCAAAGTACTATACAGATGTAATTTGTTGGTTTGACATTCATGTGTAAGACTATTCTGTACATCACAAAACCACAATTATTATGGTGCAGAGGGAGACCATTTGGCCAACCGTGCTTCACAAATCAACTAGAGATTTTTGAGAATGTAACTAGTAGACTAGACATTGTAGAGCCAGTGATTGTAGTGTTTTTAGATTTTCAAAAGGTTTCTGATAAGGTTCCTCAAAAAAAAGGCAGATGGGCAAAGTTAAAGCACTTGGGATAAGGAGTAATATATTGGCTGACTGGATTGGTTGACTGACAGAAAACAGTAGGAATAAATGAGTCTTTTTGAGTGGCAGAGACTAGTAGGGTACTGCAACGACCAGTTTTTGGGCCCCAGCTATTCACAATGTAGATAAATGACATGAATGAGGAATGCAAGAGCAATACTTCCATGACTGCTGATGATACAAAACTGGGCAGCTTTGTGAGGAGGCTTCAAATTGAATGAGTGCACAAAGACATAGCCATGCTGTATTGCATCTGCCAAATGTGAAGTGATACCTTTCAGTGTGATAAACACAAAGAAAGAATATTATTTTAAATTATGATTTTGGGTAGTGTGGCTGTACAAAGGGATCTTGATGTCCCTATATACTAGGCAATGAAAGGACATAGGCAGATGCAGTAAGCAATTAGGAACGTAATGGTGTATCACCTTCATTGTGAGAGGATTTGTGCTCAGCAGTAGGGGTATCTACTGCCTTGGGAAAAGGTTTCCTAGCGTCACATTTACTGCTTTTGAAAATGACCTTGTATCTCTGTCCTCTTGTTCTCTTCCTTTCATGGGTTGTGTTTTTATTTTTGACAGTGGTCAATGTAGACACCAGACCTATCAGATTATTATCATCTTGCTGCAGGGTTAGAATCTTGAGCGTTGAGAGTTGTATTGGCACCTCCATGACTTTTTCTCTCGTTCCTTGATTTGTCTCGCTGCTCACTTTGAGTCTTAGCAAAAATTGCCACAGAGTGAAATAGCTTCCTTTTACGAAATTGCAAGTCTGTTGTGCAGGATAGTCCAGATTAATGTAATTTTCCACTCAAATGCCCACTCAGAAAAATCGAATTATCATATAGCTGGTATCAATGGACTCTTTTTCTGATGAGCCATCATCGATACCTTTGACTCATTTTTGAAGTACTACCTCACCATCGTTAAGCTGGGACCCTGACAAGCTCTTTTAAAAGTAACAGGATGGTCAAATATTTTTATAGTGTAGAAACCGCTGATGTGCCTTCTGTATTCGGAAATAAAGACGTCAAACATTTTCACTAAACAATGTTCGCCTTTTGTGCTCCAATCTGTGTTTTGTTCACAGTTTCCATCTCTTGCTTGAAAAGATTTAGCCTGGGGGTGTGTTGAATAATCAGACCAGGTAACTATTTGATATCATCACCCAGGAAATGCCGGCGTATAGATATTTTCATGTTTAAATATATGGACATTCACTATCCATACTCCTACAAAGAGGCTATGTCTTTTAGTGGACATGGGAAGTGGAGAATGTGAGTTCAATACTGGGAATTATCTCTTCTGTTCCTGCAATTTGTGGCATACTTCGCTAGAATGGTGAAGCATCAAGCTGAGGTGATTGCCCTCTTAGAGTCAGCGTCTTAGAGGTGTACAGCAGGGAAACAGACCTTATGGTCCAACTTATCGTAAATTAACCTAGTCCCATTTGTTAGCATTTGGCCTATATCCCTCTAAACCCTTCCAGATGCCTTTTAAATGTTGTAATTGTACCACCACTTCCTCTGGCAGCTCATTCCATACACACTCCACCCACTACTTGAAAATGTTACCCCTCCGATCCCTTTTAAATCTTTCCCCTCTCGCCTTAAACCTCTACCCACTAGTTTTGGATTCCCCTACCCTGGGACAAAAGACCTTGGCTATTCACCCTGTCCATGCCCCTTATAATTTTTAAAATCTCTATAAGGTCAGCCTTCGCCCCAGGAAAAATACCCCCAGCCTATTCAGCCTCTTCCTGTAGCTTAAATTGTCCAGCCCCAGTAACGTCCTTGTAAATATTTTCTGCACCCTTTGAAGTTTCACAACATCTTGCGTATAGCAGGGAGAATAGAACCGAACGCAGTGCTCCCAAAGTGGCCTAACCAATGTCCTCTTGATGACTAGAATCAAATATTCCTGGATCACTTTGCACTAATATAACTTCTGGATTAAAAAAAAAGGATATGAAGACACTTGGTAGATTGTAAACAAGATTTGCAAGGATAACATGAGATTATAATTGTTGTAAAGAATGAACAGGCAGAAACTTATTCCAGAGAAATGAAAGGAAGCTTAACAGACATATATAAAATCATGAAGTATTTTGAGATAAATGTTAAGAGGTTGTTTCCATTTGTGAGGTAAGTCCCTCTAAAGGCTATGAATGTAAGGTGGACCCTAATTAAAAAACAATCTGATGCAGGAAAACTTTTAAAATCAGAAATTGGTTTGACTGTGGAACTTGTTACAGCTTTCATGTCTGAGGATGTACCATCAATGGTCATTTATTTTCACCACCTCGATGAAAAAGCTTGACAATCATCTTTTCAAGATAGTGCTCTATGTGAAAAGGAACTGGAAACAAAAAGACCTACCTATCTGAAATGGTGACTGCAGTATTTTATTCATGACCGTTTCATTGCTAATGAACCAGAATGTTCGTGGGTGAATCCTATTGCCTTTCACTCATATATATAAAAGTGTGGGGATCCTTCATTAAAATCATGTGATGATTATTCACTGCTGTCTTAAATGCAGGTACTTTTCTTTATGTAGCATCCTTTCAAGTCCACTGAATGACTCATTTACTGACAGTCAATAAAGCACTCTTGAAGAGTGGGCACAGTTGTGTTGCAGGAAACACAGCAACTCCAACATGCAGCAATGTGATGATGACTGAATATTCTTTTTTTTAATGATGAGAATTGAGAAGTGTGTAATGCATGGACATATGTTTAAGTTCAACCAAAGGGAGCAGCACTGTTTCAACTGAAATGGTGATATCTCTAATAGAGTGATGGCTCCCTTGGTACAGCACTGGTATGTTCGCTTGATCTTTGCATTCTGGAGTGAGACTTGAGCCAACAGCCTTCTGACTCAGTCAAACATGCTGCCAACTGAGCTGTCGATGACAAAATATTGAACTTTTTTCTTGAACAACAAAAGAGAATGTTTTCAAGCCACAAATATCCAGATAGAAGGAAGATATTGTGGGTTGATCCAATATCAATGTCATTATCAGAGATGACAGCATTTTGGAAATTAATCAGCATGAGGTTATACTGTCAGCAGAAGCACTTCTCCATAGAGATTGAGTGAGATAGCTCAAACTCAGTGAACTGCTTGGTTTCATGACGTAGAGTGTTGTTTCCAATTGCTGTAATAAAGTCACCATTGTCCTACTGAGCCATAGGGCTACTTTCTCATTAGAGAGAGACAGAGACAGAGACAGACAAAAGGTGGTGGTTTAACCTGAGGGTCACCATGTCTTAGGCAAGGGGAGAGGTTAAGGAGAGTCATAGTAACCTCAGCCAGTGCAGGATTGAACCCATGCTGTTTGGCATCATTTCTGCATCACATATCACCATCAAGCTACTCAAGTATTAACATGCAATTGTACAAAAGTGTCACAAAAATATGATTTTTAAAAATTTTGAAACACTCAGAACTGTGTCTAAACAAATTTTTGGTCACCAAGCAAGTTTTTAGTCAGGTATCATGCAAAGTGCATTTGGTTTTCTACAAAATATTCAATTGGGTGGTACAAAAGGTGACTACACAAGAAAAGAGCTTCTGGTGTTGAATAACACATTAGCATGGATAGAGGACTGGCTACCAAACAGAAAACAGTCAGGATAAATAAGTCATTGTATGAGTGGATTTGGGGCAGGAGCCTCTGTATTTATGACCTGTGTTTGACGGAGGGATTGAGTGTCATACAGCCACAGATGTCTCGAGCAGGAAAAAAAGGCTCTTTAGCCCACTGAGTCTGTGCTAGTCAAAAACAACCACTGAACTGTTCTAATCCCCTTTTCCATGGTGCATTGCAGGCAAATCTGCTGATGATACAAAGATAGGTAAATAGTCCAGTTGTGAGGAATCTGCGAAGAGATGTTAAGTTAGTTGGCAAAATATTGATAGAGTATAATATCAGAAAATGTGGTTTTGGCCAAAAGTAGATTAGCACATTATTATTTAAAGGAAGAGAATGGCAAATACCACATTACATAGGGATTCAGGTGTGCATAAACTTAGCAGAAAAATGTGGTGCTGGAAAAGCGCAGCATCTAGAATCCTGATTCCTGAAGAAAGGGTAATGCCCGAAATGTCGATTCTCCTGCTCCTTTGATGCTGCCTGACCTGCTGCGCTTTTCCAGCAACACATTTTTCAGCTCTGATCTTCAGCATCTGCAGTCCTCACTTTCTCCCCATAAATTTAGCGTATAGGTACAGCAAGTAATTCAGAAGGCAAATTAATGAAGTCTTGTTACATGACCACACTTAAAGGGCCATGTAAGATGTGACATTTTTACTTCAGGAGGGTTTTATTTGCAATAAAGGTGGCTCAGATAAAGCTAACTAGGTAGATTCCTGGGAGCAATGGGTTGTTGTATGGAAGAAAATTTGAGCAGATTGGGCTGATTACTCCATTGGAATTGTAAAGAATGGGAGATGATCATATTGAAACTTAGGTGATCTTGTGAGGGCTTAACAGGGTGGGTGCTGAGACAATCTTTCTTGACACAACACAGTTTTGAAACTGTGACCCTCTGAGCAAAACAAGGGGGGTCTTCCAGTTAAGACATAAATGTGGAGGAATTAATGACGTTTGGAATTCTCTACGGCAGAGTAGAGTGGATGTTGGGCTGGGGTGGGGGAGGCAAGATTCAAGAGTTATGGCTACTTTGCAATCAGATTGACTGTTATTTTATTAAATGGTGAACGGGCCTGAGGGGCCTAAAAGCTAATTTCTTATGACAGTTTCATAATTTTGTAAATGATCTTGGTGCTAATGTGTCATGTCAGTGTGGACCATGTATGCAGCATTTTTCAGATACTGCAGTCTGATTACAGGTACAATATGCATTTGATTGGTGGCTTTGTCGAGTGTGAGTGTGGGGGAATCAATCTTATGAAATTATTCTCTGACCCTCAATCATTGGCAATACCTATCAGATTCTGCGTGATTTTCCATAAATTAAAGATGCTGAAAATGTGTTGCTGGAAAAGCGCAGCAGGTCAGGCAGCATCCAAGGAACAGGAAATTCGACGTTTCGGGCATAAACGTCGAATCTCCTGTTCCGTGGATGCTGCCTGACCTGCTGCGCATTTCCAGCAACACATTTTCAGCTCTGATCTCCAGCATCTGCAGTCCTCACTTTCTCCATAAATTAATGATGCCTACAATCAGCAGATGGAGGGTAAGTCCAGTTAAACTGAAATGCACCGGCTCAAAGAGGTGGTTGAAGCATAGTCGGAGGCTACAATAGCTTTAAAACACTTCAGAATGTTTTGAGATTGTGCACAGTCCCACATAAATATGTTTTTCATGCTTTAATTCTGATATATTTTTATAACACTGCACAGTGCATCACTGAACAATCTCCACCAAGCAGAGTGTGACATTACTACAGTGCATAATGGAGTGTTTGTTTTCCTTATCTCCTCTACATAATCTCAATGTGAGGGAAGGCAGCCGATTAGCAACTTTCACGTATTCACACTACCTTTTCAGCCTCTCGTATCGTAGCTGACCAGACTGAACTAAGGAAGATTGAATCTCTCGGAGGAAATAACAGCAGGACCAGAGAGTTGATGTGGGCATGGGGAATGAGACAAGCAACAGTTCAACAACTTCTACACATCCTGAATGAGTTGCAGCTGTATCGTGCAGCAGATATTATTCTATCACGTGAGTATATCCCTTTCTAGGTAGAAATTTTTTGACGTTCTAATAATTTTACTTTAGAAAAGGCATCAGAATGCTCATTATCAGCACATACTATTTTCAATGAGTCATCAGTTTGAATCCAGCCCAGGCCACTGGGCCAGTCGCGTCTATTTTGGCTCTAAAATTCAAGGATGAAGTTGTTTGGAGCCATCTTAAAGCCCAAATCCTGGTAGGACAGAGCTCGCTATATAAAATTGATCCTAATTTGGCAGTAAATTGACAAAATCACTTGAAAGTATGGCTGGTGGGTGGAAAGTGAAAAATAATCATGTGTTCCTCTGAGGTATGTCAATAAAATACAGTTGAGGGAGGATTATTTTACATGTGACCTGTATGATATCAGATTTGCATTGCTTAAGATTAATGCTGGATATTTACAAAGGAGGAGTCTGCCTTTTCATAGAACAAATACTAGGGAATGGCCAGCTTCAATTAGAGACAATCTAATTATTGCCCCATGGCAATACTGTCATTGAATACCTCACGATCAAAATTCTGGGGGTTATCAATGACTAGGAACTGAACTGGACTAGCCATATAGATACACTGGCTACAAGAGTGGGTCAGAGGCTAGCAATATTGCAGTGAAACACCTCTGGAACCTGGGCATCCTGGCTCAGCGATAGGGACACTACTACCAATGCACCACAAGCATCCTTAAAAAAAACCTAACCAATGAATAAAGGAACAATTCACAAAACTTGAGGGCTCACCCAGGATTTACATTTCCAACATCTTTCTGAAGTGGGAATCATACATCTAGGCCAAAAAAAACAGCAAAGTACAGTTGCCATAGTCTCTGAGGACCAAAGGGTTGCACTTTGATAGAGAGAGAGAGACGATTAATGGTGAGTTTAGTCTGAGGGTCACCATGACCCCTGTAAAGGGTAAGGTTAAGAAGGTGGGATCTGTATGACAGCAACAGCTGTCATATGGGTGGCACAGTGGTTAGCACTGCTGCCTCACAGCGCCAAAGATCCGGGTTCAATTCCTGCCTCAGGCGACTGACTGTGTGGAGTTTGCACATTCTCCCCGTGTCTGCGTGGGTTTCCTCCGGGTGCTCCGGTTTCCTCCCACAGACCAAAGATGTGCAGGTAAGGTGAATTGGCCATGCTAAATTGCCCGTAGTGTTAGGTAAGGGGTAAATGTATGGGTGGGTTGCGGGTCGGTGTGGACCTGTTGGGCCAAAGGGCCTGTTTCCACACTGTAAGTAATCTAATCTAAAAAAAAAAGCTGCTGCAGGAGTTGAACCTGTGCTGTTGGTATCATGCGGCATTGCAAACCAGCAATCCCGTTTTCTAAGTTAGAGAATTTCACAAGTTCGCTAACCTTTGAGTGAATACATTTTTCCTCAGATAGTCCTAAATGATCTAACCTGTATCCTATGACTAAATCCCCTGGTTTTAGACTTCCCAACCAGGGAAAATGCTGTCCCTAAATCTAGTCCATCCAACCCTTTGAGAAGTTATACATTTCAATCCGATCCTCCCTCATCCTTCTAAACTCGAGTGAATACAGGCCCAGTTGAACCAATCTTTCTTTATCAGATAGTCTTACCATCCCTGGTATCAGCCCAGTGAAGCTCTGCTGCACTTTCCCTGTATATCCTTTGTAGCGTGGATACCAAAACTGCGCTCGTGACTCCGGGTGTGATGTCATCAAGGCTCTGTATAGCTGCAGCAGGCATCCCTAATTCTCAACTTTTACATTTTCAAATTTAGCCACTTTGCTATATGTTTGCCCATTTACTCAACTTATCTAAATCACATTGAAGCCTCTTTGCTTTTCTCTCTCAACTCTCAATCCCACCCAATCTTGTCATCATCCAGGTCATTTTTAAATATTGTGAAGGGCTGGGGCCCAAGCACTGATCTTTCTGTTGCTCCATTAGTCGCTGTCTGCCACTCAGAAATGGACATATTTATTGCCATTCTCTATTTTCTGTCTGTTAATCAATTCTTGGTCCATGCCAATATATTACCTCTTATCCCATGTGCTTTAACTTTGCCACTAACTTCTTATGAAGGACCTTATCCAAGGCTGTCTGAAAATCCAAATACTCCACATTCACAAGTTCTAAGACCATAAAACAAAGGAGCAGAAATTAGGCCATTCAGTCCATCGGGTCTGCTATGCCATTCAATCATGACTGTTATGTTTCTCAACCCCTTTCTCCCACCCTCTTTCCATAACCCTTGATCCCCTTGACAATCAAGATTCAATGACCTGGCCTCCACCGTCTTCTGTGGAAGTTCTCTCATATCTATTTACATCCTCGGAAACTCAATTAGAATTGTTCTGTGTGATTTGGTTTTTATAAACCATGTCTAATCCAATGAAGGCTTTCCAAATTTTCTGTCATCCTGTCCTTTATTAAATAGACTCTAGCATTTTCCCTGCTACTGCAAAAGTGCTTTCTCTCTTTTTTTAAATAGTGGGATTACATTTGACCCCCTCCAATCTGTACAAACTGCCCCAGAGTCTATAGAATTTTTTAAGTTATGTCCAACATACAAAGAGCGGCTTCCTATAATACTCTGCGATGTACATGATCAGACTCTGGTGATTTGACGGCCTTTAACCTTTGTTAATTTCCTCAGCATCTTTTCCTTTTTCCATTACTGATTAACTTCAATTCTGCCCCCTTGCTAGTCCTTGACACTCTAACTAAGAATTAGTTATTGAAACCAAAATACTCGGCAGAGATTATAAATAATTACTGGAACTCAGTTGAAGGGCTCATATATTTGGAAAATGTAATAGGCCACTTTACACTTCATCTTGAGCTGTGGCATACCTCAAAAATGTCCAATCTGGCATTTGTGGGCCATTTAAGAGCATAATGTCAAGTCTTTGAGGATCACGTGGAAAGTTTAAATCCACTGACCTAGGAGTTTACAAAAATCTCTCAGTCTTGATCCCCTTTCCAGTCAAGAACCTATCTAGCTCTATGTTAAATACACTCAATGTCTTGGCCTCCACAGCTTTCTGCAGCAATGATTGACCACCCTCTGGCTGAAGAAATTCCTCCTCATCTCAGTTTTAAAGGCCATCCTTTCCTTTTGAGGCTGTGGCCTTTGGCTCCTAATCTCTTCTCCTAGTGAAACCATGTTATTCATGTCCAATCAATCAGGCATCTGTGTCCTGTAAGTTTCAGTCAGATCCTGCTCCCCATTCACCCTTCCTTCTAAATTCAATCAAGCACAGACCGAGAGTCCCCAACAGCTCTTCATATGACATCATCCCTGGGATCATTCTTGTAAAACTCCGCACGGTGGCACAGTGGTTAGCACAGCTGCCTCACAGCACCAGAGACCCGGGTTCAATTCCTGACTCAGGCGACTGACTGTGTGGAGTTTGCACATTCTCCCCGTGTCGGCGTGGGTTTCCTCCGGGTGCTCTGGTTTCCTCCCACAGTCCAAAGATGTGCAGGTCAGGTGAATTGGCCATGCTAAATTGCCCGTAGTGTTAGGTAAAAGGGGTAAATGTAGGGGAATGGGTGGGTTGCGCTTCAGCGGGTCGGTGTGGACTTGTTGGGCCGAAGGGCCTGTTTCCACACTGTAAGTAATCTAATCTAATCTAATCCTCCAACACCAGGGCATCTTTCCTTAGATATGGGGCCCAACACTGCTAACAACCTTCCAAGTGCCATCCGACCACAGCCTTATATAGCCTCAGCAGTACATCTCGGCCGTTGTGTTCTAACTCTCTTGAAATGAATGCCAATATTGCACTTGCCTTCCCAACTGCTGACTGACCCTGCTTGTTAATCTGAAGAGAACCTTGAACTAGGACTCAGACGTCCCTTTGTGCTTCAGATTTCCAAAAACCTTCCCCATTTAGAAAA
Source organism: Hemiscyllium ocellatum (assembly GCF_020745735.1). Taxonomy (NCBI): domain Eukaryota; kingdom Metazoa; phylum Chordata; class Chondrichthyes; order Orectolobiformes; family Hemiscylliidae; genus Hemiscyllium; species Hemiscyllium ocellatum. The sequence goes on from NC_083414.1 coordinate 63,793,338, forward strand.
CAGGCTGCAATACTACTTCCTACCAAAATGTATAACCTCACATTTTTCCACACTGTATTCCATCTGCCAATTCTTTGTCCACTCACTTAGCCTATCCAAGTCCTTCTGCTGCCTCCCTGCTTCCTCAACACTACTTGTCCCTCCAACCATCTTTGTGTTATCTGTAAACGTAGCAATAATGCCCTCAGTTCCTTTGTCTCGATCATTAATTTATAACGTGAATAGTTGTGGTCTCAACACTGACCTCCATGGAATTCCACTGAGACTGCCATCCTGAAAAACACCCCTTTATCCCTACTCTCTGCCTTTTGCCAGACAGCCAATCCTCTATTCATGCCAGTACCTTGTCCCTAACACATCAGCTTCTTGTCTTATTTAGCAGCCTCCTCAGCATCACCTTGTCAAAGGCCTTCTAGAAATCCAAATAGATCACGTCCACTGGCTCATTACTTCCTCAAAATGTTCTAACAGATTTGTCAGCCATGGCCTCCCCTTGATGAAGCTGTGCTGATCTGCCCTATTTTACTGTGCACTTTCAAGCACTCCACAATCTCATCCTTAATAATAGACTCTTAAAATCTTACCAATGACTGAGATCAGGCTAACCGGACAATAATTTCCATTCTGCATAGTAATTCTGCAGTCCCACATCTTAAGTTTGTAAATTCATCAAAAAAAATACTTTTATCTAAATATTGCTGTTAAAATTCAATCACTTTTTGTTTGAGGAATGGTCACAGACCACTTCCTGTTTGATGAGTACTTCTCTTCCTTTTAATCTATATTGGTATTGCTGGTGAAGTTGTGTTAAAACTCAAGCTCAGTACACTGCTGATGGAAAAAAAAAGAGGAAATGTAAAATATAAAATAATAGGATAGATAAATGGCCTGTTGATGTTTCTTTTGGTTTGTTAGTTTCACCGATTGTAGAACCCTGGCAACAGAATTCTACATTGTGAAGTAGGTATGATTCAGTTCAACAAAGCAAAACCCAAATCCATAAAATGAGATTAAATGAAAAGATCATTTCCTCTTATTCTTTGCTCTTACCTTGTGCTAAAAAGGTCAAAACTTATGAATGTACATTTTTGAAGCTGCTGGAGTTGCTCTGTTATACACTGTTTGCAATACAAAACAGGTGATTTGCAGCAAATCTTCGATACATGTATACTTTCTGATGAAATTTCAAACCTAAGATGTGGACATGCAGAATGAGTAACACCTCTTTTGTTTTGTTCGTCAGCATGTGCATTTTCAGGTCTTAGTATCTTTCTCAAAGCTGGCTGTTGGCTTGCCAAGTTCTGTTGCATCCATGCAGCCAGTTTGGAGCCCAAGGGTCAGATATGGGTGTATTCTGGGTAAGTGGTGCTGGAAGAGCACAGCAGTTCAGGCAGCATCCGAGGAGCAGTAAAATCGACGTTTTGGGCAAAAGCCCTTCATCAAGAATAAAGGCAGAGAGCCTGAAGCGTGGAGAGATAAGCTAGAAGAGAGTGGGGGTGGGGAGAAAGTATCATGGAGTACAATAGGTGAGTGGGGGAGGGGATGAAAGTGATAGGTCAGGGGTGGGAGGAGGGTGGAGTGGATAGGTGGAAAAGAAGATAGGCAGGTAGGACAAGTCATGGGGACAGTGCTGAGCTGGAATTTTGGAACTAGGGTGAGGTAGGGGAAGGGGAAATGAGGAAACTGTTGAAGTCCACATTGATGCCCTGGGGTTGCAGTGTTCCGAGGTGGAAGATGAGACGTTCTTCCTCCAGGTGTCTGGTGGTGAGGGAGCGGCGGTGAAGGAGGTGACACACGTGACATCACTTCCGCCCCTCACATCTTCGCTGATGTCACATGCTCAGTGACTTCCGCCACCCCAACTGCCGTGTCTGCCACCACTTCCGCCCCCACTATCGCCACTCACCTGTATTCTGCTGACATGCCGCCCACAGACCCCACTGTCACCATTCCTGGCCCCCAGAACCCTGAGGGGAACACCACCCCTGCTCATGACTCCACCCCCATTCCCCCCACCATCACACCCACTCCAGTTACAGGTTCCGCCCCCCACTCCCAGCTCCACACCCACACCAGATCCCAGCTCCCAGCCCTGCCGAGTTTTCACCACCCCTCCAGACCTTCCCCTCACTGAGGACGAACGATCAGTCCTCAGCAAAGGACTCACCTTCATCCCCCTCCGTCCACGTATCAATGAATTTAATACATGCCGTGACGTTGAACAATTCCTCCGTCGCCTCCACCTCCGAGCTTACTTTCACAATCAGGATTCCCGCCCACCTTCCGAGGACCCCTTCGCCCACCTCCAACACACTGCATCCACCTGGACACCCCGCGCTGGCCTATTACCTGCCCTCGACCTCTTCATTTCCAACTGCCGCCAGAACATTAACCGCCTCAACCTGTCTACCCCCCCTCCCCCACTCCAACCTCTCACCCTCACAACGCGCAGCCCTCCAATCCCTCTGCTCCAATCGCAACCTCACCATCAAGCCAGCAGATAAAGGGGGCGCAGTGGTAGTCTGACGCACTGACCTCTACACCGCTGAAGCCAAACACCAACTCAAGGACACCTCTTCCTACCGCCCCCTCGACCATGACCCCATCCCCCATCACCAAACCATCATCTCCTAGACCATACAGAACCTCATCACCTCAGTATATCTTCCACCCACAGCTTCCAACCTTATAGTCCGGGAACCCTGCACTGCCTGGCTGTACCTCCTTCTCAAGATCCACAAGTCTGACCACTCTGGCCAACCCATTGTCTCAGCATGCTCCTGCCCCACTGCACTCATCTCTACCTAACTCGACACTGTCCAATCCCCCTATTCCAGGAACTCCCCACATAGGTTCGAGACACCATCCATGCCCTCCACCTCCTCCAAGACTTCAGTTTCCCTGGCCCCTAACGCCTCATCGTTACCATGGATATCCAATCCCTCTACACCTCCATCCGTCATGACCACGGCCTCCAAGCCCTCTCCCGACGTCCCCAACAGTACCCTTCCACCGACACTCTCATTCGTTTGGCCGAACTGGTCCTCACCCTTAACAATTTCTCCTTCGAATCCTTCCACTTCCTAAAGACCAAAGGGGTAGCCATGGCCACACGTATGGGCCCCAGCTGTGCCTGTCTCTTTGTTGGCTACGTAGAACAGTCGATCTTCCGTAATTACACCGGCACCACTCCCCACCTCTTCCTCCGCTACATTGATGACTGCATTGGCGCCACCTCGTGCTCCCGCGATGAGGTTGAGCAATTCATCAACTTCACCAACACATTCCACCCTGACCTTAAATTTACCTGGACCATCTCTGACACCTCCCTCCTCTTCCTGGACCTCTCCATCTCCATTAATGACGACCGACTTGACACTGACGTTTTTTTCAAACCCGACTCTCACAGCCACCTGGATTACACCTCTTCCCACCCTACCTCTTGCAAAAAGGCCATCCCATGTTCCCAATTCCTCTGCCTCAGGCGCCTCCTAGCAGAGCGCTTTAGGGAACATCTCCGGGACACCCGCACCAATCAACCACACTGCCCTGTGGCCCAACGTTTTAACTCCCCCTCCCACCCTGCTGAGGACATGGAGGTCCTGGGCCTCCTTCACCGCTGCTCCCTCACCACCAGACGCCTGGAGGAAGAACGCCTCATCTTCCGCCTCAGAACACTTCAACCCCAGGGAATCAATGTGGACTTCAACAGTTTCCTCATTTCCCCTTCCCCCACCTCACCCAAGTTCCAAACTTCCAGCTCAGCACTGTCCCCATGACTTGTCCTACCTGCCTATCTTCTTTTCCACCTATCCACTCCACCCTCCTCCCTGACCTATCACCTTCATTCCCCTCCCCCACTCACCTATTGTACTCTATGCTACTTTCTCCTCACCCCCCCCCACCCTCCTCTAGCTTATCTCTCCACGCTTCAGGCTCTCTGCCTTTAATCCTGATGAAGGGCTTTTGCCCGAAACATCGATTTTACTGCTCCTTGGATGCTGCCTGAACTGCTGTGCTCTTCCGGCACCACTAATCCAGAATCTGGTTTCCAGCATCTGCAGTCATTCTTTTTACCTAGATAAGGGTATATGTCCTGGCAATCCATTCCTAAGAATTAAGATAATTCCATCAGATCCTGTCAATCATTATGGTAAACTCAAACCTCCTTCCAACCTTGTTTATCTAACACTAACAACAAGAACTTTTATTGCTTTCCTCCCTCAAACATTTATCTAGCCTTCCCTTAAGTGGATGTCTCATTTACCAAGTTGCATAACAAGACTTGGACTCGTGGGATCAAATTGCCTGTTCACATCTTGTGAATACTATCCAACAAAGCAGTGTCAACACCGACAGATTTGTGTTCTCACTAGTGTCAACTTTTTCTGGATAAATGGGGTGGGGGCAGAGAATTCAAGGAATTGTTCTTTTAGTTTAAGTCCCAAAATGTGGACATTTTATTTCCTTTGTAGAAGTGAATCGAATCATCTTCAATGTATAGGAGGTCTGCTTATTTCTTCCTCTTGCTATTAAGAACTCACCGATGAGTGGAACACAAAGATCAACGCCATCACCAACAGACTACTTATCAGTGTGTTTTTGTTTCAGATTTCCAGCATTTGCAGTATTTTGCTTTGGCTTATTATATTTTATACTTCCTCTTTTCTTTGTGTTAAGCTTCAAACTTTGTACAATGTCAGTAACAATTCCAAAACAGATTAAAAAGAAGAGGAGTATCCATTAAATAAGATATGATTTTTGACAATATACTAGACCCAAAAAAAAGCTGAGTGTTTTTGTTGCATGACACAACTGACTTGGATGAAGATAGGAATTAAATTGTAAAAGATTGACACTAAGCACTGATCAATGTGGCACACTATTCATTACATCTTTCCAGTGACCCATTTATGTCTGTTTTCTATTTGCTAATCCACCTTCTATCCATGTCAATTTGCTACCACCATACCATGAGCTTTTATTTTCTACAATATGAGACCTTAGCAAATGCCTTCCAGAAATCTAAATACCATTCATCCATAACTTCCCCTTATATCCAGAACACGCCCCTCAAAATATCTTTACTGTTTAGTTAGCATTGAGCACTGTAGTTTCCTTTCTAATCTCCCTTATTGACACTCTGAAGTTTGTTGTAAACTGCAAATTGCATGCCTGGTTCTGACACACATGATCTTCTGTCTTGCATTATGCTATCTGCAGGACTGCTAGCTGCTTTTTTTCTTGAAAGGAATTTGAATTATTAGTTAGTTGCCGAAAGGATGACAGAAATATTTTGCATTTTCTGTATTTATATTGAAACAAATTGGTATGTCTCTTGACTAAAAGTTATCTGTGGTAGGCAGAACAGTCTTTTACGGTAAAGGATTTTCCTGGAGTTTCTCTCTCTCTCCCTCTCTCTGGTTTTCTATAGCAAGCATGTTCAGCCACATTAGAAATCCTTATGCGTTTGGTTTTTTTAAATCAGAGTATTAACTTCCATTTGCACTCCTGCACGATGGACCTTAGAGGGTGACATCCTGCCGCTCTCTCCCTTCCGGATCTCAGCAGATTGCCTCTATCTGTCAGTTTTCAAGGTTATCACAGACACACCTTCCCCCTCAAAACCCATAATGTGAATCATGTGGGCCTTGTACATTTTAGAAATAGTTTTTTAATCAACCTGTTCAGCAATGTTATGGCATACTCCTGGAGCATGTGTGACTTGAACCTTGGCCTTCTGGCTTGGAGGAAGGGACACCAACACTGCACCATAAGAGCCCAGTCATGTAAATTTAGACTACACAGAATAAGCAATTGACTTTCCTCAAGTCTTTTTTCGTCTGAACAACCTGTTCAGAAATATATTAGCTATTTTTAAGACATGGAATAAATGGACAATTTAATGGATAACTGTTTACAATCTGATCTCTTGACACCTTTCTGGGAATATAGGATCGAACAGTCTAACCATTGTAAATATAACCACTGTAAAGATGTAGCTGCAATTGTCTCCAAGTGTAAATACCTTACCCCTTCTCCCCCCAAAAAAATCTGGGCCTACCTTTAATCTAATGGTCACATCACCAGGCCTATCATCAGGTAGATTTCAGACCAGGTCACATGTCCACTTACTATACAGGCAGTCCCTGAGTTGTAAGTGGCTTCCATTCTTGAGTCCGTTGCAAGTCAATTTGTATGCAAGTCGGAACATAACGCAGTACAATATAAAACAGCCACTGGCAAGTACAAGGGAACATTCATATGTCAGACCTCTAAAATTAATATTATTGCACGAATGTAATACCTTTTGTACGTTGAACATTTATAAATCAAGACTCTCCCTGTCTGAAGTCCAAATATCAAAACATAAGAAACATATAAATCAGGGTCAAATTTGTCACTTAAGTAGATATTCACCAAATATCCTTAGGCATCACCTTCCCATAACCCACAACCACTTCCATCTAGAAGGATAAGGGCAGCAGATATATGGGAACATCACCACTTGCAAGTTCCCCTCCAAGCCACTCACCATCCTGACTTGGAAGTATATCGTTGTTGCTTTATTATCGAGGGTCAAAATCTTGGAATTGTCTCCCTGAGAGCATAGTGGGTCAACTTACAGCACGCGGACTTCAGCAGTTCGAGAAAGCAGCTCACCACCACCTTCTCAAGGGCGACTAGGACAGCCAACAAATGCTCACCAGCTAGTGACACCCAAATCTCACAACTGAATAAAAAAACGTCATTTGTAATTTTAGGGCCATTTTGGAATGTTGGAATGTAAATAATCTCGAAAGATTGTGGAATTACGACCAATTATTAGCTTTCCGAACATCACTTTCCCATTTGGGTAGTTTGAGTAAGTTTAATCCTTATTTAAACTGAGCTGGTTGTTGATCTTAATGTGAAAACTTTATCCAGAAACTCTGCATTTCCTCTGGAATTCATTTGATAAGCTGCCATAACATTGGTGAGAAACCTCTCTTAAATACCATGAACACATTTTTCACTGATCTTCAAAGCTTTGCCATTTTAGGTTCTTCTGTATATTTAATATTTAGTTTTTTTGAAAAACGTAGCCTGCATTTGGAGGGTTTTGGTTATCTATCATGAATCAGTGTACAGAATCTTATAAATATTGGTTACTGTCTGTACTATGAGATTTGAATTTCTACAGTCATTTAATCTAATTGATTTATTTACAAATGAAATATCATCCAGATAGTCTCTGTCACTGGCAAGGCCAGTATTTATTGCTCATCTCTAATTGTCCTTCAGAGGTGATGGTGAGCTGCTTCTTAAACCACATGGGCTGCAACAGTTCAAATGTACCTACGATGCCATTGGGTAAGGGTTTTATAGGATTGTAACTTTGCACCAGTGAAGGAACAGCAACAACTCACAGCAAGTTAGAATGGTTGTGAATTATGGTAAACCTGCAGGTGATGGCATTCCAATGCTTCCTTTTCCTTTTAAGCAATGGAAATCTCAAGATGCTGTCAAAGAATCTTTTATTCTAAACCGTACACATGTGGATAGTGAGCAATAAGACGCCTATCAGTATGTTAAGATATTTTCACTGTTTTAACAACATGATTGTGGGCTATTACTAAAATTGCATTTTGTTTTACAAACAGGACAGCCTGCAACTTCTTTCGTTACGCAGCCTGCTAGTGCATACATTCCTTTACCAGAAACGTCTGAGATGTTCTGTTCACCTCTACCTTCCACAAGTCCAGTACTGAACTGTGCAAATAATACAGATTTGTTGAACAATGGTAATTACGAAACCTGGACAGTTATTAAGGGCTTGGTGATCGTAATATATTTACACGTTTAGTTTAGTACAGCCCCATTAGTATGCTGATGTACAGTAGTAACAATTAATGTTTCAGCAGTGTCATAATACTCTGAGCTGCATGATAGTTTTGAACAGGATTATATCAAATGGAATAATTCATATCAGACTCCGAAATGTTGCACAAATATAATGGTTACAGTGGCATACAGAAAGACATGGTTAAAATTGTAACAGGACTTTGTACTTTATTCAGAAACATCTGCACCAAATTACATTACACCTATTTCTTGGAGGAAAAAACATTTACATAACCAGCAGCTAACATTACTGATGTGCAACACTGCAGATATTCAGAGTACAGAGTAAGTTATGTCAGAGGCGAGAGTAGAACTGCAGGGTTTTTGTTTGTACATTTTTAGCTCATGATTGATATTTGTCTTTATTCTCTGCAGTGAACCAACGTGATCCACTTCCTAGACCATCTATTCCTGCAAATCTCTTGACCTCTATTTTAGAGCCAAACTGTGACAAGTGCAGTCTGGTAAGGTTAGCAGCAAATTTAGCATTTTAACCAAATCATCTGAACATTTCAATAATTAAAGATTACTGGGCATTCAGTGCATTGGATCTGTTTGCCATTGATTATTGTAATATTGGGATCCTATTTATTGAGGATCATAAATTTACCAGAAAGCAATTAGTTAGAGGTTGCTGATGCGTTAATTCATAGTGTCAAATATATGAAAAGGAAGAATAGAAAAGAATACGAGGAAGAGAAAACATTATTATGAAGAAGATAGTTCCACTTGAAGACCCATCACTGACACCAGCTGAATGATCTCTTAATTTCTGCCCTTGCTTAAAAAGGTGTAATTAATTAAGGATAGCCAGGAACTTTACAAACTTAAATTATTATCCTTGAGGTTCTGTTCTTCAACTTGGGGCCTAGCTCCACATGCTGTTGAGTCAGAATGTCCTTCCTCATCCTATCTGGTTTGTTGATATCTACATGGAGCACAACGACTGAATCTGTGCACTCCAAGTTCCTCCCCACCTCTTGGCAGTGCATTCTGGACTTGCAATCTTAGCTGCAGAGAACGATGTTCACGTGCCTCTCTGTTAGAGTTCCTTATGAACATTACATTCGTTTTCACTCTCCCTAGTTGAAAAGCATCCTGTACCACAGTGCCATGATCATTAGCTCATCCACCATACAACTCTACCTCATCCAGGCAAGCTGAAAGATCCTCAAACCTGTTGAAGATTGGAGATGCTGAGAGCGTTGCCCCCTGGGTCCCCTTATTTGCCTCACTCACAGTCATACCCTCCTTTCCCTGACCACTGACCAAATCAGATCTTCTCCAAAGGTGAGTGAGAGCTTCCTGGTACAAAATATCCAGGAAATTTCCAGTGTCTGTAGTTGGGCCTCCAGCTTATGAGCACTGAGCTGAAGCTGCTTGAGGTGTTAATGCAGATATGGTTGCCCTAATCACATTGGCACCCAAAATCTCCCACATAGCAACTTTCTGCCAATGTTGATATTACTTTTCAAATTAACTATTTCAATTACTTATCCATTTATTTGTTTATTTTTTACTATATAATTAATCCCACCAACAGTTTCTGTATTATTTTAAACTTGAGGAACAGGACATTAACCGTTTGCCAGATACACTCAAAACAACCAGATTCTTCCCTTGTAGTAGAGTAAGAACCAATTACAAGTTGCCAGCTCTTTGCCTCTGAGACCTGCCCTCCCCACTTTCACTCAGGGAGGTCATGATAGATCTGCATAGGGAAGTAATGAGGGACTGTTCCTCATTGGTGAAAGGGTTGGATACCAGAGCACACCGAATTACAAAGAATGGCATAATAACCGAAGGTAAAATGAGATTTTAAAAAATACTTGTTTAAGCAATTTTTATTGTAATGTTGGCAGGGAAATAGGGAAGATAGATTTAATTTTGATTTTCAAATAGAAATGGGATAATTGCGCAGAGAGAAATCTATGGGACTAGATTTACAATGCTCTCTCTGCATAATTATCCAATTATAGGCATGGGACAAGTCACACAACTTTTGCAGCAAGCACATCTAGACATCACAAGCTAAATTAACTTTTTCCTGTACTATAACCATTCCATGAATCTGTGTACGAATGTATCTGCAATTGTGCAGTTGATTTTTCCATTCATTTTCATTTTTGGGAACGACTTTCTAATCCTTTCTCTCGATTCATCCCCACTCCCACCCATTACCACCACTTAATCTTTCATTCATGCCAAAGGGCAAAACACACCTATTTTGATGATAAGGAAAGAATAGCACTTAGTTCTTGAAAAGTAATTTATCTTTGGTGCCTATTTGTACATTTCATGTGTGTGCGTGTGTGTCTCTCAATATGAATTCCTGTTCATGCTATAATGTGTTCTTTCTGGTTTGTTCAGGGTGAATACAGCAACATACACCTTCAGGAATCTGATAACCATTCTGTAACATTCAACTGCATCTGGTCCTTGCAGGACCTGAAGGACGCAACTGATAATTTCAATGAAAGATATAAGATTGGCTCAGGAACATTTGGCCATGTCTACAAGGGTCACCGGTTCAATACTGAGTACGCCATAAAACTGCTAAAGAAGGCACGTGTCTTAATCTTCTAATAATATAGATTCCTGTGGTGATCTTGTGCACCAATATGTAGTTTGTTTTTTAATAAATCTGTGTTAACAATGTCTAAAAGTATTTTGACATGAGAAGATCTGATGATCATAGTTTTCCTCTGTCAGTTAAAACAGCTGGTTTTAAAAGTTGCAAAAGACTTAATAAAATTGCTGCTTGCTGCTAGAGATGAAAGGGTTTGATTGTGGGTGACAAGTGAAAGCCAAGGCAGACTATCCCACTCTCCTTTGTATCAGGTCCAACATAATCTACCGAGTTTCCTGTGAATGGGCTCTGTGTATTTAGCATGTGAACCTAATAGGCAACACAAGCAGGTCCACACATGGAAATGAGAATCTGTGCAATCGTAAGCCAGCACTTTGGTCCTAGAATTGGAAGTGGCTGGCAGTGCAGGAGAGAGGTGTAAACAGGATTGGCTGAGTCACACGATTGTAGGATCATAGAATTCCTGCAGAATGGAAGTAGGCCATTACACACATCAAGTGAACACCGATCCTCCAACGAGCATCCCATCCAGACCAACACCCTTATCCCTGTAACCCTGTATTTCCCATGGCTAGCCCACCTAGCCTACACATCCCTGGACACTATGGATAATTTAACATTGCCAATCCAACTAACCAGCATATCTTTGGACTGTGGGAGGAAGCCAGCGTACCTGAAGGAAACCCACGCAGACGATGGGAGAAAATGCAAACTCCACACAGACCAAGTTTAAAAATCACACAACACCAAGTTATTGTCCAACAGGTTTAATTGGAAGCACACTAGCTTTCGGAGCGATGCTCCTTCATCAGGTGATAGTGGAGGGCACGATCGTAATGATTGAGCCTTCCACTATCACCTGATGAAGGAGTGTCGCTCCGAAAGCTAGTGTGCTTCCAATTAAACCTGTTGGACTATAACCTAGTGTTGTGTGATTTTTAACTTTGTACACCCCAGTCCAACACCAGCATTTCCAAAACATGTCCACACAGACAGTCATCCAGGGTGGAATCAAACCCAGGTCCCTGGTGCCATTAGGTAGCAGTGCTAACTACTGAGCCACAATATTGCCACTGTATAGGAGGGTGACCATGGTGTATGGAGATGCCCAAGGGTTCCATGTTGGATTGAGAGGGAGAGATCACCCTCCTCCTGGTCTTTGAAAGGAAAGGAAAGAATAAAAATAACTTCCCCTCTTTGTGCTGGAGTTTGATCAATGTATTTAATGTATAACCATTCTGCCCCCTGGTTGGTATCCCTTTCACCTATTCTAAAAAGTTGGTTTAAAATATGTAACCTGAGACAAGACATGCAGCACTGGTCCAGGTAAATGAACGAATTCATTTAAGTCCAGTTTCCACTGGTTTAGTAGTATTTCAATTAGCCCTCTGAAATCTGTCCGAATAACTCACTTGGTCACACTGACTTAGTGGTTAACACTGTTGCCTTACAGTGCCAGGGACCCGGGTTAGGTTGCAGCCTTGGACAGTTGTCTGTGTGGTGTTTGCACGTCCTTCTTGTGTCATGTGGGTTTCTTCCAGGTGCTCCAGTTTCCTCCCACAGCCTAAAGAGGTGCAGATTAGGTAGATTGGCCATACTAAATTGTTTGTAGTGATGAGGGATGCACAGCCTAGGTAGATTAGTCATGGGAAAAGTGCAGTTATGAGGATGGGGGTGGGAGGGAGATGAGATACTCTTCTGAGGGTCAGTGCAGACTTGGTGGGCTGAATGGTCTCGTTGAGCACTGTGGTTATTCTATAGTTAGTCTGAATAATCGCAGTTCTTGGAAAATTACAAATTAATATCCTGTAGCATTCTAATAGTGCTTCAGATTTGAGTTTTGTTGCCATTCTGGTATTGTTGTGGAACAACTGAATACAGGGAAGGTGCTTAAATATGAGATTGTGTGTAAACTGAAATAACTGGTTCTGTTGATACTGGTCATGATAAAGAGTTCACTTCCCATCAGCCGCCCTTAGCAGCACAGAATATTTTTGTGTTGCAGGTGATATAAAAATATCTTGTGTTTTACTTCCCTTTTCTAAAATACAGCTTTGTTGGCCTGTTTGAACAAATAGATGGTTTTGTGGGGCCAATATAAGGAAAACTATTGCCCAGGGAAGAATGAGGAAGAGATATAGAACAAATAGTGTGTCTGTTGTCACAGTAGAATACACAAGTTGCATATAGTCAGTTCTGCTGTAACACAGTAGTTCTATTCTTGTGCAATCCCGTGTTATAAGAAAATCACGTAATAGCAGCATCGCTTAAACTAATGGAGCAGGAATCACATTATAACCAATGCATGCTTTAAAAGTTTGTGCTTGAGAAAGTGCCCCCAATTTGTCAATCGCATTATAGCAAATTTGCATTAATGAAATGTGTTATATCAGAAGGATCTATACTAGAAATAGAAGCAACCTTGGTGCTAAAAAGTTAGGAAATTAAGATAATTAATTAAAAGCAAAGGAAAGTTAATGGACAAACGTAAGGGACTGCAGTCCAACAAATCTCCAGGACCTGACCATCTACAGGCTGGGGTTTAAAAGAGAGTTGCAAAGATGGTGAATGTGTTGACCATGATTTGCCAAAAGTTCCTAGATTCTAGATCATTCCCAGGAGAATGGAAGTTATCACATGTAACACTGCTATTCAAGAAAGATGGCAAAGAGAAAACTGAAAACTCCAGACCAGTTAGGTTGATATGAGTCATTGGGAAAGTACTGAAATCTATTATTACGAAAGTCTTAATGATGTATTTAGTTCTCACGTGGTCAGAATGATTTCCAAATAAGAAACTGTGTGTTTGACAACTTTATTAGAGTCTTCTGAGGATATGACAAATAGGATAGGCAAATGGGAATTATGGATCTATTGCCTGGATTTCCAAAATGCATTCAATAAGGTGCCACACAAATGGTACAAAAGTAATGAAGGTAATTAGCACAGATAGAGAATTGGTTAATGACCGAGACCAGACAGTTGACATCATTGAGGCAATTCAAGTTGGCTGGCTGTGACTAGCCAAGTCCCATAAAGGATTCATTTATTTATAATTAATATTAAAGATATAGATAATTTCGGATTTTTTAATATACAATTGTTGTTAATAATGTGCAAAATGAGAGATTAAGGTATCTAACTTTGTGAGTGACACAAAGCTAGGTGGAAATGTAATCTCTGGGAGGCCGCAGAGAGACTGCAAAGAGAGCTTGAGTGACTGGTCTACAAGATGGTAGATGGAGTATAATGTAGGGAAGTGTGATTGTAACAGAAAAGCAGAATATTTTTTTAAAAGACATGAAAAGAGTATATGTTAATGTTCATATAGAGTTGGGTGTGTTTTTATGGGTGATGCAAAGTTAGCATTTAAGCAGAATAAGTGATTAGCAAGTTGACTGGTATGTTGGCCTTTCTTGTGAGAGAACTAGAGTACAAGACTAAATATAATATACAGGGTCTTGGCGTATGTATATCTGGAATCTTTCTGCAGTTTTAGTCTCAATGTTTAAAGCAGTATAGACATCAGCCTGTTATGACACACCTCTGGAGCAAATGACACTTTAACCTGGGCTTCCTGACAGTAGCACTGCCTCAGACGATCCCTTGAATTAATACTTGAATTGAAAGCAGTAGAATGAACGTTGACTAGATTAGTTTTTAGGACTAGGTGCTCAGTCCTGTGATGGGAGGCTAAGTAGGTTTGGTCTATATTCTCTAGGATTTAGAAAAATTAGAGGTGATCTCATTGAAACATTCAAGATTCTGACCGGGCTTGACACGGCAAATTCCAAATAATACTTGAACACAGGAGTACAGTCTCGAGAGAATGGAATGATTTTTAGGAATGAGATGTCAAGAATAAAAGGATGACTAGGGTAGGTATCGGTCCAGTCAAGGATAGTAGTGGGAAGTTGTGTGTGGAGGCGGAGGAGATTGGAGAGACATTAAATCAGTACTTTTCATCAGTATTCACTCAGGAACAGGACACTGTTGCTGATGTGAATATGGAATCACAAATAATTAGAATGGATGCCCTGGAAATATGCAGGGAAGAGGTTTTGGGAATATTGGAAAGGATGAATATAGATAAGTCTCCTGGGCCTGATGGCATTTACCCCAGGATCCTATGGGAAGCTAGGGAGGAGATAGCAGAGCCATTGGCCTGGATTTTTATGTCGTCATTGTCAACGGGAATAGTACCAGAGGACTGGAGGATAGCGAATGTGGTCCCATTGTTCAAGAAAGGGAGTAGGGATAGCCCTAGTAACTATAGGCCAGTGAGTCTGACTTCAGTGGTGGGCAAAGTCTTAGAGAGAATGGTAAGGGATAAGATTTATGAACATCTGGGTAGGAATAACGTGATCAGGGATAGCCAGCATGGTTTTGTGAAGGGCAGGTCGTGCCTCACAAACCTTATTGAGTTCTTTGAGAAGGTGACTAAGGAAGTGGATGAGGGTAAAGCAGTAGATGTTGTGTATATGGATTTTAGTAAGGCGTTCGATAAGGTTCCCCATGGTAGGCTAATGCTAAAACTTCGGAGGTATGGCATTGAGGATACATTAGAGGTTTGGATTAGGAATTGGCTGGCTGGAAGGAGACAGAGGGTAGTAGTTGATGGATTATGTTCATCTTGGAGCGCAGTTACTAGCGGTGTACCACAAGGATCTGTTTTGGGACCATTGCTTTTTGTTATCTTTATAAATGATCTAGAGGAAGGACTTGAAAGCTGGGTAAGCAAGTTTGCGGATGACACGAAAGTCGGTGGAGTTGTGG
The DNA here is from genome assembly GCF_020745735.1 of Hemiscyllium ocellatum. NCBI lineage: Eukaryota > Metazoa > Chordata > Chondrichthyes > Orectolobiformes > Hemiscylliidae > Hemiscyllium > Hemiscyllium ocellatum. The sequence continues at coordinate 63,808,588 of NC_083414.1, forward strand.
ATAGTGAGGAAGGAAGTGGTAGGTTACAGCGGGATATAGATAAGTTGCAGAGCTGGGCGGAAATGTGGCAAATGGAATTCAATGTAGCTAAGTGCGAAGTCGTTCACTTTGGTAGGAATAACAAGATGATGGATTACTGGGCTAATGGTAGGCTACTTGGTAGTGTGGATGAGCAGAGGGATCTTGGTGTCTATGTACACAGATCTCTGAAAGTTGCCACCCAGGTAAATAGTGCTGTGAGGAAGGCATATGGTGTACTGGGCTTTATTGGCAGAGGAATTGAGTTCCGGAGTCCTGAGGTCATGTTGCAGTTGTATAAGACTCTGGTGAGGCCTCATCTGGAGTATTGTGTGCAGTTTTGGTCGCCATACTATAGGAAGGATGTGGAAGCTTTAGAACGAGTGCAGAGGAGGTTTACCAGGATGTTGCCTGGAATGGTAGGAAGATCGTATGAGGAAAGGCTGAGGCACTTGGGGCTGTTCTCATTGGAGAAGAGAAGGTTTAGGGGAGATCTGATAGAAGTGTATAAGATGATTAGGGGTTTAGATAGGGTAGATACTAAGAACCTTTTACCGCTAATGGAGTCAGGTGTTACTAGGGGACATAGCTTTAAATTAAGGGGTGGTAGGTATAGGACAGATGTTAGGGGTAGATTCTTCACACAGCGGGTTGTGAGTTCATGGAATGCCCTGCCCGTATCAGTGGTGAACTCTCCTTCTTTATGTTCATTTAAGCGGGCATTGGATAGGCATTTGGAAGTTATTGGGCTAGTATAGGTTAGGTAGGACTCGGTCGGCGCAACATCGAGGGCCGAAGGGCCTGTACTGCGCTGTATCCTTCTATGTTCTATGTTCTATGTTCTATGTGAAATTTCTTCCCTGAAGGGCTTATGAATCTTTGGAAATCTTTATTCCAGATTGTTCATTCTCCTTAGTTGAATATGTTTAAGGCTAAGGTAGACATTTTTGTCCTTCACTGAATTGAGGATATTGACAGCGGTTGGAAACAAATGATTTGAAGCCTAAGATCAGCCATGACCATATTGAATAGCACAACAGAGCAACTGTAAATGGTCTAATTCTTTCTTATGATTAGATTAGCTACAGTGTGGAAACAGGCCCTTCGGCCCAACAAGTCCACACCGACCCTCCGAAGAGCAACCCAGATCCATTCCCCTACATTTACCCCTGCACCTAACACTATTGGCAATTTAGCATGGCCAATTCACCTGACCTACACACGGGAAGAATGCGCAAACTCCACACAGACAGTTGCCCGAGGCGGGAATTGAACCCGGGTCCCTGGCGCTGTGAGGCAACAGTGCTGACCACTGAGCCACTGTGCTGCCCTGAGTCCAATCTTGACTTTGATTGCCCTTTATCAAGAGGTGGAGGCTGCTTTCAGCTGAACATTCACTATCTTAATGGTGTCGAATGACCTACCTTTGAGTCTTACTTTGTGCAAGTGAAACTCTGGGAAAACCAAGGCCATTCTCTTCATTCTCATGTTATCCCTACTCTGGTTAATACCTTGGGCTGAACATGACTCTGTACCTGCTCAACTTTATGTCAAATTTTCTATCTCTTACTATCTCCACTATAATTTCTATCTTTGAAACTGCAAATTTCAACCAAACCTTTGGTCAGTTCTCTTACTTTTTCTTCTTTGTGTGATTGTTTTTAGTGTCTCCGAGGTTCCTTGGGACATTGCTCCAAACATGCACAGAAATGCAATGGTTATTGTTGATGTACATAAAAAGTTTCTCAGTTTTGTAACTTTTGATTTTTTTGTTGCGTGTATTATATCTGCACTTGCAGGTGGATGACGCCAACTTGAAAAACACACAAGATTTTTTCCACAGAGAGGTTGAAACTCTTTACCAGTAAGTATATTATTATCTTATGCCAAGATTCCTCCGTCTCTTATTTTCTTAACATGAAAACATGATATCAGCAGGAGGCCACCCCACAGTATACTGTATTGTGCGTACTAGGATTTATGACTACGATTCACATTCGCTCACTTCTTGATCTTTAATTAAGTCCCTAAGAGAGACTGTGCATAGGAAATATTCTCTTAGAACCACATCACTCTTCCGTCAGTGTCATTTCGTCAAAATTTTGGAACTTCCTTTGTTGCTGTGCTTGCACTACATGATTGCAGTGGTTCAAGAAGGCAGCTCACCAACAATTCTTTCAAATGATGGCTGAGTCAGTGATACCCACATTTGTGAACAAAAGCTATATCTTCCAGGTGATATGGCCTATAATAATAGAGGAAGGTGGGTCTCCACTCATTTTTGTATTTTTCCCTCAATAAAGGACAGGTTTCTTTTAACGTTTCAAAGGCGTACATGATGATCAACTATTTTAGTCACGTAGCAAGTTAGCATTCAGTGCAATCATTGGTCATCAAACATTGATCTTCCATTTCATCATTGGAATTCCTCCAAACTGGGCTTCAGAAGGGTAATCTGATACTGTGTTCTAATAATCTTTGCAAAACTTTTACCAAACAAGCTGCCACATCATGGAACACTGGTGTTCAGGATAGCTATGGTCTTATGCAGTGTATTAAGCCAACAGGTTTATATTAGTTTGCTATTGCTGCTCAGAATGAGATATCATAGAGTCCCACAGCATGGAGACAGACCTGTTGGCCCAACTAGTCCATGCCAACCAAAACGTCCAACAACTCTAATCCCATTTCCCTGCACTTGGCCCACATCCTTCTAAACTTTTCCTACCCATGTATTTGTCCAAATGCCTTTTAAATGTTGTTAATGTATCTGCCTCAACCACTTCTGCTGGCAGTTCATTCCATATCCTCTGTGTAAAAAAAAATGTTGCCCCTCAGGTTCCCTTTTATTTTTTTCCCCTCTAACCTTAAACTGATGCCCTCTCGTCCTTGATTCCCCAACTCTGGGAAAAAGACTGAGTGCAATCACCTTATCTATTTCTCTCATGATCTTTTACACTTCTATAAGATCCCCCCTTAGCTTCCTACACTCTAAAGAGAAAAGTCCTAGCTTGTCCAACCTCTCCCTATAACTCGAGTCCCACAACATCCTTGTAAATTTCTTTCCAGTTTAGTAACATCCTTCCTATAGCAAAATGACCAAAACTGAATACAATACTCCAAGTGTGGCCTCACCAACATCTTGTACGAATGCACCATAACTTCCCACCTTCCATACTCAGTGCCCTGACTGATGAAGGCCAGTGTGCCAAAAGCCTCCTTCACTGCCCTATCTACCTGCAACTCCACTTTCAGAGAACCGTGCACCTGAACTCCAAGATCCCTCTGTTCCACTAACACTCCTTAAGGCCCTACCTTCACCATGAAACTCCTACCTTGATTTGACTTTCCAAAATGCAACACCTCACACCTATCTATATTAAATTCCATTTGGCATTTTTCAGCCCACTTCCCCAGCTGATCAAGGTCCTGCTGCAATTTCTGATAACCTTCCTCTCTGTCCATGATATTTTAGTGTCATCTGCAAACTTACTAATCATGCCTTGTACATTCTCATCCAAATCATTAACATAGATAACAAAGAGCAATGGGCCCAACACCGACCCCCGAGGCACTCCCTAGTCGCAGGCCACCAGTCCGACAAGCATCCTTCCAGGATCAACCTCCACTTCCTTCCATCAAGCCAAATGTGTATCCAATTTGCTAGTTCTCCTTGGATTCCATGTGATCTAACTTTTCAGAGCAGCCTACCATGTGGAACTATATCAAAGGCCTTACTGAAATCCATATAGATTACGTCAACTCTCCTGGTCACTTCTTCAAAGAACTCCAACAAATTTGTGAGACATGATCTCCCACGCACAATTATATGCTAATTATTCCTATTCAAACCTTGTCTTTCCAAATGCATGTACATCTTATGTCTCAGAATGTTCTCAAGTAAGTTACCTACCACAGATGTTAGGCTTACTGATCTGTAGTTCCCAAGTTTTTCTTTGCAGCCTTTCTTGAATAAGGGCACAACATTTGCTACCCCCCAGTCTTCCGGGACCTCATCCATGGCCAACCATGATGCAAAAATATCTGCCAGGTCCCCACAATTTCTTCTCTAGCCTCTTGTGATGTTCTTGGATATATCCGGTAGGACCAAGACATTTATCCATCTTCATACATTCTAATACATCAAACACCACCTCTACTGTGATATGGACTGTCCATAAGATATGACTGCTACCTTCATGTCTGTCTCCAAGGTAACCACAGAAGAGAAATATTTATTGAGGACCTCGCCCATGTCCTGCAATTCTACACATGCCCATTTTGGTCCTTGAGGGGTCCTATTCTCTCCCTAGTACCAATAGAAAATACACATCTTTTCACCTAAAAGAGAGATACGAGGAGTGAGATGTGCTGCTCCAAAGGTTGAAGCAATAATGCAAGTTTCTCAGGAAATATCTGACCTTCAATTAAAAGGTTTTTGAGTTTGTTTCTCGCTCTGCCACCATAGGTTTCGACACTCTAACATTTTGGCAATAGAAGGCTGCTGTGCTGAAAATGAGATATACTGTCTCATTTATCGTTACATGTCCAATGGTTCGCTTGAGAGCAAACTTCAGTGCACAGTAAGCAGTTGTTATTCTTCTATTTTCACATTATTAAAAATTTTACAAACAAAACAATCTAATTCACATTACCATTTGTGATCAAGCTTCAGTAAAAGCAACTCATTTGTTAATGTGGTATTCTCCCTGTGTTGCAGCTGGTGTAACTGAGCAATGTTTCAAATACGTAGTACCCAATTGCTGCAGGCATTTAAGGAATGAAAAATAGCAAACCTGAATGACTGCAGGTTGTCTCAAAACTGTAAACTCCCAAAATGTGAAGTAAATGCATAGAATGCTGTTGAAACTGCAGCATCTCGTAGAGGGAGAAACAGAATTAATGTTTCAAGTCCAGTATGACTCTTGTCGGGTTTTTTAGCCTTTTTACTAGAACATCTCTGCTGGAGTTCTTTGAGCAGTGTCATTGGATCTTGAATATGCACTCAAAAAGGAAAATGGGTCACCGTTTACTCTTCTCTGAAAAGCATTACCTACAACAGTCTGGCATTCTTCCTTCAGTTTGCACTAAGAAACCTTTGAACAAATCTTTTATATTCCAGAATCCAGCCGATGCAATTTCATGGAATAGACGTATCAACATTGCAGTTGGAACAGCAAGAGCAATTCAATTCCTACATCAGAGTCATGTGCCTCTAATTCATGGAAATATAAAGAGGTAAACCTGTCAATTCCAGACCTTTTGCTCACCAAGCCTATTCTAATTAGAAAGGCAATGATATCTGGAGTTAGACTAGATATGAAAAGTACGTACCTGCCCTTGATACTTCTTTTGTGATTCACTGCCTTCCTCGAGCCACTTCTCCCCTCGACTCTTGAAGGTGGTAATCATGCAGCTGATATCTCACCTAAGTAGTCAACCTTTCCTCCAAAGAATGCATAACTACTTTTAGCACATCGTTGCTCGGCCCATTCATAACCTTGCTTGAAGTCTGAATGTGAACTTTCTATCGGATGCAGAATTACATGTTTAACCAGGAATCCTGCACAATACAGTTTTGCCTCTCCTACCATTAGAAATGCTGTACATTTGCTCTAAATGAGACAAAATAATTTGGCCAGAAGCCAGTTGCAATGATTTTCCAGGTGTGTGTAGGCTGACATACATAGAATGGTACTTTTACCCATTCCGAACCAGAGGACACTGCATAAAAATACAGGGTAGACCATTTAGGACAGAGATGTGGAGAAACCTCTTCACCCAGAGAGTGGTGGCTGTGTGGAATGCTCTGCCCCAGAAGGCATTGGAGGCCCTGTCACTGGATTCATTTAAGAAAGAGTTGGATAGATCTCTCAAGGATGGTGGAATCAAGAGTTATGGAGATAAGGCAGGAACAGGATACTGATTAAGGATGATCAGCCATGATCATATTGAATGGTGGTGCAGGCTCGAAGGGCAGAATGACCTACTCCTGCACCTATTGTCTATTGTCAGGAGAGCTCCTAGCTACTTTTTTTTTGTTTACATATTTGAGTTTAATACCACTACTCTCCCCCTTATTCTCACCTCAACAATTAACTATAGTCAAGATCATAGGCTTATGGCAGCCTGTATGAAAGCGTTTGTTACCATTTCATTCAAACAGATAATTGATGTACGAGAATAGTTCAGTTCCCAAAATCCTCATTTATTAGACTCTGCTAAGTTTCTCCTTAACATTCCTGATGAAGGGCTTATGCCCGAAACATCGATTCTCCTGCTCCTCGGATGCTGCCTGACCTGCTGTGCTTTTCAAGCGACAAACTTTTCAATTTTCCTTAACGATGGTCCACCTGAAATCACAATCTTTCCAACAAATGACAATGTAACCTGTATTCATCAAATCCAAATGGTTCCATATTTAAACCCCAAAATAAGATAGCCACAATGAAATCCAAATGAGAGATTTGGTGGAGGGATATTTAGTTGGTATTTGTTAGTTCAGATGTGGCTGTCAAACCAAGTTACCAGGACCTTCCATAGACATAAGGATAATAATTGTATAATTACTGAAGGCTTGAAACCATAGTAGTTAAATACCAAATAACAAATATTGTATATTGTTTAATTTCAAAATTGTCTTGATCTTGCAGTTCTAACATTCTACTGGATGAACATTTTGTACCGAAGCTTGGCGATTTTGGTCTGGTGAAGTTTGGTCCTCTGAATGGAAGTGTGAATCCCTTGAACAGCCACACTACCCTGCAGACTAAGACTTTGCAGGGACCTCTAGCCTACTTACCCGATGAGTTCATTCGTCATAGGTGGCTGTCTGTGAAAGTTGACACCTTTAGTTTTGGAGTAGTAAGTAGTTTGCCAGATCCATCACATAACACTGGAATGAGGAGAAAATGCTTCACTGCAAAGGTTGTGAATCTTTAGAATTCCCTACTGTAGAAGGTTGTGGATCCTTCACAAATAATATATTTAAAGTTGAGATGTACAGATTTTCATTCTCCCCAGGAATTTGAGCAATATACAGCATGGTTGAGAAAGTGGATTTTAGGCAGTAGATGAACCATGTTGTATTTAAATAGCAGATTCAGAGTGGCCACATGGTCTACTCCTGTTCTTAGTTCTTAAGTCTTTATGTGATTGGGTTGACTATTGACTCATTATTTTCAATGAATACAGACCCTATCTTATCCAAAACTATCCAAAGCCTATTGCTAATGCGCACCTATCATAATGGTATCTGATTTTATGACAAAGTTATTGTATCTGAATATAGAACACTGGTAAAGTTTCATATAGAATTTGGCTCCTGCTTGATTGTTGTTGCATCTGACAGAATTCAGAGAAATGTATTCTGGGATTTAGAATCCCAGATTATAAATTAGAATCAGAACTGAAATTATTTCCATGGGGGGGAGGCGGGGGGGAGGTGGGTGGAAACAAAGATGTGTATGTAATATTTAAATTGTGTGGGGATGGGTTTGAGTCTGAGCCCAAAGCCTTTTCCAAATGTGACATACGTGTCCCCTCTCTTTCCCCATCTGAGGCTAACATAACATTAAGTGTCACCAATCTGTTATCTCATATGTGCTTTAGTTGGGGTTAACTCAGTTAGTTTTTGATGCAGCATGTGACTTACAGCGTGGATTCAATTTCTGCACTGGCTGATGTTACATGAAGGTTCAGCCTTCTCAACCTCTTCATTCACCTCAGGCAAGATGACCCTCAGTTTAAACCAACACCAGGCTAGTGAGAGCGTAGCCTATTGTTCTCTAGGACTGTGGTGATTTTATCTATATGTGCTTGAAAATTGTGATGTAATAGCTAGCTTACAGTCAGCATAAATATGATTTGATAAAAGAAGATACACTTTGAAATCCACAACACTGCAACGTAAAACATTACCAAATAGTAATTAAAGTTTTTTTCAATAATGGGATAACAGTAATGTGAAAATACTAAGTCAACATAACAATTGACAAAATATTCTGTGTGTGATATAAACAGTTGAATCATTCTTCAGGACATTAAGAAAATTTAGACTGACTTATGTTCCACCAGATTTTGTCCACTTTTAAGACCTGGTTGGAAACAGCTGGATTTGTCCTTCAGTTTTCCCAAGGGACCTGGATGAAATTAAGTGATTTTTATAAAAGATTCACTGACTCAAAATAGCACATGACACTCAGTGAGATGGTGAGTCAGTACTGAGGATGCTGAGTGGTGACAGATCACCTGTTTCCTCAGTCATAGGCACAATATGTGTTTCACCAGTCCACATTCTTCCACACAGCTATAGATTTAAGGACAAAGCTCTGAAGTATCATTGTCACCATATTTCAGGTTCTTGCTGAGATTCTGACTGGTATCAAAGCAGTGGATGAGAGCAAGCAACCAGCATTTTTGGTAAGAACGCAGCTTTAATAAGTGATTCACTAGGTGCTTTTATTAACTGTCTATTATCTATCTACACCAATACACTAGAGATAGATCTATTTTAATAACGTTTTATTAGTTCTCTTTATTAATACTAGCCTTTCCTGGGATGATTTTGGACTTTCACCTTAAATCCTCCCATCTGTCTTTCTCTCCTTCCACCGCTGAGAACCTATTTTGTATTTATATGTGAAGATTTCCAGTTGTGTGCATTTTAAATGGTTAACCCACTGAAGATAATAATCCTCTCCTATATAACTCATTAATCTTCATCGAGGTTGTGGCTTAGTAGCGACATTTTCATTCTAGATGTGAATTGAAAATCCTCAATCTTGATACACAGTGTTCCACTTCTCACCCCGTCATCCTTTACCTTTGTAAAATGTCCAAAGATATTTTAAAATGTTTGCAATCTCCTTGACATCATTTTACATTTTTTTTAATAATTTTTGTACTCAACAGAAAGATCTTATATTGGCAGAAATGGAGGCAGCAAAGCAAACAAAAAATGCTGCAGATCTAGAGAAAACAGCATACCACATCTGTCAGATGTACTTGGATACCAAAGGTGGCCCTCTTCCATTATGTTTTGCAATTCAGTTTGCCATTATTACCTGTCAGTGCATCAGAAAGAAAAGACCGGAGATGAAAGAGGTAAATAAAATGTATCAATCATTATGAAAGAAAATTTGGGCTGTTCATAAAATGATAGAATCCCTGCAGTGTGGGAGCAGGCCATTCAGCCCATTGAGTCCACAATGACTCTCCGAACAGCATCCCATCCAAATCCACCCCCCATTCTTTGCCTGTAATCCTGCACAACCTTGGACACTACGGGCAATTTAGCATGGCCAATCCACCTGTCCTGTACATCTTTGGGAGGAAACCCACATAGACACAGAGCGAGTGTGCAAACTCCACACAGACAGTTGCCCAAAGCTAGAATCTAAACCCTGACACTGTGAGGCAGTAGTGCTAACCAATGAGCTACCATGCTGCAGTTTTATTTGGACAGAAAGAGGTATATTATACAAAGATAAAGCAACCATAGACCCAGAGGACCATAGGGCTATACTCTCTCTCATTAGAGATGACTGGTGGTGAGATTAACCTGAGGATCACCACCCCTCAAGCGGATGGGCAAGGTTAAGAATGTGGGTCGTAATTGGTTACCGCAGTCAGTGTGAGTTCATCCTGTAATAATTCCTTTTCCACTATTCTCTCTACACCAACTTCGGAGGTTGGTTAACTCAGTTGGCTCGATGGCTGGTTTGTGACACAGATTGTGGTCCAATTCCTGTACCATGAAGGACTCTCCTCAACCTCCCCTGACGCATGGTGACCCTTATATTAAACCATCACCAGTCATGTCTCTCTCTCTCTCTCTCTTTCTTTAATGTTAGAGCAGCCCTATGGTCCTCTGGGACTTTGGCAATTTCACCTTTTATTAAGGGATGAGACAGTATGGACCGAAACAGTGTTTGTGTAGGGGGTGGTGAGGCAGAATGGCACATTTCGAGAATTAATGATTGAGGTACAGATCATGCCAATATTTAAGTGTAACTTATATTGTTGGTTAGAACCAAAGGAAATTATAGGGATAGGACCAAAGCAAGTCTGATGGATTAGGTCCATATATTTTGTGGAATCTAAACATCAACATGAACTGATTGAGCTGAATGCTGTAACTTTTTTGCAGGTCTGTAATGCTGCAGGTTCAGAGGTGTTACTTCTGAATGAAAGATTGAAGTAGAGTCTTCCTGATCAGGTCACCATTCAACATCCAGTTGGGCACGGTGTAGTGCACTGGTGTTCTGCAAGTTACAACATTAACACTCTAACACTCAAAGCCTCTTACCTATTCAAACCCAATAAATAGCGATTGCCAATCATTGGTTCATTTCTTAGGGTACATGCCTTGCCCAGTAGAATTCTACATAGTGAGTTTAATATCTAAAGCCTGGCAATTTCACTCTTTAAAAGACATCCTACTGTCAGTTGTGTTGATCTATGACTATTGCCCTCACCTTGTTAACCCTAGCAATCCACACACTCAGGAATCTCAGTATTCTGAATTAACCACTCAGCTTATGGCCGTCTTGAACACTTTAACTCAATACTTCTTCTTTGCCGGGGGAGGGGGGAAATGCAGGGAAAATGTCTTATCAGATCTGCAAACTTGCCAAGTTTAGAATAGAATTAAAAATATATATGGAGGAGACCGGAAAATTCACCCTCAAAAGTCTCTGTCAATCAGGGCCAGGGCAGGGGAATGGAAAGACCAGTGAAAAAGACATTCCTGTACACTGGAGAGACAGAATGTATAAAGAGCTGCTCTTCTGTTTACTACTGATAGGCTCATCCAACTCCAACAAATTATGCTGGTCATATCCTATTTAATATCACAGTTGAAACTGCCTCATGTAGGTTGTTATCTTGGCACTCTCCTTAATAGACTGGAAAGCCCAGCAAATGTATATGCTGCAAATGTGTTGCTGGTCAAAGCACAGCAGGCCAGGCAGCATCTCAGGAATAGAGAATTCGACGTTTCGAGCATAAGCCCTTCATCAGGAATACCTGCCTGCTGCCTGGCCTGCTGTGCTTTGACCAGCAACACATTTGCAGCTGTGATCTCCAGCATCTGCAGACCTCATTTTTTACTTGAAGATTTTAACCTACTGCGAATCCTCTTACAAGGATGCCTTCCTTGAAGAAGCTCTCTTCCTCCCTCTACAAGGATTTCAGTGAGTCCCTCTCTCACTGCACCCCCCAGGTCATCAAGTATTCCTGATGAAGGGCTTATGCTCGAAACGTCGAATTCTCTATTCCTGAGATGCTGCCTGGCCTGCTGTGCTTTGACCAGCAACACATTTGCAGCTGTGATCTCCAGCATCTGCAGACCTCATTTTTTACAGCAAATGTATATGACCAAAGGAACAGAGTTAACGCTTCACATCTGGCATGGTTCTTCTTCAGAACTTTCAGCTTTGAAGAAGATACATCCTGACCTCAAATTAATTCTGTTCCTCTTTCCCACAGATGCTGCCAGATCTGCTGAGTTTTTCTAGCATTGTCTGTTTCCAAATTTTCAGCATCCACAATATTTTGCCTTAAACATATAGTCTTGCAGGGTGTACGTTAAAAAAACCACATGCATACAGCTACACTCCCTTCAAGGCTTCCTGTGTGCCAATTGAACACCCATCGTAGACAATTATGTCACAGTCTGAAGTATCACTCTTCACAGTAGATATTTTTGAGATAAATATTGTTTAATTTTATAATGGTCCATCACAATGATTCATGCCTGATTAAGTTGAGCAATATGAGTTTGTGATGTAAAGAATATACACAACCCAGACAAGAATAAAATCTGTAATGTCATAAATGGTACAAGTTGCCACAATACTTTTTAATCAGCACTCTTCTGTAATAAAGTGTTGATTTTTGTTTTTAATCCCACTGAGTTTAACTAGGACAAGGGTGATCTCCGATTGGATTAACGGCTGTTGGAGAAAATTGAAAAGCTCAGTCATGACATTTTGTCAAATTTATATCAGAGATTGACCATTATCTTGCTGGTCATTGATGCAAGAGAAGATTTCCCTGAGGTGATATCCCTCACTTTTCATGAGCCCAAAGTCTCACTGTGATTATTTGACATCGATTGTATGTGTTTTACAGGTTTATTCAATGCTGGAGAGCATTGAGCATCAGATAAAAAGTCACAATCTGCACAACTCTCCTCAGGAAGTAGATGATATTTCGTGCAAGTTACATCAATTGGATTTAAACCCACAGGAAAACACAGAGATCCATTATCCTCCTCTGGCTTCGAAACATGGTGTAAAATCTTTACAGTCTGAGAGACCAAGCGTTTTCAAAGAAATCTCCTCACAGTTGCCAGATGCAAAATTGCGGAAAATACCATGTGAATCAGATGAGAGGGACAATTTTGGTTATTACCGTGTGCCTGCATCACTTAGCCAATTATCTTGTGAAAAGGATCATATTAAGTCAAAGTGGCTTCACAGTGACTCCAGCCCGCACTCCCAGCCAACTGAAGACTGTTCAACATACGATAGCACAAATTATTATACAGCCAGACAGGAGCCAATAGAGAACACTTGCAGCTCTGTGCATAAATTGTCTCCAGCAAGAAACCATGTCTCACAAAAGCATTGTATTCTACCTGTTGACTCTGATTCTGCATCAAATGGCAGTTGGGAATTTCACCTAGACTCAGAAGGTAAAAAGGTGAATCCTGATAAGCACACAGAGACCACAGACACTGCAATGAACCACTGCTGCTGTAACCCTTCTGTTCCTCTTATGCAAGATAGACTGATGACCAGCTCAGAATCTGAAAATGCAAAATCTCCCTCAAGATGCACTTTGTGCAAAAGTTTGCTTGTCAATAAGCAACGTGAGGGAGCGGTTTATGCGTATGAATGCTCTGGATTATCCGTGGGATGTCAAACAGGAGTGCCTGAAAGCACAAGTCCAGGTAGTCTAATAATTTTATAACTGGACATACATTCATATAGTTGAAATGTATTTACTTTGCTATTGCCCCCTAACCTTCTTCCTTTGAAGCTTTGCAGTGGGATACTCTTCCTTAATGGTGGTAGCCTTCCAATATATCCTGCAAGTAAACTGAAGTAATAAATGTTGAGATGTTTAACCATGGTCAGCACAATTCATGGTAATATTGTACAGTTATGCAGTTCGACGTAACTTCCTTTTTATTCATTTGTGCAATTGCTGCCTGGGCCAGCATTTATTACCCATCCCTAATCGCTCTTGAGAAAGTAATAGTGAGCTGCTTTCTTGAACTGCTGTAGTCCACCTGCTGTAAGTTGACCCACATTGCACTTAGGGAGGGAATTCCAGAATTTTGACTCAACGACAGTGAAGGAATAGCGATATTTCCAAGTCTGAATGTTGAGTGGCTTGGAGGGAAACTTGCAGGTGGTGGTATTTCCATGTGTTTGGTGCCTGTCCTTGTAGTTGGAAGTGGTCATGGGTTTGGAAAATGCTGTCTGAAGTTTTGGGATGAATTTTGCAGTGCATCTTGAGGATAGTACACACTACTGCTACTGAGTGTTGGTGGTGGAGACATTAAGTGATTATTGCAGGGTCAGCACTGAGAGCGCGTTGCCTGCCACAGGGATAGTGCTGGGTCAGTAGTGAAGGTGAGTTGCAACGTCTGAAGGGCTCTGTGAGGATAGTGCTGCAGATTGTGGATATTATACCTTCTCATTTTGAGGTGTAAGACACCCTGGGTACTACCTGAAAGGAAAAACAGAAGGGTTATTTCATCATCTTTTAAACAACATATCTTAAAAATGAGATAATTTGAACACCTTTATTGTTTGAATGCTGCTGCACAGAATAAAGTTGTCACATTACAGACAGCAAGGTTTCATATGAATGCAAGTCTACCTTTTGAGTCACAGTGCACCCCCCTCCAGGTCAGGAGCAACCCGCTCCCCCCATCTCCTCCCCCATGCACCTACTCCATCAACCCTCAATAGCCAGTGTGGTCCTGGTCTGCTCTAAAACAAATGTCCAGACCTTTTGTGGCAGTGGATATGGAACACAGTGTGGGAGACAGTGAGCAAGAGGTGGAGAGAGAGTGAGAGGGGTTAGGCTGAGGGACAAGTGGAAGAGGGAACTCGTAGAGGTAAAGAGAATGGGCAGAGTGGGAGGTGAGGAGAAAAGGAGTGGTGGGGCAAAGCATAGATGTGGTGGTCCAAATCGCCTGTTTTTGTGCTGTACTTTTCTATTGGTTGATAGCCAAGTCCGACAAAAGGAGGCTATCATTTTACTGCAGTTGGGGAAACTAAAGCAAAGGAATATTTGAAATGATGTGCCAAGCTGGGTGGTACAATAGAATGCCATATGCTACTGTTTACATCTGGGAACTAAAGATCAGTCAACCAGCTAAAAATGGGGAGCTTGAATTGATTGGCTAGATCTGAGAATTTTAGGTGAACTGAGAATTAAAGCATCAATATTAACTCAATTTCTAGAGGACTTCAGTTGCAGCAATTTCCATGTGCGTTGTTAGGACAAACATTTTAAGAGTGAACCAATTCCTAGTCCCACTGATCATAAAAAAGATTGAATGGTGATTCTCCCAATTTTCTAGGTGCGAGGCTATATTTAGTTCAATATCAGGGAAAAAATCAACCACTATTCTTTACTTATGAAATAATAACTGGTTTATTCCAAACAAGACATGTTCAAGCCAAGGTGTTAAGATTATTTTTAAAAGGTTTAGTCTATACCAATGGATAGATAACTATCTTTTTGAAATCCAACATTTTTGTTTAGAATCCCAAGTGTGGAAACAGGCCTTTTGGCTCAACGAGTCCACAACAACCCTCCGAAGAATAACCCACCCAGACCCATTCCCCTATCACTCTGCATTACTTCTGACTAATGCACCTACCCTACACATCCCTAAACACTATGGACAATTTAGCATGACCCCAATTCACCTCACCTGCACATCTTTGAATAGTGAGAGGAAACTGGAGCACCCAGAGGACACCACATGAGGAGAATGTGAAAACTCCACACAGTCACCAAGATTGGAATCGAACCCAGGTTCCTAGCACTGTGAGGCAGCAGTGCTAACCTCTGTCCTAATGTGCCACCTCAAACATGTATGCACAACTCCAAAAATCTGAGAGGAAAAAAAACTCAACAAAAGAATTATTCATGGAACATCCCAAATTTTTACTTATAGTTGAAGTCACTTTGTACATACAAGCTATTGGCACTAAGTATCTTCCCGGATCAGTTTTGACTAGCTGAAACTCCTTTCTGGAGACAGCGAAGTAGATTCTAAAATTACCTTTAGGAACACTGAGGCATTCCAGTGGGTTTTCCGCTCTCACACTTTAAGAGTTTCAGAGAAAAAAGAAGAGGGTAAAGGCTGTTGCTTCTTAGTTATATCAGAACAACTGTAATAAAAAAAAGCACCTTTATTTTGTCCTCTCAAAGAATCATAGACCGGATGTCGGTCCACAAATCTTGCTCCATGGTGACAACATCAACAGTGTTGTATTTGCAATGTCTTTTGCTTTGCAAAGTGTTCTTTTTTTAAAAGTTCAAAATATGTGTACGTGTCCGATCAATGATAATACATATTAAAATCTGGATCTCTTCTTTGCAGTGTTTTTATTTACAGTTACTAATTTACCCTTTGAGACTGTTTTACACTGCAGTTATTTAGTACAAGATTGAATGTGAGCCATATTTGCTCAGAAACTGCTTAATAGGTCTGCATAAAGGGAGCTTTACAGAAGAAAAATTGCTTGAAATGTGTAGTACTGTACCTGATTGGGAAGTGACTATTGATTAAAGTATGAATAATCTCTTATTTAATAATGACCCCAAACAGTTATGTCACAGAACGTAATTTTCTCTGTGTATTTGGTTTTCAGAAGAAATATCATCTTCTTCAAATATTAAGATAAACCCTCACAAAAAGAAACTATTGGCTAAGATCCTTTTATATGAAGAGGAGAGAATTGATAGTGCCGAGCTCCTGTCAGCTCCTTCATTGTCTGGTGAAGGTATGTATTCTGACAGCCTTTTGTGGTGTTGTGGTTCTGTGGTACTGTGTTAATTCAAGCATTATATGTTTGCATTTTTTTTTTGGTACTTTTGTTCTTTTGACCAACAATTCAACGGGTGAGCCCTATCTCCCTATATCCTTGAGAAAGTGTCTTTAATTGTCTGGTTATTGCATAGATTGATCAGTGTCTCTGTGGGTGCACGAAAAAAGTATTTTTTTGTTATTTTAGGCTTTGACTGCCAAACAGATTACAAAACAATAAATGAACAGTAAAAGTAGTATGACATGTTTAGTGTAGTAGCTAAGTTTAGCTAGTTTCTATCCAAGTACTTTCTTTCGGCTAGTTCCTCATTGTAATTAAAAACAGGCACAATGAAACATCAACAGTGTCCTGAGAAAAGACTTGGCAACAGTACAAGACTTACAAATAGATACCCAGAACTTGCTTTTAGTGCCTTGTTGCTCCTACATCAATGGTCCTGCAGGCAGGTGCTGGAAGATTCTGTTGTCAATCTTCATGTGACTTTTCCTTTCGAATAAAGGAAATGCTGCAATCTGAGCTTGATACCTCCTGGTACAGCATGGCTCAGAAGTAGGACATTTATGGAATGGATGTCAAATCTGTCCTCAGTTACTCTGAACATTCACATATTAGGGCTTGGCAGGAATCAACATTCTCTTTAGTTCTTTGAGACATTCTTTCAGCCTCACTCACCCCAGTTTTGGATAATGCAGTCATGTCGTAACATATTTGTGTGGGATTTATTTATGTGAAATTTTGGGGTGGTGGGGGTGGGGAGAGAGTTCTCTTTTAGAAAAGGTAAGGCAGCACAAGTACCAAACAATTTTATACATCTATATTATTAAATCTTTTAATTTGGAATCTATAAGTTCTAGTTAATTTATGACAAATATATTTCCCATAATCTCTCTCCAAAATAGGATCACCTATAGATCGTAATCAATCCCTCTTCCCTACCATATTGCAAGGCCCACTCATAGTTACAGGAGAGTTCATTTATCCTTCCATAGCACTATTAATAAAGTAGAGATCTTTTAATTTAGAATCATAGAATCCCTAGTGTGGAAGCAGGCCATTGGGTCCGTCGAGCCCCTGTACCTCCAACTATTCCTGTAACCCTGCATTTCTCATGGCTAATTCACCTATCCTGCACATCCTCAGGTACTATCAGCAATTTAGTATGGCTAATCAAATAACCTGTCCATCTTTGGACTGAAAGACAATACTGAAGCAGCTGGAGGAAACACACGCAGAAATGAGGAGAATGTGCAAATTCCACACAGACATAGCCCGAGGTTGGAATCGAACCTGTGTATTTGGTGCTGTGAGGCAGCAATGCTAATCATTGATCCACCACGCTGCTCATTTTTGGGGTCAGCAATATTTTTCTTGAACTGCTTGATGTTGAGTGCTTTCTCATCCAGTTCCTTCGATGGTTCAATAATGAGTACTTTTGAAACATCTTTTAAGCAATCTTATTTACTGGAGTTATATTTAAGCTCAATATTCTTCATGAAATTTTTTTGTGGATGAATATCAAAGAAATGTGTAAGATGCCTTCTATGTTTAAAACATTATACCTCATTTATGAAAAGAATTGTAGCTGTCAATTGTAAATTGACCCTCTTCATCTGTGACCAACATTTAGACACAGCACACGGCATGGCAGCTCAGTGGTTACCACTGCTGTCTCACAATGCCAGGAATCCGGGTTCAGTTCCATCCTCCACACTGTCTGTGTGGAGTTTGCACATTCTCCCTGTGTCTGTGTGGGTTTCCTCCAGGTGCTCTGGTTTCCTCCCACAGTCCAAAGATGTGCAGGTTAGGTGAATTGGCTGTGGTGAATTGCCCATAGTTTCCAGGGATGTATAGGCGAGGTGGATTAGCCATGGGGAATGCAGGGTTACAGGGACAGTTGGGGTAGGTCTGGGTGAGATGCTTTTCAGAGCATCAGTGTGGACTTGATAGGTTGGATGGGCTGAATGGCCTGTTTCCACACCTTTTTAAATGTTGTAATTGTACTCTCTTCCATCACTTCCTCTAGCAGCTTGTTCCTTATATGCACCACTACCTGCATAAAAAAAACTTGACCCCCTCAGGTCCCTTTTAAATCTTTTCCTCTAGTTTTGGACTCCCCTACCCTGGCAAAAAGACCTTGGTTATTCACCTTATCTCTGCCCCTCATGATTTTTTTCAATCTAAAGTCGTCCTCAGCATCCTATGCTCCAGGGAAAATGTCCCAGCCCATCCAGTCTCTCCTAATAACTCAAACTGTCCAAAAGCAGTACTTCAAACGTGGCCTAACTAATGTCTTGTACAGTGTACTCCATGCGCTGACCGACTGAAGGCAAGCATGCCAAACGCTACCTTCAGCTCCCTATCTACCTGTGACACCATTTTCAAGGTACAGTGTACTTGCACCCTGAATTCTTTCTGTTCAACACTTCCTAGGGCCCTACCTTAACTGTGTAAGCCCAACCCTGATTTGTCTTACCAAAATGCAACATCTCAAATTTGTCTAAATAAAACTCCATCTGCCATTCCTCAACCCACTGGCTGAGTTGATCAAGATCGCTTTGTGTTCTTGAATAAAATTCTTCGATGTCCATTATACTACCAATTTTGGTGTCATCTGCAAACTTACTAACCTTACGTTCTATATACTCATCCAAATTGTTAATATAGACAACAGTGGATCCATCACCAATCCTTGCAGCACCACTACTGGTCACAAGCCTCTAATCTGAACAACAACCCTCTACCACCACCGTCTGTCAACTACTGTCAAGCCAATTTTATAACCAATTGTCTAGCTCTTCCTGGATCCCATGTAATCTAACTTTATTAACCAGTCCACCATGCAGAACCTTTCCGAAGGCCTTATAAAATCTAAGATTTTATAGACAAGATTTACCACTCTGCCTTCATGTACTTTCTTGGTCACCTCTTCAAACAGTATGTTTACATTGTTTCTCTAGTTTCAGTGAATCATGGAAAGAATAGCTATAGAAATGTTTGTGGTAATTGGCTGAGTTCATAGCCATGGAAAGGGATAGGTATATAAAGCAGGGCAAAAGTTATTGCTGGGGGAAAGGCAATTATGATGCAATTAGGCAAGATTTAGGATGCGTGGATGGGGAAGGAAACTACTGCATGCTCTTGATAAGTTGTCAGTCAGGAAGAAGTGGTCGAGTGAGGGAGCCTTAGTTTACTAAAGAATTTGAATCTCTTGTCAAGAGGAAGAAGGCGGCTTATGTTAGGATGAGACGTGAAGGCTCAGTTAGGGCACTTTAGCATTACAAGTTAGCCACGAAAGACCTAAAGAGAGAGCTAAGAGCCAGGAGGGGACATGAGAAGTCATTGGCAGATAGGATCAAGGAAAACCCTACCGCTTTCCATAGGTATATCAGGAATAAAAGAATTACTAGAGAAAGACTAGGACCAATCAAGGATAGCAGTGGGAAGTTGTGCATGGAGTCTGAGGAGATAGGGAAAGTGCTAAATGAATATTTTTCATCAGTATTCACACTGGAATAAGACAATGTTGTCAAGGAGAAAACTGAGATACAGGCTACTAGACTAGATGGGATTGAAGTTCACAACGAGGTGTTAGCAATTCTGGAAAGTGTGAAAATAGTTAAGTCCCTGGGTTGGATGGGATTTATCCTAGGATTCTCTGGAGGGCGAGACTGCAGAGCCTTTGGCTTTGATCTTTTGTTGTCATTGTCTACAGGATTAGTGCCAGAAGACAGGAGGATAGCTAATGTTGTCCCTTTGTTCTAGAAGGGGAGTAGAGGCAGCCCTGGTAATTCTAGACCAGTGAGCCTTACTTCAGTTGTGGGTAAAGTGTTGGAAAAGACTACAAGAGATAGGATTTATCATCTAGAAAAGAATAAGTTGGTTAGGGATAGTCAACACAGTTTTGTGAAGGGTAGGTCATGCCTCACAAATCTTATTGAGTTCTTTGAGATGGTGACCAAACAGGTGGATGAGGGTAAAGCAGTTGATGTGGTGTATATGGATTTCAGTAAGGCTTTTGATAAGGTTCCCCACAATAGGCTGTTGCACAAAATACGAAGGCATGGGACTGAGGGTGATTTAGCTGTTTGGTTCAGAAATTAGCTAGCTGAAAGAAGACAGGGGTAGTGGTTGATGGGAAATGTTCATCCTGGAGTTCAGTCACTAGTGGTATACCACAAGCATCTGTTTTGAGCTATTACTGTTTATCATTTTTATAAATGACCAGATGAGGGGTTAGTACATTTGTGAATGACAATACGGTCGGTGGAGTTGTGGATAGTGCTGAAGGATGTTGCAGGTTACAGAGGGACATGGATAAGCTGCAGAGCTGGGCTGAAAGGTGGTAAATGGAGTTTAATGCAAAAGTGTGAGGTGATTCACTTTGGAAGGATCAACAGGAATAAAGAGTACTGGGCTAATGGTAAGATTCTTGGTAGTGTTGCTGGGCAGAGAGATCTCGGTATCCATAGATCCCTGAAAGTTGCCACCCAGGTTGATAGGGTTGTTAAGAAGGCATACAGTGTGTTAGCTTTTATTGGTGGAGGGATTGAGTTTCAGACACATGAGGTCATACTGCAGCTGTGCAAAATTCTAGTGCGGCTGCACTTGGAGTATTGTGTACAATTGCGTACAACGCATTATAGGAAGGATGTGGAAGGGGTTCAGAGGAGATTTACTAGGATGTTGCCTGAGTTGGAGGGAAGATCTTATGAGGAAAGGCTGAGAGACTTCAGGCTGTTTTCGTTAGAGAGAAGAAGGTTGAGAGGTGACTTAATTGAACATAGAATATAATCAGAGGGTTAGATAGGGTGGACAGTGGGAGCCTTTTTCCTGAGATGATGATGGCTAGCACAAGGGGACATAGCTTTAAACTGAAGGGTGATAGATATAGGGCAGATGTCAGAGGTGGTTTCTTTACTCAGAGTAGTAGAGGTGTGGAACACACTGCCTGCAACAATAGTAGGCAGGCCCTTAAATGCCAACTTTAAGGGCATTTAAATGGTCATTGGATAAATATATGGATGAAAATGGAATAGTGTAGGATAGATGAGCTTCAGATTGGATCCACAGGTCGGCGCAATGTCGAGGGCTGAAGGGTGTGTACTGCGATGTAAAGCTCTATGGTCTATAGTAAACTTACTGCATTCCAGCTTGAGTCATTACTTTTCAGGAAAGGACATGTAGAGTGAGAAATTGGAAGGAAGAACTGTCTTTGCCTTTGTAATGACTTCATTAATGTAATGTTACAACTTGTAACGTTTAATTGGTCTAATTATATGATATTATCAATCGGATCCAAGAGTAACAAAGATAAAAAGCAACAATTACACTTCCATGCAAACTGAAGAAGATTAAACTACTCTAACTGTGTAAAAGTTGAAACTAAACATTTAATGAAATACTCTGAAGTAATTGGAAACACTTGAAAACATAGGTTCTAACTTGTATTTGAACTAACTGAAAGCTTGGAAATGGCTGAGCTTTAGTTGGACACTTAACCATAGCTATGACATAATTTTAATGCTAAGTTCATTTAGAAAAGATTGCTGCTTAAGGCCTATTCAATTTAAAACAAAACAGTTGGAGAAACACTGCTAGACATGTTTTGAAGTTTGGGCTTTAACACCTGACCTGCTTATCTTTTACAGAATGAACTACAATCTGGGTGTTATACAAAAATACTGAAGATAATGCAAAACTGGCTAGAAATGGACAAGAATATGGACTAAAGCCAGGAGACTGCCTTCAACATGCGCCTAAAGGATACATTTATCTGCTTCAATTGTTACAAATATGTAGGCCAGTTTCATATTTAAAGGACTACTGCTACTGTGCATTTAGGTAGTAGTTTTTTCAAACAAGATAGCTCCTAATGGAGTCTCCAATTATGCCATGCTTAAGTATTTCATTTTACAACTTGCCACATTGCTCGGTAGAATGGGCTCAGTGGCAGATTATAAACTTGTAATATATTACATTTGAATTTTATTGCTTGAAATTTTGACGACTTTTTTTGTAACCTAAGCAAACTTTGGGACACAGATTCTATTCCAGGTCTCTACTAGGTTTGCTGATTTCAGCTGAGTGATAATAAATAAAGACACTCTAAATGGAGTCTGTATCTGTGGGTTAGAAAGATAAAACCAACTAATCATCGGTTCCCATCATGACACCACCTAGAGGAGGATCAACATCAAGCAAGAACAAAACTGGGTTCAAGTGTAATTACCTCTGCAATCAAATTGAGTGATATGTAGGAGGAAGAGTGAAATGTGCACAAAAAAATAATTTATAAGAACAGAGCCCAAGGGTTCTACTGCTTTGTGTGACTGTGGCATGTCTGTTTGTTTTCATGTGACTTGGTCATGGAAGACCCACAACTGAATTTCCAGAGGTTTTCAAATTTTTGTGATTAAACAAAATACTTTGGAAGCTGTAGGTTTATTTTAATAATAATACGATAATAGGCCTCTTATACCACCAGTGCTTCACCAGAGACTCTCAGTGATGTTACCTAGAATGGCAAAAAAAAATCTAAAAACAAACCTTCAATTTACATATTTATCTACCTTACATATTTATCATCAACCTGAGCAACAGATTTTCTCTTAAATCGCTAATAGGCCTCTCATCCTTGATCTTGATGTATGAAATTTAACAAAGAATATGATAGATTTTGTATTTCTGGAAATTGCCTGCCCTGATAAATGACAGTCAGTACCAAACTGTTTAAAATTAAATATGATCAGATTATAGCATAAGAGACCATTATCAAACTGCAAACCAGATACTACCAGTTTTCCTTATTAAAAATTACATTTCCTCAACCCTAATGATTCTGTCACTCCTGTCCAGTTACATTGACCAGTTTAAGAGAAAAAGAGAAATTTTGTACATGCCACACTGATTCTCAAAAGCATAGTTCTAGGTTTCAACTAGGCCAAAGATAGGCATCCAAAGCACAGAAACTTAAAAATCACACGACACCAGGTTATAGTCCAACAGGTTTAATTGGAAGCACACTAGCTTTCAGAACGCTGCTCCTTACAAACACTGATGAAGGAGCGTTGCTCCGAAAGCTCGTGTGTTTCCAATTAAACCTGTTGGACTATAACCTGGTGTTGTGTGATTTTTAACTTTGTACACCCCAGTCTAACACTGGCATCTCCAAAGCACAGAAAGGCTTTTAATTTACTTTATACAGTATACTTCCCAGTTCTTGCAATATAAAATCCCCAGAGTCTGGTGGGAAAATATTGCCATTTCAATGTGTGTGCAATTTTCCATGTAAAGAAACTCATCAGTTTATGCAAGGAAGAAATAGTCTGTGCATTACGTAACTTTATAATTTGCTAGATGATTTGCAACACTCCAGCTATTACCTCTTAAGACTAAAGATTGCAATCATGAGTTTTAAGAAACTGCTGCATTGGCTCTGTTAAAAGTAACTAAACAGAAAGATAGGGTTGCTACTTAAGAATGCAAGGACCTGTGTTCTATTAACATTTCCATTCTTGAAATGTAACCTGACCTCAGAAACACATAAAGGGACTAACTGAAGTTGTAGAAGCCATCTCCTACAGGTAGTAAGTTGTTGCTAGATATTTTGTTTAATTTACTTTTCTTTCTTTCCCTCTGTCTTCTTTCTAATGTAATCCAATTTTCTTCCCCTCTATTTTCTAAACAGCTAATTTGATTCAAAATCCCTGTATTTTCTTCTCCACCATTCCTTAGTTTAATTTTCCATCTTTAAATTCAACTAAGTTGATAGATCAGTATTCCCATTGTTTACCCAAGCCTGAGATGCCCTGTTATCAGCTCACACTTAGAAATATAGAATGAATCATAGAACGGTTAAGCACTGCAAAAAGGTCAACTCTTATCAGCTCTTTGCAAGAGCAACTTAGTTAATACCACTCCCCTGTCTTTTCCACAAAACTGTTTTTTTTTCTTCACACAATTTTCTAAATCAATTTAAAAGCCACAATTGAATTTGCCTGCTTCACCACACTCTGGGGCAATGCATTCCAGATCCTAACCATGTGGCACTTTTGTTTCCTTTGCCATATTTGGTGTTTTCTGGTTTTGATCCTTCTGATAGCAGGAACCTGATCAAATTCCTCCTAGTTTTTAATATATCTGTCCAATTTCTTTCTCCACTTTATCCAGAAACATGTGTTCAAACTATCTGCATACCCTCATGCATCCTTTGTGAATCTTTTCTGCAGCTTCTTTCATGCCTTCAAATAATTTCTGAAGTATAGTACCCAGAACTAGACACCACACTCTAGGCTAAATCAGTGTTTCATATAGGTTTATTATGGAATCCCTGCTTTAATGCTCAATGTCCTTATAATAACTCAGCATCACCTACATTCTTTTTAATTGATCTCTCAGCCATCCTTCCGCCTTCAATGACTTTCACCTTCGAAGTGAAGGAGCCATTGGGAAGTAGCGACCATAACACAATAAGCTTCAATCTGCAATGTGAGAGGAAGAGTGTACAATCGGAAGTGACAATATTTCTGTTAAATAAAGGGAATTATGGAGCTATGAAGGAGGAGCTGGCTAAAGTTCAATGGTGCAATACCTTAGTAGGGATGACCGTGGAGGAACAATGGCAGCTATTTCTGTGTATAATGCAGAGGAAGCAGGATCAATTCCTTCCAAAAAGTAAGAAAGATCCTAGGACGAGGCATGGGTGGCCAAGGCTGACGAGGGAAATTAAGAAACATATAAAGTTAAAAGAGAAAAAGTATAACATAGCAAAGATAAGTGGGAAAACGGAGGACTGGGAAGCTTTTAAAGAACAACAGAGGATTACTAAGAAGGAAATACGCAGAGAAAAAATGAGGTACGAAGGTAAACTGGCCGGAAATATAAAGGAGGATAGTAAAAGCTTGTTTAGGTATGTGAAAGGCAAAAAAATGGTTAAGACTAAAATTGGGCCCTTGAAGACAGAAACAGGGGAATATATTACAGAGAACAAAGAAATGGCAGAAGAATTGAATTGGTACTTCAGATCTGTGTTCACTGGGGAAGACACAAGAAATCTCCCTGAGATAACAGTGGCTGAAGGACCTGAACTTAAGGGAATTTATATTTGCCAGGAATTGGTGTTGGAGAGACTGTTAGGTCTGATGGTTGATAAGTTCCCGGGACCTGATTGTCTACATTCCAGGGTACTGAAGGAGGTGGCTCGAGAAATCTGGATGCGTTGGTGGTTATTTTCCAGAGTTCGATAGATTCTGGATCAGTTCTTGCGGATTGGAGGGTGGCTAATGTTTTACCACTTTTTAAGAAAGGTGGGAGAGAGAAAGCAGGAAATTATAGACCAGTTAGTCTGACCTCAGTGGTGGGAAAGATGCTGGAGTCTA
This sequence comes from Hemiscyllium ocellatum, assembly GCF_020745735.1. Taxonomy (NCBI): domain Eukaryota; kingdom Metazoa; phylum Chordata; class Chondrichthyes; order Orectolobiformes; family Hemiscylliidae; genus Hemiscyllium; species Hemiscyllium ocellatum. Next base: position 63,834,068 of record NC_083414.1, read on the forward strand.
TTATAAAGGATGAAATTACAACACATCTGGATAGTAGAAACAGGATAGGTCAGAGTCAGCATGGATTTATGAAGGGGAAATCATGCTTGACTAATCCTCTTGTATTTTTTGAGGATGTAACTCTGAAGATGGGCGAGGGAGATCCAGTAGATGTAGTGTACCTGGACTTTCAGAAAGCTTTTGATAAAGTCCCACATAGGAAGTTAGTGAGCAAAATTAGGGCGCATGGTATTGGGGGCAAAGTACTAACTTGGATTGAAAGTTGGTTGGCTGACAGGAAACTAAGAGTAGTGATAAACGGCTTCATTTTGGAATGACAGGCAGTGACCAGTGGGGTACCGCAGGGATCAGTGCTGGGACCGCAGCTTTTTACAATATATATCAATGATATAGAAGATGGTATTAGTAATAACATTAGCAAATTTGCTGATGATAATAAGCTGGGTGGCAGGGTGAAATGTGAGGAGGATGTTAGGAGATTACAGGGTAATCTGGACAGGTTAGGTGAGTGGTCAGATGCATGGCAGATGCAGTTTAATGTGGATAAATGTATGGTTATCCACTTTGGTGGCAAGAACAGGAAGGCAGATTACTACCTAAATGGAATCAATTTAGGTAAAGGGGCAGTACAGAGAGATCTGGGTGTTCTTGTACACCAGACAATGAAGGCAAGCATGCAGGTACAGCAGGTAGTGAAGAAGGCTAATAGCATGCTGGCTTTCGTAACAAGAGGGATTGAGTGTAGAAGCCAAGAGCTTCTTCTGCAGCTGTACAGGGCCCTGGTGAGACCACACATGGAGTATTGTGTGCAGTTCTGTCTTCAAATTTGAGGAAAGACATTCTGGCTAATGAGGGAGTGCAGCGTAGTTTCACGAGGTCAATTCCTGGAATGGCGGGACTACCTTACACTGAAAGACTGGAGCGACTGGGCTTGTATACCCTTGAGTTTAGAAGACTGAGGGGATCTGATTGAGTCATATAAGATTATTAAAGGATTGGACACTCTGGAGGCGGGAAACATGTTTCCGCTGATGGGTGAGTGCCGAACCAGAGGACACAACTTAAAAATATGGGGTAGACCATTTAGGACAGAGATGAGGAGAAACTTCTTCACCCGGAGAGTGGTGGCTGTGTGGAATGCTCTGCCCCAGAGGGCAGTGGAGGCCCAGTCTCTGGATCCATTTAAGAAAGAATTGGGTAGAGCTCTCAAGGAGGTGGAATCAAGGGTTATGGAGATAAGGCAGGAACAGGATACTGATTAAGGAAGATCAGCCATGATCATATTGAATGGTGGTGCAGGCTCGAAGGGCAGAATGGCCTATTCCTGCAACTATTGTCTATTGTATATATACTCCAAGGTTGTTCTGCTCCTGCACCTCTTTAAAATTGTATTTTCTTTAAAGATACAACAGAATGTAAAATAGTAAATGGTTAATCAATAAGTGTTGGTCTTCCCTTTAATATATTGCTATTAATGTTTAAAAGTGATAAAAAAATTGTGACATTATAATGAATTTCTTTCAGCTCTGTAGTTTTAAAAAATGTATCAATATTATTAAGAAACACACCTGTTGACGTTTAAATTGTTAACAAACAGAATTCTATTAAGTGGATACTTTTGTAAAATTGCATTTACATTCCTACTCGGAACCTTGCTGTTTCTTACACTTTCTCCCCCCAGTCTTTTGTGCACCATGATCTTTCTTTCCAATATTCCATCCTGGTTCCTATCCCCTACCAATATGATTTGAATCTTCTCCGATTGTATTAGCAAATTGTCCCACAAGGACAAGATAACAGTCATGTTGAATTACGATGCATTCAACTGAGGTCTCAACTCCCCAACAAATGGTCGCAATTTCTCAAGAATCTACAGTCCTCCTTCTCCTTCTCTTCAGCTGCTCATTCATCTGCTTGACCTTTTGATTTCTGAAGCTACTGCTTGTATTTTGTTACACAAACGTTTTTTTGAGTTGATGAATGCAGTAAAAAAAATCAAATGAGATACAAATTTGGGTAAATTTGATAAATTCTGGGCTATAATTTTGAAAAGTTGAAAGCTTGTGCAAGCTTGTGAAAGCTTGATGGCAGAAATGTTTTGTTATTGCCCTGTCTGAGCTATCACGTGTTTTAATGAACCTCTGTAAATGAGATGCTTCTATTAAGTAGACTACATGGACGCTTTGTACTGTATTTTATCAACATATATATTGTATTTGTTAAATATTTAATGGGAGAATTTGATAACACAACTTTCCTTTTCAAGATTAAACTATTAAAATGCTTAATGTTCATGGTCACTTCCCTTTTGTTATTTGACTTGCCTTTAATTGTTTTATTTGCTGGCTGTCAGGCTATTGTATTAAATGAGAGTGACCAGTCATAACAGGACAAAGTTGGCTCTATTATGACATTAAATTCACTTAGCAATTACAGGAATAGCTGGTCTGGGAAACAAAAACTATCACACAATCAGCCGGGGAGTTATTCCGAAGTTAAGCTTTGACACATTATTTGAACACAGACAAAGGACAATACCATTGTCCTGTTGGGAATACATATGTGGATTTAAGGACGAACTGGAGAAAATGGAAGATCCTGGACATTCTCTGGATTGAGAAAGGTTACCATGTGATTTCTTGGAAATGAAGCCAACAGTTTATGTACTTTGGAGAAGTTGCTAAGCAAAGTTTGCAAGGAGACGATGATGTTTATTGACATAATTACTGAGAAAAACCTAACTTTCAGAGGACTGGGGGCCCTATTGCTAATAATTGTTTTAAAATCCTCTCGTCTTAAAATTATGTTCCAGACCCAGAAGTAAAGAAGACACCCTAAAAGTTGAAGTGTCTCTCCCAAAATCTTGTTTTTTGAACAAGATTTATTAGCATATGGAGACCATCAAGGACAATTACTTCGGTTGAAGAATAGTCCTTGTGATCAGGTTTAAATGAGATTAGTGTTAGTTGTGAATTTGCAGATGGCGTATGAGCCTTTTCTTAATCCTACAAGTTCTCCCAGTGAAGACATAAGTTGTTGGGTAGTATACTTAGGATAACTGTAGGTTGGAGGGTGTTCATGTTGTTCTTTTGTCCTCCCATTTTATTTACAGAATAGCTAAAACACCATTGACTTTTTTTACCTTTGTGAGCAGTGAGAAAAGAACCACTAGCTGGTGGAGTTTGAGCTTATGATCAAGACTCAAATTACAAACAGCTAGCACATTAGTTTAATGCTGACACTTCATCAATGCCAACACTTTGGGATAGAAATCTCCCAAGACATGGGACGTGCCACATTCTAATATTTTACCATGAATCTTAATTGAAGGCTCGGGATTTGATATATCTGTTTTGTTTAATAAAGGGCTTTGTTTTTCCCTGGGTGTTCAGGTTAAGTCGTGTGCTTTTGTAGGCCTCAGCAAGTACATCAAAAAATTTTTATTGTTCTTCACAGTGAGTGTTAAGTTTGCCGACGACTCCACTATGGTAGCACAGAGATAGAGTGCTTGATGTCGTGCTGCAATCAAAATAACTTCTTTCTCAATGTTGCAAAATGAAAGAACTGATCATTGACTTTAGGAAGAAAGGTGGAGGACACACCCCATATACGTTAATGGAGCTGAGGTAGGCAGGGTTGAAAGTGTCAAATTCATAGTAATGACGATAACTGAAAATCTGTCCTGGACCTCCCATGTAGATGTGACAGCTGAGTAGGCACAACAATGCCTCTTCTTCCTCAGGTGGCATAGAAAATTTGGCATGCCCATAAGGACCCTTACCAACCTCATTCCTAATGTAGGGTTCTTGCCTGCCGCGTCGATTCTGCTGCTCCTCAGATGCTGCCTGACCTGCTGTGCTTTTCCAGCACCATACTCTCAACTTTTACAGATGCACATTCTATTCGAGTGCATAATGGTCTAGTATAGCAACTACTTTATCCAGGACCATAAGAAACTATTGAAAGTTGTGCTAACATCCCAGACTATCATGGAAGCCAACCTCCCATCCACGGACTCTATTTAAACTTCTAGTTGCTGCGGAAAAGTTGCCAATATGATGAAGGGCTCTGGCCCGAAATGTCGAATTTCCTGTTCCTTGGATGCTGCCTAACCTGCTGTGCTTTAACCAGCAACACATTTTCAGCTCTAATATTATCAAAGACCCCTCCCGCCCTGGTAATACTCTCTTCTAACCTCTTCTGTTAGGCAGAAGTTACAGAAGCCTGGACATTTGCATCAACAGTTCAAGAACAGCTTCTTCTCTGCCGTTATTAGACTGCTGAATGGATATCTCTAACTTGTTGCTGTTGATGTTGCTTTGTGCATCTCCTGTGCAGCCGTAACCTTATATGTCTTGCTGTGTCTGCCTGGACATTGGAGTGCGTCTGGGAAAATTAACAAGCAGTGAATTTCACAACTAATCTTGGAGGAACCGTTGGGCGAAGTTCACAGCACAGAATCAGATAAGTTAATTGTTGTTTTAAGTCTGTCCACGAGAAAGGCTGCAGTAGTGAGTATAGTGGATTCTTTCTTGATTATGTGTTTTTGGAGATAAGTGTCTTGATTAAACTTAAAATATAAGCCATAGCTATTAATTTAACCTGGGGCAGTAATTGTTGAGGAATAAGATGGTGTTATTTTCTGGGTCTGTAGATTGTGAAGGAGCAAAAATGGCCTTTGCAGTGATATGTACTTCTTGTCAGATATGGGAGTTTAAAGAGAGTTTAAGGGAGGAGATCCAAGATGGCGGCGACTCAGCAAGTCTGAGTCTACAGAGCCCTTCCCAAAACCTGGGAAAAGTGGGTTTCCTGCCCCCACCACACTTGCCAAACCACCCAAAAAATTTCTTTAATCTTAATTAGCTGCTGAATATTATATTTAAATAGTCTAATACTGAGTGGATAATGAGTAAATCAAAGGGACCCCGCAGCTCTCAGAAAACAAAGACCCCTCCCCCACCCTCCTCTCCTCCGGCTGCAGCTGATGTATAAACAGGCCTTGTGGAGATGATTGCTAGATTGGAATCGACACTCGTCAATTTCATCGCAGAATCCCGACAGAGATGGAATGCATTCGAAGAAAAGCTGCAGAAACAGAATCACTCTATGGCAGAATTGCAGGGCCGAGTGGAGGGGGCGGAACTAAAGGCCACGACCTCCGAGGCTGCAGCTCAAACAGCTGCAGAACAGGTGAGAGCTCTGGAGCAGAGAATCAGGGCCTTTGAAATCTACATGGATGATATTGACAACAGAAATCGGAGAAAGAATATTCGATTGCTGGGCCTTCAAGAACAAGAAGGGAAAGAACAGTTGTTAGTATTTCTGGAGCGATGGCTGCCCCAGCTTTTAAACCTGGGGGCCGAAACTGACCGGGTAAGGGTGGAGTGGGCCTACCGGGTCGCAGTACGCGGATCTGGCCCAAACCAGCGCCCACGCCCGGTCCTGTTCCGGCTGCAGAGTTATAGGGAGAGGCAGATACTCCTGGATGCCTCCAGGAAGCTTGGAAAGGATCCTAAAGCTATGATTCATGAAGGATCCAAGATTATGTTATTTCAGGACTTCTCCCCGGCTTTGGCACGAAGAAGGAAGGCGTTTGATGAGGTGAAGAAATGTTTAAGGAACTTAAATATTCAATACACCTTACGCTACCCAGCGACGTTATGCTTTACCCACGAAGGATCCGAGTATAATTTTAGATCATCGGAAGAGGCCAAGAAACTTTTAGACTCTGTTAAATAAATCGTAAGAGACAATTTATGTTGGCTTGCCTCTCCCACACTCCATGGGGAGAAATGGATACTTTATTCTACTTTACTTTTGCCTCTGGGAGCGGGGTTGTCTTCCTTGCTATGTTATTATACTTAACTGTAATCTGTTGGAGTTGTAATTTTATAGTTATGTGTGTTTGTACGTGGCATTGATGCTAGCAGATATACTCAGGTATGGGTGGGGAGGGGTGGGGGTGCAGCGTTCACTGTTAACTCTAGCTCGGTATTATATCTAAATCCTATTAAGGAGCGCCCGGGTTGAGGGTGGGACACTGTTTGGGAGAGGATATGGTGGAACGTTGGAAAGGTAGTAAGGCCCCCTGAGAACAAGGGGGAAGATCTCCATTCAAACATGTTTAATTTTTTTTTTGTTCTTATTGTTTGGAAATAACTTCCTTTTTATCATACTGTTATGAGTGTATTAGAGAACATTTTCTCTTATTTGAAGGATGTAAGCTACTCAACTATACACTCTGGATGATTGTGGATTAGTTGAATTTTGATGATTATATATTTAAGATCTATTTTTATATTAATGTTTGTGCTTGAAAATTCTGCTTATTTTTGTAAATTTGTCAAAATGTTAAATTCCCAATAAAAATATCTATAAAAAAAAAGAGAGTTTAAGGGTTACTGCGGATTATATCTGCCATAAATGCTGTTGGATGCGAATCTTATCAGATCAAGTGGATCGGTTGGAGAGACAGAAGCGATGAGGAATTTGCAACAGCAACAGTATGTGATGGATGGCAGTTATAGGAAGGGGGGAAAGTCTCAGATACAGTCACATAGATGGGTTAACTCCAGGAAGGGTGAGAGAGGTCGGCACCTAGGATATGAGTCTTTTGTGGATATACCCATTTCAAACAGGTATGCTGTTTTGGAAAATGTAGGGGGTGATGGATTCTCAGGGGAACGTAACATGAACAGCCAGGTTTCTGGTATTGAGACTGGCTCTAATGCAACAAGGGGTACTACGGCTTCCAAGAGATCAATTGTGTTAGGGGATTCTGTAGTCAGAGGTACAGACAGACGTTTCTGTGGCCAGCAAAGAAAAAGCAGAATGGTGTGTTGTTTCCCTGGTGCCAGAATCAAGGATGTCTCAGAGAGGGTGCAAAATGTTCTCACGGGGGAGAGGGGCCAACAGGAGGTCATTGTCCACATTAGAACCAACGACATAGGAAGGGAAAAGGTTGAGACCCTGAAGGGAGATTACAGAGAGTTCGGCAGAAATTTAAAAAGGAGGTCCTCAAGGGTAGTAATATCTGGATTACTCCCAGTGCTACGAGCTAGTGAGGGCAGGAATAGGAGGACAGAGCAAATGAATGCATGGCTGAGGAGCTGGTGTATGGGAGAAGGATTCACATTTTTAGTCCATTGGAATCTCTTTTGGGGTAGAAGTGACCTGTACAAGAAGGACAGATTGCATCTAAATTGGAAGGGGACTAATATACTGGCAGGGAAATTTGCTAGAACTGCTTGGGAGGGTTTAAACTAGTAAGGTGGGGGGGGTGCGGGTGGAGGTGGGACTCAGAGAGATAGTGAGGAAAGAGATCGATCTGAGATGGGTACAGTTGAGAACAGAAGTGTGTCAAATGGTCAGGGCAGGCAGGGACAAGCTAGGACTAATAAATTAAAAACTGCATTTATTTCAATGTAAGGGGCCTAATGGGGAAGGCAGATGAACTCAGGGCATGGTGAGGAACATGGAACTGGGATATCATAGCAATTACGGAAACATGGCTCAGGGGTGGGCAGGACTGCAGCTTAATGTTCCAGGATACAAGTGCTACAAGAAGGATAGAAAGGGAGGTAAGAGGGGAGGGGGAATGGCATTTTGGATAAGGGATAGCATTACAGCTGCGCTGAGGGAAGATATTCCCGGAAATACATCCAGGGAAGTTATTTGGGTGGAACTGAGAAATAAGAAAGGGATGATCACCTTATTGGGATTGTATTATAGACCCCCCAATAGTCAGAGGGAAATTGAGAAACAAACTTGTCAGGAGATCTCAGCTATCTGTAAGAATAATAGGGTAGTTATGGTAGGAGATTTTAACTTTCCAAACATAGACTGGGACTGCCACAGTGTTTAAGGTTTAGATGGAGAGGAATTTCTTAAGTGTGTACAAGACAATTTTCCGATTCAGTATGTGGATGTACCTACTAGAGAAGGTGCAAAACTTGACCTACTCTTGGGAAATAAGGCAGGGCAGGTGACTGAGGTGTCAGTGGGAGAGCACTTTGGGGCCAGAGACCATAATTCTATTTGTTTTAAATAGTGATGAAAAAGGATAGACCAGATCTAAAAGTTGAAGTTCTAAATTGAAGAAAGGCCAATTTTGATGGTATTAGGCAAGAACTTTCGAAAGCTGATTGGAGGCAGATGTTCACAGGTAAAGGGACGGCTGGAAAATGGGAAGCCTTCAGAAATGAGATAACAAAAATCCAGAGAAAGTATATTCCTGTCAGGGTGAAAGGAAAGGCTGGTAGGTATAGGGAATGCTGGATGACTAAAGAAATTGAGGGTTTGGTTAAGAAAAAGATGGAAGCATATGTCAGGTATAGACAGGATAGATCGAATGAATCCTTAGAAGAGTATAAAGAAAGTAGGAGTATAAATCAGGAGGGCATAACGGGGACATGAGATAGCTTCGGCAAATAGAATTAAGGAGAATTCAAAGGGTTTTTACAAATATATTAAGGACAAAAGGGTAACTAGGGAGAGAATAGGGACCCTCAAAGATCAGCCAGTGGCCTTTGTGTGGAGCCACAGAAAATGGGGGAGATACTAAATGAATATTTTGCATCAGTATTTACTGTGGAAAAGGATATGGAAGATATAGACTGTAGATAAATAGATGGTGACATCTTGCAAAACGTCCACATTACAGAGGAGGAAGTGCTGAATGTCTTGAAACGGTTAAAAATGGATAAATCCCCAGGACCTGATCAGGTGTACCTGAGAGCTCTGTGGGAAGCTAGAGAAGTGATTTCTGGGCCTCTTGCTGAGATATTTGTATCATCAATAGTTACAGGTGAGGTGCCGGAAGACTGGCGGTTGGCAAACATGGTGCCACTGTTTAAGAAGGGTGGTAAAGACAAGCCAGGGAACTATAGACCGGTGATCCTGACCTCGGTGGTGGGCAAGTTGTTGCAGGGAATCCTGAGGGACAGGATGTACATGTATTTGGAAAGGCAAGAACTGATTTGGGATAGTCAACATGGCTTTGTGCATGGGAAATCATGTCTCACAAACTTGATTGAGTTTTTTGAAGTAACAAAGAAGATTGATGAGGGCAGAGCAGTAGATGTGATCTATATGGACTTCAGTAAGGCGTTGGACAAGGTTCCCCATGGGAGACTGATTAGCAAGGTTAGACCTCATGGAATACAGGGAGAACTAGCCATTTAGATACAGAACTGGCTCAAAGATAGAAGACAGAGGGTGGTGGTGGAGGGTTGTTTTTCGGATGGAGGCCTGTGACCAGTGGAGTGCCACAAGGATCGGTGCTGGGCCCTCTACTTTTTGTCATTTACATAAATCATTTGGATGCGAACATAAGAGGTACAGTTAGTAAGTTTGCAGATGACACCAAAATTGGAGGTGTAGTGGACAGCGAAAATGGCTACCTCAGATTACAACGGGATCTGGATCAAATGGGCCAATGGGCTGAGGAGTTGCAGATGGAGTTTAATTCAGATAAATGCGAGGTGCTGCAGCTTGGGAAAGCAAATCTTCGCAGGACTTACACACTTAATGGTAAAGTCCTAGGGAGTGTTGCTGAACAAAGAGACCTCGGAGTGCAGGTTCATAGCTCCTTGAAAGTGGTGTCCCAGGTAGATAGGATAATGACGAAGGCATTTGGTATGCTTTTCTTTATTGGTCAGAGTATTGAGTACAGGAGTTGGGAGGTCATGTTGCGGCTGTACAGGACATTGGTTAGGCCACTGTTGGAATATTGCGTCACTGTTGGAATATTGTGTGCAATTCTGGTCTCCTTCCTATCGGAAAGATGTTGTGAAACTTGAAAGAGTTCAGAAAAGATTTACAAGGATGTTGCCAGGATTGGAGGATCGGAGCTACAGGGAGAGGCTGAACAGGCTGGGGCTGTTTTCCCTGGAGCGTCAGAGGCTGAGGCGTGACCTTGTAGAGGTTTACAAAATTATGAGGGGCATGGATAGGGTAAATAGGCAAAATCTTTTCCCTGGGGTCGGAGATTCCAGAACTAGAGGGCAAAGGTTTAGGGTAAGAGGGGAAAGATATAAAAGACACCTAAGAGGCAACTTTTTCACGCAGAGGGTGGTACATGTATGGAATGAGCTGCCAGAGGATGTGGTGGAGGCTGGTACAATAGCAACATTTAAGAGGCATTTGGATGGGTACATGAATAGGAAGGGTCTGGAGGGATATGGGCCGGGTGTTGGCAGGTCCGACTCGATTGGGTTGAGATATCTGGTCGACATGGACGGGTTGGACTGAAGGGTCTGTTTCCATGCTGTACATCTCTATGACTCTATGACTATGACCCTATGATCTGTAAGTCCTTGTTTGCTATGATTTGGCTGTACTGCTCGCAAAATAAAAAATCTTTCATTGTACTTAGGTACGTGACTAGATTCAATCAAAACAAATTGCTTTATGTCATAGCATACTAGAGTTCTGTTACAGAAGCGGTTGCTAGCTTGGTTTGGCCTTCAGTCAGTTGAGGTTGAAGAGATTAATCATTAACCGTAATAAATTATAACATCTGGAGGCAGTCTGTCAGTGGTAAGTTATAGCATTGCTGCAAGCAAGATAAAAACGGTACAATGATATACTTGTGTTTGGAATTTGTGTTGACAGGGAAGGGGCCTATAGTGGAGCTATTACATAGTACTGTTATGTGTAGTTTTCATACAGGTAGTTCTCCCACAACGCCATAGTTGTATTCTGATGCGACACTGTGTTATAGAAAATCATAATATAGAAATAATGGGGCCTATGGAAAAAACAGGGTTGGGGTGAATCATCAAAAATACCAGTAAAAATCAAAACAAAAATAATAGTTAGCCTGACATAAATGATAGCACAGTCTAAGTTAATTTTTACCTGTTATAACTGACATTTGTATAGTACTATATAGTGCAATTCATCAGAAATCTTCAACTCGATTGCCATCTATACCTGCTTCCTGCACTACATTGTAGCCAGTCTTCTCATCCCATCCAATGGTAACATTGCACAAGTTAGATCCCAGAATGATAGATCAAGGGCTGAAGCTTAATTTCTTTCACTTGGTGTCAGTTTTGTCAGGTTTTTGGGGGGGGCGGTTTCACATCGTGATGCTTGGGGACATCTATCACCTTATTTTACAAAACTTGCCTGAGTTATTACCTACCTCATCCTTTGGTGTCTCTCTCACTCATTCTAGCACCATCATACCACGTGCCATTTCCAAAACATTTCACTCCTTCCTGGATATCCGAGAATTGACCAACATCAGTGGGGCAGCACCATCTTAAAAAAGATATCGTGCATCGGGGCAAGAGCTGTCAGTCTGGAGCTGCCATGCATGGTTCCTGACATTAGCCCTGGACATGGCAGACAATGGAAAATTGATACCTCTCTTTGTGGGCAGGGACATGGGCGTGCTGCTGATGTGGGCAGGGATGTGGAGATGCTGTTCGTGGGGACAGGATAACGCAGAAGCAGGGTGTCCTTTGCTCCCAGGCCATCAGAGGATGCAATTCTACTGTAACCACGCCAACCTGGACTAGGATTACTATCCAGGCCAGCGCAGTCTCAACCACCTGAAGGAATGCACAAAATGTAAGACATCAATGATCTTCTCCACTCTGCCAGTGAAAGTGCCCCATCTTCTCATTGATATCTCACATTCACTCTCTCTGCTACTGTATCTGCCATTTCCTGCAACATCCTCCCCACTCACTTTCTCATCTTTGCTAACATCTGACCCTGACTAACCCTGAATCTAGGAGAAAGTGAGGACTGCAGATGCTGGAGATCAGAGCTGAAATATGTGTTGCTGGAAATGCGCAGCAGGTCAGGCAGCATCCAAGGAGCAGGAGAATTGACGTTTCGGGCATAAGCTCTTCTTCAGGAATGAGGAAGGTGTGCCAAGCAGGTTAAGATAAAAGGTAGGGAGGAGGGACTTGGGAGAGGGGCATTGGGAATGCAATAGGTGGAAGGAGGTTAAGGTGAGGGTGATAGGCCGGAGAGGGGGTGGGGCGGAGAGGTCAGGAAGAAGATTGCAGGTCAAGAAGGTGGTGCTGAGTCCGAGGGTTGGCTCTGAGATAAGGTGTGGGGAGGGGAAATGAGGAAGCTGGAGAAATCTGCATTCATCCCTTGTGGTTGGAGGGTTCCTAGGCAGAAGATGAGGCGCTCTTCCTCCAGCCGTCATGTTGCTATGGTCTGGCGATGGAGGAGGCCAAGGACCTGCATGTCCTTGGCGGAGTGGGAGGGGGAGTTAAAGCGTTCCACCAGGGGCGGTTGGGTTGGGTTGGTTGGTGCAGGTGTCCCAGAGGTGTTCTCTGAAACATTCCGCAAGTAGGCGGCCTGTCTCCCCAATGTACAGGAGGCTGCAAGCGTGGAGCGGAGGATATGGAGGGAGGTCTGTTGCTGGAGGCTTCGGCTTTGTTGTGTAATTTAGACCCAATCAGGACAACCAGTACCTACAACAAATCCCATTCCCAACCCCCCCTCCCTGAGTCCGTCCTCCCTACCTTTTATCTTAGCCTGCTTGGCACACCCTCCTCATTCCTGAAGAAAGGCTTATGCCCGAAACGTCGATTCTCCTGCTCCTTGGATGCTGCCTGACCTGCTGCGCTTTTCCAGCGACACATTTTTTAACCCTGAATCTCTTCTGCACAGCCTACTCATCCCCTCAGGACATCTCCTCACATGCACCAACAGTAACAGTTTGCTATCCACCTTTCTCTTCCTCACCCACCATGTGCTTAGTTTCCTGACTTTGACTACCCTGAGCAGCTGACTGACCATGTCAAGTCCCTCTACTGGTATTTTTTGCAGTTGGTTACCATAGTGATTAGTCACTGAAACAGCTTCAACTGAGTCTGCAGATATTCTTTAACATCTGAACATTTTTTTTCAATAAAGGAGAAAAAAGCTTTTAATACAAACAACAAAGCCAAGTTTCAAACTGCTCCTTAACACTGTCCTTTTACTGTTTGTCAATTCCAGTGAAACTTAACTCTTATTTCAACTTGAAGTTTGTAAACTAACAGATTGCGCCCAGCTTCTTGTCCTCAGACTGTAGACATTTTCATGATGCTTTTCCAAGTTCACTAACACAAACATTTCACAATACCTTTCACGAAGCTCTTCATGAGAAAGTACACGAGCAAACTGAGTACGTGATGCCGACACAAAGTCCAGTCCTCTGTGCACTGCGATATCTACTGCTAGGATGAGAATCACAGAACAGTAAATGGGAGTTCACTTTATTAAAAAGTTCCACAATTCACAAATTGCATTACAGACAAATCATGTTAAATAAACGAGTATGACTTTTAATAAGCAATGAGAACAACCTTGAACAGTGAATCAATTATATTTGTGAATTTAGTTGGGCATAATTATTGCTATAGCACATTTCAAAGGGTGCATTGTGTCAAAAACTTTTGCGAGATTTAAAAAGTAAAACATAAAGGATTGTTCTCCTCTCTGCACTTTTGCTGAACTTAGTGTGCTATGAAGATCATATTGATGATTCCTCTGGTGGGTCAGAAGTCACATTGCATCACTGGAAGGACATTCTTTGCAATTGGTAACAGGCAATAAACAACTTAGCTAGGACTTTGTCAACAGTTGAGAGCAACATTCCATTCCCACATTTGCCAGTTTAAATTGTCTTCATTTTTGAAGGTCATGATTGTCATGGCATCTCCAGGAGCAGTTGGAACTTTTTTAACTGTGCCAGAGTTTAACAGATTGACCACAACAACAAATAACATAGTAAAGCTTTTGATATCAGGTTTCATGAGGTCATTTGGACTGGAAACTTTCACTCTGCTTTCACTCCAGACCTGCTGAGTTTTTCCAACAATTTCTGCCTTGTTTCAGATTTCCAGCATCCCCAGCTCTTCGTTTTTTAAATTAGTTTTTCCAGAACTTTGTTTCAGATCTATTTCAGCTTTCCAATAATTGCAGTATTTTGCTTTTTGTCGCATTGTTTCCAGGACATAAGATGGGCAAGAAGGGAAAACTGGCCAGCAGAAAGTGATAAATTTGAGGATTTAGCAAACCGTTTTAAAGCCTGAAACCTTTTAACACGACAACTACACGATATTGTGGCGCGTGGTTAGCTGAAAGGGAGTAAAGTTGTCTCTTTTTTTCCCCTCATTACCTAGAATTGTGAATTCTTAAGAGCATGAAACAGAAAGTCCCATTTAGTGCATTCCTTTCAGCAGATAGGACAACAAACTGTTTGCACAATCCGCTCATCCATTCAACACTTCAAATTCGTGCCTATCCTTTAACCACATGGAGAGGTAGTGGCCGGGGGGGGGGAAGGGACTGAAATCGAGCGACCCCACCCCGTTCACAATTGCTTCCACAAATTGAAATCAAGAAGGGAGGGCCTCACGCTGATAAACTGTCACCTTCCCGCCTCTAATCTCCTCCCCTCCCCCCACCCCCGCCCCCTGTGTGCGCGAGAGGAGCAGGAACCGTCGGTGGTGTGGAGCGGTCTGCCACGCCCCCCCGCCTCGTGCCGTCCTAACGGCGGTTGTGGCGATGAGTGGGAACTGGAATAGGCGCGCGTGGAGGCCTAACGGTCAGCGCGAGCTTCATGTGGGGTGGGGGGATGGGGGAAACAGGTGCAAGGAGGGAGGGGGAAGTGCATATACAAGTGCAACGATTTGGCACTGGGACGGGTTGGGGGGTAGTGCTGCTAGCAATTCAGGAGGGCGGGGAGAGCTTTTGTGAATCGCAACAGAAAGAAACGGCTTGCACCCAAGGGTGGTAGACTTGAGCGAGAAGTATAATGGGGAGGTGAAGGCCCAATGCTGGACTGTTAATCAAGAAAGGTGGAATTGGGTACTGTAGAGGTTAGAGTCAAGGTGAGTGGTGCTGGAAAAGCACGGCAGGTCAGGCAGCATCAGAGGTGCAGGAAAATGGACGTTTCTGGTTAAAGCCCTTCATCAGGCTGGAGCCTGTCCCTGATGAAGGGCGTTTGCCTGAAACATCAATTTTCTTGTTCCTTGGATGCTGCCTGACCTGCTGTTCTTTTCTAATACCACTGTAGCCTTGACTATTAATCCCGAGAGAGACCCATGGAATATTCTGGGGACCCAGTTTGGAATTCCACTGCCGCAGATGGTGGAATTTGAATTCAACAAAAAACTGGAACAAAGGGTGTAATGATGACTGTGAATCCATTGTTGACTGTTGGAAAACCCATCTGGTTCACTAATGTCCTTCAGGGAAGGAAGCTGACATAGTTATGTGGCTTACATGTGACTCTGGACCCACAGACATGTGGTTGACCCTTAACTGCTCTCTGGGCAATTAGGGGAATCGATAGTAACTTATTTTAGCTATTCCCTCATTCCATGAAAAAAAACATTGAGCAGTGGTAATGATCTGAAATGTGTTGCTCACAGGTGTAGTGAAAATGGAAATAGTGACTTTAAAAAATTGGTTGGTCATGTGAAGATAAATATGCAGAATTTTAGAAACTGAGTGGGAAAAGTGAGACTGAAATGCTTCATGAAGAACTGATGTGGAATGAATTGGCAAAATAGCCTCCTCCTGTGCCTTGAAACACTTGGACTTCAATTGCTCCTCCCTTCTGCTGAGATTCATCCTGTGTTCCAGATTTCCCCAGCCAGGGTAAACCTTTTCCTTAACATCTACCCTGAAAACATTGTGCTTCAAGAAGTTTCTCTCTCATGCCATTGAATTTAGAAGTGGATAACCCTAGTTTACTCGAGCTGTCCTCCTGGGGCAAACACCTCCGACCAGGCATTGAAAGTATTGTAATACCCTGCATGAACAAAATTATATTGCATGACTCGATAGCTTTTTCAGTTTTTGCACAAGTGCTAAAATGTGTACCTTTTTTGTTAGATTTCAGTCTACTAGTTAAACTGAAGTGTGCCTAACTTCTGTTTTTTCAGATCTGTTTAATGCAATTGAATGGTTCGCTAAACCATTTTGAGGGGCAGTTGAACATCATCCACATCACTGTGGATGTAGAGTAACCTAAAGACAAGATTGGGTAAAGGCAATTCCTTTCTTTTTAAAGGACACTAGTGAACCAGATTTATGTTTTGCAATAATTTGCTAGTTTCATGTTACCATTACTGATGCTAGCTTTTTAAATGTAGGTTTAATTTCTAGCTGTTGAGAATATGAACTTGTTTCTGGATGTGTTAACAGAGCACCAATACATGTTAAACATTGGAGGCTTTGGGGTTACTAGTCCAGTGACACATGAAAAGTGTTATGTTCAAGTGGGAGCCTCTGAATGCTTAATGACTGACATTTATTTTTGTTTAATATAGCTGAAGCAGTAATGCAGTCAAGCAATCAAAAGCGAAAGGTGAAGTTTAGTTTGGATGATGACTCTATTGAATCTCCAAGAAAATATGCAAGAGAGATGCCTCAGTTTTCACGTTGGAAGCAGGCCAGACAAAGCAATAATGGTTCTGTGCTGGATCGTGTAGACAGCATTCAGAAAATCGCATTGAAGACTAACAAAGAAATGGGGCCAGCCTTTAATGGTATTGAACAAGTGAATTCCACACCAGAAACTCATGGTGCTGTCTTCAACTGTCCAAATCAATGGAAAAGGAGTATTTCATTTCGTAAGACACTGTTTGGTGACAAAAATCACAATCTGAAGAGATCAGCATCAAGATCACCAAGTCTGGAGCATGCTGATGAGGTATCATTGTCACAATGTGTTCTTCTGGCATAAAAGGAATTTCCTGTAAATTACCAACCGTCCCACTTTTTAGATATGTGGGTAAAGTGATGGGATGCAAAATCAAAAAACTACTGTCCTAGCCTACTAACAATCAATTTGAATAGTTAAATTAAGACTATTATGTTCTGTGTGGAAGAATTCCCAGATTTTTCTTTCCAGAGATGCGCACGTGACTGTGGTTGTGTGGGTTATTCAATAGTCTGACTGTTGTGCTATCCGCCAAAAGAAATGTACTAAATGGGACTTCCTGTTTCATGCTCTTACGAATTCACAATTCTAGGTAATGAGAAAAAAATTGACAACTTTATGCCCTAAATGGAATGTATTCCAAACAGAAGCAGATGCCTGACATTTGTAAAGAATAAAAAATGCTAGAAATACTCAACAGGTCTAATAGCATTTATGTAGAGAGACAGTTAATGTTTCAGGTTGATATTACCTTTCTTCAGCATTGAGAAAACAAAGTCATTGTTTTTAGCCAGTGGGTGAAGGGAGAGGATGGGGCGGCAAGGTGGCTCAGTGGTTAGCACTGCTACCTCAGCACCAGGGACGCTGGTGACTTTGTGTGGAGTTTGCACATTCTCCCAGTGCCTGTGTGGATTTCCTCCGGGTGCTTCGGTTTCCTCCCACAATCCAAAGATGTGCAGGTTAGGTGAATTGGTCATGCTAAATTGTCCACAGTATTCAGGAATGTGTAGTTTCGGTACATTAGTCAAGGGTAAATGTAAAGTAATGGGGTAGGGAATGGGTCTGGGTAGGTTACTTTTCAGAGTCGGTGTGGACTTGTTGGGCCAAAGGACCGTTTCCTCATTGTAGGGATTCTACATTAAAACCAACTTAGATTCAGAAGAAATCCAGTAACTCGGTGACTTAATTTGGTTGTTACAGGTGATCAGAATATTGTCTAACCATAATTTGTAACTTCATAGCCCTTAATATTTTTTAACTTCTTTGCTATCAAACCAAGGGACTTACCCTGCCTTGATGAGGTGTGCAGGAGGCTACTCAATGAGCAACACCAGGCATACCTAAAAACTAATTGCTAGCCTAGTAAGTCTATTAACAGAGCAACAATACATTTTAAACATTGGAGGCAGAATGCTTTTAATGAAACTAAGCAATCTTTTGACCAACCAATCAGATCAGTATTAATCTGAAGAGGCAAATAGTATAGACAACAGTTACCTTGAATGACTTCAATGTATAAACCAACTTGACTACTAAAATTGAAAAAAGTTTCTGGAGTGTTAGTGATGGTATTCTTGAGTAGTATGTTGAACCAACTAGAGGGTGTGCTGCTTTAGGTATAGTATTGTGTAATGAAAAAGGATGAACTAACAGTCTCTTATAATAAAAACTTTTATGAATGAGTGACCACAATGTTAGAATTTTACATTTGTTTGAAAGTGAGACAGTTCAATCTGAAGCAAGTGTTAAATTTGAATAAAGGAAACATTTGAGGCAGAAGTTGGCCGAAGTGGATTGGGAAAATATTAAAAGGCATGTCAGTACATAGGCAATGGATAGTCTTTATTTATTACATTACTTGCATCCTGAAATGCCAGCCATGACTAATGAAGTTCAGGATTATGGAAGATAAAAAGATAAGACCTGTAAGGTTGCCTGAAAAAATAGTAAGTCTAAAGGTCGATTAGCTCAAATGCTTAGAGCATGGTGCTAATAACACCAAGATTGTAGGTTCAATCTCCATATTGGCAAGGTCTGTGTGGAATTTGCATGTTCTCCCTGTGTCTACGTGGGTTTCCACTGGGTGCTTTGGTTTCCTCCCACAGTACACAGATGTGCAGGTTAGGTGAATTGGCCAAGCTAAATTGCCCATAGTGTTCAGGGATGTGTACATTACCTGCATTAGTCAGGGGTAAATGTAGGGAATGGGTCTGGATGAGTTACTCTTCGCAGGGTCAGTGTGAGATTGTTGGGCCTAACAGCCTGTTTCCACACTGTAGGGATTCTATGATTTGGTGGTTTTCAGTGAACAGCAAAGGAGGATCAAGAAACTGATGAGGAAGGGGCAAGTAGAATATGAATGCACTCTAGCAAAACACATGAGACTGTAAAAGCATCTATGGGTATGTAGCAAGGGCACATTTGGCTAAAACTAATATGTCTCCATTAGACAGTCAGGAGAATTTAAAATAGAGAATAGGAATGGCAGAGAAGCTAAATGACTATTCACTATGCCCAAGATAAGTCATCTTTGTGAACCTTTGGAATCCTTCTCCACAGAAGACTGCAAAAGTTCAATCTTAAGCATATTTAATGTAGAGATTGTTAGATTTCTTATTTACTATTGGTATGCATTGTTATGGGGATGGTGTGGATAAAAGGCACTCTGGATCAATCATCACTTAGCACTTCTGAATAAAACTGACCACAAATTGTTTTTGCACCTAAAGACTGGGTACCATCACCTTTGAGGCTGGGGATGGTTGTGGAGTATCCTCTACCTGTTAATTGTTGAATTGTTCATCATCATTCAAGGCCCGAGATGTGGTAGAACTGAGGAGCTTTGATTGGAGCAGGCCATTCAGTCCGTCATTCCTACCCCACCATTCAATAACCTAAGATGTAAGAACACAAGTAGTCCGTTCAGCCCATTTAGTCCGTTGACATTCAGTGAGATCGTGGCTGATCTGATCATCCTCATTCCACTTCTGTGGAAGGTAGTGGTTTGTTGGGCAATCGTCTCTGTCCCAAGGCATTGGTACCAGACTTTATTAAGATGGTATGCTAGGCCCAGCCACCTTTAGCTATTTCATCAATGACTTTCCCTTTGTCACAAAATAAGTGGAGATTTTTACTGATGTTTGCATGATGTTCAGTACTATTCATAACTCTGATACTGAAGCCTGTTCCTTAATGCAGCAAGGTCTGGGCTGATAAATATCAATTAATATTCATGCCAGATTGGCCTTGTTTATTTGAATCTCAGTAACCAAAGAAAGAATCCTTGTGACTGTGAAATGCTTTGTTCATTATACTCCTTTTGGAGGGTCAGTTGTTTTTTAATTGCTAATCTGTAGCAAAAATAAGGTGGTTATGGTAGGGGATTTTAACTTTCCAAACATAAACTATGGCAGTCCCAGTCTAGGGTTTAGATAGAGAGGAATTTTTAAACATGTACAAAAAAATTTTCTGATTCAGTTTGTGGATGTACCTACTAGGAAGGTGCAAAACTTGACCTACCTTTGGGGAAATAAGGCAGGGCAGCTGATTGAGGATGTCAGTGGGGGTGCACTTTGGGACCAGCGACCATAATTCTATTAGTTTTAAAGTAATGGAAAAAGATAGACCAGATTTAAAAGTTGAAGTTCTAAATTGGAGAAAGACCAATGTTAACGATGTTAGGCAAGAACTTTCGAGAGCTGTTTGGGGGGCAGTTGTTCACCGGTAAAGGAATGGCTGGAAAATGGGAAGCCTTCAGAAATGAGAAGAGTGCAGAGACAGTTTCTTCTTGTTAGGTGAAAGGGAATGCTGGATGACTAAAGAAATTGAGGTTTTGGTTAAGAAAAGGAAGAAACATATGTCAGGTATAGTCAGGAATCCTTGGGATCTAAAGGCAGTAGGAGTATACTGAAGAGGAAAATCAGGAGGAAAGAAGGGAACATGAGAGCTTTGGCAAATAGTTAAGGGGAATCCAAAGGATTTTTACAAATACATTAAGGACAAAAGGGTAACTGGGGAGAGAATAGGGCCCCTCAAAGATCAGCATGGTGGCCTTTGTGTGGAGCTGCAGGAGATGGGGGAGATACTAAACAAGTATTTTACATCAGTGTTTACTGTAGAGAGGGACATAGAAGATACAGGATGTCCATATTACAGAGGAAGAAGTTCTGGATGTCTTGAAACACACAAGTGGATAAATCCCCAGAACCTGATCAGTGTGTACCCTAAAACTCTGTAGGAAGCTAGGGAAATGATTGCTGGCCCCCTTGCTGAGATATTTGTATTACTGATAGTCACAGGTGAGGTGCTGGGAAAATTCGAGGTTGACTAATGTGGCGCCACTATTTAAGAAAGGTGGTAATGACCAGCCAAGAACTATAGACCATGAGCCTGATTCAGTAGTGGGCAAGTTGTTTGAGGGAATCCAGAGGGACAAGGTGTACATATATTTGGAAAGGCAAAGATTGATTAGGAATAGTCAATATGGCTTTGTGCTTGGGAAATCATGTGCCTCAAATTTGATTGAGTTTTTTGAAGAAGTAACAAAGGATTGATGGCAAAGCAGTAGACGTGATCTATATGGACTTTAGTGAGGTATTTGACATGGGGCACTGGTGGGTGAGGTTAGATCTCGTGGAATACAGGGACAATTAGCCATTTGGATACAGAACTGGCTCAAAGGTAGAAGACAGAGGATGGTGGTGGAGGGTTGTTTTTCAGACTGGAAGCCTGTCACCAGTGGAGTGCCACAAGGATCGGTGCTGGGCCCACTACTTTTCATCATTTTACATAAATGATTTGGATGTGAGCATAAGAGGTACAGTTAGTAAGTTTGCAGATGACACCAAAATTGGAGGTGTAGTGGACAGTGAAGAAGGTTACCTCAGATCACAACAGAATCTTGGTCAGATAGGCCAATGGGCTGAGGAGTGGCAAATGAAGTTTAATTCCGATAAATGCGAAGTGCTGCGTTTTGGGAAAGTAAATCTTAGGACTATACACTTAATGGTAAGGTCCTAGGGAGTGTTGCTGAACAAAGAGACTTTGGAGTCGCGGGTAGATAGGTTAGTGAAGAAAGTGTTTGGTCAGAATACTGAGTACAGGAGTTGGGAGGTCATGTTGCAGCTGTACAGGACATTAGTTAGGCCACTGTTGGAATATTGCATCCAATTCTGGTCTCCTTCCTATCGGAAAGATGTTGTGAAACTTGAAAGGGTTCAGAAAAGATTTACAAGGATGTTGCCAGGGTTGGAGGATTTGAGCTATTGGGAAAGGTTGAATAGGCTCAGGCTGTTTTCCCTGGAGCATAGGAGGCTGAGGGGTGACGTTATAGAGGTTTATAAAATCATGTGGGGCATGGATAGGATAAATAGACAAAGTCTTTTTCCTGGTGGGGGAGTCCAGAACTCCATGCATAGGTTTCAGGTGAGAGGGGAAAGATATAAAAGATACCTACGGGGCAACTTTTTCATGCAGAGGGTTGTGTGTGGAATGGGGTTCCAGGGGAAGTGGTGGAGGATAGTACAATTGCAACATTTAAAAGGCACCTGGATGGATATGAGTAGGAAGACTTTGGAGGGATATTGGCTAGGTGCTGGCAGGTGGGACTAGATTGGGTTGGGATCTCTGGTCGGCATGGCCAAGTTGGACCGAAGGGTCTGTTTCCGTGCTGCACATCTCTATGAATCTATGACTCTAAGATATGGTACAAATATGACATGATGCCTCCACCTTGTGGCTGTTCTGTATGAAGTTGCTTTTATTTTGATATGTCCTGAATTGTCCATTTAGAGTCATAGTTGTACAGCACGGAAACAGACCCTTCGGTCCAATTTGTCCCTGCCTGATTGTTCTACAATTAAATTGGAATTAATTTGAATGCTTAACTTTTCTTGATTGTGTAGTTGTCACTGAAAAGTGATAACAGGATGCTCTAAGGCAATTAAGGACATTTGCCTTAACATCAGTGAATCTGTGTAAACAGGATGTCGAGTGATAACATTCACAGCTGTTCCCTTGTGAAATTAATGACTGCTTGATTCTGACCTAAAATGAAGCTCAGCATCAAAAGCCTCGCAAGTGATAGTCAGGTCCCATCAATTATAATGGATTCTTATTACCCCTTGCAAGCGAGGCAGACAGAAGAAAAAACATCTTTTCAATTACAAGTCCCTGACTTGCAAAAGGGAAAGAGAGAGTAGAAAATTAACTCTGCTTACTTGCTATGGATTGAACTGAATTACATTTGGGACTACTATTTTGAGTAGCTATTACTGGTTATGAAATGCAAACTCTTTAAAAGGTAATATTGGTGAAGCTTTAACTTACTGTCCTTGCAGACCACTCTACAGACCTTACAGACTGCTCCACTGTCAATTCTAACTAATCAGATCTTATGTATTTTTGAATTTGAATCACAACCCTGAAAAATAAGCATGTTTAATTCAAGACTAATGAATCAATTTCAATGCAACCTCACGGTAACATCTTAGCCTCAGGTCCAGAATGATTCAGTGCTTAAGATAAAAAAAATGATTCTAAACCTAACATTGAAGAGATTCTGACACAATCTGTCAGGAAGCCATTTTATGGTCAAATGTTTGTCCTCCTTGCTAAGAAGCAATTTTGTAAAACAATTGTATCAGACATGCGATCTGTGCAAGGTTACCTTATGAACTCTTCAATTAGCTCAGACTGGTATCTCTATGATAGCTTATCTCACCAGCAGACACCTAACTCGGCTGAATTGGTTTTTCCCACCTGATGAATGGCTTAGGGCCTGTAGGAGTGATCAGTCAAGCGCGCACAGACCTGTCAAAGAACTCCTCTTATGAATTATTGTCTTTCACTGTTATCCATCTAATATAGAACATTCAGTGCTATTGTAAACTTTTTGTAAAAAGGAAGCCATTTTGTGATAGTACAGCATAGTAGTCTGACAGGGCTCTTGAAGAGCTGATATCCTACTCTCCTGGATTATTAGAATCTAGTTAGTTTAGTTTATAGGTATCTGTGTTATGGTATAACAGTGATGCTATTGGTAAATAAAGGGGATGACTAAAATTAAACAAAACTGTCCTAACAAGGCTTTTTATTCTAGACTACCAGAGAGTACAATCTCCAGGACGAACCAAGAGAGGCTTAGAGCATCCTGTTATCACTTGGTGAGAACAGATGTTTTTAATCTTCTGCATAATTTGGTTTCCCCCTTTTTATTTCTCTAAGCCTCCCTGCCTGTCTGCTTATTTTCTAGTGCGCAGCAAATGTGTTCTATAATTCAGTATTACATTTTAGTCTAAATGTTTTAAGGCTGTAGACTTTCTCAATAGTGGTAAGCTGCAACCTTGAACTGCCGTCATTCATTTGGTGAAAATACACCCACAATTATATAGGGGCCAGGTTCTAAGATTTTGACCCTGTGATATTGAAGGAACTGTTATATATTTTTAAGTCAGGATGGTGAATGTCTTGGAGGGGAGCTTGTGGGGAGTAGCTTTCCCATGTATCTGCTGTCCTTGCCCTAGCATGAAGTGTTGAAGTTGGAGGAAGAAGTCATTGTCTCCATAGGATTAAAAATCTCTCAACACCAGGTTATAGTCCAACAGGTTTAATTGGAAGCACACTAGTTTTTGGAGCGTCGCTCCTTCATCAGGTGATTGTCTTGGAGCATCGCTCTGAAAGCTAGTGTGCTTCCAATTAAACCAGTTGGACTATAACCTGGTGTTGTGATTTTTTTTAACTTTGTACACCCCAGTCCAACACCGGCATCTCCAAATCATGTCTCCATAGAGTTTGTAAATCTAATCGGGGGTGGGATGACGGTGAGCAGTCTAATAGAGATAGAGTTTAGATGGTTGGGAAATAATGGGCAAATGGAGCAGAATCTCCATAGATCATGACACCGCTGCAAAGACAGCAAAACCTGATGCAGGCAGAAGTCTTTTCTTCCTCCAGTGGCTGCAGGGGATGTAAGTGTTTTTCTTCAAAAATGGAAAATTCTATGTTAGTGAGGTAGCTTCTACAGTTTATTTATTTGACCATTCAATAGAGATTGACATGTTTAAACCTGTGTACTGGAAATAAAATGTATGGTTAATAACTTATGATCCCTTGCATAAAATGGACTTCTAGATTTATTCCTTATTGTTAAAGAATAACTGAACAAGAACAGTTTTTCTTTATTTGATGAGATGTTATTGACATGGTGAAAATTAACCACATTTTGTTTGGATTTGAGTAAATCCAAGTGTGTAGGTCATCTTCGTTACTCAAAAAACATATGAAGAATATCAGCATGCATTTATAATTCTCAAACATCTTTGGCTTTTAGTGTCAAGCTCCAACCTTGGGTCACCTAGTTGTCATGATACCTTACCTCTCTGTTCTGTGTAGCAACAAGTACTAGACCTCAAGGTGTGGCAACAGAAAAGGCCCATCAGCTTTATTGAGTCTGCTCTGACATTCACAAAGATTATGGCTGACCTGATGATCGTCAACTAGACTTTCCTGCCTTCCTCCCCATAAGGGATGTCGAGGAATACAACACAGAAACAGGCCCTTCGACCCAACTCGTCCATGTCTACCAGACTTCCTAAATTGAACAAGTCCCATTTGCCTGCATTTAGCCCATATCGCTCTCAAACCTTCCTATCATGTACCTGTCCAAATGTATTTTAAATGTACTTGTACCCACTTTTACCATGTCCTCTGGCAGCTCGTTGCACACCACCATCTGTATACAAAAGTTGCCTTTTTTTAAATCTTTCTCTCACCTTAAATCTCAGCCCTCTAGTTTGGGCCTATCAAGTCACAGCCTATTAAGCCTCTCCTTATAATTCCAACCTTGGTAACATCATTTTGCACCCTTTCCACTTGAATAGCATGCTTCTTACACAGTACTCCAAATATGACCTTTCCAATGTCTTGAGCAGCCATAACATGACGTTCCAACTCCTGTACTCCATACTTTAATTGAAAGCAAGTATGCCAAATACCTTATTCATTCCCCACCACCCCACCGTCTACATGTGACACCACTTTCAAGGAACTATGCATGTGCACCCCTACATCTTTTTGTTTGACAACACTCCCAGCACTTTCCCATCAAGCCTGGGTCCGGAGGTTCACTGAAGATAAGAAATCCCACTGATGTACTACTCTGAGAAGGAGTTTCTACTCTGTTAACTGGGTGACCCCTTCCTCTGATGTTATGCCCTCTGATCCTAGACTCTCCCACAAGGGGAACCACCCTCTCCAGTCCCTGTCGAATCTTGTCTGTTTCAATAAGGTCACCTCTCATTCTTTTGAATTTCAATTAGTATAGGCCCAAACTACTCAATCTCTTGTCAGCAGACAATCCCTCTATAACTGGGATCAATTTAGTGAGCTACCTTTGCACTGCACTGCCTTCAATTTGAGTATACCTATCCAAACCTGTCAGTTTCCAAGTGTGACCTGACTAGTATTGTTTGAATGAAACTTCCTTATTTATGCTATATTCCCTTTGAAATAAAGGCCAGCATTTCTGTTACCTGCTGAATTTGCAAAGTAGCTTTTTTTGATTTATGTGGACTCTGGTTCTTTGCTGTACCTTCTGCAGCACTTCTCCATTTAAATAATATTCAGATCCTCTTATTTTTGCCCAAGTGCACAAGCTCACTTTTCCACCGTGTACGCCATCTACTAAAGTTTTGCCTATCGGCTTAACCTGTCCTTCTGTCCTCTTAACTTGCCTTTCCACCTACTTTTGTCATCTTGGTGATAGAACATTAATTTTCCTCATCCAAGTCCTTTAATATATTATAAATAATTGTGGTCCTGGAACTGATCCCTGAGGCACCCTACTAGTTACTGATTACCATCCTGAAAACTTGGAAGTATAATTACATCCACTGTATACCCTTTTTTTATCCAGCTTATTACCACCTCAAATAATACTTCTAAATTTGTCCAGAATGACTTCTACTTCATGAAGCCATGCTGACTCTGCATTACATATTTCTAATTGCTTTGTTATATTTTCCCAATAGCATTCATTAACTGGCCTATTGTTACCTGTTATTTATTTGTCTGCTTTGCTTTTTGGATAAGCATGTTACATTGGCAGTTTTCCAATGCTCTGGTACTTTTCCAGAATCTAACGGTTTTTGTAAGTTTACTATCTATTATACCTGTAGTTACTTCCTTTAATGTTCTAGGACATGATCCACGATGTCTAAGGAATTTCAGTATTTAGCCCTATTGGTTCTCCTGGTAATTTTTCTCTAGTGATTCGTTGTAGTGCTTATTTTCTCTCTTTTTGCCCCTTGATTGTTTATTATTTTTGGAATGCTATTAGTATTTGCAGGGAGAAAGTGAGGACTGCAAATGCCGGAGATTAGAGCTGAAAAATGTGTTGCTGGAAAAGCACAGCAGGTCAGGCAGCATCCAAGGAGCAGGAGAATCGACGATTCGGGCATAAGCCCTTAGTATTTGCAGCAGTTTTAACCGTAGAAAAGTGTCAGTTAGTAAATTAAACTCCTTGTCACTTATTCCTATTTTGTCATATATTTGTTGATTTTTGTAATTTGTTTTATCATTGCTATAAATTAGAGTACCACAAACGAAAGGCGAAGTCCTCCTACAGTTTTGAGCAGTACCTTGAAGCAGAGATCCATCTCTATGGTCCAGAGAAGACATCACAAAAGTCACATTCAACAAGAGACTTGGAAGGCAGCACCAACACAGGGTGCTAAAGTCCTCTGGCTTAAAGCCTTATCGGAAGCTACTGGTGGTGCTTTAAGTAAAAAGCAGCCACTAAACGCCACTAGAACTAACAACCACTCCAAAGAAAAACAGGCTGGATTAGTATCTGCAGAACCTCTCTCAAAATATTGTGGGAAAAAACCTGGAGAGATTTGCCAAGAGAAGAACAATGTCCAGAATTTGTTTCAATACAGCTGTCAAGAGCATGAAACTGATGAGGAAAATAATTCTGTAGAACCAAAGTGCAACAACGAATTGAATACCTCTTCAAGAAATATTTTCAAAAAGCCAAACCCAGAGCTGGTATTTGAGGATGTAGCTCTGGATAATGAGCAAAGCATGAATGAAAGAAACGAGAACACCTTTTCAAAAAATGATCCTGATCAATGTAAATTATTCATGGTAAGGCCTGTGATTTTTCTTTTGTTCTTGTCACCATTGTGTTACAAAGGATTTAAGTTCAGGAGCAAGTTTTTTTTTCTTGAGGCATATTCTTTTTTTCAGAAGAATTTTCACTGGCTCTTGCTGCGCATTCTGTCCATGGTCTTTAAAGTTGAATGTGGAGAAAGTAATTTACAGAACATCGAATTTTAATTGGGTACAATTTGAAAAGGTGATAGTTAAATTAGTTGCTGAGAAACCAAGAATGACAGAGCTGTGCACTAACGTAAGCAAATCACCTTTTAAGGAGCAATTGCGATGTTACAAAAAAAATACATTTTCCACCCTCCACCCCATGTAAAACATGTAGCTTTGGTATGCTAATATAAAAGCCAGATCTTTGTTGGTGAAAAGCAGGGTGTCAACTTGCACATAAGTATTTTTGAGGAGTTGAAATCAATGCTGGATCTTGGGAACTATAGATAATGATCCTGTCTTGACTGTTGCTGCTGTGGTTCTAAGTTCATTAGGGAATTTTATTCCAGGCTATTTATTTCTGACAGTTTAAATAAGAGCGTGTATGAAAAAGACTTGTTTGACTGTTCCCTCAACCCCACTCCAAAAGCTAGCATGAGGGGTATATTTTTAAAGAACTTTTATTTTTGGGCAAACAGTTAAGGGATCAACTTTTACATGAGCAGCTGTTATGGAATATAAACAGTCCTTTTAAGTTTCAGAATTCTGTGGCAAAATAGAGCTATTTAGAAATCAAGAAACATTCAAGAAGGCAGTGTGGAAAGAACTAAAAAATAAAAAGTTGTCAAATGTGAGGGAGACCCAAAAAGTGAGTTATTAGAGAATAAGTATAAATTGGCAGACATACTTAACTATAATAACAAAATATGTGGATGCTGGAAATCTGAAATAAAAACAAATGCTGGAAATATCGAGCAGCACTGACACCATCTGTGGAGAGAGAAATAGAATTACAGGTTGTATCTTATAACATTCCAGTTCTGACAAAAGATCATTAGACCTGAAATTTTAACTTTGTTTTTCTCTCCACAGAAGCTACCAGACATGCTGAGTATTTCCAGAGTTGTCTGTTTTATACTTGAGTACCTTGTCTCAGTGTTTACAAAATAATCAAGAGGGGGCTAAATGGAGATAAAATATTAGAAAGGTTTAGTTAAGCTTGAGTGTTGAAATTTTGGCAGGATACGTTCAAAGACTTTGAAAGAAATGGGGAAACAAATGAGGCCATTGAAATTTGTGATCTGGAGATAATAGTATGTAATACAAATGCTTAAGGAGGGGCCATTCTAGCTTTGGTAATTACTTGTCAGTTACAGGGAAGATTTGAGAATCTCTTTAAAGATGGGACTCTCTATTTAGAAGAGAAATTTGGAAATAATCAACACATTTCAGAAAGGAAGATTTTGTTTGTTTGGAAAACCTGATTTTATTTTTCAGGAGGGTGACAAGTATGGTGAATGGGGAAATTGTAGTAGATGTGATCTACGTGGATGTTTAGAAAAACACTTTTTTTTGGCAAGGTATACCTCAGGTGACAATTGAGAAATATTTCCAGCAGCCTGAAATTTGGATTTGGAGCTTATTTGAAAGAATGAAATAAAGTTGGGAATTATTTAACACAGGTTAGATGTAAGGGTGGCACAGTGGCTGTGTTTAGCACTGCTGCCTCACAGTGCCAGGGACCCAGGTTAGATTCCAGCTTTGGGAATCCCACAATCCAAAGATGTGCAGGTTAGGTAAATTGGCCATGCTAAATTGCCCGTAGTGTTCAGGCATCTGTAGGTTAGATGCATTAGTCGAGCAAGTATAGGGGAATGGGTGTGGGTGGGTTGCTTTTCAGAGGGTCGGTGTGGACTTATTAGGCCAAAGGGTCTGTTTCCACACTGTAGGAATTCTAATTCTAATAGAAGAAATGGTAGTCTTAGACAGATGAATTGGAGAGGAGGTTAATGGTATTTAAATATGTAAACCAAAGCTGTTAATTCTGTGACCCAAAGCAAATTGCAAAGTAATATTCATGAAAAGGAGTGTTTCCAATGAAATTCCATTTCATTTAATGAGGTGCTACTTTTGTTTTTTTAAACTAGTATCAGAAAGGCTCTGTGGAAGAGCATGGAGATTTGGAGTTAAGGTTCATGATATTAACATCAATATGTCAGAGGTAAAGATGAAGTTGCCATCATCTTATTAAACCATGGGGTACACTCTCTCATTAGAGAGAGATGACTGGTGGTCGTTTAACCTGAGGATTACCATGCCTCAGTCCAGGAGAGCAATTGAGAAGGAGAATCCTTCATGGTAACCTTAGTCAGCATGGGAATTGAACCCAAGCTGTCTGCATCATTGCATTACAAGCCAGCCATCCAACCAACTGACTAGCTGATCCCATACTTAAGAGGACAAGGCTTAAAGCTAATTGAACATTGGGCTTGTCCTAAAATGTTCCATATTGAGCTACAAATTATAGATAGGGCTGAGATTGTACAGAGAATATAGTTAAGATTAAATATAATGCTTTGTTTTTAAAAAAATGTAGGAAGTATTCAGCAGTTCTCACAGCAATAGAATCAATGTCAGACCAGTCACTGACCTGAAACAGTAACTCTGAATTTTCTCCACTGATTCTGCTCCTGTTTTGTTTTAGATTTTCAACATGTTCAATCTCCAGCTCACATTTAGTAGTATGCAACATATGAGGAAATACAAAAAAACTTCGAAAAATTGGGCTGCTCTCGTAGAGCAGTAAATACAGTGCAATTTCATGGATGTTTAAAATTGTGAAACAGTTGAGATTGTTCTGCACTCTCTAGTTACCAGAAAATAAAGGAACATAGATCTTTTGCTTAAGACCCAGTCTAGGGAAACATTAGAGAAGCATCCATGTTTTGAATAGGTATATGTTCCGTATAGATATAGCTAAAAGGAAAGATTCTTATCCCTAAACTTAATGAAGTTGGATAGTATTTGAAGTTTGGTTCTTGATGTGCCAAACTTTTATCCTAATCTAAGATCAAACTAACCTACATACCTTTTAATTAACTATCATCCATGTACCTATCCAAGAGTTGCTTAAATGTCCCTACTGTATCTGACTCTACTACTAGAACTGAACACTGTTCCAAGTATGTTCTAACCAGGGCGCTGTAAAGCTGCATCATAACCTCACAGCTCTTAAACGCAATCATGCTGCTAATGAATGTCAACACACCACATGCTGCCTTAACAGCCCTATCAACTTGGGTCGCAACTTTGAGGGATCTATGGAAGTGGACCCCAAGATCCCTATGTTCCTCCAACTGCCAAGAACCCTGTCCTTAACCCTGTACTCTGCATTCAAATTTGACCTTCCAAAATGAATCACTTCACATTTTTCGGTTGAACTGCATCTGTCACTTATCAACCCAGCTCTGCATCCTGTCAATGTCCCATTGCAATCTTCACACTATCCACCACTCCTCTAACCTTTGTGTCTACTTGAACTCAAAAGGTTCCAGTCAATATTAGGAAAGTGGAAATCACCCAGTATTTTTAGAACAGATGTCATTTCTAGAATGTTACTTGGTAAACGGAACACTTGTGCATCTTTCTAGTATTTGAATCTGGGTGTCTGTGTATTTATAACTTTTGGAAACAGTTTGTGATAACTATAGAGAGAAGCTAAGTTTATAAAGTAAATGTGTTTTTTTTTCTTAATTTGGTTGGAATGCAGTGTAATCTGATCAAAATCCAGCTTCAAAATGCACATATAGCATAATCTCTGCACTGTAGTTTTCAAATATAATTTATTCATTTTTGGCTTGTAAGGTCAAGGTTATGCCATTCTCGTTTCATTTAACAGAAATTGACCCCTCATGAGGATCCATCATTTGGAAGCAACTGTTCTGATGTTGAAGATCTCTCTGCTTTAGCGATGTCTCCACAGGAAGATTCCAGTCCAACATGCAACCTGAAAAACTACAAGACCAGTACGCCATTAGCAACCAAATATGTAACCCATCCACCATTCATGTACCGGGCAAGCCCTCAAATCCCTCAGCAATCTTCATCAAACATTCTTTATGAAAATTGGTATCAGTCTAACTGTGAAGATAGAACAGAATCTTCTTCAAGCCATTTAGTAAATTCTTCACAATGTTTACAGTCCACTATTCACAGTAGCTTGACTTTTGACTCTTTTGGCTGCTCATTACGTCAGTTTGAAAACAGCAATAACCTTAATACGAGTACAGGTTCCCTCGACTCTTCAGTACTCCATTCTAAAGCCGTGGCTGATGATTTAGAGAATTGTCGTGAAGTAAAGTGGGGGTTGAACTACCAAAAGGAGGGCTTTATAGACACACACTGCCATTTGGACTTTTTGTTCTCTAAGCTGTCTTTTAGTGGGACATTTTCAAACTTTATGAAAGTTTATGACAGCACATTCCCAGTGGAGTTTCTTGGGTGTATCACAGATTTTTGTGACCCTCGTAGTCTGGTTCATGGGAACACATGGGAATCTATACTGGATGAACCACTGGTTTGGGGTGCTTTTGGTTGCCACCCTCATTTTGCCCGTTACTACACAAATTTACAAGAAAAGGCTATTATTCAAGCACTGAGACACCCTAAAGCAGTTGCTTTTGGAGAGATAGGATTGGATTATTCTTACAAGTGTTCAACAGACATTGTCAAACAAAAGCAGGTATGTGGACGGGAGGCGAAGCATCTATCAGCAAATTAGTTTCTTGTAAATATGAAATTATGTAATTATTAATTAAATCAAAGATCTATGGCAATGTTGCCTTTAAAACCCAATAAATGTTTGTCAGTAATTATTTTGAACTGATTCTCCCAGAATGGATTTGGATAGTAAACTTCTCAATTCAGACTATCCTGTTCTTTTCACAAACTACGAGTGAATAGTTTGGAGTTTACATTGGAGATAAATGCTAACCTAGCTGGTGGTGCCTTCATTTTGTGATTGAAACTTTTCATCCTAGTTAGGGTGGAAAATAACATTCCCTTATCAGATGAATGACTAAACTCTTGGAGTTGAAGCATTACAATGCTTTCCTTCAGTGAATAATTGACTCCCATTACTCACAGAAATCTGCTTCATGGCTTTATCCATGTCAACATTGCTCATAGTGAGTGCAATTTGTTGATGCGCAGTTGGCGACATGGGTCTTTCTCATGGTGGTGAAATATAGAATAAAGTCCATTCAGAAAGGCATTGTTTTTTTCTGTCTCTATATATAATTTGAAAATTTTAAAAGATCGGCTCATGTTTGGCTCTAATTTCACAACTCATGAACAAAATTTGAATAGCAGTTGCTGATAACTATTATGCTTTTGTCACTTTTCAATTTTTTAAAACTACATTGTTTCATTGACCTATTGCAGCCTCTTTTGCTTTGCCTTGCACCATTATCCCTTTTGTAATATAATTTCACCTGCCTTCTGTCCTATCTTGCCTCTTCCTCTTGCAGTTCTTTCCTCCCCTTTCCATGTCTTCATAATGTGGTCAGGGTTTGTTGCTTGTCTAAATTAATCCTGCTGTTCTGAAAGGTCATTTAGTCTGAAACATTTGCCCCTCTCCACA
The DNA here is from genome assembly GCF_020745735.1 of Hemiscyllium ocellatum. Lineage (NCBI taxonomy): Eukaryota > Metazoa > Chordata > Chondrichthyes > Orectolobiformes > Hemiscylliidae > Hemiscyllium > Hemiscyllium ocellatum. The sequence continues at coordinate 63,867,220 of NC_083414.1, forward strand.
AATGCTGCCTGAACTGCTGGGTATTTCTAAGATTTTTCTGTTTTTCAAAAGATTTGTGAATTTGCTAACATCACTAAATGATTCTCCATAAGCATAGCAATCTAGAAGAATTTCCAAAAATTAACCATATTAATGACTTCATTCACACTGATTTTTTTTTAAACTAATTTCTTCACACTGATCATTGTGCTAAAGGTATAATACACAGCAAAAACTTATTTGACCATTCTAAAATAAACACTCAAAACTTGCTCAAATAGATTTGCCATTCACTTTGGGAATACCTTCGTTTCTGCTACATGGGGATTGACCCGGAAATTTGACCTGGATGTTTGGTGCTGAGATTTCCAATTGCTATGGACAAATGTAATGCATAATGCACCATAGACTTTTTTGTTTAGCTTAAACCTTCAAGTTGAAATTTAAGCCAATGCTGTTATAATTTCTGAAATAGAGAGAAGCAATGAATGAGCTTATTTTTATGGTATAAACCAAATCCTGGAGAAACTCATTTGACTGCATTTGTGTAAAGAAAAACTATTAATATGGAGTCTGATATGACTTTTCTTCAGAACTTCAACTCCATTAGTTGGTACATGTGCTTTGGGATTGGGTTGAAGGAATGATCAATGATTATGCCAATTTCAACTCAAAGGTGACAGCCATTCAAAAGTTAATTTTTGTTCAGTCATTGTCCCATCAACCAACCTGTGGTTTAAAATTTAAATTTGCATTTAATTGGTGCTTTCTCTAGTACAATACTTGTACCAATCAGGATACTCCTTTTCATATGGTGTAAAAAGTTTATTTTCCCCATAAATTATGCTTTTGGGTTCAAGATAAGATACTGCCAAATGAAGTTTTGACTACGTTCTTGCTTTTCTCCTCCAGGTCTTTGAAAGACAGCTAAAACTTGCAGTGGCATTAAAGAAGCCTCTTGTCATACATGGCAGGGATGCTGATGAAGACTTATTTGAACTAATGAAAACTAATGTCCCAAAGGACTACAGGATTCATAGGTAAAAGGTGTTTCTACTTGGGCTCTGACTTTGTAAGGAGGCTTTCTCTTGTTTAATACCATGTGTGCATACAAATCACCAGGATGCATGAACACTTGAAACTAATGTGTAGATTTGATCTTTGTTTTTCTGTTTTTTTTATGCATACATGTTGTGCACTGGTCCCATAAAAGTAGATTCTCTTCAGGGCTGCTTCTGCATTGATCTATGTTCTGTAGTGTAGACAAACAGATTCATTTTGAAATTAAATCACTGAAATTTCCCAGCTAGCCTTCATGAAAGTCAGATTGTCCACAGTTATCAACATCAATAAAATAACCAAAGGGCTAATAGCCATGCAATCTGAAATGTAATTACTGGGGGTCTTGTACAATTTGGGGTATTTAGCCATTCATCATCTGAAATTTTCTGTGATTATACATGGGATTCAGGTAGTTTAGCCTATTGTGTTGAAGTTATTTATTAAACTTACATTTAAATAGTCTTTCAATTCTATCCATTTTCTCACTTATTTATATACCTGAAGAGTATTCTGTTTTTCTCTGCTTTCACTCACTGCTTCAAACTGTAAAGGCATTAATTGGTATGACACGTTCCAAGAAAACTTTTTTATTCTACTGTTCAGTCTAACAGTCTTCAAATTGTGACAACTTTGTGGAGAAGTCCTGTACAAGAACTCTTCCATTTTCCTGATGAAGGATATGATACAATGCTGTACCAGTTTGTTTGTGTTACAATTGCTGGTAGAAATATTTTGTGGTTCTGGAAGACTTAATACTGAGTGGTACTTTAGGGCAGAACAGCTTATGATCTTTAATGAATCCTAACATTTAGTTCTTTTTAAAGTCTCTAACAATGTCCATCATATCAGTATAACCTGTAACTAGTTGTTCACATGCAATACCTTGTTACCTACAAGAGATTCTTTCACTTAGACCAGGAAGTGGATTTCTACAATACAAGAAAAAGCAGACCCTATAATTTCCTATACTTGGGTGGCAATGACATTCATGAGCAGAAATTTATACAGTATACATGCATGCTGGGCACCTAAACAGGTGCAGGTTTAATTTGACTGTTCATGTCACATGGTGCACAGCAGTTTGAGATCTTCATACTCTATTTTTAAGTCACTTGCCTATACAACACTGTTAGCAGCACAGAGCTAAAAACTAAACAAAAATTAACCTGTTCAAAGGAGCCTTTGTGGCACTCCTCTACGAGGAAGGATACTCTAGTGAATGAGATGCAGCAGGAGAATTGCATTGTAAATCTGTGGGAGCAGTCTAGGCTCTGAATTCAGTGGTAAGTGTACAGGCATTGGAGGCTGAGGAAAACCCAAGTGGACTAGAGAAACTTTTAAAAAACAGAATTTCAGTTTGGGAAAAGCAAGAAATTAAAAATATATTACTTTGACCTCTGGAGCATTCACTCTAGAGTGATCATTGACCATGAGGTATGGCTTCAGAAACTGAAGTGAAAGGGCCACAAAATAAATACTAATCCAAGGTTGCAGTTCTGGAACTTTGTGAAGTCAGTTTTTTAAAACAATCCACTAGGAAAATTGAAATTTAAGCAGACCTAACCTAAAAGTTTTTGGGAGATTTTAATTCAGGCCACAGAAAAAGCAATTCTTAAGAGCTGAAATAAAGATGGGTGTCATTATTTTGAAACCCCAAACAATAGAAAGCATCAAGTAAGGTGTGATTAAAGTAGAAAACAGGAGCAGGCCATTCAGACCTTTGAGTCAAGATTGTGATGCTGGAAAAGCACAGCAGGTCAGGCAGCATCAAAGGACCAGGTGAATCAAGGTTTCGGGCATACACTCATCAGGAATGAGGCTTGTGGGCTAGGGCGGCTGAGGTAAATGGGAAGGGGGTGGGGCTGGGAAGAAGGTAAATGGGAATGTGATATGTAGGTCAAGTGGGTGGAAGTGATAGGTCTGAGGGGAGGGTGGAGTGGATAGATGGGTGGGAAGAAGGAAGATGGACAGGTAGGACTGGTCAAGGGGGCAGTGCAGAGTTGTAAGCTTGGACTGGAATGAGGTGGGGGGGGGGAGGAGGGGAGAGGAGAAATGAGGAAACCAATGAAATCCACATTGACCGTGTGGTTGCAGGGTCCCAAGGTGAAAGATGAGGCATTCTTCCTCCAGACATGAGGTGGTAAAGGTTTGGCAATGGAGAATGCCCATAACCTGCATGTACTTGCTGCAGTGGGAGGGGGGAGTTAAATGTTCAGCCATAGGGTGGTGGGGTTGGTTGGTGCAGGTATCCCAGAGATGTTGTCTGAAATGATCCACAAGTTGATATCCTGCCTCCCCGATGTAGAAGAGACCATCTTGGGTGCAACAGATACAGTAGATAACGTGCATGGAAGTACAGGTAAATTTCTGTTGGATGTGAAAAGATCCTTTGTGACCTTGGATGGAGGTGAGTGGGGGTGCAGGCTTTGCACCTCCTGCAGTAGCAGGGGAAGGAGCCGGTGTGGGGGGGTGGATCTGATTAAGGTGTCGTGGAGGGAATGATGTCTCCAGAAATCAGATAGGAGTGGGGAGGGAAATATATCCCTAGTGGCGGGGTTTGTTTGCAGATGGCGGACAATGATGTGGTGTATACGGAGGTTGGTGGGGTGGAAGGTGAGACCTGGGGAGGTTCTGTCCTTGTTGTGATTGGAGGGGGTGGGGTTCAAGGGTGGAGGTGGTGTGCTAGAGGGTAATGTTGACCGTGGTCTTGGAAGGAGGAGGCCATCAGGGATGTTCTGTGGTGGAATTGGTCCTCCTGGGAGCAGATGTGGAGGAGGCAGAGGAATTGGGAATAGGGGATGGCATTTTTACAAGAGGTAGGATGGGAGGAGGTATAGTCCAGGTAGCTGTGGGTTTGTAGTAAATGACTGTTTAGTCGGTTGCAGGAGATGGCGAGCCTATTCTGCCATTCAGTGAGATCACAGCTGATTTGTGGACTAACTCTACATACCTGTCTTTGGCCTCTATCCCTTAATATCTTAACAAATACTTGAGTATCTCAAATTTAAAATTAATAACTGATCAAGGATCCATTGCAGTTTGTGAAAGTGTTACAAATATCTATCACTATTAATGTATAGAAATGCTTCCTAACATCTCTGCTGAATAGTCTGGCACTACTCTGACTCTACACCTTAGTTCTACAATACCCATCTGACCTGTGGAAGTAGTTAATCTTTATCTGCCCTGCCTTTTCCTGTGTAATATCTTAAAGAATTTGATCAGGTCTATCTTCGAAAGAAAACAGGCAATATTTGTATAATCTCTCGTAAAACCAGATGTCTCGGCATAATTTATTAAAGCCACAAACAGCTTCTCACCTTGTTAACACAAGATGTCAGGAATGCTTCATTTTAGCCACAAAATGTCAGGAAATCCCTCCAGAATGATTGACTTGTATTGCAAAATTAAAGTATTTTAAAGTCGCAAGCAGAATACATTTTTGCCAATGGATTGTGAATTTTAAAATGCACCCATTTCCTTATCTTTCCCTGTGTCCATAAGCAGATAGTGGCATAATCTCTTGGGTGTAAAAATCCTGAAGAAGGGCTCATGCCCAAAACGTCAATTCTCCTGCTCCTTGGATGCTGCCTGAGCTGCGCTTTTCCAGCAACACATTTTCAGCTCTAATCTCTTGGGTGTATATGATTTCATACTAAGGGTTCTCCTAGGTAGCAGTGACCACAATGTGATTGAATTTTGTATCCTGTTTGAGGGAGAAAAGTGGCTTCAAGACTTGTATTTTTTTAAACTTTTTAAAAAGGGAACTGTGAATGTATGAAAGCAAAGTATCTTGAATGAAGGAGCAGATCTGTTAAGGGATAGAAATGCAGTGACAAACATTTTAAGGGATATTCCAGAATGCATACAGAATAGATGCATTCCAACAAAGAATAACCTTGAGTGGGAGACTTTTTAAAAAAAAGTCAAATGGTATATAGGGAAAATGAGATTGGCAGGAAGAATAAAAATGAATATTATCTAAATAATTGCAGTTCTGAGATGCAGAGGGATTAGAATATTCTATGATTCTATGAATCAAAATGTTAATGTACAGCAAGTAATTAGGACAACTAGTAGCATGTTAATTGCTTATTGAAAGGGAAAATAGTACTAAAGTGGAGAAGTTATGCTCAGTTTATATCGTGCTTTGCTAAGCCCACATTTAGAGTACTGTATTGAATTGAATTTATTGTCACATGTACCGAGGCACAGTGAAAAGCTTTGTCTTGAGTAATACAGGCAAATCAGAGTTAAGTAGCATAGGTAAGTAAATAATAGGTAAACAGCAGCAAAAACAGTAAAGGCAAATGTTAAGAGTTTGAGTCCATTCAGTATTCTAACAGTAAGGTAGAAACTGTTGCAAAACTGGCTAGTGCATGTGTTCAGATTTCTGTACCTTCTCCCTGATGGTAGAGGTTGTAGAAAAACATTGCCTGTGTGGGATGGATCTTTTAAGAATGCTGGTTGCCTTTCCTTGACAGCAGGACTGATTGGTGGGAGATTGGCCTTTGATTGTCCGGGCCAAGTAAAGTTGCTATGGCCCTATCTGACTAAAGGACAATGTCTGAGGGTCACCACCTCTCCAGCAAGGGAAGAGGTTGAAAAGGAGAATCCTTCATGGTAATCGCAGGTGGTGCTGGAATTGCGTGCATGCTGTTGGTGTCGCTGCACTGCAAACCAGCTGTCCAGTGAACTCGCCTCACTGGGAGTACTATGCACAGTATTTGTCTCCTTGTGCAAGAAACAATTGGTAACAATTCAAAACATTCATGAAACTTCTACTTGGAAAAGTAGACTTCCTTATGAGAAAGGTTGGACATGGTAGGCTTGTATCCATTGGAATTTAGAAAATTAAGTGGTCACTTAATTGAAATATTCAAGATCGCAAAGGGTATTGATAAGGTGGATGTGGAAAAAAGTTTCATCTTGTCTGAATCCAACACTAGGAACGTTATTTAAGCATAAGTGTTGCCCATTTAAGATAACTTTTTTTCTTTCTCAGAGGTTCAGGAGTCTTTGGAACACTATTTCCACTGCCTTTTGAGGAAGTTTGTAAATATTTTTATGGTTCATGGATTCTTAGTAAGCAAGGTACTGAAACGTTATTGGAGCTAGGTGGGAATGCAGAGTAATAATCGGCTCTTGACTTTGGAGATTCTGAATACTGTAAAGAAACAATTGCTTGTTTCAGTAGTGAGGACATTCTCTGCAAAGGAAATCCAAAGGTCAAAACATCCTTCCGATTAAAGGGACCTACAGACCTCTTACTGTCAGACTCCGAGACAATCATACAGCCAGAAAACAATCTTCCAGATCAGAGGAGGACATTCCAGGGAAACAAGAACTTCCAGACATTTGTGTTTAAGTCTGGACTTGAGGGAGCTGGGATAAATTAACTATTAGATACACATCTAATATGAAAAATGTAGCTTGTGGGGATATGTATATGGGTATGAAAGGATTAATATTGATTGGCATAAGCACTACCTGCTATGATGACCTATGGTCTGTGGGCAGAACAGCTTAGGATCTTGAAGGAATGAGACCTAATAATTGATCCTTCTAGCTTCTACCAATGTTCTATCATCTATCAATGTAATCCAAACTATTTGCTAACATGCAGTACATATCATCTTGGCAACTACAAAATACTTCTCTAGTTAGATCAGGAAACGATTTATATCTACCACATTCAACTCAGTAGTTTCCTAAACCTTCAAGGTTATCTCCGCAGTCATCCTCTATCATACACAGCAGCTCCAACACCAGAATGAGCTGGTATGCCTATACAACATACCATAGGTGAGTTTGGGTTGCAGCAGCACCAAAGCAAGCTCAAGGGACCACAACTCTCCTTTCACTTGGGTCATTTACATCATCTTGGTTTTGGTTTCAGCAATTTCAGACTGTAAACCCAGCCACATTTCTCTCTTCCAGTTTTCATGATAGTTTTTCTTTTTTGTCTGGTAGTGTTCATGATTCTACCATTTACTGTTTCTTGAAACATTTCTATCCGTATGGATCACTTGGAGCACCTTTTGCACCTAATCTGTACTATATCCTCCTTCCTGATGAAGGGCTTATGTCCGAAATGTCGATTCTCCGACGACTCAGATGTTGCCTGACCTGCTGTGCTTGTCCAGCACCACACATTTGACTCAGTACTATCATCCACCTAATCTCAAACCTTCTGTTCTTTTTCAGCTGAGTAATTCCAGTAGCACTTGTTTTTATTTGAGGAACAACACTCTGGACCTGGGATCACCTGACTAAACAGCAACACTGAAAGATTTCTTGATATTACAAGAAAGTGAAAATCCTAATAAAGTCATTGAGATTGATCAGAACCAATTGATTTTTTATTTTACTCCTTCACAGGTGTAATTTGGCCATCTGTCCCCAAGTGTCAATATTGCTGGTTTCTAGAAGATACAAGAGTGAACTGACTGGCTTCCTGTCAGTAAGTGCTTAATAAAACCAAAAGAACATGCATATTTTAATTGATTTGGATTTTGATCTTTCACTCTGCAGGCATTGCTTTACAGGTCGATATGAAGTGATTGAACCATTTCTACAGGAATTTTCTAACTTGTCAGTTGGATTCACAGCCCTGTTAACTTACCCAACTGCTGTTATGGCCAGGGAAGCAGTAAGAAGAATCCCAATAGAGAGGATTGTCGTGGAAACGGATGCACCATATTTCTTACCAAGAGGGGTATGTTCTGTTAATCATAATAATATTAACGTATAATAATTCAAGAGGATGAGGAATTTAGAATGTAATTGTAAATCATAATCTGTTAGTTGTGTGAAATCTAGGGTTGATTGTAAACAGGCAAAATGCAGAAAAGCATAATGTTGCTTGTGGTATTAAAGATTACAATATTGAACAACAACTGTTTCCAGCAGCTGTGTTTTTTGACATTGGCTCCATTATTTCCAGTGATTCATTCAGAGTAAACGTCATAATGCATTATGACAATCTGGCTAAAAATGGTCCACTGTGAAAAGGAAAACTGCTTTAACTATTTTCCGAACTTTTTTGATGCTAGTCAGTATTCCATCTTTGTGCAATTGACGCCTGCACCATAAAATGACTCTAAGGACATTTCATATCAGGATTGTTTGAGTACCAAAGCTAAAATAGTGATTGTGGTAACCCATTAGCTGCATGTTCATCTGTTGAGAACGGGCTTCTGTGATTGAGTCTAGTTTCATATTTGTCACTAAAACTATTGCCCCTACAATCTTAAATTTTCCTGCCTTAAACCTAGAGTGGAAATGGTAAGGTAGCAGGGACCCCATTGACTGCCTGATTAAATGTCCCACCAAACTCGTTCAGGCAAGGCCATTAAATTCCTCTGTTTGTTCCTATTACTATCAGAATGCTTTTTGGATAATAGCACCCTTATTTGTTAGGTGCACAATAAGTATTATTTAGCTCTAGCATAAACTTAGTGTTGAAAATGTTGCTCAAGAATGAGTCGTCAATCGCATTTTGTTCCAGAAAGTAGTGCAGAATATTACCAGTGATGGAGGTGAACTTTGAGAGGAACTAGAGAACGTTAAGTACTCTTCCACTAGAACTGAAATGAATGGGCTGAACTTTGGATTCTTTTCAGTAAGTGTGAATTGTATCAAGCTTTTAGGAGGGAATTGTGGCACAAAGCTGAGTAAGTTTTCTCTGATCCTATCAAACTCAATACCTATCCCACCCCTTCAGTCACATTTTGTCTGACTCTATCCCCATCTTAACATACCATTCCCAGAACAATGTGCCATTGTTGGGGTCACCCAGAATTGATCAGTATCCCTTGTGTGTACACCATTTTTAAAAGCCAATTGTGCACCCATACAAGCACTGTCAATCGAGTTGCTCTGCTTAGTTCCTGACACCTCCCGCAGATGTGGCAGACATGCAGAGGCATCAACAGCCTTTGTTGCAAGCAGGATCCTGCCAGAGGTTCTGCCAGTTAGATATCGCAAACATGGGATGTCCCTTTTTCTTTTTTACTGACTACCTCCATTCCTCCAGTATAAGTGTTACTACCTTCTCTCCAATATCTCTTTTCTGCTACTGTACTCACATCCCAAAGGCTCATGCTCTACCACACTTGCTATTGCTTGCAATAGCTTCCCATACTCTGTCACCCAAGTTAACCCTTAACACCCTGAATGCCTTCTGCACTGACTGCTCACTTGTTTTGGATGCCTCCCACTTATACCAAAAGTCACAGCTGCCTCATCCACTTTCACCTTTCTTAATATGTCTCTCATTCTCGATGTAAAACAACCTAGAGAACAAAGAATCCATGTAGGTGGTTGATTATCTGATGTTTGGCACTTCTCTTGGGGGGGGGGGGGGTGCGGCGGAGAGAAATGTGTGCCCAGAGAGAAAGTAAGACAGACAGGTTAGGATGATAATATGCCAGGAAGAGAAAAAAGTGATAATGGGGACAATGAGTAAGTAAAAATAGGTTTGCAGTGCTTGAAAGCATTCTCGGATACAACTGTGGCAGGCAGATCGGAGAGGATGAGGTCCAGTATGCTTTGTGCTCTTGGTTCCCTCACTACCTGCTACACACCCAGTCTAACAGCTATGTCCTTTACGATGCAACCAACTCATTGTCATGCTACCTAGCCACTCTTGAGGGATTTCAAAGTCCACCACAAAAGCATCTTTTGTGCCCTTGTCACCTCCTGTTTCCTCTGTTATTGAACAGGGAGGAGGACTGGTTCATCAACTGAGGGAGGATGGTATATAGTAATTGGCAGGAGGTTTCCTTGCCCATGTTTAACCTGATGCCATGAGGCTTCACTGGGTTCCAGAATCAGTGTTGAGTCGTCCCAGGGCAATGCCCTTCCAACTATAAATACTGTGCTGCCTTGGATCTGTTTTGTTGGTGGGACAGGATAGACTGAGGGTGGATGTTGGTGTCTGGGACATTCTGTAAGGAATGATTCCTTGAGAATGACTGTCAGGCTGTTCCTTGACTAGCCTGTGAGCTCTCCAATTTTGGCACTAGACCCCCAATGTTAAAGAGACTTTGCAGGATTGAGGTGGCTGTTTTTCCTATTGTTGATGCCAGCTGGTCTGTCCATACAATTTGAGACTTTTGTAGCAATTGATACAACTGACTGACTTGCCAGGCTGTTTCAGAGGGCAGTTGACATTCAACTACATAATTATGATGAGAGTGATGTAGGCCAGACGGTGAGGATGGCAGATTTCCTTCTTTGAAAGAAATTGGTGAACCAAATGGGATTCTGACAATAGACAATTGTTTTGTGGTCATGGTTAGATTATTAATTCCAGATATTTTTATTAAATTCTAATTTGACAATCTGTTGTGGTGGAATTCAAACCAGAGTTGCCTGCACATTAGCTGATTTTTTTTGGATTAATGACATTGCTGTCTTGCTTGCTGAGCTGGCAAGTTTGTTTAGACGTTTTGTGGAATTTCAGTGCATGCCTCTGTTTGGCTTGTCCTCTGATGGATGTGTTATCCCAATCTAATTGGTGTCTTACATTGTCCATGTGTATGGATACAAGTGATAGCGGGTCATGTCTCTTGGTGGCTAGTTGGTGTTCGTGTACTATGGCTAACTTCCTTCCTGTTTGCCCTATGGAGTGCTTTTGACAGTCTTTACGTGGTATTTTGTATATAATGTTGGTCCTGTTGGTTGTGTGTATGGGGTCCTTGTTCTTGTTAGGACAAGCCAAACAGACATGTATGGGAATTCCTGCAAGCCTGGCACTCAATCTGGAACTCCATGAACAAACAGGTAGAGTTGGACCCCATATAACCACTAAAACCGAACCAACAGCAAAACTGGAAATGACACCAACTCCAGCAGGCCTAGACATGCAACTAGCAAGCAGGACGGAACAGTACTTCACAGGCACACTGACATCTAGCATGGTGACAAAACTCCTGCAAACAAACTTACCAGCTCGGTGAGCAAGTCAACAACCTCATCCACAATCTGAGCTACAAATCTTCTCGAATACTTTGAACACATATTGGCGGACCCTGTTCACATGTGCCTGATGATGGGAAACCAATACCAGCTGACAATGAGGTACCTGTAAATATCTCCACTTCCTGCATGAATGCCTCAAAATGAGTATGACCAGATTACTAAACACAAGCCACCTCTTGGCACCCTACAAGTGCAGAAAGTAGCGGAACAAAATGGCTGCAGAATGCTATGGGTAATGATTAACAAAGCCCACAACTGCCTCCACAAATATGAAAGGGAAATAGCAAAAAGCTTTGGATACAAACTGTACCAACCATGAATACCAAGTGGACAACTCTCTCTACTCTGCTGAAGAATTCCTCAACAACCAATTCCCCTTCCTGGACATACTGGACTAATGCAAGGCCAATGAGGAACCCCAGACCAGCGTATGCAGGAAGGGTACCCACATAGACTAAGTGCACAACTACAACAAGCATCCATCACCCATAAACTGAGCTGCATCAGAATATTTGTCCATCAAGCCAAAATGCACTGCAGCACCCTGGAGATATGCAAAGCAGAAGAAGAACACCTACACAACATTTTCAGAAACAATGGATACTCGAAGTATCATCTGCCAATACCTACACGACAGACCACAACAGGAGGACACAACACACCCGGACACACCAGCTATGCTGCCGTACATTAAGGACCTATCCAAAATGACCACCAGATTACTGACTCCTGGGTATCATTGGTAGCCCACAAACCAATTACCACACTACGACAGCTGGTGACAAGTATCCCGTATGCACAATGAATGGGACCAACATTAAACACAAAATGCCATGTAAAGTCTGCTGAAAGCACTACCCAGGGCCAACAGGAAGGAAGTTAGCCACCAGAGTACACTAACACCAACTAACCACCAGGAGACATGACCATACACATGGACACCAATTTGATTTGGCTTGTCCTAGGATGGATGTGTTGCCCAAAACAGGCGTGCACGGGAATTCATGGAAGTCAGGCACTTAACCCAGAACTTCATTAACAAGCATGTAGAGTTGGACTCCATGTACCAAACATCAAGCAACCGAAATGACGACTCCAACCCCGTCAGACCCAGACGCACAGCAAGTGGGACAGAACACCAGTGCTTCACCAGAGGCGCACTGATGTTACCTAGAATGGCAACAAAATGTCTGCTAACAAACTTACCAGCTCAGTGAGCAAGTCAACAACCTCATCTACAACCTGACCTACAAATCTTCTAGAATATTTTGGATTAATAGTCTAACAATAATATCTTTGGCCATTGTTTCAATTTCTCAATGCTATTGTGTTTACATTGGTGTGATTAAGATGGGAAGCTGAACATTTAATGAAGTGAATTGGGCTCTTAAGGCAAATTATAAATATCTTAATTGGCAACTCACTGGTCCCTTGTGAGAAACTTGCCTTGGTATTCAGCCAAAGCATAAGATGCAGGGAAATCCTACCAACGTTGGGTGAGGTCTCACTAAGCTCTTGTTCATTTCTTCCATAACTTTCATTGCCCATGTTGCTGCAATCCCCAAAGCCTCCAAATGGTTATTAAATGGTATAATGAGGTAAAATTATGAAACGTGATTTCCACAAGTTAGTTAAGTGATTTAAATTAAAGTCATCAGACAAGGTTACAAAAGCATTACTTTTGCTGATTCTAACAACAAATTTGTTCTTTTTAAATCTGACCATTTTCCAAAGGAATTTGGACATATCTATTTAAGGTATTGTATGCATGAATTAGACTAGACACATTCAAGAAACATGTGATTTTATTAGTATTCATTTAAAATTGGATCATTTTGTTCAGAGGGCCGTTTGAAGTGGCACAATAGTGAACTATAGTCAACCAATTACATTTTTCCTTGCATTATTTTTCTGAAGGTCCTTATGTGCTGTTTTTTGTATTGATTTGCCTTTTTTGAGCATTCAGCCCATACATGTTGAGAATTAAACATTGGTCTTCCTAATCTTCAGGGCTGTTTTGCATCATCAATCTGCTCACAAATAAGTTCTGAAACTGATTGTTTGTTTGACCATGCTGTGTTAAGTTACAGAACCCAAGTGAATACTAAGCATTACATGTACAAATGATCCTACAGTTTCCCCATCTATCCTAAGCTGCCCTGTGTGCTGTTAATAATCTGGATAGGGAGTTTTAGAATCAAAGCAACTTGATCTGACTTTTCTGATGTTGGACAGTCACATTCCTGGAAGATGGAGAAAGGAGGAATTTTTTCTTCTTCTTATGACAGAGTCAAACCCCCTCTGCTAATTAAAACCAAAACACCCAAAAAGCTCACCTCTCCTTGTAATCTGCTAATAGTGAGAGTGTGAAATAAAATTTCTGATTTCCAACATTTAAAGATAAAAAAATTTAACTTTAACAGTGAACACTAAATAAAACTATTAAAAAACCTGAGCCACATTTTTCTTAACTAATCACTCTGACCCCAGCTCTATTAAAATGTTCAAACAACACAATTAGTAAACATTAAATCAACTTAATATCAAAGTTCATGCAGTCTCTTCTGTTATGTTTATTCCAATTATGCAGTCTTCTCCCAGGATTATTGGTTTGTTTTCTCTGCAAATGTCTTTGTATAAAATTTATTGGTACCTTTTTAGCAAATGCCTTCTGAGAATTTTGTTTTGAGAGCAGGATGCTTATTTCTTCAGATGGCAGTTGGCTCTTCAGTTGAATGGGCAGTTAGCTCTGTCTAATTTTCAAAATGCCTTTTTTATACCCCCATCAGACACCCTCACTGGTCTGATGCCAATATAATAAAATTCCATTTGATTTTGGTATCTTGACCATAATTTAAATTAATTGATTAAGGAAACTGGATTTAAATTTAACCTCAAAACATAACCCCAAGCTGATTGTACATATCATCAATTCTTGGCACACTACCTGTCAACTAATCACAGACCATGTGCTGTCACGATTTCAGCTCAGAAAAGGCGCCTCTCTTAAAGTGACCTACATGTTTTTGATTTTGTAACATTAATGAACTAAACTTTTCAAACTTTTTTGAATGGATGTTTTGTCAATATATGTAGATATTTTAAAATAAAAATGATTTGTTTGTACCTTTTTTCAGATTTCCAAGAGGGTTTGTTGCTATTCCCATCCAGGACTTGCCTTGTATACACTAATGGAAATTGCCAAGCAGAAGGCTATGAAACTATCTACAGTTCTTTCAATAGTGAGAAAAAATACCCAAGATATATATGGAATATAAGCAAGGCACCAAACTTAATCCCATTTTAATTGCTTTTTAAACTGTTCCATAAGAATGTTGATGCTTAATGAATGAACTTATCCCAGCTTGGAATGATATTTTTCAGCTTGCATTGTGTGTAAAACTAACTGAATTCACACTTTTAATTTGAGTATGATTTCTTATCAACTTTGAATATTGGATGTTGCAACATTAATTTGTGGTGATTCATTAAATGTAAAAGATGATGGGTCTTAAATTTTGAGTATGGATTTTTCACCTTTGCAAGCCAAGATTTTAAATATTGATAAGATATGGGTGGTAAATACTAACACTAACAGCTCAATATTTGTTTCTAGCTATGACTTTTTTTCCTTGACTGTGAATTAAAAATTGCAACTTCTTAAAAATCAAATTCTGCTTTCTCTCCATTTTTTTTTTGAAGAATAAAGTTCTGAGGAGACATGGCATGCTGGAGCTCAATGTGCTATGTAGTCTACTTGTAAAGAGTGATTAGCACTTATCACTGTTCAGTGACCACCCCAATAATGTACATGAACTTGTCCAGACCAATGTCTCATGTCATCTAAGATCAAGACAAAGATTCCCCACACATTAAATGACTAAAAAAACTGGTTCCCAGAAGTTCAAAATGATTGTGCCTTTAGCATCAAATGCTGAAGTTTTATAGAACGTATTTTGCAGCTCACTTGTACAAATAATCTGGATGTGAAGATAGGTATGGTTAATAAGTTTGCAGATGACATCAAAATTGATGTAGAGAATAGTGAAGAAGGATACCTCAGTACAAAAATGATCTTGATCAGATGGGCCAGTGAGCCAACAAGTGGCAGATGGTGTTTAATTTAGATAAATGTGAGATGCTGCATTTTGGAAAGGCAAATCAGGGCAGGACTTATACACTTAAGGTGAGGTCCTGAGGAATGTTATTGAACAAAGAGACCTTGGCATGCAGGTTCATAATTCCTTGAGTTACAGATAGACAGGGTTGTGAAGATGTTTAGTACCTTGAACAGTGGGTGATGTTTATACCTTGACCTTAGGAGGTAATGTTTGCCCCTGTACAGGACATTGGTTAGGCCACTTTTAGAATACTATAAGTAATTCTGGTCTCCCTCCTATAGAAAGGATGTTGTGAAACTTGAAGGAGAAGGTATACAAGGATATTGCCAGAGTTGGAGGGCTTGAGCTATAGGGAGAGGTTGAATAGGCTGAGGCTATTTTCCCTAGAGTGTCGGAGGCTGAGGGGTGACCTTTTAAAGAAGTTTATAAAACGACAAGGGCCATGGATAGGATGAATAGCCAAGGTCTTTTCCTCAGGATAGGAAGTGTAAAACTAGAGGGCATTGGTTAAAGGTGAGAGTGGTAAGATTTAAAAGGGACATAAGGGGCAACTTCACACAAAGGGTGGTGTGTATATAGAATTCACTGCCAGATGAAGGCTGGTACAATTACAACATTTAAAAGGCATCTGAGTGGGTTTGGGTTTAGGAAAGGTTTAGAGGAATAAAAGTCAAATGCTGGCAAATGAGATTAGGTTAAATTAGGATATTTGGTTGGCATGGCTAGGTTGAACTGAAGGGTCTCTTTCCATGTTATATAGCTCTGACTCTATGACTGGTGAACTGGTGTATTGCTAGTCTGTATCTAACTGCAGAATAGCAGTAAATATGGCACTCTGGGTTTTTTTAAAATTAATTTAAATTTTCCTGTTCGGCTGTGTCATGGTGGGGACTTGAACCTGAACCTTCGAATCTAGAGGTACCACTGCCACAAGACATATATTCACATTACACTTGCTCCTTAGCAGGCAACAATATAATAAGCCTTTTTTTCATTAGAAAAATGATATTTTAATTTTAGATATTGTCTTAAAAGATATTTTATTATTAAACTAGTTTTGGAATCTTTTTCGTATTCCTTTCTCAAGACATTACTCGTGGTTTTGTTTTTGGTGATAGGATTCATAGATGTGGTATTATTTGCTCCCAGTGCTAAATTGGCATGCTATAGAGGTGTGTTGTGCATGTTGGTCCTTGTAGGAATTGTCCTTGACATTACAAATCTCACTAGTAAGAGACTACATTAGTATTGTGTTTCACCACTTGTTGGGGATGAAGTGATGTCTCTCACTTTGAGCAACCAAATAGTCTGAGTCATAGACACATACAGCACAGGAACTGGCCCTTTGGTCCAGCTGGTCCAGGCTGACCAGATGTCCTAAATAAACCTAGTCCCACTTGCCTGAATTTGGCCCGTATCCCTCTAACTCCTTCCTATTCATATACCCCTCCAGATGCCTTTTAAATGTTGATTGTACCAGCCTCCACCACTTCCTCTATCAGTGAATTCCATAAACATACCACCCTCTGCTTGGAAAAAAAGTTGCCCCTTTTTTAAATCTTTGCTCTCTCATCTTAACCCTATGCCCTCTAGTTTTGGACTCCTGCATCCCAGGGAAAAGACCTTGTCTACTTATCCATGCACATCATGATTTTATGAACTTCGATAAGGTCACCCCTCATCCTCTGATGCTCCAGGGAAAATAGTCTCCATCTATTCAGCCTCTCCCTATAGCTTATAGCCTCAATCTTTTCTCTTTCCATTCAGGTTTTACAACATCCTTCCTATAGCAGAGAGACCAGAATTGTGCACAGTTTTCCAAAAATGGCCTAACAATGTCCTGTACAGCCAGAACATGAACTTTCAACGACTGCGTTCAGTGCACTGAACAATAAGGGTACATGTTAGAATAGCCATTACTGCTTTAGAATCATAGAATTCCCTAGTGTGGAAGCAGGCCATTCAAATCCACCAACCCCCTGAAGAGTATCCCACTCAGGTCCAATCCCTGTCCTATCCAAGTAATCCTGCATTTCCTATGGCTAATCCACCCAGCCTGCACATCCCTGGACACTATAGGGCAATTTAGCATAATCTGCACATTTTTGGACTGAGGAAACCCACGCAGACACTGAGAATGTACAAACTCCATTAGTGTACACATACAGCTGCCAGAGGGTGTAATTGAACCTCGGTTCCTGATACTGTAAGGCAGCAGTGCTCACTACTGAGCCACTGTGCCTTTTTATGTAATTAACACACTTTCGATATAGCTATTTTGCATTGAAATATTCATTTTAATGTCATGTTGAACGTGAGAGGCTCAAATAAGATTGTTTTTGGCTAGTTTGCTTGGAGGAAAAAGGTGGAGTCTATTTCTAAGATTGCATTCCTAGTACAGAAAGAAGAAAATTGATCAGATGTGATGGTCACTGTTTTCTGAATGATGGTCCCATTGTTACAGAATTGGGGTTCATGTTTTTTGGATTGGAACAATAAATAAGGGTATTTTTGCAAAATTTTATGATGCATCTCTTAGCTATATTCAAGTTTTGTCATGATGTGTGAGGTGCAGCAAAACACTTTTTGGATATTGTTTTTAAGGGAAAGGGAGGTTGATAACTAGAAGTAATGTGATCAAATCAAATTTAGTTTGCTTATATATTGGGGATAACCAGAGGTGCTAGCATAAATGATGCATTCAGGTCTCTGCAGCGAGACTTGAACCTGAAGTCTCTGAATGGAATGCTGCTACAGAGCTGCTTCAAACAATATACTAGATACACATTACTCAAAGTGAGAACAGTCTTTGAACCAACAATTTTTACTCATTCTCAGTGGTCATCTAATGTCTGTGAACTAATACCTCATCCTTAGTTGACCTTGAAGATAGCAAGCCACTGTCTTGAAATTGATGAAAGCATTTTTACCATACTGTTAATTAGGGAGTACCAGGATTTTAACTTTGCAAGAATGAAGGAACAATGAATGTCCAAATCTTGGATGTGCAAGAGTTGGAGGGGAGCTTTGTAGGTGGGTGTTTTTTTTTTGCCCTTGTCCTTCTAATTGATAAAAGTCTCAGGATTGGGAAGTGTTGAAGAAAGCTTGGTGAATTACTTAAGTGCATCCTGTAGATGCTACATGCTGCAGACACAGGTCACTGGAGGAAATTAATTTTATAGGTGGTGGATAGGCGACTGATCAAACATTGCTTTGACAAGACGGTCAAGCCTTTTGAATGCTGTTGCAATTGTAACCATCCAAGCAAATGGGGAATATTCCAATGCACTTCTGGCTTGTGTCTTACTGAGGTGCTTTTTGGTTCTTCTGAAGGTCATGACTCCAATGTCTTCTCGAATTCTACCAGATCTGAGTTTCTCCAGCAATGTCTGTTTTTGTTTCAGATCTTCAGCATCTGCAGTTCGTTCTTTTATTTTAAGTTTATGAACTTTTATGGAGACTGGGGAAGATGGAGTTCCCCAGGGGTCAGTGTTGAAACTTGCTTTTCCTGACCAATATTTATTGCTTTTAGATCTTGGTACGCAAGGGCAGAACTTCAGCATTTGCAGATGAGATAACATTTGGAAAAATTGTAAAATGTGAAGATAGTTTAGAATTTCAGAAATGTGAAGAAGTGGAATGGATGGATGGATAGGTGGCAGATAAAGTTCAGTATGGAAGAGTGAGACATTTTGGTGGGATGAATGTAGGCAGACAATACAAAGGCAGACAATAACTCTTTAGGGGTTGCAGAAGTACTTTCACCTGGATGGTAGTATGTGTGAGCCATTAAAGGGCAGGACCGATTTGAGAGAAACCAGTCGAGCATAAATAGGGGCATAGAGTATAAGGGTAAGGAGGTTGTGATGCACTTGTAGAAGGCACTAGCTAGAAAATTACATCTATTCCTGTGCACCTCACTTTAGGAAGATTGTGGAAGTAAGAGTGTGTGGTAAAGGTGGTTTGGGTGGTTTTAGGGATGAGGAATTTCATTTATGAAGTTGAGTGGAAAAGTTTGGACTGTTTCAGAGAGATGAGGCGATCTGCTTGTCCAAAATTCTCATGATTCTGAATACTTCATTATGAATAAGGAGAAAATGTTCCTACTTGTAAAATGTTCCTACTGAGAATGAGAGCATGAAAATTTAAAATCATTAATAAAAGGTGCAGTGATCGAAGTCAGTGAGCCGATTATCATTTTTGAGTTCCGTGTAGGTCAAAACTGAAGTCAATGGGAATTGGACAAAACTCTCCACTGATTTGGAGTCATACCTTGTACAAAGCTGTGATTGTTCAAGGTTGGTCATTTCAGCCCTTGGACTTCTTCCAAGTAGTATCCTGGACTCAACCACATTCAGCTGTATGAAGTTTACAAACTGGGACGTTTGTACAATTGTACAATCTCCCATACTGTTCGTGACTGTCATACTGAAGTGTTCTGTGTCTAATTGCAGCAAGACTTCAACAACCTCCATGGATTGGCAAGTGACAAGTAACATTGAAATCACATAACTGGAAGGAGAAAATTCAACCATCATCTCTTGACATTTGATGGCCTTGATGGTCAATGGTATTGCCATTATTGAATGAGCCACAATCAACATTCTGACAGTTACCCTGGTCCAGAAACTGAGCCAGACTTGCTCTTCCTTATAATAGGTACAAGGAATTATGAGGGTAAAAAATGAGGTCTGCAGATGCTGGAGATCACAGTTGAAAATGTGTTGCTGGTTAAAGCACAGCTCAGGCAGCATCCAAGCAATAGGAAATTCGACGTTTCGGGCATAAGCCCTTCATCAGGAATTCCTGATGAAGGGCTTATGCCCGAAACGTCGAATTTCCTATTCCTTGGATGCTGCCTGACCTGCTGTGCTTTAACCAGCAACACATTTTCAACAAGGAATTGAGGTGAGTAACTCACTTCCTGATTCCCTAATGCCTGACTGCAATCCACAAGACAGAAGAGTGATGGAATACTATATTTGCCTGGCTGAGTGTGGGTCCAACAATGTTCTTGGCTCAACATCCAAAAGCAACCTTGATTTGCATCTCGTCAAGCACTTTCAACTTGAACTCCCTTCATTAGTTACTCATAGTAGCAGTATTGTTAACCAACTACATTAAGCACACAACAACTTCCCAAAGCTCCTCTGATAGCACCTCACAAACCTTTCACCTCTGCCACCCAGAAGATCAATAGGAACAACGACACATGGACATTTCTCTCCTTGACACACATCATCCTGAATTGGAAATACTTTACCAGTCCTTCACTGTCATTGGGTCAAAATCCTGGATTTCCCTTAGCAACAACCTCTCCAAAAGAACTGTAGCAGATCAAGAAGGTAATTACCATGCCTTCTCCAGGGCTTTGGGAGGGGTCATAAATGCTGTTTTAGATTCCTGTGAATAAATGTATGGAAAATGAATTTATATAAGTTATGAAGCTGTTTAAAAGTAGATTCAAAAGTAAATTTGGAAAGAAATGGCTATGCAGACATGTAAAGAAAAAAGTAAAAGAATAGAAAAGAGGAAACAGTGGAAAAATAGATGTAATTAAGCTTAGAGAAAGTTGGAGATGCATGCTAGAAGAAGGGATTTATAAATGAGGATAAGTATTTTAAATTCCACACATTCAAGATGGTAAATCACTGGAAGTGGCTGAGATGAGATGATAGAGAAACAGGAGCTAGGCCTAATCACTTGACTAAAAGTAAATCACTTTCCTTCAAGTATTAAACTAACCTCATCATTGAAAAAGTAAGACGATTAATTGGGTGGTCCTTGTGGGTGGCACAGTGGTTAGCACTGCTGCCTCACAGCGCCTGAGACCCGGGTTCAATTCCCGCCTCAGGCGACTGACTGTGTGGAGTTTGCACGTTCTCCCCGTGTCTGCGTGGGTTTCCTCTGGGTGCTCCGGTTTCCTCCCACAGTCCAAAGATGTGCGGGTCAGGTGAGTTGGCCATGCTAAATTGCCCATAGTGTTAGGTAAGGGATAAATGTAAGGGTATGGGTGGGTTGCGCTTCGGC
The DNA here is from genome assembly GCF_020745735.1 of Hemiscyllium ocellatum. Classification (NCBI taxonomy): domain Eukaryota; kingdom Metazoa; phylum Chordata; class Chondrichthyes; order Orectolobiformes; family Hemiscylliidae; genus Hemiscyllium; species Hemiscyllium ocellatum. The sequence continues at coordinate 63,888,399 of NC_083414.1, forward strand.
GGGTCAGTGTGGACTTGTAAGTAATCTTTAAATGACTACTGACAAGAATGATACTTGGAATGGGTAGCTCACTGATTAGAACAGTATTCCTTCATCTTGGCAGTCTGTATTAGAATTTGTCTTGAGGTGGTTGATGAAAGTTTTCTTTCTTGTTCACAATCCCAACTTGTTTTATTTATGATGTGTTAGAAACCAGCAACTGATAGCAAGAAAAATATAACTACTCTAAAATAAAAGATGCTTGGGAAAACTACCATCACAATCAATAGAAACAAAGTGATTAGAGTTATTAAAATATATTTAGATCTGCAAATATTTAGATGTCCAAAGATGTACATTAGATGGATTGGCCGTACTAAATTGTCTCATAGTGTCCAGAGATGCGCTGGCCAGGTGGATTAGCCATGGTAAATGTGGGTATGGGGATAGGATTGGCAGGGGTGGGGTGGGGTGGTGCTGAATCTGAATGGGATACTCTATGGATGGTGGGTGCAGAGTCAATAGGCTGAATGGCCTCTTTCTGCACTGTAGGGATTCTATTATTCTGGATTCTTACCCCAGTTATGTACTTGAGGAGCAAGAATTTGAGCTTTCTTGTGTTCTGCTAGACTTTAATATTGCTGGAGGATTATAGGTAATTGAAAAGTCACTGAAGTCGTATGGCTATGTACTGGAAAGCATGTGGTAGGTGCATGGTAGAGATTATTTTTAACTTGGCACATACTATATCTGACCTAAAAGTGTTCAATTCTGATGCCATTTGAAAGCATTCCATTTTTAAATACCTTTCATCCCAAGTGCAAAAGTTTAATTAAACAAAAATGCTACCATTTTAATTCTGAATAATGGTGTAAGTTATTTTAAAAGCTTGACTGCCTTAGTGGAAGTTCACAAACAGTTTAAAAATGCATGATACCATTTTTGGAATATTCGAAAGATTAGCAGATCTGCAATCACAATGTGATTGTTGATCACACGGTGGCTCAGTGGTTAGCACTGCTGCCTCACAGTGCCAGGGACCTGGGTTCAATTCCCACCTCAGACAGACTGTCTGTGTGGAGTTTGTACATTCTCCCAGTGTCTGTGTGGGTTTCCTCACACAGTCCAAAGATGCCTATGCTAGGTGAATTGGCCATGCTAAATTGCCTGTAGTGTTAGGTGCATTTGGCAGAGGTAAATGTAGGGGAATGGGTCTGGCTGGGTTGCTCTTCGGAGGGTCGGTGTGTACTGGTTGGGCTGAAGGGCCTGTTTCCACACTGTAGGGAATCTATTGATCAATGTCTTTATATTTATCTTAAACATATGTGTGTGATTTAATTCAATTGATTTGCGCTGGGCAGGATTTATATTGCTTAATGGTAAGGTCTTGGGGAGTGTTTCTGAACACACAGAACTTGAAGTGCATTTCATAAGTTTATTGGAAGTGGAGTAACAGGTAGATAGGACAGTGAAGAATGGATTTGGTACGCTTGCCTTTATTGATCAGTGCATAGGATTTGGGAGGTCATCTTGTGCCTGTACAGGCCATTTGTTAGGCCACCTTTGGACTACTGATCAATTGGAATGATTGACATGGAGGTTGGGTTCGCGGGCAGGGGAGCAAGCTGTGACCTCATCAAGATGGCGGACCGGACAACCCAGTCTCTACCCGGGACCACAAGCCCTCAATAGACCTTACTAATATGGCCGCCGGATGTCGCTTTGACCTCAGTAAGATGGCGGCTGGACTTGCGGGGTTTGATGTTTGTTCTGTGCTGTCGGAATTAAATTGACCTTTATCGTCATGGATAAGAAAAAGAAAACGTTCGATGTGACGGCAGCGTCGGTGAGTGTCGAAGGTTGTGGGTAATCACCTCCTGTGTGTTGTGAGGATGGAGAGGCAGGCCCCGTGTTAGTCCCCGGCCTACCTGGCTGCTGGGCCTGCCCCCCGCGTCCATTCACCGGGGAGCGGGGGGGCACTGGGGCAGTCGGGGGGCGGGGGGCACTGGGTCAGTCGGGGGGGGCACTGGGTCAGTCGGGGGGGCACTGGGTCAGTCGGGGAGCGGGGGGCACTGGGTCAGTCGGGGGGGGCACTGGGTCAGTCGGGGGGGCACTGGGTCAGTCGGGGGGGCACTGGGTCAGTCGGGGGGGCACTGGGTCAGTCGGGGGGGCACTGGGGCAGTCGGGGGGCAGGGAGCGCTGTCTGTTGAATGCTTTGGATCTAATTAGCAGCTTTCTGAGGCTCACGCGGAATTAAAAACAAATACATCTCAAGTATTTCCTAATCCCTGCACAATCCAAAATACTTCATAAACTGGAGGTCGCCCACAACGTGAATGTTTGTAACAAAAGCAAATATGGCTGGAGAAACTCAGCAGGACTGATAGTGTCTGTGGGAGTGATACAACATCAATGGTTCGGGTCCACTGGCATTTCGTTAGAACCAGACCCGCTGAGTTTCTCCAGCCATTTCTTTTTGTTTCAGGTTTCCAGCATCCAGAGGTCTTTGTTTTATGTTATTGCTTGAACCCTTATTTGTACCGTTTTCTTTCCCTGTCCTTTGTGCTCACTGATTTACATTAGCTCTCGGTCTGACAAAACTTTCATTTCTAAATTCTCATCCTTAAATTCTTGTCCTTTCCTGCCTCTACAATTTGCTCTTACTTTCTGAGAAATCTATCTACCTCTAATTCTGGCCTTTCTGCATCCTTATCTTTTCTTCACTGCCCCTCCCCCAATACTGGGGGTCATGCCTTCAACCCTTGGGTCCTGAACTCTGTGATGCCGCCACTGAACAACCTCTCCCTCTCCTCTGTCAAAGCCATCTTAAGAGTTACATCAGTAGCCAATCTTTTAATCTATCCAAATGGCCTGGATTTTGTGGTCAGCATCAAACAAACTATGAATTGAATTGAATTGAATTTATTGTCACGTGTACTGAGACACAGTGAAAAGTTTTGTCTTGCAAGCAAAACAGGCAGATCAGTGTTAAATAGCAAAGATAAGTAAATAATAGATAAACAGCAGCAAAACAACAACATAGGTACAGGCGAATTCTAAGAGTTTGTGAGTCCATTCAGTATTCTAACAACAGTAAGGTAGAAACTGTTTCACAACCGGCTGGTGTGTGTGTGTGTTCAGGCTTCTATTCCTTCTTCCCAATGGTAGACATTGTAGAAAAGTATTGCCAGGGTGGGATGGATCTTTGAGAATGCTGGTGATCTTTCCTGGATAGTAGGCTTGGTAGATGGATTCTGGAGATGGGAGGTTGGCCTTTGTGATTGTCCGGGTTACTCTCTGTAACCGTCTCCAATCTTGAATGGTACAGTTGCCATATCAGGTAGTGATACATCCAGGCAGTATGCTCTCGATGCACCTATAAAAGTTTGGCTGTCATGCCAAATTTTCTCAGTTGCCTGAGGAGGAAGAGACATTGTTGGGCCTTTGTAATCAGAGTGTCCACATGAAGAGTCCAGGAAAGCTTGTTGTGGATGACTACTCCCAGGTGCTTGACACTCTCCACTCATTCCACCTCTGCGCTGTTAATGTATAGGGGGCATGAGTAATATCCCGCAGAAAGTCAGTAATGAGTTCCTTGGTTTTACCGGTATTGAGAGCTAGGTTGTTCTCGGTGCACCATTTTTCCAGGTCTTCCACCTCCCGTCTGTAGTCTGTTTTGTTGTCATCTGAGATTTGACCAACTATGGTGGTGTCATCAGCGAACTTATAAATGGCATTAGTCTGGAAGTTGGCAATGCAGTCATGGGTATACAGTGAGTACAGTCGGGGACTGATATGCACCCCTGGGGGTGGGGGGGGCTCCAGTGTTGCGTGTTAGTGAGGATGGAATATTGTCTCCATTCTTCACTGATTGTGGCCTATGTAGTGGAAGAATCATTCCATATTCTTTAAAGATTACAAGGAGATGCAGAAAATGCCTTACGAAGTTAAACTTTAATTTGCAAAGAAAAGCTGTGACAATCAGCCAATGGCTTCCCAATTGCTCACAAGTCCTTTATCTCACTGCAGTTTATACAGTTGTTGTTCCCGTGTTTATTGGATAACATTAGCATAACCATCATACTGGCTTGCTTTGTCTTTCTAAACTAATCATTGTCTGCCACACTGATTTCCAAAATTACACTTAACCTATCACAGTGTGCTACCATTATCTGTTACTGGAGCTCTGTAATATGACTCTGTGCACACATTACAGCACTAAGTTAATGACATAACTGCCAGAGTAACTTCCATACCTGTGGGTCAGGAAACTGAGGATCCAGTTGCAGAGAATGGGGTTTAGTCCAAGATCACTAAGTTGAGTAATCAGTCTTAAGGGGATAATAGTGTTGAAGACTGAACTGTAGTCAATGAGTAGGATTCTTACATAGCTGTTCTTGGTGTCATGATATTGTAGGGAGGAGTGAAGGGCAAATGATATGGATTCTGACGTGGATCGGTTGGTCCGATAGGCAAATTGGAGTTGGTCAAGAGTAGTGGGGAGTCTGGAGTTGATTAATGCCATGACCAGCCTTTCAAGCACTTTATGACCATTGAAGTTAGGGCCACTGGGCGGTAGTCATTGGGGCATGCTGCATGAGCCTTCTTAGGTACAGAGATGATGTTGGCCCTCTAGAAACAGACAGGGACAGTGGCCTGCTGCAGGGAGGGGTTAAAGATGTCCGAGAAGACCTCTACAGTTGATCTGCGCATGCTCTGAGTGCACACCTCGTACTCCGTCTGGTCCATCGCTTTCCTTGGATGCACGTGAAGGAAAATTGATCTGACCTCTGATGCAGTGACTGTCGGGATAGGTTCGTCAGTACTTGTCAGAATAGGTATTACTTCTTCGCCGATATTCTGCTCAAAGCGAGCATAGAAGGCGTTGAGACGATCTGGGAGGGATGTGTCTTTGTCTGCTATCTTGCGCTGTCTGTTTTAAGAACCTGTGATGTCATTCAGTCCTTGCCATAGTTGCCGGGTGTTTGGCTGGGTCTCTAGTTTGGATCGGTATTGGTCCTTGGCTGTCTTAATGGCTCTGCAAAGGCCAGACTTGGATTCCTAATATTTGAGTGGGTCTCCTGATCTGAAGGCCTCACGCCTGGTTTTTGGCAGGTTCCGTATGTCCTGATTCATCCAGGGTTTCCTGTTGGGGAACACCCAGATTGAGGTCCTCAGTATGCAGTCCCTCCACACACTTGCTGATAAAGTCTGTGACGGTGGTGGCCTACTCGTCCAAGGTACCTGTGGACTGTTTGAACACGGCCCAATCAGCCAATTCCAGACAGCGCCAGAGTTGATCCTCTGCCTCCTCCAACCAGCACTGGACCTGTATCCGTGAGGGGGTCTCCTTGAGCTTTTGACTGTAAGCCGGGAGTAGAAACACGGCATTGTGGAAATGAGAGTGGGGGATGGAACGGTAGGCATCGTTCTCAGTGGTGTAGCAGTAATCTAAAATGTTTGGGCTCCTGGTGGGGCAAGTAATGTTCTGGTGGTACTTAGTCAACACCTTCCTTAGATTTGCATTATTAGTTATGTATTGCCTACAGTTTTCTTATAGGCTTTTGAGTGGCAAGTGGAACCTTACAATAGGAGTTGATGCAATGCCGTTTAGAGATGCTTATGCAGGTCACGGAACCAGGGCAAGCAACTGCTTGTCTCTCCAAGCAGATTGAAGAACTCTTAGAGATACAAAGCATGAATCAGGTTATGTAAGTTACAGTATTAAATCTATATATAGTAAGTAAATACAGTGGAGAAGGAAACCAGGATAAAATTAAAGGGAAGTGATGAGAGACAAAAAAATGTAATTTTAGTAATTAAAATCTGATGGAATAATAGTCCATAGTTTGTGTAAAAATCCATTTTCAGTGTTGGAGAAATTATTTGGAAGTAATACACATCCTTTATCCTTTCAACCTGTCTGCAACCTTTGATAAGATTGGCCCCACTGTCTTGATCCAATGGTTTTCTCTTATTATCCAGTGGGTGGGAGTCCTCTCAATTGCTTCCATTCTTCTGTATTTAATCATAGCCAGGGAATCACCTACAATGGCTTCTCTATCAACTCCTGCTCAGTTGTGCCCTAAAGTTCGAGCCTTGGTCCTTTACTATTTCTCATTATAGTCTGTCTCCAGGCAACATCATCTGAAGATGTGATGTCAAGTTGCACATATTTGCTAATGATACCTCACCACATCTTTTCATAATCCATTCATTGTGTTCGGTTATTGTCTCACATTCACTATCAAATGAGCAGAACATTCCTCCATTTAAATATTGGGAAGACTAAAATGATTATTGCTGCTGACTCCATTCCTCTCCCTTATAACTATCCAAGTCTGAAATAGACTGTGATCAAGTTTGACTCCAGACCTTCTGTCTGCTGCTACAGTTGGGTCACCTGCTTGAATGTCCATAATACTGCCTGCCTCTGTTCCTGCCTTGGTTTATCAATGACTGCAATTCTTGTTCATCCCTTTATTACGTCTAGATTGGACTATTCCAATGTGCTTCTAACTAACTTCCAAGGTTCTGCCATTCGTAAACTTGAGGTTCCTGTGTCATGAGTTGTGCCAATGTTTTGTTCAACCATGACCCCTCTACTTGCTGACTTAAGTTGACTTCAGATTGACAGTGCCTTGATTTTAAAATTTCCAAACTTGTTTTCTCTCCAGGACTTTGCTTTGTACCTAGTTCTGTAACCTCCTCAAGCTCGGAGCCCACCTAATGTCTGTGCTGTTCTAATTCTTGCTTCCTTGTGCGTATCTGATTTTGATTGCTCCAATATTGGTGGCCATGCCTGGACTTGCACAGACACAAGGCTCTGGAATTTCCTCCCTACACTTCTCTGTCTCTCCCTCTTCTTCCTCTTTTAGGATAACCGTTAAAACCTGTTTCTTTGACCTAATTTTAGGTCATCCACCCCATAGCACTTTTTGTGGAGTGAAGTGTCTGGATTGGTAGAATGGGTACAGAACAGAAGGAGGCCAATGAGCCTGTCATTACTGTTCAAGAGGGCCACTTAGCCACTGCCATTCCTCATAGTCTTATGAATCCTTTCCTTTCCCCCATTATGTTTGAAACCTGTAATCCAGCCGCCTTCATTGGGCGCTCCGAAATGCAAAAACCAACAGAACTGTGGATGCTATAAATCAGAAATGAAACAGAAATTGCTGGAAAAGTTCAGCAGGTCTGACAGCATCTGTGGAGAGAAATCAGAGGAAGGGTCACCAGATCTGAAACGTTAACTCTGATTTCTCTTTGCAGATGTTGCTAGAGCTGCTGAGCTTTTCGAGCAACTTCTGTTTTGTCTCTGACATGCACACCATTTTGCTTTCCCCAGCATGTCACCTTCAGCTCTTTTACCAATCCCTTCAATCGGTGCCTTCTGATTCTTAAACACTTTCATCAAAGGGAACAGCTTTTCATCTATTCTGTCAAGACCTCTCATGATTTTGAACATCTGTTTTGAGGTTTTTATGTTAAAAGCAGTATAAGTTGTTAAGAATTAGGACTTACCACACCAGTCAACATTCATTTGCAGTTCAGTAGACATTTTCTGGGATATTCTTTCAGTATTTAGTGGGTGTGTGCCATAGCCTTTCCCTGTTTAAGTGAATGGATGTGTTGAGGCCTGTGGAAGAGCAGGAAGATTTGCACATCAGCTCTCTGATTTCCGGATTATGTGCTCCAGCCATGATATAGTGGTTGAACTAAAATCTTTTTACTCGTGGGAAGAAACACAGTGATTGAGCTACTACTGTTGCAAATTCAGCCTTTGGCTTTCCTGATCGTTATCCAGTGAACTGGAAAGTCTGTGTGTGTGAGACTGTACAAGCTTAGGCCTAGCTGTGATGCCTCTGACAGTTGAATAGGTTATAGCTGGTCATTGTTTCAACGTGTGCACACAAGTTTCAACTTGTGCACTATAACAAAGTGCTAATAGAGTGGTTTTACCTACCATCAAATAATACTTCTGTGAGGGAAAAATGAAAAGTGGTTGCAACTAGTAAAATGCACATGTTATTCTTTGTAAAGAGAATACCTTTGTATTGGCCTTTCTTACACCAACAAGCATTGATTTCTCTGAGCAAGATTATTAACTGGGGCACTATAACCCTTAATTGCTGATAGCTGTCTGGTTTGAAAAAAACATAAAAGCAGTTTTTCTAAGATGGATAAAATGCATTTGTGGTTTGATTTTTGACGTCATTTCCTTTGGTCCATAAATAACGTTATAATGAGAACTCCTCCAGCAGTGGGCAGCTGTCATTTTCAGTTGTATCACACTACTTTCCATCATTCTCAAATTGTCACATTTGGAAAACATCTTCCAGGCCTTCAGTGTTACAATTGTCAGTGAGAGCACAATTGTGACGATCTGAATTAAATAGAATAAGAGTCCAGAACAGAGAACTGACCAACTTGTTGGCTTAAATTTCAGGTTACAAGTTGCGAGGTTTCCTCAAACCACCATTGAGCAGTAAAGCACAATGAGTAAAAGCAAGATTGAACATTACTGGAGAACTTAGTTCAATCAGCTTACTGTCACTGATGGGAAAGGTTCTAGATCGTTTCCTTTATTTTCTCACAGGATATGGGCTTACTGGCAAACTCTGCATTCATTGTCCATCCTCAACTACCCTTGAACTGAATAGCCTGCTAAACCATTTGGGAGGGCAGCTCAGAGTCAGCCACATTGCTGTGGGTCTGCGATCATATAAAGGCCAGACAAGGTGGTAAAGATGGCAGATTTTCTTCTCTAAATGGCCATTATTGAACTAGCTGGGTTTCTGCACAGTCAGCGATACTTGTCACGTTGACACTGACATAGAATCCCAGCAGTGCAGAAACGGGCCATTTGGTCCCACAAGTCCACACTCCGAAGAGTGTCCCACCCAGACCCATTCCCTTATTCTATTACTCTATATTTCCCCTGACTAATGCACCTAACCGGCACATCCCTGAACACTACGGGCAAGTCAGCATGGTCAGTCCTCCTAATCTGCACATCTTTGGATTGTGGGAGGAAACCAGTGCACCCGGAAGAAACCCACGCAGACGATGGGAGAATATGCAAACTCCACACACACAGTCACCAAGGCTGGAATCAAACCTGGTTCCCTGGCGCTGTGAGGTAACATTGTTAACCGCTGAGCCACCATGTCACCCCCACGGTCACGGTCTCCATCACTAAGATTTATTTAATATTCTAGGTTTATTGGCTGAACTTAAATTCCAGCAGCAACTGTGGTGCAATTTGAACCTATATCCCCAGAACATTAGATTTTGCCTTTAAACTGCTTGTTCAGTGATATTACCTCCCTGCCCACTGTCTCCTGATTTTCATATGTTCAACGGTGTTATGAAACATGTCAATCAGAAAATTTGACACTTTATTTTTAGGCAGGCTGTTATCTATTTAGCTGCACGTTACCTAATTTCACCCTCATTTTTGTCATGAGTCTATCATGGGGTACCTTATCAAAGGTCTTATGAAAATAATCATGTGACATTTACTGAATTGCCCCTGTCTATTCTTCAACCAGATAACGGAAAAAATGAAAAAATTCTGTCAGGCTAGTTAACTGTGGCTTTGAAGGGTGGAGTAGTCTTAAAAATAAAAACAGGGCCTCAGAAACCTCTCCGTTCCACTTTGAGAATTCTGTACCTACATCTCCGTCTCCAGAGTGAAGTCAGGTGTGACATACTTGTTCAATAAGCTGCCACTGTCCTGTGGCTCCACACACAGATTGCCCCATTGATCCCTAAAGGACCCGGCTCTTTCCCTGGTTATCCTGTTTCCCTTAATATGCTTACAGAATATCTTGGGATTCTTCCTAATCTAGACCCGCTAGTGTTTCTTTCGTGTTCTCTCTTTGCTCCCCTAATTGCTTTCTTAAATTCTTCTCCGCTGGGGCCTTTGTTGATTTGCTGCCTTTGCAAGTGTTAAAAGCTTCTCTTTTTTTCTTGTTATTGGGTCCTGAATATTCCTAGATATCCAGGGTTTTCCGGGCTTGTTACTCCTACATTTCATCCTAAAGGGAACGTGTCAGGCTGGACTCTCACCAAGCCTAGTTTGAATGTCCCCACTCTTCTGCTGTAGATATACCCACAAGCATTTGCTCCCAGTCTACATTGGCTAGATCCTGTCTTATTTTAATAAAATTTGCCTTCCCACATTCTAAAACATTATTTTTCTGCAGGCCATCTTTTTTCCCCCTCAAATGAATTGTTTTGTGGTTCCAGTCACAAAAATGCTCCCCCACAGCTACCTCGGACTCTTGATTCATGTGAATGCCTTTTGTTTTGTAGCTGCTTCCTAATTTACATTTATATAGCACCTTTCATGATCTCAAAGTACTTTACGGTAAATGAATGTTGTGACTGGTTGTAGGAAATACAGTAGCCAGTTTGTACTGTATAATGCAAGCACCCACAAACAACAGTGGTAGACAGCTAAGAGTAAGCTGCTAGCCCTTTTAAACAGGAGCATGATGAAAACTCAGTAAAGACCATTTTGAAGGCAGTGCACAAGGGCAGGTTAGCAGTTTCATTTATCATGGAATCACAGAATGCCTACAATGTGGAAACAGGCCCTTCAGCCCAACAAATCCACACCAACCCTCTGAAGAGTAACCCATCCAGACCCATTCCCCTACATTATATTTACCCCTGACTAATGCATTGAACCTACACATCCATGAACACTGCAGACAATTTTAGCACAGCCAATTCAACTGACCTGCACATCTTTGGACTGTGGGAGGAAACCGGAGCACCCGGAGGAAACCCACACAGACACGGGGAGAATGTACAAACTCCACACCGACAGTCGCCCAAGGCTGGAATTGAACCCAGGTCCCTGGTGCTGTGAGGCAGCAGTGCTAACCACTGAGCCACTGGATTTCAAAGAGGAAATTACTACCCTATTAGTTTCAATCTTGTCAGATGTGAGAGACAAATAGTGCAAACGAATAAATAATCTGTATTTAGAAAATATTTATTGCAATATTAAGTCAGCCCTGAGCAAAACTTTGTTAATGCAAGCAAAGTTCTCAGGAATTCATAAAACTCTTCAAAACCAGAGAATTGTCTTTGAAATATAGTCTTTGTTGTTGTTGGCTTGAAAGCATCCCATATATACAGAGGAAGACCCCCCCCACCCCTCAAACAGCAAGGCTGTAAGTGTTTGAGGGAGGCAGATTCCCAGCTCTTTAATGAAGAGTGTCATTGGTTCTTTTGCATGACCTGAACAGGCTGATGTGTAACCTGTCATCTAAATGAAAGTATCTCTGGGGCATTGTAGCTGTCCCTAAGTATTACACCTAAGCATTAGCCTGGACTATATACTACATTCCTGGCGTAGGATTTAAGTCACAGCATTTTCAGAGGCAGGAATATTTCCATATGAATAACAGCAAGTTATTCAATTCCGGAGCCTGTTCGACCATCCAGTTTGACCATTATTGATCCATGTGACACCTTGAAAGCTTTCATTGAGAGCTCCAGGTGCCACTCCTATCCAACGCTGACCAAAGGAACTGTTTAAGGGGCACAGTGTCTGATGTGACAAAGCTCCTCTTTTTATCAAGGATTTTGCTGTCCTTGGCTTTTTTTCAGGGAGGTTGTAAACGTTACTGACTCCGAAAAGTCTGGGTTAAAGGGTTTTAGGGCCAATACTTGGTCAGGCAGAAGGCGTTCAAGTTTTAAAAAAAAACTTGTATATTGAAAGGGGAGTGGCCGGTTCTCTCGGCTCAGTTTTACTCCGGATTTGGTTTGGTGTTTAGCAGTAATGTGGAAAAAGCTGCTGGACCCTGAAGCAGATCCAGGCTGGTACTCTCTCTCTCTGACTCCCATCTGTAAGAACTTGTGTTTTTTTTTACATTTTTGTGTTTATGAGGATAGTTGCAAGTATTTGGAACAGTATCATTAAGTTGGGGTGATTGGTTGGGTTTTCGGAGAGATTAAGTTATTCGGTATTCTGTTTTCTGTTGTTAGTGTTTCATTCAGTAATCTTGTAAATAAATTCTGTTTTGTTTAAAACTAAGTGGTTTGTCCAGCTGATTTGGAATATCCACTGTACACCTACTTAAAACAACTTGCAAAGTTAGGGCCTAGTCTATCATCTTGAAATGTTTTGAGGGGGGTGTAGCCTTGTCCATGACAATGTCAATTCTTAATTTTGACCTGAAAATGTTTTGCAATTCTTCGAACAATGGAGGGAAAATTAGTGTATTTATTACTATCACATAGAGCTCTGGATAGAAAGTAAATTATCTTCTCATAGCAACTACAATGTTTGCGTTTAATAAACTAGTGTTCCATTTCATCTTTAAAAGTGATTCCTTTGTTGTCCGTTTATATTGTATGCCATCAGCATATTAGGCTAGGCAACATCCGAGGAGCAGGAGAATCGACGTTTCGGGCATAAGCCCTTCCTCGGGCAGGATTCCTGAAGAAGGGCTTATGCCCGAAACGTCGATTCTCCTGCTCCTGGGATGCTGCCTGGCCTGCTGTGTTTTTCCTGCACCACGGTTTTCAACTCTGGTCTCCAGCATCTGCAGTCCTCACTTTCTCCATCAGCATATTAGGTCTGCTGTCTTTCATGGCAGGACACAATATTTCTGTATCCACCTGATATGCAATTCTTGGGATTTTTAATTTACAAATTGTTCCAACAACCCTGTATTGTTATTGAAAAGGAAAAATTCTGTGTTTCAGCTGGTGGATCTGAAGGCAGAACTTTACCGGAAACAGGAGGAATTCAAACAGGATAAACTTTTGAAAGAAGCGGGGGCTCCATTTAAAGCAAAACCAGTGAACAAGGTAGGAGTGTTGTAACTGTCATTGCTACTGTTTCTCATCGGGCTCGTAGAGGTCATGGAATTTGCCAAGTGACAATCATGTTACTATTAATGTCTGTGTGAATGTTGTGCTCAGTGAGTGAGGGAAAGCATCTGACAGTCATTTTGTCTTTTCAGTTCGATTTGGAGAGACGTAGTCGGTGAGGTGAAAGCATCTCACAGGATGCAATATTGTCACATCAATGTCCATTAACTTCAGTTTAATTTTCCTTTTTCTTTGAGTGTTTATGTCAGTGTTCGAAAGCAGCCTTGTGATGACACTGTTCTTGAGTCACACTGACTTTAATTGCTCTTGAGAAATGGCAGACTGGTGCCCATTGAAGTTCTTAGTGAGCTAGGTTTTGTTTTAGTTGTTTTTCTCTGATTGTGCCTTCACTCTCACCAAACAGATGAGGAGAGTCTTTCTTTCTCCCAAGTGTGTGTTAGCAGGAGAAGACTGGGTAGATCAACATAAACTATTTCCACTGGGTGGGGATTCTGGAACTAGCCAGCAAAGTCTAAGAATTAGGGCTAGACTATTCAGAAGAGATGTGAGGAAGCACTTTGACACTCAAACAGGATGGTAGACGTATGGAACTCCCTTCGCTGTATGTATGAGAATATTTATCTTTCAATTTCAGCTTGTAAGTTATTTCTAGATAAACATTGTCCATACCTAAATCATTTCAGGTTGGGGCTGAGACACATTATTGGCGGTGTGTTTGATAGTGGCGAACTGTGACAGTATTGGAAAGCATTCAGTCTCCCTCACATGCCACACCTTGATGACTAACCAAGCATTTCTTAAAAAAATAAATCACTGCTTTGTACTTTTTTCTGAAACTGAGATTGCCTTATTGGGCATTACTTGACAACACCTGTCGTATTCGTGGAGATGCAGGGAAATCTTAAACTGATGATCTGTAAATTTTAACAGAAGCCAACTATCTGGACCAAGCAAAATGCCGGGGTTTTAAATCGGGCTGAGAAGGACATAGAAGAAAGCATTGAGGAACAGCAGACTCTCGATAAATCAAAGTAAGAGTTTGATCTGAAATTTATATTCAATGTGAGTCAATATCCTAGAATGGTAATTGTTATTAACTGTTTAGTGAGACTTCAATTGACAACCTAATATCTTTGGATAAACATTGTTGGCTGTTGCTGGGGAAACCACTGATGTCTATAATGAAGGATGTGGTAACTGAATACTTCACAAATTTTCAACCAATCAAGGAGAGCCGGTATGGATCCGTGTCTGGTAGGTCTTGCCGTCAAATCTTATTGAAGTTTTTGAAGAGGTGACTAAAATAGTGGACTGGGAAACGTCTATGGATGTTGTTTATATGGATTTCCAGAAGGCATTTGATAAAGCCCCACATCAGAGACTGTTAAGTAAAGTCGAAGCCCATGGAATTGAGCACAAATTATTGATATGGCTGGGAAACTGGTTGAGTGACTGGTGACAGAAAGTAGAGATAATGAGTAGGTTATTAAATTGGCAGGATGTGACCAGTAGTGATCCACAAGGATCTATGTTAGGGCCTCAATTACTCGCGTTATTTATTCATGATTGGATTATTGGATAATTGCATATAAAGGCATATATCCAATTTTTTTTGATGGCACTAACCTAGGTGACATTGTAAACAGTGTGTTTGATAGCATAAAATTGCAAAGGGAATTTGATAGACCGTGTGAATAAGCAGAATTGTGGCAGATAGAATTCAATGTAAGCAAGTGTAAGGTTATCCATTCAGAACTCACAAAGGAGCGATCAGGGAACTTTCTAGATGGTTTGGAGTTAAATACAGTAGATGTTCAGAGAAACTTGGACATTCAGGAGTACAGATCTTTAAATGCCACAACAAGTGCAGAAAATAATCCTGAAGAAGGGCTCACGCCCAAAACATCGATTCTCCTGCTCCTTGGATGCTGCCTGACCTGCTGCGCTTTTCCAGCAACACATTTTCAGCAGAAAATAATCAAGAAAGCTAATGGAATACTGACCACTATATCTAAGAGGACTGGAATGCAGGGATGGTGCAGTTATGCAAAACCTTGGTTAGTCCCCATTTGTAGTGCTGCAAGCAGACCTGGGCACCACATTTGAGGAAGGATATATTGGCCTTTGAGTGAGTACAATACATGTTACATGATATCTGAGCTAAATCATGAGGAGAAACTCTGCATATTTGTCCTGTTTTCTCTAGAATTTAGAAGGTTAAGGGGTGATCTGATCAAAGTTTTCAAGATATTAGCAGGAAAAGACTGGGTAGATCAACATAACCTATTTCCAGTGGTTGGGGATTTTGGAACTAGCCAGAAAAGTCTCAGAATTGGGGCTAGACCATTCAGAAGAGATGTGAGGAAGCACTTCGACACACAAAAAGGATGGTAGATGTATGGAACTCTCTCCTAGAAACAGCAGTGGGTGCTGGATCAGTTGTTAATTTTAAATCTGAGATGGATAAATATTTGTCAAAGCGAAGGTATTAAAGGATATGGGTCAAAGGCAGAAGTATATGAAGTTAGGCCACAGATTAGCTATGATCTCGTTGAATGTCGGAACAGGCTCAAGGGGCTGAATGGCCTACTGCTGTTCCTATGAATGGTGTATTATATTCCAGTCACCTACTGGAATGCAATGGTATTGACAGGGGAGGTGGTTGGGAATTGGTGCTATTTTATCTTGTTGTGATCATGAACATGTTTGTCCTTGTAAATTTCCTTCCTTTTTTTGGAAGCTGCACAAAGCTAGGGAAGTGGGAGGGTGACTCTGCTGAATGGGAGAATTCAACACTTGGCTAAGGATATATTCAAATTTGGGATCTGTCTATCCCATCTTAAAGGGATCAGTAACTTAATAAAATGGGATTTCAACCTGCTGACTTAGAGTCATAGAGATGTACAACATGGAAACAAACCCTTTGGTTCAACCTAATCTAGTCTCACCTGCCAGCACCTGGACCATATCCCTCCAAACCCTTCCTATTCATATACCCATCCAAATGCCTCTTAAATGTTGCAATTGTACCAGCCTCCACCACTTCCTCTGGCAGCTCTTTCCATACATGTACCACCCTCTGTGTGAAAAAGTTGCCCCTTAGGTCTCTTTTATATCTTTCCCCTCTCACCCTAAACCTATGCCCTCTAGTTCTGGACTCCCCAACCCCAGATAAAAGACTTTGTCTATTTATCCTATCCATGCTCCTCATGATTTTGTAAACCTCTATAAGGTCACCCCTCGGCCTCCGATGCTCCAAGGAAAACAGCCCCAGCCTGTTCAGCCTCTCCCTATAGCTCAAACCCTCCAACCCTGGCAACATCCTTGTGAATCTTTTCTGAACTCTTTCAAGTTTCACAATATTTTTCCGATAGGAAAGAGACCAGAATTGTACGGAATATTCCAACAGTGGTCTAACCAATGTCCTGTACAGCCGCAACATGACCTCCCAACTCCTGTACTCAATACTCTGACCAATAAAGGAAAGCATACCAAACACCGCCTTCACTATCCTATCTACCTGCGACTCCACTTTCAAGGAGCTATGAACCTGCACTCCAAGGTCTCTTTGTTCAGCAACACTCCCTAGGACCTTGCCATTAAGTGTATAAGTCCTGCTAGGATTTGCTTTCCCAAAATGCAGCACCTCGCATTTATCTGAATTAAACTCTATCTGCCACTTCTCAGCCCATTGGCCTATCTGGTCAAGATCCTGCTGTAATCGGAGATAACCCTCTTTGCTCTCCACTACACCTCCAATTTTGGTGTCATCTGCAAACTTACTAACTGTACCTTTGATGCTCTCATCCAAATCATTTACGTAAATGACAAAAAGTAGAGGACCCAGCACCGATCCTTGTGGCACTCCACTGATCACAGGCCTCCAGTCTGAAAAACAACCCTCCACCACCACCCTCTGTCTTTTGCCTTTGAGCCAGTTCTGTATCCAAATGGCTAGTTCTCTCTGTATTCCATGAGATCTAACCTTGCTAATCAGTCTCCCATGGGGAACCTTGTCGAACGCCTTACTGAAGTCCATATAGATCACATCTACTGCTCTGACCTCATCAATCCTCTTTGTTACTTCTTCAAAAAACTCGATCAAGTTTGTGAGACATGATTTCCCACGCACAAAACCATGTCGACTATTCCTAATCAGTCGTTGCCTTTCCAAATACATGTACATCCTGTCCCTCAGGATTCCCTCCAACAACTTGCCCACCACTGACGTCAGGCTCACTGGTCTATAATTCTCTGGCTTGTCTTTACTGCCCTTCTTAAACAGTGGCACTACGTTTGCCAACCTCCAGTCTTCCAGCACCTCACCTGTGACTATCAGTGATAGAAATACCTCAGTAAGGGGCCCAGCAATCACTTCCCTAGCTTCCCACAGAGTTCGCGGGTACACCTGATCAGGTCCTGCGGATTTATCCACCTTTACCCGTTTCGAGACATGAGCACTTCCTCCTCTGTAATCTGGACATTTTGCAAGATGTCACCGTCTATTTCCGTACAGTCTATATCTTCCATATCCCAGTAAATACTGATGCAAAATATTCATTTAGTATCTCCCCCATTTTCTGTGACTCCACACAAAGGCCGCCTTGCTGATCATTGAGGGTCTCTATTGTCTCCCTGGTTATCCTTTTGTCCTTAGTGTATTTGTAAAAACTCTTCGGATTCTCCTTAACTCTATTTGCCAAAGCTATCTCATGTCACCTTTTTGCCCTCTTAAGTATCCTCCTACAGCCTTTATACTCTTCTAAGGATTCACTCAATCTATCCTGTCTATACCTTTTTCCAAAGTTGCAAACCAATGCAACAGCATATAAAACAGAAATTGCTGCTCCTGGAATTCGAGGAAATCACCTCGAACACCTAAAATACCTCAAAAAAAGGAGCAGCTGTTACAGCTAGAAATCTTTTCCATCGTCCATCTTGGATTACCCAGAATCCTTCATATGCTTCCTCCTTTTTCTTAATCAAACCCTCAATTTCTTTAGTCATCCAGCATTCCCTATACCTACCAGCCTTCCCTTTCCCCCTGACAGGAATATACTTTCTCTGGATTCTTGTTATCTCATTTCTGAAGGCTTCTCATTTTCCAGCCGTCCCTTTACCTGCAAACATCTGCCCCCAATCAGCTTTTGAAAGTTCTTGCCTAATACTGTCAAAATTGGCCTTTCTCCAATTTAGAACTTCAACTTTTAGATCTGGTCTATCCTTTTCCATCATTATTTTAAATCTAACGGAATTATGGTCGCTGGCCCCAAAGTGCTCTCCCACCTCAGTCACCTGCCCTGCCTTATTTCCCAAGAGTAGGTCAAGTTTTGCACCTTCCCTAGTAGGTACATCCACATACTGAATCAGAAAATTGTCTTGTACGCACTTATCAAATTCCTCTCCATCTAAACCTTTAGCACTTTGGCAGTCTTAGTCTATGTTTGGAAAGTTAAGATCCCTTACCATAACCACCCTATTATTCTTACAGACAACTGAGATCTCCTTACAAGTTTGTTTCTCAATTTCCCTCTGACTATTGGGGGGTCTATAATACAATCCCAATAAGGTGATCATCCCTTTCTTATTTCTCAGTTCCACTCAAATAACTTCTCTGTATGTATTTCCAGGAATATCCTCCCTCAGCACAGCTGTAGTGCTATCCCTTATCAAAAACACCATCCCCCTCCTCTCTTGCCTCCCTTTCTATCCTTCCTGTAGCATTTGTATCCTGGAACATTAAGCTGCCAGTCCAGTCCATCCCTGAGCTATGTTTCTGTAATTGCTATGATATCCCAGTCGCATGTTCCTACCCATGCCCTGAGTTCATCTGCCTTCCCTGTTAGGCCCCTTGCATTGAAATAAATGCAGTTTAATATATCAGACCTACCTTGTCCCTGCCTGCCCTGACTGTTTGACTCACTTCTGTTCTCAACTGTACCAGTCTCAGATTGATCTCTTTCCTCATTATCTCCCTGGGTCCCACCCCCCACCCCCCCACCTTACTAGTTTAAATCCTCCTGAGCAGCTCTGGCAAATTTCCCTGCCAGTATATTAGTCCGCTTCCAATTTAGGTGCAATCCATCCTTCTTGTACAGGTCACTTCTACCCCAAAGGAAATTCCAATGATCCAAAAATGTGAACCCTTCTCCCATACACCAGCTCCTCAGCCATGCAGTCATCTGCTCTACCCTCCTATTCCTGCTCTCATTACCTCATAGCACTGGGAGTAATCCAGATATTAGCACTCCCGTAGACCTCCTTTTTAATTTCCTGCCTAACTCTCTGTAATCTCCCTTCAGATTCTCAACCTTTTCCCTTCCTATGTTTTGCAGATATATCTCTACAAAATCCAATATTTGAAAACTACTCTCTTATATAGGTACTACTTGTTACCATATGACCTGATCGCCAAACCCTATCATTACTTTAATGTTTTAAAAAGTAGTTTATGAGGTGTGGGTGTCTCTGACTTGGTCAGCATTTATTGCCCATTCCTAATTACTCAGAGAGCAGTTGAGGGTCAACCAATCGCGTAAGGATGGCAGTTTCTTTCCATAAAGGACATTAGTGAACCAGATGGGCTTTGCAGACAATAGTATCATGGGCACTTACAGCTCCTTTACCTCTCTGTGCAACCTTTTTCTCTCCTTTATTATAAAGCACTCTGAAATGTCATTGTGCACGGTAGGAGTGTTGTATAACTGTAAGTGGCTAACTGTTCTTTCTTGAGCCCCTCTGATCATTCTTCTCATCTTGTCAAAAGTTTCCTCACACCATTTCCATCTTTTCATTTCTACATTTGCAGCAATCTCAGTCTTTTCATTTTCTACTTTTGCAAGCCCTTTAAAATTGAAAATCTTATCTTTCTTACACTTCAGTGCTTTTTAAGCTTTTACCATCAGCAGTTTACTATTGCTAAGACTACTGTGTGTTTTCCTCACTCTTTAGACCTCAGTGGTGTCCTCCACTCTACAACAGCACTGCTGTTCACATGAGTATCTCAATTATAATGAACCAGTTGTAAGAAAGACTTGCACTCATAACCACATATTTTCACAATCGTGACATTCCAAAGCACTTTTGGCCCCTTAAATATTTCTTATGAATTGTAATAACTGTTCTAACATAAGGAATATAGCAATCAATTTTCACCCAGTAAGATCCCACAAATGGTTATATGATGCTGACCATATGATTCATGTTTTTGATGATATTGGTTGTATGATGCTAGAGAGCTCCTCTGCTGTCACTGAAATAGTGCCAAGGAATCTTCTATATTCCCCTGGACTCTTGGTCGAAGATTTCATTTTAAAAAATAACGCCTCCATCAGTGTAGCATTGTTTCATTACTGCATAAGGTCTGTCAGTCTGGATTTTGTGCTGAAGCGACTGAATTAATGTGCTTCAAGTAAGGGATTTCCTTTCAAAAGAGCGGGGTTTGATAGATGGGGGGGGTGGTGATAGCAGTGGTTGTACTGCGTAAGAAAATGTCATGTGTTAGCTATTCTAGGCGAAATTAATTTCTGTTTTCTTTAGGCAGAGGCTAGAGGAAAAAGCAAAACTTTATGAACAGATGACAAAAGGGGACTTACCAGGTAATTTGTGGTTTCCAAGTTTTGTTCCGTTTCCACTCTGGATAAACAAGGGCACCTGTTTCTGGGATGTCTCAATCTAAGGTTTAAAGCTCATCTGGGACACTTTGATTTTGACAGGAGGAGTCTGAAGGTTCGAATCACCAGCGTCATCCCTCATTTAATAAATGAGTACAAATTCACAAGAAACATTTTAATTAAAAACAAACCGTCAGTGCTTAATCTGTTTTATTATGTGATATAATGGTATTTAATGTCAGACCTTTGGTGGTCTGGTTGACTACTTCCGTTCTCACTGTGCTAGCCTTTCTCATCAGGTGGAGATGTTTGCAACAGGGCATGACTTTATTGTGCATCTGAGTTAGGCATGTTCTTTTCTTCCACTGGGTTTCTTGTTTTCACGCTATGTAGTTCTCTCTCTGACAGCTCTACGGGCTTCACTTTGATGACCTGTTCCAGCTGTCTCCGAGTGACATTCCAGACCACCGGTAGTAAGCAAGGCTGTCTCATCCTGCCTTTCTTAAGGGGAAAACTTTGTTCCAATGAACCATTTGGCCCATCAAATCTGCACCAAACCTCCGAAGAGGATTCCACCCTAACCCTGTAATCCCAGATTTCCTAAGGCTAATCCGTCTGGACACGACGGGGCAATTTAGCACGGCCAATCCACCTAACCTGCACATCTTTGGACTGTGGGAGGAAACCAGAGCACCCAGAGGAGACCCACACAGACATGGAGAGAACATGATCCCTACAGTGTGGAAACAGGCCATTTGGCCCAACAAGTGCACACCGACCCTCCAAAGAGTAACTCACCCAAACTCATTCCCCTACCTATTAATCTACATTTACTACTGATGAATGTACTTCACCTACACATTCCTGAACACTATGGGCAATTTAGTAAGGCCAATTCACCTGATCTGCACATGTTTAGACTGTGGGAGGAAACCAGAACACCCTGAGGAAATACACGCTGACACGGAGAGAATGTGCAAACTCCACACAGTCACCTGAGGCTGTAATCGAAACTGGATCCCTGGCGCTGAGAGACAGCAGTGCTAACCACTGAGCCACCATGCCAGCTTATGGTGGCTGTGATTAACTTGCATTTATGTCCCACCTTTCAAATACTAAATGTTCACAGGAGATTATCAAACAGACTTTGACAGCAAGACATTTACAAAAGAAAGGGATAGAAAAGATGGAAAGGTTTAGAAAGGGAATTTCAGTTCTTGGAGGTAGCTGAAGCCTGGCCTCAAACAGTGGGTTAGTGAAACGTAACAATTGATAGGTTAAATAGAAAGAAACCCATTCCTGGGCTGGGGAAGGCCAGAGCTATTGAACATAGCTTTAAAATTAGAGTTAGACCATTTCGTAGGGAAGCTGGGATAACCTCTTCATAGCTTGAGATTTCCATCATTCTTTCTATCTATCAGTAGTTCAGAAAGCAGTTGGAGAAGATCAAGTTGGGTCATTCTTCACATACTTATATTTTTATTTAGAGGATTATGTATTACTTCGATGCACCTCCTAATCCAACAACCAATGTTTCATACTGTTTCTGTTTTTTTAAATCGACTTGTTTTGACATATTATACCATACCTCTGTGACCATCGCATCTGAGGAGGTTGAGGGGGTCTAATAACCAGACCTTCTGGCCAGAGGTAGGGACAGTATTGCCAGAGAACCCCCTGAATGTGTCTGTCTATAGGAGCAGTGAGTTCCTACTACCTGCGTATAATTAATACATTATTAACACTCTAGCTCCAAAAGATTGTTGAGGTTAGATCAGTTTAACATTTCAAAACTCTTTTTGCATTTATTTGAAATGTTAACTCTTTTTCTCTATACACAGCTTTGACCTGCTGAGTAATTTCAGCATTTTGGACTTTATTCCAGATTTCTACGTCTTCAGTGTTTTGCTTTTGATTTTTTTTTGACAAGGGTTTTAAGGGGAGATGCCAGTGATAGAAGTAAATCATAGTATTATAGTCTGGAACAGTACAGAAGTAGGCCAGTGATTCCACACTGATCCTCCAAAAAGCATCCCACCCAGACCCAATCTTTGGAGGTTGGAGGAAATCAGACCGCCCAGACAAAAGTCCACACAGACATGGGGAATGTGTGCAAACTACACATAAATGCCTGAGGGTGGAATTGAACCCAGGCCCCTGGCACAGTGAGGCAGCGGTGCTAACCACTGAGCCACCATGGTGCCCTCTGCTGGAGGGACTATTGCTGAGCACCTAATTTGAATAATTTAATCATTCCTACAGCATGAGATCTATTGCCTCAGTGTGCTTTACGTTACTTCAGCGTTCAGTCCATTTCTATATTTTCTATGTTTCCATGCTTGATCACCATCATCAAACTTCTAATTAGCTTCCCTTTTATTCATTTGTGGGGTGAAGCTGCCACTGGCTGAACCCAGAGGCTGTTGAACAGAGTCATAATCTAACTGACTGACTGGCCAAACTGGCTGAAGGCATCCACTCTGAACAGAACTTCAGGGAGGGTTGAACCCATGCTGAATTGGAAATCCTTTTAAGGAACTGCCATTTGAACAGAAAACATAAAACAAAATGTATCTGGGCTTTATTTTTTCGGCCAGAGCTGATTGTTCCTATAGTGAAGCCTGTTTTGAAGAAAAAAATTGAAGTTGTCAGTTTTTTAAAAAAAAAATGTCTCTGCCCTTGTATCTCCTATTCTGCATTACAAACTGGGCGCTCCACTATCCTAAGCCAGATGAAGAAACAGAAAGTATGTACTTGGTCGATTTCACACAGAAGATTTTCGACAAACAGAAAGAGTTGCAGGCTCTACGCGAGAGTGAAGCAGCAAAGAAGATGGTGGAGCGTGAGCAAGGTGAGGACTCAGTGCCTGAGTTGGAAATTCCAGCACCACAGAACCCTGATGAGGAATGGTGAGTATCTCGTACGTACTGGAGAAATCGGTCGTATCCTAGAATTTATGCTTCGTACTGCAAGAAGCAGTGTCAATTACTGGCACTGTTAATTTTATAGTAATGCAATAATAGTCAGCCGCATTTCTGAATGTTTATATTGTTCTCATTTGTTGAGTTTATAACATTCCTATACTGAAAATGTCATTGAGCAGAGAGCTCACAGAAAAATAGCTATAGGAATTCCACAACAGCCTGACACCCTGTTTAGATTTACTCATTAACAGTGGTCACTCAAATGACGTACTAGAGGGTTAACAATACCTATTGTAATGTTCCATTGTACATGTAACCATTTCCAGGAGGGGACTCCAAGACTCCCTTTAAATCTTAGGGTTCAGACAGCACCAAGTTTAAAAAAAACTTGCTTTTATCATTTATATTAATTTTTAAGCAAAGCCTTAAAATATGTTCTCACTTCTTCTAGAAGTTCAGGAGGTCTACAGCTCTGCAATTCAGCATGTTTCCAATTTGGTGTTGAGACAATAGGTGCAGGAGTAGGCCATTTTGCCCTTCGAGCCTGCACCACCATTCAATATGATCATGGCTGATCATCCTCAATCAGTATCCTGTTCCTGCCTTATCTCCATAACCCTTGATTCCACTATCCTTGAGAGCTCTATCCAACTCTTTCTTAAATGAATCCAGAGACTGGGCCTCCACTGCCCTCTGGGGCAGAGCATTCCACACAGCCACCACTCTCTGGGTGAAGAAGTTTCTCCTCATCTCTGTCCTAAATGGTCTACCCCGTATTTTTAAGCTGTGTCCTCTCGTTTGGGACTCACCCATCAGCGGAAACATGTTTCCTGCCTCCAGAGTGTCCAATCCTTTAATAATCTTATACGACTCAATCAGATCCCCTCAGTCTTCTAAACCCAAGGGTATACAAGCCCAGTCGCTCCAGTCTTTCAGTGTAAGATAGTCCTGCCATTCCAGGAATTGACTTTGTGAACCTACGCTGCACTCCCTCATTAGCCAGAATGTCTTTCCTCAAATTTGGAGACCAGAACTGCACACAGTACTCCAGGTGTGGTCTCACCAGGGCCCTGTACAGCTGCAGAAGAACCTCTTTGCTTCGATACTCAATCCCTCTTGTTATGAAGGCCAGCATGCTATTAGCTTTCTTCACTACCTGCTGTACCTGCATGCTTGCTTTTATTGAATGGTGTACAAGAACACCCAGATCTCTTTGTATTGCCCCTTTACCTAAATTAGGTAGTAGTCTGCCATTTAGGTCGTAATCTGCCTTCCTGTTCTTGCCACCAAAGTGGATAACCATACATTTATCCACATTAAACTGCATCTGCCATGCATCTGACCACTCACTTAACCTGTCCAGATCTCCCTATAATCTTCTAACATCCTCCTCACATTTCACCCTGCCACCCAGCTTTGTATCATCAGCAAATTTGTTAATATTACTATTAATACCATCTTCTATATCATTAATATATATTGTAAAAAGCTGCGGTCCCAGCACTGATCCCTGCGGTACCCCACTGGTCACCGCCTGCCATTCCGAAAGGGAGCTTAAATGTATCCATGTTGTGGCACATTTTCACATCTGTACTAGCTGTTATCTCTGTAAGGGATGATCACATTGAAGTTGGAATTGAGGGCTGTACTTTTCTGTGTGTTTCATTACCCTTCGTCTCTAGGGTTGACTACGTAGATTCCTTAGGCCGATCCAGAAGATGCATGAAGAAAGATTTGTCAGGACTACTTGCTATGGACAAGGATCTAAGAGGACCAAGGTAACTATGAAATTAAAACCAAGATGTTTTTCCCAGCATCTGCAGTATTTTGCTTTTGTAGTAATGAATAATGTGCCTTTACAGAGAATGAACTACAGGAACGGAGGTAGCAATGGGCACTTTGAGAAATTGAATAGGGAAAGGTACCTGCACCTTGTAGGAACGTAATCAGAATCTTTGTGAATGTTTATAATTTTATTTAAGCAAATATTTGTATCGCTACGACCGACATTGGTATTGGATAATTAGAACACTTCATTATTATTTATACCAACTATTCCTAACTGTACAACAAAACATCCCCTATAGTGCCTCAGCCACGCCCAGTTTGTTGCAGTATTGATGGAATGCTACATTATTGAAGGCTCTTGTTCCTCTATCAGCCTGGACATGAATTCTTCCAAACCAACCTATCCTGCCAACCCATTGTCTCAACCTGCTCCTGTCCCACTGAACTCACCTTTGCATACCTTGACACCGTGCTGTCCCCCTTATTCCTGGAACTCCCCACCTAAGTTCAGGACACCACCCACGGCCCTTCACCTCCTCCAAGACTTTTGTTTCTCCTGTCTCCTGTCCTCTGTACCTTATCTCCACCATGGGCATCCAGTCGCTGTATGCATCGATCCGCCATGACGAAGGCCTCCAAGCTCTCCGTTTCTTCCTCTCACGCCATCCCAAACACACTACCCATCCACCGACACCCTCATCCGCCTGGCTGAACTGGTCATTATCCTTGACGACTTCTCCTTCCAATCCTCCCACTTCCTCCAAACCAAAGGGTATCCATGACACCCGCACGGGCCCCAGCTATGCCTGCCTCTTCGTCGGGTACGTGGAACAGTCCACCTTCCGCAGCTACACTGGCACAACCCCCCACCTTTTCCTCTGCTACATCGATGACTGTATCGGCACTACCTGATGCTCCCACAACTGGGGTTGAACACATCATCAACTTCACTAACAACTTTCACCTCGGCCTTAAATTCACCTGGTCCATCTCGGACACCTCCCGCCCCTTCCCGGACCCCTCCATCTCCATTTCAGGTGACCGAATAAACACTGACATTTGCTACAAACCCACCAACTCCCACAGCTGCCTGGACTACACCTCGTCCCACCCTGCCTCCTGTAAAAACGTCATCCCTTATTCCTAAATCCTCCACCTCCATCACATCTGTTCCCAGGAGGAGCGATTCCAGCATAGAAAATTCCAGATAACCTCCTCCTTCAAAGATCACAATTTCCTCTCCCACATGATCGACGATGCCCTCCAGCGCATCTCCTCCACTTTCTGCACCTCCTTCCTTGAACCTCACCCCTCCAGTCGCAACAAGGGCAGAACCCTCAGTCCTCACCTTTTACTCCCTCACCCTTTGTATACATCACACCATCTTCCGTCACTTCTGCCATCTACAACAGACCCCACTGCCAGAGATATATTTCACTTCCCACCCCCTATCAGTGTTCCAGAGAGATCATTCCCTCTGCCACTCCCACGTCAGGTCCACGCCCCCCACCAGCCCACACTCCCCTCCCGGCACCTTCCCCTGCCACCGCAAGAAGTGCAAAACCTGTACCCACACCTCCCTCCTCCCCTCCGTCCAAGGATCCTTCCACATCCAACAGAAATTTACCTGTACCAAAGTCATCTAGTGCACCCACTGTATCCGGTGTAGTCTCCTCGACATCAGGGAGACAGGACACCAACTTGCGGATCGTTTCGGAGAACACCTCTGGGACGCCCGCACCCACCAACCCACTGCCCCGTGGCTGAACGGTTCAATTCCCCCTCCTACTCCACGAAGAACATGTCAGTCCTGGGCCGCCTCCACCACCAAACCCTAACCACCTGACACCTAGAGGAAGAAATCCTCATGCTCTACCTTGGGACCCTGCAACCACACGGGATTAATGTGGATTTCACCAGTTTCCTCAGTTCCCCCTCCCCCCACCTTATCCCAGTCCCAGGCCTCCAACTTGGCACCACCCTCTTGACCTGTCCGTCAACATTCCCATCTATCCGGTCCACCCTCCACTCTGACCTATCACCTTCTCCCCCCACCTTCATCTACCCTATCCCATTCCCAGCTACCTTCTCCCCTGTTATCTCTCAGCCCCCAAGCCCACGAGCCTCATTCCTGATGAAGAGCTTATACCTGAAACATCGATTCTCCTGCTCCTCTGATGCTGCCTGACCTGCCCTGCTTTTCCAGCACCACTCTCTCAACTCTGATCTGCAGCATCTGCAGTCCTCACTTTCTCTAACCTATCACTGTGTCTAGATTGGCATCATCATCAATTGTGACTTGGTAATTAATAACAAAACCAAACTGAAGCTGTCCCGCTCCTGCTTGTTAGGTTGTGAGCACTGTCCTGTCACACTGTAACTGTTGGGGTTAATATGGGTCTCAGCGATGGCTTGAACTGTTCACAGACAGGAAGTGGAAAAGAAAACGTTGCTTTCTGAAGACATGAGAAGGGAGCTTCAGCGGCAGCAGTGGGAAAGAGAGGAAGAGGAGGCACTGAACAGACCAATTGGACCAGTGCACTATGAGGACATCCGTCAAAATGGTATCAATTCCATCCCGTACTGTACGGTTAAAGTATCTTTTGAAGTGTTCCCTTACTAGGGTTAGATTAAGTTAAAAATCACACAACACCAGGTTATAGTCCAACAGGTTTAATTGGAAGTACTAGCTTTCGGAGTGCTGGTCCTTCATCAGGTAGCTGTGGAACAGGATCATAAGACACAGAATTTATAGCAAAAGATCACATTGTCGTACAACTGATGCGATATTTTGAACAAACCTAGATTGTTGTTAAGTCTTTCATCTGTAGAATGGGTTGCAGGTTTAGATTCATTAAGATGTAAATCCCAGAACTACTTTTAAATCACATTCCCGCAATAACTTAAGGTTTTATAACAAAAGATGGCATCTCAGCTCAAACAATGCCTTAAAGGTGTGAGGTTAGAGTCTGTCCGCATCCCAATCTTGAGCCAGACTGGTTCTATTTCCAAAGTAGGAATTTATAAAATGTTACATGGATTTACTGCCTGCATTGACTGCTAACAGATTGTGTGCCTTTTGAACAAAATAGAATATACCTGCAAATACAAATTCACCCCATCGACGTGAGTGTGTGTGTGAGTGTGTGTGTGTTGGGGAGGGGGTAGAATGAGAGTGTGTGTTTGTGTGTGTGCGTGCAGAATTGTATTTGCATAAACATTCTACTTTGTTCAAAATGCACACAGTCTGTAGGCAGTCAATCCATATGACATTTTATAAATTCCTACTTTGAAAATAGAACCAGTCTGATTCAAGATGGGGATACAGACAGACTCTAACTTCACACCTTTAATGCGTTGTCTGAGCTGAGCGGTCATCTTTTGTTATAAAACCTTAAGTTATCTTGGGAATGTGACTGGAAAGATGTTCTGAGATTTACATATTAATGAACCGAAGCCTGCAACCCATTCTAAAAGATGAAACACTTCACATCAGTCTAGGTTTGTTCAGTATATTATTTGAGTTGCATGATCCTGAGATCTTTTGCTATACATTCTGTCTTATGATTCTGTTCCACAGCTACATGATGAAGGAGCAGCGGTCCGAAAGCTAGTGCTTCCAAATAAATGTGTTGGACCATAACCTGGTGTTGTGCGATTTTTAACTTGGACCACCCCAGTCCAACACCGGTACCTCCTGTGTTAGGGTCAGATTGTCACATGCAGGATCTATTGTCGGGCATTTCCCCATCGCTCCTAAGTTTATTCTCCTTCTTTTGTCCTTTTCTCTGTGATTGGTACTTATGGTTAAAAAGGTTTCAATTGTCTCCCAAAATCCGCCTTTCTTGTTGTGTGAAGCTACAATGTCTGGCCCTCAGCCAGCAGGTATGGCTGGATGACGACTGACCTGGGAAAACCTGTCAAAAGCTGGAGCAAGATAGGCCCTACTGTCTCCTGGTTAAAGTCAAATTCAAGAGGCCCCCCCTTGCAATTCGGCCTTCAACCCTTTCAGTTTGATGTCTCGTCGGGTCGCTGCTCAAATTCCTTCCTGCTTTAGCCAGTTCCAAAGTTCATGGCTGGTGCAATGGCTGGAGAGCTGCAGTAAAAGCAGTTAGTTGCTCTGCCAGATTTCCCTGGTCCCTGATAATTTCATCTTTCCCGAATGTCTGCTATCTTTGGCCATTAAGCCCAGAGCCTGAATTCCAAGATTGCTTTTTCTAAGCGGTTGCGCATCCCATTTTCCATCCAATAAACGTGGTCACGCTCTGTCATTAACCTTGAGCAAGATGGGAACTACACACAGCCTACTGACGAGTCTCCCTGATTCTCCCCTGCCCTGCATCCCGTGGTTGTTAATGAAAGAGCATCAGATAGTTCACAATCTAGAGTTCTTTCACTTAGAGTCACAAAGATGTACAGCATGGAAACAGGCTAACTCCTCGGATGCTGCCTGAACTGCTGTGCTTTTCCAGCACCACTCTAATCCAGAGCATGGAAACGGACCCTATGGTCCATGCCAACCAGATATTCTATGTTAACCTAGTCCCATTTTCTAGCATTTGGCCCATACCCCTCTAGATCCACAAGAAGAGCCTGAAAAGTAAATGTAACTTTGGAAACCCGTTTCTCCTCGTTAAAGGCGAAAAAGTTGTACAGTGTACTGTTTGCAGCTAGAGTTTGCATCATTAGGGCACCATTTACCCAAAAGAGATAGGGCAATGGATTGGTGGCCCAATCTGTCACCAGAAATGTGAGTCTGAAGTGTATGGAGAAACTAATCTTGAAAGTTGCTTGCTGATAAAGCTGTTCTGATGGGATGACCTTACTGTGTTACAGAGGCCCGAGAGCTGGGTGTAGGTTATTTTGCCTTTGCTCGTGATGAAAGTGCCAGGAAGAAGCAGATCGAAACCCTTGACATGCTGAGAGAACAGGTACGTTCACATTAAGTAGTTACAACAAAGGACACTGAGTACTCTCAGTTGCTCACCACCAGCACACTGACAGTGGTGTGTATACCATCTACAAGGTGCAGTGCAGCAGCTTTCAAACTCACAATCAATACCATCTGGAAGGACAAAGGTAGCAGATACATGGGAACACCACCCACTTTGCTTCCTTTCCTAGTGACTTACCAAGCTGGCTAAATATAATTATCATTCCTTCACTTCACTGACTCAATCCAAAAAGCTATCTAAAAGCTACCTGTGGGCACTAGCCACCTGCTGCATGGTGAGCAGTGATTCCAGAAGACAGCCTTCTCAAAGATAGTTAAAAAAATGAGCAGTGACATCTGGCCTAGCCAGTGATACCACATCCTTGGACCGAATTTCATATAAACGGGCTGGCTAAGGATATGATTAGCTGAGCCATACAGTCCTGGTGCACTGGGCTTGTCGGGGATCTGTGAACATCAGATTGTCCTATAAGAGGCGTGTTGCAAGAAGGTAGAGGTGACTACTGTGAAAATTGTGACTTACAAGAATGGTTTGGGTGGATGGGAGAAATCAGCAAAGAGTAGGGGAAGGCGTATGTTGGATATAACCCGCACAATGCCCCATGGATTCATAACGCATGAGCTGGGAGCAAAAGTAGACCATTCAACCCCTCAAGCCTACTCCGTCTCGCAAAACGATCGTGGCTGATCTCATCTCTGCCTCAACTCCACTGTCCTACCTGCTCTCCATAACCCTTCAACCCATTGCTCATCAATAATTTGTCCAGTTCCTGCTTAAATTTACTCAGTGTCCCAGCATCTACCGCACTCTTGGGTAGTGAATCCCATAGATTCGTGACCCTGTGAGAGAAGCAATGTTACAGTTCCTTGCTTCCAGGTATATAAGTGACTTGGGTACATTCACAGGGAGGGGTGATGTCAAAGGTTGGGGTGATATCAATTTTGGCAGACAACTGAGGATTACTTCAGAAAAATATTTACTAACTGAGGATTACTTCAGAAAAATATTTACTAATTAACTCAGGACATTCAGGGCCGCAAAAGATTTTCAGGAGAAGTCCTGAAATGAAGTGAGCCCTAAATGAACAGAAGGCAGCAGATCTTAGTGAGCAGATACCTAGATCTTAAAAGATGGAAGTGCAGGTAAAAGCAGCCATGAAATTGACAGAGTACCAAATAGTAATCTATGCACTTTATCATTTTAATGCAATTTTATTGAATATGAAAAGGTCATACATTTATACAAGATATTTGTGGGCGGCATGGTGGCACAGTGGTTAGCACTGCTGCCTCACAGCGCCTGAGACCCGGGTTCAATTCCTGACTCAGGCGACTGACTGTGTGGAGTTTGCACGTTCTCCCCGTGTCTGTGTGGGTTTCCTCCCACAGTCCAAAGATGTGCGGGTCAGGTGAATTGGCCATGCTAAATTGCCCGTAGTGTTAGGTAAGGGGTAAATGTAGGGGTATGGGTGGGTTGCGCTTCGGCGGGTCGGTGTGGACTTGTTGGGCCGAAGGGCCTGTTTCCACACTGTAAGTCTAATCTAATGAGTGATGCTGTAGTTGGAGCACTGTTATAGAAAGAATGTTAAAGTCATGCTGAAGGTAGAGTGAACATTATGATGGAAGTTCTGGGTTAACTTGCTAATCTGTGCTGGAATATTTAGGTTACTGCTAGCCTCATGACCTTTAAGTCAAGGAGAGTACATTCTAACCCTGGTCTGATTACTGTCAGTTCAGCATGTAGTGGAAAGCAAGCACATGTGGGTGTTTGGTGAGAGTAATTCCAAGCTCAACAGACACCGGCAAGTTAGCTGTCTACATGAAGATATGACTTGGTTAGAAGTGCTATGTTGTTTCAAAGTATGGTAGACTATATAAGACTTGAGTATGTTACAGTACTGTTTCTCTAAAGGCCTGTGATCCATCATGGCAATTTGGATCAAATCTTCGAAAAAAAAATTAAATCAAAGGCCAGTATTAGGAGAAGTGCCCATGAGAGATTGTCTTTTTACATTAGGGAAGTGTGTTCTCCCTATCTGGTGTGGTCCCGCACCAACGTGATTGACTTTTAACTGTGCTCTGCAAGTCACTTTTCGATGAGTTTGATAAGGGAACTTATGAATGGGTTTTGAGTTGTGTGGGAACTATAATTATATTTCAATTGACTTCATCAGAAAAAAAAAGGATTAGAAACTGAAAAATAAAATTTCCTGGAGCGTAGTTGGACTTCCCTAGATGAGATGGGCTCACAGTTGCTCAGCTGGGGACCGTCTGACCAAACCAGAATAGTGTTTATTTTTCCACTATTGAAACTTAATCATAAATTTTGGAAAAATAAATGGGGACACCATGCAATTGAGTACAATAATGGACTCTAACCATAATAAAGAAACTGATCAGCGCACTAGCTGAAGAGTGTATGCTGCAGCGAATGTGCTGATCCTCCATTCCTAGCATTACATATGCAATCACTGCTATTGAATAAAAGCTGGTGAGCAGTAATCTTGCTTTTGTCTTTTCCATTCCAATGAAGGACTGCTACTTCACATCCTACCTTGTGGTATTTGAGGTCAGCAACGAGGGTTGCGACAGGTCCTGCCTTATAGAGAAGCTGTTGTTCCCAAGGGGAGATGAGGGTGTGAAGGACCAGGCCATGGCAGTACCACTCGAGTGCACAAGAGTTCAAATTAGCTGTTTTGTTGCTGACAAACTCCAGTGAGATTCGTGGTGGCTGAGTTTTGTTTTCTATCGCAGACGATGGGTCAAAGGACCAAACGAGAGAAACTGAAAGAGAAGCGCAAAGCCATGTTGAATGCCCGCTTGGCGAAGGTTCGGCAGAGGAAGATGAAGAAGTTGCAAGGTGATGGGATTGAAGACGCTATGGAGCTGCCAGAGCAGAATGAAACAGGTGTGAGCAAACCTTTTGTTTGGGCAAGGCCCAGGAAATGGGACAAGTGGAAGATTGCTGGGACACAAACAAACATTTCCATCTTTAATTTGTATATACCAGTTCCTTATTGTCTGCAGGCAATTGGTGCATGGACTTAAGAGTCATAGAGATGTACAGCACAAAGAGACCCTTCAGTCCAACTCATCTTTGCTGATCAGATATGGGACCCATTTGCCCCATATCCCTGTAAACCCTTCCTATTCATATATCCTCCAGATACCTTTTAAATGTTGTAATTGTACCAGTCTCCACCACTTTTTCTGACTGAAATACTTGAATTCAATGTTTGTGAGAAGATTCGTAGTTTGGGTGCTCGTTGTTGTGGTTCTGTTCGCCGAGCTGGGAATTTGTGTTGCAGACGTTTCATCCCCTGTCTAGGTGACATCCTCAGTGCTTGGGAGCCTCCTGTGAAGCGCTTCTGTGATGTTTCCTCCAGCATTTATAGTGATTTGTATCTGCCGCTTCGGGTTGTCATTTCCAGCTGTCCGCTGCAGTGGTCGGTATATTGGGTCCAGGTCGATGTGCTTATTGATTGAATCTGTGGATGAGTGCCATGCCTCTAGGAATTCCCTGGCTGTTCTCTGTTTGGCTTGTCCTATAATAGTAGTGTTGTCTATTATTACTATACCTTGTCAGATACTTGTAAATGGTGCAGGAGTTAGGGAGAAAAAACTTAATTTTTAAATTGAAATTCAAACATACAGCTTAGATTTTGTATCATTAGATGAGCATAAGCTTCAGGATGTTTCTAAATTCTATGTATGAGGTATTAGACAGTGTAAATATAGCTAGTATCCATCAATGGGTTGCTGATTACGTACTGCAATAAAATTAAAAAGTTATTTCTAATTATATTTCAGCTGCCTTACTTACTTACAAACAGGTTTTCAAATGGAATTTCCTTTCTTACATATATTAGCCCAGCCATGGAGAATAGACTGGAATCCTTCAGGCCCGCTCAGTGACTCAATGGGAAGTTATCCAAGTGACAGTTGGGGGTGACTTGTCATTCTGATCTTTGTCCTCTTTCGTCCCCCCCGACACTTTTGGACATAATGGAGAAAGGGTCAGTTCGGTGTTGTTTTCCTGCATGAAATTCTGCACAATATTGTTCAGGCCCACAGGATGTATGTTTTAAAAGATGTAGCTGAAGTGTTGAAAAGGTTTGTTGCAGACCAGTAAGAATAGAGAACGTCAGAACCACCATTTGGCCTTTCCAGTGTAAATCCTGAATACAATACTCATGTCCTGTATGTGATCTCTTTTCTTGTACAGATGATGATACTGAGGCATCGATCTCCATGCCGGTAGAACCAAGTGTTACACAGATTGAAGTGACCTCTACAAAGAATAAGGTGGAGGTCATTACACAGGAGCGGAAGGACACAAAACCTGGTGTGCCACACATCCGGGAATGGGACAAAGGGAAAGGTAACCAAGCCCCTCTCCATCAGATACCTATCTAGTTATCTTCCTCTATCGGAAATTGCAGGAGTTTAAATTGTTCTTTAAAGATCAGTGTTGGAGGGTAGTAGGGGAATCATCACTGTTTTTCTGGCTTCTCATTTTTATGAAGTTGCTAGCTGCTGGGTAAGCACGGACCAATACAGAACAAGATGAGTGTGCACATAGTAAGGAGGATGTAAAGAGGCTTCAGGGCAACTTAAGACAAGTGGAGTGAGTGGCAGGTGCAATACAAGTATGATAAGGGTGAAGCTGTTCACTTGGGTGGATGGCAGAATGTAATTTAAATAGTAACCGATTGGGAAATGCTGATGCACAAGGACACTCCGATCTCTTGGTAAACTGGTTACTGAAAGCAAGTGCAACATGCAGTTAGGAAGGCGTTCTTTACTTAAAGGGGTGGTGAACCTGTGGAACTCTACCGTAGAAGGCCAAGGAGGCAAAGTCACAATATATTTAAAATGTCAAAATTATCTTTCTTGAAGACATCAAGGGATATGGGGACAAACTAAGTGAAGGCATTAAGAGGATCAGCCACGATTATATTGAAGGGCCAAATAGCCTAGTCCTGCTCCTAGTTTCTACAACCATTTTCAGGATGATTAACATTTAATTGATCATATATTTCACATTAAATCATTGCAGAGCTACTGTTTGGACATTGGTCTGGGAATCGGCCGGATCCCAGTGATGAAAGGCTACCAGAGTTTGCACCACCTTCGGAGTATTATAGTGGGCTGAAGAAGTCAAGTAACTATAGAGACTGGCAGAAGGGACAGCCCAGATATTCCTACCAGCAAACTCCACCTGATGAGGGACAGCAGTATACAAATGCGGTAAAGTCACAAGCCAATGTGGAACCGAATCAGTCAGCAAGAATCGGCTCCCTGGAGGATATGCTGGCTTATTACAAACATTCAACCTAAGCCCTGCTGAACAGCCTGGAGCCTGTACCCTTCACCTGGCTGTCACAACTTGCAGATCGGATTAAAATCTCTTTTCCATGCTGGATTGATTGCTTTTGTTGAAATTATCAATCCCTTCACAATTTTCAAATGATGGGACTTCTCTGGCCTGGGACATTTAATCTCATTAGTAAATGCTGGCTCAAGGCTGTCAAAGTTCCATCTGGTTTTCTAACAATGTCAGAATGATGCTGGTATCAAAGAGTGTACCCCTGAGGACCTGGTTTATCTTTGACATTCATGGCTACCAGCAGAAAATAAATATTACCAGACTGACCTGCTTACGTGGAGCCATTTTATCACTGCTGCAGTGTATTAAACAGGTCAGCTCTAGCAGTGATCACCCCGATCAGAGGCACATACAACACACGAGAGCACTGCACACAAAGGACCCTGTGCTTCAACCTTTATTTTTATAATACCACTTGCTCCAAAATATTCTTGAACTTTATTAATATAACACTCCATATTGACAATTGCCTTTGACTTTTTTTTTAAAAAACTGGAGAAGTTGCAGATGAGTCACTATAATTGTTTTCTGTGGCAGTTTTCCAGTGCACTTTGTATCTGATCAGGTTCAAAAAAAATTTATAGCTTGCAAACCATTTAAGTCATCTTATATTTTAAGCTGAGAGATCCAAGATATCACCAGACAGATTTAGTGACACTTGATCTAAACCAGTGCTTGATGAGCAGCCAATACTTCAACTGGGTAAAAGATCACACTGCCAACACAATTCAGTGCATGTGACAGCTGCCATAGTATTAATATAGTGACACTAGATGCCAGTAGCACATTTGATAACTAGTGGGTGATATATTTACAAGCTGTGCTGGAGACATCTCAGTGTTGATCATCATCACTGCATCCAATCCCTCCCGGTTTTGTTAAACTCTAAATCCAATACTGACAAGTACCTGAAAATTTACATGAGGATCCTAGGTAGGCTACTTCACCTCCAAACCCAGGGCTAACAGTGCATTTCAGTGAATGGACTTGGTCCAATTGACTGAAGTTATTTCTTTAAGCTTAAAGGTAGAGCAAGATGCAATAGCCAAAATAGCTGTGCCGGAGAAGAGTATGCACATGCTTTAAGTGTAGTCTGTATTGGCACTGAGTGAAGTTCAATGCAGATGATTAGGATGGCGGAGAACATCAATCAGCAGTTCACAATTTCAAATTAATGAACTGCTCCCACACAGTAAAACAAAATGCTTTGAAACCAATTTAATTTTCCTCAAATGGTGGAATCTGTAAGAATTAAATCTCACCTAACAGCGATAAGCACATTCGGTTCAAATAATCCTTACTAGAAGTGGGGGAAAAAAAAAGGTCCCTGGCTTCGGGGACACCTCAGTGGATCAGGGATTAAGAGGCAGGTTTATGGAAGGAAACAGTAGTGAGCACCAAGGTTCGTTTCTCCCAGGCCAACATCTAGTTACATATGCCTTCAAATTCACTTCATCCTCTATTAAAATCAAAAGTGAGAATACACCTCAGAGCAAGAAGAGAGTTTTGTTTGGGATAAGGGATGCAAACAGATGAGGAAGTCTATACATCCGTTCCTTAAATATACTTTCCCAGTGGGCAGTACATGGCTGGAAAAATAGAAGATGGCCTAGATACCTTCAATTAACTTTAAATGACCGAGACCGAGAGAAACAAACTGTGGAACCTGGTGACAATATTATGTTACCGTGTAGCAACAATAACACATAGGGTTCAAACTGGGGCCAGATGGATAATTGAATAAATCTTGCACTAACATCCCAGGAAAATCCATGGTAGTAGTACTCCCAGCTCCAGGTGCCTGAAAGCACTCAGGATTTTCCTAAGTGACCAAAGACACCAAAAATAAGATTTATCCATACAGAACAGCAACAGTCAAGTTGCATGTTAGATGGACTACTATCACTGCACTTAGTTATTGTTACTCAAGGTCAGTTACAAATTAATATGATTCTTGTTCTATCATCTCGTTTTATTCACCACATTATACATTTTTTTCCTCACCCACACTTCTTGTCCTGTCTTTTTAAAATTTGAACATCCTTTGGTGCTGGCAGTCCAATACTTGGACCTTTTAGGTTGTAGAATCGACTTGCTATCCAGTGGGAGATCATGCACTGATAGTTTTGAAATTCTTCTTTGGTTAGGGCCATAAGGTCACCAGTACATTTGCCAACCTTATTCTGTGGCTCATGTGGCAATTACTTGAGCGATGCTACATAAGACCATACAATCTCTCCTTCCTTCCTTCCCTTCCCCACCATGTACACACTGCGCAGCCTTCTTTCTTCCTAAAGGGACAGGGCTGAGGGAAGCAAATCTGAGTACAACTATCAGTCACCCTCGAGATCCCCAACATTCTACTACAGTAGCTGGGTGATGGGTAGAGGGGATACTATATGGACCATTTAGAGAGCATTAATATCCTTGAAACAAAAGTCATGCAAAGGCAACACAGACAGCCAAACCATAATATCAGCCATTATGCTGATAGGGGCTGCAACAGAAAAAAGAAATCCAAATGGCAAGATATAAATAATATTTCACACAGGAGTTAGTTATGAAGCCAAAGCATCTTTAGATCCTTTTGGTTTGTACGTTTTAGCTGAAGTCCATTGTCTCTGTACTACTCGCCGATATGTTGTCTTTCTGGATGCTTTCGAAAATAGCTGCCATCTCAGGGTTAGACCGAATCTGGGACTGGAACTCTGCCATCAGTGCACTCTTCTCAGCCTCTGGGATAGTCAGTAAGGCTGCTACTGCCCTCATCGCTGAGCGCTTCAGCTCGTCTTGTTTCTCAAATTCCTGTTTCACTGAGTTAGCCTTTACCTGCAAGAGGACACAACACAGCATGAGACCCTTCCCTCTCAGGTGGGCCCTGGTAATGTGGGCTTAACAATATGCAGAAATGCAGCCAAGCAGAAATCAAATCGAGGTCATATCAAACTTACACAAGCCGCTGGTTAGGCTACAGTTCAACATAATTCCAGTTTTGTTCCACTTTCCTTTGGGAAAGACTTCAAGGAAGTGAGAGATGCGAAGGAAATGAGACTAACATTGTCAAGAGACATATCAACCATACTTATTTTTCACAACAACCAGACATCTCAAAAGTATCTAAATGAGAAGCAGTGCCTTTATCCAGAGAGTGGTGAACCTGTGGAATTCATTACTAGAGAAAGTGGAGGTCAAAACATTGAATTTTTTTCAAGGAGTTAGATATAGTTCTTCGGTCTAAATGGACAAAGGGTATGGAGGAGCGATCAGCCATTATCATGCTGAATGGTGCAGCAGGCCCGAGGGCTTGAATAACCCACCCCTGCCCTTGTATGTCTCTGGGGCTTGCTCATGTGACTGAAAAGGAATATCAGCCATCAATATTGAGGTGACAGGTGACACTGTGGACAAAGATGGCACAATTGAGAGAATGGAAGAGAGTCCATACAGCAAGATAATTGTTGTTGTTTATGTAGGAGTTACAGTCAATTGGCTCATAGTAAACCTTGGTTCTGAACTTGGGAGGTCTGTAAGAAGAGTCATATTGGATGTGAAATGTTAACACTGTTCCACAAACACTGCCAGACCTGCTGAGTTTCCCTCGCAGTTCTGATTTTTAAATTCATACATATTTATTGATAAGTTTATCTTCAGAAATAGAGACCAAAAAGTTGAGAAAGTGAAGAGGAGGAGAAAGATCATGTAAAATCAAGGAAATGGTGAAAATTTGGGAGTGAAACTGATTGAATTTTCCAGTTCAGATCGAAAGCTAAAAGCATTCCCTTCACTAAATTGGATACTCTATGACGAGGTATGAGGGGGGACCTGATCGAATGAAACAACTCCAGTAGCTGTTCCCATACAGATTCCTACATCACCCATCATAAAAGATGTGAGTAAAATTAAAGAACAAATTGCTCAAAAAATGAATAAGTTCAGCCAAGATGGAGCAAAGTGGTGGTGGATGGGACTAGGTGGGGTAGCAGTGGAGATTTATACCAGATAACCCTGGTGGGGACAGGAGTGTAAGCAGGATTGAGCATCGACAGAGATACTTAGGGACAGGTGGCCAAGGACTAAGCAAGAGCAGAGAAAATAAAGATGTAATGAAACAAAACAAAGTTGGAGAGAAAGTGGAGTTTATATAAAGTCCAGTCACCATTCTTCAATTGCAGGAAAAAACAGGCTTAAAAAAAGTCTTTTGGGCAGTGTTTTCTGTGGATCTTAGGAGAGCACAAGTAACAGGCTGTACTGGGTTAAGGAACAATAAGGAAGGGAGTTCTTGGAAGGCGGTGAAAATGAAGTAACTTGAGAATCATTGTCCAATAAGAGGTAGGAGTTGATGCCAAGAGTGGACGCGCCCTTGTAGATGTTATCATTGAATTACAGCTGATGAGTCAAGAAGTGGAAATGTATGGAAAACAGTGAGAGAGGAACAGCAAGATTTTTGAACTGGCTACCTTTTGTGTACATTGTAACAAAAGAGGAAAACGTAGAATTAAGAAAGGGGATTCAGCACATTTACCACACTCACTTCTTCCTTTTTCTGACCCTCTAACCTGGGTGGGGAGAGCAGTTTATGAAGATTCAAATCCATCAAGATGGTTGGTAGCCAATTATTCACATGGACATTACATTATTCCTTTGCAGCAATTAACTAACTTTCTGATCCCTGATGCTGCCGTACTGTTTACATAGCACAAGCCAGAATAGTCTCCACCCACAGGAACAAGTTACTGTAGACTCTGGAATCTATCCTGAAAACAACAAATGCTGGAGATCACAGCCAGTCAGACAGCATCCAAAGAGAGAGAGCAAGCTGACATGGGGTCCAGATGACTCTTTGTCAAAATGTTAGCTTGCGCAAGACCCATGGGATCTCCGGCATTTGCCGTTTTCGATAGTCTCCGCCCCACCTTGATGAGGACAGCTCTAGACTCCCAAGGACAAAGCAGCTCACTTGACTGGGCCCTCATCCATCATTTTCAACAGTTTCTCCCTCCACCATCGTCAAGCCAGCATTAGGTACCATCGATAAGATGCACTGCAGCAAGGCCCCTCCAACAGATCAAGGATCACAAATGCAGGACCATCGCCACCTACAAGTTCCCTCCCAAACCACACCATCCTGACTAACATAACACTTTTCTTTGACTGTCACCTGGTCAGTAACCTGTGGCACCAGTCTTACTGCATTGTGCGCACTTAAAATGATATATGCTGCAGTGGTTCAAGGTGGGTGCTCACAACACCCTTCAAAAGGGTAGTTAGAGGGGGGAGGGGGGGTGGGAGGGGGGAGAAGAAACATTGGCCTTGTCAGCAATACCTTAATGCCATGATATAAAAATTGAAGAACTCACCTTGGTAGTGCAGGTTGCACGCAGGGGTTCCACCAACCTGTCTAACCTCTGAAGCACTGCACTGGGGGTAACAGTTGATAACCGTGCTAACATGATGAAAGTCAGCATCTGCAAAACAGGGAGAAGAGCAGAGCTACTTTAGAAGGAATGAGAAATAGACATTCAGATTAGTGGGTCGTGCAGGACTGAGAGATGGACTGTGGTGTCAGAGCAGTCAGTCAGGCTGGCTGCACTTGCATATCTGCTATTCCAGTACAAACTCAGCAGAGAACAAGAGACCGCCCCCATCTAGCCATCACTGAGCAGACCAGGCCCTGATCCCTGCCCACCTGTTACCACGACACGGTCCACTACCCTGCCCACCCACACAGGAGTACACATTTTTGGATAAGCGCATTCACCTTGATATCATAGTGATCCTTTAATCCATCTTCCACGTGGTTGAGAAATTCAAAAATGTCCAGCCTATCAAGGCAGCTATCCAGCAGAGTATACATGCATTCAAATGCAGCTTTCCGAATGTCAAGCCCATCATCTACCGTGTGCTTGAAAGGTCCCATTTCTACCTGGGGAAGAAACCGAGATCAGTCAAATTAGTGAGACACTATAATAGGAAACAAATCTACATTTTATTGCTGACTACTCCTAATAAAGTTAATGGTTTGGAAATAATACAATAGGTGCAACATTTACAAAATTAAATTACCACAAACTTAAACGTGGAAAAATTACACACATGACTGGATTTGTGCCCATTGGTGATAGGGGCCTTGGGATATAATGTACAAGTTCAAAATCAAGGACAGAGTAAAAACACCAATCATCTCTCTGTTACACTGCCCAGGGATTAACTATGCTGATAACAGTGGGAAAGCAGAAGTGATTCAACTAAGTAATTTTTCAACCTCTTCCCAATACCGTATTGATGAGCCATCAGGAGGGACTCTGAACATAGAACAGCACAGCACAGGCCCTTCAGCCCTCAATGTTGTGCCAGCCTTTTATCCAACTCTAAGATCAGACTAACCTACACACCCTTCATTGTATTAACTTCCATGTGTCTATCCAAGAGTCGTTTAAAATGTCTCTAATGTCTCTGACTACTATCACAGCTGGCAGTGCATTTCACGCACCCACCACTCTGTGTGTAAAGAACCTACCTCTGACATCACCCCTAAACCTTCCTCCAATCACCTTCAAATTATGCTCCCTTGTGATAGACATTTCTGCCCTGGGCAAAGTCTCTGGCATCCCATTCTATTAATGCCTCTCACCATCTTGTACACCTCTATGAAGTCACCTCTCACCCTTCTTCACTCCCCAACAAAAAAAAGCCTAGCTCCCTCAACTTTTCTTAAGACATGCCCTCCAGACCAGGCAACATCCTGGTAAATCGCCTCTGCACCCTCTCTAAAGCTTCCACATCCTTCCTATCACGAGGCGATCAGAGCTGAACACAATATTCCAAGTGTGGTCTAACCAGGGCTTTATAGAGCTGCAACACAACCTCACAGCTCTTAATCTCAATCCCCATGCTAATAAAGCCAACACCCCATACACCTTCTTAACAACCCAACAACATGGGTGGCAGCTTTGAAGGATCCAAGGATGTGGACCCCAAGATCCCTCTGTACCTCCACACTGCCAAGAATCCTGTCTTTAACCCTGTATTCAAATTCAACCTTCCAAAATGAATGACTTCACACTTTTCCAGGATGAATTCCATTTGCCACTTATCAGCCCAGTTCTGCATCCTAATAACACTCCCAACTCAACTGGATTATGGGTTAAAGTTCCACTCCAGACCCACTGGGCCGACATTCCAGTGAGGCAGTGCAACACTGTCAGGAGTATAGTTTTCCAAACAAAATGTTAGCTCCACCTGCCCTGTCATTTGGAGGAATTGATGCTGTAATTCAATAAGCGTAAAGCATGGGAGTTATTTCCAGGGTCTTGGTCAACACTGACCTGATTAATGTAGCCATTATCATATGTACGTTTGATAACCACACTTGGGATAGCGAGAGGTGATGTAAATGGCTCTTTAGCTCAGCCTTGGTTGCAATCTTGCCGCCTGATGAGCTTACCTCCCTGATGAGCTCCTTCCTGACCTTGGTTTCATTGTACAGCTGTGGAAGCACTGTCTCTAGCAAGTCTCTGATCAGGGAAGGCTTATTGTGAGCTGCACAATTGAACATCACTAAGGCAACGCGTCGGACATTGAGATCAGGATCCTGCAGGGTCCGCAAAAAGTCACCTGTAAAAATAAAAAGGGAAACGCTGGCATAATCATTCTGTTTTAAAAACGAAATAAACTGTACTCTTCCCAACAACTGATATTCCTTCTCTGCTGAGCATGGGACAAAGCAGTACCTGGGCTGGCCACTGGGTGGCAACCAACCTACCAACAGCTCTCTGATCAGTTCAAATTTCCTCAGGCCGAGACAACGGTGTGTATCTGGAACAATGCTTCACTAATGATTTTTCCTTCTGTGATCGGAGAGTGTGGTGAACCAGGACAGCGCAGAATGAAAAGGATGGGAGAGCAGGGGTTATTCAGATTGGCAGCTTTCAAGTAAAAAGCATGCACTTTTCACTGAGCTTTTCAGATCCTGATTCAGACTTGTAAACGGTGTAGTATATAATCTGTGGTGATTTAAAGGGTCATCGCAGCAGTCAACATTCAGTGAAGCTCCACAAAGTACCAGCTGGGGGGGGGGTGACACTTTGGGAAAGCCTGATCCCAAAGGAACAACCTTTGGGTTCAAACCAGAAACCAAGTCTGACTTTTGAGTGACAACTGTTTAAATAGACTGGCCACACTCAGGAAATGAAAGGCACCTCAGGCATCGGTGTCACACAAAACAGAGAACAGACAACTAGCAACAGAGACATTAGAACATTAAATCCGAGTTGTCAGAAATGACCATGTCTACCCTGTCTAATCCTATTACAATTTTATAAATTTCCACGAGATTCCCCTCGGTTTTCTAAACTCCAGTAATTATTGAACTAACCAATCCAGTCTCACTTCAAACATCAGTCTGGCAAGTCTTTGCTGCACTCCTTCCGTAGCCATAACATCAAACCTCAGGTACAGAAATGATGTTTACGCCCAATACACCACGTGTGGTCTCACCAAACCTTGCACATTTGCAGCAAGACATTCCTGACCCTATGTTTGAATCCTCTCGATATAAAGGGGAATTGCCTTCTCCACTGCCTGCTGTGGCTGGATACTTACTCTCCGTGACACCCAGGTCTTGTTGCACCTGTCCCTTTCCCAATTTATCACCAGGTAATAATCTGTGTTCCTACTTTTGCTAAAGTGGATAACCTCAAAATTTAACCACATTCTCCTTCAGCCGACATGTTTTTGCCCACTCATTCAACTTATCCAAATCACAGTGAAGCAACATCCTTACAGTTAACCCTCCCATCTACGTTTGTAACCTGCATACAACTGGAGATGTTACATTTAGTTCCCTCGTCTAAATTATTTGTATATATTCTGAATAGCTAGGGTTCAAGCATTGATCCTTGGCTGGCATTTGAAAATGGTCCCGAATTTCCCAGGGAAACCATCGAGTAGGAATCTACGTACAGCATGTGTTACATTTAGACAGTACAAGATCATTACATACTATGTATTACCGTAAGGGTGTCAGGAATCTACATACTGCATCTGTCACACATAGACAGTATAAGATCATTAGATATTATGTTTGACCACACACGTGTGTGTCAAGGACAGGGGAGCTGGCC
The DNA here is from genome assembly GCF_020745735.1 of Hemiscyllium ocellatum. Classification (NCBI taxonomy): domain Eukaryota; kingdom Metazoa; phylum Chordata; class Chondrichthyes; order Orectolobiformes; family Hemiscylliidae; genus Hemiscyllium; species Hemiscyllium ocellatum. The sequence continues at coordinate 63,933,023 of NC_083414.1, forward strand.
ACTGCCCTCATTCACACGCCAGAAGCCATTGCCACCGACAAGACTCACCTATGCAGCCTTTTAGCAGCGGATCAATCCCCTGTGGATGGTCTGAAATTGTAAACTTGACAGCTGTCACCACCGTACTTCGAGAGTAGGCCGAACCTGGGGGAAAAGGAATCCAAAACTTCAGCACTCAAATCAACAACTTTCTTCAAACCATGACCATTCAACCACTGCTGGCCCCAGAGTGGTCTGGAGAAAAACAATGTCCCTTTCTGAACAGTGACCCCTTCAATTTTAGCTGAATAGTTTGAGAGCCACGAACAAGCATAGGCCATTCAACCCCTCAATCCCAGTCCACCAATCACACCATATCTACAGCTCAACTTCACTTAGCTCCCTTCGCTCCATATCCCACAATAGCCCTGTTTAGGCAGATTTTAATATTGTTAATGCCAAGTGGGATTTCAATAATTCCATACAGAAAGAGAGATGACCACAAAGTGTCAGCAAGCAGATGGGTTGGGAGAGACCAAACAGCCAGAAAATACATTTGTTTTAGAAGAACTCGCACCAAGGAAGATACCAAAATATCCAGTGCCTTGAAGCAGCAACGTCACAAATTAAATTGTTGACCCTCATGCCACTGGATGCACTGAAAAGCAGTCTTGTTTATGGGTTGGGTAAAGAGACTTCAAACATGCAACATCAGAGACCACCAAGTAGTCCCAAGGGTTAAGCTATTGGTATAAAACAGCCAATGAAAACCAAGGGAGCAAATGATTCCACCAATCGCTTAACATTTGTTTCTATTTTATAACTTGGAACAAACTTCAAGAATTTTAGCAATGTTTATACATTGACATATCTTATCATCTTTTAATCAAGGGTCTCCAGGATCAAAAACAGCCTTGGCTTAAGAAACCATTATGCTCATCTTAATGTCCTTGTGTTCTTTGCTCCATCCTATCAACAAACACCCTCAAGATCAGGGACAACAGTGAGTTACTTGAGTTTTGTGACAATTCAGAAACATTTCCATCATTACTTCCTGACATAAACCTGTAAAATTACTAGATTTGATTTATCATCACCACATGTACCTACATGCAGTGAAACGTTTTGTTGTGTGCAGTACAGGCAACTCATACCATACAAAGTGGAACAGAACAGTGAGGAATAGAACGTTGCAGCTACAGAGAAGGTGCACAAAGAGCAAGATCAACATTAAATTGAGAGGGCCATTCAGAAGTCTAGTAACAGCGGGGAAGAAGCTGGTCTTGAATCTGTTGGTATGTGTGTTTAAGCTTTCGTATCTTCTGCCCGATGGCAGGGGTTGGAAGCGATTATAACCAGGGTGGGAGGTGGTTTTGATTATGTTGGCTGCCTTCCCGAGGCAGAGGGAAACACAGATGGAGTCAACGGATGACTTCATCTACAACAATTCATTAGGACTTGAATTCCATTGCACCATGGTGGGATTTGAATTCACAGACTCAGAGCTGCATGTCAGCATGACATACATGAATCTTATTGGGAGTGCTCTTACATTAATGACTTGGATGTTGAGAGAACAGCGTGAACAGCTGATGCTACAAAGCCATGGTTATTGTAAATTGTGAGAGATTGTAAAAGATTGGACAAATGCAATTCTATGTAGAAAGCAAAGCATTGCATAGTGGAAGGAGACCAAGAAAAGATTATAAATATCATTTTCAGTGCGATAGAGAGCATGCAGATCTTGTACAAATGTCGTGGTCACTCAAAGTGAAAAGCACAAGTAGACGAGGATATAAAAACAGCTTTCGAATCCTCGTTTTCTTAAAAAGACCACATGGCATAGTGCACATTGTGATTACAATCATTGCTCTCAATGTTCTTCATTAGCCCAGTTAGATCACAGTGTATAGTGCAGATGCGAGAAAAGCAATGGGAAAAATGCAGTAAGATGTATTATGAAGAAAACCTGAACAGCTGGGGCTTGTTTCACAAATAAAAGAATAATTCGACAGGTCTCCAAGATAACATGGAGTTAAATTGTAATTGATTTTCGCTGAAGTGGGCAAGAATATAACTAACAAAGTAATAAAAACAAAGGGTGGGTCAGGAATAACGTCTTCAGAGGGAGATGGCTGGCAACGGGATTTCTCTGTTACAAATCCTTGCTGGAAGCTTTGTTACAAGAAATATTCATGGTAAGAGAGCAGGGAAGCAGGATTATACAGGGTGGTTCAGATGGAGATAAACACGAGTACAAACTCGAGACAAAACTCATCTATCGGTGCTGCTCAATTCCTTGATCTTAACACACTGTTATTCCTTAACCACACACACACTCAATGCCTGTCTCCATCAATGGTGACCCACAGTAAAATTTTGCTCCCTTCAGATTAGACCTAAATTATAAATATTCTGTTTTTAGGACAGTTTGCACAAAATCTGCCAGATTTAACAAGTTTAGAAATGAGAATCGTGATTCCAACTCTTAGAGATTAGTTGATTGAGGGTTGGGACATCTTTAATTGGTAAACCAATATTATTTGGGAAGGAGAGACCTTATTAACAACAGCCGTCCGCCATATGAAAAGGATGAAAACTTGGTGCTGAGTGGTTGGGAGAAGAATGGCCTAAATTCCATCAATACACATGAAGGAACAAAGTTAAAAATCACACAACACCAGGTTATAGTCCAACAGGTTTAACTGGAAACACTAGCTTTCGGAGCGACACTCCTTCATCAAGTGGTTGTCAATCACCTGATGAAGGAGCATCGCACCGAAAGCTAGTGTGCTTCCAATTAAACCTGTTGGACTATAACCTGGTGTTGTGAGATTTTTAACTTTGTACACCCCAGTCCAACACCGGCACCTCCAAATTATGCGCGGAATGGACTTGATCCTTTTTTCAGTTTCAGTTCTATGGTATTATAATTTTGTTCCATTTTTCACTCCGTCCTCCCTTTCCAAGGTGTAGCTCATGATGGGGCCTGGTCCATTTGCCTTCGGGGCTTAAGTCTTTTGGACTCTAGAAACCATTATAACGTGCCAGGGACACACTAGCTTCCAGCAAGTGGCACGGGAGAATTGTCTAAATTTGAACTTTAGATTATCATTTCTCAAAAAACAGAGACGCTGAAGTCCAGTACTGAGGGCATCTTACTTAGGTTAGGGATCAGTTCCTGTCACTCCCTGGCCTGTATGATTCAGCACACCACATGGGCCATTTACCAATCATCATTTCGAACTCAGGTTTATCCATCCTTTCCCCGAATGCCATCCACCCAGAACGTGGGAGAGGCTTTTCAATGTGCAATACCTTGTCTCAGCATTCAAACACAATCTATATAAAACTTGCACTGAGTAGAGAGAACACACAGAGAAACAAACTTGAAAAAAGAAGTGTGCTTGGCTCAATGGGTAATACCTTAGTCTCTGCATCATGAGGTTCTCTGCATTTGAGACACACTCCGATTTGAGCAAAACATCTGGGCTCGAACTCCAGTGCAATTACTAGAGGAGAGCTGCATTGCTCTGGGTGCCAAATTTTGAATAGCTCAAACTGAGCTATAAAAGATCCAAAGACGCAATTTGAGGAAGAGCTGATGGGTTCTTCCTATTGTTCTGGAGTCATTTACAGCTCAGAAAAAAGCTTTTGCTCATCGTGCCCATAGCCAAGTCAAACACACACACTAGATTTGATTCCTGTAGCGTCTGTACTGAAACCACTGACTGTCACACCACAAGCATTAGAAAGAATAAAAACCCAGCACACTATCACAATGTCAGAGAGGTCTTGCAGTGTACAATTGATCACAGTTTACAAACGATGGTACATCAAATGTACTTCATTTGCTGTAAAATAGTGTGCGCCAGCAGGAGAGCAAGAAAAATGCTACATTAATGCAAGGTTTTATTTTAAAAGTCCGTGTTGATGTCAGCGGATTTAACCTGATTGACTACTGTAAGCTCGCTCCCATATTTACCTGATGTGAGCTGTTTTTTCAGTTTGGGCAGCAGGTGACTGGGGTCGATGAGGGTCAATTTCCCCAAACATTCAGCCACCACGTTCCGAGTCCCCTCTTCAGCACATTCGCAGTTCTTGAACAGCAAGGCCCAAATGTCCTGGATGTGAGATTTCAAGCTGTCTGCCGGGGAGGAGCTGATGACTTCTTTTAGTGAGTGCAGTAACAAGTACTGGCGCTTGGGTTGACTGCTGATCTCCTTGAGAATGAAGGGAAGGTACTCACTGAGGTTTCCCACACTGATGTTTCCTAACGCGTAGGAGGCTGCTGACTTGACTTCCTCGCTGGGTGATGAAAATGCTTCAAGGATCACCAGCTTGAGTTCTTTTTGAGCACTCAGATTCATGGTGCGGCCAATCTCACCCAAGGAAAGTAGAGCCAGCAAACGGACCGAGTCTGGTGATTTGGGACTCTTCACATCTTGGACAAATTGGTTCACCACGGTATTAGCATCCTTTGGACACGCTGAGGTAAGTGCGGCTACACATTTAGCCACAGAATAATAGGCCTGTTTGTGCAGAACGACGCCACCGCCTGACTGGGCTGATGAGTAGATCGTTCCTGTCAGCTGCTTCAGAAGCTCCATGTAGCCCATGTTCGGGGCCTTGGATACCACCAAGGCCTGGAAGAAGTCTAAAATGGCATTCAGAGCCCCTCCTTGGAGCAGTGGTGAACGAACTAGGTTGAACAATTCTATCAATATGGACCCACCAATCTTAGACACCGATGATGGATAGACTTTGGCTAGTGATGTCAGGAAAGTAATGGCCATCTGGGAGACGTGCATGTCACTCTCCCCAATCAGGGATGGAAGCTCCTTCAAAACCGATTCAATCATCACTGGTTTAAGGCTGTCACCGTAATTCTTAATCAGGATGTCCAGTGCAGCTAGGGTGCTGAGCTTCAACGCACGCTGGTTCTTCCTAAGAAAGGAAGCCAGGATGGGAACACCCTCACCGAGAATCGGACGCAGGTCAATTTTTAAAGGAGAACTTGCGATCAGAGTCAAGGTTTTGACCGTGGTCAGTCTTGTGATCTCATTTTTTAGTCGTTCAAGGAAAATCTGCAATGTGGGATTCAGGTCAGCACCTAGGCTGTCTCCAAGATTACAGATGATCTGTCCCATGCAGGCTATCGCTCTCTCCTTCACCTCTTGGTCGATGTCAGATGCTTTCAATCTCTTTAAAGTGCTACTGAATAGATCCTTCACATAAGGTTTAGCATCAAATGAACAAGGCTTGCCCAGTGGACGGATGACCTCTATGAGTTGCTGAGTCACGAGCAAGGCCTCAGAAGTGATTTTGTAGAATGGATCACTAATGCAGGCTATTGTTGGTGGCAACAATGTCTTGATATGAGGGTGGAACACTTCTGGGGGATGATTACAAAGGATGACATGGAAAAAGGTCAGTGCATCAATCTTCATGTTTGAGGTACTTGATTTATCAGTGAGAGAGTAAATAATGCCTGTAAAATGAAAAAAAAAGGAAATTATTTATTGTAACAGAACATTCACATTACTTTTAAATAAGCACTTTCCCACAAGTCTACCCCTAATAAAACTCAAATATGTGAAATTTCAGTCTCATGTGCACGGATGAGGTACTTGGAAAAAGGAGTTCCTCACTTCTAGCCATCTATCACCCGATTATAAAGCAATCTTTGATAACTTAATTAGTGCTGCCACCGTTAGTGTTTCTCTGAATGACTGTTCCTCATTCCCAATTTCTTTAATAGGGGAACGAGAAACAAGGTGACATGACTGTAACAATAGAGGTAGGCCTTTCAGGACGCTTTACTTCATACAAAGAAGTGTGGAACACTTCCCCAAAATCTGTCAACTGAAAATTAGAAAATAGAAATGGATGGATTGTTAGGCAAAGTTATTGAAGGTTATAAAACCAAAGTGATGGGATGGCATTAAGATAGAGATCAGCCATGATCTAAATAAGGAGCTGAACAGACTGAAAAGATCACATGGTTGTTGATAACATCTCAGCTTCCAATGTCCCTGCTGGCTCTATATACACTGCACCTGAATTTAAGATTCACTTCCACCCCCAACTCTTGCTTTCTCAAAAATTAAAATTTCCTTGTCTTTGATCCAAATTTAGCCTACGTTTGATTTATGCTTACATGGTATCTTGGTATCACAGGCAACGTCAGCATTTGTCGTCTATTCCCAATTGCCCCTGAACTATGTGGCTCGTGAAAGGACATCAGTGAACAATCTGGATTTCTACAGTACTGAAGACAACTTCGTTATGGAGACTAGTTTTAATTCCAAAATTATCAAATTCCAATCAGCTTCTATCGTGGGATTTGAAGATTTGAGCATTCAGCCTGGACTTCTGATTTACTAGCCCAAAGACATCACATGTACATATTTGTCTCCCCAGTTCAAATTATCCCTAATCCTGCCTCATTTTCTCTTCCATCCTTGGAAAAGTAAGTTTGAACTTCCCAGCGAGTACCACCAGACAGAGAAATTTGTGGCTTATTCTAGCCTCCCTCCCTGCTTGAGCTATACCTAAGCTAATTACAGCATCTGCACTATTTCCCCAAATGAGAGCTGTTAACTCAGCACAGACCAAGGAGAGACTTGCGTTTAACTGCTGAGCAAAGCTCAGGTTCACCCCCAACATATTCAATCATTCATGACAGGGGAATGTTTCTTCCAACATTTTCAAATACACTCACAGAAAATTAGCTTTTTCCAAAGACAAACTGAAAACTATTTTCATGTGAATATATAAAACTGTTGTGGATATAGGTACAAAGTTAAAATAATTAAATATGACAACAGCTCTCTTGCAACTCGACCTATATGTCGTCTGAGGAGGCGGAGCAAGAGTTCTATGTGAGGACGTAGTGTCCGCTGATATTTGATGAATCTGACAGCATTTGTATAGCACTGCCTTCAGGAGATTAAATGAATTGACAGGAGTCTCGATGTACTGGTTTGACAGCATCAGTGGAAGGAGTGCACTAGATGACCAGAATGATATCTTTCATTCTGTGCTGGAGTTCTTGCTTTAGCTTTGATTTGTCAAGTTAGCTATGGAATAATTAAGTCGAAAAGAGGGTGTTGTTAGTCCTACCTTTAATAATAGCCTAAAGGTTAGGACAAATGTTGGCTATGGACTAAGGATAAGTGCGCTGGATGATATGCTTTGCCCATGACAAGTGTTCCAGATAGCAACATGCATTCAATCCTATTTTAGGCCCAAGGTGTTAACTCCATTCCACCACCACTACTACCATTGGCTGCACTCCTCATTCATACCTGGAACTAAGGCTGGTATATGTTCAGACAAGCCTCCAGGTAGGACACTGGCCAATTCAGTGAGGAGATTGAAACACCCTTGTCGAGTCTTCATACTCTTCTCCTTAAGCTGCTTATGCAGAGCTTTCACTATGCTAGGTACCTACATGAAAAAGGGGACACGTAAGGAGGAGAGGGAGGAAAAGGGAGTGGAGGTGCACATAAGTAAGAGTGGAAGTGTTTCAGCAACTTCACATTTTGATGAAATAGAAGCAAGAATGTCCATTCACACTAGGTAATCACACATCACTCCAAGGTAAATTAAAGTTAGCATATGACTATAACAATACTGATACACAACCTCACAAGCAGCTTTGTAGCAAGGGTAATGCATGTTATATTTATTGCAATTCTGAAAATTTCCAAAAGTTTGTTCTATTACTTCTGAATTATCAGAATATAACTCCCAACCCACATTACACTGTGCACGCAATGTACTCCCAACCAGCTGTTACCCTGCCCCGGAAGATACATAAATGATTCTAATCTGCTAGAACCTTATGTGTTACTCATTCCTAATCCATTAGTACAGAGTATGAATGTCATTGCTATTAGATGAACTTACTCATTCTCATTACTTGGATGCTAACCAACTGCTCAGCCAGATCTAATCCATGGGTGTGCTATCTTACAAACATTTCTGCCTGCATTATGGCCTTTGGCATAAACTACCAATGTTTTTACCAAGTTTATAACACGGACTGCCTGTTATTACCACAAATGCCAATCAATCTTAGGCTCATATTACCATTTTGGTGACTACTTAAGGCCAGCCAGTCACTGCTAAGCTTGCGATCTCAACAAAGGAAAGACCACTTTGTGTGACCCCAAGACTGGAATGAAAGGAGGAGTATGGGTAATAGCCCCTGCATGGATATTTTATAAATGACAAACCTGGTTAGGGAAGGGAGGGGAAACTGGTGAAAATAATACCAACCAGTTGAAGATACTCACTTGATGCTGAAGCATCATTAGGGGCATGTCTCCTTGTCCCAGGGCATCTGTAGTTTGCAACCAGCTCTGGACTGGTTTGGTCTGCTTCAGAAGAGACACATATGCATGAAAAATGTCAGCCTTCACATTCTCCTCTCGCTCCTTGAATCGACTGATGAGGGCCGGCGAGACAGTCTTGTAAAACTCCTGCAGCATCTCGTGCCTGGTGCTCACAATGGCATCCAAACACTTGGTGGAAGCTCGGCGAACTTTCCAGCTCATGTCATCATCATCGGTGTACTCCTCTTCACTGTCTGGGGTGAGCACAAGATACACAATGAGATCTACGGTCTACAAAACCTCCTCCTACAACACCCTGCTACACCACACTTCCTTAATTACTGGCATGGGTAACTGCAAACATATCACCTCTGCTCAAAAAAGAGGGAGGAAGTAGCAAAAGAAAAGTACGAAATCTCAGCCCATTTAGCCTACCATCTGTTGTTGGTTGCATGCTGGATTCCATCATTAACTAATGGTAGGTGAGTGATATAGTGGTCACAGTAAGTCTTATACCCTAAGGCCCATGTCTGGAGAGCTTAAGGGCCCAGTCCTGTTCCCCAAAAGGTACTGATCCCTTCCTAAGGTGTAAGATCATGGGCTCAATTAACTTTGGATATCTCAAAGTGTCATTTGTTCATACCAACTAGGGAAACCAAGCACATCACAGCAAATCCCAATCCTTCCTTTGAAAGACTGCCACACAGGCGTACTTCAAGCTGGGTTAGCTGTTAGGATTGTTAATCCTGGTTTATTTTCCTTCCCTCAGCCAGGAAATCATAACTAGGTTAGCCAACTAGTTTTAGATTAGGCCTTCTTTTTAGCAATTCGCTCCGTTAACCTTTTCAACCAATCATCAGAGAAGCAGACAGTACTAATATCTGCAGTTAGTGCAAGTCTTATCACTACTCTCTTCTCTTTCATTAATGGTACATTTCCAGTCATAAAGTCACAGAGATGCACAACACAGAAACAGACCAACTTGTCCATGTTGACCATAGAGTCAGATGTACAGCATGGAAACAGACCCTTCAGTCCAACCTGTCCATGCTGACCAGATATCCCAACCCAATCTAGTCCCACCTACCAGCACCTGGCCCATATCCCTCCAGACCCTTCCTATTCATATACCCATCCAAATGCCTCCTAAATGTTGCAAATTGTACCAGCCTCCACCACTTCCTCTGGCAGCTCATTCCATACATGTACAACCCTCTGCGCGAAAACGTTGCCCCTTAGGTCTCTTTTATATCTTTCACCTCTCATCCTAAATCTATGCCCTCTAGTTCTGGACTCCCTGACCCCAGGGAAAAGACTGTGCCTATTTACCCTATCCATGTCCCTCATAATTTTGTAAACCTCTATAAGGTCACCCCTCAGCCTCCGACGCTCCAGGGAAAACAGCCCCAGCCTGTTCAGCCTCTCCCTGTAGCTCAAATCCTCCAACCCTGGCAACGTCCTTGTAAATCTTTTCTGAACCCTTTCAAGTATCACAACATCTTTCCAATAGGAAGGAGACCAGAATTTCACACAATATTCCAACAGTGACCTAACCAATGTCCTGTACAGCCGCAACATGACCTCCCAACTCCTGTATTCAATACTCTGACCAATAAAGGAAAGCATACCAAACACCGCCTTCACTATCCTATCTACCTGTGACTCCACTTTCAAGGAGCTATGAACCTTCACTCCAAGGTCTCTTTGTTCAGCAACACTCCCTAGGACCTTATACACTTAATGCTAAGTCCTGCTAAGATTTGCTTTCCCTAAATGCAATATCTCGCATTTATCGGAATTAAACGCCTTACTGAAGTCCACTTAGATCACATCTACTGCTCTGCCATAAATCTTCTTTGTTACTTCTTCGAAAAACTCTATCAAGTTTGTGAGACATGATTTCCCACGCACAAAGCCATGTTAACCAGATATCCTAAATTAATCTAGTCCCATTTGCCAGCACTTGACCCATATCTCTCTAAACTCTTCCTATTTATATACCCATCTAGATGCTTTTTAAACGTTATAATTGTACAAGCCTCCAACCACTTCCTCTGGCACCTCATTCTATACACGCACCATCCTCTGCATGAAAAAGTTGTCCCTTGGATCCTTTTAAATCTTTCCCCTCTCACCCTGAACCTATGCCCTCTAGTTCTGGACTCCCCCACCCCAGGGAAAAGACTGTCTATTTACCCTATCCATGCCCCTCAAGATTTTCTAAACCACTATAAAAGGTCACCCCTCAACCTCCGACGCTTCAGGGAAAACAGCCCCAGTCTATTCAACTTCTCCCGAGGGCTCAAACCCCCCAAACCTGCAAGTATATTTATCGCTGCAAGTTACAAAAAGCATGTCCAACACTTCAAAGCACTGACCTTGATCCTCCTCTTCATCGGTTTTGTCTGTTTCCATGGCGTCTTCATCATCCTCATCTTGGTCATAGTTGTAATTTGGATCATATGTGATATATTTGAGGCACAGACCAATCATAGCAGGTATGTGAAGGGACATCTCCTTTGGACATCTTTAGAGTGAACACAAAAATTTAAACAACTAATTTTCACCAAATACAAAGAATAGGACTGGCACAGCACTGCTGGACTGAGATTTAATCGTGCTCCCTGTTGACACTAGCATAGTTTATTGTACAATGCCCAGTACATCCTATATCAGAATCCACCAGAGTTCAAAGTCAGGAGGTCAGAATTGATGACAGCAAGTTTTGACTGCTCAATATCAAGGCAACGTAAATTGAACATTAAACTGATGGTCAAGCCATAAAGAGAGGAGCAGACGATCCCACACCTAACAGCTCATTAAAGTGAAGTCATCTCACAATGTGATTCATGCAACTCATGAATGTTTAAATTTTATAGAGTTGAGTTACCAAGAGTAACATCAGACTTGAAAGGTAAATTGTTTTTATTTCCACAGATGCTGCCAGACCTACTGAGATTCTCCAGCACTCTCTTCTTTCAGATCTCAAGAATCCACAGCTTGTATGTTCAAAACTTATGTTAGTAATTCCTCAGGTGAGGTGGTAGCTGGCTACCAGAATTAATAGAGGGCAAAACATAGGAAAGTGCCAGTTGACTGATATAATAGATGTCAACATTTAATCTCCCATTGAGGTGAGCAGAACAAATCACATTTACACACCTTGTTTCCATAACCCTTCAATCATCTATCCAACAGGCCTGACGTAGGGACCTCCTGAAAACCTTGCCCCTTTTACACACTTTCCACTGAGCATCAACTCTCTCAGGATGGAACTGAAAATCACGAGGATGAAAAACACGGAACCGATATCGCCCATTTTACGCCAGTACCCAAAGTCAAAACTACTGCGTGCAGAAATTTTACCTGCTTCATTATGCATTTGTTGCATTTATTATATTCTGACTAATCGGCCTTGCCACTTGAAATTCTGAAGTGAAACCCGTTTGCTTCGATGGTCATCCTTCCATGATTTTTTAAACAATTCCAATAACTTGCCCATAATTTGCACTGTTCTAACAAAGAAAGACTCAAAATTTCCAAATCTGACTGCAGCAAATTTGTGAATTGCACCTGGTCTAAAATCTCATCCTCAAAACAAGAGAATTCCATTATAACAATGAGCATCGTGCCTTGTCGTATCTGTAAACAGGCAGAGAGATGGGAATTCCAAGCTTCACTGAATGCCGAATGGATGAACATTTCCATGGGACAAACTGGATACTCAAATTTCCTGGGACAATGTTCAGGAAAAGCACAGGATCTCTGGGAAAGTAATAATGTTTTCACGGCCACAGATGTGCATGCATGCATTCGGCCTGGAGTGCCCCAAACCACCAGCTGCTGAGCACTCTTCAAACATATCAATGGGCAAATCTGCACACCTTTGCTGTATTGCTGCCCCAGGGAGAAATCCACTGAAATAGACAAGAGAACTATCCAAACACATTTCTTCACACTCTCTGCCCCAAGATTTCCATGTCAATCTCCCCATTATCAAACAAATTGACATTGTTTCTTCAGTCTATGCTTTTAGATTTATTTTGGGGGTGGGGAAACAGAAAAGAAGTGGGGTTTCAGTTGATTGTACTTCTTATTGTTCACTGCACAATCCAAGATGTTACAAGACTGGAAGCTTGCCAAGTGGAGAAGAGCTGTAGTATGGAAATGGATCATGATGGAACAAGTTCAGGGGACTAATACAAATTCCTACAAGTATCAGAAAGGGGAAACAAAGCAACAGAATGAAACAATTGTTGTGGTTCTGTTCGCCGAGCTGGAAGTTTTTGCTGCAAACGTTTCGTTCCCTGGCTAGGGAACATCATCAGTGCTATTGGAGCCTCCTGTGAAGCTTCACAGGAGGCTCCATTAGCACTGATGATGTTCCCTAGCCAGGGAACGAAACGTTTGCAGCAAAAACTTCCAGCTCGGCGAACAGAACCACAACAACGGACACCCGAGCTACAAATCTTCAACCAGACTTTAGAATGAAACAATGTGATAATGTAGAATTTTGGCAGTAAAGGTTATAGAATCAGAATAGTCATCATGGGGCAGCATGGTAGTTCAGTGGGCAGCACTGCTGCCTTCACAGCGCCAGGGTCCTGGGTTCAATTACACCCTCGGTCTGGAGGGTCAGTGTGGACTCAATGGGCCGACTGGCCTGCTTCCACACCATAGGGATTCTACATTACCCTTGGCAGCAAAGACAGAGGTCATAGAGGAAAGCAAACAAATCAACAGTTGTTCAACACACGGACCATTTCAGAACAATTGCAATGTTACCCTATTATGAAGCACCAAATTTTAAGTTCATAAAGGTTTCAGTGATCAACTACCTGTGTTCATTTTAAGATCCTATGCCAATATGGGCCATGGTCAGTTTCATAGCACAGTATGTCTGTTGTAGTGCGCAAGTCCTCCTCCCCTCACCCAATAAGATTTGGAACAAAGGGAGGAAAGATGCAGAAGCAAGTGAGAACTTAGAAACCAAAATGCAGGGTTGTTGCAAGGTGCTCAAGTACAGAACAACACTGATTTAAGAGCAGGTCATTTAGCAGAACCAGGTACATCAATCCAAAGGGAGTTGAGAAAGGAGAAGGGAGGGAATGGAAGCCTCATAAACAACAGACAGGGGCATACCTTCTCACAAAGGATTCAAATGCCTGGAAGCAGTACTCCCGCAGCTCATCATCATCCACATTGCAGTATTTTACAACCAGGGGAATAATCTTCTCCAAATGTTCTCCTGAAAGACAACACAGTATTTTCTGTTAGAAGTCAATAGAGGTCAACTGGAAAGGAGGAAAATACTTCCAGCTATTTTGACATTGGTCATCTCTGGGGCCTACGTCCAGCATCAGTACTATTCCTATCCATGATCAAAACAATTTTGATTCATAACTATCCTCCTTACTCAAAAGAGACCCATTGGCCCAGATCATGTGGTTCCAATGGCAGTAAATGTTTGCTACTATCAAAGACCATAACAGAGTCAAGCCGCTCACCATCCTGACTTGGAAGTGTTTCACTGTCCGGTGGGTCAAAATCCTGGAATTCCCTCCCTAATGGCATTGTGGGTCAACCCACAGCAGGTGAATTGCAGTGGTTCAAGAAGGCAGCTCACCACCAACTTCTCAGGGCAACTCAGTACAGGCATTAAATGCTGGCTAGCCAGTGGCAGCCGCATTCTACAGAGGAATTAAAAAATCCACAATTTCCCAACTACCAGCTTGCATCTAAATGCCAAAGTTGCATTTACACTAACGGAGCTCCATGGTCAGCCCACACACTGATAGTCAAGATGTACACATTTTTGTGAAGCAATCAAGTTACAGTTAGACAGAACCAGGATGCTGATCAGCCATGCTCTAATGGAATGGTTCAACAGGTTGAATGGCTTACTTGTATTCTTACATTCTTAGAGGCAGCATGGGGTTAGCAGCAGAATAGGGCTCTCTTGAACTTGTCCCAATCACTCCCAAGGCTGTACAACAGAAAAATCATCTCTACACAGTTTCCAACAGTCCCAGGTCAGGTTCGGTGCACGCACAATAAACCGCCGCCTCCTTTTTTCTCCCTTCACCAAACAGCCTCAATGGAGGCACATAAAATATAAACAAAATATGCAGAAGTCGGCGCAAGCAGGCAGCATTTGTGCAGTGAGGAACAGAATTATTGCTTCATTCCATACAGCAAGTCACCAACCTGAATTGTCAGCTCTGCTTCTCTCTCTCCCCACACAAGTCACTTGATGTCCAGGGTACATCCACCATTTTCTAGTTTTATTTCAGATTTCCAGCATCTGCAGTGTTCTGCTTTAGGTACAGCATCTGTGAGCAAGTGTAAAGCTTGCTCTCCGCTATTCTAGTACATTTTCAGTTAAGTCAATCCATGATGTAATCATTCTGTCCATTTGGATGACATTTAGGAAACACAGCAACATAGGAGCAAGAACAGGCCATTCAGCTCCTTGAATCTTCTCTGCCATTTTAGATCATGATTCATTATCTACCTCAAAGCCACACTATTCTATACTTGACAGCACATCACTTTTGCTGGCAGGAATGCAACCACTATTTTACTTTCATTCAAAAGTGTCAAACAACAGCTCTTCAATTTGCTGAAATAACAGAGGAAAGATTTAAAATCAGTTACTCACCAACTCTGTGTCCTGCCTGCCGGCTGATGGCGCCAGTGCATTGGATGTAAGTTCTGGTCATAGACGTAGATTCATTCTTTGACAATTCAACCAGGAGGTGATCCATTAGCTCAGAAAAGAGACACGTGCTGCAGCTCATGACCAGATGACCCAGAGCAATGATGGCTCTCTTACGAACAGCCAGCCTTGGACTAGACAGCTGAGGCAGCAGGCAGGTCAGGATTGAGGAGTGAAATGTGATCAGAGTCCCACCCAACCTGCAATGGGAAATGTGAAGGGACATTCAGAATGCACAATCACCAGAGTTATCAGGATAGTCACCACATCTATTTAAAAAAGTTCCCTCTGCCATACCCACAAAAGATTTGATACCAAAACTCTTTGCATTTCCAACTTCCTCACCTACCATCTTAGTGATACCTAAGGAAGGCATCATGCAGCCAGTCATCCTGCGTGCTAACCTGCTTTAAATCGGCAGAAAGCAATCTTCCATCAACATCAGCCCTGCCTGATCCTACTGATGAAAGGTCAGTATTACCTTGAATAGGTATCTATTCTAGTGAACTGGTTTATATATATTTCCACACCCCAGAAAGCCATTTAGTCCCTACACCTGTGCCAGCTTATTAAAACAACTATCCCATTAGTCCCACTCACCTACACTTGCACCATAGCACCACAATTTTATCCTCCTTTCCAAAAATAGACCCAATTTACTTTGGACAAATTTCATTTAATCTGCTTACAGCATCCTTTCAGGCAATGCACTTTAAATAATTTGTTGACTGACTTTTACCAGCCCTTCCCACTCAACATTTCCTTTCTTCCACCTTAACCTTCCCTCAAAACTAAGGAGGGGAGGCTAACTCAACATCTATCCTGCAAATGAACATGCTATACTAATATTAAGTACGCTGGAGTTTTAATATTGTGCTTTCTGTGTATGCTGGGCTTAGCCTAGCTCCATAACATCTCAAAGACGATGTGCTGCATAGTCAGCTATTACCTGCCACCTCAGACCGACATTGTGGTATCACACCCACCCCAGAAGTTTAAGGAGTGTACAGCCTGTCATTCTAGAGAGTACTGAGGAGGGAGGCACGACTGAAGTTACCATCTTTTCGATGAGATGGTACACCAAAACCCAGTCTGCTTTCATAGTGAATGTAAGGGACATCTTGGCACCATTTTCAGAGCAAAAAGGTTCACCCCAATGCAGGTGAATTATAGAGTGTAGAAGAAAGACACTGCTTCTACCCTAATCAACACTTACTCTCAACTATCATTAGTCCCCTTCATGTTTGTGTACCTTTGCTATGTGCAAAGTGGCCATCAGATTTTCAGTATTACAAGTGATTGCAACATAGGAACAGGAATAGGCTATTCAGCCCCCACCATTCAACATCATCATGGCTGATGTGTGGCCCATTTCAATGTGCCTACCTTGGACCCATATCCCTTGTACAATAAAACTGGTCTCAGATTTAAATTTAACAACTTAATTAGCATCAACCACTTATTAAGGAACAGAGAGTTCCAAACATCTATTACTGTCTGTAGAACTGATTTCTAACATCCCTCAAGTGCCTGGCCCTAATTCTCAGACTCTGTACCCTGGATAGGACAGTTTATCCTTATCTACCCGGTCATTCCCTATTACTATCCCAAAGACCTTGATTAGATCACCCCCGAGACTTAATCTGTTTGACTGTTCTTCATATCTTTATCCCTGAAGTCCAGGTATCATTCTTTAAGCCTGTGTTGAACTCTCTCAAGGGCCAAGCATCCTTCCTAAGCTATAGTGCCCAGATCTGTTCACAGTACTCTAAGTGGGGTCTAACTAGGGTTTTGTACAACTGCAGCATAATGCCTCCCTCCCAACACTCCAGACCTTTAGATATGAAGGCTAGCATTCCATTAGCCTTCTTGATTATTTTCTGTACCTGTTTGTGGCATTTTAAAATCCTGAACGCCCAAACTTTCGTGGGGCATCCACCTTTGCCTACTAAATTTAAAAATCCAGTCTTGTCCTTTCTCGGTCCGACATGATAACCTCACTTGCTTATATTAAAATTAATCTGCTACAACTTTGCCCATTCACTCCATCTATCAATATCCGGTTATAATGTTATGCCATCGTCACCACGGCCTACAATACAATGCAAATTGGTGTTGGCAGCAAATTTGAATACGGTACTTGACTTAAGCCATTATCCAAGTCATTAAAATATTACAAATAAGTGAGGCCCCAACACAGATCCTTGTGGGAAATCCCTACTGATGCCCTGCCACTTTGAGTACATACATATTAACCCAATTATTTCCTGCCACTCAACCAATTTTCAATCCAAATTAATTTGCCCTCAATTCCGATGGCTTCCGCTTTAGCTAACTTTTTTGTGTGGGACTTTATGAAAACCCTTCTCGCAGATTGTCTCTGTGCTTGGGAGTCAGTCATTCTCAAGCTATGAAACGGAGCACTATGAATTAAGTCCTTCTTTTCGCATCCTCACATAATATAGCGCAGTGCATCCCAAAAGGTTTCCTTCTGTGACCTTATTTTAAGGCATCAAAATGGTCAACCCCTCAGTGGGGGCTGAGCCCACAAGAGAGCTGCATAGATGTTCTAACTTGGTCAGAACTCCACGGTGGCCACTACTGCCTCAGCTTGCAACCCCAAAATTTCAGTTCACAACCACACTCAGAGTTCCAACACCAACTCTAGGAAGGCCTGATCTATGCACAGCAATAATGGCAGGAGCAGGCACCAAACTTTAGAGGGAAATCAGCTATGGGTGTGCGTTTGGGGAAGTGTAGGCAAGAGATACAAGTGTAAAAAGAAGTGGGCTAACTGGGAGAGGATTAAAAGAACAGGGATTTGTGCTTCCCTACTCATTCATCCAATCATGAACTTGCTTTTCACTACAGTGACTTCTAAATTTGTTAAAACTAAGGAGAGAAACAGAACTACACAGAGATTAGGGGATGCTGGATTATTGAACCATTTCGGCTTTTAACAATGCCCTTCTGGAAAGGGAACCTAAAATCCCCTACCTGATCTGATCAACAAGTGCCTACAGAGTCTCGGTGAGTGATTTACCGGTCATGTGCTAAAAAGATGTGCAGTGAGCAAATCAGAAGGTAAAACTTAGTGTCATGAGAAGATGCTGGCATCAACTTCTCAGGGTAAACTTGCCAAACTGACTCAATTTTTGAGAATAAATAAAAGCAGCCCTGCACTTACCGCCATTTTTCTTAGCACCAGCCAGTATGGAAAACTTAGACCTCTCCTGGGAGTGTGACCCAGACCACTGACTCTCAGAAGACAACTGGAAGAAGCCTTAACACGGACCCTCATGACATTTACCTGCAGTAGGGAGACCTCAGACTCCATTACTACACAGACTTAACTCAGCATAAACATACCAGAAATTCATCTGATCAAGGCAGAACTAGGGTCAAAAGGCCAAGCTCTTACATAAACACTGGCCCCTCTGTAACCACAAGTCAGGCTTGAACGAATAATCATGTAGCCCTTGGATACAGTCGCTTGCAGTTGTAGGCTGGACTAGAAATCTGCACAAATCTCAGCTACACCCGTGTCCCCACCGTAGCGTGTGGATACCACACTGATGAGGCATTTGCTACTAAGTAGACTGTAGGATATGCTCATATATAGTGTTCTGGGGCTCACTGGAGCACAGTCTTTGTGATCTTCTGCTATAGTTGATACTGATGAAAACCGACTTCACTAACAATGCACAAACATACAGCGGGGAGGGGGGAAAAGAGAGAGAGGGAGGGGTGTTGGGGGGGGGGTGCTGCGTGCGCTTATGGTTCAGTACTAGTGAATTTCCTTTTGAGCGAGGAGACCTGGGGTTTAAATTCCATCTGCTCCAGTGGTGTGTGTCATTACACATCTGAATAGGTTGATTAAAAAGCTAATCAGTGCATGCATAGGCTTGAGTCATGCTTCCAGTTGTGTGTCCAAGAGGGCTCTGCACAAATGCAGCAGAAAAGTGAATCATTATTGTAACATTTATGCAGATGTATTATGCATTTCAGCATCAGGAATACAGACCAACTAAACACTCATAAAAAAACAAAGTCATCCTCTTGGGCCTTAAACTTTTGTTGCTACCCTGACCATGATCCAAGGATTAACCAGATTGATTGCAATTTTGACATCCTATTTAACCAAGCAGAGCATGCAACTTCAAATGCTCACCAGCCCCAAAACTGCCTACTTCCACCTCAGTTAAATTACTCACTTCCATTCCTGACTCCACCCAAATCCTGCTGAAGCTCCACGTTTTCCCCCTATCACCACCAAAGCTCTTTCTCTACCTTCTCGCCTTTCAGTGATGTCTTAAAACCTATCACTTTGACAAAACCTTTGGGCTATTTGTGCTAGTGCCTCCTTCTTTGGCTCACTGCCAATTTTTTTTATTATTGATTTTCTAAGTATTTGGGGTGCTTGTGTGTCAACATTTCTGTGAAGCTTTGTCTAATATCAACGAACAGAGAATTTAACCCCAGGATCTCATTCATAAGAATATTATCCCTGTTTGTACCATAAAATAAATTACTCCTAATAATACTACCCTTGTGCTGCACTCCAGGATGTGATTAGATTAGATTAGATTACTTACAGTATGGAAACAGGCCCTTCGGCCCAACAAGTCCACACCGACCCGCCGAAGCGCAACCCACCCATACCCCTACATTTACCCCTTACCGAACACTACGGGCAATTTAGCATGGCCAATTCACCTGACCCGCACATCTTTGGACTGTGGGAGGAAACCGGAGCATCCGGAGGAAACCCACACAGACACGGGGAGAATGTGCAAACTCCACACAGTCAGTTGCCTGAGGTGGGAATTGAACCCAGGTCTCTGGCGCTGTGAGGCAGCAGTGCTAACCACTGTATTACAGGTACACAATCCTTTATCCGAAACACTCAGGGCCAGCTGATTTTCAGAATTCGGAATAGTGACAGTTCGATGGTGAAATTTTTAAAAATCTTACTGAACAGCAGACTCACTGTGAGTAATGGGTCCTGAGATAGAACAGAGGCCTGCCAGTGCTGGCCCTCGCCAGCAGCCCCAACATCGTATTGAGTGACACGCTACAAATGGATGTGGAGTTGGGTTAACTGTTTGCATGCCAAACAATCTTGTTAAATGAGAAAAACTTCAAAATCAGAAGGGTTTTTTTGTGGAGCTTTTTGGATAAAGGGCTGTCTTCTTGTACTTAGAACAATAGTACCAATGTGTGGACACAGTTTTCCATATAACATCATGCCTGCATATGAATATAGCACAGTTGATTCTCCTTTGCTGTTAAGGAGACTTGGACTTGATCATACCCTGCAGTTTACCTGCTTAGCATATCAGACAATATATCCAGGGCCTCCAGCTGGACAGAAACATCCTCTTGTTTTGCAATAGCACTCGTCAGACGTCCAGTAATCTTCTTGCACACATTAGCCGACAGGGCCAAGCCTAGGACAATAGCAAATGTTTATAGTAATTACAGATATTACGTGTTTATTTATTTTGGCACTAATGAGATCTTTACTAAATTTTATATTTCGTTCTCCCTGATCAACAAAAGGTCCAGAGGAGGTAAGAGGTTTATTTTTAGTCACATTAAGATTTTTATGCTTAAAATCTCCCATTTCTCAGCAAAAAAAAGGTTAAAAAGGCGAGGATTCTCATCCAGTGATCCTGAACTGTCCAAGCCACAATTATCCTGAATCTTTAGTCAACCTAATTTAAATATTCTCAGAACTCTTAGCATACTTAGGCTGCTGCAAAAGCCTCGATTGGCAATGTACAGTCACCCTTTGTCTGTACTGTAGTCAGCCTCAAATATGAGCCTTTAGCCATATCACTTGGCAAAAAGCCTTCCTGCAGTGGTCTCCAACCTTTTTAAGCACAAGACCACTTTTTGAATACAAGCACAAGGCAGGATTTATCCCTAAGAAAATACTCACAAGAATTGTTTAAGTTGTGTTATGTAAATCTAAAACCAAGTGTCATAAGTTATTCACGTTGTACTTTGCTCAAATGTAAGTGTGATACCTTGTGACTGCACCTTAGTTACTAGTGCCCTGAAGTTGGATTGTGGTTTGAGATGCTAGATACCATTCATCAAAGGGGGCTCTGTGAAGCAGGTGTGATATTTGGATATCTTCATCTGTAGTTTGGAAAACACTTCTCACAGAGTTATGTGAATCCAAGTAAATTTTCACTGAAAGCACAGAATGACAGAAGCGGGTATTTGTCTCTGTTGGAGTCCCCAATAATCGCTGTTCTTTGATCTGGCTTTCGGCTGAATACAGCTTTGTGTAGTATTTATATTCATGTTACTCTACTGATCTGTAACACATGAAGGAACTGGTAGGCCAACCCACCAATGACTACTGCAAGGAATGGATTGGCGACAAATATGATATGTTTCATCCTGAGATCATCTGTTAAATTCCACTGCCAACCTCCTCAGCTGCCCACAGGTGGTTTTGGGCAGAACAACTTTTCTTTTTGATTATTTCCCCAATATTTTCTTGAGACTCAGGAAGTGTTGCAATGTTTTATGCACAACTGGAAGGACCATCGACCCAGCTTAAATGTGAATGTATGCACATCACTGACCACATGTGCCAAGTCTCTGTCCTCTCCCTGCTCAGTTTCAACATTACATCTGTAAGGAGCCTGATGTCAAGCAATCACACAAAATTGAGACTGTTCAGGCATTATATCCAAAATTCTCTGCAAGATCTTCCTTCAACTTAACCAACTCATCAGCATGGAGGATTAGTTCAGCATCAAGTTGGTCCATAGCCAAGCTGTACAAGGTTATGGGTCAACTGATGGGAAATGAAATTAAGGAAGTCAGATGGTTGCTTCTGACCACCACAAAAATACTGGGCAGAAGGCTTTGTTCTTCTGTGCCATAGACCTCTGACGGTCTTTTTTAAATTCACTCCACGTGACATAGAATTTGTTGGCTGGCCAGCATTTATTGCTCATCCTATCTGCCCCCGAGAAGGTGGTGGCGAGCTGCCTTCTTGAACAGAGTTAAAAATCACAACACCAGGTTATAGTCCAACAGGTTTAACTGGAAGCACTAGCTTTCAGAGCGCATCAATCACCTGATGAAGGAGCAGCGCGCCGAAAGCTGGTGCTTCCAATTAAACCTGGTGGTGTGATTTTTTTAAACTTTGAACACCCCAGTCCAACACAGGCATCTCCAATGCTTGAACAGATGTTGACCCACAATACCATTGGGGAGGGCATTCCAGGATTTTGACCCAGTGATATTGAAGGAACAGCGAAATATTTCCAAGTCAGGATGAGGAGTGGCTCAGAGTGGAACTTGCAGGCAGCAACTTATCTTCATCCTTCTAAGTGGAAATGGTCAGTTTTCAATGTGCTATCTAAGGAGCCTTGGTGAATTTCTGCAGTGCACCTTGTAGATGATACACCCCACTATGACGGAGCATTGTGGAGGGAGTGAATGATATGGATGTGGTGCCACTCAAAGCTTCAAACAAAGCAGCCTCTCGAGTGTTGTTGGAGCTGCTCCCATCCAAGCAAGTGGGGAGTATTTCATCATACTTCTGACTTGTGCCTTTTGGATGGTGAACAGGCTTTGGGGAGTTAGGAAGTGAATTGTTCACCATAGTATTCCTAGCCTCAGATCTGCTCTTGGAGCCACTATGTTTATGTGGCAAGTCCGGCCAGGTTTTGGTTAATGGCAACCCAAGATGTTGATAAGGGGAAGGATTTAATGGCAAAAACATTGACTGTCAAGGTGTAGTGGCTAAATTGGCTCTTATTGGCTTTTGCATGGCACAAATGTTACTTGCCACTTGTCAGCCTAAGCCTGACTCTGTTGCATTTATAGACAATAGGTGCAGGAGTAGGCCAATCAGCCCTTCAAGCCAGCACCACCATTCATTATGATCATGGTTGATCATCCACAATCAGTATCCTGTTCCTGCCTTATCCCCATAATCCTTGATTCCACTATCCTTAAGAGCTCTATCCAACTCTTTATTGAACGAATCCAGAGACTTGACCTCCACAGCCTTCTGGGGCAGAGCATTCCACACACTCACCATTCTCTGGGTGAAGAGGTTTCTCCTCAACTCTGGCCTAAGTGGTCTACTCCTTTTTTTTAAAACTGTGTTCTCTGACTCTGGACTCACCCATCAGTGGAAATATGCTTCCTGCCTCCAAAGTGTCCAATCCTTTAATAATCTTATATGTCTCAATCAGATCCCCTCTCATCTGTCTAAACTCAAGGGTATACAAGCCTAGTCGCTCCAATCTTTCAACATAGGATAGTCCCGTCATTCCGGGAATTGACCTCGTGAACCTACACTGCACTCCCTCAAAAACCAGAATGTCCTTCCTCAAATCTGGAGACCAAAACTGCACACAATACTCCAGGTGTGGCTCACCAGGGCCCTGTACAGCTGCAGAAAAACCTCTTTGCTGCTATACTCAGTTCCTTTTGTTCTGAAGGCCAGCATGCCATGAGCTTCCTTCACTGCCTGCTGTACCTGCATGCTTGCTTTCATTGACTGATGTACAAGAACACCTAGATCTTCTTGTACTTCCCCATTACTAGCTTGAGTCCATTTAGACAGTAATCTGCCTTCCTGTTCTTGCCACCAAAGTGGATAACTACACATTTATCCACATTAAACTGCATCTGCTATGCATCCAGTCAGTCACCTGGCCTGTCCAAGTTATCCTGTATTCTCAAACTCCTCCTTACATTTCACCCTGCCACCCAGCTTTGTGTCATCAGCAAATTTGCTAATATTACTTTTAATACCTTCATCTATATCATTAATATATATTGTAAACAGCTGTGGTCTCAGCACTGAACTTTGTGCTATCCCACTGGTCACCGCCTGCCATTCTGAAAGGAACCGTTTATCACTAGTCTTTGCTTCCTGTCAGTCAGTCAATTTTCAATCCAGGTCAATACCTTGCCCCCAGTACCATGTACATAGATTGTTTCAGGATCTGAGGAGTGCCAATTGGTGAACGTTGTTCACCAATGATTGGACATCCTCACTTCTGACCTTATGATGGAGGAAGGTCATTGACGAAGCAGCTGAAAATGGTTGGGCCTAGGACATATCCCTGAGGAACTCCTACAGAGATGTCCTGGAGCGGAGATGACTGATTTCCAACAACCTCAAGCATCTATGTACCAACCAGAGTTTGTCCCCTGATAACTCAACAATTCCAGTTCGCTGGCATCACTTAGTTCTGTGCTTATGTTGTTTGGCATGCAGGCAATCCTGTTGGTAGCTCCACCAGGTTGGCAACTTGTTTTCAGATATGTCTGGTGCTACTCCTCAAATGTCATCCTGTATTCTCCACAGAACCAGGGTTAATCCCCAAGGTGATAATTATGGCTGGAGAGGGTATGTGTCAGGCTAGGAGATGGCAGATTGTGCTGGAGTACAATTCTGCTACTGTTGATAGCCGAGAATGCCTCCTGGATGCCCAGTCTTGACTTGTTAGATCTGTCTGAAGTCTGTCCCATTGAGCACAGCAATAGTGCTACATGACGGAGGGTATTCTCAATGGGAATGAGGACGTTGTCTCCACAAGGTCTGTGAAGTGGTATCTCTTAACTATATGGTCATGGACAGATGCATCTCCAGCTGCCAGATCAGTAAGGATGAGGTCAAGTATGTTTTGCTCTCATGACTAGACACAGACCCAGTCTGGCAGCTAGGTCCTTTATGATCTGACCAGCTTGATCGGTCGTGCTGCTGCTGGAATGTTGCCAGGGCACTAAGAGCTCTTGGTGGTGGACACTGAAATCCCCCACCCAGAGTATATTTTACAGCCTTGCCACTCTCTGTGCTTCCTCAAGAGCTGTTCGACACATAGGAAGACTGATCCATCAGCCGAGGGAGGACAGTACCTGATAATCAGCAGGAGGTTTCCTTGCCCATGTTTAACCTGAAGCTTTGAGACTTCTTGGGGTCCAGAGTCAATGTTGAGAACTCCCAGGCAAACTCCCTCCTGACTAGAAACCACTGTACAGTCTTCCATTAAGCCAAGTTCACACTACAAAAACAACACATTTCTAAGGTCCATACACTATTCAGATCTTCAGCATAGGATGTCTTTAAACTATAGTGATTTTTTTTATGCCACAATTTACTTTTGAATCATATAATGCCAACGTGTGCTAGGATACAAGGAGCCAAGTTTAGAACTTGCTCATTAATAGTGAAAACAGGAAGCCCTTCTTCCACACAAGGGGGCAACAGAAATCTGGAAATCAAAAAGCTGAGACAATGACAGCCCTTAAAAGGGAGATGATATGGGACCAGAAACAACAAATGTTGGCAATCACAGCGGGGTCACGCAACATCCATGGAGAGAAAGCAAGCTAACGTTTCAACTTTAGATGACTCAGTTTCGGTAACTCTGAAGTTACCACACAAAGTTCGACAAAGTGATGGCTCATGGGACAACATTGGGACTGAGCTGGCTAATTGTGTAATCAACATGAAAATAAAAGAAGTCAGGTCACCCCCAAATTGGAGGCAATGGATGACTGAACCTGCAGAACAGTAAGGACCCAGATTTAATTCAGGGTTTACCAGGCCAGCTGGCCTCAACAGTTAGAGCAGCTGGACATGACAACGCCTTACTGACCCTCAGAGCTCAAACATTGATTGACGAACAACTCAATTAGTGTTGCTACACCCAAATGCGTACCAGAAGCACATGCATGTGGATGTACAATGCTCGGGCTTGTACTCCTGGCCAAATAGCATGCTAGCGCTCGTATTAAGGTTCATCCACTATAAAGGGTCATGCATGAAACTGATGATATTGATAACCATGAAACTAGAACTCAACAAAAAGGCAACATCACTATAGAGGAAGGCAGCAAGTAGAAAAATAAGAGAACGTCATCCTCAAAACACTCGACAATTTTCTGCAGCTTGCTTGCACCAGACATTCACTTCCCAAATAGGTAACACTTCAGAAATTAGTCATACTCATCACATGTATTGGTACAGATCTGCATACTTGGTATTTATTTGGCAGTAGGTGACATGTTGAGTATAAACTGAGATTACATACGGAGATAACAAGGTACAAAGACCAATCTTACCACTAGAAGCAGGAGGTAGCTCTGCAATGACAGTCTTCAGGCCAATGCTGGATATGTCCCGGAGCTGCTCTTTATCAGACAGCATGTTCGTGCATAATGTATCCACAATTGTCTCCACCTGGTACTCTTTCACCTTGCTGACCAATGGACCCAAGCTGAATAAGTAAACAAATAAAATACTGTGATCCTGGCATTCCAACATCATTACTATTGCCCATTCTCTACCTCTCCTTTTCTCACCCAACAATTCTGCATCACTGCAATAAGCTGCAGAACATCCCTGTACTAACACCATACAGCCCATCAGTTAAAGACCCCTTTTAGGTGAAGTGGTAGCTTTTTCAAACACTGAGGTTGCTCAAACATCTAGTGAAGGCAGTTGTTTTAATGGGGCATATTAACTGCTATTAGATTAGGATCAACAGACTAGCACAGGCCAGATGAATTTCTGAAACATATGAACCAACAGGGGGCAGATAATAATAGATTTAGTAATGGTCAAAGATTCAGATTTAGTTAGCAGTCCAATAGTGTAAAAAGATTGACTTAATGATTGTAATATGATTAAGTTCAATTTAGTGTTTGAAAAGTAGAAACGTAGAATTGCCACTGAGATACTAGATTTAGGAATGCCTGATTTCAATTTATTAGCTTAACTAGTCAACGGAGAACGTATGGGAATGTGAATATGAGCAACAACAAGTCAGTTTGAGGTGTCTTCAAAAGTGCAAAACCAGTTTACACCCAGAAATGGCTAAAATCCTATTTAGCCCAAAAAAGCAGCCGTGGACAGATATCGAGGTACAAGACAAAGCAAAAAGAAAGACAGAAAGCAAAAATATATTTCAGCTCCTAGTAAGTGGAAAAGATGCAAAAGACAGTAACATATCAAAAAGAAATTTAGAGGAAATATCAACATGAAAATCTTTACACAATTACTGTAGAGTGAAAGAGAGAGGGCAGTCAGTCGCAACGCAGGCGTTTTGAGAACTAATAATGGTTGAGTTGTCAAAATGTCAAGGTTACTTTGCATCAACAGTTACAGCAGAGGAACTCAGCATGCCAGACAGTCCAAAGGAAATTATGCTTCAACATTTGTTCTCCATTCCCAAATGCCTTTCAGAAGGCAGTAAGCTATCTTCTCGACTCTGCAGCAGGCCACGTACTGATTCCTGATGAAAGGCTTATGCCCGAAATGTCAATTCTCCTGCTCCTCGGATGCTGCCTATCCTGCTGTGCTTTCCCAGCAACACACTCTCGACTCCAGCATAGGCAGTCTCATTTTCTCCTGTAGGTACACGAGCAATACTGTCAGGGTAGGAGCCCGGACTCTAAGTAACAGTAAAGGCATTGTAATACTGTCCCAATGTGGGATATTATGTAGCTTGGTAGGTAAAAGGCAGGTTCCTGCACTTCAGCTGCTCGTCCTTCCAAGTAGCACATGTTGTGGATTTTGAAGATGCCATTAAGGAAACGTGGTGAGTTACTGCATTGCAGATTGTAGATGATGCAGTCTGCTACCATTGTGTCTTGATGGAAGTAGTAAAGGTTTAAAGATGCGGATGGGGTGTCAATTATGCAGACCTTCGAGGGAGCGCAGTGTACATTGAACTCTCAGGAGTCAAGATTGTGTGGAGAGATTCCACAAATTAGGACCAAATTAGAATTGTAACCTGCCTGAAATAAAGGTTATGAGGTTCTATTGGGAAATTATTCGAGAAATTATAGGCAATAGTCAGGATAGACAAAGAAAAATTAATTCCAACAGTCAGGGTTAAAGCCTAAAAAGATAAGAACCATGTGTTGCACAAGCAAGCTTAGGAAACAGTGCTACACACCAAGGACTACAGACGTTTTTTGAAAAATTCATTCATGGGATGTAGGCACCATTAGCCAGGGCAGCATTTATTGCCCATCCCTAAATTGTCCAGAGGGCAGTTGAAAGTCAACCATATTGCTGTGGGTCTGGAGTCACACATGTAGGCCAGACCAGGTAAGGATGGCAATCAACTATCTGCCATAGTGGAATTCAAATGCAGGTCCCAAGAACATTATCTGGGTCTCCAGATTTCTAGTCTAACGATAACATGGTTAGGTCCATCACCTCCCCAGTTTTGGACTCTCTCTTCTACAAACATTCATATCAGTCATATTCTCATTGAGTAGTGGAACAGACTCGAAGGGATTAAATGGCCTATTCCTATTCACTTGTGATTATATTCAAGGCAGACCCTGACCTTGCACCATACCAATATTAACTAAGACAAAAGCAGATGATAGCTTTCAATAGGAGGAATAAGTTGACATGCAAATTACTATTTCTTGTTCTCCTGCATCACATTCACAGAGAGAAAACATATTGACATTTGTGGTACATCAGTTTACACTCACAACAGCCTTGCCTTAGTTCCCTGCTGTACAGTCAACAATTGAATATCAACTCCCACCAACACTGGGTAGGCTTGAGGTTTAGGGTACATCAGAGAAAGCTACAAGTCACACAAAGGTTGGTAAAGAGGAAGCAGTTTATAAAAGCAGAATCACTAGCCTAAAATGGATCGATGTGATGTCCAGCTTCAAGCAGTATCACTTACCACTTCACAGCCAGGTTCTGCACCTCTCCATTCTTATCTTCGAGCAGCCTCAGCAACATTTTCACCACCTTCTTCTCACTGTCATCATCCAGCTTAATGGAGTCTTTCTGAAGCTCTACCATCAGGTCATTGGTGGCCATAAACCTAGACAATAACAGATATTCACATTGATATCAAGAAAGAAAAAAAAACAAGACAATTACAAGTCACAAAGGAGGTCTAATAGGATAGCTCTTCCAAAGAAATTGCTGGGCTATGATAAATTGGATGGATTCTGCTGTGTTGCAAGATTGTATAATTCCCATTATTTCTGATTACAGAGAGAACTGTATTATTCCAATTCATTTATCCAGCATAAAAGTGACCAAATCAAGTATATTTACAGAGCCATTAAAAAAACATCCTGAAGAAAATCCTATAAAGGTGCAAATTAGTGCCTTGAAAGACCAACCTTGAACACCTTCGCCAAGAGCCTGCTGCTCTCTCAGCCTCCTGGACTATGCTGTAGGGAATGTGAAAAGCACCTCCGCAGCATAAACAATTTCCAGAAGTCCAGGAAGTACAACACACCCATAGAAACGTCTATCCCCCTTAATTTCTGAATGTGAAAGTAAATTCTGAAGTCGATGGGCATTTATCAATAATGCCCTCTCAGGACAATAGGCCCCAGAGCTCGAGACCATGGCTTTAAGGTAGACCTGCTTCAAAATATTATTATTGCACAACCACAATCTGGAATCAAATCCATGCTTGTTACAAAATTAGCCAGTAGAAAAACAACACTCAATATTCCATAACCATACATTCCAGTTGCTTTCGCATCAAAGCTGTCAAAACTAAGTACAGACAGTACAGCTGTCCCTATTTAATAGCTGTCCCCTTGTTCTTATTTTCATATAATCCTATCAATAATTATTTGAGGTGATGGGCTGGGCAAAACTACATCACCGCGATCAGTAGGGTAGGAATCAGGATGCTGTGCTGGGTATATCCTGCAGTATGTATATAATCACAAAGTAACTGTGTGCAAGCATGTTGGCACAATGAATTAGCTCAGTGTATTCAGCAGGCGGTAAGACAAAAGGTATAATCTGTGCTGGGAAGTTGGGTTGTTTACATTCAAGTACACCATTAATGGTGTGAAGTCTCAAGTTCACAGTCAAGAGCTTGCTCCTTACATTAGGGTCATTTGAATTGGGGACTACGTCGGGAGACATCAATGCAGTCCAATGTTTATCTCCATAAATTCTCACTGAAGCCAGACCAGCTGTAAACTTGGTATATGTGGCAGCTTTTCTTGTTAATAAAAAGTAAGTTTTGTCATTACTTTTACCAAATTTGAGAAACAACTGAAGTTCTGCCAGGGTGGATTTGAATTCACTGCAATTCTTAGCCTCATTCGCTAGAACACCAGTCCAGTAATGACTAAATTATTACACTCATCAGGAGCAACATAAAGTCAAGTTTGTACTGACCACCCATCATCTTGACTCTAAAACATATTGCCATTGCTTCAGTGTTAGAGTTAAAATCCTGGCACTCCCTCCCTACCAGCATTACAGCTCCAACTACATCAAATAGACAGCAGTGATTCAAGACGTTAGCTCACCACTATCATCTCAAGGGCAACTAAGGATAGGCAATACATGCTGGACCAGCAGCTCTGCCCAATTCCCTCCAGGACACCCTAGTCCATTCATTGACCACTAACACTATCCTCCCTTCCCACAGCACTTTCCCATATAACTGCAGAAGGGGCAACTCCTGTCCCTTCACCGCCTCCCTGCTCATCATCCAAGGGCCTAAACAGTCTATCCAGGTGAAGCAGCATTTCACCTGTACCTCCTCCAATCTTTCTGCATTGCATTCACTGCACTCAATGTGGCCTACTCTACAAAAGAGAAACCAAACAGATTGGGTGACGTCTTTGCAGAACACCTCCGGTCTGCACACAAGTATGACCCCGACCTTCCTGTAGCCAGTCATTTTAACACAGCATCCTGCTCACATGCCCATGTGTCTGTACTCGGCATGCTACAGTGGTCCAGTGAATCACAGCGCAAACTGGAAGATCAACATCTCATCTTCAGACTAGGCACTTTACAACCTTCTGGACTTAATACTGACTTTAACACCTTCAAATTGTGAACCGGCTCCCATTCCTTCCCTTTCTGTTAGCATTACTGGTTACATTCTCTGTCGCCATGTCCCCTCTCTCTCTTCCTGCCACACCAATGGGACTGTCTGCTCTTTCTTGTCTGGCAGTTAGACACCATTATTCTGCCATTCTCACATTCTGATCATTTAATCTGAACGATCAACATCCTTTTTCCCCAGCACTCCAGCACCTCTGCAAATTTAGCACAAATATTGCCACCTCCACACCAGCTCTGATCAGGGGTCATCTAGACTCGAAACATTAGCTCACTCTCTCTCCATGGATACTGCCTGACCTGTTGTGCTCTTCAGCACGTTTTGTTTTTGGTACAGATTCCAGCATGTACAGTAATTTGTTCTTCAAGAAAAACTAACTACTCCAAAAATACTTCGAGATCTAAAGAGAGTTCAGTCATCAGCTTGACATAATTCTTGCTTCTGAGCCAAGATATTGCAGGTTCCCATCCTGTTCCTTTAAACCAAGGTGACACACTATTGCAGGGCTAAACATGTGCTGCAATGTCCCAAGATGCCTATTGGGTGAGATGGATTTGGGATCTTACTGCTGTAATTCGTGTGAAGGAATTGTCAGCTGGAATTGGGATCTTGCTGCCGCAAGCCAAGTCTGTGGGAGGAGAGTGTTGTAAGCAGGATTTGGGATCTTACTGCCCTGGTCCCAGTGTGGAGGAAGAGTGTGTGCGGGGAGAAGTCAGCTGGAATGGAGATCCTGCTGCCCCAGGCCCAGTATGGAAGAGGGGAGAGGGGAGGAGGGGAAAGGGGGAGAGGGAGAGGGGAAGGAGGGGAAAGGGGGGGAAGTGGGCGAAAGGGGGACGGGGGGGGGCGAGAGGGGGGACGGGGGGGGCGAGAGGGGGGACGGGGGGGGCGAGAGGGGGGACGGGGGGGGCGAGAGGGGGGGGGGGGGGGCGAGAGGGGGGACGGGGGGGGCGAGAGGGGGGACGGGGGGGGGCGAGAGGGGGGACGGGGGGGGGCGAGAGGGGGGACGGGGGGGGGCGAGAGGGGGGACGGGGGGGGCGAGAGGGGGGACGGGGGGGGCGAGAGGGGGGACGGGGGGGGCGAGAGGGGGGACGGGGGGGGCGGGAGGGGGGACGGGTTGGGAGGGTGGGGAGGAGGGTGGGGAGGGGGGAGGGGAGGGGGGGGAGGGGAGAGGGAGGGGAGGGAGGGGGGAGGAGGGGGGAAGGGGGGAAGGGGAGGGGGGGAGGAGGGGGGAGGGGGAGGAGGGGGAAGGAGGGGGGAGGAGGGGGGAGGAGGGGGGAGGAGGGGGGAGTGGAGGGGGGGGAGGGGGGAGGAGGGGGGAGGAGGGAGGAGGGGGAAGGGGGAGGAGGGGGGAGGAGGGGGGGGGGGGAAGGGGGGGGAGGGGGGGAAGGGGGGGGAGGGGGGGAAGGGGGGGAAGGGGGAGGAGGGGGGAGGAGGGGGGAGGGGGGGGAAGGGGGAGGAGGGGGAAGGGGGAGGGGGAGGAGGGGGAAGGGGGAGGAGGGGGGAGGAGGGGGGAGGAGGGGGAGGGGGGAGGAGGGGGAGGGGGGGAAGGGGGGAGGAGGGGGGAGGAGGGGGGGAGGAGGGAGGAGGGAGGAGGGGGGAGGGGGAGGGGCCGGGCCTACCTGAAATCCTTGTCGCTGGAGGTCATTTTCTCCAGCAGGTTGGAGATGTGATAGGACACGTTGGCCATGGCGAGCGGAGTTTGGATCGTGTGCGGCCTTCAGGCACCGAGCTTTCCCTCAATGTCCCCGTGTGTCTGAAACAACAACAATCTGCTGCTGCAGCGACCGCCCCCCTCCAGCACCGTCCATGGGAAAAGATGGCGCCCGCAACCGCCCCGCCCCCCACACTGGGGTCACAGGTCACTGGCACAAACCATCTCCGCCAGCCCGGGGGGGGGGGGGGGCGGAGTAGGAGCAGGGACAATGGCTCCACCTCCCTCCCCCTCAGACCCGCCGAGTGGCATCTACCGGAGACTCCCACTCTGAAAGAGAGATCTACTGGGAATGATCACTGAGGGATCATATATACCCAGCAGAGGGAGAGATCTACTGGGAATGATCACTGAGGGATCATATATACCCAGCAGGGGGAGAGATCTACTGGGAATGATCACTGAGGGATCATATATACCCAGCAGGCAGTGGGAGAGATCTACTGGGAATGATCACTGAGGGATCATATATACCCAGCAGAGGGAGAGATCTACTGGGAATGATCACTGAGGGATCATATATACCCAGCAGGGGGAGAGATCTACTGGGAATGATCACTGAGGGATCATATTAACCCGGCAGAAACATAGGCAGAGGGAGAGATCTACTGGGAATGATTACTAAGGGATCATATATACCCAGCAGAGGCAGAGGGAAAGATCTACTGGAATGATCACTGAGGAATCATATATACCCTGCAGAAGCACAGGCAAAGGGAGAGATCTATTGGGAATGATCATTGAGGGATCATACTAACCCAACAGAGACACAGGCAGAGGGAGAAATCTACTGTGCATGATCACTGAGGGATCATATTAACCCAGCAGACATAGGGAGAGATCTACTGGAAATGATCATTGAGAGTCATATATACCCTGCAGAGGGAAATCTACTTGGAATAATCACTGAGGGGTCATATTAACCCAACTGTGACTCAGTCAAATTTTGAGATCTAGTGGGATGATTACAGAGATCATATTTACCCAGCAGAGACAGATCTACTGGAAATGATCACTGAGCGGTCATTTTAACACATCAGGCACAAACAGGGAGAAATCTACTGGGAATAATCACTGACAGATCATGTTAAACCAGCAGATTTGGAGCGAGACATGTACTGGATACATGTACTGAGAGACCATTTTAATTCAGCAGACATGGACAGAGGGAGAGATCTTGTAGGAATGATGATTGATGAATCATATCAATCGAGAAGAGACACAGAGCTAGAGATCTACAGGCAATGATCACTGAGAGATCATATTAGCCCAGAAGACACAAAGGGAGGGATATACTGGGAATGATCACTGAGGGATCATATATACCCAGCAGGCAGTGGGAGAGATCTACTGGGAATGTTCACAGGGATCATATATACCCAGCAGAGGGAGAGATCTACTGGGAATGATCACTGAGAGATCATGTATACCCAGCAGAGTGAGAGACCTACTGGGAATGATCACTGAGGGATCATATATACCCAACAGATCTACTGGGAATGATCACTGAGGGATCATATATACCCAGCAGAGGGAGAGATCTACTGGGAATGATCACTGAGGGATCATATATACCCAGCAGGGGGAGAGATCTACTGGGAATGATCACTGAGGGATCATATTAACCCGGCAGAAACATAGGCAGAGGGAGAGATCTACTGGGAATGATTACTAAGGGATCATATATACCCAGCAGAGGCAGAGGGAAAGATCTACTGGAATGATCACTGAGGAATCATATATACCCTGCAGAAGCACAGGCAAAGGGAGAGATCTATTGGGAATGATCATTGAGGGATCATACTAACCCAACAGAGACACAGGCAGAGGGAGAAATCTACTGTGCATGATCACTGAGTGATCATATTAACCCAGCAGACATAGGGAGAGATCTACTGGAAATGATCATTGAGAGTCATATATACCCTGCAGAGGGAAATCTACTTGGAATAATCACTGAGGGGTCATATTAACCCAACTGTGACTCAGTCAAATTTTGAGATCTAGTGGGATGATTACAGAGATCATATTTACCCAGCAGAGACAGATCTACTGGAAATGATCACTGAGCGGTCATTTTAACACATCAGGCACAAACAGGGAGAAATCTACTGGGAATGATCACTGACAGATCATGTTAAACCAGCAGATTTGGAGCGAGACATGTACTGGATACATGTACTGAGAGACCATTTTAATTCAGCAGACATGGACAGAGGGAGAGATCTTGTAGGAATGATGATTGATGAATCATGAATCGAGAAGAGACACAGAGCTAGAGATCTACAGGCAATGATCACTGAGAGATCATATTAGCCCAGAAGACACAAAGGGAGGGATATACTGGGAATGATCACTGAGGGATCATATATACCCAGCAGGCAGTGGGAGAGATCTACTGGGAATGTTCACAGGGATCATATATACCCAGCAGAGGGAGAGATCTACTGGGAATGATCACTGAGGGATCATGTATACCCAACAGATCTACTGGGAATGATCACTGAGGGATCATATATACCCAGCAGATGGAGAGATCTACTGGGAATGATCACTGAGCGATCATATATACCCAGCAGAGGGAGAGATCTACTGGGAATGATCACTGAGGGATCATATATACCCAGCAGAGGGAGAGAACTACTGGGAATGATCATTGAGGGATCATATATACCCAGCAGAGGCAGAGGGAGAGATCTACTGGGAATGATCACCGAGAGATCATATATACCCAGCAGATGGAGAGAACTACTGGGAATGATCACTGAGGGATCATATATACCCAGCAGAGGGAGAGATCTACTGGGAATGATCACTGAGGGATCATATTAACCCGGCAGAAACATAGGCAGAGGGAGAGACCTACTGGGAATGATTACTAAGGGATCATATATACCCAGCAGAGACAGATCTACTGGAAATGATCACTGAGCGGTCATTTTAACACATCAGGCACAAACAGGGAGAAATCTACTGGGAATGATCACTGACAGATCATATTAAACCAGCAGATTTGGAGGGAGACATGTACTGGATACATGTTCTGAGAGACCATTTTAATTCAGCAGACATGGACAGAGGGAGAGATCTTGTAGGAATGATCATTGATGAATCATATCAACCGAGAAGAGACATAGAGCTAGAGATCTACAGGCAATGATCACTGAGAGATCATATTAGCCCAGAAGACACAAAGGGAGGGATATACTGGGAATTATCACTGAGGCATCACATTAATCTGGTAAACATAGACAAAGAAAGAGAATGAGAGATAATATTAACCCAGCAGATATAAATAGAGAGATCTACTGCCAATGAGCACTGAGAGTTCATATTAACCAAAAGCCCCAGACAATGAAAGAGCTACTGGGGGTAATCTCTGAGAAATAATATTAACCCAGCAGCTATAAAAATCTTAGGGTGGCACAATGGCTTGGTGATAGTTAGCTGTCCCACAGCATCAGGGATCTAGGTTCAATACCAGCCTTGGGCAACTGTCTGCATGGAGTTTGCACATTGTCCCTGTGTGCTCCAGTTTCCTCCCACAGTGCAGAGATGTGCAGATTGGGTCGATTAGCCATGATAAATACAGGGTTAGGAGGATAGGTTAGGGTCCAGTGTTTGAGTGGGATGTTATTCTGAGAGTTGGTGTACATTCAATGGGCTGAATGACATTTTTCTGCACCATAGAGATTATCTGATTCTTCTACGATTATAAATGTACTTGGAAAGTTCACTGAGATCATATTAATTCAGCAGACAAGGACTGAGAAAGAGATCTAGTGGTAATGATTATTGAGTAATCATATGAACCCTGTAGACACAGTAAGGGGAGAGATCTGTTGGGAATGATCATTGAGGTCAGTCCAGTGCTATCCCTATTTCTTGTTATTGTGTTAATGTCGTTTATTGTTATTCAAGCCCGGTAGATCTCTCCTTTTGTGTCTCTGCTGGATCATACATGATTTCAGTGATCATTCTCACTAGATCTCTGCCCCTTTGTTTCCGCTGTCTTCATCTGATCCCTCAGTTGTTGATGGTCAGATGTTGTTGATATTCAGCGTATGGTTGCTGTTGATGGTCAGAGTCTGTTGATATTCAGGGTATTGTTGATAATCATGTTGTTGATGTTCAGCTTGCTATTGGTACTCAGGGTGTTGTTGATGGTCAGAGTGCTGTTGGTGTTCAGGGTACTATTAATACTCTGGATGCTACTGATGGTCAGGGTGCTGTTGATATCCAGGGTATTTTTGATACTCAAAGCTGTTGTTGATGTTCAAGATGTTGTTGATACTCAGAGTGCTGTTGACTTTCAGGATGCTATTGATACTCATGGTGTTGATGTTCACGGTGCTATTGATACTCAGGGTGTTGTCAATAATCAGAGTACTATTGATGTTCAGTGTATTTTTGGTAATCAGGGTATTGTTGATGTTCAGGGTACTATTAATACTCTGGATACTATTGATGGTCAGAGTGTTGTTGATAATCATGGTGCTATTGATGTTCAGGATGTTTTTGATACTCAGGGTGTTGTTGATGTTCAGAGTACTATTGATGTTCAGGGTGTTATTGATACTCAGGATCCTGTTGATACTCAGGGTGTTGTTGATAATCAGAGTACTATTGATGTTCATGGTGTTGTTGATGTTCAGGGTGCTGTTGATACTCAAGCTGTTGTTGTTGTTGATGCTCATGGTGTTGTGATCTGGGTGAGTGGAGCAGCTCCACGCGGAACCTTTGTTTGTGGGAGCCGGAGGGAGCCGGTCGGTTTTGTGGAGCGGGACAGGTTTCCGGGCTGCCACGTCTGAGAGGAGCGGAAGCGGCTGTGGGTCCGGCATTGAGTGAGAGCGGAGCGGCGCGGTGCGGCCTGTCTGTCCTGTCCTGAGGGGAGCTGCCCGGCGGAGCCATGGTGGGTGAGCCGGCGTGTTGGTGTGTTGAGGCTTGGCCGGAGGGGCTCAGGCCTGTGTGTGTGTGTGTGTGTGTGTCTGTGTGTGTGTCTCTCTGTCTGTGTCTGTGTCTCTCTGTCTCTGTCTGTGTCTGTGTCTATGTGTGTCTGTGTCTGTGTCTGTCTGTGTGTGTGTGTGTGTGTGTCTGTGTCTGTGTGTGTCTGTGTGTGTGTCTCTCTGTCTGTGTCTGTGTCTGTGTCTATGTGTGTGTCTGTGTCTGTGTCTCTGTGTGTGTGTGTGTGTCTGTGTGTGTGTCTGTGTCTGTGTGTGTCTGTGTGTGTGTCTCTCTGTCTGTGTCTGTGTCTGTGTCTATGTCTCTGTGTCTGTGTCTGTCTATGTCTCTGTGTGTGTGTCTGTGTCTATGTCTCTGTGTGTGTGTGTGTGTCTGTGTCTCTGTGTGTCTGTGTGTGTGTCTCTCTGTCTGTGTCTGTGTGTGTGTCTGTGTCTGTGTCTCTGTGTATGTGTGTGTGTCTGTGTCTCTGTGTGTCTGTGTGTGTGTCTCTCTGTCTGTGTCTGTGTGTGTGTCTGTGTCTGTGTCTCTGTGTGTGTGTGTGTGTGTGTCCTGGGGAGGTAGCTCCCAGCGCGGTAAGGTGGATGTGTCTGGGGCCAGAGGAGGGAAGGGGTTTTCAATCAGCCCCAGTCCCTATAGTTTATTGCAAACATATACTTTGTTCGTTAAAAATTACCTTTCTAGACAGTCACTAAAAAGCACTTCTGTGCAGATGAATAACACACAAACATTGGAATTTGGCCCAGAGGTGGGATTTGACGGTCATCCTGGCTCGTTGTTGATCCCAAATAGACAGGCTGGAGGCTGGAAGAACACTGCAATCCAGGCAGCATCCCGAGGGTGGAGAACTTAACTTAGCAGGACTTAGACACTTAATGAGGTAAAAACAATGACTGCAGATGCTGGAAACCAGATTCCGGATCAGTGGTGCTGGAAGAGCACAGCAGTTCAGGCAGCATCCTTCATCAGGAAGGGCTTTTGCCCGAAACGTTGATTTCGTTGCACTTTGGATGCTGCCTGAACCGCTGTGCTCTTCCAGCACCACTACTCCAGAATTATACACTTAATGGTAAGGTCCTGGGAGTGTTGCTGAACAAAGAGACCTTGGAGTGCAGGTTCATAGCTCCTTGAAAGTGGAGCTGCAGGTAGACAGGATAGTGAAGGCGGCGTTTGGTTTGCTTTCCTTTATTGGTCAGAGTATTGAGTACAGCAGTTGGGAGGTCATGTTGTGGCTGTACAGGACATTGGTTAGGCCACTTTTGGAATACTGCGTGCAGTTCTGGTCTCCTTCCTATCAGAAAGATGGTGTGAAACTTGAAAGGGTTTAAAAAAGATTTACAATGATGTTGCCAGGGTAGGAGAATCTGAGCTATAGGGAGAGGCTGAACAGGCTGGGGCTGTTTTCCCTGGAGCGTCGGAGGCTGAGGGGTGACCTTATAGAGGTTTACAAAATTATGAGGGGCATGGATAGGGTAAATAGGCAAAGTCTTTTCCCTGGGGTCGGGGAGTCCAGAACTAGAGGGCATAGGTTTAGGGTGAGAGGGGAAAGATATAAAAGAGACCTAAGGGGCAACTTTTTCACACAGAGGGTGGTACGTGCATGGAATGAGCTGTCAGAGGAAGTGGCGGAGGCTGTTACAATTGCAACATTTAAGAGGCATTTCGATAAGTATATGAATAGGAAGAGTTTGGAGGGATATAGGCTGGGTGCTGGCAGGTGGGACTAGACTGGGTTGGGATATCTGGTCAGCATGGACAGGTTGGACCAAAGGGTTTGTTTCCAAGCTGTACATCTCTACGACTATAAGTCAACGTTTCGGGTGTAACCCTTCTTCACCTCCTGATGCTGCCTGGATTGCTGTGTTCTTGCAGCCTCCTGCCTGTCAACTTTGGGCTCCAGCATCTGCAGTTTTTTTTTGTCTCTAACCAAGTTTGTTTCTGATCCCAGGCATTGAAATGATCCACTGGAGGCTCCTGTTACTGGTCCCTTCTATGAATTTGGCGTTCCCTGCATTCACAAAAACAAAAGCCCAAGTTATTTATTGGATACAGGACAAGATTGACATGCCTTTAAGACACTGAGAGGGTCTGATAAATGAATGGAATGGAACCCCACCACCATTGCACTTTGGCAGAAAGACCTTAAATGGTGGTTTTTCTCCACTGTGCCTTGATACTACACTTGATCTTTTTAAATTGCAGTCCCTAGTCTGTATAGTTCAGGTTGGAGTCATTCATTCCCCTCATTTAGCCTCTAAGACATCTTCCCTTCCAGGTCTCAGCTTACACATCTTATTCGCAGCAGTTCTCTGATCACGCTTTGCCTTCACCCAGCTTTATTGACCATTCCTGCCTGTGATTCATCCCACTTCAGAGAGATCTTGAATATGAACTTGCTAAGGAAATGCAACCATGGAAAGAACTGGCAACAGGAGCCCAGGCTGGATCATTTCAATGCCTGAGACCAGTAATGAGTCAGGATGGCTCTAAGTCCCACCTCTGGATCCATTCTGAGCTTGTAGGGTTGTATGAAGTGCTCTTCGGACTCAGGAAAGGCAGCACTCATAACTCCTGACTGCTATCTGTTAGGCCACTTTGGAATGCTGTGTTTAATACTAGTCTCCCTGCTATTGGAAAGATGTTGGTAAACTTGAAAGGGTGCATAAGATTTACAAGGATGTTGCCAGTTTGAGGGTTGCAGGCTTTGAGCTATAGGGAGAGGCTGAATAGGCTGAGGCTGTTTTCCCTGGAGCGTCGGAGGCTGAGGGGTGATCTTATAGAGGATTATAAAATCATGAGGGGCACGGATAGGATAAATAGCCAAGGTCTTTTTCCCCAGGGTAGGGGAGTCCAAAACTAGAGGTTTCAGGTTTAGGTGAGAGGGGAAAGATTTAAAAGGGACCTTGGGCAACTTTTCCATGCAAAGAGAGGTGCATATATTGAACGAGCTGCCAGAGGGAGTGGTGGCAGCTGGTACAATTGCAACATTTAAAAGGCTTCTGGATGGGTATATGAACAAGAAGTGTTTGTAGGGATATGGGTTAAATGCTGGCAGATTCATGATATCTGGTTGGCAGGAACGAGTTGGACCAAGGGGACTGTTGCCGTATTATACAACTTTGACTCTATTCATTGACACCCTCCAGGCAGAGGTGATAAGCAGGAGTCAGCTCCATTACCTTTGGAGTAAAACAAAACCAAACAAATTCCTTTCATATCCTTGAGACTTTACAGTGTTCTGTTGCCTCTGGAAACCATAAATAGTGGCAATTTCCAAAGGTTGGGGGTGGGGTTCATATCAAGTTCATGACTTGAGCATTGAATCTAGGCTGGGACTTCGGTCCAATAATACAGTAATGTCACGCATTTGGAGGTACCATCTTTCAGAAGCAGTATCCAACCAAGACCCACCTGCCCACTCAAGAGGACTGAAACAATAGTAAAAGCAGCTTCATCAAATTCTAAAATATTACAGCATTGTTAATAATGCTACCTTATTAATAACTTTGCATTGAAGGAATAACAATGTTAACAAATCTTATTTAATTGTGGTTTCTAGATTCAGGGGCTTCAGGAAAGTAATTCAGAGAGCGTGTTAGACTCTAATCCTTCACCAATTAGGGCAAATTCAAGACCAAATAATGACAGATGTTGCAAACGTCTGTCTATCTATTATAAAGGCTCCATATTGAAGTGAATTGTTCGGGGGGGTTGGGTTGGATGCAGTTTGTGAGCACGGACAGTGCAAAATGTGGCAGCAGTTTACAGCTATTCA
The DNA here is from genome assembly GCF_020745735.1 of Hemiscyllium ocellatum. Taxonomy (NCBI): domain Eukaryota; kingdom Metazoa; phylum Chordata; class Chondrichthyes; order Orectolobiformes; family Hemiscylliidae; genus Hemiscyllium; species Hemiscyllium ocellatum. The sequence goes on from NC_083414.1 coordinate 63,974,370, forward strand.
GAGAAGCCAGCCGTGTATGTAAGTCTCACTGGTGAACAGGAAGCATTCTACTGAGGTTGTGCCTGGAATGTTTAACATGAATTATTGGATACTGGAACTGTATGGGTTTGTCTTATATTGCAAGAGTGCTGGGAGTGGGCTACACATCCCTTGCCTTCCTCCACAGAGAAGATCCCATTTAAAAAAAATGGTTCTGGTCATTTCACTTAAAGTGTCTGTTTTTATTTTTTCATAGGTTTCTGTAATTAATACCGTGGATACGTCCCATGAGGATATGATTGTAAGTGGGTCAGCTATTCTTAATACAGTGTGAACTCTCATAGGACTGCAAATTGTTTAATTGATACTGATTTTTTAAAAAAATGAGATTGACTTTATGCAGAATCTACTTTGCTTTCTATACTGAGGTTTACTATAAGGCGTATGTTTGTGCAGCTGCTTGAATCGAGGAATATAATGGGTAAAGAACTGCAGAACTCAACAGGAAATGACCCACTGGTCCTGACCTTACAGTGACAAGCAAAGTCCTCAGCAGTAAAATATTCATGGATAAATGTGTACAGTTCAAAATGACCTGTGTTCAAATACAATCCAATATGATTTGAGAATTTTTAAAGTTTCCTATCCACAGTTCCTTTACACTATATCTTGTGTAAGCATATTTTAAAGGAATAGTGTGAAAGGTGTTTTATTGCATCCAATCTATACTCTTCCAGTCCCATTAGCATCAAGCATTCCTTAGGCAAATCAAACTAGATCACTGTTCCAATTTTATCAGTTTACTGAGGCCTGGCAGATCGCAAAACTCTCTTAGCACAGGAACAAAACAAAAGTGATTGAAACCACCATAATAACATGTACCTCTAGTAATAAATAGATGTTTTCAAATGAATCATGAGGCAGCAGTGTAATCAGGTTTCAGATTGCTAAAAATCTCTTGTTTACTTGTTCTGTTGAATAACAAAAGTGCCGGAGTTCAATTTTCTATGTTGTATCTTGCACCCTATCGCCACAGCAGGGGTGTGAGTGACGAGTGCAACATACTTCAAAGTGGCTGTCACTTTGACAATCAAATACAAGAGTTTTTTTTCCAATTTAGTTAATTTGTTGTTCCCGAAAGTGAAGATTGGTGGGAGGTAAAGCAACCTTTGAAAGGTGGTGTCATTTGCCCTTGAACTAGGTTAGTGGGCAATAACTGGATTTCTGGAAGGGTTAGCTTGATGTATTGTCTGTACATTAAGTATAATAATGTGTCTTAACGAAATGATCATTATTCAGTTTGAACTGGCCATGTTAACACCCCTGTCATTAAAGCTTCAGGAAGGCTGATCCAAAAGGTAAGAAGAAAAGGGAGACCATGGGATCTAAAATAAATGGCAGACTGGCTCCAAAATTAGGGACGACATGGTGGCTCAGTGGTTAGCACTGCTGCCTCACAGCACCAGGGACCCGGGTTCGATTCCAGCCGCGGGCTACTGTCTGTGTGGAGTTTGCACATTCTCCCTGTGTCTGCGCGGGTTTCCTCTGGGTGGTCCATTTTCCTCCCACAGTCCAAAGATGTGCAGGTTAGGTGAATTGGCCATGCTAAATTGCCCATAATGTACAGGGATATGTAGATTCGGTGTGTTAGTCAGGGGTAAATATAAGGGTGGGGAATGGGTCTGGGTGGGTTACTCTTCGGAGGGTCGGGATGGACTTGTTGGGCCAAAGGACCTGTTTCCACACTGTAGGGATTCTGATTCTGATTCTGAAATAGGAGGCAAAGAATGATGGTGGAGCTTTGCTTTTGTAAGTAGAAGCTTGTGACCAGGGATGTATCACAGGGATCTGTGCTAGGAGCCTTGTTGCTTGTTACACACATTAATGACTTGGATGTGAATGTAGAGAGTTTGATAAGTAAATTTGGAGATGACACGAAAATTAGTGGTGTTGATGACAGTGAACAGGCAACAGTCTGATATTAATCAGCTTGTAAATTCGGCAGAGCAACAGCAGATGGTATTTAATCCTGATAAGTGTGATGTGATGCATTTTGGGAGGTGTAGTATGGGAAGGATTTACACAGTGAATGGTAGGGCCCTAGAGAGTACTGCAGAATAAAGAAACCTTGGCGTACAAGTCTGTAGATTCCTGAAGATGTGAGCACAGGTAGACAGGGTGATGAGGATGGCATATGGGATCCTTGCCTTCATTAGCGGGGGGGGGGGGGGGGGGGAGAAGGGGGGGGGGGGGGGGGGAGAGTGGGTGGGGGTTGAGTCTAGTTGCAGGGAAATCTTCTTGCAACTTTCTCGAGCATTGGTTAGGCCATAGATGGAATACTGTATGCACTGGAGAGGGAGTGTAGCAAACTTACCTGGAGGTTGCCTGGGTTGAAAAGTCTCAGTTATGAGGAGAGACTGGCATCTGGATGAGCACTTAAAATGTCAAGGCCGAGCAAGCTATGGACCAAGTGCTGATATATGGAATTAGAGTAGTTCAGTGATGGTAGGTCGGCATAGATTTAGAAACCCTGTTTCTTTGCTGCATGATTCTGTGAGTGCAGGTGCTTTGAGGTTTGGTTTACTTTAAACATTCATCAAACCTCCTAGTTAGTGCTTGTCACTTAACCTGCCCATTCCCACCCTCTTCCCAGCCATGAGCATTCCTAATGCAGATGTGTAGTATTGTGATTATACGGTGGTTTGTATGTTGTGGCAATGGTTACCCCGTTTCACATCCCACTTATGGCAGTTTTTCAAGGACATGAAGGAGCAGAAACATTATTGGAAGAGTTGAGCAAAGAAGCAAAATTGACAGTGCTCTATAATTTTGAAAGATTACAGTATATCTTACATGTCAATGTGTGTAAGATATATGAATGAATTTACTGGAGGTCTTTGTATTGTTTGATCAGTAGAGCACTAGATGCTCTCATGTAAGTTGCAATATTGCATTGTGCATAATTTAGGAGGCTCTGTGCGTTTTAATATCCTCCCCATGAGAACTTAGAAGAAAACTAAACTTTGTCTCTTTCTAGATAGAAAGAACACAAGCTCCCAGTGAGAACTTTGAGCTGAGTGGAGCTAAAGTGGTTCAACCTCTATGTCACCCTCATCACCCCTCAGCCTGCCCCCACTACAACAGCAGCAACAACGTGTATTGAAATAGTGTCTATAACATCATAAAACACTCCAAGCTGTTTCAGGGGAATATTATAAAGGCAAATTGGATTCAGATTTAGCGCATTGTTACAGCGCAGAAGGAGGTGGTGCTTACACAGGCTCTTCAGATGAGCATCTCAAAAAGCTCATGTAAAAAATTAATCTCCTGTTTTTCCCCTTTATCCTTGTATGCCAGTTCTTCCCAAATAATTATCCAGTGCTTTCTTGAATGCTTCAATTGAAGGGCTTTCCACCACATTTCCATATAGGAAGCAGTGTGTTTCATTCCCTGAGTATTCGCTATGGGAAAGAGTTCTTTTCTCACCATGTAAAGGAAAATAGAAGTATGACTAAAAGCTCAATCAAGAGGTAGATGTTACGCAGCATCTTAACCAAGGAAAGAAAGGTAGACAAGTTTAAGGAAAAACTTCCAAAATGTAGTACCCAGTTAGCTACTATAGGACGGTACTGACACAGTGGTAATGGCACTGGGCTCTTAATTCAGAGGCCCTGCCTAATGTTCGGGAGGTACGGGATTGAATCCCACCTTGGCAATTCAACTTGAATTGAAATCTGGACTTTAAAAAGCTAATCTAATGGAATCCATATAACTATTGATCATTGTCGTAAAAGCCCATCAGTTTCACGAATGTCCTTGTAAGGAAGGAAATCTGCCAGCCTTAGCTGGCTTGGCCTACATGTGAGTCTGCTGTGATGTGGTTGATTCCTAATTGTCCCCTAAGGTGACCCTAGCAGGCCCTTCCATTCAAAGGCAATTAACTCTAGGCAATAAATTCTTGAACAGTCAGCAATACTGTAAAGAATAATATTTTAAAAATCTTCGTAATGTAATAGTTTATTGTGTGGAAAGGAATTTTCTTTCATGCATCTAGTACAAATGTGAATTCATGACTCATTGTTAACAATTCTACAGCTGTAAAAGACAGATAAATGTTTTCAAGCCCCCCCTTTGAACTTTTCTGTGAAAGCTCTTTAGTTTCTATGCTCCTAGAAATAGGCTGTCCAATTTCCAATTCTTATCGGAACTTGTATCCCTCATCCCTAGTATTATCACAGAATGGATAATAAAAGTAAATGTTAGAAGCTAAAATTATTGCTGATTGTGACTTTCCCGTGAAATCTATTTTGCCTGGAGGCTCTATAATGAACATCTTCAGTTTCTCCCTCCTTATCACTGCTGGCAAAATTGTGCTTTTGTTCATTTTACGTTGCTTCGTGGTTATTGTGATGTACAAAATGAGGCATTTTGCCTTCATGATATTTTATGAAACTTGTTTTCGCCTTGTCTCGTCTTGCCTGGAGTAATATAGCCTGTGCCAGGAAATTGTTCTGCAGGTGCTGGCATTTTTTTTTAGCACTGTCCCAAATGAGCATTCTCTGTTCGCGAGCCCAGTCAAGTCAGATCTCACCCGGCATCCACACTGAAGCACATCAGTGGAGTGATTACCAGGAACACACCATATGCCTTCTTAACAACTCCATCAACCTTGATGGCAACTTCCAGTAATAACTGAAATGTCGCTGGAACGACTACCAGGTGCTGGCTACTTCATTCCCATCTTTCCACCCTTTCCTTTATTTATTGGTAATCCATACTGTTTCAAAGCAAGAAGAACTGGCTAGACTCTTTTGGAAAGAAACATTCTTTGAGCTAAAGATAAGCACATTTGTTTTTGTAAAGTAAAACTGCTTTACCACTTTTATTCTTTAAAAAAAAACCAATACCTGATTAAGGAGAACCAGCCAGTCTACTGAGAGGGCAATTCTTTTGCCAAGTCTTCTGGAGTTTTAATAGAATGTTTCTGGTAGTGTGGTTCAAGGGAAACTGGTGAATGTAGCATAATTGAATTTTTCAGATTTGGAGATGCCGGTGTTGGACAGGGGTGGACAAAGTTAAAAATCATACAACACCAGGTTAAAGTCCAACAGGTTTATTTGGAAGCACTAGGTTTCAGTGCGCTGCTCCTTCATCAGGTGGTTGTCACAGGTTGGACTATAACCTGGTGTTGTGTGATTTTTAACTTTGAATTTTCAGAGGCATTCAATATGAGGCTAACAAAGCCTTTTCCATAAGATAAGAACTTATTGGGTGAGGGGGTAATCTGTTATTGTGGATAGAAGATTGATTATAAGGCAGGAAACAGTAGAAATAAGTAGTTCATTTTCAAGTTGGCAGGTTGTTATTAAAGGAGTGTGGCAAGGGTCAGTGCTATTTGAAGTCTGTATTAATGGCTTAGATGAAGTATAATGTATCCCATTTTGCTGATGATGCAGAGCTAGGTGGGAACCTAAGCTGTGAGGAGGATGGTCAAGTCTGGAAAGGTGTGCAAATAGATTAAGTGAATGGATACGTTGGTTGCAGGTGGAGGACAATGTGAAACTGTGAAGTTATTCATTTTTGTAGGAAAACTGAACGCTTAATTGGTGAGAAACTGTTGAATGTCGAAATTCGGAAGGATTTAGGAAGTTAAAACACAAGTGCATTATGTACTGTAGTTAACAAGACGAGTGGTAATTTGATCTTTACTGTGAGGGGACTGTGGTCCATGAGGAAGGGAATGTTGCTGCCGAAATATAGGATATTAATAAGTGCACGTACAGAGTACAAGAGTATTGATCTCTACCTACAGAAAGGCATGTTTGCCTTAAAGAGGAGTATACTTAAAGTTGAGACAGTTGATTTTCAGATGCAGGAGAATTTGGAGACGAGATGAGAAAATGGAATCAAGTTCAAAAATCAGTTACAGCCTTATTATATGACCGTACAAACTTGATGGGTCCATTTTTTAATGTTCTTCTACTGAGCTGTTGCTGCAGTGCGAAGCTTCTGTAATTTGCATTTTTCATCTCATCCTTCAGGTTTTGTAAATTAAAGATTTGTTTTAAAATTCAGAGGTCCACAGGCTTTGTGACACAATTGCTTCCACCGAATGGGAAAACCTTGATAAATGGACTTCAGTTGTTGGGGGGGTGGGGAGGGGAGTGCTCTTTAACCCACCTCCGAACAACCAAAGCTGCTGAGGCTAGGTCAGTTAAAAATTTCATCAGAAACTGCTTGACAAAAATATTAAGTTTACAGGAAGAATTTGCAGACCATCTATGACCCAGTTCAGTGGTGCAAAAGTCTCGAATGGCTAGACACCACCTATATTGCATACCCTGACACAAATCCACAGCTAGATACATGCACACACCTTCACACACACACACAGACACGCGCGTGCGCACACGTATATGGTCAGTTCTGCTATAATGTGGTAATTCCGTTCTCATGCAATCCCATGTTATAAGAAGGCCACATAACAGCAGCTCCATTTAAACTAATAGGGCCAGAATCAAGTTATAACCAATACATGCTTTAAAAGTTCGCTGTTTAGAAACAGTGTCCCCAATTTGTCCATTGTGTTATAGCAAATACACATTCACAAATGCATGCTGTAGCCACGACCCACATATCCACACACCTATGCATCTATCCACATATGTACACTCACTCACACCCACCATGTCCTCATATGTATACAGACCTGCAAACCACTAAAGATACTGTGTAAATACAAGATTTTCCAAAAGTCAACTTGTTCTGACACACCTCTGTGGCAGACAGAACGTGAACCTGGAACCTCTAACCCAGAGGTACTGCTTCCACAATGCCACAAGGACCCTCTAGTTACTTCTTTATAACTTGCAAACCTTTTTAACAATTGAGAGTACAAAGTGGTTGCACCTTTATTCCCAAACTGAGTGACTTAGCTATTATTGGACTTCGGCCTCAATTGACGATTCAGCAATATTCTGGATGTCATCTGTTACTACTGTTCTTTAGAATGGTTTATTGTGACTTATACAATGTTTTCAATTAGTGGCTCATTGAGAATGTGTATAGGGTATAAGCAGGCAGGGAAAGAGTTAAGTTCTGAGTTTTGTGAAACAAAGAGGTTCAGCTGAGCATGACTGAGATCAGATAAGAACTTAGAGTTAACAGTGGGGTACTGGAGGCAAGGGTAATGGGTTAACAAGGTGGAAAAGCAGTCAGTATGTAAGCCGTTTAACAAGATGAGGTAGAATTCAGTTTGTGAGGTCAGTTTAACAAGGTGAAAAGTATTCATTATGTGAAGCCAGTTATTCGCTGTGGAACAGCAAATGGCTTAATCTTTACGATTGATGCTCGCTGATTGTAACAGTCACTCAATTAATATATATGTTGCCTTATCTGGATGCTCCTCCCTGTAAAATGACTGTGTAAGTTCATTGAGAACCTGCTGTTCCAGAGAAGACACTGAACCCATGTCTCTGTGCACGTCGGTGATCGTTCTCAGGGCCTGGAATAAAAGATGAAGGAGGTAAAACTACACTGTGTCTCTGAGTGTTTTGCTCCAACTGAGGGGTGAGGGGGGAACAGGATGACATCATGAAATGGAATTCCCATGAATATAGGGACATTTATGTCACTGAGTATCAGGGAGTACTACCCAAGGGTGCTGCATGCATTAGTGAAATCGATACAGGTAGAAAGTAGCTGTAATATGAATATGTGGCTCACGCATTCAGTAATGTCAGTGATTGTGGAGACTGCGGAGAAAGATGGAAAGACCCCTGCTTAGTTATTGGAAAACCAGTGAGACCTTTGGATGTCTGTATGTGTTCCACACCCTCGCTCTGTTGTTCCATCCCTATCCTCAGTGTGTGCATCTTTCCACTCCACGTTCCTACAGCCTGTAATTCTCAGAGCCTTGGGTTTCACCCTCTCCTCATTCTATCGTCCTTCTACAATGTATTGAATATTTTATTCTTGTAAGTTCCTTCAGGTTTTACAATGCAATGATGTACTCAAACTATATAATGTTAAACTTTTAAGATAGAATTTCTGAAAGAAAGGTTAGTTGAGTACACTTCATATGCAGATCTGATATCTCAGGGTGAGCACTACCTTTCTGCTGAAAAGGACTTTCATCTACGGTGAACGCAATCCTGATTTTTCTTTTGGAAATGCTAACACAGTGTGCCTTTTTTCATTAATTGCCATTCCTTTGAAATCCTCTGTCCATTGCCACTGATTCTGTGTGTTCTCCAGACGATACTGGCAGGCAGTCTGTTTCCTTCCTTTCCCCAATCCCTCTGTTAAATACACCACTGCACATGACTCTCACATCATACATGAAAAATGTATAGATCGCATCTTTCTCCAGAGAAATGCATTGCATCTGCTTCCTGATCGTGTTCTCTGGCCTGTCATCTTTAGCTGGAGTGAAGAAAAAGTATTTGTTTTTTTTTCCAAAACAAATGCATTTACTTTGCAACTTCCATAACCTCCAACACTTTGCAACCAACTATGAGACATAGTCACTTTCATAATTTCAAAGCTTGATAGCTGAATGGCAAATGGCAATCTCCCATAACCAGGAATGGGCTGAATGACCCACTAACCTATTTCAATGGTTTTGGTTTGAAGGCTGAGTGTTGACCAGGGCACTTAGGATAACCTCCTCTGCTTATTTGAATGGTGGCATCAAATCTACCTGAGAGGGCAGACCTGTAGAGAAGAATTAGTAAAAATTAATGCTGAGCCTATAAAATATATCTTTGGGTGATCACCACAATTTAGGTTATATTAGATTCCCTACAGTGTGGGAACAGGCCCTTTGGCCCAACAAGTCCACACCCACTCTCAGAAGAGTAACCCACACAGACCCATTCCCCTACTAATGCACCTATCACTATGGGCAATTTAGCACTTGAATTGCATGTCTTTGGACTGTGGGAGGAAACCGGAGCACCCGCAGAATACCCACGCAGACACAGGGAGAATGTGCAAACTCCACACAATTACTCGAGGCTGGAATCAAACCTGGGTCCCTGGTGCTGCGAGGCAGCAGTGCTAACCACTGAGCCACTATGCCGCTCTGTTAACATGGTGTGTCTTAAAAGGCATCTCAAGGTAAGTAAGGGACAAAGTTCCAGTTTCATTGGACCCAGAAGACAGGGAAGAGAGTGGAGAGGTTGGTGTGTGGATACTGTAGTTGCAGGATACTCTGTGTGGATACTCTGTTCAAAGGGACAGAGACTGTGAGCAATATGAATGGCTGGAGGAATTAGGATGATGGAGCAGCCATGCCATGGAGATCTTTATACACAAGGCTAGAATTTTAAATTTTAGGTATTAAAGCTCACAGTGCTTTAATATTGCACTTGGTGAAGATGGGAGTGATTGCGAAGTGATGTTTGATATAGAGTGCAACATAGTCAGCAGCGGTTTTGATGAAGCAGTATTACAGAGTTTAAATGAAAGACTGTTCAGGGAAGCATTGAAGTAGCCAAGACTGCATGTGGTAGAGTTTCCCCAGTGCACAGGTAGTTTTAAGAAGTTGGACACATATGGTCTGTATTTGGAGAGTTTATGGGATCAGATTCCGCTTGAGTTGAACCAGGTAGAGATTGTAGACAATTTGGTTCCGTTTAAAACAGTTGTCATGGATGGAAATTGAAGAGCTGTGTTGCTGCAAATTTGTGATGTGAGCTGAGAGATAGTGGCTTTAGTCTTCCCACTGTTTAAGTGGAGACAGTCAAAACTGAAATTATTACTTAGGTGCAGGAGCAGTTTGGAGCCATGTAATCCAAATTCCTGAGGATGGCAGTGTTGATCTGGTGGTGTGTTAGGATAGGGACCCAGAATGCTATGTGTACCATGTTCTGTTGAGACAGGCTCCCCCGCTTTTGAGATGTTTGTTGACCGCATATGAAAATTGCATAACTACAAATTAACTTGTGCTCTATTGTTGTTTTCGGCAAAGATTATTTACGTTTCAAATAAAATTGACTTATCCAATTGAATTACAAATCAAAGAATACCGTGAACTAGAATCAAGGGCATATAGATTCAGTGCAGAGAGAAGTCAGAGCCGTCAATCCTCAGCAGTGTACAGGGTTGGCTAATCATCTGTGGCGTGATTTTCGGGTGTGCAGAGTCAACATGTGTGATGTTGCATTGACCGCTTACTCTTTTCCACCAATCATATCCTTCATCTTCCAATTATCAAGCTTCAAAGGATTCATTAAGTAGCTCCCTGTTGAAGTTGCACCTCCTATTCCATGCCTGTAACTTGTTAAGTGGAAAATTGCATTTATATACTGACACACCTTCCTCTCTGCACCATTACCCAGTTTTTCACAACATTAATGGTTTTGTACCAAGCTAGGCATAGCTCAAGGACTTTGATTTCATCCTAACGTGCTGATTAAAACAATCCACAACGTACAATTTAGATTATTTACAGTGTGGAAACAGGCCCTTCAGCCCAACAAGTCCACACCGATCCACCGAAGGGTAACGCACCCAGACCCATTCTGGTACATTTACCCCTTCGTCTAACATGACGGGCAATTTAGCATGGCCAATTCACCTAACCTGCACACTTTTGGACTGTGGGAGGAAACCAGAGCACCCAGAGGAAACCCACACAGACGGGGAGAATGTGCAAACTCCACGCAGAGTCGCCTGAGGCGGGAATTGAACCCGGGTCTCTGGGGCTGTGAAGCAGCAGTGCTAACCGCTGTGCCACCGTGCCGCCCACATTAAGATGTTACATTTGGTTTCAGTCACTTTTAGGTATAGAAGAGGATCGAGAAAGGGAAAAAAGTGCTGTTTGTAGGCACAGGGGCAGAAATATCTGATAGGATCAGGCTCAGCCCCACCACTTTATACAGTTAAGTATTCTGCTAACGCTGCATGAAGATTGGCTAAGGTACTGAGACCAGCCTGAAGATTCTGTATAACTGTACCCCACAGTGAATTGATGAAAAGGTGAACAATAACTGCCTAGCCTTTCATTTCATCATATATAGTTCCTGTCAATAACCAATCCCTTAAAAGCTTTGATACGCTTTTCACACTTTATAGAAGTTTATAAAATCAGGATGGGCATGGATAGGCTGAATAGTCAAGGTCTCTTCCCCACAGCAGGGGAGCCCAAGACTAGATTTAAGATGAGAGGGGAAAGATTTAAGAGGAACCTAGGGGACCACTTCTTCCCACAGCAGGGTGCTGTGTGTATGGAACAAGCTGCCAGAAGAGTTGGTGGAGGCTGGTACAGTTTCAACATTTAAAAGGCATTTGGCTGGGTATATGGTTAGGAAAGGTTTAGAGGGATATGGGCCAAATGCTGGCAAGTGGGACTAGATTAATTTAGAATATCTAGTGAGCATAGATGAGTTGGACTGAAGAGTCTGTTTCCGTACAAACAACTCTGTGTATGAAGGAAGCAGTGATGCGCTTATCCACTAACTCCAACCTTGATCTCAGGCTTGAAATAATCACTTTATGTTTAGGTTGGATGCTTCCGATGGGCGCCCATCCAAATAACTGTAAAGATTGCTGCAAAGGATTGTTGGGTTCTAGCATCCTTAATGGAAGTGTTGGTTTTGACAGCAACTGCTGCAGTTTGAGTGGTTACAGCGTACCGTACACGTTTACTAAAAGCTTTCCTCACCTATGCTCCTGCAGCATGATGCACAGATGGATTACTATGGCACCCGTCTCGCAACCTGCTCCTCTGACCGATCTGTGAAGATATTTGATGTTAAAAACGGAGGCCAGATCCTTATTGCGGACCTGAGGGGGTATGTAGAAAGATTTGGTTTGCAAGAAATCTTTCATCACCTGAAAGCGCTGATGTTTTCAGCTTTAGTGAAAGCATTCAGTAATAAACTGTTTCTCTGAAAGATCAAAATACCGGTCATTTCCCTTTATTCAGGATATATTAAACTACTCTTAAACTCAAGTCACAATGATAACAGCTAGTATTTAACTAACTGCTTTAACACTGTACTTCGTAAGAGTGTTATAAATCAAAATTCAACATTAAGCTGCATGAGGGATGATGACCAAAAATTTGGTGAAAGGTTTGGTTTTAAGAAGTACAGAGGAATCTCGATCATCCGAATGAGATGGGTAGGCACTATTTCGTTCAGTTAATCAATTATTCGGTTAACTGATTCAGTGCCTCTCCTCTGGGACTCGGAGTTTTCCAAACTTTCCTTTTTCCTCGCTCTGCCTGCCTTACTCCCTCTCTCTGTCTCAGGGTTTGTTTCTGAGCAGGCACACACTTGCGGGTAAGGGACCTGCAGCATTGCTGAAGCCTCATGCTGCGCCTCAAAACCTGTCCGAGCCCCCCGACCCTGTCGAAGCCCATCCCCCATCCGCCTGTACAAACCCACGCCCCCTCTCCGGGGCAGCCAGACCGGACACCAACAGGAAGACTGCTGCTGCCTTTGGGGAGTGAGTCTCAAAATAGCGCGCGCGCACACACACACACACACACACAACTTTTGACTGCAACCTTTTGACAGGTTCCACCTTTGCCATGTACAGGACAATGTTGGAGAGATTATCTGGGGAAGGGGGTTTTGGGTACTCCCCTGTGTAGAATTCCAGGGAAAGTTGGGGGGAGGGGGGGGGGGGGGAAGTGAGTGAGTGCGAGAGAGCGGGCAGTCAGTCATTTGGAGACGGTGCCTGGGCTCCTATCGATGTCCAGGACTGTTCTCAGCAGCATTTCAGTAAACCAGGTAGTTCATTTTTAATCATTGTAAACAAAAGACACAATTAGTGTTGAAACACCTCTTTGATGTAATGTTTCTATCGGGACCTTGAGATCATCTTCGGATAATCCAAAATTCTAGTAATTAATATTTATATTTGAATAATCGAGGTTCCTCTGCATGTTGAAGGAGGAAAGAGAAGTGGAGCAATTACTAAGATGGGTAGGGACAAGGCCATAGAGAAATTGAGCATTTTAATATTGAGGCATTGTTTAGCAGAGAATTAGTGTTAATTAGCAAGAACAAAGAGTGATTTTCTATGTCATGGTGAACCAGACTTGAGAGGAAGGCAACAGACAGCACCACTTCAGATAATCTTGAGTTAATGACAGGTAAAATATGGGAGTCAGCAAGGAGTGCCATGGAATAGAGAGAACTATTGAAGTTGAGGACTTCAGAAGTAGATAAGATGAGTCGGGCAACGTGACAGTGATGGAAATAGGTCGTCTTCTGTGGCTAACTCTTAATGGCCTTTGAAGAATCCCAACAAGCCTCTCAAATATAACAAATCATTGATCTCAAGTAAAGCCAATTATACCTTCTTACAGTCATGAAGTTGGGCAATTCATTATAACCTTGCTATATCACTAGATCTTTGTCCTATCCCTAGGGTTACTATGGTGAATGAAATTTGAAATTTCACAATGCCTGTCCAGTTTCTGGCTTCAATCAACACCTGACTGACGAACATTTCTTTGTTTTATTCATGGGATGAAGGCATCACTGGTTCGGCCAGCATTTATTCCCTAATTCCCCAGAGGGCAGTTAAGAGTCAACCACGCTGCTATGAGTCTGGAGTCACATACAGGCCAGGAAAAGATGGGAGTTTCCTCCCTAAAAGATGTCAGTGAACCAGATAGGCTTTACTAACAATGGATTCGTGGTTTCATTAGACTCTTAGTTCCAGACTTTATTGAATTTAAATTCCACCATTTGCCTTAGTGAGATTTGAACCTGGGTACTCAGAACATTGTCTGGATCCCTGGATTAACAGATCACTGATAATACCACTAGACAGGTTGCCTCTGCCATTCTTAGTTCACATTGTTGGGTCTGCAGACCAGACAGTGCCCTTGGAAGCTGTCTTTCCTTCTCCTGCTGTATGCCCCCCACTGAAGGGCACAGTCACTTTCTTTTTCAAAACATATTAATCACAGATACACAAAAACAGGAATTACTGGAGAAACCCAGCAGGTCTGACAGCATCTATGGAGAGAACAGAGTTAATATTTTTGAGTGCGGTGACTCCTCTTCAGAGCTCAGATATTAATCACAGCTTTGCCTCGCAATCTCCAGTGAGACTATGGGCAATGTCAGACAGTCCTTCTGCAAAAGGAGTCCAGTTGAGCAGACCTGCACTCAAGCGTCCAACAGTATCTGTCCTGGCTTATTTTTTATTAAATGTCAGGTGGAATAATTGGCATAAACAAGATACCATCTGATGCTGTTGTCACTTGAGTTCCATCATTTCAGTGTGAGCAGCTGGTGGATGGGCTCAGCAAAAAGGCCAGTGGAGTGGGTGTCTTCCAACTCTGAATCACTGAAACGCAGCTCTTCGGGCCATAAACTGGTGACAATTGCAGTGTGCAACCTCTCCATTTTATGAGAATAAACTCTTCTAATTCCACCTTCTTCTTGCTGCCCCAATTATGAATAGACCAAATACTTATTTCACGCTAAGTGAATACACACCTGGCGGTCACAAGATGTTTCCCCAAGCTGTGTGGCAATGTCTGGTACAGTGATAGGTGTCCAGTTTTCATTTGATTGAAGTCAGAGTCCTTGTCAGCTGGCTGACTCTTGAAGCAAGTCTGTCTCATGCCTCATTGTGATAGTGACTTATGGCACAATTGGACTTTTTTTTTAGAACATATTTTGGACTCTTCTCCATTCCAGTCCCCACTCTGCAACAATGTTAGGTACCACTATTACCTGATTTAAATCACAGGGCTAAAATTTGGACTGAATTCTTTTCACGGGCTAGTGGGTCTGGCAGTTTTGAAAGATGACCCAACCCTTGCTGATAATTGCTGTTGGGGGGGTGGTGTGGAAATGTTCTGAAATCCCCATTGGTCTTGCTGCTTCTTGATCTGTGCGTGGGAGCCGTAATAAGCTTAAGCACCTACTCACCATAAAGCAGGTAGTTTACCATGCATTATAAATCAGAAAAGTGGATCAGTTACTTACTTAACTATCTCCTTACTTCAGCCATGAAGGTCCTGTCTGGCAGGTGGCATGGGCTCACCCAATGTATGGCAACATCTTGGCATCCTGTTCCTACGACCGGAAGATCATCATCTGGAAGGAGGAGAATGGAACTTGGGACAAGATGTATGAATACACAGGACATGATTCTTCTGGTAAGGATTCTACGATGTGCAGATCATGGATGATAGTACTTTCCTAAAGGTTTCTTAATTTTTTTTTCTCTGACTTAGCAGTGCATCAAGTTTGTACACCTGGACTACAGAGCTTCTCTTAAGATTCAAACATCCATTCAGGTAGCTGGATTTTGTTTTTGTTGGCTGATTGAGCAATCCAGCATAAACTAACCAGTGAAATTTTACCAGATTTGATGTTTGCAGTTGTTGGTGATATCGAGTAAAGATAGGATTGGCAAATGCCCTGGGCACATTTCCTACTCCTTTTTTGTATGAGACTGGTGAGGTAGTGTAAGTTTTTTGCTAAGTTGGCTTATCCTGGAGAAGGGAGTTGGATTTGTTCTGTTATGTTGAAGCTGACATAGGTAGTTCCTTACAGCCCATAAGAAATAAGCTGCTGTTTTAACTGCATTGGGATGTGGACTTCCTACAAATTGAGGCAGTCTTTAAAATGGGGTTAAAGTGGAAATCATCAACTGGGTGTTTTGATGGTGTCAGCAGAGCTCTCCTGATGGTGCAGCACTGCAAGTGTTGTGGCACCAATTGTTGCCTCTCTAGGTTAGAGGGGGAGAAAACTGGGCAGTCTCCTATCCCTGTCCCTATGACAAGTCATCAATCCCAACTGGAATTCCAATCGCCTGCAATGTGGGCAACTCCTTTTCTGTCTTTTAACTCAAATGAAGGAGTTTCAATGTTTGAATCCTCTAAAGTATCATTGCCCTGTGAAAATGTCATGTTATCCTCCTTCAACACTACTGCCTCTCCTGTCCTTTGCTCATAATTACATTATTGCCTGGAATATTTAGTTTGAAATCCAGCCAGGTCTCTATAATTTGCCTCTGTTTCATTGGACAAATTCTGCTCACAACATGCATTCCAATGCTATGCTAGTTGGCTTTGCTTTTTCCTCCATCTAATTTCTGTTCTTTTTAACACTGTTGTTTGTCCCGTTACTCTTTGGCCTTCCAAGGTTTATATGTACCTTTGCTCCCTACCTCTGTTTCCTGATGCTCCTGTCCCTGCCAAGTTAGTTTAGAACCTCTCCATGGTACCATCTAACCTTTGCAAGGACATTAAACATACCTTTGTCATGTCCCTCTTATTGGCTTGTACACAAGTTCTCCCTGTCCAAAGCAGTCCCAATGTCCCAGAAATCTGAATACTCCCTCCTGCACCAGTGTTAACAACAAATTTTTTCACTTGCGTTATCTTCCTGTTGTGTGCTCACCTGCATGTGACACTCTGGGAGTAATCCATAGACTCGTCCCATTTGAGATCCCGTTCTTCAATCTTTTTCTTAGATCCAGAAATTCTGCCTCAGTACCGCAACCTTTCCTCATATATATGTTATTAGTTCCCAGGATTTGTTGCCTCCTTAGATAGTCCTGTGCCTGTTCAGTGATGCATTTGTAGCATCATATTTATAATGCATAACTGTACACACAATGCAGTGAAAAGGCTGAGTAATGTGCTCTGTTATGGTTTTGCGTAAAGAGTTCAATTGAAGCAGCAAGATTGCGTATTATTGTTAGACTGAAAGCTCCATAACAGGTTTGCCCGCGTGGAAATTGGAAAAATAGCACAATTGTTGAGTTGTGAAAACCTGTCCAAGTACAAGCCAAGTAGAGGAACATAGACCAATGAACAATAAATAATCAGTATACAGGAAGTTTTATTCACCTAACAATATTGACCTGAACGAAGTGTTCAATGCTGATACTGCCCAAAAGCAAAGGCACTATTCCAAGGAAACATTGTTCTTAAAAAAAACTACGTACTTCTGCTGAAACATGAGACTGCACTCAGGCATTTAATCTCAGCTGGAAGGGAGTTTGCCAAGACTTGTACATCTCAAAATAACTTCTTCTGTGTCAGTAGAAATCTGCCCCAAGGAGCCTGCTTATGACACAGCGTGGTGTGCAAGTGGAAAGTTCTCATTTAAATGACCAGAAATGTTAACTCTGTTTTGCTCTTCATGGTTACTGTAAGATCTGCCGAGTATTTTTAGCATTCACTGCTTTTATTTCAAATTTCCAGCACCTGCAGTATTTTACTTTTCGAAAAATGGTCATTGATTCTTCAACAGAATGAGTTGGGTCGAACATGATGTAATAGAACAAAAGTCTTTTTAGGATCAAGATCAAAGGAAATGTTTCTTTGGAGGATGATCGTACTGTAAACATTCATGACACTTTTTCTGTCCAAAAAACCATCAAGTTGTTCCTAATCCATTTATAGTCTGCATATCAGTGACTTATCTTGCTACAGTTAGCCTAACGTTTCCAGCCGATAAAATTCCTCCCTAGTTCCTTTCTCCTTTCTAACTGTCTCTTTTAACCTCTGTTTCCTAGGATTTAGCCATTTACATAGTGAACAATTGACATAGATCATTTTTGTTAGTTCTAATTTATCTTTGCAAGCTTAATCAAAGCAGGTCCAAAGATAAGCAACATGTTTATTGTATTTACATTGATACTTAGCATATTGAGCTGAAAAATGTGTTGCTGGAAAAGCGCAGCAGGTCAGGCAGCATCCAAAGAGCAGGAGAATCGATGTTTCGGGCATGAGCCCTTCTTCAGGAGCCCTCCTGCTCTTTGGATGCTGCCTGACCTGCTACGTTTTTCCAGCAACACATTTTTCAGCTCTGATCTCCAGCATCTGCAGACCTCACTTTCACTTAGCATATTGACCAAGAGGAATGATTATGTCAGAAAGCATAAGCCCGCTACATTATGTCTTGTCATTCCTATGCTTTTCTGAAAAGTATGAATGTCAGTGAAGAGGATTGCGCCTGGGGTATCCAAGACAGATATTCTGATTTTTGGAAGAGGCAAAGCAAACTAAACCAGTTCTCTTTAGAGGGACAAAATAATTACAAGAGAACATTATCCACATTTTTAACTGACAATGAGCATTTTGCTTCATATTCAGAAAGCTGGTGGTGAAGCAAAACCAAGTAATTACTACTTGAAACAAACACACAGTGCTAGCGAAACTCAGCAGGTCTGGCAGTATCTATGGAGAGAAGTTAACATTTCAAGTTTAGTATGACTTCAGAATTTATTCAGTTCAGAAGAAGTCCTCCTGGACTCAACATTAACTATGTTTACTGTCTCCACTAATGCTGCCAGATCTGCTGAGTTTCTCCAGTATTCTCTGTTTGTTCCTGATTTCCAACATCTGCAGTATTTTGCTTTTATAATTCCTTCTTGAGCCATCTTGAGAGATGCCATTAAGGGTGATGCCAAAATTGTAAACGCCTTTGAGATCATAAAACGTACAGCACAGGAAGTGACCATTTAACCTATTATGCCTGTCCCTGATTTTTGAATAAGAAATTATCATTGGTCCCACACTTTTATTTTTGTCCTAAAGGTTTTAGTAAGAGTACAGAGAGAACTGCCAAAGATAGCAGCAGGAATGCGAGGGATGGTTGGAAAAGTTATTACTGTTCATTTTGGAGCATAGCTCAAAAACTAACTAAATAGAATTTTCAAGATGAGGATGATTCTGATTGAGCAGATTAAAAAAAATCTGAGTTGAGTGAGTCAATCATTAGAGCTCCAGCATTAAGAGTCATTGTCAAAAGGACAAGTGGGCAGATGGGAACTGTTTTCACTGAGGTTTGACAGGCTCTGGAGTGTTCCACCTGAAAAGACACTCGAAGCTGATTTCATAAATCATTTTTGAAAGTGTTATGGCCCAATTAGGAAGAATGCACTGACAATCATACCCTACTGTTCCACAAGCCATCAGAAAATGGATGAAATTCTAATTAGACCACCAAGGTGAGCAATTTGCCTGACTGAATGCCATTCGGGACAAAAGCAATTTGCACCAGAGTTCTGCATTATAGAAAATAACACTATTTATTGTTACATATTTGACAAAAGGCAGAGAAAAGAAAAGAATTTTAATCTACTACGATGCACTTAAGATATGCCTCTCCAAAATTTCAAAATACCTACGTACTCAGGTGGTTGGACACATACTATATGTGGAAAAAAAATATATAAACAAACAAAATACGAAAGATTAAAGACTAGATCTCAAGGATGTTTACATTGTCCCACAGAGCTCACCTTAAAGCTGAGCACTGATGATATGACCACTGAAGCAGTGGTCACTCTTCACTTAGGCAGACCTAGGTTTTGTTTTCTGGTTAGAATTATTTATTTTAAGCTATGCTGGTTTTCCACACACAGAGGAAGAGGTAGATGCTTTCAGTTTGCAGGCTCTAGATGTTTTCTACTCCCCTGCAGCTTTGTAACAAGAGGGCTGTCAGCAGATAGAATTTTCCCAACTCAAAAGCCTCTTGGTGCTGAATCTTCGAGGAGAAAGTGAGGACTGCAGATGCTGGAGATCAGAGCTGAAAATGTGTTGCTGGAAAAGCGCAGCAGGTCAGGCAGCATCCAAGGAACAGGAAATTCCACGTATCGGGCATAAGCCCTTCATCAGGAGGGCTTATGCCCGTTCCTGATGAAGAGCTTATGCCCGAAACGTGGAATTCCCTGTTCCTTGGATGCTGCTTGACCTGCTGCGCTTTTCCAGCAACACATTTTCACCTCTTGGTGCTGCCCCATTTCAAATTCTCTCCCTCACCGCTGCAAAAAGTAACGTTGCACTGCATAGCTAAAGATGTGCTGCACTTGGTCTTCAAGGTGCAAAACTCCTGGCATTTCAATCCAGCCTCATTTCAATTTATAATCCTAAAAACAATCCAATCCAATCCCTTACACAAGAGATTTGGGCAGGTACTCAAGGGTGAGGGATGTGCAGGAGGAAAAGCACAGTAAATTCCAGCACTATCATGATGGTCCAAGTGACTTTCTTCTGGGTCAGCTTTCTACACGAATGGGGTGAATGGTAGGGTAACCTCCACAGCTGACAGTCAGACCCTAGCACTCAGCTGCAGATCTCGGTCAATCCAAGGGTAACATTTAAGGAAGTAAGTGAGGTATGGGTTTGGGGTTGGTGGTGTGTTTGAAATCCACAAATCAGCATGCATATGAAGGATCGAGGAGCTGGAGAGTTGATGCTCCAGGACAATATCTTGATTAGATTAGACTTTGATTAGATTAGACTTACAGTGTGGAAACAGGCCCTTCGGCCCAACAAGTCCACACCGACCCGCCGAAGCGCAACCCACCCATACCCCTACATTTACCCCTTACCTAACACTATGGGCAATTTAGCATGGCCAATTCACCTGACCCGCACATCTTTGTGACTGTGGGAGGAAACCGGAGCACCCGGAGGAAACCCACGCAGACACGGGGAGAACGTGCAAACTCCACACAGTCAGTCGCCTGAGTCGGGAATTGAACCCGGGTCTACAGGCGCTGTGAGGCAGCAGTGATAACCACTGTGCCACCGTGCCGCCCACAATGCTTTCTGGCTTCCAATGGCTTAACAATTGACACTTTACAACTTAAGTAAATTGCTTGTAGTCAATCACAGCTCCAGTTGAAGTGTGAGTAACTGCATTCTTGTTGTTTGACTGTTCAGCTGGATTAGGGAACACTCTTGCCACTATGATCCAGAAGTCCTTTGAAGCAGAGTCCAGGGAAGAGGGGACAGTTTCACGAATGGCTCTGAAATGGGTTGTGTAAGGATGAAATTAGGTGGTTAAAAGTTTGGCCAAAGACACAGATTTAGGGAGCACCTTAAAAGGTGAAAGGGAGTGGAGGTTTGGGAAGGAAATTCCGGAGATGAGAGCCATGGTGGCTGAAGCCACCCCTGCCAATGGTGGGGCAAGTAAAATCAAGAAGTACCAGAGGCAAAAACTGAGGGAGTGAATGTAGACCTGGAGGGGGTAACAGAACTTGAGAGGGACAAGGCCATGGGAGGGATTTGAAAGCAATCATGTCAATTTTAAAATCAAAATGTTGCATTGAGTAGGTGCAAAGTTTTGGAGGAGCTTAAATTTGAGGGCAAAAGATGTATTAGGATAGTTGGCTTGAAAGATGACAGGAATAGATGAGCGTGTCAACAGCAAAAGCGCTCTGCAGGGCAGTATCGGTTGCTGCTACAGTGTTGGAAGTAGCTGATCTTAATGATGTTAAAAATCACACAACACCAGGTTATAGTCTAACAGGTTTAATTGGAAGCACACTAGCTTTCGGAGCGACGCACCTTCATCATATGGTAGTGGAGAGCTCAATCCTAACACAGAATTTATAGCAAAAATTTACAGTGTGATGTAACTGAAATTATACATTGAAAAATTGATTGTTTGTTAATGATCTTAATCTTAATGATAGCGTGGTTGGGTAGTTACATGCTTACTTCTGGGTCACATTGACACCAAGATTGCAATCAAGACCGGTTTAACTAAAATTTCAAGTTTCCAGAAGCAGATATGGACTCCATGATTAAAGAATTTCTTGCAGGAACTAAAAAGGGCTTAGATCTTACCATTAAAAAGAGATTGATAGATTTGTTTTTCTTGCCTATGAATATTAAAAGTTAGGAGCCAAGGTGAGTAAATGGAGGTTACATCTTGATCAGCCATGTTCCAATAGTGTAGTTCAACAAGCAAGAAGAACTGAATGTTTGTTCCTGTGTCACTCTGATAATTCAACATGGAAGACGGTAGTGTAGATGAGAACAGGAATCAGGTCTTGGAGCCAACTGGTTAATATTAATAACTTGTACACTGTTAATCCCTGATGTAAGTAGCTACATAGACTAGTTTACAGAGCCCTGTTCTTTTCAACAAGAACGGCATGTACATGTGTTAGACCCATTTCAACTAAGCAAAGTCAGCAACAGCCATTTTCTGGTTCATTCCTCAGAACAATACCTTGCTCTGTCAGAGTGAGCCTACCTGGTTTGGTAATTTAACTATCAGTCACCATCTAATTGGTGAATTCTGCAGGGCAACACCTGTACCAAACAGTGCCCTTGCCATCCCATCAGCATGCTCTGCTCATGCAGTACAAAAAAATGTTGTTAATCTTTAAATTATTATGCTTACAAATTGACCTGATGTGTTCAAGATAAAAAGTATCAGCAAAATATGCCTTTTTCCAGCAATATCCACATAGTTATTTCCCCTTGGTGACTACATGGATGCTTTATGCTTTTGATCTTGTAAAAAGCCACTGTTGTAAAGTTAAAGGAGCATGATATAGAACTGAGATGTTATGGTTTTCTTGTTCCAGTCAACTCGTTGTGCTGGGCACCTCATGAGTTTGGATTGATCCTTGTCTGTGGTAGCTCTGATGGTGCAATCTCGGTGCTTTCATATTCCGGCGACGGTCAGTGGGAAATGAAGAAAATCAGCAACGCGCACACGGTAAGAAGCATTTATTTTTGGAGTGACTGTTAACACTGACATCAGTTGATGAGTTATAGGCAGCACAGTCTCAAATCACATGTTTTAAAACAAACAATCCATTTTACGGGGAAAAAAATACTCAGTTACTCTTAAAAACCACAGCAAAACCTCTGATCAAGATCACAGCAGTTTCTGGAGAAAAGTATGGTTACTTTAGCAGCAAAATGTGATAACTGGTAATATATTTACGTGCATAAAGTCAATGTCAGTAACTTTGTCAGTGACAATATTAATGTTTTCTCCAGGAGTATTGAGAGGGGAACTGTGCGTCCGTTTACGTTCAGCCTAGAATTGTGGGTGACTATGCGAAGCCTGTACTTTCAATGTTGGGCCTTGAGTGAAGTTGTTGGATAGGAAGAGGATGCGCAAGCTCACACAATGTCAATTTCTCTCTGTTTCTTTCTCCCATTACAGATCGGTTGTAATGCTGTCAGTTGGGCTCCAGCAGTTATACCTGGCAGTCTTGTGGACCAGCCTTCAGGGCAGAAGCCAAACTATGTCAAGCGATTTGTGTCAGGAGGCTGTGACAATCTGGTCAAGATATGGAAGTACGTTTTGGTCATTCTGCTCACTTTGGATGGTGGTTCCCTCCTGAGATGGAGACTGGCAATGAAAGGACATTCTGTTAATGAGATGGGAGTGGGAGGGAGGGATGGTTGTTGAAGGAACATAAAAGAAAGATCAGCAAAACAGATAATACTGCACAACTGAGCCATAAACACAGGCATTATTAGGAACAAGACTTAAGATTTAAAAAGGTAAAAGATTAAGTCTATGGAGTGCTATTTATTTTCATTTAACTTACTGAATAAGATTTGACCAGTCTAAGAGCACCTCCCATGCGTTATGCTGGATCCACGCTTTGGGGGTGCATTGAGTCGGCTCTGGTCCTCGAGTTGGTTTTCTTTATATCAGAAACTGGGTCCCTGGGATTGCTGCCATCAGCTGCAGGCGGAGAGAATGGGGCTGAGAAAGGAGGAAGTTACAATGGGAGGTGGTGAAAGAAAGCTGGTAGCTGCAAGAGGTGGCAGGGCAGGAGTTGGAAGGAAAAATAGAGGTGGGAGAAAGGAGCAGGCTGCACAGAGGCCGCACAATGGAAAGAGGAGGCTACAAAGAGGGTCAAAGGAGGAGGCTGGAAAGGAGTGAGGATGGGTTCAAGCCTGTCTTCAACCAACTGGAAGCCAAGAAACATTAAATCACTGAGGTGATCAAATTCTTGAAAATGTATGTGGAATCTCTAGCTTAAGGTTGCATAAATCCAGGAGCTGCTACATGGATTTGAGGAAAGGGGGAATCAGTGCTGTCCTTGTAAGTTGCCTCTTTAAGATCGATGAAGGATTGTTAATTGAAGATATTGATGAATTATTTTAATTCTGTTTCTATGTGAGGCGAAAATACATTATTAGTTAACTCAAGTACAGAAGATATTACCTCATAGCCATAACACCTAATAAATGAGTGATGTATTATTCTGCAGGACCTAAATTGAGTCAAGAAGGTGTTGAACAGAAGCTGTCAAAGACTAGAAATAGGGGTAGGAATAGGTGTAAGGTGGCTGGAAGCATGTTTTTTTTTTAGGCTGTGTTCAAAGTTGAGTCTGTCTGGTCCACCTGGCACAATGCCACACTCGCTGATGCAGGGTAGATCAAAGTAAAAGCATGTTTGTTTATTTTTGTATCTATCTCGGTATACAAGATTGTTCTAGTTTAGTTCTGTGTTGCTAGTTGGGGTGTTACATTAGTATAATGCCAGCTAGTGTAAGAGAGACACAGCAGGGGGCTGGGAGGATTGGGTCAGGTCAGTGTCATCAGACCCATGGGATTCCATGTGGCACTGGTCTGTCAGACAGAGAAGCTTGCTTTCATGCTGTGCAGTGTTGCAATGTCGTCTTCAGCCTTCCATTTGTCCCTCACTCTCCTTCTGACCTTTTCTTGACTGCTGTTGACTCTCACAATGTAGTGCTACCTTGTTTAATTAACAGAGTTCAAATTTATCATGGGGCAGGCAGAAAAGTGGAATTGAAGCCACAGTCTGATCAGCCAATACATTATCGAATGGCAGGCAGGTTAGAGGGGTTGAATGGCTTCTAATTTGTATGTTTGTTCACACCCTGGTTAACTACCAGTCATTAATAAATCTGACTGATATACTGTGGAGCTTAAAGTTTCATTTTTTAATCAATATTTCTCTCAGAAATTTTCAGTCAATAAATATTGAGAGTTGGAAATTAATCAAAAGATGGTGAAGAAACTCTGAGTCTGTAAACGATGGCCACTATGACTCTTGAGAAGAGTCAAATTAGACTCAAAACATTAACTCTGCTTTATCTCTCCACAGCTGCTGCCAGACCTGCTGAGTTTCTCCTGCATTTTCTGTTTTTTATTTCTCATTCCCAGCATCCACAGAATTCTGCTTTTATTTATGTAAGTCGGACTTTGGACAATGATCGACACATGGAGTATTTATCTGTCCTGCAGCACAGCTGTTGACTTTGTCCTTCCAAACTTGGGTTGTGTCTGGAGAAAGCATTTTGGATTTGATAAGATAATCTCCCAGTTGTAATGGTAATGCTGCCACTAACTTGAGGTGATGGATTAAGAGCTCCTCACTATCGGTGAATTGTACTTTATCAAACTGGGTTGGCCTGAGTGCAGTCTTCCCTCTGTCATAACAGGAATCAATGTGGTAAACATACTTGATGGTAACCTTTCTGATGGTGTGGTTCAGCCATGATGATAGTCAAACTGTTCAGGCTCTAAACTCTGGAGTTCCCTCCCCAATCTCTCCATCATTAATTTACCCCTTTGACCAAGTTTCTGGTTATGTCTGAATTGTCCCTCCTCTGTCCCACTGTTATGATTACAATAATGGAGAGACACCTTGAGATGTTTGACAATATCAAATGCACAGTGAAAACAGCCCCAGCCTGTTCAGTCTCTCCCTATAGCTCAAATCCTCCAACATTGGCAGCATCCTTGTAAATCTTTTCTGAACCCTTTCAAGTTTCACAACATCTTTCCAATAGGAAGAAGACCAGAATTGCACGCAATATTCCAACAGTGGCCTGACGAATATTCTGTACAGCCGCAACATAACTTCCCAACTCCTGTACTCAATACTTTGACCAATAAAGGAAAGCATACCAAACGCCTTCTTCACTACCTTATTTACCTGTGACTCTACTTTCAAGGAGCTATGAACCTGCACTCCAAGGTCTCTGTTCAGCAACACTCTCTAGGACATTACCATTAAGTGTATGAGTCCCGCTAAGATTTGCTTTCCCAAAATGCAGCATCTCGCATTTATCTGAATTCAACTCCATTTGCCACATCCCAGCCCGTTGGCCCATCTGATCAACATCTTGTTGTAATCTGAGGTAACCTTCTTCGCTGTCCACCACACCTCCAATTTTGGTGTCATCTGCAAACTGTAGATGACAAAAAGTAGAGGGCCCAGCACCGATCCTTGTGGTACTCCACTGGTCACGGGCCTCCAGTCCGAAAAACAATCCTCCACCACCACCCTCTGTCTTCTACCTTTGAACCAGTTCTGTATCCAAGTGGGTGGTTCTCCCTGTATTCCGTGAGATCTAACCTTGCTAATCAGTCTCCTATGGGGAACCTTGTTGAACACATTACGTATAGCTCACATCTACCACTCTGCCCTCATCAATCCTCTTTGTTACTTCTTCAGAAAACTCAATCAAGTTTGTGAGACATGATTTCCCATGCACAAAGCCATGTTGACTATCCCTAATCAGTCCCTGCTTTTCCAAGTACACGTACATCCTGTCTCTCAGGATCCGATCCAACAACCTGACCATCACCGAGGTCAGGCTTACTGGTCTATAGTTCCCTGGCTTGTCCTTCCCACCCTTCTTAAACAGTAGCACCACGTTAGCCAACCTCCAGTCTTCTGGCACCTCACTTGTGACTATCGATATTTGAAATTTATTTTGGACATTCCACATATTCATTGAGAAAATTACAATCACCAATGTTTTGCACTTTTGATTTGAGCTTTCTCCTTTGAAATTTAAGGAAAAAAAAATGTTTTGTCCTACTTGATTCTTTTTGTCTTCTGCAGAGAAGAGGACGGTCAGTGGAAAGAGGATCAAAAGCTTGAAGCCCACAGCGACTGGGTTCGGGATGTTGCCTGGGCTCCATCGATTGGACTTCCCACAAGCACCATTGCCAGCTGCTCCCAGGTAAGTACTGTGCATGAGGGATATATGTGCAGACTGAAGTGAATCTGTGCACCTTCAGCACAGGTTGACAGGGATTTATAGGTGTGGTGAGTTAAGGCCTGCTGTGTTTTATTTGGGGAGGAATGTGGGAAATAACCAAAGTGAACATAGTGCATGTTATTGGAACTGTGTGCAGTTCTGTGCTGCTTTTTTTTTGCTGACACTCCTCTCTGATCACAAATAATACAGAAAGGTTCAGAACGACAGGGCATCTTTTCTTCAAGTGAGGAATTGCATTGAGAGCACTGATTATTTCATGTACAAGCCCTCTGAAGCTTCGCACCACAAAATGGTAGGGGCTAAGAAGTCACACTCTTAGGATGTTTTTCAGCAAAACTTAGATAGTTCAACACCCTATTTCAATGGTGAAGCAGTCCTGTATTGCAGAACAAGTGTTGCCTTGCTAGTAGGACAACCTGTGCATGCCATCTAGGCTGGTGTGATAGAAAAGAGTCAAAGAGTGTGGCACTGAAAAAGCTATGTTATCCAAATAGCTAATTTTCCGCATGCAATACTCATCTGCATAAAATGCCTGTACAAATTTGCACAGCAGGTAAATATATTCCATGTCTGTATTTACTGAATAAACATCAATTTGTAAAGTAATTAATAATCAAGAAAAGCTCTCGCTTTGATTTTAATATTATTTGATCGACAAATATACACATGGCCTTGCATGCATCACCACATAAATGAGTGTGGAAACAACATGAATGAAAACAATATCTACCACTAAGTTATCGTTTCTGAATCAGCAGCATCTGGGTACCCAATTAGCCACATATGACTAGTTCCTAACATGTTGGTAATTTTCAGTTATAAAGAGGATGAAGTTATTTTTATTTTGAAAAATTATTTCAAGTGATGTGGACAACAATGGCTCACCCAGCATTTCCTGCTCATCTTTAATTACCATGGAGGGGTGATGCTGGAGCGGTTGTGGCGGAGGTACATGTACAGCATTGTTGGGAAGAGCATCCCAGGATTTTGACTCCGCCACAGTGAAAGGGCAGCATAATACTTGCAAGTCAGGGATAGTGTGTGGGGCTCAGGAGAGAGAGTTTGCAAGCGCTGGGGTTCCACTGCTTTACTGCCCTCAGTTTGCCAAGTAGCAGAGGTCTGGAGCCTTCAATTTAAAAACTGCAGCTCTCAAATAAGATTAAGAAGTCACCATATCAGGCTTTATATGCAAATAAAGGACTCTGCTGGGAACTGTAAATGTAGTGAGTGAGATGTAGGTGTCACTTTTTCTGGTAAATATGAGATTTTCACCTATAATACTTCAGCTTGCCAGCAGGAAACTGAAACCCTGATCACCTTTCTGATTTAGATTTATATGTTCAGATCTTAGATTGTAAAACCATTCTTTGCTACCTGTGTGATTAACAAGGAAAAGGTTACATTTTGTTTTTAACTCCACATCTTGTGGTGGTTTGATGTACTGAGTACAGGGAATGCGGATGAACTCGGTGTTTTTACAGTTGTTTTGCTGGAATCTACATCTTTGCTCAATCTGGTCATGAATATTGCATGAACTCCTGGTTGACTTCCCATATGCTACACGTTGTAAACTTGAGACCATCCAAAATTCAACAAACTGCCTGTGTTCTGAATCGCAGCAAGTCATTTCACCCATCATCCCTGACCAATCCACATTGGCTCCTGGTTATGCAATTATTTCATTTTAAAGCTCATTTTTGTTTCAAGTTCTCCAACATCTCTCCCTTCCTTCCCTTTCTATTTTAATGTCCCATCGTACAAAATGTCTGTGCTTCTCTGCTTCAGGCCTCCTGCCCATCTTTGATTGTTAATCACTCCACAGTCGCCATCTGTGCCACCAGCTTTCAATTCCTTAAACCTTGGAATTCCCTTCCTCAACTTCTCCGCCTATCTTTCCTTCAGTAAGAAATACCTTAAAACCTTCCTCTTTGATCAAGCTTTACTTTACCTCACCTTCGGTGACTTGACGTCAAGTTTTGCTTTATAATGCTTTCGGAGGTGTTCTGTTATGTTGAAATTGCTACAGTGATGTAACTTGGTGTATGATTCAATGACTAACCTCCGGTTCCACAGGATGGCCGAGTTTTTATCTGGATTTGTGAGGACCCTACTGGGAATACATGGACACACAAACTCTTGCACAAATTCAATGATGTAGTGTGGCACGTCAGCTGGTCCATCACTGGGAACATCTTGGCCGTTTCCGGAGGTGACAACAAGGTAATAGTTTTGTATTTTGGATGCATGTATTATCCAAATGAATAGTGTATGCAAATTCGGAATTTCTGAAGCGATACTATTCTGAACCTATAATGCATTGGCATTTAAAATGTGCATAAAATAGCTGTCCCTGTACACTAAGAATCCCTTTTTTAAAATTTGTTCTCATATCTTTGCTTCAGTTTCTGTGTTTGGTGAATTTTTGCTTCCTTTTTTTCCTTGTACTTGATCCTTTTGTCTTGAATTTTTCTTTCATATTTACTGCTGCATCCCCCAGGATTGGTGAAATACATGCATATATATGTTTAAAAGCACTCTGGATGGAACTGCCTATTGTAATCTAATCTTAAAGCTGTGGGTCATGATCTAACCTAAATCGGCCTGATTGTAATTCCAGCCCATAGCGCCTTCCCAGGGGTCTATTATTTTATGTCATATAAACCATTTAATGTCTCAATTGAAACACAAGCCTGTAATTTACTCCTGAGGGTCTGTAACTCTGCTGCAGTTTACTGAGCTGGGTTACTTTTGAGTCCTCCACTGATCATAAGGCTACAATGATCTTACTGTGCCCACACAACACCTATCCTTTGGTGATGTTGGGGATATTTTCGTAAATAAAACAAGTTATTTAATACTTTGATTTCCTAGCGATTTCACAAAAATTCTTTCACTCACTGTAATAAAAAGCTTTCATGGTATAGATTAATACTAGTCCCTTTTGTCTCACAAATAACAGATAATATGTATAAAGTGGTGGTGTGATTATAATCATATTGAGATAAAGATAATAATAAGCCCTGACTATCTACTGTACTTTCTCTTCACATTATATATATTTTCATTTGAATTTAACTATCTTGATTTTTCTTCTAGTATTCTGCTCTTTCAAGTGATGGTCTCTTCTTAAATACACTTTCATGGATGCCTGTTTTCCTCCAGTTATTATTCTTATTGGTCTCAGACAATGTTGGATTGTTCATCTGAAAAGGATAGAGCAGCCAACTTCATTCACGCTCTCACCCCAGTTCCACAAGTTCAAGCAGTGGATCACTGTCATCAGGAATGCCAGTGTCTCATGTCAAATTCAATCTGCCCACATTGTGGGTGTCCTTCAGAACTCTTATGGGCTCAGTTTACTGTATTAGGAGTATCTTTAGAACATAGAACAGCACAGTACAGGCCCTTCGGTCCTCTGTGTTGTGCCGTCTCTCTATCCAACTCTAAGATAACATTAACCTACATACCCTTCATTCTTCCATGTGCCTATCCAAGAGTCAGTCAAATGTCCCTAATGTCTCTGACTTTACTACCACTGGCAGTGTGTTCAATGCAGCCACCACTCTGAGTTAAGAACCTACCTCTAACATCTCCCCAAAACCTTCCTCCAATTACCTTAAAATTATGTTCCGTCATGATAGACATTTCAGTCATGGGGAAAAATTCTCTGGCTCTCCGCTCTATCTATGCCTGTCATCACCTTGTACACCTCTATCAAGTCACCTCTCATCCTTCTTCGCTCCAATGAGAAAAGCCCTCGCTCCCTCAACCTTTCTTCATAGACATACTCTCCAGTCCAGGCAGCATCCTGGTAAATCTCCTCTGCACCCTCTCTAAAGCTTCTACATCCTTCCTACAATGAGTTGACCAAAACTGAACATAATATTCCAAGTGTGGTGTAATCAGGGTTCTACAGAACTGCAGCGTAACCTTGCAGCTCCTAAACTCAATCCCATTGCTGATGAAAGCCAACACCCCTTACACCTTCTTAACCCTATCAACTTGGCTGGCAGCCTTGAGGGATCTATGGACATGGACCCCAAGATCCCTCTGTTCCTTCACACTGCCAAGAATCCTGCCTTTAAACCTGTACTCTGCATTCAAATTCAACCTTCCAAAATGAATCACTTCACACTTTTCCAGGTTGAACTCCATCTGCCCACTTCTCAGCCCAGCTCTGCATCCTGTCAATGTCCTGTTGCTACCTACAACAGCCCTCCACACTATCCACCATTTCTCCAACCTGCGTGTCATCGGCAAACTTACTAACCCATTCTTCCACTTCCTCATCTAAGTCATTTATAAAAATCACAAAGAGCAGAGGCCCCAGAACAAGTCCGTGTGGGACACCACTGGTCACTGAGCTCCAGGCTGAATATTTTCCATCTACCACCACCCTTTGTCTTCTATGAACCAGCCAATTCTGTATCCAATCAGACAGGTTTCCCTGTATCCCATGCCTCCTTACTTTCTGAATGAGCCTACCATGGGGAACCATATCAAGCACCTTGCTAAAATCTATATACACCACATCCACTGCTCTACCTTCATCAATGTGTTTTGTCACATCCTCAAAGAATTCAATAAGGTTTGTGAGGCATGACCTGACCCTCACAAAGCTATGCTGACTATCTCTAATCAAACTATGGTTTTCCAAGTAATCATAAATCCTGTCTATCAGAATCCTCTCCAATAATTTGCCCACCACAGACATGAGACTGACTGATCCATAATTCCCAGGATTATTCCTACTCCTTTTCTTGAACAAGGGAATAACATTTATCACCCTCCAATCATCTGGTACTACTCCAGTGGACAGTGAAGACGCAAAAATCATTGCCAAAAGTGCACCTATCTCTTCCCTTGCTTCTCGCAGTAACCTACGGTATATCCCGTCTGGCCCAGGGGATTTATCTATATTTATGTTTTTCAAAATTTTCAGCACATCCTCCTCCTTAACATCAACCTGTTTGAGCATATGAGTCACAAAGGACAAGGTCCCTCTCACTAGTGAATATTGAAGCAAAGTATTCATTAAGGACCTCCCCTACTTCCTCCAACTCCAGGCGCAAGTTCCCTCCACTATCCCTGATTGACCCTACCCTCACTCTGGCCGTCCTCTTGTTCCTCACATTAGTGTAGATTGCCTTGGAGTTTTCCTTAATCCTATCCACTGAAGCTTTTTCATGCCCCCTTCTAGCTCTCCTACGTCCATTCTTCAGTTCCTTCCTGGCTACCTTATGACCCTCTAGAGCCCTACCTGGATGCTTGCCTCCTCAACCTTATGTATGCTGCTTCTTCCTCTTGACTAGATGTTCCACATCCTTTTTCACTCAAGATTCTTTCAATCTACCATCCCTTCCTTGCCTCAGTGGGACAAACCTGTCCAGCACGATCAGCAGGTGCTTCCTAAACAGCCCCCACATTTCTGTCATGCATTTCCCTGAGAACATCTGTTCCCAATTTAGGTGCCCCACTTCTTGCCTAATAGCATTGTAATTCCCCTCCCCCTATTAAACACTTTCCTGTGTCGTTTGCACCTATCCCCCTCCCTGAATATAGTCAAGGTCAGGGAGTTGCGATCACTATCACTGAAATGCTGTCCCACCGAGAGATCTGACACCTGATATGGTTCATTGCCAAGCACCAAATCCAACATCTACATATTGCATCAGGAACCCTTCCTGGACACACCTGACAAAAACTGCTCCATCCAAACTATTTGAACTAAGTAGGTTCCAATCAATATTAGGGAAGTTAGAGTCACCCATGACAACAACCCCGTGTAACTTCTGCACATTTCCAAGATCTGCCTCCCAATCTGCTCCTCTCTGTCTCTGTTGCTATTGGAGGAGCGGGGCGGGGGGCCTGTAGAAAACTCTCAATAAAGTGACTGCTCCTTTCCTGTTTCTGACTTCCATCCAAACTGACACAGTAGACAAACCCTCCTCAGCGATCTCCCTTTCTGCAGCTGTGATACTATTCCTGATCAGGAATGCTACTCCCCAATCTCTTTTTACCTTCCTACTGACATGGCCATTGGAAGAGCTCGGCTCCGTTGTGGGCTCAAGCCCAATTCTTGTCCAGTTTGTTGAGTATCTCATCTAAGATGACAGACCAGTGCTGCACTATTTGAATGCTGCACTATCAGAGGTGCCACCTTCAGGTGTGATGTTAAGCTAAGAGCCCAGTTCCTCTCGAATGTCTTGACCAACATTTAAACCCTCAACCGATGTCAATAAAATAGTTTATTGAGCCACTGTCACAGTTACTGTTTGTAGAACAAATTGCTTACTGTGTTTACTTCAAAGTCTGTTTTATTGCAGTAAAATGCCTTGGGCCATCATGAGATTGTGCATGGCGATACTAGTGCAAGGTTTTTATTATTAGCACTGTGCTTATTTATAACATTAGTTTCAGCTGTCTATAATTTGAGATTATAATTTAATCCAGCCATTCAGATGATGTTCAGAACACATGGTTGCAGTTCAGTGGTTATGGAGCTGGGTAAGCAGCCCGAAGCTTACAAGTTAAAATCCCAGGGCAATTTGAGAAATTGAATTCAATAAATCTTCCAGTTAGTGGGTTTGGTGTAGGAGTAAGATTGTCTTAAAAATCAACAGGGCTGACAAATCCTTCAGGCCAAGGAACCCTATCCACTCTGACCGACATATAACCTGTAACCATAACTATTGCACTCTCTGAAGTAGCCTACCGAGCCACTTTGTTGTACTCAGTAAGGAGTACCAGATGCAGTTGCGGGACATATTCCTTTTCTCCTTCCATAGAGGTACAGCTTTCATTGGCTTTTGTGGATAATTTACATTTCTAGTAATGTAGAGACTGGGACTGATCCACCGTGGCACTTTACAATTTGAATTTAATTGGAAAACATTAGATGGAGGAAATACTATTTCTGCCAGTCAGAAAGAGCAAAAGGCATGGTCTAGAGACTGGAGCCAGACATTTCAGAAGTGAAATTTGGAAACATTTTTACAAACAGGCGCTAGCCGTATCGGACTGTCTTCTACAGGTAGCTGTTGAATTGATCAAGTGTTAAATGTTTAATCTGAGATCAATAGATATTTGTTACCTAAAAGTATTAACAAGTATGGAACAGATGTAGATCAGCCATGATCTCACAGAATGGTGAGGATATATGGCCTATATTTACAGGTTTGCTGTTCTTCCACTGTTCCTAAAGCCCCAGCAAAATACTTGGGAATGAAAAGCTTATGTTGATGATAAAGATTTTGAACTGTCATCTTAACCCAGGTTAATTGATACAACTTATAACTTAGAAAAGGAATGCTCATTAGATATAGGAGCAGCATTAGGCCATTTGGCCCATTGTGTCTGCTCTACCATTCGATCATATCCCTTCAACCCATTACCAATTAAAGATCTGTCTAACTCCTCCTTAACTCACTGACCAGCATCCACTGCACTTTGGGGTAGCGAAGTCCACAGATTCACAGCCCTTTGGGAAAAGTCGTTTCTCCTCAACTCAGTTTTAGGATAAAGGGTAGCAAATTTAAAACAATAACATCACATCCTAGAACACCCCACAAGAGGAAGCATCCACTCCACATCTACTGTATCTACAGTTTTATCATCTTGAATACCTCAATTTGATCTCCCCACATTCTTCGAATTTCCAGAGAGTATAGGCCTAAATTGTTCTATCTCCCTTCATAGGTGTTTGGTATGCTTTCCTTTATTGGTTAAAGTATTGAGTACAGGAGTTGGGAGGTCATGTTGCGGCTGTACAGGACATTGGTTTGGCCACTGTTGGAATATTGCATGCAATTCTGGTCTCCTTCCTATCGGAAAGATGTTGTGAAACTTGAAAGGGTTCAGAAAAGATTTACAAGGATGTTGCCAGGATTGGAGGATTTGAGCTACAGGGAGAGGCTGAACAGGCTGGGGCTGTTTTCCCTGGAGTGTCGGAGGCTGAGGGGTGACCTTATAGAGGTTTACAAAATTATGAGTGGCATGGATAGGATAAATAGGCAAAGTCTTTTCCCTAGGGTCAGGGAGTCCAGAACTAGAGGGCATAAGTTTAGGGTGAGAGGAGAAAGATGTAAAAGAGACCTAAGGGGTAACTTTTTCACACAGAGGGTGGTACATGTATGGAATGAGCTGCCAGAGGAAGTGGTGGAGGCTGATACAATTGCAACATTTAAGAGGCAGTTGGATGGATATATGAATAGGAAGGGTTTGGAGGGATATGGACCGGGTGCTGGCAGGTGGGACTAGATTCGGTTGGGATATCTGGTTGGCATGGATGGGTTGGACTGAAGGGTCTGTTTCCATGCTGTAAGTTGCTATGACACGCCCCTCACCTCTGGATCAGTCTAGTGAACCTCCTCTGAATTGCCTCCAATGCCACTACATCTTTCCTCAAATAAGGGGACCAAAACTGTGCACAATACTCCAGATATAGTCTCACCAATAGCTTTACAGTTGCAACAATATTTACCTTTACATTCTATGGCTGTGGTTCTGTTCGCCGAGCTGGGAGTTTTTATTGCAAACGTTTCGTCCCCTTTCTAGGTGACATCTTCAGTGCTTGGGAGCCTCCTGTGAAGTGCTTCTGTGCTGATTCCTCCGGCATTTATACTGGTTTGAATTTATTTGGTTTGAAGCATTTATACTACCAGCAGACAAAGGCAGAATGACTGTGATACTGGATACGTCAGATTACATTAAT
Organism: Hemiscyllium ocellatum; assembly: GCF_020745735.1. Taxonomy (NCBI): domain Eukaryota; kingdom Metazoa; phylum Chordata; class Chondrichthyes; order Orectolobiformes; family Hemiscylliidae; genus Hemiscyllium; species Hemiscyllium ocellatum. The sequence goes on from NC_083414.1 coordinate 64,009,807, forward strand.
AAAGCAGAACAACTACTTGCAGACACTGACACCTACCAAAAGTGGGAGTTTGACCTCACCCCACAGCTCACCAATAGGATAAACAACACACTGAGGAACCTACAAAAAACCGGACAGATAACCAGGTCTGACCTACAAAGAATGAAACTTGAAAGCAACAACACCCCCAGATTCTATGGACTACCTAAAGTGCACAAACCAGACATCCCACTCAGACCCATAGTATCACTACCAGGGACACCATCACACAAACTGGCTAAAGAACTACAGCAGAAACTGAAACACCTGGTTAGCAGATCCAGACACTCTATACAGTCAACACAGGAATTCTTGGACATCATCAGAAATATATAGACAAGGAAGAAACCATGGTCTCATTCGATGTAACGGCACTGTCACTTCTATTGACAAAACCCTAGCCAGAGAAACAATATCCAACCTGCTGGACATACATAACAGACAACAGGACGCTGAACCTATTAACAAAGACGGCATACTTAAACTACTGGACCTGTGCCTCACAACACACTTCACATTCAACCAGATATATGAACAAATCAACGGAACACCCATGGGCTCACCGACCTTCGGACTCATAGCAGAAGCAGTAATGCAAAGGTTAGAAAAAACAGTTTTAACACAATTACAACCCAAACTCTGGGTCAGATACGTGGACGACACCTTTGTAATCATTAAAAACACAGAAATAGAGAACACACACCGGATCATCAACGCCACACTCACAGGAATCCGGTTCACGAGAGAGGAAGAAAAGGACAACCAGCTCCCATTCCTGGACGTGATGGTACAAAGAACACCGAACGGAGAATTCAGCACGAAGGTATACAGGAAAGCCACACACACACAGACCAAGTCCTGAACTATGAAAGCAATCACCCCAACACACACAAACGAAGTTGCATCAGGACATTATTCAAAAGGGCCACAACACACTGCAGCACACCTGAACTACAAAAAGAGGAAGAAGAACGCCTATGCAAGGTATTCACCAAAAACGGATACCCGCGCAATTTCATCACCAGATGCCTTAGGGAAAGACAACGAAATGAGGACATGCCACAACCCAAAGGACTGGCCACACTCCCATACATCAGGAGCATTTCTGAACTGACAGCCAGACTGCTGCGACCACTAGGACTCATAACAGCACACAAACCAACAGCCACTCTCGGACAACAACTCACCAGGACAAAGGACCCGATACCCAGTAGGAGCAAAACCAACGTAGTGTACAAAATCCGATGCAAGGACTGCACAAAACACTACATAGGACAAACAGGAAGACAGCTAACAACCCACATCCATGAACATCAACTAGCCATGAAACGACACGACCAACTATCCCTAGTAGCCATACACTCAGATGACAAACAACACGAATTCGATTGGGACAACACCACTTTTATAGGGCAGGCCAAACAGAGAACAGCCAGGGAATTCCTAGAGGCATGGCACTCATCCACAGATTCTATCAACAGACACATTGACCTAGACCCTATATACCGACCACTGCAGCGGACAGCAACTGACAACTGGAAGCGGCAGATTCAAACCAGTATAAATGCCGGAGGAATCAGCACAGAAGCGCTTCACAGGAGGCTCCCAAGCACTGAAGATGTCACCTCGAAAGGGGACGAAACGTTTGCAACAAAGACTCCCAGCTTGGCGAACAGAACCACAACAACGAGCACCCGAGCTACAAATCTTCTCACAAACTTTACATTCTATTCCTTTAGCTATAAAAGCCAACACTCCATTTGCTTTATTATCTGCTATACCGCGTGCTAGTTTTCTGTGATTCATGAACATATACACCTAGATCCCTCTGCACTAGAGCACCCTGAAGTCTCTCCCCATGATGATAATAGGTTGCCTTCCCATTTTTTTCCTCCCAAAAGCTTGACCTCGCATGTATCCACATTAAACTGAGTCTGCCACATGTTGGCCCACTCTCCTAACCTATCTTTATTGTAAAGGTTCTTACTTCCTCATTTCAATTTAGTGTCCCACCTATTTTTGTGTTGTCCGCAAACTTAGTGATACACGCTTCTATCCCTGTATCCAGATCATTAATGTAGACTGTCCGAGGACTGACCCCCTGTGGCACTCCTCCAGTTACATGTTACTCTGCAGAAAAACAGCCATTTGACTCTGTTTTCTAACCATCAGCCAGTCATCTATCCAGGCTAATAAATTACCCCTAATCACATATGATCCAACCTTGTGAATTAATCTTTTGTGCGGCACCTTATCAAACACCTTCTGGAAGCCCAGATAAATTTACAGTACCTCCCCCTTTGTCAGAAACAAATTCAGTTTCAATCCCACACCAACATGGTCACACTTGAGAAACAATTAAGGGCTCCAGAGATGGGCAATAACAGCAAATCATGCCTGAGAATGCAGTTTAGAAATTAGTTTTAGTTTCCTGCCTTAACATTCCCCCCCATTGGGCTCTAATTCTGCAAGTAGTGGTTCTTCATTATTCTTTTTCAGTGAAGCAGTTTTCTTCTGTAAGTGGGCTGTTTCCATGTTTGAGCGCGACATAACCATCACCCTTTCGTACAATCTGTTTTTGCAGGTCAGTCTCTGGAAGGAGTCCGTTGAAGGCCAATGGGTTTGCATCAGTGACGTGAACAAAGGCCAGGGATCAGTGTCGGGTATCACAGAGGGCCAACAGAATGAGCAGTGAATGGTGAAGGAGCATCACAGGAATGTTGTCTTGAATTGTATATTTGGCAAAATAAAATGGATTGCAAGAAACTGGGAACAAACAAAAATCGAAGGTGTTTTGTGCCCCGAAGCCCTGTATTGTTTACGGAGAGGAATATGTATCAGTGCAATTCCTGTTGTCATTGACACACAAGCAGATCTTTTGTAATTGCAGTGTTCAGAGTGCCTTGTAGGGGGGGAGTAAGAAGGTGCTGTTTGGCTGATCAGACATCACGTGCACCACCGATAGAAGCTGTGCTCAAGCTGATAATGTACAGCCACAGCCCAAGGCCTGTTATTTGATAGTGGGAACAAGACATTATCTTGTCTGTCACCATATGAATCTGTCCTCCAGCAGTAGATGGTAATAGGATCTTAAAACAGACGTTCCAAGACGGCAAGGTGGCCAGTACATTGAAGTATGACACAGCAGTCAACTGCAAGATTCAAGCTTGTGCTTGTTTGTTTGTTGTGAGGAATTCCCCTAAATAGAGGACTACCAAATTTGAGAGGAACGAGTTGTCAGTGAAATGCTCCTGCCTACCACCTTTTAGAATAGTTTGGAGGAGCAGATGGCCTACTTCACCCTAAGAAGAGGGAGTAAAAATTGTCCTGCAGTAATGCTGCACTATGAATTCAAGCGCAGTGATCTTTTTTAAATCCTAATTATTTCTCTCCAAAATATTCCTGACAACCAAACCTTTTACGCACACTTACTCTGTGTCCTGAAAATGCCTCAGAAATTTAAAATGCCACTGGATCTCTCCTGAAAGTAAAAGGTTCAGGATTGTTGGAACCATGGATTGCTGGAGATTCTAGCTCCTGAACTTGGAGGCAGGCTCATATAGGGACTCCACCCATTCATATTGGCCGCGTTTGTGTTACGTGTGCCTAAGCTGTCGCTGCAACTCTTCCATTTCAAGGCCAATTCTCCCCTACAAACTGGTCTGAATGCAGGGTTTACATCTTTTAAAAAGAGCCTTTGCTGAAATCCTGTTTTGTTAATATTTTGGTGAAGAGGAATAATTCGGACTGTAAACCACAGACACTGTACAATGTGGGCTCATGTAAAAACCTAATGATGGGGACTAGAAATTAAGGCATCGGCTTTAAATATTTAGTCCTCGATTCCTATAGCTCTCTGACTTGATGGTTAAAATTGAACTGTTTAATAAATCGATATAATGTAACTGGGTTTTCGTGCCCTCCTTTTCTTCAACATTTGTATCGGCCCTTGAAAGGACCTGATCCCTGAATCACGCATCATGCTTTCAGAAACTTACCACAAAATGTGAGCAACTGTTACCCTGTCTGAGTTTTTAAAGCTCCTTTTACATTTTTAAGACGCTAGGTGATTGACCAAAGTCTTAAGTGCAAGTGTTGGAAGAAGGTGAGAACAAAAGTGTAGATCAGAAGTGAGATGTTAGCTTTATTCAGGCTCAGTCTCTTCAAACTCTAGGAGGAAGGACAAGACTCATGGAGGATCAGAATAGTGAGCTGAGTGGAGGAGGAGACAGTGCAGCGTGGTTGTGGGTTCGAACGTGTTCCACAAGTTTTGTTTCAGATTTGCACACTGTTTTAAGATAGTGACAAATGAAGATGACTATTTGGGTAACTATAGCGCTCTCTAGGAAGACAAGACTACAACCACACACACCGCTCACCATTTTCAGTTAGCCCATCACATTATCCAACTGTTCAAATGATTACACACAATTTTACCTGGAAGTCAATTCCATGCACTGATCATGGTCTGTTGGGGTTTAGTTTGAAATAGTTTTGCTGATTTGCCATTATCCAATTTACTATTATACACCCAGCAGTTCATTCTCTCCATTTCTGGTCTTAAAAGTTTTTTTTTAACTGCAACAGCCTAACTTGTCTTCTGTACTGCCATCAAAGTCCACTGCCCCATTGATCAAAACAAGATCAAGTGCGGTGGATTCTGGCCAAAGGCGTTATGTGGTTTAAGCATTCCCTCTTCTGATCGGTAATCTGTTTTGAGACTTAATTTGTCACCTCTTTGTGGAGGCTTCACATCATGGCTCATGAAAGCTAAGTGGTTGCCTTAGTGACTGAAGTGTCACTTCATTACAGAAGTAACCAGCTTTTAGATGCTGAATTCACACAGTACAGAAACTCCTTTAGAATTTTTCAGATGACTGTCTGCACCATGCAGTGTCATCATCATTGGCAGTCCCTCACAGAAAAGGGTGATTCTCTTCCATTCTTGGGGTGAGTCCGTAAGTGACTATACAGACCGATGCGGCTATCACAGGCTCTCTTACATTTGGGGCAGAAGGTGGTGGCGGGGAGGGATGAGTGGGGCATTGATGTGGCAGTGCACTCCTCACTCTGTTTTCACGTGGCTTCTGCTTTTTCCTAACGGTAAGTCTCAAGGTGCTCAACGCCCTCCCAGATGCTGCTGCTCCTCCACTTTGAGCAGAAGCAATTCCCAGGTGTCTGTGGGAATGCCACACTTCACCAGTGAGGCCTTGAGGGTATCCCTGAAACACTTGCTCCGTCGACTTGGGGCTTGCCTGCAGTTTCGAAGTTGGGGGTAGAGCACCTGACCCGGGGCTCTTGTGTCGGTCATGCGGACTGTGTGCCCAGCCTAGCGTAACCGATCAAGAATGGTCAGTGCCTCGATGCTGGTGTTGGTGCATCTTTGTCCCCAGTGGATTGGTAGGATCTTGCACAGGCACTGTTGATGGTACTGCTCCAACACCTTGTGTGTCTGCTGTAGACAATCCGCATCACATGCAGTGCAGCCCAGGTTCAAACCACAATTCAGAAGTGACTTGCATCAGATGCCTGAGTGCTTCAGAAAAGAATCTTTCCAACTCTGAGTGCTTCCTGTGTCACTGTCTTTGATGAAGTAGAGTATTACTGTTGAGAAGGCTAGAATCTGGATTCATGTCTGGCATCTTGACTACACGTTGTCACAAAAAAGTTATTCATATTCAGTAAATATTTTTCTGAAGTGTTTATGTACTGGCCCTAATTGAGGGAATGCATTGCTGATGAAAGAAGATGAGAATTTTGGGAGAATTTTCAAAAAGTGCAGTTAGATGGGATATTTCGCATCCTCCTGAAGTTCAGGAACACACAAAGTGTGTTAATTTAAATTTCACTGTGCCACCATCTAATCACATCTAATGTGTTTATCAGAGCCAGGTTAATCCATATGAACTGACCTTCCATTCATCTCAATTCAACGATGATAAATGTAGCTGTCCAGAAATTGGCCAAGTGGGTATGCTGTGCAGAAAGAGGCGATAAGATTGAACTCGATGTTGAGATGTAAATATGACCCAGAACATTGTCTATCCCGAAGCAAGGCAGTTGTGCTTTCCTTTAAAAAAAAGGTTGGCACTCCATTTAGGAATAATCTCACCTGAATCAATCTCAAACTCTCAAGGTAGAGAGACAGAGCGGCTGAAACAATCAACATCGGGCAAGAAGGAGCCAGTTGAGAGAATTAAGTACTTTCTTTGGTTAATTAAATGCAGGACAACATAGTTTAGCCATCAATTGGGACCTTGAGATCTTGTTTGGATAATCCAAAAATCAGATAATCGAATGCTAGATAATCGAGGCTCCTCTGTAGATGGGAGACTGCAGTAAACTACTGGGAAAGGCTAACAGTGAAAATTGGAAGTGGTGTTGCATCTGATACTTCAGTACACTAAGATGTAATGAATAAATTGTTTTCCAATATTGGTAGCTCCGGGAATTGCTTCAGGTTCACCGCTGTCTCGTCCTCTTCAAAGTTTGCATAGCATTGAAGAAAAATCGCTCATTGGGTCTACTCGTTTGTGGAAAACCCCATGGCAATTATAATATTTTCTTCAGGTTGGGCCTACTTTCCACTTGAATCTAATTCCAAGTAAGTTGAAATGAAAAGATCCTATAACCACAATAGCCTTACTGTTAAGGTTCATCGGAAGATGGATAATCTATCATTCTCGAATCTCTGCATTCTTCTTCCTGTCCCGTATTGGGGCTGTAATGGAGTTACAGCAGACTGCGTTCACATGACACTTCAGAAAATGCAGTTTTTACAGAGCAAATTGATGAATCTAAATCCAGGACAATCTGGAATGTTTTTATGTGTGGGATGTGCATAGAACTGTCAGGACCAAGCAGGGTTGAACCACTTGAGAAATGTTTGCACATATTGTGCCTGAGAGGGGGGTAAGTGAGGACTGCAGATGCTGGAAATCAGAGCTGAAAATGTGTTGCTGGAAAAGCGCAGCAGGTCAGGCAGCATCCAAGGGGCAGGGGAGTCGACATTTCGGGCATGAGCCCTTTTTCAGGAATTCCTGAGAGGGGGGTAACCACATTTAAAACTTACAGCAATGTTTTATAATACAGGGTGATCATTAAAGGTATGCATTTAAAAAAAAGTTGAGAGCATAATGTTTTATGTCTACCTCAGGCTATGATTTTTTTGAAAATGTATTGAGAAGGAACTAAAAGCAGTATGAATGATTTGACGCTTGAAGAAAAAAATAACATCATTACTAATGATGACATAAATAGCTGTACAAACTGATTGCCATCAGGTCTTCAGGATACTTGGAAGTTTAATGCATATTACAATAGAAATGGAATTCCCTGAAGCCAGTGACTAATAAGCTGAGACTATGCAACTGCCAAGGGTTATATACAGCAATATAATTTGATGCAGATAACTCACTAGAATATTACCAGAATCTGTGCTTTATTCAATTAATTTGTGCATCGAGATCACTTTTGATGACAGAATTAACTATTGAGGCTGTTATGTATTGGCATATATGTGTTGGCATGTTGGGGAAAATTAACAACATTGGATAACTTAAATCCTGCATAGTCTGCCAGATTAAACCCCACACAAAAAAAAAACTAGTGTGAGATTTGCTTAGAAATGAGCTGGCCAGAAAATTAATTAAAAATGGACAAGAGCTGTAAGAGCTCTTGAGCTGAAGAGGTCATTGTAGTGAATATGATCCTGTCCCCTTGACATAAGTTTGTTTAGTTAACAATTTAATAATGAGATATGACAATGCGGAGTGATGTTAATGGGGATCCGATTTAGTGAAGTCAAATTGTCCTCTTTGCAACCCTTAAAAAGGCATCACACTGGTAAATGTCAGCCTCAATGGTGGCACTCGTCATTTGGGCTCAGAGGTTGAAGGTTCAAATGCCACTCTAGAGTTTGAAGACATATTTTAGATAAATAATTCAGTAGCACTTACAGAGTACTGCACTGTTGAAGGTGCCGTCCATCTGACGCAACACTGGACCGAAGTCCTGTATTCCTGATCAAGGAAGCAGTTCCTTCAGCAGTTCGAGCAGCATTTATCAAGACCCCAAAAGCTAATGTTTCAGGTGAATGATCTTCCATCCAAGCTGAGATTTAGCCATGAACTGATAGCTCCAAAGAGAGCCCCTGGTTGCTTCGCACTTTCCCAGGTTTGGAACCTTGCTGAGTGGGAATTGGGTAACAGTTGCTACTACAGTTTCAAAAGGTAATAATTTGCTATGAAAATCTTTGGAAATGGTGTAATCTCAAATACAAATGGTTAAAGATTTCATAAAACTTTGTCACCGGATTTTTAGCGTTCCTTATGATTTTTTGATTCCCTCAAAACAATGGATCAATTTTTGCTCAGTGGAGTCTGTTATGGAATTAGAAGTCTTCCTTGATCTCGAGATCAATTGGTTTTGAGTCACCAACCGCTGGAGCTGAGACATGATAATGACACAGCAAAGGAGTGTCTGGGACCTTGATCGATGACTGACCCAAACATTTTATCTCCTGAACCATTGAGAGTTAAGGATTGAAAAAAAATAAGGATGGTGGATAAACTAGCATCCAAACAGGTACAGAAACATAAAGATGTGGGGGGGAAATAAAGCAGGAAATGTTGAAACTTTTTTCTGATCAGCCTGTCAGAGATGTTCTGACACAGTAGGTAGGGTCTGAACCTGGGCCCTCCTGGCTTAGAAGTAGGGATACTACCACTGCACCTTAAGAACATCCTCAAGAATCTTTTTAATCAACCTGTTATGGCACACCTCTGAAACAGGTGGGACTTGCACCCAGACCTTCTGCCTCAAAGGTGGGCACACTACACTGTACTGCCAGAGCCCAAAGGGGATACTTAAAAAGCAAAACCTTCATTTAGTACATGTAGGAATGAGACAATGGTCTGAACACAAGAGCTTGATTAGCATTGTATAATAATTGTCACATCGAAAATTTACTTAGTCAGTTAATTACCAGCACTAACTTTCTATGGCATACAATGGAGCAGCAGGAGTCTTGTGGTGCAATGGTAATACTCCTATTGTTGAAGTATTTTTCCACAAATCCGGACAACATAAGTTTCGAGACAACAGTCGATGGCTTTATAATTGGACAGTAAACGAGAGATTCTCAGTGACACCAAAGGAGTCATGAAGCCTACATGTGGTGGTACTTCTGAACAAGTCTCAGCTCCACACATAAGGCAGGTTATTTTATAGGAATAATATAGAGGTCGACAAGTCACATGGTTGCTTGCCGTTACATTATTTAAGACACGTAATTACAATTTATAATGCCTGGTGATTACCAATTTCCTGTGATAACTAGTGAATGGTTTACAGAAGCTGGTTATCATATTCTTCATAATCATATGTTGATGGATAGAGATTTAGACAGATGGACTTTGCTTTGTTGTCATTGTTGGATTCACATGCCCATGTTAATAGTAGGGGAAGCATGATAATGGGAACAGGAGGCAGCTAATAAAGTTTTGGCCAAGGCTATCAGTCTTGTCCAGATTTGGAGATGCTGGTGTTGGACTGGGGTGTGCAGGCTAGCTTTCGAAGCATCGCTCCTTCATCAGGTAATGAGCAGCACTCCAAAAGCTAGCGTGCTTCCAATTAAACCAGTTGGACTATAACCTGGTGTTGTGTGATTTTTTAGTCTTGTCCAGGGAGGACAAATACCTTTGCCTGAGTCTGTAAGTGAAATCCACATGTATGGCTCCAGAAAATTCTGTTCTACAGGAGTCAGCCAGCCTCCCCTGCTGTGATGTCTCATTTTGTAAGAGGACAGGCATGCAATCAATACTGCAGTGAGCCCTGTTAGCAATTAAATGTTTAACCCTTGAGTTCCCAATATGTCATGATAAAGAAGTAAAAATGGGAACTTATTCTTTTGTGGCTTTCCATCTTCCTCATGATCTCTGAGCTAGGAGACCTACCTGCTCTACAGGTATGTAAAAATATTCATGAACAGGTTGCTTAGAAAATGTCTACAATAGAGCAGCATGCATTGACCATCAAGTTGTAGGGATCTGTAACTCATAGTATATCTGTTCCATAACTCACTGGCCAATGTGTGCATTAATAATGGTGGAACGAGTTAAGGTGCCACTATTTTCCCAGAAAACTTGGCCCAATAACTAAGCAGCCTGTAGAGCTTCATTCAAATTGAATTAGATTTTATACCAGAATTGTTGGGTTTGGACTGTGTATTTCATTGTCCCACTGAAGCGAGGAAGGGATGGTAGGGTGAAGGAACCTTGGGTGACAAAGGATGGGGAGCATCTAGTCAAGAGGAAGAAGGAAGCTCACTGAATGCTGAGGAGGCAAGCATCAGACAGGACTCTAGAGGGTTACATGGTAGCCAGGAAGGAACTGAAAAATAGACTGATCAGGGATAACGGAGGGAACTTGTGCCTGGAGTCAGAAGAGGTAGGGGAGGTGCTTAATGAATACTTTGTTTCAGTATTCACCAGTAAGAGGGACCGTGACATTTCTGATGACAGTGTGAAACAGGCTGATACGCTGGAACAGGTTGATGTTAGGAAGGAGGATGTGTGGAAAACTTTGAAAAACATAAGAATAGATAAGTCTCCTGGGCCTGACAGGATATACCCAAGGTTACTACAGGAAACTAGGGAAGAGATTGCTGCATCTTTGGTGATGATCTTCGAATCCTCACTGTCCACTGGAGTAGTGCCAGGTGATTGGAGGGTGGCAAATGTTATTCCCTTGTTCAAGAAAGGGAATAGGGATAATCTTGGGAATTACATACCAGTCAGTCTTACATCGTTGGTGTGGAAATTATTGGAGAAGATTCTGATAGACAGGATTTATGATTGCTTGGAAAACTGTACTCTGATTGGAGATAGTCAGCATGGCTTTGTGAGGGGCAGGTCATGCCTCACAAATCTTATTGAATTCTTTGTGGATGTGACAGAACACATTGATGAAGGTAGAGCAGTGGATGTGGTGTATATAGATTTTAACAAGGTGCTTGATATGGTTCCCCATGGTAGGCTCATTCAGAAAGTAAGGAGGCATGGGATACAGGGAAACCTGTCTGGCTGTATTTAGAATTGGTGAGCTCATAGAACACAAAGGGTGATAGTAGATGGAAAGTATTCAGCCTGGAGCTCAGTGACCAGTGGTGTTCCTCTGGGACCTCCCTGGCCTCCACTCCAGGACTCACTTCCCCTCCCCAGTCCCTGCTCCGGGACTCTCCCCGTAGCCCTTAATTCCTTGCGAGATCAAGAATTTATAAATCTTGATCTCAAGGAATTTATCAATTAACCAACCGTGATGAAGGGAAAGGCGTGTCGAGAGAGTTCATCTGGATTTATTTTGAGATAACAAGAAGAATAGAAACTTTGTCTCTTTATTCAACTTCATACGAGAGAAAATCTGTTGTTTCTCTTGGGACGCTCATTGTCTGGGGAGTGGGCAGTCCTGTCGGACCAGCACAAGGGGGAATCGTGCTTCATCGATCAGGGAGCTGTAAAGAACATGGTCAGGGCTTTGGTCAGTCATGGCGAGGGGCTGCTCAACATCGGTCAAAGATCTAGGGGGTGAATACTGTCCAGATGGGGAGGGGTGGTGGGAGGGATGGTTTCTATGTGTCGACCTGTCAGAAAGGTTCAAATTCAGATATAGCTTGGGGAAACAAGGCTGGAGGGTGTGGTGGTTAAGCTGAGGCATTTTGAAAGGTTAGGATGAGGACAGTGATGGGGTTGGGGTAAAGCTCAAAGTGTATAGAAGAGCATTTGGGAGAGGGTTATCATTAGTGACCACCATTACAGATTCAATAGGGGGCACTTCATCAGGGTGTTATGCTGGGGTTTTGAGGACAGTTACAGTTGAAGTTCAATGTGGTGGGTCTCCACATGGGGATGGGTGGAAGTGGACAGTCAGTGTTAGTGCAAGGTAAAAGGGATAATGGAGGCTTTGTTCTTCGGAGACAGGGAAGAACCTGGTTTCTACAGTGTTCACCCTGAGCCATGTTCTTGCCACCACATTCCCTTCTCAAGCTGCTCATAGGAAATAGTGGAACAACGCCCAGGGAGGAAGTGTCACTCTGCTGGGCAAAATCAGGACTCACGATTGCTAAACTTTGGAGCAACAAATAGTGAAGCAGAACTTTGTAAACCCCAGCTACATTTATTTAGCAATCATTTAATCGCCCATTTTTTAATGTGTGGTGAGTGAAGAGGCTGAGGAAAGAGGTGAGTTGATAGAGGTGTACAAGATGTTGAGAGGCGTAGGTAGAGTGGATAGCTAGAGACTTTTTCCCAGGTTCTTTACACAGAGTATGGTGGGTGCGTGGAATGCCCTGCTAGCAGTGGTAGTAGAGTCAGATACATTAGGGATATTTAAGCGACTCTTGATAGGCACACTGATGATAGCAAAATGAAGGGCATGTAGGTTAGCCTGATCTTAGAGTAGAATAAAAGGCCAGCACAACATCGAGGGCCGAAGGGCCTGGACTGTGCTTTACTGTTCTGTGTTCTATGTTAATCAAAGATGCAAGAATTTGCTACTTCCCATTGTGAACGCTAGTTGAACCTGAACATCTAAATGATGTGGAAGTGAGCAGCAATGATGTTATAAAGGAACTGTGCTGGCTGAAGGGGAACCTCCATGGGTCCTGGGCGTGAGCCACATGCTGCATCCTCATCTATCCTGTTGGTGTAACAATGCTCTGGACTGAACGCTGTGTTTAGTTGAGTTTTAGAAGTGGATCCAGGGTTGGCTATGGTTCACAGCAACTGCAGGTACTCCCTTCCCAATAACACTGGGTAAGTCGCTCAGCCGCATTGGCAATTTCACCACGTTGCTACCCAGACTGAACCATCTCACTGTGTGGGGGACATTGCAGGCTTCACACAGGTACAGGACGCTACCATCTCACTGTGTGGGGGACATTGCTGGCTTCACACAGGTACAGGATGCTACCATCTCACTGTGTGGGGGACATTGCTGGCTTCACACAGGTACAGGACGCCACCATCTCACTGTGTGGGGAACATTGCAGGCTTCACACAGGTACAGGATGCTACCATCTCACTGTGTGGGGGACATTGCTGGCTTCACACAGGTACAGGACGCCACCATCTCACTGTGTGGGGAACATCACTGCCTTCCCACAGGTACAGAACGCTAGCATCTATATGTGAGGCAGTGAGAGGGCCCTGTCACAATATGCAAAATTCATCAACAGAAATGGAGACTATTCCATTAATGTTTAGGTGATATGCGAGCACCACTCCCACTTCCTGGAAGGTGTGGCCATTACCCTGGCAAGTGCCATCCCCCCTATCTCCTGCAGCACTCTTGTGTCCCTGCTGTGTCTGAGTGTTCAGATGCCTGACACATTTCTCTTCAATGGTATGTCGTTAATAAGATGAGGTTGATAAGGTGAGAAAATTTGAGGCTTTACATCGGAAATCCATCCAAAAGACTCAATGCAACTTGGACTGAGCCACAAAAACATACAATTTGGCCAATGATTCTACTTTGCTTATGGGATTAACAAGCTAAACAGCCACCATGTGCTTCTGACCTTGAGCAGGCATCTTTGGTCACCTGCTATGTGATGGATATTTCTCTCCACAACTCAATTCTGAGCTAATTGTCTCTGAATTGATGTAGGAATGGTATGTTTTGTCTGTGATATTGTTTTGCAAAGTAAATTAAATACTAATTGTCCTGTTGTTTATTGGACAATTAAAGTAAAAAATGGTCCAAAGGGAATATTTTAACGTTTCAGATCTTAAATTTAACTGCTATATTTTTAACCTGTACAGTGGTTTTCAGCTTCTGTGTAATTACCTTAGCTGTACATAAATCTAACTTAGTTTTAGCCTGAATGTAAATTGAAGAGTGTGATATTTACCATCTTTCAGCAAAGGCAGGAGGTCATGCTGAACATTAAAAATAATGTGCATTCTCTTATTCTTCAGAGATAGTTGATAGTCCCAAAGGACTCATATAAATACAATAGCTACAAGAGCAGTGGGAGGCTGGAATTCAGTGGTGAGTAACTCAATCAGGCCTGTGACAGTTCTTTGAAAAAGATATTGAATTATTCCCAATGCCCATGGGCCCCATGCCAAAATCTCTGTTCTCTTTCCAAAGCTGCCTTGTCCTGACCACATATTCCATCTCCACACCCTATGTCATTCCATTCCACACTCTATGCTTGTTCCATACACCTGATCCAGTTGTAGACTCTTACAGCTCAGGAGGCCAGCAGACTGGCAATGTTTGCATCAACCCCTTTGAAAGAGCCGTTATTTCCACACACCCACTTCTTAGCCTTGGCTCTGCTCAAAAACCATGATCAAATCAAACAGAATCCCGATGGCACACCACCTGTCCCACAACCTCAAACTTCCCCATTCCCAATCTTATATTCCCAAGTCTCATAAGCACAGCCCCAAGATCAAAGAAAAAGACCATTTGGCCCGTTATGTCTGTGCCAGCTCTCCAAATGAGCACCTCAATTAGCGCTATTCTCCTGTCTTCTCTATGTAACCCTGCCCATTCTTTCTTTTCAAATAACCTGGGGGGGGGGGGGGGTGTGGGTGTGGGTGCGGGCAGCTCCAACAACACTCAGAACTTGACACCAACCCAGCATAAAGCAGCCCACTTGACTGGCACCAATTCCACGTTCAGCATTCACTCCCTCTGCCACCAGCACAGAGATAAAAATATGTATCACGTACGAGGAGTATTGCAACAACTCAAGCACCTTCAACAGCACCTTCCAAACTGTGACATCTGTCCCATGACAGATAATGGCAGCAGGTATCTGGAACAGCAATATCTTCCCCATTCCTCACAGCATCCTGACTTGAAATTGGTTTTTCACTGTCGCTGGATCAAAATCCTGGAACTCCCTCTATAAGGACATTGTGAGAGTCCCTACACCCTATGGACTGCAGTGGTTCAAAAAAGCAGCTCATTATCACTATCTTCACAAGGGGAGTCAATGCTGCTCAGTGATACCTATCCAGCGAATGAATAAGATGAATGTCTTGTATCATATTGTATATTGTAATGGCACGTTTTTGCAGGAAATATGCTTCTAGCTTTATTTCAACCACAGACATGTACACGGATAGAATCCCTGCAGTGTGGGAAGTAGGCCATTCGGCCCTTTGAGTCCCACACTGACCCTCCAAAGAGCATCCCACCCTATTTCTATGACCCTGCATTTCCCATGGCTAACCCACCTAACCTACACATCCCTGGACACTATGGGCAATTTAGTATGGCCAATCCACCCTAACCTGCACATCTTTAGACTGTGGGAGGAAACCGGAGCACCCGGAGGAAACCCACGCAGACACGGGGAGAATGAGCAAACCCTACACAGACAATGGAATTGAACCTGCAATGAATTTAGATATTTCACAACTGCTAATGTAACACACGTTGCTCAGAATTATCCTCTTCAGTTGGAAACCAAACAGAAGCAGAGGCAGACATCTGTTTCAGTAACAAGTGATGAGCTTAAATGGATGAACTAATGGATCTGCCAATGCGTTTCTCACAGTAACACTGGGGCTGAAACATTTGTGCACTATTTCAATTACTAAGAATAGAGTTGCGTTTAATGGCCTTTCTTGTCAGGTCCTGTGTGTGTGGGAGAAGTGTTTTGAACAGGCATTGGCACTCATGGATGATTGCAGACTCATGAGGTCAGCCAACAACAACTTACATTTAACATGCAGTGGGCAGATCCTGCATTTGTATCGAAATTTTCATGACTTCAGCAATTCCTAAAGCAACTCAGCCAGTTGCTTTGCTGAAACAAAGTCCAAAAGATCCAAAACAAAAAATAAAAACCAGCAGCTAATGACCAGATCGCAGAAATTTTACTGTCACAATTACGCCAGTCAGCCTATGGTAGGACTGCAGATGCTGGAGATTAGAGTCGAGAGTGTGGTGCTGGAAAATCCCAGCAGGGTCAGGCAGCATCCGAGGAGCAGGAGAATCGATGTTTCATTCCTGATGAAGGGCTTTTGCCTGAAACGTCGATTCTCCTGCTCCTCGGATGCTGCCTGACCTGCTGTGCTTTTCCAGCACCACGCTCTTGACCCTGTTCAGCCAATTGTGCCTGTCCCAGCACATCGATGAGCATTTGACTCAGTGCCATCCTGCTGTCTTATCCCTGTGTACTTATACATTGCGCCCTTTCAACTAACCTTTAATTCTCTCTTGAATGCCTTGACTGAAACTGTCTTGACCACAATCTCGGATAGTGCATACCAGATAATAACCACTCACTGTATAAAAATGTTTTTCCTTAGATCACTGACCCTTCTTTTACTTATCACTTTAGATCTGTACCCTCTTAATGTCAATGCTTTCACAAGTGGGAATGTTTTCTCTTCATCTGTGTCAGACCTCTCATGATTTTAGATAGCTCAATCGGATTTCTTCCCCAAGAATTCACTCCCAACTTCCCAAATATATCTGCATAACTGAAATTTATCATCCCTGCTTTTAAACCTCTTCTGCATATTCTCCAAAGCATTCAGATCCTTCCCAAAGTTCAGTGCCCAGAACTGGACTAAAGCTGCAAAACTCCAGCTGAGGCCAAATTAGGATATATATCAATGCAGTATCACCTCATGGCTCTCCTTCCCTATTTCCTATTAATAGAGCTTTGGAAACTTATGCTTTATGAATTATTCTCTCAACCTGAGATAGAATCCCTATAGTGGAAAAGCAGGCCATTCAGCCCATCAAGTTCACACTGATCCTCTGAAAAGTATCCTACCCAGACCTGCCCCCTACCCTATAACCCTGCATTTCCCATGGCCAATCTATGACCTGCACATTTTTTGGACAATGGAAGGAAACCCACACAGACAGTCGCTCAAGGCTGGAATCAAACCGGGGTCCCTGGCATTGTGAGGCAGCAGTGCTAACCACTGTCCACCCTCCTACCATCTTCAGTAACTTCTGCACCTATACACGGAGGTCCCTCTGCTCCTACTTCCTTTTACATAGACATCCTTGACGTTATGGCATCTGTCTATGCTCTTCCTGTCAAAACATAGCACCTCACAATTCTCCACATTTAAGTTTGTCTGACACCCCACTGACCACTCCAGCAACATGTCCTCATCCTTTCAAAGTTCTACGGCTCTCTCCTCACAGTTTATAATGCTTCCAAGTTTTATACCATCCACAACGTTTGAAATTACCTCCTGCACATCAAGATCTCGATCATTAATATTAATCTGGAAAATTAAAACCCCAGCACTGACACTTTGGGAAATTTCATTACAAACCTTCCACAAGACTGAAATACATTGATTAACCATAACCCGCATTTTCCATTTTACTCAGCCAATTTCATATCCATGTTGCTACTGTTGCAATTATTCCATGAACTCTAATTGAAGTCCGTAACATGGTGCTGTATCAAACCGCCTGTGGAAGTCCATGTTATTCCATTTATCAACGACATTGCCCTGATTAACCCTTTGTTACCTCATGAAAAATCTCCATCAATTTAGTTAAACATGATCTTCCCATCATAGACCCATACTGGCTCTCCTTATCTAACCTGCATTTGTCCTTGTGACAATTAATCTTGCACTGAATTATCGTTTTGGGAAGTTTCCCAACCACCGATGCTAAGCTGACAGGTCTGTAATTGCTTGGCTAATCCTTCCACCCTTTCTTGAACAAGGGTGTAATGTTTGCAGTTCACCTATTGCTGTGTCAAAGGAAGACCTGAAAAATTATTAAATAACTGTTGGCATTGTTGATGATTAGATTAGATTAGATTAGATTACTTACAGTGTGGAAACAGGCCCTTCGGCCCAACAAGTCCACACCGACCTGTCGAAGCGCAACCCACCCATACCCCTACATTTACCTCTTGCCTAACACTACGGGCAATTTAGCACGACCAATTCACCTGACCCGCACATCTTTGGACTGTGGGAGGAAACCAGAGCACCCAGAGGAAACCCACACAGACTTGGGGAGAACGTGCAAACTCCACACAGTCAGTCGCCTGAGTCGGGAATTGAACCCGGGTCTCAGGCGCTGTGAGGCAGCAGTGCTAACCACCGTGCTGCCCACTAATGGAGACAATATTCCTGCGCCTACTTGATATAAAGTTACAACATTTTCTCATCCATCTGAAGGGACATATGGGACTTTGGTTTAATATTTCATTGAAAGTCCAATACCTCCCAACAGTTGCATTCGATTTTAGGTTTAAATCTCTCAACTGGGAAATAGAATCTACAACCTTCCAACCAAGGGGTAAGAGTGCCACCACCGAGTATGAGAAATGAACACATAAAGCAAAGGAAATGAGGATGCCGGGTTAAAGTCATTAGGATTGAAGTACATGGCCTGGGAAGTTGGGCTGAACAATCTTTCAGTCATAAGCTGTGGTAAGGCCCTGAGGGATTGATGACGGACAATGAAAAGTGGGGAGCACAATAAAAATAATGATGGGCAAGCATGGCTTCATTTTGGATGGTGTCATTTGGAGGAGTTGAGACTTGTTGACAGGTGTTATTGTTATGGAGAGCTCAAGGGAAGTTGAATCTGAAGGCACTAGAAGTATGGCTATAGGTTTTAGAGAAAGGGGGTGTTACAATAGTCACTAACACCTACAGTCCATGCACAACTGGAAGTTAAGGAAGCTTATTGTAATTAGAACTGCTATGAAAAATAATAACTCCCTTCATTCCAAATTGCATAAATGTTTTAAAGAGAAAGGTCTGTGGTATTCTAACAGAGCTGAATAAAGTTGTAAACCTACATGGTTCTGAACTTAGTTACAGCTTCACAAAATGACTGTCATGTGTTTGCAGCAGCACGGTGGCTCAGTGGTTAGCACGTTCTCCCGCTGTCTGTGTGAGTATCCTCCCACAGTCCAAAGATGTGCAGGTTAAGTGGACTGCCCATGGGAAACACCGAGTTATAGGGGTGGGCCTGAGTGGGATGCTGTTTGGAGGATCAATGTGGACTTGATGGGCCGAATGGCCTGCTCCCACACTGCAGGGATTCTATTGCAGTTAGTAGAGAAGGAGATGTTCTTTTCTCTCGGTGGAATTTGATGAGGAAGAATCACTAGGATAATCTTGGATGAAGTATGCTGGAAGAAGAGAAGGGGCGAGAGGGGAATCCTCCTCAACGTGGTCATGTTATTGTCTCTGTGACTGAGCGAACACTTCATCAATTGTTTGCCACCTCTAAGCTTTGTTCCCAAGTGACAGGTTGCCAATCTATATTTCACGTATAGTTGGCATTGATTTCCACATCTCCCATTGGTTGCTTTGAAGACCCCCACACTGATCGATTTGGCACTCATGTCACCCATTGTCTTCCTGAATGCGGTCTCCACGGTGATCAGTCTCACCATTATTTTCCCCTTAACGCCTGACCCAGTCAGCCCTTGCAAACATTCCGTTTGACTTGTCTCATACCTGAGTTTACTCCTTTCCCTTTGTGTATAAATCCTTCTTTTTTAAGGTATCATCTTACCCCACAACCTAATCTTTCCAATCGTGGTAAATTATAGTTTTATATCCATGACATTTGAGCCAATCACACAAATTTGTGGCCATAAAATGCATACCCCAGTATGAGCATTTCTTAAATGCTGCTGCCTGGATCTAGTTATTCTGTTGGATTGCCCAAGGTCACCTGATGATGACAAGATCTGTAGCTTTCAGTAACACAGTGCTGCCTACTGGCCAGGTTGTGTATTACCTTGTGCGAGCTGGTCGAAATGCTAAACACTCTTATGACAACTTCAAGTGGTAAACACTGTTGGAAAAGTATGACTCGCGATCATAGCAATAAGTTGGAAGATCTGCAAGCAAAATGTATGAACTCTAAGCAAAGGTTTATACTGATGTACTTATCAATGTAGAAGTTGTCTTTTCCCACAGACTACTGTGACATCTCTCACAAAAAGGAGGCTGTGGGGAGAATTGAAACCATTACTATAAATAACATAGGGGTTTGGCATACACCTAGAGCTGCCTTCTTTTTCAGGTAATGTTGGCATATTGGTCATATTATTGATAATCCAGACTGGAGACAAGAACTCAAGTCCCACCACAACATACATGGGACTTTAAATTCAATTAATGAAACTTAGAATCAAATGCATAATCATGAGACTACAAGAAAACCCGTCTGCTTCATTCTTAATCTTTGGCCCGACACATTACTCCAGACCCACAGCAACACGACTACTTCTTAACTGCCCTCTGAAATGGATAGTGAAAAGTTCAAGTAAGAATGAAATAACCCCATAGTTGTTTCTAATGCCTTAATCAAAGGGGGAAAAAACAAACACTCCAATAAAATCCTCTTCATTGACAAATTGATAAAATTTGAGAGAGTGGTCCCATAGTCTAGTCCAGAAACAACCTGACAAAGTCATACTCACTGAAACATATCTTCAAGCCAATGTCTTAGACTCTCCATCGTTGCGCCTGTATATATGGCTGTCCCACTGCAAGATTAACAACTAACAGAAAGCCAATCCTTTACGATGGGCTAGTTCAGCACATCAATGCAAAAGACAAGGCTGAAGTATTTGCAATCGCCTTCGGCCAGAAGTGTCAAGGGAAGGGACATCTCAGTTTCTCCTGTGGTCTTCACACTCTAAAGGTGCCAGTTTTCAGCCATTTCGAATCACTGTACGTGACAGGGTCTTAGGTGCAACCACCTGCTTCATCAATGACCTTCCCTCCATCACATGATCAGAAGAGGGGATGCTTGATGATGCGGACTCCTCACTTTTGCAGCAGCCCATGCCTCACATTGAAAGGCCTGGAAAACACCCAGAGTTGGCTATTAAGTGGCACTCATGTGTCAGCCAGCAACCATCTCAAAGCAGAAGGAATCTAAATGTCTACCTGCCATTGACCAGAAGCTGAATTGGACTAGCTCTATTAGGGGAGGTGGTGACCTAGATGCATTAATGCTGAACTGTTAATACACAGGCCCAGGTAATGTCCCAGGGGTCCAGGTTCAAATCCCCAGCAGAATATGAATTCATAAAGATCTGGAATTAACAGTCTAATGGGTGAGCATGAATCCATTGCTGATTGTCAGGAAAAGTCCCATCTGGTTCACTAATGTTCTTTTGGGGAGGAAACTGCCACCCTTTCCTAGTCTGGCCTACATGTGACTCCAGACACATAGCAAACTCCAACGCATTTATGTCTTTAGATTAGATTAGGTTCCCTACAGTGTGGGAACAGGCCCTTCGGCACAATCAACCCTTCAAAGAGTAACCCACAGGGACCCATTTCCCTCTGACTAATTGATCTAACACTATGGGGCAATTTAGCATGGCCCATTCACTGGACTCTGGGAGGAAACCAGGGCACCCAGAGGAAACCCATGCAGACACAAGGAGAATGTGCAAACTCCACACAGCCAGTCACCCAAGGCTGGAATCGAACCTGGTGCGGTGAGGCAGCAGTGCTAGCCACTGTGCCGCCCTGTCCCCCTGTGCAATTAGGGGTCATAAGTTCTGGCCCAGCCAGAATGGAAAATAACACTGTGACTACAAATGCTGGAACTTCCTCCAGTGAGTAACTCACGCCCAGACTCCTCAAAGCTTGCAAAGGCTGTTTTGTCAGAACCTCCTAAATCCATAGCCTTTAATCAGATAGAAGGACAAGGGAAGGATCGTGATAAAGCTTCCCCACAAAATCACACTCCATCCTAATGTGGAACAACATGGCTAATCCCTCCCTGTCACTGGGTCAAAATCCCAGATCCTGCTTCCCACCAGCACTGTGCGCCTCTCTCCGCCATTTGTAATGGTTCATGAAAGTGACTCACCTTCTCAAGGGCAGTTTGGAGTGAGTAGTAAATACTGGCCTCGCTAGCAAAGTTCATATCCCAAAAATGATATTTAAAAAAAAATCCACATGATTCATCGCCTAACTGGCCATTGTATGGGAGAAGGGGCAATGAATGTCAAGAGGTTATTCAATCAAGCACTCAGAATCAAGCTTCCTTGCACACGCGTTTTTAGGGGTCACAGGTATGAGTTGGTAGATGGAGTCATCAGACACAGAGCCTGTTTGTAACACTGTTAACAGTTTGCACCTCCAACTAACTTGGTGCACACAAAGGATCAAGCTTAGGACTTTTCTGCTATGTATCGTTTAATATAACAAAAAGACAGTACACCCACCCACGAAGCCATCTTGTGTGCTGAGAGTAAGTTCTGTGCAGAGATGTGGATTACAGTACTCCCACAGCAAGCATTCAAACTCATGAATGAGACACTACTTCACTGGAGAGCACTTTGAGATATTTCAAGAGCACAACAATAACCCCCATAAAGACAAGGATTTTATTGTTTCCATTTTACATGGCCTGTTCAAATGGGTTTTGGAACTCGATAATCACCACAAGAACTGCAGAACCCCATAAAGTATAAAGTTAGCAATTGCTGTCTGATGAACAATTCTTCTTTCACCAATAGCCTCTTCTCTACTGTAATCGATCTTGTTTCTTCCTTTTCACTCATTACTCTTTTAATCTGTCTTGTTCCTCCCCAGCCTATTTTCTCCACTCAAAATATACTTGAGTCATAAAACATCCAAAACTACTTTCCAGAACATAACAAACCGACCTTCTACAAAGTGCAATAATATTCAATTTTTCTCCAGAGTATGTTGTACTCTTGTTTGCCTCAACGCATGTGATATTTGCTCTCTACGCTTAATGAGCATATAGGCAAAGGGGCCATGAGGTTTGAACTTTCTCCACTCCCTTGGTGCATAATGATCTCTGAGGGAGGATGCCCTTTACAGTTTAGGATGAAAACCCTCTTTTACTTCTCCCGTTGTAATTGCCTCCAGGGCTATGTATGGAGCAACAGTCCCTCCTCTTTCTCCTCCCCTTATTTCAGCGATCCTTGAATTCTCCTCTGTTGTATATGGGTCTGAAAGGGTTACAAGGAACAAAGAACAAAGAAAATATATAGCACAGGGATAGGCCCTTCGGCCCTCCAAGCCTGTGCTGATCCAGATCCTCTATTTAAATTGTTGCCTATTTCCTAAGGATCTGTGTCCCTCTGGTCCCTGTCCAATCATGTATCTGTCTAGATACATCTGATATGACGCTATCGTGCCCGCCTCTACCACCTCTGCTGGCAACACGTTTTAGGCACACACCACTCTCTGCGTAAAGACCTTTCCACGCATATCTCCTCTATACCTTTCCCCTCTCACTGTGAACTCGTGACCCCTAGTAATTGAGTCCCCCACTCTGGGAAAAAGCTCCTTGCTATCCATCCTGTCTGTACCTCTCATGATTTTGTAGACCTCAATCAGGTCCCCCCCTCAACTTCCATCTTTCTGATAAAAATAAACCTAATCTACTCAACCTCTCTTCACCAGGCAACATCCTGATGAACCACCTCTGCACCCTCTCCAAAGCATCCACATCCTTTTGGTAATGTGGTGACTAGAACTGTACGCAGTATTCCAAACATGGCCGAACCAAAGTCTTATACAACAGTAACATGACCTGCCAACTCTTGTACTCAATACCCCGTCGGATGAAGGAAAGCCCTCTTGGCCATTCTATTGACCTGCATGGCTACTTTTAGGGTACAATGGACCTGAACACCCAGATCTCTCTGTACATCAATTTTCCCCATGACTTTTCTATTTACCATACAGTTCGCTCTTGAATTGGATCTTCCAAAATGCATCACCTCGCATTTGCCCAGATTGAACTCCATAGGCCAGTTCTCTGCCCAATTCTCCAATCTATCTATATTCTGTTGTATTCTCTGACAGTCCCCTTCACTATCTGCTACTCCACCAACCTTAGTGCCATCTGCAAACCTGCCAATCAGACCACCTATACCTTCCTCCAAATCATTTATATGTATCACAGACAACAGTGGTCCCAGCAGAGATCCCTGTGGGACACCACTGGTCACAGCTCTCCATTTTGAGAAACTCCCTTCCACTACTACTCTCTGTCTCCTGTTGCCCAGCCAGTTCTCTATCCATCTAGCTGGTACACCCTGGACCCCATGCAACTTCACTTTCTCCATCAGCTGGCCACGGGGAACAGGTTAGTACTGAGGAGTGTCATAAGCAGCACCAACTATGATGATGTTCTATAGACTTGTGAACAGAAACAGTTTGGGATCTCGGAGGAGGGAGACCGAACATCTGGTCCTCCTCAAAGTCTCTGGAACACTGCCTATCATATCAGTGTAACCTGTAACTAGCTGTTATAGAGTCAGAGGGTCAAACAGCATGAAACAAACCCTTTGGTTCGACTGATCTACACCAACCAGACATCCCAACCAAAACTAGCCCCTACCTGTCTACGCTTGGCCCGTATTCGTCCAAGCTGAAAATGTGTTGCTGGAAAAGCGCAGCAGGTCATAAGCTTTTGACCTGCTGCGCTTTTCCAGCAACACATTTTCAGCTCTGATCTCCAGCATCTGCAGTCCTCACTTTCTCCCTGTATTCCTCCAAACCTTTCCTATTGATGGACAGATCCAAATGTCTAAGTATACCCTCATCAAGGACCTGCTCTGGAAGTTCATTCCACACATGAACCATTCTCTGTGTAAAAAAGTTGCCCCCATGTCATTTTTAAATTTCTCTCACCTTAAAAATGCACCTCCTCGTCTTAAAAATCCCCCACTCTAAGGAAAAGATACCTGCTATTCACCTTATCTACTTCCCTCATCATCTTATAACCCCTTAACCTCCTACACTCCTGTGAAAAAAGTCCCAGCCTATCCAGTCTCTCCTTGTGACTCAAGCCCTCCTTTCCCTGCAACATCCTGGTAAATCTCTTCTGAACCCTCTCCAGCTTCATAATATCATTCCTGTGACAGGGCACCCAGAACCAGAACCATCCTTAGAAAATCATAACCAAAGGAATTAAACTGGATGGACCACCTGGAATTGAGGGGTATTGATGAGAACACCAGTGAAGACTTCCTTACTAATATCTGGGGGTGGGTACCAAAACTGACAGCGCTGTCTCACAGCCTGATGTAGTCATACTCACAGAATCAAATCTCATAATGGCCCAGACATCACCATCACTATCACCATCCCTGAATATATCCTGTTCCATCAGCAAGATAGATCCAGCGGAGATGATGGCACAATGGTATAGAGTTGAGAGGGATTTGCTCTGGGATCCTTAACATTGAATCTGAATCCCATGAAATGTTGTGGTATCAAGTCAAACATGGGCAAGGAAGCCTCAGACTGATTACTGACTGATCTGTTGTAGATGAGCCTGTCTATGACAGTATCAATAGGAGGGACCACTGCACAGAGTCTGTGAAGATAAATTTCCATTTTCATTTTGAACTTCCATCCATCATGTTGTGTGGCACTGCTCCATGGGACAGATTTCCAACAGAGCTAGCAGCTTAAAACTGGGCACCCTCGTGGTGGCATCAGCAGTAAAAGTATATAATCTTTTACCTCACAGCCTGCCACACCTCCCATTCTACCAGGGCCATCAAGTAAGGGGATCAACTAGGAACAGGGCCGGGCTTACCTAGAATAAGGGGTCAACCTGGTGAAATTATAATATAGGACTACGTATGTGTCAAATAGCAGAAGCAGTATGCAATGGATAGGGCAAAGTGATTCCACACCAATGGATCAGTCCTAAACTCTGTAGTGATGCCTCATCCAGTTGTGAGTGGTGGTGGTGGTGATGGTAAAATTAATAACTAACAGGAGGGAGAGTTTTCACAAGTAACCCCAACCTCAAAGATGAAAGAACCCAGTAAATCAGTGCAAAAGATTTCTCTCCATCTTGGCCTCCTCCAGTATCACTGATGCCAGTTCTCAGCCAGTTTGATTCACTCCACATGATGTCAAGAAATGGTTGGACGCATTGGATTCTGCAAAGGCTATGGGCCCTGATAACTTTCAACAATAAGACTGAAGACTCCAGAATTAGCCATGCCCCTAGGCAACCTCCTCTTGTACAGTAACAACACTGGCACGTACCTGACAAGGTGAAAAATTGCCCAGGTATGTCTGATACACAAAGGCTAGACAAATCCAACCTGGCCAACTACCAACCCATCACTCTACACTTGATCATCATCAATAAAGTGATGGAAGGGGTTGTTGATGGTACTATCATGCAATACTTGCAACAATAATCTGCTCACTGAGAGACATTTTGGATTCTGATACGCCCAATCAGTTTCTGACCTCATTCCAGCCCTGGTTCAAACATGGTTAAAAGAGCTGAATTCCAGAGGGAAGGGGAGACTAACAGCCTTTGACGTCAAGGCGATGTTGGAGTGAGTATGGCATCAAGGAGATGTACCATAACTGGAGTCAATGGGAATAAGAGGACAAGCTGTTTACTGGTTGGAGTCATACCTGGAAGATAGTTGTTGTTATTGGAGATTAATCATCTCAGCTCCAGGACATCTCTGCAGGAGTTCCTCAGGGTAGTGTCCTAAGCCCAACCATCTACAGCTGTTTCATCAATGATCTTCCCTCCATCATAAGGTCAGAAGTGGGGATGTTAGCTGATGGTTGCACATTGTTCAGCACCATTCATGACTGAAACAGTGCAGATACTGAAACAGTCCATCTCCAAATGCAACATGACCTGAAAAATACTTCAGGCTTGAGCCAGTAGCATTAACACCACAAAAAGAAGGCAGTGGTCATCCCCAAAAAGACAGAATCTAAGGATTGACCCTTGACTTTCAATGGGGATTAGACTGGTGCTGGAAAAGCACAGCAGTTCAGACAGCATCCAAGGAGCAGGAAAATCAACGTTTCAGGCAAAAGCCCTTCATCAGGAGTGACTGCAGGATGGAGAAATAAATGAGAGGGGAGTGAGGGTGGGGAGAAAGTAGCATAGAGCACAATAGGTGAATGGGAGTGGGGATGAAGGTGATAGGTTGGGGAGGAGGTAGAGTGGATAGGTGGAAAAGAAGATAGTTGGTAGGACAAGTCAAGGGGACAGTGCTGAGCTGGAAGTTTGGAGCTGGGGTGAGGTGGGGGAAGGGCAAATGATGAAACTGGTGAAGTCTACATTGATGTCTTGGGTTTGAAGTGTTCCGAGGTGGAAGATGAGGTGTTCTTCCTCCAGGCATCTGGTGGTGAGGGAGCGGCGGTGAAGGAGGCCCAGGACCTCCATGTCCTTGGCAGATTGGGAGGGGGAGTTGAAATGTTGGGCCATGGGGCGGTGTGGTTGATTGGTGCGGGTGTCCCAGAGATGTTCCCTAAAGCGCTCTGCTAGGAGGCGTCCAATCTCCCCAATGTAGAGGAGACCGCATCAGGAACAACGGATACAATAAATTATATTGGTGGATGTGCAAGTAAAACTTTGATGGATGTGGAAGGCTCCTTTAGGGCCTTGGATAGAGGTGAGGGAGGAGGTGTGGGTGCAGGTTTTACAGTTCCTGTGGTGGCAGGGGAAGGTGCCAGGAAGGGAGAGTGGTTGGTAGGGGGACGTGGACCTGACCAGGTAGTCACGGTGGGAATGGTCTTTACAGAAAGCGAAGAGGGGCGAGGTGGGAAATATATCCCTGGTGGTGGGGTCCGTTTGGAGGTGGCGGAAATATTGGCAGATGATTTGGTATATGCGAAGGTTGGTAGGGTGGAGGTGAGCACCAAGCGGGTTCTGTCCTTGTTACGGTTGGAGGGGTGGGGTCTGAGGGTGGAGGTGCAGGATGTGGATTAGATGCATTGGAGGGCATCTTTAACCATGTGGGAAGGGAAATTGCGGTCTCTAAAGAAGGAGGCCATCTGGTGTGTTCTATGGTGGGAACTGGTCCTCCTGGGAGCAAATACGGTGGAGGCGGAGGAATTGGGAATACGGGATGTCATTTTTGCAGGAGGTAAGGTGGGAAGAGGTGTAATCCAGGTAACTGTGGGAGTTGGTGGATTTGTAAAAAATGTTGGTGTCAAATCAGTCATCATTAATGGAGATGGAGAGGTCCAGTAAGGGGAGGGAGGTGTCAGAGATGGTCCAGGTAAATTTAAGGTCAGGGTGGAATGTGTTGGTGAAGTTGATAAATTGCTCAACCTCCTCGCGGGAGCACGAGGTGGTGCCAATGCAGTCATCAATGTAGCAGAGGAACAGGTGGGGAGTGGTGCCGGTGTAATTACGGAAGATCGACTGTTCTATGTAGCCAACAAAGAGACAGGCACAGCTGGGGCCCATACGGGTGCCCATGGCTACCCCTTTGGTCTGGAGGAAGTGGGAGGATTCGAAGGAGAAATTGTTAAAGATGAGGACCAGTTCAGCCAAACGAATGAGAGTGCTGGTGGAAGGGTACTGTTGGGGACGTTTGGAGAGGAAAAAACAGAGGGCTTGGAGGCCCTGGTCATGGCGGATGGAGGTGTAGAGGGATTGGATATCCATGGTGACGATGAGGTGCTGGGGGCCAGGGAAACGGAAGTCTTGGAGGAGGTGGAGGGCATGGGTAGTGTCTCGAACGTATGTGGGGAGTTGCTGGACTAGGGGAGATAGGACAGTGTCAAGGTAGGTTGAGATGAGTTCCGTGGAGCAAGAGCATGCTGAGACAATTGGTTGGCCGGGGTGGTCAGGCTTGTGGATCTTGGGAAGGAGGTAGAATATGGCGGTGCGGGGTTCCCGGGCTATGAGGTTGGAAGCTGTGGGTGAGAGATCTCCTGAGGTGATGCGGTTCTGTATGGTCTGGGAGATGATGGTTTGGTGATGGGGGATGGGGTCATGGTCGAGGGGGCGATAGGAAGAGGTGTCCACGAGTTGGTGTATGGCTTCAGCGGTGTAGAGGTCAGTGCGCCAGACTACCGCTGTGTCCCCTTTATCCGCTGGCTTGATGGTGAGGTTGGGATTGGAGCAGAGGGGTTGGAGGGCTGTGCGTTGTGAGGGTGAGAGGTTGGAGTGGGGGAGGGGGTAGACAGGTTGAGGCGATTAATGTCCCGGCGGCAGTTGGAAATGTGGTCGAGAGCGGGTAATAGGCCAGCGCGGGGTGTCCAGGTGGATGCAGTGTGTTGGAGGTCCTCGGAAGGTGGGCGGGAATCCTGATTGTGAAAGTAAGCTCGGAGGTGGAGGCGGCGGAAGAAGTGTTCGACGTCACGGTGTGTATTAAATTCATTGATGCGTGGATGGAGGGAGATGAAGGTGAGTCCTTGTTTTTATCTTGACTTTCAATGGCTTCATCTTTGCTGGATCACGCATTGGTCTGGAGATTACTATTGATCAGGAACCAAACTGGACCACCCATACAAATAATGTGACTACAAGAGGATAGGAATCTGCAGCAAGTAACTCATTTGCTGACTCCCCAAAGCCTGTCCACCATCTCCAAGGCATGAGTTCAGAGTGCGATGGAATATTCCCCACTTACCTGGATGGGTGCAGCTTCAACAACACTCAAGAAGCTCGACACCCTTCAGGACAAATGCTTGACCAGCATTCCACCACTATCTTCAACACTCACCTCCATTCACTGAGAGGTAGTGGAAGCATTATTAACTATCTTACCAGGCTTCCCTTTTCCAAACCCACCATCTCTAACAACGAGGAGGACAAGAGTAGCAGATGCATGGGCAAACCAACATCTGCAACCCCCCTCAACAGCTCCACATCATCCTGACTTGGATATAGATTGCAGTTACTTGGAGAACGTGAGGGCTGCTGTCTAAAGTGTGGCATTGGAAAAGCTGATGAAGGGCTTATGCCTGAAAGGTCGACTCTCCTGTGCCTCAAATGCTGCCTGACCAGCGCCACACTTTTCGACCCATATCTTGCACTTCCTTCACTATCAGTAACTCTCCCTTTCTTACAGTCTTGTGGTTGTCTCTTCATCTAAATGTCCTCAGTGGTTCAAGGGGGCATCTTGCCAGGAGCAATTAGGGTTGGACAATAAATACAGGGCCAGCCCACATTGCCCACATCCCATGAGCGAATGGGAAAGTTCCCCATGGAGTCCTGGTCATCCCTAGCCATTGCAGATGGTCTGATCATTGTCACTTTGATGTTTGTGGAATCTTGCTCTATGGAAACTGGCAGGCACTTATCCAACAGTGACTGGATGTCAGAAGTATTTTTACAAGGTGCTATACGAACGCAAGTGATTTCATTCCATGGCCCAAAATTGGTGGCCATGTTTATGTCCCGTGTACATGAGTATGCTCCATTGTGAAGTTCCCTGCTGTCACCTACCTGGTGCCTTCCGGGCTCAGGCACGGAAGGTGGCAAGCTGACTCACTCAACTGCAGAACTCGATGTAATACAAATGAATCAACACATGCAGGGCACGCAGGAAGGGAACTGAAGTGTGGGGTGGTGAATAAACTGGCTAAGAAGCTACAGCACCTATACAAAGTGCAGAGGAAATCAAACTGGGAATTGCCGGCTTCACTCAGTCTTTCACTTTGAGCTTATCTGGCATTTGCAACTTCTTGCTCAGAAAAATGTTCAAAACACAGAATTTGTAACGAAATCGCTATCTATTCGGAACCTACTGCTCGCCTGTTTATTTTCCTTCTGTAAATCCCTTTTAATTCTATGTAGGATTATAATTGTATATTCATTGCGTGAGTGACAGCTGGTGATTTATTCTAAGGACTCAGTTCCACTGCCTAATTCTGTATTTTTCTTGAGTGTATTGTGATGCCTGCTGTATTGAATTCAGTTGATTTCTTTTTATAAACTCATTCCTTCAGATGTTGAACATGTGTCTACTGCACAGTCACTCAGATCTCTCCTTCCGTTCCAGCATTCCTTCTCTTAAGCTTTTCTTGACGTCTTTAAAAAGATTAGAGGACTTGATCAGGTAAAAATAAAGAAATGATTTCTTTCTTGTCGAGGGGTCCAGGAAATTGAATGCCAAACTGTTCAAGGGTAACATTGAGAAGCACTTCCTTACTTTAAAGCTTATGGATATTGGAACTGTCTGTCCTTGCGAGGCTTTCAAGGCCAGGAAGTCACTTGAAAATTTCAAAACAAAGATTGATAAGCTTTTGTTAAGTCAAAGGCTACTAAGGGCTACGGAACTAAGGTGGGCAGTTGCAGACCAACCATGATCTCATTGAAAGCAGAACAGACCTACGCTTCTGAAGGGTAGATAGCCTGTAAAACTAACAACACTTATTACTTCATTAACCATCTCTCACTTTGTGAGTCTGCTCAGCGAGCAGTAGCAAGTTAATCATCTTTTGAACTGAGATACATTAGTGCTGCCCCTCCCCAACTGCCCCCCACCCCCCACCATCCACATCCTCAACCCTACACATTCACACCTCCCAGCAAGAGGCACTAGTTAGCATCACATTCAAAATACCCCTTAGCTGGTTAGGTCCACTGTCTTTCCCAGCCAGCTTGAGAACCATTGTCAACGCACCAGGTGAGTTCATACTAATTTTTCAGAGGTAAAGACACATTGTGTGTTAACCTTGGAATGTTTAATGGGACATTCAGCATTCAGTTATATTAAAGAACATGGGAACTGAGAAAAAGACAAAAGCTCATATCAAATTCAGCTTTTGCCATTCTGAAAGTTGCCTGACAACACTGAAATGGAATTGTTAGTTAATCACATGTGACGTATATTTCAACATTGCTGGAAAATTATACTTCATTGAATCTATTCATCTTACAGTCAGGACACAATTCACAAGAATTATTAACATAAAGCAACATGTAACAGTTTGAGGTGAGATTTAGTGGCTAGTGGGCTCTGATTGGTGGAGGCTTTGTGATGGAGGTTGCAGCAGTTAGGTGATGACTGACAGTTAACTGTCAAGCTGTATGTAACTTTTAAACTAGGCAGGTTGACGCTGATTGGTCAAGGCCGTGCCCTGAATTACAAAATATTGAGTTCAACTTGAAACTACATACATCAAACCTATTCTGAAGCAGGAGAAAGGACACTGGGCAAAATGGTTTGAGGTCAACAGCTAGTTCATTTTGGATTGGGAACTGAGAAACATTCTGGGATCTACTGGCAAAGAGTTTTTCATTTTGGGTAAATTCAGAGTACAAGGTTTACACACTCTTCTAGGTGAAAGTGAGGACTGCAGATGCTGGAGATCAGAGACTAGATTAGAGTGGTGCTGGAAAAGCACAGCAGGTCAGGCAGCATCCAACACCACTCTAATCTTGACCCTTACACACTCTTCTGTCCAGTTGTCAGAGTCACATTGGCATTGAGCTTGGAGAAAGGGACACAATCAGACCCCAGCTGCGTTGGGCCCATGGTGTCAAACCCTCCTTCAGTGTGTCTCAGCCTAGAGGGAGACACCAGGGACTGCATTAGTGCATCGGAGAGTGTAGACTGGATGTTGACAGGCCAATGGTTAGGACGAAGTCATACATTTCACTGTGCATTGGTCTTAAAAATATTTGATGGGAATCTGATCATTAGAGATGCAGGATAGTTGGATGTTACAGTTCGCCCTGAATAACCAATTTTTCTACAGTGGATCCCACCCAATTCCCCTGTTCTTGATTTAAAATGAGCTCAAACCTTTTCATCTGTGTTCATTCTTCTGCTTATAATCACATGTTTTAAGATAAGTTTAATTTCTAGTTGACTGCAGCATGCGGTCATTAAAATATCCACGTGTATCCATTGCTTGTATGCCCATTAATTGCTATGATGAGTTAATAGTTGCATTCTGATTTTGTCAGGTGGGTACCAGAACTGCAGAGGGTAAGTTAGATGGACTTCAACTTTACCTCAGGTTCCCATGAATTTTCACAATATAACTGAACAACATCGGAAACTTTTGATTTTTTTTCTCTTTTTTTTCCTTTTTTTTCTTTTCCTCACACTACCGCCTAACTGCGGTAGTGCTTATTTTTTATCCCCAGCACCCATGGTGTGTGTGTGTGTGTGTGTGTGTTTGTGTGTGCGTGCAGGTGTGAGACACAGTGAGAGACACAAAGTGCACGAATCTTTATTCAATGTCCACCACCAGGAAGATAGGAAAACACCCGGGTGGCCAGTGACAAGCAGTGCCCTTTCGGAAACTTTTGATTCTGCATTTGTCTTGTTAAGAAGGTGGCCCTGTTTTGTCAAGAGGTGAATCCTCTCCTACAGCAGTGCTATAGCCTTTGTGCTGTTCCAAATGTCAGAAGTGTTGGCATCATATTCAACTGTACAGATTAATGCCAGCTGGAGAAGATTTATCCCAGGGAAATAATCAGGGGTCAAATAGCAGTGACCATTTGAAGGTGGAGTTTTTTTTAAATTTTCAAGTGGGGTTTCTTGTGGATTGAGGCTGGAGGCTGTTGTGTCAGTCAGGGCCAGGAACCCCTATCCACTGCCCCTGCAATTGAGGCTCCCTCTGCTCACTGGAGGGAGAGAGGAGAAGGAAGAGGGGAAGGTGTTTGAAGGTGGGGGCAACTTCTCTCTCTCTCTCTCTGTCTGAGCGCTGACCAAGTGCAGTCGTTGTTGAAGAGCGGAGGCGGGGGGAATGTGGAGAGCAGAGCAGCTCCCTCGGAGGATGGTACAGCGAAACCGTGGAGCCCGGACCGACTGAGCACACCGTGCAAGGGAGAGAGGAGAGCAGCCGCTCATTCTGCTTCCACACCGAGGGTCGACAAAAGCCGGCGGATCCAGGCGGGATGCCGGGCTGGAGGAAGAGCTTCACCTCATGCCTGCAGAAGCTGCACGATGACGGTAAGGGGCTTCCTGGGGCTTGGGGGAGGAGGGACGGGATGAGGCTGCCGAGCCCGGGGCTGTTTGTGCGGGCAATGCTCAAACGGAGACCGAGAGTGTGGTGTGCCGGGTTGAAGAGGGCGGCGGATCTCCCTGCCTCCGTTTGGGCTCCTGCTGAATGAATATTGTTGCATTTTGCTGTGCAGACACGTATTTTATATATTATATGTGTATGTTTTAAGTTGATCAATGCGTTCATCAAAAGTAAAGATTGTGCGTTTGTTTTACCTTGGTCATTGTGAAATGATTCTCCTTAGCATTTATCAGGCGGTTTAAAATGTATAAAAACAGTAAGTGTGTATTGTTGCTTCCGGAATGTGTATTGCTGCTGCTGCTACTGCAGCAGTATGATGGGACTGTTTATGTTCCAGTGTTATAGACACGTGTGTGGATGGGTTCAAGGCGGTCGCTCGCTGTCCAGACACAATGCTGAATAGAGTTTCTGTTGTTGTTGAGAAAAGGACTCTGCATTAACCTGCTTTAAAGCCAAAGATCTTCCGTTGACATTCCTAACGAGAGAGAGAGAGTAGGGGTTTTTTTTTGCCCGGAGGTGCTTGGAGTTAGTTTCAGGTCAGTCAACCTTCAAGTTGCAAATTGGGTTGGCTGGGAGAAGTCCAATTGCTGTCCGAGTCCCTTCTTGCTTATTTTGCACCGCCTTGCAACTCATGTCCAGTTCAAAACCTAAGAGTGCAAAATGCCCATTAAGGCAGTAAGTCTGTCTGATGGCCAGGGCAAGCGCTGAGCGTTCATTATCGTCACAGCAGCGTTCCCTGTCCCGCTGCTTTCAGCGCTTTGACGTGTCTGTCATTTTCAGCTGCTCAGAAATCTGCAGTCAACATTTCCATCTGTTCTGAAGGAATCTGTAAATCCTGTCTTTGTCTTCCTTTGAAATGGGACCAGATCTTGTTGGGAGTAGGGAGGCTGGTACAGAATTTTACATCGGCGCTCACTCTGATATAGTTCCTCTTGGTTTACCCTGCACCCACACCACTCACCCACCCTCTCCTGAGTCACCATCTCTGCACCCTGCCTGTTGAGGGCTGCAGGTGTGAAAGCCCTCAGTGGGACTCTGCACTGACCGCCAGGACTGTGCAAAGTGCTGTCTGGGGGAATGGGGCCTGTGTCTGGATGCCTGAGATTGAGGGGCATTCCTATCGAAATAATGCCGAGTGCAGCCCCATCATTCAGTGCTCAGTCACTTGGTAAGCAAGCACAAGGTGTTGTCAGATGCCAACGTTATACCCTACCCCAGTTTTGGGAACCATGTGGTCTGGCTTCATAGCTATGGACACTCTGGTCAGTTGGGATTGTGCAGTATTATTGCCCTTGATGGATAAGGTTTGTGGAAAAGCTTTGTGGGGGGTTTCCTACATTACAGGACACTTGCTCCTTCTGCGTCAATGTGGGGAAGGGAGCCTTGCCAATTTGGGGACTGTATCTTTAGAAAGCCGGTCTGGAAAGTGTTTTTTTGTCAATGTCCATCCCCATCAGCTCTGTCCAGTTTCCTGGTCCAGCTGGTTGCTCTCTCCTGGCTGCTCCCAGGGATGTATACAGAGTTGCGGTCAGAGGGTGATCAGCTCAGTGAAAGGCACTCTTGCTCGAAATGGTGCTGGCCTTCCATTGCAACGAGCTGAGTGTAGCAGACCGGACAGTGCAAGCTGCAGGCCATATACTGAAGGGTGCAGTAAAGTTTAAGGTAGCTGTCTGGAAGGTTCCCTGCCATATAGACCAGGGAAACCTGAATAACATGAAATTAATGTTGGGTGTGCAATTTTATGTGTAACGAGGCAACTCAGTTTCACAACTGTATTTAAATGAACTAATCTTTGTACCACTGTATGTCAGTCAACCTGAACTTTTATATCATGCACCTTTATGTTTTGGGAATAAAGTCACATTTTGGCAAAAAAACGAGTGATTCAATGGATAAAATAGCGAGTGCCAACTGATTTCACAAAGTAATTGAGATGTGCTTCCTTCCCCATTTCCGGGCCACCTGCTCCTTTTCCTCTCTTTGCAGTCAGGTTACTGGAGATCTTATCCAGCTTTCCACTGAGCTGCCCCATCTTGGGGCCCACTGGGAAGGCAGGAATGGCTTCTAAATTTCCAAGGGAGAAGCAAATACAGAGGAACCTCGATTAGCCGGCAGTCGGTTATCCGAATTTTGGATTGTCCGGGCAAGATCACGAGTCCCGATGCTTGACTAAACTGTGTTAACCAGCATTCACTTATCCGAGCACGTGATTATCCAAACAAAATACTTCCTGCCCATGTCATTCGGATAATCAAGGCTCCTCTGTATTGAGAACAGCTTTGGGCCTCTTGTCTAAGGAATGACACTGCAGAGAAGGCTCACTAGGATGGTACTATCTTTGGAGGGACTCTCTTTCAGGAGAGGTTGTGTAAGTTGGACCTGTACTCATTGGAGTTTATAAGAATGAAAATTCTTGCTCTTATTGAAACATACAAGATTTTTGTCAGGGTACATGTGGAGGGGATGTTTCCCCTTGTGGGAGAGTCTAAGGCCAGAGGGAATCATCTCAAAGTAAGGGGCTGCACATTTAAGATAGGAAATAAGGAGGGATTTCTTTTCTCGAGAGACTCGCGTGAATCTGTGGAATCCTTTACCACAGACGGCTGTCGAGGCTGGGTCATTAAACATATTCAAGGCTGAGATTTTTAATCAGTAAGGGAATCAAAGTTTATGGAGTCAAAGCAGCAATGTGGAAATTGAGGCAGGCTCAGGCCCTTGAAGAACCAACAAGCAGAAAGGG
Source organism: Hemiscyllium ocellatum (assembly GCF_020745735.1). Classification (NCBI taxonomy): domain Eukaryota; kingdom Metazoa; phylum Chordata; class Chondrichthyes; order Orectolobiformes; family Hemiscylliidae; genus Hemiscyllium; species Hemiscyllium ocellatum. Next base: position 64,046,323 of record NC_083414.1, read on the forward strand.
TGGACTTTCCTTAACTTGCCCCTCAAAGTTGTCCCACACTGTCTATAAGACCATGAGGTGATAGGAGAACCAACAGGCCATTTGGCCCATTGACTCTGCTCTGCCCTTCAGTGAGACCAGGGTGTCGAAGCGACCACCTTTCTTTTCTTGCTGAAGACATGGGGGCCTTCAGTGGATAATATTATCCAGTTTGCATCCACCAGCCCTTCAAAAAGGTGAAGTATCCAGGATCGCAATAGGATCAAGGCCAACAGGCATTTTCTTTACGGGTAAGGTATGGATGGTCCACTTTGGTCTTTTTGGTTCTTCACTGGCTGAAGGTGGGAAACGGAGCTGAGAGCCAGGGGAATGATTGGTGTGAACCCATACCTTATGATTCTCACACTGACAATGCATCGTTTTCAGCCTGATCAGTTTTTATCGGACAGCTGGAAATTCGGTACCCATTTACAATGACAGAAGGGCTCAGATTGTGGGGGTGGGACCATGATGGAACATATCATTTTACAGCAGCAAAGGAGGGAAACCTAATACAGACGAGCCTCGATTATCCGGCATTCAATGATCCGCATATCGGATTACCCAAGCAAGATCGCAAGGGCCCGATGCATAGCTAAGCTATGTTATCTGGAATTCGATTAACTGACTGAAACACTCCTCACCCATGGCCTTTGGATAATCGAGGTTCCTCTGGAGGCTAAAAAGAATCATTTGAATATGCAACAAACAGAATGGGATTAAGAACATTTAATCTCATTTTGTATTGATAGCGCAAGTCCTGTCTGTCACACCTGAAGCATCGTGTGTAAATTTCTTCGGTCATACTTCAAAGAAATGCGTAATAAATGAAAGGTTGTCATTCAATAAAGGGTCAGATTGTCTGCAACAATCTGTGAACCGAGTAACAAGGGTAAAACAAAAGCAGGGGGAGTGTGAACATCATTAACTTGCAGAATAGCGTCAGCTAATGCACATATTTAAGAAACAGTCATGGCCTGAAACAAAACTAAACCCTGATTGTACCGAGTGTTTATTTAACACTGGTTAGACTTGTAACGAAGGGGTAGAGTTTCATATAGCAGTGCAAACCTGCCTCACATTGTGCCCATTGTGCACACCATTTTTACCTGACTTCTCAAGTCCAGCACACCTATTTGCGTCGGCCTGGTTCGGTTACTTCCAATTTTGCACTGAGACGGTGCATTGTGGTTTAATTTCCAATCCGAGAGTTCAGCAAATAATCCCACTCAGCGAGACAATCAGGCTGAGCTGGAGGCTTTGTCTGATGTCCTTTGTACTTTGGGTCAAAAGTTAACTGTCTTCCTGCTCACCCCTGAACTTAAAGGACCTCCATACAACTATTCAAAGAACGCTTGGGAGCTCCCCTTGTACACTGGGAGCCAGTTGTACCTTAACCACTGCCCCCGGATAGAAATGAGCCCATCATTTATTCATTGTTTGCAAATTGCCAGCTGCGATCGCCTACAAAGTATGCACTGCAGTTAGAAATGTAGAGATTCGAACATACAAACCCATCAACTTTGCCTCGGATCATCCCAGTGGTCACTTGATACTATAATGTACTTGTCAAACTAACCATGCTAATCGATTCATCTATCGGTTAGTCTACTACAGACCTCGACAGGAGGTACAGAAAGCCCACGGTGTTGGAGAGCTTTGGGAATCATATGTTCCAGGGCACATTTTCCTCCGAAGCATTACATGCCTTGTCCCAACTGACTTAAATACTGTGTCCCCAAATGTTCATTTTTCTGAAGTAGGTCCATCTCATTTGTATTTGCGGATCTGCAGATGAGTCTTGATTTACTGCGGTCTTGCTCTGACAGACCCAGTTCAGAAAAAGCATCTCAGCAGTGATCAGTTAGCTGTGAAACACTTTTTTGTGTGTGAGGTTCTGAAGGTGTGGAAGCTGCTATTATGAATGCATGCACTTCCTTTGTCCCTGATCAGCTCCAAATGTTGCTGGCGCCTTAGGAGCAGCAGCGGGTGGGAAATAAGTGCTCTCTGGCTGTTATCAGACAAATGTCAAAGCGGTGACTTCCTTAAAAGAAGGAAGACTTAAGCCATTAGCAGCTTGAAGTTTACCAGTTGGTGAGTTATCTCTGTGTAGTTGGACGCTGCCTGACCTGCTGTGCTTTTCCAGCAACACCATTTCAGAATTATCTCTGTGGCTCGGTGCTTGTGACCAATTGTATTTGCCTATTTTGAGCATTGATATCAAAGGGATGGGTTGGTGAAACATTTAAGTATCACAAGCGAAGCATGAACAGTGCCAGAGGGAACATGTAAAACATACATTTATCCTGGGGCCTGATTTTTCCAGGACATCCCCAAGCAATTTATGCTCATTGAGATGAAGCCAATTGTTGCACCGCAAGGCCCCATGATGAATGGATGCAAAGGTAATATGTTTTCACTGATGTTGGAGACCAGGAGAATTCCCTTCTGATCTCTCCCCTGTACTAACAGAGAGCAGAGAGCCAGGCTTCACACAGAAACCTCTCCCCACAGCTTTCCCTTGTCTTAGTTTCTAATTAGAGTTGTTGGTAAACAGGCCCCTGCTATTGTGCTTCTTCGAGCAACAACTGTCTCATTAAAAATTTATAATAGATTTTCTTTGGGCAATTAAATTTGTCACAGAGCAGAGTCCATGTCTCTGGACTGATGTTTCTGATTCATTGATATTGCAAAGTAAAGCGCGGCAGCAGACCCCTCTGCCCAACCTGTCTGTGCTGTGCTCCATCTGAATCTCCAGCCATTTGGTCTGGCTTATCCATGCGCATTTTATTCCCTTTTCTTTCAATAACTCATCCAATTTCCTTTTGAAAGCATCTAAGTTATTTCTCTGACTCCCACAATCACTTTGGTGGGAAGCCGCAGTCTCTCAGTTAAGTGATTTCTCATTATTTCCCTATTGACTGTGTTGTTGACTAACTTGTAAGTTTCGCCCCTTGTTTTGAATTCTTCCACGAGGAGAAAGCATCCTCCGACATCTATCCTGCCTAGCCCATTCGTTATTTTTTGAAAGACTGTATCAGAGAGTCAAATCATAGAGTCACATAGCACAGAAACAGGCCCTTCGGTCTGACTCGTTCATACCGGCCAGGTTACTCGAACTGATCTAGTTCCACCTACCTGCGTGTGGCCCATATCCCTCTAAACCTTTCTTATTCATGTATCTGTCCAAATGACATAGAGTCATAGAGATTGTCAGCATGGAAACAGACCCTTCGGTCCAACCTGTCCACACCGACCAGATATCCAAACCCAATCTAGTCCCACCTGCCAGCACCCGGCCCATATCCCTCCAAACTCTTCCTATTCATATACTCACCCAAATGCCTTTTAAATATTGCAATTGTACCAGCCTCCACCACTTTCTCTGGCAGCTCATTCCATACACATACCACCCTCTGCATGAAAAAGTTGCCCCTTAGATCTCTTTCATATCTTTCTCCTCTCACCCTAAACCTATGCCCTCTAGTTCTGGACTCCCCCACCTCAGGGAAAAAGACTTTGCCTATTCACCCTATCCATACCTCTCATGATTTTGTAAACCTCTATAATGCGTGGGCGGCACGGTGGCACAGTGGTTAGCACTGCTGCCTCACAGCGCCTGAAGACCCGGGTTCAATTCCCGACTCAGGCGACTGACTGTGTGGAGTTTGCACGTTCTCCCCGTGTCTGTGTGGGTTTCCTCCGGGTGCTCCGGTTTCCTCCCACAGTCCAAAGATGTGCGGGTCAGGTGAATTGGCCATGCTAAATTGCCCGTAGTGTTAGGTAAGGGGTAATGTAGGGGTATGGGTGGGTTTCGCTTCGGCGGGTCGGTGTGGACTTGTTGGGCCGAAGGGCCTGTTTCCACACTGTAAGTCTAAACAAGGTCACCCTTCAGCCTCCGACGCTCCAGGGAAAACAGCCCCAGCCTAGTCTTCTTTCTTCTGAAGGACAGATTCCTACGTGTCAGTCTTTCTCAGTTGTGGGACTATTCTTGTTCACTTTTAGTGCACCTTTTCCAGTTCTTTCTAGCACAGAGACTAAAACAGTGCAACGTGCAACCTGATGGAAGTCTTGTACAGGTTTAATATAACCCTATTTCTGAATGCGGTTCCCCTGGGAGGTAAATCCCAGAGCTTTGTAAGTGTTTGTAATAGCTTTGCTGACCCATGACACCAGTTTAAATTATTTATTTACCTGAATCCCTCGATACCTCTGTTGGCCGACCTCGGTCAGTTTCTTGTTTTTCAAAATATAACTGCTGATTTTGTGTTTATACTGGGTTGTAGAACAAAGGGGTTCAGGTACACAGCTTTTTGACACTTGCATCACATGCAGACAGGGTGGCTAAGAAAGTGTTTGCCTTCATTGTTCACATTTTTGAGTATAGGAGTTGCGACATTATGTTGTGGTTGTGCAGGGTGTTAGTGAGGTCTCTTCTGGAATACTGCGTCCAGTTCTGGTCACCCTGTTATAGGAAGGACATTGTTCAGTTGGAGAGGGTTCAGAAGAGATTGACAAGGTTGTTGCCAGGATTGGAGGGTTTGAGTTATAAGGAGAGGCTGGGATTTTTGCCACTGGAGGCTGAGGGGTGACCTTATCGGAGTTTATACAATCATAAGGTGCACAGATAAGGTGAATGGCAGTTGTCTTTTCCCTAGGGTGGTGGATTTCAAGACTACGGGGCATATTTTCAAGGTGAGAAGGGAAAGATTTTATAAAAAGGCACTGGTTCAATTTTTACACAGAGAGCGGTTTCTGCGGGGAATGAACTTCCAGAGGAAGTGGATGTGGGTATGGTTACAACATTTAAAAGGCACTTTGATAAGTTCATGAAAAGGAAATGTTTGGAGGAATATAGGCCAAGAGCAGGTGGGTGGGACTGATTTAGTTTGGGTTGTCTGGTTGGTTTGACCAAAGGGTCTGTTTCCCTGCTGTGTGACTTTAGGGCTTCACTTTTTTGCTGATTGGTGTTAAAGTTCATTAAATTCTAAATCTTATGTCTTTTTATTTTGTACTGTGTCCTTGCCCAGTGCTAAATACATGCCCAGTTTGAAATAAAAGGTACAACAGTTTGGCCTACCCAACACTGTTCGTGTTCCCACGGTAACGTTTGGATGTAATGATTTCATGGCGGACTCCTCTTATAATTCACTTTCCGATCGATGTGGAAGGAGTCGGCTGAGTTGAACAATGCAAGTCTGATAGCAAGGGAATGGTAATGATTGAAGACAGTGAACATTGGTGTGTAATGAAATTACTTATGCCAACTGGATTAAGGCCTCAACTAAGCAAACTACCAGGGTTATCTCATGGCTATCCACGCTGCTTAATCCGAGTTGTACCCTATCTGTCGGCTCAATATAAGTTAATCTGCTTTCTTCTTGTTGCTAACTCTCCGGTTTAATTTTGAGTCACTTGACTATTTGAACCCTTTTTTCACCGCATGAATCACTGAATCATGAGGAGTGGACCACATTGGTTCAGCTCAGGATTGAAGGGTTTGTGGACGTTGTCAGTGTGGTGACCTCAGGGTTTCTTTATCCAGTTAAAAATTGCACAACACCAGGTTTAGTTGGAAGCACTGTTGGACTATAGCCTGGTGTTGTGCGATTTTTAACTTTGTCCAACCCAGTCCAACACCAGCACCTCCAAACCAAGACTTTGTTTATCCAGTCAGTTCACTAGGGGTCGGTTAGCTGAGCTGGTTAGAGTGCACCGCAGAATGATAAATGGCGAAGATTTAATCGGTCCCCTCACTGTGGTAGTGAACAAGGGGTTACCTCCTTGCATTACCTCAAGCCCGATGCAGAGTGGAGACCCTTGAGTTGTGTAACCACTTGTCTCCCTCTTTGCTTCAGACCTCGTGAAGACTATCACAAATAACTTTTATCAGTTCCACAAACTATCAGTGTGTGACAGAAATAGCAATGCCTCTCTGTAAATTTACCCTTCACTTTAACCGGAAAAGCAGCTTGACTATGTAGACCAGAAGCTGAGGCTTCAAAATGGTAGTTGCTACAATCTGAACTGTGAGAGTAAGGCTGCTTGCGTTGAATCAGAAACCAATTCCATGAAAGGTACTTTGAAACTGATCTAAACTGAATTCATGTTGTGTTGAGTCAAATGGGCAAATCCTGATGATTATCTTTATAGTCACCATCATAATCTGCATCATAAAATAATCAGTGCAGGAATTAGGTAAACACTACTTATTGCAGGGTAACAAGAGAGCAAACATCTGAAAGAGATTTAGAGACTTGTCGTCCTGTTATATACTTGGTTACTCCTTATATCTATACCTCTCATGCTGCATTTCAGCACTTAATGACTTATCTGGTTTGTTTTCGTTTCCCCTCTAAGTAATTCTATTCACAATGTCGTCTGATTATTAGTTCTGTATGAACAACATGTCTGATACAATTTGCTTACAACAGTAATGTGCGCTAACCCTGAGCTCACTACTTTGCTCACTAGAACGAAAAAGTTACACACTCTGACTCATGGGGATATAAAGTTTGCCGATGGAAACTGCCCTTTTGCTGCAATGGCGACTGAAAACAATTGGGAAGCAGTCTGTATCCTATTCCGAGTTTGTGGAATTGTCGAGCTTGGGGGCTCATAAACGCAGGGTCTTGAATTGGGGGAGGGTCATCATTCTTAGGGTCTGTTTACTCAGTCAGTTTCAGGGTGTCAGGTTTAAGGAGTCAGGATTGGCATAATCTGTCAGTCTTGGGGATAGGGTCAGGTTTGGCAAACGTGGTCAGTCTCAGGGCATCAAGGTTGGCCCATGTACTCGGTTAGTTGCCATGGTTCAGAGTTGTAGTTAACATCAAAGTTTCAGGGTTGGGGTTACGGCTCATACTGAGGTGTTGCAGTTTGTGGATTTGTTCGGGATGGGGGTGTTGGGTTTGGGGATGCACAGTTTTGGAATGGCAGAAGTGAGGTGTCCATCACTGCTGTTAGTGTATTTCTATAGGAATCTCTGTCTCCTGCCTCTTAAACTAAGACATGGAGGCCATAGGCCATTCCATCTCCGTCTCACACACAGCGATTTGGCTTAAACAACACTTTGGGATCTGAGCTGTCCTCACCGTGCCAAAGTGCACCCAGTTCATTAAAGCAAATTACTGCGGATGCTGGAATCTGAAACCAAAAGAGAAAATGCTGGAAAATCTCAGCAGGTCTGGCAGCATCTGTAAGGAGAGAAAAGAGCTGATGTTTCGAGTCTACTTGAAACGTCAGCTCTTTTCTCTCCTTCCAGATGCTGTCAGACCTGCTAAGATTTTGCAGCATTTTCTCTTTTGCACCCAGTTCATATTTGTTCGTCTTCCTGTTTTGGAATGGAGGCAAATTAGCGTTACTGAGAATTGGTGGGAAGTCACCTGTCTAGTTACAATGACTTTTGTCTTTTTTTTGTGATTATTACCTTTCAGTTTCAGCTGGTAAGGCTGACATAAATTACCCAACTGTAATTACCTCAGAGAGGCTAATGATGAGCTAGCTTCCTAATTACAATGGGGTGGTTTGACCAGAGAGGATTGAGCCAAACTGCTGTGGGTCTGGCGTCACGTGAAGGCCAGACTGAGTAACGGTCTACGTCCCTCCATGAGTGAACCAGGTGGGTTTTTACAACTGTCCAGCAGTTTCTCAGTTCTCAAATCTCCATCCTGTTCAGTTTTCTGCCCAAATCTCACAATATGGGTAGGATATGGAAGCAGGGTGTTCCAGACTTGGTGGGCTGAAGGTCTCTTCTGTATTGTATGATTCTATGATTCCAAGCATGGCATGAATCCACCCCAGCCCAAAAGGAGATGAAACAGTGTGTTATTGAAATCAACCTGAACCACCGTCCTTCTGACTTAGCCAGCTAGCCCCCACCAAAGGGGTCCAGATGGCTGTGGCAGGGGACATGATGAATTGACATTGTAGCCTGGAGTTGTGGTTCAGTTTTGTTCCATTATCTCTCCCATTCTTGCTGCCTGCCATTGGTGTGGGTTTTGGAAGGCTAGAAGGGTTGACACCCAACCTATGGGACCATGTTACGAATGTCCCTTTTCTTAGGTTTTGCAGTGGAACTTTTGAATGTGGTGCTCCTGGCTCAGAGGCAGTGACTTGAGCGATCTCCTAGTTTCCCAGTTACCGTTCCTGGTAGTAGCCGTTTTTATTCACTGAAATCAAAGATCCCAGTTGGGACTTGAACACCAGTTTCTCAGCATGTGAGTTGCTAGTCAAGCAACATGGCTGCTTCATGTCTGTACCTCCACGTGTATGCAAAATGACACCACTGTCAGACAAATAGTATTGTTTAATTGTTGTTGTGCTGTTTGATAGAACATCCACTTTGGGATTTTTGGAATTGTCTGCCTGTAATCTACCTGTGGAATGATGGGGTACCAGAAGAAGTGGAATGCAGGCAAGCCCAAGGTCCTGCACATGGTAACAGATACTTCAGAGTGTACCTGTAAGTGAAATTGAATCCATATGTCAATATCCTTGCAACTCTCAAAGTATTCCTTGCAGCATACTTCCAGTTTATCAATGTTTCCCAGAGATGATAGACCTCTGGCAGTGTGGTTGCAGCCTTTTGTTTTGGATATGAAATAGGACCAAGAGTAGACCATTTGACCTTTGGAGCCCGCCCCACCATTTGATAAAATGATCTGACGTGGCTCAGTGCCACCTTCTTGCCTTGCTCCCAATACCCCTATGGATTCTTGACTGACAAGGCAGATATCCAAGAGCTAGAATAGGCACTGAAAAGCCTCCTTCTGTGCTGTGTTTCTCCACGCGTGCACCTGCTTCTGTGCAAAAGACAAATGCGTGAGCGTATCCAAATTACCTCGGCATTGAGTATATTCAATGATTCCCACCTTTAGCAGTGAATTCCACAGGTTCACGACCCTCTTCACAGGACGTGGACATCACTGGCTGGGCCTGCAATTATTTCCCATTCCTAACCGTCCTTGAGAATGTGGCGGTGAGTCATTTTCTTGAACTGCTTGCTGTAGTCCATGTTACACAGATATGCCCTTTGTGCTGTGAGGAAAGGGGCTTCCAAGATTTGGACCCAGTCACAGTAGAGGAGCAGTGATGTACTTCCTTGTAAAGATGGTGTGTCACTTGGACAGGTGGCTTTTCTAGGTGGTAGTGGTCAAGTTTGAAAGGCACTGCCCAAGGACTTGTGGCAATGCATCTTGTAGAATTCTGCCACTGTACCAGTGATGGAGGGAGTGAATGTCTAAGTTGGTGATTGGGATTCCAAGTGGGCTTGAATGTGTCAAGCTTCTTGAATGTTATTGGGGCTGTACTTATCCAGGCAAGTGGAGAGTATTCCATCACGCTCCAGTCTACTGACTTGTAAATTGTGGCTAAGCTCCAAGGAGTCAGGAGGTCAATGACTCGCTGCAGAGTTTCCAGCCTCTGACCAGCTTTATAACTACAGTATTTACATGGCTGGTCCACTTTAGATTTTTATTGCTCCTCATTAGCCCAGGGAGTGTGGAGATAAGCACTCAATGAATAAGGCATAGCCAATGATTCACTTGCATTTTTATAGTTTTTCCAGTGTCTCACCATCCCTGATCAATGTGCACATTATGCGAAGCATCCAAAATACTGCAGGACTAATAGATTTCTCAACAATTCTGTCTCTTTAGGGTGTAGGTTTGCTCGCTGAGCTGTAGGTTTGATATCCAGACATTTCATTACCTGGCTAGGTAACATCATCAGTGGCGACCTCCAAGTGAAGGGAAGCTGTTGTCTCCTTCTTTCTATTTATATCTTTCTCCTGGATGGGGTTCCTGGGGTTTATGGTGATGTCATTTCCTGTTCGTTTTCTGAGGGGTTGATAGATGGCATCTAGATCTATGTGTTTGTTTATGGCGTTGTGGTTGGAGTGCCAGGCCTCTAGGAATTCTCTGGCATGTCTTTGCTTAGCCAGTACCAGGATAGATGTGTTGTCCCAGTCAAAATAGTGTTTTTTTCATCCGTGTGTAGGGCTACGAGGGAGAGAGGGTCGTGTCTTTTTGTGGCTAGCTGGTGTTCGTGTATCCTGGTGGCTAACTTTCTTCCTGTTTGTCCTGCGTAGTGTTTGTGGCAGTCCTTGCATGGAATTTTGTAGATGAGGTTGGTTTTGTCCATGGGTTGTACTGGGTCTTTTAAGTTTGTTAATTTTTGTTTGAGAGTGTTGGTGGGTTTGTGTGCTACTAGGATTCCGAGGGGTCTTAGTAGTCTGGCTGTCATTTCTGAAACTTCATTGATATATGGTAAGGTGGTTAGGGTTTCTGGCTGTGTTTGGTTTGCTTGTTGTGGTTTGTTCTTGAAGAATCTGCGCACTGTATTTTTTGAGTATCCGTTCTTCTTGAATACATCGTATAGGTGGTTCTCCTCTGTTTTCCGAAGTTCGCCTGTGCTGCAGTGTGTGGTGGCTCATTGGAATAGTGTTCTGATAAGGCTTCGTTTGTGTGTGTTGGGATGGTTGCTGGTGTAGTTGAGTATTTGGTCAGTGTTTGTCGGTTTTCTGTATACGCAGGTTTGTAATTCTCCCTTGTCCTTTCTTTCTACTGTGGCATCACCACAAACCCCAGGAAGCCCACCCAGGAGAAAGATATAAATAGAAAGAAGGAGACAACAGCTTCGCTTCACTTGGGGGTCACCACTGATGATGTTACCTAGCCAGGTAATGAAACATCTGGATATCAAACCTACAGCTCAGCGAGCAAACCTACACCCTAAACCTCAAACCTTCACAAACCTTGCGAAATTCTGTCTCTTGCTATTTTTTTCTAACTCTGTTGACAATCCAAATGTTTAAAGATAATCCTACCAATCGTGTTTTTTTTAAGATTAGCATTATTTCCGCTGACTTTTCCTCCTTAGTATTTTGATGCGGTCACATATTTGTCTCCTGCAGAGAAGCAGATGCACCAGCAGAGAAACACTGCACAGCACAGCAGAAAGCTTTGCAGCCCATCATGCCAATACTAGTTCTTGGGTACAACTACCCAATCAGCCCCATCTTCATGCTCCTGCCTGATAGTGTGAGGAAACCTTCCTTTTCAAGCAAATATGCCGTGCACCTGTTCGAAAGCTGCGGTGAATAATTGGATGCAGGTAAAAGGAAGATTGCACTTATGTAGCACCTTCCCTTAACAGCCTGAAAGAAACACTTTTGAGCTGTTGTAAAAGGGAAATACGGCAACCAATTTGCTCGCAGCAAGAACCCACAGGCAGCACCACGATAACACAACTGGCAGCTCGCTACCTTTGTAGTGAAGAGCAAAGAGGCGCCTATTTTGCATGTGCTTCCATAAAGGCAGACAGTACAGAGAAAAAGGCAGCTGTAATCACTGCTGTCCTGCTATGGAGACAGGCAGCAGCTTCCAAGGCTGACAGTTGGCTGTGACAAATGTTTATAGCAAGTGGGTGCATTTTTGATACATACCAGAAGGAATACTCGGATGAGCAGTTGAAGTGTCATAACATTCAAGATGAGTGGTAGAAAGTGAGACTAGCGTCAATTCAGTTATGGCAGTACAGGCTTGATGGGCCAAAGGGTCTCTACTGCATTGTATGATTCTGCAAAAGCAGCAGAAAAGGCCATTCGTCTTTCTTCCTACTTTTCCCTGCCTTTAATAATTTTGTTTCGGACGTACACTGTTCAGGATGCACATTTCTGAAAGGGACCATGCAGCACCATATGCAAAGCCACAGTAAAGCTGAGATTCTGCTCTATTAACCGACTCTGCTACATTGCAACACGGTTTGGGAAGATTTCTATTATTTATAATTTGTGCGTTCCTCTGCCAGTAGGCACTGATTAAATCTGTGTAATTTCACCCCTGGAAGGTTCTATTGTCGCATTGCACTGTTGTTCATTCACCTGTGTAATGACCTTGCCATCATTATGAAGCTTTATTTCAGGAAGCTGGGCTGGGAAGAGAGCAAATATCAGAAATTAGCTGATGAGCAGGAGGATGTTATATCATTCGAAGGCTTCAGTGTGTAAACACTGAGAGCAGCTGGGGACTTAGCGCACTGCGGGAGTCAGGGGGGAAACGACAGTGATACACTGTGCTTTAGATAGCAGGGATGGGGTGAGGGGCTGTGATGGGGGGGACAGGGAACGGGAAGAAAATCACGCTGAGGGCTCAATATTTAACCTTGCTCATGCAGTGGGTGATGAAGTGGGCAGGGCTTAAAAATGCATTGCTGGAAAAGCGCAGCAGGTCAGGCAGCATCAAAGGAGCAGGAGAATCGACGTTTCGGGCATAAGCCCTTCTTAAGTGGGCAGGGGCAGGAGTGTGGAGAGCCTAAAATGGTGCAGGGAGGGGAGTCTACCACCTTTATTGTTGAGGCCTGGAAAAAGCCTGGGCTCGCTCTTTGGGTCTGCCCTCAGTTTGCAGGGCAGGGCTACCCAGTTGGGGTCGTTGCCCAAGGAACATTGGAGAGGAGAAGATCACAGGGTTTCTGCTCCTGAACTGCTAGGGATCTCTCCCAGGATGTGCATACAGACAAGGTTTTGTCTGTAGATTTCAGGTGAAACCAAGCTCATGCCCATCTACGTTGCCCTCCCAGGCTGGATAGCTGGCTGAAGGGAAGCTTTGCTGAAGTACCAGGCTTTGAACGGATCTAGTAACTCAGGGCTGGGCATCCATGAGGTGCTGTGGGCCATCCACAGCAGCTGAATTGTACTCCAACGCAACCTGTAACCTCAGGGACCAGTATATGCCCCACTCAACCATTACCATCAAGCCAGGGCATCAACCCTGGTTCAATGGGAGGTGCAGGAGGGCATGCCAGGAGTAGCACCAGGCATACCTGAAGATGAGATGCCAACCTGGTGAAGCTACCAAACAAGGATTACTTGTGTGCCAAGCAACACAAGTAGCAACTGATGGACAGAGCCAAGCGATCCCACGTTAGCGGGGATCAGATATAATCTCTCTGGTCCTGCCACATCTAGTTGTGAATGAAGGGTGGACAGTTAAACAACTCCCTGGGGGAGGAGTCTCCACGGATATCCCCTTCCTCAGTGATGGAAGAGCCCAGCGCGTTAGTTCGAAAGATAAGGCTGAAGCATTTGCAGCAATCTTCAGCCAGAGTGACTGATCCATCTCAGCCTCCTCCGGTGAGCCCCAGCATTACAGATCCCAGCCTTCAGACAATTTGATTCACTCCACGTGATATCAAGAAATGGCTAGATGCACTGAATACTGTAAAGGCTATGGGCCCTGACAACATTCGGCATTGGTACTGAAGACTTGTGCTTCACAATGTGCCGTTCCTTAGCCAAGCTCCTTCCAGTACAGTTACAACACTGCCATCTACCCAACAGTGTGGAAAATTGCCCAGGTATGTCCTGTTGATAAAAAGTAGGACAAATCCAAACCAATCAGTTACCACCCCATCGGTCTACTCTCGCTCATCAGTGACGTGATGGAAGGTGTCATTGACAGTGCTTTCAAGCAGCACCTGCTCAGTAATAACCTGCTCAGTGACACCCAGCTGGGTTCTGCCAGGGCCACTCAGCTCCTGACCTCATTACAGCCTTGGTTTAAACATGGACAAAAGAGCTTAATTCCAGAGGGAAGGGGAGAGTGACAGCCCTTGATATCAAGGCTGCATCTGACCGAAAGGGGCATTGAGGAGCCCTAGACAAACTGGAATCAATGGATATCTGTGGGAAACTCTCTGATAGTTGCAGTCACTAGTGGCACATAGGAAGATGGTTGTGGTTCTTGGGGGTTAGTCATCTCAGCTCCAGGACATCTCTGCAGGAGTCCCTCAGGGTAGTGTCCTAGGCCCAACCATCTTCAGCTGCTTCATCAATGACCTTCCCTCCATCATAAGGTCAGAAGTGAGGATGTTCGTCAATGATTGCACAATGTTCAGCATCATCCGCGACTCCTCAGAGACTGAAATGGAGAATGCTCAAACACAACAAGGTTTGGACAGTATCCAGGCTTGGGCTGACAAGTGGCAAGTAGCATTTGTGCCACACAGATGCCAGGCTGTGACCATCACCAATAAGAAACAATCTAACCACTGTCCCTTGTCATTGAATGGCATTACCATAATTGAATCTTCCACTATCAACATCCTGGGGGGTTGCCATTGACCAGAAGCTCAACCAGACTTGCCACGTAAACACAGTGGCTACAAGAACAGGTCAGAGGCTAGGAATACAGTGGTGATTAACTCACTTCCTGACTCCCCAAAGACTGCCCACCATCGACAAGGCACAAGTCAGGAGAGTGATAGAATACGCCCCACTTGCCTGGGGGCAGCTCCAACAACACTCAAGAAGCTTGACACCATCCAGGACAAAGCAACCCACTTGATTGACACCACATCCACAAGCATCCACTCCCTCCACCACTGGCGCTCAGTAGCAGCAGTGTGTACTATTTTCAAGGTGCGCTGTAGAAATTTGCCAAAGTTCCTTAGACAGCACCTTCCAAACTCACAACCACTTCCATCTAGAAGGACAAGGGGCAGCAGATAAATGGGAACACAATCACCCGCAAGTCCCACTCGAAGACACTCACCATCCTGACTTGGAAATATATTGCTATTCCTTCATTGCCGCTGAGCCAAAATCCTGGAGTCTCCTTCCTAATAGCACCGGTGGACCAGCCCACAGCACATGGACTGCAGCAGTTCAAGTCAGCAGCTCACCACCACCTTCTCATGGGCAACTAGGGATGGGCAATAAATGCTGACCAGCCAGTGATGCCCACTTCCCAATATATATATATATAAGAAAATGCTAATCCATTACAGGAGGTGGTGTGCAGAAATGGAGATGAGGTGAAGGAAGAAAGCTATTGATCACCTATTTGAAATGATCAATATTACAGAGCAATGGGTTAGCGGTGGATGGGGGGGTAGGGGGGGGAGGGAAGGTGTGTGACTAATTGGGCATCTCTTTTCAAGATCTAATCATGAGACAATGGGCCAAATGGCCTCCTTCTGTTCTGTGTCATTGTGCTGTGGTGAGAGGGCAGATTCTTTGATAATGCATGCTGGGATAATTAATAGGATTCTTTTAAACAGTTCTTGTGCAGCAGCTTCAGATGCAGTAATTTTGTTTTTGTAAATAACACTGATCTGTCAGAGACTAATAAGCCAGTAAATTAAGTTTACAAAGCAACTGTCAACTGGTTTATGTTTGGAAAAAATAGCAACTCGTTTTTTTTCACATTCCAGACGCGTGATTTTTAAGAATTTGATTTTTCAGACAGTGGGGTTGACATTATCATAGTTCTGTCTCGCTCCTTGCCTCTATCCATGAAATTCTTATTTCAATAACAATGAAACGCAAATAATTCTTTGTGACATTATAAAATTATTTTTAAATGTTCCTTTTTCGAATTGTTTTAACCACCTGCTGTTAATCCTGAGTTCCATGTAACTGGGGTTGAGTTAAGTCTCAAAGTGCTACCCAAATTAAAAAAAAGTCTTGGTTTCTTTAAAGATCATTGTTGGAAAAAATAAGCTCCCATTCCTCTGCTGTTTTATTTGCTCCTGGGATGACTATTTTTTAATGTCAGGGGTTAAAATATATGTTTGATATTACTAATGGTGATTTATTATAATTCACTAATGGGATGGGTGGGCGTTGCTGGCTGGGTCAGCTCTGATTTCCTGTCCCTAGTTGCCCCCAAGGTGTATCAGTCTCTGACAGATCACAGCTATTACAAAAACGAGATCACTGCATCCGCACAGTAACTGTTTTAAAAATCCTATTAATTATCTCAGCGCGTATTATCAAAGTATCAGCCCTCTCATGACAGTACAATGGCACAGAACAGAAGGAGGCCATTTGGCCCATTGTCCCATGATTAGATCTTGAGAAGATTTCCCAATCAGTAACTCTTTGCTCTGTAATATTGTTCACTTCAAGCAGTTGTCCAATACCCTTCTCCCTCCAACTCCTCTCCATTTTGAACACACACTACCCCCTGCTGAGGTATTGGATTCACTGCTTGTGTATGTATTCATTCATGGGCATCGCAGGCTGGTCCAGAAGTTATTGGCCGCCCCTTCAGTTGCCCTGGAGAAGCTGAGCTGCCTTTTTGAATGGCAGTAGTCCATGTGCTGTGTGTTGACCCATTCCGGAGGGAATTCCAGGATTTTGACTCAGCGACAGTGAAGGAACAGTGATATTTTGCAAGTCAGGATGGTGAGTGGCTTAGAGGGGAACTTCCAGTTGGTGTTCCCATGTATCTGCTGCCATTGTCCTTCTTGATGGAAGTACTCACGGGTTTGGATGGTGCCTTTTTAAGGGTCTTTGGTGAATTTCTGAAGTGCATCTTGACCTTAGTACACATTGCTGCCGTTCATCGTGGAACCATCATAGAATCCCCATAGTGTGGCCCAACAAGTGCCAGTGACCCTCCGAAGAGTAACCCACCCAGACCCATTCCCCTCCCTATTACACTACATTTATCCCTGGCTAATGCACTTAACCTACACATCCCTGAACACTCTGGGCAATTTAATATGGCCAATTCACCTAACCTGCACATCTTTAAAAGGTGGGAGGAATCCGAAGCACCCGGAGTAAACCCACGCAGACAGAAGGAGAATGTACCAAATCCACACAGACAGTTGCTGGAGGCGGGAATTGAACCCAGGTCACTGGCGCTGTGAGGCAGCAGTGCTAACCACCCGTGCTTTTGAGCTTCGGTGCAGGAGGGAGTAGATACTGGTGGGTGTGGTGTCAATCAAGCGGGCTGCTTTGTCCTGGTTGGTGTTAAGTTTCTTGAGTGGTGTTGGAAGTGCACCCATCCAGGCAAGTGGGGAGTATTCCGTCACACTCCAGACTTGTGCCTTGTAGATGGTGGACAGGCTTTGGGAGGCAGGAGGTGGATTACTGGCTGTAGGATTCTTAGTGCCTGACATGCTCTTGTGGCCTCTATATAAGCCCAGATGAGTTTCTAGTCAATAGGAAGCCCCAGGGATGTTAACAGTGGGGGAATCAGTGACACCATTAAATGTCAAAGGATAATGGTTAGATTGTCTCCTTTTCGCCATGGTCATTGCCTGCCATTTGTGTGGCGTGAATGTTCTTTGCTACTTTGAAGCCCAGGATTGATATTGCCAGATGTTTTTACCTGTGAACATGAACCGCTTCAATATCTGAGGAGACATGAATGGTACAATCATTGTCAAACATCCCCATTTCTGACCTTATGATGGAGGGAAGGTCATTGATGAAGCAGCTGAAGATGGTTGGGCCTAGGACACTACCCTGAGGAACTCCTGCAGAGATGTCCTGGAGCTGAGATGACTGACCTCTAACCACAACAATCATCTTCCTGCTAGATATGACACCAACAAGTGGAGTGTTTGCCCCCAATTCCCATCGATTCTAGTTTTGCCAGGGCTCCTTGATGCCACACTTGGTCAAATTCAGCCTTGATATCAAGGGCTGTCACTCTCACCTTACCCCTGGAATTCAGCTCTTTTGTCCATGTTTGAACCAAGGCTGTAATGAAGTCAGGAGCTGAATGGCCCTGGTGGAACCCAAACTGGGCGTCACTGAGCAGGTTATTGCTGAGCAGGTGCTGCTCGATAGCACCGTTGATGACACCTTCCATCACTTTCCTGATGATTGAGAGTAGACCGATGGGATGGTAGTTGGCCGGCTTGGATTTGCCCTGCTTTTCATGTACAGGGCATACCTGCACAATTTTCCACATTGTCGGGGAGGTGGCAGTGCTGTAACTGTACTGGAAGGAGCTTGCCTAGGGGAATGGCATGTTGTGGAGTACAAGTCTTCAGTACTATTGGTGGAATGTTGTCAGGGCCTATAGCCTTAACAACAGTATTCAGTATCTCCAACTGTTACTTGATATTATGTGGAGTGAATCAGGTTGGCTGAAGACTGGTATCTGTAATGCTGGGGACCACTGGAGGAGCCCGAGATGCATCATACACTTGGCACTTCTGACTGAAGGTTGTTCCAAGTGCTTCAGCCTTATCTTTTGCATTGATGTACTGGGCTCTCCCATCATTGAGGAAGGGAATATTTGTGGAATCTCCTCCTGCCATGAGTTGTTCAACTATCCACCATCATTCGTGACTGGATGCGGCAGGACTACAGAGTTTGGATCCGATCTATTGGTTGTGGATTTGCTTAGCTCTTGCTTCTTATGCTGTCTGGCTTGCAAGTAGTCCTGGTTGGCAACTCGCCAGGTTGACTCTTCATTTTCAGTATACCTGGCGCTGCTCCTGGCATGCCCTCCTGCACCCTCCATTGTAGCAGGGTTGATCTCCTGCCTTGATGGTCAAGTTGAGTGGAGGATATGCCAAGCCATGAGGTTGCAGATCGTGCTGGAGTACAGTTCATCTGCTGCTGACACACAGTGCCTAATGGATGCCCAGTCCTGAGATGCTGACTCATTCTAAGTCTATCCCATTGAGCATGGTGATTGTGATCACACACAACACAATGGAGGTTATTGTCAATGTGAAGGACTGTGCGATGGTCACTCTTACTGATACCGTCATGGACAGATGCATCTGCAGCCGGTAGATTAGTAAAGATGAGGTCAAGTATGTTTTCCCTTCTTGTTGGTTCCTTCACCAACTAGTCTAGCTCGGTCACAGCTACTGAGCCCCGCTTGGTAAATGTTGAAATCGCCCACCCTTGCTCCCTTGGCACCGTCAGTGCTTCTTCCAAGTGTTGTTCAAGTCGGAGGGGTTCATCAGCCAAGGGAGGATGGGGCATGATCCAGCCCATGGTTTCCTTGCCCATGTTTAAGCGGAAACCATGCCGTTTCATTCATGGAGATGATCCCTTTCTTTAAAAACAAGGTTAAAAATCACACGACACCAGGTTATAGTCCTTCAGGTTTAATCGGAAGCACACTAGCTTTCGGAGCGCCGTGGTGGTGATGAAGAAGCGACGCTCCGAAAGCTAGTGTGCTTCCAATTAAACCTGTTGGACTAAAACTTGGTGTGTGATTTTTAATTTTGTACACCCCAGTCCAACACCAAATCATTTTAAAAACAAGAGTCTTTTGGTGTTATTTGCAGAAGAAGAGAGGACTGAAATTAGCTTCTATTCTGTACCCATGATCAGTCTGAAGTGTTTTATCTGCTTTTCCTGTGCCTGGGTAGATTGCATTTTCCTGTCATTTCTCTCACTTTGTCTCTTTCATTTTCTATTCTCTCTTTCAGCCCTGACTCCAAACTTGTCTCTCTCTCTCTCTCTCTCTCTCTCTCTCACACACACACACACACTTTAGGCCATTCCCGCATCTCTCCCTCTTCCATCTCCACCAACTTGCCTTCCCTGGTCCTTCGCTCTCCTCCTCCCATTTTCTCCCTACCCAAATTCCCTCACTCCCTTTTGTTCTTTGCCCTCGTATGCTGTCTCTGTTCATGGGGGAGTTAATCTGCCTCTCAGTGCTGTAACGTATTGCTTCTCATTGTCTAGTCTGAGGGAAGAGACTGACCCAGCTGTAACTCCAAAGGAAGGTGTTAGTGTACTGTGTGATACAGTACAGGGAACAGATTTTACTCAGGTAGAGTGTGCAGCTACAGTTGGCAGTGAAGAAATCAGATGCTCAATGATTTCCAAAGCAGTCTCAAGACATACTCCTGTCAGCATGGAGAATGTATCTGAAGGTGGAGGGAAAATGTGAAATTGTTTTTAACTGGTGTTGAGGGTTGGTATGATAATCAATGCGCTCAGCAGAATTGGTGTTGGGGATATTGATAACTATGTTGCAACCACTGAATGGTTGGAGAATGATAATCCATTGTTAGTTCCAAGGGTGTAACTTAATCAATATTATCATATTGGTTTGTCATTAATGTAAATTCCAAGTCGTTATGTCTTTCCAGGGACCCCATTTATCAACAAGCTTCACAGAAGCTATATAGGGTGGAAGCAGGCCATTCAGCCCATTAAGTCCACACCATCCCACCATTGCCCCATGGCCGGCCCACCTAGCTTGCACACTGTGAGCAATTTATCACCTAACTTGCACATCTTTGCATTGTGGGAGGAAACGGGAACACCCAGAGAGAACCCACACGGACACCGGGAAACTTCACACAGACAGTCACCCAAGGTTGAAATCGAACCTGGGTCCCTGGCACTGTGAGGTAGCAATGTAAACCACTGAGCCACCACCCTTGCTCACACCTCCTTTGTCTTACTTGGAATCCAGCTCTAAAGCCAGGTACAATCTATGTCTGTCTACTGACTATCGCAAGTGAACCATAGCCATCATTCTCTGAACCACAAGGGGGGAAGTGATATTGTTCCAGTTCATTTCTTGACAGCACCCCATTGTTGGATGGTTGGTTTTCGGATGGAGTAATTTATCATTGGAACTGGATACTGATTGTTTTGCAAACTGTAAGCTGCAGAGTAACTACAGAAGGATTAATCGAATGCACGAGCAATCAGCACTGATACTGGAAACATTGTGTTGTGCCAAGGTCCTTATTGATTACCGAAAAGCGTTTGATTAGAGGTGGGTATTAGAGTTTGAGCTTTCATCCAGTATGCACCTCCTTCTCATGGGAGATGTGCAATTTCCATTATCCAAATCACTCCCTTGCAAGCTAAAAGCTTGCATCCAATTTCTGCTCTTCTTTCATAGGTTTAGCAATTATCCCCAAATCAGGGCAAAGGGCTCTTTGCAAACTGTCTGTCACCACCATCATATTCTCACATGGCAACAGGTAACACTTGCTGGACCAATGCATACAGACTAAATTAATTGGTCATATTTATTTATGAGTACAATATTCACTTCGTTAAAAATCACACCACACCAGGTTTTACTCCAACAGGTTTAATTGGAAGCACACTAGCTTTCGTATTTTTAACTTTGTACACCCCAGTCCAACACCGGCCTCTCCAAATCAATATTCACTTCAGTATTTATAAATATGACATACACACAAAATAAAAAAAAACAAGGATATAATGGCCGTATTTGCTGAGTAAATACAGCCAATGGTCCAAAACCTAAAGCAGGCAAAGTTTGAAATCTTTTCTCAGCAAGTCCTTCCTACAGATAAACAAACACCTTGAGCATCTTATTTTCCTCTCAATCCCGTTAAATGGCTGTCATTTCGCAAATCCCTGCCTCCCTCTCCTGAGAGTCCATGTCTGAATTACTCCCCTCAGGTTTCTGGCTCTGCCACAGAACTGTAATGTCTTCTAACAAGGTCTGTCAGGATGCGATTTGTGTCTGTGTCGAAGGTAAACTGTCCCTTCTGGTATTTCTCAACCTGTCCACAGCCTTTCACACAATGACCATACCATCCTCCAGTCCTTCCCCGCTCTCGTCCAGCTTGGTAGGACAGTTCTAGAGTCGTAGGTGTGGAAAGCTCCCGAACTCTCTCTCACTGTGACCCCATGTAGGTGCTTGAAAGTCACTAAAATCCCATCCCACAAGAGCAACATGGAGCGATGGATGGGGAGATGTGAGGGTGGTCGGGGAATGGAGTGGGTGAGGGTGTGTTGGCCATCTGGGAGAGTGAGCGAGGGAGCACTTTTTAAACCCTGGTTAAAGTCAAAAAACACCCAATTTTGCACCAGGCATTTCTGGGCAGGGTTCAGGCCGACAGATTTGGGCAGTTAGGATATTTTTTAAAAACTATGCAGGACTTAAAGGGCCCTCACAGCTTAGATGGATCTCCATGGCAACCATTGCACCAGACGCCAGGATGTTGGCTAGGGGTCATGACCCACCGTTTGGAAGCCATGCTGCATGGTGTGTAACAAAGGAGCTACTACTTGCTTATCAAGTTGTTCTTGGAATCATGGAGAGTCATAGAGTCATTCAGCATGGAAACAGACCCTTCAGTCCAACTAGTCCATGCCGAACATAATCCCAAACTAAACTAGCCTACTTGCCTACTCCTGGCCCATATCCCTCCAAACCTTTCCTATTCATGTATCTATCCAAATGCCTTTTAAATGTTGTAGTTATACCCATATCCACCACTTTCTCAGGAAGTTCATTCCACATGCAAACCATCCTCCGTGTAAAAAAAAATTGCCTGATGTCTTTTTAAAATCTCTGTAAAATCTCTGCCTTCTTACCTTAAAAATGTGCCCCCTCGTCTTGAAATCCCCTATCTTAGGGAAAAGCCATCAACTGTTAACTCTATCTAGACCCCTCAGTATTTTACAAACTTCTATCAGATCCCCTCTCAAATTCCTACGCTCCAGCTAAAAAAAATCCCACCCTATCCAGCCTTTCTCTATAACTCAAACCTTCCATACCCAGCAAATCCTGGTAAATCTCTTCTGAACACTCTCCAGCTTGATAATATCCTCCCTATCACTGGGCGACCAGAACTTGACACAGTACTCCAGAAGGGGCCTCACCAATGTCCCGTACAACCTCAACGTGCCTTCCCTACTCCTGTACTCAAAGAATTGAGCATTGAAGGCAAGTGTGCCAAATACCTTTTTAACCACCCCCGTCTATGTGTGACTCAAACTTCAAAGAATTATGTACCTGTACCCCGAGTTCCCTCTGTTCTACAACACTACCCAAAGATCCATCATTAATTGCTTGTGAAGAAAGGGTTAAGTAAGTGGGAAACAACTTGGCAGATAATAGACAAGGTCTTTTCCCTGGGGTGGGGAGTCCAGAGCTAGAAGGCATAGGTTTAGGGTGAGAGGGGAAAAATATAAAAGGGACCTAATAGAAACTTTTTCACATAGTGTGTAATGCATGTGTGGTATGAGCTGCCAGAGAAAGTGGAGGAGGCTGATACAGTTACAACATTTAAAAGGCATCTGGATGGGTATATGAATAGGAAGGGTTTGGAGGGATATGGACCAAGTGTTAGCAGTTGGGACTAGATTAATCTAGGATATCTGGTCAGCAGGGATGAGTTGGAAGGATCTGTTTCCTTGCTGTACATCTCTCTGACTCTAAATGTCATGTAGGAAAATGTTGGCAGGGAGAATAGACCAGGCAGCACATCAGTTAAGTAGAGAGAGATTGCAGAAATTTGCAGAGGTGCAGGGGGATCTGATGCACAAGTCCATTGCGGCAACTATGTTGAGGTGGGCCCCAGCGATGAGAGATGCGACTCTGATGTTGGTTAGTCTGGCACAGACAGCGGTAAGGAGTATCAGCCCAGCGGCAAAGACAGTGCCTGAGGATCGGCAACTTCTGTGTTGGTTGATGCAGATGGTGGAGCGATGGCAGTGAAGGCGTCATTGATGGTGATGAGTTGGCTCAGGACTGAAGGACTCTCTTCAAGCTGTATTTTACCTTTCCTCCATTTAATCCTTAAATTATTCAAAATGGCGCCGTCTCATGGTGACAACTGAAGGCTTTTCACTGTATTTTGTTGTACTCTTGGCAAAATACATGTGACCATAAAACCAAAATCGAAAGGTAAATGACAAAACGCTGGTCTGTAGGCACAGCATATGATTAGGAAGGCAAATAGGATATTTGCAAAAGAAATGGGCATCATGGAGAAATACTTTGCTCTAGTTTTACAAGGTATTGGGTGAAATCGAGTACAGGATTCCTCGGAAAGGTGCTGGAAACAGTTCAGGAATGGTTCATTCGACTGACGACTGGAATAGGGAGGTGAGTGGTGAGGAAGGAAAGTTTTGACAGGCTGGGCCTATCTTATTTGAATTCAGACAAATAGCAGACGGTCAGTGGAAGACTTGACAGTGCAGACGCTGAAAGGACGGTTCTCATTTGTGCGAGAGCAATAATTTAAGAGCTTGCCAATTTCAAATAGAAGTGAGGAGAATTGCTTTCACTTCTCAGATGTCTGTGAGTGTTTGGAATTCTCTTCCCCGGGGGAGATAGTGGAGAATCATTGAGTATTTTTAAGCAGGGCAGAGGTGGATAAATTCTTAACCAGTGGGGTTATTGGGAGTAGATGGAAATCTGGAGGTGATACCTCAGTTGGATCACCCACCGTCTTACTAAATCACCCACCGTCTTATTAAATTCATCGAATCCCTGGAGTATGGAAGCAAGCCATTTAGCCCATCTGACCTCCTGAAGAGCATCCTACCCAGACCCATTCCCCCTACCCTGTTTGTGTAGCCATGCATTCCCCTTGGCTAATCCACCTAGCCTGCACATCCCTGGAAATCGTTTTCAAATCCACAATCACATCCTGGAATTGGGAGCAAGTACAGGCAATTTAGCGTGGCCAATCCACCTAACCCGCACATCTTTGTCAACAAAAACAGAAGTTAGTGGAAAGGCTCAGCAGGCCCAGGAAGAGAAATCAGAGTTTTAAGTCCAGCAGCCCTTCCACCCAAAGCTGGGCAACTTTGGGACTGTGAGAGGAAACGCACCCAGACATGGGGAGAATGTACAAACTCCACAGAGACAGCGTCACCCGAGGGTGGGATCGAACGCAGGCCCTGTGAGGCAGCAGTGTTAACCGCTGAGCCACAACGCCACCCACTGTGAAGCAACTGAAAGGGGCTAAAAGGCCTACACTCGTTCCCAATTCCTGTACGTGATTGGGGGTCTGAAAATGATTTGTTTTGGCGTTCCCTTCGGCACAGGTCCCTTGGTCAATGTGGAATAACTGGGAAGAGAGGCTGAGCCATCTGTGAACAAATAGTCAGTGTCCATGGGGATAACATGAAGAGGGACGATAGGTGGTAAATTGAATTACAGGCCCCAGACCTGAGGTAATGCTAAATGGTTCTGAGAAGCGCAGCAGCCAGTTCCCAACATCTGTCCATGTACATTTCCACACACTTCCTTTTCATGAATACAGCATGTAATGAATTTGATCTCCGGTATAAAGCCCCGAACCGTTTAGCCAGGGTTGAGACTTGATCAATGCCCTCCCAATGTGCTAAGTCTTTGTCCATTATGATCAGCAGCGCCAATTTAGAGCCTCCTGTTCTCAAGGTTTAAAATAGCCCAGGACCTGTTTACACTGCACAGCTGAGTAACATCTGAAAGATGAAAAATAATCTGACGCTTAATCTGCACTTGTTTTTGGAGAATTTAATATGCCTTTACCATCGCTGAAGCTGCTCAGAAATAAAAGATACTTTGGGTAAAATACTTCAGTATCTCTCCACCCAGTTATTATTGCTTCCACCTTGGGACTGCCACATTGTCTTCAGTAGAGATTGTGATGTCATGAAGGGCCAATTTAATAACCATTAATGTGGAGTACATCGCTGTTTGGGTTAACGTAGGCATGAGTTGCTCTAGATTTGCATTCAGATGTTAATGTGATGGGAAGGGCTTTGGTGTTGGGCATGCCCCATTTGGCTCCCCAAACTCCCCCTTTGCTCCATAGACCATTGACTTCCAGCCCATCAATGCCTCAATTTTTGATGTTCTCACATTTATGTTCAGGCCTGGCGTGAGCCTGGCCCCTGCAGCTCAACATCTTCAGGTCTCCCTGGCTGTCCAACACTGGTCTCTTGTGCGTCCTCCATTCCTTCACCTTGCCTTCGATCACCATCCCTTCAGCTGCTGAGGCTCTAAGTCTGGAATTTCCAGTGTGAAACCTCTCTACCTTTCCATCAGTCTCTTCCCCTTAGATCTTCGGTCAAAACTACCTTTTTGACCAAGGTTTTTCATCATCTGCCCACATGTTTTCTTCTTTGGATTGCTGTTGGCTTTTGTCAATTCAACAAAGCACCTACCATTTAGCTCTCTGACCAGGTAGAATTGCAGCAACATTGAGATGATGTTAAGTGTCAGAAGTGCAAAATCTCATCCCCTGGCCTCGTTGGGTAATGCGTGGTTCATTTCCACTTTCAACAGTGGGGAAAGAGGGCATTATGTGGGGTGGATAGTGGGAGTGAGAATATCACTGGGTTAGTAATCCAGTGGCACAGGCTATTTACTGTGGGGTTATGGGTTCAAACCCCACCACAGCAACTAGTGAAGCTTAAATTCAATTAAACAAGTATTGAATCCCTATAGCATGGGCCAGGCCATTCAAGTCCACACCGACCCTCTGAAGAGGCTCATCCTTTCCTATGGCAAATCCACCTAACCTGCACACATTTAAATTGTGAGAGGGAACTAGGGCACCCAGAGGAAACCCACGCAGACCCTGGGAGAATGTGCAAACTCCACACTGACAGTTGCCTGAGGCTGGAATCGAACTTGGGTCCCTGGTGCTGTGAGGCAGCGGTGCTAACCACTGAGCCACGATGCTGCCCAAGATGGCAGTGATTGTGACTAAGAGCCCATTGTCAATTATTATATCAACAATATATTGGTTAACTAATACCCTTTAGAGAAGGAAATCTGACATCCTTACCTACCTGAGCGGCACAGTGGTTAGCACTGCTGCCTCACAGCACCAGGGACCCAAGTTTGATTCCAGCCTCGGGTGACTGTGTGACATTTGCACATTCTCCCCATGTCTGTGCGGGTTTCCTCCCACAATCCAAAGAAGTGCAGGCCAGGTGAATTGGCCATGCTAAATTGTCCATAATTTTAGATGCATTAGTCAGAGGGAAATGGGTCTGGGTGGGTTACTCTTTGGCGGGTTGGGCTGAGAAACCTGTTTCCACACTGTAGGGAATCTAATCTGGCTTACATCTGACTGCAGATCCACCGCAACATGTGTTTAACTGCGTTCAAGGGCAACAAATGCTGGTCTTGTGTTCACATCCTGTGAACGAGTAAAAAAATTGGTTGATCAGTCGGTCACTGTAATCTACTCGAGTTGATGGACTGAAAGATCAAGGAGGGTCGATGATGGCTGTCTCCTGTACTAGTCTTCCACCAACACCAGAATTAAAATAGACTCCAGTCGAACAGATAAAGAAGCAGGAAACGTTCGAACTGTTCTTGCAAGAGAAAGGGTGAAGAGGTCACCTAATGGAGAATTACAGCACGAGGCGAAGTTTGGACGGCATAGGCAGTGAAAATCAATTTCTTCTGGTGAGTGGCTAATCAAAGGTACTCTCATAACTGCAAATGTGGATCAGTAAAGATTAGGCATTTCATAGATAGCAGTCTTTTGAAAGTCATTGAAACGAGTCTAACCTAACAACATGATAATCCCTGAAGAAGAGCCAAAACATTAACTTTGATTCCTCTCTGCTCTTGTTGGCAGAGCTGAAGAGCTTTTCTGACAATTCCTGGTTTTGTTCCTGATTTCCAGCATCCGCAGTTCTTTCGTTTTGTTTTTAACGCAACCGTCTCGTCGAGAATTGGGAAGGCGCTGAAAATGGGACTTGCTTCACAAACCCTTGGGAGCACCCGCAAAGATTCAGCTCAGCCTGAATGGAAACCAGGAGAACTGCGGACGTTGTAAATCAGAAACAAAGACAGAAATTGCTGACAAAGCTCAGCAGGTCTGTGAAGAGAAATCAGTGTTAATGAGTTTATTAGAGAAATGTTCATTCCGATTTCTCTCCACAGATGCGGCCAGACCTGCTGAGCGTTTCCAGCAATTTCTGTTCCTGTTTGTGTTCATGTTTGCCACGCTGATTTCTCTCCTTTTGTGTGCTGAGGCTTTCAGCCCTTTATTGTCTTTCCTTCAGCTCTTCCATTTTCACTCCTCATACATTTAAACCCAATCACATATTTTCCCACTGATGTTGTGAAACGTGTATTTTCTCTTTCTCCTTGTGGAAGAGCTGATCAGATGCTGGATATATTCGGAGCTGTGTGTTTTGCGTTGCGTTTCCTGCCCGTACTCCTTGCCTTCAAGTGCTTGCTTCAGCTTGGCACTTCAGCACAGCTGCCGCCATCTTACAAGTGCGATATAAGTGCATGTTGTGTGCAAAAGAATGTGACGTACCAACAGTGGTAACATCCGACACTGAGAATTAGTTGCAGTGTAAAATTGTGCAGAATTGTAACAGCAAAAAACAAGCTACATGAGCCTCCCTCCTGAGATTCCAGCTTATCATGATTCTTTTATTCTTTCTCCCTCAAGTAATTATCCCTGATATGAGTCAATGCTGTTTGTGCCAACCACTCCAGGTGGTAAGAAATTCTACATTCTAATCACTCTCTGGGAAAGGTTTTTTTTTAAACTAAGTTATTTACTGGATTTGTTACTAACTACCTTGCATTCAAGGTAGTTACTAACAAATGGAGGGCATGTCTTATGAAGAAGGATGAGAGGTGTACATGATATTGAGGGGCGCAGATAGTGACTTTTCCCCAAGGTGGAAATGTCTATCATGAGAGGGCATAATTTGAAGATGATTGGAGGAAGGTTTTGGGGTGATTAGGTTCCCTACAGTGTGGAAATGGACCCTTCGGCCCAACAAGTCCGCACTGACCCTCCAAAGAGTAACCCATTCAGTCCCATTTACCTCTGGCTAATGCACCAAACACTCTGGGCAATTTAGCATGGCCAATTCACCTGACCTGCACAGCTTTGGACTGTGGGAGGAGACCGGAGCACCCAGAGGAAACCCACACAGACAGTCACCCAAGGCTGGAGTTGAGACCGGATCCCTGGTGCTATGAGGCAGCACTGCTAGCCACTGAGCCACCATGCCAGAGGTATGTTCTTTACACAGAGAGTGGTGGGTGCGTGGAACGCACTGCCAACAGTGATAGTAGAGGCAGATACATTAGGAACATTTAAGCGACTCCAGGATAGGCACATGGAAGATAGTAAAGTGAGGGTTATGTGGGTTAGTCTGATCTTAGAGTAGGATAAAAGGCCAGCTCAACATCGAGGGCCGAAGGGCTTGTACTGTGCTATGTTATATTCATGAGGCCTTGTATTGGCCTTAGCCGTAAGCAAAAAGGTTTTCTCAATATCTGCGCCATCAATCCTGTCATCAATTTTCAGACATTTATAAGGCAACCTTCCATCCTTCTCCTTACTATTTCAAATGGCCACTGTAATCTAGACAGCTCTCCTTGGCCTGGAAGATGATGAATGGTTGGAAGGCAATGGGTTTGAAGATATCCGCTTTAGGAAGTCAGTTTAGTAATTCACATAGTATAGAATTCTCCCCTCAGGCTCAAACGGGGGTCAGAAACAAACAATGTTGGCAATTAGTCACTCAGTATGATTTTCCCTGGAACAGCCAATTAACAGTAAGAAAGTAGTCTGCCCTGTCAGCGTTAGAAATGAACATCTTTCTCAACATCGACTAGAACAGTTCTAGACTTACTTCAGAGAAATGATGTTCCTTGAACTTTGTATTTCCAGGATTGCAACCTAAAGGCATTGTCATAACAGCGCTGAACAGGGTGTTCAGAAAATATTTTAAACATCTGTTATTATTTTTCAGCTTTCACAGAGAGGTGGTACCACAGGGGCTAGAGTCCACTATTTCCCCCTCTAACTCTATTTTAATTTAAACCCCTCCCTCTTTCCTGACCTTGACTCTTTAGGGTGGTCTGCTGGTGTAGCACCCAGACAAGCAGGGAGGACCTTTATCCTTCCTGTCGCACGTGTGTGTGTGTGAGCATGACCGTGTGAGCGTGTGTGTGTGTGTGTGTGTGTGTATAGCTGTGTGTGTGTGAGCGTGTGAGTATGTATCTGTGTGAGTGTGTGTGCGTGTATCTGTGTGTTTGTGAGTGTCTTTATATCTGTGTGCATATGTGTGTAACTGTGTGTGAAAGTGAGTCTGTGTGTGAGAGTGTACATATTTGTGTGTGTGTGTGTGTGTCTGTGTGTGCATGTTTGTGTGTGTGTGTGAGTGAGAGTGTGTGTGTGTCTGTTGTGCATGTTTATGTGTGAGTGAGAGTGTGTGTGAGTGAGAGTGTGTATGTTTTTGTGTGTGTGAGTGAGAGTGTTTGTGAGTGTGAGAGTGTGTGTATGTTTGTGTGTGTCTGTGTGTGCACGTTTGTGTGAGTGTGTGTGTGTGTATGTGTGTGAGTGAGAGTGTGTATGTATGTGTGTGTCTGTGTGTGTGTCTGTGTGTGCAAGGTTGCTATGATACATTGATGGTGGAGGAAGTGAATGCTGAAGGTGAATCGGACAAGTGGGCTGCTTTGTCAAGATTGGTGTCGAACCTCTTAAATGTTGTTGGAGAGTGGGGAATGTTGCATCATGTTCCTGACACGTGTCTTGTAGACAGTGGCTACTTCAGCATGCCCTAATAGGCCCATAACCGGCTTCCTGCTGCCAGTAGGTGGATGGCCATGCTGGCCTCACCCAGTCTCTGGGAAAATGGCCAAGGGGGCGCCGTGGAGCTGGTAAACTGGGATTCAGGCTGCTGCCATTCCTTGACCTGACAGGGCCTGACATCCAGCCTGTACCCTGTTATTCAGGGGCATGTGTGCTCTACTGAGATAGTTCTCTCACCCATTCCGTCTGGAGGGCTCCAGATGCACAGTTAATAAGGCTTGATGGAGTGACAGGCTTTTTATATTCTCCTCTTCTACCTAACACATTCAGTGTGCTGCAAACAGGATCCAATGCCTGGCAATGATCCAGAAATACTCCCTCCCTAAAAAAGGCGTAAATCCACAATAGCACCTGTGCATTAAATAACAGGATTGAAGTCTTATAAAACATTTTGCAGTCTCCAAGTACTGTAGACACAGCAAATGTTGCTAATGCTGCTGTACCATATTTCAATACCCGTGCACAAGATGAATTATTTTTCGAATCAGTGACCTATGTGTTTGTCACCTTGTCAGTAATGTCTCCATAAGTAGCTGAGACTATCTGTTGTTTTATTTTTTATCGCCCTTTGCTCGTCTTGTTGCTGACGGTCACAGGAGAGGACACAGTGGACAATTGGCCTCTCTTACCAATGATTCCATGGGCTGTTTAACATCCACCTGAACCATTGGAGCAGGCAGATGGGGCCCAGGTTGAGCACCTCACCGGAGGATGGCTCCTTTCTGTAGTGCGCACACCACTCCTTCCCCTTTGCCAGCTGCGCTGCCATCTCAGAAGGGCAGTGATATGTCACCCTCCTTCAGTAGTGGCACCCCCACATTGCCAGCTGTGTTTTTCCTGCCCAAATGGGCATGCGATTCTTTGTGTTTCTCACAGGGTAAGAGCTCGAGGGATGGCTGCACTGTAAAGCTATCCTCGAGAAACACTTGGGTATCCAACTCTGGCTATTCCAACAGTAGCCAGCTGATCCCTCCAACTCCCTCCACACTTGCAATAGCACTCACTGAGTACTGCCAGCCATTTTGACTCTTGATTCCTTTTGGAAAGAATTGAACAGGCTTTGAAAATAATGAATACTGTTTGAAAAGACTCGTGTGGGCTTTCAGAGAAACCAAAGCACCCTGGGTGAATAACAAAGGTCATTGGTGGGTAGCACGGTGGCTCAGTGGTTAGCTTCACACTGCTGCCTCACAGTGCCAGGCACCCACAGGTTCGATTCCACCCTCAGGTGACTGTCTGTGTGGAACTTGCACCTTGTCTGTGTGGGTTTCCTCCGGGTGCTCCGTTTTCCTCTCACTGTCACAAAGATGTGCGAGTTGGAGGTGTAGTGGACAGCGAAGAGGGTTACCTCAGATTACAACAGGATCTGGACCAGATGGGCCAATGGGCTGAGAAGTGGCAGATGGAGTTTAATTCAGATAAATGCGAGGTGCTGCATTTTGGGAAATCAAATCTTAGCAGGACTTATACACTTAATGGTAAGGTCCTAGGGAGTGTTGCTGAACAAAGAGACCTTGGAGTGCAGGTTCATAGCTTCTTGAAAGTGGAGCCGCAGGTAGATAGGATGGTGAAGAAGGCGTTTGGTATGCTTTCCTTTATTGGTCAAAATATTGAGTACAGGAGCTGGGAGGTCATGTTGTGGCTGTACAGGACATTGGTTAGGCCACTGTTGGAATATTGCGTGCAATTCTGGTCTCCTTCCTATCAGAAAGATGTTGTGAAACTTGAAAGGGTTCAAAAAAGATTTACAAGAATGTTGCCAGGGTTGGAGGATCTGAGTTACAGGGAGAGGCTGAACAGGCTGGGGCTGTTTTCCCTGGAGTGTTGGAGGCTGAGGGGTGACCTTATAGAGGTTTACAAAATTATGAGGGGCATAGATAGGATAAATAGACAAAGTCTTTTCCCAGGGGTGGGGGAGTCCAGAACTAGAAGGCATGGGTTTAGGGTGAGAAGGGAAAGATATAAAAGAGACCTACGGGGCATCTTTTTCAAGCAGAGGGTGGTGCGTGTATGGAATGAGCTGCCAAAGGAAGTGGTTGAGGCTGGTACAATTGCAACATTTATGAGGCGCTTGGATAGGTATATGAATAGGAAGGGTTTGAAGGGATATGGGCTGGGTGCTGGCAGGTGGAACTAGATTGGGTTGGAATATCTGGTCGGCATGGACGAGTTGGACCGAAGGGTTTGTTTCCATACTGTACATCCCTATGACTCTATGATCTATGAGGTTAGGTGGAATGGCCACACTAAATTACCCATAGTGACCAGGGATGTGCTGGCTAGGTGGATTTAGCCATGGGAAAGGCAGGGTTACAGGGATAGAGAAGTGGTCTTTGGAAGGGCAGTGTGTACTTGATGGGCTGAATGGCTTACTCCACGCTGTCAGGATTCTATGGTGGAATTGCCTGCCCTGTGTAATCACAAAATCCAACCCACCCTTGTCATTTTAAAACAAGGATCTAGCAGAAGGTTCAGGTTCAAGTCCAGAAGTGTGTCACAACATGTCTGAATTATCCATTACACCCAGAGCAAGAGAGAGAGCGAGGTGGGGAGACTGGTTTTCATTTCCAGGACATTTTCTAGAATTTAAACAATAAAAACTCTGCCGCAGGTGTGTCCTTTGTTTAGTGCGAAATATTTGGGATAGTCCTTCAAATCACAACTGGATCATTCCAATCTGTGTGAGACTCATGTTATAGCTTTGAGATTACTGATGTTTTGGGGCGAGTAACTCAGGGGTTGGAAGATTTACCTTCACTCCCCTCTCTGTTCTGTTGGCAGCAATCCTGCTCCTGAGCCAGAAAGGGTTGCATTCACATTCCAATCCTGGGCGTTTTGAAGCATTCGTGCACGGGATGTGGGGGTTGCAGGCTACGCTAACATCACTGGCCACCCCTATTACCAAGGAGAGGGTGGCACTGAACTGTTCACTTCAATTGCTGCAATCCTCATGATAAAGGTTCTCTCACTGTGCTGTGACAAAGGGATTTCCAGGGTCAGACATTGATACAGTTCCAAAGCTGAGGGATGTGTCACCTGCAGGGGAATGGTGCCCCCTCCCATACAACTCTTGCCCTTCTCGGTGGTAATGTTTACAGGGCTGGAAGGTGCAGAGTTACTGCAGTGCATGCTGTAGGTGGTCCATACTGGTACCACTGCACTGAGTGTAAAATCTAAACTGATGCTTTTGTACAGTAATGGGGGAGTGCTGCAAAGCATTTCGCAGCAGTTGATTGAAGAGGCGCATGTGCACCTTTCGGGTGATTTGGGAGATGTTTGCCCTTGATCCATAACCACCCAAGCAGAGGGACTGTGTACTGTTCAAGTATGTGGGACCTTACTATGTACAAATCGATCACTAATTTTTTTAACATAACAACAGTGCCACAATTCATAGTGCAGTCGCTGGTGGCGAAGCACTGTGGGATGCTGTAAAGGTGCTGTACCGATGAATGAAAATTCCTCACTGAAGATGGGAAATAGATTCCCAGGAAAGTCATTTCTGCTTCTATCCAGTAAATCAAGGTTGTTATGTATGTTCACTGTCCGTTACTTTTACAGCTCAGTCTGAAGTATTTGATTTTCAATGCACCTTTTTTTTTATATTTTAGCTATCTGTCAAAGCTCAGTGAGGTCACCTTCTCCTCATCACTTCTAACAGAGGCTGTAAAGTACAAATCCCTCCATCTGTTATCTTAAACCCATTTCCCTGACACGAGGGACAGTCACAATCTTGAACTATCCCCCAGGGCCTGACTGTCTTCGGTGACCCTTCCCATCTCGAAGACCAAGAGCTGACAGATTCATGGGAACGGCAGCAGGGTTTCCTCCTGTAAGTCATGTAGGAACTCCGTCACCATTCCTTCACTGTCCCAGGTCAAAGCCCCCTACAACCCCTGCCCCTCCCAGCGCTGTGGGCATCCTCACACACCCCAGAATTGCCGCAGTTCAAGATGTCAGCAAATCCCTGTGAATGACATTTGGAGAAACCTTCCAAACTCAAACTGACAGCTCAGATGGTGGGAGTCTGGGAAAGGAAACGTTGTAGAGCAATATCGCAGTGGTGGTGTGCCGTTCAGCTTGTTTGATGCTGGGCGAATGGTTCCTGCGGGAGGCGGAAGGGAGACATTTTGTCTGACATATTACTCCTAGCTAGTTGTAGCATTGGGCATGTGCTGAAGGACTGACCCTTCAGAATCTGGCGGAACACATATTTCCATGATGCCTGTAATTGATCAAATGCTTAATGCTGCCATTGGGAGCAGGGTATGAGGGGCAAAATTGGATATGAAGGTTATAGTTCAAGGTCTATTATGTTTGTTTAGATTGAGGTAGGCCAGAGAAAATCTGGTGTGTGCATCCAGTCTGAATGATTGTGTGATTGTCTAAATATCTCCAGTGTTGCTTCTCAGTCCTCCATGTTGCCTGTAGCCTCAGGAGGGGGACCTGGTAGCATTGTTTGTAGATGATATGTTCTGCTGATTTAATGGCACAGACACTCAAGGCAGCCCGTTCCCAATGCAATGTTACCTTGGAGATTCTGCTGAGTGAGGTGCACTCCACAGGAATTAGTGTAGATTCCTGACAGTATGGAAACAGGCCCTTCGGCCCAACTTGTCCACACCGACCCTCCGAAGAGTAGCCCACCCAGACCCATTCCCCCACCCTATATTTACCCATGACTGATTAACCTAACACTCTGGCCAATTCACCTAACTTAGATTGTGAGATGAAACCGGAGCACCCACACAGACACTGGGAGACTGTGCAAACTCCACACAGACAATCGCCTGAGGCTGGAATCAAACTCAAGTCCCTGGTGCTGTGAGGCTGCAGTGCTAACCACTGAGCCACCGTGCCACCCCACGTCATCCTTCCCAGTAAAGGCAGGAAGCCCTCACACACAATCCCGAAGAGGGATTGTGAGCCTGTCACCAGGGCGGTGATAATACCAGGAAAGGTAGCAGTGCCAGAAGATGTATTCCAGTTCAGTGTAGTCCAGTTCAGTGATCACATCCTGCTGTTACATCTCTTGCCTATAACTGTGCCAATGTCTCGTGTTGCTCAATGTGACACGTTCTTCTTGGCACTCAGGACTCATGCCTATTATTCAAATACTGCACTCTGCCACCAGCCACTGCCTCCTCAGATGCCCAGGTATTGCCCATATGCCCAACCTCTGCTTTTCCTCCCCTGTTGTATCATGGAGGGAGTACCATTTTGAGGGGCCTAGGGAATCAATGTAGGGGCTTCCAGATTCCAGTCATTGAGGAGCCTGAAGCTACTACAACCCATGATGCCTGGCATCGCACAGGCATTTCAGGATGCTAGTAAGTGACTGCCTTGTGCCCATTCTTGTAATGATTAGATGATTTGATTCCCTACATGTGGAAACAGGCTCTTTTGCCCAACCAGTTCACACCGACCCTCTGCAGCGTAATGCACCCAGGTTAGCACTGCTGCCTCACAGTGCCAGGGACCCGGGTTCAATTCCCGCCTCGGGCAACTCTGTGTGGAGTTTGCATGTTCTCCCCGTGTCTATGTGGGTTTGCTCCGGGTGCTCCTGTTTCCTCCCACAGTCCAAAGATGTGCGGGTCAGGTAAATTGGCCATGCTAAATTGCCTGTAGTGTTAGGTGCATTAGTCAGAGGGATATGGGTCTGGGTGGGTTACTCTTCGGAGGGTCAGTGTGGACTGGTTGGGCTGAAGGGCCTGTTTCCGCACTGCAGGGAATCTAAATCTAAATCATTTCCCTCTGACTAATGTACCGAACGCTACAGGCAATTTAAGCACAGCTAATTCACCTGATCTGCACATCTTTGGACTGTGGGTAGAAACCGGAGCACCCGAAGGAAACCCACGCAGACACGGGGAGAACGTGCAGACTCCACACAGAGTCGACCGAGGCAGGAATCGAACCTGGGACCCTGGTGCTGTGACCCTGCAGTGCTCACCACTGAGCCACCTTGCTGCCCATGTCTGATCTTTACTACTAATGTTTATATTGGTGGGCTGCACCTAAGTAGTCCAAGTTACCAATTCTGGCATTGCCCATTCCACTGTGTAATGCCAGGAGAGTGTCTATTCGAAATGTCTCAATGCATGAAGGGGATACAGTTACGTGTGCTGTTCCCAGTATTGCGCCAGCCACGCAGGAAGCAGCCGGGGGTGTATTCGTTACCAATTTCACTCCTGGGTTTCTGAAGTGTCTCATTCCTAATATTGATATTTCTCAACTTAATGGGCAAGAATGTTCTGCAAGGTGGTGACAGGGAGGTGCGGTTGCTAAATGCCAATCCCTGAGTTATTGGTCTAAAGAAATGGATATGCGGAGCTGCTTTGAAAGTGCTTACTTAGAAAGGCTGGGATCTGTTGAGAAATAGACTTGACTGACCCTGTATGAACTGTCAGCTCTGCAATCAGCAGTGATCAGCATTAATACTGGGGAGCCCAGCCAAGCATACAGCATGACCTTGCAGCTAAGTGTCCTTCAGTTGGGAAATAGGAGATCCATTGTATGTATCGATGTGTGCTTTCTGTTCTTGAGGCCCTTGTTCTGGTCCCCCTACCTTTTTAGGTTGAATTTGGTTACCTCATGGCTCAAGATTCTCTCTTTGACAAGACCCCTCAACCATTTAGAAACTCTCCCTCCATACAAAGGATGGGGATCCAGCAATCTTAGAGGCTAGGTTTGGGGAGTTGGTGATGTTACTGGGTCAATAATCCAGAGACCATTTTAAATTCAGAGTCAAATTTGTTTTCCAGCACCTGCAGTCCTCACTTTCAATTCATTCATGCAATGAGGCCAGGCCAGCATTTATTGTCCATCCCTAATTGCCCAGAGGGCAGCTGAGTTAACCAGATGGGGTAAGGACAGTAGTTGAGAGTGTGGTGCTGGAAAAGCACAGCAGGCCAGGCAGCATCCGAGGAGCAGGAACATCGACATTTCAGGCATAAACCCTTCATCAGGAATGAGGCTTGTGGGTCGGAGCTGAGAGACAAATGGGAGCGGGGTGGGGTTGGGGGGACGGTAGCTGAGCACACAACAGGTGGGTGAAGGTGATAGGTCAGAGGGAGGAGTGATGGACTGGTTCGGAAGGTGGTGCCAAGTTGGAGACTTGGGACTGGGATAACGTTTGGGGGGGGGTGCGGTGGGGGGAGCGGTAATGAGGATGCTATTGAAATCCACATTTATCCCATGTGGCTGCAGGATCCCAAGGTGGAATATGAGGTGTTCCTCCTCCAGGCATCGGGTGGTAACTGTGGGTCTGGGCTTAGAGATAACTGGGTAAGAACAGGAGTCTCCTTCCCTAAAATGCATTAGTGAACCAGATGATTTTTTTTCCAACAAACAGCATTGGGCTCATGATTATCATTAGACCCTGAGTTCCAGATTTCTTATTGAATTCAATTTCCTCCGTCAGCCATGGCTGGATTCGAACCCAGACCCCCAGAACATTGCCTGGGTAAATGGATTAACTGCCAAGCAATAATACCACTTGGCATTGCCTCCCCATTGTCGGGGCTAATGCATTGGCAAAACAGGTACAAATCCCATCAGAGCAGCTGGTGGGATTAAAATTCAAGTAATTCAACTCTGGAATATTAGCTATGGTGACCAGGGCAACAATCGCCGATTGTTTATAAAATCCCATCTCGAGGAAGAATAAAGAAAAAAACATGAAGTGATTTACTCTGTGTCTTTGGTCATGGCAACTGGATTTTGGCCATTTCTATCAGCAACATTAACAATAACAATTTATATATATTACCTTTTGAAGGTAATAAAAGTATGTTTCGCAGGATCATTTAACGTGTCATCAGACAGAGTCACATAAGAAAGTGAAGGTAAACTCGCTATCATCTACCAGAACATAGGGGTGATCGCTTATTAGAGAGAGATAACTATTGGTGGTTTAACCTGAGGGTCACCAAACCTCAGGCAAGAGGAGAGGTTGACAAGGAGATTCCTTCATGATAACCTCAGCCACACCATTGGCGTGAACTCTGTATCACAAACCAGCCGTCAAACCATCTGAGCTAAGTGTGAGGGCAGATGGTGCAAATCTCGGTCAAAGTTAAAGCTTTAAGGAGTTTCTTAATGAAGGAAGTGAGGTAGATTAGAGCAGCGAGGGAATTCACTGAGTTACACCACCTAGTTTGTAAAATCCAGACAGAGAATCCTCGAATCCACACTGCTTATTCATAAGAAGACCTTGTTGTGTAATGTTTATGTGTATACAGGAGGGGAAACACTGGAATCGCACCTCCTTGAGTCCAGAAATAAAAGGGAACCAAGAGCTGTAGGGGAAGGCTGAACAGGCTGGGGCTGTCTTCCCAGGAGTGTCGGAGGCTGAGGGGTGACCATTGCACTGAATTGAATTGAATTGAATTTATTGTCGTGTGTACTGATGCACAGTAAAAAGCTTTGTCTTGCAAGCAGTACAGGCAGATCACAGAGTTAAGTAGCTTAGATAAGTAAATAATAGGTAAACAGCAGCAAAAACAAAGAGTAAAGGCAAATGTTAAGAGTTTGTGGCACCACTCAGTTTTCTAACAACAGTTGCGAAACTGGCTTTTGCATGTGCTCAGATTTCCGTACCTTCTCCCCTATGGTAGAAAAACATTGCCAGGGTGGGATGGATCTTTGAGAATGCTTTCCTTGACAGCGGGCCTGGCAGATGGATTCTATAGGTGGGAGGTTGGCCTTTGTGATTGTCCAGGCCGAGTTCACCACTCTCTGTAACCGTCTCCGATCTTGAATGGTACAGTTGCCGACATTGAGAGCTAGGTTGTTCTCAGTGCATCATTTTTCCAGGTCTTCCACCTCTCGTCTGTAGTCTGTTTCGTCGCCATCTGAGATTTAACCGACTAATGGTGGTGTCATTAGCGACCTTGTAAACGGCATTAGTCTGCAACGTAGTCATGGTATACAGTGAGTACAGTAGGGGGCTGAGTACGCACCTCTGGGTGGGGGGCTCCCGTGTTGAGTGTTACTGAGGATGAAATATTGTTCCATTATGTACACAGCAATTAGTATAGCAGCGGTAAATTCCTGTGGTAAATAGAAGGGGCGGCATTTGATGGTGAGGAATTCAAGGATTGTGGAGCAATGGCTGCTCAGGGTTGCAATGTCCATGCACCATAACTTATTAAAAAGCAAAACCCTCTACCCCTTTGTCTTACCCGAGGACTCTGTGGGGTCCATACGATGGATAGAAAAACCATCAGCCTGAAGTGTGCTGTTGGGAACGGATGGGTTGAGCCAGGTTCCTGTGAAGCAGAGTGTGCAGCAGTCCTGCAGGTCACGCTGGAAGCTGAGCCGTGATCTGAGTTTGTCCATCTTGTTCTCCAGATGTTTATAAAATTGTGAGGGGCATGGATAAGATAAATAGACAAGATCTTTTCCCTGGGGTGGGAGAGTCCAGAACTAGAGGGCATAGGTTTAGGGTGAGAGGGGATAGATATAAAAGAGACCTAAGGGGCAACTTTTTCACACAGAGGGTGGTACGGGTATGGAATGAGCTGCCAGAGGATGTGGTGGAGGCTGGTATAATTGCAACATTTAAGAGGCATTTGGATGGGTATATGAATAGGAAGGGTTTGGAGGGATATGAGCTGGGTGCTGGCAGGTGGGATAGATTAGGTTGGGATATCTGGTCAGCATGGAAAGGTTGAACTGAAGGGTCTGTTTCCATGCTGTACATGATTCAATGAGTCTAAGTGGAAATGGTTAAAGAAATTAGTACAAATGAGGAAAGCAGCAACAGAACACTTGATTGCATGAGAGAGGCAAAGGGAGATTGGAGATAGTGTGTGGGACAAGATAAAAGGTTTAAAGGAAGCCTGTTTAAGAGATCTGAAGAGAAGGAGCTTTTGGTAATTTCAGAGAGCATGCGGCTAGTTGGACAACACTGTGTTGAAAGGGAGCTGAGATCATGTGAAATGGGCCGGAAGCCAGGGTAAGGGATCGGGAACTCATCCGGGATGATGGCCTCCAGCAGTAATGAGATTAGATTAGATTACTTACAGTGTGGAAACAGGCCCTTCGGCCCAACAAGTCCACACCGACCCGCCGAAGCGCAACCCACCCATACCCTTACATATACCCCTTACCTAACACTACGGGCAATTTAGTATGGCCAATTCACCTGACACGCACATCTTTGGACTGTGGGAGGAAACCGGAGCACCCGGAGGAAACCCACGCAGACACGGGGAGAACGTGCAAACTCCACACAGTCAGTCGCCTGAGGCGGGAATCGAACCCAGGTCCCTGGCGCTGTGAGGCAGCAATGCTAACCACTGTGCCACCGTGCCGCCCCAACCTGGAGGAGATGGTGGTACAGAAACCGAGGAAGAAAGAAAGTGAATTGTAGCCCTCTGAGTGGGTTGCTTAATGGCTGTGATGTACCCGTCGGATCCAGGAGATGAGGGAGTTCACATTGCAGGTCACTGCAATATGTCCTGGGGCAGCGAGTGACGTTTATGGCAAACCTGCTTGGATTTTTTTTGTATTACTCAAGCTCAGGGAAGATTTAATGAGGACAAAGGTCATTCAATGCTTCAGACTAATCCTTGGGGCAACCCTAATGCTATGACTTTATCAAAGCGTTGGGAAGGTCTATTACTCTAGATATGTTTCTCTTGAGCTGTTTTTGCTGTTGTGTATTTTATGCATGTTTCCCAAGTGGTTCTTGGTTCGTCAGTGGTTAGCACTGCTGCTTCACAGCACCAGAGTCCCGGCTTTGATTCCAGCCTCAGGCGACTATCTGTCTGTGTGGAGTTTGCACGTTCTCCCCATGTCTGCATGGGTTTCATCTGGGTGCTCTGGTTTCCTCCCACAGTCCAAAGATGTGCAGGTTAGGTGGATTGGCCAGGCTAAATTACCCATAATGTCCAGGGGTGTGTAGACCAGGTGAATTAGCCTTCAGAAATGCAGGGTTATGGGATGGTGGGGTGGGGGAGCGGGGGAGGGGTGGGGGGGTATTGGGTCGGGGTGGGATGCTCTTCAGAGGGTTAGTGCAGACTTGATGGACTGAATGGTCTGCATTCTGTGGTGCTGGGAAATGGATTACTATCCCTTTCAAGATCCAGTTGTTCCCAAATTAGGTGCAGTAGAGTTTGATGCAGAGCTAAGCAGCCTCTGCAGTGTTCCACACGTGTTTCTGCATAAGGTTCAATACATTGAGTGCTGAGCTTGGAGTCTTTTTGTTCTAAGACTATCACGGTAACCACACCTACAGGCTGCTC
The DNA here is from genome assembly GCF_020745735.1 of Hemiscyllium ocellatum. Lineage (NCBI taxonomy): Eukaryota > Metazoa > Chordata > Chondrichthyes > Orectolobiformes > Hemiscylliidae > Hemiscyllium > Hemiscyllium ocellatum. Next base: position 64,087,665 of record NC_083414.1, read on the forward strand.
CTGGGAATGAAAGTCAATTTTCCTGCAGTGAACCACTTGGCAGAGAAAAAACATTCTCCGACTTTTGGAAGAAAATGCAGTGTATTTTCTTTGACCATTTCAATCCATTTGTTTCCAAGACATCAGGAAAAGAGAGAAATGTCTGATGGAGTCAGGAGGGTGCACAGAAGCTGGACATTATGAGAGTGAATCCTCCCCAGAGTTATAAAGCCCAAAACACATAGAGAGGAGTGTAATTTGGACTGGCGCCATGAGATGGTGAGGAGCTGAGGGCTGCAGATGCTGGAGGTCAGAGTCGAGAGTGTGGTGCTGGAAAAGCACAGCCGGTCAGGCAGCATCCAAGGAGCAGGAGGATTGACATTTAAGGCACAAGCTCTTCATCAGGCATCATGAGATGTTGAGTTACACAAAGGATGCTGGAAAAGCGCAGCAGGTCAGACAGCATCCAAAGAGCAGGAGAATCGATGTTTTGGGCATAAGCCCTTCTTCAGGAATGAGGGAAGTGTCCACTCCGGCCTATCACCCTCACCTTGACCTCCTTCCACCTATCGCATTTCCAATGCCCCTCCCCCAAGTCCCTCCTCCCTACCTTTTATCTTAGCCTGCTGGACACACTTTCCTCATTCCTGAAGAAGGGCTTATGCCCGAAACGTCGATTCTCCTGCTCTTTGGATGCTGCCTGACCTGTTGCGCTTTTCCAGCAACACATTTTCAGCTCTGATCTCCAGCATCTGCAGTCCTCACTTTCTCCTTACACAAAGGATGACCGTGACTCAGGCTAGGTTAGCTGCATTACGCTGGGAAAGTGCAGAAAAGCATTGGTAAATGAGAAGAACAAAGTCAGCTGATTTGAACTTTTAGGGAGTGTGGAAGGGGGCAGGGATAGGGGAGCTGAGAGAAACTGAGAATAAATAAAAGCCATTGATTTGCTGTTGGTCTCGTTGGCGCAGCCCACTTGGCAAGATAGTCTTCACTGAAGAGATTTCTCGATGCTAGTTGGAAAGCTGCCTTCTCTGTGGGTGTGATGGGAACAGAACTCACCGCTAGATAATGCCTCTATAATACACCATTGGCAAGGTGACAAACCAGATAGTTTATGTGGAAGAAGATTGTCTAATAGGTGGCACAAAACAGGCCAATCCTTAACCCTAACTGAAGACAACATTGTATTGTATTCGGTCGTGGGACATGGGTGACACTGGCTGGGCCAGCTTTTATTGTCTGTCCCTCATTGCTCCTGAGAATACAGTGGTCAGCTGCCTTCTTGAACTGCTGCAGTTCATTTAGTGTAAGGACTCCCAGTGTTAGGGACGGATTCCTAGGATTTTGACCCAGTCTGTGTAAAAGGACAGCAAGTCAGGATGGTGAGTGGCTCAGAGGGGAACGTGCAGGTTTTGATGTTCCCATGTACCTGCTGCCCTCGACCCTCTAGATGGAAGTGGTTGTGGGTTTGGAAGGTGCTGTCTAAGGAGCCTTGGTGAATTTCTGCAGCGCATCTTGCAGATGGTACACACTGAATGACATAGGGAGTGAACGCTCGTGCCAATAAAGCTGGCTGCTTTGTCCTGAATGGTATGACACCTTTTGAATGCTGTTGGAGCTGCATCTCGTGCAAAGTATCCCATAGCACTCGTGCCTCATAGCTGGTCGATGGACTTTGCTAATATTAGTGATAAAATATGCAGCTTCAGGTGACTGTAGGTATACTTTATCTATTGAAAAGACAGATGTGTATTTGTATAACGCCTTTCACAGCCTGAGAGTACCACAGAATGTTTTACAGCCATTGAAGTATTTCTGTAACACTGTCAGGGTTGCTGTATAGGGATTGCAGCAGCCAGCTCCCATTAGAGCTGTGCAACAATGCTCAGATCTGGCTGGAAGGAAATAATGGCGTGTTAACGATGAATACCATTAATAATGTGCAAATCACTCAGGGATCAAGAGACATTTCATGAGTTAAGGATCTTAAGAGGTTGTTGCTTGATTTACACTGCTGCTTGATCTGTACAAGTGAGTCTCGCTCTTAACCTCCCCATTATTTTTAAGAACTCGGTGGATTCGCACATTAATCACCCATTAAACTCACTTGAGAAAGTTAAAGGTGATGCAAGTCTCTTCCTAATGACTTGATAATTGTTAATGAATGCCAAACGATCATATTGATTCTGAAGAGAAACTGTTTCGAATCTGGGGTTTCAATACTTCAGCTCGTGGATTGTTTTAGGGGTGAGCGTTCTCATTCTTTTAATTGTCAGTTCAAAATCTAACTCTCACCTGCCCTTTATTTCTCTGTCTGCGCCTGATATGCCTTTAATTTGACGTGTGCTTTTCATCATCACTGCTCTGTCCCTTTCACCATCCTCAGTATCGTTTTGTTAAAGGAGATACACTTGGTCCCTCTGCCCACTAAGCTGCGTGGATGGCCTTCACTCTGCCAATACCCAGCGCACGATTTCAGTGAGTGGAGGGGGCATGAGAGATGTTTGGACTGAAGGTGGCAGGAAAACGTTGGCAAAGGACAGATTACAAGACAGCACAGGAACAGGTTCATCAGTCCACTGGGTCTGCACCGACACACTCTGTGCAAGTCCATATCCCTCTGTTCTGAAGACTAGCCTACACATCCTTCTGGGAAAGCATGAATCTGTGTGTTGTTTACTGAAGGTCTAACATTGGGCAAGTCCATACCCCTCATTCCTGATGAAGGGCTTTTGCCCGAAACGTTGGTTGTTCCTGCTCCTCGGATGCTGCCTGACCTGCTGTGCTTTTCCAGCATCACACTCTAATCTTAACTCCCACTATTCCCTGCCTTTACATCCACTTGTCAAATTGCCTCTTGAACATTGTTATTCAAAGTGCTTCTACCAGCTGCTGTGGCAGCACATTCCAGAGACTTTCCACCCTCTGTGCCAAAAAAAACACTTCTCTCTCACATCTCCTTTAACATTTCCCCGTTTTCACCTTGAACCTATGTTCCCTAGCAATTGATGTTTCTATCCCGGGAAAAAAAAATGACGACTCTCCATTCTGTACATGCCTGATAGAAATCTGAAATTCAAGTGAACATAAACCAAATTTCTCCTAATAGCTAATACCCTGCAAACCAGGTAACATCATTTCCGTACCCTCGCCACAGCCTCTACATCCTTCAGGTAAGGTGTGCTGCATGACTCTGTGTGTTGTTTATTGAAGGTCTAGAATTGGGCAGGACCCTTGTAAGAACCCATTAGCTCCTATAATAGAATCATAGAATCCCTACAGTGTGGAAGCAGGCCATTCGGCCCACCATTCCGTCGCCATTTGGTGAGTCCACACCGACCTTTTGAAGGGTATCCCACCCAGATCCACCCTCCTACACTCTCCCTGTAACCCTGTATTTCCCATGGCTAACCCACCTAACCTGCACACTCCTGGACACAATGGGCAATTTAGCATGGCCAATCCACCCTAACCTGCACATCTTTGGAATGTGGGAAGAAACCGGAGCACCCGGAGGAAACCCAACCAGACAGTCAGGCCAAGGTGAAACCAAATCTGGGTCCCTGGCGCCATGGGATCTTTTATGTACACCCAACAGGGCAAAGGTGGCTGTGGTTTAATGCCTTATGTGAAAGATGACATTCCCACATCTCCTTGATACTGTCCTTAGCCTGGTTTTATGCATGTGTCTGAACCCAATATGTTCTATATCAGGTCAGACATGGCCAAAAGGGCTTTTCTGGTTAGTGAGGAGAGAAATTAACGACATTATAATTAACATTACAAATAACTAACGTATGCATAATAGACTTGAAACTGTTGAAAAATTAATGACGCATACTGTTGGTTGCTTTCTCTCCTGCCTCCAGAGCTGAGTGAAACATCTTCCAAGATCCTTTATCAAGATGAGATCAATAGCTCAAAGCTGACATTCCATGCCAACCAGCCGCACGTTACTTCGAGGTACTTAATGCTGTCAACTTAGGACAACCTCTTGGCATCAGGTTCCTCGTCACAGCTCATTTTGTACACCAAAGGGCACCTTGTGTTGAGCTCATTGCATTTTGCAAGAAATACAATGCAACAGTCCCGAAAATCGGTAACGTGCTTGGTGCGAGCTGGTCGATAGCACTGAACAACAAGCCACTTTTTTTTTAGGAAATCTAGTTTTGTAGTTGATGTTTCTTGATTGACGAGTTCTGACTTTAGATTGTTGCATAGGCTAGGGGCCTTCATAATGCTGAATAACACCGGCAAGGTCATTAAGTTGCAGGCAGCATAGCATATGCTCATGTATGTTCGACACAGCATCAGGGAGTTTGACACAGCTTCACGTCTAACCTCTGCTGCCCCTGACCTTGGAGTACTTGACAGAGCTTATAGAGAAGGGACCTAATCCGTATTTTACTAGACCAGAGAATAGTTGAAAGGGAAATGAAGATGACATTTTGCACTGTGTTTGAACCACATTGCCTGACTTCTGTATATCAAATAAATTGCATATGAATTATTTAATACTTTGCAAAATATGATGAAGCATTGCAAGTTAATTTATTGTGCATTAGTGAGTTCACAAAATGAAAGGATGTAATGAGTATGGTTTATTCACCTCTGATTGGAGGGAGAACTTCTGCTAGTCACACTGACCTTGACTGCAGTCCATGATGCTGGGCAAAGTGTGAATCTTGAAGGTGTGTTTGAGAGAGCGAGGAGCAGAACAGGACTGCCAAACGGGGTTTGGAGCTCTTACTGCAATTCATGGTGAAACAGTTTTGAGCAGGCAGCAGGAATAAGGCATAAGTTTGTCTCAGCAGCCTCACAATATCTGATATAGAGAAAGAGAGGGAGAAGGATATTTGGAGTAATGTTGCTCACCTTTCATCAGAACGGCCATCTTGGAATGGAACTAACTCAGGAGCTGCAGTGACACAGTTTTGATTTGCTTAGATTCCCTACAGTGTGGAAACAGGCCCTTCAGCCCAACCAGTCCACACCGACCCTCCAAAGGGTAACCCACCCAGACCCATTCTCCTATATTTACCCCTGACTAATGCACCTAACACTATGGGCAATTTAGCACAGCCAACTTGCACATCTTTGGATTGTGAGAGGAAACCCACGCAGACACGGGGAGAATGTGCAAACTCCAAGGCTGGGATCGAACCCGGGTCCCTGGCACTGAGAGGCAACAGTGCTAACCACTGAGCCATGCATCTCTCTCCTGCTGTTCCCTCAGGGCCCTATGTGCCACCTCATTGATACTTAATAGATTTATAGAGCACGGAAACAAACCCTTTGGTCCAACCTGTCTGTGCATGACATCCCAATCTGACCAGGTCCCATTTGCCAGCCTTTGTCCCATATCCTGCCTAACAATCCCTATTGGGAGAAAGTGAGGACTGCAGATGCTGGAGATCAGAGCTGAAAATGTGTTGCTGGAAAAGCGCAGCAGGTCAGGCAGTACCCAAGGAGCAGGAGAATCGATGCTTCGGGCATAAGCCCTTCTTCAGTAAGTCCTGAAACAGACAATCAATTTTTCAATGTATAATTTCAGTTACATCTCACTGCAAATTTTTGCTATAAATTCTGTTACAATCGAGCCCTCCACAATCACCTGATGAAGGAGCGTCGCTCTGAAAGCTAGTGTGCTTCCAATTAAACCTGTTGGACTATAACCTGGTGTTGTGTGATTTTTATCTCCGGATTTAGCTCACTACAACCTGATGACATGTTCCTCTCAGGATGGCATGGTGATGAGGCTTAATCTCGACTTGTTTAAAGAATGAAGTGCAATCTCCCAACGTCAACTTGATTGAAATAATTCCCTCAGGTATCTGGGCCTGCAATGAGGGAGCCCATCTTTGGATTGGAAGGTGGAGTGGGAGGAGCAATGGCCACTTTAGACTTCTAGAGCACTGTTGTAAACTCTCGTCATCTGTGCCCTTCTTGATCGTGCCCCCTTCACTTAAATGCAAATCAGTAATATCCACCACAAATAGCAAGAGCCCCAGCACTGAGCCCTGTGTAAACCCATTGGAAACAGACTTTCAGTCACAGAACCATCCCTCTAACATCTACCTACCTCTCGACCAATTTTGGATCCAACATGCCACTCTGCCTTGCATTCCATGGGATCTAACTTCCTTGGCCAGTTAGGGTTCTCACCAAAAGACTTGCTAAAGTTCACATTGACCACACCAAATGCTTTGGCCTTGTCAATAGTACTTCATCAAAACATTCGGTTCAAATCTACCAAACATTACCTTCACTGAACAAATCCATCCCTGATTAATCCACGTCTCCCCAGCTGTAGATGTCTCTTAGAATTCTGTTCAATAACCTCCCCTCCAATAAGGCTACAGTAACATTGCCTGTAATTTCCTGGTCTATCCCTTCCTCGCTTTATTAATAATGAGACAGCATTAACGATCCTCCAGCCCTCTTGCACCTAATCTGTGTTCAGAGAGGAATTGAAGGTTATTGAGAAACCTGCTGAGTTTCTCCAGCACTTTGTCATATCCACACCCAGTTTCCCATGTTGCAGAGATGATGTCAGCATTGCCACATCTGATAAGGAGTCTTACTGGGGGCAAATTCACCTCAGGTTGTAGCAAACAGGAGGCAGGGGAGTGCAGAGATGAAGTTCTTCACTGGGGGAAGAAGTGAGCTAACCGATGCAAACTTTGATGGTCTTCTGCCAGCACTTGGCATCACTTGTGCACCAGGAACAGGAAGATATTATTTGCGTTCAAGGTTCCTGTGATGTTCTGTCATCGCAGCCCACACCTCCACCTACATTCAGGCAGGGACATTTAAGGGCTCTTGGCAGTAGGTAGTGAAAATGTCTGCACTTGCTTCTCAGCCAGCAAGCAGAACAACCCACTTACCGTGCTGCTACTATTCTCATTATGAAGACGGATTGGACAGACTGGGGCTATGTTCCTTGGAGCAGAGGAGGCTGAGGGGTGGGGGGGTGGGGGTGGAGGCATGATTGAGATATGTAAAATTATGAGGGGCATAGACAGAGTGGATAGGCAGGGGCAGCACAGTGGGTCAGTGGTTAGCACTGCTGCCTCACAGCACCAGGGACCTGGGTTCGATTCCAGCCTGGGGCAACTGACTGTGTGTGGAGTTTGCACATTCTCCCTGTGTCTGTGTGGGTTTCCTCCGGGTGCTTCTCCCACAATCCAAATGTGCAGGTTAGGAGAATTGGCCATGTGACATTACTGTAGTGTTCAGGGATGTGTAGGTTCAGAGCATTAGTCAGGGGTAAATATAAGGTGGGGGAATGGGCCTGGGTGGGTTACTCTTCAGAGGGTTGGTGTGGATTTGTTGGACCTGTTTCCACACTGTAGGGATTCTATGAAGGGAAGTTTCACCTTATTGTGGGGGAGGGGTCATTGACTTGGGGAAGGGGCATATATTTAAGGTAAGGGGGAGGAGGAGTGAGGAAATCCTTTGTCACCCAGAGGGGGGGGTGGGAATCAGGAACACACGGCCTGTAAGGGTGGGGGAGGCAGAAACCCTCATAATAGCTAAAAAGTATTTAAATATGTGAATGCAATGCCATGGCATACAAGGCTACAGGCCAAGTGCTGGAAAACGAGATTAGAATAGTTAGACTTTTTTTTACTGGCAAGATTCGATGGGCCAAAAGGAATTCTTTGTACTGTAGATCTTCATGATTCCTCCCTGTAATTGTGGACAGCAGTGCAGATGTCTCTTGTCTGTAGAAGGGAATGGGTACTCTTAAATGATATGAGTCCAACTGAGCCACAGAACATCCTGAAGGGACACCCCTAACATGAAGGAGATGAACCTTGAAGGCCACACTTAGGCGGAGGGAGCGATGCTTTACTCCTGTAAGGTATGGGTCTCATTCAGTGCTTCTGATATAGAGTGGCAAATGAGAAGGAAGTTTAAGATTGCTTCTCCAATCTGCGAAGTGTTTGGATTTGAGTTCTCTACTTTGAAGCGTTGCAGAGATGCCAACTCTCCATTTATAAAACCGTGATCATTAGGTGGCCCTCTCACCATTCAGTCCGAAGGCTGTGGTTTCAAGTCCCACTCAGGTCGATTCTTAATGCAATACCAAGGGAGTGCTGTGTGGGAGGAGGGGACACCTTCCCCCCTGACTGCTTTCTCAGGTAGTAAACCTCCTATGATGTGACTTGGAATAACAGGAGGGCAGTACTCCATGTCCTGACTAATGTTTATCCCTCAAACAACAGGAACTGAAAGGAAATCCCGACTCTTATAGTAATGCTGGCTGTGGATCATTCTGTATGCCAGCTGGCTGTCATGTTTCGTACATTACAACAGTGACTGCCTGTCAAAATTGTACTTCTATGGATTTAAATCACTTTGGGATGCATTGAGATAGTGTAGGACAGGATACAACTGTTTTGCTATGCTGAGGAACAGCTTCATCTTTGCTAGTCTCCTGCTCCTCCTAATATTAGGCATGGGGAGGATGGTGGGATGATGTGAAGTTAATGATTTTATAACGCAGAAGCACACAAGTGCAGTTATCCCCCCTAATGCTGAATACAGTCAGTACTCCACAAGGACAAATTAACTCCAAGTGAAGCTATTGGAAGTCCACCTCCACCATAAACAGTGCTGTTGGAATCCAAGGTCCTGTCAGATCACAGAGATATACCTGCTTCATATGAGGAGCGTGCTCATATGCTGCAACAATACAGGAGCAACTAACTCCTGGCTTGTCGACCCCACTTGGTGTGCATTTACTAGATGCTAGGATAGGCCGAGACCAGAATCCAGTATAAACACTGGCAGACATTCAAGGGAATTGGTAAGTGCAACATCTGACCAGTTGTAGCTCACATAAAATCAGAGAGAAAATGTGAACAGACAAACTGAGAGGGAAGGGTGTGATTATCACTACTGAGACGGGACGATTTCCTGACTTGAAAAACCCACTCCGATGGAAAGAGTATATCACTCCTGTCATATACTACTTTTGCTTTCGGTCAAGGTTTTGGGATGACTGCCACATCTTTGGAGGTGGCCATGTCGTAGAGCCATACAGCACGGAAACAGACCCTTCAGTCCAACTTGTCCGCCCTGACCATGTTCCCAAACTAGTCCCATCTGCCTGTGTCTGGCCCTTATCCCTCAAAACCTTTCCTGTTCATGAATGTATCTAAATGTCTTTTGTAACTATATCCGCGTTCACCACTTCCTCTGAACGTTGATTCCACACACGAGCTACTCTCTGTTTAAAAACAAAAGCCCGGAGATCCAAGATGGCGGTGACCCAGCAAGTCTGAGTCTATAATGCTCCTCCCAAGATCTGGTCAAAGTGGGTCACCCACCCCCACCACACTCACCAAATCATCTAAAATAGATTTTATTTAATGTAATTAGTTGTTTAGTATTAAATTTAAACAATCTAATCTTTAGTAAAAATGACTAAAGGGAAGGGATCCCGCAGCTCTCAGCAAGCAGGAACCCCTCCCCCACCCTCTCCAGCTGCAGCAGAGGCGTCCGCAGATGCCCCGGGGGACTTACCTACAGTGGCAAGCCTCATGGAAATAACCTCCAAACTGGATGTGAAGATCGACGCATTTATCGAAGAATCCCGAAATCGATGGGACTCACTCTTGGCCACGCTGCAGAAGCACGACTGAGACATCCAGGAAATAGAGCGCTGAGTCGGAGGGGCGGAGCTAAAGGCTGCGACCTCCGAAACTACAGCACAATCGGCCATGGATGGGGGCCGGACTCTCGAACAGCAAGTCCAAACCTTGGAGAATCATATTGACAACCTTGATAATCGAGGTCGCCGAAAAAATATTCGTTTGCTGGGCCTTCCCGAACGGGAAGAGGAAGGCCAGCTTACAGCATTCCTCGAACAGTGGCTACCACAACTTTTAAATCTGGAGGCTGGATCAGGCCAGGGAAGGGTGGAATGGGCCTACCGGGTCGCAATACGCGGGCCCGGCCTGAACCAGCATCCCCGCCCGGTCCTGTTCCGGCTGCAGAGCTATAGGGAGAGGCAGATACTCCTAGAAGCTTCTAGAAATCTTGGAAAAGATCCCCAAGCCATGTTCTATAAAGGATCCAAGATCATGTTATTCCAGGACTTTTCCCCGGTTCTGGTCCGAAAGAGGAAGGCATTCGATGAGGCGAAGAAGTGTTTAAGGGACTTAAATATTCAGTTCTCCTTACGCTACCCAGCGACGCTATGTTTTAACCATGAAGGATCCGTGTATAATTTCAGCTCGCCAGAAAAGGCTAAGGAATTTTTGGACTCTTAGATAAATCGTAAGAGACAATGGATGTTGGTTTGCCTTTCCCCCCAATCCGGTTTATATCCCCCCTCCTTTTTCTTTTTCTTATCTTACTGTTTAATATTATCTTGGGGGGTGGGGAGAGGGAATTATTTATTTGCTCTCTATTTAACGATTTTCTCCCCCCCCTTGGTGGGGTTGTTTTATTTTATTATTATATGTATGTGTGTGTGTGTATGTGTGTGTGTGTGTGTGTGTGTGTGTGTGTGTGTGTGTGTGTGTGTGTGTGTGTGTGTATTAGTGTATATATATAAACCGGGGGGTTTAGTTAATGTTGGTGGGGGGAGGTGGTTACCTTATTCTATTTTACTTTTGTCTCTAGGGGCGGGGTTGTTTTCCCTTGCTATTTTATATTATTATATTTAGTTATTATTTGTTGAAGTTGTAATTTTATAGTTATATATGTTTATACTTGGTATTAATATTAATATTACCAAATATATCCAGGTGTGGGTGGGGGTGGGGGGGTGTGGGGGTAGGGTGCTCACTGTTAACTCTAGCTCTGTAGTATATCTGAATTCCCCTCATCCTATTAAGGAGCGCCTGGGTCAACGGTGGGGCACTGGTTGGGAGAGGATACGATGGACCTTTGGAAAAGAAGTGATACCCCCTGGGAACAAAAATAATTATTAAAATAATTTTTTTATTATTAGAAATAGTTTTTTTATTATACTGTTGTGAGTGTATTAGAGAACCTTTATTTTTTGTGAATTTTATATGCCCTATGCTCGGGATGTTTTGGACAGGGTTTCCCCTCCCGAGGGGTCTCGGATTTACCCGGACGATCATGGTTGATCAGTCGGTTAAGTGGTGCACCTGGAATGTCAAATAGGAAGAGACTATTTTCTGTTCTCTCCTTCCATACAAGGAAAAATATTTTGGTAAACTCGGTGGCTGAGGGCCCCCCTGGACTTTCAAATTGGCAGAGATTAATTATGGAATGTATTCCCCCTGACTTCCTTATAAATATGGTGCACCAAAAGACCGAATTATTCCATAAAATATGGCAGCCCTTCTATATAGATATTTTGGCTATCCTAACAAGGGCTTTTATTTAATTGAGATTACAAACATGGCTGGTCCGGGGCCCCTTGGGAGAGGAATCCCGCACGAATACGGGTTTTGTTATATATGATATTAACACATTCCGAGCATGTATCTCACTATCCAACTTCTATGTTATTCGTTGGGTTTTTTTTTCTCCCCACTTATTTTTTTCTCTTTCTCCTTTTTGAAAAATGTAAGAGACTCAATTATACACTCTGGCTAATTGTAGGTTAGATTAGTAGTTAATTGAGTTTGTTTTTTTTCTCTCGGTATTTTTCTTTTGTTAAATTTTGGTTATTATATATTTAAGATTTATTTGTATATCAATGTTTGTGCTTGAGAGTTCTGTTTATTTTTGTAAACTTGTTAAAATGTTAAATTTCTAATAAAAATATCTATAAAAAAATAAAAAAGAAGCCCACCTTGTCCGTTGTAAATATTTTTCTTTCACCTTAAACATACGCCCTCTAATTTTGAACTCCCTCACCCTAGGGAAAAGACAGCTTATCTACATGTCTCATGATTTTATAAACCTCTATAAGGTCACCCCATAAGCTCCTACCCTCCAGTGAAAAATATCCCAGCGTTTCTAGTCTAGTTTTATGTTTCAAACTCTCTATTTCCGGCAACACCCTGGTAAATCCTTTCTGAGCCCTCTCTAGTGTAATAATATTGTTTCTATAACATGACCCGAATTGCACACAGTACTCCAGAAGGGGTCTCACCAAAGGTCAGTACAGCATTGACATGACGTCCCAACCCCTATACTCAACGGTCTGTGCAAGTAGTTGGATACATGCTGAGGCAGGCAGATAAGAGGCTGTGTCATTCTCTGGGACTTCAACCAGTCATTCTGAAAGGCTCGAAGCCCGCAAATCCTCACCCTCACTCTGTAGCATCATAATATTATGGATTTGTAAATGCTCCATTATTACATCCTTTAAAATAGACTGACATTTGATGTCAAGCTGACTGACCTAAAACCTGTGTTTTTTTTTAACCTCCTTCCCTTCTTGTACAATTTCTAATTATCTGACACTTTACCAGAATGTATAGATTCTTGGAAGGTTACAACTCTGTAGCTATGTCCTTTAATATCGTAAGGTACATCCCATCAGGTCCAAGTGACTTTATCTGCTTTTCACCCCATTAGTTTCCTTTGTACTTTTTCTCGACTGATGTATTATATTTATTTGCTCTCTTCTTTCCAGTTGAATATTTAGTAATTTTGGGAAGCTTTGGATGTAGGTTTGCTCACTGAGCTGGACGGTTCAATTTCAGACGTTTCATCACCATACCAGGTAATGTCTTCAGTGAGCCTCTGGACAAAGCACTGCTGATGATTGCTGCTTTCTAGTTATATGTTTGGGTTTCTTTGGGTTGGTGATGACATTTCCTGTGGTGATGTCATTTCCTCTGGTGAAGTCATTTCCTGTTCTTTTTCTCAAGGGGTGGTAAATCGGGTCTAAATCAATGTAAGGATATTAGTGAGAGAGGGTCATGTCGTCTGGCATCGTCTGGCAGATTACTCAGGCCCCTTGGCACCATGGTAGCCTACAAACCCACCAACACACTAAAACAGCAGCTAATGAACTTGAAAGACCCGATACAGACAACAAGCAAAGCTAATGTCATTTACAAAATACTGTGACAGGACTGTAGCAAACACTACATTGGACAAACAGACAGAAAACTAGCCTCCAGGATATATGAACATCAATTAGCCACAAAACAACACGACCCTCTCTCGCTAGTATCTTTACATACAGATGAGGAAGGATACCACTTTGATTGGGACAGCACATCCATCCTAGGACAAGCCAAACAGAGACACGCACGAGAATTCCTAGAAGCATGGCATTCCAACCAGAAATCTATCAACAAACACATTGACTTGGACCTGATTTAACACCGCCTGAGAAAAAAAACAGGAAATGAATTACCAAAGGAAATGACATCACCGTAGGAAATGATATCGCCAAACCAAAGAAGCCCAAACACGTAAATAGAAAGCAGGAATTATCCGTAGTGCTTCGTCCAGAGGCTCACTGATGATGTTACCTAGTAGGGTGACGAAACATCTGAAAATGAACCTTCCAGCTCATCGAGCAATCCAACATTCAGAACCTCAACCTGAGCTACAAATCTTCTCAAAACGTGCTATTTTGGGATGCTCTTATTGTCTTCTATTGTGAAGACTGATACACAGTATTTATTCAACTCTTTTGCCATTTCCTGGTTTTCTCGTTATTATTTCCCCAGCTTGTCTCTAAGGTGCCTCGGTTTGCCTTTGCCCCCCCCCCCCCCCCCCCCACCCCCACCTTCTTTAGTATCTGCTTAAAGAAGCTCTTCATGTTCTTCTTGACATTACTTGCAAGTTTACCCACCAAGTTTACTTTCTTCCTGCTTAATATTTAATTGATCATTTTTGTTGGTTTTTAAACCTTTTTTCCAAAAAAATTTAACCTTCGATCTTCACCACATTATATGCCTTTTTCCTTCACTTTGATATTGTCTTTAACTTCCCTAGTTAACCAGGGTCAGTTTACCCCATTCTGAGAATCCTTTTTCCTCACTGGGATACGTCAGGAACTATTTTCTTAAATGCCTGCCATTGATCTGAAATGATTTTTGGTGCAAAACTACACCAGTCAATTCTGCCCTCATTCCTTGTAATTCCCCTTATTTAAGTTTTGCATTATTGTTTCTGACCCAAGTTTCTCAATCTCAAACTGAATGCTAAAATCTACTGTGTTAAGGTCAATGTTTCTGAGAGATCTTTGTTGTGAGATCATTTGTTAAACCTGCCTCATTGTGCATTGCCAGATCTGTAATTGGGTCTTCTCTAGGATAATGTCCCAAATGCACTCTATAGATTCTTCTTCATGGTATTCTCTGTAAGTCTGACTGTCTCCATCTGCATGAAGAATAAAGTCACTCGCAGTTAATTCACTTCTTACGTGCCCTCATTATCCGCTGGTTTATTCCCAGTTCTACAGAACAGCTATTACTGGGAAGCCTTTAGACTACACCCACCGGCATCATTTTACTTTTGTTCTTTCTTGCCTCACCCATATGGCTGCCCCATCATCTAATCTGAGATCATTCCTTGCTTTTGTATTTGTTCGATCTCATACTAACAAAGCCACTCCACCACCTTCCCTTCCTGCCTGTCATTTCAAAAAGTTATATCGCTCTACGTTCCCCAGTAGGGTGGGGAATGAGCTGAATATAATCTGACTTGCCCTGATGGAGCCACTCAGGGAGACTAGAGAAAATTTCAGCATAGATCGGTTCCAGCTTTAAAGGTTTCAATTATTTCTCTATAATGGCAAGGTGCATTAACCACTATTTGTCATGTTAACACATCTATTTTGTTCTGAGTTCTATGCACATTTGAATGGAGCCATTAATTTAGCCTTTTTACCTATTGTTTCATCCTTTGTCCCTTTTTAATGCTTGTGTACTCTATCCCTTGCTGTTCTACTCTGAATATCATAGTCAAGAATGCTGCCATATCCTTTTGCTTTGTAAACCCTTCTGAACCGTCCTCCCTCTAATTGGTTTCAAGGACTAGTTCGTCTACAGCCCCTGGTTGTCTCAGCACAGTTTCAGTTAAAATAAATTATACATGTATATCACAATTAATAAAATATCAATGCATACATTATTATAATTATATATTAATAACTTGAATGAGGTAAATGAATGTCCACTGTTGCAAAAAATATATCACAAGGAATGGGAAGGCAAGTGGTGAGGCTGTCACAAAGTCTTCAGAGGGAGACAGGTTAATGGAACAGACCACAATATAAAGTGAGAAAATGGACGGTTATGTACGTTGGCAGGAGGAATAGAGGAGCTGAATATTATTTAAGTGGAGAGAGGCTGCAGAAATTGGCCGAACTGAGGGATTTGGAGAAATCACAAAAAGCTAACATCCGAGTCCTGTGGGGAATAGAGAAGGCAAATGGATTGTCGGCCTTTATTTCAAAGGAAATGGAGGATAAAAGGAGGAATGTTTTGTTAAGACTGTACAAGGCACTAGTTAGACCACGACTAACAGTTTTGGTTCCCTTGTCTCAGGAAAGGCGGAGGAGGTAGTCTAGAGAATGGTCACTAGGCTGACACCAGGTATGGAGGGACTGTCTTATACTGAGAGGTTGAGTAGATTAAGCCTGTACTCTTTGGATTTTAGAATAAGGTGACCTTATTGAAACATAGCAGATTGTTAATGGTCTTGACAGGGTAGATGCAGAAAGGTTGTTTCCCCTTGCGGGAGGGACTAGGACCAGAGGGCAACATCTCAGAGGGAGGGATTGCACAGCTGGGACACAGATGAAAGTAGGCAATTGTTTTTGCCCGAGAACGTAGTGAATCTGTGGAATTCTTTATTGCAGAGGGCTGTCGAGGTTAGGTCATCAAACATATTCAAGACTGAGATAGATTTTTAATCTGTAAGAGGATCAAGGCAGGAAAGTGGAACTGAGGATTATCAGGTCAACGGTGATCTCATTGTAACATGGCAGGCAGACTCGATGGGCTGAATAGCCTCCTCCTGCTCATACATCATATGGTCTTAAGACCTCGAATTCTTATCCTTTAACATTGGTGGAAGGGAAGCTGAGAAATAATTGCAAAAGGAAATGAGGTGGGTACTGGAAGTAAATACACTAACAGTGCTTTCGAGGCAGAGTGGAGAATGAGCTGAATATAATCTGACTTGTCCTGATGGAGCCACTTTTCAATTTTTCTCTAACTCAGGGAGACTACTGAGCAAATTTCAGAAAGATTAAGTTTGCCACAACTGTGCATGCACACTTTCTTTTAAAAGATCCAAAGCAATAATTTGCTATCTTAAATCAATTAGTAATTAATCAATTCAGCAATTAAAAAGGTGCCGAGTAGCAGATTGAAAACGAATAAAATCTTATTTAGCTGATTCAGTGAAGCAGCCGTGTGGAGGGAGACTAGGGTCTGGGGGCCTGGTGCTGATCTGAGGGTTTGAGTTTAACTAACACTGGTCTTGTCTTTGTCTCTGGTGACACGCGTTCTGGGCTGGCCTCTGTGGAATTCATACACAAGTGGGGCTCTGAGGTGGGTTGTCTTTCAGTCAGAGTTTTTCTTCTCCTTCAACGTGGTTAGGTTTTTGGAGAGGAGAAGGGAGGGCCAAAGGTGGATGTGTGTTGGATCTTTCACATCCGAATGTATACACTCTCTCTCACTCCACCGCTGTCTTCATCTGTCTCACAACACACACACTCATGCGCACGCAAATGCACGCACACACGCTAGCACACACACACTCTCACACACACACACGCACAGGCATACACACACACACACACACACGCACGCACAGGCATACTACACACACACACGCACGCACAGGCATATACGCACACACACGCACCTGCACACGCTCGTGCACGCAAATACACACACACGCACGTGCACATGCACACACACGCACGCATACCCATGCACACATACACATGCGCACATGCACACACACATGCACACAAACACACATGCACACAAACACACACACGCACACATGCGCACACTCTCACACACACATACGCACACACACAAGTGTGTACCTACACACACCTATGTATGTGCACACACATGCACACGCACGCGCGTACGCACACACACACACACATGCATGCATACATGCACACACTCACAGACACACATACACACATGCACACACACATACGCACGCATACACAAACCTACACAGACCTACGTATACGCACACACACACACTCACACATGCACGCGTACATACACCCATGCATGCACACACACATGCACACACTCACATACTCACATGCATGCATACACACTTGCGCACACATGCATACGCACTCACACATATATGCACGCATGCGCACACATATGCACACGCACATACACATATATGCACACATGCACACACGCGTGCCATGCACAGACACACACAACTTTCTCTCTCACACACACACACACACACGCATGTGCACACACACGTGAGCGCACACATACCATCACACACATACATTCTCACATACACACACACACACATATACACACACACACACTTACTCACACACTAAGGGGGCCCACTCCACCATCTTCAATGCAATCCAACTAGATAAGGGGGTCTGCCCCTACTCCATGGCCTACTCCCAGCTTTGCCCCAACCCATGCTGACCACCTTGAGCCCAGGCCCCCTCACTCATTCAGCAAGCATTGTGTCCCTTCGGGAATGAGATGTTGGGCCTGGGCTTCTGATTAACCCCTTCCACTCTGACCCTGAGCCAGAGCTCTTCCATAGTGTGGGATTTCCCTGTTTCTGTAAGTACTCCTGTAACCTGGAGGCAGACCTTCTGTGGACAGGCCAACACCGTTGGGGTTGGGTGGGGGTGGGAGGGGGGTGGGGGGAGGGAGTGGGGGGGCTGCCTGTTGAACAAGCCAGGATGAGGTTGATCCACAGAATTGGCAGTGGTTCAACTGGCCGAATGATTACCTTATAATAAAACTACTGCTTAACCTGAACCTATTTCTCCCTTCTCTCTGACTGCAATTTCGCTCTGAGACCTCACTTTATATCCTGCTTTCTCTCTCTCTCTCCCTCTCTCTTTCTCCATCTACAAGATGCATTGTTGAAATTGATTTAACCTCCTGAGACAGCACATTTGAAACCGATAACCACTTGTATTGAGAAGGACAAGGGCAGCAGATACATGCGAACCTGCACGTTCCCCTCTGAGCCACTCACCATCCTGGCTTGAAAATATATCTCCCTTTCTTCAGTGTCACTGGGTCAGATCTCTCTGCCTAACAGCTCTCTCAGGGTACAGCTTCACAAGGGGAGTTCACCAGCACCTTCTCAAGGGCAATTAGGGACAGGTCATAGGTAGTGGCCACACAGAGATGCCTGCATCCCACCAATAATTTCTGTTTCCTTTCACTCAGTTGATGTCCCTTTTCCTCTTTCTGCCTTATATTAATTATAAAAGGCCTGTACAATGGAAGGAAAATAATCTTAACACTGTGATCCATCCAAGAAGGGAGGCCTGGTCAGCACTGCTGCCTCACAGTGCCAGGAACCCCAGGTTCGATTCCAGCCTCGGGCAACTGCCTGTGTGGAGTTTGCACATTCCCCCCGTGTCTGTGTGGGTTTCCTCTGGGTGCTCCAGTTTCCTCCCACTGTCCAAAGGATGTGCAGGCTAGGTGAATTGGCCATGCTAAATTGCCCATAGTGTTCAGGGATGTGTAGGTTAGGTGCATTACTCAGCAGTGTAGAGCGATAGGATAGGGGATTAGATCTGTGTGGGTTACTCTTCAGAGGGTATCAGAATGTGGCTGGGAATGGAAGGTTTGGCTTCGTGGGAGGGGCTGGAGCTTCTTTTCACAGGAGTGTGGGAGGTCGAAGGTTGAACTTATGGAGGTTTATATAATCATGAGGGGTATAGATAAGATGAATGGTAGATATCTTTTCCCTAAGGTAGGGAATTCTGAGACATGGGGACATATTTTAAGGTGAGGAGGGAAAGATTTAAAAGAGACATGAGGGGCAACTTCCTTTTTAACACAATGGTTCATGTGTGGGACGAACTCCTAGAGGAAGTGGTGAATGTCGGTACAGTTACAACGTTTGAAAGACATTTGCTTCAGTACATGAATAAGCGATGTTTGGGGGAACATGGGTCAAGTGAAAGCAAGTGGGACTAGTTTCATTTGGAACTATATAAATACCCACTTGGGTCATTAATATCCCTTAGGGAAGGGAATCTGCTGTCCTTACTTGGTCTGGTCTACATGGGACTCCACAGCAATGAAACAGGTTAGCAAGGGCCATGAGGGGCAGACAACAAATTCTTGCCCAGCCAGTGGTGCCTACATCTCCTGAATGATTAAAACAAAATACAGACCAGGGACTGCCAAGTGGGAGGAACAAACAGAATAAGTTGGTGAATAATAGGCACAGTAGAAATTTTTTTTTGGAGAGTTTCTTTTCAAATAGAATGAGCTACCAGAGACGGAGATGGAGGTTGATACGATTACACCATTTAAAAAGCATCTGGATGGAGAGATCAATTGGAAGGGGTTTAGAGGAATATGGGCCAAATGCTGGCAAATGGAAGTAGATTATTTTACGATATTTGGTTGGCATGAATGAGTTGGTGTTTCCATGCTGTCCAGCGCTATGACTCTAAATAGGGGACAATGTGGAGGTAAGTGGTTAATCAGAATCCATCAATGACCATTTATATTCTTATAGAGACTTCAACATGACAAACCATCTCAAAGTTCTTCAGGAACCATTATAAGATAAATTAATTAATTGAGAACACAAAGAACAAAGAAAATTACAGCACAGGAACAGGCCCCTCAGCCCTCCAAGCCTTTGCGGATCCAGATCCTCTATCTAAACCCATTGCAAGGATCTGTGTCCCTCTGGTCCCTGCCCATTCATGTATCGGTCTAAATACATCTGATATGACGCTATTGTGTCTGCTCTACCACCTCTGCTGGCAATGCGTTTTAGGCGCTCACCACTCTCTGGGTAAAGGCCTTTCCACGCATATCTCCCCTAAACCTTTCCCCTCTCACTGTGAACTCGTGACCCCTAGTAATTGACTGCCCCACTCTGGGAGAAAGCTCTTTGCTATCCACCCTGTCTGTGCCTGTCATGATTTTGTAGACCTCAATCAGGTCCTCCCTCAGCCTCCATCTTTCTGATGAAAATAATACTAATCTACTCAACCTCTCTTCATAGCTAACACTTTCCGTACCAGGCAACAGCCTGGTGAACCCCCTTTGCACCCTCTCCAAAGCATCCACATCCTTTTGGTAATGTGGTGACTAGAACTGTATGCAGTATTCCAAATGTGGCCGAACCAAAGTCTTATACAACAGTAACATGACCTGCCAACTCTTGTACTCAGTACCCCGTCTGATGAAGGAAAGCATGTCATATGTCTTCTTGGCCACTCTCTTGACCTGCATTGCCACCTACAGTAACAATGGACCTGAACACCCAGATCTCTCTGTACATCAATGTTCCCCAGGGCTTTTCCATTTACTGTACAGTTCGCTCTTGAATTGGATCTTCCAAAATGCATCACATCGCATTTGCCCGGATTGAACTCCATCTGCCATTTCTCTGTCCAACTCTCCAATCTATCTATATTCTGCTGCATTCTGTAACAGTCCCCTTCACTCCACCAATCTTAGTGCCATCTGCAAACCTGCTAATCAGACCACCTATACCTTCCTCCAAATCATTTATATGTATCACAGACAACAGTGGTCCCAGCACAGATCCCTGTGGGACACGCTGGTCACAGCTCTCCATTTTGAGAAACTCCCTTCCACTACTACTCTCTGCCTCCTGTTGCCCAGCCAGTTCTCTATCTATCTAGCTGGTACACCCTGGACCCCATGTGACTTCACTTTCTCCATCAGCCCACTGTGGGGTACCTTATCAAACGCCTCACTGAAGTCTATGTATATGACATCCACAGCCATTCCCTCATCAATCAACTTTGGCACTTCCTCAAAAAATTCTATTAAGTTGGTAAGACATGACCTTCCCTGCACAAAACCGTGCTGCCTGTCACTGAGAAGCCCCTTTTCTTCCAAGTGGGGAATAGATCCTATCCCTCAGCAGCTTCCCTACCACTGACGTCAGGCTCACCGGTCTATAATTACCTGGATTATCCCTGCTACCCTTCGTAAACAAGGGGGCAGCATTAGCAATGCTCCAGTTCTCCGGGACCTCACCCGTGTTCAAGGATGCTGCAAGACACCTCAGTGAAATCACATCAGATGACCGAAAGCTTAGTCAAAATTGATCATTGGGAAAGAAATGTTAAAAAAAATCGGAAACATGGAGTTAGTGGAGTGAGGGGATCATAGAGATACTTGAAAATTGTACCAGAAATGAGCGAATCAATTCCGTTGAGTTCTTAATTCATTCACAAGGCCTGTTGTTCCTCAATGTACATAAATACTGTCCTCCATGAGAAAGAAATGCCTTTGATTTCTCCAACAGCAGGGAATGTCGAATTCCAACGTTTTGTTTTTCTTGATACAGAAAGACAGTATAGAATTGCCTTAGTACCTGTGAATGTAGTTCATGATTTTTTATGAATAATGTAGAATTTGCAATAAAAAAATAGAGGACATATAAATAACAACCAGATTGCTGTGGAGCTGGATTCACATGTAGGCCAGACCAGGTAATTATGATCAGTTTCTTCGCTAAAGAGGAACTTTAGTAAAGCAGATGGGTTTTTCCTCCGAACATTTGGTAGCGTTTTCATTAAACTCTTAATTCCCAATTTTTAAGCGAATACAAATTCATCTACCATGGCTGGACTTGAACCCAGGTCCTGGAACATCGCCTGGCTTTCTGAATTGCAACAGGTACTTCTTCTCTAACATGATGATTTCATTCATGTGCGATCCCACATTTTGGAAAAATTGCACTTTGGAAACAGCGCTTGAAGTGTTCCTAAGGCAACCGCGTTACAGCAAACACAGTTTTTAAAAACTCGCACTTTAGAAACAACGTTGCCAATTCTTCAATCCCATGACAACGAATTTGCGTTAACTAAACGCGTGTTATCGCAGAACCTCCTGTATCTAGCACTAATACCACTCGGCCATCCTTGAGCGAGTAGAAGGTGACGTTAATGGTCTGTCCCAGATCCCTGGGCTGCGTGTGTCTTTTCTTGGGATGGTTCGAGGAGAAACTGGGAGGGCAAAGAAAGTCAGCTGCAGCTTTAGGGGCTCGCAGAGCTGCTCTCCCTGACTGACTTCGAAAGCTTGGCTGTCAGATTTGGAAAGCAAATTTTATTTGCTGATGGCTGTTCTCAAGCACACTGCCATCGTCAGAGGCACTGAAGCAATGCATTTCTGAAAGAATTAAGCTGACCTTAAATTGGAAAGTATTGTCCCTCCTCAGGCCTTTGCTGCGCCTCTCAATATTCTCGCCATGAGTTAGTTCATGTAATAAATTGTTTAGTTAAAGATGCTCAAATTTAATTAATCCCACCCAGCACACATGAGCTTTCAAGCTTTCACTAGCTGATGTTAAATGTGAAAACCCAAAAGTCAGAAGTGCAATCTGAATTAAATCTATTTACAATGATCTTTCTGTCAAGATGGTGCTGTTAATTCATTCCCAAGCCACCTACAGATGTACTCTTTGCTCAAAAGGTGAAAAATTATAAATTGAAGTTTCTCAAACTCTCTGCAGACTGGAGGAATAGATTAAATGCCACATTCAAAATGCCATATTTGTGATCTGACCAGGTCTGTTGGTCATTGGAAACCCACTCCTGACCCATCTTGTTGACCAAATGGCACAGAGGACTCCATGGTGGCTCAGTGGTTAGCACTGCTGCCTCACAGTACCAGGGACCCTGGGTTTGTTCCAGCCTTGGGCGACTGTCTGTGGGGAGTTTGCATGTACTCCCTGTGTTTCCTTTCACAGTCCAAAGGTTAGATTTTTTTTTAAGATTAGATTCCCTACAGTGTGGAGATAGGCTCTTCAGCCCAACCAGTGCACACCGACCCTCCGAAGAGCAATGCATCCAGACCCATTCCCCTATATTCACCCCTGACTAATGCACCTAACACCATGGGCAATTTAGCAAGGTCAATTCACCTAACCTGGACTGTGGGAGGAAACCGGAGCACCCGGAAGAAACCCACGCAGACCATAAGACCATAAGACATAGGAGTGGAAGTAAGGCCATTCGGCCCATTGAGTCCACTCCGCCATTCAATCATGGCTGATGGGCATTTCAACTCCACTTACCCGCATTCTCCCCGTATCCCTTAATTCCTTGAGACAACAAGAATCTATCGATCTCAGCCTTGAAGACATTTAGCGTTCCGGCCTCCACTGCACTCCGTGGCAATGAATTCCACAGGCCCAGCACTCTCTGGGGAGAATGTGTAAATTCCACACGCAGTTGTCCAAGGCAGGAATTGAATGGGGTCCCTGGCGCTGTGAGGCAGCAGTGCTAACCACTGAGCCACTGTGCTGCCCTAGGCTAGAGGGCTTGGCTGTGCTAAATTGGCCCAGGGACCTGCAGGTTAGGTGGATTTGCCGTGGGAAATATGGGGTTATGGGGGTAAGGCTGGTTCTGTGTGGGATGCTCTTCACAGGGTTGGTGTAGACTCAGTGGGCTGAATGGCCTCTTCTGCTCCATGATTCAATGGGTTTTCACACTCCTCCTGTAGGATCGTGTTCAAGGCTGAATTTGACTTGGGAATTGTGTCATTGCCAATTGATTCGAGAGCATGAATTGACCAGTTGGATCCAGCATTGAGATGAATAACTATTAGTGACTGAAGGGGGCATGTTTGCCAGGACATTGGGAGAATGTTTTGCTTTCCTTTGGAAGGCCGCTTTGGGATTTATTTTTGTTTTAGGCCCTTCTGGACAGGTTTAATCATCCTCTGAAGGACAGGATTTGTGGTAGTGCCAATGTGCCAGCCTAGATTGAGCTGTCATACCCCGGAGTGGAACTTGGACTCATGCCCTCTGATTCAGAGTGTTACAAGCTGTGCCAAGCTGGCAAGAGAAAGCTCTCATAAATCTCAAAACCAGCAGCAAAGGGAGAAAAGGGAGAGAAAAGAGAAAAGAATATAATCTGAACCTTGGAGCACAAGTGACTGGCAGAGGCTGCTGCCTTTATTCATGTGGATATTAATGGCGTTGGCCTTCAGAGGCCTAGCATTTAGGGTCTGTCGAATGGAGACAGGCCTGATTAGTATATGCATAATTGCTATCCAAAATCAAATGGAAATCTTTCTTTTCTACATTGAGTGTTTTATAAATTGAAGTCATAAGGCGATGGCTGAAAGCACATCAGCAGTGCACAGACAGGCAAATGAAAACAGAGGCAGTAGATTTATTGAAAATGGCAGCTCACCAAAGCCTGTCATACTGATAAACATCCAGCACTGCAAGGCAGTTCTTAATCTTCTTGAGCAAAGGGCATGTCAGAGCACAGTTCCAGTGCTCAGTCATTGAATGTGACACAGGTGATATGTCCTCTTATCTTTGTGAGAATGTAATGCAGTTGATGCTTCACGGCTATTCATGTCCGGGGTCACAGACCTCAACTGGAGCTGAAATCATCCTTCCCACATCCTAACTCGCGCAGAGTGTCATCAGTCCTGTACTCACAAAGCCTCTTCCTTGCATTCGTATCCCGCCTTCCACTCAACTGTCTCCACACCTGGACCTGCCTGTCGCTCTGCAACCTCCCAAAATCTCGGTACTCCTCCAGTTTTACCCAGAATGCATCCTCAATGGCTTGGGCGCATGTCCAGCTCTTTAGCAATCGTTGCTCGCCTCATGATGAGATCTCCCACTGCAGAGGAGCTAAGATGGAGCACAGTACAACCAAACTGAAAACTTTAGGCTTTTGTACAAATGCAGCTTTTTATATAAATGATGGTCAAGGTAGCACTGTGGAAGCAATTGTGTCCACTTCATTTGCTCCTCTCTCACATGCACAAATAGTACTGGGGGTCACAGTTTCACATTGAAATGAGGAGAAGCATCTTGACTCAGAAAGTTGTTTGAATTTGGAATGTGCTACCTGGGAGAGTAGTGGAGGCAGATTCCATATGAGGTTTCGAAAGAGAGCTGGATGTACAGGTTGTTCTGCTATAATACACATTTTGTTACTGCAAATTCACTAGAGTGCGATTAGTGAATTGGGGAAGCAGTGACCTTTAGAGTGTGTATTGATTATAACACGATCCCAGCCCTGTTAGTTTAAATGCTGAAATGCGATTTTCTTATTGCAAATAAGATCAGAACTACCACGTAATGGCAGAACGAAGTTTATATTTGAAAGTGACAAATTGAGAGGGTTACAGAGATGGGAATGGAGAGTGGGGCTGGCTGAGAAATTGCTGACATGTTGGGCCGAATGGCCTCCTTCTATACTGTAAAATTCTAGGATCCTATAAAATAAAAACCTGTTCTAAAATGTTGTACTTGGACCAGTATTACATGCTGCTTAATGTTCTAGTGGCGGCGGTTTGGAACGTTTCACTAGGTTAGGAAGTTCATTGTAATTGAAGAGACTCCCTACTACAGTGTACAGAACAACCTCGATTATCCGAATGAGACGGGCGGGGAGTTCGCATAACTGATTGTTCAGATAACTGACTGTTTGGATAACTGATCTGATCGTAAACAAATGAAGCATTTACGGGACCTTGGGATCTTGTTCAGATAATCCGAAATTTGGATAATTGATGTTCAGACAACCGAGATTGTCCTGTACAGAAGACTGAGACATTGTTCGAGTGTGAACTGTGTGTGACTGTCACAGTATTTGGAGTTATTGAAGAAAACCTCCATTCAATGACCATAGGTCCAGGCAACTGGTTGGGTCTTAGAGCAGTAACATCAGGAAACCAGCAGTCAAAAAGGAGTGTGCCAGGGTAGTTTGGATGTTATATGGTGTGTCCATGTTATAATGCCACCTTGTTACCCTGTCTTGATCGTAATTCCTTAAACCTTCACATGCAAGCTCAAAATTCCCAATTACCGAGATATCGCGCTGGCCAGCAAACCATTCAGCTTCAGAACATGGGCTTGGCTCTCGAGAGTGAGCAAGGCGGCCTGCGTGAGGAGGCTTCCCTCAGGAGGTGACAGTCTAGCTCTGACTTTGCTTCCTCTTGCGGAGGTTTAAAATGGAGTTGCCACCTGAAATGGAGGCCCGGCAGGGAGGTGACGATGGGTGGTGTAGCCGTTAGAGGAGTGGTTTTGAGGTGTACCTCGGACTGAGGAGAGAGCAGGCAGTGGCACCGATAGAATGAGTGCGAGGTGGCAGAGAGAGAGAGGGAGATGAGTGTGCCACTTAACCATGGCAAAAGAGAGCAGGGCTTTGGCCTACCTGATGGTAGGACCTAGAGACGGGATGGATTCCCCCCCTGGCAACCTCAGCCCAGACTGGCATGGTCAGGTGACTGGGCCACCTCTTCCCCTTGACACTGCCCAAGTCCATCTTTCCCTTTTCGGCTGTTTTCTGATTCAGGGAGCAGGGCAGCTTCGGAATGCCAGCGCTCACCTGCCTACACAACGGCCTTTTAAAGATGGAGTGATCACAACAGGTGTTGGCCTGTCACCGGATATCTGCCCATTGGCAAGTTGTCTGAGAGAGGCACGTGGTGAGATGGAGCAGAAGTTGGAGAGGAAAGGTGGCATAGGGCCAGGGTGGGAAATTAATGCATTTGGTAAGATCGGGCAAGAGAACTGCTGGGCCTATTGGCAAGAAGCTCCTCAGAAAACTCAACCCAACTCAGACTGAGCCAATAAAACCTGGAAGATTCTGTTTGTGGACCTTTGGAGTTGGGAAGTCCTCTCGATGACTGGCTGTGCATGAAAGAATGTAAATAATAGATTCCCTACAGTGTGGAAAGAGGCCACTCAGTCTATCTAGTCTGTACTGAACCTCTGAAGAGCATCCCACCTAGACCCATAATCCCATAATCAATCCACCCACCCTGTATATGTTTGGACTGTGGGAGAAAACTAGAGCACCCAGAGGAAACCCACACAGACACGGGGGAGAATGTGCAAACTCAACACAGTCACCCGAGGCTGGAATCAAACTCAGGTCCCTGGCGCAGTGAGGCAGCAGTGCTAACCACTGAGCCACCATGCCACCCATCAGTGCTATTCCTTGTGGATCTGATGCAGAGAAAAGGGATACAAACAATTTCCTCAAAGTTGCAAAATCACAAAGGCAGTGAACATTTTGCACGGTTGACTTCTTAACGGAAGTTGTTTTTACAGACCAGGAACATGCAGAAGTCCTGAGACTAAGCTGGATTGTTTACTCTGGCTCTAGGGAACCTCCTTGCATGATGTTGTGTGACCGGGATTGTTTATGGAGTTACTTCCAGTTATGTGCTTCCAATTAAACCTGTTGGACTATAACCTGGTGTTGTGTGATTTTTAACTTTGTACACCCCAGTCCAACACTGGCACCTCCAAATCATGAATTGAATTAGCTTTGAATCAGTTTTGTTAGCACGTGTTCATGTGAGTACACATGCGTTCGTGTGAGTACATGTGTGTTCAATTGAGTACACACGTGTTCATGTGAGTACACACGCGTTCATGTGAGTACACACATGTTCATGTGAGTACACATGCGTTCATGTGAGTACACACGTGTTCATGTGAGTACACACGCATTCATGTGTACTCACTTTCTGCTTTCAGAGCAGAGAGGGTTCAGTGGAGATTGGGTAGAAAAGATTTAAAATGGTGAAGGCACTTGATAAACGAGAACTAGCGGTTGGAGGGTCAGTCACAGATTTGAGATAACCAGCAAAGGAAGATGTGACAGTCTGGAATGCACCATCATCCGAAAGAGAGATGGAAGCAGATTCAAAAGTAACGCAGTAAAGCAAATTGGATATGGAGCTTAATACTGCAGATTATGTAGGTTCACATGGAGAACCAAGCACATCTTACCTTCCTCAGGTGGGCTGCGGCTGGGGAGCCAGGCTCTGGGAGGTTGCTGCACCAGAGAACGCGGTGTGGATCCGGCACTTCCTCATGGCTGCTTTGGCAGCTGCTGCAGATGAGGTGTCCCTGGGTCTGGCAGTCTCAATGGCCTGGGGTTCCTTTGAGGTTTCTGCAATGTCTTCACTGTGGCCTGGCTGGGCTGGCCCGGCCCTGAAGGGGTTCCTGTAGGCAGCTTCGGTGTGACCCGGGACGTGCTTTTGATGATTGCTTTCCTCAGCATCATGGGGACTAGGCCCGGGATTCCAGTGAGGGGGAGGCAGGATAGCGTACTCGAACCCAGCGCCATGAAATGGACAAAGTGGACTCTCTTTTTTAAAATTTATTTTCTTATGACATTATCCTGGAAGGACTTGTATTCTGAACTTCTTATTTCTGTATTTTTCTAATTTATGACAATGATTTTGTATTTTGAAGATCTGTAATCCTGGACTCATAGTCATAGAGATGTACAGCACAGAAACAGACCCTTCAGTCCAACCCGTCCACTCTGACCAGATATCCCAACCTAATCTAGCCCCGTTTGCCAGTACTTGGCCCATATCCCTCCAAACCCTTCCTATTCATACACCCATCCAGATCCTTTTAAATGTTGCAATTGTACCAGCCTCCACCACATCCTCTGGCAGCTCATTCCATACATACATCACCCTCTACGTGAAAACGTTGCCCCTAAGGTCCCTTTTATATCTTTCCCCTCTCACCCTAAACCCATGCCCTTTAGCTCTGGACTCCCTTGACCCAGGGAAAAGATCTTGTCTATTTATCCTATCCATGCCCTTCATGAGTTTATAAACCTCTATAAGGTGACCCCCTCATCCTCCAACGCTCCAGGGAAAACAGCCCCTGTTTATTCAGTTTGTCCCTGTAGCTCAAATCCTTCAACCCTGGCAACATCCTTGTAACTCTTTTAGATTAGATTCCCTACCGTATGGAAACAGGCCCTTTGGCCCACCAAGTCCTCACCGAACCTCGGAAGAGTAACCCACCCAGACCCATTCCTCTATCCTCTATTTACCCCTGACTAATGCACCTAACTTGCACATCTGTGAACACTGGGCAGTTTAGCATGGCCAATTCACCTGACCTGCACATATTTGGACTGTGGGAGGAAACTGGAGCATCCGGAGGAAACTCACGCAGACACAGGGAGAATGTGCAAACTCCACACAGACAGTCGCCCGAGGCTGGAATTGAACCTGGGTCCCTTGTGCTGCGAGGCAACAGTACTAACCACTGAGCCACCGTGCTGCCCTTTCAAGTTTCTTTATGTTTCTAATTTATTTTCCCTAAGAATTTGTGTTAAGAAGCTGTGCCCAGGTACCAAGATGACGCTGTGAGTGGCAACTTGTAAACATTTTCACTGTGATCACATAAAAACACGTGTACTCACATAAACACACGTGTACTCACATGAACGCGTGTGTACTCACATGAATGCGTGTGTACTCACATGAACACACGTACTCACACGAACGCATGTGTACTCACATGAACACGTGCTAACAAAACTGATTCAAAGCTAATTCAATTCATGATTTGGAGGTGCCAGTGTTGGACTGGGGTGTACAAAGTTAAAAATCACACAACACCAGGTTATAGTCCAACAGTTTAATTGGAAGCACACTAGCTTCTGGAGTGACGCTCATTACCTGATGAAGGAGCGTCGCTCCGAAAGCTAGTGTGATTCCAATTAAACCTGTTGGACTATAACCTGGTGTTGTGTGATTTTTAATTCAATTCGGAATGTCGAGGAGTGGGACTAATTCGGCAGCTCTTTCAAGAAGCCAGCGCTGCCCATGATAAACGGTATAATTTGCTGTGGTTAGTGGGTGGATTCCTCTGCCACAAAATCCTGTTGAAGCAGAACCTGCAAATTCTTTGATTTTCAGAGGGGATTAGGTGGTTTGATGAAAGACTGGAATATCAAAGAGTTTGGGCGAGTGAACAGACAGTGGGATTAGAGCACAGAGAATCGGACTGTGTCACCGCTTTGTCGAGGTCTTTCTTGAAGACCACCCCCACCTCTTCTTTGACTGAACAAATGACCCCATTTGGATAATTGTTAGACCTGGCTTTAGCTAACCCAGGACAGGAAGGCCTGTATTTATTACAGTTCAGAAGAATGAGAATTGACATTACTAGTACATACAGGGTCTTGACAGGATGCTACAGAAAGGACATGTGAGAGACCAGGATGAGGCAACATAGGTTAAAAAAAATTCTCTAATTTAAATTAGTGATGAGGAGATAGCTTTTTCTCTGAGTTTGTAGAGCTACAGAATAGAGGCAGCGTCATTGAATATTTTCAGGTAGAAATAGATACAAGGGTGTTGTGGAGTTCATTGATCAGATCCATGCTATCAAATGGCAGAATGTTAAGGGGTTAAATGGCCTACCCCCACTGCTAACTAGGTTCTGTTATGATCCCAGCTGAAGGTACTAGAGTCATATCTTTCCCCTCTCACCCTAAACCTATGTACCACTAATCCAGAATCCTAAACCTATGCCCTCTAGTTCTGGACTCCCCCATCCTAGGGAAAAGACCTTGTCTATTTATCCTATCCATGCCCCCCATGAGTTTATACACCTGTATAAGGTCACCCCACCAACACTCCAGGGAAAACAGCCCCAGCCTATTCAGCCTCTCCCTATAGCTCAAATCCTCTAACCCTGGCAACATCCTTGTAAATCTTTTCTGAACCCTTTCAAGTTCTGAAATATCCTTCCAATAGGAAGGAGACCAGAATTTCATGCAATATTCCAACGGTGGCCTAACCAATGTATTGTACAGCCGCAACATGACCTCCCAACTCCTGTACTCAATACTCTGACCAATAAAGGAAAACATACCAAACGCCTTCTTCACTATCCTATCTACCTGCGACTCCACTTTCAAGGAGCTATGAACCTGCACTCCAAGGTCTCTTTGTTCAGCAACACTCCCTAGGACCTTACCATTAAGTGTATAAGTCCTGCGAAGATTTGCTTTCCCAAGTTAAACTCCATCTGCCACTCCTCAGCCCATTGGCCCATCTGATCAAGATCCTGTTGTAGTCCGGGGTACTGGACAGTCAGATACCGGAGTGAAACCTGGTTTCTTACATCGTGATTTGTTTTTGCTTAATTAATTAACATGGTGGTCGGTTCTTAAGTCATAATCACATCAGGCATAAGATTTTTTAAACTGAAGTTGATTACACAAAAGAATAAACAAAAAAAAAGTATACGATTGTTAGAATTATCTCAAAAACACAGCGAAACAAAGTCCTGATGCTGCAGGGCAGAGATTTTTGCGCCACATTCATCGATACCATTTGGTGAACTGACCCCTCCTCGGTTCTTTCCCATGGACTTTGGAGAATGTTCAGCCAGTCCTTTCCAATTTGATAGATGTAAGCTTTGCCAGAAATCTAAATTTTCTCTGTTCTAATGACAGTTAGATATCTCACCAAACTCTCCTGGTTTGGAAGTTGCACAAACTACCCTTCTACTGAGGCAACGTATTCCCTGAACTGCCCTTAATCTTCCTTCAAGAGAAATCCTGCTCATCCTAAATGCTTCTGAACTGAAGCAAAGCTGATGTCTTTACATGTTAAGACCATAAGACATAGGGGTGGAAGTAAGGCCATTGGGCCCATTGAGTCCACTCCGCTATTCAATCATAGCTGATGGGCATTTCAACACCACTTACCTGCACTCTCCTCGAATCCCTTAATTCCTTGCGAGATTAAGAATTTATCAGTCTCTGCTTTGAAGACATTTAAAGTCTAGGTCTCCATTGCTCTCCATAACAATGAATTCCACAGGCCCACTGCTCTCTGGCTGAAGAAATGTCTCCTCATTTCCATTTTAAATTGACCCCCTCTAATTCTAAAGCTGTGCCTGAAAGAAACAAATTCCCAGCCTTCACCCTTTCTAAGCCATTCATTATCTTGTCTTTGCCTTATATAAACACCAGTTTTTCACATACACGTTTTCTTTAACAATGCAGGTGTCTGACAAATACTAGATTAGGTCACTGTTTCAGAAGAACTTTCTGACCTTTACTTTAAAGACTAAGTAACCAACGTACATGTGCCATATTTTGAAATCCAAACTGATTTTATATATTACACCTTCCATTACGGTTTCGATGTTTAAATGTTGTAGCAAACAAAGATACAGGTTTCTGTTTGTGAGTGAAATATGACAAAGATAGCAGGTTTCTTTAATTTGACATACTTTGCATTTATTAGTGACATTCAAGACTGTGAGGAAGAGATTTGTTTTTAAGCTGGAGAGACATGAACTCAGTGCAGGACTTGGATGAGGAAAGTATATGTACTATAACCAAGTTTGTGGATGACACAAACATAGCTCGGTGATGATACAAAGAGTTGAGAGAGAGGGAGAGAGGAGGTTATGCAAGTACAGAAAAATTGGTAGATGGAATATAATATGAGTGAATGTGAGGTTCTGCATTTTGGCAGGAAGATTAGAGGAGCTGAATATTATTTAAATGGGGGAAGATTGCAGGAAGCTATGGAACAAAGGGATTTGGGAGTCCTTGTTCATGAATCACAAAATGTTTGCGTCCAAGTTGAGTGTGCAACTGGGAAAACCTATATTTGCCTATTGACCTGTATTGCTACGGGGATGAAGTATAAAGATAGGAAGGCATTTTTAAATCTATGTAAGGCAAGAGTTAGTCCACAGCTGAGATACCGTGATCAGTTTTGGTCCCCGTATTTGGCATTAGTTGCAGTTCAGAGAAGGTTCACCAGTCTGGTGACAGATATGGAGGGACTGTCTAATGAGGAGAGATTGAGTAGTTTGGACCTGTCTTCATTGAAGCTTAGAAGAATCAGAGGTGATCTTATTGAAACATATAGTTCTTAGCGGATCTGGCATGGTAGATATGGAGAGGTTTTCATCCGTTATGGAAGAGTGTAGGACCAGAGGGCTTAATCTTACATTTAAGACAGAGGTGAGTAGAGAATTTCTTTTCTCAGAAGATGGTGACTGTATGGAATTCTTCACCACAGAGGGCAATCGAGATTGGGTCTCGATTCAGTACATAAAGGCTGCGACTGATTTTTTTTTTATCACTTGGAGAATAAAAAGATGATAATGCCACGAGGCTATCGCTTTCCCTTTGTGAGTATATCATGAGCTGCAAATCATCCTGGGTCCTTCAGTTGCAGCAGGGTACAGTGGGCTATTTGATAAACACGTTGTGGGGTTTGGAAGGTGTTGGAAGATGACATGCAATGAGAATAGGAAAGGGCCTGTAGTTTGATGCAGAACAATGGATGCACCTTGAGGAGATCTGGGGGCCAGGAGGGTGATCACGTTTCCAGCAGAGGGAAGGAAGCTGTTTAGGGGAAGGTTGAGCAGAGGACCAATCCACCTGCATTCCCACGGTGGAGATGATCCATCAGAACAAAGGCCACTGGCACCCAGCATCGCTGAGGCCTTTCAGAATGATGTACGCTGTTGCCTCAAAGTGCCTTTGCCAGTCATGCCCTGAAAGATGCCATCACATTCTCAGATGGTTGTAGATATCTAACTCAGAAGGAGATAGCTGTATTTCTTCAGGCTGAAGGGATCAAAGGACATGGAGAGAAAACAGAAACAGGGTGTTGCATTAGACACAATGAGCCCAGCCAATGGAGGAGCAAGCTGGAAGGGCTGACCGAGTTTCCCCTGCTCCTATTGTTTTATGATTGATCATGCAACTCCTGTTTTCATCTGCGCCATCCTTGCCTCACCCCTCGCTATCCCTTTTGATTCTGTGATTCATATCGTTAAGAACTGGCATCCGGTAGCCACCGCATCCTCAAACAGACGGGTACGAGGAAGAGGCTGACACACAATCTGATATTCTCAGCCCCCAGCTCAGCTCAGACACTGGCACAGCAGATGTCTTAAAGGCTGGCACCATGTTGGGAACTGCCTGAGGACTTTCTGGAGTAGCCCCCGTGGCCGAATGGATAAGGAGCCAGGGATTTTGGGTTCAAATCCCACCTGCAGTTTGAGTTTGATATGCAATAAGGGGAAAGCTTTATGGTGGCTCAATGGTTAGCACTGCTGCCTCACAGAGCCAGGGACCCCGGGTTCGATTCCAGCCTCAGGTGGCTGTCTGTGTGGTGCACATTCTCCCCGTGTCTGCATGGGTTTCCCCTGGGTGCTCCGGTTTCCTCCCACAATCCAAAGATGTGCAGGTCTGGTGAATTGGCCATGCTAAGTTGCTCATAGTGTTCGGGGATCTGTAGATTAGGTGCATTAGTCAGAGGGAAATGTAGAGTAATAGGGTAGGGGAATGGGTCTGGGTGGGATACGATTCGGAGAGTGGATGTAGACTTCTTGGGCTGAAGGGCCTGTTTCCACACTGTATGGATTCTATGATTCTATGATGATCAATGATGTCTTGGGTGGGGCACTGGTGTTAGCGTTAAATGAGGGAATACAATAGCTCATACAGCCCCTCTGGAGGGTGAGGCTGCTCATCAACTCTCCTGTAAGGATCTTGGATGAGGACCTTGTTTGGGGTGGATTAAAGATAACACCGGAATTGTGCACATCATGAGACTTAATGCTTCGATAGACCAGCGTGATTGTCTCCAGCCGCTGATTAGCAGCATGGGGTCCACTGCACCGTGGTATGCACGTCACTCAGAGCTTGGAGCCCGATGTGGAAAGGGTGCATGCATCTCCATGGTGACGTTGCCAGATGAACCCTGTTTTATTGATCAGATGAGATTTAATAAGGAAGGCCATGTCAGGGATGTTTCAAGAACATTTCCTCCCAGTAAACATGACTAAGGCAGACTCTGTTCGCGTCATCGAGTCATGCAGCACAGAAACAGACCCCTTGGTCCAACCAGCCTACACTGACCAGAATCCCAAACTAAACTAGTCCCACCTGCCCACATTTGGCCCAAAATCCCCCCAAAGCCTTTCCCATTCATGAACTTATCCAAATATCCTTTAAACATTGTAACTGTACCTGCATCCACCACTTCCTCATTCCATGCACAAACTTCTCTCTCTCTATATATTAAAAAAATGCCCCTCATGTCATTTTAAAATCTTTCTCCTCACACCTTAAGGATATGCCCTCTAGTCTTGAAATTCCCTACCCTAGGGAAGAGACCTTTGCTATGTACCTTATTTGTACCCCTCATGATTTTATACACCTCCATAAGCCAATCTAGCTTACCTTACTTCGTAGCTGTTTGCATAACCTTCCCTGTATAAATTGTCCGCCATGTTTCCTACCTTATAACAGTGGCTTTGTTTTAAAAGGAGTTGAAGTGCTTTGTGGACATGCTGTAGGTCATGCAAGGTGCTGTATAAATGCAGGTCTTGCATTTAAGTACATTGGCACAAGAGAGAAGTTGGAGTTAATATATAAATCAAAACAAGCAATCTCCAATTTAATGGGTTAGACTATACACACTTGCCTATGTTTCAACTTCTGGTTATAAATAAATCTGAACAATCGATTTAGCCTGTAGCCTGGCTTCTGTTAACTGAAGTAATGGGAGTATATGGGACATGGGTGAGAAATTTAACACCATCCACACATGCAGAGGATGGTACGTGTTTGGACTGAGCTGCCAGAGGAAGTGGTGGAGGCTGGTACAATTGCAACATTTAAGAGGCGTTTGGATGGGTATATGAATAGGAAGGGTTTGGAGGGATATGGGCCGGGTGCTGGCAGGTGGGACTAGATTGGGTTGGGATATCTGGTCGGCATGGACGGGTTGGACCGAAGGGTCTGTTTCCATGCTGTACACCTCTATGACTCTATGACTTGTATTGGTGTGGTTGGTGAATCCCAACAGCAGGGATCAAGATTGAAACTTTAAGTTTTTAGACAGCTTGATCTGCTCATTTTGATCAGCATGTCTAGCCAAAAGTTGAATCAGAGGAATGTCAGTGTCAACTTAGTTTATCTGATCACTGCTGGCATAGGGATTGACCTGACTACTTCATTGGAGCGGGTAGTTTGGCAGGAGGAGGGAGTCACTATTCACTGAATAATGAGGAGAGAAGCTTATTAAGTTTGGGCTGCAAACACTTTAAAAGGGTGGAGCACATTGTAACACTCCTGTGTGGAAAATGGCCAACTGTGTGCAATAAAATGGAGAGCTATCACTGCTTGTAAGATCATACCCAGCAAGGTTCAGTGGATGTAAGATCTGAAAATGTGTTGCTGGAAAAGCGCAGCACGTCAGGCAGCATCCAAGAAGCAGGAGAGTCGACGTTTCGGGCATGAGCCCTTCTTCAGGTACGTCTCATGCTCGAAAAGTCGATTCTCCTGCTCCTTGGATGCTGCCTGACCTGCTGCGCCT
This sequence comes from Hemiscyllium ocellatum, assembly GCF_020745735.1. NCBI lineage: Eukaryota > Metazoa > Chordata > Chondrichthyes > Orectolobiformes > Hemiscylliidae > Hemiscyllium > Hemiscyllium ocellatum. Next base: position 64,123,925 of record NC_083414.1, read on the forward strand.
TTCCAGCAACACATTTTCAGTTCCAATCTCCAGCATCTGCAGTCCTCACTTTCTCAGTGGATGTAAGATGCCTTGTTATAGGAAGGACGTTATTAAACTGGAGAAGGTTCAGAAAAGACTTACCAGGATGTTGCCTGGAGTGGAGTGTTGGAGCTATAAAGAGAGGCTGGGACTTTATTCCACAGAAGCATAGGAGGTTGCAGGGTGACCTGATTGAAGTTTATAAAATCACCGAGGGACATAGATAAGGCAGATGTCTTTTCCCTTGGGTAGGGGATTTAAAAACCAGGGGGAGTATTTTTAAGGTGCGAGGAGAGAGTTTTAGAAGGATACGAGGGCAACATTTTACATAGAGAGTGGTTCGTGTGTGGAATGAACTGCCAGAGGAAATGGTGGATGCGGGTACTGTTACAAAATTTAACAGACATTTGGATACATTCATAAATAAGAAAGGCTTAGAGGGAAATGGGCCAAATGCAGGCAAGTGGGGCTAGTTTAGTTTGGGAACATGATCAGTATGGACCAGTTGCAGTGAAGATTCGGTATGATTCGATAACGGGCCTGAGGAAGTGATATGTAAGTTGAAGTTAGGGACGATATTCTGCACAGATGGCTTTGAAAACTGAATGGTTGCCCAGAGTAGAGCAGCAACCAGCGATCTTGCTGTTTACAAAGCTACCTGACAAAATGATTTGCATCACACATTAGCTGCACACATGTACATTCTGCTCGTCCTTATGAATATTCTGAGACACAGCTGACAGCCGAGGGTTTTATTGAACAGATGGTCCCTGGAACGACATTTGAATATGTATCGTTTAGAATGGAAATTTACTTTTGGAGTCAGGTAATCTGTTACGTTAGTTTTTTTTTCACCTGGGTGAGACGGCATGGGCCACCGGGAACTGGCAGCGAACGCTCTCGAAATGTATAGGTGCCACCAGCAAGCTGAGGGAACCATGAGAGAATGTGGAAGAGCTTCCCTAGGATTTAGCTGCCTCCCGGTGGGGAAGAGTCTACCCTCCATTTAGCGTCTCCGAGAATCTTGGCATGCAGGAGTGACTGTGGGGCCATCAAACTGCACATACCGTCTCCAGGACACACTGTATCGTCAATCCTTCACCCGACTTGAACCAGGCAACACTGATGCAGTGCCCTGATGGCTTCACGTCTGTGTAATAGAGAGGTGAAGGGGGCAGGGTGAGAAATGGTAATCGGACAGGATTAGGGAGGGTTTAGAGGGATATGGGCCGAGTGCTGGCAAATGGGACTGGATTAATTTCGGATCTCTGGTTGGCATGGACGAGTTGGACCGAAGGGTCTGTTTTCCTGCTGTATAACTCTATATAATTGCTGGAGTAAGGGCTCATGTGTTGCAGTGGTAGTGCCCCTACCTGTGGACTAGATGGTCCAGGTTTAACTCCCATCTGCTCCAGAGGTGTATCGTAGCACCTCTGAACAGGTTGATGAAAAGGAATTTGAAAAAAAACATCAGGAGGGTAATGGAATACTGCCCACTTACCTGGAAGAGGGAAGCTGCAGCCTCACAGCACCAGGGTCCCAGGTTCGATTCCAGCCTCGGGCGACTGTCTGTGTGGAGTTGGCACACTCACCGTGTGTCTGTGTGGGTTTCCTCCGGGTGCTCCGGTTTCCTCCCACAGTCCAAAAATGTGCAGGTCAGGTGAATTGGCTGTGCTAAATTGTCCATAGTGTTGAGGTTCATTAGTCAGAGGTCTGGGTGGGTTACTCTTTGGAGGGTCAATGTGGACTGGTTGGGCCGAAGGGCCTGTTTCCACACTGTAGGGAATCTAATCTAATCTAAACACTCAAGAAGCTTGACACCATACAGGACAAAGAAAATCCTAGTTGATTAGGCCCACAGACATCACAGGATTCAGCTTCTATCCCAGTGGGTTGGAATGTGAAATGCATGGTCATGCAATTTGGGATAGCCATCTTTTAGTGGAAGCTCAAGTCACTTTTAGCAACTGTTTTAAAAAAAGTTTGATTTTAAGTGTTCAGTTAATTTCCTGCTGGTGGATTAAATATCATTATTTGGACATAAAGATCATCCTCATAACAGCCTGCTGTTATGTCCCATGACTTATAAACTTTCAAGAAAGGGAATTGCTTGATCAGAAACAATGTTAGCCCACTAAAAACTGCAAGTGGGGATATTGTGGGGATATTCCAGAAGACTGTGGGGACATGGCTGACATGTTGAATAATTATTTTGTCTCAGTGTTTTGTAGAAAAGAACAAAATTAATAGTGGAACTGGGACAGGGACTAAATAACATAATCACAAGTAAAACATGGGTAATATAGAACAGAGAACAGTATTAGGGAGGGTTCGGCCCTCAATGTTTGTGCCAGCCTTTTATCCCACTCTAAGATCAGACTAACCTACATACCCTTCATTGTATTAACTTCCATGTGCCTATCTAAGAGTCACTTAAATGTCCCTCATGTATCTGGCTCTACTGTCACAGCTGGCAGTGCATTCCACGTACCCACCACTCTCCGTGTAAAGAACTTCCCTCTCATATCTCCCTAAATATGGAATTATAGATTGACAAATCCCGAGTACCTGACGGTTTCCAGTAGGAAGCGTATTGTAGATGCCCTACTGTAATCTTAGATTAGCCTAGATTCAGGACTCCTCCCTCTTGATTGGAAAATTGCACATCTCTCTGCTTTTCAAAAAGAGCAAAAAAGGAAAGCCGAGGATTTACAGGCCAATTAGCCTAATATCAGGGCAATTGCTGGGAGTCTGTAATCAAGGATGGGTAACATCAAGACGTTTCAATTAACCAGAGAGAGCCAGCAAAGCTCCATGACACATAGGTGATGCCTGACAAGCCTTTATTTTGAACAGACGACTAAAGTAGTGGACAGGGGAATGTCTATGGATGTTGTTTAAATGGACTTCCAGAAGACATTTGATAAAGTTCCACCTAAGAGCCTGTGATCTAAAGTAGAACCCAATGGAATTGAGGACAAGTTATTGACATAGCCAAGAATTGGGTGTGGAGGAGGTGGCAGAAAGTAGGAATAATGGGCATGGACTTATATTGGTGGAATGTGACTGGTCGTGTCCCACCAGGATCTGCGTTAGGGCCGCAGTCATTCCCATTATTTCATAACGACTTGGATAAAAGCCTAGAAAGTCATTCATCCAAATCTGCTGATGATACAAAGTTAGGTGGCTTTGTAGACAATGTAGATGATAACGTAGAGTTAGAAAGGGATATTGATAGACTAATCGCATGGGCGAAACTGTGACAGATGGAGTTCCATGTAAACCAGCCTGAGGTTATCCATTTTAAACTAAAAAAAAAACAGAGTAGGCTACTTTCTAGATGGTATGAAGTTGGCATAGTTGATGTCAAAAGAGTCATGGGAGTTAATGTGTATAGATCTTTAAAATGCTGTAATAGATGCAGGAAATAATCAAGAACGCTAATAAAATGCTGACCTTTATGTTGAGAGGACTAGAGTGTTTGGACACAGAAGTTATGCTGCAGCTTACAAAACATGGTTAGGCTCCACTTGGGGTACGTGAGCAGATCTGGGCTCCATTGCCTGAGGAAGGATGTATTGGTCTTAGAGGGATTGCAATATCGGTTTGCAAGAATGATACCTAAACTTCAGGGCTTAGTTTATTAGGGGAGTTTATACAAATTAGACTTGTTTTCTCGAATATTTAGAAGATTAAGGGGTGATCTTCACGATATTAACAGGAAAAGGCAGAGTAGATAAAGATAAACTATTTGCAAAGGTGGGGGATTCTGGAACTAGGGATCAGAGTCTGAGAATTAGGGCCAAACAGTTCAGAAGAGATGTCAGGAACTCAAAGCATGCTGGATGTTTGAACTTTCTTCTACAACACACAATTGATGCTAGATCAGTTATTTATTTTGAATTTGAAATCGATAATCTTTTGTTAAGGGATATAGGCAAAAGGCAGCTGTTGAAGTTCAGCCACAGATCAGCCATGATCTTATTGAATGGCAGAACCGGCTCAAGGGGCTGAATGGTCTCTTCCTGTTCCTATCAAACATGCTGTTACTAACTGCGAGGATAATGCCATTATGTGATTATTGTCTCCCAGCACAAATGTGGCTTTTTACAGTCTTCTTGCTGGATGAGTTTTAATTAAGAGTACACCTTGCTCTCTCTGTGGCAGTCTTCTGCTACTGACCCACAGCTCCAAGTAACTCTTCCCCCTGCTTACCTCCAAGCTGTTTGTAGGTTCTCGTTTCTGTAAGGAGTCACACATATAAATCCAAAACTAAAGCACAAACCCCTGCAGTATATCTCCATGGCAATATGACAGCCCCACCCCCAAGATGGCCCAACGAAAGATTTATACCAGCCATCTCCAAATTCCGAACCTGTCCTTGGATCAGATCTGAAAAGTATATGGATACTTTAAAAGCTCCTTTGTTTACCAGGTGTTTTCCAATATTTCTTTGATCTGGGGAAAGTTCATAAATATTTAACATTTCTAATGGGACAACTGTGATCTTACTGGATTCCCTGGCTCCCTTAAGCAGCTAAGAGAAGGCTACCTATTGCTTATCGTTTCCCCATTTCCACCCCCTGACTATATGGAATAATCAGAGCTGAAAATGTGTTGCTGGAAAAGCGCAGCAGCAGCATCCAAGGAGCAGGAGAGTCGACGTTTCGGGCATGAGCCCTTCTTCAGGAATGAGGAGAGTGTGCCAAGCAGGCTAAGATAAAAGGTAGGGAGGAGGGACTTGGGGGAGGGGCATTGTGAAACATTGACTCTCCTGCTCCTTGGATGCTGCCTGACCTGCTGCGCTTTTCCAGCAACACATTTTCATCTCTGATCTCCAGCATCTGCAGTCCTCACTTTCTCCTATATGGAATAATCAGAGCCCACCTTGGAACTGCAATGAGTTTAGCTCTGTTTCTAGGCAACTCCAACCTGGTGTTTCTGTTACCTTGTTTTTGAAAATTCCACTCCCCAAAGTTATGCTCCTAAAAATATGAATCATTACATTATACATATTTTCAACACTGTGCTTTTCATATGTTGTAACATCAAAACCGAATTCAGCTGTGACTTTATGAACATTGAAGCGATCCCTGTCTGAACTGTTATCACTTGAATCATGGCCTGGACAAACATGTCAAACTCCGATTCATAAATGGATCAAATTCAACCCGTTCTGAATTGTTTAGTCCCCTTTGGCTTGGTGTCTTCCCGTTCTGAGGAGAGGTGGCAGTCTGTTTCCTCCCTTATTAAAGCCTTCATTGGGCTCTGGGGATGTACTGCCTGTTTACTGATGGATTCTGGACGCTGGAAATTAGAATTTTAGTCTCATGAAAAAGGCTAATGTGCCTTTATGACAACTTTGACCTCCAAGGAATTGGGAGCTATCAAGATGAATGAACTCATTGGCTGGTATGGTCTACAGTCAGAGATAACCCGGGATGTAATCCCATCTCCTTTAGCAAGTCACTCTAATACAATTCTAGGAGTTGCTTCAGATACCCATCCCCTCAGCTGTTACCCCTATGCTCCCTGCCAATCCCTTTGAACAGGCAAGTAGGGCCACCTTGCCTGCAACCCCTCACTCAGGGTTCCCAAAGCCTGATCCTTTGCTTCCTACGTTTTCATTGTCTGCTTCGTTCGATCCAGACAGAGCTGGGATATAACCACGTCACCATCAGTTTGTCAATGATGTTTCTGGTTCGTGACTCTGTTAAGGGGAAATTCCGTCACCTTCCCATCAGGTGTATGTTCAAGATCACCAGGCACTGTTCTGACGAAGAGCTGGGGGAACACCCAATTGGTATCTGGGCCAATGTTTATCCCACAACGGATATCAGAGAAACAGATTATCTAAACATTATCACATTGCTGTCTGTGGTAACTTGCTGTGCACATATTGGCTCTTAAATGTTTCCTACAACAGTGACGCTGCTTGTAAAGTACTTGATTGGCTCCAAATCATTTTGGCACAGTGTATATTGATTGTAAGGCACTATATATAAATGTAAGTCTTTCTTTCAAAGGATGCTTTCACAAATAGAGCTTTTAACAGCTTGTGTGTTTCAACATGAAGTGTATGTCCTGTTTATGTTGTACCTTTCATTGGCAGTTCAACCTCTTGCAGGATTTCAATGCGTTGCTTGTCTGTGTGTCAGTCAATGAGTCTGTGACAGATGCGATGGGTTGACTTTGATCATGATTGTATTGCAACAACACGCTCTCTAATCTTGTCTGCAGTGCATCAGCTGAAATTTTTTTTGGCCTCTGTGTTGTCAGACTGTTTGTTTGACATCGACTCATGGATGAGTCATATCCTCCTCCAGCTCAGCATCAGGAAGACCTTACATTTATATCGCAGCTTTCATATTCCCAAAACGATTGGACAATTCGCACACTCCGATAAGCAGATTATCCCTGTTTTTGATGTTCTCAATGGGATAAGTGTTGGCCAGGGCAGTAGGGGAATCTCCCCTCGATATTTGAGTGTAGAAGTTGGGAGGTCATGGTGTGGTTGTGCAGGACATTGGTGAGGCCCCTTCTGGAATACTGTGTGCTGTTCTGGTCACCCTGCTATTGGAAGGACCTTATTAAATTGGACAGGATTCTGAAGAGAGTGACCGTGATGTTGCTGGGAATGGAGGGTTTGAGATTTAAAAACAGGCTGGGACTTTTTTTAACTAGAACAGAGAAGGTTGAGGGGTGACTTTATAGAGGTTTATAAAATTATGAGGGGCAAGATGAGATAAGGTGAATAGCAAGGGTCCTTTCCCTAAGGTGGGGAATTCAAAATTCAGGGGGATACTTTTAAGGTGAGAGGGAAAAATTAAAAAAAAACACTCGGGGCACCATTTTTAAACAGAAAGTGGTTCATGAACTGACAGAGGAAATGGTGGATGTAGGTACGGTGACGACGTTTCAAATGCATTTGGATATATACATGATTAGGAAGGGTTTAGAGTGATAGGGGCCAAGTGCAGGCAGATGGGGCTGGTTTAGTTTGGGGACATCCCCCCACCAACCCATCTTCCATTCCTGACACCTTCCCCTGCAACTGCAGGAATCGCAAAACCTGTACCCACACCTCCCCCCTCACCTCTGTCCGAGGCCCTAAAGGAGCCTTCTACATCCGACAGAAATTTACCTGTACTTCCACAAATGTCATCTCGTGTATTCGTTGCACCCGATGTGGTCTCCCCTACATCAGGGAGACAGGACGCCTACATGCTGAGCGCTTCAGAGAACATTTCCAGGACGCGCACACTAACAACCCCACCGCCCCGTGGCTGAACACTTCAACTCTCCCTCCCATCCACCAAGGACATGCAGGTCCTGGGCCTCCTCCATCACCAACCCTTAACCACCTGGAGGAAGAACACCTCATCTTCCGCCTCAGGACCCTGCAACCACACGGGATGAATGTGGATTTCAAAGCTTCCTCATTTCCCCTCCCCCACATTATCCCAGTCCCAAGCCTCCAACTCGGCACTGCCTTCCTGACCTGTCCATCACCTATCCCATCTATCCGCTCCACCCTCCCGACCTACCACCATTATCTCACCTTCATTCACCTGTCATTTTCTCAGCCACCTCCCCTCCCCAGCCCCAACCCCTCGCCTTTATCTCTCAGCCCTACAGCCCATAAGCCTCATTCCTGATGAAGGGCTTATGTCCGAAACGTCGATTCTCCTGTTCCTTGGATGCTGCCTGACCTGCTGTGTTTTTCCAGCAACACATTTTCAGCTTCATCAGGTTGAGCCTACACTCATTGGGGTTTAGAGAAATGAGATGTCACCTCGTACGATTCTGACGGGACTGAAATTTCCCCTTGCGCAGCCACCTAGATGTTGGATGCCCAGTTAAAGATTGAGAGGGCTCCCATTTAAGATAGAAAAACGTAGGAGTTCCTTCTCTCAAGGGGATTGGTAGTTTCTGAAATGCAGTTCGAGGAGGCTGAGTATTCGGGGTTCAGTCAGACATTTTTATTGCCGTGGGAGATGAGGGGTATGAGGGGAGGGAGGGAGGCAAGAAAGTGGAGTTAAGACCGTTGTCAGCCATGATTTTATTGAGTCTGGGTCAAACTCTTGGTCTGACAGGGTCTCTCGCTTTCCTAATTCTTATGCTATTCTGTTCACTGAGGAATGTCTTGTGAGATGGTTGGAAGTGTGTGGGTCGATCACAGCTCATAGCATTGGCATTAAAAACAAAACGATATTAGCTCCTTCCACCATTGGCTGCCAGACCATTTCAAGGTGGGAAGAGGCCTTGGGAAAAGATGTGCTTTTCGGTCTGACTTTGTGAGCCTCTGTCTGACTTATTTCCTTCAAGCTGAAGCGAGCCTGCAGTTTTTGACACTTTTTCTTTCATTTTTGTGTGAGAATCGGCTTTCATGAAATAATCCTAGATGGGTACGTGCAGAAGCTTGAAGGATTTTGAAATGAAGTGGGAATTGAGCCTGGGCTGGTAATAAATTCCGCTTAATTAAAAAAGGAGAAATGGAGCAGTGATTACTGGGAATGTTCCGACAGTGTGTGAGATAGACTGTAGGGGTTGCTTGTGATGTTGTTGTCATTCTGAAATCTGTTCTGGCATTCTTGTGGGCGGAGTTCCCTTTGCAATAACTGGGAAAAGCGAGTCTGCACCTTCTGTAATCGCAGTCAACATCCGTGGGGAGATGTGAGGAGTGACAATAAGCTGTAAACTCGATTACACGTCTCAGACAGGAGGCACTGGGAGAACAACACTCAGCTCCTAACACCTGTTCCTGCAAACGATGGTTTCCTCACTGCAATGTTTATTTTCTCATTGCAGTATAGAAAGGCTTGCACTTACAGTGCGAGGAAACCAGTGGGATAACACCTCAATACCAGGGAAAGGGCTGCTCAGTAACTGTGAGAAATATTTCACCAACACAGTTAATGGTAGGGCTCTGGGGAGTGTTGTCAAACAGAGAGACCTCGGGGCGCAGGTACACAGTTCCTTCAGAGGGATGGCACAGGTAGACAGAGCAGTGAAGAAGGTTCCGGATTAGTGGTGCTGGAAGAGCACAGCAGTTCAGGCAGCATCCAAAATTACCTCAGCGAAGAAGGCGTCTTGCCTTCGTCGCTCAGAGCATTGAGTACAGGTATTGGGATGTCATGTTACAGCCGTATTAGTACGGCCACATTTGGAGTACTATGTATAATTGTGGTCTGCCTGTTATAGGAATGGTATTGTTAAACTGAGAGGTTGCAAAAAGGATTTATGAGGATGTTACTGAGACTGGAAGGTTAGCATTGCAAGGTGAAGCTGGATAGGCTGGAACTTTCTTCCATAGGACGCTGAGGAGTGCCCTTATACAGGTTTATAAAATCATGAGGGAAACAGATAAGGGTTTTTTGTTCATTCATTCACAGAATGAGAGTGTCACTGACTCGGCAGTATTTAATACCAATCCTAATTGCCCAGAGGGCTGTTAAGAGTCAACCAAATTGCTGTGAGTCACATGTAGGTAAGGAAGGAAGTTTCCTTCCCCAAAGGACATTGGTGACCCAGATGGGGCTTTCCCTCTAACTCGACTATTAATTCCAGAAGGTTAATTAGCAAGGTCTTTACCCTATCAAGGGTAGGAGATCCCAGAACTAGAGGGCATAGGTTTAGGGTGAGAGGGGAAAATATGAAAGAGACCTAAGGGGTAACCTTTTCACACAGAGGGTGGTACGTGTATGGAATGAGCTGCCAGAGGATGTGGTGGAGGCTGGTACAATTGCAACATTTAAGAGGCATCTGGATGGGTATATGACTAGGAAGGGTTTGGAGGGATATGGGCCGGGTGCTGGCAAATGGAAAAGTTGAGGAGACATGTTTCGCATGGTCCAGTTAGACTATAGGGTCTGTTTCTGTGTTGTATGGCTCGACAACAGTAATTTCCAATTTCTCATGTCCTCAGAACAGAACTTGATTAAGATTGAAAAGGAGAAGTTTGATTTGTGACCCTGTAAAGTTTGTATTGAAGTTTGTGCAGTTATTTTTATTTGGCATTGCTCTGAACCCTGCGAGAGAAGTGCTCAAAAGGAAAAATTACTTCCAATTTCATGCTTCAAACACGCCTCCATCACCATTCTCTTCATCCCACTCTATCAGCGTGGCCTGCTTTTGCTTGCTCCATGTGTTCATCCCTGTTAAATGCATGAGTGGATTAGAGCATCACCCAATTATTAAAAAAAATAGTCTTCCAGATGTTGGCAAGATCATTTTTGTGGCCCTGGTTAGTCAGAACCTGTCGCTTGGCTGAAGGATATTCGAGAAAGTGAGCTTTTATGACAATGTACAGTAATTATGCAATTGTACCAGACTCCACCACATGCTAAGACCATAAGACCATAAGACATAGGAGTGGAAGTAAGGCCATTCGGCCCATTGAGACCACTCCACCATTCAATTTAGCATCCCGGCCTCCACTGCACTCTGCGGCAATGAATTCCACAGGCCCAGCACTCTCTGGCTGAAGAAATGTTTCCATATTTCTGTTCTGAATTGACCCCCTCTAATTCTAAGGCTGTGTCCATGGGTCCTAGTCTCCTCATTTCACAGAAACATCCTCTGGCAGCTCATTCCATACATGTGCCACCCTCTGTGTGAAAAAGTTATCCCCTAGATCCCCTTTATATCTTTCCCCTCTCACCCTAGTTTTGCACTCCCCTACCCTGGGGGAAAACATTTTGGCTAGTCACCTTATCCATTTCCTCCATGATTTTATAAGGTCACCCCCTCAGCCTCTGACGCTCCAAGGAAAACAGCCCTCGGCCTATTCAGCCTCTCCCTATAGCTCAAACCCTGGCAACATCCTGTAACTTTTTTCTGCACCCTTGCAAGTTTAATAACGTCTTCCCAATAGCAGGGAGTTGAACAGATCAATTGTCAATGTGGTGATTCACGACGCCTCTTGAGGGCAATTAGACATTGGCTGGGGAGGAGAGATAAAGGTAAAACCCTGGTCCCCTTCACTTATTGTTCACAACCGATGTAGTTGCTTTGGAGTGGTGGGTGGGTGTGTGTGTTTCTAAGCTTACTTTAGTGGGTGGCCAATTCAAACAAGCAGCAGCAGACTCTTGTGAGTTTAAAGGTAAAGAACGTTATTTATGTACAGGATCAGCATGAAAATGTTGAAACGGTTTTATCATTTACACAACACCCAACTCAAGGAAGGCCTTTTTAAAGGCAATAGTGCTCATACATAAGTGTCAAATCAAAAGATTGGCTAACAAGTTCACAAGTCTGGCTTGTCCCAGGAGATCTGTCAGTTCAGGCTGGCTCAAAGGGAAAACAGGAAGAAATGTTTGGAAATAAATATACTGGAGCATCGTTGTGAGGGATACAAGACACATCAGACCTAGGTGTGTCCTTCACAGTGTTTACTGGGGTTTCCCCTGGTAAAAGGGAGCTATTTTCCACTCTCGACTTGCAGTTCAAAACAGCTGAAGTCAGATCCAGGGATTGTTGCAGAACTGTTTTGAATATGAGATTTAGATATTGTTGTCACATGCACTCAAGTACAGGAGTGCAATGAAAAGTGTATAATGTCACCACGCAGGGCACAATCTTGGGTACCAAGGTACCTAGGTACAAAGAAACGTAGCACAACCTAGTAAGAGAGACAGTGTTAAGAGGTTAAGCATTACTTCCTTGAAAAAGTAGAAAAATAAAGCACTCCGGTGATATTGGAATGGTTTGAAGCTATGAAACTAGAGACTTGTGGCTTCCATATCAGGAGGCCAAGTTTCCTTCCTGATGGAGTTTTAGGATCAAACTGGGATCTTTTAAAGACCTCACAGCCTCCCAATCCTTATCAGGGGGAGAGAATGCACCTAATCTGCTGCTGTCTTTTCTGATGTTTTCTGCAGACTGCCCCATTTGACTCTAAACCCTGCTGCTTTGACCCTTGAGCTTTGACCCTTAACCCTTCCAGCTCCTCTTCAAAGATACTGTTGGCTTTTCTTTGGCTCCTGGGTGATTGATTCCAGCTATTATCCCACCCGGCTTGAGACCGTCACTGCTTGAGAAGCCAAGGATCCATGGTGTGGATAGTTTCGGGATTTGGGTGTTGACACTTCCTAATCTGAAACTGATCCCACAGTCACAGAGGTATGCTCCCTGGATATGTGTCCTGTAAAGGGGGAGCTCCCCACCCTCACGTTTTCGGCTCAGAGCTTACTGGAGGCTTGGGGCAGTCTGTGACTAAGTTGTAGAGTCCACCCAAACCTTAGCAATCATCTTAGCAGTCTTGGTAAGCATTCTTTTTAAATAACAGGCCGTTAGTTCCAGAGACCTATGAAACAAACAGAAGCCACGTTTCAAGATGTAAGTTGGACGTGCCTTCTCTGGACCTGAGCCCAGTGATACTCCGTCCAGTGAAGAATTACAAAGTGTGTAAAATATCATTCTCATGCACCTTAATAGCAAAGCCATCCCAGAGAATCTGTCCATCCTATTTCTCATTCCCTCAGTGCTCACTGAGTGCTGCTATGTGCTTCAGTTTTGCTCCAGTGCTGTAATTTTTATGTTCAGCTGGCACCCCACTGCCTTTTCTGCTTACCCTGTCTTCAAGTATCATAAGGACTATATTTAAGACCATTTTAAAGGTCCTGGCTTTTCTACATTTAAGCTTATTACAGTGAAACCTGTACACGTCAATTTAGGAGAGTTGGTGTCGAGTGGCATTATGTCCTTATGTCCTTTTTGTAACCACATCTTGTATCTATCAAAGGTGAACGATGTCACAGAGAGGAATGGGAAGGATTGCTGCTTCCTGGCACCCTGTCTCCTCATTATTAGTTCGTCAGGCACATTCCAAATGGAGCTGGTGCAGAGTAAGGTCTGCAATTGTCAAACGGTGTTTCCAGTGCGTCTGTGTCAGTCAGAGTGGTTCAGTACCTGATGTAACAGCACTCTGATATCCATTTCACCCACCAACCATTATCCCCACTCTGTGTGCGACGACCAGTTTACATCCAAATGGTAGTCAGTCCTCTGAGAATTTCTGCTTTGTCAGTCTTCAGTTATATTGCTAGAACTTGCTGAGTGAGAGAGAAAGAGACAGAGCGAGCAAACGGTGGCTTCTGGACAAGGTTTAAACCCAGTGAGAAATTAAAAGAGCAGCCAACTTGGTTCATCTATGAGGAATGTTGGTACCGACCGGCCTTGCATTCCCTTGAGCATAAGGGTGATCTAATTAAAATGGTTTATGTGATTTAGATCAGTGTGGTGCTGGAAAAGCACAGCAGGCCAGGCAGCATCCGAGGGGCAGGAGAATCGATGTTTCGGGCAAAAGCCCTTCACCAGGAAGCCCTTGAGGGGCAGAATATTGTTCCCATGAGCATACACCATCACCGGGACGATACTCAACGTATTGACTCGAGAGGGGAAGTGAATAAAACAATTGAGATGAAAGATTGGGTCTGGCATTTTTACACCTGGAGGAAGTTAATCATTTAGCCGTGATAATGCAGGCCACAGAGATCAGAAGAGCCTGCTATTACCTGGTTGAATGAGAGCACCCACCAGACCCAAGTCTTACCATTTGTGAATTTGAATTTCCACTGAAGAGGTTTGAGCTTATAGTCTATACTGACCCTCTAGCGCAGCACTGAGGGAGTGCTGCACTGTCTGGGAGGGAGGGGCGCGATTTGTTTGATAAAGAATCTTGGGAAATCCCTTCTCCAGGTTTGGATACAACAATGCATGTCATTGAGACGCATACCCCTCTCTTCAAATTAGTGAAGTTCAAAAATGGACACAGGGGTTTATTGTTTTATACCCTCCCATCAAATATAAAACTTAAGGGAACTCAGATTGTAGCCTTCTGATTCGAAGTGTGACGGTCACAGAAACACCTCGGATTGGATTAGACTCACAGTCTGGAGCCGTCTTTCAGTCACTTTGTGAAACAGAGACCTGACCTGTGAGTGATTTGGAGATGCCGGTGTTGGACTGGGGTGTACAAAGTTAAAAATCACCTGGTGAAGGAGCGATGCTCCGAAAGCTAGTGTGCTTCCAATTAAATCTGTTGGACTATAACCTGGTGTTGTGTGATTTTTAACTTTGACCTGTGAAAGAAATCCCTTATCACAACTTGAGGCAGCACCAAAACATACTTTAGCCCTCAAACCAACAGGACTGGGGTTTCCCAGCACTCTGCGGGAAGCTAGGGAAGAGATTGCTAGACCCTTGCTGAGATATTTATATCATTAACAGCCATGGGTGAGGTGCGGAAGACTGGAGATGGCTAACGTGGTGCCAGTATTTAAGAACAAATGGTGAGGAAAAGCCAGACATCTATAGACTGGTGAGCCTGCAAGTTGTTGGAGGGAATCCTGAGGGACAGGATGTATATGTATTTGGAAAGGCAAGGACTGATTCGGGATAGTCAACATGGCTTTGTGCGTGGGAAATCATGTCTCTCAAACTTGATTGAGTTTTTTGAAGAAGTAACAAAGAAGATCGATGAGGGCAGAGCAGTAGATGTGATCTATATGGACTTCAGTAAGGCGTTCGACAAGGTTCCCCATGGGAGACTGATTAGCAAGGTTAGATCTTACGGAATACAGAGAGAACTAGTCAACTGGATACAAAATTGACTTGAAGGTAGGACACAGAGAGTGATGGTGGAGGGTTGTTTTTCAGACTGGAGGCCTGCGAACATTGGAGTGCCACAAGGATCAGTGCTGGGTTCTCTGCTTTTCATCATTTATATAAATAATTTGGGTGTGAATATTGGAGGTATAGTTAGTAAGTTTGCAGATGACACCAGAATTGGCAGTGTATGAACTGTGAGGAAGGTTACCTCAGATTACAACGGGACCTTGATCAGACGGGCCAATGGGCTGAGGAGTGGCAGATGGAGTTTAATTTAGATAAATGTGAGGTGCTGCATTTCAGTAAGATAGGCCAGGGCAGGACTTATTCAGCTAATGGTTGGGCCCTGAGGCACGTTGCTGAACAAAGAGACTTTGGAGTGCAGGTGTACCGTTTCTTGAAAGTGGAGTCAAAGGGTAATGAAGAAGCTGTTTGGTATACCTATCTTTACTGGTCAGTGCATTGAGTATAGGAGTTGGGATGTTATGTTGCAGCTGTACAGGATATTGGTTAGGCCACTTTTGGAAAACTGTGTACTATTCGAGTCTCCATGTTACAACAAAGATGTTGTTAAACTTGAGAGGATGCAGAAAAGATTTACAAGGATGTTGCCAGGGTTGGAGGGTTTGAGCTATAGGGAGAGGCTGAACAGGCTGGGGCTGTTTTCCTCAAAGCGTTGGAGGCTGAGGGGTGACCTTATCGAGGTTTATAGAATCATGAGGGGCATGGATAGGATAAATAGACATGGTATTTTCCTCAGATTGGGGGATTCCATAATTAGAGGGCACAGGTTTAGGATGAGAGGGCAAAGATATAAAAAGGACCTGAGGGGTAACTTTTTCACACAGAGGGTAGTGCATGTATAAAATGACCTGCCAGAGGAAGTGGTGGAGGCTAGTATGATTGCAACATTTAAAAGGCATCTGAATGGGTATATGAATAGAGGAGAAAGTGAGGACTGCAGATGCTGGAGATCAGAGCTGAAAATGTGTTGCTGGAAAAGCGCAGCAGGTCAGGCAGCATCCAAGGAGCAGGAGAATCGACGTTTCGGGCATGAGTCCTTCTTCAGAAATGAGGAGAGTGTGTCCAGCAGGCTAACATAAAAGTTGGGAGGAGGGACTTTTTTTTTAGATTAGACTTACAGTGTGGAAACAGGCCCTTCGGCCCAACAAGTCCACACCGACCCGCCGAAGCGCAACCCACCCATATCCCTACCCCTACATTTACCCCTTACCTAACACTACGGGCAATTTAGCATGGCCAATTCACCTGACCCGCACATCTTTGTGACTGTGGGAGGAAACCGGAGCACCCGGAGGAAACCCACGCAGACACGGGGAGAACGTGCAAACTCCACACAGTCAGTCGCCTGAGTCAGGAATTGAACCCGGGTCTACAGGCGCTGTGAGGCAGCAGTGCTAACCACTATGCCACCGTGCCGCCCTTAGGGGAGGGGCGTTGGGAATGCGATAGGTGGAAGGAGGTTAAGGTGAGGGTGATAGACCAGAGTGGGCTGGGGGCGGAGAGGTCAGGAAGAAGATTGCAGGTTAGGAAGGCGGTGCTGAGTTCGAGGGATTTGACTGAGACAAGGTGGGGGGAGGGGAAATGAGGAAACTGGAGAAACCTGAGTTCATCCCTTGTGGTTGGAGGGTTCCGAGGCGGAAGATGAGGCGCTCTTCCTCCAGCCGTCATGTTGCTATGGTCGGGCGATGGACATCCCTTGTGGTTGGAGGGTTCCTAGGCAGAAGATGAGGCGCCATCACTAGACCATAGCAACACGACGCTGTGAGGCAGCAGTGCTAACCACTGAGCCACCGTGCTGCCCTAATGCACCTCTTAAACCATCTCAGTTTCAATTGGTCCTGTGGGGTCTTTCTCCCCAGGCAGGAGGCAACATTTTCAGCTCTTTCAGTTTTCAGCTGTTAAACTGCGCGAGGGTTGATCTGTGTCGAAAGCACTCAGCCTCAGCATCCGATTCCTGCTCGTTGTTGTTGCTGCTTTTCACCACGCAAGGGTCCGGTGTTGGCACCTGGTGCAAGTTTGAATTATTGTAGTTATTAAATAAATGTGAAAGTTGCTTGATCTGTAGCTTGCTGAGGAGTCCTTGCTGGTAATTCATTGAGTATGGCATTTGTGCGAGCACTTAATATTAATACATGACAGCTTGGCAGTGTGTCAGACTGCAGAGGGGAAAAATATGATGTTGTTTTATTTTTCCAGTTTTGTCATCCATCACCATAGGCCCTATAAATGGCTGCCTTCCCCACTGTATCACAGCAGAATGTGAGTCACAGAGAGTTACGAATGGATTTGAACAAGATCCCAGCCCCGTTGGCCCAGGTGACTGCAGTCAGTGCAAATCAGGTTGTAAAGGGGGAAGACCTTCCTGATTTGGGATCGACTGATCGCTGCGATTGATCGTACAATCCACTCGCTCCTGTTTTCGATCAGTGCATTCGCGTTGTCACTTTGTAAAGGTTATTTCTGACCTTGTTTTTTTTGTTTGAAGAGAGGTTGTAAAGGCAGAGGTGCAGTCGAGTCTGGTTTAACAATGGAAGTGGGGGTGGGGGGGGGGGGTGTAAGGGAGAACGGGGTGGGGGTAGGCTTTTCTCCCAGTTCAGGTTTTGTCTAGGTTAGTTTAGCCATATCAGTCACAAGATGTGAGTGCCCAGGGGAGTTGCGAGCTTCAGTAAAGAACTCCTCTGACCTTCTCCTGAACTCTCTGTCTGGATGTAAGTTCTCCCCTGCCTGTAAGAATCATGTTTGATTTTGCCTTTTCCTCAAGGGGTTTGCTTATGGGATGTTACTGTATCGGAGCAGCTAATTAGTAATAGTTACAGTGTCGGGTCAGTTACGTTTTCCAGGGGCTAAGTTATTCTAAGTTCTGTTTTCTTTTGTTTGTGTTTTGACTGTAGTGATTAAATAAATTCTGTTTTGCTTAAAGTCAAGTAGTTTGACCAGCTTTAAAATAAGGAAATGTTAGGGTCTAGGCTAACTGCTTCAAATATTTTGAGGAGGTCTGATCTGGTCCATCAAAGCGTGCAGTTGGATCATTAGAGATTGTTCTAGAAGTGTTGCTGGTCAGTGCTGCAGTATCAATATCCCACAGGGACTCCAGCTCAGTATTTGGTCATTGTTGCTGGGATTAGAACAGAAAATGAGTTGAAAACGTGTGGTTTGAAGTGGTTTGCTTCCCAAGCACAGCTTGCCTGATGAAGGGCTTTCTTAGGAATTTGATGCTGGGCCTTAGCACCCGCAATGATGAGAATTGCAGCCAATGTAATCTTGTTTACAAATATGTACAGCAACAGTGTGTGTGAGTGTGAGAGTGTGTATGTGTTTGTGTGTGTGAGAGAGAGAGTATGTGTTTGTGAGAGTGTGCGTTTGAGTGTGTGTGTGTAAGTGTGTTAGTGTGTGCTTTTGAGTGTGTGTGTGTTTGAGTGTGATTGTGAGTGTGTGTGTATGTAAATGTGTTAGTGTGTGTGTTTGAGTGTGTGTGTATGTGTTTGAGTGTGTTTGTGTATGTAAGTGTGTTGGTGTGTTTGTTTGAGTGTGTGTGTGTGTTTTGAGTGTGAGATTGTGAGAGAGTGTGTGTGTATGTAAATGTGTTAGTGTGTGTTTGAGTGTGTGTATGTGAGAGTGTTTGTGAGTGTGTGATTGTGAGAGAGTGTGTGTACGTAAAGGTGGTAGTGTGTGTATTTGTGTGTGTATGTGAAAGTGTGTGTTTGAGTGTATGTAAATGTGTCAGTGTGTGTATGTATGTAAATATGTTAGCGTGTGTGTGAGAGAGAATGTTTGAGTGAGTGTATGTAAATATGTTAGTGTGTGTGTGCAGCAACAGGGCAGAACGTTGTCGGGAAATTAGTCAGAGAGTATCAGATTTCTTCCATTTCCTGCCTTTTCTCACCATTAGGGCTATGGCAGGTAGAGGTCAGCATGCTAAGGTCAAAGGTCATTAGATCATATTACTTACAGTGTGGAAACAGGTCCTTCAGCCCAACAAGTCCACACCGACCCTCCGAAGCGCAACCCACCCATTCCCCTAGATTTACCCCTTCACCTAACACTACAGGCAATTTGGCTTGACCAATTCACCTGACCCGCACATCTTTGTGACTGTGGGAGGAAACCGGAACACCCGGAGGAAACCCACGCAGACACGGGGAGAATGTGCAAACTCCACACAGTCAGTCGCCTGAGTCGGGAATTGAACCCGGGTCTCTGGCGCTGTGAGGCAACAGTGCTATCCACTGTGCCGCCCGCATTATCTGGGCCCACAGTGCATGATGGGAAAACAATGGTCTGTCTCCATGAACAATGAGGTGGAAGAATGGAAAGAGGAAACGACAGAGAGAGAAATGGTGGGAATGGGGGAGAAACTAAAATAAAGATGGGTGGATTGAATAAAAAATCTGGAATTAAGTGTTTAACGATGACCATGGAACTGTTGTTGATTATCAGAAAATCTATCTGGCTTACTAATGTCCTTTAGGGAAGGAAATCTGCCATCGTTATTGGATCTGACCTACACGTGACTCCAGGCCCACAGTGATGTGGTTGACTGTTAACTGGGTAATTAGAGATGGGCAATAAATACTCATTCAGCCAGCAACGCCCACATCCTGTGAATGAATGAAAGAAAAGAGAGTGTATGTGAGAGTATGTGTGTGTGTGTGTGTGTGTGATTGTGAGAGTGTGTGTGTGTGATTGTGAGAGTGTGTGTGTGTGTGTGATTGTGAGAGAGTGTGTGTGTGTGTGTGATTGTGAGAGTGTGTGTGTGTGTGTGTGTGTGTGATTGTGAGAGTGTGTGTGTGTGTGTGATTGTGAGAGTGTGTGTGTGTGTGTGTGTATGAGTGTGAAGAGGGGGAAAGAGACAAAGGGGGTAAAACACAAGAAAGCAATTTCAGGAATGCAGAATGCAATTTGCAGAATGGGACTTTGTATTTTCAGTGGGTTCCCCTCTGAGCCTGGAGGTTGGTGGTCAGGATTATTTGGAGTGAAAAATGCAGCAGTTTCTTAACCCTTCAATAATGAGATACTTCAGCGATGTCAATCACAGCTCGCTGATCTCTCTTCCCTCAGCGTCAGGTGCTGTTTTTGTGTAAATGTAGCTCTGTAATAATGACATATGCTGCGAATAGGGCCTAACCCTTCCAAATCCTCCAGCAAATCCTGATTGGTGTTGCTTAGTGACTGATGTCTCGGTGTACTAATTGTAATGAGGTCGGCCAGGCAGACCTCATAGGATAGGAGTCCCCTGATTGGATGTGCTGACCTGATCCAGTCAGGGAGTCCTGGCTGACAGATACAAATGGTGAATATCAGGGATGCTGGCACTCTTGTATCTGACTCTGAATGAGGCAATGCTATATGTAAATAAAGGGTGACTTGGTGACAGCACACTGGCCCCTGTGGAGTTACTTCAGAGTAAAGCACAATCCTGAAGAATAGTCGCCTTTGAGTTGGGGTAAGCACTTCTTTCATCGTGCTTTTGTTTGAAAAGCCTGATTCGTTTGATTCAGCTGTTGAAGACAGGGCCCAATGTGTGGAAAGAATGTGTTATTTTGTCCGGGCAAATGACATTGTGATGAAAAGCAGCGAGTAATTCTCCTGACGGCCCGTGGAGCTGCAGCTTTGGCTGGTATGAGGAGCCTGACTCTCCCTGAAGCTCCAGATCATAAAATCTTCCAAGAGATGGCAGACATAGTGAAGGAATATTCTAACCCCAAGCCTCCTCTCTTTCTGAGACGCTATCGTTTTCACTCAGCTATTTGAGAACCACCGGAACCCATTCTGGGATTTTTGACGAGGCCCAGATGACAGGCAGATGTATGTGACTTTGGTTTTAATCTTGATAGGTTTGTGAGATTAATGATGTAACCGGGCAAAAGCACTGACTACCTGAAGTCCAAATGGATTTCAAACAACTGGCTTTGTCATCAGAAGATGTGGCAAATACAGCTTTTGAGTTGCAGAGTATGCCGATGGAAGGGGAGACTCCCGCCACTCTCACTGACCTTGAGGAACACCAGTCAAGTGAAAGCATTGAACAGCCTCACCCAGGACATGTCCTGAGTGGAGGGGCCTCTCGGTCAGCCCACAGCAAGACCCCCAAAAACAAAGCCAAACCTCAGACAAATGGATAAAAGGTTCTTCATGATCAGGGACAGCACGCCATTGGGATTGCTGCCTGGGTATGCAGACCTGAGATGATGAAAGATATTCACTCGGATGGAATTGAGGAAGATAACCATTAGACCGGTATCCCAGAGCATCTATCCCTGGAAACAGCACCGACATTTGGTTTGGAGCATTTAAATTGCTTGGCCACATCAAAATCAGAACAGGCAAAATGAGTGGGTAAACAATCATCCGGAAAGGGTGGAGGTTGGTACTGGCACGGCCATATCAGTAATCACAGAATCGGCTTTTAACAAAATTCCCACTGGGCACTCAGTCTGAGATTTACGTAAGGGCTTCACTAGAGGTCAGTGTTCTACTATGCGGTCAGTGTCTCAGTGTCTCACCGTGCAGTCCGTGTCTCAGTGTCTCACCATGTGGTCCGTGTCCGTTTGGGGCGGCACGGTGGCACAGTGGTTAGCACTGCTGCCTCACAGTGCCAGAGACCCGGGTTCAATTCCCGACTCAGGCTACTGACTGTGTGGAGTTTGCACGTTCTCCCCGTGTCTGCGTGGGTTTTCTCCGGGTGCTCCGGTTTTCTCCCACAGTCCAAAGATGTGCGGGTCAGGTGAATTGGCCATGCTAAATTGCCCGTAGTGTTAGGTAAGGGGTAAATGTAGGGGTATGGGTGGGTTTCGCTTCGGTGGGTCGGTGTGGACTTGTTGGGCCGAAGGGCCTGTTTCCACACTGTAAGTCTAAGTCTAAGTCTAAGTGTCTCACTGTGCAGTCAGTGTCTCAGTGTCTCGCTGTGTGGTCAGTGTCTCAATGTCTCACCGTGTGGTCAGTGACTCAGTGTCTCAACGTGCGATCAGTGTCTCAGTGTTTCACCGTGTGGTCAGTGATTCAGTGTCTCACCGTGTGGTCAGTGTCTCAGTGTCTCACCGTGCGGTCAGTGTCTCAGTGTCTCACAGTTCGGTCAGTGTCTCACCATGTAGTCTGTGTCTCAGTGTCTCACAGTTCGGTCAGTGTCTCACCATGTGGTCACTGTCTCAGTGTCTCACCGTGGGGTCAGTGTCCCATCGTGCGGTCAGTGTCCCAGTGTCTCAGCATGTTGTCTGTGTCTCAGTGTCTCACCGTGTGGTCAGTGTCTCAGAGATTCACCGTGTGGTCAGAGTCACAGTGTCCCACTGTGCGGTCAGTTTCTCAGTGTCTCACATGCGGTCCGAATCTCAGTGTCTCACCGTGTGGTCAGTGTCTCAGTGTCTCACCGTGTGGTCCGTGTCTCAGTGTCTCACCGTGCGGTCATTGTCTCAGTGTCTCACTGTGTGGTCAGTGTCTCAATGTCTCACCGTGTGGTCCGTGTCTCAGTGTCTCACTGTGTGGTCAGTGTCTCAGTGTCTCACCGTGCGGTCAGTGTCTCAGTGTCTCGCTGTGTGGTTATGTCTCAATGTCTCATCCTGTGGTCAGTGTCTCAGTGTCTCACCGTGCGGTCAGTGTCTCAGTGTCTCGCTGTGTGGTTATGTCTCAATGTCTCATCCTGCGGTCAGTGTCTCAATGTCTCACCGTGTGGTCAGTGTCTCAGTGTCTCACTGTGCGGTCAGTGTCTCAGTGTTTCACCATGCGGTCAGTGTCTCAGTATCTCACCGGGAGGTCCGTGTCTCAGTGTCTCACAGTTCGGTCAGTGTCTCACCATGTGGTCAGTGTCTCAGTATCTCACCGTGTGGTCAGTGTCCCATCGTGCGGTCCGTGTCTCAGTGTCTCACCGTGTGGTCAGTGTTTCAGTGTCTCATGGTGTGGTCAGTGTCTCAGTGTCTCACCGTGCGGTCAGTGTCTCAGTGTCTCACCGTGGGGTCAATGCCTCTGCGTCTCACTGTGAGGTCCATGTCTCAGTGTCTCACCGTATAGTCAGTGATTCAGTGTCCCGCTGTGTGGTCAGTGTCTCAATGTCACACCGTGTGGTCTGTGTCTCAGTGTCTTACAGTGTGTTCAGTGTTTCAGTGTCTCACCGTGTAGCCAGTGTCTCAGTGTCTCACCATCCGGTCAGTGTGTCAGTGTCTCACCGTGCGGTCAGTGTCTCACCATGTAGTATCTCAGTGTCCCACTGTATGGTCAGTGTCTCAGTGTCTCACCGTGCGGTCAGTGTCTCAGTGTCTCACCGTGTGATCAGTGATTCAGTGTCTCACCGTGCAGTTAATGTCTCTGTGTCTCACTGTGTGGTCAGTGTCTCAGTGTCTCACCCTGCGGTCAGTGTCCCAGTGTCTCACGGTGTGGTCAGTGTCTCAGTGTCTCACCTTGTGGTCAATGTCTCAGTGTCTCACCATGTGGTCAATGTCTCAGTGTCTCACCGTGTGGTCAGTGTCTCAGTTTCTCACCTTGTGGTCAGTGTCTCAGTGTCTCACCGTAAGGTCAGAGTCTCAGTGTCTCACTGTGCGGTCAGTGCCTTAGCGTCACACTGTGCGGTCCGTGTCTCAGTGTGTCACCGTGCGGTCTGTGTCTCAGTGTCTCACTGTGTGGTCAGTGTCCCAGTGTCTTAACATGTTGTCCGTGTCTCAGTGTCTCAGGGTGAGGACTGTGTCTCAGCATCTCACCGTGCGGACAGTTTCTCAGTGTCTCAAAATGGGGTCAGTTTCTCAGCTTCTCACCGTGCGGTCAGTGTGTCAGTGTCACACAGTGCAGTCTGTGTCTCAGTGTGTGGTCAGTGTCTCACTGTGCAGTCACTGTCTCAGTGTCTCATCGTGTGGTCACTGTCTCAATGTGCGGTTGGTGTCTCAGTGTCTCACTCTGTGGTCAGTGTCTCATTTTGACGTCAGTGTCTTAATTTCTCACTGTGCAGTCCGTGACTCAGCGTCTCACCGCGCGGTCAATGTCTCACCGTGCGGTCAGTGTCCCAGTGTCTCACCGTGGGGTCAGTGCCTCAGCGTCTCACTGTGTGGTCTGTGTCTCAGTGTCTCACCGTGCGGTCAGTATCTCAGTGTCTCACAGTTCGGTCAGTGTCTCACCATGTGGTCACTGTCTCAGTGTCTCACCGTGGGGTCAGTGTCCCATCGTGCGGTCAGTGTCCCAGTGTCTCAGCATGTTGTCTGTGTCTCAGTGTCTCACCGTGTGGTCAGTGTCTCAGAGATTCACCGTGTGGTCAGAGTCACAGTGTCCCACTGTGCGGTCAGTTTCTCAGTGTCTCACATGCGGTCCGAATCTCAGTGTCTCACCGTGTGGTCAGTGTCTCAGTGTCTCACCGTGCGGTCAGTGTCTCAGTGTCTCACTGTGTGGTCAGTGTCTCAATGTCTCACCGTGTGGTCCGTGTCTCAGTGTCTCACTGTGTGGTCAGTGTCTCAGTGTCTCACCGTGCGGTCAGTGTCTCAGTGTCTCGCTGTGTGGTTATGTCTCAATGTCTCATCCTGTGGTCAGTGTCTCAGTGTCTCACCGTGCGGTCAGTGTCTCAGTGTCTTGCTGTGTGGTTATGTCTCAATGTCTCATCCTGTGGTCAGTGTCTCAATGTCTCACCGTGTGGTCAGTGTCTCAGTGTCTCACTGTGCGGTCAGTGTCTCAGTGTTTCACCATGCGGTCAGTGTCTCAGTATCTCACCGGGTGGTCTGTGTCTCAGTGTCTCACAGTTTGGTCAGTGTCTCACCAAGTGGTCAGTGTCTCAGTATCTCACTGTGTGGTCAGTGTCCCATCGTGCGGTCCGTGTCTCAGTGTCTCACCGTGTGGTCAGTGTTTCAGTGTCTCATGGTGTGGTCAGTGTCTCAGTGTCTCACCGTGCGGTCAGTGTCTCAGTGTCTCACCGTGGGGTCAATGCCTCTGCGTCTCACTGTGAGGTCCGTGTCTCAGTGTCTCACCGTACAGTCAGTGATTCAGTGTCTCGCTGTGTGGTCAGTGTCTCAATGTCACACCGTGTGGTCTGTGTCTCAGTGTCTTACAGTGTGTTCAGTGTTTCAGTGTCTCACCGTGTAGCCAGTGTCTCAGTGTCTCACCATCCGGTCAGTGTGTCAGTGTCTCACCGTGCGGTCAGTGTCTCACCATGTAGTATCTCAGTGTCCCACTGTATGGTCAGTGTCTCAGTGTCTCACCGTGCGGTCAGTGTCTCAGTGTCTCACCGTGTGATCAGTGATTCAGTGTCTCACCGTGCAGTTAATGTCTCTGTGTCTCACTGTGTGGTCAGTGTCTCAGTGTCTCACCCTGCGGTCAGTGTCCCAGTGTCTCACGGTGTGGTCAGTGTCTCAGTGTCTCACCTTGTGGTCAATGTCTCAGTGTCTCACCATGTGGTCAATGTCTCAGTGTCTCACCGTAAGGTCAGAGTCTCAGTGTCTCACTGTGCGGTCAGTGCCTTAGCGTCACACTGTGCGGTCCGTGTCTCAGTGTGTCACCGTGCGGTCTGTGTCTCAGTGTCTCACTGTGTGGTCAGTGTCCCAGTGTCTTAACATGTGGTCCGTGTCTCAGTGTCTCAGGGTGAGGACTGTGTCTCAGCATCTCACCGTGCGGACAGTTTCTCAGTGTCTCAAAATGGGGTCAGTTTCTCAGCTTCTCACCGTGCGGTCAGTGTGTCAGTGTCACACAGTGCAGTCTGTGTCTCAGTGTGTGGTCAGTGTCTCACTGTGCAGTCACTGTCTCAGTGTCTCATCGTGTGGTCACTGTCTCAATGTGCGGTTGGTGTCTCAGTGTCTCACTCTGTGGTCAGTGTCTCAATTTCTCACTGTGCAGTCTGTGACTCAGCGTCTCACCACGCGGTCAATGTCTCACCGTGCGGTCAGTGTCCCAGTGTCTCACCGTGGGGTCAGTGCCTCAGCGTCTCACTGTGTGGTCTGTGTCTCAGTGTCTCACCGTGCGGTCAGTATCTCAGTGTCTCACCGTGTGGTCAGTGTCCCAGTGTCTTACCGTGTGGTCCGTGTCTCAGTGTCGCATGGTGAGGACTGTGTCTCAGCATCTCACTGTGCGGACAATTTCTCAGTGTCTCACCGTACGGTCAGTGTCTCAGTGTCTCACTGTGCGGTCAGTGTCTCAGTGTCTCACCGTAAGGTCAGAGTCTCAGTGTCTCACTGTGCAGTCAGTGTCTTAGTGTCTCAACTTGCGGTCAGTGTGTCAGTGTCTCACCGTGTGGTCAGTGTCTCATCATGCGGTCAGTGTCTCAGTGTCTCACGGAGCGATCAGTGTCTCACCGTGCGGTCAGTGTCTCAGTGTCTCACCATGTGGTCAGTGTCCCAGTGTCTCACCGTGGGGTCAGTGCCTCAGTGTCTCACCGTGTGGTCAGTGTTTCACCGTACAGTCAGTGTCCCAGTGTCTCACTGTGCGGTCCATGTCTCAGTGTCTCACCATGCGGGCAGTGTTTCAGTGTCTCACCACGTGGTCAATGCCTCAGTGCCTCACTGTAAGGTCAGTGTCTCAGTGTCTCACCATGTGGTCCGTGTCTCACTGTCTCACTGTCTCACTGTGTGGTCTGTGTCTCAGTGTCTCGCTGTGTGGTCAGTATCTCAGTGTCTCACCTTGTGGTCAGTGTGTCAGTGTCTCACTGTGTGGTCAATGTCTCACTGTACGGTCAGTGTCTCAGTGTCTCACCAAGTGGTCAGTGTCTCACTATGTGGTCAGTGTCTCAGTGTCTCACAGTGCGGTCAGTGTCTCAGTGTCTCACTGTGCAGTCCGTGACTCAGTGTCTCACCACGCGGTCAGTGTCTCTGTCTCTCACCGTGTGGTCAGTGTGTCAGTGTCTCACCGTGCGGTCAATGTCTCTGTGTCTCACCGTGTAGTCATTGTCTCAGTGTATCACCGTGTGGTCAGTGCCTAAGTGTCGCACCGTGCGGTTTGTGTCTCAGTGTCTTAAGGTGTGGTCAGTGTCTCAACGTCTCACCGCGCGGTCCGTGTCTCAGTGTCTCACTGTGCGATCAGTGTCTCACCATGTGGTCAGTGTCTCAGTGTCTCACCATGCAGTCAATGCCTCTGGGTCTCACTGTGTAGTCATTCTCTCAGTGTCTCACTGTGCGGTCAGTGTGTCAGTGTCTCACCGTACGGTTTGTGTCTCAGTGTCTTACGGTGCGGTCAGTGTTTCAGTGACTCACCGTGTGGTCAGTATCTCAGTGTCTCACCGTGTGGTCAGTGCCTCAGCGTCTCACCGTGCTGTCCGTGTCTCAGTGACTCACAGTGTGGTCAGTGTCTCACCGTGCGGTCCATGTCTCAGTGTATCACTGTGTGGTCAGTGTCTCAGTGTCGCACCGTATGCTCAGTGTCTCAGTGTCTCATTTTGCGGTCAGTGTCTCAGTGTGTCACCGTAAAGTCAGTATCTCAGTGTCTCACTGTGCGGTCAGTGTCTCAGTGTCTCACTGTGTGGTCAGTGTCTCATTGTCTGACTGTGCGGTCAGTGTGTCAGTGTCTCACTGTGCGGTCAGTGTGTCAGTGTCTCACCGTGTGATCAGTGTCTCAGTGTCTCACCGTGCGGTCAATGTCTCAGTGTCCCACCATGCGGTCAGTGTCCCAGTGTCTCACGGTGTGATCAGTGTGTCTGTGTCTCACTGTGTGGTCAGTGTCTCAGTGTCTCATCGTGCGGTCAGTGTGTCAGTGTCTCACCGTGTGGTCAGTGTCTCAGTGTCTCACCGTGCAGTCAGTGTCTCAGTGTCTCACTGTGTGGTCCGTGTCTCAGTGTCTCAGTGTCTCACCATGCGGTTTGTGTCTCAGTGTCTCACACTGCGGTCAGTGTCCCAGTGTCGCACCGTGGGGTCAGTGCCTCAGCATCTCACCGTGCGATTAGTGTTTTAGTGTCTCGCTGTCTGGTCAGTGTCTCAATGTCTTACCGTGCGGACTGTGTCTCAGTATCTCACCGTGTGGTCAGTGTGTCAGTGTCTCACCGTGTGGTCAGTGTCTCAGTGTCTCACCTTGCCGTCCATGTGTCAGTGTCTCACCCTGCGGTCAGTGTCCCAGTGTCTCACGGTGTGATCAGTGTCTCACGGTGTGGTCAGTGTCTCACTGTGCGGTCAGTGTCACAGTGTCCCACCCTGTGGTCAGTGTCTCAGTGTCTCACCATGCGGTCAGTGTCTCAGTGTCTCACTGTGTGGTCAGTGTCTCAGTGTCTCACTGTGCCATCCATGTGTCAGTGTCTCACCGTGCAGTCAGTGTCTTAGTGTCCCACCCTGCGGTCAGTTTCCCAGTGTCTCACGGTTTGATCAGTGTCTCAGTGTCTCACCGTGTGGTTAGTGTCTCAGTGTCTCATCGTGTGGTCAGTGTCTCACCATGTGGTCAGTGTCTCAGTGTCTCACCGTGCGGTCAGTGTCTCAGTGTCTCACTGTGCGGTCAGTGTGTCAGTGTCTCACCGTGTGATCAGTGTCTCAGTGTCCCACCGTGCGGTCAGTGTCTCAGTGTCTCATCGTGCGGTCAGTGTGTCAGTGTCTCACCGTGAGGTCAGTGTCTCACCATGTGGTCAGTGTCTCAGTGTCTCACCATGTGGTCAATGTGTCTGTGTCTCACCGTGTAGTCATTGTCCCAGTGTCTCACGGAGTGGTCAGTGTCTCAGTGTCTCACTGTGCGGTCATTGTGTCAGTGTCTCACCGTGTGATCAGTGTCTCAGTGTTTAACCGTGTGGTCAGTGATTCAGTGTCTCACTGTTCGGTCAGTGTCTCACCACGTGGTCAGTGTCTCAGTGTCTCACCATGCGGTCAATGTCTCTGTGTCTCACCGTGTGGTCAGTGCCTCAGCAACTCACCGTGCGGTCCATGTCTCAGTGTATCACCGTATGGTCAGTGTCTCAATGTCTCACCGTGTGAACTGACTCTCAGCGTCTCACTGTGTTATCAGCGTCTCAGTATCTCACCGTGCGGTCAGTGTGTCAGTGTCTCACCGTGCGGTCCATGTCTCAGTGTCTCACTGTGCCGTCCATGTGTCAGTGTCTCACCGTGCGGTCAGTGTCTCAGTGTCTCACTGTGTGGTCAGTGTCTCGGTGTCTGACTGTGCGGTCAGTGTGTCAGTGTCTCACTGTGTGGTCAGTGTTTCAGTGTCTCACCGTGCCATCCATGTGTCAGAGTCTCACCGTTCAGTCAGTGTCTCAGTGTCCCACCCTGCGGTCAGTATCCCAGTGTCTCACGGTTTGATCAGTGTCTCAGCGTCTCACGGTGTGCTTAGTGTCTCAGTGTCTCATCGTGCGGTCAGTGTCTCAGTGTCTCACTGTGCCGTCCATGTGTCAGTGTCTCACCGTGCGGTCAGTGTCTCAGTGTCTCACCATGTAGTCATTGTCTCAGTGTCTCACGGTGTGATCAGTGTCTCAGTGTCTCACCGCGCGGTCAATGTCTCTGTGTCACACCGTGTAGTCATTGTCTCAGTGTCTCACGGTGTGATCAGTGTATCTGTGTCTCACCGTGTAATCATTGTCTCAGTGTCTCACCGTGTGGTCAGTGTCTCAGTGTCCTACGGTGCGGTCAGTGTTTCAGTGTCTCACCGTGTGGTCAGTGTCTCACTGTCTCACTGTACGGTCCGTGACTCAGCGTCTCACCGCGTGTTCCGTGTCTCAGTGTTTCACTGTGCGGTCAGTGTCTCAGTGTCTGACTGTGCGGACAGTGTCTCAGCGTCTCACCATGTGGTCAGTGTCACAGTGTCTCACCGTGCGGTCAGTGCCTCAGCATCTCACTTGGAGTCCGTGTCTCTGTGTCTCCCCGTGCGGTCAGTGTTCCAACATCTCACGGTGTGATCAGTGTCTCAGTGGCCCACCCTGCGGTCAGTGTCCCAGTGTCTCACCGTGCGGTCAGTGTCTCAGTGTGAACCCTGCGGTCAGCGTCCCAGTGTCTCACGGTGTGGTCAGTGTCTCAGTGTCTCACCATGCGGTCAGTGTCCCAGTGTCTCACCGTGTGGTCAGTGTCTCAGTGTGCCACCCTGCGGTCAGTATCCCAGTGTCTCACGGTGTGATCAGTGTCTCACTGTGTGGTCAGTGTCTCAGTGTCTCACCGTGCGGTCAGTGTCTCAGTGTCCCACCCTGCGGTCAGTATCCCAGTGTCTCACGGTGTGATCAGTGTCTCAGTGTCTCACTGTGTGGTCAGTGTGTCAGTGTCTCACCGTGCGGTCAGTGTCCCAGTGTCTCACCGTGCGGTCAGTGTGTCAGTGTCTCACTGTGCCGTCCATGTGTCAGTGTCTCACTGTGTGGTCAGTGTCCCAGTGTCTCACCGTGCGGTCAGTGTGTCAGTGTCTCACCGTGTGGTCAGTGTCTCACTGTGTGGTCAGTGTCTCAGTGTCTCACCATGTGGTCAATGTCTCAGTGTCTCACCGTGCGATCCGTGTGTCAGTGTCTCACTGTGCGGTCAGTGTGTCAGTGTCTCACCGTGTGGTCAGTGTCTCAGTGTCCCACCCTGCGGTCAGTGTTCCAACGTCTCACGGTGTGATCAGTGTCTCAGTGTCCCACCCTGTGGTCAGTGTCCCAGTGTCTCACCGTGCAGTCAGTGTCTCAGTGTGAACCCTGCGGTCAGTGTCCCAGTGTCTCACGGTGTGATCAGTGTGTCAGTGTCTCACTGTGTGGTCAGTGTCTCAGTGTCTCACCATGCAGTCAGTGTCTCAGTGTCCCACCCTGCGGTCAGTATCCCTGTGTCTCACTGTGTGGTCAGTGTCTCAGTGTCTCACCGTGCGGTCAGTGTGTCAGTGTCTCACCGTGTGGTCATTGTCTTACTGTGCGGTCAGTGTCTCACCATGTGGTCAATGTCTCAGTGTCTCACCGTGTTGTCATTGTCTCAGTGTCTCACCGTGCGGTTTGTGTCTCAGTGTCTCACTATGCGGTCAGTGTTTCAGTGTCTCACCGTGTGGTCAGTGCCTCAGTGTCTCATCGTACGGTTTGTGTCTCAGTGTCTTACGGTGCGGTCAGTGTCCCAGTGTCTCACCATGCGGTCAGTGTCTCAGTGTTTCACCGTGTGGTCACTGATTCAGTGTCTCACCGTGCGGTCAGTGTCTCACCATGTGGTCAGTGTCTCAGTGTCTCACTGTTTGGTACGTGTCTCAGTGTCTCACCGTGCGGTCAGTATCTCAGTGTCTCACATTGCGGTCAGTGTCCCAGTGTCTCACCATGCGGTCAGTGTGTCAGTGTTTCACCGTGTGGTCAGTGTCTCATTGTCTCACTGTTTGGTCAGTGTCTCAGTGTCTCACCGTGCGGTCAGTATCTCAGTGTCTCACATTGCGGTCAGTGTCCCAGTGTCTCACCATGCGGTCAGTGTCTCAGTGTTTCACCGTGTGGTCAGTGTGTCAGTGTCTCACTGTGTGGTCAGTGTTTCAGTGTCTCACCGTGCCATCCATGTGTCAGTGTCTCACCGTGTGGTCAGTGTCTCAGTGTCTCACTGTGCCGTCCATGTGTCAGTGTCTCACCGTGCGGTCAGTGTCTCAGTGTCTGACTGTGCGGTCAGTGTCTCAGTGTCTCACCGTGTGGTCAGTGTCTCAGTGTCTCACCTTGCCATCCATGTGTCTGAGTCTCACCGTGCAGTCAATGTCTCAGGGTCCCACCCTGCGGTCAGTATCCCAGTGTCTCATGGTTTGATCAGTGTCTCAGTGTCTCACTGTGTGGTTAGTGTCTCAGTGTCTCATCGTGCGGTCAGTGTCTCACCATGTGGTCAGTGTCTCAGTGTCTCACCATGTGGTCAATGTCTCTGTGTCTCACCGTGTAGTCATTGTCTCAGTGTCTCACCATGTGGTCAGTGTCTCGGTGTCTCACCATGTGGTCAATGTCTCTGTGTCTCACCGTGTAGTCATTGTCTCAGTGTCTCACCGTGCGATCAGTGTCTCAGTGTCTCACTGTGCGGTCAGTGTGTCAGTGTCTCACCGTGTGGTCAGTGTCTCAGTGTCCCACCCTGCGGTCAGTGTTCCAACGTCTCACGGTGTGGTCAGTGTCTCAGTGTCCCACCCTGCGGTCAGTGACCCAGAGTCTCACGGTGTGGTCAGTGTCTCAGTGTCACACCATGCGGTCAGTGTCTCAGTGTCTGACTGTGCGGTCAGTGTCTCAGTGTCCCACCCTGCGGTCAGTATCCCAGTGTCTCACGGTGTGATCAGTGTCTCAGTGTCTCACTGTGTGGTCAGTGTCTCAGTGTCTCACCGTGCGGTCAGTGTCTCAGTGTCCCACCCTGCGGTCAGTATCCCTGTGTCTCACCGTGTGGTCAGTGTCTCACTGTGTGGTCAGTGTCTCAGTGTTTCACCATGTGGTCAATGTCTCTGTGTCTCACCGTGTTGTCATTGTCTCAGTGTCTCACCTTGCGGTCAGTGTTTCAGTGTCTCACCGTGTGGTCAGTGCCTCAGTGTCTCATCGTGCAGTTTGTGTCTCAGTGTCTTACGGTGCGGTCAGTGTTTCAGTGTCTCACCGTGTGGTCAGTATCTCAGTGTCTCACACTGCGGTCAGTGTCCCAGTGTCTCACCATGCGGTCAGTGTCTCAGTGTTTCACCGTGTGATCAGTGTCTCAGTGTCTCACCGTGCGGTCAGTGTCTCACCATGTGGTCAGTGTCTCATTGTCTCACTGTGCGGTCAATGTCTCTGTGTCACACCGTGTAGTCATTGTCTCGGTGTCTCACCGTGCGGTCAGTGTCTCAGTGTCTCACCGTGCGGTCCGTGACTCAGTGTCTCACTTGTGGTCCGTATCTCCGTGTCTCACCGTGCGGTCAGTGTCTCAGAATCTCACCGTGCGGTCAGTGTTTTAGTGTCCCGCTGTCTGGTCAGTGTCTCAATGTCTCACCTTATGAACTGTGTCTCAGCGTCTCACTGTGTTATCAGCGTCTCAGTATCTCACCGTGCGGTCAGTGTGTCAGTGTCTCACCATGCGGTCAGTGTGTCAGTGTCTCACCGTGTGGTCAGTGTCTCAGTGTCTCACTGTGCCGTCCATGTGTCAGTGTCTCACTGTGCGGTCAGTGTCTCAGTGTCTCACGGTGTGGTCAGTGTCTCAGTGTCTCACCATGCGGTCAGTGTCTCAGTGTCTCACTGTGTGGTCAGTGTCTCAGTGTCTGACTGTGCGGTCTGTGTCTCACTGTCTCACCATATGGTCAGTGCCTCAGCGTCTCACCGTGTGGTCAGTGCCTCGGCATCTCACCGTGCGGTCCATGACTCAGTGTATCACCGTATGGTCAGTGTCTCAATGTCTCACCATGTGAACTGCGTCTCAGCGTCTCACTGTGTTATCAGCGTCTCAGTATCTCACCGTGCGGTCAGTGTGTCAGTGTCTCACTGTGCGGTCAGTGTGTCAGTGTCTCACCGTGAGGACAGTGTCTCACCATGTGGTCAGTGTCTCAGTGTCTCACCATGTGGTCAATGTCTCTGTGTCTCACCGTGTGGTCAGTGTCTCACCGTGCGGTCAATGACTCTGTGTCACACCGTGTAGTCATTGTCTCAGTGTCTCACCGTGTGGTCAGTGTCTCACCGTGCGGTCAGTGTATGTGTGTCTCACCGTGTAGTCATTGTCTCAGTGTCTCACCGTGTGGTCAGTGTCTCAGTGTCCTACGGTGCGGTCAGTGTTTCAGTGTCTCACCGTGTGGTCAGTGTCTCACTGTCTCACTGTACGGTCCGTGACTCAGCGTCTCACCGCGTGTTCCGTGTCTCAGTGTTTCACTGTGCGGTCAGTGTCTCAGTGTCTGACTGTGCGGACAGTGTCTCAGCGTCTCACCATGTGGTCAGTGTCACAGTGTCTCACCGTGCGGTCAGTGCCTCAGCATCTCACTTGGAGTCCGTGTCTCTGTGTCTCCCCGTGCGGTCAGTGTCTCAGAATCTCACCGTGCGGTCAGTGTTTTAGTGTCCCGCTGTCTGCTAAGTGTCTCAATGTCTCACCGTGTGAACTGTATCTCAGCGTCTCACTGTGTTATCAGCGTCTCAGTATCTCACCGTGCGATCAGTGTGTCAGTGTCTCACTGTGCGGTCAGTGTGTCAGTGTCTCACCGTGTGGTCAGTGTCTCAGTGTCCCACCCTGCGGTCAGTGTTCCAACATCTCACGGTGTGATCAGTGTCTCAGTGGCCCACCCTGCGGTCAGTGTCCCAGTGTCTCACCGTGCGGTCAGTGTCTCAGTGTGAACCCTGCGGTCAGCGTCCCAGTGTCTCACGGTGTGGTCAGTGTCTCAGTGTCTCACCATGCGGTCAGTGTCCCAGTGTCTCACCGTGTGGTCAGTGTCTCAGTGTGCCACCCTGCGGTCAGTATCCCAGTGTCTCACGGTGTGATCAGTGTCTCACTGTGTGGTCAGTGTCTCAGTGTCTCACCGTGCGGTCAGTGTCTCAGTGTCCCACCCTGCGGTCAGTATCCCAGTGTCTCACGGTGTGATCAGTGTCTCAGTGTCTCACTGTGTGGTCAGTGTCCCAGTGTCTCACCGTGCGGTCAGTGTGTCAGTGTCTCACCGTGTGGTCAGTGTCTCACTGTGTGGTCAGTGTCTCAGTGTCTCACCATGTGGTCAATGTCTCAGTGTCTCACCGTGCGATCCGTGTGTCAGTGTCTCACTGTGCGGTCAGTGTGTCAGTGTCTCACCGTGTGGTCAGTGTCTCAGTGTCCCACCCTGCGGTCAGTGTTCCAACGTCTCACGGTGTGATCAGTGTCTCAGTGTCCCACCCTGTGGTCAGTGTCCCAGTGTCTCACCGTGCAGTCAGTGTCTCAGTGTGAACCCTGCGGTCAGTGTCCCAGTGTCTCACGGTGTGATCAGTGTGTCAGTGTCTCACTGTGTGGTCAGTGTCTCAGTGTCTCACCATGCAGTCAGTGTCTCAGTGTCCCACCCTGCGGTCAGTATCCCTGTGTCTCACTGTGTGGTCAGTGTCTCAGTGTCTCACCGTGCGGTCAGTGTGTCAGTGTCTCACCGTGTGGTCATTGTCTTACTGTGCGGTCAGTGTCTCAGTGTCTCACCATGTGGTCAATGTCTCAGTGTCTCACCGTGTTGTCATTGTCTCAGTGTCTCACCATGCGGTTTGTGTCTCAGTGTCTCACTATGCGGTCAGTGTTTCAGTGTCCCACCCTGCGGTCAGTGTTCCAACGTCTCACGGTGTGGTCAGTGTCTCAGTGTCCCACCCTGCGGTCAGTGACCCAGAGTCTCATGGTGTGGTCAGTGTCTCAGTGTCTCACCATGCGGTCAGTGTCTCAGTGTCTGACTGTGCGGTCAGTGTCTCAGTGTCCCACCCTGCGGTCAGTATCCCAGTGTCTCACGGTGTGATCAGTGTCTCAGTGTCTCACTGTGTGGTCAGTG
Source organism: Hemiscyllium ocellatum (assembly GCF_020745735.1). Taxonomy (NCBI): domain Eukaryota; kingdom Metazoa; phylum Chordata; class Chondrichthyes; order Orectolobiformes; family Hemiscylliidae; genus Hemiscyllium; species Hemiscyllium ocellatum. The sequence continues at coordinate 64,158,815 of NC_083414.1, forward strand.
TCTCAGTGTCTCACCGTGCGGTCAGTGTCTCAGTGTCCCACCCTGCGGTCAGTATCCCTGTGTCTCACCGTGTGGTCAGTGTCTCACTGTGTGGTCAGTGTCTCAGTGTTTCACCATGTGGTCAATGTCTCTGTGTCTCACCGTGTTGTCATTGTCTCAGTGTCTCACCTTGCGGTCAGTGTTTCAGTGTCTCACCGTGTGGTCAGTGTCCCAGTGTCTCACCATGCGGTCAGTGTCTCAGTGTTTCACCGTGTGATCAGTGTCTCAGTGTCTCACCATGCGGTCAGTGTCTCAGTGTTTCACCATGTGGTCAGTGATTCAGTGTCTCACCGTGCGGTCAGTGTCTCACCATGTGGTCAGTGTCTCATTGTCTCACTGTGCGGTCAATGTCTCTGTGTCACACCGTGTAGTCATTGTCTCGGTGTCTCACCGTGCGGTCAGTGTCTCAGTGTCTCACCGTGCGGTCCGTGACTCAGTGTCTCACTTGTGGTCCGTATCTCCGTGTCTCACCGTGCGGTCAGTGTCTCAGAATCTCACCGTGCGGTCAGTGTTTTAGTGTCCCGCTGTCTGGTCAGTGTCTCAATGTCTCACCTTATGAACTGTGTCTCAGCGTCTCACTGTGTTATCAGCGTCTCAGTATCTCACCGTGCGGTCAGTGTGTCAGTGTCTCACCATGCGGTCAGTGTGTCAGTGTCTCACTGTGCGGTCAGTGTCTCAGTGTCTCACGGTGTGGTCAGTGTCTCAGTGTCTCACCATGCGGTCAGTGTCTCAGTGTCTCACTGTGTGGTCAGTGTCTCAGTGTCTCACTGTGCGGTCTGTGTCTCACTGTCTCACCATATGGTCAGTGCCTCAGCGTCTCACCGTGTGGTCAGTGCCTCGGCATCTCACCGTGCGGTCCATGACTCAGTGTATCACCGTATGGTCAGTGTCTCAATGTCTCACCATGTGAACTGCGTCTCAGCGTCTCACTGTGTTATCAGCGTCTCAGTATCTCACCGTGCGGTCAGTGTGTCAGTGTCTCACTGTGCGGTCAGTGTGTCAGTGTCTCACCGTGAGGACAGTGTCTCACCATGTGGTCAGTGTCTCAGTGTCTCACCGTGAAGTCATTGTCTCAGTGTCTCACCATGTGGTCAATGTCTCTGTGTCTCACCGTGTGGTCAGTGTCTCACCGTGCGGTCAATGACTCTGTGTCACACCGTGTAGTCATTGTCTCAGTGTCTCACCGTGTGGTCAGTGTCTCACCGTGCGGTCAGTGTATGTGTGTCTCACCGTGTAGTCATTGTCTCAGTGTCTCACCGTGTGGTCAGTGTCTCAGTGTCCTACGGTGCGTTCAGTGTTTCAGTGTCTCACCGTGTGGTCAGTGTCTCAGTGTGTCACTGTACGGTCCGTGACTCAGCGTCTCACTGCGTGGTTCGTCTCTCAGTGTTTCACTGTGCGGTCAGTGTCTCAGTGTCTCACTGTGTGGTCAGTGTCTCAGTGTCTCACCGTGCGGTCAGTGTGTCAGTGTCTCACCGTGTGGTCAGTGTCTCACTGTGTGGTCTGTGTCACAGTGTCTCACCATGTGGTCAATGTCTCTGTGTCTCACCGTGTTGTCATTGTCTCAGTGTCTCACCGTGCGGTTTGTGTCTCAGTGTCTCACTATGCGGTCAGTGTTTCAGTGTCTCACCGTGTGGTCAGTGCCTCAGTGTCTCATCGTGCGGTTTGTGTCTCAGTGTCTTACGGTGCGGTCAGTGTTTCAGTGTCTCACCGTGTGATCAGTATCTCAGTGTCTCACACTGCGGTCAGTGTCCCAGTGTCTCACCATGCGGTCAGTGTCCCAGTGTTTCACCGTGTGATCAGTGTCTCAGTGTCTCACCATGCGGTCAGTGTCTCAGTGTTTCACCGTGTGGTCAGTGATTCAGTGTCTCACTGTGCAATCAGTGTCTCACATTGCGGTCAGTGTCCCAGTGTCTCACCATGCGGTCTGTGTCTCAGTGTTACACTGTGTGGTCAGTGTCTCATTGTCTCACTGTTTGGTCAGTGTCTCAGTGTCACACCGTGCGGTCAATATCTCAGTGTTTCACCGTGTGGTCAGTGATTCAGTGTCTCACCGTGCGGTCAGTGTCTCACCATGTGGTCAGTGTCTCACCGTGTGGTCAGTGTCTCAGTGTCCCACCCTGCGGTCAGTGTTCCAACGTCTCACGGTGTGATCAGTGTCTCAGTGTCCCACCCTGTGGTCAGTGTCCCAGTGTCTCACCGTGCAGTCAGTGTCTCAGTGTGAACCCTGCGGTCAGTGTCCCAGTGTCTCACGGTGTGATCAGTGTGTCAGTGTCTCACTGTGTGGTCAGTGTCTCAGTGTCTCACCATGCAGTCAGTGTCTCAGTGTCCCACCCTGCGGTCAGTATCCCTGTGTCTCACTGTGTGGTCAGTGTCTCAGTGTCTCACCGTGCGGTCAGTGTGTCAGTGTCTCACCGTGTGGTCATTGTCTTACTGTGCGGTCAGTGTCTCAGTGTCTCACCATGTGGTCAATGTCTCAGTGTCTCACCGTGTTGTCATTGTCTCAGTGTCTCACCGTGCGGTTTGTGTCTCAGTGTCTCACTATGCGGTCAGTGTTTCAGTGTCTCACCGTGTGGTCAGTGCCTCAGTGTCTCATCGTGCGGTTTGTGTCTCAGTGTCTTACGGTGCGGTCAGTGTCCCAGTGTCTCACCATGCGGTCAGTGTCTCAGTGTTTCACCGTGTGGTCACTGATTCAGTGTCTCACCGTGCGGTCAGTGTCTCACCATGTGGTCAGTGTCTCAGTGTCTCACTGTTTGGTACGTGTCTCAGTGTCTCACCGTGCGGTCAGTATCTCAGTGTCTCACATTGCGGTCAGTGTCCCAGTGTCTCACCATGCGGTCAGTGTGTCAGTGTTTCACCGTGTGGTCAGTGTCTCATTGTCTCACTGTTTGGTCAGTGTCTCAGTGTCTCACCGTGCGGTCAGTATCTCAGTGTCTCACATTGCGGTCAGTGTCCCAGTGTCTCACCATGCGGTCAGTGTCTCAGTGTTTCACCGTGTGGTCAGTGTCTCAGTGTCTCACTGTGTGGTCACTGTCTCGGTGTCTGACTGTGCGGTCAGTGTGTCAGTGTCTCACTGTGTGGTCAGTGTTTCAGTGTCTCACCGTGCCATCCATGTGTCAGTGTCTCACCGTGTGGTCAGTGTCTCAGTGTCTCACTGTGCCGTCCATGTGTCAGTGTCTCACCGTGCGGTCAGTGTCTCAGTGTCTGACTGTGCGGTCAGTGTCTCAGTGTCTCACCGTGTGGTCAGTGTCTCAGTGTCTCACCTTGCCATCCATGTGTCTGAGTCTCACCGTGCAGTCAATGTCTCAGGGTCCCACCCTGCGGTCAGTATCCCAGTGTCTCATGGTTTGATCGGTGTCTCAGTGTCTCACTGTGTGGTTAGTGTCTCAGTGTCTCATCGTGCGGTCAGTGTCTCACCATGTGGTCAGTGTCTCAGTGTCTCACCATGTGGTCAATGTCTCTGTGTCTCACCGTGTAGTCATTGTCTCAGTGTCTCACCATGTGGTCAGTGTCTCGGTGTCTCACCATGTGGTCAATGTCTCTGTGTCTCACCGTGTAGTCATTGTCTCAGTGTCTCACCGTGCGATCAGTGTCTCAGTGTCTCACTGTGCGGTCAGTGTGTCAGTGTCTCACCGTGTGGTCAGTGTCTCAGTGTCCCACCCTGCGGTCAGTGTTCCAACGTCTCACGGTGTGGTCAGTGTCTCAGTGTCCCACCCTGCGGTCAGTGACCCAGAGTCTCACGGTGTGGTCAGTGTCTCAGTGTCTCACCATGCGGTCAGTGTCTCAGTGTCTGACTGTGCGGTCAGTGTCTCAGTGTCCCACCCTGCGGTCAGTATCCCAGTGTCTCACGGTGTGATCAGTGTCTCAGTGTCTCACTGTGTGGTCAGTGTCTCAGTGTCTCACCGTGCGGTCAGTGTCTCAGTGTCCCACCCTGCGGTCAGTATCCCTGTGTCTCACCGTGTGGTCAGTGTCTCACTGTGTGGTCAGTGTCTCAGTGTTTCACCATGTGGTCAATGTCTCTGTGTCTCACCGTGTTGTCATTGTCTCAGTGTCTCACCTTGCGGTCAGTGTTTCAGTGTCTCACCGTGTGGTCAGTGTCTCAGTGTCTCACACTGCGGTCAGTGTCCCAGTGTCTCACCATGCGGTCAGTGTTTCAGTGTCTCACCGTGTGGTCAGTGCCTCAGTGTCTCATCGTGCGGTTTGTGTCTCAGTGTCTTACGGTGCGGTCAGTGTTTCAGTGTCTCACCGTGTGGTCAGTATCTCAGTGTCTCACACTGCGGTCAGTGTCCCAGTGTCTCACCATGCGGTCAGTGTCTCAGTGTTTCACCGTGTGATCAGTGTCTCAGTGTCTCACCATGCGGTCAGTGTCTCAGTGTTTCACCATGTGGTCAGTGATTCAGTGTCTCACCGTGCGGTCAGTGTCTCACCATGTGGTCAGTGTCTCATTGTCTCACTGTGCGGTCAATGTCTCTGTGTCACACTGTGTAGTCATTGTCTCGGTGTCTCACCGTGCGGTCAGTGTCTCAGTGTCTCACCGTGCGGTCCGTGACTCAGTGTCTCACTTGTGGTCCGTATCTCCGTGTCTCACCGTGCGGTCAGTGTCTCAGAATCTCACCGTGCGGTCAGTGTTTTAGTGTCCCGCTGTCTGGTCAGTGTCTCAATGTCTCACCTTATGAACTGTGTCTCAGCGTCTCACTGTGTTATCAGCGTCTCAGTATCTCACCGTGCGGTCAGTGTGTCAGTGTCTCACCATGCGGTCAGTGTGTCAGTGTCTCACCGTGTGGTCAGTGTCTCAGTGTCTCACTGTGCCGTCCATGTGTCAGTGTCTCACTGTGCAGTCAGTGTCTCAGTGTCTCACGGTGTGGTCAGTGTCTCAGTGTCTCACCATGCGGTCAGTGTCTCACCATGCGGTCAGTGTCTCAGTGTCTCACTGTGTGGTCAGTGTCTCAGTGTCTGACTGTGCGGTCTGTGTCTCACTGTCTCACCATATGGTCAGTGCCTCAGCGTCTCACCGTGTGGTCAGTGCCTCGGCATCTCACCGTGCGGTCCATGACTCAGTGTATCACCGTATGGTCAGTGTCTCAATGTCTCACCATGTGAACTGCGTCTCAGTATCTCACTGTGTTATCAGCGTCTCAGTATCTCACCGTGCGGTCAGTGTGTCAGTGTCTCACCGTGAGGACAGTGTCTCACCATGTGGTCAGTGTCTCAGTGTCTCACCATGTGGTCAATGTCTCTGTGTCTCACCGTGAAGTCATTGTCTCAGTGTCTCACCATGCGGTCAGTGTGTCAGTGTCTCACCGTGTGGTCAGTGTCTCACTGTGTGGTCTGTGTCACAGTGTCTCACCATGTGGTCAATGTCTCTGTGTCTCACCGTGTTGTCATTGTCTCAGTGTCTCACCGTGCGGTTTGTGTCTCAGTGTCTCACTATGCGGTCAGTGTTTCAGTGTCTCACCGTGTGGTCAGTGCCTCAGTGTCTCATCGTGCGGTTTGTGTCTCAGTGTCTCACCGTGTGGTCAGTATCTCAGTGTTTCACCGTGTGGTCAGTGATTCAGTGTCTCACTGTGCAATCAGTGTCTCACATTGCGGTCAGTGTGCCAGTGTCTCACCATGCGGTCTGTGTCTCAGTGTTACACTGTGTGGTCAGTGTCTCATTGTCTCACTGTTTGGTCAGTGTCTCAGTGTCACACCGTGCGGTCAATATCTCAGTGTTTCACCGTGTGGTCAGTGATTCAGTGTCTCACCGTGCGGTCAGTGTCTCACCATGTGGTCAGTGTCTCACCGTGTGGTCAGTATCTCATTGTCTCACTGTGCGGTCAATGTCTCTGTGTCACACCGTGTAGTCATTGTCTCAGTGTCTCACCGCGTGTTCCGTGTCTCAGTGTTTCACTGTGCGGTTAGTGTCTCAGTGTCTGACTGTGCGGTCAGTGTCTGAGCGTCTCACCGTGTGGTCAGTGTCTCAGTGACTGACTGTGCGGTCAGTGTCTGAGCGTCTGACCGTGTGGTCAGTGCCTCAGCATCTCACCGTGCTGTCCGTGTCTCAGTGTATCACAGTGTGGTCAGTGGCTCAGTGTCTCACCGTATGGTCAGTGTCTCAGTGTCTCACTGTGCGGTCAATGTCTCTGTTTCTCACCGTGCGGTCAGTGTCTCAGTGTCTCACCATGTGGTCAATGTCTCTGTGTCTCACCGTGTTGTCATTGTCTCAGTGTCTCACCGTGCGGTCCGTGACTCAGCGTCTCACTTGTGGTCCATATCTCTGTGTCTCACTTAGCGGTCAGTGTCTCAGAATCTCACCGTGCGGTCAGTGTTTTAGTGTCCCGCTGTCTGGTCAGTGTCTCAATGTCTCACCTTGTGAACTGTGTCTCAGCGTCTCACTGTGTTATCAGCGTCTCAGTATCTCACCGTGCGGTCAGTGTGTCAGTGTCTCAATGTGCGGTCAGTGTGTCAATGTCTCACCGTATGGTCAGCGTCTCACTCTACGATCAGTGTCTCTGCGTCTCACTGTTTGGTCAGTGTCTCAGTGTCTGACTGTGCGGTCAGTGTTTCAGTGTCTCACCGTGCGGTCTGTGTCTCTGTGTCTCACTGTGTGGTCAGTGTCACAGTGTCTCACTGTGCTCTCAGTGTCTCAGTGTCTCACTGTGCTGTCAGTGTCTCAGTGTCTCACTGTCTCACTGTGCAGTCAGTGTCTCAGTGTCTCACTGTGTGGTCAGTGTCACAGTGTCTCACTGTGCTCTCAGTGTCTCAGTGTCTCACCGTGTGGTCAGTGTCTCAGTGTCTCACCATGTGGTCAGTGGATCAGTGTCTCAATGTATGGTCTATGTCTCGGTGACCCAACGTGCGGTCATTGTCTCACCGTGTGGTCAGTGTCTCAGTGTCTCTCTGTGCGGTCTGTATCTCAGTGTCTCACCGTGCGGTCTGTGTCTCACTGTGTGGTCAGTGTCACAGTGTCTCACTGTGCTCTCAGTGTCTCAGTGTCACATCGTGCGGTCAGTGTCTCAGTGCCTCACCATGCACTCAGTGTCAGTGTCTTACAATGCGGTCAATGTCTCATCCTGCGGTCAGTGTCTCTGTGTCTCACTGTGTGGTCAGAGTCTCAGTATCTCACTGTGCAGTCAGTTACTCAGTGTCTGACTGTGTGGTCAGTGTCACAGTGTTTCACCGTGCAGTCAGTGTATCAGTGGGTCACCGTGCGGTCTGGGTCTCACCGTTTGGTCAGTGTCTCAGTGTCTGACCGTGTGGTCAGTGTCTCAATGTCTCACCATGTGGTCAGTGTCTCACTCTACGGTCAGTGTCTAAGTGACTCACTGTGCGGTCCGTGTCTCAGTGTTTCACCGTGTGGTCAGTGTCTCACCATGTGGTCAGTGTCTCACCGTGTGGTCAGTGTCTCAGTGTCTCACTGTGTGGCCAGTGTCTCACCATGTGTTCCGTGTCTCAGTGTCTCACTGTGTGGCCAGTGTCTCACCATGTGGTCCGTGTCTCACCATGTGGTCAGTGTCTCAGTGTCTCACTGTGCGGTCAGTGTCTCACCGTGTGATCAGTGTCTCAGTGTTTCACCGGGTGATCAATGTCTCAGTGTCTCAGCATGCGGTCAGTGTCTGTGTTTCGCCATGTGGTCAGTGATTCAGTGTCTCACCGTTCGGTCAGTGTCTCACCATGTGGTCAGTGTCTCAGTGTCTCACCATGTGGTCAATGTCTCTGTGTCTCACTGTGTAGTCATTGTCTCAGTGTCTCACCGTGTGGTCAGTGTCTCACCATGCGGTCAGTGTCTCAGTGTCTCACTATGCGGTCAGTGTCTCAGTGTTTCACCGTGTGGTCACTGATTCAGTGTCTCATCGTGCGGTCAGTGTCTCACCATGTGGTCAGTGTCTCAGTGTCTCACTGTTTGGTACGTGTCTCAGTGTCTCACCGTGCGGTCAGTATCTCAGTGTCTCACATTGCGGTCAGTTTCCCAGTGTCTCACCATGCGGTCAGTGTGTCAGTGTTTCACCGTGTGGTCAGTGTCTCATTGTCTCACTGTTTGGTCAGTGTCTCAGTGTCTCGCCATGCGGTCAGTATCTCAGTGTTTCACCATGTGGTCAGTGATTCAGTGTCTCACCGTGCGGTCAGTGTCTCACCATGTGGTCAGTGTCTCATTGTCTCACTGTGCGGTCAATGTCTCTGTGACACACCGTGTAGTCATTGTCTCAGTGTCACACTGTGTGGTCAGTGTCTCAGTGTCTCACCGTGCGGTCAGTGCCTCAGCATCTCACTTGGAGTCCGTGTCTCTGTGTCTCCCCGTGCGGTCAGTGTCTCAGAATCTCACCGTGCGGTCAGTGTTTTAGTGTCTCGCTGTCTGGTAAGTGTCTCAATGTCTCACCGTGTGAACTGTGTCTCAGCGTCTCACTGTGTTATCAGCGTCTCAGTATCTCACCGTGTGATCAGTGTGTCAGTGTCTCACTGTGCGGTCAGTGTGTCAGTGTCTCACCGTGTGGTCAGTGTGTCCGTGTCCCACCCTGCGGTCAGTGTTCCAACGTCTCACGGTGTGATCAGTGTCTCAGTGTCCCATGCTGCGGTCAGTGTCCCAGTGTCTCACTGTGCGGTCAGTGTCTCAGTGTCTCACCATGCGGTCAGTGTCTCAGTGTTTCACCGTGTGGTCACTGATTCAGTGTCTCACCGTGCGGTCAGTGTCTCACCATGTGGTCAGTGTCTCAGTGTCTCACTGTTTGGTACGTGTCTCAGTGTCTCACCGTGCGGTCAGTATCTCAGTGTCTCACATTGCGGTCAGTGTCCCAGTGTCTCACCATGCGGTCAGTGTCTCAGTGTTTCACCGTGTGGTCAGTGTCTCATTGTCTCACTGTTTGGTCAGTGTCTCAGTGTCTCACCGTGCGGTCAATGTCTCACCATGTGGTCAGTGTCTCATTGTCTCACTGTGCGGTCAATGTCTCTGTGTCTCACGGTGTGATCAGTGTCTCAGTGTCTCACTGTGTGGTCAGTGTCTCAGTGTCCCACCGTGCGGTCAGTGTCTCAGTGTCCCACCCTGCGGTCAGTATCCCAGTGTCTCACGGTGTGATCAGTATCTCAGTGTCTCACTGTGTGGTCAGTGTCTCAGTGTCTCACCGTGCGGTCAGTGTCTCAGTGTCTCACCGTGTGGTCAATGTCTCTGTGTCTCACCGTATTGTCATTGTCTCAGTGTCTCACCATGCGGTTTGTGTCTCAGTGCCTCACTATGCAGTCAGTGTTTCAGTGTCTCACCGTGTGGTCAGTGCCTCAGTGTCTCATCGTGCGGTTTGTGTCTCAGTGTCTTACGGTGCGGTCAGTGTTTCAGTGTCTCACCGTGTGGTCAGTATCTCAGTGTCTCACACTGCGGTCAGTGTCCCAGTGTCTCACCATGCGGTCAGTGTGTCAGTGTCTCACCGTGTGATCAGTGTCTCAGTGTCTCACCATGCGGTCAGTGTCTCAGTGTCTCACCGTGTGGTCACTGATTCAGTGTCTCACCGTGCGGTCAGTGTCTCACCATGTGGTCAGTGTCTCAGTGTCTCACTGTTTGGTACGTGTCTCAGTGTCTCACCGTGCGGTCAGTATCTCAGTGTCTCACATTGCGGTCAGTGTCCCAGTGTCTCACCATGCGGTCAGTGTGTCAGTGTTTCACCGTGTGGTCAGTGTCTCATTGTCTCACTGTTTGGTCAGTGTCTCAGTGTCTCACCGTGCGGTCAGTATCTCAGTGTTTCACCATGTGGTCAGTGATTCAGTGTCTCACCGTGCGGTCAGTGTCTCACCATGTGGTCAGCGTCTCAGTGTCTCACTGTTTGGTACGTGTCTCAGTGTCTCACCATGCGGTCAGTATCTCAGTGTCTCACATTGCGGTCAGTTTCCCAGTGTCTCACCATGCGGTCAGTGTGTCAGTGTTTCACCGTGTGGTCAGTGTCTCATTGTCTCACTGTTTGGTCAGTGTCTCAGTGTCTCACCATGCGGTCAGTATCTCAGTGTTTCACCATGTGGTCAGTGATTCAGTGTCTCACCGTGCGGTCAGTGTCTCACCATGTGGTCAGTGTCTCATTGTCTCACTGTGCGGTCAATGTCTCTGTGTCACACCGTGTAGTCATTGTCTCAGTGTCTTACCGTGTGGTCAGTGTCTCAGTGTCTCACTGTGCGGTCCGTGACTCAGCGTCTCACCGCGTGTTCCGTGTCTCAGTGTTTCACTGTGCGGTTAGTGCCTCAGTGTTTCACCGTGTGGTCAGTGCCTCAGTGTCTCACTGTGCGGTCAATGTCTCTGTGTCTCAACGTGTAGTCATTGTCTCAGTGTCTCACCGTGTGATCAGAGTCTCACCGTGTGGTCAGTGTTTCAGTGCCTCACCGTGTCGTCAGTGCCTCAGTGTCTCGCTGTGTGGTCCGTATCTCTGTGTCTCACCGTGCGGTCAGTGTCTCAGAATCTCACCGTGCGGTCAGTGTTTTAGTGTCCCGCTGTCTGGTCAGTGTCTCAATGTCTCACCGTGTGAACTGTGTCTCAGCGTCTCACTGTGTTATCAGCGTCTCAGTATCTCACTGTGCGGTCAGTGTGTCAGTGGCTCATTGTGTGGTCAGTGTCTCAGTGTCTCACCATGTGGTCAGTGTCTCAGTATCTCACCATGCGGTCAGTGTCTCAGTGTCTCACGGTGTGGTCAGTGTCTCAGTGTCTCATTGTGTGGTCAGTGTCTCAGTGTCTGGCTGTGCGGTCAGTGTCTCACTGTCTCACCATATGGTCAGTGCCTCAGCGTCTCACCGTGTGGTCAGTGCCTCAGCATCGCACTGTGCGGTCCATGTCTCAGTGTATCACCGTATGGTCAGTGTCTCAATGTCTCACCGTGTGAACTGCGTCTCAGCGTCTCACTGTGTTTTCAGCGTCTCAGTATCTCACCGTGCGGTCAGTGTGTCAGTGTCTCACTGTGCGGTCAGTGTGTCAGTGTCTCACCGTGAGGACAGTGTCTCACCATGTGGTCAGTGTCTCAGTGTCTCACCATGTGGTCAATGTCTCTGTGTCACACCGTGTAGTCATTGTCTCAGTGTCTCACCGTGTGGTCAGTGTCTCAGTGTCTCACTGTGCGGTCCGTGACTCAACGTCTCACCGCGTGTTCCGTGTCTCCGTGTTTCACTGTGCGGTTAGTGTCTCAGTGTCTGACTGTGCGGTCAGTGTCTGAGCATCTCACCGTGTGGTCAGTGTCTCAGTGTCTCACCGTGCTGTCCGTGTCTCAGTGTATCACAGTGTGGTCAGTGTCTCAGTGTCTCACCGTATGGTCAGTGTCTCAGTGTCTCACTGTGCGGTCAATGTCTCTGTGTCTCACCATGTAGTCATTGTCTCAGTGTCTCACCGTGCGGTCCGTGACTCAGCGTCTCACTTGTGGTCCGTATCTCTGTGTCTCACCGTGCGGTCAGTGTGTCAGTGTCTCACTGTGCGGTCAATGTGTCAGTGTCTCACGGTGTGGTCAGTGTCTCAGTATCTGACTGTGCGGTCAGTGTCTCAGTGTCTCACTGTGTGGTCAGTGTCTCAGTGTCTCACCGTGCGGTCAGTGCCTCAGCATCTCACTTGGAGTCCATGTCTCTGTGTCTCCCCGTGCGGTCAGTGTCTCAGAATCTCACCGTGCGGTCAGTGTTTTAGTGTCTCGCTGTCTGGTAAGTGTCTCAATGTCTCACCGTGTGAACTGTGTCTCAGCGTCTCACTGTGTTATCAGCGTCTCAGTATCTCACCGTGCAGTCAGTGTGTCAGTGTCTCACTGTGCGGTCAGTGTGTCAGTGTCTCACCGTGTGGTCAGTGTCTCAGTGTCCCACCCTGCGGTCAGTGTTCCAACGTCTCACAGTGTGATCAGTGTCTCAGTGTCCCACCCTGCGGTCAGTGTCCCAGTGTCTCACCGTGCGGTCAGTGTCTCAGTGTGAACCCTGCGGTCAGTGTCCCGGTTTTTCACGGTGTGGTCAGTGTCTCAGTGTCTCACCATGCGGTCAGTGTCTCAGTGTCTCACTGTGTGGTCAGTGTGTCAGTGTCTCACCGTGTGGTCATTGTCTCAGTGTCTCACTGTGCGATCAGTGTGTCAGTGTTTCACCGTGTGATCAGTGTCTCAGTGTCTCAGCATGCGGTCAGTGTCTCAGTGTTTCGCCATATGGTCAGTTATTCAGTGTCTCACCGAGTGGTCAGTGTCTCACCGTGCGGTCAGTGTCTCAGTATCCCACCTTGCGGTCAGTATCCCAGTGTCCCACGGTGTGATCAGTGTTTCAGTGTCTCTCTGTGTGGTTTGTGTCTCAGTGTCTCATCATGCGGTCAGTGTCTCACCATATGGTCAGTGTCTCAGTGTCTCACCATGTGGTCAATGTCTCTGTGTCTCACCGTGTAGTCATTGTTTCAGTGTCTCACGGTGTGATCAGTGTCTCAGTGTCTCACCGTGCGGTCAGTGGTTCAGTGTCTCAGTGTCTCACTGTGCGGTCTGTATCTCAGTGTCTCACCGTGCGGTCTGTGTCTCTGTGTCTCACTGTGTGGTCAGTGTCACAGTGTCTCACTGTGCTCTCAGTGTCTCAGTGTCACATCGTGCGGTCAGTGTCTCAGTGTCTCACCATGCACTCAGTGTCAGTGTCTTACAATGCGGTCAATGTCTCACCCTGCGGTCAGTGTCTCTGTGTCTCACTGTGTGGTCAGTGTCTCAGTGTCTCACTGTGCGGTCTGTATCTCAGTGTCTCACCATACGGTCAGTGTCTCAGTGTCTCACTGTGTGGTCAGTGTGTCAGTGTCTCACCGTGTGGTCATTGTCTCAGTGTCTCACCATGCGGTCAGTATCTCAGTGTTTCACCATGTGGTCAGTGATTCAGTGTCTCACCGTGCGGTCAGTGTCTCACCATGTGGTCAGTGTCTCATTGTCTCACTGTGCGGTCAATGTCTCTGTGTCACACCGTGTAGTCATTGTCTCAGTGTCTTACCGTGTGGTCAGTGTCTCAGTGTCTCACTGTGCGGTCCGTGACTCAGCGTCTCACCGCGTGTTCCGTGTCTCAGTGTTTCACTGTGCGGTTAGTGCCTCAGTGTTTCACCGTGTGGTCAGTGCCTCAGTGTCTCACTGTGCGGTCAATGTCTCTGTGTCTCAACGTGTAGTCATTGTCTCAGTGTCTCACCGTGTGATCAGTGTCTCACCGTGTGGTCAGTGTTTCAGTGCCTCACCGTGTCGTCAGTGCCTCAGTGTCTCGCTGTGTGGTCCGTATCTCTGTGTCTCACCGTGCGGTCAGTGTTTTAGTGTCCCGCTGTCTGGTCAGTGTCTCAATGTCTCACCGTGTGAACTGTGTCTCAGCGTCTCACTGTGTTATCAGCGTCTCAGTATCTCACTGTGCGGTCAGTGTGTCAGTGGCTCATTGTGTGGTCAGTGTCTCAGTGTCTCACCATGTGGTCAGTGTCTCAGTATCTCACCATGCGGTCAGTGTCTCAGTGTCTCACGGTGTGGTCAGTGTCTCAGTGTCTCATTGTGTGGTCAGTGTCTCAGTGTCTGACTGTGCGGTCAGTGTCTCACTGTCTCACCATATGGTCAGTGCCTCAGCGTCTCACCGTGTGGTCAGTGCCTCAGCATCGCACTGTGCGGTCCATGTCTCAGTGTATCACCGTATGGTCAGTGTCTCAATGTCTCACCGTGTGAACTGCGTCTCAGCGTCTCACTGTGTTATCAGCGTCTCAGTATCTCACCGTGCGGTCAGTGTGTCAGTGTCTCACTGTGCGGTCAGTGTGTCAGTGTCTCACCGTGAGGACAGTGTCTCACCATGTGGTCAGTGTCTCAGTGTCTCACCATGTGGTCAATGTCTCTGTGTCACACCGTGTAGTCATTGTCTCAGTGTCTCACCGTGTGGTCAGTGTCTCAGTGTCTCACTGTGCGGTCCGTGACTCAACGTCTCACCGCGTGTTCCGTGTCTCCGTGTTTCACTGTGCGGTTAGTGTCTCAGTGTCTGACTGTGCGGTCAGTGTCTGAGCGTCTCACCGTGTGGTCAGTGTCTCAGTGTCTCAACGTGCTGTCCGTGTCTCAATGTATCACAGTGTGGTCAGTGTCTCAGTGTCTCACCGTATGGTCAGTGTCTCAGTGTCTCACTGTGCGGTCAATGTCTCTGTGTCTCACCATGTAGTCATTGTCTCAGTGTCTCACCGTGCGGTCCGTGACTCAGCGTCTCACTTGTGGTCCGTATCTCTGTGTCTCACCGTGCGGTCAGTGTGTCAGTGTCTCACTGTGCGGTCAATGTGTCAGTGTCTCACGGTGTGGTCAGTGTCTCAGTATCTGACTGTGCGGTCAGTGTCTCAGTATCTCACCATGCGGTCAGTGTCTCAGTGTCTCACTGTGTGGTCAGTGTCTCAGTGTCTCACCGTGCGGTCAGTGCCTCAGCATCTCACTTGGAGTCCATGTCTCTGTGTCTCCCCGTGCGGTCAGTGTCTCAGAATCTCACCGTGCGGTCAGTGTTTTAGTGTCTCGCTGTCTGGTAAGTGTCTCAATGTCTCACCGTGTGAACTGTGTCTCAGCGTCTCACTGTGTTATCAGCGTCTCAGTATCTCACCGTGCAGTCAGTGTGTCAGTGTCTCACTGTGCGGTCAGTGTCTCAGTGACTGACTGTGCGGTCAGTGTCTGAGCGTCTGACCGTGTGGTCAGTGCCTCAGCATCTCACCGTGCTGTCCGTGTCTCAGTGTATCACAGTGTGGTCAGTGGCTCAGTGTCTCACCGTATGGTCAGTGTCTCAGTGTCTCACTGTGCGGTCAATGTCTCTGTTTCTCACCGTGCGGTCAGTGTCTCAGTGTCTCACCATGTGGTCAATGTCTCTGTGTCTCACCGTGTTGTCATTGTCTCAGTGTCTCACCGTGCGGTCCGTGACTCAGCGTCTCACTTGTGGTCCATATCTCTGTGTCTCACTTAGCGGTCAGTGTCTCAGAATCTCACCGTGCGGTCAGTGTTTTAGTGTCCCGCTGTCTGGTCAGTGTCTCAATGTCTCACCTTGTGAACTGTGTCTCAGCGTCTCACTGTGTTATCAGCGTCTCAGTATCTCACCGTGCGGTCAGTGTGTCAGTGTCTCACTGTGCGGTCAATGTGTCAGTGTCTCACGGTGTGGTCAGTGTCTCAGTATCTGACTGTGTGGTCAGTGTCTCAGTATCTCACCGTGCGGTCAGTGTGTCAGTGTCTCAATGTGCGGTCAGTGTGTCAATGTCTCACCGTATGGTCAGCGTCTCACTCTACGATCAGTGTCTCTGCGTCTCACTGTTTGGTCAGTGTCTCAGTGTCTGACTGTGCGGTCAGTGTTTCAGTGTCTCACCGTGCGGTCTGTGTCTCTGTGTCTCACTGTGTGGTCAGTGTCACAGTGTCTCACTGTGCTCTCAGTGTCTCAGTGTCTCACTGTGCTGTCAGTGTCTCAGTGTCTCACTGTCTCACTGTGCAGTCAGTGTCTCAGTGTCTCACTGTGTGGTCAGTGTCACAGTGTCTCACTGTGCTCTCAGTGTCTCAGTGTCTCACCGTGTGGTCAGTGTCTCAGTGTCTCACCATGTGGTCAGTGGATCAGTGTCTCAATGTATGGTCTATGTCTCGGTGACCCAACGTGCGGTCATTGTCTCACCGTGTGGTCAGTGTCTCACTGTGCGGTCTGTATCTCAGTGTCTCACCGTGCGGTCTGTGTCTCACTGTGTGGTCAGTGTCACAGTGTCTCACTGTGCTCTCAGTGTCTCAGTGTCACATCGTGCGGTCAGTGTCTCAGTGCCTCACCATGCACTCAGTGTCAGTGTCTTACAATGCGGTCAATGTCTCATCCTGCGGTCAGTGTCTCTGTGTCTCACTGTGTGGTCAGAGTCTCAGTATCTCACTGTGCAGTCAGTTACTCAGTGTCTGACTGTGTGGTCAGTGTCACAGTGTTTCACCGTGCAGTCAGTGTATCAGTGGGTCACCGTGCGGTCTGGGTCTCACCGTTTGGTCAGTGTCTCAGTGTCTGACCGTGTGGTCAGTGTCTCAATGTCTCACCATGTGGTCAGTGTCTCACTCTACGGTCAGTGTCTAAGTGACTCACTGTGCGGTCCGTGTCTCAGTGTTTCACCGTGTGGTCAGTGTCTCACCATGTGGTCAGTGTCTCACCGTGTGGTCAGTGTCTCAGTGTCTCACTGTGTGGCCAGTGTCTCACCATGTGTTCCGTGTCTCAGTGTCTCACTGTGTGGCCAGTGTCTCACCATGTGGTCCGTGTCTCACCATGTGGTCAGTGTCTCAGTGTCTCACTGTGCGGTCAGTGTCTCACCGTGTGATCAGTGTCTCAGTGTTTCACCGGGTGATCAATGTCTCAGTGTCTCAGCATGCGGTCAGTGTCTGTGTTTCGCCATGTGGTCAGTGATTCAGTGTCTCACCGTTCGGTCAGTGTCTCACCATGTGGTCAGTGTCTCAGTGTCTCACCATGTGGTCAATGTCTCTGTGTCTCACTGTGTAGTCATTGTCTCAGTGTCTCACCGTGTGGTCAGTGTCTCACCATGCGGTCAGTGTCTCAGTGTCTCACTATGCGGTCAGTGTCTCAGTGTTTCACCGTGTGGTCACTGATTCAGTGTCTCATCGTGCGGTCAGTGTCTCACCATGTGGTCAGTGTCTCAGTGTCTCACTGTTTGGTACGTGTCTCAGTGTCTCACCGTGCGGTCAGTATCTCAGTGTCTCACATTGCGGTCAGTTTCCCAGTGTCTCACCATGCGGTCAGTGTGTCAGTGTTTCACCGTGTGGTCAGTGTCTCATTGTCTCACTGTTTGGTCAGTGTCTCAGTGTCTCGCCATGCGGTCAGTATCTCAGTGTTTCACCATGTGGTCAGTGATTCAGTGTCTCACCGTGCGGTCAGTGTCTCACCATGTGGTCAGTGTCTCATTGTCTCACTGTGCGGTCAATGTCTCTGTGACACACCGTGTAGTCATTGTCTCAGTGTCACACTGTGTGGTCAGTGTCTCAGTGTCTCACCGTGCGGTCAGTGCCTCAGCATCTCACTTGGAGTCCGTGTCTCTGTGTCTCCCCGTGCGGTCAGTGTCTCAGAATCTCACCGTGCGGTCAGTGTTTTAGTGTCTCGCTGTCTGGTAAGTGTCTCAATGTCTCACCGTGTGAACTGTGTCTCAGCGTCTCACTGTGTTATCAGCGTCTCAGTATCTCACCGTGTGATCAGTGTGTCAGTGTCTCACTGTGCGGTCAGTGTGTCAGTGTCTCACCGTGTGGTCAGTGTGTCCGTGTCCCACCCTGCGGTCAGTGTTCCAACGTCTCACGGTGTGATCAGTGTCTCAGTGTCCCATGCTGCGGTCAGTGTCCCAGTGTCTCACTGTGCGGTCAGTGTCTCAGTGTCTCACCATGCGGTCAGTGTCTCAGTGTTTCACCGTGTGGTCACTGATTCAGTGTCTCACCGTGCGGTCAGTGTCTCACCATGTGGTCAGTGTCTCAGTGTCTCACTGTTTGGTACGTGTCTCAGTGTCTCACCGTGCGGTCAGTATCTCAGTGTCTCACATTGCGGTCAGTGTCCCAGTGTCTCACCATGCGGTCAGTGTCTCAGTGTTTCACCGTGTGGTCAGTGTCTCATTGTCTCACTGTTTGGTCAGTGTCTCAGTGTCTCACCGTGCGGTCAATGTCTCACCATGTGGTCAGTGTCTCATTGTCTCACTGTGCGGTCAATGTCTCTGTGTCTCACGGTGTGATCAGTGTCTCAGTGTCTCACTGTGTGGTCAGTGTCTCAGTGTCCCACCGTGCGGTCAGTGTCTCAGTGTCCCACCCTGCGGTCAGTATCCCAGTGTCTCACGGTGTGATCAGTATCTCAGTGTCTCACTGTGTGGTCAGTGTCTCAGTGTCTCACCGTGCGGTCAGTGTCTCAGTGTCTCACCGTGTGGTCAATGTCTCTGTGTCTCACCGTATTGTCATTGTCTCAGTGTCTCACCATGCGGTTTGTGTCTCAGTGCCTCACTATGCAGTCAGTGTTTCAGTGTCTCACCGTGTGGTCAGTGCCTCAGTGTCTCATCGTGCGGTTTGTGTCTCAGTGTCTTACGGTGCGGTCAGTGTTTCAGTGTCTCACCGTGTGGTCAGTATCTCAGTGTCTCACACTGCGGTCAGTGTCCCAGTGTCTCACCATGCGGTCAGTGTGTCAGTGTCTCACCGTGTGATCAGTGTCTCAGTGTCTCACCATGCGGTCAGTGTCTCAGTGTCTCACCGTGTGGTCACTGATTCAGTGTCTCACCGTGCGGTCAGTGTCTCACCATGTGGTCAGTGTCTCAGTGTCTCACTGTTTGGTACGTGTCTCAGTGTCTCACCGTGCGGTCAGTATCTCAGTGTCTCACATTGCGGTCAGTGTCCCAGTGTCTCACCATGCGGTCAGTGTGTCAGTGTTTCACCGTGTGGTCAGTGTCTCATTGTCTCACTGTTTGGTCAGTGTCTCAGTGTCTCACCGTGCGGTCAGTATCTCAGTGTTTCACCATGTGGTCAGTGATTCAGTGTCTCACCGTGCGGTCAGTGTCTCACCATGTGGTCAGCGTCTCAGTGTCTCACTGTTTGGTACGTGTCTCAGTGTCTCACCATGCGGTCAGTATCTCAGTGTCTCACATTGCGGTCAGTTTCCCAGTGTCTCACCATGCGGTCAGTGTGTCAGTGTTTCACCGTGTGGTCAGTGTCTCATTGTCTCACTGTTTGGTCAGTGTCTCAGTGTCTCACCATGCGGTCAGTATCTCAGTGTTTCACCATGTGGTCAGTGATTCAGTGTCTCACCGTGCGGTCAGTGTCTCACCATGTGGTCAGTGTCTCATTGTCTCACTGTGCGGTCAATGTCTCTGTGTCACACCGTGTAGTCATTGTCTCAGTGTCTTACCGTGTGGTCAGTGTCTCAGTGTCTCACTGTGCGGTCCGTGACTCAGCGTCTCACCGCGTGTTCCGTGTCTCAGTGTTTCACTGTGCGGTTAGTGCCTCAGTGTTTCACCGTGTGGTCAGTGCCTCAGTGTCTCACTGTGCGGTCAATGTCTCTGTGTCTCAACGTGTAGTCATTGTCTCAGTGTCTCACCGTGTGATCAGTGTCTCACCGTGTGGTCAGTGTTTCAGTGCCTCACCGTGTCGTCAGTGCCTCAGTGTCTCGCTGTGTGGTCCGTATCTCTGTGTCTCACCGTGCGGTCAGTGTCTCAGAATCTCACCGTGCGGTCAGTGTTTTAGTGTCCCGCTGTCTGGTCAGTGTCTCAATGTCTCACCGTGTGAACTGTGTCTCAGCGTCTCACTGTGTTATCAGCGTCTCAGTATCTCACTGTGCGGTCAGTGTGTCAGTGGCTCATTGTGTGGTCAGTGTCTCAGTGTCTCACCATGTGGTCAGTGTCTCAGTATCTCACCATGCGGTCAGTGTCTCAGTGTCTCACGGTGTGGTCAGTGTCTCAGTGTCTCATTGTGTGGTCAGTGTCTCAGTGTCTGGCTGTGCGGTCAGTGTCTCACTGTCTCACCATATGGTCAGTGCCTCAGCGTCTCACCGTGTGGTCAGTGCCTCAGCATCGCACTGTGCGGTCCATGTCTCAGTGTATCACCGTATGGTCAGTGTCTCAATGTCTCACCGTGTGAACTGCGTCTCAGCGTCTCACTGTGTTTTCAGCGTCTCAGTATCTCACCGTGCGGTCAGTGTGTCAGTGTCTCACTGTGCGGTCAGTGTGTCAGTGTCTCACCGTGAGGACAGTGTCTCACCATGTGGTCAGTGTCTCAGTGTCTCACCATGTGGTCAATGTCTCTGTGTCACACCGTGTAGTCATTGTCTCAGTGTCTCACCGTGTGGTCAGTGTCTCAGTGTCTCACTGTGCGGTCCGTGACTCAACGTCTCACCGCGTGTTCCGTGTCTCCGTGTTTCACTGTGCGGTTAGTGTCTCAGTGTCTGACTGTGCGGTCAGTGTCTGAGCATCTCACCGTGTGGTCAGTGTCTCAGTGTCTCACCGTGCTGTCCGTGTCTCAGTGTATCACAGTGTGGTCAGTGTCTCAGTGTCTCACCGTATGGTCAGTGTCTCAGTGTCTCACTGTGCGGTCAATGTCTCTGTGTCTCACCATGTAGTCATTGTCTCAGTGTCTCACCGTGCGGTCCGTGACTCAGCGTCTCACTTGTGGTCCGTATCTCTGTGTCTCACCGTGCGGTCAGTGTGTCAGTGTCTCACTGTGCGGTCAATGTGTCAGTGTCTCACGGTGTGGTCAGTGTCTCAGTATCTGACTGTGCGGTCAGTGTCTCAGTGTCTCACTGTGTGGTCAGTGTCTCAGTGTCTCACCGTGCGGTCAGTGCCTCAGCATCTCACTTGGAGTCCATGTCTCTGTGTCTCCCCGTGCGGTCAGTGTCTCAGAATCTCACCGTGCGGTCAGTGTTTTAGTGTCTCGCTGTCTGGTAAGTGTCTCAATGTCTCACCGTGTGAACTGTGTCTCAGCGTCTCACTGTGTTATCAGCGTCTCAGTATCTCACCGTGCAGTCAGTGTGTCAGTGTCTCACTGTGCGGTCAGTGTGTCAGTGTCTCACCGTGTGGTCAGTGTCTCAGTGTCCCACCCTGCGGTCAGTGTTCCAACGTCTCACAGTGTGATCAGTGTCTCAGTGTCCCACCCTGCGGTCAGTGTCCCAGTGTCTCACCGTGCGGTCAGTGTCTCAGTGTGAACCCTGCGGTCAGTGTCCCGGTTTTTCACGGTGTGGTCAGTGTCTCAGTGTCTCACCATGCGGTCAGTGTCTCAGTGTCTCACTGTGTGGTCAGTGTGTCAGTGTCTCACCGTGTGGTCATTGTCTCAGTGTCTCACTGTGCGATCAGTGTGTCAGTGTTTCACCGTGTGATCAGTGTCTCAGTGTCTCAGCATGCGGTCAGTGTCTCAGTGTTTCGCCATATGGTCAGTTATTCAGTGTCTCACCGAGTGGTCAGTGTCTCACCGTGCGGTCAGTGTCTCAGTATCCCACCTTGCGGTCAGTATCCCAGTGTCCCACGGTGTGATCAGTGTTTCAGTGTCTCTCTGTGTGGTTTGTGTCTCAGTGTCTCATCATGCGGTCAGTGTCTCACCATATGGTCAGTGTCTCAGTGTCTCACCATGTGGTCAATGTCTCTGTGTCTCACCGTGTAGTCATTGTTTCAGTGTCTCACGGTGTGATCAGTGTCTCAGTGTCTCACCGTGCGGTCAGTGGTTCAGTGTCTCAGTGTCTCACTGTGCGGTCTGTATCTCAGTGTCTCACCGTGTAGTCATTGTTTCAGTGTCTCACGGTGTGATCAGTGTCTCAGTGTCTCACCGTGCGGTCAGTGGTTCAGTGTCTCAGTGTCTCACTGTGCTCTCAGTGTCTCAGTGTCACATCGTGCGGTCAGTGTCTCAGTGTCTCACCATGCACTCAGTGTCAGTGTCTTACAATGCGGTCAATGTCTCACCCTGCGGTCAGTGTCTCTGTGTCTCACTGTGTGGTCAGTGTCTCAGTGTCTCACTGTGCGGTCTGTATCTCAGTGTCTCACCATACGGTCAGTGTCTCAGTGTCTCACTGTGTGGTCAGTGTGTCAGTGTCTCACCGTGTGGTCATTGTCTCAGTGTCTCACCATGCGGTCAGTATCTCAGTGTTTCACCATGTGGTCAGTGATTCAGTGTCTCACCGTGCGGTCAGTGTCTCACCATGTGGTCAGTGTCTCATTGTCTCACTGTGCGGTCAATGTCTCTGTGTCACACCGTGTAGTCATTGTCTCAGTGTCTTACCGTGTGGTCAGTGTCTCAGTGTCTCACTGTGCGGTCCGTGACTCAGCGTCTCACCGCGTGTTCCGTGTCTCAGTGTTTCACTGTGCGGTTAGTGCCTCAGTGTTTCACCGTGTGGTCAGTGCCTCAGTGTCTCACTGTGCGGTCAATGTCTCTGTGTCTCAACGTGTAGTCATTGTCTCAGTGTCTCACCGTGTGATCAGTGTCTCACCGTGTGGTCAGTGTTTCAGTGCCTCACCGTGTCGTCAGTGCCTCAGTGTCTCGCTGTGTGGTCCGTATCTCTGTGTCTCACCGTGCGGTCAGTGTCTCAGAATCTCACCGTGCGGTCAGTGTTTTAGTGTCCCGCTGTCTGGTCAGTGTCTCAATGTCTCACCGTGTGAACTGTGTCTCAGCGTCTCACTGTGTTATCAGCGTCTCAGTATCTCACTGTGCGGTCAGTGTGTCAGTGGCTCATTGTGTGGTCAGTGTCTCAGTGTCTCACCATGTGGTCAGTGTCTCAGTATCTCACCATGCGGTCAGTGTCTCAGTGTCTCACGGTGTGGTCAGTGTCTCAGTGTCTCATTGTGTGGTCAGTGTCTCAGTGTCTGGCTGTGCGGTCAGTGTCTCACTGTCTCACCATATGGTCAGTGCCTCAGCGTCTCACCGTGTGGTCAGTGCCTCAGCATCGCACTGTGCGGTCCATGTCTCAGTGTATCACCGTATGGTCAGTGTCTCAATGTCTCACCGTGTGAACTGCGTCTCAGCGTCTCACTGTGTTTTCAGCGTCTCAGTATCTCACCGTGCGGTCAGTGTGTCAGTGTCTCACTGTGCGGTCAGTGTGTCAGTGTCTCACCGTGAGGACAGTGTCTCACCATGTGGTCAGTGTCTCAGTGTCTCACCATGTGGTCAATGTCTCTGTGTCACACCGTGTAGTCATTGTCTCAGTGTCTCACCGTGTGGTCAGTGTCTCAGTGTCTCACTGTGCGGTCCGTGACTCAACGTCTCACCGCGTGTTCCGTGTCTCCGTGTTTCACTGTGCGGTTAGTGTCTCAGTGTCTGACTGTGCGGTCAGTGTCTGAGCATCTCACCGTGTGGTCAGTGTCTCAGTGTCTCACCGTGCTGTCCGTGTCTCAGTGTATCACAGTGTGGTCAGTGTCTCAGTGTCTCACCGTATGGTCAGTGTCTCAGTGTCTCACTGTGCGGTCAATGTCTCTGTGTCTCACCATGTAGTCATTGTCTCAGTGTCTCACCGTGCGGTCCGTGACTCAGCGTCTCACTTGTGGTCCGTATCTCTGTGTCTCACCGTGCGGTCAGTGTGTCAGTGTCTCACTGTGCGGTCAATGTGTCAGTGTCTCACGGTGTGGTCAGTGTCTCAGTATCTGACTGTGCGGTCAGTGTCTCAGTGTCTCACTGTGTGGTCAGTGTCTCAGTGTCTCACCGTGCGGTCAGTGCCTCAGCATCTCACTTGGAGTCCATGTCTCTGTGTCTCCCCGTGCGGTCAGTGTCTCAGAATCTCACCGTGCGGTCAGTGTTTTAGTGTCTCGCTGTCTGGTAAGTGTCTCAATGTCTCACCGTGTGAACTGTGTCTCAGCGTCTCACTGTGTTATCAGCGTCTCAGTATCTCACCGTGCAGTCAGTGTGTCAGTGTCTCACTGTGCGGTCAGTGTGTCAGTGTCTCACCGTGTGGTCAGTGTCTCAGTGTCCCACCCTGCGGTCAGTGTTCCAACGTCTCACAGTGTGATCAGTGTCTCAGTGTCCCACCCTGCGGTCAGTGTCCCAGTGTCTCACCGTGCGGTCAGTGTCTCAGTGTGAACCCTGCGGTCAGTGTCCCGGTTTTTCACGGTGTGGTCAGTGTCTCAGTGTCTCACCATGCGGTCAGTGTCTCAGTGTCTCACTGTGTGGTCAGTGTGTCAGTGTCTCACCGTGTGGTCATTGTCTCAGTGTCTCACTGTGCGATCAGTGTGTCAGTGTTTCACCGTGTGATCAGTGTCTCAGTGTCTCAGCATGCGGTCAGTGTCTCAGTGTTTCGCCATATGGTCAGTTATTCAGTGTCTCACCGAGTGGTCAGTGTCTCACCGTGCGGTCAGTGTCTCAGTATCCCACCTTGCGGTCAGTATCCCAGTGTCCCACGGTGTGATCAGTGTTTCAGTGTCTCTCTGTGTGGTTTGTGTCTCAGTGTCTCATCATGCGGTCAGTGTCTCACCATATGGTCAGTGTCTCAGTGTCTCACCATGTGGTCAATGTCTCTGTGTCTCACCGTGTAGTCATTGTTTCAGTGTCTCACGGTGTGATCAGTGTCTCAGTGTCTCACCGTGCGGTCAGTGGTTCAGTGTCTCAGTGTCTCACTGTGCGGTCTGTATCTCAGTGTCTCACCGTGTAGTCATTGTTTCAGTGTCTCACGGTGTGATCAGTGTCTCAGTGTCTCACCGTGCGGTCAGTGGTTCAGTGTCTCAGTGTCTCACTGTGCTCTCAGTGTCTCAGTGTCACATCGTGCGGTCAGTGTCTCAGTGTCTCACCATGCACTCAGTGTCAGTGTCTTACAATGCGGTCAATGTCTCACCCTGCGGTCAGTGTCTCTGTGTCTCACTGTGTGGTCAGTGTCTCAGTGTCTCACTGTGCGGTCTGTATCTCAGTGTCTCACCATACGGTCAGTGTCTCAGTGTCTCACTGTGTGGTCAGTGTGTCAGTGTCTCACCGTGTGGTCATTGTCTCAGTGTCTCACCATGCGGTCAGTATCTCAGTGTTTCACCATGTGGTCAGTGATTCAGTGTCTCACCGTGCGGTCAGTGTCTCACCATGTGGTCAGTGTCTCATTGTCTCACTGTGCGGTCAATGTCTCTGTGTCACACCGTGTAGTCATTGTCTCAGTGTCTTACCGTGTGGTCAGTGTCTCAGTGTCTCACTGTGCGGTCCGTGACTCAGCGTCTCACCGCGTGTTCCGTGTCTCAGTGTTTCACTGTGCGGTTAGTGCCTCAGTGTTTCACCGTGTGGTCAGTGCCTCAGTGTCTCACTGTGCGGTCAATGTCTCTGTGTCTCAACGTGTAGTCATTGTCTCAGTGTCTCACCGTGTGATCAGTGTCTCACCGTGTGGTCAGTGTTTCAGTGCCTCACCGTGTCGTCAGTGCCTCAGTGTCTCGCTGTGTGGTCCGTATCTCTGTGTCTCACCGTGCGGTCAGTGTTTTAGTGTCCCGCTGTCTGGTCAGTGTCTCAATGTCTCACCGTGTGAACTGTGTCTCAGCGTCTCACTGTGTTATCAGCGTCTCAGTATCTCACTGTGCGGTCAGTGTGTCAGTGGCTCATTGTGTGGTCAGTGTCTCAGTGTCTCACCATGTGGTCAGTGTCTCAGTATCTCACCATGCGGTCAGTGTCTCAGTGTCTCACGGTGTGGTCAGTGTCTCAGTGTCTCATTGTGTGGTCAGTGTCTCAGTGTCTGACTGTGCGGTCAGTGTCTCACTGTCTCACCATATGGTCAGTGCCTCAGCGTCTCACCGTGTGGTCAGTGCCTCAGCATCGCACTGTGCGGTCCATGTCTCAGTGTATCACCGTATGGTCAGTGTCTCAATGTCTCACCGTGTGAACTGCGTCTCAGCGTCTCACTGTGTTATCAGCGTCTCAGTATCTCACCGTGCGGTCAGTGTGTCAGTGTCTCACTGTGCGGTCAGTGTGTCAGTGTCTCACCGTGAGGACAGTGTCTCACCATGTGGTCAGTGTCTCAGTGTCTCACCATGTGGTCAATGTCTCTGTGTCACACCGTGTAGTCATTGTCTCAGTGTCTCACCGTGTGGTCAGTGTCTCAGTGTCTCACTGTGCGGTCCGTGACTCAACGTCTCACCGCGTGTTCCGTGTCTCCGTGTTTCACTGTGCGGTTAGTGTCTCAGTGTCTGACTGTGCGGTCAGTGTCTGAGCGTCTCACCGTGTGGTCAGTGTCTCAGTGTCTCAACGTGCTGTCCGTGTCTCAATGTATCACAGTGTGGTCAGTGTCTCAGTGTCTCACCGTATGGTCAGTGTCTCAGTGTCTCACTGTGCGGTCAATGTCTCTGTGTCTCACCATGTAGTCATTGTCTCAGTGTCTCACCGTGCGGTCCGTGACTCAGCGTCTCACTTGTGGTCCGTATCTCTGTGTCTCACCGTGCGGTCAGTGTGTCAGTGTCTCACTGTGCGGTCAATGTGTCAGTGTCTCACGGTGTGGTCAGTGTCTCAGTATCTGACTGTGCGGTCAGTGTCTCAGTATCTCACCATGCGGTCAGTGTCTCAGTGTCTCACTGTGTGGTCAGTGTCTCAGTGTCTCACCGTGCGGTCAGTGCCTCAGCATCTCACTTGGAGTCCATGTCTCTGTGTCTCCCCGTGCGGTCAGTGTCTCAGAATCTCACCGTGCGGTCAGTGTTTTAGTGTCTCGCTGTCTGGTAAGTGTCTCAATGTCTCACCGTGTGAACTGTGTCTCAGCGTCTCACTGTGTTATCAGCGTCTCAGTATCTCACCGTGCAGTCAGTGTGTCAGTGTCTCACTGTGCGGTCAGTGTGTCAGTGTCTCACCGTGTGGTCAGTGTCTCAGTGTCCCACCCTGCGGTCAGTGTTCCAACGTCTCACAGTGTGATCAGTGTCTCAGTGTCCCACCCTGCGGTCAGTGTCCCAGTGTCTCACCGTGCGGTCAGTGTCTCAGTGTGAACCCTGCGGTCAGTGTCCCGGTTTTTCACGGTGTGGTCAGTGTCTCAGTGTCTCACCATGCGGTCAGTGTCTCAGTGTCTCACTGTGTGGTCAGTGTGTCAGTGTCTCACCGTGTGGTCATTGTCTCAGTGTCTCACTGTGCGATCAGTGTGTCAGTGTTTCACCGTGTGATCAGTGTCTCAGTGTCTCAGCATGCGGTCAGTGTCTCAGTGTTTCGCCATGTGGTCAGTTATTCAGTGTCTCACCGAGTGGTCAGTGTCTCACCGTGCGGTCAGTGTCTCAGTATCCCACCTTGCGGTCAGTATCCCAGTGTCCCACGGTGTGATCAGTGTTTCAGTGTCTCTCTGTGTGGTTTGTGTCTCAGTGTCTCATCATGCGGTCAGTGTCTCACCATATGGTCAGTGTCTCAGTGTCTCACCATGTGGTCAATGTCTCTGTGTCTCACCGTGTAGTCATTGTTTCAGTGTCTCACGGTGTGATCAGTGTCTCAGTGTCTCACCGTGCGGTCAGTGGTTCAGTGTCTCACCGTGTGGTCAGTGTCTCAGTGTCTCACTGTGCGGTCTGTATCTCAGTGTCTCACCGTGCGGTCTGTGTCTCTGTGTCTCACTGTGTGGTCAGTGTCACAGTGTCTCACTGTGCTCTCAGTGTCTCAGTGTCACATCGTGCGGTCAGTGTCTCAGTGTCTCACCATGCACTCAGTGTCAGTGTCTTACAATGCGGTCAATGTCTCACCCTGCGGTCAGTGTCTCTGTGTCTCACTGTGTGGTCAGTGTCTCAGTGTCTCACTGTGCGGTCTGTATCTCAGTGTCTCACCATACGGTCAGTGTCTCAGTGTCTCACTGTGTGGTCAGTGTGTCAGTGTCTCACCGTGTGGTCATTGTCTCAGTGTCTCAGCATGCGGTCAGTGTCTCAGTGTTTCGCCATGTGGTCAGTTATTCAGTGTCTCACCGTGTTGCCAGTGTCTCACCGTGCGGTCAGTGTCTCAGTATCCCACCCTGCGGTCAGTATCCCAGTGTCCCACGGTGTGATCAGTGTTTCAGTGTCTCTCTGTGTGGTTTGTGTCTCAGTGTCTCATCATGCGGTCAGTGTCTCACCATATGGTCAGTGTCTCAGTGTCTCACCATGTGGTCAATGTCTCTGTGTCTCACCGTGCAGTCATTGTCTCAGTGTCTCACGGTGTGATCAGTGTCTCAGTGTCTCACCGTGCGGTCAGTGGTTCAGTGTCTCACCGTGTGGTCAGTGTCTCAGTGTCTCACTGTGCGGTCTGTATCTCAGTGTCTCACCGTGCGGTCTGTGTCTCTGTGTCTCACTGTGTGGTCAGTGTCACAGTGTCTCACTGTGCTCTCAGTGTCTCAGTGTCACATCGTGCGGTCAGTGTCTCAGTGTCTCACCATGCACTCAGTGTCAGTGTCTTACAATGCGGTCAATGTCTCACCCTGCGGTCAGTGTCTCTGTGTCTCACTGTGTGGTCAGAGTCTCAGTATCTCACTATGCAGTCAGTTACTCAGTGTCTGACTGTGTGGTCAGTGTCACAGTGTTTCACCGTGCAGTCAGTGTATCAGTGGGTCACCGTGCGGTCAGTGTCTCACCGTGTGGTCAGTGTCTCAATGTTTCACCGTGTGGTCAGTGTCTCAGTGTCTCACTGTGTGGCCAGTGTCTCACCATGTGGTCCGTGTCTCACCATGTGGTCAGTGTCTCAGTGTCTCACTGTGCGGTCAGTGTCTCACCGGGTGATCAGTGTCTCAGTGTTTCACCGTGTGGTCAGTGTCTCAGTGTCTCAGCATGCGGTCAGTGTCTCAGTGTTTCGCCATGTGGTCAGTTATTCAGTGTCTCACCGTTCGGTCAGTGTCTCACCATGTGGTCAATGTCTCTGTGTCTCACTGTGTAGTCATTGTCTCAGTGTCTCACTGTGTGGTCAGTGTCTCACCGTGCGGTCAGTGTCTCAGTGTCCCACCTTGCGGTCAGTATCCCAGTGTCTCACGGTGTGATCAGTGTTTCAGTGTCTCTCTGCGTGGTTAGTGTCTCAGTGTCTCATCGTGCGGTCAGTGTCTCACCATATGGTCAGTGTCTCAGTGTCTCACCATGTGGTCAATGTCTCTGTGTCTCACCGTGTAGTCATTGTCTCAGTGTCTCACGGTGTGATCAGTGTCTCAGTGTCTCACTGTGCGGTCAATGTCTCTGTGTCACATCGTGTAGTCATTGTCTCAGTGTCTCACCGTGTGGTCAGTGTGTCAGTGTCTCACTGTGCGGTCAGTGTGTCAGTGTCTCACCGTGTGGTCAGTGTCTCAGTGTCCCACCCTGCGGTCAGTGTTCCAACGTCTCACAGTGTGATCAGTGTCTCAGTGTCCCACCCTGCGGTCAGTGTCCCAGTGTCTCACCGTGCGGTCAGTGTCTCAGTGTGAACCCTGCGGTCAGTGTCCCAGTTTTTCACGGTGTGGTCAGTGTCTCAGTGTCTCACCATACGGTCAGTGTCTCAGTGTCTCACTGTGTGGTCAGTGTGTCAGTGTCTCACCGTGTAGTCATTGTCTCAGTGTCTCACGGTGTGATCAGTGTCTCAGTGTCTCACTGTGCAGTCAATGTCTCTGTGTCACATCGTGTAGTCATTGTCTCAGTGTCTCACCGTGTGGTCAGTGTGTCAGTGTCTCACTGTGCAGTCAGTGTCTCAGTGTCTCACTGTGCCGTCCATGTGTCAGTGTCTCACCGTGCAGTCAGTGTCTCAGTGTCCCACCCTGCCGTCAGTGTCCCAGTGTCTCACGGTGTGATCAGTGTCTCAGTGTCTCACTGTGTGGTCAGTGTGTCAGTGTCTCACCGTGAGGTCAGTGTCTCACCATATGGTCAGTGTCTCACCATGTGGTCAATGTCTCTGTGTCTCACCGTGTAGTCATTGTCTCAGTGTCTCACCGTGTGGTCAGTGTCTCAGTGTTCTACGGTGCAGTCAGTGTTTCAGTGTCTCACCGTGTGGTCAGTGTCTCAGTGTCTCACTGTACGGTCCGTGACTCAGCATCTCACCGCGTGTTCCGTGTCTCAGTGTCTGACTGTGCGGTCAGTGTCTCAGCGTCTCACCATGTGGTCAGTGTCTCAGTGTCTCACCGTGCGGTCAGTGCCTCAGCATCTCACTTGGAGTCCATGTCTCTGTGTCTCCCCGTGCGGTCAGTGTCTCAGAATCTCACCGTGCGGTCAGTGTTTTAGTGTCTCGCTGTCTGGTAAGTGTCTCAATGTCTCACCGTGTGAACTGTGTCTCAGCGTCTCACTGTGTTATCAGCGTCTCAGTATCTCACCGTGCAGTCAGTGTGTCAGTGTCTCACTGTGCGGTCAGTGTGTCAGTGTCTCACCGTGTGGTCAGTGTCTCAGTGTCCCACCCTGCGGTCAGTGTTCCAACGTCTCACAGTGTGATCAGTGTCTCAGTGTCCCACCCTGCGGTCAGTGTCCCAGTGTCTCACCGTGCGGTCAGTGTCTCAGTGTGAACCCTGCGGTCAGTGTCGCAGTTTTTCACGGTGTGGTCAGTGTCTCAGTGTCTCACCATACGGTCAGTGTCTCAGTGTCTCACTGTGTGGTCAGTGTGTCAGTGTCTCACCGTGTGGTCATTGTCTCAGTGTCTCAGCATGCGGTCAGTGTCTCAGTGTTTCGCCATGTGGTCAGTTATTCAGTGTCTCACCTTGTTGCCAGTGTCTCACCGTGCGGTCAGTGTCTCAGTATCCCACCCTGCGGTCAGTATCCCAGTGTTCCACGGTGTGATCAGTGTTTCAGTGTCTCTCTGTGTGGTTTGTGTCTCAGTGTCTCATCATGCGGTCAGTGTCTCACCATATGGTCAGTGTCTCAGTGTCTCACCATGTGGTCAATGTCTCTGTGTCTCACCGTGCAGTCATTGTCTCAGTGTCTCACGGTGTGATCAGTGTCTCAGTGTCTCACCGTGCGGTCAGTGGTTCAGTGTCTCACCGTGTGGTCAGTGTCTCAGTGTCTCACTGTGCGGTCTGTATCTCAGTGTCTCACCGTGCGGTCTGTGTCTCTGTGTCTCACTGTGTGGTCAGTGTCACAGTGTCTCACTGTGCTCTCAGTGTCTCAGTGTCACATCGTGCGGTCAGTGTCTCAGTGTCTCACCATGCACTCAGTGTCAGTGTCTTACAATGCGGTCAATGTCTCACCCTGCGGTCAGTGTCTCTGTGTCTCACTGTGTGGTCAGAGTCTCAGTATCTCACTGTGCAGTCAGTTACTCAGTGCCTGACTGTGTGGTCAGTGTCACAGTGTTTCACCGTGCAGTCAGTGTATCAGTGGGTCACCGTGCGGTCTGTGTCTCACCGTTTGGTCAGTGTCTCAGTGTCTGACCATGTGGTCAGTGTCTCAATGTCTCACCATGTGGTCAGTGTCTCACTCTACGGTCAGTGTCTCAGTGACTCACTGTGCGGTCCGTGTCTCAATGTTTCACCATGTGGTTAGTGTCTCACCATGTGGTCAGTGTCTCACCGTGTGGTCAGTGTCTCAATGTTTCACCGTGTGGTCAGTGTCTCAGTGTCTCACTGTGTGGCCAGTGTCTCACCATGTGGTCCGTGTCTCACCATGTGGTCAGTGTCTCAGTGTCTCACTGTGCGGTCAGTGTCTCACCGGGTGATCAGTGTCTCAGTGTTTCACCGTGTGGTCAGTGTCTCAGTGTCTCAGCATGCGGTCAGTGTCTCAGTGTCTCACTGTGTGGTCAGTGTGTCAGTGTCTCACCGTGTGGTCATTGTCTCAGTGTCTCACTGTGCGGTCAGTGTGTCAGTGTCTCACCGTGTGATCAGTGTGTCAGTGTTTCACTGTGTGATCAGTGTCTCAGTGTCTCAGCATGCGGTCAGTGTCTCAGTGTTTCGCCATGTGGTCAGTTATTCAGTGTCTCACCGTGTGGTCAGTGTCTCACCGTGCGGTCAGTGTCTCAGTATCCCACCCTGCGGTCAGTATCCCAGTGTCCCACGGTGTGATCAGTGTTTCAGTGTCTCTCTGTGTGGTTTGTGTCTCAGTGTCTCATCATGCGGTCAGTGTCTCACCATATGGTCAGTGTCTCAGTGTCTCACCATGTGGTCAATGTCTCTGTGTCTCACCGTGCAGTCATTGTCTCAGTGTCTCACGGTGTGATCAGTGTCTCAGTGTCTCACCGTGCGGTCAGTGGTTCAGTGTCTCACCGTGTGGTCAGTGTCTCAGTGTCTCACTGTGCGGTCTGTATCTCAGTGTCTCACCGTGCGGTCTGTGTCTCTGTGTCTCACTGTGTGGTCAGTGTCACAGTGTCTCACTGTGCTCTCAGTGTCTCAGTGTCACATCGTGCGGTCAGTGTCTCAGTGTCTCACCATGCACTCAGTGTCAGTGTCTTACAATGCGGTCAATGTCTCACCCTGCGGTCAGTGTCTCTGTGTCTCACTGTGTGGTCAGAGTCTCAGTATCTCACTGTGCAGTCAGTTACTCAGTGTCTGACTGTGTGGTCAGTGTCACAGTGTTTCACCGTGCAGTCAGTGTATCAGTGGGTCACCGTGCGGTCTGTGTCTCACTGTTTGGTCAGTGTCTCAGTGTCTGACCATGTGGTCAGTGTCTCAATGTCTCACCATGTGGTCAGTGTCTCACTCTACGGTCAGTGTCTCAGTGACTCACTGTGCGGTCCGTGTCTCAATGTTTCACCATGTGGTCAGTGTCTCACCATGTGGTCAGTGTCTCACCGTGTGGTCAGTGTCTCAATGTTTCACCGTGTGGTCAGTGTCTCAGTGTCTCACTGTGTGGCCAGTGTCTCACCATGTGGTCCGTGTCTCACCATGTGGTCAGTGTCTCAGTGTCTCACTGTGCGGTCAGTGTCTCACCGGGTGATCAGTGTCTCAGTGTTTCACCGTGTGGTCAGTGTCTCAGTGTCTCAGCATGCGGTCAGTGTCTCAGTGTTTCGCCATGTGGTCAGTTATTCAGTGTCTCACCGTTCGGTCAGTGTCTCACCATGTGGTCAATGTCTCTGTGTCTCACTGTGTAGTCATTGTCTCAGTGTCTCACTGTGTGGTCAGTGTCTCACCGTGCGGTCAGTGTCTCAGTGTCCCACCTTGCGGTCAGTATCCCAGTGTCTCACGGTGTGATCAGTGTTTCAGTGTCTCTCTGCGTGGTTAGTGTCTCAGTGTCTCATCGTGCGGTCAGTGTCTCACCATATGGTCAGTGTCTCAGTGTCTCTCCATGTGGTCAATATCTCTGTGTCTCACGTGTAGTCATTGTCTCAGTGTCTCACCGTGTGGTCAGTGTCTCAGTGTTCTACGGTGCAGTCAGTGTTTCAGTGTCTCACCGTGTGGTCAGTGTCTCAGTGTCTCACTGTACGGTCCGTGACTCAGCATCTCACCGCGTGTTCCGTGTCTCAGTGTCTGACTGTGCGGTCAGTGTCTCAGCGTCTCACCATGTGGTCAGTGTCTCAGTGTCTCACCGTGCGGTCAGTGCCTCAGCATCTCACTTGGAGTCCATGTCTCTGTGTCTCCCCGTGCGGTCAGTGTCTCAGAATCTCACCGTGCGGTCAGTGTTTTAGTGTCTCGCTTTCTGGTAAGTGTCTCAATGTCTCACCGTGTGAACTGTGTCTCAGCGTCTCACTGTGTTATCAGCGTCTCAGTATCTCACCGTGCAGTCAGTGTGTCAGTGTCTCACTGTGCGGTCAGTGTGTCAGTGTCTCACCGTGTGGTCAGTGTCTCAGTGTCCCACCCTGCGGTCAGTGTCCCAGTGTCTCACTGTGCGGTCAGTGTCTCAGTGTGAACCCTGCGGTCAGTGTCCCAGTTTTTCACGGTGTGGTCAGTGTCTCAGTGTCTCACCATGCGGTCAGTGTCTCAGTGTCTCACTGTGTGGTCAGTGTGTCAGTGTCTCACCGTGTGGTCATTGTCTCAGTGTCTCACTGTGCGGTCAGTGTGTCAGTGTCTCACCGTGTGATCAGTGTGTCAGTGTTTCACTGTGTGATCAGTGTCTCAGTGTCTCAGCATGCGGTCAGTGTCTCAGTGTTTCGCCATGTGGTCAGTTATTCAGTGTCTCACCGTGTGGTCAGTGTCTCACCGTGCGGTCAGTGTCTCAGTATCCCACCCTGCGGTCAGTATCCCAGTGTCCCACGGTGTGATCAGTGTTTCAGTGTCTCTCTGTGTGGTTTGTGTCTCAGTGTCTCATCATGCGGTCAGTGTCTCACCATATGGTCAGTGTCTCAGTGTCTCACCATGTGGTCAATGTCTCTGTGTCTCACCGTGTAGTCATTGACTCAGTGTCTCACGGTGTGATCAGTGTCTCAGTGTCTCACCGTGCGGTCAGTGGATCAGTGTCTCACTGTGTGGTCAGTGTCTCAATGTATGGTCTATGTCTCGGTGACCCAACGTGCGGTCATTGTCTCACCGTGTGGTCAGTGTCTCAGTGTCTCACTGTGCGGTCTGTATCTCAGTGTCTCACCGTGCGGTCTGTGTCTCTGTGTCTCACTGTGTGGTCAGTGTCACAGTGTCTCACTGTGCTCTCAGTGTCTCAGTGTCACATCGTGCGGTCAGTGTCTCAGTGTCTCACCATGCACTCAGTGTCAGTGTCTTACAATGCGGTCAATGTCTCACCCTGCGGTCAGTGTCTCTGTGTCTCACTGTGTGGTCAGAGTCTCAGTATCTCACTGTGCAGTCAGTTACTCAGTGTCTGACTGTGTGGTCAGTGTCACAGTGTTTCACCGTGCAGTCAGTGTATCAGTGGGTCACCGTGCGGTCATTGTCTCACCGTGTGGTCAGTGTCTCAGTGTCTCACTGTGCGGTCTGTATCTCAGTGTCTCACCGTGCGGTCTGTGTCTCTGTGTCTCACTGTGCTGTCAGTGTCTCAGTGTCACATCGTGCGGTCAGTGTCTCAGTGTCTCACCATGCACTCAGTGTCAGTGTCTTACAATGCGGTCAATGTCTCACCCTGCGGTCAGTGTCTCTGTGTCTCACTGTGTGGTCAGAGTCTCAGTATCTCACTGTGCAGTCAGTTACTCAGTGTCTGACTGTGTGGTCAGTGTCACAGTGTTTCACCGTGCAGTCAGTGTATCAGTGGGTCACCGTGCGGTCTGTGTCTCACCGTTTGGTCAGTGTCTCAGTGTCTGACCATGTCGTCAGTGTCTCAATGTCTCACCATGTGGTCAGTGTCTCACTCTACGGTCAGTGTCTCAGTGACTCACTGTGCGGTCCGTGTCTCAGTGTTTCACCGTGTGGTCAGTGTCTCACCATGTGGTCAGTGTCTCACCGTGTGGTCAGTGTCTCAATGTTTCACCGTGTGGTCAGTGTCTCAGTGTCTCACTGTGTGGCCAGTGTCTCACCATGTGGTCCGTGTCTCACCATGTGGTCAGTGTCTCAGTGTCTCACTGTGCGGTCAGTGTCTCACCGGGTGATCAGTGTCTCAGTGTTTCACCGTGTGGTCAGTGTCTCAGAGTCTCAGCATGCGGTCAGTGTCTCAGTGTTTCGCCATGTGGTCAGTTATTCAGTGTCTCACCGTTCGGTCAGTGTCTCACCATGTGGTCAATGTCTCTGTGTCTCACTGTGTAGTCATTGTCTCAGTGTCTCACCGTGTGGTCAGTGTCTCACCGTGCGGTCAGTGTCTCAGTGTCCCACCTTGCGGTCAGTATCCCAGTGTCTCACGGTGTGATCAGTGTTTCAGTGTCTCTCTGCGTGGTTAGTGTCTCAGTGTCTCATCGTGCGGTCAGTGTCTCACCATATGGTCAGTGTCTCAGTGTCTCTCCATGTGGTCAATATCTCTGTGTCTCACCGTGTAGTCATTGTCTCAGTGTCTCACCGTGTGGTCAGTGTCTCACCGTGCGGTCAGTGTTTCAGTGTCTCACCGTGTGGTCAGTGTCTCAGTGTCCCACCCTGCGGTCAGTGTCCCAGTGTCTCACCGTGCGGTCAGTGTCTCAGTGTGAACCCTGCGGTCAGTGTCCCAGTGTCTCACGGTGTGGTCAGTGTCTCAGTGTCTCACCATGCGGTCAGTGTCTCAGTATCTCACCATGCGGTCAGTGTCTCAGTGTCTCACTGTGTGGTCAGTGTGTCAGTGTCTCACCGTGTGGTCATTGTCTCAGTGTCTCACTGTGCGGTCAGTGTGTCAGTGTCTCACCGTGCGATCAGTGTGTCAGTGTTTCACCGTGTGATCAGTGTCACAGTGTCTCAGCATGCGGTCAGTGTCTCAGTGTTTCGCCATGTGGTCAGTTATTCAGTGTCTCACCGTTCGGTCAGTGTCTCACCATGCGGTCAGTGTCCCAATGTCTCACTGTGTAGTCATTGTCTCAGTGTCTCACCGTGTGGTCAGTGTCTCACTGTGTGGTCAGTGTCTCAGCGTCTCACCATGTGGTCCGTGTCTCTGTGTCTCCCCGTGCGGTCAGTGTCTCAGAATCTCACCGTGCGGTCAGTGTTTTAATGTCTCGCTGTCTGGTCAGTGTCTCAATGTCTCACCGTGTGAACTGTGTCTCAGCGTCTCACTGTGTTATCAGCGTCTCAGTATCTCACCGTGCGATCAGTGTGTCAGTGTCTCACTGTGCGGTCAGTGTGTCAGTGTCTCACCGTGTGGTCAGTGTGTCAGTGTCCCACCCTGCGGTCAGTGTTCCAACGTCTCACGGTGTGATCAGTGTCTCAGTGTCTCACCATGCGGTCAGTGTGTCAGTGTTTCACCGTGTGGTCACTGATTCAGTGTCTCACCATGTGGTCAATGTCTCAGTGTCTCACTGTTTGGTACGTGTCTCAGTGTCTCACCGTGCGGTCAGTATCTCAGTGTCTCACATTGCGGTCAGTGTCCCAGTGTCTCACCATGCGGTCAGTGTGTCAGTGTTTCACCGTGTGGTCAGTGTCTCATTGTCTCACTGTTTGGTCAGTGTCTCAGTGTCTCACCGTGCGGTCAGTATCTCAGTGTCTCACATTGCGGTCAGTGTCCCAGTGTTTCACCATGCGGTCAGTGTGTCAGTGTTTCACCGTGTGGTCAGTGTCTCATTGTCTCACTGTTTGGTCAGTGTCTCAGTGTCTCACCATGCGGTCAGTGTCTCAGTGTTTCACCGTGTGGTCAGTGTCTCATTGTCTCACTGTTTGGTCAGTGTCTCAGTGTCTCACCATGCGGTCAGTATCTCAGTGTTTCACCATGTGGTCAGTGATTCAGTGTCTCACCGTGCGGTCAGTGTCTTACCATGTGGTCAGTGTCTCATTGTCTCACTGTGCGGTCAATGACTCTGTGTCACACCGTGTAGTCATTGTCTCAGTGTCTCACTGTGTGGTCAGTGTCTCAGTGTCTCACTGTGCGGTCCGTGACTCAGCGTCTCAGCGCGTGTTCCGTGTCTCCGTGTTTCACTGTGCGGTTAGTGTCTCAGTGTCTGACTGTGCAGTCTGTGTCTGAACGTCTCACCGTGTGGTCATTGCCTCAGCATCTCACCCTGCTGTCCGTGTCTCAGTGTTTCACTGTGCGGTCCGTGACTCAGTGTCTCACCGTGCGGTCAGTGTTTCAGTGTCTCACTGTGCGGTCAATGTCTCTGTGTCTCAACATGTAGTCATTGTCTCAGTGTCTCACCGTGCGGTCAGTGTTTCAGTGCCTCACGTGTGGCCAGTGCCTCAGTGTCTCGCTGTGTGGTCCGTATCTCTGTGTCTCACCGTGCGGTCAGTGTCTCAGAATCTCACCGTGTGGTCAGTGTTTTAGTGTCCCGCTGTCTGGTCAGTGTCTCAATGTCTCACCGTGTGAACTGTGTCTCAGCGTCTCACTGTGTTATCAGCGTCTCAGTATCTCACCGTGTGGTAAGTCTGTCAGTGGCTCATTGTGTGGTCAGTGTCTCAGTGTCTCACCATGTGGTCAGTGTCTCAGTATCTCACCCTGCGGTCAGTGTCTCAGTGTCTCACGGTGTGGTCAGTGTCTCAGTGTCTCACTGTGTGGTCAATGTCTCTGTGTCTCACTGTGTAGTCATTGTCTCAGTGTCTCACGGTGTGATCAGTGTCTCAGTGTCTCACTGTGTGGTTAGTGTCTCAGTGTCTCATCGTGCGGTCAGTGTCTCACCATATGGTCAGTGTCTCAGTGTCTCACCATGTGGTCAATGTCTCTGTGTCTCACCGTGTGGTCAGTGTCTCAGTGTCTCACTGTGCGGTCCGTGACTCAACGTCTCACCGCGTGTTCCGTGTCTCCGTGTTTCACTGTGCGGTTAGTGTCTCAGTGTCTGACTGTGCGGTCAGTGTCTGAGCGTCTCACCGTGTGGTCAGTGCCTCAGCATCTCACCGTGCTGTCCGTGTCTCAGTGTATCACAGTGTGGTCAGTGTCTCAGTGTCTCACCGTATGGTCAGTGTCTCAGTGACTCACTGTGCGGTCCGTGTCTCAGTGTTTCACCGTGTGGTCAGTGTCTCACCATGTGGTCAGTGTCTCACCGTGTGGTCAGTGTCTCAATGTTTCACCATGTGGTCAGTGTCTCACTGTGTGGCCAGTGTCTCACCATGTGGTCCGTGTCGCACCATGTGGTCAGTGTCTCAGTGTCTCACTGTGCGGTCAGTGTCTCAGTGTTTCACCGGGTGATCAGTGTCTCAGTGTCTCAGCATGCGGTCAGTGTCTCAGTGTTTCGCCATGTGGTCAATTATTCAGTGTCTCACCGTTCGGTCAGTGTCTCACCATGTGGTCAGTGTCTCAGTGCCTCACCATGTGGTCAATGTCTCTGTGTCTCACTGTGTAGTCATTGTCTCAGTGTCTCACCGTGTGGTCAGTGTCTCAGTGTCTCACCGAGCGGTCAGTGTCTCAGTGCACACTGTGTGGTCCGTGTCTCAGTGTCTCACCGTGTGGTAACTGTCTCAGTGTCTCACTGTGCAGTTAGTGTCTCAGTGTCTCAACGTTTGGTCAGCGTCTCAAGGTGTAGTCAGTGTTTCACTTTGTGGTCAGTGACTCAGTGTCTCAGGTGTGGTCAATGTCACAGTGTCTCACCATGTGGTCAGTGTCTCAGTGTCTAACCGTGTGGTCAGTGTCGCAGTGTCTCACAATGTGGTCAGTGTCTCACTGTGTGGTCAGTGTCTCTGTGTCTCACCGTGCGGTCAGTGTTTCAATATCTCTCTGTGCGGTCAGTGTCTCAGTGTTTCACTGTGCAGTTAGTGTCTCGGTGTCTCACCATGTGGTCAGTGTCTCGGTGTCTCACCATGTGGTCAGTGTCTCAGTGTCTCACCGTGCGGTCAGTGTCTCTGTGTCTCACCGTGCAGTCAGTGTCACAGTATCTCACTGTGCAGTCAGTGTCTCGGTATCTCACCGTGCGGTCAGTGTCTCAGTGTCTCATCGTGTGGTCCGTGTCTCAGTGTCTCACTGTGTGGTCAGTGTCTCAGTTTCTCACCATGTGGTCAGTGTCTCATCGTGTGGTCCGTGTCTCAGTGTCTCGGTATCTCACCGTGCAGTCAGTGTCTCAGTGTCTCATCGTGTGGTCCGTGTCTCAGTGTCTCACTGTGTGGTCAGTGTCTCATCGTGTGGTCAGTCTCTCAGTGTCACACTCTGTGGTCAGTGTCTCAGTGTCTCACCGTGCGGTCAGTGTCTCGCTGTCGCACCGTGTTGTCAGTGTCTCAGTGTCTGACTGTACGCTCAATGTCTCGCTGTGCGGTTAGTGTCTCATTGTGCGGTGTGTTCAGACTCTCAGCATCCGAACGTGTGGTCAGTGTCTCAATGTCCCACCGTGTAGTCAATGTCTCAGTGTCTCACCGTGCGGTCAGTGATTCAGTGTCTCAATGTGTGGTCAGTGCCTCAGTATCTCACTGTACAGTCAGTGTCTAAGTGTCTCACCTTGTGGTCAGTGTCTCAGTGTCTCGACGTCTCACTGTGCGGTTAGTGTCTCAGTATCTCACTGTGCATTCAGTGTCTCAGTGTTGCGCCGTCTCACTGTGCGGTCAGTGCCTCAGTATCTAACCTTGTGGCCAGTGTCTCAGTATCTCACTGTGCGGTCAGTGTCTCAGTGTCTCACCGTGTGGTCAGTGTCTCAGTGTCTCACCGTGTGGTCCATGTCTAAGTGTTTCACTGTGTCGTCTCTGTCTCAGTGTCTCACCTCGCAGTCAGTGTCTCAGTATCTCACTGTGTGATCAATGTCCCAGTGTCTCACTGTGTGGTCAGTGTCTCTGTGTCTCACTGTGTGGTCAGTGTCTCACCGTGCAGTCAGTATCTCAGTATCTCACTGTGCGGTCAGTTACTCAGTGTCTCAATGTGCAGTTAGTGTCTCAGTGTCTCACCGTGTGGTCAGTGTCTCAGTGTGTGGTCAGTGTCTCAGTGTCTCACCGTGCGTTCAGTGTCTCAGTCTCTCACCGTGCGGTCGGTGTCTCAGTGACTCACTGTGTGATCAGTGTTTCACCGTGTGGTCAGTGTCTCAGTATCTCACTGTGCGTTCAGTGTCTCAGTCTCTCACCGTGCGGTCGGTGTCTCAGTGACTCACTGTGTGATCAGTGTTTCACCGTGTGGTCAGTGTCTCAGTATCTCACTGTGCGTTCAGTGTCTCATTGTCCCACCATGCGGTCGGTGTCTCAGTGACTCACTGTGTGGTCAGTGTTTCACTCTACGGTCAGTGTCTCAGTGTCGCACCGTGTGGTCAGTGTTTCAGTGTCTCACCGTGTGGTCAGTGTCTCATCGTGTGGTCAGTGTCTCAGTGTCTCTCTGTGCGGTTAGTGTCTCAGTGTCTCACCGCGTGGTCAGTGTCTCAGTGTCTCACCGTGTGGTCAGTGTCTCAAAGTCTCACCGTGTGGTCAGTGTCTCACTGTACGGTCAGTGTCTCAGTATCTCACTGTGTGGTCAGTGTCTCACTGTACGTTCAGTGTCTCAGTGTCTCATCGTGTGGTCCGTGTCTCAGTGTCTCACTGTGTGGTCAGTTTCTCTGCGTCTCACCGTGTGGTCAGTGTCTCAGTGTCTCACCGTGCGGTCCGTGTCTCAGTCTCTCACCGTGTGGTTAGTGTCTCGCTCTACGGTCAGTGTCTCAGTGTCTCACCGTGCGTTCAGTGTCTCAGTCTCTCACCGTGCGGTCGGTGTCTCAGTGACTCACTGTGTGATCAGTGTTTCACTCTACAGTCAGTGTCTCAGTGTCGCACCGTGTGGTCAGTGTCTCAGTGTCTCACTGTGCGGTCAGTGTTTCAGTGTCTCACCGTGTGGTCAGTGTGTCATCGTGTGGTCAGTGTCTCAGTGTCTCTCTGTGCGGTTAGTGTCTCAGTGTCTCACCGCGTTGTCAGTGTCTCAGTGTCTCACCGAGCGGTCAGTGTCTCAGTGTCTCACCGTGTGGTCAGTGTCTCACCGAGCGGTCAATGTCTCAGTGTCTCACCGTGTGGTCAGTGTCCCAGTGTCACACTGTGCGGTCAGTGTCTCAGTGTCCCACCGTGTGGTCAATGTCTCAGTGTCTCACTGTGTGGTCAGTGTCCCAGTGTCACACTGTGCGGTCAGTGTCTCAGTGTCCCACCGTGTGGTCAGTGTCCCACCGTGTGGTCAGTGTCTCTGTGTGTCACCGTTTGGTCAGTGTCTCACTGTGTGGTCAGTGACTCTCCGTGCAGTCAGTGTCTCACTATCTCACTGTGCGTTCAGTTATTCAGTGTCTCAATGTGCAGTTAGTGTCTCAGTGTCGCACCGTGTGGTCAGTGTCTCAGTGTCTCACTGTGCGGTCAGTGTTTCAGTGTCTCACCGTGTGGTCAGTGTCTCATCGTGTGGTCAGTGTCTCAGTGTCTCTCTGTGCGGTTAGTGTCTCAGTGTCTCACCGCGTTGTCAGTGTCTCAGTGTCTCACCGAGCGGTCAGTGTCTCAGTGTCTCACCGTGTGGTCAGTGTCTCACCGAGCGGTCAATGTCTCAGTGTCTCACCGTGTGATCAGTGTCGCACTGTCTCAACGTGTGGTCAGTGCCTCAGTGTCTCACCGTGCGGTCAATGTCTCAGTGTCTCACTGTGTGGTCAGTGTCCCAGTGTCACACTGTGCGGTCAGTGTCTCAGTGTCCCACCGTGTGGTCAGTGTCCCACCGTGTGGTCAGTGTCTCTGTGTGTCACCGTTTGGTCAGTGTCTCACTGTGTGGTCAGTGACTCTCCGTGCAGTCAGTGTCTCACTATCTCACTGTGCGTTCAGTTATTCAGTGTCTCAATGTGCAGTTAGTGTCTCACCGTGTGGTCAGTGTCTCACTGTGCGGTCAGTGTCTCTGTGTGTCACCGTGTGGTCAGTGTCTCACCGTGTGGTCAGTGTCTCAAAGTCTCACCGTGTGGTCAGTGTCTCACTGTACGGTCAGTGTCTCAGTGTCTCACTGTGTGGTCAGTGTCTCAGTGTCTCACCGTGCGTTCAGTGTCTCAGTGTCTCACTGTGCGTTCAGTGTCTCAGTGTCTCACCGTGCGTTCAGTGTCTCAGTCTCTCACCGTGCGGTCGGTGTCTCAGTATCTCACTGTGCGTTCAGTGTCTCATTGTCTCACCGTGCAGTCGGTGTCTCAGTGACTCACTGTGTGGTCAGTGTTTCACCGTGTGGTCAGTGTCTCAGTGTCTCACTGTGCGTTCAGTGTCTCATTGTCTCACCGTGCGGTCGGTGTCTCAGTGTCTCACTGTGCGGACAGTGTTTCAGTGTCTCACCACGTGGTCAGTGTCTCAGTGTCTCACCGAGCAGTCAGTGTCTCAGTGCCTCACTGTGTGGTCAATGTACAGTGTTTTATGTGCGGTCAGTGTCTCGGTGTCTCACCGTGTGGTCAGTGTCTCAGTGTCTCACTGTGCGGTCAGTGTCTCAGTGCCTCACTGTGTGGTCAGTGTCTCAGGGTCTAACCATGTGGTCAGTGTCTCAGTGTCTCAATGAGCGGTCAGTGTCTCAGTGTCTCACTGTGCGTTCAGTTACACAGTGTCTCAATGTGCAGTTAGTGTCCCAGTGTCTCACCGTGTGATCAGTGTCGCAGTGTCTCACCGTGTAGTCAGTGCCTCAGTGTCTCACAATGCGGTCAATGTCTCAGTGTCTCACTGTGTGGTCAGTGTCCCAGTGTCTCACTGTGCGGTCAGTGTCTCTGTGTCTCACCGTGTGGTCAGTGTCAAACCGTTTGGTAAGTGTCTCAGTGTCTCACCGTGTGGTCAGTGACTCTCCGTGCAGTCAGTGTCTCAGTATCTCACTGTGCGGTCAGTTACTCAGTGTCCCAATGTGCAGTTAGTGTCTCAGTATCTCACCGTGTGGTCAGTGTCTCACTGTGCGGTCAGTGTCTCTGT
The DNA here is from genome assembly GCF_020745735.1 of Hemiscyllium ocellatum. Classification (NCBI taxonomy): domain Eukaryota; kingdom Metazoa; phylum Chordata; class Chondrichthyes; order Orectolobiformes; family Hemiscylliidae; genus Hemiscyllium; species Hemiscyllium ocellatum. The sequence continues at coordinate 64,201,262 of NC_083414.1, forward strand.
GTCTCACCGTGTGGTCAGTGTCTCACCGTGTGGTCAGTGTCTCAAAGTCTCACCGTGTGGTCAGTGTCTCACTGTACGGTCAGTGTCTCAGTGTCTCACTGTGTGGTCAGTGTCTCAGTGTCTCACCGTGCGTTCATTGTCTCAGTGTCTCACCGTGCGGTCGGTGTCTCAGTGACTCACTGTGTGATCAGTGTTTCACCGTGTGGTCAGTGTCTCAGTGTCTCACTGTGCGTTCAGTGTCTCATTGTCTCACCGTGCGGTCAGTGTCTCAGTGTCTCATCGTGTGGTCAGTGTCTCAGTGTCTAACCATGTGGTCAGTGTCTCAGTGTCTCAACGAGCAGTCAGTGTCTCAGTGTCTCACTGTGCGGCCAGTATCTCAGTGTCCCACTGTGCGGTCCGTGTCTCAGTGTCTCACCGTGTGGTCAGTGTTTCACTCTACGGTCCGTGTCTCAGTGTCTCACTGTGCGGACAGTGTTTCAGTGTCTCACCGTGTGGTCAGTGTCTCAGTGTCTCTCTGTGCGGTCAGTGTCTCAGTGTCTCACTGTGTGGTCTGTGTCTCAGTGTCTCACTGTGCGGTCAGCATCTCGTTGTCTCACTGTGTGGTCAGTGTCTCAGAGTCTCACCGTGCGGTCAGTGTCCCAGTGTCTCACCGTGCGGTCAGTTTCTCTGCGTCTCACTGTGCGGTCAGTGTCTCAGTGTCTCACCGTGCGGTCAGTGTCTCAGTGTCTCACTGTGTGGTCATTGTCTCAGTGTCTCACCGTGCGGTTGGTGTCTCAGTGACTCACTGTGTGGTCAGTGTTTCACCGTGTGGTCAGTGTCTCAAAGTCTCACCGTGTGGTCAGTGTCTCACCATGCGGTCAGTGTCCCAGTGTCTCACTGTGTGGTCAGTGTCTCAGTGTCTCACCGTGCGGTCAGTGTCCCAGTGTCTCACTGTGTGGTCAGTGTCTCAGTGTCTCACCGTGCAGCCAGTGTCCCAGTGTCTCACCGTGCGGTCAGTTTCTCTGCGTCTCACTGTGCGGTCAGTGTCTCAGTGTCTCACCGTGCGGTCAGTGTCCCAGTGTCTCACTGTGTGGTCAGTGTCCCAGTGTCTCACTGTGTGGTCAGTGTCTCAGTGTCTCACCGTGCGGTCAGTGTCTCAGTGTCTCACTGTGTGGTCATTGTCTCAGTGTCTCACCGTGCGGTCAGTGTCTCAGTGTCTCACTGTGCGATTAGTGTCTCAGTGTCTCACCATGTGGTCAGTGTCTCACCATGTGGTCAGTGTCTCAAAGTCTCACCGTGTGGTCAGTGTCTCACTGTATGGTCAGTGTCTCAGTGTCTCACCGTGCGTTCAGTGTCTCAGTCTCTCACCGTGCGGTCGGTGTCTCAGTGACTCACTGTGTGGTCAGTGTTTCATCGTGTGGTCAGTGTCTCAGTGTCTCACTGTGCGTTCAGTGTCTCATTGTCTCACCGTGCGGTCGGTGTCTCGGTGACTCACTGTACGGACAGTGTTTCAGTGTCTCACCGTGTGGTCAGTGTCTCAGTGTCTCTCTGTGCGGTTAGTGTCTCAGTGTCTCACCACGTGGTCAGTGTCTCAGTGTCTCACCGAGCAGTCAGTGTCTCAGTGCCTCACTGTGTGGTCAATGTACAGTGTTTTATGTGCGGTCAGTGTCTCGGTGTCTCACCGTGTGGTCAGTGTCTTAGTGTCTCAGCGTGCGGTCAGTGTCTCACCGTGTGGTCAGTGTCTCAAAGTCTCACCGTGTGGTCAGTGTCTCACTGTACGGTCAGTGTCTCAGTGTCTCACTGTGTGGACAGTGTCTCAGTGTCTCACTGTGCGGTCAGTGTCTCAGTGCCTCACTGTGTGGTCAGTGTCTCAGGGTCTAACCATGTGGTCAGTGTCTCAGTGTCTCAATGAGCAGTCAGTGTCTCAGTGTCTCACTGTGCGGTCAGTGTCTCAGTGTGTGATTGTGTCTCAGTGTCTCACCGGGGAGTCCGTGTCTCAATGTCTCACCGTGCGGTCAGTGTCTCAGTGTCACACAGTGCGTTCCGTGTCTCAGTGTCTCACCGTGTGGTCAGTGTCGTAGTGTCTCACCGTGCGGTCAGTGCCTCAGTGACTCACCGTGCGGTCAATGTCTCAGTGTCTTACTGTGTGGTCAGTGTCCCAGTGTCTCACTGTGTGGTCAGTGTCTCTGTGTCTCACTGTGTGGTCAGTGTCTCAGTGTCTCCCCGTGCCGTCAGTGTCTCAGTGTCACACCGTGTGGTCAGTGTCCCAGTGTCTCACTGTGTGGTCAGTGTCTCCGTGTCTCACTGTGTGGTCAGTGGCTCACTGTCCCACCATGTGGTCAGTGTCTCAATACCTCACTGTGCGGTCAGTGTCTCAGTGTCTCACTGTGCACTTAGTGTCACAGTGTCTCACCGTGTGGTCAGTGTCTCAGTGTCTCACTGTACTGTCAGTGTCTGAGTGTCTCACCGTGTGGTCAGTGACTCACTGTGTGGTCAGTGTCTCAGTATGTCACTCTACGTTCAGTGTCTCAGTGTCTCACTGTGTTGTCAGTGACTCAGTGTCTCACCGTGTGGTCAGTGTCTCCATGTCTCACCGTGTGGTCAGTGTCTCAGTGTCTCACCGTGCAGTCAGTGCCTCAGTGTCTCACCGTGCGGTCAGTGTCTCTGGATCTCACCGTGCAGTCAGTGTCTCAGTGTCTCACCGTGTGGTCAGTGTCTCACTCTACGTTCAGTGTCTCAGTGTCTTACTGTGTGGTCAGTGACTCAGTGTCTCACCGTGTGGTCAGTGTCTCTATGTCTCACCGTGTGGTCAGTGTCTCAGTGTCTCACCGTGCGGTCCGTGTCTCTGTGTGTCACCGTTTGGTCAGTGTCTCACTGTGTGGTCAGTGACTCTCCGTGCAGTCAGTGTCTCACTATCTCACTGTGCGTTCAGTTATTCAGTGTCTCAATGTGCAGTTAGTGTCTCAGTGTCGCACCGTGTGGTCAGTGTCTCAGTGTCTCACTGTGCGGTCAGTGTTTCAGTGTCTCACCGTGTGGTCAGTGTCTCATCGTGTGGTCAGTGTCTCAGTGTCTCTCTGTGCGGTTAGTGTCTCAGTGTCTCACCGCGTTGTCAGTGTCTCAGTGTCTCACCGAGCGGTCAGTGTCTCAGTGTCTCACCGTGTGGTCAGTGTCTCACCGAGCGGTCAATGTCTCAGTGTCTCACCGTGTGATCAGTGTCGCACTGTCTCAACGTGTGGTCAGTGCCTCAGTGTCTCACCGTGCGGTCAATGTCTCAGTGTCTCACTGTGTGGTCAGTGTCCCAGTGTCACACTGTGCGGTCAGTGTCTCAGTGTCCCACCGTGTGGTCAGTGTCCCACCGTGTGGTCAGTGTCTCTGTGTGTCACCGTTTGGTCAGTGTCTCACTGTGTGGTCAGTGACTCTCCGTGCAGTCAGTGTCTCACTATCTCACTGTGCGTTCAGTTATTCAGTGTCTCAATGTGCAGTTAGTGTCTCACCGTGTGGTCAGTGTCTCACTGTGCGGTCAGTGTCTCTGTGTGTCACCGTGTGGTCAGTGTCTCACCGTGTGGTCAGTGTCTCAAAGTCTCACCGTGTGGTCAGTGTCTCAGTGTCTCACTGTGTGGTCAGTGTCTCAGTGTCTCACCGTGCGTTCAGTGTCTCAGTGTCTCACTGTGCGTTCAGTGTCTCAGTGTCTCACCGTGCGTTCAGTGTCTCAGTCTCTCACCGTGCGGTCGGTGTCTCAGTATCTCACTGTGCGTTCAGTGTCTCATTGTCTCACCGTGCAGTCGGTGTCTCAGTGACTCACTGTGTGGTCAGTGTTTCACCGTGTGGTCAGTGTCTCAGTGTCTCACTGTGCGTTCAGTGTCTCATTGTCTCACCGTGCGGTCGGTGTCTCAGTGTCTCACTGTGCGGACAGTGTTTCAGTGTCTCACCACGTGGTCAGTGTCTCAGTGTCTCACCGAGCAGTCAGTGTCTCAGTGCCTCACTGTGTGGTCAATGTACAGTGTTTTATGTGCGGTCAGTGTCTCGGTGTCTCACCGTGTGGTCAGTGTCTCAGTGTCTCACTGTGCGGTCAGTGTCTCAGTGCCTCACTGTGTGGTCAGTGTCTCAGGGTCTAACCATGTGGTCAGTGTCTCAGTGTCTCAATGAGCGGTCAGTGTCTCAGTGTCTCACTGTGCGTTCAGTTACACAGTGTCTCAATGTGCAGTTAGTGTCCCAGTGTCTCACCGTGTGATCAGTGTCGCAGTGTCTCACCGTGTAGTCAGTGCCTCAGTGTCTCACAATGCGGTCAATGTCTCAGTGTCTCACTGTGTGGTCAGTGTCCCAGTGTCTCACTGTGCGGTCAGTGTCTCTGTCTCACCGTGTGGTCAGTGTCAAACCGTTTGGTAAGTGTCTCAGTGTCTCACCGTGTGGTCAGTGACTCTCCGTGCAGTCAGTGTCTCAGTATCTCACTGTGCGGTCAGTTACTCAGTGTCCCAATGTGCAGTTAGTGTCTCAGTATCTCACCGTGTGGTCAGTGTCTCACTGTGCGGTCAGTGTCTCTGTGTCTCACCGTGTGGTCAGTGTCTCACCGTGTGGTCAGTGTCTCAAAGTCTCACCGTGTGGTCAGTGTCTCACTGTACGGTCAGTGTCTCAGTGTCTCACTGTGTGGTCAGTGTCTCAGTGTCTCACCGTGCGTTCATTGTCTCAGTGTCTCACCGTGCGGTCGGTGTCTCAGTGACTCACTGTGTGATCAGTGTTTCACCGTGTGGTCAGTGTCTCAGTGTCTCACTGTGCGTTCAGTGTCTCATTGTCTCACCGTGCGGTCAGTGTCTCAGTGTCTCATCGTGTGGTCAGTGTCTCAGTGTCTAACCATGTGGTCAGTGTCTCAGTGTCTCAACGAGCAGTCAGTGTCTCAGTGTCTCACTGTGCGGCCAGTATCTCAGTGTCCCACTGTGCGGTCCGTGTCTCAGTGTCTCACCGTGTGGTCAGTGTTTCACTCTACGGTCCGTGTCTCAGTGTCTCACTGTGCGGACAGTGTTTCAGTGTCTCACCGTGTGGTCAGTGTCTCAGTGTCTCTCTGTGCGGTCAGTGTCTCAGTGTCTCACTGTGTGGTCTGTGTCTCAGTGTCTCACTGTGCGGTCAGCATCTCGTTGTCTCACTGTGTGGTCAGTGTCTCAGAGTCTCACCGTGCGGTCAGTGTCCCAGTGTCTCACCGTGCGGTCAGTTTCTCTGCGTCTCACTGTGCGGTCAGTGTCTCAGTGTCTCACCGTGCGGTCAGTGTCTCAGTGTCTCACTGTGTGGTCATTGTCTCAGTGTCTCACCGTGCGGTTGGTGTCTCAGTGACTCACTGTGTGGTCAGTGTTTCACCGTGTGGTCAGTGTCTCAAAGTCTCACCGTGTGGTCAGTGTCTCACCATGCGGTCAGTGTCCCAGTGTCTCACTGTGTGGTCAGTGTCTCAGTGTCTCACCGTGCGGTCAGTGTCCCAGTGTCTCACTGTGTGGTCAGTGTCTCAGTGTCTCACCGTGCAGCCAGTGTCCCAGTGTCTCACCGTGCGGTCAGTTTCTCTGCGTCTCACTGTGCGGTCAGTGTCTCAGTGTCTCACCGTGCGGTCAGTGTCCCAGTGTCTCACTGTGTGGTCAGTGTCCCAGTGTCTCACTGTGTGGTCAGTGTCTCAGTGTCTCACCGTGCGGTCAGTGTCTCAGTGTCTCACTGTGTGGTCATTGTCTCAGTGTCTCACCGTGCGGTCAGTGTCTCAGTGTCTCACTGTGCGATTAGTGTCTCAGTGTCTCACCATGTGGTCAGTGTCTCACCATGTGGTCAGTGTCTCAAAGTCTCACCGTGTGGTCAGTGTCTCACTGTATGGTCAGTGTCTCAGTGTCTCACCGTGCGTTCAGTGTCTCAGTCTCTCACCGTGCGGTCGGTGTCTCAGTGACTCACTGTGTGGTCAGTGTTTCATCGTGTGGTCAGTGTCTCAGTGTCTCACTGTGCGTTCAGTGTCTCATTGTCTCACCGTGCGGTCGGTGTCTCGGTGACTCACTGTACGGACAGTGTTTCAGTGTCTCACCGTGTGGTCAGTGTCTCAGTGTCTCTCTGTGCGGTTAGTGTCTCAGTGTCTCACCACGTGGTCAGTGTCTCAGTGTCTCACCGAGCAGTCAGTGTCTCAGTGCCTCACTGTGTGGTCAATGTACAGTGTTTTATGTGCGGTCAGTGTCTCGGTGTCTCACCGTGTGGTCAGTGTCTTAGTGTCTCAGCGTGCGGTCAGTGTCTCACCGTGTGGTCAGTGTCTCAAAGTCTCACCGTGTGGTCAGTGTCTCACTGTACGGTCAGTGTCTCAGTGTCTCACTGTGTGGACAGTGTCTCAGTGTCTCACTGTGCGGTCAGTGTCTCAGTGCCTCACTGTGTGGTCAGTGTCTCAGGGTCTAACCATGTGGTCAGTGTCTCAGTGTCTCAATGAGCAGTCAGTGTCTCAGTGTCTCACTGTGCGGTCAGTGTCTCAGTGTGTGATTGTGTCTCAGTGTCTCACCGGGGAGTCCGTGTCTCAATGTCTCACCGTGCGGTCAGTGTCTCAGTGTCACACAGTGCGTTCCGTGTCTCAGTGTCTCACCGTGTGGTCAGTGTCGTAGTGTCTCACCGTGCGGTCAGTGCCTCAGTGACTCACCGTGCGGTCAATGTCTCAGTGTCTTACTGTGTGGTCAGTGTCCCAGTGTCTCACTGTGTGGTCAGTGTCTCTGTGTCTCACTGTGTGGTCAGTGTCTCAGTGTCTCCCCGTGCCGTCAGTGTCTCAGTGTCACACCGTGTGGTCAGTGTCCCAGTGTCTCACTGTGTGGTCAGTGTCTCCGTGTCTCACTGTGTGGTCAGTGGCTCACTGTCCCACCATGTGGTCAGTGTCTCAATACCTCACTGTGCGGTCAGTGTCTCAGTGTCTCACTGTGCACTTAGTGTCACAGTGTCTCACCGTGTGGTCAGTGTCTCAGTGTCTCACTGTACTGTCAGTGTCTGAGTGTCTCACCGTGTGGTCAGTGACTCACTGTGTGGTCAGTGTCTCAGTATGTCACTCTACGTTCAGTGTCTCAGTGTCTCACTGTGTTGTCAGTGACTCAGTGTCTCACCGTGTGGTCAGTGTCTCCATGTCTCACCGTGTGGTCAGTGTCTCAGTGTCTCACCGTGCAGTCAGTGCCTCAGTGTCTCACCGTGCGGTCAGTGTCTCTGGATCTCACCGTGCAGTCAGTGTCTCAGTGTCTCACCGTGTGGTCAGTGTCTCACTCTACGTTCAGTGTCTCAGTGTCTTACTGTGTGGTCAGTGACTCAGTGTCTCACCGTGTGGTCAGTGTCTCTATGTCTCACCGTGTGGTCAGTGTCTCAGTGTCTCACCGTGCGGTCCGTGTCTCTATGTCTCACCATGCAGTCAGTGCCTCAGTGTCTCACCATGCAGTCAGTGTCTCACCGAGTGCTCAGTGTCTCAGTGTGCAGTCAGTGCCTCAGTGTCTCACCGTGCGGTCAGTGTCTCTGGATCTCACCGTGCAGTCAGTGTCTCAGTGTCTCACCGTGTGGTCAGTGTCTCACTCTACGTTCAGTGTCTCAGTGCCTTACTGTGTGGTCAGTGTCTCAGTTTCTCACCGTGTGGTCAGTGACTCAGTGTCTCACCGTGTGGTCAGTGTCTCTATGTCTCACCGTGTGGTCAGTGTCTCAGTGTCTCACCGTGCGGTCCGTGTCTCTATGTCTCACCATGCAGTCAGTGCCTCAGTGTCTCACCATGCAGTCAGTGTCTCACCGAGTGCTCAGTGTCTCAGTGTGCAGTCAGTGTCTCTGTGTCTCACCATGTGGTCAGTGACTCACTGTGCAGTCAGTGTTTCAGTGTCTCACAGTGCATTCAGTGTCTCAGTGTCTCACCGTGTGGTCAGTGTCTCACCGTGTGGTCAGTGTCTCACTCTACGGTCGATGTCTCAGTGTCTCACCGTGTGGTCAGTGGCTCACTGTCCCACCGTGTGGTCAGTGTCTCACCGTGTGATCAGTGTCTCTGTGTCTCACCATGTGGTCAGTGACTCACTGTGCGGTCAGTGTTTCAGTGTCTCACAGTGCATTCAGCGCCTCAGTGTCTCACCGTATGGTCAGTGTCTCAGTGTCTCAATGTGCAGTTAGTGTCTCAGTGTCTCACCGTGTGGTCAGTGTCTCAGTCTCTCAGCGTGTAGTCCGTGTCTCAGTGTCTCACCGTGTGGTCAGTTTCACTCAGTTTGGTCAGTTTCACAGTGTCTTACGGCGTGGTCAGTGTCTCAGTGTCTCAGTGTACAGTCAGTTTCACAGTGTCTCACCGTGTGGTCAGTGACTCACTGTGCGGTCAGTGTTTCAGTGTCTCACCATGCGTTCAGTGTCTCAGTGTCTCACCGTGTGGTCAGTGTCTCAGTGTCTCACCATGAGGTCAGTGTCTCTATGTCTCACTGTGTGGTCAGTGCCTTAGTGTCTCACTGTGTGGTCTGTGTCTCAGTCTCTCACTGTGTGGACAGTGTCTCAGTGTCACACCGTGCAGTCAGTGGCTCACTGTCCCACTGAGTGGTCAGTGTCTCAGTGTGCAGTCAGTGTCTCTGTGTCTCACCATGTGGTCAGTGACTCACTGTGCGGTCAGTGTTTCTGGATCTCACAGTGCATTCAGTGTCTCAGTGTCTCACCGTGTGGTCAGTGTCTCAGTGTCTCACTGTGCGGTCAGTGTCTCAGTGTCTCACTGTGCACTTAGTGTCACAGTGTCTCACCGTGTGGTCAGTGTCACACCGTTTGGTAAGTGTCTCAGTGTCTTACGGTGTGGTCAGTGTCTCAGTGTCTCACTGTACTGTCAGTGTCTGAGTGTCTCACCGTGTGGTCAGTGACTCGCCGTGCGGTCAGTGTCTCAGTGTCTCTCCGTGCGGACAGTGTCTCAGTGTCTCACCGTGTGGTCAGTGTCTCACCGTGTGGTCAGTGTCTCAAAGTCTCACCGTGTGGTCAGTGTCTCACTCTACGGTCCGTGTCTCAGTGTCTCAACGTGTGGTCAGTGTCTCATTGTCTCACCATGTGGTCAGTGTCTCACTGTCCCAACGTGTGGTCAGTGTCTCACTGTGCGGTCAGTGTCTCTGTATCTCACCGTGCAGTCAGTGTCTCTGTGTCTCACCATGTGGTCAGTGACTCACTGTGCGGTCAGTGTTTCAGTGTCTCACCGTGTGGTCAATGTCTCAGTGTCTCACCGTGCAGTCAGTGCCTCAGTATCTCATCATGCGGTCAGTGACTCAGTGCCTCACCGTGTGGTCAGTGTCTCCATGTCTCACCGTGTGGTCAGTGTCTCAGTGTCTCACCGTGCAGTCAGTGCCTCAGTATCTCACCGTGCGGTCAGTGTCGCAGTGTCTCACCGTGCGGTCAGTGTCTCTGTGTCTCACCGTGTGGTCAGTGTCACACCGTTTGGTAAGTGTCTCATTGTCTTAGTGTGTGGTCAGTGTCTCAGTGTCTCACTGTACTGTCAGTGTCTGAGTGTCTCACCGTGTGGTCAGTGTCTCACCGTGCGGACAGTGTCTCAGTATCTCACTGTGCGGTCAGTGTCTCAGTGTCTCACCGTGCGGTCAGTGTCTCAGTGACTCACTGTGTGGTCAGTGTCTCAGTTTCTCACCGTGTGGTCAGTGTCTCAGTGTCTCACCGTGCGGACAGTGTCTCAGTATCTCACTGTGCGGTCAGTGTCTCAGTGTCTCACCGTGTGGTCAGTGTCTCAGTGTCTCACCGTGCGGACAGTGTCTCAGTATCTCACTGTGCGGTCAGTGTCTCAGTGTCTCACCGTGCGGTCAGTGTCTCAGTGACTCACTGTGTGGTCAGTGTCTCAGTTTCTCACCGTGTGGTCAGTGTCTCAGTGTCTCACCGTGCGGACAGTGTCTCAGTATCTCACTGTGCGGTCAGTGTCTCAGTGTCTCACCGTGTGGTCAGTGTCTCAGTGTCTCACCGTGTGATCAGTGACTCAGTGACTCACTGTGTGGTCAGTGTCTGAGTGTCTCACCATGTGGTCAGTGACTCACCGTGCGGACAGTGTCTCAGTATCTCACTCTACGTTCAGTGTCTCAGTGTCTCACTGTGTGGTCAGTGTCTCAGTGTCTCACCGTGTGGTCAGTGTCTCAGTGTCTCACCGTGTGGTCAGTGACCAAGTGTCTCACCGTGTGGTCAGTGTCTCCATGTCTCACCGTGTGGTCAGTGTCCCAGTGACTCACTGTGCGGGCAGTGTCTCAGTATCTCACTGTGCGGTCAGTGTCTCACTGTGCGGTCAGTGTCCCAGTGTCTCACTGTGCGGGCAGTGTCTCAGTATCTCACTGTGCAGTCAGTGTCACAGTGTCTTACCGTGTGGTCAATGTCTCACTCTACGTTCTGTGTCTCAGTGTCTCACTGTGCGATCGGTGTCTCAGTGTCTCACCGTGCGGTTCGTGTCTTAGTGTCTCACCATGCGGTCAGTGACTCAGTGTCTCACCGTGTGGTCAGTGTCTCCATGTCTCACCGTGTGGTCAGTGTCTCAGTGTTTCACTGTGCGGTCCGTGTCTCTCTGTCTCACCGTGTGGTCAGTGTCTCAGTGTTTCACCGTGCAGTCAGTGCCTCAGTATCTTACCGTGCGGTCAGTGTCTCTGTGTCTCACCGTGTGGTCAGTGTCACACCGTTTGGTAAGTGTCTCATTGTCTTACTGTGTGGTCAGTGTCTCAGTGTCTCACTGTACTGTCAGTGTCTGAGTGTCTCACCGTGTGGTCAGTGACTCACCGTGCGGACAGTGTCTCAGTATCTCACTGTGCGGTCAGTGCCTCAGTGTCTGAACGTGTGGTCCGTGTCTCAGTGTCTCACCGTGTGGTCAGTGTCTCACTCTACGTTCAGTGTCTCAGTGTCTCACTGTGTGGTCAGTGTCTCCATGTCTCACCGTGTGGTCAGTGTCTCAGTTTCTCACCGTGTGGTCAGTGTCTCAGTGTCTCACCGTGTGGTCAGTGTCTCCATGTCTCACCATGTGGTCAGTGTCTCAGTATCTCACCGTGCGGTCCGTGTCTCAGTGTCTCACCGTGTGGTCAGTGTCTCCATGTCTCACCATGTGGTCAGTGTCTCAGTATCTCACCGTGCGGTCCGTGTCTCAGTGTCTCACCGTGTGGTCAGTGTCTCAGTGTCTCACCGTGCAGTCAGTGCCTCAGTATCTCACCATGCGGTCAGTGACCAAGTGTCTCACCATGTGGTCAGTGTCTCCATGTCTCACCGTGTGGTCAGTGTCCCAGTGACTCACTGTGCGGGCAGTGTCTCAGTATCTCACTGTGCGGTCAGTGTCTCACTGTGCGGTCAGTGTCCCAGTGTCTCACTGTGCGGGCAGTGTCTCAGTATCTCACTGTGCAGTCAGTGTCACAGTGTCTTACCGTGTGGTCAATGTCTCACTCTACGTTCTGTGTCTCAGTGTCTCACTGTGCGATCGGTGTCTCAGTGTCTCACCGTGCGGTCCGTGTCTTAGTGTCTCACCATGCGGTCAGTGACTCAGTGTCTCACCGTGTGGTCAGTGTCTCCATGTCTCACCGTGTGGTCAGTGTCTCAGTGTTTCACTGTGCGGTCCGTGTCTCTCTGTCTCACCGTGTGGTCAGTGTCTCAGTGTTTCACCGTGCAGTCAGTGCCTCAGTATCTTACCGTGCGGTCAGTGTCTCTGTGTCTCACCGTGTGGTCAGTGTCACACCGTTTGGTAAGTGTCTCATTGTCTTACTGTGTGGTCAGTGTCTCAGTGTCTCACTGTACTGTCAGTGTCTGAGTGTCTCACCGTGTGGTCAGTGACTCACCGTGCGGACAGTGTCTCAGTATCTCACTGTGCGGTCAGTGCCTCAGTGTCTGAACGTGTGGTCCGTGTCTCAGTGTCTCACCGTGTGGTCAGTGTCTCACTCTACGTTCAGTGTCTCAGTGTCTCACTGTGTGGTCAGTGTCTCCATGTCTCACCGTGTGGTCAGTGTCTCAGTTTCTCACCGTGTGGTCAGTGTCTCAGTGTCTCACCGTGTGGTCAGTGTCTCCATGTCTCACCATGTGGTCAGTGTCTCAGTATCTCACCGTGCGGTCCGTGTCTCAGTGTCTCACCGTGTGGTCAGTGTCTCCATGTCTCACCATGTGGTCAGTGTCTCAGTATCTCACCGTGCGGTCCGTGTCTCAGTGTCTCACCGTGTGGTCAGTGTCTCAGTGTCTCACCGTGCAGTCAGTGCCTCAGTATCTCACCATGCGGTCAGTGACCAAGTGTCTCACCGTGTGGTCAGTGTCTCCATGTCTCACCTTGTGGTCAGTGTCCCAGTGACTCACTGTGCGGGCAGTGTCTCAGTATCTCACTGTGCGGTCAGTGTCTCACTGTGCGGTCAGTGTCCCAGTGTCTCACTGTGCGGGCAGTGTCTCAGTATCTCACTGTGCAGTCAGTGTCACAGTGTCTTACCGTGTGGTCAATGTCTCACTCTACGTTCTGTGTCTCAGTGTCTCACTGTGCGATCGGTGTCTCAGTGTCTCACCGTGCGGTCCGTGTCTTAGTGTCTCACCATGCGGTCAGTGACTCAGTGTCTCACCGTGTGGTCAGTGTCTCCATGTCTCACCGTGTGGTCAGTGTCTCAGTGTTTCACTGTGCGGTCCGTGTCTCTCTGTCTCACCGTGTGGTCAGTGTCTCAGTGTTTCACCGTGCAGTCAGTGCCTCAGTATCTTACCGTGCGGTCAGTGTCTCTGTGTCTCACCGTGTGGTCAGTGTCACACCGTTTGGTAAGTGTCTCATTGTCTTACTGTGTGGTCAGTGTCTCAGTGTCTCACTGTACTGTCAGTGTCTGAGTGTCTCACCGTGTGGTCAGTGACTCACCGTGCGGACAGTGTCTCAGTATCTCACTGTGCGGTCAGTGCCTCAGTGTCTGAACGTGTGGTCCGTGTCTCAGTGTCTCACCGTGTGGTCAGTGTCTCACTCTACGTTCAGTGTCTCAGTGTCTCACTGTGTGGTCAGTGTCTCCATGTCTCACCGTGTGGTCAGTGTCTCAGTTTCTCACCGTGTGGTCAGTGTCTTAGTGTCTCACCGTGTGGTCAGTGTCTCACTCTACGTTCAGTGTCTCAGAGTCTCACTGTGTGGTCAGTGTCTCAGTGTCTCACCGTGCGGTCGGTGTCTCAGTGACTCACTGTGCGGTCGGTGTCTCAGTGACTCACTGTGCAGTCAGGGTCTCCATGTCTCACCGTGCAGTCAGTGTCTCTGTGTCTCACCATGTGGTCAGTGACTCACCGTGTGGTCAGTGTCTCAGTGTCTCACCGTGTGGTCAGTGTCTCAGTGTCTCACCGTGCGGTCGGTGTCTCAGTGACTCACCGTGCGGTCAGTGTCTCAGTGTCTCACCGTGCGGTCCCTGTCTCAGTGTCTCACCGTGTGGTCAGTGTCTCAGTGTCTCACCGTGCAGTCAGTGCCTCAGTATCTCACCATGTGGTCAGTGTCGCAGTGTCTCACCGTGCGGTCAGTGTCTCTGTGTCTCACCGTGTGGTCAGTGTCACACCGTTTGGTAAATGTCTCATTGTCTTAGTGTGTGGTCAGTTTCTCAGTGTCTCACTGTACTGTCAGTGTCTGAGTGTCTCACCGTGTGGTCAGTGTCTCACCGTGCGGTCAGTGTCTCAGTATCTCACCGTGTGGTCAGTGTCTCAGTGTCTCACCGTGCAGTCAGTGCCTCAGTATCTCACCGTGTGGTCAGTGTCGCAGTGTCTCACCGTGCGGTCAGTGTCTCTGTGTCTCACTGTGCACTTAATGTCACAGTGTCTCACCGTGCGGTCAGTGTCACACCGTTTGGTAAGTGTCTCAGTGTCTCACCGTGTGGTCAGTGTCTCACCGTGTGGTCAGTGTCTCAGTGTCTCACCGTGCGGTCGGTGTCTCAGTGACTCACCGTGCGGTCAGTGTCTCAGTGTCTCACCGTGCGGTCCGTGTCTCAGTGTCTCACCGTGTGGTCAGTGTCTCAGTGTCTCACCGTGCAGTCAGTGCCTCAGTATCTTCTCATGCGGTCAGTGACTCAGTGTCTCACCGTGCGGTCAGTGTCTCCATGTCTCACCATGTGGTCAGTGTCTCAGTGTCTCACCGTGCAGTCAGTGCCTCAGTATCTCACCGTGTGGTCAGTGTCGCAGTGTCTCACCGTGCGGTCAGTGTCTCTGGGTCTCACCGTGTGGTCAGTGTCACACCGTTTGGTAAGTGTCTCAGTGTCTAACCGTGTGGTCAGTGTCTCACCGTGTGGTCAGTGTCTCAAAGTCTCACCGTGTGGTCAGTGTCTCACTCTACGGTCCGTGTCTCAGTGTCTCACCGTGTGGTCAGTGTCTCATTGTCTCACCATGTGGTCAGTGGCTCACTGTCCCAACGTGTGGTCAGTGTCTCACCGTGCGGACAGTGTCTCAGTGTCTCACTGTGCGGTCAGTGTCTCTGTATCTCACCATGCAGTCAGTGTCTCAGTATCTCAGCGTGTGGTCAGTGTCTCTGTATCTCACCGTGCAGTCAGTGTCTCTGTGTCTCACCATGTGGTCAGTGACTCACCGTGCGGTCAGTGTCTCAGTGTCTCACCGTGCAGTCCGTGTCTCAGTGTCTCACCGTGTGGTCAGTGTCTCAGTGTCTCACCGTGCAGTCAGTGCCTCAGTATCTCACCGTGTGGTCAGTGTCACACCGTTTGGTAAGTGTCTCATTGTCTTAGTGTGTGGTCAGTGTCTCAGTGTCTCACTGTACTGTCAGTGTCTGAGTGTCTCACCGTGTGGTCAGTGTCTCACCGTGCGGACAGTGTCTCAGTATCTCACTGTGCGGTCAGTGTCTCAGTGTCTCACCGTGCGGTCGGTGTCTCAGTGACTCACTGTGCGGTCAGTGTCTCAGTTTCTCACCGTGTGGTCAGTGTCTCAGTGTCTCACTGTGCAGTCAGTGCCTCAGTATCTCACCGTGTGGTCAGTGTCGCAGTGTCTCACCGTGCGGTCAGTGTCTCTGTGTCTCACTGTGCACTTAGTGTCACAGTGTCTCACCGTGCGGTCAGTGTCACAGTGTCTCACCGTGCGGTCAGTGTCACACCGTTTGGTAAGTGTCTCAGTGTCTCACCGTGTGGTCAGTGTCTCACCGTGTGGTCAGTGTCTCAAAGTCTCACCGTGTGGTCAGTGTCTCACTCTACGGTCCGTGTCTCAGTGTCTCACCGTGTGGTCAGTGTCTCATTGTCTCACCATGTGGTCAGTGGCTCACTGCCCCAACGTGTGGTCAGTGTCTCACTGTGCGGTCAGTGTCTCTGTATCTCACCGTGCAGTCAGTGTCTCAGTGTCTCAGCGTGTGGTCAGTGTCTCTGTATCTCACCGTGCAGTCAGTGTCTCTGTGCCTCACCATGTGGTCAGTGACTCACTGTGCGGTCAGTGTTTCAGTGTCTCACCGTGTGGTCAATGTCTCAGTATCTAACTTTGCGGTCAGTGTCTCACTGTCCCACTGAGTGGTCAGTGTCTCAGTGTGCGGTCAGTGTCTCTGTATCTCACCGTGCAGTCAGTGTCTCAGTGTCTCACCATGTGGTCAGTGACTCACCGTGTGGTCAGTGTTTCAGTGTCTCACCGTGTGGTCAATGTCTCAGTATCTAACTTTGCGGTCAGTGTCTCACTGTTCCACCGAGTGGTCAGTGTCTCAGTGTGCGGTCAGTGTCTCTGTATCTCACCGTGCAGTCAGTGTCTCTGTGTCTCACCATGTGGTCAGTGACTCACTGTGCGGTCAGTGTTTCAGTGTCTCACCGTGTGGTCAATGTCTCAGTATCTAACTTTGCGGTCAGTGTCTCACTGTCCCACTGAGTGGTCAGTGTCTCAGTGTGCGGTCAGTGTCTCTGTATCTCACCGTGCAGTCAGTGTCCCTGTGTCTCACCATGTGGTCAGTGACTCACCGTGTGGTCAGTGTTTCAGTGTCTCACCGTGTGGTCAATGTCTCAGTATCTAACTTTGCGGTCAGTGTCTCACTGTCCCACTGAGTGGTCAGTGTCTCAGTGTGCGGTCAGTGTCTCTGTATCTCACCGTGCAGTCAGTGTCCCTGTGTCTCACCATGTGGTCAGTGACTCACCGTGTGGTCAGTGTTTCAGTGTCTCACCGTGTGGTCAATGTCTCAGTATCTAACTTTGCGGTCAGTGTCTCACTGTTCCACCGAGTGGTCAGTGTCTCAGTGTGCGGTCAGTGTCTCTGTATCTCACCGTGCAGTCAGTGTCTCTGTGTCTCACCATGTGGTCAGTGACTCACCGTGTGGTCAGTGTCTCAGTGTCTCACCGTGTGGTCAGTGTCTCAGTGTCTCACCGTGCGGTATGTGTCTCAGTGACTCACCGTGTGGTCAGTGTCTCAGTGTCTCACCGTGCGGTCCGTGTCTCAATGTCTCACCGTGTGGTCAGTGTCTCAGTGTTTCACCGTGCAGTCAGTGCCTCAGTATCTCATCATGCGGTCAGTGTCTCAGTGTCTCACTGTGCAGTCAGTGCCTCAGTATCTCACCGTGTGGTCAGTGTCGCAGTGTCTCACCGTGCGGTCAGTGTCTCTGTGTCTCACCGTGTGGTCAGTGTCACACCTTTGGTAAGTGTCTCATTGTCTTAGTGTGTGGTCAGTGTCTCAGTGTCTCACTGTACTGTCAGTGTCTGAGTGTCTCACCGTGTGGTCAGTGTCTCACCGTGCGGACAGTGTCTCAGTATCTCACTGTGCGGTCAGTGTCTCAGTGTCTTAACGTGTGGTCCGTGTCTCAGTGTCTCACCGTGTGGTCAGTGTCTCACTCTACTTTCAGTGTCTCAGTGTCTCACTGTGTGGTCAGTGTCTCAGTATCTCACCATGCGGTCAGTGACCAAGTGTCTCACCGTGTGGTCAGTGTCTCCATGTCTCACCGTGTGGTCAGTGTCCCAGTGACTCACTGTGCGGGCGGTGTCTCAGTATCTCACTGTGCGGTCAGTGTCTCACTGTGCGGTCAGTGTCCCAGTGTCTCACTGTGCGGGCAGTGTCTCAGTATCTCACTGTGCGGTCAGTGTCTCACTGTGCGGTCAGTGTCCCAGTGTCTCACTGTGCAGTCAGTGTCTCCATGTCTCACCGTGCGGTCAGTGACTCTGTGTCTCACTGTGCACTTAGTGTCACAGTGTCTCACCGTGTGGTCAGTGTCACACCGTTTGGTAAGTGTCTCAGTGTCTCACCGTGTGGTCAGTGTCTCATCGTGTGGTCAGTGTCTCACTCTACGGTCCGTGTCTCAGTGTCTCACCGTGTGGTCAGTGTTTCATTGTCTCACCATGTGGTCAGTGGCTCACTGTCCCAACGTGTGGTCAGTGTCTCACTGTGCAGTCAGTGTCTCTGTATCTCACCATGCAGTCAGTTTCTCAGTGTCTCAGCGTGTGGTCAGTGTCTCTGTATCTCACCGTGCAGTCAGTGTCTCTGTGTCTCACCATGTGGTCAGTGACTCACTGTGTGGTCAGTGTTTCAGTGTCTCACCGTGTGGTCAATGTCTCAGTATCTAACTTTGCGGTCAGTGTCTCACTGTCCCACCGAGTGGTCAGTGTCTCAGTGTGCGGTCAGTGTCTCTGTGTCTCACCATGTGGTCAGTGACTCACCGTGTGGTCAGTGACTCAGTGTCTCACCGTGTGGTCAGTGTCTCAGTGTCTCACCGTGCGGTCAGTGTCTCAGTGACTCACTGTGCGGTCAGTGTCTCAGTGTCTCACCGTGCGGTCCGTGTCTCAATGTCTCACCGTGTGGTCAGTGTCTCAGTGTCTCACCGTGTGGTCAGTGCCTCAGTATCTCATCATGCGGTCAGTGACTCAGTGTCTCACCGTGTGGTCAGTGTCTCCATGTCTCACTGTGTGGTCAGTGTCTCAGTGTCTCACCGTGCAGTCAGTGCCTCAGTATCTCACCGTGTGGTCAGTGTCGCAGTGTCTCACCGTGCGGTCAGTGTCTCTGTGTCTCACCGTGTGGTCAGTGTCACACCGTTTGGTAAGTGTCTCATTGTCTTAGTGTGTGGTCAGTGTCTCAGTGTCTCACTGTACTGTCAGTGTCTGAGTGTCTCACCGTGCGGACAGTGTCTCAGTATCTCACGGTGCGGTCGGTGTCTCAGTGACTCACTGTGCGGTCAGTGTCTCAGTGACTCACTGTGTGGTCAGTGTCTCAGTTTCTCACCGTGTGGTCAGTGTCTCAGTGTCTCACCGTGCAGTCAGTGCCTCAGTATCTCACCGTGTGGTCAGTGTCACTGTGTCTCACCGTGTGGTCAGTGACTCACCGTGCAGACAGTGTCTCCGTATCTCACTGTGCGGACAGTGTCTCAGT
This sequence comes from Hemiscyllium ocellatum, assembly GCF_020745735.1. Lineage (NCBI taxonomy): Eukaryota > Metazoa > Chordata > Chondrichthyes > Orectolobiformes > Hemiscylliidae > Hemiscyllium > Hemiscyllium ocellatum. The sequence goes on from NC_083414.1 coordinate 64,219,472, forward strand.
GTCTTAACGTGTGGTCCGTGTCTCAGTGTCTCACCGTGTGGTCAGTGTCTGAGTGTCTCACCATGTGGTCAGTGACTCACCGTGCGGACAGTGTCTCAGTATCTCACTCTACGTTCAGTGTCTCAGTGTCTCACTGTGTGGTCAGTGTCTCAGTATCTCACTGTGCGGTCAGTGTCACAGTGTCTTACCGTGTGGTCAGTGTCTCACTCTACGTTCTGTGTTTCAGTGTCTCACTGTGCGATCGGTGTCTCAGTTTCTCCCCGTGTGGTCAGTGTCTCAGTGTCTCACCGTGTGGTCAGTGTCTCAGTATCTCACCGTGCGGTCCGTGACTCAGTGTCTCACCGTGTGGTCAGTGTCTCAGTATCTCACCGTGCGTTCCGTGTCTCAGTGTCTCACCGTGTGGTCAGTGTCTCAGTTTCTCACCGTGTGGTCAGTGTCTCAGTGTCTCACCGTGTGGTCAGTGTCTCACTCTACGTTCAGTGTCTCCGAGTCTCACTGTGTGGTCAGTGTCTCAGTGTCTCACCGTGCGGTCGGTGTCTCAGTGACTCACTGTGCGGTCGGTGTCTCAGTGACTCACTGTGCAGTCAGTGTCTCCATGTCTCACCGTGCAGTCAGTGTCTCTGTGTCTCACCATGTGGTCAGTGACTCACCGTGTGGTCAGTGTCTCAGTGTCTCACCGTGTGGTCAGTGTCTCAGTGTCTCACCGTGCGGTCGGTGTCTCAGTGACTCACCGTGCGGTCAGTGTCTCAGTGTCTCACCGTGTGGTCAGTGTCTCCATGTCTCACCATGTGGTCAGTGTCTCAGTATCTCACCGTGCGGTCCGTGTCTCAGTGTCTCACCGTGCAGTCAGTGCCTCAGTATCTCACCATGCGGTCAGTGACCAAGTGTCTCACCGTGTGGTCAGTGTCTCCATGTCTCACCGTGTGGTCAGTGTCCCAGTGACTCACTGTGCGGGCAGTGTCTCAGTATCTCACTGTGCGGTCAGTGTCTCACTGTGCGGTCAGTGTCCCAGTGTCTCACTGTGCGGGCGGTGTCTCAGTATCTCACTGTGCGGTCAGTGTCTCACTGTGCGGTCAGTGTCCCAGTGTCTCACTGTGCGGGCAGTGTCTCAGTATCTCACTGTGCAGTCAGTGTCACAGTGTCTTACCGTGTGGTCAATGTCTCACTCTACGTTCTGTGTCTCAGTGTCTCACTGTGCGATCGGTGTCTCAGTGTCTCACCGTGCGGTCCGTGTCTCAGTGTCTCACCATGCGGTCAGTGACTCAGTGTCTCACCGTGTGGTCAGTGTCTCCATGTCTCACCGTGTGGTCAGTGTCTCAGTGTTTCACTGTGCGGTCCGTGTCTCTCTGTCTCACCGTGTGGTCAGTGTCTCAGTGTTTCACCGTGCAGTCAGTGCCTCAGTATCTTACCGTGCGGTCAGTGTCTCTGTGTCTCACCGTGTGGTCAGTGTCACACCGTTTGGTAAGTGTCTCATTGTCTTACTGTGTGGTCAGTGTCTCAGTGTCTCACTGTACTGTCAGTGTCTGAGTGTCTCACCGTGTGGTCAGTGACTCACCGTGCGGACAGTGTCTCAGTATCTCACTGTGCGGTCAGTGTCTCAGTGTCTGAACATGTGGTCCGTGTCTCAGTGTCTCACCGTGTGGTCAGTGTCTCACTCTACGTTCAGTTACTCAGTGTCTCACTGTGTGGTCAGTGTCTCAGTGTCTCACATTGCGGTCGGTGTCTCAGTGACTCACTGTGCGGTCGGTGTCTCAGTGACTCACTGTGCAGTCAGTGTCTCCATGTCTCACCGTGTGGTCAGTGTCTCAGTTTCTCACCGTGTGGTCAGTGTCTCAGTGTCTCACCGTGTGGTCAATGTCTCACTCTACGTTCAGTGTCTCAGAGTCTCACTGTGTGGTCAGTGTCTCAGTGTCTCACCGTGCGGTCGGTGTCTCAGTGACTCACTGTGCGGTCGGTGTCTCAGTGACTCACTGTGCAGTCAGTGTCTCCATGTCTCACCGTGCAGTCAGTGTCTCTGTGTCTCACCGTGCAGTCAATGTCTCTGTGTCTCACCATGTGGTCAGTGACTCCCTGTGCGGTCAGTGTTTCAGTGTCTCACAGTGCATTCAGTGTCTCAGTGTCTCACCGTGTGGTCAGTGACTCACCGTGCGGACAGTGTCCCAGTATCTCACTGTGCGGTCAGTGTCTCAGTGTCTTAACGTGTGGTCCGTGTCTCAGTGTCTCACCGTGTGGTCAGTGTCTCACTCTACGTTCAGTGTCTCAGTGTCTCACCGTGCGGTCGGTGTCTCAGTGACTCACTGTGTGGTCAGTGTCTCAGTTTCTCACTGTGCAGTCAGTGTCTCCATGTCTCACCGTGTGGTCAGTGTCTCAGTGTCTCACCGTGCGGTCCGTGTCTCAGTGTCTCACCATGCGGTCAGTGACTCAGTGTCTCACCGTGTGGTCAGTGTCTCAGTGTCTCACTGTGCAGTCAGTGCCTCAGTATCTCACCGTGTGGTCAGTGTCTCTGTGTCTCATCGTGTGGTCAGTGTCTCAGTGTCTCACTGTGCAGTCAGTGTCTCCATGTCTCACTGTGCGGTCCGTGTCTCACTGTCTCACCGTGTGGTCAGTGTCCCAGTGTCTCACCATGCAGTCAGTGTCTCTGTGTCTCACTGTGCACTTAGTGTCACAGTGTCTCACCGTGTGGTCAGTGTCACACCGTTTGGTAAGTGTCTCAGTGTCTTACGGTGTGGTCAGTGTTGTCAGTGTCTCACTGTACTGTCAGTGTCTGAGTGTCTCACCGTGTGGTCAGTGACTCACCGTGCGGTTAGTGTCTCAGTATCTCACTTTGCGGTCAGTGTCTCAGTGTCTCACCATGCGGTCAGTGTCTCACTGTGCAGTCAGTGTCTCTATGTCTCACCATGTGGTCAGTGTTTCGATGTCTCACCGTGCAGTCAGTGTCTCAGTGTCTCACCGTGTGGTCAGTGGCTCACTGTCCCACCGAATGATCAGTGTCTCAGCGTGCCGTCAGTGTCTCTGTGTCTCACCATGTGGTCAGTGACTCACTGTGCGGTCAGTGTCTCACTGAGTGGTCAGTGTCTCACTCTACGGTCCATGTCTCAGTGTCTCACCGTGTGGTCGGTGCCTCAGTGTCTCACCGTGTGGTCAGTGGCTCACTGTCCCACCGTGTGGTCAGTGTCTCTGTATCTCACCGTGCAGTCAGTGTCCCTGTGTCTCACCATGTGGTCAGTGTCGCAGTGTCTCACCGTGTGGTCAGTGTCTCTGTATCTCACCGTGCAGTCAATGTCTCTGTGTCTCACCATGTGGTCAGTGACTCCATGTGCGGTCAGTGTTTCAGTGTCTCACAGTGCATTCAGTGTCTCAGTATCTAACTTTGCGGTCAGTGTCTCAGTGTCTCACCGTGTGGTCAGTTTCACAGTGTCTTACGGTGTGGTCAGTGTCTCAGTGTCTCAGTGTACAGTCAGTTGCACAGTGTCTCACCGTGTGGTCAGTGACTCACTGTGTGGTCAGTGTTTCAGTGTCTCACCATGCGTTCAGTGTCTCTGTGTCTCACCGTGTGGTCAGTGACTCTCCGTGTAGTCAGTGTCTCAGTGTCTCACCGTGTGGTCAGTGTCTCAGTGTCTCACCGTGAGGTCAGTGTCTCTATGTCTCACTGTGTGGTCAGTGTCTCAGTGTCTCACTGTGTGGTCTGTGTCTCAGTCTCTCATTGTGTGGACAGTGTCTCAGTGTCTCACCGTGCAGTCAGTGGCTCACTGTCCCACCGAGTGGTCAGTGTCTCAGTGTGCAGTCAGTGTCTCTGTGTCTCACCATGTGGTCAGTGTCTCACTGTGCGGTCAGTGTTTCAGGATCTCACAGTGCATTCAGTGTCTCAGTGTCTCACCGTGTGGTCAGTGTCTCACCGTGTGGTCAGTGTCTCTGTGTCTCACCGTGCAGTCAGTGCCTCAGTATCTCACCGTGTGGTCAGTGTCGCAGTGTCTCACCGTGTGGTCAGTGTCTCAGTGTCTCACTGTACTGTCAGTGTCTGAGTGTCTCACCGTGTGGTCAGTGACTCACTGTGCGGTCAGTGTCACAGTATCTCACTTTGCGGTCAGTGTCTCAGTGTCTCACCGTGCGGTCAGTGTCTCACTGTGCGGGCAGTGTCTGAGTGTCTCACCGTGTGGTCAGTGTCTCACCGTGCGGACAGTGTCTCAGTATCTCACTGTGCGGTCAGCGTCTCAGTGTCTCACCGTGCGGTCGGTGTCTCAGTGACTCACTGTGCGGTCAGTGTCTCAGTGACTCACTGTGTGGTCAGTGTCTCAGTGTCTCACCGTGCAGTCAGTGCCTCAGTATCTCACGTTGCGGTCAGTGTCTCAGTGTCTCACCGTGCGGTCAGTGTCTCACTGTGCGGGCAGTGTCTCAACGTCTCACCGTGTGGTCAGTGTCTCAGTGTCTCACCCTGCGGTCAGTGTCTCAGTGTCTCACGGTGCGGAACGTGTCTCAGTGTCTCACTGTGTGGTCAGTGTCTCAGTGTCTCACTGTGTGGCCAGTGTCTCACCATGTGGTCCGTGTCTCAGTGTCTCACCGTGTGGTCAGTGACTCAGTGTCTCACTGTGCGGTCAGTGTCTCAGTGTCTCACTGTGCGGTCCGTGTGTCAGTGTTTCACCGTGTGGTCAGTGTCTCAGTGTCTCACCGTGTGGTCAGTGTTTCCGTGTCTCACTGTGCGGTCAGTGTCTCAGTGTCTCACCGTGTGGTCCGTGACTCAGTGTCTCACGGTGCGGTCAGTGTCTTACGGTCTCTCTGTGTGTTCAGTTCCTCAGTGTCCGACTGTGTGGTCAGTGTCTCAGTGTCTCACCGCATGGTCAGCGTCTCAGTGTCTCACTGTGTCTCAGTGTCTCAATGTGCGGTTAGTATCTCAGTGTCTCACAGTGAGGTCAGTGTCTCAGTGTCTCACCGTGTGGTCAGTGACTCAGTGTCTCACGGTGCGGTCAGTGTCTTACAGATTCTCTGTGTGGTCAGTGCCTCAGTGTCTCACCGTGAGGTCAGTGTCTCAGTGTCTCACTGTGTGGTCTGTGTCTCAGTGTCTGAATGTGCGGTCAGTGTCTCAGTGTCTCACTGTGTGGACAGTGTCTCAGTGTCTCACAGTGCGGTCAGTGTCTCAGTGTCTTACCGTCTGGTCAGTGTCTCAATGTCTCACCGTGTGGTCAGTGTCTCAGTGTCTCACCGTGCAGTCAGTGCCTCAGTATCTCATCATGCGGTCTGTGTTTCAGTGTCTCACCGTGTGGTCAGTGTCTCAGTGTCTCACCGTGCAGTCAGTGCCTCAGTATCTCACCGTGTGGTCAGTGTCGCAGTGTCTCACCGTGCGGTCAGTGTCTCTGTGTCTCACCGTGTGGTCAGTGTCACACCTTTGGTAAGTGTCTCATTGTCTTAGTGTGTGGTCAGTGTCTCAGTGTCTCACTGTACTGTCAGTGTCTGAGTGTCTCACCGTGTGGTCAGTGTCTCACCGTGCGGACAGTGTCTCAGTATCTCACTGTGCGGTCAGCGTCTCAGTGTCTCACCGTGCGGTCGGTGTCTCAGTGACTCACTGTGCGGTCAGTGTCTCAGTGACTCACTGTGTGGTCAGTGTCTCAGTGTCTCACCGTGCAGTCAGTGCCTCAGTATCTCACTTTGCGGTCAGTGTCTCAGTGTCTCACCGTGCGGTCAGTGTCTCACTGTGCGGGCAGTGTCTCAACGTCTCACCGTGTGGTCAGTGTCTCAGTGTCTCACCCTGCGGTCAGTGTCTCAGTGTCTCACGGTGCGGAACGTGTCTCAGTGTCTCACTGTGTGGTCAGTGTCTCAGTGTCTCACTGTGTGGCCAGTGTCTCACCATGTGGTCCGTGTCTCAGTGTCTCACCGTGTGGTCAGTGACTCAGTGTCTCACTGTGCGGTCAGTGTCTCAGTGTCTCACTGTGCGGTCCGTGTGTCAGTGTTTCACCGTGTGGTCAGTGTCTCAGTGTCTCACCGTGTGGTCAGTGTTTCCGTGTCTCACTGTGCGGTCAGTGTCTCAGTGTCTCACCGTGTGGTCCGTGACTCAGTGTCTCACGGTGCGGTCAGTGTCTTACGGTCTCTCTGTGTGTTCAGTTCCTCAGTGTCCGACTGTGTGGTCAGTGTCTCAGTGTCTCACCGCATTGTCAGCGTCTCAGTGTCTCACTGTGTCTCAGTGTCTCAATGTGCGGTTAGTATCTCAGTGTCTCACAGTGAGGTCAGTGTCTCAGTGTCTCACCGTGTGGTCAGTGACTCAGTGTCTCACGGTGCGGTCAGTGTCTTACAGATTCTCTGTGTGGTCAGTGCCTCAGTGTCTCACCGTGAGGTCAGTGTCTCAGTGTCTCACTGTGTGGTCTGTGTCTCAGTGTCTGAATGTGCGGTCAGTGTCTCAGTGTCTCACTGTGTGGACAGTGTCTCAGTGTCTCACAGTGCGGTCAGTGTCTCAGTGTCTTACCGTCTGGTCAGTGTCTCAATGTCTCACCGTGTGGTCAGTGTCTCAGTGTCTCACCGTGCAGTCAGTGCCTCAGTATCTCATCATGCGGTCTGTGTTTCAGTGTCTCACCATGTGGTCAGTGTCTCAGTGTCTCACCGTGCAGTCAGTGCCTCAGTATCTCACCGTGTGGTCAGTGTCGCAGTGTCTCACCGTGCGGTCAGTGTCTCTGTGTCTCACCGTGTGGTCAGTGTCACACCTTTGGTAAGTGTCTCATTGTCTTAGTGTGTGGTCAGTGTCTCAGTGTCTCACTGTACTGTCAGTGTCTGAGTGTCTCACCGTGTGGTCAGTGTCTCACCGTGCGGACAGTGTCTCAGTATCTCACTGTGCGGTCAGTGTCTCAGTGTCTCACCGTGCGGTCGGTGTCTCAGTGACTCACTGTGCGGTCAGTGTCTCAGTGACTCACTGTGTGGTCAGTGTCTCAGTGTCTCACCGTGCAGTCAGTGCCTCAGTATCTCACCGTGTGGTCAGTGTCTCTGTGTCTCACCGTGTGGTCAGTGACTCACCGTGCGGACAGTGTCTCCGTATCTCACTGTGCGGACAGTGTCTCAGTGTCTTAACGTGTGGTCCGTGTCTCAGTGTCTTACCATGTGGTCAGTGTCTCAGTGTCTCACTGTGTGGTCTGTGTCTCAGTCTCTCATTGTGTGGACAGTGTCTCAGTGTCTCACCGTGCAGTCAGTGGCTCACTGTCCCACCGAGTGGTCAGTGTCTCAGTGTGCAGTCAGTGTCTCTGTGTCTCACCATGTGGTCAGTGTCTCACTGTGCGGTCAGTGTTTCAGGATCTCACAGTGCATTCAGTGTCTCAGTGTCTCACCGTGTGGTCAGTGTCTCTGTGTCTCACCGTGCAGTCAGTGCCTCAGTGTCTCACCGTGTGGTCAGTGTCGCAGTGTCTCACCGTGTGGTCAGTGTCTCAGTGTCTCACTGTACTGTCAGTGTCTGAGTGTCTCACCGTGTGGTCAGTGACTCGCTGTGCGGTCAGTGTCTCAGTATCTCACTTTGCGGTCAGTGTCTCAGTGTCTCACCGTGCGGTCAGTGTCTCACTGTGCGGGCAGTGTCTCAACGTCTCACCGTGTGGTCAGTGTCTCAGTGTCTCACCCTGCGGTCAGTGTCTCAGTGTCTCACGGTGCGGAACGTGTCTCAGTGTCTCACTGTGTGGTCAGTGTCTCAGTGTCTCACTGTGTGGCCAGTGTCTCACCATGTGGTCCGTGTCTCAGTGTCTCACCGTGTGGTCAGTGACTCAGTGTCTCACTGTGCGGTCAGTGTCTCAGTGTCTCACTGTGCGGTCAGTGTTTCCGTGTCTCACCGTGTGGTCCGTGACTCAGTGTCTCACGGTGCGGTCAGTGTCTTACGGTCTCTCTGTGTGTTCAGTGCCTCAGTGTCCGACTGTGTGGTCAGTGTCTCAGTGTCTCACCGCATGGTCAGCGTCTCAGTGTCTCACTGTGTCTCAGTGTCTCAATGTGCTGTCCGTGTCTCAGTTTCTCAACGTGCGGTTAGTATCTCAGTGTCTCACAGTGAGGTCAGTGTCTCAGTGTCTCACTGTGTGGTCAGTGACTCAGTGTCTCACCCTGTGGTCCGTGTCTCAGTGTCTCACCGTGTGGTCAGTGACTCAGTGTCTCACGGTGCGGTCAGTGTCTTACAGATTCTCTGTGTGGTCAGTGCCTCAGTGTCTCACCGTGAGGTCAGTGTCTCAGTGTCTCACTGTGTGGTCTGTGTCTCAGTGTCTGAATGTGCGGTCAGTGCCTCAGTATCTCACCGTGTGGTCAGTGTCGCAGTGTCTTACCGTGCAGTCAGTGTCTCTGTGTCTCACTGTGTGGTCAGTGTCACACCTTTGGTAAGTGTCTCATTGTCTTAGTGTGTGGTCAGTGTCTCAGTGTCTCACTGTACTGTCAGTGTCTGAGTGTCTCACCGTGTGGTCAGTGTCTCACCGTGTGGACAGTGTCTCAGTATCTCACTGTGCGGTCAGTGTCTCAGTGTCTCACCGTGCGGTCGGTGTCTCAGTGACTCACTTTGCGGTCAGTGTCTCAGTGACTCACTGTGTGGTCAGTGTCTCAGTGTCTCACCGTGCAGTCAGTGCCTCAGTATCTCACCGTGTGGTCAGTGTCTCTGTGTCTCACCGTGTGGTCAGTGACTCACCGTGCGGACAGTGTCTCCGTATCTCACTGTGCGGACAGTGTCTCAGTGTCTTAACGTGTGGTCCGTGTCTCAGTGTCTCACCGTGTGGTCAGTGTCTCAGTGACTCACTGTGTGGTTAGTGTCTGAGTGTCTCACCATGTGGTCAGTGACTCATCGTGCGGACAGTGTCTCAGTATCTGACTCTACGTTCAGTGTCTCAGTGTCTCACTGTGTGGTCAGTGTCTGAGTGTCTCACCATGTGGTCAGTGACTCACCGTGCGGACAGTGTCTCAGTATCTCACTCTACGTTCAGTGTCTCAGTGTCTCACTGTGTGGTCAGTGTCTCAGTGTCTTACCGTGTGGTCAGTGTCTCACTCTACGTTCTGTGTTTCAGTGTCTCACTGTGCGGGCAGTGTCTCAGTATCTCACTGTGCGGTTAGTGTCACAGTGTCTTACCGTGTGGTCAGTGTCTCACTCTACGTTCTGTGTTTCAGTGTCTCACTGTGCGATCGGTGTCTCAGTTTCTCACCGTGTGGTCAGTGTCTCAGTGTCTCACTGTGCAGTCAGTGTCTCCATGTCTCACCGTGTGGACTGTGTCTCAGTGTCTCACCGTGCGGTCCGTGTCTCAGTGTCTCACCATGCGGTCAGTGACTCAGTGTCTCACCGTGTGGTCAGTGTCTCAGTGTCTCACCGTGCGGTCCGTGTCTCTCTGTCTCACCGTGTGGTCAGTGTCTCAGTGTTTCACCGTGCAGTCAGTGCCTCAGTATCTCACCGTGCGGTCAGTGTCTCTGTGTCTCACTGTGTGGTCAGTGTCACACCGTTTGGTAAGTGTCTCATTGTCTTACTGTGTGGTCAGTGTCTCAGTGTCTCACTGTACTGTCAGTGTCTGAGTGTCTCAACGTGTGGTCAGTGTCTCACTCTACGTTCAGTGTCTCAGTGTCTCACCGTGCGGTCGGTGTCTCAGTGTCTCACCGTGTGGTCAGTGTCTCACTCTACGTTCAGTGTCTCAGTGTCTCACTGTGTGGTCAGTGTCTCAGTGTCTCACCGTGCGGTCGGTGTCTCAGTGTCTCACTGTGCAGTCAGTGTCTCCATGTCTCACCGTGTGGTCAGTGTCTCCATGTCTCACCGTGCGGTCCGTGTCTCAGTGTCTCACCATGCGGTCAGTGACTCAGTGTCTCACCGTGTGGTCAGTGTCTCAGTGTCTCACTGTGCAGTCAGTGCCTCAGTATCTCACCGTGTGGTCAGTGTCTCTGTGTCTCATCGTGTGGTAAGTGTCTCAGTGTCTCACTGTGCAGTCAGTGTCTCCATGTCTCACTGTGCGGTCCGTGTCTCAGTGTCTCACCGTGTGGTCAGTGTCTCAGTGTCTCACCGTGCGGTCCGTGTCTCACTGTCTCACCGTGTGGGCAGTGTCCCAGTGTCTCACCATGCAGTCAGTGTCTCTGTGTCTCACTGTGCACTTAGTGTCACAGTGTCTCACCGTGTGGTCAGTGTCTCACTCTACGTTCAGTGTCTCAGTGTCTCACTGTGTGGTCAGTGTCTCAGTGTCTCACCGTGCGGTCGGTGTCTCAGTGTCTCACCGTGTGGTCAGTGTCTCACTCTACGTTCAGTGTCTCAGTGTCTCACTGTGTGGTCAGTGTCTCAGTGTCTCACTGTGTGGTCAGTGTCTCAGTGTCTCACCGTGCGGTCGGTGTCTCAGTGTCTCACTGTGCAGTCAGTGTCTCCATGTCTCACCGTGTGGTCAGTGTCTCAGTGTCTCACCGTGCGGTCCGTGTCTCAGTGTCTCACCATGCGGTCAGTGACTCAGTGTCTCACCGTGTGGTCAGTGTCTCAGTGTCTCACTGTGCAGTCAGTGCCTCAGTATCTCACCGTGTGGTCAGTGTCTCTGTGTCTCACCGTGTGGTCAGTGTCTCAGTGTCTCACCGTGTGGTCAGTCTCTCACTGTCTCACCGTGTGGGCAGTGTCCCAGTGTCTCACCATGCAGTCAGTGTCTCTGTGTCTCACTGTGCACTTAGTGTCACAGTGTCTCACCGTGTGGTCAGTGTCACACCGTTTGGTAAGTGTCTCAGTGTCTAACGGTGTGGTCAGTGTTGTCAGTGTCTCACTGTACTGTCAGTGTCTGAGTGTCTCACCGTGTGGTCAGTGACTCACCGTGCGGTCAGTGTCTCAGTATCTCACTTTGCGGTCAGTGTCTCAGTGTCTCACCATGCGGTCAGTGTCCCGCTGTGCAGTCAGTGTCTCTATGTCTCACCATGTGGTCAGTGTCTCGATGTCTCACCGTGCAGTCAGTGTCTCAGTGTCTCACCGTGTGGTCAGTGGCTCACTGTCCCACCGAGTAATCAGTGTCTCAGTGTGCAGTCAGTGTCTCTGTGTCTCACCATGTGGTCAGTAACTCACTGTGCTGTCAGTGTCTCACTGAGTGGTCAGTGTCTCACTCTACGGTCCATGTCTCAGTGTCTCACCGTGTGGTCAGTGCCTCAGTGTCTCACCGTGTGGTCAGTGGCTCACTGTCCCACCGTGTGGTCAGTGTCTCTGTATCTCACCGTGCAGTCAGTGTCCCTGTGTCTCACCATGTGGTCAGTGTCTCAGTGTCTCAGCGTGTGGTCAGTGTCTCTGTATCTCACCGTGCAGTCAATGTCTCTGTGTCTCACCATGTGGTCAGTGACTCCCTGTGCGGTCAGTGTTTCAGTGTCTCACAGTGCATTCAGTGTCTCAGTGTCTCACCGTGTGGTCAGTGTCTCTGTATCTCACCGTGCAGTCAGTGTCTCTGTGCCTCACCATGTGGTCAGTGACTCACTGTGCGGTCAGTGTTTCAGTGTCTCACCGTGTGGTCAATGTCTCAGTATCTAACTTTGCGTGTGGTCAGTGCCTCAGTGTCTCACCGTGTGGTCAGTGGCTCACTGTCCCACCGTGTGGTCAGTGTCTCTGTATCTCACCGTGCAGTCAGTGTCCCTGTGTCTCACCATGTGGTCAGTGTCTCAGTGTCTCAGCGTGTGGTCAGTGTCTCTGTATCTCACCGTGCAGTCAATGTCTCTGTGTCTCACCATGTGGTCAGTGACTCCCTGTGCGGTCAGTGTTTCAGTGTCTCACAGTGCATTCAGTGTCTCAGTGTCTCACCGTGTGGTCAGTGTCTCTGTATCTCACCGTGCAGTCAGTGTCCCTGTGTCTCACCATGTGGTCAGTGACTCACCGTGTGGTCAGTGTTTCAGTGTCTCACCGTGTGGTCAATGTCTCAGTATCTAACTTTGCGGTCAGTGTCTCACTGTTCCACCGAGTGGTCAGTGTCTCAGTGTGCGGTCAGTGTCTCTGTATCTCACCGTGCAGTCAGTGTCTCTGTGTCTCACCATGTGGTCAGTGACTCACCGTGTGGTCAGTGTCTCAGTGTCTCACCGTGCGGTCAGTGTCTCAGTGACTCACCATGCGGTCAGTGTCTCAGTGTCTCACCGTGCGGTCCGTGTCTCAATGTCTCACCGTGTGGTCAGTGTCTCAGTGTCTCACCGTGCAGTCAGTGCCTCAGTATCTCATCATGCGGTCAGTGTCTCAGTGTCTCACTGTGCAGTCAGTGCCTCAGTATCTCATCGTGTGGTCAGTGTCGCAGTGTCTCACCGTGCGGTCAGTGTCTCTGTGTCTCACCGTGTGGTCAGTGTCACACCTTTGGTAAGTGTCTCATTGTCTTAGTGTGTGGTCAGTGTCTCAGTGTCTCACTGTACTGTCAGTGTCTGAGTGTCTCACCGTGTGGTCAGTGTCTCACCGTGCGGACAGTGTCTCAGTATCTCACTGTGCGGTCAGTGTCTCAGTGTCTTAACGTGTGGTCCGTGTCTCAGTGTCTCACCGTGTGGTCAGTGTCTCACTCTACGTTCAGTGTCTCAGTGTCTCACTGTGTGGTCAGTGTCTCAGTATCTCACCATGCGGTCAGTGACCAAGTGTCTCACCGTGTGGTCAGTGTCTCCATGTCTCACCGTGTGGTCAGTGTCCCAGTGACTCACTGTGCGGGCGGTGTCTCAGTATCTCACTGTGCAGTCAGTGTCTCACTGTGCGGTCAGTGTCCCAGTGTCTCACTGTGCGGGCAGTGTCTCAGTATCTCACTGTGCGGTCAGTGTCTCACTGTGTGGTCAGTGTCCCAGTGTCTCACTGTGCAGTCAGTGTCTCCATGTCTCACTGTGCGGTCCGTGTCTCAGTGTCTCACCGTGCGGTCAGTGACTCTGTGTCTCACTGTGCACTTAGTGTCTCAGTGTCTCACCGTGTGGTCAGTGTCTCATCGTGTGGTCAGTGTCTCACTCTACGGTCCGTGTCTCAGTGTCTCACCGTGTGGTCAGTGTCTCATTGTCTCACCATGTGGTCAGTGGCTCACTGTCCCAACGTGTGGTCAGTGTCTCACTGTGCAGTCAGTGTCTCTGTATCTCACCATGCAGTCAGTGTCTCAGTGTCTCAGCGTGTGGTCAGTGTCTCTGTATCTCACCGTGCAGTCAGTGTCTCTGTGTCTCACCATGTGGTCAGTGACTCACTGTGCGGTCAGTGTTTCAGTGTCTCACCGTGTGGTCAATGTCTCAGTATCTAACTTTGCGGTCAGTGTCTCACTGTCCCACCGAGTGGTCAGTGTCTCAGTGTCTCACCGTGTGGTCAGTGTCTCAGTGTCTCACCGTGCGGTCAGTGTCTCAGTGACTCACTGTGCGGTCAGTGTCTCAGTGTCTCACCGTGCGGTCCGTGTCTCATTGTCTCACCGTGTGGTCAGTGTCTCAGTGTCTCACCGTGCAGTCAGTGCCTCAGTATCTCATCATGCGGTCAGTGACTCAGTGTCTCACCATGTGGTCAGTGTCTCCATGTCTCACTGTGTGGTCAGTGTCTCAGTGTCTCACCGTGCAGTCAGTGCCTCAGTATCTCACCGTGTGGTCCGTGTCGCAGTGTCTCACCGTGCGGTCAGTGTCTCTGTGTCTCACCGTGTGGTCAGTGTCACACCTTTGGTAAGTGTCTCATTGTCTTAGTGTGTGGTCAGTGTCTCAGTGTCTCACTGTACTGTCAGTGTCTGAGTGTCTCACCGTGCGGACAGTGTCTCAGTATCTCACTGTGCGGTCAGTGTCTCAGTGTCTCACCGTGCGGTCGGTGTCTCAGTGACTCACTGTGCGGTCAGTGTCTCAGTGACTCACTGTGTGGTCAGTGTCTCAGTTTCTCACCGTGTGGTCAGTGTCTCAGTGTCTCACCGTGCAGTCAGTGCCTCAGTATCTCACCGTGTGGTCAGTGTCACTGTGTCTCACCGTGTGGTCAGTGACTCACCGTGCAGACAGTGTCTCCGTATCTCACTGTGCGGACAGTGTCTCAGTGTCTTAACGTGTGGTCCGTGTCTCAGTGTCTCACCGTGTGGTCAGTGTCTGAGTGTCTCACCATGTGGTCAGTGACTCACCGTGCGGACAGTGTCTCAGTATCTCACTCTACGTTCAGTGTCTCAGTGTCTCACTGTGTGGTCAGTGTCTCAGTATCTCACTGTGCGGTCAGTGTCACAGTGTCTTACCGTGTGGTCAGTGTCTCACTCTACGTTCTGTGTTTCAGTGTCTCACTGTGCGATCGGTGTCTCAGTTTCTCCCCGTGTGGTCAGTGTCTCAGTGTCTCACTGTGCAGTCAGTGTCTCCATGTCTCACCGTGTGGACTGTGTCTCAGTGTCTCACCGTGCGGTCCGTGTCTCAGTGTCTCACCGTGTGGTCAGTGTCTCCATGTCTCACCGTGTGGTCAGTGTCTCAGTGTCTCACCGTGCGGTCAGTGTCCCAGTGTCTCACTGTGCGGGCAGTGTCTCAGTATCTCACTGTGTGGTCAGTGTCTCACTGTGTGGTCAGTGTCCCAGTGACTCACCGTGCAGACAGTGTCTCCGTATCTCACTGTGCGGACAGTGTCTCAGTGTCTTAACGTGTGGTCCGTGTCTCAGTGTCTCACCGTGTGGTCAGTGTCTGAGTGTCTCACCATGTGGTCAGTGACTCACCGTGCGGACAGTGTCTCAGTATCTCACTCTACGTTCAGTGTCTCAGTGTCTCACTGTGTGGTCAGTGTCTCAGTATCTCACTGTGCGGTCAGTGTCACAGTGTCTTACCGTGTGGTCAGTGTCTCACTCTACGTTCTGTGTTTCAGTGTCTCACTGTGCGATCGGTGTCTCAGTTTCTCCCCGTGTGGTCAGTGTCTCAGTGTCTCACTGTGCAGTCAGTGTCTCCATGTCTCACCGTGTGGACTGTGTCTCAGTGTCTCACCGTGCGGTCCGTGTCTCAATGTCTCACCGTGTGGTCAGTGTCTCCATGTCTCACCGTGTGGTCAGTGTCTCAGTGTCTCACCGTGCGGTCCGTGTCTCTCTGTCTCACCGTGTGGTCAGTGTCTCAGTGTTTCACCGTGCAGTCAGTGCCTCAGTATCTCACCGTGCGGTCAGTGTCTCTGTGTCTCACCGTGTGGTCAGTGTCACACCGTTGGTAAGTGTCTCATTGTCTTACTGTGTGGTCAGTGTCTCAGTGTCTCACTGTACTGTCAGTGTCTGAGTGTCTCACCGTGTGGTCAGTGACTCACCGTGGGGACAGTGTCCCAGTATCTCACTGTGCGGTCAGTGTCTCAGTGTCTTAACGTGTGGTCCGTGTCTCAGTGTCTCACCGTGTGGTCAGTGTCTCACTCTACGTTCAGTGTCTCAGTGTCTCACTGTGTGGTCAGTGTCTCAGTGTCTCACCGTGCGGTTGGTGTCTCAGTGACTCACTGTGTGGTTAGTGTCTCAATTTCTCACTGTGCAGTCAGTGTCTCAGTGTCTTAACGTGTGGTCCGTGTCTCAGTGTCTCACCGTGTGGTCAGTGTCTCACTCTACGTTCAGTGTCTCAGTGTCTCACCGTGCGGTCCGTGTCTCAGTGTCTCACCATGCGGTCAGTGACTCAGTGTCTCACCGTGTGGTCAGTGTCTCAGTGTCTCACCGTGCGGTCCGTGTCTCTCTGTCTCACCGTGTGGTCAGTGTCTCAGTGTTTCACCGTGCAGTCAGTGCCTCAGTATCTCACCGTGCGGTCAGTGTCTCTGTGTCTCACCGTGTGGTCAGTGTCACACCGTTTGGTAAGTGTCTCATTGTCTTACTGTGTGGTCAGTGTCTCAGTGTCGCACTGTACTGTCAGTGTCTGAGTGTCTCAACGTGTGGTCAGTGTCTCACTCTACGTTCAGTGTCTCAGTGTCTCACTGTGTGGTCAGTGTCTCAGTGTCTCACCGTGCGGTCGTGTCTCAGTGTCTCACCGTGTGGTCAGTGTCTCACTCTACGTTCAGTGTCTCAGTGTCTCACTGTGCAGTCAGTGTCTCCATGTCTCACCGTGTGGTCAGTGTCTCAGTGTCTCACCGTGCGGTCCGTGTCTCAGTGTCTCACCATGCGGTCAGTGACTCAGTGTCTCACCGTGTGGTCAGTGTCTCAGTGTCTCACTGTGCAGTCAGTGCCTCAGTTTCTCACCGTGTGGTCAGTGTCTCTGTGTCTCACCGTGTGGTCAGTGTCTCAGTGTCTCACCGTGTGGTCAGTCTCTCACTGTCTCACCGTGTGGGCAGTGTCCCAGTGTCTCACCATGCAGTCAGTGTCTCTGTGTCTCACTGTGCACTTAGTGTCACAGTGTCTCACCGTGTGGTCAGTGTCACACCGTTTGGTAAGTGTCTCAGTGTCTAACGGTGTGGTCAGTGTTGTCAGTGTCTCACTGTACTGTCAGTGTCTGAGTGTCTCACCGTGTGGTCAGTGACTCACCGTGCGGTCAGTGTCTCAGTATCTCACTTTGCGGTCAGTGTCTCAGTGTCTCACCATGCGGTCAGTGTCCCGCTGTGCAGTCAGTGTCTCTATGTCTCACCATGTGGTCAGTGTCTCGATGTCTCACCGTGCAGTCAGTGTCTCAGTGTCTCACCGTGTGGTCAGTGGCTCACTGTCCCACCGAGTAATCAGTGTCTCAGTGTGCAGTCAGTGTCTCTGTGTCTCACCATGTGGTCAGTAACTCACTGTGCTGTCAGTGTCTCACTGAGTGGTCAGTGTCTCACTCTACGGTCCATGTCTCAGTGTCTCACCGTGTGGTCAGTGCCTCAGTGTCTCACCGTGTGGTCAGTGGCTCACTGTCCCACCGTGTGGTCAGTGTCTCTGTATCTCACCGTGCAGTCAGTGTCCCTGTGTCTCACCATGTGGTCAGTGTCTCAGTGTCTCAGCGTGTGGTCAGTGTCTCTGTATCTCACCGTGCAGTCAATGTCTCTGTGTCTCACCATGTGGTCAGTGACTCCCTGTGCGGTCAGTGTTTCAGTGTCTCACAGTGCATTCAGTGTCTCAGTGTCTCACCGTGTGGTCAGTGTCTCAGTGTCTCACCGTGCAGTCAGTGCCTCAGTATCTCATCCTGCGGTCAGTGACTCAGTGTCTCACCGTGTGGTCAGTGTCTCAGTGTCTCACCGTGCAGTCAGTGCCTCAGTATCTCACCGTGTGGTCAGTGTCGCAGTGTCTCACCGTGCGGTCAGTGTCTCTGTGTCTCACCGTGTGGTCAGTGTCACACCGTTTGGTAAGTGTCTCATTGTCTTAGTGTGTGGTCAGTGTCTCAGTGTCTCACTGTACTGTCAGTGTCTGAGTGTCTCACCGTGTGGTCAGTGTCTCACCGTGCGGACAGTGTCTCAGTATCTCACTGTGCGGTCAGTGTCTCAGTGTCTCACCGTGCGGTCGGTGTCTCAGTGACTCACTGTGCGGTCAGTGTCTCAGTTTCTCACCGTGTGGTCAGTGTCTCAGTGTCTCACCGTGCAGTCAGTGCCTCAGTATCTCACCGTGTGGTCAGTGTCGCAGTGTCTCACCGTGCGGTCAGTGTCTCTGTGTCTCACTGTGCACTTAGTGTCACAGTGTCTCACCGTGCGGTCAGTGTCACACCGTTTGGTAAGTGTCTCAGTGTCTCACCGTGTGGTCAGTGTCTCACCGTGTGGTCAGTGTCTCAAAGTCTCACCGTGTGGTCAGTGTCTCACTCTACGGTCCGTGTCTCAGTGTCTCACCGTGTGGTCAGTGTCTCATTGTCTCACCATGTGGTCAGTGGCTCACTGTCCCAACGTGTGGTCAGTGTCTCACTGTGCGGTCAGTGTCTCTGTATCTCACCATGCAGTCAGTGTCTCAGTGTCTCAGCGTGTGGTCAGTGTCTCTGTATCTCACCGTGCAGTCAGTGTCTCTGTGCCTCACCATGTGGTCAGTGACTCACTGTGCGGTCAGTGTTTCAGTGTCTCACCGTGTGGTCAATGTCTCAGTATCTAACTTTGCGGTCAGTGTCTCACTGTCCCACTGAGTGGTCAGTGTCTCAGTGTGCTGTCAGTGTCTCTGTATCTCACCGTGCAGTCAGTGTCCCTGTGTCTCACCATGTGGTCAGTGACTCACCGTGTGGTCAGTGTCTCAGTGTCTCACCGTGCGGTCAGTGTCTCAGTGACTCACCATGCGGTCAGTGTCTCAGTGTCTCACCGTGCGGTCCGTGTCTCAATGTCTCACCGTGTGGTCAGTGTCTCAGTGTCTCACCGTGCAGTCAGTGCCTCAGTATCCCATCATGCGGTCAGTGTCTCAGTGTCTCACTGTGCAGTCAATGTCTCTGTGTCTCACCATGTGGTCAGTGACTCCCTGTGCGGTCAGTGTTTCAGTGTCTCACAGTGCATTCAGTGTCTCAGTGTCTCACCGTGTGGTCAGTGTCTCTGTATCTCACCGTGCAGTCAGTGTCTCTGTGCCTCACCATGTGGTCAGTGACTCACTGTGCGGTCAGTGTTTCAGTGTCTCACCGTGTGGTCAATGTCTCAGTATCTAACTTTGCGGTCAGTGTCTCTCTGTCCCACTGAGTGGTCAGTGTCTCAGTGTGCTGTCAGTGTCTCTGTATCTCACCGTGCAGTCAGTGTCCCTGTGTCTCACCATGTGGTCAGTGACTCACCGTGTGGTCAGTGTTTCAGTGTCTCACCGTGTGGTCAATGTCTCAGTATCTAACTTTGCGGTCAGTGTCTCACTGTTCCACCGAGTGGTCAGTGTCTCAGTGTGCGGTCAGTGTCTCTGTATCTCACCGTGCAGTCAGTGTCTCTGTGTCTCACCATGTGGTCAGTGACTCACCGTGTGGTCAGTGTCTCAGTGTCTCACCGTGCGGTCAGTGTCTCAGTGACTCACCATGCGGTCAGTGTCTCAGTGTCTCACCGTGCGGTCCGTGTCTCAATGTCTCACCGTGTGGTCAGTGTCTCAGTGTCTCACCGTGCAGTCAGTGCCTCAGTATCTCATCATGCGGTCAGTGTCTCAGTGTCTCACTGTGCAGTCAGTGCCTCAGTATCTCATCGTGTGGTCAGTGTCGCAGTGTCTCACCGTGCGGTCAGTGTCTCTGTGTCTCACCGTGTGGTCAGTGTCACACCTTTGGTAAGTGTCTCATTGTCTTAGTGTGTGGTCAGTGTCTCAGTGTCTCACTGTACTGTCAGTGTCTGAGTGTCTCACCGTGTGGTCAGTGTCTCACCGTGCGGACAGTGTCTCAGTATCTCACTGTGCGGTCAGTGTCTCAGTGTCTTAACGTGTGGTCCGTGTCTCAGTGTCTCACCGTGTGGTCAGTGTCTCACTCTACGTTCAGTGTCTCAGTGTCTCACTGTGTGGTCAGTGTCTCAGTATCTCACCATGCGGTCAGTGACCAAGTGTCTCACCGTGTGGTCAGTGTCTCCATGTCTCACCGTGTGGTCAGTGTCCCAGTGACTCACTGTGCGGGCGGTGTCTCAGTATCTCACTGTGCAGTCAGTGTCTCACTGTGCGGTCAGTGTCCCAGTGTCTCACTGTGCGGGCAGTGTCTCAGTATCTCACTGTGCGGTCAGTGTCTCACTGTGTGGTCAGTGTCCCAGTGTCTCACTGTGCAGTCAGTGTCTCCATGTCTCACTGTGCGGTCCGTGTCTCAGTGTCTCACCGTGCGGTCAGTGACTCTGTGTCTCACTGTGCACTTAGTGTCTCAGTGTCTCACCGTGTGGTCAGTGTCTCATCGTGTGGTCAGTGTCTCACTCTACGGTCCGTGTCTCAGTGTCTCACCGTGTGGTCAGTGTCTCATTGTCTCACCATGTGGTCAGTGGCTCACTGTCCCAACGTGTGGTCAGTGTCTCACTGTGCAGTCAGTGTCTCTGTATCTCACCATGCAGTCAGTGTCTCAGTGTCTCAGCGTGTGGTCAGTGTCTCTGTATCTCACCGTGCAGTCAGTGTCTCTGTGTCTCACCATGTGGTCAGTGACTCACTGTGCGGTCAGTGTTTCAGTGTCTCACCGTGTGGTCAATGTCTCAGTATCTAACTTTGCGGTCAGTGTCTCACTGTCCCACCGAGTGGTCAGTGTCTCAGTGTCTCACCGTGTGGTCAGTGTCTCAGTGTCTCACCGTGCGGTCAGTGTCTCAGTGACTCACTGTGCGGTCAGTGTCTCAGTGTCTCACCGTGCGGTCCGTGTCTCAATGTCTCACCGTGTGGTCAGTGTCTCAGTGTCTCACCGTGCAGTCAGTGCCTCAGTATCTCATCATGCGGTCAGTGACTCAGTGTCTCACCATGTGGTCAGTGTCTCCATGTCTCACTGTGTGGTCAGTGTCTCAGTGTCTCACCGTGCAGTCAGTGCCTCAGTATCTCACCGTGTGGTCCGTGTCGCAGTGTCTCACCGTGCGGTCAGTGTCTCTGTGTCTCACCGTGTGGTCAGTGTCACACCTTTGGTAAGTGTCTCATTGTCTTAGTGTGTGGTCAGTGTCTCAGTGTCTCACTGTACTGTCAGTGTCTGAGTGTCTCACCGTGCGGACAGTGTCTCAGTATCTCACTGTGCGGTCAGTGTCTCAGTGTCTCACCGTGCGGTCGGTGTCTCAGTGACTCACTGTGCGGTCAGTGTCTCAGTGACTCACTGTGTGGTCAGTGTCTCAGTTTCTCACCGTGTGGTCAGTGTCTCAGTGTCTCACCGTGCAGTCAGTGCCTCAGTATCTCACCGTGTGGTCAGTGTCACTGTGTCTCACCGTGTGGTCAGTGACTCACCGTGCAGACAGTGTCTCCGTATCTCACTGTGCGGACAGTGTCTCAGTGTCTTAACGTGTGGTCCGTGTCTCAGTGTCTCACCGTGTGGTCAGTGTCTGAGTGTCTCACCATGTGGTCAGTGACTCACCGTGCGGACAGTGTCTCAGTATCTCACTCTACGTTCAGTGTCTCAGTGTCTCACTGTGTGGTCAGTGTCTCAGTATCTCACTGTGCGGTCAGTGTCACAGTGTCTTACCGTGTGGTCAGTGTCTCACTCTACGTTCTGTGTTTCAGTGTCTCACTGTGCGATCGGTGTCTCAGTTTCTCCCCGTGTGGTCAGTGTCTCAGTGTCTCACTGTGCAGTCAGTGTCTCCATGTCTCACCGTGTGGACTGTGTCTCAGTGTCTCACCGTGCGGTCCGTGTCTCAGTGTCTCACCGTGTGGTCAGTGTCTCCATGTCTCACCGTGTGGTCAGTGTCTCAGTGTCTCACCGTGCGGTCAGTGTCCCAGTGTCTCACTGTGCGGGCAGTGTCTCAGTATCTCACTGTGTGGTCAGTGTCTCACTGTGTGGTCAGTGTCCCAGTGACTCACCGTGCAGACAGTGTCTCCGTATCTCACTGTGCGGACAGTGTCTCAGTGTCTTAACGTGTGGTCCGTGTCTCAGTGTCTCACCGTGTGGTCAGTGTCTGAGTGTCTCACCATGTGGTCAGTGACTCACCGTGCGGACAGTGTCTCAGTATCTCACTCTACGTTCAGTGTCTCAGTGTCTCACTGTGTGGTCAGTGTCTCAGTATCTCACTGTGCGGTCAGTGTCACAGTGTCTTACCGTGTGGTCAGTGTCTCACTCTACGTTCTGTGTTTCAGTGTCTCACTGTGCGATCGGTGTCTCAGTTTCTCCCCGTGTGGTCAGTGTCTCAGTGTCTCACTGTGCAGTCAGTGTCTCCATGTCTCACCGTGTGGACTGTGTCTCAGTGTCTCACCGTGCGGTCCGTGTCTCAATGTCTCACCGTGTGGTCAGTGTCTCCATGTCTCACCGTGTGGTCAGTGTCTCAGTGTCTCACCGTGCGGTCCGTGTCTCTCTGTCTCACCGTGTGGTCAGTGTCTCAGTGTTTCACCGTGCAGTCAGTGCCTCAGTATCTCACCGTGCGGTCAGTGTCTCTGTGTCTCACCGTGTGGTCAGTGTCACACCGTTTGGTAAGTGTCTCATTGTCTTACTGTGTGGTCAGTGTCTCAGTGTCTCACTGTACTGTCAGTGTCTGAGTGTCTCACCGTGTGGTCAGTGACTCACCGTGGGGACAGTGTCCCAGTATCTCACTGTGCGGTCAGTGTCTCAGTGTCTTAACGTGTGGTCCGTGTCTCAGTGTCTCACCGTGTGGTCAGTGTCTCACTCTACGTTCAGTGTCTCAGTGTCTCACTGTGTGGTCAGTGTCTCAGTGTCTCACCGTGCGGTTGGTGTCTCAGTGACTCACTGTGTGGTTAGTGTCTCAATTTCTCACTGTGCAGTCAGTGTCTCAGTGTCTTAACGTGTGGTCCGTGTCTCAGTGTCTCACCGTGTGGTCAGTGTCTCACTCTACGTTCAGTGTCTCAGTGTCTCACCGTGCGGTCCGTGTCTCAGTGTCTCACCATGCGGTCAGTGACTCAGTGTCTCACCGTGTGGTCAGTGTCTCAGTGTCTCACCGTGCGGTCCGTGTCTCTCTGTCTCACCGTGTGGTCAGTGTCTCAGTGTTTCACCGTGCAGTCAGTGCCTCAGTATCTCACCGTGCGGTCAGTGTCTCTGTGTCTCACTGTGTGGTCAGTGTCACACCGTTTGGTAAGTGTCTCATTGTCTTACTGTGTGGTCAGTGTCTCAGTGTCGCACTGTACTGTCAGTGTCTGAGTGTCTCAACGTGTGGTCAGTGTCTCACTCTACGTTCAGTGTCTCAGTGTCTCACTGTGTGGTCAGTGTCTCAGTGTCTCACCGTGCGGTCGGTGTCTCAGTGTCTCACCGTGTGGTCAGTGTCTCACTCTACGTTCAGTGTCTCAGTGTCTCACTGTGCAGTCAGTGTCTCCATGTCTCACCGTGTGGTCAGTGTCTCAGTGTCTCACCGTGCGGTCCGTGTCTCAGTGTCTCACCATGCGGTCAGTGACTCAGTGTCTCACCGTGTGGTCAGTGTCTCAGTGTCTCACTGTGCAGTCAGTGCCTCAGTATCTCACCGTGTGGTCAGTGTCTCTGTGTCTCACCGTGTGGTCAGTGTCTCAGTGTCTCACCGTGTGGTCAGTCTCTCACTGTCTCACCGTGTGGGCAGTGTCCCAGTGTCTCACCATGCAGTCAGTGTCTCTGTGTCTCACTGTGCACTTAGTGTCACAGTGTCTCACCGTGTGGTCAGTGTCACACCGTTTGGTAAGTGTCTCAGTGTCTAACGGTGTGGTCAGTGTTGTCAGTGTCTCACTGTACTGTCAGTGTCTGAGTGTCTCACCGTGTGGTCAGTGACTCACCGTGCGGTCAGTGTCTCAGTATCTCACTTTGCGGTCAGTGTCTCAGTGTCTCACCATGCGGTCAGTGTCCCGCTGTGCAGTCAGTGTCTCTATGTCTCACCATGTGGTCAGTGTCTCGATGTCTCACCGTGCAGTCAGTGTCTCAGTGTCTCACCGTGTGGTCAGTGGCTCACTGTCCCACCGAGTAATCAGTGTCTCAGTGTGCAGTCAGTGTCTCTGTGTCTCACCATGTGGTCAGTAACTCACTGTGCTGTCAGTGTCTCACTGAGTGGTCAGTGTCTCACTCTACGGTCCATGTCTCAGTGTCTCACCGTGTGGTCAGTGCCTCAGTGTCTCACCGTGTGGTCAGTGGCTCACTGTCCCACCGTGTGGTCAGTGTCTCTGTATCTCACCGTGCAGTCAGTGTCCCTGTGTCTCACCATGTGGTCAGTGTCTCAGTGTCTCAGCGTGTGGTCAGTGTCTCTGTATCTCACCGTGCAGTCAATGTCTCTGTGTCTCACCATGTGGTCAGTGACTCCCTGTGCGGTCAGTGTTTCAGTGTCTCACAGTGCATTCAGTGTCTCAGTGTCTCACCGTGTGGTCAGTGTCTCAGTGTCTCACCGTGCAGTCAGTGCCTCAGTATCTCATCCTGCGGTCAGTGACTCAGTGTCTCACCGTGTGGTCAGTGTCTCAGTGTCTCACCGTGCAGTCAGTGCCTCAGTATCTCACCGTGTGGTCAGTGTCGCAGTGTCTCACCGTGCGGTCAGTGTCTCTGTGTCTCACCGTGTGGTCAGTGTCACACCGTTTGGTAAGTGTCTCATTGTCTTAGTGTGTGGTCAGTGTCTCAGTGTCTCACTGTACTGTCAGTGTCTGAGTGTCTCACCGTGTGGTCAGTGTCTCACCGTGCGGACAGTGTCTCAGTATCTCACTGTGCGGTCAGTGTCTCAGTGTCTCACCGTGCGGTCGGTGTCTCAGTGACTCACTGTGCGGTCAGTGTCTCAGTTTCTCACCGTGTGGTCAGTGTCTCAGTGTCTCACCGTGCAGTCAGTGCCTCAGTATCTCACCGTGTGGTCAGTGTCGCAGTGTCTCACCGTGCGGTCAGTGTCTCTGTGTCTCACTGTGCACTTAGTGTCACAGTGTCTCACCGTGCGGTCAGTGTCACACCGTTTGGTAAGTGTCTCAGTGTCTCACCGTGTGGTCAGTGTCTCACCGTGTGGTCAGTGTCTCAAAGTCTCACCGTGTGGTCAGTGTCTCACTCTACGGTCCGTGTCTCAGTGTCTCACCGTGTGGTCAGTGTCTCATTGTCTCACCATGTGGTCAGTGGCTCACTGTCCCAACGTGTGGTCAGTGTCTCACTGTGCGGTCAGTGTCTCTGTATCTCACCATGCAGTCAGTGTCTCAGTGTCTCAGCGTGTGGTCAGTGTCTCTGTATCTCACCGTGCAGTCAGTGTCTCTGTGCCTCACCATGTGGTCAGTGACTCACTGTGCGGTCAGTGTTTCAGTGTCTCACCGTGTGGTCAATGTCTCAGTATCTAACTTTGCGGTCAGTGTCTCACTGTCCCACTGAGTGGTCAGTGTCTCAGTGTGCTGTCAGTGTCTCTGTATCTCACCGTGCAGTCAGTGTCCCTGTGTCTCACCATGTGGTCAGTGACTCACCGTGTGGTCAGTGTCTCAGTGTCTCACCGTGCGGTCAGTGTCTCAGTGACTCACCATGCGGTCAGTGTCTCAGTGTCTCACCGTGCGGTCCGTGTCTCAATGTCTCACCGTGTGGTCAGTGTCTCAGTGTCTCACCGTGCAGTCAGTGCCTCAGTATCCCATCATGCGGTCAGTGTCTCAGTGTCTCACTGTGCAGTCAGTGCCTCAGTATCTCATCGTGTGGTCAGTGTCGCAGTGTCTCACCGTGCGGTCAGTGTCTCTGTGTCTCACCGTGTGGTCAGTGTCACACCTTTGGTAAGTGTCTCATTGTCTTAGTGTGTGGTCAGTGTCTCAGTGTCTCACTGTACTGTCAGTGTCTGAGTGTCTCACCGTGTGGTCAGTGTCTCACCGTGCGGACAGTGTCTCAGTATCTCACTGTGCGGTCAGTGTCTCAGTGTCTTAACGTGTGGTCCGTGTCTCAGTGTCTCACCGTGTGGTCAGTGTCTCACTCTACGTTCAGTGTCTCAGTGTCTCACTGTGTGGTCAGTGTCTCAGTATCTCACCATGCGGTCAGTGACCAAGTGTCTCACCGTGTGGTCAGTGTCTCCATGTCTCACCGTGTGGTCAGTGTCCCAGTGACTCACTGTGCGGGCGGTGTCTCAGTATCTCACTGTGCAGTCAGTGTCTCACTGTGCGGTCAGTGTCCCAGTGTCTCACTGTGCGGGCAGTGTCTCAGTATCTCACTGTGCGGTCAGTGTCTCACTGTGTGGTCAGTGTCCCAGTGTCTCACTGTGCAGTCAGTGTCTCCATGTCTCACTGTGCGGTCCGTGTCTCAGTGTCTCACCGTGCGGTCAGTGACTCTGTGTCTCACTGTGCACTTAGTGTCTCAGTGTCTCACCGTGTGGTCAGTGTCTCATCGTGTGGTCAGTGTCTCACTCTACGGTCCGTGTCTCAGTGTCTCACCGTGTGGTCAGTGTCTCATTGTCTCACCATGTGGTCAGTGGCTCACTGTCTCACCGTGTGGTCAGTGTCTCACTCTACGTTCAGTGTCTCAGTGTCTCACCGTGCGGTCCGTGTCTCAGTGTCTCACCATGCGGTCAGTGACTCAGTGTCTCACCGTGTGGTCAGTGTCTCAGTGTCTCACCGTGCGGTCCGTGTCTCTCTGTCTCACCGTGTGGTCAGTGTCTCAGTGTTTCACCGTGCAGTCAGTGCCTCAGTATCTCACCGTGCGGTCAGTGTCTCTGTGTCTCACTGTGTGGTCAGTGTCACACCGTTTGGTAAGTGTCTCATTGTCTTACTGTGTGGTCAGTGTCTCAGTGTCGCACTGTACTGTCAGTGTCTGAGTGTCTCAACGTGTGGTCAGTGTCTCACTCTACGTTCAGTGTCTCAGTGTCTCACTGTGTGGTCAGTGTCTCAGTGTCTCACCGTGCGGTCGGTGTCTCAGTGTCTCACCGTGTGGTCAGTGTCTCACTCTACGTTCAGTGTCTCAGTGTCTCACTGTGTGGTCAGTGTCTCAGTATCTCACCGTGCGGTCGGTGTCTCAGTGTCTCACTGTGCAGTCAGTGTCTCCATGTCTCACCGTGTGGTCAGTGTCTCAGTGTCTCACCGTGCGGTCCGTGTCTCAGTGTCTCACCATGCGGTCAGTGACTCAGTGTCTCACCGTGTGGTCAGTGTCTCAGTGTCTCACTGTGCAGTCAGTGCCTCAGTATCTCACCGTGTGGTCAGTGTCTCTGTGTCTCACCGTGTGGTCAGTGTCTCAGTGTCTCACCGTGTGGTCAGTCTCTCACTGTCTCACCGTGTGGGCAGTGTCCCAGTGTCTCACCATGCAGTCAGTGTCTCTGTGTCTCACTGTGCACTTAGTGTCACAGTGTCTCACCGTGTGGTCAGTGTCACACCGTTTGGTAAGTGTCTCAGTGTCTAACGGTGTGGTCAGTGTTGTCAGTGTCTCACTGTACTGTCAGTGTCTGAGTGTCTCACCGTGTGGTCAGTGACTCACCGTGCGGTCAGTGTCTCAGTATCTCACTTTGCGGTCAGTGTCTCAGTGTCTCACCATGCGGTCAGTGTCCCGCTGTGCAGTCAGTGTCTCTATGTCTCACCATGTGGTCAGTGTCTCGATGTCTCACCGTGCAGTCAGTGTCTCAGTGTCTCACCGTGTGGTCAGTGGCTCACTGTCCCACCGAGTAATCAGTGTCTCAGTGTGCAGTCAGTGTCTCTGTGTCTCACCATGTGGTCAGTAACTCACTGTGCTGTCAGTGTCTCACTGAGTGGTCAGTGTCTCACTCTACGGTCCATGTCTCAGTGTCTCACCGTGTGGTCAGTGCCTCAGTGTCTCACCGTGTGGTCAGTGGCTCACTGTCCCACCGTGTGGTCAGTGTCTCTGTATCTCACCGTGCAGTCAGTGTCCCTGTGTCTCACCATGTGGTCAGTGTCTCAGTGTCTCAGCGTGTGGTCAGTGTCTCTGTATCTCACCGTGCAGTCAATGTCTCTGTGTCTCACCATGTGGTCAGTGACTCCCTGTGCGGTCAGTGTTTCAGTGTCTCACAGTGCATTCAGTGTCTCAGTGTCTCACCGTGTGGTCAGTGTCTCAGTGTCTCACCGTGCAGTCAGTGCCTCAGTATCTCATCCTGCGGTCAGTGACTCAGTGTCTCACCGTGTGGTCAGTGTCTCAGTGTCTCACCGTGCAGTCAGTGCCTCAGTATCTCACCGTGTGGTCAGTGTCGCAGTGTCTCACCGTGCGGTCAGTGTCTCTGTGTCTCACCGTGTGGTCAGTGTCACACCGTTTGGTAAGTGTCTCATTGTCTTAGTGTGTGGTCAGTGTCTCAGTGTCTCACTGTACTGTCAGTGTCTGAGTGTCTCACCGTGTGGTCAGTGTCTCACCGTGCGGACAGTGTCTCAGTATCTCACTGTGCGGTCAGTGTCTCAGTGTCTCACCGTGCGGTCGGTGTCTCAGTGACTCACTGTGCGGTCAGTGTCTCAGTTTCTCACCGTGTGGTCAGTGTCTCAGTGTCTCACCGTGCAGTCAGTGCCTCAGTATCTCACCGTGTGGTCAGTGTCGCAGTGTCTCACCGTGCGGTCAGTGTCTCTGTGTCTCACTGTGCACTTAGTGTCACAGTGTCTCACCGTGCGGTCAGTGTCACACCGTTTGGTAAGTGTCTCAGTGTCTCACCGTGTGGTCAGTGTCTCACCGTGTGGTCAGTGTCTCAAAGTCTCACCGTGTGGTCAGTGTCTCACTCTACGGTCCGTGTCTCAGTGTCTCACCGTGTGGTCAGTGTCTCATTGTCTCACCATGTGGTCAGTGGCTCACTGTCCCAACGTGTGGTCAGTGTCTCACTGTGCGGTCAGTGTCTCTGTATCTCACCATGCAGTCAGTGTCTCAGTGTCTCAGCGTGTGGTCAGTGTCTCTGTATCTCACCGTGCAGTCAGTGTCTCTGTGCCTCACCATGTGGTCAGTGACTCACTGTGCGGTCAGTGTTTCAGTGTCTCACCGTGTGGTCAATGTCTCAGTATCTAACTTTGCGGTCAGTGTCTCACTGTCCCACTGAGTGGTCAGTGTCTCAGTGTGCTGTCAGTGTCTCTGTATCTCACCGTGCAGTCAGTGTCCCTGTGTCTCACCATGTGGTCAGTGACTCACCGTGTGGTCAGTGTCTCAGTGTCTCACCGTGCGGTCAGTGTCTCAGTGACTCACCATGCGGTCAGTGTCTCAGTGTCTCACCGTGCGGTCCGTGTCTCAATGTCTCACCGTGTGGTCAGTGTCTCAGTGTCTCACCGTGCAGTCAGTGCCTCAGTATCCCATCATGCGGTCAGTGTCTCAGTGTCTCACTGTGCAGTCAGTGCCTCAGTATCTCATCGTGTGGTCAGTGTCGCAGTGTCTCACCGTGCGGTCAGTGTCTCTGTGTCTCACCGTGTGGTCAGTGTCACACCTTTGGTAAGTGTCTCATTGTCTTAGTGTGTGGTCAGTGTCTCAGTGTCTCACTGTACTGTCAGTGTCTGAGTGTCTCACCGTGTGGTCAGTGTCTCACCGTGCGGACAGTGTCTCAGTATCTCACTGTGCGGTCAGTGTCTCAGTGTCTTAACGTGTGGTCCGTGTCTCAGTGTCTCACCGTGTGGTCAGTGTCTCACTCTACGTTCAGTGTCTCAGTGTCTCACTGTGTGGTCAGTGTCTCAGTATCTCACCATGCGGTCAGTGACCAAGTGTCTCACCGTGTGGTCAGTGTCTCCATGTCTCACCGTGTGGTCAGTGTCCCAGTGACTCACTGTGCGGGCGGTGTCTCAGTATCTCACTGTGCAGTCAGTGTCTCACTGTGCGGTCAGTGTCCCAGTGTCTCACTGTGCGGGCAGTGTCTCAGTATCTCACTGTGCGGTCAGTGTCTCACTGTGTGGTCAGTGTCCCAGTGTCTCACTGTGCAGTCAGTGTCTCCATGTCTCACTGTGCGGTCCGTGTCTCAGTGTCTCACCGTGCGGTCAGTGACTCTGTGTCTCACTGTGCACTTAGTGTCTCAGTGTCTCACCGTGTGGTCAGTGTCTCATCGTGTGGTCAGTGTCTCACTCTACGGTCCGTGTCTCAGTGTCTCACCGTGTGGTCAGTGTCTCATTGTCTCACCATGTGGTCAGTGGCTCACTGTCCCAACGTGTGGTCAGTGTCTCACTGTGCAGTCAGTGTCTCTGTATCTCACCATGCAGTCAGTGTCTCAGTGTCTCAGCGTGTGGTCAGTGTCTCTGTATCTCACCGTGCAGTCAGTGTCTCTGTGTCTCACCATGTGGTCAGTGACTCACTGTGCGGTCAGTGTTTCAGTGTCTCACCGTGTGGTCAATGTCTCAGTATCTAACTTTGCGGTCAGTGTCTCACTGTCCCACCGAGTGGTCAGTGTCTCAGTGTGCGGTCAGTGTCTCTGTGTCTCACCATGTGGTCAGTGACTCACCGTGTGGTCAGTGTCTCAGTGTCTCACCGTGTGGTCAGTGTCTCAGTGTCTCACCGTGCGGTCAGTGTCTCAGTGACTCACTGTGCGGTCAGTGTCTCAGTGTCTCACCGTGCGGTCCGTGTCTCAATGTCTCACCGTGTGGTCAGTGTCTCAGTGTCTCACCGTGCAGTCAGTGCCTCAGTATCTCATCATGCGGTCAGTGACTCAGTGTCTCACCATGTGGTCAGTGTCTCCATGTCTCACTGTGTGGTCAGTGTCTCAGTGTCTCACCGTGCAGTCAGTGCCTCAGTATCTCACCGTGTGGTCCGTGTCGCAGTGTCTCACCGTGCGGTCAGTGTCTCTGTGTCTCACCGTGTGGTCAGTGTCACACCTTTGGTAAGTGTCTCATTGTCTTAGTGTGTGGTCAGTGTCTCAGTGTCTCACTGTACTGTCAGTGTCTGAGTGTCTCACCGTGCGGACAGTGTCTCAGTATCTCACTGTGCGGTCAGTGTCTCAGTGTCTCACCGTGCGGTCGGTGTCTCAGTGACTCACTGTGCGGTCAGTGTCTCAGTGACTCACTGTGTGGTCAGTGTCTCAGTTTCTCACCGTGTGGTCAGTGTCTCAGTGTCTCACCGTGCAGTCAGTGCCTCAGTATCTCACCGTGTGGTCAGTGTCACTGTGTCTCACCGTGTGGTCAGTGACTCACCGTGCAGACAGTGTCTCCGTATCTCACTGTGCGGACAGTGTCTCAGTGTCTTAACGTGTGGTCCGTGTCTCAGTGTCTCACCGTGTGGTCAGTGTCTGAGTGTCTCACCATGTGGTCAGTGACTCACCGTGCGGACAGTGTCTCAGTATCTCACTCTACGTTCAGTGTCTCAGTGTCTCACTGTGTGGTCAGTGTCTCAGTATCTCACTGTGCGGTCAGTGTCACAGTGTCTTACCGTGTGGTCAGTGTCTCACTCTACGTTCTGTGTTTCAGTGTCTCACTGTGCGATCGGTGTCTCAGTTTCTCCCCGTGTGGTCAGTGTCTCAGTGTCTCACTGTGCAGTCAGTGTCTCCATGTCTCACCGTGTGGACTGTGTCTCAGTGTCTCACCATGCGGTCCGTGTCTCAGTGTCTCACCGTGTGGTCAGTGTCTCCATGTCTCACCGTGTGGTCAGTGTCTCAGTGTCTCACCGTGCGGTCCGTGTCTCTGTGTCTCACCGTGTGGTCAGTGTCTCAGTGTTTCACCGTGCAGTCAGTGCCTCAGTATCTCACCGTGCGGTCAGTGTCTCTGTGTCTCACCGTGTGGTCAGTGTCACACCGTTTGGTAAGTGTCTCATTGTCTTACTGTGTGGTCAGTGTCTCAGTGTCTCACTGTACTGTCAGTGTCTGAGTGTCTCACCGTGTGGTCAGTGACTCACCGTGGGGACAGTGTCACAGTATCTCACTGTGCGGTCAGTGTCTCAGTGTCTTAACGTGTGGTCCGTGTCTCAGTGTCTCACCGTGTGGTCAGTGTCTCGCTCTACGTTCAGTGTCTCAGTGTCTCACTGTGTGGTCAGTGTCTCAGTGTCTCACCGTGCGGTCGGTGTCTCAGTGACTCACTGTGTGGTTAGAGTCTCAATTTCTCACTGTGCAGTCAGTGTCTCAGTGTCTTAACGTGTGGTCCGTGTCTCAGTGTCTCACCGTGTGGTCAGTGTCTCACTCTACGTTCAGTGTCTCAGTGTCTCACCGTTCGGTCCGTGTCTCAGTGTCTCACCATGCGGTCAGTGACTCAGTGTCTCACCGTGTGGTCAGTGTCTCAGTGTCTCACTGTGCAGTCAGTGCCTCAGTATCTCACCGTGTGGTCAGTGTCTCTGTGTCTCATCGTGTGGTCAGTGTCTCAGTGTCTCACCGTGCGGTCCGTGTCTCACTGTCTCACCGTGTGGGCAGTGTCCCAGTGTCTCACCATGCAGTCAGTGTCTCTGTGTCTCACTGTGCACTTAGTGTCACAGTGTCTCACCGTGTGGTCAGTGTCACACCGTTTGGTAAGTGTCTCAGTGTCTAACGGTGTGGTCAGTGTTGTCAGTGTCTCACTGTACTGTCAGTGTCTGAGTGTCTCACCGTGTGGTCAGTGACTCACCGTGCGGTCAGTGTCTCAATATCTCACCGTGCAGTCAATGTCTCTGTGTCTCACCATGTGGTCAGTGACTCCATGTGCGGTCAGTGTTTCAGTGTCTCACAGTGCATTCAGTGTCTCTGTATCTCACCGTGCAGTCAGTGTCTCTGTGCCTCACCATGTGGTCAGTGACTCACTGTGCGGTCAGTGTTTCAGTGTCTCACCGTGTGGTCAATGTCTCAGTATCTAACTTTGCGGTCAGTGTCTCTCTGTCCCACTGAGTGGTCAGTGTCTCAGTGTGCTGTCAGTGTCTCTGTATCTCACCGTGCAGTCAGTGTCCCTGTGTCTCACCATGTGGTCAGTGACTCACCGTGTGGTCAGTGTTTCAGTGTCTCACCGTGTGGTCAATGTCTCAGTATCTAACTTTGCGGTCAGTGTCTCACTGTTCCACCGAGTGGTCAGTGTCTCAGTGTGCGGTCAGTGTCTCTGTATCTCACCGTGCAGTCAGTGTCTCTGTGTCTCACCATGTGGTCAGTGACTCACCGTGTGGTCAGTGTCTCAGTGTCTCACCGTGCGGTCAGTGTCTCAGTGACTCACCATGCGGTCAGTGTCTCAGTGTCTCACCGTGCGGTCCGTGTCTCAATGTCTCACCGTGTGGTCAGTGTCTCAGTGTCTCACCGTGCAGTCAGTGCCTCAGTATCTCATCATGCGGTCAGTGTCTCAGTGTCTCACTGTGCAGTCAGTGCCTCAGTATCTCATCGTGTGGTCAGTGTCGCAGTGTCTCACCGTGCGGTCAGTGTCTCTGTGTCTCACCGTGTGGTCAGTGTCACACCTTTGGTAAGTGTCTCATTGTCTTAGTGTGTGGTCAGTGTCTCAGTGTCTCACTGTACTGTCAGTGTCTGAGTGTCTCACCGTGTGGTCAGTGTCTCACCGTGCGGACAGTGTCTCAGTATCTCACTGTGCGGTCAGTGTCTCAGTGTCTTAACGTGTGGTCCGTGTCTCAGTGTCTCACCGTGTGGTCAGTGTCTCACTCTACGTTCAGTGTCTCAGTGTCTCACTGTGTGGTCAGTGTCTCAGTATCTCACCATGCGGTCAGTGACCAAGTGTCTCACCGTGTGGTCAGTGTCTCCATGTCTCACCGTGTGGTCAGTGTCCCAGTGACTCACTGTGCGGGCGGTGTCTCAGTATCTCACTGTGCAGTCAGTGTCTCACTGTGCGGTCAGTGTCCCAGTGTCTCACTGTGCGGGCAGTGTCTCAGTATCTCA
Organism: Hemiscyllium ocellatum; assembly: GCF_020745735.1. Taxonomy (NCBI): domain Eukaryota; kingdom Metazoa; phylum Chordata; class Chondrichthyes; order Orectolobiformes; family Hemiscylliidae; genus Hemiscyllium; species Hemiscyllium ocellatum. The sequence goes on from NC_083414.1 coordinate 64,252,350, forward strand.
CTGTGCGGTCAGTGTCTCACTGTGTGGTCAGTGTCCCAGTGTCTCACTGTGCAGTCAGTGTCTCCATGTCTCACTGTGCGGTCCGTGTCTCAGTGTCTCACCGTGCGGTCAGTGACTCTGTGTCTCACTGTGCACTTAGTGTCTCAGTGTCTCACCGTGTGGTCAGTGTCTCATCGTGTGGTCAGTGTCTCACTCTACGGTCCGTGTCTCAGTGTCTCACCGTGTGGTCAGTGTCTCATTGTCTCACCATGTGGTCAGTGGCTCACTGTCCCAACGTGTGGTCAGTGTCTCACTGTGCAGTCAGTGTCTCTGTATCTCACCATGCAGTCAGTGTCTCAGTGTCTCAGCGTGTGGTCAGTGTCTCTGTATCTCACCGTGCAGTCAGTGTCTCTGTGTCTCACCATGTGGTCAGTGACTCACTGTGCGGTCAGTGTTTCAGTGTCTCACCGTGTGGTCAATGTCTCAGTATCTAACTTTGCGGTCAGTGTCTCACTGTCCCACCGAGTGGTCAGTGTCTCAGTGTCTCACCGTGTGGTCAGTGTCTCAGTGTCTCACCGTGCGGTCAGTGTCTCAGTGACTCACTGTGCGGTCAGTGTCTCAGTGTCTCACCGTGCGGTCCGTGTCTCAATGTCTCACCGTGTGGTCAGTGTCTCAGTGTCTCACCGTGCAGTCAGTGCCTCAGTATCTCATCATGCGGTCAGTGACTCAGTGTCTCACCATGTGGTCAGTGTCTCCATGTCTCACTGTGTGGTCAGTGTCTCAGTGTCTCACCGTGCAGTCAGTGCCTCAGTATCTCACCGTGTGGTCCGTGTCGCAGTGTCTCACCGTGCGGTCAGTGTCTCTGTGTCTCACCGTGTGGTCAGTGTCACACCTTTGGTAAGTGTCTCATTGTCTTAGTGTGTGGTCAGTGTCTCAGTGTCTCACTGTACTGTCAGTGTCTGAGTGTCTCACCGTGCGGACAGTGTCTCAGTATCTCACTGTGCGGTCAGTGTCTCAGTGTCTCACCGTGCGGTCGGTGTCTCAGTGACTCACTGTGCGGTCAGTGTCTCAGTGACTCACTGTGTGGTCAGTGTCTCAGTTTCTCACCGTGTGGTCAGTGTCTCAGTGTCTCACCGTGCAGTCAGTGCCTCAGTATCTCACCGTGTGGTCAGTGTCACTGTGTCTCACCGTGTGGTCAGTGACTCACCGTGCAGACAGTGTCTCCGTATCTCACTGTGCGGACAGTGTCTCAGTGTCTTAACGTGTGGTCCGTGTCTCAGTGTCTCACCGTGTGGTCAGTGTCTGAGTGTCTCACCATGTGGTCAGTGACTCACCGTGCGGACAGTGTCTCAGTATCTCACTCTACGTTCAGTGTCTCAGTGTCTCACTGTGTGGTCAGTGTCTCAGTATCTCACTGTGCGGTCAGTGTCACAGTGTCTTACCGTGTGGTCAGTGTCTCACTCTACGTTCTGTGTTTCAGTGTCTCACTGTGCGATCGGTGTCTCAGTTTCTCCCCGTGTGGTCAGTGTCTCAGTGTCTCACTGTGCAGTCAGTGTCTCCATGTCTCACCGTGTGGACTGTGTCTCAGTGTCTCACCATGCGGTCCGTGTCTCAGTGTCTCACCGTGTGGTCAGTGTCTCCATGTCTCACCGTGTGGTCAGTGTCTCAGTGTCTCACCGTGCGGTCCGTGTCTCTCTGTCTCACCGTGTGGTCAGTGTCTCAGTGTTTCACCGTGCAGTCAGTGCCTCAGTATCTCACCGTGCGGTCAGTGTCTCTGTGTCTCACCGTGTGGTCAGTGTCACACCGTTTGGTAAGTGTCTCATTGTCTTACTGTGTGGTCAGTGTCTCAGTGTCTCACTGTACTGTCAGTGTCTGAGTGTCTCACCGTGTGGTCAGTGACTCACCGTGGGGACAGTGTCACAGTATCTCACTGTGCGGTCAGTGTCTCAGTGTCTTAACGTGTGGTCCGTGTCTCAGTGTCTCACCGTGTGGTCAGTGTCTCGCTCTACGTTCAGTGTCTCAGTGTCTCACTGTGTGGTCAGTGTCTCAGTGTCTCACCGTGCGGTCGGTGTCTCAGTGACTCACTGTGTGGTTAGAGTCTCAATTTCTCACTGTGCAGTCAGTGTCTCAGTGTCTTAACGTGTGGTCCGTGTCTCAGTGTCTCACCGTGTGGTCAGTGTCTCACTCTACGTTCAGTGTCTCAGTGTCTCACCGTTCGGTCCGTGTCTCAGTGTCTCACCATGCGGTCAGTGACTCAGTGTCTCACCGTGTGGTCAGTGTCTCAGTGTCTCACTGTGCAGTCAGTGCCTCAGTATCTCACCGTGTGGTCAGTGTCTCTGTGTCTCATCGTGTGGTCAGTGTCTCAGTGTCTCACCGTGCGGTCCGTGTCTCACTGTCTCACCGTGTGGGCAGTGTCCCAGTGTCTCACCATGCAGTCAGTGTCTCTGTGTCTCACTGTGCACTTAGTGTCACAGTGTCTCACCGTGTGGTCAGTGTCACACCGTTTGGTAAGTGTCTCAGTGTCTAACGGTGTGGTCAGTGTTGTCAGTGTCTCACTGTACTGTCAGTGTCTGAGTGTCTCACCGTGTGGTCAGTGACTCACCGTGCGGTCAGTGTCTCAATATCTCACCGTGCAGTCAATGTCTCTGTGTCTCACCATGTGGTCAGTGACTCCATGTGCGGTCAGTGTTTCAGTGTCTCACAGTGCATTCAGTGTCTCTGTATCTCACCGTGCAGTCAGTGTCTCTGTGCCTCACCATGTGGTCAGTGACTCACTGTGCGGTCAGTGTTTCAGTGTCTCACCGTGTGGTCAATGTCTCAGTATCTAACTTTGCGGTCAGTGTCTCTCTGTCCCACTGAGTGGTCAGTGTCTCAGTGTGCTGTCAGTGTCTCTGTATCTCACCGTGCAGTCAGTGTCCCTGTGTCTCACCATGTGGTCAGTGACTCACCGTGTGGTCAGTGTTTCAGTGTCTCACCGTGTGGTCAATGTCTCAGTATCTAACTTTGCGGTCAGTGTCTCACTGTTCCACCGAGTGGTCAGTGTCTCAGTGTGCGGTCAGTGTCTCTGTATCTCACCGTGCAGTCAGTGTCTCTGTGTCTCACCATGTGGTCAGTGACTCACCGTGTGGTCAGTGTCTCAGTGTCTCACCGTGCGGTCAGTGTCTCAGTGACTCACCATGCGGTCAGTGTCTCAGTGTCTCACCGTGCGGTCCGTGTCTCAATGTCTCACCGTGTGGTCAGTGTCTCAGTGTCTCACCGTGCAGTCAGTGCCTCAGTATCTCATCATGCGGTCAGTGTCTCAGTGTCTCACTGTGCAGTCAGTGCCTCAGTATCTCATCGTGTGGTCAGTGTCGCAGTGTCTCACCGTGCGGTCAGTGTCTCTGTGTCTCACCGTGTGGTCAGTGTCACACCTTTGGTAAGTGTCTCATTGTCTTAGTGTGTGGTCAGTGTCTCAGTGTCTCACTGTACTGTCAGTGTCTGAGTGTCTCACCGTGTGGTCAGTGTCTCACCGTGCGGACAGTGTCTCAGTATCTCACTGTGCGGTCAGTGTCTCAGTGTCTTAACGTGTGGTCCGTGTCTCAGTGTCTCACCGTGTGGTCAGTGTCTCACTCTACGTTCAGTGTCTCAGTGTCTCACTGTGTGGTCAGTGTCTCAGTATCTCACCATGCGGTCAGTGACCAAGTGTCTCACCGTGTGGTCAGTGTCTCCATGTCTCACCGTGTGGTCAGTGTCCCAGTGACTCACTGTGCGGGCGGTGTCTCAGTATCTCACTGTGCAGTCAGTGTCTCACTGTGCGGTCAGTGTCCCAGTGTCTCACTGTGCGGGCAGTGTCTCAGTATCTCACTGTGCGGTCAGTGTCTCACTGTGTGGTCAGTGTCCCAGTGTCTCACTGTGCAGTCAGTGTCTCCATGTCTCACTGTGCGGTCCGTGTCTCAGTGTCTCACCGTGCGGTCAGTGACTCTGTGTCTCACTGTGCACTTAGTGTCTCAGTGTCTCACCGTGTGGTCAGTGTCTCATCGTGTGGTCAGTGTCTCACTCTACGGTCCGTGTCTCAGTGTCTCACCGTGTGGTCAGTGTCTCATTGTCTCACCATGTGGTCAGTGGCTCACTGTCCCAACGTGTGGTCAGTGTCTCACTGTGCAGTCAGTGTCTCTGTATCTCACCATGCAGTCAGTGTCTCAGTGTCTCAGCGTGTGGTCAGTGTCTCTGTATCTCACCGTGCAGTCAGTGTCTCTGTGTCTCACCATGTGGTCAGTGACTCACTGTGCGGTCAGTGTTTCAGTGTCTCACCGTGTGGTCAATGTCTCAGTATCTAACTTTGCGGTCAGTGTCTCACTGTCCCACCGAGTGGTCAGTGTCTCAGTGTCTCACCGTGTGGTCAGTGTCTCAGTGTCTCACCGTGCGGTCAGTGTCTCAGTGACTCACTGTGCGGTCAGTGTCTCAGTGTCTCACCGTGCGGTCCGTGTCTCAATGTCTCACCGTGTGGTCAGTGTCTCAGTGTCTCACCGTGCAGTCAGTGCCTCAGTATCTCATCATGCGGTCAGTGACTCAGTGTCTCACCATGTGGTCAGTGTCTCCATGTCTCACTGTGTGGTCAGTGTCTCAGTGTCTCACCGTGCAGTCAGTGCCTCAGTATCTCACCGTGTGGTCCGTGTCGCAGTGTCTCACCGTGCGGTCAGTGTCTCTGTGTCTCACCGTGTGGTCAGTGTCACACCTTTGGTAAGTGTCTCATTGTCTTAGTGTGTGGTCAGTGTCTCAGTGTCTCACTGTACTGTCAGTGTCTGAGTGTCTCACCGTGCGGACAGTGTCTCAGTATCTCACTGTGCGGTCAGTGTCTCAGTGTCTCACCGTGCGGTCGGTGTCTCAGTGACTCACTGTGCGGTCAGTGTCTCAGTGACTCACTGTGTGGTCAGTGTCTCAGTTTCTCACCGTGTGGTCAGTGTCTCAGTGTCTCACCGTGCAGTCAGTGCCTCAGTATCTCACCGTGTGGTCAGTGTCACTGTGTCTCACCGTGTGGTCAGTGACTCACCGTGCAGACAGTGTCTCCGTATCTCACTGTGCGGACAGTGTCTCAGTGTCTTAACGTGTGGTCCGTGTCTCAGTGTCTCACCGTGTGGTCAGTGTCTGAGTGTCTCACCATGTGGTCAGTGACTCACCGTGCGGACAGTGTCTCAGTATCTCACTCTACGTTCAGTGTCTCAGTGTCTCACTGTGTGGTCAGTGTCTCAGTATCTCACTGTGCGGTCAGTGTCACAGTGTCTTACCGTGTGGTCAGTGTCTCACTCTACGTTCTGTGTTTCAGTGTCTCACTGTGCGATCGGTGTCTCAGTTTCTCCCCGTGTGGTCAGTGTCTCAGTGTCTCACTGTGCAGTCAGTGTCTCCATGTCTCACCGTGTGGACTGTGTCTCAGTGTCTCACCGTGCGGTCCGTGTCTCAGTGTCTCACCGTGTGGTCAGTGTCTCCATGTCTCACCGTGTGGTCAGTGTCTCAGTGTCTCACCGTGCGGTCAGTGTCCCAGTGTCTCACTGTGCGGGCAGTGTCTCAGTATCTCACTGTGTGGTCAGTGTCTCACTGTGTGGTCAGTGTCCCAGTGACTCACCGTGCAGACAGTGTCTCCGTATCTCACTGTGCGGACAGTGTCTCAGTGTCTTAACGTGTGGTCCGTGTCTCAGTGTCTCACCGTGTGGTCAGTGTCTGAGTGTCTCACCATGTGGTCAGTGACTCACCGTGCGGACAGTGTCTCAGTATCTCACTCTACGTTCAGTGTCTCAGTGTCTCACTGTGTGGTCAGTGTCTCAGTATCTCACTGTGCGGTCAGTGTCACAGTGTCTTACCGTGTGGTCAGTGTCTCACTCTACGTTCTGTGTTTCAGTGTCTCACTGTGCGATCGGTGTCTCAGTTTCTCCCAGTGTGGTCAGTGTCTCAGTGTCTCACTGTGCAGTCAGTGTCTCCATGTCTCACCGTGTGGACTGTGTCTCAGTGTCTCACCGTGCGGTCCGTGTCTCAGTGTCTCACCGTGTGGTCAGTGTCTCCATGTCTCACCGTGTGGTCAGTGTCTCAGTGTCTCACCGTGCGGTCCGTGTCTCTCTGTCTCACCGTGTGGTCAGTGTCTCAGTGTTTCACCGTGCAGTCAGTGCCTCAGTATCTCACCGTGCGGTCAGTGTCTCTGTGTCTCACCGTGTGGTCAGTGTCACACCGTTTGGTAAGTGTCTCATTGTCTTACTGTGTGGTCAGTGTCTCAGTGTCTCACTGTACTGTCAGTGTCTGAGTGTCTCACCGTGTGGTCAGTGACTCACCGTGGGGACAGTGTCCCAGTATCTCACTGTGCGGTCAGTGTCTCAGTGTCTTAACGTGTGGTCCGTGTCTCAGTGTCTCACCGTGTGGTCAGTGTCTCACTCTACGTTCAGTGTCTCAGTGTCTCACTGTGTGGTCAGTGTCTCAGTGTCTCACCGTGCGGTTGGTGTCTCAGTGACTCACTGTGTGGTTAGTGTCTCAATTTCTCACTGTGCAGTCAGTGTCTCAGTGTCTTAACGTGTGGTCCGTGTCTCAGTGTCTCACCGTGTGGTCAGTGTCTCACTCTACGTTCAGTGTCTCAGTGTCTCACCGTGCGGTCCGTGTCTCAGTGTCTCACCATGCGGTCAGTGACTCAGTGTCTCACCGTGTGGTCAGTGTCTCAGTGTCTCACCGTGCGGTCCGTGTCTCTCTGTCTCACCGTGTGGTCAGTGTCTCAGTGTTTCACCGTGCAGTCAGTGCCTCAGTATCTCACCGTGCGGTCAGTGTCTCTGTGTCTCACTGTGTGGTCAGTGTCACACCGTTTGGTAAGTGTCTCATTGTCTTACTGTGTGGTCAGTGTCTCAGTGTCTCACTGTACTGTCAGTGTCTGAGTGTCTCAACGTGTGGTCAGTGTCTCACTCTACGTTCAGTGTCTCAGTGTCTCACTGTGTGGTCAGTGTCTCAGTGTCTCACCGTGCGGTCGGTGTCTCAGTGTCTCACCGTGTGGTCAGTGTCTCACTCTACGTTCAGTGTCTCAGTGTCTCACTGTGTGGTCAGTGTCTCAGTATCTCACCGTGCGGTCGGTGTCTCAGTGTCTCACTGTGCAGTCAGTGTCTCCATGTCTCACCGTGTGGTCAGTGTCTCAGTGTCTCACCGTGCGGTCCGTGTCTCAGTGTCTCACCATGCGGTCAGTGACTCAGTGTCTCACCGTGTGGTCAGTGTCTCAGTGTCTCACTGTGCAGTCAGTGCCTCAGTATCTCACCGTGTGGTCAGTGTCTCTGTGTCTCACCGTGTGGTCAGTGTCTCAGTGTCTCACCGTGTGGTCAGTCTCTCACTGTCTCACCGTGTGGGCAGTGTCCCAGTGTCTCACCATGCAGTCAGTGTCTCTGTGTCTCACTGTGCACTTAGTGTCACAGTGTCTCACCGTGTGGTCAGTGTCACACCGTTTGGTAAGTGTCTCAGTGTCTAACGGTGTGGTCAGTGTTGTCAGTGTCTCACTGTACTGTCAGTGTCTGAGTGTCTCACCGTGTGGTCAGTGACTCACCGTGCGGTCAGTGTCTCAGTATCTCACTTTGCGGTCAGTGTCTCAGTGTCTCACCATGCGGTCAGTGTCCCGCTGTGCAGTCAGTGTCTCTATGTCTCACCATGTGGTCAGTGTCTCGATGTCTCACCGTGCAGTCAGTGTCTCAGTGTCTCACCGTGTGGTCAGTGGCTCACTGTCCCACCGAGTAATCAGTGTCTCAGTGTGCAGTCAGTGTCTCTGTGTCTCACCATGTGGTCAGTAACTCACTGTGCTGTCAGTGTCTCACTGAGTGGTCAGTGTCTCACTCTACGGTCCATGTCTCAGTGTCTCACCGTGTGGTCAGTGCCTCAGTGTCTCACCGTGTGGTCAGTGGCTCACTGTCCCACCGTGTGGTCAGTGTCTCTGTATCTCACCGTGCAGTCAGTGTCCCTGTGTCTCACCATGTGGTCAGTGTCTCAGTGTCTCAGCGTGTGGTCAGTGTCTCTGTATCTCACCGTGCAGTCAATGTCTCTGTGTCTCACCATGTGGTCAGTGACTCCCTGTGCGGTCAGTGTTTCAGTGTCTCACAGTGCATTCAGTGTCTCAGTGTCTCACCGTGTGGTCAGTGTCTCAGTGTCTCACCGTGCAGTCAGTGCCTCAGTATCTCATCCTGCGGTCAGTGACTCAGTGTCTCACCGTGTGGTCAGTGTCTCAGTGTCTCACCGTGCAGTCAGTGCCTCAGTATCTCACCGTGTGGTCAGTGTCGCAGTGTCTCACCGTGCGGTCAGTGTCTCTGTGTCTCACCGTGTGGTCAGTGTCACACCGTTTGGTAAGTGTCTCATTGTCTTAGTGTGTGGTCAGTGTCTCAGTGTCTCACTGTACTGTCAGTGTCTGAGTGTCTCACCGTGTGGTCAGTGTCTCACCGTGCGGACAGTGTCTCAGTATCTCACTGTGCGGTCAGTGTCTCAGTGTCTCACCGTGCGGTCGGTGTCTCAGTGACTCACTGTGCGGTCAGTGTCTCAGTTTCTCACCGTGTGGTCAGTGTCTCAGTGTCTCACCGTGCAGTCAGTGCCTCAGTATCTCACCGTGTGGTCAGTGTCGCAGTGTCTCACCGTGCGGTCAGTGTCTCTGTGTCTCACTGTGCACTTAGTGTCACAGTGTCTCACCGTGCGGTCAGTGTCACACCGTTTGGTAAGTGTCTCAGTGTCTCACCGTGTGGTCAGTGTCTCACCGTGTGGTCAGTGTCTCAAAGTCTCACCGTGTGGTCAGTGTCTCACTCTACGGTCCGTGTCTCAGTGTCTCACCGTGTGGTCAGTGTCTCATTGTCTCACCATGTGGTCAGTGGCTCACTGTCCCAACGTGTGGTCAGTGTCTCACTGTGCGGTCAGTGTCTCTGTATCTCACCATGCAGTCAGTGTCTCAGTGTCTCAGCGTGTGGTCAGTGTCTCTGTATCTCACCGTGCAGTCAGTGTCTCTGTGCCTCACCATGTGGTCAGTGACTCACTGTGCGGTCAGTGTTTCAGTGTCTCACCGTGTGGTCAATGTCTCAGTATCTAACTTTGCGGTCAGTGTCTCACTGTCCCACTGAGTGGTCAGTGTCTCAGTGTGCTGTCAGTGTCTCTGTATCTCACCGTGCAGTCAGTGTCCCTGTGTCTCACCATGTGGTCAGTGACTCACCGTGTGGTCAGTGTCTCAGTGTCTCACCGTGCGGTCAGTGTCTCAGTGACTCACCATGCGGTCAGTGTCTCAGTGTCTCACCGTGCGGTCCGTGTCTCAATGTCTCACCGTGTGGTCAGTGTCTCAGTGTCTCACCGTGCAGTCAGTGCCTCAGTATCCCATCATGCGGTCAGTGTCTCAGTGTCTCACTGTGCAGTCAGTGCCTCAGTATCTCATCGTGTGGTCAGTGTCGCAGTGTCTCACCGTGCGGTCAGTGTCTCTGTGTCTCACCGTGTGGTCAGTGTCACACCTTTGGTAAGTGTCTCATTGTCTTAGTGTGTGGTCAGTGTCTCAGTGTCTCACTGTACTGTCAGTGTCTGAGTGTCTCACCGTGTGGTCAGTGTCTCACCGTGCGGACAGTGTCTCAGTATCTCACTGTGCGGTCAGTGTCTCAGTGTCTTAACGTGTGGTCCGTGTCTCAGTGTCTCACCGTGTGGTCAGTGTCTCACTCTACGTTCAGTGTCTCAGTGTCTCACTGTGTGGTCAGTGTCTCAGTATCTCACCATGCGGTCAGTGACCAAGTGTCTCACCGTGTGGTCAGTGTCTCCATGTCTCACCGTGTGGTCAGTGTCCCAGTGACTCACTGTGCGGGCGGTGTCTCAGTATCTCACTGTGCAGTCAGTGTCTCACTGTGCGGTCAGTGTCCCAGTGTCTCACTGTGCGGGCAGTGTCTCAGTATCTCACTGTGCGGTCAGTGTCTCACTGTGTGGTCAGTGTCCCAGTGTCTCACTGTGCAGTCAGTGTCTCCATGTCTCACTGTGCGGTCCGTGTCTCAGTGTCTCACCGTGCGGTCAGTGACTCTGTGTCTCACTGTGCACTTAGTGTCTCAGTGTCTCACCGTGTGGTCAGTGTCTCATCGTGTGGTCAGTGTCTCACTCTACGGTCCGTGTCTCAGTGTCTCACCGTGTGGTCAGTGTCTCATTGTCTCACCATGTGGTCAGTGGCTCACTGTCCCAACGTGTGGTCAGTGTCTCACTGTGCAGTCAGTGTCTCTGTATCTCACCATGCAGTCAGTGTCTCAGTGTCTCAGCGTGTGGTCAGTGTCTCTGTATCTCACCGTGCAGTCAGTGTCTCTGTGTCTCACCATGTGGTCAGTGACTCACTGTGCGGTCAGTGTTTCAGTGTCTCACCGTGTGGTCAATGTCTCAGTATCTAACTTTGCGGTCAGTGTCTCACTGTCCCACCGAGTGGTCAGTGTCTCAGTGTGCGGTCAGTGTCTCTGTGTCTCACCATGTGGTCAGTGACTCACCGTGTGGTCAGTGTCTCAGTGTCTCACCGTGTGGTCAGTGTCTCAGTGTCTCACCGTGCGGTCAGTGTCTCAGTGACTCACTGTGCGGTCAGTGTCTCAGTGTCTCACCGTGCGGTCCGTGTCTCAATGTCTCACCGTGTGGTCAGTGTCTCAGTGTCTCACCGTGCAGTCAGTGCCTCAGTATCTCATCATGCGGTCAGTGACTCAGTGTCTCACCATGTGGTCAGTGTCTCCATGTCTCACTGTGTGGTCAGTGTCTCAGTGTCTCACCGTGCAGTCAGTGCCTCAGTATCTCACCGTGTGGTCCGTGTCGCAGTGTCTCACCGTGCGGTCAGTGTCTCTGTGTCTCACCGTGTGGTCAGTGTCACACCTTTGGTAAGTGTCTCATTGTCTTAGTGTGTGGTCAGTGTCTCAGTGTCTCACTGTACTGTCAGTGTCTGAGTGTCTCACCGTGCGGACAGTGTCTCAGTATCTCACTGTGCGGTCAGTGTCTCAGTGTCTCACCGTGCGGTCGGTGTCTCAGTGACTCACTGTGCGGTCAGTGTCTCAGTGACTCACTGTGTGGTCAGTGTCTCAGTTTCTCACCGTGTGGTCAGTGTCTCAGTGTCTCACCGTGCAGTCAGTGCCTCAGTATCTCACCGTGTGGTCAGTGTCACTGTGTCTCACCGTGTGGTCAGTGACTCACCGTGCAGACAGTGTCTCCGTATCTCACTGTGCGGACAGTGTCTCAGTGTCTTAACGTGTGGTCCGTGTCTCAGTGTCTCACCGTGTGGTCAGTGTCTGAGTGTCTCACCATGTGGTCAGTGACTCACCGTGCGGACAGTGTCTCAGTATCTCACTCTACGTTCAGTGTCTCAGTGTCTCACTGTGTGGTCAGTGTCTCAGTATCTCACTGTGCGGTCAGTGTCACAGTGTCTTACCGTGTGGTCAGTGTCTCACTCTACGTTCTGTGTTTCAGTGTCTCACTGTGCGATCGGTGTCTCAGTTTCTCCCCGTGTGGTCAGTGTCTCAGTGTCTCACTGTGCAGTCAGTGTCTCCATGTCTCACCGTGTGGACTGTGTCTCAGTGTCTCACCATGCGGTCCGTGTCTCAGTGTCTCACCGTGTGGTCAGTGTCTCCATGTCTCACCGTGTGGTCAGTGTCTCAGTGTCTCACCGTGCGGTCCGTGTCTCTCTGTCTCACCGTGTGGTCAGTGTCTCAGTGTTTCACCGTGCAGTCAGTGCCTCAGTATCTCACCGTGCGGTCAGTGTCTCTGTGTCTCACCGTGTGGTCAGTGTCACACCGTTTGGTAAGTGTCTCATTGTCTTACTGTGTGGTCAGTGTCTCAGTGTCTCACTGTACTGTCAGTGTCTGAGTGTCTCACCGTGTGGTCAGTGACTCACCGTGGGGACAGTGTCACAGTATCTCACTGTGCGGTCAGTGTCTCAGTGTCTTAACGTGTGGTCCGTGTCTCAGTGTCTCACCGTGTGGTCAGTGTCTCGCTCTACGTTCAGTGTCTCAGTGTCTCACTGTGTGGTCAGTGTCTCAGTGTCTCACCGTGCGGTCGGTGTCTCAGTGACTCACTGTGTGGTTAGAGTCTCAATTTCTCACTGTGCAGTCAGTGTCTCAGTGTCTTAACGTGTGGTCCGTGTCTCAGTGTCTCACCGTGTGGTCAGTGTCTCACTCTACGTTCAGTGTCTCAGTGTCTCACCGTTCGGTCCGTGTCTCAGTGTCTCACCATGCGGTCAGTGACTCAGTGTCTCACCGTGTGGTCAGTGTCTCAGTGTCTCACTGTGCAGTCAGTGCCTCAGTATCTCACCGTGTGGTCAGTGTCTCTGTGTCTCATCGTGTGGTCAGTGTCTCAGTGTCTCACCGTGCGGTCCGTGTCTCACTGTCTCACCGTGTGGGCAGTGTCCCAGTGTCTCACCATGCAGTCAGTGTCTCTGTGTCTCACTGTGCACTTAGTGTCACAGTGTCTCACCGTGTGGTCAGTGTCACACCGTTTGGTAAGTGTCTCAGTGTCTAACGGTGTGGTCAGTGTTGTCAGTGTCTCACTGTACTGTCAGTGTCTGAGTGTCTCACCGTGTGGTCAGTGACTCACCGTGCGGTCAGTGTCTCAGTATCTCACCGTGCAGTCAATGTCTCTGTGTCTCACCATGTGGTCAGTGACTCCATGTGCGGTCAGTGTTTCAGTGTCTCACAGTGCATTCAGTGTCTCAGTATCGAACTTTGCGGTCAGTGTCTCAGTGTCTCACCGTGTGGTCAGTTTCACAGTGTCTTACGGTGTGGTCAGTGTCTCAGTGTCTCAGTGTACAGTCAGTTGCACAGTGTCTCACCGTGTGGTCAGTGACTCACTGTGTGGTCAGTGTTTCAGTGTCTCACCATGCGTTCAGTGTCTCTGTGTCTCACCGTGTGGTCAGTGACTCGCCGTGTAGTCAGTGTCTCAGTGTCTCACCGTGTGGTCAGTGTCTCAGTGTCTCACTGTGTGGTCTGTGTCTCAGTCTCTCATTGTGTGGTCAGTGTCTCAGCGTCTCACCGTGCAGTCAGTGGCTCACTGTCCCACCGAGTGGTCAGTGTCTCAGTGTGCAGTCAGTGTCTCTGTGTCTCACCATGTGGTCAGTGTCTCACTGTGCGGTCAGTGTTTCAGGATCTCACAGTGCATTCAGTGTCTCAGTGTCTCACCGTGTTGTCAGTGTCTCACCGTGTGGTCAGTGTCTCTGTGTCTCACCGTGCAGTCAGTGCCTCAGTGTCTCACCGTGTGGTCAGTGTCGCAGTGTCTCACCGTGTGGTCAGTGTCTCAGTGTCTCACTGTACTGTCAGTGTCTGAGTGTCTCACCGTGTGGTCAGTGACTCACTGTGCGGTCAGTGTCTCAGTATCTCACTTTGCGGTCAGTGTCTCAGTGTCTCACCGTGCGGTCAGTGTCTCACTGTGCGGGCAGTGTCTCAACGTCTCACCGTGTGGTCAGTGTCTCAGTGTCTCACCCTGCGGTCAGTGTCTCAGTGTCTCACGGTGCGGAACGTGTCTCAGTGTCTCACTGTGTGGTCAGTGTCTCAGTGTCTCACTGTGTGGCCAGTGTCTCACCATGTGGTCCGTGTCTCAGTGTCTCACCGTGTGGTCAGTGACTCAGTGTCTCACTGTGCGGTCAGTGTCTCAGTGTCTCACTGTGCGGTCCGTGTGTCAGTGTTTCACCGTGTGGTCAGTGTCTCAGTGTCTCACTGTGTGGTCCGTGTCTCAGTGTCTCACCGTGTGGTCAGTGACTCAGTGTCTCACTGTGCGGTCAGTGTCTCAGTGTCTCACGGTGCGGTCAGTGTCTTACGGTCTCTCTGTGTGTTCAGTGCCTCAGTGTCCGACTGTGTGGTCAGTGTCTCAGTGTCTCACCGCATTGTCAGTGTCTCAGTGTCTCACTGTGTCTCAGTGTCTCAATGTGCTGTCCGTGTCTCAGTTTCTCAACGTGCGGTTAGTATCTCAGTGTCTCAGTGTGCGGTCAGTGTCTCTGTGTCTCACCATGTGGTCAGTGACTCACCGTGTGGTCAGTGTCTCAGTGTCTCACCATGTGGTCAGTGGCTCACTGTCCCACCGTGTGGTCAGTGTCTCACCGTGCAGTCAGTGTCCCTGTGTCTCACCATGTGGTCAGTGTCTCAGTGTCTCACCCTGTGGTCCGTGTCTCAGTGTCTCACCGTGTGGTCAGTGACTCAGTGTCTCACGGTGCGGTCAGTGTCTTACAGATTCTCTGTGTGGTCAGTGCCTCAGTGTCTCACCGTGAGGTCAGTGTCTCAGTGTCTCACTGTGTGGTCTGTGTCTCAGTGTCTGAATGTGCGGTCAGTGTCTCAGTGTCTCACTGTGTGGACAGTGTCTCAGTGTCTCACAGTGCGGTCAGTGTCTCAGTGTCTTACCGTCTGGTCAGTGTCTCAATGTCTCACCGTGTGGTCAGTGTCTCAGTGTCTCACCGTGCAGTCAGTGCCTCAGTATCTCATCATGCGGTCTGTGTTTCAGTATCTCACCGTGTGGTCAGTGTCTCAGTGTCTCACCGTGCAGTCAGTGCCTCAGTATCTCACCGTGTGGTCAGTGTCGCAGTGTCTCACCGTGCGGTCAGTGTCTCTGTGTCTCACCGTGTGGTCAGTGTCACACCTTTGGTAAGTGTCTCATTGTCTTAGTGTGTGGTCAGTGTCTCAGTGTCTCACTGTACTGTCAGTGTCTGAGTGTCTCACCGTGTGGTCAGTGTCTCACCGTGCGGACAGTGTCTCAGTATCTCACTTTGCGGTCAGTGTCTCAGTGTCTCACCATGCGGTCGGTGTCTCAGTGACTCACTGTGCGGTCAGTGTCTCAGTGACTCACTGTGTGGTCAGTGTCTCAGTGTCTCACCGTGCAGTCAGTGCCTCAGTATCTCACCGTGTGGTCAGTGTCTCTGTGTCTCACCGTGTGGTCAGTGACTCACCGTGCGGACAGTGTCTCCGTATCTCACTGTGCGGACAGTGTCTCAGTATCTCACTGTGCGGTCAGTGTCTGAGTGTCTCACCGTGCGGTCGGTGTCTCAGTGACTCACTGTGCGGTCAGTGTCTCAGTGTCTCACCGTGCAGTCAGTGCCTCAGTATCTCACCGTGTGGTCAGTGCCTCTGTGTCTCACCGTGTGGTCAGTGACTCACCGTGCGGACAGTGTCTCCGTATCTCACTGTGCGGACAGTGTCTCAGTGTCTTAACGTGTGGTCCGTGTCTCAGTGTCTCACCGTGCGGTCAGTGTCTCAGTGACTCACTGTGTGGTCAGTGTCTCAGTGTCTCACCGTGCAGTCAGTGCCTCAGTATCTCACCGTGTGGTCAGTGTCTCTGTGTCTCACCGTGTGGTCAGTGACTCACCGTGCGGACAGTGTCTCCGTATCTCACTGTGCGGACAGTGTCTCAGTGTCTTAACGTGTGGTCCGTGTCTCAGTGTCTCACTGTGTGGTCAGTGACTCAGTGTCTCACGGTGCGGTCAGTGTCTTACAGATTCTCTGTGTGGTCAGTGCCTCAGTGTCTCACCGTGAGGTCAGTGTCTCAGTGTCTCACTGTGTGGTCTGTGTCTCAGTGTCTGAATGTGCGGTCAGTGTCTCAGTGTCTCACTGTGTGGACAGTGTCTCAGTGTCTCACAGTGCGGTCAGTGTCTCAGTGTCTTACCGTCTGGTCAGTGTCTCAATGTCTCACCGTGTGGTCAGTGTCTCAGTGTCTCACCGTGCAGTCAGTGCCTCAGTATCTCATCATGCGGTCTGTGTTTCAGTGTCTCACCGTGTGGTCAGTGTCTCAGTGTCTCACCGTGCAGTCAGTGCCTCAGTATCTCACCGTGTGGTCAGTGTCTCTGTGTCTCACCGTGTGGTCAGTGACTCACCGTGCGGACAGTGTCTCCGTATCTCACTGTGCGGACAGTGTCTCAGTGTCTTAACGTGTGGTCCGTGTCTCAGTGTCTCACCGTGTGGTCAGTGACTCAGTGTCTCACCGTGAGGTCAGTGTCTCAGTGTCTCACTGTGTGGTCTGTGTCTCAGTGTCTGAATGTCGGTCAGTGTCTCAGTGTCTCACTGTGTGGACAGTGTCTCAGTGTCTCACAGTGCGGTCAGTGTCTCAGTGTCTTACCGTCTGGTCAGTGTCTCAATGTCTCACCGTGTGGTCAGTGTCTCAGTGTCTCACCGTGCAGTCAGTGCCTCAGTATCTCATCATGCGGTCTGTGTTTCAGTGTCTCACCGTGTGGTCAGTGTCTCAGTGTCTCACCGTGCAGTCAGTGCCTCAGTATCTCACCGTGCGGTCAGTGTCTCTGTGTCTCACCGTGTGGTCAGTGTCACACCTTTGGTAAGTGTCTCATTGTCTTAGTGTGTGGTCAGTGTCTCAGTGTCTCACTGTACTGTCAGTGTCTGAGTGTCTCACCGTGTGGTCAGTGTCTCACCGTGCAGACAGTGTCTCAGTATCTCACTGTGCGGTCAGTGTCTCAGTGTCTCACCGTGCGGTCGGTGTCTCAGTGACTCACTGTGCGGTCAGTGTCTCAGTGACTCACTGTGTGGTCAGTGTCTCAGTGTCTCACCGTGCAGTCAGTGCCTCAGTATCTCACCGTGTGGTCAGTGTCTCTGTGTCTCACCGTGTGGTCAGTGACTCACCGTGCGGACAGTGTCTCCGTATCTCACTGTGCGGACAGTGTCTCAGTGTCTTAACGTGTGGTCCGTGTCTCAGTGTCTCACCGTGTGGTCAGTGTCTCAGTGACTCACTGTGTGGTTAGTGTCTGAGTGTCTCACCATGTGGTCAGTGACTCACCGTGCGGACAGTGTCTCAGTATCTGACTCTACGTTCAGTGTCTCAGTGTCTCACTGTGTGGTCAGTGTCTGAGTGTCTCACCATGTG
Organism: Hemiscyllium ocellatum; assembly: GCF_020745735.1. NCBI lineage: Eukaryota > Metazoa > Chordata > Chondrichthyes > Orectolobiformes > Hemiscylliidae > Hemiscyllium > Hemiscyllium ocellatum. The sequence continues at coordinate 64,269,123 of NC_083414.1, forward strand.
GTCAGTGACTCACCGTGCGGACAGTGTCTCAGTATCTCACTCTACGTTCAGTGTCTCAGTGTCTCACTGTGTGGTCAGTGTCTCAGTATCTCACTGTGCGGTCAGTGTCACAGTGTCTTACCGTGTGGTCAGTGTCTCACTCTACGTTCTGTGTTTCAGTGTCTCACTGTGCGATCGGTGTCTCAGTTTCTCCCCGTGTGGTCAGTGTCTCAGTGTCTCACTGTGCAGTCAGTGTCTCCATGTCTCACCGTGTGGACTGTGTCTCAGTGTCTCACCGTGCGGTCCGTGTCTCAGTGTCTCACCATGCGGTCAGTGACTCAGTGTCTCACCGTGTGGTCAGTGTCTCAGTGTCTCACCGTGCGGTCGGTGTCTCAGTGTCTCACTGTGCAGTCAGTGTCTCCATGTCTCACCGTGTGGTCAGTGTCTCAGTGTCTCACCGTGCGGTCCGTGTCTCACCATGCGGTCAGTGACTCAGTGTCTCACCGTGTGGTCAGTGTCTCAGTGTCTCACTGTGCAGTCAGTGCCTCAGTATCTCACCGTGTGGTCAGTGTCTCTGTGTCTCACCGTGTGGTCAGTGTCTCAGTGTCTCATCGTGTGGTCAGTGTCTCACTGTCTCACCGTGTGGGCAGTGTCCCAGTGTCTCACCATGCAGTCAGTGTCTCTGTGTCTCACTGTGCACTTAGTGTCACAGTGTCTCACCGTGTGGTCAGTGTCACACCGTTTGGTAAGTGTCTCAGTGTCTAACGGTGTGGTCAGTGTTGTCAGTGTCTCACTGTACTGTCAGTGTCTGAGTGTCTCACCGTGTGGTCAGTGACTCACCGTGCGGTCAGTGTCTCAGTATCTCACTTTGCGGTCAGTGTCTCAGTGTCTCACCATGCGGTCAGTGTCTCACTGTGCAGTCAGTGTCTCTATGTCTCACCATGTGGTCAGTGTCTCGATGTCTCACCGTGCAGTCAGTGTCTCAGTGTCTCACCGTGTGGTCAGTGGCTCACTGTCCCACCCAGTGATCAGTGTCTCAGTGTGCAGTCAGTGTCTATGTGTCTCACCATGTGGTCAGTAACTCACTGTGCTGTCAGTGTCTCACTGAGTGGTCAGTGTCTCACTCTACGGTCCATGTCTCAGTGTCTCACCGTGTGGTCAGTGCCTCAGTGTCTCACCGTGTGGTCAGTGGCTCACTGTCCCACCGTGTGGTCAGTGTCTCTGTATCTCACCGTGCAGTCAGTGTCCCTGTGTCTCACCATGTGGTCAGTGGCTCACTGTCCCACCGTGTGGTCAGTGTCTCTGTATCTCACCGTGCAGTCAGTGTCCCTGTGTCTCACCATGTGGTCAGTGTCTCAGTGTCTCACCGTGTGGTCAGTGACTCACCGTGCGGACAGTGTCCCAGTATCTCACTGTGCGGTCAGTGTCTCAGTGTCTTAACGTGTGGTCCGTGTCTCAGTGTCTCACCGTGTGGTCAGTGTCTCACTCTACGTTCAGTGTCTCAGTGTCTCACTGTGTGGTCAGTGTCTCAGTGTCTCACCGTGCGGTCGGTGTCTCAGTGTCTCACCGTGTGGTCTGTGTCTCAGTTTCTCACTGTGCAGTCAGTGTCTCCATGTCTCACCGTGTGGTCAGTGTCTCAGTGTCTCACCATGCGGTCAGTGACTCAGTGTCTCACCATGTGGTCAGTGTCTTTGTGTCTCACTGTGCAGTCAGTGTCTCAGTGTGTCACCGTGTGGTCAGTGGCACAGTGTGCAGTCAGTGTCTCTGTGTCTCACCATGTGGTCAGTGACTCACTGTGCGGTCAGTGTCTCACTGAGTGGTCAGTGTCTCACTCTACGGTCCATGTCTCAGTGTCTCACCGTGTGGTCGGTGCCTCAGTGTCTCACCGTGTGGTCAGTGGCTCACTGTCCCACCGTGTGGTCAGTGTCTCACCGTGCAGTCAGTGTCCCTGTGTGTCACCATGTGGTCAGTGTCTCAGTGTCTCACCCTGTGGTCCGTGTCTCAGTGTCTCACCGTGTGGTCAGTGACACACTGTGCGGTCAGTGTTTCACTGTCTCACCATGCGTTCAGTGTCTCTGTGTCTCACCGTGTGGTCAGTGACTCTCCGTGCAGTCAGTGTCTCAGTGTCTCACCGTGTGGTCAGTGTCTCAGTGTCTCACTGTGTGGTCAGTGTCTCAGTGTCTCACTGTGTGGTCTGTGTCTCAGTCTCTCATTGTGTGGACAGTGTCTCAGTGTCTCACCGTGCAGTCAGTGGCTCACTGTCCCACCGAGTGGTCAGTGTCTCAGTGTGCAGTCAGAGTCTCTGTGTCTCACCATGTGGTCAGTGTCTCACTGTGCGGTCAGTGTTTCAGGATCTCACAGTGCATTCAGTGTCTCAATGTCTCACCGTGTGGTCCGTGTCTCACCGTGTGGTCAGTGTCTCTGTGTCTCACCGTGCAGTCAGTGCCTCAGTATCTCACCGTGTGGTCAGTGTCGCAGTGTCTCACCGTGTGGTCAGTGTCTCAGTGTCTCACTGTACTGTCAGTGTCTGAGTGTCTCACCGTATGGTCAGTGACTCACTGTGCGGTCAGTGTCTCAGTATCTCACTTTGCGGTCAGTGTCTCAGTGTCTCACCGTGCGGTCAGTGTCTCACTGTGCGGGCAGTGTCTCAACGTCTCACCGTGTGGTCAGTGTCTCAGTGTCTCACCCTGCGGTCAGTGTCTCACTGTGCGGTCAATATCTCAGTGTCTCACCGTGTGGTCAGTGTCTCAGTGTCTCACCCTGCGGTCAGTGTCTCAGTGTCTCACGGTGCGGAACGTGTCTCAGTGTCTCACTGTGTGGTCAGTGTCTCAGTGTCTCACTGTGTGGCCAGTGTCTCACTGTGTGGCCAGTGTCTCACCATGTGGTCCGTGTCTCAGTGTCTCACCGTGTGGTCAGTGACTCAGTGTCTCACTCTGCGGTCAGTGTTTCAGTGTCTCATCGTGTGGTCTGTGTCTCAGTGTCTCACCGTGTGGTCAGTGACTCAGAGTCTCACTCTGCGGTCAGTGTCTCAGTGTCTCACTGTGCTGTCAGTGCCTCAGGGTCTCACTGTGCGGTCAGTGACTCAGTGTCTCACTGTGTGGTCAGTGTCTTAGTGTCTCACTGTGTCTCAGTGTCTCACTGTGCTGTCCGTATCTCAGTTTCTCATCATGCGGTCAGTGTCTCAGTGTCTCACCGTGTGGTCAGTGTCTCAGTGTCTCACCCTGTGGTCCATGTCTCAGTGTCCCACCATGTGGTCAGTGCCTCAGTGTCTCACTGTGCGGTCAATGTCTCAGTATCTCACCGTGAGGTCAGTTTCTCAGTCTCTCACTGTGCTGTCAGTGTCTCAGTGTCTCACCGTGTGGTCAGTTTCTCAGTGTCTCACTTAGCGGTCAGTGTCTCACCATGCGGTCAGTGTTTTAGCGTCTCACTGTGCGGTCAGTGTTTCAGTGTCTCACCGTGTGGTCAGTGTCTCAGTGTCTCACCGTGCGGTCAGTGTCTCAGTGTCTCACGGTGCGGAACGTGTCTCAGTGTCTCACTGTGTGGTCAGTGTCTCACCGTGTGGTCCGTGTCTCAGTGTCTCACCGTGCGGTCAGTGTCTCAGTGTCTCACGGTGCGGAACGTGTCTCAGTGTCTCACCGTGTGGCCAGTGTCTCACCATGTGGTCCGTGTCTCAGTGTCTCACCATGTGGTCAGTGACTCAGTGTCTCACTGTGCAGTCAGTGTCTCAGTGTCTCACCGTGTGGTCCGTGTCTCAGTGTCTCACCTTGTGGTCAGTGCCTCAATGTGTCACTGTGCGGTCAGTACCTTACGGTCTCTCTGTGTGGTCAGTGCCTCAGTGTCCGACTGTGCGGTCAGTGTCTCAGTGTCTCACTCTACTGTCAGTGTCTCAGTTTCTCATCATGCGGTCAATGTCTCAGTGTCTCACCGTATGGCCAGCGTCTCAGTGTCTCACTGTGTCTCAGTGTCTCAATGTGCTGTCCGTGTCTCAGTTTCTCACCGTGAGGTCAGTGTCTCAGTGTCTCACTGTGCGGTCAGTGCCTCAGTATGTCATTGTGCGGTCAGTGACTCAGTGTCTCACTGTGCGGTCAGTTTCTCAGTGTCTCACTTAGCGGTCAGTGTCTCAGTGTCTCACCGTGAGGTCAGTGTCTCTATGTCTCACTGTGTGGTCAGTGCCTTAGTGTCTCACTGTGTGGTCTGTGTCTCAGTCTCTCACTGTGTGGACAGTGTCTCAGTGTCTCACCCTGCAGTCAGTGGCTCACTGTCCCACCGAGTGGTCAGTGTCTCAGTGTGCAGTCAGTGTCTCTGTGTCTCACCATGTGGTCAGTGACTCACTGTGCGGTCAGTGTTTCTGGATCTCACAGTGCATTCAGTGTCTCAGTGTCTCACTGTGTGGTCCGTGTCTCAGTGTCTCACCGTATGGTCAGTGTCACAGTGTCATACTGTGCACTTAGTGTCACAGTGTCTCACCGTGTGGTCAGTGTCACACCGTTTGGTAAGTGTCTCAGTGTCTTACGGTGTAGTCAGTGTCTCAGTGTCTCACTGTGCTGTCAGTGTCTGAGTGTCTCACCGTGTGGTCAGTGACTCACCGTGCGGTCAGTGTCTCAGTATCTCACTTTGCGGTCAGTGTCTCAGTGTCTCACCGTGCGGTCAGTGTCTCAGTGTCTCACCGTGTGGTCAGTGTCTCACCGTGTGGCCAGTGTCTCAAAGTCTCACCGTGTGGTCAGTGTCTCATTTTCTCACCATGTGGTCAGTGGCTCACTGTCCCAACGTGTGGTCAGTGTCTCACTGTGCGGTCAGTGTCTCAGTGTCTCACCGTGTGGTCAGTGTCTCTGTATCTCACCATGTGGTCAGTGACTCACTGTGCGGTCAGTGTTTCAGTGTCTCACCGTGTGGTCAATGTCTCAGTATCTCACTTTGCGGTCAGTGTCTCACTGTCCCACCGAGTGGTCAGTGTCTCAGTGTGCGGTCAGTGTCTCTGTATCTCACCGTGCAGTCAGTGTCTCAGTGTCTCAGCGTGTGGTCAGTATCTCAGTGTCTCACCGTGCGGTCCGTGTCTCAGTGTCTCACCGTGTGGTCAGCGTCTCAGTGTCTCACCGTGCAGTCAGTGCCTCAGTATCTCATCCTGCGGTCAGCGACTCAGTGTCTCACCGTGTGGTCAGTGTCTCCATGTCTCACCGTGTGGTCAGTGTCTCACCGTGTGGTCAGTGTCTCAGTGTCTCACCGTGAGGTCAGTGTCTCTATGTCTCACTGTGTGGTCAGTGTCTCAGTGTCTCACTGTGTGGTCTGTGTCTCAGTCTCTCATTGTGTGGACAGTGTCTCAGTGTCTCACCGTGCAGTCAGTGGCTCACTGTCCCACCGAGTGGTCAGTGTCTCAGTGTGCAGTCAGTGTCTCTGTGTCTCACCATGTGGTCAGTGTCTCACTGTGCGGTCAGTGTTTCAGGATCTCACAGTGCATTCAGTGTCTCAGTGTCTCACCGTGTGGTCCGTGTCTCACCGTGTGGTCAGTGTCTCTGTGTCTCACCGTGCAGTCAGTGCCTCAGTATCTCACCGTGTGGTCAGTGTCGCAGTGTCTCACCGTGTGGTCAGTGTCTCAGTGTCTCACTGTACTGTCAGTGTCTGAGTGTCTCACCGTGTGGTCAGTGTCTCTGTGTCTCACCGTGCAGTCAGTGCCTCAGTATCTCACCGTGTGGTCAGTGTCTCAGTGTCTCACCGTGCAGTCAGTGCCTCAGTATCTCATCATGCGGTCTGTGTTTCAGTGTCTCACCGTGTGGTCAGTGTCTCTGTGTCTCACCGTGCAGTCAGTGCCTCAGTATCTCACCGTGTGGTCAGTGTCTCAGTGTCTCACCGTGCAGTCAGTGCCTCAGTATCTCATCATGCGGTCTGTGTTTCAGTGTCTCACCGTGTGGTCAGTGTCTCAGTGTCTCACCGTGCAGTCAGTGCCTCAGTATCTCACCGTGCGGTCAGTGTCTCTGTGTCTCACCGTGTGGTCAGTGTCACACCTTTGGTAAGTGTCTCATTGTCTTAGTGTGTGGTCAGTGTCTCAGTGTCTCACTGTACTGTCAGTGTCTGAGTGTCTCACCGTGTGGTCAGTGTCTCACCGTGCAGACAGTGTCTCAGTATCTCACTGTGCGGTCAGTGTCTCAGTGTCTCACCGTGCGGTCGGTGTCTCAGTGACTCACTGTGCGGTCAGTGTCTCAGTGACTCACTGTGTGGTCAGTGTCTCAGTGTCTCACCGTGCAGTCAGTGCCTCAGTATCTCACCGTGTGGTCAGTGTCTCTGTGTCTCACCGTGTGGTCAGTGACTCACCGTGCGGACAGTGTCTCCGTATCTCACTGTGCGGACAGTGTCTCAGTGTCTTAACGTGTGGTCCGTGTCTCAGTGTCTCACCGTGTGGTCAGTGTCTCAGTGACTCACTGTGTGGTTAGTGTCTGAGTGTCTCACCATGTGGTCAGTGACTCACCGTGCGGACAGTGTCTCAGTATCTGACTCTACGTTCAGTGTCTCAGTGTCTCACTGTGTGGTCAGTGTCTGAGTGTCTCACCATGTGGTCAGTGACTCACCGTGCGGACAGTGTCTCAGTATCTCACTCTACGTTCAGTGTCTCAGTGTCTCACTGTGTGGTCAGTGTCTCAGTATCTCACTGTGCGGTCAGTGTCACAGTGTCTTACCGTGTGGTCAGTGTCTCACTCTACGTTCTGTGTTTCAGTGTCTCACTGTGCGATCGGTGTCTCAGTTTCTCCCCGTGTGGTCAGTGTCTCAGTGTCTCACTGTGCAGTCAGTGTCTCCATGTCTCACCGTGTGGACTGTGTCTCAGTGTCTCACCGTGCGGTCCGTGTCTCAGTGTCTCACCATGCGGTCAGTGACTCAGTGTCTCACCGTGTGGTCAGTGTCTCAGTGTCTCACCGTGCGGTCGGTGTCTCAGTGTCTCACTGTGCAGTCAGTGTCTCCATGTCTCACCGTGTGGTCAGTGTCTCAGTGTCTCACCGTGCGGTCCGTGTCTCACCATGCGGTCAGTGACTCAGTGTCTCACCGTGTGGTCAGTGTCTCAGTGTCTCACTGTGCAGTCAGTGCCTCAGTATCTCACCGTGTGGTCAGTGTCTCTGTGTCTCACCGTGTGGTCAGTGTCTCAGTGTCTCATCGTGTGGTCAGTGTCTCACTGTCTCACCGTGTGGGCAGTGTCCCAGTGTCTCACCATGCAGTCAGTGTCTCTGTGTCTCACTGTGCACTTAGTGTCACAGTGTCTCACCGTGTGGTCAGTGTCACACCGTTTGGTAAGTGTCTCAGTGTCTAACGGTGTGGTCAGTGTTGTCAGTGTCTCACTGTACTGTCAGTGTCTGAGTGTCTCACCGTGTGGTCAGTGACTCACCGTGCGGTCAGTGTCTCAGTATCTCACTTTGCGGTCAGTGTCTCAGTGTCTCACCATGCGGTCAGTGTCTCACTGTGCAGTCAGTGTCTCTATGTCTCACCATGTGGTCAGTGTCTCGATGTCTCACCGTGCAGTCAGTGTCTCAGTGTCTCACCGTGTGGTCAGTGGCTCACTGTCCCACCCAGTGATCAGTGTCTCAGTGTGCAGTCAGTGTCTATGTGTCTCACCATGTGGTCAGTAACTCACTGTGCTGTCAGTGTCTCACTGAGTGGTCAGTGTCTCACTCTACGGTCCATGTCTCAGTGTCTCACCGTGTGGTCAGTGCCTCAGTGTCTCACCGTGTGGTCAGTGGCTCACTGTCCCACCGTGTGGTCAGTGTCTCTGTATCTCACCGTGCAGTCAGTGTCCCTGTGTCTCACCATGTGGTCAGTGGCTCACTGTCCCACCGTGTGGTCAGTGTCTCTGTATCTCACCGTGCAGTCAGTGTCCCTGTGTCTCACCATGTGGTCAGTGTCTCAGTGTCTCACCGTGTGGTCAGTGACTCACCGTGCGGACAGTGTCCCAGTATCTCACTGTGCGGTCAGTGTCTCAGTGTCTTAACGTGTGGTCCGTGTCTCAGTGTCTCACCGTGTGGTCAGTGTCTCACTCTACGTTCAGTGTCTCAGTGTCTCACTGTGTGGTCAGTGTCTCAGTGTCTCACCGTGCGGTCGGTGTCTCAGTGTCTCACCGTGTGGTCTGTGTCTCAGTTTCTCACTGTGCAGTCAGTGTCTCCATGTCTCACCGTGTGGTCAGTGTCTCAGTGTCTCACCATGCGGTCAGTGACTCAGTGTCTCACCATGTGGTCAGTGTCTTTGTGTCTCACTGTGCAGTCAGTGTCTCAGTGTGTCACCGTGTGGTCAGTGGCACAGTGTGCAGTCAGTGTCTCTGTGTCTCACCATGTGGTCAGTGACTCACTGTGCGGTCAGTGTCTCACTGAGTGGTCAGTGTCTCACTCTACGGTCCATGTCTCAGTGTCTCACCGTGTGGTCGGTGCCTCAGTGTCTCACCGTGTGGTCAGTGGCTCACTGTCCCACCGTGTGGTCAGTGTCTCACCGTGCAGTCAGTGTCCCTGTGTGTCACCATGTGGTCAGTGTCTCAGTGTCTCACCCTGTGGTCCGTGTCTCAGTGTCTCACCGTGTGGTCAGTGACACACTGTGCGGTCAGTGTTTCACTGTCTCACCATGCGTTCAGTGTCTCTGTGTCTCACCGTGTGGTCAGTGACTCTCCGTGCAGTCAGTGTCTCAGTGTCTCACCGTGTGGTCAGTGTCTCAGTGTCTCACTGTGTGGTCAGTGTCTCAGTGTCTCACTGTGTGGTCTGTGTCTCAGTCTCTCATTGTGTGGACAGTGTCTCAGTGTCTCACCGTGCAGTCAGTGGCTCACTGTCCCACCGAGTGGTCAGTGTCTCAGTGTGCAGTCAGAGTCTCTGTGTCTCACCATGTGGTCAGTGTCTCACTGTGCGGTCAGTGTTTCAGGATCTCACAGTGCATTCAGTGTCTCAATGTCTCACCGTGTGGTCCGTGTCTCACCGTGTGGTCAGTGTCTCTGTGTCTCACCGTGCAGTCAGTGCCTCAGTATCTCACCGTGTGGTCAGTGTCGCAGTGTCTCACCGTGTGGTCAGTGTCTCAGTGTCTCACTGTACTGTCAGTGTCTGAGTGTCTCACCGTATGGTCAGTGACTCACTGTGCGGTCAGTGTCTCAGTATCTCACTTTGCGGTCAGTGTCTCAGTGTCTCACCGTGCGGTCAGTGTCTCACTGTGCGGGCAGTGTCTCAACGTCTCACCGTGTGGTCAGTGTCTCAGTGTCTCACCCTGCGGTCAGTGTCTCACTGTGCGGTCAATATCTCAGTGTCTCACCGTGTGGTCAGTGTCTCAGTGTCTCACCCTGCGGTCAGTGTCTCAGTGTCTCACGGTGCGGAACGTGTCTCAGTGTCTCACTGTGTGGTCAGTGTCTCAGTGTCTCACTGTGTGGCCAGTGTCTCACTGTGTGGCCAGTGTCTCACCATGTGGTCCGTGTCTCAGTGTCTCACCGTGTGGTCAGTGACTCAGTGTCTCACTCTGCGGTCAGTGTTTCAGTGTCTCATCGTGTGGTCTGTGTCTCAGTGTCTCACCGTGTGGTCAGTGACTCAGAGTCTCACTCTGCGGTCAGTGTCTCAGTGTCTCACTGTGCTGTCAGTGCCTCAGGGTCTCACTGTGCGGTCAGTGACTCAGTGTCTCACTGTGTGGTCAGTGTCTTAGTGTCTCACTGTGTCTCAGTGTCTCACTGTGCTGTCCGTATCTCAGTTTCTCATCATGCGGTCAGTGTCTCAGTGTCTCACCGTGTGGTCAGTGTCTCAGTGTCTCACCCTGTGGTCCATGTCTCAGTGTCCCACCATGTGGTCAGTGCCTCAGTGTCTCACTGTGCGGTCAATGTCTCAGTATCTCACCGTGAGGTCAGTTTCTCAGTCTCTCACTGTGCTGTCAGTGTCTCAGTGTCTCACCGTGTGGTCAGTTTCTCAGTGTCTCACTTAGCGGTCAGTGTCTCACCATGCGGTCAGTGTTTTAGCGTCTCACTGTGCGGTCAGTGTTTCAGTGTCTCACCGTGTGGTCAGTGTCTCAGTGTCTCACCGTGCGGTCAGTGTCTCAGTGTCTCACGGTGCGGAACGTGTCTCAGTGTCTCACTGTGTGGTCAGTGTCTCACCGTGTGGTCCGTGTCTCAGTGTCTCACCGTGCGGTCAGTGTCTCAGTGTCTCACGGTGCGGAACGTGTCTCAGTGTCTCACCGTGTGGCCAGTGTCTCACCATGTGGTCCGTGTCTCAGTGTCTCACCATGTGGTCAGTGACTCAGTGTCTCACTGTGCAGTCAGTGTCTCAGTGTCTCACCGTGTGGTCCGTGTCTCAGTGTCTCACCTTGTGGTCAGTGCCTCAATGTGTCACTGTGCGGTCAGTACCTTACGGTCTCTCTGTGTGGTCAGTGCCTCAGTGTCCGACTGTGCGGTCAGTGTCTCAGTGTCTCACTCTACTGTCAGTGTCTCAGTTTCTCATCATGCGGTCAATGTCTCAGTGTCTCACCGTATGGCCAGCGTCTCAGTGTCTCACTGTGTCTCAGTGTCTCAATGTGCTGTCCGTGTCTCAGTTTCTCACCGTGAGGTCAGTGTCTCAGTGTCTCACTGTGCGGTCAGTGCCTCAGTATGTCATTGTGCGGTCAGTGACTCAGTGTCTCACTGTGCGGTCAGTTTCTCAGTGTCTCACTTAGCGGTCAGTGTCTCAGTGTCTCACCGTGAGGTCAGTGTCTCTATGTCTCACTGTGTGGTCAGTGCCTTAGTGTCTCACTGTGTGGTCTGTGTCTCAGTCTCTCACTGTGTGGACAGTGTCTCAGTGTCTCACCCTGCAGTCAGTGGCTCACTGTCCCACCGAGTGGTCAGTGTCTCAGTGTGCAGTCAGTGTCTCTGTGTCTCACCATGTGGTCAGTGACTCACTGTGCGGTCAGTGTTTCTGGATCTCACAGTGCATTCAGTGTCTCAGTGTCTCACTGTGTGGTCCGTGTCTCAGTGTCTCACCGTATGGTCAGTGTCACAGTGTCATACTGTGCACTTAGTGTCACAGTGTCTCACCGTGTGGTCAGTGTCACACCGTTTGGTAAGTGTCTCAGTGTCTTACGGTGTAGTCAGTGTCTCAGTGTCTCACTGTGCTGTCAGTGTCTGAGTGTCTCACCGTGTGGTCAGTGACTCACCGTGCGGTCAGTGTCTCAGTATCTCACTTTGCGGTCAGTGTCTCAGTGTCTCACCGTGCGGTCAGTGTCTCAGTGTCTCACCGTGTGGTCAGTGTCTCACCGTGTGGCCAGTGTCTCAAAGTCTCACCGTGTGGTCAGTGTCTCATTTTCTCACCATGTGGTCAGTGGCTCACTGTCCCAACGTGTGGTCAGTGTCTCACTGTGCGGTCAGTGTCTCAGTGTCTCACCGTGTGGTCAGTGTCTCTGTATCTCACCATGTGGTCAGTGACTCACTGTGCGGTCAGTGTTTCAGTGTCTCACCGTGTGGTCAATGTCTCAGTATCTCACTTTGCGGTCAGTGTCTCACTGTCCCACCGAGTGGTCAGTGTCTCAGTGTGCGGTCAGTGTCTCTGTATCTCACCGTGCAGTCAGTGTCTCAGTGTCTCAGCGTGTGGTCAGTATCTCAGTGTCTCACCGTGCGGTCCGTGTCTCAGTGTCTCACCGTGTGGTCAGCGTCTCAGTGTCTCACCGTGCAGTCAGTGCCTCAGTATCTCATCCTGCGGTCAGCGACTCAGTGTCTCACCGTGTGGTCAGTGTCTCCATGTCTCACCGTGTGGTCAGTGTCTCACCGTGTGGTCAGTGTCTCAGTGTCTCACCGTGAGGTCAGTGTCTCTATGTCTCACTGTGTGGTCAGTGTCTCAGTGTCTCACTGTGTGGTCTGTGTCTCAGTCTCTCATTGTGTGGACAGTGTCTCAGTGTCTCACCGTGCAGTCAGTGGCTCACTGTCCCACCGAGTGGTCAGTGTCTCAGTGTGCAGTCAGTGTCTCTGTGTCTCACCATGTGGTCAGTGTCTCACTGTGCGGTCAGTGTTTCAGGATCTCACAGTGCATTCAGTGTCTCAGTGTCTCACCGTGTGGTCCGTGTCTCACCGTGTGGTCAGTGTCTCTGTGTCTCACCGTGCAGTCAGTGCCTCAGTATCTCACCGTGTGGTCAGTGTCGCAGTGTCTCACCGTGTGGTCAGTGTCTCAGTGTCTCACTGTACTGTCAGTGTCTGAGTGTCTCACCGTATGGTCAGTGACTCACTGTGCGGTCAGTGTCTCAGTATCTCACTTTGCGGTCAGTGTCTCAGTGTCTCACCGTGCGGTCAGTGTCTCACTGTGCGGGCAGTGTCTCAACGTCTCACCGTGTGGTCAGTGTCTCAGTGTCTCACCCTGCGGTCAGTGTCTCACTGTGCGGTCAATATCTCAGTGTCTCACCGTGTGGTCAGTGTCTCAGTGTCTCACCCTGCGGTCAGTGTCTCAGTGTCTCACGGTGCGGAACGTGTCTCAGTGTCACACTGTGTGGTCAGTGTCTCAGTGTCTCACTGTGTGGCCAGTGTCTCACTGTGTGGCCAGTGTCTCACCATGTGGTCCGTGTCTCAGTGTCTCACCGTGTGGTCAGTGACTCAGTGTCTCACTCTGCGGTCAGTGTTTCAGTGTCTCATCGTGCGGTCTGTGTCTCAGTGTCTCACCGTGTGGTCAGTGACTCAGAGTCTCACTCTGCGGTCAGTGTCTCAGTGTCTCACTGTGCTGTCAGTGCCTCAGTGTCTCACTGTGTGGTCAGTGTCTTAGTGTCTCACTGTGTCTCAGTGTCTCACTGTGCTGTCCGTATCTCAGTTTCTCATCATGCGGTCAGTGTCTCAGTGTCTCACCGTGTGGTCAGTGTCTCAGTGTCTCACCCTGTGGTCCATGTCTCAGTGTCCCACCATGTGGTCAGTGCCTCAGTGTCTCACTGTGCGGTCAATGTCTCAGTATCTCACCGTGAGGTCAGTTTCTCAGTCTCTCACTGTGCTGTCAGTGTCTCAGTGTCTCACCGTGTGGTCAGTTTCTCAGTGTCTCACTTAGCGGTCAGTGTCTCACCGTGCGGTCAGTGTCTCAGTGTCTCACGGTGCGGAACGTGTCTCAGTGTCTCACTGTGTGGTCAGTGTCTCACCGTGTGGTCCGTGTCTCAGTGTCTCACCGTGCGGTCAGTGTCTCAGTGTCTCACGGTGCGGAACGTGTCTCAGTGTCTCACCGTGTGGCCAGTGTCTCACCATGTGGTCCGTGTCTCAGTGTCTCACCATGTGGTCAGTGACTCAGTGTCTCACTGTGCAGTCAGTGTCTCAGTGTCTCACCGTGTGGTCAGTGTCTCATTTTCTCACCATGTGGTCAGTGGCTCACTGTCCCAACGTGTGGTCAGTGTCTCACTGTGCGGTCAGTGTCTCTGTATCTCACCGTGCAGTCAGTGTCTCAGTGTCTCAGCGTGTGGTCAGTGTCTCTGTATCTCACCATGTGGTCAGTGACTCACTGTGCGGTCAGTGTTTCAGTGTCTCACCGTGTGGTCAATGTCTCAGTATCTCACTTTGCGGTCAGTGTCTCACTGTCCCACCGAGTGGTCAGTGTCTCAGTGTGCGGTCAGTGTCTCTGTATCTCACCGTGCAGTCAGTGTCTCAGTGTCTCAGCGTGTGGTCAGTATCTCAGTGTCTCACCGTGCGGTCCGTGTCTCAGTGTCTTACCGTGTGGTCAGCGTCTCAGTGTCTCACCGTGCAGTCAGTGCCTCAGTATCTCATCCTGCGGTCAGCGACTCAGTGTCTCACCGTGTGGTCAGTGTCTCCATGTCTCACCGTGTGGTCAGTGTCTCACCGTGTGGTCAGTGTCTCAGTGTCTCACCGTGAGGTCAGTGTCTCTATGTCTCACTGTGTGGTCAGTGTCTCAGTGTCTCACTGTGTGGTCTGTGTCTCAGTCTCTCGTTGTGTGGACAGTGTCTCAGTGTCTCACCGTGCAGTCAGTGGCTCACTGTCCCACCGAGTGGTCAGTGTCTCAGTGTGCAGTCAGTGTCTCTGTGTCTCACCATGTGGTCAGTGTCTCACTGTGCGGTCAGTGTTTCAGGATCTCACAGTGCATTCAGTGTCTCAGTGTCTCACCGTGTGGTCCGTGTCTCACCGTGTGGTCAGTGTCTCTGTGTCTCACCGTGCAGTCAGTGCCTCAGTATCTCACCGTGTGGTCAGTGTCGCAGTGTCTCACCGTGTGGTCAGTGTCTCAGTGTCTCACTGTACTGTCAGTGTCTGAGTGTCTCACCGTATGGTCAGTGACTCACTGTGCGGTCAGTGTCTCAGTATCTCACTTTGCGGTCAGTGTCTCAGTGTCTCACCGTGCGGTCAGTGTCTCACTGTGCGGGCAGTGTCTCAACGTCTCACCGTGTGGTCAGTGTCTCAGTGTCTCACCCTGCGGTCAGTGTCTCACTGTGCGGTCAATATCTCAGTGTCTCACCGTGTGGTCAGTGTCTCAGTGTCTCACCCTGCGGTCAGTGTCTCAGTGTCTCACGGTGCGGAACGTGTCTCAGTGTCACACTGTGTGGTCAGTGTCTCAGTGTCTCACTGTGTGGCCAGTGTCTCACTGTGTGGCCAGTGTCTCACCATGTGGTCCGTGTCTCAGTGTCTCACCGTGTGGTCAGTGACTCAGTGTCTCACTCTGCGGTCAGTGTTTCAGTGTCTCATCGTGCGGTCTGTGTCTCAGTGTCTCACCGTGTGGTCAGTGACTCAGAGTCTCACTCTGCGGTCAGTGTCTCAGTGTCTCACTGTGCTGTCAGTGCCTCAGTGTCTCACTGTGCGGTCAGTGACTCAGTGCCTCACTGTGTGGTCAGTGTCTTAGTGTCTCACTGTGTCTCAGTGTCTCACTGTGCTGTCCGTATCTCAGTTTCTCATCATGCGGTCAGTGTCTCAGTGTCTCACCGTGTGGTCAGTGTCTCAGTGTCTCACCCTGTGGTCCATGTCTCAGTGTCCCACCATGTGGTCAGTGCCTCAGTGTCTCACTGTGCGGTCAATGTCTCAGTATCTCACCGTGAGGTCAGTTTCTCAGTCTCTCACTGTGCTGTCAGTGTCTCAGTGTCTCACCGTGTGGTCAGTTTCTCAGTGTCTCACTTAGCGGTCAGTGTCTCACCGTGCGGTCAGTGTCTCAGTGTCTCACGGTGCGGAACGTGTCTCAGTGTCTCACTGTGTGGTCAGTGTCTCACCGTGTGGTCCGTGTCTCAGTGTCTCACCGTGCGGTCAGTGTCTCAGTGTCTCACGGTGCGGAACGTGTCTCAGTGTCTCACCGTGTGGCCAGTGTCTCACCATGTGGTCCGTGTCTCAGTGTCTCACCATGTGGTCAGTGACTCAGTGTCTCACTGTGCAGTCAGTGTCTCAGTGTCTCACCGTGTGGTCCGTGTCTCAGTGTCTCACCTTGTGGTCAGTGCCTCAGTGTGTCACTGTGCGGTCAGTACCTTACGGTCTCTCTGTGTGGTCAGTGCCTCAGTGTCCGACTGTGCGGTCAGTGTCTCAGTGTCTCACTCTACTGTCAGTGTCTCAGTTTCTCATCATGCGGTCAATGTCTCAGTGTCTCACCGTATGGCCAGCGTCTCAGTGTCTCACTGTGTCTCAGTGTCTCAATGTGCTGTCCGTGTCTCAGTTTCTCACCGTGAGGTCAGTGTCTCAGTGTCTCACTGTGTGGTCAGTGCCTCAGTATGTCATTGTGCGGTCAGTGACTCAGTGTCTCACTGTGCGGTCAGTTTCTCAGTGTCTCACTTAGCGGTCAGTGTCTCACCGTGAGGTCAGTGTCTCTATGTCTCACTGTGTGGTCAGTGCCTTAGTGTCTCACTGTGTGGTCTGTGTCTCAGTCTCTCACTGTGTGGACAGTGTCTCAGTGTCTCACCCTGCAGTCAGTGGCTCACTGTCCCACCGAGTGGTCAGTGTCTCAGTGTGCAGTCAGTGTCTCTGTGTCTCACCATGTGGTCAGTGACTCACTGTGCGGTCAGTGTTTCTGGATCTCACAGTGCATTCAGTGTCTCAGTGTCTCACCGTGTGGTCAGTGTCTCAGTGTCTCACCGTATGGTCAGTGTCACAGTGTCATACTGTGCACTTAGTGTCACAGTGTCTCACCGTGTGGTCAGTGTCACACCGTTTGGTAAGTGTCTCAGTGTCTTACGGTGTGGTCAGTGTCTCAGTGTCTCACTGTGCTGTCAGTGTCTGAGTGTCTCACCGTGTGGTCAGTGACTCACCGTGCGGTCAGTGTCTCAGTATCTCACTTTGCGGTCAGTGTCTCAGTGTCTCACCGTGCGGTCAGTGTCTCAGTGTCTCACCGTGTGGTCAGTGTCTCACCGTGTGGTCAGTGCCTCAAAGTCTCACCGTGTGGTCAGTGTCTCATTTTCTCACCATGTGGTCAGTGGCTCACTGTCCCAACGTGTGGTCAGTGTCTCACTGTGCGGTCAGTGTCTCTGTATCTCACCGTGCAGTCAGTGTCTCAGTGTCTCAGCGTGTGGTCAGTATCTCAGTGTCTCACCGTGCGGTCCGTGTCTCAGTGTCTCACCGTGTGGTCAGCGTCTCAGTGACTCACCGTGCAGTCAGTGCCTCAGTATCTCATCCTGCGGTCAGCGACTCAGTGTCTCACCGTGTGGTCAGTGTCTCCATGTCTCACCGTGTGGTCAGTGTCTCACCGAGTGGTCAGTGTCTCAAGTCTCACCGTGTGGTCAGTGTCTCAGTGTCTCACCGTGCAGTCAGTGCCTCAGTATCTCATCATGCAGTCAGTGACTCAGTGTCTCACGGTGTGGTCAGTGTCTCCATGTCTCACTGTGTGGTCAGTGTCTCACCGTGTGGTCAGTGTCGCAAGTCTCACCGTGTGGTCAGTGTCTCACTCTACGGTCCGTGTCTCAGTGTGTCACCGTGTGGTCAGTGTCTCATTGTCTCACCATGTGGTCAGTGGCTCACTGTCCCAATGTGTGGTCAGTGTCTCACTGTGCGGTCAGTGTCTCAATGTCTCACCGTGTGGTCAGTGTCTCAGTGTCTTACCGTCTGGTCACTGTCTCAGTGTCCCACCGTGCGGTTAGTGTCTCAGTGTCTCACAGTGAGGTCAGTGTCTCAGTGTCTCACTGTGTGGTCAGTGGCTCAGTGTCTCACCGTGCAGTCAGTGTCTCACTGTGCGGGCAGTGTCTCAGTGTCTATCCCTGTGGTCCGTGTCTCAGTGTCTCACCGTGCGGTCAGTGTCTCACTGTGCGGTCAATGTCTCAGTGTCTCACCGTGTGGTCAGTGTCTCAGTGTCTCACCCTGCGGTCAGTGTCTCAGTGTCTCACGGTGCGGAACGTGTCTCAGTGTCTCACTGTGTGGTCAGTGTCTCAGTGTCTCACTGTGTGGCCAGTGTCTCACCATGTGGTCCGTGTCTCAGTGTCTCACCGTGTGGTCAGTGACTCAGTGTCTCACTGTGCGGTCAGTGTTTCAGTGTCTCATCGTGTGGTCTGTGTCTCAGTGTCTCACCGTGTGGTCAGTGACTCAGAGTCTCACTCTGCGGTCAGTGTCTCAGTGTCTCACTGTGCTGTCAGTGCCTCAGTGTCTCACTGTGCGGTCAGTGACTCAGTGTCTCACTGTGTGGTCAGTGTCTTAGTGTCTCACGGTGTCTCAGTGTCTCACTGTGCTGTCCGTGTCTCAGTTTCTCATCATGCGGTCAGTGACTCAGTGTCCCACCATGTGGTCAGTGCCTCAGTGACTCACTGTGCGGTCAATGTCTCAGTATCTCACCGTGAGGTCAGTTTCTTAGTCTCTCACTGTGCTGTCAGTGTCTCAGTGTCTCACCGTGTGGTCAGTTTCTCAGTGTCTCACTTAGCGGTCAGTGTCTCAGTGTCTCACCGTGCGGTCAGTGTTTTAGCGTCTCACTGTGCGGTCAGTGTTTCTGTGTCTCACCGTGTGGTCAGTGTCTCAGTGTCTCACCGTGCGGTCAGTGTCTCAGTGTCTCACGGTGCGGAACGTGTCTCAGTGTCTCACCGTGTGGCCAGTGTCTCACCATGTGGTCCGTGTCTCAGTGTCTCACCATGTGGTCAGTGACTCAGTGTCTCACTGTGTAGTCAGTGTCTCAGTGTCTCACCGTGTGGTCCGTGTCTCAGTGTCTCACCTTGTGGTCAGTGCCTCAGTGTGTCACTGTGCGGTCAGTACCTTACGGTCTCTCTGTGTGGTCAGTGCCTCAGTGTCCGACTGTGCGGTCAGTGTCTCAGTGTCTCACTCTACTGTCAGTGTCTCAGTTTCTCATCATGCGGTCAATGTCTCAGTGTCTCACCGTATGGCCAGCGTCTCAGTGCCTCACTGTGTCTCAGTGTCTCAATGTGCTGTCCGTGTCTCAGTTTCTCACCGTGAGGTCAGTGTCTCAGTGTCTCACTGTGCGGTCAGTGCCTCAGTATGTCATTGTGCGGTCAGTGACTCAGTGTCTCACTGTGCGGTCAGTTTCTCAGTGTCTCACTTAGCGGTCAGTGTCTCAGTGTCTCACCGTGAGGTCAGTGTCTCTATGTCTCACTGTGTGGACAGTGTCTCAGTGTCTCACCCTGCAGTCAGTGGCTCACTGTCCCACCGAGTGGTCAGTGTCTCAGTGTGCAGTCAGTGTCTCTGTGTCTCACCATGTGGTCAGTGACTCACTGTGCGGTCAGTGTTTCTGGATCTCACAGTGCATTCAGTGTCTCAGTGTCTCACCGTGCGGTCAGTGTCTCAGTGTCTCACAGTATGGTCAGTGTCGCAGTGTCTCACTGTGCGGTCAGTGTCTCAGTGTCTTACTGTGCACTTAGTGTCACAGTGTCTCACTGTGTGGTCAGTGTCACACCGTTTGGTAAGTGTCTCAGTGTCTCACTGTGCTGTCAGTGTCTGAGTGTCTCACCGTGTGGTCAGTGTCACACCGTGTGGTCAGTGTCTCAGTGTCTCACTGTGCTGTCAGTGTCTCAGTGTCTCACCGTGCGATCAGTGTCTCAGTGTCTCACCGTGTGGTCAGTGTCTCACCGTGTGGTCAGTGTCTCAAAGTCTCACCATGTGGTCAGTGTCTCACTCTACGGTCTGTGTCTCAGTGTCTCACCGTGTGGTCAGTGTCTCATTTTCTCACCATGTGGTCAGTGGCTCACTGTCCCAACGTGTGGTCAGTGTCTCACTGTGCGGTCAGTGTCTCTGTATCTCACCATGCAGTCAGTGTCTCAGTGTCTCAGCGTGTGGTCAGTGTCTCTGTATCTCACCATGTGGTCAGTGACTCACTGTGTGGTCAATGTCTCAGTATCTCACTTTGCGGTCAGTGTCTCACTGTCCCACCGAGTGGTCAGTGTCTCAGTGTGCGGTCAGTGTCTCTGTATCTCACCGTGCAGTCAGTCTCTCAGTGTCTCACCGTGTGGTCAGTGTCTCAGTGTCTCACCGTGCGGTCCGTGTCTCAGTGTCTCACCGTGTGGTCAGTGTCTCAGTGTCTCACCGTGCAGTCAGTGCCTCAGTATCTCATCATGCGGTCAGCGACTCAGTGTCTCACCGTGTGGTCAGTGTCTCCATGTCTCACCGTGTGGTCAGTGTCTCACCGAGTGGTCAGTGTCTCAAGTCTCACCGTGTGGTCAGTGTCTCACTCTACGGTCCGTGTCTCAGTGTCTCACCGTGTGGTCAGTGTCTCATTGTCTCACCATGTGGTCAGTGGCTCACTGTCCCAATGTGTGGTCAGTGTCTCACTGTGCGGTCAGTGTCTCTGTATCTCACCGTGCAGTCAGTGTCTCTGTGTCTCACCATGTGGTCAGTGACTCACCGTGTGGTCAGTGTCTCAGTGTCTCACCGTGTGGTCAGTGTCTCAGTGTCTCACCATGTGGTCAGTGTCTCAGTGTCTCACCGTGTGATCAGTGTCTCAATGTCTCACCGTGTGGTCAGTGTCTCAGTGTCTCACCGTGCAATCAGTGCCTCAGTATCTCACCGTGTGGTCAGTGTCGCAGTGTCTCACCGTGCGGTCAGTGTCTCTGTGTCTCACCGTGTGGTCAGTGTCTCATTGTCTTAGTGTGTGGTCAGTGTCTCAGTGTCTCACTGTACTGTCAGTGTCTGAGTGTCTCACCGTGTGGTCAGTGTCTCACCGTGCGGACAGTGTCTCAGTATCTCACCGTGCGGTCAGTGTCTCAGTGTCTCACTGTGCAGTCAGTGTCTCCATGTCTCACCGTGTGGACTGTGTCTCAGTGTCTCACCGTGTGGTCAGTGTCTCAGTGTTTCACCGTGCAGTCAGTGCCTCAGTATCTCACCGTGTGGTCAGTGTCGCAGTGTCTCACCGTGTGGTCAGTGTCTCTGTGTCTCACCGTGCAGTCAGTGCCTCAGTATCTCACCGTGTGGTCAGTGTCGCAGTGTCTCACCGTGCGGTCAGTGTCTCTGTGTCTCACCGTGTTGTCAGTGTCACGCCGTTTGGTAAGTGTCTCAGTGTCTTACGGTGTGGTCAGTGTCTCAGTGTCTCACTGTACTGTCAGTGTGTGAGTGTCTCACCGTATGGTCAGTGACTCACTGTGCGGTCAGTGTCTCAGTATCTCACTTTGCGGTCAGTGGCTCAGTGTCTCACAGTGTGGTCAGTGTCTCACTGTGCGGGCAGTGTCTCAGTATCTCACCGTGTGGTCAGTGTCGCAGTGTCTCACCGTGCGGTCAGTGTCTCTGTGTCTCACCGTGTGGTCAGTGACTCACCGTGCGGACAGTGTCTCAGTATCTCACTGTGCGGACAGTGTCTCAGTGTCTTAACGTGTGGTCCGTGTCTCAGTGTCTCACTGTGTGGTCAGTGTCTCAGTGACTCACTGTGTGGTCAGTGACTCACCGTGCGGACAGTGTCTCAGTATCTCACTCTACGTTCAGTGTCTCAGTGTCTCACTGTGTGGTCAGTGTCTCAGTATCTCACCGTGTGGTCAGTGTCTCAGTGTCTCACTGTGCAGTCAGTGTCTCCATGTCTCACCGTGTGGTCAGTGTCTCAGTGTCTCACCGTGCGGTCCGTGTCTCAGTGTCTCACCGTGTAGTCAGTGACTCAGTGTCTCACCGTGTGGTCAGTGTCTGAGTGTCTCACCGTGCAGGCAGTGCCTCAGTATCTCACCATACGGTCAGTGACCAAGTGTCTCACCGTGTGGTCAGTGTCTCCATGTCTCACCGTGTGGTCAGTGTCCCAGTGACTCATAGTGCGGGCAGTGTCTCAGTATCTCACTGTGCGGTCAGTGTCTCACTGTGCGGTCAGTGTCCCAGTGTCTCACTGTGCGGGCAGTGTCTCAGTATCTCACTGTGCGGTCAGTGTCACAGTGTCTTACCGTGTGGTCAGTGTCTCACTCTACGTTCTGTTTCTCAGTGTCTCACTGTGCGATCGGTGTCTCAGTTTCTCACCGTGTGGTCAGTGTCTCAGTGTCTCACTGTGCAGTCAGTGTCTCCATGTCTCACCGTGTGGACTGTGTCTCAGTGTCTCACCGTGTGGTCAGTGTCTCAGTGTCTCACCGTGTGGTCAGTGACTCAGTGTTTCACGGTGCGGTCAGTGTCTTACGGACTCTCTGTGTGGTCAGTGCCTCAGTGTCTCACCGTGAGGTCAGTGTCTTAGTGTCTCACTGTGTGGTCCGTGTCTCAGTGTCTCACTGTGAGGTCAGTGTCTCAGTGTCTCACTGTGTGGTCCGTGTCTCAGTGTCTGAATGTGCGGTCAGTGTCTCAGTGTCTCACTGTGTGGACAGTGTCTCAGTGTCTCACCGTTCCATCAGTGACTCAGTGTCTCACAGTGCGGTCAGTGTCTCAGTGTCTTACCGTCTGGTCAGTGTCTCAGTGTCTCACTATGTGGTCAGTGTCTCAGTGTCTCACTTAGCGGTCAGTGTCTCAGTGTTTCACCGTGCGTTCAGTGTTGTAGCGTCTCACTGTGCGGTCAGTGTCTCAGTGTCTCACCCTTTGGTCCGTGTCTCAGTGTCTCACTGTGTGGTCCGTGTCTCAGTGTCTGAATGTGCGGTCAGTGTCTCAGTGTCTCACTGTGTGGACAGTGTCTCAGTGTCTCACTGTGCGGTCAGTGTCTCAGTGTCTCACTGTGTGGACAGTGTCTCAGTGTCTCACTTAGCAGTCAGTGTCTCAGTGTTTCACCTTGCGGTCAGTGTTTTAGCGTCTCACTGTGCGGTCAGTGTCTCAGTGTCTCACCCTTTGGTCCGTGTCTCAGTGTCTCACCGTGTGGTCAGTGCCTCACGGTGTGGACAGTGTCTCAGTGTCTCACTGTGTGGACAGTGTCTCAGTGTCTCACTGTGCGGTCAGTGTCTCAGTGTCTCACTGTGTCGACAGTGTCTCAGTGTCTCACCGTTCCATCAGTGACTCAGTGTCTCCCAGTGCGGTCAGTGTCTCAGTGTCTTACCGTCTGGTCAGTGTCTCAGTGTACCACCTTGTGGTCAGTGTCTCAGTGTCTCACTTAGCAGTCAGTGTCTCAGTGTTTCACCTTGCGGTCAGTGTTTTAGCGTCTCACTGTGCGGTCAGTGTCTCAGTGTCTCACCCTTTGGTCAGTGTCTCAGTGTCTCACCCTTTGGTCCGTGTCTCAGTGTCTCACTGTGTGGTCAGTGCCTCAGTGTCTCACTATGCGGTCAGTGTTTCAGAGTCTCACTGTGCAGTCAGTGTCTCAGTGTCTCACCGTGTGGCCAGTGTCTCACCCTGTGGTCCGTGTCTCAGTGTCTCACCGTGTGGTCAGTGACTCAGTGTCTCACGGTGTGGTCAGTGTCTTACGGTCTCTCTGTGTGGTCAGTGCCTCAGTGTCCCACTGTGCGGTCAGTGTCTCCGTGTCTCACTCTGTCTCAGTGTCTCAATGTGCTGTCCGTGTCTCAGTTTCTCATCGTGCGGTTAGTGTCTCAGTGTCTCACCGTGATGTCAGTGTCTCAGTGTCTCACTGTGTGGTCAGTGCCTCAGTGTCTGAATGTGCGGTCAGTGTTTTAGCGTCTCACTGTGCGGTCAGTGTCTCAGTGTCTCACTTAACAGTCAGTGTCTCAGTGTCTCACGGTGTGTTCCGCGTCTCAGTGTCCCACCGTGCGGGCAGTGTGTCAGTGTTTCACCATGTGGTCCATATATCAGTATCTCACGTGTGGTCAGTGTCTCAGTGTCTCATTATGCAGTCAGTGTCTCAGTGTCACACTTTGCAGTCAGTGTCTCAGTGTCTCAGTGTCTCACCTTGTAGTCAGTGGGTCTGTGTCTCACTGTGTGGACAGTGTCTCAGTGTCTCACTGTGTGGACAGTGTCTTAGTGTCTCACCGTGTGGACAGTGTCTCAGTGTCTCACTGTGTGGACAGTGTCTTAGTGTCTCACTCTGTCTCAGTGTCTCAATGTGCTGTCCGTGTCTCAGTTTCTCATCGTGCGGTTAGTGTCTCAGTGTCTCACCGTGATGTCAGTGTCTCAGTGTCTCACTGTGTGGTCCGTGTCTCAGTGTCTGAATGTGCGGTCAGTGTCTCAGTGTCTCACTGTGTGGACAGTGTCTCAGTGTCTCACCGTGTGGTCAGTGCCTCAGTGTCTCACTGTGCGGTCAGTGTTTTAGCGTCTCACTGTGCGGTCAGTGTCTCAGTGCCTCACTGTGCGGTCAGTGTCTCAGTGTATCACCGTGTGGTCAGTTTCTCAGTATCTCACTTAGCGGTCAGTGTCTCAGTGTCTCACGGTGTGTTCCGCGTCTCAGTGTCCCACCGTGCGGGCAGTGTGTCAGTGTCTCACCATGTGGTCCATATCTCAGTGTCTCACGTGTGGTCAGTGTCTCAGTGTCTCATTGTGCAGTCAGTGTCTCAGTGTCTCAGTGTCTCACCTTGTAGTCAGTGGGTCCGTGTCTCACCGTGTGGACAGTGTCTCAGTGTCTCACTGTGCGGTCAGTGTCTCAGTGTCTCACTGTGTAGACAGTGTGTCAGTGTCTCACTGTGCGGTCTGTGTCTCAGTGTCTCACTGTGCAGTCAGTGTCTCAGTGTCTCATTGTGTGGACAGTGTGTTAGTGTCTCACAGTGCGGTCAGTGTCTCAGTGTCTTACCGTCTGGTCACTGTCTCAGTGTCCCACTGTGCAGTCAGTGTCTCAGTGTCTCACAGTGAGGTCAGTGTCTCAGTGTCTCACGGTGAGGTCAGTGTCTCAGTGTCTCACTGTGTGGTCAATGACTCAGTGTCTCACCCTGTGGTCCGTTTCTCAGTGTCTCACCGTGTGGTCAGTGACTCAGTGTCTCACTGTGCGGTCAGTGTCTTACGGACTCTCTGTGTGGTCAGTGCCTCAGTGTCCCACTGTGCGGTCAGTGTCTCAGTGTCTCACTGTGTCTCAGTGTCTCAATGTGCTGTCCGTGTCTCAGTTTCTCATCGTGCGGTTAGTGTCTCAGTGTCTCACCGTGAGGTCAGTGTCTCAGTGTCTCACTGTGCAGTCAGTGTCTCCATGTCTCACCGTGTGGACTGTGTCTCAGTGTCTCACCGTGCGGACAGTGTCTCAGTATCTCACTGTGCAGTCAGTGTCTCAGTGTCTCACTGTGTGGTCTGTGTCTCAGTCTCTCATTTTGTGGACAGTGTCTCAGTGTCTCACCATGCAGTCAGTGGCTCACTGTCCCACCGAGTGGTCAGTGTCTCAGTGTGCAGTCAGTGTCTCTGTGTCTCACCATGTGGTCAGTATCTCACTGTGCGGTCAGTGTTTCAGGATCTCACAGTGCATTCAGTGTCTCAGTGTCTCACCGTGTGGTCAGTGTCTCACCGTGTGGTCAGTGTCTCAGTGTCTCACCGTGCAGTCAGTGCCTCAGTATCTCACCGTGTGGTCAGTGTCGCAGTGTCTCACCGTGTGGTCAGTGTCTCTGTGTCTCACCGTGCAGTCAGTGCCTCAGTATCTCACCGTGTGTTCAGTGTCGCAGTGTCTCACCGTGCGGTCAGTGTCTCTGTGTCTCACCGTGTTGTCAGTGTCACGCCGTTTGGTAAGTGTCTCAGTGTCTTACGGTGTGGTCAGTGTCTCAGTGTCTCACTGTACTGTCAGTGTCTGAGTGTCTCACCGTATGGTCAGTGACTCACTGTGCGGTCAGTGTCTCAGTATCTCACTTTGCGGTCAGTGGCTCAGTGTCTCACCGTGCGGTCAGTGTCTCACTGTGCGGGCAGTGTCTCAGTGTCTCACCCTGTGGTCCGTGTCTCAGTGTCTCACCGTGCGGTCAGTGTCTCACTGTGCGGTCAATGTCTCAGTGTCTCACCGTGTGGTCAGTGTCTCAGTGTCTCACCCTGCGGTCAGTGTCTCAGTGTCTCACGGTGCGGAACGTGTCTCAGTGTCTCACTGTGTGGTCAGTGTCTCAGTGTCTCACTGTGTGGCCAGTGTCTCACCATGTGGTCAGTGACTCAGTGTCTCACTCTGCGGTCAGAGTCTCAGTGTCTCACTGTGCTGTCCGTGTCTCAGTTTCTCATCATGCGGTCAATGTCTCAGTATCTCATCGTGAGGTCAGTTTCTCAGTGTCTCACTTAGCGGTCAGTGTCTCAGTGTCTCACCGTGCGGTCAGTGTTTTAGCGTCTCACCGTGTGGTCAGTGCCTCAGTGTCTCACTGTGCGGTCAGTATCTTACGGTCTCTCTGTGTGGTCAGTGCCTCAGTGTCCGACTGTGCGGTCAATGTCTCAGTGTATCACCGTATGGTCAGCGTCTCAGTGTCTCACTGTGTCTCAGTGTCTCAATGTGCTGTCCGTGTCTCAGTTTCTCACCATGAGGTCAGTGTCTCAGTATCTCATTGTGCGGTCAGTGTCTCACTGTGTGGTCTGTATCTCAGTGTCTCACTGTGCGGTCAGTGTTTCAGTGTCTCACCGTGTGGTCAGTTTCTCAGTGTCTCACTTAGCGGTCAGTGTCTCAGTGTCTCACCGTGTGGTCAGTGTTTTCGCGTCTCACTGTGCGGTCAGTGTTTCAGTGTCTTACCTTGTGATCAGTTTCTCAGTGTCTCATCCTGTGGTCTGTGTCTCAGTGTCTCACTGTGTGGACAGTGTCACCGTGTCTCACCGTGCGGGCAGTGTCTCAGTGTCTCACTGTGCGGTCAGTGTCTCAGTGTCTCACTGTGTGGTCAGTGTCTCAGTGTTTCACCGTATGGTCAGCATCTCAATGTCTCACTGTGTCTCAGTGACTCACTGTGCTGTCCGTGTCTCAGTGTCTCACCGTGTGGCCAGTGTCTCACCCTGTGGTCCGTGTCTCAGTGTCTCACCGTGTGGTCAGTGACTCAGTGTCTCACGGTGTGGTCAGTGTCTTACGGTCTCTCTGTGTGGTCAGTGCCTCAGTGTCCCACTGTGCAGTCAGTGTCTCAGTGCCTCACTGTGTCTCAGTGTCTCAATGTGCTGTCCGTGTCTCAGTTTCTCATCGTGCGGTTAGTGTCTCAGTGTCTCAACGTGAGGTCAGAGTCTCAGTGTCTCACTGTGTGGTCCGTGTCTCAGTGTCTGAATGTGCGGTCAGTGTCTCAGTGTCTCACTGTGCGGTCAGTGTCTCAGTGTCTCACGGTGTGGTCAGTGTGTCAGTGTCTCACTGTGCGGTCTGTGTCTCAGTGTCTCACTGTGCAGTCAGTGTCTCAGTGTCTCACTGTGTGGACAGTGTCTCAGTGTCTCACTGTATGTTCCGTGTCTCAGTGTCTCACCGTTCCATCAGTGACTCAGTGTCTCACAGTGCGGTCAGTGTCTCAGTGTCTTACCGTCTGGTCAGTGTCTCAGTGTACCACCGTGTGGTCAGTGTCTCAGTGTCTCACTGTGCTGCCCGTGTCTCAGTTTCTCATCATGAGGTCAATGTCTCAGTGTCTCACCGTGCGGTCAGTGTCTCAGTGTCTCACCGTGCGGTCCGTGTGTCAGTGTTTCACCGTGTGGTCAGTGTTTCAGTGTCTCACTGTGCGGTCAGTGTCTCAGTGTCTCACCATGTGGTCCGTGACTCAGTGTCTCACGGTGTGGTCAGTGTCTTACGGTCTCTCTGTGTGGTCAGTGCCTCAGTGTCCCACTGTGCGGTCAGTGTCTCCGTGTCTCACTCTGTCTCAGTGTCTCAATGTGCTGTCCGTGTCTCAGTTTCTCATCGTGCGGTTAGTGTCTCAGTGTCTCACCGTGATGTCAGTGTCTCAGTGTCTCACTGTGTGGTCAGTGCCTCAGTGCCTCACTGTGCAGTCAGTGTTTTAGCGTCTCACTGTGCGGTCAGTGTCTCAGTGTCTCACTTAACGGTCAGTGTCTCAGTGTCTCACGGTGTGTTCCGCGTCTCAGTGTCCCACCGTGCGGGCAGTGTGTCAGTGTCTCACCATGTGGTCCATATCTCAGTGTCTCACGTGTGGTCAGTGTCTCAGTGTCTCATTATGCAGTCAGTGTCTCAGTGTCACACTTTGCAGTCAGTGTCTCAGTGTCTCAGTGTCTCACCTTGTAGTCAGTGGGTCTGTGTCTCACTGTGTGGACAGTGTCTCAGTGTCTCACTGTGTGGACAGTGTCTTAGTGTCTCACCGTGTGGACAGTGTCTCAGTGTCTCACTGTGTGGACAGTGTCTTAGTGTCTCACTCTGTCTCAGTGTCTCAATGTGCTGTCCGTGTCTCAGTTTCTCATCGTGCGGTTAGTGTCTCAGTGTCTCACCGTGATGTCAGTGTCTCAGTGTCTCACTGTGTGGTCCGTGTCTCAGTGTCTGAATGTGCGGTCAGTGTCTCAGTGTCTCACTGTGTGGACAGTGTCTCAGTGTCTCACCGTGTGGTCAGTGCCTCAGTGTCTCACTGTGCGGTCAGTGTTTTAGCGTCTCACTGTGCGGTCAGTGTCTCAGTGCCTCACTGTGCGGTCAGTGTCTCAGTGTATCACCGTGTGGTCAGTTTCTCAGTATCTCACTTAGCGGTCAGTGTCTCAGTGTCTCACGGTGTGTTCCGCGTCTCAGTGTCCCACCGTGCGGGCAGTGTGTCAGTGTCTCACCATGTGGTCCATATCTCAGTGTCTCACGTGTGGTCAGTGTCTCAGTGTCTCATTGTGCAGTCAGTGTCTCAGTGTCTCAGTGTCTCACCTTGTAGTCAGTGGGTCCGTGTCTCACCGTGTGGACAGTGTCTCAGTGTCTCACTGTGCGGTCAGTGTCTCAGTGTCTCACTGTGTAGACAGTGTGTCAGTGTCTCACTGTGCGGTCTGTGTCTCAGTGTCTCACTGTGCAGTCAGTGTCTCAGTGTCTCATTGTGTGGACAGTGTGTTAGTGTCTCACAGTGCGGTCAGTGTCTCAGTGTCTTACCGTCTGGTCACTGTCTCAGTGTCCCACTGTGCAGTCAGTGTCTCAGTGTCTCACAGTGAGGTCAGTGTCTCAGTGTCTCACGGTGAGGTCAGTGTCTCAGTGTCTCACTGTGTGGTCAATGACTCAGTGTCTCACCCTGTGGTCCGTTTCTCAGTGTCTCACCGTGCGGTCAGTGTCTCAGTGTCTCACTGTGCAGTCAGTGTCTCCATGTCTCACCGTGTGGACTGTGTCTCAGTGTCTCACCGTGTGGTCAGTGTCTCAGTGTTTCACCGTGCAGTCAGTGCCTCAGTATCTCACCGTGTGGTCAGTGTCGCAGTGTCTCACCGTGTGGTCAGTGTCTCTGTGTCTCACCGTGCAGTCAGTGCCTCAGTATCTCACCGTGTGGTCAGTGTCGCAGTGTCTCACCGTGCGGTCAGTGTCTCTGTGTCTCACCGTGTTGTCAGTGTCACGCCGTTTGGTAAGTGTCTCAGTGTCTTACGGTGTGGTCAGTGTCTCAGTGTCTCACTGTACTGTCAGTGTGTGAGTGTCTCACCGTATGGTCAGTGACTCACTGTGCGGTCAGTGTCTCAGTATCTCACTTTGCGGTCAGTGGCTCAGTGTCTCACAGTGTGGTCAGTGTCTCACTGTGCGGGCAGTGTCTCAGTATCTCACCGTGTGGTCAGTGTCGCAGTGTCTCACCGTGCGGTCAGTGTCTCTGTGTCTCACCGTGTGGTCAGTGACTCACCGTGCGGACAGTGTCTCAGTATCTCACTGTGCGGACAGTGTCTCAGTGTCTTAACGTGCGGACAGTGTCTCAGTATCTCACTCTACGTTCAGTGTCTCAGTGTCTCACTGTGTGGTCAGTGTCTCAGTATCTCACCGTGTGGTCAGTGTCTCAGTGTCTCACTGTGCAGTCAGTGTCTCCATGTCTCACCGTGTGGTCAGTGTCTCAGTGTCTCACCGTGCGGTCCGTGTCTCAGTGTCTCACCGTGTAGTCAGTGACTCAGTGTCTCACCGTGTGGTCAGTGTCTGAGTGTCTCACCGTGCAGGCAGTGCCTCAGTATCTCACCATACGGTCAGTGACCAAGTGTCTCACCGTGTGGTCAGTGTCTCCATGTCTCACCGTGTGGTCAGTGTCCCAGTGACTCATAGTGCGGGCAGTGTCTCAGTATCTCACTGTGCGGTCAGTGTCTCACTGTGCGGTCAGTGTCCCAGTGTCTCACTGTGCGGGCAGTGTCTCAGTATCTCACTGTGCGGTCAGTGTCACAGTGTCTTACCGTGTGGTCAGTGTCTCACTCTACGTTCTGTTTCTCAGTGTCTCACTGTGCGATCGGTGTCTCAGTTTCTCACCGTGTGGTCAGTGTCTCAGTGTCTCACTGTGCAGTCAGTGTCTCCATGTCTCACCGTGTGGACTGTGTCTCAGTGTCTCACCGTGTGGTCAGTGTCTCAGTGTCTCACCGTGTGGTCAGTGACTCAGTGTTTCACGGTGCGGTCAGTGTCTTACGGACTCTCTGTGTGGTCAGTGCCTCAGTGTCTCACCGTGAGGTCAGTGTCTTAGTGTCTCACTGTGTGGTCCGTGTCTCAGTGTCTCACTGTGAGGTCAGTGTCTCAGTGTCTCACTGTGTGGTCCGTGTCTCAGTGTCTGAATGTGCGGTCAGTGTCTCAGTGTCTCACTGTGTGGACAGTGTCTCAGTGTCTCACCGTTCCATCAGTGACTCAGTGTCTCACAGTGCGGTCAGTGTCTCAGTGTCTTACCGTCTGGTCAGTGTCTCAGTGTCTCACTATGTGGTCAGTGTCTCAGTGTCTCACTTAGCGGTCAGTGTCTCAGTGTTTCACCGTGCGTTCAGTGTTGTAGCGTCTCACTGTGCGGTCAGTGTCTCAGTGTCTCACCCTTTGGTCCGTGTCTCAGTGTCTCACTGTGTGGTCCGTGTCTCAGTGTCTGAATGTGCGGTCAGTGTCTCAGTGTCTCACTGTGTGGACAGTGTCTCAGTGTCTCACTGTGCGGTCAGTGTCTCAGTGTCTCACTGTGTGGACAGTGTCTCAGTGTCTCACTTAGCAGTCAGTGTCTCAGTGTTTCACCTTGCGGTCAGTGTTTTAGCGTCTCACTGTGCGGTCAGTGTCTCAGTGTCTCACCCTTTGGTCCGTGTCTCAGTGTCTCACCGTGTGGTCAGTGCCTCACGGTGTGGACAGTGTCTCAGTGTCTCACTGTGTGGACAGTGTCTCAGTGTCTCACTGTGCGGTCAGTGTCTCAGTGTCTCACTGTGTCGACAGTGTCTCAGTGTCTCACCGTTCCATCAGTGACTCAGTGTCTCCCAGTGCGGTCAGTGTCTCAGTGTCTTACCGTCTGGTCAGTGTCTCAGTGTACCACCTTGTGGTCAGTGTCTCAGTGTCTCACTTAGCAGTCAGTGTCTCAGTGTTTCACCTTGCAGTCAGTGTTTTAGCGTCTCACTGTGCGGTCAGTGTCTCAGTGTCTCACCCTTTGGTCAGTGTCTCAGTGTCTCACCCTTTGGTCCGTGTCTCAGTGTCTCACTGTGTGGTCAGTGCCTCAGTGTCTCACTATGCGGTCAGTGTTTCAGAGTCTCACTGTGCAGTCAGTGTCTCAGTGTCTCACCGTGTGGCCAGTGTCTCACCCTGTGGTCCGTGTCTCAGTGTCTCACCGTGTGGTCAGTGACTCAGTGTCTCACGGTGTGGTCAGTGTCTTACGGTCTCTCTGTGTGGTCAGTGCCTCAGTGTCCCACTGTGCGGTCAGTGTCTCCGTGTCTCACTCTGTCTCAGTGTCTCAATGTGCTGTCCGTGTCTCAGTTTCTCATCGTGCGGTTAGTGTCTCAGTGTCTCACCGTGATGTCAGTGTCTCAGTGTCTCACTGTGTGGTCAGTGCCTCAGTGTCTGAATGTGCGGTCAGTGTTTTAGCGTCTCACTGTGCGGTCAGTGTCTCAGTGTCTCACTTAACAGTCAGTGTCTCAGTGTCTCACGGTGTGTTCCGCGTCTCAGTGTCCCACCGTGCGGGCAGTGTGTCAGTGTTTCACCATGTGGTCCATATATCAGTATCTCACGTGTGGTCAGTGTCTCAGTGTCTCATTATGCAGTCAGTGTCTCAGTGTCACACTTTGCAGTCAGTGTCTCAGTGTCTCAGTGTCTCACCTTGTAGTCAGTGGGTCTGTGTCTCACTGTGTGGACAGTGTCTCAGTGTCTCACTGTGTGGACAGTGTCTTAGTGTCTCACCGTGTGGACAGTGTCTCAGTGTCTCACTGTGTTGACAGTGTCTTAGTGTCTCACTCTGTCTCAGTGTCTCAATGTGCTGTCCGTGTCTCAGTTTCTCATCGTGCGGTTAGTGTCTCAGTGTCTCACCGTGATGTCAGTGTCTCAGTGTCTCACTGTGTGGTCCGTGTCTCAGTGTCTGAATGTGCGGTCAGTGTCTCAGTGTCTCACTGTGTGGACAGTGTCTCAGTGTCTCACCGTGTGGTCAGTGCCTCAGTGTCTCACTGTGCGGTCAGTGTTTTAGCGTCTCACTGTGCGGTCAGTGTCTCAGTGCCTCACTGTGCGGTCAGTGTCTCAGTGTATCACCGTGTGGTCAGTTTCTCAGTATCTCACTTAGCGGTCAGTGTCTCAGTGTCTCACGGTGTGTTCCGCGTCTCAGTGTCCCACCGTGCGGGCAGTGTGTCAGTGTCTCACCATGTGGTCCATATCTCAGTGTCTCACGTGTGGTCAGTGTCTCAGTGTCTCATTGTGCAGTCAGTGTCTCAGTGTCTCACCTTGTAGTCAGTGGGTCCGTGTCTCACCGTGTGGACAGTGTCTCAGTGTCTCACTGTGCGGTCAGTGTCTCAGTGTCTCACTGTGTAGACAGTGTGTCAGTGTCTCACTGTGCGGTCTGTGTCTCAGTGTCTCACTGTGCAGTCAGTGTCTCAGTGTCTCATTGTGTGGACAGTGTGTTAGTGTCTCACAGTGCGGTCAGTGTCTCAGTGTCTTACCGTCTGGTCACTGTCTCAGTGTCCCACTGTGCAGTCAGTGTCTCAGTGTCTCACAGTGAGGTCAGTGTCTCAGTGTCTCACGGTGAGGTCAGTGTCTCAGTGTCTCACTGTGTGGTCAATGACTCAGTGTCTCACCCTGTGGTCCGTTTCTCAGTGTCTCACCGTGTGGTCAGTGACTCAGTGTCTCACTGTGCGGTCAGTGTCTTACGGACTCTCTGTGTGGTCAGTGCCTCAGTGTCCCACTGTGCGGTCAGTGTCTCAGTGTCTCACTGTGTCTCAGTGTCTCAATGTGCTGTCCGTGTCTCAGTTTCTCATCGTGCGGTTAGTGTCTCAGTGTCTCACCGTGAGGTCAGTGTCTCAGTGTCTCACTGTGCAGTCAGTGTCTCCATGTCTCACCGTGTGGACTGTGTCTCAGTGTCTCACCGTGTGGTCAGTGTCTCAGTGTTTCACCGTGCAGTCAGTGCCTCAGTATCTCACCGTGCGGTCAGTGTCTCTATGTCTCACCGTGTGGTCAGTGTCACACCGTTTGGTAAATGTCTCATTGTCTTACTGTGTGGTCAGTGTCTCAGTGTCTCACTATACTGTCAGTGTCTGAGTGTCTCACCGTGTGGTCAGTGACTCACCGTGCGGACAGTGTCTCAGTATCTCACTGTGCAGTCAGTGTCTCAGTGTCTCACTGTGTGGTCTGTGTCTCAGTCTCTCATTTTGTGGACAGTGTCTCAGTGTCTCACCATGCAGTCAGTGGCTCACTGTCCCACCGAGTGGTCAGTGTCTCAGTGTGCAGTCAGTGTCTCTGTGTCTCACCATGTGGTCAGTATCTCACTGTGCGGTCAGTGTTTCAGGATCTCACAGTGCATTCAGTGTCTCAGTGTCTCACCGTGTGGTCAGTGTCTCACCGTGTGGTCAGTGTCTCAGTGTCTCACCGTGCAGTCAGTGCCTCAGTATCTCACCGTGTGGTCAGTGTCGCAGTGTCTCACCGTGTGGTCAGTGTCTCTGTGTCTCACCGTGCAGTCAGTGCCTCAGTATCTCACCGTGTGTTCAGTGTCGCAGTGTCTCACCGTGCGGTCAGTGTCTCTGTGTCTCACCGTGTTGTCAGTGTCACGCCGTTTGGTAAGTGTCTCAGTGTCTTACGGTGTGGTCAGTGTCTCAGTGTCTCACTGTACTGTCAGTGTCTGAGTGTCTCACCGTATGGTCAGTGACTCACTGTGCGGTCAGTGTCTCAGTATCTCACTTTGCGGTCAGTGGCTCAGTGTCTCACCGTGCGGTCAGTGTCTCACTGTGCGGGCAGTGTCTCAGTGTCTCACCCTGTGGTCAGTGTCTCAGTGTCTCACCGTGCGGTCAGTGTCTCACTGTGCGGTCAATGTCTCAGTGTCTCACCGTGTGGTCAGTGTCTCAGTGTCTCACCCTGCGGTCAGTGTCTCAGTGTCTCACGGTGCGGAACGTGTCTCAGTGTCTCACTGTGTGGTCAGTGTCTCAGTGTCTCACTGTGTGGCCAGTGTCTCACCATGTGGTCAGTGACTCAGTGTCTCACTCTGCGGTCAGAGTCTCAGTGTCTCACTGTGCTGTCCGTGTCTCAGTTTCTCATCATGCGGTCAATGTCTCAGTATCTCATCGTGAGGTCAGTTTCTCAGTGTCTCACTTAGCGGTCAGTGTCTCAGTGTCTCACCGTGCGGTCAGTGTTTTAGCGTCTCACCGTGTGGTCAGTGCCTCAGTGTCTCACTGTGCGGTCAGTATCTTACGGTCTCTCTGTGTGGTCAGTGCCTCAGTGTCCGACTGTGCGGTTAATGTCTCAGTGTATCACCGTATGGTCAGCGTCTCAGTGTCTCACTGTGTCTCAGTGTCTCAATGTGCTGTCCGTGTCTCAGTTTCTCACCATGAGGTCAGTGTCTCAGTATCTCATTGTGCGGTCAGTGTCTCACTGTGTGGTCTGTATCTCAGTGTCTCACTGTGCGGTCAGTGTTTCAGTGTCTCACCGTGTGGTCAGTTTCTCAGTGTCTCACTTAGCGGTCAGTGTCTCAGTGTCTCACCGTGTGGTCAGTGTTTTCGCGTCTCACTGTGCGGTCAGTGTTTCAGTGTCTTACCTTGTGATCAGTTTCTCAGTGTCTCATCCTGTGGTCTGTGTCTCAGTGTCTCACTGTGTGGACAGTGTCACCGTGTCTCACCGTGCGGGCAGTGTCTCAGTGTCTCACTGTGCGGTCAGTGTCTCAGTGTCTCACTGTGTGGTCAGTGTCTCAGTGTTTCACCGTATGGTCAGCATCTCAATGTCTCACTGTGTCTCAGTGACTCACTGTGCTGTCCGTGTCTCAGTGTCTCACCGTGTGGCCAGTGTCTCACCCTGTGGTCCGTGTCTCAGTGTCTCACCGTGTGGTCAGTGACTCAGTGTCTCACGGTGTGGTCAGTGTCTTACGGTCTCTCTGTGTGGTCAGTGCCTCAGTGTCCCACTGTGCAGTCAGTGTCTCAGTGCCTCACTGTGTCTCAGTGTCTCAATGTGCTGTCCGTGTCTCAGTTTCTCATCGTGCGGTTAGTGTCTCAGTGTCTCAACGTGAGGTCAGTGTCTCAGTGTCTCACTGTGCGGTCAGTGTCTCAGTGTCTCACTGTGTGGTCAGTGTCTCAGTGTTTCACCGTATGGTCAGCATCTCAATGTCTCACTGTGTCTCAGTGACTCACTGTGCTGTCCGTGTCTCAGTGTCTCACCGTGTGGCCAGTGTCTCACCCTGTGGTCCGTGTCTCAGTGTCTCACCGTGTGGTCAGTGACTCAGTGTCTCACGGTGTGGTCAGTGTCTTACGGTCTCTCTGTGTGGTCAGTGCCTCAGTGTCCCACTGTGCAGTCAGTGTCTCAGTGCCTCACTGTGTCTCAGTGTCTCAATGTGCTGTCCGTGTCTCAGTTTCTCATCGTGCGGTTAGTGTCTCAGTGTCTCAACGTGAGGTCAGAGTCTCAGTGTCTCACTGTGTGGTCCGTGTCTCAGTGTCTGAATGTGCGGTCAGTGTCTCAGTGTCTCACTGTGCGGTCAGTGTCTCAGTGTCTCACGGTGTGGTCAGTGTGTCAGTGTCTCACTGTGCGGTCTGTGTCTCAGTGTCTCACTGTGCAGTCAGTGTCTCAGTGTCTCACTGTGTGGACAGTGTCTCAGTGTCTCACTGTATGTTCCGTGTCTCAGTGTCTCACCGTTCCATCAGTGACTCAGTGTCTCACAGTGCGGTCAGTGTCTCAGTGTCTTACCGTCTGGTCAGTGTCTCAGTGTACCACCGTGTGGTCAGTGTCTCAGTGTCTCACTGTGCTGCCCGTGTCTCAGTTTCTCATCATGAGGTCAATGTCTCAGTGTCTCACCGTGCGGTCAGTGTCTCAGTGTCTCACCGTGCGGTCCGTGTGTCAGTGTTTCACCGTGTGGTCAGTGTTTCAGTGTCTCACTGTGCGGTCAGTGTCTCAGTGTCTCACCATGTGGTCCGTGACTCAGTGTCTCACGGTGTGGTCAGTGTCTTACGGTCTCTCTGTGTGGTCAGTGCCTCAGTGTCCCACTGTGCGGTCAGTGTCTCCGTGTCTCACTCTGTCTCAGTGTCTCAATGTGCTGTCCGTGTCTCAGTTTCTCATCGTGCGGTTAGTGTCTCAGTGTCTCACCGTGATGTCAGTGTCTCAGTGTCTCACTGTGTGGTCAGTGCCTC
Organism: Hemiscyllium ocellatum; assembly: GCF_020745735.1. Classification (NCBI taxonomy): domain Eukaryota; kingdom Metazoa; phylum Chordata; class Chondrichthyes; order Orectolobiformes; family Hemiscylliidae; genus Hemiscyllium; species Hemiscyllium ocellatum. The sequence goes on from NC_083414.1 coordinate 64,304,752, forward strand.
AGTGCCTCACTGTGCGGTCAGTGTTTTAGCGTCTCACTGTGCGGTCAGTGTCTCAGTGTCTCACTTAACGGTCAGTGTCTCAGTGTCTCACGGTGTGTTCCGCGTCTCAGTGTCCCACCGTGCGGGCAGTGTGTCAGTGTCTCACCATGTGGTCCATATCTCAGTGTCTCACGTGTGGTCAGTGTCTCAGTGTCTCATTATGCAGTCAGTGTCTCAGTGTCACACTTTGCAGTCAGTGTCTCAGTGTCTCAGTGTCTCACCTTGTAGTCAGTGGGTCTGTGTCTCACTGTGTGGACAGTGTCTCAGTGTCTCACTGTGTGGACAGTGTCTTAGTGTCTCACCGTGTGGACAGTGTCTCAGTGTCTCACTGTGTGGACAGTGTCTTAGTGTCTCACTCTGTCTCAGTGTCTCAATGTGCTGTCCGTGTCTCAGTTTCTCATCGTGCGGTTAGTGTCTCAGTGTCTCACCGTGATGTCAGTGTCTCAGTGTCTCACTGTGTGGTCCGTGTCTCAGTGTCTGAATGTGCGGTCAGTGTCTCAGTGTCTCACTGTGTGGACAGTGTCTCAGTGTCTCACCGTGTGGTCAGTGCCTCAGTGTCTCACTGTGCGGTCAGTGTTTTAGCGTCTCACTGTGCGGTCAGTGTCTCAGTGCCTCACTGTGCGGTCAGTGTCTCAGTGTATCACCGTGTGGTCAGTTTCTCAGTATCTCACTTAGCGGTCAGTGTCTCAGTGTCTCACGGTGTGTTCCGCGTCTCAGTGTCCCACCGTGCGGGCAGTGTGTCAGTGTCTCACCATGTGGTCCATATCTCAGTGTCTCACGTGTGGTCAGTGTCTCAGTGTCTCACTGTGCTGTCAGTGCCTCAGTGTCTCACTGTGTGGTCAGTGTCTTAGTGTCTCACTGTGTCTCAGTGTCTCACTGTGCTGTCCGTGTCTCAGTTTCTCAGCATGCGGTCAGTGTCTCAGTTTCTCACCATGTGCTCAGTGCCTCAGTGTCTCACCGTGTGGTCAGTGTCTCAGTGTCTCACTGTGTGGTCAGTGTTTCAGGATCTCACAGTGCATTCAGTGTCTCAGTGTCTCACCGTGTGGTCAGTGTCTCACCGTGTGGTCAATGTCTCAGTGTCTCACCGTGCAGTCAGTGCCTCAGTATCGCACCGTGTGGTCAGTGTCGCAGTGTCTCACCGTGTGGTCAGTGTCTCTGTGTCTCACCGTGCAGTCAGTGCCTCAGTATCTCACCGTGTGTTCAGTGTCGCAGTGTCTCACCGTGCGGTCAGTGTCTCTGTGTCTCACCGTGTTGTCAGTGTCACGCCGTTTGGTAAGTGTCTCAGTGTCTTACGGTGTGGTCAGTGTCTCAGTGTCTCACTGTACTGTCAGTGTCTGAGTGTCTCACCGTATGGTCAGTGACTCACTGTGCGGTCAGTGTCTCAGTATCTCACTTTGCGGTCAGTGGCTCAGTGTCTCACCGTGCGGTCAGTGTCTCACTGTGCGGGCAGTGTCTCAGTGTCTCACCCTGTGGTCCGTGTCTCAGTGTCTCACCGTGCGGTCAGTGTCTCACTGTGCGGTCAATGTCTCAGTGTCTCACCGTGTGGTCAGTGTCTCAGTGTCTCACCCTGCGGTCAGTGTCTCAGTGTCTCACGGTGCGGAACGTGTCTCAGTGTCTCACTGTGTGGTCAGTGTCTCAGTGTCTCACTGTGTGGCCAGTGTCTCACCATGTGGTCCGTGTCTCAGTGTCTCACCGTGTGGTCAGTGACTCAGTGTCTCACTCTGCGGTCAGAGTCTCAGTGTCTCACTGTGCTGTCAGTGCCTCAGTGTCTCACTGTGTGGTCAGTGTCTTAGTGTCTCACGGTGTCTCAGTGTCTCACGTGTGGTCAGTGTCTCAGTGTCTCATTGTGCAGTCAGTGTCTCAGTGTCTCAGTGTCTCACCTTGTAGTCAGTGGGTCCGTGTCTCACCGTGTGGTCAGTGTCTCAGTGTCTCACTGTGTGGACAGTGTCTCAGTGTCTCACTGTGCAGTCAGTGTCTCAGTGTCTCATTGTGTGGACAGTGTGTTAGTGTCTCACAGTGCGGTCAGTGTTTCAGTGTCTTACCGTCTGGTCACTGTCTCAGTGTCCCACCGTGCGGTTAGTGTCTCAGTGTCTCACAGTGAGGTCAGTGTCTCAGTGTCTCACTGTGTGGTCAGTGACTCAGTGTCTCACCCTGTGGTCCGTTTCTCAGTGTCTCACCGTGTGGTCAGTGACTCAGTGTCTCACTGTGCGGTCAGTGTCTTACGGACTCTCTGTGTGGTCAGTGCCTCAGTGTCCCACTGTGCGGTCAGTGTCTCAGTGTCTCACTGTGTCTCAGTGTCTCAATGTGCTGTCCGTGTCTCAGTTTCTCATCGTGCGGTTAGTGTCTCAGTGTCTCACCGTGAGGTCAGTGTCTCAGTGTCTCACTGTGCAGTCAGTGTCTCCATGTCTCACCGTGTGGACTGTGTCTCAGTGTCTCACCGTGTGGTCAGTGTCTCAGTGTTTCACCGTGCAGTCAGTGCCTCAGTATCTCACCGTGCGGTCAGTGTCTCTATGTCTCACCGTGTGGTCAGTGTCACACCGTTTGGTAAATGTCTCATTGTCTTACTGTGTGGTCAGTGTCTCAGTGTCTCACTATACTGTCAGTGTCTGAGTGTCTCACCGTGTGGTCAGTGACTCACCGTGCGGACAGTGTCTCAGTATCTCACTGTGCGGTCAGTGTCTCAGTGTCTCACTGTGTGGTCTGTGTCTCAGTCTCTCATTTTGTGGACAGTGTCTCAGTGTCTCACCATGCAGTCAGTGGCTCACTGTCCCACCGAGTGGTCAGTGTCTCAGTGTGCAGTCAGTGTCTCTGTGTCTCACCATGTGGTCAGTATCTCACTGTGCGGTCAGTGTTTCAGGATCTCACAGTGCATTCAGTGTCTCAGTGTCTCACCGTGTGGTCAGTGTCTCACCGTGTGGTCAGTGTCTCAGTGTCTCACCGTGCAGTCAGTGCCTCAGTATCTCACCGTGTGGTCAGTGTCGCAGTGTCTCACCGTGTGGTCAGTGTCTTAGTGTCTCACTCTGTCTCAGTGTCTCAATGTGCTGTCCGTGTCTCAGTTTCTCATCGTGCGGTTAGTGTCTCAGTGTCTCACCGTGATGTCAGTGTCTCAGTGTCTCACTGTGTGGTCCGTGTCTCAGTGTCTGAATGTGCGGTCAGTGTCTCAGTGTCTCACTGTGTGGACAGTGTCTCAGTGTCTCACCGTGTGGTCAGTGCCTCAGTGTCTCACTGTGCGGTCAGTGTTTTAGCGTCTCACTGTGCGGTCAGTGTCTCAGTGCCTCACTGTGCGGTCAGTGTCTCAGTGTATCACCGTGTGGTCAGTTTCTCAGTATCTCACTTAGCGGTCAGTGTCTCAGTGTCTCACGGTGTGTTCCGCGTCTCAGTGTCCCACCGTGCGGGCAGTGTGTCAGTGTCTCACCATGTGGTCCATATCTCAGTGTCTCACGTGTGGTCAGTGTCTCAGTGTCTCACTGTGCTGTCAGTGCCTCAGTGTCTCACTGTGTGGTCAGTGTCTTAGTGTCTCACTGTGTCTCAGTGTCTCACTGTGCTGTCCGTGTCTCAGTTTCTCAGCATGCGGTCAGTGTCTCAGTTTCTCACCATGTGCTCAGTGCCTCAGTGTCTCACCGTGTGGTCAGTGTCTCAGTGTCTCACTGTGTGGTCAGTGTTTCAGGATCTCACAGTGCATTCAGTGTCTCAGTGTCTCACCGTGTGGTCAGTGTCTCACCGTGTGGTCAATGTCTCAGTGTCTCACCGTGCAGTCAGTGCCTCAGTATCTCACCGTGTGGTCAGTGTCGCAGTGTCTCACCGTGTGGTCAGTGTCTCTGTGTCTCACCGTGCAGTCAGTGCCTCAGTATCTCACCGTGTGTTCAGTGTCGCAGTGTCTCACCGTGCGGTCAGTGTCTCTGTGTCTCACCGTGTTGTCAGTGTCACGCCGTTTGGTAAGTGTCTCAGTGTCTTACGGTGTGGTCAGTGTCTCAGTGTCTCACTGTACTGTCAGTGTCTGAGTGTCTCACCGTATGGTCAGTGACTCACTGTGCGGTCAGTGACTCAGTATCTCACTTTGCGGTCAGTGGCTCAGTGTCTCACCGTGCGGTCAGTGTCTCACTGTGCGGGCAGTGTCTCAGTGTCTCACCCTGTGGTCCGTGTCTCAGTGTCTCACCGTGCGGTCAGTGTCTCACTGTGCGGTCAATGTCTCAGTGTCTCACCGTGTGGTCAGTGTCTCAGTGTCTCACCCTGCGGTCAGTGTCTCAGTGTCTCACGGTGCGGAACGTGTCTCAGTGTCTCACTGTGTGGTCAGTGTCTCAGTGTCTCACTGTGTGGCCAGTGTCTCACCATGTGGTCCGTGTCTCAGTGTCTCACCGTGTGGTCAGTGACTCAGTGTCTCACTCTGCGGTCAGAGTCTCAGTGTCTCACTGTGCTGTCAGTGCCTCAGTGTCTCACTGTGTGGTCAGTGTCTTAGTGTCTCACGGTGTCTCAGTGTCTCACGTGTGGTCAGTGTCTCAGTGTCTCATTGTGCAGTCAGTGTCTCAGTGTCTCAGTGTCTCACCTTGTAGTCAGTGGGTCCGTGTCTCACCGTGTGGTCAGTGTCTCAGTGTCTCACTGTGTGGACAGTGTCTCAGTGTCTCACTGTGCAGTCAGTGTCTCAGTGTCTCATTGTGTGGACAGTGTGTTAGTGTCTCACAGTGCGGTCAGTGTCTCAGTGTCTTACCGTCTGGTCACTGTCTCAGTGTCCCACCGTGCGGTTAGTGTCTCAGTGTCTCACAGTGAGGTCAGTGTCTCAGTGTCTCACTGTGTGGTCAGTGACTCAGTGTCTCACCCTGTGGTCCGTTTCTCAGTGTCTCACCGTGTGGTCAGTGACTCAGTGTCTCACTGTGCGGTCAGTGTCTTACGGACTCTCTGTGTGGTCAGTGCCTCAGTGTCCCACTGTGCGGTCAGTGTCTCAGTGTCTCACTGTGTCTCAGTGTCTCAATGTGCTGTCCGTGTCTCAGTTTCTCATCGTGCGGTTAGTGTCTCAGTGTCTCACCGTGAGGTCAGTGTCTCAGTGTCTCACTGTGCAGTCAGTGTCTCCATGTCTCACCGTGTGGACTGTGTCTCAGTGTCTCACCGTGTGGTCAGTGTCTCAGTGTTTCACCGTGCAGTCAGTGCCTCAGTATCTCACCGTGCGGTCAGTGTCTCTATGTCTCACCGTGTGGTCAGTGTCACACCGTTTGGTAAATGTCTCATTGTCTTACTGTGTGGTCAGTGTCTCAGTGTCTCACTATACTGTCAGTGTCTGAGTGTCTCACCGTGTGGTCAGTGACTCACCGTGCGGACAGTGTCTCAGTATCTCACTGTGCGGTCAGTGTCTCAGTGTCTCACTGTGTGGTCTGTGTCTCAGTCTCTCATTTTGTGGACAGTGTCTCAGTGTCTCACCATGCAGTCAGTGGCTCACTGTCCCACCGAGTGGTCAGTGTCTCAGTGTGCAGTCAGTGTCTCTGTGTCTCACCATGTGGTCAGTATCTCACTGTGCGGTCAGTGTTTCAGGATCTCACAGTGCATTCAGTGTCTCAGTGTCTCACCGTGTGGTCAGTGTCTCACCGTGTGGTCAGTGTCTCAGTGTCTCACCGTGCAGTCAGTGCCTCAGTATCTCACCGTGTGGTCAGTGTCGCAGTGTCTCACCGTGTGGTCAGTGTCTCTGTGTCTCACCGTGCAGTCAGTGCCTCAGTATCTCACCGTGTGTTCAGTGTCGCAGTGTCTCACCGTGCGGTCAGTGTCTCTGTGTCTCACCGTGTTGTCAGTGTCACGCCGTTTGGTAAGTGTCTCAGTGTCTTACGGTGTGGTCAGTGTCTCAGTGTCTCACTGTACTGTCAGTGTCTGAGTGTCTCACCGTATGGTCAGTGACTCACTGTGCAGTCAGTGTCTCAGTATCTCACTTTGCCGTCAGTGGCTCAGTGTCTCACCGTGCGGTCAGTGTCTCACTGTGCGGGCAGTGTCTCAGTGTCTCACCCTGTGGTCCGTGTCTCAGTGTCTCACCGTGCGGTCAGTGTCTCACTGTGCGGTCAATGTCTCAGTGTCTCACCGTGTGGTCAGTGTCTCAGTGTCTCACCCTGCGGTCAGTGTCTCAGTGTCTCACGGTGCGGAACGTGTCTCAGTGTCTCACTGTGTGGTCAGTGTCTCAGTGTCTCACTGTGTGGCCAGTGTCTCACCATGTGGTCAGTGACTCAGTGTCTCACTCTGCGGTCAGAGTCTCAGTGTCTCACTGTGCTGTCAGTGCCTCAGTGTCTCACTGTGTGGTCAGTGTCTTAGTGTCTCACTGTGTCTCAGTGCCTCACTGTGCTGTCCGTGTCTCAGTTTCTCATCATGCGGTCAGTGTCTCAGTTTCTCACCATGTGGTCAGTGCCTCAGTGTCTCACCGTGTGGTCAGTGTCTTAGTGTCTCACGGTGTCTCAGTGTCTCACTGTGCTGTCCGTGTCTCAGTTTCTCATCATGCGGTCAATGTCTCAGTATCTCACCGTGAGGTCAGTTTCTCAGTGTCTCACTTAGCGGTCAGTGTCTCAGTGTCTCACCGTGCGGTCAGTGTTTTAGCGTCTCACCGTGTGGTCAGTGCCTCAGTGTCTCACTGTGCGGTCAGTATCTTACGGTCTCTCTGTGTGGTCAGTGCCTCAGTGTCCGACTGTGCGGTCAATGTCTCAGTGTATCACCGTATGGTCAGCGTCTCAGTGTCTCACTGTGTCTCAGTGTCCCACTGTGCTGTCCGTGTCTCAGTTTCTCACCATGAGGTCAGTGTCTCAGTATCTCATTATGCGGTCAGTGTCTCACTGTGTGGTCTGTATCTCAGTGTCTCACTGTGCGGTCAGTGTTTCAGTGTCTCACCGTGTGGTCAGTTTCTCAGTGTCTCACTTAGCGGTCAGTGTCTCAGTGTCTCACCGTGTGGTCAGTGACTCAGCGTCTCACTGTGCGGTCAGTGTTTCAGTGTCTTACCTTGTGATCAGTTTCTCAGTGTCTCATCCTGTGGTCTGTGTCTCAGTGTCTCACTGTGTGGACAGTGTCACCGTGTCTCACCGTGCGGGCAGTGTCTCAGTGTCTCACTGTGCGGTCAGTGTCTCAGTGTCTTACCGTGTGGTCAGTGTCTCACTCTACGTTCTGTTTCTCAGTGTCTCACTGTGCGATCGGTGTCTCAGTTTCTCACCGTGTGGTCAGTGTCTCAGTGTCTCACTGTGCAGTCAGTGTCTCCATGTCTCACCGTGTGGACTGTGTCTCAGTGTCTCACCGTGTGGTCAGTGTCTCAGTGTCTCACCGTGTGGTCAGTGACTCAGTGTTTCACGGTGCGGTCAGTGTCTTACGGACTCTCTGTGTGGTCAGTGCCTCAGTGTCTCACCGTGAGGTCAGTGTCTTAGTGTCTCACTGTGTGGTCCGTGTCTCAGTGTCTCACTGTGAGGTCAGTGTCTCAGTGTCTCACTGTGTGGTCCGTGTCTCAGTGTCTGAATGTGCGGTCAGTGTCTCAGTGTCTCACTGTGTGGACAGTGTCTCAGTGTCTCACCGTTCCATCAGTGACTCAGTGTCTCACAGTGCGGTCAGTGTCTCAGTGTCTTACCGTCTGGTCAGTGTCTCAGTGTCTCACTATGTGGTCAGTGTCTCAGTGTCTCACTTAGCGGTCAGTGTCTCAGTGTTTCACCGTGCGTTCAGTGTTGTAGCGTCTCACTGTGCGGTCAGTGTCTCAGTGTCTCACCCTTTGGTCCGTGTCTCAGTGTCTCACTGTGTGGTCCGTGTCTCAGTGTCTGAATGTGCGGTCAGTGTCTCAGTGTCTCACTGTGTGGACAGTGTCTCAGTGTCTCACTGTGCGGTCAGTGTCTCAGTGTCTCACTGTGTGGACAGTGTCTCAGTGTCTCACTTAGCAGTCAGTGTCTCAGTGTTTCACCTTGCGGTCAGTGTTTTAGCGTCTCACTGTGCGGTCAGTGTCTCAGTGTCTCACCCTTTGGTCCGTGTCTCAGTGTCTCACCGTGTGGTCAGTGCCTCACGGTGTGGACAGTGTCTCAGTGTCTCACTGTGTGGACAGTGTCTCAGTGTCTCACTGTGCGGTCAGTGTCTCAGTGTCTCACTGTGTCGACAGTGTCTCAGTGTCTCACCGTTCCATCAGTGACTCAGTGTCTCCCAGTGCGGTCAGTGTCTCAGTGTCTTACCGTCTGGTCAGTGTCTCAGTGTACCACCTTGTGGTCAGTGTCTCAGTGTCTCACTTAGCAGTCAGTGTCTCAGTGTTTCACCTTGCGGTCAGTGTTTTAGCGTCTCACTGTGCGGTCAGTGTCTCAGTGTCTCACCCTTTGGTCAGTGTCTCAGTGTCTCACCCTTTGGTCCGTGTCTCAGTGTCTCACTGTGTGGTCAGTGCCTCAGTGTCTCACTATGCGGTCAGTGTTTCAGAGTCTCACTGTGCAGTCAGTGTCTCAGTGTCTCACCGTGTGGCCAGTGTCTCACCCTGTGGTCCGTGTCTCAGTGTCTCACCGTGTGGTCAGTGACTCAGTGTCTCACGGTGTGGTCAGTGTCTTACGGTCTCTCTGTGTGGTCAGTGCCTCAGTGTCCCACTGTGCGGTCAGTGTCTCCGTGTCTCACTCTGTCTCAGTGTCTCAATGTGCTGTCCGTGTCTCAGTTTCTCATCGTGCGGTTAGTGTCTCAGTGTCTCACCGTGATGTCAGTGTCTCAGTGTCTCACTGTGTGGTCAGTGCCTCAGTGTCTGAATGTGCGGTCAGTGTTTTAGCGTCTCACTGTGCGGTCAGTGTCTCAGTGTCTCACTTAACAGTCAGTGTCTCAGTGTCTCACGGTGTGTTCCGCGTCTCAGTGTCCCACCGTGCGGGCAGTGTGTCAGTGTTTCACCATGTGGTCCATATATCAGTATCTCACGTGTGGTCAGTGTCTCAGTGTCTCATTATGCAGTCAGTGTCTCAGTGTCACACTTTGCAGTCAGTGTCTCAGTGTCTCAGTGTCTCACCTTGTAGTCAGTGGGTCTGTGTCTCACTGTGTGGACAGTGTCTCAGTGTCTCACTGTGTGGACAGTGTCTTAGTGTCTCACCGTGTGGACAGTGTCTCAGTGTCTCACTGTGTGGACAGTGTCTTAGTGTCTCACTCTGTCTCAGTGTCTCAATGTGCTGTCCGTGTCTCAGTTTCTCATCGTGCGGTTAGTGTCTCAGTGTCTCACCGTGATGTCAGTGTCTCAGTGTCTCACTGTGTGGTCCGTGTCTCAGTGTCTGAATGTGCGGTCAGTGTCTCAGTGTCTCACTGTGTGGACAGTGTCTCAGTGTCTCACCGTGTGGTCAGTGCCTCAGTGTCTCACTGTGCGGTCAGTGTTTTAGCGTCTCACTGTGCGGTCAGTGTCTCAGTGCCTCACTGTGCGGTCAGTGTCTCAGTGTATCACCGTGTGGTCAGTTTCTCAGTATCTCACTTAGCGGTCAGTGTCTCAGTGTCTCACGGTGTGTTCCGCGTCTCAGTGTCCCACCGTGCGGGCAGTGTGTCAGTGTCTCACCATGTGGTCCATATCTCAGTGTCTCACGTGTGGTCAGTGTCTCAGTGTCTCATTGTGCAGTCAGTGTCTCAGTGTCTCAGTGTCTCACCTTGTAGTCAGTGGGTCCGTGTCTCACCGTGTGGACAGTGTCTCAGTGTCTCACTGTGCGGTCAGTGTCTCAGTGTCTCACTGTGTAGACAGTGTGTCAGTGTCTCACTGTGCGGTCTGTGTCTCAGTGTCTCACTGTGCAGTCAGTGTCTCAGTGTCTCATTGTGTGGACAGTGTGTTAGTGTCTCACAGTGCGGTCAGTGTCTCAGTGTCTTACCGTCTGGTCACTGTCTCAGTGTCCCACTGTGCAGTCAGTGTCTCAGTGTCTCACAGTGAGGTCAGTGTCTCAGTGTCTCACGGTGAGGTCAGTGTCTCAGTGTCTCACTGTGTGGTCAATGACTCAGTGTCTCACCCTGTGGTCCGTTTCTCAGTGTCTCACCGTGTGGTCAGTGACTCAGTGTCTCACTGTGCGGTCAGTGTCTTACGGACTCTCTGTGTGGTCAGTGCCTCAGTGTCCCACTGTGCGGTCAGTGTCTCAGTGTCTCACTGTGTCTCAGTGTCTCAATGTGCTGTCCGTGTCTCAGTTTCTCATCGTGCGGTTAGTGTCTCAGTGTCTCACCGTGAGGTCAGTGTCTCAGTGTCTCACTGTGCAGTCAGTGTCTCCATGTCTCACCGTGTGGACTGTGTCTCAGTGTCTCACCGTGCGGACAGTGTCTCAGTATCTCACTGTGCAGTCAGTGTCTCAGTGTCTCACTGTGTGGTCTGTGTCTCAGTCTCTCATTTTGTGGACAGTGTCTCAGTGTCTCACCATGCAGTCAGTGGCTCACTGTCCCACCGAGTGGTCAGTGTCTCAGTGTGCAGTCAGTGTCTCTGTGTCTCACCATGTGGTCAGTATCTCACTGTGCGGTCAGTGTTTCAGGATCTCACAGTGCATTCAGTGTCTCAGTGTCTCACCGTGTGGTCAGTGTCTCACCGTGTGGTCAGTGTCTCAGTGTCTCACCGTGCAGTCAGTGCCTCAGTATCTCACCGTGTGGTCAGTGTCGCAGTGTCTCACCGTGTGGTCAGTGTCTCTGTGTCTCACCGTGCAGTCAGTGCCTCAGTATCTCACCGTGTGTTCAGTGTCGCAGTGTCTCACCGTGCGGTCAGTGTCTCTGTGTCTCACCGTGTTGTCAGTGTCACGCCGTTTGGTAAGTGTCTCAGTGTCTTACGGTGTGGTCAGTGTCTCAGTGTCTCACTGTACTGTCAGTGTCTGAGTGTCTCACCGTATGGTCAGTGACTCACTGTGCGGTCAGTGTCTCAGTATCTCACTTTGCGGTCAGTGGCTCAGTGTCTCACCGTGCGGTCAGTGTCTCACTGTGCGGGCAGTGTCTCAGTGTCTCACCCTGTGGTCCGTGTCTCAGTGTCTCACCGTGCGGTCAGTGTCTCACTGTGCGGTCAATGTCTCAGTGTCTCACCGTGTGGTCAGTGTCTCAGTGTCTCACCCTGCGGTCAGTGTCTCAGTGTCTCACGGTGCGGAACGTGTCTCAGTGTCTCACTGTGTGGTCAGTGTCTCAGTGTCTCACTGTGTGGCCAGTGTCTCACCATGTGGTCAGTGACTCAGTGTCTCACTCTGCGGTCAGAGTCTCAGTGTCTCACTGTGCTGTCCGTGTCTCAGTTTCTCATCATGCGGTCAATGTCTCAGTATCTCATCGTGAGGTCAGTTTCTCAGTGTCTCACTTAGCGGTCAGTGTCTCAGTGTCTCACCGTGCGGTCAGTGTTTTAGCGTCTCACCGTGTGGTCAGTGCCTCAGTGTCTCACTGTGCGGTCAGTATCTTACGGTCTCTCTGTGTGGTCAGTGCCTCAGTGTCCGACTGTGCGGTCAATGTCTCAGTGTATCACCGTATGGTCAGCGTCTCAGTGTCTCACTGTGTCTCAGTGTCTCAATGTGCTGTCCGTGTCTCAGTTTCTCACCATGAGGTCAGTGTCTCAGTATCTCATTGTGCGGTCAGTGTCTCACTGTGTGGTCTGTATCTCAGTGTCTCACTGTGCGGTCAGTGTTTCAGTGTCTCACCGTGTGGTCAGTTTCTCAGTGTCTCACTTAGCGGTCAGTGTCTCAGTGTCTCACCGTGTGGTCAGTGTTTTCGCGTCTCACTGTGCGGTCAGTGTTTCAGTGTCTTACCTTGTGATCAGTTTCTCAGTGTCTCATCCTGTGGTCTGTGTCTCAGTGTCTCACTGTGTGGACAGTGTCACCGTGTCTCACCGTGCGGGCAGTGTCTCAGTGTCTCACTGTGCGGTCAGTGTCTCAGTGTCTCACTGTGTGGTCAGTGTCTCAGTGTTTCACCGTATGGTCAGCATCTCAATGTCTCACTGTGTCTCAGTGACTCACTGTGCTGTCCGTGTCTCAGTGTCTCACCGTGTGGCCAGTGTCTCACCCTGTGGTCCGTGTCTCAGTGTCTCACCGTGTGGTCAGTGACTCAGTGTCTCACGGTGTGGTCAGTGTCTTACGGTCTCTCTGTGTGGTCAGTGCCTCAGTGTCCCACTGTGCAGTCAGTGTCTCAGTGCCTCACTGTGTCTCAGTGTCTCAATGTGCTGTCCGTGTCTCAGTTTCTCATCGTGCGGTTAGTGTCTCAGTGTCTCAACGTGAGGTCAGAGTCTCAGTGTCTCACTGTGTGGTCCGTGTCTCAGTGTCTGAATGTGCGGTCAGTGTGTCAGTGTCTCACTGTGCGGTCTGTGTCTCAGTGTCTCACTGTGCAGTCAGTGTCTCAGTGTCTCACTGTGGGGACAGTGTCTCAGTGTCTCACTGTATGGTCCGTGTCTCAGTGTCTCACCGTTCCATCAGTGACTCAGTGTCTCACAGTGCGGTCAGTGTCTCAGTGTCTTACCGTCTGGTCAGTGTCTCAGTGTACCACCGTGTGGTCAGTGTCTCAGTGTCTCACTGTGCTGCCCGTGTCTCAGTTTCTCATCATGAGGTCAATGTCTCAGTGTCTCACCGTGCGGTCCGTGTGTCAGTGTTTCACCGTGTGGTCAGTGTTTCAGTGTCTCACTGTGCGGTCAGTGTCTCAGTGTCTCACCATGTGGTCCGTGACTCAGTGTCTCACGGTGCGGTCAGCGTCTTACGGTCTCTCTGTGTGTTCAGTGCCTCAGTGTCCGACTGTGCGGTCAGTGTCTCAGTGTCTCACTGTGCTGTCCGTGTCTCAGTTTCTCAACGTGCGGTTAGTGTCTCAGTGTCTCACAGTGAGGTCAGTGTCTCAGTGTCTCACTGTGTGGTCAGTGACTCAGTGTCTCACCCTGTGGTCCGTGTCTCAGTGTCTCACCGTGTGGTCAGTGACTCAGTGTTTCACGGTGCGGTCAGTGTCTTACGGACTCTCTGTGTGGTCAGTGCCTCAGTGTCTCACAGTGCGGTCAGTGTCTCAGTGTCTTACCGTCTGGTCAGTGTCTCAGTGTCTCACTATGTGGTCAGTGTCTCAGTGTCTCACTTAGCGGTCAGTGTCTCAGTGTTTCACCGTGCGTTCAGTGTTGTAGCGTCTCACTGTGCGGTCAGTGTTTCAGTGTCTCACCGTGTGGTCAGTGTCTCAGTGTCTCACCCTTTGGTCCGTGTCTCAGTGTCTCACTGTGTGGTCCGTGTCTCAGTGTCTGAATGTGCGGTCAGTGTCTCAGTGTCTCACTGTGTGGACAGTGTCTCAGTGTCTCACTGTGCGGTCAGTGTCTCAGTGTCTCACTGTGTGGACAGTGTCTCAGTGTCTCACTTAGCAGTCAGTGTCTCAGTGTTTCACCTTGCGGTCAGTGTTTTAGCGTCTCACTGTGCGGTCAGTGTCTCAGTGTCTCACCCTTTGGTCCGTGTCTCAGTGTCTCACCGTGTGGTCAGTGCCTCACGGTGTGGACAGTGTCTCAGTGTCTCACTGTGTGGACAGTGTCTCAGTGTCTCACTGTGCGGTCAGTGTCTCAGTGTCTCACTGTGTCGACAGTGTCTCAGTGTCTCACCGTTCCATCAGTGACTCAATGTCTCCCAGTGCGGTCAGTGTCTCAGTGTCTTACCGTCTGGTCAGTGTCTCAGTGTACCACCTTGTGGTCAGTGTCTCAGTGTCTCACTTAGCAGTCAGTGTCTCAGTGTTTCACCTTGCGGTCAGTGTTTTAGCGTCTCACTGTGCGGTCAGTGTCTCAATGTCTCACCCTTTGGTCCGTGTCTCAGTGTCTCACCGTGTGGTCAGTGCCTCAGTGTCTCACTACACGGTCAGTGTTTCAGAGTCTCACTGTGCAGTCAGTGTCTCAGTGTCTCACCGTGTGGCCAGTGTCTCACCCTGTGGTCCGTGTCTCAGTGTCTCACCGTGTGGTCAGTGACTCAGTGTCTCACGGTGTGGTCAGTGTCTTACGGTCTCTCTGTGTGGTCAGTGTCCCACTGTGCGGTCAGTGTCTCCGTGTCTCACTCTGTCTCAGTGTCTCAATGTGCTGTCCGTGTCTCAGTTTCTCATCGTGCGGTTAGTGTCTCAGTGTCTCACCGTGATGTCAGTGTCTCAGTGTCTCACTGTGTGGTCAGTGCCTCAGTGTCTCACTGTGCGGTCAGTGTTTTAGCGTCTCACTGTGCGGTCAGTGTCTCAGTGTCTCACTTAACGGTCAGTGTCTCAGTGTCTCACGGTGTGTTCCGCGTCTCAGTGTCCCACCGTGCGGGCAGTGTGTCAGTGTCTCACCATGTGGTCCATATCTCAGTGTCTCACGTGTGGTCAGTGTCTCAGTGTCTCATTGTGCAGTCAGTGTCTCAGTGTCACACTTTGCAGTCAGTGTCTCAGTGTCTCAGTGTCTCACCTTGTAGTCAGTGGGTCTGTGTCTCACTGTGTGGACAGTGTCTCAGTGTCTCACTGTGTGGACAGTGTCTCAGTGTCTCACCGTGTGGACAGTGTCTCAGTGTCTCACTGTGTGGACAGTGTCTTAGTGTCTCACTCTGTCTCAGTGTCTCAATGTGCTGTCCGTGTCTCAGTTTCTCATCGTGCGGTTAGTGTCTCAGTGTCTCACCGTGAGGTCAGTGTCTCAGTGTCTCACTGTGTGGTCCGTGTCTCAGTGTCTGAATGTGCGGTCAGTGTCTCAGTGTCTCACTGTGTGGACAGTGTCTCAGTGTCTCACCGTGTGGTCAGTGCCTCAGTGTCTCACTGTGCGGTCAGTGTTTTAGCGTCTCACTGTGCGGTCAGTGTCTCAGTGCCTCACTGTGCGGACAGTGTCTCAGTGTATCACCGTGTGGTCAGTTTCTCAGTATCTCACTTAGCGGTCAGTGTCTCAGTGTCTCACGGTGTGTTCCGCGTCTCAGTGTCCCACCGTGCGGGCAGTGTGTCAGTGTCTCACCATGTGGTCCATATCTCAGTGTCTCACGTGTGGTCAGTGTCTCAGTGTCTCATTGTGCAGTCAGTGTCTCAGTGTCTCAGTGTCTCACCTTGTAGTCAGTGGGTCCGTGTCTCACCGTGTGGTCAGTGTCTCAGTGTCTCACTGTGTGGACAGTGTCTCAGTGTCTCACTGTGCGGTCAGTGTCTCAGTGTCTCACTGTGTAGACAGTGTGTCAGTGTCTCACTGTGCGGTCTGTGTCTCAGTGTCTCACTGTGCAGTCAGTGTCTCAGTGTCTCATTGTGTGGACGGTGTGTTAGTGTCTCACAGTGCGGTCAGTGACTCAGTGTCTTACCGTCTGGTCACTGTCTCAGTGTCCCACCGTGCGGTTAGTGTCTCAGTGTCTCACAGTGAGGTCAGTATCTCAGTGTCTCACTGTGTGGTCAGTGACTCAATGTCTCACCCTGTGGTCCGTTTCTCAGTGTCTCACCGTGTGGTCAGTGACTCAGTGTCTCACGGTGCGGTCAGTGTCTTACGGACTCTCTGTGTGGTCAGTGCCTCAGTGTCCCACTGTGCGGTCAGTGTCTCAGTGTCTCACTGTGTCTCAGTGTCTCAATGTGCTGTCCGTGTCTCAGTTTCTCATCGTGCGGTTAGTGTCTCAGTGTCTCACCGTGAGGTCAGTGTCTCAGTGTCTCACTGTGTGGTCCGTGTCTCAGTGTCTGAATGTGCGGTCAGTGTCTCAGTCTCTCATTGTGTGGACAGTGTCTCAGTGTCTCACTGTGTGGACAGTGTCTCAGTGTCTCACCGTTCCATCAGTGACTCTGTGTCTGAATGTGCAGTCAGTGTCTCAGTGTCTTACCGTCTGGTCAGTGTCTCAGTGTCTCACCGTGTGGTCATTGTCTCAGTGTCTCACTTAGCGGTCAGTGTCTCAGTGTTTCACCGTGCGTTCAGTGTTTTAGCGTCTCACTGTGCAGTCAGTGTTTCAGTGTCTCACCGTGTGGTCAGTGTCTCAGTGTCTCACCCTTTGGTTTGTGTCTCAGTGTCTCACCGTTCCATCAGTGTCTCAGTGTCCCACCGTGTGGTCAGTGTCTCAGTGTCTCACTTAGCAGTCAGTGTCTCAGTGTTTCACCGTGCGGTCAGTGTTTTAGCGTCTCACTGTGCGGTCAGTGTTTTAGTGTCTCACCGTGTGGTCAGTGTCTCAGTGTCTCACTTAGCAGTCAGTGTCTCAGTGTTTCACCATGTGGTCCGTGTCTCAGTGTCTCACCCTTTGGTCCGTGTCTCAGTGTCTCACCGTGTGGTCAGTGTTTCAGAGTCTCACTGTGCAGTCAGTGTCTCAGTGTCTCACCGTGTGGCCAGTGTCTCACCCTGTGGTCCGTGTCTCAGTGTCTCACCGTGTGGTCAGTGACTCAGTGTCTCACAGTGTGGTCAGTGTCTTACGGTCTCTCTGTGTGGTCAGTGCCTCAGTGTCCCACTGTGCGGTCAGTGTCTCCGTGTCTCACTGTGTCTCAGTGACTCACTGTGCTGTCCGTGTCTCAGTTTCTCATCGTGCGGTCAGTGTCTCAGTGTCTCACTGTGTGGTCAATGTCTCAGTGTCTCACTGTGCAGTCAGTGCCTCAGTGTCTCACTGTGTGGTCAGTGTCTTAGTGTCTCACTGTGCGGTCAGTGTCTCAGTGTCTCACCGTGTGGTCAGTGTCTCAGTGTCCCACCGTGCGGTTAGTGTCTCAGTGTCTCACCGTGCGGGCAGTGTGTCAGTGTCTCAGCGTGTGGTCAGTGTTTCAGTGTCTCACCCTGTGGTCCGTGTCTCAGCGTCTCACTGTGTGGTCAGTGTCTCAGTGTCTCACTGTGCGGTGAGTGCCTCAGTGTTTCACTGTGTGGTCAGTGTCTCAGTGTCTCACTGTGCTGCCCGTGTCTCAGTTTCTCATCATGAGGTCAATGTCTCAGTGTCTCACCGTGCGGTCCGTATGTCAGTGTTTCACCGTGTGGTCAGTGTCTCAGTGTCTCACTGTGCGGTCAGTGTCTCAGTGTCTCACCGTGTGGTCCGTGACT
This sequence comes from Hemiscyllium ocellatum, assembly GCF_020745735.1. Lineage (NCBI taxonomy): Eukaryota > Metazoa > Chordata > Chondrichthyes > Orectolobiformes > Hemiscylliidae > Hemiscyllium > Hemiscyllium ocellatum. The sequence continues at coordinate 64,321,637 of NC_083414.1, forward strand.
CAGTGTCTCACCCTGTGGTCCGTGTGTCAGTGTCTCACCATGTGGTCAGTGACTCAGTGTCTCACTGTGCGGTCAATGTCTTACGGTCTCTCTGTGTGGTCAGTGCCCCAGTGTCCGACTGTGCCGTCAGTGTCTCAGTGTCTCACCGTATGGTCAGCGTCTCAGTGTCTCACTGTGTCTCAGTGTCTCAATGTGCTGTCCGTGTCTCAGTTTCTCATCGTGCGGTTAGTGTCTCAGTGTCTCACCGTGAGGTCAGTGTCTCAGTGTCTCACTGTGTGGTCAGTGACTCAGTGTCTCACCCTGTGGTCCGTGTCTCAGTGTCTCACCGTGTGGTCAGTGACTCAGTGTCTCACGGTGCGGTCAGTGTCTTACGGACTCTCAGTGTGGTCAGTGCTTCAGTGTCCCACTGTGCGGTCAGTGTCGCAGTGTCTCACTGTGTCTCAGTGTCTCAATGTGCTGTCCGTGTCTCACTTTCTCATCGTGCAGTCAGTGTCTCAGTGTCTCACCGTGAGGTCAGTGTCTCAGTGTCTCACTGTGTGGACAGTGTCTCAGTGTCTGAATGTGCGGTCAGTATCTCACTGTGTGGACAGTGTCTCAGTGTCTCACTGTGCGGTCAGTGTCTCAGTGTCTCACTGTTTGGACAGTGTCTCAGTGTCTCACTGTGCGGTCTGTGTCTCAGTGTCTCACTGTGCCGTCAGTGTCTCAGTGTCTCACTGTGTGGACAGTGTCGCAGTGTCTCACCGTTCCATCAGTGACTCAGTGTCTCACAGTGCGGTCAGTGTCTCAGTGTCTTACCGTCTGGTCAGTGTCTCAGTGTCCCACCGTGTGGTCAGTGTCTCAGTGTCTCATTTAGCGGTCAGTGTCTCAGTGTTTCACCGTGCGGTCAGTGTTTTAGCGTCTCTCTGTGCGGTCAGTGTTTCAGTGTCTCACCGTGTGGTCAGTGTCTCAGTGTCTCATCATGCGGTCAATGTCTCAGTGTCTCACCGTGTGGTCAGTGCCTCAGTGTCTCACTGTGCGGTCAGTGTCTCAGTGTCTCACCGTGCGGTCAGTGTTTCAGTGTCTCACTGTGTGGTTCGTGTCTCAGTGTCTGAATGTGCGGTCAGTGTCTCAGTGTCTCACTGTGTGATTAGATTAGATTAGACTTACAGTGTGGAAACAGGCCCTTCGGCCCAACAAGTCCACACCGACCCGCCGAAGCGAAACCCACCCATACCCCTACATTACCCCTTACCTAACACTATGGGCAATTTAGCATGGCCAATTCACCTGACCCGCACATCTTTGGACTGTGGGAGGAAACCGGAGCACCCGGAGGAAACCCACGCAGACACGGGGAGAACGTGCAAACTCCACACAGTCAGTCGCCTGAGTCGGGAATTGAACCCGGGTCTTCAGGCGCTGTGAGGCAGCAGTGCTAACCACTGTGCCACCGTGCCGCCCACTATGCCCACTGTGCGGTCAATGTCTTACGGTCTCTCTGTGTGGTCAGTGCCCCAGTGTCCGACTGTGCCGTCAGTGTCTCAGTGTCTCACCGTATGGTCAGCGTCTCAGTGTCTCACTGTGTCTCAGTGTCTCAATGTGCTGTCCGTGTCTCAGTTTCTCATCGTGCGGTTAGTGTCTCAGTGTCTCACCGTGAGGTCAGTGTCTCAGTGTCTCACTGTGTGGTCAGTGACTCAGTGTCTCACCCTGTGGTCCGTGTCTCAGTGTCTCACCGTGTGGTCAGTGACTCAGTGTCTCACGGTGCGGTCAGTGTCTTACGGACTCTCAGTGTGGTCAGTGCTTCAGTGTCCCACTGTGCGGTCAGTGTCGCAGTGTCTTACCGTCTGGTCAGTGTCTCAGTGTCCCACTGTGTGGACAGTGTCTCTGTGTCTCACTGTATGGTCCGTGTCTCAGTGTCTCACCGTTCCATCAGTGACTCAGTGTCTGACAGTGCGGTCAGTGTCTCAGTGTCTTACCGTCTGGTCAGTGTCTCAGTGTCCCACCGTGTGGTCAGTGTCTCAGTGTCTCACTTAGCAGTCAGTGTCTCAGTGTCTCACTGTGTGGTCAGTAACTCAGTGTCTCACCGTGTGGACAGTGTCTCAGTGTCTCACCGTGTGCACAGTGATGCCAAGTCTCACCGTACGGTCAGTGTCTCAGTATCACATCATGCGGTCAGTGTCTCAGTGTCTCACAGTGTGGTCTGTGTCTCAGTGTCACACCGTGTGGTCAGTGTGTCAGTGTCTCACTGTGCGGTCTGTGTCTCAGTGCCTCCCCGTGTAGTCAGTGTCTCACTGTGCGGTCAGTGTCTTAGTGTTACATTGTGTGGTCAGTGTCTCAGTGTCTCACTTGTGGTCAGTTTCTCAGTGTCTCACCGTGTGGTCTGTTTCTCAGTGTCTCACCTTTTGGTCAGTATCTCAGTGTCTCACCGTGCGGTCAGTGTCTCAGTGTCTCACCGTGCGGTCAGTGTCTCAGCATCTCACTGTGTGGTCAGTGTCTCAGTGTCTCACTTTGTGGTTAGTATCTCAGTGTCTCACCATGCGGTCAGTGTGTCAGTGTCTCACCGTGCGGTCAGTGTCTCAGTGTCTCACCATGCGGTCAGTGTCTCAGCGTCTCACTGTGTGGTCAGTGTCTCAGTGTCTTACCATGTGCACAGTGACGCCGAGTCTCACTGTGCGGTCAGTGTCTCAGTGTCTCACTGTGTGGTCAGTGTCTCACTGTGCGGTCAGTGTCTTAGTGTTACATCGTGCGGTCAGTGTCTCAGTGTCTCACTGTGCGGTCTGTGTCTCAGTGTCTTACCGTCTGGTCAGTGTCTCAGTGTCTCACCGTGTGGTCAGTTTCTCAGTATCTCACCTTTTGGTCAGTTTCTCAGTGTCTCACCATGTGGTCAGTGTCTCAATGTCTCACCGTCTGGTCAGTGTCTCAGTGTCTCACTGTGTGGTCAGTGTCTCAGTGTCTCACCATGTGGTCAGTGTGTCAGTGTCTCACCGTGCGGTCAGTGTCTCAGCATCTCACTTTGTGGTCAGTGTCTCAGTGTCTCACTGTGTGGTCAGTGTCTGAGCCTCTCACTGTGTGGTCAGTGTGTCAGTGTCTCACTGTGCGGTCCGTGCCTCAGTGTCTCACTGTGCGATTAGTGTCTCAGTGTCTCCCTGTGTGGTCCGTGTCTCAGTGTCTCACCATGTGGTCAGTGTCTCAGTGTCTCACCGTGTGGTCAGTTTCTCAGTGTCTCACCTTGTAGTCAGTGTCTCAGTGTCTCACTGTGCTGTCAGTGTCTCAGTGTCACATCGTGCGATCAGTGTCTCGATGTCTCACCGTGCGGTCAGTGTCTCAGTGTCTCACTGTGTGGTCAGTGTCTCAGTGTCTCACTGTGCGTCAGTGTCTCCATGTCTCACCGTGTGGTCTGTGTCTCAGTGTCTCACCGTGCGGTCCGTGTCTCAGTATCTCATCAGGCGGTCAGTGTCTCAGTGTCTCACCGTGTGGTCAGTGTCTCAGTGTCTCACCGTGTGGTCAGTTTCTCAGTGTCTCACCTCGTAGTCAGTGTCTCAGTGTCTCACCGTGCGGTCAGTGTCTCAGTGTCACATCGTGCGATCAGTGTCTCGATGTCTCACAGTGCGGTCAGTGTGTCAGTGTCTCACCGTGTGGTCAGTGTCTCCGTGTCTCACCTTGTAGTCAGTGACTCAGTGTCTCACCGTGTGGTCAGTTTCTCAGTGTCTCACCTTTTGGTCAGTATCTCAGTGTCTCTCCGTGTGGTCAGTGTCTCAGTTTCTCACCGTGTGCCCAGTGACGCCGAGTCTCACCGTACAGTCAGTGTCTCAGTCTCACACGTGCTGTCAGTGTGTCAGTGTCTCACTGTGTGGTCAGTGTCTCAGTGTCTCATCGTGCGGTCAGTGCCTCAGTGTCTCAACGTGCGGTCAGTGTCTCAGTGACTCACCATGTGGTCAGTGCCTCACTGTGCAGTCAGTGTCTCAGTGTCTCACCGTGCGGTCAGTGTCCCAGTGTCTCACTGTGTGGTCAGTGTCTCAGTGTCTCACCGTGTGGTCAGTGTCTCAGTGTCTCACTGTGTGGTCTGTGTCTCAGTGCTTCCCCGTGTGGTCAGTGTCTCACTGTGCGGTCAGTGTCTTAGTGTTACATCGTGTGGTCAGTTTCTCAGTGTCTCACCGTGTGGTCTGTTTCTCAGTGTCTCACCTTTTGGTCAGTATCTCAGTGTCTCATCATGCGGTCAGTGTGTCAGTGTCTCACCGTGTGGTCAGTGTCTCAGTGTCTTACCATGTGCACAGTGACGCCGAGTCTCACTGTGCGGTCAGTGTCTCAGTGTCTCACTGTGTGGTCAGTGTCTCACTGTGCGGTCAGTGTCTTAGTGTTACACCGTGCGGTCAGTGTCTCAGTGTCTCACTGTGCGGTCTGTGTCTCAGTGTCTTACCGTCTGGTCAGTGTCTCAGTGTCTCACCGTGTGGTCAGTGTCTCAATGTCTCACCGTCTGGTCAGTGTCTCAGTGTCTCACTGTGTGGTCCGGTCTCAGTGTCTCACCATGTGGTCAGTGTCTCAGTGTTTCACCGTGTGGTCAGTGTCTCACTGTGCGGTCAGTGCCTCAGTGTCTCACTGTGCGATTAGTGTCTCAGTGTCTCACCGGGCGGTCAGTGTCTCAGTATCTCACTGTGCGTCAGTGTCTCCATGTCTCCCCGTGTGGTCTGTGTCTCAGTGTCTCACCGTGCGGTCCGTGTCTCAGTATCTCATCAGATGGTCAGTGTCTCAGTGTCTCACTGTGTGGTCCGTGTCTCAGTGTCTCACCGTGTGGTCAGTGTCTCTGTGTCTCACCGTGTGGTCAGTTTCTCAGGGTCTCACCTCGTAGTCAGTGTCTCAGTGTCTCACCGTGCGGTCAGTGTCTCAGTGTCACATCGTGCGATCAGTGTCTCGATGTCTCACAGTGCGGTCAGTGTGTCAGTGTCTCACCGTGTGGTCAGTTTCTCCGTGTCTCACCTTTTGGTCAGTATCTCAATGTCTCTCCTTGTGGTCAGTGTCTCAGTTTCTCACCGTGTGCCCAGTGACGCCGAGTCTCACCGTACAGTCAGTGTCTCAGTCTCACACGTGCCGTCAGTGTGTCAGTGTCTCAGCGTGTGGTCAGTGTGTCAGTGTCTCACCGTGTGGTCAGTGTCTCAGTGTCTCACTGTGTGGTCAGTGTCTCAGTGTCTCACCTTGTGGTCAGTATCTCAGTGTCTCACCGTGTGGTCAATGTCTCAGTGTCTCATCGTGCGGTCAGTGCCTCAGTGTCTCAACGTGCGGTCAGTGTCTCAGTGACTCACCATGTGGTCAGTGTCTCACTGTGCAGTCAGTGTCTCAGTGTCTCATCATGCGGTCAGTGTCGCAGTGTCTCACTGTGTGGTCAGTGTCTCAGTGTCTCACCGTGCGGTCAGTGTCCCAGTGTCACACCGTGTGGTCAGTGTGTCAGTGTCTCACTGTGCGGTCTGTGTCTCAGTGCCTCCCCGTGTGGTCAGTGTCTTAGTGTTACATCGTGTGGTCAGTGTCTCAGTGTCTCACTTGTGGTCAGTTTCTCAGTGTCTCACTGTGTGGTCTGTTTCTCAGTGTCTCACCTTTTGGTCAGTATCTCAGTGTCTCACCATGCGGTCAGTGTGTCAGTGTCTCACCATGCGGTCAGTGTGTCAGCGTCTCACTGTGCGGTCAGTGTCTCAGTGTCTCACCTTGTGGTTAGTATCTCAGTGTCTCACCATGCGGTCAGTGTGTCAGTGTCTCACCATGCGGTCAGTGTCTCAGTGTCTCACCGTGCGGTCAGTGTCTCAGCGTCTCACTGTGTGGTCAGTGTCTCAGTGTCTTACCATGTGCACAGTGACGCCGAGTCTCACCGTGTGGTCAGTGTCTCAGTGTCTCACTGTGTGGTCAGTGTCTCACTGTGCGGTCAGTGTCTTAGTGTTACATCGTGCGGTCAGTGTCTCAGTGTCTCACTGTGCGGTCTGTGTCTCAGTGTCTTACCGTCTGGTCAGTTTCTCAGTATCTCACCTTTTGGTCAGTTTCTCAGTGTCTCACCATGTGGTCAGTGTCTCAATGTCTCACCGTCTGGTCAGTGTCTCAGTGTCTCACCATGTGGTCAGTGTCTCAGTGTCTCACCGTGCGGTCAGTGTCTGAGCGTCTCACCGTGTGGTCAGTGTCGCAGTGTCTCAACATGCGGTCAGTGTCTCAGTGTCTCACGTGTGGTCAGTATCTCAGTGTCTCTTCGTGTGGTCAGTGTCTCAGTGTCTCACCGTGTGCCAAGTGACGCCGAGTCTCACCGTACCGTCAGTGTCTCAGCATCTCACTTTGTGGTCAGTGTCTCAGTGTCTCACTGTGTGGTCAGTGTCTCAGTCTCTCACTGTGTGGTCAGTGTGTCAGTGTCTCACTGTGCGGTCCGTGCCTCAGTGTCTCACTGTGCGATTAGTGTCTCAGTGTCTCACTGTGTGGTCCGTGTCTCAGAGTCTCACCATGTGGTCAGTGTCTCAGTGTCTCACCGTGTGGTCAGTTTCTCAGTGTCTCACCTTGTAGTCAGTGTCTCAGTGTCTCACTGTGCAGTCAGTGTCTCAGTGTCACATCGTGCGATCAGTGTCTCGATGTCTCACCGTGTGGTCAGTGTCTCAGTGTCTCACCGTGCAGTCAGTGTCTCTGTGTCTCACTGTGTGGTCAGTGTCTCAGTGTCTCACCGTGCGGTCCGTGTCTCAGTGACTCAGTGTGTGGTCAGTGGCTCATCGTGTGGTCAGTGTCTCAGTGTCTCACCGTGTGGTCAGTGTCTCAGTGTCTCAACGTGCGGTCAGTGTCTCAGTGTCTCACGTGTGGTCAGTATCTCAGTGTCTCACTGTGTGGTCAGTGTCTCAGTGTCTCACGGTGTGCCCAGTGACGCCGAGTCTCACCGTACAGTCAGTGTCTCAGTGTCTCACAATGTGGTCAGTGTGTCAGTGTCTCACCGTGCGGTCAGTGTCTCAGCATCTCACTTTGTGGTCAGTGTCTCAGTGTCTCACCTTGTGGTCAGTATCTCAGTGTCTCACCGTGTGGTCAGTGTGTCAGTGTCTCACTGTGTGGTCAGTGTCTCAGTGACTCACCATGTGGTCAGTGTTTCACTGTGCCGTCAGTGTGTCAGTGTCTCACAGTGTGGTCAGTGTGTCAGTGTCTCACCGTGCGGTCAGTGTCTCAGCATCTGACTTTGTGGTCAGTGTCTCAGTGTCTCACCGTGTGGTCAGTTTCTCAGTGTCTCACCTTTTGGTCATTGTCTCAGTGTCTCTCCGTGTGGTCAGTGTCTCAGTGTCTCACTGTGCGGTCTGTGTCTCAGTGCCTCCCCGTGTGGTCAGTGTCTCACTGTGCGGTCAGTGTCTTAGTGTTACATTGTGCGGTCAGTGTCTCAGTGTCTCACCGTGTGGTCAATGTCTCAGTGTCTCAATGTGCGGTTCGTGTCTCGATGTCTCACCATGCGGTCAGTGTGTCAGTGTCTCACTGTGTGGTCAGTGTCTCAGTGTCTCACCGTGTGGTCAATGTCTCAGTGTCTCAATGTGCGGTTCGTGTCTCGATGTCTCACCATGTGGTCAGTGTCTCAGTGTCTCACTGTGTGGTTAGTGTCTCAGTGTCTCACTGTGTGGTCAGTTTCTCTGCGTCTCACTGTGCGGTCAGTGTCTCAGTGTCTCACCGTGCGGTCAGTGTCCCAGTGTCTCACTGTGTGGTCCGTGTCTCAGTGTCTCACTGTGCGGTCAGTGTCTCAGTGTCTCACCGTGTGGTCAGTGTCTCAGTGTCTCACCTTTTGGTCAGTGTCTCAGTGTCTCACTGTGCGGTCTGTGTCTCAGTGCCTCCCCGTGTGGTCAGTGTCTCACTTTGCGGTCAGTGTCTTAGTGTTACATTGTGCGGTCAGTGTCTCAGTGTCTCACCGTGTGGTCAATGTCTCAGTGTCTCACTATATGGTCAGTGTCTCAGTGTCTCACCGTGTGGTCACTGCCTCAGTGTCTCAATGTGCGGTTCGTGTCTCGATGTCTCACCATGCGGTCAGTGTGTCAGTGTCTCACTATGTGGTCAGTGTCTCAGTGTCTCACCGTGTGGTCAGTGTCTCAGTGTCTCACTGTGTGGTCAGTGTCTCAGTGTCTCACTGTGTGGTTAGTGTCTCAGTGTCTCACTGTGTGATCAGTGTCTCAGTGTCTCACAGTGTGGTCTGTGTCTCAGTGTCTCACTGTGCGGTCAGCATCTCGTTTCACTGTGTGGTCAGTATCTCAGTGTCTCACCGTGCGGTCAGTGTCCCAGTGTCTCACCGTGCGGTCAGTTTCTCTGCGTCTCACTGTGCGGTCAGTGTCTCAGTGTCTCACGTGCGGTCAGTGTCCCAGTGTCTCACTGTGTGGTCAGTGTCCCAGTGTCTCACTGTGCGGTCAGTGTCTCAGTGTCTCACTGTGTGGTCATTGTCTCAGTGTCTCACCGTGCGGTCAGTGCCTCAGTGTCTCACTGTGCGATTAGTGTCTCAGTGTGTCACGGTGCGGTCAGTGTGTGGTCAGTGGCTCATCGTGTGGTCAGTGTCTCAGTGTCTCACCGTGTGGTCAGTGTCTCAGTGTCTCAACGTGCGGTCAGTGTCTCAGTGTCTCACCGTGTGGTCAGTGTCTCAGTGTCACACGTGCTGTCAGTGTGTCAGTGTCTCACCGTGTGGTCAGTGTGTCAGTGTCTCACCGTGCGGTCAGTGTGTCAGTGTCTCACTTTGTGGTCAGTTTCTCAGTGTCTCACCTTGTAGTCAGTGTCTCAGTGTCCCACCGTGTGGTCAGTTTCTCAGTGTCCCACCGTGCGGTCAGTGTCTCAGTGTCACACCTGCTGTCAGTGTGTCAGTGTCTCACTGTGTGGTCAGTGTGTCAGTGTCTCACCGTGCGGTCAGTGTCTCAGCATCTCACTTTGTGGTCAGTGTCTCAGTGTCTCACCTTGTGGTCAGTATCTCAGTGTCTCACCGTGTGGTCAGTGTCTCAGTGTCTCACTGTGTGGTCAGTGTCTCAGTGACTCACCATGTGGTCAGTGTCTCACTGTGCAGTCAGTGTCTCAGTGTCTCACCGTGTGGTCAGTGTCTCAGTGTCTCACTGTGCGGTCAGCATCTCGTTGTCTCACTGTGTGGTCAGTGTCTCAGTGTCTCACTGTGTGGTCAGTGTCTCAGTGCCTCACCGTGTGCACGTTGACGCCGAGTCTCACCGTACGGCCAGTGTCTCAGTGTCTCACAGTGTGGTCTGTGTCTCAGTGTCTCACTGTGCGGTCAGCATCTCGTTGTCTCACTGTGTGGTCAGTGTCTCAGTGTCTCACCGTGCGGTCAGTGTCCCAGTGTCTCACCGTGCGGTCAGTTTCCCTGCGTCTCACTGTGCGGTCAGTGTCTCAGTGTCTCACCGTGCGGTCAGTGTCCCAGTGTCTCACTGTGTGGTCAGTGTCTCAGTGTCTCACTGTGTGGTCATTGTCTCAGTGTCTCACCGTGCGGTCAGTGCCTCAGTGTCTCACTGTGCGATTAGTGTCTCAGTGTGTCACGGTGCGGTTAGTGTCTCAGTGTGTCACGGTGCGGTTAGTGCCTCAGTGTGTCACGGTGCGGTTAGTGTCTCAGTGTGTCACGGTGCGGTTAGTGCCTCAGTGTGTCACGGTGCGGTTAGTGCCTCAGTGTGTCACGGTGCGGTTAGTGTCTCAGTGTCTCACCGTGCGGTCAGTGCCTCAGTGTCTCACCGTGCGGTTAGTGCCTCAGTGTGTCACCGTGCGGTTAGTGTCTCAGTGTGTCACGGTGCGGTTAGTGTCTCAGTGTGTCACGGTGCGGTTAGTGCCTCAGTGTTTTACTGTGAGATCAGCGTCTCAGTGTCTCACCGTGCGGTCAGTGTCTGAGTGTCTCTCTGTGTGGTCAGTGTCTCAGTGTCTCACCGTGCGGTCAGTGTCTGAGTGTCTCTCTGTGTGGTCAGTGTCTCAGTGTCTCACTGTGTGGTCAGTGTCTCAGTGTCTCACCGTGCGGTCAGTGTCTGAGTGTCTCTCTGTGTGGTCAGTGTCTCAGTGTCTCACCGTGCGGTCAGTGTCTGAGTGTCTCTCTGTGTGGTCAGTGTCTCAGTGTCTCACTGTGTGGTCAGTGTCTCAGTGTCTCACCGTGCGGTCAGTGTCTGAGTGTCTCTCTGTGTGGTCAGTGTCTCAGTGTCTCACCGTGCGGTCAGTGTCTGAGTGTCTCTCTGTGTGGTCAGTGTCTCAGTGTCTCACCGTGCGGTCAGTGTCTGAGTGTCTCTCTGTGTGGTCAGTGTCTCAGTGTCTCACCGTGTGGTCAGTGTCTCAGTGTCTCACCATGTACACAGTGACGCCGAGTCTCACCGTACGGTCAGTGTCTCAGTATCACATCATGCGGTCAGTGTCTCAGTGTCTCAAAGTGTGGTCAGTGCCTCAGTGTCTCACCGTATGGTCAGCATCTCGTTGTCTCACCGTGCGATCAGTGTCTCAATGTCTCACCGTGCGGTCAGTGTCTCAGTATCACACTGTGTGGTCAGTGTCTCACTTGTGCGATTAGTGTCTCAGCGTCTCACTGTGTGGTCAGTGTCTCAGTGTCTCACCGTGTGCACAGTGACGCCAAGTCTCACCGTACGGTCTGTGTCTCAGTGTCTCACTGTGTGGTCAGTTTCTCTGCGTCGCACTGTGTGGTCAGTGTCTCAGTGTCTCATCCTGCGGTCAGTGCCTCAGTGTCTCACTGTGTGATCAGTTTCTCTGCGTCTCACTGTGCGGTCAGAGTCTCAGTGTCTCACTGTGCGGTCAGTGTCTCACTGTGCGGTCAGTGTCTCAGTGTCTCACCGTGTGCACAGTGACACCGAGTCTCACCGTACGGTCAGTGTCTCAGTGTCACATCGTGCCGTCAGTGTCTCAGCGTGTGGTCAGTGTGTCAGTGTCTCACCGTGCGGTCAGTTTCTCAGCGTCTCACTGTGTGGTCAGTGTCTCAGTGTCTCACTGTGCGGTCAGTGTCTCAGTGTCTCACCTTTGGTCAGTATCTCAGCGTCTCACCGTGTGGTCAGTGTCTCAGTGTCTCACTGTGCAGTCAGTGTCTCAGTGTCTCACTGTGTGGTCAGTGTCTCACTGTGCGGTCAGTGTCTTAGTGTTACATCGTGCGGTCAGTGTCTCAGTGTCTCACTGTGCGGTCAGTGTCTCAGTGTCTTACCGCCTGGTCAGTGTCTCAGTGTCTCACCGTGTGGTCAGTTTCTCAGTATCTCACCTTTTGGTCAGTTTCTCAGTGTCTCACCATGTGGTCAGTGTCTCAATGTCTCACCGTCTGGTCAGTGTCTCAGTGTCTCACTGTGTGGTCCGGGTCTCAGTGTCTCACCATGTGGTCAGTGTCTCACCGTGTGGTCAGTGTCTCAGTGTCTCACCGTGTGCACAGTGACGCCGAGTCTCACCGTGCGGTCAGTGCCTCAGTGTCTCACTGTGCGATTAGTGTCTCAGTGTTTTACTGTGAGATCAGCGTCTCAGCGTCTCTCCGAGTGGTCAGTGTCTCTCTTTCTCACTGTGTGCTCAATGGCACACTTTGTGGACAGTTTCTCAGTGTCTCAACGTGCGGTCAGTGTCTCAGTGTCTCACCGTGTGGTCAGTGTCTCAGTGTCTCACTGTGTGGTCAGTTTCTCTGCGTCTCACTGTGTGGTCAGTGTCTCAGTGTCTCACCGTGCGGTCAGTTTCTCTGCGTCTCACTGTGCGGTCAGTGTCTCAGTGTCTCACCGTGTGGTCTGTGTCTCAGTGTCTCACCGTGCGGTCCGTGTCTCTGTATCTCATCAGGCGGTCAGTGTCTCAGTGTCTCACTGTGTGGTCCATGTCTCGGTGTCTCACCGTGCGGTCAGTGTCTCAGTGTCTCACCGTGTGGTCAGTTTCTCAGTGTCTCACCTTGTAGTCAGTGTGTCAGTGTCTCACTGTGCGGTCAGTGTCTCAGCGTCTCACCGTGCGCTCAGTGTCTCAGTGTCTCACCGTGCGGTCCGTGTCTCAGTGACTCAGTGTGTGGTCAGTGGCTCATCGTGTGTTCAGTGTCTCAGTGTCTCACTGTGTGGTCAGTGTCTCAGTGTCTCAACGTGCGGTCAGTGTCTCAGTGTCTCACCGTGCGGTCCGTGTCTCAGTGACTCAGTGTGTGGTCAGTAACTCATCGTGTGGTCAGTGTCTCAGTGTCTCACCGTGTGGTCAGTGTCTCAGTGTCTCAACGTGCGGTCAGTGTCTCACGTGTGGTCAGTTTCTCAGTGTCTCACCTTGTAGTCAGTGACTCAGTGTCTCACCGTGTGGTCAGTTTCTAAGTATCTCACCTTTTGGTCAGTATCCCAGTGTCTCACTGTGTGGTCAGTGTCTCAGTGTCTCACCGTGCGGTCCGTGTCTCAGTGACTCAGTGTGTGGTCAGTGGCTCATCGTGTGGTCAGTGTCTCAGTGTCTCACCGTGTGGTCAGTGTCTCAGTGTCTCAACGTGCGGTCAGTGTCTCAGTGTCTCACGTGTGGTCAGTATCTCAGTGTCTCACTGTGTGGTCAGTGTCTCAGTGTCTCACGGTGTGCCCAGTGACGCCGAGTCTCACCGTACAGTCAGTGTCTCACAATGTGGTCAGTGTGTCAGTGTCTCACCGTGCGGTCAGTGTCTCAGCATCTCACTTTGTGGTCAGTGTCTCAGTGTCTCACCTTGTGGTCAGTATCTCAGTGTCTCACCGTGTGGTCAGTGTGTCAGTGTCTCACTGTGTGGTCAGTGTCTCAGTGACTCACCATGTGGTCAGTGTTTCACTGTGCCGTCAGTGTGTCAGTGTCTCACAGTGTGGTCAGTGTGTCAGTGTCTCACCGTGCGGTCAGTGTCTCAGCATCTGACTTTGTGGTCAGTGTCTCAGTGTCTCACCGTGTGGTCAGTTTCTCAGTGTCTCACCTTTTGGTCATTGTCTCAGTGTCTCTCCGTGTGGTCAGTGTCTCAGTGTCTCACCGTGTGGTCAGTGTCTCAGTGTCTCACTGTGCGGTCTGTGTCTCAGTGCCTCCCCGTGTGGTCAGTGTCTCACTGTGCGGTCAGTGTCTTAGTGTTACATTGTGCGGTCAGTGTCTCAGTGTCTCACCGTGTGGTCAATGTCTCAGTGTCTCAATGTGCGGTTCGTGTCTCGATGTCTCACCATGCGGTCAGTGTGTCAGTGTCTCACTGTGTGGTCAGTGTCTCAGTGTCTCACCGTGTGGTCAATGTCTCAGTGTCTCAATGTGCGGTTCGTGTCTCGATGTCTCACCATGTGGTCAGTGTCTCAGTGTCTCACTGTGTGGTTAGTGTCTCAGTGTCTCACTGTGTGGTCAGTTTCTCTGCGTCTCACTGTGCGGTCAGTGTCTCAGTGTCTCACCGTGCGGTCAGTGTCCCAGTGTCTCACTGTGTGGTCCGTGTCTCAGTGTCTCACTGTGCGGTCAGTGTCTCAGTGTCTCACCGTGTGGTCAGTGTCTCAGTGTCTCACCTTTTGGTCAGTGTCTCAGTGTCTCACTGTGCGGTCTGTGTCTCAGTGCCTCCCCGTGTGGTCAGTGTCTCACTTTGCGGTCAGTGTCTTAGTGTTACATTGTGCGGTCAGTGTCTCAGTGTCTCATCGTGCGGTCAGTGCCTCAGTGTCTCAACGTGCAGTCAGTGTCTCAGTGACTCACCATGTGGTCAGTGTCTCACTGTGTGGTCAGTGTCTCAATGTCTCACTTTGTGGTCAGTGTCTCAGTGTCTCACCGTACAGTCAGTGTCTCAGTCTCACACGTGCCGTCAGTGTGTCAGTGTCTCACTGTGTGGTCAGTGTCTCAGTGTCTCACCTTGTGGTCAGTATCTCAGTGTCTCACCGTGTGGTCAGTGTCTCAGTGTCTCATCGTGCGGTCAGTGCCTCAGTGTCTCAACTTGCAGTCAGTGTCTCAGTGACTCACCATGTGGTCAGTGTCTCACTGTGCAGTCAGTGTCTCAGTGTCTCACCGTGCGGTCAGTGTCCCAATGTCTCACTGTGTGGTCAGTGTCTCAGTGTCTCACCGTGCGGTCAGTGTCCCAGTGTCTCACCGTGTGGTCAGTGTGTCAGTGTCTCACCTTTTGGTCAGTGTCTCAGTGTCTCTCCGTGTGGTCAGTGTCTCAGTGTCTCACTGTGCGGTCTGTGTCTCAGTGCCTCCCCGTGTGGTCAGTGTCTCACTGTGCGGTCAGTGTCTTAGTGTTACATCATGTGGTCAGTGTCTCAGTGTCTCACTTGTGGTCACTTTCTCAGTGTCTCACCGTGTGGTCAGTTTCTCAGTGTCTCACCTTTTGGTCAGTATCTCAGTGTCTCACCATGCGGTCAGTGTGTCATTGTCTCACCGTGCGGTCAGTGTGTCAGCGTCTCACTGTGTGGTCAGTGTCTCAGTGTCTCACCTTTGGTCAGTATCTCAGTGTCTCACCGTGTGGTCATCATCTCGTTGTCTCACTGCGTGGTCAGTGTCTCAGTGTCTCACCGTGCGGTCAGTGTCTCAATGTCTCACTGTGCGGTCAGTATCTCAGTGTCTCACCGTGCGGTCAGTGTCTCAGTGTCTCACTGTGCGGTCAGTGTCTCAGTGTCTCACCGTGCGGTCAGTGTCTCAGCGTCTCACTGTGTGGTCAGTGTCTCAGTGTCTCACAGTGTGGTCTGTGTCTCAGTGTCTCACTGTGCGGTCAGTATCTCAGTGTCTCGCCGTATGGTCATCATCTCGTTGTCTCACTGCGTGGTCAGTGTCTCAGTGTCTCCCTGTGTGGTCAGTGTCTCAGTCTCTCACCGTGCGGTCAGTTTCTCTGCGTCTCACTGTGCGGTCAGTGTCTCAGTGTCTCACCGTGCGGTCAGTGTCTCAGTGTCTCACCATGCGGTCAGTGTGTCAGTGTCTCACCATGCGGTCAGTGTCTCACTGTGTGGTCATTGTCTCAGTGTGTCACGGTGCGGTCAGTGTCTCAGTGTCTCACCTTTTGGTCAGTATCTCAGTGTCTCACCGTGCGGTCAGTGTGTCAGTGTCTCACCATGCGGTCAGTGTCTCATTGTCTCACCGTGCGGTCAGTGTGTCAGCGTCTCACTGTGTGGTCAGTGTATCAGTGTCTCACCTTTGGTCAGTATCTCAGTGTCTCACCGTGTGCACAGTGACGCCGAGTCTCACCGTACGGTCAGTGTCTCAGTGTCTCACAGTGTGGTTTGTGTCTCAGTGTCTCACTGTGCGGTCAGTATCTCAGTGTCTCGCCGTATGGTCATCATCTCGTCTCACTGCGTGGTCAGTGTCTCAGTGTCTCACTGTGTGGTCAGTGTCTCAGTCTCTCACCGTGCGGTCAGTTTCTCTGCGTCTCACTGTGCGGTCAGTGTCTCAGTGTCTCACCGTGCGGTCAGTGTGTCAGTGTCTCACCGTGCGGTCAGTTTCTCTGCGTCTCACTATGCGGTCAGTGTCTCAGTGTCTCACCGTGCGGTCAGTTTCTCTGCGTCTCACTATGCGGTCAGTGTCTCAGTGTCTCACCGTGCGGTCAGTGTGTCAGTGTCTCACCGTGCGGTCAGTTTCTCTGCGTCTCACCGTGCGGTCCGTGTCTTAGTGTCTCACTGTGCGATCAGTGTCTCAGTGTCTCACTGTGTGGACAGTGTCTCAGCGTCTCACTGTGTGGTCAGTGCCTCAGTGTCTCACTGTGCGGTCAGTGTCTCAGTGTCTCACTGTGTGGTCAGTGTCTCAGTGTCTCACCGTGCGGTCAGTGTCTCAGCGTCTCACTGTGTGGTCAGTGTCTCAGTGTCTCACCGTGCGGTCAGTGTGTCAGTGTCTCACCGTGCGGTCAGTCTCTCAGTGTCTCACTGTGTGGTCATTGTCTTAGTGTGTCACGGTGCGGTCAGTGTCTCAGTGTTTTACTGTGAGATCAGCGTCTCAGCGTCTCTCCGAGTGGTCAGTGTCTCTGTTTCTCACTGTGTGCTCAGTGGCACACTGTGTGGTCAGTTTCTCACCGTGCGGTCCATGTATCAGAGTCTCACCGTGTGGTCAGTGTCTCAGTGCCTCACCGTGCGGTCAGTGCCTTACTGTGCAGGCAGTGCCTCAGTGTCTCACTGTGTGGTCAGTGTCTCAGTGTCTCACTGTGTGGAGAGTCTCTTAGTGTCTCACTCTGTGGTCAGTGCCTCAGTGTCTCACCGTGTGGTCAGTGTCTCAGTGTCTCACCGTGCGGTCAGTGTCTCAGTATCTCACTGTGCGGTCAGTGTCTCAGCGTCTCACCGTGTGGTCAGTGTCTCAGTGTCTCACTGTGTGGTCATTGTCTCAGTGTGTCACGGTGCGGTCAGTGCCTCAGTGTTTTACTGTGAGATCAGCGTCTCAGTGTCTCTCCGAGTGGTCAGTGTCTCTGTTTCTCACTGTGTGCTCAGTGGCACACTGTGTGGTCAGTGTCTCAGTGTCTCACCGTGCGGTCCATGTCTCAGTGTCTCACCGTGCGGTCAGTGTCTCAGTGTCGCACTGTGTGGTCAGTGCCTTACTGTGCAGGCAGTGCCTCAGTGTCTCACTTTCCGGTCTGTATCTCAGTGTCTCACTGTGCGGTCAGTATCTGCGTCTCACTGTGCGGTCAGTCGCTCAGTGTCTCACCGTGCGGTCAGTGTCCCAGTGTCTCACTGTGTGGTCAGTGTCTCAGTGTCACATCATGCGGTCAGTGTCTCAGTGTCTCACAGTGTGGTCAGTATCTCAGTGTCTCGCCGTCTGGTCAGCATCTCGTTGTCTCACTGTGTGGTCAGTGTCTCAGTGTCTCACTGTGTGGTCAGTGTCTCAGTGTCTCACTGTATGGTCAGTTTCTCTGCGTCTCACTGTGCGGTCAGTGTCTCAGTGTCTCACCGTGCGGTCAGTGTGTCAGTGTCTCACCGTGCGGTCAGTTTCTCTGCGTCTCACTGTGCGGTCAGTGTCTCAGTGTCTCACTGTGCAGTCAGTGTCCCAGTGTCTCACTGTGTGGTCATTGTCTCAGTGTGTCACGGTGCGGTCAGTGCCTCAGTGTTTTACTGTGAGATCAGCGTCTCAGTGTCTCTCTGAGTGGTCAGTGTCTCAGTGTCTCACAGTGTGGTCAGTATCTCAGTGTCTCGCCGTCTGGTCAGCATCTCGTTGTCTCACTGTGTGGTCAGTGTCTCAGTGTCTCACTGTGTGGTCAGTGTCTCAGTGTCTCACTGTATGGTCAGTTTCTCTGCGTCTCACTGTGCGGTCAGTGTCTCAGTGTCTCACCGTGCGGTCAGTGTGTCAGTGTCTCACCGTGCGGTCAGTTTCTCTGCGTCTCACTGTGCGGTCAGTGTCCCAGTGTCTCACTGTGTGGTCATTGTCTCAGTGTGTCACGGTGCGGTCAGTGCCTCAGTGTTTTACTGTGAGATCAGCGTCTCAGTGTCTCTCTGAGTGGACAGTGTCTCAGTGTCTCACAGTGTGGTCAGTATCTCAGTGTCTCGCCGTCTGGTCAGCATCTCGTTGTCTCACTGTGTGGTCAGTGTCTCAGTGTCTCACTGTGTGGTCAGTGTCTCAGTGTCTCACTGTATGGTCAGTTTCTCTGCGTCTCACTGTGCGGTCAGTGTCTCAGTGTCTCACCGTGCGGTCAGTGTGTCAGTGTCTCACCGTGCGGTCAGTTTCTCTGCGTCTCACTGTGCGGTCAGTGTCCCAGTGTCTCACTGTGTGGTCATTGTCTCAGTGTGTCACGGTGCGGTCAGTGCCTCAGTGTTTTACTGTGAGATCAGCGTCTCAGTGTCTCTCTGAGTGGTCAGTGTCTCTGTTTCTCACTGTGTGCTCAGTGGCACACTGTGTGGACAGTGTCTCACCGTGTGGTCCATGTCTCAGTGTCTCACTGTGTGGTCAGTGTCTCAATGTCTCACCGTGTGGTCAGTGCCTTACTGTGCAGGCAGTGCCTCAGTGTCTCACTGTGTGGAGAGTCTCTTAGTGTCTCACTGTGCGGTCAGTGTCTGAGTGTCTCTCTGTGTGGTCAGTGTCTCAGTGTCTCACCATGTACACAGTGATGCCGAGTCTCACCGTACGGTCAGTGTCTCAGTGTCACATCATGCGGTCAGTGTCTCAGTGTATCACTGTGCGGTCGGTGTCTCAGTGTCTCACCGTATGGTCAGCATCTCGTTGTCTCACTGTGTGGTCAGTGTCCCAGTGTCTCACCGTGCGGTCAGTTTCTCTGCGTCTCACTGTGCGGTCAGTGTCTCAGTGTCTCACCGTGCAGTCCGTGTTTCAGTGTCTCACTGTCCGGTCTGTATCTCAGTGTCTCACCGTGCGTTATGTAAAGGGGAGTGGGTGTGAGAGTACAGAAAGGGGAGTGGGTGTGACATTATATAAAGGGTGTGGGTGTGAGAATATAGAAAGGGCAGTGTGTGTGAAAGTATAGAAAGGGGAGTGGGTGTGACAGTATAGAAAGGGGAGTGGGTGTGAGTATTTAGATAGGGCAGTGGGTGTGACTGTATGGAAAGGGGAGTGGGTGTGACAGTATAGAAAGGGGAGTGGGTGTGAGTATTTAGATAGGGCAGTGGGTGTGACTGTATGGAAAGGGGAGTGGGTGTAAGAGTATAGAAAGAGGAGTGGGTGTGACAGTATAGAAAGGGGAGTGGGTGTGAGAGTATACAAAGGGCAATGTGTGAGACAGTATAGAGAGGGGAGTGAGTTGGCAATATAGAAAAGGCAGTGTGTGTGACAGTATAGAAAGAGGAGTGAGTGTGACACTATAGAAGGTGGACTGGGTGTGAGAGTATAGAAAGGGAAGTGGGTGTGACAGTTTAGGAAGTGGAGTGGGTGTGAGAGTATAGAGAGGGGAGTGGGTGTGGCAGTGTAGAGAGGGGAGTGGGTGTGGCAGTATAGAAAGGGGAGTGGCTTTGGTCATATAGGAAAAGCCACGGTATTGCATTGGGATAAATGGTGTCATTCCCTGTTGTTTGAATACAGTTCTGTGCCTGTCTGTGGGAAACGGGGTTGCTGGGCTGTCCCGCAGGAACCTGTTCTCATCCGCCTTGGTGAGGTCAGGGTCCTGGACACACTGACCCTCCCAGCTCCTGAACTCTTACACCCAAACACTGAGTGTAAGAGTTCAGGCTTCGACATCTATCTCTGTCTATGCTGAAGTGGTAATCTGAGTGTACAGTGGAATGGAAATGTGGGACTGATGAAGTTTCATTTTGATAAAAATTGCATTTGTTGAAGTGATTCATGGGGAAAGGCTGGAGAGCCACGGGTGCCTTCGAAGTAACTGAATGGTGCTTTGTCTCTATCGTTGCCTGTCCTCCGAATTTTGACTCATTCCAACACAAATTGCCATAGACCAAGGGGGCTGCCCATTCTGCAAACGGACTAAATGCTCCTGTGTTACTGGGGGTGTTGAAACTGAACCCAGGGCTGGAGGGCAGTCCGAATCCTGGCTGCTGGATTTGGTGGGTGTTAGTGGCTGTTTCAGAGGAATAGCTAGAAAGCTTTGTTCGAGTCTATGGTGATGTCAGGGACAGTCGGATCAATCTGCCGACACAGCTGCCCAACTAGAGGTTGTTGTTTTGATGGGGACGGTCTGCAAAATGAAACCATTCTCAAAACGTGGCACAGCCCTAGGAAGTACCATAGGCTGAGAAGATGTGCTTGTTTAACAGCAACATCCAGTCTGTGTACCTCCAATGCAGTGCTGCATCTAGCCTATGTAACTCCAATGCAGTTCTGGAACCAGTCTGTGTAACTCCATGCAATATTGGATGCAGTGTTTGTAACTCCAATGCAGTGCTGCTTCCAGTCTCTGTAACTCCATGCAGTGCTGCATCCAGTCTCTGTAGCTCCATGCAGTGCTGCATCCGGTCTCTGTAACACCATGCAGTACCCCATCCAGTCTGTGTACCTCCAATGCATTGCTGCATCTAGTCTGTGTAACTCTGTGCAGTGCCCCATCCAGTCTGTGTGACTCTATTCAGTGCTGCATCCCGTCTCTGTAGCTGCATGCAGTGTTGGATGCAGTCTCTGCAACTGAATGCAGTGCTGGATCAGGTCTGTGTAACTCTATGCAGTTCCACATAGAGTCTCTGTAACCCCATGCAGTTCTGCATCCAGTCTGTGTAACTCCAAGCAGTGCTGCATGCAGTCTCTGTAGCTCCATGCAGTGCTGCATCTAGCCTGTGTAACTCCAATGCGGTGCTAGATCTAGTCTGTGTAACCCCATGCAATATTAAATGCTGTCTCTGTAACTCCACGCAGTGCTGCATCCAGGCTGTGTAACTCAATGCAGTGATGCAACCCGTCTCTGTAATTACATGCAGTGCTGCATCCTGTCTCTGTAACTCTATGCAGTGCTGAATCCAGTCTGTGTAAGTCCATGCAGTGCTGCATGCAGTCTGTGTACCTCCGTGCAGTGCTGCATCCAGTCTCTGTAACTCCATGCAGTGCTGCATCCAGCCTCTGTAACTCCATGCAGTGCTGCATCCCGTCTCTGTAACTCCATGCAGCACTGCATCCAGTCAGTATAAGTCCTTGCAGTGCTGCATGCAGTCTGTGTACCTCCGTGCAGTGCTGCATCCAGTCTCTGTAACTCCATGCAGTGCTGCATCCAGTCTGTGTAACTCCATGCAGTGTCCCATCCAGTCTGTGTGACTCCATGCAGTTCTGCTTCCCATCTCTGTAGCTTCATGCAGTGTTGGATGCAATCTCTGCAACTGAATGCAGTGCTGGATCAGGTTTGTGTAACTCCATGCAGTGCTGCATCCAGTCTCTGTAACTCCAATGCAGTGTTGCATCCAGTCTGTATAACTCCATGCAGCGCAGCATCCAGTCTGTGTAACACCAATGCAGAGCTGCATCCAGTATGTGTAATTCCATGCAGTGGTGTATCCATTCTCTGTAACTCCATGCAGTGCTGCATCCAGTCTGTGTAAGTCGATGCAGTGCTGCATGCAGTCTGTGTACCTCCGTGCAGTGCTGCATCCAGTCTCTGTAACTCATGCAGCGCTGCATCCAGTCTGTGTAACTCCATGCAGTGCTGAATCCACTCTGTGTAACTCCATGCCGTGCTGCATCCAGTCTGTGTAAATCCATGCAGTGCTGCATCCCGTCTCTGTAACTCCATGCAGCGCTGCATCCAGGCTGTGTAACTCCAGTGCAGACTTGCATCCAGTCTGTATAACTCCATGCAGTGCTGCATCCCATTTCTGTAACTCCATTCAGTGCTGCATCTAGGCTGTGTAACTCCATGCAGTGCTGCATCCTGTAACTGCAACTTCATGGAGTGCTGCATCCAGTCTGTGTAACTCCAATGCAGTGCTGCATCCAGTCTGTGTAGCTCCAATGCAGTGCTGCATCCAGTCTCTGTAACTCCATGCAGCGCTGCATCCCATCTCTGTAACTCCATACAGTGCTGCATCCAGACTGCGTAGCTCCAATGCTGTGCTGCATTCAGTCTGTGTCACACCATGCAGGGCTGCAGCCGTCTCTGTAGCTCCATGCAGCGCAGCATCCAGCCTGTGTAACTCCATACAGTGCTGCATCCAGTCACTGTAACTCCATGCAGTGCTGCATGCAGTCTGTGTACCTCCAAGCAGTGCTGCATCCAGTCTCTGTAATTCCATGCAGCGCTGCATGCAGTCTGTGTAACTCTATGCAATGCTGCATCCCGTCTCTGTAACTCCATGCAGTGCTGCATCCAGTCTGCATAGCTCCATGCAGTGCTGCTTCCAGTCTCTGTAGCTCCATGCAGTATTGGATGCAGTCTCTGTAACTCCAATGTAGTATTGCATCCAGTCTGTGTAACTCCAATGCAGTGTTGCATGCAGTCTGTGTACCTCCATGCAGTGCTGCATCCAGTCTCTGTAATTCCATGCAGCGCTGCATCCAGTCTGTGTAACTCTATGCAATGCTGCATCCCGTCTCTGTAACTCCATGCAGTGCTGCATCCAGTCTGCATAGCTCCATGAAGTGCTGCTTCCAGTCTCTGTAGCTCCATGTAGTATTGGATGCAGTCTCTGTAACTCCAATGTAGTATTGCATCCAGTCTGTGTAACTCCATGAAGTGCTGCAACCAGTCTGTGTAACTCCATACAGTGCTGCATACAGTCTCTGTAACTCCATACAGTGCTGAAGCTAGCCTGTGTAACTCCAATGCGGTTCTGGAACCAGTCTGTGTAACTCCATGAAATATTGGATGCAGTGTCTGTAACTCCATGCAGTGCTGCATCCAGTCTCTGTAACTCCATGCAGTGCTGCATCCAATCTCTATAACTCCATGCAGTGCTGCATCCAGTGTCTGTAACTCCATGCAGTGCTGCATCTCATTTCTGTAACTCCATGCAGTGCTGCACCTGTCTCTGTAACTCCATGCAGTGCTGCATCCAATCTCTATAACTCCATGCAGTGCTGCATCCAGTCTCTGTAGCTCCATGCAGTGCTGCATCCAGTTTTCGTAACTCCATGCGGTGCTGCATCCAGTCTCTGTAACACCATGCAGTGTCCCATCCAGTCTGTGTACCTCGAATGCAATGCTGCATCCAGTTAGTGTAACTCCACGCAGTGCTGCATTCAGTCTGTGACTCCATGCAGTGCTGCATCCAGTCTGTGGAACTCTGTGCAGTGCCCCATCCAGTCTGTGTGACTCCATGCAGTGCTGCATCCCGTCTCTGTAGCTGCATGTAGTGTTGGATGCAGTCTCTGTAACTGAATGCAGTGCTGGATCAGGTTTGTGTAACTCCATGCAGTGCTGCATTCAGTTTGTGTAACTGCATGCAGTGCTGCATCCAGTCTGTGTAACTCCATGCAGTGCTGCATCCAGTCTGTGTAACTCCAAGCAGTTCCGCATGCAGTCTCTCCAACCCCATGCAGTGCTGCATTCAGTCTCTGTAATTCCATGCAGTGCTGCCTCCTAACTGTGTAACTCCAATGCGGTGCTAAATCTAGTCTGTGTAACTCCATGCAATATTGAATGCAATCCGTGTAACTCCAAAGCAATGCTGCATCAAGTCTGTGTAACTCCATGCAGTGCTGGATCCAGTCTCTGTAGCTGCATGCAGTGTTGGATGCAGTCTCTGTAACCCCATGCAGTGCTGGATCAGGTCTGTGTAACTCCATGAAGTTCTGCATCAAGTCTCTGTAACGCCATGCAGTGCTGCATCCCATCTCTGTCACCCCAGGCATTGCTGCATCCAGTCTGTGTAACTGCATGCAGTGGTGCATCCAGTCTCTGTAGCTAAATGCAATATTGGATGCAGTCTCTGTGTAACTCCATGCAGGGCTGGATCAGGTCTATGTAACTCCATGCAGTGTTGCATTCAGTCTGTGTAACTCCAAGCAGTTCCGCATGCAGTCTCTGTAACTCCATGCAGTGCTGCATCCACTCTCTGTAACTCCATGCAGTGCTGTATCCAGTCTTTGGAACTCCATGTAGTGCTGCATCCTGTCTCTGTAACTCCAATGCATTGCTGCATCCAGTGTCTGTAACTCCATGCAGTGCTGAAGCTAGCCTGTGTAACTCCAATGTGGTTCTGGAACCAGTCTGTGTAACTCCATGAAATATTGGATGCAGTGTCTGTAACTCCATGCAGTGCTGCATCCAGTCTGTGTAACTCCATGCAGTGCTGCATCCAGTCTGTGTAACTCCATGCAGTGTAGCATCCAGTCACTGTAACTCCATGCAGTGCAGCATCCAGTCTGTGTGACTCCAATCAGTGCTGCATCCAGTCACTGTAACTCCATGCAGTGCTGTATCCAGTCTGCCCAACTCCATGAAGTGCTGCATCCCGTCTCTGTAACTCCATGCAGTGCTGTATCCAGTCTGTGGAACCCCATGCAGTGCTGCATCCAGTGTCTGTAACTCCATGCAGTGCTGAAGCTAGCCTGTGTAACTCCAATGCGATTCTGGAACCAGTCTGTGTAACTCCATGAAATATTGGATGAAGTGTCTGTAATTCCAATGCAGTGCTGCATCCAGTCTCTGTAACTCCATGCAGTGCTGCATTCAGTCTGGGTAACTGCGTGCAGGGCTGCATCCAGTCTGTGTACCTCCATACAATGCAGTGTTGCATCCAGTCTCTATAATTCCACGCAGTGCTGCATCCAGTCTGTGTAACCCCATGCAGTGCAGCATCCCATCTCTGTAACTACATGCAGTGCTGCATTCAGTCTCTATAACCCCATGCAGTGCTGCACCCAGTTTGTATAGCTCCATGCAGTGCTGCATCCCATCTCTGTAACTCCATGCAGTGTTGCATCCAGTCTCTGTTGCTCCATGCAGTGCAGTATCCAGTCTGTGCAAGTCCATGTAGAGCTGCATGCAATCTGTGTACCTCCAATGCAGTACTGCATGCCGTCTCTGTAACTCCATGTAGTGCTGCACCCTGTCTCTGTATCTCCATGCAGTGCTGCATCCGGTCTCTGTAACACCATGCAGTGCCCCATCCAGTCTGTGTACCTCCAATGCAGTGCTGCATCCAGTTAGTGTAACTCCATGCAGTGCTGCATCCAGTCTGTGTAACTCCATGCAGTGCTGCATCCCGTCTCTGTAGCTGCATGTAGTGTTGAATGCAGTCTCTGTAACTGAATGCAGTGCTGGATCAGGTCTGTGTAACTTCATGCAGTGCTGCATTCAGTCTGTGTAAATGCATGCAGTGCTGTATCCAGTCTGTGTAACTCCAAGCAGTTCCACATGCAGTCTCTGTAACCCCATGCAGTGCTGCATCCAGTTGCTGTAACTCCAATGCAGTGCTGCATCTAGTCTCTGTAATTCCATGCAGTGCTGCCTCCTAACTGTGTACCTCCAATGCGGTGCTAGATCTAGTCTGTGTGACTCCAAAGAAATGTTGCATCCAGTCTCTGTAACTCCATGCAGTGCTGCATCCAGTCTGTGTAACTCTATGCAGTGCTGCATCCAGTCTCTGTAGCTCCATGCAGTGTTGCATCCAGGCTGTGTAACTCCTTGCAGTGCTGCAGCCCGACTCTGTAACTCCAGTGCAGTGTTGCATGCAGTCTGTATAACTCCATGCCGTGCTGCATCCAGTCTGTATCACTCCATGCAGTGCTGCATCCAGTCTTTGTAACTCCATTCAGTGCTGCAACAAGTCTCTGTAACTACATGCAGTGCTGCTTCCCTTTCTGTAACTTCATTCAGTTCTGCATCCAGGCTGTGTAACTCTATGCAATGCTGCATCCAGTCTGTCTAGCTCCAATATAGTGCTGTATCCAGTCTCTGTAACTCCATAAAGTGATGCATCCAGTTTGTGTAACTCCATGCAGTGCTGCATCCAGTCTGTATAACTCCATGCTGTTCTGCATTCAGTCTGTGTAACTCCATGCAGTGTTGCATTCAGTCTGTGTAACTCCATGCAGTGCTGCAGCCGTCCCTGTAACTCCATGCAGTGCAGCATCCAGTCTCTGTGACTACATGCAGTTCTACATTCAGTCTGTGTAATTCCATGCAGTGCTGCATCTAGTCTGTGTAACTCCATGCAGTGCTGCATCCAGTCTCTGTAACTCCATGCAGTGCTGCATCTAGTCTGTGTAACTCCATTCAGTGCTGCATCCAGTCTGTGTAACTCCATGCAGTTCAACATCCAGTCTGTGTAACTCCATGCAGGACTGCATCCAGTCTCTGTAATTCCATGCAGTGCTGCATCCAGTACATGTAACTCCATGCAAGGCTGCATTCAGTCTGTGTAACTCCATACAGTCCTGCATCGTGTCTGTGTACCTCCAATGCAGTGTTGCATCCAGTCTGCGTAACTCCATGTAGTGCTGTATTCAGACTCAGTAATTCCAATGCAGTGCTGCATCCATACTCTGTAATTCCAATGCAGTGCTGCATCCAATCTGTGTAACGCCATGCAGTGCTGCATCCAGTCTGTGTATCTACATTCAGTGCTGGATCCAGTTTCTATAACTCTAATGCAGTGCTGCATCCAGTCTGTGTAACTCCATACAGTGCTGCATCCAGTCACAGTAACTTCATGCAGTGCTGCATGATGTCTCTGTAGCTCCATGCAGTGCTGCATTCAGTCTGTGTAACTCCAATGCAGTGCTGCATCCAGTCTCTGTAACTTCATGCAGTGCTGCATGATGTCTCTGTAGCTCCATGCAGTGCTGCATTCAGTCTGTGTAACTCCAATGCAGTGCTGCAGCCTGTCTCTGTAACTTCATGCAATACTGCATCCTATCTGTGTAACTCCATACAGTGCTGCATCCAGTCTCTGTAACTCCATGCAGTGCTGCATCCAGTCTCTGTAACTCCATGCAGTGCTGCATCCAGTCTGTGTAACTCCATGTAGTGCTGAATCCATTTTTTTGTAACTCCAATGCAGTGCTGGATCCAGTCTGTGTAACTCCATGCAGTGCTCCATCCAGTCTCTGAAACTCCATTCAGTCCTGCTTCCAGTTTGTGTAACCCCATGCAGTGCTGCATCCAGTCTGTGTAACTCTATACAGTGCTGCATCTAGTCTGTGTAACTCCATGCAGTACTGCATCCAGTCTATGTGAATCCATGCAGTGCTGCATCTAGTCTGTGTAGCTCCATGCAGTGCTGAATCCAGTCTCTGTAGCTGCATGCAGTGTTGGATGCAGTCTCTGTAACCCCATGCAGTGCTTGATCAGGTCTGTGTAACTCCATGAAGTTCTGCATCCAGTTTCTGTAACCCCATGCAGTGCTGCATCCCATCTCTGTAACCCCATCTCTGAAATTCCAAGCAGTGCTGCACCCAGTCTCTGTAACTCCATGCAGTCCTGAATCCAGTCTCTATAACTCCATGCAGTGCTGCATCCAGGCTGTATAACTCCATGCAATGCTGCATTCCGTATATGCAACTTCATAGAGTGTTGTATCCAGTCTGTGTAGCTCCAATGCAGTGTTGCATCCAGTCTGTGCAGCTCTGTGCAGTGCTGCATCCCATCTGTATTACTCCATGCAGTGCTGCATCCAGTCTGCATAGCTCCATGCAGTGCTGCTTCCAGTCTCTGTAGCTCCATGCAGTATTGGATGCAGTCTCTGTAACCCAAATGTAGTGTTGCATCCAGTCTGTGTAACTCCAATGCAGTGCTGCATCCCGTCTGTGTAACTCCATACAGTGCTGCATCCCATCTGTGTAACTCCATACAGTGCTGCATTAAGTCTCTGTAACTCCAGGCAGTGCTGCATCCAGACTCTGTAACTCCATGCAGTGCTGTATCTAGTCACAGTAACTTCATTCAGTGCTGCATGCTGTCTCTGTACCTCCATGCAGTGCTACATCCAGTCTGTGTAACCCCAAGCAGTTCTGCATCCAGTCGGTGTGACTCCATGCAGTGCTGCTTCCAGTCTCTGTAGCTCCATGCAGTATTGGATGCAGTCTCTGTAACCCAAATGTAGTGTTGCATCCAGTCTGTGTAACTCCAATGCAGTGCTGCATCCCGTCTGTGTAACTCCATACAGTGCTGCATCCCATCTGTGTAACTCCATACAGTGCTGCATTAAGTCTCTGTAACTCCAGGCAGTGCTGCATCCAGACTCTGTAACTCCATGCAGTGCTGTATCTAGTCACAGTAACTTCATTCAGTGCTGCATGCTGTCTCTATAATTCCACGCAGTGCTGCATCCAGTCTGTGTAACCCCATGCAGTGCAGCATCCCATCTCTGTAACTACATGCAGTGCTGCATTCAGTCTCTATAACCCCATGCAGTGCTGCACCCAGTTTGTATAGCTCCATGCAGTGCTGCATCCCATCTCTGTAACTCCATGCAGTGTTGCATCCAGTCTCTGTTGCTCCATGCAGTGCAGTATCCAGTCTGTGCAAGTCCATGTAGAGCTGCATGCAATCTGTGTACCTCCAATGCAGTACTGCATGCCGTCTCTGTAATTCCATGTAGTGCTGCACCCTGTCTCTGTATCTCCATGCAGTGCTGCATCCGGTCTCTGTAACACCATGCAGTGCCCCATCCAGTCTGTGTACCTCCAATGCAGTGCTGCATCCAGTTAGTGTAACTCCATGCAGTGCTGCATCCAGTCTGTGTAACTCCATGCAGTGCTGCATCCCGTCTCTGTAGCTGCATGTAGTGTTGAATGCAGTCTCTGTAACTGAATGCAGTGCTGGATCAGGTCTGTGTAACTTCATGCAGTGCTGCATTCAGTCTGTGTAAATGCATGCAGTGCTGTATCCAGTCTGTGTAACTCCAAGCAGTTCCACATGCAGTCTCTGTAACCCCATGCAGTGCTGCATCCAGTTGCTGTAACTCCAATGCAGTGCTGCATCTAGTCTGTGTAACTCTATACAGTGCTGCATCTAGTCTGTGTAACTCCATGCAGTACTGCATCCAGTCTATGTGAATCCATGCAGTGCTGCATCTAGTCTGTGTAGCTCCATGCAGTGCTGAATCCAGTCTCTGTAGCTGCATGCAGTGTTGGATGCAGTCTCTGTAACCCCATGCAGTGCTTGATCAGGTCTGTGTAACTCCATGAAGTTCTGCATCCAGTTTCTGTAACCCCATGCAGTGCTGCATCCCATCTCTGTAACCCCATCTCTGAAATTCCAAGCAGTGCTGCACCCAGTCTCTGTAACTCCATGCAGTCCTGAATCCAGTCTCTATAACTCCATGCAGTGCTGCATCCAGGCTGTATAACTCCATGCAATGCTGCATTCCGTATATGCAACTTCATAGAGTGTTGTATCCAGTCTGTGTAGCTCCAATGCAGTGTTGCATCCAGTCTGTGCAGCTCTGTGCAGTGCTGCATCCCATCTGTATTACTCCATGCAGTGCTGCATCCAGTCTGCATAGCTCCATGCAGTGCTGCTTCCAGTCTCTGTAGCTCCATGCAGTATTGGATGCAGTCTCTGTAACCCAAATGTAGTGTTGCATCCAGTCTGTGTAACTCCAATGCAGTGCTGCATCCCGTCTGTGTAACTCCATACAGTGCTGCATCCCATCTGTGTAACTCCATACAGTGCTGCATTAAGTCTCTGTAACTCCAGGCAGTGCTGCATCCAGACTCTGTAACTCCATGCAGTGCTGTATCTAGTCACAGTAACTTCATTCAGTGCTGCATGCTGTCTCTGTACCTCCATGCAGTGCTACATCCAGTCTGTGTAACCCCAAGCAGTTCTGCATCCAGTCGGTGTGACTCCATGCAGTGCTGCTTCCAGTCTCTGTAGCTCCATGCAGTATTGGATGCAGTCTCTGTAACCCAAATGTAGTGTTGCATCCAGTCTGTGTAACTCCAATGCAGTGCTGCATCCCGTCTGTGTAACTCCATACAGTGCTGCATCCCATCTGTGTAACTCCATACAGTGCTGCATTAAGTCTCTGTAACTCCAGGCAGTGCTGCATCCAGACTCTGTAACTCCATGCAGTGCTGTATCTAGTCACAGTAACTTCATTCAGTGCTGCATGCTGTCTCTATAATTCCACGCAGTGCTGCATCCAGTCTGTGTAACCCCATGCAGTGCAGCATCCCATCTCTGTAACTACATGCAGTGCTGCATTCAGTCTCTATAACCCCATGCAGTGCTGCACCCAGTTTGTATAGCTCCATGCAGTGCTGCATCCCATCTCTGTAACTCCATGCAGTGTTGCATCCAGTCTCTGTTGCTCCATGCAGTGCAGTATCCAGTCTGTGCAAGTCCATGTAGAGCTGCATGCAATCTGTGTACCTCCAATGCAGTACTGCATGCCGTCTCTGTAACTCCATGTAGTGCTGCACCCTGTCTCTGTATCTCCATGCAGTGCTGCATCCGGTCTCTGTAACACCATGCAGTGCCCCATCCAGTCTGTGTACCTCCAATGCAGTGCTGCATCCAGTTAGTGTAACTCCATGCAGTGCTGCATCCAGTCTGTGTAACTCCATGCAGTGCTGCATCCCGTCTCTGTAGCTGCATGTAGTGTTGAATGCAGTCTCTGTAACTGAATGCAGTGCTGGATCAGGTCTGTGTAACTTCATGCAGTGCTGCATTCAGTCTGTGTAAATGCATGCAGTGCTGTATCCAGTCTGTGTAACTCCAAGCAGTTCCACATGCAGTCTCTGTAACCCCATGCAGTGCTGCATCCAGTTGCTGTAACTCCAATGCAGTGCTGCATCTAGTCTCTGTAATTCCATGCAGTGCTGCCTCCTAACTGTGTACCTCCAATGCGGTGCTAGATCTAGTCTGTGTGACTCCAAAGAAATGTTGCATCCAGTCTCTGTAACTCCATGCAGTGCTGCATCCAGTCTGTGTAACTCTATGCAGTGCTGCATCCAGTCTCTGTAGCTCCATGCAGTGTTGCATCCAGGCTGTGTAACTCCTTGCAGTGCTGCAGCCCGACTCTGTAACTCCAGTGCAGTGTTGCATGCAGTCTGTATAACTCCATGCCGTGCTGCATCCAGTCTGTATCACTCCATGCAGTGCTGCATCCAGTCTTTGTAACTCCATTCAGTGCTGCAACAAGTCTCTGTAACTACATGCAGTGCTGCTTCCCTTTCTGTAACTTCATTCAGTTCTGCATCCAGGCTGTGTAACTCTATGCAATGCTGCATCCAGTCTGTCTAGCTCCAATATAGTGCTGTATCCAGTCTCTGTAACTCCATAAAGTGATGCATCCAGTTTGTGTAACTCCATGCAGTGCTGCATCCAGTCTGTATAACTCCATGCTGTTCTGCATTCAGTCTGTGTAACTCCATGCAGTGTTGCATTCAGTCTGTGTAACTCCATGCAGTGCTGCAGCCGTCCCTGTAACTCCATGCAGTGCAGCATCCAGTCTCTGTGACTACATGCAGTTCTACATTCAGTCTGTGTAACTCCATGCAGTGCTGCATCTAGTCTGTGTAACTCCATGCAGTGCTGCATCCAGTCTCTGTAACTCCATGCAGTGCTGCATCTAGTCTGTGTAACTCCATTCAGTGCTGCATCCAGTCTGTGTAACTCCATGCAGTTCAACATCCAGTCTGTGTAACTCCATGCAGGACTGCATCCAGTCTCTGTAATTCCATGCAGTGCTGCATCCAGTACATGTAACTCCATGCAAGGCTGCATTCAGTCTGTGTAACTCCATACAGTCCTGCATCGTGTCTGTGTACCTCCAATGCAGTGTTGCATCCAGTCTGCGTAACTCCATGTAGTGCTGTATTCAGACTCAGTAATTCCAATGCAGTGCTGCATCCATACTCAGTAATTCCAATGCAGTGCTGCATCCAATCTGTGTAACGCCATGCGGTGCTGCATCCAGTCTGTGTATCTACATTCAGTGCTGGATCCAGTTTCTATAACTCTAATGCAGTGCTGCATCCAGTCTGTGTAACTCCATACAGTGCTGCATCCAGTCACAGTAACTTCATGCAGTGCTGCATGATGTCTCTGTAGCTCCATGCAGTGCTGCATTCAGTCTGTGTAACTCCAATGCAGTGCTGCATCCAGTCTCTGTAACTTCATGCAGTGCTGCATGATGTCTCTGTAGCTCCATGCAGTGCTGCATTCAGTCTGTGTAACTCCAATGCAGTGCTGCAGCCTGTCTCTGTAACTTCATGCAATACTGCATCCTATCTGTGTAACTCCATACAGTGCTGCATCCAGTCTCTGTAACTCCATGCAGTGCTGCATCCAGTCTGTGTAACTCCATGTAGTGCTGAATCCAGTCTGTGTAACTCCATACAGTGCTGGATCCATTTTTTTGTAACTCCAATGCAGTGCTGGATCCAGTCTGTGTAACTCCATGCAGTGCTCCATCCAGTCTCTGAAACTCCATTCAGTCCTGCTTCCAGTCTGTGTAACCCCATGCAGTGCTGCATCCAGTCTGTGTAACTCTATACAGTGCTGCATCTAGTCTGTGTAACTCCATGCAGTACTGCATCCAGTCTATGTGAATCCATGCAGTGCTGCATCTAGTCTGTGTAGCTCCATGCAGTGCTGAATCCAGTCTCTGTAGCTGCATGCAGTGTTGGATGCAGTCTCTGTAACCCCATGCAGTGCTTGATCAGGTCTGTGTAACTCCATGAAGTTCTGCATCCAGTTTCTGTAACCCCATGCAGTGCTGCATCCCATCTCTGTAACCCCATCTCTGAAATTCCAAGCAGTGCTGCACCCAGTCTCTGTAACTCCATGCAGTCCTGAATCCAGTCTCTATAACTCCATGCAGTGCTGCATCCAGGCTGTATAACTCCATGCAATGCTGCATTCCGTATATGCAACTTCATAGAGTGTTGTATCCAGTCTGTGTAGCTCCAATGCAGTGTTGCATCCAGTCTGTGCAGCTCTGTGCAGTGCTGCATCCCATCTGTATTACTCCATGCAGTGCTGCATCCAGTCTGCATAGCTCCATGCAGTGCTGCTTCCAGTCTCTGTAGCTCCATGCAGTATTGGATGCAGTCTCTGTAACCCAAATGTAGTGTTGCATCCAGTCTGTGTAACTCCAATGCAGTGCTGCATCCCGTCTGTGTAACTCCATACAGTGCTGCATCCCATCTGTGTAACTCCATACAGTGCTGCATTAAGTCTCTGTAACTCCAGGCAGTGCTGCATCCAGACTCTGTAACTCCATGCAGTGCTGTATCTAGTCACAGTAACTTCATTCAGTGCTGCATGCTGTCTCTGTACCTCCATGCAGTGCTACATCCAGTCTGTGTAACCCCAAGCAGTTCTGCATCCAGTCGGTGTGACTCCATGCAGTGCTGCATCCAGTCTGTGTAATTCTATACAGTACTGCATCGAGTCTGTGTTACTTCATACAGTGCTGAATCAAGACTCTATAACTCCATGCAGTGCTGCATCCAGTCTCTGTAACTCCATGCAGTGCTGCATCTAGTCCGTATAACTCTGTGTAGTGTCCCATCCAGTCGGTGTGACTCCATGCAGTGCTGCATCCAGTCACTGCAACTCAGTGCAGTGCTGCATCCAGTCTGTATAACTCCATGCAGTGCTGCATCCAGCCTGTGTAACTCTGTGCAGTGCTGCATCTAGTCTGTGTAGCTCCATGCCGCGCACCATCCAGTCTGTGTAACTCCATGCAGTGCTGCATCTAGTCTGTGTAGCTCCATGCCGCGCACCATCCTGTCTGTGTAACTCCATGCAGTGCTGCATCCAGACTGTGTAACACCATACAGTGCTGGATCCATTTTCTGTAACTCCAATGCAGTGCTTCACCCAGTCTGTGTAACTCCAATGCAGTGCTGCATCCAGTCTGTGTAACTCCATACAGTGCTGGATCCATTTTTGTAACTCCAATGCAGTGCTGCATCCAATCTGTGTAAGTCCATGCAGTGCTGCATCCAGTCTGTGTAACTCCATACAGTGCTCTATCCAGTCTGTGTAAGACCATGCAGTGCTGCATCCAATCTCTGTAAATCCATGCAGTGCTGCATCCAGTCTGTCTAACTCCATACAGTGCTGCATCCAGTCTCTGTAACTCCATGCAGTGCTGCATCCAATCTGTGTAAGTCCATGCAGTGCTGCATCCAGTCTCTGTAACTCCATGCAATGCTCCATCCAGTCTGTGTAACTTCATACAGTGCTGGATCCAGTTTCTGTAACTCTATTAGTGCTGCTTCCAGTCTGTGTAACTCCATGCAGTGCTGCATCCAGTCTGTGTAACTCCAATGCAGTGCTGCATCCAGTCTCTGTAACTTCATGCAGTGCTGCATGATGTCTCTGTAGCTCCATGCAGTGCTGCATTCAGTCTGTGTAACTCCAATGCAGTGCTGCAGCCTGTTTCTGTAACTTCATGCAATACTGCATCCAGGCTGTGTAACACCATGCAGTGCTGCATCCATTCTCTGTAACTCCATGCAGTGCTGCGTCCCATCTTTGTAACTCCATGCAGTGCTGCATCCAGACTGCGTAGCTCCAATGCAGTGCTGCATTCAGTCTGTATCACTCCATGCAGTGCTGCATCCTGTTTGTGTAACTCCATGCAGTGCTGCACCCCGTCTCTGTAACTCCATGGAGTGCTGCATCCAGTCTGTGCAGCTGCGTGCAGTGCTGCATCCCATCTGTGTTACTCCATGCAGTGCTGCATCCAGTTCGTGTAACTACATGCAATGCTGCACCCCGTCTCTGTAACTCCATGGAGTGCTGCATCCAGTCTGTGCAGCTCCGTGCAGTGCTGCACCCCATCTGTGTTACTCCATGCAGTGCTGCATCCAGTCTGCATAGCTCCATGCAGTGCTGTTTCCAGTCTCTGTAGCTCCATGCAGTATTGGATGCAGTCTCTGAAAGTCCAATGCAGTGTTGCATCCAGTCTGTGTACCTCCATACAGTGCTGTATCCAGTCTCTGTAACTCCATGCAGTGCTGCATCCTAGCTATGCAACTCCATACAGTGCTGGATCCAGTTTCTGTAACTCTAATGCAGTGTTGCATCCCGTCTGTACAGCTCTGTGCAGTGCTGCATCCCATCTGTGTAACTCCATGCAGGGCTGCATCCAGTCTGCATAGCTCCATGCAGTGCTGTTTCCAGTCTCTGTAGCTCCATGCAGTATTGGATGCAGTCTCTGAAAGTCCAATGCAGTGTTGCATCCAGTCTGTGTACCTCCATACAGTGCTGTATCCAGTCTCTGTAACTCCATGCAGTGCTGCATCCTAGCTATGCAACTCCATACAGTGCTGGATCCAGTTTCTGTAACTCTAATGCAGTGTTGCATCCCGTCTGTACAGCTCTGTGCAGTGCTGCATCCCATCTGTGTTACTCCATGCAGGGCTGCATCCAGTCTGCATAGCTCCATGCAGTGCTGTTTCCAGTCTCTGTAGCTCCATGCAGTATTGGATGCAGTCTCTGAAAGTCCAATGCAGTGTTGCATCCAGTCTGTGTAACTCCATGCAGTGCTGCATCCAGTCTGTGTACCTCCATACAGTGCTGCATCCAGTCTCTGTAACTCCATGCAGTGCTGCATCCTATCTGTGTAACTCCACACAGTTCTGCATCCAGTCTGTGTAACTCCATGCAGTGCTGCATCCAGTCTAACTCCACACAGTTCTGCATTCAGTCTGTGTAACTCCATACAGTGCTGCATCCAGTCTCTGGAACTCCATGCAGTGCTGCATCCAATCTGTGTAACTCCATGCAGTGCTTCATCCAGACTCTGTAACTCCATGCAGTGCTGCATCCAGTCACAGTAACTTCATGCAGTGCTGCATGATGCCTCTGTAGCTCCATGCAGTGCTGCATCCAGGCTGTGTAACTCCATGCAGTGCTGCATCCAGTCACTGCAACTCAATGCAGCATCAAGTCTTTATAACTCCATGCAGTGCTGCATCCAGTCTGCATAGCTCCATGCAGTGCTGTTTCCAGTCTCTGTAGCTCCATGCAGTATTGGATGTAGTCTCTGAAAGTCCAATGCAGTGTTGCATCCGGTCTGTGTAACTCCATGCAGTGCTGCATCCAGTCTGTGTACCTCCATACAGTGCTGCATCCAGTCTCTGTAACTCCATGCAGTGCTGCATCCTATCTGTGTAACTCCACACAGTTCTTCATCCAATCTGTGTAACTCCATGCAGTGCTCTATCCAGTCTGTGTAACTCCATACAGTGCTGCATCCAGTCTCTGGAACTCCATGCAGTGCTGCATCCAGTCTCTGTAACTCCATGCAGTGCTGCATCCAGTCTGTGTACCTCCATACAGTGCTGCATCCAGTCTCTGTAACTCCATGCAGTGCTGCATCCTATCTGTGTAACTCCACACAGTTCTGCATCCAGTCTGTGTAACTCCATGCAGTGCTGCATCCAGTCTAACTCCACACAGTTCTGCATTCAGTCTGTGTAACTCCATACAGTGCTGCATCCAGTCTCTGGAACTCCATGCAGTGCTGCATCCAATCTGTGTAACTCCATGCAGTGCTTCATCCAGACTCTGTAACTCCATGCAGTGCTGCATCCAGTCACAGTAACTTCATGCAGTGCTGCATGATGCCTCTGTAGCTCCATGCAGTGCTGCATCAAGGCTGTGTAACTCCATGCAGTGCTGCATCCAGTCACTGCAACTCAATGCAGCATCAAGTCTTTATAACTCCATGCAGTGCTGCATCCAGTCTGCATAGCTCCATGCAGTGCTGTTTCCAGTCTCTGTAGCTCCATGCAGTATTGGATGCAGTCTCTGAAAGTCCAATGCAGTGTGGCATCCGGTCTGTGTAACTCCATGCAGTGCTGCATCCAGTCTGTGTACCTCCATACAGTGCTGCATCCAGTCTCTGTAACTCCATGCAGTGCTGCATCCAGTCTGTGTAACTCCATGGAGTGCTGCATCCAGTCTGTGCAGCTGCGTGCAGTGCTGCATCCCATCTGTGTTACTCCATGCAGTGCTGCATCCAGTTCGTGTAACTACATGCAATGCTGCACCCCGTCTCTGTAACTCCATGGAGTGCTGCATCCAGTCTGTGCAGCTCCGTGCAGTGCTGCACCCCATCTGTGTTACTCCATGCAGTGCTGCATCCAGTCTGCATAGCTCCATGCAGTGCTGTTTCCAGTCTCTGTAGCTCCATGCAGTATTGGATGCAGTCTCTGAAAGTCCAATGCAGTGTTGCATCCAGTCTGTGTACCTCCATACAGTGCTGTATCCAGTCTCTGTAACTCCATGCAGTGCTGCATCCTAGCTATGCAACTCCATACAGTGCTGGATCCAGTTTCTGTAACTCTAATGCAGTGTTGCATCCCGTCTGTACAGCTCTGTGCAGTGCTGCATCCCATCTGTGTAACTCCATGCAGGGCTGCATCCAGTCTGCATAGCTCCATGCAGTGCTGTTTCCAGTCTCTGTAGCTCCATGCAGTATTGGATGCAGTCTCTGAAAGTCCAATGCAGTGTTGCATCCAGTCTGTGTACCTCCATACAGTGCTGTATCCAGTCTCTGTAACTCCATGCAGTGCTGCATCCTAGCTATGCAACTCCATACAGTGCTGGATCCAGTTTCTGTAACTCTAATGCAGTGTTGCATCCCGTCTGTACAGCTCTGTGCAGTGCTGCATCCCATCTGTGTTACTCCATGCAGGGCTGCATCCAGTCTGCATAGCTCCATGCAGTGCTGTTTCCAGTCTCTGTAGCTCCATGCAGTATTGGATGCAGTCTCTGAAAGTCCAATGCAGTGTTGCATCCAGTCTGTGTAACTCCATGCAGTGCTGCATCCAGTCTGTGTACCTCCATACAGTGCTGCATCCAGTCTCTGTAACTCCATGCAGTGCTGCATCCTATCTGTGTAACTCCACACAGTTCTGCATCCAGTCTGTGTAACTCCATGCAGTGCTGCATCCAGTCTAACTCCACACAGTTCTGCATTCAGTCTGTGTAACTCCATACAGTGCTGCATCCAGTCTCTGGAACTCCATGCAGTGCTGCATCCAATCTGTGTAACTCCATGCAGTGCTTCATCCAGACTCTGTAACTCCATGCAGTGCTGCATCCAGTCACAGTAACTTCATGCAGTGCTGCATGATGCCTCTGTAGCTCCATGCAGTGCTGCATCCAGGCTGTGTAACTCCATGCAGTGCTGCATCCAGTCACTGCAACTCAATGCAGCATCAAGTCTTTATAACTCCATGCAGTGCTGCATCCAGTCTGCATAGCTCCATGCAGTGCTGTTTCCAGTCTCTGTAGCTCCATGCAGTATTGGATGTAGTCTCTGAAAGTCCAATGCAGTGTTGCATCCGGTCTGTGTAACTCCATGCAGTGCTGCATCCAGTCTGTGTACCTCCATACAGTGCTGCATCCAGTCTCTGTAACTCCATGCAGTGCTGCATCCTATCTGTGTAACTCCACACAGTTCTTCATCCAATCTGTGTAACTCCATGCAGTGCTCTATCCAGTCTGTGTAACTCCATACAGTGCTGCATCCAGTCTCTGGAACTCCATGCAGTGCTGCATCCAGTCTCTGTAACTCCATGCAGTGCTGCATCCAGTCTGTGTACCTCCATACAGTGCTGCATCCAGTCTCTGTAACTCCATGCAGTGCTGCATCCTATCTGTGTAACTCCACACAGTTCTGCATCCAGTCTGTGTAACTCCATGCAGTGCTGCATCCAGTCTAACTCCACACAGTTCTGCATTCAGTCTGTGTAACTCCATACAGTGCTGCATCCAGTCTCTGGAACTCCATGCAGTGCTGCATCCAATCTGTGTAACTCCATGCAGTGCTTCATCCAGACTCTGTAACTCCATGCAGTGCTGCATCCAGTCACAGTAACTTCATGCAGTGCTGCATGATGCCTCTGTAGCTCCATGCAGTGCTGCATCAAGGCTGTGTAACTCCATGCAGTGCTGCATCCAGTCACTGCAACTCAATGCAGCATCAAGTCTTTATAACTCCATGCAGTGCTGCATCCAGTCTGCATAGCTCCATGCAGTGCTGTTTCCAGTCTCTGTAGCTCCATGCAGTATTGGATGCAGTCTCTGAAAGTCCAATGCAGTGTGGCATCCGGTCTGTGTAACTCCATGCAGTGCTGCATCCAGTCTGTGTACCTCCATACAGTGCTGCATCCAGTCTCTGTAACTCCATGCAGTGCTGCATCCTATCTGTGTAACTCCACACAGTTCTGCATCCAATCTGTGTAACTCCATGCAGTGCTCTATCCAGTCTGTGTAACTCCATACAGTGCTGCATCCAGTCTCTGTAACTCCATGCAGTGCTGCATCCAGTCTCTGTAACTCCATGCAGTGCTGCATCCAGTCTGTGTACCTCCATACAGTGCTGCATCCAGTCTCTGTAACTCCATGCAGTGCTGCATCCTATCTGTGTAACTCCACACAGTTCTGCATCCAGTCTGTGTAACTCCATGCAGTGCTGCATCCAGTCTAACTCCACACAGTTCTGCATCCAGTCTGTGTAACTCCATACAGTGCTGCATCCAGTCTCTGGAACTCCATGCAGTGCTGCATCCAATCTGTGTAACTCCATGCAGTGCTTCATCCAGACTCTGTAACTCCATGCATTGCTGCATCCAGTCACAGTAACTTCATGCAGTGCTGCATGATGCCTCTGTAGCTCCATGCAGTGCTGCATTCAGTCTGTGTAACTCCAGTGCAGTGCTGTATCCAGTCTCTGTAACTCCATGCAGTGCTGCATCCAGGCTGTGTAACTCCATGCAGTGCTGCATCCAGTCACTGCAACTCAGTGCAGCATCAAGTCTTTATAACTCCAATCAGTGCTGCATCCAGTCTGCATAGCTCCATGCAGTGCTGTTTCCAGTCTCTGTAGCTCCATGCAGTATTGGATTCAGTCTCTGAAAGTCCAATGCAGTGTGGCATCCGGTCTGTGTAACTCCATGCAGTGCTGCATCCAGTCTGTGTACCTCCATACAGTGCTGCATCCAGTCTCTGTAACTCCATGCAGTGCTGCATCCTATCTGTGTAACTCCACACAGTTCTGCATCCAGTCTGTGTAACTCCATGCAGTGCTCTATCCAGTTTGTGTAACTCCATACAGTGCTGCATCCAGTCTCTGGAACTCCATGCAGTGCTGCATCCAGTCTCTGTAACTCCATGCAGTGCTGCATCCAGTCTGTGTAACTCCAGTGCAGTGCTGTATCCAGTCTCTGTAACTCCATGCAGTGCTGCATCCAGGCTGTGTAACTCCATGCAATGCTGCATACCGTATCTGCAACTTCATGGAGTGCTGCATCCAGACTGTGTAGCTCCAATACAGTGCTGCATCCAGTCTGTGTAGCTCCAATGCAGTGCTGCATCCAGTCTCTGTAACTCCATGCAATGCTGTGTCCCATGTCGGTAACTCCATGCAGTGCTGCATCCAGACTGCATAGCTCCAATGCAGTGCTGCATTCAGTCTGTGTCACTCCATGCAGTGCTGCAGCCATCTCTGTAGCTCCATGCAGTGCTGCATCCAGTTCATGTAACTCCATGCAATGCTGCACCCCGTCTCGGTAACTCCATGGAGTGCTGCATCCAGTCTGTGCAGCTCCGTGCAGTGCTGCACCCCATCTGTGTTACTCCATGCAGTGCTGCATCCAGTCTGCATAGCTCCATGCAGTGCTGTTTCCAGTCTCTGTAGCTCCATGCAGTATTGGATGCAGTCTCTGAAAGTCCAATGCAGTGTTGCATCCAGTCTGTGTAACTCCATGCAGTGCTGCAGCCAGTCTGTGTACCTCCATACAGTGCTGCATCCAGTCTCTGTAACTCCATGCAGTGCTGCATCCTATCTGTGTAACTCCATACAGTGCTGGATCCAGTTTCTGTAACTCCATTGCAGTGCTGCATCCCGTCTGTATAACTCCTTGCAGTGCTCTATCCAGTCTGTGTAACTCCATGCAGTGCTGCATGCAGTCTGTGTAACTCCATACAGTGCTGCATCCAGTCTCTGTAACTCCATGCAGTGCTGCATCCAGTCTGTGTAACTCCATGCAGTGCTGAATCCAGTCTGTGTAACTCCATGCAGTGCTGCATCCAGTCTGTGTAACTCCATGCAGTGCTGGATCCAGTCTCTGTAGCTGCATGCAGTGTTGGATGCAGTCTCTGTAACCCCATGCAGTGCTTGATCAGGTCTGTGTAACTCCATGAAGTTCTGCATCCAGTTTCTGTAACCCCATGCAGTGCTGCATCCCATCTCTGTAACCCCATCTCTGAAATTCCAAGCAGTGCTGCACCCAGTCTCTGTCTGTGTAACTCCATGCAGTGCTGCATCCAGTCTGTGTAACTCCATGCAGTGCTGCATCCAGTCTTTGTAGCTCCATGCAGTGCTGCGTCCAGTCTGTGTAACTCCACGCAGTGCTGCATCCAGGCTGTGTAACTCCATGCAATGCTGCATACCGTATCTGCAACTTCATGGAGTGCTGCATCCAGACTGTGTAGCTCCAATACAGTGCTGCATCCAGTCTGTGTAGCTCCAATGCAGTGCTGCATCCAGTCTCTGTAACTCCATGCAATGCTGTGTCCCATCTCGGTAACTCCATGCAGTGCTGCATCCAGACTGCATAGCTCCAATGCAGTGCTGCATTCAGTCTGTGTCACTCCATGCAGTGCTGCAGCCATCTCTGTAGCTCCATGCAGTGCTGCATCCAGTTCATGTAACTCCATGCAATGCTGCACCCCGTCTCTGTAACTCCATGGAGTGCTGCATCCAGTCTGTGCAGCTCCGTGCAGTGCTGCACCCCATCTGTGTTACTCCATGCAGTGCTGCATCCAGTCTGCATAGCTCCATGCAGTGCTGTTTCCAGTCTCTGTAGCTCCATGCAGTATTGGATGCAGTCTCTGAAAGTCCAATGCAGTGTTGCATCCAGTCTGTGTAACTCCATGCAGTGCTGCAGCCAGTCTGTGTACCTCCATACAGTGCTGCATCCAGTCTCTGTAACTCCATGCAGTGCTGCATCCTATCTGTGTAACTCCATACAGTGCTGGATCCAGTTTCTGTAACTCCATTGCAGTGCTGCATCCCGTCTGTATAACTCCTTGCAGTGCTCTATCCAGTCTGTGTAACTCCATGCAGTGCTGCATGCAGTCTGTGTAACTCCATACAGTGCTGCATCCAGTCTCTGTAACTCCATGCAGTGCTGCATCCAGTCTCTGTAACTCCATGCAGTGCTGCATCCAGTCTGTGTACCTCCATACAGTGCTGCATCCAGTCTCTGTAACTCCATGCAGTGCTGCATCCTATCTGTGTAACTCCACACAGTTCTGCATCCAGTCTGTGTAACTCCATGCAGTGCTGCATCCAGTCTAACTCCACACAGTTCTGCATCCAGTCTGTGTAACTCCATACAGTGCTGCATCCAGTCTCTGGAACTCCATGCAGTGCTGCATCCAATCTGTGTAACTCCATGCAGTGCTTCATCCAGACTCTGTAACTCCATGCATTGCTGCATCCAGTCACAGTAACTTCATGCAGTGCTGCATGATGCCTCTGTAGCTCCATGCAGTGCTGCATTCAGTCTGTGTAACTCCAGTGCAGTGCTGTATCCAGTCTCTGTAACTCCATGCAGTGCTGCATCCAGGCTGTGTAACTCCATGCAGTGCTGCATCCAGTCACTGCAACTCAGTGCAGCATCAAGTCTTTATAACTCCAATCAGTGCTGCATCCAGTCTGCATAGCTCCATGCAGTGCTGTTTCCAGTCTCTGTAGCTCCATGCAGTATTGGATTCAGTCTCTGAAAGTCCAATGCAGTGTGGCATCCGGTCTGTGTAACTCCATGCAGTGCTGCATCCAGTCTGTGTACCTCCATACAGTGCTGCATCCAGTCTCTGTAACTCCATGCAGTGCTGCATCCTATCTGTGTAACTCCACACAGTTCTGCATCCAGTCTGTGTAACTCCATGCAGTGCTCTATCCAGTCTGTGTAACTCCATACAGTGTTGCATGCAGTCTCTGGAACTCCATGCAGTGCTGCATCCAGTCTCTGTAACTCCATGCAGTGCTGCATCCAGTCTGTGTAACTCCAGTGCAGTGCTGTATCCAGTCTCTGTAACTCCATGCAGTGCTGCATCCAGGCTGTGTAACTCCATGCAATGCTGCATACCGTATCTGCAACTTCATGGAGTGCTGCATCCAGACTGTGTAGCTCCAATACAGTGCTGCATCCAGTCTGTGTAGCTCCAATGCAGTGCTGCATCCAGTCTCTGTAACTCCATGCAATGCTGTGTCCCATCTCGGTAACTCCATGCAGTGCTGCATCCAGACTGCATAGCTCCAATGCAGTGCTGCATTCAGTCTGTGTCACTCCATGCAGTGCTGCAGCCATCTCTGTAGCTCCATGCAGTGCTGCATCCAGTTCATGTAACTCCATGCAATGCTGCACCCCGTCTCGGTAACTCCATGGAGTGCTGCATCCAGTCTGTGCAGCTCCGTGCAGTGCTGCACCCCATCTGTGTTACTCCATGCAGTGCTGCATCCAGTCTGCATAGCTCCATGCAGTGCTGTTTCCAGTCTCTGTAGCTCCATGCAGTATTGGATGCAGTCTCTGAAAGTCCAATGCAGTGTTGCATCCAGTCTGTGTAACTCCATGCAGTGCTGCAGCCAGTCTGTGTACCTCCATACAGTGCTGCATCCAGTCTCTGTAACTCCATGCAGTGCTGCATCCTATCTGTGTAACTCCATACAGTGCTGGATCCAGTTTCTGTAACTCCATTGCAGTGCTGCATCCCGTCTGTATAACTCCTTGCAGTGCTCTATCCAGTCTGTGTAACTCCATGCAGTGCTGCATGCAGTCTGTGTAACTCCATACAGTGCTGCATCCAGTCTCTGTAACTCCATGTAGTGCTGCATCCAGTCTGTGTAACTCCATGCAGTGCTGAATCCAGTCTGTGTAACTCCATGCAGTGCTGCATCCAGTCTGTGTAACTCCATGCTGTGCTGGATCCAGTCTCTGTAGCTCCATGCAGTGTTGGATGCAGTCTCTGTAACCCCATGCAGTGCTTGATCAGGTCTGTGTAACTCCATGAAGTTCTGCATCCAGTTTCTGTAACCCCATGCAGTGCTGCATCCCATCTCTGTAACCCCATCTCTGAAATTCCAAGCAGTGCTGCACCCAGTCTCTGTCTGTGTAACTCCATGCAGTGCTGCATCCAGTCTGTGTAACTCCATGCAGTGCTGCATCCAGTCTTTGTAGCTCCATGCAGTGCTGCGTCCAGTCTGTGTAACTCCACGCAGTGCTGCATCCAGGCTGTGTAACTCCATGCAATGCTGCATACCGTATCTGCAACTTCATGGAGTGCTGCATCCAGACTGTGTAGCTCCAATACAGTGCTGCATCCAGTCTGTGTAGCTCCAATGCAGTGCTGCATCCAGTCTCTGTAACTCCATGCAATGCTGTGTCCCATCTCGGTAACTCCATGCAGTG
The DNA here is from genome assembly GCF_020745735.1 of Hemiscyllium ocellatum. Taxonomy (NCBI): domain Eukaryota; kingdom Metazoa; phylum Chordata; class Chondrichthyes; order Orectolobiformes; family Hemiscylliidae; genus Hemiscyllium; species Hemiscyllium ocellatum. The sequence continues at coordinate 64,365,203 of NC_083414.1, forward strand.
CTGCATCCAGACTGCATAGCTCCAATGCAGTGCTGCATTCAGTCTGTGTCACTCCATGCAGTGCTGCAGCCATCTCTGTAGCTCCATGCAGTGCTGCATCCAGTTCATGTAACTCCATGCAATGCTGCACCCCGTCTCTGTAACTCCATGGAGTGCTGCATCCAGTCTGTGCAGCTCCGTGCAGTGCTGCACCCCATCTGTGTTACTCCATGCAGTGCTGCATCCAGTCTGCATAGCTCCATGCAGTGCTGTTTCCAGTCTCTGTAGCTCCATGCAGTATTGGATGCAGTCTCTGAAAGTCCAATGCAGTGTTGCATCCAGTCTGTGTAACTCCATGCAGTGCTGCAGCCAGTCTGTGTACCTCCATACAGTGCTGCATCCAGTCTCTGTAACTCCATGCAGTGCTGCATCCTATCTGTGTAACTCCATACAGTGCTGGATCCAGTTTCTGTAACTCCATTGCAGTGCTGCATCCCGTCTGTATAACTCCTTGCAGTGCTCTATCCAGTCTGTGTAACTCCATGCAGTGCTGCATGCAGTCTGTGTAACTCCATACAGTGCTGCATCCAGTCTCTGTAACTCCATGCAGTGCTGCATCCAGTCTGTGTAACTCCATGCAGTGCTGAATCCAGTCTGTGTAACTCCATGCAGTGCTGCATCCAGTCTGTGTAACTCCATGCAGTGCTGGATCCAGTCTCTGTAGCTGCATGCAGTGTTGGATGCAGTCTCTGTAACCCCATGCAGTGCTTGATCAGGTCTGTGTAACTCCATGAAGTTCTGCATCCAGTTTCTGTAACCCCATGCAGTGCTGCATCCCATCTCTGTAACCCCATCTCTGAAATTCCAAGCAGTGCTGCACCCAGTCTCTGTCTGTGTAACTCCATGCAGTGCTGCATCCAGTCTGTGTAACTCCATGCAGTGCTGAATCCAGTCTGTGTAACTCCATGCAGTGCTGCATCCAGTCTGTGTAACTCCATGCAGTGCTGGATCCAGTCTCTGTAGCTGCATGCAGTGTTGGATGCAGTCTCTGTAACCCCATGCAGTGCTTGATCAGGTCTGTGTAACTCCATGAAGTTCTGCATCCAGTTTCTGTAACCCCATGCAGTGCTGCATCCCATCTCTGTAACCCCATCTCTGAAATTCCAAGCAGTGCTGCACCCAGTCTCTGTCTGTGTAACTCCATGCAGTGCTGCATCCAGTCTGTGTAACTCCAAGCAGTGCTGCATCCAGTCTTTGTAGCTCCATGCAGTGCTGCGTCCAGTCTGTGTAACTCCACGCAGTGCTGCATCCAGTGTCTGTAGCGCCATGCAGTTCTGCATTCAGTCCGTGTAACTCCATGCAATGCAGCATCCAGTCTGTGTACCTCCAATACAGTACTGCATCCAGTCTGTGTAACTCCATGCAGTGCTGCATCCAGTCACTGCAACTCAGTGCAGTGCAGCATCAAGTCTTTATAACTCCATGCAGTGCTGCATCCAGTCTGCATAGCTCCACGCAATGCTGTTTCCAGTCTCTGTAGCTCCATGCAGTATTGGATGCAGTCTTTGAAAGTCCAATGCAGTGTTGCATCCAGTCTGTATAACTCCATGCAGTGCTGCATCCAGTCTCTGTAACTCCATGCAATGCTGCATCCTATCTGTGTAACTCCACACAGTTCTGCATCCAGTCTGTGTAACTCCATGCAGTGCTGCATCCAGTCTCTGTAACTCCATGCAGTGCTGCATCCAGTCTGTGTAACTCCAGTGCAGCGCTGTATCCAGTCTCTGTAACTCCATGCAGTGCTGCATCCAGGCTGTGTAACTCCATGCAATGCTGCATACCGTATCTGCAACTTCATGGAGTGCTGCATCCAGACTGTGTAGCTCCAATACAGTGCTGCATCCAGTCTGTGTAGCTCTAATGCAGTGCTGCATCCAGTCTCTGTAACTCCATGCAATGCTGTGTCCCATCTCGGTAACTCCATGCAGTGCTGCATCCAGACTGCATAGCTCCAATGCAGTGCTGCATTCAGTCTGTGTCACTCCATGCAGTGCTGCAGCCATCTCTGTAGCTCCATGCAGTGCTGCATCCAGTTCATGTAACTCCATGCAATGCTGCACCCCGTCTCGGTAACTCCATGGAGTGCTGCACCAATCTGTGCAGCTCCGTGCAGTGCTGCACCCCATCTGTGTTACTCCATGCAGTGCTGCATCCAGTCTGCATAGCTCCATGCAGTGCTGTTTCCAGTCTCTGTAGCTCCATGCAGTATTGGATGCAGTCTCTGAAAGTCCAATGCAGTGTTGCATCCAGTCTGTGTAACTCCATGCAGTGCTGCAGCCAGTCTGTGTACCTCCATACAGTGCTGCATCCAGTCTCTGTAACTCCATGCAGTGCTGCATCCTATCTGTGTAACTCCACACAGTTCTGCATCCAGTCTGTGTAACTCCATGCAGTGCTCTATCCAGTCTGTGTAACTCCATACAGTGCTGCATGCAGTCTGTGTAACTCCATGCAGTGCTGCATCCAGTCTCTGTAACTCCATGCAGTGCTGCATCCAGTCTGTGTAACTCCAGTGCAGTGCTGTATCCAGTCTCTGTAACTCCATGCAGTGCTGCATCCAGGCTGTGTAACTCCATGCAATGCTGCATACCGTATCTGCAACTTCATGGAGTGCTGCATCCAGACTGTGTAGCTCCAATACAGTGCTGCATCCAGTCTGTGTAGCTCCAATGCAGTGCTGCATCCAGTCTCTGTAACTCCATGCAATGCTGTGTCCCATCTCGGTAACTCCATGCAGTGCTGCATCCAGACTGCATAGCTCCAATGCAGTGCTGCATTCAGTCTGTGTCACTCCATGCAGTGCTGCAGCCATCTCTGTAGCTCCATGCAGTGCTGCATCCAGTTCATGTAACTCCATGCAATGCTGCACCCCGTCTCGGTAACTCCATGGAGTGCTGCATCCAGTCTGTGCAGCTCCGTGCAGTGCTGCACCCCATCTGTGTTACTCCATGCAGTGCTGCATCCAGTCTGCATAGCTCCATGCAGTGCTGTTTCCAGTCTCTGTAGCTCCATGCAGTATTGGATGCAGTCTCTGAAAGTCCAATGCAGTGTTGCATCCAGTCTGTGTAACTCCATGCAGTGCTGCAGCCAGTCTGTGTACCTCCATACAGTGCTGCATCCAGTCTCTGTAACTCCATGCAGTGCTGCATCCTATCTGTGTAACTCCATACAGTGCTGGATCCAGTTTCTGTAACTCCATTGCAGTGCTGCATCCCGTCTGTATAACTCCTTGCAGTGCTCTATCCAGTCTGTGTAACTCCATGCAGTGCTGCATGCAGTCTGTGTAATTCCATACAGTGCTGCATCCAGTCTCTGTAACTCCATGCAGTGCTGCATCCAGTCTGTGTAACTCCATGCAGTGCTGAATCCAGTCTGTGTAACTCCATGCAGTGCTGCATCCAGTCTGTGTAACTCCATGCTGTGCTGGATCCAGTCTCTGTAGCTGCATGCAGTGTTGGATGCAGTCTCTGTAACCCCATGCAGTGCTTGATCAGGTCTGTGTAACTCCATGAAGTTCTGCATCCAGTTTCTGTAACCCCATGCAGTGCTGCATCCCATCTCTGTAACCCCATCTCTGAAATTCCAAGCAGTGCTGCACCCAGTCTCTGTCTGTGTAACTCCATGCAGTGTTGCATCCAGTCTGTGTAACTCCATGCAGTGCTGCATCCAGTCTTTGTAGCTCCATGCAGTGCTGCGTCCAGTCTGTGTAAATCCACGCAGTGCTGCATCCAGTGTCTGTAGCGCCATGCAGTTCTGCATTCAGTCCGTGTAACTCCATGCAATGCAGCATCCAGTCTGTGTACCTCCAATACAGTACTGCATCCAGTCTGTGTAACTCCATGCAGTGCTGCATCCAGTCACTGCAACTCAGTGCAGTGCAGCATCAAGTCTTTATAACTCCATGCAGTGCTGCATCCAGTCTGCATAGCTCCATGCAATGCTGTTTCCAGTCTCTGTAGCTCCATGCAGTATTGGATGCAGTCTTTGAAAGTCCAATGCAGTGTTGCATCCAGTCTGTGTAACTCCATGCAGTGCTGCATCCAGTCTCTGTAACTCCATGCAATGCTCCATCCAGTCTGTGTAACTTCATACAGTGCTGGATGCAGTTTCTGTAACTCTATTAGTGCTGCTTCCAGTCTGTGTAACTCCATGCAGTGCTGCATCCAGTCTGTGTAACTCCATACAGTGCTGCATCCAGTCTCTGTAACTTCATGCAGTGCTGCATGATGTCTCTGTAGCTCCATGCAGTGCTGCATTCAGTCTGTGTAACTCCAATGCAGTGCTGCAGCCTGTTTCTGTAACTTCATGCAATACTGCATCCAGGCTGTGTAACACCATGCAGTGCTGCATCCATTCTCTGTAACTCCATGCAGTGCTGCGTCCCATCTTTGTAACTCCATGCAGTGCTGCATCCAGACTGCGTAGCTCCAATGCAGTGCTGCATTCAGTCTGTATCACTCCATGCAGTGCTGCATCCTGTTTGTGTAACTCCATGCAGTGCTGCACCCCGTCTCTGTAACTCCATGGAGTGCTGCATCCAGTCTGTGTAACTCCAAGCAGTGCTGCATCCAGTCTTTGTAGCTCCATGCAGTGCTGCGTCCAGTCTGTGTAACTCCACGCAGTGCTGCATCCAGTGTCTGTAGCGCCATGCAGTTCTGCATTCAGTCCGTGTAACTCCATGCAATGCAGCATCCAGTCTGTGTACCTCCAATACAGTACTGCATCCAGTCTGTGTAACTCCATGCAGTGCTGCATCCAGTCACTGCAACTCAGTGCAGTGCAGCATCAAGTCTTTATAACTCCATGCAGTGCTGCATCCAGTCTGCATAGCTCCACGCAATGCTGTTTCCAGTCTCTGTAGCTCCATGCAGTATTGGATGCAGTCTTTGAAAGTCCAATGCAGTGTTGCATCCAGTCTGTGTAACTCCATGCAGTGCTGCATCCAGTCTCTGTAACTCCATGCAATGCTCCATCCAGTCTGTGTAACTCCATGCAGTGCTGGATGCAGTTTCTGTAACTCTATTAGTGCTGCTTCCAGTCTGTGTAACTCCATGCAGTGCTGCATCCAGTCTGTGTAACTCCATACAGTGCTGCATCCAGTCTCTGTAACTTCATGCAGTGCTGCATGATGTCTCTGTAGCTCCATGCAGTGCTGCATTCAGTCTGTGTAACTCCAATGCAGTGCTGCAGCCTGTTTCTGTAACTTCATGCAATACTGCATCCAGGCTGTGTAACACCATGCAGTGCTGCATCCATTCTCTGTAACTCCATGCAGTGCTGCGTCCCATCTTTGTAACTCCATGCAGTGCTGCATCCAGACTGCGTAGCTCCAATGCAGTGCTGCATTCAGTCTGTATCACTCCATGCAGTGCTGCATCCTGTATGTGTAACTCCATGCAGTGCTGCACCCCGTCTCTGTAACTCCATGGAGTGCTGCATCCAGTCTGTGCAGCTGCGTGCAGTGCTGCATCCCATCTGTGTTACTCCATGCAGTGCTGCATCCAGTTCGTGTAACTACATGCAATGCTGCACCCCGTCTCTGTAACTCCATGGAGTGCTGCATCCAGTCTGTGCAGCTCCGTGCAGTGCTGCACCCCATCTGTGTTACTCCATGCAGTGCTGCATCCAGTCTGCATAGCTCCATGCAGTGCTGTTTCCAGTCTCTGTAGCTCCATGCAGTATTGGATGCAGTCTCTGAAAGTCCAATGCAGTGTTGCATCCAGTCTGTGTAACTCCATGCAGTGCTGCAGCCAGTCTGTGTACCTCCATACAGTGCTGCATCCAGTCTCTGTAACTCCATGCAGTGCTGCATCCTATCTGTGTAACTCCATACAGTGCTGGATCCAGTTTCTGTAACTCCATTGCAGTGCTGCATCCCGTCTGTATAACTCCTTGCAGTGCTCTATCCAGTCTGTGTAACTCCATGCAGTGCTGCATGCAGTCTGTGTAACTCCATACAGTGCTGCATCCAGTCTCTGTAACTCCATGCAGTGCTGCATCCAGTCTGTGTAACTCCATGCAGTGCTGAATCCAGTCTGTGTAACTCCATGCAGTGCTGCATCCAGTCTGTGTAACTCCATGCTGTGCTGGATCCAGTCTCTGTAGCTGCATGCAGTGTTGGATGCAGTTTCTGTAACCCCATGCAGTGCTTGATCAGGTCTGTGTAACTCCATGAAGTTCTGCATCCAGTTTCTGTAACCCCATGCAGTGCTGCATCCCATCTCTGTAACCCCATCTCTGAAATTCCAAGCAGTGCTGCACCCAGTCTCTGTCTGTGTAACTCCATGCAGTGCTGCATCCAGTCTGTGTAACTCCATGCAGTGCTGCATCCAGTCTTTGTAGCTCCATGCAGTGCTGCGTCCAGTCTGTGTAACTCCACGCAGTGCTGCATCCAGGCTGTGTAACTCCATGCAATGCTGCATACCGTATCTGCAACTTCATGGAGTGCTGCATCCAGACTGTGTAGCTCCAATACAGTGCTGCATCCAGTCTGTGTAGCTCCAATGCAGTGCTGCATCCAGTCTCTGTAACTCCATGCAATGCTGTGTCCCATCTCGGTAACTCCATGCAGTGCTGCATCCAGACTGCATAGCTCCAATGCAGTGCTGCATTCAGTCTGTGTCACTCCATGCAGTGCTGCAGCCATCTCTGTAGCTCCATGCAGTGCTGCATCCAGTTCATGTAACTCCATGCAATGCTGCACCCCGTCTCTGTAACTCCATGGAGTGCTGCATCCAGTCTGTGCAGCTCCGTGCAGTGCTGCACCCCATCTGTGTTACTCCATGCAGTGCTGCATCCAGTCTGCATAGCTCCATGCAGTGCTGTTTCCAGTCTCTGTAGCTCCATGCAGTATTGGATGCAGTCTCTGAAAGTCCAATGCAGTGTTGCATCCAGTCTGTGTAACTCCATGCAGTGCTGCAGCCAGTCTGTGTACCTCCATACAGTGCTGCATCCAGTCTCTGTAACTCCATGCAGTGCTGCATCCTATCTGTGTAACTCCATACAGTGCTGGATCCAGTTTCTGTAACTCCATTGCAGTGCTGCATCCCGTCTGTATAACTCCTTGCAGTGCTCTATCCAGTCTGTGTAACTCCATGCAGTGCTGCATCCAATCTGTGTAACTCCATGCAGTGCTTCATCCAGACTCTGTAACTCCATGCAGTGCTGCATCCAGTCACAGTAACTTCATGCAGTGCTGCATGATGCCTCTGTAGCTCCATGCAGTGCTGCATTCAGTCTGTGTAACTCCAATGCAGTGCTGTATCCAGTCTCTGTAACTCCATGCAGTGCTGCATCCTATCTGTGTAACTCCACACAGTTCTGCATCCAGTCTGTGTAACTCCATGCAGGGCTGCATCCACTCTAACGCCACACAGTTCGGCATCCAGTCTGTGTAACTCCATTGCAGTGCTGCATCCCGTCTGTATAACTCCTTGCAGAGCTCTATCCAGTCTGTGTAACTCCATGCAGTGCTGCATGCAGTCTGTGTAACTCCATACAGTGCTGCATCCAGTCTCTGTAACTCCATGCAGTGCTGCATCCAGTCTCTGTAACTCCATGCAGTGCTGAATCCAGTCTGTGTAACTCCATGCAGTGCTGCATCCAGTCTGTGTAACTCCATGCAGTGCTGCATCCTATCTGTGTAACTCCACACAGTTCTGCATCCAGTCTGTGTAACTCCATGCAGTGCTGCATCCAGTCTAACTCCACACAGTTCTGCATCCAGTCTGTGTAACTCCATACAGTGCTGCATCCAGTCTCTGGAACTCCATGCAGTGCTGCATCCAATCTGTGTAACTCCATGCAGTGCTTCATCCAGACTCTGTAACTCCATGCATTGCTGCATCCAGTCACAGTAACTTCATGCAGTGCTGCATGATGCCTCTGTAGCTCCATGCAGTGCTGCATTCAGTCTGTGTAACTCCAGTGCAGTGCTGTATCCAGTCTCTGTAACTCCATGCAGTGCTGCATCCAGGCTGTGTAACTCCATGCAGTGCTGCATCCAGTCACTGCAACTCAGTGCAGCATCAAGTCTTTATAACTCCAATCAGTGCTGCATCCAGTCTGCATAGCTCCATGCAGTGCTGTTTCCAGTCTCTGTAGCTCCATGCAGTATTGGATTCAGTCTCTGAAAGTCCAATGCAGTGTGGCATCCGGTCTGTGTAACTCCATGCAGTGCTGCATCCAGTCTGTGTACCTCCATACAGTGCTGCATCCAGTCTCTGTAACTCCATGCAGTGCTGCATCCTATCTGTGTAACTCCACACAGTTCTGCATCCAGTCTGTGTAACTCCATGCAGTGCTCTATCCAGTCTGTGTAACTCCATACAGTGCTGCATGCAGTCTGTGTAACTCCATGCAGTGCTGCATCCAGTCTCTGTAACTCCATGCAGTGCTGCATCCAGTCTGTGTAACTCCAGTGCAGTGCTGTATCCAGTCTCTGTAACTCCATGCAGTGCTGCATCCAGGCTGTGTAACCCCATGCAATGCTGCATACCGTATCTGCAACTTCATGGAGTGCTGCATCCAGACTGTGTAGCTCCAATACAGTGCTGCATCCAGTCTGTGTAGCTCCAATGCAGTGCTGCATCCAGTCTCTGTAACTCCATGCAATGCTGTGTCCCATCTCGGTAACTCCATGCAGTGCTGCATCCAGACTGCATAGCTCCAATGCAGTGCTGCATTCAGTCTGTGTCACTCCATGCAGTGCTGCAGCCATCTCTGTAGCTCCATGCAGTGCTGCAGCCATCTCTGTAGCTCCATGCAGTGCTGCATCCAGTTCATGTAACTCCATGCAATGCTGCACCCCGTCTCGGTAACTCCATGGAGTGCTGCATCCAGTCTGTGCAGCTCCGTGCAGTGCTGCACCCCATCTGTGTAACTCCATGCAGTGCTGCATCCAGTCTGCATAGCTCCATGCAGTGCTGTTTCCAGTCTCTGTAGCTCCATGCAGTATTGGATGCAGTCTCTGAAAGTCCAATGCAGTGTTGCATCCAGTCTGTGTAACTCCATGCAGTGCTGCAGCCAGTCTGTGTACCTCCATACAGTGCTGCATCCAGTCTCTGTAACTCCATGCAGTGCTGCATCCTATCTGTGTAACTCCATACAGTGCTGGATCCAGTTTCTGTAACTCCATTGCAGTGCTGCATCCCGTCTGTATAACTCCTTGCAGTGCTCTATCCAGTCTGTGTAACTCCATGCAGTGCTGCATGCAGTCTGTGTAACTCCATACAGTGCTGCATCCAGTCTCTGTAACTCCATGCAGTGCTGCATCCAGTCTGTGTAACTCCATGCAGTGCTGAATCCAGTCTGTGTAACTCCATGCAGTGCTGCATCCAGTCTGTGTAACTCCATGCAGTGCTGGATCCAGTCTCTGTAGCTGCATGCAGTGTTGGATGCAGTCTCTGTAACCCCATGCAGTGCTTGATCAGGTCTGTGTAACTCCATGAAGTTCTGCATCCAGTTTCTGTAACCCCATGCAGTGCTGCATCCCATCTCTGTAACCCCATCTCTGAAATTCCAAGCAGTGCTGCACCCAGTCTCTGTCTGTGTAACTCCATGCAGTGCTGCATCCAGTCTGTGTAACTCCATGCAGTGCTGCATCCAGTCTTTGTAGCTCCATGCAGTGCTGCGTCCAGTCTGTGTAACTCCACGCAGTGCTGCATCCAGTGTCTGTAGCGCCATGCAGTTCTGCATTCAGTCCGTGTAACTCCATGCAATGCAGCATCCAGTCTGTGTACCTCCAATACAGTACTGCATCCAGTCTGTGTAACTCCATGCAGTGCTGCATCCAGTCACTGCAACTCAGTGCAGTGCAGCATCAAGTCTTTATAACTCCATGCAGTGCTGCATCCAGTCTGCATAGCTCCATGCAATGCTGTTTCCAGTCTCTGTAGCTCCATGCAGTATTGGATGCAGTCTCTGAAAGTCCAATGCAGTGTTGCATCCAGTCTGTGTAACTCCATGCAGTGCTGCATCCAGTCTCTGTAACTCCATGCAATGCTCCATCCAGTCTGTGTAACTTCATACAGTGCTGGATGCAGTTTCTGTAACTCTATTAGTGCTGCTTCCAGTCTGTGTAACTCCATGCAGTGCTGCATCCAGTCTGTGTAACTCCATACAGTGCTGCATCCAGTCTCTGTAACTTCATGCAGTGCTGCATGATGTCTCTGTAGCTCCATGCAGTGCTGCATTCAGTCTGTGTAACTCCAATGCAGTGCTGCAGCCTGTTTCTGTAACTTCATGCAATACTGCATCCAGGCTGTGTAACACCATGCAGTGCTGCATCCATTCTCTGTAACTCCATGCAGTGCTGCGTCCCATCTTTGTAACTCCATGCAGTGCTGCATCCAGACTGCGTAGCTCCAATGCAGTGCTGCATTCAGTCTGTATCACTCCATGCAGTGCTGCATCCTGTTTGTGTAACTCCATGCAGTGCTGCACCCCGTCTCTGTAACTCCATGGAGTGCTGCATCCAGTCTGTGCAGCTCCGTGCAGTGCTGCATCCCATCTGTGTTATTCCATGCAGGGCTGCATCCAGTCTGCATAGCTCCATGCAGTGCTGTTTCCAGTCTCTGTAGCTCCATGCAGTAATGGATGCAGTCTCTGAAAGTCCAATGCAGTGTTGCATCCAGTCTGTGTAACTCCATGCAGTGCTGCATCCAGTCTGTGTACCTCCATACAGTTCTGCATCCAGTCTGTGTAACTCCATGCAGTGCTGCATCCAGTCACTGCAACTCAATGCAGCATCAAGTCTTTATAACTCCATGCAGTGCTGAATCCAGTCTGCATAGCTCCATGCAGTGCTGTTTCCAGTCTCTGTAGCTCCATGCAGTATTGGATTCAGTCTCTGAAAGTCCAATGCAGTGTGGCATCCTATCTGTGTAACTCCATGCAGTGCTGCATCCAGTCTGTGTACCTCCATGCAGTGCTGCATCCAGTCTCTGTAACTCCATGCAGTGCTGCATCCTATCTGTGTAACTCCACACAGTTCTGCATCCAGTCTGTGTAACTCCATGCAGTGCTCTATCCAGTCTGTGTAACTCCATACAGTGCTGCATGCAGTCTGTGTAACTCCATGCAGTGCTGCATCCAGTCTCTGTAACTCCATGCAGTGCTGCATCCAGTCTGTGTAACTCCAGTGCAGTGCTGTATCCAGTCTCTGTAACTCCATGCAGTGCTGCATCCAGGCTGTGTAACTCCATGCAATGCTGCATACCGTATCTGCAACTTCATGGAGTGCTGCATCCAGACTGTGTAGCTCCAATACAGTGCTGCATCCAGTTTGTGTAGCTCCAATGCAGTGCTGCATCCAGTCTCTGTAAATCCATGCAATGCTGTGTCCCATCTCGGTAACTCCATGCAGTGCTGCATCCAGACTGCATAGCTCCAATGCAGTGCTGCATTCAGTCTGTGTCACTCCATGCAGTGCTGCAGCCATCTCTGTAGCTCCATGCAGTGCTGCAGCCATCTCTGTAGCTCCATGCAGTGCTGCATCCAGTTCATGTAACTCCATGCAATGCTGCACCCCGTCTCGGTAACTCCATGGAGTGCTGCATCCAGTCTGTGCAGCTCCGTGCAGTGCTGCACCCCATCTGTGTAACTCCATGCAGTGCTGCATCCAGTCTGCATAGCTCCATGCAGTGCTGTTTCCAGTCTCTGTAGCTCCATGCAGTATTGGATGCAGTCTCTGAAAGTCCAATGCAGTGTTGCATCCAGTCTGTGTAACTCCATGCAGTGCTGCAGCCAGTCTGTGTACCTCCATACAGTGCTGCATCCAGTCTCTGTAACTCCATGCAGTGCTGCATCCTATCTGTGTAACTCCATACAGTGCTGGATCCAGTTTCTGTAACTCCATTGCAGTGCTGCATCCCGTCTGTATAACTCCTTGCAGTGCTCTATCCAGTCTGTGTAACTCCATGCAGTGCTGCATGCAGTCTGTGTAACTCCATACAGTGCTGCATCCAGTCTGTGTAACTCCATGCAGTGCTGAATCCAGTCTGTGTAACTCCATGCAGTGCTGCATCCAGTCTGTGTAACTCCATGCAGTGCTGGATCCAGTCTCTGTAGCTGCATGCAGTGTTGGATGCAGTCTCTGTAACCCCATGCAGTGCTTGATCAGGTCTGTGTAACTCCATGAAGTTCTGCATCCAGTTTCTGTAACCCCATGCAGTGCTGCATCCCATCTCTGTAACCCCATCTCTGAAATTCCAAGCAGTGCTGCACCCAGTCTCTGTCTGTGTAACTCCATGCAGTGCTGCATCCAGTCTGTGTAACTCCATGCAGTGCTGCATCCAGTCTTTGTAGCTCCATGCAGTGCTGCGTCCAGTCTGTGTAACTCCACGCAGTGCTGCATCCAGTGTCTGTAGCGCCATGCAGTTCTGCATTCAGTCCGTGTAACTCCATGCAATGCAGCATCCAATACAGTACTGCATCCAGTCTGTGTAACTCCATGCAGTGCTGCATCCAGTCACTGCAACTCAGTGCAGTGCAGCATCAAGTCTTTATAACTCCATGCAGTGCTGCATCCAGTCTGCATAGCTCCATGCAATGCTGTTTCCAGTCTCTGTAGCTCCATGCAGTATTGGATGCAGTCTCTGAAAGTCCAATGCAGTGTTGCATCCAGTCTGTGTAACTCCATGCAGTGCTGCATCCAGTCTCTGTAACTCCATGCAGTGCTGCATCCTATCTGTGTAACTCCATACAGTGCTGCATTCAGTCTCTGTAACTCCATGCAGTGCTGCATCCAGTCTGTGTAACTCCATGCAGTGCTGCATCCAGTCTGTGTAACACCATGCAGTGCTGCATCCAGTCTGTGTAACTCCATGCTGTGTTGCATCCAGTCTGTGTGATCTCCATGCAGTTCTGCATCCAGTCTGTGTAACTCTATGCAGTGCTGCATCCCGTCTGTGTAACTCCATGCAGTGCTGCATCAAATCTGTGTAACTCTGTGCAGTATCCCATCCAGTCGGTGTGATTCCATCAGTGCTGCATCCAGTCTCTGTAACTCCATGCAGTGCTGCTTCCCGTCACTGCAACTCAGTGCTGTACAGCATCAAGTCTCTATAACTCAATGCAGTGCTGCATCCAGTCTGTGTAACTCCATGCAGTGCTGCATCCAGTCTTTGTAACTCCATGCAGTGCTGCGTCCAGTCTGTGTAACTCCACGCAGTGCTGCATCCAGTGTCTGTAGCTCCATGCAGTTCTGCATTCAGTCCGTGTAGCTCCATGCAACGCAGCATCCAGTCTGTGTACCTCCAATGCAGTGCTGCATCCAGTCTGTGTGTAACTCCATGCAGTGCTGCATCCAGTCACTGCAACTCAGTGCAGTGCAGCATCAAGTCTTTATAACTCCATGCAGTGCTGCATCCAGTCTGCATAGCTCCATGCAGTGCTGTTTCCAGTCTCTGTAGCTCCATGCAGTATTGGATGCAGTCTCTGAAAGTCCAATGCAGTGTTGCATCCAGTCTGTGTAACTCCATGCAGTTCTGCATCCAGTCTGTGTACCTCCATACAGTGCTGCATCCAGTCTCTGTAACTCCATGCAGTGCTGCATCCTATCTGTGTAACTCCACACAGTTCTGCATCCAGTCTGTGTAACTCCATGCAGTGCTCTATCCAGTCTGTGTAACTCCATACAGTGCTGCATCCAGTCTCTGGAACTCCATGCAGTGCTGCATCCAGTCTCTGTAACTCCATGCAGTGCTGCATCCAGGCTGTGTAACTCCATGCAATGCTGCATACCGTATCTGCAACTTCATGGAGTGCTGCATCCAGACTGTGTAGCTCCAATACAGTGCTGCATCCAGTCTCTGTAGCTCCAATGCAGTGCTGCATCCAGTCTCTGTAACTCCATGCAATGCTGTGTCCCATCTCGGTAACTCCATGCAGTGCTGCATCCAGTCTGTGTAACTCCATGCAGTGCTGTGTCCAGTCTCTCTAACTCCAATGCAGTGCTGCATCCAGTCTGTCTAACTCCATACAGTGCTGCATCTAGTCTGTGTAACTCCATGCAGTGGTGCATCCAGTCTGTGTGAAGCCATGCAGTGCTGCATCCAATCTGTGTAACCCCAAGCAGTTCTGCATTCAATCTGTGTAACTCCATGCCGCGCATCATCCTGTCTGTGTAATTCCATGCAGTGCTGCATCCAATCTGTGTAACTCCATACAGTGCTGCATCCAGTCTCTGTAACTCCATGCAGTGCTGCATCCAGTCTCTGTAACTCCATGCAGTGCTGGTTCCAGTCTCTGTGACTCCATGCAGTGCTGGTTCCAGTCTCTGTAACTCCATGCAGTGCTGCATTCAGTCTCTGTAAGTCCATGCAGTGCTGTGTCCAGTCTGTGTAACTCCATGCAGTTCTGCATCCAGTCTCTGTAACTCCAATGCAGTGCTGCATCCAGTCTGTGTAACTCCATACATTGCTGCATCTAGTCTGTGTAACTGCATGCAGTGCTGCATCCAGTCTCTGTAACTCCATGCAGTGCTGCATCCAGTCTGTGTAACCCCAAGCAGTTCTGCATTCAGTCTGTGTAACTCCATGCCGCGCATCATCCTGTCTGTGTAATTCCATGCAATGCTGCATCCAATCTGGGTAACTCCATACAGTGCTGCATCCAGTCTATAATTCCATGCCATGCTGCCTTCAGTCTGTGTAACCCCATGCAGTGCTGCATCCAGTCTGTGTAACTCCATACAGTCCTGGATCCATTTACTGTAACTCCAATGCAGTGCTGCATCCAGTCTGTATAACTCCATTCAGTGCTGCATTCAGTCTCTGTAACTCCATGCAGTGCTGTGTCCAGTCTGTGTAACTCCATGCAGTGCTGCATCCAGTCTCTGTACCTCCAATGCAGTGCTGCATCCAGTCTGTGTAACTCCATACATTGCTGCATCTAGTCTGTGTAACTCCATGCAGTGCTGCATCCAGTCTCTGTAACTCCATGCAGTGCTGTGTCCAGTCTGTGTAACTCCATGCAGTGCTGCATCCAGTCTCTGTAACTCCAATGCAGTGCTGCATCCAGTCTGTGTAACTCCATACATTGCTGCATCTAGTCTGTGTAACTCCATGCAGTGCTGCATCCAGTCTCTGTAACTCCATGCAGTTCTGCGTCCAGTCTGTGTAACTCCACGCAGTTTTGCATTCAGTCTGTGTAACTCCATGCAGTGCAGCGTCCAGCCTGTGTAACACCATGCTGTGTTGCATCCAGTCTGTGTGATCTCCATACAGTTCTGTATCCAGTCTGTGTAACTCTATGCGATGCTGCATCCCGTCTGTGTAACTCCATGTCGTGCTGCATCCAGTCTCTGTAAATCCATGCAGTGCTGCATCAAATCTGTGTAACTCTGTGCAATATCCCATCCAGTCGGTGTGATTCCATGCAGTGCTGCATCCAATTTGTGTAACTCCATACAGTCCTGTATCCATTTACTGTAACTCCAATGCAGTGCTGCATCCAGTCTGTGTTCCTCAATGCAGTGCTGCATCTAGTCTCTGTAACTCCATGCAGTGCTGGTTCCAGTCTCTGTAACTCCATGCAGTGCTGGATTCAGTCTCTGTAAGTCCATGCAGTGCTGCATCCAGTCTGTGTAACTCCATACAGTGCTGCATCTAGTCTGTGTAACTCCATGCAGTGGTGCATTCAGTCTCTGTAAGTCCATGCAGTGCTGCATCCAGTCTGTGTAACTCCATGCAGTGCTGTGTCCAGTCTCTGTAACTCCAATGCAGTGCTGCATCCAGTCTGTGTAACTCCATACAGTGCTGCATCTAGTCTGTGTAATTCCATGCAATGCTGCATCCAATCTGTGTAACTCCATACAGTGCTGCATCCAGTCTATAATTCCATGCCATGCTGCCTTCAGTCTGTGTAACCCCATGCAGTGCTGCATCCAGTCTGTGCAACTCCATACAGTCCTGGATCCATTTACTGTAACTCCAATGCAGTGCTGCATCCAGTCTGTATAACTCCATGCAGTGCTGCATTCAGTCTCTGTAACTCCATGCAGTGCTGTGTCCAGTCTGTGTAACTCCATGCAGTTCTGCATCCAGTCTCTGTAACTCCAATGCAGTGCTGCATCCAGTCTGTGTAACTCCATATATTGCTGCATCTAGTTTGTGTAACTCCATGCAGTGCTGCATCCAGTCTCTGTAACTTCATGCAGTGCTGTGTCCAGTCTGTGTAACTCCATGCAGTTCTGCATCCAGTCTGTGTAACTCCATGCAGTGCTGCATCCAGTTTGTATAACTCCATGCAGTGTTGCATCCAGTCTGTGTGATCTCCATGCAGTTCTGCATCCAGTCTGTGTAACTCTATGCGGTGCTGCATCTCGTCTGTGTAACTCCATGTCGTGCTGCATCCAGTCTCTGTAAATCCATGCAGTGCTGCATCAAATCTGTGTAACTCTGTGCAGTATCCCATCCAGTCGGTGTGATTCCATGCATTGCTGCATCCAGTCTGTGTAACTCCATGCAGTGCTGCTTCCAGTCACTGCAACTCAGTGCAGTGCAGCACAAGTCTCTTTAACTCAATGCAGTGCTGCATCCAGTCTGTGTAACTCCATGCAGTGCTGCATCCAGTCTTTGTAACTCCATGCAGTGCTGCATCCAGTCTGTGTAACTCCATGCAGTGCTGCATCCAGTGTCTGTAGCTCCATGCAGTCCTGCACCTAGTCTGTGTAACTCCATGCAATGCAGCATCCAGTCTGTGTACCTCCAATGCAGTGCTGCATCCAGTCTGTGTAACACCATGCAGTGCTGCGTCCAGTCACTGCAACTCAGTGCAGTGCAGCATCAAGTCTCTATAACTCAATGCAGTGCTGCATCCAGTCTGTGTAACTCCATGCAGTGCTGCATCCAGTCTTTGTAACCCCATGCAGTGCTGCGTCCAGTCTGTGTAACTCCACGCAGTGCTGCATCCAGTGTCTGTAGCTCCATGCACTTCTGCATTCAGTCCATGTAACTCCATGCAACGCAGCATCCAGTCTGTGTACCTCCAATGCAGTGCTGCATCCAGTCTGTGTAACTCCATGCAGTGCTGCATCCAGACTGTGTAACACCATACAGCGCTGGATCCATTTTCTGTAACTCCAATGCAGTGCTGCACCCAGTCTGTGTAACTCCAATGCAGTGCTGCATCCAGTCTGTGTAACTCCATACAGTGCTGGATCCATTTTTTGTAACTCCAATGCAGTGCTGCATCCAGTCTGTGTAACACCATGCAGTGCTGCTTCCAGTCACTGCAACTCAGTGCAGTGCAGCACAAGTCTCTATAACTCAATGCAGTGCTGCATCCAGTCTGTGTAACTCCATGCAGTGCTGCATCCAGTCTTTGTAACTCCATGCAGTGCTGCATCCAGTCTGTGTAACTCCATGCAGTGCTGCATCCAGTGTCTGTAGCTCCATGCAGTCCTGCACCTAGTCTGTGTAACTCCATGCAATGCTGCATCCAGACTGTGTAACACCATACAGCGCTGGATCCATTTTCTGTAACTCCAATGCAGTGCTGCACCCAGTCTGTGTACCTCCAATGCAGTGCTGCATCCAGTCTGTGTAACACCATGCAGTGCTGCGTCCAGTCACTGCAACTCAGTGCAGTGCAGCATCAAGTCTCTATAACTCAATGCAGTGCTGCACCCAGTCTGTGTAACTCCAATGCAGTGCTGCATCCAGTCTGTGTAACTCCATACAGTTCTGGATCCATTTTTTTTGTAACTCCAATGCAGTGCTGCATCCAGTCTGTGTAACTCCATGCAGTGCTCCATCCAGTCTCTGTAACTCCATTCAGTCCTGCGTCCAGTCTGTGTAACCCCATGCAGTGCTGCATCCAGTCTGTGTAACTCCATGCAGTGCTGCATCCAGTCTGTGTAACTCCTTGCAGTGCTGCATCCTGTCTGTGTAACTGCATACAGTGCTGCGTCCAGTCTGTGTGACTCCCTGCAGTACTGCATCAAGACTCTACAACTCCATCCAGTTCTGCATTCAGTCTGTGTAACTCCATGCAGCAGGTCATCCTGTCTGTGTACCTCCAATGCAGTGCTGTAAGTCTGTGTAACTCTGTGCAGTGTCCCATCCAGTCGTTGTGACTCCATGCAGTGCTGCATCCAGTCTCTGTAACTCCATGCAGTGCTGCATCCAGTCTGTCTAACTCCATACAGTGCTGCATCTAGTCTGTGTAACTCCATGCAGTGGTGCATCCAGTCTGTGTGAAGCCATGCAGTGCTGCATCCAGTCTTTGTAACCCCAAGCAGTTCTGCATCCAATCTGTGTAACTCCATACAGTGCTGCATCCAGTCTATAATTCCATGCCATGCTGCCTTCAGTCTGTGTAACCCCATGCAGTGCTGCATCCAGTCTGTGCAACTCCATACAGTCCTGGATCCATTTACTGTAACTCCAATGCAGTGCTGCATCCAGTCTGTATAACTCCATGCAGTGCTGCATTCAGTCTCTGTAACTCCATGCAGTGCTGTGTCCAGTCTGTGTAACTCCATGCAGTTCTGCATCCAGTCTCTGTAACTCCAATGCAGTGCTGCATCCAGTCTGTGTAACTCCATATATTGCAGCATCTAGTTTGTGTAACTCCATGCAGTGCTGCATCCAGTCTCTGTAACTCCATGCAGTGCTGTGTCCAGTCAGTGTAACTCCATGCAGTTCTGCATCCAGTCTGTGTAACTCCATGCAGTGCTGCATCCAGTTTGTATAACTCCATGCAGTGTTGCATGCAGTCTGTGTGATCTCCATGCAGTTCTGCATCCAGTCTGTGTAACTCTATGCGGTGCTGCATCCAGTCTGTGTAACTCCATGTCGTGCTGCATCCAGTCTTTGTAAATCCATGCAGTGCTGCATCAAATCTGTGTAACTCCATGCAGTGCTGCTTCCAGTCACTGCAACTCAGTGCAGTGCAGCACAAGTCTCTATAACTCCATGCAGTTCTGCATCCAGTCTCTGTAACTCCAATGCAGTGCTGCATCCAGTCTGTGTAACTCCATATATTGCTGCATCTAGTTTGTGTAACTCCATGCAGTGCTGCATCCAGTCTCTGTAACTCCATGCAGTGCTGTGTCCAGTCTGTGTAACTCCAGGCAGTGCTGCATCCAGTCTGTGTAACTCCATGCAGTGCTGCATCCAGTTTGTATAACTCCATGCAGTGTTGCATCCAGTCTGTGTAACTCCATGCAGTGCTGCATCCAGGCTGTGTAACTCCATGCAATGCTGCATACCGTATCTGCAACTTCATGGAGTGCTGCATCCAGACTGTGTAGCTCCAATACAGTGCTGCATCCAGTCTCTGTAGCTCCAATGCAGTGCTGCATCCAGTCTCTGTAACTCCATGCAATGCTGTGTCCCATCTCGGTAACTCCATGCAGTGCTGCATCCAGTCTGTGTAACTCCATGCAGTGCTGTGTCCAGTCTCTCTAACTCCAATGCAGTGCTGCATCCAGTCTGTCTAACTCCATACAGTGCTGCATCTAGTCTGTGTAACTCCATGCAGTGGTGCATCCAGTCTGTGTGAAGCCATGCAGTGCTGCATCCAATCTGTGTAACCCCAAGCAGTTCTGCATTCAATCTGTGTAACTCCATGCCGCGCATCATCCTGTCTGTGTAATTCCATGCAGTGCTGCATCCAATCTGTGTAACTCCATACAGTGCTGCATCCAGTCTCTGTAACTCCATGCAGTGCTGCATCCAGTCTCTGTAACTCCATGCAGTGCTGGTTCCAGTCTCTGTGACTCCATGCAGTGCTGGTTCCAGTCTCTGTAACTCCATGCAGTGCTGCATTCAGTCTCTGTAAGTCCATGCAGTGCTGTGTCCAGTCTGTGTAACTCCATGCAGTTCTGCATCCAGTCTCTGTAACTCCAATGCAGTGCTGCATCCAGTCTGTGTAACTCCATACATTGCTGCATCTAGTCTGTGTAACTGCATGCAGTGCTGCATCCAGTCTCTGTAACTCCATGCAGTGCTGCATCCAGTCTGTGTAACCCCAAGCAGTTCTGCATTCAGTCTGTGTAACTCCATGCCGCGCATCATCCTGTCTGTGTAATTCCATGCAATGCTGCATCCAATCTGGGTAACTCCATACAGTGCTGCATCCAGTCTATAATTCCATGCCATGCTGCCTTCAGTCTGTGTAACCCCATGCAGTGCTGCATCCAGTCTGTGTAACTCCATACAGTCCTGGATCCATTTACTGTAACTCCAATGCAGTGCTGCATCCAGTCTGTATAACTCCATTCAGTGCTGCATTCAGTCTCTGTAACTCCATGCAGTGCTGTGTCCAGTCTGTGTAACTCCATGCAGTGCTGCATCCAGTCTCTGTACCTCCAATGCAGTGCTGCATCCAGTCTGTGTAACTCCATACATTGCTGCATCTAGTCTGTGTAACTCCATGCAGTGCTGCATCCAGTCTCTGTAACTCCATGCAGTGCTGTGTCCAGTCTGTGTAACTCCATGCAGTGCTGCATCCAGTCTCTGTAACTCCAATGCAGTGCTGCATCCAGTCTGTGTAACTCCATACATTGCTGCATCTAGTCTGTGTAACTCCATGCAGTGCTGCATCCAGTCTCTGTAACTCCATGCAGTTCTGCGTCCAGTCTGTGTAACTCCACGCAGTTTTGCATTCAGTCTGTGTAACTCCATGCAGTGCAGCGTCCAGCCTGTGTAACACCATGCTGTGTTGCATCCAGTCTGTGTGATCTCCATACAGTTCTGTATCCAGTCTGTGTAACTCTATGCGATGCTGCATCCCGTCTGTGTAACTCCATGTCGTGCTGCATCCAGTCTCTGTAAATCCATGCAGTGCTGCATCAAATCTGTGTAACTCTGTGCAATATCCCATCCAGTCGGTGTGATTCCATGCAGTGCTGCATCCAATTTGTGTAACTCCATACAGTCCTGTATCCATTTACTGTAACTCCAATGCAGTGCTGCATCCAGTCTGTGTTCCTCAATGCAGTGCTGCATCTAGTCTCTGTAACTCCATGCAGTGCTGGTTCCAGTCTCTGTAACTCCATGCAGTGCTGGATTCAGTCTCTGTAAGTCCATGCAGTGCTGCATCCAGTCTGTGTAACTCCATACAGTGCTGCATCTAGTCTGTGTAACTCCATGCAGTGGTGCATTCAGTCTCTGTAAGTCCATGCAGTGCTGCATCCAGTCTGTGTAACTCCATGCAGTGCTGTGTCCAGTCTCTGTAACTCCAATGCAGTGCTGCATCCAGTCTGTGTAACTCCATACAGTGCTGCATCTAGTCTGTGTAATTCCATGCAATGCTGCATCCAATCTGTGTAACTCCATACAGTGCTGCATCCAGTCTATAATTCCATGCCATGCTGCCTTCAGTCTGTGTAACCCCATGCAGTGCTGCATCCAGTCTGTGCAACTCCATACAGTCCTGGATCCATTTACTGTAACTCCAATGCAGTGCTGCATCCAGTCTGTATAACTCCATGCAGTGCTGCATTCAGTCTCTGTAACTCCATGCAGTGCTGTGTCCAGTCTGTGTAACTCCATGCAGTTCTGCATCCAGTCTCTGTAACTCCAATGCAGTGCTGCATCCAGTCTGTGTAACTCCATATATTGCTGCATCTAGTTTGTGTAACTCCATGCAGTGCTGCATCCAGTCTCTGTAACTCCATGCAGTGCTGTGTCCAGTCAGTGTAACTCCATGCAGTTCTGCATCCAGTCTGTGTAACTCCATGCAGTGCTGCATCCAGTTTGTATAACTCCATGCAGTGTTGCATCCAGTCTGTGTGATCTCCATGCAGTTCTGCATCCAGTCTGTGTAACTCTATGCGGTGCTGCATCTCGTCTGTGTAACTCCATGTCGTGCTGCATCCAGTCTGTGTAAATCCATGCAGTGCTGCATCAAATCTGTGTAACTCTGTGCAGTATCCCATCCAGTCGGTGTGATTCCATGCATTGCTGCATCCAGTCTGTGTAACTCCATGCAGTGCTGCTTCCAGTCACTGCAACTCAGTGCAGTGCAGCACAAGTCTCTTTAACTCAATGCAGTGCTGCATCCAGTCTGTGTAACTCCATGCAGTGCTGCATCCAGTCTTTGTAACTCCATGCAGTGCTGCATCCAGTCTGTGTAACTCCATGCAGTTCTGCATCCAGTGTCTGTAGCTCCATGCAGTCCTGCACCTAGTCTGTGTAACTCCATGCAATGCAGCATCCAGTCTGTGTACCTCCAATGCAGTGCTGCATCCAGTCTGTGTAACACCATGCAGTGCTGCGTCCAGTCACTGCAACTCAGTGCAGTGCAGCATCAAGTCTCTATAACTCAATGCAGTGCTGCATCCAGTCTGTGTAACTCCATGCAGTGCTGCATCCAGTCTTTGTAACCCCATGCAGTGCTGCGTCCAGTCTGTGTAACTCCACGCAGTGCTGCATCCAGTGTCTGTAGCTCCATGCACTTCTGCATTCAGTCCATGTAACTCCATGCAACGCAGCATCCAGTCTGTGTACCTCCAATGCAGTGCTGCATCCAGTCTGTGTAACTCCATGCAGTGCTGCATCCAGACTGTGTAACACCATACAGCGCTGGATCCATTTTCTGTAACTCCAATGCAGTGCTGCACCCAGTCTGTGTAACTCCAATGCAGTGCTGCATCCAGTCTGTGTAACTCCATACAGTGCTGGATCCATTTTTTGTAACTCCAATGCAGTGCTGCATCCAGTCTGTGTAACACCATGCAGTGCTGCTTCCAGTCACTGCAACTCAGTGCAGTGCAGCACAAGTCTCTATAACTCAATGCAGTGCTGCATCCAGTCTGTGTAACTCCATGCAGTGCTGCATCCAGTCTTTGTAACTCCATGCAGTGCTGCATCCAGTCTGTGTAACTCCATGCAGTGCTGCATCCAGTGTCTGTAGCTCCATGCAGTCCTGCACCTAGTCTGTGTAACTCCATGCAATGCTGCATCCAGACTGTGTAACACCATACAGCGCTGGATCCATTTTCTGTAACTCCAATGCAGTGCTGCACCCAGTCTGTGTACCTCCAATGCAGTGCTGCATCCAGTCTGTGTAACACCATGCAGTGCTGCGTCCAGTCACTGCAACTCAGTGCAGTGCAGCATCAAGTCTCTATAACTCAATGCAGTGCTGCACCCAGTCTGTGTAACTCCAATGCAGTGCTGCATCCAGTCTGTGTAACTCCATACAGTTCTGGATCCATTTTTTTTGTAACTCCAATGCAGTGCTGCATCCAGTCTGTGTAACTCCATGCAGTGCTCCATCCAGTCTCTGTAACTCCATTCAGTCCTGCGTCCAGTCTGTGTAACCCCATGCAGTGCTGCATCCAGTCTGTGTAACTCCATGCAGTGCTGCATCCAGTCTGTGTAACTCCTTGCAGTGCTGCATCCTGTCTGTGTAACTGCATACAGTGCTGCGTCCAGTCTGTGTGACTCCCTGCAGTACTGCATCAAGACTCTACAACTCCATCCAGTTCTGCATTCAGTCTGTGTAACTCCATGCAGCAGGTCATCCTGTCTGTGTACCTCCAATGCAGTGCTGTAAGTCTGTGTAACTCTGTGCAGTGTCCCATCCAGTCGTTGTGACTCCATGCAGTGCTGCATCCAGTCTCTGTAACTCCATGCAGTGCTGCATCCAGTCTGTCTAACTCCATACAGTGCTGCATCTAGTCTGTGTAACTCCATGCAGTGGTGCATCCAGTCTGTGTGAAGCCATGCAGTGCTGCATCCAGTCTGTGTAACCCCAAGCAGTTCTGCATCCAATCTGTGTAACTCCATACAGTGCTGCATCCAGTCTATAATTCCATGCCATGCTGCCTTCAGTCTGTGTAACCCCATGCAGTGCTGCATCCAGTCTGTGCAACTCCATACAGTCCTGGATCCATTTACTGTAACTCCAATGCAGTGCTGCATCCAGTCTGTATAACTCCATGCAGTGCTGCATTCAGTCTCTGTAACTCCATGCAGTGCTGTGTCCAGTCTGTGTAACTCCATGCAGTTCTGCATCCAGTCTCTGTAACTCCAATGCAGTGCTGCATCCAGTCTGTGTAACTCCATATATTGCAGCATCTAGTTTGTGTAACTCCATGCAGTGCTGCATCCAGTCTCTGTAACTCCATGCAGTGCTGTGTCCAGTCAGTGTAACTCCATGCAGTTCTGCATCCAGTCTGTGTAACTCCATGCAGTGCTGCATCCAGTTTGTATAACTCCATGCAGTGTTGCATCCAGTCTGTGTGATCTCCATGCAGTTCTGCATCCAGTCTGTGTAACTCTATGCGGTGCTGCATCCAGTCTGTGTAACTCCATGTCGTGCTGCATCCAGTCTTTGTAAATCCATGCAGTGCTGCATCAAATCTGTGTAACTCCATGCAGTGCTGCTTCCAGTCACTGCAACTCAGTGCAGTGCAGCACAAGTCTCTATAACTCCATGCAGTTCTGCATCCAGTCTCTGTAACTCCAATGCAGTGCTGCATCCAGTCTGTGTAACTCCATATATTGCTGCATCTAGTTTGTGTAACTCCATGCAGTGCTGCATCCAGTCTCTGTAACTCCATGCAGTGCTGTGTCCAGTCTGTGTAACTCCATGCAGTGCTGCATCCAGTCTGTGTAACTCCATGCAGTGCTGCATCCAGTTTGTATAACTCCATGCAGTGTTGCATCCAGTCTGTGTGATCTCCATGCAGTTCTGCATCCTGTCTGTGTAACTCTATGCGGTGCTGCATCCCGTCTGTGTAACTCCATGTCGTGCTGCATCCAGTCTCTGTAAATCCATGCAGTGCTGCATCAAATCTGTGTAACTCTGTGCAGTATCCCATCCAGTCGGTGTGATTCCATGCATTGCTGCATCCAGTCTGTGTAACTCCATGCAGTGCTGCTTCCAGTCACTGCAACTCAGTGCAGTGCAGCACAAGTCTCTATAACTCAATGCAGTGCTGCATCCAGTCTGTGTAACTCCATGCAGTGCTGCATCCAGTCTTTGTAACTCCATGCAGTGCTGCATCCAGTCTGTGTAACTCCATGCAGTGCTGCATCCAGTGTCTGTAGCTCCATGCAGTCCTGCACCTAGTCTGTGTAACTCCATGCAATGCAGCATCCAGTCTGTGTACCTCCAATGCAGTGCTGCATCCAGTCTGTGTAACACCATGCAGTGCTGCGTCCAGTCACTGCAACTCAGTGCAGTGCAGCATCAAGTCTCTATAACTCAATGCAGTGCTGCATCCAGTCTGTGTAACTCCATGCAGTGCTGCATCCAGTCTTTGTAACTCCATGCAGTGCTGCGTCCAGTCTGTGTAACTCCACGCAGTGCTGCATCCAGTGTCTGTAGCTCCATGCAGTTCTGCATTCAGTCCATGTAACTCCATGCAACGCAGCATCCAGTCTGTGTACCTCCAATGCAGTGCTGCATCCAGTCTGTGTAACTCCATGCAGTGCTGCATCCAGACTGTGTAACACCATACAGTGCTGGATCCATTTTCTGTAACTCCAATGCAGTGCTGCACCCAGTCTGTGTAACTCCAATGCAGTGCTGCATCCAGAATGTGTAACTCCATACAGTGCTGGATCCATTTTTTGTAACTCCAATGCAGTGCTGCATCCAGTCTGTGTAACTCCATGCAGTGCTGCATCCAGTCTTCGTAACTCCATGCAGTGCTGTGTCCAGTCTGTGTAACTCCATGCAGTGCTGCATCTAGTGTCTGTAGCTCCATGCAGTTCTGCATATAGTCTGTGTAACTCCATGCAACGCAGCATCCAGTCTGTGTACCTCCAATGCAGTGCTGCATCCAGTCTGTGTAATGCCATGCAGTGCTGCATCCAGTGTCTGTAGCTCCATGCAGTCCTGCATCTAGTCTTTGTAACTCCATGCAGTGCTGCGTCCAGTCTGTGTAACTCCATGCAGTGCTGCATCCAGTGTCTGTAGCTCCATGCAGTTCTGCATTCAGTCCGTGTAACTCCATGCAACGCAGCATCCAGTCTGTGTACCTCCAATGCAGTGTTGCATCCAGTCTGTGTAACTCCATGCAGTGCTGCATCCAGACTGTGTAACACCATACAGTGCTGGATCCATTTTCTGTAACTCCAATGCAGTGCTGCACCCAGTCTGTGTAACTCCAATGCAGTGCTGCATCCAGTCTGTTTAACTCCATGCAGTGCTGCATCCAGTGTCTGTAGCTCCATGCAGTCCTGCATCTAGTCTGTGTAACTCCATGCAACGCAGCATCCAGTCTGTGTACCTCCAATGCAGTGCTGCATCCAGTCTGTGTAACACCATGCAGTACTGCGTCCAGTCACTGCAACTCAGTGCAGTGCAGCATCAAGTCTCTATAACTCAATGCAGTGCTGCATCCAGTCTGTGTAACTCCATGCAGTGCTGCATCCAGTCTTTGTAACTCCATGCAGTGCTGCGTCCAGTCTGTGTAACTCCACGCAGTGCTGCATCCAGTGTCTGTAGCTCCATGTAGTTCTGCATTCAGTCTGTGTAACTCCATGCAACGCAGCATCCAGTCTGTGTACCTCCAATGCAGTGCTGCATCCAGTCTGTGTAACTCCATGCAGTGCTGCATCCAGACTGTGTAACACCATACAGTGCTGGATCCATTTTCTGTAACTCCAATGCAGTGCTGCACCCAGTCTGTGTAACTCCAATGCAGTGCTGCATCCAGTCTGTGTAACTCCATACAGTTCTGGATCCATTTTTTTTGTAACTCCAATGCAGTGCTGCATCCAGTCTGTGTAACTCCATGCAGTGCTCCATCCAGTCTCTGTAACTCCATTCAGTCCTGCGTCCAGTCTGTGTAACCCCATGCAGTGCTGCATCCAGTCTGTGTAACTCCATGCAGTGCTGCATCCAGTCTGTGTAACTCCTTGCAGTGCTGCATCCTGTCTGTGTAACTGCATACAGTGCTGCGTCCAGTCTGTGTGACTCCCTGCAGTACTGCATCAAGACTCTACAACTCCATCCAGTTCTGCATTCAGTCTGTGTAACTCCATGCAGCAGGTCATCCTGTCTGTGTACCTCCAATGCAGTGCTGTAAGTCTGTGTAACTCTGTGCAGTGTCCCATCCAGTCGTTGTGACTCCATGCAGTGCTGCATCCAGTCTCTGTAACTCCATGCAGTGCTGCATCCAGTCTGTCTAACTCCATACAGTGCTGCATCTAGTCTGTGTAACTCCATGCAGTGGTGCATCCAGTCTGTGTGAAGCCATGCAGTGCTGCATCCAGTCTTTGTAACCCCAAGCAGTTCTGCATCCAATCTGTGTAACTCCATACAGTGCTGCATCCAGTCTATAATTCCATGCCATGCTGCCTTCAGTCTGTGTAACCCCATGCAGTGCTGCATCCAGTCTGTGCAACTCCATACAGTCCTGGATCCATTTACTGTAACTCCAATGCAGTGCTGCATCCAGTCTGTATAACTCCATGCAGTGCTGCATTCAGTCTCTGTAACTCCATGCAGTGCTGTGTCCAGTCTGTGTAACTCCATGCAGTTCTGCATCCAGTCTCTGTAACTCCAATGCAGTGCTGCATCCAGTCTGTGTAACTCCATATATTGCAGCATCTAGTTTGTGTAACTCCATGCAGTGCTGCATCCAGTCTCTGTAACTCCATGCAGTGCTGTGTCCAGTCAGTGTAACTCCATGCAGTTCTGCATCCAGTCTGTGTAACTCCATGCAGTGCTGCATCCAGTTTGTATAACTCCATGCAGTGTTGCATGCAGTCTGTGTGATCTCCATGCAGTTCTGCATCCAGTCTGTGTAACTCTATGCGGTGCTGCATCCAGTCTGTGTAACTCCATGTCGTGCTGCATCCAGTCTTTGTAAATCCATGCAGTGCTGCATCAAATCTGTGTAACTCCATGCAGTGCTGCTTCCAGTCACTGCAACTCAGTGCAGTGCAGCACAAGTCTCTATAACTCCATGCAGTTCTGCATCCAGTCTCTGTAACTCCAATGCAGTGCTGCATCCAGTCTGTGTAACTCCATATATTGCTGCATCTAGTTTGTGTAACTCCATGCAGTGCTGCATCCAGTCTCTGTAACTCCATGCAGTGCTGTGTCCAGTCTGTGTAACTCCATGCAGTGCTGCATCCAGTCTGTGTAACTCCATGCAGTGCTGCATCCAGTTTGTATAACTCCATGCAGTGTTGCATCCAGTCTGTGTGATCTCCATGCAGTTCTGCATCCAGTCTGTGTAACTCTATGCGGTGCTGCATCCCGTCTGTGTAACTCCATGTCGTGCTGCATCCAGTCTCTGTAACTCCATGCAGTGCTGCATCAAATCTGTGTAACTCTGTGCAGTATCCCATCCAGTCGGTGTGATTCCATGCAGTGCTGCATCCAGTCTGTGTAACTCCATGCAGTGCTGCTTCCAGTCACTGCAACTCAGTGCAGTGCAGCACAAGTCTCTATAACTCAATGCAGTGCTGCATCCAGTCTGTGTAACTCCATGCAGTGCTGCATCCAGTCTTTGTAACTCCATGCAGTGCTGCATCCAGTCTGTGTAACTCCAGTGCAGTGCTGTATCCAGTCTCTGTAACTCCAATGCAGTGCTGCAGCCTGTTTCTGTAACTTCATGCAATACTGCATCCAGGCTGTGTAACACCATGCAGTGCTGCATCCATTCTCTGTAACTCCATGCAGTGCTGCGTCCCATCTTTGTAACTCCATGCAGTGCTGCATCCAGACTGCGTAGCTCCAATGCAGTGCTGCATTCAGTCTGTATCACTCCATGCAGTGCTGCATCCTGTTTGTGTAACTCCATGCAGTGCTGCACCCCGTCTCTGTAACTCCATGGAGTGCTGCATCCAGTCTGTGCAGCTGCGTGCAGTGCTGCATCCCATCTGTGTTACTCCATGCAGTGCTGCATCCAGTTCGTGTAACTACATGCAATGCTGCACCCCGTCTCTGTAACTCCATGGAGTGCTGCATCCAGTCTGTGCAGCTCCGTGCAGTGCTGCACCCCATCTGTGTTACTCCATGCAGTGCTGCATCCAGTCTACATAGCTCCATGCAGTGCTGTTTCCAGTCTCTGTAGCTCCATGCAGTATTGGATGCAGTCTCTGAAAGTCCAATGCAGTGTTGCATCCAGTCTGTGTACCTCCATACAGTGCTGTATCCAGTCTCTGTAACTCCATGCAGTGCTGCATCCTAGCTATGCAACTCCATACAGTGCTGGATCCAGTTTCTGTAACTCTAATGCAGTGTTGCATCCCGTCTGTACAGCTCTGTGCAGTGCTGCATCCCATCTGTGTTATTCCATGCAGGGCTGCATCCAGTCTGCATAGCTCCATGCAGTGCTGTTTCCAGTCTCTGTAGCTCCATGCAGTAATGGATGCAGTCTCTGAAAGTCCAATGCAGTGTTGCATCCAGTCTGTGTAACTCCATGCAGTGCTGCATCCAGTCTGTGTACCTCCATACAGTGCTGCATCCAGTCTCTGTAACTCCATGCAGTGCTGCATCCTATCTGTGTAACTCCACACAGTTCTGCATCCAGTCTGTGTAACTCCATGCAGTGCTGCATCCAGTCTAACTCCACACAGTTCTGCATCCAGTCTGTGTAACTCCATACAGTGCTGCATCCAGTCTCTGGAACTCCATGCAGTGCTGCATCCAATCTGTGTAACTCCATGCAGTGCTTCATCCAGACTCTGTAACTCCATGCAGTGCTGCATCCAGTCACAGTAACTTCATGCAGTGCTGCATGATGCCTCTGTAGCTCCATGCAGTGCTGCATTCAGTCTGTGTAACTCCAGTGCAGTGCTGTATCCAGTCTCTGTAACTCCATGCAGTGCTGCATCCAGGCTGTGTAACTCCATGCAGTGCTGCATCCAGTCACTGCAACTCAATGCAGCATCAAGTCTTTATAACTCCATGCAGTGCTGCATCCAGTCTGCATAGCTCCATGCAATGCTGTTTCCAGTCTCTGTAGCTCCATGCAGTATTGGATGCAGTCTCTGAAAGTCCAATGCAGTGTTGCATCCAGTCTGTGTAACTCCATGCAGTGCTGCATCCAGTCTCTGTAACTCCATGCAGTGCTGCATCCTATCTGTGTATCTCCATACAGTGCTGCATTCAGTCTCTGTAACTCCATGCAGTGCTGCATCCAGTCTGTGTAACTCCATGCAGTGCTGCATCCAGTCTGTGTAACTCCAGTGCAGTGCTGTATCCAGTCTCTGTAACTCCATGCAGTGCTGCATCCAGGCTGTGTAACTCCATGCAATGCTGCATACCGTATCTGCAACTTCATGGAGTGCTGCATCCAGACTGTGTAGCTCCAATACAGTGCTGCATCCAGTCTCTGTAGCTCCAATGCAGTGCTGCATCCAGTCTCTGTAACTCCATGCAATGCTGTGTCCCATCTCGGTAACTCCATGCAGTGCTGCATCCAGTCTGTGTAACTCCATGCAGTGCTGTGTCCAGTCTCTCTAACTCCAATGCAGTGCTGCATCCAGTCTGTCTAACTCCATACAGTGCTGCATCTAGTCTGTGTGACTCCATGCAGTGGTGCATCCAGTCTGTGTGAAGCCATGCAGTGCTGCATCCAATCTGTGTAACCCCAAGCAGTTCTGCATTCAATCTGTGTAACTCCATGCCGCGCATCATCCTGTCTGTGTAATTCCATGCAGTGCTGCATCCAATCTGTGTAACTCCATACAGTGCTGCATCCAGTCTCTGTAACTCCATGCAGTGCTGCATCCAGTCTCTGTAACTCCATGCAGTGCTGGTTCCAGTCTCTGTGACTCCATGCAGTGCTGGTTCCAGTCTCTGTAACTCCATGCAGTGCTGCATTCAGTCTCTGTAAGTCCATGCAGTGCTGTGTCCAGTCTGTGTAACTCCATGCAGTTCTGCATCCAGTCTCTGTAACTCCAATGCAGTGCTGCATCCAGTCTGTGTAACTCCATACATTGCTGCATCTAGTCTGTGTAACTGCATGCAGTGCTGCATCCAGTCTCTGTAACTCCATGCAGTGCTGCATCCAGTCTGTGTAACCCAAAGCAGTTCTGCATTCAGTCTGTGTAACTCCATGCCGCACATCATCCTGTCTGTGTAATTCCATGCAATGCTGCATCCAATCTGTGTAACTCCATACAGTGCTGCATCCAGTCTATAATTCCATGCCATGCTGCCTTCAGTCTGTGTAACCCCATGCAGTGCTGCATCCAGTCTGTGTAACTCCATACAGTCCTGGATCCATTTACTGTAACTCCAATGCAGTGCTGCATCCAGTCTGTATAACTCCATTCAGTGCTGCATTCAGTCTCTGTAACTCCATGCAGTGCTGTGTCCAGTCTGTGTAACTCCATGCAGTGCTGCATCCAGTCTCTGTACCTCCAATGCAGTGCTGCATCCAGTCTGTGTAACTCCATACATTGCTGCATCTAGTCTGTGTAACTCCATGCAGTGCTGCATCCAGTCTCTGTAACTCCATGCAGTGCTGTGTCCAGTCTGTGTAACTCCATGCAGTGCTGCATCCAGTCTCTGTAACTCCAATGCAGTGCTGCATCCAGTCTGTGTAACTCCATACATTGCTGCATCTAGTCTGTGTAACTCCATGCAGTGCTGCATCCAGTCTCTGTAACTCCATGCAGTTCTGCGTCCAGTCTGTGTAACTCCACGCAGTTTTGCATTCAGTCTGTGTAACTCCATGCAGTGCAGCGTCCAGCCTGTGTAACACCATGCTGTGTTGCATCCAGTCTGTGTGATCTCCATACAGTTCTGTATCCAGTCTGTGTAACTCTATGCGATGCTGCATCCCGTCTGTGTAACTCCATGTCGTGCTGCATCCAGTCTCTGTAAATCCATGCAGTGCTGCATCAAATCTGTGTAACTCTGTGCAATATCCCATCCAGTCGGTGTGATTCCATGCAGTGCTGCATCCAATTTGTGTAACTCCATACAGTCCTGTATCCATTTACTGTAACTCCAATGCAGTGCTGCATCCAGTCTGTGTTCCTCAATGCAGTGCTGCATCTAGTCTCTGTAACTCCATGCAGTGCTGGTTCCAGTCTCTGTAACTCCATGCAGTGCTGGATTCAGTCTCTGTAAGTCCATGCAGTGCTGCATCCAGTCTGTGTAACTCCATACAGTGCTGCATCTAGTCTGTGTAACTCCATGCAGTGGTGCATTCAGTCTCTGTAAGTCCATGCAGTGCTGCATCCAGTCTGTGTAACTCCATGCAGTGCTGTGTCCAGTCTCTGTAACTCCAATGCAGTGCTGCATCCAGTCTGTGTAACTCCATACAGTGCTGCATCTAGTCTGTGTAATTCCATGCAATGCTGCATCCAATCTGTGTAACTCCATACAGTGCTGCATCCAGTCTATAATTCCATGCCATGCTGCCTTCAGTCTGTGTAACCCCATGCAGTGCTGCATCCAGTCTGTGCAACTCCATACAGTCCTGGATCCATTTACTGTAACTCCAATGCAGTGCTGCATCCAGTCTGTATAACTCCATGCAGTGCTGCATTCAGTCTCTGTAACTCCATGCAGTGCTGTGTCCAGTCTGTGTAACTCCATGCAGTTCTGCATCCAGTCTCTGTAACTCCAATGCAGTGCTGCATCCAGTCTGTGTAACTCCATATATTGCTGCATCTAGTTTGTGTAACTCCATGCAGTGCTGCATCCAGTCTCTGTAACTCCATGCAGTGCTGTGTCCAGTCAGTGTAACTCCATGCAGTTCTGCATCCAGTCTGTGTAACTCCATGCAGTGCTGCATCCAGTTTGTATAACTCCATGCAGTGTTGCATCCAGTCTGTGTGATCTCCATGCAGTTCTGCATCCAGTCTGTGTAACTCTATGCGGTGCTGCATCTCGTCTGTGTAACTCCATGTCGTGCTGCATCCAGTCTGTGTAAATCCATGCAGTGCTGCATCAAATCTGTGTAACTCTGTGCAGTATCCCATCCAGTCGGTGTGATTCCATGCATTGCTGCATCCAGTCTGTGTAACTCCATGCAGTGCTGCTTCCAGTCACTGCAACTCAGTGCAGTGCAGCACAAGTCTCTTTAACTCAATGCAGTGCTGCATCCAGTCTGTGTAACTCCATGCAGTGCTGCATCCAGTCTTTGTAACTCCATGCAGTGCTGCATCCAGTCTGTGTAACTCCATGCAGTGCTGCATCCAGTGTCTGTAGCTCCATGCAGTCCTGCACCTAGTCTGTGTAACTCCATGCAATGCAGCATCCAGTCTGTGTACCTCCAATGCAGTGCTGCATCCAGTCTGTGTAACACCATGCAGTGCTGCGTCCAGTCACTGCAACTCAGTGCAGTGCAGCATCAAGTCTCTATAACTCAATGCAGTGCTGCATCCAGTCTGTGTAACTCCATGCAGTGCTGCATCCAGTCTTTGTAACCCCATGCAGTGCTGCGTCCAGTCTGTGTAACTCCACGCAGTGCTGCATCCAGTGTCTGTAGCTCCATGCACTTCTGCATTCAGTCCATGTAACTCCATGCAACGCAGCATCCAGTCTGTGTACCTCCAATGCAGTGCTGCATCCAGTCTGTGTAACTCCATGCAGTGCTGCATCCAGACTGTGTAACACCATACAGCGCTGGATCCATTTTCTGTAACTCCAATGCAGTGCTGCACCCAGTCTGTGTAACTCCAATGCAGTGCTGCATCCAGTCTGTGTAACTCCATACAGTGCTGGATCCATTTTTTGTAACTCCAATGCAGTGCTGCATCCAGTCTGTGTAACACCATGCAGTGCTGCTTCCAGTCACTGCAACTCAGTGCAGTGCAGCACAAGTCTCTATAACTCAATGCAGTGCTGCATCCAGTCTGTGTAACTCCATGCAGTGCTGCATCCAGTCTTTGTAACTCCATGCAGTGCTGCATCCAGTCTGTGTAACTCCATGCAGTGCTGCATCCAGTGTCTGTAGCTCCATGCAGTCCTGCACCTAGTCTGTGTAACTCCATGCAATGCTGCATCCAGACTGTGTAACACCATACAGCGCTGGATCCATTTTCTGTAACTCCAATGCAGTGCTGCACCCAGTCTGTGTACCTCCAATGCAGTGCTGCATCCAGTCTGTGTAACACCATGCAGTGCTGCGTCCAGTCACTGCAACTCAGTGCAGTGCAGCATCAAGTCTCTATAACTCAATGCAGTGCTGCACCCAGTCTGTGTAACTCCAATGCAGTGCTGCATCCAGTCTGTGTAACTCCATACAGTTCTGGATCCATTTTTTTTGTAACTCCAATGCAGTGCTGCATCCAGTCTGTGTAACTCCATGCAGTGCTCCATCCAGTCTCTGTAACTCCATTCAGTCCTGCGTCCAGTCTGTGTAACCCCATGCAGTGCTGCATCCAGTCTGTGTAACTCCATGCAGTGCTGCATCCAGTCTGTGTAACTCCTTGCAGTGCTGCATCCTGTCTGTGTAACTGCATACAGTGCTGCGTCCAGTCTGTGTGACTCCCTGCAGTACTGCATCAAGACTCTACAACTCCATCCAGTTCTGCATTCAGTCTGTGTAACTCCATGCAGCAGGTCATCCTGTCTGTGTACCTCCAATGCAGTGCTGTAAGTCTGTGTAACTCTGTGCAGTGTCCCATCCAGTCGTTGTGACTCCATGCAGTGCTGCATCCAGTCTCTGTAACTCCATGCAGTGCTGCATCCAGTCTGTCTAACTCCATACAGTGCTGCATCTAGTCTGTGTAACTCCATGCAGTGGTGCATCCAGTCTGTGTGAAGCCATGCAGTGCTGCATCCAGTCTGTGTAACCCCAAGCAGTTCTGCATCCAATCTGTGTAACTCCATACAGTGCTGCATCCAGTCTATAATTCCATGCCATGCTGCCTTCAGTCTGTGTAACCCCATGCAGTGCTGCATCCAGTCTGTGCAACTCCATACAGTCCTGGATCCATTTACTGTAACTCCAATGCAGTGCTGCATCCAGTCTGTATAACTCCATGCAGTGCTGCATTCAGTCTCTGTAACTCCATGCAGTGCTGTGTCCAGTCTGTGTAACTCCATGCAGTTCTGCATCCAGTCTCTGTAACTCCAATGCAGTGCTGCATCCAGTCTGTGTAACTCCATATATTGCAGCATCTAGTTTGTGTAACTCCATGCAGTGCTGCATCCAGTCTCTGTAACTCCATGCAGTGCTGTGTCCAGTCAGTGTAACTCCATGCAGTTCTGCATCCAGTCTGTGTAACTCCATGCAGTGCTGCATCCAGTTTGTATAACTCCATGCAGTGTTGCATCCAGTCTGTGTGATCTCCATGCAGTTCTGCATCCAGTCTGTGTAACTCTATGCGGTGCTGCATCCAGTCTGTGTAACTCCATGTCGTGCTGCATCCAGTCTTTGTAAATCCATGCAGTGCTGCATCAAATCTGTGTAACTCCATGCAGTGCTGCTTCCAGTCACTGCAACTCAGTGCAGTGCAGCACAAGTCTCTATAACTCCATGCAGTTCTGCATCCAGTCTCTGTAACTCCAATGCAGTGCTGCATCCAGTCTGTGTAACTCCATATATTGCTGCATCTAGTTTGTGTAACTCCATGCAGTGCTGCATCCAGTCTCTGTAACTCCATGCAGTGCTGTGTCCAGTCTGTGTAACTCCATGCAGTGCTGCATCCAGTCTGTGTAACTCCATGCAGTGCTGCATCCAGTTTGTATAACTCCATGCAGTGTTGCATCCAGTCTGTGTGATCTCCATGCAGTTCTGCATCCTGTCTGTGTAACTCTATGCGGTGCTGCATCCCGTCTGTGTAACTCCATGTCGTGCTGCATCCAGTCTCTGTAAATCCATGCAGTGCTGCATCAAATCTGTGTAACTCTGTGCAGTATCCCATCCAGTCGGTGTGATTCCATGCATTGCTGCATCCAGTCTGTGTAACTCCATGCAGTGCTGCTTCCAGTCACTGCAACTCAGTGCAGTGCAGCACAAGTCTCTATAACTCAATGCAGTGCTGCATCCAGTCTGTGTAACTCCATGCAGTGCTGCATCCAGTCTTTGTAACTCCATGCAGTGCTGCATCCAGTCTGTGTAACTCCATGCAGTGCTGCATCCAGTGTCTGTAGCTCCATGCAGTCCTGCACCTAGTCTGTGTAACTCCATGCAATGCAGCATCCAGTCTGTGTACCTCCAATGCAGTGCTGCATCCAGTCTGTGTAACACCATGCAGTGCTGCGTCCAGTCACTGCAACTCAGTGCAGTGCAGCATCAAGTCTCTATAACTCAATGCAGTGCTGCATCCAGTCTGTGTAACTCCATGCAGTGCTGCATCCAGTCTTTGTAACTCCATGCAGTGCTGCGTCCAGTCTGTGTAACTCCACGCAGTGCTGCATCCAGTGTCTGTAGCTCCATGCAGTTCTGCATTCAGTCCATGTAACTCCATGCAACGCAGCATCCAGTCTGTGTACCTCCAATGCAGTGCTGCATCCAGTCTGTGTAACTCCATGCAGTGCTGCATCCAGACTGTGTAACACCATACAGTGCTGGATCCATTTTCTGTAACTCCAATGCAGTGCTGCACCCAGTCTGTGTAACTCCAATGCAGTGCTGCATCCAGAATGTGTAACTCCATACAGTGCTGGATCCATTTTTTGTAACTCCAATGCAGTGCTGCATCCAGTCTGTGTAACTCCATGCA
This sequence comes from Hemiscyllium ocellatum, assembly GCF_020745735.1. Lineage (NCBI taxonomy): Eukaryota > Metazoa > Chordata > Chondrichthyes > Orectolobiformes > Hemiscylliidae > Hemiscyllium > Hemiscyllium ocellatum. Next base: position 64,401,799 of record NC_083414.1, read on the forward strand.
GTGCTGCATCCAGTCTTCGTAACTCCATGCAGTGCTGTGTCCAGTCTGTGTAACTCCATGCAGTGCTGCATCTAGTGTCTGTAGCTCCATGCAGTTCTGCATATAGTCTGTGTAACTCCATGCAACGCAGCATCCAGTCTGTGTACCTCCAATGCAGTGCTGCATCCAGTCTGTGTAATGCCATGCAGTGCTGCATCCAGTGTCTGTAGCTCCATGCAGTCCTGCATCTAGTCTTTGTAACTCCATGCAGTGCTGCGTCCAGTCTGTGTAACTCCATGCAGTGCTGCATCCAGTGTCTGTAGCTCCATGCAGTTCTGCATTCAGTCCGTGTAACTCCATGCAACGCAGCATCCAGTCTGTGTACCTCCAATGCAGTGTTGCATCCAGTCTGTGTAACTCCATGCAGTGCTGCATCCAGACTGTGTAACACCATACAGTGCTGGATCCATTTTCTGTAACTCCAATGCAGTGCTGCACCCAGTCTGTGTAACTCCAATGCAGTGCTGCATCCAGTCTGTTTAACTCCATGCAGTGCTGCATCCAGTGTCTGTAGCTCCATGCAGTCCTGCATCTAGTCTGTGTAACTCCATGCAACGCAGCATCCAGTCTGTGTACCTCCAATGCAGTGCTGCATCCAGTCTGTGTAACACCATGCAGTACTGCGTCCAGTCACTGCAACTCAGTGCAGTGCAGCATCAAGTCTCTATAACTCAATGCAGTGCTGCATCCAGTCTGTGTAACTCCATGCAGTGCTGCATCCAGTCTTTGTAACTCCATGCAGTGCTGCGTCCAGTCTGTGTAACTCCACGCAGTGCTGCATCCAGTGTCTGTAGCTCCATGTAGTTCTGCATTCAGTCTGTGTAACTCCATGCAACGCAGCATCCAGTCTGTGTACCTCCAATGCAGTGCTGCATCCAGTCTGTGTAACTCCATGCAGTGCTGCATCCAGACTGTGTAACACCATACAGTGCTGGATCCATTTTCTGTAACTCCAATGCAGTGCTGCACCCAGTCTGTGTAACTCCAATGCAGTGCTGCATCCAGTCTGTGTAACTCCATACAGTTCTGGATCCATTTTTTTTGTAACTCCAATGCAGTGCTGCATCCAGTCTGTGTAACTCCATGCAGTGCTCCATCCAGTCTCTGTAACTCCATTCAGTCCTGCGTCCAGTCTGTGTAACCCCATGCAGTGCTGCATCCAGTCTGTGTAACTCCATGCAGTGCTGCATCCAGTCTGTGTAACTCCTTGCAGTGCTGCATCCTGTCTGTGTAACTGCATACAGTGCTGCGTCCAGTCTGTGTGACTCCCTGCAGTACTGCATCAAGACTCTACAACTCCATCCAGTTCTGCATTCAGTCTGTGTAACTCCATGCAGCAGGTCATCCTGTCTGTGTACCTCCAATGCAGTGCTGTAAGTCTGTGTAACTCTGTGCAGTGTCCCATCCAGTCGTTGTGACTCCATGCAGTGCTGCATCCAGTCTCTGTAACTCCATGCAGTGCTGCATCCAGTCTGTCTAACTCCATACAGTGCTGCATCTAGTCTGTGTAACTCCATGCAGTGGTGCATCCAGTCTGTGTGAAGCCATGCAGTGCTGCATCCAGTCTTTGTAACCCCAAGCAGTTCTGCATCCAATCTGTGTAACTCCATACAGTGCTGCATCCAGTCTATAATTCCATGCCATGCTGCCTTCAGTCTGTGTAACCCCATGCAGTGCTGCATCCAGTCTGTGCAACTCCATACAGTCCTGGATCCATTTACTGTAACTCCAATGCAGTGCTGCATCCAGTCTGTATAACTCCATGCAGTGCTGCATTCAGTCTCTGTAACTCCATGCAGTGCTGTGTCCAGTCTGTGTAACTCCATGCAGTTCTGCATCCAGTCTCTGTAACTCCAATGCAGTGCTGCATCCAGTCTGTGTAACTCCATATATTGCAGCATCTAGTTTGTGTAACTCCATGCAGTGCTGCATCCAGTCTCTGTAACTCCATGCAGTGCTGTGTCCAGTCAGTGTAACTCCATGCAGTTCTGCATCCAGTCTGTGTAACTCCATGCAGTGCTGCATCCAGTTTGTATAACTCCATGCAGTGTTGCATGCAGTCTGTGTGATCTCCATGCAGTTCTGCATCCAGTCTGTGTAACTCTATGCGGTGCTGCATCCAGTCTGTGTAACTCCATGTCGTGCTGCATCCAGTCTTTGTAAATCCATGCAGTGCTGCATCAAATCTGTGTAACTCCATGCAGTGCTGCTTCCAGTCACTGCAACTCAGTGCAGTGCAGCACAAGTCTCTATAACTCCATGCAGTTCTGCATCCAGTCTCTGTAACTCCAATGCAGTGCTGCATCCAGTCTGTGTAACTCCATATATTGCTGCATCTAGTTTGTGTAACTCCATGCAGTGCTGCATCCAGTCTCTGTAACTCCATGCAGTGCTGTGTCCAGTCTGTGTAACTCCATGCAGTGCTGCATCCAGTCTGTGTAACTCCATGCAGTGCTGCATCCAGTTTGTATAACTCCATGCAGTGTTGCATCCAGTCTGTGTGATCTCCATGCAGTTCTGCATCCAGTCTGTGTAACTCTATGCGGTGCTGCATCCCGTCTGTGTAACTCCATGTCGTGCTGCATCCAGTCTCTGTAACTCCATGCAGTGCTGCATCAAATCTGTGTAACTCTGTGCAGTATCCCATCCAGTCGGTGTGATTCCATGCAGTGCTGCATCCAGTCTGTGTAACTCCATGCAGTGCTGCTTCCAGTCACTGCAACTCAGTGCAGTGCAGCACAAGTCTCTATAACTCAATGCAGTGCTGCATCCAGTCTGTGTAACTCCATGCAGTGCTGCATCCAGTCTTTGTAACTCCATGCAGTGCTGCATCCAGTCTGTGTAACTCCAGTGCAGTGCTGTATCCAGTCTCTGTAACTCCAATGCAGTGCTGCAGCCTGTTTCTGTAACTTCATGCAATACTGCATCCAGGCTGTGTAACACCATGCAGTGCTGCATCCATTCTCTGTAACTCCATGCAGTGCTGCGTCCCATCTTTGTAACTCCATGCAGTGCTGCATCCAGACTGCGTAGCTCCAATGCAGTGCTGCATTCAGTCTGTATCACTCCATGCAGTGCTGCATCCTGTTTGTGTAACTCCATGCAGTGCTGCACCCCGTCTCTGTAACTCCATGGAGTGCTGCATCCAGTCTGTGCAGCTGCGTGCAGTGCTGCATCCCATCTGTGTTACTCCATGCAGTGCTGCATCCAGTTCGTGTAACTACATGCAATGCTGCACCCCGTCTCTGTAACTCCATGGAGTGCTGCATCCAGTCTGTGCAGCTCCGTGCAGTGCTGCACCCCATCTGTGTTACTCCATGCAGTGCTGCATCCAGTCTACATAGCTCCATGCAGTGCTGTTTCCAGTCTCTGTAGCTCCATGCAGTATTGGATGCAGTCTCTGAAAGTCCAATGCAGTGTTGCATCCAGTCTGTGTACCTCCATACAGTGCTGTATCCAGTCTCTGTAACTCCATGCAGTGCTGCATCCTAGCTATGCAACTCCATACAGTGCTGGATCCAGTTTCTGTAACTCTAATGCAGTGTTGCATCCCGTCTGTACAGCTCTGTGCAGTGCTGCATCCCATCTGTGTTATTCCATGCAGGGCTGCATCCAGTCTGCATAGCTCCATGCAGTGCTGTTTCCAGTCTCTGTAGCTCCATGCAGTAATGGATGCAGTCTCTGAAAGTCCAATGCAGTGTTGCATCCAGTCTGTGTAACTCCATGCAGTGCTGCATCCAGTCTGTGTACCTCCATACAGTGCTGCATCCAGTCTCTGTAACTCCATGCAGTGCTGCATCCTATCTGTGTAACTCCACACAGTTCTGCATCCAGTCTGTGTAACTCCATGCAGTGCTGCATCCAGTCTAACTCCACACAGTTCTGCATCCAGTCTGTGTAACTCCATACAGTGCTGCATCCAGTCTCTGGAACTCCATGCAGTGCTGCATCCAATCTGTGTAACTCCATGCAGTGCTTCATCCAGACTCTGTAACTCCATGCAGTGCTGCATCCAGTCACAGTAACTTCATGCAGTGCTGCATGATGCCTCTGTAGCTCCATGCAGTGCTGCATTCAGTCTGTGTAACTCCAGTGCAGTGCTGTATCCAGTCTCTGTAACTCCATGCAGTGCTGCATCCAGGCTGTGTAACTCCATGCAGTGCTGCATCCAGTCACTGCAACTCAATGCAGCATCAAGTCTTTATAACTCCATGCAGTGCTGCATCCAGTCTGCATAGCTCCATGCAATGCTGTTTCCAGTCTCTGTAGCTCCATGCAGTATTGGATGCAGTCTCTGAAAGTCCAATGCAGTGTTGCATCCAGTCTGTGTAACTCCATGCAGTGCTGCATCCAGTCTCTGTAACTCCATGCAGTGCTGCATCCTATCTGTGTATCTCCATACAGTGCTGCATTCAGTCTCTGTAACTCCATGCAGTGCTGCATCCAGTCTGTGTAACTCCATGCAGTGCTGCATCCAGTCTGTGTAACTCCAGTGCAGTGCTGTATCCAGTCTCTGTAACTCCATGCAGTGCTGCATCCAGGCTGTGTAACTCCATGCAATGCTGCATACCGTATCTGCAACTTCATGGAGTGCTGCATCCAGACTGTGTAGCTCCAATACAGTGCTGCATCCAGTCTCTGTAGCTCCAATGCAGTGCTGCATCCAGTCTCTGTAACTCCATGCAATGCTGTGTCCCATCTCGGTAACTCCATGCAGTGCTGCATCCAGTCTGTGTAACTCCATGCAGTGCTGTGTCCAGTCTCTCTAACTCCAATGCAGTGCTGCATCCAGTCTGTCTAACTCCATACAGTGCTGCATCTAGTCTGTGTGACTCCATGCAGTGGTGCATCCAGTCTGTGTGAAGCCATGCAGTGCTGCATCCAATCTGTGTAACCCCAAGCAGTTCTGCATTCAATCTGTGTAACTCCATGCCGCGCATCATCCTGTCTGTGTAATTCCATGCAGTGCTGCATCCAATCTGTGTAACTCCATACAGTGCTGCATCCAGTCTCTGTAACTCCATGCAGTGCTGCATCCAGTCTCTGTAACTCCATGCAGTGCTGGTTCCAGTCTCTGTGACTCCATGCAGTGCTGGTTCCAGTCTCTGTAACTCCATGCAGTGCTGCATTCAGTCTCTGTAAGTCCATGCAGTGCTGTGTCCAGTCTGTGTAACTCCATGCAGTTCTGCATCCAGTCTCTGTAACTCCAATGCAGTGCTGCATCCAGTCTGTGTAACTCCATACATTGCTGCATCTAGTCTGTGTAACTGCATGCAGTGCTGCATCCAGTCTCTGTAACTCCATGCAGTGCTGCATCCAGTCTGTGTAACCCAAAGCAGTTCTGCATTCAGTCTGTGTAACTCCATGCCGCACATCATCCTGTCTGTGTAATTCCATGCAATGCTGCATCCAATCTGTGTAACTCCATACAGTGCTGCATCCAGTCTATAATTCCATGCCATGCTGCCTTCAGTCTGTGTAACCCCATGCAGTGCTGCATCCAGTCTGTGTAACTCCATACAGTCCTGGATCCATTTACTGTAACTCCAATGCAGTGCTGCATCCAGTCTGTATAACTCCATTCAGTGCTGCATTCAGTCTCTGTAACTCCATGCAGTGCTGTGTCCAGTCTGTGTAACTCCATGCAGTGCTGCATCCAGTCTCTGTACCTCCAATGCAGTGCTGCATCCAGTCTGTGTAACTCCATACATTGCTGCATCTAGTCTGTGTAACTCCATGCAGTGCTGCATCCAGTCTCTGTAACTCCATGCAGTGCTGTGTCCAGTCTGTGTAACTCCATGCAGTGCTGCATCCAGTCTCTGTAACTCCAATGCAGTGCTGCATCCAGTCTGTGTAACTCCATACATTGCTGCATCTAGTCTGTGTAACTCCATGCAGTGCTGCATCCAGTCTGTGTAACTCCATGCAGTGCTGCATCCAGTCTTTGTAACTCCATGCAGTGCTGCGTCCAGTCTGTGTAACTCCACGCAGTGCTGCATCCAGTGTCTGTAGCTCCATGTAGTTCTGCATTCAGTCTGTGTAACTCCATGCAACGCAGCATCCAGTCTGTGTACCTCCAATGCAGTGCTGCATCCAGTCTGTGTAACTCCATGCAGTGCTCCATCCAGACTGTGTAACACCATACAGTGCTGGATCCATTTTCTGTAACTCCAATGCAGTGCTGCACCCAGTCTGTGTAACTCCAATGCAGTGCTGCATCCAGTCTGTGTAACTCCATACAGTGCTGGATCCATTTTTTTTGTAACTCCAATGCAGTGCTGCATCCAGTCTGTGTAACTCCATGCAGTGCTCCATCCAGTCTCTGTAACTCCATTCAGTCCTGCATCCAGTCTGTGTAACCCCATGCAGTGCTGCATCCAGTCTGTGTAACTCCATGCAGTGCTGCATCCAGTCTGTGTAACTCCTTGCAGTGCTGCATCCTGTCTGTGTAACTGCATACAGTGCTGCGTCCAGTCTGTGTGACTCCCTGCAGTACTGCATCAAGACTCTACAAATCCATCCAGTTCTGCATTCAGTCTGTGTAACTCCATGCAGCAGGTCATCCTGTCTGTGTACCTCCAATGCAGTGCTGTAAGTCTGTGTAACTCTGTGCAGTGTCCCATCCAGTCTCTGTAACTCCATGCAGTGCTGCATCCAGTCTGTCTAACTCCATGCAGTGCTGCATCTAGTCTGTGTAACTCCATGCAGTGGTGCATCCAGTCTGTGTGAAGCCATGCAGTGCTGCATCCAGTCTGTGTAACCCCAAGCAGTTCTGCATCCAATCTGTGTAACTCCATACAGTGCTGCATCCAGTCTATAATTCCATGCCATGCTGCCTTCAGTCTGTGTAACCCCATGCAGTGCTGCATGCAGTCTGTGTAACTCCATGCAGTTCTGCATCCAGTCTCTGTAACTCCAATGCAGTGCTGCATCCAGTCTGTGTAACTCCATATATTGCAGTATCTAGTTTGTGTAACTCCATGCAGTGCTGCATCCAGTCTCTGTAACTCCATGCAGTGCTGTGTCCAGTCTGTGTAACTCCATGCAGTGCTGCATCCAGTCTGTGTAACTCCATGCAGTGCTGCATCCAGTTTGTATAACTCCATGCAGTGTTGCATCCAGTCTGTGTGATCTCCATGCAGTTCTGCATCCAGTCTGTGTAACTCTATGCGGTGCTGCATCCCGTCTGTGTAACGCCATGTCGTGCTGCATCCAGTCTTTGTAAATCCATGCAGTGCTGCATCAAATCTGTGTAACTCCATGCAGTGCTGCTTCCAGTCACTGCAACTCAGTGCAGTGCAGCACAAGTCTCTATAACTCCATGCAGTTCTGCATCCAGTCTCTGTAACTCCAATGCAGTGCTGCATCCAGTCTGTGTAACTCCATATATTGCTGCATCTAGTTTGTGTAACTCCATGCAGTGCTGCATCCAGTCTCTGTAACTCCATGCAGTGCTGTGTCCAGTCTGTGTAACTCCATGCAGTGCTGCATCCAGTCTGTGTAACTCCATGCAGTGCTGCATCCAGTTTGTATAACTCCATGCAGTGTTGCATCCAGTCTGTGTGATCTCCATGCAGTTCTGCATCCAGTCTGTGTAACTCTATGCGGTGCTGCATCCCGTCTGTGTAACTCCATGTCGTGCTGCATCCAGTCTCTGTAACTCCATGCAGTGCTGCATCAAATCTGTGTAACTCTGTGCAGTATCCCATCCAGTCGGTGTGATTCCATGCAGTGCTGCATCCAGTCTGTGTAACTCCATGCAGTGCTGCTTCCAGTCACTGCAACTCAGTGCAGTGCAGCACAAGTCTCTATAACTCAATGCAGTGCTGCATCCAGTCTGTGTAACTCCATGCAGTGCTGCATCCAGTCTTTGTAACTCCATGCAGTGCTGCATCCAGTCTGTGTAACTCCATGCAGTGCTGCATCCAGTGTCTGTAGCTCCATGCAGTCCTGCATCTAGTCTGTGTAACTCCATGCAATGCAGCATCCAGTCTGTGTACCTCCAATGCAGTGCTGCATCCAGTCCGTGTAACTCCATGCAGTGCTGCATCCAGTCTTTGTAACTCCATGCAGTGCTGCGTCCAGTCTGTGTAACTCCACGCAGTGCTGCATCCAGTGTCTGTAGCTCCATGCAGTTCTGCATTCAGTCCGTGTAACCCCATGCAACGCAGCATCCAGTCTGTGTACCTCCAATGCAGTGTTGCATCCAGTCTGTGTAACTCCATGCAGTGCTGCATCCAGACTGTGTAACACCATACAGTGCTGGATCCATTTTCTGTAACTCCAATGCAGTGCTGCACCCAGTCTGTGTAACTCCAATGCAGTGCTGCATCCAGTCTGTGTAACTCCATACAGTGCTCCATCCAGTCTCTGTAACTCCATTCAGTCCTGCTTCCAGTCTGTGTAACCCCATGCAGTGCTGCATCCAGTCTGTGCAACTCCATACAGTCCTGGATCCATTTACTGTAACTCCAATGCAGTGCTGCAACCAGTCTGTATAACTCCATGCAGTTCTGCATTCAGTCTCTGTAACTCCATGCAGTGCTGTGTCCAGTCTGTGTAACTCCATGCAGTTCTGCATCCAGTCTCTGTAACTCCAATGCAGTGCTGCATCCAGTCTGTGTAACTCCATATATTGCTGCATCTAGTTTGTGTTACTCCATGCAGTGCTGCATCCAGTCTCTGTAACTCCATGCAGTGCTGTGTCCAGTCTGTGTAACTCCATGCAGTGCTGCATCCAGTTTGTATAACTCCATGCAGTGTTGCATCCAGTCTGTGTGATCTCCATGCAGTTCTGCATCCAGTCTGTGTAACTCTATGCGGTGCTGCATCCCGTCTGTGTAACTCCATGTAGTTCTGCATTCAGTCTGTGTAACTCCATGCAACGCAGCATCCAGTCTGTGTAACTCCATGCAGTGCTGCATCCAGACTGTGTAACACCATACAGTGCTGGATCCATTTTCTGTAACTCCGATGCAGTGCTGCACCCAGTCTGTGTAACTCCAATGCAGTGCTGCATCCAGTCTGTGTAACTCCATACAGTGCTGGATCCATTTTTTTTGTAACTCCAATGCAGTGCTGCATCCAGTCTGTGTAACTCCATGCAGTGCTCCATCCAGTCTCTGTAACTCCATTCAGTCCTGCGTCCAGTCTGTGTAACCCCATGCAGTGCTGCATCCATTTTCTGTAACTCCATGCAGTGCTGCACCCAGTCTGTGTAACTCCAATGCAGTGCTGCATCCAGTCTGTGTAACTCCATACAGTGCTGGATCCATTTTTTTTGTAACTCCAATGCAGTGCTGCATCCAGTCTGTGTAACTGCATACAGTGCTGCGTCCAGTCTGTGTGACTCCCTGCAGTACTGCATCAAGACTCTACAACTCCATCCAGTTCTGCATTCAGTCTGTGTAACTCCATGCAGCAGGTCATCCTGTCTGTGTACCTCCAATGCAGTGCTGTAAGTCTGTGTAACTCTGTGCAGTGTCCCATCCAGTCGTTGTGACTCCATGCAGTGCTGCATCCAGTCTCTGTAACTCCATGCAGTGCTGCATCCAGTCTGTGTAACTCCATACAGTGCTGCATCTAGTCTGTGTAACTCCATGCAGTGGTGCATCCAGTCTGTGTAACTCCATACAGTGCTGCATCCAGTCTATAATTCCATGCCATGCTGCCTTCAGTCTGTGTAACCCCATGCAGTGCTGCATCCAGTCTGTGCAACTCCATACAGTCCTGGATCCATTTACTGTAACTCCAATGCAGTGCTGCATCCAGTCTGTATAACTCCATGCAGTGCTGCATTCAGTCTCTGTAACTCCATGCAGTGCTGTGTCCAGTCTGTGTAACTCCATGCAGTTCTGCATCCAGTCTCTGTAACTCCAATGCAGTGCTACATCCAGTCTGTGTAACTCCATATATTGCTGCATCTAGTTTGTGTAACTCCATGCAGTGCTGCATCCAGTCTCTGTAACTCCATGCAGTGCTGTGTCCAGTCTGTGTAACTCCATGCAGTGCTGCATCCAGTCTGTGTAACTCCATGCAGTGCTGCATCCAGTTTGTATAACTCCATGCAGTGTTGCATCCAGTCTGTGTGATCTCCATGCAGTTCTGCATCCAGTCTGTGTAACTCTATGCGGTGCTGCATCCCGTCTGTGTAACTCCATGTCGTGCTGCATCCAGTCTCTGTAACTCCATGCAGTGCTGCATCAAATCTGTGTAACTCTGTGCAGTATCCCATCCAGTCGGTGTGATTCCATGCAGTGCTGCATCCAGTCTGTGTAACTCCATGCAGTGCTGCTTCCAGTCACTGCAACTCAGTGCAGTGCAGCACAAGTCTCTATAACTCAATGCAGTGCTGCATCCAGTCTGTGTAACTCCATGCAGTGCTGCATCCAGTCTTTGTAACTCCATGCAGTGCTGCATCCAGTCTGTGTAACGCCATGCAGTGCTGCATCCAGTCTTTGTAACTCCATGCAGTGCTGCATCCAGTCTGTGTAACGCCATGCAGTGCTGCATCCAGTGTCTGTAGCTCCATGCAGTCCTGCATCTAGTCTGTGTAACTCCATGCATCGCAGCATCCAGTCTGTGTACCTCCAATGCAGTGCTGCATCCAGTCTGTGTAACTCCATGCAGTGCTGCATCCAGTCTTTGTAACTCCATGCAGTGCTGCGTCCAGTCTGTGTAACTCCACGCAGTGCTGCATCCAGTGTCTGTAGCTCCATGCAGTTCTGCATTCAGTCCGTGTAACTCCATGCAACGCAGCATCAAGTCTGTGTACCTCCAATGCAGTGTTGCATCCAGTCTGTGTAACTCCATGCAGTGCTGCATCCAGACTGTGTAACACCATACAGTGCTGGATCCATTTTCTGTAACTCCAATGCAGTGCTGCACCCAGTCTGTGTAACTCCAATGCAGTGCTGCATCCAGTCTGTGTAACTCCATGCAGTGCTGCATCCAGTGTCTGTAGGTCCAGGCAGTCTTGCATCTAGTCTGTGTAACTCCATGCAACGCAGCATCCAGTCTGTGTACCTCCAATGCAGTGCTGCATCCAGTCTGTGTAACACCATGCAGTACTGCGTCCAGTCACTGCAACTCAGTGCAGTGCAGCATCAAGTCTCTATAACTCAATGCAGTGCTGCATCCAGTCTGTGTAACTCCATGCAGTGCTGCATCCAGTCTGTGTAACTCCATATATTGCTGCATCTAGTTTGTGTAACTCCATGCAGTGCTGCATCCAGTCTCTGTAACTCCATGCAGTGCTGTGTCCAGTCTGTGTAACTCCATGCAGTGCTGCATCCAGTCTGTGTAACTCCATGCAGTGCTGCATCCAGTTTGTATAACTCCATGCAGTGTTGCATCCAGTCTGTGTGATCTCCATGCAGTTCTGCATCCAGTCTGTGTAACTCTATGCGGTGCTGCATCCCGTCTGTGTAACTCCATGTCGTGCTGCATCCAGTCTCTGTAACTCCATGCAGTGCTGCATCAAATCTGTGTAACTCTGTGCAGTATCCCATCCAGTCGGTGTGATTCCATGCAGTGCTGCATCCAGTCTGTGTAACTCCATGCAGTGCTGCTTCCAGTCACTGCAACTCAGTGCAGTGCAGCACAAGTCTCTATAACTCAATGCAGTGCTGCATCCAGTCTGTGTAACTCCATGCAGTGCTGCATCCAGTCTTTGTAACTCCATGCAGTGCTGCATCCAGTCTGTGTAACGCCATGCAGTGCTGCATCCAGTGTCTGTAGCTCCATGCAGTCCTGCATCTAGTCTGTGTAACTCCATGCATCGCAGCATCCAGTCTGTGTACCTCCAATGCAGTGCTGCATCCAGTCTGTGTAACTCCATGCAGTGCTGCATCCAGTCTTTGTAACTCCATGCAGTGCTGCGTCCAGTCTGTGTAACTCCACGCAGTGCTGCATCCAGTGTCTGTAGCTCCATGCAGTTCTGCATTCAGTCCGTGTAACTCCATGCAACGCAGCATCAAGTCTGTGTACCTCCAATGCAGTGTTGCATCCAGTCTGTGTAACTCCATGCAGTGCTGCATCCAGACTGTGTAACACCATACAGTGCTGGATCCATTTTCTGTAACTCCAATGCAGTGCTGCACCCAGTCTGTGTAACTCCAATGCAGTGCTGCATCCAGTCTGTGTAACTCCATGCAGTGCTGCATCCAGTGTCTGTAGGTCCAGGCAGTCCTGCATCTAGTCTGTGTAACTCCATGCAACGCAGCATCCAGTCTGTGTACCTCCAATGCAGTGCTGCATCCAGTCTGTGTAACACCATGCAGTACTGCGTCCAGTCACTGCAACTCAGTGCAGTGCAGCATCAAGTCTCTATAACTCAATGCAGTGCTGCATCCAGTCTGTGTAACTCCATGCAGTGCTGCATCCAGTCTTTGTAACTCCATGCAGTGCTGCGTCCAATCTGTGTAACTCCACGCAGTGCTGCATCCAGTGTCTGTAGCTCCATGTAGTTCTGCATTCAGTCTGTGTAACTCCATGCAACGCAGCATCCAGTCTGTGTACCTCCAATGCAGTGCTGCATCCAGTCTGTGTAACTCCATGCAGTGCTGCATCCAGACTGTGTAACACCATACAGTGCTGGATCCATTTTCTGTAACTCCAATGCAGTGCTGCACCCAGTCTGTGTAACTCCAATGCAGTGCTGCATCCAGTCTGTGTAACTCCATACAGTGCTGGATCCATTTTTTTTGTAACTCCAATGCAGTGCTGCATCCAGTCTGTGTAACTCCATGCAGTGCTCCATCCAGTCTCTGTAACTCCATTCAGTCCTGCGTCCAGTCTGTGTAACCCCATGCAGTGCTGCATCCAGTCTGTGTAACTCCATGCAGTGCTGCATCCAGTCTGTGTAACTCCATGCAGTTCTGCATCCAGTCTCTGTAACTCCAATGCAGTGCTACATCCAGTCTGTGTAACTCCATATATTGCTGCATCTAGTTTGTGTAACTCCATGCAGTGCTGCATCCAGTCTCTGTAACTCCATGCAGTGCTGTGTCCAGTCTGTGTAACTCCATGCAGTGCTGCATCCAGTCTGTGTAACTCCATGCAGTGCTGCATCCAGTTTGTATAACTCCATGCAGTGTTGCATCCAGTCTGTGTGATCTCCATGCAGTTCTGCATCCAGTCTGTGTAACTCTATGCGGTGCTGCATCCCGTCTGTGTAACTCCATGTCGTGCTGCATCCAGTCTCTGTAACTCCATGCAGTGCTGCATCAAATCTGTGTAACTCTGTGCAGTATCCCATCCAGTCGGTGTGATTCCATGCAGTGCTGCATCCAGTCTGTGTAACTCCATGCAGTGCTGCTTCCAGTCACTGCAACTCAGTGCAGTGCAGCACAAGTCTCTATAACTCAATGCAGTGCTGCATCCAGTCTGTGTAACTCCATGCAGTGCTGCATCCAGTCTTTGTAACTCCATGCAGTGCTGCATCCAGTCTGTGTAACGCCATGCAGTGCTGCATCCAGTGTCTGTAGCTCCATGCAGTCCTGCATCTAGTCTGTGTAACTCCATGCATCGCAGCATCCAGTCTGTGTACCTCCAATGCAGTGCTGCATCCAGTCTGTGTAACTCCATGCAGTGCTGCATCCAGTCTTTGTAACTCCATGCAGTGCTGCGTCCAGTCTGTGTAACTCCACGCAGTGCTGCATCCAGTGTCTGTAGCTCCATGCAGTTCTGCATTCAGTCCGTGTAACTCCATGCAACGCAGCATCAAGTGTTGCATCCAGTCTGTGTAACTCCATGCAGTGCTGCATCCAGACTGTGTAACACCATACAGTGCTGGATCCATTTTCTGTAACTCCAATGCAGTGCTGCACCCAGTCTGTGTAACTCCAATGCAGTGCTGCATCCAGTCTGTGTACCTCCAATGCAGTGCTGCATCCAGTCTGTGTAACTCCATGCAGTGCTGCATCCAGTCTGTGTAACACCATGCAGTACTGCGTCCAGTCACTGCAACTCAGTGCAGTGCAGCATCAAGTCTCTATAACTCAATGCAGTGCTGCATCCAGTCTGTGTAACTCCATGCAGTGCTGCATCCAGTCTTTGTAACTCCATGCAGTGCTGCGTCCAATCTGTGTAACTCCACGCAGTGCTGCATCCAGTGTCTGTAGCTCCATGTAGTTCTGCATTCAGTCTGTGTAACTCCATGCAACGCAGCATCCAGTCTGTGTACCTCCAATGCAGTGCTGCATCCAGTCTGTGTAACTCCATGCAGTGCTGCATCCAGACTGTGTAACACCATACAGTGCTGGATCCATTTTCTGTAACTCCAATGCAGTGCTGCACCCAGTCTGTGTAACTCCAATGCAGTGCTGCATCCAGTCTGTGTAACTCCATACAGTGCTGGATCCATTTTTTTTGTAACTCCAATGCAGTGCTGCATCCAGTCTGTGTAACTCCATGCAGTGCTCCATCCAGTCTCTGTAACTCCATTCAGTCCTGCGTCCAGTCTGTGTAACCCCATGCAGTGCTGCATCCAGTCTGTGTAACTCCATGCAGTGCTGCATCCAGTCTGTGTAACTCCTTGCAGTGCTGCATCCTGTCTGTGTAACTGCATACAGTGCTGCGTCCAGTCTGTGTGACTCCCTGCAGTACTGCATCAAGACTCTACAACTCCATCCAGTTCTGCATTCAGTCTGTGTAACTCCATGCAGCAGGTCATCCTGTCTGTGTACCTCCAATGCAGTGCTGTAAGTCTGTGTAACTCTGTGCAGTGTCCCATCCAGTCGTTGTGACTCCATGCAGTGCTGCATCCAGTCTCTGTAACTCCATGCAGTGCTGCATCCAGTCTGTCTAACTCCATACAGTGCTGCATCCCGTCTGTGTAACTCCATGCAGTGGTGCATCCAGTCTGTGTGAAGCCATGCAGTGCTGCATCCAGTCTGTGTAACCCCAAGCAGTTCTGCATCCAATCTGTGTAACTCCATACAGTGCTGCATCCAGTCTATAATTCCATGCCATGCTGCCTTCAGTCTGTGTAACCCCATGCAGTGCTGCATCCAGTCTGTGCAACTCCATACAGTCCTGGATCCATTTACTGTAACTCCAATGCAGTGCTGCATCCAGTCTGTATAACTCCATGCAGTGCTGCATTCAGTCTCTGTAACTCCATGCAGTGCTGTGTCCAGTCTGTGTAACTCCATGCAGTTCTGCATCCAGTCTCTGTAACTCCAATGCAGTGCTGCATCCAGTCTGTGTAACTCCATATATTGCAGCATCTAGTTTGTGTAACTCCATGCAGTGCTGCATCCAGTCTCTGTAACTCCATGCAGTGCTGTGTCCAGTCTGTGTAACTCCATGCAGTTCTGCATCCAGTCTGTGTAACTCCATGCAGTGCTGCATCCAGTTTGTATAACTCCATGCAGTGTTGCATCCAGTCTGTGTGATCTCCATGCAGTTCTGCATCCAGTCTGTGTAACTCTATGCGGTGCTGCATCCCGTCTGTGTAACTCCATGTCGTGCTGCATCCAGTCTATGTAAATCCATGCAGTGCTGCATCAAATCTGTGTAACTCTGTGCAGTATCCCATCCAGTCGGTGTGATTCCATGCAGTGCTGCGTCCAGTCTGTGTAACTCCATGCAGTGCTGCTTCCAATCACTGCAACTCAGTGCAGTGCAGCACAAGTCTCTATAACTCCATGCAGTTCTGCATCCAGTCTCTGTAACTCCAATGCAGTGCTGCATCCAGTCTGTGTAACTCCATATATTGCCACATCTAGTTTGTGTAACTCCATGCAGTGCTGCATCCAGTCTCTGTAACTCCATGCAGTGCTGTGTCCAGTCTGTGTAACTCCATGCAGTGCTGCATCCAGTCTTTGTAACTCCATGCAGTGCTGCGTCCAGTCTGTGTAACTCCACGCAGTGCTGCATCCAGTGTCTGTAGCTCCATGCAGTTCTGCATTCAGTCCGTGTAACTCCATGCAACGCAGCATCCAGTCTGTGTACCTCCAATGCAGTGCTGCATCCAGTCTGTGTAACTCCATGCAGTGCTGCATCCAGTCTTTGTAACTCCATGCAGTGCTGCGTCCAGTCTGTGTAACTCCACGCAGTGCTGCATCCAGTGTCTGTAGCTCCATGTAGTTCTGCATTCAGTCTGTGTAACTCCATGCAACGCAGCACCCAGTCTGTGTAACTCCAATGCAGTGTTGCATCCAGTCTGTGTAACTCCATACAGTGCTGGATCCATTTTTTTTGTAACTCCAATGCAGTGCTGCATCCAGTCTGTGTAACTCCATGCAGTGCTCCATCCAGTCTCTGTAACTCCATTCAGTCCTGCGTCCAGTCTGTGTAACCCCATGCAGTGCTGCATCCAGTCTGTGTAACTCCATGCAGTGCTGCATCCAGTCTGTGTAACTCCTTGCAGTGCTGCATCCTGTCTGTGTAACTGCATACAGTGCTGCGTCCAGTCTGTGTGACTCCCTGCAGTACTGCATCAAGACTCTACAACTCCATCCAGTTCTGCATTCAGTCTGTGTAACTCCATGCAGCAGGTCATCCTGTCTGTGTACCTCCAATGCAGTGCTGTAAGTCTGTGTAACTCTGTGCAGTGTCCCATCCAGTCGTTGTGACTCCATGCAGTGCTGCATCCAGTCTCTGTAACTCCATGCAGTGCTGCATCCAGTCTGTCTAACTCCATACAGTGCTGCATCTAGTCTGTGTAACTCCATGCAGTGGTGCATCCAGTCTGTGTGAAGCCATGCAGTGCTGCATCCAGTCTGTGTAACCCCAAGCAGTTCTGCATCCAATCTGTGTAACTCCATACAGTGCTGCATCCAGTCTATAATTCCATGCCATGCTGCCTTCAGTCTGTGTAACCCCATGCAGTGCTGCATCCAGTCTGTGCAACTCCATACAGTCCTGGATCCATTTACTGTAACTCCAATGCAGTGCTGCATCCAGTCTGTATAACTCCATGCAGTGCTGCATTCAGTCTCTGTAACTCCATGCAGTGCTGTGTCCAGTCTGTGTAACTCCATGCAGTTCTGCATCCAGTCTCTGTAACTCCAATGCAGTGCTGCATCCAGTCTGTGTAACTCCATATATTGCAGCATCTAGTTTGTGTAACTCCATGCAGTGCTGCATCCAGTCTCTGTAACTCCATGCAGTGCTGTGTCCAGTCTGTGTAACTCCATGCAGTTCTGCATCCAGTCTGTGTAACTCCATGCAGTGCTGCATCCAGTTTGTATAACTCCATGCAGTGTTGCATCCAGTCTGTGTGATCTCCATGCAGTTCTGCATCCAGTCTGTGTAACTCTATGCGGTGCTGCATCCAGTCTGTGTAACTCCATGTCGTGCTGCATCCAGTCTTTGTAAATCCATGCAGTGCTGCATCAAATCTGTGTAACTCCATGCAGTGCTGCTTCCAGTCACTGCAACTCAGTGCAGTGCAGCACAAGTCTCTATAACTCCATGCAGTTCTGCATCCAGTCTCTGTAACTCCAATGCAGTGCTGCATCCAGTCTGTGTAACTCCATATATTGCTGCATCTAGTTTGTGTAACTCCATGCAGTGCTGCATCCAGTCTCTGTAACTCCATGCAGTGCTGCATCCAGTCTGTGTAACCCCAAGCAGTTCTGCATTCAGTCTGTGTAACTCCATGCCGCACATCATCCTGTCTGTGTAATTCCATGCAATGCTGCATCCAATCTGTGTAACTCCATACAGTGCTGCATCCAGTCTATAATTCCATGCCATGCTGCCTTCAGTCTGTGTAACCCCATGCAGTGCTGCATCCAGTCTGTGTAACTCCATACAGTCCTGGATCCATTTACTGTAACTCCAATGCAGCGCTGCATCCAGTCTGTATAACTCCATGCAGTGCTGCATTCAGTCTCTGTAACTCCATGCAGTGCTGTGTCCAGTCTGTGTAACTCCATGCAGTTCTGCATCCAGTCTCTGTAACTCCAATGCAGTGCTGCATCCAGTCTGTGTAACTCCATATATTGCAGCATCAAGTTTGTGTAACTCCATGCAGTGCTGCATCCAGTCTCTGTAACTCCATGCAGTGCTGTGTCCAGTCTGTGTAACTCCATGCAGTTCTGCATCCAGTCTGTGTAACTCCATGCAGTGCTGCATCCAGTTTGTATAACTCCATGCAGTGTTGCATCCAGTCTGTGTGATCTCCATGCAGTTCTGCATCCAGTCTGTGTAACTCTATGCGGTGCTGCATCCCGTCTGTGTAACTCCATGTCGTGCTGCATCCAGTCTCTGTAAATCCATGCAGTGCTGCATCAAATCTGTGTAACTCTGTGCAGTATCCCATCCAGTCGGTGTGATTCCATGCAGTGCTGCGTCCAGTCTGTGTAACTCCATGCAGTACTGCTTCCAGTCACTGCAACTCCGTGCAGTGCAGCACAAGTCTCTATAACTCCATGCAGTTCTGCATCCAGTCTGTGTAACCCCAATGCAGTGCTGCATTCAGTCTGTGTAACTCCATATATTGCCGCATCTAGTTTGTGTAACTCCATGCAGTGCTGCATCCAGTCTCTGTAACTCCATGCAGTGCTGTGTCCAGTCTGTTTAACTCCATGCAGTGCTGCATCCAGTCTGTGTAACTCCATGCAGTGCTGCATCCAGTTTGTATAACTCCATGCAGTGTTGCATCCAGTGTGTGTGATCTCCATGCAGTTCTGCATCCAGTCTGTGTAACTCTATGCGGTGCTGCATCCCGTCTGTGTAACTCCATGTCGTGCTGCATCCAGTCTCTGTAAATCCATGCAGTGCTGCATCAAATCTGTGTAACTCTGTGCAGTATCCCATCCAGTCGGTGTGATTCCATGCAGTGCTGCATCCAGTCTGTGTAACTCCATGCATTGCTGCTTCCAGTCACTGCAACTCAGTGCAGTGCAGCACAAGTCTCTATAACTCAATGCAGTGCTGCATCCAGTCTGTGTAACTCCATGCAGTGCTGCATCCAGTCTGTGTAACTCCATGCAGTGCTGCATCCAGTGTCTGTAGCTCCATGCTGTCCTGCATCTAGTCTGTGTAACTCCATGCAATGCAGCATCCAGTCTGTGTACCTCCAATGCAGTGGTGCATCCAGTCTGTGTAACACCATGCAGTGCTGCGTCCAGTCACTGCAACTCAGTGCAGTGCGGCATCAAGTCTCTATAACTCAATGCAGTGCTGCATCCAGTCTGTGTAACTCCATGCAGTGCTGCATCCAGTCTTTGTAACTCCATGCAGTGCTGCGTCCAGTCTGTGTAACTCCACGCAGTGCTGCATCCAGTGTCTGTAGCTCCATGCACTTCTGCATTCAGTCTGTGTAACTCCATGCAACGCAGCATCCAGTCTGTGTACCTCCAATGCAGTGCTGCATCCAGTCTGTGTAACTCCATGCAGTGCTCCATCCAGACTGTGTAACACCATACAGTGCTGGATCCATTTTCTGTAACTCCAATGCAGTGCTGCACCCAGTCTGTGTAACTCCAATGCAGTGCTGCATCCAGTCTGTGTAACTCCATACAGTGCTGGATCCATATTTTTTGTAACTCCAATGCAGTGCTGCATCCAGTCTGTGTAACTCCATGCAGTGCTCCATCCAGTCTCTGTAACTCCATTCAGTCCTGCTTCCAGTCTGTGTAACCCCATGCAGTGCTGCATCCAGTCTGTGTAACTCCATGCAGTGCTGCATCCAGTCTGTGTAACTCCTTGCAGTGCTGCATCCTGTCTGTGTAACTGCATACAGTGCTGCGTCCAGTCTGTGTGACTCCCTGCAGTACTGCATCAAGACTCTACAACTCCATCCAGTTCTGCATTCAGTCTGTGTAACTCCATGCAGCAGGTCATCCTGTCTGTGTACCTCCAGTGCAGTGCTGTAAGTCTCTGTAACTCTGTGCAGTGTCCCATCCAGTCGTTGTGACTCCATGCAGTGCTGCATCCAGTCTCTGTAACTCCATGCAGTGCTGCATCCAGTCTGTCTAACTCCATACAGTGCTGCATCTAGGCTGTGTAACTCCATGCAGTGGTGCATCCAGTCTGTGTGAAGCCATGCAGTGCTGCATCCAGTCTGTGTAACCCCAAGCAGTTCTGCATCCAATCTGTGTAACTCCATACAGTGCTGCATCCAGTCTGTGCAACTCCATACAGTCCTGGATCCATTTACTGTAACTCCAATGCAGTGCTGCATCCAGTCTGTATAACTCCATGCAGTGCTGCATTCAGTCTCTGTAACTCCATGCAGTGCTGTGTCCAGTCTGTGTAACTCCATGCAGTTCTGCATCCAGTCTCTGTAACTCCAATGCAGTGCTCCATCCAGTCTGTGTAACTCCATATATTGCTGCATCTAGTTTGTGTAACTCCATGCAGTGCTGCATCCAGTCTCTGTAACTCCATGCAGTGCTGTGTCCAGTCTGTGTAACTCCATGCAGTGCTGCATCCAGTCTGTGTAACTCCATGCAGTGCTGCATCCAGTTTGTATAACTCCATGCAGTGTTGCATCCAGTCTGTGTGATCTCCATGCAGTTCTGCATCCAGTCTGTGTAACTCTATGTGGTGCTGCATCCCATCTGTGTAACTCCATGTCGTGCTGCATCCAGTCTATGTAAATTCATGCAGTGCTGCATCAAATCTGTGTAACTCTGTGCAGTATCCCATCCAGTCGGTGTGATTCCATGCAGTGCTGCATCCAGTCTGTGTAACTCCATGCAGTGCTGCTTCCAGTCACTGCAACTCAGTGCAGTGCAGCACAAGTCTCTATAACTCAATGCAGTGCTGCATCCAGTCTGTGTAACTCCATGCAGTGCTGCATCCAGTCTTTGTAACTCCATGCAGTGCTGCATCCAGTCTGTGTAACTCCATGCAGTGCTGCATCCAGTGTCTGTAGCTCCATGCAGTCCTGCACCTAGTCTGTGTAACTCCATGCAATGCAGCATCCAGTCTGTGTACCTCCAATGCAGTGCTGCATCCAGTCTGTGTAACACCATGCAGTGCTGCGTCCAGTCACTGCAACTCAGTGCAGTGCAGCATCAAGTCTCTATAACTCAATGCAGTGCTGCATCCAGTCTGTGTAACTCCATGCAGTGCTGCATCCAGTCTTTGTAACTCCATGCAGTGCTGCGTCCAGTCTGTGTAGCTCCACGCAGTGCTGCATCCAGTGTCTGTAGCTCCATGCAGTTCTGCATTCAGTCCGTGTAACTCCATGCAACGCAGCATCCAGTCTGTGTACCTCCAATGCAGTGCTGCATCTAGTCTGTGTAACTCCATGCAGTGCTGCATCCAGACTGTGTAACTCCATGCAGTGCCGGATCCATTTTTTGTAACTCCAATGCAGTGCTGCATCCAGTCTGTGTAACTCCATGCAGTGCTGCATCCAGTCTTTGCAACTCCATGCAGTGCTGTGTCCAGTCTGTGTAACTCCATGCAGTGCTGCATCCAGTGTCTGTAGCTCCATGCAGTTCTGCATATAGTCTGTGTAACTCCATGCAACGCAGCATCCAGTCTGTGTACCTCCAATGCAGTGCTGCATCCAGTCTGTGTAACACCATGCAGTGCTGCGTCCAGTCACTGCAACTCAGTGCAGTGCAGCATCAAGTCTCTATATCTCAATGCAGTGCTGCATCCAGTCTGTGTAACTCCATGCAGTGCTGCATCCAGTCTTTGTAACTCCATGCAGTGCTGAATCCAGTCTGTGTAACTCCATGCAGTGCTGCATCCACTGTCTGTAGCTCCATGCAGTTCTGCATATAGCCTGTGTAACTCCATGCAACGCAGCATCCAGTCTGTGTACCTCCAATGCAGTGCTGCATCCAGTCTGTGTAACACCATGCAGTGCTGCGTCCAGTCACTGCAACTCAGTGCAGTGCAGCATCAAGTCTCTATAACTCAATGCAGTGCTGCATCCAGTCTGTGTAACTCCATGCAGTGCTGCATCCAATCTTTGTAACTCCATGCAGTGCTGCATCCAGTCTGTGTAACTCCATGCAGTGCTGCATCCAGTGTCTGTAGCTCCATGCATTCCTGCACCTAGTCTGTGTAACTCCATGCAATGCAGCATCCAGTCTGTGTACCTCCAATGCAGTGCTGCATCCAGTCTGTGTAACACCATGCAGTGCTGCGTCCAGTCACTGCAACTCAGTGCAGTGCAGCATCAAGTCTCTATAACTCAATGCAGTGCTGCATCCAGTCTGTGTAACTCCATGCAGTGCTGCATCCAGTCTTTGTAACTCCATGCAGTGCTGCGTCCAGTCTGTGTAGCTCCACGCAGTGCTGCATCCAGTGTCTGTAGCTCCATGCAGTTCTGCATTCAGTCCATGTAACTCCATGCAACGCAGCATCCAGTCTGTGTACCTCCAATGCAGTGCTGCATCTAGTCTGTGTAACTCCATGCAGTGCTGCATCCAGACTGTGTGACACCATACAGTGCTGGATCCATTTTTTGTAACTCCAATGCAGTGCTGCATCCAGTCTGTGTAACTCCATGCAGTGCTGCATCCAGTCTTTGTAACTCCATACAGTGCTGGATCCATTTTTTGTAACTCCAATGCAGTGCTGCATCCAGTCTGTGTAACTCCATGCAGTGCTGCATCCAGTCTTTGTAACTCCATGCAGTGCTGCGTCCAGTCTGTGTAACTCCATGCAGTGCTGCATCCAGTGTCTGTAGCTCCATGCAGTTCTGCATATAGTCTGTGTAACTCCATGCAACGCAGCATCCAGTCTGTGTACCTCCAATGCAGTGCTGCATCCAGTCTGTGTAACACCATGCAGTGCTGCGTCCAGTCACTGCAACTCAGTGCAGTGCAGCATCAAGTCTCTATAACTCAATGCAGTGCTGCATCCAGTCTGTGTAACTCCATGCAGTGCTGCATCCAGTCTTTGTAACTCCATGCAGTGCTGCGTCCAGTCTGTGTAACTCCATGCAGTGCTGCATCCAGACTGTGTAACACCATACAGTGCTGGATCCATTTTCTGTAACCCCATGCAGTGCTGCATCCAGTCTGTGTAACTCCATGCAGTGCTGCATCCAATCTGTGTAACTGCATACAGTGCTGCGTCCAGTCTGTGTGACTCCCTGTAGTACTGCATCAAGACTCTACAACTCCATCCAGTTCTGCATTCAGTCTGTGTAACTCCATGCAGCAGGTCATCCTGTCTGTGTACCTCCAATGCAGTGCTGTAAGTCTGTGTAACTCTGTGCAGTGTCCCATCCAGTCGTTGTGACTCCATGCAGTGCTGCATCCAGTCTCTGTAACTCCATGCAGTGCTGCATCCAGTCTGTCTAACTCCATACAGTGCTGCATCTAGTCTGTGTAACTCCATGCAGTGGTGCATCCAGTCTGTGTGAAGCCATGCAGTGCTGCATCCAGTCTGTGTAACCCCAAGCAGTTCTGCATTCAATCTGTGTAACTCCATGCCACGCATCATCCTGTCTGTGTAATTCCATGCAGTGCTGCATCCAATCTGTGTAACTCCATACAGTGCTGCATCCAGTCTCTGTAACACCATGCAGTGCTGGTTCCAGTCTCTGTAACTCCATGTAGTGCTGCATTCAGTCTCTGTAAGTCCATGCAGTGCTGCATCCAGTCTGTGTAACTCCATACAGTGCTGCATCTAGTCTGTGTAACTCCATGCAGTTCTGCATTCAATCTGTGTAACTCCATGCCGCGCATCATCCTGTCTGTGTAATTCCATGCAGTGCTGCATCCAGTCTATAATTCCATGCCATGCTGCTTTCAGTCTGTGTAACACCATGCAGTGCTGCATCCAGTCTGTGTATCTCCATACAGTCCTGGATCCATTTACTGTAACTCCAATGCAGTGCTGCATCCAGTCTGTATAGCTCCATGCAGTGCAGCATCAAGTCTCTATAACTCAATGCAGTGCTGCATCCAGTCTGTGTAACTCCATGCAGTGCTGGATCCATTTTCTGTAACTCCAATGCAGTGCTGCACCCAGTCTGTGTAACTCCAATGCAGTGCTGCATCCAGTCTGTGTAACTCCATGCAGTGCTCCATCCAGTCTCTATAAATCCATGCAGTGCTGCATCCAGTCTCTGAAACTCCATTCAGTCCTGCTTCCAGTCTGTGTAACCCCATGCAGTGCTGCATCCAGTCTGTGTAACTCTATACAGTGCTGCATCTAGTCTGTGTAACTCCATGCAGTACTGCATCCAGTCTATGTGAATCCATGCAGTGCTGCATCTAGTCTATGTAGCTCCATGCAGTGCTGGATCACGTCTGTGTAACTCCATGCAGTGCTGCATCCAGTCTCTGTAACTCCAATGCAGTGCTGCATCCAGTCTGTGTAACTCCATACATTGCTGCATCTAGTCTGTGTAACTCCATGCAACGCAGCATCCAGTGCAGTATCAAGTCTCTATAACTCAATGCAGTGCTGCATCCAGTCTGCGTAACTCCATGCAGTGCTGGATCCATTTTCTGTAACTCCAATGCAATGCTGCACCCAGTCTGTGTAACTCCAATGCAGTGCTGCATCCAGTCTGTGTAACTCCATACAGTGCTGGATCCATTTTTTTGTAACTCCAATGCAGTGCTGCATCCAGTCTGTGTAACTCCATGCAGTGCTCCATCGAGTCTCTATAAATCCATGCAGTGCTGCATCCAGTCTCTGAAACTCCATTCAGTCCTGCTTCCAGTCTGTGTAACCCCATGCAGTGCTGCATCCAGTCTGTGTAACTCTATACAGTGCTGCATCTAGTCTGTGTAACTCCATGCAGTACTGCATCCAGTCTATGTGAATCCATGCAGTGCTGCATCTAGTCTGTGTAGCTCCATGCAGTGCTGCATCCAGTCTCTGAAACTCCATTCAGTCCTGCTTCCAGTCTGTGTAACCCCATGCAGTGCTGCATCCAGTCTGTGTAACTCTATACAGTGCTGCATCTAGTCTGTGTAACTCCATGCAGTGCTGTGTCCAGTCTCTGTAACTCCAATGCAGTGCTGCATCCAGTCTGTGTAACTCCAAACAGTGCTGCAACTAGTCTGTGTAACTCCATGCAGTGCTGCATCCAGCCTGTGTGAAGCCATGCAGTGCTGCATCCAGTCTGTGTAACCCCAAGCAGGTCTGCATTCAATCTGTGTAACTCCATACCGCGCATCATCCTGTCTGTGTAATTCCATGCAGTGCTGCACCCAGTCTGTAATTCCATGCCATGCTGCTTTCAGTCTGTGTAACACCATGCAGTGCTGCATCCAGTCTGTGTAACTCCATACAGTCCTGGATCCATTTACGGTAACTCCAATGCAGTGCTGCATCCAGTCTGTATAGCTCCATGCAGTGCTGCATCCAGTCTCTGTAACTCCAATGCAGTGCTGCATCCAGTCTGTGTAACTCCATACATTGCTGCATCTAGTCTGTGTAACTCCATGCAACGCAGCATCCAGTGCAGTATCAAGTCTCTATAACTCAATGCAGTGCTGCATCCAGTCTGCGTAACTCCATGCAGTGCTGGACCATTTTCTGTAACTCCAATGCAATGCTGCACCCAGTCTGTGTAACTCCAATGCAGTGCTGCATCCAGTCTATGTGAATCCATGCAGTGCTGCATCTAGTCTGTGTAGCTCCATGCAGTGCTGGATCAGGTCTGTGTAACTCCATGCAGTGCTGAATCCAGTCTCTGTAACTCCATGCAGTGCTGTGTCCAGTCTGTGTAACTCCATGCAGTGCTGCATCCAGTCAGTGTAACTCCATACATTGCTGCATCTAGTCTGTGTAACTCCATGCAACGCAGCATCCAGTGCAGTATCAAGTCTCTATAACTCAATGCAGTGCTGCATCCAGTCTGCGTAACTCCATGCAGTGCTGGATCCATTTTCTGTAACTCCAATGCAATGCTGCACCCAGTCTGTGTAACTCCAATGCAGTGCTGCATCCAGTCTATGTGAATCCATGCAGTGCTGCATCTAGTCTGTGTAGCTCCATGCAGTGCTGGATCAGGTCTGTGTAACTCCATGCAGTGCTGCATCCAGTCTCTGTAACTCCAATGCAGTGCTGCATCCAGTCTGTGTAACTCCATGCAGTGCTGCATCCAGTCTCTGTAACTCCTTGCAGTGCTGAATCCAGTCTGTGTAACACGTGGGCGGCACGGTGGCAATGGGCGGCACGGTGGTAATGGGCGGCACGGTGGCACAGTGGTTAGCACTGCTGCCTCACAGCGCCAGGGACCTGGGTTCAATTCCCGCCTCAGGCGACTGACTGTGTGGAGTTTGCACGTTCTCCCCGTGTCTGCGTGGGTTTCCACCGGGTGCTCCGGTTTCCTCCCACAGTCACAAAGATGTGCGGGTCAGGTGAATTGGCCATGCTAAATTGTCCATAGTGTTAGGTAAGGGGTATATGTAGGGGTATGGGTGGGTTGCGCTTCGGCGGGTCGGTGTGGACTTGTTGGGCCGAAGGGCCTGTTTCCACACTGTAAGTAATCTAAAAAAAAAATCTAAACTCCATGCAGTGCTGTGTCCAGTCTGTGTAACTCCATGCAGTTCTGCATCCAGTCTGTGTAACTCCATACATTGCCGCATCTAGTCTGTGTAACTCCATGCAGTGCTGCATCCAGTGTCTGTAGCTCCATGCAGTTCTGCATATAGTCTGTGTAACTCCATGCAACGCAGCATCCAGTCTGTGTACCTCCAATGCAGTGCTGCATCCAGTCTGTGTAACACCATGCAGTGCTGCGTCCAGTCACTGCAACTCAGTGCAGTGCAGCATCAAGTCTCTATAACTCAATGCAGTGCTGCATCCAGTCTGTGTAACTCCATGCAGTGCTGCATCCAGTCTTTGTAACTCCATGCAGTGCTGCGTCCAGTCTGTGTAACTCCATGCAGTGCTGCATCCAGACTGTGTAACACCATACAGTGCTGGATCCATTTTCTGTAACCCCATGCAGTGCTGCATCCAGTCTGTGTAACTCCATGCAGTGCTGCATCCAGTCTGTGTAACTGCATACAGTGCTGCGTCCAGTCTGTGTGACTCCCTGTAGTACTGCATCAAGACTCTACAACTCCATCCAGTTCTGCATTCAGTCTGTGTAACTCCATGCAGCAGGTCATCCTGTCTGTGTACCTCCAATGCAGTGCTGTAAGTCTGTGTAACTCTGTGCAGTGTCCCATCCAGTCATTGTGACTCCATGCAGTGCTGCATCCAGTCTCTGTAACTCCATGCAGTGCTGCATCCAGTCTGTCTAACTCCATACAGTGCTGCATCTAGTCTGTGTAACTCCATGCAGTGGTGCATCCAGTCTGTGTGAAGCCATGCAGTGCTGCATCCAGTCTGTGTAACCCCAAGCAGTTCTGCATTCAATCTGTGTAACTCCATGCCACGCATCATCCTGTCTGTGTAATTCCATGCAGTGCTGCATCCAATCTGTGTAACTCCATACAGTGCTGCATCCAGTCTCTGTAACTCCATGCAGTGCTGGTTCCAGTCTCTGTAACTCCATGTAGTGCTGCATTCAGTCTCTGTAAGTCCATGCAGTGCTGCATCCAGTCTCTTTAACTCCATGCAGTGCTGTGTCCAGTCTCTGTAACTCCAATGCAGTGCTGCATCCAGTCTGTGTAACTCCATACAGTGCTGCATCTAGTCTGTGTAACTCCATGCAGTTCTGCATTCAATCTGTGTAACTCCATGCCGCGCATCATCCTGTCTGTGTAATTCCATGCAGTGCTGCATCCAGTCTATAATTCCATGCCATGCTGCTTTCAGTCTGTGTAACACCATGCAGTGCTGCATCCAGTCTGTGTATCTCCATACAGTCCTGGATCCATTTACTGTAACTCCAATGCAGTGCTGCATCCAGTCTGTATAGCTCCATGCAGTGCAGCATCAAGTCTCTATAACTCAATGCAGTGCTGCATCCAGTCTGTGTAACTCCATGCAGTGCTGGATCCATTTTCTGTAACTCCAATGCAGTGCTGCACCCAGTCTGTGTAACTCCAATGCAGTGCTGCATCCAGTCTGTGTAACTCCATACAGTGCTGGATCCATTTTTTTGTAACTCCAATGCAGTGCTGCATCCAGTCTGTGTAACTCCATGCAGTGCTCCATCCAGTCTCCATAAATCCATGCAGTGCTGCATCCAGTCTCTGAAACTCCATTCAGTCCTGCTTCCAGTCTGTGTAACCCCATGCAGTGCTGCATCCAGTCTCTGTAACTCCAATGCAGTGCTGCATCCAGTCTGTGTAACTCCATGCAGTGCTGCATCCAGTCTCTGTAACTCCTTGCAGTGCTGAATCCAGTCTGTGTAACACGTGGGCGGCACGGTGGCAATGGGCGGCACGGTGGTAATGGGCGGCACGGTGGCACAGTGGTTAGCACTGCTGCCTCACAGCGCCAGGGACCTGGGTTCAATTCCCGCCTCAGGCGACTGACTGTGTGGAGTTTGCACGTTCTCCCCGTGTCTGCGTGGGTTTCCACCGGGTGCTCCGGTTTCCTCCCACAGTCACAAAGATGTGCGGGTCAGGTGAATTGGCCATGCTAAATTGTCCATAGTGTTAGGTATGGGGTATATGTAGGGGTATGGGTGGGTTGCGCTTCGGCGGGTCGGTGTGGACTTGTTGGGCCGAAGGGCCTGTTTCCACACTGTAAGTAATCTAAAAAAAAAATCTAAACTCCATGCAGTGCTGTGTCCAGTCTGTGTAACTCCATGCAGTTCTGCATCCAGTCTGTGTAACTCCATACATTGCCGCATCTAGTCTGTGTAACTCCATGCAGTGCTGCATCCAGTGTCTGTAGCTCCATGCAGTTCTGCATATAGTCTGTGTAACTCCATGCAACGCAGCATCCAGTCTGTGTACCTCCAATGCAGTGCTGCATCCAGTCTGTGTAACACCATGCAGTGCTGCGTCCAGTCACTGCAACTCAGTGCAGTGCAGCATCAAGTCTCTATAACTCAATGCAGTGCTGCATCCAGTCTGTGTAACTCCATGCAGTGCTGCATCCAGTCTTTGTAACTCCATGCAGTGCTGCGTCCAGTCTGTGTAACTCCATGCAGTGCTGCATCCAGACTGTGTAACACCATACAGTGCTGGATCCATTTTCTGTAACCCCATGCAGTGCTGCATCCAGTCTGTGTAACTCCATGCAGTGCTGCATCCAGTCTGTGTAACTGCATACAGTGCTGCGTCCAGTCTGTGTGACTCCCTGTAGTACTGCATCAAGACTCTACAACTCCATCCAGTTCTGCATTCAGTCTGTGTAACTCCATGCAGCAGGTCATCCTGTCTGTGTACCTCCAATGCAGTGCTGTAAGTCTGTGTAACTCTGTGCAGTGTCCCATCCAGTCATTGTGACTCCATGCAGTGCTGCATCCAGTCTCTGTAACTCCATGCAGTGCTGCATCCAGTCTGTCTAACTCCATACAGTGCTGCATCTAGTCTGTGTAACTCCATGCAGTGGTGCATCCAGTCTGTGTGAAGCCATGCAGTGCTGCATCCAGTCTGTGTAACCCCAAGCAGTTCTGCATTCAATCTGTGTAACTCCATGCCACGCATCATCCTGTCTGTGTAATTCCATGCAGTGCTGCATCCAATCTGTGTAACTCCATACAGTGCTGCATCCAGTCTCTGTAACTCCATGCAGTGCTGGTTCCAGTCTCTGTAACTCCATGTAGTGCTGCATTCAGTCTCTGTAAGTCCATGCAGTGCTGCATCCAGTCTCTTTAACTCCATGCAGTGCTGTGTCCAGTCTCTGTAACTCCAATGCAGTGCTGCATCCAGTCTGTGTAACTCCATACAGTGCTGCATCTAGTCTGTGTAACTCCATGCAGTTCTGCATTCAATCTGTGTAACTCCATGCCGCGCATCATCCTGTCTGTGTAATTCCATGCAGTGCTGCATCCAGTCTATAATTCCATGCCATGCTGCTTTCAGTCTGTGTAACACCATGCAGTGCTGCATCCAGTCTGTGTATCTCCATACAGTCCTGGATCCATTTACTGTAACTCCAATGCAGTGCTGCATCCAGTCTGTATAGCTCCATGCAGTGCAGCATCAAGTCTCTATAACTCAATGCAGTGCTGCATCCAGTCTGTGTAACTCCATGCAGTGCTGGATCCATTTTCTGTAACTCCAATGCAGTGCTGCACCCAGTCTGTGTAACTCCAATGCAGTGCTGCATCCAGTCTGTGTAACTCCATACAGTGCTGGATCCATTTTTTTGTAACTCCAATGCAGTGCTGCATCCAGTCTGTGTAACTCCATGCAGTGCTCCATCCAGTCTCCATAAATCCATGCAGTGCTGCATCCAGTCTCTGAAACTCCATTCAGTCCTGCTTCCAGTCTGTGTAACCCCATGCAGTGCTGCATCCAGTCTGTGTAACTCTATACAGTGCTGCATCTAGTCTGTGTAACTCCATGCAGTACTGCATCCAGTCTATGTGAATCCATGCAGTGCTGCATCTAGTCTGTGTAGCTCCATGCAGTGCTGGATCAGGTCTGTGTAACTCCATGCAGTGCTGCATCCAGTCTCTGTAACTCCAATGCAGTGCTGCATCCAGTCTGTGTAACTCCATACATTGCTGCATCTAGTCTGTGTAACTCCATGCAACGCAGCATCCAGTGCAGTATCAAGTCTCTATAACTCAATGCAGTGCTGCATCCAGTCTGCGTAACTCCATGCAGTGCTGCATCCAGTCTCTGTAACTCCACGCAGTTCTGCATTCAGTCTGTGTAACTCCATGCAGTGCAGCGCCCAGTCTGTGTAACTCCATGCAGTGCTGCATCCAGTCTGTGTAACACCATGCAGTGTTGCATCCAGTTCTGCATCCAGTCTGTGTAACTCTATGCAGTGCTGCATCCCGTCTGTGTAACCCCATGTCATGCTGCATCCAGTTTCTGTAAATCCATGCAGTGCTGCATCAAATCTGTGTAACTCTGTGCAGTATCCCATCCAGTCGGTGTGATTCCATGCAGTGCTGCATCCAGTCTGTGTAACTCCATGCAGTGCTGCTTCCAGTCACTGCAACTCAGTGCAGTGCAGCACAAGTCTCTATAACTCAATGCAGTGCTGCATCCAGTCTGTGTAACTCCATGTACTGCTGCATCCAGTCTTTGTAACTCCATGCAGTGCTTCGTCCAGTCTGTGTAACTCCATGCAGTGCTGCATCCACTGTCTGTAGCTCCATGCAGTTCTCCATCCAGTCCGTGTAACTCCATGCAACGCAGCATCCAGTCTGTGTACCTCCAATGCAGTGCTGCATCCAGACTGTGTAACTCCATGCAGTGCTGCGTCCAGTCACTGCAACTCAGTGCAGTGCAGCATCAAGTCTCTATAACTCAATGCAGTGCTGCATCCAGTCTGTGTAACTCAATGCAGTGCTGCATCCAGACTGTGTAACACCATACAGTGCTGGATCCATTTTCTGTAACTCCAATGCAGTGCTGCACCCAGTCTGTGTAACTCGAATGCAGTGCTGCATCCAGTCTGTGTAACTCCATACAGTGCTGGATCCAGTCTGTGTAACTCCATGCAGTGCTCCATCCAGTCTCTATAAATCCATGCAATGCTGCATCCAGTCTCTGTAACTCCATTCAGTCCTGCTTCCAGTCTGTGTAACCCAATGCAATGCTGCATCCAGTCTGTGTAACTCCATGCAGTGCTGCATCCAGTCTGTGTAACTCCATGCAGTGCTGTGTCCAGTCTCTCTAACTCAAATGCAGTGCTGCATCCAGTCTGTGTAACTCCATACAGTGCTGCATCTAGTCTGTGTAACTCCATGCAGTGGTGCATCCAGTCTGTGTGAAGCCATGCAGTGCTGCATCCAGTCTGTGTAACCCCAAGCAGTTCTGCATTCAGTCTGTGTAACTCCATGCCGTGCATCATCCTGTCTGTGTAACTCCATGCAGTGCTGCATCCAGTCTGTGTAACTCCATGCAGTGCTGCATCCAGTATATAATTCCATGCCGTGCTTCATCCAGTCTGTATAACTGCATACAGTGCTGCATCCAGTCTATAATACCATGCCATGCTGCCTTCAGTCTGTGTAACCCCATGCAGTGCTGCATCCAGTCTGTGTAACTCCATACAGTCCTGGATCCATTTACTGTAACTCCAATGCAGTGCTGCATCCAGTCTGTATAACTCCATGCAGTGCTGCATTCAGTCTCTGTAACTCCATGCAGTGCTGTGTCCAGTCTGTGTAACTCCATACAGTCCTGGATCCATTTACTGTAACTCCAATGCAGTGCTGCATCCAGTCTGTATAACTCCATGCTGTGCTGCATTCAGTCTCTGTAACTCCATGCAGTGCTGTGTCCAGTCTGTGTAACTCCATGCAGTTCTGCATTCAGTCTGTGTAACTCCAATGCAGTGCTGCATCCAGTCTCTGTAACTCCAATGCAGTGCTGCATCCAGTCTGTGTAACTCCATGCAGTGCTGCATCTAGTCTGTGTAACTCCATGCAGTGCTGCATCCAGTCTCTGTAACTTCATGCAGTTCTGCATTCAGTCTGTGTAACACCATGCAGTGCAGCGTCCAGTCTGTGTAACTCCATGCAGTGCTGCATCCAGTCTGTGTAGCTCCATGCAGTGCTCCATCCAGTTTGTATAACTTCATGCAGTGTTGGATCCAGTCGGTGTGATTCCATGCAGTGCTGCATCCAGTCTGTGTAACTCCATGCAGTGCTGCTTCCAGTCACTGCAACTCAGTGCAGTGCAGCACAAGTCTCTATAACTCAATGCAGTGCTGCATCCAGTCTGTGTAACTCCATGCAGTGCTGCATCCAGTCTTTGTAACTCCATGCAGTGCTGCGTCCAGTCTGTGTAACTCCACACAGTGCTGCATCCAGTGTCTGTAGCTCCATGCAGTTCTGCATTCAGTCCATGTAACTCCATGCAACGCAGCATCCAGTCTGTGTACCTCCAATGCAGTGCTGCATCCAGACTGTATAACTCCATGCAGTGCTCCATCCAGTCTCTATAAATCCATGCAGTGCTGCATCCAGTCTCTGTAACTTCATTCAGACCTGCTTCCAGTCTGTGTAACCCCATGCAGTGCTGCATCCAGTCTGTGTAACTCCATGCAGTGCTGCATCCAGTCTGTGTAACTCCTTGCAGTGCTGCATCCAGTCTGTGTAACTGCATACAGTGCTGCATCCACTCTGTGCACCTCCAATGCAGTGCTGGAGCCAGTCTCTGTAAATCCATGCAGCGCAGCATCCAGTCTCCGTAACTCCATGCAGTGCTGCATCCAGTCTCTATAACTCCAATGCAGTGCTGTTTCCATTCTCTGTAACTCCATACAGTGCTGTATCCAGTATGTGAACTCCATGCAGTTCTGCATCCAGTCTGTGTAACTCCATGCAGTGCTGCATCAAATCTGTGTAACTCTGTGCAGTATCCCATCCAGTGATTCCATGCAGTGCTGCATTCAGTCTCTGTAACTCCATGCAATGCTGCAGCCAGTTTGTGTAACCCCATGCAGTTCTGCATTCAGTCTGTGTAACTTCATGCAGTGCTGCTTCCAGTCTGTGTACCTCCAATGCAGTGCTGCACCCAGTCTGTGCACCTCCAATGCAGTGCTGCATCCAGTCTCTGTAACTCCATGCAGTGCTGCATCCAGTCTGTGCACCTCCAATGCAGTGCTGCACCCAGTCTGGGCACCTCCAATGCAGTGCTGCATCCAGTCTCTGTAACTCCATGCAGTGCTGCATCCAGTCTGTGCACCTCCAATGCAGTGCTGCACCCAGTCTGTGCACCTCCAATGCAGTGCTGCATCCAGTCTGTGTAGCTCCATGCATTGATTCATCTAGCCTGTGTAACTCCAATGCGGTTCTGGAACCAGTCTGTCTAAATCCATGCATTGTTGGATGCAATCTCTGTAACTCAGGTGCAGTACGGCATCCAGTCTCTGTAACTCCATGCAGTGCTGCATCCACTCTCCAGAACTCCATGCAGTTCTGCATCCAGTCTCTATAACTCCAATGCAGTGCTGCATTCAGTCTCTGTAACTCCATGCAGCGCTGCATCCCATCTCTGTAATTCCATGCAGTGCTGCACCCAGTCTCTATAACTCCATGCTGTGCTGTATCCAGTCTGTTTAACTCCATGCAGCACAGCATCCAATCTGTGTAACTCCAATACAGTGCTGCGTCCAGTCTCTGTAGCCCCAAGCAGCACTGCATTCAGTCTTTGTATCTGCATGCAGTGCTGCATTCAGTCTCTATAACTCCATTCAGTGCTGCACCCAGTCTCTGTAACTCCATGCAGTACTGAATCCAGTCACTGTAACTCCATGCAGCGCTGCATCCCATCTCTGTAATTCCATGCAGTGCTACACCCAGTCTCTGTAACTCCATGCAGTGCAGAATCCAGTCTCTGTAACTCCATGCAGCGCTGCATCCAGTTTATGTAACTACATGCAGCGCAGCATCCATTCTGTGTACCTCCAATGAAGTGCTGCATCCAGTCTCTGTAGGTCCATGCATGGCTGCATCTAGCCTGTGTAACTCCAGTGCGGTTCTGGAACCAGTCTGTGTAACTCCATGCAGTGTTAGATGCAATCTCTGTAACTCCAATGCAGTGCTGCATCCAGTCTCTGTAACTCAATGCAGTGCTCTATCCAGTCTGTGTAAGACCATGCAGTGCTGCATCCAATCTCTGTAACTCCATGCAGTGCTGCATCCAGGCTGTGTAACTCCATGCAGTGCTGCATCCAGTCTCTGTAACTCCAATGCAGTGCTGCATCCAGTCTGTGTAACTCCATACAGTGCTGCATCCAGACTCTGTAACTCAATGCAGTGCTGCATCCAGTCTGTGTAACACCATGCAGTGCTGCATCCAGTCTCTGTAACTCCATTCTGTGCTGCATCCAGTCTGTGTAACTCCATGCAGTGCTGCATCCAGTCTGTGTAACTCCATACAGGGCTGGATCCAATTTCTGTAACTCCATGCAATGCTCCATCCAGTCTGTGTAACTCGATACAGTGCTGCATCCAGTCTCTGTAACTCAATGCAGTGCTGCATCCAGTCTGTGTAACTTCATACTGTGCTCTAGCCAGTCTGTGTAAGACCATGCAGTGCTGCATTCAGTCTGTGTAACTCCATACATCGCTGCATCCAGTCTCTGTAACTCCATGCAGTGCTGCATCCAATCTGTGTAAGTCCATGCAGTGCTGCATCCAGTCTCTGTAACTCCAATGCAGTGCTGCATCCAGTCTGTGTAACTCCATGCAGTGCTGCATCCAGTCTGTGTAACTGCATACAGTGCTGCATGATGTCTCTGTAGCTCCATGCAGTGCTGCATTCAGTCTGTGTAACTCCATACATCACTGCATCCAGTCTCTGTAACTTCATGCAATACTGCATCCACGCTGTGTAACACCATGCAGTGCTGCATCCAGTCTCTGTAACTCCATTCAGTGCTGCATCCAGGCTGTATAACTCCATGCAATGCTGCATCCCGTATATGCAACTTCATGGAGTGCTGCATCCACTCTGTGTAGCTCCAATGCAGTGCTGCATCCAGTCTGTGTAACTCCAATGCAGTGCTGCATCCAGCCTGTGTAACTCCAGGCAGTGCTGCATCCAGACTGCGTAGCTCCAATGCAGTGCTGCATTCAGTCCGTATCACTACATGCAGTGCTGCATCCGTCTCTGTAGCTCCAATGCAGTGCTGCATCCAGTCTGTGCAGCTCTGTGCAGTGCTGCATGTCATCTGTGTTACTCCATGCAGTGCTGCATCCAGTCTGCATAGCTCCATGCAGTGCTGCTTCCCGTCTCTGTAGCTCCATGCAGTATTGGATGCAGTCTCTGTAACTCCAATGTAGTGTTGCATCCAGTCTGTGTAACTCCAATGCAGTGTTGCATCCAGTCTGTGTAACTCCATGCAGTGCTGCATCTAGTCTCTGTAACTGAATGCAGTGCTGCATCCAGTCTGTGTAACTCCATGCAATGCTCCATCCAGTCTGTGTAACTTCATACAGTGCTGGATCCAGTTTCTGTAACTCTATTGCAGTGCTGCATCCAGTCTGTGTAACTCCATGAAGTGCTCTATCCCGTCTGTCTAACTCGATGCAGTGCTGCATCCAGACTCTGTAACTTTGTGCAGTGCTGTATCCAGTCACAGTAACTTCATGCAGTGCTGCATGATGTCTCTGTAGCTCCATGCAGTGCTGCATTCAGTCTGTGTAACTCCAATTCAGTGTTGCAGCCTGTCTCTGTAACTTCATGCAATACTGCATCCAGTCTGTGTAGCTCCAATGCAGTGCTGCATCCAGTCTGTGTAACTCCAATACAGTGCTGCATCCAGTCTGTGTAACTCCAGGAGTGCTGCATCCAGACTGCGTAGCTCCAATGCAGTTCTGCATTCAGTCTGTATCACTACATGCAGTGCTGCATCCGTCTCTACAGCTCCAATGCAGTGCTGCATCCAGTCCGTGCAGCTCTGTGCAGTGCTGCATCCCATCTGTGTTACTCCATGCAGTGCTGCATCCAGTCTCGCATAGCTCCATGCAGTGCTGCTTCCAGTCTCTGTAGCTCCAACGTAGTGTTGCATCCAGTCTGTGTAACTCCATGCAGTGCTGCATCCCGTCTGTGTAACTCCATACAGTGCTGCATTAAGTCTCTGTAACTCCAGGCAGTGCTGCATCCAGACTCTGTAACTCCATGCAGTGCTGCATCCAGTCTGTGTAACCCCAAGCAGTTCTGCATCCAGTCGGTGTGACTCCATGCAGTGCTGCATCCAGTCTGTGTAATTCTATACAGTACTGCATCCAGTCTGTGTTACTTCATACAGTGCTGAATCAAGACTCTATAACTCCATGCAGTGCTGCATCCAGTCTCTGTAACTCCATGCAGTGCTGCATCTAATCCGTATAACTCTGTGCAGTGTCCCATCCAGTCTGTATAACTCCATGCAGTGCTGCAACTAGCCTGTGTAACTCCATGCAGTGCTGCATCCAGTCTGTGTAACTCTATACAGTGCTGCATCTAGTCTGTGTAACTCCATGCAGTACTGCATCCAGTCTGTGTGAATCCATGCAGTGCTGCATCTAGTCTGTGTAGTTCCATGCAGTGCTGCATCCAGTCTGTGTAACTCCATGCAGTGCTGCTTCCAGTCTCTGTAATTCCATGCAGTGCTGCATCCAGTCTGTGTAACTCCATGTAATACTATGTCCAGTCTGTGTAACTCCACGCAGTTCTGCATTCAGTCTGTGTAACTCCATGCAGTGCAGCATCCAGTCTGTGTAACTCCATGCAGTGCTGCATCCAGTCTGTATAACTCCATGCAGTGTTGCATCCAGTCTGTGTGATCTCCATGCAGTGCTGCATCCCGTCTGTGTGATCTCCATGCAGTTCTGCATCCAGTCTCTGTAAATCCATGCAGTGCTGCATCAAATCTGTGTAATTCTGTGCAGTATCCCATCCAGTCGGTGTGATTCCATGCAGTGCTGCATCCAGTCTGTGTAACTCCATGCAGTGCTGCTTCCAGTCACTGCAACTCAGTGCAGTGCAGCATCAAGTCTCTATAACTCAATGCAGTGCTGCATCCAGTCTGTGTAACTCCATGCAGTGCTGCATCCAGTCTTTGTAACTCCATGCAGTGCTGCGTCCAGTCTGTGTAACTCCACGTAGTGCTGCATCCAGTGTCTGTAGCTCCATGCAGTTCTCCATTCAGTCCGTGTAACTCCATGCAACGCATCATCCAGTCTGTGTACCTCCAATGCAGTGCTGCATCCAGTCTGTGTAACTCCATGCAGTGCTCCATCCAGTCATTGCAACTCAGTGCAGTGCAGCATCAAGTCTCTATAACTCCATGCAGTGCTGCATCCAGTCTGTGTAACTCCATGCAGTGCTGCATCCAGTCTTTGTAACTCCATGCAGTGCTGCGTCCAGTCTGTGTAACTCCACGCAGTGCTTCAATCAGGGTCTGTAGCTCCATGCAGTTCTGCATTCAGTCCGTGTACTCCATGCAACGCAGCATCCAGTCTGTGTAGTTCCAATGCAGTGCTGCATCCAGTCTGTGTAACTCCATGCAGTGCTGCAGCCAGTCTGTGTAACTCCATACAGTGCTGGATCCATTTTTGTAACTCCAATGCAGTGCTGCATCCAGTCTCTATAAATCCATGCAGTGCTGCATCCAGTCTCTGTAACTCCATGTAGTCCTGATTCCTGTCTGTGTAACCCCATGCAGTGCTGCATCCAGTCTGTGTAACTTCATGCAGTCCTGGATCCATTTACTGTAACTCCAATGCAGTGCTGCATACAGTCTCTGTAACTCCATGCAGTGCTGCATCCAGTCTGTGTAACTCTTTGCAGTGCTGCATCCAGTCTGTGTAACTGCATACAGTGCTGCATCCAGTCTGTGTGACTCCCTGCAGTGCTGCATCAAGACTCTACAACTCCATCCAGTTCTGCATTCAGTCCGTGTAACTCCATGCAACGCAGCATCCAGTCTGTGTACCTCCAATGCAGTGCTGCATCCTGTCTGTGTACCTCCAATGCAGTGCGGCAAGTCTGTGTAACTCTGTGCAGTGTCCAATCCAGTCGGTGTGACTCCATGCAGTGTTGCATCCAGTCTCTGTAACTCCATGCAGTGCTGGTTCCAGTCTTTGTAACTCCATGCAGTGCAAGTTCCAGTCTCTGTAACTCCATGCAGTGCTGTGTCCAGTCTGTGTAACTCCATGCAGTGCTGCATTCAGTCTGTGTAACTCCACTGCAGTGCTGCATCCAGTCTCTGTAACTCCAATGCAGTGCTGCATCTAGTCTGTGTAACTCCATGCAGTGCTGCATCCAGTCTCTGCACCTCCAATGCAGTGCTGCATCCAGTCTCTGTAACTCCATGCAGTTCTGCATCCAGTCTGTGTAACTCCACGCAGTTCTGCATTCAGTCTGTGTAACTCCATGCAGTGCAGCATCCAGTCTGTGTGATCTCCATACAGTTCTGCATCCAGTCTGTGTAACTCTATGCAGTGCTGCATCCCGTCTGTGTAACTCCATGCCATGCTGCATCCAGTCTCTGTAAATCCATGCAGTGCTGCATCAAATCTGTGTAACTCTGTGCAGTATCCCATCCAGTCGGTGTGATCTCCATGCAGTGCTGCATCCAGTCTGTGAAACTCCATGCAGTGCTGCTTCCAGTCACTGCAACTCAGTGCAGTGCAGCACAAGTCTCTATAACTCAATGCAGTGCTGCATCCAGTCTGTGTAACTCTATGCAGTGCTGCATCCAGTCTTTGTAACTCCACGCAGTGCTGCGTCCAGTGTCTGTAGCTCCATGCAGTTCTGCATTCAGTCTCTGTAACTCCATGCA
The DNA here is from genome assembly GCF_020745735.1 of Hemiscyllium ocellatum. Classification (NCBI taxonomy): domain Eukaryota; kingdom Metazoa; phylum Chordata; class Chondrichthyes; order Orectolobiformes; family Hemiscylliidae; genus Hemiscyllium; species Hemiscyllium ocellatum. The sequence goes on from NC_083414.1 coordinate 64,441,042, forward strand.
ACGCAGCATCCAGTCTGTGTACCTCCAATGCAGTGCTGCATCCAGTGTGTGTAACCCCATGCAGTGCTGCATCCAGACTGTGTAACACCATACATTGCTGGATCCATTTTCTGTAACTCCAGTGCAGTGCTGCACCCAGTCTGTGTAACTCCAATGCAGTGCTGTATCCAGTCTGTGTAACTCCATACAGTGCTGGGTCCATTTTTTTGTAACTCCAATGCAGTGCTGCATCCAGTCTCTGTAACTCCTTACCGTGCTGCATCCAGTCTGTGTAACTCCATGCAGTGCTGCATCCAGTCTCTGTAACACCATTCAGTCCTGCTTCCAGTCTGTGTAACCCCATGCAGAGCTGCATCCAGTCTGTGTAACTGCATACAGTGCTGCGTCCAGTCTGTGTGACTCCCTGCAGTGCTGCATCAAGTCTCTACAATTCCATCCAGTTCTGCATTCAGTCTGTTTAACTCCATGCAGCGCATCATCCTGTCTGTGTACCTCCAATGCAGTGCTGCATCCAGTCTGTGTAACTCCATGCAGTGCTGCATCCAGTCACTGCAACTCAGTGCAGTGCGGCATCAAGTCTCTATAACTCAATGCAGTGCTGCATCCAGTCTCTATAAATCCATGCAGTGCTGCATCCAGTCTCTGTAACTCCATGCAGTCCTGATTCCTGTCTGTGTAACCCCATGCAGTGCTGCATCCAGTCTGTGTAACTTCATACAGTCCTGGATCCATTTACTGTAACTCCAATGCAGTGCTGCATACAGTCTCTGAAACTACTTGCCATGCTGCATCCTGTCTGTGTAGCACCATGCAGTGCTGCATCCAGTCTGTGTACCTCCAATCCAGTGCTGCATCCAGTCTGTGTAACTCCATGCAGTGCTGCATCCAGTCACTGCAACTCAGTGCAGTGCAGCATCAAGTCTCTATAACTCAATGCAGTGCTGCATCCAGTCTCTATAAATCCATGCAGTGCTGCATCCAGTCTCTATAACTCCATGCAGTCCTGATTCCTGTCTGTGTAACCCCATGCAGTGCTGCATCCAGTCTGTGTAACTTCATACAGTCCTGGATCCATTTACTGTAACTCCAATGCAGTGCTGCATACAGTCTCTGAAACTACTTGCCATGCTGCATCCTGTCTGTGTAGCACCATGCAGTGCTGCATCCAGTCTGTGTACCTCCAATCCAGTGCTGCATCCAGTCTGTGTAACTCCATGCAGTGCTGCATCCAGTCACTGCAACTCAGTGCAGTGCAGCATCAAGTCTCTATAACTCAATGCAGTGCTGCATCCAGTCTGTGTAACTCCATGCAGTGCTGCATCCAGTCTCTGTAACTCCATGCAGTGCTGCATCCAGTCTGTGTACCTCCAATCCAGTGCTGCATCCAGTCTGTGTAACTCCATGCAGTGCTGCATCCAGTCACTGCAACTCAGTGCAGTGCAGCATCAAGTCTCTATAACTCAATGCAGTGCTGCATCCAGTCTGTGTAACTCTATGCAGTGCTGCATCCCGTCTGTGTGATCTCCATGCAGCTCTGCATCCAGTCTCTGTAAATCCATGCAGTGCTGCATCAAATCTGTGTAATTCTGTGCAGTATCCCATCCAGTCGGTGTGATTCCATGCAGTGCTGCATCCAGTCTGTGTAACTCCATGCAGTGCTGCTTCCAGTCACTGCAACTCAGTGCAGTGCAGCATCAAGTCTCTATAACTCAATGCAGTGCTGCATCCAGTCTGTGTAACTCCATGCAGTGCTGCATCCAGTCTGTGTAACTCCACGCAGTGCTGCATCCAGTGTCTGTAGCTCCATGCAGTTCTCCATTCAGTCCGTGTAACTCCATGCAGCGCAGCATCCAGTCTGTGTACCTCCAATGCAGTGCTGCATCCAGTCTGTGTAACTCCATGCAGTGCTCCATCCAGTCACTGCAACTCAGTGCAGTGCAGCATCAAGTCTCTATAACTCCATGCAGTGCTGCATCCAGTCTGTGTAACTCCATGCAGTGCTGCATCCAGTCTTTGTAACTCCATGCAGTGCTGCGTCCAGTCTGTGTAACTCCACGCAGTGCTGCAATCAGGGTCTGTAGCTCCATGCAGTTCTGCATTCAGTCCGTGTACTCCATGCAACGCAGCATCCAGTCTGTGTAGTTCCAATGCAGTGCTGCATCCAGTCTGTGTAACTCCATGCAGTGCTGCAGCCAGTCTGTGTAACTCCATACAGTGCTGGATCCATTTTTGTAACTCCAATGCAGTGCTGCATCCAGTCTCTATAAATCCATGCAGTGCTGCATCCAGTCTCTGTAACTCCATGTAGTCCTGATTCCTGTCTGTGTAACCCCATGCAGTGCTGCATCCAGTCTGTGTAACTTCATACAGTCCTGGATCCATTTACTGTAACTCCAATGCAGTGCTGCATACAATCTCTGTAACTCCATGCAGTGCTGCATCCAGTCTGTGTAACTCTTTGGAGTGCTGCATCCAGTCTGTGTAACTGCATACAGTGCTGCATCCAGTCTGTGTGACTCCCTGCAGTGCTGCATCAAGACTCTACAACTCCATCCAGTTCTGCATTCAGTCCGTGTAACTCCATGCAACGCAGCATCCAGTCTGTGTACCTCCAATGCAGTGCTGCATCCTGTCTGTGTACCTCCAATGCAGTGCGGCAAGTCTGTGTAACTCTGTGCAGGGTCCAATCCAGTCGGTGTGACTCCATGCAGTGTTGCATCCAGTCTCTGTAACTCCATGCAGTGCTGGTTCCAGTCTCTGTAACTCCATGCAGTGCAAGTTCCAGTCTCTGTAACTCCATGCAGTGCTGTGTCCAGTCTGTGTAACTCCATGCAGTGCTGCATCCAGTCTGTGTAACTCCATGCAGTGCTGCATTCAGTCTGTGTAACTCCACTGCAGTGCTGCATCCAGTCTCTGTAACTCCAATGCAGTGCTGCATCTAGTCTGTGTAACTCCATGCAGTGCTGCATCCAGTCTCTGTAACTCCAATGCAGTGCTGCATCCAGTCTCTGTAACTCCATGCAGTTCTGCATCCAGTCTGTGTAACTCCACGCAGTTCTGCATTCAGTCTGTGTAACTCCATGCAGTGCTGCATCCAGTCTGTGTAACTCTATGCAGTGCTGCATCCCGTCTGTGTAACTCCATGCCATGCTGCATCCAGTCTTTGTAAATCCAAGCAGTGCTGCATCAAATCTGTGTAACTCTGTGCAGTATCCCATCCAGTCGGTGTGATTCCATGCAGTGCTGCATCCAGTCTGTGAAACTCCATGCAGTGCTGCTTCCAGTCACTGCAACTCAGTGCAGTGCAGCACAAGTCTCTATAACTCAATGCAGTGCTGCATCCAGTCTGTGTAACTCCATGCAGTGCTGCATCCAGTCTTTGTAACTCCACGCAGTGCTGCGTCCAGTGTCTGTAGCTCCATGCAGTTCTGCATTCAGTCTCTATAACTCCATGCAACGCAGCATCCAGTCTGTGTACCTCCAATGCAGTGCTGCATCCAGTGTGTGTAACCCCATGCAGTGCTGCATCCAGACTGTGTAACACCATACAGTGCTGGATCCATTTTCTGTAACTCCAATGCAGTGCTGCACCCAGTCTGTGTAACTCCAATGCAGTGCTGCATCCAGTCTGTGTAACTCCATACAGTGCTGGATCCATTTTTTTGTAACTCCAATGCAGTGCTGCATCCAGTCTTTGTAACTCCACGCAGTGCTGCGTCCAGTGTCTGTAGCTCCATGCAGTTCTGCATTCAGTCTGTGTAACTCCATGCAACGCAGCATCCAGTCTGTGTACCTCCAATGCAGTGCTGCATCCAGTGTGTGTAACTCCATGCAGTGCTGCATCCAGACTGTGTAACACCATACAGTGCTGGATCCATTTTCTGTAACTCCAATGCAGTGCTGCACCCAGTCTGTGTAACTCCAATGCAGTGCTACATCCAGTCTGTGTAACCCCATACAGTCCTGGATCCATTTACTGTAACTCCAGTGCAGTGCTGCATACAGTCTGTGTACCTCCAATGCAGTGCTGCATCCAGTCTGTGTAACTCCATGCAGTGCTGCATCCAGTCTCTGTAACTCCATGCAGTGTTGCATCCAGTCTGTGTGATCTCCATGCAGTTCTGCATCCTGTCTGTGTAACTCTATGCAGTGCTGCTTCTAGTCACTGTAACTCCACGCAGTGCTGCATCCAGTCTCTGTAACTCCATGCAGTGCTGCATCCAGTCTGTGTAACTCCATGCAGTGCTGCTTCCTGTCTCTGTAATTCCATGCACTGCTGCATCCAGTCTGTGTAACTCCATACAATGCTGCATCAAGACTCTATAACTCCATGCAGTGCTGCATCAGGTCTCTGTAACTCTAATGCAGTGCTGCATCCAGTCTGTGTGAATCCATGCAGTGCTACATCCAGTCTGTGTAACGCCAAGCAGTTCTGCATCCAGTCATTGTGATTCCATGCAGTGCTGCACCCAGTCTCCATAACTCTACGCAGTGCTGCATCCGGTGTGTGTAACTCCATGCGGTGCTGCTTCCAATCTCTGTAATTCCATACAGTGCTGCATCCAGTCTGTGTAATTCTATACAGTACTGCATCCAGTCTGTGTAACTCCATACAGTGCTGTATCAAGACTCTATAACTCCATGCAGTGCTGCATACAGTCTCTGTAACTCCATGCAGTGCTGCATCAAATCTGTGTAACTCCATACAGTGCTGCATCCAGTCTGTGTAACTCCATGCAGTGCTGCGTCCAATCTGTGTAACTCCATACAGTGCTGCATCCAGTCTATAATTCCATGCCGTACTTCATCCGGTCTTTGTAACTCCATGCAGTGCTGCGTCCAGTCTATGTTACTCCACGCAGTGCTGCATCCAGTGTCTGTACCTCCACGCAGTTCTGCATTCAGTCTCTGTAACTCCATGCAGTGCTGCATCCAGTCTGTGTAACTCCATGCAGTGCTGCTTCCTGTCTCTGTAATTCCATGCACTGCCGCATCCAGTCTGTGTAACTCCATACAATGCTGCATCAAGACTCTATAACTCCATGCAGTGCTGCATCAAGTCTCTGTAACTCTAATGCAGTGCTGCATCCAGTCTGTGTGAATCCATGCAGTGCTACATCCAGTCTGTGTAATGCCAAGCAGTTCTGCATCCAGTCAGTGTGACTCCATGCAGTGCTGCACCCAGTCTCCATAACTCTACGCAGTGCTGCATCCGGTGTGTGTAACTCCATGCGGTGCTGCTTCCAATCTCTGTAATTCCATACAGTACTGCATCCAGTCTGTGTAACTCCATACAGTGCTGTATCAAGACTCTATAACTCCATGCAGTGCTGCATATAGTCTCTGTAACTCCATGCAGTGCTGCATCAAATCTGTATACCTCTGTGCAGTGTCCCATCCAGTCGGTGTGACTCCAAACATTGCTGCATCTAGCCTGTGTAACTCCATGCAGTGCTGCATCCAGTCTGTGTGAATCCATGCAGTGCTGCATCCAGTCTGTGTAACCCCAAGCAGTTCTGCATCCAGTCTGTGTAACCCCAAGCAGTTCTGCATTCAGTCTGTGTAACTCCATGCCACGCATCATCCTGTCTGTGTAACTCCATGCAGTGCTGCATCCAATCTGTGTAACTCCATACAGTGCTGCATCCTGTCTATAATTCCATGCTGTACTTCATCCGGTCTTTGTAACTCCATGCAGTGCTGCGTCCAGTCTATGTTACTCCACGCAGTGCTGCATCCAGTGTCTGTACCTCCACGCAGTTCTGTATTCAGTCTGTGTAACTCCATGCAACGCAGCATCCAGTCTGTGTACCTCCAATGCAGTGCTGCATCCAGTCTGTGTAACTCCAATGCAGTGCTACATCCAGTCTGTGTAACCCCATACAGTCCTGGATCCATTTACTGTAACTCCAGTGCAGTGCTGCATACAGTCTGTATAACTCCATGCAGTGCTGCATCCAGTCAGTGTAACTCCCTGCAGTGCTGCATCCAGTCTGTGTACGTCCAATGCAGTGCTGCAAGTCTGCGTAACTCTTTGCAGTGTCCCATCCAGTCAGTGTGACTCCATGCAGTGCTGCATCCAGTCTCTGTAAATCCATGCAGTGCTGCATTCAGGCTGTGTAACTCCATGCAGTGCTGCATCTAGCCTGAGTAACTCCAATCTGGTGCTGGATCTAGTCTGTGTAACTCAATGCAGTGCTGCATCCAGTCTGTGTAACTCCATGCAGTGCTGCATCCAGTCTGTGTAACTCCATGCAGTGCTGCTTCCAGTCTCTGTAATTCCATGCTGTGCTGCATCCAGTCTGTGTAACTCCATACAATGCTGCATCAAGACTCTATAACTCCATGCAGTGGTGCATCCAGTCTCTGTAACTCCATGCAGTGCTGCATCAAGTCTCTGTAACTGTAATGCAGTGCTGCATCCAGTCTGTGTGAATCCATGCAGTGCTGCATCCAGTCTGTGTAACTCCATACAATGCTGCATCAAGACTCTATAACTCCATGCAGTGCTGCATCAGGTCTCTGTAACTCTAATGCAGTGCTGCATCCAGTCTGTGTGAATCCATGCAGTGCTACATCCAGTCTGTGTAACGCCAAGCAGTTCTGCATCCAGTCATTGTGATTCCATGCAGTGCTGCACCCAGTCTCCATAACTCTACGCAGTGCTGCCTCCGGTGTGTGTAACTCCATGCGGTGCTGCTTCCAATCTCTGTAATTCCATACAGTGCTGCATCCAGTCTGTGTAATTCTATACAGTACTGCATCCAGTCTGTGTAACTCCATACGGTGCTGTATCAAGACTCTATAACTCCATGCAGTGCTGCATACAGTCTCTGTAACTCCATGCAGTGCTGCATCAAATCTGTATACCTCTGTGCAGTGTCCCATCCAGTCGGTGTGACTCCAAACATTGCTGCATCTAGCCTGTCTAACTCCATGCAGTGCTGCATCCAGTCTGTGTGAATCCATGCAGTGCTGCATCCAGTCTGTGTAACCCCAAGCAGTTCTGCATCCAGTCTGTGTAACCCCAAGCAGTTCTGCATTCAGTCTGTGTAACTCCATGCCACGCATCATCCAGTCTGTGTAACTCCATGCAGTGCTGCATCCAATCTGTGTAACTCCATACAGTGCTGCATCCAGTCTATAATTCCATGCCGTACTTCATCCGGTCCTTGTAACTCCATGCAGTGCTGCGTCCAGTCTATGTTACTCCACGCAGTGCTGCATCCAGTGTCTGTACCTCCACGCAGTTCTGCATTCAGTCTGTGTAACTCCATGCAACGCAGCATCCAGTCTGTTTACCTCCAATGCAGTGCTGCATCCAGTCTGTGTAACTCCAATGCAGTGCTACATCCAGTCTGTGTAACTCCATGCAGTGCTGCATCCATTTTTTGTAATGTCAATGCAGTGCTGCATCCAGTCTCTGTAATTCCATGCAGTGCTGCATCCAGTCTGTGTAACTCCATAAAGTCCTGGATCCATTTACTATAACTCCAATGCAGTGCTGCATACAGTCTGTATAACTCCATGCAGTGCTGCATCCCCATCTGTGTAATTCCGTGCAGTGCTGCATCCAGCCTGTGTAACTTGAATATGGTGCTGGGTCTAGTCTGTGTAACTCAATGCAGTGCCACATCCAGTCTGTGTGAATCCATGCAGTGCTGCATCCAGTCTGTGTGACTCGATGCAGTTCTGCATCCCGTCTCTGTAACTCCATGCAGTGCTGCATCCAGTCTGTGTAACCCCAAGCAGTTCTGCATCCAGTCTCTGTAACTCCATACAGTCCTGGATCCATTTACTGTAACTCTGATGCAGTGCTGCATACAGTCTGTATAACTCCATGCAGTGCTGCATCCAGTCTGTGTACCTCCAATGCAGTGCTGCAAGTCTGCGTAACTCTAAGCAGTGTCCCATCCAGTCAGTGTGACTCCATGCAGTGCTGCATCCAGTCTCTGTAAATCCATGCAGTGCTGCTTCCAGTCACTGTAACTCCACGCAGTGCTGCATCCAGTCTCTGTACCTCCATGCAGTGCTGCATTCAGGCTGTGTAACTCCATGCAGTGCTGCATCCAGTCTCTATAACTCCATGCAGTGCTGCATCCAGTCGGTGTAACTCCATGCAGTGCTGCATCTAGCCTGAGTAACTCCAATCTGGTGCTGGATCTAGTCTGTGTAACTCAATGCAGTGCTGCATCCAGTCTGTGTAACTCCATGCAGTGCTGCATCCAGTCTGTGTAACTCCATGCAGTGCTGCTTCCAGTCTCTGTAATTCCATGCAGTGCTGCATCCAGTCTGTGTAACTCGATACAATGCTGCATCAAGACTCTATAACTCCATGCAGTGGTGCATCCAGTCTCTGTAACTCCATGCAGTGCTGCATCAAGTCTCTGTAACTCTAATGCAGTTCTGCATCCAGTCGGTGTGACTCCATTCAATGCTGCATCCAGTCTCCATAACTCTACGCAGTGCTGCATCCGGTCTGTGTAACTCCATGAGGTGCTGTATCAAGACTCTATAACTCCATGCAGTGCTGCATCAAATCTGTATACCTCTGTGCAGTGTCCCATCCAGTCGGTGTGACTCCATACATTGCTGCATCTAGCCTGTGTAACTCCATGCAGTGCTGCATCCAGTCTGTGTGAATCCATGCAGTGCTGCATCCAGTCTGTGTAACTCCATGCAGTGCTGCATCCAGTCTATAATTCCATGCCGTACTTCATCCAGTCTTTGTAACTCCATGCAGTGCTGCGTCCAGTCTATGTTACTCCACGCAGTGCTGCATCCAGTGTCTGTACCTCCACGCAGTTCTGCATTCAGTCTGTGTACCTCTAATGCAGTGCTGCATCCAGTCTGTGTAACTCCAATGCAGTGCTACATCCAGTCTGTGTAACTCCATGCAGTGCTGCATCCATTTTTGTAATGTCAATGCAGTGCTGCATCCAGTCTCTGTAATTCCATGCAGTGCTGTTTCCAGTCTGTGTAACCCCATGCAGTGCTGCATCCAGTCCGTATAAGTCCATACAGTCCTGGATCCATTTACTGTAACTCCAATGCAGTGCTGCATACAGTCTGTATAACTCCATGCAGTGCTGCATCCAGTCAGTGTAACTCCGTGCAATGCTGCATCCAATCCATGTAACTCCATGCCGTGCTGCATCCCCGTCTGTGTAATTCCGTGCAGTGCTGCATCCAGCCTGAGTAACTCCAATATGGTGCTGGGTCTAGTCTGTGTAACTCAATGCAGTGCCACATCCAGTCTGTGTGAATCCATGCAGTGCTACATCCAGTCTGTGTAACTCAATGCAGTTCTGCATCCCGTCTCTGTAAATCCATGCAGTGCTGCATCCAGTCTGTGTAACCCCAAGCAGATCTGCATCCAGTCGGTGTGACTCCATGCAGTGCTGCATCAAGTCTCTGTAACTCCATGCAGTGCTGCATCCAGTCTCTGTAACTCCATGCAGTGCTGCATCAAGTCTCTATCACTCCAATGCAGTGCTGTTTCCAGTCTCTATAACTCCATGCAGTGCTGCACCCAGTCTCTTTAACTCCATGCAGTGCTGCTTGCAGTCTCTGTAATTCCATGCAGTGCTGCATCCAGTCTGTGTAATTCTATACAGAGTTGCATCCAGTCTGTGTAACTTCATACAGTGCTGCATCAAGACTCTATAACTCCATGCAGTGCTGCATCCAGTCTCTGTAACTCCATGCAGTGTTGCATCAAGGCTGTGTAACTCTGTGCAGTGTCCCATCCAGTCGGTGGGACTCCATGCAGTGCTGCATCTAGTCTGTGTAACTCCATGCAGTGCTGCTTCCAGTCTGTGTAACTCCATGCAGTGCTGCTTCCAGTCTCTGTAACTCCATGCAGTGCTGCTTGCAGTCTCTGTAATTCCATGCAGTGCTGCATCAAGTCTGTGTATATCTAATGCAGTGCTGGAGCCAGTCTCTGTAACTCCATGCAGTGCTGCTTCCAGTCTGTGTAACTCCGTGCAGTGCTGCATCCAGTCCATGTAACTCCATGCAGTGCTGCATCCCCGTCTGTGTAATTCCGTGCAGTGCAGCATCCAGCCTGTGTAACTCCAAAATGGTGCTGGGTCTAGTCTTTGTAACTCAATGCGGTGCCGCATCCAGTCTGTGTGAATCCATGCAGTGCTGCATCCAGTCTGTGTAACTCAATGCAGTTCTGCATCCCGTCTCTGTAACTCCATGCAGTGCTGCATCCAGTCTGTGTAACCCCAAGCAGTTCTGCATCCAGTCGGTGTGACTCCATGCAGTGCTGCATCAAGTCTCTATCACTCCAATGCAGTGCTGTTTCCAGTCTCTATAACTCCATGCAGTGCTGCTTGCAGTCTCTGTAATTCCATGCAGTACTGCATCCAGTCTGTGTAACTTCATAGAGTGCTGCATCAAGACTCTATAACTCCATGCAGTGCTGCATCCAGTCTGTGTGAATCCATGCAGTGCTGCATCCAGTCTGTGTAACCCCAAGCAGTTCTGCATTCAGTCTGTGTAACTCCATGCCGCGCATCATCCTGTCTGTGTAATTCCATGCAGTGCTGCATCCAATCTGTGTAACTCCATGCAGTGCTGCATCCAGTCTATAATTCCATGCCGTGCTTCATCCAGTCTGTGTAACTCCATACAGTGCTGCATCCAGTCTATAGTTCCATGCCATGCTGCATTCAGTCTGTGTAACCCCATGCAGTGCTGCATCCAGTATATGTAACTCCATACAGTCCTGAATCCATTTACTGTAACTCCAATGCAGTGCTGCATACAGTCTGTATAACTCCATGCAGTGCTGCATCAAGTCTCTATAACTCCAATGCAGTGCTGCTCCCAGTCTCTATAACTCCATGCAGTGTTGCATCCAGTCTCTGTAACTCCATGCAGTGCTGCATCCAATCTGTGTAACCCCAAGCAGTTCTGCATCCAGTCGGTGTGACTCCATGCAGTGCTGCATCAAGTCTCTAACACTCCAATGCAGTGCTGTTTCCAGTCTCTATAACGCCAATGCAGTGCTGCATCCAGTCTGTGTAACTGCATACAGTGCTGCATCCAGTTTGTGTGACTCTATGCAGTGCTTCATCAAGACTCTATAACTCCATGCAGTTCTGCATTCAGTCGGTGTAACTCCATACAGTTCTGGATCCATTCACTGTAACTCCAATGCAGTGCTGCATACAGTCTCTGTAACTCCATGCAGTGCTGCATCCAGTCTGTGTAACTCCTTGCAGTGCTGCATCCAGTCTGTGTAACTGCATACAGTGCTGCATCCAGTTTGTGTGACTCCATGCAGTGCTGCATCAAGACTCTATAACTCCATCCAGTTCTGCATTCAGTCTGTGTAACTCCATGCAGTGCATCATGCTGTCTGTGTACCTCCAATGCAGTGCTGCAAGTCTGTGTAACTCTGTCCAGTATCCCATCCAGTCGGTGTGACTCCATGCAGTACTGCATCCAGTCTCTGTAACTCGATGCAGTGCTGGTTCCAGTCTCTGTAACTCCATGCAATGCTGCATCCAGTCTCAGTAACTCCATGCAGTGCAGCATCAAGTCTCTATTACTCCATGCAGTGCTGCATCCAGTCTGTGTAACTACATGCAGTGCTGCATCTAGCCTTGTAACTCCAATGTGGTGCTGGGTCTAGTCTGTGTAACTCAATGCAGTGCTGCACCCAGTCTGTGTGAATCCATGCAGTGCTGCATCCAGTCTGTGTAACCCCAAGCAGTTCTGCATTCAGTCTCTGTAACTCCATGCAGTGCTGCATCCAGTCTGTGTAACTCCATGCAGTGCTGCATCCAGTCTCTAATTCCATGCAGTGCTGCATCCTGTCTGTGTAACTCCATGCAGTGCTGCATCCAGTCTCTGTAACTCCATGCAGTGCTGCATCAGGTCCCTATAACTCCAATGCAGTGCTGCTCCCAGTGTCTATAACTCCATGCAGTGCTGCATCCATTCTGTGTAACTCCATGCAGTGCTGCATCCAGTCCCTAATTCCATGCAGTGCTGCATCCTGTCTGTGCAACTCCATGCAGTGCTGCATCAAGTCCCTATAACTCCAATGCAGTGCTGCTCCCAGTCTCTATAACTCCATGCAGTGCTGCATCAAGTCTCTATCACTCCAATGCAGTGCTGTTTCCAGTCTCTATAACTCCATGCAGTGCTGCATCCAGTCTGTGTAACTCCATGCAGTGCTGCCTCCATTCTGTGTAACTCCAATGCAGTGCTGCATCCAGTCTGTGTAACTGCATACAGTGCTGCATCCAGTTTGTGTGACTCCATGCAGTGCTGCATCAAGACTCTATAACTCCATGCAGTTCTGCATTCAGTCGGTGTAACTCCATACAGTCCTGGATCCATTTACTGTAACTCCAATGCAGTGCTGCATACAGTCTGCATAACTCCATGCAGTGCTACATCCAGTCTGTGTAACTCCTTGCAGTGCTGCATCCAGTCTGTGTAACTGCATACAGTGCTGCATCCAGTTTGTGTGACTCCATGCAGTGCTGCATCAAGACTCTATAACTCCATGCAGTTCTGCATTCAGTCGGTATAACTCCAAACAGTCCTGGATCCACTTACTGTAACTCCAATGCAGTGCTGCATACAGTCTGCATAACTCCATGCAGTGCTGCATCCAGTCTGTGTAACTCCTTGCAGTGCTGCATCCAGTCTGTGTAACTGCATACAGTGCTGCATCCAGTTTGTGTGACTCCATGCAGTGCTGCATCAAGACTCTATAACTCCATCCAGTCCTGCATTCAGTCTGTGTAACTCCATGCAGCGCATCATCCTGTCTGTGTACCTCCAATGCAGTGCTGCAAGTCTGTGTAACTCTGTGCAGTGTCCCATCCAGTCGGTGTGACTCCATGCAGTGCTGTATCAAGACTCTATAACTCCATCCAGTTCTGCATTTAGTCTGTGTAACTTCATGCAGCGCATCATGCTGTCTGTGTACCTCCAATGCAGTGCTGCAAGTCTGTGTAACTCTGTCCAGTGTCCCATCCAGTCGATGTGACTCGATGCAGTGCTGCATCCAGTCTCTGTAACTCGATGCAGTGCTGGTTCCAGTCTCTGTAACTCCATGCAGTGCTGCATCCAGTCTCTGTAACTCCATGCAGTGCAGCATCAAGTCTCTATTACTCCATGCAGTGCTGCATCCAGTCTGTGTAACTCCATGCAGTGCTGCATCCAGCCTTGTAACTCCAATGTGGTGCTGGGTCTCGTCTGTGTAACTCAATGCAGTGCTGCACCCAGTCTGTGTGAATCCATGCAGTTCAGCATTCAGTCTCTGTAACTCGAGGCAGTGCTGCATCCAGTCTGTGTAACTCCATGCAGTGCTGCATCCATTCTGTGTAACTCCAATGCAGTGCTGCATCCAGTCTGTGTACCTCCAATGCACTGCTGCAAGTCTGTGTAACTCTGTCCAGTGTCCCATCCAGTCGGTGTGACTCCATGCAGTGCTGCATCCAGTCTGTGTAACTTCATACAGTCCTGGATCCATTCACTGTAACTCCAATGCAGTGCTGCATACAATCTCTGTAACTCCATGCAGTGCTGCATCCAGTCTGTGTAACTCCTTGCTGTGCTGCATCCAGTCTGTGTTACTGCATACAGTGCTGCATCCAGTTTGTGTGACTCTATGCAGTGCTGCATCCAGTCTCTAACTCCATGCAGTGCTGCATCCAGTCTTTGTAACTCCATGCAGTGCTGCATCAAGTCCCTATAACTCCAATGCAGTGCTGCTCCCAGTCTCTATACCTCCATGCAGTGCTGCATCAAGTCTCTATCACTCCAATGCAGTGCTGTTTCCAGTCTCTATAACTCCATGCAGTGCTGCATCCAGTCTGTGTAACTCCATGCAGTGCTGCATCCATTCTGTGTAACTCCAATGCAGTGCTGCATCCAGTCTGTGCAACTGCATACAGTGCTGCATCCAGTTTGTGTGACTCCATGCAGTGCTGCATCAACACTCTATAACTCCATGCAGTTCTGCATTCAGTCGGTGTAACTCCATACAGTCCTGGATCCATTTACTGTAACTCCAATGCAGTGCTGCATACAGTCTGCATAACTCCATGCAGTGCTGCATCCAGTCTGTTAAACCCTTGCAGTGCTGCATCCAGTCTGTGTAACTGCATACAGTGCTGCATCCTGTTTGTGTGACTCCATGCAGTGCTGCATCAAGACTCGATAACTCCATCCAGTTCTGCATTCAGTCTGTGTAACTTCATGCAGCGCATCATGCTGTCTGTGTACCTCCAATGTAGTGCTGCAAGTCTATGTAACTCTGTCCAGTGTCCCATCCAGTCTGTGTAACTCCTTGCAGTGCTGCATCCAGTCTGTGTACCTCCAATGCAGTGCTGCAAGTCTGTGTAACTCTGTCCAGTGTCCCATCCAGTCAGTGTAACTTCATACACTCCTGGACCCATTCACTGTAACTCCAATGCAGTGCTGCATCCAGTCTGTGTAACTGCATACAGTGCTGCATCCAGTTTGTGTGACTCCATGCAGTGCTGCATCAAGACTCTATAACTCCATCCAGTTCTGCATTCAGTCTGTGTAACTTCATGCAGCGCATCATGCTGTCTGTGTACCTCCAATGCAGTGCTGCAAGTCTGTGTAACTCTGTCCAGTGTCCCATCCAGTCGGTGTGACTCCATGCAGTGCTGCATCCAGTCTCTGTAACTCGATGCAGTGCTGGTTCCAGTCTCTGTAACTCCATGCAGTGCTGCATCCAGTCTCTGTAACTCCATGCAGTGTTGCATCCAGTCTGTGTAACTCCATGCAGTGCTGCATCAAGTCTCTGTAACTCCATGCAGTGCAGCATCAAGTCTCTATTACTCCATGCAGTGCTGCATCCAGTCTGTGTAACTCTATGCAGTTCTGCATCCCATCTCTGTAATCCATGCAGTGCTGCATCCAGTCTGTGTAACTCCATGCAGTGTTGCATCCAGTCTGTGTAACTCCATGCAGTGCTGCATCAAGTCTCTATCACTCCAATGCAGTGCTGTTTCCAGTCTCTATAACTCCATGCAGTCCTGCATCCAGTCTGTGTAACTCCATGCAGTGCTGCTTTCAGTCTCTGTAATTCCATGCAGTGCTGCATCCAGTCTTTGTAGCTCCATGCAGTGCTGGATCAGGTCTGTGTAACTCCATGTAGTGCTGCATCCAGTCTCTGTAACTCCATGCAGTGCAGCATCAAGTCTCTATTACTCCATGCAGTGCTGCATCCAGTCTGTGTAACTCCATGCAGTGCTGCATCTAGCCTTGTAACTCCAATGTGGTGCTGGGTCTAGTCTGTGTAACTCAATGCAGTGCTGCACCCAGTCTGTGTGAATCCATGCAGTTCTGCATTCAGTCTCTGTAACTCCAGGCAGTGCTGCATCCAGTCTGTGTAACTCCATGCAGTGCTGCATCCATTCTGTGTAACTCTAATGCAGTGCTGCAAGTCTGTGTAACTCTGTCCAGTGTCCCATCCAGTTGGTGTGACTCCATGTAGTGCTGCATCCAGTCTGTGTAACTTCATACAGTCCTGGATCCATTCACTGTAACTCCAGTGCAGTGCTGCATACAATCTCTGTAACTCCATGCAGTGCTGCATCCAGTCTGTGTAACTCCTTGCTGTGCTGCATCCAGTCTGTGTTACTGCATACAGTGCTGCATCCAGTTTGTGTGACTCCATGCAGTGCTGCATCCAGTCTCTAATTCCATGCAGCGCTGCATCCTGTCCGTGTAACTCCATGCAGTGCTGCATCCAGTCTCTGTAACTCCATGCAGTGCTGCATCAGGTCCCTCTAACTCCAATGCAGTGCTGCTCCCAGTCTTTATAACTCCATGCAGTGCTGCATCCAGTCTCTGTAACTCCATGCAGTGCTGCATCCAGTCCCTAATTCCATGCAGTGCTGCATCCTGTCTGTGTAACTCCATGCAGTGCTGCATCCAGTCTCTGTAACTCCATGCAGTGCTGCATCAAGTCCCTATAACTCCAATGCAGTGCTGCTCCCAGTCTCTATAACTCCATGCAGTGCTGCATCAAGTCTCTATCACTCCAATGCAGTGCTGCATCCAGTCTGTGTAACTGCATACAGTGCTGCATCCAGTCTGTGTGACTCCATGCAGTGCTGCATCAAGACTCTACAACTCCATCCAGTTCTGCATTCAGTCTGTGTAACTCCATGCAGCGCATCATCCTGTCTGTGTACCTCCAATGCAGTGCTGCAAGTCTGTGTAACTCTGTGCAGTGTCCCGTCCAGTCGTTGTGACTCCATGCAGTGCTGTTTTCAGTCTCTGTAAATCGATGCAGTGCTGGTTCCAGTCTCTGTAACTCCATGCAGTGCTGCATTCAGTCTCTGTAACTCCATGCAGTGCTGCATCTAGCCTGTGTAACTCCCATGTGGTGATGGGTCTAGTCTGTGTAACTCAATGCAGTGCTGCACCCAGTCTGTGTGAATCCATGCAGTGCTGCATCCAGTCTGTGTAACTACATACAGTCCTGGATCCATGTACTGTAACTCCAATGCAGTGCTGCATACACACTGTATAACTCTATGCAGTGCTGCATCCAGTCTGTGTAACTCCAATGCAGTGCTGCATCCAGTCTGTGTAACTGCATACAGTGCTGCATCCAGTCTGTGTGACTCCCTGCAGTGCTGCATCAAGACTCTACAACTCCATCCAGTTCTGCATTCAGTCTGTGTAACTCCATGCAGTGCTGCATCAAGTCCCTATAACTCCAATGCAGTGCTGCTCCCAGTCTCTATAACTCCATGCAGTGCTGCATCAAGTCTCTATCACTCCAATGCAGTGCTGTTTCCAGTCTCTATAACTCCATGCAGTGCTGCATCCAGTCTGTGTAACTCCAATGCAGTGCTGCATCCAGTCTGTGTAACTGCATACAGTGCTGCATCCAGTCTGTGTGACTCCATGCAGTGCTGCATCAAGACTCTACAACTCCATCCAGTTCTGCATTCAGTCTGTGTAACTCCATGCAGCGCATCATCCTGTCTGTGTACCTCCAATGCAGTGCTGCAAGTCTGTGTAACTCTGTGCAGTGTCCCGTCCAGTCGTTGTGACTCCATGCAGTGCTGTTTTCAGTCTCTGTAAATCGATGCAGTGCTGGTTCCAGTCTCTGTAACTCCATGCAGTGCTGCATTCAGTCTCTGTAACTCCATGCAGTGCTGCATCAAGTCTCTATCACTCCAGTGCAGTGCAGTATCAAGTCTCTATTACTCCATGCAGTGCTGCATCTAGCCTGTGTAACTCCCATGTGGTGATGGGTCTAGTCTGTGTAACTCAATGCAGTGCTGCACCCAGTCTGTGTGAATCCATGCAGTGCTGCATCCAGTCTGTGTAACTACATACAGTCCTGGATCCATGTACTGTAACTCCAATGCAGTGCTGCATACACACTGTATAACTCTATGCAGTGCTGCATCCAGTCTGTGTAACTCCAATGCAGTGCTGCATCCAGTCTGTGTAACTGCATACAGTGCTGCATCCAGTCTGTGTGACTCCCTGCAGTGCTGCATCAAGACTCTACAAATCCATCCAGTTCTGCATTCAGTCTGTGTAACTCCATGCAGTGCTGCATCAAGTCCCTATAACCCCAATGCAGTGCTGCTCCCAGTCTCTATAACTCCATGCAGTGCTGCATCAAGTCTCTATCACTCCAATGCAGTGCTGTTTCCAGTCTCTATAACTCCATGCAGTGCTGCATCCAGTCTGTGTAACTCCATGCAGTGCTGCATCCATTCTGTGTAACTCCAATGCAGTGCTGCATCCAGTCTGTGTAACTGCATACAGTGCTGCATCCAGTCTGTGTGACTCCATGCAGTGCTGCATCAAGACTCTACAACTCCATCCAGTTCTGCATTCAGTCTGTGTAACTCCATGCAGCGCATCATCCTGTCTGTGTACCTCCAATGCAGTGCTGCAAGTCTGTGTAACTCTGTGCAGTGTCCCGTCCAGTCGTTGTGACTCCATGCAGTGCTGTTTTCAGTCTCTGTAACTCGATGCAGTGCTGGTTCCAGTCTCTGTAACTCCATGCAGTGCTGCATTCAGTCTCTGTAACTCCATGCAGTGCTGCATCAAGTCTCTATCACTCCAGTGCAGTGCAGTATCAAGTCTCTATTACTCCATGCAGTGCTGCATCCAGTCTGTGTAACCCCATGCAGTGCTGCATCTAGCCTGTGTAACTCCCATGTGGTGATGGGTCTAGTCTGTGTAACTCAATGCAGTGCTGCACCCAGTCTGTGTGAATCCATGCAGTGCTGCATCCAGTCTGTGTAACTACATACAGTCCTGGATCCATGTACTGTAACTCCAATGCAGTGCTGCATACACACTGTATAACTCTATGCAGTGCTGCATCCAGTCTGTGTAACTCCATGCAGTGCTGCATCCAGTCTGTGTAACTGCATACAGTGCTGCATCCAGACTGTGTGACTCCCTGCAGTGCTGCATCAAGACTCTACAACTCCATCCAGTTCTGCATTCAGTCTGTGTAACTCCATGCAGTGCATAATCCTGTCTGTGTACCTCCAATGCAGTGCTGCAAGTCTGTGTAACTCAGTGCAGTGTCCAATCCAGTCGGCGTAACTCCATGCAATGCTGCATCCAGTCTCTGTAACTCGATGCAGTGCTGGTTCCAGTCTCTGTAACTCCACGCAGTGCTGCATCAAGTCTCTATCACTCCAGTGCAGTGCAGTATCAAGTCTCTATTACTCCATGCAGTGCTGCATCTAGCCTGTGTAACTCCCATGTGGTGATGGGTCTAGTCTGTGTAACTCAATGCAGTGCTGCACCCAGTCTGTGTGAATCCATGCAGTGCTGCATCCAGTCTGTGTAACTACATACAGTCCTGGATCCATGTACTGTAACTCCAATGCAGTGCTGCATACACACTGTATAACTCTATGCAGTGCTGCATCCAGTCTGTGTAACTCCAATGCAGTGCTGCATCCAGTCTGTGTAACTGCATACAGTGCTGCATCCAGTCTGTGTGACTCCCTGCAGTGCTGCATCAAGACTCTACAACTCCATCCAGTTCTGCATTCAGTCTGTGTAACTCCATGCAGTGCATAATCCTGTCTGTGTAACTCCAATGCAGTGCTGCAAGTCTGTGTAACTCAGTGCAGTGTCCCATCCAGTCGGCGTAACTCCATGCAATGCTGCATCCAGTCTCTGTAACTCGATGCAGTGTTGGTTCCAGTCTCTGTAACTCCATGCAGTGCTGCATCAAGTCTCTATCACTCCAATGCAGTGCTGTTTCCAGTCTCTATAACTCCATGCAGTGCTGCATCCAGTCTGTGTAACTCCAATGCAGTGCTGCTTCCAGTCTCTGTAATTCCATGCAGTGCTGCATCCAGTCTGTGTAATTCTATCCAGAGCTGCATCCAGTCTGTGTAACTTCATACAGTGCTGCATCAAGACTCTATAACTCCATGCAGTGCTGCATCCAGTCTCTGTAACTCCATGCAGTGCTGCATTAAGTCTGTGTAACTCTGTGCAGTGTCCCATCCAGTCGGTGTGACTCCATGCAGTGTTGCATCAAGTCTGTGTAACTCTGTGCAGTGCTGCATCCAGTCTGTGTGAATCCATGCAGTGGTGCATCCAGACTGTGTAACCCGAAGCAGTTCTACATTCAGTCTGTGTAACTCCATGCCGCACATCATCCTGTCTGTGTAATTCCATGCAGTGCTGCATCCAGTCTGTGTAACTCCATACATTGCTGGATCCAGTTTCTGTAGATCCATGCTGTACCTGCATCTAGCCTGTGTAACTAAATGCAGTGCTGTATCCAGTCTTTGTGAATCCATGCAGTGCTGCATCCAGTCTGTGTAAGTCTATGCAGTTCTGCATCCCATCACTGTAACTCCATGCAGTGCTGCATCCAGTCTGTGTAACCCCAAGCAGTTCTGCATTCAATCGGTGTGACTCCATGCAGTGCTGCATCAAGTCTCTGTAACTCCATGCAGTGTTGCATCCAATCTGTGTAACTCCATACAGTGCTGCATCCAGTTTCTGTAGAACCATGCAGTACCTGCATCTAGCCTGTGTAACTCTAATGCGGTGCTGCATCCAGTCTGTGTGACTCCATGCAGTGCTGCATCCAGTCTTTGTAGCTCCATGCAGTGCTGGATCAGGTCTGTGTAACTCCATGTAGTGCTGCATCCAGCCTTTGTAAATCCATGTAATTCTGTATCCAGTCTCTGTAACTCCATGCAATTGTGCATCCAGTCTGTGTAACTCCATGCAGTGCTGCATCCAGTCTGTGTGACTCCATGCAGTGCTGCATCCATTCTGTGTAACTCCAATGCAGTGCTGCATCCAGTCTGTGTAACTGCATACAGTGCTGCATCCAGTTTGTGTGACTCCATGCAGTGCTGCATCAAGACTCTATAACTCCATCCAGTTCTGCATTCAGTCTGTGTAACTCCATGCAGCGCATCATCCTGTCTGTGTACCTCCAATGCAGTGCTGCAAGTCTGTGTAACTCTGTGCAGTGTCCCATCCAGTCTGTGTAACTCCATGCAGTGCTGGTTCCAGTCTCTGTAACTCCATGCAGTGCTGCATTCAGTCCCTGTAACTCCATGCAGTGCTGCATCAAGTCTCTATCACTCCAATGCAGTGCAGCATCAAGTCTCAATTACTCCATGCAGTGCTGCATCCAGTCTGTGTAACTCCATGCAGTGCTGCATCTAGCCTGTGTAACTCCACTGTGGTGCTGGGTCTAGTCTGTGTACCTCAATGCAGTGCTGCACCCAGTCTGTGTGAATTCATGCAGTGCTGCATCCGGTCTGTGTAACTCCATGCAGTGCTGCATCCAGTCTGTGTAACTCCATACAGTCCTGGATCCATGTACTGTAACTCCAATGCAGTGCTGCATACACTCTGTAAACCTCTATGCAGTACTGCATCCAGTCTGTGTAACTTCATACAGTGCTGCATCAAGACTCTATAACTCCATGCAATGCTGCATCCAGTCTCTGTAACTCCATACAGTGCTGCATCTTGTCTGTGTAACTCTGTGCAGTGTCCCATCTAGTCGGTGTGACTTCATGCAGTGTTGCATCAATGTGTAACTCTGTGCAGTGCTGCATGCAGTCTGTGTTACTCTATGCAGTGCTGCATCTAGTCTGTATAACTCCATGCAGTGCTGCATCCAGTCTGTGTAACCCCAAGCAGTTCTGTATTCAGTCTGTGTAACTCCATGCCGCGCATCATCCTGTCTGTGTAACTCCATGCAGTGCTGCATCCAATCTGTGTAACTCCATACAGTGCTGCATCCAGTCTGTGTAACTCCATACAGTGCTGCATCCAGTCTGTGTGAATCCATGCAGTGCTGCATCCAGTCTTTGTAGCTCCATGCAGTGCTGGATCAGGTCTGTGTAACTCCATGTAGTGCTGCATCCAGCCTTTGTAAATCCATGTCATTCTGTATCCAGTCTCTGTAACACCATGCAATTGTGCATCCAGTCTCTGTAACTCCATGTTGTGCCGCATCCAATCTGTGTAACTCCATGCAGTGCTGCATCCAGCCTTTGTAAATCCATGTAATTCTGTATCCAGTCTCTGTAACACCATGCAATTGTGCATCCAGTCTGTGTAACTCCATGTTGTGCCGCATCCAATCTGTGTGACTCCATGCAGTGCTGCATCCAGTCTCTATAACTCCATGCAGTGCTGCATCCAGTCTCTGTATTTCCATACAGTGATGCATCCAGTCAGTGTAACTCCATGCAGTGCTGCATCCCGTCTCTGTAACTTCATGCAGTGCTGCATCCAGTCTGTGTAACACCATACAGTGATGCATCCAGTCATTGTAACTCCATGCAGTGCTGCATACAGTCTCTCTAAATGCATGCAGTGCTGGATCTAGCCTTTGTAACTCCAATGCAGTGCTGGAGCCAGTTTCTGTAACTCCATGCAGTGCTGTATCCAGTCTGTGTAACTCCATGCAGTGCTGCATCCAGTCTGTGTAACTCCATGCAGTGCTGCATCCAGTCTGTGTTATTCCATACAGTGATGCATCCAGTCAGTGTAACTCCATGCAGTGCTGCATCCCGTCTCTGTAACTTCATGCAGTGCTGTATCCAGTCTGTGTAACACCATACAGTGATGCATCCAGTCATTGTAACTCCATGCAGTGCTGCATACAGTCTCTCTAAATGCATGCAGTGCTGGATCTAGCCTTTGTAACTCCAATGCAGTGCTGGAGCCAGTTTCTGTAACTCCATGCAGTGCTGTATCCAGTCTGTGTGACTCCATGCAGTGCTGCATCCAGTCTCTGTAACTCCAATGCAGTGCTGCATTCAGTCCGTGTAACTCCATGCAGTGCTGCATCCAGTCTGTGTGACTCCATGCAGTGCTGCATCCAGTCTCTATAACTTGAATGCAGTGCTGCATCCAGCCTCTGTAACCCAATGCAGTGCTGCATCCAGTCTGTGTAACTCCATGCAGTGCTGCATCCAGCCTGTGTGACTCCATGCAGTTCTGTATCCCGTCTTTATAACTCAAATGCATTGCTGCACCCTGTCTGTGTAACTCCATGCAGTGCTGCATCCAGTCTCTATAACACCATGCAGTGCTGCATCCAGTCTGTGTAACTACATACAATGATGTATCCAGTCTGTGTAGCTCCATGCAGTGCAGATCCAGTCTCTATATCTCAAATGCAGTGCTGCATCCAGTTTCGATAACTCCATACAGTGCTGCATCCAGTCTGTGTAACTCCATGCAGTGATGTATCCAGTCTGTGTAACTCCATGCAGTGCTGCATCCAGTCTCTGTAACCCAATGCAGTGCTGCATCCAGTTCCGATAACTCCATGCAGTGCTGCATCCAGTCTGTGTAACTCCATGCAGTACTGCATCCAGTCTGTGTTACTCCATACAGTGATGCATCCAGTCAGTGTAACTCCATGCAGTGCTGCATCCCGTCTCTGTAACTTCATGCAGTGCTGCATCCAGTCTGTGTAACACCATACAGTGATGCATCCAGTCATTGTAACTCCATGCAGTGCTGCATACAGTCTCTCTAAATGCATGCAGTGCTGGATCTAGCCTTTGTAACTCCAATGCAGTGCTGGAGCCAGTTTCTGTAACTCCATGCAGTGCTGTATCCAGTCTGTGTAACTCCATACAGTGCTGCACCCAGTCTGTGTAACTCCATGCAGTGCTGCATCCAGTCTGTGTGAATCCATGCAATTGTGCATCCAGTCTCTGTAACTCCATGTTGTGCCGCATCCAATCTGTGTAACTCCATGCAGTGCTGCATCCAGCCTTTGTAAATCCATGTAATTCTGTATCCAGTCTCTGTATTTCCATACAGTGATGCATCCAGTCAGTGTAACTCCATGCAGTGCTGCATCCCGTCTCTGTAACTTCATGCAGTGCTGCATCCAGTCTGTGTAACACCATACAGTGATGCATCCAGTCATTGTAACTCCATGCAGTGCTGCATACAGTCTCTCTAAATGCATGCAGTGCTGGATCTAGCCTTTGTAACTCCAATGCAGTGCTGGAGCCAGTTTCTGTAACTCCATGCAGTGCTGTATCCAGTCTGTGTGACTCCATGCAGTGCTGCATCCAGTCTCTGTAACTCCATGCAGAGCTGCATCCAGTCTGTGTGACTCCATGCAGTGCTGCATCCAGTCTCTGTAACTCCAATGCAGTGCTGCATTCAGTCCGTGTAACTCCATGCAGTGCTGCATCCAGTCTGTGTGACTCCATGCAGTGCTGCATCCAGTCTCTATAACTTGAATGCAGTGCTGCATCCAGCCTCTGTAACCCAATGCAGTGCTGCATCCAGTCTGTGTAACTCCATGCAGTGCTGCATCCAGCCTGTGTGACTCCATGCAGTTCTGTATCCCGTCTTTATAACTCAAATGCATTGCTGCACCCTGTCTGTGTAACTCCATGCAGTGCTGCATCCAGTCTCTATAACACCATGCAGTGCTGCATCCAGTCTGTGTAACTACATACAATGATGTATCCAGTCTGTGTAGCTCCATGCAGTGCAGATCCAGTCTCTATATCTCAAATGCAGTGCTGCATCCAGTTTCGATAACTCCATACAATGCTGCATCCAGTCTGTGTAACTCCATGCAGTGATGTATCCAGTCTGTGTAACTCCATGCAGTGCTGCATCCAGTCTCTGTAACCCAATGCAGTGCTGCATCCAGTTCCGATAACTCCATGCAGTGCTGCATCCAGTCTGTGTAACTCCATGCAGTGCTGCATCCAGTCTGTGTTACTCCATACAGTGATGCATCCAGTCAGTGTATCTCCATGCAGTGCTGCATCCCGTCTCTGTAACTTCATGCAGTGCTGTATCCAGTCTGTGTAACACCATACAGTGATGCATCCAGTCATTGTAACTCCATGCAGTGCTGCATACAGTCTCTCTAAATGCATGCAGTGCTGGATCTAGCCTTTGTAACTCCAATGCAGTGCTGGAGCCAGTTTCTGTAACTCCATGCAGTGCTGTATCCAGTCTGTGTGACTCCATGCAGTGCTGCATCCAGTCTCTGTAACTCCATGCAGAGCTGCATCCAGTCTGTGTGACTCCATGCAGTGCTGCATCCAGTCTCTGTAACTCCATGCAGAGCTGAATCCAGTCTGTGTGACTCCATGCAGTGCTGCATCCAGTCTGTGTAATTCCAATGCAGTGCTGCATCCAGTCTCTATAACACCAATGCAGTGCTGCATCCAGTCTGTGTGACTCCATGCAGTGCTGCATCCAGTCTCTATGACTCCATGCAGTGCTGCATCCAGTCTCTGTAACTCCATGCAGAGCTGCATCCAGTCTCTATAACTTGAATGCAGTGCTGCATCCAGTCTGTGTAGCACCATGCAGTGCTGCATACCGTCTGTGTAACTCCATGCAGTGCTGTATCTCGTCTCTGTAACTCCATGCAGTGCTGCATCCAGCCTCTGTAACTCCATGCATTGCTGCATCCCACGTCTCCATGCAGTGCTGCATCCAGTTTGTGCAACTCCATACAATGATGCATCCAGTCTTTGTAGCTCCAATCAGTGTTGCATTCCGTCAGTGTAACTCCATGCAGTGCTGGATCTATCCTGTGTAACACCAATGCAGTGATCGAGCCTGTCTCTGTAACTGCATGCAGTGCTGTATCCAGCCTCTGTAAATCCATGCAGTGCTGCATCCCGTCTCTGTAACTCCATGCAGTGCTGCATCCAGTCTGCGTATCTCCATACAGTGATGCATCCAGTTAGTGTACTTCCATGCAGTGCTGCATCCAGTCTGTGTAACTCCATGCAGTGCTGCATCCAGTTTCGATAACTCCATGCAGTGCTGCATCCAGTCTGTGTAACTCCATGCAGTGCTGCATCCAGTCTGTGTATCTCCATACAGTGATGCATCCAGTCAGTGTACTTCCATGCAGTGCTGCATCCAGTCTCTTTAACCCAATGCAGTGCTGCATCCAGTCTGTGTATCTCCATATGGTGCTGCATCCAGTCAGTGTACTTCCATGCAGTGCTGCATCCCATCTGTGTGACTCCATGTAGTGCTGCATCCAGTCTCTATGACTCCATGCAGTGCTGCATCCGGTCTGTGTGACTCCATGCACTTCTGCATCCAGTCTCTGTAACTCCAATGCAGTGCTAGATCCAGTCTGTGTGACTCCATGCAGTGCTGCATCCAGTCTCTGTAACTCCATGCAGAGCTGCATCCAGTCTCTATAACTTGAATGCAGTGCTGCATCCAGTCTGTGTAACACCATACAGTGATGCATCCAGACATTGTAACTCCACGCAGTGCTGCATCCAGTCTGTGGCTCCATGCAGTGCTGCATCCAGTCTCTATAACTCTAATGCAGTGCTGCATCCAGTCTTTGTAACCCCATGCAGTGCTGCGTCCAGTCTGTGTAACTCCATGCAGTGCTGCATCCAGTTTCGATAACCCCATGCAGTGCTGCATCCAGTCTGTGTGACTCCATGCAGTGCTGCATCCAGTCTGTGTAACTCAATGCTGTGCTGGATCCTGT
Organism: Hemiscyllium ocellatum; assembly: GCF_020745735.1. NCBI lineage: Eukaryota > Metazoa > Chordata > Chondrichthyes > Orectolobiformes > Hemiscylliidae > Hemiscyllium > Hemiscyllium ocellatum. The sequence goes on from NC_083414.1 coordinate 64,467,059, forward strand.
CTCTGTAATGGCATGCAGTGCTGCATCTAGCCTGTGTAACTCCAATGCGGTTCTGGAAACTGTCTGTGGAGCTCCATGCAGTGCTGCATCCAATCTGTGTAACTCCATGCAGTGCTGCATCCAGTCACTGCAACTCCATGCAGTGCTGCATCCAGTCTGTGTAACTCCATGCAGTGCTGCTTTTAGTCTGTGTAACCCCATGCAGTGCTGAATCCAGTCTGTGTAACTCCAATGCAGTGCTGCATCCAGTCAGTGTACTTCCATGCAGTGCAGGATCTAGTCTCTGTAACTCCACGTAGTGCTGCATCCCGTCTGTGTAACACCATGCAGTGCTGGATCCTGTCTGTGTAACTCCATAAATTAATGCATCCTGTCTGTGTAGCTCAATGCAGTGTTGCATCCAGTTTCGATAACTCCATGCAGTGCTGTATCCAGTCTGTGTAACTCTATGCAGTGCTGCATTCACTCTGTGTAACTCCATAAAGTGATGCATCCAGTCTGTGTCACTCCATGCAGTGCTTCATCCCGTCTGTGTAACTTCATGCAGTGCTGCATCCAGACATTGTAACTCCATGCAGTGCTGCATCCAGTCTGTGACTCCATGCAGTGCTGCATCCAGTCTCTATAACTCTAATGCAGTGCTGCATTCTGACTTTGTAACCCCATGCAGTGCTGCATTCAGTCTGTGTAGCTCCATGCAGTGCTGCATCCATTTTGGATAACTCCATGCAGTGCTGCATCCAGCCTGTGTAACTCCATGCAGTGCTGCATCCTGTGTGTAACTCCATAAAGTGATGCATCCAGTTTGTGTAACTCTATGCAGTGCTGCATCCCGTCTCTGTAACATCATGCAGTGTTGCATCCAGTCTGTGCAACTCCATAAAGTTATGCATCCAGTCTGTGCAGCTCCATGCAGTGCTGTATTTCGTCATTGGAACACCAAGCAGTGCTGCATCCAATCTGTGTGACTCCATGCAGTGCTGCATCCAGTCTGTGTAATTCTATGCAGTGCTGCATCCAGTCTCTATAAATCCAAGCAGTGCTGCATCTAGCCTGTGTAACTCCAATGCGGCTCTGGGACCTGTCTGTGGAACTCCATGCAGTGCTGCATCTAGTCTCTATAACTCTAATGCAGTGCTGCATCCAGCCTGTGTGACTCCATGCAGTGCTGCATCCCATCTCTCTAACTCCATGCAGTGCTGCATCCAGTCTGTGTAACTCTATACAGTGATGCATCCAGTCTGTGTAGCTGTGTTCCGTCAGTGTAACTCCTTGCAGTGCTGCATCCAATCTGTGTGACTCCAAGTAGTGCTGCATCCAGTCTCTATAACTCGAATGCAGTGCTGCATCCAGTCTGTGTGACTCCATGCAGTGCTGCATCCAGTCTCTATGACTCCATGCAGTGCTGCATCCAGTCTGTTAACTTCATGCAGTGCTGCATACAGTCTCTCTAAATGCATGCAGTGCTGGGCCTAGCCTGTGTAACTCCAATGCAGTGCTGGAGACAGTGTCTGTAACTCCATGCAGTGCTGGATCCAGTCTGTGTAACTCCGTGCAGTGCTGCATTCAGCCTCTGTAACTCCATGCAGTGCTGCATCCAGTCCGTGTAACACCGTGCAGTGCTGTATCGAGTCTGTGTAATTCCATGCAGTGGTGAATCTAGCCTGTGTAACTCCAATGCAGTGCTGGAGACAGTGTCTGTAACTCCATGCAGTGCGGGATCCCGTCTGTGTAACTCCATGCAGTGCTACATCCAGTCTCTGTAACTCCATGCAGTGCTGCATCCAGCCTCTGTAAATCCATGCAGTGCTGCTCCCAGTCTCTGTAACTCCATGCAGTGCTGCATCCCGTCTGTGTAACACCATGCAGTGCTGCATCCCTTCTCTGTAACTCAATGCAGTGCTGCATCTCATCTGAGTAACTCCATAAAGTGATGCATCCAGTCTGTGTAACTCCATGCAGTGCTGCATCCTGTCTGTGTAACTCCATGCAGTGCTGCATCCAGTCTGTGTAGCTCCATGCAGTGCTGCATTCAGTCCGTGTGACTCCATGCAGTGCTGCATCCAGTCTGTGTAACTCCACGCAGTGCTGCATCCAGTCTTTGTAGCTCCACGCAGTGCTGCATCCTGTCTGTGTAACTCCATGCAGTGCTGGATCAGGTCTGTGTAACTCCATGCAGTGCTGCTTCCAGTCTGTGTAACCCCATGCAGTGCTGCATCCAGTCTGTGTAACTCCATGCAGTCCTGGATCCGTTTACTGTAACTCCAATGCAGTGCTGCATACAGTCTGTGTAACGCCATTCAATGCTGCATCCAGTCTGTGTAACTCCTTGCAGTGCTGCATCCAGTCTGTGTAACTGCGTACAGTGCTGCATCCAGTTTGTGTGACTCCATGCAGTGCTGCATCCAGTCTCTATGGCTCCATGCAGTTCTGCATTCGGTCTGTGTGACTCCATGCAGTGCTGCATCCAGTCTGTGTAGCTCCATGCAGTGCTGCATTCAGTCCGTGTAACTCCATTCAGTGCTGCATCCAGTCTGTGTGACTCCATGCAGTGCTGCATCCAGTCTCTATAACTTGAATGCTGTGCTGCATCCAGCCTCTGTAACCCAATGCAGTGCTGCATCCAGTCTGTGTAACTCCATGCAGTGCTGCATCCAGCCTGTGTGACTCCATGCAGTGCTGCATCCCATCTCTCTAACTCCATGCAGTGCTGCATCCAGTCTGTGTAACTCTATACAGTGATGCATCCAGTCTGTGTAGCTGTGTTCCGTCAGTGTAACTCCTTGCAGTGCTGCATCCAATCTGTGTGACTCCAAGTAGTGCTGCATCCAGTCTCTATAACTCGAATGCAGTGCTGCATCCAGTCAGTGTGACTCCATGCAGTGCTGCATCCAGTCTCTATGACTCCATGCAGTGCTGCATCCAGTCTGTTAACTTCATGCAGTGCTGCATACAGTCTCTCTAAATGCATGCAGTGCTGGGCCTAGCCTGTGTAACTCCAATGCAGTGCTGGAGACAGTGTCTGTAACTCCATGCAGTGCTGCATCCAGTCTGTGTAACTCCGTGCAGTGCTGCATTCAGCCTCTGTAACTCCATGCAGTGCTGCATCCAGTCCGTGTAACACCGTGCAGTGCTGTATCGAGTCTGTGTAATTCCATGCAGTGGTGAATCTAGCCTGTGTAACTCCAATGCAGTGCTGGAGACAGTGTCTGTAACTCCATGCAGTGCGGGATCCCGTCTGTGTAACTCCATGCAGTGCTACATCCAGTCTCTGTAACTCCATGCAGTGCTGCATCCAGCCTCTGTAAATCCATGCAGTGCTGCTCCCAGTCTCTGTAACTCCATGCAGTGCTGCATCCCGTCTGTGTAACACCATGCAGTGCTGCATCCCTTCTCTGTAACTCAATGCAGTGCTGCATCTCATCTGAGTAACTCCATAAAGTGATGCATCCAGTCTGTGTAACTCCATGCAGTGCTGCATCCTGTCTGTGTAACTCCATGCAGTGCTGCATCCAGTCTGTGTAGCTCCATGCAGTGCTGCATTCAGTCCGTGTGACTCCATGCAGTGCTGCATCCAGTCTGTGTAACTCCACGCAGTGCTGCATCCAGTCTTTGTAGCTCCACGCAGTGCTGCATCCTGTCTGTGTAACTCCATGCAGTGCTGGATCAGGTCTGTGTAACTCCATGCAGTGCTGCTTCCAGTCTGTGTAACCCCATGCAGTGCTGCATCCAGTCTGTGTAACTCCATGCAGTCCTGGATCCGTTTACTGTAACTCCAATGCAGTGCTGCATACAGTCTGTGTAACGCCATTCAATGCTGCATCCAGTCTGTGTAACTCCTTGCAGTGCTGCATCCAGTCTGTGTAACTGCGTACAGTGCTGCATCCAGTTTGTGTGACTCCATGCAGTGCTGCATCCAGTCTCTATGGCTCCATGCAGTTCTGCATTCGGTCTGTGTGACTCCATGCAGTGCTGCATCCAGTCTGTGTAGCTCCATGCAGTGCTGCATTCAGTCCGTGTAACTCCATTCAGTGCTGCATCCAGTCTGTGTGACTCCATGCAGTGCTGCATCCAGTCTCTATAACTTGAATGCTGTGCTGCATCCAGCCTCTGTAACCCAATGCAGTGCTGCATCCAGTCTGTGTAACTCCATGCAGTGCTGCATCCAGCCTGTGTGACTCCATGCAGTTCTGTATCCCGTCTTTATAACTCAAATGCATTGCTGCACCCTGTCTGTGTAACTCCATGCAGTGCTGCATCCAGTCTGTGTAACTACATACAGTGATGTATCCAGTCTGTGTAACTCCATGCAGTGCAGATCCAGTCTCTATATCTCAAATGCAGTGCTGCATCCAGTTTCGATAACTCCATGCAGTGCTGCATCCAGTCTGTGTAACCCAATGCAGTGCTGCATCCAGTTCCGATAACTCCATGCAGTGCTGCATCCAGTCAGTGTAACTCCATGCAGTGCTGCATCCCGTCTCTGTAACTTCATGCAGTGCTGCATCCAGTCTGTGTAACACCATGCAGTGATGCATCCAGTCATTGTAACTCCATGCAATGCTGCATACAGTCTCTCTAAATGCATGCAGTGCTGCATCCAGTCTCTTTAACCCAGTGCAGTGCTGCATCCAGTCTGTGTATCTCCATATGGTGCTGCATCCAGTCAGTGTACTTCCATGCAGTGCTGCATCCCGTCTGTGTGACTCCATGTAGTGCTGCATCCAGTCTCTATGACTCCATGCAGTGCTACATCCAGTCTGTGTGACTCCATGCACTTCTGCATCCAGTCCCTGTAACTCCAATGCAGTGCTAGATCCAGTCTGTGTGACTCCATGCAGTGCTGCATCCAGTCTCTGTAACTCCATGCAGAGCTGCATCCAGTCTCTATAACTTGAATGCAGTGCTGCATCCAGTCTGTGTAACACCATACAGTGATGCATCCAGACATTGTAACTCCACGCAGTGCTGCATCCAGTCTGTGGCTCCATGCAGTGCTGCATCCAGTCTCTATAACTCTAATGCAGTGCTGCATCCTGTCTTTGTAACCCCATGCAGTGCTGCATCCAGTCTGTGTAACTCCATGCAGTGCTGCATCCAGTTTCGATAACCCCATGCAGTGCTGCATCCAGTCAGTGTGACTCCATGCAGTGCTGCATCCAGTCTGTGCAACTCAATGCTGTGCTGGATCCTGTCTCTGTAATGGCATGCAGTGCTGCATCTAGCCTGTGTAACTCCAATGCGGTTCTGGAAACTGTCTGTGGAGCTCCATGCAGTGCTGCATCCAATCTGTGTAACTCCATGCAGTGCTGCATCCAGTCACTGCAACTCCATGCAGTGCTGCATCCAGTCTGTGTAACTCCATACATTGCTGCATCCAGTCTCTGTAACTCCATGCAGTGCTGCTTTTAGTCTGTGTAACCCCATGCAGTGCTGAATCCAGTCTGTGTAACTCCAATGCAATGCTGCATCCAGTCAGTGTACTTCCATGCAGTGCAGGATCTAGCCTCTGTAACTCCACGTAGTGCTGCATCCCGTCTGTGTAACACCATGCAGTGCTGGATCCTGTCTGTGTAACTCCATAAATTAATGCATCCTGTCTGTGTAGCTCAATGCAGTGTTGCATCCAGTTTCGATAACTTCATGCAGTGCTGTATCCAGTCTGTGTAACTCTATGCAGTGCTGCATTCACTCTGTGTAACTCCATAAAGTGATGCATCCAGTCTGTGTCACTCCATGCAGTGCTTCATCCCGTCTGTGTAACTTCATGCAGTGCTGCATCCAGACATTGTAACTCCATGCAGTGCTGCATCCAGTCTGTGACTCCATGCAGTGCTGCATCCAGTCTCTATAACTCTAATGCAGTGCTGCATTCTGACTTTGTAACCCCATGCAGTGCTGCATTCAGTCTGTGTAGCTCCATGCAGTGCTGCATCCAGTCTCTATAACTTGAATGCAGTGCTGCATCCAGTCTGTGTAACACCATACAGTGATGCATCCAGACATTGTAACTCCACGCAGTGCTGCATCCAGTCTGTGGCTCCATGCAGTGCTGCATCCAGTCTCTATAACTCTAATGCAGTGCTGCATCCTGTCTTTGTAACCCCATGCAGTGCAGCATCCAGTCTGTGTAACTCCATGCAGTGCTGCATCCAGTTTCGATAACCCCATGCAGTGCTGCATCCAGTCTGTGTGACTCCATGCAGTGCTGCATCTAGCCTGTGTAACTCAATGCTGTGCTGGATCCTGTCTCTGTAATGGCATGCAGTGCTGCATCTAGCCTGTGTAACTCCAATGCGGTTCTGGAAACTATCTGTGGAGCTCCATGCAGTGCTGCATCCAATCTGTGTAACTCCATGCAGTGCTGCATCCAGTCACTGCAACTCCATGCAGTGCTGCATCCAGTCTGTGTAACTCCATACATTGCTGCATCCAGTCTCTGTAACTCCATGCAGTGCTGCTTTTAGTCTGTGTAACCCCATGCAGTGCTGAATCCAGTCTGTGTAACTCCAATGCAATGCTGCATCCAGTCAGTGTACTTCCATGCAGTGCAGGATCTAGCCTCTGTAACTCCACGTAGTGCTGCATCCCGTCTGTGTAACACCATGCAGTGCTGGATCCTGTCTGCGTAACTCCATAAATTAATGCATCCTGTCTGTGTAGCTCAATGCAGTGTTGCATCCAGTTTCGATAACTCCATGCAGTGCTGTATCCAGTCTGTGTAACTCTATGCAGTGCTGCATTCACTCTGTGTAACTCCATAAAGTGATGCATCCAGTCTGTGTCACTCCATGCAGTGCTTCATCCCGTCTGTGTAACTTCATGCAGTGCTGCATCCAGACATTGTAACTCCATGCAGTGCTGCATCCAGTCTGTGACTCCATGCAGTGCTGCATCCAGTCTCTATAACTCTAATGCAGTGCTGCATTCTGACTTTGTAACCCCATGCAGTGCTGCATTCAGTCTGTGTAGCTCCATGCAGTGCTGCATCCATTTTGGATAACTCCATGCAGTGCTGCATCCAGTCTGTGTAACTCCATGCAGTGCTGCATCCTGTGTGTAACTCCATAAAGTGATGCATCCAGTTTGTGCAACTCCATGCAGTGCTGCATCCCGTCTCTGTAACTTCATGCAGTGTTGCATCCAATCTGTGCAACTCCATAAAGTTATGCATCCAGTCTGTGCAGCTCCATGCAGTGCTGTATTTCGTCATTGGAACTCCAAGCAGTGCTGCATCCAATCTGTGTGACTCCATGCAGTGCTGCATCCAGTCTGTGTAACTCTATGCAGTGCTGCATCCAGTCTCTATAAATCCAAGCAGTGCTGCATCTAGCCTGTGTAACTCCAATGCGGCTCTGGGACCTGTCTGTGGAACTCCATGCAGTGCTGCATCTAGTCTCTATAACTCTAATGCAGTGCTGCATCCAGCCTGTGTGACTCCATGCAGTGCTGCATCCCATCTCTCTAACTCCATGCAGTGCTGCATCCAGTCTGTGTAACTCTATACAGTGATGCATCCAGTCTGTGTAGCTGTGTTCCGTCAGTGTAACTCCTTGCAGTGCTGCATCCAATCTGTGTGACTCCAGGCAGTGCTGCATCCAGTCTCTATAACTCGAATGCAGTGCTGCATCCAGTCTGTGTGACTCCATGCAGTGCTGCATCCAGTCTCTATGACTCCATGCAGTGCTGCATCCAGTCTGTTAACTTCATGCAGTGCTGCATACAGTCTCTCTAAATGCATGCAGTGCTGGGCCTAGCCTGTGTAACTCCAATGCAGTGCTGGAGACAGTGTCTGTAACTCCATGCAGTGCTGGATCCAGTCTGTGTAACTCCGTGCAGTGCTGCATCCAGTCCGTGTAACACCATGCAGTGCTGCATCCCGTCTGTGTAACTCCATGCAGTGCTGCATTCAGCCTCTGTAACTCCATGCAGTGCTGCATCCAGTCCGTGTAACACCGTGCAGTGCTGTATCCAGTCTGTGTAATTCCATGCAGTGCTGAATCTAGTCTGTGTAGCTCCAATGCAGTGATGGAGCCAGTCTCCATTACTCCATGCAGTGCGGGATCCCGTCTGTGTAACTCCATGCAGTGCTACATCCAGTCTCTGTAACTCCCTGCAGTGCTGCATCCAGCCTCTGTAAATCCATGCAGTGCTGCTCCCAGTCTCTGTAACTCCATGCAGTGCTGCATCCCGTCTGTGTAACACCATGCAGTGCTGCATCCAGTCTCTGTAACTCCATGCAGTGCTGCTTTTAGTCTGTGTCACCCCATGCAGTGCTGAATCCAGTCTGTGTAACTCCAATGCAATGCTGCATCCAGTCAGTGTACTTCCATGCAGTGCAGGATCTAGCCTCTGTAACTCCACGTAGTGCTGCATCCCGTCTGTGTAACACCATGCAGTGCTGGATCCTGTCTGTGTAACTCCATAAATTAATGCATCCTGTCTGTGTAGCTCAATGCAGTGTTGCATCCAGTTTCGATAACTCCATGCAGTGCTGTATCCAGTCTGTGTAACTCTATGCAGTGCTGCATTCACTCTGTGTAACTCCATAAAGTGATGCATCCAGTCTGTGTCACTCCATGCAGTGCTTCATCCCGTCTGTGTAACTTCATGCAGTGCTGCATCCAGTCTGTGGCTCCATGCAGTGCTGCATCCAGTCTCTATAACTCTAATGCAGTGCTGCATCCTGTCTTTGTAACCCCATGCAATGCTGCATCCAGTCTGTGTAACTCCATGCAGTGCTGCATCCAGTTTCGATAACCCCATGCAGTGCTGCATCCAGCCTCTGTAAATCCATGCAGTGCTGCTCCCAGTCTCTGTAACTCCATGCAGTGCTGCATCCCGTCTGTGTAACACCATGCAGTGCTGCATCCCTTCTCTGTAACTCAATGCAGTGCTGCATCTCATCTGAGTAACTCCATAAAGTGATGCATCCAGTCTGTGTAACTCCATGCAGTGCTGCATCCTGTCTGTGTAAATCCATGCAGTGCTGCATCCAGTCTGTGTAGCTCCATGCAGTGCTGCATTCAGTCCGTGTGACTCCATGCAGTGCTGCATCCAGTCTCTATAACTTGAATGCAGTGCTGCATCCTGTCTCTGTAACCTAATGCAGTGCTGTTTCCAGTCTGTGTAACTCCATACAGTGATGCATCCAGTCAGTGTAACTCCATGCAGTGCTGCATCCAGTCTGTGTAACACCATACAGTCATGCATCCAGTCTGTGTAACTCCATGCAGTGCTGCATCCAGTCTGTGTCACTCCATGCAGTGCTGCATAAGTCTCTCTAAATGCATGCAGTGCTGGATCTAGCCTTTGTAACTCCAATGCAGTGCTGGAGCCAGTTTCGGAAACTCCATGAAGTGCTGGATCCAGTCTGTGTAACACCAATGCAGTGCAGCAACCCGTCTGTGTAACTCCATGCAGTGCTGTATCCAGTCTGTGTAACTCCATGCAGTGCTGCATCCAGTCTCTGTAACTCCATGCAGTGCTGCATCCAGTCTGTGTAACTACATACAGTGATGTATCCAGTCTGTGTAGCTCCATGCAGTGCAGATCCAGTCTATATAACTCTAATGCAGTGCTGCATCCTGTTTCGATAACTCCATACAGTGCTGCATCCAGTCTGTGTAACTCCATGCAGAGATGTATCCAGTCTGTGTAGCTCCATGCAGTGCTGCATCCAGTCTCTATAACTGGAATGCAGTGCTGCATCCAGTCCCTGTAACCCAATGCAGTGCTGCATCCAGTTCCGATAACTCCATGCAGTGCTGCATCCAGTCTGTGTGACTCCATGCAGTGATGCATCCAGTCAGTGTAACTCCATGCAGTGCTGCATCCCGTCTCTGTAACTTCATGCAGTGTTGCATCCAGTCTGTGTTACACCATACAGCGATGCATCCAGTCATTGTAACTCCATGCAGTGCTGCATACAGTCTCTCTAAATGCATGCAGTGCTGGATCTAGCCTTTGTAACTCCAATGCAGTGCTGGAGATAGTTTCTGTAACTTCATGAAGTGGTGGATCCAGTCTGTGTAACACCATGCAGTGCAGTAACCCGTCTGTGTAACTCCATGCAGTGCTGTATCCAGTCTGTGTAACTCCAGGCAGTGCTGTATCCAGTCTGTGTGACACCATGCAGTGCTGCATCCAATCTCTGTAACTCCATGCAGAGCTGCTTTTAGTCTGTGTAACCCCATGCAGTGCTGAATCCAGTCTGTGTAACTCCAATGCAATGCTGCATCCAGTCAGTGTACTTCCATGCAGTGCAGGATCTAGCCTCTGTAACTCCACGTAGTGCTGCATCCCGTCTGTGTAACACCATGCAGTGCTGGATCCTGTCTGCGTAACTCCATAAATTAATGCATCCTGTCTGTGTAGCTCAATGCAGTGTTGCATCCAGTTTCGATAACTCCATGCAGTGCTGTATCCAGTCTGTGTAACTCTATGCAGTGCTGCATTCACTCTGTGTAACTCCATAAAGTGATGCATCCAGTCTGTGTCACTCCATGCAGTGCTTCATCCCGTCTGTGTAACTTCATGCAGTGCTGCATCCAGACATTGTAACTCCATGCAGTGCTGCATCCAGTCTGTGACTCCATGCAGTGCTGCATCCAGTCTCTATAACTCTAATGCAGTGCTGCATTCTGACTTTGTAACCCCATGCAGTGCTGCATTCAGTCTGTGTAGCTCCATGCAGTGCTGCATCCATTTTGGATAACTCCATGCAGTGCTGCATCCAGTCTGTGTAACTCCATGCAGTGCTGCATCCTGTGTGTAACTCCATAAAGTGATGCATCCAGTTTGTGCAACTCCATGCAGTGCTGCATCCCGTCTCTGTAACTTCATGCAGTGTTGCATCCAATCTGTGCAACTCCATAAAGTTATGCATCCAGTCTGTGCAGCTCCATGCAGTGCTGTATTTCGTCATTGGAACTCCAAGCAGTGCTGCATCCAATCTGTGTGACTCCATGCAGTGCTGCATCCAGTCTGTGTAACTCTATGCAGTGCTGCATCCAGTCTCTATAAATCCAAGCAGTGCTGCATCTAGCCTGTGTAACTCCAATGCGGCTCTGGGACCTGTCTGTGGAACTCCATGCAGTGCTGCATCTAGTCTCTATAACTCTAATGCAGTGCTGCATCCAGCCTGTGTGACTCCATGCAGTGCTGCATCCCATCTCTCTAACTCCATGCAGTGCTGCATCCAGTCTGTGTAACTCTATACAGTGATGCATCCAGTCTGTGTAGCTGTGTTCCGTCAGTGTAACTCCTTGCAGTGCTGCATCCAATCTGTGTGACTCCAGGCAGTGCTGCATCCAGTCTCTATAACTCGAATGCAGTGCTGCATCCAGTCTGTGTGACTCCATGCAGTGCTGCATCCAGTCTCTATGACTCCATGCAGTGCTGCATCCAGTCTGTTAACTTCATGCAGTGCTGCATACAGTCTCTCTAAATGCATGCAGTGCTGGGCCTAGCCTGTGTAACTCCAATGCAGTGCTGGAGACAGTGTCTGTAACTCCATGCAGTGCTGGATCCAGTCTGTGTAACTCCGTGCAGTGCTGCATCCAGTCCGTGTAACACCATGCAGTGCTGCATCCCGTCTGTGTAACTCCATGCAGTGCTGCATTCAGCCTCTGTAACTCCATGCAGTGCTGCATCCAGTCCGTGTAACACCGTGCAGTGCTGTATCCAGTCTGTGTAATTCCATGCAGTGCTGAATCTAGTCTGTGTAGCTCCAATGCAGTGATGGAGCCAGTCTCCATTACTCCATGCAGTGCGGGATCCCGTCTGTGTAACTCCATGCAGTGCTACATCCAGTCTCTGTAACTCCATGCAGTGCTGCATCCAGCCTCTGTAAATCCATGCAGTGCTGCTCCCAGTCTCTGTAACTCCATGCAGTGCTGCATCCCGTCTGTGTAACACCATGCAGTGCTGCATCCAGTCTCTGTAACTCCATGCAGTGCTGCTTTTAGTCTGTGTAACCCCATGCAGTGCTGAATCCAGTCTGTGTAACTCCAATGCAATGCTGCATCCAGTCAGTGTACTTCCATGCAGTGCAGGATCTAGCCTCTGTAACTCCACGTAGTGCTGCATCCCGTCTGTGTAACACCATGCAGTGCTGGATCCTGTCTGTGTAACTCCATAAATTAATGCATCCTGTCTGTGTAGCTCAATGCAGTGTTGCATCCAGTTTCGATAACTCCATGCAGTGCTGTATCCAGTCTGTGTAACTCTATGCAGTGCTGCATTCACTCTGTGTAACTCCATAAAGTGATGCATCCAGTCTGTGTCACTCCATGCAGTGCTTCATCCCGTCTGTGTAACTTCATGCAGTGCTGCACCAGTCTGTGGCTCCATGCAGTGCTGCATCCAGTCTCTATAACTCTAATGCAGTGCTGCATCCTGTCTTTGTAACCCCATGCAATGCTGCATCCAGTCTGTGTAACTCCATGCAGTGCTGCATCCAGTTTCGATAACCCCATGCAGTGCTGCATCCAGCCTCTGTAAATCCATGCAGTGCTGCTCCCAGTCTCTGTAACTCCATGCAGTGCTGCATCCCGTCTGTGTAACACCATGCAGTGCTGCATCCCTTCTCTGTAACTCAATGCAGTGCTGCATCTCATCTGAGTAACTCCATAAAGTGATGCATCCAGTCTGTGTAACTCCATGCAGTGCTGCATCCTGTCTGTGTAAATCCATGCAGTGCTGCATCCAGTCTGTGTAGCTCCATGCAGTGCTGCATTCAGTCCGTGTGACTCCATGCAGTGCTGCATCCAGTCTCTATAACTTGAATGCAGTGCTGCATCCTGTCTCTGTAACCTAATGCAGTGCTGTTTCCAGTCTGTGTAACTCCATACAGTGATGCATCCAGTCAGTGTAACTCCATGCAGTGCTGCATCCAGTCTGTGTAACACCATACAGTCATGCATCCAGTCTGTGTAACTCCATGCAGTGCTGCATCCAGTCTGTGTCACTCCATGCAGTGCTGCATAAGTCTCTCTAAATGCATGCAGTGCTGGATCTAGCCTTTGTAACTCCAATGCAGTGCTGGAGCCAGTTTCGGAAACTCCATGAAGTGCTGGATCCAGTCTGTGTAACACCAATGCAGTGCAGCAACCCGTCTGTGTAACTCCATGCAGTGCTGTATCCAGTCTGTGTAACTCCATGCAGTGCTGCATCCAGTCTCTGTAACTCCATGCAGTGCTGCATCCAGTCTGTGTAACTACATACAGTGATGTATCCAGTCTGTGTAGCTCCATGCAGTGCAGATCCAGTCTATATAACTCTAATGCAGTGCTGCATCCTGTTTCGATAACTCCATACAGTGCTGCATCCAGTCTGTGTAACTCCATGCAGAGATGTATCCAGTCTGTGTAGCTCCATGCAGTGCTGCATCCAGTCTCTATAACTGGAATGCAGTGCTGCATCCAGTCCCTGTAACCCAATGCAGTGCTGCATCCAGTTCCGATAACTCCATGCAGTGCTGCATCCAGTCTGTGTGACTCCATGCAGTGATGCATCCAGTCAGTGTAACTCCATGCAGTGCTGCATCCCGTCTCTGTAACTTCATGCAGTGTTGCATCCAGTCTGTGTTACACCATACAGCGATGCATCCAGTCATTGTAACTCCATGCAGTGCTGCATACAGTCTCTCTAAATGCATGCAGTGCTGGATCTAGCCTTTGTAACTCCAATGCAGTGCTGGAGATAGTTTCTGTAACTTCATGAAGTGGTGGATCCAGTCTGTGTAACACCATGCAGTGCAGTAACCCGTCTGTGTAACTCCATGCAGTGCTGTATCCAGTCTGTGTAACTCCAGGCAGTGCTGTATCCAGTCTGTGTGACACCATGCAGTGCTGCATCCAATCTCTGTAACTCCATGCAGAGCTGCATCCAGTCTGTGTGACTCCATGCAGTGCTGCATCCAGTCTGTGTGACTCCATGCAGTGCTGCATCCAGTCTGTGTAACTCCATGCAGTGCTGTATCCAGTCTGTGTGACTCCATGCAGAGTTGTATCCAGTCTCTATAACTCCATGCAGTGCTGCATCCAGTCTGTGTGACACCATGCAGTGCTGCATCCAGTCATTCTAACCCTATGCAGTGCTGCATCCAGTCTGTGTAACTCTATGCAGTGATGCATTCACTCTGTGTAACTTCATAAAGTGATGCATCCAGTCTGTGTAACTCCATGCAGTGCTGCATCCCGTCTCTGTAACTCCATGCAGTGCTGCATCCAGTCTGTGTCACTCCATGCAGTGCTGCATCCAGTCTCTGTAACCCAATGCAGTCTGTGTAACTCCATGCAGTGCTGCATCCCGTCTCTGTATCTCCATGCAGTGCTGCATCCAGTTTCGATAACTACATGCAGTGCTGCATCCATGTCTGTGTAACTCCATAAAGTGATGCATCCTGTCTGTGTCACTCCATGCAGTGCTTCATCCCGTCTCTGTAACTTCATGCAATGCTGCATCCTGTCTGTGTAACACCATACAGTGCTTCATCCAGACATTGTAACTCCATGCAGTGCTGCATCCTGTCTTTGTAACCCCATGCAGTGCTGCGTCCAGTCTGTGTACCTCCATGCAGTGTTGCATCCAGTTTCGATAACTCCATGCAGTGCTGCATCCAGTCTGTATGACTCCATGCAGTGCTGCATCCAGTCTGTGTCACTCCATGCAGTGCTGCCTCCAGTCTCTGTAACCCAATGCAGTGCTGCATCCAATCTGTGTAACTCCATGCAGTGCTGTATCCAGTTTCGATAACTCCATGCAGTGCTGCATCCAGTCTGTGTAACTCCATAAAGTGATGCATCCAGTCTGTGTCACTCCAAGCAGTGCTTCATCCCGTCTCTGTGACTCCATGCAGTGCTGCATCCGGTCTGTGTAACTATGCACTGCTGCACCCAGTCTGTGCAACTCCATAAAGTGATGCATCCCGTCTGTGCAGCTCCATGCAGTGCTGCATCCAGTCTCTATAACTCGAATGCAGTGCTGCATCCTGTCTGTGTGACTCCATGCAGTGCTGCATCCAGTCTCTATAACTCCATGCAGTGCTGCATCCAGTCAGTGTACTTCCATGCAGTGCTGATTCCAGACTGTGTGACTCCTTGCAGTGCTGCATCCAGTCTCTGTATCCCAATGCATTGCTGTATCCAGTCAGTGTAACTCCATGCAGTGCTGCATCCAGTCTGTTTAACTCCATAAAGTGAGGCATCCAGACATTGTAACTCCATGCAGTGCTGCATCCTGTCTTTGTAACCCGATGCAGTGCTGCGTCCAGTCTGTGTACCTCCATGCAGTGCTGCATCCAGTTTCGATAACTCCATGCAGTGCTGCATCCAGTCTGTGTACCTCCATGCAGTGCTGCATCCAGTCTCTATAACTTGAATGCAGTGCTGCATCCAGTCATTGTAACCCCATGCAGTGCTGCATCGAGTCTGTGTAACTCTATGCAGTGATGCATTCACTCTGTGTAACTTCATAAAGTGATGCATCCAGTCTGTGTAACTCCATGCAGTGCTGCATCCAGTCTGTTTAACTCCATAAAGTGAGGCATCCAGACATTGTAACTCCATGCAGTGCTGCATCCTGTCTTTGTAACCCGATGCAGTGCTGCGTCCAGTCTGTGTACCTCCATGCAGTGCTGCATCCAGTTTCGATAACTCCATGCAGTGCTGCATCCAGTCTGTGTACCTCCATGCAGTGCTGCATCCAGTCTCTATAACTTGAATGCAGTGCTGCATCCAGTCATTGTAACCCCATGCAGTGCTGCATCGAGTCTGTGTAACTCTATGCAGTGATGCATTCACTCTGTGTAACTTCATAAAGTGATGCATCCAGTCTGTGTAACTCCATGCAGTGCTGTATCCCATCTCTGTAACTCCATGCAGTGCTGCATCCAGTCTGTGTATCTCCATACAGTGATGCATCCAGTCAGTTTACTTCCATGCAGTGCTGCATCCAGTCCGTGGGACTCCATGCAGTGCTGCATCCAGTCTCCATAACTCGAATGCAGTGCTGCATCCAGCCTTTGTAACACCATACAGTGATGCATCCAGACATTGTAACTCCATGCAGTGCTGCATCCAGTCTGTGACTCCATTCAGTGCTGCATACAGTCTCTATAACTCTAATGCAGTGCTGCATCCAGTTTCGATAACTCCATGCAGTGCTGCATCCAGTCTGTATGACTCCATGCAGTGCAGCATGCAGTCTCTATAACTCGAATGCAGTGCTGCATCCAGTCCGTGTAACTCCATGCAGTGCTTCATCCCGTCTCTGTAACTTCATGCAGTGCTGTATCCAGTCTGTGTAACACCATACAGTGATGCATCCAGACATTGTAACTCCATGCAGTGCTGCATCCAGTCTCTATAACTCCATGCAGTGCTGCATCTAGTCTGTGTGACTCCATGCAGTGCTGGATCTAGTCTGTGTAACTCCATGCAGTGCTGCATCCAGTTTCGATAACTCCATGCTGTGCTGCAGCCAGTCTGTTTGACTCCATGCAGTGCTGCATCCAGTCTCTATAACTCCATGCAGTGCTGCATCCAGTTTGTGTGACTCCATGCAGTGCTGCATCCAGTCTGTGTAACTCCATGCAGTGCCGCATCCCGTCTCTGTAACTCCATGCAGTGCTGCATCCAGTTTGTGTATCTCCATGCAGTGCTGCCTCCAGTCTCTGTAACCCAATGCAGTGCTGCATCCAATCTGTGTCACTCCACGCAGTGTTTGATCCCATCTCTGTAACTTCATGCAATGCTGCATCCAGTCTGTGTAACACCATACAGTGAGGCATCCAGACATTGTAACTCCATGCAGTGCTGCACCCTGTCTTTGTAACCCCATGCAGTGCTGCGTCCAGTCTGTGTACCTCCATGCAGTGTTGCATCCAGTTTCGATAACTCCATGCATTGCTGCATCCAGTCTATGACTCCATGCAGTGCTGCATCCAGTCTCTATAACTCTAATGCAGTGCTACATCCTGTCTTTGTAACCCCATGCAGTGCTGCGTCCAGTCTGTGTAACTCCATGCAGTGCTGCATCCAGTTTTGATAACTCCTTGCAGTGCTGCGTCCAGTCTGTGTGACTCCATGCAGTGCTGCCTCCAGTCTCTGTAACCCAATGCAGTGCTGCATCCAGTCTATGTACCTCCATGCAGTGCTGCATCCAGTTTCGATAACTACATGCAGTGCTGCGTCCAGTCTGTGTAACTCCATAAAGTGATGCATCCAGTCTGTGTCACTCCATGCAGTGCTTCATCCTGTCTCTGTAACTTCATGCAATGCTGCATCCAGTCTGTGTAACACCATACAGTGAGGCATCCAGACATTGTAACTCCATGCAGTGCTGCATCCTGTCTTTGTAACCCCATGCAGTGCTGCGTCCAGTCTGTGTACCTCCATGCAGTGTTGCGTCCAGTTTCGATAACTCCATGCATTGCTGCATCCAGTCTATGACTCCATGCAGTGCTGCATCCAGTCTCTATAACTCTAATGCAGTGCTACATCCTGTCTTTGTAACCCCATGCAGTGTTGCGTCCAGTCTGTGTGACTCCATGCAGTGCTGCATCCAGTCTCTGTAACCCAATGCAGTGCTGCATCCAATCTGTGTAACTCCATGCAGTGCTGCATCCAGTTTCGATAACTACATGCAGTGCTGCATCCAGTCTGTGTCACTCCACGCAGTGTTTGATCCTGTCTCTGTAACTTCATGCAGTGCTGCGTCCAGTCTGTGTAACTCCAATGCAGTGCTGCATCCAGTCTCTATAACTCCATGCAGTGCTGCATCCAGTCTGTGTGACTCCATGCAGTGCTGCCTCCAGTCTCTGTAACCCAATGCAGTGCTGCATCCAGTCTATGTACCTCCATGCAGTGCTGCATCCAGTTTCGATAACTACATGCAGTGCTGCATCCAGTCTGTGTAACTCCATAAAGTGATGCTTCCTGTCTGTGTCACTCCATGCAGTGCTTCATCCCGTCTCTGTAACCCAATGCAGTGCTGCATCCAATCTGTGTAACTCCATGCAGTGCTGCATCCAGTTTCGATAACTACATGCAGTGCTGCATCCAGTCTGTGTAACTCCATAAAGTGATGCATCCAGTCTGTGTAACTCCGTGCAGTGCTGCATCCAGTCCGTGTAACACCATGCAGTGCTGCATCCCATCTGTGTAACTCCATGCAGTGCTGCATTCAGCCTCTGTAACTCCATGCAGTGCTGCATCCAGTCCGTGTAACACCGTGCAGTGCTGTATCCAGTCTGTGTAATTCCATGCAGTGCTGAATCTAGTCTGTGTAGCTCCAATGCAGTGATGGAGCCAGTCTCCATTACTCCATTCAGTGCAGGATCCCGTCTGTGTAACTCCATGCAGTGCTACATCCAGTCTCTGTAACTCCATGCAGTGCTGCATCCAGCCTCTGTAAATCCATGCAGTGCTGCTCCCAGTCTCTGTAACTCCATGCAGTGCTGCATCCCATCTGTGTAACACCATGCAGTGCTGCATCCCTTCTCTGTAACTCAATGCAGTGCTGCATCTCATCTGAGTAACTCCATAAAGTGATGCATCCAGTCTGTGTAACTCCATGCAGTGCTGCATCCTGTCTGTGTAACTCCATGCAGAGCTGCATCCAGTCTGTGTAGCTCCATGCAGTGCTGCATTCAGTCCGTGTGACTCCATGCAGTGCTGCATCCAGTCTCTATAACTTGAATGCAGTGCTGCATCCAGTCTCTGTAACCCTATGCAGTGCTGCATCCAGTCTGTGTAACTCCATACAGTGATGCATCCAGTCAATGTAACTCCATGCAGTGCTGCATCCAGTCTGTGTAACACCATACAGTGATGCATCCAGTCTGTGTAACTCCATGCAGTGCTGCATCCAGTCTGTGTCACTCCATGCAGTGCTGCATAAGTCTCTCTCAATGCATGCAGTGCTGGATCTAGCCTTTGTAACTCCAATGCAGTGCTGGAGCCAGTTTCGGAAACTCCATGAAGTGCTGGATCCAGTCTGTGTAACACCAATGCAGTGCAGCAACCCGTCTGTGTAACTCCATGCAGTGCTGCATCCTGTCTTTGTAACCCCATGCAGTGCTGCGTCCAGTCTGTGTACCTCCATGCAGTGTTGCGTCCAGTTTCGATAACTCCATGCATTGCTGCATCCAGTCTATGACTCCATGCAGTGCTGCATCCAGTCTCTATAACTCTAATGCAGTGCTACATCCTGTCTTTGTAACCCCATGCAGTGTTGCGTCCAGTCTGTGTGACTCCATGCAGTGCTGCATCCAGTCTCTGTAACCCAATGCAGTGCTGCATCCAATCTGTGTATCTCCATGCAGTGCTGCATCCAGTTTCGATAACTACATGCAGTGCTGCATCCAGTCTGTGTCACTCCACGCAGTGTTTGATCCTGTCTCTGTAACTTCATGCAGTGCTGCGTCCAGTCTGTGTAACTCCAATGCAGTGCTGCATCCAGTCTCTATAACTCCATGCAGTGCTGCATCCAGTCTGTGTGACTCCATGCAGTGCTGCCTCCAGTCTCTGTAACCCAATGCAGTGCTGCATCCAGTCTATGTACCTCCATGCAGTGCTGCATCCAGTTTCGATAACTACATGCAGTGCTGCATCCAGTCTGTGTAACTCCATAAAGTGATGCTTCCTGTCTGTGTCACTCCATGCAGTGCTTCATCCCGTCTCTGTAACCCAATGCAGTGCTGCATCCAATCTGTGTAACTCCATGCAGTGCTGCATCCAGTTTCGATAACTACATGCAGTGCTGCATCCAGTCTGTGTAACTCCATAAAGTGATGCATCCAGTCTGTGTAACTCCGTGCAGTGCTGCATCCAGTCCGTGTAACACCATGCAGTGCTGCATCCCATCTGTGTAACTCCATGCAGTGCTGCATTCAGCCTCTGTAACTCCATGCAGTGCTGCATCCAGTCCGTGTAACACCGTGCAGTGCTGTATCCAGTCTGTGTAATTCCATGCAGTGCTGAATCTAGTCTGTGTAGCTCCAATGCAGTGATGGAGCCAGTCTCCATTACTCCATTCAGTGCAGGATCCCGTCTGTGTAACTCCATGCAGTGCTACATCCAGTCTCTGTAACTCCATGCAGTGCTGCATCCAGCCTCTGTAAATCCATGCAGTGCTGCTCCCAGTCTCTGTAACTCCATGCAGTGCTGCATCCCATCTGTGTAACACCATGCAGTGCTGCATCCCTTCTCTGTAACTCAATGCAGTGCTGCATCTCATCTGAGTAACTCCATAAAGTGATGCATCCAGTCTGTGTAACTCCATGCAGTGCTGCATCCTGTCTGTGTAACTCCATGCAGAGCTGCATCCAGTCTGTGTAGCTCCATGCAGTGCTGCATTCAGTCCGTGTGACTCCATGCAGTGCTGCATCCAGTCTCTATAACTTGAATGCAGTGCTGCATCCAGTCTCTGTAACCCTATGCAGTGCTGCATCCAGTCTGTGTAACTCCATACAGTGATGCATCCAGTCAATGTAACTCCATGCAGTGCTGCATCCAGTCTGTGTAACACCATACAGTGATGCATCCAGTCTGTGTAACTCCATGCAGTGCTGCATCCAGTCTGTGTCACTCCATGCAGTGCTGCATAAGTCTCTCTCAATGCATGCAGTGCTGGATCTAGCCTTTGTAACTCCAATGCAGTGCTGGAGCCAGTTTCGGAAACTCCATGAAGTGCTGGATCCAGTCTGTGTAACACCAATGCAGTGCAGCAACCCGTCTGTGTAACTCCATGCAGTGCTGTATCCAGTCTGTGTAACTCCATGCAGAGCTGCATCCAGTCTTTGTAGCTCCACGCAGTGCTGCATCCAGTCTGTGTAACTCCATGCAGTGCTGGATCAGGTCTGTGTAACTCCATGTAGTGCTGCATCCAGCCTTTGTAAATCCATGTAATTCTGTATCCAGTCTCTGTAACACCATGCAGTGCTGCATCCAGTCTCTGTAATTCCATGCAGTGCTGCTTCCAGTCTGTGTAACCCCATGCAGTGCTGCATCCAGTCTGTGTAACTCCATGCAGTCCTGGATCCGTTTACTGTAACTCCAATGAGGTGCTGCATACAGTCTGTGTAACGCCATTCACTGCTGCATCCAGTCTGTGTAACTCCTTGCAGTGCTGCATCCAGTCTGTGTAACTGCATACAGTGCTGCATCCAGTTTGTGTGACTCCATGCAGTGCTGCTTCAAGTCTCTATAACTCCATCCAGTTCTGCATTCAGTCTGTGTAACTCCATGCAGTACAGCATCCAGTCTGTGTACCTCCATGCAGTGCTGCATTCAGTCCGTGTAACTCCATGCAGTGCTGCATCCAGTCTGTGTGACTCCATGCAGTGCTGCATCCAGTCTCTATAACTTGAATGCAGTGCTGCATCCAGCCTCTGTAACCCAATGCAGTGCTGCATCCAGTTTCGATAACTCCATGCAGTGCTGCATCCAGCCTGTGTGACTCCATGCAGTTCTGTATCCCGTCTTTATAACTCAAATGCATTGCTGCACCCTGTCTGTGTAACTCCATGCAGTGCTGCATCCAGTCTCTATAACACCATGCAGTGCTGCATCCAGTCTGTGTAACTACATACAGTGATGTATCCAGTCTGTGTAGCTCCATGCAGTGCAGATCCAGTCTCTATATCTCAAATGCAGTGCTGCATCCAGTTTCGATAACTCCATACAGTGCTGCATCCAGTCTGTGTAACTCCATGCAGTGCTGCATCCCGTCTCTGTAACTTCATGCAGTGCTGCATCCAGTCTGTGTAACACCATACAGTGATGCATCCAGTCAGTGTAACTCCATGCAGTGCTGCATCCCTTCTCTGTAACTTCATGCAGTGCTGTATCCAGTCTGTGTAACACCATACAGTGATGCATCCAGTCATTGTAACTCCATGCAGTGCTGCATACAGTCTCTCTCAATGCATGCAGTGCTGGATCTAGCCTTTGTAACTCCAATGCAGTGCTGGAGCCAGTTTCTGTAACTCCATGCAGTGCTGTATCCAGTCTGTGTGACTCCATGCAGTGCTGCATTCAGTCTCTGTAACTCCATGCAGAGCTGCATCCAGTCTGTGTGACTCCATGCAGTGCTGCATCCAGTCTCTGTAACTCCATGCAGAGCTGAATCCAGTCTGTCTGACTCCATGCAGTGCTGCATCCAGCCTCTGTAACTCCAATGCAGTGCTGCATCCAGTCTCTATAACACCAATGCAGTGCTGTATCCAGCCTGTGTGACTCCATGCAGTGCTGCATCCAGTCTCTATGACTCCATGCAGTGCTGCATCCAGTCTCTGTAATTCCATGCACTTCTGCATCCAGTCTCTGTAACTCCAATGCAGTGCTAGATCCAGTCTGTGTGACTCCATGCAGTGCTGCATCCAGTCTCTGTAACTCCATGCAGAGCTGCATCCAGTCTCTATAACTTGAATGCAGTGCTGCATCCAGTCTGTGTAACACCATGCAGTGCTGCATACCGTCTGTGTAACTCCATGCAGTGCTGTATCTAGTCTCTGTAACTCCATGCAGTGCTGCATCCAGCCACTGTAACTCCATGCAGTGCTGCATCCCACGTCTCCATGCAGTGCTGCATCCAGTTTGTGCAACTCCATACAATGATGCATCCAGTCTCTGTAGCTCCAATCAGTGTTGCATTCAGTCAGTGTAACTCCATGCAGTGCTGGATCTATCCTGTGTAACACCAATGTAGTGATCGAGCCTGTCTCTGTAACTGCATGCAGTGCTGTATCCAGCCTCTGTAAATCCATGCAGTGCTGCATCCCGTCTCTGTAACTCCATGCAGTGCTGCATCCAGTCTGCGTATCTCCATACAGTGATGCATCCAGTCAGTGTACTTCCATGCAGTGCTGCATCCAGTCTCTTTAACCCAATGCAGTGCTGCATCCAGTCTGTGTATCTCCATATGGCGCTGCATCCAGTCTGTGTACTTCCATGCAGTGCTGCATCCCGTCTGTGTGACTCCATGTAGTGCTGCATCCAGTCTCTATGACTCCATGCAGTGCTGCATCCGGTCTGTGTGACTCCATGCACTTCTGCATCCAGTCTCTGTAACTCCAATGCAGTGCTAGATCCAGTCTGTGTGACTCCATGCAGTGCTGCATCCAGTCTCTGTAACTCCATGCAGAGCTGCATCCAGTCTCTATAACTTGAATGCAGTGCTGCATCCAGTCTGTGTAACACCATACAGTGATGCATCCAGACATTGTAACTCCATGCAGTGCTGCATCCAGTCTGTGGCTCCATGCAGTGCTGCATCCAGTCTCTATAACTCTAATGCAGTGCTGCATCCTGTCTTTGTAACCCCATGCAGTGCTGCATCCAGTCTGTGTAACTCCATGCAGTGCTGCATCCAGTTTCGATAACCCCATGCAGTGCTGCATCCAGTCTGTGTGACTCCATGCAGTGCTGCATCCAGTCTGGGTAACTCAATGCTGTGCTGGATCCTGTCTCTGTAATGGCATGCAGTGCTGCATCTAGCCTGTGTAACTCCAATGCGGTTCTGGAAACTGTCTGTGGAGCTCCATGCAGTGCTGCATCCAATCTGTGTAACTCCATGCAGTGCTGCATCCAGTCACTGCAACTCCATGCAGTGCTGCATCCAGTCTGTGTAACTCCATACATTGCTGCATCCAGTCTCTGTAACTCCATGCAGTGCTGCCTTTAGTCTGTGTAACCCCATGCAGTGCTGAATCCAGTCTGTGTAACTCCAATGCAGTGCTGCATCCAGTCAGTGTACTTCCATGCAGTGCAGGATCTAGTCTCTGTAACTCCATGCAGTGCTGCATCCAGTTTCGATAACTCCATGCAGTGCTGGATCCTGTCTGTGTAACTCCATAAAGTGATGCATCCAGTCTGTGTTACTCCATGCAGTGCTGCATCCAGTCTGTGTAACACCATTCAGTGATGCATCCAGACATTGTAACTCAATGCAGTGCTGCATCCAATCTCTATAACTCTAATGCAGTGCTGCATCCAGTTTCGATAACTCCATGCAGTGCTGCATCCAGTCTGTATGACGCCATGCAGTGCTGCATTCACTCTGTGTAACTCCATAAAGTGATGCATCCAGTCTGTGTCACTCCATGCAGTGCTTCATCCCGTCTGTGTAACTTCATGCAGTGTTGCATCCAGACATTGTAACTCCATGCAGTGCTGCATCCAGTCTCTATAACTTGAATGCAGTGCTGCATCCAGCCTCTGTAACCCAATGCAGTGCTGCATCCAGTTTCGATAACTCCATGCAGTGCTGCATCCAGCCTGTGTGACTCCATGCAGTTCTGTATCCCGTCTTTATAACTCAAATGCATTGCTGCACCCTGTCTGTGTAACTCCATGCAGTGCTGCATCCAGTCTCTATAACACCATGCAGTGCTGCATCCAGTCTGTGTAACTACATACAGTGATGTATCCAGTCTGTGTAGCTCCATGCAGTGCAGATCCAGTCTCTATATCTCAAATGCAGTGCTGCATCCAGTTTCGATAACTCCATACAGTGCTGCATCCAGTCTGTGTAACCCAATGCAGTGCTGCATCCAGTTCCGATAACTCCATGCAGTGCTGCATCCAGTCAGTGTAACTCCATGCAGTGCTGCATCCCGTCTCTGTAACTTCATGCAGTGCTGCATCCAGTCTGTGTAACACCATACAGTGATGCATCCAGTCAGTGTAACTCCATGCAGTGCTGCATCCCGTCTCTGTAACTTCATGCAGTGCTGTATCCAGTCTGTGTAACACCATACAGTGATGCATCCAGTCATTGTAACTCCATGCAGTGCTGCATACAGTCTCTCTAAATGCATGCAGTGCTGGATCTAGCCTTTGTAACTCCAATGCAGTGCTGGATCTATCCTGTGTAACACCAATGCAGTGATCAAGCCTGTCTCTGTAACTGTATGCAGTGCTGCATCCCGTCTCTGTAACTCCATGCAGTGCTGCATCCAGTCTGTGTATCTCCATACAGTGATGCATCCAGTCAGTGTACTTCCATGCAGTGCTGCATCCAGTCTCTTTAACCCAATGCAGTGCTGCATCCAGTCTGTGTATCTCCATATGGCGCTGCATCCAGTCAGTGTACTTCCATGCAGTGCTGCATCCCGTCTGTGTGACTCCATGTAGTGCTGCATCCAGTCTCTATGACTCCATGCAGTGCTGCATCCGGTCTGTGTGACTCCATGCACTTCTGCATCCAGTCTCTGTAACTCCAATGCAGTGCTAGATCCAGTCTGTGTGACTCCATGCAGTGCTGCATCCAGTCTGTGTGACTCCATGCAGTGCTGCATCCAGTCTCTATAACTCGAATGCAGTGCTGCATCCAGTCTTTGTAACCCCATGCAGTGCTGCATCCAGTCTGTGTAACTCCATGCAGTGCTGTATCCAGTCTGTGTAACTCTATGCAGTGCTGCATTCACTCTGTGTAACTCCATAAAGTGATGCATCCAGTCTGTGTTAATCCATGCAGTGCTGCATCCCATCTCTGTAACTCCATGCAGTGCTGCATCCAGACATTGTAACTCCATGCAGTGCTGCATCCAGTCTGTGACTCCGTGCAGTGCTGCATCCAGTCTCTATAACTCTAATGCAGTGCTGCATTCTGACTTTGTAACCCCATGCAGTGCTGCATTCAGTCAGTGTACTTCCATGCAGTGCAGGATCTAGTCTGTGTAACTCCATGCAGTGCTGCATCCAGTTTCGATAACTCCATGCAGTGCTGCATCCAGTCTGTGTAACTCCATAAAGTGATGCATCCAGTCTGTGTTACTCCATGCAGTGCTTCATCCCGTCTCTGTAACTTCCTGCAGTGCTCCATCCAGTCTGTGTAACTCCATAAAGTGATGCATCCTGTCTGTGTCACTCCATGCAGTGCTTCATCCCGTCTCTGTAACTTCATGCAATTCTGCATCCAGTCTGTGTAACACCATACAGTGAGGCATCCAGATATTGTAACCCCATGCAGTGCTGCGTCCAGTCTGTGTACCTCCATGCAGTGTTGCTTCCAGTTTCGATAACTCCATGCAGTGCTGCATCCAGTCTGTGTGACTCCATTCAGTGCTGCATCCAGTCTCTATAACGCGAATGCAGTGCTGCATCCAGTCATTGTAACCCCATGCAGTGCTGCATCCAGTCTGTGTGACTCCATTCAGTGCTGCATCCAGTCTCTATAACTCGAATGCAGTGCTGCATCCAGTCTGTGTGACTCCATGCAGTGCTGCATCCAGTCTCTGTAACTCCATGCAGAGCTGAATCCAGTCTGTCTGACTCCATGCAGTGCTGCATCCAGCCTGTGTAACTCCAATGCAGTGCTGCATCCAGTCTCTATAACACCAATGCAGTGCTGTATCCAGCCTGTGTGACTCCATGCAGTGCTGCATCCAGTCTCTATGACTCCATGCAGTGCTGCATCCAGTCTCTGTAATTCCATGCACCTCTGCAGCCAGTCTCTGTAACTCCAATGCAGTGCTAGATCCCGTCTGTGTGACTCCATGCAGTGCTGCATCCAGTCTGTGTCACTCCATGCAGTGCTGTATCTAGTCTCTGTAACTCCATGCAGTGCTGCATCCAGCCTCTGTAACTCCAATGCAGTGCTGCATCCAGTCTCTATAACACCAATGCAGTGCTGTATCCAGCCTGTGTGACTCCATGCAGTGCTGCATCCAGTCTCTATGACTCCATGCAGTGCTGCATCCAGTCTCTGTAATTCCATGCACTTCTGCATCCAGTCTCTGTAACTCCAATGCAGTGCTAGATCCAGTCTGTGTGACTCCATGCAGTGCTGCATCCAGTCTCTGTAACTCCATGCAGAGCTGCATCCAGTCTCTATAACTTGAATGCAGTGCTGCATCCAGTCTGTGTAACACCATGCAGTGCTGCATACCGTCTGTGTAACTCCATGCAGTGCTGTATCTAGTCTCTGTAACTCCATGCAGTGCTGCATCCAGCCACTGTAACTCCATGCAGTGCTGCATCCCACGTCTCCATGCAGTGCTGCATCCAGTTTGTGCAACTCCATACAATGATGCATCCAGTCTCTGTAGCTCCAATCAGTGTTGCATTCAGTCAGTGTAACTCCATGCAGTGCTGGATCTATCCTGTGTAACACCAATGTAGTGATCGAGCCTGTCTCTGTAACTGCATGCAGTGCTGTATCCAGCCTCTGTAAATCCATGCAGTGCTGCATCCCGTCTCTGTAACTCCATGCAGTGCTGCATCCAGTCTGCGTATCTCCATACAGTGATGCATCCAGTCAGTGTACTTCCATGCAGTGCTGCATCCAGTCTCTTTAACCCAATGCAGTGCTGCATCCAGTCTGTGTATCTCCATATGGCGCTGCATCCAGTCTGTGTACTTCCATGCAGTGCTGCATCCCGTCTGTGTGACTCCATGTAGTGCTGCATCCAGTCTCTATGACTCCATGCAGTGCTGCATCCGGTCTGTGTGACTCCATGCACTTCTGCATCCAGTCTCTGTAACTCCAATGCAGTGCTAGATCCAGTCTGTGTGACTCCATGCAGTGCTGCATCCAGTCTCTGTAACTCCATGCAGAGCTGCATCCAGTCTCTATAACTTGAATGCAGTGCTGCATCCAGTCTGTGTAACACCATACAGTGATGCATCCAGACATTGTAACTCCATGCAGTGCTGCATCCAGTCTGTGGCTCCATGCAGTGCTGCATCCAGTCTCTATAACTCTAATGCAGTGCTGCATCCTGTCTTTGTAACCCCATGCAGTGCTGCATCCAGTCTGTGTAACTCCATGCAGTGCTGCATCCAGTTTCGATAACCCCATGCAGTGCTGCATCCAGTCTGTGTGACTCCATGCAGTGCTGCATCCAGTCTGGGTAACTCAATGCTGTGCTGGATCCTGTCTCTGTAATGGCATGCAGTGCTGCATCTAGCCTGTGTAACTCCAATGCGGTTCTGGAAACTGTCTGTGGAGCTCCATGCAGTGCTGCATCCAATCTGTGTAACTCCATGCAGTGCTGCATCCAGTCACTGCAACTCCATGCAGTGCTGCTTTTAGTCTGTGTAACCCCATGCAGTGCTGAATCCAGTCTGTGTAACACCAATGCAGTGCTGCATCCAGTCAGTGTACTTCCATGCAGTGCAGGATCTAGTCTCTGTAACTCCATGCAGTGCTGCATCCAGTTTCGATAACTCCATGCAGTGCTGGATCCTGTCTATGTAACTCCATAAAGTGATGCATCCAGTCTGTGTTACTCCATGCAGTGCTGCATCCTGTCTGTGTAACACCATTCAGTGATGCATCCAGACATTGTAACTCAATGCAGTGCTGCATCCAATCTCTATAACTCTAATGCAGTGCTGCATCCAGTCTGTATGACTCCATGCAGTGCTGCATTCACTCTGTGTAACTCCATAAAGTGATGCATCCAGTCTGTGTCACTCCATGCAGTGCTTCATCCCGTCTGTGTAACTTCATGCAGTGTTGCATCCAGACATTGTAACTCCATGCAGTGCTGCATCCAGTCTCTATAACTTGAATGCAGTGCTGCATCCAGCCTCTGTAACCCAATGCAGTGCTGCATCCAGTTTCGATAACTCCATGCAGTGCTGCATCCAGCCTGTGTGACTCCATGCAGTTCTGTATCCCGTCTTTATAACTCAAATGCATTGCTGCACCCTGTCTGTGTAACTCCATGCAGTGCTGCATCCAGTCTCTATAACACCATGCAGTGCTGCATCCAGTCTGTGTAACTACATACAGTGATGTATCCAGTCTGTGTAGCTCCATGCAGTGCAGATCCAGTCTCTATATCTCAAATGCAGTGCTGCATCCAGTTTCGATAACTCCATACAGTGCTGCATCCAGTCTGTGTAACCCAATGCAGTGCTGCATCCAGTTCCGATAACTCCATGCAGTGCTGCATCCAGTCAGTGTAACTCCATGCAGTGCTGCATCCCGTCTCTGTAACTTCATGCAGTGCTGCATCCAGTCTGTGTAACACCATACAGTGATGCATCCAGTCAGTGTAACTCCATGCAGTGCTGCATCCCGTCTCTGTAACTTCATGCAGTGCTGTATCCAGTCTGTGTAACACCATACAGTGATGCATCCAGTCATTGTAACTCCATGCAGTGCTGCATACAGTCTCTCTAAATGCATGCAGTGCTGGATCTAGCCTTTGTAACTCCAATGCAGTGCTGGATCTATCCTGTGTAACACCAATGCAGTGATCAAGCCTGTCTCTGTAACTGTATGCAGTGCTGCATCCCGTCTCTGTAACTCCATGCAGTGCTGCATCCAGTCTGTGTATCTCCATACAGTGATGCATCCAGTCAGTGTACTTCCATGCAGTGCTGCATCCAGTCTCTTTAACCCAATGCAGTGCTGCATCCAGTCTGTGTATCTCCATATGGCGCTGCATCCAGTCAGTGTACTTCCATGCAGTGCTGCATCCCGTCTGTGTGACTCCATGTAGTGCTGCATCCAGTCTCTATGACTCCATGCAGTGCTGCATCCGGTCTGTGTGACTCCATGCACTTCTGCATCCAGTCTCTGTAACTCCAATGCAGTGCTAGATCCAGTCTGTGTGACTCCATGCAGTGCTGCATCCAGTCTGTGTGACTCCATGCAGTGCTGCATCCAGTCTCTATAACTCGAATGCAGTGCTGCATCCAGTCTTTGTAACCCCATGCAGTGCTGCATCCAGTCTGTGTAACTCCATGCAGTGCTGTATCCAGTCTGTGTAACTCTATGCAGTGCTGCATTCACTCTGTGTAACTCCATAAAGTGATGCATCCAGTCTGTGTTAATCCATGCAGTGCTGCATCCCGTCTCTGTAACTCCATGCAGTGCTGCATCCAGACATTGTAACTCCATGCAGTGCTGCATCCAGTCTGTGACTCCGTGCAGTGCTGCATCCAGTCTCTATAACTCTAATGCAGTGCTGCATTCTGACTTTGTAACCCCATGCAGTGCTGCATTCAGTCAGTGTACTTCCATGCAGTGCAGGATCTAGTCTGTGTAACTCCATGCAGTGCTGCATCCAGTTTCGATAACTCCATGCAGTGCTGCATCCAGTCTGTGTAACTCCATAAAGTGATGCATCCAGTCTGTGTTACTCCATGCAGTGCTTCATCCCGTCTCTGTAACTTCATGCAATGCTGCATCCAGTCTGTGTAACACCATACAGTGAGGCATCCAGATATTGTAACCCCATGCAGTGCTGCGTCCAGTCTGTGTACCTCCATGCAGTGTTGCTTCCAGTTTCGATAACTCCATGCAGTGCTGCATCCAGTCTGTGTGACTCCATTCAGTGCTGCATCCAGTCTCTATAACTCGAATGCAGTGCTGCATCCAGTCATTGTAACCCCATGCAGTGCTGCATCCAGTCTGTGTAACTCCATGCAGTGCTGCATCCAGTTTCGATAACTCCATGCCGTGCTGCATCCAGTCTCTATAACTCCATGCAGTGCTGCATCCAGTTTGTGTGACTCCATGCAGTGCTGCACCCAGTCTGTGTAACTCCATGTAGTGCTGCATCCAGTTTTGATAACTCCATGCAGTGCTGCATCCTGTTTGTGTAACCCCATACAGTGATGCATCCTGTCTGTGTAGCTCCATGCAGCGCTGTATTCAGTCAGTGTACCTCCATGCAGTGCTGCATCCAGTCTCTGTGACTCCATGCAGTGCTGCATCCAGTCTCTATAACTCGAATGCAGTGCTGCATCCAGTCTTTGTAACCCCATGCAGTGCTGCATCCAGTCTGTGTAACTCCATGCAGTGCTGCATCCAGTCTGTGTAACTCTATGCAGTGCTGCATTCACTCTGTGTAACTCCATGCAGTGCTGCATCCAGTCTGTGTATCTCCATACAGTGATGCATCCAGTCAGTGTACTTCCATGCAGTGCAGGATCTAGTCTGTGTAACTCCATGCAGTGCTGCATCCAGTTTCGATAACTCCATGCAGTGCTGCATCCAGTCTGTGTAACTCCATAAAGTGATGCATCCAGTCTGTGTTACTCCATGCAGTGCTGCATCCAGTCTGTGTAACACCATTCAGTGATGCATCCAGACATTGTAACTCAATGCAGTGCTGCATCCAATCTCTATAACTCTAATGCAGTGCTGCATCCAGTTTCGATAACTCCATGCAGTGCTGCATCCAGTCTGTATGACTCCATGCAGTGCTGCATTCACTCTGTGTAACTCCATAAAGTGATGCATCCAGTCTGTGTCACTCCATGCAGTGCTTCATCCCGTCTGTGTAACTTCATGCAGTGTTGCATCCAGACATTGTAACTCCATGCAGTGCTGCATCCAGTCTCTATAACTTGAATGCAGTGCTGCATCCAGCCTCTGTAACCCAATGCAGTGCTGCATCCAGTCTGTGTAACTCCATGCAGTGCTGCATCCAGCCTGTGTGACTCCATGCAGTTCTGTATCCCGTCTTTATAACTCAAATGCATTGCTGCACCCTGTCTGTGTAACTCCATGCAGTGCTGCATCCAGTCTCTATAACACCATGCAGTGCTGCATCCAGTCTGTGTAACTACATACAGTGATGTATCCAGTCTGTGTAGCTCCATGCAGTGCTTCATCCCGTCTCTGTAACTTCCTGCAGTGCTCCATCCAGTCTGTGTAACTCCATAAAGTGATGCATCCTGTCTGTGTCACTCCATGCAGTGCTTCATCCCGTCTCTGTAACTTCATGCAATGCTGCATCCAGTCTGTGTAACACCATACAGTGAGGCATCCAGATATTGTAACCCCATGCAGTGCTGCGTCCAGTCTGTGTACCTCCATGCAGTGTTCCTTCCAGTTTCGATAACTCCATGCAGTGCTGCATCCAGTCTGTGTGACTCCATTCAGTGCTGCATCCAGTCTCTATAACTCGAATGCAGTGCTGCATCCAGTCATTGTAACCCCATGCAGTGCTGCATCCAGTCTGTGTAACTCCATGCAGTGCTGCATCCAGTTTCGATAACTCCATGCCGTGCTGCATCCAGTCTCTATAACTCCATGCAGTGCTGCATCCAGTTTGTGTGACTCCATGCAGTGCTGCACCCAGTCTGTGTAACTCCATGTAGTGCTGCATCCAGTTTTGATAACTCCATGCAGTGCTGCATCCTGTTTGTGTAACCCCATACAGTGATGCATCCTGTCTGTGTAGCTCCATGCAGCGCTGTATTCAGTCAGTGTACCTCCATGCAGTGCTGCATCCAGTCTCTGTGACTCCATGCAGTGCTGCATCCAGTCTCTATAACTCGAATGCAGTGCTGCATCCAGTCTTTGTAACCCCATGCAGTGCTGCATCCAGTCTGTGTAACTCCATGCAGTGCTGCATCCAGTCTGTGTAACTCTATGCAGTGCTGCATTCACTCTGTGTAACTCCATGCAGTGCTGCATCCAGTCTGTGTATCTCCATACAGTGATGCATCCAGTCAGTGTACTTCCATGCAGTGCAGGATCTAGTCTGTGTAACTCCATGCAGTGCTGCATCCAGTTTCGATAACTCCATGCAGTGCTGCATCCAGTCTGTGTAACTCCATAAAGTGATGCATCCAGTCTGTGTTACTCCATGCAGTGCTGCATCCAGTCTGTGTAACACCATTCAGTGATGCATCCAGACATTGTAACTCAATGCAGTGCTGCATCCAATCTCTATAACTCTAATGCAGTGCTGCATCCAGTTTCGATAACTCCATGCAGTGCTGCATCCAGTCTGTATGACTCCATGCAGTGCTGCATTCACTCTGTGTAACTCCATAAAGTGATGCATCCAGTCTGTGTCACTCCATGCAGTGCTTCATCCCGTCTGTGTAACTTCATGCAGTGTTGCATCCAGACATTGTAACTCCATGCAGTGCTGCATCCAGTCTCTATAACTTGAATGCAGTGCTGCATCCAGCCTCTGTAACCCAATGCAGTGCTGCATCCAGTCTGTGTAACTCCATGCAGTGCTGCATCCAGCCTGTGTGACTCCATGCAGTTCTGTATCCCGTCTTTATAACTCAAATGCATTGCTGCACCCTGTCTGTGTAACTCCATGCAGTGCTGCATCCAGTCTCTATAACACCATGCAGTGCTGCATCCAGTCTGTGTAACTACATACAGTGATGTATCCAGTCTGTGTAGCTCCATGCAGTGCAGATCCAGTCTCTATATCTCAAATGCAGTGCTGCATCCAGTTTCGATAACTCCATACAGTGCTGCATCCAGTCTGTGTAACCCAATGCAGTGCTGCATCCAGTTCCGATAACTCCATGCAGTGCTGCATCCAGTCAGTGTAACTCCATGCAGTGCTGCATCCCGTCTCTGTAACTTCATGCAGTGCTGCATCCAGTCTGTGTAACACCATACAGTGATGCATCCAGTCAGTGTAACTCCATGCAGTACTGCATCCCGTCTCTGTAACTTCATGCAGTGCTGTATCCAGTCTGTGTAACACCATACAGTGATGCATCCAGTCATTGTAACTCCATGCAGTGCTGCATACAGTCTCTCTAAATGCATGCAGTGCTGGATCTAGCCTTTGTAACTCCAATGCAGTGCTGGATCTATCCTGTGTAACACCAATGCAGTGATCAAGCCTGTCTCTGTAACTGTATGCAGTGCTGCATCCCGTCTCTGTAACTCCATGCAGTGCTGCATCCAGTCTGTGTATCTCCATACAGTGATGCATCCAGTCAGTGTACTTCCATGCAGTGCTGCATCCAGTCTCTTTAACCCAATGCAGTGCTGCATCCAGTCTGTGTATCTCCATATGGCGCTGCATCCAGTCAGTGTACTTCCATGCAGTGCTGCATCCCGTCTGTGTGACTCCATGTAGTGCTGCATCCAGTCTCTATGACTCCATGCAGTGCTGCATCCGGTCTGTGTGACTCCATGCACTTCTGCATCCAGTCTCTGTAACTCCAATGCAGTGCTAGATCCAGTCTGTGTGACTCCATGCAGTGCTGCATCCAGTCTGTGTGACTCCATGCAGTGCTGCATCCAGTCTCTATAACTCGAATGCAGTGCTGCATCCAGTCTTTGTAACCCCATGCAGTGCTGCATCCAGTCTGTGTAACTCCATGCAGTGCTGTATCCAGTCTGTGTAACTCTATGCAGTGCTGCATTCACTCTGTGTAACTCCATAAAGTGATGCATCCAGTCTGTGTTAATCCATGCAGTGCTGCATCCCGTCTCTGTAACTCCATGCAGTGCTGCATCCAGACATTGTAACTCCATGCAGTGCTGCATCCAGTCTGTGACTCCGTGCAGTGCTGCATCCAGTCTCTATAACTCTAATGCAGTGCTGCATTCTGACTTTGTAACCCCATGCAGTGCTGCATTCAGTCAGTGTACTTCCATGCAGTGCAGGATCTAGTCTGTGTAACTCCATGCAGTGCTGCATCCAGTTTCGATAACTCCATGCAGTGCTGCATCCAGTCTGTGTAACTCCATAAAGTGATGCATCCAGTCTGTGTTACTCCATGCAGTGCTTCATCCCGTCTCTGTAACTTCCTGCAGTGCTCCATCCAGTCTGTGTAACTCCATAAAGTGATGCATCCTGTCTGTGTCACTCCATGCAGTGCTTCATCCCGTCTCTGTAACTTCATGCAATGCTGCATCCAGTCTGTGTAACACCATACAGTGAGGCATCCAGATATTGTAACCCCATGCAGTGCTGCGTCCAGTCTGTGTACCTCCATGCAGTGTTGCTTCCAGTTTCGATAACTCCATGCAGTGCTGCATCCAGTCTGTGTGACTCCATTCAGTGCTGCATCCAGTCTCTATAACTCGAATGCAGTGCTGCATCCAGTCATTGTAACCCCATGCAGTGCTGCATCCAGTCTGTGTGACTCCATTCAGTGCTGCATCCAGTCTCTATAACTCGAATGCAGTGCTGCATCCAGTCTGTGTGACTCCATGCAGTGCTGCATCCAGTCTCTGTAACTCCATGCAGAGCTGAATCCAGTCTGTCTGACTCCATGCAGTGCTGCATCCAGTCTGTGTAACTCCAATGCAGTGCTGCATCCAGTCTCTATAACACCAATGCAGTGCTCTATCCAGCCTGTGTGACTCCATGCAGTGCTGCATCCAGTCTCTATGACTCCATGCAGTGCTGCATCCAGTCTCTGTAATTCCATGCACCTCTGCAGCCAGTCTCTGTAACTCCAATGCAGTGCTAGATCCCGTCTGTGTGACTCCATGCAGTGCTGCATCCAGTCTGTGTCACTCCATGCAGTGCTGTATCTAGTCTCTGTAACTCCATGCAGTGCTGCATCCAGCCTCTGTAACTCCAATGCAGTGCTGCATCCAGTCTCTATAACACCAATGCAGTGCTGTATCCAACCTGTGTGACTCCATGCAGTGCTGCATCCAGTCTCTATGACTCCATGCAGTGCTGCATCCAGTCACTGCAACTCCATGCAGTGCTGCATCCAGTCTGTGTAACTCCATACATTGCTGCATCCAGTCTCTGTAACTCCATGCAGTGCTGCTTTTAGTCTGTGTAACCCCATGCAGTGCTGAATCCAGTCTGTGTAACTCCAATGCAGTGCTGCATCCAGTCAGTGTACTTCCATGCAGTGCAGGATCTAGTCTCTGTAACTCCATGCAGTGCTGCATCCAGTTTCGATAACTCCATGCAGTGCTGGATCCTGTCTGTGTAACTCCATAAAGTGATACATCCAGTCTGTGTTACTCCATGCAGTGCTGCATCCAGTCTGTGTAACACCATTCAGTGATGCATCCAGACATTGTAACTCAATGCAGTGCTGCATCCAATCTCTATAACTCTAATGCAGTGCTGCATCCAGTTTCGATAACTCCATGCAGTGCTGCATCCAGTCTGTATGACTCCATGCAGTGCTGCATTCACTCTGTGTAACTCCATAAAGTGATGCATCCAGTCTGTGTCACTCCATGCAGTGCTTCATCCCGTCTGTGTAACTTCATGCAGTGTTGCATCCAGACATTGTAACTCCATGCAGTGCTGCATCCAGTCTCTATAACTTGAATGCAGTGCTGCATCCAGCCTCTGTAACCCAATGCAGTGCTGCATCCAGTCTGTGTAACTCCATGCAGTGCTGCATCCAGCCTGTGTGACTCCATGCAGTTCTGTATCCCGTCTTTATAACTCAAATGCATTGCTGCACCCTGTCTGTGTAACTCCATGCAGTGCTGCATCCAGTCTCTATAACACCATGCAGTGCTGCATCCAGTCTGTGTAACTACATACAGTGATGTATCCAGTCTGTGTAGCTCCATGCAGTGCAGATCCAGTCTCTATATCTCAAATGCAGTGCTGCATCCAGTTTCGATAACTCCATACAGTGCTGCATCCAGTCTGTGTAACCCAATGCAGTGCTGCATCCAGTTCCGATAACTCCATGCAGAGCTGCATCCAGTCAGTGTAACTCCATGCAGTGCTGCATCCCGTCTCTGTAACTTCATGCAGTGCTGCATCCAGTCTGTGTAACACCATACAGTGATGCATCCAGTCAGTGTAACTCCATGCAGTGCTGCATCCCGTCTCTGTAACTTCATGCAGTGCTGTATCCAGTCTGTGTAACACCATACAGTGATGCATCCAGTCATTGTAACTCCATGCAGTGCTGCATACAGTCTCTCTAAATGCATGCAGTGCTGGATCTAGCCTTTGTAACTCCAATGCAGTGCTGGAGCCAGTTTCTGTAACTCCATGCAGTGCTGTATCCAGTCTGTGTGACTCCATGCAGTGCTGCATTCAGTCTCTGTAACTCCATGCAGAGCTGCATCCAGTCTGTGTGACTCCATGCAGTGCTGCATCCAGTCTCTGTAACTCCATGCAGAGCTGAGTCCAGTCTGTCTGACTCCATGCAGTGCTGCATCCAGTCTGTGTAACTCCAATGCAGTACTGCATCCAGTCTCTATAACACCAATGCAGTGCTGTATCCAGCCTGTGTGACTCCATGCAGTGCTGCATCCAGTCTCTATGACTCCATGCAGTGCTGCTTCCAGTCTCTGTAATTCCATGCACCTCTGCAGCCAGTCTCTGTAACTCCAATGCAGTGCTAGATCCCGTCTGTGTGACTCCATGCAGTGCTGCATCCAGTCTGTGTCACTCCATGCAGTGCTGTATCTAGTCTCTGTAACTCCATGCAGTGCTGCATCCAGCCTCTGTAACTCCAATGCAGTGCTGCATCCAGTCTCTATAACACCAATGCAGTGCTGTATCCAGCCTGTGTGACTCCATGCAGTGCTGCATCCAGTCTCTATGACTCCATGCAGTGCTGCATCCAGTCTCTGTAATTCCATGCACTTCTGCATCCAGTCTCTGTAACTCCAATGCAGTGCTAGATCCAGTCTGTGTGACTCCATGCAGTGCTGCATCCAGTCTCTGTAACTCCATGCAGAGCTGCATCCAGTCTCTATAACTTGAATGCAGTGCTGCATCCAGTCTGTGTAACACCATGCAGTGCTGCATACCGTCTGTGTAACTCCATGCAGTGCTGTATCTAGTCTCTGTAACTCCATGCAGTGCTGCATCCAGCCACTGTAACTCCATGCAGTGCTGCATCCCACGTCTCCATGCAGTGCTGCATCCAGTTTGTGCAACTCCATACAATGATGCATCCAGTCTCTGTAGCTCCAATCAGTGTTGCATTCAGTCAGTGTAACTCCATGCAGTGCTGGATCTATCCTGTGTAACACCAATGCAGTGATCGAGCCTGTCTCTGTAACTGCATGCAGTGCTGTATCCAGCCTCTGTAAATCCATGCAGTGCTGCATCCCGTCTCTGTAACTCCATGCAGTGCTGCATCCTGTCTGCGTATCTCCATACAGTGATGCATCCAGTCAGTGTACTTCCATGCAGTGCTGCATCCAGTCTGTGTAAATCCATGCAGTGCTGCATCCAGTTTCGATAACTCCATGCAGTGCTGCATCCAGTCTGTGTAACTCCATGCAGTGCTGCATCCAGTCTGTGTATCTCCATATGGCGCTGCATCCAGTCAGTGTACTTCCATGCAGTGCTGCATCCCGTCTGTGTGACTCCATGTAGTGCTGCATCCAGTCTCTATGACTCCATGCAATGCTGCATCCGGTCTGTGTGACTCCATGCAGTGCTGCATCCAGTCTCTGTAACTCCAATGCAGTGCTAGATCCAGTCTGTGTGACTCCATGCAGTGCTGCATCCAGTCTCTGTAACTCCATGCAGAGCTGCATCCAGTCTCTATAACTTGAATGCAGTGCTGCATCCAGTCTGTGGACCACCATACAGTGATGCATCCAGACATTGTAATTCCACGCAGTGCTGCATCCAGTCTGTGGCTCCATGCAGTGCTGCATCCAGTCTCTATAACTCTAATGCAGTGCTGCATCCTGTCTTTGTAACCCCATGCAGTGCTGCATCCAGTCTGTGTAACTCCATGCAGTGCTGCATCCAGTCTCTGTAACTCCATGCAGAGCTGAATCCAGTCTGTCTGACTCCATGCAGTGCTGCATCCAGTCTGTGTAACTCCAATGCAGTGCTGCATCCAGTCTCTATAACACCAAATGCAGTGCTGTATCCAGCCTGTGTGACTCCATGCAGTGCTGCATCCAGTCTCTATGACTCCATGCAGTGCTGCATCCAGTCACTGCAACTCCATGCAGTGCTGCATCCAGTCTGTGTAACTCCATACATTGCTGCATCCAGTCTCTGTAACTCCATGCAGTTCTGCATCCAGTCTGTGTAACTCCAATGCAGTGCTGCATCCAGTCAGTGTACTTCCATGCAGTGCAGGATCTAGTCTCTGTAACTCCATGCAGTGCTGCATCCAGTTTCGATAACTCCATGCAGTGCTGGATCCTGTCTGTGTAACTCCATAAAGTGATGCATCCAGTCTGTGTTACTCCATGCAGTGCTGCATCCAGTCTGTGTAACACCATTCAGTGATGCATCCAGACATTGTAACTCAATGCAGTGCTGCATCCAATCTCTATAACTCTAATGCAGTGCTGCATCCAGTTTCGATAACTCCATGCAGTGCTGCATCCAGTCTGTATGACTCCATGCAGTGCTGCATTCACTCTGTGTAACTCCATAAAGTGATGCATCCAGTCTGTGTCACTCCATGCAGTGCTTCATCACGTCTGTGTAACTTCATGCAGTGTTGCATCCAGACATTGTAACTCCATGCAGTGCTGCATCCAGTCTCTATAACTTGAATGCAGTGCTACATCCAGCCTCTGTAACCCAATGCAGTGCTGCATCCAGTCTGTGTAACTCCATGCAGTGCTGCATCCAGCCTGTGTGACTCCATGCAGTTCTGTATCCCGTCTTTATAACTCAAATGCATTGCTGCACCCTGTCTGTGTAACTCCATGCAGTGCTGCATCCAGTCTCTATAACACCATGCAGTGCTGCATCCAGTCTGTGTAACTACATACAGTGATGTATCCAGTCTGTGTAGCTCCATGCAGTGCAGATCCAGTCTCTATATCTCAAATGCAGTGCTGCATCCAGTTTCGATAACTCCATACAGTGCTGCATCCAGTCTGTGTAACCCAATGCAGTGCTGCATCCAGTTCCGATAACTCCATGCAGAGCTGCATCCAGTCAGTGTAACTCCATGCAGTGCTGCATCCCGTCTCTGTAACTTCATGCAGTGCTGCATCCAGTCTGTGTAACACCATACAGTGATGCATCCAGTCAGTGTAACTCCATGCAGTGCTGCATCCCGTCTCTGTAACTTCATGCAGTGCTGTATCCAGTCTGTGTAACACCATACAGTGATGCATCCAGTCATTGTAACTCCATGCAGTGCTGCATACAGTCTCTCTAAATGCATGCAGTGCTGGATCTAGCCTTTGTAACTCCAATGCAGTGCTGGAGCCAGTTTCTGTAACTCCATGCAGTGCTGTATCCAGTCTGTGTGACTCCATGCAGTGCTGCATTCAGTCTCTGTAACTCCATGCAGAGCTGCATCCAGTCTGTGTGACTCCATGCAGTGCTGCATCC
Source organism: Hemiscyllium ocellatum (assembly GCF_020745735.1). Classification (NCBI taxonomy): domain Eukaryota; kingdom Metazoa; phylum Chordata; class Chondrichthyes; order Orectolobiformes; family Hemiscylliidae; genus Hemiscyllium; species Hemiscyllium ocellatum. The sequence continues at coordinate 64,507,017 of NC_083414.1, forward strand.
AGTCTCTGTAACTCCATGCAGAGCTGAGTCCAGTCTGTCTGACTCCATGCAGTGCTGCATCCAGTCTGTGTAACTCCAATGCAGTACTGCATCCAGTCTCTATAACACCAATGCAGTGCTGTATCCAGCCTGTGTGACTCCATGCAGTGCTGCATCCAGTCTCTATGACTCCATGCAGTGTGCTTCCAGTCTCTGTAATTCCATGCACCTCTGCAGCCAGTCTCTGTAACTCCAATGCAGTGCTAGATCCCGTCTGTGTGACTCCATGCAGTGCTGCATCCAGTCTGTGTCACTCCATGCAGTGCTGTATCTAGTCTCTGTAACTCCATGCAGTGCTGCATCCAGCCTCTGTAACTCCAATGCAGTGCTGCATCCAGTCTCTATAACACCAATGCAGTGCTGTATCCAGCCTGTGTGACTCCATGCAGTGCTGCATCCAGTCTCTATGACTCCATGCAGTGCTGCATCCAGTCTGTGTTAATCCATGCAGTGCTGCATCCAGTCTCTGTAACTCCAATGCAGTGCTAGATCCAGTCTGTGTGACTCCATGCAGTGCTGCATCCAGTCTCTGTAACTCCATGCAGAGCTGCATCCAGTCTCTATAACTTGAATGCAGTGCTGCATCCAGTCTGTGTAACACCATGCAGTGCTGCATACCGTCTGTGTAACTCCATGCAGTGCTGTATCTAGTCTCTGTAACTCCATGCAGTGCTGCATCCAGCCACTGTAACTCCATGCAGTGCTGCATCCCACGTCTCCATGCAGTGCTGCATCCAGTTTGTGCAAATCCATACAATGATGCATCCAGTCTCTGTAGCTCCAATCAGTGTTGCATTCAGTCAGTGTAACTCCATGCAGTGCTGGATCTATCCTGTGTAACACCAATGCAGTGATCGAGCCTGTCTCTGTAACTGCATGCAGTGCTGTATCCAGCCTCTGTAAATCCATGCAGTGCTGCATCCCGTCTCTGTAACTCCATGCAGTGCTGCATCCTGTCTGCGTATCTCCATACAGTGATGCATCCAGTCAGTGTACTTCCATGCAGTGCTGCATCCAGTCTGTGTAACTCCATGCAGTGCTGCATCCAGTTTCGATAACTCCATGCAGTGCTGCATCCAGTCTGTGTAACTCCATGCAGTGCTGCATCCAGTCTGTGTATCTCCATATGGCGCTGCATCCAGTCAGTGTACTTCCATGCAGTGCTGCATCCCGTCTGTGTGACTCCATGTAGTGCTGCATCCAGTCTCTATGACTCCATGCAGTGCTGCATCCGGTCTGTGTGACTCCATGCAGTGCTGCATCCAGTCTCTGTAACTCCAATGCAGTGCTAGATCCAGTCTGTGTGACTCCATGCAGTGCTGCATCCAGTCTCTGTAACTCCATGCAGAGCTGCATCCAGTCTCTATAACTTGAATGCAGTGCTGCATCCAGTCTGTGGACCACCATACAGTGATGCATCCAGACATTGTAATTCCACGCAGTGCTGCATCCAGTCTGTGGCTCCATGCAGTGCTGCATCCAGTCTCTATAACTCTAATGCAGTGCTGCATCCTGTCTTTGTAACCCCATGCAGTGCTGCATCCAGTCTGTGTAACTCCATGCAGTGCTGCATCCAGTTTCGATAACCCCATGCAGTGCTGCATCCAGTCTGTGTGACTCCATGCAGTGCTGCATCCAGTCTGGGTAACTCAATGCTGTGCTGGATCCTGTCTCTGTAATGGCATGCAGTGCTGCATCTAGCCTGTGTAACTCCAATGCGGTTCTGGAAACTGTCTGTGGAGCTCCATGCAGTGCTGCATCCAATCTGTGTAACTCCATGCAGTGCTGCATCCAGTCACTGCAACTCCATGCAGTGCTGCATCCAGTCTGTGTAACTCCATACATTGCTGCATCCAGTCTCTGTAACTCCATGCAGTGCTGCTTTTAGTCTGTGTAACCCCATGCAGTGCTGAATCCAGTCTGTGTAACTCCAATGCAGTGCTGCATCCAGTCAGTGTACTTCCATGCAGTGCAGGATCTAGTCTCTGTAACTCCACGTAGTGCTGCATCCCGTCTGTGTAACACCATGCAGTGCTGGATCCTGTCTGTGTAACTCCATAAATTAATGCATCCTGTCTGTGTAGCTCAATGCAGTGTTGCATCCAGTTTCGATAACTCCATGCAGTGCTGTATCCAGTCTGTGTAACTCCAATGCAGTGCTGCATCCAGTCAGTGGATACAGAATTACATGGATTTACAAAGGCTGGATGCAGCACTACATGGAGTTACACAGACCTGATCCAGCACTGCATGGAGTTACACTGACTGGATGCAGCACTGCGTGGAGCTACAAAGACTGGATGCAGCACTGCGTGGAGTTACACAGACTGGATGCAGCACTGCATGGAGTCACACGGACTGAATGCAGCACTGCATGGAGCTACACAGACTGGATGCAGCACTGCATGGAGTTACACAGACAGGATGCAGCACTGCATGGAGTTACACAGACTGGATGCATCACTTTATGGAGTTACTCAGATGAGATGCAGCACTGCATTGAGTTACAGAGAAGGGATGCAGCACTGCATGGTGTTACACAGACGGGATGCAGCACTGCATGGAGTTACAGAGACTGGGAGCAGCACTGCATGGACTTACAGAGGCTGGATGCAGCACTGCATGGAGTTACAGAGACTGGATGTAGCACTGCATGGAGTTACACAGACGGGATCCCGCACTGCATGGAGTAATGGAGACTGGCTCCATCACTGCATTGGAGCTACACAGACTAGATTCAGCACTGCATGGAATTACACAGACTCGATACAGCGCTGCACGGTGTTACACGGACTGGATGCAGCACTGCATGGAGTTACAGAGGCTGAATGCAGCACTGCATGGAGTTACACAGACTGGATCCAGCACTGCATGGAGTTACAGACACTGTCTCCAGCACTGCATTGGAGTTACACAGGCTAGGCCCAGCACTGCCTGCATTTAGAGAGACTGTATGCAGCACTGCATGAAGTTAACAGACTGGATGCAGCACCGCATGGAGTCATAGAGACTCCCGTCTCTGTAACTTCATGCAGTGCTGCATCCAGTCTGTGTAACACCATACAGTGCTGCATCCAGTTCCGATAACTCCATGCAGTGCTGCATCCAGTCATTGTAGCTCCATGCAATGCTGCATACAGTCTCTTTAAATGCATGCAGTGCTGGATCTAGCCTTTGTAACTCCAATGCAGTGCTGCATCCAGCCTCTGTAACTCCATGCAGTGCTGCATCCCACGTCTCCATGCAGTGCTGCATCCAGTTTGTGCAACTCCATACAATGATGCATCCAGTCTTTGTAGCTCCAATCAGTGTTGCATTCCGTCAGTGTAACACCATGCAGTGCTGGATCTATCCTGTGTAACACCAATGCAGTGATCGAGCCTGTCTCTGTGACTGCATGCAGTGCTGTATCCAGCCTCTGTAAATCCATGCAGTGCTGCATCCCGTCTCTGTAACTCCATGCAGTGCTGCATCCAGTCTGCGTATCTCCATACAGTGATGCATCCAGTCAGTGTACTTCCATGCAGTGCTGCATCCAGTCTGTGTAACTCCATGCAGTGCTGCATCCAGTTTCGATAACTCCATGCAGTGCTGCATCCAGTCTGTGTAACTCCATGCAGTGCTGCATCCAGTCTGTGTATCTCCATACAGTGATGCATCCAGTCAGTGTACTTCCATGCAGTGCAGCATCCAGTCTCTTTAACCCAATGCAGTGCTGCATCCTGTCTTTGTAACCCCATGCAGTGCTGCATCCAGTCTGTGTAACTCCATGCAGTGCTGCATCCAGTTTTGATAACCCCATGCAGTGATGCATCCAGTCTGTGTGACTCCATGCAGTGCTGCATCCAGTCTGTGTAACTCAATGCTGTGCTGGATCCTGTCTCTGTAATGGCATGCAGTGCTGCATCTAGCCTGTGTAACTCCAATGCGGTTCTGGAAACTGTCTGTGGAGCTCCATGCAGTGCTGCATCCAATCTGTGTAACTCCATGCAGTGCTGCATCCAGTCACTGCAACTCCATGCAGTGCTGCATCCAGTCTGTGTAACTCCATACATTGCTGCATCCAGTCTCTGTAACTCCATGCAGTGCTGCTTTTAGTCTGTGTAACCCCATGCAGTGCTGAATCCAGTCTGTGTAACTACAATGCAGTGCTGCATCCAGTCAGTGTACTTCCATGCAGTGCAGGATCTAGCCTCTGTAACTCCACGTAGTGCTGCATCCCGTCTGTGTAACACCATGCAGTGCTGGATCCTGTCTGTGTAACTCCATAAATTAATGCATCCTGTCTGTGTAGCTCAATGCAGTGTTGCATCCAGTTTCGATAACGCCATGCAGTGCTGTATCCAGTCTGTGTAACTCTATGCAGTGCTGCATTCACTCTGTGTAACTCCATAAAGTGATGAATCCAGTCTGTGTAACTCCATGCAGTGCTTCATCCCGTCTGTGTAACTTCATGCAGTGCTGCATCCAGACATTGTAACTCCATGCAGTGCTGCATCCAGTCTGTGACTCCATGCAGTGCTGCATCCAGTCTGTGACTCCATGCAGTGCTGCATCCAGTCTCTATAACTCTAATGCAGTGCTGCATTCTGACTTTGTAACCCCATGCAGTGCTGCATTCAGTCTGTGTAGCTCCATGCAGTGCTGCATCCATTTAGGACAACTCCATGCAGTGCTGCATCCAGTCTGTGTAACTCCATGCAGTGCTGCATCCTGTGTGTAACTCCATAAAGTGATGCATCCAGTTTGTGCAACTCCATGCAGTGCTGCATCCAGTCTGTGTAACTCAATGCTGTGCTGGATCCTATCTCTGTAATGGCATGCAGTGCTGCATCTAGCCTGTGTAACTCCAATGCGGTTCTGGAAACTGTCTGTGGAGCTCCATGCAGTGCTGCATCCAATCTGTGTAACTCCATGCAGTGCTGCATCCAGTCACTGCAACTCCATGCAGTGCTGCATCCAGTCTGTGTAACTCCATACATTGCTGCATCCAGTCTCTGTAACTCCATGCAGTGCTGCTTTTAGTCTGTGTAACCCCATGCAGTGCTGAATCCAGTCTGTGTAACTCCAATGCAGTGCTGCATCCAGTCAGTGTACTTCCATGCAGTACAGGATCTAGCCTCTGTAACTCCACGTAGTGCTGCATCCCGTCTGTGTAACACCATGCAGTGCTGGATCCTGTCTGTGTAACTCCATAAATTAATGCATCCTGTCTGTGTAGCTCAATGCAGTGTTGCATCCAGTTTCGATAACTCCATGCAGTGCTGTATCCAGTCTGTGTAACTCTATGCAGTGCTGCATTCACTCTGTGTAACTCCATAAAGTGATGCATCCAGTCTGTGTCACTCCATGCAGTGCTTCATCCCGTCTGTGTCACTTCATGCAGTGCTGCATCCAGACATTGTAACTCCATGCAGTGCTGCATCCAGTCTCTATAACTCTAATGCAGTGCTGCATTCTGACTTTGTAACCCCATGCAGTGCTGCATTCAGTCTGTGTAGCTCCATGCATTGCTGCATCCATTTTGGATTACTCCATGCAGTGCTGCATCCAGTCTGTGTAACTCCATGCAGTGCTGCATCCTGTGTGTAACTCCATAAAGTGATGCATCCAGTTTGTGCAACTCCATGCAGTGCTGCATCCAGTTTCGATAACTCCATGCAGTGCTGCATCCAGTCTGTGTTCCTCCATGCAGTGCTGCATCCAGTCTCTATAACTTGAATGCAGTGCTGCATCCAGTCATTGTAACCCCATGCAGTGCTGCATCGAGTGTGTAACTCTATGCAGTGATGCATTCAGTCTGTGTAGCTCCATGCAGTGCTGCATCCATTTAGGACAACTCCATGCAGTGCTGCATCCTGTCTGTGTAACTCCATGCAGTGCTGCATCCTGTGTGTAACTCCATAAAGTGATGCATCCAGTTTGTGCAACTCCATGCAGTGCTGCATCCAGTCTGTGTAACTCAATGCTGTGCTGGATCCTGTCTCTGTAATGGCATGCAGTGCTGCATCTAGCCTGTGTAACTCCAATGCGGTTCTGGAAACTGTCTGTGGAGCTCCATGCAGTGCTGCATCCAATCTGTGTAACTCCATGCAGTGCTGCATCCAGTCACTGCAACTCCATGCAGTGCTGCATCCAGTCTGTGTAACTCCATACATTGCTGCATCCAGTCTCTGTAACTCCATGCAGTGCTGCTTTTAGTCTGTGTAACCCCATGCAGTGCTGAATCCAGTCTGTGTAACTCCAATGCAGTGCTGCATCCAGTCAGTGTACTTCCATGCAGTACAGGATCTAGCCTCTGTAACTCCACGTAGTGCTGCATCCCGTCTGTGTAACACCATGCAGTGCTGGATCCTGTCTGTGTAACTCCATAAATTAATGCATCCTGTCTGTGTAGCTCAATGCAGTGTTGCATCCAGTTTCGATAACTCCATGCAGTGCTGTATCCAGTCTGTGTAACTCTATGCAGTGCTGCATTCACTCTGTGTAACTCCATAAAGTGATGCATCCAGTCTGTGTCACTCCATGCAGTGCTTCATCCCGTCTGTGTCACTTCATGCAGTGCTGCATCCAGACATTGTAACTCCATGCAGTGCTGCATCCAGTCTCTATAACTCTAATGCAGTGCTGCATTCTGACTTTGTAACCCCATGCAGTGCTGCATTCAGTCTGTGTAGCTCCATGCATTGCTGCATCCATTTTGGATTACTCCATGCAGTGCTGCATCCAGTCTGTGTAACTCCATGCAGTGCTGCATCCTGTGTGTAACTCCATAAAGTGATGCATCCAGTTTGTGCAACTCCATGCAGTGCTGCATCCCGTCTCTGTAACTTCATGCAGTGTTGCATCCAGTCTGTGCAACTCCATAAAGTTATGCATCCAGTCTGTGCAGCTCCGTGCAGTGCTGTATTTCATCATTGGAACTCCAAGCAGTGCTGCATCCAATCTGTGTGACTCCATGCAGTGCTGCATCCAGTCTGTGTAACTCTATGCAGTGCTGCATCCAGTCTCTATAAATCCAAGCAGTGCTGCATCTAGCCTGTGTAACTCCAATGCGGCTCTGGGACCTGTCTGTGGAACTCCATGCAGTGCTGCATCTAGTCTCTATAACTCTAATGCAGTGCTGCATCCAGCCTGTGTGACTCCATGCAGTGCTGCATCCCATCTCTCTACCTCCATGCAGTGCTGGATCCAGTCTGTGTAACTCCGTGCAGTGCTGCATCCAGTCCGTGTAACACCATGCAGTGCTGCATCCCGTCTGTGTAACTCCATGCAGTGCTGCATTCAGCCTCTGTAACTCCATGCAGTGCTGCATCCAGTCCGTGTAACACCGTGCAGTGCTGTATCCAGTCTGTGTAATTCCATGCAGTGCTGAATCTAGTCTGTGTAGCTCCAATGCAGTGATGGAGCCAGTCTCCATTACTACATGCAGTGCGGGATCCCGTCTGTGTAACTCCATGCAGTGCTACATCCAGTCTCTGTAACTCCATGCAGTGCTGCATCCAGCCTCTGTAAATCCATGCAGTGCTGCTCCCAGTCTCTGTAACTCCATGCAGTGCTGCATCCCGTCTGTGTAACACCATGCAGTGCTGCATCCCTTCTCTGTAACTCAATGCAGTGCTGCATCTCATCTGAGTAACTCCATAAAGTGATGCATCCAGTCTGTGTAACTCCATGCAGTGCTGCATCCTGTCTGTGTAACTCGTGCAGTGCTGCATCCAGTCTGTGTAGCTCCATGCAGTGCTGCATTCAGTCCGTGTGAGGCCATGCAGTGCTGCATCCAGTCTCTATAACTTGAATGCAGTGCTGCATCCTGTCTCTGTAACCCAATGCAGTGCTGTTTCCAGTCTGTGTAACTCCATACAGTGATGCATCCAGTCAGTGTAACTCCATGCAGTGCTGCACCCAGTCTGTGTAACACCATACAGTGATGCATCCAGTCTGTGTAACTCCATGCAGTGCTGCATCCAGTCTGTGTCACTCCATGCAGTGCAGCATAAGTCTCTCTAAATGCATGCAGTGCTGGATCTAGCCTTTGTAACTCCAATGCAGTGCTGGAGCCAGTTTCGGAAACTCCATGAAGTGCTGGATCCAGTCTGTGTAACACCAATGCAGTGCAGCAACCCGTCTGTGTAACTCCATGCAGTGCTGTATCCAGTCTGTGTAACTCCATGCAGTGCTGCATCCAGTCTCTGTAACACCATGCAGTGCTGCATCCAGTCTGTGTAACTACATACAGTGATGTATCCAGTCTGTGTAGCTCCATGCAGTGCAGATCCAGTCTCTATAACTCGAATGCAGTGCTGCATCCTGTTTCGATAACTCCATACAGTGCTGCATCCAGTCTGTGTAACTCCATGCAGAGATGTATCCAGTCTGTGTAGCTCCATGCAGTGCTGCATCCAGTCTCTATAACTGGAATGCAGTGCTGCATCCAGTCCCTGTAACCCAATGCAGTGCTGCATCCAGTTCCGATAACTCCATGCAGTGCTACATCCAGTCTGTGTAACTCCATACAGTGATGCATCCAGTCAGTGTAACTCCATGCAGTGCTGCATCCCGTCTCTGTAACTTCATGCAGTGTTGCATCCAGTCTGTGTAACACCATACAGCGATGCATCCAGTCATTGTAACTCCATGCAGTGCTGCATACAGTCTCTCTAAATGCATGCAGTGCTGGATCTAGCCTTTGTAACTCCAGTGCAGTGCTGGAGCCAGTTTCTGTAACTCCATGAAGTGGTGGATCCAGTCTGTGTAACACCATGCAGTGCAGTAACCCGTCTGTGTAACTCCATGCAGTGCTGCATCCAATCTCTGTAACTCCATGCAGAGCTGCATCCAGTCTGTGTGACTCCATGCAGTGCTGCATCCAGTCTCTGTAACTCCATGCAGAGCTGCATCCAGTCTCTATAACTCCATGCAGTGCTGCATCCAGTCTGTGTGACTCCATGCAGTGCTGCATCCAGTCATTGTAACCCCATGCAGTGCTGCATCCAGTCTGTGTAACTCTATGCAGTGATGCATTCACTCTGTGTAACTTCATAAAGTGATGCATCTAGTCTGTGTAACTCCATGCAGTGCTGCATCCCGTCTCTGTAACTCCATGCAATGCTGCATCCAGTCTCTATAACTCCATGCAGTGCTGCATCCAGTCTGTGTGACTCCATGCAGTGCTGCATCCAGTCTCTGTAACCCAATGCAGTGCTGCATCCAGTCTGTGTAACTCCATGCAGTGCTGCATCCAGTTTCGATAACTACATGCAGTGCTGCATCCAGTCTGTGTAACTCCATGCAGTGATGCATCCAGTTTCGATAACTACATGCAGTGCTGCATCCTGTCTGTGTCACTCCATGCAGTGCTTCATCCCATCTCTGTGACTTCATGCAATGCTGCATGCTGTCTGTGTAACACCATGCAGTGATGCATCCAGACATTGTAACTCCATGCAGTGCTGCATCCTGTCTTTGTAACCCCATGCAGTGCTGCGTCCAGTCTGTGTACCTCCATGCAGTGTTGCATCCAGTTTCGATAACTCCATGCAGTGCTGCATCCAGTCTGTATGACTCCATGCAGTGCTGCATGCTGTCTCTATAACTCGAATGCAGTGCTGCATCCATCATTGTAACCCCATGCAGTGCTGCATCCGGTCTGTGTAACTCCATGCAGTGCTGCATCCAGTTTTGATAACTCCATGCAGTGCTGCATCCAGTCTGTGTTCCTCCATGCAGTGCTGCATCCAGTCTCTATAACTTGAATGCAGTGCTGCATCCAGTCATTGTAACCACATGCAGTGCTGCATCGAGTGTGTAACTCTATGCAGTGATGCATTCACTCTGTGTAACTTCATAAAGTGATGCATCCAGTCAGTGTAACTCCATGCAGTGCTGCATCCAGTCCGTGGGACTCCATGCAGTGCTGCATCCAGTCTCCATAACTCGAATGCAGTGCTGCATCCAGACTTTGTAACACCATACAGTGATGCATCCAGACATTGTAACTCCATGCAGTGCTGCATCCAGTCTGTGACTCCATTCAGTGCTGCATACAGTCTCTATAACTCTAATGCAGTGCTGCATCCAGTTTCGATAACTCGATGCAGTGCTGCATCAAGTCTGTATGACTCCATGCAGTGCAGCATGCAGTCTCTATAACTCAAATGCAGTGCTGCATCCAGTCATTGTAACCCCATGCAGTGCTGCATCCAGTCTGTGTAACTCCATGCAGTGCTGCATCCAGTCCGTGTAACTCCATGCAGTGCTTCATCCCGTCTCTGTAACTTCATGCAGTGCTGTATCCAGTCTGTGTAACACCATACAGTGATGCATCCAGACATTGTAACTCCATGCAGTGCTGCATCCAGTCTCTATAACTCCATGCAGTGCTGCATCCAGTCTGTGTGACTCCATGCAGTGCTGCATCTAGTCTGTGTAACTCCATGCAGTGCTGCATCCAGTTTCGATAACTCCATGCCGTGCTGCATCCAGTATGTTTGACTCCATGCAGTGTTGCATCCAGTCTCTATAACTCCATGCAGTGCTGCATCCAGTTTGTGTGACTCCATGCAGTGCTGCATCCAGTCTGTGTAACTCCATGCAGTGCCGCATCCCGTCTCTGTATCTCCATGCAGTGCTGCCTCCAGTCTCTGTAACTCCATGCAGTGCTGCATCCATTCTGTGTAACTCCATAAAGTGATGCATCCAGTCTGTGTCACTCCACGTAGTGTTTAATCCCGTCTCTGTAACTTCATGCAATGCTGCATCCAGTCTATGTAACACCATACAGTGAGGCATCCAGACATTGAAACTCCATGCAATGCTGCATCCTGTCTTTGTAACCCCATGCAGTGCTGCGTCCAGTCTGTGTACCTCCATGCAGTGTTGCATCCAGTTTCGATAACTCCATGCAGTGCTGCATCCAGTCTGTATGACTCCATGCAGTGCTGCATGCAGTCTCTATAAGTCGAATGCAGTGCTGCATCCAGTCATTGTAACCCCATGCAGTGCTGCATCCAGTCTGTGTAACTCCATGCAGCGCTGCATCCAGTTTTGATAACTCCATGCAATGCTGTATCCAGTCTGTGTAACTCTATGCAGTGATGCATTCACTCTGTGTAACTTCATAAAGTTATGCATCCAGTCTGTGTAACTCCATGCAGTGCTGCATCCAGTCTGTGTATCTCCATGAAGTGCTGCCTCCAGTCTCTGTAACCCAATGCAGTGCTGCATCCAATCTGTGTAACTCCATGCAGTGCTGCATCCAGTTTCGATAACTACATGCAGTGCTGCATCCAGTCTGTGTCACTCCACGCAGTGTTTGATCCCGTCTCTGTAACATCATGCAATGCTGCATCCAGTCTGTGTGACACCATACAGTGAGGCATCCAGACATTGTAACTCCATGCAGTGCTGCACCCTGTCTTTGTAACCCCATGCAGTGCTGCGACCAGTCTGTGTACCTCCATGCAGTGTTGCATCCAGTTTCGATAACTCCATGCATTGCTGCATCCAGTCTATGACTCCATGCAGTGCTGCATCCAGTCTCTATAACTCTAATGCAGTGCTACATCCTGTCTTTGTAACCCCATGCAGTGCTGCGTCCAGTCTGTGTAACTCCATGCAGTGCTGCATCCAGTCTCTATAACTCCATGCAGTGCTGCGTCCAGTCTGTGTGACTCCATGCAGTGCTGCCTCCAGTCTCTGTAACCCAATGCAGTGCTGTATCCAGTCTGTGTAACTCTATGCAGTGATGCATTCACTCTGTGTAACTTCATAAAGTTATGCACCCAGTCTGTGTAACTCCATGCAGTGCTGCATCCCATCCCTGTAACTCCATGCAGTGCTACATCCTGTTTGTGTCACCCCATACAGTGATGCATCCTGTCTGTGTAGCTCCATGCAGCGCTGTATTCAGTCAGTGTACCTCCATGCAGTGCTGCATCCAGTCTGTGTGACTCCATGCAGTGCTGCATCCAGTCTCTATAACTCGAATGCAGTGCTGCATCCAGTCTTTGTAACCCCATGCAGTGCTGCATCCAGTCTGTGTAACTCCACGCAGTGCTGTATCCAGTCTGTGTAACTCTATGCAGTGCTGCATTCACTCTGTGTAACTCCATAAAGTGATGCATCCAGTCTGTGTTAATCCATGCAGTGCTGCATCCCGTCTCTGTAACTCCATGCAGTGCTGCATCCAGACATTGTAACTCCATGCAGTGCTGCATCCAGTCTCTATAACTCTAATGCAGTGCTGCATTCTGACTTTGTAACCCCATGCAGTGCTGCATTCAGTCAGTGTACTTCCATGCAGTGCAGGATCTAGTCTGTGTAACTCCATGCAGTGCTGCATCCAGTTTCGATAACTCCATGCAGTGCTGCATCCAGTCTGTGTAACTCCATAAAGTGATGCATCCAGTCTGTGTTACTCCATGCAGTGCTTCATCCCGTCTCTGTAACTTCCTGCAGTGCTCCATCCAGTCTGTGTAACTCCATAAAGTGATGCATCCTGTCTGTGTCACTCCATGCAGTGCTTCATCCCGTCTCTGTAACTTCATGCAATGCTGCATCCAGTCTGTGTAACACCATACAGTGAGGCATCCAGATATTGTAACCCCATGCAGTGCTGCGTCCAGTCTGTGTACCTCCATGCAGTGCTGCATCCAGTCTCTATAACTCCATGCAATGCTGCATCCAGTTTGTGTGACTCCATGCAGTGCTGCATCCAGTCTGTGTAACTCCATGTAGTGCTGCATCCAGTTTTGATAACTCCATGCAGTGCTGCATCCTGTTTTTGTAACCCCATACAGTGATGCATCCTGTCTGTGTAGCTCCATGCAGTGCTGTATTCAGTCAGTGTACCTCCATGCAGTGCTGCATCCAGTCTCTGTGACTCCATGCAGTGCTGCATCCAGTCTCTATAACTCGAATGCAGTGCTGCATCCAGTCTTTGTAACCCCATGCAGTGCTGCATCCAGTCTGTGTAACTCCATGCAGTGCTGCATCCAGTCTGTGTAACTCTATGCAGTGCTGCATTCACTCTGTGTAACTCCATGCAGTGCTGCATCCAGTCTGTGTATCGCCATACAGTGATGCATCCAGTCAGTGTACTTCCATGCAGTGCAGGATCTAGTCTGTGTAACTCCATGCAGTGCTGCATCCAGTTTCGATAACTCCATGCAGTGCTGCATCCAGTCTGTGTGACTCCATGCAGTGCTTCATCCTGTCTCTGTAACTTCCTGCAGTCTGTGTAACACCATTCAGTGATGCATCCAGACATTGTAACTCAATGCAGTGCTGCGTCCAATCTCTATAACTCTAATGCAGTGCTGCATCCAGTTTCGATAACTCCATGCAGTGCTGCATCCAGTCTGTATGACTCCATGCAGTGCTGCATTCACTCTGTGTAACTCCATAAAGTGATGCATCCAGTCTGTGTCACTCCATGCAGTGCTTCATCCCGTCTGTGTAACTTCATGCAGTGCTGCATCCAGACATTGTAACTCCATGCAGTGCTGCATCCAGTCTGTGACTCCATGCAGTGCTGCATCCAGTCTCTATAACTCTAATGCAGTGCTGCATTCTGACTTTGTAACCCCATGCAGTGCTGCATTCAGTCTGTGTAGCTCCATGCAGTGCTGCATCCATTTTGGATAACTCCATGCAGTGCTGCATCCAGTCTGTGTAACTCCATGCAGTGCTGCATCCTGTCTGTGTAACTCCATAAAGTGATGCATCCAGTTTGTGTAACTCCATGCAGTGCTGCATTTCGTCAGTGTAACTCCATGCACTGCTGCATCCAGTCTGTGCAACTCCATAAAGTGATGCATCCAGACTGTGCAGCTCCATGCAGTGCTGTATTTCGTCATTGGAACTCCAAGCAGTGCTGCATCCAATCTGTGTGATTCCATGCAGTGCTGCATCCAGTCTGTGTAACTCTATGCAGTGCTGCATCCAGTCTCTATAACTCCATGCAGATCTGCATCTAGCCTGTGTAACTCCAATGCGGCTCTGGGACCTGTCTGTGGAACTCCATGCAGTGTTACATCTCGTCTCTATAACTCTAATGCAGTGCTGCATCCAACCTGTGTGACTCCATGCAGTGCTGCATCCCATCTCTCTAACTCCATGCAGTGCTGCATCCAGTCTGTGTAACTCTATACAGTGATGCATCCAGTCTGTGTAGCTGTGTTCCGTCAGTGTAACTCCTTGCAGTGCTGCATCCAATCTGTGTGACTCCAAGCAGTGCTGCATCCAGTCTCTATAACTCGAATGCAGTGCTGCATCCAGTCTGTGTGACTCCATGCAGTGCTGCATCCAGTCTCTATGACTCCATGCAGCGCTGCATCCAGTCTGTTAACTTCATGCAGTGCTGCATACAGTCTCTCTAAATGCATGCAGTGCTGGGCCTAGCCTGTGTAACTCCAATGCAGTGCTGGAGACGGTGTCTGTAACTCCATGCAGTGCTGGATCCAGTCTGTGTAACTCCGTGCAGTGCTGCATCCAGTCCGTGTAACACCATGCAGTGCTGCATCCCGTCTGTGTAACTCCATGCAGTGCTGCATCCAGCCTCTGTATCTTCATGCAGTGATGCATCCAGTCCGTGTAACACCGTGCAGTGCTGTATCCAGTCTGTGTAATTCCATGCTGTGCTGAATCTAGTCTGTGTAGCTCCAATGCAGTGATGGAGCCAGTCTCCATTACTCCATGCAGTGCGGGATCCCGTCTGTGTAACTCCATGCAGTGCAGCATCCAGCCTCTGTAACTCCATGCAGTGCTGCATCCAGTCTCTGTAACTCCATGCAGTGCTGCACCCCGTCTGTGTAACACCATGCAGTGCTGCATCCCTTCTCTGGAACTCAATGCAGTGCTGCTTCTCATCTGAGTAACTCCATAAAATGATGCATCCAGTCTGTGTAACTCCATGCAGTGCTGCATCCGGTCTGTGTGACTCCATGCAGAGCTGAATCCAGTCTGTGTGACTCCATGCAGTGCTGCATCCAGTCTCTATAACTTGAATGCAGTGCTGCATCCCGTCTCTGTAACCCAATGCAGTGCTGCATCCAGTCTGTGTAACTCCATACAGTGATGCATCCAGTCAGTGTAACTCCATGCAGTGCTGCATCCAGTCTGTGTAACACCATACAGTGGTGCATCCAGTCATTGTGACTCCATGCAGTGCTGCATCCTGTCTGTGTAACTCCATGCAGTGCTGCATAAGTCTCTCTAAATGCATGCAGTGCTGGATCTAGCCTTTGTAACTCCAATGCAGTGCTGGAGCCAGTTTTGGTAACTCCATTAGATGCTGGATCCAGTCTATGTAACACCATGCAGTGCAGCAACCCGTCTGTGTAACTCCATGCAGTGCTGTATCCAGTCTGTGTAACTCCATGCAGTGCTGCATCCAGTCTGTGTTACTCCATGCAGTGCTGCATAAGTCTCTCTAAATGCATGCAGTGCTGGATCTAGCCTTTGTAACTCCAATGCAGTGCTGGAGCCAGTTTCGGTAACTCCATTAGATGCTGGATCCAGTCTGTGTAACACCATGCAGTGCAGCAACCCGTCTGTGTAACTCCATGCAGTGCTGTATCCAGTCTGTGTAACTCCATGCAGTGCTGCATCCAGTCTCTGTAACACCATGCAGTGCTGCATCCACTCTGTGTAACTACATACAGTGATGTATCCAGTCTGTGTAGCTCCATGCAGTGCAGATCCAGTCTCTATAACTCAAATGCAGTGCTGCATCCTGTTTCGATAACTCCATACAGTGCTGCATCCAGTCTGTGTAACTCCATGCAGAGATGTATCCAGTCTGTGTAACTCCATGCAGTGCTGCACCCAGTCTCTATAACTGGATTGCAGTACTGCATCCAGTCCCTGTAACCCAATGCAGTGCTGCATCCAGTTCCGATAACTCCATGCAGTGCTGCATCCAGTCTGTGTGACTCCATACAGTGATGCATCCAGTCAGTGTAACTCCATGCAGTGCTGCAACCCGTCTCTGTAACTTCATGCAGTGTTGCATCCAGTCTGTGTAACACCATACAGCGATGCATCCAGTCATTGTAAATCCATGCAGTGTTGCATACAGTCTCTCTAAATGCATGCAGTGCTGGATCTAGCCTTTGTAACTCCAATGCAGTGCTGGAGCCAGTTTCTGTAACTCCATGAAGTGGTGGATCCAGTCTGTGTAACACCATGCAGTGCAGTAACCCGTCTGTGTGACTCCATGCAGTGCTGCATCCAATCTCTGTAACTCCATGCAGAGCTGCATCCAGTCTGTGTGACTCCATGCAGTGCTGCATCCAGTCTGTTTAACTCCATGCAGAGCTGCATCCAGTCTCTATAACTCAAATGCAGTGCTGCATCCAGTCATTGTAACCCCATGCAGTGCTGCATCCAGTCCGTGTAACTCCATGCAGTGCTTCATCCCGTCTCTGTAACTTCATGCAGTGCTGTATCCAGTCTGTGTAACACCATACAGTGATGCATCCAGACATTGTAACTCCATGCAGTGCTGCATCCAGTCTGTGACTCCATGCAGTGCTGCATCCAGTCTCTATAACTCCATGCAGTGCTGCATCCAGTCTGTGTGACTCCATGCAGTGCTGCATCCAGTCTGTTTAACTCCATGCAGAGCTGCATCCAGTCTGTGTAACACGAATGCAGTGCTGCATCCAGTCTGTGTAACTCCATGCAATGATGCATCCAGTCTCTGTAACTCCATGCAGTGCTGCATCCCATCTCTGTAACTCCATGCAATGATGCACCCAGTCTCTGTAGCTCCAATCAGTGTTGCATTCCGTCAGTGTAACTCCATGCAGTGCTGGATCTATCCTGTGTAACACCGATGCAGTGATCGAGCCTGTCTCTCTAACTGCATGCAGTGCTGTTTCCAGTCTCTGTAACTCCATGCAGTGCTGCATCCCATCTGTGTAACACCATGCAGTGCTGCATACTGTCTGTGCAACTCCATAAATTAATGCATCCAGTCTGTGTAACTCCATGCAGTGCCGTATCTAGTCTGTGTAACTCCAATGCAGTGATGCATCCAGTCTGTGTGACTCCATGCATGCTGCATCCAGTTTCTGTAACTCAATGCAGAGCTGAATCCAGTTGTGTGACTCCATGCAGTGCTGCATCCAGTCTCTATAACTCCATGCAGTGCTGCATCCAGTTTCGATAACTCCATGCAGTGCTGCATCCAGTCTGTTTAACTCCATGCAGTGCTGCATAAGTCTCTCTAAATGCATGCAGTGCTGGATCTAGCCTTTGTAACTCCAATGCAGTGCTGGAGCCAGTTTCGGTAACTCCATTAGGTGCTGGATCTAGTCTGTGTAACACCATGCAGTGCAGCAACCCGTCTGTGTAACTCCATGCAGTGCTGTATCCAGTCTGTGTAACTCCATGCAGTGCTGCATCCAGTCTCTGTAACACCATGCAGTGCTGCATCCAGTCCGTGTAACACCGTGCAGTGCTGTATCCAGTCTGTGTGACTCCATGCAGTGCTGCATCCAGTCTCTATGACTCCATGCAGCGCTGCATCCAGTCTGTTAACTTCATGCAGTGCTGCATACAGTCTCTCTAAATGCATGCAGTGCTGGGCCTAGCCTGTATAACTCCAATGCAGTGCTGGAGACGGTGTCTGTAACTCCATGCAGTGCTGGATCCAGTCTGTGTAACTCCGTGCAGTGCTGCATCCAGTCCGTGTAACACCATGCAGTGCTGCATCCCGTCTGTGTAACTCCATGCAGTGCTGCATCCAGCCTCTGTAACTTCATGCAGTGATGCATCCAGTCCGTGTAACACCGTGCAGTGCTGTATCCAGTCTGTGTAATTCCATGCTGTGCTGAATCTAGTCTGTGTAGCTCCAATGCAGTGATGGAGCCAGTCTCCAGTACTCCATGCAGTGCGGGATCCCGTCTGTGTAACTCCATGCAGTGCAGCATCCAGCCTCTGTAACTCCATGCAGTGCTGCATCCAGTCTCTGTAACTCCATGCAGTGCTGCACCCCGTCTGTGTAACACCATGCAGTGCTGCATCCCTTCTCTGTAACTCAATGCAGTGCTGCTTCTCATCTGAGTAACTCCATAAAGTGATGCATCCAGTCTGTGTAACTCCATGCAGTGCTGCATCCAGTCTGTGTGACTCCATGCAGTGCTGCATCCAGTCTCTATAACCTGAATGCAGTGCTGCATCCAGTCTCTGTAACCCAATGCAGTGCTGCATCCAGTCTGTGTAACTCCATACAGTGATGCATCCAGTCAGTGTAACTCCATGCAGTGCTGCATCCAGTCTGTGTAACACCATACAGTGGTGCATCCAGTCATTGTGACTCCATGCAGTGCTGCATCCCGTCTGTGTAACTCCATGCAGTGCTGCATAAGTCTCTCTAAATGCATGCAGTGCTGGATCTAGCCTTTGTAACTCCAATGCAGTGCTGGAGCCAGTTTTGGTAACTCCATTAGATGCTGGATCCCGTCTGTGTAACTCCATGCAGTGCTGTATCCAGTCAGTGTAACTCCATGCAGTGCTGCATAAGTCTCTCTAAATGCATGCAGTGCTGGATCTAGCCTTTGTAACTCCAATGCAGTGCTGGAGCCAGTTTCGGTAACTCCATTAGATGCTGGATCCAGTCTGTGTAACACCATGCAGTGCAGCAACCCGTCTGTGTAACTCCATGCAGTGCTGCATCCAGTCTGTGTAACTCCATGCAGTGCTGCATCCAGTCTCTGTAACTCCATGCAGTGCTGCATCCAGTCTGTGTAACTACATACAGTGATGTATCCAGTCTGTGTAGCTCCATGCAGTGCAGATCCAGTCTCTATAACTCAAATGCAGTGCTGCATCCTGTTTCGATAACTCCATACAGTGCTGCATCCAGTCTGTGTAACTCCATGCAGAGATGTATCCAGTCTGTGTAACTCCATGCAGTGCTGCACCCAGTCTCTATAACTGGATTGCAGTACTGCATCCAGTCCCTGTAACCCAATGCAGTGCTGCATCCAGTTCCGATAACTCCATGCAGTGCTGCATCCAGTCTGTGTGACTCCATGCAGTGCTGCATCCAGTCTGTGTAACTCCATACAGTGATGCATCCAGTCAGTGTAACTCCATGCAGTGCTGCAACCCGTCTCTGTAACTTCATGCAGTGTTGCATCCAGTCTGTGTAACACCATACAGCGATGCATCCAGTCATTGTAAATCCATGCAGTGTTGCATACAGCTCTCTTAATGCATGCAGTGCTGGATCTAGCCTTTGTAACTCCAATGCAGTGCTGGAGCCAGTTTCTGTAACTCCATGAAGTGGTGGATCCAGTCTCTGTAACTCCATGCAGTGCTGCATCCAGTCTGTGTAACTACATACAGTGATGTATCCAGTCTGTGTAGCTCCATGCAGTGCAGATCCAGTCTCTATAACTCAAATGCAGTGCTGCATCCTGTTTCGATAACTCCATACAGTGCTGCATCCAGTCTGTGTAACTCCATGCAGAGATGTATCCAGTCTATGTAACTCCATGCAGTGCTGCACCCAGTCTCTATAACTGGATTGCAGTACTGCATCCAGTCCCTGTAACCCAATGCAGTGCTGCATCCAGTTCCGATAACTCCATGCAGTGCTGCATCCAGTCTGTGTGACTCCATGCAGTGCTGCATCCAGTCTGTGTAACTCCATACAGTGATGCATCCAGTCAGTGTAACTCCATGCAGTGCTGCAACCCGTCTCTGTAACTTCATGCAGTGTTGCATCCAGTCTGTGTAACACCATACAGCGATGCATCCAGTCATTGTAAATCCATGCAGTGTTGCATACAGCTCTCTTAATGCATGCAGTGCTGGATCTAGCCTTTGTAACTCCAATGCAGTGCTGGAGCCAGTTTCTGTAACTCCATGAAGTGGTGGATCCAGTCTCTGTAACTCCATGCAGTGCTGCATCCAGTCTGTGTAACTACATACAGTGATGTATCCAGTCTGTGTAGCTCCATGCAGTGCAGATCCAGTCTCTATAACTCAAATGCAGTGCTGCATCCTGTTTCGATAACTCCATACAGTGCTGCATCCAGTCTGTGTAACTCCATGCAGAGATGTATCCAGTCTGTGTAACTCCATGCAGTGCTGCACCCAGTCTCTATAACTGGATTGCAGTACTGCATCCAGTCCCTGTAACCCAATGCAGTGCTGCATCCAGTTCCGATAACTCCATGCAGTGCTGCATCCAGTCTGTGTGACTCCATGCAGTGCTGCATCCAGTCTGTGTAACTCCATACAGTGATGCATCCAGTCAGTGTAACTCCATGCAGTGCTGCAACCCGTCTCTGTAACTTCATGCAGTGTTGCATCCAGTCTGTGTAACACCATACAGCGATGCATCCAGTCATTGTAAATCCATGCAGTGTTGCATACAGCTCTCTTAATGCATGCAGTGCTGGATCTAGCCTTTGTAACTCCAATGCAGTGCTGGAGCCAGTTTCTGTAACTCCATGAAGTGGTGGATCCAGTCTGTGTAACACCATGCAGTGCAGTAACCCGTCTGTGTAACTCCATGCAGAGCTGTATCCAGTCTGTGTGACTCCATGCAGTGCTGCATCCAGTCTGTTTAACTCCATGCAGAGCTGCATCCAGTCTGTGTAACACGAATGCAGTGCTGCATCCAGTCTCTGTAACTCCATGCAGTGCTGCATCCCATCTCTGTAACTCCATGCAATGATGCATCCAGTCTCTGTAACTCCATGCAGTGCTGCATCCCATCTCTGTAACTCCATGCAATGATGCATCCAGTCTCTGTAGCTCCAATCAATGTTGCATTCCGTCAGTGTAACTCCATGCAGTGCTGGATCTATCCTGTGTAACACCGATGCAGTGATCGAGCCTGTCTCTGTAACTGCATGCAGTGCTGTTTCCAGTCTCTGTAACTCCATGCAGTGCTGCATCCCATCTGTGTAACACCATGCAGTGCTGCATACTGTCTGTGCAACTCCATAAATTAATGCATCCAGTCTGTGTAACTCCATGCAGTGCCGTATCTAGTCTGTGTAACTCCAATGCAGTGCTGCATCCAGCCTCTGTAACTCCATGCAGAGCTGCATCCAGTCTGTGTGAATCCATGCATGCTGCATCCAGTCTCTGTAACTCAATGCAGAGCTGAATCCAGTCTGTGTGACTCCATGCAGTGCTGCATCCAGTCTCTATAACTCCATGCAGTGCTGCATCCCGTTTCGATAACTCCATGCAGTGCTGCATCCAGTCTCTGTAACACCATGCAGTGCTGCATCCAGTCTGTGTAACTACATACAGCGATGTATCCAGTCTGTGTAGCTCAATGCAGTGCAGATCCAGTCTCTATAACTCGAATGCAGTGCTGCATCCTGTTTCGATAACTCCATACAGTGCTGCATCCAGTCTGTGTAACTCCATGCAGAGATGTATCCAGTCTGTGTAACTCCATACAGTGATGCATCCAGTCATTGTGACTCCATGCAGTGCTGCATCCAGTCTGTGTCACTCCATGCAGTGCTGCATAAGTCTCTCTAAATGCATGCAGTGCTGGATCTAGCCTTTGTAACTCCAATGCAGTGCTGGAGCCAGTTTCAATAACTCCATGAAGTGTTGGATCCAGTCTGTGTAACTCCATGCAGTGCAGCAACCCGTCTGTGTAACTCCATGCAGTGCTGTATCCAGTCTGTGTAACTCCATGCAGTGCTGCATCCAGTCTCTGTAACACCATGCAGTGCTGCATCCAGTCTGTGTAACTACATACAGTGATGTATCCAGTCTGTGTAGCTCCATGCAGTGCAGATCCAGTCTCTATAACTCGAATGCAGTGCTGCATCCTGTTTCGATAACTCCATTCAGTGCTGCATCCAGTCTGTGTAACTCCATGCAGAGATGTATCCAGTCTGTGTAGCTCCATGCAGTGCTGCATCCAGTCTGTGTCACTCCATGCAGTGCTGCATAAGTCTCTCTAAATGCATGCAGTGCTGGATCGAGCCTTTGTAACTCCAATGCAGTGCTGGAGCCAGTTTCTGTAACTCCATGAAGTGCTGGATCCAATCTGTGTAACACCATGCAGTGCAGTAACCCGTCTGTGTAAGTCCATGAAGTGCTGTATCCAGTCTGTGTAACTCCATGCAGAGCTGCATCCAGTCTGTGTGACTCCATGCAGTGCTGCATCCAGTCTGTGTAACTCCATGCAGAGCTGCATCCAGTCTGTGTAACTCCAATGCAGTGCTGCATCCAGCCTCTGTAACTCCATGCAGTGCTGCATCCCGTCTGTGTAACACCATGCAGTGCTGCATCCAGTCTGTGTAACTCCATAAATTAATGCATCCAGTCTGTGTAACTCCATGCAGTGCTGCAACCCGTCTGTGTAACTTCATGCAGTGCTGCATCCTGTCTGTGTAGCTCCATGCAGTGCTGCATTCAGTCAGTGTACCTCCATGCAGTGCTGCACCCAGTCTGTGCAACTCCATAAAGTGATGCATCCAGTCTGTGCAGCTCCATGCAGTGCTGTATTCCGTCATTGGAAATCCAAGCTGTGCTGCATCCAGTCTGTGTGACTCCATGCAGTGCTGCATCCAGTCTCTATAACTCGAATACAGTGCTGCATCCAGTCTGTGTGACTCCATGCAGTGCTGCATCCAGTCTCTATAACTCCATGCAGTTCTGCATCCAGTCTGTGTAACTCCATGCTGTGCTGCATCCAGTTTCGATAACTCCATGCAGTGCTATATCCCGTCTCTGTAACCCCATGCAGTGCTGCATCCAGTCTGTGTAGCACCATACAGTGATGCATCCAGTCTGTGTAACTCCATGCAGTGCTATATCCCGTCTCTGTAACTCCATGCAGTGCTGCATCCAGTCAGTGTACTTCCATGCAGTGCTGCATCCAGACTGTGTGACTCCATGCAGTGCTGCATCCAGTCTCTGTATCCCAATGCATTGCTGCATCCAGTCTGTGTAACTCCATGCAGTGCTGCATCCAGTTTTGATAACTCCATGCAGTGCTGCATCCAGTCTGTGTAACTCCATAAAGTGAGGCATCCAGACATTGTAACTCCATGCAGTGCTGCATCCTGTCTTTGTAACCCGATGCAGTGCTGCGTCCAGTCTGTGTACCTCCATGCAGTGCTGCCTCCAGTCTCTGTAACCCAATGCAGTGCTGCATCCAATCTGTGTAACTCCATGCTGTGCTGCATCCAGTTTCGATAACTACATGCAGTGCTGCATCCTGTCTGTGTAACTCCATAAAGTGATGCATCCAGTCTGTGTCACTCCATGCAGTACTTCATCCCATCTCTGTAACTTCATGCAATGCTGCATCCAGTCTGTGTAACACCATACAGTGAGGCATCCAGACATTGTAACTCCATGCAGTGCTGCATCCTGTCTTTGTAACCCCATGCAGTGCTGCGTCCAGTCTGTGTACCTCCATGCAGTGTTGCATCCAGTTTAGATAACTCCATGCAGTGCTGCATCCAGTCTGTATGACTCCATGCAGTGCTGCATGCTGTCTCTATAACTCGAATGCAGTGCTGCATCCAGTCATTGTAACCCCATGCAGTGCTGCATCCAGTCTGTGTAGCTCCATAAAGTGATGCATCCTGTCTGTGTAACTCCATGCAGTGCTTCATCCCGTCTCTGTAACTTCATGCAATGCTGCATCCAGTCTGTGTAACACCATGCAGTGAGGCATCCAGACATTGTAACTCCATGCAGTGCTGCATCCTGTCTTTGTAACCCCATGCAGTGCTGCGTCCAGACTGTGTACCTCCATGCAGTGCTGCATCCAGTTTCGATAACTCCATGCAGTGCTGCATCCAGTCTGTATGACACCATGCAGTGCTGCATCCAGTCTCTATAACTTGAATGCAGTGCTGCATCCAGTCATTGTAACCCCATGCAGTGCTGCATCCAGTTTTGATAACTCCATGCAGTGCTGCATCCAGTCTGTGTAACTCCATAAAGTGAGGCATCCAGACATTGTAACTCCATGCAGTGCTGCATCCTGTCTTTGTAACCCGATGCAGTGCTGCGTCCAGTCTGTGTACCTCCATGCAGTGCTGCCTCCAGTCTCTGTAACCCAATGCAGTGCTGCATCCAATCTGTGTAACTCCATGCTGTGCTGCATCCAGTTTCGATAACTACATGCAGTGCTGCATCCAGTCTGTGTAACTCCATAAAATGATGCATCCAGTCTGTGTCACTCCATGCAGTACTTCATCCAATCTCTGTAACTTCATGCAATGCTGCATCCAGTCTGTGTAACACCATACAGTGAGGCATCCAGACATTGTAACTCCATGCAGTGCTGCATCCTGTCTTTGTAACCCCATGCAGTGCTGCGTCCAGTCTGTGTACCTCCATGCAGTGTTGCATCCAGTTTAGATAACTCCATGCAGTGCTGCATCCAGTCTGTATGACTCCATGCAGTGCTGCATGCTGTCTCTATAACTCGAATGCAGTGCTGCATCCAGTCATTGTAACCCCATGCAGTGCTGCATCCAGTCTGTGTAACTCCATGCAGTGCTGCATCCAGTTTTGATAACTCCATGCAGTGCTGTATCCAGTCTGTGTAACTCTATGCAGTGATGCATTCACTCTGTGTAACTTCATAAAGTTATGCATCCAGTCTGTGTAACTCCATGCAGTGCTGCATCCCGTCTCTGTAACTCCTTGCAGTGCTGCATCCAGTCTGTGTATCTCCAAGCAGTGCTGCCTACAGTCTCTGTAACCCAATGCAGTGCTGCATCCAGTCAGTGTACTTCCATGCAGTGCTGCATCCAGACTGTGTGACTCCATGCTTTGCTGCATCCAGTCTCTGTATCCCAATGCATTGCTGCATCCAGTCTGTGTAACACCATGCAGTGAGGCATCCAGACATTGTAACTCCATGCAGTGCTGCATCCTGTCTTTGTAACCCCATGCAGTGCTGCATCCAGTCTGTGTATCTCCATACAGTGATGCATCCAGTCAGTGTACTTCCATGCAGTGCTGCATCCAGTCCGTGGGACTCCATGCAGTGCTGCATCCTGTCTTTGTAACCCCATGCAGTGCTGCGTCCAGGCTGTGTACCTCCATGCAGTGCTGCATCCAGTCTCTATAACTTGAATGCAGTGCTGCATCCAGTCATTGTAACCCCATGCAGTGCTGCATCGAGACTGTGTAACTCTATGCAGTGATGCATTCACTCTGTGTAACTTCATAAAGTGACGCATCCAGTCTGTGTAACTCCATGCAGTGCTGTATCCCGTCTCTGTAACTCCATGCAGTGCTGTATCCAGTCTGTGTATCTCCATACAGTGATGCATCCAGTCAGTGTACTTCCATGCAGTGCTGCATCCAGTCCTTGGGACTCCATGCAGTGCTGCATCCAGTCTCTATAACTCGAATGCAGTGCTGCATCCAGTCTTTGTAACACCATACAGTGATGCATCCAGACATTGTAACTCCATGCAGTGCTGCATCCAGTCTGTGACTCCATTCAGTGCTGCATACAGTCTCTATAACTCAAATGCAGTGCTGCATCCAGTCATTGTAACCCCATGCAGTGCTGCATCCAGTCCGTGTAACTCCATGCAGTGCTTCATCCCGTCTCTGTAACTTCATGCAGTGCTGTATCCAGTCTGTGTAACACCATACAGTGATGCATCCAGACATTGTAACTCCATGCAGTGCTGCATCCAGTCTGTGACTCCATGCAGTGCTGCATCCAGTCTCTATAACTCCATGCAGTGCTGCATCCAGTCTGTGTGACTCCATGCAGTGCTGCATCTAGTCTGTGTAACTCCATGCAGTGCTGCATCCAGTTTCGTTAACTCCATGCCGTGCTGCTTCCAGTCTGTATGACTCCATGCAGTACTGCATCCAGTCTCTATAACTCCATGCAGTGCTGCATCCAGTTTGTGTGACTCCATGCAGTGCTGTATCCCATCTCTGTAACTCCATGCAGTGCTGCATCCAGTCTGTGTAACTCCATAAAGTGATGCATCCAGTCTGTGTCACTCCATGCAGTGCTTCATCCCGTCTCTGTAACTTCATGCAGTGCTGCATCCAGTCTGTGTAACACCATACAGTGATGCATCCAGACATTGTAACTCCATGCAGTGCTGCATCCTGTATTTGTAACCCCATGCAGTGCTGCGTCCAGTCTGTGTACCTCTATGCAGTGTTGCATCCAGTTTCGATAACTCCATGCAGTGCTGCATCCAGTCTGTATGACTCCATGCAGTTCTGCATGCAGTCTCTATAACTCGAAAGCAGTGCTGCATCCAGTCATTGTAACCCCATGCAGTGCTACATCCAGTCTGTGTAACTCCATGCAGTGCTGCATCCAGTTTTGATAACTCCAGGCAGTGCTGTATCCAGTCTGTGTAACTCTATGCAGTGATGCATTCACTCTGTGTAACTTCATAAAGTTATGCATCCAGTCTGTGTAACTCCATGCAGTGCTGCATCCCGTATCTGTAACTCCATGCAGTGCTGCATCCAGTCTGTGTATCTCCATGCAGTGCTGCCTCCAGTCTCTGTAACCCAATGCAGTGCTGCATCCAATCTGTGTAACTCCATGCAGTGCTGCATCCAGTTTCGATAACTACATGCAGTGCTGCATCCAGTCTGTGTAACTCCATAAAGTGATGCATCCAGTCTGTGTCACTCCATGCAGTGCTTCATCCCATCTCTGTAACTTCATGCAATGCTGCATCCAGTCTGTGTAACACCATACAGTGAGGCATCCAGACATTGAAACTCCATGCAGTGCTGCATCCTGTCTTTGTAACCCCATGCAGTGCTGCGTCCAGTCTGTGTACCTCCATGCAGTGTTGCATCCAGTTTCGATAACTCCATGCAGTGCTGCATCCAGTCTGTATGACTCCATGCAGTGCTGCATGCTGTCTCTATAACTCGAATGCAGTGCTGCATCCAGTCATTGTAACCCCATGCAGTGCTGCATCCAGTTTTGATAACTCCATGCAGTGCTGCATCCAGTTTTGATAACTCCATGCAGTGCTGTATCCAGTCTGTGTAACTCTATGCAGTGATGCATTCACTCTGTGTAACTCCATGCAGTGCTGCATCCCGTCTCTGTAACTCCATGCAGTGCTGCATCCAGTCTGTGTATCTCCATGCAGTGCTGCCTCCAGTCTCTGTGACCCAATGCAGTGCTGCATCCAATCTGTGTAACTCCATGCAGTGCTGCATCCAGTTTCGATAACTCCATGCAGTGCTGCATCCAGTCTGTGTAACTCCATAAAGTGATGCATCCAGTCTGCGTCACTCCATGCAGTGCTTCATCCCGTCTCTGTGACTCCATGCAGTGCTGCATCCAGTCTGTGTAACTCCATGCACTGCTGCACTCAGTCTGTGCAACTCCATAAAGTGATGCATCCCGTCTGTGCAGCTCCATGCAGTGCTGTATTCCGTCATTGGAAATCCAAGCTGTGCTGCATCCAGTCTGTGTGACTCCATGCAGTGCTGCATCCAGTCTCTATAACTCGAATGCAGTGCTGCATCCAGTCTGTGTGACTCCATGCAGTGCTGCATCCAGTCTCTATAACTCCATGCAGTTCTGCATCCAGTCTGTGTAACTCCATGCTGTGCTGCATCCAGTTTCAAAAACTCCAAGCAGTGCTATATCCCGTCTCTGTAACTTCATGCAATGCTGCATCCAGTCTGTGTAGCACCATACAGTGATGCATCCAGTCTGTGTAACTCCATGCAGTGCTATACCCCGTCTCTGTAACTCCATGCAGTGCTGCAACCAGTCAGTGTACTTCCATGCAGTGCTGCATCCAGACTGTGTGACTCCATGCAGTGCTGCGTCCAGTCTCTGTATCCCAATGCATTGCTGCATCCAGTCTGTGTA
This sequence comes from Hemiscyllium ocellatum, assembly GCF_020745735.1. Taxonomy (NCBI): domain Eukaryota; kingdom Metazoa; phylum Chordata; class Chondrichthyes; order Orectolobiformes; family Hemiscylliidae; genus Hemiscyllium; species Hemiscyllium ocellatum. The sequence continues at coordinate 64,534,909 of NC_083414.1, forward strand.
ACTCCATGCAGTGCTGCATCCAGTCTCTATAACTCCATGCAGTTCTGCATCCAGTCTGTGTAACTCCATGCTGTGCTGCATCCAGTTTCGATAACTCCATGCAGTGCTATATCCCGTCTCTGTAACTTCATGCAATGCTGCATCCAGTCTGTGTAGCACCATACAGTGATGCATCCAGTCTGTGTAACTCCATGCAGTGCTATATCCCGTCTCTGTAACTCCATGCAGTGCTGCATCCAGTCAGTGTACTTCCATGCAGTGCTGCATCCAGACTGTGTGACTCCATGCAGTGCTGCATCCAGTCTCTGTATCCCAATGCATTGCTGCATCCAGTCTGTGTAACTCCATGCAGTGCTGCATCCAGTTTCGATAACTCCATGCAGTGCTGCATCCAGTCTGTGTAACTCCATAAAGTGAGGCATCCAGACATTGTAACTCCATGCAGTGCTGCATCCTGTCTTTGTAACCCGATGCAGTGCTGCGTCCAGTCTGTGTACCTCCATGCAGTGCTGCATCCAGTCTGTATGACTCCATGCAGTGCTGCATCCAGTCATTGTAACCCCATGCAGTGCTACATCGAGTCTGTGTAACTCCATGCAGTGCTGCATACAGTCTCTATAACTCTAATGCAGTGCTGCATCCAGTTTCGATAACTCCATGCATTGCTGCATCCAGTCTGTATGACTCCATGCAGTGCTGCATGCAGTCTCTATAACTCAAAAGCAGTGCTGCATCCAGTCATTGTAACCCCATGCAGTGCTGCATCCAGTCCGTGTAACTCCATGCAGTGCTGCATCCAGTCCGTGTAACTCCATGCAGTGCTTCATCCCGTCTCTGTAACTTCATGCAGTGCTGCATCCAGTCTGTGTAACACCATACAGTGATGCATCCAGACATTGTAACTCCATGCAGTGCTGCATCCAGTCTGTGACTCCATGCAGTGCTGAATCCAGTCTCTATAACTTCACGCAGTGCTGCATCCAGTCTGTGTGACTCCATGCAGTGCTGCATCTAGTCTGTGTAACTCCATGCAGTGCTGCATCCAGTTTCGATAACTCCATGCCATGCTGCATCCAGTCTGTATGACTCCATGCAGTGCTGCATCCAGTCTCTATAACTCCATGCAGTGCTGCATCCAGTTTGTGTGACTCCATGCAGTGCTGCATCCAGTCTGTGTAACTCCATGCAGTGCTGCATCCAGTTTTGATAACTCCATGCAGTGCTGTATCCAGTCTGTGTAACTCTATGCAGTGATGCATTCACTCTGTGTATCTCTAATGCAGTGCTGCATCCAGTCTGTGTAACTCCATAAAGTGATGCATCCAGTCTGTGTCACTCCATGCAGTGCTTCATCCCGTCTCTGTAACTTAATGCAGTGCTGCATGCAGTCTGTGTAACACCATACAGTGATGTGTCCAGGCATTGTATCTCCATGCATTGCTGCATCCAGTCTCTATAATTCTAATGCAGTGCTACATCTTGTCTTTGTAACCCCATGCAGTGCTGCGTCCAGTCTGTGTAACTCCATGCAGTGCTGCATCCAGTCTCTATAACTCCATGCAGTGCTGCATCCAGTCTGTGTGACTCCATGCAGTGCTGCATCCAGTCTCTGTAACCCAATGCAATGCTGCATCCAGTCTGTGTAACTCCATGCAGTGCTGCATCCAGTTTTGATAACTCCATGCAGTGCTGTATCCAGTCTGTGTAACTCTATGCAGTGATGCATTCACTCTGTGTAACTTCATAAAGTTATGCATCCAGTCTCTGTAACTCCATGCAGTGCTGCTTCCAGTCTGTGTATCTCTATGCAGTGCTGCCTCCAGTCTTTGTAACCCAATGCAGTGCTGCATCCAATCTGTGTAACTCCATGCTGTGCTGCATCCAGTTTCGATAACTACATGCAGTGCTGCATCCAGTCTGTGTAACTCCATAAAGTGATGCATCCAGTCTGTGTCACTCCATGCAGTACTTCATCCAATCTCTGTAACTTCATGCAATGCTGCATCCAGTCTGTGTAACACCATACAGTGAGGCATCCAGACATTGTAACTCCATGCAGTGCTGCATCCTGTCTTTGTAACCCCATGCAGTGCTGCGTCCCGTCTGTGTACCTCCATGCAGTGTTGCATCCAGTTTCGATAACTCCATGCAGTGCTGCATCCAGTCTGTATGACTCCATGCAGTGCTGCATGCTGTCTCTATAACTCGAATGCAGTGCTGCATCCAGTCATTGTAATCCCATGCAGTGCTGCCTACAGTCTCCGTAACCCAATGCAGTGCTGCATCCAGTCAGTGTACTTCCATGCAGTGCTGCATCCAGACTGTGTGACTCCATGCTTTCCTGCATCCAGTCTCTGTATCCCAATGCATTGCTGCATCCAGTCTGTGTAACTCCATGCAGTGCTGCATCCAGTTTCGATAACTCCATGCAGTGCTGCATCCAGTCTGTGTAACACCATGCAGTGAGGCATCCAGACATTGTAACTCCATGCAGTGCTGCATCCTGTCTTTGTAACCCCATGCAGTGCTGCATCCAGTCTGTGTATCTCCATACAGTGATGCATCCAGTCAGTGTACTTCCATGCAGTGCTGCATCCAGTCCGTGGGACTCCATGCAGTGCTGCATCCTGTCTTTGTAACCCGATGCAGTGCTGCGTCCAGTCTGTGTACCTCCATGCAGTGCTGCATCCAGTCTCTATAACTTGAATGCAGTGCTGCATCCAGTCATTGTAACCCCATGCAGTGCTGCATCGAGTCTGTGTAACTCTATGCAGTGATGCATTCACTCTGTGTAACTTCATAAAGTGACGCATCCAGTCTGTGTAACTCCATGCAGTGCTGTATCCCGTCTCTGTAACTCCATGCAGTGCTGCATCCAGTCTGTGTATCTCCATACAGTGATGCATCCAGTCAGTGTACTTCCATGCAGTGCTGCATCCAGTCCTTGGGACTCCATGCAGTGCTGCATCCAGTCTCTATAACCCGAATGCAGTGCTGCATCCAGTCTTTGTAACACCATACAGTGATGCATCCAGACATTGTAACTCCATGCAGTGCTGCATCCAGTCTGTGTAACTCCATGCAGTGCTGCATACAGTCTCTATAACTCTAATGCAGTGCTGCATCCAGTTTCGATAACTCCATGCAGTGCTGCATCCAGTCTGTATGACTCCATGCAGTGCTGCATGCAGTCCGTGTAACTCCATGGAGTGCTTCATCCCGTCTCTGTAACTTCATGCAGCGGTGCATCCAGTCTGTGTCACTCCATGCAGTGCTGCATCCAGTCCGTGTAACTCCATGGAGTGCTTCATCCCGTCTCTGTAACTTCATGCAGTGCTGCATCCAGTCTGTGTAACACATTACAGTGATGCATCCAGACATTGTAACTCCATGCAGTGCTGCATCCAGTCTGTGACTCCATGCAGTGCTGCATCCAGTCTCTATAACTCCATGCAGTGCTGCATCTAGTCTGTGTAACTCCATGCAGCGCTGCATCCAGTTTCGATAACTCCATGCCGTGCTGCATCCAGTCTGTATGACTCCATGCAGTGCTGCATCCAGTCTCTATAACTCCATGCAGTGCTGCATCCAGTTTGTGTGACTCCATGCAGTGCTGCATCCAGTCTGTGTAACTCCATGCAGTGCTGCATCCAGTTTTGATAACTCCATGCAGTGCTGCATCCAGTCTCTATAACTCCATGCAGTTCTGCATCCAGTCTGTGTAACTCCATGCTGTGCTGCATCCAGTTTCGATAACTCCATGCAGTGCTATATCCCGTCTCTGTAACTTCATGCAATGCTGCATCCAGTCTGTGTAGCACCATACAGTGATGCATCCAGTCTGTGTAACTCCATGCAGTGCTATATCCCGTCAATGTAACTCCATGCAGTGCTGCATCCAGTCAGTGTACTTCCATGCAGTGCTGCATCCAGACTGTGTGACTCCATGCAGTGCTGTGTCCAGTCTGTGTAACTCCATACAGTCCTGGATCCATTTACTGTAACTCCAATGCAGTGCTGCATCCAGTCTGTATAACTCCATGCTGTGCTGCATTCAGTCTCTGTAACTCCATGCAGTGCTGTGTCCAGTCTGTGTAACTCCATGCAGTTCTGCATTCAGTCTGTGTAACTCCAATGCAGTGCTGCATCCAGTCTCTGTAACTCCAATGCAGTGCTGCATCCAGTCTGTGTAACTCCATGCAGTGCTGCATCTAGTCTGTGTAACTCCATGCAGTGCTGCATCCAGTCTCTGTAACTTCATGCAGTTCTGCATTCAGTCTGTGTAACACCATGCAGTGCAGCGTCCAGTCTGTGTAACTCCATGCAGTGCTGCATCCAGTCTGTGTAGCTCCATGCAGTGCTCCATCCAGTTTGTATAACTTCATGCAGTGTTGGATCCAGTCGGTGTGATTCCATGCAGTGCTGCATCCAGTCTGTGTAACTCCATGCAGTGCTGCTTCCAGTCACTGCAACTCAGTGCAGTGCAGCACAAGTCTCTATAACTCAATGCAGTGCTGCATCCAGTCTGTGTAACTCCATGCAGTGCTGCATCCAGTCTTTGTAACTCCATGCAGTGCTGCGTCCAGTCTGTGTAACTCCACACAGTGCTGCATCCAGTGTCTGTAGCTCCATGCAGTTCTGCATTCAGTCCATGTAACTCCATGCAACGCAGCATCCAGTCTGTGTACCTCCAATGCAGTGCTGCATCCAGACTGTATAACTCCATGCAGTGCTCCATCCAGTCTCTATAAATCCATGCAGTGCTGCATCCAGTCTCTGTAACTTCATTCAGACCTGCTTCCAGTCTGTGTAACCCCATGCAGTGCTGCATCCAGTCTGTGTAACTCCATGCAGTGCTGCATCCAGTCTGTGTAACTCCTTGCAGTGCTGCATCCAGTCTGTGTAACTGCATACAGTGCTGCATCCACTCTGTGCACCTCCAATGCAGTGCTGGAGCCAGTCTCTGTAAATCCATGCAGCGCAGCATCCAGTCTCCGTAACTCCATGCAGTGCTGCATCCAGTCTCTATAACTCCAATGCAGTGCTGTTTCCATTCTCTGTAACTCCATACAGTGCTGTATCCAGTATGTGAACTCCATGCAGTTCTGCATCCAGTCTGTGTAACTCCATGCAGTGCTGCATCAAATCTGTGTAACTCTGTGCAGTATCCCATCCAGTGATTCCATGCAGTGCTGCATTCAGTCTCTGTAACTCCATGCAATGCTGCAGCCAGTTTGTGTAACCCCATGCAGTTCTGCATTCAGTCTGTGTAACTTCATGCAGTGCTGCTTCCAGTCTGTGTACCTCCAATGCAGTGCTGCACCCAGTCTGTGCACCTCCAATGCAGTGCTGCATCCAGTCTCTGTAACTCCATGCAGTGCTGCATCCAGTCTGTGCACCTCCAATGCAGTGCTGCACCCAGTCTGGGCACCTCCAATGCAGTGCTGCATCCAGTCTCTGTAACTCCATGCAGTGCTGCATCCAGTCTGTGCACCTCCAATGCAGTGCTGCACCCAGTCTGTGCACCTCCAATGCAGTGCTGCATCCAGTCTGTGTAGCTCCATGCATTGATTCATCTAGCCTGTGTAACTCCAATGCGGTTCTGGAACCAGTCTGTCTAAATCCATGCATTGTTGGATGCAATCTCTGTAACTCAGGTGCAGTACGGCATCCAGTCTCTGTAACTCCATGCAGTGCTGCATCCACTCTCCAGAACTCCATGCAGTTCTGCATCCAGTCTCTATAACTCCAATGCAGTGCTGCATTCAGTCTCTGTAACTCCATGCAGCGCTGCATCCCATCTCTGTAATTCCATGCAGTGCTGCACCCAGTCTCTATAACTCCATGCTGTGCTGTATCCAGTCTGTTTAACTCCATGCAGCACAGCATCCAATCTGTGTAACTCCAATACAGTGCTGCGTCCAGTCTCTGTAGCCCCAAGCAGCACTGCATTCAGTCTTTGTATCTGCATGCAGTGCTGCATTCAGTCTCTATAACTCCATTCAGTGCTGCACCCAGTCTCTGTAACTCCATGCAGTACTGAATCCAGTCACTGTAACTCCATGCAGCGCTGCATCCCATCTCTGTAATTCCATGCAGTGCTACACCCAGTCTCTGTAACTCCATGCAGTGCAGAATCCAGTCTCTGTAACTCCATGCAGCGCTGCATCCAGTTTATGTAACTACATGCAGCGCAGCATCCATTCTGTGTACCTCCAATGAAGTGCTGCATCCAGTCTCTGTAGGTCCATGCATGGCTGCATCTAGCCTGTGTAACTCCAGTGCGGTTCTGGAACCAGTCTGTGTAACTCCATGCAGTGTTAGATGCAATCTCTGTAACTCCAATGCAGTGCTGCATCCAGTCTCTGTAACTCAATGCAGTGCTCTATCCAGTCTGTGTAAGACCATGCAGTGCTGCATCCAATCTCTGTAACTCCATGCAGTGCTGCATCCAGGCTGTGTAACTCCATGCAGTGCTGCATCCAGTCTCTGTAACTCCAATGCAGTGCTGCATCCAGTCTGTGTAACTCCATACAGTGCTGCATCCAGACTCTGTAACTCAATGCAGTGCTGCATCCAGTCTGTGTAACACCATGCAGTGCTGCATCCAGTCTCTGTAACTCCATTCTGTGCTGCATCCAGTCTGTGTAACTCCATGCAGTGCTGCATCCAGTCTGTGTAACTCCATACAGGGCTGGATCCAATTTCTGTAACTCCATGCAATGCTCCATCCAGTCTGTGTAACTCGATACAGTGCTGCATCCAGTCTCTGTAACTCAATGCAGTGCTGCATCCAGTCTGTGTAACTTCATACTGTGCTCTAGCCAGTCTGTGTAAGACCATGCAGTGCTGCATTCAGTCTGTGTAACTCCATACATCGCTGCATCCAGTCTCTGTAACTCCATGCAGTGCTGCATCCAATCTGTGTAAGTCCATGCAGTGCTGCATCCAGTCTCTGTAACTCCAATGCAGTGCTGCATCCAGTCTGTGTAACTCCATGCAGTGCTGCATCCAGTCTGTGTAACTGCATACAGTGCTGCATGATGTCTCTGTAGCTCCATGCAGTGCTGCATTCAGTCTGTGTAACTCCATACATCACTGCATCCAGTCTCTGTAACTTCATGCAATACTGCATCCACGCTGTGTAACACCATGCAGTGCTGCATCCAGTCTCTGTAACTCCATTCAGTGCTGCATCCAGGCTGTATAACTCCATGCAATGCTGCATCCCGTATATGCAACTTCATGGAGTGCTGCATCCACTCTGTGTAGCTCCAATGCAGTGCTGCATCCAGTCTGTGTAACTCCAATGCAGTGCTGCATCCAGCCTGTGTAACTCCAGGCAGTGCTGCATCCAGACTGCGTAGCTCCAATGCAGTGCTGCATTCAGTCCGTATCACTACATGCAGTGCTGCATCCGTCTCTGTAGCTCCAATGCAGTGCTGCATCCAGTCTGTGCAGCTCTGTGCAGTGCTGCATGTCATCTGTGTTACTCCATGCAGTGCTGCATCCAGTCTGCATAGCTCCATGCAGTGCTGCTTCCCGTCTCTGTAGCTCCATGCAGTATTGGATGCAGTCTCTGTAACTCCAATGTAGTGTTGCATCCAGTCTGTGTAACTCCAATGCAGTGTTGCATCCAGTCTGTGTAACTCCATGCAGTGCTGCATCTAGTCTCTGTAACTGAATGCAGTGCTGCATCCAGTCTGTGTAACTCCATGCAATGCTCCATCCAGTCTGTGTAACTTCATACAGTGCTGGATCCAGTTTCTGTAACTCTATTGCAGTGCTGCATCCAGTCTGTGTAACTCCATGAAGTGCTCTATCCCGTCTGTCTAACTCGATGCAGTGCTGCATCCAGACTCTGTAACTTTGTGCAGTGCTGTATCCAGTCACAGTAACTTCATGCAGTGCTGCATGATGTCTCTGTAGCTCCATGCAGTGCTGCATTCAGTCTGTGTAACTCCAATTCAGTGTTGCAGCCTGTCTCTGTAACTTCATGCAATACTGCATCCAGTCTGTGTAGCTCCAATGCAGTGCTGCATCCAGTCTGTGTAACTCCAATACAGTGCTGCATCCAGTCTGTGTAACTCCAGGAGTGCTGCATCCAGACTGCGTAGCTGCAATGCAGTTCTGCATTCAGTCTGTATCACTACATGCAGTGCTGCATCCGTCTCTACAGCTCCAATGCAGTGCTGCATCCAGTCCGTGCAGCTCTGTGCAGTGCTGCATCCCATCTGTGTTACTCCATGCAGTGCTGCATCCAGTCTCGCATAGCTCCATGCAGTGCTGCATGCTGTCTCTATAACTCGAATGCAGTGCTGCATCCAGTCATTGTAACCCCATGCAGTGCTGCATCCAGTTTTGATAACTCCATGCAGTGCTGCATCCAGTTTTGATAACTCCATGCAGTGCTGTATCCAGTCTGTGTAACTCTATGCAGTGATGCATTCACTCTGTGTAACTCCATGCAGTGCTGCATCCCGTCTCTGTAACTCCATGCAGTGCTGCATCCAGTCTGTGTATCTCCATGCAGTGCTGCCTCCAGTCTCTGTGACCCAATGCAGTGCTGCATCCAATCTGTGTAACTCCATGCAGTGCTGCATCCAGTTTCGATAACTCCATGCAGTGCTGCATCCAGTCTGTGTAACTCCATAAAGTGATGCATCCAGTCTGCGTCACTCCATGCAGTGCTTCATCCCGTCTCTGTGACTCCATGCAGTGCTGCATCCAGTCTGTGTAACTCCATGCACTGCTGCACTCAGTCTGTGCAACTCCATAAAGTGATGCATCCCGTCTGTGCAGCTCCATGCAGTGCTGTATTCCGTCATTGGAAATCCAAGCTGTGCTGCATCCAGTCTGTGTGACTCCATGCAGTGCTGCATCCAGTCTCTATAACTCGAATGCAGTGCTGCATCCAGTCTGTGTGACTCCATGCAGTGCTGCATCCAGTCTCTATAACTCCATGCAGTTCTGCATCCAGTCTGTGTAACTCCATGCTGTGCTGCATCCAGTTTCGAAAACTCCAAGCAGTGCTATATCCCGTCTCTGTAACTTCATGCAATGCTGCATCCAGTCTGTGTAGCACCATACAGTGATGCATCCAGTCTGTGTAACTCCATGCAGTGCTATATCCCGTCTCTGTAACTCCATGCAGTGCTGCAACCAGTCAGTGTACTTCCATGCAGTGCTGCATCCAGACTGTGTGACTCCATGCAGTGCTGCGTCCAGTCTCTGTATCCCAATGCATTGCTGCATCCAGTCTGTGTAACTCCATGCAGTGCTGCATCCAGTCTCTATAACTCCATGCAGTTCTGCATCCAGTCTGTGTAACTCCATGCTGTGCTGCATCCAGTTTCGATAACTCCATGCAGTGCTATATCCCGTCTCTGTAACTTCATGCAATGCTGCATCCAGTCTGTGTAGCACCATACAGTGATGCATCCAGTCTGTGTAACTCCATGCAGTGCTATATCCCGTCTCTGTAACTCCATGCAGTGCTGCATCCAGTCAGTGTACTTCCATGCAGTGCTGCATCCAGACTGTGTGACTCCATGCAGTGCTGCATCCAGTCTCTGTATCCCAATGCATTGCTGCATCCAGTCTGTGTAACTCCATGCAGTGCTGCATCCAGTTTCGATAACTCCATGCAGTGCTGCATCCAGTCTGTGTAACTCCATAAAGTGAGGCATCCAGACATTGTAACTCCATGCAGTGCTGCATCCTGTCTTTGTAACCCGATGCAGTGCTGCGTCCAGTCTGTGTACCTCCATGCAGTGCTGCATCCAGTCTGTATGACTCCATGCAGTGCTGCATCCAGTCATTGTAACCCCATGCAGTGCTACATCGAGTCTGTGTAACTCCATGCAGTGCTGCATACAGTCTCTATAACTCTAATGCAGTGCTGCATCCAGTTTCGATAACTCCATGCATTGCTGCATCCAGTCTGTATGACTCCATGCAGTGCTGCATGCAGTCTCTATAACTCAAAAGCAGTGCTGCATCCAGTCATTGTAACCCCATGCAGTGCTGCATCCAGTCCGTGTAACTCCATGCAGTGCTGCATCCAGTCCGTGTAACTCCATGCAGTGCTTCATCCCGTCTCTGTAACTTCATGCAGTGCTGCATCCAGTCTGTGTAACACCATACAGTGATGCATCCAGACATTGTAACTCCATGCAGTGCTGCATCCAGTCTGTGACTCCATGCAGTGCTGCATCCAGTCTCTATAACTCCACGCAGTGCTGCATCCAGTCTGTGTGACTCCATGCAGTGCTGCATCTAGTCTGTGTAACTCCATGCAGTGCTGCATCCAGTTTCGATAACTCCATGCCATGCTGCATCCAGTCTGTATGACTCCATGCAGTGCTGCATCCAGTCTCTATAACTCCATGCAGTGCTGCATCCAGTTTGTGTGACTCCATGCAGTGCTGCATCCAGTCTGTGTAACTCCATGCAGTGCTGCATCCAGTTTTGATAACTCCATGCAGTGCTGTATCCAGTCTGTGTAACTCTATGCAGTGATGCATTCACTCTGTGTATCTCTAATGCAGTGCTGCATCCAGTCTGTGTAACTCCATAAAGTGATGCATCCAGTCTGTGTCACTCCATGCAGTGCTTCATCCCGTCTCTGTAACTTAATGCAGTGCTGCATGCAGTCTGTGTAACACCATACAGTGATGTGTCCAGGCATTGTATCTCCATGCATTGCTGCATCCAGTCTCTATAATTCTAATGCAGTGCTACATCTTGTCTTTGTAACCCCATGCAGTGCTGCGTCCAGTCTGTGTAACTCCATGCAGTGCTGCATCCAGTCTCTATAACTCCATGCAGTGCTGCATCCAGTCTGTGTGACTCCATGCAGTGCTGCATCCAGTCTCTGTAACCCAATGCAATGCTGCATCCAGTCTGTGTAACTCCATGCAGTGCTGCATCCAGTTTTGATAACTCCATGCAGTGCTGTATCCAGTCTGTGTAACTCTATGCAGTGATGCATTCACTCTGTGTAACTTCATAAAGTTATGCATCCAGTCTGTGTAACTCCATGCAGTGCTGCATCCCGTCTCTGTAACTCCATGCAGTGCTGCTTCCAGTCTGTGTATCTCTATGCAGTGCTGCCTCCAGTCTTTGTAACCCAATGCAGTGCTGCATCCAATCTGTGTAACTCCATGCTGTGCTGCATCCAGTTTCGATAACTACATGCAGTGCTGCATCCAGTCTGTGTAACTCCATAAAGTGATGCATCCAGTCTGTGTCACTCCATGCAGTACTTCATCCAATCTCTGTAACTTCATGCAATGCTGCATCCAGTCTGTGTAACACCATACAGTGAGGCATCCAGACATTGTAACTCCATGCAGTGCTGCATCCTGTCTTTGTAACCCCATGCAGTGCTGCGTCCCGTCTGTGTACCTCCATGCAGTGTTGCATCCAGTTTCGATAACTCCATGCAGTGCTGCATCCAGTCTGTATGACTCCATGCAGTGCTGCATGCTGTCTCTATAACTCGAATGCAGTGCTGCATCCAGTCATTGTAATCCCATGCAGTGCTGCCTACAGTCTCCGTAACCCAATGCAGTGCTGCATCCAGTCAGTGTACTTCCATGCAGTGCTGCATCCAGACTGTGTGACTCCATGCTTTCCTGCATCCAGTCTCTGTATCCCAATGCATTGCTGCATCCAGTCTGTGTAACTCCATGCAGTGCTGCATCCAGTTTCGATAACTCCATGCAGTGCTGCATCCAGTCTGTGTAACACCATGCAGTGAGGCATCCAGAAATTGTAACTCCATGCAGTGCTGCATCCTGTCTTTGTAACCCCATGCAGTGCTGCATCCAGTCTGTGTATCTCCATACAGTGATGCATCCAGTCAGTGTACTTCCATGCAGTGCTGCATCCAGTCCGTGGGACTCCATGCAGTGCTGCATCCTGTCTTTGTAACCCGATGCAGTGCTGCGTCCAGTCTGTGTACCTCCATGCAGTGCTGCATCCAGTCTCTATAACTTGAATGCAGTGCTGCATCCAGTCATTGTAACCCCATGCAGTGCTGCATCGAGTCTGTGTAACTCTATGCAGTGATGCATTCACTCTGTGTAACTTCATAAAGTGACGCATCCAGTCTGTGTAACTCCATGCAGTGCTGTATCCCGTCTCTGTAACTCCATGCAGTGCTGCATCCAGTCTGTGTATCTCCATACAGTGATGCATCCAGTCAGTGTACTTCCATGCAGTGCTGCATCCAGTCCTTGGGACTCCATGCAGTGCTGCATCCAGTCTCTATAACCCGAATGCAGTGCTGCATCCAGTCTTTGTAACACCATACAGTGATGCATCCAGACATTGTAACTCCATGCAGTGCTGCATCCAGTCTGTGTAACTCCATGCAGTGCTGCATACAGTCTCTATAACTCTAATGCAGTGCTGCATCCAGTTTCGATAACTCCATGCAGTGCTGCATCCAGTCTGTATGACTCCATGCAGTGCTGCATGCAGTCCGTGTAACTCCATGGAGTGCTTCATCCCGTCTCTGTAACTTCATGCAGCGCTGCATCCAGTCTGTGTCACTCCATGCAGTGCTGCATCCAGTCCGTGTAACTCCATGGAGTGCTTCATCCCGTCTCTGTAACTTCATGCAGTGCTGCATCCAGTCTGTGTAACACCATACAGTGATGCATCCAGACATTGTAACTCCATGCAGTGCTGCATCCAGTCTGTGACTCCATGCAGTGCTGCATCCAGTCTCTATAACTCCATGCAGTGCTGCATCTAGTCTGTGTAACTCCATGCAGCGCTGCATCCAGTTTCGATAACTCCATGCCGTGCTGCATCCAGTCTGTATGACTCCATGCAGTGCTGCATCCAGTCTCTATAACTCCATGCAGTGCTGCATCCAGTTTGTGTGACTCCATGCAGTGCTGCATCCAGTCTGTGTAACTCCATGCAGTGCTGCATCCAGTTTTGATAACTCCATGCAGTGCTGCATCCAGTCTCTATAACTCCATGCAGTTCTGCATCCAGTCTGTGTAACTCCATGCTGTGCTGCATCCAGTTTCGATAACTCCATGCACTGCTATATCCCGTCTCTGTAACTTCATGCAATGCTGCATCCAGTCTGTGTAGCACCATACAGTGATGCATCCAGTCTGTGTAACTCCATGCAGTGCTATATCCCGTCAATGTAACTCCATGCAGTGCTGCATCCAGTCAGTGTACTTCCATGCAGTGCTGCATCCAGACTGTGTGACTCCATGCAGTGCTGCATCCAGTCTCTGTATCCCAATGCATTGCTGCATCCAGTCTGTGTAACTCCATGCAGTGCTGCATCCAGTTTCGATAACTCCATGCAGTGCTGCATCCAGTCTGTGTAACTCCATAAAGTGAGGCATCCAGACATTGTAACTCCATGCAGTGCTGCATCCTGTCTTTGTAACCCGATGCAGTGCTGCGTCCAGTCTGTGTATCTCCATGCAGTGCTGCATCCAGTCTGTATGACTCCATGCAGTGCTGCATCCAGTCATTGTAACCCCATGCAGTGCTACATCGAGTCTGTGTAACTCCATGCAGTGCTGCATACAGTCTCTATAACTCTAATGCAGTGCTGCATCCAGTTTCGATAACTCCATGCATTGCTGCATCCAGTCTGTATGACTCCATGCAGTGCTGCATGCAGTCTCTATAACTCAAAAGCAGTGCTGCATCCAGTCATTGTAACCCCATGCAGTGCTGCATCCAGTCCGTGTAACTCCATGCAGTGCTGCATCCAGTCCGTGTAACTCCATGCAGTGCTTCATCCCATCTCTGTAACTTCATGCAGTGCTGCATCCAGTCTGTGTAACACCATACAGTGATGCATCCAGACATTGTAACTCCATGCAGTGCTGCATCCAGTCTGTGACTCCATGCAGTGCTGCATCCAGTCTCTATAACTCCACGCAGTGCTGCATCCAGTCTGTGTGACTCCATGCAGTGCTGCATCTAGTCTGTGTAACTCCATGCAGTGCTGCATCCAGTTTCGATAACTCCATGCCATGCTGCATCCAGTCTGTATGACTCCATGCAGTGCTGCATCCAGTCTCTATAACTCCATGCAGTGCTGCATCCAGTTTGTGTGACTCCATGCAGTGCTGCATCCAGTCTGTGTAACTCCATGCAGTGCTGCATCCAGTTTTGATAACTCCATGCAGTGCTGTATCCAGTCTGTGTAACTCTATGCAGTGATGCATTCACTCTGTGTATCTCTAATGCAGTGCTGCATCCAGTTTGTGTGACTCCATGCAGTGCTGCATCCAGTCTGTGTAACTCCATGCAGTGCTGCATCCAGTTTTGATAACTCCATGCAGTGCTGTATCCAGTCTGTGTAACTCTATGCAGTGATGCATTCACTCTGTGTATCTCTAATGCAGTGCTGCATCCAGTCTGTGTAACTCCATAAAGTGATGCATCCAGTCTGTGTCACTCCATGCAGTGCTTCATCCCGTCTCTGTAACTTCATGCAGTGCTGCATGCAGTCTGTGTAACACCATACAGTGATGCGTCCAGGCATTGTATCTCCATGCATTGCTGCATCCAGTCTCTATAATTCTAATGCAGTGCTACATCTTGTCTTTGTAACCCCCTGCAGTGCTGCGTCCAGTCTGTGTAACTCCATGCAGTGCTGCATCCAGTCTCTATAACTCCATGCAGTGCTGCATCCAGTCTGTGTGACTCCATGCAGTGCTGCATCCAGTCTCTGTAACCCAATGCAATGCTGCATCCAGTCTGTGTAACTCCATGCAGTGCTGCATCCAGTTTTGATAACTCCATGCAGTGCTGTATCCAGTCTGTGTAACTCTATGCAGTGATGCATTCAGTCTGTGTAACTTCATAAAGTTATGCATCCAGTCTGTGTACCTCCATGCAGTGCTGCATCCCGTCTCTGTAACTCCATGCAGTGCTGCTTCCAGTCTGTGTATCTCCATGCAGTGCTGCCTCCAGTCTCTGTAACCCAATGCAGTGCTGCATCCAATCTGTGTAACTCCATGCTGTGCTGCATCCAGTTTCGATAACTACATGCAGTGCTGCATCCAGTCTGTGTAACTCCATAAAGTGATGCATCCCGTCTGTGTCACTCCATGCAGTGTTGCATCCAGTTTCGATAACTCCATGCAGTGCTGCATCCAGTCTGTATGACTCCATGCAGTGCTGCATGCTGTCTCTATAACTCGAATGCAGTGCTGCATCCAGTCATTGTAATCCCATGCAGTGCTGCCTACAGTCTCCGTAACCCAATGCAGTGCTGCATCCAGTCAGTGTACTTCCATGCAGTGCTGCATCCAGACTGTGTGACTCCATGCTTTCCTGCATCCAGTCTCTGTATCCCAATGCATTGCTGCATCCAGTCTGTGTAACTCCATGCAGTGCTGCATCCAGTTTCGATAACTCCATGCAGTGCTGCATCCAGTCTGTGTAACACCATGCAGTGAGGCATCCAGACATTGTAACTCCATGCAGTGCTGCATCCTGTCTTTGTAACCCCATGCAGTGCTGCGTCCAGTCTGTGTATCTCCATACAGTGATGCATCCAGTCAGTGTACTTCCATGCAGTGCTGCATCCAGTCCGTGGGACTCCATGCAGTGCTGCATCCTGTCTTTGTAACCCGATGCAGTGCTGCATCCAGTCTGTGTAACTCCATGCAGTGCTGCATCCAGTTTTGATAACTCCATGCAGTGCTGTATCCAGTCTGTGTAACTCTATGCAGTGATGCATTCACTCTGTGTAACTTCATAAAGTGATGCATCCAGTCTGTGTAACTCCATGCAGTGCTGCATCCCGTCTCTGTAACTCCATGCTGTGCAGAATCCAGTCTGTGTAACTCCATAAAGTGATGCATCCAGTCTGTGTCACTCCATGCAGTGTTTCATCCCGTCTCTGTAACTTCATGCAGTGCTGCATCCAGTCTGTGTAACACCATACAGTGATGCACCCAGACATTGTAACTCCATGCATTGCTGCATCCAGTCTATGACTCCATGCAGTGCTGATTCCAGTCTCTATAATTCTAATGCAGTGCTACATCCTGTCTTTGTAACCCCATGCAGTGCTGCGTCCAGTCTGTGTAACTCCATGCAGTGCTGCATCCAGTCTCTATAACTCCATGCAGTGCTGCATCCAGTCTGTGTGACTCCATGCAGTGCTGCATCCAGTCTCTGTAACCCAATGCAGTGCTGCATCCAGTCTGTGTAACTCCATGCAGTGCTGCATCCAGTTTCGATAACTACATGCAGTGCTGCATCCAGTCTGTGTAACTCCATAAAGTGATGCATCCTGTCTGTGTCACTCCATGCAGTGCTTCATCCCGTCTCTGTAACTTCATGCAATGCTGCATCCAGTCTGTGTAACACCATGCAGTGAGGCATCCAGACATTGTAACTCCATGCAGTGCTGCATCCTGTCTTTGTAACCCCATGCAGTGCTGCGTCCAGACTGTGTACCTCCATGCAGTGCTGCATCCAGTTTCGAAAACTCCATGCAGTGCTGCATCCAGTCTGTATGACTCCATGCAGTGCTGCATCCAGTCTCTATAACTTGAATGCAGTGCTGCATCCAGTCATTGTAACCCCATGCAGTGCTGCATCGAGACTGTGTAACTCTATGCCGTGATGCATTCACTCTGTAGAACTTCATAAAGTGATGCATCCAGTCTGTGTAACTCCATGCAGTGCTGTATCCCGTCTCTGTAACTCCATGCAGTGCTGTATCCAGTCTGTGTATCTCCATACAGTGATGCATCCAGTCAGTGTACTTCCATGCAGTGCTGCATCCAGTTCGTGGGACTCCATGCAGTGCTGCATCCAGTCTCTATAACTCTAATGCAGTGCTGCATCCAGTTTCGATAACTCCATGCAGTGCTGCATCCAGTCTGTATGACTCCATGCAGTGCTGCATGCAGTCTCTATAACTCAAATGCAGTGCTGCATCCAGTCATTGTAACCCCATGCAGTGCTGCATCCAGTCTGTGTAACTCCATGCAGTGCTGCATCCAGTCCATGTAACACCATGCAGTGCTGCGTCCAGACTGTGTACCTCCATGCAGTGCTGCATCCAGTTTCGAAAACTCCATGCAGTGCTGCATCCAGTCTGTATGACTCCATGCAGTGCTGCATCCAGTCTCTATAACTTGAATGCAGTGCTGCATCCAGTCATTGTAACCCCATGCAGTGCTGCATCGAGACTGTGTAACTCTATGCCGTGATGCATTCACTCTGTAGAACTTCATAAAGTGATGCATCCAGTCTGTGTAACTCCATGCAGTGCTGTATCCCGTCTCTGTAACTCCATGCAGTGCTGTATCCAGTCTGTGTATCTCCATACAGTGATGCATCCAGTCAGTGTACTTCCATGCAGTGCTGCATCCAGTTCGTGGGACTCCATGCAGTGCTGCATCCAGTCTCTATAACTCTAATGCAGTGCTGCATCCAGTTTCGATAACTCCATGCAGTGCTGCATCCAGTCTGTATGACTCCATGCAGTGCTGCATGCAGTCTCTATAACTCAAATGCAGTGCTGCATCCAGTCATTGTAACCCCATGCAGTGCTGCATCCAGTCTGTGTAACTCCATGCAGTGCTGCATCCAGTCCATGTAACACCATGCAGTGCTTCATCCCGTCTCTGTAACTTCATGCAGTGCTGTATCCAGTCTGTGTAACACCATACAGTGATGCATCCAGACATTGTAACTCCATGCAGTGCTGCATCCAGTCTGTGACTCCATGCAGTGCTGCATCCAGTCTCTATAACTCCATACAGTGCTGCATCCAGTCTGTGTGACTCCATGCAGTGCTGCATCTAGTCTGTGTAACTCCATGCAGTGCTGCATCCAGTTTCGTTAACTCCATGCCGTGCTGCTTCCAGTCTGTATGACTCCATGCAGTGCTGCATCCAGTCTCTATAACTCCATGCAGTGCTGCATCCAGTTTGTGTGACTCCATGCAGTGCTGTATCCCATCTCTGTAACTCCATGCAGTGCTGCATCCAGTCTGTGTAACTCCATAAAGTGATGCATCCAGTCTGTGTCACTCCATGCAGTGCTGCATCTTGTCTTTGTAACCCCATGCAGTGCTGCGTCCAGTCTGTGTACCTCTATGCAGTGTTGCATCCAGTTTCGATAACTCCATGCAGTGCTGCATCCAGTCTGTATGACTCCATGCAGTGCTGCATCCAGTTTTGATAACTCTAAGCAATGCTGTATCCAGTCTGTGTAACTCTATGCAGAGATGCATTCACTCTGTGTAACTTCAAAAAGTTATGCATCCAGTCTGTGTAACTCCATGCAGTGCTGCATCCAGTCTCTGTAACTCCTTGCAGTGCTGCATCCAGTCTGTGTATCTCCAAGCAGTGCTGCCTACAGTCTCTGTAACCCAATGCAGTGCTGCATCCAATCTGTGTAACTCCATGCAGTGCCGCATCCCGTCTCTGTATCTCCATGCAGTGCTGCATCCAGTTTCGATAACTACATGCAGTGCTGCATCCAGTCTGTGTAACTCCATAAAGTGATGCATCCTGTCTGTGTCACTCCATGCAGTGCTTCATCCCATCTCTGTAACTTCATGCAATGCTGCATCCAGTCTGTGTAACACCATACAGTGAGGCATCCAGACATTGAAACTCCATGCAGTGCTGCATCCTGTCTTTGTAACCCCATGCAGTGCTGCATCCAGTCTGTGTACCTCTATGCAGTGTTGCATCCAGTTTCGATAACTCCATGCAGTGCTGCATCCAGTCTGTATGACTCCATGCAGTGCTGCATGCTGTCTCTATAACTCGAATGCAGTGCTGCATCCAGTCATTGTAACCCCATGCAGTGCTGCATCCAGTCTGTGTAACTCCATGCAGTGCTGCATCCAGTTTTGATAACTCCATGCAGTGCTGTATCCAGTCTGTGTAACTCTATGCAGTGATGCATTCACTCTGTGTATCTCCATGCAGTGCTGCCTCCAGTCTCTGTAACCCAATGCAGTGCTGCATCCAATCTGTGGAACTCCATGCAGTGCTGCATCCAGTTTCGATAACTCCATGCAGTGCTGCATCCAGTCTGTGTAACTCCATAAAGTGATGCATCCAGTCTGTGTAACTCAATGCACTGCTGCACCCAGTCTGTGCAACTCCATAAAGTGATGCATCCAGTCTGTGCAGCTCCATGCAGTGCTGTATTCCGTCATTGGAAATCCAAGCTGTGCTGCATCCAGTCTGTGTGACTCCATGCAGTGCTGCATCCAGTCTCTATAACTCGAATACAGTGCTGCATCCAGTCTGTGTGACTCCATGCAGTGCTGCATCCAGTCTCTATAACTCCATGCAGTTCTGCATCCAGTCTGTGTAACTCCATGCTGTGCTGCATCCAGTTTCGATAACTCCATGCAGTGCTATATCCCGTCTCTGTAACCCCATGCAGTGCTGCATCCAGTCTGTGTAGCACCATACAGTGATGCATCCAGTCTGTGTAACTCCATGCAGTGCTATATCCCGTCTCTGTAACTCCATGCAGTGCTGCATCCAGTCAGTGTACTTCCATGCAGTGCTGCATCCAGACTGTGTGACTCCATGCAGTGCTGCATCCAGTCTCTGTATCCCAATGTATTGCTGCATCCAGTCTGTGTAACTCCATGCAGTGCTGCATCCAGTTTCGATAACTCCATGCAGTGCTGCATCCAGTCTGTGTAACTCCATAAAGTGAGGCATCCAGACATTGTAACTCCATGCAGTGCTGCATCCTGTCTTTGTAACCCGATGCAGTGCTGCGTCCAGTCTGTGTACCTCCATGCAGTGCTGCCTCCAGTCTCTGTAACCCAATGCAGTGCTGCATCCAATCTGTGTAACTCCATGCTGTGCTGCATCCAGTTTCGATAACTACATGCAGTGCTGCATCCAGTCAGTGTACTTCCATGCAGTGCTGCATCCAGTTCGTGGGACTCCATGCAGTGCTGCATCCAGTCTCTATAACTCGAATGCAGTGCTGCATCCAGTCTTTGTAACACCATACAGTGATGCATCCAGACATTGTAACTCCATGCAGTGCTGTATCCAGTCTGTGACTCCATTCAGTGCTGCATACAGTCTCTATAACTCTAATGCAGTGCTGCATCCAGTTTCGATAACTCCATGCAGTGCTGCATCCAGTCTGTATGACTCCATGCAGTGCTGCATGCAGTCTCTATAACTCAAATGCAGTGCTGCATCCAGTCATTGTAACCCCATGCAGTGCTGCATCCGGTCTGTGTAACTCCATGCAGTGCTGCATCCAGTCCATGTAACACCATGCAGTGCTTCATCCCGTCTCTGTAACTTCATGCAGTGCTGTATCCAGTCTGTGTAACACCATACAGTGATGCATCCAGACATTGTAACTCCATGCAGTGCTGCATCCAGTCTGTGACTCCATGCAGTGCTGCATCCAGTATCTATAACTCCATACAGTGCTGCATCCAGTCTGTGTGACTCCATGCAGTGCTGCATCTAGTCTGTGTAACTCCATGCAGCGCTGCATCCAGTTTTGTTAACTCCATGCCGTGCTGCTTCCAGTCTGTATGACTCCATGCAGTGCTGCATCCAGTCTCTATAACTCCATGCAGTGCTGCATCCAGTCTGTGTGACTCCATGCAGTGCTGCTTCCAGTCTGTGTATCTCAATGCAGTGCTTCCTCCAGTCTCTGTAACCCAATGCAGTGCTGCATCCAATCTGTGTAACTCCATGCTGTGCTGCATCCAGTTTCGATAACTCCATGCAGTGCTGCATCCAGTCTGTGTAACTCCATAAAGTGATGCATCCAGTCTGTGTCACTCCATGCAGTGCTTCATCCAATCTCTGTAACTTCATGCAATGCTGCATCCAGTCTGTGTAACACCATACAGTGAGGCATCCAGACATTGTAACTCCATGCAGTGCTGCATCCTGTCTTTGTAACCCCATGCAGTGCTGCATCCAGTCTGTGTACCTCCATGCAGTGTTGCATCCAGTTTCGATAACTCCATGCAGTGCTGCATCCAGTCTGTATGACTCCATGCAGTGCTGCATGCTGTCTCTATAACTCGAATGCAGTGCTGCATCCAGTCATTGTAACCCCATGCAGTGCTGCATCCAGTCTGTTTGACTCCATGCAGTGCTGCATCCAGTTTTGATAACTCCAAGCAGTGCTGTATCCAGTCTGTGTAACTCTATGCAGTGATGCATTCACTCTGTGTAACTTCATAAAGTTATGCATCCAGTCTGTGTATCTCCAAGCAGTGCTGCCTACAGTCTCCGTAACCCAATGCAGTGCTGCATCCAGTCAGTGTACTTCCATGCAGTGCTGCATCCAGACTGTGTGACTCCATGCTTTCCTGCATCCAGTCTCTGTATCCCAATGCATTGCTGCATCCAGTCTGTGTAACTCCATGCAGTGCTGCATCCAGTTTCGATAACTCCATGCAGTGCTGCATCCAGTCTGTGTAACACCATGCAGTGAGGCATCCAGACATTGTAACTCCATGCAGTGCTGCATCCTGTCTTTGTAACCCCATGCAGTGCTGCATCCAGTCTGTGTATCTCCATACGGTGATGCATCCAGTCAGTGTACTTCCATGCAGTGCTGCATCCAGTCCGTGGGACTCCATGCAGTGCTGCATCCTGTCTTTGTAACCCGATGCAGTGCTGCGTCCAGTCTGTGTACCTCCATGCAGTGCTGCATCCAGTCTCTATAACTTGAATGCAGTGCTGTATCCAGTCATTGTAACGCCATGCAGTGCTGCATCGAGTCTGTGTAACTCTATGCAGTGATGCATTCACTCTGTGTAACTTCATAAAGTGACGCATCCAGTCTGTGTAACTCCATGCAGTGCTGTATCCCGTCTCTGTAACTCCATGCAGTGCTGCATCCAGTCTGTGTATCTCCATACAGTGATGCATCCAGTCAGTGTACTTCCATGCAGTGCTGCATCCAGTCCTTGGGACTCCATGCAGTGCTGCATCCAGTCTCTATAACCCGAATGCAGTGCTGCATCCAGTCTTTGTAACACCATACAGTGATGCATCCAGACATTGTAACTCCATGCAGTGCTGCATCCAGTCTGTGTAACTCCATGCAGTGCTGCATACAGTCTCTATAACTCTAATGCAGTGCTGCATCCAGTTTCGATAACTCCATGCAGTGCTGCATCCAGTCTGTATGACTCCATGCAGTGCTGCATGCAGTCCGTGTAACTCCATGGAGTGCTTCATCCCGTCTCTGTAACTTCATGCAGCGCTGCATCCAGTCTGTGTCACTCCATGCAGTGCTGCATCCAGTCCGTGTAACTCCATGGAGTGCTTCATCCCGTCTCTGTAACTTCATGCAGTGCTGCATCCAGTCTGTGTAACACCATACAGTGATGCATCCAGACATTGTAACTCCATGCAGTGCTGCATCCAGTCTGTGACTCCATGCAGTGCTGCATCCAGTCTCTATAACTCCATGCAGTGCTGCATCCAGTCTGTGTGACTCCATGCAGTGCTGCATCTAGTCTGTGTAACTCCATGCAGCGCTGCATCCAGTTTCGATAACTCCATGCCGTGCTGCATCCAGTCTGTATGACTCCATGCAGTGCTGCATCCAGTCTCTATAACTCCATGCAGTGCTGCATCCAGTTTGTGTGACTCCATGCAGTGCTGCATCCAGTCTGTGTAACTCCATGCAGTGCTGCATCCAGTTTTGATAACTCCATGCAGTGCTGTATCCAGTCTGTGTAACTCTATGCAGTGATGCATTCACTCTGTGTAACTTCATAAAGTGATGCATCCAGTCTGTGTAACTCCATGCAGTGCTGCATCCCGTCTCTGTAACTCCATGCAGTGCAGAATCCAGTCTGTGTATCTCCATAAAGTGATGCATCCAGTCTGTGTCACTCCATGCAGTGTTTCATCCCGTCTCTGTAACTTCATGCAGTGCTGCATCCAGTCTGTGTAGCACCATACAGTGATGCATCCAGACACTGTAACTCCATGCATTGCTGCATCCAGTCTATGACTCCATGCAGTGCTGATTCCAGTCTCTATAATTCTAATGCAGTGCTACATCCTGTCTTTGTAACCCCATGCAGTGCTGCGTCCAGTCTGTGTAACTCCATGCAGTGCTGCATCCAGTCTCTATAACTCCATGCAGTGCTGCATCCAGTCTGTGTGACTCCATGCAGTGCTGCATCCAGTCTCTGTAACCCAATGCAGTGCTGCATCCAGTCTGTGTACCTCCATGCAGTGCTGCATCCAGTTTCGATAACTCCATGCAGTGCTGCATCCAGTCTGTATGACTCCATGCAGTGCTGCATCCAGTCTCTATAACTTGAATGCAGTGCTGCATCCAGTCATTGTAACCCCATGCAGTGCTGCATCGAGACTGTGTAACTCTATGCAGTGATGCATTCACTCTGTAGAACTTCATAAAGTGATACATCCAGTCTGTGTAACTCCATGCAGTGCTGTATCCCGTCTCTGTAACTCCATGCAGTGCTGTATCCAGTCTGTGTATCTCCATACAGTGATGCATCCAGTCAGTGTACTTCCATGCAGTGCTGCATCCAGTTCGTGGGACTCCATGCAGTGCTGCATCCAGTCTCTATAACTCTAATGCAGTGCTGCATCCAGTTTCGATAACTCCATGCAGTGCTGCATCCAGTCTGTATGACTCCATGCAGTGCTGCATGCAGTCTCTATAACCCAAATGCAGTGCTGCATCCAGTCATTGTAACCCCATGCAGTGCTGCATCCAGTCTGTGTAACTCCATGCTGTGCTGCATCCAGTCCATGTAACACCATGCAGTGCTTCATCCCGTCTCTGTAACTTCATGCAGTGCTGTATCCAGTCTGTGTAACACCATACAGTGATGCATCCAGACATTGTAACTCCATGCAGTGCTGCATCCAGTCTGTGACTCCATGCAGTGCTGCATCCAGTCTCTATAACTCCATACAGTGCTGCATCCAGTCTGTGTGACTCAATGCAGTGCTGCATCTAGTCTGTGTAACTCCATGCAGTGCTGCATCCAGTTTCGTTAACTCCATGCCGTGCTGCTTCCAGTCTGTATGACTCCATGCAGTGCTGCATCCAGTCTCTATAACTCCATGCAGTGCTGCATCCAGTTTGTGTGACTCCATGCAGTGCTGTATCCCATCTCTGTAACTCCATGCAGTGCTGCATCCAGTCTGTGTAACTCCATAAAGTGATGCATCCAGTCTGTGTCACTCCATGCAGTGCTGCATCCTGTCTTTGTAACCCCATGCAGTGCTGCGTCCAGTCTGTGTACCTCTATGCAGTGTTGCATCCAGTTTCGATAACTCCATGCAGTGCTGCATCCAGTCTGTATGACTCGATGCAGTGCTGCATGCAGTCTCTATAACTCAAATGCAGTGCTGCATCCAGTCATTGTAACCCCATGCAGTGCTGCATCCAGTCTGTGTAACTCCATGCAGTGCTGCATCCAGTTTTGATAACTCCAAGCAGTGCTGTATCCAGTCTGTGTAACTCTATGCAGAGATGCATTCACTCTGTGTAACTTCATAAAGGTATGCATCCCGTCTGTGTAACTCCATGCAGTGCTGCATCCCGTCTCTGTAACTCCTTGCAGTGCTGCATCCAGTCTGTGTATCTCCATGCAGTGCTGCATCCAGTCTCTATAACTTGAATGCAGTGCTGCATCCAGTCATTGTAACCCCATGCAGTGCTGCATCGAGACTGTGTAACTCTATGCAGTGATGCATTCACTCTGTGTAACTTCATAAAGTGATGCATCCAGTCTGTGTAGCTCCATGCAGTGCTGCATCCCGTCTCTGTAACTCCATGCAGTGCAGAATCCAGTCTGTGTAACTCCATAAAGTGATGCATCCAGTCTGTGTCACTCCATGCAGTGTTCCATCCCGTCTCTGTAACTTCATGCAGTGCTGCATCCAGTCTGTGTAGCACCATACAGTGATGCATCCAGACACTGTAACTCCATGCATTGCTGCATCCAGTCTATGACTCCATGCAGTGCTGATTCCAGTCTCTATAATTCTAATGCAGTGCTACATCCTGTCTTTGTAACCCCATGCAGTGCTGCGTCCAGTCTGTGTAACTCCATGCAGTGCTGCATCCAGTCTCTATAACTCCATGCAGTGCTGCATCCAGTCTGTGTGACTCCATGCAGTGCTGCATCCAGTCTCTGTAACCCAATGCAGTGCTGCATCCAGTCTGTGTAACTCCATGCAGTGCTGCATCCAGTTTCGATAACTACATGCAGTGCTGCATCCAGTCTGTGTAACTCCATAAAGTGATGCATCCTGTCTGTGTCACTCCATGCAGTGCTTCATCCCGTCTCTGTAACTTCATGCAATGCTGCATCCAGTCTGTGTAACACCATGCAGTGAGGCATCCAGACATTGTAACTCCATGCAGTGCTGCATCCTGTCTTTGTAACCCCATGCAGTGCTGCGTCCAGACTGTGTACCTCCATGCAGTGCTGCATCCAGTTTCGATAACTCCATGCAGTGCTGCATCCAGTCTGTATGACTCCATGCAGTGCTGCATCCAGTCTCTATAACTTGAATGCAGTGCTGCATCCAGTCATTGTAACCCCATGCAGTGCTGCATCGAGACTGTGTAACTCTATGCAGTGATGCATTCACTCTGTAGAACTTCATAAAGTGATGCATCCAGTCTGTGTAACTCCATGCAGTGCTGTATCCCGTCTCTGTAACTCCATGCAGTGCTGTATCCAGTCTGTGTATCTCCATACAGTGATGCATCCAGTCAGTGTACTTCCATGCAGTGCTGCATCCAGTTCGTGGGACTCCATGCAGTGCTGCATCCAGTCTCTATAACTCTAATGCAGTGCTGCATCCAGTTTCGATAACTCCATGCAGTGCTGCATCCAGTCTGTATGACTCCATGCAGTGCTGCATGCAGTCTCTATAACTCAAATGCAGTGCTGCATCCAGTCATTGTAACCCCATGCAGTGCTGCATCCAGTCTGTGTAACTCCATGCAGTGCTGCATCCAGTCCATGTAACACCATGCAGTGCTTCATCCCGTCTCTGTAACTTCATGCAGTGCTGTATCCAGTCTGTGTAACTCTATGCAGAGATGCATTCACTCTGTGTAACTTCATAAAGTTATGCATCCCGTCTGTGTAACTCCATGCAGTGCTGCATCCCGTCTCTGTAACTCCTTGCAGTGCTGCATCCAGTCTGTGTATCTCCAAGCAGTGCTGCCTACAGTCTCTGTAACCCAATGCAGTGCTGCATCCAATCTGTGTAACTCCATGCAGTGCTGCATCCAGTTTCGATAACTCCATGCAGTGCTGCATCCAGTCTGTATGACTCCATGCAGTGCTGCATCCAGTCTCTATAACTTGAATGCAGTGCTGCATCCAGTCATTGTAACCCCATGCAGTGCTGCATCGAGACTGTGTAACTCTATGCAGTGATGCATTCACTCTGTAGAACTTCATAAAGTGATGCATCCAGTCTGTGTAACTCCATGCAGTGCTGTATCCCGTCTCTGTAACTCCATGCAGTGCTGTATCCAGTCTGTGTATCTCCATACAGTGATGCATCCAGTCAGTGTACTTCCATGCAGTGCTGCATCCAGTTCGTGGGACTCCATGCAGTGCTGCATCCAGTCTCTATAACTTGAATGCAGTGCTGCATCCAGTCATTGTAACCCCATGCAGTGCTGCATCGAGACTGTGTAACTCTATGCAGTGATGCATTCACTCTGTGTAACTTCATAAAGTGATGCATCCAGTCTGTGTAACTCCATGCAGTGCTGCATCCCGTCTCTGTAACTCCATGCAGTGCAGAATCCAGTCTGTGTAACTCCATAAAGTGATGCATCCAGTCTGTGTCACTCCATGCAGTGTTCCATCCCGTCTCTGTAACTTCATGCAGTGCTGCATCCAGTCTGTGTAGCACCATACAGTGATGCATCCAGACACTGTAACTCCATGCATTGCTGCATCCAGTCTATGACTCCATGCAGTGCTGATTCCAGTCTCTATAATTCTAATGCAGTGCTACATCCTGTCTTTGTAACCCCATGCAGTGCTGCGTCCAGTCTGTGTAACTCCATGCAGTGCTGCATCCAGTCTCTATAACTCCATGCAGTGCTGCATCCAGTCTGTGTGACTCCATGCAGTGCTGCATCCAGTCTCTGTAACCCAATGCAGTGCTGCATCCAGTCTGTGTAACTCCATGCAGTGCTGCATCCAGTTTCGATAACTACATGCAGTGCTGCATCCAGTCTGTGTAACTCCATAAAGTGATGCATCCTGTCTGTGTCACTCCATGCAGTGCTTCATCCCGTCTCTGTAACTTCATGCAATGCTGCATCCAGTCTGTGTAACACCATGCAGTGAGGCATCCAGACATTGTAACTCCATGCAGTGCTGCATCCTGTCTTTGTAACCCCATGCAGTGCTGCGTCCAGACTGTGTACCTCCATGCAGTGCTGCATCCAGTTTCGATAACTCCATGCAGTGCTGCATCCAGTCTGTATGACTCCATGCAGTGCTGCATCCAGTCTCTATAACTTGAATGCAGTGCTGCATCCAGTCATTGTAACCCCATGCAGTGCTGCATCGAGACTGTGTAACTCTATGCAGTGATGCATTCACTCTGTAGAACTTCATAAAGTGATGCATCCAGTCTGTGTAACTCCATGCAGTGCTGTATCCCGTCTCTGTAACTCCATGCAGTGCTGTATCCAGTCTGTGTATCTCCATACAGTGATGCATCCAGTCAGTGTACTTCCATGCAGTGCTGCATCCAGTTCGTGGGACTCCATGCAGTGCTGCATCCAGTCTCTATAACTCTAATGCAGTGCTGCATCCAGTTTCGATAACTCCATGCAGTGCTGCATCCAGTCTGTATGACTCCATGCAGTGCTGCATGCAGTCTCTATAACTCAAATGCAGTGCTGCATCCAGTCATTGTAACCCCATGCAGTGCTGCATCCAGTCTGTGTAACTCCATGCAGTGCTGCATCCAGTCCATGTAACACCATGCAGTGCTTCATCCCGTCTCTGTAACTTCATGCAGTGCTGTATCCAGTCTGTGTAACTCTATGCAGAGATGCATTCACTCTGTGTAACTTCATAAAGTTATGCATCCCGTCTGTGTAACTCCATGCAGTGCTGCATCCCGTCTCTGTAACTCCTTGCAGTGCTGCATCCAGTCTGTGTATCTCCAAGCAGTGCTGCCTACAGTCTCTGTAACCCAATGCAGTGCTGCATCCAATCTGTGTAACTCCATGCAGTGCTGCATCCAGTTTCGATAACTCCATGCAGTGCTGCATCCAGTCTGTATGACTCCATGCAGTGCTGCATCCAGTCTCTATAACTTGAATGCAGTGCTGCATCCAGTCATTGTAACCCCATGCAGTGCTGCATCGAGACTGTGTAACTCTATGCAGTGATGCATTCACTCTGTAGAACTTCATAAAGTGATGCATCCAGTCTGTGTAACTCCATGCAGTGCTGTATCCCGTCTCTGTAACTCCATGCAGTGCTGTATCCAGTCTGTGTATCTCCATACAGTGATGCATCCAGTCAGTGTACTTCCATGCAGTGCTGCATCCAGTTCGTGGGACTCCATGCAGTGCTGCATCCAGTCTCTATAACTTGAATGCAGTGCTGCATCCAGTCATTGTAACCCCATGCAGTGCTGCATCGAGACTGTGTAACTCTATGCAGTGATGCATTCACTCTGTGTAACTTCATAAAGTGATGCATCCAGTCTGTGTAACTCCATGCAGTGCTGCATCCCGTCTCTGTAACTCCATGCAGTGCAGAATCCAGTCTGTGTAACTCCATAAAGTGATGCATCCAGTCTGTGTCACTCCATGCAGTGTTCCATCCCGTCTCTGTAACTTCATGCAGTGCTGCATCCAGTCTGTGTAGCACCATACAGTGATGCATCCAGACACTGTAACTCCATGCATTGCTGCATCCAGTCTATGACTCCATGCAGTGCTGATTCCAGTCTCTATAATTCTAATGCAGTGCTACATCCTGTCTTTGTAACCCCATGCAGTGCTGCGTCCAGTCTGTGTAACTCCATGCAGTGCTGCATCCAGTCTCTATAACTCCATGCAGTACTGCATCCAGTCTGTGTGACTCCATGCAGTGCTGCATCCAGTCTCTGTAACCCAATGCAGTGCTGCATCCAGTCTGTGTAACTCCATGCAGTGCTGCATCCAGTTTCGATAACTACATGCAGTGCTGCATCCAGTCTGTGTAACTCCATAAAGTGATGCATCCTGTCTGTGTCACTCCATGCAGTGCTTCATCCCGTCTCTGTAACTTCATGCAATGCTGCATCCAGTCTGTGTAACACCATGCAGTGAGGCATCCAGACATTGTAACTCCATGCAGTGCTGCATCCTGTCTTTGTAACCCCATGCAGTGCTGCTTCCAGACTGTGTACCTCCATGCAGTGCTGCATCCAGTTTCGATAACTCCATGCAGTGCTGCATCCAGTCTGTATGACTCCATGCAGTGCTGCATCCAGTCTCTATAACTTGAATGCAGTGCTGCATCCAGTCATTGTAACCCCATGCAGTGCTGCATCGAGACTGTGTAACTCTATGCAGTGATGCATTCACTCTGTAGAACTTCATAAAGTGATGCATCCAGTCTGTGTAACTCCATGCAGTGCTGTATCCCGTCTCTGTAACTCCATGCAGTGCTGTATCCAGTCTGTGTATCTCCATACAGTGATGCATCCAGTCAGTGTACTTCCATGCAGTGCTGCATCCAGTTCGTGGGACTCCATGCAGTGCTGCATCCAGTCTCTATAACTCTAATGCAGTGCTGCATCCAGTTTCGATAACTCCATGCAGTGCTGCATCCAGTCTGTATGACTCCATGCAGTGCTGCATGCAGTCTCTATAACTCAAATGCAGTGCTGCATCCAGTCATTGTAACCCCATGCAGTGCTGCATCCAGTCTGTGTAACTCCATGCAGTGCTGCATCCAGTCCATGTAACACCATGCAGTGCTTCATCCCGTCTCTGTAACTTCATGCAGTGCTGTATCCAGTCTGTGTAACTCTATGCAGAGATGCATTCACTCTGTGTAACTTCATAAAGTTATGCATCCCGTCTGTGTAACTCCATGCAGTGCTGCATCCCGTCTCTGTAACTCCTTGCAGTGCTGCATCCAGTCTGTGTATCTCCAAGCAGTGCTGCCTACAGTCTCTGTAACCCAATGCAGTGCTGCATCCAATCTGTGTAACTCCATGCAGTGCTGCATCCAGTTTCGATAACTCCATGCAGTGCTGCATCCAGTCTGTATGACTCCATGCAGTGCTGCATCCAGTCTCTATAACTTGAATGCAGTGCTGCATCCAGTCATTGTAACCCCATGCAGTGCTGCATCGAGACTGTGTAACTCTATGCAGTGATGCATTCACTCTGTAGAACTTCATAAAGTGATGCATCCAGTCTGTGTAACTCCATGCAGTGCTGTATCCCGTCTCTGTAACTCCATGCAGTGCTGTATCCAGTCTGTGTATCTCCATACAGTGATGCATCCAGTCAGTGTACTTCCATGCAGTGCTGCATCCAGTTCGTGGGACTCCATGCAGTGCTGCATCCAGTCTCTATAACTTGAATGCAGTGCTGCATCCAGTCATTGTAACCCCATGCAGTGCTGCATCGAGACTGTGTAACTCTATGCAGTGATGCATTCACTCTGTGTAACTTCATAAAGTGATGCATCCAGTCTGTGTAACTCCATGCAGTGCTGCATCCCGTCTCTGTAACTCCATGCAGTGCAGAATCCAGTCTGTGTAACTCCATAAAGTGATGCATCCAGTCTGTGTCACTCCATGCAGTGTTCCATCCCGTCTCTGTAACTTCATGCAGTGCTGCATCCAGTCTGTGTAGCACCATACAGTGATGCATCCAGACACTGTAACTCCATGCATTGCTGCATCCAGTCTATGACTCCATGCAGTGCTGATTCCAGTCTCTATAATTCTAATGCAGTGCTACATCCTGTCTTTGTAACCCCATGCAGTGCTGCGTCCAGTCTGTGTAACTCCATGCAGTGCTGCATCCAGTCTCTATAACTCCATGCAGTGCTGCATCCAGTCTGTGTGACTCCATGCAGTGCTGCATCCAGTCTCTGTAACCCAATGCAGTGCTGCATCCAGTCTGTGTAACTCCATGCAGTGCTGCATCCAGTTTCGATAACTACATGCAGTGCTGCATCCAGTCTGTGTAACTCCATAAAGTGATGCATCCTGTCTGTGTCACTCCATGCAGTGCTTCATCCCGTCTCTGTAACTTCATGCAATGCTGCATCCAGTCTGTGTAACACCATGCAGTGAGGCATCCAGACATTGTAACTCCATGCAGTGCTGCATCCTGTCTTTGTAACCCCATGCAGTGCTGCGTCCAGACTGTGTACCTCCATGCAGTGCTGCATCCAGTTTCGATAACTCCATGCAGTGCTGCATCCAGTCTGTATGACTCCATGCAGTGCTGCATCCAGTCTCTATAACTTGAATGCAGTGCTGCATCCAGTCATTGTAACCCCATGCAGTGCTGCATCGAGACTGTGTAACTCTATGCAGTGATGCATTCACTCTGTAGAACTTCATAAAGTGATGCATCCAGTCTGTGTAACTCCATGCAGTGCTGTATCCCGTCTCTGTAACTCCATGCAGTGCTGTATCCAGTCTGTGTATCTCCATACAGTGATGCATCCAGTCAGTGTACTTCCATGCAGTGCTGCATCCAGTTCGTGGGACTCCATGCAGTGCTGCATCCAGTCTCTATAACTCTAATGCAGTGCTGCATCCAGTTTCGATAACTCCATGCAGTGCTGCATCCAGTCTGTATGACTCCATGCAGTGCTGCATGCAGTCTCTATAACTCAAATGCAGTGCTGCATCCAGTCATTGTAACCCCATGCAGTGCTGCATCCAGTCTGTGTAACTCCATGCAGTGCTGCATCCAGTCCATGTAACACCATGCAGTGCTTCATCCCGTCTCTGTAACTTCATGCAGTGCTGTATCCAGTCTGTGTAACACCATACAGTGATGCATCCAGACATTGTAACTCCATGCAGTGCTGCATCCAGTCTGTGACTCCATGCAGTGCTGCATCCAGTCTCTATAACTCCATACAGTGCTGCATCCAGTCTGTGTGACTCAATGCAGTGCTGCATCTAGTCTGTGTAACTCCATGCAGTGCTGCATCCAGTTTCGTTAACTCCATGCAGTGCTGCTTCCAGTCTGAATGACTCCATGCAGTGCTGCATCCAGTCTCTATAACTCCATGCAGTGCTGCATCCAGTTTGTGTGACTCCATGCAGTGCTGTATCCCGTCTCTGTAACTCCATGCAGTGCTGCATCCAGTCTGTGTAACTCCATAAAGTGATGCATCCAGTCTGTGTCACTCCATGCAGTGCTGCATCCTGTCTTTGTAACCCCATGCAGTGCTGCGTCCAGTCTGTGTACCTCTATGCAGTGTTGCATCCAGTTTCGATAACTCCATGCAGTGCTGCATCCAGTCTGTATGACTCCATGCAGTGCTGCATGCAGTCTCTATAACTCAAATGCAGTGCTGCATCCAGTCATTGTAACCCCATGCAGTGCTGCATCCAGTCTGTGTAACTCCATGCAGTGCTGCATCCAGTTTTGATAACTCCAAGCAGTGCTGTATCCAGTCTGTGTAACTCTATGCAGAGATGCATTCACTCTGTGTAACTTCATAAAGTTATGCATCCCGTCTGTGTAACTCCATGCAGTGCTGCATCCCGTCTCTGTAACTCCTTGCAGTGCTGCATCCAGTCTGTGTATCTCCAAGCAGTGCTGCCTACAGTCTCTGTAACCCAATGCAGTGCTGCATCCAATCTGTGTAACTCCATGCAGTGCCGCATCCCGTCTCTGTATCTCCATGCAGTGCTGCATCCAATTTCGATAACTACATGCAGTGCTGCATCCAGTCTGTGTAACTCCATAAAGTGATGCATCCTGTCTGTGTCACTCCATGCAGTGCTTCATCCCATCTCTGTAACTTCATGCAATGCTGCATCCAGTCTGTGTAACACCATACAGTGAGGCATCCAGACATTGAAACTCCATGCAGTGCTGCATCCTGTCTTTGTAACCCCATGCAGCGCTGCGTCCAGTCTGTGTACCTCCATGCAGTGTTGCATCCAGTTTCGATAACTCCATGCAGTGCTGCATCCAGTCTGTATGACTCCATGCAGTGCTGCATGCTGTCTCTATAACTCGAATGCAGTGCTGCATCCAGTCATTGTAACCCCATACAGTGCTGCATCCAGTCGGTGTAACTCCATGCAGTGCTGCATCCAGTTTTGATAACTCCAAGCAGTGCTGCATCCAGTCTGTGTAACTCTATGCAGTGATGCATTCACTCTGTGTAACTCCATGCAGTGCTGCATCCCGTCTCTGTAACTCCATGCAGTGCTGCATCCAGTCTGTGTATCTCCATGCAGTGCTGCCTCCAGTCTCTGTAACCCAATGCAGTGCTGCATCCAATCTGTGTAACTCCATGCAGTGCTGCATCCAGTTTCGATAACCATATGCAGTGCTGCATCCAGTCTCTATAACTCCATAAAGTGATGCATCCAGTCTGTGTCACTCCATGCAGTGCTTCATCCCGTCTCTGTGACTCCATGCAGTGCTGCATCCAGTCTGTGTAACTCAATGCACTGCTGCACCCAGTCTGTGCAACTCCATAAAGTGATGCATCCAGTCTGTGCAGCTCCATGCAGTGCTGTATTCCGTCATTGGAAATCCAAGCTGTGCTGCATCCAGTCTGTGTGACTCCATGCAGTGCTGCATCCAGTCTCTATAACTCGAATGCAGTGCTGCATCCAGTCTGTGTGACTCCATGCAGTGCTGCATCCAGTCTCTATAACTCCATGCAGTTCTGCATCCAGTCTGTGTAACTCCATGCTGTGCTGCATCCAGTTTCGATAACTCCATGCAGTGCTATATCCCGTCTCTGTAACCCCATGCAGTGCTGCATCCAGTCTGTGTAGCACCATACAGTGATGCATCCAGTCTGTGTAACTCCATGCAGTGCTATATCCCGTCTCTGTAACTCCATGCTGTGCTGCATCCAGTCAGTGTACTTCCATGCAGTGCTGCATCCAGTCTGTGTGACTCCATGCAGTGCTGCATCCAGTCTCTATAACTCCATGCAGTTCTGCATCCAGTCTGTGTAACTCCATGCTGTGCTGCATCCAGTTTCGATAACTCCATGCAGTGCTATATCCCGTCTCTGTAACCCCATGCAGTGCTGCATCCAGTCTGTGTAGCACCATACAGTGATGCATCCAGTCTGTGTAACTCCATGCAGTGCTATATCCCGTCTCTGTAACTCCATGCTGTGCTGCATCCAGTCAGTGTACTTCCATGCAGTGCTGCATCCAGTCTGTGTAACTCCATGCAGTGCTGCATCCAGTTTTGATAACTCCATGCAGTGCTGCATCCAGTCTGTGTAACTCCATAAAGTGAGGCATCCAGACATTGTAACTCCATGCAGTGCTGCATCCTGTCTTTGTAACCCGATGCAGTGCTGCGTCCAGTCTGAGTACCTCCATGCAGTGCTGCATCCAGTGTGTATGACTCCATGCAGTGCTGCATCCAGTCATTGTAACCCCATGCAGTGCTACATCGAGTCTGTGTAACTCCATGCAGTGCTGCATACAGTCTCTATAACTCTAATGCAGTGCTGCATCCAGTTTCGATAACTCCATGCATTGCTGCATCCAGTCTGTATGACTCCATGCAGTGCTGCATGCAGTCTCTATAACTCGAAAGCAGTGCTGCATCCAGTCATTGTAACCCCATGCAGTGCTGCATCCAGTCCGTGTAACACCATGCAGTGCTGCATCCAGTCCATGTAACTCCATGCAGTGCTTCATCCCGTCTCTGTAACTTCATGCTGTGCTGCATCCAGTCTGTGTAACACCATACAGTGATGCATCCAGACATTGTAACTCCATGCAGTGCTGCATCCAGTCTGTGACTCCATGCAGTGCTGCATCCAGTCTGTGTGACTCCATGCAGTGCTGCATTCACTCTGTGTAACTCCATGCAGTGCTGCATCCAGTTTTGATAACTCCATGCAGTGCTGTATCCTGTCTGTGTAACTTTATGCAGTGATGCATTCACTCTGTGTAACTCCATGCAGTGCTTCATCCCATCTCTGTAACTTCATGCAGTGCTACATCCAGTCTGTGTAATACCATACAGTGATGCATCCAAACATTGTAACTCCATGCAGTGCTGCATCCTGTCTTTGTAACCCCATGCAGTGCTGCGTCCAGTCTGTGTACCTCCATGCAGTGTTGCATCCAGTTTCGATAACTCCATGCAGTGCTGCATCCAGTCTGTATGACTCCATGCAGTTCTGCATGCAGTCTCTATAACTCGAATGCAGTGCTGCATCCAGTCATTGTAACCCCATGCAGTGCTGCATCAAGTCTGTGTAACTCCATGCAGTGCTGCATCCAGTTTTGATAACTCCATGCAGTGCTGTATCCAGTCTGTGTAACTCTTTGCAGTGATGCATTCACTCTGTGTAACTTCATAAAGTTATGCATCCAGTCTGTGTAACTCCATGCAGTGCTGCATCCCGTCTCTGTAACTCCATGCAGTGCTGCATCCAGTCTGTGTAACTCCATAAATATATACATCCAGTCTGTGTCACTCCATGCAGTGCTGTATCCAGTCTGTGTAACTCTTTGCAGTGATGCATTCACTCTGTGTAACTTCATAAAGTTATGCATCCAGTCTGTGTAACTCCATGCAGTGCTGCATCCCGTCTCTGTAACTTCATGCAGTGCTGCATCCAGTCTGTGTAACACCATACAGTGATGCATCCAGACATTGTAACTCCATGCATTGCTGCATCCAGTCTATGACTCCATGCAGTACTGCATCCAGTCTCTATAATTCTAATGCAGTGCTACATCCTGTCTTTGTAAACCCATGCAGTGCTGCGTCCAGTCTGTGTAACTCCATAAAGTGATGCATCCAGTCTGTGTCACTCCATGCAGTGCTGTATCCCGTCTCTGTAACTCCATGCAGTGCTGCATCCAGTCTGTGTAACTCTATGCAGTGATGCATTCACTCTGTGTAACTTCATAAAGTGATGCACCCAGTCTGTGTCACTCCATGCAGTGCTGTATCCCGTCTCTGTAACTCCATGCAGTGCTGCATCCAGTCTGTGTAACTCCATGCAGTGCTGCATCCAGTCTGTGTAACTCCATAAAGTGATGCATCCAGTCTGTGTCACTCCATGCAGTGCTTCATCCCGTCTCTGTAACTTCATGCAGTGCTGCATCCAGTCTGTGTAACACCATACAGTGATGCATCCAGACATTGTAACTCCATGCATTGCTGCATCCTGTCTTTGTAACCCCATGCAGTGCTGCGTCAAGTCTGTGTACCTCCATGCAGTGTTGCATCCAGTTTCGATAACTCCATGCAGTGCTGCATCCAGTCTGTATGACTCCATGCAGTTCTGCATGCAGTCTCTATAACTCGAATGCAGTGCTGCATCCAGTCATTGTAACCCCATGCAGTGCTGCATCAAGTCTGTGTAACTCCATGCAGTGCTGCATCCAGTTTCGATAACTACATGCAGTGCTGCATCCAGTCTGTGTAACTCCATAAAGTGATGCATCCTGTCTGTGTCACTCCATGCAGTGCTTCATCCCGTCTCTGTAACTTCATGCAATGCTGCATCCAGTCTGTGTAACACCATGCAGTGAGGCATCCAGACATTGTAACTCCATGCAGTGCTGCATCCTGTCTTTGTAACCCCATGCAGTGCTGCGTCCAGACTGTGTACCTCCATGCAGTGCTGCATCCAGTTTCGATAACTCCATGCAGTGCTGCATCCAGTCTGTATGACTCCATGCAGTGCTGCATCCAGTCTCTATAACTTGAATGCAGTGCTGCATCCAGTCATTGTAACCCCATGCAGTGCTGCATCGAGACTGTGTAACTCTATGCAGTGATGCATTCACTCTGTAGAACTTCATAAAGTGATGCATCCAGTCTGTGTAACTCCATGCAGTGCTGTATCCCGTCTCTGTAACTCCATGCAGTGCTGTATCCAGTCTGTGTATCTCCATACAGTGATGCATCCAGTCAGTGTACTTCCATGCAGTGCTGCATCCAGTTCGTGGGACTCCATGCAGTGCTGCATCCAGTCTCTATAACTCTAATGCAGTGCTGCATCCAGTTTCGATAACTCCATGCAGTGCTGCATCCAGTCTGTATGACTCCATGCAGTGCTGCATGCAGTCTCTATAACTCAAATGCAGTGCTGCATCCAGTCATTGTAACCCCATGCAGTGCTGCATCCAGTCTGTGTAACTCCATGCAGTGCTGCATCCAGTCCATGTAACACCATGCAGTGCTTCATCCCGTCTCTGTAACTTCATGCAGTGCTGTATCCAGTCTGTGTAACACCATACAGTGATGCATCCAGACATTGTAACTCCATGCAGTGCTGCATCCAGTCTGTGACTCCATGCAGTGCTGCATCCAGTCTCTATAACTCCATACAGTGCTGCATCCAGTCTGTGTGACTCAATGCAGTGCTGCATCTAGTCTGTGTAACTCCATGCAGTGCTGCATCCAGTTTCGTTAACTCCATGCCGTGCTGCTTCCAGTCTGAATGACTCCATGCAGTGCTGCATCCAGTCTCTATAACTCCATGCAGTGCTGCATCCAGTTTGTGTGACTCCATGCAGTGCTGTATCCCGTCTCTGTAACTCCATGCAGTGCTGCATCCAGTCTGTGTAACTCCATAAAGTGATGCATCCAGTCTGTGTCACTCCATGCAGTGCTGCATCCTGTCTTTGTAACCCCATGCAGTGCTGCGTCCAGTCTGTGTACCTCTATGCAGTGTTGCATCCAGTTTCGATAACTCCATGCAGTGCTGCATCCAGTCTGTATGACTCCATGCAGTGCTGCATGCAGTCTCTATAACTCAAATGCAGTGCTGCATCCAGTCATTGTAACCCCATGCAGTGCTGCATCCAGTCTGTGTAACTCCATGCAGTGCTGCATCCAGTTTTGATAACTCCAAGCAGTGCTGTATCCAGTCTGTGTAACTCTATGCAGAGATGCATTCACTCTGTGTAACTTCATAAAGTTATGCATCCCGTCTGTGTAACTCCATGCAGTGCTGCATCCCGTCTCTGTAACTCCTTGCAGTGCTGCATCCAGTCTGTGTATCTCCAAGCAGTGCTGCCTACAGTCTCTGTAACCCAATGCAGTGCTGCATCCAATCTGTGTAACTCCATGCAGTGCCGCATCCCGTCTCTGTATCTCCATGCAGTGCTGCATCCAATTTCGATAACTACATGCAGTGCTGCATCCAGTCTGTGTAACTCCATAAAGTGATGCATCCTGTCTGTGTCACTCCATGCAGTGCTTCATCCCATCTCTGTAACTTCATGCAATGCTGCATCCAGTCTGTGTAACACCATACAGTGAGGCATCCAGACATTGAAACTCCATGCAGTGCTGCATCCTGTCTTTGTAACCCCATGCAGTGCTGCGTCCAGTCTGTGTACCTCCATGCAGTGTTGCATCCAGTTTCGATAACTCCATGCAGTGCTGCATCCAGTCTGTATGACTCCATGCAGTGCTGCATGCTGTCTCTATAACTCGAATGCAGTGCTGCATCCAGTCATTGTAACCCCATACAGTGCTGCATCCAGTCGGTGTAACTCCATGCAGTGCTGCATCCAGTTTTGATAACTCCAAGCAGTGCTGCATCCAGTCTGTGTAACTCTATGCAGTGATGCATTCACTCTGTGTAACTCCATGCAGTGCTGCATCCCGTCTCTGTAACTCCATGCAGTGCTGCATCCAGTCTGTGTATCTCCATGCAGTGCTGCCTCCAGTCTCTGTAACCCAATGCAGTGCTGCATCCAATCTGTGTAACTCCATGCAGTGCTGCATCCAGTTTCGATAACCATATGCAGTGCTGCATCCAGTCTCTATAACTCCATAAAGTGATGCATCCAGTCTGTGTCACTCCATGCAGTGCTTCATCCCGTCTCTGTGACTCCATGCAGTGCTGCATCCAGTCTGTGTAACTCAATGCACTGCTGCACCCAGTCTGTGCAACTCCATAAAGTGATGCATCCAGTCTGTGCAGCTCCATGCAGTGCTGTATTCCGTCATTGGAAATCCAAGCTGTGCTGCATCCAGTCTGTGTGACTCCATGCAGTGCTGCATCCAGTCTCTATAACTCGAATGCAGTGCTGCATCCAGTCTGTGTGACTCCATGCAGTGCTGCATCCAGTCTCTATAACTCCATGCAGTTCTGCATCCAGTCTGTGTAACTCCATGCTGTGCTGCATCCAGTTTCGATAACTCCATGCAGTGCTATATCCCGTCTCTGTAACCCCATGCAGTGCTGCATCCAGTCTGTGTAGCACCATACAGTGATGCATCCAGTCTGTGTAACTCCATGCAGTGCTATATCCCGTCTCTGTAACTCCATGCTGTGCTGCATCCAGTCAGTGTACTTCCATGCAGTGCTGCATCCAGTCTGTGTGACTCCATGCAGTGCTGCATCCAGTCTCTATAACTCCATGCAGTCTGCATCCAGTCTGTGTAACTCCATGCAGTGCTGCATCCAGTTTCGATAACTCCATGCAGTGCTATATCCCGTCTCTGTAACCCCATGCAGTGCTGCATCCAGTCTGTGTAGCACCATACAGTGATGCATCCAGTCTGTGTAACTCCATGCAGTGCTATATCCCGTCTCTGTAACTCCATGCAGTGCTGCATCCAGTCAGTGTACTTCCATGCAGTGCTGCATCCAGTCTGTGTAACTCCATGCAGTGCTGCATCCAGTTTCTATAACTCCATGCAGTGCTGCATCCAGTCTGTGTAACTCCATAAAGTGAGGCATCCAGACATTGTAACTCCATGCAGTGCTGCATCCTGTCTTTGTAACCCGATGCAGTGCTGCGTCCAGTCTGAGTACCTCCATGCAGTGCTGCATCCAGTGTGTATGACTCCATGCAGTGCTGCATCCAGTCATTGTAACCCCATGCAGTGCTACATCGAGTCTGTGTAACTCCATGCAGTGCTGCATACAGTCTCTATAACTCTAATGCAGTGCTGCATCCAGTTTCGATAACTCCATGCATTGCTGCATCCAGTCTGTATGACTCCATGCAGTGCTGCATGCAGTCTCTATAACTCGAAAGCAGTGCTGCATCCAGTCATTGTAACCCCATGCAGTGCTGCATCCAGTCCGTGTAACACCATGCAGTGCTGCATCCAGTCCATGTAACTCCATGCAGTGCTTCATCCCGTCTCTGTAACTTCATGCTGTGCTGCATCCAGTCTGTGTAACACCATACAGTGATGCATCCAGACATTGTAACTCCATGCAGTGCTGCATCCAGTCTGTGACTCCATGCAGTGCTGCATCCAGTCTGTGTGACTCCATGCAGTGCTGCATTCACTCTGTGTAACTCCATGCAGTGCTGCATCCAGTTTTGATAACTCCATGCAGTGCTGTATCCTGTCTGTGTAACTTTATGCAGTGATGCATTCACTCTGTGTAACTCCATGCAGTGCTTCATCCCATCTCTGTAACTTCATGCAGTGCTACATCCAGTCTGTGTAATACCATACAGTGATGCATCCAAACATTGTAACTCCATGCAGTGCTGCATCCTGTCTTTGTAACCCCATGCAGTGCTGCGTCCAGTCTGTGTACCTCCATGCAGTGTTGCATCCAGTTTCGATAACTCCATGCAGTGCTGCATCCAGTCTGTATGACTCCATGCAGTTCTGCATGCAGTCTCTATAACTCGAATGCAGTGCTGCATCCAGTCATTGTAACCCCATGCAGTGCTGCATCAAGTCTGTGTAACTCCATGCAGTGCTGCATCCAGTTTTGATAACTCCATGCAGTGCTGTATCCAGTCTGTGTAACTCTTTGCAGTGATGCATTCACTCTGTGTAACTTCATAAAGTTATGCATCCAGTCTGTGTAACTCCATGCAGTGCTGCATCCCGTCTCTGTAACTCCATGCAGTGCTGCATCCAGTCTGTGTAACTCCATAAATATATACATCCAGTCTGTGTCACTCCATGCAGTGCTGTATCCAGTCTGTGTAACTCTTTGCAGTGATGCATTCACTCTGTGTAACTTCATAAAGTTATGCATCCAGTCTGTGTAACTCCATGCAGTGCTGCATCCCGTCTCTGTAACTTCATGCAGTGCTGCATCCAGTCTGTGTAACACCATACAGTGATGCATCCAGACATTGTAACTCCATGCATTGCTGCATCCAGTCTATGACTCCATGCAGTACTGCATCCAGTCTCTATAATTCTAATGCAGTGCTACATCCTGTCTTTGTAAACCCATGCAGTGCTGCGTCCAGTCTGTGTAACTCCATAAAGTGATGCATCCAGTCTGTGTCACTCCATGCAGTGCTGTATCCCGTCTCTGTAACTCCATGCAGTGCTGCATCCAGTCTGTGTAACTCTATGCAGTGATGCATTCACTCTGTGTAACTTCATAAAGTGATGCACCCAGTCTGTGTCACTCCATGCAGTGCTGTATCCCGTCTCTGTAACTCCATGCAGTGCTGCATCCAGTCTGTGTAACTCCATGCAGTGCTGCATCCAGTCTGTGTAACTCCATAAAGTGATGCATCCAGTCTGTGTCACTCCATGCAGTGCTTCATCCCGTCTCTGTAACTTCATGCAGTGCTACATCCAGTCTGTGTAACACCATACAGTGATGCATCCAGACATTGTAACTCCATGCATTGCTGCATCCTGTCTTTGTAACCCCATGCAGTGCTGCGTCAAGTCTGTGTACCTCCATGCAGTGTTGCATCCAGTTTCGATAACTCCATGCAGTGCTGCATCCAGTCTGTATGACTCCATGCAGTTCTGCATGCAGTCTCTATAACTCGAATGCAGTGCTGCATCCAGTCATTGTAACCCCATGCAGTGCTGCATCAAGTCTGTGTAACTCCATGCAGTGCTGCATCCAGTTTTGATAACTCCATGCAGTGCTGCATCCAGTCTGTGTAACTCCATGCAGTGCTGCATCCCGTCTCTGTAACTCCATGCAGTGCTGCATGCAGTCTGTGAAAGTCCATAAAGTGATGCATCCAGTCTGTGTCACTCCATGCAGTGCTTCATCCAGTCTCTGTAACTTCATGCAGTGCTGCATCCAGTCTGTGTAACACCATACAGTGATGCATCCAGACATTGTAACTCCATGCATTGCTGCATCCAGTCTATGACTCCATGCAGTGCTGCATCCAGTCTCTATAATTCTAATGCAGTGCTACATCCTGTCTTTGTAAACCCATGCAGTGCTGCGTCCAGTCTGTGTAACTCCATGCAGTGCTGCATCCAATCTCTATAACTCCATGCAGTGCTGCATCCAGTCTTTGTGACTCCATGCAGTGCTGCATCCAGTCTCTGTAACCCAATGCAGTGCTGCATCCAGTCTGTGTAACTCCATGCATGGCTGCATCCAGTTTTGATAACTCCATGCAGTGCTGCATCCAGTCTTTGTGACTCCATGCAGTGCTGCATCCAGTCTCTGTAACCCAATGCAGTGCTGCATCCAGTCTGTGTAACTCCATGCATGGCTGCATCCAGTTTTGATAACTCCATGCAGTGCTGTATCCAGTCTATGTAACTCTATGCAGTGATGCATTCACTCTGTGTAACTTCATAAAGTTATGCATCCAGTCTGTGTAACTCCATGCAGTGCTGCATCCAGTTTTGATAACTCCATGCAGTGCTGTATCCAGTCTGTGTAACTCTATGCAGTGATGCATTCACTCTGTGTAACTTCATAAAGTTATGCATCCAGTCTGTGTAACTCCATGCAGTGCTGCATCCCGTCTCTGTAACCCCATGCAGTGCTGCATCCAGTCTGTGTATCTCCATGCAATGCTGCCTCCTGTCTCTGTAACCCAATGCAGTGCTGCATCCAGTCTGCGTAACTCCATGCAGTGCTGCATCCAGTTTCGATAACTACATGCAGTGCTGCATCCAGTCTGTGTAACTCCATAATGTGATGCATCCAGTCTGTGTCACTCCATGCAGTGCTTCATCCCATCTCTGTAACTTCATGCAATGCTGCATCCAGTCTGTGTAACACCATACAGTGAGGCATCCAGACATTGTAACTCCATGCAGTGCTGCATCCTGTCTTTGTAACCCCATGCAGTGCTGCGTCCAGTCTGTGTACCTCCATGCAGTGTTGCATCCAGTTTCGATAACTCCATGCAGTGCTGCATCCAGTCTGTATGACTCCATGCAGTGCTGCATGCTGTCTCTGTAACTCGAATGCAGTGCTGCATCCAGTCATTGTAACCCCATGCAGTGCTGCATCCAGTCTGTGTAACTCCATGCAGTGCTGCATCCAGTTTTGATAACTCCATGCAGTGCTGTATCCAGTCTGTGTAACTCTATGCAGTGATGCATTCACTCTGTGTAACTTCATAAAGTTATGCATCCAGTCTGTGTAACTCCATGCAGTGCTGCATCCCGTCTCTGTAACTCCATGCAGTGCTGCATCCAGTCTGTGTATCTCCATGCAGTGCTGCCTCCAGTCTCTGTAACCCAATGCAGTGCTGCATCCAATCTGTGTAACTCCATGCAGTGCTGCATCCAGTTTCGATAACTCCATGCAGTGCTGCATCGAGTCTGTGTAACTCCATAAAGTGATGCATCCAGTCTGTGTCACTCCATGCAGTGCTTCATCCTGTCTCTGTGACTCCATGCAGTGCTGCATCCAGTCTGTGTAACTCAATGCACTGCTGCACCCAGTCTGTGCAACTCCATAAAGTGATGCATCCAGTCTGTGCAGCTCCATGCAGTGCTGTATTCCGTCATTGGAAATCCAAGCTGTGCTGCATCCAGTCTGTGTGACTCCATGCAGTGCTGCATCCAGTCTCTATAACTCCATGCAGTGCTGCATCCAGTCTGTGTAACTCCATGCAGTGCTGCATCCAGTTTCGATAACTCCATGCAGTGCTTCATCCCGTCTCTGTAACTTCATGCAATGCTGCATCCAGTCTGTGTAACACCATACAGTGATGCATCCAGTCTGTGTAACTCCATGCAGTGCTATATCCCGTCTCTGTAACTCAATGCAGTGCTGCATCCAGTCAGTGTACTCCATGCAGTGCTGCATCCAGACTGTGTGACTCCATGCAGTGCTGCATCCAGTCTCTGTATCCCAATGCAGTGCTGCATCCAGTCTGTGTAACTCCATGCAGTGCTGCATCCAGTTTCAATAACTCCATGCAGTGCTGCATCCAGTCATTGTAACCCCATGCAGTGCTACATCGAGTCTGTGTAACTCCATGCAGTGCTGCATACAGTCTCTATAACTCTAATGCAGTGCTGCATCCAGTTTCGATAACTCCATGCAGTGCTGCATCCAGTCTGTATGACTCCATGCAGTGCTGCATGCAGTCTCTATAACTCGAAAGCAGTGCTGCATCCAGTCATTGTAACCCCATGCAGTGCTGCATCCAGTCCGTGTAACACCATGCAGTGCTGCATCCAGTTTCGATAACTCCATGCCGTGCTGCATCCAGTCTGTATGACTCCATGCAGTGCTGCATCCAGTCTCTATAACTCCATGCAGTGCTGCATCCAGTCTCTATAACTCCATGCAGTGCTGCATCCAGCCTCTGTAAATCCATGCAGTGCTGCTCCCAGTCTCTGTAACTGCATGCAGTGCTGCATCCAGTTTTGATAACTCCAT
This sequence comes from Hemiscyllium ocellatum, assembly GCF_020745735.1. NCBI lineage: Eukaryota > Metazoa > Chordata > Chondrichthyes > Orectolobiformes > Hemiscylliidae > Hemiscyllium > Hemiscyllium ocellatum. The sequence continues at coordinate 64,579,715 of NC_083414.1, forward strand.
GCAGTGCTGTATCCTGTCTGTGTAACTCTATGCAGTGATGCATTCACTCTGTGTAACTTCATAAAGTGATGCATCCAGTCTGTGTAACTCCATGCAGTGCTGTATCCCGTCTCTGTAACTCCATGCAGTGCTGCATCCAGTCTCTGTAACTCCATGCAGTGCTGCATCCAGTCTGTGTACCTCCATGCAGTGCTGCATCCAGTCTCTATAACGTGAATGCAGTGCTGCATCCAGTCTGTGTCACTCCATGCAGTGCTTCATCCCATCTCTGTAACTTCATGCAATGCTGCATCCAGTCTGTGTAACACCATACAGTGAGGCATCCAGACATTGTAACTCCATGCAGTGCTGCATCCTGTCTTTGTAACCCCATGCAGTGCTGCGTCCAGTCTGTGTACCTCCATGCAGTGTTGCATCCAGTTTCGATAACTCCATGCAGTGCTGCATCCAGTCTGTATGACTCCATGCCGTGCTGCATGCTGTCTCTATAACTCGAATGCAGTGCTGCATCCAGTCATTGTAACCCCATGCAGTGCTGCATCCAGTCTGTGTAACTCCATGCAGTGCTGCATCCAGTTTTGATAACTCCATGCAGTGCTGTATCCAGTCTGTGTAACTCTATGCAGTGATGCATTCACTCTGTGTAACTTCATAAAGTTATGCATCCAGTCTGTGTAACTCCATGCAGTGCTGCATCCAGTCTGTGTATCTCCATGCAGTGCTGCCTCCAGTCTCTGTAACCCAATGCAGTGCTGCATCCAATCTGTGTAACTTCATGCAGTGCTGCATCCAGTTTCGATAACTCCATGCAGTGTTGCATCGAGTCTGTGTAACTCCATAAAGTGATGCATCCAGTCTGTGTCACTCCATGCAGTGCTTCATCCCGTCTCTGTGACTCCATGCAGTGCTGCATCCAGTCTGTGTAACTCAATGCACTGCTGCACCCAGTCTGTGCAACTCCATAAAGTGATGCATCCAGTCTGTGCAGCTCCATGCAGTGCTGTATTCCGTCATTGGAAATCCAAGCTGTGCTGCATCCAGTCTGTGTGACTCCATGCAGTGCTGCATCCAGTCTCTATAACTCGAATACAGTGCTGCATCCAGTCTGTGTGACTCCATGCAGTGCTGCATCCAGTCTCTATAACTCCATGCAGTTCCGCATCCAGTCTGTGTAACTCCATGCTGTGCTGCATCCAGTTTCGATAACTCCATGCAGTGCTTCATCCCGTCTCCGTAACTTCATGCAATGCTGCATCCAGTCTGTGTAGCACCATACAGTGATGCATCCAGTCTGTGTAACTCCATAAAGTGAGGCATCCAGACATTGTAACTCCATGCAGTGCTGTATCCTGTCTTTGTATCCCGATGCAGTGCTGCGTCCAGTCTGTGTACCTCTATGCAGTGCTGCATCCAGTCTCTATAACTTGAATGCAGTGCTGCATCCAGTCATTGTAACTCCATGCAGTGCTGCATCCAGTTTCGATAACTCCATGCAGTGCTGCATCCAGTCTGTATGACTCCATGCAGTGCTGCATCCAGTCTCTGTAACTCCATGCAGTGCTGCATCCAGTCTCTATAACTCCATGCAGTGCTGCATCCAGCCTCTGTAACTCCATGCAGTGCTGCATCCAGTTTCGATAACTCCATGCAGTGTTGCATCGAGTCTGTGTAACTCCATAAAGTGATGCATCCAGTCTGTGTCACTCCATGCAGTGCTTCATCCCGTCTCTGTGACTCCATGCAGTGCTGCATCCAGTCTGTGTAACTCAATGCACTGCTGCACCCAGTCTGTGCAACTCCATAAAGTGATGCATCCAGTCTGTGCAGCTCCATGCAGTGCTGTATTCCGTCATTGGAAATCCAAGCAGTGCTGCATCCAGTCTGTGTGACTCCATGCAGTGCTGCATCTAGTCTCTATAACTCGAATACAGTGCTGCATCCAGTCTGTGTGACTCCATGCAGTGCTGCATCCAGTCTCTATAACTCCATGCAGTTCTGCATCCAGTCTGTGTAACTCCATGCTGTGCTGCATCCAGTTTCGATAACTCCATGCAGTGCTTCATCCCGTCTCCGTAACTTCATGCAATGCTGCATCCAGTCTGTGTAGCACCATACAGTGATGCATCCAGTCTGTGTAACTCCATAAAGTGAGGCATCCAGACATTGTAACTCCATGCAGTGCTGTATCCTGTCTTTGTATCCCGATGCAGTGCTGCGTCCAGTCTGTGTACCTCTATGCAGTGCTGCATCCAGTCTCTATAACTTGAATGCAGTGCTGCATCCAGTCATTGTAACCCCATGCAGTGCTGCATCCAGTCTGTGTAAATCCATGCAGTGCTGCATCCAGTCCGTGTAACTCCATGCAGTGCTTCATCCCGTCTCTGTAACTTCATGCAGTGCTGTATCCAGTCTGTGTAACACCATACAGTGATGCATCCAGACATTGTAACTCCATGCAGTGCTGCATCCAGTCTGTGACTCCATGCAGTGCTGCATCCAGTCTCTATAACTCCATGCAGTGCTGCATCTAGTCTGTGTAACTCCATGCAGTGCTGCATCCAGTTTCGATAACTCCATGCAGTACTGCATCCAGTCTGTATGACTCCATGCAGTGCTGCATCCAGTCTCTATAACTCCATGCAGTGCTGCATCCAGTCTCTATAACTCCATGCAGTGCTGCATCCAGTCTGTGTGACTCCATGCAGTGCTGCATCTAGTCTGTGTAACTCCATGCAGTGCTGCATCCAGTTTCGATAACTCCATGCAGTGCTGCATCCAGTCTGTATGACTCCATGCAGTGCTGCATCCAGTCTCTATAACTCCATGCAGTGCTGCATCCAGTCTCTATAACTCCATGCAGTGCTGCATCCAGCCTCTGTAAATCCATGCAGTGCTGCTCCCAGTTTCTGTAACTGCATGCAGTGCTGCATCCAGTTTTGATAACTCCATGCAGTGCTGTATCCAGTCTGTGTAACTCTATGCAGTGATGCATTCACTCTGTGTAACTTCATAAAGTTATGCATCCAGTCTGTGTAACTCCATGCAGTGCTGCATCCCGTCTCTGTAACTCCATGCAGTGCTGCATCCAGTCTGTGTATCTCCATGCAGTGCTGCCTCCAGTTTCGATAACTCCATGCAGTGTTGCATCGAGTCTGTGTAACTCCATAAAGTGATGCATCCAGTCTGTGTCACTCCATGCAGTGCTTCATCCCGTCTCTGTGACTCCATGCAGTGCTGCATCCAGTCTGTGTAACTCAATGCACTGCTGCACCCAGTCTGTGCAACTCCATAAAGTGATGCATCCAGTCTGTGCAGCTCCATGCAGTGCTGTATTCCGTCATTGGAAATCCAAGCTGTGCTGCATCCAGTCTGTGTGACTCCATGCAGTGCTGCATCCAGTCTCTATAACTCCATGCAGTGCTGCATCCAGTCTGTGTGACTCCATGCAGTGCTGCATCCAGTCTCTATAACTCCATGCAGTTCCGCATCCAGTCTGTGTAACTCCATGCTGTGCTGCATCCAGTTTCGATAACTCCATGCAGTGCTTCATCCCGTCTCCGTAACTTCATGCAATGCTGCATCCAGTCTGTGTAGCACCATACAGTGATGCATCCAGTCTGTGTAACTCCATAAAGTGAGGCATCCAGACATTGTAACTCCATGCAGTGCTGTATCCTGTCTTTGTATCCCGATGCAGTGCTGCGTCCAGTCTGTGTACCTCTATGCAGTGCTGCATCCAGTCTCTATAACTGAATGCAGTGCTGCATCCAGTCATTGTAACCCCATGCAGTGCTGCATCCAGTCTGTGTAACTCCATGCAGTGCTGCATCCAGTCCGTGTAACTCCATGCAGTGCTTCATCCCGTCTATGTAACTTCATGCAGTGCTGCATCCAGTCTGTGTAACTCCATGCAGTGCTGCATCCAGTCTGTGTAACTCCATGCAGTGCTGCATCCCGTCTCTGTAACTCCATGCCGTGCTGCATCCAGTCTGTATGACTCCATGCAGTGCTGCATCCAGTCTCTATAACTCCATGCAGTGCTGCATCCAGTCTCTATAACTCCATGCAGTGCTGCATCCAGCCTCTGTAAATCCATGCAGTGCTGCTCCCAGTTTCTGTAACTGCATGCAGTGCTGCATCCAGTTTTGATAACTCCATGCAGTGCTGCATCCAGTCTGTGTATCTCCATGCAGTGCTGCCTCCAGTCTCTGTAACCCAATGCAGTGCTGCATCCAATCTGTGTAACTCCATGCAGTGCTGCATCCAGTTTCGATAACTCCATGCAGTGTTGCATCGAGTCTGTGTAACTCCATAAAGTGATGCATCCAGTCTGTGTCACTCCATGCAGTGCTTCATCCCGTCTCTGTGACTCCATGCAGTGCTGCATCCAGTCTGTGTAACTCAATGCACTGCTGCACCCAGTCTGTGCAACTCCATAAAGTGATGCATCCAGTCTGTGCAGCTCCATGCAGTGCTGTATTCCGTCATTGGAAATCCAAGCTGTGCTGCATCCAGTCTGTGTGACTCCATGCAGTGCTGCATCTAGTCTCTATAACTCGAATACAGTGCTGCATCCAGTCTGTGTGACTCCATGCAGTGCTGCATCCAGTCTCTATAACTCCATGCAGTTCTGCATCCAGTCTGTGTAACTCCATGCTGTGCTGCATCCAGTTTCGATAACTCCATGCAGTGCTTCATCCCGTCTCCGTAACTTCATGCAATGCTGCATCCAGTCTGTGTAGCACCATACAGTGATGCATCCAGTCTGTGTAACTCCATAAAGTGAGGCATCCAGACATTGTAACTCCATGCAGTGCTGTATCCTGTCTTTGTATCCCGATGCAGTGCTGCGTCCAGTCTGTGTACCTCTATGCAGTGCTGCATCCAGTCTCTATAACTTGAATGCAGTGCTGCATCCAGTCATTGTAACCCCATGCAGTGCTGCATCCAGTCTGTGTAACTCCATGCAGTGCTGCATCCAGTCCGTGTAACTCCATGCAGTGCTTCATCCCGTCTCTGTAACTTCATGCAGTGCTGTATCCAGTCTGTGTAACACCATACAGTGATGCATCCAGACATTGTAACTCCATGCAGTGCTGCATCCAGTCTGTGACTCCATGCAGTGCTGCATCCAGTCTCTATAACTCCACGCAGTGCTGCATCTAGCTTGTGTAACTCCATGCAGTGCTGCATCCAGTTTCGATAACTCCATGCCGTACTGCATCCAGTCTGTATGACTCCATGCAGTGCTGCATCCAGTCTCTATAACTCCATGCAGTGCTGCATCCAGTCTCTATAACTCCATGCAGTGCTGCATCCAGTCTGTGTGACTCCATGCAGTGCTGCATCTAGTCTGTGTAACTCCATGCAGTGCTGCATCCAGTTTCGATAACTCCATGCCGTGCTGCATCCAGTCTGTATGACTCCATGCAGTGCTGCATCCAGTCTCTATAACTCCATGCAGTGCTGCATCCAGTCTCTATAACTCCATGCAGTGCTGCATCCAGCCTCTGTAAATCCATGCAGTGCTGCATCCAGTCTGTGTAACTCCATAAAGTGATGCAGCCAGTCTGTGTAACTCCATGCAGTGCTGCATCCAGTTTTGATAACTCCATGCAGTGCTGTATCCAGTCTGTGTAACTCTATGCAGTGATGCATTCACTCTGTGTAACTTCATAAAGTGATGAATCCAGTCTGTGTAACTCCATGCAGTGCTGTATCCCGTCTCTGTAACTCCATGCAGTGCTGCATCCAGTCTGTGTAACTCCATAAAGTGATGCAGCCAGTCTGTGTCACTCCATGCAGTGCTGCATCCCGTCTCTGTAACCCCATGCAGTGCTGCATCCAGTCTGTGTATCTCCATGCAATGCTGCCTCCTGTCTCTGTAACCCAATGCAGTGCTGCATCCAGTCTGTGTAACTCCATGCAGTGCTGCATCCAGTTTCGATAACTACATGCAGTGCTGCATCCAGTCTGTGTAACTCCATAAAGTGATGCATCCAGTCTGTGTCACTCCATGCAGTGCTTCATCCCATCTCTGTAACTTCATGCAATGCTGCATCCAGTCTGTGTAACACCATACAGTGAGGCATCCAGACATTGTAACTCCATGCAGTGCTGCATCCTGTCTTTGTAACCCCATGCAGTGCTGCGTCCAGTCTGTGTACCTCCATGCAGTGTTGCATCCAGTTTAGATAACTCCATGCAGTGCTGCATCCAGTCTGTATGACTCCATGCAGTGCTGCATGCTGTCTCTATAACTCGAATGCAGTGCTGCATCCAGTCATTGTAACCCCATGCAGTGCTGCATCCAGTCTGTGTAACTCCATGCAGTGCTGCATCCAGTTTTGATAACTCCATGCAGTGCTGTATCCAGTCTGTGTAACTCTATGCAGTGATGCATTCACTCTGTGTAACTTCATAAAGTTATGCATCCAGTCTGTGTAACTCCATGCAGTGCTGCATCCCGTCTCTGTAACTCCATGCAGTGCTGCATCCAGTCTGTGTATCTCCATGCAGTGCTGCCTCCAGTCTCTGTAACCCAATGCAGTGCTGCATCCAATCTGTGTAACTCCATGCAGTGCTGCATCCAGTTTCGATAACTCCATGCAGTGTTGCATCGAGTCTGTGTAACTCCATAAAGTGATGCATCCAGTCTGTGTCACTCCATGCAGTGCTTCATCCCGTCTCTGTGACTCCATGCAGTGCTGCATCCAGTCTGTGTAACTCAATGCACTGCTGCACCCAGTCTGTGCAACTCCATAAAGTGATGCATCCAGTCTGTGCAGCTCCATGCAGTGCTGTATTCCGTCATTGGAAATCCAAGCTGTGCTGCATCCAGTCTGTGTGACTCCATGCAGTGCTGCATCCAGTCTCTATAACTCGAATACAGTGCTGCATCCAGTCTGTGTGACTCCATGCAGTGCTGCATCCAGTCTCTATAACTCCATGCAGTTCCGCATCCAGTCTGTGTAACTCCATGCTGTGCTGCATCCAGTTTCGATAACTCCATGCAGTGCTTCATCCCGTCTCCGTAACTTCATGCAATGCTGCATCCAGTCTGTGTAGCACCATACAGTGATGCATCCAGTCTGTGTAACTCCATAAAGTGAGGCATCCAGACATTGTAACTCCATGCAGTGCTGTATCCTGTCTTTGTATCCCGATGCAGTGCTGCGTCCTGTCTGTGTACCTCTATGCAGTGCTGCATCCAGTCTCTATAACTTGAATGCAGTGCTGCATCCAGTCATTGTAACCCCATGCAGTGCTGCATCCAGTCTGTGTAACTCCATGCAGTGCTGCATCCAGTCCGTGTAACTCCATGCAGTGCTTCATCCCGTCTCTGTAACTTCATGCAGTGCTGTATCCAGTCTGTGTAACACCATACAGTGATGCATCCAGACATTGTAACTCCATGCAGTGCTGCATCCAGTCTGTGACTCCCTGCAGTGCTGCATCCAGTCTCTATAACTCCATGCAGTGCTGCATCCAGTCTGTGTGACTCCATGCAGTGCTGCATCTAGTCTGTGTAACTCCATGCAGTGCTGCATCCAGTTTCGATAACTCCATGCCGTACTGCATCCAGTCTGTATGACTCCATGCAGTGCTGCATCCAGTCTCTATAACTCCATGCAGTGCTGCATCCAGTCTCTATAACTCCATGCAGTGCTGCATCCAGCCTCTGTAAATCAATGCAGTGCTGCTCCCAGTCTCTGTAACTGCATGCAGTGCTGCATCCAGTTTTGATAACTCCATGCAGTGCTGTATCCAGTCTGTGTAACTCTATGCAGTGATGCATTCACTCTGTGTAACTTCATAAAGTGATGAATCCAGTCTGTGTAACGCCATGCAGTGCTGTATCCCATCTCTGTAACTCCATGCAGTGCTGCATCCAGTCTGTGTAACTCCATAAAGTGATGCATCCAGTCTGTGTCACTCCATGCAGTGCTTCATCCCATCTCTGTAACTTCATGCAATGCTGCATCCAGTCTGTGTAACACCATACAGTGAGGCATCCAGACATTGTAACTCCATGCAGTGCTGCATCCTGTCTTTGTAACCCCATGCAGTGCTGCGTCCAGTCTGTGTACCTCCATGCAGTGTTGCATCCAGTTTAGATAACTCCATGCAGTGCTGCATCCAGTCTGTATGACTCCATGCAGTGCTGCATGCTGTCTCTATAACTCGAATGCAGTGCTGCATCCAGTCATTGTAACCCCATGCAGTGCTGCATCCAGTCTGTGTAACTCCATGCAGTGCTGCATCCAGTTTTGATAACTCCATGCAGTGCTGTATCCAGTCTGTGTAACTCTATGCAGTGATGCATTCACTCTGTGTAACTTCATAAAGTTATGCATCCAGTCTGTGTAACTCCATGCAGTGCTGCATCCCGTCTCTGTAACTCCATGCAGTGCTGCATCCAGTCTGTGTATCTCCATGCAGTGCTGCCTCCAGTCTCTGTAACCCAATGCAGTGCTGCATCCAATCTGTGTAACTCCATGAAGTGCTGCATCCAGTCTGTGTCACTCCATGCAGTGCTTCATCCCGTCTCTGTGACTCCATGCAGTGCTGCATCCAGTCTGTGTAACTCAATGCACTGCTGCACCCAGTCTGTGCAACTCCATAAAGTGATGCATCCAGTCTGTGCAGCTCCATGCAGTGCTGTATTCCGTCATTGGAAATCCAAGCTGTGCTGCATCCAGTCTGTGTGACTCCATGCAGTGCTGCATCCAGTCTCTATAACTCGAATACAGTGCTGCATCCAGTCTGTGTGACTCCATGCAGTGCTGCATCCAGTCTCTATAACTCCATGCAGTTCCGCATCCAGTCTGTGTAACTCCATGCTGTGCTGCATCCAGTTTCGATAACTCCATGCAGTGCTTCATCCCGTCTCCGTAACTTCATGCAATGCTGCATCCAGTCTGTGTAGCACCATACAGTGATGCATCCAGTCTGTGTAACTCCATAAAGTGAGGCATCCAGACATTGTAACTCCATGCAGTGCTGTATCCTGTCTTTGTATCCCGATGCAGTGCTGCGTCCAGTCTGTGTACCTCTATGCAGTGCTGCATCCAGTCTCTATAACTTGAATGCAGTGCTGCATCCAGTCATTGTAACCCCATGCAGTGCTGCATCCAGTCTGTGTAACTCCATGCAGTGCTGCATCCAGTCCGTGTAACTCCATGCAGTGCTTCATCCCGTCTCTGTAACTTCATGCAGTGCTGTATCCAGTCTGTGTAACACCATACAGTGATGCATCCAGACATTGTAACTCCATGCAGTGCTGCATCCAGTCTGTGACTCCATGCAGTGCTGCATCCAGTCTCTATAACTCCACGCAGTGCTGCATCTAGTCTGTGTAACTCCATGCAGTGCTGCATCCAGTTTCGATAACTCCATGCCGTACTGCATCCAGTCTGTATGACTCCATGCAGTGCTGCATCCAGTCTCTATAACTCCATGCAGTGCTGCATCCAGTCTCTATAACTCCATGCAGTGCTGCATCCAGTCTGTGTGACTCCATGCAGTGCTGCATCTAGTCTGTGTAACTCCATGCAGTGCTGCATCCAGTTTCGATAACTCCATGCAGTGCTGCATCCAGTCTGTATGACTCCATGCAGTGCTGCATCCAGTCTCTATAACTCCATGCAGTGCTGCATCCAGTCTCTATAACTCCATGCAGTGCTGCATCCAGCCTCTGTAAATCCATGCAGTGCTGCTCCCAGTTTCTGTAACTGCATGCAGTGCTGCATCCAGTTTTGATAACTCCATGCAGTGCTGTATCCAGTCTGTGTAACTCTATGCAGTGATGCATTCACTCTGTGTAACTTCATAAAGTGATGAATCCAGTCTGTGTAACTCCATGCAGTGCTGTATCCCGTCTCTGTAACTCCATGCAGTGCTGCATCCAGTCTGTGTAACTCCATAAAGTGATGCAGCCAGTCTGTGTCACTCCATGCAGTGCTGCATCCCGTCTCTGTAACCCCATGCAGTGCTGCATCCAGTCTGTGTATCTCCATGCAATGCTGCCTCCTGTCTCTGTAACCCAATGCAGTGCTGCATCCAGTCTGTGTAACTCCATGCAGTGCTGCATCCAGTTTCGATAACTACATGCAGTGCTGCATCCAGTCTGTGTAACTCCATAAAGTGATGCATCCAGTCTGTGTCACTCCATGCAGTGCTTCATCCCATCTCTGTAACTTCATGCAATGCTGCATCCAGTCTGTGTAACACCATACAGTGAGGCATCCAGACATTGTAACTCCATGCAGTGCTGCATCCTGTCTTTGTAACCCCATGCAGTGCTGCGTCCAGTCTGTGTACCTCCATGCAGTGTTGCATCCAGTTTCGATAACTCCATGCAGTGCTGCATCCAGTCTGTATGACTCCATGCAGTGCTGCATGCTGTCTCTATAACTCGAATGCAGTGCTGCATCCAGTCATTGTAACCCCATGCAGTGCTGCATCCAGTCTGTGTAACTCCATGCAGTGCTGCATCCAGTTTTGATAACTCCATGCAGTGCTGTATCCAGTCTGTGTAACTCTATGCAGTGATGCATTCACTCTGTGTAACTTCATAAAGTTATGCATCCAGTCTGTGTAACTCCATGCAGTGCTGCATCCCGTCTCTGTAACTCCATGCAGTGCTGCATCCAGTCTGTGTATCTCCATGCAGTGCTGCCTCCAGTCTCTGTAACCCAATGCAGTGCTGCATCCAATCTGTGTAACTCCATGCAGTGCTGCATCCAGTTTCGATAACTCCATGCAGTGCTGCATCGAGTCTGTGTAACTCCATAAAGTGATGCATCCAGTCTGTGTCACTCCATGCAGTGCTTCATCCTGTCTCTGTGACTCCATGCAGTGCTGCATCCAGTCTGTGTAACTCAATGCACTGCTGCACCCAGTCTGTGCAACTCCATAAAGTGATGCATCCAGTCTGTGCAGCTCCATGCAGTGCTGTATTCCGTCATTGGAAATCCAAGCTGTGCTGCATCCAGTCTGTGTGACTCCATGCAGTGCTGCATCCAGTCTCTATAACTCCATGCAGTTCTGCATCCAGTCTGTGTAACTCCATGCTGTGCTGCATCCAGTTTCGATAACTCCATGCAGTGCTTCATCCCGTCTCTGTAACTTCATGCAATGCTGCATCCAGTCTGTGTAACACCATACAGTGAGGCATCCAGACATTGTAACTCCATGCAGTGCTATATCCCGTCTCTGTAACTCAATGCAGTGCTGCATCCAGTCAGTGTACTTCCATGCAGTGCTGCATCCAGACTGTGTGACTCCATGCAGTGCTGCATCCAGTCTCTGTATCCCAATGCATTGCTGCATCCAGTCTGTGTAACTCCATGCAGTGCTGCATCCAGTTTCGATAACTCCATGCAGTGCTGCATCCAGTCTGTGTCACTCCATGCAGTGCTTCATCCCATCTCTGTAACTTCATGCAATGCTGCATCCAGTCTGTGTAGCACCATACAGTGATGCATCCAGTCTGTGTAACTCCATAAAGTGAGGCATCCAGACATTGTAACTCCATGCAGTGCTGTATCCTGTCTTTGTATCCCGATGCAGTGCTGCGTCCAGTCTGTGTACCTCTATGCAGTGCTGCATCCAGTCTCTATAACTTGAATGCAGTGCTGCATCCAGTCATTGTAACCCCATGCAGTGCTGCATCTAGTCTGTGTAACTCCATGCAGTGCTGCATCCAGTTTCGATAACTCCATGCCGTACTGCATCCAGTCTGTATGACTCCATGCAGTGCTGCATCCAGTCTCTATAACTCCATGCAGTGCTGCATCCAGTCTCTATAACTCCATGCAGTGCTGCATCCAGTCTGTGTGACTCCATGCAGTGCTGCATCTAGTCTGTGTAACTCCATGCAGTGCTGCATCCAGTTTCGATAACTCCATGCCGTGCTGCATCCAGTATGTATGACTCCATGCAGTGCTGCATCCAGTCTCTATAACTCCATGCAGTGCTGCATCCAGTCTCTATAACTCCATGCAGTGCTGCATCCAGCCTCTGTAAATCCATGCAGTGCTGCTCCCAGTTTCTGTAACTGCATGCAGTGCTGCATCCAGTTTTGATAACTCCATGCAGTGCTGTATCCAGTCTGTGTAACTCTATGCAGTGATGCATTCACTCTGTGTAACTTCATAAAGTGATGAATCCAGTCTGTGTAACTCCATGCAGTGCTGTATCCCGTCTCTGTAACTCCATGCAGTGCTGCATCCAGTCTGTGTAACTCCATAAAGTGATGCATCCAGTCTGTGTCACTCCATGCAGTGCTGCATCCCGTCTCTGTAACCCCATGCAGTGCTGCATCCAGTCTGTGTATCTCCATGCAATGCTGCCTCCTGTCTCTGTAACCCAATGCAGTGCTGCATCCAGTCTGTGTAACTCCATGCAGTGCTGCATCCAGTTTCGATAACTACATGCAGTGCTGCATCCAGTCTGTGTAACTCCATAAAGTGATGCATCCAGTCTGTGTCACTCCATGCAGTGCTGCATCCTGTCTTTGTAACCCCATGCAGTGCTGCGTCCAGTCTGTGTACCTCCATGCAGTGTTGCATCCAGTTTAGATAACTCCATGCAGTGCTGCATCCAGTCTGTATGACTCCATGCAGTGCTGCATGCTGTCTCTATAACTCGAATGCAGTGCTGCATCCAGTCATTGTAACCCCATGCAGTGCTGCATCCAGTCTGTGTAACTCCATGCAGTGCTGCATCCAGTTTTGATAACTCCATGCAGTGCTGTATCCAGTCTGTGTAACTCTATGCAGTGATGCATTCACTCTGTGTAACTTCATAAAGTTATGCATCCAGTCTGTGTAACTCCATGCAGTGCTGCATCCCGTCTCTGTAACTCCATGCAGTGCTGCATCCAGTCTGTGTATCTCCATGCAGTGCTGCCTCCAGTCTCTGTAACCCAATGCAGTGCTGCATCCAATCTGTGTAACTCCATGCAGTGCTGCATCCAGTTTCGATAACTCCATGCAGTGTTGCATCGAGTCTGTGTAACTCCATAAAGTGATGCATCCAGTCTGTGTCACTCCATGCAGTGCTTCATCCCGTCTCTGTGACTCCATGCAGTGCTGCATCCAGTCTGTGTAACTCAATGCACTGCTGCACCCAGTCTGTGCAACTCCATAAAGTGATGCATCCAGTCTGTGCAGCTCCATGCAGTGCTGTATTCCGTCATTGGAAATCCAAGCTGTGCTGCATCCAGTCTGTGTGACTCCATGCAGTGCTGCATCCAGTCTCTATAACTCGAATACAGTGCTGCATCCAGTCTGTGTGACTCCATGCAGTGCTGCATCCAGTCTCCATAACTCCATGCAGTTCCGCATCCAGTCTGTGTAACTCCATGCTGTGCTGCATCCAGTTTCGATAACTCCATGCAGTGCTTCATCCCGTCTCCGTAACTTCATGCAATGCTGCATCCAGTCTGTGTAGCACCATACAGTGATGCATCCAGTCTGTGTAACTCCATAAAGTGAGGCATCCAGACATTGTAACTCCATGCAGTGCTGTATCCTGTCTTTGTATCCCGATGCAGTGCTGCGTCCAGTCTGTGTACCTCTATGCAGTGCTGCATCCAGTCTCTATAACTTGAATGCAGTGCTGCATCCAGTCATTGTAACCCCATGCAGTGCTGCATCCAGTCTGTGTAACTCCATGCAGTGCTGCATCCAGTCCGTGTAACTCCATGCAGTGCTTCATCCCGTCTCTGTAACTTCATGCAGTGCTGTATCCAGTCTGTGTAACAACATACAGTGATGCATCCAGACATTGTAACTCCATGCAGTGCTGCATCCAGTCTGTGACTCCATGCAGTGCTGCATCCAGTCTCTATAACTCCATGCAGTGCTGCATCCAGTCTGTGTGACTCCATGCAGTGCTGCATCTAGTCTGTGTACCTCCATGCAGTGCTGCATCCAGTTTCGATAACTCCATGCCATACTGCATCCAGTCTGTATGACTCCATGCAGTGCTGCATCCAGTCTCTATAACTCCATGCAGTGCTGCATCCAGTCATTGTAACCCCATGCAGTGCTGCATCCAGTCTGTGTAACTCCATGCAGTGCTGCATCCAGTCCGTGTAACTCCATGCAGTGCTTCATCCCGTCTCTGTAACTTCATGCAGTGCTGTATCCAGTCTGTGTAACAACATACAGTGATGCATCCAGACATTGTAACTCCATGCAGTGCTGCATCCAGTCTGTGACTCCATGCAGTGCTGCATCCAGTCTCTATAACTCCATGCAGTGCTGCATCCAGTCTGTGTGACTCCATGCAGTGCTGCATCTAGTCTGTGTAACTCCATGCAGTGCTGCATCCAGTTTCGATAACTCCATGCCGTACTGCATCCAGTCTGTATGACTCCATGCAGTGCTGCATCCAGTCTCTATAACTCCATGCAGTGCTGCATCCAGTCTCTATAACTCCATGCAGTGCTGCATCCAGCCTCTGTAAATCAATGCAGTGCTGCTCCCAGTCTCTGTAACTGCATGCAGTGCTGCATCCAGTTTTGATAACTCCATGCAGTGCTGTATCCAGTCTGTGTAACTCTATGCAGTGATGCATTCACTCTGTGTAACTTCATAAAGTGATGAATCCAGTCTGTGTAACGCCATGCAGTGCTGTATCCCGTCTCTGTAACTTCATGCAGTGCTGTATCCAGTCTGTGTAACACCATACAGTGATGCATCCAGACATTGTAACTCCATGCAGTGCTGCATCCAGTCTGTGACTCCATGCAGTGCTGCATCCAGTCTCTATAACTCCATGCAGTGCTGCATCCAGTCTGTGTGACTCAATGCAGTGCTGCATCTAGTCTGTGTAACTCCATGCAGTGCTGCATCCAGTTTCGTTAACTCCATGCCGTGCTGCATCCAGTCTGTATGACTCCATGCAGTGCTGCATCCAGTCTCTATAACTCCATGCAGTGCTGCATCCAGTTTGTGTGACTCCATGCAGTGCTGTATCCCATCTCTGTAACTCCATGCAGTGCTGCATCCAGTCTGTGTAACTCCATAAAGTGATGCATCCAGTCTGTGTCACTCCATGCAGTGCTGCATCCTGTCTTTGTAACCCCATGCAGTGCTGCATCCAGTCTGTGTACCTCTATGCAGTGTTGCATCCAGTTTCGATAACTCCATGCAGTGCTGCATCCAGTCTGTATGACTCCATGCAGTGCTGCATGCAGTCTCTATAACTCAAATGCAGTGCTGCATCCAGTCATTGTAACCCCATGCAGTGCTGCATCCAGTCTGTGTAACTCCATGCAGTGCTGCATCCAGTTTTGATAACTCCATGCAGTGCTGTATCCAGTCTGTGTAACTCTATGCAGTGATGCATTCACTCTGTGTAACTTCATAAAGTTATGCATCCAGTCTGTGTAACTCCATGCAGTGCTGCATCCCGTCTCTGTAACTCCTTGCAGTGCTGCATCCAATCTGTGTAACTCCATGCAGTGCTGCATCCCGTCTCTGTATCTCCATGCAGTGCTGCATCCAGTTTCGATAACTACATGCAGTGCTGCATCCAGTCTGTGTAACTCCATAAAGTGATGCATCCTGTCTGTGTCACTCCATGCAGTGCTTCATCCCATCTCTGTAACTTCATGCAATGCTGCATCCAGTCTGTGTAACACCATACAGTGAGGCATCCAGACATTGAAACTCCATGCAGTGCTGCATCCCGTCTCTGTAACT
This sequence comes from Hemiscyllium ocellatum, assembly GCF_020745735.1. Lineage (NCBI taxonomy): Eukaryota > Metazoa > Chordata > Chondrichthyes > Orectolobiformes > Hemiscylliidae > Hemiscyllium > Hemiscyllium ocellatum. The sequence goes on from NC_083414.1 coordinate 64,595,434, forward strand.
CTATGCAGTGCTGCATCCAGTCTGTGTATCTCCATGCAGTGCTGCATCCAGTCTCTGTAACCCAATGCAGTGCTGCATCCAATCTGTGTAACTCCATGCAGTGCTGCATCCAGTTTCGATAACTCCATGCAGTGCTGCATCCAGTCTGTGTAACTCCATGCAGTGATGCATCCAGTCTGTGTCACTCCATGCAGTGCTTCATCCAATCTCTGTAACTTCATGCAGTGCTGCATCCAGTCTGTGTAACACCATGCAGTGAGGCATCCAGACATTGTAACTCCATGCAGTGCTGCATCCAGTTTTGATAACTCCATGCAGTGCTGTATCCAGTCTGTGTAACTCTATGCAGTGATGCATTCACTCTGTGTAACTTCATAAAGTTATGCATCCAGTCTGTGTATCTCCATGCAGTGCTGCCTCCAGTCTCCGTAACCCAATGCAGTGCTGCATCCAGTCAGTGTACTCCATGCAGTGCTGCATCCAGACTGTGTGACTCCATGCTTTGCTGCATCCAGTCTCTGTATCCCAATGCAGTGCTGCATCCAGTCTGTGTAACTCCATGCAGTGCTGCATCCAGTTTCGATAACTCCATGCAGTGCTGCATCCAGTCTGTGTAACACCATGCAGTGAGGCATCCAGACATTGTAACTCCATGCAGTGCTGCATCCTGTCTTTGTAACCCCATGCAGTGCTGCATCCAGTCTGTGTATCTCCATACAGTGATGCATCCAGTCAGTGTACTTCCATGCAGTGCTGCATCCAGTCCGTGGGACTCCATGCAGTGCTGCATCCTGTCTTTGTAACCCGATGCAGTGCTGCATCCAGTCTGTGTACCTCCATGCAGTGCTGCATCCAGTCTCTATAACTTGAATGCAGTGCTGCATCCAGTCATTGTAACACCATGCAGTGCTGCATCCAGTCTGTGTAACTCCATGCAGTGCTGCATCCAGTCCATGTAACACCATGCAGTGCTTCATCCCGTCTCTGTAACTTCATGCAGTGCTGTATCCAGTCTGTGTAACACCATACAGTGATGCATCCAGTCATTGTAACTCCATGCAGTGCTGCATCCAGTCTGTGACTCCATGCAGTGCTGCATCCAGTCTCTATAACTCCATACAGTGCTGCATCCAGTCTGTGTGACTCAATGCAGTGCTGCATCTAGTCTGTGTAACTCCATGCAGTGCTGCATCCAGTTTCGTTAACTCCATGCAGTGCTGCTTCCAGTCTGTATGACTCCATGCAGTGCTGCATCAAGTCTCTATAACTCCATGCAGTGCTGCATCCAGTTTGTGTGACTCCATGCAGTGCTGTATCCCATCTCTGTAACTCCATGCAGTGCTGCATCCAGTCTGTGTAACTCCATAAAGTGATGCATCCAGTCTGTGTCACTCCATGCAGTGCTGCATCCTGTCTTTGTAACCCCATGCAGTGCTGCGTCCAGTCTGTGTACCTCTATGCAGTGTTGCATCCAGTTTCGATAACTCCATGCAGTGCTGCATCCAGTCTGTATGACTCCATGCAGTGCTGCATGCAGTCTCTATAACTCAAATGCAGTGCTGCATCCAGTCTGTGTAACTCCATGCAGTGCTGTATCCCGTCTCTGTAACTCCATGCAGTGCTGCATCCAGTCTGTGTATCTCCATACAGTGATGCATCCAGTCAGTGTACTTCCATGCAGTGCTGCATCCAGTCCTTGGGACTCCATGCAGTGCTGCATCCAGTCTCTATAACCCGAATGCAGTGCTGCATCCAGTCTTTGTAACACCATACAGTGATGCATCCAGACATTGTAACTCCATGCAGTGCTGCATCCAGTCTGTGTAACTCCATGCAGTGCTGCATACAGTCTCTATAACTCTAATGCAGTGCTGCATCCAGTTTCGATAACTCCATGCAGTGCTGCATCCAGTCTGTATGACTCCATGCAGTGCTGCATGCAGTCCGTGTAACTCCATGGAGTGCTTCATCCCGTCTCTGTAACTTCATGCAGTGCTGCATCCAGTCTGTGTCACTCCATGCAGTGCTGCATCCAGTCCGTGTAACTCCATGGAGTGCTTCATCCCGTCTCTGTAACTTCATGCAGTGCTGCATCCAGTCTGTGTAACACCATACAGTGATGCATCCAGACATTGTAACTCCATGCAGTGCTGCATCCAGTCTGTGACTCCATGCAGTGCTGCATCCAGTCTCTATAACTCCATGCAGTGCTGCATCCAGTCTGTGTGACTCCATGCAGTGCTGCATCTAGTCTGTGTAACTCCATGCAGTGCTGCATCCAGTTTCGATAACTCCATGCCGTGCTGCATCCAGTCTGTATGACTCCATGCAGTGCTGCATCCAGTCTCTATAACTCCATGCAGTGCTGCATCCAGTTTGTGTGACTCCATGCAGTGCTGCATCCAGTCTGTGTAACTCCATGCAGTGCTGCATCCAGTTTTGATAACTCCATGCAGTGCTGTATCCAGTCTGTGTAACTCTATGCAGTGATGCATTCACTCTGTGTAACTTCATAAAGTGATGCATCCAGTCTGTGTAACTCCATGCAGTGCTGCATCCCGTCTCTGTAACTCCATGCAGTGCAGAATCCAGTCTGTGTAACTCCATAAAGTGATGCATCCAGTCTGTGTCACTCCATGCAGTGTTTCATCCCGTCTCTGTAACTTCATGCAGTGCTGCATCCAGTCTGTGTAGCACCATACAGTGATGCATCCAGACACTGTAACTCCATGCATTGCTGCATCCAGTCTATGACTCCATGCAGTGCTGATTCCAGTCTCTATAATTCTAATGCAGTGCTACATCCTGTCTTTGTAACCCCATGCAGTGCTGCGTCCAGTCTGTGTAACTCCATGCAGTGCTGCATCCAGTCTCTATAACTCCATGCAGTGCTGCATCCAGTCTGTGTGACTCCATGCAGTGCTGCATCCAGTCTCTGTAACCCAATGCAGTGCTGCATCCAGTCTGTGTACCTCCATGCAGTGCTGCATCCAGTTTCGATAACTCCATGCAGTGCTGCATCCAGTCTGTATGACTCCATGCAGTGCTGCATCCAGTCTCTATAACTTGAATGCAGTGCTGCATCCAGTCATTGTAACCCCATGCAGTGCTGCATCGAGACTGTGTAACTCTATGCAGTGATGCATTCACTCTGTAGAACTTCATAAAGTGATACATCCAGTCTGTGTAACTCCATGCAGTGCTGTATCCCGTCTCTGTAACTCCATGCAGTGCTGTATCCAGTCTGTGTATCTCCATACAGTGATGCATCCAGTCAGTGTACTTCCATGCAGTGCTGCATCCAGTTCGTGGGACTCCATGCAGTGCTGCATCCAGTCTCTATAACTCTAATGCAGTGCTGCATCCAGTTTCGATAACTCCATGCAGTGCTGCATCCAGTCTGTTTGACTCCATGCAGTGCTGCATGCAGTCTCTATAACTCAAATGCAGTGCTGCATCCAGTCATTGTAACCCCATGCAGTGCTGCATCCAGTCTGTGTAACTCCATGCAGTGCTGCATCCAGTCCATGTAACACCATGCAGTGCTTCATCCCGTCTCTGTAACTTCATGCAGTGCTGTATCCAGTCTGTGTAACACCATACAGTGATGCATCCAGACATTGTAACTCCATGCAGTGCTGCATCCAGTCTGTGACTCCATGCAGTGCTGCATCCAGTCTCTATAACTCCATACAGTGCTGCATCCAGTCTGTGTGACTCAATGCAGTGCTGCATCTAGTCTGTGTAACTCCATGCAGTGCTGCATCCAGTTTCGTTAACTCCATGCCGTGCTGCTTCCAGTCTGTATGACTCCATGCAGTGCTGCATCCAGTCTCTATAACTCCATGCAGTGCTGCATCCAGTTTGTGTGACTCCATGCAGTGCTGTATCCCATCTCTGTAACTCCATGCAGTGCTGCATCCAGTCTGTGTAACTCCATAAAGTGATGCATCCAGTCTGTGTCACTCCATGCAGTGCTGCATCCTGTCTTTGTAACCCCATGCAGTGCTGCGTCCAGTCTGTGTACCTCTATGCAGTGTTGCATCCAGTTTCGATAACTCCATGCAGTGCTGCATCCAGTCTGTATGACTCCATGCAGTGCTGCATGCAGTCTCTATAACTCAAATGCAGTGCTGCATCCAGTCATTGTAACCCCATGCAGTGCTGCATCCAGTCTGTGTAACTCCATGCAGTGCTGCATCCAGTTTTGATAACTCCAAGCAGTGCTGTATCCAGTCTGTGTAACTCTATGCAGAGATGCATTCACTCTGTGTAACTTCATAAAGTTATGCATCCCGTCTGTGTAACTCCATGCAGTGCTGCATCCCGTCTCTGTAACTCCTTGCAGTGCTGCATCCAGTCTGTGTATCTCCAAGCAGTGCTGCCTACAGTCTCTGTAACCCAATGCAGTGCTGCATCCAATCTGTGTAACTCCATGCAGTGCTGCATCCAGTTTCGATAACTCCATGCAGTGCTGCATCCAGTCTGTATGACTCCATGCAGTGCTGCATCCAGTCTCTATAACTTGAATGCAGTGCTGCATCCAGTCATTGTAACCCCATGCAGTGCTGCATCGAGACTGTGTAACTCTATGCAGTGATGCATTCACTCTGTAGAACTTCATAAAGTGATGCATCCAGTCTGTGTAACTCCATGCAGTGCTGTATCCCGTCTCTGTAACTCCATGCAGTGCTGCATCCAGTCTGTGACTCCATGCAGTGCTGCATCCAGTCTCTATAACTCCATGCAGTGCTGCATCCAGTCTGTGTGACTCCATGCAGTGCTGCATCTAGTCTGTGTAACTCCATGCAGTGCTGCATCCAGTTTCGATAACTCCATGCCGTATTGCATCCAGTCTGTATGACTCCATGCAGTGCTGCATCCAGTCTCTATAACTCCATGCAGTGCTGCATCCAGTCTCTATAACTCCATGCAGTGCTGCATCCAGCCTCTGTAAATCAATGCAGTGCTGCTCCCAGTCTCTGTAACTGCATGCAGTGCTGCATCCAGTTTTGATAACTCCATGCAGTGCTGTATCCAGTCTGTGTAACTCTATGCAGTGATGCATTCACTCTGTGTAACTTCATAAAGTGATGCATCCAGTCTGTGTAACGCCATGCAGTGCTGTATCCCGTCTCTGTAACTCCATGCAGTGCTGCATCCAGTCTGTGTAACTCCATAAAGTGATGCATCCAGTCTGTGTCACTCCATGCAGTGCTTCATCCCATCTCTGTAACTTCATGCAATGCTGCATCCAGTCTGTGTAACACCATACAGTGAGGCATCCAGACATTGTAACTCCATGCAGTGCTGCATCCTGTCTTTGTAACCCCATGCAGTGCTGCATCCAGTCTGTGTATCTCCATACGGTGATGCATCCAGTCAGTGTACTCCATGCAGTGCTGCATCCAGTCCGTGGGACTCCATGCAGTGCTGCATCCTGTCTTTGTAACCCGATGCAGTGCTGCATCCAGTCTGTGTACCTCCATGCAGTGCTGCATCCAGTCTCTATAACTTGAATGCAGTGCTGTATCCAGTCATTGTAACCCCATGCAGTGCTGCATCCAGTCTGTGTAACTCCATGCAGTGCTGCATCCAGTCCATGTAACACCATGCAGTGCTTCATCCCGTCTCTGTAACTTCATGCAGTGCTGTATCCAGTCTGTGTAACACCATACAGTGATGCATCCAGACATTGTAACTCCATGCAGTGCTGCATCCAGTCTGTGACTCCATGCAGTGCTGCATCCAGTCTCTATAACTCCATACAGTGCTGCATCCAGTCTGTGTGACTCAATGCAGTGCTGCATCTAGTCTGTGTAACTCCATGCAGTGCTGCATCCAGTTTCGTTAACTCCATGCAGTGCTGCTTCCAGTCTGTATGACTCCATGCAGTGCTGCATCAAGTCTCTATAACTCCATGCAGTGCTGCATCCAGTTTGTGTGACTCCATGCAGTGCTGTATCCCATCTCTGTAACTCCATGCAGTGCTGCATCCAGTCTGTGTAACTCCATAAAGTGATGCATCCAGTCTGTGTCACTCCATGCAGTGCTGCATCCTGTCTTTGTAACCCCATGCAGTGCTGCGTCCAGTCTGTGTACCTCTATGCAGTGTTGCATCCAGTTTCGATAACTCCATGCAGTGCTGCATCCAGTCTGTATGACTCGATGCAGTGCTGCATGCAGTCTCTATAACTCAAATGCAGTGCTGCATCCAGTCATTGTAACCCCATGCAGTGCTGCATCCAGTCTGTGTAACTCCATGCAGTGCTGCATCCAGTTTTGATAACTCCAAGCAGTGCTGTATCCAGTCTGTGTAACTCTATGCAGAGATGCATTCACTCTGTGTAACTTCATAAAGTTATGCATCCAGTCTGTGTAACTCCATGCAGTGCTGCATCCCGTCTCTGTAACTCCATGCAGTGCTGCATCCAGTCTGTGTATCTCCAAGCAGTGCTGCCTACAGTCTCTGTAACCCAATGCAGTGCTGCATCCAATCTGTGTAACTCCATGCAGTGCTGCATCCCGTCTCTGTATCTCCATGCAGTGCTGCATCCAGTTTCGATAACTACATGCAGTGCTGCATCCAGTCTGTGTAACTCCATAAAGTGATGCATCCTGTCTGTGTCACTCCATGCAGTGCTTCATCCCATCTCTGTAACTTCATGCAATGCTGCATCCAGTCTGTGTAACACCATACAGTGAGGCATCCAGACATTGAAACTCCATGCAGTGCTGCATCCCGTCTCTGTAACTCTATGCAGTGCTGCTTCCAGTCTGTGTATCTCCATGCAGTGCTGCCTCCAGTCTCTGTAACCCAATGCAGTGCTGCATCCAATCTGTGTAACTCCATGCTGTGCTGCATCCAGTTTCGATAACTACATGCAGTGCTGCATCCAGTCTGTGTAACTCCATAAAGTGATGCATCCAGTCTGTGTCACTCCATGCAGTGCTTCATCCAATCTCTGTAACTTCATGCAATGCTGCATCCAGTCTGTGTAACACCATACAGTGAGGCATCCAGACATTGTAACTCCATGCAGTGCTGCATCCTGTCTTTGTAACCCCATGCAGTGCTGCATCCAGTCTGTGTACCTCCATGCAGTGTTGCATCCAGTTTCGATAACTCCATGCAGTGCTGCATCCAGTCTGTATGACTCCATGCAGTGCTGCATGCTGTCTCTATAACTCGAATGCAGTGCTGCATCCAGTCATTGTAACCCCATGCAGTGCTGCATCCAGTCTGTGTAACTCCATGCAGTGCTGCATCCAGTTTTGATAACTCCAAGCAGTGCTGTATCCAGTCTGTGTAACTCTATGCAGTGATGCATTCACTCTGTGTAACTTCATAAAGTTATGCATCCAGTCTGTGTATCTCCAAGCAGTGCTGCCTACAGTCTCCGTAACCCAATGCAGTGCTGCATCCAGTCAGTGTACTTCCATGCAGTGCTGCATCCAGACTGTGTGACTCCATGCTTTCCTGCATCCAGTCTCTGTATCCCAATGCATTGCTGCATCCAGTCTGTGTAACTCCATGCAGTGCTGCATCCAGTTTCGATAACTCCATGCAGTGCTGCATCCAGTCTGTGTAACACCATGCAGTGAGGCATCCAGACATTGTAACTCCATGCAGTGCTGCATCCTGTCTTTGTAACCCCATGCAGTGCTGCATCCAGTCTGTGTATCTCCATACAGTGATGCATCCAGTCAGTGTACTTCCATGCAGTGCTGCATCCAGTCCGTGGGACTCCATGCAGTGCTGCATCCTGTCTTTGTAACCCGATGCAGTGCTGCGTCCAGTCTGTGTACCTCCATGCAGTGCTGCATCCAGTCTCTATAACTTGAATGCAGTGCTGTATCCAGTCATTGTAACGCCATGCAGTGCTGCATCGAGTCTGTGTAACTCTATGCAGTGATGCATTCACTCTGTGTAACTTCATAAAGTGACGCATCCAGTCTGTGTAACTCCATGCAGTGCTGTATCCCGTCTCTGTAACTCCATGCAGTGCTGCATCCAGTCTGTGTATCTCCATACAGTGATGCATCCAGTCAGTGTACTTCCATGCAGTGCTGCATCCAGTCCTTGGGACTCCATGCAGTGCTGCATCCAGTCTCTATAACCCGAATGCAGTGCTGCATCCAGTCTTTGTAACACCATACAGTGATGCATCCAGACATTGTAACTCCATGCAGTGCTGCATCCAGTCTGTGTAACTCCATGCAGTGCTGCATACAGTCTCTATAACTCTAATGCAGTGCTGCATCCAGTTTCGATAACTCCATGCAGTGCTGCATCCAGTCTGTATGACTCCATGCAGTGCTGCATGCAGTCCGTGTAACTCCATGGAGTGCTTCATCCCGTCTCTGTAACTTCATGCAGTGCTGCATCCAGTCTGTGTCACTCCATGCAGTGCTGCATCCAGTCCGTGTAACTCCATGGAGTGCTTCATCCCGTCTCTGTAACTTCATGCAGTGCTGCATCCAGTCTGTGTAACACCATACAGTGATGCATCCAGACATTGTAACTCCATGCAGTGCTGCATCCAGTCTGTGACTCCATGCAGTGCTGCATCCAGTCTCTATAACTCCATGCAGTGCTGCATCCAGTCTGTGTGACTCCATGCAGTGCTGCATCTAGTCTGTGTAACTCCATGCAGTGCTGCATCCAGTTTCGATAACTCCATGCCGTGCTGCATCCAGTCTGTATGACCCCATGCAGTGCTGCATCCAGTCTCTATAACTCCATGCAGTGCTGCATCCAGTTTGTGTGACTCCATGCAGTGCTGCATCCAGTCTGTGTAACTCCATGCAGTGCTGCATCCAGTTTTGATAACTCCATGCAGTGCTGTATCCAGTCTGTGTAACTCTATGCAGTGATGCATTCACTCTGTGTAACTTCATAAAGTGATGCATCCAGTCTGTGTAACTCCATGCAGTGCTGCATCCCGTCTCTGTAACTCCATGCAGTGCAGAATCCAGTCTGTGTAACTCCATAAAGTGATGCATCCAGTCTGTGTCACTCCATGCAGTGTTTCATCCCGTCTCTGTAACTTCATGCAGTGCTGCATCCAGTCTGTGTAGCACCATACAGTGATGCATCCAGACACTGTAACTCCATGCATTGCTGCATCCAGTCTATGACTCCATGCAGTGCTGATTCCAGTCTCTATAATTCTAATGCAGTGCTACATCCTGTCTTTGTAACCCCATGCAGTGCTGCGTCCAGTCTGTGTAACTCCATGCAGTGCTGCATCCAGTCTCTATAACTCCATGCAGTGCTGCATCCAGTCTGTGTGACTCCATGCAGTGCTGCATCCAGTCTCTGTAACCCAATGCAGTGCTGCATCCAGTCTGTGTACCTCCATGCAGTGCTGCATCCAGTTTCGATAACTCCATGCAGTGCTGCATCCAGTCTGTATGACTCCATGCAGTGCTGCATCCAGTCTCTATAACTTGAATGCAGTGCTGCATCCAGTCATTGTAACCCCATGCAGTGCTGCATCGAGACTGTGTAACTCTATGCAGTGATGCATTCACTCTGTAGAACTTCATAAAGTGATACATCCAGTCTGTGTAACTCCATGCAGTGCTGTATCCCGTCTCTGTAACTCCATGCAGTGCTGTATCCAGTCTGTGTATCTCCATACAGTGATGCATCCAGTCAGTGTACTTCCATGCAGTGCTGCATCCAGTTCGTGGGACTCCATGCAGTGCTGCATCCAGTCTCTATAACTCTAATGCAGTGCTGCATCCAGTTTCGATAACTCCATGCAGTGCTGCATCCAGTCTGTATGACTCCATGCAGTGCTGCATGCAGTCTCTATAACTCAAATGCAGTGCTGCATCCAGTCATTGTAACCCCATGCAGTGCTGCATCCAGTCTGTGTAACTCCATGCTGTGCTGCATCCAGTCCATGTAACACCATGCAGTGCTTCATCCCGTCTCTGTAACTTCATGCAGTGCTGTATCCAGTCTGTGTAACACCATACAGTGATGCATCCAGACATTGTAACTCCATGCAGTGCTGCATCCAGTCTGTGACTCCATGCAGTGCTGCATCCAGTCTCTATAACTCCATACAGTGCTGCATCCAGTCTGTGTGACTCAATGCAGTGCTGCATCTAGTCTGTGTAACTCCATGCAGTGCTGCATCCAGTTTCGTTAACTCCATGCCGTGCTGCTTCCAGTCTGTATGACTCCATGCAGTGCTGCATCCAGTCTCTATAACTCCATGCAGTGCTGCATCCAGTTTGTGTGACTCCATGCAGTGCTGTATCCCATCTCTGTAACTCCATGCAGTGCTGCATCCAGTCTGTGTAACTCCATAAAGTGATGCATCCAGTCTGTGTCACTCCATGCAGTGCTGCATCCTGTCTTTGTAACCCCATGCAGTGCTGCGTCCAGTCTGTGTACCTCTATGCAGTGTTGCATCCAGTTTCGATAACTCCATGCAGTGCTGCATCCAGTCTGTATGACTCCATGCAGCACTGCATGCAGTCTCTATAACTCAAATGCAGTGCTGCATCCAGTCATTGTAACCCCATGCAGTGCTGCATCCAGTCTGTGTAACTCCATGCAGTGCTGCATCCAGTTTTGATAACTCCAAGCAGTGCTGTATCCAGTCTGTGTAACTCTATGCAGAGATGCATTCACTCTGTGTAACTTCATAAAGTTATGCATCCCGTCTGTGTAACTCCATGCAGTGCTGCATCCCGTCTCTGTAACTCCTTGCAGTGCTGCATCCAGTCTGTGTATCTCCATGCAGTGCTGCCTACAGTCTCTGTAACCCAATGCAGTGCTGCATCCAATCTGTGTAACTCCATGCAGTGCTGCATCCAGTTTCGATAACTCCATGCAGTGCTGCATCCAGTCTGTATGACTCCATGCAGTGCTGCATCCAGTCTCTATAACTTGAATGCAGTGCTGCATCCAGTCATTGTAACCCCATGCAGTGCTGCATCGAGACTGTGTAACTCTATGCAGTGATGCATTCACTCTGTAGAACTTCATAAAGTGATGCATCCAGTCTGTGTAACTCCATGCAGTGCTGTATCCCGTCTCTGTAACTCCATGCAGTGCTGTATCCAGTCTGTGTATCTCCATACAGTGATGCATCCAGTCAGTGTACTTCCATGCAGTGCTGCATCCAGTTCGTGGGACTCCATGCAGTGCTGCATCCAGTCTCTATAACTTGAATGCAGTGCTGCATCCAGTCATTGTAACCCCATGCAGTGCTGCATCGAGACTGTGTAACTCTATGCAGTGATGCATTCACTCTGTGTAACTTCATAAAGTGATGCATCCAGTCTGTGTAACTCCATGCAGTGCTGCATCCCGTCTCTGTAACTCCATGCAGTGCAGATCCAGTCTGTGTAACTCCATAAAGTGATGCATCCAGTCTGTGTCACTCCATGCAGTGTTCCATCCCGTCTCTGTAACTTCATGCAGTGCTGCATCCAGTCTGTGTAGCACCATACAGTGATGCATCCAGACACTGTAACTCCATGCAGTGCTGCATCCAGTCTATGACTCCATGCAGTGCTGATTCCAGTCTCTATAATTCTAATGCAGTGCTGCATCCTGTCTTTGTAACCCCATGCAGTGCTGCGTCCAGTCTGTGTAACTCCATGCAGTGCTGCATCCAGTCTCTATAACTCCATGCAGTGCTGCATCCAGTCTGTGTGACTCCATGCAGTGCTGCATCCAGTCTCTGTAACCCAATGCAGTGCTGCATCCAGTCTGTGTAACTCCATGCAGTGCTGCATCCAGTTTCGATAACTACATGCAGTGCTGCATCCAGTCTGTGTAACTCCATAAAGTGATGCATCCTGTCTGTGTCACTCCATGCAGTGCTTCATCCCGTCTCTGTAACTTCATGCAATGCTGCATCCAGTCTGTGTAACACCATGCAGTGAGGCATCCAGACATTGTAACTCCATGCAGTGCTGCATCCTGTCTTTGTAACCCCATGCAGTGCTGCGTCCAGACTGTGTACCTCCATGCAGTGCTGCATCCAGTTTCGATAACTCCATGCAGTGCTGCATCCAGTCTGTATGACTCCATGCAGTGCTGCATCCAGTCTCTATAACTTGAATGCAGTGCTGCATCCAGTCATTGTAACCCCATGCAGTGCTGCATCGAGTCTGTGTAACTCTATGCAGTGATGCATTCACTCTGTGTAACTTCATAAAGTTATGCATCCCGTCTGTGTAACTCCATGCAGTGCTGCATCCCGTCTCTGTAACTCCTTGCAGTGCTGCATCCAGTCTGTGTATCTCCAAGCAGTGCTGCCTACAGTCTCTGTAACCCAATGCAGTGCTGCATCCAATCTGTGTAACTCCATGCAGTGCCGCATCCCGTCTCTGTATCTCCATGCAGTGCTGCATCCAATTTCGATAACTACATGCAGTGCTGCATCCAGTCTGTGTAACTCCATAAAGTGATGCATCCTGTCTGTGTCACTCCATGCAGTGCTTCATCCCATCTCTGTAACTTCATGCAATGCTGCATCCAGTCTGTGTAACACCATACAGTGAGGCATCCAGACATTGAAACTCCATGCAGTGCTGCATCCTGTCTTTGTAACCCCATGCAGCGCTGCATCCAGTCTGTGTACCTCCATGCAGTGTTGCATCCAGTTTCGATAACTCCATGCAGTGCTGCATCCAGTCTGTATGACTCCATGCAGTGCTGCATGCTGTCTCTATAACTCAAATGCAGTGCTGCATCCAGTCATTGTAACCCCATACAGTGCTGCATCCAGTCGGTGTAACTCCATGCAGTGCTGCATCCAGTTTTGATAACTCCAAGCAGTGCTGCATCCAGTCTGTGTAACTCTATGCAGTGATGCATTCACTCTGTGTGACTCCATGCAGTGCTGCATCCCGTCTCTGTAACTCCATGCAGTGCTGCATCCAGTCTGTGTATCTCCATGCAGTGCTGCCTCCAGTCTCTGTAACCCAATGCAGTGCTGCATCCAATCTGTGTAACTCCATGCAGTGCTGCATCCAGTTTCGATAACCATATGCAGTGCTGCATCCAGTCTCTATAACTCCATAAAGTGATGCATCCAGTCTGTGTCACTCCATGCAGTGCTTCATCCCGTCTCTGTGACTCCATGCAGTGCTGCATCCAGTCTGTGTAACTCAATGCACTGCTGCACCCAGTCTGTGCAACTCCATAAAGTGATGCATCCAGTCTGTGCAGCTCCATGCAGTGCTGTATTCCGTCATTGGAAATCCAAGCTGTGCTGCATCCAGTCTGTGTGACTCCATGCAGTGCTGCATCCAGTCTCTATAACTCGAATGCAGTGCTGCATCCAGTCTGTGTGACTCCATGCAGTGCTGCATCCAGTCTCTATAACTCCATGCAGTTCTGCATCCAGTCTGTGTAACTCCATGCTGTGCTGCATCCAGTTTCGATAACTCCATGCAGTGCTATATCACGTCTCTGTAACCCCATGCAGTGCTGCATCCAGTCTGTGTAGCACCATACAGTGATGCATCCAGTCTGTGTAACTCCATGCAGTGCTATATCCCGTCTCTGTAACTCCATGCTGTGCTGCATCCAGTCAGTGTACTTCCATGCAGTGCTGCATCCAGACTGTGTGACTCCATGCAGTGCTGCATCCAGTCTCTGTATCCCAATGCATTGCTGCATCCAGTCTGTGTAACTCCATGCAGTGCTGCATCCAGTTTTGATAACTCCATGCAGTGCTGCATCCAGACTGTGTAACTCCATAAAGTGAGGCATCCAGACATTGTAACTCCATGCAGTGCTGCATCCTGTCTTTGTAACCCGATGCAGTGCTGCGTCCAGTCTGAGTACCTCCATGCAGTGCTGCATCCAGTGTGTATGACTCCATGCAGTGCTGCATCCAGTCATTGTAACCCCATGCAGTGCTACATCGAGTCTGTGTAACTCCATGCAGTGCTGCATACAGTCTCTATAACTCTAATGCAGTGCTGCATCCAGTTTCGATAACTCCATGCATTGCTGCATCCAGTCTGTATGACTCCATGCAGTGCTGCATGCAGTCTCTATAACTCGAAAGCAGTGCTGCATCCAGTCATTGTAACCCCATGCAGTGCTGCATCCAGTCCGTGTAACACCATGCAGTGCTGCATCCAGTCCATGTAACTCCATGCAGTGCTTCATCCCGTCTCTGTAACTTCATGCTGTGCTGCATCCAGTCTGTGTAACACCATACAGTGATGCATCCAGACATTGTAACTCCATGCAGTGCTGCATCCAGTCTGTGTGACTCCATGCAGTGCTGCATTCACTCTGTGTAACTCCATGCAGTGCTGCATCCAGTTTTGATAACTCCATGCAGTGCTGTATCCTGTCTGTGTAACTTTATGCAGTGATGCATTCACTCTGTGTAACCCCATGCAGTGCTTCATCCCATCTCTGTAACTTCATGCAGTGCTACATCCAGTCTGTGTAATACCATACAGTGATGCATCCAAACATTGTAACTCCATGCAGTGCTGCATCCTGTCTTTGTAACCCCATGCAGTGCTGCGTCCAGTCTGTGTACCTCCATGCAGTGTTGCATCCAGTTTCGATAACTCCATGCAGTGCTGCATCCAGTCTGTATGACTCCATGCAGTTCTGCATGCAGTCTCTATAACTCGAATGCAGTGCTGCATCCAGTCATTGTAACCCCATGCAGTGCTGCATCAAGTCTGTGTAACTCCATGCAGTGCTGCATCCAGTTTTGATAACTCCATGCAGTGCTGTATCCAGTCTGTGTAACTCTTTGCAGTGATGCATTCACTCTGTGTAACTTCATAAAGTTATGCATCCAGTCTGTGTAACTCCATGCAGTGCTGCATCCCGTCTCTGTAACTCCATGCAGTGCTGCATCCAGTCTGTGTAACTCCATAAATATATACATCCAGTCTGTGTCACTCCATGCAGTGCTGTATCCAGTCTGTGTAACTCTTTGCAGTGATGCATTCACTCTGTGTAACTTCATAAAGTTATGCATCCAGTCTGTGTAACTCCATGCAGTGCTGCATCCCGTCTCTGTAACTTCATGCAGTGCTGCATCCAGTCTGTGTAACACCATACAGTGATGCATCCAGACATTGTAACTCCATGCATTGCTGCATCCAGTCTATGACTCCATGCAGTACTGCATCCAGTCTCTATAATTCTAATGCAGTGCTACATCCTGTCTTTGTAAACCCATGCAGTGCTGCGTCCAGTCTGTGTAACTCCATAAAGTGATGCATCCAGTCTGTGTCACTCCATGCAGTGCTGTATCCCGTCTCTGTAACTCCATGCAGTGCTGCATCCAGTCTGTGTAACTCTATGCAGTGATGCATTCACTCTGTGTAACTTCATAAAGTGATGCACCCAGTCTGTGTCACTCCATGCAGTGCTGTATCCCGTCTCTGTAACTCCATGCAGTGCTGCATCCAGTCTGTGTAACTCCATGCAGTGCTGCATCCAGTCTGTGTAACTCCATAAAGTGATGCATCCAGTCTGTGTCACTCCATGCAGTGCTTCATCCCGTCTCTGTAACTTCATGCAGTGCTACATCCAGTCTGTGTAACACCATACAGTGATGCATCCAGACATTGTAACTCCATGCAGTGCTGCATCCTGTCTTTGTAACCCCATGCAGTGCTGCGTCAAGTCTGTGTACCTCCATGCAGTGTTGCATCCAGTTTCGATAACTCCATGCAGTGCTGCATCCAGTCTGTATGACTCCATGCAGTTCTGCATGCAGTCTCTATAACTCGAATGCAGTGCTGCATCCAGTCATTGTAACCCCATGCAGTGCTGCATCAAGTCTGTGTAACTCCATGCAGTGCTGCATCCAGTTTTGATAACTCCATGCAGTGCTGCATCCAGTCTGTGTAACTCCATGCAGTGCTGCATCCCGTCTCTGTAACTCCATGCAGTGCTGCATGCAGTCTGTGAAAGTCCATAAAGTGATGCATCCAGTCTGTGTCACTCCATGCAGTGCTTCATCCAGTCTCTGTAACTTCATGCAGTGCTGCATCCAGTCTGTGTAACACCATACAGTGATGCATCCAGACATGGTAACTCCATGCATTGCTGCATCCAGTCTATGACTCCATGCAGTGCTGCATCCAGTCTCTATAATTCTAATGCAGTGCTACATCCTGTCTTTGTAAACCCATGCAGTGCTGCGTCCAGTCTGTGTAACTCCATGCAGTGCTGCATCCAATCTCTATAACTCCATGCAGTGCTGCATCCAGTCTTTGTGACTCCATGCAGTGCTGCATCCAGTCTCTGTAACCCAATGCAGTGCTGCATCCAGTCTGTGTAACTCCATGCATGGCTGCATCCAGTTTTGATAACTCCATGCAGTGCTGTATCCAGTCTATGTAACTCTATGCAGTGATGCATTCACTCTGTGTAACTTCATAAAGTTATGCATCCAGTCTGTGTAACTCCATGCAGTGCTGCATCCAGTTTTGATAACTCCATGCAGTGCTGTATCCAGTCTGTGTAACTCTATGCAGTGATGCATTCACTCTGTGTAACTCCATAAAGTGATGCATCCAGTCTGTGTCACTCCATGCAGTGCTTCATCCCGTCTCTGTGACTCCATGCAGTGCTGCATCCAGTCTGTGTAACTCAATGCACTGCTGCACCCAGTCTGTGCAACTCCATAAAGTGATGCATCCAGTCTGTGCAGCTCCATGCAGTGCTGTATTCCGTCATTGGAAATCCAAGCTGTGCTGCATCCAGTCTGTGTGACTCCATGCAGTGCTGCATCCAGTCTCTATAACTCCATGCCGTTCCGCATCCAGTCTGTGTGACTCCATGCAGTGCTGCATCCAGTCTCTATAACTCCATGCAGTTCCGCATCCAGTCTGTGTAACTCCATGCTGTGCTGCATCCAGTTTCGATAACTCCATGCAGTGCTTCATCCCGTCTCCGTAACTTCATGCAATGCTGCATCCAGTCTGTGTAGCACCATACAGTGATGCATCCAGTCTGTGTAACTCCATAAAGTGAGGCATCCAGACATTGTAACTCCATGCAGTGCTGTATCCTGTCTTTGTTTCCCGATGCAGTGCTGCGTCCAGTCTGTGTACCTCTATGCAGTGCTGCATCCAGTCTCTATAACTTGAATGCAGTGCTGCATCCAGTCATTGTAACCCCATGCAGTGCTGCATCCAGTCTGTGTAACTCCATGCAGTGCTGCATCCAGTCCGTGTAACTCCATGCAGTGCTTCATCCCGTCTCTGTAACTTCATGCAGTGCTGTATCCAGTCTGTGTAACACCATACAGTGATGCATCCAGACATTGTAACTCCATGCAGTGCTGCATCCAGTCTGTGACTCCATGCAGTGCTGCATCCAGTCTCTATAACTCCACGCAGTGCTGCATCTAGTCTGTGTAACTCCATGCAGTGCTGCATCCAGTTTCGATAACTCCATGCCGTACTGCATCCAGTCTGTATGACTCCATGCAGTGCTGCATCCAGTCTCTATAACTCCATGCAGTGCTGCATCCAGTCTCTATAACTCCATGCAGTGCTGCATCCAGTCCGTGTGACTCCATGCAGTGCTGCATCTAGTCTGTGTAACTCCATGCAGTGCTGCATCCAGTTTCGATAACTCCATGCCGTGCTGCATCCAGTCTGTATGACTCCATGCAGTGCTGCATCCAGTCTCTATAACTCCATGCAGTGCTGCATCCAGTCTCTATAACTCCATGCAGTGCTGCATCCAGCCTCTGTAAATCCATGCAGTGCTGCTCCCAGTTTCTGTAACTGCATGCAGTGCTGCATCCAGTTTTGATAACTCCATGCAGTGCTGCATCCAGTCTGTGTATCTCCATGCAGTGCTGCCTCCAGTCTCTGTAACCCAATGCAGTGCTGCATCCAATCTGTGTAACTCCATGCAGTGCTGCATCCAGTTTCGATAACTCCATGCAGTGTTGCATCGAGTCTGTGTAACTCCATAAAGTGATGCATCCAGTCTGTGTCACTCCATGCAGTGCTTCATCCCGTCTCTGTGACTCCATGCAGTGCTGCATCCAGTCTGTGTAACTCAATGCACTGCTGCACCCAGTCTGTGCAACTCCATAAAGTGATGCATCCAGTCTGTGCAGCTCCATGCAGTGCTGTATTCCGTCATTGGAAATCCAAGCTGTGCTGCATCCAGTCTGTGTGACTCCATGCAGTGCTGCATCTAGTCTCTATAACTCGAATACAGTGCTGCATCCAGTCTGTGTGACTCCATGCAGTGCTGCATCCAGTCTCTATAACTCCATGCAGTTCTGCATCCAGTCTGTGTAACTCCATGCTGTGCTGCATCCAGTTTCGATAACTCCATGCAGTGCTTCATCCCGTCTCCGTAACTTCATGCAATGCTGCATCCAGTCTGTGTAGCACCATACAGTGATGCATCCAGTCTGTGTAACTCCATAAAGTGAGGCATCCAGACATTGTAACTCCATGCAGTGCTGTATCCTGTCTTTGTATCCCGATGCAGTGCTGCGTCCAGTCTGTGTACCTCTATGCAGTGCTGCATCCAGTCTCTATAACTTGAATGCAGTGCTGCATCCAGTCATTGTAACCCCATGCAGTGCTGCATCCAGTCTGTGTAACTCCATGCAGTGCTGCATCCAGTCCGTGTAACTCCATGCAGTGCTTCATCCCGTCTCTGTAACTTCATGCAGTGCTGTATCCAGTCTGTGTAACACCATACAGTGATGCATCCAGACATTGTAACTCCATGCAGTGCTGCATCCAGTCTGTGACTCCATGCAGTGCTGCATCCAGTCTCTATAACTCCACGCAGTGCTGCATCTAGTTTGTGTAACTCCATGCAGTGCTGCATCCAGTTTCGATAACTCCATGCCGTACTGCATCCAGTCTGTATGACTCCATGCAGTGCTGCATCCAGTCTCTATAACTCCATGCAGTGCTGCATCCAGTCTCTATAACTCCATGCAGTGCTGCATCCAGTCTGTGTGACTCCATGCAGTGCTGCATCTAGTCTGTGTAACTCCATGCAGTGCTGCATCCAGTTTCGATAACTCCATGCCGTGCTGCATCCAGTCTGTATGACTCCATGCAGTGCTGCATCCAGTCTCTATAACTCCATGCAGTGCTGCATCCAGTCTCTATAACTGCATGCAGTGCTGCATCCAGCCTCTGTAAATCCATGCAGTGCTGCATCCAGTCTGTGTAACTCCATAAAGTGATGCAGCCAGTCTGTGTAACTCCATGCAGTGCTGCATCCAGTTTTGATAACTCCATGCAGTGCTGTATCCAGTCTGTGTAACTCTATGCAGTGATGCATTCACTCTGTGTAACTTCATAAAGTGATGAATCCAGTCTGTGTAACTCCATGCAGTGCTGTATCCCGTCTCTGTAACTCCATGCAGTGCTGCATCCAGTCTGTGTAACTCCATAAAGTGATGCAGCCAGTCTGTGTCACTCCATGCAGTGCTGCATCCCGTCTCTGTAACCCCATGCAGTGCTGCATCCAGTCTGTGTATCTCCATGCAATGCTGCCTCCTGTCTCTGTAACCCAATGCAGTGCTGCATCCAGTCTGTGTAACTCCATGCAGTGCTGCATCCAGTTTCGATAACTACATGCAGTGCTGCATCCAGTCTGTGTAACTCCATAAAGTGATGCATCCAGTCTGTGTCACTCCATGCAGTGCTTCATCCCATCTCTGTAACTTCATGCAATGCTGCATCCAGTCTGTGTAACACCATACAGTGAGGCATCCAGACATTGTAACTCCATGCAGTGCTGCATCCTGTCTTTGTAACCCCATGCAGTGCTGCGTCCAGTCTGTGTACCTCCATGCAGTGTTGCATCCAGTTTAGATAACTCCATGCAGTGCTGCATCCAGTCTGTATGACTCCATGCAGTGCTGCATGCTGTCTCTATAACTCGAATGCAGTGCTGCATCCAGTCATTGTAACCCCATGCAGTGCTGCATCCAGTCTGTGTAACTCCATGCAGTGCTGCATCCAGTTTTGATAACTCCATGCAGTGCTGTATCCAGTCTGTGTAACTCTATGCAGTGATGCATTCACTCTGTGTAACTTCATAAAGTTATGCATCCAGTCTGTGTAACTCCATGCAGTGCTGCATCCCGTCTCTGTAACTCCATGCAGTGCTGCATCCAGTCTGTGTATCTCCATGCAGTGCTGCCTCCAGTCTCTGTAACCCAATGCAGTGCTGCATCCAATCTGTGTAACTCCATGCAGTGCTGCATCCAGTTTCGATAACTCCATGCAGTGTTGCATCGAGTCTGTGTAACTCCATAAAGTGATGCATCCAGTCTGTGTCACTCCATGCAGTGCTTCATCCCGTCTCTGTGACTCCATGCAGTGCTGCATCCAGTCTGTGTAACTCAATGCACTGCTGCACCCAGTCTGTGCAACTCCATAAAGTGATGCATCCAGTCTGTGCAGCTCCATGCAGTGCTGTATTCCGTCATTGGAAATCCAAGCTGTGCTGCATCCAGTCTGTGTGACTCCATGCAGTGCTGCATCCAGTCTCTATAACTCGAATACAGTGCTGCATCCAGTCTGTGTGACTCCATGCAGTGCTGCATCCAGTCTCTATAACTCCATGCAGTTCCGCATCCAGTCTGTGTAACTCCATGCTGTGCTGCATCCAGTTTCGATAACTCCATGCAGTGCTTCATCCCGTCTCCGTAACTTCATGCAATGCTGCATCCAGTCTGTGTAGCACCATACAGTGATGCATCCAGTCTGTGTAACTCCATAAAGTGAGGCATCCAGATATTGTAACTCCATGCAGTGCTGTATCCTGTCTTTGTATCCCGATGCAGTGCTGCGTCCTGTCTGTGTACCTCTATGCAGTGCTGCATCCAGTCTCTATAACTTGAATGCAGTGCTGCATCCAGTCATTGTAACCCCATGCAGTGCTGCATCCAGTCTGTGTAACTCCATGCAGTGCTGCATCCAGTCCGTGTAACTCCATGCAGTGCTTCATCCCGTCTCTGTAACTTCATGCAGTGCTGTATCCAGTCTGTGTAACACCATACAGTGATGCATCCAGACATTGTAACTCCATGCAGTGCTGCATCCAGTCTGTGACTCCATGCAGTGCTGCATCCAGTCTCTATAACTCCATGCAGTGCTGCATCCAGTCTGTGTGACTCCATGCAGTGCTGCATCTAGTCTGTGTAACTCCATGCAGTGCTGCATCCAGTTTCGATAACTCCATGCCGTACTGCATCCAGTCTGTATGACTCCATGCAGTGCTGCATCCAGTCTCTATAACTCCATGCAGTGCTGCATCCAGTCTCTATAACTCCATGCAGTGCTGCATCCAGCCTCTGTAAATCAATGCAGTGCTGCTCCCAGTCTCTGTAACTGCATGCAGTGCTGCATCCAGTTTTGATAACTCCATGCAGTGCTGTATCCAGTCTGTGTAACTCTATGCAGTGATGCATTCACTCTGTGTAACTTCATAAAGTGATGAATCCAGTCTGTGTAACGCCATGCAGTGCTGTATCCCATCTCTGTAACTCCATGCAGTGCTGCATCCAGTCTGTGTAACTCCATAAAGTGATGCATCCAGTCTGTGTCACTCCATGCAGTGCTTCATCCCATCTCTGTAACTTCATGCAATGCTGCATCCAGTCTGTGTAACACCATACAGTGAGGCATCCAGACATTGTAACTCCATGCAATGCTGCATCCTGTCTTTGTAACCCCATGCAGTGCTGCGCCCAGTCTGTGTACCTCCATGCAGTGTTGCATCCAGTTTAGATAACTCCATGCAGTGCTGCATCCAGTCTGTATGACTCCATGCAGTGCTGCATGCTGTCTCTATAACTCGAATGCAGTGCTGCATCCAGTCATTGTAACCCCATGCAGTGCTGCATCCAGTCTGTGTAACTCCATGCAGTGCTGCATCCAGTTTTGATAACTCCATGCAGTGCTGTATCCAGTCTGTGTAACTCTATGCAGTGATGCATTCACTCTGTGTAACTTCATAAAGTTATGCATCCAGTCTGTGTAACTCCATGCAGTGCTGCATCCCGTCTCTGTAACTCCATGCAGTGCTGCATCCAGTCTGTGTATCTCCATGCAGTGCTGCCTCCAGTCTCTGTAACCCAATGCAGTGCTGCATCCAATCTGTGTAACTCCATGAAGTGCTGCATCCAGTTTCGATAACTCCATGCAGTGTTGCATCGAGTCTGTGTAACTCCATAAAGTGATGCATCCAGTCTGTGTCACTCCATGCAGTGCTTCATCCCGTCTCTGTGACTCCATGCAGTGCTGCATCCAGTCTGTGTAACTCAATGCACTGCTGCACCCAGTCTGTGCAACTCCATAAAGTGATGCATCCAGTCTGTGCAGCTCCATGCAGTGCTGTATTCCGTCATTGGAAATCCAAGCTGTGCTGCATCCAGTCTGTGTGACTCCATGCAGTGCTGCATCCAGTCTCTATAACTCGAATACAGTGCTGCATCCAGTCTGTGTGACTCCATGCAGTGCTGCATCCAGTCTCTATAACTCCATGCAGTTCCGCATCCAGTCTGTGTAACTCCATGCTGTGCTGCATCCAGTTTCGATAACTCCATGCAGTGCTTCATCCCGTCTCCGTAACTTCATGCAATGCTGCATCCAGTCTGTGTAGCACCATACAGTGATGCATCCAGTCTGTGTAACTCCATAAAGTGAGGCATCCAGACATTGTAACTCCATGCAGTGCTGTATCCTGTCTTTGTATCCCGATGCAGTGCTGCGTCCAGTCTGTGTACCTCTATGCAGTGCTGCATCCAGTCTCTATAACTTGAATGCAGTGCTGCATCCAGTCATTGTAACCCCATGCAGTGCTGCATCCAGTCTGTGTAACTCCATGCAGTGCTGCATCCAGTCCGTGTAACTCCATGCAGTGCTTCATCCCGTCTCTGTAACTTCATGCAGTGCTGTATCCAGTCTGTGTAACACCATACAGTGATGCATCCAGACATTGTAACTCCATGCAGTGCTGCATCCAGTCTGTGACTCCATGCAGTGCTGCATCCAGTCTCTATAACTCCACGCAGTGCTGCATCTAGTCTGTGTAACTCCATGCAGTGCTGCATCCAGTTTCGATAACTCCATGCCGTACTGCATCCAGTCTGTATGACTCCATGCAGTGCTGCATCCAGTCTCTATAACTCCATGCAGTGCTGCATCCAGTCTCTATAACTCCATGCAGTGCTGCATCCAGTCTGTGTGACTCCATGCAGTGCTGCATCTAGTCTGTGTAACTCCATGCAGTGCTGCATCCAGTTTCGATAACTCCATGCCGTGCTGCATCCAGTCTGTATGACTCCATGCAGTGCTGCATCCAGTCTCTATAACTCCATGCAGTGCTGCATCCAGTCTCTATAACTCCATGCAGTGCTGCATCCAGCCTCTGTAAATCCATGCAGTGCTGCTCCCAGTTTCTGTAACTGCATGCAGTGCTGCATCCAGTTTTGATAACTCCATGCAGTGCTGTATCCAGTCTGTGTAACTCTATGCAGTGATGCATTCACTCTGTGTAACTTCATAAAGTGATGAATCCAGTCTGTGTAACTCCATGCAGTGCTGTATCCCGTCTCTGTAACTCCATGCAGTGCTGCATCCAGTCTGTGTAACTCCATAAAGTGATGCAGCCAGTCTGTGTCACTCCATGCAGTGCTGCATCCCGTCTCTGTAACCCCATGCAGTGCTGCATCCAGTCTGTGTATCTCCATGCAATGCTGCCTCCTGTCTCTGTAACCCAATGCAGTGCTGCATCCAGTCTGTGTAACTCCATGCAGTGCTGCATCCAGTTTCGATAACTACATGCAGTGCTGCATCCAGTCTGTGTAACTCCATAAAGTGATGCATCCAGTCTGTGTCACTCCATGCAGTGCTTCATCCCATCTCTGTAACTTCATGCAATGCTGCATCCAGTCTGTGTAACACCATACAGTGAGGCATCCAGACATTGTAACTCCATGCAGTGCTGCATCCTGTCTTTGTAACCCCATGCAGTGCTGCGTCCAGTCTGTGTACCTCCATGCAGTGTTGCATCCAGTTTCGATAACTCCATGCAGTGCTGCATCCAGTCTGTATGACTCCATGCAGTGCTGCATGCTGTCTCTATAACTCGAATGCAGTGCTGCATCCAGTCATTGTAACCCCATGCAGTGCTGCATCCAGTCTGTGTAACTCCATGCAGTGCTGCATCCAGTTTTGATAACTCCATGCAGTGCTGTATCCAGTCTGTGTAACTCAATGCAGTGATGCATTCACTCTGTGTAACTTCATAAAGTTATGCATCCAGTCTGTGTAACTCCATGCAGTGCTGCATCCCGTCTCTGTAACTCCATGCAGTGCTGCATCCAGTCTGTGTATCTCCATGCAGTGCTGCCTCCAGTCTCTGTAACCCAATGCAGTGCTGCATCCAATCTGTGTAACTCCATGCAGTGCTGCATCCAGTTTCGATAACTCCATGCAGTGCTGCATCGAGTCTGTGTAACTCCATAAAGTGATGCATCCAGTCTGTGTCACTCCATGCAGTGCTTCATCCCGTCTCTGTGACTCCATGCAGTGCTGCATCCAGTCTGTGTAACTCAATGCACTGCTGCACCCAGTCTGTGCAACTCCATAAAGTGATGCATCCAGTCTGTGCAGCTCCATGCAGTGCTGTATTCCGTCATTGGAAATCCAAGCTGTGCTGCATCCAGTCTGTGTGACTCCATGCAGTGCTGCATCCAGTCTCTATAACTCCATGCAGTTCTGCATCCAGTCTGTGTAACTCCATGCTGTGCTGCATCCAGTTTCGATAACTCCATGCAGTGCTTCATCCCGTCTCTGTAACTTCATGCAATGCTGCATCCAGTCTGTGTAACACCATACAGTGAGGCATCCAGACATTGTAACTCCATGCAGTGCTATATCCCGTCTCTGTAACTCAATGCAGTGCTGCATCCAGTCAGTGTACTTCCATGCAGTGCTGCATCCAGACTGTGTGACTCCATGCAGTGCTGCATCCAGTCTCTGTATCCCAATGCATTGCTGCATCCAGTCTGTGTAACTCCATGCAGTGCTGCATCCAGTTTCGATAACTCCATGCAGTGCTGCATCCAGTCTGTGTCACTCCATGCAGTGCTTCATCCCATCTCTGTAACTTCATGCAATGCTGCATCCAGTCTGTGTAGCACCATACAGTGATGCATCCAGTCTGTGTAACTCCATAAAGTGAGGCATCCAGACATTGTAACTCCATGCAGTGCTGTATCCTGTCTTTGTATCCCGATGCAGTGCTGCGTCCAGTCTGTGTACCTCTATGCAGTGCTGCATCCAGTCTCTATAACTTGAATGCAGTGCTGCATCCAGTCATTGTAACCCCATGCAGTGCTGCATCTAGTCTGTGTAACTCCATGCAGTGCTGCATCCAGTTTCGATAACTCCATGCCGTACTGCATCCAGTCTGTATGACTCCATGCAGTGCTGCATCCAGTCTCTATAACTCCATGCAGTGCTGCATCCAGTCTCTATAACTCCATGCAGTGCTGCATCCAGTCTGTGTGACTCCATGCAGTGCTGCATCTAGTCTGTGTAACTCCATGCAGTGCTGCATCCAGTTTCGATAACTCCATGCCGTGCTGCATCCAGTATGTATGACTCCATGCAGTGCTGCATCCAGTCTCTATAACTCCATGCAGTGCTGCATCCAGTCTCTATAACTCCATGCAGTGCTGCATCCAGCCTCTGTAAATCCATGCAGTGCTGCTCCCAGTTTCTGTAACTGCATGCAGTGCTGCATCCAGTTTTGATAACTCCATGCAGTGCTGTATCCAGTCTGTGTAACTCTATGCAGTGATGCATTCACTCTGTGTAACTTCATAAAGTGATGAATCCAGTCTGTGTAACTCCATGCAGTGCTGTATCCCGTCTCTGTAACTCCATGCAGTGCTGCATCCAGTCTGTGTAACTCCATAAAGTGATGCATCCAGTCTGTGTCACTCCATGCAGTGCTGCATCCCGTCTCTGTAACCCCATGCAGTGCTGCATCCAGTCTGTGTATCTCCATGCAATGCTGCCTCCTGTCTCTGTAACCCAATGCAGTGCTGCATCCAGTCTGTGTAACTCCATGCAGTGCTGCATCCAGTTTCGATAACTACATGCAGTGCTGCATCCAGTCTGTGTAACTCCATAAAGTGATGCATCCAGTCTGTGTCACTCCATGCAGTGCTGCATCCTGTCTTTGTAACCCCATGCAGTGCTGCGTCCAGTCTGTGTACCTCCATGCAGTGTTGCATCCAGTTTAGATAACTCCATGCAGTGCTGCATCCAGTCTGTATGACTCCATGCAGTGCTGCATGCTGTCTCTATAACTCGAATGCAGTGCTGCATCCAGTCATTGTAACCCCATGCAGTGCTGCATCCAGTCTGTGTAACTCCATGCAGTGCTGCATCCAGTTTTGATAACTCCATGCAGTGCTGTATCCAGTCTGTGTAACTCTATGCAGTGATGCATTCACTCTGTGTAACTTCATAAAGTTATGCATCCAGTCTGTGTAACTCCATGCAGTGCTGCATCCCGTCTCTGTAACTCCATGCAGTGCTGCATCCAGTCTGTGTATCTCCATGCAGTGCTGCCTCCAGTCTCTGTAACCCAATGCAGTGCTGCATCCAATCTGTGTAACTCCATGCAGTGCTGCATCCAGTTTCGATAACTCCATGCAGTGTTGCATCGAGTCTGTGTAACTCCATAAAGTGATGCATCCAGTCTGTGTCACTCCATGCAGTGCTTCATCCCGTCTCTGTGACTCCATGCAGTGCTGCATCCAGTCTGTGTAACTCAATGCACTGCTGCACCCAGTCTGTGCAACTCCATAAAGTGATGCATCCAGTCTGTGCAGCTCCATGCAGTGCTGTATTCCGTCATTGGAAATCCAAGCTGTGCTGCATCCAGTCTGTGTGACTCCATGCAGTGCTGCATCCAGTCTCTATAACTCGAATACAGTGCTGCATCCAGTCTGTGTGACTCCATGCAGTGCTGCATCCAGTCTCTATAACTCCATGCAGTTCCGCATCCAGTCTGTGTAACTCCATGCTGTGCTGCATCCAGTTTCGATAACTCCATGCAGTGCTTCATCCCGTCTCCGTAACTTCATGCAATGCTGCATCCAGTCTGTGTAGCACCATACAGTGATGCATCCAGTCTGTGTAACTCCATAAAGTGAGGCATCCAGACATTGTAACTCCATGCAGTGCTGTATCCTGTCTTTGTATCCCGATGCAGTGCTGCGTCCAGTCTGTGTACCTCTATGCAGTGCTGCATCCAGTCTCTATAACTAGAATGCAGTGCTGCATCCAGTCATTGTAACCCCATGCAGTGCTGCATCCAGTCTGTGTAACTCCATGCAGTGCTGCATCCAGTCCGTGTAACTCCATGCAGTGCTTCATCCCGTCTCTGTAACTTCATGCAGT
Organism: Hemiscyllium ocellatum; assembly: GCF_020745735.1. Taxonomy (NCBI): domain Eukaryota; kingdom Metazoa; phylum Chordata; class Chondrichthyes; order Orectolobiformes; family Hemiscylliidae; genus Hemiscyllium; species Hemiscyllium ocellatum. The sequence continues at coordinate 64,622,890 of NC_083414.1, forward strand.
GCTGTATCCAGTCTGTGTAACAACATACAGTGATGCATCCAGACATTGTAACTCCATGCAGTGCTGCATCCAGTCTGTGACTCCATGCAGTGCTGCATCCAGTCTCTATAACTCCATGCAGTGCTGCATCCAGTCTGTGTGACTCCATGCAGTGCTGCATCTAGTCTGTGTAACTCCATGCAGTGCTGCATCCAGTTTCGATAACTCCATGCCATACTGCATCCAGTCTGTATGACTCCATGCAGTGCTGCATCCAGTCTCTATAACTCCATGCAGTGCTGCATCCAGTCATTGTAACCCCATGCAGTGCTGCATCCAGTCTGTGTAACTCCATGCAGTGCTGCATCCAGTCCGTGTAACTCCATGCAGTGCTTCATCCCGTCTCTGTAACTTCATGCAGTGCTGTATCCAGTCTGTGTAACAACATACAGTGATGCATCCAGACATTGTAACTCCATGCAGTGCTGCATCCAGTCTGTGACTCCATGCAGTGCTGCATCCAGTCTCTATAACTCCATGCAGTGCTGCATCCAGTCTGTGTGACTCCATGCAGTGCTGCATCTAGTCTGTGTAACTCCATGCAGTGCTGCATCCAGTTTCGATAACTCCATGCCGTATTGCATCCAGTCTGTATGACTCCATGCAGTGCTGCATCCAGTCTCTATAACTCCATGCAGTGCTGCATCCAGTCTCTATAACTCCATGCAGTGCTGCATCCAGCCTCTGTAAATCAATGCAGTGCTGCTCCCAGTCTCTGTAACTGCATGCAGTGCTGCATCCAGTTTTGATAACTCCATGCAGTGCTGTATCCAGTCTGTGTAACTCTATGCAGTGATGCATTCACTCTGTGTAACTTCATAAAGTGATGAATCCAGTCTGTGTAACGCCATGCAGTGCTGTATCCCGTCTCTGTAACTCCATGCAGTGCTGCATCCAGTCTGTGTAACTCCATAAAGTGATGCATCCAGTCTGTGTCACTCCATGCAGTGCTTCATCCCATCTCTGTAACTTCATGCAATGCTGCATCCAGTCTGTGTAACACCATACAGTGAGGCATCCAGACATTGTAACTCCATGCAGTGCTGCATCCTGTCTTTGTAACCCCATGCAGTGCTGCGTCCAGTCTGTGTACCTCCATGCAGTGTTGCATCCAGTTTCGATAACTCCATGCAGTGCTGCATCCAGTCTGTATGACTCCATGCAGTGCTGCATGCTGTCTCTATAACTCGAATGCAGTGCTGCATCCAGTCATTGTAACCCCATGCAGTGCTGCATCCAGTCTGTGTAACTCCATGCAGTGCTGCATCCAGTTTTGATAACTCCATGCAGTGCTGTATCCAGTCTGTGTAACTCTATGCAGTGATGCATTCACTCTGTGTAACTTCATAAAGTTATGCATCCAGTCTGTGTAACTCCATGCAGTGCTGCATCCCGTCTCTGTAACTCCATGCAGTGCTGCATCCAGTCTGTGTATCTCCATGCAGTGCTGCCTCCAGTCTCTGTAACCCAATGCAGTGCTGCATCCAATCTGTGTAACTCCATGCAGTGCTGCATCCAGTTTCGATAACTCCATGCAGTGTTGCATCGAGTCTGTGTAACTCCATAAAGTGATGCATCCAGTCTGTGTCACTCCATTCAGTGCTTCATCCCGTCTCTGTGACTCCATGCAGTGCTGCACCCAGTCTGTGCAACTCCATAAAGTGATGCATCCAGTCTGTGCAGCTCCATGCAGTGCTGTATTCCGTCATTGGAAATCCAAGCTGTGCTGCATCCAGTCTGTGTGACTCCATGCAGTGCTGCATCCAGTCTCTATAACTCGAATACAGTGCTGCATCCAGTCTGTGTGACTCCATGCAGTGCTGCATCCAGTCTCTATAACTCCATGCAGTTCCGCATCCAGTCTGTGTAACTCCATGCTGTGCTGCATCCAGTTTCGATAACTCCATGCAGTGCTTCATCCCGTCTCCGTAACTTCATGCAATGCTGCATCCAGTCTGTGTAGCACCATACAGTGATGCATCCAGTCTGTGTAACTCCATAAAGTGAGGCATCCAGACATTGTAACTCCATGCAGTGCTGTATCCTGTCTTTGTATCCCGATGCAGTGCTGCGTCCAGTCTGTGTACCTCTATGCAGTGCTGCATCCAGTCTCTATAACTTGAATGCAGTGCTGCATCCAGTCATTGTAACCCCATGCAGTGCTGCATCTAGTCTGTGTAACTCCATGCAGTGCTGCATCCAGTTTCGATAACTCCATGCCGTACTGCATCCAGTCTGTATGACTCCATGCAGTGCTGCATCCAGTCTCTATAACTCCATGCAGTGCTGCATCCAGTCTCTATAACTCCATGCAGTGCTGCATCCAGTCTGTGTGACTCCATGCAGTGCTGCATCTAGTCTGTGTAACTCCATGCAGTGCTGCATCCAGTTTCGATAACTCCATGCCGTGCTGCATCCAGTATGTATGACTCCATGCAGTGCTGCATCCAGTCTCTATAACTCCATGCAGTGCTGCATCCAGTCTCTATAACTCCATGCAGTGCTGCATCCAGCCTCTGTAAATCCATGCAGTGCTGCTCCCAGTTTCTGTAACTGCATGCAGTGCTGCATCCAGTTTTGATAACTCCATGCAGTGCTGTATCCAGTCTGTGTAACTCTATGCAGTGATGCATTCACTCTGTGTAACTTCATAAAGTGATGAATCCAGTCTGTGTAACTCCATGCAGTGCTGTATCCCGTCTCTGTAACTCCATGCAGTGCTGCATCCAGTCTGTGTAACTCCATAAAGTGATGCATCCAGTCTGTGTCACTCCATGCAGTGCTGCATCCCGTCTCTGTAACCCCATGCAGTGCTGCATCCAGTCTGTGTATCTCCATGCAATGCTGCCTCCTGTCTCTGTAACCCAATGCAGTGCTGCATCCAGTCTGTGTAACTCCATGCAGTGCTGCATCCAGTTTCGATAACTACATGCAGTGCTGCATCCAGTCTGTGTAACTCCATAAAGTGATGCATCCAGTCTGTGTCACTCCATGCAGTGCTGCATCCTGTCTTTGTAACCCCATGCAGTGCTGCGTCCAGTCTGTGTACCTCCATGCAGTGTTGCATCCAGTTTAGATAACTCCATGCAGTGCTGCATCCAGTCTGTATGACTCCATGCAGTGCTGCATGCTGTCTCTATAACTCGAATGCAGTGCTGCATCCAGTCATTGTAACCCCATGCAGTGCTGCATCCAGTCTGTGTAACTCCATGCAGTGCTGCATCCAGTTTTGATAACTCCATGCAGTGCTGTATCCAGTCTGTGTAACTCTATGCAGTGATGCATTCACTCTGTGTAACTTCATAAAGTTATGCATCCAGTCTGTGTAACTCCATGCAGTGCTGCATCCCGTCTCTGTAACTCCATGCAGTGCTGCATCCAGTCTGTGTATCTCCATGCAGTGCTGCCTCCAGTCTCTGTAACCCAATGCAGTGCTGCATCCAATCTGTGTAACTCCATGCAGTGCTGCATCCAGTTTCGATAACTCCATGCAGTGTTGCATCGAGTCTGTGTAACTCCATAAAGTGATGCATCCAGTCTGTGTCACTCCATGCAGTGCTTCATCCCGTCTCTGTGACTCCATGTAGTGCTGCATCCAGTCTGTGTAACTCAATGCACTGCTGCACCCAGTCTGTGCAACTCCATAAAGTGATGCATCCAGTCTGTGCAGCTCCATGCTGTGCTGTATTCCGTCATTGGAAATCCAAGCTGTGCTGCATCCAGTCTGTGTGACTCCATGCAGTGCTGCATCCAGTCTCTATAACTCGAATACAGTGCTGCATCCAGTCTGTGTGACTCCATGCAGTGCTGCATCCAGTCTCTATAACTCCATGCAGTTCCGCATCCAGTCTGTGTAACTCCATGCTGTGCTGCATCCAGTTTCGATAACTCCATGCAGTGCTTCATCCCGTCTCCGTAACTTCATGCAATGCTGCATCCAGTCTGTGTAGCACCATACAGTGATGCATCCAGTCTGTGTAACTCCATAAAGTGAGGCATCCAGACATTGTAACTCCATGCAGTGCTGTATCCTGTCTTTGTATCCCGATGCAGTGCTGCGTCCAGTCTGTGTACCTCTATGCAGTGCTGCATCCAGTCTCTATAACTTGAATGCAGTGCTGCATCCAGTCATTGTAACCCCATGCAGTGCTGCATCCAGTCTGTGTAACTCCATGCAGTGCTGCATCCAGTCCGTGTAACTCCATGCAGTGCTTCATCCCGTCTCTGTAACTTCATGCAGTGCTGTATCCAGTCTGTGTAACACCATACAGTGATGCATCCAGACATTGTAACTCCATGCAGTGCTGCATCCAGTCTGTGACTCCATGCAGTGCTGCATCCAGTCTCTATAACTCCATGCAGTGCTGCATCCAGTCTGTGTGACTCCATGCAGTGCTGCATCTAGTCTGTGTAACTCCATGCAGTGCTGCATCCAGTTTCGATAACTCCATGCCGTACTGCATCCAGTCTGTATGACTCCATGCAGTGCTGCATCCAGTCTCTATAACTCCATGCAGTGCTGCATCCAGTCTCTATAACTCCATGCAGTGCTGCATCCAGCCTCTGTAAATCAATGCAGTGCTGCTCCCAGTCTCTGTAACTGCATGCAGTGCTGCATCCAGTTTTGATAACTCCATGCAGTGCTGTATCCAGTCTGTGTAACTCTATGCAGTGATGCATTCACTCTGTGTAACTTCATAAAGTGATGAATCCAGTCTGTGTAACGCCATGCAGTGCTGTATCCCGTCTCTGTAACTCCATGCAGTGCTGCATCCAGTCTGTGTAACTCCATAAAGTGATGCATCCAGTCTGTGTCACTCCATGCAGTGCTTCATCCCATCTCTGTAACTTCATGCAATGCTGCATCCAGTCTGTGTAACACCATGCAGTGAGGCATCCAGACATTGTAACTCCATGCAGTGCTGCATCCTGTCTTTGTAACCCCATGCAGTGCTGCGTCCAGTCTGTGTACCTCCATGCAGTGTTGCATCCAGTTTCGATAACTCCATGCAGTGCTGCATCCAGTCTGTATGACTCCATGCAGTGCTGCATGCTGTCTCTATAACTCGAATGCAGTGCTGCATCCAGTCATTGTAACCCCATGCAGTGCTGCATCCAGTCTGTGTAACTCCATGCAGTGCTGCATCCAGTTTTGATAACTCCATGCAGTGCTGTATCCAGTCTGTGTAACTCTATGCAGTGCTGCATCCCGTCTCTGTAACTCCATGCAGTGCTGCATCCAGTCTGTGTAACTCCATGCAGTGCTGCATCCCGTCTCTGTAACTCCATGCAGTGCTGCATCCAGTCTGTGTATCTCCATGCAGTGCTGCCTCCAGTCTCTGTAACCCAATGCAGTGCTGCATCCAATCTGTGTAACTCCATGAAGTGCTGCATCCAGTTTCGATAACTCCATGCAGTGTTGCATCGAGTCTGTGTAACTCCATAAAGTGATGCATCCAGTCTGTGTCACTCCATGCAGTGCTTCATCCCGTCTCTGTGACTCCATGCAGTGCTGCATCCAGTCTGTGTAACTCAATGCACTGCTGCACCCAGTCTGTGCAACTCCATAAAGTGATGCATCCAGTCTGTGCAGCTCCATGCAGTGCTGTATTCCGTCATTGGAAATCCAAGCTGTGCTGCATCCAGTCTGTGTGACTCCATGCAGTGCTGCATCCAGTCTCTATAACTCGAATACAGTGCTGCATCCAGTCTGTGTGACTCCATGCAGTGCTGCATCCAGTCTCTATAACTCCATGCAGTTCCGCATCCAGTCTGTGTAACTCCATGCTGTGCTGCATCCAGTTTCGATAACTCCATGCAGTGCTTCATCCCGTCTCCGTAACTTCATGCAATGCTGCATCCAGTCTGTGTAGCACCATACAGTGATGCATCCAGTCTGTGTAACTCCATAAAGTGAGGCATCCAGACATTGTAACTCCATGCAGTGCTGTATCCTGTCTTTGTATCCCAATGCAGTGCTGCGTCCAGTCTGTGTACCTCTATGCAGTGCTGCATCCAGTCTCTATAACTTGAATGCAGTGCTGCATCCAGTCATTGTAACCCCATGCAGTGCTGCATCCAGTCTGTGTAACTCCATGCAGTGCTGCATCCAGTCCGTGTAACTCCATGCAGTGCTTCATCCCGTCTCTGTAACTTCATGCAGTGCTGTATCCAGTCTGTGTAACACCATACAGTGATGCATCCAGACATTGTAACTCCATGCAGTGCTGCATCCAGTCTGTGACTCCATGCAGTGCTGCATCCAGTCTCTATAACTCCATGCAGTGCTGCATCCAGTCTGTGTGACTCCATGCAGTGCTGCATCTAGTCTGTGTAACTCCATGCAGTGCTGCATCCAGTTTCGATAACTCCATGCCATACTGCATCCAGTCTGTATGACTCCATGCAGTGCTGCATCCAGTCTCTATAACTCCATGCAGTGCTGCATCCAGTCATTGTAACCCCATGCAGTGCTGCATCCAGTCTGTGTAACTCCATGCAGTGCTGCATCCAGTCCGTGTAACTCCATGCAGTGCTTCATCCCGTCTCTGTAACTTCATGCAGTGCTGTATCCAGTCTGTGTAACAACATACAGTGATGCATCCAGACATTGTAACTCCATGCAGTGCTGCATCCAGTCTGTGACTCCATGCAGTGCTGCATCCAGTCTCTATAACTCCATGCAGTGCTGCATCCAGTCTGTGTGACTCCATGCAGTGCTGCATCTAGTCTGTGTAACTCCATGCAGTGCTGCATCCAGTTTCGATAACTCCATGCCGTATTGCATCCAGTCTGTATGACTCCATGCAGTGCTGCATCCAGTCTCTATAACTCCATGCAGTGCTGCATCCAGTCTCTATAACTCCATGCAGTGCTGCATCCAGCCTCTGTAAATCAATGCAGTGCTGCTCCCAGTCTCTGTAACTGCATGCAGTGCTGCATCCAGTTTTGATAACTCCATGCAGTGCTGTATCCAGTCTGTGTAACTCTATGCAGTGATGCATTCACTCTGTGTAACTTCATAAAGTGATGAATCCAGTCTGTGTAACGCCATGCAGTGCTGTATCCCGTCTCTGTAACTCCATGCAGTGCTGCATCCAGTCTGTGTAACTCCATAAAGTGATGCATCCAGTCTGTGTCACTCCATGCAGTGCTTCATCCCATCTCTGTAACTTCATGCAATGCTGCATCCAGTCTGTGTAACACCATACAGTGAGGCATCCAGACATTGTAACTCCATGCAGTGCTGCATCCTGTCTTTGTAACCCCATGCAGTGCTGCGTCCAGTCTGTGTACCTCCATGCAGTGTTGCATCCAGTTTCGATAACTCCATGCAGTGCTGCATCCAGTCTGTATGACTCCATGCAGTGCTGCATGCTGTCTCTATAACTCGAATGCAGTGCTGCATCCAGTCATTGTAACCCCATGCAGTGCTGCATCCAGTCTGTGTAACTCCATGCAGTGCTGCATCCAGTTTTGATAACTCCATGCAGTGCTGTATCCAGTCTGTGTAACTCTATGCAGTGATGCATTCACTCTGTGTAACTTCATAAAGTTATGCATCCAGTCTGTGTAACTCCATGCAGTGCTGCATCCCGTCTCTGTAACTCCATGCAGTGCTGCATCCAGTCTGTGTATCTCCATGCAGTGCTGCCTCCAGTCTCTGTAACCCAATGCAGTGCTGCATCCAATCTGTGTAACTCCATGCAGTGCTGCATCCAGTTTCGATAACTCCATGCAGTGTTGCATCGAGTCTGTGTAACTCCATAAAGTGATGCATCCAGTCTGTGTCACTCCATTCAGTGCTTCATCCCGTCTCTGTGACTCCATGCAGTGCTGCACCCAGTCTGTGCAACTCCATAAAGTGATGCATCCAGTCTGTGCAGCTCCATGCAGTGCTGTATTCCGTCATTGGAAATCCAAGCTGTGCTGCATCCAGTCTGTGTGACTCCATGCAGTGCTGCATCCAGTCTCTATAACTCGAATACAGTGCTGCATCCAGTCTGTGTGACTCCATGCAGTGCTGCATCCAGTCTCTATAACTCCATGCAGTTCCGCATCCAGTCTGTGTAACTCCATGCTGTGCTGCATCCAGTTTCGATAACTCCATGCAGTGCTTCATCCCGTCTCCGTAACTTCATGCAATGCTGCATCCAGTCTGTGTAGCACCATACAGTGATGCATCCAGTCTGTGTAACTCCATAAAGTGAGGCATCCAGACATTGTAACTCCATGCAGTGCTGTATCCTGTCTTTGTATCCCGATGCAGTGCTGCGTCCAGTCTGTGTACCTCTATGCAGTGCTGCATCCAGTCTCTATAACTTGAATGCAGTGCTGCATCCAGTCATTGTAACCCCATGCAGTGCTGCATCTAGTCTGTGTAACTCCATGCAGTGCTGCATCCAGTTTCGATAACTCCATGCCGTACTGCATCCAGTCTGTATGACTCCATGCAGTGCTGCATCCAGTCTCTATAACTCCATGCAGTGCTGCATCCAGTCTCTATAACTCCATGCAGTGCTGCATCCAGTCTGTGTGACTCCATGCAGTGCTGCATCTAGTCTGTGTAACTCCATGCAGTGCTGCATCCAGTTTCGATAACTCCATGCAGTGCTGCATCCAGTATGTATGACTCCATGCAGTGCTGCATCCAGTCTCTATAACTCCATGCAGTGCTGCATCCAGTCTCTATAACTCCATGCAGTGCTGCATCCAGCCTCTGTAAATCCATGCAGTGCTGCTCCCAGTTTCTGTAACTGCATGCAGTGCTGCATCCAGTTTTGATAACTCCATGCAGTGCTGTATCCAGTCTGTGTAACTCTATGCAGTGATGCATTCACTCTGTGTAACTTCATAAAGTGATGAATCCAGTCTGTGTAACTCCATGCAGTGCTGTATCCCGTCTCTGTAACTCCATGCAGTGCTGCATCCAGTCTGTGTAACTCCATAAAGTGATGCATCCAGTCTGTGTCACTCCATGCAGTGCTGCATCCCGTCTCTGTAACCCCATGCAGTGCTGCATCCAGTCTGTGTATCTCCATGCAATGCTGCCTCCTGTCTCTGTAACCCAATGCAGTGCTGCATCCAGTCTGTGTAACTCCATGCAGTGCTGCATCCAGTTTCGATAACTACATGCAGTGCTGCATCCAGTCTGTGTAACTCCATAAAGTGATGCATCCAGTCTGTGTCACTCCATGCAGTGCTGCATCCTGTCTTTGTAACCCCATGCAGTGCTGCGTCCAGTCTGTGTACCTCCATGCAGTGTTGCATCCAGTTTAGATAACTCCATGCAGTGCTGCATCCAGTCTGTATGACTCCATGCAGTGCTGCATGCTGTCTCTATAACTCGAATGCAGTGCTGCATCCAGTCATTGTAACCCCATGCAGTGCTGCATCCAGTCTGTGTAACTCCATGCAGTGCTGCATCCAGTTTTGATAACTCCATGCAGTGCTGTATCCAGTCTGTGTAACTCTATGCAGTGATGCATTCACTCTGTGTAACTTCATAAAGTTATGCATCCAGTCTGTGTAACTCCATGCAGTGCTGCATCCCGTCTCTGTAACTCCATGCAGTGCTGCATCCAGTCTGTGTATCTCCATGCAGTGCTGCCTCCAGTCTCTGTAACCCAATGCAGTGCTGCATCCAATCTGTGTAACTCCATGCAGTGCTGCATCCAGTTTCGATAACTCCATGCAGTGTTGCATCGAGTCTGTGTAACTCCATAAAGTGATGCATCCAGTCTGTGTCACTCCATGCAGTGCTTCATCCCGTCTCTGTGACTCCATGTAGTGCTGCATCCAGTCTGTGTAACTCAATGCACTGCTGCACCCAGTCTGTGCAACTCCATAAAGTGATGCATCCAGTCTGTGCAGCTCCATGCTGTGCTGTATTCCGTCATTGGAAATCCAAGCTGTGCTGCATCCAGTCTGTGTGACTCCATGCAGTGCTGCATCCAGTCTCTATAACTCGAATACAGTGCTGCATCCAGTCTGTGTGACTCCATGCAGTGCTGCATCCAGTCTCTATAACTCCATGCAGTTCCGCATCCAGTCTGTGTAACTCCATGCTGTGCTGCATCCAGTTTCGATAACTCCATGCAGTGCTTCATCCCGTCTCCGTAACTTCATGCAATGCTGCATCCAGTCTGTGTAGCACCATACAGTGATGCATCCAGTCTGTGTAACTCCATAAAGTGAGGCATCCAGACATTGTAACTCCATGCAGTGCTGTATCCTGTCTTTGTATCCCGATGCAGTGCTGCGTCCAGTCTGTGTACCTCTATGCAGTGCTGCATCCAGTCTCTATAACTTGAATGCAGTGCTGCATCCAGTCATTGTAACCCCATGCAGTGCTGCATCCAGTCTGTGTAACTCCATGCAGTGCTGCATCCAGTCCGTGTAACTCCATGCAGTGCTTCATCCCGTCTCTGTAACTTCATGCAGTGCTGTATCCAGTCTGTGTAACACCATACAGTGATGCATCCAGACATTGTAACTCCATGCAGTGCTGCATCCAGTCTGTGACTCCATGCAGTGCTGCATCCAGTCTCTATAACTCCATGCAGTGCTGCATCCAGTCTGTGTGACTCCATGCAGTGCTGCATCTAGTCTGTGTAACTCCATGCAGTGCTGCATCCAGTTTCGATAACTCCATGCCGTACTGCATCCAGTCTGTATGACTCCATGCAGTGCTGCATCCAGTCTCTATAACTCCATGCAGTGCTGCATCCAGTCTCTATAACTCCATGCAGTGCTGCATCCAGCCTCTGTAAATCAATGCAGTGCTGCTCCCAGTCTCTGTAACTGCATGCAGTGCTGCATCCAGTTTTGATAACTCCATGCAGTGCTGTATCCAGTCTGTGTAACTCTATGCAGTGATGCATTCACTCTGTGTAACTTCATAAAGTGATGAATCCAGTCTGTGTAACGCCATGCAGTGCTGTATCCCGTCTCTGTAACTCCATGCAGTGCTGCATCCAGTCTGTGTAACTCCATAAAGTGATGCATCCAGTCTGTGTCACTCCATGCAGTGCTTCATCCCATCTCTGTAACTTCATGCAATGCTGCATCCAGTCTGTGTAACACCATGCAGTGAGGCATCCAGACATTGTAACTCCATGCAGTGCTGCATCCTGTCTTTGTAACCCCATGCAGTGCTGCGTCCAGTCTGTGTACCTCCATGCAGTGTTGCATCCAGTTTCGATAACTCCATGCAGTGCTGCATCCAGTCTGTATGACTCCATGCAGTGCTGCATGCTGTCTCTATAACTCGAATGCAGTGCTGCATCCAGTCATTGTAACCCCATGCAGTGCTGCATCCAGTCTGTGTAACTCCATGCAGTGCTGCATCCAGTTTTGATAACTCCATGCAGTGCTGTATCCAGTCTGTGTAACTCTATGCAGTGCTGCATCCCGTCTCTGTAACTCCATGCAGTGCTGCATCCAGTCTGTGTAACTCCATGCAGTGCTGCATCCCGTCTCTGTAACTCCATGCAGTGCTGCATCCAGTCTGTGTATCTCCATGCAGTGCTGCCTCCAGTCTCTGTAACCCAATGCAGTGCTGCATCCAATCTGTGTAACTCCATGAAGTGCTGCATCCAGTTTCGATAACTCCATGCAGTGTTGCATCGAGTCTGTGTAACTCCATAAAGTGATGCATCCAGTCTGTGTCACTCCATGCAGTGCTTCATCCCGTCTCTGTGACTCCATGCAGTGCTGCATCCAGTCTGTGTAACTCAATGCACTGCTGCACCCAGTCTGTGCAACTCCATAAAGTGATGCATCCAGTCTGTGCAGCTCCATGCAGTGCTGTATTCCGTCATTGGAAATCCAAGCTGTGCTGCATCCAGTCTGTGTGACTCCATGCAGTGCTGCATCCAGTCTCTATAACTCGAATACAGTGCTGCATCCAGTCTGTGTGACTCCATGCAGTGCTGCATCCAGTCTCTATAACTCCATGCAGTTCCGCATCCAGTCTGTGTAACTCCATGCTGTGCTGCATCCAGTTTCGATAACTCCATGCAGTGCTTCATCCCGTCTCCGTAACTTCATGCAATGCTGCATCCAGTCTGTGTAGCACCATACAGTGATGCATCCAGTCTGTGTAACTCCATAAAGTGAGGCATCCAGACATTGTAACTCCATGCAGTGCTGTATCCTGTCTTTGTATCCCAATGCAGTGCTGCGTCCAGTCTGTGTACCTCTATGCAGTGCTGCATCCAGTCTCTATAACTTGAATGCAGTGCTGCATCCAGTCATTGTAACCCCATGCAGTGCTGCATCCAGTCTGTGTAACTCCATGCAGTGCTGCATCCAGTCCGTGTAACTCCATGCAGTGCTTCATCCCGTCTCTGTAACTTCATGCAGTGCTGTATCCAGTCTGTGTAACACCATACAGTGATGCATCCAGACATTGTAACTCCATGCAGTGCTGCATCCAGTCTGTGACTCCATGCAGTGCTGCATCCAGTCTCTATAACTCCATGCAGTGCTGCATCCAGTCTGTGTGACTACATGCAGTGCTGCATCTAGTCTGTGTAACTCCATGCAGTGCTGCATCCAGTTTCGATAACTCCATGCCGTACTGCATCCAGTCTGTATGACTCCATGCAGTGCTGCATCCAGTCTCTATAACTCCATGCAGTGCTGCATCCAGTCTCTATAACTCCATGCAGTGCTGCATCCAGCCTCTGTAAATCCATGCAGTGCTGTTCCCAGTCTCTGTAACTGCATGCAGTGCTGCATCCAGTTTCGATAACTCCATGCAGTGCTTCATCCCGTCTCTGTAACTTCATGCAATGCTGCATCCAGTCTGTGTAGCACCATACAGTGATGCATCCAGTCTGTGTAACTGCATGCAGTGCTGCATAAGTCTCTCTAAATGCATGCAGTGCTGGATCTAGCCTTTGTAACTCCAATGCAGTGCTGGAGCCAGTTTCGGTAACTCCATTAGGTGCTGGATCCAGTCTCTGTAACACCATGCAGTGGTGCATCCAGTCTGTGTATCTACATACAGTGATGTATCCAGTCTGTATAGCTCCATGCAGTGCAGATCCAGTCTCTATAACTCGAATGCAGTGCTGCATCCTGTTTCGATGACTCCATACAGTGCTGCATCCAGTCTGTGTAACTCCATGCAGAGATGTATCCAGTCTGTGTAACTCCATACAGTGATGCATCCAGTCATTGTGACTCCATGCAGTGCTGCATCCAGTCTGTGTCACTCCATGCAGTGCTGCATAAGTCTCTCTAAATGCATGCAGTGCTGGATCGAGCCTTTGTAACTCCAATGCAGTGCTGGAGCCAGTTTCGGTAATTCCATTAGGTGCTGGATTCAGTCTGTATAACACCATGCAGTGCAGCAACCCGTCTGTGTAACTCCATGCAGTGCTGTATCCAGTCTGTGTAACTCCATGCAGTGCTGCATCCAGTCTCTGTAACTCCATGCAGTGCTGCATCCAGTCTGTGTAACTACATACAGTGATGTATCCAGTCTGTGTAGCTCCATGCAGTGCAGATCCAGTCTCAATATCTCAAATGCAGTGCTGCATCCAGTTTCGATAACTCCATACAGTGCTGCATCCAGTCTGTGTAGCTCTATGCAGAGATGTATCCAGTCTGTGTAGCTCCATGCAGTGCTGCATCCAGTCTCTATAACTGGAATGCAGTGCTGCATCCAGTCCCTGTAACCCAATGCAGTGCTGTATCCAGTTCCGGTAACTCCATGCAGTGCTGCATCCAGTCTGTGTGACTCCATGCAGTGCTGCATCCAGTCTGTGTAACTCCATACAGTGATGCATCCAGTCAGTGTAACTCCATGCAGTGCTGCATCCCGTCTCTGTAACTTCATGCAGTGTTGCATCCAGTCTGTGTAACACCATACAGCGATGCATCCAGTCATTGTAACTCCATGCAGTGCTGCATACAGTCTCTCTAAATGCATGCAGTGCTGGATCTAGCCTTTGTAACTCCAATGCAGTGAGGGAGCCAGTTTCTGTAACTCCATGAAGTGGTGGATCCAGTCTGTGTAACACCATGCAGTGCAGTAACCCGTCTGTGTAACTCCATGCAGTGCTGCATCCAGTCTGTGTGACTCCATGCAGTGCTGCATCCAATCTCTGTAACTCCATGCGGAGCTGCATCCAGTCTGTGTGTCTCCATGCAGTGCTGCATCCAGTCTCTGTAACTCCATGCAGAGCTGAATCCAGTCTGTGTGACTCCATGCAGTGTTGCATCCAGTCTGTGTAACACCATACAGCAATGCATCCAGTCATTGTAACTCCATGCAGTGCTGCATACAGTCTCTCTAAATGTATGCAGTGCTGGATCTAGCCTTTGTAACTCCAATGCAGTGCTGGAGCCAGTTTCTGTAACTCCATGAAGTGCTGGATCCAGTCTGTGTAACACCATGCAGTGCAGTAACCCGTCTGTGTAACTCCATGCAGTGCTGTATCCAGTCTGTGTAACTCCATGCAGTGCTGTATCCAGTCTGTGTGACTCTATGCAGTGCTGCATCCAATCTCTGTAACTCCATGCAGAGCTGCATCCAGTCTGTGTGACTCCATGCAGTGCTGCATCCAGTCTCTGTAACTCCATGCAGATCTGCATCCAGTCTGTGTAACACGAATGCAGTGCTGAATCCAGTCTGTGTAACACCATGCAGTGCTGCATCCAGCCTCTGTAACTCCATGCAATGATGCATCCAGTCTCTGTAGCTCCAATCAGTGTTGCATTCCGTCAGTGTAACTCCATGCAGTGCTGGATCTATCCTGTGTAACACCAATGCAGTGATCGAGCCTGTCTCTGTAACTGCATGCAGTGCTGTTTCCAGTCTCTGTAACTCCATGCAGTGCTGCATCCCATCTTTGTAACACCATGCAGTGCTGCATACTGTCTGTGCAACTCCATAAATTAATGCATCCAGTCTGTGTAACTCCATGCAGTGCCGTATCTAGTCTGTGTAACTCCAATGCAGTGCTGCATCCAGCCTCTGTAACTCCATGCAGAGCTGCATCCCGTCTGTGTAACTTCATGCAGTGCTGCATCCTGTCTGTGTAGCTCCATGCAGTGCTGCATTCAGTCAGTGTACCTCCATGCAGTGCTGCATCCAGTCTGTGTGACTCCATTCAGTGCTGCATCCAGTCTCTATAACTCGAATGCAGTGCTGCATCCAGTCATTGTAACCCCATGCAGTGCTGCATCCAGTCCATGTAACTCCATGCAGTGCTTCATCCCGTCTCTGTAACTTCATGCAGTGCTGCATCCAGTCTGTGTAACACCATACAGTGATGCATCCAGACATTGTAACTCCATGCAGTGCTGCATCCAGTCTGTGACTCCATGCAGTGCTGCATCCAGTCTCTATAACTCCATGCAGTGCTGCATCCAGTCTGTGTGACTCCATGCAGTGCTGCATGCAGTCTGTGTGACTCCATGCAGTGCTGCATCTAGTCTGTGTAACTCCATGCAGTGCTGTATCCAGTCTGTGTAACTCTATGCAGTGATGCATTCACTCTGTGTAACTTCATAAAGTGATGCATCCAGTCTGTGTAACTCCATGCAGTGCTGCATCCCGTCTCTGTAACTTCATGCAGTGCTGCATCAAGTCTGTGTAACACCATACAGTGATGCATCCAGACATTGTAACTCCATGCAGTGCTGCATCCAGTCTCTATAACTCCATGCAGTGCTGCATCCAGTCTGTGTGACTCCATGCAGTGCTGCATCTAGTCTGTGTAACTCCATACAGTGATGCATCCAGTCAGTGTAACTCCATGCAGCGCTGCATCCAGTCTGTGTAACTCCATACAGTGATGCATCCAGTCTGTGTAACACCATACAGCGATGCATCCAGTCATTGTAACTCCATGCAGTGCTGCATACAGTCTCTCTAAATGCATGCAGTGCTGGATCTAGCCTTTGTAGCTCCAATGCAGTGCTGGAGCCAGTTTCTGTAACTCCATGAAGTGGTGGAACCAGTCTGTGTAACACCATGCAGTGCAGTAACCCGTCTGTGTAACTCCATGCAGTGCTGTATCCAATCTCTGTAACTCCATGCAGAGCTGCATCCAGTCTGTGTGACTCCATGCAGTGCTGCATCCAGTCTCTGTAACTCCATGCAGAGCTGAATCCAGTTTGTGTGACTCCATGCAGTGCTGCATCCAGTCATTGTAACTCCATGCAGTGCTGCATCCAGTTTCGATAACTCCATGCAGTGTTGCATCCAGTCTGTGTAACACCATACAGCAATGCATCCAGTCATTGTAACTCCATGCAGTGCTGCATACAGTCTCTCTAAATGTATGCAGTGCTGGATCTAGCCTTTGTAACTCCAATGCAGTGCTGGAGCCAGTTTCTGTAACTCCATGAAGTGCTGGATCCAGTCTGTGTGACTCCATGAAGTGCTGCATCCACTCTCTGTAACTCCATGCAGAGCTGCATCCAGTCTGTGTGACTCCATGCAGTGCTGCATCCAGTCTCTGTAACTCCATGCAGATCTGCATCCAGTCTGTGTAACACGAATGCAGTGCTGAATCCAGTCTGTGTAACACCATGCAGTGCTGCATCCAGCCTCTGTAACTCCATGCAGTGCTGCATCCCATCTCTGTAACTCCATGCAATGATGCATCCAGTCTCTGTAGCTCCAATCAGTGTTGCATTCCGTCAGTGTAACTCCATGCAGTGCTGGATCTATCCTGTGTAACACCAATGCAGTGATCGAGCCTGTCTCTGTAACTGCATGCAGTGCTGTTTCCAGTCTCTGTAACTCCATGCAGTGCTGCATCCCATCTGTGTAACACCATGCAGTGCTGCATACTGTCTGTGCAACTCCATAAATTAATGCATCCAGTCTGTGTAACTCCATGCAGTGCTGTATCTAGTCTGTGTAACTCCAATGCAGTGCTGCATCCAGCCTCTGTAACTCCATGCAGTGCTGCATCCCGTCTGTGTAACACCATGCAGTGCTGCATACTGCCTGTGTAACTCCATAAATTAATGCATCCAGTCTGTGTAACTCCATGCAGTGCTGCATCCCGTCTGTTAACTCCATGCAGTGCTGCATACAGTCTCTCTAAATGCTTGCAGTGCTGGATCTAGTCTGTGTAACTCCAATGCAGTGCTGGAGCCCGTTTCTGTAACTCCATGCAGTGCTGGATCCAGCCTGTGTAACACCATGCAGTGCTGCATCCCGTCTGTGTAACTCCATGCAGTGCTGTATCTACTCTCTATAACTCCATGCAGTGCTGCATCCCATCTCTGTAACTCCATACAATGATGCATCCAGTCTCTGTAGCTCCAATCAGTATTGCATTCCGTCAGTGTAACTCCATGCAGTGCTGCATCCAGTCTCTATGACTCCATGCAGTGCTGCATCCAGTCTGTTAACTCCATGCAGTTCTGCATCCAGTCTGTGTAACTCCATGCCGTGCTGCATCCAGCCTCTGTAACTCCATGCAGTGCTGCATCCCGTCTCTGTAACTCCATGCAGTGCTGCATCCCATCTGTCTAACACCAAGCAGTGCTGCATCCAGCTTCGATAACTCCATGCAGTGCTGCATCCAGGCTGTGTGACGCCATGCAGTTCTGTACCCCGTCTCTATAACCCAAATGCAGTGCTGCATCCAATCTGTGTGACTCCATACAGTGCTGTATCCAGTCTCTATAACTCCATGCAGTGCTGCATTCAGTCAGTGTAACTCCATGCAGTGCTGCATCCAGTCTCTGTAACTCCATGCAGTGCTGCATCCAGTCTGTGTAGCTCCATGCAGTGCTGCATCCAGTCTCTATAGCTCGAATGCAGTCCTGCATCCAGTCTCTGTAACCCAATGCAGTGCTGCATCCAATTTCGATACCTCCATGCAGTGCTGCATCCAGTCTGTGTCCCTCCATGCAGTGCTGCATCCAGTCTCTATAACTCTAATGCAGTGCTGCATCCAGTCTCTGTAATCCATTGAAGTGCTTCATCCAGTCTGTGCAACTCGAATGCAGTGCTGCATCCAGCATTTGTGACTCCATGCAGTGCTGCATCCCGTCTCTGTAACTCCATGCAGTGCTGCATCCAGTCTGTGTAACTCCATGCAGTGCTGCATCCCGTCTCTGTAACTCCATGCAGTGCTGCATCCAGTCTGTGTGACTCCAAGCAGTGCTGCATCCAGTCTGTTAACTCCATGCAGTGCTGCATACAGTCTATCTAAAAACTTGCAGTGCTGGATCTAGTCTGTGTAACTCCAATGCAGTGCTGGAGCCCGTTTCTGTAACTCCATGCAGTGCTGGATCCAGCCTGTGTAACACCATGCAGTGCTGCATCCCGTCTGTGTAACTCCATGCAGTGCTGTATCTACTCTCTATAACTCCATGCAGTGCTGCATCCCATCTCTGTAACTCCATACAATGATGCATCCAGTCTCTGTAGCTCCAATCAGTGTTGCATTCCGTCAGTGTAACTCCATGCAGTGCTGCATCCAGTCTCTATGACTCCATGCAGTGCTGCATCCAGTCTGTTAACTCCATGCAGTTCTGCATCCAGTCTGTGTAACTCCATGCCGTGCTGCATCCAGCCTCTGTAACTCCATGCAGCGCTGCATCCCGTCTCTGTAACTCCATGCAGTGCTGCATCCCATCTGTCTAACACCAAGCAGTGCTGCATCCAGCTTCGATAGCTCCATGCAGTGCTGCATCCAGGCTGTGTGACGCCATGCAGTTCTGTACCCCGTCTCTATAACCCAAATGCAGTGCTGCATCCAATCTGTGTGACTCCATACAGTGCTGTATCCAGTCTCTATAACTCCAATGCAGTGCTGCATTCAGTCAGTGTAACTCCATGCAGTGCTGCATCCAGTCTCTGTAACTCCATGCAGTGCTGCATCCAGTCTGTGTAGCTCCATGCAGTGCTGCATCCAGTCTCTATAGCTCGAATGCAGTGCTGCATCCAGTCTCTGTAACCCAATGCAGTGCTGCATCCAATTTCGATAACTCCATGCAGTGCTGCATCCAGTCTGTGTCCCTCCATGCAGTGCTGCATCCAGTCTCTATAACTCTAATGCAGTGCTGCATCCAGTCTCTGTAATCCATTGCAGTGCTTCATCCTGTCTGTGTAACTCCATGCAGTGCTGCATCCAGTTTCGATAACTCCAGCAGTCCTGCATCCAGTCTGTGTAACTCCAATGCAGTGCTGCATCCAGTCTGTGTCACTCCATGCAGTGCTTCATCCCGTCTCTGTAGCTTCATGCAGTGCTGCATCCAGTCTGTGTTACACCATACAGTGATGCATCCCGACATTGTAACTCCATGCAGTGCTGCATCCAGTCTGTGACTCCATGAAATGCTGCATCCAGTCTGTGTAACTCCATAAAGTGATGCATCCAGTTTGTGTAACTCCATGCAGTGCAGCATTCTGTCAGTGTAACTCCATGCAGTGCTGCATCCCATATCTGTAACTCCATGCAGTGCTGCATCCAGTCTGTGTGACTCCAAGCAGTGCTGCATCCAGTCTGTTAACTCCATGCAGTGCTGCATACAGTCTCTCTAAATGCATGCAGTGCTCGATCTAGCCTGTGTAACACCATGCAGTGCTGCATCCCGTCTGTGTAACTCCATGCAGTGCTGTATCTATTCTCTGTAACTCCATGCAGTGCTGCATCCCATCTCTGTAACTCCATACAATGTTGCATCCAGTCTCTGCAGCTCCAATCAGTGTTGCATTCCGTCAGTGTAACTCCATGCAGTGCTGCATCCAGTCTCTACGACTCCATGCAGTGCTGCATCCAGTCTGTTAACTCCATGCAGTTCTGCATTAAGTCTGTGTAACTACATGCACTGCTGTATCTCGTCTCTCAAACTCCATGCAGTGCTGCATCCAGCCTCTGTAACTCCATGCAGTGCTGCATCCATTCCATGTAACACCATGCAGTGCTGTATTCAGTCTGTGTAACTCCAAAGCATTGCTGCATCCAGTCTGTGTAACTCCATAAAGTGCTGCATCCAGTCTCTGTAACTCCATGCAGTGCTGCATCCTGTCTGTGTAACACCATGCAGTGCTGCATCCTGTCTGTGTAACTCCATAAATTAATGCATCCAGTCTGTGTACCTCCATGCAGTGCGACATCCCATCTGTGTAACTTCATTTTGTGCTGCATCCTGTCTGTGTAACTCCATACAGTGATGCATCCTGTCTGTGTAGCTCCATGCAGTGCTGCATTCAGTCAGTGTACCACCATGCAGTGCTGCATCCAGTCTGTGTGACTCAATGCATGGAGTTACAAATGCATGGTATTCAGTCTGTGTAACTCCAAAGCATTGCTGCATCCAGTCTCTATAACTCGAATG
This sequence comes from Hemiscyllium ocellatum, assembly GCF_020745735.1. Taxonomy (NCBI): domain Eukaryota; kingdom Metazoa; phylum Chordata; class Chondrichthyes; order Orectolobiformes; family Hemiscylliidae; genus Hemiscyllium; species Hemiscyllium ocellatum. Next base: position 64,643,254 of record NC_083414.1, read on the forward strand.
CAGTGCTGCATCCAGACATTGTAACCCCATGCATTGCTGCATTCACTCTGTGTAACTCCATACAGTGCTGTATCCAGTCTGTGTAACTCCATGCAGTGCATAATCAAGTCTCTGTAACCCAATGCAGTGCTGCATCCAGTCCGTGTAACTCCATGCAATGCTGCATCCAGTTTCGATAACTCCATGCAGTGCTGCATCCAGTCTGTGTAACTCCATGCAGTGTTGCATCCAGTCTGTGTAATACCATACAGTGATGCATCCAGACATTGTCACTCCATGCAGCGCTGCATCCAGTCTCTACAACTCTAATGCAGTACTGCATCCTATCTTTGTAACTCCATGCAGTGCTGCATCCAGTCTTTGTAACTCCATGCAGTGCTGCATCCAGTCTGTGTAACTCCATAAAGTGATGCATCCAGTTTGTGTAACTCCATGCAGTGCTGCATTCCGTCAGTGTAACTCCATGCACTGCTGCATCCAGTGTGTGCAACTCCATAGAGTGATGCATCCAGTCTGTGTAGCTCCATGCAGTGCTGCATTCAGTCAGTGTACCACCATGCAGTGCTGCATCCAGTCTGTGTGACTCAATGCAGTGCTGCATCCAGTCTCTATAACTCGAATGCAGTGCTGCATCCAGACATTGTAACCCCATGCATTGCTGCATTCACTCTGTGTAACTCCATACAGTGCTGTATCCAGTCTGTGTAACTCCATGCAGTGCATAATCAAGTCTCTGTAACCCAATGCAGTGCTGCATCCAGTCTGTGTAACTCCATGCAATGCTGCATCCAGTTTCGATAACTCCATGCAGTGCTGCATCCAGTCTGTGTAACTCCATGCAGTGTTGCATCCAGTCTGTGTAATACCATACAGTGATGCATCCAGACATTGTCACTCCATGCAGCGCTGCATCCAGTCTCTACAACTCTAATGCAGTACTGCATCCTATCTTTGTAACTCCATGCAGTGCTGCATCCAGTCTTTGTAACTCCATGCAGTGCTGCATCCAGTCTGTGTAACTCCATAAAGTGATGCATCCAGTTTGTGTAACTCCATGCAGTGCTGCATTCCGTCAGTGTAACTCCATGCACTGCTGCATCCAGTGTGTGCAACTCCATAGAGTGATGCATCCAGTCTGTGCAGCTCCATGCAGTGGTGTTTTCCGTCATTGGATCTCCAAGCAGTGCTGCATTCAGTCTGTGTGACTCCATGCAGTGCTGCATCTAGTCTCTATAACTCGAATGCAGTGCTGCATCCAGCCTGTGTGACTCCATGCAGTGCTGCATCCCATCTCTCTAACTCCATGCAGTGCTGCATCCAATCTGTGTAACTCCATGCAGTGATGCATGCAGACATTGTAACTCCATGCAGTGCTGCATCCAGTCTGTGACTCCATGCAGTGCTGCATCCAGACTGTGCATCTCTAATGCAGTGCTGCATCCAGCGTGTGTGACTCCATGCAGTGCTGCATCCCGTGTCTGTAACTCCATGCAGTGCTGCATCCAGTCTGTGTGACTCCATGCAGTGCTGCATCCAGTCTGTTAACTCCATGCAGTGCTGCATACAGTCTCTCTTAATGCATGCAGTGCTGGATCTAGTCTGTGTAACTCCAATGCAGTGCTGGAGCCAGTTTCTGTAACTCCATGCAGTGCTGGATCCAGTCTGTGTAACTCCGTGCAATGCTGCATCCAGTCCGTATAACACCATACAGTGCTGCATCCCGTCTGTGTAACTCAATGCAGTGCTCTATCTAGTCTCTGTAACTCCATGCAGTGCTGCATCCCATCTCTGCAACTCCATGCAGTGCTGCATCCAGTCCGTGTAACACCATGCAGTGCTGCATCCAGTCTGTGTAACTCGGTGCAGTGCTGCATTCAGTCTGTGTAACTCCATGCAGTGCTGCATCCAGTCTATGTAACTACATACAGTGATGTATCCATTTTGTATCGCTCCATGCGGTGCTGCATCCAGTCTCTGTAACTCCAGCAGTGCTGCATCCAGTCTGTGTAGCTCCATGCAGTGATGCATCCAGTCAGTGTGACTCCATGCAGTGCTGCATCCAGTCTCTATAACTCGAATGCAGTGCTGCATCCAATCTCTGTAACCCAATGCAGTGCTGCATCCAGTTTCAATAACTCCATGCAGTGCTGCATCCAGTCTGTGTAACTCCATGCAGCGCTGCATCCAGTCTGTGTCCCTCCATGCAGTGCTGCATCCAGTCTCTATAACTCTAATGCAGTGCTGCATCCCGTCTGTGTAACCCATTGAAGTGCTTTATCCAGTCTGTGTAACTCCATGCAGTCCTGCATCCAGTCTGTGTAACTCCAATGCAGTGCTGCATTCAGTCTGTGTCACTCCATGCAGTGCTTCACCCCGTCTCTGTAGCTTCATGCAGTGCTGCATCCAGTCTGTGTAACTCCATGCAGTGCTGCATCCGGTCTGTGCAACTCCAATGCAGTGCTGCATCCTGCATGTGTGACTCCATGCAGTGCTGCATCCCGTCTCTGTAACTCCAATGCAGTGCTGCATCCAGTCTGTGTAACTCCATACAGTGCTGCATCCAGTCTGTGTGACTCCAAGCAGTGCTGCATCCAGTCTGTGTAACTCCATGCAGTGCTGTATCTAGTCTCTGTAACTCCATGCAGTGCTGCATCCTGTCTGTATAACTCCTTGCAGTGCTGCATCCAGTCTGTGTAACTCCAAGCACTGCTGCATGCAGTCTGTGTAACTCCATACAGTGCTGCATCCAGTCTCTATGACTCCATGCAGTGCTGCATCCAGTCTGTGTAACTCCATGCAGTGCTGGAACTAGTCTCTGTAATTCCATGCAGTGCTGGATCCAGTATGTGCAACTCCTTGCAGTGCTGTATCTAGTCTCTCAAACTCCATGCCGTGCTGCATCCAGCCTCTGTAACTCCATGCAGTCCTGCATCCCGTCTCTGTAACTCCAATGCATTGCTGCATCTAGTCTGTGTAACTCCATTCAGTGCTGTATCTAGCCTGTATAACGCCAATGCAGTGATCGAGCCTGTCTCTGTAACTCCATGCAGTGCTGAATCCCGTCTGTGTAACTCCATAAATTGATGCATCCAGTCTGTGTAACTCCATGCAGTGCTGTATCTAGTCTATGTAACTCTATGCAGTGCTGCATCCTGACTGTGTAACACCATGCAGTGCTGCATCCGGTCTGTGTCACTCCATGCAGTACTGTATCTAGTCTGTGTAACTCCAATGCAGTGCTGCATCCAGCCTCTGTAACTCCATGCAGTGCTGCATCCAATCTGTGTAACTCCATGCAGTGCTGCATCACGTCTGTGTAACACCATGCAGTGCTGCATCCTGTCTGTGTAACTCCATAAATTGATGCATCCAGTCTGTGTAACTTCATGCAGTGCTGTGTCTAGTCTGTGTAACTCTATGCAGGGCTGCATCCTGACTGTGTAACACCATGCAGTGCTGCATCCGGTCTGTGTCACTGCATGCAGTACTGTATCTAGTCTATGTAACTCCAATGCAGCGCTGCATCCAGCCTCTGTAACTCCATGCAGTGCTGCATCCAATCTGTGTAACTCCATGCAGTGCTGCATCCATACTCTGTAACTCCATGCAGTGTTGCATCCAGTCACAGTAACTTCATGCAATGCTGCATGATGTCTCTGTAGCTCTATGCAGTGCTGCATCCTGTCTGTGTAGCACCATGCAGTGCTGCATCCTGTCTGTGTAACTCCATACAGTGATGCATCCTGTCTGTGTAGCTCCATGCAGTGCTGCATTCAGTGTACCTCCATGCAGTGCTGCATCAAGTCTGTGTGACTCCATGCAGTGCTGCACCCAGTCTCTATAACTCGAATGCAGTGCTGCGTGCAATCTTTGTAACCCCATGCAGTGCTGCATCCAGTCTGTGTAACTCCATGCAGTGCTGCATCCAGTCTTTGTAACCCCATGCAGTGCTGCATTCACTCTGTGTAACTCCATGCAGTGCTGCATCCAGTCTGTGTATCTCCATACAGTGATGCATCCAGTCAGTGTACTTCAATGCAGTGCTGCATCCAGCCTGTGTGACTCCATGCACTGCTGGATCCCATCTCTCTAACTTCATGCAGTGCTGCACACAGTCTCTCTAAATGCATGCAGTGCTGGATCAAGTCTGTGTAACTCCAATGCAGTGCTGGAGACAATTTCTGTAACTCCACGCAGTGCTGGATCCAGTCTGTGTAACTCCGTGCAGTGCTGTATCCAGTCTGTGTAACACCATACTGTCATGCATCCAGACATTGTAACTCAATGCAGTGCTGCATCCAGTCTGTGCAACTCTAATGCAGTGCTGCATCCAGCGTGTGTGACTCCATGCAGTGCTGCATCTCGTCTCTGTAACTCCATGCAGTGCTGCATCCAATCTGTGTAACTCCATACATTGCTGCAACCAGTCGGTGTGACTCCGTGCAGTGTTGCATCCAGTCTCTGTAACTCCATGCAGTGCTGCATTCCATCTGTGTAACTCCATAAAGTGATGCATCCAGTCTGTGTAACTCCATACAGTGCTGCATCCAGTCTGTGTAGCTCCATGCAATGCTGCATTCAGTCAGTGTAACTCCATGCAGTGCTGCATCCCGTCTGTGTAACACCATGCTGTGCTGCATCCAGTCTGTGTAACTCAATGCAGTGCTGAATCTAGTCTGTGTAACTCCAGTGCAGTGCTGGATCCAGTCTCTGCAACTCTATGCAGTGCTACATCCCGTCTGTGTTACTCCATGCAGTTCTGTATCCCGTCTCTAAAACTCAAATGCAGTGCTGCATCCAGTCGGTGTGACTCCATGCAGTGCTGTATCCAGTCTCTATAACTCCAATGCAGTGCTGCATCCAGTCTGTATAACTCCATGCAGTGCTGCATCCAGTCTCTGTCGCTCCATGCAGTGCTACATCCCGTCTCTGTAACTCCATGCAGTGCTGCATCCAGTCTGTGTAACTACATACAGTGATGTATCCAGTCTGTGTAGCTCCATGCAGTGCTGCATCCAGTCTCTATATCTCAAATGCAGTGCTGCATCCAGTCTCTGTAACCCAATGCAGTGCTGCATCCAATTTAGATAACTCCATGCAGTGCTGCATCCAGTCTCTGTAACTCCATGCAGTGCAGCATCAAGTCTCTATTACTCCATGCAGTGCTGCATCCAGTCTGTGTAACTCTATGCAGTGCTGCATCTAGCCTGTGTAACTCCAATGTGGTGCTGGGTCTAGTCTGTGTATCTCTAATGCAGTGCTGGAGCCAGTCTCTGTAACACCATGCAGTGCTGGATTCAGTCTGTGTAATTCCATGCAGTGCTGCATCCAGCCTGTGTAACTCCAATATGGTGCTGGGTCTAGTCAGTGTAAGTCAATGCAGTGCTGTATCCAGTCTGTGTGAATCCATGCAGTGCTGCATCCAGTCTGTGTAACCCCAAGCAGTTCTGCATTCAATCGGTGTGACTCCATGCAGTGCTGCATCAAGTCTCTGTAACTCCATGCAGTATTGCATCAAGTCTCTGTAACTCCATGCAGTGCTGCATCAAGTCTCTATCACTCCAACGCAGTGCTGCATCCAGTCTGTGTAACTCTATGCAGTGCTGCAACTAGCCTGTGTAGCTCCATGCAGTGCTGCATCTAGCCTGTGTAACTCCAATGTGATGCTGGGTCTAGTCTGTGTATCTCTAATGCAGTGCTGCATCCAGTCTGTGTAACTCCATAAAGTGATGCATCCAGTCTGTGTCACTCCATGCAGTGCTTCATCCTATCTCAGTAGTTTCATGCAGTTCTGCATCCAGCCTCTGTAACTCCATGCAGTGTTGCATCCAGTCTCTGTAACTCCATGCAGTGTTGCATCCAGTCTCTGTAACTCCATGCAGTGCTGCAACCCGTCTGTGCAACTCCATGCAGTGCATCATCCTGTCTGTGTACCTCCAATGCAGTGCTGCAAGTCTGTGTAACTCCGGGCAGTGTCCCATCCAGTCTCTGTAACTCCAGGCAGTGCTGCATCCAGTCAGTGTAACACCATGCAGTGTTGCATCCTGTCTGTGTAACTGCATGCAGTGCTTATCTAGTCTCTGTAACTCCATGCAATGCAGCACCCCATCTCTGTAACTCCATGCAGCGCTGCATCCAGTCTGTGTAACACCATGCAGTGCTGCATCCAGTCTCTGTAACCCAAGGCAGTGCTGCATCCAGTCTCTATAACTATAATGCAGTGCTCTTTCCAGCGCGTGTGACTCTATGCAGTCCTGCATCCAGTCTCTATGACTCCAAGCAGTGCTGTATCCAGTCTGTTAACTCCACGCAATGCTGCACCCTGTCTCTCTAATTGCATGCAGTGCTGGATTCAGCCTGTGTAACTCCATGCAGTGCTGCATCCAGTCTCTGTAACCCCATGCAGTGCTGCATCCAGTCTGTGTAACTCCATGCAGTCCCGCATTAAGTCTTGATAACACCATGCAGTGCTGCATCCAATCTGTGTAACTCCATGCAGTGATGCATCCAGTCTGTGTAATTGCATGCAGTGCTGCATCCAGTGTCTGTAACTCCATACAGTGCTGCATCCAGTCTGTGTGACACCACGCAGTGCTGCGTCCAGTCAGTTAACTTCATGCAGTGCTGCATACAGTCTCTCTAAATGCATGCAGTGCTGGGTCTAGCCTGTGTAACTCCAATGCAGTGCTGGAGACAGTGTCTGTAACTCCATGCAGTGCTGGATCCAGTCTGTGTAACTGCGTGCAGTGCTGCATCCAGTCTCTGTAACTCCATGCAGTGCTACATCCCGTCTCTGTAACTCCATGCAGTGCTGCATCCAGTCTCTGTAACTCCATGCAGTGCTGCAACCCGTCTGTGTAACTCCATGCAGCGCATCATCCTGTATGTGTACCGCCAATGCAGTGCTGCAAGTCTGTGTAACTCCGTGCAGTGTCGCATCCAGTCTGTGTGACTCCATGCAGTGCTACATCCGGTCTCTGTAACTCCATGCAGTGCTGCATCCCGTCTGTGTAACTGCATGCAGTGCTGTATCTAGTCTCTGTAACTCCATGCAATGCTGCATCCCATCTCTGTAACTCCATTCAGAGATGCATCCAGTCAGTGTAACTCCATGCAGTGCTGCATCCCAACTCTGTAACTTCATGCAGTGCTGCATCCAGTCTGTGTAACACCATACTTTGATGCATCCAGTCGTTGTAACTCCATACAGTGCTGCATCCAGTTTGTGTCATTCCATGCAGAGCTGCATCCAGTCTCTATAACTCTAATGCAGTGCTCTTTCCAGCATGTGTGACTCTATGCAGTCCTGCATCCAGTCTCTATGACTCCACGCAGTGCTGCATCCAGCCTGTGTAACTCCATGCAGTGCTGCATCCAGTCTCTATAACTCTAATGCAGTGCTCTTTCCAGCATGTGTGACTCTATGCAGTCCTGCATCCAGTCTCTATGACTCCACGCAGTGCTGCATCCAGCCTGTGTAACTCCATGCAGTGCTGCATCCAGTCTCTGTAACCCCATGCAGTGTCGCATTAAGTCTCGATAACACCATGCAGTGCTGCATCCAATCCGTGTAACTCCATGCAGTGCTGCATTCCGTCTCTGTAACTCCATGCAGTGATGCATCCAGTCTGTGTAATTGCATGCAGTGCGGCATCCAGTCTCTGTAACTCCATGCAGTGCTGGATCCAGTCTGTGTAACTGCGTGCAGTGCTGCATCCAGTCTCTGTAACTCCATGCAGTGCTACATCCCGTCTCTGTAACTCCATGCAGTGCTGCATCCAGTCCGTGTAACTCCATGCAGTGCTGCAACCCGTCTGTGTAACTCCATGCAGCGCATCATCCTGTATGTGTACCGCCAATGCAGTGCTGCAAGTCTGTGTAACTCCGTGCAGTGTCCCATCCAGTCTGTGTGACTCCATGCAGTGCTACATCCGGTCTCTGTAACTCCATGCAGTGCTGCATCCTGTCTGTGTAACACCATGCAGTGCTGCATCCCGTCTGTGTAACTGCATGCAGTGCTGTATCTAGTATCTGTAACTCCATGCAATGCTGCATCCCATCTCTGTAACTCCATTCAGAGATGCATCCAGTCAGTGTAACTCCATGCAGTGCTGCATCCCAACTCTGTAACTTCATGCAGTGCTGCATCCAGTCTGTGTAACACCATACTTTGATGCATTCAGTCATTGTAACTCCATACAGTGCTGCATCCAGTTTGTGTCATTCCGTGCAGAGCTGCATCCAGTCTCTGTAACCCCATGCAGTGCCGCATTAAGTCTCGATAACACCATGCAGTGCTGCATCCAATCCATGTAACTCCATGCAGTGCTGCATTCCGTCTCTGTAACTCCATGCAGTGATGCATCCAGTCTGTGTAATTGCATGCAGTGCTGCATCCAGTCTCTGTAACTCCATGCAGTGCTGCATTCCGTCTCTGTAACTCCATGCAGTGATGCATCCAGTCTGTGTAATTGCATGCAGTGCTGCATCCAGTCTCTATACCTCCATGCAGTGTTGCATCCATTCTGTGTAACTCCAATTCAGTGCTGCATTCAGTTTGTGTATCTCCATGCAGTGATGCACGCAGTTTGTGGAAATGCATACAGTGCTGAATCCTGTCTCTGTAACACCATGCAGTGCTGCATCCAGTCTCTATAACTCCATGCATTACTGCATCCAGTCTCTGTAACCCCATGCAGTGCTGCATCCAGTCTCTATAACTCCATGCATTGCGGCATCCAGTCTGTTTAACTCCATAAAGTGCTGCATCCAGTCTGTGTAACTCCATGCAGTGCTGTGGTGTGTGTGTATAACTCTAATGCAGCACTGCCATCCGTCTCTAACTCCAATGCAGTGCTGGATCCAGTCTGTGTAAATCCATGCAGTGTTGCATTCCGTCTGTGTAACACCATGCAGTGTTGCATCCCGTCTGTGTAATTCCTTGCAGTGCTGGATCCTGTCTCTATAATTCCATGCATTTTTCCATCCAGTCTGTGTCACTCCATGCAGTTCTGCATCCAGTCTGTGTAACTTCATGCAGTGCTGGCTCCAGTCTCTGTAAACCCACGCAGTGCTGCATCCAGTCTGTGTAACTCCATGCAGTGCCGCATCCCGTCTCTGTAACTCCATGCAGAGCAGCATCTAGTCTCTATAATTCCATGCAGTGCTGCATCCAGTCTGTGTAACTCCATACAGTGCTGCATTCAGTCTCTGTAATTCCATTCAGTGTTGCATCCAATCTGTGTAACTCCATGCAGTGATGCATCCAGTCTGTGTAATTCTATGCAGTTCTGCATCCTGTCTCTGTAGCTCCATGCAGTGCTGCATCCAGTCTGTGTAACTCCATACAGTGACGCATCCTGTCTGTGTAACACCATGCAGTGCTGCATCCCGTCTGTGTAACTGCATGCAGTGCTGTATCTAGTATCTGTAACTCCATGCAATGCTGCATCCCATCTCTGTAACTCCATTCAGAGATGCATCCAGTCAGTGTAACTCCATGCAGTGCTGCATCCCAACTCTGTAACTTCATGCAGTGCTGCATCCAGTCTGTGTAACACCATACTTTGATGCATTCAGTCGTTGTAACTCCATACAGTGCTGCATCCAGTTTGTGTCATTCCGTGCAGAGCTGCATCCAGTCTCTGTAACCCCATGCAGTGCCGCATTAAGTCTCGATAACACCATGCAGTGCTGCATCCAATCCATGTAACTCCATGCAGTGCTGCATTCCGTCTCTGTAACTCCATGCAGTGATGCATCCAGTCTGTGTAATTGCATGCAGTGCTGCATCCAGTCTCTGTAACTCCATGCAGTGCTGCATCCAGTCCGTGTAACACCATGAAGTGACGTATCCAGTCTGTACAGCTCCATGCAGTGCTGCATCCAGTCTGTCTAACTCTGTGCAGTGCTGTATCCAGTCTCTATACCTCCATGCAGTGTTGCATCCATTCTGTGTAACTCCAATTCAGTGCTGCATCCAGTTTGTGTATCTCCATGCAGTGATGCACACAGTTTGTGGAAATGCATACAGTGCTGAATCCTGTCTCTGTAACACCATGCAGTGCTGCATCCAGTCTCTATAACTCCATGCATTGCTGCATCCAGTCTCTGTAACCCCATGCAGTGCTGCATCCAGTCTCTATAACTCCATGCATTGCGGCATCCAGTCTGTTTAACTCCATAAAGTGCTGCATCCAGTCTGTGTAACTCCATGCAGTGCTGCATTCCGTCTCCGTAACTCCATGCAGTGCTGCATCCAGTCTGTGTAACTCCATGCAGTGCTGTGGTGTGTGTGTATAACTCTAATGCAGCACTGCCATCAGTCTCTAACTCCAATGCAGTGCTGGATCCAGTCTGTGTAAATCCATGCAGTGTTGCATCCCGTCTGTGTAATTCCTTGCAGTGCTGGATCCTGTCTCTATAATTCCATGCATTTTTGCATCCAGTCTGTGTCACTCCATGCAGTTCTGCATCCAGTCTGTGTAACTTCATGCAGTGCTGGCTCCAGTCTCTGTAAACCCACGCAGTGCTGCATCCAGTCTGTGTAACTCCATGCAGTGCCGCTTCCCGTCTCTGTAACTCCATGCAGTACTGCATCCAGTCTGTGTAACTCCATGCAGTACTGCATCCAGTCTGTGTAAATCCATGCAGTGCTGAATCCAGTCTCTGTAACTCCATGCAGAGCAGCATCTAGTCTCTATAATTCCATGCAGTGCTGCATCCAGTCTGTGTAACTCCATACAGTGCTGCATTCAGTCTCTGTAATTCCATTCAGTGTTGCATCCAATCTGTGTAACTCCATGCAGTGATGCATCCAGTCTGTGTAATTCTATGCAGTGTCCCATCCAGGCTGTGTAATTCCCATCCAGGCTGTGGTGTGTGTGTGTGTAACTCCAATGCAGCACTGCAGTCAGTCTCTGTAACTCCAATGCAGTGTTGGATCCAGTCTGTGTAACTCCATGCAGTGCTGCATCCTGTCTGTGTAATTCCTTGCAGTGCTGGATCCTGTCTCTATAATTCCATACATTGCTGCATCCACTCTGTGTCACTCCATGCAGTGCTGGAACCAGTCTGTGTAACTGCATGCAGTTCTGCATCCAGTCTCTTGTAACCCAATGCAGTGCTGCATCCAGTCTCTGTAACTCCATGCAGTGCTTCATCCAGACTGTGTGACTCACTACAGTGATGCATTCAGTCAGTGTAACTCCATGCAGTGCTGCATCCCATCTCTGTAACTACATGCCTTGTAGCATCCAGTCTGTGTAACTCTATGCAGTGTTGTATCCAGTCTGTGTGACTCCATGCAGAACTTCATCCCGTCTGTTTAATTCCTTGCAGTGCTGGATCCACTCTGTGTCACTCCATGCAGTTCTGCATCCAGTCTCTGTAACTCCATGCAGTGCTGCATCCAGTCTGTGTGACTCCATGCAGTGCTGCATCCAGTCTATATAACTCCATGCAGTGCTGCATCCAGTCTGTGTGACTCCATGCAGTTCTGCATCCAGTCTCTGTAACTCTATGCAGAGCTGCATCCAGTCTGTGTGACTCCATGCAGTGCTGCATCCAGTCTCTATAACTCCAATGCAGTGCTACGTCTAGTCTGTGTGACTCCATGCAGTGCTGCGTCGTGTGCATGTAACTCCAATGCAGCACTGCAGTCAGTCTCTGTAACTCCAATGCAAGGCTGCATCCAGTCTTTGCAACTCCATGCAGAACTGCATCCAGTCTCTCCAATGTCATGCAGTGCTGCATCAAGTCTGTGTGACTCCATGCCGTGCTGCATCGAGTCTGTGTGACTCCATGCAGTGCTGCATCCAGTCTCTGTAACTCCATGCAGTGCTGCATCCAGTCTGTGTAACTCCATGCAGTGCTGCATCTAGTCTGTGTGACTCCATGCAGTGCTGCATCCAGTCTCTGTAACTCCATAAAGTGATGCATCCTGTCTGTGTAACTCCATGGAGTGCTGCATCCCGTCTCTGTAACTCCATGCAGTGCTGCATCCAGTCTGTGTACCTCCAATGCAGTGATGCATCCAGTCTGTGTCGCTCTGTGCAGTGCTGCATTCCGTCAGTGTAACTCCATGCAGTGCTGCATCCAGTCTGTGTGACTCCATGCAGTGCTGCATCCAGTCTCTGTAACCCAATGCAGTGCTGCATCCGGTCTGTGTAACTCCATGCAGTGCTGCATCCAGTCTCTGTAACTCCATGCAGTGCTGCATCCAGTCTGTGTGACTCCATGCAGTGCTGCATCCAGTCTGTGTGACTCCATGCAGTGCTGCATCCAGTCTCTATAACTCCAATGCTGAATGGGCACCGGCCACATGCTCCTCACTTCCACAGTCATTGGCATCTGACATGTGCCAGCCTGTAAGAACCCTCGTGGCCCATCTCCAATCCACTTACTGAACCCCATGAGCTCTCATTGCAAGACTGCAGCAAGGGCACTGTGTGTCCAACTCATCGACTGCAAAGCAGACAGGCAGGAGGCTGGAAGAACTCAGCAAGCCAGGCGGTATCAGGCGGTGCAGAAGTCAACATTTCAGGTGCAACCCTTCTTCCGGGGCTGGGTGTAAGGGGAGAGAAAGAGGGTGGCGAGGGCAGGGTGGTGAAGTGGGGACGGGTGAAGACCGGTAGAGGGTACGACCTAGTTGGTCAGTGGGAGGAATAAGCCCGGTTGGTGACAGGGAGGAGTGGACGGGAGGGGGAGGGGCTGGGAAGGGAGGTTATTTGAAATTGAGGAACTCAAAGTTGGGTCCTCCGGGCTATAGGCTATCCAGGCGGAAGATGAGGTGTTGTTCCTCCAATTTGCAGTGTGGTTCGCTGTCGCAATGGAGGAGGCCAAGGCTGGTCGCATTGGATCAACTGCAGTGGGCTCTATCTCCGGGCTGTTCACCCACTGTCACAGTGCTCACTCACTCTGAACTGGGACATGCTTGGGCCAGTCACTCAGGGTGGTCAGAGTCAGGATGCCCTCCCCTCCCACTGTGACTCTTTCTGCCCACCCCAGCAACTGGGGACTGCTCCCCACGAGAGAGAGAGAGAGAGAGAGAAAGAGAGTCAGGTATTAAGGAAAAGGAAGGCTGATGGCACAGCAGAGTTACAGAGGAATGATAACTGGACCCAAAACGTTAACTCTGATTTCTCTCCCACAGATGCTGGCAGACTTGCTGAGCTTTTCCAGCATACAATCATAGAAACGTAGAATCCCTACAATGCTGAAACAGGCCACTTGGCCCATCAAATCTACATTGACCCTCCAAAGAGTATCCCATCCAGACCCATTCCCCTCCCATGTTATTCTACATTTTCCCTGACGAAAGCACCTAACCTGCACATCCCTGAACACAATGGCCAATTCCCCTGACCTGCACACCTTTGTGACTGTGGGAGGAAACAGGAGCACCCGGAGGAAACCCACGCAGACACGGGGAGAATGTGCAAACTCCACACAGACACAGTCGCCTGAGGCTGGAATTGAACCCGGGTCCCTGGCATTGGGAGGTAACAGTGCTAGCCACTGAGCCACCATGCCACCTCATAAACCTCTGCTTTTGTTTCTGATTTACAGCTTCTGCAGTTCTTTCGGTGTTTATTTGGAGATTTAGTGGGTGACAGGAAGTTAAAGAAGATGATGCAGGCAGCATTGAGAGCGATAGAGCATGAGATTTGGTGGGAGCTGGGTACAGGAGCAGGGACGGCGTGATAGTGAGGTGTTGGAGAGAAGATGGTGGCTCTTACATTGATGGAATGGAGAAGGTTTCCTTTTGACAGTGCTGGACATTATGCCAGATGGCTGAGACTGTCCTAACCTGGGTGATAATCTCAGACCAGGTTGGTCTCCAGTGCTCGGGTTAAGGACACGCGGTGTCAGAAATCTGCCCTCAAAGCTGGATGTGAATTTTCAGCCCTTCTGCCGTGTCCAGGGGAGCTGCAGACTGATGGCACTTACCCAAGTGCACAACGGGCCTTTAAAGATGGAGGGGGGCAAACAGGAGCCCCAGTGAATTCTGGGACATCCGCTGAATGGCAAGTTGTTCTGGGAGTGATGCGTGGTAAGATGGGACGGAAATCAGACATGAAGGACATCATGGGGATGTGACCATTAATGTGGCACATTCGGCAGGATAGGGCGAGAGATTTCACTCAGGCGTCACGCAAGAATCCCTTCCAAAAACCCTCGTTGTAGCCCAGAGTGAGCCAAGACCAGGTAAGATTCAGTCTGCTGCCTTTCAAGTAAGATATTAAACTAAAGCTGTACCTGTCCTTCTTGGAGCAGACAGAGAGCAGTGCAGGTCACCTCACTGCCCTGATGGAGTTCTCTTCCCTCCGATCTCACAACGTACGCTTTCTGGTTAATTGCCTCATTCCTGTTCTTGGAAATCAGATTTTGCATTTCAATTCGGTAGTGTTTGTAACCAGGGCCAGGTGGATGTCATTCAGGGTTAACCCAAAATCACATCTCTGTGCCAGTCAGCTTAACCTCGTCAAAAATCCCAGTGCGGACTCCTCTGGTGCTCAAACAATGGAATAAAACCAAAAGCATCTCAGAATTAAGGAGGCTTGGGGGTCATAATATTCCTTAACCAAATCTGTTAACTCTTGAAAGGTTTTACTATCTGGTGCCTCGGGGAAATGTAGACTCTTAATCACTGAGAAAGCTGTGGTTCCGCGAGCAGTCAAAAGCTTACTCATTGCTTTTCATCTGCCCCAATGTCATTTGCCTGAAAAATAAATGACGTGTTCTTTTAACATACCAGGCCCAGTTTTTGACAGCAGAATCAAATGGGTCAACTTTCCCAAATAAAGTCAGAAACGCTTGCTGTAACTCAAAGACAACTGCTGTGAGTAAATTTCTTCAGGAGCAAACTACTTGCTCTCATCGTCACTGAATTACCTGCTGGTATCTCGTCACTCTTTGTTTACATGTGCACAATACAGGGGCTCTGACCAGTGAACTCAGAGTGAGTCCCTAGAATGAAGAACCTCTCTGACGCTCCTGTTTATCTCTGTCAGCCAGGGCTCCCTGATTGGCTCAGATTAACAGCCCTAATCAAGGATCTCATACTCAAT
This sequence comes from Hemiscyllium ocellatum, assembly GCF_020745735.1. Lineage (NCBI taxonomy): Eukaryota > Metazoa > Chordata > Chondrichthyes > Orectolobiformes > Hemiscylliidae > Hemiscyllium > Hemiscyllium ocellatum. The sequence continues at coordinate 64,658,325 of NC_083414.1, forward strand.
ATGATCTACCTGGGCCTCGTTACAATCACTACAAACCCATTCTAATAATCACTGCCATTCCAAGGTTTGAAAATGATGGGAAAGCACTTAGGGGCCTTCTGAAATCATATGAGGTGCTGTGTAACTGGGAGCGATTCCTTCTTCAATTGTACAGCCAAGCAACAGGCAGATCTCACACAGTCATTCTGTGACAGTTCAGTCACAAAGATGTGTTCTGTAATGGAGTTCTGCAACATTATTGTCAGCTGTTGAACGCTAGCGATGGTGGGGTGTGAGACACATTACAGCCCTATTTTCAATGGTCTGCAGCAGAATACAGAGGTAAAATGCCGAGCGTTGTAACAGAGAAACCTAACGCGACCGCCAGCTCTTCTTGTAGTTTTGCGTCAGTTATAATATGACAGCTGGCCTGTTTGCGCTGTTGAGATATTTAGGCCTTGGCCTGGTAAATTGCTCAAATAATCACTGGTGACAAATTGGGCCAATCTGTTTATCAACCTTTGTCATTGTCTTCAGTGAGAACAATCACACTTCCAACAGATCTGAACTGCAGTAGAAGCTTTTCACACACTCTCGATGTTCAGTGTGCGTGACTGTGACTCATAAACCGTTCAGACAGAAAAGCCTCTCAGTGGCCCTGCACAGTTTTGGGGAGCACGCTTTTAATATCTGCCCGTATAATTTCGCCTCCATTTAGAAGTTGACAGAAGGGATTTAAAACCGTGCAAGGGGGAGTTGGGCCACACAGTGATGGCCCAATGTTTTCAGTCGCATTCCCACCAAACCCTTCTCATGCCATCTTGTGTGCTACAAGTGCTGGGATTGTGAGGATTTCAGAGGACCATGTGGATTAGGACATTCGATCTTCTTAAAACTCACAACCCATCATTAGGAACAGTTGGGATTATCCTTGTAGCCTGTTCAATCCAGACCATCCCTGTTGCATTAATTCCCCACTTCTCCAGCTGTGGGAATAATGCCAGTTCCCAATACTAGATTTGCCCCTTCCACGTTGCTCTGATACTGTGGCCAACGATGGATATTGCTCTGGTGTTAATCACAGACTTTGGGTTTAGATCAGAGTGGTGCTGGAAAAGCACAGCCGGTCAGGCAGCATCCGAGGAGCAGGAAAATCGACGTTTCATCAGGAAGGGCTTTTGCCCGAAACGTCGATTTTCCTGCTCCTCGGATGCTGCCTGACCGGCTGTGCTTTTCCAGCACCACAGACTGCATGATGCAGGCAAGAAATGACCACCTCTACACCGTAGGGTTAATGCCAGTCATTCAACACTGGATGTGACATATTAGAATCGCCCTGTTCCCACAAATGCCCTGCCCATCGCTTCCCTCCACTCATAGAATCATACAGTACAGAAGAGGCCCTTCGGCCCATTGAATCTGTGCCAGTCAAAAACAACCACCTAACTAGTTCCAGCAGTTGGCCCATAGCCTTGTTCATACCTAATTACTTCTTTCAATGTAATGAGGGTTTCAGCCTCTCCCACCCTAGTCCTGAGGAAGGTTACACCTGAAACGTTGACTTCTCCACCTCCCTGATGCTGCCTGGTTTGCTGTGTTCTTCCAGTCTCCTGCTTGTCTGCAGTTATTTTGTCTCTCCCACCCCCCCAGGCAGCGCCTTGCAGATTCCCACTCTCCCTCTGGGTGGTAAACCTTTTCTCCTGTCTCCTCTAGCCCTCTCTGATTTGATGATTCTGCCCCCTCCCCCCACCCCCCACCTTAAATCTGCCCTGGAATCTGATCCCTTTACCAAGAGGAAAGGTTCCTTCCTATCCACCCTGTCTATGCCCCTCATAATTTTATCCAACCCAATCATGTCACCGCCCCCCCGCCTCTGCCTCCTCTGCTTTAAGGAAAACAGTATGTCCAATTTCTCTTTCTAACGGAGACTCTTCAGTCCAGGCACCATCCTGGTAAATCTCCTCTGTACCCTCTTCAGTGCTATCACATCCCTCCTATCATGTGGATTCCAGAAATACACGCAATACTCTCACTGTGGCGTAGACAAAGTTTGATACAGTTCCAGCACCACCTTCCTGCTTTATAACTCAGCCACATGCCTTCTGAACCCCTGTAGCTGCCTGTCCTGCTAACGTAAGGGCTGATGGACGTGCACACCCAACACCCCCTGAATCTTAGAGCTCTCCAGAGTCCCTTGGATTATGGCTTCCAGTTGCTAATGTCTTCTTTCTCTGGGACAAGCCGACCATGTTGAAAGGGAGAAAGTGAGGACTGCAGATGCTGGAGATCAGAGTCGAGAGTGTGGTGCTGGAAAAGCACAGCTTCCGAGGAGCAGGAGAGTCAACGTTTTGGGTCTGAGCCCTTCACCAGGAATGTGGGCGGGTGGGGGGGGATGTTGGAAGGGGGCTGAGAGGTAAATAGAAGGGAGGGTTGGGGCTGGGGTGGGGAAGGCAGCAGGAAAGGCGCTGGGTAAATGTAGGTTGGGGTGGATGATTGCGATAGGTTGGAGTGGAGGGTGGAGTGGATAGCTGGGAAGGAAGATGGACAGGTCGTGTTGAAGTACAAGCACCCAGTTAAACTCACACAGCAAGTTCCAATAGAAACATTTAATCCTTGTCACAATTTATCTTTGAACAGAAGCTTCACAGAAATATGTTTTCCTCTAACTTCAAAGCCCTGCTGAAAGACTGATTACAAATGCCACAAGCGATGACTAACATCTCCATGCAGTGTCAACCTGTCTTCACTGTAAAATTGTAGGTCTAATCCCCACTGTAGCTTGAGTGTATTATCTTTGTTAACACTTCAGTGCAGTACTGAGGTAGCATTAATTATCAGAGGCTCTGCGATTCTATAACAGAGACTGTGGACTGCATTTTACGCTCCCTTGCTGGGGGGTTTGAAGATGGGACAGAGATGGTCTTACCACTGCCTGTCTGCCTGCCTGTCCCACAGACCTACCTAAACATTGTGTCTTAAAGTAGCCCATTTTTTGGCAGTTGAGTGCCACATCTGACTGTCATTGGCATTTCACCCAGACTGCTGGCCATCTGGTACCTCAGCTGCTTTAGCTGCATGGGCTGGCGTAAGTCAAAATGGAGGAGGTCCTCCTTTGGAGGACCTCAAGGTCCCCATCTCTCCCTTCACTAGTTCCCCTGATACCACCCCAACTGCCATCCCTAACCTCCAGAGCTGGGATACACAGAGAGTCAGGGGGCTGCCTATTCTCGGGCCCAAACACTAACTTTCAGTCTTGACTTTGTTAGTCAAGCTCAGCAAGAGGTTGCAGGCTAGGGCAGGGTATGCAGGGAGGTACATAACTAGTTCACTTCCAAACACTGTCCAGTTTGAGGCTGTGAAGTGGGATGAGGATCTAAGTGGACTATCCATCTTTCAGAGGAGTTGAAGGAAGATTGTGAATTAGAGGAGATATTCTCTCAGATGAGCTGCAGCTTTTCAAACTACAGGCACAGGAATTTGTTACGTGTTTGATTCATAGTGAAAGAAAAGTGTCTTCACTGGACACAAATGTGCCTCTTGATGTTGGCAGAACGAAAGCGGAGAGGAGATTTGAAAGCGGGGTCCATAGATCAGCAGGCATGGGACCGAGTAGGTCAGGAGAATCGCAAAAAGTTTGAGAATAAGGGAGCATAGATTCAGAGCAGATCACCAACGAAGCAAATGCGATATCAGGCAATTCTTTTTCACGGGGCAAGTAGTCAGGGTCCAGACTGCGTTATCTGAACCTATGGTGGGGGCAGATACAATCGAAGCTTTCGAAAGGAAATTAGACAGTTAGCTGCCAAGGAGGAATGTACTGGGTTGGGTGGAAACGGCCATAAGTAGCTCACTCACAGAGCTGGTGCAGACAGGGGTAGAATGCACAGCTTCCTTCTGCACTGCCTCAGCTCTGTGAAATACGAGTTTACATGTTAGAATATGTTCTCGATTGCACCTGATGTAAAGATGCAGCAATTCTCTGGCTTCCCTGAGAATTATGTCTCTGAGATACTTGTGGGTGTACGAGGCACTGTAGTCAATAACTCAGGAATCACATGAAGAACATAGGCTGTCATCCATGGGGGCGGGGAATGTGCCAATGAAGTGCTACTAACAAAATGCTGGGATTTCCCCTGACTGCCCTCACCAGCCCAATGGCCATTAAATTATGGACTCCTTTCTCTACTCCCTGTTCACCGTTTACAGTGTTAACATTCCCCTTCATTTAAATCGTCAAGGTGCATGTTGACTGTGCTGTGATTTAAATACTTGCGTCACCACAGCAACCTCTACCTATTGCTGTCGTTCAATACACTACCTTGTTATGTGAAACAAGTGCCCTTCTGTTCTGACACACCGGTGTATTTTCTCTACCCCTGACAATTAGACAGGCTCTAGCCCCAGCATAGAGAGAGGAGGATTAGTCACAGAGTGACCCATGCCTGAAGATGTCAGTATGCTGGGTAGTGCCAGTGCCAAAAGGGACAAGATGGACAGATGAGTCAAAAAAGTTTGGTTCGGTTCCTCACTGCAATCTTGTACAAACTAAGAAGTTCTGTGTTCAGGCGGCACCCCCAAGTGCAAATAGCTTGGATACAGATGGTTTTGCCAGGTGTGTCTAGGAAGAATTACTGACTCAATATGTAAATAGGCTGACTAGAGGGGAGGCCATATTGGATTCGGTGCTTGGCAACAAACCAGGCCAGGTGTCAGATCTCTTGGTGGGAGAGCATTTTGGTGATAGTGATAGGAGCAGATGGTATGGGAACGTATTTAATTTGGGGGAGGGGGAGTGATGTGGAGGGTAGAATTACAGTGCTATTAGGCAGGAACTGTGGTGCCTGAATTGGGCAGATGTTCTCAGGGAAATGCATGACAGAAATGTGGAGGTTGTTCTGGGCGCACTTGCTGATAGTGCTGGATAGGTTTGTCCCACTGAGGAGAGGAAGGGATGGTAGGGTGAAGGAACCGTGGGTGACAAGGGATGTGGAACATCTAGTCAAGAGGAAGAAGGAAGCTTACTTAAGGTTGAGGAGGCAAGAATCAGACAGGGCTTTAGAAAGTTACAAGGTAGCCAGAAAGGAACTGAAGAATAGACTTAGGATGGCTAGATAGGGGCATGAAAAAGCCTTGACAGGTAGGATTGAGGAAAACCCCAAGGTGTTCTACACTTATGTGAGGAACAAGAGGATGGCCAGAGTGAGGGGAGGGCTGATCAGGGATAGTGGAGGGAACTTGTGCCTGGAGTCGTAGGAGGTCCTGGAGGTCCTTAATGAATATTTTGCTTCAGTATTCACTAGTGAGAGGGACCTTGTCATTTGTGAGGACAGTGTGAAACAGGCTGATATGCTGAAACAGGTTGATGTTAAGAAGGAGGATGTTCTGAAAACTTTAAAAAACATGAGGATAGATAAATCCCCTGGGCCAGGTTACTACGGAAGTGAGGGAAGAGACTGGTGTGCCTTCGGCAATAATCTTTGCATCCTCACTGTCCACTGGAGTGGTGCCAGATGATTGGAGGGTGGCAAGTGTTATTCCCTTGTTCAAGAAAGGGAGTGAGGATAACCTTGGGAGTTACAGACCAGTCAGTCTCGTATCGGTGGTGGGCAAATTATTAGAGAGGATTCTGATAGACAGGATTTATGATTACTTGGAAAACCATAGTTTGATTAGAGATAGTCAGCATGGCTTTGTGAGGGGCAGGTCATGCCTCACAAACCTTATTGAATTCTTTGAGGATGTGACAGAACACATTGATGAAGGTAGAGCAGTGGATGTGGTGTATATAGATTTTAGCAAGGTGCTTGATAAGGTTCCCCGTGATAGGCTCATTCAGAAAGTAAGGAGGCAATGGGATACAGGGAAACCTGTCTGACTGGATACAGAATTGGCTGGTTCATAGAAGACAAAGGGTGGTGGTAGATGGAAAGTATTCAGCCTGGAGCTCAGTGACCAGTGGTGTTCCGTAAGGTTCTGTTTTGGGACCTCTGCTCTTTGTGATTTTTATAAATGACTTGAATGAGGAAGTGGAAATGTGGGTTAGTAAGTTTGCCGATGACACAAAGGTTGGTGGAGTTTTGTGCTGTGTTGGAGGGCTGTTGTAGGTTACAATGGGACATTGACAGGATGCAGAGCTGGGCTGAGAAGTGGCAGATGGAGTTCAACCTGGAAAAATGTGAAGTGATTTATTTTGGAAGGTCGAATTTGAATTAAAGGCAGGATTTTTGGCAGTGTGGAGGAACAGAGGGATTCATAGATCCCTCAAAGTTGCCACCCAAATTGATAGGGTTGTTAGGTATGGTGTGTTGGTTTTCATTAGCAAGGGGATTGAGTTTAAGAGCCAGGAGGTTATGCTGCAGCTCTATAAAGCCTTTGTTAGACCACACTTGGAATATTGTGCTCATTTCTGGTCACCTCGTTACAGGAAAGATGTAAATGCTTTAGAGAGGGTGCAGAGGAGATTTACCAGGATGCTGCCTGGACTGGAGGGTATGTCTATGAAGAAAGGTTGAGGGAGCGAGGGCTTTTCTCATTGGAGCGATGAAGGATGAGAGGTGACTTAATAGAGGTGTATAAGATGGTGAGGCATAGAGAGAGTGGAGAGCCAGAGACTTTTTCCCAAGGTGGAAGTGGCTATCATGAAGAGGCATAATTTGAAGGTGATTGGAGGAAGGTTTAGGGGAGATGTCAGAGGTAGGTCCTTCACACAGAGAGTGGTAGGTGTGTGGAATGCACTGCCAGCAATGTTAGCAGAGTCAGATACTTTAGGAACATTTAAGCGAGTCTTGGATAGCCACATGGATAATAGTAAAATGCTGGGTGTGTAGGTTAGTCTGATCTTAGTGTAGGATAAAAGGCCGGTGCAACATCAAGGGCTGAAGGGCCTGTACTGTGCTGTAGTGTCCTATGTTCTATGTTCCATGTTCTTTAGTGCCGAGGGAGGCATTCCTATCCTAGAGCTGGTTCACAGAGGGATCTTGTGGCAGAGCCCTGTATTACATGGAGAGTCTAGGGAAACCAGAAAGCAGGGACTGAAGAAGGCACCTGTCCCAGGATTACAAAAATATATAGCGCCGGAGAAAAGGTATATCTGGATGGCTACTTCAAAATAAGACAAAACTCGAGAGTAGAGGTTCAAACAGGTAGGAGAGGAATTTAAGACCAAAGTCGAAAACTGTTCTCCACACAAGTGTGTGGCACTCAGGACGGGCTTCTGGTTGGGATAGTGAAGAGACAGGGCTGAAATCCTTGGGTGGTATATGGAATGTCATAGGGCCTTGCAGGCTAGTTCAAAGGCTTCCTTCCTTTGTAGCTGTCCTGCAGTCTTGTGAATGAGGTGGCAAGTCACCTCAGACCTGATGAATGGAATTACTTCGTTCTGTGCCATGATGACTCTATGTTCCATTGGAATTCCTTACGTGGGGAGTGAATGAGCACAGGATTGACAAGGGATTGACATGAGTGGATTTCTAAGGTGCCAGTTATACATTTGACAGTTCTGTCGTGCATCACTGGCAAAATTAGTGTTATCTTCCAATCCTTGCAAACTTCTTGTAGCGGGGACATGGTGCCTCGATGGTTAGCACTGCTTCCTCACAGCACCAGGGACCCATGTTCTATCCCTGCTTCCGGGGGATTGTCTGTGTGGAGTTTGCACATTTTTCCTGTGACCATGAGGGTTTCCTCCCACAATCCAAAAGGCCAGGTGAATTGCGAAATTGCCCATGGTGTTAGGTGCATTCATAGGGGTAAATGTAGGGGGTGGGTTACTCTTCAGAGGGCCAGCACGGACTTGTTGGGCCGAAGGGCCTGTTTCCACACTGTAGGTAATCTAATCCACGCTGTAGTGAATCTAATCTAATCTTTCCTTCAAGTGGTCACATTCTCCGCCAGCTATTGCTTTTAAATGCCAGTGGAGTGTCTCACATGAACACGTTGATGTAAAACTCAGTTGTTGTTTGTAATGTTGTCAAACTGTACTGTGAAGCAGGAATGCGTGAATGAGTTAATGCCCCAGCCCTAAAAAAAGACCAGGCAAAGCAATTATGCTGGGAGCATGTTCAGCTTTCATATGCTAACGTCACACAAGGCTGTCTCACTGCACTAGTGTTTAACATTGTTATATCAAGAGTGTCTGTACTTGGCAGGGAATGTTGACATCTTGAGGGATACAGTGCAGAAAAACACTGCAATTCTTTTTTTAACACTGCAATCCCTCTTGTCAGTTCCAATCATTTGAAGAAATGGTGATGGTTGCATACATTGGAATGAATTTTCTTCAATAAAGTATGAGACCCGTCATCTGTAATGTTGTAAAACAGCATTTCAATGCGTTGACCGTATAGGGGCTGTTTCTCTGCTGGCTATAAGCATCAAAGGCGAAACGTGGTCTCATTCTAATCCCTGGTGGAGTCAGACCCACAGTGTAAAACTTGCCAGCAATTCAGTATCAATGGGCCATGCGAGTCAATTGTTCCTGTTGGTTTAAAAACAGAGTTAATGCTTCAGAATTAGCAAGTTGCAGACATATAGGTGTTAGCGAGGAAGTGGAGTGCACTGGTATCCAAGTGAAGGTGATGTGGGCAGCCTGTATTTTTGACAATTCCCCCCCTCCCATATTTGACAGGACCAGCTTTTGTTGTCCCTCATTGCCCTTGGCCAGAGCAGCTTGCTCGACCAAATCAGAGGGGGCAGTTCAGGGTTAAACGTGTTGCTGTTGGTCTGGAGTCACGTGTAAGGATGATGGATTCCCTTCGCAGAGGAACATTGATGAATCAGATGGGCTTTTATGACACTGGATGGTAGCCCATAATCACTGTTAATCAAGCTGGCGTTGTATTCAAGGTTTACGAATGAACTGATTTTAAATCCCTTCAGTTCACTGATGGGATTTGAACTCATGCCTTTGAAGCACTGATTAGATTACTTACAGTGTGGAAACAGGCCATTCGGCCCAACAAGTCCACACTGATCCTCCGAAGAGCAACCCATCCGGACCCATTCCCTACATTTACCCCTTCACCTAACACTACGGGCAATTTAGCATGGCAAATTCACCTAACCGGCCTTTGGGTAAATAATCCAGTGACGTAACCATTCTGTTACACCTCCCCCCCCCCCCCGCCCCAACCCCATCCTCAATGGAGAAAGGCAGCACCATTCTGTGGGTCTTCTCCCTTGGGAATGAATCCCATTTGGAATGTCCACAGCAATGTGGCCATCAGCTTCTTCAATCTCTGCTTTGTCGTGATAGGAATTGGTTACTCATTAAGTCCCTGGCTGCACCCAGACTACCCGTTTAGATTGGAAGACAACGTAACATGGTAACATGGGTGCATACCAGAAAGTTTGTCTCCAAAGCAGCACGGACGCCACCCCAAAAATGGTGAACTCGCTGTGTTGCCCCTTGCGATGCTCTGAGGCTATGAAGTGCATTGTAAAAATACAAGTCCTTTCTTATTCACATCCAACTACTTCCCCATGGTAACTGCGGTAGACTGAGGGACCAAAAGATTTGCTCTGCTTTACATTCTTCTGTTAGTGGCTCTGGGCTGTTTGCTTTTAAGCTGCAACTATTGAAGGTGCATCCCAAAGTAATCATTTGTGAATTAATGATTTGGTGGCTTGTCTAATGTGTATTTAGCCAGAGTCCTTGAACAACTGAAGTGGACAATTTTAATCAGTGCTCACTGGGAACTTAGAATGGTGAAGAGGTGAGTCAGGCAGCATCTGTGGAGAGAGAGAGAGAGAGAGAGAGAGCAAGTTAACGTTTTTGAGTCTATTTGGCTCTTCATCAGAGCTGACAGTTTCCCTGCTGTATGAATCCGGGACTCAATGAAGCATGACATCCTCTATCTTATCCTCATACAAGCTCATTGAGTCATACAGACTAGAAACAGACCATTTGGTCAAACTCATCTATGCCACCTAGATATCCGAAATTAATCCTAAATAAAATTTAAAAAGTCGCATTAGCTAGCATTTGGCCTACATCAATCTAAACGCTTCCTATCCATGTACCCATTTAATTGCGTTTCAAATGTTGTAATTGTACCAGCCTCGACTAATTCCTCTGGAAACTCATTCTATACACATACACCACCCTCTGTCAAAAAACTTCCCCTGACGTTCCTTTTAAATCTTTCCCCTCTCACTTTAAACCAATGCCCTCTACTTTTGGACTTGCCTATCCTGGGAAACAGACTTTGCCTGTTTACCCTATCCATGCCCCTCATGATTTTATAAGCCTCCATAAGATCACCCCTCGGCCTCCGACGCTCCAGGGAAAACAGCCCCTCTCCCTATAGCTCAAACCCTACAATGCCAGCAACATCATTGTATATCTTTTCTAACCCTTTCAAGTTTCACAATGTCTTTCCTATAGCAAGGAGATCAGAACTGAAGGCACTAGTCCCAAAATGTCCTGCCCAACTGCAACATGACCTTCCCATTCCTCTACCTAATGCATTGACCAATAAAGGCAACTGTACCAAATGCCTTCTTCATTACCCTGTCTGTCTATGACTCCACCGTTAAGGAACTATGACCCTGCACTACAAGGTCTCTTTGTTTGGCAGCACTCCCCAGGACGCGACCATTAAGTGTTAAAGTGCTGTCCTGATTTGCCTTATCAAAACGCAGCACCTCTAAATTAAACTCCATCTGCAACTTCTAGGCCCAGTGGCCCATCTGATCAAGGTCCCGGTATTTCTTTTTCACCCCCATACTACCGTCTAACTGCGGTAGTGCTTATTTTTTCCCCAGCACCCATGTTATGCATATGCAGGTGTGAGACACAGTGAAAGACACAAGGTACATGGATCTTCATTCAGTTCCACCACCAGGAAGATAGGAAAACACCCGAGTGGCCAGTGACAAGCAGTGCCCTTCACCTCAAAGGGCAACGCTGTGTGATCAAACAGTGAAGGGGAGGGCAGGGATTAAATCAAAATAGAGTTGGAGGGGGAAATGATGCACTCCACTCCCTGCGGCGCCCACCTCTCCCTGAACAACTCCAGGGTGTTGGCGGATACTGCGTGCTCCTTCTCCAGAGACACCCGGGCTCTCACGAAACCGCGGAAGAGGGGCAGGCAGTCAGCCCTAGCAACCCCCTCCACGGCTCGCTGCCTGGACCTGTTGATGGGAGGTCCCAGTATACTCTGAGATAACCTTTATCCCCATCCACTGCAGTGTGTATCATCCACTCGGTGTACTGTAGGATCCCACCAAGACTCCTTCAACAGCACCTCCCATATCCATGATCCCTCTCATCAGAAGGACAAGGGCAGCAAATAGATGGAAACCTCACCAGCTGCACATTCCATCCCGAACTCAAAACTATGTCGTCATTCCTTCGCTATCACTCGTCAAAACCCTTCCAAGCATTACCCTGAGTCTGTTCAATTCAGTCTGCGGTGGTTCAAGAAGGCAGCTCACTATCACCTTCTCCAGAGAGTTAAAATTGGGTGATAACTGCTGGCCTGGTACTGAGGTCCATATCCCATGAATGAATGAATGAAAAACCGAAACCTCCAGGTATAAAGAACAGCTTTCAATCAATTATTCAGTCAAATGTGTTGTTGGACTTCCAATAGTTTAACAGTAAGCATTTCTCACAAATGCATCACCGAAGCATATGGCACACCTTTGAGGTCCTAAGAGGTGCTACATAAATATATTCTTTTCACTTCCTTCAGGACAGGCAAATAGAGGGAAAGTGTGAGAACGTTGAAGCAAGACTGTCAGTGCTATTCAGGTCAGGTCATCTTTAATGGTATGGTTCAAACCAGACCCAGCTGTATCAGAGTGAAGTTCAGATAGGTTATTACCCATAAAGGGAGAACTTTGCAACTCTCATGCATGTTTCCATGAGGTATGTGTGCTAGGATTGAGTTACAACTGACAACTTGCTGTTCAAGAGGAGAAACATTATGCAATGCAAAGCTACCTCTTTCCCTCCCAGTGGACCTCAAGGTAAAGGGTCCCATTTGACTGTCCCTTTATTATGACCTTGTTCGCATTTAGCTGTATCAGTCATAGAACATAGAACATAGAAGGATACAGCGCAGTACAGGCCCTTCGGCCCTCGATGTTGCGCCGACCGAATCCTACCTAACCTATACTAGCCCAATAACTTCCAAATGCCTATCCAATGCCCGCTTAAATGACCATAAAGAAGGAGAGTTCACCACTGATACGGGCAGGGCATTCCATGAACTCACAACCCGCTGTGTGAAGAATCTACCCCTAACATCTGTCCTATACCTACCACCCCTTAATTTAAAGCTATGTCCCCTAGTAACACCTGACTCCATTAGTGGTAAAAGGTTCTTAGTATCTACCCTATCTAAACCCCTAATCATCTTATACACTTCTATCAGATCTCCCCTAAACCTTCTCTTCTCCAATGAGAACAGCCCCAAGTGCCTCAGCCTTTCCTCATAAGATTTTCCTACCATTCCAGGCAACATCCTGGTAAACCTCCTCTGCACTCGTTCTAAGGCTTCCACATCCTTCCTATAGTATGGCGACCACAACTGCACACAATACTCCAGATGAGGCCTCACCAGAGTCTTATACAACTGCAACATGACCTCTGGACTCCGGAACTCAATTCCTCTGCCAATAAAGCCCAGTACACCATATGCCTTCCTCACAGCACTATTTACCTGGGTGGCAACTTTCAGAGATCTGTGTACATGGACACCAAGATCCCTCTGCTCATCCACACTACCAAGTAGCCTACCATTAGCTCAGTAATCCATCATCTTGTTATTCCTACCAAAGTGAACGACTTCGCACTTAGCTACATTGAATTCCATTTGCCACATTTCCGCCCAGCTCTGCAACTTATCTATATCCCGCTGTAACCTACCACTTCCTTCCTCACTATCCACAACTCCACCGACTTTTGTGTCATCCGCAAACTTGCTTACCCAGCTTTCAAGTCCTTCCTCTAGATCATTTATAAAGATAACAAAAAGCAATGGTCCCAAAACAGATCCTTGTGGTACACCGCTAGTAACTGCGCTCCAAGATGAACATAATCCATCAACTACTACCCTCTGTCTCCTTCCAGCCAGCCAATTCCTAATCCAAACCTCTAATGTATCCTCAATGCCATACCTCCGTAGTTTTAACATTAGCCTACCATGGGGAACCTTATCGAACGCCTTACTAAAATCCATATACACAACATCTACTGCTTTACCCTCATCCACTTCCTTAGTCACCTTCTCAAAGAACTCAATAAGGTTTGTGAGGCACGACCTGCCCTTCACAAAACCATGCTGGCTATCCCTGATCACGTTATTCCTACCCAGATGTTCATAAATCTTATCCCTTACCATTCTCTCTAAGACTTTGCCCACCACTGAAGTCAGACTCACTGGCCTATAGTTACTAGGGCTATCCCTACTCCCTTTCTTGAACAATGGGACCACATTCGCTATCCTCCAGTCCTCTGGTACTATTCCCGTTGACAATGACGACATAAAAATCCAGGCCAATGGCTCTGCTATCTCCTCCCTAGCTTCCCATAGGATCCTGGGGTAAATGCCATCAGGCCCAGGAGACTTATCTATATTCATCCTTTCCAATATTCCCAAAACCTCTTCCCTGCATATTTCCAGGGCATCCATTCTAATTATTTGTGATTCCATATTCACATCAGCAACAGTGTCCTGTTCCTGAGTGAATACTGATGAAAAGTACTGATTTAATGTCTCTCCAATCTCCTCCGCCTCCACACACAACTTCCCACTACTATCCTTGACTGGACCGATACCTACCCTAGTCATCCTTTTATTCTTGACATACCTATAGAAAGCCTTTGGGTTTTCCCTAATCCTACCAGCTAAAGACTTTTCATGTCCCCTTCTCGCTTCTCTTAGCTCCCTCTTTAGCTCCTTCCTGGCTACCTTATAACTCTCAATCGCCCCTACTGAACCTTCACGCCTCATCTTTACATATGCCGCCTTCTTCCCTTTCACAAGGGACTCCAATTCCTTACTAAACCACGGCTGCCTCACAAGGCCCTTTACACCATGCCTGACTGGTACATACCTATCGAGGACACGCAGTAGCTGCTCCTTGAACAATCCCCACATCTCATTAGTGTTCTTCTCTTGAAGCCTGTTTTTCCAATCCACACATCCTAAGTCATGCCTCACTGCATCATAATTTCCCTGCCCCCAGCTATAGCTCTTGCCCTGCGGCGCACGATTATCCCTCTCCATCACTAAGGTAAAAGTCACCGAGTTGTGGTCACTGTCCCCGAAGTGCTCACCTACCTCCAAGTCTAACACCTGGCCTGGTTCATTACCTAGAACCAAATCCAATATAGCCTCCCCTCTTGTTGGCCTGTCGACATATTGTGTCAGGAAACCCTCCTGCACACATTGTACAAACACCGACCCATCTAATGAACTCGAGCTATAGCTCTCCCAGTCAATATCTGGGAAGTTAAAGTCCCCCATAACAACCACCCTGCTACCTTCACTCTTTTCCTGAATCATCCTCGCAATATTATCCTCTACTTCTCTAGGACTATTAGGAGGCCTGTAGAAAACACCTAACAGGGTGACCTCACCTTTCCTATTTCTAACCTCAGCCCAAACTACCTCAGATGGCAAGTCCTCTTCCATCGTCCATTCCACTGCTGTGATACTGTCTTTGACAAGTAATGCCACACCTCCCCCTTTTTTACCCCCATGTCTGATCCTACTAAAACATTTGAACCCTGGAACGTGCAACAGCCATTCTTGTCCCTGTTCTACCCACGTCTCTGTAATGGCCACAACATCGAAGTCCCAGGTACCAACCCACGCTGCAAGTTCACCTACCTTATTCCTTATACTTCTGGCATTGAAGTATACACACTTCAATCCACCTTTCTGGTTACAGGCACCCTCCTTAGAGATCACTGCATTATTCCTAACCTCCCTACACTCAAGGTCCTGTACCCTAAAGCTACAGTCCTGGTTCCCATGCCCCCGCGGAGTTAGTTTAAACCCTCCCAAAGAGCACTAGCTGTTCATGTTCACATATAAGCTTGCGATGTGGTTTGAACACCTGACCCAACGGAGCGGCAGCCCAGTTCTGAAGAACAATCATTCCAGACACAAAAGGTGAACTCTGTTTCTCTCTGCACAGATGCTGTCAGATCTGCTGAGATTCTTTCTGCTTTTAATCTGGCTCAGGGACTTTAGGGTCACTGCTAAACTGCCGCTAAGTCCTGTCAAGCATTTGCAAAGAATTTGGCACTAACCAGTCCAGCTGCAAGCGAACAGTTCATTTGGTTTGACTGCGCGGTTTTTCAATCACACATTCCTGTTCAGTGCCTCCAAGTTGATTATCCGGCAATGACTTGCAAATTTAATCTGAATCCCCAGCAGTTCAGTAGGTAGTTGCGAGATACCGGTGTGATTGCTGTCGAAAGCATTATCCCTCAAAGAAGCAACTGGTCTCCAGGGGGGAAACCATACAGAGAGAGAAGGCTAAACAGCAACATTTAAGCTCATTCTCAATGTCTCCTGCTCATAATTACTCCTCTTTTCATACATTTTGTAGTAAGATGGGTTTTAAAGATGGGTTTTTTTTTAACTGTTGGGGAATGATTATGTGACAACAGTGCCCAAACTAATTTCAGGACCAAAGCAGAAAATGATGAGATAGATGTGATCGAGGGTATTGTTGGCGTTCCAAAGGTTAACTATAGTGTGACTCCGCATTTAAAAACAAAGCCTTATATTTATCTGTGCGTTCTGTCAGTGAACATGCAGATTTTCTTTTGTGTCATGGTTAAATGTTCTGATTTATTTTACCAGTTTAGTTTGCTAATTCTGGTCTCTAGAATAAGCAGGCACTAGCTTGCTGCCTGACTTGGAGATATCAGATGGGTCTGTTCTACTCCTCCTTCCAGTACACCCTGAGGTGAACTTCCTCAAACACCTGACTCACTTAAAAACCATTATCTCACTTTGACCTGCCATCCTGCCTGTGACTTCACGTTGTCACAAGTTGTGATGACCCCCAATTCTTGAATGCCAGGCCTTGGTTGTGAATTCTGCCGCACTTCTGAGGTAGCCCCAGATCTGCCCTTATATTATTCAGTGCCTTCTCTTAATGTTTGCATACCCCTCCGCATCCCTCTCTCAGCCCAAACTTTGTCCTCTTCCTCAGACAGTTGCCATATTCCCAACAACCTGTGTGTGTGTGTCTGAGAGAGTGTGTGCGTGTGAGTGTGTGTGTGAGAGAGAGTGTGCGTGTATGTGTGAGTGTGTTTGTGAGAGTGTGTGTGCATGCATGTGAGTGTGTGTGAGAGAGAGTGTGTGTGCGTGTGTGTGTGAGACAGAGTGTGCATGTGAGTGTGTGTGAGAGAGAGTATGTGTGTGTGAGAGAGAGTGTGCGTGTGAGTGTGAGATTGTGTGTGTGCGTGAGTGTGAGAGAGAGAGATTGTGTGTGTGCGTGTGTGTGAGAGAGTGTGTGTGAGCGTGTGTGTGTGAAAGAGAGTGTGTGTGTGCATGTGTATCTGTGTGTGAGTGTGTGTGTGAGAGAGTGTGTGTGTGTGTGTGAGAGTTTGTGCGTCTGTGTGTGTATGTGAGTGTATGAGTGTGTGTGTCTGTGTGTAAGTGAGTTTGTTTGCATGTGTGTGTGAGTGCATATGCGTGTGTGGGTGTGTGTGTGTGAGTGCATATGTGTGTATGAGTTTGTGTGTGTGTGTGAGTGTATGCGTGTGCATGTGTGTGAGAGAGTGTGTGTGTGTGAGCATGTGTGTGGGGGTGGTAGGGGTGATGGGGGTGGGGTTGGAGGAGGGAGGGGATTGGGGTGGAGGAGGGTGAACATGGTGGGGTGTGGGGGTGGAGGAGGGAGGGGGTATATGCTGGTAACCTCTTCCAATAGTCCCAAACAATCGTATGGATTCCCAACGAGGCCTGCAATCATTTGCGACTGCCGTAGTCATTACAAAATGTCTAAAATCGCTTGCTGAAGATTATTTTGTATTTTTGAAAGTTGCAAAATTCTATTCAGGGTGAAGTTAAAAGAGGAGTGGAAGGGAAAAGATGTATTACAAGAAAGAACATGGTGTTGAGAATCTAGAGAGCCTTTCAGATTGTTTGGAGATGTTTCGCATTAAGTTGTAACTTAAATGCCAGTGAAAGGAACTGGAACATATATTTGATTTTTCATTTGTCTCCTCTACCACAGATAGATGCAAAGAAAGTGATTCTTTCCCCAAAGTACCTTTTCCTGAAATACATCGGTGCGATTTGCCTCATTCTATGCTGACAGTACCGTGTTCCACATTCTCAGTTCTCTCTGGGTAAAGCAGTTTCTTCTCAATTCCCGGTTAGATTAATTAAAGGCAGTATTGATTCAAAATGATGCAGCACTAAATAGAAAGGGTTTGCTCGCTTGTTTTGGGACTGGTTTGGAGGGGAAACAGAAAGGGAGCCATTCCGTTGCTGGGAGACTTTTTGATAACAAGAAGGAGGTTTATTTTGAGCACATTAGTGGGCAAACATGGTTTGGATCAAGGTCAGTCGATGAATCAATGTCAAGGGTCCTTCAATGTAATATTATCAGAGAGGGTGAGTTTGTTTTGTTGGCGTGTGGAACAATGTAATTCGCAGAAATCTTTGCTCCTTTTCAGGTGCAATTGGATAAGTATTGAAAGGGAGAAAGGTAGAGAGCAGGACAGTGAGATTAGCTTATGATTAGTGCAAGCACAAAGATTGGAATTACCTCCTTTGGCAATGTAAAGCTCTATAGCTCTATTTATGCAATTTTATATATAATTCATCCAAGCTCTTTGGTCATTATGTTCAGGGCTCTATAACTCAAAAAGTAACCTGTCTCATTCCCTCAATTAGATTTGAGTCTGTAACGTATTGTTTTGGAACTATTTTCGTTCCTTTCTGCTCAGTGCTTACTAAAACAGGTTAGAGCTTCCTGGGTTTCGCTTTGGGCGGCACGGTGGCACAGTGGTTAGCACTGCTGCCTCACAGCGCCAGGGACCCGGGTTCAATTCCCGCCTCAGGCGACTGACTGTGTGGAGTTTGCACATTCTCCCTGTGCCTGCGTAGGTTTCCTCCGGGTGCTCCGGTTTCCTCCCACAGTCCAAAGATGTGCGGGTCAGGTGAATTGGCCATGCTAAATTGCCCGTAGTGTTAGGTAAGGGGTATATGTAGGGGTATGGGTGGGTTGCGCTTCGGCGGGTCGGTGTGGACTTGTTGGGCCGAAGGGCCTGTTTCCACACTGTAAGTAATCTAATCTAATCTAATCTTAACTTATCAGCATCACTGGGAGACGGGATGCTGTTTCGGATGAGTTGTTTGTGGATGGGGTAGAGATGGACTGGATGTGATGGTGTGGAAATGAGATGCTGGAGGTCTTTGTGTCCCTGTACAGAATGGAAGCTATCAGTACCTTGCAGAGACACGGTCAGCCATGAGCTCCCACAGGAGTGAGCACGATACTTGACCTGGTGCCACCTTTGCCCTTCTCTGTTAATAAACACTGGTCTTGCCGACAACACGTGAAAGAATAAAAGAAAAAAAATTGCAAAACCTGCTAGGAGGAGTGGGGTTTCAGACCTTGATTATTTAATCTGATGCTAATACAGTTCTTTTTGTTTTATAATTGATGCAATTTTACAACTAAAGGAATTCAAGAGCAGATATTTTTACTGTGCCAGGGGAGATGACACGCCCAGTTTGCTATTATCCTTGTACTTTTGGTACTTACGTACCCCTCTTTGCTATAGCTTTGCCCTTGTCATTCGTGGGGGCTTGTTGAAGATCGCTTTGCATTTTTTGAAAGGTTCGAACTTCTATTCAGGGCTGAAGTTAATCGAGGAATGGAAGGGTGTGTAATGACGAAAGAACATGGCACTGAGAATCCAAAAGGGCATTTCAGATTGTTTTGAGATTGTTTTTACATTAATGTTGTGACTTAAATGCTGACTGAAGGAACTGGAACATACATGTTATTCTGCATTTGTGGCTCTCCCACAGATAGATGCAGCGCAAATCTATTCCAGCCCCCAGGCTGTAACTAACACCTGCACTAGTTCAATGGGTGATTCCATTTCACACCCTCACCATCCTGTGCCATCTGTGTGTGTAAGTGCCAGTCACCTCCTGTTTTATGCACAGCCTGGCACCATTCTGTTGCTTTTTAGATTGTCTCAAAACTCACATCACTTCCAAGTGCTGAAAGCTGTCTTTACCAGGAGTTGGCCTGATCTGACCAAAGGAGGCCGTGTCTAGCGGCAGCCATCTTTATTCTCGTTTACACAGGCAAATTATGTTTCAGTGAAGGGGCTTAGACTTTACAGTAGAGGAATAAGAATCAAAAAGAGAGTAAAAGAGCCTTGTACACTTCGCCTGAATGATATATCTTCTTTTTATGAAAAAAAAGCTCACTGCATGAAGGCAGGACAGCATTAATTAGGGGAAAACCAGTGAAGCTTATGAATGACACACACTGGTCTGACTTCTTTGACATAATTCAGAACAGCGTGACCAAGGCATTCATTTCCAGCTTTTATCTGTTTGTTTTGCTGCTTCGTCCCTCTGGGTGAGACCGAGGGGGTGCTGCACTGTCAGCGGTAGAGACCCATCACAAGCTTTTCACCTTGTGATCCCGGTTTGGTAGTTGCCAAGACCCATGACCCGTTAAGGGGCTGGGGGTGGGGAGGGTGTGTGGGGAGATGCGGTAGGGCGGTGGGTCTGGTTGGGATGCTTTTTGGAGGGGGGGGGGGGCGGTGTGGACTCGATGGGCTGAATGACCTGCCTCCGCACTTTCGGGATTCTATGAAGGCAGCTCACCAACACTTTCCCCGAGCTGGGTAGGGGTAACTGGACAATACTGGCTGAGGGGGCAATGCCAACATCGGATGAGCAAATGAAGAGGAAGAACCCTTGAGGCTGAGCCTCTAGGCAGAGTCGGAGGAGGAGGAGAGAAACAGAAGCTGTTAAAGTGAGGGGTGCCTTTCAGAGCCACAGACAGAGCCAACACAAACATAAATAAAGCAATGTTGAGGAGGCTGGGCAGGAAAGTCGGGCCAGTACCATCACAATAACAACTGCTTGGTTTCTTGTTCACTTTCATTTCCGTCAAGAAGAGCTTAACAGAACAAAAAGTGGAATTTAATTTAAATGCTCTGATTTTGCATTCAGTTGCTGTGGGGAAGATGGCATTTCGAGAATTAAAGAAAATCCATCAAGATAGTTACAGGTCTTCACCGAATCTGTTTTTCCACCAGATATTTCTTTTCCTGTTATGTTTAGGTCGCACACAAGTATAATTTGTACAAAATGAGCAGTGTTATGGACCAGACCAGCCAGACCCCCTTAAAATATTTCAAGAAGGTCACCTTGACCCTAAACGTTTCCTTATTTGAAAGGTAAATGTTCCAGATGCAACTCGATTGGTCAAACTACTGAGCATTAAGCAATTTATTACCATAATTTATTCAAATACTGTAGTTAAAATACATCAAAGGAAAAGAGGAACTTAGAATAACAACTCTATTAGAAAACATTAACAGAATAATTGATTATTTTGCTACGAAACAGGAACTGCTCCAATGTAGTAACATGCACCCATGGCAAAAGGCAAGTTCAGAACAGCAAATGTTTCATATGCGACTCCCCTGTAGGCAAAGAATCCCCCAGCTTTCTGACTATAACTGAGACAGGAACAAAAAAAAAGCTTCCACCTCTTCAAGACCCCAACAGCAACTGCTGAAAGCTGCACTGGTTCTGTGGGAGTTTGGTCACACCCATTCAGGATGCATCTATTGTTCATAATTTAAAAACAAACCCAAGGCCCCACAAGTTATTTATCTTCTCATAAACTGCTCAGAGTCTGTGCCCCAATTTCTTTCTAAAAGAAACCAGGACATGACACAGTTCCTAAAGCCACAACAACATTACAACAGGGATACCAGTGATCACCAATTATACCATCGCCCTGAATCACACAAGTCCACACTGAAACACCTCATATCAACATTGACCCACTGAAAGACCCTATATCACACAATGACTCACTAAAACAGCCCTTTTTTTTAGATTACTAACACTGTGGAAACAGGCTTTTCGGCCCAACAAGTCCACACGGACCCTCCCCTCCGAAGAGCAACCCACCCAGACCCATTCCCCTACACTTACCCCTTCACCTAACACTACGGGCGATTTAGTATGGCCAATTCACCTAACCTGCACATTTTTGGACTGTGGGAGGAAACCAGAACACCCGGAGGAAACCCACGCAGACACGGGGAGAATGTGTAAACTCCACACAGACAGTTGCCTGTGGAGGGAATTGAACCCAGGTCTCTGGCGCTGTGAGGGTGCAGTGCTAACCACTGTGCCAACGTGCTGCCATTTCACACATGTACCCACTGAAACACCTTGTATCACACATTGACCCACTGAAACACCCCGTATCACACACTGACCCACTGAAACACCCCGTATCACACACTGACACACTGAAACACCCCATATCACACACTGACCCACTGAAACACACTGTATCACACACTGACCCACTGAAACAGCCCGTATCACACACTGACCCACTGAAACACACTGTATCTCACACTGACCCACTGAAACAGCCCGTATCACACACTGACCCACTGAAACACCCCGTATCACACATTGACCCACTGAAACACCCCATATCACACACTGACCCACTGAAACACCCCGTATCACACACTGACCCACTGAAACACACTGTATCACACACTGACCCACTGAAACACCCCTTATCACACACTGACCCACTGAAACACCCCCTATCACACACTGACCCACTGAAACACCCCCGTATCACACACTGACCCACTGAAACATCTTGCATCACACACTGACCCACTGAAACACCCCGTATCACACATGTACCCACTGAAATACACTGTATCACACATATATCACTATCCCAGTGTAACGGAGACTCTCCTTCTATCTGATTCCATACCTGCCATGTTCAGGGCCTGGGATGTTCTGGGTCTAGTTTGTCAGGATGTGATCAACATACAGGGGAGAAAGGTCATGCAACAGATCAATATTGCAGCAATTAGTCTAACTGCTCACAGAAGGAGTGCAGCACTGCCTGATGTGCCACCTCTCAGCTACGACATTAATCCACCTGCCTCCTTGCAGTGGATGCTGAATGTCCTGGGGTACCCTTGAAGGAATAGCAGGGGAGGTATCTCTCATCTGTCTAAATATCATCATTTAAACAGCGCATCCAGAACTGATTTTTAGGTATGACAAATTGCTGGAGGAACTCATCGGGTCTGGCAGCATTGGTGGAGAGAGAAAGCAGAGTTGATGTTTCAAGTCTGGTGGCCCTTGAGTCACTGGGAAAAGATAGGTTTTACGCTGATGACAGGAAGGTGGCATGGGTTGGGGGTATGGGGGAAGGAATAGGGTGGGCAGGGTGACGTGGGGGGAGTGGGTCAATAGTTGGCGATGGAGCTCAGTGACAGAGAGAAGGAATGTTAAGCAGACACAGTGATATTTAATAGTAAGCCATGGAGACAGCAAAGCTAACAATGCAGTCTATGAGTTTGTGAAAATGGATTAGCCTTGCTGAAAGCGGCCCATGCCATGATAGGGCCTGGGGTGTGGGGGGTTGGTGCTAATGGACATGGGAGAGTGTGTTTGGGCCTTAAAATTATTGAACTCAATATTGAGTCCTGCAGGCGTCCCCAGGCGGAACATTGTTGGCATGGCGACAATGTCCCATGCTGCCAAAGTGATCTATTGGCTATGGAGAGCCACCAAGACAACCTGAGGATGTGGATGACACAATATCAATACAGCTTCCTCTGGTCAGTCTATCAATTCCATGACTTAACACATTTCTTCTGCTCTGTGCCGTGATCCTTGCTAACTGCAAGGGCGAATCAATGAAACGGAATGGGTGGCAGCTGTACGGAAAGTGTTCTGAATGCTTGATTGCTACTGAGAGCAGCTATATCACTGGTCAGGCCTTCAGCTCAGCTGTTAAAGGTCCAGAAGGGTACAGCCAAATAAAGTCGTTGCCAACTCTTCGCATTGTGGAAGGTGGTGAAATAATTTGCGTGCTCCCAAATCTGTAGCGCTTGAAAATGAAAGGAACACTTCCAGTCTGAGAATGCTTACTTCCCCCGAATATCTTTTTCGGCTTTGTCACAATCTGAGCAACGGTCTGAAGCTCCGTCACCTGAATGTAAATTGTAGGTATGATCGAAACATAAACAAAACTTGCACTTATATAGCACCTGTCATGACTTCAGGATGTCCGAACGTTGTGTTAGGGCCATTGAAGTGTTTTTGAACTGCAGTTAGAACCTAGGAAATGCAACAGCCAATTTGCATGCAGAAAGTTTTTTATTGTGAGATTAGGTCATTGAGTATATTTAAGATTTGGAGGAGCAGGTGTTGGACTGGGGTAGACAAAGTTAAAAAATCACATAATACCAAATTATAACCCAACTAGCTCCGAAAGCTAGTGCTTCCAAATAAACCTGTTGGACTATAACCTGGTATTGATCATATTTAAGGCAGAGATAGATAGGTTCTGGATTGTCAAGAGGAATCACATGTTATGGGGCGAAAGCAGGAGAAAAGTGTTGAGAAACTTCTCAGCCATGATTGAATGGCGCAGCAGACTTGACGGGCTGAATGGCCTAATTTTTGCTCCTAAGTCTTCTGACCTGATTTGTTGGCATACTGTGTCTTTGGGTTTGAGGAGGAAGCAAAGTCAAGGGCTAGATTTCAAAGTAACATTATTTATTGTACATTAATATTAAACACTGCTAAACATTGTAATCGGAGGTCCACTAAGCTCTGTTCTTACAGAGACGGATTAATTTGTCTTCTTCATGTGTTAATGTGCATCTCCCAGCCCTGTTGTGTTCTAGCCCTGCCCACACTGTGCTACTTATACTCAGTGATGTGCAGGCATTGTTACAAAGTGGTTCCAGGATCCAGAAGCCCTTATACAACAGACAGACCTCACAAACACCAAAGAGGTTACAGCCAGATTATGTGTTTTTAGTGATGTAGGCTAGGGGGTAAAGATCGGTTCAGACACAGTGTAGAATTCACCTGACCTTCTTTGAAATAGGGCCAAGGAGTCTTTTACTGAGAAGCAGACACGGTCTTGGATTAAGGGCTGAACTGACAAAAGGCCTCACGGACAGTGCAGCGCTCCTTCTGTATTTTGTTGTGCTCAGGTCTCTGAAACCCACAGCCTTTTATGACCCAGAACATTCAGACAGCCCATGCTTGTAAAGAACACTTCCATTTATACAGCGCCTTGTATGTCCTCAGGACATCTCAAAGCATTTTATAATCTGGATGTGGGTTTGCTCGCTGAGCTGGAAGGCTTATCTTCAAACGTGTCATCGCCATACTAGGTAATATCATCAGTGATCCCCCCCCCCCAGACAAACCCTTCGTCTGGTGGCTCAGTGAAGGTGTTACTTAGTAGGGTGACGAAACGTCTGAAAATGAACCTTCCAGCTCAGCGAGCAAACCCACTTCCAGAACCTCAACCTGAGCTACAAATCTTCTCAAAGCTCGCCAAGACATTATAATTACTTCTGAGGTTTAGCCACTATTTTTAAAATCTACCCTTAAGTTCTATATTTTGGCACAAGCTTCCAGTTGTCTTTGAGAATTTTGACTTTGCTACTTCTGCAAACTGCATTGTAGCGCCATGTTTCCCATGTTGATATAAATATTTCCATAAATGCATAGAATCCCGACAGTGCAGAAACAGGCCATTCAGCCCATACTGATCCTCCAGCAGGCATCCCAGCCATACCTACCCCATCCCTGCAGCCCTGGGTGATTCAGCATGGCCAGCCCTGGGTGATTCAGTATGGCCAGCCCTGGGTGATTCAGTATGGCCAGCCCTGGGTGATTCAGCATGGCTAGCCCTCGGTGATTTAGCATGGCCAGCCCTGGGTGATTCAGTATGGCCAGCCCTGGGTGATTTAGCATGGCCAGCCCTGGGTGATTTAGCATGGCCAGCCCTGGATGATTCAGTATGGCCAGCCCTGGGTGATTCAGTATGGTCAGCCCTGGGTGATTCAGCATGGCCAGCCCTGGGTGATTCAGTATGGCCAGCCCTGGGTGATTCAGCATGGCCAGCCCAGGGTGATTCAGTATGGCCAACCCTGGGTGATTTAGCATGGCCAGCCCTGGGTGATTCAGTATGGCCAACCCTGGGTGATTCAGTATGGCCAACCCTGGGTGATTCAGCATGGCCAGCCCTGGGTGATTTAGCATGGCCAGCCCTGGGTGATTTAGCATGGCCAACCCTGGGTGATTTAGCATGGCCAGCCCTGGGTGATTCAGCATGGCCAACCCTGGGTGATTTAGCATGGCCAGCCCTGGGTGATTTAGCATGGCCAGCCCTGGGTGATTCAGTATGGCCAACCCTGGGTGATTTAGCATGGCCAACCCAGCTAATCTGCAAATTTTTGGTCTGTGGGAAGGAACCAGAGCACTCAAAGCAAACGCACACAAACACAAAGTGAATGTGCAAACTGCATTCAGCTAGTTGCTCTCTCACACACACACACAGACAGACCTGGTCTCTCTCACACACACACAGACAGGCATGGTCTCTCACACACACACACACAGACAGACATGGTCTCTCACACACACACACACACACAGGCATGGTCTCTCACACACACACACACACACACACACACAGGCCTGGTCTCTCACACACACAAACACACACACACACACAGACAGGCCTGGTCTCTCTCACACACACACAGAGACAGGCATGGTCACACACACACACACACACACACACACACACACACACAGACAGGCATGGTCTTTCTCTCTCATAGACTCCTCTCTCCAAACGTGGCTGATTGAGATTTAATAGAATTATCCAACACTTTGAGAAGTGAGAAACCTGATTTCCACTGATGGAAATGTGAGCAAACAAAGGGGCGCAGACATATGGGCAGGTTTGGCGAAAGGGCTTGCGGAGAAATGCGAAGAATATTATTTACCTTATTATGATCTGACTGCATTGCTCAAAAGGATAGCTGGAGCAGATTTTAGAATAACTTGCAACAGGAAATATGACAATCACTGACTGAAGAAATATTTGCAAGGCGTAGGGGACCAGTCCTGGGACCAAATGTGTAGATTTTTCGAAGAGCTCCCCTTCTTGGGGTCAAATCTTCGGGTCCAGATATAAATGGCGTGCAACAATGTGAATCGAGTTCCACCTCACCCATTGTTCACTAGTCACAATGACCCCAGTCAGTTGTTTAAACTCTACAAACCTGATCTGTCTCAGTTAGTCAATGCATCAGTGGTCCTCCTGGTGCATATCTTCTAGAGCAGAACCTGCTTTCTCCTGGCAGCAACAATGAAGCTTTCTTTGCTCTACCTGTGCCACATTAGGTAATACCTGGTTCTGCTCCAATTAATTGGCTTTCCGCCCCATCGCTGTCCTCACTGGCTGTAATTTCCCTGCATTCCCTTCCTCAAGACTCCTGAAGAAGGGCTTATGCCCGAAACGTCAAATCTCCTGCTCCTTGGATGCTGCCTGACCTGCTGCGCTTTTCCAGCAACACATTTTCAGCTCTGATCTCCGGCATCTGCAGACCTCACTTTCCCTTCCTCAGGGCCAAGCTTGAGAAAAAATGAGCACTGGTATCTCCAGATCCCAGAAACAATGTCCTTCATGGTTCCTGGATAGCTTAAGGCTCTTAGCTTAAGATCTGTGGCTTCACCAAGGGCTTCCCGTTCTCATGCCCATCATTCATGTCGTTAGCCAGGGCACCAATTTCTTCTTCGATGCCAATCTTGCCAGCATGAGGCAAACCCAGTAGGCGGGGCTTCATCACAAGCAGCTTACATTCGTAAATAGGAAAGAAGTAAAAGCATGGTCACATGGTTCATAGTGATTGACACAGTACAAGAATGGCCGATGGAGTTTAATTTAGGTAAATGCGAGGTCCTGCGTTTTGGGAAAGCAAATCTTAGCAGGACTTACACACTTAATGGTCAGATCCTGGGGAGTGTTGCTGAACAAAAAGACCTTGGAGTGCAGGTTCATAGCTCCTTGAAAGTGGAGTCGCAGGTAGATAGGATAGTGAAGAAGGCATTTGGTATGCTTTCCTTTATTGTTCAGAGTATCGAGTACAGGAGTTGGGAGGTCATGTTGCGGCTGTACAGGACATTGGTTAGGCCACTGTTGGAATATTGCGTGCAATTCTGGTCTCCTTCCTATCGGAAAGATGTTGTGAAACTTGAAAGGATTCAGAAAAAATTTACAAGGATGTTACCAGGGTTGGGGGATCTGAGCTACAGGGAGAGGCTGAACAGACTGGGGCTGTTTGCCCTGGAGTGTCGGAGGCTGAGGGGTTTATAAAATCATGAGGGGCATGGATTGGATAAATAGACAAAGTTTTTTCCCAGAACTAAAGGGCATAGGTTTAGGGTGAGAGGAGAAAGATATAAAAGAGACATAAGGGGCAACTGTTTCATGCAGAGGGTGGTACGTGTATGGAATGAGCTGCCAGAGGAAGTGGTGGAGGCTGGTATAATTGCAACATTTAAAAGGCATTTGGATGGGTATATGAATAGGAAGGGTTTGGAAGGATATGGGCCGGGTGCTGGCAGGTGACATAGATTGGGTTGGGATATAGTGGGCGGCACGGTGGCACAGTGGTTATCACTGCTGCCTCACAGCGCCTGAGACCCGGGTTCAATTCCCGACTCAGGCGACTGACTGTGTGAAGTTTGCACATTCTCCCTGTGTCTGCGTGGGTTTCCTCCGGGTGCTCCGGTTTCCTCCCACAGTCCAAAGATGTGCGGGTCAGGTGAATTGGCCATGCTAAATTGCCCATAGTGTTAGGTAAGGGGTAAATGTAGGGGTATGGGTGGGTTGTGCTTCGGTGGGTCGGTGTGGACTTGTTGGGCCGAAGGGCCTGTTTCCACACTGTAAGTCTAATCTAATCTAATATCTGGTCGGCACGGATGGGTTGGACCGAAGGCTCTGTTTCCGAGCAGTACGTCTCTATGACTCTAAATATTGGATTGGCTTATGTAGCTTTTGTCTAGATCAGAGTGGTTCTGGAAAAGCATAGCAGTTCAGGCAGCATCCAAGAAGCAGGAAAATTGACGTTTCAGGCAAAAGCCCTTCATCAGGAATACAGGCAGAGAGCCTGAAGGGTAGAGAGATAAGTGAGAGGAGGGTGGAGTTGGGGAAAAAGTAGCATAGAGTACAATAGGTGAGTGGGTGAGTTTGAGTTTGTTTCAGGACTCTGGTTTCCATCATCTGCAGTCATTGTTTTTACCTTTTATATAGCTTTTGAGTGTGTGTGTGTGTGTGTGTGTGTGTGTGTGTGTGTGTGTGTGTGTGTGTGTGTGTGTGTATTTGCGTGTGCGTGTGTGTGTGTGAAAGACGGCATTGGTTTACACTGACATAGGAACAATGGGTCAAATAGCCTCCTCCTAAACTAAAGATTCCATATCCCAATTTTCTGATGCTAATAGATTTTTCAGTTCTGGGTTTATCCATCAAACGCAAAAGCAACAAAATGATTCCATTCTGAATTTCAGGTCTAGGATATTCTAGGACATGCAAACCGGTACAAATTGTCCTCTTCAAGGGCTGGATATATGGAGGTTACATCTGAGTTTGAGAACAACAGGCTAGGGCCCTCTGCTGTGATGCTATAGCATACAGTGAGCAGCTCAGTGTGTCCGAGTCTGGATATATGAGCATTCTCCAAAGCGGTCATTCTCCAAACCTCTTACTAATTTCAGATGTACATTGTTCCTTTCAACTCAAACGTTGAAAGAGAAAGTGCACCGCAGAAGGAACCTAGAGAGTGTATGAAGCACTGGGAATGTAGTGTAAGAGAGAGTGCATTGCAGAGGGAACACAGTGAGAGAGCGTGAAGGAGAGGGAACGTAGAAGAAGAGAGGGCATGGGAGAGGGAACATAAAGAGAGTGGATGTAGCAGAGGGATCAGAATGAGCGAGTGTAAAAGAGAGGGAATGTAGTGAGTGTGGAAGAGAGGGAACATAATGGAAAAGAGAGAGAGTGCAACAGGAGAGGAAACATCATGAGAGAGAGGGAGTGAAGCAGAGGGGGGGAATTGACTTGTGTTGGTATGACTGATGAATTCCCTTCAGGGGATTTGTAAACAGAAATTAAATTGTGGAGGTACACAAGGAGACTGGCAAATTGTTTTCAACCCGAATCTCTAAAGCAGCTGAAGGGTGAGTGCTGGTGAGGTCTGCCACATGGCGCGGTGGGGGCTGGGGTGGGCACCTGGGTAGGTTGAAGGTTGTGACTGACACGGGAAAATGCAGGTTCTTCTGAACATGTCCAGGGTCACGGACCAACAGGAAACTCCTGAGGCCTCAAACCACCCACTCCACAGTGTAATGAGTCATTTTGATTGTGAAACGCAACATCACTATGGTACAACGGCGCTAATCATGATTTGAATTCTTTCAAATAAGTGATTCTGACAGCCACTTTAAACAGTCTATGCAGTTACCAATAGCAACTGCTGTGTAATAATTTCTTGAATACATAAAAAGCACTGTGTAATGAATCGTAAATTGTTATAAAGCTCCATTTCTTCCTCCATTTCAATTATGTTCAGCAAATGTTGTGCTTTTCTGTGATCAGAAATGAATTCAAGCCTTGTGTAAGTTTAATAAAAGAGGAAGTGCATTTTCATGACCACAAGATGTTTGAAAGCAGTGTTATAACCAATGAAATGTAGGATGGGATTTCATATAGCAAGACCTGAATGTTATCCGGGTTTTGGTTGGTTAAGTGTTGAGTAATATTTGCACCACATGTGCCAGGCAGTGACCATCCCCAACAAGAGAGAAGTGAACCATTACCCTTTGCCATTCCCCCAGTCCAGTTCATCACCTGCAGCACAGGGACTTGGTCTGGGTAATATTGGAGGGCCCAACAATGTGCTCATCTTCACCAGCACCATCATCCACTGAACTGTGGCCCAGGTGGAAGAATGGGTCAGCATTGTATCTGCATCAGGGGTTCTGTCGTGTGCCATGGTCACAGTGGGTAGCCATGGCCCCTCCAAGTAATCAGGGCCCCAGATCCTCAAGTACAGGAGAGTGCTGCAGGGTATGGGAGAGGTGGCAGCTACCAGAGTGGCGGGCACACCCCTCCAGGAAGTGGTAACAGCGATCACAGATCACCTGAACATTAATGGGATGTAGCACCTTCCTGTGGATGAATTGAGCAGTGTTATGACACAGCCCTCTTCAGTATCTCATGCTTCCAGTCAATAGCGCCCTGTATCTGGGTGGGGGAGGGGGCAGCCCAGCTACGTTCTTCACACACAGCGAGACGCACTGTGCACCTGGATAATGAGGGGCGTGTGTCCATCATCCATCCAGGTTCCGATCTGGGCAGCAACTTGGTGCCACTCAGCTGAGTGACTTACCCAGTGTCACCGAGAAGGGAGTGTCTGCAGCCTAGCTGGGGGTTTGCCTTTTGAAGAGCAATTGAGCGGTTTAGGCCTATAGCCTCGGGAGTTTAGAAACGATCTAATTGAGGTACGTAAGATGCTAAAAGGGGATTGACAAAGTTGATACAGTATAAAATAGAATAGAAATGTTGTCAGGTGCAACTTTATATGAAAAATACAGCAGAACTTTTCATAAGTCACCCCACCATGGTGCCTATATTAATAACACAATTCATACATAATAATTTTAAAAATGTAAAATTAAGAGAAGGTTCATTGCAGTTCAGCTCCTGGGCTCTGGGAAAGCTGATTAAGGAACTTTGGAATACATAGTCGGGATGAGACTGCCAACCTGGGTCAAGAACATGATGCTGGGATACACTGGGATGAGACCGTCACTCCGGGTGGCTGGAATACTGGGCCGGAGGCCTCTGCCGAAGAAGACCACCCACCACACTGGGCTGCTGGAAGCCACCTTGCCGCTAGGCTGGGAGAAACCTCCTGTTCCCCATCTAACACTTCTCCAGATGCTGCCGCCAATTCTGCGCCCGGGCCCTATGGCTGATCTGACCACTCCTTCGGGCGCCCAGGCCTAGCTGCAGACCTGAAGCCTCGGCCCAGCCTGCGAGTCTCAGGCCAGGACCTGCACCTTGCTCACTGGGATAGAGCCATTCCCGGCTTGTCCTGGCGTTGCTGCCTGTAGGAAAGATGTCTCCTCATGTGGGATTCATAGGCCGTAGTTGTCACATCAGATTTAAAATGGAGGTGAGGAGAAATTACTTCTTTCAAAAGGACAATGAATCCATGGAATTCACTATCCCAGAGTGTGGTAGATGCTGTGGCACTGAGTAAATTTAAGGAGGAGATAGACAGATTTTTAAATTAGTGATGGTGAAATAACCACACAGGCTGGTATCCCGTCACCAAGTCACCCTTTATTTATAGTGGAAGAGACCTCAACACTGATCCAACTCCCTCAGAGCCAGTTCTCAGAGTGAACAGAGCCTCTGACACTCCTGTTTATATCTGTCAGCCAGGGCTCCCTGATTGGACCAGGTTAACAGCCCCAATCAGGGAACTCATATGATATGAGGACTAGCTGGTTGACCTTATTATAATTGCTACAGGTAGGTTAAATGGTTATCGAGGGTAGGTGGAAAAATAGTATTGAGTCCACAAGAGATCAACCATGGCAAATCAAATGCTCGACTAGGCAGAGGGGCTGAATGGCCATTTCCTGCTCTGAGTCCTTGTGTTAGCTTTCTGTGGCTTTTCAACAAGAGCACTGAGTTCCCTTTGACACTTACACTTCAGTCTGTCACCACCAATGGAATACTGTGTATCTCTGACTACAGCAGATAACCTCACATTATATCCCATTTGCCCACTCACTCACTCACCCACTCTATCCAAATCCCACTGAAGTCTCTTCACAACTCTTACTTCCATCTAGTTATGTAAATTTGAAACTATTATATCTAATACCAACAGGAAGAGGATCATCTTGCTGCATGCCTGTGTGCAGTGCCTCAGGAAGTTTAGTTTCTTGCAGCGGGTCATTGCTGACATTGGCATCCTCCTGGAGACCTCCCTCGCCATTGATCAAGCGGGCACAATTTTGCAGTGTCCGACCCTGCCTCTTGCCAAGTTGTGAGCAAGGCGAGGAAGCTAAGAGTTAGGGGGTGCTGACGTTCGGATTGCTTGTCATGGCGTCACAGGGAGGAGAGATGGCACTATTTGTGTACCATTACCCCTTCTTATCCTTGGAACCTCTGAGGGCTCTTGGGTTCCTCCAACTCTGTCTGCTCCCCTCCTCCTCCCCACTACGCCCACCCGCCATCCTTTCCTTTGCCTCCCCACTGTTGGTTATGACGACATTTATCTAATCCAGCTCCCACACCCCAGAGTGCACGCCCTCCCCTCCAGCCAGGACCCTGTGTTAACTACAGTAACCTGATGTGAGCAGTGGCCTTCACAATGAGTTTGATGATATCGCCACCACTCACTAGATACAAAGTTAGACAAATAATAGTTATTAAGCCTTACATAATCATAAAAATCCACAAGATGTCCCCATCCCTGCACATAGCTGTGGAGATTAAAAATGGGAGCAAGCCAGCATTAACTGAAGCCATGGAACGCTGATAAACCAGTCACGTATCTCAGTGTGAGTTTCTGTTAATGTTATAAAGTAGTGTCATCAGCATAAATCTGCATTGGTGCGTTTCCAGTGAGCTTCAGCGAGCACAGTTGGGATGTTTTATTTCCTGGAGCTGCAGCCAGTGAGATTGTTGTGGTTTTTTTTTATTTGGCCATGGTTTTCATATATCCTGTGCGTTGAATCTTTAAGTGTGATGGGGGTAGAGGTATTTGGTGAGTAGGTGTCTGCCTGGAACCAGCCTGTGGTGCAAGGGTCACGTACTTGGCTGGTTAATTCAGGAAGAGCTATATTAATGCATTGTCATGTGCCAGAACAGATATTTTTGTTGTTGATGTGCTTTCGCAGCCCAGTGAACAATTTTCTTTAAAGCAGAAAGGAATATATTTAAATCAGACCTTATCCTGCCTCTCTCAAATTCTCTGAGGTGATTCACGTGTAATAAATTATTCTGAAGTGCATTGACAGTGGTTATGCAGATGGCAGCTGGCTGAAACATGATGAATTTCCACAATGAGTTGAGAATTGTGTGCCGATTGGGTTTTGAGCAACGGTGATTCGGAAATTGCGGGGACTCAGGGTTTGCTTTGAGTTGGGTCATCTGACCGCACCACTGCGATGGGCCTCGTAAAATGACAACTCTTATCATGCAACAGCCCCTCAGTACTGAATTGGGATGTTTACTCAGACTATGAGCTCAGCATCTGGGAGATGGTGATAAGGTCACTGGCCTAGAATCATGGATTCCAATCCTACCACAGGAACTGGTGGAATTTAAATTCAATCTAGGGCAGCACGGTAGCTCAGTGGTTGGTGTTGCTGCCTCGCAGTGCCAGGGATCCAGGTTCAATTCTAGCGTCGGGCCACTGTCTATACGGAGTTTGCACATTCTCCCTGTGTCTGCATGGGTTTCCTCCCAAATAGCAAAGATGTGTAGATTAGGTGAATTGGCGTAGGTTAGGTGAATTAGGCAAATATAGGGTAGGGCAATGGGTCTGAGTGGGTTACTCTCCGTAGGGTCGGTGTGGACTTGTTGGGCCAAAGGGCCTGTTTCCCATTGTAGGCATTCCAATTCTAATTTGATCGATAAAGATGGCACACAAAGCGAACCTCAGCAATGATAATTATGAAGCCATTGCTGAAAAGCAAAATATGGCAGATGCTGGTAGTCCGAAACAGTCAGTGCTGGAGAACATACCGGGACTCTAAATATTTCTCTGCCTTTGTGCATGAAACTAGTGCTGATTGTATAACACTTATGTGGTTCACTAGAGAAGGAAATCTAGCTGGTTGGGCCTACCCCATAACTCCACCTAGAGCTACGAGATTGGCTCTGAACCGTCCATCGAACAATTCAAGCAAACCCCTCAGTTTAAGGGCAATTGTACAATAAACACTGGCTTTGCCAGCAGTGCTCCACACACCATGGAAGAAGAAAAAAATTGATTCTGAACTGTTGGTTGAATGTACCTTTTGAAGTTCAGAAACAAGAGTGCTATTAACGTAGGTGGGAGAGCTAAGTAGTAAGGCCATCTTTAAAAGTTATTGGCTCCCAAAGAGACCAGCTTTCTCCACCATGGCCCAGTCCACGTGCTGCTCATCCATGTACCCACATCTTTTATCACCTTGACTTAACACTGGGCCGACCTTCTTCCAATCTCCATATACCTCAGCTCAACCTTGCACCCCTGTAAAGTCACATGTCAAGCCATAATATTTGTGAATGTATGAATGAGGAACAGGAGTGGGTTATTCAGCCTCGCAAGTTCAATCTGCTGTTTAACAAGATCATGGCTGGCAGCCTCGACCCTACTTCCCTGTCAATCCCTACACCCTGTGAGCAGCCCACCTTTCAGTCAACTGAGCCTGAAGAATATTCAATGACTCTGCCTCCTCCAGTCTCTGGGGAAGGGAACTGATGACACTCTAGGGAAAAAAGGCCTTTCCTCGTCTCCATATTGAGTGACACTGTCTTCCCATTCCCAAGAAAAAAATCTCCAATGGAAAATTTGTGTTTATGTTCTCCAGGTTAGGGTTAGTTAGGATTAGTGTTAGGGTTAGGAATAGGACGTGGGGTTAGGGCTATGGTTAGGATTAGGCTAGGGTTAGGAGAAAGAAAAGGTGTAGCACAGAGGCTCTGTGGTTAGCACTACTGCCTCTCAATAACAGGGACCTGGGTTCGATTCCAGCCTCAGGCAACTGGCTGTGTGGAGTTTGCATGGGTTTCCTACCACAGTCTAAAGATGTGCAGGTTAGATGGGTTGGCCATGCTAAATTGCCCTGTAGGATAAGATAGGGAGAAGTGGTCCAGGTGGGGTGGCCTGTGGAGAGTCAGTGTGGACTCATTGGGCTGAATGGCCTGCTTCCCCAATGGAGGGATTTTATGACTTTGTAGCCTTGAACCTCCTTGCGTCTGTAACCAGTGTGATTCCAACCAGAATTCTTCACTCCTCAAATTCCAGTACATCATTCCTTCCGTTCATGCCAACATTGAATGCCCAGACTTTAGCTGTTTGGCTGTCAAACTCTGAAATTTCTTTTCTCCTTCCCTTCTTCCAGCTCCTCTATGAAGTAACCCATTTCTCCAAACTGGTGCTCACCCTATCCCGACTACATCTGTCTGCCTCAGCACTGGGTTTTGTCAAATTACACACACACAAAGTTCCTGCAAACACTCTCTGCACCATATAGCTGTTAAGTAAATGCTAGTTATCACTTTTTGACCATTTTTACAGAATTAAGGAAATAATGGAATTAAGGTAATTAAATTTACAAAAATCCACCAGGATAACAGTGATTGACACATCAGAGCATGTATTTGTGTTCAGTACAGTAAACACCAAAGGCACGTGTGGTCTACTGTTAGTGTCCCTACGTCTGAACTAGGTTTCAAGTCCCACCTTGCCCAATGGTGTGTAATAACACCTCTGAACAAGCTGATTAGAATACCTAAAAGAACGTCAACACAATACAGTTTATTCAGCAGGGCAAGGATTACTCACTGTGAGGAACATCTATTTATTTAACAAGGTAATGATTGTTCACTGTGTTTCACTTTAGCAGGGTAAAGACTAGTCAGTGATTCTGAGGTGCAATGGGTAATATCTCTGCCTCAGAGCCCAGAAGCTCTGAGCTTTAGCCACATTTAGACTTATGGAATTAAAAGTAGGGTCTTGAGCGGTGTTGTAGAACAGAGACCTAACGGTCCAGGTACATAATTCATTGGAGTTTGCATCACATGTAGACAGGTTGGCTAAGAAGGTGTTTAGTCATTCAGTTCTTTGCGTATAGGAGTTGGGGCATCATGTTGGGGCTGTGCAGGACGTGATGAGTCCTCTTCTGGGAGACTGTGTTCAGTTCCTGTTATAGGAAGGATATTTTTAAGCCGGAGAGGATTTAGAAGACATTTCCCAAGATGTTGCTGGAAGTGGAGGGTTTGAGTTATAAGGAAAGGCTGGATAGGCTGGGACTTTTTTCATTGGAGTGTAGGAGGGTGAGGAGTGACCTTATAAAGGTTTATAAAACTATGAGGGACATGGATAGGGTAAATGACAGGTGTCTTTTCCCTTGGATAGGGGATTTCAAGACTAGGCAGCATATTTTAAGGTGAGAGGAGAAAGGTTTAAAAGGGGCAAGTGGGCAAGGCTTTTACACAGAGAGTGGTTCGTGTGTGGAATGAGCTTCCTGAGGAAGTGGTGGATGCAGGTACAGTTACAACGTTTAAAAGACATTTAGCTAAGTACATGGATAAGAAATGTTTGGAGGGATATGGGCCAAGCACAGGCAGGTGGGACTGGCTTAGTTTGGGATTACGGTCGGAATGGACTAGTTGGACCGCACGGTCTGTTTCTGTGCTGGTTGACTCAATGATTCTAAGTCAATGGCTCAGGAAGCTGCAATCATAATTCATTTAAAGAGTTGGGTATCAACCTGTAAATCTTTCCTACACACGGGGAGAATGGGAGAGACTCCTGGCCAGCCACTTCCAGAGGGGAACGGCAAATCACTGCAGTACCTTGTCACATCTGAGTATGACACAGCAGTCGGTGGTTGCCAATGCCTGAACAACCAGGGTCAGTGTGACCAAGCAGAGATGCTCAAAGAGTGTGGAGGTTTTAATATTCTACTTATCGATAAAGGCATTGGAGCAGGAGAAATCTTCAGGAAGATGAGGGTGAAGGAAGGAGAAGGAGGGAGAAATGGACAGTGACGATGAGCTGTCTATCCAGAATTGTTTGAATCCATGAACTCTGAATACTAATGTCATCAATTTGAAAATAGCCCCCTTTACTTAATATGAAGCAGAAAGATTGTCGGTATTTGAAAAGTTACAAAACAACCATTGTGTTTTAAGTCCTTCACTGGAATTGCAAACACGAGCTGCTCTCAAAACTGATATTCAGGAACATTATGGAGTTCAAAAAGCCCTGGGTGATTTTCTTATCCCCTGTGATGGCACAGCGTGAATCTTCAAGGTGAAATATGACGGGAGTGTCGACAGTAATCATGTACTGAGCTGTAATGCTGTGCTAACTGGACTCAGATGACAACTGAAGTGGGGAATGGGGAACAGCTGTGAACAGTTTGGCCTTAAATCTGTATCACAGAGGAGCTGGCAATGTATGAGTCACACGTCCGGATGGAGATGTCAGGCTGATCGTGTGTTACAAAATGCTTGCCAAAAGTAGCAGCCTTCGAGGGCAAGGGATAATTGCACGGAGATGTGCACACACACAACTCAGCCTCCCTTTTCGAATGTCTTCCACTCCACTCTCCAGTTTTGTGCTTCTGTCATGACTTCCTCTGTCCACAGTTGATAAAAGGAAGAAGCCTCTGTAAACATGTGACACCACCCAGGCTGTGGCTCTGATGTTAGAGTAGCATGTTGATTTTGTGTTGTGATTGGAAAAATAGTATTCCATATTAACAATTCCATCAACAGAAACAATCCAATTCCACTGCTCCTTTTCATAAATTAGTGTAGCAAAAAAGAAATGTGAATATTTGTATCTTTGCATCCCTCTTGATTTTTATTTCTTCATTTATATCTGAACCTCTATTCAAATATCAGCGTTAATATGTCAGTCAACACTGATAGAAGTATAGATATCGGGGCGGCACGGTGGCACAGTGGTTAGCACTACTGCCTCACAGCGCCAGGGACCTGGGTTCGATTCCCGCCTCAGGCGACTGACTGTGTGGAGTTTGCACGTTCTCCCCGTGTCTGCGTGGGTTTCCTCCGGGTGCTCCGGTTTCCTCCCACAGTCCAAAGATGTGTGGGTCAGGTGAATTGGCCATGCTAAATTGCCCGTAGTGTTAGGTAAGGCTAAATGTAGGGGTATGGGTGGGTTGCGCTTCAGCAGGTAGGTGTGGACTTGTTGGGCCAAAGGGCCTGTTTCCACACTGTAAGTAATCTAATCTATCTCTTATATCTATATTTTATTTCAATATTTCTTTTTGTGTATGTACCTGCTTGTACAAATACCTGTATCTATGTACATCATGTCCCAGCATTGATTGCATATGTCTGTGTGTATGTACCTGCTTGTACAAATACCTGTATCTATGTACATCATGTCCCAGCATTGATTGCATATGTCTGTGTGTATATCCCTGTGGACTGACATATGAAAAACAATTGGATTGACTGGGCTTCTACTGACAGGAACATAGAAGAATGGGGTTGTGGGGGGGGGATTAAAGCCTGATGGGTCTGGACTGGCTAGATGTGGGAAGAATGTTCCCGATGTCGGGAAATTCCAGAACTATGGGTCACAGCCTAAGAACTGAGATTGGGAAGCTGTGGAATTCCCTGCCACAGGAAGCTGTTGGGGACCAGTTTGTTAGAGATGTTCAGGAGGGAGCTGGACATGGCCCTTGCAGCTAACGGAATCAAGGGGTATGGAGAGAGGGCGGGAGTGGGACACTGAGATTGCATGATCAGCCATGATCATATTAAATGGTGGTGTAGGCTCAAGGGGCCGAATGGCCTACTCCTGTACTGATTTTCTATGTTTCTGTGTTTGCACCTATTTGTCTGTTTGGTATCTGTTTCTCTACTGGTAGCTGTGCAACAACACCGATTGTTGAGCACCGTTAATGTCGTAAAACTCAGCAAAAAATGCGTAATCAGAGAAAAATTGATACTGAGTCACACATTCTGCTTATCCAATGTATAGGTATATATGTATCTATATGTATGTCTCTGTTTGAAGCTTCATTCAGAGGCTCACTGAAGATGTTACCTAGTATGGTGACGGAACGTCTGAAAACGAACCTTCCAGCTCAGTGAGCAAACCTACATCTGCGTGTCTCTTTTTAATAAAAGCTCTATGCCTGCCTGCAGTGACCACCGAGCTGTTAAAAGTTCACTTTTCTTCATCATTTATATTTCCTGGGCATCCCTCCAGTAGGGGATCTCTTGAGAGGGACCGGTCCGACAGCAGTTGCCATGGGGCTGAGGTGATGCTGTCACTGACTGAGTGTAGTTGACATAGGCTGGGACATTGCCAATGCTGACTGACAGTGGTTGCCATGGTGTTGGGGTACGAATCGACGGAAGCGTTGATATGATTGGAAAGTGACAACCAGTTGGAAATTAATCTGAACTTTATGAACTATGGCACAAAGGAATTGGACCCTGAACACCAGTAAACACAAACCTACATGGCAGTTTTTCTTCAGCACCACTCTAACCCAGTTTTTTGTAACTGAGCCCATCCTCACCTACTCAGCAGGCCGCAGTGCTCGGCTGGATTCTCTGCCCTTCTTGGCAAAAATGTTTTGCATTGTACCGCACATAAACAGCAAGTATGCACTTCTCTGACTAGACAATGCTTTATTATTGATGACATGGAGGGTTTAAAGAGAAGCAAATTAATAATTAACAATAACAATGAGCGGCTAACCTGGACTTGATTACCAGGTTGTACCTGAAATAGGGGCCTAAAGGGACAGGTCAATGTTAACCACAGGAGAAAGTGAGGACTGCAGATGCTGGAGATCAGAGCTGAAAATGTGTTGCTGGAAAAGCGCAGCAGGTCAGGCAGCATCCAAGGAACAGGAGAGTCGACATTTCAGGCATGAGCCCTTCTTCAAGAAATTCATCATAGCTCCATCTCATTGGCTAAATATCACAATTGCGTGGCAAACCCTAGAGATTAGTTGTTATAGCAGGATCAAATATATTTTTCTGTCCTTTTCAACACCTTGTGTCCATTTCTAGGACGGAAAGCATCTGTGAAGTGTGGATAAAAAGCATCTAACTCTTTGTCTAATAAGATTGAGCAAGTTGGGCCTACACTAGTTGGAGTGTAGAAGAATGAAAGGTGATCTTATTGATTTTATAAGATTCTGAAGGGGTTTGATAGGAGTAGATGGGGAGATGATGTTTCCCAGTGAGCGCTCCCTTCCCACTAAACTTGTTTTCTTCTGTGCAGATCTCTGAGATCTGTACAATCGCAGCAACTTTCAAAACCAGAAATCAATGCATCAGAACGTTAATCAGTGTGTGCGGACCCTCAGGGTGACAACACGGTCACATGGCTGTACAGCTTAGAGGGAATGTTGTTCATTAGAGAGTCTGGAACTAGTGTCAAAACATGGTTTCAAAATGAAGGATTTCCCAAGTACATTGGAGATGAAGAGGAAGGTCAGTGACATGAGGTGTTGAGATGTACCGATGCTCTCCCACTATCACATTGTGATAATTGTGTTGGCTCTGGCAACGTAGACTTGAGACATGGGTCACATAGCACTGAAAATTTCAATCAACTGCTATCACAGGATTTACGTACTTACACCACAGTCACATGCACTTGTGTGTCTTGGCTACGCAATTTAGATGTACGATTGCACACTTCCCTCAGTGTGTCATGCTGCAAGAGGAGTCAGTAAGATGGAGACTGAGACCCTCACACCTCTGCTGTGAGACCTAATGCAACATTTCTCTTTTTTCCAAGGAAGAGGGTTTGAGTTATAAGGAGGGACTGGATGGGACTTTTTTCTCTGGAGTTTCGGAGGCTGAGGGATGACCTTATAGAGGTTTATAAAATCATGAGGGGCATCGATTAGGTGATATAGGGTGGGGGACTTTAAGACAAAGGGGCACATTTTTAAGGTGAGAGGAGAAAGATTTTAAAAAGATACAAGGGCCAATTGTTTTACGGGGAGAGTGTTTTGTGTGTGGAATGAATGTCCAGAGGAAGTGGTGGAAGGTTGCACAATTACAATGTTTAAAAGACATTTAGATAAGTACACAAATAAGAAATGCTTGGAGGGACAGGGGCCAAGGGCAGATGGGGTGGGACGGGTTTAGTTTGGGATCATGGTTGGCATGGACTGGTTGAACCGAAGGGTCTGTTTCCATGCTGTGTGACTCTGTGACTTTATAAGAGATATCCCAACCGATATACATCATTGTACATGGACACATGTTGTCAATTCAACAACTATACAGACAGGTAAAACGCGAGTTAACAAGTTCACGGAGTCAAATTTTGATATCATGTTTGACAACTCGTCCCGATCTGGTGACCTTAAACCCATCTGGGGAGGTATGTGTTATCCATTGTTGCCCTTGGTTGAAAATTTGTTTTTTGTGTTTCTGGTTCTTCTTCCTCCATGTGTGTGTATGCGCGCGCGCGTGCACGTGTATGAGTGTGTGTGTGTGTGTGTGAGTGTGAGCGTGTTTATGTGTGATTGGTGTTCCGTACATTGATCTAAGCTGACATCTGTTTCTCCGCAATGCAACACCGCGATCGGTCTTGGCTTCATGTAACGTGATCTGGTTCCACATCTCAGACACCTTTGCTGGCATCCAGGCATTAGTGACTGGAGTTTTGACTGACCGACTGCTGTGTGGTTGTTGGCGTTCTCTACCTGCTGGCTACCATCGTGTCTGTTCCATTCCCCTCTGTCTTTGAACAGGAAAGTCCTGGGGCTCTTTTATTCTCACCACCGTGAGATTGAGATCTATGTGTACTGGTAGCTCTGCAACTGTGGGATCTTTGCTACCTACAGGGTAGAGGGATTTGGGAATTGAAGCTGAATGAGCATGGTAGTGTGATTGTGCCACTGTGCAGAATTGACGATCTGTTATATGATGCATTGTGCCATGGAGCACCACTTGTTGGGTATGTATCTCTTAGGATGTCAACTGGTAATATGTTGGCATGAGCTCCATCTCAATTTTGGGGGCGTACAATATTGGTGGCTGCAAAATCTTCTGCTGGGCAATTTCAGGGTGGTGTAACATGATAGATTTTGCTGGTTTGGTGAACTTTACTCACTGTAGCAATCATGTTATCTGCACCGAAAACGTGTAATTGATGTTGGACTGCCGCCATGGCTTCATGTTGGCATCCATCTTCAGCAAGGCATTGATGGAATAGCCCTTTCACTTGCCAAGAAGATCTTTCTAGAAGACTTTAGTCAAAGAATAGGTGATGATGAATTTAGCCACTCTCTTTCACACAGAGAAGTCAGACTGTCACTCTTTTCTTTGGGATTTAGTGACAACATTATCAATAGACTCAGAGATTTCTGTCTGTATGACATGAATTGGAATCTGTGAACCCAAAATTGATTCATACATCGAGTTGGTCTTCAAGCAATTCCCAGATTTTCTCAGAATCTTTTACACCATCCCTGAAAAGACCGGACGTGTTTATTCTGTAAAACGCTTCCTTCCTGATTTTTAAATGAGATTTTCCCAGGATTATTTAAGCGTGATATGTGAAGTGAAGTTGCGTATGCTATTTAAATAACTGTCATTCAGTGATGATGTCACTCACTGCCACAATCCCTAAGCAAATGCTTACCTTCCATTTCTAGTTGCAGGTCTGTGGCTTTCTGTTTTTCAAGGCTTATTTATTCCCTCTTTTACTTGATTTGCTGTTCTGTTCTTTTAGTTTTCTGCTTCTCGTTTGTATTTTTTTCATGGTATGGCCTCTTTAGGATGTCTTACTGAGTGTGGGTCTGCAACGTTAAGATATAAAGGCCTGTAGTAGCAGATTTCAACCATTAGATTGACATCACACCAACCTTGGAACCAAATTGGAGGAAACAAAATGACAGAACCAACTGACCACTGCACACAGATCATCTTCTCCAGGTTAGAAAATCCTCTTTAGTGCTTAAAAACTCAGTTTCTTTTGGACAGAAGAGTTGTGTATTTAAACCGACAGTATCCTTTGATTGTTGATATTAGTTTGTTATCCACAGGAAGCCATTTAGCTGCGAATTCTGCTTTTAAACTTTTAACTGTTATATCTTCATTTTTATATCAGGCCAGTTCACTTTTATTTCTGTAAGAGAGATAAAAAGCTTCTAGCTTGGTAGGTCTTGAACTTGAAATAGAGGGAAAGTAAGTCTGCCTCCTGTTCATTTATGTTGGAGAGTTTTGCTCACGTGAATGTCTTGTGGTTGCCCATGTGACTGTTTAGAACCCAGGACTGCCCATCCTTCAGTGAGGATTTTCTATAAGCAGTTACTAGCAGCTTACTTCGTGTCACCACTATCATATGATAGCTTATGATCAACAGCTATCATGCTGTGATACTCATGATGGTTCCCATAACATGAGATGGAGGTCACGGAGTACTGCAGAATTATTACAGCTCCTGGTATCTCTATGTGCACACTGCGATCACAGGGACCTGGATGTCTTGGCTGACACTAAGCAATTGGATGTTCTGCAGGACGCTTTCCTCAACATGTCATGGTGCAAGAAGACAGAGCTTATTAAGGTGGAGCCCAAGAGATCCAAGATGGCGGCGACTCAGCAAGTCTGAGTTTACAGAGCTCTTCCCAAAACCTGGGTAAAGTGAGTTACTCACCTCCACCACACTTACCAAACCACCCAAAAAAAATTTCTAACCTTAATTAGCTGCTTACTATTATATTTAAGCAGTTTAATATTAAGTGGATAATGAGTAAACCAAAGGGATCCCGCAGCTCTCAGAAAACAAAGACCCCTCCCCCACCCTCCTCTCCTCCTCCGGCTGCAGCTGATGTAAAAACAGGCCTTGAAGAGATGATTGCCAGGCTGGAAAGGACACTCGTCAATTTCATCGCAGAATCCAGACAGAGATGTAATGCATTCGAAGAAAAGCTGCAGAAACACAGCCAGGCTCTCGAGGAATTACAGGGCCGAGTGAAGGGGGCGGAGCTAAAGGCCACGACCTCCGAGGCTGCAGCACAAACAGCTGCAGAACAGGTGCGAGCTCTGGAGCAGAGAGTCCGGGCCTTTGAAATCTACATGGATGACCTGGATAATAGAAATCGGAGAAAGAATATCCGTCTTCTGGGCCTCCCTGAACAAGAAGAGAAGGGACAGTTAGTAGTATTTCTGGAGCGATGGCTGCCCCAGCTTTTAAACCTGGGGGCTGAAACTGACCGGGTAAGGGTGGAGTGGGCCTACCGGGTCGCAGTACGCGGATCTGGCCCAAACCAGCGCCCACGCCCGGTCCTGTTCCGGCTGCAGAGTTATAGGGAGAGGCAGATACTCCTGGACGCCTCCAGAAATCTTGGAAAGGATCCTAAAGCCATGATCCATGAAGGATCCAAGATTATGTTATTTCAGGA
The DNA here is from genome assembly GCF_020745735.1 of Hemiscyllium ocellatum. Lineage (NCBI taxonomy): Eukaryota > Metazoa > Chordata > Chondrichthyes > Orectolobiformes > Hemiscylliidae > Hemiscyllium > Hemiscyllium ocellatum. The sequence goes on from NC_083414.1 coordinate 64,702,571, forward strand.
CTTCTCCCCGGCTTTGGCACGAAGGAGGAAGGCGTTTGATGAGGTGAAGAAATGTCTAAGGAACTTAAATATTCAATACACCTTACGCTACCCAGCGACGTTATGCTTTACCCACGAAGGATCCGAGTATAATTTTAGATCACCAGAAGAGGCTAAGGAACTTTTAGACTCGTTTAAATAAATCGTAAGAGACAATTTATGTTGGCTTGCCTCTCCCACACTCCGTGGGGAGAAATGGATACTTTATTCTACTTTACTTTTGCCTCTGGGAGCAGGGTTGTCTTCCTTGCTATGTTATTATACTTAACTGTAATCTGTTGGAGTTGTAATTTTATAGTTATGTGTGTTTGTACGTGGCATTGATGCTATCAGATATACTCAGGTATGGGTGGGGAGGGGTGGGGGTGGGGCGCTCACTGTTAACTCTAGCTCGGTATTATATCTAAATCCTATTAAGGAGCGCCCGGGTCAAGGGTGGGACACTGTTTGGGAGAGGATATGGTGGACCTTTAGAAAGGAAGTAAGGCCCCCTGAGAACAAGGGGGAGGATCTCCATTCAAACATGTTTTTTTTTGTTCTTATTGTTTGGAAATAGTTTCCTTTTTATTATACTGTTATGAGTGTATTAGAGAACATTTTCTCTTGTTTGAAGGATGTAAGTGACTCAACTATACACTCTGGATAATTGTGGATTAGATTAGTAGTTAACTGAGTTTCATTGTTTTTCTTTCTTCTTTAGTATCATTCCTTTGAATTTTGATGATTATATATTTAAGATCTATTTTTATATTAATGTTTGTGCTTGAAAGTTCTGTTTATTTTTGTAAATTTGTCAAAATATTAAATTTCTAATAAAAATATCTTTAAAAAAAAAGGTGGAGCCCAAGAGCTTTATACCATGAGATGATTAATATCAGCTATATATGTAAGGTATTAAAGGTTGATCAGATATCACAGAACACAACTGGCCAGTGGTGCTTGGAATTCCCTTCTCTGGAGTGCACTGAGGGTCACTTAATATATACTCAGTTTGACATTTTTTTTGACCTAGGAGAGATTCAAAAGACTAAGGCTAGCAAGTGGAAAAGTGGAGTTCAGGCCATAATGAGAATCTTATTGAATTATGGAATGGGTGGCTATTACTATTTCTTTTTTTTTTAAATTCAATCACGGGAGGAGGGCACTGCTGGCTAAGCCAGCTTTTATTGCCCATCCCTAAGACAGCAGTTTAGTGTCAACTATATTGCTATGGAATTGGAGTCTGACCAGGTCAACATGGCGGTTTCGTTTCCTTGTGAACCAGATGGGTTTTTTTTCCTGATAACTGGCCATCGATTCAAGGCCATTATTAGACTGTTAATTCAAGATATTCATTAAATTCAAATTGCACCATCTGCCATGGCAGGATTTAAACCCTATGCGCCTAGAACATTACTTGGGTCTTGGGAGTAACAGTCCAGTGATAATACCACAAGGCCATCAATTTCCCAATTTAATGCAGATGGATTCGACTATTCTATTCACTTGTTAAAAAAACCCAAAACCATTGTTTGAGAAAATCCAATCTATTAAAGACATCCACAAATATCTGTACCTTCCACCACCGATGCTCGTAGCAGCAGTACGTGGTATCTGCAAGATGCACTGCAGAAATTCAGTGAGACAGCACCTTCCGAACCCACGACCACGACAAGGGCAGCAGATACACAGAGCACCACAATCTCCAAGCCACTCAGAAAATCAGAAACTTGGAGCTAGCGTAGGCCATTTGGCCCTCTGAGCATGCTCCACCATCCAGTATGGACAAGGCGGATCCTCTATCTCAATGCCACATTCCTCCTGCACCCCCTGATGCCTTTAAATGCTAAAAAAAAGATCAATCTCTTCCTTAAATCGATTCAATAACTTGGCCTCTGTGGAAGAGAATTCCACAAGGTCACCACCCTTTAAGTGAGGGTACGTTTCCTCATCTCAGTCCCACATGATCAGTATCCTGAGACCGTAACCTCTGGTTCTAGCCTTCCCAACATGCTCCAGCATCGAGTCGGTCAAATCTTATCAGGTTTTTAAATGTTTCAATCAGATCCCCTAAAGTCTAGTCAATCCAGGCCCAATCAAACCAATCTCTCCTCATAGGACAGTTCTGCCATTGCTGGTATCAGCTGAGTGAACGTCCCACTGCACCCCCTCAATGTCAGTTATATCCTTTCTTAGATGGAAAGACCAATGCTGGGAACAATACTCCAGGTGTGGTCTCACCAATGCTCTGTATAACTGCAGTAAGATAGCCCTACTTCTGAACTCAAATCCTCTTGCAGTGAAGGCCACCATACCATTTGCCTTCCTAGTTGCCTGACCACGTTCATAGCTTGGTATACAAGGACACCCGGATCCTTTTGTCCATCCACACTCCCCAATGTTTCACCATTTATACAATACTTCCCCTTTCTGTTTATACACTGAGGTGTATAACTTCATATTAATCAGGTGTGGGTACTACATATTCCATGTGTTTGCCCTTTCTTTCAACTTGTCTAAATCACCTTGAAGTCTCCTTGCATTCTTCTCACAGCTCACAATCTCACCGAATTTTGTATTTTTCATAAACTTGGAAATGTTGCATCCGTTTCCCCCCTCCAGCTCATTTATATAGATTATAAACAACTGGGGCCCGAGCACTGATCCCTGCGTACCCCACTAAGCACTGCCTGCAACTTGGAAAAGTGGAAAACTAAGAAAAATTCCCACTCTCTGTTTATTGTCAGTCAACTGATTATCAGTCCTTGCCAAGATACCATTCCCAATCCCGCGTGTTGTGACGGACCTTATCAAAAGCCTTCTGAAAATGACTGACTGGCTTCCTGACTTTGGACAATATTACTGTTCCTGCTCTGTCACTGGCTTAAAATCCTGGAACTCCGTCTCTCACAACATTGTGGGAACTCCGTCTCTCACAGCAGCTCCCAATTGCCATCTCCAGGGCAATTAAGGATGGGTACCAAATGCTGGCTCACATCTCATGAATGAATTAAAGAGTAAGGGCTGGAAGCATGCACTGTGTGGTAGATAGTCACCTGGCTGTTATCTACTCCTCCAAAGAGCAACTTGCAGCTATAGTTAAGGCCAGGCAACTGGGAAGGGTCTTTAAGCATGCCTGGAGTGTGGGACATCTGGACTGCTGCGTGGAGGTCCCACTCCAGGCATCGACACTGTTCACAGGCATTGCTAAGGTCCTAGAGACTGTAAACATCCAAATGACACTGGAGAAGTGTATGTGTGTGTTTGGTTGTGTGTGCACACGCGCGTGTGTGAGAATGCATGTGTATGTCATGTGTGTGTGCAAATCTGTGTGTGGGAGAATGTGTGTGTGCATGTATGTGCACGTGTGTGTATGTGTGAGTGTGCATTCATGTGTGCGCATGTGTGTGTATGATGTGTGTGCATGTGCATATCTGTGCGCGAGAATGTGTGTGTGTGCATGCGTGTGCACGTGTGTGTGTGAGAATGCATGTGTATGATGTGTGTGTGCATATCTGTGTGTGCATGTATATGCATTAGTGTGTATGTGTCAGTGTGCATTCATGTGTGCGCACGCGTGTGTATGACATGTGTGCGTGTGCATGTCTGTGTGTGTGAGAATGTGTGTGTACATGTCTGTGTACGTGCGAGAATATGTATGTGTGCGTGTGTATGATATGTGTGCATGTCTGTGTACGTGAGAGAATGTGCGTGCGTGTGAGAATGCATGTGTGTGTGTATGTGTATGTGCATGTGTTGGGATGGAGTCACAAATCGGGCATGCTAGCTAATGCCACTAATTTACATGCCCACCCCACCTGCAGTCTTACCCCAGTTTGGGCATAAAATTCAGCCGATCATTTACCTTCCAAGGCACAGGGGCTTAAACTGGCAAGAGGCAGCATTGCCCCGATTTCTGCCACTGTGATAGATTAATGTGAAAGTTAAACATTCAGTGCTGCAAGGCTTGACATCTATCAAGGAAGATGCAGCTTTATTTTTTAAAATCAATTTCATTTATAGTTGTTGTTTCCTTCTTTCCAAACTCTCACAGAAGATCATCCTTATTTCTTCCTGATGTGACAGTAATGGATACATATTTCATCTGAGTAGATCATTTACAAGTGCTCTGCTGTCCCCAGCTAAAATATAGGCCTGCAAATGACTGGCTGCCATTGATGGTGAGCACTTAACATGTTGAGGGTGACATTCTGCTGCCTGCTACATTAATGGACACATTAACCAAGATACAAGGTTTAAAGGTCACACACAGCAATGGAACACTCAAATATCACAGGCATTTCTGCAGAGTATTGCCCCTACAAATCTTCTTCAATCTTCTCTTCTGCTCTAAAAAGTTGATATAAACCTTTGAGATCAGCTTTTTGCATCATTTAAATCTAAAATTCTAGATTTGATCTGAGCAAACTCATTGCGCAATGTGATATTCTCTGCCTCGAACAGTCGTTACAGTCAATGTGGGAGGAACCTTGTAATTCAGCACTCGACGTCAGTCCGGGTGACTGTGCAAGCTCAGTGTCTTTCTCGATCCCACAATTGGCTGCCATTACAGCTCCCAGCTTTCACCATCAAAATATCTCTCCTGTTTCTGCCTCACCTGCACTCTCACTGAGTCTCACTCCTCCCTTTCGCGCTGACTCCTGACTCAAATGTTCCAACAGCTTGCTCTCCTTTTGCTGCTAACGCACACCTCAATCCTGAAATCTCCTGCTTCCTTGCCACTTTGGCTGCACGTACCTGAGTGCATCATCTCAGGTCCCCTCATGACTTCCCTCCATCTTCCCCTTGTCCAATCACATTATCAGGAGTGCTTGCAGCTTCCTCAGCCCCACCTGCAATCACGTTCAAACAATTTGCATTTGCATAGTGCCTTTGATGTAACAAAATGTCCTCAGGCACTTCACACTATCAAACTGCTAGCAGGACGTATGATCTGAATATTAATTTATAACTGTGTTAACTGGACCCATATGTAATTGTAGAGTAGTCATAATGGGGCCCTTTACCAGCTTGAATATAAACTGTAGGAGAGGCAGTGTGAAGGACAGTGCAGCAAATTCCTGCTGGAGTTTGTCAGTCTCTGGCAGTGGGTCTGGGGTTGTGAGGGCTTTCTGTTAGCCTCCTCCTGTTTAAGTCCACGGGAGGGTCAGCTTTAAATACAAAACCCTCCTCAGAGAAACCGACAAAAGAAGTGGAGCACCATAATCCTTGGAGCAGTTCCGAGGACAGACAAAAAAACAGAAGGCACAGCAAGTGCCAGTTTCTCTATGATTTTGCCAGTTTGGGGGTTCACCTTTTTACGGCTAACCTTTCCTAGGCTGAGTCACTGAATCCCAAAACGTTAACTCTGATTTCTCTCCACAGATGCTGCCAGACCTGCTGAGATTTTCCTGCATTTTTGCTTTTTTAAAACCTTTGATTGAGCCTACTCCCCAGTGCCCTTTCAGGCTGCACATGGCAGCTTGTCTGAAAGGAGCTTAACCATGATGCCCAACGATGAAAGATCCCTCCTGAACAAAGTCTTTCTCTCCAGGTTCTGGGCTGTGGATGTGTCCAGTCCGGCAGCTGGATTTGCAATCCTTCAGGAATTTTCTGCAGTTCCCTGCTGAACTGCATTCTGGGTAAACTGATGTCATTGCCCACTGCCACGACAAGTTTTACTTTATTACTTGTTGTGCAGCTTCTAATTTTCATTCTCATTTTCTTAATTTGAGCTTGTTTTTCTAATCAATCTGTTCAGAGATGTTATGACACACCTCTGAGGCAGGTTATCAGCCAGTCTCATCCTAGTGTCCAGATAATCTTCACCTACCTATCTCTGTAACCATTAACCTGGGGTGGCTGAGGGGTTAGCACTGCTGCCTCACAGTGCCAGGGACGTGGGCTTGATTCCGCTCTCAGGTGGCTGTCTGTGTGGAGTTTGCACATCCTCCCTAGTGTCAATGTGGGTTTCCTTCCACGGTCCAAAGATGTGCAGGTTAGGGGGATTAGCCAGGGATGGGTTGGGGTGGATGCTGCTTGAAGGGTCAATGGGCTGAATTTTTCCCAAGGCTAACCCGCACACTAGTGGCAACGTAGCATGGTTAATCCATTTAACCTGCCCATCTTTAGACTGCAGGAAACCCAGGTAGAAATGGCGAGAACATACACCGACAGTCACCCAAGGTTGGAATCGAACCCAGGTCCCTGGCACTGTGGGGCAGCAATGTTAGCCGCTATGCCACATCCATTTTGCTCTTTAGCATTAGGAAAATGGATGCACAAGGATGAGATACAGGCAGGAATTTAATTGTCTTATCTTTGAAGTTTCCACATAGAATAACCAACGTCTGGAAGCAGATTACAGACTGTAACAGCTAGATGGCTTAAATATAGAATCATTGATACCAAGGAATAAATTGCAGGCTGGAATCTAAGAAAAGGAAGTTTTTAGAAGCAACAGTGGATTCCTTAAAGTAAAATACAAGCTGGAGTCTGATCGAGGCATTCAGGGAGTTTATATATATATATCACGGATTCGAGAATGTAATTCAGTGTGGAGTACAAGACAACCCCTTTTTCTCAGCACTGAAGTACATGTTTTAGGCCTTTACTCAGCATGTGAATCAATGCCCGTGTTTTGAAGGAATTTTCAAACTACAAAGGTACACAATGCAATCTGCGGGAAACTAATTGACTCCCTAGGGAGGGAGTTGCAGAGTGGAATCATAATTGAGTGGGTCTCGCGGTTTATAAATGGAATAACAGATGCTCATAAGTAAATTACAGGCTGGAATCTAATCACGGGGTTAGGAGAAGGCCACACAGTGAAAGAAAGGTGGTAGTTCCGTTCACAATGTGATAATGACCACATAATCTGCTTCGTTCTGTTGCCTGAGAGTTGAGTATTGACCAGCATACTGTAGATCACTTCTCAGAATAGCCCCATGGGAGCTTTTACATTTACCTGAGAGACAGACGCAGGCTCGGGTTTAATGTCCTACCTCAGCTACAGGCAACACAGTGGCTCGGTGGTTAGCACTACTATCCCACAGCGCCAGGGACCTGGGTTCGATTCCAGCCTCAGACCACTGTGTGGAATTTGCCCATTCTACCCGTGTCTGTATGGGTTTTCTGCCACAATCCAAAGGTGTGCAGGTTAGGTGAATTGGCCAGGCTAAATTGTCCATAGTGTTCAGGGATGTGTAAGTTAGGTGCATTAGTCAGAGTAATAGTAAAAGGGAATGGGTGGGTTACTCTTCGAGGGTCAGTGTGAACTTGTTGGGCCAAATGGCCTGTTTCCACACGGTAGGGATTCTATGATGAAGTCTGTGGTGTGCAGTATGAGCCTTGCCTTTTGCCCTAGGGCCCTGAAGTAGGATTCAAAATCATAAGCTGCTGGCTTGGCTAAAAGATATTAATGCTGAAAGAGGCGAGGCAGTTTGAAAACGTTGATAATATTTTGTTGGGGAAGGCACTGTGGCTCAGTGGTTAGCATTGCTGCCTTACCGCTCCAGGGGCCCTGATTCCAGTATCATGGTGGTGATGGTGGTGGGTGGGTGGGGGGGGGGCGGTGTGTGGGCTGTAGTAGGTGAGGCTGGTTCACCAGGCCCTGTACTGGGTGAGGTTGGTTTACCGGGCCCTGTAGTGGGTGAGGCTGGTTTACCAGGCCCTCTGGTGGGTGAGGCTGGTTTACCGGGCCCTGTAGTGGGTGAGGCTGGTTTACCGGTACCCTGTACTGGGTGAGGCTGGTTTACCGGGCCCTGTAGTGGGTGAGGCTGGTTTACCAGGCCCTGTAGTGTGTAAGGCTGGTTTACCAGGACCTGTAGTGTGTAAGGCTGGTTTACCGGGCCTTGTACTGGGTGAGGCTGGTTTACCAGGCCCTGTAGTGGGTGAGGTTGGTTTACCAGGCCCTGTAGTGTGTAAGGCTGGTTTACTAGGCGGTAGTGTGTGAGGTTGATTTACCAGGCCCTGTACTGGGTGAGGTTGGTTTACCGGGCGCTGTAGTGGGTGAGGCTGGTTTACCAGGCCCTGTAGTGGGTGAGGCTGGTTTACCAGGCCCTCTGGTGGGTGAGGTTGGTTTACCAGGCCCTGTAGTGTGTAAGGCTGGTTTACCAGGCTGTAGTGTGTGAGGTTGGTTTACCGGGCCCTGTACTGGGTGAGGCTGGTTTACCAGGCCCTGTAGTGTGTAAGGCTAGTTTACCGGGCCCTGTACTGGGTGAGGCTGGTTTACCAGGCCCTGTAGTGGTGAGGTTGGTTTACCGGGCCCTGTAGTGGGTGAGGTTGGTTTACCAGGCCCTGTAGTGGATGAGGTTGGTTTACCAGGCCCTGTAGTGGGTGAGGTTGGTTTACCAAGCCCTGTACTGGGTGAGGCTGGTTTGCCGGGCCTTGTACTGGGTGAGGCTGGTTTACCAGGCCCTGTAGTGGGTGAGGTTGGTTTACCAGGCCCTGAAGTGTGTAAGGCTGGTTTACCAGGCTGTAGTGTGTGAGGTTGGTTTACCGGGCCCTGTACTGGGTGAGGCTGGTTTACCGGGCGCTGTAGTGGGTGAGGCTGGTTTACCAGGCCCTGTAGTGGGTGAGGCTGGTTTACCGGGCCCTGTAGTGAGTGAGGCTGGTTTACCGGGCCCTGTAGTGTGTAAGGCTGGTTTACCGGGCCCTGTACTGGGTGAGGCTGGTTTTCCGGGCGCTGTAGTGGGTGAGGCTGGTTTACCGGGCCCTGTACTGGGTGAGGCTGGTTTACCAGGCCCTGTAGTGGGTGAGGTTGGTTTACCAGGCCCTGTAGTGTGTGAGGTTGGTTTACCGGGCCCTGTACTGGGTGAGGCTGGTTTTCCGGGCCCTGTAGTGGGTGAGGTTGGTTTACCAGGCCCTGTAGGAGGTGACGTTAGTTTACTGGGCCTTGTGGTGTGCCCTGATGAAGTGTTATGCCCGAAACGATGACTCTCTTGCTCCTCAGATTCTGCCGGAGCTGCTGTGCCTTTTCAAGTGCCACGCTTTATCGACTGTTGTAGTGGTTTGCTGGGCCGGAGGTAGGTGATTGCCAGATTTGGTTGGTTACAGGCTGAGAACCTTTTAGCTGTTTTCTTCTGGACGCAGGTTGCCCATTCCGGCTGAAAGTATTTCTGGAGGTTTCCTCACATTACCAATACTCTAGGTTTCCACCAGAGAACGTGTGACAACCGAGGCATTGAATAGGGGACTGGACTGTTAACTGGAGAGCAGCAGTGAGTTGGGGGTACGGGTAGAAGGTGCCGGAATGACAGAATAAAATGCTAAGCCAGAGAACCAGCGCACACTTGATAGCCCGAATGATCTCCTTTTGCACTGTACCAGCTCTGTGACTGCCTGGCATCTCATGTTTCCATGCTGGTCAATTGAAAAACGTATGAGAAGGGATGTTTTAACACCTCTGTCATTTTTCCTCTGGGTTTGGCTGGCAACGGTATTGAGGAGATCGATCTCCGATTCCTGGAAACTTCCCGGTCATTCCGGGAGGGAGAACACAGAGCAGAGCAACACCCCCATTCCAGAGTTTTCCAATGGATGACAAGAGGTTAACAAAAAAACGAAACCAGTTAACTCCAAAGCCCTGACTTTGCTCACCTCAATCCTGCTCAATACAAGATAAATGGAACACATAATGAAAATATTAACAGGTTTCCAATATTTGCGGCAAAACAGATCCGGAGGTATTTCTGCTGAGGTCCTTTCTCCCAGCAAGTGATAACTTATTTTGAGTTGAGTTTGGGCCTTTCTCTGTCGGTCTGTGAGGAGAAGCTGAAGCTTGGGTTCTCATTTGGAATTTGACAGCTCCACAATCTCCAAGAAACATCTGTGAATCCGAACACAACATCCACGATGGGTTTTCACCTGAAGCTAAAGGATTTTATGTCCACGGGGAGAGACTCGGTGGTCATCGCTCACACAAGGTGTTTGAAGAGGCCATCAGATCAGTAACATGGGACTCATGGTCTGGTCAGTTTGTCTGTCATAACCCTTGCACTGCTGCTATTGGTAGAGATGGGTGCACACGTGGGACCAGCTCAGTGGAATTGATGTCACAGCGTACAGCCCCAACAGCAGGCCATTCGGCCCATTAGGTCCACACCAACTCTCCGAGGAAGCATCCCGCTCCGTCCTTGCAATCCTGCATTCCTCATGGCTAACCCCAGCTAGTCTGCATACTGTGGGCAATTTAGCATGACCCACCCACCCAACCTGCACAGCTTTGGATTGTGGGAGCACCCGGAGGAAATCCACGCAGAGAAGGTGCAAACTCCACACAGACCGTCACCCGAGGCGGGAATCGAACCTGGGTCCCTGGCGCTGTGAGGCAGCAGTGCTAACTACTGGAGATAAACAGGAGGCTGAAAGAACACAGCAAGCCAGGCAGCATCTGGAGTTGGAGAAGTCAACATTTCGGGTATTACCCTTCTTCAGGACTGCTATAGATCCACCGTGCTGCAGATGCTGTGAGGATGGACCCACCTTTACAGTGTACCTCGGATTCTGTCCATAGGTATCTTTGCATAGAAGATGGCACAGTAGGTTGCAACTTATAAACCTTTTACAGTACTCATGTGAAGGGCTCTGGCCCGAAACGTCGAATTTCCTGTTCCTTGGATGCTGCCTGACTTGCTGCGCTTTAACCAGCAACACATTTTCAGCTCTGATCTCCAGCATCTGCAGACCTCACTTTTTACTCAGGGAGAATGTGCAAACTTCACACAGACATTGACCCAAGGGTGGAATCGAACCTGGGGTCCGTGGTGCTGTGAGGCAGCGGTGCTGACCACTGAGCCACCATGTCATTGGCGCCAGCTGTTTGTGGTGTGTCGGCTGGAGTAAGGCACTGACTAGACATTGAGGGAGACGTCCTCACAAAAAGTACACCAGCTCACAAAAAGTATCCCAACCTATGATCCAGGAGACTTAGGTTCAAAACCAACCTTCTCCACAGATGTATACCATTTTTGTGGGTGGCATGGTGGCACAGTGGTTAGCACTGCTGCCTCACAGCGCCAGAGACCCTGGTTCAATTCCCGCCTCAGGCGATTGACTGTGTGGAGTTTGCACACAGTCCGGTTTCCTCCCACAGTCCAAAGATGTGCGGGTCAGGTGAATTGGCCATTCCAAATTGCCCGTAGTGTTAGGTAAGGGGTAAATGTAGGGGTCTGGGTGGGTTGCGCTTCGGCGGGTCGGTGTGGACTTGTTGGGCCGAAGGGCCTGTTTCCACACTGTAATGTAATCTAATCTAAAAAGCTCCTTCTACAAAAAGAAAACTCTGCAGACGCTCGCGACCCTGTCTCAGAGGGAGAGACATTACCAGGACAACCCCTTCACAATGTGGGCTCTGCCAAATCAGCCCTTAACTTCAGGGGTTCAACAATTGTGCTACGGATTGAAGGTGTTTGAGGAAACAGCTCCACTCCGTTCTCCGTGCCTGCTGAGAGCAACGTCAATGAATATCTGCTCCAAGCTGACAGATATTTTACTGTGCCTTTACACCTCTTGTCAGTGATCAGCTGTCATTCCCTACAACAGCAAAGGCCAGTGAGCTGGTGAAATGGGAAGGAGGGAAATGCTGGGGCCCCTTAAATGTCCAGACAGCCCTATAGCCACAGCGGTTTAGTTGATGTGTTAAAAGAGTTGATAAAGCAATGTCACAACCATAAGAAAGCAAGGCTGGCACTTCCACAACACATTTCCTGATCGCAGGATATCCCAAAGCACTTCCCAGCCAATAAGGCACCTTTGAAAGATCGCCACTGTTTAATTTAGGAAACCAGCAACAAATTTGCAGATGGCAAGACTGAGATAGTGATGAGATAATCAGTGTTGAGTGTTGGTACAAATATTGGCCAAGTCACTGGGGGAGGAATTTGGAGGATATAGTGCATCGTCGAGCAGACAGACACGGCCTAGCTTTGACAACTCGGCAGAAAGTCAGTCCCACTTTCCCTCAGGTTAACAATGGAGTTTCGGACTGGGTTTAGGTGAAAGTGGGAGTCAAACCTCTAATCTTCTGAGGCACAACTGGAATGTGACGGTGAAACACAGGCTCCCATTCCCAAACACCGTCATAGTTACATTCAACGTGGAAATGAGGCGAAATATTGACGGGTTGGTCATATCCTGGCAAGGGCTGAGGGTCTGGTTAGGAGGCAAATTTAAAAGAAACTGAACAGATTTGAGTGAAAGGATTTAATAGACAATGCAAAAATTCCTCGGTCTATTGTGCTTCACCAGCAGTGACTGTAGAAAACGTGTGTGTGTGTGTGTCTGTGTGTGTGTCTGTGTGTGTCTGTGTCTGTGTGTGTCTGTGTGTGTATATGTGCATGTGTCTATGTGTGTGTCTCTGTGTGTGTGTATCTATATATGTGTCTGTGTGTGTGCACGCTCATGTCTCTCTCTGTATGTGTGTGTGGCCTTGTGTGCGTACACACGTGTCTCTGCACATGTGGGTGTGTGCTTGCATGTCTCAGCATGTGTATGTGTGACTGTGTGTGTGCTTGCATGTGTGTTTCTGCATGTGTGTGTGTGTGTGTGTCTGTGTGTGGTGTGTGTGCATGTGTGTGGTGCCTGCATGCAAGAGTGTGCGTGGTGTCTGCATGCATGTGTCTGCGCACGTGTGTGTGAATGTCTGTACGTGTCTGTGCGTGTGTGTGTGTATTCCTGTGTGTGTGTGTGTGTGTGTGTGCGCATGCCTGTGTGTGTATGCCTATGTGTGTGTGTGTATATGCCTGTGTGTGTGTGTGTGTGTCTGTGTGTGCATGTGTCTATGTGTGTGTCTCTGTGTGTGTGACTCTATGTGTGTGTATCTATCTGTATGTGTGTCTGTGTGTGCACACTCGTGCCTATCTCTGCATGTGTGTGTGGCTGTGTGTGTGTCTGCATGTGTGTGTGTGTATAAGCACATGTGTCTCTGCATGTGAAGGCGTGCACTCTGTAGGTGTTTGCGTGTGTCTGTGTTTAGTGTCTGTGCATGTGCACGGTGTCTGCGTGCATGTGTCTGTGCAGTCAGACAAGAGTGGCCACTCTTCACAGTTACTAGGCAACCCATTTCAATCACCTGTCTCATGATCTTCCAAGACCTTTGCAGCCAGCAAAATACATTAAAAGTGTAACATAAGGTACCACGGCAACCAGAATTGCTGATAAAACGATGGAACAAGCAGCAAATGAAATGAATAAAACACATTCAGTGAAGGGCTGATTATTTTAGGTGCTGGATTACTGCCCAAGCTGTTCAGCTGAAAAATCTCTCCCCCAATGTTACCTTGGCCCTTCCTTGTAAATCTTGAAATTGACAGTTTATTGAACACTTCTCCTGCCATTTCTGGATTATCGGATTATAATCTTTGTGAAGGCAGGCAGCAGGATCGGAGCTTAGTTGCTGTCAAGTGCTTGCTATCTATTCACAGCCTCGGACAGCAGTTTGTAAGCCTAGTGCTCTGTTATAGGTTTGCAAAGATTTACTCTTGCACTGTTTGTCAATTTTCCTATTTGGAAAGAAGTGATTTAAACGTTAAAGAGAGATGGTGCTCATGGGAAACATCTCAGAGAATGCACAACTTATTTCACTCGTCTTCTGAAGAAGTCATGGAATTTACAACACAGCCGGGCACTGCAAGGGAGGCATTGGTGCATCCCTTGTCAGCTCCACCAATGCGTAAAGCTGAGGTAGCAGCTCTCAATCACTGTGCTGGATCCTCAGAAGGCTGGAGGGAGACTCTACTTGGCCCCAACTTGGGGAGGAATGTTTCGGCCGGACTCCTGCTTCCTGGCCAATGGTTTCTGTTGTACAAGGTGGGTCCCGGCTGGGGGACAATTGCAGTGGTGCAGTCTGTGGTTGATGAGTGTAGGATTTAGCAACAGGAGTAGACGATTCAGCCCTTTGACCCTAGTCTGCTATTCCATAAGATCATGGCTGATCAAGTTGTGATCTGTTGCCTTGCGGAGGAGAAAGTGAGGACTGCAGATGCTGGAGATCAGAGCTGAAAATGTGTTGCTGGAAAAGCGCAGCAGGTCAGGCAGCATCCAAGGAACAGGAAATTCAACGTTTCGGGCATAAGCCCTTCTTCTGCCTTGCCCCGACTCTACGTATCTGTCTAATTCTGGGATGAGTTCCCTCCAGTGGGACATTTTACCTGATGCTGCACTGCTTATAATATGTCCTGTAACACGAAAGGTTGGATGTGGATACTATGGTATTGAAGGATCCAACAGGCATTTATTACAGTTAACTATTGTGTACTATTCCTGAGACACATAAGTGTCTGGGCAAACATTAAGTTATGATATCACAATGGAGCAGTGTGCTTTCTATCAGAGCACCAGGATTCAGGTGATCCAAGGAAAGGTGGAATACAACACTTTGGTGAGAGACCACATTGTTCTTTGGAGAGGGTTCAGAAGAGATTTACCAGGATGTTGCCAGGTATGGGAGATTCGAGTTATAAAGAAAGGCTGGGTAGGCTGGGACTTTTTTCACTGGAGTATAGGAGGCTGACAGGCGCTCTAATGGATGTTTATAAAATAATGAGAGGTATAGATAGAGTTAACGGTAGTTGTCTTTTCCCTAGGGTGGGGAGTTTCAAGAGTAGGGAGACAGACTTTTAAGGTGAGAGGAGAGAGATCGTAAAAAAGACAGGGGGCAAGTTTTTACACAGAGGGTGGTTTGTGTGTGGAATGGACTTCCTGAGGAAGTGGTGGATGTGGGAACAATTACAGTGTTTAAAAAACATTGGGAAAATTCCATAAATCGGAAAGGTTTGTAGGGATGTGGGCCAGAAGCAGGCAGGTGGGACTTGTTTCATTTGGGATTATGGTTGGCATGGACTGGTTGGACAAAAGGGTTTGATTCTATGCTATATGACTCTATGATTCTGTGGAACGGTAGACCAGAAAAACGGAAGTTGAACTGCTATAAATGGAAAAAGGGAACATTTTGCTACTTGTAAATCAATGCTGGAAATATTGTCGAGCTGAATAATAAAATGCTGCTCTGGACGTTAAACAGGAATAACTTGAGATTGAATAGTACCAGGAATCATTCCTATTAAGGAAATTCTACTCGGCAACAGCCTCCTGATTGGTTGAGTTGCAGAGTGTTAAAAAGCTAAAAGTGCCAAGAGCGGGTGAGAGTGAAAACAGCTAGAGCCTGCAGACAGACAGCATTTCTCCCTCTCTCTTCCTCCATGTGGGAAATGAGCAAAATAAACAAGAAAGTTTAAAAGAAGGAATTCATGTACAAATTCATATAAGGGTGGCTCAGTGGTTAGCACTGTTGCCTCACAGTGCCAGGGACCTGTGTTCAGTTCCAGCCTCGGGCAACTGTCTGTGTCGAGTTTGTACATACTCCCTGCATCTGCGTGGGTTTGCCCTGGTTTCTTCCCACAGTCCAAAGATGTGCAGATTAGGTGAATTGGCCAGGCTAAATTGCCCATAATGTTCAGGGATGTGCAGGTTAGGTGGATTGGCCAGGCTAAATTGCCCATAGTGTTCAGGGATGTGCAGGTTAGGTGAATTGGCCATGGGAAATATAGGGGTAAGGGAGTGGGTCTGAATGGGTTGCTCTTCAGAGGGTCGGTGTGGATTTGATGGGCTGAATGGCCTGCTTCCACACTGTAGGAATTCTACAATTCTATAAGAAAAAGTCAAAGTTCCATGGAATCATTGCAAAATTTAACAGGACTCTGAGTGAAAAATAACTTCTCACCTTGTGGTTTGATCTTCGGAATATTCTTTACCCTGCCACTCATAATATAGGTTCAACTGTCTTCTTTTTTCTTAGTCGTGATTGTGTGTGAGAGAGAATGTGTGTTTTTGTGAGTATATGTGTATTTGTGTGTGAGAGTGTATGAGTGTGTGCATGTACGTGTGTTAGAGTGTGTGAGCATATGGATGTGAGAATGTGTGTGTGCGAGCATGCATGTGTGCGAAAGTGTGGGTTGTGTATAAATGGGTTTGTGCGCAATTGACTGTACATGTGCGTGTGACAGTGTGTGTATGCATGCATGTGCGTATGTGGTGTCTGTGAGAGAGACTATATCCCCAGACAAGAGTGGCCACTCTTCACAGTTACTAGGCAACCCATTTCAATCACCTGTCTCATGATCTTCCAAGACCTTTGCAGCCAGCAAAATATATTAAAAGTGTAACATAAGGTACCACGGCAACCAGAATTGCTGATAAAACGATGGAACAAACAGCAAATGAAATGAATAAAACACATTCAGTGAAGGGCTGATTATTTTAGGTGCTGGATTACTGCCCAAACTGTTCAGCTGAAAAATCTCTCCCTCAATGTTACCTTGGCCCTTGTAAATCTTGAAATTAACAGTTCATTGAACACTTCTCCTGCCATTTCTGGATTATCGCATTACAATCTTTGCGAAGGTAATGACAGCAGGCAGCAGGACCGGAGCTTAGTTTGCTGTCAAGTGCTTGCTATTCCTTTGTGTATACAGTATATGAGCATGTGTGCACATGACAGTGTTTGTGTCTATGTGTATATATGTGTGTGTGTGTGTGTAGGAGAATGTTTGTATCTGTGTGTTTATGTGAGTGTGTGTGCATGAGTGTTTGTGTCTGTGTGCATAAGAGTGAGTGTGCATGTGTGGAAATGTGAGTGTCTGTGTCACAGTGTGCATGTGTGTGTGTATATGAGTGTGCACGAGTGTGTGTGTGTCTATGTGAGTATGTGTGTGAGTTTATGTCTGTGTGTATGTGTGAGTATATTTGCGTGAGATGGTGTGTGTATATATGAGTGTGTGTGAGGGTGTGTGTCTGTGTGTATATGTGAGTGTGTGCGTGTGAGTGTGTGCATGAGAGTATGTGTGTGCATATATGAGTGTGTGTGGGGGCGCGTGTCTGTGTGTATATATGAGTGTGTGCGAGGGTGAGTGTCTGTGTCTTTATTTGGGTGCATGTGTGTGAGTGTGTGCATGAGAGTGTGTGTCTTTGTGCATATGTGAGTGTGTGTATGCATGAGGGTGTGTGTCTGTGTGTATATATGAGTGCATGTGAGAGTGAGTATCTGTGTCTTTATTTGGGTGCGTGTGCGTGAGTGTGTGCATGAGAGTGTGTATCCTTGTGTGTATGTGAGTGTATGTGAGAGTGTGTATCTGTGTGTATATGTGAGCGTGTGCCTTTGTGTATATGTGAATGTGTGTGCATGAGAGTGTGTGTCTGTGTGTATAAGGGAGTGTGTGTCTTTGTTATATGTGAATGTGTGTCCATGAGAGTGTGTGTCTGTGTGTATATGTGAGTGTGTATGCATGAGGGTATGTGTCTGTGTGTATATGTGAGTGTGTATATGCATGAGGGTGTGTGTCTGTGTATATGTGAGTGTAGGTGTGTGTGAGAGTGTGTGTCTGTGTGTATATGTGAATGTGGGCGTGTGCGTGAGTGTGTTTGTATGTATATATGTATGTGTGTGAGTGTGTCAGCATCTGTGTGTGTGAGAGAGACAGTGTGTGTCTGTGTGTATAGTGAGTGTGAGTGTGTGCGTGAGTGTGTCTGTGTGTATATGTGTGTGTATGAGTGTGTCTGTGTGTGTGAGAGAGACTGTGTGTGTCTGTGTGTATATGTGAGTGTGGGCGTATGCGTGAGTGTGTCCATGTGTATGTGTCAGTGTGTGTGTGTCTGTGCGTGTGTGTCTTGTCTGTCTGTGTATATATATGTGTGTGTATGTCTGTGTCTATGTGTGTATATATGTCTGTGTGCATATATATGTGTGTGTCTGTGTGTGTATATAAGTGTGTCTGTGTGTGAGAGAGAGACAGTGTGTCTGTGTGTATATGTGAGTGTGTGAGTGTGTCTGTGTATATATATGTATGTGTGTCTGTGTCTGTGTGTTTATGTGTGAGTCTGTGTGTGTGTGTGTCTGTGTGTATATGTGAGTGTGTGTGTCTGGGTGTGTGTGAGAGAGAGAGTGTGTGTCTGTGTGTATATGTGAGTGTGTGTGTCTGTGTGTATATGTGAGTGTGGGCATGTGTCTGTGTGTTTATGTGTGAGTCTGTGTGTGTGTGTGTCTGTGTGTATATGTGAGTGTGTGTGTCTGTGTGTATATGTGAGTGTGGGCGTGTGTCTGTGTGTATATGTGTGACTCTGTGTGTTTGTTTGTGTGTGTGTCTGTGTGTATATGTGAGTGTGTGTGTGTGTCTGTGTGTATATGTGAGTGTGTGTGTGTATATGTGTGAGTGTGTGTGTGTTTTTCTGTGTCTGTGTGTATGTGTGTGTGTGTGTCTGTGTGTATATGTGTGAGTCTGTGTGTGTGTCTGTGTGTGTATGTGAGTGTGTGTGTGTGTATATGTGAGTGTGTGTGTGTGTGTGTCTGTGTGTATATGTGTGTGAGTGTGTGTGTGTGTCTGTGTGTACATGTGAGTGTGTGTGTGTGTGTATGTGAGTGTGTGTCTGTGTGTATATGTGAGTGTGTGTGTGTCTGTGTGTATATGTGTGTGTGTGTATATGTGAGTGAGTGTGTGTGTCTGTGTGTATATGTGAGTGTGTGTGTGTATGTGAGTGAGTGTGTGTGTGTATGTGAGTGTGTGTGTGTGTGTATATGTGAGTGAGTGTGTGTGTCTGTGTGTATATGTGAGTGTGTGTGTGTATGTGTGAGTGTGTGTCTGTGTGTGTATATGTGAGTGAGTGTGTGTCTGTGTGTATATGTGAGTGTGTGTGTGTATATGTGAGTGTGTGTGTGTCTGTGTGTATATGTGAGTGAGTGTGTGTGTGTGTCTGTGTGTATATGTGAGTGTGTGTGTGTGTCTGTGCGTATATGTGAGTGTGTGTGTGTATATGTGAGTGTGTGAGTGTGTGTGTCTGTGTGTATATGTGAGTGTGGGCATGTGTCTGTGTGTTTATGTGTGAGTCTGTGTGTGTGTGTCTGTGTGTATATGTGAGTGTGTGTGTCTGTGTGTATATGTGAGTGTGGGCGTGTGTCTGTGTGTATATGTGTGACTCTGTGTGTTTGTTTGTGTGTGTGTCTGTGTGTATATGTGAGTGTGTGTGTGTGTCTGTGTGTATATGTGAGTGTGTGTGTGTATATGTGTGAGTGTGTGTGTGTTTTTCTGTGTCTGTGTGTATGTGTGTGTGTGTCTGTGTGTATATGTGTGAGTCTGTGTGTGTGTCTGTGTGTGTATGTGAGTGTGTGTGTGTGTATATGTGAGTGTGTGTGTGTGTGTCTGTGTGTATATGTGTGTGAGTGTGTGTGTGTGTCTGTGTGTACATGTGAGTGTGTGTGTGTGTGTATGTGAGTGTGTGTCTGTGTGTATATGTGAGTGTGTGTGTGTCTGTGTGTATATGTGTGTGTGTGTATATGTGAGTGAGTGTGTGTGTCTGTGTGTATATGTGAGTGTGTGTGTGTATGTGAGTGAGTGTGTGTGTGTATGTGAGTGTGTGTGTGTGTGTATATGTGAGTGAGTGTGTGTGTCTGTGTGTATATGTGAGTGTGTGTGTGTGTATGTGTGAGTGTGTGTCTGTGTGTGTATATGTGAGTGAGTGTGTGTCTGTGTGTATATGTGAGTGTGTGTGTGTATATGTGAGTGTGTGTGTGTCTGTGTGTATATGTGAGTGAGTGTGTGTGTGTGTCTGTGTGTATATGTGAGTGTGTGTGTGTGTCTGTGCGTATATGTGAGTGTGTGTGTGTATATGTGAGTGTGTGAGTGTGTGTGTCTGTGTGTATATGTGAGTGTGTGTGTGTGTGTATATGTGAGTGTGTGTGTGTCTGTGTGTATATGTGAGTGTGTGTGTGTGGATATGTGAGTGAGTGTGTGTGTCTGTGTGTATATGTGAGTGTGTGTATGTGAGTGTGTGTATGTCTGTGTGTATATGTGAGTGTGTGTGTGTATATGTGAGTGAGTGTGTGTGTCTGTGTGTATATGTGATTGTGTGTGTGTGTATATATGTGAGTGTGTGTGTGTCTGTGTGTATATGTGAGTGTGTGTGTGTGTATATGTGAGTGTGTGTGTGTCTGTGTGTATATGTGAGTGAGTGTGTGTGTCTGTGTGTATATGTGAGTGTGTGTGTGTATATGTGAGTGTGTGTCTGTGTGTGTCTGTGTGTATATGTGAGTGTGTGTGTGTCTGTGTGTATATGTGAGTGTGTGTCTGTGTGTATATGTCTGTGTGTGTGTGTGTATATGTGTGTATATGTGAGTGTGTGTGTGTCTGTGTGT
This sequence comes from Hemiscyllium ocellatum, assembly GCF_020745735.1. Taxonomy (NCBI): domain Eukaryota; kingdom Metazoa; phylum Chordata; class Chondrichthyes; order Orectolobiformes; family Hemiscylliidae; genus Hemiscyllium; species Hemiscyllium ocellatum. The sequence continues at coordinate 64,722,768 of NC_083414.1, forward strand.
ATATGTGAGTATGTGTGTTTGTGTGTATATGTGAGTGTGTGTCTGTGTGTATATGTGTGTGTGTGTGTCTGTGTGTATATGTGAGTGTGTGTGTGTATATGTGAGTGTGTGTGTCTGTGTGTATATGTGTGTGTGTGTGTCTGTGTGTATATGTGAGTGAGTGAGTGTGTGTGTGTGTGTATATGTGAGTGAGTGAGTGTGTCTGTGTGTGTATATGTGAGTGTGTGTGTGTGTACATGTGAGTGTGTGTGTCTGTGTGTATATGTGAGTGTGTGTGTGTGTATATGTGAGTGTGTGTGTGTCTGTGTGTATATGTGAGTGTGTGTGTGTGTATATGTGAGTGTGTGTGTGTCTGTGTGTATATGTGTGAGTCTGTGTGTGTGTCTGTGTGTATATGTGAGTGTGTGTGAGTGTCTGTGTGTATATGTGAGTGTGTGTGTGTGTGTCTGTGTGTATATGTGAGTGTGTGTGAGTGTCTGTGTGTATATGTGAGTGTGTGTGAGTGGGGGGTTTGAAGGGGTGCAGTTTAAGTTGCATAAATTAGAAAACTTTTCTTCACACTGTTTTTATAAAAGCTATGTGTGTTACAATAAACAGAGATACGTTCACAGTTCCTGGGGCAGCTTCGTGTGAATTGCCTTTGTCCCTGCAAGCCCATCAAGCAAAATGGTTTGGGTAGTCTTTTGGAATTTTACACCTTCATAAGTTTTGTGACAACTTGTGGAGTAATGGGGCAAGATAATAGTTGCAGTTATCCCAGTTATCCATCAGGACATTTCTACGCTGCAGTCACTTACTACAACACAGTGATATCAGTGTATCTCTTACAGCTATACTGACTGTGAGATCGTCAACCTTGAAGAAAGTCAATACCAAGGTCCATGGTTTCTGATCACTCCAGAGGGGAAGGAACCATGGTCTGTTCAGAATCTTGGCAAGGCCAGTGGTGATGGGGGATAAAAGGTAGGGGTGGGGGGGTGGGGGAAGGAGCGAGATGTGATAACTCTGTCAAGTACTTATGGGTATCATGTAAACAACCATCCTTTTGTCTGTGAAACTTTCTTTCTCTCTCTGGGCTCCATCTTCACCTATCCTCTGAATCCTGTTCCCCTCCACCTCCATAGCTACTATCAATTCTGAGGAAGGGTGACGTGACTCAAAACGTGAATTCTGTTTCTCATTCTACAGGTGCTGCCAGACCTGCTGAGTTGCTCCTCCATTGTCTGTGCTTGTACTATGTCCTACGTTATAAGGGGGGCCATTGGAGATGACAGTGGCAAGTGCAATGACGTGATTTTGGTTTGAGAGCTTCAGTGGAGGCTGAGATACACGAGAGGCTAAGAGATCAGAGAACCAAGTAGAGGGAGGAACACTTCTACATGTCCTTTCTTATTCCCTCTTCCTTTTGCTGCTTGAATAATCTTCTGGCACTTACCCATGGAAGCTGCTCCGTCGGACTATAGGGTTGAGACATCATCGGCAACACCAGAAGTCATGGCCTTATCACAGCTGTACTCACTGTACGGCCCAAGGCATTGAAGGTGCTGTGAACCTTCTGGGCTGCTGCGGATTTCAAGCTTTCTTTCCAAGCACAGAAGTGACAAAGGGATGTTTTGTAGTCGGAAATAATAATTACTATCAGACGCCATTCAGGGTTCAGGGCTGTGATAGTGCAGGGAAGTGGAGGGGAGGTTTACGTATAAAGTAACGTTCTAGCCATCGTGAGGGAGTCAGATTGCCAACTGCGCTTAAGTCTATCCCTGGAGGCTTCATCGCATAACCCTCACCCCTCAACCCCGGCCATTAATCAGCCAACACACCCATCCTGCTTTCCTACATCAACCAGGAAGCAAGCGCCTCACTGCCCATGATGCTGAGCTGTCAGTCAGGCAGTCTTTTTGACCCCAGTATTTTTAACTCACTCATGGGGATGTGTCAGTAAGGGTTTATGTCTTCCCCATGATCGCCTTCTGCTTGTGTAGGAAAGGAATGTGGAGGGACACCGGTCCCATGTGAATCCTGACCTTATTGCTCAGTAGTACAGGCTCAAGGAGCTGAATGTATTCACTTGTGTTTCCATGTTCCTATGACATCTGGCTGCACTTTGCTCTCTCTTCAATTTTTTTTCAAGGGATGTTAGCATCGATGGCTAAGCCAACATTTGTTACATGTCTCTACTTGCCATGGAGATGGTGTTAATGAGCTGCCTTCAATCCCTGAAGCCTTTGGGTGGAGGGATACTCACCAGGATGGGGCGGCATGGTGGCTCAGTGGTTAGCACTGCTGCCTCATTGCACCAGGGTCCCAGGTTCGATTCCAGCCCTGTGCCTGTGAGGGTTTCCTACTGGTGCTCCGGTTTCCTCCTACAGTCCAAAGATGTGCATATCAGGTGTATTGGCCATGCTGAATTGCCCATAGTGTTAGGTGCATTACTCAGAGGGAAATGGGTCTGGGTGGGTTGCTCTTCAGAGGGTCGGTGTGGACTGGTTGGGCCGAAGGGCCTGTTTCCGCCCTGTAGGGAATCAAATCTAATTAGTGAGTTGCCCCAGCCACAGTGAAGAAACGGCGATATATTTCCAGGTCAGGGTGGTGGGTGGCTTGGAGGGGAACCTTCAGTGTTCCTATGTTACTTCTCTTCTCCTTCTCAATGGTAGGTGTCATGGGTTTGGAAGGTGCTAACCCTGGAGCCTCAATAAGGTTCTACAATGTACCGGCTGTGTATCAGCATTGAAGGGAGAGAATGGTGAAGGTCTACTGTGTCATAGAGTCACTGAGATCGATAACAGAGGAAGAAGGCCCTTTGACCTTGCTGGTCACAAACGACCACCCAATGATTGTAATCCCATTCTCCAGCACTTGCCCCATAACCTTGTATGCCATGGCATCATAAGTGCACATCCAAACACTTCTTAAATGTCACGAGGGTTCCTGCCTCTCCCATACCTACAGGCAGGGAGTTCCAGATTCCCAAGACTCTCTGAGTGAAAACATTTTCCCTCACATCCTCCTATCGGAAGGCTGTTGTGAAATGTGAATGGGTTCAGAAAAGGATGTTGCCAGGGTTGGAGAGTTTGAGCTATAGGGAGAGACTGAATAGGCTGGGGCATGGATAGGGTAAGGGGGAGTCCAGAACTAGAGGGCATAGGTTTAGGGTGAGAGGGGAAAGGTTTAAAAAGGACCTACAGGGCAACATTTTCATTGCCAAGGGTGGTGTGTGTGTGGAATGAGCTGCCAGGGGAAGTGGGGGCAGTTGGTACAATGACAACATTTAAAAGGCATCTGGATGGATATATGAATAGAAAGGGTTTGGAGGGATATGGGTCAAGTGCTGGCAAATGGGACTAGATTAATTTGGGATAGTGGGTTGGCATGGACGAGTTGGACCGAAGGGTCTGTTTCCATGCTATACATCTCTATGACTCTATCCCCCTGGCTTACCTTAAATCTATGCCCCTGGTCTTGGGAGCTTAGTGTCAGACTTCCTGAGTGTTGTTGGAGCTGCATTCATCCAAGCAAGTGGGGAATATTCCATCGTGCTCCTGGCTTGTGCTTTGTAGGTGGTGGACTGGCTTTAAGGAGTCAGGAGTTGAGTTTCTTGCCTAGCAGGCTCCCTAGTCTTTGACCAATGCTTGTAGCCACAGCATTTGTTCGGCTGATCTGGTTCACATTCTCGCCAATGGTAACTCCCAGGTTGTTGGTAGTGAAGGATTTGCCAATAATAATTCCATTAAACATCAAGGGGCAATGCTGAGAGTCTGTCTTGTTAGAGACAGTCATTGCCTGAGAGGGGGTAGCTCTCTGAGAAGGATGCACTGCTCATGATTAACGGAGGAGATTAAGGATGGGACCAAAGACATGATGGTACAAAGATTCGTGCTGTGCGAGGAAATTTGGAAACTTTCAGAAACCAGTGAAGGATGACAAACAAAATAATGAAGAAGGAGAAATTGGAGTATGGGAGAAAACTGGCAAGAATTGGGAAAAAAATACAGATAGTGAATATCTGACAAGTTTCAAAGTTAAAATATAGGGTCAGTGAGTGTTGGTTCCTAATATAGAAAGATACCACGCAAGAGCAGGCGTAGACCACTGTGCCTCTCAGAGTTGCTCTGCTGTTCAGTAACATTGTGGCTGATCCCGTTCCCCCACATTCCTGCCCTTTTACCCCTTTGCTGATCCCAATCCCCCACATTCCTGCCCTTTTACCCCTTTGTTGATCCCGTTCCCCACATTCCTGCCCTTTTACCCCTTTGCTGATCATGAATCCATCGATGTCTGCCTCCACTGCCTTATTATAAGCAAAGTTCCAATCTGTCACCACTCTCTGTGAGATCTCTGTTTGAAATGGGTGATCCCTGAGTTTTAAACAGTCACTCCTCATTATAGCTTCGTCTACAAGTGGAAACATCTTGTCTCTATCGACCATGTCCAGAACTCTCAGGATCTTACATGTTTCAATGAAGTTACCTCCAACACTTCTAAGCTGCAAAGTCCAAGCTGTCTAACTGCCTCAAAAGGCAGCCCCTGCCCTTTCTAGGTGTTAGTCCGATAAACCTTCTCTGAACTGCCTCCAGTGTATTTATGCCCTTCCTTAAATAAAGAGACCAATAATGTATGCAGTACTCCAGATGTGGTCTCACCAATGACCTGTATAAGCTCCTAACTTGTATATTCAATTCTGCTCCCTCCAAACAATAACATGATATTGGATTTCTGAATACCTGCTGTACCAGCAGACTGATCTTCTGTGCTTCATGCAGTAAGATGTGCAGATCCCTTCACATCCCCAAGCTCTGCAACCTCTCACCATTGTGATAGTCTGCTTTAGTTCTGTAGTATGCACGCTCACTTAGTTCTCTCTTTTCTCTTTCAATGAAGGAAGAAACTCTTGCTGTCTGTTTCTATATTTCTAGTTAACTTTCTGTCCTACCCTAATTTCACTCTTTCCATTAACCTACTAGTCATTTTATTTTGCTGTACTCAAAAATTCTGTCCGATCTTTGGATAGTTACGTTTGAGTATAAATTCAATATTGTAGTTGTCACAATGAATGTCAGATCAAAAGCTGACATGAAACATGTCTTTGTTCAGCAATGTCCGCACGCTGTGTAACCAAATGAATGTTGGAATTTTGAATGTTATTGCCTTTGAAGGTCTGCGTTTTAATGTGGCACCTGGGTCCTCATACTCACGCTGCAGAAGACCTTTTCCTACTTCCGTTGTCAGTACTTACATGGACCAGGACAAATGGGTCTCACATTCCTGCTGCAGGCCCCTCTCCCACCCTGAACAGCTTGTCCCAAAGCTGAAGGAAGCTTCAACCTGTTGGACAATTGAATAGATTAGATTAGATTCCCTACAGTGTGGAAACAGGCCCTTTGGCCCAACAAGTCCACACCGACCCTCCGAAGAGAAACCCACCCCCCCTATATTTACCCCTGACTAATACACCTAACACTATGGGCAATTTAGCATGGCCAATTCACCTGACCTGCATATCTTTAGACTGTAGGAGGGAACCGGAGCATTCTCCACAGGGAGAATGTGCAAACTCTACACAGACAGCTGCCTGGGGCGGGAATTGAACCCAGTCCCTGGCGCTGTGAGGCAGCAGTGCTAACCACTGTGTCACCGTGCCATCCTAAATAGGTCAAGGTTCCTGCTCACCTTCTCTCTGTATCCCCTTAACCTGCCTCAAATACAGTTATACCCTCCCATCTCAGACAACTGGCCAAATCAGAAGACTGTCTCTCCAGGGTTATGACCACCTCCAGGAATGTCTGTGGGCGACGTTCCCTTCTCTGTTGTGTAATGGTGCCTGTAGTTAAGTCTTTAGCCCAAGAAGGCTGCATTGCTGAAAAAAGGCGATTGGAATGGTTATATGGTATTTTTGACCAGCAAGGACACATGGGCTGAAGGGTCTATTTCTGTGTTGTAGCTTCCTATGACTGTATACCAAAATGTATTGAACTTCAAACACTTGCTTCAAATATCCAGGATATTTCACATGCTGCAAGCTTATTATGTATTACTCGTCCTGCCATCTTCACTGTGCCTCTATTAAGTAAATAATTAAATATATGGTTAATTATTAAATAAACAACGGTCCCTTCTCACATCTTTCCTGATGAAGGGCTTGTGCCCGAAATGTCGACCCTCCTGCTCCTTGGATGCTGCCTGGCCTACTGTGCCTATCCAGCACCACCCTTTTCAACCGTGACTCTCCAGCATCTGCAGTCCTCACGTTCTCCATGCATGGGAAAACGGAGAACTGGGAAGCTTTTAAAGAACAACAGACGATTATTAAGAAGGAAATACGCAGAGAAAAAATGAGGTATGAAGGTAAACTGTCCAATAATATAAAGTCGGATAGTAAAAGATTTTTTAGGTATGTGAAAGGTAAAAAAATGGTTAAGACTAAAATTGGGCCCTTGAAGACAGAAACAGGGGAATATATTGTGGCTGAAGAATTGAATTGGTACTTCAGATCTGTGTTCACTGGGGAAGACACAAGAAATCTCCCTGAGATAACAGTGGCTGAAGGACCTGAACTTAAGGGAATTTATATTTGCCAGGAATTGGTGCTGGAGAGACTGTTAGGTCTGAAGGCTGATTAGTCCCAGGGGCCTGATGGTCTACATCCCAGGATACTGAAGGAGGTGGCTCAGGAAATCGTGGATGCGTTGGTGATTATTTTCCAAGTTCGATAGATTCGGGATCAGTTCCTGCAGATTGGAGGGTGGCTAATGTTGTACCATTTTTTAAGAAAGGTGGGAGAGAGAAAGCAGGAAATTATAGACCAGTTAGTCTGACCTCAGTGGTGGGAAAGATACTGGAGTCTATTATAAAGGATGAAATGACGACACATCTGGATGGTAGTACAGGATAGGTCAGAGTCAGCATGGATTTATGAAGGGGAAATCATGCTTGACTGATCTTCTGGAATTTTTTGAGGATGTAACTCTGAAGATGAACGAGGGAGATCCAGTAGATGTTGTGTACCTGGACTTTCAGAAAGCTTTTGATAAAGTCCCACGTAGGAGGTTAGTGAGCAAAATTAGGGCGCATGGTATTGGGGGCAAAGTACTAACTTGGATTGAAAGTTGGTTGGCTGATAGGAAACAAAGAGTAGTGATAAACGGCTCCATTTCGGAATGGCAGGCAGTGACCAGTGGGGTACTGCAGGGATCAGTGCTGGGACCGCAGCTTTTTACAATATATATTAATGATATAGAAGATGGTATTAGTAATAACATTAGCAAATTTGCTGATGATACTTAGCTGGGTGGCAGGGTGAAATGTTAGGAGATTACAGGGTGACCTGGACAAGTTAGGTGAGTGGTCAGCTGCATGGCAGATGCAGTTTAATGTGGATAAATATATGGTTATCCACTTTGGTGGCAACAACAGGAAGGCAGATTACTACCTGAATGGAATCAATTTAGGTAAAGGGGCAGTACAGAGAGATCTGGGTGTTCTTGTACACCAGACAATGTAGGTAAGCATACAGGTACAACAGGTAGTGAAGAAGGCTAATAGCATGCTGGCCTTCATAACAAGAGGGATTGAGTATAGAAGTAAAGAGGTTCTTCTGCAGCTGTACAGGGCCCTGGTGAGACCACACCTGGAGTACTGTGTGCAGTTCTGGTCTCCAAATTTGAGGAAAGACATTCTGGCTATTAAGGGAGTGCAGCGTAGGTTCACAAGGTCAATTCCTGGAATGGCGGGATTACCTTACACTGAAAGACTGGAGTGACTGGGCTTGTATGCCCTTGAGTTTAGAAGACTGAGAGGGGATCTAATTGAGACATATAAGATTATTAAAGGATTGGACACTCTGGCAGCAGGAAACATGTTTCCGCTGATGGGTCAGTGCCGAACCAGAGGACACAGCTTAAAAATACGGGGTAGACCATTTAGGACAGAGATGAGGAGAAACATTCTTCACCCAGAGAGTGGTGGCTGTGTGGAATGCTCTGCCCCAGAGGGCAGTGGAGGCCCAGTCTCTGGATTCATTTAAGAAAGAGTTGGATAGAGCTCTCAAGGATAGTGGAATCAAAGGTTGTGGAGATAAGGCAGGAACAGGATACTGATTAAGAATGAGCAGCCATGATCATATTGAATAGTGGTGCAGGCTCGAAGGGCAGAATGGCCTACTCCTGCACCTATTGTCTATTGTTTTTCTACCTTCTCACATCACTTACTTTACCAACATAAATTTAAAATCTTAAGAATAAGATAAAAAAATGAAACCACTACTTTCTTACTTACCTTCTACTAGAGTCTCTTAATCAGTAATTAGGGTAATTACATTCTACAATTCTACATTTTTCAACTCCAAATAAATTTAAATACCTTTATCAAATCATGTGATCCTTTTCTGAGCCAAAAGGCTGTTCTATCTGTTGTGGTAGGTTTTGATAGTGTCCAATGCTCGCCACTAGAGAGGGACAATTGGTTTTGTGTAGCTTAAGGGTAACCACTTCATAAATGTGGAGAAAGATGAGGCAGATCCCCATGAAGCATAGAATACTCGGTGTTGGTTTTATTCCACACCACATTCCAGTCACCCAGCAGACCACCTCCCAGCCTCCTTGAGTTACACGGATGCCATAATCCTTGCAAATCTTTGTTGCACTTTCCACAATGCAATATCAACGTGCTTTTTGTAACCCGGTGACCAGAGCTGCTCACAGTATTCCAAGGGCAGTTTGACCAAGGTTAAAATAAATTCAACATAACGTTTTAAAAAAAAATTCTAATTTGGCAGATGGAGTTTAAATCAGATAAATGCGAGGTGCTGCATTTAGGAAAGCAAATCTTAGCAGGGCTTACACACTTAATGGTAAGGTCCAAGGGAGTTTTGCTGAACAAAGAGACCTTGGAGTGCAGGTTCATAGCTCCTTGAAAGTGGTGTCACAGGTAGATAGGATAGTGAAGGCAATGTTTGGTATGCTTTCCTTTATCAGTCAGAGTATTGAGTACAGGGATTGGGAGGTCATGTTGCGGCTGTACAGGACATTGGTTAGGCCACTGTTGGAATATTGCGTGCAATTCTGGTTTTCTTCCTATTGGAAAGATGTGAAACTTGAAAAGGTTCAGAAAAGATTTACAAAGATGTTGCCAGGGTTGGAGGGTTTGAGCTATCAGGAAAAGTTGAATAGACTGGGGCTGTTTTCCCTGGAGTGTCGGAGGCTGAGGGGTGACCTTATAGATGATTATAAAATAATGATGTTCATGGATAGGATAAATAGACAAAGTCTTTTCCCTGGGGTGGGGGAGTCCAGAACTAGAGGGCATAGGTTTAGGGTGAGAGGGGAAAGATATAAAAGAGACCTAAGGGGCAACTGTTTCACACAGAGTGTGGTATGTGTGTGGAATGAGCTGCCAGAGGAAGTGGTGGAGGCTGGTACAATTGCAACATTTAAAAGGCATTTAGATGGGTATACGAACAGGAAGAGTTTGGAGGGATATGGGCTGGCAGGTGCTGGCAGGTGGGACTAGATTGGGTTGGGATATCTGGTCGGCATGGACAGGTTGGACCGAAGGGTCGGTTTCCACACTGTACATCCCTATGACACTATGACTGTAAATTGACCCGCTGTATTGTTTGCACTTTTTCTGGCCAGCTTGATCTCTGTCATTTGTTTTTAATAATCAGTGAACTTGTAACTCCCGATCTCTCTGTATCTTGATCCCATTTTAGGCTCCTTATTGCAAAATGGTGTGCCTACGCAAAGAGGGGTCAGGAAAAGAAAATGTGTGGCAGACAGGGACAGGTACACAATTACATTGCTTAAGAGCAACACCACAGGAAGTCCACTAGTGAGGCATATAAACCTTAGATTAGCTTACAGCCAGGAACTCGGACACGCTGGGCTGGATTGTACATTGATTGCATCATGCAGCTCTCTTCTGGGGATCTGTATTTTATATATATATATATGTGTGCATATAAAACAGTGCCATTTACCAGAATCATTAACATTCTTGGCTGGTGGCTGCATTCATTTCCAGAATGGTGTAAGAGAGAACAAAAAAATCATTCCTCATTCAGTTGCTTTTAATCAGCTTGTACGATCAGTTGTGTTCTGTGGGCACCACTCAGCTCTCCTCCCTATGCCATTATCTCTGATGGAATCAGCAGAGAATGGATGCCAGGTGACGGGGAATGATGATGCAAAGTAAGATGTGCCTTCTCTTCCCGGCAAGAAGAAGCCTAAATTACTTTAAAACCCATCAAGAAAGTGAGCTGCGCGCGCAGTGAGAGCACAAAGATGTGACATGAGAGGGCAACTCAGATAGCCCCTCGGTGAAAGCAAGTGAAGGGACCGTGTGATTAATTTGCACCTATTCATTGCAACATGGCAATGTGCTGACTTGGTGCTCCCTCAACGATTTTGGCGTGAAGCCAAAGCACGCTGCGCTGCTAATTGGCTGGGACATGTACAGCAATGGGCCACAACATGAGAGCCTAGCGTTGCTTCAAACTAGTCTGCGTCCCTCAAAAGGGAGGTGCTGTGCCTGGGACAAGTCACGGGGGAAGCGAGTCCATCTGGAAAGGAGTGAGGAAAGACACAACAGGGGGCAAGAGCGGGCTCCACCATTCCCAGGCCTTGGGAGTAAGTCAGGGCTGCAGATGCTGGAGGTCAGAGTCAAAAAGTGACGAAGGGCTTACGCTCGAAACGTTGACCCTCCTGCTCCTCGGATGCTGCCCTGACTGGCCGTGCTTTTCCAGCACTGCACTTTTTAAAAAATTGATACTTTTATTGAAGAAAAAGGAAATTTTTTACAAATAGCACAAACAAATATAAACACTAATATACCACTAAATATTTAAATAAATAATCACCAAAACGCAACAAACACAAAAAAGAAGAAAAAACCCATTCAACTGCACTGCCCTTGTTGACTCATTCCCAGGCATTGTGCTGGTGGAGGTAGAATGTCATAGAAATGTCCAGTGTCTGCAGGAGGTTCGTCTAGAAACATGGTCAAAGGTTTCTTTGAGTAGCGACCCATGGTGGGCAAATGCTGAAGTTCAGTGACCTGAGCATTCACGGCATGTGAGTGTATCTTCAAATGCTACTCCCTGCTTACCGAAGCAGTACCCTGAGCAGCTATTTGATTCATTAGATGTCCATCCCTCCCTACCAGCAATCTCTCTCAATCAGGGGCCCACACTTCGCATTCATGTACTTCAGCTCAGCCTTTACACTGCTACCAGCCTCACATTCACATCCATCAGCTTGTACAGCCCTGAGCTACCCAGTGTCCCGAGGCTTTCCTCTGCCCTGCAGGACAGGGTGACTCACAACTGCAGGCTGTTGGAGGTAACTGGAGAGGGGCTTTACATCCTCACCCCCTCTATGGGCAGATAAAAGCTGTGCTGTGATTGGCACTTGCATTGCTGAGGCTGGGACCAATCGCTGAGCTGAAACCATCAAAGCTGACGGTGAGCTCATGCTTAGTCTTCCTTCTTGCATCTTATTGTGGGTGGCACGGTGGCTCAGTGGTTAGCACTGCTGCCTCACAATGCCAGGGACCCGGCTTCAATTCCCGCCTCAGGCAACTGACTGCATGGAGTTTGCACATTCTCCCCGTGTCTACGTGGGTTTCCTCCAAGTGCTCCGGTTTCCTCCCACAATCCAAAAATGTGTAGGTCAGGTGAATTGGCCATGCTAAATTGCCCGTAGTGTTAGGTGAAGGGGTAAATGTAGGGGAATGGGTATGGGTGGGTTGCGCTTCGGCGGGTCGGTGTGGAGTTGTTGGGCCGAAGGGCCTGTTTCCACACTGTAAGTAATTGTGAGCTTGTCCCACACTCTTCACTGATTCACAAGACGTGCAAAGCTTGCTCCTCCATCTCTTAATATTGCTACTTCCCTGGACCTATTTCTCCTCTTCAAATTTGCTTTATTTCAAAAATAGACTGTATTCATGAAACAATGTCTTTGTATATACATACATAGTCCCAATCTCAGTTCAGTTCTGTACAGTAGCATTTCAAGGAAACAAACAAACATTGGAGTTTGACTCTATCCAAATAAACCAAAGCAATCTCTCACTTGAACAAGACTATATTGACGTACATTTGAGATACTGGGAGGATCAGATATGAATGGACCCCCATTTCCCTTCAGCAGGAAGACCTCAGACAGTGGTCTTTCCCCACTGCACATTGACAGCAGCGCAGCCCTTAGCACATAATCCTGGACTTTGGTATGTACCAGTCTGCTACACTCAGTTGAGATGAACTCTTTGCTCTGGAAGGCCATCATATTTCGGCAGAGCAGAGAGAGTCTTTCACTGGGTTGCCCATCCTCCAGTCACAGTCGATAATTGCCTTGATGTGCATCCCGGGGGAACAGGCCTTGGAACACAGAGTCCTGCATCATGGAGCTGCTCGGCACGAACCTCGATAAAATCCACTGCATCTCTCTCCAGACTTCCTTTGCAAAGGCATATTCCAGAAGGAGATGTGTGACGGTCTCTACACCCCTACAGCCACTTTGCGGGCAGCATGCAGCAGCGCAGACCAACATTCAGGATCTCACAGACAGTGCCCTTCTCACCACCAGCCAGAGGATGTTTTGGCGCCTTTTGGAACGTCCTGGTGGTGAGACATTCCGCCAAATGACTTTGACAGTCCCCTCAGGGAACCACGTGACCGGATGCACCATCTCATGTTTCCTGCGGGGTCTTGAGAACGCTACATGCTGACCACTTCCTCGAAGACTTCTAGATGTTGGAAGGATATTTCCTCTTCTGGAAGAATCTAGAACTAGGGGTTTAGAAATAACTGGGGTTACCCATTTAAGGAAACATTTTTTTCTGATAGATGGTTGCGAGTCCTCAGAATTCTCTTCCTCAAAAGACAGGGAATGCACCATCTTTAAATATTTTGAAGACAGAGGTAGATAAATCCTTGATGACCAAAGATTATCGGGGATATGCAGGGACGCAGTGTTGAGTTTAAAATAAGGTCAGCTATGTTCTGATTGAATGGTGGACCAACTAATCTGGAAGGTGTTGATAATCCCTTATATAACGCTGGTGATGGAACAGCTCAGGGTCTTAAAGGAGCAACACTGAGCATCCAGTCCTCCTCAAAGTCTCTGTGACACTACCATGGTAAAGTAACATGTAACTCGCGGTTAATCTGTGATAAACAATATTTTGTTAACTCCAAAAGACCCTTCTAGTTAGACCAGGAAGTGGTTTTCCTCCATCACGCTGGACTAAGCAGGGGTTTCTCGCAAGGAGAGTGGTAGCACCCTTTATCCCGACAGTGGCTCACACAGAGAATGGGCTGGCACGCTCAGATGGCACGATCGAAGAATGACTAATCTCTCCCAGCTGCACAAATCAGACACTGAGAATTCCTGATGCATTCACTTAGCAGCCATGCATACTGCAATAGGATAATTTGCTGTTGGCTGCACTGTGCGATGGTGGAATTCCGTCCCCCAGGCTACTGGGCCCTTCAGGCTGGAGTTACTCAACTGGGTCATTTTGTAACCTCAGACTTCAGCCGAGTGGGAAGCCACTGAGATGATGGGTTGAGTGTTAGGTTTCCTGAAGAAGGGCTTATGCCCGAAACGTCGATTGTCCTGCTCCTCGGATGCTGCCTGGCCTGCTGTGCTGGCCTGGCCAGCACCACATTTTTCAGCTCTGGTCTCCAACATCTGCAGTCCTCACTTTCTCCTGAGTGTTATGTTTTTCTGATTCAGTCCGAGTCACGTTGAGTTTATTTTTGGAATATTTATCCCTGTGAGGCTCGGAGAGTTCTCTCACTGTATCTTACTGAACTCACTGTACTTCCAGAAGGATGTTAATGTGTTGGAATCAATTCAGAGAAGGTTTAATAGACTAATACCTGGAATGAATGGATTGCCTTATGAGGAAAGGCTAGACAGGCCAGGCCTGTATCCTCTGGAGTTTAGAAGAATCAAGGGGTGACTTGATTGAAATGTATAAGATGATCTTATGCAATGATCTAAAACATTCCTAGGATGTCCCTCCTATTTGATTGCAGCTCTAACTTATCGCATGCCATTCCCGAACAATTTGCCACTCAGTGAATATCCTGAATTCACTGGCATCTCTTGGCCATGTTTAAAATTCCATTGAGCACCTGGACGAGCACTGTCAGTCTAGAGCTGCCCTAAAACCTACCCTTGACACGGTAGTGTGGACCTCCTTCTGAATGGGGTGGTTGATAGAAGGGACTTTGTCCTCTTACCCCAGGACCATTAGCTGAGTCCACAATACCAGATCATGCCATCCTGGTCCAGTGTGCAGCCTCAGGTTAGAGCAGTCTCAGCCATCTGGAGGAATGTCCCGGGCTGAGGGAAGAAGGTGAATGACCCTTCTCCACTCCACCAACCCAACCCACCACTAACCCCTCATGCCCTCTGCCCTGCCTACCCACTCGGGACATACCCACCCCCACCTGCACCACCTGTAACAGCTGAGCCACCCACTTCCATCTCCCTTCATACCTCCCTCTCTTTCACTCCAGGAGGAAGACAACAGGGCAGAAAGAGTCAAGACAGCTGCGTCCGACATTTGGCCCCTCACCCCTGATCAACAGAGGATCCTGACTCGGTCCACACTGAGCAGGCCTTGCACTAGCAGTGGAGACTGCCATGTGCCCCTGAGTGAAGGCTATCCCCCTTAACTTGACTGAGGCCTGCTAACAACTATCACTGTAGGTGGTGGAAATGGTGGAGCATGATGCATTTTATCCGGAGATTGGTGGGGTGGAAGGTGAGGACCACAGGGGGTTCTATCCTTGTTGCAGTTGGAGGGTTCAAGGGCACCTCCACTAATCTCCAGATACAGCATGTCATCAGATCAGAGGGATGGAGCTAATCTAAAAAGAAAATCGCTGGAAGAGAGGAATGTATTCTGAGTACCTTGTTGACCCCTCCTCCTCAGTGATTGGCCATTTCTGTGCAGGGTAAAATGGTTTCTGATATGAGGTGATTCTTTAAATGGGTTAACCTTATCTGCTCATACGCAGCGAACTATATACTTGGGTAAATTACAGGCCCATTAGATGGCATGTTTAGAAAATTTCTCAACACCTTTTCTGCAATTGCCTGGAGATAATTTCTGTTTTGAAGGACATAGGCTTTCTGAACCATAACCTGCAGGTTTGACTGTCTGCTGCATGAATACAGAGTGAGTTGTAACAATGAACTCTGATCATCCGTTCTGGGAGAGACGCTATCTGCGTTAATGATTACGCAGATGGGCATATTTTGCATTTTTATAGCATCCTGTCGAAATTCAAAATGTCCGAAAGCATGTTGCACCCAATTACTTACTTTCGAATTGCTTTCATTGGCATCCTGTGGCAAATGTTGGCAGACAAATGAACAGGAAGATCCCATGACTGCTGAGTAAATCAATAACTGGCTACTCCGCTGGTGAGGGTAAAAACAATGACTGCAGATGCTGGAAACCAGATTCTGGAGTAGAGTGGTGCTAGAAAAGCTCAGCAGTTCGGCCAGCAGGTCCTGCTTCTCGGATGCTGCCTGGACTCCAGGGAAAAATCCCTGCTCCTCTTTGATAAATATGATATGGGGATGTGGATGTTGGGGTGGACAACGACAGAAGTGACACGACATCAGGTTATAGCCCAACAGGTTTATTGAAAATCACAAGCTTTTGGAGCACTGCCCCTTCATCAGGTAAAGTCATCACCTGATGAAGGGGCAGTGCTCCGAAAGCTTGTGATTTTCAATAAACCTGTTGGGCTATAACCTGGTGTCATGTGACCTCTGTCTTTGATAAGTGTCGTGGGCTATCTTATGTCCACCAAAATAGGCAGGTCGGCTGTGGCTTAACATTGCAGCGGAAAGATGATAGCGCATAGAGCATTCAGTACAGGAACAGGCCCTTCAGCCCACCATGTCTTTGCTAACTGTGGAGTCGTTCGAAACTAATCCCATCTGCCTGCACATGGTCCCTTCTGCATGTGTCTGCCCAAATACCTATTCAACATCCCTGCCATATTTGCTTTTATCAGTTCCCCTGGCAGTACAGTCCAGGCACCTGCCACTCTGTAAAACATTTGCCTCACACATCGCCTTTAAATGTGGTTCCTCTCACCTTAAACCTATGCCCCCTAGTAACTGACATTTCCACACTGGCGAAAAGAGTTTGACTATCGACCGCATCTGTGCCCCTATTCATTATATATATTGCTATCAGATCCCCCCTCAGCCTACGATGTTCTAGTGAGTTTGTCTGGGGACAGTCAGAGTGGGACTGAGGACAGTCAGAGTGGGACTGTGGACAGTCGGAGTGGGACTGGGACAGTCGGAGTGGGGCTGAGGACAGTCAGACTGGGACTGGGGACAGTCAGAGTTGGACTGGGGACAGTCAGTGTGGGGCTGAGGACAGTCAGAGTGGGACTGGGAACAGTCAGTGTGGGACTGAGAACAGTCAGAGTGGAACTGGGGACAGTCAGGGTGAGACTGGGGACAGTCAGAGTGGAACTGGGAACAGTCAGAGTGGGACTGAGGACAGTCGGACTTGGGCTGAGGACAGTCAGAGTGGGACTGAGGAAAGTCAGAGTGGGACTGGGGACAGTTAGAGTGGGACTGGGGACAGTCGGAGTTGGGTTGAGGACAGTCAGAGTGGGACGGGGACAGTCAGAGTGGGACTGAAGACAGTCAGTGTGGGACTGGTGACAGTCGGTGTGGAACTGGGGACAGTTAGAGTGGGACTGAGGACAGTCAGTGTTGGACTACGGACAGTCAGAGTGGGACCGGGGACAGTCAGTGTGGGACTGGGGACAGTAAGAGTGGGACTGAGGACAGTCAGTGTGGGATTGAGGACAGTCCCAGTAGGTCTGGGAACAGTCAGAATGGGATTGGGGACAGTCGGTGTGGGACTGGGTACAGTCAGTGTTGGACTGTGGACAGAGTGGGACTGGGGGCAGTCAGTGTGGGACTGGGGACAGTCGGACTTGTGCTGAGGACAGTCAGTGTGGGATTGGCGACAGTCAGAGTGGGATTGGGGACTGTCAGAGTGGGACTGAGGACAGTCAGAGTGGGACTGAGGACAATCTGTGTGGGCCTGGTGACAGAGTGGGACTGAGGACAGTCAGAGTGGGACTGGGGACAGTCAGTGTGGGACTGAGGACAGTCAGAGTGGGACTGAGGACAGTCAGTGTGGGACTGGGAACAGTCAGAGTGGGGCTGAGGACAGTCAGTGTGGGACTGGGAACAGTCAGTGTGGGACTGAGGACAGTCAGAGTGGGACTGAGGACAGTCAGTGTGGGACTGGGAACAGTCAGAGTGGGGCTGAGGACAGTCAGTGTGGGACTGAGGACAGTCATTGTGGGACTGAGGACAGTTGGAGCAGGGCTGGCAGGAGCTGAATCCTGAGCCAGAGTCTGAGGTGACATCACGAGTCAAAACGTGGCTTAGACTGAGCTGCTCAGGACTGAGGCCTTGTTACTGTGTTAGGAGTGGGGTGGTGTAATAAAGTATTTAGGAATAGAGTACGATTGAGAAATCCTATTTTGGTGAGTAGCGGGTAAGGTTGCGTTATCGGTTCCTAGAGTAGCCTGGAGGAGCCTGGCCTGAGCAATGTTACTCCTGCAATATGTGGGAAATCAGGGACAGTGTTCTGTCTCCCTAGTAACTATGTATGCCCGAAGTATGTTCAGCTGCAGCTTCTGATTGGCTGCATGGATCGCCTAGAGCTACGAGTGGACTCACTATGGAGCATCCACAAGGCTGACAATATCAGGGATAGCACGGTTAGTGAGCTAGTCACACTGTCAGTTCAAATCCTTGGGGAAGTGCCCAGCAATGTAAGTGCATTTGAGCGTTGAAAAAGCCATCTCACGAGCAGCGAATACAGTATACCAACCTCAAAAGCAGTTAAATTAAACCGCTGCTTCACCTGGCAGGGATATTTAGAACCTTGAGGAGGAAGGAGGTTAAAAGGAAGAGGTGTCACATCGCGTACACTAGCGTAGGAAAGGGAGGGTGTCTTAGGGTGAATGAGATATGGTGCAGGATGTTGCAAAGGGACTATATTGTTTCCAATGGGGACAGGAAGATGTGTTTGGAAGATGGCATCACACTGGGGGCGTTGGAAATGATGGACGATGCTCTGTTGAATATTGGGGAAGGATGAGGTAGGGACAAGAGAGAGAAGGAAGAGGGTGAAACACAATGTTCATTATGAAGAGCCCTATCCAACCACACACATGTGGATTAGAGTCATACAGCCCAGAAAAAAGGCCCTTCAGCCCATCACATCCATACCAGTCAATGACATAACTATTCAAATCCCATTTTCCAGCACTTGGCTCATAGCCTTGTATTGCCTTGGAATCGCGAGTGCACACCTAAATATTTCTTCAATGTCATGAGGATTTCTCCTCTCCCACCATCACAGGCTCTGAGTTCCAGTGGGTGTTTTCCTCACATCCTCTCTAATCTCCTGCCAATTACTTGAGCCTGGTCATTGATTCCTCCATGAAGGGCAGAGGTCTTTTCCTGCCGACCCTATCCATGCCCCTCATAGCTTTGTACACTTCAATCATGTCCCCTCTGCTCTCAGTAAAAATAACCTCAGTCTGTCCAATCGCTCTTCACAACTGAAACTCTCCAGCCCAGGCCCTGTCAAAAGAAAGACATATCAAGGGCAGTAATGTGGAAGCCAGCATCGTCTGACCTGATCCGACAGAGGAGGAGAGATTAGGGGAGTGGAATGGAGTCTTTGCAGAAAACGGGGAATGATGAAGGGTCGAGAGTGTGGTGCTGGAAAAGCACAGCAGGTCAGGCAGCATCTGAGGAGCAGGAGAATCATTGTTTCGGGCAAAAGGATCAAGGGTTTGCGCCCGAAACGTTGGTTCTCCTGCTTTTTGGATGCTGTGCTTTTCTAGCACCACACTCTCGACTCTGATCTCCAGCATCTGCAGCCCTCACTTTCCCCAATGATGAAGAGTGGTCAAGATAGCGGTGGGAGCTTGCAGGGGTATTAATTGATAACCTATCAATCGACCACCTTGCAGGGATATTAATTGATAACCTATCTCCAGAAATGAAAATTGAGAAGCTAACCAAGGGCAGGGAAGATTCAGATGGGCCAGTTGAAGGTGGGGGATGGGAGAGGATGTTGGAACTAAAAGGTTCATTGAGAGTTTCCAGTTAAGAATGAGAGCACCACATCTCGTTTCAATTTGCTGGAGGAAGTGGTGAAGGAGGGCACCTGAGGAGGGGTGGGCCAAAGACTGTTGTAAATATCCCAGAAAATAAACCAAAAGATGTGGTTAGGACCTGTATGCATACCTGTAGCAACCCTCTTTATTTGGAGAAAGTGGGTGGAGTTAAAGACAAAGTTGTTCAATATGAGAACAGATTGAGCCAGGTGGTGATAGGTAGAAACTGGTTCACACCTCCATTCAAGGAAGAAATGGAGAGGCCTGACTGTGGCCTGATGGGAAATGGAGAAGAATTAGATGGCCATGTTGGGAAGGGAGACAGTTAGGCCTTGGCATTGGCAGAGGTGTCACAACCAGACAAGCACAAATGGGAAAAGCACTTCTGTTTATGAATTTGGGAAGGAGATGGAAGAAGGTTGTTGAGAGTTGGGGCACTATTGGGCTCTGGGAGGAAGCCTTCAGAGTAGCTGAGGCCAGTTGATAATTTGGAAACCATGGCTTGAAGGTGGAGATTACAGTCATGGGAGGTCAGGCTGAGGGTCAGAGAGTTGGAAGTTGACCTCTGCTAGGGAGAGGTTGGTACCCCAAATGACAGCATGACTCTTGTCAACAGACATGGTGACAATGTTAGTGCCAGATCTGAGGGATGGTGCTCCACAAATTCAGATGAAGAGAGTAAGGGAGCAGAGGAATGGAGGTGGTCATTGTGATCTTTTCATCCAGGCTCCGAAATGGCTGGCCTCACACTTGCCCAGAATGATCAGTTGTTGTTTATGCAGCCATCTAATTGAAGTGTGTTTCTCCTTCCTGCTTTGGCTCCTAATTTGTTCCAAGCTTCAAACGACTGCATATTCCCTCATCAAAGTCTTTAATAAATGTGATGAAAAGCTGAGGCCTCTGGCGCCTACAACTTCTCATATCTTGTCAATCAGATAACAACTACTCTCGCTGACAATCTACTTCACAACCAATTACTGGCTAATGTCATAATTCCAATTTTGGACACTCTTAGATTAGTTCCTTGTCATTTGGGTGGGCCCTTATTAAATGCTTGCCAAGTGTGGATAACAGAAAGCAACCATCGAGATTCTGCTATTCACCATGACTGGAAAATTATTTGATTTATTTATTGTCACATTGTTCTGTTACAAAATACGGTGTCACTCTCCAACGCTGCCTTAAAACACAGAAAAATAAACCAAAGCATAGAATATAAAAGGCAGAAGTGAAGGACGTGTCCAACTTTACAGTTCTTCTTGTTAAGTGCTCCTTCATGGGCCTGGCAGCCAGGCACGGGTCCCCTTCACTGAGCTGTCACCATGGAAACGACAGTTGCCACTCTTTGGCGCCATCTTGTTTCCACCGACGTCCTACCCACTATGATGGACCACACCAGTGCAGATGCCTCTGATGCCGTGGGGTGAAATACCAGCCCAAACCCATCACCCGCTGCCGCTGTGAGTCTGCTTCGGGCCCGCTTCGCCCACTCAGCCTCTGCCGATACCGCTGGGCCCAAACTCACCTCCGCTGCCTCCTCCATGAATCTGTGCTGGACGCAGACGCTACTGGGAACCCAAACCGGCAAGCAAGCTCTTCACCAAAACCTGCTAGAAAATAGAGGAAAACCAAAAAAAAACTGAGAGTAAAGAGGGAAAGAAGAAAGGTGAATGGAGTGGATGAGCCCTGGGCTCAGAAGCCCGACTCCACCGCCATCTTGCTGGAGGTTAGTCAGACAAATCCATGCTGATTCCTGTCCCAGTGCTCGGTCACTCTGTCACGAATGATAGCTCCAGCAAGCTGCCCACGGTAACTCTTAAACTGTAGCTCCTCTCTCCCATCCTTCTTGATCAATGGAATGACATTCACTAACTTTTAATCCAATGCAATGTTTAAATCTCCAGGCCTTTGGAAAATCATGCCTGATACATCTATAACTCCTCACCAGTTGATTTGAATAGCCTGTGTTAATTCTTGAGGGGTTATCTGCGCAGAATGCTGTGTGACAGAAGCTTTTTCTAATATACTCACGAGGACAAATTCAAATCTGCCAAATTGGAAATGGTAACGACATCATTTACTGATCATGCTTAAGATTCCCCTTGTTGTGGATGCAGACCCTTTGGCATGCAGGTCATCCCTACGATGAGCATGCCACTCAGACCTTCCCCCTAGTTTGGCATTTCCTTCGCTAATCCATCTAGCCTGCACATCCCTGAACAATTTAGCATGGCCAATGCACCTCACCGGTACATCTTTGGACTGTGGAGGGGAGGAAACCCAGGCAGAAACATGTAAACTCTGAGTAGATAGTCAGCCAAGGATGAAATCAAACCCAGGTCTTTGGTGGTATGAGGCAACAATTCTAATCACTCAGCCACCACACCACCCTAAACTTTACCATATACTCTGGTGGGATTTGAACCCAGGTCCCCAGAACTTTACGTGGGTCGCTGGGTTAACAGCCTAGCGATAATACAATCAGGCCACCACTGTGGTTAGTGTTGCCTTTGCCTTTTAGGGATATAAACTGTTTTATTTATTTTGCATCAAATTTGCTTAGGAGCTGTTAAATCTCCATTTTCCACCACTTTCTGCTCTTAATTTCCAATTTCCAGCATCCATCGCACAGTGTTTAATTATGAACTAAATTAACTTGAGGTCCCGAGCTGTCAGACTAAACGCTGTGTTCGTTTGGTTCAGAAACCTGGCATTTTTTTTGTGTCTCTGTGGGATGCCCCATGAAGTAATTTTTAAATTAGTGCAAGGAGCTGCCTTCATTTCAAATGCAATCCTCCTTGTGAATGATCAAAGATTAAACAATTCCAGTTTGTCAGAATAAGTCGATCGCAGTCCCAGCTTTGTATCTTCTAACTTGGTTTAAAAGTTTGTTGGTTTCTTGCTCAGATTAGGTCTACAAATCAAAGGGGATCGTGTTTCATATTCTTCACAAAAGGCTTCTTAAGGCAAACAGAATGAATAATTAAATGGTGTTCATGATTACTTTACAGGAAGTCCACTGCTGATTGGCATTCTAATGCAGATCAGTCATTCTTTGACCTGATTAGAGTTGCTGCATGTAATTATAAGTGAATTAACAGTTGGTGGGCTTTAGTGAGCAATTTTGTTTTGATTGTGTTAGTCAGATCCAGACATTAGCCATAAATTAGATCACACATCACTAATTCCATGCTTCAAACAGTCTGATGAAGTCAATGTTTGAAAAGGGAAGTGCTGTATTACTGGGAGAAGAGCTCAAGAGCAGGAGCTACACATCGGATCCGTCAATTCTGCTGAAGTGGGAAGGAATGGATGGGATGGGGCTCAGTGGTTGGCACTGCTGCCTCACAGCGTCACGGACCCAGGTTTGATTCCCACCTTGGGTGACTGTCCGTGTGGAGTTTGTCCATTCTCCCCATGTCTGAGTGGGTTTCCTCTGGGTGCGGTGGTTTCCTTCCACAGGTCCAAAGATGTGTAAGTTAGATGGATTAGCCATGCTAAATTGCCCTGGGAAGTGCAAGATAGGTGGGTTAGCCATGGGAAAATGCAGAGTTATGTGATGGGTCTGGGTGGGGCACTCTTCATATGGTTGGTGTAAATCTTGTGGGCCCAATGGCCTTCTTCCACACCATGGGGATTCTATGATTAAGATCAATGTTTTAAGCCTTCATCAGAACAGCGAGACATATAAATTAGCTACACTAATAATCCTTTTTAGAGCATTTTTACTGCAGAAACATATATCAAGGCGCTGAGAGCGTTATCGGACAAAATTTGAACCAATTCATGTGAAGGGATATCATATGGGTAGTTAACTAACTTCCTGATCGATGTGGACTACACTGACTGGGCCAGCATTTACTGCCCATCTCTAACTGTCCTCGACAAAGTAGAGTCGTAGGTAGATAGGATAATGGAGAAGGTGTTTCGTATGCTTTCCTTTATTGGTCAGAGTATTGAGTACAGGAATTGGGAGGTCATGTTGCGGCTGTACAGGACATTGGCTAGACCAGTTTTGGAATATTGTGTGCAATTCTGGTCTCCTTCCTATTGGAAGGATGTTGTGAAACTCGAAAGGATTCAGAAAAGATTTACAAGGATGTTGCCAGGTTTGGAGAGTTTGAGCTATAGGGAGAGGCTGATCAGGCTGGGGCTGTTTTCTCTGGAGTGTCGGAGGCTGAGGGGTGACCTCATAGAGGTTATAGAGGGACATGGATAGGGTAAACAGACAAGGTATTTCCCTGGGGTGGGGGAGTCCAGATCGAGAGGTTTAAGGTGAGAGGGGGAAAAAAGAAAAGGAACCTAAGGGGCAACTTTTTCATACAGAGGGTGGTGCATGTATGGAATGAGCTGCCAGAGGAAGTGGTGGAGGCTGGTACAATTGCAACATTTAAAAGGCATCTGGATGGGTATATGAATAATAAGGGTTTAGAGGGATATGGACCAAGTGC
Source organism: Hemiscyllium ocellatum (assembly GCF_020745735.1). NCBI lineage: Eukaryota > Metazoa > Chordata > Chondrichthyes > Orectolobiformes > Hemiscylliidae > Hemiscyllium > Hemiscyllium ocellatum. The sequence continues at coordinate 64,746,411 of NC_083414.1, forward strand.
TGGGAACTGGGATTAGATTGGGTTGGGATACCTGGTTGGCATGGACGAGTTGGACTGAAGGGTCTGTTTCTGCACTGTACATCTCTAAGACTCTATGACTCTATAAGATGGATGTGTACCACCATCGTGTTCCGTTACAGTCTCTGTAATGTAGGTGCACCCACAGTCCGGTTACAACAGGAATTCCATGAATTTGACCTAGTGACCATCAAGGAATGGCTATATATTTCCAAGTCAGGACAGGGTGTTGTTTTGGAGGGGAACCTTTAGGTGTGGTGCTCCCTTGCTGTCCTTGCCCTTCTGGGTGTCAGAAGTTGGTGTTGATGGAACCTTGGTGACTTTCCACAGTCCATCTTGTAGATGGTCCACACGACTGTCACTGTGCATCAGTGGTGGAGGGAGTGAGTGTTAAGGGAGGGTTGGATGAGGTGCCAGTTAAGTGGTCTGCTTGTGGCCTTGATGTTGTTGAGTTTCTTGAGTTAGGACCCACACTTATCCTGACAGGTCGCACTCCTGATTTGTACCTTGGACCTGATGGTTAGGAGGGAAGATAGTTTCCTCTAACCTGCTGTTGTAACCGCAGTATTTATCTGTCTGGTGATAACTCCCAGGATGTTGATAGTGGGTGATTCAGTGACGGTAATGTCATTGAAGGGGAGAAGGTTAAATTCTTTCTTGTTGGAGATAGCCATTGCTTGGCACAAACATTACTTGCCACTTGTCAGCCCAAGCCTGAGATGGAACTTAATCTAGATAAATGTGAAGTGTTAAATTTTTACAAGCCCAGATCTTGTTGCATTTGAACATGTATTGCTTCAGTAGCTGAGGAGTCACAAATGCTGCTGAACATTGTGCAATCATCAGCAAACATCCCCACTTCTGACCTTACGAATGAGGAAAGGTCATTGATGAAGCAGCCAATGGTGGTTGGGCCTGGGATGTACATAATGAGCAACAGAAGTCAAATCCTAAGAAGTTGCCAGTTACTCATTAGGTCATCATGGATTGAGTTCATGCCAACATTGGCATGAATTCTGAGACATCTGTTCTCAATATGAGCTAAGGAATCAAATGCTGTAGGTTTGCATAAGACAGCATCCCTTTATCCCCCTGCTGTCACGTCTGCCATTCTGGCCTGAGGTCGTTTACATAGACTTGACCCGATTGCCAAGTCAGTGCAGGGATTTAGGTGGGGTGTGACATTTTCACAATCATCTGCTCTAGTTTGGCTGCAGTGGTACTATTTTTAATCCATTGTGAATGATGTACGTGAGGGCAGTCACTTTATAAACCTCGCAGGAAAAGAGATCCAGGAAAGGGGGGGGGGGGGGGCCTCCAGAAATTGCTGGAAAAGCTCAGCAGGTCTGGCAGCATCCGTGGAGAGAAATCAGAGCTAACGTTTTGAGTCGAGTGGCCCTTCAGTGGACCCACAGTTCGTTGCCTGAAGTACAGTTCGTGCATGTTAAGGGAGTGCGGGTTTTGGTTGAAAGGAGCTAACTGTGTCATTCGTATTGACAGAAGTGAGCTTGACAATGAGTGTTCACAACCCTTTTAATTTTTACGGTTCCTCTAGATTTTCCAGCCATTTTAATATTCTCCCCTAACGTCTCCCATGAGCCTTAGTGCATGGCCTCATTGGACAACAGCAATCGTCAATACAGAATGAAGTGACCTGGTTCACCTTAGGTTGCCTGAACAAAGATAATAAATGCATTTAAATGGAATATTTTAGGCTCTTGACCTATTCTCAACTTTGGATAATTGCATTTCTGGGAATGAGATTTTCTCTGGACTCAGGACTGGTTTACTCCTGTCATTTGTGACCTCAAAACTTGACAGTATAATTGGTGTCTGCTTTCGGGCCAACTCTCACATAAAGAGCTTTCATGTTCAAAGAACAAGCCGAGAGTTGTAGCAAGTAAAACGGAGTACACATGAATAACACGCCATTGAATCAGTACAAAACAAATACTAGTGTTTAATTTGAGTCTTGTCATCAGGATGTCCCAGAGCTCTTCCCAACTGATGAAGTATTTCTGAAGAGTACTCTCTCCTGTTAATGCAGAGGTACACAGCTGTGAATTTATGTTCAACAATATCCTGTTAAACAGCAAGGAGGTAAATCACTTGCTATTTCTCCAATGAGATGTCGATCTTCAAAGGTGGATAGAATACATTCCACAGCACTATTCAAAGGACAGCAGGAATCTTCTGGCAAATATTATCCCACAATTAACGTTACTAAAGCAGATAAGTTGGTCCTGATCTCCTTCTGGTGTTTTTGCTGTGTAGAAATGGGCTGCCCTGATTCCTACTCTGTGACAATGATTACTCTTCAAAAGCACTTCGTTGCTTGTATGGCACTTTAATATGTCCCAAGATCATTAAAATATGTTATATACATATAATTTCTTTCTCTTTAATTTCCCCCTATGAGTTAATTCCCACTAATGAGTCCTTAGGAAGAAAATATATTTACTTAGCTATACAATAAAATGCCAAAGTCTAAGAATGTTACAATTGTGTTCTGATCAATAATAGCTTTAAGCTAAATGTTTCGCACTTTTAGCTGCTGAGCAGTGTCAGTTAGATTCCCCTTACTGGAGTGAACAGTACAGCTGTTCAGTTTTTTTTTCTCACTGTTCATCATTTGCACAGATATCTTTTGTATAAACAGTATGCTTATCCTCTTTATCCTCAAAAGGAATTCCATTTTCTTTCTTGCTTGAAACAGTGTCCGTGAAACTAAACTTTCCCTGTTGCGACAACTTTATCCCCTTAGTAACATGTCACCAATTACACAGGGCTATAGGGCAGGAACAGGAGCATGGAACTTAATTCGCCAACTCTTCTAAAGAGCTGGTACAGGCACAGTGAACCAAATGGCCTCATTCCGCACTGGATCATTTGATGATTGCATTCTTTCTGCCCAGCACTTTAATACTTCCTCCATAGCTGGAGAAGGGAACTCAAACTTCAGATTCCGCAGCAGAAACGTGAGAAGAGCTTATTGAGTGGTGAGCAGCTTTGCTGTCGACTCAAGCCTGCAGCCAAGGTCTCTGTTGCGGTCGTTCTGAGAAGCATCTGCCTCCTTCTTTCTATTTATTAGTTTATGATAGTCAGTGTTTCTTTGTACCTCTCTTTCTTGTTCTTCTCAACTCCAAGAGCTCACCGACTAACTCGTCCTTCTGATTATATTCTCACTGCATTGAAGTTGAGACAATTGGATGTCTCTGATTCTAACTCACTCTTTCTCTGGGACATGTGATTCTTGCATTTCTCGCCCTGCCCTGTCCTCTTTTCACCTTCCAACCGTTTGCTTCTTGGACCATCACTGATGCCTATTCCTCCCTGTCTCTGGAAGCAACTCCAACTTGTCATCCATCTTAGATTTCTGCATACCTTCACCTCTGACCTTTTGTGCAAGCCAATTTCACTGGCTCTCCCATGAGTGGCTCATGCTTTTATCTGCCTGGACTGCAGACTCTGGAATCCTCTACTAAAATCTCTTCACCTCCTTTCCAGACCTTAAGATGCTCCTTAAAGCTTTCACCTTTGACCATCCTTTGGTCATCTACCCTAGTATCTCCTCTGTGGCTCTGCACAGAATTTTAATTCATAAACTCTCTTTGTCTGTTTTCTATGTTAACAATGTGATTTGAATACTGGGGGAAAGTCTTATAGGGGTCTGAGTGACGTGGACTATGGTGAGGTGTGTGATAGAATCAGACAACAGCCCCAAGTAGGATGAGGCTGGATGGATGATAAACCATTTTCCCATATTCATCTTGTACTCTGCAGGACAAACACAAGAGTGTCAAATTTCAAACAAGGGAGGTAGTCTCATCGTGTTAAATATTAATCCCTGTTCTTTTCAAAGGCGAGTTGTAAATTATCTGTCAGCTTTTCACAAGGTCGTTTGGGAAAAGAAAATACTGAGGTTGTGAAATTTGCTATATAAAATCTTTCTAAGTCACGGTGAGTTTTACTTAAACCCAAATGTGCAATCAGTCACAAGCTGATGGAATGATAGAACAATATTGAGGGACAGAATGGCCGACTCCTGTTTTAATTTATCTCAACCACAAACAACATGGAGTCTGACCCTAGACAGTAAGATATCTCACAGCATCACAGGATTGTTATGGCTTAGAAGGCGGCCATTCGGCCTACCTGTTCTGTAAGGCAGTGCTAATCTCCCGCCTTCTCCCCATGTCCTGTACAGTCTCCCAGCACGGAGGTCTCCTCCTTGTGTGGATACCTTCTTCATCTTCGATGTCCATGTATCCCAGCGTCCTAGCCAGGAGTGATGGTTTCGGCATGGCATCGCTGTCTTCTTCAGCTGAGGGATCCTGCCCAGTATTCCAGAGGCCGAGCTGCATCTCCAGGGTATTCCATCATCATAGAACATTACAGCACAGTACAGGCCCTTCGGCCCTCGATGTTGCTCCGCCCTGTCATACTAATCTGAAGCCCATCTATCCTACACTATTCCATGTATGTCCATATGCCTGTCCAATGACGACTTAAATGCACTTAAACTTGGCGAATCTACTACCGTTGCAGGCAAAGCACTCCATACCCTTACTACTCTCTGATCCTTACATCAGCTTTTCTCAAGCCCAGGAGCCAGTAACTGAATTGTGATGAAGTTGGTCTTTATTTTACTTTTCTTTATTGTTATGTATGACTTCTGTCACTGATGTGGGTGCCGTTGTGGGGCGACTTATAAAACTGTATTTTTTATGTGAAGGTACACGTGACAATAAATTTCTTTTCTATTCTCTCAAAGTAATCATCCAATGCCTGAATTGAAGCTGCCATTTCCATGTTTCCAGGCAGGATCACCCCACCATTTTCTGTTTTCAATGATAGACATTTGAAAACTACTGACCAGGGTCCTCATAGAGGCATAGAGTCCTACAGCATGGAGTCAGGCCCACTGGCTCTAACTGCTCCATGCCAACTAAAATGTCCATCCATGTTAACCCCATTTCCCTGCACTTGGCCCATATCCTTCTAATGTTTACCCGACCATGTATTTGTCCAAATACCTTTTAAATGTTGTTAATGTACCCACCTCAGCCACTTCTTCTGGCAGCTCAGTCCATATGGGTACCACGCTATGTGTAAAAAAGTTGCCCCTCAGGTTCCCTTTTATTCTTTCCTCTCCAATCTTAAACTCATGCCCTTTAGTCCATGATTCCCCAACCCTGGGGAAAAGTCTGAGTGCATTCACCCTATTCCTGCCTCTCACAATCTTCTACACTTCTATAAGATCACCCCTCAGTCTCCTGTGCTCTAAAGGAAAAGGTCCTGGCTTGTCCAAACTCTTCTGATAACTCAGTCCTGGCAACATCCTTGTAAATTTTCTCTGCGCTCTTTCATGTTTAATAACATCCATCCTATAGCAAGGTGACCAAAACTGAACACAGTACTCCAAGTGCGGCCTCACCAATATCCTGTACAACTGCAATTTAACTTCCCAACTTCTATGCTCAGTGCCCTGACGATGAAGGTCAGTGTGCCAAAGGCCTTCTTCGCTGCCCTGTCTACCTGTGACTCCACTCTTGAATGTGAATGCCACTGTGCCCAGGTGCCAACTGCAGGGTAAGCTTATACACAAATTGTATCTATCAGACTGGACAAACTACTGAGGAGTTTGTGCCTTTTTTGGTGGCATCATTCCTTTCAGGCAAAACGTAGACCTTGGGGTGGGTCAAGAAACCCTCCATTCATTGTTTAGTTTCCCTTGCGTAACCTTTAAAGTAGAAATGCATTGCCCGGATTTACTGATCACATTGTTGGTTCATGGAGCCCATGAGTTAATCAGACATTCAAACCAATCTGCTGTGGTATCTGTTGAGTGGAGCCTGAGGAAATAAAACAACGAATCAGATATTCTCGTTGACAGCCTGTCACTGGGCCTGTTTTTAGTCCTGCCAAAATCCATAATGCAATTCTGTCAGAAGCCTCTATGTCAGGCCACAAGAGATTGCCATCGAAAAGTAGGTCTGGTCCCTCAGGGTACAGCTTTCAGGAAACTCAATACTCTTCTCTTTACCGCTGCAGCAAATTTACTTCAGGGTCTTCCCACACAACACGCTTCATTACATTGCTTTGGCCAGACAAGCAAAGCGCACTTTTCTGACTTGTTTATCGACTGGAATTTGTCAGGACGTGCATTACAGAGACGTAGAGTCATCCAGAACAGAAACAGACCCTTCGGTCCAACCAGTCCATACTGAACATTATCCCAAACTAAACTCATCCCAGCTGCCTGCTGCTAGCTCATATTCCTCCAAACCTTCCCTATTCATGGACTTATCCAAGTGTCTTTTGCCTTCATTGCCCAATCCTTTGAGTATAGGAGTTGGGATGTCATGTTGGGGTTGTACAGGACATTGGTGAGGCCTCCTCTGGAACATTGTGTCCAGTTCTGATCAACCAATGATAGGAAGGAAATTATTAAGCTGGAGTGGGTTCAGAAGGGATTTCCCGGGATGTTGGCAGGAAGGGAAGGTTTGGGTTATAAAGAAAGGCTGGATAGTTAGGACTTCTTTCACTGAATGTTGAGAGGTGACCTTATAAAATCATGAGGGGTATAGAGAAGATTAAGGGTATGTGTCTATTCCCTAGGATGGGAGACTTCAAGACACAGGGGGCATATTTTTATGGTGAGAGGAGAGAAATGGGCAAATATTTCACACAGAGGGTGGTTCATGTGTCAAACGAACTTCCTGAGGAAGTGGGGGGGGTCGCACAATGCAGTTTTTAAAAATTTGGAATGGATGAAACCAAATGGGCATATAAAGGAGCAGTATTCAGATGAGGCACTCCTTGCAGCTAACGTGGCCCATGAACCTGGAGAGCAAAACCATGATTGCCACCTACTCCAAACAGACAGGCTTTGATGGCTGAACCAAAAAGTGTGGTGCTGGAAAAGCACAGCCGGTCAGGCAGCATCCGAGGAGCAGATGTTTCGAGCATAAGCCCTTTATCAGGGCAAGAACTTATGCCCGAAAAGTTGACTCTCCTGCTCCTCGGATGCTGTCTGACTGGCTGCGCTTTTCCAGCAACACATTTTTTTGACTCTGATCTCCAGCATCTGCAGTCCTCACCATCTCCTAGAACACATGCCATCCAGCTGTAATGTACACTCAAGCCTTCTGGAAGTCAAGGTGTTGGTCCAAACATTGTTCTTTTTCCTATGCTTGCACATCAGAAAAATGTTTCCCTCGTCTCTCTCTCTTTCTCTCTCTCACCCCTACCTGCCCCAACTCACTCCACCAAACTAGACTGGGAGTTTATCTGCCTCTCCCATGAGAATACATGGCCTTTCAAGAGGGCGGAGAGTGTGTGTACTGCTTATCGCCATGTATTACAGTGGGCCATAGTCAACTGCCCTGGCTACACGTGTACCTGATGTTAAGGAACAGATCCTTCAGCATTGATCTCAGCACCAGCGATGAGCTCGTTCGATCCTGCAAAGTCTTCCGTGTGTTAAAGTGGGAGTGCTATCTCACAGATTAGTCAAGTCACAGCCTGACATAATCATACTCAGGCAATCATACCTGACAGACAATGTCCCAGACACCATCATCATCATCCCTGGATATGTCCTGTCCCATCAGCAGACTTGGCAGTCAAGGTGGGGCATAGTCAGGGGGAGTTGCCCTGGGAGCCCGTATCATTGACTCTGTCCCTATAAAGTGCAATCGCTTCGGTTCCAAACATGGACAAAGAAACCTCCTGCTGCTAACCACATACTGTCCTCCCTCCCATGTTGAACAACACTTGGAGGAACACTTTGGAAAGTAAGGATGTAAAATGTACTCTGAGTGGGGGATTTCAATGTTCCACCACCAAGAGTGGCTCGACAGCAGCATTACTGATCAAACTGGTTGGGGCCTAAAGGACATAGCTGGGTCTGTGGCAGAGAGTGAGCCAATAAGAGGGAAAAACATACTTGACCTCATCCTTAACAATCTGCTACAGCAGATGCATCTGTCCATGACAGTATTGGTAAGGGGGACCATCGCACAGTCCTCGGGAATAGCCTCCATTGTGTTGTGTGGCACTATAGATGTCCTAAATGGGACTGACTTCAAACAGAGCGGGCAACTCACGACTGGACATCCAGGAGGCACTGTGAGCCATCAGCCATCTACTCCAGTCCATTCTGCAAAATGTTTGAACTCAATATTGAGCATTACATTTTCCACCTGGGGACTCTGTTGCTTTCAGAGCTCAGTATAATTTTAGGGCCTGTGTTCCTATGTCCTTACCTCCACCCACAGAGGATTAATAACAGCAGCCAGCCAGCCACATTGACTTGGTTCTGCCAATTACACCTGATGCATGATTTCAGGAAAACAGGCAGATGATTGGTGGGTGTTTGATTCCTGTCTCTTTTGATTGGCCAAATGGTTTAAATCAGGAGACCTTATCATTGGCTGAAATTTAAGAAATTCACTTCCAAAATATCTTACATCCAAATTAGTCGATTCAATAGAATAGAGATGGCTGGGCAGGGGATGTGTTGCAGCTGCTGGGAGATGGTGGACAGTAGCGTGATGCACGTTGACCACGCCTGTAGAAGGTGTTAACTGCTGGAGCTCTGAGAGCTGATGAGCTGGAGTCAGAGTTGCGGACTCTGTGACACACCAGGGAGGGGGAGAGGTGTCTGGATACTGTGGGTAAGGTCCCTCTGAATTATGCGTGCAGTCATTCCAAGGTTCCATGCATGGTGATTGTCATGGCAATGATTTCTGGTTCTCGGCACACAAAGGCAGATCCATGAAGCGTTATGTTAGGGTTCTGTGATCACAATCTCATAGAATAGTGTAGCAGTGTCATGAGGTGAAGTGGTCTAATCCTACTCTAATGTTTCTACAAAGACCAAGTCATCTCTTTTGGTGATGTGGCTTGAGGGCTGTTTTGAGTATGCTGCCCACACTGAGGCCGGGAGTGTGAGGCCACACTGAGGCCGGGAGTGTGAGTCCACACTGAGGCCGGGAGTGCGAGGCCACATTGAGGCCGGGAGTGCAGGTCCACACTGAGGTCGGGAGTGCGAGGCCACACTGAGGCCGGGAGTGCGAGGCCACAGTGAGGCCGGGAGTGCGGGTCCACACTGAGGCCAGGAGTGCGGGTCCACACTGAGGCCGGGAGTGCAGGTCCACACTGAGGCCGGGAGTGCAGGTCCACAGTGAGGCCGGGAGCGCGAGGCCACAGTGAAGCCGGGAGTGCGAGGCCACAGTGAGGCCGGGAGCGCGAGGCCACAGTGAGGCCGGGAGCGCGAGGCCACAGTGAGGCCGGGAGTGCGGGTCCACACTGAGGCCGGGAGCGCGGGTCCACACTGAGGCCGGGAGCGCGGGTCCACACTGAGGCCGGGAGCGCGAGGCCACAGTGAGGCCGGGAGCGCGAGGCCACAGTGAGGCCGGGAGAGCGGGTCCACAGTGAGGCCGGGAGAGCGGGTCCACAGTGAGGCCGGGAGAGCGGGTCCACAGTGAGGCCGGGAGTGCGGGTCCACAGTGAGGCCGGGAGCGCGGGTCCACAGTGAGGCCGGGAGCGCGAGTCCACAGTGAGGCCGGGAGCGCGAGTCCACAGTGAGGCCGGGAGCGCGAGTCCACAGTGAGGCCGGGAGCGCGGGTCCACAGTGAGGCCGGGAGCGCGGGTCCACACTGAGGCCGGGAGCGCGAGGCCACAGTGAAGCCGGGAGCGCGAGTCCACACTGAGGCCAGGAGTGGGAGTCCCTGTTGTCTTTCACCCTGGACATTGCTGATGCTGCATGAGGATGGGAGGTAAAAACAGAAAGAAAAACAATGTAAAGTGCTAACTGTAAGATTGAGTCAGTGAGCTGTGTCAGCCATCGTTTGACTGTTGAAAATACATCGAGCCTATCCCCAGGTGCTGCCTCAGCATGGAACTGAAGGAGGGGATTAATCAATCTTTTGGTTCTTGGCAGAGAATTGTTAGGATACTGAAACCCAGTTTTCTTATCCAAGAAATCAATTCTGTCCCTCCACAGGGCTCTACAAGAGCTGCAGATTTCCAATAAAGCCTGATCTTCTTATGCACTTTGGTCAGTAAATGAAGGAGAGGGAATTGGAGGATATGTTTTTAGATTAGATTACTCACAGTGTGGAAACAGGCCCTTTGGCCGAACAAGTCCACACTGACCCTCTGAAGAGAAAGCCACCCAGACTCATTCCCCTACACATAACACTAGCAATTTAGCATTGTCAATTCACCTAACCTGCACATTTTTGGACTGTGGGAGGAAACTCACATAGACACGGGGAGAATGTGCAGACTCCACCCAGACAGTTGCCTGAGGTAGGCATTGAACCCAGGTCTCTGGCACTGTAAGGCAGCAGTGCTAACCACTGTGCCACCCTGCCACCCGTTAATTGAGTGAACTGAAATTGGATGAGAAGAGAATTGTGCAGAAGTTGAACATGTGTGGTACTGAATGGCTTTTTTTATGTGTTGTAAATTATATGTATTATATGTCATAAGCCTTAAGCACCGAATTAATTTATTCAGCAACAGAAAATAAACGCAATATATACTTAATTTCAGTTGTCAGACTCCTCAAGTTGAAAAACATTTTATATGGATTATAATTGCTATTTTGTGCTATAATTGTATACTGTGATCATTACTGAAAAGATACACATTGCTAAAGCTTTTCAACTTGCCCTCATCAGGACTAAATACAAGAATGCCACATTCAAATGATCACTGCAATTTGTGCCACAGGAGAATTTTGGTGCTGATTGACTCACCAGGCTCCCTGGTAATTTAAAAAGGATGTGAGACTTGAACATATTTTGATTGTTTTGGGCGAGCAGATCCCTGGGCATGAATTAATATTCATTCTCTAGATTGTACTGTCCAAAGAAATTCTAAACTCTGGAGGGCTTCTTTGATTGGAATATCAGATGGTTACATTGAAAAGAATTTGGCAGGCAGAGGCAACAGAACAAATCACTCAGTTGTTTGTATTTGAAATTAATAGTCTGATGTCGCTGCCAAGTTCTGAACCCATTGAGATGTCTAACTAGCAGACCTTGTAATATTGTGTTCAATTTGCTTGATGGATGAATTCTAAACCTCGTTAATTTTTAACTTGTGTACTGTGAGTGAATGAAAGGAAACTGGCATTGACTCACTGGGCTGAATGGCCTCCTTTATTGTGTCTACGTACTAACTGGATAGCGTGACAACAATATATAATTAATGGATTTGCCTCAAAGCAATTGACATCGAACCTCAATACAACTGAGTAAACTGAGTCAATTCCTCTAACATGGTAACATAACAAATGTGAAAGTATTTATAACCTCATACGATGGAACTTAAGTCTTGATCAGGTCGTGCACTTATTCAGAATGTTTTGTTCAAAGTGTAATCATCATCGCTTTGATTGGCAATGAGTTTAGAGTTGGTGTGGTTTTACTTGTTTATCTTACAATTGCCAGAAGTATGAGAAAATTAAATCGAGGTGATACCATGCGCAGCAGTATTTCAATTAATTAGCACTGACAATCTTTTGGCTGGCGTTTCCGCTGTAGTGAGAATGGTTCTGTTCGCGATCTTGAACCCAGCAGCTCCATTTATCACAGGGGACATACAGGATTGACCCACTGCCTTCCAACTGTTCCGTCTGGAACACCTGGAGAGAACTCTCTCTCTTGTCTTCCACTTTCGTTATCTCCTTGCCCAGCAGACTCTTAGATTCCTCACCGCTGCTATGCTGACCTGGACTGTCCGCTGTTGCTCTGGAGACTCTCAGTTGGACTCAGACCAAATACAGAAATTTAAGCAGTAAATCTAGAATCCCTACAGTGTGGAAACAGGCCCTTCAGCCCAACAAGTCCACACCGACCCTCCCACCCATTACTCCACATTTATCCCTGACTAATGTGCCTAACCTACACACCCCTGAACACTATGGGCAATTTAGCATGGCCAGTTCACCTAATCTGCATATTTATGGACTGTGGGAGGAAATCAGAGCACCCGGAGGAAATCCACATAGACACGGGGAGAATGTGCAAACTTCATACAGACAGATGCCCGAGGCTGGAATTGAACCCAGGTCCCTGGCACTGTGAGGCAGCAGTGCTAACCACTGAGCCACCATGCCACCCACACCCCACTGAGCTGACACTCCAGTGCAGAATTAAGAGCCCTGCACTTTCAGAGGTCTTCTGATGGAGCTGTTTCCTGATGAAGGGCTTTTGCCCGAAACGTCGATTCTCCTGCTCCTCAGTTGCTGCCTGGCCTTGCTGCGCTTTTCCAGCACCACACTCTCAACTTGGATCTCCAGCATTGGCAATCCTCACATCTGCCTGATCGAGATATTTGTCTATCCTCTTTGGTGGAGGTGAAAGAGCTGATGGCATTGTTTTGATGGAGAGATGGCCTTGAGTTTCTGCCCATCAGACAATACTTCAAGAAAATAATAGATTATTGTAACTTGATCACATGACCGTTTCTAGGTGCTTGCTTTGTTGAAGTTGGCTGCACTTCATTACTTTTCCAGCACCATTTAATTACACACTGTCATGAAAGGCACTACAGAAATGTACTTTCTGTTTTATTCTTTCTTAGCCCCACAATGCTGGGGCTGGGGGCTGGAATCGTGAAATTAAATGCCATGGCGATACACCTTACAAGTTTTCACTCTCCAGTTTAACTCTCTGGATGGATTGTTGATCCTTTGATCAGATGGAACAGACTTAATATTAACCTGGTCCTGCTCGCTGAGTGGGAGCGAATTGTTTTCACACTAAGTGTGGGGAACTGAGCCTAAAAGCTGGGATCCTACTCCCACCCCTCCCCTGCAGTGGGGGCGGGGGCGGGGGTGATGGGGGCAATGGGGTTTCTCATGTGATTTGGTTCTAGTCAGCTCAATTCATGCCCATGCCCTCTGAACTCCAGACTTCATGGGTGGGTGGGTGGGCAGACTGGAAGGTATGCTGCCACAGCAGGATTTCCCAGTTTCGCTGCTGGGCACCATATTTAAAGCCAGCCCAGACAGCACTTCACTCTCTGCCAGCCCGGAGCATCAGTGACCCTCTACTCAGCACCTATTCCCACCCCATGGAGATGTCAGATACCGGGCATGCAGCAGTGCCACTATCCAGTGGCATCTTCCCTCAAGATTGTCCAAGAGACAACGGAAGTGCGTTTCACTCAGATTGACAGCAGGAGGCTATCTGCTCGATGAAGGCAGCCTGGATGGAGGGCCTTGTGGAGTTATGGGTGTCTCCAGAGAACCTGGCTCCATTGCCGCAAGATGGTGAATGACCTACTGTGTTCCTCCAAAGGTATGTGCCGCTGTCTACTCAATGCTCCATCCTCTGAGGAGATAGCATTGTAAGGTTGGCACTGACCAGGATTGACCCAGGTAAGACTGAGTGGCACCCATCTCCATCAAACACCTCATGTACAGCCAATGTCTGGCAGCTCAGTCAATGTGGGAGACACTGCCACTCACACAACATTGCCAGGGTTCACACTTGAACCATCAAAGGAGCTATGACACTAAGCCCATGATCGGGTCACTGACCTTTCTTCTGGCAGTTGTGTAGTGTGAATATACCTTGCCACTTAATCTCCTTCAGTGCCTTAGAAAATGGTCATCAACACTTTACAGTCATCAGTGAACATCCCTACTTCTGATCTTACGATGGAGGGAGGGTCATTGATGGAGTTCAGGTGCTATGATGCAATGGTTGTGTTCCTCTGTTTACCTCGCACTGTAGAAAATCACGCTATGGAAAACCGCTACAGAAAATCATGCTGTAGAAGCTCGCTAAATGGAAAATTGCTACACCCGTTCAGTAGAAAGTTTGCGTTATCGAAACAACATCCACAATTTGTCAATCGCGTTACAGCCAATTCACTTTGACGAAATGTGCTTTATAGCCGAACAAACTGTAGCTGAAGATGGGTGAGCCAAGGGCAATACTCAAGGCCTCCCTACAGAGATGTTACTGACCTCCAATAACCGCGGCCATCTTCCTTTGTGCTGGGTCAGATTCCTAAAGGGGGAGCATGTTTCTGATTGACGCCAGTTTTCCAAGGGCTTCCAATGCTGCACTTAAGGTAGTCACTCCCACTTCACCTCAACCTTTGCGTTATTAATTCACAGGGGTGTGTGTGTGTGTGTGTGTGTGTGTGTGTCACTGGCTAGGCCAGCATTTACTGCCTATCCCTAATTACCCAGAGGGCAGTTAAGAGTCAACCATCTAACTTACTGTGGGTCCCATGGTAGGCTACAGCAGGTCAGGCAGGCAGTTTCCTTCCCTAAAGGACATTAGTGACCCAGATGGGTCTTTTCTGAGAATTGACAATGGTTTCATGGTCACGAATAGATTCTTAGTTCCAGATTTTTATTGAGTTTAAATTCCACCATCTGCCATGGCTGGATTTGGATTCGGTCCCCAGAACATTACCTGAGTCTCTGGATGAACAGTCCAGTGATAATCCCACTAGCCACCGCCTCCCTCCACTCAGTATTTTTTCTCCTTGTTTGGGCTAATGAGGTCAGGAAGGATGGAATTGAAATTGAGTCTCAGTGAGCAAGGGTTACGGGTTGGGGGGGGGTCTCCCTTCAAATGCACCAATCAATTCTAAGAAAATGTCAATAATTCTGGATTGTTGTAAATGTGATTTCATAGGCATGCAGCCAGGCATTGCTTCATTGTCTAAGGAGCTAAGAATGGAACTGACAATTCAGTTTACTGGCAAACACCCCACTTCTGTTCCACAATAGGTCCCTCAGTAGAGTGTGCCTCAATCAGGATAACATTGTGTTGTATTTGGGTCCTGTGTCAGGATGAGATGTTGCCAGTGCAGCCGGAGTGGACACTGAGATACCAGCTGTAAGCAATGAGTGGGAAATTGACTGGAATCATTGCCAGCTTGCCAATCTGGCATCTTGCTTTGCAGGCAGTTGTCATCTGATAAGCACTGACATTAAGCGCCAACTGGTATCTGGGCAAACCATCCCTATGTAGAGTGTCAGTCGAGGCCTGGCACTGGATGAAGTGTTCCTTTCATGGAGTCACTGAGATAATAAAGTGAAATCTGGACCCAGCACCAGTGCACTGAAGTCTGCTGACTCATAGAGAGCAAACTGGTTAGAATGAACGTTTGTGAGAAGATTTGTAGCTCGGGTGCCCGTTGTTGTAGTTCTGTTTGCTGAGCTGGGAATTTGTGTTGCAGACGTTTCATCCCCTGTCTAGGTGACATCCTCAGTGCTTGGGAGTCTCCTGTGAAGCGCTTCTGTGTTGTTTCCTCCAGCATTTATAGTGGTTTGTCTCTGCTGCTTCCGGTTGTCAGTTCCAGCTGTCTGCTGCAGTGGCCGATATATTGGGACACCAATACTGTTATAGGACAAGCCAAACAGAGAACAGCCAGGGAGTTCCGAGAGACATGGCACTCATCCACAGATCTTATCAACAAACCCAATATACCGGCCACTGCAGCGGACAGCTGGAACTGACAACCGGAAGCAGCAGAGACAAACCACTACAAATGCCAGAGGAAACATCACAGAAGCGCTTCACAGGAGGCTCCCAAACACTGAGGATGTCCCCTAGACAGGGGACGAAACGTCTGCAACACAAATGTTTAAAATGAAATTGTAAAGTAATTTATATCTACACATTTATAGTTTTACATCCTCACGGCTTTCCAAACCATTTTACTAAGTGTAGTCATTTCCTTATAAAAGGCAAGCCGATGATTTTCCCCGACCACAGGTCTGTCCTTGGATTGCTAACAGCAGTTACCTTCCTGGAGTTGGAAGGCTTATGCCGTTGGTCATCGTGGTTTCCCTGAGGTGCCTGCTTTATCCACTGACTCCATCTCTACTTCCTGCTGCCTCGGGAAGACAGCCAACATCATCAAAGGCCCCTCCCATCCTGGTTATGAACTCTTCCAACCTCTCCCATCGGGCAGAAGGTACAAAAGCTTAAACACACGTACCAACAGATTCAAGAACAGCCTCTTCTCTGCCATTACTGGGCGTCTGAAAGGACCTCTAAAATATTTAACTTCATGTTGATCTTGTTCTTTGTGCAGCTTCTCAGTATTCCCCACTCAGTTCTATTACCCTCGTGTGGTATTATCTGGCTGTGCTGCATGTTAAACAAAACCTTTCACTCGACCTAGGTATGTGTGACAATCACTCAAAGCAAATTGAAAGCAACTGGGTTAGTCCCAGTTGTTTCAGACAGCTCGAATCAAATTTTGTCTCCTGAATGTTCGAATTCTCATTGTGTGTGTGACAGGCTCTCTGTCAGAGGGGTTCATATATATTGAAAAGACCACACACAAGGAAGATCAGCTGGGACCTGTGGGCCTGTTGAGAAGGGAGTCCACCATTGTCAGGACAGAGAGCTTGTCCAAAGCCAGATACTTGGGTCCAACATCTTCTCTTCACTCCGCAGTATTGCCCCTGGTGAATGATCGGACTTATTGCTTGCCCACTCAGTGACGTACTTACCAGAACTGCTTCCACTTGAACCTACCGTCGCACCATTGTCTTTGTGAAGCACGTTGTAGTTGCCGTATTAAACACTGGGATCTTTGACCTCAAAAGGAACTGTCTTTTTAACTTGGATTTATTTACCTCTCCCTTGTCAGAGCTCATCCTTAAGCAAAGTAGCTTTGAAACAACAAGGTCATTGTGCTTTTCCTTTGCAAAATAAAAAGAATAGAAATTCTCAAAGGCAGCTGAATGAGAAAAGTTAATGAGCTGACATCAATTGTATGAACTGTTATTTTACAAGTACACCCTGGAGGCTTGGCTCTGTTAACTAGATGTCTTTCTTCAGTGTTTACCAGAGCCAAGAGTAGTTTAAACATTACTACAGCAGGAAAAACTGCACTTTCCGAATATTTGAACTTCTCTGTATGCAAGCCATTAGCAATGTTCGAAAAACCCTTGTACTAGTGCTCTATGTTCAGTGTTCACAAGGCATCAGTCTGGTTTTTCCTGTACCCTTATCAAAGTGCTTGGAAGATGGCTGCCTCCAGTGCATTGTAGAGTTCAATTGACTACGGCAAGCCAAGAGGCACATTGTTTTGGTTGCATTTCTATCCCCAACATCCCCCTTTTCAGATAAAAATAAACCAAAAAGTCTATGTGCATTGTCATATGATTTTTGAGTTACTCACATTAGATAAAGTGCACATGACTTTTCATTTATTAGCAGTTTGTTATTCTTGTCAGTGTCTGCATAGGCATTGCGCTCAGAGTCTGTAAATGATACTAGTCTCTTAATGGTAAGTATGCATGTTGTTGTTGGCTGTCCATCTGGATGATGTTTCCACCCTAGGAAGTGCCGTTCCCATGGAATTTATTGTTGCCACGGTACCCTGTTGTAGTTTCCTTCCCATTGTGGGGTTTCTGTGGATCTCCTTGACTAATAGTTAATCTAGGTATGGTCTGTGCAGATGGTGAGTTCACGGGCGGCATGGTGTCTCAGTGGTTAGCACTGCTGCCTCACAGTGCCAGGAATCTGGGTTCGATTCTCACCTTGGGCAACTGCCCGTGTGGAGTTTGCATATTTTCCCCGTGTCTGAGTGGGTTTCCTCTGGGTGCTCTGGTTTCCTCCCACAATCCAAGGATGTGCAAGTCAGGTGAATTGGCCATGCTAAATTGTCGATAGTGTTAGGGGCATTAATCAGCAGGAAATGGGTTTGGGTGGGTTACTCTTCGAAGGGTCAGTGTGGACTTGTTGGGCCGAAGGGCCTGTTACCATACGGTACAGAAACTGATCTTCCTGATCATGGGCCAGAAGTTGAGGAGCAGCTTTTCCTGTTGTGCATATGTTTGTGCAGTTGCTTTCTGCAATTACCACTCAGGCTGATTGTTGTTGAGAGCGTTGAAGGTTTGTACTCTGACTGGCTCTCCAATGCTAAACTCTGGCAATCATTGAAGATAAAACAAAGAACTGTCTGTTGCTGGAAATCTGAAACAAAAACTGAAACTGCTGGTGAAAATCAGCAGGTCTGGCAGCATCTGTGGAGAGGAAGCAGAGTTAACGTTTCGGATGCAAAGACCCTTCTTCAGTGGCAGTTCTTGTTTTTGTTTCTGGCAATGGTTTGTCAGTCCTGTCAAAATAAAATATGGCTTTCTGCCGTTTCACCTTTATTTTGTCACTCGTGCCTCTTACTATGCCTGGTTTTGACATCATTTTGGGTATTGGAAGTAGGTTGAGTACAGCATGATATTGGTCTTTGTACTGGACTATTTTCTATACCTACAGTAGCTATATTTCACCAATCAAGTACAGGACATTGGTGAGGCCACTTTTGGAATATTTTGAGCAATTCTAGTCTCCCTGCATTGGGAAGGATGTTGTGAAACTTGAGAGAGTTCAGACATGATTTACAAGGATGTTGCCAGGGTTGGAGGATTTGAGCTACAGGGAGAGGCTGAACAGGCCAGGGCTGCTTTCCCTGGAGGGTAGGAGGCTGAGGGGTGACCTTATAGAGGTTTATAAAATCATGAGGGGCCTGGATAGGGTAAACAGACAAGGTATTTTCCGTGGGATGGGGGAGTCCAGAACTAGAGGGCATAGGTTTCAGGTGAGAGGGGAAAGATATAAAAGAAACCTAAGGGGTAACATTTTCACACAGAAGGTGGTCCGTGTATGGAATGAGCTGCCAGAGGAAGTGGTGGAGGCTGGTACAATTGCAACATTGGATGAATATATGAATAGGAAGGGTTTGGAGGGATATGGGCCGGGTGCTGGCAGGTGGGACTAGATTAGTTTGGAATATCTGGGTTGGTATAGATGAGTTGGACTGAAGGGTCTGTTTCTGTGCTGTATGTCTCTATGACTCTATAGAGTGATGGCCATTACCATTCATCACAGTCATTAACCAGGCTTACTTGAATCACAGAATCCCCACAGTGTGGAAGCAGGACATTCAGCCCATCAACATCGCACTATCCCTCCGAAGGGTAAGGGATCTTAACCTCCGCAACCACCTAATGAAGGAGCAGTGCTCTGGCAGCTAGTGGTTCCAAATAAACCTGTTGGACTATAACCTGGTGTTGTGTGATTTGGCAGAGAATTGGATACCAGTAGGGAGAGCATTGGAGTAGTGAAGACTGGAGGTGCCAAAGGTAGTACTGGGTGGCTGCTACATTGTTGTGAGCCCCAGCCCTCCTGAACCAGTGACTGAAGCAGATACTAAATGGCCCATTCTTCTGATTGCTCTCCACACTGAGACTGAGGGAATCAGAGAGGTCAGTCCCCTTGTGTCCTGTATTGGAGCCCATATGCCTCCTTTAGCCATGCAACACATTAAAAAATATCCAACCTCATCCGTGGAGCTGTAAAATCAGGCAGCTTGCTGGACATTCGCCTTTCCATACAAACTACAAAATAGCAGAAGGAGGCCATTCAGCCCCTCAAGCCTGCTGCACTGTTCACTAAGATCTGTTAGCATTCTGAATACCACCTTCCCATCTACCCCTGATACAGTTCAATTGCCCTGCTGAACAAGGATCTGCCCAACTCGGCCTTAAGTACTCGATGACCTCCCCCAAAGTCTTGCCTTCTGGAGCAGAAAATCACTCAACCAAGACATTCCTCCTCAGCTAAGACAGATCCCCATAATGCATAGCGGGAATTGAATGTTATATTGTGCTAAGCATTGAGTTGCATGATTTAGAGTTATAGTCATAGAGGATAGAAACAGACCCTTCGGCCCAACCATTCCATGCTGACCATCTTCCCAAACTAAACTAGTCCCACCCACCTACATTTGGCCTATATCCCTCCAAACCTTTCCTATTCATGTACTCTTTGAAGAAATAGCATCTCTGCTTGGTCACACTGACCCTGGTTGTTCAGGCATTGGCAACCACCGACTGCTGTGTCGTACTCAGATGTGACAAGGTACTGCAGTGATTTGCCGTTCCCCTCTGGAAGTGGCTGGCCAGGAGTCTCTCCCATTCTCCCCATGTGTTGGAAAGATTTACATTATGATTGCATCTTCCTGAGCTATTGACTTAGAATCATTGAGTCATCCAGTACAGAATGAGACCCTTTGGTCCAACTAGTCCATATCGACCGTAATCCCAAACTAAACGAATCCCACTTGCCTGCGCTTGGCCCACAGCCCTCCAAACAGTTCTTATTTATGTACTTACCCAAATGTCTTTTAAATGTACCATATCCACCATTTCCTCTGAAAGGTCTTTCCACACGCAAACCACACTCAGAGTAAAAAAAGAATTGCCAATCACATTTTTTTAAAAACTTTTCTCCTCTCACCTTAAAATATGCCCCCTAGTTTTGGACTCCCTCACCCTCGGGAAAAGCCCTTTACTATTCACCTTATCCATGCCCCTCCTGATTTTATAAACCTTTTGTAAGGTCACTCCTCAACCTCCTGTGCTCCAGTGGAAAAAAGTCCCAGTCTGTCCAGCCTCTCAAACTCTCAGCTTCCAGCGACATCTTGGTGAAATGTCCTCTCCATTTTAATAACATCTTTCCTAGAACAGGGGGTGACCAGAACTGGAAACAGTCGTCCAGAAGAGGCCCCATCAATATTGAAGTCAGTCTGAGATCTCAGGCCAGCCCCTTTTATTCTTACCAAAGAAAGCTGCCCTGGGATCTGTTACACTGCAACTGAGGGGGCAGATAGGGCCTTAGTTTAACATCTCATCTAGTACTGGGCAATTGGTGTCCAACTCACAGATGACACTTGAACCAGGAACTTTGTGACTCCGAAGCAAGTCTGTTACAGCTGAAACTAAATGGAAAGAATGTGAATTTATTTTACAGTGCCTCTGGATTTTGACAGAACAACATGTGCAAGAGATTATTCTTTAATTCCTGGAGACTCCAGGTCACTGCTGCAGAATCCTTTCTGTCAAACCGTTGCCACTAGATGGTGCAGTAGTTAAAACATTTACCTCTCACAGCCACGCTGATCACTGGTCTATGCAGGGATTTATTTTTCATTATTTGACTTAATGAAGCTTGTCAGATTTGGATTAGAAACATAAAAACATAAAGAGTGATGTACAAATGGGTTTCACAGTTGCAATTTTTGTAAGATTCCTATAAGTAAGTAAAAAATGAGGTCTGCAGATGCTGGAGATCACAGCTGCAAATGTGTTGCTGGTCAAAGCACAGCAGGTCAGGCAGCATCTATTCCTGAGATGCTGCCTGACCTGCTGTGCTTTGACCAGCAACACATTTGCAGCTAAGATTCCTATAAGCTGTTCCTCTCTGAATGCTCAGGAAAAAGGTTACTCAATAGAGAAAGGCTGGTGTGTCTCCTGAAAGGGTCTGCCTGTCCCTTTAACAGCTATAAATGACATATCACCACTCCACATTGGGTCTGCCTGTCCCTTTAACTGTTAAAGGGACCATTTCAACCCTGCATCCTTTCCCTCCGCCATCCATTCCATTCTGCTCTGACTCATTTTGAAGTCAGCCAACTGACTCTTGCTGAATGGAGGGCTGAAACTGTTGTTTAAATAGCAATTTTCCAAAATGGATAATATTGATGCCAGCCTTGTACCCATTCCCAGTTTAAATGGACACCCCTAGACTCCCACATCAGTGCCGAAATTAGTCAAATGAAATAGCGGCTGGTATCCTGTCACCAAGTCACCCTTTATTTAAGAGTTCTTAACACTGATATAGCACCTTCAGAGCTAGATCTCAGAGTGAACAGAGCCTCTGACACTCCTGTTCATATCTGCCAGCCAGGGCTCCCTGATTGGCCTGGATTAACAGCCCCAATCAGGGAACTCCAATTCTATTGACTGCGTTATAGTGGCTACATCAGACATTCAGTCATAAAATCTATTAAAAGTATTAACTGAAGCAGCCTCTGCTCTTCGCCAGCGTGAAAGGAGAGAATAAATTCATACCATCTCTGTTCATGCTGAAGACATCTGTATGTGAGCGTGTTGGCCTTGTGATCTGTTCATAGCTCCAAGAGAAGGAATGCAATCAGGACCATGGTGCCATGGTTATCTTAGTACAAGAAACCATCAGAAAAGAATTCCTCAATCCGACTAGGATAGGGAGAGGATGTAAAACCAGAGTAAACAGTTTTGATGGGAAATCAAACCCTGACAATGCAGCTGTTGGATTTTCATAAAAACTGAATGGATCTTCAATGTCAGGTTCTCAATTGTACTTGATGTATATCAAATACGCCATTGTCCCAGGCCACTGGCATGGCCCAAGGGATTTCCAGCACAAAAATAAAAAATACCAGGCATTTACTGAGCTGGACATTTGTGTCCCTTTCAGTTCAGTTTGTTTACATGGCAGGTTTTGAACTCTGGGCGCAGGAGGGCGAGCTCAATGAAATAAAAGGGCTGCCTGACTTGTCTGAGGAAGAAGGACCTCCTCTGTCTGTGTCTGCTCCAATTGATCTGTCTGTATCTGCCGTCCCCGGTCTGTCTGTATCTGCTGTCCCCGGTCTGTCTGTATCTGCTCTCTCCGATCTGTCTGTATCTGCTGTCCCCGATCTGTCTGTGTCTGCCGCCCCCGGTCTGTCTGTATCTGCTGTCTCCGATCTGTCTGTATCTGCTGTCCCTGATCAGTCTGTGTCTGCTGTCCCCGGTCTGTCTGTGTCTGCCGTCCCCGGTCTGTCTGTATCTGCTGTCTCCGATCTGTCTGTGTCTGCTGTCCCTGATCAGTCTGTGTCTGCTGTCCCCAGTCTGTCTGTGTCTGCTGTCCCTGATCTGTCTATATCTGCTGTCCCTGATCTGTCTATATCTGCTGTCCCCAATCTGTCTGTATCTGCTGTCCCCGATCTGTCTATATCTGCTGTCCCCAATCTGTCTGTATCTGCTGTCCCCGATCTGTCTGTGTCTGCTGTCCCTGATCAGTCTGTGTCTGCTGTCCCTGATCAGTCTGTGTCTGCTGTCCCCAGTCTGTCTGTGTCTGCTGTCCCTGATCTGTCTATATCTGCTGTCCCTGATCTGTCTATATCTGCTGTCCCCAATCTGTCTGTATCTGCTGTCCCCGATCTGTCTATATCTGCTGTCCCCAATCTGTCTGTATCTGCTGTCCCCGATCTGTCTGTGTCTGCTGTCCCTGATCAGTCTGTGTCTGCTGTCCCTGATCAGTCTGTGTCTGCTGTCCCCAGTCTGTCTGTGTCTGCTGTCCCTGATCTGTCTATATCTGCTGTACCCGATCTGTCTGTGTCTGCTGTCCCTGATCAGTCTGTGTATGCTGTCCCCGATCAGTCTGTATCTGCTGTCCCCGGTCTGTCTGTATCTGCTGTCCCCGGTCTGTCTGTGTCTGCTGTCCCTTATCTGTCTGTATCTGCTGTCCCTTATCTGCCTGTATCTGCTGTCCCCGATCTGTCTATATCTGCTGTCCCCAATCTGCCTGTATCTGCTGTCCCCGATCTGTCTATATCTGCTGTCCCCAATCTGTCTGTATCTGCTCTCCCCCGTCTGTCTGTATCTGCTGTCCCCCGTCTGTCTGTGTCTGCTGTCCCTTATCTGTCTGTATCTGCTGTCCCTTATCTGCCTGTATCTGCTGTCCCCGATCTGTCTATATCTGCTGTCCCCAATCTGCCTGTATCTGCTGTCCCCGATCTGTCTATATCTGCTGTCCCCAATCTGTCTGTATCTGCTCTCCCCCGTCTGTCTGTATCTGCTGTCCCTGATCTGTCTGTATCTGCTGTCCCCGATCTGTCTGTATCTGCTGTCCCCATTCTGTCTGTATCTGCTCTCCCCCGTCTGTCTGTATCTGCTGTCCCCGATTTTTCTATATCGACTGTCCCTGATCAGTCTGTATTTGCTGTCCCCAATCTGTTTGTATCTGCTGTCCCTGAAAATAAAAGCCTAACAATACTTCACAACACTGGAAAAGGATGATGGATTTATTCGTATACGTCAGATCAGAATGTCAGAAACTGCTGCAACCGCTTTGTGCCCAGCAAGCTCCCACAAGCAGCAATAAGTGGCCAATCTCTCTGTTCTGGTGATGTGATGTGAGGTATAACTGCTGACAACACAGCTCCCGCTCTTCCTTAAGTCCGGCCATGCGATGCTCTTGCCTTTGTTGGTCAGGACATTAAGTGCAAGAGTCAGGATGTCATGTTGCAGCTCGATAAAACTGTGGCTGGGCTGCACGTAGATGTACCATGTTCAGTTCTGGTCGCTACATTATAGGAAAGATGTGGAGGCTTTGGAGAGGAGGTTTACCAGGATGCTGCCTGGTATGAGCTATAAGGCGATGATAGAAAAACTAGGGCAGTTTTCTCTGGAGTGGCGGAGGCTGAGGGGAGACCTGATAGAAGTTTATAAAATTATGAGAGGGCATAGATAGGGTTGGCCATCAGAATCTTCTTCGCAGAGTTGAAATATTTAATACCAAGGGGCATCCATTTAAGGTGGGTTCAAAGGAGAGGTACAGAGAGCGGAAAGTGTCTAGAATGCACTACCTGGGGTGGGGTGAGGGTGGGGGGGGCGGTGGGGGTGTGGAGGCAGATATGATATGGACCAAGGGTAGACAGAAGGGATTAGTTTAATTTGATGTCATGTTTGGGCCAAAGGCCTGTTTCTGAGCTGTACCACTGGAAAATACAGGTGAGGGTCTCCTTCAAGTGTCTGACCCACGATGCTTCGCCGACAGTACAGCACTCCCTCAGCACTAAAAACAGAAAAAACTGCGGATGCTATAAATCAGAAATAAAAGCAGGAGTTGCTGGTAATGCTCGGCTAGCCTGGTAGCGTCTGTGCAGAGAAATCAGAGTGAACATTTCAGGTCCAGTGACCTTTCCTCAGAACTCCCTCGGTGGTATTGACCAAGAGAAGCTTTGGGTTGGCTCTTGAATCTCAGAGGTCGATCTTCAAATTATGAAGCGAGAGTGCTAGCAACTGAAGCACGGCTGTCAACCCCCGGTAGGGTTAGGTATTACTCACAAAAGGTATTCGCTATATGATCACAAACCATTCTGGCATACTTATTATATATCAAACTGTTTAACAACACATAGAACAGTTGGTGGAAGCACGTGTGCAAGACTTAATTGGAGTTTGCACATTCTCCCCGTGTCTGCGTGGGTTCCTCTAGGTGCTCCGGTTTCCTCCCACAGTCCAAAGATGTGCAGGTTGGGTGGAGTGGCCATAGTGTTCGGGGATATGTAGGTCAGGGGCCTTCATCAGGGGAAATGTAGAGTAATAGAGTCAGGGAATGGGTCTGGGTGGGATACTCATTGGAGGGTCAGTGTGGACTTGTTGGGCCGAATGGCCTGTTTCCACCCTGTCGGGATTCTATGATGATTGTATGCTTAATAATTATGCGAGGGTTTGGAGAGCCAGTTGCCCTTTTCAAAGCGAGACAGCTGAACAAAATTCTAGTCAATTTGCTAACGCGTTTAATTAACGGCTCTATTTCTGTTTACACATTGAGAACCAATACAAACCAATGAAGCCAGCTAGCTTTGGAGAGTTCTTAGACCTGACAGCCCTGACTCCAAAGCAATTGTCACAATGTGCTTTAAAAGAGAACAGATTTGCATTTCCGTCCTCTTCAAAGTACAGATGGCTCACTAGAAGATTGAAGTGCTATTTCTTTTCGAGTTATGAATGAAATTTATACTTGAATGGAACAGCAAACGATAGCTTGCTTTCCACTATTAACATAATACAACATGAAAAGGGAACACAATTAGGCATAGGACAAATAATGAGCAGCTTGATCAAAGGGGTGGTGTTTGAGGAGGACCTGAAGTGGAGAGGACAGGCAAGGACCTGGGTAGCTGAATTATTACTGACTACAATCATTTGGCAATGAATTGACCTAAAATTTATTGAATGCATTTAGGCTAGATTGACTACTGATGTCAGGGCAAGGATCTGACAGGCAGGAATCATGCGAAATGCTGCCTCAGAGGTAAAGTCTCGATTGAGCATGGGATTAAGAGATTCGTTCTATTCATTCATGGGATTGAGGGCATTGTCAGGAAAAACTGTGCTCAAGAGTAATGTCAATGAGAATCTTGGTGGCTAACAGTATGAGTTTGCCTCCCCATAGAACATTTTACTTGATGTAGCAATGTCTAGGCTATCTTCATAACAGAAGGAACGAGACCTGAATGTTGTGGCTTGCAAGAATCTAACAAACATTGAGTACGATAATCATTGTGTACAAAGGTTCCATCCCTCGGGCACATTGGTGTCTTGGCTAATATTAAGCTAATAGCTCACAGCAGAGGAACATGCTTTGAGCAGAGAGTCATGCTTCAAGTGATCCATGATTAAGAGGTCTTTCTAACCTCTGGTCGCATGCTATGATGCAGTGGTAATATCATGAACATGTTCTCATTGGGACAACAGAGAGAGTAGCTGGATTGTGATTGGTCAGGTTGGCGTTGGCATGAGCTTCACTGCTAACAGGCCTCAGGCCTATCTGCATCCCCACCCCCACCCCCACCTCCAAAATCTGTATCGTTTCAGTTGATCCTTTTCAGAATCTTCAAAATAAAATCACTTTGTGAACACAGCTTGTTCCAAAGTGTTTTTTTTACAAGCAATGATGTCCTCCCTAAATAAAGCCGCTTCTGTATTATTAGGGATAACACACTCTCTCCTTTGAGGACTATAAGAATGCAAGAAACAGCAGTAGGCCCGTCTGGCCTATTTAGTCTGCTCCAACATTTAATAAGATCATAGCTGATTAGACTGAGCTCCACTATCTGCCTGCTCACCATAACCCTTGCTTCATTCACTATTCAGAAATCTATCTTTACCTCAAAAACATTTAATGAGGTAGTCTCAACTGCTTCACTGGGTAGGGAATTCCACAGATTCACAACCTTTTGGATGAAGGAGTTCCGCCTCAACTCAGTCTGAAATCTGCTCCCCCTGACTTTGAGGCTATGCCCTCTCGCTCTAGTTTCACCTGCCAGTGGGAACAACAACCTCCCTGCTTCTATAGTATCTATTCCCTCCATACTTTTATATGTTTCGATAAGATCCCCCTCATTCATTGATATTCCATTGGGTATAGTCCCAGTCTACTCAAAATCTCCTCATAAGTTCACCCTACACATTGAAATTGAAATTGGACAGCTGTATAATTGAAATAACTTGAGAGTTTTGAAACTTGAAAAGCCACATTGTTAAACTGTGCAAGACAATGTTGTTTTTTGAAGCAGTGAGATTATTATTTTGCAATTAAGGAGCACCAAGAATGTTTGGATGAAAACCCTCAAGGACAGCCCTTGTGTTGGTTGAGTCACAGTTTGTAAATCTCTGAGTGTAGGGCAGCCAGAGATATCCAGAGCCTGTGAACTGACAACATCTCTGTACCTCCCTCTCACTCAGTGTGGATGAGAAAGCAAAAACGAAAGCAAGAAAGCTTAAAAGAAAGAATTTTAACAAGACCTAGGTTAATCAGGACAATTACCGAAATGGAGAATGACTACTAAGCAACAAAGTGTCATCAGAGTGAAATCAAAAGAAATTGATTGAGGCAGACTTGAGATCTGGGCTTTTCATCATCTGAATATAGTTCTCTGGGAGAAAGTGAGGACTGCAGATGCTGGAGATCAGAGTCGAGAGTGTGGTGCTGGAAAAGCACAACAGGTCAGACAGCATCTGAGGAGCAGGAGGATCGATGTTTCGGGTGGGAGATCTTCATCAGGAATGGGGCTTATTCCTGATGAAGAGCTTACACTCGAAATGTTGACTCTCCTGCTCCTCGGATGCTGCCTGACCAGCACCACACCCTTCACTCTGAATATTGTTCTCTGTCCATAGTAAAATGCTAGATTAGAAATCCTTTCTTTTCTCTAACATTTGTTAAAGTTAAATATATTTGCAGTAAATAGAGCTAGATTGTGTTAATGATGAAACCTGGTGTGAATTGGTTTTGTCCTGAACAGCTGTCAGCCAGGCAAATTGGTCATTTGGTGGTCTCATTGGGAGTGTATGCACTTGTACCAGCTTGGAGATCAGTTGGGCACAACTATTGAGGTGGTTAAGTCATGACCATTGTCAGGAATACGGCAGTCAATATTATAGCACAGGAAGCTCCCACAAGCAGCAATGGAATATATTTTGACTATGTGTGGCAGCTTTCCCAACCATTTTGGGATTTATTTGAGCACAAGAGCTTGAAATGTCAAATGTGACCCTGTAGGATACGGTAAATGGCCTCTGTTTAACTTCCAAAGAGAGATCAGCAAATAACTTGGGACAGATTCCTTTGAAACACCATGGCCACTATACTCACCCTTCACAAATCTAGATAGAGACATCTCACTTCCCTTGTCATCTACGCTCAGTTACTGAACCAATTTCCAATCCAATTAGTTAATTTGCTACTAATTCCATGGCCTTTAATCTCCTTTATGTGCGGAACCTTATTGAATGCTTGATGAAAATCCAATTAGGTTTCGTTCACAGGCACTGTGCCTGTCAACCAGTTTCTCACTGTCCCAAAGAACTCTAGCAGACTTGTCAACCACACCTTGTTCCTTCGATCGATATCACGGATGTGGATCAGCCGGTAGATTCCCTGTCTCTTGGGCAGATGGAAAAGACACTCACACCACGATACGAAAGGAGAGTATTGGAGCTACCAACGGTATTGTGGTCAATGGTTATTCCTCAAACATTATCACTAAAAATGGACAGCCAGGTTAACTGCTGTTTGGAGGATGTGAACTGATAGGGAATGTCAGGGCCAATGTTACACCAGTCAGCACACTTTGTTGGCTCCAAAGTCCTTTGGGATGCATTGAGAACATAGATTCCTTACAGTGTGAAAACAGGCCCTTTGGCCCAACAAGTCTGCATTGACCCTCCAAACAGTATCCCACCCAGACCCATTCCTCTACATTTACCCCTGACTAATGCACCTAACCTCCACACCCCTGAACCCAGTGGACAATTTAGCATGGTCAATTCACCTGACCTGCACATCTTTGGACTGTGGGAGGAAACCCACACAGACACGGGGAGAATGTGCAAACTCCACACAGACAGTCGCCAAGGTTGGAATCGAACTGGGTCCCTGGCTTTGTGAGACAGCAGTGCTAACCACTGAGCCACCATGTCGGTCATGAAAAAGTACATAACTGTGAACTCTTTTGTTTAGCACCGACTTGCTCTTCATTATTTTTAGCATCAAGTCATTATGTACTGTTTGCAAAGCTAGCAGAAGCAGATATTTACCAGGGAAATCACGGGACTATAGGGAAAGAGCAAGGGGTTAGGATTAATTGGGTAGCTTTTACATGGAGCTAGCATAGGCATGATGGACCTGATGGCCTCCCTCTGGGTCTTTAAACCTTTTTTCCTTGGAGGGTGGGGGTCGCTGGGACAGCCACTCCGAAGTTCCCCACATGGAGATTAGTGTCGGCATGACGATCAGGCCATTGACTTCTGTTTCCAGACGTCGCGCATTGGCCCATGCAGTAGGTCAGAGAATTCGAAGGAGCGCACTGGTAGGGCCTAATGTTGATTGCCCATCCATAATTGCTATTGATCTGACATGGCTTGCTAGGTCATTTCACAGGGCAGTTCAGAATCGACCACAGTGCTGTGGGTCCAGAGTCACATGCCAGCCAGACCAGGTCAGGACAGCAGATTTCCTTCTCCAAAGAATATCAGGGAGCCATTACTGTGTGTGACCAGATGTCAATTCCGGATTTCTATTAATTAAATTGCACCAGATGCTGTGGTGGGATTTGAACCCATTTCCCCAGAGCATTACCCTGTGGTGCTGTGATGCAACAAAAAAAAACGATCAAATGCTCTCGGCTCATTTGGGATAATTATTTTCTTCTGCAGCTGACTATTGGATGTGTGGAAATCTCTGACAACATTTAAGATGTCAACACGACCATACGTAAGGAGGGTTTACATTTCCACATATACTTTTTTCTAGCTGTAAGACATAGTGCTGTTAGTTTAACCAGGTCATCAAAGGTCAACACTTAATGTACATAAGTAGGCAGAATATTGATAACTTCTGACCTGTAGAAGTGCTGCCTTTGTAATGTTCCCTAGTCAATTAGTAGCACCCTATCTGTTAAAGTATTGACTTTGACCTTCGTCTGCATAGCATGAGAGAACACCAAACCCCACAAGTAGTGGAGTGTAGCTTTCCAGGTCCAATAAAAGGGTCAGGTTGAATGTCTGGTCAATACATGGTTGGTATTCTGTCTGGTTTCAATGCTGATTTACTCTGTCTGGCAGTTCCACTCTGCTATTACAAATGTAACCCAAAGACACATCACCAGTTTCCCCTGCAAACTCTGAAAGCCTCTAGTGAGACAAACGGAGCAAGATATCTTTCCTCATATCTGTCAGTTTACCTAAAGCACGATGCCGAATAGTTCAAATTTATGTTGCCGTATTTGTTGTGAAGTTTGTTGCGACTGTCATTCGTAAAGAGTCTCGTGGATGAAGTGTTTCACATCACGGTACTTTCTTTTCTGGACAGAGAAGGAGTGTTTTTTCAGGAAGTCAGGAAAACAGAATTCAGCTCCTGTTTATTTACCGGATCATTATCAGCACAGCTTCTCCAAACCAGCAACCTTTATTAGCGTGGAGACAAGAGGAGGCCATTCAGCCCCTTATGCCTGTCCTGCCATCCATTCAGGTCTTGATTGATCTGACTCACCCACACATTATCTGCCTTCGATGTAAAATCTTTACCCAATTCAAATTGCTCAGAATGTCGCAATGGTACTCAATGTCCATATCTTGTCTCCGTGTGAAGGGGAATAGAATCTAAAGAATCCCCACAGTGCAGATAAAGGCCATTTAGCCCATCGAGTCTGCACCGGCTCTCCAGCCCACTTTCTCCCACACTTGGTACAGTTAATCTTCCTTGCCTGCACACTATAGCATGGGCAATCCAGCCCACGTGAACGTCTTTGGACCGTAGGAGGAAACCAGAGCACTCGGAGGGAGCCCACATCGACACAGAGAGGCTGGAATTGAGCCCAGGTCTGTGCCATCATGCCGCCCACGATAAGACAAGAGTTAAGGGGGATTTTAAACTTACACAGGGTCAAGCTGGAGAGAATCAGACAAAACCATTTCCACTGTCAGGAGAGGGAGACAGCAGAGGACATGAATGTAAAAATCATCGATAAGTCAGTCAGAGATCAGGTGTGAAACAGTGGGTTGTGGCGATCTGACCCGAAGGGTTGGTGGAAGAACATTCGATCGTAACTTTCTCAAGAGAGTTTGATGACATGCTGAAATTTATCTGGAGTACGGGCGCATATTGGGTAGCTCTCTCGAAGAGCTGGCGTAGTCACAGTGGGTTGAATGACCTATTTCAGGGTGGGTGGTTCTGTGATAGTCTTCACTGCACCCTCCGTCGCTAACTGCCCAAATTGTATTTCAAACTGTTTTATTGTATCTGGCATGACCTGTTGAGAGTGATGGGGGCGGATTGTTCTGTACGTACATCATAGGCTTCTTGGTATCTCTGGAGACCTGCCAATAGACGCCTGCAAGCCCCTGAGGGCTCAGATCTCCGTCTGTCCTTTATCATGTTTCTCAGTGTATGCCAACCTGCCAGCATGTTGTTTCCAGAGCTGTATACCAACAAAATGCATTTTCTCTGCAATGATAGCGCAGCATTCCTCCAGGCAGCCGATAATGGTTTTCAGTAAGCTGAACAGAAAATGCTGGAAATACTCAGCAGGTCTGTCAACATCTGTGAAGAGGGAGTGTGGACGTAACCAAAGCACGTCGACGACCTTTTAACAGAGCTGTGAGGAAGGACAGTCGAGAGGGGAGGGGAGATTTAACAGAGATGTACAAATTTGTGAGGAGTTTTGACAAGAATAAATAAGGAGAAACTGTTTCCATTGGCAGAAAGGTTGTTAACCAGAGGAGATAGGCTGGAGAGCCTTGGCAGAGATTAAGACAGGGAGATGTGAAGTATTTAGGTAACCATTCTGTTGTTGTAATTCAGAATGCACTGCCTGCCAGAGGCAGATTGGACTGTAACTTTCAGAAGGGAATCAAAGATATCCTTTCATTGGAAACTTGTGCAGGAGATGAGGGAAAGAGCAGGGGATTGGGAACAAATGGATAAGTCGATCAAAGAGCTAGTATTCTCACGATGGGTTGATCAGCTGTGTGAGTGGATGAGCACTGTGCTAGTCAGCACCAGGCTCGACCGACCCACTCAGTATTTCACCCTGAACCTTTACACTTTCTGACACTCACTCACTGACACACTTCACCCCCCCACAGTCACTGACACACTTCACCCCCCCAACACTCACTGACACACTTCACCCCCCACACTCACTGACACACTTCACCCCCCCACAGTCACTGACACACTTCACCCCCCAACACTCACTGACACACTTCACCCCCACACTCACTGACACACGTCACCACCAACACTCACTGACACACTTCACAACCCACACTCACTGACACACTTCACCCCCCCACAGTCACTGACACACTTCACCCCCCACACACTCACTGACACACTTCACCCCCCACACTCACTGACACACTTCACCCCCCACACTCACTGACACACTTTACCCTCCCCACACTCACTGACACACTTCACCCCCAACACTCACTGACACACTTCACCACCCACACTCACTGACACACTTCACCCCCCCCACACACTCACTGACTGACACACCACCTCCACACACTCACTGACACACTTCACCCCCCCACACACTGACACACTTCACCCCCCACACTCACTGACACACTTCACCCCCCACACTGCCTGACATACCTCACCTCCCACACACTCACTGACACACTTCACCCCCCCACTCACTCACTGACACACTTCACCCCCAACACTCACTGACACACCACCCCCCACACTCACTGACACACTTCACCCCCCCCACACTCACTGACACACTTCACCCCCCCCACACTGCCTGACATACCTCACCTCCCACACACTCACTGACACACTTCACCCCCAACACTCACTGACACACCACCCCCCACACTCACTGACACACTTCACCCCCCCCACACTCACTGACACACTTCACCCCCTCCCTCGTTATCTGATATCCTCTCCTTTCACATGAACAGATCCAGAACCGGGATACAGTTTAAATGAAAACGTTTTGTGGAACAGGCAAATGCAAGATTAGCAAAAAAAAAGCAATGTTTTCCCACAGTGAGGAGTTCAGGGGCAGGTTCAAACTGAGATGGTCAAGGAGTGACAGTGTGCACCGAAACAAGGTTCGATCTCAGCCTCAGGCAACTGACTGTGTGGAGTTTGCACGTTCTCCCCGTGTCTGCGTGGGTTTCCTCCGGGTGCTCCGGTTTCCTCCCACAGTCCAAAGATGTGCGGGTCAGGTGAATTGGCCATGCTAAATTGTTAGGTGTATTAGTCAGAGAGAAATGGGTCTAGGTGGGTTACTCTTTGGAGGGTCGGTGTGGACTGTTAGGGCCGAAGGGCCTGTTTCCACACTGTAGGTAATCTAATCTAATCTAATCAATGTGTGGGATTGTGGGGAAAAGGCAGGACAGTGTCACTAATGTTAAAGTGCTTTGAGAGCCAGTGCAGACTCACCAGGCTGAATGGTTTCTTCTACACTGTAACCATTCTGTGGTTCTGAAACGTGGGTGGGTAAGGGGTCTGTGTGCTGTCTGGGCGACCGGGCAGTTATACAAACATTAGGGTGCCGGCTCCAGCACAGGGCTCAGCATCGCTGGGAGTGCTGGCGCGCGGGACGGCACTCCAGCTGAATTAGTTCCACTTATTCGACCTGCTTTGTTGGAGGTCTCTCTGGAAATCCATGTGAAAACCATCACAACAATCTCAAGTCTGTGTATTCTGGCCATCTGATCCCCGCTGTTCTTGGAATCATGGGGCAATTGGAAGCTTAAACCTCCTGTGTATGATTGGCAGGATGGCTGTGCATAGAATCCCAAATGGAAGGAGTTTGATATCCTTCCAATTCAGGGACTCTGAGGCCAACATCCCGACGTGGGGTCAAATCTACACCAACAGAGATGTTCGTCCACTTAAACTAGATGTAAACACTATAATTGGAGACAAAAGTCTATCAAACAAGTGATTGCCCACAAATAGTCACCTCTCATTTCAGGCTCAGTTCTTGGTTGAGTTTCGCAGGAGACACTGCCAATACTGAAGGCAACTGGGAGTGAGCAATGTATTTGATAAGTTTGAGTTATGTGTAAAAAGGGAAAGTATCTGAGTGAAAGAACTGGCTTAAGCTGTGACTGTGCACCGGAGACTGCAAACAGAGAGGGCACGAGCTTATCTTTGTGACGAGGGGATAACTGAGAGGCTTTGCTAACTGGTGATGAATTATGAGAGTCTGTCAACTGATGGAAGACGCATGTCTTTATTTAACAATCTAGCAATGGAGTCTGGAGCAGTTCCAGGTTGGTGGTAATTGAGCCAACATTGGAAACTAAGTAACATGGGGAAGAACCAGTTCATTCTTTATTTCCTCATGAATGATAAATGATGCTTGTCTTCTGGAACATCTGTATTTTTGGATTGGTCTTTGAAAACTGACATACCGAGGAATCCAAGGTCTCCAGTGTTCAAGTCCTTTGTTCAAACGCAACAATCTCTGTGGTGTTGTTGGGAGTGATCTGCATCTTTGATAAACTGCTGCACACAAAGGGTAGGCCGAGAACCAAACTCCAAGCCTGTGCTAGTGTCATAATTCACTGGAGTGGTTGTCAATCGAGCCCTGCTAATCCCAGAATCATCACATAAGTTAAAGATTTTAAAGCAAGTACACAAATTTCCCCAACTTACCCGATTTTCGGACCCAGGTTGTGTACTTAAGAATCGTTGTTTATTAGAAGTAATCAGACTCTAGCTACAGAATAACTGTTATAAACCATCAGCATGTAAAACTACAAATTGAAATCTCTTCTCCTTATAAACCCCTCCCTTATACACAAACACACACCACATAAACACCACACACGCGCACACACACACACACATACCACACACATACCACACACACACACGCACATACTCACCACACACACACTCACCACACACACACCACACACACACCACACACACACTCACACACACTCACCACACACACACACATTCACCACACTCACACTCACCACACACACACACTCACCACACACACACTCACCACACACACACATACCACATACACATACCACACACATACCACACACACACACGCACATACTCACCACACACATACTCACCACACACACACTCACCACACACACACTCACACACTCACCACACACACACACACATTCACCACACTCACACTCACCATACACACATGCACACACACTCACCACACTTACACTCACTACACACACACACACACACACACGTGGACAGAGAGAAATCTGGGAAAGCAGTTCTTTGATCACATGATCTGTTGAGTTAGTTCTTCTTGATCAGGTTCTTCTCACCTTTCCTTCTCCAAAAGATTCTACTGATTTGCAAAAGGCACAGGGTCGCTGGTTCACTTATAAAAGTTCCCTGACTTATCAGTTAAGAAGTCGCAACTTACAGCAACTGCTGAAGGAGAGATAAGTTGGTTTTTTTAGGTTTAAAGTTGATCTTAACTGAAGAGACAGCTCCTGAATTGGTGGAGACACTTCATTGTGTCTTGTTTCCGGTCCCAAGTTGTTCACTCACTGGAGAGCCGATCACATGGTAGTTGACAGGCAGAAGGCCTTTGTCATTGATAAGTAGTCACCAGTCCATAGACCAACCAGAGTCAATCAGAGCTCCATCTGTATACAGGTCATCTGCAACCTCATCTTTTATTACTACTTGTTCAGACAGTCATTTACATGATGTTTGACATGACAGCAGAGTAGTTGCTTTTCAAACATACCACAATTCATTAAAGCATGGATTTAAAACAGCTCTATCACATTTTGGTCCACAATTCTTAAAAAGCACAAGAATAAAAAGTTATGGCCTTTACATTGGCAATATCCTTCATTGTCTGTTTGGGCTGTGGACAGAATATGTCACCTTATTTGTTCACTATTGCCCCTTGGCTTTCTGGATGACCTGACTTACCCTCTACGTGTGCCTACCCCCTCAATAGAATCAGGGAGGGCAAGGTGTGGGACTCACAGCTGGAACCAGCCAACATCGATAACCAACACTGACGAAAGTCGGAAGGAAATCCCAGCAATGGGCAACCCAGAATAAGGCCCTATTCCGTGAGTTTTCCCGATTCCATGAAACTCCATCCCAGCTGTGGAGAGGAGCACAGCCAGAGATCATTCCATGCAAGACAATCATGAGAAATCCAGCTGGAAATTTAGGAGAGGATCCTTCACCTAGAGAGTGGTGACAGTACAGTACTCACTACCACAGGAAGTGAATAGACCATAAGAATTAGGCCATTCAGTCCATCAAGTTTGCTTCACCATTTGATCATGGCCGAATAGTAACGGTGTCATTAGGAGAAACCTCAGTAACACAGCATGAGAGAGAGAAGGACATCGAGGAACATGCTGATAGATTGAAGATGAACAGAAACTTGAAATGCTGGCAAAAGCTGGATGGGCCGAATGGCCTGTCTCTGTGCCATTTAATTTACGCAGCCTGACTGCAACACCCTGGGGTTGTGAGTGGCATCACATAAATTAAAGCTTTCCATTCTTTCCTAGAATCATAGGACCCCAACAGTGTAAAAGAAGGCCATTTAGCCCATACTGAATCCCCGCAGAGTGTCTTATCCGGATGCCTACACCCCATCCCCGTAACCCTGCATTTCCCGCCTAACCTGCACACTACGGGCAATTCAGCATGGCCTAACCCACCTGACTTGCACATCTTTGGACTGTGGGAGGAAACCGGAGCAAACCCACGCAGACAGGGAGGAGAGTGTGCAAACTCCTCACAGACAGTCGCCCGAGGCTGGGATCGAACCTGGAGCCCTGGCGTTGTGAGGCTGCAGTGCTAACCACTGAGCCACCGTGCAACCCCTGCCATTTTAGATGAGTGTCTAATGTTTCTGGATGCGTTTGATGGGCAGAGGTGGTTTATTTTTTAAATGATGTACCTGTAATAGGGCCAGTGCTATCAGCTTCACAAACTGAGCTGATAAATAGTCAGTAAATAAGAAAACATTCACTGTCCTGGTCTGGCTGCGTACAGTACCTAATGTCATTCATTTGGAGCTGTATTGAGATAGGGACTGAGCAGCCTGCAGCACTGCAGTGACCTACATCTCATCCTCATTTCCATGCAATCTGCATGATTTCATGTTCCTTTGGTAATTCTGGAATGAAATATGCATGAAAAAAGACAGCTTGTTCCTGAAGACGTCTCTTGCCCCTTTCCCACCCCATCCCTAACCTCCAGCGACTGCTTCCTTTTCCTTGCTGTTCCTCTCTGAAGGAACCCTGGGGGTGTTGTCAAGAGCTGCGCTCATGCGTATCACCAGCGATTACAGAGCATGCATTGACAAAGGGGGCTTTCACTGTGGCAGTGCTGCGGTGGGTGGAGATGTCATTAAAAACGAGTGAGGAAACTAAACTAACAATTGACCTGGGATCTGCTCTTCCCAGACATAGGATCCACTGGAAATCTTATGTGTAGCCAGCAACTAATGATCGGTCTCTAAACCAAACCTCACTTACGGGCTGTACTGGATAGCATTTCCCTGATATTAGTGAATCACAGAAAGCACTGCCTCGACCTCCTCAGTTACACATCCTTTCATAAGGTATAGCAGCAGAACTAGACCATTCGGCCCATCGAGTCTGGATCACCATTCGATCATGGCTGATATGCTTCTCACCCCCATTTTCCTAACTTCTCTCCCTATCCCTTCAACTCATTACCAATTAAAGATCTGTCTTAACTCACTGTCCCAGCATCCACTGCACTTTGGGGTAACAAATTCCACAGATTCACAGCCCTTTGGGAGAGGTCGTTTCTCAGTTTTAAATTTGCTACCCCTTGTCCTAAGACTATGACCTCTCGGCCTAGAATGCCTCACAAGAGGAACCATTTGCTCCATGTCTATTTAATCCACTCCTTTACCATCTTGAATTCAATTTAATTTCCCCTCATTCTTTGAGATTCCGGAGAGTATAGGCCTAAACTGTTCAATCTCTCTTCACATCGACAAACCCCCTCATCTCTTTCACTCGCCGAGGACAAGACACTGAGGATGGTCAATGTCCCTCTGGAGTACTCCACACTTTCCAATATGCTGCACATGCCCAGTCCTGCCCAGGGCAGCGAGATCCACCTACCTGACCACTGTCATCACTCCACTTCAGAAAATACTAGTCACACCTGCTGGATTTCTGCACCATTCTTAGACTTTGGTTCAAATCTCCAGCCACCACAGGTGGCTTTGCTTTTATCCCTGTGTTATTTTCCCCAGAAAGTGCCCCAGTGGCTGAAAAGTCCTTTAGGAACAGCTCGCGATCTCGTCAAGTGCTGTATAAATGCAGGGCAGTCTTCGTTCAGAGGGATAGTGAATTTTAGAATCACTACAGTGTGGAGAGAGAGAGACCATTCAGCCCATTGGGTCTGCACCAACCATCCCACCCAGGACTAGCCTCAGCTCCCCCACTATTGCCATAGCACTGCATTCTACATGTCTAATCCAACTAGCCTGCACATTATGAGCAGTTCAGCATGGCCAATCTACCTGACCTGCATATTGTTAGACTGTGGGACGAAACAGGAGCAGCCGGCAGAAACCCACACAGACATAAGGAGAATGTACAAAACTCCAGACGGACGGTTATCAGAGGCTGGAATTGAACCTGGGTCCCTGGTGCTGTGAGGCAGCAGCGCTAACCACTGAGCCACCGTGCCACCCCAACAGTAGCATTGCTGCTAAAGTAAAGTCCGAGACTTTGAATGTGTGAGTTCAAATTCTGCCACAACTGCTGGGAACATTTAAATTCATAAACTAAAGGAATAAAATGCCAGTCTCATTAATCCAGGTACACAATCCATTATCCAAAATTCCGAAATCTGAAAAGCTCCGAAATTCGAAGTCTCCCTTGTGAAGCTGTTTTTTGGTATAACAAGGTAGTTTGGCGTGCGAGCAGGTGACCCAACTCCACACCCACTCGATCTGCGTCACTCGGCATGACCCGGCACTGGCAGGTATCAATGGTGTCAGTACGTGTGCTGTTCACATGTGGGTCTGCCGGTCGGGAAGGATTTTTTAAAATTCCGCTGTGAAATGCCGAAATCCAAAAATAAACTCGTCCCAAGGATTTTGGGAAAAGGGTTGTGTACCTGTAATTATCATGGGACCACCAGATTATCATAAGAACCATTTTGGCTCAGTAATGTCCGTCAGGGGGTGACATCTGCCATCCTTATCTGGTCTGGCTTACACGTGACTCCCGCCTGTCAGTAAAGCGGTTAACTCGGAATTGTCCTCTGAAATAGCCTAGCAAGTCACTCACTTGTATCCAAACCTTTAAAGATCAAACACTTAGATGGCAGGGAATTATGAAGGTGGCTCGTAATGACTTCCTGAAGAGCAACTGTTGGTGGGCAGTTGACACTTTCCTGGCTAGATCAGTTGTTAGTTTTAAATCTGAGGGTTTTTTTTTGTTATGCAAAATTATTAAGGGACATGGGCCAAAGTTAGTATGTGGAGTGAGGCCACAGATCAGTTATGATCTCACTGACTGGTGGGATAGGCTTGAGGGACTGATTGGCCAATTACTTTCCTATGTGCTAGCAGTGTTCAGATTCCCCAGAGCATTTTGTAACAATAAAGTCATGCTAAGTGTTACAGTGACGCACATACCCTCTCATGTTCTGCACTTCCGCAGTCAAGCCATGGGTCACAATTGGTCCCAAAGTCATGGCACACACATGATTAAAAACTGGCAAGTTCCCAGTAAGGAAGAAAGTTGAGTCACTTGATGAAACATCAGGCTCATCCAGTGGCCACCTCGGACTGTACAGAGTTGGTGGTTCCTGGATTTGTTCTATCCA
Organism: Hemiscyllium ocellatum; assembly: GCF_020745735.1. Classification (NCBI taxonomy): domain Eukaryota; kingdom Metazoa; phylum Chordata; class Chondrichthyes; order Orectolobiformes; family Hemiscylliidae; genus Hemiscyllium; species Hemiscyllium ocellatum. Next base: position 64,786,415 of record NC_083414.1, read on the forward strand.
ACTACCTGTCCGAATGTCTTTTGAATGTCAAATATCTTATCAGCGGTAGGGTGGCTCAGTGGTTAGCACTACCGCCTCACAGCACCAGGGATCCAGATTCGATCCCACCCTCGGGTGACTGCCTGTGTGGAGTTTGCACATTCTCCCCGTGTCTGGGTGGGTTTCCTCCGGGTGCTCTGGTTTCTTCCCGCAATCCAACGACGTTAGGTGCATTGGTCCATGCTAAACTGACCACAGTGTTAGGTGCATTAGTCAGGGGGGGGGGGTCACTCTCTGGAGGGTCGGTATGGACTTGTTGGGCCGAAGGGCCTGTTTCCACACTGTAGGGAATCTAATCTAAATAGGTGGGTTCTTGAACCCAGGCTTTCTAGCACTACCAAGTGCCCATAAGGCTTCCATTTATAAAGCTCCTTTCATGACCTTGGGGCACGCAGTCGCACCTAACTTACAGGCAATTAAATATTTTAAGATATACAGTCGCTAATAGAAAAAGAAATATGGATAGCTATCGCTCCCACAAACAGCAATGAGATAATAAGCAGGTCATCTGCTTCAGCTTTGATTGAAGGATCCAGAGTAACTGGAAGAATATATCTTGTCTGAAATAGTGCCGAGGAGTCCATTATGGCTATTGGAGAGGGCAGACAGGGCCTGAGTTTAATACCTTATCCACACTGGGCACTGCTGGGTTACTACTGGATATTCGTGTTGTGATAGTCTTCTCCCCAGTCTTATTTTAATAGGAACAGGACCTGATTGCAACCAGCAGCAGAGAGTTATGACTGTTGGTCCCAAATGTGACAGGATGATGAAAATGCACCCACACACACAGTTAGTACCGAGTGAGACTGGGAGGTAAATTGTTCTCATCTTCCTTCATTTATAAAAGGCTACAGAGGAAGCTGCAGGAGGACTGAGGACTGCAATGAAATATGATGTGTCTTGTTACGATGCTCCAGTAAATCATCGTTCCATCACCCTCGGGACTGAGAATAAACAAAAGGCAGTAAGTTATACAGGTGACAGCAAACAGGGAGACTTAAACACACAGTCTGTCACACAACTCAGAGGGAGTGCTGCAGTGTCAGAGGTGCCACCTGCTGGATGAACCATCGCACTCCTATGCCTGGGGCGACAAGGTGGCACAGTGGTTAGCACTGCTGTCTCACAGCGCCTGAGACCCGGGTTCAATTCCCGACTCAGGCGACTGTCTGTGTGGAGTTTGCATGTTCTCCCCGTGTCTGCGTGGGTTTCCTCCGGGTGCTCCGGTTTCCTCTCACAGTCCAAAGATGTGCGGGCCAGGTGAATTGGCCATGCTAAATTGCCCGTAGTGTTAGGTAAGGGGTAAATGTAGGGGTATGGGTGGGTTGTGCTTCGGCGGGTTGGTGTGGACTTGTTGGGCCGAATGGCCTGTTTCCACACTGTAAGTAATCTAATCTACAAGCGAAGGACCAATGGCATTATTGGAAGGGGGGAGGTGGGAGTCTCCCTACTGCACTGCCCCCACATTTGTCCCTCCACCAATACCTAAGTTGGATAGACTACTTATAATCTCGTGCCTGGGGCAGCACGGTGGTACAATGGCTAGCACTGCTGCCTCACAGCGCCAGAGACCTGGGTTCAATTCCCACGTCAGGGAACTGTCAGTGCAGATTTTCAAAAGGAAAAAAATATATAATCTCATGCCTGTTTCTGGGATCGCTTAGTGCACAAATTGACTGCTCCGTTTCCTTCATTACAAAGGTGACCACACTCCAAAAGCGCTTTGTGGCTGTGAGCAAGTTATTTTGGCGGGATTTTCTAGGGCTATGTATTCCGAGCTTTTTTTTCTGTATTCATTCATGTGATGAAGACACCTCAGGCTAGGCCAGCATTTATTACCCAGAGGGCAGTGAAGAGTCAGTCACACTGCCACAGGACTGCAGGCACATGTAGGCCAGGCCAGGAAAGGACTGCAGTTTCCTTCCCTAAACTGAAGCAGATGGAGTTTTCTGACAATCGACAATGGACTCACGGTCATCATTAGACTCGTAATTTTAGATATTTATTGAATTCAAATTCCACCACCCGCCATGGCAGGATTCGAACCCAGGCCCCCATTACCCGGGTCTCTGGATTAACAGTCCAGTTACAATACAGCGGGAGAATGGAGCTGAGAAACATGGCAGAGCAGACTTGATGGGCTGAATGGCCTAATTTTTTCTCCTATGCTTTATGGCTTTATGGTCTCATACCACTAGGCCATCACCTGTCCTTTTGGAGAGCATGAGTTCAATGATGGGCCACAGGATCTGAAATGTATGAAGCATTTCCCATGTATCGCGGGTACTCTGTGCCTCTCACCCACCCGGGGTCCTCCTTAATGGAAGGTGAACTGAAGCAATGAGCCGAGGCTCTGTCCTTGCCTGCTTGGATTGCAGTCTCAACCTTTGATTAAGAACAGGGACAGGTTCCTGGGGCTTTGGGCCACATTCCTCATTAGGTGAAAACAAGGACTGCAGATACTGGAAACCAGATTCTAGATTAGAGTGGTGCTGGAAAAGCACAGCAGTTCAGGCAGCATCCGAGGAGCAGGAAAATCGACGTTTCGGGCAAAAGCCTTTCCTGCTCCTCGGATGCTGCCAGAACTGCTGTGCTTTTCCAGCACCCCTCTGATCAACATTCTTCATTTACAAGGCAGAACCATAGTTCAACTGGACCATTTGTTTTGGCTGGTCGCAGGATCTTAGTATGCTAAAAATGGCAGATGCATTTGTCTACATAATAATGGCCACTGGGCTTCATGCTCACCCATTGTCTGGATGTGAGATGTTTCTGAATGCTATGTGTCATGTATTGTATGTCTTGTCTTCCCCTGGAGATGATTGTGGACACACTACCTTCAAAATCACATCACTGAAACTTGGACAATGTTGAAATATCCCTGAGTCCTGTTGTCACTGACCACACATCCGCTGTGTTCACGTGCTAGCTCCCATCCCAACTGAATTGCTGCAAAACGAAGTGTGTGGGAAACAGGGCTCTGTTGTTCATTAAGGGTGGCACGGTGGTTAGCACTGCTGCCTCACGGTGCCAGGGACCTGGGCTCACTTCCAGCCTCGCTCACACATTCTCCCCGTGTTTGTGTGAGTTTTCTCTGTGTGCTATGGTTTCCTCCCAACAGCCAAGATCTTTTCCTCAGGGTAAGGGAGTTCAAAACCTGAGGGGAGAGGTAAAAACGGACCTGCTGAGCACTTTTTTCACACAGAGGGTGTGTGGAACAAGCTGCCAGAGGAAGTGGTGGAGGCTGGTACAACTACATCATGTAAAAGATATCCAGATGGATACATGAACAGGAAGAGTTCAGAGGGATATTAGCCTAATGCTGGCAAATGGGACCACATCAGATTGAGCTGTCTGGTCGGCACAGATGAGGTGGACCGAAGCATCTGTTTCTGTGCTGCCTGACTCTATGATGTGCACGTTAGGTGGGACTGGTATGTTAAAATTTCTCATAGGGTCCAGGGCATGTGCAGGTTAGACGGGTTAGCCATGGGAATTGCAGGGATAGGGTAGAGGGACGGGTATGAGTGGGATGTTCTTTGGAGGATCAGCATGCACTCGATGGGCTGAATGGCCTGCTCCTACACTGGAGGGATTCTGAGAACAGAACCCCACCCCCTCAGTAAATAATCCAGTCGAGATCATTCATCTCCACAGTGAAGTTAGACACATTCGGTGCTGTGATCTGAGGAGTGTAGTGATGATTCGAGGGGGGGGTGTTGACATGGTGGATGCCGCTCTCTCTCTCTCTCTCTCATTAACAGGGGCAACCCCGAGCATCATTTATAATTGAGATAACAGGCAGCCCAGTCTGATGAGAGATAAAGCAGCAAGTTTCCTTAAACGCAGGCAGCTGTCCTACATAAGCTCAGCGTCAGGCTGGCTATGAAATCCACTGGATTTCAAACTCAATTAATCAGAGCAGGAGGAGGGCAGGGGGAATGAATTGTGAAGAGATACTGCTCACGCACACAGAAAGAGAGAGAGAGAGAGAGAGAGAGAAAGCAGGAGAGCAGATAAACTCACTCTGGATACAGGAGCTAGCATCCCACTGATGCTGAGGTGGCCCGGATACCTGTGCTGGGATTTGATCCTGCTGCTACACGAGGCAAGGCAGCCACTCTTGGAGCTCTCCGGCAGACCTGCTGCCCACCTGCCTGCCGTGCGAACATCCCCCTCCCCTCGCCATCCTCGCCGCCCCCCCCCCCGCCCCTCAGCTCCATCAGGGGCACGTGAAGCCATTTACTCCAGGGGGCAGCGAGTCGGGCAGGAGAGGTAGAGGGGGAGGGGGAGGAGCCCCACGGCATGGACCGGCTCCACCTCTTCTTCAAGCTGATGAGACGCGCCGCCCGCAAGAAGAGGCACGGGGCCCAGGAGCGAGGGGGCCAGCAGGAGGCAGCCTCGAGCCCGAGTCACGATGCCATAGGTAAGGCGCAGCGCCTGGGCACGAGGGTCATGCCGTGGTCAGGCTTGACAGAACACAAATGGGTTACCATCAGGCAGTGCCTGCTTACAGCAGCATCCACTATATTGCTCCTGTACAAAATGTCTTGTGGAATTTCTCTTCTGCCAATCCCCCCTCCCTGTTAGCGTCATTCCACCATTTTTATTTCTCGCCACCGGTGCACGGATATGTCTCTATAGGCCACTTCAGTTTACAGCACCAGTGTAAGCATGAAAGGGTCAGAATGCCTGCATACTGGATAATCGAGTTTTACAGATCAGGGAGGCTCTGGGATAAAGAGGTGAAACTGTGTAAGGCTATGCAAAGCCACAATGTGTCTCCTTGCACAGTGAGGCACTGGAATACATTGCAAGTTAGTGTGTTGTGTGCTGACCACCTGCTTGCAGGGAGCTGCACGGCCGGGGCCAGAGCTCACATGATCGATAATGTCAGTGAGCTTCCAGGGAATCAATGCCCAATCCAATATGCAGGTCTGATTTCGATTGCATGGACAATTTTGAGGAGTGGGTGAGTAGCTTGTGACAGACAGTCAGTGTCACTGTGAGGGGAGAGTGAGGACCCTGTGACAGGCCATCAGTGTTACTGTGAGGGGAGAGAGTGAGGACCCTGTGACAGTCAGTGTCACTGTGAGGGGAGAGAGTGAGAGCCTTGTGACAGTCAGTGTTGCTGTGAGGGGAGAGAGTGAGAGCCTTGTGACAGTCAGTGTCACTGTGAGGGGAGAGTGAGGACGCTGCGACAGTCAGTGTCATTGTGAGGGGAGAGTGAGGACCCTGTGACAGTCAGTGTCACTGTGAGGGGAGAGTGAGGACGCTGTGACAGTCAGTGTCACTGTGAGGGGAGAGTGAGGACGCTGTGACAGTCAGTGTCATTGTGAGGGGAGAGTGAGGACCCTGTGACAGTCAGTGTCACTGTGAGGGGAGAGTGAGGACGCTGTGACAGTCAGTGTCACTGTGAGGGGAGAGTGAGGACGCTGTGACAGTCAGTGTCACTGTGAGGGGAGAGTGAGGACCCTGTGACAGTCAGTGTCACTGTGAGGGGGGAGAGTGAGGACCCTGTGACAGTCAGTGTCACTGTGAGGGGAGAGTGAGGACCCTGTGACAGTCAGTGTCACTGTGAGGGGAGAGTGAGGATCCTGTGACAGGCCATCAGTGTCACTGTGAGGGGAGAGTGAGGACCCTGTGACAGTCAGTGTCACTGTGAGGGGAGAGTGAGGATCCTGTGACAGTCAGTGTCACTGTGAGGGGAGAGTGAGGATCCTGTGACAGGCCATCAGTGTCACTGTGAGGGGGGAGAGTGAGGACCCTGTGACAGTCAGTGTCACTGTGAGGGGAGAGTGAGGACCCTGTGACAGTCAGTGTCACTGTGAGGGGAGAGTGAGAGCCTTGTGACAGTCAGTGTCACTGTGAGGGGAGAGTGAGGACCCTGTGACAGTCAGTGTCATTGTGAGGGGAGAGTGAGAGCCTTGTGACAGTCAGTGTCACTGTGAGGGGAGAGTGAGGACCCTGTGACAGTCAGTGTCATTGTGAGGGGAGAGTGAGGATCCTGTGACAGGCCATCAGTGTCACTGTGAGGGGAGAGTGAGGACCCTGTGACAGACAGTGTCACTGTGAGGGGGGAGAGTGAGGACCCTGTGACAGTCAGTGTCACTGTGAGGGGAGAGTGAGGACGCTGTGACAGTCAGTGTCATTGTGAGGGGAGAGTGAGGACCCTGTGACAGTCAATGTTACTGTGAGGGGGGAGAGTGAGGACCCTGTGACAGTCAGTGTCACTGTGAGGGGAGAGTGACGACCCTGTGACAGTCAGTGTCACTGTGAGGGGAGAGTGAGGACCCTGTGACAGTCAGTGTCACTGTGAGGGGAGAGAGTGAGGACCCTGTGACAGTCAGTGTCACTGTGAGGGGAGAGAGTGAGGACTCTGTGAGTTTTACTAAAATAAGACTGGACTTGCTCCAAATGGACGAGGAGTAACAACTTGCAAGTAAAAGTATTGCAGAGCAGTGGGAGACATTCAAGGAACTGGTAGCAAGAGAACATGGTTAATATATTCCCATATAGGCAAAGGCTAGGACCGAGACTGGACAACCTGGATGCCAAGGAACCTGGAAGCTAAGATTAAGGAAGCAAAGAGAAGCCTACGGCAGAAATCTCGGGCTCAATATGGATTGTTCTGGCAGGAACATAAAAAGTGCCTGGGGAATTGTAAAAAAGAAATTCAGAAAAAGCAGACTATGCGCAGAAAAACATTGGCGAGCAAAATAAAGGAAAACTCAAAGGGATTATTCAGATGTCTAAAGAATAAGAGAAAAAGAGAGAGAGACAGAGAGTAGGGTCTACGGGGGATCACAGAGGTGGTCTGTGAGTGGACCCAAAAAACGTGGCACAGTCCTCAAAGAATATCTTGTGTCAAGTCTTCAGAGTGGAAAGGAATGGTACAGGTATAGACATCAGGGTGGAATGCTGTGAAAGATTGGAATAAATTAACAGAGAGAGAGAGAGAGAGAGAGAGAGCCTTTAAAAGCTTGGGAGTTCAGGGAGCTGACTCCGAACAGGCTGACCACAGCATACTGTGAGGAAAGTGCAAAACCAATTGGAAAGCTTGGGACAGCTGCTGCCAAGGTGCTGTGGGATAAAGAGCACAGTCTACCATCTTCCCACTGAAATTAAATGGTATTCCATTTAATTGTCAGATCCCCCCCCCCTCCCCTCACCCCCGGTGCCTCAAATATATGTAAATGTAGGTTTGTACAAGCAAGAAATCCTCTGGTTGGTTTGTCAGATAAGAGTCAAAATCCAATGTTTGTTTGTTTCTTCATACGCTGCTGTACAGGACTGCTTTTGTGACTGTACGTGTATAAAAAGACATTTTATGAATAGAGTACACTTTTGAAATACAAAATAAGTGGGCTTGGCAGCGTTGCGAGTGGAGAAATCCACAGGCCCGGAAAAGATGTCACCCAGGCTGTTGAGGAAGACAGGGGGAGATACGAGGGGCCCTAACATTAATTTTCAAATCCTCTCTGGCCATTTGTACCAGAGAATGAGAGGACTGATAATGTTGTCCCTGAGGAAGGAATAGACCAGGACATTCCACTCAGTTCAACTTCAGTGTGGGGGGGGGGAAGTTATTGGTCAGAATTCTGAGCGGCAGAATATATCCACATTTGGAGAGATCCTGATTAATTAGGGGTAGTCAGCATGGATTTGTTAAGGGAGGGTAGTGGTTGACAAATACGGAAAGTTAAAAATCACACAACAGCAGGTTATAGTCCAACAGGTTTAATTGGAAGCACACTAGCTTTCGGAGCGACGCTCCTTCATCAGGTGCAGCGCTCCGAAAGCTTGTGCTTCCAAATAAACCTGTTGGACTATAATCTGGTTGTTGTGTGATTTTTAACTTTATACACCCCAGCCCAACAGCGGCATCTCCAAATCTGGAGACACTTGGCAGGGGCGGCGGCATCTGTGGAGACAGAAACATTTCGAGAGGTGCTCAGTCAGAATCTCGCATGTTTCAATCAGGGCTCCTGTCATTTGACACACTCCCTATAGTCCACGCGTTTCACGGCATCAGGGTATCAACAGGCACTCAGCTACACAGCAATGCTGAACTATATTGGAGTATACTACTCACAGAGTGGCCTAAGTTCCACACGTCTGTTCTGTGCAATACAAAATAAAGATAACGATTGTTTGAACAAGCAAGCCATGCACTGAAAGAAAACAATTTGAGGGAAGCACTGTCTTATTTGAGAGGCTGACTCTGAACTGTGCTAGAGTGTGAGATTCATTAAGTGCTGTAGTCTCTATTGAGCATCCAATCCTCTGTTTCAGAGGTCAGAGGGTCACCTACTGAGAGGCGGCTAACACCTCTCAGTGAGAATTCGATTGTTTGTTTCTTTTTCCCAGGTTGGCGGGGATTAAATTTGGGAAAAGTCAGCCTCAAAATATCAGTCAGCCTTTTTCCTGGTGGCAGCTGAACTGTGACCTGAAAGAACTGTGTTACCTGGCACATAACAGTGACACTGTGGACAGTGACACAATACTAAAACACAGCGACCGCGATTAAAATTGACAAAAGGGAAGTCTGAGGTCTCTTATCCCAGGAAGGATTTTGTAATCTGAAATGGATGATCGTTGGAATGCAGCAAACAATCATAGAATCCCTATGTTGTGGAAGAAGGCCATTCAGCCCATCAAGTCCACGCAGACCTTCCGAGGAGCATCCCATCCCTGTAACCCAGTATTTCTTGTGGTTAATCCGCCTAGCCTGCACATCCCTAGTCACCATGGGGAGTTTATCATGGCCACTCTACCTAACCTGCACATCTTTGGATTGTGGGAAGAAACCGGAGCATCCAGAGGAAACACGGGGAGAATGTGCAAACTCCACACAGACAGTCACCTGAGGCTGGAATCAAATCCAGGCCTGTGGCGCTGTGAGGCAGCAGTGCATCCCACTGAGCCACCATGCTGCAATGAATGAACAGTTGTTAGAAAGTGGGCAAATGGAAATGATCCCGGTAGTTCTGTTGTATTTTTGCTGTTCTTTGGATTTCCATGTGAGAGATTATTTTCTAACCTGAATCTTAATCTCTGTAGTACCTTAACTGTTAGCCAAGATTCTCATAGATCGCCTGGACAACAACATATAAACCTTTTAAATTGATAGATCAATCCCCACAGGCCACTTTGTCCAGCTTACAAAGGGGACAGTGTATCAAGCCTAGAGTACAAAGCTGGATAATCTGTGCCCTTTAGAGGATGGGGTCAGAGATGGGTAGGCACCAGGTGATGCAGCCAATGGTTCCCATCTTTAGGCCATTTTACCAGTGAGAAAGCTGGCAAATCCTCATCTGCCCAAAACCTTTTTTTTGAGGCATTTGAGTTAAGGCCCTGTGTCTGCTGACATTTTAGCAGTGCTGCCTGGGACCTCCCCATCCCCCCAATAACCAAGCCAGTGAAACCCTCAATGGCCTGCTGAGGAGAAACTGCTTAATGCAGGACCTCCTGTGTAAGGTGGTCAGGATCCAAATCAGTCAACCCCTCTCCATATGAGGGAATGGCAGTGTTAACTATGAACCGTGAATGTTGACTGGGGAAGCAGGAGCTTGACCACTTACAGAACCTCTGCGCAGCATCAGAGATTTTCGAGCTGAGGAAATTCTTCGCAGTTGTGTCCCCCTCTGCAATGCACCACACCCCCACTACACCCCTTCCTCTGCCATTAGCATCCCCGATTGGGGTGAAGACAATAGCTCTGGACCCAGACCCCTATGAACAGGGGTTCGACTCCAGCCTTGGATAACTGTTCCTGTGTGGAGATTGCACATTCTCCCCTTGTCTGTGTGGGTGCTCTAGGCCCCTCCCACAATCCAAGGATGCACAGGTTATGTGAATTGGCCATGTTAAATTGCCCATAGTGTTCAGGGGTAATAGAATAGGGGAATGGATCTGGCTGGGTTACTTTTCAGAGGGTCGGTGTGGGCTTGTTGGGCCAAATGGCCTGTTTCCACACTGTAGGGATTCTATGTTTTTATGGTAATAGATGGCAGGAGTATAAAAGGCCATTTAACATCTCAATTTCATAGCCTCTTGTGACTGAGTTAAAAAGAGAAGGCAACTGGTAAGATCAGGGAGACAGAAACATTTATTTTTTTTCTCATGCTCTCCCTCATGAACGGAGTTTTGTTAAGTTCTCTTGAACGGCCGGAGATTTAATTAGTGCTGATCATTTCCAAGCAGAGACTGGAAGGGAAAGGGGCTAGATAGAAGAATTCTGCGTTGAAAGATTATCAGAAAATGAAAAGCGTCCTCAGAAGTGATGACTGAGCACAGATGCATCATTTAAATGCAAATTGGACAAGCAATTGAATAGGAAGCTTTTAAAAAGACGAGTGTACAAGGACGTAAAGCGAGCATGGCAGTAAAGTGCTCCAGATGAAGTGCTGACACAGACACACAGACACACACACACACACAAAGAGTGACTGAGGGCTTCCTCCACATGTGTGTGCAAAGATATCCAGAATCCTGGCTCAAGCCAACAGGAGATGGCAGACTGGTTGGTAGTGGGCGAAACACCCACTTGGCTACAAAGCGCCCAGGTCTTTTGGCAATCATTTACAAGTGCCCATCAAATCACCCATTGGATCAAATCATCTTCTGAAACATTGGCCACATTTCTCCTGAATCTTGAACAGCTTCTAGTTGCCTCAACAATGCAGCGAGATTTTCAGCCCCAGCACAGGGTGGGGTGGGGTGGGGGGGTGCATTCTGCTGGTGCTCAGTTGCAGTTTTTGAGTGTTTGTTAAATAGAAAAGATCCTTTATATTTACTGCTAATTGAATTCTGCAGAATAAGTCAAAACCCTTGTTTGATTGAAGTTTTTCAGACACACTGTGCCTGATGGATGATGGCTAAATGATTTGAAATTTACATTTTGAGAAGAAATATGCTAATGTGGGTTCAGCATATCCTAAGGTGTCAATTTTTCACACTGAGTTATGCCCACTTCTGTCTGCTTTAAGTTTGGGCTTGTATGAAGGAATGTGACTTGACATTGGCCATAATTAGAAATGGGTTGGACTCACTGAATTTTGCCGACGGTGGAAGCTATGGAACTTTGTGTGCTAAATTGTTTTTGCAATAACTTTGTGATTGTTCTGCTCTAATAATTATAGCGTGATAACTAAATGATATGATTATTGACCAGTGATTATTGTAGCCGAGCCACTTGGACAAGAACACTCTTCTCTGCTTTATGTTGTTTCCACAAATTACATGTCTCAATATCTATTTCGTGATGATGGGAGATCTGCTGTACTTGGAGCATAGAATCATTGAATGGTACAGAGTGGGAGGTCATTCAAAGATAGCTCCTTTGAAGAGCTATCCAGTCAGTCAGAGCCTTCTGAACTTGCCCTGTTTCCCTCGCAACTTCTGTACATCAAGTATTTATTTGATATCCAGTTCCCTCTGGAACAAGTTTTCAAATCTGCTCCCAATGTCCCTCAGGCAATGCATTGCAAATCATAACGTCTCGCTGAGTATTTTGTTTTCCTCATGCTGTCTCTGTTTCTTTTGTCAAATGATCATAGAATTGTGTCGCCTGGCTACAGACCTTTCTGCCCCTGGAAACGGTTGCTCCGTCTTTACTGTAACAAAACCGATCATGATTTTAAGTGTGCCCAACAACTCTCCCCCTGAATATCCTCTGATCTGCGGAAAGCGGCCACACTTTTCTTGAGTCTATCCACAGAGTTTTGCCATGGTTTCCCATTCTAGCGCATCTCTCTGAGGTCTCGACACATCCTTCCTACAGTGTAGGGCCCTGTAACATTGAACACATCAACGTTTGCATGGGTCAGATTTTTTAAAAAAAATGTTTAGCATAACACCCTTGCTTGTGTACCCTCTGCCTTTACTTAGAACAGTTGAAAATGTGTTGCTGGTTAAAGCACAGCAGGTTAGGCAGCATCCAAGGAATAGGAAATTCGACGTTTCGGGCATAAGCCTTTCATCAGGATGAAGGGCTTATGCCTGAAACGTCGAATTTCCTATTCCTTGGATGCTGCCTAACCTGCTGTGCTTTAACCAGCAACACATTTTCAACTGTGATCTCCAGCATCTGCAGACCTCATTTTTTACCCTTTACTTAGAACACCCAGGATCCAATATAACTTTCTGGAAATCCTTTGCAATTTTTTTTAGTGCCTAATCTATCTCATCCATTTGCTCTTTGCATATTTATAAAAGGACTTCTGGATTCCCTTTTATGTTCTTCTAGAATCTATAGACAGCCTTGATCTTTCTTATTCACTTTCTCAGTTCTGCCTTGTACTTTTTGTGTGTTCGATTTGATTTTCTGCTGAATTTAAGCTGACGTTTATAGAGACATTGAGCTGTTCAACATAGAAATAGACCCTTTGGTCCAACTCACTTGTGCCGACCAGATATCCAAAATAAATCTCGTCCCATTTGTCATCATTTGGCCCATATCCCTCCAAACCCTTTCCTATTCATATACCCATCTAGATGCCTTTTAAATGTTGCAGTTGTACCAGCCTCCACCACATCCTCTGGCAGCTCATTCCATACACGCATCACCTGTTATGTGAAAAAGCTGCTCCTTAGGTCCCTTTTAAATCATTTCCCTCACCGTTATGGTAGGCTTTGTATTACAGTGTCATTTTAACCTCCCTTCCTTCATTCATCCAGGTTTTTACTCCTTCCTGACAACGTGTCTAATCTTAACTGAACTAACTTTTCTTTGAAGGCCTTCCATTGCTTTTTATTTCCAACTGCTTGGGTCTAATCCTTTTCTAACTCACTGAAATTAGCCTTTTCTTGCTTAGCATTTACATATCCCTCATCCTTTCACTTAAATATTCTCAATCGAATGATATTATGATCACTGTTCCCTTCAAGACCTTTTTTTTTCGAGAACTGAATCCAACTCTGCCATCTTCCTGAAAATGCTGTGGTCGAGAAACACAAGAGAATTCCCTTAGACACATTTTACAAACTCTTTACCCTCTTTTTCTTTTGCAGGGTTACTCTCCCAGTCTGTGTTAAGATCATTGAAGATCCCCACTACCAGTATCACAATTGTAATATTCTCACAAGTTTTCTACAATTTGCCCAATTCAAGTTGTGCCCCTATATCCTTTAATTATATGGTAGCCTGCAGTTAACTCTAAGACACTGTAATGGCTCCTCACTTATTCCTCTGTTCTAACTAAATAGATTCCATACTAGTACCAATAAACAAGTGAGTACTACATCATTTTACATTTATGTGGCATGTTTAATGTAATCAAACATCCTGTGGAACCTCAGGAGCTTGTGAGTCTCACAATGAGAAATTAGGTCAGGTGATCAAAAGCTTGGCTTTAAGAAGTGTCGTAAATAAGGAAGTGAGGTGACTGATGTAGAATGCGTGAATTATATTAGATTAATTGGGTCCAACAAGTCCACACCGACCCCCCTACATTTCCCCCTTCACCTAACACTCAGGCAATTTAGCTTGGCCAATTCACCTAACCTACACATTTTTGGACTGTGGGAGGAAACCCACGCAGACACGGGGAGAATGTGCAAACTCCACACAGTCAGTCACCTGATGCAGGAATTGAACCCAGCTCCCTGATGCTGTGAGGTAGCAGTGCTAACCACCGTGCCACCCATTTCAATATCATTTGGGTTTATTGCTTTTGAGTAGGTAACATATAGGTTTTCTGTGCATTTGAAGTTAATGATTAGCTTGTAAGTATTTTTGAATCCACAGTGATTTCTTTTGAGACATTTTTTTGAGGCCTAGTTTTTAAATTAAGTGGTTTCTGTGGCACCACTGATGAGTTTTTTTGTGCGTAGGTCAGAAAAGTAAGTAATGGGACCTCAAGGTTGGTTAGAGATTTCTGGAACTTGTTTTTTCTTTAAGCTTAAGGAAAACACTCTTAGCTTAGAAAGAGAGATTTTGTTTTTACTTTGAGTTTTGGACAGTCCTGTGAAGTCCTGGGATGTACATGGCTGTATATTCTAAGGCTTCTGCAAAGGGAAGGATAGGGTAGAAGTGGATTATTGTTGTGTGAGAAAGCTTCTCTCAAATCACTTATGCTTTGTTTACACGTCACTTTAACCGCCTTTCAGTCAAGCAAGATCCTGGTGTTGACAAGTATCACATGACATGTACAGTCAATGGAGCTGCCATTAAGTGTTGCCTGCTCTACCCATGAAGGGTGTTGTTCAGGCTGGCTTCCTCCAGGTGGGAGGGAATGAGCCACATCCATCTCTCTCGTAATACAGAGCCTTGCTTATACCAGAGTGGGCGTCCGTTGCATGAATATTATCAACATTGCAAATATTGCTCAGTCCAGCCTGGAAGGAGCCCAAAGCACACAGGTTCGTTGCCATGGTCACCTTCACAATCATTGGCCTGTGCGACTGTCATCCTGCTCGAAGTTGCAATTGGCACCTCAATGAGCGTGGCTTGACTGAGGGGGAAAATGGCTGACACACTGTTCCTCACAGAGAATCATGCCCTGAAGCTTCGGGGATTTCCTTTCTCCAGCGGCTTGTCCTTCACCATGTCGCCTCTTTGCCAACGTGATAGTCCAAAGGGGAGTCGGTGACCTGTACAGAGTCCCACCACCCCACTCAGACTTCAGCGGCTCAAAAGAGCCCTCAAAGCCACAATCACAGCTGGAACCTCCAGAAGATGTAACAAGCAATACAAATAATGGGGATTCTGCAGATGTATGTATTTGGACATCCAGAAGGCCATTTGATAAGATGCCACAAAGGTATGATCACATGGAATTAAGGAGGATTGGCTGACCGACAGAAAGCAGAGAATCAGGAAAAATGGGTCTTTTTTCTAGTTGGAAGCTATAACCAGTGGTGTACCACAGGGCTTGGTACTCAGGCTCCAGTTACGGAGCGGCACGGTGGCTCAGTGGTTAGCACTGCTGCCTCACAGCATCAGGGAGCTGGGTTCGATTCCAACCTCAGCTACTGTTTGTGTGGAGTTTTCACGTTCTCCCTATATCTACCTGGCTTTCTGCTGGGTGCTCTAGTTTCCTCCCAGAGCCCAAAGATGTGCAGGTTAGGTGGATTGGCTGTGGGAAATATAGGGGGGGGAGGAAGCTGGGATGCTGTTTGGAGGGTTGGTGCAGACCTGAGCTGAATGACCTCTTGCTGCACCATCGGGATTCTATGATCCATATGAATTACTTGGATGTGAAGGTCAAGAGCATTATAACGAGTGTGAAAGTATAGTTCTAATTAAAAAGAAAGGTATGTTTCGGTTAGGGGAGTGGGCCAAAATTTTGCAGATGGTGTTTAACATGGATAACTGTGAGAACGTTTGCCCAAAATGTCGATTCTCCTGCTGCCTGGATGCTGCCTGACCTGCTGTGCTTTGGCAGCACCACCCTCTCGACTCTGATCTCCAGCATCTGCAATCCTCACGTTCTCTAAGTGGATAACAGTGAGGCCATCCATGTTGGCTAGAAGAATTAAAAGGCAACATATTATCGAATTAGAGAGGAACCTGGGCCTGCAGAGGGAACTGGGTGCCCTTGTGCATGAATCTCAGAAAATTAATATTCTCAGCGAATAATAAGGTGAGAAATGGAATATTGGCACCTGGTGCTGAGGGAATAGAGTATTAGATTAGATTACTTACAGTGTGGAAACAGGCCCTTCGGCCCAATAAGTCCACACCAACCCGCCACCCACACCCCTACATTAACCCCTTACCTAACTCGACGGGCAATTTAGCCTGGCCAATTCACCTGACCCGCACATCTTTGGACTGTGGGAGGAAACCTCAGCAGACACAGGGAGAATGTGCAAACTCCACACAGTCAGTCGCCCAAGGCAGGAATTGAACCTGGGTCTCTGGCGCTGTGAGGCAGCAGTGCTAACCACTGTGCCACTGTGCCACCCACAGTATAAAGGCAGGGAAATGTTGCTGCAGCTGACCAGGACGTTATTGGAGTATTGCATTCGGTTTTAATCCCTTTACTTGAATAGGGATGCAATTGCATTAAGAGCAGTTCAGAGAAGGTTTTTGCCCTATGAGGAGAGGTTGAGTAGATTTGCTAGAGAGAAAATTTAATGGAGGTATATAAGGTGCTAAAGGGGATTGACAAAGTAGATGTAAAATAGACGATTCCCCTCATGAGTCAAGAATTAGAGTGGTGCTGGAAAAGCACAGCAGGTCAGGCAGCATCCCAGGAGCAAGAAAATTGGCGTTTCAGGCAAAAGCCCTTCATCAGGAATCTTTCCTGCTCCTGGCCTGATCTGCTGTGCTTTTCCAGCACCATTTTAGTCTTGACTCTAATCTCCAACATCTGCAGGACCCACTTTCACCGCGTTGATTCCCCTCATGGGGCAATCTGGAATGAGTTTTGGGATAAGGGACAGCAGATTCGAAACAGAGAGGAGGAGAAATTACTTCTCTCAAAAGGTTTTTTTCATCCGTGGGGATTCACGACCCGTGAGTGCAGTGGATTGTGGGACATCGTATAAATTTAAGGAGAGGATAGACAGATTTTTAATTCACTCTTGAAGACTTATGGAGATCATATTAAATGGCAGAGCAGGCTTAAGGGGGCTGAATTGTCTGCCCATGCTCCTCAACCTTATGTTCTCATCTGGTGCCCTTGCCCTTTGAGATGGTGGAGGCTGGATGATGCTGTTGCAGGAACCTTGGCAGATGGTAGGCATTGCTGCCACTGTGTGTAAAAGGGGCAGAGGGAAGGAATGTTGAAGCTGGTAGATGGGGTGCCAGCGAAGCAGGCTGCTTTGTCCTGGATGCTGTTGAGCTCCTTTTGCGTCGTCGAACCTATGTTTGGTGCCAGACTAGTGGAGAAACTCGTAAGCCATTAGGGATTCATCGATTCAACTTGAATTGTAAGACCAGAGTTGATTGCAAATATCGGTTAAGTTTGAGAGAGCCAATTTGAATGGTTACTAGTCTGATCGGTTACGAACCCCCATTCCAGGTGCAAGCATGTTTTCACAAGTTTCACAGAATGTAGGAAGTTTAACAAAAGAGATAATTTGCAGTCTATCCACATTGAGGTACCAATTCACAGCACTGGTTGACCGGACACAGGTCTCTTGTTGCTTGGTCCAAAGTTCTTCTGTCATTGATTCTCCTCCTTGTGCAACAAACCATGAAGCACCAGTTCAGAAGAAATGTTATATCAGACTTGATACATTAACTGTCTTTCTGTCTCTATAAATGCTGCCAGACCTGCTGAGTTTCGCCTGCATTCTAGCTCTTTATTGATGAGGAATCAGGGCTTACTGACCTCTCTGCATGATCAGAGACACCCTAAACTCTAATAGGCTATACTAGTGCCATGAACAGTTCACGGACAATCTCAAATTGCTAGGGAGCAATTAGCTCAAGATCCGATCATGTAAACATTTCAATCAGCCTGTTCAGGTATGTCAGCATATACCTCCAGCGCAGACCTATCGCCACATAAGTCCTTGGAAAATACGTGTTGTCACACTTTACCACTGACACTCTGAGCTCATCACCTGAGTTTTATTTAATTGTTGAGAGGTCCTCATTAAATCAGACACTTTACCACAGACAATTCGTTTTAACAGACCAACTATTAGGGAGTGACTGCTGGCGCTGGAAGAGTTACCCCTTGTATTCATAAATATCAAGTTGTAACGTTGCTTATGACCTTAAAAGATATAAATCAAATATAATTCAGGGAAGTACAAAGTGGGTAGTGCTTAAACCTATACAGGGTATGTACACAATCCAGGTACATAATGGCAATGAGTCTAAGGGACAAGTTACAACGTGAATTTGCCGACATATCCTTCAAAGGCTGTATGTTCTTATTCTGTTATGTGAAATTAATTGTAGTGGGCACAACATCTCTCAAATAAGGTTAAGTTATAAACTAAGTCAGCAATGTCATACATTAATATCCTACTTTGACTGTAGTTAAACAAAATATAATTTAATTCCTCAATTACTTAATCAAGTCAAAATCATTACACCAAAACGTAATGAAACAACAACTTCATTAAACATTGACGTGCCTACAGTATTCATGGCTTGTGTTTTGTGAGCTGTGAGAAAAGCATTGGGGAAACAGGAAATGAGTTACTCACAATAGAATTCGCAGCATCTGGCCTACTCTGCAGCCATAGTGTTTATATGGGTGGTCCTGTTCAATTTCTGGTCAATGGTACCCCCAGGATGTAGTCAGAGATGGATTCAGCAATGATAATGCTCTTGAATGTCAAGGGGGCAATGGTTCTCGTGTGTTGGGGATGGTATTATCAGGCATTTGTGTAGCACCATAATTGTTACACCATAATTGATTTTTCCTCCTGCTAACAGTCTCTTCCACAAATGATTCCAATTCCTGCTTCAACTGAAATGATCCTTCCCTTTAAGGAGCCCAGATTCACATTAAATGGTGCTCAAGTGAAATGCTGCCAATTCTGGAAATGTGAAATAAAATTCTGGAAATACTCGGCAAATCGGGAAGTAATTGTGAAGGGACAGTCAGATTTATACTGAAGACCAATGAGAGGTCACCTGAAATCTTAACCTGCTTCTCACATTGTCTTTAAATGTCAGTGCGTTTCCAGTCAAGACACACCCCATCTCTGAACTAGGAGGTCTGGGTTCAAATCCCATATAAAAGCAAATTACTGGAATCTGAAACCAAAAGAGAACATGCTGGGAAATCTCAGCAGGTCTGGCAGCATCTGGAAGGAGAGAAAAGAGCTGACATTTCGAGTCTAACTGACCCTTTATCAAAGCTAAAAAAAGGGATCTTTTCATTGACAATTGTCGACAGGACATTGGCCGCCTTAATTTCTCTGCCCCTCTTACTCATTCCAACTTCTCTCCATCCAAACTTTCTGCCCTTTGCTCCCTTAGGTCCAACCTCAACCTTGTCATCAAATCTGCTGACAAAGTTGGGGTTGCCATCTGGCGTACTGACCTTTACCTCGCAGAGGCTGAGCGCCAACTCTCAGATCCCTCCTCCTACCTCCCCCTGCAGCATGATCACACCACTGAGCATCAAGCCATTGTTTCCAGCAACGTGACTGACCTCATTTCCTCCAAACGCCTCTCCCCCCCACAGCTTCCACCCTCAGTCTCCCAACCCCGGACAGCCCGCTTCTACCTACTCCCCAAAATCCACAAGAAGGACTGTCCCGGCAGGCCCATTGTGTCAGCATGCTCCTGCCCCACTGAACTTATTTCCTCCTTACTCCTCTGATTTACTCCCTCCCCACCTACATCCGGGATTCCTCTGATGCCGTGCAACACATTGACAGCTTTCAATTTGCAGGCCCTAACCACCTTCTATTCACCATGGATGTGCAATCACTTTACACCTCAATCCCACACCAAGACGGCTTGAAAGCTCTTCACTTCTTTCTCGAAAAGAGGCCCGAACAATCTCCATCCACCCCCGCTCACCTCCACCTGGCTGAACGTTTTCTCTCTCTCAACAACTTCTCCTTCAACTCATCCCAAATCAAAGTTGTAGCAATGGGTACCCACATGGGTCCTAGCTAGGCCTGCCTTTTCATGGGGCAAGTGGAACATTTCTTGTTTCAGGCCTACCTGGGTCCCCTCCCACAACTGCTTTATCGGTACATCGCTGACTATTTCGGTGTGGCTTCATGCTCTCGTCCTGATCTGGAAAAATTCATAAACTTCACTTCCAGTTTCCATCCCTCCATCATCTTCACCTGGTTCATCTCTGACATTTGCCTTCCTTACCTTGACCTTTCTGTCTCCATTACCGGTAATAGTCTATCCACTAATATCCATTACATTTCCACTGACCCCCACAGCTATCTGGACTACAGCTCTTCTCACCTTACATCCTGTAAGGACTCTATCCCATTCTCTCAGCTCCTTTGCCTCCACCGCATTTGTTCTGATGAGGCCACTTTCCAAAGTGGTGCTCTTAATATGTGCTCCTTCTTCTCCAACCGTGGCTTTCCACCTACAGTTGTTGACAGGGCTCTCGACAGCATGTGGTCCATCTCCCGCGCCACGACTCTCACTCCCAGAACAAGGATAGGGTCCCTCTTGTTCTCACCTTTTACCCCACCAGCCTTCACATGCAAAGAATAATCCTCTGCCATATTCGCCAACTCCAACACGACACCACCACTAAACATATCTTCCCTTCCCTCCCCCTGTCTCATTCCGCAGAGATCATTCCCTCCGGGACAACCTAGCCCACTCCTCCATCACACCTAACACCTCTCCCATCACACACAGCATCTTCCCATCCCACCTAACACCTCTTCCATCACAGACGGCACCTTCCCATCCCACCTAACACCTCTCCCATCACACACAGCACCTTCCCATCAATCCTAACACCTCTCCCATCACACACAGCACCTTCCCATCACATCTAACACCTCTTCCATCACACACAGCACCTTCCCATCACACCTAACACCTCTCCCATCACACACAGCACCTTCCCATCACACCGAACACCACTCCCATCACACACAGCATCTTCCCATCACACCTAACACCTCTCCCATCACACACAGCACCTTCCCATCCCACCTAACACCTCTCCCATCACACACAGCACCTTCCCATCAATCCTAACACCTCTCCCATCACACACAGCACCTTCCCATCAATCCTAACACCTCTCCCATCACACACAGCACCTTCCCATCACATCTAACACCTCTTCCATCACAGACGGAACCTTCCCATCACATCTAACACCTCTCCCATCACACACAGCACCTTCCCATCACACCTAACACCTCTCCCATCACACACAGCACCTTCCCATCACACCTAACACATCTCCCATCACAGACGGAACCTTCCCATCACATCTAACACCTCTCCCATCACACACAGCACCTTCCCATCACACCTAACACCTCTCCCATCACAGACGGCACCTTCCCATCACACCTAACACCTCTCCCATCACACACAGCACCTTCCCATCACACCTAACACCTCTCCCATCACAGACGGCACCTTCCCATCACACCTAATACCTCTCCCATCACACACAGCACCTTCCCATCACACCTAACACCTCTCCCATCACACACAGCACCTTCCCATCACACCTAACACCTCTCCCATCACAGACGGCACTTTCCCATCACACCTAACACCTTTCCCATCACACACAGCACCTTCCCATCACACCTAACACCTCTCCCATCACAGACGGCACTTTCCCATCACACCTAACACCTCTCCCATCACACACAGCACCTTCCCATCACACCTAACACCTCTCCCATCACACACAGCACCTTCCCATCACACCTAACAACTCTCCCATCACAGACGGCACCTTCCCATCACACCTAACACCTCTCCCATCACAGACGGAACCTTCCCATCACACCTAACACATCTCCCATCACAGACGGAACCTTTCCATCACACCTAACACCTCTCCCATCACACACAGCACCTTCCCATCACACCTAACACCTCTCCCATCACACACAGCACCTTCCCATCACACCTAACACCTCTCCCATCACAGACAGCACTTTCCCATCACACCTAACACCTCTCCCATCACAGACGACACCTTCCCATCAGACCTAACACCTCTCCCATCACACACAACACCTTCCCATCACACCTAACACCTCTCCCATCACAGACGACACCTTCCCATCAGACCTAACACTTCTCCCATCACACATGGCACCTTCCCATCACACCTAACACCTCTCCCATCACACACAGCACCTTCCCATCACACCTAACACCTCTCCCATCACACACAGCACCTTCCCATCCCACCTAACACCTCTCCCATCACACACAGCACCTTCCCATCACATCTAACACCTCTTCCATCACAGACGGAACCTTCCCATCCCACCTAACACCTCTCCCATCACACACAGCACCTTCCCATCAGACCTAACACCTCTTCCATCACAGACGGAACCTTCCCATCACACCTAACACATCTCCCATCACACACAGCACCTTCCCATCACATCTAACACCTCTCCCATCACAGACGGAACCTTCCCATCCCACCTAACACCTCTCCCATCACAGATGGCACCTTCCCATCAGACCTAACACCTCTTCCATCACAGACGGAACCTTCCCATCACATCTAACACCTCTTCCATCACAGACGGAACCTTCCCATCACATCTAACACCTCTCCCATCACACACAGCACCTTCCCATCACACCTAACACCACTCCCATCACACACAGCATCTTCCCATCACATCTAACACCTCTTCCATCACAGACGGAACCTTCCCATCACATCTAACACCTCTCCCATCACACACAGCACCTTCCCATCACATCTAACACCTCTCCCATCACACACAGCACCTTCCCATCACATCTAACACCTCTTCCATCACAGACGGAACCTTCCCATCACATCTAACACCTCTCCCATCACACACAGCACCTTCCCATCACACCTAACACCTCTCCCATCACACACAGCACCTTCCCATCCCACCTAACACCTCTCCCATCACACACAGCACCTTCCCATCAATCCTAACACTTCTCCCATCACACACAGCACCTTCCCATCACATCTAACACCTCTTCCATCACAGACGGAACCTTCCCATCACATCTAACACCTCTCCCATCACACACAGCACCTTCCCATCACACCTAACACCTCTCCCATCACAGACGAAACCTTTCCATCACACCTAACACCTCTCCCATCACACACAGCACCTTCCCATCAATCCTAACACTTCTCCCATCACACACAGCACCTTCCCATCACATCTAACACCTCTCCCATCACATACAGCACCTTCCCATCACACCTAACACCTCTCCCATCACACACAGCACCTTCCCATCATACCTAACACCTCTCCCATCACACACAGCACCTTCCCATCACACCTAACACATCTCCCATCACAGACGGAACCTTTCCATCACACCTAACACCTCTCCCATCACACACAGCACCTTCCCATCACACCTAACACCTCTCCCATCACACACAGCACCTTCCCATCACACCTAACACCTCTCCCATCACACACAGCACCTTCCCATCACACCTAACACCTCTCCCATCACAGACGGCACTTTCCCATCACACCTAACACCTCTCCCATCACACACAGCACCTTCCCATCACACCTAACACCTCTCCCATCACAGACGGCACCTTCCCATCACACCTAACACCTCTCCCATCACAGACGGAACCTTCCCATCACACCTAACACCTCTCCCATCACAGACGACACCTTCCCATCAGACCTAACACCTCTCCCATCACACACAACACCTTCCCATCACACCTAACACCTCTCCCATCACACACAGCACCTTCCCATCACACCTAACACCTCTCCCATCACAGACGACACCTTCCCATCAGACCTAACACTTCTCCCATCACACATGGCACCTTCTCATCACACCTAACACCTCTCCCATCACACACAGCACCTTCCCATCACACCTAACACCTCTCCCATCACAGACGGAACCTTCCCATCCCACCTAACACCTCTCCCATCACAGATGGCACCTTCCCATCAGACCTAACACCTCTTTCATCACAGACGGAACCTTCCCATCCCACCTAACACCTCTCCCATCACACACGGCACCTTCCCATCAGACCTAACACCTCTTCCATCACAGACGGAACCTTCCCATCACACCTAACACATCTCCCATCACACACAGCACCTTCCCATCACATCTAACACCTCTCCCATCACAGACGGAACCTTCCCATCCCACCTAACACCTCTCCCATCACAGATGGCACCTTCCCATCAGACCTAACACCTCTTCCATCACAGACAGAACCTTCCCATCACATCTAACACCTCTCCCATCACACACAGCACCTTCCCATCACATCTAACACCTCTTCCATCACAGACGGAACCTTCCCATCACATCTAACACCTCTCCCATCACACACAGCACCTTCCCATCACACCTAACACCTCTCCCATCACACACAGCACCTTCCCATCACACCTAACACCTCTCCCATCACACACGGCACCTACCCATCACACCTAACACCTCTCCCATCACACACGGCACCTTCCCATCACACCTAACACCTCTCCCATCACAGACGGCACCTTCCCATCACACCTAACACCTCTCCCATCACACACGGCACCTTCCCATCACACCTAACACCTCTCCCATCACACACGGCACCTTCCCATCACACCTAACACCTCTCCCATCACACACGGCACCTTCCCATCACACCTAACACCTCTCCCATCACACACAGCACCTTCCCATCACACCTAACACCTCTCCCATCACAGACGGCACCTTCCCATCGCATCTAACACCTCTCCCATCACAGACGGCACCTTCCCATCACACCTAACACCACTCCCATCACACACAGCACCTTCCCATCACACCTAACAACTCTCCCATCACACACAGCACCTTCCCATCACACCTAGCACCTCTCCCATCACACACAGCACCTTCCCATCACACCTAACACCTCTCCCATCAC
Source organism: Hemiscyllium ocellatum (assembly GCF_020745735.1). Classification (NCBI taxonomy): domain Eukaryota; kingdom Metazoa; phylum Chordata; class Chondrichthyes; order Orectolobiformes; family Hemiscylliidae; genus Hemiscyllium; species Hemiscyllium ocellatum. The sequence goes on from NC_083414.1 coordinate 64,810,975, forward strand.
ACAAGGCACCTTCCCATCACACCTAACACCTCTTCCATCACAGAAGGCACCTTCCCATCACACCTAACACCTCTCCCATCACAGACGGAACCTTCCCATCACACCTAACACCTCTCCCATCACACACAGCACCTTCCCATCACACCTAACAACTCTCCCATCACACACAGCACCTTCCCATCACATCTAACACGTCTTCCATCACATACAGCACCTTCCCATCACACCTAACACCTCTCCCATCACAGACGGCACCTTCCCATCACACCTAACACCTCTCCCATCACACACAGCACCTTCCCATCACACCTAACACCTCTCCCATCACAGACGGCACCTTCCCATCACACCTAACAACTCTCCCATCACACACAGCACCTTCCCATCACACCTAACACCTCTCCCATCACAGATGGCACCTTCCCATCACACCTAACAACTCTCCCATCACACACAGCACCTTCCCATCACACCTAACACCTCTCCCATCACACACAGCATCTTCCCATCACACCTAACACCTCTCCCATCACAGACGACTACTTCCCATCACACCTAACACCTCTCCCATCACACACAGCATCTTCCCATCACACCTAACACCTCTCCCATCACAGACGACACCTTCCCATCACACCTAACACCTCTCCCATCACACACAGCACCTTCCCATCACACCTAACACCTCTTCCATCACCGAAGGCACCTTCCCATCACACCTAACACCTCTCCCATCACAGACGGAACCTTCCCATCACACCTAACACCTCTCCCATCACACACAGCACCTTCCCATCACACCTAACAACTCTCCCATCACACACAGCACCTTCCCATCACACCTAACAACTCTCCCATCACACACGGCACCTTCCCATCACATCAAACACCTCTTCCATCACATACAGCACCTTCCCATCACACCTAACACCTCTCCCATCACAGACGGCACCTTCCCATCACACCTAACAACTCTCCCATCACACACAGCACCTTCCCATCACACCTAACACCTCTCCCATCACACACAGCACCTTACCATCACACCTAACAACTCTCCCATCACACACAGCACCTTCCCATCACACCTAACACCTCTCCCATCACAGACGGCACCTTCCCATCACACCTAACACCTCTCCCATCACACACGGCACCTTCCCATCACACCTAACACCTCTCCCATCACAGACGGCACCTTCCCATCACACCTAACACCTCTCCCATCACACAAGGCACCTTCCCATCACACCTAACACCTCTTCCATCACAGAAGGCACCTTCCCATCACACCTAACACCTCTCCCATCACAGACGGAACCTTCCCATCACACCTAACACCTCTCCCATCACACACAGCACCTTCCCATCACACCTAACAACTCTCCCATCACACACAGCACCTTCCCATCACACCTAACAACTCTCCCATCACACACGGCACCTTCCCATCACATCTAACAACTCTCCCATCACACACGGCACCTTCCCATCACACCTAACAACTCTCCCATCACACACAGCACCTTCCCATCACACCTAACACCTCTCCCATCACAGACGACTACTTCCCATCACACCTAACACCTCTCCCATCACAGACGACACCTTCCCATCACACCTAACACCTCTCCCATCACACACAGCACCTTTCCACCACACCTAACACCTCTCCCATCACACACTGCACCTTTCCACCACACCTAACACCTCTCCCATCACAGACGATACCTTCCCATCACACCTAACACCTCTCCCATCACAGACGATACCTTCCCATCACACCTAACACCTCTCCCATCACACACAGCACCTTCCCATCACACCTAACACCTCTCCCATCACACACAGCACCTTCCCATCACACCTAACACCTCTCCCATCACACACAGCACCTTCCCATCACACCTAACACCTCTCCCATCACACACAGCACCTTCCCATCACACCTAACACCTCTCCCATCACAGACGGCACCTTCCCATCACACCTAACACCTCTTCCATCACAGACGGCACCTTCCCATCCCACCTAACACCTCTCCCATCACACACAGCACCTTCCCATCCCACCTAACACCTCTCCCATCACACACAGCACCTTCCCATCAATCCTAACACCTCTCCCATCACAAACAGCACCTTCCCATCACATCTAACACCTCTTCCATCACAGACGGAACCTTCCCATCACATCTAACACCTCTCCCATCACACACAGCACCTTCCCATCACACCTAACACCTCTCCCATCACAGACGGCACCTTCCCATCACACCTAACACCTCTCCCATCACAGACGGCACCTTCCCATCACACCTAATACCTCTCCCATCACACACAGCACCTTCCCATCACACCTAACATATCTCCCATCACACACAGCACCTTCCCATCACACCTAACACCTCTCCCATCACAGACGGCACTTTCCCATCACACCTAACACCTCTCCCATCACACACAGCACCTTCCCATCACACCTAACACCTCTCCCATCACAGACGGCACTTTCCCATCACACCTAACACCTCTCCCATCACAGATGGCACCTTCCCATCACACCTAACACCTCTCCCATCACACACAGCACCTTCCCATCACACCTAACAACTCTCCCATCACAGACGGAACCTTCCCATCACACCTAACACATCTCCCATCACAGACGGAACCTTTCCATCACACCTAACACCTCTCCCATCACACACAGCACCTTCCCATCACACCTAACACCTCTCCCATCACAGACGGCACCTTCCCATCACACCTAACACCTCTCCCATCACAGACGGAACCTTCCCATCACACCTAACACATCTCCCATCACAGACGGAACCTTTCCATCACACCTAACACCTCTCCCATCACACACAGCACCTTCCCATCACACCTAACACCTCTCCCATCACACACAGCACCTTCCCATCACACCTAACACCTCTCCCATCACAGATGGCACCTTCCCATCACACCTAACACCTCTCCCATCACACACAGCACCTTCCCATCACACCTAACACCTCTCCCATCACAGACGGCACCTTCCCATCACACCTAACACCTCTCCCATCACAGACGACACCTTCCCATCACACCTAACACCTCTCCCATCACACACAGCACCTTCCCATCACACCTAACACCTCTCCCATCACAGACGACACCTTCCCATCAGACCTAACACTTCTCCCATCACACATGGCACCTTCCCATCACACCTAACACCTCTCCCATCACACACAGCACCTTCCCATCACACCTAACACCTCTCCCATCACAGACGACACCTTCCCATCAGACCTAACACTTCTCCCATCACACATGGCACCTTCCCATCACACCTAACACCTCTCCCATCACACACAGCACCTTCCCATCACACCTAACACCTCTCCCATCACACACAGCACCTTCCCATCCCACCTAACACCTCTCCCATCACACACAGCACCTTCCCATCACATCTAACACCTCTTCCATCACAGACGGAACCTTCCCATCCCACCTAACACCTCTCCCATCACACACAGCACCTTCCCATCAGACCTAACACCTCTTCCATCACAGACGGAACCTTCCCATCACTCCTAACACATCTCCCATCACACACAGCACCTTCCCATCACATCTAACACCTCTCCCATCACAGACGGAACCTTCCCATCCCACCTAACACCTCTCCCATCACAGATGGCACCTTCCCATCAGACCTAACACCTCTTCCATCACAGACGGAACCTTCCCATCACATCTAACACCTCTTCCATCACAGACGGAACCTTCCCATCACATCTAACACCTCTCCCATCACACACAGCACCTTCCCATCACACCTAACACCACTCCCATCACACACAGCATCTTCCCATCACATCTAACACCTCTTCCATCACAGACGGAACCTTCCCATCACATCTAACACCTCTCCCATCACACACAGCACCTTCCCATCACATCTAACACCTCTCCCATCACACACAGCACCTTCCCATCACATCTAACACCTCTTCCATCACAGACGGAACCTTCCCATCACATCTAACACCTCTCCCATCACACACAGCACCTTCCCATCACACCTAACACCTCTCCCATCACACACAGCACCTTCCCATCCCACCTAACACCTCTCCCATCACACACAGCACCTTCCCATCAATCCTAACACTTCTCCCATCACACACAGCACCTTCCCATCACATCTAACACCTCTTCCATCACAGACGGAACCTTCCCATCACATCTAACACCTCTCCCATCACACACAGCACCTTCCCATCACACCTAACACCTCTCCCATCACAGACGAAACCTTTCCATCACACCTAACACCTCTCCCATCACACACAGCACCTTCCCATCACACCTAACACTTCTCCCATCACACACAGCACCTTCCCATCACATCTAACACCTCTCCCATCACATACAGCACCTTCCCATCACACCTAACACCTCTCCCATCACACACAGCACCTTCCCATCATACCTAACACCTCTCCCATCACACACAGCACCTTCCCATCACACCTAACACATCTCCCATCACAGACGGAACCTTTCCATCACACCTAACACCTCTCCCATCACACACAGCACCTTCCCATCACACCTAACACCTCTCCCATCACACACAGCACCTTCCCATCACACCTAACACCTCTCCCATCACACACAGCACCTTCCCATCACACCTAACACCTCTCCCATCACAGACGGCACTTTCCCATCACACCTAACACCTCTCCCATCACACACAGCACCTTCCCATCACACCTAACACCTCTCCCATCACACACAGCACCTTCCCATCACACCTAACACCTCTCCCATCACAGATGGCACCTTCCCATCACACCTAACACCTCTCCCATCACACACAGCACCTTCCCATCACACCTAACAACTCTCCCATCACAGACGGCACCTTCCCATCACACCTAACACCTCTCCCATCACAGACGGAACCTTCCCATCACACCTAACACCTCTCCCATCACAGACGACACCTTCCCATCAGACCTAACACCTCTCCCATCACACACAACACCTTCCCATCACACCTAACACCTCTCCCATCACACACAGCACCTTCCCATCACACCTAACACCTCTCCCATCACACACAACACCTTCCCATCCCACCTAACACCTCTCCCATCACAGACGACACCTTCCCATCAGACCTAACACTTCTCCCATCACACATGGCACCTTCTCATCACACCTAACACCTCTCCCATCACACACAGCACCTTCCCATCCCACCTAACACCTCTCCCATCACAGATGGCACCTTCCCATCAGACCTAACACCTCTTTCATCACAGACGGAACCTTCCCATCCCACCTAACACCTCTCCCATCACACACGGCACCTTCCCATCAGACCTAACACCTCTTCCATCACAGACGGAACCTTCCCATCACACCTAACACATCTCCCATCACACACAGCACCTTCCCATCACATCTAACACCTCTCCCATCACAGACGGAACCTTCCCATCCCACCTAACACCTCTCCCATCACAGATGGCACCTTCCCATCAGACCTAACACCTCTTCCATCACAGACAGAACCTTCCCATCACATCTAACACCTCTCCCATCACACACAGCACCTTCCCATCACATCTAACACCTCTTCCATCACAGACGGCACCTTCCCATCACACCTAACACCTCTCCCATCACACACGGCACCTACCCATCACACCTAACACCTCTCCCATCACACACGGCACCTTCCCATCACACCTAACACCTCTCCCATCACAGACGGCACCTTCCCATCACACCTAACACTTCTCCCATCACACACGGCACCTTCCCATCACACCTAACACCTCTCCCATCACACACGGCACCTTCCCATCACACCTAACACCTCTCCCATCACACACGGCACCTTCCCATCACACCTAACACCTCTCCCATCACACACAGCACCTTCCCATCACACCTAACACCTCTCCCATCACAGACGGCACCTTCCCATCGCATCTAACACCTCTCCCATCACAGACGGCACCTTCCCATCACACCTAACACCACTCCCATCACACACAGCACCTTCCCATCACACCTAACAACTCTCCCATCACACACAGCACCTTCCCATCACACCTAGCACCTCTCCCATCACACACAGCACCTTCCCATCACACCTAACACCTCTCCCATCACACAAGGCACCTTCCCATCACACCTAACACCTCTTCCATCACAGAAGGCACCTTCCCATCACACCTAACACCTCTCCCATCACAGACGGAACCTTCCCATCACACCTAACACCTCTCCCATCACACACAGCACCTTCCCATCACACCTAACAACTCTCCCATCACACACAGCACCTTCCCATCACACCTAACACCTCTCCCATCACAGACGGCACCTTCCCATCACACCTAACGCCTCTCCCATCACACACAGCACCTTCCCATCACACCTAACACCTCTCCCATCACAGACGGCACCTTCCCATCACACCTAACAACTCTCCCATCACACACAGCACCTTCCCATCACACCTAACACCTCTCCCATCACAGATGGCACCTTCCCATCACACCTAACAACTCTCCCATCACACACAGCACCTTCCCATCACACCTAACACCTCTCCCATCACACACAGCACCTTCCCATCACACCTAACACCTCTCCCATCACACACAGCATCTTCCCATCACACCTAACACCTCTCCCATCACAGACGACTACTTCCCATCACACCTAACACCTCTCCCATCACACACAGCATCTTCCCATCACACCTAACACCTCTCCCATCACAGACGACACCTTCCCATCACACCTAACACCTCTCCCATCACACACAGCATCTTCCCATCACACCTAACACCTCTCCCATCACAGACGACACCTTCCCATCACACCTAACACCTCTCCCATCACACACAGCACCTTCCCATCACACCTAACACCTCTTCCATCACCGAAGGCACCTTCCCATCACACCTAACACCTCTCCCATCACAGACGGAACCTTCCCATCACACCTAACACCTCTCCCATCACACACAGCACCTTCCCATCACACCTAACAACTCTTCCATCACACACAGCACCTTCCCATCACACCTAACAACTCTCCCATCACACACGGCACCTTCCCATCACATCAAACACCTCTTCCATCACATACAGCACCTTCCCATCACACCTAACACCTCTCCCATCACAGACGGCACCTTCCCATCACACCTAACAACTCTCCCATCACACACAGCACCTTCCCATCACACCTAACACCTCTCCCATCACAGACGGCACCTTCCCATCACACCTAACACCTCTCCCATCACACACAGCACCTTACCATCACACCTAACAACTCTCCCATCACACACAGCACCTTCCCATCACACCTAACACCTCTCCCATCACAGACGGCACCTTCCCATCACACCTAACACCTCTCCCATCACACACGGCACCTTCCCATCACACCTAACACCTCTCCCATCACAGACGGCACCTTCCCATCACACCTAACACCTCTCCCATCACACAAGGCACCTTCCCATCACACCTAACACCTCTTCCATCACAGAAGGCACCTTCCCATCACACCTAACACCTCTCCCATCACAGACGGAACCTTCCCATCACACCTAACACCTCTCCCATCACACACAGCACCTTCCCATCACACCTAACAACTCTCCCATCACACACAGCACCTTCCCATCACACCTAACAACTCTCCCATCACACACGGCACCTTCCCATCACATCTAACACCTCTTCCATCACATACAGCAACTTCCCATCACACCTAACACCTCTCCCATCACAGACGGCACCTTCCCATCACACCTAACAACTCTCCCATCACACACAGCACCTTCCCATCACACCTAACACCTCTCCCATCACACACAGCACCTTCCCATCACACCTAACACCTCTCCCATCACAGACAGCACCTTCCCATCACACCTAACACCTCTCCCATCACACACAGCATCTTCCCATCACACCTAACACCTCTCCCATCACAGACGACTACTTCCCATCACACCTAACACCTCTCCCATCACAGACGACACCTTCCCATCACACCTAACACCTCTCCCATCACACACAGCACCTTTCCACCACACCTAACACCTCTCCCATCACACACTGCACCTTTCCACCACACCTAACACCTCTTCCATCACAGACGGAACCTTCCCATCACACCTAACACCTCTCCCATCACACACAGCACCTTCCCATCACACCTAACACCTCTCCCATCACACACAGCACCTTCCCATCACACCTAACACCTCTCCCATCACAGACAGCACCTTCCCATCACACCTAACACCTCTCCCATCACACACAGCACCTTCCCATCACACCTAACACCTCTCCCATCACACACAGCACCTTCCCATCACACCTAACACCTCTCCCATCACAGACGGCACCTTCCCATCACACCTAACACCTCTCCCATCACACACAGCACCTTCCCATCACACCTAACACCTCTCCCATCACAGACGGCACCTTCCCATCACACCTAACACCTCTCCCATCACACACAGCACCTTCCCATCACACCTAACACCTCTCCCATCACAGACGGCACCTTCCCATCACACCTAACACCTCTCCCATCACAGACGGCACCTTCCCATCACACCTAACACCTCTCCCATCACACACGGCACCTTCCCATCACACCTAACACCTCTCCCATCACACACAGCACCTTCCCATCACATCTAATACCTCTCCCATCACAGACGACACCTTCCCATCAGACCTAATACCTCTCCCATCACACACGGCACCTTCCCATCACACCTAACACCTCTCCCATCACACACGGCACCTTCCCATGCAATCGCAGAAGGTGCAACACCTGCTCCTTTACCTCTTCCATGCTCACCATCCAAGGCCCCAGACACACATTTCAGATTAAGCAGCGTTTCACTTGTACCTCTTTCAATTTGATCTATTGCATTCGTTGCTCCCAGTGTGGTATCCTCTATAAAGAGAGACATAACGCCGACTGGGTGATTGCTTTGCTGAGCACCTTCGGTCTGTACGCAATCAGGTCCCCGACCTTCCTGTGACTTGCCACTTCAACACCCAACCCTGCTCCCATGCCCACATGTCTGTCCTTGGCCTGCTGCAATGTTCCAGTGAAGCTCAACACAAACTGGAGGAACAGCATCTCACCTTCCGACTAGGCACGTTACAGCCTGCCGGTCTGAACATTGAATTCAACAACTTCAGATGATTATCCCATCTCGACCCCTCTGTTTTCATTCTGCTCTGTAATTTCATTTCATTTATTGTATTTATCTTTTCTTATATCTTTTTTCACTGTTCTGTACCTCTTATTTCTTGATTGTCTCTTTCTCTCGCTCCCCACTCTCTCATCACCTTTTTCCTCTCCTCTTCCCTCTTTGCTACCCTTCTCCTCTGTTTTCCATTTTGCCTCTGCTTCACCCATCCCCCACTATTTTGTCACACAGCACTGGCTTCAGCCTTGGTCATTCACAGCTCCTAATCTCCCTATAATCTCTCTCTGCACTGTCATTATCACCTCTTTATTGCTACCTTTGCTTCTGGAGCCATGACTCACCTTCTCTCAGCCCAGTATAAATACCTCCCTATTTCTCCCTTGTTTTAGCTTTGACAAAGGGTCAGTTAGACTCAAAACGTCAGCTCTTTTTCTCTACTTACAGATGCTGCCAGACCCGCTGAGATTTTCCAGCATGTTCTCTTTTGGGCTCAAATCGCATTTGCTCCGGAAAGATGTGATAACATTCCTGAACAGATCTTTTGGAAAGTTTCTGGGACTCGATTCGCGTTCTGGCTGAGATAGATTTAGGGCCTGCCTCCTTACTAGAATTGTAATTTAAAAATCACATGTTGCCTTAGTTTGGCAATTGATCACTGAGGTATGATAGAGAATAGAAGGATAAAGTGCTTGGTGTATCTTTATTGATAGCAGAGAGAATGCTCAAAGGAACTTAATTTCCCAGTCATGGCTGTCCATAGCAAAACTACCCTATCATTGCTCTTGAATCCTTCAGGAATGGTCCTGTTCAACGTCTGTCATCATTTCAACATACCTTTTGCACCTCCCATTTTTCCAAACATTCTCCCCTTCCTACTGTTTTCCAATGCCACTTCTGTTTTGTTATTCATTCTGCTTGTCTCAATTCCCTCCCCTCTATTCACTCTCCCATCTCTTAGAACTACACTTCACTTGAACCATTTCACAGAGAACAGCGACCCTTCTCAATGTTTCTAGTCCTGGGAGAACCTCACCACATCATTTAAATTAACAAACAGGGAAATTCCCAGCTGACCTTGGAGGAACCTGTGTGGGGAAGCTCACAGCAAGGGGCGGGGCCTAGTGCATAGTTTTTAAGTGGAACCTTGCTGCCTATTGTAAATCTACAATAGTGAGTAGGGTGGGTTCCTTTTTCGATTGTAGTTTTATTGAGATCTGTCACTTAATTAAATTTTAAACGTGGGTGATATGTTAGTCTGGAGCAGTGTTTTTAAAGAAGTAAGACGGTGCTATTTTCTGAGTCTGTAGATTGATAAGGAGCAAAGATGGCCTTCAGTACAGTGATTCTGGATTAAAGGTGCTGGAAAAGCACAGCAGTTCAGGCAGCATCCGAGGAGCAGTAAAATCGACATTTCGGGCAAAAGCCCTTCATCAGGAATACCGACCTAGTTTTTACCTTTAGTACAGTGATGTCAGCTTTTCCTGTCAGATTTGGGTGATTAGGAGAGTTCCATGTTACTGATGGTTCTGTCTGCAGAAAGTGTGTTTGGTTGTGAATCTGATCAAATCACATGGATCGGTTAGAGCAGTAGTTAGAGGCAATGAGGAAGTTACAAGAGCTAGGAGGTGTGATGGCTGGCAGTTATAGGAAGGGGGGAAAAGCCACAGATGCAGTCAGGTAGATGGGTTAACTCCAGGAAAGGTAAGAGAGGTAGACAGGTGGTCAGGAGTCTTCTGTGGCTATCCCCATTTCCAACAATATGCTGTCTTGGAAAATATAGGGGGTGATGGATTCTCAGTGGAATGTAGCATGACCAGTCAAGTTTCTGGTACCAAGACGGCTCTAATGTAATGAGGGTACGTCAGATTCCAAGTGATCGATTGTGATAGGGGGACTCTCTAACCAAAAACACAGACAGATGTTTCTGTGGCCAGCAGCGAAAAAGCAGAATGGTGTGTTGCCTCCCTGGTGTCAGGATCAAGGATGTCTCAGAGAGGGTGCAGAATATTCTGAAAGGGGTGAGGGATCAGCAGGAGGGATCATCATTGTACACATTGGAATTAACGACATAAGAAAGGAAAAAGATGAGATTGTGGAGGGAGAATATAGAAAGTTAGGCAGGAATTTAAGAAGGAGGTCCTTGAGGGTAGTAATATCTAGAGCAGATGAATGTTTGGCTGAGGAGCTGGTGTATGGGAGAAAGGTTCCCATTTTTGGATCATTGGAATCTCTTCTAGGGTAGAAGTGATGTCTACAAGAAGGATGGATTGTACCTGAATTGGAAGGGGACTAACATACTGGCAGGGAGATTTGCTAAAGCTGCTCAGGACAATGTAAACTATTAAGAGGGATGGGGTGGAAGGTGGGACCCAGGGAGATACTGAGGAAAGAGATCAGTATCGGGATATTGGGATGAATTGGACCGAAGGGTTTGTTTCCATGCTGTACACCTCTGTGATTCTATGACTCTACTAGTGTTGGGAATGAAGGATTAATTCCTCATCAGACTGTTATATGTTTCCTGTCTTAACCTCAACTCTGCACAATAGAAAACGATAAAGCAAACAGATACTACAAATCAAGGGCTTACACAGGGAGTATGTTGATACTTGCATAATGTTAATTTGGAAATACTATCAGTAATCATAACACTGACTAAACAAGTTCAATTATTTAATTGCCTTAAATCAATGGTTCTGTCAATACATTCTACACTATGGAATGTACAATCATTTATCCTCCAATACATCTTGAATAAATCCAAAGGAGTTCTGTTAGTCAAACAAAGATAAATGATGTATGAGCTGGTCATTACTCTCCAACATGTCTTACGCACAGTAAACCTTTTATTATCCAACACCTATGGGACCAGGAGTATGCTAGTTGATCAAATATTCTAGATACTCAATAGATCCAGTAATCAATGTAAAAATACACACTAAGTTATAGAAAACATAATGCAGGGGGTATACCCATCACTGTTATACTTAATTTACAGCATAAATCACTTAAATAATAATGCAAAACTGCCTTAAATAAAACTTACTGGCAGACAGCCATCACTTGCATCCTTAGCCGGACATTGTAATAACGGTAGTTGGGGAGAAATTGACTCAAAAGTGAATCAATTGTTTATGTTTTCTGTGGCCATTTGCTTCCACGACAAGTGTATTTACATTGTGGTAAATACAGTTTAAAAACTATAATAATTGGGAAGAACAACACAGTACACTTTGTGGTATTTGAGGTGTATAATTTTTGTTGGTTGATAAAGTGCTGGTTAATACAAGGTTTGCTGTAACTATATTGATAGGACCCACTTGGGAAAGTGTGCAGATTCTTACGTGCTGCTACTCCTAGAGTCACACAAAAGCTGATGATTTAATAAGAGTATGCAAAATCCACAATTTAATTGTTAATGGATTTGGGTTAACAGAAAACACCGAGCAGCTTCCAGTACTTGACCAGAACTATTATTTATTCCAAATAAGTATGCTTTAGCCACAGGTAAACAAAACTATAAACTAACAGCAGATACTAATTGAAAATGTAACTTCCTATGAACGTATTCAGACAGGAATAGACAAACAAAAAGAAACATTGGTGTTATGGGTGGAGGGAAGATAAAGCACTAGGGAAACACAGTTCAATGGAACAATTCCACAAGCTTTAATTAGGTGTTTACTTTCCCACCGGATCATAAATCCTCTCTTTTTCCTTTCAGGTAGTTATTTTTTATGGCTAAAGACATAGAAAATTGCATATTATTTGTTAAGGTGACAGTCAGTGGTTAGAAGAAGCAGTTTCTGGCAAAGGTGGCAGATTAACTGACTGTTTTCAGACCTGAGTTAATTTGCTATTGAGTCATAGAGTCATAGAGATGTACAGCATGAAAACAGACCCTTCAGTCCAACCTATTCATGCCAACCAGAGATCCCAACCTCATGTAATCCCATTTGCCAGCACTTGGCCCATATCCATCTAAACCCTTCCAATTCATACATCCATCCAGATGCCTTTTAAATGTTGCAATTGTACCAGCCTCCACCACTTCCTCTGGCAGCTCATTCCATACACATACCAGCCTCTGTGTGAAAAAATTGCCCCTTCAATCCTTTTTAAGTTTTTCCCCTCTCGCCCTAAACCTATGCCCTCCAGTTCTGGACTCCCCCACCCCAGGGAAAAGACGTTGTCTATTTATCCTATCCATGCACCTCATGATTTTATAAACCTGTATAAGGTCACCCCTCAGGCTCCGACGTTCCAGGGAAAACAGCCCCAGCCTGTTCAGCCTCTCCGTACAGCTCAAATCCTCCAACCCTGGCAACATCCTTGGTAATCTTTTCTGAACCCTTTCAAGTTTCACAACATCTTTCCGATAGGAAGGAGACTAGAATTGCACGCAATATTCCAACAGTAGCCTAACCAATGTCCTGTACAGCCGCAACATGACCTCCCAAATCCTGTACTCAATACTCTGACCAATAAAGGAAAGCATACCAAACGCCTTCCTCACTATCCTATCTACCTGCGACTCCATTTTCAAGGAGCTATGAACCTGCACTCCAAGGTCATATCCCATGTTTCTTCCAGTCTGCCACTGTATCATCCACACACACCCGCCTTTCAGCTGCATTGGAACCAGAGAATTGTCATCTGGCTAGTCACAATTGTACAAATTGATCAGTGATCTGTTGCTGGCTAAATCTCATTTCGACAGATGCTCATGTGTACTATGCAGTCTCTCCTCTCCCCTCTGGCTGCTTATAAGGCGACAGTGTCAACACAACTCCCAATGACTTCTGGTAACTTGCTTTTAAAAGTGCAGCAGCTCCTTCTTTGGTTATTGATTTTAAATCAGCCCCTTTTCTACTGCAGTCCATAATCAAAAATAAAGAACAGTAAAAAGTCTTTACGATATGCAAACTTATTTCAGCATATTCTTGGTATTGATTGCTTAATATGCAAATTTCTAACCTTTATTATAAAAGACATAAATACAATAAGTTACCATGCCTCTCCTCAATCCCCAATCATACTTCACAGGAGCCTCACTATTATGTATACTTAAATTTCCTGCAGTTTCAAAACTTAGTGTGATTGAAAGACCTGTCATTACGATAGTAATTTATGTTATTGTTCCTTATATAGATGCAAGAGACTCAAAGAAACCCACAGAGAGAGACTGAACAGATGAACCTAGCATAGTTGCTTTCAGAATAGAACATGAAAATAAAAGATATTATTGTAAAATGATAGTCACGTCAGTGAATAATGGACGAAACACAAAGGGACCTTCATAATGCACAGAGGCTGTATCAATAAGGGAAAAGCATTTTATGCCACTTAAGTAGGTACCTTGAATAGAAATTCAAGGAGGCAATTCAAATAATCTATAAAGAATTAATGAGACCATAGTTGGTGTGTCTGGTTCACTTGGTATCCCCCTACTTAATAAAAGATGTAGACAAGAGAAATCATTGTTACTGATAGCAGCAGGAATGACTGCTGATGATGTTCCTCTCTTCGATGTATTGCCACTGCTGCTCCTCCCATTAAGGGGTGTGACTCCTTCCAAAATGGTAGATTGTGTTCTTACTGAGCTACAAAACAAGGTCAGAGAAGTCAAAATGGCAAGTTGGTAGCGTACGGGGGCAGAGGAGGGGTGTGAATACAAGGCATTGACATGTTCAATCAGCCTTGGTCAGAGTAGGGTCAGTGAGCTGCTGCTGTTCCTACATTCCTAAGTCTACAGCTTACACTCTAAATTATTAGAGCAGATAAATTTGAAAATTAGATTGGATCGCGTATTTTTTGACCAGCACAGCTATAACGGACTAAACGTCCTCCTTTGTGTTCTCAATATTTAACATTGGGATCATTCTCATAGGTCAATGCATGCACCTAGCATTTGAACAGGATTTAGATTAGATTCCCTCCAGTGTGTAAACAGGCCCTTCAGCCCAACCAATCCACACTGACCCTCTGAAGAGTAAGCCACCCAGGCCCATCTCCCTCTGATTAATGCACCTAACACTATAGGCAATTTCGCATGGCCAATTCACCTCACCTTTGGACTGTGGGAGGAAACTGGAGCAAACCCACACAGACACAGGGAGAATATGCAAACTCCACACAGACAGTTACCCAAGGGTGGAATCGAACCTGGGACCCTGATGCTGTGAGGCAGCAGTGCTAACCACTGAGCCACCGTGCTGCCCCAGGACATAAGAATGCTTCACAGTCAATTCACTCCTAATATCCTAATACAAAGAAACAGGGCCAACACTTTATGTAAACAAATAGGAGAAATGAGCTGAAATCTGTTTTACTGATGGTGGTGGAGGGATAATTATTGACTACATTTCCAGCTCAGGTTAACCTCGCCTCAGAGAGGCAGCTCCTCTGACAATGCAGCACTTCCTCAGCACTGGCACTGGATAGCCCAACCTCCACGATGTTCTCAAGTCTCAGGACTGATTCCAAACGCCCCTCACTCAGACACAAGAATTCCCACACCAAGACACGTCACAGAAAATCACTTGCTAACCCACACCAAATGTAAGACCCTCAGAAACACACAAAAATAATTTTAGCTCATGAAACTCATGTATCTCAGACTTTTTATTTCATAGATTATATGTCAAGTTAGATGCAGAATATTTCTATTATTTCTTATTTCTGTATTTGCTGTCTGCTTCTTTTTGTCATTGATCAGGAATGTTCAGTCTGATCATTAAACCAAGAGACAAAATTCAGAAAAGTTGATGACCAGCTTTCAAAAAACTGTCAACGTCAAACTTAAAGTGCATCTTCAAAACAGCCCTGAATTATTGGTGACAGAAAGGATCAATGCTTCAGGGCAACTGAATAGCATAATGTGTTGTTTTGGGATCACCGTAGCAAATTGCTTTCTTTTTGTTTGGAAGCTGAAGTCCAATGATCACACTTCTGACATCTCGGAAGAAATAGTTTCAATAGGGAGTGAACACACCACAATCCTCAATTATGTGACTTTGTAAATCATAAGATTTACTATCAGAGAAAAAATGTTTCTGCAAAGCCTTTAACAAGCAATAGTCTTTCAAGAATTTATTCTTGCAGGAACAGAGTCATAGACAGAGTCTCAGACACGTGCAGCACGGAAACAGGACCTTTGGTCCAACCTGTCCATGCTGACCAGATAACCTAAATTAATCTAGTCCCATTTGCCAGCACTTGGCCCATATCCCTCTAAACCCTTCCTATTCATACACCCATCCAGATGCCTTTTAAATGTTGTAATTGTACCAGACTCTGGATCAGTGGTGCTGGAAGAGCACAGCAGTTCAGGCAGCATCCAACGAGCAGCGAAATCGACGTTTCAGGCAAAAGCCCTTCATCAGAATACCAGACCCCACCACTTCCTCTGGCAGCTCATTCCATACACACAGCACCTTCTGTGTGAGAAAGTTACCCCTTAGATCCCTTTTAAATCTTTCCCTTTTAACTTTAGACCTATACTGTCTAGTTTTGGGCTTCCCAACCCCAGTGAAAAGACCTATTTACCCTATCCGTGCCCCTGATGATTTTATAAACCTCTATAAGGTCACCCTTCAATTTCTGACACTCCAGGGAAAACAGCTTCTCCAATAGCTCAAATCCTCCAACCCTGGCAACATGTAAGTCTTTCCTAAACCCTTTCAAGTTTCACAATATCCTTCCTATAGCAGGAAGACCAGAACTGCACACTATATTCCAAAAGTGGCCTAACCAATGTCCTGTACAGATTCTAGATTAGAGTGATGCTGGAAAAGCGCAGCAAGTCAGGCAACATCTGAGGAGCAGGAAAATCGACGTTTCGGGCAAAAGCCCTTCATCAAGAATTGCCAATGTCTTATACTGCTGTAACATCAAAAATGTGTTCAGATGCACAACGTCTAATCTAAAAATTAAGTTTATCATAGAATCCCTATAGTATGGAAACAGGCCATTTGGCCCAACCAGTCCACACTGACTCTCCAAAAAGTAATCCACCTAGGCCCATTCCCCTACATTTACCCCTAACTAAGGTACCTCACCTACAATGGGCACTGAAGGCTCCTGGAGGCAATTTAACATGGCCAATCCACCTAACCTGCACATCTTTGGGACTGTGGGAGGAAACCAGAGCACTCAGAGGAATCCCACGCAGACACAAGGCTGGCATTGAACCCAGGTCCCTGGTGCTGTGAGGAAGCAGTGCTAACTACTGAGCTATCGTCTAGAGTTCCTCAGAACCTGGTTGATACTTTCAAAGCAATTGAAAAGACAAGGGGCAGGCAAGCCATTTAGAACATGAAGTAAAATGACACAAAATTCCATACCTAGGTACAACCCTACATTGTGAAAAGGCATGAAAATGGTAAAGAAAATGTATCAAATGGAATATGTTGTCTGAAGTAAAGGCTGATGCTATGGGTAGCGTATAGAATCCCAACAATGTGGAAATAGGCCATTCAGACCATAGAGTGCACATTGACCCTCCTAAAAGCATCCCAGCCAGACCCGCCCCATCCCTATAACCTTGCATTCCCCACAGCTGACCCATTTAATCTGCAAAATTTAGCATGGCCAATCCGCATAATGCGCACATCTTTGGACAGTGGTAGGAAACCAGCAGAAACCCACATAGTCACGGGGGTTGGGTGGGGGGGGAATTGTGCAAACTCCACGCAGACAGTCACTCGAGGCTGGAATTGAACTCAGGTCCCTGGTGTTGTAGAAGCAACAATGTTAACCACTGTGCTGCTACTGATTGATGAATCTGTGGGCTCAAAACCAGCACAATAATTAAGCCTCTGACACTCCAGTGCAGAGCTGTATTTGTCAGACTTTCAGCTGACAATTAAAACTGGTGCCCTGCCTACTTAGAGGGATGTGAAAGGCTTTATGGTGCTATTTGGAAGACAGAAAGGAGAATTCTTATGACCAATATTCGTCCCACAGTGGATATTATTGAAAACAGATTATGCTCGTGGCTGTTTAAGGTACTGATTCTTGAGCGAGGCAGTATGGAAGTGTCTTACAGCCAATTGTAAAAAAATCCCATGGTATATGAGGAGTAATAAGTCACTCTCAATATTCTAGCTTCTTAAAGTTTCAGATTTGACTGGAGGGCAGCAGGAGGGAAGAATGATGAAAATAGAAGCTGCTAAGAAACCCTTGGGAGAGGGGAACAGTGTGAATATTTCAAATCCCACCACCTTGGGATGTAGGCATTCTGCTTTCTCATTCTTTTCATTAGAACTGTGAAGACGTTACAAATGTAAACCGTTATCGGCAGCTACAGGCGCTGGAGGAGGAGGGGACAGAAACGTGGCCGGGTGGTGGACAGATTCAACCAAGGCAAAGGGAAGCACTAAACGGACAAGTGAGGAAATCAAAAGATAGAAAGAAAAGAACTGGAAAGTGGCAAAACCCGAACCTTGACCAGCTTCCACAGTCTGAGGAAATGGGAGCAGCAGGAGCAAAAGACCAGGCTGAAGCATTCGCTGCAACTTTCATCCACCTCAGCTCCCTCTAGTGATCCGAAGCACTACAGATACCGGTTCACCGCACGCGATAACAAGAAATGACTGGCAGCACTGCAAAGCTTATGGGTCCTGATACCATTTCAGCAAACCCACTGAATATATTATTAAGATGGAGGGGACGCAGAAGAGATTTATCAAGATGTTGCCAGAAATGGAGGGTTTCAGTTGCAAAGAGACTATGTAGCATGGGACCTTTTTCACTTAAACACTTGAGGTTTAGGGATGACCTTTTAGAGGTTAATGGCATCATGAGGGGTATAGATAAGGCGAATGGTAGGTGTCTTTTCCCTAGGGTGGGGGATTTCAAGGGGGCACATTTTTAAGGTGAGAGGAGAAAGATTTAAAAAGACATGGGGGAGGAATTCTTTTACACAGAGAGTGGTTCATGCGTAGAATGAACTGCCAGAGGAAGTGGTGGATGCGGGTACAGGCACTGAGTCTTACAAAGACATTTGGATAAGTTCACAAATTAGAAAGGTTTGGAGGGTTATGGGCCAAGCACAGGCAAGTGGGACTA
The DNA here is from genome assembly GCF_020745735.1 of Hemiscyllium ocellatum. Taxonomy (NCBI): domain Eukaryota; kingdom Metazoa; phylum Chordata; class Chondrichthyes; order Orectolobiformes; family Hemiscylliidae; genus Hemiscyllium; species Hemiscyllium ocellatum. The sequence goes on from NC_083414.1 coordinate 64,830,329, forward strand.
GTTTATTTTGGGATTATGGCTGGCATGGACTGGTTGGACCACAGGGTCTAGTTCTGTGCTGTATGACTCTATGACTATGACTCTAAGACTTGCGCTCCGCAACCACCCCACTACAGCTGTAAGACCGCATCTACCTGGTAATGTGGAAAATAGCCCATGTGCAAAATGCAGCTCAAACCCAACCCGGCCAATTGCAGATGGAGTCTACTCTCGATCATCAGTAAAGTGATGGAAGGTGTCATCGACAGTGCTATCGAGCAGCACCCGCTCAGCAATAACCTGCTCAGTGACCCCCACCAGTTTGGGTTCTGCCAGGGCCACTCAGCTCCTGACCTCATTACAGCCTTGATTCAAAAAGAGCTGAATCTCAGAGGGGAGGGGAGAGTGACAGCCCTTGATATCAAGACTACATTCACCAGAATGTTGCATCAAGAAGTCCTAGCAAAACTGGAATCAATGTGTATCGGGGGCAAACTTGCTGCTGGCTGGAGTCATACCTGGAACATAGGAGGATGGTTGTAGTTGTTGGAGGTCAGTCATCTCAGCTCTGGGAAACCTCTGTAAGAGACCCTCAGAGGAGTAACCTGGGCCCATTCATCTTCAGCTGCTTCCCTTCATCATAAGGTCAGAAGTGGGGATATTTGCCAATGATTGTAGAGTGTTCAGCACCACTTGTGACTCCTCAGATACTGAGGCAGTCCACATTCAAATGCAACAAGACCAGACAATATCCAGGATTGGACTGACAAGTGGCAAGTAACATTTGCGCCACACAAATGCCAGTGCAATGACTATCTCCAATAACAGGCAGTCCAACCATTGCTCCTTGGTGACCAATAATGTTAAAACTCTGAGTTCCCCACTAGCAAGATCTTGGAAGTAACCATTAACCCGAGATTGAACTTGACCAGCCTTATACACAGTGAGGCTACAAGAGGCAAGGAATTCTGCAGCCGGTATCTCACCTCCTAACTCCCCAAAATCTGTCCACCATCTACAAGTCACAAGTCTTGAGTGCAAGGGACTATTTTACATTTTGCCTGGATTGGGAGGGGGGGGGGGAGGGGGAGCAGCTCCAACAGCACTCAAGAAGCTTGACACCATCCAGGACAAAGCAGCCCGCTTGGTTGGCACCACATTCACCACCACCAAAGCATTCACTCGCTTCACCACCAATGCATAATGGCAAGCCCATGTACCATCTGCAAGAGCCACTCATGTGGCTCCTTTGACAGCAACTCCCTACTCCTAAAAAGGACAAGAGCAGAAGATTGTACGAGAAGATCACAACCTACAGGTTCCCCTCCAAGCCACACACCATCCTTCATATTGGCTGAGTCAATATTATGGAACTCCCTGCCTGACAGTCGGATGTACCAACAATGGGAAACATTCAAGAAGGCAGCTCACCATCCTCCCAAGAGCAATTAAAGAGGGCAATAAATATTGGCGTAGGTACTGATGCCCTCATGAATAAAACAAAATTAGTTATCGCCTGAACTCGCTGGTGGCTGGTTGCAAGGTGAGGTATTCTACTTTAAACTCCTGCTGGCTTGGAAAGGTGTGGACGGTTAAGGATGGAGTGTTCAGTGTGGGAGTGGTAACTCAGCGTCATGCTTGTGTGCTGAACAGAGGTGCTGCGTAAGGCAGTTACCCTTTGATCACTCCAAGTAGAGGAGGCTGTAAAAAATGAGGAGTGAATGCATTGAATCGAGAAAAGTACAAATTCATCGCTGTTTTGACCAGAAAGACATGTTGGGAACAGGCGGTTCGGGGTGAGAGAGAGGAGGAGATCTAAAGGTTTGTGCTTGCATGGAGAGTTGCCAAGGGACTTGGCAGAGGTGACCAAGCAGTGGGTCAGGTATCACAGTGTAACTGGGCCCTTCAGAATGCTGACATGAAGGAGACACTGCTGGGGGCAATACAAACGGTGGTGTGTGGTCCTTGGAATGTGAGGGCTGCTGGGAGGTTGTGGTGAGGACATGGGACTTCCCGATCGTGGGGTTTGGAGGGAAGAGAAGAGGTGCCAGAAAGAACGTGGGAAATGGGTCAGGCAAAACTAAGAAAACTCATACCAATTTTTTGATAAGAGGGGTAACAAATGTTCCATCAAAAAAAAAGACTAGTATAGTTAGAGCTCATTTAACTTCCCACGGTGGGACACTGTAATGAGATGTTGTTTAATGTGAGAACAAGCTCAGCCTGAAGACAGTTTGAGCCCCTGTTCAAGGGTCAGATGCTGTGCTCTCCCGCTGTTCTGGCAAAGGATGGAAATGTGAAAGGATAAATGGCTTAAGTAGCTGATCCCTAAACACATGACACCAGCAGATAGTGCATCCTTTTGAAACAGTAACCCAATGCATATAATTTAATGGGGACTAATGCTTATTGCTCTCTGATATTGAGTTATGTTTAATCATCTTCGATAAAGTATGTTCAGTCCAATCCAAACTTTGCAATTTGTCATATATGAGTGCCTGAGGCGAATTTCCAATGAATGCCAAACTGAAGGTAGCATGCTGTATGCTTGGGTTCAGCTCTCAGGGTTGATGTGTCAACCGTGCTATAGAGTCCGGTGGCAACATGGCCGATGGGATCTGACGTGGACGGATCAAGGCCACTACAGAGGATGTGGGTCAAGAGTCGGTGCTGGAAAAGCACAGCAGGTCAGGCAGCATCCGAGGAGCAGGAGAATCATCCTGAAGAGAGGCTTATACCTGAAACGTCGATTCTCCTGCTCCTCGGATGCTGCCTGACCTGCTGTGCTTTTCCAGCACCACACTCTCGACTCTGATCTCCAGCATCTGCAGTCCTCACTTTCTCCCAGTATAGATGATGGACCAGGCAACATGATTATCAAAAGTAGGCAGCCCACAGTAATTGCATTCAAATCATTTTCAATCTTCAGTTAATGGAAACAGAATTTGCCATATTTACAATGAATGAAAGATCATTTGCTTGCCAGCTGGAAATTCACTCTCTGTATGCAGAAAACAATCGCATTGGCAAGTGCCTTTTAAATATTCTGCTCTCTCACTATTTATGGGATATTGATAATAGCAACACAAAAGTATTAGCTATGGATGAAGTATAGTGTGATTAGATGCTATGTAAATCCCTGTCCGTAATGCTCCATTGAGCTGCGTGCATATGAGACAGTAAGGTTTCGTTATTCCTCACCTACCAGTGGGGCTGGGTATTTGACTGGGCAAGTGTAATGTATGTCTCACTGACATCGCAAAGTCAATACCAACACATCATGTGGTCGTGGGATGTGTGTTTTGTTTTAATGGAGTCATTAAGCCAATTACCAAGAGTTCATTTCTTGTCAATGACAGACGAAGAATTCTGCATGATTGTATTCAATATTCATTTGCTAATATCATCAACATAATTCCTCAGCCGATGTGACGTTCATATTTCATAGAATCCCTATGGTGGGGAAACAGGCCCTTTGACCCAACAAATCCAAAGAGTAACCCACCCAGACCTCGATTCCATTCCTCTACATTCACCCCTGACTAATGCACCTAACCTACATGTCCCTGAACACTATGGGCAATTTAGCATGGCCAATTCACCTGACCTGCACATCTTTGGACTGTGGGATGAAACCGGAGCATCCGGAGGAAACCCACACACACACGGGGAGAACGTGCAAACTCCACGCAGACAGTCGCCTGAGGCAGGAATCAAACCTGGATCCCAGGTGCTGTGAGGCAGCAGTGCTAACCACTGAGCTACCTGGAAAAGCTTAGCAGGTCTGGCAGCATCTGTGCAGAGAAATCAAAGTTTATGTTTTGGGTCCGGTGATCCTGCCTCAGAACTGATGGTAGTTAGGAAAATGTCGATTTCTATGCAGAAGAGATGGTGGGGGGGGGGGGGGGGGGAGAAGGGAGTCATCGATATATAAGGATAGAGCTGAAAGAGAGAGAACAGTTGGACAGACAAAGTAGTCAATACCGATTTGGCTGTGAGGGTGAATAGCTGTTAATGGAGACGATTAGTGGCTAACAATAGGAAGTGTGTAATGGCAGACTATGTGATAACACAGCCCGGTATTTGTGGTAGGGGGCTAGGGCATGGGGGAGTTCAGGCCCTAAAATCATTGAACTCAATATTGAGTCTAGAGGGCTGCAGGGTCCCTGAATGGAAGATGAGGTGAGCTATATTGCCCTGGGTGGTTTAGAGTTTCTTGAATGTTGTTGGAGCTTCATACATCCGGACAAGTGGAGGATAGTCCTGAGTTGGGCCATGCAGATGGTGAAAAGGGTTTTTGGAGTCAGGAGTTGAGAAAGCCATTGTGAAACTTCCAGCCTCAGATCTGTCCTGGTAGCTGCTGTATTTATAGGGCTAGTCTAAGTCCCCTCACATGTAAATATTGGGGGATTTAGGGAAAATAATTCTGATAATCATCAGGTTTGTGGTGCTAAGAATTGATCAGAATATTATCAAATTAATTGAACTGTCAGCTTGGATTGATTGTTGTGTTTTCACCTATCGTTAAAAGCTTGGGTGCTCAACCCACTGATCCACAAACGTGGATGTATCCAATGAGGGTATGCTGCATTGTTGGCGATGTGGTCTTTCAGATGAGATGTTGAACTGTTTAAACGGCAGTTGCAAAAGATCCATCCCTTGGCATTATTTGTCAAAGAGCAAAGAGGTTCTGTCCAGTATCATGATCAATATTTTTTTCCTGCAACATGTCACCAAAAGCAGATGAATTGCTTGTTCATCCTTAGTGTGGTTTGAGGAATCTTGTTCTGCACAGATTGGCTATCAATCTTTGCAGGACATTTTTCGAGAGCTATTCGGAGGGTTTAAACTAACTGGGCAGGGATGCTGTAACCAGGATGTATGATGTGACTTTCCTTTTTAGAGTCATAGAGATATACAGCTTGTAAACCGACACTTCGTCCATGCCGATCAGACATCCCAATTTGACCTGGTTCCAGATTTGGCCCATATCCCTCTAAACCCTTCCTATTCACATACCCATCCAGGTGCCTTTTAAATGCTGTAATTGTACCCACTTCCTCTGGCAGCTTGTTCCATATATGCACCACCCGCTGTGTGAAAAAATGCTCCCTAATCCTTTTAAAGTCTTCCCCTCTCACCTAAAACCTATATCGTCTAGTTTTAACATCCCTATCCTGGGGAAAAGACCTTGACTATTCACCCTATCCACGCCCCTCATGATTTTATAAACCTCTATAAGGTCACCCCTCAGCCTCCTAGGCTGCAGGGAAAACAGCCCCAGCCTGTTCAGCCTCTCCCTGTAGCTCAAATCCTCCAACCCTGGCAACATCCTTGTAAATCTTGCCTGAACCCTTTCAAGTTTAACAACATCTTTCCTATAGCAGGGAGACTGGAATTGGATGCAATATTCCAAAAGTGGCCTAACCAATGTCCTGTAGAGCCGCAACATGACCTCCCAACTCCTGTACTCAATACTCTGACCAATTAAGGAAAGCATACCAAACGCCTTCTTCACTATCCTATTTACCTGCGACTCCACTTTCAAGGAGCTATGAACCTGCACTCCAAGGTATCCTTGTTCAGCAACACTCCCCAGGACCTTCCCATTAAATGTATAAGTCCTGCCCTGGCTTGTATATCCAAAATGCAACATCTTGTATATATATATAGTGTGTGTGTGTATATATATATATATATATATATAGATATAGATATTATATATATAGATAGTGAAAAGCTGGCAAAAGGAGAGGAGAGGGGAAACAATTGGGGACCTAAAAGGGGACTTACTTCAGGAGAGGTAGATGGAATGGCTTATGTATTAAACAGATACTCTGTATCTGTCTTTACCAAGAAGAAAGTTCCACTCAGGCCATGGTGAAAGAGGAGGAAATTCAGCCACTCAAATTAAGGAGGTGGTATCGGAAAGGTTGACTCCACCAAAAGTTGATATGTACCAGGATCTGGTGATATACCGAGAAGGACAGTGAAGGAAATGAGTGGAAATTGTGGAAGAACTGGCAATATTTCTTTTTATTCAGCTGATACTTTGATGGTGGCAGAGGACTAGAGAATTGCATGATTTTGTCAATATGTAAATTATGGTACCACCACCCTCGCTGCCCGCTGGTACGTTTTGATTAGGACAGGAAGATGCAACAGAATGCCCACCAGCGAGCAATTACTCGGATCTGATTTTCTGACCACATGTTCACAGTGTGCAGCCACACGTGCTGGGCCCACACATGAGGGGGCAGCGTGTGCAGTGCTGAAAGTCTTGATGTGGGATGTACGTCTCCGAATCAATTCCAGCGGAAGTCTGCTGAATGAGAGAACTCCTTTTGAGGAGATTATCCAGCACCACTGAAATGTTATCAGGACATCTTCCCAGCAGCATCAGCACTGGGTGCATTTACGGTTGAATTAAACAGCCTCCAGGACATCATTAAAGTATGAATCTCTTCACAGTCTGTGTTGTGCAATCTGTGAATTGTGTTTCGGATTGTTGATGCACTTTGGGCATAATCTATCAAAGTAATGGGTTGAATCTTGGGGGAGGAAGGTGATGAGTAGGAGAGATGAAGTCCCAACCACTTACTGACTGTGAAAGGATAAGGAAGAAGGGGTGAAGAAAATGTGTTAAGTGCGCATACAGACCGTGTGCAAGAACACAGCCTGTAAAACCTCAACCATTGGCGGTGTCCTTAGTAACACTCAGTAAATAAAATTCAAACCAGCCCAGAAACTAACTCTGCCCTGCCATTAACGCTGAACAGTTGGATGGCCAAATCTTGACAGGGTGCATCATTGAGCAAAGAAATGGGACAGTGTGGGAAATTCACTTTGGTTGGAAAAATAGACACGTGGACTATTTTCTAAACGGGGAAAGGCTTCAGAAATCTGAAGCACGAAGAGACTTGGGAGTCGTGGTTCAGGATTCTCTTCAAGTTAACATGAAGGTTCAGTTAGGAAGGTAAATGCAATGTTAACATTCATTTCAAGATGGTTAGAATTCAAGAGCAGAGATGTACTGCTGAGTCTGTATAAGGCGCTGGTCAGACCATGGTTGGAATACTGGGTGGGCAGTTTTGGGTCCCATGTCTAAGAAAGGATGTGCTAGACTTGGAGGAGTCCAGAAGAAGTTTAAAAGAATGATCATAAAATCCTTCCAGTGAAGAAAGAGGCCATTTAGCCCATCAAGTCTGCACTGACCTTCTGAAGAGCATTCAATCAAGATCCAACTCCCCACTCCATAGTCCCACATTTACCATGGCTAACCCACCTAACCTACACATCTCTGGACATGACAGGGTAACTCAGCACAGCCAATCTACCTGACCTGCGCATCTTTGGACTGTGGGAGGAAACCTACAGAGTTACGAGAGAACGTGCAAACTCCACACAGACAATCACCCAAGGCTGGAATTGCGCCAGGTCCCTGGCACTGTGAGGCAGCAGTGTTAACCACTATACTGCCCCATCCCAGGAGGGAAGGGCTTGTCACCTGAGGAGCAGTTGAGGACTCCGGGTCTGTACTTGACGGAGTTTAGAAGGACGAGGGGGGATCTGATTGAAACTTCCAGAATACTGAGAGGCCTGGATAGAATGGACACGGAGACGATGTTTCCACATTTATAGGAGAAACTAGGACCTTAGGGCACAGCCTCAGAGTGAAGGAAGGACCCTGTAGAACTGAAATGAGAAGGAGTTTTTTTCAGCAAGAGGTTGGTAAATCTGTGGAACTCATTGCCACACAGAAGGCCATGGAGGCTAAGTTGTTACATGCATTTAAGACAGAGGTGCATAGGTTCTTGGTTAGTAAGAGGATGAAGGGCTATGAGGAGAAGGCAGGAAAATGGGGTTGAGAAACCTAACAGCCATGATCGAATGGCAGAGCAGACTGAATGGGCTGAATGATTAGAGTGGTGCTGGAAAAGCACAGCAGGTCAGGCAGCATCTGAGGAGCAGGAGGAAAAAGAGGAGGAGGAGGAACCTGAATAGCCTAATTCTGCTCCTATATCTTTTGGGGTCTCATGGTTCTTCTGCGCTTCAATGCTCTTTAATGTAGACACCAAGCTGGGATGGTAACATGGTTGGTAGCAGGCCTCAGTCAAGTCAAAGGGGAGATAGCCTTTGAACAGCAGATCCTGGCACAGGAAGTCAGGGATGGCCTCTGACACCAGCCCAGGGGCTTGGGGAGGGTGGTTTGCCTGGGTGCAAAATGGGCTTTGAACGTGTCTGCAAGGAAGGTCAGCCTTTTGGCGGCTATCTGGTGAGTGGCAACTTGTTCTGGGTGCAGGCTGGGATGGGGCCAGAATCGGGTGTGAGGTCTGCTGTCGGTGCATTAATGAGAAAAAAGTCGAGGTTAGAGCGGCGCTGGAAAAGCACAGCAGGTCAGGCAGCGTCCGAGGGGCAGGAAAATTGACATCTCAGGCATAAATCCTTCATCAGGAATCCCTGATGAAGGGCTTTTGCCCGAAGTGTCGATTTTCCTGCTCCTCGGATGCTGTGCTTTTCCAGCGCCAATCTCATCTAGACTCTCATCTCCAGCATCTGCAGTCCCCACTTTTGCCTAATTAATGAGAGAAGTTTGATAAGGTAACAGTGAGGAATCTTGGCAGGAATCCCACCTCCCCGCCCCCAATAAAAAGCTTGAGGCAACTTGAATTTAGCCAAAAAAAACGCCCAGTTTTTCAATTAGATTATGCCGACAGAACAGGGTCTAGTCAGCTACAGCACTATCAAATTCACAACAAAGCTTCTAAAAGGATAATGTATTTCTGCATTAAATGGAATAGTCTTTTGGCATTAGCAGTGGCTTAATTTGTCAGCTGGATGAAGAAGCTTCATTTTAATTATTGAACAGTTGTATCACTGCAACGATACATCAACTTTAATAAGGATTACAGCTGCAACAGTTGGGAGGTGTGTGATAGCTGCAGACAGCGAGATGAGGAGCCAACAGAGGTTACCTATTTTTGGGGCTTTCCACAGTTCACCCCACAATGAGCTCACAGTCACAGGCACACCTCCGGGGCAAGGCACTGAGGGCAGAGCTCGTGTTCGGCAAGGGAGAGAAGCTGAAAGGGAGAGCCAGGTTTCTCTGTCATATCTCCTGTTTTCACAAACAAACTGATGGGAGGCAGCGAGAAGGTTTACGGCCTGATCCCTTCATCAAGAAATGTGAGAAAATCACTTCAACAAAAGGGGAGAGTTTCACTCAGCAGTGAGAGGGGTTTGGGAGAGTTTGAAGCCTTCAATCTGTCCCGTCCAACTGGAAGAGGAAAGGGAGCCCTCGAACCGGTGGGAGTGAACCGGAAGTGGGCTCCATTGGTGTTCTCAGCTCTAGAATGGAAAAGCGAGGTGCTGGGAAAGCGCAGTAGGTCAGGCAGCATCCAAGTGGGTGTTTAGATTAGATTACTTACAGAGTAAAAACAGGCCCTTTGGCCCAACAAGTCCACACCGACCTGCCAAAGTGCAACGCACCCAGACCCATTCCCCTACACCTAACACTAAGGGCAATTCAGCATGGCCAATTCACCTAACCTTTGGACTGTAGGAGGAAACCGGAGGAAACCCACACAGACACGGGGAGAATGTGCAGACTCCACACAGAGAGTTGCCTGAGGCGGGAATTAAACCCGGGTCTCTGGCGCTGTGAGTTAGCAGTACTAGCCACTGTGCCACCGTGCCGCCCACGGGCATAAGCCTTTTGTCATTTGTTCCTGATGAAAGGCTTATGCCCGAAACATCGACTCTCCTGCCCCTCGGATGTTGCCTGACCTGCTGTGCTTTCCCAGCACCTCACCTTTTGACCCTGACTCTCCAGCAGCTGCAGTCCTCACTTTCTCCTTGGCTCTAGAATGGGTCCACCCCGTTGGAAATTTATAATGGCAAAGTGAACAAGAAATGGTTTCATCCATGGGACTGGCATACAACATTAGTGAGGTTTAGTCCGTTGGAATTTGTACAGTGGGTCATGGAACAAGTCTGTGTCCATTCAGATTGTATTAGGTTCTGGCGTATATACACTTAAGTGCATTCCACAGGACGAAACCCACTTCTTAATTACTCCCATTGCGAAAATATTTAAAATGAGCAGGCTCTTTCTCATTTACTTCCAACCTGTGGGACAGGAATGGATGAAAATAGTTTCCTGCGTGGAGGGCAGTGGTTCAAGATGGCAGCCCGTCACCACCCATCTCAAGGGCAACGAGGGATGGGCAATAAATATGAGCATACAAACAATGAACAAGAATCAGCCACTCGATTCATCAGTCAATAAGATCATGGCTGATCTGATTTTAACCTCAATTCTATATTCCTGCAGGTCCTCAATAATCTCTCATCCCCTTGCTAATCTCTCTACCTCTGCCTTAAAAATAATGAGCGATTCCGCATCTGCTACCTTTTGAGGAAGGGAATTCCAAAGACACCCAACCCTCCGAGAGAAAAAAAAATATGTCCTCAGCTCCATCTTAAATGGGCCACCCTGTATGTTTTTAAGCTATGGCTCCTTGATCTGCACTTTCTCACGAGAGGAAACATCCTTTCGACTTTCATCTGGTCAAGTACCCCTCAGGATCCTATATAATGTCATACAGCATGGAAACAGACCCTTCGGCCCAACCAGTCCATGTCAACCATAATCGAGCTGAGAAATGTGTTGCTGGAAAAGCGCAGCAGGTCAGGCAGCATCCAAGGAGCAGGAGAATCGACGTCTCGGGCATAAGCCCGAAGAAGGGCTTATGCCCAAAACATCGATTCTCCTGCTCCTTGGATGCTGCCTGACCTGCTGCACTTTTCCAGCAACACATTTCTCAGCTCTGATCTCCAGCATCTGCAGTCCTCACTTTCTCCATGTCAACCACAATCCCAAACTAAACTAGCCCCATCTGCCTGCACTTGGCCCACATCCCTTCAGCCTTTTCTTGTTCATGTATTTGTCCAAATTATTTATGATATGTTTCAATGAAGTCACCTCTGAGTCTCCTAAACTCTAGGGGATAAAGGCCTCGCCTGTCTATCTGTTCCTCATGGGCAGTCTGCTTATTTCCGACCCTGTCAACAATAGTGATACTTGCTATCTTCTTAACATATTTCATATTTCCGCTCCGAGGGAGGTGCCCGCGTGTTCTCCGACCTGACTCAGCTGAGTCCACCTGTCCTACTGAGGTTACCGAGGCCTACAACAGCTGCCAGCCCTGTGGCTGAGTCAGCAGTCCAGGTGGACAATTCGGAGGGCAGCTCCAGGAAAATGGCTGCTTGAATCTTCCACAGTGCCCTCCTTCAGCACAGCTGTGATATCCTCCCTGACCAGTAATGCAACTCCTCCACCCCTTTCACCTGCCTCTCTATCTCGCCTGAAGCATCGCTATCCTGGAATATTTAGCTGCCAATCATGCCCTTCCCTCAACCAAGTCTCAGTAATAGCAATAACATCATACTCCCAAGGTATTAATCCAAGCCCTAAGTTCATCTGCCTTACTGACTACACTTCTTGCAGTAAAACAAATGCACCTCACATCACCTGAACTTTGCGTTCATCATCTGCTCCCTGCCAACTCTTCCCCTTTATTATCTAGTTCCTTACAGGTTTTAATTGCTACCTCCTTCCTGTTCACGAAACACCTCATTTGGTTCACATCCCCCTGCCACATTAGTTTAAACCCTCCCCAACAGCGTGAGCAAAAATACCCCCTTGGACATTGGTTCCAGTCCAGCCCAGGTGTAGACTGTCCAATTTCTAATAATCCCACCCCCCCAGAACTGGTGCCAATGTCCCAAAAATCTGAACCCCTCCCTCCTGCACTAAACCTCCCCCAAAGCCGAGCCCGCAATGAGCTGAGGGCTCAGTACCCCAAGTTGGTCCTGATGTTGGAAGCCTTTCCCAGTATTTCTGTATTACTAATCCAGCTTCTGAGTCACTAGTCCATTCATGTAATCACTGCATTACCATTCCCAGTTCAGGGATGACTGTTTACTAGGACCCTTAAGCAGGATTAAACCATTCAGCCTCTCAAACCTGTTTCATTATTCAACTACACCACAGTTGATCTTTATCTTCACTCCATTTGACTTTGCTCGTTCCTTACCCTGAAATAAGCCCACTTAACACAAAACTTCCATTCTGAAGTTTTCACTTTCCAGCTCAACAGCTGCTTGGGGGAGAAATCCTAACACCCACCCACCCCCCCACCCCCATCTTGTTTTTACCTCAACACGGTCAAGTTCTGATTTGAAGAGAACGTTCTCTCGTTCTTGATTACGTCATTAGAGGAAATAAGCTTTTTCTTCATCTACTCTGAGATATCCTTCAATCACCTTGAATTTGATCACTTCCCTAATCTCCTGCCTAGAGGAGTTTAATCCCATGTCCTAAAGGTGGTACTGCTCATCTTGCTGCTCATCCTTGTCCACCTTGTATCTCACACCAACACCTCCTGTCCCTTTCAAAGGGATGTGCCTTCAATGGAAGTAAAAGCAGAAATCACTGGAGGATCATTGGATCCCTACAGTGTGGAAGCAGGCCATTCGGCCCATTGAGTCCACGCCGACCCCTCCAAAGAGCATCCCACCCTCTACCCTATCCATGCAATCCTACATTTCCCACAGCTAACCCACCTACGATGCACATCCGTGGACACTATTGTCTATTTAACATGGCCAATACACCTAACCTGCACACCTTTGCACTATGGGAGGAACCCAGAGCATCCAGAGGAAACCCATGCAGGTGTGGGGCAAGTATGGAATCCCTACACAGTTACCTGGGGCTGTAAGACAGCAGTGCTAACCACTGAGCCACCGTGCCACTCTGTTCAGGGAAACCCAGCAGACTTTGCAGCATCTGTAGAGAGAGAAAAACAAAGAAAGGTCTCTTTGAGTCTGATCTGACTCTTCTTATTAAATCTTGGCACTCTCATTACAAAGGAGTGAATCGGGGTAAATTACCTGACTGGAATTCAGTTCTGAATATATGACTGGACTGTAGTTTGATTCACCAGGCCAGGTAACTGAGTGAGTGTCTGTTCCAGTTCAATGTTTTGGCAATACTGAAATGAGCTGTGATTGAATTTCCATTGCTGGTTTGCCGTTATTCAGTATTTTGCTGATATCTGCATATTTTCCTAAACTTGTTCAACAGTTGTCCAATTTGTGTAGCTGCACCCTGTTCAATTAATCTCTGGCTCTGCACTTGAACCTTAATTACAATAAGCAGATAACGTTGTACTCACAGTTAACATTGTCAGTAATATGAAGACGTTTTGCGGTCATTGGTCAGACCCTGATAACGTACAGCTTTCTAAAACTGGATTAACTTGTAACTTAATGATTGTTAAGATTGAAGTTAATGTTGACAAGTTAATATGGCTATAAAGATAGGAAAAGGAATAAGATACAGTAGGTTATCATGTGCCTTTTATGACTTCAGGACATCTCACAGCTCTTCAGAGCTAACTGCGTCCTGTTTTGAATTTTAGTCACTGTTTTATCACAGGAATCACAGCTACTAAGATTGCACGAGGTTCCATTAGCAAAAGCTCACTACTTTCAAAGGAAGTATAAGCGCAGGACCATAGAAAAATATGCACAGGAGTAGACCCTTTGAGTCTGCACCATCACTCAATATGATCATACAATCTCAGTGTCCCACTCCTGCTCTCCCTCCATACCCCTTTAGCCACAAGAGCCATGCCTGGCTCCCTCTTGAACTGGCCTCAGCAGTTTCTGTAGGAGAGAATTCCACAGGTTCACAACTCTCTGAGTGAAGAAATTCTTCCTCATCCCAGCCCAGAATGGCTTTCCCCTTATTCTTAGACTGTGGCCCCTAGTTCTGGACCTCCCCAACATTGGGAACATTCTTCCCACGTCTCACCTGTCCACTCCCGTCAGGATTTTATGTTTCTATGAGATCCTCCCTCATTCTTCTGAATTCCAGGGAGTACAAGTCCAATCGATCCAATCTCTCTTCATATGTCAGTCCTGGATTCCCTCAAAAGCAAGAATGATCTTCCTCAGACCAGGAGACCAGAACTGCACCCAATACTCAAGCTGTGGCCTCATCCTGTGTAACTGCAGCAAGATATCCTTACTCTGAGATTCAAATCCTCTCGCTATGAAGGTCAGCATGTCATTAGCTTTCCTCACTGCCTGCTGCACCTGCACACTGACCTTCAGCAACTGTTCCACCCAGGTCTCCTTACACCTCACCTTTTTCCCAATGCCACCATTCAGATAATAATCTGCCTTCCAATGTAGTATAAAGATGGAGAGGTTTTGCTATGCCTATAGTAGTCAGACCTCAGCTTGAATGGCTGTCCTTCCAGATCCCATCCACAATCCAGACGGTATCCAGAACCACATGGAGACCCATGTGGTACAGGACTACTGAATGTGCTGCTGAGAATCAATCCAAACTGCTCCTAGCAAACTACTATGAGGATAAGCAATTAATCACCTCTCAGGAAGGAGATTCAGCTTTTGTCCAGTACTCCCCCTTTACTTAATGGGCGGGTCCCAGGGAGTGTTGCTGAACAAAGAGACCTTGGAGTGCAGGTTCATAGTTCCTTGAAAGTGGAGTTGCAGGTAGATAGGGTAGTGAAGGCGGCGTTTGGTATGCTTTCCTTTATTGGTCAGTACATTGAGTATAGGAGTTGGGAGGTCATTTTGCCACTGTACAGGCCATTTTTAGACCACGTTTGCAATACTGTGTGCAATTCTGGTCTCCCTGCTATAGGAAGGATGTTGTGGAATCTGAAAGGTTTCAGAAAAGATTCACAAGGATGTTGCCAAGGTTGAAGAATCTGAACTACGGGGAGAGGCTGAACAGGCTGGGGCTGTTTTCCCGGGAGTGTCGGAGGTTGAGGGGTGACCTTATAGAAGTTTATAAAATCATGAGGGGCATGGATGGGGTGAATAAACAAACCCTTTTCCCTAGGGTGGGGGAGTCCAAAACTAGAGGGCATAGGTTTAGGGTGAGAGTGGAAAGATTTAAAAGGGACCTAAGGGGCAACTTTTTCACACAGAGGGTGGTACGTATGTGGAATGAGCTGCCAGAGGAAGTGGTGGAGGCTGGTACAATTGCAACATTTAAGAGGCATCTGGATGGGAACATGAATAGGAAGAAGAACATTAATTAGATGGATATGAGCCAAATGCTGGTATAAGGGACTGGATTAATTTAGAATATCTGGTCAGCATGGATAAGATGGGTAGAAGGGTCTGATTCCGTGCTGTACATCTCTATAGCTCTATCACAAAATTAGGACACAAATGATTTTCCAAAAGAGTTACTCCCTGAGAAATGATGGCAGCTGATGTTCACAGACAAGTTTATTAACAGATATGTATGACCTTCTACTGCCCACCACCTTAAGGGAGATACTCACCCATTGATTTTGAACCTTTTAATCAAATGATCCTTGATGATGTGCCAGGGTGCCCTTTCCTTCTGAATTACACTCCTAAAATTATAAATGCATCAATTCTAATTGTGAGCTGAATGCTACTCTATATATAGGACTTAATGTCACCTCCCTTCCCTTTCATAAGACCAGAGACTGTGGAAAGTTCTGTAGATGCATCATAAATCTTGGCTTCATTAAATTGTAATGGGTTTGTACATCTGCTGAACAATGACTCCATTGCATACGGTTAAGTGTTTCTTCTGTAGTGATTCTGCCCTAAGAGAGAATGAATATTTCATCAGTTCAATACTTACTTGTTCGTCACAGGGAGAATAGAGAGGTTTGAAATACAATGGATTCTCCTTCAGGCTGGAAATACCCATCACACACTTTGACATCTCAATCTTGAAGTGGCGTTTTTACTGTTTATCAGCGGGTCGGAGCAGAAAGTGGTGTAATCCAAGCTGCTCCAGATCCCACTGGAGTGTCACAGATTTCCTTAATCCTGACCCTGCCATGAGCCCTTTCCTGGGGCTGTCAGCAACTTGCTTTCAATCCTCCAGGCCTCAGTTGGTTAGGATAAAAATAATTCCTTACGGGCCTTCAGGGGATTCAGATCAGTTTAAATCTTGATTAAAAATAGAAGGGACTTGCGTTTTTATAGCAACCATAGGACCTGCATTCTGCTGCGAATATTTTGAAGCAATCAAGAGGATATTGGATGAGCATTTGGATAGAAATAATGTGCAAGAGTACAGGGTTAAAAAATGAGGTCTGCAGATGCTGGAGATCACAGCTGAAAATGTGTTGCTGGTTAAAGCACAGCAGGTTAGGCAGCATTCCTGATGAAGGGCTTATGCCCGAAATGTCGAATTTCCTATTCCTTGGATGCTGCCTAACCTGCTGTGCTTTAACCAGCAACACATTTTCAAGAGTACAGGGTTAAAGTGTAAGAGATTGGCACTGGGTTATACTTTAATGAGTCAGTGCAGGTGGGATGGGCCGAATGGCTTCTTTCTGCACAGTAATAATTCTGTGATACGAAGGCATTTTACAACCAATGAATTGTCATTGCTGGAGAAAATTTACTTTGACCCCGAGGTCAGGGATGTTGTTATCCATTTGAGACACTTCCTGTAGGAGGTAGGAGACTGCTGTTTGAAAATGAAGGGATTTTGCCTGAAATGTCGATTCTCCTGCTCCTCGGATGCTGCCAGACCTGCTGTGCTCTTCCAGCACCACACTCTTCGACTCTAACCTCCAGCATCTGCAGTCCTCACTTTCGCCTTGCTGTTTGAAAGTGGATGATTTACCACAAGTCTGCCAGTGACTAAGAGCCATCAGGGTTCCTGGCTCTATCTGTCTGTCGTACTGGAATTCACTGAACAACTGAGAGTACACTGTTAACATCAAACAACTGTGACTTCCTGTCCTCTCAGGTGCCGTGACTAATTTCAAACATAAGAATGAAAGGTATTGAACTAAGGAATTACTCTGTTCTGAACATGTGTGAAACACTCCAGACATTGCAGTGTATTCCAATGGCAGAAGCTTATTCCTTAGGACCAAAGGATGCACCCTGCTCTTTGCAATGAAAACTTGGCCAGAATAAATGTTTAATTTTAAGAACAAAAGAAAAATACAGTAGAGAGGTAGGCAACAGATCAGAGTAGTCAAGTCTTACTTTAGTTAGAATCCCCACAATGTGGAAGCAGGCCATTCGGCCCATCGAGTCTCCACATCAACCTTCCAAACAGCATCTCACCCAGACCCACCCCAACCCTGTAACCCTGCATTTCCCATGGCCAATCCACCTAGCCTGCACCTAGCCTGGGGCAGCACGGTGGCTCAGTGGTTAACACTGCTGCCTCACAGCGCCAGAGACCCAGGTTCGATTCCAGCCTCGGGCGACTGTGTGGAGTTTGTACATTGTCCCTGTATCTGTATGGGTTTTCTTTGGGTGCACCGGTTTCCACCCACAGTCCAAAGACTGGGATATGGCGAATTGCCCATAGTATTCAGGGATGTGTAGGTTAGGTGCATTAGTCAGGGGTAAATGTAGGGGAATGGGTCTGTTTGGGTTGCTCTTCAGGTGGTCAGTGTTGGGTCAAATGACCTGTTTCTACACTGTAGAGATTCTATGATTCTGATTCTACGATCCCTGGACACTTTGGGCAATTTAACATGGCCACTGCACATCTTTGGACTGTGGGAGGAAACCAGAGCACCCGGAGGAAACCCCTGCAGACACAGGGAGAACGTGCAAACCCCACATGGACAGACACCAGAGGGTGGAATCAAACCTGGGTCCCTGGTGCTGTGAGTCAGCAGTGCTAACCACTGAGCTACCACGCCACCCCAATTGTGCAACACCTTGGTTAGACCATACCTCGAATACTGTGTGCAGTTTGGGTTTCCTTATCTTAGAAAAGGTATGATGGCCATAGAGGGAAAGCAATGAAGGTTCACCAGACTTATTGCCGGGATGGTGGGACAGTCCTCTGGAGAGGTATTGGGCGAACTGGGTCTGTATTCTCTCAAGTTGTGAAGACTAAGAGACAACCTCAATGAAACCTACACAACACTCAAAGGGATAGATTGGGTAGATGCAGGCAAAATGCTTCCACTGGCTGGGGAGCCAAGAATCACTTTAAAAATAAGGGCTGAGATTCAAGATGAGGGGAAATGTTGTTACTCAGCAGATTGTGAACCTTTGGAATTGTCTACTATAGAGGGTTCCGCTTTTGAGTATGTTTCAGGTCAAAATGAATACATTTCTGATAATCTGTGGCGTACAGAACTCCAAGAGAAGGGGTGGGTTAAAGACATTCTGGTACCTTTTCAGCCATGATCGAATTGAGTGGTGGGATATGCTTGATAGGCTGAATGGCCTCCCCTCCCCACCCCGGGTCCAATGTTCTAGGTTCCATTATGCTGAGACCCTGGAACTGAACCAGGGGGAAGTGCACCAACGTAGCCCACCCCAAACCTCTCAGTGGACAGTAGAAGGTCAGGAGCAAGTAGAGCCAGATGTTGAGGTGAGGCGTAAGAAACAAGAAACGTGAAGCACAGACTCATCCAGGCCGCAGAGTGAAGCTCGATCATGGGGAATAGTCACCCGGAACCAAGTATGGAAGGCATTGGCACTTGAGAGGCCGATAATCCAGCAAGAGGCACCCGTTCAAGAGAGGAAGACGTTGGAAGTGGAGAAAAGCCATTGTTTATCAATAAGCTTGTTAACAAGATCTACATGGGTAAGTGGGGAACTGTTTCCAAAATAAGCAGTGAGACCTGAAGTATGGGTGTTAAAAGGATATGACAGAATGTAATAGAAATTAATAACCATCGCAAAATCAAGGGGTGGGCTGAGTATGAATTTTTAATTATTTCTAAACAGCAATTTGTCATCACTTGGAATGCACTGCCTGAAAGACTAGGAGGGAGGGCCAGCAGTTCCTGCTGTCACTTTCTAAATTGGATAAATACTTGAAATGAGAGAAGGAATGTGGGGATAAGGAGAAAGAGCAGTAGTGGGAGGGATAGGAGCATTTGGATAGCTCTATGAAAGAACCTGCATGATGGGCCAAAAGGCCTTCTTCAGCCCTGTAAAGTTCAAAGGTCAAACCTAGGAGTTGAAATGTGTCAATATCAAATGGTTCCCCCTCAGAAGCAGTGTCTGAAATTGGCTGCAATGGAATTGAATATCAGCTACTGGTTAGAATGGCTGATTCAATACCATGGATTAGGTACCACCATCTAAGACACATTTCTATCCCTTAGTCTGTCAAACTAACGCAAAAGGTACAATAATTGGTGGCAATGTCCAGTTATGCCAACATTGGAAATCACAAATCTTCAGGAATACTTATGATTCCGCAGTTTGGGACCATTTTCCTTTGGGATGGTTTACTCCAAAATGGCCGCTATGACACAGGAATGGAAAAACCAACCTTTCTCAGACTATTGGAAGAGGAAGGGAGGAAATGGTATGTTTGTCTGGGTAAAAGGGAATCATTTTTATAGGTTTTGCAGTCAGAAAAATGGTCCCAATGGTAATAACGAATAGAAATGGAAAGAGACTTGGAAAATAAATTTAAGATGGAATTTAATACAATATTCAAAAATCAGACTTGATGGCACATAATGTATACTTCAGAGAAGACTCAAAATGTATCACATGCAATTAGTAAGTCTGAAATGTGTTGACAGTTGTGTGTGGAGAAGCAATACCATTTATGTAGTGAGAGAGATGCTGCATCACATGATGAAAAACAACACTCTCAGCTGCAGCATTAACATTAGCAGAAATTTAATTGAGGTTTCTTGCTGCTAACCATGCTGTCTGACCTTGTACCTGTGTAGCCCTATGGCCTACAAAGCATTCCTTTCAGTTCCATATTTTCTTTCTTTACTCTTGGTGTTGAGGTGTTGTTGGCTGCGAAACACATTTAGGTCATCCCTAGTTGTCTTTGTACTCAGTGGCTTGCGAAACCAAAACAATTATGCATCAACCGCATTGCCATGGGTCTAGAGTCACATGTAGGCCAGCTGAGATAAGAATGGCAGATTCCCTTCCCTAACTGACGTCAAGAAATTAATTCAAACTCATATCCCAAGAACATGAGCTTAGAGTTCTAGATGGCTAGTCTGGTGACATCACCGCTATGTCATCGCCTCTCCAAATACAGTACAGTATTTAATACAGACAGACACAGAGTATTTAGTGCACACTCACAATATAGCAAAAGAGACAGTCAGGACCACATAATGTAACAGCCAGCGGGATGTTGGAAGTATAATTCATCTGGTATCTACTTGTTCTTGGGGTGATGCTCCTTTTGTGTGGTTATCATTCCCCACAACAAAAGCAGGACAGTCATCTTTTCAATTCAACATCTCTGCTGCATTGGTGCCTTCCAGAGCAGGTATTGTTTGATTCGAGTGAAACACTCCTTCCGTGCCCCAAAACCAGGGCACACGCTCGACAGTGAACTGGCAAAGGGGTTTACACAATTATAACAAACTAGACGAGAACCTTGCGAGGTGGGTCACATATGCGAGTGTTCGGCGCACTGCCTTATCCTCTGTTGGTTGCTGTGCCTCTGCCTCAGATCTCACCTTGTCCTTCTGCTGTCAGGTTGTGACTTACTTACTTGACTTCAGACATCGTCAGATTCAAGCTTCATTCAAGCTTTCTGTAGCAGTGGCGATAGATTCTGATTGCGGCCTGTGCTGGCTTCTTCCCTCATGTCTCCACATTTATAGCAGGTTAGCAGACCAACCACGACTGCCTCTGCTCTGGGATTATCACTAACTATCTCATATTACCTGCATTGATACTTCTCCAGAACAATGGAAATGCCAAACACTCATACCTCCCAAATTGCTTCCTGAGCATAATCAGAAAACATTTGCTTTTATATGGTATCACTTACCAGTAAATATCCTTTACCTTAGGATTGCAAAGTCACTACCTTGGCAAGCCAAGGCAAAATTTATTGAAATGGGATAATATGATCATTTCAGATGTCTATAGAGATCCTTTGGACTTATGCATACACTCTGTTGTCCTGTCTTCCTTTACACAGTCTGTCAGAGTTATCACTTTCTTCAGTTTCCTTTTCCATCCCAGTTCCTTTCTCTTGTCTCTCAGGCTGGCCTTGAAGGCAGCTGGAATTCTCCTCAGCCGCTGCTAGTGGCTCCAACACTTCCATCTGTTTCAAGAGTGTGTTCATGAGGAAGTTGGAGGCAGGTTTGGAGAGGGTTCACGAGGACGATCCTCGGGAGGGAGGGATTGTCTTAGGAGCAAAGGTTAAACAGACTGGGACTCAGAAGCATGAAAGGTGATCTCATTGACACATTTGGCAGGTTAAATGCTGAGATGATGTTTTCCCCTTGTGGGGGAGTCGAGGGCCAGAAGGCATCATCTCAAAATAAAGGGGCACCGATCTAAGACTAAGATGAGGGAAAATCTTTTCTCTTCAGGGGTTTGAGAGTCTCTGACAGTCCTTGCCACTGAGCTGAGAGGCCGAGTCCTTATGTATATTTAAGGCTGAGACAGACAGACTCTTGAACAAAAGGAGAATCAAGGGTTGCAGGAAAAGGGCAGGAAGGTGGACCTGAGGAATGTTGGATCAGCCGTGAGTTCCTGATGAAGGGCTTTTGCCCGAAACGTCGAATTTCCTGTTCCTTGGATGCTGCCTGACCTGCTGTGCTTTAAGCAGCAACACATTTTCAGCTCAGCCATGATCCTACTGAGTGGCAGAGCATAGTTAACAGGCTGAATGGTCTACTCCTGTACCTATTTCTTGTGGTGGTCTGGTCTCATAAGAAGACATCCAAGACCTGTAATAATATCTTTGTCATCTTCTAGGTTCTGTCACTGATCAATTGCTTAGTGGCCTGTGACTGGAGGGTTACCCGTCAGGTTTTAGATTTACTTCAGCTGAGGTGCATGGGTTTGCTTAATGTCTGCCATTTGGAACTGCAGATATTCATTCTCTCCATTGCGTTGGGTTTTGTACCCATCCCCCGGCAGTGATTTTTCAGCAAATATTTCTTCCTTTTCTGCTATAGTACTTATTAGCTCGGGACTGTGTGTTGGCATGATGCAAAGCCTCATGCCTTCTCCAATGAATAGCCTTGAGCTGATTGACAAGCTCAGGCCTCTACAAGTTTTGATAACTTTCTCAAGAGCAAGTTTCATCTCTCTCAGTTGACCTGCTCTCATGGGAAGATCGTTCATACCTAAGGCAGTCCTATCTGTAATAAGATCATCATTCAGTTGTCCAAACTCATAGGATTCAGATAGATGTCTCAGTGCCATCACATACAGATCATTATTTTTCCCACCCCAAGCTTTATTGTTGAAATAGTTCATAAATAACAATGAGAGATGCTCAAAGAATGTGCTCAAGGCCTTACTAATATCCCATGTCTGGCTTTTCTGTACCTCATTGAGGTCTAGGGTACAATGAGGTATCTAGCACTCTTTTCTCAGGACCAATAATAGAGGTGCTTTTTTTTTGTTCAGGATTTGTGTTTAGTTATGTCACTATTTACGAGTGAGAAATTCCAGTTTTGCCTCGTAACATCTTTCACTTGCACAGTGCCAATGACTAACTAATTCACAGTCATTGTGATGCCTGTACCTCAAGGCTGCAGCCTACTATTCTGTTCCAGTTACTGGCTCTCTTGCAGCTCTGAAAATCCCACTCAATTTCAGCTCCACAAACGGCCACCGTGTTTCATGCCATGTGTTTAATGGCTACACAGTGAAAGCAACTTACAGTGGAGGTCCCATGACGATGACAAGCGATATGTGAGGTCATGGAATCATAGAATCCCTGCAGTGTGGAAGCAGGCTTTTCGGCCCAACAAGTCCACACCAACCTTCTGAAGAGCCACCCACCCGGACTCATTCCCCTCTCCTATTATGCTACGTTTACCCCTGACTAACGCACCTAACCTACACACCCCTGAACACTGTGGGCAATTTAGGAGTGTGGGAGGAAACCGGAGCACCCGGAGGAAACCCACGCAGACACAGAGAGAATGTTCACACTCCACATACCCGAGGCTGGAATTGAACTCTGGTCCTGGCATTGTGAGGCAGCAGTACTAACCACTGAGCCACTGTGCCGCCCATTATCTTCAGCAGGCAACACCAACCAGGTTAAATGTCTCCCTTTTACATTCGTTTTTAAGAGATTGGTTGAGAAATGAAATTCACACATTGCATGCAGCTGTGAAGCTATTCTTCCAAGCCCCAAGACAAGTCTCCTCTGAGCCTTTTCACCCTCCCAGGCTTTTCATTTAAAAGCCGAGATGAGGGGAGTATCACCAAGAACTGAGGAAGGGGTAGCGTGTCCGTATGGCTGTGATTTGATTAGATTAGATTAGACTTACAGTGTGGAAACAGGCCCTTCGGCCCAACAAGTCCACACCGACCCGCCGAAGCGCAACCCACCCATACCCCTACATTTACCCCTTACCTAACACTACGGACAATTTAGCTTCGCCAATTCACCTGACCCGCACATCTTTGGACTGTGGGAGGAAACCGGAGCACCCGGAGGAAACCCACGCAGACACGGGGAGAACGTGCAAACTCCACACAGTCAGTCGCCTGAGTCGGGAATTGAACCCGGGTCTACAGGCGCTGTGAGGCAGCAGTGCTAACCACTGTGCCACCGTGCCGCCCACTAATGGGGGATTGAGCCAATGAATAAGGTGGGGAGGTGAAGAAACGAATTATTCTTTACTTGGGGTGAATTTTTTATAATTAAACAGACTTCCAGGCAGAAACAAAAGAAAACCAATTCAGGAAAACACTCAGCCTTCAAAAATACACTGACTTATTCATTGTTTCTGCCCTTGCCTTTAGGCTAAATGTCCTCAGACAGCAAAATGCAGACAATTGCATTTTAGGGCTCTGTGATGTTTGCAGATTTTAAGACATAGGTCCAAGGTTGCAGATTGCTACCAAGATCCAATAAACAGGGCCACAAAATATTTTAAAAATATTTATTCACAGGATTCGGACAGTGCTAGCTAGACCAGCATTTAATATACACCCATAATCCATTTGTCACAGACATATCCATAATATTGATAAGAGTGACCACTGCGCAATCCTTGTGGGGACAAAGTCCTGACATCGCATTGAGGATTCCATTGCGTTGTGTGGCATTACCACCCTGCTGAATGAAATAGATTTTAAACAGATCTACCGACTCAAGACTGAGCATCCAACAGCTGCTGACACCACCATCTCCAGCAGAATTAGAATCAATCACAACCTGTAACATCATTGGCCTGGCTCATCCCCCATTCTAGCATGAATTACCCAGAGTTCCCAGGGAGTTACCCAGAGGCCTTAAAGGATGAATGTTGCAGATTATGTCAGTCACTGCTGGAAAGCTGTTTGAGATCATCTGGACTCTAATGAGGACCATAAAATCCATTGTTAATAAATGGGAAAAACTCATCTGGTTTGGTAGTCTTCTTTAGGAAAGGAAACTGCTGTCTTCACCTGGTCTGGCCTGCATTTGACTCCAGACACAGCCAGGTACAGCTACAGTACATGTAATTTATTGAGGAAAATTGTCCAGATGTAACATGAGAAGAAAAACAGCACTAAAGCAAAACAGCCAAGTACTACCCCATTAATCTACTCTTGATCATCAGTAAAGTGATAGAAAGTGTCATCAAGAGCATTATCAAACAGTACCTGCTCAGCAATAACCTGTTCAGTGACACCCAGTTTGGACTCCACTCAGTTCCTGACCACATTACAGCCTTAGTTTAATCATAGACAAAAGAAGTGAATGCCAGAGCTGAGGTCAGAGTGACTGCCCTCAACATCAAGGCAGAGTTTGACTGAGTGTGGCATCAAACAACATTCATTTTCACACACAGGAGTTGGGCAATAATCCCTCTCAACAAGAGAGAATCTAACTCTCTCCCCGTGCTATTCTCTGGCATTGCCATCACTGACTCCTCGACCATTAACATCCTCGGGTTTACCATTAATGAGAAACTGAACTGGGCCAGCCAAACAAATATTGTGGCTATGGTAGCAGTTTGGTAGCTAGGAATTCTTTGGCAACTTATGCACCTTCTATCCATCACCTAGGAGGTATAAGTCAGGAGTGCGAAGATATACTCTCCACTTGCTTAGGTGAATGCCACTCCAACAACACTCAAGACATGCGACATTATCCAAGACAAAGTAGCCTGGGTGATTTCTATTGTATCCATCACCATCAACATTCATTGCTGCCACCTCCAATGCACAGTGGCAGCAGTGTGTATCTTTTACAAGTGCACTAAGTTTCCAACAACAGCCCTTTCCAAAAGCGGCAATCTCTACCAGCTAGAAGGGCAAAGGCATCTGTTGCATGCCAATGTACGGGCACAGTGAAGTCAGTGGTGATTCCAAGAGAAAGGAAGTTACCCAGAGTTCATAGGGAATTACCCAGTGTGCTAAGAGGAAGAACTTTGCAGATTATATCAGTTGTTCAGAGAAGTGATTCGAGACAAGCTGAACTCTAATATTGAGCATGACTCCATTGGCGATTGGTGGGAGAACCCCATCTGGCTCACTAATGCCTGGTTCACTAAAACTGCCTTCCTTACCTGATCTGTGACTCCACACCCACAGTAATGTAGTTGAACTGTCATCTGGACAATTACGGATGGGTATTAGATGCTGGGCTAGACATTGACACCCACATCCCATAAGTGAATTAAAGAAAAGAACTGTGTTCTTCCCCAATTGGGGCAGGGGCAGGGGCAGGGGTTATTGGTCAGGCAATGACCAAGAAGGTGGAAATCAATCTTTGTGCAATAAACCGCTTGTGAATCTCTGAAAGTCTTCTGCTGCTGATTCAACTGATGAATAGCAATTGGTTAGTCACTGGGATAATGCCATACCTGGTGGCGTGATCAGGCTAAGAGTGGTGCAGATACCTGGTAACCGGAGAAGGATTGGATTCCATAACGCCATGTCATATACTGGTGGGTTATGAAGGGCTGAGTTTGCGATGAGGCGCGTACCCAGGGCTACAGTTTATAATCCGCCTTGCCAGAAACTTGGACCCCAAATCTCTCTAAACTAGTGACCCAGTCTAGCATGGAAATCCATAATCTCCACTACAGTTTACCATCCCCCCCTCCCCACCTAACCCTGGGGCCAGACTGACAAAGACTCCTCTTGCTGACCAGTTTGTTTCCGGCACACATTATGTAATAAGGGTGCCATCATTCATGGCCCCTTGTCCTATTTGCCTCAGTATCTTGTAGTTGCACGAGGTATGTATAAAAATATACATATAAAATGTGTACAAAGACCTCAGCGGAACCAGCCTCAGAAAGATCAATACAAGATAAACCTAATATTAATGACAAATCGTTATCCCGTCTACCATTGTATACAAGCCTCCCCTCTCTTCAACTGTCTTGAAGAGTGTGGTGCTGGAAAAGCGCAGCAGGTCAGGCAGCATCCGAGGAGCAGGAGAGTCAACGGTTCGGGCATAAGCCCTTCAACTGTCAAGTGGATGGCGCAACAGATCTCCTTTTCACGCTGAACAAATATTGCGTTCTCCCGTATAAATGTAAAATCTATCTCGTGGTTATCTTCAATGAAAATGGAAATTGCTGCAAGAACGGGTTCTGCAGAAAGGTCACTCCACCCGAAACGTTATACTCTGATTTCTCTCCGTAGATGCTGCCAGACCTGATTAGATTTTCCCGCAATTTCTTTTTTTGTTTCTGATTTCCAGCATTTGCAGTTCGTTTGGGTTTTTTTTGTCGTGATTATCTTACATTGCCTCCAAATAGAGTCTGCAAAATGCAGGTAGCCCAACTGCCCCCGTGAATTGCCCTGGAACCTGCAAGCGTCAACTTGTTGAGCACCAAGCTGAGAATCTTTGGAAAAATATACCTCATGAGCTTTTTGAAAAGAAAATTGCTATTTTTTGTCATGTATCAGAATGTTAATGGCAGCGTTTTGATTGGATGAGGCAGTTGACAGGAAGTTTTGTGATGAAACTTCCTGTCAAACCAGAGTCATTCATTCTGTAAAGTGGTAAAGCAAACGTGTGAGAAAACCACTTCACTTTCTCTCATGGCTGGCCTTGGATGAGGTAGGCCCGGAATTGGTGAGGACAATGGCCGTCATGGTATTGCCGCTAGACTATTAAGCTGAACCCCACCTGGTTCACTCAGGTTTGGTCTGCATGTGATTTCAGACACGTAGCGACATGGTTGACTCTGGGGCAATTAGGGATGAGCTTTAAATCAGGCTTAGCTAATAACACCCACATCCTGTGAATAAAACAAAAACAGAACAGCTTCCTCCCTTCCCCAATCTCCATTTAATGACAGCAACCGAGTCTTGAGCAAAGAATAAATAATACTGCAGATCATGATTTGGAGTGTGGTTTCCCAATTTCTACCCTGAAGCAATGAAATTCATCACTAACTCAAGGAGAAACCCACCAGCCATGGGTTCCTCACCCTGCCACCCCAGTACGTGTCTGCTTCACAAGAAGTGTTTACTGTCTGTAGCCTGTGAAATGTCAAATGACTGTGAGGTGATCTCTATGTTTGAAGAGCTTTTGAATGCAATTAAATGCTTAATTAGCAGCAGATGCCGTTTGAGATGTGTGTAACCCTCAAATCTAATCTGGCTTAACAGAGATGATAATCCCATGAGGAGCCGTCTGGTTGGATAATGGCTCGCCGTAGAGACATTTTGATCATCTCTCACTAAAGACAAAATAATCAATTGGTACAAATTGTAAGGTCGGTATCTAGCATATCGCAAAAATAAAACCTGGATGGGTGCATAAAATTAGTCCAAATGCAGTTTAGCGGGAACTGGAAGGCACTCAGATGCATAATTGCTTAGACTTAACAGAAGCATATTGACTCTTTGAATTCCCAATGATAAAGAGACATCCTTGGCCAAATCACTGGAACAAATTAATATCTTCTCATATCGATCAAGGTTACGCTGAGTAAGCAGGTCTTGCCTGAGACAGCAGTCTAACGAGCTTTCATTAGAAACAGGGTCAGGCTACTGCGTCTGTTCTCTCTTGGAAAGAACATATGGCTGAACATTGGATTGGAAATTTGGATTAGTCTTAAATGTGATGCTTCTGCAGTTGAATAGACAGATGCCACTCTCTGGTCGCAATAATAGATAAAGTATAGCCACTTGGATGAGCTGGTGGAGGACAGTAAACTGGGGGTTGGGGGTCTGGAAAGAGGAGCACATGGGCCTGCGAGGGGAGAGAGGGGTGTTGGCGGACAGTTCAGTGATAGGAAGGGGCAGCTCCCAGAATGAGGTCACTTGCAGACAGGTGGGTGCCCTACCATTCAAAACAAAGCCGATAAAGCGTGGTGCTGGAAAACACACGCAGCGGGTCAGGTAGCATCCGAGGAGCAAGAGAGTTGACGTTTAGGGCAGGAAGCTTCATCACGTTGGGTGCCCCATCTCCTCAGATGCTGCCTGACCTGCTGTGTGCGTTTTCCAGCACCACACTTTATCAACTCCGACTCTCCAGCATCTGCAGCCCTCACTATTTCCATTCAAAACAACAAAGAACACCATTTTTACGTATGTATGGAACGAGCTGCCGTTGCTACGTTTCAAAGGCACCTGGGTGGGTCCATGAATAGAAAGGGTTCAGAGGTATGGGCCAAATGCTGACAAATGGGATTAAGTCAGATTGGGATGTCTGGTCATTTGGACAAATGGATCAAAAGGTGTGTTTCTGTGCTGCATGACTGTATGACTATAAGAACCAGAGGCAGGGATAGGCGATTCAGCCACTCGAACCTGCTCCATCACTCAATACAATCATGGCTGATCTTGGCCTCAACTCCACTGTCTCGCACACTCTCCATAGCCCTTCAACCCATTGCTCATGACCAATCTGTCTGTCTCCCCCTGAACTTGCATTCATGCGACACTGTTCACAAGCCTTGAGAGTCCCAGTAAGAAGGTACCCGTTGAACCTCATTGTAATGTCAGAGGGACAGCTGTCAATCTGTCCACAGCAAACTCCCACAAACAATCATGTTCTGAACACCAGGCTATGAGAGACAGTGACTGAGAAAGAAATATTGGGCAGGATGTTGGCAATAGCTGGCAGCTCATGTTTAAAATAGTGGGAACTGAGATAAAATCAGAAAATGCTCAGTGTGTGTCAGGCTGTATCTGTGGGGCGAGCAAGGAAAAGTACATTAATGGTCCAAATTTCATCAGGA
This sequence comes from Hemiscyllium ocellatum, assembly GCF_020745735.1. Classification (NCBI taxonomy): domain Eukaryota; kingdom Metazoa; phylum Chordata; class Chondrichthyes; order Orectolobiformes; family Hemiscylliidae; genus Hemiscyllium; species Hemiscyllium ocellatum. The sequence continues at coordinate 64,859,500 of NC_083414.1, forward strand.
CTGCTGCGGAGTGTATCATATCCACCTTGGAGAAGCCTCATCCAAGAGGCAGCACATATTTGTTCACAGGGTCAGTTCCGATTTGTGCATAAGTCTGTAAGCTATGATTTGCAGCTGCAATCTCCTGACTCAGGGATAAGGATGTGCCCAACTGAGCCCCAACAGCAATGTAGCATGCACCACTCTGTTTTAGAATTAAACAGAAGTTCCCATTTCTGACTGTTTGTTAGCAACTGTTCAAATTAGAGATTAGGAGCATGGGGCAGGAGGAGGGGGATTCATTATGTTAAATATCCTCTGAGGGACATGGATAGCGTGAATTGGTAAGGTCTTTTTATCCCCAGGGTGGGGGAGTCCAAAACTAGAGGGCATAGGTTTAAAGTGAAAGGAGAAAGATGTAAAAGGGACCGAAGGGGCAAAGTTTTCACACAGAGGGTGGTGTCTATATGGAATGAATTGCCAGAGGAAGTGGTGGAGGCTGGTACAATTGCAACATTTAAAAGGTATCTGGGTGGGTGTATGAATAAGAAGGGTTTAGTGGGATATGGGCCAGGTGCTGCCAAATGGGAATAGATCAATCTAGAATATCTGGTCGGAGTGGACGAGTTATACTGAAGGGTCTGTTTCTGTGCTGTACATCTCTATAACTCTGTAAATGTTAATTGTTCATTATTCCTGATGCTATTAACATTAGAGGCCATGAGATAATGTAACAGCCTCACATTAACAGCACTTTTCTCACAGCTGATCAGCGGACGCTGGGTGCTGTGAGAACTTGTGAAATGATTGCTTTGTGATCTGACCAGCACTGAAAGGGCGAGACAGTAACAGGCGAACTGGAGGGAAAAGGAGTATCTCATTTCTCTAAGCAGAGCTCCTTCCTTTTTCTGAGTCGTCTGCTTCAGCTATGGGAGATTGAAGGGGAAAGCGATTAGTGCTTCTTATAAGAGATTCTGGTTGGGGGGAGGGGTGGCGAGGGCACGAGGGGGAGGATGAAGACGATGAAGGTCTTGGCAGCTTCCTTCAAATGCCATCTCGGACTTGCCCGTGTGTCGACAGCAGGTAATGTTCAGCCCTCAGCTCCTGCCGGTTAATCTGCCTGCATGCTGTGTGTTGTGGCAATGGATTGACAGCATTGACTGGGAGGGGATACTGAAACTAGATCAGCATTGCAAGATCCCAAGGCACCTGACCTGCTCTCCTCTTAACCAGACTGTGCTACTGTTCTTGCTAAACGTTTCAGATGTTGGTCTTAATTTTTAAATTAGACCCGGGGCACATTATTAATTTGCAAACACAATTGCTTGAAGTGAAGCTGCAAGCTATAACTTGGTGTGGTGAGGGCTGAATTCTCTTCTGTGCCGATAAGAACAATGTGGCCTGAATTAGTTGACGGTTCGGCTTGAAATCTTGTGGATAGTTTTAAAATCTGTTTTAGAAGTTAACTTGACACTTTCAGGCTGTTTATCATGAGCTTCATTTAAGGCAGTGATAAATGAGTGACTGCACAGGATGTCATCACAGGAAATGCAGTGATGGAAGGAAAAGCTTGCAGCCAGAACATTAATGCCAAGTAATTAATCGCATGAATGATCGCATTATGCACTGAAGGAGGGCACTGGATGAGGGGATGGCTTAATGCGCTGCGTGTGTGAGAGAGAGGGAGGAAGAGAAATATTTAAATCTGTTCTAGTATTAGCAGAGCTGGGTGTGCTGATGGCTGTGTTCATTTTTTTGACAAGCCTTTGATCTCCCACTTGTACCTCATTGAGTCTGCTGGCTGGAATTCTAATCCCCACAATAAGATCTTCCTGTTGTGTGGTATTTACTGGAGCAGATTAAGGATGTTGGAGAGTTGGCACCACTCATTACCTGACAGAAGAGGGAGGAATAGATTGAAAGAAGTTATTTAATTGTTTTACCCTCACAGACGATGTTTCTCTCAGACTGAGTTGAGCACATCCCCTTGTCCTATTACCAGTGACTTGGGATTTGAATCATTTCAGAAACCAGGGAGTGGAGTTTAATTAGTGCTACTGTTGGTATTTTGCTTTCATTCCAAGTCATTTTTTCTATTACTTGCCCCCTACCTCATTACCCTTTCTCATTTCCCTTCCTCACTTCCGCCAGCTAATGGCTCAATTTCCCCCACACTCCCTCTCTTGTTCCGCCCCTCTCTCATTCCGTCCTCCCTTCGTTTCTGCCCTCCCTCCCCATTACCTGCCCCATCATTCCCCCCTCTTCCCCCTCATTAACTCCTCCTCCCTGTCACCTCCCCCAGTCTACGGCTCACTTTCCCTCTCACTCCCTCATTTCCATCCTCACTCTAACCTTCATTTCTGTTTTCTACTCTCACTGTCCCCTTATTTCCTCAATTCGTTGCCCTCTTTTCCCAATTTATTTATTCTCTTTAATTTCTAACCCTAATTTTCATTGCATGATTCTCTCTTAATTAATTCCCCCTTTCATTTCCTCCTAAATTCTCCCCTCTCGTTTCGCCTCTCCCATCACCTCTCACACCAACCAACACACCGTTAGGTATTTGAAGAAAGGGGTGTTCTCTATTATTTACTCCTGCCTTAAATAATGTTTCCTCTCTCCCATTTAGCTCTACTTTTCTTTGAATCATGGTCTGTCATTGCTTTATAGTGCTCTGCTTCTTAAGATTCTGATCAGCTGAAACTCCATTCTCGTCCCACCATACTCCCCACGTAATCAAAACCAAAAATGCTGGAAATACTCAGTGGTCAGACAGCAACTTTGGAGAGAGAGAGAGACACACACACACACACACACAGTGAACACTTTTGGTTGATAATTGCTAATCACAACTGGGACAGGGTTCTTTCAGTTGACAGTGCACAGAAGTTCCTTTCACAGAAATTCTAACACAGTCAGCTTATTGGCTAAGACACAATTGTTGTAACAAATTGGCAATTTGTTCACCTTGCATGTGAAATACAGGTTTCTTTCCAAGATTCAGACTTGAGAGAGAGAGAGAGAGCGATTGAGATCGGTGGCGAGTGTTAGCTACATCTGGATCTGCTTACTGTTCTGATGTTGCAAACAAAATAAGTCACAAGTTTGAAGCAAGTGAAGAGGGGTGGGCAGGTAAACATGGCGAACGGTTTGGGGTGATAGGATGGAAGATGAGGGATATTAATGGACAAAGAGATGGTCATACACGGCCGAAGGGAATGGTAATGGGACAGGTGAACAAATCATAGATACACGCAGTGGAGGTGTGAATGGCAGAGTAATTAGCAGTTGCTGTCTAAAAGGAAGAAAAAAAATGAAAAATAAAGGATTAAACATGCAAGAGGATGAGGTGAATTAAATTATTTACGCTATCGTCTCCTGTCTGTAAAAGCTCTTTTAAGAATTATTATTTTCTTTGTCCTTTTAAAAATAGGCAGCGATGTGTTTCCCAGAACACTATTGGTCAAGTTTCCATTTTAATCCGTAGTAAATTCTTCTGGGTTAAAACTAAAGTATCCTTTCTTACTGCATTCAAAACCCAGGGGAATGGGTCGCAGCAATAAATCACATACAATCATATCCAAGGAAGGTAAAACAAAGGAAAGAAGAGGAATTACAAATTGCTTAAAATGAGAAAAATATCAGATCTTTTAAATGCCTGCATTAGGACTGGGTTTAGCAGGGTCTAACTGTCCCTAACTGTCCTTGAACTGAATTGCTTGGACTTTTCAGAGGACAGTTAAGAGTCAATCACGTTTCTGTGGGTCTAGAGACACACGTAGGCCAGACCACATAAGGTTGGAAGGTTTCTGTCATCAAAGAACTTGTATTCACATAAAAGGAGAGTGAAGTAAGTCAATGGCCAGTAGAAGTTCTTTCAGTTGACAGTACGCAGAAGTTCCATTCACAGAATCATTCAGCTTATTGGCCAAGACACAATGCTTGTAATCTGGCAATTTGTTCACCTTGCATGTGAAATACAGGTTTCTTTCCAAGATTCAGACTTGAGACAGAGAGAGATTGAGGTCGGTGGCGAGTGTTAGCTACATTTGGATCCCCTTCCTGTTCTGATGTTGAAAACAGAATAAGTCAAAAGCTGCATAACTGAAGGTGATTCAATGAGCCAGTACTTTCAGTCATTTAGCTAGGGCTTTTGGCTTAACCACTCGGCTAGAGAGGTCAGCTCTGACCAAAACGGTCCGTGACACCAATGGAGAACAGTGTAGCATCTTTACAACAAGCAAAAGGACCATGAGAAATGAAACTTTCCACCTTTTGGTCTGGACATTTTACCTTTGGGGTCTTGTTAACTCTGTATATATTCATTTCCACCTAGAGAGTAGTATTCAACCATTTCTATTTTGTCTGTCTTTATTGTAATCGAGTGTGTGTATATTTAGGATTTCAAAGTTTAAGTGGTATAAATTAGAAATCCTTTCTTTTCACTTTGTTTTGTCAAACATAAGAGTGTTACAATATATTGGCATTTTTCACTGTCCTTGCAGTAACCTGGCGCGAATGGCTTTTTCAGCAGTCAGTCAGGCCCATTGGCCATTTTGGTGGTTTCACTGGGATTTTATGCTTTCAGATACTTTGTGACAGCTTGTGGAAAACTGTGGCATGATTATTGGTGAACTTTTCCCAATAATGTAGTGCCAAAGTGGAGCAGGCTGAGGACAGACAGAAAGACAGAATTAAAATAGATGGCCGCTGGAACCACAGGGTCATACTGACAGAGTGAGCTGAAGGGGTCTTCAAAGCAGTCAGACGTTCTCCTGCCTTGGGATCTGCATGGCCGACATGCCCTCTGACAGGTTTCCGAAATGTTACATTAACGATTGGGGCTCACTGCTTGGTTTACTAACATCCTTGCTCCAATGGTAACGGCTCACTTCTGACTCACAAGTTCAGGGGTTCAAATTCCCATTTCCGACAGTCCTCAATGTAGAAGGCTGGCATGCCAGTGCTATACTGATACAGGGCTGTATTTGATTTGATTTGATTTATTACTATCATGTGTACTGAGGTACAGTAACCCCACTTCCGTACCCAGAGGGTTACATTCTAGGACCTACCATGGAAGCCCGAAACTGTGGATATGAGTGAACACAATCATCTAAATGGGAAAATACCTTCCTGGCAGTGTCCTGGTCCACAGTGCTGGAATGTTCACTATAATATGCTTGGGCTGTGGTAAACCGCGGGTAACTGAAACCATGGAAAATGATTCTGTGGATACGGGGTCGCCCTATACAGTGAAAAGTGTTGTCTTGCATGCTTGACAGGTAGATTGTACTATATCAGGGCATCAGGCTAACAGAACAGAGGGCAGGAAACAATGTTACAGCTGCCAGGAAGAGGAAGAGAGAGATCAACATTAACGTTACAGAGGTCCATTCAGAAGTTTGATAACAGAGAGGAAGAAGTTGTTCTTGAATCTGTTCTTACGCCTCTCCAAACTTTCATATCTTCTGACCGTCAGAACATGGTGGAAGAGAGTATAACCAGGGTGGGAGGGGCCTTTGATGATGTTGGTTGCTTTCCTGAGTCAGCGGGAAGAATAGATGGAGTCAATGGATGGAAGGCTGGTTTGTGCGATGGACTGAGCTGTGTTCATGACTGTCAGTTTCTGTCAGTCTTGGGGAGTGCAGTTGCCATACCAGGCTAGGATGCATCCAGGCAGGATGCTTTCTATGGTACATCTATAAAAGTTTGTAAGAATCTTTGTGGACATGCCTAATTTCCTTAGCCTCCTGGGGAAGTAGAGGCAATGCTGTGCTTTCTTGACTGTAGCGTCAATGTGGTTGGACCAGGACAGATTGTTGGTGATCATCATTCCCAGGAATGCATCAGTGATGCTGTTGTTCCAATGAGGCATTAAACTGCGGGCCACTCTCCTTGATGTAAAAAGGTTTCTATCCTGGCCAAGGTTTCACCATTCACCAAAAATAAGGGATGGCCATGCCTTCCTCACTGGGACAGCTGGTTGGAAATCAAGCCCCATTATTCCCAGAGTCATCGTAGAAATTAAAGATTTTTAAAAAGTATGCAGAATTCCCCAATTTTCTTGACTTTCAGAACAGGTTGAGAGAAAGCACAGAGCAGGTTTCTGTACTTTACACGATCAACTATTTCTTACATGTAAACAGACTCTCGTTTACAGGTAAGTTTTTGAGATCCATTGACATATAACTCTACTGATTAAAACTCTAAGCCCTTACACACACACACAAGAAAACATGGTGCTATAAGTGTAGGGAAAAACTGGGAAAGCAGTTCTGCGGTCCCTGTTTACAGGATTTGCTGAGATGGTGCTTGTGCTGAGCAGAACATTGCTTCTTATTCTTTCTTCTCCAGGTATTTTCACTGCTTTGCAGGAGGGACAGGGTGGCTGGTTCATATGTAGATGAATCATGAATTAAAAGTCAGCTGAAGAAGAAACTGGGTCCCTTCAGATTTTATCACAGAGTAAACAGAACTCTTTAGCTTGTGGAGATTTGGAAGTTATTCTGTACCTTGTTCACAGCCATGAGCTGCTCAGCTACCTAAATGTCCATCACATAGTTTTGCAGGCAAAAGGCTTGTATTATCAAGGACTGGTTACCAGTCCATAGACCAATCAGCTACACATTGCTGGCTGAATCTCCATTTGCACACACCCTTGGCTTTAGCTCATGTGTATCTTCTCCTGCTATTGCATTAATCAACAACTGTGTAAACTGTGCTTACAATGATGGTCAGGTTACTTATTTTCAAAGCATGCAATAATCTTTCAACAATCCTTGATTTATGAAACAATTATTTCACCATTTCAGTTCACAGTAAAAATGAGAAGGCATTGTTTTTACACTATATTGTGTCCACCATCAAAGCCCAGCTCATTCACATTGAGCAATCTATTCGATGCACCATTGAGCCCATTGAGTCTCTTCTGCTTCTCAGTTTGCTCATGGGCAATCTGTATCTCAACCGGAACAGCAAAGGGCCAAATAACCAACTTCATAGCGAAGAGGTAACTTCTGGGGATGGCAGTAAATGAATACATGTTCCTTCCTCTGACTGCTAATCAACACTAAAGGAATTAGCAGGTTAGTGCACCCAACAAGGCAAACATTTCTCTCATTTTTAATGCTCATTTTCACATGTAGTTAATATTCTGATGAGATTTGTTTTTAAATTGGATCTGGCAGATGATATAGTCAGTGTGCGTGCCCTACTCAAGAGCCCCTTTCATGAAGACATTAATCTTCTCATTTTGGTGCCCTCAAGAACCAGCCTGTATCTGGTAAACATTTATCAGGAATTACAGTCATAGAGATGTACAGCACAGAAACAGTCTGACTTATCCATGCTGACTAGATATCCTAAATTAATCAATTTCCCAGCATTTGGCCCATATCTCTCCAAACCCTTCCTATTCATTTACCCATCCAGATGCCTTTTAAATGTTGTAATTGTACCAACCTCCACCACATCCTTTGGCAGCTCATTCCATACATGCATTCACCCTTTGTGCAAAAACGTTGCCCCTTAGGTCCCTTTTATATCTTTCCCCTCTCACCCTAAACCTATGCCCTCTGGACTCCCGCACCCCAGGGAAAAGACCTTGTCTGTTCATCCTATCCATGTCTGTCATGATTTTATAAACCTCTATAAGGTCACCCCTCAGCCTCCGATGCTCCAAGGAAAACAGCCCCAGCCTGTTCAGCCTCTCCCTATAGCTCAAACCCTCCAACCCTGGCAACATCCTTGTAAATCTTTTCTGAACCCTTTCAAGTTTCACAACATCCTTCCTGTAGCAGGGAGACCAGAACTGCACACAGTATTCCAATAATGGTCTAACCAACATCTTGTACAGCCGCAATATGACCTCCCAGCTCCTATCCTCAATGAACTGACCAGTAAAGGCAAACATACTAAACACCTTCTTCACTATCCTATCTACACTTTCAAGGACCTATGAATCTGCACTCCAAGGTCTCTTTGTTCAGCAACACTCCCCAGGTCCTTACTGTTAGGTGTAAAGGTCCTGCCTTGATTTGCTTTTCCAAAATGCAGCATTTACCTGAATTAAACTCCATCTGCCACTCCTTGGCCCATTGGCCCATCTGATCAAGATCCTACTGTAGTATGAGGTAACCTTCTTTGCTGTCGACTACACTTCCAATTTTGGTGTCATCTGCAAACTTACTATGTTCACATCCAAACCATTTATATAAATGACAAAAAGCAGTGGATCCATCAGTGATCCTTGTGGCGCTCCACTGGTCACAGGCCTCCAGTCTGAAAGGCAACCGTCCACCATCACCTTTGAACCAGTTCTGTATCCAAATGGTAAGTTCTCCCTGTATTCTGTGTGGTCGCTTTCCTCTTGCGTGTTGCAACGAGCTGGCTTTCAGCTCTTCAGTTGCACTGCAGATTTAGTTTGTGTTTGGATGGCAATAGAAGGAGAAATAATTGTCCGTTTTGTATGGATTCCCCATTGAAAGCATTCTATATGGATGCAATCACGTCACGGTTTGACAACTGCTCTCCCCAAGACTGAAACAAACTATCGAGAGTTGTGGACACAGCTCAGTCCATCACGGAAAACCAGCCTCCCATCCAATGACTCCATCTATACTTCCCGCTGCCTCGGGAAAGCGACCAACATCCCACCCCAATTATAACTCTCTTCCACCCTCTTCCATTGGGCAGAAGATCGAAAGGCTTGTATTCACATATGAATAGATTGAAGGATTGTTTCTTCTCTGTTGTTATTAGGTTTCTGAATGGACCTCTCAAAGTTCAAAAGACATGTTGGTCTTGCTCTCTGTCCACCTTCTCTGTAGCTGTAACATTGCACGCTTTGCTCTGTTCTATTATCCTCACACACTTTGTATGGTATCATCTGCCTGGACTGCATGCAAAACAAAACATGTCACTGTTCCTGGGTACATATGACACTAATAAATCAAATCAAACATTGAAAAAACTTGCAAACAGCAGTGTTGACTGGACAAACACCAACACCCAATGAGAGTGGTCCAGAGCACACTGACTGTGGGAAAAGCTTTTACCAGTTACACAGTCTGTAAAGGAACATGCACAGAGTTTTAGATTACTTACAGTGTGGAAACAGGCCCTTCGGCCCAACAAGTCCACACCAACCCGCCGAAGCGAAACCCACCCATACCCCTAACCTAACACTACAGGCAATTCACCTAACCCGCACATCTTTGGACTGTGGGAGGAAACCCACGCAGACACGGGGAGAACGTGCAAACTTCACACAGTCAGTCGCCTGAGTCGGGAATTGAACCCGGGTCTCAGCCGCTGTGAGACAGCAGTGCTAACCACTGTGCCACCATGCCGCCCACTAGTTTGCTTAACCACAGAGCATCATGGAGCCAATAAACATCAGCCAGATTCAGGTTGGGAATTCCTGATCCGGTCAGGAGATCCGAGCATATAACCACTTGCTGTGGGACACAGCTGAGGGACGGCTGCACTGCCAGTCTTTTGCATGAGTTCGATAAACTAAATTCTAGTCTGCGTTCCTGGGTAGGCAGATAAGATTTCATAGCAGTATCCGAAGATGAGGAACAGGCAGGTGGCACTAGTTTAGTTTGGGATTATGTTTGGCATGGACTGGTTGAACTGAAGGGTCTGTTTCCGTGCTGGATGAATCTGTAATCCATAAAGGGGAGAGTGGACGTTATTCTGGAAGTGGGGAATCAACACCTCCTCACGGCCCTCCCCCTCCCATTCTGCGTACCCCTGAATGAAATCTGGTCATTTATTTCATCGTTCTTTATGGGAACATACTGTGCACCAATCAGTGGCCACGCCTCCTGCATTCCAAATGGCATATACCCTTAAATGCGTTTCATTGGTTGTTCGAGTGTGTCGGCCCAATCTTGGGTTGTGACAGGCGCTGTGTAAGTGCAGTCCTCTGTTTCTGTACCTGGATGGGTGGGCCCAGCTCCATTATGGGATTAACTCAGAGGATGGTACCTCCCCAGGACAGCACTAGGAATTCCCTAACAGCACTTTTTGTTGTTTCAGAAGACAGTGGTGATGTGTTCAAGGTTCAGCATTTTCCCCCTCATTGGCGTATCCGGACTCCTGGTGCATGAGCAGCACAGGCTGCTGGAACAGGAAATGCCTGGGGTGGGGGAGGGGGAGTTGAGGGAGAGGGATAAAGGTGCCAGGTAAAAGGTTCTGGGAAGATCTTTATCGGTGATCCTTGGAGTTAGTAATTTCTTTGTTGATGGTGCGTTTCCCTGTGTGGGACAAATTCATGCTACACACTGTGCCTTTTATATACACCAGCATATCTCCCGGTATCTATTCAAGTGACCAGGAAGGTTGACGAGGGCAGGGTGGTAGACATAATCTATATGGATTTCAATAAGGCTTTGATAAGGTTCCACACGATAGCTGGTCTGGAAGGTTAGATCGCATGGAATCATGGGGAGCTGGCAAACGGTATAAACAGTTGGCTTAGTAGTAGGAAGCAGAGGGTAATAGTGGAAGGATGCTTGTTGGACTGGAGGCCTGTGACCAGTGGAGTGCCACAAGGGTCAGTGCTGAGTTCATTGCTGTTTGTTATCTATGTCAATGATTTGGGTGACAATATACAAGGCATGATTAGTAAGTTTGCAGATGACACTACAAAATAGGCAATATCGTGGACAGTGAGGGAGGTTCTCAGAAATTACACCAGGATCTTGATCAGCTGGGGGAGTGGGCCAGGAAATGGCAAATAGAGTTTAAGATAGATAAGTGTGAGATGTTGCATTTTGGAAAGTCAAATCAAGGTAGGAGTTTCATGGTGAATGGTGGGGCCTTAAGGAGTGTTAGTGGAACAGAGGCACCTTGGAGTTCAGGTGCATGGTTCTCTGACAGGGCAGTGAGGAAGGCTTTTGGCACACTAACCTTCATCAGTCAGGGCACTGAGTATAGAAGTTGGAAAGTTATGGTGCAGTGGTACAGGACTTGGGGAGGCCATGCTTGGAGTATTGTGTTCAGTTTTAGTCACCTTGCTATAGGAAGGATTTTATTAAACTGGAAAGAGTGCAAAATAAATTTACAAACATGTTGCCAAGACTCAAGGGTCTGAGTTATTGGAAGAGGTTGTTCAAGCTAGGACATTTTCACATTTTCTTTAGTGCATAGGAGACTGAGGGGGATTCTTATAGAGGTGTATAAGATCATGGGAGGCAAGGATAGGGTGACTGCACTCAGTCTTTTTCCCAATGTTGGGGAATCGAGGACTAGAGGGCATCAGATTAAGATTAGCGGGGAAAGAATAAAAGGCTACCTGAGGGGCAACCTTTTTACACAGAGGGTGGTACCCATATGGAATGAGCTGCCAGTGGAAGTATTTGAGATGGGTACATTAACAATATTTAAAAGGCATTTGGACAAATACACGAATAGGAAATGTTTAGAAGGATATGGGCCAAGTGCAGGAAATGGAGTTAGCTTGGATGGGCATTTTGGTCGGCATGGACCAGTTGGGCTAAAGGCCCTGTCTCCGCGCTGTAGGACTCTCTGACTCTATGTTGACCCATCATGCCCTGCAACGTATCGGCTGGATTTATGACTAAAGAATGGTTCTTAATATTCTTTCCTTCAATCTACGCAGGTTTAGTGGGGGAATTACACCCTTGGACAATTTGAAAATAGTCAATAGAAAAAGTCCAAAAATGGGGGTGAAAAGTTAAACCTGTTGAGAGTGACGCTGTTCCCATGCAGTTACCCCTGTGTTTAAAGTGTTTTCTAATTGTGCTGTAACTCGGCATGCTTGGGGTACTCTTTTGGGAGGATAAGGAAAACCAGACATAGATGCTGTGAAGCTCTCCATCAAGCACAGCAACATTGAGATTAATGACTGGCAGGAGGACAACTTGTACACCAAGTTTCATTGTGCTTCAAGGTCCAAGCTCTTTGAAATGGGTGATGTAGAATAATGGCAGACAGGGAAAGAAAAGGCAGCAAATCCTGTATTCTGCACCAGCTCACCTCATGGGGCATCCCCACCCTGTGTCCAAAGATCACCGGGTTGGGATCTGGCCTCCTCAGTCACACAAAGCCCCCTAGTACAGACTGAGTGGACACCATTCTCCAGGTCAGGGAAGAGCCGGCAACAACATGGATAACTGGATAAACTTAAAGCTAAAGGAAGTGATGCTCGAAAGCGGTGTCAACAAAGAGGAGTTGACATGGTGGAGAGAGATTAGGGAGGCAATTCTGTAGCATGAGGCAGGGATATAAGTGCATGCAGAGGACAATAGGCCCAGAAATCTGCAGTATACCATTCGTGACTCACAGTAAGTGTACAGCGACAGAGCTCATTGACATTTCAGGACCAGAAGCTCAGGCGTTCTGCCACACTTCCAGTGAAATTCTGCTGGAACAAGGAATTTCCTGATCAGGGAAATAGGGTAAATTTGCATATCTATAGCTCCTTTCACAAGCTCAGGGCAAAGCGCTTTACAAAGGAAAGTAATCATATATATTTTCTCATATAAATGCAGATAACAATTTTTTGTGTATTTACTAACATTCTTCACTGCACCATCTGATATATGTTTCAAGCTAATTTCTGTTAATAGGATGCTGTGTTTGTGATGAATTATTTAAAGCACATGCATTCTCACTGTGTTAGCAAAATGGGGCCAATTCTGCTGACACAGACATAATAGGCATACACGGCTTTCTGTAGCTCTGTGAGCTGTTTATGAATTGGAAAAGAGTACTGTTTCCAGAAATAGCTGGAGATATTCATTCCACTAAGACTGCTTGCATTAACACTTTAAGGCCAATTGTTGAGATTGGTAGAGTTGAATAGCTGTTGTCAAGTGCTGAGGCTGGACTGGGATGTGACTGGGCAGGAGAGCTCTGATCTGTTAAATTGGATGCAGGATTGCATTGCGTTATAAAACTCATCCATGGGATGTGAGCGTCATTGACTGCATCATTTGTTGGGAGAAAGTGAGGACTGCAGATGCTGGAGATGAGAGTCGAAACGTAGTGTTGGAAAAGCACAGCAGGTTAGGCAGCATCCAAGGGTCATCCGGAATGTGAAATGTCGACTCTCCTGCTCCTCAGCTGCTGCCTGACCTGCTGTGCTTTTCCAGTGCCACACTGCATCATTTATTGGCCATCCCTTGTTGCCCTGGTTGGTGGTAGTGAACTGCCTTCTTGAACTGTTGCAGTCCTTAGGGTCTAGGGACAGCCACAGTGCTGTTAGGAGGGGGTCCCTGGATTTTGACCCAGCGACAGTGAAAGAACGGCAATATATTTCCAAGTCAGGATGGTTTGGAGGGATTCTTGCAGTCAGCAATGTCCCCATGTTTCTGCTGCCATTATCCATCACAGTGGTAGATGTTACAGGTTTAGATACTCCTGTCAGAGGATCTATAGTGAATTTCTGCAGCGCATCTTGTGGATAGCACATACTATGCTACTGAGCATTTGTGATAGAGGAAGTGAATGTTTGTGGATGTAGTGCTTCTTGAGTGTTGTTGGAGCTGCACCCATCCAGGCAAGTGGGGGGTATTCGATCACACCCCTGACTTGTGCCTTGTACAGGCTTTAGGGAGTCAGGAGGTGAGGTATTTGAAACAGGTTTCCCAGCCTCTGACTTACTCTTGTAGCCACTGTGTTTCTATGATGAGCCCAGTTGAGTTTCTGGTCAATGGTGAGCCCAAGGATGTTGATAGTGGTTTGTTCTTAGTGATGGTAACACCACAGAATATCAAGGAAAAGTAGTTAGATTCTCCATTGTTGGAGATAATTGTTGCCTAGCTTTTATTTAGCACAAATATTAATTGCCACTTTTCAGCCCAAGGCTTGATATTGTCCAAATCTTGTTGCATTTGGATGTGGACCGTTTCAGTCTCTGAGGAGTCGTGGATGATGCTGAACATTGTGCAATCATTGACGAACATCCTCACTTCTGACCTTATGATGGAGGGAAGGTCATTGATGAAGCAGCTGAAGGTGGTTGGGCCGAGGACATGACCCTGAGGAACTCCTGCAGAGATGTCCTGGAGCTGAGATGACTAACCCCCAAGAACCACAACCATCTTCCTATGTGTCAGGTATGACTCCAACCAGTGGAGAGATTTCCCCTGATTCCTATTTACTCTCGTATCTAGGACTCCTTGATGCCACATTTGGACGAATGCTGCCTTGATGTCAAGGACTGTCCCTCTCCCCTCCCCTCTGGGGTTCAGCTCTTTTGTCCATGCTTGAACCGAGGCTGTGATGAGGACAGGAGCTGAGTGGCCCTGGCAGAACCCAAACTGGTGGGGGTCACCGAGAAGGTGCTGCTTGATAGCGCTGTCGATAATCTCTTCAATAATTTTCCTTACAATCAGAAGTAGTGATACGGCAGTAATTGGGTGGGTTGCATTTGTCCTGTTTGTTGTGGACATAAAGCTTTGTTTACTGCTCGCTGCCTCCACCGTTTAGCAGTGGCATTGTTCAGTATTGTAACATCACTAGTTGCAATGCCATATATTTCGGTACGCTGGATTCTGATGCAGGCATGTTTTTTGCAATGAACTAATTTTCAGCCCCTAGACCGATGGTAATCGTGGAGCGGGTGCTATGATTAGATTAGATTTGATTTCCTACAGTGTGGAAACAGGCCCTTCGGCCCAACAAGCCCACACCGACCCTCCAAAGAGTAACCCACCCAAACCCATTTCCCTCTGACTAATGCACCTAACACAATGGGCAATTTAGCATGACTAATTCACCTGACCTGTATATCTTTGGACTGTGGGAGGAAACCCACGCAGACACAGGGAGAATGCGCAAACTCCACACAGACAGTCGCCCGAGGAGCCACCGTGCCAACCCTGATGTTCAAGATGGTGGATTAATACCATTCTGCTTCTGCCAACGGTCACTTGTACCTCCAGCTTTTAAGCTGTTAAATCTCTCCTAAATCTGGTATGGTGATAATTCCACACACAGCCTGATGGAGTGTGCCTTCGGTGTAAGGTGGCCTTTACTTCCAGCAGGGGGTCTCATCACCACAGTCTTACCAGTACCATCTTGGACACATGCATCAGTACAGGTCAGGAGGTGGTCAAGTAGGTTCATACATCTCGGTTGTTCTCTCATCAACTCCCCAGACCCAATCTGGTGGATGTTTGTTCGTCCAGCACTCTGCCAACTCAATCAAATGGGGTATTACCAAACCACTCTCAGTAATGGGTACTGAGGCGCCCCATTGAAAATAAAGGTTGAACAGGCTTGACCTGGACTCATAGAATCCTTACAGTGTGGAAGCAGGTTATTCAGCCCATCAAATCTGCACCAACCCTCCAAACAGCATCCCACCCTATCCCTGTATTTCCCATGGCCAATCCGCCTAACCTGCACATCTCTGGACTGTGGGAGGAAACTAGAGCACCCAGAAGAATCCACAGAGACACAGGGCGAACACGCAAATTGCTCACAAACAGTCACCTGAGCTTGGAACTGAACCGGGTCTCTGGTGCTGTGAGCCAGCAATGATAACCACTGAGCCACTGCAACTCTTCAGTTGCGCCTCAGTCCATGTTCTTCGTGATGGACAATGGAACCATCATGTTTCAGTGTGGACAGGAGGGGGAGTCAGCAATGGACTTGTGGAGATTCTCTCTCCCACTGAAGGAGTCCTGAAAGTTTCAAGACCTTGCTGGGTTTGAACACACAAATCAAGCTTGATGTTTCAGTGTGGGACCAAGGGAGTGCCGTATTGTCAGAGACGCTTGTTGGAAATGATAAACCAAAGCCCTGTGGTGTCCTCCTAAGGCTTTTTTTCTCAAAGAAGAGCCAACCAGGAGTCATAGCATCACACAGCTTAGAAACAGACCCTTCAGCCCAACTCATCCATGCTGGCCAGGTTTCCTCAACTAAACTAGTCCCAATTGCCTGCATTTGCCGGGGTAGGGCAAAAAGTCAGACAGGAAGGTGTGAAGAGCCAGTTGGGAGAGATGGCAGGACAGGGAGTGGCAGGGGAGGAGGGGGAGGGGAGGGGTGACGGTCAACCCCCCATCCCCCTCCACATCCTTGCTAATATCTATCCAGCAGAATGATTGGTCATTGCCATTTTACTGTGTGCAAATGTTCTGGCACGTTTTCTACTTTACAGCATTGACAACACTTCAAAAGCACTCCAGTGTCTGTTACTATAATTTAGTTAGCAGCTGCAAATCCCCAATGTGGATCAGTAGTGTCCTTATGTGCTGTATCTAAGGTGGTTTAGTCATTTGAGGACACTCTCCTTGATAATGTGCAGCGTTGTTTGTGTCTTTCCATCAGGGTCCTTCACAGTGGAGACTGCTGGCATAGGTGGCCCTGATTTGCCTGAACCCATTTAGTAAGAATCATTCTCCCTGTGGTAGTTCAAAGCCTGATATTCCACGGATGGGATTTGTCACTTGTTCCTGACTTCCCGCGTTTCCATCGGTTTGATCCAAAGGACATCAGTTGATGGACCTTACTTGAGACAGTCACTCCTTATGGGGCACAGAGATGGAAGCTGGGCAGTGGGTCATCATGAGTGGGGAAGTGGGCAGCATTGTGGATGCTTGTAGCCAGCGTTTTAACATCTCCAGCACAAAGCAACAACCCATCCACTTGACACCAATTGGCTTGGAGTGCCCTCTTCTGCTATTGTGACGTTTCACAGCTTGGCCCACATTACTCTAGACTCTGCAAGTGATATAAGACCACATTAGCTCAGTGGAGCCAAGTTTTGTATTACCTTGTCTAATCTTGACCTTATGTTGTATCTCCCTTATCTCCAATTCCTGGACGTCAGATTTATGGGATTGTGGAACTATATTCATTTCTTCATCCCAGTAAATCACGCAGTTTTAATGAAAAGTTCTCATTGCCATGTCAGGAACGGGGCTATTTGGTCATTTATTTTGTACTAGGGTTGGATAAGCAATGCACTTAAAACAACTGATGACCTGCTGAATGTGAAAAGCACTGATTAATAGCAATGCTGGCGTCTGAGACAGGTCAATCTGATTCTGCATTTGTATGTAGAACTTGGCGTTGTTTTTTGGGTGGGTGTCATGCTGTTTTACAAGGTGAAACTTTCACATCCCTCACCTTCCTTGAGTGGCCATTTCCCCCACTGCCATGGGGGAATTTCATTGACCACAACGTTGGTCTGTCACTGTCTTCAGTACCCAGCAGAAACTGAGCCTCAGCTTGGTTCACGGCCATCATTGGCAGTGGATGTTGTAAACCCTGAGCAGCTTACTAGGCCATTTCAGACCTAACCACATTGCTGTAGGTCTGGAGTTACATATAGATCAGACCAAGTGAGGATAGCAGCTATTCTCCACTGCTCCCTTGACGACAGAACATTAATGAGCAGTTTGGTTCTTCATCACAATCTAACAGCGCATGGACCCCATTCAGGAGACTAACTTTGTAATTCCAGGCACAGTTTTGATTTCATTTCATTTATTGTTGTCAAATGGACCGAGGTACAGTGAAAAATTTTGTTTTAGAACATGGAACATAGAACACTACAGCACAGAACAGGCCCTTCGGCCCACGATGTTGTGCCGAACATTTGTCCTAGCTTAAGCACCTATCCATGTACCTATCCAATTGCCGCTTAAAGGTCACCAATGATTCTGACTCTGCCACTCCCACAAACAATGCATTCCATGCCCCCACCACTCTCTGGGTAAAGAACCTACCCCTGACATTCGCCCTATACCTTCCACCCTTCACCTTAAATTTATGTCCCCTTGTAACACTCTGTTGTACCCGGGGAAAAAGTCTCTGATTGTCTACTCTATCTATTCCCCTGATCATCTTATAAACCTCTATCAAGTCACCCCTCATCCTTCACCGTTCCAATGAGAAAAGGCCGAGTACTCTCAACCTATCGTCGTACGACCTATTCTCCATTCCAGGCAACATCCTGGTAAATCTCCTCTGCACCCCCTCCAAAGCTTCCACATCTTTCCTAAAATGAGGTGACTAAAACTGCACACAGTACTCCAAATATGGCCTTACCAAGGTCCTATACAGCTGCAACATCACCTCACGACTCTTGAATTCAATTCCTCTGTTAATGAACGCTAATACACCATAGGCCTTCTTACAAGCTCTATCCACCTGAGTGGCAACTTTCAAAGAGCTATAAACATAGACCCCAAGATCCCTCTGCTCCTCCACCTGACTAAGAACCCTACCGTTAACCCTGTATTTCGCAGGGTTGAACTCCATCTGCCACTCCTCAGCCCAGCTCTGCATCATATCTAAGTCCCTTTGCAGCCAACAACAGCCCTCCTCACTATCCACAACTCCACCAATCTTCGTATCATCTGCAAATTTACTGACCCACCATTCGACTCCCTCTTCCAAGCCATTAATAAAAATTACAAACAGCAGAGGACCCAGAACTGATCCCTGCGGAACTCCACTTGTAACTGGGCTCCAGGCTGAATATTTACCATCTACCACCACTCTCTGACTTCGACCGGTTAGCCAGTTCTCTATCCAACTGGCCAAACCTCCCATATCCCATGCCTCCTGACTTTCCGCATAAGCCTACCATGGGGAAACCTTATCAAATGCCTTACTAAAATCCATGTACGCTACTTCCACTGCTCTACCCTCATCCACATGCTTGGTCACCTCCTCAAAGAATTCAATAAGACTTGTAAGGCAAGACCTACCCCTCACAAATCCGTGCTGGCTGTCCCTAATCAAGCAGTGTCTTTCCAGAAACTCATAAATCCTATCCCTCAGTACCCTTTCCATTACTTTGCCTACCACCGAAGTAAGACTAACTAGCCTGTAATTCCCAGGGTTATCCCTATTCTCTTTTTTGAACATGGGCACAACATTCGCCACTCTCCAGTCCCCTGGCACCACCCCCATTGACAGTGAAGACGAAACGATCAGTGCCAATGGTTCTGCAATTTCCTCTTTTGCTTCCCACATTATCCTAGGATGTATCCCGTCAGGCCCGGGGGACTTGTCTATCCTCAAGTTTTTCAAAATGCCCAAAACATCTTCCTTCCTAACAAGTATCTCCTCTAGCCTACCAGTCCGTTTCATACTCTCCTCTTCAATAATACGGTCCCTCTCATTTGTAAATACTGAAGAAAAGTACTCATTCAAGACCTCTCCTATCTCTTCCGACTCAATACACAGTCTCCCACTATTGTCCTTGATCGGACCTACCCTCGTTCTCGTCATTCTCATGTTTCTCACAATCGCATAAAAAGGCCTTGATCATACCCATCAAAGATTTTTCATGCCCTCTCTTAGCTCTCCTAATCCCTTTCTTCAGCTCCTTCCTGGCTATCCTGTATCCCTCCAACGCTCTGTCTGAACCTTGTTTCCTCAACCTTATGTAAGCCTCCTTCTTCCTCCTTACAAGACATTCAACCTCCCTCGTCAACCAAGGTTCCCTCACACGACCATCTCTTTCCTGCCTGACACATCGTATCTGTTCCTCGCAAAGGTTCCACATTTCAATGATATCCTTCCCTGACAGCCTATGCTCCCAACTTATGCTCCTCAGATCCTGTCTTGCAGCATCGTACTTACCCTTCCCCCAATTGTAAAACCTAACCTGTTGCACGCACCTATCTCTCTCCATAACCAAGGTGAAAGTCACAGAATTGTGGTCACCATCACCAAAATGCTCACCCACTAACAAGCCAATCACTTGTCCCGGTTCGTTACCAAGTACCAAATCCAATATGGCCTCTCCTCTGGTCGGATAATCTACATACTGAGTTAGAAAAGCTTCCTGGACACACTGCACAAACACTGACCCATCCAATCTACTTGATCTAAAGAGCTTCCAATCAATATTTGGGAAGTTGAAATCGCCCATGACTACTACCCTGTGGCTTCTGCACCTTTCCAAAATCTGTTTCCCAATTTGTTTCTCCACATCTCTGCTGCTATTGGGGGGCCTATAGTAAACACCCAACAAGGTGACTGCACCTTTCCTATTTCTGACTTCAGCCCATACTACCTCCAAAGGCAGATCCCCCTCGAACTACCTTTCTGCAGCCATTATATAATTTCTAATTAGCAACACGACCCCCCCTCCTTTTTTACCACTTCCCCCCCCCCCCACCTTTCTCACTGAAACATCTGTAACCAGGAACCTCCAACAACCATTCCTGTCCCTCATCTATCCACGTTTCCGTGATGGCCACAACACTGTAGTCCCAAGTACCGATCCACGCCTTAAGTTCACCCATCTTATTTCTGATACTCCTTGCGTTGAAGTATACACACTTGAGCCCATCTCTGTGTCCGCAAGTATTCCCTGTCAGTGCTACCTTCTCCACAGCTTCCCTACATTCTTGGACATCCTACTTGCTGGACTACAAGTCCGGATCCCATCCCCCTGCCAAATTAGTTTAAACCCC
Source organism: Hemiscyllium ocellatum (assembly GCF_020745735.1). NCBI lineage: Eukaryota > Metazoa > Chordata > Chondrichthyes > Orectolobiformes > Hemiscylliidae > Hemiscyllium > Hemiscyllium ocellatum. The sequence goes on from NC_083414.1 coordinate 64,879,899, forward strand.
CCCCCCCCGAAGAGTGCTGGCAAACCTACCCCCCAGGATATTGGTGCCCTTCTGGTTCAGGTGTAACCCGTCCTGCTTGTACAGGTCCCATCTTCCCCAGAATGCAGTCCAATTGTCCAAATACCTGAAGCCCACCCTCCTACACCATCCTTGCAGCCACATGTTCAACTGCACTCTCTCCCTATTCCTTGCCTCACTGTCACGTGGCACCGACAACAACCCAGAGGTGACGACTCTGTCCGTCCTAGCTTTTAGCTTCCAGCCTAACTCCCTGAACTCCTGAATGACCTCCCCACCCCTCTTCCTACCTATGTCGTTGGTGCCAATGTGTACCACGACTTCTGGCTACACACCCTCCCCCTTAAGAATTCTGAAGACACGGTCCGAGACGTCTCGCATCCTGGCACCCAGGAGGCAACAAACCATTCGAGAGTCTCGCCCATGTCCACAGAACCGCCTGTCTGCCCCTCTAACTATAGAGTCTCCTATAACTAGCACTCTCCTCCTCTCCCTCTTTCCCTTCTGGTCCTCAGAGCCTGACCTCGTGCCAGAGACCTGGTCACTGCAGCTTACCCCTGCTGGGCCGTCCCCCCCAACAGTATCCAAAGCTGTATACTTATTGTTGAGGGGAACGACCACAGGGGATCCCTGCACTGCCTGCTTCCTCCCCTTCCCACCTCTAACTGTTACCCAGCTACCTCTGTTCTCTGGAATAACTCTGTCCCTGTAGCTTCTATCTATCACCCTCTCAGCCTCTCGAATAATCCTCAGTTCATCCAACTCCAGCTCAAGTTCCCTAACGCGGTCTGTGAGGAGCTGGAGCTGGCTGCACTTCCAGCGGGTGAAGTTGGCAGGAGCATCGGTGGTCACCCCTACCTCAAACATCCTGCAGGAGGAACATTCCACTGCCTGCCTGCGCTGCCATAACTCTACACTTAGTCTCCAAAACAAGAATACTAAGTAGCTTACCTGTTCAGCCGACTGAGTCCTTTTTTTAAGGTTAGAGGAGGAGGGAGGGTGGGAGACACTACACGTGTAGTGTCTCGGGTTCCCTCTCCACTCAAACCTCTTACCTGCCCAGAAGCCTCTGTCGACGACTTCTGGGTTCCCGCTCCTAGTTGAAAAAAAAACACAGACTGCGAAAAGAAAAACGTTAATTTAAACTGGTCTCCACTTACCTTCCGGCTCCCCTCTCTGTGCGCCTGCTGTAGCACTGTTTTGTGTGCAGTATGGGCACATCATACCATACAAAGTGCGTTTGGGGGGATAGAACAGAGCCAGGATTACAGTGTTACAGCTGCAGTGAAGGCGCACAAAAGAGTGAGATCAACGTTAAATTAGATATTTGAAGAAGCCCATTCAGAAGGCTTAAAACAGCGGGGTAGAAGCTGTTCTTGAACTTGCTGATATGTGTTTCACAGCGTTTGTATCTTCTGCCTGACAGGAGAGGGTGGACGAGATTATAACCAGGGTGGGAGGGATCTTTGATGATGTTGGCTACTTTCCCGAGGCAGTGGGAAGTATAGATAGAGTCAATGGATGGAAGGCTGGTTTGTGTGATGGACTGGGCTGTGTTCACAGCTCCCTGTAGTTCCTGGGCAAAGCAGTAGCCCTACCAAGCTGTGATGTCTCCAAATAGAATGCTTTCTATGGTGCATCTTTATAAATTTGTCAGAGTTTTTATATACACGCTGAATTTCCTCAGTATGTGTGCAGTGTTTTCTTGAACATAGCATCAACGTGGGTGGGTCAGGACAGATTGTTGGTGAGTGTCACAATGGTGCTGTCAACTATCTCCACCTCAGCACCATTGATGTAGACTGGGGCAGGCCCTCCACCTTGCCTCCTGAAGTCAATGACCAACTCTTTCGTTTTGCTGGCATTGAGGACAGATTGTTGTCTTTACACCATGGCACCAATACTCTATCTTCTTCTCTGTCGTCGTTGTTTGTGGCGTCATCAGCGAACTTGTGGATGGAGTTAGGAGGGAAGTTATATTTCCCTCCTCATGATGGGATTTGAAGTTTAGTTTGGAGGTTAGAAGTTACCCAGATGGGAATGTGTAAAAAGACCAGGTCACAGGGAGTGGAGAGAACAACTTTGAACCTGTTTCATAAGAATAGAGCGTCCATTGCAAGGCACAGTATAAACTGTCAGTTTAGCGTGCGATAGTTGCTCATGTTAAAAATCAGCGTGAGGAGACTTTTCTGCAGTTGAAAGAATCAAAGCACATTGTTAATCAACACTCCTTTGAGTTTGTTCACTATGGTGACAGTTACTCACACAGTAGAGCAGAGCCTGAGCTGATATATGTGTGCACTGCGTCTCCTGAATGGCTAAGGCCACCCCTGTATGCCGCAGATTATCCCAGGAAGGTAAGGTCTCTCAATAGTTGGAGTGAGCTGTTTCATGTTGCTACTGCCTTTTACAAAATCAGCTCCTCATTCTCACGTGGAGTAACTGTCGCTCCCTTTAGTGTTCACGCAAGACAAAAAAAAAATTCAACAGCATGTCTCCTTTTTCAGCAATACTCAAAAGTAAGTCTTGAAACATGAAAATCTTGTGCATTTTTATTTGAACAATCGGTGATTTGTTTTTAACAGTTACTAGTCTCTACGGTGACCGTAACACAGTTCAAGTGACCCTGAGGCTGTCAGATTTTCATTAAGATCTGGCTAAATTATTCACAAGTCTTTTAGGGAAACAAATTCACTTTTGCTTATTTGCTCATGGAATAAAAACTAGGAGCAGGAGTAGGCCGCCTGGCCCTTTGAACCTTCCCCATGGGCATCACTGGCAGGCCAGCATTTATTGCCCATTACTAGTTGCCCTGAATTGACCTAAAAATCCCCTGTCTCAGATCAGCATGATTGACTCTTAACTGACCTCTCATGTTGCTGGTCAAACAACTCCTGCTGTACCCTAGGCCTTCGAAAAGATTACTAATAAATAGTGAATATTCCAGAAATATCCAACATCCGAGGCATAAATGGTGTAAGTGACAAGAATTACCTCAAAAACTATTGGAGTGATGGAAGTCATCTCTAACTTAGTTCTGAGTATCACAGGAAACAGCTCACATTTATATCGCGACACATCACAGACAGAACGTCAAACAGATGTTGGCCCCAAACAACATCAGGGCATTAGGGCAAAAGACTGAAAGTCTGGTTAAAGAAAGATGCTTTAACATAAGTGCCAAGAGGGTTGTGATCGAGACCTTTTAGCCAAACGGTTTTCCAAACTTGGGAAACGTGGAGATCTGGCTGCTGACGATGGAGCGAAGCAACGGAAAAACGGGCAAGGGGCCAGTGTGGGAGGAGCGCAGACACACTGGGGGCTGGGAGGGAAGGAAGAGGTTGCTGAGTGGTTTTAGAAATAAGCATGAGTATTTTAAACTTGGGTGTTGGTGGTTGGCACCAATCGTAGGCCAGCGAGCTGCGGTTAGAATGAACCGCAAATTATGACATTACAAAGGATTTCCGACAGGGGCATGGCTAGGAAATGGACAGAATGATAGAGCCAAATGCAGGCAGGTGGGACTGGTTCAGTTTAGGAAACCTGGTTAGCATGAAGGAGTTGGGTCGAAGGGCCTGTATGATTCTACATTAGGACCATCTAAGCATGAGATTCCTCCTTGCAGGCCCATCTGCAACCTCCAAAGTGGTTTGAACTTTGATGCTCTGCTGTTTAGCGCATGATAATGTTAACAACCCTCAGCCACATACATAGCAGGCCTTGGGACCACATAGATGGCTGCTTTATTCCTCCTGGTGAGATTGTGTGTTGTGCCTGGTGGCTCACTTTAGAGTAGAAATTGTCCGAGAGGGGAGGCCAGCAGTGGGAAATTTGGCTGATTTCCTTCACACGCTGTTCCTAGCCCAAGTCACCTACTGCCCAGTTTAGGGATCTGTGCCCCTTGAACCTTAAGCTTCTCTTAAGAGTTTACCCATTGACCCAGGGACTGCCGCAGGAATTGCTGAGGGCTGGTGCTGGATCCAGTTCATTACAAAGTGATATTTGGAGTCAGACTTTCTGGGTCATCCCGTCTCAGGAGAGATATCAAAGAACGGTTAAGATCATGACAGAAGAAGGAAGGAACTAGGACTTTACGTGCACAGTGGCTGCTGTATCGAATGCTTTCACCAGGAGGTTGGAGGGAAGGCTATGCTCCCTCAGGCATGTGCAGAACAATCCAATCTTTAGTCCGAGATTAAAAACGATGAAGGGACTCTGCAGAGTGATAAGTGAGCTTTATTGAGGGGAAATGGCCCCATTTATCACCGAGGGCATTAGGGAGGAGAAATGAGAAATGTAAAGCTCCCTGTGTTTTGAATTCCAACACTCCAGCTTCTGGTGAGCTGAAGATAAATGACTGGCTGCCGGGAATGCCTGAGCAGTCGTACTCTGTACGGAAGGTGGCAGCTGAGAAAGTGGAATTAAGCAGCGCCGCCAGGAATGAGTTATATCATCACAACATCCAACCAGGTCTTAGCTGAAGGGTCCTGCTGGCTGCTCATGCCCACTCTCGCGATAAGTGGCAGGTGTATCAAATACCTCTTTTAGGAGGATTGAGAGAAATCAAACTTAAACTTAAGGCAGATTCCCGATGCCACCATGAAAGGGCAGTGGAGATGCTGAGAGGATGGTATCATTCACTCCCTCCAGCACCGCTTATGGGCGGCACGGTGGCACAGTGGTTAGCACTGCTGCCTCACAGCGCCTGAAGACCCGGGTTCAATTCCCGACTCAGGCGACTGACTGTGTGGAGTTTGCACGTTCTCCCCGTGTCTGCGTGGGTTTCCTCCGGGTGCTCCGGTTTCCTCCCACAGTCCAAAGATGTGCGGGTCAGGTGAATTGGCCATGCTAGATTGCCCGTAGTGTTAGGTAAGGGGTAATGTAGGGGTATGGGTGGGTTTCGCTTCGGCGGGTCGGTGTGGACTTGTTGGGCCGAAGGGCCTGTTTCCACACTGTAAGTCTAATCTAATCACCTGCAGTAGGCACAATTGGCTGCTCTGCTCCCTGCCTGACAACAGCGGCCCCATTTCAAATATCACTTCGTTAGCTGTAAAGTGTGTTGGAATTGGCCATGAAGACTCACTTCCTCACAGTGCTCTGCTGCGAGGTGTGGACATGTAGATGCGTTTGTGTTGGTGTGTCAACCATCTGAGATTAACAGGCAACAGTTAAAAGAGAAAGAACAACTTACATTTACCTAGTACCATCTGCTTCCTCAGGACATTCAGAAACAGTTCATACTGATTCTACACTGCCCGACACACCATCAGTGACTTGCTGCAGGTATGTTGTGAGGGTTACTCCTTGTCTTGAAACAGTGCTAAGAGACCAAGCCAGGGGAAAGACTAAAGATTGTGACTCTGATCTCCCTTTGTTGTAATGTTTAAAATGGCAGATATCCTTCCCTAAGATACATTAGAGAACCAGGTGATTTTATAACAATTATTAACAGTTGTCATCGTCACCATCATTGAGACTAACTCCAATTCCAGATTTATTAATTGAATTTAAATGTTACCACTCCCATGGTGAGGTATGAAACCATGCGGATAGAGAAATAGCCAAAACCACTGTCTCACTGTCCACATGCTCTTCATTGCTACTGTACAGTGGGTGTTGAAGTAAAATCACTTTGCAAAGATTTTCTAAACTCAATCTGATCAGAAACCACTGAAATTAAATAGGGATATTTCACACACTTGTAAACCCCCCCACACAAACCCACGTGTAAATACACACACAACTCTTAATAAACGCACCCCTCATACAAACACACACACTCAATCACACACAAACCTGCACATAACCCCCCACACACAACCCCACAAGGTCCCTCTCTGTCACACACCCACACACTCCACCTTAAATGTGCATGTCCCCAACAATCCATATTACAACCCCAACCCTGTCCTGATTCCTATATGCTCCAAAATGCAACACAAACTCTTTACGGTACCAGGTTAAATATTTCCATTCTGTTTACTTTAACCCCGATTCTTACAATCCCTGATGTCTTCCTTCAGAAGAGTTTTGAATTGTAAGAATAAAGGGATAACTTTGTTTCAACTTGTCACAGTGGTGACAGATATCATAGATCAATCCTTTTGGATCTTCACTGTGTTGGCGAATATTATGTAAATTGTTATGTGCGTGTGACTGCCACCTGGTGGTACCTATGGAACTGCCAGCTCTGTGACACTTGGCCTACTCAAGATCTTACTTCTGTGTGCCACCTATATACTGCACTGTATTGTTCACATGCCACACAGAGTGCCCAGTTACAGGTTTGACATGTCAACAAAGCTTCTGGCGGGGGATTCCTCAAATACTCGGTGAAAGTGAGAACTTCCTGAAATACCACACATGCTCTATTCAGTCTACATTTTTAAATTCTATTCCAACCTCCACCAAACTTCAAAACATCTATGTTTTTGTAATTGTAGCCTCTGGAGCTTTCTCAGTTGCCCCACCATTGCTACCTTTATGAGGCAGAGCCCTAATCCCTGGAATCCCCTTGCTTTCTGCCTCTATGGTGTGCTGTCTCTTTGGTCACTGGGGCTAAGGCTTTCTGTGTCTCAGTGTGAAACTTCACTTTGTTGTGTGCCAGAGATATCATGACATGTCAAAGGCACTCTCCAGGTGTAAGTTGTTCTTGTTGCCTGTTACATTTTCAAGAGAATGCTGTGTAGGTTAGCAGACACTGTGACCTACTGTTGATGTAAGGACAGTGGGCAGCCTGGTCTCAGAGTCTCACACTGTTCAGTACAGTACAGACAAGCACCAGGTCAGACAGAGGTTGAACTAGATGGGCTGGTGACATTCTTCATCCATTGCTGCAATTTATCACTCTCTTGGTGATTATTATAAATCCTATCTCATATAAAAAGACTTTGATCTTTGTGTTGTCGTTATCTAAAGGAATTGTGTCATAAGACTGGAGGATAGCAAATATTGTCCCCGTGTTCAAGAAGGGGAGTAGAGACAACCCTGGTAATTATAGACCAGTGAGCCTTACTTCGATTATGGGTAAAATGTTGTAAAGAATTTTAAGAGATAGGATTTATAATCATCTAGAAAGGAATAAGTTGATTAGGGATAGTCAACAAGGTTTTGTGAAGTGTTGGCCACAAACCTTATTGAGTTCTTTGAGAAGGTGACCAAACAGGTGAATGAGGGTAAAGTGGTTGATGTGGTGTATATGGATTTCAGTAAGGCATTTGATAAGGTTCCTCACGGTAGGCAGAAAATACGGAGGCATGGGATTAAAGGTGATTTAGCCGTTTGGATCAGAAATTGGCTACCTGAAAGAAGACAGAGGGTGGTGGGTTGATGGGAAATGTTCATCCTGGAGTTCAGTTACTAGTGGTGTACCGCAAGGATCTGTTTTGGGGCCACTACTTTTGTCATTTTTATAAATGACCTGGATGAGGGCGTAGAAGGATGGGTTAGCAAATTTGCGGATGACACTAAGGTAGGTGGAGTTGTGGTCAGTGCGGAAGGATGTTGCGGGTTACCGAGGGACACAGATAAGCTGCAGAGTTGGGCTGAGAAGTGGCAAATGGAGTTTAATGCAGAAAACTGTGAGGTAATTCACTTTGGAAGGAATAAGAGGAATAAGGAGTATTGGGCTAATGATAAGATTCTTGGTAGTGTTGCTGGGCAGAGAGATCTCGGTGTCCATGTACATAGATCCCTGAAAGTTGCCCAGGTTGATAGGGTTGTTAAGAAGGCATAGGGTGTGTTAGCTTTTCTTGGTAGAGGGATTGCGTTTCGATTGAGGTCATGCTACAGCTGTACAAATCTCTGGTGCAACCGCAATTGGAGTATTGTGTACAGTTCTGGTCACCGCATTATAGGAAGGATGTGGAAGCATCAGAAAGGGTTCAGAGGTGATTTACCAGGATGTTGCCTGGTATGGAGGGAAGGTCTTATGAGGAAAGGCTGAGGGACTTGAGGCAGTTTTCGTTAGAGAGAAGGTTGAGAGGTGATTTGATAGAGACATATACAAGATGGTCAGAGGATTAGATAGGGTGGACAGGGGAGGCTTTTTCCTCGGATGGTGATGGCTAGCACGAGGGGACATAGCTTTAAATTGAGGAGTAATTGATCTAGGACAGATGTCAGAGGTAGTTTCTCTACTCAGTGAGTAGTAAGGGCATGGAATGCCCTGCCTGCAACAGTAGCAGACTCACCAACTTTAAGGGCATTTAAATGGTCATTGGATACACATATGGATGATAATGGAATAGTGTAGGTTAGATAAGCTTTAGATTGGTTTCACAGGTCAGCGCAACATCAAGGACTGGAGGGCCTGTACTGCGTTGTAATGTTCTATGTTCTATGATGAATGGTAGGGCCTTAAAGAGTGTTAGTGGAACGGAGGGACCTTGGAGTTCAGGTGCACGGTTCTCTGGAAGTGGAGTCACAGGTAGACAGGGCAGTGAAGGAGGCTTTCGGCACACTGGCCTTCTCTTGGTAAATGTGTGCAGGAGCTTGTTTGCTTGTATAGGTTAGTGGGTATGAACAGCCTCCCGGTCTAGTACTCATGTCCCTGACTCAGGGAGGTTGTAGGTTCAGAGTTGAGAGTATTAGCTAGGTTGTCTGCCCTTCAGAAAACCCTTTGAGGCATGGGAATGGCACACTTTATAACATGTACTGGTTCTCCCAACGCCTTGGTCATTATTTACAATGACCAACAACATTGAGGGAAACTATCTGTTCGATTATCACAATGCTGCTTGTTCTGTATTGCAGTGCACAGCCTGACTCTCACAGTTTCCATATTACAACAGCGACAACATCTCAAAACGTACTTCATAAGCCATAACGGGGTCTGTAGTAAAAGGCATGAAATACATGCAACTTGTCTCTGACCTGTCCAGTCTGAGAACACTGAACCTGATGCAGCACTCCCTTCTGTCAGGATGAAGAACGACAGGGCATATTAATTTTATCATCAGCCAGTGAGAGTGCGGAAAGGTCCCATAGAAGTCACAGAGATCTGCAGCACATCTGCACAGGTCAAAAACAGCCACCTAACTATTCTAATCCCCAGTCTCACTCCCCTTTATCAATCACAATTCACATGATTTTATTGATATTGGGAGGGGTCATCATGTTGTTCTGAGGGGTTGCAGTGTTAATTCATCGGTGTGTTATCACCATTAACGATGTCAAACTTTCAGGGCAAGTTCCATTTGCTTTAAATTCAGACAGGCGGCTGAATCAAGATGTTTAAAATGAGGAAAGAATTCAACAGGGCAGCATTGGAGAAAGGTATCAGTGGTAGGAGAGCCCTGACTGTGGGAACATTACCTTACGGTTAGAGTGACCACAGAAAGGGCTCTAGGTCATCCTGCTATAGAAAGGTCACTATTAAACAGAAAAGATTTACAAAGAAGTTAACAAGACTGGAGAGTTTGACGTATAAGAAGATGACACTAAAATAGGAGGTATTGTGGACAGTGAGGAAGTTTCTCAGAAACTGTCGCCGGACCTTGATCAGCTGGGGAAGTGGGCCAAGAAGTGGCGAATGGTGTATAATATAGTTAGGTGTGAGGGCTTGCATTTTGGAAAGTCAAATCAAGGTAGGAGTTTCATGGTGAATGGTGGGCCCTTAAGGAGTGTAGTGGAACAGAGGGACCTTAGAGTACAGGTGCACGGTTCTCTGAAAGTGGAGTCATAGGTAGACAGGGCAGTGAGGAAGGCTGGTGGCACACTGGCCTTCATCAGTCAGGCCATTGAGTATGGGAGTTGGGAAGTTATGTTGCAGTTGTACAGGACATTGGTGAGGCCGCACTTGGAGTATTGTGTTCGGTTTTGGTCACTTTGCTGTAAGAACATGTTATTAAATTGGAAAAAGTGCAGAAGAAATTTACAAGGATGTTGCCAGGACACAAGGGTCTGAGTTACAGGGAGAGGTTCCACAAACTAGGACTTTTTTCTTTCAAGCATGAGAGACTGAGGGGGGATTTTTATAGAAACGTATAAGATCATGAGAGGCATGGATAGGGTGAATTCACTCAGTTTTTTTTTCCCCAGGGACTAGACGGCATCAGTTTAAGGTTTGAGGAAAAAGAATAAAATGGAATCTGATGGGCTGTTTTTTAACACCGAGGATGGTACGCATTTGGAATGAGCTGTCAGTGGAAGTGGTTGTGGTGGGTACATTAATAACATTTAAAAGGCATTTGGACAAATAAATGAAGAGGAAATGTTTAGAAGGAAATGGGGCCAAGTGCAGGGAAATGGGGTTAGTGTGGATGGACATTTTGGTCAGCACGGACCAGATTGGGCCAAAGGGCCTGTCTCTGTGTTGTAGGACTCTCTGACTCTATGAGAGGCTGGATTGGCTGGGACTTTTTCTCCTGGAATGTAGGGGGCTGAGGGATGGCTGTGTAGAGGTTTACAAAATCATGAGGGGCATTGATAAGGTGGATAACCAAGGTCTTTTTTTTTCCCCAGGGAAGGGGAGTTCAAAACTAGAGGGCATAGGTTTAAGGTGAAAGATTTAACAGGAGCCTGAGGGGGCAATCTTTTCACACAGAAGATCAAGCTGCCAGAGGAAGTGATAGAGGAAAGTGCAATTTCCACATTTAAAAATAACATTTGGACAAGTACATGGATGAGAAAGATTGAGAGGGATATGGGCCAAACAGGACTAGTTCAGTTTAGAAACCTGGCCGGCAGAGATGAGTAGGGCCAAAAGGGGTCAGTTGCTGTGCTGTATGAATCTATGACTCTATGACACAGGTCATGTTTCTTCAGTCTGCTTTCCTGAGGCAATCCCAGCAATCGCCATTGCACTCCCTCTATGGCAAGTATATACTACCTTTATTATTAAAGCAAAACTATGCACGGCATCCAAGGGTTGATTTAATTGCTGTAAGACATTTTTATTTCCCCCTGTATTTGCAATAAAGCCAACATACCATTTAATTGAATTGTACTACACAGAAGGAGGTCAGTCAATCTTGTTCTGCCAGTACTGGTTCTTTGAATGAGCTGTTCAATTACTCCCACCACCACCCACAGTCCTTCTCCAAAATCCGAAGAATAATTTTAAAGGGGCATCGGACTAAAGAATATGTAGGCCTTTCCCAGCATCCAGTCAGGGGTGTTCTCGGTCAGGGGTTGAAGTCCAGGGAATAGGTCATAATCAGTCCTGTGATGGTATAGTGTCCAGCCTAGACAAGAGGGGAGAGGTGCAGAGGCATCGTATAGGGGCCTGGGCACTTTATTACATCACGTTATGGAGTGATAACGGCAATTCACTGGACTCGTAATCCAGAAGCCACTGGGGACATGGGTTCAAATCTGCCCACAACAAATGGTGCAATGTCCAGTCAATGAAAGATAAATCCAGTCTCGGTAATGGGGATGCAAGATCAACGTTGATTGTTGTAAAAATCCACCTGATTCAATGATATTCTCTTGGCAAGGAAATATGTCGTTCTTACCTGTCACTCCAGAGCCACAGCAGCTTGGGTGAATCGTAGCTGCCCTCTGAAATAGCCGAGCAAGCCATTCAGTTCAAGGGTGGATAGGAATGAGCAGTTAATGCTGTCCTTTGCAATGATACTCAAGTCTCACAGAAGAATGAAAAGTACTATATATTGAGCATATCAATAAAGACTGAGACAAGACCAGTTCCTGTGGATCAGTGATTGAGACAAAGGTTCCGAACCTATCTGACTAAGGTCATTTGCAGATTAACTCGAGGCGGGAGTTCACTATCTAATGACCAAAGGGTCAAACACAGGCTGTTCAGTTACCCCATGCTGAATCTTCATAAGGCAGAATGTGCTTACCTTAGACAGAGTGTGAAAAAGAGATGTACAGGGAGGCAGCTCAAAGCTAAGTGTCAGATATCTCGAGCCCAAATCCCACCGTTAACCTGGAATCCACTACTTTGTTTTTAGACTTCCTACAGTGTGGAAACAGGACCTTCAGCCCAACAAGTCCACACCAACCCTCCGAAGAGTAACCCACCTAGACCCATTCTCCTACACTTACCCCTGACTAACACACCTAACACTACGGGCAATTTAGCATGGCCAATTCACCTGACCTGCACACCTTTGGACTGTGGGAGGAAACCGGAGCACCCGAAGGAAACCCACACAGACACTGGGAGAATGTGCTAACTCCACACAGACGGTCACCAGAGGCTGGAATTGAACCCAGGTCCCTGGTACTGTGAGGCAGCAGTGCTAACTGCTGAGCCACTGTGCTGCCCCTAAATGTGAGGGTTGAGATGGGACACAAGTTTCCCTCAATAACTTTGGAGACTTGTTTCTAATCAGTGAAGCTCATGACAGGAGAGGGACTGCCCTGTGTGTATCTCCTAAACTCAAGTATTCCATAGCTTTTTCTCTCTGTTAATCATACTCTTTGACATCTCACGCTAAGGTGAAGTTCCACAGGTATTCTACAGTCATAGCACCATAAAAACAGGAGTAGGCCGTACATCCCCTAAAGATACCTGAGCTAAGTAAGTGGCCATTTCTCTTGTATGGTCCCAGAGGGTGAACATCAACAGTCTAGGGGATCTTATGACCACAGACAGGGTTGAGTCCAATTCTCTTCTCACCCTACAGTCAACACATAAGGGCGTATAACAAGTCTCATCACTGGGAGAGGGAACCCTGGCTGGTTCTCACTGCCATTGCTTGAGGCCAGCTCCCACACCATCTCAGCGTACATTTACAGCTGATCTATTTCAGTTTGTGACTTGCACCTTTAAGGAAGCATTTGAGCCAAGAATGGCTGCTTCTAGCAACAGGACCCAAACACACAAGACGAAGAATGCAGTGGCCTTTTGCTATGAAGAATGGAACAGCAGGTCATGGGGTTAAAAGTTGGGATTGCTTGCTTGCAGTTAATCTCTGTTACAGACCAGACCAGACCAGACCCCCTCAAAATATCTTAAGCAGGTAGCCTAGCCATTAACGTTTTCTTATTTTAAAGATAGATGAGAAGTGTCTGTTCCAGATATGATGCCACTGGTCAAACTACTCGACATTAAGCACAACATAATTTATTTCAACACTGTAGTTTAAGTACAATCAAAGAAAGAGGAACTCAGAATAACTTAACTCTACTGGAAAACTTAACAGAATGATAGATGCAGTAACTATTACTAATTAACTGTCCAAATAGAGTAACATCCCATAAACATCCCTTGGCAACAAGGTAAATTCAGAAATCCAATTTTCTCACATGCAAACCTGCAGCTCAGAGAGGGGGAGGAAAGAATCAAGTGAAAACGTAGAGAGAGTAGCAGCCAGGAGATATTTACTGCAGCTTCCAACCGTGTTGAGACTCCATTGATGCCGAATGCTGAATACAACAGATGCTAAATCTCAAAACTAAAAAAAAACCTAAAAAGGAGAAATCCTGCTCTGACAGAGCTGACCACACCCATCCAGGCTGCTTCTATTGCCCCAACTTCTTTAAAAATCCCCAAGGCCTCACAAGCTGTTTACTTTCCAACTAGCCAGCTCAGTACCTCTGTCTTAAAACATCTCTTTAAGAGGAGTCACTGTATCATCACATCACTGACTTCAATCATGTGACAAAGCTGAGGTTTTGTTTAGAGAAGGAAACGAAGGACCTTGTGGTGCAGTGGTAGTGCCCCTACCTGGGCCAGTAGGCTAGGGTTCAAGTCCCACCTGCTCCAGCAGTGTGTGCTATTAAATCGCTGAACAGACTGATTAGAAATATCAAGGGAAGAGAAGGTTACGGGAAGATTGATGTGCGATTTCATGACTGAGTGAATGAAGAGAGACTGTTTCCATTGCTTGATGGATCAGTTGCCAGAGGGTGTGTAGTTAAGATGATTTGTAAAAGCATTAGAGGGGAGATGGGGAGTGTCATCTCAGATTCAAAAAGTTAACTCTGTTTTCTCTCTCCCCACCAGACTTGCTAAGTTTCCCCTGCACTTTCTAATTTTATTTCTGATCTCCAGCATCTGCAATACTTTGCTTTTATGGTTTAGGAGATGGGGAGCTGGGGAAATGTTTGAAAGCAGTGACCTGAAAGGGATAGCCTATTTATAAGTTGCCCCTAACCCATGTAAGGGCTCCCTGCTCATGGCTACCAGCAGAACCTGTGAACTTTGGTGCTCATGGCACTTGAGGGAGAATGGCTCTGTAAAGGCAGAGGATGTTTTGAGGAAGAGGGTTTGTGTTATGCAAGACAATGGGAAAATGCCTCACGTCATCTTCCCTCTTGCCATTTTCCTCATTGCAATCCAAAATGGGAAGCCCCCATAACCAACTAAAGAGGAAAGTGCAAGACCATGACACATGGTGAATGGAACATGGCACTTGCCTTTAGTCAGACCACTGCCATTCTTTGAACAACGTATTTGTTGGCACCAACAAACCGCCGGTAATTGCCGACTACCCATCCCCACCTCTGATTATTCTCGTTCCATCCACACACAGTAAGAAAGTCCATCATAAACTAAATTTTAAAAGAATTAACTTTGCGTGACACTCTTTTAGTATTTACTAACATATCCTTTCACTTTATTTCTTTTTATGTGTGTGAGCTTTTTATCTCTCTTTCTTTAAAATGCATCTTGCTTGTCAGCAGACACGGCTTTATTTGAAACATGGTTGGAAGCAGTTAGGGGTAACGATTGCATAGTTGCAATATTGCTGGACTCATAATTTAAAACAGACTAATATTCTGGGTCATAGGTTCAAATCTCACCGTGTCAGATGGTGGAGTTTAATTTCCATCAATGTAATCTGGACTTGAAAGCTCAGTGATGCTGACTGTGTAACTATCATTGTATGACGTAGATTTGACTCATTAATGCCCTTTGGTATTGGAAATCTCCTATTCTAACCTGGCCTGGCCTACATGTGACTCCAGACTCACAGCAAGGCAGCTGCTTTTGGGAAGGGCCACAAATTCTAGTCTTGCCAGTGATGCCTATGAAAGAATGGGAAAGGAAGTCTTTCAAAATAATTTTCAAAGAGAATTGAATCAATATTTGGAAAGGCTAAAATCTCAGAGACAAAAGAGGGGTGGGATTAATTGGAAAACATTTTCAACTCGTCTTATGTGCCATGAGGTTTGACGCAATGTATTAATTCGCTCCATTTGTCCTGCATTAAGCGAACTGAAAAGTGCCAAAATAAAAGCAGAAATAGCTGGAGAAACTCAGCAAGTCTGACAGCATTTGTGGACAAAAAGCAGAGTTAGCATTTTGAATCAGAGCTAAGAACAATTGAAGGAGGGTCATTGGACTGGAATCGATAACCCTATTTCTCTTTTCACAGATGCTGCCAGACTTGCTGAGTTTTTCCAGCTATTACTGTTTTCTTTTCAGGTCTTCAGTATCCACAGTTCTGTGTTTCATTGAAAAGGGTGAGGTATTTTAACAGCCAAGGTACAGTC
Source organism: Hemiscyllium ocellatum (assembly GCF_020745735.1). NCBI lineage: Eukaryota > Metazoa > Chordata > Chondrichthyes > Orectolobiformes > Hemiscylliidae > Hemiscyllium > Hemiscyllium ocellatum. Next base: position 64,895,331 of record NC_083414.1, read on the forward strand.
CTGCATTGTTTGTAAACCTTTTAATGCTCAGGCACTGCTTTTGTTTTGAACATGATCCACTCAAACACAACATGGTATCAGGCATTACTCAATGGGCAGGAGTTGTATATTCTGAGTCTAAAATGTTGTAGGTTCATGCCGCACTCCAAATCCAGACTGACACTCCCAACATGGAGCGGAGTGGCCCTCAGATGTTGTCTTTCAGATGAAGTCCTATCTCTCAGGAGGACTCATCAAACAGTGGAGCACTTCTGGGAGTTTGGCGCCAATACGTAATCTTCGCCGACCACATGGCAGAAGAAAACGGGCTATCCAACCATTAACACACTGTTGTTCATGGGATCTCGATGTGTGACAATTGGCTGTGATGTTTTTCTCCATCCCGACCCCTCAGACATTTCGAAAACCGCTTTGTCTCTATGGCCCTATGGCCATGAAAAGGCACTAGTCAAATGCTAGGGCTTGCTTTGACGTGGCTTTTGGGTTTGTCACCACAGTTGTTGGAACTGATTGGTTTCCAGTCACCGAGTTCCTCTGGCCGTACCGCACCTCAGCTGTGTGCCGAAGAGTCGATGTTTGCTTTGATTGACCTGCAGGAATGTGCATTTCAAATACGAAGCCACATAGTCCTCGGCTGGGTTGGGGAGGGGATATCATGGATAGTTGGGCACTGAGATCATGGTAAGTGTCACTTCTGTCTAATGCAATGCCAAAGACCAACAACACGCTGTTGAACTGGGCACAGCGTGATGCATCACTGACACATTGATTCAAGCCCTGATGTGACACAATTATACTGAAAAGTCCTGTGAGATGACTTCTATTTAAACTCTCAATGCATTATTGAGCGCTACAGTGCTAAAGTGGTTGAAATCTTCCACTCCCAGTATATGTTTTTCCAAGAATATAATAGCATAGCTATAAAAGATAAGGTAGCAATCATGCAAATTGCCAAGTCTAACGGTGGGTGGGAATGATGTGAAAAACCCACAGAAAAAAAGAAATCGATTTCATAACTCATCAATTTTTCGACTGACTCCATTATCTTGGCAGCAGGCATTTTTATTCTCTTGAGTCAGGCCTTTTCAAAGAACTGTTTCAGCCCGTCTTTGCTGACTGTCACCATCGCTTCTGTTTCCCTGACAGCTCCCCCATCCCCGATCATAATGTTGTGAGGTCAGGTTTCAGTCCACATCCCTGGCCATCAAACTCCAGCAGCCGTGCTGAAGGTTAGATGCTGCACTGGCAGAGATGTCACCAGCCAGATGTGGCATTTAAACACAAGTCCCATCAGGTAAATGCTAAAGGATCCCAGTATTTGGATGAAATAGCAGTGGGATAGTTCTAGGCAAAAGTGAGGACTGCAGATGTTGGAGATCAGAGTCAAGATTAGAGTGGTGCTGGGAAAGCACAGTAGGTCAGGCAGCTTCCCAGGAGTAGGGGAAAATCGACATTTCGGGCAAAAGCCCTTCTCTCTGGTGTCTTTATTTCTCAACTAGCATCAATGGAAGAGATTAACTGAATACTAATGCATGCGTGGAATCTTGTTGTGTACATTTTATTTTCTGTCATGTTTCCTACATCACAGCAATGGGTACACCCTGAACAACTGGTAGTTCTGTGGTTGGATGGTCTATCTTTTGGACTGCTTGGGGGTCACAAAATTATGGAGGTTTTACAGTGCAGAAGGCCATTGTATCTATACCAACTCTTCAAGAGATCATCCCCTCGACCATACCAATGTTCTGCTTTATCCCAACATCCTAGCACCTGTTGCTATCCATATAACCATCCAATGCCTCTCTTGAATGCCTCAACTGAAACTGATGTTCATGACGAAGGGCTCGTGCCCAACACATTGACTCTCCTGCTCCTCTGATGCTGCCTGACCTGCTATGCTTTTCCAGCACCCCACTCTCGACTCAATTGAACCTGACTCCACCACACTTCCTGGAATGTGTCCCATACCCTAGCTACTTGTTGTATGGGAAGGTTTATTTCTCACATCACCCTTCCTTCCTTTTGCAAATTGCTTCAAGTCTATGCCCTCTCGTTCTGGTTCCTTTTGCAAGTGGGAGCAGTTTCTCCCTCTCTCTTCTATCCAGTCCTGGCCCATTGTTGGGTTTGGGACTCCAAGTGGGCTTTTTTAAAAATTTACTCATGGCATACAGGCATCTCTGGCTAGGCCAGTATTTATTGACCATCCCTAACTGCCCAGGGGGCATTTAAGAGTCAACCGCATTGCTGTGGGTTTGGAGTTACGTGTAGGCCAGACCAGGTAAGAATGGCAGATTTCCTTCCCTGAAGGACAATGGTGAAACCAGGTAGATTTTTCCACAATCCACAATGAATTCATGGTCACTATTACGCTCCTAATTCCGGATTCTTTATTGAATTTACATCCCACTATCTGCCATGGCAGGATTTGACCACAGGTTCCCAGCTGAATTTCCAGTTTAACAGTCTAGTGATAATGTCACTCGGCCATGGCTTCCCTGTTGTGAACTGAAGGTCTGGGGTCTGAGAAAGCATTGTCTTCCATCTGAATTAGTAATAACAGCCCAGGGACCCTGATCATTTTCAGAATGGCCACAAGTGTAGGCACACTGCTAATGCACTACAGCTAATGCTATCCTCCCCCTTTCTGGACACTAAGGCTGGTCAAAGAAAGGTGACATGCCAAGTACCTTTCTACAAAGCTGCCCATGCTCTGCTACCATCCAAGCACTTGGCAGGATCATTCACTACACACTTGCAGTGAGTTAAGATGGCAGTGGCTTGTGAAGAAATAAGCAATGCATCTGCCAAGCTTGTGTGACCTCCCAAACTTTCAATTTCTGACCTCTCCCTGCCAATCTGGATCTCTCAGACAGCTTTCTGTTCAATCCTGGGAGCGGATCGGTGTCAGCATTTACTCAGAATATGGTCTTTTGCACGTGACACCACAGCAAGTATTAAATAGGCTGCCCCAAGTATTGTCAGGCATTGAATAGATGCCTAAGTAGAAGAGAATAGGTGGCTGTGACAGAGTGGCGCCATCATCATTGACATACCAAAACTGGTGCAGGGAGCATGGGCACAGTACTGTGGGACAAAGATTCCAATATTGAAGGTTCTTAAAGGTATTAAAGAATACATCCAATCCCACAACCCTGCAACTTTTTGTGAAAGGGCAAGCTTTTTAATCCTATTCTGCAGTTGTGCTGCCTGTTGTGGTTTTATCTTCACTGAGATGCTGGTATCTAAGGTCTGAAGCAGCCATTTCCTAACTCTCCTTCCCCCACACATTACGTTTGACTGTCATTTGCTTATAATAAGGACTTAATTATGGCCTCTCATGCTTTAGCCATCTGGTCTTTAAGCATGTTGCAAATTTCCAAATGTCAATTGGTGCTGTGTTTTAACTCTGTCCTACTTTGTTGGATTTGATTTTAACCTTCCTGCACTATCCCTCATTGCATCTCATCGAAACGATCAGGGAAAACTGAATAGACTGGGGCCCTTTCCATTAGGACAGAAATGGCTAGGAGAGATGGTGGCTTAGTGGTATTGCTGGAGCTAGGTCATGTGAGGGGGAACTGGGTTTGAATCCCGTCGTGGTAGTTGATGGATTTTGAATTCAGTCAAAATCTGTAATGATGAGATCCATTGTCAGGAAAAACCCATTTGGTTCACTTTAGCCATCTGGTCTTTAAGTATGTTGCAAATTTCCAAATGTCAATTGGTACTGTGTTTTAACTCTGTCTTACCTTGTTCTTCTGTCCTTAAATAGGCTGCCCCAAGTATTGTCAGGCATTGAATAGACGCCTAAGTAGAAGAGAATAGGTGGCTGTGACAGAGTGGCGCCATCATCATTGACTGGTGCAAGGAGTCCTTCCTTTAGGGAAGGAACCTGGTCCAGCCTACATGTGACTCTAAACCTATAGCAACATGGCTAATTTTTAACCAGAAAAGAGAAAATGCTGGAAAATCTCAGCAAGTCTGGCAGCATCCGTAAGGAGAGAAAAGAGCTGACGTTCCGAGTCTAACTGACCCTTTGTTAAAGCTAAACAAAAATGAGAAATAGGGAGTTATTTATACTGGGCTGAGAGAAGGTGAGTCATGGCTCCAGAAGCAAAGGTAGCAATAAAGAGGTGGTAATGGTTCAAGAAGGGCAGTGGGAAAAGGTGTTTTCACTGCCTGAAGGTGGGACATGGAAAAACACAGCGCTGGTCATTAAAGAAAGGCACTGTGGGAAAAGATGTGGTAAAAGAAGCTAAGCCAGTGGCATTAGTGAAGGTAGTAAAGGAGACCCTAAGAGGAGCCGAGGAACTGCAGCCTAGGCAGGGGCTGGGGATGGACTTAGTACCTGATCTCTACAAAGAATTTGCCTCTGTGGGTAAAGTTTACTCAGAAACAACAGGAGGAGAAGGGTAAGAAGTTATAATTTTGAGAGATACAGGATCTAACCATTCGCTGATAGTAAGGGATGAGTGAATATGCACTCTTTCTGATGTGTTACCTGAGAGTGTGGTAATTTGTGGGATAGATGGGCAGAAATTTAGTGACCCCCCGCCTATGTCTGATCAGGTTGGAGTGCCTGGGAAAGTTAAAGTGAGAGCGATTGACAGAGTGTCAGTTCCAGGAGTTCAGTTTGTTCTGGGAATGATTTGGCAGGATCCAAGGTGGGAGTGACACCCCTTGTTGTGGAGAAGCCCAAGGAAGATCAAGAAGCTGAGGAGTTAAAACAGAAATATCCCGGTATTTTCCCAGACTGTGTAGTAGCCAGATCACACTATCATAATTTACAGCACGAAGCAAAATGCAAAGAGAAAGCTGAAGGAGTTGAGGTTCAGTTAACAGATACCCTGTTGGTGCAGGAAAAACCTGAACAGGCAGAGGGCCAGACAGAGGTGTTTATTCCTGAAAGGCGAAGGGACTTGCAACAGAAAGACTAGACAATAAAAGATATATATGTGGTTGTGTGCAATGAAAAGGAGGCAGAGTATATTCCGGAGGGCTATTATGTGAAAAATAGAATCCTAAGGCGGAAATGGAGACCACAGCAGATTTTGGTTTTGAGATAAGAAGTGTTGTCTTGAAAATTTTAATTGGGAGTTTTATCAGACTAGTATTACAGAAGGGAAGATAAAAAGTAGGTTAGAGGAAGGACTCGTATATAGTTGTTAGTTTATTATTCTCAGTTATATTTTAAGAAATAAAGTTGTTAATTTTTGCTTTAAATAGTTCTTGGCCTCTCAAATTAATGCACGGGATAATTTTTTTCTGTGTTGCTGGTTTTAATTTAAACGGAGGGTTTACCTCCTGTCGTAACACAGAAATGTTGATCTTCCAGTATTTAGAGTAGTGCTCTTATCCAGCTTTAAAGTCAATTAATGGGAATCAGAGTTAAACCACCATAGTATCTCCCTGGAGTCCCTCAACAGCTAATTAAGTAATGGTCAACAAGTTGCAGTAGGCAGCTTGTGTGAATGGATGGTCATATCTGCAGGAAATACATCAGTACCTCTTGTCCAAGGTTTATTCAAAATGTCGATGATGATAAATTAAAATAGCTGCTTTTTTATATAATATAGTTTTATTGAAAATATAGATTTTTTTAATATTACAAATACAAAACAATGCAATTCTAAACAGGACACAAAAAATCCAAATAAAACAAAATTCCCAACCCACCCTCATGTACAAATGTATAAACATATATAGAAAAAATATAGAATTAAAAGAACCCAAACTGGCAATTTAACTAAATAAATAAATAACCAGTAGCAAACAAATAAATAGTAATAACCTAGCCCAGCCAAACAAAACCCTCATACATTCACACTTCCTCCTCCCTGGATATTGGACTCATGAAACACAATCGTTATGGCTATATAAAAGCCCTTGTTAGTGTGGCACATAAATCTGTGTCCAGGTACTCCAGGAAGGGCTGCCATGTTTTGTAAAAATTCTCAGTCTTGTGGTGTACCATATTTGTGAGAAAATCCAGGGGAATATGCTCCATGACAATCTTCCGCCAACCTGACAGGCCTGGGGGGTTTTCAGATATCCAACCTAGCAAGATATTCTTTTTTGCACAGAACGCGAGAATATTGAAAAGGTTTTTCTCATGCACATCTGCAGGAAATACAGTGGGTAGGCCCAAAAGGAGAGAGATAAGGTCCTTCTCCACCCTTAATAAACTAGCTGTTTAGTGTTGATTATTGACCAAACTAAATTGCTCGTCAACAAACACATGAAGGTTTAACACAGAGTAAAGTGCAATTTAACTGTTGCCTGCCTAGAACACCAAAGTGCAAAATGGACATTGACATCTATCACTGATATTACTGAGTGTATGAGGCAATGGTCAACAAAATCATATTGTTTAATCATTCGAGACAATACAGGTTTGTAGCTCTTAACTGTAGTCCATTCAACCTAAATCATTATAAATACATTGACCGTCTAACTCTCAGCTTTGAACTGTCTCAGTATTCATTGTTTTTCACTTATTACTGTGCGTGCAGAGAATGAGCTGGCTTACAGAGTGACTTCATGAATTTAAACTTAGTGTCAGTATCCACTGTGTTAAAAACAAGTTGCAACTTTAGGGTGTATTTTCTATAATCAAGGCACTTCACAGAGTATAACTGATAGAAATACACTGCTTCCAAGCCTGAAAAAGTGATGGTAGAACACATTGGTCAAGCAGTAGGTTTTACAGAGTGGCTTAAAGCTATGGGGGTGGGGAGAGACATTAGAATCCCTACAGTGTGGAAACAGGCCCTTCGGCCCAACAAGTCCACACTGACCCTCCGAAAGAGTAACCCACCCAGACCCAGTTCCCTCTGACTAATAAAGCTAACACTATGGGCAATTTAGCATGGCCAATTCACCTGACCTGCACATCTGTAGAGGAAACCCAAAGGTCACAGGGAGAACATGCGAACTCCACACAAACAGTCACCTGAGGCTGGAATCGAACCTGGGACCCTGGTGCTGGGAGGCAGCAGTGCTAACTGCTGAGCCACCATGGTACTGGAGATGTTGAAGGATGGAATCAAATAGCCTGGGACATAAGTGGCTGAAGATTGAGTCAGCAATTCCAGATGGAAGCTGTTGTCTGTGCGTAGGGTCAGAATTGGAGGAATGCGGATGTTTGTGAGGCTGGAGGCAGTGACAGACAGACTACGGTGAAAGACCAGGAGGGAATCTGAATTGAGTAGCGGAGACTGGAAGCTGATGAAGGTCAGCAATCCATCGATAATCAGAATTGACGTGGACTCTAGGTACTCTGAGTGCAGTACCCAGAGTGGTGGGCCTGTGGAATTCATTGCCGCAGAGCGCAGTGGAGGCCGGGACGTTAAATGTCTTCAAGGCAGAGATTGATGGATTCTTGATGTCACAAGGAATTAAGGGCTACGGGGAGAATCCAGGTAAGTGAAGCTGAAATGCCCATCAGCCATGATTGAATGGCAGAGTGGACTCGATGGGCCGAATGGCCTTACTTCCACTTCTATGTCTTATGGTCTTATAGTACATCCAACCTCCTTCTGAGCGTGAACCAGGTGGGGCCACTGCTGTTGTTGGTACTTGTTAAAATTTATTCCTTCACTGGCTGGGCTGGCCCATCTCTGTGAAAGTGATGGTGAGCTGCCTTCTCATACTGCTGCAGTTCAGTGAGGTAGGTAAACCCCACAAGGCTGGTGGGAAAGGAGTTGCTGAAGTTCATCTTGTAGATGGTACACACTGCTGCCAATAGTGAGTATGGAAGGTGATGGACGGGGTGCTGCTCAAATGGATTGCTTCGTCCTGGGTGGTGTTTTTGAGTGTTGTTCCAGCAACAGGCAAATGGAGAGTATTCCATCACAACCTCAACTTCTGCCTCAGAAGCAGTTCAGAGAAGGCTCACAAGACAAGTTCCCCAGGCATGCGATTTTCTTACGTGGCACAGTTGGAGTTTTGGAAAATGACAAGTGATCGTATTGAGATATACAAGATCCTGAGAGAGTGTGACAGGTTGGATTCTGATAGAGTCCTACAGTGTGCAGACACTTTGTCCCAAACTGCTCCATGCCAATCAAAATGTCCAGCCACGCTAACCCCATTTACCTGCTCTTGCTCCATATCCTTCTAAACGTTTCCTATCCAAGTATTTGTCCAAATGCCTTTTAAATGTTATTAGTGTAGGAATTTGGCTGTTCTTTGACATGAAGAACAAATGCTGATGTAGAATTTACCCATACCACCAGTTTGGCAAATTGCATTAGGACCCAGCTACATGCATGAGCAATAACCAAACCATACGTTTAATTCTGACCCCCACGTCAAAAGTGCAGTATTGGTTTCACAGGTAAAGCATCTCATTAATTTCTGAATGCCTGAGATTTATTAAGAACACTTGATCGAAAAGGATATTTCTTTCAGGGACAGACTAGAATTAGAGGACGTGCTTTATTTTCAGTCTCCTATTTAAAACAAATGAGGATTTTCTTTTCCTCCCTGTCATGAATCTTTGGAATTTTCTTCCCCAGAGGTAGAGTCCACGGATAGTTTTGAGGCAAGGTTTGACATATTCTTGACTAAACAAAGGAGTCGGTGGTTATTGAAGGTAGAGGCGGGATTGTGGAGTTGAGACCTCAATAAGATTTTCCATGATCTTACCGTATTGTGAAAATTGAATGGCCTCCTCCTTCTCCAGGAACAGGAAGTTAAATGATAAGTTACCTGCTTCAGAACTCCAAGCCTCTGACCTGACCTTTAGCCATAACTTGTATGGCTGGCCTCATTCCTGATAAAGGGCTTTTGCCCGAAATGTTGATTTTCCTGCTCCTCAGATGCTGCCTGACCTGCTGTGCTTTCCCAGCACCACTCTAACCTTGACGCAGTTCAGGTTCTAGTCAATGGTAACCCCAAGGACGTTGACAGTGAAGGATTCAGCTGTGACAATGCTATTGAATGGCAAGGGAGATGGTTAGATTGTCTCTTGTCTCTCTCAGTCTCTGGCATTCATGTAGTGCAGAAGTCACAGATCTTAGAACAGGGCATCTGCCCACACTTTGATGTGGATTCACCTCCAGTAGGATATCTTTGCCTGATAAAACAACGTCTCACAGCATGCAAAACTGAACATGGATAATAGGTGTTGAAGGATCTAACAGAAATTTATTACAGCTGTCTATTATATATCATTATTTCACATAGATGTATAAGTGTCTGGGCTCATATTAGTCTATTTGGTGACAAACTGCAGCATGCTTCCATCAGCATGTTATGCTTCAAGTGATCCATAGTAAGACTGAGATGACGAGAGTGAAGTTACTGTTGTTGGTCAGTTCATGGAGTATAGGAGTTGGCAGGTCACATTGCAGTTATACAGGATACTGGTGAGGCCATCTTGGATGCTGCACTAAGTTGGGTCCCCTTGCTCCTGGAAAGATGTTGTTAAACCTGAAAGGGTTCAGAAAATATTTACAAGGATGTTGCTGGGGTTGGAGGGTTTGAGCTATAGGGAGAGGCTGAATAGGCTGGGGCTGTTCTTCCTGGGGCGTTGGAGGCTGAGGGGTGATCTTGTAGAGGTTTCTATGAGGGGCATGGATAGGGTGAATAGACAAGGTCTTTTTTCCAGGACAGAGGAGTCCAAAACTAGAGGATATAAGTTTAAGGTGAGAAGGGAAAGATTTAAAAGTGACCTAAGGGCAACATCCTCATGCAGAGGATGGTGTGTATGGAATGATCTACCAGAGAAAGTGGAGGAGGCTAGTACAATTACAACATTTAAAAGGCATCTGGGATGGATATATCGATAGAAAGGGTTTTGAGGAATATGGGCCAAATATGGCAAATGGGATGAGATTAATTTAAAATATCTGCTCGGCATGGACAAGTTAGACTGAAGGGTTTGTTTTTGTGCTGTACAACTCTATAATTCTGAGTTTGCAGATGGCACAAAAATAGGTGAGTATGACACAAAGAGTCTGCAGAGTGATATAGACAAGTTGTGATTGGGCTGCAAGTTGGCAGATGGAATATAATGGGGAGATGTGAAGTTTTGCACTTTGGCAGGAAGAATAGAGGAGCTGAATATTATTTAAATAGAGAAAGACTGCAGAAAGCTATGGAACAGAGTGAGTTGGGAGTTCTCATCTTGAATGACAAAAAAAACGAGCAACCCAGCTGAGCTGGCAAGAGGACAGACAAGTGGAATATTGGTGTTTATTTCAAAGGAAATGGAGTACAAAAGTACAGAGAGTTTGCTAAAAACTACACAAGGCACAGATTAGATATACTGGTATCAGAGACAGCCCACTGAAGGTGCAGGAGGCTGATTCCAGGTATGGAAGGAATGTCTCAGGAGGCGAGCTTGAGTACAGGCTTGGGCCTGTATTTGTTGAAGTATAGAAGAATGAGAGTGACCTTGCTGTAACATACAGACTGTTAGAGGACTTGACAGGGAAGATGTGGAAAAATTGTTTCCACTTGTGGGAAGATCTAGGATGGGAGGAGACAATCATAGAATAAGAGGTTGTACATTTATAACAGAGATGAGGAAGATATCCTCTCATAGAGGCGAGTTAATCTATGGAATTCTTTACCACAGAAGTTATTAAGTATATTTAAGGCTGAGATGGACAGATTTCAATTCAGCAAGGGCATCAGAGGTAATGGGGAAAATGCAGCAAAGTGAGGTTGAGAATGGTCAGATTAGCCTTGAATGATAGAACAGACTCGATGTGCTGAATGTCCTCTCTCTTCTCCAGCATCTTATGATCTTATGATACAGACACAAGCTAGGATACAGATGTGTCCATGACAGGGTAGATGTGTCCACGACAGGGTAGATATGTTCATGTCAGGGTAGATGTGTTCACGTCAGGGTAGATGTGTCCATGACAGTGTAGATGTGTCCATGACAGGGTAGATGTGTCCATGACAGGGTTGATGTGTCCATGACAGGGTAGATGTGTCCACGACGGGGTAGATGTGTCCACGACGGGGTAGATGTGTCCACGACGGGGTAGATGTGTCCATGACAGGGTAGATGTGTCCACGACAGGGTAGATGTGTCCATGACAGGGTAGATGTGTCCACGACGGGGTAGATGTGTCCACGACAGGGTAGATGTGTCCATGACAGGGTTGATGTGTCCATGACAGGGTAGATGTGTCCACGACAGGGTAGATGTGTCCACGACAGGGTAGATGTGTCCATGACAGGGTTGATGTGTCCATGACAAGGTAGATGTGTCCACGACATGGTGGGTGCTTCCACTTGTGAAAAAATCTCTGATTGGAAGTCTTAATCTCAGAATAAGAGGTTGCCTATCCCTGTTGCCTCTGAACTCAGAGAGATGCTCAGCCAGTTTAGAGGAGGGATGAGAATCTACCACTTTGCTGTAGGTCTGGAGTCACATGTAGATTGCCTTTCCTAAAGGCGATCGTTGCACTGGTTGGGTGCTCTTAGACAACAAACAATGATAGCTGGTCATGGTCTCCACACGGAGGGTAGCTTTACATTCCTGATATGTAAATTGAATTGAAATTCCACGGTGGGATTTGAACCCACTGGCCTCTGAATTACTAGCCCGGCTACGTCACCGCTACAACACCACTCATAGTCATGAGAAGTTCCAGGTTCCTTGTAGGTCTGTTCAAAGACGGATTGGCTTTGCATGCTGGGCTGATTGCAATTCACTGTTGTGCGAAGGCCTAAAGAAAACTTAACAACTGGTTGGAACAAACCATAAAAAGTAAACAACCAGCTCTCGTCAATGGAGCGTGATCTCTCCTCCTGCAACAGAGATCAAGGGCTCTTCATAACCATGTGAAGGTCCTTGAGTTCGGTGCCACAATACAAAGTGATGCTGATTGCGCTCGGTCATTGATATTCAATCTCCGCACTTTTCCACGTAATTACCACCACTGTTCTATAATTAACAGTACTTTGATTTAATTTTCTTTTGTTGAAAGTGTGTGAGCATGTTTGTGAGTGTGTGTAGGAGAGTATATCATAGTTCCTGCGCACATCACCATGCTCTCATGGTTAACCCTTTCACTGCTACGCTTGCAAAGTGCCTCTCAATGGCTTTTATTTTCATAGGTAGCACTCTAAGTTTTCCATCTGCGTGCACTTCCTAACACGCTTTCCACTTGTAACACTTTTGTCCACATTCACACAAACGTACAAACATATGAAGCAGGAGCAGAAGCAGATCATTCAGCACCTTGAGACCTCTCTGCCAATCAACACAGGCCAGATTGAGTTCTTTGTATTTCAAATTGCATATTCCCATCTACCTCTAATAATCCCAAACCTGGGTTTGATTCCACCTTCGGGTGACTATGCATGTGCGAGAGTTTGCACATTCTCTCTGTGTCTGCCTGTTTCCTCCGGGTGTTCTGGTTTCCTCCCACGATCCAAAGATGTGTTAGGTGGATCGGCCATGCTAAGTTGCCCATAGTGTCTAGGATGTGCAGGCTAGATCTTTAAACAACTGGAAATTCAGGGTTACAGGGATTGGGTAGAGGGGAGTGGGACTGGCTGGGGAACTCTTTGGAGAATCGGTGTGAACCAAATGGTCTGCTTGTATACTGAATCCTTGAGTCTTTTATCTAACAAGAATCTATATCTGCCTTGAAAACGTTTAACAATCCCCACCTAATTATAAAACAATGGTTCTGGACTGACCCACAAGAAGAAACATCCTTTCTATGTTCACCTTGTTAAGTCTATTCATGATCTAATACACTTCAATCAACACAACCTCAACCTTCTAAACTCTACTAGAAACATGGCCATTCTATCCAACCTTTCCTCAACTTACAACCCACTCCCTCTGAGTGAACATCATCTGAAACACCTCCAGTATATGTAAATCCTTTCTTACAGGGGGAGATCAAAACTACACACAGTACTGGAGATGCGGTTCACCAATACCCTGCATAAATGGAGCATAACATCCTGTTATGTTCAATTCCTCTCATAATAAAGGAGAGAGTCCCATGAGCTATCTTGATTATGATTGTACCTGAATATTAATTTCCTGTGACTCATGCACCTAAACTGCACTGCATCTCGCAATTCTACAGCCGTTCAACGTCTAAATAATACTGTTTTATTTTCATTCTTCCTTCCAAAGTGAACAATTTCATACTTTCACACATTGTATTCTGTCTGCCAGATTTTGTTCACTTGTTCAAATTAGCCAAATCTGTCTGCAATCTCTTTATTGTCTTCATTACAACAGACTTTGCTAACTATTTTGGTGTCATCCGTGAATTAAGCACCATGCCTCACTTCCCTCATCTACGTCGTTGTTGAGAATTGTACAATGTTGGAGCCCCAGCACAGACCCCCTTGGGACCTTACTCATAGGTATCCTGTCAAACAGACAAAGACTCTCTCTGTTTTCTGCCAAGTTTTGATCCATACTCTTACACCAAGAGCCTTTATTTTTCACAAAACCTGAGTAATGCCTTCTAGGAGTCCAAGTGCAGTAAGTTTACAGGGTTCCCTTTATGCGGAGCACATGTTACTCCTTCTTTAAACTAAATGAACTTCAGAATGAAAGTTACCAAAGTCAGACCCCAGCCTCCAACACTGGAGATCTTGCAGCACTGCCACTGGCTGGAGGATGGAATTGCACTAAGACAAGTCAACATTGGCAGCAACCATGATAAACCTTTACCTTGGAAGTTACAAAAATGAATACTGGACGCATGCATTTAAGGTTGTGACATGTAAAATCTGCAAGCTGTAATCCATTAATGTTACATCCCTACATTCATCTTTGCATAAAGACTACACATTTCTTGATGTCATGTTGGCAGAGCCACATGAAGTTGACTACCTATATAAAATCTATGGATTTGTAATGTTGTTGATGGATGATACTGCAACATTATCGTCCTCATCTGATGCAGTGTGGCTGTTGCAACCTCCAAGAGCGCCAACAACACCTGTAATTCCTACATGTTCCAGGTGTGGCGCTGTAACCTCTGCCTTACAGCAAAGACAATAGCAGGCACCCACAGGCAAGGGTTTGGAGGTGTCGTTGTTGGACTGGGGTGGACAAAGTTACAAACCACACAACACCAGGTTATTGTCCAACAGGTTTATTTGGAAGCACTAGCTTTCGGAGCGCTGCTCCTTCGTTCACCTGAATCTGATGAAGGAGTAGCACTCTGAAAGCTACTGCTTCCAAATAAACCTGTTGGACTATAACCTGGTGTTGTGTGATTTTTAACCATAGACAAGATCATAGGAGATTTACTCATCTAAAAAGAAAAGTGATCAGAATCTCACATTTCAGATGAACTGATTTAAACATCACCCTTGGGGAATTGCACTCAATGTGTTACCTTTCCAGCATGATGTTTGAGATATCATATTGCAGATGTTAATGATAGGAAAACATTGGGGAGCTACCCTGCAATACTTCCTGACATTCCACACATCCTGTATAGGGGATGCTTCTGGATGTTTTGTGGCATCAGGTACAATATACTGCCAATCATTGTCATTCCATCCAGGCTTGAACTTTACAGATGCTGGGCACTCTTTGAGGAATTGATGTGAATGTAGTGTGGCGCTGGGAAAAGCACAGCAGGTCAGGCAGTGTCTGAGGAAGATGTGGAGGAGCTGAGGTTGAACTGGGGTGGACAAAGTTACAAACCACGCAATGCCAGGTTATAGTCCAACAGGTTTATTTGGAAGCACTAGCTTTCGGAGCGCTGCTCCTTCACAACCACCTGGTAAACCTGTTGGATTATCACCTGATGTTGTGTGATCTGTAACAGCGCATGAGGAGCAAGAGAGTCATCATTTCGGGCTTGACCCTTCATCACAAAGTATCGACTCTGACTTCGCCAGCATTTGCAGTCCTCACTATCTCCAACTCTTTGAGGAATTAGACAATGAACCAGTTTAGGACAGGGCCTGGTCCCTGAACCCTGCTCTGGCAGCAAAGATGGTTGGTCCTGGGGCGCTGATTGCCCCCACTTCACCGGATGTTGACAATAAGATGTTGCTGATTAGAGAGAGGTGCCGAATGACACGGTTTATGAATAGGGAAAGAGGGGTTGTGTTGTTCCCCTTGTTTGAACTGATCATTAGCTAACACTTGTGTGGCACAAAGTTTACCCATTAGCTTGTCAGCACAAGGTACTATCCAGGTACTGCCACAATTATTTTTAATCAACCAATTTGGATGTGTTATGACACACCTCCGTTGCAGGAGAGCTTAGAACTCAGACCCTTGTGAACCAAGAGTAGGGTCACTACCACTGCACAGTGAACCCTTCCCAGTTCCTACTGTAGACTGGCCTGCAGCGCTTTATTAGCAGAGCAGTTGTGAGTGGAGCTGAATTCTGTGGATTTACTGGGGATGATGGACAGCTCCCCATAGGCAGCCTGGTTCACATTGTGTGCCATGGCAGCTAGTTTTAAAGATGGCTGATGTTTACCATCGAACTGATCAGAGATGTTCTTACACACCTCAGGAGAAGGTGAGGACTTGAACCCACGTCTCCCGGCTTAGAAGTAGGAGCGCAAACAGTGCCCCACTGGAACCCTACAGATTTTTTTCTTTTTTTTCCCATCTTTTTTATTCTTTATTCATAAGATTTAATTCTTGGGTGCTAAAATGCCAAATGGAAACTGGTTGTGTGGACGATCCAACCTTTGAGAAAATTGCTTTCTTCTGCATGAGAAGCATGAGTTACAAGACAGTTTCAGTTTAGCACAATCTTTTCACTCCATTTGTTCTGATTTTATAGGCTCTTTCAAGATTAAGGGAATTAGAGGAGGAAACATTTGTGTTCCCAGATGTGTGTGAAACCATCCAGCTTAGCTACAGTACCTGAGTAGAAATACAATACCTCAATGATTTTAAAAAATAATTAACCTACTTTTCCTCATCAGCTGCTCGGAGATGTTCATATACATCTCAGGAGAAGGTGAGGACCTGAACTCAGGTTACCTGGCCCATAGGTAGGGACACTACCACTCAGCTCCAAGCAAGGCCTAACAGTCTTGAGTTAAGCAAGGTGAATTAATTGATAATAGCTGATCCTTTCTTCAGTCAGGGTTAATTGTGTCGTTCCCTGTACTGGCAGATGCTTCTGAACGTGACTGGGGAAGATTGGGGATAAAGACCGAGATGGGGACTGGAACATGACACAGTTCAGCAGAGCTGCAGACTTCACTGGGAAGGAAAGGAGTTAAAATGTATAAGGAGAGCTGGAGTTGCTGTAATTTGCAGAGGTAGGCTTGTCAAAAAGGCATTTGTTCGGTATTCAGGAATGAGGATTAGAGCCAGCCACAGAATGTTTGATCACTAATAGGCTGCAGGTGTCTGCTATTGTCTCACTCCAGCTGCAGCAACAGCGTCAACTGCAGTGAGGATCATGTTCCGATCATTACTTCTGGCTTATTTCCAGACTCTGAGATTTTATAAAAGGGCATTTCTGGTGTCGTACTGCTTTTCCTTGCTGCACTTCCTATCTAACCCCAATCATCTCCTCCTTTACCTCTCCCCCGCACCGTTCCACTCCCTTCCCTCTTGCTGGTATACGGATTGATAGACTCTCCTCCCAATCACTCCTCCAGTATCTCCACTGTGACTCCACGCAAATGGCCGGGAATGTGCTGTGGACCCCCCCCTCACCCCTCCGGAGATAATTCAGTGAGTGGCTGGACCAAGTAAGACCCATTCCTTTCCTCATGAGATGTTCCATCCCAAGAGGTGGAGAGAAAGAATTGCACTGATGTATCGTGACGTTGGTCGCAGTCCAAGGTGATGCTTTTGAATCACAGGTGCTTTTGGAATGTGGCCAATCTATGCACAGCAAGATCTAACAAACACTAATCAGATAATAAGGAGATGGTGTGTCTTTTCTTTGGGTGACACTGATTGAGGGATAGTCTTGGCTGGTAGCCGGGGATAACTCCTCTGCTCTCCTTTGGAATGGGATCATTTGCACCTGACCAAGCTGAATTTCAGTTCAACGCCTCGTCTGATCGATGGCACCTTCAGAACTGCAGCCCTCTCCCAGTACTAGATCGTCATGTGGGACCCAGCACCCGCTTCTGTCCTCATGAGGTATCCTCTTCCCCTGTAGTGGGTGGCTGGGGTAGGCCATTGAACGCGCAATGAATGAGCCAGAAATTTTGACCTTGCTGGCATCCCCTAACCCTCTTTCACATTATAACAAGGAAGGAAAAGATAGGGAGTGATAAGTTTCCAATTCATTGTTCTTCTTTAGCTGAGCACAGTGGTATGAAAGGGTAGCCCTGAGCTGCTGGCCAAGGCGATAGGGAGCAGACCCCAGGGATCAGACTCCGTTCACAGGTCTCTGGTAGCTTGTGACACACTAAGGCCTCAGTAGTTCTTACCTTGTGTAAGGTCTCAGGGACCTCTGGTGAGGTTCAGGAAAGAAATGGATAACTCACTGCAAACCCCCAGGGTGTGAAATTGGATGGCGTCTGTCTCAAGGTGAGCAGGGACCGGGAAGGGCGGCACCCACAGAGGTGTTGGAGTTTGGGTGGAATTCCTTTGCCCCCACTGAAGAAAATAGAACCATTTTCTGAACAACCATTTCTTGTATAGTTCCCCTCTAAGGGAATGGGCACATCATGGCTTTGTCTAAAATCGCATCTGAAAGTGCTGGGGAAACTAGCAGCATCTGTGGAGAGAGACAAAAAACACAGCTAGCATTTTGAGACTGGTATGACAGATTAGATTACTTACAGTGTGGAAGCAGGAATTGAACCCGGGTCTCTGGCGCTGGGAGGCAGCAATGCTAAACACTGTGCCACCGTGCCGCCCACAGGTTTTAAACAGATCAAGAAACTCACGACTGGGCATCCATGGGGTGCTGTGGGCCATCGACAGGAGGCAGGATCATACTCCAACATAATCTGCAGCATCGTGGCCCGGCATATCCCCCCACTCAACCATAACCACCACGCCACGGGATCAACCTTGGCTCAACAGAGAGTGCAGGAGGGCATGCCGGGAGCAGCACCAGGCGTACCTGACAATGAGGTGACAGCTTAGTAAAGATCCCAAATGGGAAAGGAGAAAAGCCAAAGATACAGCTAACTCCAGGAAAGATAAGAAAGTCATAGACTCACAGAGGTGTACAGCAGGGAAACAGACCCTTCGTCCAACCCGTCCGTGCCGGCCAGATATTCCAACCTAATCTAGTTCCACCTGCCAGTACCCAGCCCATATCCTTCCAAACCCTTCCTATTCATATACCCATCCAAACGCCTCTTAAATGTTGCAATTATACCAGCCTCCACCACTTCCTCTGGCAGCTCATTCCATACACGTCCCACCCTCTGCATGAAAAAGTTGCCCCTTAGGTCTCTTTTATATCATTCCCCTCTCACCCTAAACCTATGCCCTCTAATTCTGGACTCCCCCAACCCAGGGAAAAGACTTTGTCTATTTATCCTATCCATACCCCTCATAATTTTGTAAACCTCTATAAAGTCACCCCTCAGCCTCCGATGCTCAGGGAAAACTGCCCCAGCTTGTTCAGCCTCTCCCTGTACCTCAAATCCTCCAAACCTGGCAACATCCTTGTAAATCATGTCTGATCCCTTTCACGTTTCACAACATCTTTGTGATAGGAAGGAGATCAGAATTGCATGCAATATTCCAACAGTGGCCTAACCAATGTCCTGTACAGCCACAACATGACCTCCCAACCCCTGTACTCAATACTCTGACCAAGAAAGGAAAGCATACCAAACGCCTTCCTCACTATCCTATTTACCTGTGACTCCACTTTCAAGGAGCTAGGAACCTGCACTCCAAGGTCTCTTTGTTCAGCAACACTCAGTAGGACCTTACCATTAAGTGTATAAGTCCTGCTGAGATTTGCTTTCCCAAAATGCAGCACCTCACATTTATTTGCATTAAACTGCATCTGCCACCTCTCAGCCCATTGGCCCATCTAATCAAAGTCCTGTTGTAATCTGAGGTAACCACCTTTGCTGTCCACTACACCTTCAACTTTGGTGTCATCTGCAAACTTACTAACTATGCCTCTTATACTCGCATCCAAATCATTTATATAAATGATGAAAAGTAGAGGGCCCAGCACCGATCCTTGTGGCACTCCACTGGTCACAGGCCTTCAGTCTGAAAAACAACCCTCCATCACCACCCTCTGTCTTCTTCCTTTGAGGCAGTTCTGTATCCAAGTGGCTAGTTCTCCTTATATTCCATGCAATCTAACCTTGCTAATCAGTCTCCCATGGGGAACCTTGTCGAACACCTTACTGAAGTCCATATAGATCACATTTACCGCTCTGCCCTCATCAATCCTCTTTGTTACTTCTTCAAAAAAAATCAATCAAGTTTGTGAGACATGATTTCCCATGCACAAAGCCATGTTGATTATCCCTAATCAGTCCTTGCCTTTCCAAAGGCATGTATATCCTGTCCCTCAGGATTCCCTCCAACAACTTGCCCAACACTGAGGTCAGGCTCACTGGTCTATAGTTCCCTGGCTTGTCCTTACCGCCCTTCTTAAACAGTGGCACCACATTAGCTAACCTCCAGTCTTCCAGCACCTCACTTGACTATTGATGATACAAATATCTCAGCAAGAGGCCCAGCAATCAGAATAGGGCCCCTCAAAGATCAGCAAGGCATCCTTTGTGTAGAGCTGCAGGAGATGTTGGGGGGGGGAGTGGGGATACTATACGAGTATTTTGCATCAGTATTCACTGTGAAGAAGGGCATAGAAGATATAAAATGTGGGGAAAATAGTTGGTAACATCTTGAAAAGTGTCCATATTACAGAGGAGGAAGTGCTGGATGCTTGAAATGCATAAAAATGAATAAATTTCCAGGACCTGATCAAGTGTACCCTAGAACTCTGTGGGAAGCTAGAGAAGCGATTGTTGAACCCGTTGCTGAGATATTTGTATCATCAATAGTCACAGGTGAGGTGCTATAGGGAGAGGCTGAATAGGCCAGGGCTGTTTTCCCTGGAGCGTCGGAGGCTGAGGGGTGACCTTATAGAGGTTTATAAAATCATGAGGGGTATGGATAGGATAAATAGACAAAGTCTCTTCTCTGGGGTGGGAGAGTCCAGAACTAGAGGGCATAGTTTGAGGGTGAGAAGGGAAAGATATAAAAGGGACCTAAGGGGTAACTTTTTCACACTGTTTTTTTTCTCTTGTACATTTGGAGTTTTGCCTGTGGCAAGTTTGCTAAGAGTTTGGTGGTTGAAAAAAAGGTAGCTTTGCAGCTGACGTGACGGGCCATTATCTGCTCTTTCGAGGTGCACTCCACCTTCTGATTTCTGATTCCTTTTGCTCTTCAGTAACTCATTCCCAAACTGTCATGTTAGCTATGAATCTCTAAGAAAGGTGAGTGTTTGTTTCAAGCACTGAAGATTTTGTCTGCATCAAATATGTTAACAGGACACTGTTTCGCAGATGTGAGAGTGATCAGTGTATTCAAAATGTGCCGTTCTGTGAAGACACAGAATCATCAATTTGGAAACCAGGATGCAGTAAGATTTATCTATTCATTCCTCTGTAATAAATTGTACTGACTGAATTTTATCTAAGGATAGCCTGGCCCTTAGATAAGGTCAATTAAACCCTTGTGGGCTGTTTGTTGTTGACATTAATTACTCAGTATTTAATCTATGCTGCTTTATAAGGAATGTAAATGTACTTAAACAGAATCCTCACAATGTGGAAGCAGGCCATTTGGCTGATCAAATCCCACTGACCTTCCAAAGCGCATCCCACCCACCCACCTTACCCTATCCCTGTAACCCTGCATTGCCCACAGCCAATCCACCTAACCTGCATGTCTTTGGACTGCGGGTGGAAACCAGAGCACCCACTGGAAATCCACACAGACACAGGGAGAACGTGCAAACAGTAGCCTGAAGTGGAATCAAACCTGGGACCTTGGTGCTATGAGGCAGCAGTGCTGGCCGCTGTGCTGCCAAAGAAACGATGTTATGGGGCCAGGATTTGATGAAGTCATAGCTGTGGTGGCGGGGCACTACCTACCATGCCAACAAGGACCAAAGGTACCACCAGCAGCTCCTTCACATGAGCAGGATTGCTCAATGTAGCCTGCGTGAAGTCATCGGGATTGACAGATAAGTGAGCAAAGCAAAAAACTGAGCTCAGAGCGAACAACGATCAGAAGGAAAAATTTACGAATTGCATCTGGTGTTAGAAATTATTTTTTTTTTAAAAATCGGAATGATTGAAAATTGGAAAAGCAGGGAGCAGAAACTGCTCTCCTGGGTCAATCCCAGCTACTGAGCCATTGGGTTTCCTGAGCTGGCGATTCCGGGGCTCTTGGCCTGGAGCTGTAGGACTTCTAGATAATTCGAGCGAACACGAGGAACAGAAGGAAGAAACACACAGGAGTGGGAAGCTGAAATACTGAACCGAAAATCCACAAAAGGTGTCAAGAAGGTGTCAGGCTTGATCTTACTGTATTCAGACTGACCACAGAGCAGCTCTGAGGGGGTCTATACATGACCTCTCTTTCTCTGGCCAACAGTGGGGAAAATGAGACGCAATTTCAGCTCCTAATGGCCATTCCACCACCCTTGCTGGTGGCCCACATCTGGCTCAGCTGAATGAAAGCAACCATTTTTAAGCAACATGCTTGGACCTGCCATGACACACTCCAGGGTTGGAACCTAGCTGTTCTGGCCCAGAGGTAGGTACACTACTACTGTCTCAAAAGACCTGAACCCAGCCCGACTCTGACGCTTTTCTGTCGGTCAACATTGTGGTGAGTGGGCTATGGTTGGGAGGGACGGGTGACTTTACCATTAAATATCCCAAAGCTCTCCATCAGAGGGAGTTTCCTCACCTCAGACTAACAAGTTGATACTGATTATGATGACTAGTCAATAACTCCATTTATCATTGTATCAAGTAATTAACAGGATGGTAGAAAGTGAAGAGATGCACTTTGGTCTTTATTTGTGTGTTAACTGTGCCTTAGTTCAGGTCCCACTCTAGTACTTGATCACCATGTTCACCGCTAAGCTACCCTTGGGCACTGAGGAAGCATGCACTGGTGAAGGCCCAACCCTTTTAGACAAGATGCAGAAATAAGATCCTGTTTGGAGCTTATAAATTTGTGAAGAAACTTATGGTGCCACTTCCAAGAGCGGCTGAGGAGTTATCCTTTGGTGTCCTGGCCAATATTTATTCCTCAAACGACCTGACAACAATGATTGTTGTTGTTTGGGACAGTTGGCACAGTTTAAATTAGTGCACTGCTCCCCGTGTTGTAACAGTGACCACAATGCAACACTTCCTTGCCTATTAGGCACTTTGAGACAGAGTTTACTGATCACAAATTAACACGTCTTTTTGCTGTAATCTCCATTTCCATTGAAGTCAACTGAAGTTTATCTTTGATTCATTTATGCTTGTGAGCACTGCGGGCTGGCCAAGCATTTATTGCCCGTCCCTAGTTGCCCTTGAGAAGTGGTGGTGAGCTGCCTTCTTGAACTGTTGCAGTCAATTTGCTGTCAGTACAGTTGTTAGGGAGGGAATTTCAGGATTTTGACCCAGTGACAAAGTTGATATATTTCCAATCAGGATGGAGAGTGGCTTGGAGTGGAATTTGCAGATAGTGGTGTTCCCATGTATCCGCTGTTTTTCTAGATGGAAGTGGTCATGGATTTGGGAGGTCCTGACAATGGGAATGAACAGTGAGCTAACAGTTCAGCTATTACCTGCTTTGTACCATTCACCCTAGAACAATTCCTACACTTACTTTGCATCAGTGTTCACTGAGGAACGGGAGGTGATGAATGCTGAGGTTAGAGATACAAGTTTGTTTACTTTGGATCACATTGACATAAGGGGCAATTATGTGTTGGGTAGGCTAAAGGATATTAAGATGGACAAATCCCCAGGACCGGTTGGGATCTATCCCAGGTTGCCGAGGGAGGCTAGAGAGGAAATAGCTGGGGCCCTTTGTGGCATCCTTAAACATAGGTGAGATGCCGGAGGACTGGAAGGTTGCTCATGTTGTCCTCCTGTACAAGAAGGGTAGTAGGGATAGTCTGGGTAATTACAGACCAGTGAGTCTGACATCAGTGGTGGGAAAAAAGCTGGAGAAGATACCAAGGGATAGGATCTATTTATATTTGGAAAAGAATGGGCTTATCAGTGATAGGCAACATGGTTTTGTGCGGGTGAGATCGTGCCTTACCAACTTAATAGAGTTCTTTGAGGAAGTAACAAAGTTGATAGATGAAGGAAGGGCTGTGTATGTCATATACATAGACTTTAGTAAGGCATTTGATAAGGTTCCCCATTGTAAACTAATAGAGAAAGTGAAGCCACATGGTGTATAGGATGTTCTAGCTAGGTGGATAAAGAACTGTTTGAGCAACTGGAGACAGAGAGTAGTAGTTGAAGGGAGTTTCTTGAAATAAGACCATAAGAAATAGGAGTGGAAGTAAGGCCATTCGGCCCATCGAGTCCACTCCGCCATTCAATCATGGCTGATGGGCATTTCAACTCCACTTACCAGCATTCTCCCCGTAGCCCTTAATTCCTCGTGACATCAAGTGGAAATGGAGAAAGGTGACCAGTGGTGTTCCACAGGGGTCAGTGTTGGGGCCACTGTTGTGTGTGATGTACATAAATGATCTGGAAGAGGGCATTGGTTGCCTGATCAGTAAGTTTGCAGATGACACGAAGATTGGTGGAATAGCAGAAAGTATAAGGCACTGTCAAAGAATACAGGAAAATATAGATGGACTGGACAATTGGGTGGAGAAGTGGCAGATGGAGTTCAATCCAGACAAATGTGAGGTGATGCATTTTGGGAAGTCTATTGCTAGAGTGAACCAAACTGTAAATGGAAGAGCCTTGGGAAAAGTTGATGAGCAGAGAGCTATTGGAGTTCAGGTCCATTGTACCCTGAAGGTTGCTGCAAAGGTGAATAAAGTGGGCAAGAAGGCATATGGTATGCTTGCCTTCATCGGACGGGGTATTGAGTATAAGAGCTGGCAGGTCATGTTAAAATTGTGCAAGACATTGGTTTGGCCACAGATAGAATACTGTGTACAGCTCTGGTCACCACATTACCAAAAGGATGTGGATGTTTTGGAGAGGGTGCAGAGAAGGTTTACAAGGATGTTGCCTGGTATGGAAGGTGCCAGCTATGAAGAGAGGTTGAGTAGGTTAGGATTGTTTTCATTAGAAAAAAGGAGATTGAGGAGGGACCTGATTGAGGTTTACAAAATCATGAAGGGTATAGACAGGGTGGATAGAGATAAGCTTTTTCCCAGGGTGAGGGGGATTCAATAATGAGAGGTCACTTTTTCAAGGTGAGAGATGATAAGTTTAAGGGGGATACACATGGAAAGTACTTTACACAGAGGGAGGTAGGTGCCTGGAATGTGTTGCCAGCAGAGGGGGTGGAGGCAGGTACGGTAGATTCATTTAGGATGCGTCTGGACAGATGCATGAGTAGGTGGGGAGCAGAGGGATACAGATGCTTAGGAATTGGGCGCCAGGTTTAGACAATAGATTTGGATCAGCTCAGGCTTGGAGGGCCGAAGGGGCTGTTCCTGGGCTGTAAATTTTCTTTTCTCTTTCTTCTTTTTTGAATGGATATGGGAGTTTTGGAGAATGGGGTAATAGCTATAAAAGCCATTTCTGAATCAGCTAATTGTGGGTGTGAACCTCAGTTCAGAGACTTCAGCATCCAATCCAAATTAAAAATCAGGCACTGTGCTGAGGGACAGCTACTGTGTCATCGGCACCCTTCAACTGAAACATTTAACTGAGACTCCACCTGCTATTTCAGATAAACCATTTAACGTACAGCAAGGGAATTTTCTCTGCTATTGGAATTTTCTCCTCTGTCCCAATTAAAATTTATTCCTCAACTAACTTCACTAAAGTGGATCATTTGAGCAGTATCTCGTTGCCGGTCATGAGAAATCATTTGGCTAAACTGGCCTCCACATTTCCTAGATTACAATAAGACTTAATTGACTGTAATGTGCTTTGGGACATCCTGAAATGTGCTACAGAAATACAAGTGCTTTCTACAGTAACTAATAGGCACAATACCAGTTGGGAAGCACAAATTATGGCTCTAGATCTAGCACAGCCTGTCATTATAGAGGCAGTACACCAAAGATTTACCAGATTGATTCATGGGATGGCAGAACTGATGTCTAAGGAGAGATTAGCTTGGTTAGGGTTATACTCATTGGAGTTTAAAAGAATGAGAGGCATCTCATATGTAGGAAACATGTTCCCGGTGATGGAGGAGTCCAAAAGCAGGCTAAGGGATAAACCTTTCAGCACTGAGAGGAGCTGAAATGCTTTCGCACAGGTAAGTAGTGAGCCTGTGGAATCCACTGCCACAGGAAATGGTTGAAGCCCAAACATGTGTGTGTTCTCAAGAAGGAAGTAGATATTAGGTGTTGTGGCTGAAAGGATCAAGGGATATGAGGGCATGATAGAATAAGGGATTCCTGATGAAGGGCTTATGCCCGAAACGTCGAATTTCCTATTCCTTGGATGCTGCCTGACCTGCTGTGCTTTAACCAGCAACATGTTCAACTGTGATCTCCAGCATCTGCAGACCTCATTTTTTACCCTTATTGAGCTCAATGGTCAGCCATGATCATATTGAACAGTACAGCAGGCCTGAGGGGCTGAATGGCCTACTCTAGCTCCTATTTTTTGTGTTTCTGAATGCCTGCAAAAATACCAATAACCTGTGAGGAAATGTTGGAAACGATGTAGCAATTCACCTGCTGCTTGAGCTCCCAAAACCAAATATAGGGATGCAGATGTTTCCATCGTGACGGAATGAGCTGGTAACTGTGTGATTTTGTACAATGAGTGATAAAGAGAAAGCTTAAAATGTGCACAAGTTGGGAGTGTAAAAGCCAATCTCCTTTTTTAAGTACATCCCTTTTCACAGAACATGTGAGCTCATCAAAGGGAAAATTCTCCTTGCTGGAAATGAGGGTTATATTGTGTGTGTGTTTAATGAATAATGCTTGAGTACAGTATTTCTACATAGCAGCTACAATGACTACTTGTTTTTCTGTAGCACGGTTAACAGTGTGAATCTTCTCAATGTACTTCACAGAAATGTCAAATCCAACACTGACACACATAAGCACAAATTAGTCAAAGAAGTGAGTTTTAACAAGTATTGTAAGGGATCAGAGAAAGGATCAGAAAAGTGGTTGGAAGAGAGATACACAGACAGACAGATGGGTGTTTGTGAGAGAGATAGAGAGAGAGAGGTGTTTGAGAGATAGAGGGGTGTAGAGATGTTTAAGAGAGAGAGAGAGACACACACATAGTTGTTCGTGAGAGAGAGAGTCAGATGGGTGTTTGTGAGAGAGACAGAAAGGTGTTTGAGAGAGAGAGAAGTGTTTGAAAGAGAGATAGATGTTTGAGAGAAAGAGGGGCAAAGAGGCGTTTCAGAGAGGGAGAGACAGACAGAAGTGTTTGAGAGAGAGAGAGGGGGACAGAGAGGTGTTTGAGAGAAAGCGAGAGAACAGAGAGGAGTTTGAGTTAATAGGGGACAGGGAGGTGTTTGTGTGTGAGAGAGAGCTGTTTGAGAGGGAGAAAGGGACAGAGAACTTGATGGATTAAATGTAGGTGCAGAATTCCCTCCCTAAATGTGCACCTTCTCCTCCTTTCTCAAAGATATAACCCTGCGTCTGGGCTTGTTTATCAGTCAAGGGTAACCTACTGAACATTTCCAAAGTGAAGGATCCCAGCTTCAGTCACTTTTCTATATGAGCAACTAGTGCAGCGGAAAGGAAATGAGGAGAGACTTTCTGATCTTCTCATTCACTGAGTGAACACCAGCTTTGTTGGCAGGAACGAGTAAATGACCCAGTTTATATCAAGACTGTACATATATAGAAATATATGACTGTGTGTGGAACTTTCAACAGCTCCTTTTTTGTCCTTTTCAGCTGATGCATCACCTCCTTGGCGGCCCCCACTCCCCTACATTAATCTTTATGATACTTAAGTATTAAATCCACACAGATCAAAGGAGTCATTTGACATGATGGGCTGACTCAGCAACGCGGATTTAAAGCATTGTGTTGTCAGAAGTATTTTAAGCTTATTAGTTGTGTGATTCTCTGACATCAGAGGAGTCTGAGTAAAATAACGTCACTGTTGCTGGGTAACTTCCAACACCAGGTTACAATTAGTCCGCCCCATCCAGTGGGCAGACTTTCCAACTACTCTGACTAACTTCGGGAATTACTTTGGAAAGCAATTTTCTGTGCTGTCTGTGCGCGTGTG
Source organism: Hemiscyllium ocellatum (assembly GCF_020745735.1). Lineage (NCBI taxonomy): Eukaryota > Metazoa > Chordata > Chondrichthyes > Orectolobiformes > Hemiscylliidae > Hemiscyllium > Hemiscyllium ocellatum. The sequence goes on from NC_083414.1 coordinate 64,922,646, forward strand.
CAGAGGTCGGAATCGGAGGACACAGATTGAAGAGGAAGCTGAATAAATCGGGAATATTTATATTTGGCTGCCTCCCAGACAAAGGGGGGAGGTTTGGAAAATGACTCGGAATAAAGTAGAAAACAATGATCTGTGGAAGCTTTGTAAGCATTGCTTTTAAGTGGGAACAATTAGTTAGGCTTCCTGATACTTGGGCAGCACAGTGGCTCAGTGGTTAGCACTGCTGCTTCACAGCACCAGGTTCAATTCCAGCTTTGGGTGACAGTCTGTGTGGAGTTTGCACGCTCTCCCAGTGTCTGTGTGGGTTTCCTCCCACAGTCCAAAGATGTGCAGGTCAGGTGGGTTGGCTGTGCTAAATTGCCCGTCGTGTTAGGTGTATTAGTCAGAGGGAATGGGTTTGGGTGGGTTACCCTTTGGAGGATCGGGGTGAACTTGTTGGGCCAAGTGGCCTGTTTCCATGCTGTAGGGAATCTAATCTAAACAATGTCACTGCTAAATCCCACAGGGATGTAGTATTGGCTTCCTTTTTCGCTCACTATCTTGAAAATAGGTTCTGCAGCCCCTGCAACCCATTCCCTTATTCAGTCGGATCTTCAATGGTCTTACAATCTAGTTCTACTTAACCACCTCTGCTCCATCCACCTTAATACATTTACTGAACAAACGTCTATCTATCACAGGTATGATTTGAAGGAGCCGGTGTTGGTCTGGGGTGGACCAAGTTAAAAATCATAGTCCAAAGGTTTTATTTTGTGAAAGCTAGTGCTTCCAAATAAACTTGTTGGGGTATAATCTGGTGTTGTGTGAATTTTAACTTTATCGCAGACATTAGGTCTAGAGTATCACTCAGAGCATGGACACCCCAATTCTGGGATTCCTGACCCCATTCTGGTTTCCAAAGATTTGCATCTGCACACAAGAGAGGGATGCACAAAGTCAGACCGCCCGGTGCTCAGGACTACAGGCTCCACTGTGGGTTTGAGCACTTTTTACTTCCATTAATCTCCATCCCAAATGGAAAACAAATCAAAAATGCAGCCTGCTCCTGGGATTCTTTGATTGACAGTCTTTAAAATGCAAAACGTGTTCTTTCTGTCTTAGCAGTTAGATACTGTACCGTATGGTAGATCAGGGGTAGGTTTAGCTCGGATGGCTGGTATGTCATGCCCAGTAGCATAGGTTCAATTCCCGGCGACCATGAAAGTGTCTCCCTGCTTCTACCTTATCTATTCCCTTCATAATTTTATATGTTTCTATAAGATTATTCCTCATACTTATAAATTCCACTAAACAAAATCTCACTCTACTCAATCTCTCCTCATAAGCTAACCCTCTCATCTCTGGAATCGAACTAGTGAACCTCTTCTGCCCCCCCCCTTGGTGTCTCCAATGATTGTGAGCAAATGACTCAACACAGGCTGAGGATGGAATTTGTGAACTTCACGGGGTCAGTGCTATTGGTAGGAAAAGCACCTGCAGACTGTAGGGTACAGGTTTCCACTGTATTTACTTTCTCCTCATTTGGCAATTTGATATTTTTGAGGAATGATAAAAAAATCAACTTGGGTGGATAAGGGAAATAGTGGGGGATAAGGGAAATAGTAGGGGATAATGGAAATAGTAGGGGATAATGGAAATAGTGGGGGATAATGGAAATAGTGGGGGATAATGGAAATAGTGGGGGATAATGGAAATAGTGGGGGATAATGGAAATAGTAGGGGATAATGGAAATAGTGGGGGATAATGGAAATAGTAGGGGATAATGGAAATAGTGGGGGATAAGGGAAATAGTAGGGGATAATGGAAATAGTGGGGGATAAGGGAAATAGTAGGGGATAATGGAAATAGTGGGGGATAATGGAAATAGTGGGGGATAATGGAAATAGTGGGGGATAATGGAAATAGTAGGGGATAATGGAAATAGTGGGGGATAATGGAAATAGTGGGGGATAATGGAAATAGTAGGGGATAATGGAAATAGTGGGGGATAATGGAAATAGTGGGGGATAATGGAAATAGTGGGGGATAATGGAAAACAGGCAGCTGTGGCTGGGGCTGGGAAACCATCAGTGACATTTTGCATCACTCCCGCTAGGTTGTCACTTGCCTCCTTTGGAACGATCCCTTTGATTGGCCTGTGCTATATAATGTGAAGATGCTGGACTGTACCATGTCCAAACGCGGGTGAGACATGAGAACTTTACAAATGTTACCCTGACATTGTGGAGGAATCCTTGCGGTCCGGTGATATAGCGTCAGTAGGAGACTGCTGAACCCATCACAGATACCTACCAGAGGTATGTAGTGCCTGTGCTGACATCAACAGGAGCCTGCATTTCACTCGCGTCACTCAGGCCCTCAGGATAAATCCAATGCTAGCTTTACAACTTAGTGCAGTGTTTCTGAACTGTGGTGTCTGTTGTAAAGCAACCGTTATTTTGTACAGAGCAAGCTCTGACAAATGGCAATAAAAATGACCTCTAACCTCCTAACTGATATGGAGTAAGGATTAAGGTTGGCCAGACCACCAGGGGGAGCTCCACTTCTCTTTGTGATGGACACCAAAAGGAACCAGAACAAGAGGAAATGAACTTGGCTAAGTGACAGAAAACAGATGTGATTGGTTCATGAATGCATTTGCAGAGCGGAGAGAAGATTGCCGGGTGACAATGTTACAATCATTACTCTCTTTGATGCAATGACTAGACCTTGGAGCCGATTTCAACGTTTCACAATATGTAGATGACACAAAACTTAGACGTATTGTGAACTCTGAGGTGGATAGTGGCAGGTTTCAAAGGCAGGCTGATGGAATGGGCAGACAAGTGGCAGATGAAGTTTAATGCAGAGAAATATGACGTGATTTGTTTTGTCAGAAACTGCAGAGAAAAACAACATAAAGCAAAAAATTTGTGGAGAGCATAAATAAATTATTGAGGCTGGAGGGAGTAATTAAACATACAGGCTTTATGAATACAGGCAGACAGTACAAAAGGAAGGGCGTTGTGATAAATCTCGATGAATCACTGGTTCAGTCACAATTGGAGTATTTACATCCAGGCACAACAGCGGTGATATGAGGAAAAACCTTTTTGCACGGTGATAAGAAATACCTTCACCTAGAGTGTGGAGAGCTCGTGGTATTCTCTGCCTCAGAAAGTGGTTGAGGCCAAAACATTGAATGTTCATTTTTAAGAAGGAGTTAGATTTGGATCTTAGGATTAAAGGTGATGGGGAGAAAATGGAGTTGATGATCAGCCACGATCCTACTGCGTGATGGAGTAGGCTCGATGGGTCAAATAGCCTACACCTGCTCCTATTTTCTACATTTCCATGATTGCTAGGAGCTGGAATGCCCTGTCTCACAGTGTACTGGAGGCAATACAGTCATGGTTTTCGAAAAGAACATTATACCTAGAAGGGAAATTTGTCAGGCTACAGGAAAGTGGGGACCAGGTCCATTGCTCATGCAAAGAGCTAGCATGAACATGTTGGGCTGAATGGTTCACCTTTTGTGTTCACCTGCAGTCAGACAGGGCCTCACTTTCATGTCTCATCTGCAAGCTGACAACTCTGGTAGAACTGCATTGAGATGGCAGCCGGGGCATGTGCTTATATTCCCTGTACTCGACCTCACAATGTTCCACCGTCCCAGGCAAGACTGAGTGATCTGATTGATTCCTGTCATATGTACCAAGATGCAGTGAAAAGTGTTGTTTCGTGTGTGCTATACAGGCAGATTGTACCCTGCAAGGTAGAGGAACAGTGCAGAATGCAATGTTACCGCTGCAGAGAGAGAGATCAGAATTAACATTTGAGCGGTCCATTCAAAAGTCTGATAAGAGTAGGGAGGAATCAATTTGTACAAACATTCAAACTTTTATGTCTTCTGACTGATGCAAGAGAGGGTGGAAGACTGTTTTAACAGGAACTGTGGCTGATCCAGATTACAAATGTAAAAGTACCAGTTGTCTGGATCTTGACTGTGCATAAGTGGCTTAAATTGTCCTGGATCAAACAGACAGACAGCTCAGTATCACAAACTCACAGACCACACTGGGATATGAACACGGCTGGGCTGGGAAATACAAAACTACAGGCCGTTGTTTGGTCAGGCAGAGCTGTGCCCTCATCAGGACAAATGCAAGAGTGCCCCATTTCAGATAATCCACGCCAGTTACTTCTGCAGCAGCTACAGATGCTGATTGATTGACAGTCAGAATGAACAGTGACGTTACGAAGCATGTTTCAAATCGGAAGAGGAAAACCGATTTCCGAAACATTGATCACAGCAATGAAGTCAGTTTAGGAGCCATTCACAGGGCTACAACTTCTCTGTAAGGAATTGGGCTGTGTGGCGAATACTGCCCTGAATGTGAAAGCTAACACTCTATCATTTTCAGAAAGGTGCGGGCTCTGGTAATTTATAGCTGAAAATGTGCTGCTGGAAAAGCGCAGCAGGTCAGGCAGCACCCAAGGAGCAGGGGAATCGACGTTTCGGGCATGAGCCCTTCTTCAGGAATCTTATGCCCGAAACGTCGATTCTCCTGCTCCTTGGATGCTGCCTGACCTGCTGCGCTTTTCCAGCAACACATTTTCAGCTCTGATCTCCAGCATCTGCAGTCCTCACTTTCTTCTGGTAATTTATACTCATTAAAGGCGAGGCCTGGTTTTCAGTGCTAACACAGCTGTGAACTCAACTCCACAGGAATCCCAGTCGACCAGTTTTCAATTTGAAGTAGCGCTTGTTCTTCTCTTAAAGAAGAAACCACTTATCATCGGGCCCTCAGAGATTTTCAGATAAATCAGAGCACGGAGGTGTTAAAATACTCTCATTTCCCAGAGATCAGACAGCTCTACAGTCCAGGAATCTAGCTCTGCAGAAAGGAGCATCATCTAAAAGGAGGAGGAACAGGTTAGATGCCACAAGTTATTTCCCATTTGTAGTGATGTACTGAGATTCGGGTGTACATCAGTTGAAAAGCTTTCATCTGCATCCTTCATGGGTGGATCTCATGTGAAATTGTATTAATGTTGAACTGGCCACCCTGAGAATGCAACTGAATGTAATCAGGACTGTCCTTAAAGGCAGATGACACCCAATAGCATAAAATCATAGAATCCCTACAATGTGGAAGCAGGCCATTCAGCCCATTGAGTCCACACCGGCCGCCCCCAAGAAGACCAACCCACCCACCCATCCTTGTAACCATGCAATTCCTGTGGCCAACCCAGACATCCCTGGGCATTATGGGTAATTTAGCATGGCCAATCCACCTGACCTGCACATCGTTGGACTGTGGGAGGAAACCAGATCAAATCCGGGGGGGGGACACGGGGAGAATGTGCAAACATCACATGGACAGTCACCCAAGGCTGAAATCGAAACCAAAGCGCCTAGTGCTGTGAGATAGCAGTGCTAACCACTGAGCCACTGTAGACTGGCAGAAGTCAGAATGACCAAGGTAGCCCAAAAGAGGAGTACACCTCATATTTTCAGGATACGTATTTTTAAAACATAGGTTTACAACAAGCCAGAAAGCAGGCTATACCAGACCTGGTATTGAGTGATGAAATCAAATTCATTATTTATTGCATCGAAAGGGTGCCCTTACGTAGCAACAAACATAATATGATCGGGAGAGAGAGGTCTGAGGTAAGTGCAAGACTATATTTTTAAATTGCGATAAGGAAAGTTATAGGGGCAAGAAGCAGCATGAAATTGGCCAATTAGGTTAGAGGATCAGTCGATGAATTGGCAGACCTTTAGGACGGTATTTCAGATACTGAAGCAGTCCGTGTACACATGCAGCGAAATGTGTTCAATATTCAAATGGCAAGTAACATTCACGCCACACAAATGCCAGACAATGACCATCTCCATAACAGACAATCAAAACCCCGCCCTGTGCCATTCAATGGTGTTACCATCACTGAATTCCCCACTATCAACATCCTTAGGGGGTTATCATTGACCAGAAACTCAATTGGACGCAAAGGCGACAAAAGCCGGTCAAAGAATACTGCAGAGGGTAACTCACCTCCTGACTCCCCAAAGCCTGTCCACCATCTACACGGCACAAGTCAGGAGGGGGATGGAATACTCCCCACTTGCCTGGATGGCAGCTCCAACAACACTCAAGAAGCTTGACACCATCCAGGACGAAACAGCCTACTTGATTGGCACACATCCACAACACCCACCCCCTCCACCACTGATGCTCAGTAGGAGCAGTATGTACTATCTACAAGATGCATCACAGTCTCACCACAGTCCGGGGAGTGGGTCATGATTAGTCCTGCATGTCCAGAGCAGGCAGTCAGGGGATTCGCAGTTTGTCAGTCAGTGAGTGATCAGGAATCAGCAGTCAGGAGTGAAACAGAAACTGTTCGAGAAGTGCAGCATAGCTGGCAGCATCTGCAGAGAGAAATCAGAGTTGGCTTTTTGGGTCAAGCGACCCTTCCTCAGAACGGGTCTGTCTGTCTTGGAGAGACTGTCTGTCCAAGTCTGTCAGGGGTGATCCCCGGACAGTTCTGAGATGTCACTGAATGATGAGGGATTACCAGACAACAGGTTGAGGTAGGGAGGTGCAGGGTCACATTGCTTGGGTTGGGAGGTGGCAACCTGGGATGCAAAGGGGACAAGGATAGTGAAGATGAGAAATTTGACGTGCAAGGGGGCTGGAGGCGATAGTGCATGGGAGGAGGTGGTGCTCTGGGACTGAGAAAGTGATAGGTCGTCTCCACCACCATGGCTTTGACAGGAGGAATGTGGAGAATGATAGTGGGCAGGACCAATAGGAAGAGATGAGGTTCAGTGGGTAAGGATGAGAGTTGGAGTTGTAACTCCAAGACATAAAGGACTATGAATGGTGTTGGTTGGGGAAGGGGTTGGGGGCACGGGAGAATAGTAGTGTTGGTTGTCCAAGGAATGCCAGGTAGGAAGAGAATCGGGAGGTTTGTGGAAATGGGATGGTGTCAAGCTTCTTGAGTGTTGTTGGGGCTTCCGCCATCACACTCCTGACTTGTGCCTTGCGGATGGTGGGAAGGGGACGGGAAGCTGAGAACCAGGCTCAGAGTTTGCTGTGAGCTGCATTGTTCTGTGATCTCTCGATTCCTAATTCCCAGATTGAACGTGGCTTTGGCCACATCTGGAGGGGGTGGAGTCCATTTGTTTTTCTGTCCCAAAATGTCTGAGTGATGGGAGATTCTCCAAAAGGAAAACTGCATCAATTGTGCACATGGCAGAGTACATTTGCGATTGTAATACAGTGCATGGGGAATGCCTGTAATGTCTGACTGTGTGTGTGTGGAGGTCAAATGCTGGTCACAGGTACGTCTGACCATGATTTTGGTCATTGCAGATTGAAGATAGTCATTTCTGTGAAGCAGAAGGAATATCAGAGAATTCAAAATGGCTTTTATGGTTCATAAATCACAAAGACAATCCCAGACCTGGGGACTGCACAGCAGCATAGAATTGATTCCTTCTCACTTTAATGGGTAAGTATTACAGTATTGGTATAATAATCTCTGTCAGATGACTGGTGCTACATTCACTAGCTCAGGTCCAATGTCAAATTCCCACCCATGCGGAGGTATTTTGTGGCCTTCCATGTTGGGGTGCTGCATGGCCCACTGTCGAGGAGTATGCTGACTGCTCACATCACTAAGGACCTGCCCTGTTTCTTGCGTTCCCCACACGGGTTCATCGATGGATCCATCTGGAGCAGAGGGGGTTCCCATTGCTGTTGCTGCTCACAGCGCAGGGGCAGAGGAACGGAGGAGGAACAGATCAGACAGCAAGGCCGGGACCAGCAGCGACCAACCGGCCTCCCCAGGAAACAGTCACGGCTGAAGTTCCCCTCAGAATGTGCAGGAGGCTCAGATTCCACGGTCGTCAATGACATTAGTGCAAGGCACAGTGTAAACTCAGACTGAGGATGTCCCAGGACACTATCACTGAACTACAACCAGCTGCTGCAGTAGGAGCTGTGACCTGAAGCAGTCGGGGGATCAGGGGGTAGGATGGGGGGGGTGAATCTATCCCCGTTGGCATCAAGGTGACAGCTGCAATGAACATTTAAGCAATCGTCACCTTCCAGGAAGCCCCTGGGACCGTGTGGGATCTCCCAATCCTCACCCAACAAAGATCACGGTACTTGTTTGCCTGTGACACACTCAGTGCCACAGCCCCAGGCAGTGGTGATATAGCTGGCCTCCCCCAGGTAAAGGGTGCAGTAGACTGCACACAGGCCATTAGTTCAAGATTAGAGGGAAAAGGAAGAAAGGGAACCTGAGGGGCACTTTATTTACACAGAGGGAGGTACGCCTGTGGAATAAGCTGCTAGTGGAAGTGGTTAAGGCTGGTACATTCATGTTTAAAAGGCATTTGGACAAATCACAAGTAGGGAAGGATTGGAAGGAAATGGGGCCAAGTGCAGGGAAATGGGGTTAGCGTGGACGGACATTTTGGTCAGCACGGACCAGTTTGGGCCAAAGGGCCTGTCTCTGTGTTGTAGGACTCTCGGACTCTATGACCTCACATCCGTAATATAACTGAGGTCATCAATGGGAAAGGGCTCCATTCCATCAAAGTCCAACTGGTTATAGACTTAAAAGTCAATGGAAGCTGTCATGTTACCTGTACCTTTGAGAATTCTTATGTTTTGCTGCTTTTGAGGGCCCAGATGCCGTGGAAGGATGGTTACTGAGGAACAAGGGTCACCCTCTGTCTGTGCTGTTAATGACTCTCAATCCCCCTGAGATGGAGCACAGATAAAATACAGCCCATTCTTTGACCAGGCCCAAGGTGGAGCAGACAATAGACCTCCTGAAGATGAGGTAGTGCTGCTGTTTGAACCGGTCCGTGGGATAGTTGCAGGGTACTCCAGAGAGAATCAGTGCGCTGTTTATTCCTAGCATGCTGTCCTTGTCACAATTGGAGGGGGCAAAGAGGTGATGTGATGGAGGCTGACAGGCCAAGAGGGCAAGGAGGAGAACATTGAGCAAGAGGAACATCACTTTCTGCATGATAGAGCACAGTGACATCAAACACGACAAGCCAGACAAAACTCAATTGACCTTGGCTCCAGTAGATGACAGCTGGGTACAGTGATCACTCATTGACTGGAAGATCATTGGTGGCTGAAAGACCAATCCTCCCTTTCTGTTCCAAGAGGCAAATGCGATTTCTGTTTGCCTGATTTTGGTTCTGCTTTCGGTCTTGGTGAACAGTGTGATTATTTTGAAGCATTAGAAAGGTTTCCCTTTAAGTGATGACCAACCATTGAACTATGGTTAAAAAGTGCTGGGATTTGGTGGCATTAAAGAAGTGTAGCAGTGACTTAGACAGGTCAGTGAGACAGGATATGGCTAAGCACGTGAAACTATGGGGCTTGGTGCTTATACAGTGTTCGATGTAGGAATGTGCAGTTATATGTGCAAAGAAGTAAGCATTACTGGTGCCAACTGCGCGCTGTGGGAAACCGCGCGCTTGTGGTTGCTGTGCCACTCTGTACACAGTGTAGACTCACCCTGCATTGCCAGTTCCTGACTGGGTGAACTGGCGGGGGTTCCAAGACGGCGCTGGCACCAGGGATCCTGGCAGTGGTGAACACATCCACCTGTGGTGACTGGGAGAACTGTGCTGGCACTGGGCAAAAGGGGTGCCTTAGGGAAGGCGGGACCTCATCAAAGATGCAGCTTTGAGACAGTTGCACGAGAAAAGCCGCAGAGAGAAACATTCCAGGAAATCCGATGAAAATGACACAGCTGATTTCTGGCAAGATTCAATCGAATGGTCATGCTTGTCTGTCCTTTGGTTAACCATTGTCTGGGAGATTACAGGCTTGTAGATGAATGTGGGATATTCCTTCTCTGCACTACAAGCCTCCCCATAGAGTCACACAGCAGAGAAACAGACCCTTCGGTCCAACCAGTTCATGTCCAACATAATCTCAAACTAAACTAGTCCCTCCTGCCTGCTCCTGGCCCATACCCCTCCAGGCCTTTCTTATTTGTGTACTTATCCAAATGTCTGTGTAAGGTTGTAATTGTACCTGCATCCATCACTTCCTCAGGAAGTTCATTACACATGCGAACCACTCCCTGTGTAAAAACATTTGCCCCTCATGTCTTTTTAACGTTCCTCCTCTCACCTTAAAAATGTGCCCCTAAGTCTCAAAATCTCCCATCCCAGGGAAAAGATAACTCCCATTAACTCTATCTACACCCCTCATTATTTTATAAACGTAAGTTTGCCTCTCAACCTCCTGTGTTCTGGTGAAAAAGTCCCGGCCTATCCGGTCTTTCTTTATACCTCAAACTTTCCATGTTTATTTTACCGCCCTTGTACCCAGTGACTGTAACCTAACTGAAATGGAATAAAACCAGTGGACTCATTGGGTCGGTCTCTGACAGTGAGCAGAAGATCTATTCGTTTATGTCAGTCTTGGGGGTTCTTGTGACGCCCTACGTTGCCATGGACTATTGTCCTCAGAGCCTGCTGGTACAGTTCTAGTGTGCTCTGTGACTGTGAGTGATAGAGTGAGGACCTCTGCTGGACCACGCAACCGGGATTATCCCATGTCTTCCTGGAATACTTTGGATGTGAAATTCGAGGCCTGGATCTCAATGGGCAAACCATACAAACTGTTAGAATTGGGTCAGTTCCCCCACCCACTGTGTCGGGGGAGATGGTTCTCAGGGGAACAGCCCCTGGGAAATGGGGGTGGGGCCATGTTCACGACATTAGGATATATTGGTCACTCCTTGCCCCCTCCCCACCCCACCCCTTTCTGTTTCGTGCAGGACTCTGACGGGGTGTACACTAACGCCTTGTCGAAGGCTTCCCCCCAGACGCAGCACGGGGATCACAGAGTTATGGTGGGCAGGGGTTATCCCACAAACTGGGCAGGGGCAGCAGCTTCTGTAAAACCTCTCCCTATGGAGTTGTGGCCGGTAAGAAACAAACACAGCACGATCCCGGTTTGGGTTTTGCTGATAGCGACATTCCCAGCCATTGGAATCCTCTCAGCTAGCCGCAGGGTTTCCCTGTGGAAGCCCAGTGACCCCGCACATACCTGGTGGTCAGTGCTCACCTCTGGTCTGCAGGTCAGTGAGGGTCTCCGTTTCCCATCCTTTGTTACATGGGAACATTCCGGTCCGGCTTCGGCCTCAGCTTCAGGATGCGCCGTTCGGAGCTTGTGTCCTTAACAGTGGGGGAAACGTGACGGGCTGCTACCGAGGAACTTCTATTTATTACCTGCTGGGGGGTTTTCTAGATTCAGTGGGCCGATTGGCCTCTTTCCACATTCTGTTCCTGAGAACGGGCATTCTGACAATCAGACCTGGATGTCATCTGTTTGCAGTGTCACTTCAGCCATCGCTGGGGGCTGGTGAGCTTGTTTGGCCACAGACCGTGTGACCACGTGGTCAGGGAAATGCTGGGTTGCTCCCTACACCCCCGAACTCAACAGATTCCTCCCACTCCCCTGGGAGGCGCTATTACCTCAGATCCTGCAGGGTCATTGTGAGGGGCAGGTCAATCCTGTCCTCAGGAAAGTAGGGAAGCCTCCCATGGTCACCGGTCCCCAACACAAGGTCATATTCCAAATGCAGCTAGTGAAGGGGGAAATGGGCTTATGTCTTCCTCCAATCCCTTTCCCAGCAGCTTGGCCCTTCCTGCACCCTCTGCTGGGAGGCTCTTGGTTTTTCCCAGCAGGAGGGTTTGGCTCGTGTTGATATCCCTCTGTCCCTGTACCTGCTTGCTCACCTCGTCCTGTGGAAATGTATCCACCCCCATAACCCTCAGGGCTTTTGTTTAATCTCCTCAGCATCCTGAGGAGTGCCTTTACGGGGATTTACAGTCACACTCAGAGACAAAGCCCTGGTCCGCTCTGCTCTGACTGACTCCCATTCTCTACATGGAGTGTGCCCAGCCCTGAGAGATCCCATTGTTTTTTTCCTGTAGCTTCCAGTGGTCAGCCCAAAACACATAGGCTTCTTGGCCCTACTTTTCATCTCAGCATCATACTTTGTGTCCTGAGGAGGGCTCCTTTCCCCCAATCACTCTCGCCACCTTTATCCTTTCCAGGTGACTAGGGGAGGGCTTCTTTTAGAATAAAGGTTTACACAGTAGCTCATAATCATCAGCTCATGGGGCATCCTACCCAGACTCAGTCACCCTCTGTTCCTCAAGATATGTTCTCAATGGAAGGTGGATGGAGTTTTTCAACTCACCAAGGAGAACTGGGTGACACGGTGGCTTAGTGGTTAGCACTGCTGCCTCAGAGTGTCAGGGACCTGGAATCAGTTCCAGCTTCGGGTGACTGTCTGTGTGTGGAATTTGCACATCCTCCCGGTGTCTGCTTGGGTTTCCTCCGGGTGCTCTGGTTTCCTCCCACAGTCCAAAGATGTGCAGGTCAGGTGGATTGGGCCATGCTAAACAGCCCATAGTGTTCAATGAAGTGTGGGTTAGTGGATTAGCCATGGGAAATGCAGCAGCGATAGGATGGGGGTATGAATGCTCCACTTCAGAGGGTCAGTGTGAGCTGAATGGCTGGCTTCCTAACACTGTAGGGATTACACGATTCTAATTATTTCACGGAGGTTTCTGTAGATGGCTCCTGTTTTGAGTGCATATACCCATTTGTCTGGTCAGAGCTAGGCTGATTTGAAAAGGATCACTCCGCTTGTGGTAGCCCTTCTACCAGATCCAAATGCAATTGTTTTCAAAGAAGCCAATTTAACCAGGCTGTTTTGAATGAACAAGAAGAGTGAGTTTACTAAATACAAGGGCTGAGCTGAGAAGTAAGAGGGTCAATCCAAATAGAAAAATCCAAAGCAGGTCAGAATTTGAATTATTTAGGAAGTGTGGATAGTTAAACTTTGTGGCTGTTGTAGTGAATGTTACTGATAGTGCTAACATTGGTAGTTGGACAGTTAATTTCAAGACTTTTGGGTTTAGAGGTTAATTCAGACTCTTTAGTCCTGAGTCCTTTCAGCTGGTTGCCTGCGCTGAGTGAGAGAGAATCTTTCTCCTTGCTTTACCTGCAGCGCAGGGTGTTCTCAAAGCTGTACCCATCCCTGGTTCACCTGCATGTGCACATGAGGCACACAGAGGGGTGCAGCTGTCAGTTTTTGACCCCTTGGTTTCTGCAAAGCCCAAGAAACAAGGACTGTGCAACGGGTAGCTCTCTGCTGAGAGGGGACGAGATACTCAAGCCCCACCTTATCTCTTCCTGTCACTTTTTCCTCCCTGTTTGACGTTTTCCATAAACTTTACCATATGTGACATTCCGTGGTTCGCACGCAGGGATTTGCCAGCATGTGACTGAATTCACATCCCAGCCTCTTCTTTGTAAAATAGAGTAAAAGACTATAGAGTAAAAAGGTAAGAATATCCATGGGACTTTGGGGTTCCGATCTGTCGTCGTGACAATAAGGGTTTCAACAGGAAGATGTAATGTGCAAAAATGTATTGGGATATGCAGCCCTTTAATGCTGTGTTCATTACCTTGCAATACACAAAGATGGAATGGTGTGGGTTGCTCAGTCTTTGTGTTAGAGCAGACCACTTGCTGACTACTCCAATGGCTGTTTCCCATTAGCAAGAAGTGTCAGAAAGTCTCTGTCACTGCTATTCCCCCCCACCCTTAGCCTTCCTGTAATAACAGGCTTCACCTATTACTAATGGATGCAATGGCTGGTGCTCAGCAAGCTGATCAAGAGCCTGCAGCAATCTGCTATGTAAATGCCTCTCTAATGAAGGTTATTGGCAGGCAGGGGACCCTCTGCACAATTCTGTCTCACATGTGGTGACAGGACAAGGTCACCTCCACTTATCAGCCTATCTCATGACAGCACAAAGGAAATATTGACCGTTATGTTCGTGGTCCTCACTGTCTCAGCATCAGAATTCTACAGTGCAGTGACTGTGGGCCATTGTGAGTCACATTCAGTCACCAATGATGAGGGAGAGACTCAGAAACAATGGCTCACTCGTTAAAGAACACAAAAAGCTGAAGCCTTTGTCTTGCTCAGCAATATCTCTTCTTTCCCGCAAGCTGCCAACTCAATGGAGTGGTATTGAAGGGCATGGATGTTGCTGTAAAAGTCAACTTATGCAGTGCTTTCAGTCCACCAATTCCAATGTATTATCTTGCCTGGAAAGTTTTTTTAACACAAGTTATGATACTGTGGCATTTACAGAGGGGACGGGTGAGAGGAGAATGGGGTTTGTGTGGGCAGGTGGTGGTGAAGTATCTAGCAAGGTCAGAGGTGCCACTAAACCTAACAGCAGGGCCTCAGTAACACTCTCTGGGTCATTTCCCGCATGGTAACCAGATAAGTGGACAGTCTGGCTGACAGGGGTGGGGAGGAGAGGGAGGACCAATGGCTGGAGGTTAGGGCTAGGGCCTCTCGGGAGGTGAGAGAGGTTTGGGCTGAGGATTAGGTGAGGCATGTGGAGGGAATGGAGAGAGAAAGAACATGTGACGCTGCAACCCTTCCCATCATGCTGTATTCCACGTTGTATCAGCACATCACAAAGGCACAACAATGCCTCTTCTTCCTCATGAGGCTAAGGAAATCCGTCATGTCCATAAAGACCCTCAATAACTTTTACAGAATCACCACAGACAGCATTCTACCTGGATGCATCATCTCAGCTTAGTACGGCAACTGCTCTGCCCAGGACCATAAGAAGGCTGTGAACACAGCCCAGACCACCAACCAAGCCAGTCTTCCATGCATTGACTCCATCTACATGTCTTGTTGCCACAGAAAGTCAGCCAACATCATGAAAGACCGCTCCCACTCCGGTTATGATCTCTTCCAACTTGTTCAGTCAGATGGAAGACACAAAAGCTTAAATCTCAGTACCAACAGGTACTGCTTCTTCCCCGCTGTTGTTAGAATTCTGAATGGACCCCTCAAACTTTCAATCTAATGTTGATCTTGCTGTTTGTTCACCTTCACTGCAGCCATAACTTTGCATTCCTTGACCTGTTCAATCACCTCCTGATCTTTGTGTATTATGTTCTGTCTGTACTGCAAGCAAAATGAAACATTTTATTGTACTTCGGTACATGTGACATTAATAAATCAAATCAAATCACATCGGGGTTGGCCCCTTATATTACACCTAGTTCAAGATTCATCTCCTTAGGGAAACGGGTATCATAGTGAGGATAGAGCACCAGGACCTAGAAAAATCTATAATTCAAAGGTTTGAATTTGTGTTACTCGCTTATTATGCCCTGCCTAGACTACATGGAGAAGACTGTGTTTATTTTGAGGACCCATGGGTCTTGAGGTAGGAGACAGGCTATGAATGACCGATTGTATCGTCTGGGCTTGTCTACAGTTCTGTGTGCTTCATTTTTATGTTTATTCACGGGATGTGAACCCCGCTGGCTGGGCCAGCATTTATTACCCATGTCCAATCGCCCTTGAGAACGTGGTGGTGATTGGCTTTTCAAACTGTTGCAGTCTGTTTGGTGTGGGTGTTATTAGGAAAGGATTTCCAGCATTCTGACCCAGCGACAGTGAAGAAACAGCGATATACTTCCAAGTCAGGGTGGTGAGTGGCTTGGAGGGGAATGTGCAGGTGGTGATGTTCCCACGTATTTGCTGCCCCTGTCCTTGTAGATGGAAGTGGTCATGGGTTTGGAAGGTGCTGTTGGAGGTGCCTTGGTCAGCTGCAGTATAAGGGAATCTAATAGATATGCTGCAGATAATTAAACAAGTTGATAGGGTACATTCAGAGAAATTACTTCCTCTGGCAGACGAGGCCAGAAAAAGAGGATTTGTCCTTAAATTTAGAATGAGACTAATCAAGGTTGGCACCAGAATCAATTTCTTACACAAAGAATTGTGGAAATGTGGAACTCTCTAACTGTAACAGCTGTATCCTAGTGGGTGGAGGGGGGTGGGAGTTGGGAGCGAATCAATTAAAGGTTTTAAATTGGAGATTGAGAGGGTTTTGTTTAGGTAAGGTCCGGGACAAATCAATGGAACTAAAATAGAGATCACAATGATGCTCTATGGAACAGCAGAATGAGCTCAGAGGGTGAACTTTCAGAGCCTAACCCCAGAACATTAGAGAAAATGGATGTCATTTGGTAGCGATCATGTTGAGGACCAAGAGTTTATTTTATTTTTTTACCCGGACAAATTTTCCAACTCTAGTGCTGGTGGAGAGCTCTTTTCAACAAACGCAAAAATGCACTGCAGCATTTTAATGTGGTTTCTAGCTTTTTAACATCATTTTGACACTTGAATTTAGAAATAGTCAAATAGGATGCAGAGCGATGACTCAGTGTGCGATGGCGAGTGCTGGGGATGGGCTGAGCTTAGAATTCCTGCCTAAACGTTCAGAACAATGGACAGACACATCAGCCGGACATCAGCGAGGAATGACCCTTTTGATCAGGAATGCTGTTGCATTAAAGGACGTGGGAATACCTTAGGTAAGTACTTGCTTCCAGGTCACTGCTGTGCGCCTATGTGTGTCTGTGTAAAAATTGTATTTAATCAATGCATAATGTTGCTCTGCTGAAGGATTAATGGGTATGTATGCAGGTCTGGAAATGAACTGGAGGATTCCAGAAACATACCCTGATCAATGTGGGGCCACTAACGCTCCAGAATCTCCAGGGAATGCAGAGTCAATATCCCAGATGGGAAAACATGTATTTTGTTTTTTTGTTTCATGTTCTTTTAAGCAGTTTCGGTGATATTGGAGATGCAGGAAATCTTAGCAGGATGAATGACTGTGCAAAGAGATTTGACGTAAGACAGCAAACTTTCAGGGGTTCAGACTGGGTGAGCCTAGGTCTGCACTGGGCCTCTCAGTCTGGCTCAGCTGATGCTAACATAAAAGCAAGATGCTGTGCTTGTGGGAAATCTGAAATGAGGAACAGAAAGCCCTAGAGAAACACCAGCAGCATCTGTGGAGAGGGAGGTGGAGTGAATGCTTCGAATTGAAACTAGGCTCAGAACTGGAGATGAAAATGCTCAGGGTGGTTTGAGGGACAGCTAGGTTTCCTGCTGATGATCAGCTCCACTGTCCTCCCCAGGCTCTGATAACTCAATAATTCAATAACTTGCTGCCATTTGCTGTCTAACACTCTAATAGAGGCAAAAAGCAACCGCAGATGCTCGAATCCAAATTAGACAGGTAGGAGGCTGGAAGAACACAGCAAGCCAGGCAGCATCAGGAAGTGGAGAAAATCCTGGAGAAGAGTCACACCCGAAACGTTGACTTCTCCACCTCCTGATGCTGCCTGGCTTGCTGGGTTCTTCCAGCCTCCTGCCTGTCTAACACTTTAATGGCAATCTGCAGACCCAGAGGAAAGGTGGAGTCAGGCCGTGCGAGGTCTATACAGAATACAGTTTCTACTCCTCCTGTATCCATTTGGTGTCCTAAACCTGCCTGCTTTGGTGATGCTGCCAAGGCAGTGATGAATATTGTTGGCATCTTTTACCTTAAACTCGTTCTGACTGAATTGCCACATGGGGGTGGAGTGTTGACCTTAGGTTAACAGTAATTTAAGTCTATTTCGTTCTTTTCTCTCCCTCCCTCTTCTTTCTCCCAATATTTTTAGACCATAAGACATAGGAGTGGGAGTAAGGCCATTTGGCCCATCAGAGTCCACTCTGCCATCGTATCTTACTCTATCTTTCTTTCAAATATGCACGGTATTTGGTGACAAGGAAAGCTGGGAATTTAATAAAATAAATTCAGTTTGATTCAGTAGATATCCATTGAATTTGAGTCAGAATCGCTGACTTCCGTTGTGCTCATTTGAGCTCACAATCCAAACCGAGACTCCGGTGCATTGTAGAGGGAGAGCTGCAGTGCGAGAGATGCTGACTTCTGGATGAATTAAAAAAAACAAGACTCTGGCCTGCCCTTTTGGGTAGGTGTAAATAATTCCATGGTATCATTGAAGTAAAAGCAAGAGAGTTCTCCCTCAGCCATGACTAAAACTGATTAACTGGCCTTTACATATTACTGTTTGTGGAAGCTTGCTTTGTGCAAATCGGCTGACACTTTTCCCATGTTACAATACGGGCTACACTTCAAAAGGTAGGGACAGCATGTTAGCGCTGTGGCTAGTATTGCTGCCACACAGTGCCAGGGACACAGGTTCGATTCCAGCCCCAGCCAACCGTCCTGGTTGAGTTTGCACATCTGTTCCTGTCCATGTGAGTCTCCTCTGGGTGCTCCAGTTTCCTCCCACAGTCCAAAGATGTGCAGGTTAGGCAGACTGGCCATGGGAAAATGCCAGGTTACAGGAATAGGGTCGGGGTTGGATCCGGGTGGGATGCTCTTTGGAGGGTCAGCGTAGACATGATGGGCTGAATGGCCAGCTTCCACACTGTAGGGATTCAATGATTCTATGAAGTACTTAATTGGCTAAAATGTGTATTGATGCATGCTGTAATTGTGAAAAGTGCTGGATATTATTTACCCAAACTATTTGAAGATGTAATTACACAGCTCTGCAGCAAGATGCAACTTGAACCCAGGCCTCCTCTCCCAGTGATAGGGGCACTACCACTGCACCATAAGAGCTCTTCCATGAAAAATGCGATAGAAATGAGGAATGAGCAGCAGTTCTGAATGATTCCAAATTGTAACTAGATTGAGAGAATACGAGAATGGGTAATTTGTATAAAAGAATCATTTTACTATTTAAGTAATGACCTAGTCAGTCTATAAGGGATTTTAGATTAATTTATACTGACCTAGAGTGAGACATCTTGCACCATAAGATGCCCGTTAGACATTCTCCTGAATCCTTAACGTTGAATATTTTTAGTGCTCTAACTTGTTGCAAATGGGTCCTGATAACAGTTCACTGAATTAAGCAGAATATCTGGTGTCTGAGTGAACACTGGAGTGAGCAATAAATCTTTGGAGACAGCAAATTTTTAAGCATTGCAAAATAACTGTCAGAGGAAGAGGGTAAACTAGAATCCAATCAGGTATAGGGAAAGAAATAAAGAGGGAAAAGATTGGATTAAGGTCTGAAAGAAGAAAGAGACACAGAACAGAAACGTAAGACAAAATCTAACATTTCTAAGAGATTCAACAATCATCTATTACCTCAAGGAATGAATCTCCACAATTTAAATTATCATTTTCTGGGCAAGAGGTCTTGACTGATAGTCATTAGCAATTAGTCATTTAAGAGGCATCTTATGCTGGTAACAGGCTCCTGTAGCTTTCTGTACCAGGTTTAACGCTCAATCAAGGTACAAAATCCAACAAGGTTTGACCAATAATGTGGATGCTGTGGGAGAGATGCCATATGTGCAAAGACCACAGCTGAGCTGCACAGATCACCCATAATCTCCTGGAGGTTTGTAAGTTAATAGTGTATCTCGAAATCCCGTGAGTTTATTGGCTGATTTGCACATGAACAACACCACGTGTCTTTAACCTGCAGCTATTTCTCCAGCTAGAACTAGTCCATTATGACACTGCTGTGAGTCTGCATCGAATCACACAGCAAGGGCTCTTGTGAAATAGTGTAGTGTCCCCCCCCCCTCTGAGCGAGAAGATCTGGGTTCAAGTCCCACATGCTCCAGAGATGTGTTATCCTGAACTGATTGATTAAGAATTGCACAGAAATTGCAACCCTTCAATAAGCCATATGGTCTAACCAGTCACATTTATATTTATCTCCATGTGAACAATTTGCCTAATTCCATGTTCCTTCCCATATCACTTCCTCCCATTTTTCTTCAACCATCCATCTACATATGCTTAAATATTGTAAGGCTACCCTTCTATCAGTACCACTGACAACTGTCACTTTAGCTTTCTCACCCTTAAGCTCTTAAACTCCTCTTCCTAAATATTTTTACCTCTCTCTCTCTCTCTCTGTCCACCTCTTTCTCTCTCTCTGTCTGACTCTATTTCTTTTTGCTCCTCAAAACCAATCATGTGGAGCTTTTGATTACTGGTCTTTTAACTCTTCACATGGCTTAGTGTCAAATTTTGCCTCTTGGATTGCTGAACAGACAATCTATAGCAGTTCCCAGAGCAAGGTATGGGTAGGTTTGAAGATTAAAGATGGCAGGTTTGATAGTGGACTCACAATCACAATCGAGAGCTTCCAGTTGGTTTCAGAGCCTCCGTACCTCACCAGCAGGACCAGTGAGTCCTGTTATGTAGATGTAGGAACACAACGGCACCTCAAAATGCATGCACCCTCATTCTGGCATAAGGAGGATATAAAGATCTGTGTGGGGAGGGAAGAGGCCCTTAGAGCAGACTGGAAAACCCTCTAAGATCTTCCAAGCTGATAACTGCTGCCCACATTAAGGAGAAAGTGAGGTCTGCAGATGCTGGAGATCAGAGCTGAAAATGTGTTGCTGGAAAAGCGCAGCAGGTCAGGCAGCGTCCAAGGCATATGCCCGAAATGTCGATTCTCCTGCTCCTTGGATGCTGCCTGACCTGCTGCGCTTTTCCAGCAACACATCTTCAGCTGCCTACATTAAACTGCCTATCTCCCCACATGGCTGGAAAACTCCCCAGCAATGAGCCGACAAACAAGGAACAGGAGTAGGCCATTTGGCCCTTTGAGCCTTCTCCCCCATTCAGTAGGATCATGATTTCAACCTCAACTCTACAATCCTGTATATCCCAATAATCTTTCGTCTAGTCGGGGGGTGGTCAAGAATCTCTCGACCTCTACCTCAAAAATAATTCACAATTCTGCATCTACTGCCTTTGCAGGAAGGGAATTCCAAAGACTTACAACCCTCTGAGAGAGAGAGAGAGAAAAAAATGTTTCCTCACTTCCATCTCAAACGACCCCTTATTTTGAAGCCATGATCCATAGTTCTCCTCTTCTACAAGAGGAAACATTCTTTCCAAATCCACCCAGTGAAGTTCTCTCAGTATCTTGTATAAAGTCACTTCTGAATTTTCTGAACTCCAAAGAACACAGGCCTGGTTCTTCTCGTCACTCCTCATAAGGGAATCTACTCATTTCAAGTTGCTTTCCAGTGGTGGTGTTGTATAGTTGTTTTTATATATATTTCAGAGCAATGCACCTTCTAAGAGTGCTACAGTTACTTCCAAGTGTTGTAAAAATTAACAATATTTCTGCACTGATGCTTACAGCTCCTGAGGCGTCTGTTGACCTTGTTCTGAGCTCACAACAGGTCTAATCAATCAAGCGCTGTATATATAGATCAGTTACCAGACTCACTCAATCAAACATGAAACAATTGGATGATCCAATCCAAACACAGCTCCTGGTTATTTTGACAGGCCCCCCCCACTCCTCCATTCCTGCTTCCAGGGGGCCAGGAAGGTTCTTCTGCCCAACTCCAAGCAAAATGTTTGATGCTATTGGGCACTAAACTTTAGAAATCACAACTTATCTGCCTTCCCTCCTGATCCAGGCTCAAACCTTGCAGTTGATTGACTGTGCTGAAAATGTGTTGCTGGAAAAGCGCAGCAGGTCAGGCAGCATCCAAGGAGCAGGAGAATCGACGTTTCGGGCATAAGCCCTTCTTCAGGAAAGGGCCGTTCCAGGGAAAGGAAACAAAGAATGATAGCTGACCACACACCATGGGGGAGAAGGCGTAAAGGGCCAAATGGCCCACTTCTGTTCCTTGTTTGTCGTAATTGGAAATCTGCGTCACATAACCTGCCCATGTTTAAATCCAGGAACGAGGGCTTATGGTATGGGGACGGGGGTAATACCACAGAATTGTTATGCTGCAAAAGGAAGCTATTCAGCCAAACTTGCCTGCACTGGCTCCATTACCTAGTGCCAGTTTCCTGCCTTTTCCCATATCCTTGCCCACCTGTACCACTTTGAAGAATCCATTCATTTCCCCTCTTGGAATGCCTCATTTGAAACTGCCTCCTCCACACATCCAGGCAGCCCATTCCACGTCCAAACAACTCACTGTGTGTGTAAGGGATTTTTTTCCCTCATCACCCTTACTTCATTTGAACATCATTTTAAATCTATGTCCTCTTGTCTTGGTTCTTTGACAAATGGAAGGAGCATCACCCTTTCAACACATTCATGATTTTGAAAACCTTTATCAGATCTCTTCTCAGCATTCTTCTTTACAAGGACATCAGTCCCAACTTTGTCAAACTATCATCAGAACTGAAGTTTCTCATTCCTGGACCACTCTTGTTAATTCCTTCTTGCTAATTCCTTCTTGCATTAGCTCCAATGCATTAACACCTTTCCGATAATGTGGTGCCCACAATTGTACACAATACTCCAGCTGAGGCCTAACAAGTGTCTTGGACAATTTGAACATTACCTCCTTGTGGGGTGGAGAGAGGGGTGAGCAAGTAGGTGGAGAAGGAGCTGAAAGAGAGAGAGATATGACAGGGGCAGGCAGATGAGGAATAGTAGGCCCAGGCAGAAGACAAGTTGAATAAATGATAATGCTAAGGATTAGGAGAGAATGCTAATAGAAGAGAGTGGGTATGCTGTGCTGAACGTGACACATGTCATGTCAGGACCAAGGTGTGAGGGGGTTAGTAAAAAATAAACATTGACGTGATCAGGCTCCAAAGTTATTGAATTCAATACTCAGAGTCCTGCACGCTTCAGAGTTCCCAAGCAAAGCATGAGATGCCTACCCATTCTCCACAAGGTAATCCAGATCATTAACATATATCAGGAACAATGAAAGTCCTAACACCAACCCCCTGGAAAACTATACAAATGTAGCCTGAAAAATATCCATTGACCATTCCTCTTTGTCTTCTATCACTCAGCCAGTTTTATTTTGAATCCATGTAGTTACTGTTATAACCATGAGCTGTAACTTTCCTCACAAGTCTGTTTGAGGCACTGGATGAAATGCCTTCTGGAAATCCATGTATATCACATCTACAGCGTGACTCTCATTGAACCCTTTCTTTTTGCATGGATAAAAGATTGATTAGCCATCAGGAAACAAAGATTAGGGGTAAATGGGTTTCTTTTCAGGTTGAAAATGTGTTGCTGGAAAAGCGCAGCAGGTCAGGCAGCATCCAAGGAACACGTAATTCGACGTTTCGGGCATAAGCCCTTCACCAGGAGGGCTTTTCAGGTTAGCAAGCTGGACCTCCTGGTCGAATGTCAGGAAAACCCATCAGGTTCACTAATCTCCTTTCGGGAAAGAATTCTGCCAATCCTAACCTGGTCTGGCTGACAAGTTTCTCCGGACCCACAGCAATGTGGTTAAACATGGTGGCTCAGTGGTTAGCACTGCTGCCTCACAGCGCCAGGGACCCGGGTTCAATTCCAGCCTTGGGTGACTGTCTGTGTGGAGTTTGCACATTCTCCCCGTGTCTGCGTGGGTTTCCTCTGGGTGTTTCCGATTTCCGACCACAGTCCAACGATGTAGCAGGTTAGGTGGATTGGTCATGTTAAATTGCCCGGAATGTGTAGGCTAGCTGAATTAGTCAGGGGAATGGGTCTGGGTGGGATACTGTTCGGAGGGTCGGTGTGGACTTGTTGGGCCAAATGGCCTGTTTCCACACTGTAGGGATTCTATGAGATACCAGCAGTTATTCAATGAGAACTCTTAACTTCACTCTGGACATTTGGGGGTGGGCAGTGAGTGCTGACCAAACTAGTGATACCTAACGTCCCATGAATAAGTTTTAAAAACACACTTGGAGTACCACAAGGATCAGTGCAGGATCCTCCACTGTTTATAACTGTAAATTAATGACTGGGAGGTGGGTATGGCCTTTAACTTTGCTGACAACACCAAGACAGGTAAGGTTATAAGAAGGCAGAGATTTTGTCAGGAGGTAGACACAGGTTAAGTGAATGGACAATAAAATAGCCTCAAAGACTATAAGGAGCACAAAGGTGAACCCTCCTGTCCAATTTGAGAGGAGCCACAGTTAAGCAAGGGATAGACTGTAGTAATTGGAGGTACAGAGAGATCTAAGTGTCCTGAAGATAGAGTCTTAGAGTCATACAGCATGGAAACAGACCCTTCGGTCCAACCAGTCCATGCTGAACATAATCCCAAACTGACTAGTCCCACCTGCCTGCTCCTGGCTCATATCCCTCTAAACCCTTCCTATTCATGTATCCATCCAAAAGTCTTTCAAATGTTGTAATTGTACCCACATCCACAACTTCCCCAAAAGATTAATGTGTGTGAATAGCAACTTATTAGGAAGGTACACAGACTGTCAGCATTGAATGCCAGCAACATAGAATATAAAAGTAGGGAAGTCCAACTAACACTGCACAAGGCCTTTTTAAGACCACAGCTGGAACACTGTGGTCCTTATTTGAAAATAAAAGGAATAAAATTGTGTTGTGAGCAGTTCAGAGAAAGTTCACACAACTCATTCCTGGGATGAAAGGCTTATCCTACGAAGAAAGTTAAAAATCACACAACACCAGGTTATAATCCAACAGGTTTATTTGGAAGCACACTAGCTTTGGGAGCGCTGAACACAACCACCTGATGAAGGAGCAGCGCTCCGAAAGCTAGTGCTTCCAAATAAACCTGTTGGACTATAACCTGGTGTTGTGTGATTTTTAACACCAGCTCCTCCACATCATGCCTACGAAGAAAAGTTGAACAGGTTACTACTTGAACTTTAGGAGAATGTGAGGCAAACTTATTGCAATTTGTGAGATCCCGAGGGCTTTGACAGCACATTTTCTGTTGTATGGCAGCAGTTTAAGGATAAGAGATGTTCCGTTTATGGCAGAGATGAGGACAATCTATTTTTTTTTCTCTGAGGGTTATTAGTGTGCAAGATTCTCTTTCCCAAAGAACAGTGGAGGCATGGTCATTACAATTGTTCCATGTTATGTTGGATAGATTTTTGAGAGACAAGAGAGTCAAGGGGTATGGGGAGCAGGCAGGAAATTGAAGCACACAGCCAGATCAGTAATGACCTTATGGACTGGTAAAGTGGACTCAAAGGGCCAAATGGTCTTGCCCTGCTCTTAATTTCTAGGTAAATCAGGAAAATGCCACTAACAAATCTGCATTACCACTACTGCTAATTAAAAAGCACAATTTACAATGTGTTAAGCACATTAACAAGCAAGAACATGTTCAATAAATGGTTTTCACTTAAGGTATACTGCCTTGTGTACTTAAACACAGTCTGGTAATGTCAGTTAACAATTTGTGATCTATTGTTAACCTTGGTGCTCTTGTGGTGCCATGGGAGTGACCATCTGCATCAAAAGGTGTCCCATAACATCTCTGAGTCGGATCATCAGACAAGATCCACTATTGCCTATTCTGACAAATTATGTAGAACAACTCAATTTATTTCATCGTAAAGATGCAGAAATTATTGAAGCAAACTGTCAAACACAAAATGAAAGAAACTCCAATATTTCCCATACTTGGGGGACTAAAGGCACACCCAGATTTTTGTTTAAAATTACAATATTGGCCAAGCTGGGAATGAAATAGTTAACTACACCAATGGGAAAGGGATTAAACATCCACAGTGCAAGATTACAGAGAGATATGATTTGGAAATGCCGGTGTTGGACTGGGGTATACAAAGTTAAAAATCACACAACACCAGGTTATAGTCCAACAGGTTCATCAGGTGATAGTAAGCGTTGCTTTGAAAGCTAGTGTGCTTCCAATTAAACCTGTTGGACTATAACCTGGTGTTGTATGATTTTTAACTTTGGACAGAGAGATAGCGAGTCTTCTGCATCTAAAGAAAAGAAGGGTGAGGTTTCTTGGTGAAATTGGCATGAGAGTGAAGACTTTGGCGCGCACACACACATACATACAGCTGTTGCACATTGTGTCAAAGACATCCTGTTACACCCACAAAGTATTCTGCAATTAACAATGAATAAACACCAAGAATGCCTGCTCCTTTATTGACAAATTCATCATTTCAACATGTCTTCCGAGTTCTGATTTTAACCTCTAGTGGACATAATCCTAAAATTAGAGCTAAGTTACCGAAGAATGAAATCAGGAAGCACCGGGAATTCCAAAATCTGTAACTCCCCAAAAGCTCTGGATACTGGGTTTTTGGAAGCTGAGATTGACAGTTTTTTTTATCAGTGAAAAAGAACATCTGATACAACATTAGGTCATTCAGACCCTCAAACCTGATGCAGTATTCCAATTTTTAAAATATTAACTGTTAGTTGTTACCCCTCCTAGCTCATTGCCGTCTGGAAACTTGAATACACGGCTCCCTGTTTCCTTTACCAAGGCACTCATGAATTTGGTGAAAGGTTGAGACCCAAGAACAGATTCCCAGTGAATATCACCACATTAATCAGAGTTCTGGATGTAGGTTTGCTCGCTGAGCTGAAAGTCCATTGAAATGAACCTTCCAGTTCAGTGAGCAAACCTACATCCATAACCCCAACCTGAGCTACAAATCTTCTCAAAACTCGCTATTAAACA
The DNA here is from genome assembly GCF_020745735.1 of Hemiscyllium ocellatum. Taxonomy (NCBI): domain Eukaryota; kingdom Metazoa; phylum Chordata; class Chondrichthyes; order Orectolobiformes; family Hemiscylliidae; genus Hemiscyllium; species Hemiscyllium ocellatum. Next base: position 64,949,068 of record NC_083414.1, read on the forward strand.
GAGTGCACACACTTTACTCCCATCCTCCGTCTACTACCTTCTGACCAATTTTCAACCTCAAAATGCTTTCTTCAATTCCGTGTGTTTTGCTGGTAATCTCCCATGTGGGACCTATCAAATATCTCCTAGAAATCAATATCTGTAACGTCTATAAATGGTCCTTTGTTTCATGTATTAAATATGCGCTAAAGAATTCAACTGGACACTATTGGCTGCCCTTCTGATCATGGAGTATCTGAGGAGCAGAAGAACCGACGTTTCGAGCATAAGCCCTTCATCAGTCGAAACGTCGACTTTCCTGCTCCTCGGATGCTGCCTGATCGGCTGTGTTTTTCCAGTACTGCACTCTTCGACTCTGACCTCCAGCATCTGCAGTCCTCGCATTCTCCTGCCCTTCTGATCATGCCATATTTGCATATGTGTGCGGTTAGAACCTTGGACATCGATAGCACAGAAAAAGGACCGTCAACTCATCATGTCTGCGCCCGTCACACAAAAAAACACTTTACTATTCAAATCCCATTTTGCAGCACTCGGCCTATAGCCTGTATACCTCGGCAATGCAAGTGCACATCTAAACATTTCCTAAACGTTATGAGGGTTTCTTCCTGTACCACCATGACAGGCAGCCAGTTCCAGATTTCCACCACCCTCTGGGTGAGAAACCTTTTCCTCACATCGTAGTTAAACCTCCTGTGCCTTACATTACATGTGGTCATTGAGGCCTAAACAAAGGGATCCCTGCATCCGTCCAGCATTCACTCTGTACCCAATTAAAGTGCTGGTAGCTTTCTTGCAACAATGTTAAACCTCACAAATTACGATAGGGAGCAAAGTTGGGTTTCCTATACACACCAACCAGGATGCAAAAGAATGTTGGCAAATGTTCAACATGCTGCATGCTATTTCTTGTTCCTGGTGTGTGGACAGGTTTGATTTACACACTGCCCAATTTTACACTCCAATGATTTTATGGACTTTATGCGAACAACTAAATGACCTGTTTTATTTTGGAGGTGTGAGTCGAAGGAAGAAAAATCACGACGACAACTCCTTTGTGTTGTCTTATGGGATCTTCATATTAACCTGAATGTGCAGGCGGTTTAAAATCTTGTGTGGCAAAGTGGCACATCTTTCAACTGTGCACTAATGTGTCAGCTTAAGTCTGGCGCTGGAATCTAAATTGTTCAGCCCATAACCTTCTGCTTAAAATGCAAAATATGATGAAGGTTCACGAGGTATTGTAATTATTATTTGGAAACTGGAGTTCTGAGGTGAATAGAACAATGTATAACCTCAAGTCTGATTTAGATTTATAAATTTTATGCATTATGAGGGGGTAAAAAAAACATTGTTTAAGAACATAAACAATAGACAATAGACAATAGGTGCAGGAGTAGGCCATTCAGCCCTTCGAGCCTGCACCGCCATTCAATATGATCATGGCTGATCATTCCTAATTAGTATCCTCTTCCTGCCTTATCTCCATAACCTTTGATTCCACTATCTTTGAGAGCTCGATCCAACTCTTTCTTAAATGAATCCAGAGACTGGGACTCCAGTGCCCTCTGGGGCAGAGCATTCCACACAGCCACCACTCTCTGGGTGAAGAAGTTTCTCCTCATCTCTGTCCTAAATGGCCTACCCCGTATTTTTAAGCAGTGTCCTCTGGTTCGGCACTCACCCATCAGCGGAAACATGTTTCCTGCTGCCAGAGTGTCCAATCCTTTCATTATCTTATATGTCTCAATCAGATCCCCTCTCAGTCTTCTAAACTCAAGGGTATACAAGCCCAGTCGCTCTAGTCTTTCAGTTAAAGACTGAAAGACATAGAACAGTACAGTGCAGAACAGGCCCTTCGGCCCTTGATGTTGCACCGACCTGTGGACTATTCTCAGCTCGTCCCTCTACACTATCCCAAAATCATCCATGATCTTATCTAAGGATTGTTTAGTTCCACCTTCAATCTTGAATTCTGTGGGCATTATCAAATCATTTGGTAATGTGTTCATCTGCATTTAATTGGGACTTCTGAAAAACAAGCCTTGTGATGAATAGTTCAAGGGCTTTAGAAAGCAAGAGGAGAAGAGAGGAAAGCCCTGGTTGCTACCTAGCAACAAGGTCATATATAACAGAAGGCATCAGCAGTAGTAAACATTTCCCTTTAGAAAGGGAGACTCATACAGAAGATCAGTGAACATTGACAGTTTTCTTTCAGAAAAAAACAGGCCATTCTTGGAAACAACAGTGCAGTTTGGCAGTCTCCAGCGGAATCAGAGCAGGAGTAAGGAGTCCTGAGTGGTTTAATGTCAGTACTAGGAGCCTCCAGAAACAGAAGGCTGTGAAAGAGAATCCACGTTAAAAGATAAGTGAGCTGGGTTAGCAATATGGCAGAGGTGGGTATTGCAGACGCTGGAGATTAGAGTCAAGATTAAAGTGGTGCTGGAAAAGCACAGCAGGTCAGGCAGCATCCGAGGAGCAGGAAAAAAAAGTCCTGATGAATGGCTTTTGCTCGAAACGTCAATTTTCCTGCTCCTTGGGTGCTGCCTGACCAGCTGTGCTTTTCCAGCACCATTCTGCTCTGAGTTAGCAGTATATTTAAGGCTGTCATTGAAGAGACATTAACTAAAGAAGCTGACATCAAATGAATCAAAAGGTGTGGTGCTGGAAAAGCACAGCAGGTCAGGCAGCATCCGAGGAGCAGGAGAGTCAATGTTTCGAGCATAATCCCTTCTCCAATCCTGATGAAGAGCTTGAAACGTCAAATCTCCTGCCCCTCGGATGCTGCCTGACCAGCTGTGTTTTTCCAGTGCCATACCTTTTGACTCTGATCCCCAGCACCTGCAGTCCTCACTTCCTCCTCCCCGACATTAAATGAATGCAGAGTTGCCAGAACAGTAAGTACAGCTGTACACCAAGGAGCTTTAAGTGGACACGGCGTGTCATTAAGGTTTCATTGAGGTTTCAGTATCTGTAACATTGCTGTTGAGATTAAAGTTGTGGTTTTAGTTTTAATAAGACTATTTTAATTAGTTCTTAAAGTACATTGTTGAAAGTACATTGGCAGAGAGTCAGTGAAAGTCACTGACCAGCACGATAAACAAATGACAAAAACAAAACTTATGGTCTTTCACTCTGGGATTGGACTTGCCCAATGTTATCAGCAGCTGGGCTCATAACAAAGTATTGGTGATGTAGTCATAATGTCATTGCAATGATGCTCAAGACCAGTGTTCTGGGCACCTGGGTTCACATGCCCCACTGCAGATGGGGACTTCCAATTCAGTAAAAATCTGGAATTAAAAAGTTGGCCTACCGGCAAACCGTTTCACCAGTGTCAATTATCACCTACTTGGTTCACTAATGTCCTTCAAGGAATGGAAATATTTCCGTCCCCACCTGGTCTGGTCTGGTCCGCGTCAACTCTTAACTGCCTGATGGGCGATAAATACTGGCCTAGCCATTGACACCAGCATCCTGTGAATAATCTGTTTCAAAGAAGTACAAAGAAGCAGTAATGTGACAAGTTTACAAATTCCTGCATTGCAACTTCACTGCAAATGAAGCTGTCAGCCAAATGGATAGTAGGATGTCAGTCACCTTGCATGTATGGGATGAATGGAGTAGTTTGAGCAGTACAATGCAAATTAAAGGGTTTATTTGAGGACAGGAGCGGCAACCGACCTTTTGGACTGAAGTGTGCAGCTCTGCACCCTGCAGGAGCAGCTAATAGGAGCTGATTTCAACTTCAGTGTGCTGCGATCAGCTAGAAGTCCACGCTTGGCAGCCAGCCCATTGCAACCTAAATGTTGTGCTTTCCACTCTGTACATCTGATAGCTGTTAATGACTAATCACCTCGGGCCTATTGCTCATCAATCTTGTTGCGCTCTTCAATTAGCCAATTTTGTACCAAAGTAGCACTATTGAGGAGAGCTGAGCTGTGAGATTGAACAGTTGCGGAATCTGGTAAAAACAATGACTGCAGATGCTGGAAACCAGATTCTGGATTAGTGGTGCTGGAAGAGCACAGCAGTTCAGGCAGCATCCAAAGTGCAGCGAAATCGATGTTTCGGGCAAAAGAAGGGCCTGATTTCGCTGCACTTTGGATGCTGCCTGAACTGCTGTGCTCTTCCAGCACCACTAATCCAGAGTTGAGGAATCTGGCCTGGCAGGCTGAAGTGAGGTATTAAAAAGTTCATCCATCTACCCCTCCATCCCCATCCACCGATCCATCCATCTACCCACCCACTCGTCCATCCATCCATGTTTGTAGTGATAGAATTGTCCAGGGTGGAATTTCTTGAAGGGAAAGTTAGAGTTGTGAATGGATAAGACCACCCAGTAACTGCGCGGAACGAATCATTTGCAATGTCAACCAACATGAGGAGGTAGCAAGTGAAGTCAGGTGCTCTGTATTTCAGCAGGAGTGGTGCCAAAGGAGTTAGAGGGGCTTGCGTGATGCAGTGATGGCATCCACACCTCTGTGCCAGGACACCCAGGTTCAAGTCCCACCTTCTCCAGAGGTTCTTTTAGCATTTCTGAACAGGTCGATAAAGAAGACATCTGTCAAGGGAGATGAGGAGGCATGGAGAGAAATGCAAGTGAATCTCGAAGAGACTGAAGATTGACAGGGCAGAGATGCTGGGGATGTGTGGCTTTGTGAGGCAATGGGGCAAGACAGTTGAATGAATGGGTGGAGCTTATCTTGGTGACAATGAAGTTTACCTTTCTGACTGTAGGTGAGCTCAGAGAGGGTAGAATAAGACCATAAGACATAGGAGTGGAAGTAAGGCCATTCGGCCCATCGAGTCCACTCCACCATTCAATCATGGCTGATGGGCATTTCAACTCCACTTACCAGCATTCTCCCCTTGGCCCTTAATTCCTCTGTCTCCAGCATACACGAGAGGTGATGGCAGGGTGTGAGGGGAGAGGGGAATAAGGCCTAGCTAGATTAGATTCCCTACAATGTGGAAACAGGCCCTTCAGCCCAACAAGTCAACACTGACCCTCTAAAGAGTGACCCCCCTAACACTACAGATAATTTAGCATGGCCAATACACCTGACCTGCACATCTTTGGAGTGTGGGAGGATACCCACGCAGACACGGGGAGAATGTGCAAACGCCACACGAGCAGTCGCCCAAGGCTAGAATTGAACCTGGGTCCCTCGTGCTGTGAGGCAGCAGTGCTGAGCACCGTGCCACCCCAATAGATAAGGTATCAAGCAACTCTTTCCATTCTAAGACATGAGTGTGAAGGCAAAAGGAAATAAAAGGCAACTTTACAAACGGAGGCCCACTGGAAAAGACAGTATGATCCTCAAAAACAGGAATGGATGGATGACCAATTAGTATTTTAATGGTATTATTTGATGGATAAATATTGGTCAGAAGATGAGGGTGAACTCCCCTGTGTTTTTTCAAATAACAGACATCTGAGATGACAGACTGCAGTGCATGAGCACATACTGGGTTTGGCTGAGCTCACTGTTGTGTAGTGCTCCACACGTGTTACACTATTAGATATTGGATGGGAGAACCCCAGTCTGCTGTATGGAACAGGGATTTTAAAATCCTCAGGTATTCCTTTAAAGTAGAGCAGCCTGGTTATCCTTGGGTCAGTATTTAAGCCCTCAATCAACATCGCAGAGACAGATTCTGTGGTTATGATTACACTGTTGTTTGTAGGAACTTAGAAAAGTAAAAAAAAAGCAGGAGGAGGCTATTCGGCCCTTCGAGCCTGTTCTGCCACTCATTGTTGGTAAACAGGTATGAACATTCAAGAACAGCTGTTATCAGACTTTGGAATGGACCTCTGAAATATTGATCTCTCTATGGCCAGCTGTAACATTGTGTTCTGTAACTCTCATGCACTTGTGGGGTACGATCAGCCGGTAGAGCACATAAGGCACCACTCTTTCACTGCAGCAGGGTACATGTGACAGTAATGAATCCATCAAATCATGGCTGACCATCCAACTCTGTATCTCTCCTCACTTTAACCCTCCTATCCTTTGCTCCCTTCAGACCCAGGAACCATATCTAACGGCTTCTTGAAAACCTCCCATGTTTTTGGCCTCAGCTGTTCCCCCCCAGCGGCAGTGAATCTGTGCTGCGTGAGACCTTACGTTTGCAGACGGCTGAGCGGCGCTACAGCAATGAAAGTTGGTTTGCATTCTTTTCGAGCACACATTTCGCTTGCATGCTCTCATCCGAAGCAGGGCGGGGGAGGAGGGGTCAGGGAAATGGTGCAAGGGATATAGTCAAACCGGTCCCAACAATTTGGATTCCAGCGCCAGACTTTAGCTGATACATCAGTGCCCTGTTGAAAGATGTGCAAGGTTTTAAACTGCCCACTTTCCACCTGCTCCAAATGCAGGAGAGGGGGGGGGGGGGAGGGGGAAGAGTCAAGCAGTGAAAGGCAGGGTATGAGATATTTTGCAGGGATGGCGACTGACAAGTTAGCCGAGATACATTCATAAATCTGTCGTGTGTGTGTGTGTGTAGGGAATCAGTCGGAGTTTTCTATTGCTAGACTGGGGGGCCGGTGGGTGGGACACACACGCAAAAAAGGAAAGACAAGTCTGGGATTTCAATGGAGTCGCGTCCTGGTGGGGTTTTTTTTTGCCTGCAGACGGGAAAGCGGGAGCTAAAAGGGTTGAGCCAGAGGGAGCAGAGCATCTCCACAAGGCAGAGGGGAGCGTGTAGTTCGCTCCCGAGAGGAGAGGGGGGTGGAGCTGACTCCCCAGGGAGCACCGCCTCAGCACACTGTAGGAGCCCTGCAGCCTGTCTGCTGGAGGCGCCGGGTCATTGACTGTGAGGGGCGCAGCTGGACTGACCCTCCCGCCGTTGGAGTGCTATTGCATTTGGACCAGAGGCGGTGTGTTTGGTGACTTTGCCCGTCCCAGCCTTTCCAAGGACGGGGTTGTGGGAGTGAAAATGCCTCGCCCGGGAGGCTGGGGTTAACGCGGTGTCCCTCCCCTCTTTCCCCCGGAGCCAGTGACTGAGAGAGCTGACACTTGTCTTGTTGTCACAGTAGAGCGGTCCCGCCGAGCTCTTGCACAGGCTTCAGCAGCTGCCGGCTGAGCTACTATGCTGTGTGGGCTCAGGAAAGACCTGCACTCGGACTTCGGTGAGTCCCTCAGGAAAAGAGACCAGTCATTTGCTCGTGTTTCGCGCTGAATTGGGAAGGCGGGTGGATGTTCACCCGCCCCCACTTAACTCTTTGCCCGGCTCACGGGTCGGCAGTTTTCATTTTTCTTTTGGAAAGAACTTGCGAGCCAGCCTTCGGGTCAGGACATGGTAAACTCCCGGCTCTGTCGATGGGGGGGCCACCAGATCCGGCACCAACCGAGAGAACCGGAATGCAGAGAGGGGTTGCTCCGTTACTGTTTGAGTGAAACACTCTGAAATGTACAGGGAGATCCCAGGGTAAAAGAAAGTAGCATTTGGGAACCAGTGGGTTCAACAAACAACGGGCTAAGTATTAGTGGGCTTTTGCTGTAAAATACTGTATTGTTAACAGTTTGCAGGTTTTTAAAAAAAAATCTCTGGACATTTGTGGGCTTTAACCTTAATGTTTTTCTTCTATTCTTGGAATGAGTGCTGCTGGTAAAGTTAGCCTTTTTTTTGCCCATCCCTAATTGCCCCTAAGGACAGAACGTGGTAGTGAGCTGTCTTCTCAAACCACAGTAGTCCATGTGCTGTAAATAAGACCCATAATGTCAATAGAGAGGGAGTTCCAGGATTTTGTCCCTGTGACTGTGATAGGACAGTGATATGTTTCCAGGTCAGGATGGTGAGTGACTTGTAGGTGGTGGTGTTTCTCTGTATCTGGTCTTTCTGTGTGGGGGAGGTGCCAGGTTTGGAAGATGCTGTCAAAGGAATCTTGGGGGTTTGCTGCAGTGCACCTTCTAGATGGTTCACTATCCTGCCAATGTGCACGAGTGAGTGAGAGTGACTGCTTAAAGTGGTGAATGGAGTGCTAATCTAACAGGTCGCCTTGCCCTGGTGTAAGGCAGCTTTGATGTCACTGGAGCTGTGCCCATCCAGGCAAGTGGGGAGTATTCCATCACACGCTCCTGACTTGTGCCTTGTAGGTGGTGGGCAGGCTTTCCAGGAGAAATGGTCAGGAGGTGATTTCCTCAGCCGATCCAGCAGGTGGAGCGTTACCTCTGGGCCAGGAGGTTTAGGGCTCCTGTTGCACCCTGGAAGCTTGCACACTACAACCCAGGCTGATGTCCAGGGCAGTAGTGAGGGTGTGCTGCAGGGTCAGAGGAGCTGCCTTTCAGACAGACACAATACAACTGGTGGCACTACATTGGCCAGGACAGACCTGTTCTTCAATATTTATCCCTCAATAAATACCACAAAACTGCTTATTTGATCATTATCAGATATAGAATTTGGTGTGTGTAAATTTCCTGCTTTTCCAAGTATCATAAACGAATGCTGTATCAAAAAGTATAATCTGTAATTCTTGTTTGATGTTTTATGGTTCTGTGTGTGTGTGTGTGTGTGTGTGTGTGTGTATGTATGGGTGGTTTGATATCTAACTGTTCAACATGGGTAAACTCTTTTGTCTCATGAGTTATGTGTCGCATCTCTCTGGTGTATAAATCTGAAAGAAATACAAGAGACTTAACATTATAGTAGAATCTTTTGCCTACCTAGTGTGTCGCAAAACATTTCAGTACTTTTTTTTGAAGCATAGGAATTGTGGAAAATATAGAAATCCACTTTCATGGAACCTGGTCAAGGAAGTAAGCAGGGACTCTGGTTTAGTGATCTCAGCCGTGGGATAAATATTGCTCAGGACACGAGAGGAAGGTTTGCTGTTTTCAAATAGTGCTGCCTGAGAGGGTGAACAGGCTTCATCTGAGGGAGGGCACCATTGCATTGGGTTAATTCATAAAAATATTTGTCACAGAAGCGGTTTGGTTCTGCATAGTAATGTGAAGAAACAAACAAACATTAGAGTTTGACTATCCAGTCAACAAACCAAAGGCATCTCTTACTTGTACAAGGTTATATTTACATAGATCTGAGGCATCAGGAGGGTCTGTAAACTGAACGGACTCCCACTTAACTTCAGCTGAAAGACCTCGGACCGTGCTCTTGCCCACTGCGCCTTGGCAGCAGTTGCCCCAAGCTTTAATGTGTGCCCCTCAGCACGCAGTCCGGGACCCTGGAGTGTGCCAGTCTGCAACACTCCGGTCAAAGCCAGCACCTTGCTGTGGAAGACCAACACATTTCGGGCAGACCAAAGAGCATCTTTCACTGAGTTGACGGTCCTCCAGGCGCAGTCGATGTTTGTCTCAGTGTGGATCCGAGGAATGGACCGTAGAGCACAGAGTGCCACATCACGGAGCTGTTCGAGACAAATCTCAACAAGAAAACACTGCATCTTTCTCCAGGTTTCCTTTGCAAAGGCATGTTCTGGAAGGAGAGGTATGATAGCATCTATGACTGCTCCCTGCCCCTGTTTCCCTCTTTCTCCCCCCCCCCCCCCCCACCCCCCCTCCTCCCATAGCCACTTTGAGGACAGTGTGAGGTCGTGCAGAGATTTTGGGTGTTTGTGAAGGATCCCGCAGGAAGTGTCCTTCTCATCACCAGCTTAGCCATGTCTTAGTGCTTGTTGGGAAGTTCTGGTGACGAGGCATTCTGCCAAATGGCTTTGACAATCTGTTCAGGGACCATCCAGTGGGATCCACCTTCTTCTTTTCCCACACACACTCGAGGATGCAATCTGCTAAACACTTCCTGAAGGATTTATGGTCAAAATTGTTTTTCTTTGCAAATTTCTTCATAAAAGACAGGTTCCAACTACTTGGACTTGAACTCTCAATGACCTAACTCTGAGGCAAGGTCCCTGAGCCACAGTTTACCATGCATGTGCATTGTAACACTTGATACACACCAGTCTGGTGGTGTGTGAGAGTATGTTTGGGTATACAGAATAATGTTAGTGCACCGATGTCAGTTTTTATTAACTCTGTTTATGCCTGACTTTCAATTCATTGAACACAAGACAAACTAGGATGGCTTGAGGGCTGATTCTGAGCTGGGAGCAACCTGCCCCATTAGTTAATTAATGTTTAATGTCCTATTAACTTGGATGGGTACAAGGTCACCGGATATGCTTCCACCAATGGCCGCACTTGCTGTGCAGAATTGGTCAAATGATTTTGTTCCTCCTCTCTCTTTGGAGCAGACCATTGAGTTTTTTTTTGCATTAGAGTGTAGCATACTTACCATCATCATATTGGTGGGAATCTGATATAGAAACAGAAAATTCTGAGCTTACATTTTAGCTCCAGCAGCACCTTATGAGAAGGGACCAGGGAAATGTCACCATGTGAAACATTAACTCACTCATTCTCTCTGTCTGTCTCTGTCTGTCTGTCTGTCTGTCTGTCTGTCTGTCTCTCTCTCTCTCTCTCTCTCTCTCTCTCTCTCTGACTCTGTGTGTGTGTGTGTGTGTGTGTGTGTGTGTGTACAAATGCTGCTAGATCTGCTTTGTTCTGTTTCAATGACCAACTTCACAAGGTCGGCTTATCAGCTGTTGCCACCAGTGCCTGGTCCTCAGCAAACTGAAACATTTGCTGAATGTTGGCATTGCAAATCCTGTGCTGTACAACTCGAGGAACGAAAGCTGATGTTGTGAAGGTGAAACAGAGCAAAGTGGAACATACTCTGCACTTCTAGAAGCATTTGTACAGAGAGAGAGAGACAGTTAATGTTTCGCATGGTGACATTTCTCTCTTCCCTTCTCATTAGGTGCTTATTACTATACCTGTTTTCACAACCTCAGGGATTGCTGCAGTGCTCTTTAGTCTACACCCTGTTTTGAAGTAGAGAGACTACACTGATAGAGAATAACACAGGAACCAATATATGTATAGCAATGCCTCACACAAATGTGCAAAAGGCAGTCCTGTTTAGTAATGTTGGTTCACTTCGGACCAGAACACTAGGGAGTGCAGAAGGACAGTCATATCAGATATCTCAGTTAACTCCCCCCTGCACCCAGCCCCCTCCATTTTATCTCTCAGCCCCCCCAGCCAATAAGCCTCATTCCTGATGACGGGCTTATGCTCGAAACATCGATTCACCTGCTCTTTGGTTGCTGCCTGACCTGCTGTGCTTTTTCAGCACCATGTTTTTGACTCAAAGCATCAACTCTGATATTCTCTCTCCGCAGATCCTGCTGAGTTTCTCCAGCACTTTGTTTTTATTTCAGACTTCCAGTATCTGCAGTATTTTATTTTTAACTCCTACTCTTCAGAAGAGTGCTGTGGAGTATTTTGTACCCAGTGGATCGGGCAAGTCCCTGCATTTAACACCTCGTGTGTGTGTGTGTGTGTGGAAGGTGGCATCTCTGGTGCAGCAATCCCTCGCGAACACATTGGTGTGCCAGCCTGGATTGCGTGCTCAAGTGGCTGGAGTGAGACTCAATCTACGATCCTCTGAAATGAGAGTTCAAGCACTAACGCAAACCACTAAATGAGTATTCACTGGAATGCAGGGAGTTAAGAGTATGAACAGAAATGCTGGAAAAAGCAGCTGGGTGGCTTGATTTTTTTTTAAGAACCGCAGAGTTGTTGCAATGCAGGAGGAGGCCATCAGGCTGCCCTGGTTCTGTTACCTCACGCCAATACCCTGCCTTTTTCCCAGCACGCCATGTCTAACCAAATAGTCATCTCGAAGGCCTCAGGTGAACCTGCCTCTGCCATGTTTCCAAACCTGCTCTGTGAAAGAGTTGTTTTTCTCACCGCTCCCTCAGCTTTTGCTTGCACATCACTGTTAATGTTTTCTGGGCACCGCTGTATGTTGTAGAAGTACAGGTAGTCCCTAGGTTGCAGATAGGTTCCATTCTGAAGCCGTAGAGATGTACAGCAGGGAAACAGACCCTTCGGTCCAACCTGTACATGCCGACCAGATATCCCAACCCAAACCATTCCCACCAGCCAGCACCCGGCCCATATCCCTCCAAACCCTTCCTATTCATGTACCTATCCAGATGCCTCTGAAATGTTGTAATTGTACCAGCCTCCACCACTTCCTCTGGCAGTTTATTCCATACACGTACCACCCTCTGCGTGAAAAAGTTACCCCTTGGGTCTCTTTAATATCTTTCCCCTCTCACCCTAAACCTATGCTCTCTAGTTCTGGACTCCCCCACCCCAGGGAAAAGACTTTGCCTATTTATCCTATCCATGCCCCTCATGCTTTTATAAACCTCTATGAGATCGCCCCGCAGCCTCTGACGCTCCAGGGAAAACAGCCTCAGCCTGTTCAGCCTCTCCCTATAGCTCAAATCCTCCAACCCTGGCAACATCCTTGTAAACTTTTTCTGAACCCTTTCAAGTTTCACAACATCCTTCCGATAGGAAGGAGACCAGAATTGCACGCAATATTCCAAAAGTGGCCTAACCAATGTCCTGTACAGCCACAACATTATCTCCCAACTCCTGTCCTCAATACTCCTGACCAATAAAGGAGTCTGTTCAAAATTCTGAACATGATGAGGCCAGTGTAAAAGAGCTGTCTGTAAGTACTGGAAATGTTCATAAATCAAGGACCACCCCCATATATTGGACATAGTTACAGCAATGGACTCGTTAGTTGCTATATCCAATTAAGGGATAGGCTTGTTCTTTTGAACAACAGTGTGTTGTCTTTTTTTTTACAGATTAGATTACTTACAGTGTGGAAACAGGCCCTTTGGCCCAACAAGTCCACACCGACCCTACGAAGAGCAACCTACCCAGACCCATTCCCCTACATTTACCCCTTCACCTAACACTACAGGCAATTTAGCATGGCCAATCCACCTAAACTGCACATTTTTGGACTGTGGGAGGAAACTGGAGCACCCAGAGGAAACCCACGCACACAGGGGGAGAAGGTGTAAACTATAGCAGATTAGTTTACAGATTGATATATATCACCAGTGCCACAGTATTAGTGAATGAGTAACACTGGATCTGATGTGGGGAGGAGGCTGTGGTGTGGGTATGTTGAGTTCCCATCCTATTCTATTGTAACCAGGGTTGTAATTGTTTGATGTCAAGTTTCTGTCTGTGCACAATGGCCAAATGCTGCCCTGGCTGAGGGTTACTGTAGTCCGAGGTAAATGTTTCAGACTTCCTGAGATTGACCTGCGTGCAGTGCTGGAGAACCTGGGCAGTCACGTGCAATGGACGCTCAGGGTTGCAACTCTATACTTATGCAGGGCACAAAGGTGTCTCTGTCGCTCGGCAGTTCCTTCGTGTCTCCTCAAATGAAGGCATCTCCTTCCAAGGCCGAGTGGCTCAGTGGTTAGCACCGCTGCCTCACAGTCCCCATAGACCCAGGTTCGATTCAAGCCTCTGACAACGATCTGTGTCGCCTTTGCACATTCTCCCCATGTCTGCATGGGTTTCCTTCCATAGTCCAGGTTGGGTGGGTTGACCATGCTAAATTGCCCACAATGTCCAGGGATGTGCCAGCTAGGTGGATTAGCCATGGGAACTATAGGGTTATAGGGATGGGTGAGTGATCTGGATGGGATGCTCTGCGGAGAGTTGGTGTGAAGGCAATGGCCTGCTTCCATACTGTAGGAGTACCTGGTTCTAAAAATGCTAGATTGACAATTTCTTGCAGTGCTGAGGGAGTATGCACTGTTGAAGGTTCTGTCGTTTCGTCAAGATTTTCAATTGTGAAACCAGGACAACTGATTGTCTCCCTATAATTCAGTGTGAATCAAGTTTCTGGCAGTCATTTCTGAGATGTTTTTGTCGGGAGAGTGTCCAGAAACCTTAGCCACTCTTTCTTCCCCCCCACCCCCCCCCCCCACATTAAAGACATCTTGGAAATGACTGCCAGACTTGTCAGACCTCTTGGCATCATGGTAGCCCACAAACCCTGGCTGCAGAAAGGCAGTTCGAGGGGGATCTGCCTTTGGAGGTAGTATGGGCTGAAGTCAGAAATAGGAAAGGTGCAGTCACCTTGTTGGGTGTTTACTATAGGCCCCCCAATAGCAGCAGAGATGTGGAGAAACAGATTGGGAAACAGATTTTGGAAAGGTGCAGAAGCCACAGGGTAGTAGTCATGGGCGATTTCAACTTCCCAAATATTGATTGGGAGCTCTTTAGATCAAGTAGATTGGATGGGGCGGTGTTTGTGCAGTGTGTCCAGGAAGCTTTTCTAACTCAGTATGTAGATTGACCGACCAGATGGGAGGCCATTTTGGATTTGGTACTCGGTAATGAACCAGGACAAATGATGTGCTTGTTCGTGGGTGAGCATTTTAGTGATTGTGACCACAATTCTGTGACTTTCACCTTGGTTATGGAGAGAGATAGGTGCATGCAACAGGATAGGTTTTACAATTGGGGGAAGGGTAAATACGATGCTGCAAGACAGGATCTGAGGAGCATAAGTTGGGAGCATAGGCTGTCAGGGAAGGATGTCATTGAAATGTGGAACTTTTTCAAGGAACAGATACGACGTGTCAGGCAGGAAAGAGATGGTCGTGTGAGGGAACCTTGGTTGACGAGGGAGGTTGAATGTCTTGTAAGGAGGAAGAAGGAGGCTTACATAAGGTTGAGAAAACAAGGTTCAGACAGAGCATTGGAGGGATACAGGATAGCCAGGAAGAAGCTGAAGAAAGGGATTAGGAGAGCTAAGAGAGGGCATGAAAAATCTTTGGTGGGTATGATCAAGGATAACCCCAAGGCCTTTTATGCGTATGTGAGAAACATGAGAATGACGAGAACGAGGGTAGGTCCGATCAAGGACAGTAGTGGGAGACTGTGTATTGAGTCGGAAAAAATAGGAGAGGTCTTGAATGAGTACTTGTCTTCAGTATTTACAAATGAGAGGGACCGTATTGTTGAAGAGGAGGGTATGAAACGGACTGGTAAGCTAGAAGAAGGAAGGAAGATGTGTTGGGCATTTTGAAAAACTTGAGGATAGACAAGTCCCCTGGGCCTGACGGGATACATCCTAGGATTATGTGGGAAGCAAGAGAGGAAATTGCAGAACCATTGGCACTGATTGTTTTGTCTTCACTGTCAATGGGGGTGGTACCAGGGGACTGGAGAGTGGCGAATGTTGTGCCCCTGTTCAAAAAAGGGAATAGGGATAACCCTGGGAATTACAGGCCAGTTAGTCTGTCTTCTGTGGTAGGCAAAGTAATGGAAAGGGTACTGAGGGATAGGATTTATGAGTATCTGGAAAGACACTGCTTGATTAGGGACAGCCAGCACGGATTTGTGAGGGGTAGGTCTTGCCTTACAAGTCTTACTGAATTCTTTGAGGAGGTGACCAAGCATGTGGATGAGGGTAGAGCAGTGGATGTAGTGTACATGGATTTTAGTAAGGCATTTGAGAAGGTTTCCCCATGGAAGGCTTATGCGGAAAGTCAGGAGGCATGGGATAGAGGGAAATTTGGCCAGTTGGATAGAAAACTGGCTAACCAGTCGAAGTCAGAGAGTGGTGGTAGATGGTAAATATTCAGCCTGGAGCCCAGTTACAAGTGGAGTTCCGCAGGGATCAGTTCTGGGTCCTCTGCTGTTAGTAATTTTTATTAATACTTGGAAGAGGGAGTCGAAGGGTGGGTCAGTAAACTTGCAGACGATACGAAGATAGGTGGAGTAGTGGATAGTGAGGAGGGCTGTTGTCAGCTGCAAAGGGACTTAGATATGATGCAGAGCTGGGCTGAGGAGTGGCAGATGGAATTCAACCCTGCCAAGTGTGAGGTTGTCCATTTTGGAAGGACAAATAAGAATGCGGAATACAGGGTTAACAGTAGGGTTTTTAGTAAGGTGGAGGAGCAGAGGGATCTTGGGGCCTATGTTCATAGCTCTTTGAAAGTTGCCACTAAGGTGGATAGAGCTTGTAAGAAGGCCTATGATATATTAGCGTTCATTAGCAGAGGGATTGAATTCAAGAGTCGTGAGGCAATGTTGCAGCTTTACAGGACCTTGGTTAGGCCACATTTGGAGCACTGTGTGCAGTTCTGGTCGCCTCATTTTAGGAAAGATGTGGAAACCTGGAGAGAACGCAGAGGAGATTTACCAGGATGTTGCCTGGAATGGAGAATAGGTTGTACGAGGATAGGTTGAGAGTGCTAGGCCTTTTCTCATTGGAACGGTGAAGGATGAGGGGTGACTTGATAGAGGTTTATAAGATGATCAGGGGAATAGATAGAGTAGACAGTCAGAGACTTTTTCCCCAGGTACAACAGAGTGTTGCAAGGGGACATAAATTTAAGGTGAAGGGTGGAAGGTATAGGGGTAGGTTCTTTACCCAGAGAGTGGTGGGGGCATGGAATGCGTTGTTTGTGGGAGTGGCAGAGTCAGAATCATTGGTGACCTTTAAGCGGCAATTGGATAGGTACATGGATAGGTGCTTAAGCTAGGATAAGTGTTCGGCACAACATCGTGGGCCGAAGGGCCTGTTCTGTGTTGTATTGTGCTATGTTCTATGTTCTAAACCCACCAACACACTAAAACAGCAGCTAATGAACTTGAAAGACCCTATACAGACAACAAACAAAACTAATGTCATTTACAAAATACCGTGCAAGGACTGTAACAAACACTACATTGGACAAACAGGCAGAAAACTAGCCACCAGTATAAATGAACATCAACTAACCACAAAAAGGCATGACCCTCTCTCACTAGCATCCTTACATACAGATGAGGAAGGACACCCCTTTGACTGTGACAACACATCCATCCTCGGATAAGCCAAACGGCATCACGCACGAGAATTCCAAGAAGCCTGGCATTCCAATAGGAACTCTACCAACAAACACATTGACCTGGACCCCATTTACCACCCTCTGAGAAAAAGGACAGGAAATGACATCATCAACCCAAGGAAACCTAAAAATCTAAATAGAAAGCAGGTCATAATACCAGTGATACATCCTGGGGCTCACTAATGATGTTACCTAGTATGGGGACGAAATGTCTGAAAATGAACCTTCCAGCTCAGCGAGCAAACTTGCATTCAATGTGAGTCATTTCTGGCTTATTCCTTCTCCCCCCACCCCACATTACTTTCTTTCCATGTGTTCCAGGTGTTAAGCGGGAGAGCAGAGTAAGTCGGTGTTATCCTCCCTTTCCCCAGATTACATCCCAGTGTGTGCAGTTTTGGGAGGTGAGAGGGTAGCGGAGCAGGATGTGCTGTGAGCATCCTGTTGGAACTGTTTCCAACTTTAAACTAAAACGATGCAGTCTGCTTTGGATCGCAACAAAACAGTGACAGCAAGGTGCATTTTGATGTGACCGCTTTCCTTTAGGTGTGAGTTGGCTGGATATAAATTAATTAGCAGCTAAGCTCCCTGCACAATCAAAGTCACTCCTCAGCGCTTTCCCATGATTTAGTGCAATGTGTTAATTTGCTGAACGTGGCAATCTTTAACACACCACCCGGTGTCCTATGTCGCACTCCAGGCAACTCATTCACCCAGATTACAAGGCGTTGACCACCTGGGATTGTTGAATCAATACAAATTAATTCTGTAAATGGAGTTCAAATTCTCAGTATGAATCAGTTACTCTTAAAATTAATTTAATGGACTGTTGCAGTGAAAGAGATTTAAAGGAGGTTGATATCGTTCTTGTGCTGTGGCTTCATTTAGAATCCCTACACTGCAGAATGAGGCCACTCCCCCTGTTGAGTCTACGTTGACCCTCCAAAGAGCATTCCATCCAGCCTCCTGTGCTATCCCCATAACCCTGCACTTACCGCGGCCAATCCACCTGACCTGCACATCTTTGGACTGTGGGAGGAAACCAGAGCACCCGGAGGAAACCCACGCAGACACAGGGAGAATGTGCAAACTCCACACGAATGGTCACCCAAGGCTGGAATTGAACACAACTACCCACTTAGCTACTTGTAGTGTCAGCATTCATTGCCCCTCCCCATTGTTCCATGATGGTGTTGGTGGCTTGTCAATGCATCACATGCAGCAGTTAAAACCATCCCCCTCCTTGCTCAAGAATGTTCTAGGACCTGGTTATGGCACCGGGAGTTACAGAATTGGAGGAGGCGTTGGCAGCAGGAGGACATGGGAGGCTGTAGCATCCGCGAATGTTGCCAGCAATATTAGTAAAAACTACTGTTGCTGTACTTCAAACAATACTTAGTTGGCTGTGGTGCACTGTGAGCCATCCAGTGTCAGTATAGAGGGCTATATATAAATGCAAATCTTCCTTTCCTTTATTCAAGGCAGGGTTAAAGAACTCTGGGCAAAAATGAGGACTGCAGATGCTGGAAATCAGAGTCTAGATTAGAGTGGTGCTGGAAAAGCACAGCAGGTCAGGCAGCATCCGAGGAGCAGGAAAATCGACGTTTCGGGCAGAAGCCCTTCATCAGGAATGAAGGCACGGAGCGTCCAGGGTGGAGAGATAAATGAGAGGGGGTGTGGGGCTGGGGAGAGGGTAGCAAAGAGTACAGTGGGTGAATGGGGGTGGGGATGGAGGTGATAGGTCAGAGGGGAGGGTGGAGTGGGTAGGTGGGAAGGGGGATTGGCAGGTAGGACAGGTCATGGGACGGTGCTGAGATGGAAGTTGGAGCTGGGGTATAGTGGGGTGAGGGGAAATGAGGAAACTGTTGAAGTCCACATTGATGCCCTGGGGTTGAAGTGTTCTGAGGTGGAAGATGAGGCGTTCTTCCTCCAGGCATCTGGTGGTGAGGGAGCGGCGGTGAAGGAGGCCCAGGACCTCCATGTCCTCAGCAGAGTGGGAGGGGGAGTTGAAGTGTTGGGCCACAGGGCGGTGTGGTTGATTGGTGCGGGTATCCTGGAGATGTTCCCTAAAGCGCTCTGCTAGGAGGCTCCCAGTCTCCCCAATGTAGAGGAGAACGCTGTGGGAGCAACGGATACAATAAATGATATTAGTAGATGTGCAGGTAAAACTTTGATGGATGTAGAAAGCTCCTTTGGGGCCTTGGATGGAGGTGAGGGAGGAGGTGTGGGCGCAGGTTTTGCAATTCCTGCGATGGCAGGGGAAGGTGCCAGGAAGGGAGGGTGGGTTGGTGGGGGGCGTGGACCTGACCAGGTAGTGACGGGGGAACGATCTTTACAGAAGGGAAATATATCCCTGGTGGTGGGGTCCGTTTGGAGGTGGTGGAAATGTCAGCAGATGATGTGGTTTATGCGAAGGTTGGTAGGGTGGAAGGGGGGGAGGGTTCTGTCCTTGTTACATTTAGAGGGGTGGGGTTTGAGGGCGGAGGTGCAGGATGTGGACGAGATGTGTTGGAGGGCATCTTTAACCACATGGGAAGGGAAATTGTGATCTCAAAAGAAGGAGGCCATCTAGTATGTTCTGTGGTGGAACTGGTCCTCCTGGGAGCAGATACGGTAGAGGAATTGGGAATACGGGATAGCATTTTTGCAGGAGGTAGGGTGAGAAGAGGTGTAATCCAGGTAGCTGTGGGAGTTGGTGGGTTTGTGAAAAATGTCAGTGTCAAGTCGGTCGTCATTAATGGAGATGGAGAGGTCCAAAAAAGGGAGGGAGGTGTCAGAGGTGGTCCAGGTAAATTTAAGGTCGGGGTGGAATGTGTTGGTGAAGTTGATGAATTGCTCAACCTCCTCGCGGGAGCACGAGGTGGTGCCAATGCAGTCATCAGTGTAGCGGAGGAAGAGGTGGGGAGTGGTGCCGGTGTAATTACGGAAGATGGCCTGTTCTACGTAGCCAACAAAGAGACAGGCACAGCTGGGGCCCATATGGGTTCCCATGGCTACTCCTTTGGTCTGGAGGAAGTGGGAGGATTCGAAGGAGAAATTGTTAAGGGTGAGGACCAGTTCGGCCAGACAAATGAGAGTGTCGGTGGAAGGGTACTGTTGGGGACGTCGGGAGAGGAAGAAACGGAGGGCTTGGAGGCCCTGGTCATGGCGGATGGAGGTGTAGAGGGATTGGATATCCATGGTGAAGATGAGGCGTTGGGGGCCGGGGAAACGGAAGTCTTGGAGGAGGTGGTGGGTGTGGGTGGTGTCTCGAACGTATGTGGGGAGTTCCTGGACTAGGGGGGATAGGACAGTGTTGAGGTAGGTAGAAATGAGTTCAGTGGGGCAGGGGCATGCTGAGACAATGGGTCAGCCAGGGTGGTCAGGCTTGTGGATCTTGGGAAGGAGGTAGAACCAGGCAGTGCGGGGTTCCCGGACTACGAGGTTGGGAGCTGTGGGTGGGCCCGGATTATGGGCTAAAGAACTCTGGGCCTTAAATTGGATGTCATTATTTTGAGTTATTGATGGATGGGGGCGACCTCGGTATTCTGCCCGTTTCTAAGTCATGTAGACATTGATTCAGTATTTCGCTGAAGGCAAGTGCCGTTTAATTTATCTAAATAGGAATGTGTTTGTCTCACTGCCGATTACAAGATCAATGGAACTTGTAGGACTTGGGGAGAGTGGGAGAGGTCATGCTTCTGTTACACTTGCTGTTGGGCTTGAGGGTTCGTACTAAATGAATGGAAATTCCTGAATCTCGATCACTGTTCCCTACGGCTTATGTTGTAAAAGTGTGGCCCTCTGCTCAACATGAAGCATCTTGGTTTGGGACAACTCCCTGTTTGTACAAATCCTAGATTCACAGTGTTAACCAATTAAGAGCGTGCACTCCCAGTGCAAAAAATGGCCACTGCGGTCCATCTGCACATGCTCAGTTGCACTGTGACATCATTCGCACGCACAACTTCACTGTCAGTTGACAGAAATTGATATACATGATGTCAGAGCCCGCATCCCCACCCCAAAGTCATGTTCTCCCTCCTTCCTGTCAATCCACAACATTCCTCACATGTCTCCAGGAAAGAGTCAGGGACAAAAATGTTTTGTTCTTATTTTTTAAAAACTCATCCAGCACTAACTAGTGACTCCTCTCTGCCTTACACCTTACTCCAAATCACTAGCCATCACTCATCCACAAAGATGTTTCGAAGTGTTGAATTCAGAATGTGCTTTTCAATACTTCACTACTCACAATGGCAGATGCTGCCGAGTTAACTTCCACCTTACAGTGATAGCTGTATACTAATTAAATTGCTACTCATAGACTCAAACACAGATTTTACTCCAAACTTGTTCATGGCATCAGTTACTGGTGGGGAGGGTGGGGATTGCCAGGGAAATGCTTTAAGTCTGCCCTAGAGCTTCACTATAAAAATGCGATATTCATAAGTTTGCAAATGATAACCAAATAGATGGCGCAGTGGACAGCGAAGGAGGTTATCTCAGAATACAATGGGACCTTGATCAGCTGGGCCGAGGAGTGGCAGATGGTGTTTGATTTAGATAAAATGCGAGGTGTTGCATTTTGGTCAGGCAAATCTGGGCAGGGTAAAGGTAGGGCCCTGGGGAGTGTTGCTGAACAGGGAGTCCTAGGGGCACTGGTTCACAGTTCCTTGGAAGTGGTGCCGCAGGTAGATAGGATAGTGAAGAAGGCGTTTGGTATGCTTTCCTTTATTGGTCTGAGTATTGAGTATAAGAGTTAGGTTGTGTTGCAGCTGTACAGGTAATTGGTTAGGCCACTTTTGGAATATTGTGTGCAAAGCTGGTCTCCCTGCTGTAAGAAAGATGTTGTGAAACTTGAAAGGGTTCAGAAAAGATTTACAAGGATATTACTGGGATTGGAGGGTTTGACTTATCAGGAGAGGCTGAATAGGCTGGGGCTGTTTTCCCTGGAGTGTTTGAGGTTGAGGGGTGACATTATAGAGGTTTATAAAATCATGAAGGACATGTATGGGGTGAATAACGAAGGTCTTTTTCCCAGGGTAGGGGAGTCCAAAACTAGAGGATATAGGTTTAAGGTGAGAGGAAAAAGACATAAAAAGGACCTGAAGGGTAACGTTTTCATGTAGAGAGTGGTATGTGTATGGAACGTGCTGCCAGGGGAAGTGGTGGAGGCTGGTACTATTACAACATTTTTTAGATTAGATTCCCTACAGTGTGGAAACAGGCTCTTCGGCCCAACAAGTCCACGCCGACCCTCCAAAGAGAGACCCACCCCTCTACATTTACCCCTGACTAATACACCTAACAGTGTGGGCAATTTAGCATGGCCAATTCACCTAACCTGCACATCTTTGGACTGTGGGAAGAAACTGGAGCACCCGGAGGAAACCCACGGGGAGAATGTGCAAACTCCACACAGACAGTTGGCCGAGGCAGGAATTGAACCCGGGTCCCTGGTGCTGTGAGGCAGCAGTGCTAACCACTGAGCTACCGTGCCACCTTCTACTTAAAAGGCATCTGGATGGGTATATGAATAGGAAGGGTTAAGACTGATATGGGCTGGGTGCTGACAAATGGGACTAGATTAATTTAGGATATCTGGTCAGCACGGACAGGTTGGACCAAAGGGTCTGTTTCCATCTGTACGTCTCTATGGCTAGTGATATTCCGACTCAAGACCATCCAATTAGACGAGGCATTCACAAAGGAGCCAACTATTTTGAGTGCCCTGAAGGTATTGTCTCGTGGACAAAATGTTCAGTCAGTTGGAGGACAAACAGAAACATTGGAAAGAGGGTGTGAAATCCTGAGCATCCTAACTACAGCTGGGTGTGTGGATCCTGCATTGGCCTGTTTACTCACTATCAAAAACATAACACCAGAATGGAAGATCATCATCCTTAATCCCAAGGGACAGCTTAAGAATGGAACAATTCACCAACAGTGGTATTGTCCATTAGTGCAGCCCGTCCAAATATCTGTCTCAAACTACTAAAGGACCCAGTACTGTCATTCTCGTGCAACTGCCCACAGCAGACTGGAATTAGGGATTCAGGGATCCATTTGTGCTGAGACTACAGGCTGTTCACCCTGAACTGGGAAGTGGGCTAGTGTGTGGGAAGGATGAAGCAGTCTGCATCCATGTATAGCAAGAGCTGGACACCTCAGGTTTGGATTGACAAGAGGCACTTAAAATCCATTCTGCACAAGTGCCAGGAAATGGCCATCTCCACCAAGAGAGACTGTAACCCCCCTTCCTTTTAATATTCAATGGTGTTCCAATCATTGAGACCCCATGATCAACCTCGTGAGGGCTACCATTGATGTAAAACTGAATTGGTCAAGCCATACAAATATGGTGGCTACAAGAGCAGATCAGAGGCTAGGAACTCACCTTCTCTCACCCCTCAAACTCTGCCTGCTATCTACAAGGCACAAGTCAGGAGTGTTATGGAATACTGTACTCACCATGTGCGTTGATGGTTGCAGCCCCCAACAACACGCATGAAGCTTGACACTATCCAAAGAAAAGCAACCCAGTTGATTGGCAGGAGCAAATTATTGCAATTGCTAGAATCTGTACTGAAAACAACAAATGCTGGAGATCACAGCAGGTCTGCCATTATCCGTGGAGAGAAAATGAGCTAACGTTTTGCGTCTCAATGATTCCTCATCAGAGCTGAATTATGAAGGAGGCAGCATTTATGTTGTAGTTGGGGTGGGATGGCGGTGTGTAGACCACTGGTGGAGAAAAGATCAAGTGATTGGAATGTGAGAATGGTAGAACAATGATGTGTCTAACAATCAGATTTGAAAGAACAGATAATTCCACTGGAGTTGGGAGTAGGGGAGAGAGGGCATGGTGATAGAGAATGTAACCAGTCAAGCTAACAGAAAGGGAAGGAGTGGAAGCTGGTTCACGATTTGAAGGTGTTAAACTCATAATTAAGTACAGAAGCTTGTAAAATGCCTAGTCTGAAGATGAGATGTTGTTCCTCCAGTTTGTGCTGTGATTCACTGGGACACTGTAGCGTACTGAGGACAGACACATGGGCATGTGAGTAGGATGCTGTGTTAAAATGACTGGCTACAGGAGGGTCGGGCTCATGCTTGCGCACAAACCAGAGATGTTCTGCAAAGCATTCACTTGATTGGCAACTTATCCATCACCTTCAATGTTCCCTCCTTTCACCACTGATACATGAAGACAGCAATGTGTACCATCTACAAGATGCACTGCAACAGCTCACCAGCTCCATTGATAGCACTTTCCAAATCTGCAGTCTCTACCATCTAGCAGGACAAGGGTAGCAGACACATGAGAGTGCCACCCACCCACCTGCAGGTTCTCCTCCAAGGCACTCATCATTGGAAGTATATTTTGCGTTGCCACTGAGCTAAAACCCTAGGACTCCCTAACAGCGCTGTGGGTGTATCTGCACAACAGGGGGCTGCTGCAGTTCAAGAAGGCAGCTTCCCACCACCTCAAGGGCAATTAACAGTGGGAAATTAATGCTGGTACAACCAGTAACACCCACATCCCGTGAACGAGTAAAAACGCGGCCACAGTTGTAGGGAAGGTAGCAGTCAATTTCTGTTCGGCAAACTCCAACAAACAGCAGTGTCATAATGGCAGGAGAATCTGTTTCCATGATGACGGTTAAAAGATAAATATTGGCCACGAAGCTGGAGAGAAGTTCTGTGTTGTTCTTCAGGATGTTCAGAGCAGGTAGATGAGTCTTTGGTCTCATCTGAAACGGTACTTCTAACTGCTCAGCACTCCTTTGGTTATGCACCAGAAGTGTCAGCTTAGTGCTCGTGTACTGGAGTGAGGTTCAAACCCAGGACCTTGTGACTCCGAGGCAAGTGTGCAACTCATTATCCCATGTCCCATATGGTTAACAGTTTTCTTCCAGAGGCAATCTGTTTGTGTGTTACTAGCTGTGACCGTGAGCTACAATCTTTGGCTGAACGCAGCACGAGGAGGAGAATTTGTCATGATCTGTTCTGCAAAAGAAAATTAATTGATAACACGGTGTGTTTTGCAACCTACTTTTGGGAAAATACTTTCCAAACATGTTTTCTTGTTGTGGACTTTTAACTCAACATGAAGTCTCTCAAAAAGAAAAGGCTGGCATTTATATACGCTAGACTAAATACTTAATGTTCCTTAACTGTTGGAACCACTTTGAGGTGAAGGGGATGGGGTAGGTAGGAAAGCTTGAATGTGGGAGGGAGGCTGCTGAGGGAGACCGCACGGAAATAAGCCCTTCAGCCCAACTTGTCCATCACGCCCAATTTTCACAACTAATCTAGTCACGTAGTTCCATTTGTATAGCGCCTAACACAACAACCAATCATCTGAAAGTGCTTAATGCCCAATGAAATTCTTTTGTGGTTAACTTTTGCAGTGAGATCCCGTAACGGTGATGTGACAGTAACAATGGGTTAACGTTTGACACTGTACTGGTGATAACGATTCTTCTAACCAAACCCATAGAACAGATGGGCCCCTGTTTGGATATTCCATCCAATGACAGCACCACCGGCAGTGTTGCACCCGCTCCGTACTGTCCTGGTTCTGCTTAGATCATTGTGCTAGAAGCAAGGCCAAGAGTGCGACTTGAGCCCACAACCTCCTGACTCAGTGGGAAGGGTGCTATCAACTGAGTCACAGCTCACACAGTGGAAGATTTTTTTTTCTCCCAAAGACAGCAGATAATCAGTTGCTGAGCATGCTTTCCAAAGAAAAAAAGTTCTAACTCAATTTTCTAAAAATGGAAATAATCTGCTGTGGTAAGGGTTGATGACTCAGTGGTTAGCACTGCTGCCTCACAGCACCAGGGACCCGGGTTCAATTCCAGCCTCTGGCGACTGTCTGTGTGGAGTTTGCACATTCTCCCTGTACCTGTGTGGGTTTTTTCCGGTTTCATCCCACAGTCACAAAGATGTGCAGCTTAGGTGCGTTGGCCATGCTAAATTGTCCAAGGGTATGCAGGCTGGGTGGGTTAGCCATGGGGAATGCAGAGATACAGAGGGTCGGGGGGGGGGGGCGGAGGTGGTTCTGGGTGGGATGCTCTTCAGAGGGTTGATGTGAGCTCAATGGGCTGAATGGCCTGCTTCCACATTGTAGGGATTCAATGCTTCTAGATTGTGGCTCAAACATCAACCCAGCATCTAAGGAGATCCAAACATCTCAGTCCCAATATATTCCGGTTCTCGCACTTGGTCGGCATCTTGGCCAACACTTCAGCACGGCTCCATCACTGCAAGCCTGTACTCCAACCAGCGGTCAGCCTCAAATGTTTTGTTTATAACTGGGCAGAAGGAATCAAAACGGTGATACAGCCAGTTTGTGCAGAGATATAGTCACTTAAGACATGCCCTTAAACAGAGGAGAGTGCATGCCATCTATCTTGGTCATTGCATCACCCATGCCCATGACAGGGATTGACTTTTGTCCTCTGTGTCTGCATCAACCTTCATTTCTGAAGGGATGTTTCGAGGCTTCACTGCACTGCTATCAGGAGGGAATTTGGAAAGGTATGTTTGAGATAAGGTTGGAGCGGCGAGTGCAACAGGCAGCAGATTGTACATTCTCCATCCAGATGTTGTGCTCATCCGGCACATTTTTGCTGAGGCCCCTACCAGTAGGTAGTTAAGAATTTGGCTGGAAAGATCATGCTGATTTAGCCAGGGAGCTGGAGAGAAGGAAGGCAGATTGAGCGTATGGGAGGAGTGTTTGGATGGGAGACATGATGCAGTTTGAATTGGGCAGGTGAGGAGAGGGGTCAGATTCAATGACTGGCAGTGGGGAGGAGCAGCGTGGTTGGCCGTGGGGAGCAGCATGGTTGGCCGTGGGGAGGAGCAGTGTGGTTGGCCGTGGGGAGCAGCGTGGTTGGCAGTGGGGAGCAGCGTGGATGGCCGTGGGGAGCAGCATGGTTGGCCGTGGGGAGGAGCAGTGTGGTTGGCCGTGGGGAGCAGCATGGTTGGCAGTGGGGAGCAGCGTGGTTGGCAGTGGGGAGCAGCGTGGATGGCCGTGGGGAGGAGCAGCGTGGTTGGCCGTGGCAGACGAAGGGGGTGAGTGTGCCAATGAACAGGACGTGTAGGGGCATTGAATATCTGCAAGCTCTTGGCGAAGGGCTACGTTATTGAGGGGGAATGGAGAAGAAAGTGCCCCTTTTGAAGGGCAAAAACCAATTGTTGCTGCTTTTTTAACAAAGGACGGTGGTTATTTGGTTAAAAACTGCGCTGTCTCTGAATTTTCCCATTCGCTTCTGATTAAAAGTAGGAGACGTGAAGTGTTAAAGCAATTAAAGTACACTGGAAGGTACAGTCTGATGCAGTAAAATTTTACATTTTCCATGGGAATATATTCTCAGACCTTCATGAGAAACACAGATGTGGGTTGGTGCAAAATCTGGGTAGAGGGAGCAGAGTTTTGCATTGGTTGTGTGTAGCCGCAGCTACAACAGTCTCTATTCAGAAGTGCTTTTGTAATTCCCTCTTTTTCAGTTTGATTATGTTTTTGTACTTTAAAAGAAAGAACAAAATTGATTGAAACCATTCTTTTCCTGCTCCGTAAGAGATTATCTGCTACCCCTGGAGAAAGAAGTTTTTAGAGATTAAAAAGAAGTAATTAATTCCCGAAAGCGAGGAAAATAATTTCCAATAAATTTGTGCAAATGGCCCTTCCTTTTTCGGAATTAATAAGCTGTAAGGCTTGTGTATTTGCAGCTTCCAGATAGTTGACCAAGCAAAAGAAGATATTCCATTCCCTTTCCCTTTAGTCAGGCAGGAGTAATAGACACCAATAATTTGCATTTATATAACACCTTTTCATGGTAAAATATTTCAAGGAGTTTTCACAGGAGTATTGTTAAATGGCATTTCACTACATAAATAGATATTAAAATAACCCAAAACTAGAACATAGAAAAGTACAGTATGGAAACAGGTCCTTTGACCCATTATGTTGTGCTAAGGATGAAGCTAAATTAAACTAATCCCTTTTGCCCACTCATGGTCCATATTCCTCCAGTCCTTCCTTACCCATGTGCTTATTTAAATGTCCTTGTTGTACCTGCCTCACATCTCTTACAAATCCCCCCCCCCCCACCTTGCTTACCTTAATGCATGCTCCCTAGTATTAGATATTTCAACTCTGGGAAAAAGATTCTGACTGTCAATTCTATCATTGCCTCTCATAAGTTTATAGATTTCTATCGAGTCTTCCCTCAGCCTCTGCTGCTCCAGAGAAAACACCCGAAATCTCTCCAGATTCTCCTTCTAGTTCACACCCTCTAATCCAGGCAGCAACCTGGTATTCTGCACCCTCACCAAAGCATCCACCTCCTTTCTGGAATGTGGCGACCGGAGTTGAACGCAATACTCTTAGTGCAGCCTAAAACAAAGTCTTCTAAAGCTGCAATGTCACTTCCTGACACTTGTATTCAACTAGGACAAATTGGGAATGGTTTGACCAATGATTTATAGAAGCAGAGACGTTGAAAGAGTAGGTTTTGTCCTTAGGAGATTGGCAGAGGAATTCCAAAATCTTGGAGTCCAAGCAGCTGAAAGCAGGACAACAAAGAGTGCAGTGAAAATGGAGGATTCAAAGAATTGGAAACTGCAGTGCTCTCAGACGATGGTCGGGCAAGAGAAGGTTGTCTTGAGGTAGGGAGGAGCGAGACCATTGAGGGATCTGATAACAAGATAGGCAGTATTGAAACTGAGGTAGGTGAGGTGGTGACATATTGTTAATAGTGCCACAGTACTTACTCAAGTCCAATTGTAGTCACTTTCATTGCTGGGGTGGCTATTTGTTGGAGGTTAACACAGAGTGATATGTACAATTGGTTCTTGAAGGGATGGCATTTCTTTATTCATTCAAGGGATGAAGACATCACTGGCTAGATTAGCATTTATTGTCCATTCCTAATTGCCCAGAGGGCAGTTAAGAGTCGACCACATTGCTGTGGGTCAATGTAAGCCCAGGTAAGTTTCTTTCCCTAACAGACATTAGTGAACTGGATGGGTTTTTCTGACAATCACCTTATGGTCATCATTAGACTCTTAATTCCAGGTTTTTATTGAATTCAAATTCCAGCATCTGCTGTGGCAGGCTTTGAACCCAGATCCCCAGAGCATTACCTTGGTCTCTGGATTAATACTGCTAGACCATTGTCTCCCCATGCATTATGTTTCGCCCCAGTTAGCAAGCTTCTCCAAATGGATATTCACCTTTTCAATGTCATTGAGAGGAGGTACAGCTCTGAAATCAATGGGCTCAGCCACTTTAAAGCCAACCTGCTTGTGATGTGGGCATTTCCACAACCCATCTCTCCTTCCCAACTCTTCCCTAGCAGTTTCATCTTGAGTCTTCAACACCTGTGTGTAACTTGCGATAGTCGTGTGATTTAGTGTATTTCCTTCATTATAGTTTAAATTGCAGACTCCTGTCCCAATGCACTATCACTGTCATCAACTACATTCAGATGTCAGTGCTTATACTCCGAGCCATTTCAAGGCTGCATTAGCTTTCCCAAAGAAGTTAGTCAGCTTTTGCAAGATCCTTAAGCTCAATATTTGAAAATAATAAAGAATAACTGTGATTATGGCGAAAATAATTCTGAAATCAATCTGTAGCTATGGCAACTGATATTCTGAATGGTTCCTGGAGAACGTGCACCAGGGTGATGCAATGATTTGTGTCTTTTTGAGAGAATTTTGCAAGGATTAGATTTGAAGCAAACTGTGCAACATGGTATTTCAGTTACTAAAACCTTCCAGCAGCCAATTCTGTGTTTAATAGATTAATTTTACTGAACAGTGGCACGGTGGCACAGTGGTTAGCACTGCTGCCTCACAGCGCCAGGGACCTGGGTTCAATTCCCGCCTCAGGCGACTGACTGTGTGGAGTTTGCACGTTCTCCCCGTGTCTGCGTGGGTTTCCTCCGGGTGCTCCGGTTTCCTCCCACAGTCCAAAGATGTGTGGGTCAGGTGAATTGGCCATGCTAAATTGTCCATAGTGTTAGGTAAGGGGTAAATGTAGGGGTATGGGTGGGTTGCGCTTCGGCGGGTCGGTGTGGACTTGTTGGGCCGAAGGGCCTGTTTCCACATTGTAAGTAATCTAATCTAATGTAAGTAATCCATCTACTTTCCAAGCAACAATTTCTCTGGACAGACGTGATTCAGTGAAGGGATTGATCATCAGTAGCTGCATTTTATAGTAGAGTGTATTGCAAATTTACCAGAATGGCAAAGGGGCATACACAATTAAATTCTAATTGTATACACATAGTTCAGGTTTCCATCTGCGTCACTGGCTCAGGAGGGAGCACTCTCATCTCTACAAGTTCAAATCCCACAATTCTAGGCTGGTATCAGTGCAGTACTGGGAGAGTGCTGAAAAAGTGTCATGGACTGGGAGCATTAACTCCACACCTCCATAGATGTGGCCAGACCTGCTGGGTTTTTCCAGAAATTTCTGTTTTCGTGAATGAGGGAGTGCTGCAGTGTAGGAGTTTTAAGAATAGGGAAGTCTTAATGCGACCATACATGGTGCTGGTGAGACTCCATCTGCAGTACTGAGAGCAGTTTTGGATCCTTTTATTTCATTGGAGGTGGTTTGAAGAAGGTTCATAGGGCTGATTCTTGGTATGGAGAGATTATCTTATGAGTAAAGATCGAAAAGGTTGGGACTCTATTCATTGGAGGTGATCTCATTGAAACTTATAGGATTTTAAAGGGACTTGACAAGGTAAATGCTGACAGGATGTTTCCCCTCATGGGAGAGTGTAGGACCAGATTGTACAGTCCCAGAATTAAGCTGCACCAATTTAAGTGTTGAGAGTCTTTGGAACACCTTGCCACAGAGAACTGTGGGCGGCATGGTGGCACAGTGGTTAGCACTGCTGCCTCACAGCACCAGAGACCCAGGTTCAATTCCCACCTCCGGCGACTGACTGTGTGGAGTTTGCACATTCTCCCTGTGTCTGTGTTGGTTTCCTCCGGGTGCTCCGGTTTCCTCCCACAGTCCAAAGATGTGCAGGTTAGGGGAATTGGCCATGCTAAATTGTCCATAGTGTTAGGTAAGGGGTAGATGAAGGGGTACGAGTGGGTTGCGCTTCGGCGAGTCCGTGTGGACTTGTTGGGCCGATGGGCCTGTTTCCACACTGTAAGTAATCTAATCTAATCTAATCTTAAGCCCTTGTGTATAGTTAAGGCTGAGATCAATAGATTCTTGATCAGGAGGGAATGAACGGTTACAGGGGAAGGTCAGGAAAGTGGATATGAAGAGTTTCGGAGCAGCCCACCGAGTGGCAGAGCAGGCTCGAGGGGTTGAACGGTCGCCTCCTGTTCCTATTTCTTATAGTCTTTTGGCCTGAGGAGGTGTTGCTGTCTTTTGGATGAGATGTTAAAATGAGGCTCCTTCTGCTCAATTAGGTGAATGTGGAAGACACTGTGGTACGAGAAGAATCGGGAAGTTATCTCTCAAACAACATCACAAAATAACAGCTCATCTGATCGTTAGTGCATTGTCGTTTGCAAGGTCTTGCTGTACACAACTGCCTGCAGCAGTATACCGTATTTCAAAAGGATTGGAAAGCACTGAGACATGACATGGAATAACACCAGACAGGCCGATATCCTGTCACCAAGTCACCCTTTATGACAGGTGCACAGTACTTGTCTCTGCTCCGGCTTCCTCAGCCCCTGTTCCCAGAGAGGGCAGAACTCCTGACCCTCCTGTCTGTGTCTGTCAGCCAAGGCTCCTGGATGGGACCAGGTTAACAGCCCCCAGTCAGGGAGCTCACATTCTATTATGTCCACCTGGCTGACCTTTTTTCCCATTCACTGCATCCGGTAATTATGAAAAATGTGAAAGCACTGCAAGTCTTTCTGTTCTCACCTTCAGAAAACTGAGAAGTTTCAAATGACAGAGGGAATCAGCAGAATTGATGCAAAGAAGCCCTGTTCCTGAGTGGACGTGGGTGAAAAGAATCTTAAAACTGGTGTGAGGTCAAGGAATCAAGTCAAGGAATTCCCCCACACAGAGAAATGGAACTCTGCCCTGCTGTGCAAATTGAGTCCATGGCACTGATAGATATCTGTTAGGTAAAGGTATCAAAGGGTCTGAAGCTAAAATGGAGAGATAGCGTTGACAGCAAAACAAAATCTAATTAAGTTGAGGGTTCAGTTCAAAGCTTGGAATGGCTGATTCCTGTTCTTGTATTCCTGTAGATTCAAGCTCACATTTAGCTCCCTCTGCTGTCCAGTGTATGTCCACAGTATTCTTCCTTCGTACCCTGATTAGGTTTTCCTGGGATTCTCCATTTCCCCATCCCTAGATTCACATTGCTTTTTGCTTGTCAGTCTCCCTCTCCTCTGGTTAAAGTGGCCATGCTCTTTCTTTCTCAATTCATCCCCTCTCCAGTTAACTCTGGCCCCCATCAGGGTGTTGCCCACACACTGACTCCATCGCACTGTCTACTCCTCCTCCTCCTGGTAGGTGCCCACAGATATCCCTCCCAGCATCAGTCACAGTGATATCCTCCCATAAGACCATAAGATAGTGGAGCAGAAGCAGCCCACAGAGTCTGCTCTGCCATTCAATGAGACCATGGCTGATCTGATAGCTCCACTTGCCTGCCCACTGAATTCCCTCACTGATTATAAATCTGTCTCAGCCGTGAACGTGTTTAATGTCCCAGTATCAACAGCAGCCCTCTGCAGTAAAGATTCACCTTTAAGGGCAGCCCGGTGGCTCAGCAGTTAGCACTGCTGCCTCACAGCACCAGGGTCCCAGGTTCAATTCCAGCCTCGGGCGACTGTCTGTGTGGAGATTGCACATTCTCCCCGTGTCTGCGTGGGTTTCCTCCGGGTGGTCCAGTTTCCTCCCACAGCACAAAGATGTGCAGGTCAGGTGGATTGGCAATGCTAAATTTCCCAGAGTGTTGGGTGCTTTAGTCAGAGGGGAAATGGGACTGGGTGGGTTATTCTTTGGAGGGTCGGTGTGGACTGGTTGGGCCGAAGGGCCTGAACCCTCACTGTAGGCAATCTAATCTCTGACAGAAGAACTTCCTCCGTCCCTGTGTCTCCCCTCTGAGCAGCACTCCTGCTGACCCATCGCCTTTTGTGCACTTGCTTCTCGCTGGTGCCCATTTTGTGGGCACAGATTCCCGCACTTTGGCGGCCTGGCATCTTGAACTGGGGAGGGGAGGGGGAGTCGCCATTGGCAGCAATCCACAAAACTGTTCGCACCAGTTCAGCAAACAAATCAGCTCTCAGACTGGGGAAGGGGGGGGGGGTGGGTGCTTTTAGACAGCACTCATTAGATTGTATTGTTTGGTGGTCAGCATTAAGTACGCTGATAGTGGAATCAATTAGCACCCTATGGGGATCACCAGCATCACACATCCTTATATTGTTAAAGGGACACAAAGCAACAATCTGCACATGATTCCCAGTGTCTGAAATTTTCCCAATTTTAGCTTCATTCCCTTTTCCTCATAATCACAACCACAGTGCACTGTTGAGCGATTGTAATCAGGCCAGTATTTGTCCCCTTTAACCTGTTACTCTTGGTGGATTTGCAGTTCTTTGTGCAGGGGAAGGAGGACCGTCTTATTTATAGTGATATTTCGAGACCATTTTATGTGTCAATAATTGCTTCCTGCAGTGGTCCTGGATTGCTTTGCTTAATGTCTTGCAGATTTTACATGGTTGAGCTCAAGTTGGTCCGAGGGCCGTCGTGATGATAATTTGCACGCGAGCACACAAAAACAAGCCCTTTTGCTTTAGTGCGGTAAATGGTTTATTAAAAGAATGGTCTAGAAAGCTTATTGCAACAAGCGAATCTCTGGTCTGCTTTTCTTTGTAAAAATCGTCATCATCTTGTTCAATGACTTCCTCGTTGAGCAGTTATGTGTTCCTCAACAATGCAAAAATCTACATCGTAGAATATCCTGCAAAGATCACTCATCATCCTTTAATGACCAGTCGAGCGTTCCAAATTAGATCCCGGGCACTTTAGATTTGTCTGTCTTTGGGTAGTTGGCAGCTTAATATCTGCTCAGTTAATCAGCAATAAAAACAGAAAATTGCAGGCAATACATAAAAGGTCAGGATGAAAGATGAAAGCACGTTAGCCTGCTGCCACCCTTGCTCATCAGTCTGTTGTGGCTTCAGTCTTGCACCACTGCGCTTGACTTCTCTCTCAAATCCTCTCCGTTGCAATAAATTAACTTGAAATTCAGCAAAGGGTCGACCACCACCACAGTTCACACTCGGTGGGGATGGCCCATCTTCCCAATAGAGCCCACCCCCACAGAATGAGAAGCAAACAGAACAGCTCAAGCGAGCGCAAGGGAAACTTGTCAGGCCCCTCATTATTTCTTCAAATTGCTTTGAGCCACTTCAGTCTGCTCCTCAATCAGCGTTCCTTAATTCAAATTAATGCAAATAGCATCTTCAAAGCATGAGGAGTAGACCAGAGAGCTAAGACTAATAGCTGTGATGCAGTTGACATGTATTCTTTAAAAGAGATATCTGAGAGAGAACATTGCTACACCTACCGCAACAATGATCTTTGAAGTTTACAATTTTGGAAAATCTACTACATTTTGCTGTACTGTACTGCATATCCTGTAAGTCTGATTTCTGAACTTTAGAAATTCCTGGAATCAGTAGCTCCTACGCACATTTGTCAGAGAGTCTTAGTAATACAGTCATAGAGCACGGAAACCGACCCTTCGGTCCAACTCGTCCATGCTGACCAGACATCCCAATTTAATCTAGTCCCATTTGCCGGCATTTGGCCCATATCCCTCTAAACCCTTCCTATTCATATACCCATTCAGCTGCCTTTTAAATGTTGTAAAATGCCTCTGCCACTTCCTCTGGCAGCTCATTCCATACACACTCCACCCCACCGTGTGAAAGAGTTGCCCCTCAGTTCCTTTTAAAATCCTTCCCCTTAAACCTAAGCCCTCTAGGTTTGGCCTCCCCTATGCTGGGGAAAATACCTTGTCTATTTACCTTATCCATGACCGCCATGATTTTATAAACCTCCGTAAGTTCACCCCTCAGTTTCTGACGCTCCAGGGAAAATAGCCCCAGCCTGTTCAGCCTCTCCCTCTGAATTAAACCCTCCAGCTCTGGCAACATCCTTGTAAATGTTTTCTGCATCACTGAAGTTTAACTTCTTTCCTACATCAGGGTGACCAGAACTGTATGCAGTATTCTCGAAGTGGCCTCACCAATGTCCTGTACAGCCACAATACAATGTCCCAACTCCTAGGTTCAGTGCTGTAACCAATGGAGGGCAATGTGCCAAATTCACCTCCCTGTCTACCTGCGATTCCACTTTCAAGGAGTTATGCACCTGCACTCCTAAGTTTTTCTGTTCAGCAACATTCCCCAGGGCCTTACCATTAAGGGTATAAGTCCTGTTCAGTTTGCCTTACCGAAATGCAGCACCTTACATTTGGCCCATCCCATCCGTGCCGGTATCTCCAGGGTCTGGCTTTGATTGCCAATCCTCTAACGCTGCCCTGGTATAGCTGCACAAATTGAAGATTAAACTTTAACAATGGTGAGTGAGTCTCCTCGGAAAACAAGGCATGGAGAGGTTGTGTTTACTTCCATTTATTTGGTCTAATTCCATTTATTGTTGAAACAAACTAGGCGAAACGGTCATTTGGCTGTCAGCTGACATTGATCCAAGCAAAGGAAGAGTTTTTCACGGAGAAAGTGCATTGTGTGCCTAGTGGCCCGAGTGAGGGCTGAGCAGCCAGAGGCAGGTCATTGACTGAAATCTCCAAGGATGCAATGAGCCAAATTTGACAGCAGTCTTTAGGACTTGGCTTATTCTTTCAGGTCCAGGCCTTGGGCTGTGGAACTCGAGCCTCTCTTGGCAAGTGGTGGTGTGAGAGAGAAGCATTGTGGAAGCTGGATGTTTCGATCTGCCCTGACAGAATTTCCATGTTTAGATCCAGAGGGTATATTGTCGATTGTCATGGTGTGTGACAGAGCAATCAAATGCATGTAACTGAGAATAAGAGGTTTGGTGGTGGGAAGAACAGGCTAGTTACTTGAATCTTGTTTAGAATAGAAGTGAAATACAGGAATATTGTGTCTCCTTATTTGCCGTGGTCGAGTGTGTTCTACCAGAGTTCTACAGGTATCCAGCATATAGCCAGATCAATAAAGACAGAGTACAGGCCAAGTGGTTGTGTATTGAGCTCCGAACTTGGCACCAGAGTGGAGCTGAAATTCAGTGTTGATCAGCTACATGGAAGCATAGCTACTAAAAGAGTGAGACAGAGATGTTCGAAGTTGCTAGAAGCCAAGTATATCACAGAAATGGATGGAAGAAGTTAGCCAGGCAGTTGGGTCTGGTCACCTCAAACTGTTTTCCAAACTGGCTGCGAGGAATGTAGCTCCAGAGATATCATTGGGATGTGATTACAAGCAGGATGTGCATAGCTGACATGCTGTCAACAGCAGCATTCCCTCTGAATAAAGCAGAGAATACTATGATATGATGCTATGATATGAAATGCCCAACAGGAGGCAGCAGCTTGCTGTGTGGCGGAGTGCATCCACCCAGCAGGGACTTGAATTCGAACAGAGAAGCCACTGGCTCATGTGGAGGATATTGCCCGACAAGATCCGAGTGTTACAGGCAGGTCTGACAAAAGAATGGTCAGAAAGCAACAGGGACACTCCAGTGCTCAGAAGAGCATACAGAGATTAACTGACTGCCTACGGCGCATTGTACACTAAAATAAGACAAAGATCCAGCAGGTCTGGCAGCATCAGTAAAGACAAAATAGAGTTAGCATTTGAAGTCCAGTGAGCCTCCTTCAGAGCTGGTGCTGTACAATGGGAATAGAGTCATTATCCCTAAGGAGGTGACAAGAGAGATGCTAAAGCACGTTCATACAAGCCACGAAGGAAGTGAGTCGTGTCTGGGAAAGGCAAAGGAAGTGCTTCACTGAATAAACATGAGCAATGAAATCAAGGGTCACATCAGACAGTGTAGTGTTTGTAAGGACTATCAAGCTAAGCAAATTAGAGAGGCATGGCATCCCAGACAAACCATGGATAAATCTGGGAGTAGATCTCTTCACACCCGCAGGAACTGATTACTTTATCATTGGAGACTATTATTCTGGCAACTAGGAGGTGGGCCAGTTAACTTCAAGGACTATCACTGAGACTATCAAATACCTGGAAGCACTCTTCCAATCCCAACATTGTGAAGAGCAACAGAGATCATGAGTGAAGAGCTCAGCCGGTTCACAAACAGTATTGGAAAAATCACCACCACACACCATCTCTGCTCCATCCCCAATCAAAAAGAAACGCTGACGCTGTAGTGAAAATTGGTAAAGGAATCATGAGGAAATTGAGCAAATTCATGCAGATTGACTCCTGAAACTCTCTTTGAGCAGAGAGAGTGAGTAGCTACTGACGACGTGGAAACTAACGTCATGCCACGTACAAATTATGCGCCCAACAGGTTTAAAAACAACTGCTGAAGGTTGGAATTAATAACAGGATAAATGAAAAAAATCAAAGTGAGGAGTGCCATGGGGTGTCTTCGAGATTGGCACATGTAAGATACATGTGGATGTGGGGCCAGTGCCGATAGACCCTGCGCTAAGATGCTGGTGCCCAGCTTCCAACATGCAGGTTAGTCAGAGCGAGCTGAATCCTGCTCTGGTTTCCTTTGGTGAATTTTCCCAAAATTGAGCTTGTTTGATGAGTTTGGTAGGATGGGAGGCTGAATATTAATGAGGTGAGTTGTGCTGTTAACGAGGTGTTTAACAAACATGAATCCCTGTCAATCTGCATCTTGCTGCTCCGTAGTGAGAATCTTGCCATGCCATGTCTTAAAAAGATGGCACAAGATGCACCTCCTGACATCGACATGGACGCCCGACACCAGTTGTTGTCTAATTCTGCCACACATCTTGGCAAAGCCCACGTCACTGAGACCTCGACAATAATCCACTCAGCATGTGCGATGGGTATGCAAGGACTGACTAGTCTAACACAAGTGAAGATAGACTACTACGCCTCCTCCATGATAACCCTCAATACTGGGGGCCCCCCCCAAAAAGATGTGTTCTCAGCCCCTACTATACAGCCTCTATACCCACGACTGTGAAGTCAAATTCTGAACGAATGCCATCTACACCAACAACACCATTGTGGTAGGACAGATATCGAATAACCATGAGTTGGAATACAGGAAGGAGATGGAGGGCTTGGTGACATGGTGCAATGATAACAACCTCTCTCTCGATGTCCGCGAAACCAAAAGGACTGATCATTGCCTGCTGAAAGAAAGGAGGAGAACATGCCCCCTCTACATCAATCAAGCAGGGGTTGAGAACGTCAAGTTCCTAAGGGTGACAGTAACCGACAACCTGTCCTGGTCTTCCCACATAGACGCGAGGGTCAAGAAGGCACAGCAACGCCTCTTCTCCTCAGGTGGCTCAGGAAATTCAACCTGTCCATAATGACCCTTCACAGATACAAGCTAGAAAGCATACTGTTTGGGTACATAATGGCCTGGTCTGGCAACTGCACTGCCCAGGACACTAAGAAACTACGTACAGTTATGTGTACAGCCCAGACCCTTGTGGAAGCCAGCCTTCCATCCATGGGCTCCATTTGTATTTCTCGGTGCTGCAGAAAGGCTGCCAACATCATCAAAGACCCCTCCCACCCTGAGTGTTGCTCTCCTACAACTTCTTCTGTCTGTCAGGCAGAAAATACAGAAGCTTGAACACAGGCTCCAACAGGTTCAAGAACAGCATCTTCCCTGATGAATGGACTCGCTAACTTCAAGTAATGTTGATCTTGGCTTGCTCACCTCCTTTGCAGTGCAATCTGTATGCCTCCCTCTGTCCGAGCACCCTGTGAGCTGTATGTCCTTGCTCACTGTGATCTGTTTGTACTGCTCACAAACAAAGCTTTTCACTGTACTTAGGTACACATGACCACAACAATCTAAACTAAATGAGGGCAGTTGTGTGCAACATGGGTAATTTGAGTAACTTACAATGTTACATGCAATTGTTTGTGTGGAAAGGAGGATGTTTGAGAGAGGAATGCAATACAGTACTAAGTGCCTCCTGACTTCTTGCAGTCAATGTGACTTCTACCATGAGGCACTCACTGGAGACAGGCATCTTCCAGCTAATTCAATACAATAAACCAGGCTGGTGTATTGTGACGACATAACAGACCTTATGTATGTTTTGTTACATGGTCAGTAAATTGTGTTCCAAATATACCTGTGAGCTCTGTCTATTTTAATCAGAAGGGGTCTGATTGTAACAGCTTGATTTTACTTTCCGTTGATTCTGTTGTAAAGTTATCCCCCCTCTACCCCAACTCCTACAGTAATCCATGTGCTCTGGTCACAAAATAATTCAATTCACAGTTAACAGTAGTTTAAGAGCGTGGTGCTGGAAAAGCACAGCAGGTCAGGCAGCATCCGAGGAGCAGGAGAATCAACGTTTCGGGCAAAAGCCCTTCTCCTGCTCCTCGGATGCTGCCTGACCTGCTGTGCTTTTCCAGCACCACACTCTTGACTCTTATCCCCAGCACCTGCACTGCTCACTTTCACCTAACAGTAGTTTAAACCTACGAGGAGTGTGCCTGCTTTTACAGGTATTCATTAAATTATTTTCCATTTGCTATCATTGAAAGACCAGAATAGCTCATCCCATCAGATTGGAGACATTTAGAAGTATGTTCAGGCCTGTGCAATCCTGGGCTTGATAAACTGAAGTGTGGAGTGTAAAATGTGACAATAAACCTACACTTGTCTGGCCTGGTCTGAAGTGTTGTGCTGCTCCTTGGATGCTGCCTGAACTGCTGTGCTCTTCCAGCACCGTTGATCCAGAATCTGGTTTCCAGCATCTGCAGTCATTGTTTTTACCTGGTCTGAAGTGTTGTGTCCAGCTCTGGGTCAGAAGACAGTGAATGCACTAGGGAGAGTGCAGGAAGGATTTACACCATTGTTTAAGGATGTTGGGGTTCCAGTTACGTGGGGACAGCGGAAAAGCTGAACTTTCTCCATCGAGAAAAGTCAGGATGAAAGGAGAGTCGATGGAGATGTTCAAAATTTGGAGGGGTCTGGACAAAGTAGACGCTGAGAAACAGCTCTCTTTATTTGGGTGTCGAGAACCAGACGATGACAAGTTAAGGTGACTTATGATAAGGGGCCATGGGGAAAGATTCCTGGACTCAGTGGGTAGTTCCGTATTGGAATACGAGGTAACACTTCAACCCCAGGCCATCAATGTGGACTTCAACAGCTTCCTCATTTCCCCTTTCCCCACCTCATCCTAGTTCCAAACTTCCAGCTCAGCACTGTCCCCATGACTTGTCCGGACTTGTCCGACCTGCTTATCTCCTTTTCCACCTATCCACTCCACCCTCTCCTCCCTGACCTATCACCTTCATCCCCTCCCCCACTCACCCATTGTACTCTATGCTACTCTCTTCCCCACCCCTACCCTCCCCTAGCTTATCTCTCCACGCTTCGGGCTCACTGCCTTTATTCCTGATGAAGGGCTTTTGCCCAAAACGTCGATTTCGCTGCTCGTTGGATGCTGCCTGAACTGCTGTGCTCTTCCAGCACCACTGATCCAGAACTGTATTGGAATACACCTCCTGGGAGGAGTGCATGCAGGTGCAGGCCTGCCTTTCAAAAGGCAAATGGATGATGATCAAAGTAGGAAATCAGTCCAGGACCACAGAGGAAAAATGGGGAGTAGGGATTGCTGAGTTGCTCGTGTAGAGACCCGACGGGCTGAATGGTCTCCTGTAGTGCTGTGACTCTTCCTGATTCTGTGCATCAAGCATTTCTCACCGACAACCAGCCCTGTCGGGATGTTTCGGCTTGCTAACTAGGTGGGTGAGAATTCCTCCCAAATCCCACAGGCGGCTAGTCTGACGAGCAGTATACAGTTTAGGAAATGGCTGTGGCACTTTCTCCCGGTTACGCTGCTGTGGAATATGGGGTTGTAGTCTCGGTTACAAGAACTGCCACCGGTCCAGAGTCACCCTCGATCGATCTTGAAGATTTTGGCTGGCGGAAACAATGTTCTCATCATTTATCACAAGCATATTTATAAATGTGTAAGATGACTGTTGGACGGGGTGGGGGGGAAGCAGTATTGCGGGCAATATAAAAACGTCAGCACTCTGGAAGAATTTTAGGAAATGCAATTGAGCGCCCCTGTTGGTGTCTTTTTGAGAAGAGGCTGCCTGTGGTGTAAAAGAGGCGAGTGATTTGATCTTGGCCTATTTTACACCACTTGCACTATCTAATCTAACCATGATTAATCTCACCCATAGTGTTCCGCAGTTTCACAGGCAGAGCCTGATGTTAAACACATTACCCAGCATTAAAATTCAATAACGAAATTTAAGATTATAAAATAAATCTTCTGTACTGAGCCTCCCCTGAAAACAGAATTATTTTGCAATGACCTTACTTGCTGGAACAGCAGTTGAAGGATGATTGAAAGTATTTGAGGTGAATTGGTGCAAATATTTACATAGTGTCGTAGTCCAGTGGCTCTGGGTAATGTACAAGTACTCACCCAGTGATTGCTGCCAGAATAAGTTGTGAAACTGAATGGAAGGAATCGGGTAATTTGTGAGCTAACACCAGAACTATT
This sequence comes from Hemiscyllium ocellatum, assembly GCF_020745735.1. NCBI lineage: Eukaryota > Metazoa > Chordata > Chondrichthyes > Orectolobiformes > Hemiscylliidae > Hemiscyllium > Hemiscyllium ocellatum. Next base: position 64,990,525 of record NC_083414.1, read on the forward strand.
GATGATAACTATGGTTAACCGATGTGTAGTTTATGTTTAAAAAAAAGGAGTCAGTCAATGGCTACTCCTGAGATTGTGCTCCCTTGGTTTAGACTAACCAGCAAGGGGAAACAATGTTTCAGGGCTTTCCCTGTTCAGTTCATGTTGCATTGAGATCATCCCTCTCATTCTTCCAGGCTCCAGGGACAATAGGCTCAGTTTTACTCATTGTGGGACAACCTCCTCATCCCAGATAACAGTCCGATGATCTGTCACTGCACTGTCACCACTGCAGATAGCTTCTTCTGTCGGGACCAAAGCTGCACACAGTATTCCAGGCATCGTCTCACCAAACCACTACACAGTTAGGGCAAGACTTTTGTCGAGGAGAAAGTGAGGTCTGCAGATGCTGGAGATCAGAGCTGAAAAATGTGTTGCTAGAAAAGCGCAGCAGGTCAGGCCGCATCCATGGAACAGGAAATTCGACGTTTCGGGCATAAGCCCTTCATGAGGAGGGCTTATGCCCGAAACGGTGCATTTCCTGTTCCTTGGATGCGGCCTGACCTGCTGCGCTTTTCTAGCAACACATTTTCAGCCAAGACTTTTGTCCACCTGTGTCTGCATTATAACTTTGCATCCCCGTGCGAGCACACCTGTAATAGCCACATTTTAAAAATTTGCATATCTTTAAAAAATATATATACTCTGTTTTTCCATTCCTGCAGCCAACCTGAATGCACTCGGACCTCCCCACGTTATACTTCTTGCTGCCCACTCACTGAAGCCATCTCTACCTTCTTTGCAGACTGTTTGTTGCTCACCCTGAAATGCGTTGAGTAGTAGGAGAGAGGTGTTCTTGAATCAGTGGGTGGAGGTTTGATGCAGAATTTTCTAGCCGCACTCCAAAACTGAGTCGTAAAGTCAAACATATTGGTGTTCGTATTTAAACAGGCCTTCCTGAAAGTTGCATGTCGTGGGAGTAGTGGTGGAGTACAGAGAGAGAGAGAGAGAGAGCACTTGAATCACTCCCACACTACCTCTTACCCAAGTCCATTAGTAATGGTTGTCTATGTTCTGGGACAGAGAAGTGGATATGGAAAGAAAATATCCCCATGCCCTTTTTCTTAATCTCTTTCATCATGAAAGGGTAAAGAGCCACTTTGCAGACAGACGAATCCTAGGTTGGGAACCCCAGCTCTACCTTGCCAGATAGCTGAGAGGCAGCACAAGATCCTGTTGGAATGGTTAATGAAAAACAGCAGTGGATCTAGGCCAGTCAGCCCTTTGAGACTGCTGTGTCCTTCATTCAGTATGATCATGGCTGGTCATCCAACTCAGTACCCAGCTCCCGCTGTCTCCCCTAAACTTTCATCCCTTTAGCACTAAGAGATATATCTGACTCTTTCTTGAAAACGTCCCATGTTTTGCCCTCAACCCACTCTGTGGCAGAGAATTCCACAGGCACAACACTCTTTTGAGTGAAGCAATTTCTCCTCATCTCAGTCCTAAATGGATGACCCTGTATCATTAGACTGTGACCCCTGACCCTGGACTCCCCTATCATTGGGAATATCCTTCCTTCCTTTACTCTCATTTGGCATAGTCCATTCAAAATGTCTCATTGGCTGGATCCCAATGCTCATTGGACATATTTGTGGAGGTTTCATGCATTACCACTCACCTCTATTCCTTTCACTAAGTCAATTGTCCCTATATTCCCTCATCTCAATTTTATTTATAACCACTAAAAGTGCTCCTGGTGGTAAACAGCAAGAGTAAACTATTCAGTGCATCAAGACTAAGGTGGTTTTCAGTGGCTAATCTGTGGCTTCTTTCCTCAATTAGAGTCATAAAGATGTACAGCGTGGAAACAGACCTTTCGGCCCAACCCGTCCATGCCAACCAGATATCCCAACCTAATCTAGTCCCACCTGCCAGCACCCGGCCCATATCCCTCCAAACCCTTCCTATTCATATACCCATCCAAATGCTTTTTAAATGTTGGCATCCAAATCTTCTCATACCTTTGCTAAAGACAATTCAGCCAAGACTCCAATTGAGCCCCAGCATCCACCAAATTTTGGAGTGCCATATTTCACACACACAGCATGAAACAAACAATGCGCCTTCACTGCCACTTGGCTGGCTCTTGTTTAAAGATCATGTCCCATCATTATAAATGCCCTAACAATGACAATATGGACTGCCAGTCCCACGGACATCCATGCTGACCCCTCTTCTATTATGAGAGGACACGGGAGGCAATGAAATCCATTATGCTGTGGGCTTGCTCATACGATGTGTAATCTATCGCAAGATATATGCATAAGAAATGGTGGGAATCATGTAATTTTGCCGAACATATCTTGAGAATATCAATTCTCCCTGGTATCTTGCAGCAGTGTCCAGAAGATCCCTGTCAGTTTTTGGAGATTCCAGCACTATCCCTCAAGGTTTGAACGTCCTATAGAGTGAGGCTGGTAAGGTCAGCTGTTTTGCTGTGGCTAATCCAATCCACTTTGATGCTTAGAGTCATACAGCACAGAAAAGGACCTTCGGCCCATTGAGTCTGCACTGACATTAACTACCACTAAAGCCTCATCCCAACTTCCTGCACTTGTCCCACATCCTCAAATGTTATGATATTTGAAGAGCTCATCCCCAAATATCTTTTTTAAAGGCTGTAAGGTTTCTGGCCTCCACTACCTTCCCAGGCAGTGCATTCCAGATTCCTACCATCCTGGGTGAAAACATTTTTTTCTCAAATCCCCTCTAAATCTCCTGCCCCTTACCCTAAAACTATGCCTCCTTGTCATTGACCCCCTCATGGTGCTGTCTATCCACCATGTCCATAGCCCTCATAATCTGACATACCTCAGTCATGACCCCTCGGTTTTCTCTGAAGAAAACAATCTAAGCCTATCGAATCTCCCCTTATAGCTGAATTTCTCCACCCCAGGCGACATCCTGGTGTGACTCCTCTGTACCCCCTCCATTGCTAGCACATCCTTCTTGTAGTGAGGTGACCAGAACTGCATGCAGTATTCCAGTTGTGGCCTGACCAATACTCTGTACAGCTCCAACAATTATCTCCTTGTTCTTAAACTCTGTGCCATGACCAATGAAAGCAAGTTGTCCCAGATGCTTTGTTTCCAAAAGTACTCTGACGGATGTAACCGCACTGAGGCTAGAAGAGAGCAAGTCTCTACTGAGGTATTCCTGGCACAGGAGGTGAACGCCCATCACTGCATACTGGGATGCTGAGTCAGAGGAATCTGACCCAGCGCTAAAACACCCCTGGAGCCTCTCGAAGATCAAGGACCGGCTTTTGTCAGACTGAGAGGTGGAAGGGTGTGGGGGTTGTAATGAGTGCACCTCATAGAATGTTAATTTGGTCTGATCAGGGAGCCCTGGCTAAACATCAAAGGAACCCCAGATGCTGCAAAATCAGGGACAAAAGCTGCTGGAAAAGCTCAGCTGGTCTGGCAGCACCTGTGCAGAGAAATCAAAGTGACAGTGTTTGGTCTGGGAGTCCTGGCTGACTGATCCAAACAGGAAGGGCAGACACTCAGGATGCTGACTTCCAGGAGGCTGCGCCAGAATCAAATTAAAGAGTGACTTGGCAATGGGATGCTGGCATCTGTGGAGTTATATTAGATTCAGTGGAGGAGTCGAGGGTTATGGAGATAGGGTAGGCGAGTGGGCATGAGGAATGTCCGATCAGCTATAGAATGGTCAAAAGTGAGGACTGCAGATGCTGGAAATCAGAGTCTGGATTAGAGTGGTGCTGGAAAAGCGCAGCAGGTCAGGCTGCCTCCTCCTGCTCCTCGGATGCTGCCTGACCTGCTGTGCTTTTCCAGCACCACTCTAATCTAGACTCAGCTATGGAATGGCTGAGCAGGCTGACAGGGTCTGAATGGCCTCCTCCTGTTCCTGTTTCTCACTGGGTTAGGGAGCTCCTGTGAAGTGCCTTAGAATATTATGATTTGTTAAAGGCGCTACACAAGTATCACGTGGCATGGATAATTGGTTTCTCTGATTTTTATTCTCTCGTTCCTTCACTATTTTCTTGCCCACGTGTTGTTACGCTTTCTGTGGTCTAGACCCTAAATACAGAGATTTCTTCCTCCGACTCCCCTCCACCAGCACTGGTGGCAAAATGCCACTTATGCCACAACGCCGGTCTGCATTGGGTTGGTCGTCATTTTAACCCGTGGTGTCTGGTTTCCCACCCACACCCCGTTGGAGAGAGCTTTTGATGGACCCTCAGATTTACCCGACCCATTCCCAGAACTGGCCCTTCCCGCTGACCAGGCTTTCCCGCTCCTAGTATAACGTTACATCACGCCGTTGTAACGCTTCATTGGATAACACTCCTGCAGATCTCCCGGGGGTGAAGGGGTTTGCAAGGTGCTGTGGTTGCAGTTTGTTATTAGCAGCATCCCCTCAGGCTGGGGACTGAGAAGTTAGGGAAGGGGATTTCAGTCCTACCAAAAAAAACCGAATGATGTTAGTGAAGAGCTGATTGGCCACCCCTACACTGGGACCTCACTTCCCATCTGTTTTATGTTTGTCCTTAGACTATAGATGATGCTTGTCTCTATCCCACTGCTTCCCTGGCGCAGGATCACTCATCTCAAGCTGTAGAATCTCCCTTATTGTCTGCTGTTAAGAAGGCAAAAGCAGAAACACACGATCTAACAGAGTAAGCTTGACAGACTCCCTCTCTCTTCAGCTATATAAATCTAACTCCTAACAGTTCCCCTTTTGCCAACAGCTAAGGAGCCAGATGTTCTGGATTCGAACACAAGGGACTCTTTGTGAGGCTCTGCCGTTGGCTTTTGACAGGACGTGAGACAAGATTGCTTCCGATCAGCAAGAGGTGTACATTATCAGATTTAATTTCAGCAAATTGTGGGCAGGAATTGTGTGAGTCCAGCATCTATTAATGAGATCTGGGTTGCAATTTAGCAAAACTGCAGAAATCGCCGCGGGAGCAGAATTTCTTGCCTCTCGAGTGTGGAGTGATTTGCAAACCCTGTCAGATTAGCCAGTCGCAATCTCGCAATCGCATCCTGCAAATTTATTTTCAGACCAACATCCAGATACTGTTCTGGCTACGAGAGCCACAATCTTCTAAAGCCTTCATTACTAGGCCGGTTTCTCCCACTGCTTGTTGCTTCTCCTCGACCCTCTCCAACTGGAGGATTAGAGCTCAGTTAAGTGGCTGGCTCTCAGTATTATTGGTGAGCGCTACCATTTCCTGATCAGTCTGCTGATAACTGAGTTAATAGCTCTTATGTATTCGCACTGTTGCCCAGCCAACAGAGGTGACAGTGTCAACGAAACGGGAACAAAGGTGGATAATGCTGGAGATGCCTGGCAAGAGATGACAGTAGGGAGAATAATCATAGAATCACAAACCATGCGGAAAGAGGCCATTCAGCCCATCATGCCGACACCAGCTCTTCAGCATTACCTAGTGTCCATCTTATGCTAGTTCCCCTGAATCGCTGCACATCAATTTTGTCCAAATAATCGTCCAGGGCCCCTTTTCAGTGCCTCAAAGGAGTTAGAAGTTAAAAATCGCACAACACCAGGTTATGATTAGATTCCCTACAGTGCGGAAACAGGCCCTTCGGCCCAACAAGTCCACACCGACCCTCCGAAGAGTAACCCACCCAGACTCATTTCCCTACATTTACTCCTGACTAATCACCTAACACTCTGGGCAATTCACCTCACCTGCACACCTTTGGACTGTGGGAGGAAAGAGCTGAAAATGCGTCGCTGGAAAAGCGCAGCAGGTCAGGCAGCATCCAAGGAGCAGGAGAGTCGACGTTTCGGGCATGAGCCCTCCAGGAATGAGGAAAGTGCCTTTCCTCATTCCTGATGAAGGGCTTATGCCCAAAACGTCAGCTCTCCTGCTCCGCTTTTTGAGCGACACATTTTCAGCTCTGATCTCCAGTCCTCACTTTCACTGTGGGAGGAAACCCACGCAGACGCAGGGAGAATATACAAACTGCACACCGACAGTCGCCCAAGGCTGGAGTCGAACCTGGGACCCTGGTGCTGTGAGGCTGCAGTGCTAACCACTGAGTCACCGTGCCACCCAGTGGTTAGCACAGGGCAGTACGGTCTATTTGGAAGCACTAGCTTTTGGAGCATTGCTCCTTCATCAGGTGGTTATGTTCAGTGCTTCGAAATCTAGCGCTTCCAAACTCCCCCTGTTGGACTATAACCTGGTGCTGCGAGATTTTTGACTTTGTACACCCCAGTCCAACACCGGCATCTCCAAATCAAAGGAGTTAAGGAGTCATAAAGTCATTCAACTTGGAAGTAGACTCTTCGGTCCAACCAGTCCATGCCGAACATAACCCCAAACTAAACTAGTTCCACCTGACTGCTCCTGACCAATATCCCTCCAAACTTTCCTATTCATGCACTTAGCTAAGTGTCTTTTCAATGGTGTAACTGTACCTGTATCCACTACTTCCTCAGCAAGTTCATTGTAGACTCACACCCACCCTCTGTTTAAAGAAAATGCTCCCATGCCTTTTTTTAAAAAAATTTCTCGCCTCTCACCTTAAAATTATGCCCCTCAGTTATGAAATTCCCCCACCTGAGGCAAATGACACCTACCATTAACCCTATCTGAGTCCAGCCGAGCTTTCAACAGAAATGGGAGAAGTTTGAGACATAATCAGTTTGAAACAAGTCTGAGGGCAGGCAGTGTGAGGGGAAAGGAGAGATAAAGAAGAGCAGGGAAGGTCCTTAGCTGCTCAACATTGAGGTCAGTGATAGCAGATCAGAACCTTTTGCCCCCAGTTGTTTACTTCTGCTTTTGGGTGGCTGCTGTTCACCATTTTGCCATCGACACCTCCTCTGGGTCCAGCTTTTCTTCCTTTGCTTATTCCACTCTCTTTGGCCTCGCACTGTCATCCCATTGTAACTTCTCCAAAACTCTCACCGTTACCTCAAACCAACCCCCCTGCCTCCACTCCAGCACTCCTTCAAACGAATTGCATTGTAATGTCTCCCTGTTCTGCTCATCAACCCAATACAGTTGGTGTCTCTCCCCCTCTGCACAGATACTGTCTGTCCTGCTAAATATTTCCAGCATATTTTGTTTGAATCTCACATTTGCAGGATCCACAGTATTTTGCTCTTCTACACACTGTGAATTGGGAATCAGTACAATAACCCGATGGTTGAGATCAGGGGGGTTAGTCCCAGCTTTGAGTCCTAGCCTGCGCTCAGCTTGCTACACTACAGGGGAGTTGATGTTTCAGGACTGAAAAAGGGTTACACCTGAAACGTTGATTTCTTCACCTCCCTGATGCTGCCTGGCTTGCTGTGTACTTCCAGCCTCCTGTCTGTCTACTTTGAATTCCAGCATCTGCAGTTTTTTTTTGTCTGTAACACTATGGGGGGAGCAAGGCAGTTGTATGACTAGTCTTATTGACATTGTGTCTCTCAGCAGAATATTGGAAAAGGAAATTAATAAAAACAGCAAACTGCTTCTGATTGTCATTGCAAAGACAGGGACAGAGTACGTGCTTACTGTTTGACTTTCTGTATAGGTGTTATGTGTTTGAGTAAACACGTTGCATGTCAATTATATCTGTTTACTGATCCATTTTGGAATATCAGGGTGAGGCAGTGGCATGGAGGTAAGTGGTCATCTGGAACTCCAAGCTAGGTCCAACTCAGACCTATAAGTCTGAATCCCGTCATGGTGGAGAATAAAATTGGAATTCAATTGAACTTGAAATCAAAAGCTATCTTAATGGTGAACATGTAATCAATGTCACAAAAAAACCCATTCCCGAAATGCCCATTAGGGAAGGAAATCACCGACAGGTCAGACCCAGTAGAGCTGTACCAGCAGGAGGGGGTTGCTTTAGGAGTGCTCAATTCTCGACACCATAAAGTCTCATGGCATCAGGTCAAACATGGGTGAGGAGGACTCCTGATGATTACCACATATTGCTTCCCCCTCTCCAGTCAGTCTTCATCCAACAGTTGGAGGGAGCAGTGAGGATGATTCAAGCACAGAATATACTCTAAATGGGGAATTTCATTGGCTCAATGACATCACTACTGACTGAGCTGGTCAAGTCCCAAATAATACAGCTTGTTGGACTGGGTCTACAGCAATTGGTGAGGGAACCAACAAGTGGGAGATATCTACTTGACCTCATCCTCACCAGTCTGCCTGTCGCAGACATACCCATCCATGACAGTATTTGTAGGAATGACTATTGCACAGTCCTTATGGAGACAAAGTCCTACTTTCATGTTAAGAAAGCTCTCCACAATGTTCTGTGAACATTATCGCCATACTGAATGGGGCAGGCTTCAGCTGTTCATTCTAACAACTGAAACCTGGCCGTCAACAGCAGCAGAAATGTACTACAGTACAATCATCAACCTCAGCACCCAGCTTATCCCCCACTCAACCATCACCATCAAGCCAGGGGATCAACCTTGTTTTAATGGAGATTGAAGGAGGGCATGCCAGGAGCAGTATTGACCATAATATAAAAGAGGTGTCAAGTTGATGGAGCTTTAAAACAGGCTGCGAAGCAGTAGGTAACAGACCGTGCTAAGCGATCCAACAACCAATGGATCACACCGAAGCTTTGCAGTCCTGCCACATCCATTTGTGAATGGTGGAGGATAGTTAAACAACTCACTGGAGCAGGTGGCTCCACAAACATCCCCGTTCTCCATGATGGAGGAGACCAACAATCTCTCCCAGAATTGCCACTGGGCGATCCATCTCAATCTCTTCCTGAGGTCCTTAGTCTTGAGCTAGTTTAATTCACTCCCCTTAATATCAAGGACTGGCTGGAGACATTAGATACTGTAAAGGCTATGGCACCTAACAACATCTTGGCAAAAGTACTGAAGACTTGAGTTCTAGCTGCACCCTTCACCAAGCTGTTCCAGTGCAGTCCCAACACTGGCATCTACCCAACAGAGTGGAAAGTTGCCCAGATGTGTCCTGTGCACAAAAAATAGGACAATTCCAACCCATCCAACGACCATCCCATTAATCTAGCCTCAGTCATCAGTAAAGTGATGGAAGGTGTCATCAACAATGCTATTAAACAGCATCCGCTCAGGAATAACCTGCTCAGTGACACCTAGTTTGGGTTCCACCAGGGCCACTCAGCTCCTGACCTCATTACAGCCTTGGTTCAAACATGGACAAAACAGCTGAATTCTGGAATGGCGGTCAGCATGATTGCTATCAACATCAAGGCTGAGCTTAGCTTCAAGGAATCTTAGCAAAATTGGCATCAATGGGATTTGGGGTTGGAGTCCGACTTCGGAAGACTGTGTTGTTTTTGTTGGAGGTCAGTAATCTCAGCTCCAGGACATCTCTGCAGGTGCTCCCCCAGGGTAGTGTCCCAGGCCTAATGCCTTCAGCTGCTTCATCAATGACCTTCCCTGTATCATAAGGTCAGAAATGGGGATAATCGCCAATAATTGCATAGTGTTCAGCACCACTCATGACACCTAAAAAACAGAAGTAGACCATGTCCGTATGCAGGAAGACCTGGACAACATTCAGATTTGTGTTGATGAATGGCAAGTAATATTCACACCACAAATCTCCAACGAGGGAGAACCTAACCATCACCCCTTGACATTCAATAACATTACCATCACTGAATCTCACCTTCCACCCCAATCTATATTCTTGAGGCTACCATTGACCATAAATGCTGGCTCTCTCAGCGATGCCCATGTTCCAATGAATGATTAATAATAAAAAAAATGCCTTGAGATATTTTATTCAGCTAAAAGGTGCCACAAAACATTGGATATGTATATAGAATTGTAATATAACAAGAGAGCAAGTCTCGGTAACAAGATGTCTATTGAATTATCTGTGGTATATACAGAGCTCGGAGAGAGCCCCACATGACTGTCATGGAGGAAGTCCTTCAATACATAGACCATGTGTCACTTCATGTGACAACATCCTATTCTTAGTTACTGCCTTATAGTACGTAAGGATTAGTGTGTGGGTGGACTGTCTGTGTGTTCATTAAGGACAGTAGATTAAAGCCATTAAAGACATGGTAGACTAATTAGTAAAGTTAGATCTCATGGGATTCTGGCTGAGCTTTCTAACTGGATACATAATTGGCTTAATGGCAGGAGACAGAGGGTGGTGGTGGAGGGTTGTTTTTCGAGCTGGAAGCCTGTGACCAATGGTGTTCCATAGGGATCACTGCTGGGTCTACTTTTATTTGTCATTCATAGAAATGATTTAGATGAGAATAGGGAAAGCGTAGTTAGTACGTTTGGGGATGACACCAAAATTGATGTTATGGGGACAGTGAGGATAGTTATCGAAGATTAAAAAGAGATCTTGATCAATTGCATCAGCAGGCCAAAGAGTTTAGTTTGCATAATGGAGGTATTGCATTTTGGTAAAACAAACAAAGACAAAACTTATTAAATTAAAAGTCTGGCCTTGGGTAGTGTAGTGGAACAGAGAGACCTCGGGGTTCAAGTACATAATTCTTTGAAGTTTGCATGGCTTATAGACAGAGTGATTAAGAAGCCCCAGTGAATGAGTAGGAAGCACATAGCGTAGACAGAGTTAGCAGTTTGGAAGGAAGCAATGAGTGAGAGCCAATGAGTGGACATGATAGATGCAATAGGTAGGGTTGGAGGTCTTGAAGCTTGGTGAGAGGTGTGCGCAGCGACAGAGTTCGAGTGAGTGGTGTCCTGTAAACATGAGGTAGCTGAGATTCGATGGTGGCATTTACCCTCACAGAGTGCAGAGGACCGTTGGTTTTATTGCTGCACTGCTGGGCTTCTCTATTGAGCCAGACTCTATCTCGATCATTGACTGTGTCTGACAGCAGGACAGAGTCCTATCCACAAAGCTTTCCTTTCCTAGCCATAACAGTGAGCCAGGAAGAGACAGGGAGGCTGCAAAGGGTGTAGGGCAACGAAAAAGGAACAAGTTCAAACCTGTTAATGACGGAGCATTCAGCACTAGAGGGTAGAAAAATACCTTTTGTTGCTAACTTGTTATTCAGTTTAAATATTGAGATGCAGAGAAAGTTGATGTGCTGTAGCTTTAAGTTTAATGGAGAGTTGGTAATTACTGATGATATTGCTGAATTGTTCTTATTCTGCGGGAATCAAAATGCCCCAACATCAACTCAAAGGCAGAAAGTCATGTTACTGTGTGACTACATCATCAGGTAGAAGTTAGTGAGAATGGAAACGTGGCCCCCATACCAAATGAAGGAAGCCCCAAGAGACCTGAAGAGGAGGCCTTGGTGGGAGGATAGAGTTGTACCGTGGTATTGGAGTTCTGGTTAGTGTGGAATGGGGTGGGTGTAACGTGGAGTGTGTGTGTGTGTGTGTGTGTGTGTGTGTGTGGTGCAGGGGGGATTCGGAATGGGTACACAGTGAGGGTCTAGGCGTGGGGTGGGATCAGGGGAGACATTTCACTGCGGCATCTGTCCTTTTTTTTTCAAATCATCTCATCTGTCACATTTCCATGTGAGTGACTTATCAGCGGAAATAAATCTGAAGGCCAAGCTTTATTGAAAGGTAGAAGAAACATGAAAATCTACAAGTAGCATCAGTATCTGGAAGATGAACCTTTATTAAATTTTCTGTCATCACAATAACAGGAGAGTAATTAAAATGCTGCACGCGACCTCTCTGAACGGTTCATATCCTGTCCTGCTCATCAGTCTCTCAAGGAGCTAATCTCCCTGACAGGATGCTGGAGCAATCAGTGATGACATTTCTGCGGCTTGATGAGTTTGTTCCTATCTCGCAATAACATTTCATGAATATACATTAGGAAGAGGTTTGTATCAGGGTGCAATGCATTTGAGTACCCAGAATTCAGCTCCTCCCTGCCCCCACCCAAGGGCCCAACACGTGACAATGTAAATGCAGAGCCATCTCTTCCAATTAAAAAGATTGTTCTGCTTCAGATGTTGCTGTCTCAGTGGTCATCATGGTGTCCATGCCACTGAGATGTCTCCCCTGATCCCACTCCACGCCTAGACCCTCACTATATACCCATTCAGAATTCCTCCCCACCCCCACCCCGCACCTGCACCACACACACACACACACAAACACGCACACACACAGAGCCAGAACCCACTTTACATCCACCCCATTCCACACTGACAGGTGTGGTGTGGTTTGAGATGCATTGATTCTTACCCATGAGAAATGGCACTGTGATCTCTCTCTTGTTCAATTGCCATCCAGCCTTGGACCAGCCCAGTGCTCACTGGAGTACAGTTAACGCTGGGCAACGTTGACCAACCTCTGGAGCAAACCCCAGTGTTGAGGAAAAATAACAAATACGAGAGGTTTGGAAAGTGAGCAACGACAGAGCTTGTTTCCATTACATTTATAGAGAAGGATTAGGAAGAGCTTGTTGTTAAGGGGGAATTGGTTTGAGCACAAGGCTTGGGACTTAGACATTTCTGCGTCCAGACGAACCTGCCCCAAGTGCCGTTTCCAGCTTCATGCACACTGTGCATGATACAAGAACAGTCTGGTGTGTGGAGTCAGGGTGTTGGGTTGCTGTTTTGTCTCTGATCAATGTGCCAGATGGGAACAGGATGGATAGCACAACATGAGAATTTGCAATGATAGTGGGCGCCACCCTGACCAGGGACAGAGGGACCCACCCTGACCAGGGACAGTGGGCCTCCCCCTGACCAGGGACAGAGGGACCCACCCTGACCAGGGACAGTGGGCCGCCCCCTGACCAGGGACTGTGGGCAGCCCTCTGACCTGGGACAGTGGGCCACCCCCTGACCAGGGACTGTGGGCCACCCCCTGACCAGGGACTGTGGGCAGCCCTCTGACCTGGGACAGTGGGCCACCCCTGACCTGGGACTGTGGGCAGCATCCTGACCAGGGACTGTGGGCCACCCCCTGACCAGGGACTGTGGGTGCCTCCCTGACCAGGGACAGCAGATGCCACTTGACCTTTGACCATGGTAATCACACACTGACTTGTATGGAGGAAGATCCCATACAGACCCAAACGGGGGGCATTCCTCCATTCCTTTTCCTAACTCGTACATCTCCTTGTGTTTCTAGCGAGACATCTGCCCCTAAAGGGAAACAGATTTGTGGTAAATGTGATCAGGAACAGGCTGTGAAATAGGTTACTGAGTTTAAAAGATAACTTGTTGTGCTTTAGGGCTGAGACACGACATAAGGATCTTATAAAAAGGTGGATAGGAGCAGAGATCAATGAAGAGAGACTGGGTCTCTTCAGCCTAAAGATCTTTTATAAAACTAGGAATTAGTACATGCTGTTGGGAGGGCAGAGCCACGCAGGTTTAATGTCATTTTCTAATTAAACTTTGTTAATTCAGGCAGCAAGGAAAAGATGTAGTGTTTAATTAAGTAAATCTGCTCTTATTAAGCCAGATATTATAGCATATTCAAGACTCATAGAGCATGAAAACAGATCCTTCAGTCCAACTCATCCGCATTGACCAGACATCCCAATCTGACCTTGTTCCATTTGCCAGCATTTGGTGCGTATCCCTCTAAACCTTTCCTATTCATATAGCCATCCAAACACCTTTTAATTGTCTGACAAAGACTCGAAACGTCAGCTCTTTTCTCTCCTTACAGATGCTGCCAGACCTGCTGAGATTTTCCAGCATTTTTTGGTTTCAGATTCCAGCATCCGCAGTAATTTGCTTTTTTTTTACCTTTTTAACTGTTGTTATTGTACCAACCTCCACCACTTCCTCTCTGGCAGCTCCTTCCATACACACTGCACCTTTTGATTGAAGAAGTTGCCCTCAGGTACTTTTTAAATCTTTCCCCTCTCACCTTAAACCTGTGCCCTCTAGTTTGGACTTCACCCTTGGCCCATTCATACCCCTTATGATTGTATAAACCCTTCAGCCTCCGACTCTCCAGGGAAAGCAGCCCCGGCCTATTGTAGTTCAAACCTTCCAGTCTCAGAAACATTCTTGTAAATCTTTTCTGCACCCTCTTAAGTTTAACAACATCCTCCCTATAGAAGAGAAACTGGAATTGTACACATACTCCAAACGTGGCCTCACCAATGTCCTGTACAGCCGCAACATGATGTTCCAACTCCTATAGTCAATGCTCTGGCCAATGAAGGCAAGTGTGGCCAACACCTTTTTCATCACCCTGTTGACCTGTGACTCCACCTTCAAGGAACTATCACCTGTTCCTAATTTCTTCTGAATTTCCTATTAGATTTCTTGTCTTTGGATGGTCATGTTAGTTTTCAATACAGCTGATAGAATCTGTCTTAGATTTGGGTACTCACTGCTTATGTTCAGTGCAATGCCTCATCACAATGATTAAATTGTTGTCACAGTGAAACTGGTGCCTTGGTCCTTACTGGCAGTCTGCTTATTGACTGTTCTGTCCGATGACTGTCAGCTAAGGTGCTTCTCAGACAAGTAGATGATTAGAATCTACACCGCTACGTTAAGGATGCCCAACAAGTGAACAACAGTTTAGAACGAAAGAACTTGCAACTACATAGCACCTTCCACAGCCTTAGGACATCGGAAAACACTTTACAACCAATTAAATACTCAACCTAATAGTGCAGACTGTTGAAATGTGGGAGGTTTTCACACAAAGTAACATTCCTGAATGCAATAAATAAAGAATGTGCAACAAAGACAGAGAGTCAGCTGGCCTGGTGGCTTCTGGGGAGGGGGAAACCAGAGTTAACACTTTGAGTCCAGTATGACTCTGCTTCAGAACTTGAGTTGATTCCCAACCTCATACGTTGACAAAGTCAGTTTGAAATCTAGTCACTGTTGTAACGTAGGGAAATAACCAATTAAACTGCTTTCCCAGCATGTTCTTTGAGAGACAGTAGTGACTAGGGTGGCCACTGAAAAGCCTCCAGAATGTTAAATGGCACAGTTAACACTACTGCCTCACAGCGCCAGGGACATGGATTCAATTCCACTTTTGGGCAACCGCCGGTATGGATTTTGCACGTTCTCTGAGTGTCTGTGTGGGTTTCCTTTGGGTGCTCCAATTTCCTCTCACAATCCAGAGAAGTGCAGGTTAGGTGGATTGGCCATAGGAAATGCACGTGTACAGGGATAAGGGCGGGATGCTCTTCAAAGATCGGTGTGGACTTGATGAGTTGAATGACCTACTTCAACTTTGTAGGGATTCTATGAAACACTCCCCTCCAACGTCCACATCCTCACACTCTCGCTGCATGTTTCCTGTTTGTGATGCAGAGTCATACCCTTCTGTACTCCTTGTGCCAAGGTAAAAACTTGGGATGGCCAGGGGTGCCAGGCTTGTAATGGGATGGTATTGACTGCAGTGACAGTGCAGGGATTCGATTTGGTGCTGGGCAGGAGTGAAAGGTGGTGACCCAGGGCCCAGGCAGGCACAAACCAGGAGTGGCTGGAGGAAGGGCTCCATTAGTTGAGGTGGGAACTATATGCAGAGCTCATCGATTGTGTGGGGCAAGGGGGGGGAGTTTTCATACTTCAAAACACAACCTAAAATCTCTGGCACTTGGACTGGGGTCGGACCAGCTGAAAATGCCTTATCCAGTAGAAAAGTTCAAGGTCAATCCGTCAGGTTTGGTGATAAGGGAAACCATGTCTCATCCACTTATTGGGGTTCTTTGTGGAAGTAACATATATTGTGGATAAGGGGAACAAGTGGATGTCATACAGTCATAGAGATATACAGCAATGGAAATAGATCCTTTGGTCCAACATCCTATCTAAATCTAGTCCCATTAAGCATTTGCCTCATATCCCTGGAAACCCTTCCTGTTCATATGGAATTAGATTTACAGCAGACATTTGAGAACGTGTCACCTCAAAGGTTACTGTAGAAAATAAAACCTCATAGTGCAGAGGGTGGCATATTAACATGGATAGAAGATTGGCTGGCTAATGGAAAGTAGGAATAATTGGGGAGATGACGACCTAGTGGTATTATCACTGTGCTGCTAATCTCGGGATCCAGGTAATGTTCTGGGTTCAACCCCACCTGGGTTCAAATGCGAGGAAAACCCATCTGCTTTGCTAATGGAAAATTTCCCCCCTCCCCAGGTCTGGCCTACACATGACTTCATTCCCACAGCAATGTGGTTGGCTCTTAACTGCCCTCTGGGCAATTAGAGATGGTCAGTAAATGCTGACCTGGCCAGTGACACCCTCATCCATGAATAAACTCAAAAAAGGACATTTTCTGGTTGACATGATGTAGTGAGCGGAATGCTATAGCATTCAATGCTAAGGCCTCACCCTTTTGCAATACACCTAAACAATTTAGATGACTTTTGATGGTAATGATGTAGAGGCATTTAAATAGTAAGTTGTAAAAAGGGTGTGAGGATGTTACAAGGGATATAGAGAGATTAAGTGGGCAAAGATCTTGAAAATAGAACACAACAAGCAGATGAATCTGGGTGTCCTCTTCCATGAATAACAAAAGGTCAGTGTGAACATGTAGCAGGTAATTAGGAGTGCCAATAGACCTTCAGTTATATGTAATATTGGTAATGGTTAGTGCAATGACCAATATACAATGGAGTATTGCGTGAAGTATTTAAGGAAGATGTAAATGCCTCGGAAGCTTTTCAGAGAAGGATTACTAGACTATTATCCAGAGTCAAGATTTGAGTGGTGCTGGAAAAGCACAGCAGGTCAGACAGCATCAGAGGAGCTGGAAAATCGACGTTTCGGGGCAAAAGCCTTTCATCAGGAATGAGGTTCATTCTCAATGAAGGTCTTTTGCCTGAAACGTTGATTTTTGCTGCTTCTCGGACGCTGCCTGACCTGTTGTGCTTTTCCAGCACCACTCTAATCTTGACTCTGATCTCCAGCATCTGCAGGACCCACTTCTGCCTAATATCCAGAATGGTCCAGTTGCCTTCCGAGGAGACGTTGTACAGACCTATTGAGTTTAGAAGAGTTAGAATCAACTTATTTAAAACATATCAGCATGCCTTATGAGATCTTGACAGGATTCATATGTTTCGGATGCTTCCTGTACTGGGAATATCTAAAACGGCGGCACGGTGGCACAAGGGCAGCACGGTGGCACAATGGTTAGCACTGCTGCCTCACAGCGCCAGGGACCTGGGTTCAATTCCCGCCTCAGGCGACTGACTGTGTGGAGTTTGCACGTTCTCCCCGTGTCTGTGTGGGTTTCCTCCGGGTGCTCCGGTTTCCCCCCACAATCCAAAGATGTGCGGGTCAGGTGAATTGGCCATGCTAAATTGCCCGTAGTGTTAGGTAAGGGGTATATGTAGGGGTATGGGTGGGTTGCGCTTTGGCTGGTCGGTGTGGACTTGTTGGGCCGAAGGGCCTGTTTCCACACTGTAAGTAATCTAATCTAATCTCATTTCAAAATGAGAGATCACCCATTTAAGTTGGAGCTAAGGAGAACTGTTCCTCTCACAGAGGGTTGAGAGACTCTGGAATGTGTTTCATCCAAAGTCAATAGAAGTGGAATCCTTGAATACTTAAAGGCAAAGGTGAATAGATAAGCTACGAGGTGAAAGGTCATCGGGGGTAGGCGGGAATGTGGAACAATCAGGTCAGTCATGATTTTATTGAGTAGCGGAGCAGATTCAATGCAGTGTGTAGCCTACTCCTGCTGCAGATTCCTATATTGATATAAAAGCTGGCAAAGGCTGCCCCACAGGACTGTGGGGAGGGCAAGATTTCCTCAGGTCTCCACCAAATCGTGCCATCGGACCTTTCCTGATCACCGCAAAGGGCAGGTGACGATTCAGTTAAACATCTTTTTAAACCTTTTGCATGAGAGGTGCACATCACTGGCTGTTATTTTTTCTTCACTAATGAGACGTGGGTGTTGCTGACTGGGCCAGTATTAATTGCCCGTCCCTGAGAAGGTGGTGGTGAGCTGCCTTCTTGAACCACTACAGTCTATGTGCAGTAGGTTGATTCAGGATGCCTTTAGGGCGGGAGATCTGGATTTCAATCCAACGACAGTGAAGGAATAGCAAGATATTTCTAAGTCAGGATGTTGAGTGGCTTGGAGGGAAACTTGGAGGTGGTAGTGTTTCCATGTATCTGCTGTCTTTGTCCTTCGAGATGGAAGTGGTCACGGGTTTGGAAGATGCTGTCAGAGGTCTTCGGCAAATTTCCACAGCGGATCTTGTGGGTAGTAAACACTGGTGCTACTGAGCGCCGGTGGTGGAGGGAGTGAATGTTTCTGGATACAGTGCCAGTCAAGTGGGTTGCTTTGTCCTGGATGGTGTCAAGCTTCTTGAGTGTTGGAGCTGCCCCCATCCAGGCAAGTGGGGAGGATTCCATCACACTCCTGACTTATGTCTTGTAGATGTCTATGTCAGCATTTATTGCCAATCCCTAACTACGCAGCTCGCTGGGCTATATCAAAGGGCAGTTCGCCTGTACCTGTGTTTTTGTTTTTGCCGCTGTTTACCTATTATCTACTTATCTAAGCTACTTAACTCAGTGATCTGCCTGTATTGCTGGCAAGACAAAGCTTTTCACTGTGCCTCGGTACATGTGACAACAAATTCAATTTAACTCAATTCAGTTAATTAATAGCTATTGGTTTGGGGTCACATGAAGGACTGATCAGATAAGGATGGCAGATTTCCTTCCCTAAAATTCCCAAACAACAATTGCCATTAGATTACACTTTAACTCCAGGTTCTGTTGAATTTGAACTTCACTATTTACTGTGGTGGCATTTGAGCCAATGTCCCCAAACCATGTCTGGATAATTAATGATTAATATTTAATTAATAATTAATAATTAATACATTGCTACTCTCACTGCCTCACTCATCTGAAAGGCCATTTTTGTTCAAGCAGGTGGCACGGTGGCTCAATGTTTAACACTGCTGCCTCACAGTGCCATGGTCCCAGGTTCAATTCCAGCCTTGGGCGCCTGTCTGTGTGGAGTTTGCACCTTCTCCCCGTGTCTGTGTGAGTTTCCTCCGGGTGTTCCGGTTTCCTCCCACATTCCAAAGATGTGCGGGTCAGGTGAATAGGCCATGCTGCATTGTCCATAGTTGTATTAGTCAGGGGGGGGCGTGGCTTACTCTTCGGAGGGTTGGTGTGGACTTGTTGGGCCGAAGGGCCTGTTCCACACTGTAGGGAATCTAATCACTAAAAATAGGGCCCTGGATAGTGTTGTGGAACAGAGAGACCTAGGGGTTCCGTACACAAGTTTCTAAAGTTGTGTCACACGTAGAGTGGTTAGGATGGCATTTACCATGCTGGCTTTCATGGTTTGGATCTTTGAGTATAGGAGTTGGGACGCTGTGTTGAGGTTGTATAGGAAGTATGCGAGGCCTCTTCTGGAGTGCCATGTCCAGTTCTGGTCACCCAGTTCCAGGAAGGATATTATTAAGGTGGAGAGGGTTCAGACGAGATTTACCATGAAGTTGCTGGAAATGGAGGGTTTGAGTTGTAAGGAAAGGCTGGATAGGCTTTTCACTGCAGCATTGGAGATTAGGGGTGACCTTATAAAGGTTCATAAAATCATTAGGGGTATAGATACATTGAATGGCAGGTGTCTTTTCCCTAGGATGGTATTTCAAGACTAGGGGGCATATTTTAAAGTGAGGAGAGAAAGATTTAAAAAAAGAATGGGGCCGATTGCTTTTACGCAGAGAGTGATTCAAGTGTGGAATGAACTACCAGAGGAAGTGGTAAATGCAGGTACGGTTACAATGTATAAAAGACATTTAGATGTGTATGTGAGTAGGTACGGGCCAAGCACAGACAGGTGGGACTAGTTTAGTTTGGGATTATGTTCAGCATGGAAATTTCGGACTGAAGGGTCTGTTTCTGTTCTGTGTGACCTTGTGACTCTATGTCAGATACCATGTTCACCAGTTTGGGCATGAAGTGGAACAAGCTACCCAAGAGAACATCCAGCGTGAGTGAGCTTCCTTGGGAAAGGGGTAATGTCAGAGAGATGCTGTGACAGAAGGCACAGATCTCAGAACACCAAAAATTTAAGTCTCCTCATTATATGGAATGGCAGAGCAGGTTCGAGGAGCTGAATTGCCGACTGCTGCTCCTGGTTATGTGCAGAGCCGATGAAATTTCTCCGTAGTTATCTATAAATAGCCATAGCAGTCGATATTTTGTCTGACTAAAGATTGGAATGATTTATATACACAAACTCAAAAAAAGAAATAGTTACTGCGTTGAAATGGCCTGTAAGTAAGAGACTGTGTTTAAACCAGATCACAACTCAGTGGTAGTGCTTTTGCCTCTGAGTCAGTGATTGGGATTTTGGAGAAGGTTTGTAGCTCAGGTTGTGGATCAGGTTGTCGGTCTGTTCGCTGAGCTGATGGGTTTGTTCTCAGGCGTTTTGTCACATGTTGGGTAACATCATCAGTGAGCCTCTAGTGAAGTGCTGGTGTTCTGTCCCGCTTGCTGTTTGTGTGTCTTGGTCTGTTGTGGTGGGTGATAGCTCTTCCGGTTCTGTTTGGGAAAGGTCGGTAAATGGAATCTAGCTTTATACGTTTGTTAATGGAGTTCCGGTTTGAATGCCAGACTTTTGGGAATTCCTGTGCGTGTCTTTGTTTAGCCTGTCCCAGGGTGGATGTATTGTCCAGTCGAATTGGTGTCCCTTATTGTGTATGTGTATGGATACCAGTAATGGTTGGTCATGTCATTTGGTGGCTAGTTGGTGTTCATGTATCTTGGTGGCTAGTTTCCTGCCCATTTGTCCAATGTAATGTTTGTTGCAGTCCTTGCAGGGTATTTTGTATATGATTGTTCATTCTGCTCATTCTTGGTACAGGGTCCTTTAAATTCATCAGGAGCTCTTTCAGAGTGGTGGTAGGTTTGTGGACTACCATGATGCCTTGGGGCGAGAGTAGTCTGGCGGACGTCTTTGAAATGTCTTTGATGTATGGTAGGGTGGCTGGTGTCTATGGCTGACACATAAATAGTAAGTAAGACAGAACACCAGCGCTTCACCCGGAGGCTCACTAATAATGTTACCTGGCATGGTATTGAAACGTCTGAAAATATCTAGCATGGATAGAGGACTGGTTAACTAATATAAAGCAAAGAGCTAATATAAATGGGTGTTTCTCTGGTTGGAGACCAGTGGTGGACAGCATGCTGCAGGGGTCAGTGTTGGGCCTGCAACTGTTCATGACATATATAAATGATTTGAAAGAGAAGACCAAGTGTAATATATCCAAGTTTGCTGATGACACTAAATTGAGTGGAAAGGCAAGCGGTGCAGAGGATGTGGAGAGTCTGCAGAGAGATTTAGATCGGTTAAGGGAGTGGGCAAGGGTCTAGCAGATGGAGTATAATGTTGGTAAATGTAAGGTTATCCACTTTGGAAGTAAAAGTAGTAGGTTAGAGTATTGATTAAGTAGTGAAATATTGCAGTGTGCTGCTGTGCAGAGGGACTGAGGAGTGCTCGTACATGAATCACTAGAAGTTGATTTGCAGGTGCAACAGGTAATCAGGAAGACATATTGGCTTTCATCGCTAGAGGGATTGAATTTAAGAGCAGGGCGGTTCTGCTGCAATTGTACACGGTGCTGGTGAGGCCGCATCTGAGTATTGTGCAGAGTTCTGGTCTTCTTACTTGAGGAAGGACATACAGGCTTTGGAGGCAGTGCAAAGGAGGTTCACCAGGTTGATTCCGGGGATGAGGGGAGAGGTTGAGCTGCCTGCAACTGTACTCACTAGAATTTAGAAGAATGAGAGGGGACCTAATAGAAACATATAAAATTATGAAAGGGATAGATAAGACAGAGGTAGGCAAATGGTTTCCGCTGGTTGGTGAGATCAGGACTAGAGGATATGGCTTCAAGATTAGAGGGAGTAGATTTAGGACAGGTGAACTGCTTTTCCCAGAGAATAGTGAATCTATGGAATTCTCTGCCTAAGGAAGCAGTAGAGGCAGCTTTGTTAAGTATATTCAAGAGACAGTTGGATGGGTTTTTGCATGGTTATGGGGATAGTGCAGGTAGGAGGAGCTGAGATGATGGGTAGATCAGTCATGATCTTAATGAATGCTAGAGCAGGCTTGGTGGGCCAAGTGGCTTACTCCTGCTTCTATTACTATGAAACTATGAAAACAAACCCACCAGCTCAGCGAGTAAGCTGGCAACCTGAGTCAGTGATCACTGGGGGCTAGGTCCAGGGGTGCCTGTTGTCTCTTGTTTTTCCTGCTACATGTATTGACCCCCAAGGTCCGTGGTGGGGCAGAGACTCGGGGAACTGGAAGTCAATACATCCGCACACCGAGCAACAGAGCCACACAGCTCAGAGGGAACATTGCTCCAAAGACCTGCGCACAAAATTGAAGCCGACACATTAGCATAGTACTGAGGGAGTCCTGTGGCATCAGAGTGCTATTTTTCAGACAAAATGCCGACTCGGGGTGCAAATGCTGCTGTGGTGAAATTTATAGAAGCTCTCTTGAGCAATATTTGTCAATAAGACAGATTATCTGATTATTATCACATTGCTGCCCTTTAATTGTGCTGGCATGTCTCAGACGCCATGAGGTGTTGAAATTGCCTCATTTTGGAGCTGTTTGTTGGTGTAAGTTGCAGGAGGCAATGATCTAGTGGTATTGTTGGATGACAATTTAGGTAATGTCAGATGGTGGAGTTTGAATTCAATTAAAATCTGAAAGAATCTGATGATAATGATGACGGGCGGCACATTGGCTCAGTGGTCAGCACTGCTGCCTCACAGCGCCAGAGACCCAGGTTCGATACCAGCCTCAGGTGACTGTCTGTGTGGAGTTTGCACATTCTCCCCATGTCTACGCTGGTTTCTTCCAGGTACTCTCGGTTTCCTCCCACAGTCACAAAGATGTGCAGGTCAGGTGAATTGGCCATGCAAAATTACCCATAGTGTTCAGGGATGTGTAGGTTAGGTGCATTAGCCAGGGGTAAATGTAGAGTGATGGGGAGGGGAATGGGTCTGGGTGGTTACTCTTTGGAGGGTCAGTGTGGGTCTGATTGTAATTCTAATGAAACTGTTGCTGATTGTTGGAAAGTTATGGAAGGAAATCTGCCATACTCACCTCATCTGATCCACATGTGACTCCTGACCCACAGTAACGTTGTTGAGGTTTAACTGCCCTGTTTTAGGCAATTAGGGATGGCAAATAAATGCTGTCCTCGCCAGTGATTCCCACATCCCGTGAATGAACCTTTAAAGAGTATATGAAGCATTGGGAGGACTGAATAACTCAGGACCATTACGAACCAATGAGGGAATTGTGGGAGTTTGGCCCCTCTCGTTCTCCAAAGATTTGCAAACTTGCACCACTGTCGCCATGGATATTTGATCCCATACCCTGAACTCCGATGCTATTGATTAAATCTGTCTCCAGTTTGTTGTGGAACATTACTGTTGAAGATAAATGACCTGTAGGTATTTTGTACAGACAGACTCTGAGCACTGAGCTATTGAACAATCTATATTGCAGAGGGATGTTCACTAGAGTTTGTGAAAGTTGATGCAATGGATTGTTCCTGTGAAATATAATGCTGAATTCTATGACCTTTTTCATTGAGACTCAAATGTCCCCCTCAAAAGATAATTGCAATGGATGAATTCTTTTGGGATTGGATTTATATTGTGTTGCTCTGGGCATTTCCAGCAAATACTGGAATTCATTGCTGTAGAATTCCTGTAATATTCCACTGGGAATAACAGCCCACTCTCACTCAGAAATGAATGATATCCTCCAATGAGTCTTAGCCATCAGGATAAGCTGCTTGTTTTAATTCCCTAAATACCTTATTATACTGCTCCTCAGCATTTTCCCAATCTAGAGACAAATTTCCTCACATTTGTCCCACTTTTTGTATTTCCCTATTGTAAATCTGTGCCCATAAATCTAGTCTATTAAATATTTGTTTTATTGTTTCCTGTTTCTAGATGGGAAATAGAAGCCACAGACTGCTCACAAGGCCATTCTACCCCTAGTGTCTGCGCCAACCCTTTCAAATGACGAGAAGTTTCCTTTCTGCACTTACTCCCTGCAATCGCTTCCTTTTCAAATCGCAGTCCAGTTTACTTGTGAAAACCTCATTGAGCCTGCCTCCCCCATACTCTGAGGCAATGCATTACTGCGTGAAAACGCTTTCTCTTATTCACTTTTGTTTTTCTCACTCATCACTTCAAATTTGTGGGCGGCACGGTGGCACAGTGGTTAGCACTGCTGCCTCACAGCGCCTGTAGACCCGGGTTCAATTCCCGACTCAGGCGACTGACTGTGTGGAGTTTGCACGTTCTCCCCGTGTCTGCGTGGGTTTCCTCCGGGTGCTCCGGTTTCCTCCCACAGTCCAAAGATGTGCGGGTCAGGTGAATTGGCCATGCTAAATTGCCCGTAGTGTTAGGTGGGGGGTAAATGTGGGGGTATGGGTGGGTTGCGCTTCGGCGGGTCGGTGTGGACTTGTTGGGCCGAAGGGCCTGTTTCCACACTGTAAGTCTAATCTAATCTGTCCTCTCTCTCTCTCCGATCTTGAACTTCACAGGTGGGAGTAGTTTCTCCCTGTCCACCCTGACCAGATCCTCTCATGATTTGGAATGCCACCTCCCAGAATGTTCTACTCAAAGAGAAATGTTTTCCGTCTGCCTTCACCGTTGAGGCTTCCTATCTCCAGAAGCATTCATGTGAATCTTTTCTCCATTCACTTCAGTGCCTTTACACCTTTCCTAAAGTGTGGCCTCAGGACTGGATGCAATACTCCATCTAAGGCCAAGTGAATGACTGGTACAAATTCGACATAACCTCCTTGCTTTTGTCCTCTCTGTCTCTGTTAATAAAATCTAGGATCCTGTATGTTGTAGTGAGGGTTAGCTCAATCTGTCCTGTCATATTCAATGAGCTGTGCACATATTGACTGATGAGTCAGTACTGTTGCATGTTGAACACCACTTAGAGGAAGCACTGAGAGTGGCAAGGACGCAGACTGTGCTCTGTGTGGAAAATCCTCAATGTCCACCATTATGAGTGGCTCAGGAGCACCATTATTGACTGAGCTGGCCAAGACAGGGTCTGTAGCAGATGGTGAGGGCACCGATACATGACTTCATCCCCATCAATCTGGCTGTCGCAGATGCAGCTGCCCAAGACAGTGTCAGTACCACAGTACAGTCATTATGGAAATGAAGTCCTGTCTTCCCATAGAGGTACCCTCTCAACATGTTGTGTGCCCCAAACACTGGGCTCAATGGGTCAGACGTCGAAAGGTCTAACAGGATTAAAGAATTCACAGCAATCTTCAGCCGAGGTGCCAGATTATCCATCCCAGCCTTCTCTTGAGTTTCCATTATCATAGGTGTCAATCTTCAGCCAATGTAATTCATTTTAGAATGTTATTTAGGAATGGCTAAGGATAATAGATACTACAAAAGCTATGAACCCTGACAATATTCCATCAATAATACTGAAGACGTGTACTCTAGAGCTTACCGTGTTTGTAGCTAAGCTTCTTCCAGTACAATTACAACACTGGCATCTACTCACCAATGACCCAGATATGTCCTGTGCATGGAAAGTACAACAAATCCAACCCAACAATTATTGTTCAACCAGTCTACTCTCAATCATCAGTAAAGTGACGGAGGCTTCACAACTGCACTACCTTAGCAATACCTGTTCATTAACACTCAATGTAGGGTCCATCATGTCCACGCAGCTCTGTACCTCATTACAGCCTTGGTCCAAACATGGACAAAAGAGCTGAATTCCAGAGGGGAGGTGAGAGTGAAAGCCCTTGACATCAAGGCAGCTTTTGATCAAGTGTGGCATCAAAACTAGAGTCAAAGGAATCACAACGAAAACTCTCTGTTGATTGAAGTCATACCTGGCACACAGGAAGATGGTTGTGGTTGTTGGACGTCAGTCATCTCAGCTCCAGGACATCTCTGCAGGAGTTCCTCGGGGGTGATATTTTCAATCAACTGGTTCTGACATATTTTGACACACCAAAGAATCAGGTGGGACTGAACCCAGACCTTCTGATCCAGCGTCGCTCAGGATGGATTTTTATAACAACCACTGACAGTTCCTCAGGATAGTGTCCTCAGCCCAAACATCTCTAGCTGTTTCATTAATGACCTCGCTCCATCATAAGGCGAGCTTGTTGATGATCGTGCAATGTTCAGCTCCATCTACGACACCTCAGTTACTGAGGCAGTCCATGTAGCAAGATTCGCACTTGGGCTAATAAAGTAATTTTTGTGCCACCCAAGTTCCAGGCAATGATCATCCCCACGATGAGGGAATCTAACAATCATCCCACAACATTACCATCGATGAATTCCCCCTGCTATCAACATCTTGGGGTTACCATTGACCAGAAACTGAACTGGACTCGTCATATAAATACTGTGGCTCCAAGAGCAGGCCAGAGTCTAGGAACTTTGCTGCAAGTAACTCACTGCCTGACTCCAGAAAGCTTATATTCATCTGTACTGCTCACCTCAGCTTCATTGAGTGAAAGCACATCCTACATTTGTACCATTTTTTTCAGGAAAGAAAATTGTCCCGAATTCCTAATGGATTTAATTGATTCATTCTATATTTATGCATTTTAGCTTGGGACTCCCCATAACTAAGAACATTTTTCTCTTTATCTACTCCTTTTGTGATTTTAAAGTTTGCTCAAATCCAATCTGGACCTTCCCTTTCCTGGAGTGAAAGAGCCCAGGCTGCTCAACCTTTCTGGATAAGTAGAACCTTTCACTTGAGTATGTGAATCTTCTTACACATTTGTCAATGCTCTGTGTACACCTTAGAACGTGAAGACCACAACGAGTGCATTTTTAACTTTGATTCTGAGCAGGTTTTATTTAGTTTCTCAATGATTCCATTCTTTCTGTGGAGCGACTGATCCCATTTCTTTCTTTGATTTTTTAAAACGTGTTTGTTAATCTGATTTAAGGTGATGATTTGAGCTCCAGCTACGGTGTTATCCTCTGGATCATTTGACCTAGCAATAACGTTTGCTTGTCTGAATCAGAAGGTGTAGGATTTTGAACCCTGCTCTAGATAGTCCCAGTTAGTGGAGACTGAGGCCTGGCTGTGTGCATACTGACAGCTGGTGAGTGTGCGTCCTTTCCATCTTTGTGTTCAGGGGCTGTTAGTTGGAATGAAGGTGTTTAGATACTCTGTGGGAGCGATCAATCCTTCAGTATTGCCCTCCAAGGGAAGAGCATTAAAACACTGATGATATCTGAATGCCTTGACTTGTCATCCATTATCCCTCCGTTTTATGACATCCTAAAGATCAAAGCTTCATTTCCATAGGCTGAGTAAAGATGTGGTAATGGTGCTTTAGATTTGTTATCCCACAGGCTTTGCCTCACACCGTCTTCACCCTTCCCAAAGGATGTCCTTGGTTAATCATATCTTTGTACCTTCATGAACGAGAACAACGGTGTGGCTTTGCATCATAATTTTACAAACAATGGTATTTTCTGTGATTCAGTGCATTTAGTTACTTCTGTATGTGAATCACTAGTGCAGTATGATCTGGATTATACCTTGCACAGACAAGCATCCAGTAAAATGCTAGCAGAGAATGCGATCGGTACAGGAACCCTTGCTCCAGCCAGTGACGGCTAGAATTTGGTAGATACCACCTTATTATCACGGAAGACAGAATAAAACGTACTCTGACACACCCAGAAATTGTTCTTTCATAAAATACATGAGTGAGCAGCTTTCACAGTGAGAGAACTTAATTCCCATCTATTCCTTGGTTATGGAAAGCACTAAATGTGTCAGTTAACTGCTTAAAGCTGAGGAAAGTCAGCTATTAAATATAAGGAGTTTGCTCTCCCAACCTCCTCAGTGCAGCAGAGGCTTCATATGAGGGAGGTAGCACTTGTTGTATGAGGTGCCAAGTCAAGGCTTCAACCCTTCATTCAGATGAATGTAAAAGATCCCATGGTATTCATTTGAAGACCAGGAAAACACTCTCTGGCCTCTCATAGCCAGTATCTCTTGGTCAAGATTAGAGTGGTGCTGGAAAAGCACAGCAGGTCAGGCAGCATCCAAGGAGCAGGAAAATTGACGTTGCAGGCAAAAGCCCTTCCTGATGCTCCTCGGATGCTGCCTGACCTGCTGAGTTTTTCCAGCACCACTCTAGTCTTGACTCTAATCTCCAGCATCTGCAGTACCCACTTTCGCCCAATATCTCTTGGTGCCAGCCATAGCTACGTCTTGCCTCTGACTCTGCAGATTAAGAGCTGAAGTCCCAAAGCGGGATATCAGCACAATAACCAAGGCTGATCGTCCAGTGTAATACTGAGGGAGCACTTTGCTGTTAGAAGTGCCCTCTTTCAACTGAAATATTAAACCGAGGCCCATTTGTCTGCTCAGATGGCTGTTAAAGTTCTTATGACCATGTTACAAAAGAAGAGTAGGCGTGTTCTCCCAATCTCAGTCTTTATCCCTCAATAAATTTCTCCCCGTGTCTGCGTGGGTTTCCTCCGGGTGCTCCGGTTTCCTCCCACAGTCCAAAAATGTGCAGGTTAGGTGAATTGGCCATGCTAAATTACCATAGTGTTAGGTGAAGGTGTAAACGTCGGGGAATGGGTCTGGGTGGGTTGCGCTTCGGTGGGTCGGTGTGGACTTGTTGGGCCGAAGGGCCTGTTTCCACACTGTAAGTAATCTAACCTAATCTAAAAAAAAATGCCACATTTGAAAAGAAAGCAGATTATCTAAGCAAGAAGATTCCAGGTACAAGTCCCAGGTGTGTTATAATCTGCATGAGCAGGTTGATTAAAAATGCTTCTGGATGTCTGCAAAGTGGATGCTGTTCTGTTTCTTAGACATTAGTACATCTAATTAGGTTTTAAAATAGAATCAACAGCAATTATTCTTAAACAGAAGGTGCAACTGGTGCTGGATTCATTGGTTATGTGTGAGCGATCTTGATGGATGTCAAATCTGAACTCTTCGTGCCTGTGAGCGTTTGCTGGGAACTGCTGTATTTTCAATACTACAGCAGTGCCTGCTCTTCAAAACCTGCTGAATTCCAGTAAAGCCCTTTGAGACATCTGGTGATCACAGAGAGATGTACAAATGGAAGGTCTTCTTCTTTTCTCAAGCAGTCAGCAACACAAACTCCGATTAGCTGATCATTATCACAGTCGCTGTTTGTGGGATCTTGCTGTGTCCAAATTGATTGAGTGTGTTGACCCGGACTGGTTTTCACATCTAATGTACCAGCACAAGAATCTTCAAATGCCATCAGCTGAAACTTTCAGTTCAATATTCGAGAAAAGAGATTGAAACTCTGACCATCTGACTCACACAAGACCACTACCAACTGAGCCATGGCTGGTACCTGTTATGTGTCTTCATGCTGTACGTGTAACCAATTTTTTGAAAATGTTCATTCACAGGATGACGCCAGCACTTACTGTCCATCCCAGAGGGCAGTTAAGAGTCAACCATATTAGGTGGAGTCACATTTCGATAAGGATAGCAGTTTGCTTCCCTAAAGGACATTAGTGAACCAGATGGATTTTACCCATAACCATAGGATCCATTCAGTGTGGAAACACGCCCTTCAGCCCAACACGTCCACACCGGCCCTCCGAAGAGTAACCCATCCGGACCCAATCCCCTACCCTATCACTCTACATTTATCCCAACTAATGCACCTAACCTATACATCCCTGAAGGCTATGGGCAATTTAGCATGGCCAGTTCACCTAACCTGCACATCGTTGGACTGTGACAGGAAACTGGTGCACCCAGAGGAATCCCACATGGACATGGGGAGAAAGTGCAAACTGCATACAGGCTGTCACCTGAGACTGGAATCAAACCTGGGTCCCTGGCACTGTGAGGCTGCAGTGCTAACCATTTGAGTCACTGTGCCGCCCAATCATCATCAGACTCTTGATCCAGATTTTTATTGAATTCATGGCATGGTGGCTCAGTGGTTAGCACTGCTGCCTCACAGCGCCAGGGACTCAGGTTCGATTCCAGCCTTGGGCGACTGTCTTTCACCCTGTGTCTGTGTGGGTTTCCTCCGGGTGCTCCGGTTTCCTCCCACAGTCCAAAGATGTGCAGGTCAGGTGGATCGACCATGGTAAATTGCCGGTAGTGTTAGGTGCATTAGTCAGTGGGGAATGGATCTGGGTGGGTTGCTCTTCGGAGGGTCGGTGTGGACTGGTTGGGCCGAAGGGCCTGTTTCCACACTGTAGGGAATCGAATCGAATCTAATCTAACCAAATTTGACAATCTGCCGTAACAGGGTACGAACCTGAGTTCCAAAAACATGACTGGATTTCTGGATTTACAATCTAGTGATAATACCACTAGGTTATTACCTCCCCATACAGGAGAATCAGCTCCAAGTGGGACTAAAGGTGGAGGAGCAGCAGAATGAATAGGACTGAGGGTGTTTTGGACTGTGCTTGAATTGTCTAACTCCATCATTGTGGTTTAATTACAGATGATGGCCCCTACGCGAAGGGGAGAAAGGAAACGGCAGCATCCGAAACAACAGTGTGCGCAAGGAGACAGAGCATACCAGGTACGGAGCTGATAACCAGAGGTTGGAGCAGGAGGTTACTTCCTTACCTCAACTTTCCACCTATCCCACTTCCCCGGGGCACCCATCCAACCTCTCGGTAGATGCTGCATGAAATGGAGCTGTTTGGTTTGGCTGACTGGGAAGGGCAGGGGTTGAAACACTGATTGACGTGAGGGCAAGCTTGGATCTGAATCGTCAGGACTGAATCCAGAAGATAGATGCTTCTGGGAGTGGTACAGAAGCAAGCCTTCCAAAGCCACTTGGGAAGAGTCCATATTGACTGGGAATGGGGCGGTGGGTGTCGTTTCATCCTCTCTGACTGCACGCTCCATCTTGCACTGACTGAGCCACTGGCTCAGGAATTGCCAACTCACGGTGTGAGCGAGAGCACGTTCCACTGCGCCACCTTTCAGGGGGCCAGTGGTTCTGGATTGCTGAAACATTACAGCAGATGGACCCTCACATTGTTGGGTTGGCATTGGTTGTCCATCCTGGACAGTCGACATCTTTGTGGTGCTCCATGGGCGCCCTGCCCTGGGTAGGCTTGCCCCTGAGGCGACCAGCAATGCAGCTCTCGCTGTTGATCAGATTGGGCGCGTGGGGCTGAAAGCCGAATTTTAGATCCACGGCCGGCTGCCTGAACATGGCAAAGCCGAGTGGAGAATGGACGGGACGTTGTGCATTACGACTGAAGAAATTGCTGCAGAAACTCAACAGCACCAGTGGACAGGGAAGCAAGAGTTCTCATCGCCCAGTTTCTCTCTCCACGGAAGCTGGCAGAGTCTCAGCCTTTCAGGTTTCCAATCTCTGTCACGTCTTGCTCGGGCAGATCATTGAGTCCGACTGAATAAAGTCTAGTTGTGGCTGATGTGCATTTGATTATTGTTTGAGAGGGCAAAAGAAGGTCATTGTGCATCTTTTATTGGACCGCTGAGTATCTATCTGTCGTTAATCTCCTTATTACTGCAGTGTGGATACTATCAAATCCCTTTTGGAACATGAGCAGATAAACGGCAGCAACCGCCAGAGTAGAGATGCACAAAATCTTTTTGTTTTCTGCAACCAATTTATTCCTTCACCCAGCACTCCCTGTAAGGGGGGGTAGAGGGAGACTTAAAAGTAACACTCCACTGCAATTGAATATTTGCCTGCAAAGGAAATCAATTACAGACCGTAGAATGGTTCAGCACATTCTGCCCACTGTACCTGTGCTAGCTAGCCAATTAAGCTTGTTCCCTTATTCTGTCCACACAAGTAACCTTTCCTCCTTAGTATCTATTTATTTATTAATTCTCCTGATCAAAAGTCAAGCTATGCAAGAGCTCAAAACTACACTTGATCACCAATAGCTGGAGATATGATAAGAACAATGATGCCGGGGGTTGAGTTAAATCAGTGAAGGACCGGTGTGCTTAAAGTGAGTACTTGTGGAGGAAGTGCTGACTAACAAAGGCAGAATTATTTTAAAGGTGATTAAAAATATCTGAGAATAAATATCCAAATAAATATGCCACTGGCGGTCAGGAGCACTAAGAGGACATGTCAGCTATGATATCTGATAGATTTCTCGGGTTTTTAAGATTAGAGTGGTGCTGGAAAAGCACAGCAAGTCAGGCGGCATCCTAGGAGCAGGAAAATTGACATTTCAGGCCAAAGCCCTTCATCAGATAATGGATTTAAACAATAAGGGGGCTCTCACTCGGAATTATAGTTATACTTTTTCAAGGTGCTACTTTAAGTGTGAAGTCTCAATACAAGCAAGCAGGTATTGGGAAGTAAAGGCTACAGTGGTGGTGTAATTAGATTAGACTTACAGTGTGGAAACAGGCCCTTCGGCCCAACAAGTCCACACCGACCCGCCGAAGCGTAACTCACCCATACCCCTACATTACCCCTTACCTAACACTATGGGCAATTTAGCATGGCCAATTCACCTAACCCGCACATCTTTGTGACTGTGGGAGGAAACCGGAGCACCCGGAGGAAACCCACGCAGACACGGGGAGAACGTGCAAACTCCACACAGTCAGTCGCCTGAGGCGGGAATTGAACCCGGGTCTACAGGCGCTGTGAGGCAGCAGTGCTAACCACTGTGCCACCGTGCCGCCCTCAAATGAGGAGCAACAGAAAGTGGGCAGCTCTTTCAATGAGTCAGCAATCACACATACGACGGGGGTGACTGGGCTATTTCTGCAATGTGTGGTTCTGTGATCCTAACGCAGGTCGGAGTCTCAAGCAGCGGATATATATATGTGTTACTATTGTGTCTCACTAACAGAGGAGCTGAAGGGAATTACGATGGTGGACCTCATCAAGAAAGAAGGCTGCACCCTGGGGCTGACGATATCTGGTGGGACTGACAAAGATGGCAGGCCCCGAGTATCGAACCTGCGACCTGGAGGATTGGCTGCCAGGTGAGGCGTACAATCAACCAGTACCATTCTCCTCTGCTACAATTTGTTTAGAACCCACTGTGTTTATTTCTCTGTAACAAAAGTACAGTTATACTTCATACCTGTTCATCATCTGAGCCAGCTCTCGAGTATCCTATCCTGTAGCTGGTTCTAAGCCTCAGCTGAGACAGGGGAAGACAATCTCTTTGGTATAGTGGCTCAGTGGTTAGCATTGCTGTCTCACAGCGCCAGGGAGCCGGGTTCGATTCCACGGTTGGGTGACTGCACGGAATTTGCACGTCCTCCCCGTGTCTGCGTGGGTTTCGTCCGGGTGCTCCAGTTTCCTCCCACAATTCAAAGATGTGCAGCCTAATTGGATTAGCCATGGGAAATAGAGGGTTACAGGGATAGGATGGGGTATTGGGGTGGGGTCGGGGGGCTGTCTGGGAGGGATGCTCTTCAGAGGGTTGGTGTGGACTGAATGGCCTGCTTTCAGACTGTAGGGAATTCTGTGATTTGAAGTACAGAGCAGAGCAAACACATACCTGGATCAGCTCGAGGTGTCGGTGTCATCAGCGTGGGCAGTTCTGGCTTCTTCACAGGTTTCGTTTTGTTCAGAAACCACCTCGTTCATTAATGAACGTCATTGGGCGATCATGGTATTGTGCCAAAAAAATAATTCCTTAAATTCACTGAGACTGCAACTCTCCAAGAAGATATCTACAAGCTACAAGAAAGGCTTACATTTACACAGTGCCCTGAGTGTCCCCAGAACATTATCGGACCAGTGAGTGTAAATTTTGTAAGGTTCCAAACCTACTTTAGCTAGAGTAGGAATTGAACTGTCACGATTGACACTGAAGATGATGGTTGGCACGCTTGCCTTCATTGGTCAGAGCATTGCGTATAGGAGTTGGGATGTCATTCACTGGGTGCCCAAGACAGTGGAGAGGCCACGTTTGGAGTCCTGCATACAATTCTGGTCACGCTGCTATTGGAAGGCTGTTATTTAACTGGAAAGGGTGCAGAAAAGATTGACAAGGGTGTCACTGCGACGAGATTGTTTGAGTGACAAGGATAGGCTGGAATGTCTTTCAGTGGAGCGTCGGAGGCTGAGTGGTGACCTTAGAGGGGCATCACGAGGGGCATAGATAAGGTGAATAATCAAGGTATTTTCCCCTGGGGAGGGCAGTCCAAAAATAGACAGCATGGGTTGAAGGTGAGAGGGATAAAGGGACCTAAGCAGCAACATTTTCATACAGAGAGTGGTGCATATATGAAATTAAGTGTATTATACCACTGGAGGAGTGGATGTCAGGGAGTACTATACCGCTGGAGGAGTGGGTGCCTGGGAGTACTATACCACTGGACGAGTGGGTGTCTGGGAGTACTAAACCACTGGAGGAGTGGGTGTCTGGGAGTACTAAACCACTGGAGGAGTGGATGTCAGGGAGTACTATACCGCTGGAGGAGTGGGTGTCTGGGAGTACTAAACCACTGGAGATGTGGATGTCTGGGAGTACTAAACCACTGGAGGAGTGGGAGTCTGGGAGTACTAAACCACTGGAGGTGTGGGAGTCTGGGAGTACTAAACCACTGGAGGAGTGGGTGTCTGGGAGTACTAAACCACTGGAGGTGTGGATGTCTGGGAGTACTAAACCACTGGAGGTGTGGATGTCTGGGAGTACTAAACCACTGGAGGTGTGGATGTCTGGGAGTATTATACCACTGGAGGAGTGGATGTCTGGGAGTACTAAACCACTGGAGGAGTGGGTGTCTGGGAGTACTAAACCACTGGAGATGTGGATGTCTGGGAGTACTAAACCACTGGAGGAGTGGATGTCAGGGAGTACTAAACCGCTGGAGGAGTGGGTGTCTGGGAGTACTAAACCACTGGAGGAGTGGATGTCTGGGAGTACTAAACCACTGGAGGAGTGGATGTCTGGGAGTACTAAACCACTGGAGGAGTGGGAGTCTGGGAGTACTAAACCACTGGAGGTGTGGATGTCTGGGAGTACTAAACCACTGGAGGAGTGGGTGTCTGGGAGTACTAAACCACTGGAGGAGTGGGAGTCTGGGAGTACTAAACCACTGGAGGTGTGGATGTCTGGGAGTACTAAACCACTGGAGGTGTGGATGTCTGGGAGTACTATACAACAGGAGGAGTGTGTGTCTGGGAGTACTGTACCACTGGAGGAGTGGATATCTGGGAGTACTAAATCACTGGTGGAGCGGATGTCTGAGAGTACTACACCACTGGAGGAGAGGATGTCTGGGAGTACTTCACCACTGGAGGAGTGGATGTCTGGCAGTACTAAACCACTGGAGGAGTGGGTGTCTGGGAGGACTAAACCACTGGAGGGGTGGGTGTCTGGGAGTATTAAACCACTGGAGGTGTGGATGTCTGGGAGTACTAAACGACTGGAGGTGTGGATGTCTGGGAGGACTAAACCACTGGAGGAGTGGATGTCTGGGAGTACTAAACCACTGGAGGTGTGGATGTCTGGGAGTACTAAACTACTGGAGGTGTGGATGTCTGGGAGGACTAAACCACTGGAGGAGTGTGTGTCTGGGAGTACTATACCACTGGACGGATGGGTGTCTGGGAGTACTATACCTCTGGACGGATGGGTGTCTGGGAGTACTATACCACTGGAGGAGTGAATGTCTGGGTATACTATACCACTGGACGAGTGGATATTGGGAGTACTATACCACTGGATGAGTGGGTGTCTGAGAGTACTTTACCACTGGAGGAGTGGGTGTCTGGGAGTACTAAACCACTGGAGGAGTGGATGTCTGGGAGTACTTTACCACTGGAGGAGTGGGTGTCTGGGTGTACGGTACCACTGGAGTAGTGGATGTCTGGGAGTACTATACCACTGGAGGAGTGGATGTCAGGGAGTACTAAGCCACTGGAGGAGTGGGTGTCTAGGAGTACTAAACCAATGAAGGAGTGGGTGTCTGGGTGTACTATACCACTGGAGGAGAGGATGTCTGGGAGTACTAAACCACTGGAGGAGTGATTGTCTGGGTGTACTAAAGCACTGAAGGAGTGGGTGTCTGGGAGTACTAAACCACTGGTGGAGCGGATGTCTGGGAGTACTTCACAACTGGAGGAGAGGATGTCTGGGAGTATTAAACCACTGGAGGAGTGATTGTCTGGTTGTACTAAACCACTGGAGGAGTGGGTGTCTGGGAGTACTAAATCTCTGGAGGCGTGGGTGTCTGGGTGTACTATACCACTGGAGGGGTGGGTGTCTGGGAGTATTAAACCACTGGAGGTGTGGATGTCTGGGAGTACTAAACGACTGGAGGTGTGGATGTCTGGGAGGACTAAACCACTGGAGGAGTGGATGTCTGGGAGTACTAAACGACTGGAGGTGTGGATGTCTGGGAGTACTAAACCACTGGAGGTGTGGATGTCTGGGAGTACTAAACCACTGGAGGTGTGGGAGTCTGGGAGTACTAAACCACTGGAGGTGTGGATGTCTGGGAGTACTATACCGCTGGAGGAGTGGGTGTCTGGGAGTACTAAACCACTGGAGGAGTGGATGTCTGGGAGTACTAAACCACTGGAGGAGTGGGAGTCTGGGAGTACTAAACCACTGGAGGTGTGGATGTCTGGGAGTACTAAACCACTGGAGGAGTGGGTGTCTGGGAGTACTAAACCACTGGAGGTGTGGATGTCTGGGAGTACTAAACCACTGGAGGTGTGGATGTCTGGGAGTACTAAACCACTGGAGGTGTGGGAGTCTGGGAGTACTAAACCACTGGAGGTGTGGATGTCTGGGAGTACTAAACCACTGGAGGAGTGGGTGTCTGGGAGTACTAAACCACTGGAGGAGTGGGAGTCTGGGAGTACTAAACCACTGGAGGTGTGGATGTCTGGGAGTACTAGACCACTGGAGGAGTGGATGTCTGGGAGTATTAAAACACAGGAGGAGTGGAGGTCTGGGAGTACTATACAACAGAAGGAGTGTGTGTCTGGGTATACTAGACCGCTGGAAGAGTGGATGTTGGGAGTACTAAACCACTGGAGGAGTGGGTGTCTGGGAGTACTAAACCACTGGAGGAGTGGATGTCTGGGAGTATTATACCACTGGAGGAGTGGATGTCTGGGAGTACTAAACCACTGGAGGAGTGGGTGTCTGGGAGTACTAAACCACTGGAGATGTGGATGTCTGGGAGTACTAAACCACTGGAGGAGTGGATGTCAGGGAGTACTAAACCGCTGGAGGAGTGGGTGTCTGGGAGTACTAAACCACTGGAGGAGTGGATGTCTGGGAGTACTAAACCACTGGAGGAGTGGATGTCTGGGAGTACTAAACCACTGGAGGAGTGGGAGTCTGGGAGTACTAAACCACTGGAGGTGTGGATGTCTGGGAGTACTAAACCACTGGAGGAGTGGGTGTCTGGGAGTACTAAACCACTGGAGGAGTGGGAGTCTGGGAGTACTAAACCACTGGAGGTGTGGATGTCTGGGAGTACTAAACCACTGGAGGAGTGGATGTCTGGGAGTACTATACAACAGGAGGAGTGTGTGTCTGGGAGTACTGTACCACTGGAGGAGTGGATATCTGGGAGTACTAAATCACTAGAGGAGTGGGTATCTGGGAGTACTAAACCACTGGTGGAGCGGATGTCTGAGAGTACTACACCACTGGAGGAGAGGATGTCTGGGAGTACTTCACCACTGGAGGAGTGGATGTCTGGCAGTACTAAACCACTGGAGGAGTGGGTGTCTGGGAGGACTAAACCACTGGAGGGGTGGGTGTCTGGGAGTATTAAACCACTGGAGGTGTGGATGTCTGGGAGTACTAAACGACTGGAGGTGTGGATGTCTGGGAGGACTAAACCACTGGAGGAGTGGATGTCTGGGAGTACTAAACCACTGGAGGTGTGGATGTCTGGGAGTACTAAACTACTGGAGGTGTGGATGTCTGGGAGTACTAAACGACTGGAGGTGTGGATGTCTGGGAGGACTAAACCACTGGAGGAGTGTGTGTCTGGGAGTACTATACCACTGGACGGATGGGTGTCTGGGAGTACTATACCTCTGGACGGATGGGTGTCTGGGAGTACTATACCACTGGAGGAGTGAATGTCTGGGTATACTATACCACTGGACGAGTGGATATTGGGAGTACTATACCACTGGATGAGTGGGTGTCTGAGAGTACTTTACCACTGGAGGAGTGGATGTCTGGGAGTACTTTACCACTGGAGGAGTGGGTGTCTGGGTGTACGGTACCACTGGACGAGTGGATATTGGGAGTACTATACCACTGGAGGAGTGGGTGTCTGGGAGTACTAAACCACTGGAGGAGTGGGTGTCTAGGAGTACTAAACCAATGAAGGAGTGGGTGTCTGGGTGTACTATACCACTGGAGGAGAGGATGTCAGGGAGTACTAAGCCACTGGAGGAGTGATTGTCTGGGTGTACTAAAGCACTGAAGGAGTGGGTGTCTGGGAGTACTAAACCACTGGTGGAGCGGATGTCTGGGAGTACTTCACAACTGGAGGAGAGGATGTCTGGGAGTATTAAACCACTGGAGGAGTGATTGTCTGGTTGTACTAAACCACTGGAGGAGTGGGTGTCTGGGAGTACTAAACCACTGGAGGAGTGGGTGTCTGGGAGTACTAAATCTCTGGAGGCGTGGGTGTCTGGGTGTACTATACCACTGGAGGGGTGGGTGTCTGGGAGTATTAAACCACTGGAGGTGTGGATGTCTGGGAGTACTAAACGACTGGAGGTGTGGATGTCTGGGAGGACTAAACCACTGGAGGAGTGGATGTCTGGGAGTACTAAACGACTGGAGGTGTGGATGTCTGGGAGTACTAAACTACAGGAGGTGTGGATGTCTGGGAGTACTAAATGACTGGAGGTGTGGATGTCTGGGAGGACTAAACCACTGGCGGAGTGGATGTCTGGGAGTACTATACCACTGGACGGATGGGTGTCTGGGAGTACTATACCACTGGAGGAGTGGATGTCTGGGTATACTATACCACTGGACGAGTGGATATTGGGAGTACTATACTACTGGAGGAGTGGGTGTCTGAGAGTACTTTACCACTGGAGGAGTGGGTGTCTGGGAGTACTAAACCACTGGAGGAGTGGATGTCTGGGAGTACTTTACCACTGGAGGAGTGGGTGTCTGGGTGTACGGTGCCACTGGAGGAGTGGATGTCTGGGAGTAGTATACCACTAGCGGAGTGGGTTTCTGGAAGTACAAAACCACCGGAGGAGTGGATGTCTGGGAGTACTAAACCACTGGAGTAGTGGATGTCTGGGAGTACTATACCACTGGAGGAGTGGGTGTCTGGGAGTATTAAACCACTGGAGGAGTGGGTGTCTGGGAGTACTATACAACAGGAGGAGTGTGTGTCTGGGAGTACTAAACCACTGGAGGAGTGGATGTCAGGGAGTACTAAACCACTGGAGGAGTGGATATCTGGGAGTACTATACCACTGGAGGAGTGGATGTCAGGGAGTACTAAACCACTGGAGGAGTGGATGTCTGGGAGTACTAAACCACTGGAGGTGTGGATGTCTGGAAGTACTAAACCACTGGAGGAGTGGGTGTCTGGGAGTATTAAACCACTGGAGGAGAGGATGTCTGGGAGTACTATACAACAGGAGGAGTGTGTGTCTGGGTATACTATCCCACTGGAGGAGTGGATGTTGGGAGTACTACACCACTGGAGGAGTGGGTGTCTGAGAGTACTTTACCACTGGAGGAGTGGTTTTCTGGGAGTACTAAACCACTGGAGGAGTGGGTGTGTCTGGGAGTATGATACCACTGGAGGACTGGATGTCTGGGAGTATGATACCACTGGAGGAGTGTGTGTCTGGGAGTACTGTACCACTGGAGGAGTGGATGTCAGGGAGTACTAAACCACTGGAGGAGTGGATGTCAGGGAGTACTAAACCACTGGAGGAGTGGATGTCTGGGAGAACTATACAACAGGAGGAGTGTGTGGCTGGGTATACTATACCACTGGAAGAGTGGATGTTGGGAGTACTATACCACTGGAGGAGTGTGTGTCTAGGAGTACTAAACCAATGAAGGAGTGGGTGTCTGGGTGTACGGTACCACTGGAGGAGTGGGTGTCTGGGAGTACTAAACCACTGGAGGAGTGGATGTCTGGGAGTACTATACCACTGGAAGAGTGGATGTCTGGGAGTACTATACCACTGGAGGAGTAGGTGTCTGGGAGTATTAAACCACTGGAGGAGTGGGTGTCTGGGAGTACTAAACCACTGGAGGTGTGGATGTCTGGGAGTACTAAACGACTGGAGGAGTGGATGTCTGGGAGTACTAAACCACTGGAGGAGTGGATGTCTGGGAGTATTAAACCACTGGAGGTGTGGATGTCTGGGAGTACTAAACCACTGGCGGAGTGGGTGTCTGGGAGTACTAAACCACTGGAGGAGTGGGTGTCTGGGTGTACGGTACCACTGGAGGAGTGGATGTCTGGCAGTACTATACCCCTGGAGGAGTGGATGTCTGGGAGTACTATACCACTGGAGGAGTGGATGTCTGGGTATACTATACCACTGGACGAGTGGATATTGGGAGTACTATACCACTGGAGGGGTGGGTGTCTGGGAGTACTATACCACTGGAGGAGTGGATGTCTGGGAGTACTAAGCCACTGGAGAAGTGGGTGTCTGAGAGTATTAAACCACCGGAGAAGTGGAGGTGTGGGGGTACTATACAACAGGAGGAGTGGGTGTCTGGCAGTACTATACCACAGGAAGAGTGGTTTTCTGGGAGTACGAAACCACTGGAGGAGTGGATGTCTGGGAGTACTAAACCACTGGAGGAGTGGGTGTCTGGGAGTACTAAATCACTGGAGGAGTGGATGTCTGGGAGTACTAAACGACTGGAGGTGTGGATGTCTGGGAGGACTAAACCACTGGAGAAGTGGATGTCTGGGAGTACTATACCACTGGACGGATGGGTGTCTGGGAGTACTATACCACTGGAGGAGTGGATATTGGGAGAACTATACCACTGTAGGAGTGGGTGTCTGAGAGTACTTTACCACTGGAGGAGTGGATGTCTGGCAGTACTAAACCACTGGAGGAGTGGGTGTCTGGGAGTACTAAATCACTGGAGGAGTGGGTGTCTGGGAGTACTAAACCACTGGAGGAGTGGATGTCTGGCAGTACTAAACCACTGGAGGAGTGGGTGTCTGGGAGTACTAAATCACTGGAGGCGTGGGTGTCTGGGTGTACTATACCACTGGAGGGGTGGGTGTCCGGGAGTACTAAACGACTGGAGGTGTGGATGTCTGGGAGGGCTAAACCACTGGAGGAGTGGATGTCTGGGAGTACTAAACCACTGGAGGTGTGGATGTCTGGGAGTACTAAACTACTGGAGGTGTGGATGTCTGGGAGTACTAAACGACTGGAGGTGTGGATGTCCGGGAGGACTAAACCACTGGAGGAGTGGATGTCTGGGAGTACTATACCACTGGACGGATGGGTGTCTGGGAGTACTATACCACTGGAGGAGTGGATGTCTGGGTATACTATACCACTGGACGAGTGGATATTGGGAGTACTATACCACTGGAGGAGTGGGTGTCTGAGAGTACCTTACCACTGGAGGAGTGGGTGTCTGGGAGTACTATACCACTGGATGGATGGGTGTCTGGGAGTACTATACCACAGGAGGAGTGGATGTCTGGGTATACTATACCACTGGATGTTGGGAGTACTACACCACTGGAGGAGTGGGTGTCTGAGAGTACTAAACCACTGGAGGAGTGGGTGTCTGGGTGTACGGTACCACTGGACGAGTGGGTGTCTGGCAGTACTATACCACTGGTGGAGCGGATGTCTGGGAGTACTATAACACTGGAGGGGTGGGTGTCTGGGAGTATTAAACCACTGGAGGTGTGGATGTCTGGGAGGACTAAACCACTGGAGTAGTGGATGTCTGGGAGTACTAAACTACTGGAGGAGTGGGTGTCTGGGTGTAGTATACCACTAGAGGAGTGGGTTTCTGGAAGTACTAAACCACCGGAGGAGTGGATGTCTGGGAGTACTAAACCACTGGAGTAGTGGATGTCTGGGAGTACTATACCACTGGAGGAGTGGGTGTCTGGGAGTACTAAGCCACTGGAGGAGTGGGTGTCTGGGAGTACTAAACCACTGGAGGAGTGGATGTCTGGGAGTACTAAACCACTGGAGGAGTGGATGTCTGGGAGTATTAAACCACTGGAGGTGTGGATGTCTGGGTGTACTAAACCACTGGCGGAGTGGGTGTCTGGGAGTACTAAACCACTGGAGGAGTGGGTGTCTGGCAGTACTATACCGCTGGAGGAGTGGATATCTGGGAGTACTATACCACTGGAGGAGTGGATATCTGGGTATACTATACCACTGGAGGAGTGGATGTCTGGGAGTATGATACCACTGGAGGAGTGGATATCTGGGAGTACTATACCACTGGAGGAGTGGATATCTGGGAGTACTAAACCACTGGAGGAGTGGATTTCAGGAAGTACTAAACCACTGGAGGAGTGGATATCTGGGAGTACTATACCACTGGAGGAGTGGATGTCTGGCAGTACTATACCGCTGGAGGAGTGGATATCTGGGAGTACTATACCACTGGAGGAGTGGATATCTGGGAGTACTATACCACTGGAGGAGTGGATGTCTGGGAGTATGATACCACTGGAGGAGTGGATATCTGGGAGTACTATACCACTGGAGGAGTGGGTGTCTGGCAGTACTATACCGCTGGAGGAGTGGATATCTGGGAGTACTATACCACTGGAGGAGTGGATATCTGGGAGTACTATACCACTGGAGGAGTGGATGTCTGGGAGTATGATACCACTGGAGGAGTGGATATCTGGGAGTACTATACCACTGGACGAGTGGATATTGGGAGTACTATACCACTGGAGGAGTGGATGTCTGGGAGTACTAAGCCACTGGAGAAGTGGGTGTCTGAGAGTATTAAACCACCGGAGAAGTGGATGTCTGGGAGTACTAAACCACTGGAGGAGTGGATGTCTGGGAGTACTAAACCACTGGAGGAGTGGATGTCTGGGAGTACTAAACCACTGGAGGAGTGCGT
Source organism: Hemiscyllium ocellatum (assembly GCF_020745735.1). NCBI lineage: Eukaryota > Metazoa > Chordata > Chondrichthyes > Orectolobiformes > Hemiscylliidae > Hemiscyllium > Hemiscyllium ocellatum. The sequence continues at coordinate 65,033,583 of NC_083414.1, forward strand.
GTCTGGGAGTACTAAATCACTGGAGGAGTGGATGTCTGGGAGTACTAAACGACTGGAGGTGTGGATGTCTGGGAGTACTAAACGACTGGAGGTGTGGATGTCTGGGAGGACTATACCACGGGACGGATGGGTGTCTGGGAGTACTATACCACTGGAGGAGTGGGTGTCTGAGAGTACTTTACCACTGGAGGGGTGGGTGTCCAGGAGTACTAAACGACTGGAGGTGTGGATGTCTGGGAGGGCTAAACCACTGGAGGAGTGGATGTCTGGGAGTACTAAACTACTGGAGGTGTGGATGTCTGGGAGTACTAAACTACTGGAGGTGTGGATGTCTGGGAGTACTATACCACTGGACGGATGGATGTCTGGGAGTACTATACCACTGGAGGAGTGGATGTCTGGGTAAACTATACCACTGGACGAGTGGATATTGGGAGTACTATACCACTGGAGGAGTGGATGTCTGGGTAAACTATACCACTGGACGAGTGGATATTGGGAGTACTATACCACTGGAGGAGTGGATGTCTGGGAGTACTAAACCACTGGAGGAGTGTGTGTCTGAGAGTACTTTACCACTGGAGGAGTGGATGTCTGGGAGTAGTATACCACTGGAGGAGTGGGTGTCTGGGAGTACTAAACCACTGGAGGACTGGGTGTCTGGGTGTACGGTACCACTGGAGGAGTGGATTTCAGGAAGTACTAAACCACTGGAGGAGTGGATGTCTGGGAGTTCTAAACCACTGGAGTTATGGATGTCTGGGAGTACTATACCACTGGAGGAGTGGATGTCTGGGAGTACTATACCACTGGAGGAGTGGATGTCTGGGTAAACTATACCACTGGACGAGTGGATATTGGGAGTACTATACCACTGGAGGAGTGGATGTCTGGGAGTACTAAGCCACTGGAGAAGTGGGTGTCTGAGAGTATTAAACCACCGGAGAAGTGGAGGTGTGGGGGTACTATACCACAGGAAGAGTGGTTTTCTGGGAGTACGAAACCACTGGAGGAGTGATTGTCTGGGTGTACTAAAGCACTGAAGTAGTGGGTGTCTGGGAGTACTATACCACTGGAGGAGTGGGTGTCTGGGTGTACGGTACCACTGGACGAGTGGGTGTCTGGCAGTACTATACCACTGGTGGAGCGGATGTCTGAGAGTACTAAACCACTGGAGGAGTGGGTGTCTGGGAGTACTAAACCACTGGAGGAGTGGATGTCTGGGAGTACTAAACCACTGGAGGTGTGGATGTCTGGCAGTACTAAACCAGTGGATGAGTGGATGTCTGGGAGTACTTTACCACTGGAGTAGTGGGTGTCTGGGAGTATTAAACCACTGGAGGAGTGGATGTCTGGGAGTACTAAACCACTGGAGTAGTGGATGTCTGGGAGTACTATACCACTGGAGGAGTGGATGTCAGGGAGTACTAAGCCACTGGAGGAGTGGGTGTCTAGGAGTACTAAACCAATGAAGGAGTGGGTGTCTGGGTGTACGATACCACTGGATGAGTGGGTGTCTGAGAGTCCTATACCACTGGTGGAGCGGATGTCTGGGAGTACTTCACAACTGGAGGAGTGGGTGTCTGGGAGTACTAAACCACTGGAGGAGTGGGTGTCTGGGAGTACTTTACCACTGGACGACTGGGGGTCTGGGAGTATTAAACCAGTGGAGGAGTGGATGTCTATGAGTACTATTCAACAGGAGGAGTGTGTGTCTGGGTATACTATACCACTGGAGGAGTGGATGTTGGGAGTACTATACCACTGGAGGACTGGGTGTCTGAGAGTACATTACCACTGGAGGAGTGGGTGTCTGGGAATACTAAACTACTGGAGGAGTGGGTGTCTGGGAGTACTTTACCACTGGAGGACTGGGTGTCTGGCAGTACTATACCCCTGGAGGAGTGGATATCTGGGAGTACTATACCACTGGAAGAGTGGATGTCTGGGAGTATTATACCCCTGGAGGAGTGGGTGTCAGGAAGTACTAAACCACTGGAGGAGTGGATGTCTGGGAGTTCTAAACCACTGGAGGAGTGGGTGTCTGGGAGTACTAAACCACTGGAGGAGTGTGTGTCTGGGTGTACTATACCACTGGAGGAGTGGGTGTCTGGGAGTACTAAACCACTGGAGGAGTGGGTGTCTGGGAGTACTATACCACTGGAGGAGTGGGTGTCTGGGAGTACTAAACCAGTGGAGGAGTGGGTGTCTGGGAGTACTATACCACTGGAGGAGTGGGTGTCTGGGAGTACTAAACCAGTGGAGGAGTGGGTGTCTGGGAGTACTAAACCACTGGAGGAGTGGATGTCTGGGAGTATTAAACCACTGGAGGAGTGGGTGTCTGGGAGTACTATACCACTGGAGGAGTGGGTGTCTGGGAGTACTAAACCAGTGGAGGAGTGGGTGTCTGGGAGTACTAAACCACTGGAGGAGTGGATGTCTGGGAGTATTAAACCACTGGAGGTGTGGATGTCTGGGAGTACTAAGCCACTGGAGGACTGAGTGTCTGGGAGTATTAAACCAGTGGAGGAGTGGATGTCTATGAGTACTATACAACAGGAGGAGTGTGTGTCTGGGTATACTATACCACTGGAGGAGTGGGTGTCTGAGAGTACTTTACCACTGGAGGAGTGGGTGTCTGAGAGTACTTTACAACTGGAGGACTGGGTGTCTGGCAGTACTATACCCCTGGAGGAGTGGGTGTCTGGGAGTACTAAACCAGTGGATGAGTGGATGTCTGGGAGTACTAAACCACTGGAGGAGTGGATGTCTGGGAGTTCTAAACCACTGGAGGAGTGGGTGTCTGGGAGTACTATACCACTGGAGGAGTGGGTGTCTGGGAGTACTAAACCAGTGGAGGAGTGGGTGTCTGGGAGTACTAAACCACTGGAGGAGTGGATGTCTGGGAGTATTAAACCACTGGAGGTGTGGATGTCTGGGAGTACTAAGCCACTGGAGGACTGAGTGTCTGGGAGTATTAAACCAGTGGAGGAGTGGATGTCTATGAGTACTATACAACAGGAGGAGTGTGTGTCTGGGTATACTATACCACTGGAGGAGTGGGTGTCTGAGAGTACTTTACCACTGGAGGAGTGGGTGTCTGAGAGTACTTTACAACTGGAGGACTGGGTGTCTGGCAGTACTATACCCCTGGAGGAGTGGGTGTCTGGGAGTACTAAACCAGTGGATGAGTGGATGTCTGGGAGTACTAAACCACTGGAGAAGTGGGTGTCTGGGAGTACTATACAACTGGAGGAGTGGGTGTCTGGGAGTACTAAACCAGTGGATGAGTGGATGTCTGGGAGTACTAAATCACTGGAGGAGTGGATGACTGGGCGTACTATACCACTGGAGGTGTGGTTTTCTGGGAGTACTAAACCACTGGAGGAGTGGATGTCTCGGAGTACTAAACCACTGGAGGAGTGGTTTTCTGGGAGTACTAAACCACTGGAGGAGTGGATGTCTGGGAGTACTAAACCACTGGAGGTGTGGATGTCTGGGAGTACTTAGCCACTTGAGGTGTGGATGTCTGGGAGTACTAAACCACTGGAGGAGTGGATGTCTGGGAGTACTATACCATTGGAAGAGTGGGTGTCTGAGAGTACTTTACCACTGGAGGAGTGGATGTCTGGGTGTACGGTACCACTGGAGGAGTGGATGTCTGGGAGTACTTTACCACTGGAGGAGTGGATGTCAGGGAGTACTAAACCACTGGAGGAGTGTGTGTTTGGGAGTACTAAACAACTGGAGGAGTGGATGTATGGGAGTACTAAACCACTGGATGTGTGGATGTCTGGGAGTATTAAACCACTGGAGGTGTGGATGTCTGGGAGTATTAAACCACTGGAGGAGTGGATGTCTGGGAGTACGAAACCAGTGGAGGAGTGGGTGTCTCGGAGTACTAACCCACTGGAGCAGTGGGTGTCTGGGAGTACTAAACCAGTGGAGGAGTGGATGTCTGGGAGTATTAAAGCACTGGAGGAGTGGGTGTCTGGGAGTACTAAACCGCTGGAGGTGTGGATGTCTGGGAGTACTAAACCACTGGAGGAGTGGATGTCTGGGAGTACTATACCACTGGATGGGTGGGTGTCTGGGAGTACTATACCACTGGATGGGTGGGTGTCTGGGAGTACTATACCACTGGAGGGTGGATGTCTGAGAGTACTAAACCACTGGAGGAGTGGGTGTCTGGGAGTACTTTACCACTGGATGACTGGGGGTCTGGGAGTATTAAACCAGTGGAGGAGTGGAGGTCTATGAGTACTATACAACAGGAGGAGTGGGTGTCTGGGAGTACTAAACTACTGGAGGAGTGGGTGTCTGAGAGTACATTACCACTGGAGGAGTGGGTGTCTGGGAGTACTAAACTACTGGAGGAGTGGGTGTCTGGGAGTACTTTACCACTGGAGGACTGGGTGTCTGGCAGTACTATACCCCTGGAGGAGTGGATATCTGGGAGTACTATACCACTGGAAGAGTGGATGTCTGGGAGTATTATACCACTGGAGGAGCGGGTGTCTGGGAGTTCTAAACCACTGGAGGAGTGGGTGTCTGGGAGTACTAAACCAGTGGATGAGTGGATGTCTGGGATTACTGAATCACTGGAGGAGTGGGTGTCTGGGTGTACTGTTTCACTGTAGGAGTGGGTTTATGGGTGTACTGTGTCACTGGCGGACTGGGTATACTGTGTCACTGGAGGATTGGGTGTCTGGGTGTACTGTGTCACTGGAGGGTTGGGTGTCTGGGTGTACTGTACCACTGGAGTAGTGGGTGTCTGGGTGTACTGTTCCATGGAGGAGTGGGTGTCTGGGTGTACTGTTCCATGGAGGAGTGGGTGTCTGGGTGTACTGTGTCACTAGTGGACTGGGTATCTAGTTGTACTGTGTCACTGGAGGAGTGGGTGTCTGGGTGTACTGTACCACTGGAGGAGTGGGTGTCTGTGTGTACTGTACCATGGAGGAGTGGGTGTCAGTTTGTTCTGTACCACTGGAGTAGTGTGTGTCTGGGTGTACCGTACGACTGGAGAAGTGTGTGTCTGGGTGTACTGTATCACTGGCATAGTGATTGTCTGGGTGTACTGTACCATGGAGGAGTGGGTGTCTGGGTATACTGTTTCACTGTAGGAGTGGGTGTCTGGGTGTACTGTACCACTGGAGGAGTGTGTGTCTGGGTATACTGTGTCACTGGAGGAGTGGCTGTCTGGGTGTACTGTGTCACTGGCATAGTGGTTGTCTGGGTGTACTGTTCCATGGAGGAGTGGGTGTCTAGGTGTACTGTGTCACTAGTGGACTGGTTATCTAGTTGTACTGTGTCACTGGAGGAGTGTGTGTCAGGTTGTACCGTACCATGGAGGAGTGGGTGTCTGTTTGTTCTGTACAACTGGAGTAGTTTGTGTCTGGGTGTACCATACGACTGGAGGAGTGGGTGTCTGGGTGTACTGTATCACTGGCATAGTGGTTGTCTGGGTGTACTGTATCATGGAGGAGTGGGTGTCTGGGTGTACTGTACCACTGGAGGAGTGTGTGTCTGGGTGTACTGTGTCACTCAAGGAGTGTGTGTCTGGGTGTACTGTTTCACTGTAGGAGTATGTGTCTGGGTGTACCATACCACTGGAGGAGTGGGTGTCTGTGTGTACTGTGTCACTGGAGGAGTGGGTGTCTGTGTGTACTGTACCATGGAGGAGTGGGTGTCAGTTTGTTCTGTACCACTGGAGTAGTGTGTGTCTGGGTGTACCATACGACTGGAGTAGTGGGTATCTGGGTGTACTGTACCATGGAGGAGTGGGTGTCTGGGTGTACTGTGTCACTCAAGGAGTGTGTGTCTGGGTGTAGAGTGTTCCACTGGAGGAGTGGGTTTCTGGGTATACTGTGTCACTGGAGGAGTGGGTGTCTGGGTGTACAGTACCACTGGAGGAGTGAGTGTCTGGGTGTACTGTACCACTGGAGGAGTCTGTGTCTGGGTGTACCGTACCACTGGATGAGCGGGTGTCTGTGTGTACTGTGTCACTGGAGGAGTGGGTGTCTGGGTGTACTGTGTCACTGGCGGACTGGGTGTACTGTGTCACTGGAGGATTGGGTGTCTGGGTGTACTGTGTCACTGGAGGAGTGGGTGTCCGGGTGTACTGTACCACTGTAGGAGTGGGTGTCTGGGTGTACTGTGTCACTTGAGGAGTGGGTGTCCGGGTGTACTGTACTACTGGCGGACTGGGTGTACTGTACCACTGGAGGAGTGTGTGTCCGGGTGTATGTACCACTGGAGGAGTGAGTCTCTGGGTGTACAGTACCACTGGAGGTGTGGGTGTCTGGGTGTACAGTACCATTGGAGGAGTGGGTGTCTGGGTGTACTGTACCACTGGAGGAGTGTGTGTCTGGGTGTACTGTTCCCCTGGAGGAGTGTGTGTCTGTGTGTAGAGTGTTCCACTGGAGGAGTGGGTGTCTGGGTATACTGTTTCACTGTAGGAGTGGGTGTCTGGGTGTACTGTACCATGGAGGAGTGTGTGTCTGGGTGTACTGTGTCACTCAAGGAGTGTGTGTCTGGGTGTACTGTTTCACTGCATGAGTGGGTTTCTGGGTATACTGTGTCACTGGAGGAGTGGGTTTCTGGGTATACTGTTTCACTGGAGGAGTGGGTGTCTGGGTGTACTGTGTCACTGGAGGAGTGGGTGTCTGGGTGTACTGTACCACTGGAGGAGTGGGTGTCTGGGTGTACCATACGACTGGAGTAGTGGGTATCTGGGTGTACTGTACCATGGAGGAGTGGGTGTCTGGGTGTACTGTGTCACTCAAGGAGTGTGTGTCTGGGTGTAGAGTGTTCCACTGGAGGAGTGGGTTTCTGGGTATACTGTGTCACTGGAGGAGTGGGTGTCTGGGTGTACAGTACCACTGGAGGAGTGAGTGTCTGGGTGTACTGTACCACTGGAGGAGTCTGTGTCTGGGTGTACCGTACCACTGGATGAGCGGGTGTCTGTGTGTACTGTGTCACTGGAGGAGTGGGTGTCTGGGTGTACTGTGTCACTGGCGGACTGGGTGTACTGTGTCACTGGAGGATTGGGTGTCTGGGTGTACTGTGTCACTGGAGGAGTGGGTGTCCGGGTGTACTGTACCACTGTAGGAGTGGGTGTCTGGGTGTACTGTGTCACTTGAGGAGTGGGTGTCCGGGTGTACTGTACTACTGGCGGACTGGGTGTACTGTACCACTGGAGGAGTGTGTGTCCGGGTGTATGTACCACTGGAGGAGTGAGTCTCTGGGTGTACAGTACCACTGGAGGTGTGGGTGTCTGGGTGTACAGTACCATTGGAGGAGTGGGTGTCTGGGTGTACTGTACCACTGGAGGAGTGTGTGTCTGGGTGTACTGTTCCCCTGGAGGAGTGTGTGTCTGTGTGTAGAGTGTTCCACTGGAGGAGTGGGTGTCTGGGTATACTGTTTCACTGTAGGAGTGGGTGTCTGGGTGTACTGTACCATGGAGGAGTGTGTGTCTGGGTGTACTGTGTCACTCAAGGAGTGTGTGTCTGGGTGTACTGTTTCACTGCATGAGTGGGTTTCTGGGTATACTGTGTCACTGGAGGAGTGGGTTTCTGGGTATACTGTTTCACTGGAGGAGTGGGTGTCTGGGTGTACTGTGTCACTGGAGGAGTGGGTGTCTGGGTGTACTGTACCACTGGAGGAGTGGGTGTCTGGGTGTACTGTTCCATGGAGGAGTGGGTGTCAGTTTGTTCTGTACCACTGGAGTAGTGTGTGCCTGGTTGTACCATACGACTGGAGTAGTGGGTGTCTGGGTGTACTGTATCACTGGCATAGTGGTTGTCTGGGTGTACTGTACCATGGAGGAGTGGGTGTCTGGGTATACTGTGTCACTGGAGGATTGGGTGTCTGGGTGTACTGTATCACTGGCATAGTGGTTGTCTGGGTGTACTGTGTCACTGGCGGACTGGGTGTACTGTTCCACTGGAGGAGTGGGTGTCTGGGTGTACTGTACTACTGGAGGAGTGGGTGTCTGGGTATACTATGTCACTGGAGGAGTGGGTGTCTGGGTGTACAGTACCACTGGAGGAGTGGGTGTCCGGGTGTACTGTGTCACTGGAGGAGTGGGTGTCTGGGTGTACAGTACCACTGGAGTATTGTGTGTCTGGGTGTACCGTACGACTGGAGTAGTGGGTGTCTGGGTGTACTGTATCACTGGCATAGTGGTTGTCTGGGTGTACTGTACCATGGAGGAATGGGTGTCTGGGTGTACTGTGTCACTCAAGGAATGGGTGTCTGGGTGTACTGTGTCACTGGAGGAGTGGGTGTCTGGGTGTACAGTACCACTGTAGGAGTGGGTGTCTGGGTATACTGTGTCACTGGAGGAGTGGGTGTCTGGGTGTACTGTACTACTGGAGGAGTGGGTGTCTGTGTGTACTGTGTCACTGGAGGAGTGGGTGTCTGGGTGTACTGTTTCACTGGAGGAGTGGGTGTCTGGGTGTACAGTACCACTGTAGGAGTGGGTGTCTGGGTATACTGTGTCACTGGAGGAGTGGGTGTCTGGGTATACTGTGTCACTGGAGGAGTGGGTGTCTGGGTGTACTGTACCACTGGAGGAGTGGGTGTCTGTGTGTACTGTGTCACTGGAGGAGTGGGTGTCTGGGTGTACTGTTTCACTGGAGGAGTGGGTGTCTGGGTGTACTGTACTACTGGCGGGCTGGGTGTACCGTACCACTGGAGGAGCTTGTGTTTAGGTGCACTGTACCACTGGAGGAGTGTGTGTCTGTGTGTAGTGTGTTCCACTGGAGGAGTGGGTGCCTGGATGTACAGTACCACTGGAGGAGTGGGTGTCTGGGTGTACTGTGTCACTAGTGGACTGGGTATCTAGTTGTACTGTGTCACTGGAGGAGTGTGTGTCAGGGTGTACCGTACCACTGGAGGAGTGGGTGTCTGTGTGTACTGTGTCACTGGAGGAGTGGGTGTCTGGGTGTACTGTACCATGGAGGAGTGGGTGTCAGTTTGTTCTGTACCACTGGAGTAGTGTGTGTCTGGGTGTACCGTACGACTGGAGTAGTGGGTGTCTGGGTGTACTGTACTACTGGAGGAGTGGGTGTCTGGGTATACTATGTCACTGGAGGAGTGGGTGTCTGGGTGTACAGTACCACTGGAGGAGTGGGTGTCCGGGTGTACTGTGTCACTGGAGGAGTGGGTGTCTGGGTGTACAGTACCACTGGAGTATTGTGTGTCTGGGTGTACCGTACGACTGGAGTAGTGGGTGTCTGGGTGTACTGTATCACTGGCATAGTGGTTGTCTGGGTGTACTGTACCATGGAGGAATGGGTGTCTGGGTGTACTGTGTCACTCAAGGAATGGGTGTCTGGGTGTACTGTGTCACTGGAGGAGTGGGTGTCTGGGTGTACAGTACCACTGTAGGAGTGGGTGTCTGGGTATACTGTGTCACTGGAGGAGTGGGTGTCTGGGTGTACTGTACTACTGGAGGAGTGGGTGTCTGTGTGTACTGTGTCACTGGAGGAGTGGGTGTCTGGGTGTACTGTTTCACTGGAGGAGTGGGTGTCTGGGTGTACAGTACCACTGTAGGAGTGGGTGTCTGGGTATACTGTGTCACTGGAGGAGTGGGTGTCTGGGTATACTGTGTCACTGGAGGAGTGGGTGTCTGGGTGTACTGTACCACTGGAGGAGTGGGTGTCTGTGTGTACTGTGTCACTGGAGGAGTGGGTGTCTGGGTGTACTGTTTCACTGGAGGAGTGGGTGTCTGGGTGTACTGTACTACTGGCGGGCTGGGTGTACCGTACCACTGGAGGAGCTTGTGTTTAGGTGCACTGTACCACTGGAGGAGTGTGTGTCTGTGTGTAGTGTGTTCCACTGGAGGAGTGGGTGCCTGGATGTACAGTACCACTGGAGGAGTGGGTGTCTGGGTGTACTGTGTCACTAGTGGACTGGGTATCTAGTTGTACTGTGTCACTGGAGGAGTGTGTGTCAGGGTGTACCGTACCACTGGAGGAGTGGGTGTCTGTGTGTACTGTGTCACTGGAGGAGTGGGTGTCTGGGTGTACTGTACCATGGAGGAGTGGGTGTCAGTTTGTTCTGTACCACTGGAGTAGTGTGTGTCTGGGTGTACCGTACGACTGGAGTAGTGGGTATCTGGGTGTACTGTATCACTGGCATAGTGGTTGTCTGGGTGTACTGTACCATGGAGGAGTGTGTGTCTGGGTGTACTGTGTCACTCAAGGAGTGTGTGTATGGGTGTACTGTTTCACTGAATGAGTGGGTGTCTGGGTGTACTGTACCACTGGTGGAGTGGGTGTCTGGGTGTACAGTACCATTGTAGGAGTGGGTGTCTGGGTGTACTGTACCACTGGCGGACTAGGTGTACTGTACCACTGGAGGAGTGTGTGTCTAGGTGTACTGTACCACTGGAGTAGTGGGTGTCTGGATGTACTGTACCACTGGAGCAGTGTGTGTCTGGGTGTACAGTACCACTGGAGGAGTATGTGTCTGGGTGTACCGTACCTCTGGAGGAGTGGGTGTCTGGGTGTACTGTGTCACTGGCATAGTGGTTGTCTGGGTGTACTGTTCCATGGAGGAGTGAGTGTCTGGGTGTACTGTGTCACTGGAGGAGTGGGTGTCAGTTTGTTCTGTACCACTCGGGTAGTGTGTGTCTGGGTGTACCGTACGACTGGAGTAGTGGGTGTCTGGGTGTACTGTATCACTGGCATAGTGGTTGTCTGGGTGTACCGAACCATGGAGGAGTGTGTGTCTGGGTGTACTGTTTCACTGTAGGAGTGGGTGTCTGGGTGTACTGTACCACTGGAGGAGTGTGTGTCTGGGTGTACTGTGTCACTGGCGGACTGGGTATACTGTGTCACTGGAGGAGTGGGTGTCTGGGTGTACTGTGTCACTCAAGGAGTGTGTGTCTGGGTGTACTGTTTCACTGTAGGAGTGGGTGTCTGGGTGTACTGTATCACTGGCATAGTGGTTGTCTGGGTGTACTGTGTCACTGGCGGACTGGGTGTACTGTTCCACTGGAGGAGTGTGTGTCAGGGTGTACCGTACCACTGGAGGAATGGGTGTCAGTTTGTTCTGTACCACTGGAGTAGATGTGTCTGGGTGTACCATACGACTGGAGTAGTGGGTGTCTGGGTGTACTGTATCACTGGAGGAGTGTGTGTCTGGGTGTACTGTGTCACTGGAGGAGTGGGTGTCTGGGTGTATAGTACCACTGTAGGGGTGGGTGTCTGGGTATACTGTGTCACTGGAGGAGTGGGTGTCTGTGTGTACTGTGTCACTGGAGGAGTGGGTGTCTGGGTGTACTGTTTCACTAGTGGACTGGGTATCTAGTTGTACTGTGTCACTGGAGGAGTGTGTGTCAGGGTGTACCGTACCACTGGAGGAGTGGGTGTCTGTGTGTACTGTGTCACTGGAGGAGTGGGTGTCTGTGTGTACTGTACCATGGAGGAGTGGGTGTCAGTTTGTTCTGTACCACTGGAGTAGTGTGTGTCTGGGTGTACCGTACGACTGGAGTAGTGGGTATCTGGGTGTACTGTATCACTGGCATAGTGGTTGTCTGGGTGTACTGTACCATGGAGGAGTGTGTGTCTGGGTGTACTGTGTCACTCAAGGAGTGTGTGTATGGGTGTACTGTTTCACTGAATGAGTGGGTGTCTGGGTGTACTGTACCACTGGTGGAGTGGGTGTCTGGGTGTACTGTGTCACTGGCGGACTGGGTGTACTGTTCCACTGGAGGAGTGGGTGTCTGGGTGTACAGTACCATTGTAGGAGTGGGTGTCTGGGTGTACTGTACCACTGGCGGACTAGGTGTACTGTACCACTGGAGGAGTGTGTGTCTAGGTGTACTGTACCACTGGAGTAGTGGGTGTCTGGATGTACTGTACCACTGGAGCAGTGTGTGTCTGGGTGTACAGTACCACTGGAGGAGTGGGTGTCTGGGTATACTGTGTCACTGGAGGAGTGTGTGTCTGGGTGTACTGTGTCACTCAAGGAATGGGTGTCTGGGTGTACTGTGTCACTGGAGGAGTGGGTGTCTGGGTGTATAGTACCACTGTAGGGGTGGGTGTCTGGGTATACTGTGTCACTGGAGGAGTGGGTGTCTGTGTGTACTGTACCACTGGAGGAGTGGGTGTCTGTGTGTACTGTGTCACTGGAGGAGTGGGTGTCTGGGTGTACTGTTTCACTGGAGGAGTGGGTGTCTGGGTGTACAGTACCACTGTAGGAGTGGGTGTCTGGGTATACTGTGTCACTGGAGGAGTGGTTGTCTGGGTGTACTGTACCATGGAGGAATGGGTGTCTGGGTGTACTGTACCACTGGAGGAGTGGGTGTCTGGGTGTACTGTGTCACTGGAGGAGTGGGTGTCTGGGTGTACAGTACCACTGTAGGAGTGGGTGTCTGGGTATACTGTGTCACTGGAGGAGTGGGTGTCTGGGTGTACTGTACCACTGGAGGAGTGGGTGTCTGTGTGTACTGTGTCACTGGAGGAGTGGGTGTCTGGGTGTACTGTTTCACTGGAGGAGTGGGTGTCTGGGTGTACAGTACCACTGTAGGAGTGGGTGTCTGGGTATACTGTGTCACTGGAGGAGTGGGTGTCTGGGTGTACTGTACCACTGGAGGAGTGGGTGTCTGTGTGTACTGTGTCACTGCAGGAGTGGGTTTCTGGGTATACTGTGTCACTGGAGGAGTGGGTGTCTGGGTGTACTGTACTACTGGCGGGCTGTGTGTACCGTACCACTGGAGGAGCGTGTGTTTAGGTGTACTGTACCACTGGAGGAGTGCGTGTCTGGATGTACCATACCACTGGCAGTGTGGGTGTCTGGGTGTACTGTGTCTCTGGAGGAGTGGGTGTCTGTGTGTACTGTACCATGGAGGAGTGGGTGTCAGTTTGTTCTGTACCACTGGAGTAGTGTGTGTCTGGGTGTACCGTACGACTGGAGTAGTGGGTGTCTGGGTGTACTGTATCACTGGCATAGTGGTTGTCTGGGTGTACTGTACCATGGAGGAGTGTGTGTCTGGGTGTACTGTCTCACTCAAGGAGTGTGTGTCTGGGTGTACTGTTTCACTGAATGAGTGGGTGTCTGGGTGTACTGTACCACTGGTGGAGTGGGTGTCTGGGTGTACTGTGTCACTGGCGGACTGGGTGTACTGTTCCACTGGAGGAGTGGGTGTCTGGGTGTACTGTACCACTGGCGGACTGGGTGTACTGTACCACTGGAGGAGTGTGTGTCTAGGTGTACGTACCACTGGAAGAGTGGGTGTCTGGGTGTACTGTACCACTGGAGTAGTGGGTGTCTGGATGTACTGTACCACTGGAGCAGTGTGTGCCTGGGTGTACAGTACCACTGGAGGAGTATGTGTCTGGGTGTACCGTACCTCTGGAGGAGTGGGTGTCTGGGTGTACTGTGTCACTGGCATAGTGGTTGTCTGGGTGTACTGTTCCATGGAGGAGTGAGTGTCTGGGTGTACTGTGTAACTGGAGGAGTGTGTGTCTGTGTGTACCGTACGACTGGAGTAGTGGGTGTCTGGGTGTACTGTATCACTGGCATAGTGGTTGTCTGGGTGTACTGTACCATGGAGGAGTGTGTGTCTGGGTGTACTGTTTCACTGTAGGAGTGGGTGTCTGGGTGTACTGTACCACTGGAGGAGTGTGTGTCTGGGTGTACTGTGTCACTGGCGGACTGGGTATACTGTGTCACTGGAGCAGTGGGTGTCTGGGTGTACTGTACTACTGGCGGGCTGTGTGTACCGTACCACTGGAGGAGCGTGTGTTTAGGTGTACTGTACCACTGGAGGAGTGTGTGTCCGTGTGTAGTGTGTTCCACTGGAGGAGTGGGTGCCTGGATGTACAGTAACACTGGAGTAGTGGGTGTCTGGGTGTACTGTGTCACTAGTGGACTGGGTATCTAGTTGTACTGTGTCACTGGAGGAGTGTGTGTCAGGGTGTACCATACCACTGGAGGAGTGGGTGTCTGTGTGTACTGTGTCTCTGGAGGAGTGGGTGTCTGTGTGTACTGTACCATGGAGGAGTGGGTGTCAGTTTGTTCTGTACCACTGGAGTAGTGTGTGTCTGGGTGTACCGTACGACTGGAGTAGTGGGTGTCTGGGTGTACTGTATCACTGGCATAGTGGTTGTCTGGGTGTACTGTACCATGGAGGAGTGTGTGTCTGGGTGTACTGTCTCACTGAATGAGTGGGTGTCTGGGTGTACTGTACCGCTGGTGGAGTGGGTGTCTGGGTGTACTGTGTCACTGGCGGACTGGGTGTACTGTTCCACTGGAGGAGTGGGTGTCTGGGTGTACTGTACCACTGGCGGACTGGGTGTACTGTACCACTGGAAGAGTGGGTGTCTAGGTGTACTGTACCACTGGAGTAGTGGGTGTCTGGATGTACTGTACCACTGGAGCAGTGTGTGTCTGGGTGTACAGTACCACTGGAGGAGTATGTGTCTGGGTGTACCGTACCTCTGGAGGAGTGGCTGTCTGGGTGTACTGTGTCACTGGCATAGTGGGTGTCTGGGTATACTGTGTCACTTGAGGAGTGAGTGTCTGGGTGTACTGTGTCACTGGCGGAGTGGATGTCTGGGTGTACTGTTTCACTGGAGGAGTGGGTGTCTGGGTGTACAGTACCACTGTAGGAGTGGGTGTCTGGGTATACTGTGTCACTGGAGGAGTGGTTGTCTGGGTGTACTGTACCATGGAGGAATGGGTGTCTGGGTGTACTGTACCACTGGAGGAGTGTGTGTCTGGGTGTACTGTGTCACTCAAGGAATGGGTGTCTGGGTGTACTGTGTCACTGGAGGAGTGGGTGTCTGGGTGTACAGTACCACTGTAGGAGTGGGTGTCTGGGTATACTGTGTCACTGGAGGAGTGGGTGTCTGGGTGTACTGTACCACTGGAGGAGTGGGTGTCTGTGTGTACTGTGTCACTGGAGGAGTGGGTGTCTGGGTGTACTGTTTCACTGGAGGAGTGGGTGTCTGGGTGTACAGTACCACTGTAGCAGTGGGTGTCTGGGTATACTGTGTCACTGGAGGAGTGGGTGTCTGGGTGTACTGTACCACTGGAGGAGTGGGTGTCTGTGTGTACTGTGTCACTGAAGGAGTGGGTTTCTGGGTATACTGTGTCACTGGAGGAGTGGGTGTCTGGGTGTACTGTACTACTGGCGGGCTGTGTGTACCGTACCACTGGAGGAGCGTGTGTTTAGGTGTACTGTACCACTGGAGGAGTGCGTGTCTGGATGTACAGTACCACTGGCAGTGTGGGTGTCTGGGTGTACAGTACCATTGGAGGACTGGGTTTCTCAGTGTACTGTACCACTGGAGGAGTGTGTGTCTGTGTGTAGTGTGTTCCACTGGAGGAGTGGGTGCCTGGATGTACAGTACCACTGGAGGAGTGGGTGTCTGGGTGTACTGTGTCACTAGTGGACTGGGTATCTAGTTGTACTGTGTCACTGGAGGAGTGTGTGTCAGGGTGTACCGTACCACTGGAGGAGTGGGTGTCTGTGTGTACTGTGTCTCTGGAGGAGTGGGTGTCTGTGTGTACTGTACCATGGAGGAGTGGGTGTCAGTTTGTTCTGTACCACTGGAGTAGTGTGTGTCTGGGTGTACCGTACGACTGGAGTAGTGGGTATCTGGGTGTACTGTATCACTGGCATAGTGGTTGTCTGGGTGTACTGTACCATGGAGGAGTGTGTGTCTGGGTGTACTGTGTCACTCAAGGAGTGTGTGTATGGGTGTACTGTTTCACTGAATGAGTGGGTGTCTGGGTGTACTGTTCCACTGGAGGAGTGGGTGTCTGGGTGTACAGTACCATTGTAGGAGTGGGTGTCTGGGTGTACTGTACCACTGGCGGACTAGGTGTACTGTACCACTGGAGGAGTGTGTGTCTAGGTGTACAGTACCACTGGAGGAGTATGTGTCTGGGTGTACAGTACCACTGGAGGAGTATGTGTCTGGGTGTACCGTACCTCTGGAGGAGTGGGTGTCTGGGTGTACTGTGTCACTGGCATAGTGGTTGTCTGGGTGTACTGTTCCATGGAGGAGTGAGTGTCTGGGTGTACTGTGTCACTGGAGGAGTGGGTGTCAGTTTGTTCTGTACCACTCGGGTAGTGTGTGTCTGGGTGTACCGTACGACTGGAGTAGTGGGTGTCTGGGTGTACTGTATCACTGGCATAGTGGTTGTCTGGGTGTACCGAACCATGGAGGAGTGTGTATTTGAGTGTACTGTGTCACTCAAGGAGTGTGTGTCTGGGTGTACTGTTTCACTGTAGGAGTGGGTGTCTGGGTGTACTGTACCACTGGAGGAGTGTGTGTCTGGGTGTACTGTGTCACTGGCGGACTGGGTATACTGTGTCACTGGAGGAGTGGGTGTCTGGGTGTACTGTGTCACTCAAGGAGTGTGTGTCTGGGTGTACTGTGTCACTGGAGGAGTGGGTGTCTGGGTGTATAGTACCACTGTAGGGGTGGGTGTCTGGGTATACTGTGTCACTCAAGGAATGGGTGTCTGGGTGTACTGTGTCACTGGAGGAGTGGGTGTCTGGGTGTATAGTACCACTGTAGGGGTGGGTGTCTGGGTATACTGTGTCACTGGAGTAGTGTGTGTCTGGGTGTACTGTTTCACTGAATGAGTGGGTGTCTGGGTGTACTGTACCACTGGTGGAGTGGGTGTCTGGGTGTACTGTGTCACTGGCGGACTGGGTGTACTGTTCCACTGGAGGAGTGGGTGTCTGGGTGTACTGTACCACTGGCGGACTGGGTGTACTGTACCACTGGAGGAGTGTGTGTCTAGGTGTACTGTACCACTGGAAGAGTGGGTGTCTGGGTGTACTGTACCACTGGAGTAGTGGGTGTCTGGATGTACTGTACCACTGGAGCAGTGTGTGTCTGGGTGTACAGTACCACTGGAGGAGTATGTGTCTGGGTGTACCGTCCCTCTGGAGGAGTGGCTGTCTGGGTGTACTGTGTCACTGGCATAGTGGGTGTCTGGGTATACTGTGTCACTGAAGGAGTGGGTTTCTGGGTATACTGTGTCACTGGAGGACTGGGTGTCTGGGTGTACTGTACTACTGGCGGACTAGGTGTACTGTACCACTGGAGCAGTGTGTGTCTGGGTGTAGGTACCACTGGAGGAGTGTGTGTCTGGGTGTACGTACGACTGGAGGAGTGTGTGTCTGGGTGTACTGTTTCACTGGCGGAGTGGGTTTCTGGGTATACTGTGTCACTGGAGGAGTGGGTGTCTGGGTGTACAGTACCACTGGAGGAGTGAGTGTCTGGGTGTACTGTACCACTGGAGGAGTATGTGTCTGGGTGTACCGTACCACTGGAGGAGCGGCTGTCTGTGTGTACTGTGTCACTGGAGGAGTGGGTGTCTGGGTGTACTGTGTCACTGGCGGACTGGGTGTACTGTGTCACTGGAGGATTGGGTGTCTGGGTGTACAGTGTCACTGGAGGAGTGGGTGTCCGGGTGTACTGTACCACTGTAGGAGTGGGTGTCTGGGTGTACTGTGTCACTTGAGGAGTGGGTGTCCGGGTGTACTGTACTACTGGCGGACTGGGTGTACTGTACCACTGGAGGAGTGTGTGTCCGGGTGTACGTACCACTGGAGGAGTGAGTCTCTGGGTGTACAGTACCACTGGAGGTGTGGGTGTCTGGGTGTACAGTACCATTGGAGGAGTGGGTGTCTGGGTGTACTGTACCACTGGAGGAGTGTGTGTCTGTGTGTAGAGTGTTCCTCTGGAGGAGTGGGTGTCTGGGTATACTGTTTCACTGTAGGAGTGGGTGTCTGGGTGTACTGTACCATGGAGGAGTGTGTGTCTGGGTGTACTGTGTCACTCAAGGAGTGTGTGTCTGGGTGTACTGTGTCACTGGAG
The DNA here is from genome assembly GCF_020745735.1 of Hemiscyllium ocellatum. Lineage (NCBI taxonomy): Eukaryota > Metazoa > Chordata > Chondrichthyes > Orectolobiformes > Hemiscylliidae > Hemiscyllium > Hemiscyllium ocellatum. The sequence continues at coordinate 65,051,438 of NC_083414.1, forward strand.
GAGTGGGTTTCTGGGTATACTGTTTCACTGGAGGAGTGGGTGTCTGGGTGTACTGTGTCACTGGAGGAGTGGGTGTCTGGGTGTACTGTTCCATGGAGGAGTGGGTGTCTGGGTGTACTGTACCATGGAGGAGTGGGTGTCAGTTTGTTCTGTACCACTGGAGTAGTTTGTGTCTGGGTGTACCGTACGACTGGAGTAGTGGGTGTCTGGGTGTACTGCACCACTGGAGGAGTATGTGTCTGGGTGTACCGTACCACTGGAGGAGCGGCTGTCTGTGTGTACTGTGTCACTGGAGGATTGGGTGTCTGGGTGTACTGTGTCACTGAAGGAGTGGGTGTCTGGGTGTACTGAGTCACTGGAGGAGTGGGTGTCTGGGTGTACTGTACTACTGGAGGAGTGTGTGCCTGGGTGTACGTACCACTGGCGGTGTGGGTGTCTGGGTGTACAGTACCATTGGAGGAGTGGGTTTCTCGGTGTACTGTACCACTGGAGGAGTGGGTGTCTGGGTGTACAGTACGACTGGAGTAGTGGGTGTCTGGGTATACTGTACTACTGGCGGACTAGGTGTACTGTACCACTGGAGGAGTGGTTGTTTGGGTGTACGTACCACTTGAGGAGTGGGTGTCTGGGTGTACTGTGTCACTGGAGGAGTGGGTGTCTGTGTGTACTGAGTCACTGGAGGAGTGGGTGTCTGGGTGTGCTGAGTCACTGGAGGAGTGGGTGTCTGGGTGTACTGTACCACTGGAGGAGTGGGTGTCTGGGTGTACTGTGTCACTGGAGGAATGGGTGTCTTGGTGTACTGTGTCACTGGCGGACTGGGTGTACTGTTCCACTGGAGAAGTGGGTGTCTGGGTGTACTGTACTACTGGAGGAGTGGGTGACTGGGTGTACGGTGTCACTGGAGGAGTGGGTGCCTGGGTGTACTGAGTCACTGGAGGAGTGGGTGTCTGGGTGTACTGTGTCAATTGAGGAGTGGGTGTCTGGGTGTATTGTACTACTGGCGGACTGGGTGTACTGTACCACTGGAGGAGTGTGTGTCTGGGTGTACGTACCACTGGAGGAGTGTGTGTCTGGGTGTACAGTACCACTGGAGGAGTGGGTGTCTGTGTGTACTGTGTCACTGGAGGAGTGGGTGTCAGTTTGTTCTGTACCACTGGAGTAGTGTGTGTCTGGGTGTACCGTACGACTGGATTAGTGGGTGTCTGGGTGTACTGTACCACTGGAGGAGTGTGTGTCTGGGTGTACTGTGTCACTCAAGGAGTGGGTGTACCACTGGAGGAGTGGGTTTCTGGGTATACTGTGTCACTGTAGGAGTGGGTGTCTGGGTGTACTGTACCACTGGAGGAGTGGGTGTCTGGGTGTACTGTGTCACTGGAGGAGTGGGTATCTGGGTGTACTGTACTACTGAAGGAGTGGGTGTCTGGGTGTACTGTACCACTGGAGGAGTGGGTGTCTGGGTGTACTGTACCACTGGAGGAGTGGGTGTCTGGGTGTACTGTACTACTGGCGGACTAGGTGTACTGTACCACTGGAGGAGTGGGTGTCTGGGTGTACTATACTACTGGAGGAGTGGGTGTCTGGGTGTACTGTGTCACTGGAGGAGTGGGTATCTGGGTGTACTGTACTACTGAAGGAGTGGGTGTCTGGGTGTACTGTACCACTGGAGGAGTGGGTGTCTGGGTATACTGTGTCACTGGCGGACTGGGTGTCTGGGTGTACTGTACCACTGGAGGAGTGGGTGTCTGTGTGTACAGTACCATTGGAGGAGTGGGTGTCTGGGTGTACTGGACCACTGGCGGACTGGGTGTACTGTACCACTGGAGGAGTGTGTGTCTAGGTGTACATACCACTGGAGGAGTGGGTGTTTGGGTGTACTGTGTCACTCAAGGAGTGTGTGTCTGGGTGTACTGTTTCACTGTAGGAGTGGGTGTCTGGGTGTATTGTACCACTGGAGGAGTGGGTGTCTGGGTGTACTGTGTCACTGGCGGACTGGGTGTACAGTTCCACTGGAGGAGTGGGTGTCTGGGTGTACTGAGTCACTGGAGGAGTGGGTGTCTGGGTGTACTGTGTCACTTGAGGAGTGGGTGTCTGGGTGTACGTACCACTGGAGGAGTGGGTGTCTGTGTGTACTGTGTCACTGGAGGAGTGGGTCTCAGTTTGTTCTGTACCACTGGAGTAGTTTGTGTCTGGGTGTACCGTACGACTGGAGGAGTGGGTGTCTGGGTGTACTGTATCACTGGCATAGTGGTTGTCTGGGTGTACTGTACCACTGGAGGAGTGGGTGTCTGGGTGTACTGTACCATGGAGGAGTGGGTGTCTGTGTATAATGTACCATGGAGGAGTGGGTGTCTGTGTGTAATGTACCACTGGAGTAGTGTGTGTCTGGGTGTACCGTACGACTGGAGTAATGGGTGTCTGGGTGCACTGTATCACTGGCATAGTGGTTGTCTGGGTGTACTGTACCATGGAGGAGTGTGTGTCTGGGTGTACTGTGTCACTCAAGGAGTGGGTGTCTGGGTGTACTGTGTCACTGAAGGAGTGGGTTTCTGGGTATACTGTGTCACTGGAGGAGTGGGTGTCTGGGTATACTGTGTCCCTGGAGGATTGGGTGTCTGGGTGTACTGTACCACTGGAGGAGTGGGTGTCTGGGTGTACTGTGTCACTGGCGGACTGGGTGTACTGTGTCACTGGAGGATTGGGTGTCTGGGTGTACTGTACTACTGGCGGACTAGGTGTACTGTACCACTGGAGGAGTGTGTGTCTGGGTGTACTGTTCCACTGGAGGAGTGGGTGTCTGGGTATACTGTGTCACTGGAGGAGTGGGTGTCTGGGTATACTGAGTCACTGGAGGAGTGGGTGTCTGGGTGTTTTGTACTACTGGCGGACTGGGTGTACTGTACCACTGGAGGAGTGTGTGTCTGGGTGGACGTACCACTGGAGGAGTGGGTGTCAGTTTATTCTGTACCACTGGAGTTGTTTGTGTCTGGGTGTACCGTACGACTGGAGGAGAGGGTGTCTGGGTGTACTGTATCACTGGCATAGTGGTTGTCTGGGTGTACTGTTCCATGGTGGAGTGGGTGTCTGGGTGTACTGTGCCACTGGAGGAGTGGGTGTCTGGGTGTACCGTACGACTGGAGGAGTGGGTGTCTGGGTGTACTGTATCACTGGCATAGTGGTTGTCTGGGTGTACTGTACCACTGGAGGAGTGGGTGTCTGTGTGTACTGTACCATGGCGGAGTGGGTGTCTGTGTGTAATGTACCATGGAGGAGTGGGTGTCTGTGTGTAATGTACCACTGGAGTAGTGTGTGTCTGGGTGTACCGTGCGACTGGAGTAGTGGGTGTCTGGGTGTACTGTATCACTGGCATAGTGGTTGTCTGGGTGTACTGTACCATGGAGGAGTGGGTGTCTGGGTGTACTGTACCACTGGAGGAGTGTGTGTCTGGGTGTACTGTGTCACTCAAGGAGTGTGTGTCTGGGTATACTGCGTCACTGGAGGAGTGGGTGTCTGGGTGTACTGTGTCACTAGTGGACTGGGTATCTAGTTGTACTGTGTCACTGGAGGAGTGGGTGTCTTGGTGTACTGTGTCACTGGAGGAGTGGGTGTCTTGGTGTACTGTGTCACTGGAGGAGTGGGTGTCTGGGTGTACTGTACCACTGGAGGAGTGGGTGTCTGGGTGTACTGTGTCACTGGAGGAGTGGGTGTCTGGGTGTACAATACCACTGGAGGACTGGGTGTCTGGGTGTACTGTACCACTGGAGGAGTGGGTGTCTGTGTGTAGAGTGTTCCACTGGAGGAGTGGGTGTCTGTGTGTACTGTGTCACTGGAGGAGTGGGTGTCAGTTTGTTCTGTACCACTGGAGTAGTGTGTGTCTGGGTGTACCGTACGACTGGAGTAGTGGGTGTCTGGGTGTACTGTATCACTGGCATAGTGGTTGTCTGGGTGTAATGTACCACTGGAGGAGTGTGTGTCTGGGTGTACTGTGTCACTCAAGGAGTGGGTGTCTGGGTGTACTGTACCACTGGAGGTGTGGGTTTCTGGGTATACTGTGTCACTGGAGGAGTGGGTGTCTGGGTGTACTGTACCACTGGAGGAGTGGGTGTCTGGGTGTACTGTGTCACTGGCGGACTGGGTGTACTGTACCACTGGAGGAGTGTGTGTCTGGGTGTACGTACCACTGGAGGAGTGGGTGTCTGGGTGTACTGTGTCACTGGAGGAGTGGGTATCTGGGTGTACTGTACTAGTGAAGGAGTGGGTGTCTGGGTGTACTGTACCACTGGAGGAGTGGGTGTCTGGGTATACTGTGTCACTGGCGGAGTGGGTATCTGGGTGTACTGTACTAGTGAAGGAGTGGGTGTCTGGGTGTACTGTGTCACTGGAGGAGTGGGTGTCTGGGTGTACTGTGTCACTGGAGGAGTGGGTGTCTGGGTGTACTGTACTACTGGAGGAGTGGGTGTCTGGGTGTACTGTGTCACTGGAGGAGTGCGTGTCTGGGTATACTGTGTCACTGGCGGACTGGGTGTCTGGGTGTACTGTACCACTGGAGGAGTGGGTGTCTGGGTGTACAGTACCATTGGAGGAGTGAGTGTCAGGGTGTACAGTACCATTGGAGGAGTGGGTGTCTGGGTGTACTGGACCACTGGCGGACTGGATGTACTGTACCACTGGAGGAGTGTGTGTCGAGGTGTACATACCACTGGAGGAGTGGGTGTTTGGGTGTACTGTGTCACTCAAGGAGTGTGTGTCTGGGTGTACTGTTTCACTGTAGGAGTGTGTCTGGGTGTACTGCACCACTGGAGGAGTGGGTGTCTGGGTGTACTGTGTCACTGGCGGACTGGGTGTACAGTTCCACTGGAGGAGTGGGTGTCTGGGTATACTGAGTCACTGGAGGAGTGGGTGTCTGGGTGTACTGTGTCACTTGAGGGGTGGGTGTCTGGGTGTACTGTACTACTGGCGGACTGGGTGTACTGTACCACTAGAGGAGTGGGTGTCAGGGTGTACGTACCACTGGAGGAGTGGGTGTCTGTGTGTACTGTGTCACTGGAGGAGTGGGTGTCAGTTTGTTCTCTACCACTGGAGTAGTTTGTGTCTGGGTGTACCGTACGACTGGAGGAGTGGGTGTCTGGGTGTACTGTATCACTGGCATAGTGGTTGTCTGGGTGTACTGTACCATGGAGGAGTGGGTGTCTGTGTGTACTGTACCATGGAGGAGTGGGTGTCTGTGTGTAATGTACCATGGAGGAGTGGGTGTCTGTGTGTAATGTACCACTGGAGTAGTGTGTGTCTGGGTGTACCGTACGACTGGAGTAGTGGGTGTCTGGGTGTACTGTATCACTGGCATAGTGGTTGTCTGGGTGTTCTGTACCATGGAGGAGTGTGTGTCTGGGTGTACTGTGTCACTGAAGGAGTGGGTTTCTGGGTATACTGTGTCACTGGAGGATTGGGTGTCTGGGTGTACTGTACCACTGGAGGAGTGGGTGTCTGGGTGTACTGTGTCACTGTAGGAGTGGGTGTCTGGGTGTACTGTACTACTGGCGGACTAGGTGTTCTGTACCACTGGAGGAGTGTGTGTCTGGGTGTACTGTTCCACTGGAGGAGTGTGTGTCTGTGTGTAGAGTGTTCCACTGGAGGAGTGGGTGTCTGGGTGTACAGTACCACTGGAGGAGTGGTTGTCTGGGTGTATTGTATCACTGGCATAGTGGTTGTCTGGGTGTACTGTTCCATGGAGGAGTGAGTGTCTGGGTGTACTGTGTCACTAGTGGACTGGGTATCTAGTTGTACTGTGTCACTGGAGGAGTGGGTGTCTGTGTGTACTGTACCATGGAGGAGTGGGTGTCAGTTTGTTCTGTATCACTGGAGTAGTGTGTGTCTGGGTGTACCGTACGACTGGAGTAGTGGGTGTCTGGGTGTACTGTATCACTGGCATAGTGGTTGTCTGGGTGTACTGTACCATGGAGGAGTGTGTGTCTGGGTGTACTGTGTCACTCAAGGAGTGTGTGTCTGGGTGTACTGTTTCACTGTAGGAGTGGGTGTCTGGGTGTACTGTACCACTGGAGGAGTGGGTGTCTGGGTATACTGTGTCACTGGAGGAGTGTGTGTCTGGGTGTACTGTACTACTGGCGGACTAGGTGTACTGTACCACTGGAGGAGTGTGTGTCTGGGTGTACGTACCACTGGAGGAGTGGGTGTCTGGGTATACTGTGTCACTGGAGGAGTGGGTATCTGGGTATACTGTGTCACTGGAGGAGTGGGTGTCTGGGTATACTGTGTCACTGGAGGAGTGGGTGTCTGGGTATACTGTGTCACTGGAGGAGTGGGTGTCTGGGTGTACGGTGTCACTGGAGGTGTGGGTGTCTGGGTGTACTGAGTCACTGGAGGAGTGTGTGTCTGGGTATACTGTGTCACTGGAGGAGTGGGTGTCTGGGTGTACAGTGTCACTGGAGGAGTGGGTGTCTGGGTGTACTGTACCACTGGAGGTGTGGGTGTCTGGGTGTACAGTACCATTGGAGGAGTGGGTGTCTGGGTGTACTGTACCATGGAGGAGTATGTGTCAGGGTGTACCGTACCACTGGAGGAGTGGGTGTCTGTGTGTACTGTGTCACTGGAGGAGTGGGTGTCTGTGTGCACTGTACCATGGAGGAGTGGGTGTCAGTTTGTTCTGTACCACTGGAGTAGTGTGTGTCTGGGTGTACCGTACGACTGGAATGGTGGGTGTCTGGGTGTACTGTATCACTGGCATAGTGGTTGTCTGGGTGTACTGTACCATGGAGGAGTGGGTGTCTGGGTGTACTGTACCACTGGAGGAGTGTGTGTCTGGGTGTACTGTGTCACTCAAGGAGTGTGTGTCTGGGTATACTGTGTCACTGTAGGAGTGGATTTCTGGGTATACTGTGTCACTGAAGGAGTGGGTTTCTGGGTATACTGTGCCACTGGAGGACTGGGTGTCTGGGTGTACTGTGTCACTGGAGGAGTGGGTGTCTGGGTGTACTGAGTCACTGGAGGAGTGGGTGTCTGGGTGTACTGTACTACTGGCGGACTGGGTGTACTGTACCACTGGAGGAGTGTGTGCCTGGGTGTACTGTACCACTGGAGGAGTGTGTGTCTGTGTGTAGAGTGTTCCACTGGAGGAGTGGGTGTCTGGGTGTACAGTACCACTGGAGGAGTGGGTGTCTGGGTGTACTGTACCACTGGACGAGTATGTGTCAGGGTGTACCGTACCACTGGAGGAGTGGGTGTCTGTTTGTTCTGTACCACTGGAGTAGTGTGTGTCTGGGTGTACCATACGACTGGAGTAGTGGTTGTCTGGGTGCACTGTACCATGGAGGAGTGTGTGTCTGGGTGTACCGTGTCACTTAAGGAATGTGTGTCTGGGTGTACTGTACCACTGGAGTAGTGGGTGTACTGTTCCACTGGAGGAGTGGGTGTCTGGGTGTACTGTTCCACTGGAGATGTGGGTGTCTGGGTGTACAGTACCATTGGAGGAGTGGGTGTCTAGGTGTACTGTACCACTGGAGGAGTGGGTGTCTGGGTGTACGTACCCCTGGAGGAGTGGGTGTCTGGGTGTACTTTTTCACTGGAGGAGTGTGTGTCTGGGTGTACGTACCCCTGGAGTAGTGTGTGTCTGGGTGTACTGTGTCACTCAAGGAGTGTGTGTCAGTGTGTACTGTTTCACTGTAGGAGTGGGTGTCTGGGTATACTGTGTCACTGGAGTAGTGGGTGTATGGGTGTACTGTACCACTGGAGGAGTATGTGTCTGGGTGTACTGTCCCACTGGAGGAGTGGTTGTCTGGGTGTACTGTTCCATGGAGGAGTGAGTGTCTGGGTGTACTGTGTCACTGGAGGAGTGGGTGTCTGTGTGTACTGTGTCACTGGAGGAGTGGGTGTCTGTGTGTACTCTACCATGGAGGAGTGGGTGTCTGTGTGTACTGTGTCACTGGAGGAGTGGGTGTCTGTGTGTACTCTACCATGGAGGAGTGGGTGTCTGTGTGTACTGTGTCACTGGAGGAGTGGGTGTCTGTGTGTACTCTACCATGGAGGAATGGGTGTCAGTTTGTTCTGTACCACTGGAGTAGTGTGTGTCTGGGTGTACCGTACGACTGGAGTAGTGGGTGTCTGGGTGTACTGTATCACTGGCATAGAGGTTGTCTGGGTGTACTGTACCATGGAGGAGTGGGTGTCTGTGTGTACTGTACCACTGGAGGAGTGGGTGTCTGTGTGTACTGTGTCACTGGAGGAGTGGGTGCCTGTGTGTACTGTACCATGGAGGAGTGGGTGTCAGTTTGTTCTGTACCACTGGAGCAGTGTGTGTCTGGGTGTACCGTACGACTGGAGTAGTGGGTGTCTGGGTGTACTGTATCACTGGCATAGTGGTTGTCTGGGTGTACTGTACCATGGAGGAGTGTGTGTCTGGGTGTACTGTGTCACTCAAGGAGTGTGTGTCTGGGTGTACTGTTTCACTGTAGGAGTGGGTGTCTGGGTGTACTGTACCACTGGAGGAGTGGGTGTCTGGGTATACTGTGTCACTGGAGGAGTGGGTGTCTGGGTGTACTGTACTACTGGCGGACTAGGTGTACTGTACCACTGGAGGAGTGTGTGTCTGGGTGGACGTACCACTGGAGGAGTGGGTGTCTGGGTATACTGTGTCACTGGAGGAGTGGGTATCTGGGTATACTGTGTCACTGGAGGAGTGGGTGTCTGGGTGTACTGTGTCACTGGAGGAGTGGGTGTCTGGGTATACTGAGTCACTGGAGGAGTGTGTGTCTGGGTATACTGTGTCACTGGAGGAGTGGGTGTCTGGGTGTACAGTGTCACTGGAGGAGTGGGTGTCTCAGTGTACTGTACTACTGGCGGACTGGGTGTACTGTACCACTGGAGGTGTGGGTGTCTGGGTGTACAGTACCATTGGAGGAGTGGGTGTCTGGGTGTACTGTACCATGGAGGAGTATGTGTCAGGGTGTACCGTACCACTGGAGGAGTGGGTGTCTGTGTGTACTGTGTCACTGGAGGAGTGGGTGTCTGTGTGCACTGTACCATGGAGGAGTGGGTGTCAGTTTGTTCTGTACCACTGGAGTAGTGTGTGTCTGGGTGTACCGTACGACTGGAGTAGTGGGTGTCTGGGTGTACTGTATCACTGGCATAGTGGTTGTCTGGGTGTACTGTACCATGGAGGAGTGGGTGTCTGGGTGTACTGTACCACTGGAGGAGTGTGTGTCTGGGTGTACTGTGTCACTCAAGGAGTGTGTGTCTGGGTATACTGTGTCACTGTAGGAGTGGGTTTCTGGGTATACTGTGTCACTGAAGGAGTGAGTTTCTGGGTATACTGTGCCACTGGAGGACTGGGTGTCTGGGTGTACTGTGTCACTGGAGGAGTGGGTGTCTGGGTATACTGTGTCACTGGAGGAGTGGGTGTCTGGGTGTACTGTACTACTGGCGGACTTGGTGTACTGTACCACTGGAGGAGTGGGTGTCTGGGTGTACTGAGTCACTGGAGGAGTGGGTGTCTGGGTGTACTGTACTACTGGCGGACTGGGTGTACTGTACAACTGGAGGAGTGTGTGCCTGGGTGTACTGTACCACTGGAGGAGTGTGTGTCTGTGTGTAGAGTGTTCCACTGGAGGAGTGGGTGTCTGGGTGTACAGTACCACTGGAGGAGTGGGTGTCTGGGTGTACTGTACCACTGGAGGAGTATGTGTCAGGGTGTACCGTACCACTGGAGGAGTGGGTGTCTGTTTGTTCTGTACCACTGGATTAGTGGTTGTTTGGGTGCACTGTACCATGGAGGAGTGTGTGTCTGGGTGTACCGTGTCACTTAAGGAATGTGTGTCTGGGTGTACTGTACCACTGGAGGAGTGGGTGTACTGTTCCACTGGAGGAGTGGGTGTCTGGGTGTACTGTTCCACTGGAGATGTGGGTGTCTGGGTGTACTGTGTCACTGGAGGAGTGGGTATCTGGGTATACTGTGTCACTGGAGGAGTGGGTGTCTGGGTATACTGAGTCACTGGAGGAGTGTGTGTCTGGGTATACTGTGTCACTGGAGGAGTGGGTGTCTGGGTGTACAGTGTCACTGGAGGAGTGGGTGTCTCAGTGTACTGTACTACTGGCGGACTGGGTGTACTGTACCACTGGAGGTGTGGGTGTCTGGGTGTACAGTACCATTGGAGGTGTGGGTGTCTGGGTATACTGTGTCACTGTAGGAGTGGGTTTCTGGGTATACTGTGTCACTGAAGGAGTGGGTTTCTGGGTATACTGTGCCACTGGAGGACTGGGTGTCTGGGTGTACTGTGTCACTGGAGGAGTGGGTGTCTGGGTATACTGTGTCACTGGAGGAGTGGGTGTCTGGGTGTACTGAGTCACTGGAGGAGTGGGTGTCTGGGTGTACTGTACTACTGGCGGACTGGGTGTACTGTACCACTGGAGGAGTGTGTGTCTGTGTGTAGAGTGTTCCACTGGAGGAGTGGGTGTCTGGGTGTACTGTACCACTGGACGAGTATGTGTCAGGGTGTACCGTACCACTGGAGGAGTGGGTGTCTGTTTGTTCTGTACCACTGGAGTAGTGTGTGTCTGGGTGTACCATACGACTGGATTAGTGGTTGTCTGGGTGCACTGTACCATGGAGGAGTGTGTGTCTGGGTGTACCGTGTCACTTAAGGAATGTGTGTCTGGGTGTACTGTACCACTGGAGGAGTGGGTGTACTGTTCCACTGGAGGAGTGGGTGTCTGGGTGTACTGTTCCACTGGAGATGTGGGTGTCTGGGTGTACAGTACCATTGGAGGAGTGGGTGTCTAGGTGTACTGTACCACTGGAGGAGTGGGTGTCTGGGTGTACGTACCCCTGGAGGAGTGGGTGTCTGGGTGTACTTTTTCACTGGAGGAGTGTGTGTCTGGGTGTACATACCCCTGGAGTAGTGTGTGTCTGGGTGTACTGTGTCACTCAAGGAGTGTGTGTCAGTGTGTACTGTTTCACTGTAGGAGTGGGTGTCTGGGTATACTGTGTCACTGGAGTAGTGGGTGTCTGGGTGTACTGTACTACTGGAGTAGTGGGTGTATGGGTGTACTGTACCACTGGAGGAGTATGTGTCTGGGTGTACTGTCCCACTGGAGGAGTGGTTGTCTGGGTGTACTGTTCCATGGAGGAGTGAGTGTCTGGGTGTACTGTGTCACTGGAGGAGTGGGTGTCTGTGTGTACTGTGTCACTGGAGGAGTGGGTGTCTGTGTGTACTCTACCATGGAGGAGTGGGTGTCTGTGTGTACTGTGTCACTGGAGGAGTGGGTGTCTGTGTGTACTCTACCATGGAGGAGTGGGTGTCTGTGTGTACTGTGTCACTGGAGGAGTGGGTGTCTGTGTGTACTCTACCATGGAGGAATGGGTGTCAGTTTGTTCTGTACCACTGGAGTAGTGTGTGTCTGGGTGTACCGTACGACTGGAGTAGTGGGTGTCTGGGTGTACTGTATCACTGGCATAGAGGTTGTCTGGGTGTACTGTACCATGGAGGAGTGGGTGTCTGTGTGTACTGTACCACTGGAGGAGTGGGTGTCTGTGTGTACTGTGTCACTGGAGGAGTGGGTGCCTGTGTGTACTGTACCATGGAGGAGTGGGTGTCAGTTTGTTCTGTACCACTGAAGCAGTGTGTGTCTGGGTGTACCGTACGACTGGAGTAGTGGGTGTGTGTCTGGGTGTACTGTATCACTGGCATAGTGGTTGTCTGGGTGTACTGTACCATGGAGGAGTGTGTGTCTGGGTGTACTGTACCATGGAGGAGTGTGTGTCTGGGTGTACTGTGTCCCTGGCAGACTGGATGTACTGTACTCCTGGAGGAGTGGGTATCTGGGTGTACGGTGTCACTGGAGGAGTGTGTGTCTGGGTGTACTGTGTCACTGGAGGAGTGTGTGTTTAGGTGTACTGTACCCCTGGCGGTGTGGGTGTCTGGGTGTGCAGTACCATTGGAGGAGTTGGTTTCTCGGTGTACTGTGTCACTGGAGGAGTGGGTGTCTGTGTGTACTGTACCATGGAGGAGTGTGTGTCTGGGTGTACCATACGACTGGAGTAGTGGTTGTCTGGGTGTACTGTACCATGGAGGAGTGTGTGTCTTGGTGTACTGTGTCACTGGAGGAGTGGCTGTCTGGGTGTACTGTACCACTGGAGGAGTGTGTGTCTGGGTGTACTGTGTCACTCAAGGAGTGGGTGTCTGGGTGTACTGTTTCACTGGAGGAGTGGGTGTCTGGGTGTACTGTGTCACTGGAGGAATGGGTGTCTGGGTGTACTGTGTCACTGGAGGAGTGTGTGTTTGGGTGTACCTTTCCACTGGAGGAGTGGGTGTTTAGGTGTACTGTACCCCTGGAGGAGTGGGTGTCTGGATGTACAGTACCACTGGCGGTGTGGGTGTAGGGTGTACAGTACCATTGGAGGAGTGGGTTTCTCGGTGTACAGCACCACTGGAGAAGTGGGTGTCTGGGTATACTGTGTCACTGGAGGAGTGCGTTTCTGGGTATACTGTGTCACTGGAGGAGTGGGTTTCTGGGTATACTGTGTCACTGAAGGAGTGTGTGTCTGGGTGTACGTACCACTGGAGGAGTGGGTGTCTGGGTGTACAGTACCACTGGCGGTGTGGGTGTCCGGGTATACTGTGTCACTGGAGGAGTGGGTGTCTGGGTGTACAGTACCACTGGAGGAGTGGGTGTCTGGGTGTACTGTACCACTGGAGGAGTGGGTGTCTGGGTGTACTATTTCACTGGAGGAGTGGGTTTCTGGGTGTACTGTGTCACTGGAGGAGGGGAGTGCTGCCGCAGTGAAGGGGAAGGACTCAGAGGCTGCGATGAAATAAAAGAAAAACAATACCACTTCTTCACTAACTGACAGACTATGTCTTTCATTCAAATCTCTGTTACACGCATGGCTCCCCAGGAGATTTGTGCATCCCCAGGTACTTCATGATTGTTGTGTAACCCGCAATGTAGAGGCATTTTCAGGCCTGGGAGTGAGCTCTGGCCCAGTCTATCTGCACTCTGCTACTGTCTTCCTGCACCATGTGACGGCAAGTGGAATTGCTGAAACAAGGTTTATATTAGAGTTCATCAATTCATTGCTTTTAAAAAAAGATTAAACTTAATTAAATGCTTGCTTGTTTCTTTGTTTTTAAAAGTCCTTCTTGCACTGCCACCCTTGGCATGGAGCCAAACCAAGTCTTATCCCATTTCTCTGACTGATCACTTCCATCTCTCCTGGAGCTGACTGTCCAATCTCTCACTGGCCCCCTTGCAGTGACTGTTTGTGTGTCTGAATTTTGGCAAGTGTTGCCAGATATTCTGATGGAAGAGGCATCACAACCAGTCACTTCTGCAACTTGTGTCAAAGGAGTTGTCAGTCATGAGCTTAACTGAGTGTTTGGAAGAGGTTGGATCAGCAGAGTGGCCTGCACCCAACATACCCAGAGAGGGCCCCTTTGTTTCCTGTACAAAGGGCAATAAGTAATAGCTACAATCAGGTTGATCATCCTTCCCCATCCCCCCCCCAGTCATCTCATCATTTCTGCCCTATAGGTCTTGAGGCTAATTAACCTCCATATCTCATTGGAACAACTGCTCTCCCAGGTAAGGTCAATGAATTCAGGACTGGGCGTGACCTTCGATGGGAATGATTCAATTCACCCAGTTTCTCTCTGGTTAGAGTGACTATGTTCCGTGTGAATACAGTCTCCCACGTTTGCCTCCCTCAGTATTTGCTGGTCATTGAACTAGATGTTGAAAACAGCAGCTAAGTCCATCCTGATCTCCTGGACAATTACACCGCTCAGAGTCGGAGAGTGTGGTGCTGGAAAAGCACAGCCGGTCAGACAGCATCCGAGGAGCAGGAGAGTCGACATTTCGAGCATAAGTTCTTCATCAGGAACTTCTTCATTCCTCAAAACATCGATCCTCCTGCTCCCCGGATGCTGCCTGACCAGCTGTGCTTTTCCAGCACCTCACTCTTCTCTAATCTCCAGCATCTGCAGCCCTCACTTTCTCCTTGTTATTTATAGCCCTCAGCCAACACCAAAAAACAGGCATGGTATTTTGCAATCATCATGTTCAGTGATGTTAATGACACATCTCTGGAGCAGGTGGGACTGGAACTCAAGCCTTCTGGCTCAGAGATGGAAACGCTACCAACCAGATTGCAAATCATGTCCTCAACTGGATTCTTTCATAACTTATCTGTTGGGAGGTCTGTGCCAAGGTGCAGTGTGCAATTACTCCACATGAGCTCTGAAACACTGTGGGATGTTCCGAGGGAATGGAAGGAACTGTATGAATGCAAACGTTTTGCACCCAGACCAAGGTATTTGCCAATCCACAGTGCAGCCTCTGGCCGACAGGGTGGGCTGGAGACTCTCAGTCTGCCCAGGGCAGTGAATGAAATTCTGACCTCCTCTGTGCATTGATGGTCCAGCATTCTGCGCACGGCTTAATTCCTGCGACACGTGGAAGGGGCCGAGTCACTTTATCCCTGGTAACTAAAATCAGTTACACATTGGGAAGGACTACACTGCGTCTGTGAAATTGGGATCACTTCTGGCTGCTCAGTGTGGAAGTGACTAAGTCCCTGTTGTAGTTCTGTTCGCTGAGCTGGGAATTTGTATTGCAAACGTTTCGTCCCCTGTCTAGGTGACATCCTCAGTGCTTGGGAACCTCCTGTGAAGTGCTTCTGTGATGTTTCCTCTGGCATTTATAGTGGTTTGTCTCTGCTGCTTCCGGTTGTCAGTTCCAGCTGTCCGCTGCAGTGGCCGGTGTATTGTCTATCAACAAACACATTGACCTGGACCCAATATACCGGCCACTGCAGCGGACAGCTGGAACTGACAACCATAAGTGGCAGAGACAAACCACTATAAATGCCGGAGGAAACATCACAGGAGCACTTCACAGGAGGCTCCCAAGCACTGAGGATGTCACCTAGACAGGGGACGAAACGTTTGCAACACAAATTCCCAGCTCGGCGAACAGAACCACAACAACGGGCACCCGAGCTACAAATCTTCTCCCAAACCTTGAGTGACTAAGTCCCATTTCATACTGCAGAAGCTTGAGGTGACTCATTTTCCAGATGAGACGTTAGACCGAGACACTGTCTGTCTTGTCAATCAGACATAAAGAACTCGACAAGCTCTGTTCTGACAAAGGACAGCGGTGTTCTCCTCAGGCTTACTCAACCAATATTTATCCTTCAACAAAAGGCAGGCAGTAATGTTATCTCATTGCTGTTTGTGAGATCTTGCTGTGCTGATGTTGGCTGCCATGATTCCTGCAGTACAAATGTAAGATGCATTTTGAAGAATCGACTCAAAGCGTTAACTCTGTTTCTCTCTCCACAGATGCCGCCAGACCTGCTGAATTTCTCCAGCAGTCTCTGCTTTTTTGTTTCAGATTTCCAGCATCCCTGGCATTTTATGATTATTCGCACTACACTGTATGCAAAGGGCATTGAAGCGTAACTGGGGCTACAGAAATGGAAGGCCTTTCTTGATGGCTGTCCCCTTTAATTTCCATTTGTGTTGGGTCAAGACACAAGAAATGGGAGCCTGAGTAGGCCATTTGGCCCCTCCTGCCGGCCCTATCATTCAATAGGATTTGACTGGCCTTCTATCTCGACCTCACCTTCCCACACTATGCCACATTCCCTGGGTACACTCGGCTCTGCCAGGCATTTGTTTGAAGGTGCTTGACACTGAGTGTCCACAGCTCTCTGGAGTGCAGAATTCCAGTGAGTCACAACTCTTTGAGTTGAACTTAACCTGTTGGCATCATTCTGGCTGAGGTAGATTTGCAACATGCCTCCTCATTTGCTTCATGCTCCAATAAAGAGAAATGCCAATGCTCCCTTGTGGACAATGGGTAATTACCCACCTAGTGCAAAGACTCAGCACTGTTTAGATTACAGTTGAGCTCCTTCGTATTGGAATCAGAAATTTGGAAACCTATGGGATGGTCTATTCTCAGCCAGAGGCTCAAAATGGCCGCACCAACATTGGCAGGTAGTAGGGGAAGGTCACCCTGATTTCTGTCATCGGCTTGTAGGCTGATCCTCTCACTAGGAGATAGAATGAAGTTATGTGATTACAATTCTTCCCTTGCTGAGCTAACATTCAATAATGGGGTCACCAGGGGGTAGTTCAGGATGGCACTCCAGCACCCTCCGATCTGTTTTATCTTAGCATGGGCAGAACACTGAGCTGGTGCCAGGAAGAAGATAATCCATGAGTAAGGATTTAGAAAGATGGAGTCCAGTTTTGTCCAGTCCAACCCCCGAAGAGAGTAATCCTGTGTGGGTGGTGCATCTTGCAATTTTATTGTCAAACCAGTCTGCCTTACTGCGCCTTCATTGATCCAATTCCTCATTGTAGGAGTGACCAGCTAAATATTGGAGACTACATCAAGTCAGTTAATGGGATCAACTTGACCAAACTCCGGCACAACGAGATTATCAGCCTGCTGAAGAACGTGGGAGAACGGGTGGTCCTTGAAGTGGAATATGAGCTTCCCCCTGTTGGTGAGAGCATGAAGCCTCCTGTTCTTTTAAACAAAGACTAACCAGAATGGGCTGAGTCAGGATTATAGACCATGGACATCTGGTGGTGCCTTAATGTTGTTACTGTACTGTCTCATATCCATTCAAAGTGAGGGAAGGTTTTTGGGGGTGGGGTGGAATGGGAATAAAAAGGATCCTTTTCAGGGCTCCTTGTCAGCCTTACCTCTACCCCAAGTCATGTATAGTGTGGCTAGACACACAGTGCTATACCCTCTGCTGTTCCCAATTACACCTCAACCTCAATCCTCAACAAGGCCTTCCCCCTCAGAATCACCAGATAGGTTCTGACGCTGAGTACCCATTTACCCCAGTAGATCTCAGTGTTCCTGAAGAGCAGCCCTCCTCCAGCATTGTAACAGCTGTCTGGCCTAGGCTGTGGTTGTCTCTACCAGAACCATTTGAGATACCATCGGTAAATTCACTGCTACCAATCCGTCCGACCAGGATTTGACCAAGTTACAGAAATCAAGTGGGGAGCAATGACCACATGAAATCCTTGGCAGGCAGCAGGCTCAGTTTGTTGAACAAAGAACTAGAACTAATCTAGAACATCATAGTGAGTTCCATCTGAGTTCAATGATAGCCTCATGTGAGCGCACTAGCTAGGATTAAGAGCGAGTACACATGACCATTTGGCTACACTGAGCTTAGTGCTTAGAAACGGGGACTGGAAATTTGGTTAAATCCACCCAGGACCAGTCCTTTATCTCCTAATTGATGGAAATTACTTAGTAATGTAAGTTACTCTTTTCAGTGTAACTGCCTTGTACAACATTCATTCAAATCTAACCTATTTTCTAATCAAACTTTTCACATATGTTATTCCACCCCTCTGGGACAGGTGGGACTTGAACCTGAGCCTCCAGCGATAGGGACACTACTCTTGTATCACAAGAGAGTCCAACTCTGTATATATATGCCCTGTAAAGACTGACACAAAGTCAGTATCAATTTGTTTGGGATTGCCTGTGTTTGTAGTTATTTTTCCTAATCAACCTGCTCAGACATGGTATTCCACACTATAAGGCTCTGGTCAGACCGCATTTGGAATATGGTGAGCTGTTTTGGGCCCCGTATCTAAGGAATGACATACTGGCATTGGAGGACTCCAGAATAGGTTTCCATGAATGATCCCGTGGATGAGGGGCTTGTCATATGAGAAGCAATTGAAGATTCAATCAGGAGAGAAAGGGATAGAGAAAGAATCATAGAGATTGATGGTAAGAGATGGAGAGAATCATAGAGAGATGGACAGACTGAGAGGGAGAACCAGAGGCTAAAAGATGAACAGACCAAGAAAATCAGAGAGAGTGAGGGAGATACAGATGATCGGGAAACCAATTTTTCTGCACTTTTACAAACGAAACAGCCTACAAGGTGGCCAGGTTGGGATTCTAAAGTGCATGTTGGTTTTGTCTGCATTTAACACAAAATATCTTCTCATCAAAG
This sequence comes from Hemiscyllium ocellatum, assembly GCF_020745735.1. Classification (NCBI taxonomy): domain Eukaryota; kingdom Metazoa; phylum Chordata; class Chondrichthyes; order Orectolobiformes; family Hemiscylliidae; genus Hemiscyllium; species Hemiscyllium ocellatum. Next base: position 65,069,448 of record NC_083414.1, read on the forward strand.
AATGAATGGGCACTTCGGGATTCATTAAGCAGTTGATAGTGACTTAAAATATCTGCTAATGTTTATTAAGAAGGCTCCATGACAGTTTGGTGTCTAATGCTACACGTAATGCCCTTCCCTAAGAGTGCCCCAGCAGATTGGATATTAAGGATGAATATTCAATGCTGTAAGTTTATAAAAAAGTAAAAAATAAGTTCCAAACAACACTTCTTCTATTGAATGGTGATCCCTTAAGATATTACCACCTGTCCTCTTGTTCACCGTACAGCACTTCAGTCACAGAATCTAAATCAGCACCCATGTGTGACATTTGACACAGCTATCTAACGTTGCATCCTCAGAACCACCAAATCATTGACGGTTTTGATGATTGAAAGCTTACAGTGTATTTTCTGTCCTGTTAGTGTCGGCTTTTTGATTGTCCCAGGTTGGGAGATGGAGGAATTATTGCTCTCTGAATGCTGGACAGTGGTTGTCTTCCTCACTGGTGGGGATAGAAGCTTTTGCTGTGTTTCTGTGAAGTGAAGACCATTGCTTATACTAACCGGGATGGTACTGCACCTTCCGCCACCTTCATGAGTTGTTGGAGGATGTCACAGAGCAACCAGTTAGAGAGCTCCAGGGTCTGATGTGCTGAAACCTGCCTCCATAAGAAAACAGCAGCAGAGCAACTAGCTACTGTAACAGTCAGAAGTCACATAACACCAGGCTGTAGTCGAACAGGTTTATTTTGGAGCTCTATCCCTTCATCAGGTGAAGTGGAGGGAGGCACATAAAATAAAGTTGGACAGATATTAGGATAGAATCCTATGTTATTGGCACCAATCCAATCTAACCAGCATGGCACTCATCCACGAATTCTATCAACAGACACATCGACCTAGACCCTATGTACCGGCCACTGCAGCGGACAGCAACTGACAACCGGAAGCGGCAGATTCAAACCAGTATAAATGCCGGAGGAATCAGCACAGAAGCGCTTCACAGGAGGCTCCCAAGCACTGAAGATGTCACCTATAAAGGGGACGAAACGTTTGCAACAAAAACTCCCAGCTCGGCGAACAGAACCACAACAACGAGCACCCGAGCTACAAATCTTCTCATGAACTTTGAACACCTACGGGCGAGAGACGCTAAGACAAGCCAGGAAATGGGAATCCTGTGCCAATCACTTAAGCGCCACATATGAACAACTCCGATTCCTGCACGAATGCCGAAAGAATCGAATCCTTCCACCATGTGTCAGATACAGACCACCAGTCAACAATCCACAAGCCAGGGACACAGTCAGACAGAACGGATTCAGGATGATTCAGGTAATGATTACAGACGTTCACAACAGACTTCACAAATACAGACAAGAAATTGCGCGCCAAAAATCGTTAATTTTAAAAACTACCAATCAGGAATGGGCCCGGACCATAGAACAGGCTATCACCATAGTACAGAACAGGACCACACATCGCAAAAAAAAAGCACTAAAATAAAAAATGGCCAAATTAACACACAACGAAAAGGACACCACAACAGAAACCTTGGTTAAAAACCTTTCCCACAGACAGCTCACGGACACGGAAAGAACAATACTGGCCAAGGGACTCAACTACAACCACAGGGATGCCAAGACAGCAGACTTCCTAGCAGCACTGGAATGCACACTCAGGAACAATGGACTGACAGAAGAGACACAACAAACAGTGAGACAAAGTATCGTACCTCTAATAACAAGGAAAAGACAAACACACAACCTCAACACTAAGGAGAAAGAAGCACTAAAATCACTAAGAAACGATAAGACCATAATCATACTACCAGCAGACAAAGGCAGAATGACTGTGATACTGGATAAGTCAGATTATATTCACAAAGCAGAACAACTGCTTGCAGATACCGACACCTACCAAGAGAGGGAGTTTGACCCCACCCCACAGCTCACTAATAGGATAAACAACACACTGAGGAACCTACAAAAAACGGACAGATAATCAGGTTTGACGTATAGAGAATGAAACCTGAAAGCAACAGCACCCCCAGATTCTATGGACTACCTAAAGTACACAAACCAGACATCCCACTCAGACCCATAGTATCACTACCAGGGACACCATCACACAAACTGGCTAAAGAGCTACAGCAGAAACTGAAACACCTGGTTAGCAGATCCAGACACTCTATACAGTCAACACAAGAATTTTTGGACATCATTAGAAATATACACATAGACAAGGAAGAAACCATGGTCTCATTCGATGTAACGGCACTGTTCACCGCTATCGACAAAACCCTAGCCAGAGAAACAATATCTAACCTGCTGGACATACAGAACAGACAACAGGACGCTGAACCTATTAACAAAGACAGCATACTTAAACTACTGGACCTGTGCCTCACAACACACTTCACATTCAACAACCAGATATATGGACAAATCAACGGAACACCCACGGGCTCACCGATCTCCGGACTCATAGCAGAAACAGTAATGCAAAGGTTAGAAAAAACAGTTTTAACACAATTACAACCTAAACTCTGGGTCAGATACGTGGACGACACCTTTGTAATCATTAAAAACACAGAAATAGAGAACACACACCGGATCATCAACGCCACACTCACAGGAATCCGGTTCACGAGAGAGGAAGAAAAGGACAACCAGCTCCCATTCCTGGACGTGATGGTACAAAGAACACCGAACGGAGAATTCACCACGAAGGTATACAGGAAAGCCACACACACAGACCAAGTCCTGAACTATGAAAGCAACCACCCCAACACACACAAACGAAGTTGCATCAGGACATTATTCAAAAGGGCCACAACACACTGCAGCACACCTGAACTACAAAAAGAGGAAGAAGAACACCTATACAAGGTATTCACCAAAAACGGATACTCGCGCAATTTCATTAACAGATGCCTAAGGGAAAGACGACGAAATGAGGACATGCGACAACCCAAAGGACTGGCCACACTCCCATACATCAGGAGCATTTCTGAACTGACAGCCAGACTGCTGCGACCACTAGCACTCATAACAGCACACAAACCAACAGCCACTCTCAGACAACAACTCACCAGGACAAAGGACCCGATACCCAGCAGGAGTAAAACCAACGTAGTGTACAAAATCCCATGCAAGAACTGCACAAAACACTACATAGGACAAACAGGAAGACAGCTAACAACCCGCATCCATGAACACCAACTAGCACGAAACGACACAACCAGCTATCCCAAGTAGCCATACACTCAGATGACAAACAGCATGAATTCGATTGGGACAACACCACTATTATAGGGCAGGCCAAACAGAGAACAGCCAGGGAATTCCTAGAGGCATGGCACTCATCCACAAATTCTATCAACAGACACATCGATCTAGACCCTATATACCGGCCACTGCAGCAGACAGCAACTGACAACCGGAGGAATCAGCACAGAAGTGCTTCACAGGAGGCTCCCAAGCACTGAAGATGTCACCTGGACAGGGGACGAAACGTTTGCAACAAAAACTCCCAGCCCGGCGAGCAGAACTACAACAACAAGCACCCGAGCTACAAATCTTCTCACGAACTTCTAACCAGTCCTCTAGCCAACTGAGTGTAAATTGCTTTGGCAAAGTACACTTTTACCTTAAATGTGGCTTGTAGTCCTGGAGAAATAAAAGAAAATGTAGAGGCTTCTGGTTGACCAGGAATCTCTCCTGCCCTTACTGTCTGAGATTAGCATATGCTGGAAGAGCTCACAGGTTGCTGTGTGACCTGTTTGACTATGTTACAATGCGCCTTCCATCTACTGCCATCGGGGATTCAAATCCAAGTGTCTGGCTCAGAGCCACGGGCCTAAATCTCCTTGATTCCACCCCCCAATAAAGTGCTGGCTTGATTTCAAGGGCTGTCACTCTACCACTGGAGCTTATCTTTTGTTCATAGTTTAAGACAGTGCTGAGTGTCCTGTGGCAGAACCCGAACCAAGCACTGGTGAGAAGGTTATTGCTGAGTAAGTGCCATTTCATAACACAGTCAACAACACTCTCCATTACTTTACTAATGATTAACAGTAGACAGATGGGATCACTGGAGGAGGAGGCCAAGATGAAGCACTGACTCAACAGTTCTGCCTGAGGGTGCACTTCATCTTCATCCTTTGTGATAACTTGCTGGATTTTTTGCCCCATCATTCAGGCTGGCCTTCGAGACTGTTTCCCTAGTCAATTGTTTAATTGTCCACCATTCATGACTGGAGATGCAGGACTGCAGAGGTTTCATCTGATCTGTTGGTGGTTTAACTCCATCTGTAGCAGACTGCCTCCACTGTTTAACATGTCCATAGCCTGTATTTTATCCTCATCTGGTTGGCATCACAATTTCAGATATACCTGGTGCTGCTGGCCTGCACTTCTCATTGAGGTGAGCCAATAGTTACTAGGTTTGCAGATGACAGTAAAATTGGAGGTGTAGTGGACAGCGAGGAAGATTAACTCAGAGTACAATGAGATCTTGATCAGATGGGCCACTGGGCTGAGGAATAACAGATGGAGTTTAGATGGAGTTTAATTTAGATAAATGTGAGGAGCTGCATTTTGGAAAGGCAAATCAGGGCAAGACTCCTACATTAAATGGTAAGGTCTTGGAGAGTGTTGCTGAACAGAGACCTTGGAGTGCAGGTTCATAGCTCCTTGAAAGTAGAGTCGCAGTTAGATAGGATAGTGAAGAAGGCTTTTGGTGTGCTTTCAATAATTGGTCAGACTATCGAGTATTGGGGAGGGAAGTCATGTTGTGGCTGTACAGGACATTGGTTAGGCCACCTTTGGAATATGTGTGCAATTCTGGTCTCCTTCCTATCGGAAGAATGTTGTGAAACTTGAAAGGGTTCAGGAAAAGGTTTATAAAGATGTCGCCAGTGTTAGAGAGTTTGAGCTATAAGGAGAGGCTGAATAAGTTGTTTTCATTTGAATGTCGGAAACTGAGGGGTGAGCTTATAGTGGTTTATAAGATCACGAGGGGCATAGATAGTCCAAATAGTCTTTTCCATGAGGTGGGGGAGTCCAGAGCTAGAGGGCATAAGTTTAGGGTGAGAGGGGAAAAATTTTAAAGGGACCTAAGGGGCAACTTTTTCACACAGAGGGTGGTGCGTGTATGGAATGAACTGTCAGAGGAAGTGGAGGAGGCTGGTACAATTACAACATTTAAGAGGCATCTAGATGGGTATATGAGTAGACAGGGTTTAGAGCGACATGGGCCAAGTGCTGGCAAATGGGACTAGATTAGGTTAGGATATCTGGTCAGCATGGACGAGTTGGATCAAAGGGTCTGTTTCTGTGCTGTACATCTCTATGACTCTAATTGCTTAGCTTGATACTAATGGTGGACTGTCATGAGGTTACTTGTCATTGTTGAATTCAATTCTGAGCTACTGATAAAGGGGGCCAGGGAGGGAAGGATGGGCATGGAAGGGTGTGTAAACTTTGTAAGATTCCAGCAAGTGGCTGGAGAGGTGCCATGAGGATCCGAGATGTTTGATGCCAATGTCTATGGTTGGAGGCTGCCAGTGTCCATATAGTGTGGCCTGAGATGTTACAGCTGACCACCGTTGGAGGACCTTAGGGGTAACCCATGAGCTGAAGTCACCAGGTACGCACTCTCATTCCCACGTCAAGCACTCTCGACGTCTGATTTGCTCAGCAGGGTTTGTTATGGACAGGTACCTGTGTATTACTGATATGTGCTGGTGCAGTTAATAAGGTCATTAACAAACAACCTTCCCCCACCCTGCACCAAGAGATAACTCATAGCCACCTGGCTGCCTGGCAGATGCATGAAAGATGTAGCAAATCGTTCCTGACTTTGAGATAGAACTCACGGGAATTCTGACATAACTCTGCCCATTTCTCGCCATAGCCCACACCACTCAGACCTTTTATAAGATTTTGTCTGTGGAATTCATTGCCATGATAATCAGCTCAAGTAGAAACTATATCAGGTTCTCACCCTGAATTGTGTAGGTGGATGAAGGAGTAAGGGGCTGAAGAAATATGGGAGCAGATGGATTGATGTGAATAATGTTCCTGTGTACAGGTGAAATGTTGACCTGGACACATTGGGCAGAAGGGCTTGTTACTGTGTCTTTGGACAAAGCAGCCCACTTAATTGTCACCACATCCACAAAAATGCAACACCGATGCTCAGTAGCAGCAGTATTATACTATCAGTCACTGCAGAAATTCATCAAAATCACTTTCACAATACCTTCCAAACCGATGACCACTTCCATCCGGAAGGACAGGCGCTGCAGATACACGGGAACTCCTCCCTCTGCAAATTCCCCTCCAAAGCACACACTATCCTGACTTGGAAATGTATTGTCATTCGTTCACTCACTATTACAACAAAAGGAGCACTGTAGTTCAGGAAGGCAGCTCACTACTACCTTCTCGAATAACTAGAGACAGGCAATAAATGCTGGCATTCATTCCATGAATGATTTTTTAAAAAAAATCTATGTATTTCTTAATGTCTTACAAACATCTCCTTCTTTTTACCCTGAAGACAAGTTTGTATACAATTCCCAGATGTGTCAGTCATCCGATAGTGTCTCACTCAAGTTGCCATTCAGGTGAGGCTTGACAATGAATGCCAAATGAGTGATGTCACAAGTCCATCTGGGCCTACCTTCAACTGATGTACATGTGGAGGTATTTGGCCCTCAGTTACTGGACAGCAGTCAACAGAAGTAATCCTGGCTGGTTTTACGGATAGTTCACCTCTGTAATTCAAAGGTAAGCCAAAAGTAACATCTCCACTGCTATCTTAGTTGTGATCAGCAAGGATCACGCCTGATACCTCCATGGTCTATATGACTCAGCACCAGACTGGCTAAAGACCTGTTCCGTGTAACAAATCCTCTTGTATATTAAAAACAAAATCCTCTTTTGTTTTCTGTTTCAGCTTCAGATAGCAACTCAAGAGTTATTCCAAAGACCATTGAGATCTCGCTCTACAAGGAAGGGAACAGCTTTGGCTTTGTGATGAGGGGTTAGTCATTCTCCTTAATTTCAATGATTCTCTCTTCCTTCAGTTGCTTCTGCAGTCAGTATTTGTCTGATTCAGGCCTGCCTAGTGGAGATACTTTCTGAAAATAAATAATACAGAGATGTTATTACAAGCCTCTGGAGTAGGTGAGTCTTGTACCTGGGCCTCCCATTCCAGAGTTATGGACTTAACCACTACAAAAGGCCTGGGTTCAAATCCCATCTGCTCCAAGGTGTGTAATAACACCTCTGCATAGGTTGGTTAGAAATATAGGTTAAATTTTAAACTCACAAATGATAGAAGAGATGGAGAGCTGCTAATTGAGCAATGTTTACCCTGGGGCTCAGCTGTCTGAATAATCTAATGGATGTCTGGGCTCTCAGACAAGAATGCACAATGAGAGTTGGCTGAGGGATCAGATAAGGTCTCAGTTCAGCATCTGATCAGAAAGGTGACATCTGTTTGTACTGTACTACCTCAGTACTATGGCAGGTGCTAGCCTAGACACATACTCAGGCTTCATGGCGATGAACTCAACCCACTTCCTTACCACTCTGAGGTGACAGTCTTACTTCCAGGGCTAAACTGAGATCTTTCCAGAAGTGAAGATGAAACCTTTGATTCAGAAAGGAACACACTACATTAATACAACGTAACAAACAAAAAGAATCTGTAAGCCTCTTCTACTCAGAGAAGAGATATCTGAAAGAGAAGTCTCCCACTTTGTGGGCGGCACGGTGGCACAGTGGTTAGCACTGCTGCCTCACAGCACCTGTAGACCCGGGTTCAATTCCCGACTCAGGCGACTGACTGTGTGGAGTTTGCACGTTCTCCCCGTGTCTGTGTGGGTTTCCTCCGGGTGCTCCGGTTTCCTCCCACAGTCACAAAGATGTGCGGGTCAGGTGAATTGGCCAAGCTAAATTGCCCGTAGTGTTAGGTAAGGGGTAAATGTAGGGGTATGGGTGGGTTGCGCTTCGGCGGGTCGGTGTGGACTTGTTGGGCCGAAGGGCCTGTTTCCACACTGTAAGTCTAATCTAATCTAAGATGTCTCCCACTCAGATCCAAAGAGCTGGTGTACACCCACTTGATCAGGGCTCTTTATGTCTGTGTCTTGCCCACATACCTTCTCAGCCAGCTCATTCTGTGCTAGGGTCAGGGACCGGAGAAGCAATCAGATGGGAGAGCAGGTGATTGTCTCTTTAAAACAGCAGAAGCTCTGAGGAAACTGGACGTTGTGTTGCAGGTGGAGCCCATGAAGACTGGAACAAGTCTCGTGCATTGGTGGTGACCCACGTGAGGCATGGTGGGCCTGCGGATAGGTAACAACTGCTGCATGACAGTTTCTCTCTATCTCTCTCGTAAGGATTGGTGTTAGATACTGGGGAGTAACTGGAAGAAAGTACTTGTCCCTCATTGCTTGGGAATGCAGCCATTACTCCAAATGTCTGTTGTTCTGCTGCTTTAGAGTTGGTAACTTTGAGGCATCCATCAACTGTTACAATGGTGTGAATGGCGGAAGTTTAAAGGAGATGCCACTCTTCTGATATCCCTGCTGTAACCCTTCCTTCCCCACCCCGCGCACCCTAATCTCAGCCACACACTTGGCTGTGGGCTTGATGGGAAGTACATCACCAGGGCTCGAAATGAGAGAGAAAAAGAAGGGGATTTTGCTCCTAAGAAGGGGATTCTGTCTCTAGATAATGCCCACTGGTGCCCTAACACCAGCTCCCCAGTCTGTCCTCCCAGTCAAAGAAGGAACAGCCCAAAAAGATAACAATTTTTGTCTGTGTGTTTGCAGAGAGGGGACGTTGAAAGTTGGGGATCGGATATTGAGTGTGGATGGGATTTCACTTCACAATGTCACTCATGGAGAAGCCCTCAACATCATGAGGCAGTGTGGGCAAGAAGCCATCTACCAGATCGAGTATGATGTCAACGTCATGGGTAAGGAATGTGTTGCCGTGTTGGTGGAAGTCTTTTTACAGGGGTGCAGGAGTGGAGGAGGTGCTCACATATAATGGAAAATGTTCTTGATTAACACTTGATCATCAGAATATTCTCCAATCCACATGCCATACAGTCTCATCACCAGCCAACACAGAGAGCTGACCAGCTTCTGGGCACCAGATGTGGACCTGGTAGCAACAAGGGACTGGGAGGTGAGAGAAACTCAAGGAGGGTACACACAGCAGTACTCAAGGAGGAGTACAAGTCTGGAGTCTGCCAAAGCACAGCCCTTATCCAGACTAGAGTTCAGTCTTGTACTTTTCCTAGACTCCATCCATTCCCATCAAGGGGAATTTTGAACAAGTGTCACGCCTTTAACATTCCACCCCCCCCCACCCCAGTCTCTTTTGTGCCTTAACTTACAGTTTCTTCTGAAAGGTAGGCTCCCCAAGATTGGAGCACTCATGAGTGGCTGCATTGAAGTGTTAGCCTTTAACTTGTGCTCCGTCTCTAAGGTGGGGTAAACATAGGGGGTAAACTACAGAAATGCCCCCTCTTCCCCCATTGGGGGATTTGAAGTTGGGCGAAGACTCCTTCCTGAACTAAAAGCCGGTCTGCCCGCTGACTTGTTGCCCACCTCCAGCTATATTCCAAAAGAGGCATCAAGCCAGGTCAACCTGTGAGCCTACTGAAGTAGACAATTAATGGCCACTAAGGGTCTCATTCCCCTTGTACTGTTTTAATTCAAGTGGCAGGGAAATGTTGGAACAAGGGGGCAGCCTAACAGCTTTCACTGTGCAGGGTGCTATCCAGCAGGCAAAGAGTTACCTCCTTCCAGGACTGGGGGATGACATCACTAGATCTATTGAAGGCATTTTTCCATGGAGTCATAGCCACCCACCCTTCCTATAAACCTCCTCCCCGAACCTCTATAAGATACACTCACTCCTTCCAATAACAACCCTCACTGTGGTCTGCCAGGCCCCATTTTCATCTGAACGCTAGATTTATGACATTTCTTCTCCAGCACCGCCCAGGAAAGAAGGCTCTTTGTGTTTTCCAATCGCGACGAAGGCATCTGTTACAAACTGCCTAAGATGGAACATTGCTCCTCCTTGAGAACTCTACCTCAGTCCTCTCTGTTAAAAGAAACCTTTTTCTTTACCTACCAACCATGGTGGATTTGCAGTACAGAGGAACCTCGATTAGCCGGCATTCGATAATCCAAATTTCGGATTATCCAACAAGATCGGCACGGTGGCACAGTGGTTAGCACTGCTGCCTCACAGCCCCAGAGATACGGGTTCAATTCCCGCCTCAGGCGACTGCCTGTGTGGAGTTTGCATGTTCTCCCCGTGTCTGCGTGGGTTTCCTCCGGGTGCTCCGGTTTCCTCCCACAGTCCAAAGATGTGCGGGCCAGGTGAATTGGCCATGCTAAATTGCCCGTAGTGTTAGGTAGGGGGTAAATGTATGGGTGGGTTACACTTCGGCGGGTCGGTGTGGACTTGTTGGGCTGAAGGGCCTGTTTCCACACTGTAAGTAATCTAATCTAATCACAATTTCCCGATGCTTGGCTAAACAATGTTATCTGACATACTCCTCACCCGTGTCCTTCAGATTATTTGTATAATTCTCTGTATTTGTTTGGCATTGATGGCTTTGCCATATATTTAATGATGACACTGCTCCTGCAATTGTTCATATGTAAATAACCATAGATCCTACTAGAGAGTGCATCGTAATCAAGGCTGACATGAAAGTTGCTGTCCCTTTTCATTGATTCATCTCAGGTTTCAGTGTCTACATTGAAAAGCAGATCTATAGACTGGATTGTACCCTTGACTGGAAGGTCTGTTAATGCTAACGACCCAAAGACACTCGGAGTGACATTGACAATAATTGTTGTCAGGAATCAGTCTTTTCCCTTGTGGTTAAGGCAGACAAAGTCATGTTCAGATGTGATCGTTTCCAGGAAAAAACACCTGGCAGGCACCCACTGATCAAACTTGCACATCAACTTCATTGGGGTGAGGGCCAGAATGGGTATAGGACACGGTAATGCAGCATGGACACTGTGATACTGTACCCCAGCATGGACACTGTGATACTGTACCCCAGCGTGGCACACTGTGATACTGTACTCCAGCATGGACACTGTGATACCGTACCACAGCGTGGACACTGTGATACTGTACCCTAGAATGGACACTGTGATAATACTCCCCAGTGTGGACACTGTGATACTGTACCCTAGTATGGACACTGTGATACTAAACCACAGCGTGGACACTGTGATACTGTACCCCAGCATGGACACTGTGATACTGTACCCCAGCATGGACACTGCGATACTGTACCCCAGTATGGACACTGTGATACGATGCCCCAGCGTGGACACTATGATATAATACCTCAGCATGGACACTGTGATACTGTACCCCAGCGTGGACACTGCAATACTGTAACCCAGCATGGACACTGTGATACTATACCCCAGCATGGACACTGTGATACAATAACCCAGCATGCACACTGTGATACTATACTCCAGCGTGGACACTGTGATACGGTACCCCAGCGGGGACACTGTGATACTGTACCCCAGAATGGACACTGTGATACTATACCCCAGCATGGACACTGTGATACAATAATCCAGCATGGACACTCTGATACTATACTCCAGCGTGGACACTGTGATACTGTACCCCAGCGTGGACACTGTGGTACTGTACCCCAGCATGGACACTGCGATCCTGTACCCCAGTATGGACACTGTGATATGATACCCCAGCGTGGACACTGCGATACTGTACCCCAGCGTGGACACTGTGATACTATACCCCAGCGTGGACACTGTCATATTGTAACCCAGCGTGGACACTGTGATACTATACCCCAGCGTGGACACTGCAATACTGTACCCCAGCGTGGATACTGCGATACTGTACCCCAGCGTGGACACTGTGATACTGTACCCCAGCGTGGACACTGTGGTACTGTACCCCAGCATGGACACTGCGATCCTGTACCGCAGTATGGACACTGTGATATGATACCCCAGCGTGGACACTGCGATACTGTACCCCAGCGTGGACACTGTGATACTATACCCCAGCGTGGACACTGTCATATTGTAACCCAGCGTGGACACTGTGATACTATACCCCAGCGTGGACACTGCAATACTGTACCCCAGCGTGGACACTGTGATACTGTACCCCAGCGTAGACACTGCGATACTGGACCCCAGCATGGACACTGTGATACTGTACCATAGCGTGGACACTATGATAATATAACCCAGCGTGGACACTGCGATACTGTACCCCAGCATGGACACTGTGATATTGTAGCCCAGCGTGGACACTGTGACACTGTACCCCAGCATGGACACTGTGATACTGTACCCCAGCACGGACACTGTGATACTGTACCCCAGCATGGACCTGAGATACAGCACCCCAGCATGGACACTGTGATACTGTAGCCCAGCATGGACACTGTGATACTATGCCCCAGCGTGGACACTGTGATACTGTACCCCAGCGTGGACACTGTGATACCGTAGCCCAGCATGGACACTGTGATACTGTACCCCAGCATGGACATTGTGATACTATAACCCAGCGTGGACACTGTGATAATATACCCCAGCGTGAACACTGTGATACAATACCCCAGCGTGGGCACTGTGATACTATACCCCAGCGTGGACACTGTGATACTGTACCCCAGCGTGGACACTGTGATACTATACCCCAGCGTGGACACTGTGATACAATACCCCAGCGTGGACACTGTGATATTGTACCCCAGCGTGGACACTGCGATATTGTACCCCAGCGTGGACACTGTGATACTATACCCCAGCATGGACACTGTGATACAATAACCCAGCATGGACACTGTGATACTGTACCCCAGCGGGGACACTGTGATACTGTACCCCAGCATGGACACTGTGATACTATACCCCAGTATGGACACTGTGATGTGATAGTAAAAAATGAGGTCTGCAGATGCTGGAGATCACAGCTGCAAATGTGTTGATGTGATACCCCAGTGTGGACACTGCGATACTGTACCGCAGCGTGGACACTGTGATACTATACCCCAGCGTGGACACTGTCATACTGTACCCCAGCGTGGACACTGCGATACTGTACCCCAGCGTGGACACTGTGATACTATACCCCAGCGTGGGCACTGTCATACTGTACCCCAGCGTGGACACTGTGATACTATACCCCAGCATGGACACTGCGATACTGTACCCCAGCGTGGACACTGTGATACTGTACCCGAGCGTGGACACTGCGATACTGTACCCCAGCATGGAAACTGTGACACCGTACCCCAACGTGGACACTGCAATACTATACCCCAGCATGGACACTGCGATACTGTACCCCAGCGTGGACACTGTGATACTGTACCCCAGCATGGAGACTGTGATACTGTACCCCAGCGTGGACACTGTGGTACGATACCCCGGCTTGGACACTGTGATACTGTACTCCAGCGTGGACACTGCGATACTGTACACGGCATGGACACTGTGATACTGTACCCCAGCGTAGACACTGCGATACTGTACCCCAGCATGGACACTGTGATACTGTACCATAGCGTGGACACTATGATAATATAACCCAGCGTGGACACTGCGATACTGTACCCCAGCATGGACACTGTGATACTGTACCCCAGCATGGACACTGTGATACAGGACCCCAACGTGGACACTGTGATACAACAACCCAGCATGGACTCTGTGATACTGTATCCCAGCATGGACACTATGATACAATACCCCAACGTGGACACTGTGATACTGTACCCCAGCGTGGACACTGTGATACTATACCCCAACGTGTACACTGTGATATTATACCCCAGCGTGGACACTGTGATACTATACCCCAACGTGGACACTGTGATATTATGCCCCAGCGTGGACACTGCGATACTGTAACCCAGCATGGACACTGTGATACTATAACCCAGCGTGGACACTGTGATACTATACCCCAACGTGGACACTGTGATATTATGCCCCAGCGTGGACACTGCGATACTGTAACCCAGCATGGACACTGTGATACTATACCCCAGCATGGACACTGTGATACAATAACCCAGCATGGACACTGTGATACTGTACCCCAGCATGGACACTGTGATACTATACCCCAGTATGGACACTGTGATATGATACCCCAGCGTGGACACTGCGATACTGTACCCCAGCGTGGACACTGTGATACTATACCCCAGCGTGGGCACTGTCATACTGTACCCCAGCGTGGACACTGTGATACTATACCCCAGCATGGACACTGCGATACTGTACCCCAGCGTGGACACTGTGATACTGTACCCGAGCGTGGACACTGCGATACTGTACCCCAGCATGGAAACTGTGACACCGTACCCCAACGTGGACACTGCGATACTATACCCCAGCATGGACACTGCGATACTGTACCCCAGCGTGGACACTGTGATACTGTACCCCAGCATGGAGACTGTGATACTGTACCCCAGCGTGGACACTGTGGTACGATACCCCGGCTTGGACACTGTGATACTGTACTCCAGCGTGGACACTGCGATACTGTACACGGCATGGACACTGTGATACTGTACCCCAGCGTAGACACTGCGATACTGTACCCCAGCATGGACACTGTGATACTGTACCATAGCGTGGACACTATGATAATATAACCCAGCGTGGACACTGTCATACTGTACCCCAGCGTGGACACTGTGATATTATGCCCCAGCGTGGACACTGCGATACTGTAACCCAGCATGGACACTGTGATACTATACCCCAGCATGGACACTGTGATACAATAACCCAGCATGGACACTGTGATACTGTACCCCAGCATGGACACTGTGATACTATACCCCAGTATAGACACTGTGATATGATACCCCAGCGTGGACACTGCGATACTGTACCCCAGTGTGGACACTGTGATACTATACCCCAGCGTGGACACTGTCATACTGTACCCCAGCGTGGACACTGCGATACTGTACCCCAGCGTGGACACTGTGATACTGTACCCCAGCGTGGACACTGCGATACTGTACCCCAGCGTGGACACTGTGATACTGTACCCCAGCGTGGACACTGCGATCCTGTACCCCAGCGTGGACACTGTGATACTATACCCCAGCGTGGACACTGTCATACTGTACCCCAGCGTGGACACTGCGATACTGTACCCCAGCGTGGACACTGTGATACTATACCCCAGCGTGGACACTGCGATACTGTACTCCAGCATGGAGACTGTGATACTGTACCCCAGCATGGACACTGTGTGTACGATACCCCGGCTTGGACACTGTGATACTGTACTCCAGCGTGGACACTTCGATACTGTACACGGCATGGACACTGTGATACTGTACCCCAGCGTAGACACTGCGATACTGTACCCCAGCATGGACACTGTGATACTGTACCATAGTGTGGACACTATGATAATATAACCCAGCGTGGACACTGCGATACTGTATCCCAGCATGGACACTGTGATATTGTAGCCCAGCGTGGACACTGTGACACTGTACCCCAGCATGGACACTGTGATACTATACTCCAGCATGGAGACTATGATACTGTACCCCAGCATGGACACTGTGGTACGATACCCCGGCTTGGACAGTTTGATACTGTACCCCAGCGTAGACACTGCGATACTGTACCCCAGCATGGACACTGTGATACTGTACCATAGCGTGGACACTATGATAATATAGCCCAGCGTGGACACTGTGATACTGTACCCCAGCACGGACACTGTGATACTGTAGCCCAGCATGGACCTGTGATACAGCACCCCAGCATGGACACTGTGATACTGTAGCCCATCTTGGACACTGTGATATTATGCCCTAGCGTGGACACTGTGATACTGTACCGCAGCGTGGACACTGTGATACCGTAGCCCAGCATGGACACTGTGATACTGTACCCCAGCGGGGACACTGTGATACTGTACCCCAGCATGGACACTGTGATACTATACCCCAGTATGGACACTGTGATATGATACCCCAGCGTGGACACTGCGATACTGTACCCCAGTGTGGACACTGTGATGCTATACCCCAGCGTGGACACTGTCATACTGTACCCCAGCGTGGACACTGTGATACTATACCCCAGCGTGGACACTGTCATACTGTACCCCAGCGTGGACACTGCGATACTGTACCCCAGCGTGGACACTGTGATACTGTACCCCAGCATGGACACTGTGATACTATACCCCAGCATGGACACTGTGATGCTATAACCCAGCGTGGACACTGTGATACAATACCCCAGCGTGAACACTGATACAATACCCCAGCGTGGGCACTGTGATACTGTACCCCAGCGTGGACACTGCGATACTAGAACCCAGCATGGACACTGTGATACTATACCCCAGCATGGACACTGTGATACAATAACCCAGCATGGACACTGTGATACTGTACCCCAGCGGGGACACTGTGATACTGTTCCCCAGCGTGGACACTGTGATACCGTACCCCAGCGTGGACACTGTCATACTGTACGCCAGCGTGGACACTGTGATACTATACCCCAGCGTGGACACTGCGATACTGTACCCCAGCGTGGACACTGCGATACTGTACCCCAGCGTGGACACTGTGATACTGTACCCCAGCGTGGACACTGCGATCCTGTACCCCAGCGTGGACACTGTGATACTGTACCCCAGCGTGGACACTGCGATACTGTACCCCAGCGTGGACACTGTGATACTGTACCCCAGCGTGGACACTGTGATACTATACCCCAGCGTGGACACTGCGATACTGTACTCCATCATGGAGACTGTGATACTGTACCCCAGCATGGACACTTCGATACTGTACACGGCATGGACACTGTGATACTGTACCCCAGCGTAGACACTGCGATACTGTACCCCAGCATGGACACTGTGATACTGTACCATAGTGTGGACACTATGATAATATAACCCAGCGTGGACACTGCGATACTGTACCCCAGCATGGACACTGTGATATTGTAGCCCAGCGTGGACACTGTGACACTGTACCCCAGCATGGACACTGTGATACTGTACCCCAGCACGGACACTGTGATACTGTACCCCAGCATGGACACTGTGATACTATACCCCAGCGTGGACACTGTGATACCGTAGCCCAGCATGGACACTGTGATACTGTACCCCAGCATGGACACTGTGATAGTATAACCCAGCGTGGACACTGTGATAATATACCCCAGCGTGAACACTGTGATACAATACCCCAGCGTGGGCACTGTGATACTATACCCCAGCGTGGACACTGTGATACTGTACCCCAGCATGGACACTGTGATACTATACCCCAGCGTGGACACTGTGATACTGTACCCCATCGTGGACACTGCGATACTGTAACCCAGCATGGACACTGTGATACTATACCCCAGCATGGACACTGTGATACAATAACCCAGCATGGACACTGTGATACTGTACCCCAGGGGGGACACTGTGATACTGTACCCCAGCATGGACACTGTGATACTATACCCCAGTATGGACACTGTGATATGATACCCCAGCGTGGACACTGCGATACTGTACCCCAGCATGGACACTGTGATACTGTACCATAGCGTGGACACTATGATAATATAACCCAGCGTGGACACTGTGATACTGTACCCCAGCACGGACACTGTGATACTGTAGCCCAGCATGGACCTGTGATACAGCACCCCAGCATGGACACTGTGATACTGTAGCCCATCTTGGACACTGTGATACTATGCCCCAGCGTGGACACTGTGATACTGTACCGCAGCGTGGACACTGTGATACCGTAGCCCAGCATGGACACTGTGATACTGTACCCCAGCGGGGACACTGTGATACTGTACCCCAGCATGGACACTGTGATACTATACCCCAGTATGGACACTGTGATATGATACCCCAGCGTGGACACTGCGATACTGTACCCCAGTGTGGACACTGTGATGCTATACCCCAGCGTGGACACTGTCATACTGTACCCCAGCGTGGACACTGTGATACTGTAGCCCAGCATGGACCTGTGATACAGCACCCCAGCATGGACACTGTGATACTGTAGCCCATCTTGGACACTGTGATACTATGCCCCAGCGTGGACACTGTGATACTGTACCGCAGCGTGGACACTGTGATACCGTAGCCCAGCATGGACACTGTGATACTGTACCCCAGCGGGGACACTGTGATACTGTACCCCAGCATGGACACTGTGATACTATACCCCAGTATGGACACTGTGATATGATACCCCAGCGTGGACACT
Organism: Hemiscyllium ocellatum; assembly: GCF_020745735.1. Classification (NCBI taxonomy): domain Eukaryota; kingdom Metazoa; phylum Chordata; class Chondrichthyes; order Orectolobiformes; family Hemiscylliidae; genus Hemiscyllium; species Hemiscyllium ocellatum. Next base: position 65,087,786 of record NC_083414.1, read on the forward strand.
GCGATACTGTACCCCAGTGTGGACACTGTGAATCTATACCCCAGCGTGGACACTGTCATACTGTACCCCAGCGTGGACACTGTGATACTATACCCCAGCGTGGACACTGTCATACTGTACCCCAGCGTGGACACTGCGATACTGTACCCCAGCGTGGACACTGTGATACTGTACCCCAGCATGGACACTGTGATACTATACCCCAGCATGGACACTGTGATGCTATAACCCAGCGTGGACACTGTGATACAATACCCCAGCGTGAACACTGATACAATACCCCAGCGTGGGCACTGTGATACTGTACCCCAGCGTGGACACTGCGATACTAGAACCCAGCATGGACACTGTGATACTATACCCCAGCATGGACACTGTGATACAATAACCCAGCATGGACACTGTGATACTGTACCCCAGCGGGGACACTGTGATACTGTTCCCCAGCGTGGACACTGTGATACCGTACCCCAGCGTGGACACTGTCATACTGTACCCCAGCGTGGACACTGTGATACTATACCCCAGCGTGGACACTGTGATACTGTACCCCAGCGTGGACACTGCGATACTGTACCCCAGCGTGGACACTGTGATACTGTACCCCAGCGTGGACACTGCGATCCTGTACCCCAGCGTGGACACTGTGATACTATACCCCAGCGTGGACACTGTCATACTGTACCCCAGCGTGGACACTGCGATACTGTACCCCAGCGTGGACACTGTGATACTGTACCCCAGCGTGGACACTGTGATACTATACCCCAGCGTGGACACTGCGATACTGTACTCCAGCATGGAGACTGTGATACTGTACCCCAGCATGGACACTGTGTGTACGATACCCCGGCTTGGACACTGTGATACTGTACTCCAGCGTGGACACTGTGATACTGTACACGGCATGGACACTGTGATACTGTACCCCAGCGTAGACACTGCGATACTGTACCCCAGCATGGACACTGTGATACTGTACCATAGTGTGGACACTATGATAATATAACCCAGCGTGGACACTGCGATACTGTACCCCAGCATGGACACTGTGATATTGTAGCCCAGCGTGGACACTGTGACACTGTACCCCAGCATGGACACTGTGATACTGTACCCCAGCACGGACACTGTGATACTGTACCCCAGCATGGACACTGTGATACTATACCCCAGCGTGGACACTGTGATATTGTAGCCCAGCGTGGACACTGTGACACTGTACCCCAGCATGGACACTGTGATACTATACTCCAGCATGGAGACTATGATACTGTACCCCAGCATGGACACTGTGGTACGATACCCCGGCTTGGACAGTTTGATACTGTACCCCAGCGTAGACACTGCGATACTGTACCCCAGCATGGATACTGTGATACTGTACCATAGCGTGGACACTATGATAATATAACCCAGCGTGGACACTGTGATACTGTAGCCCAGCATGGACCTGTGATACAGCACCCCAGCATGGACACTGTGATACTGTAGCCCATCTTGGACACTGTGATACTATGCCCCAGCGTGGACACTGTGATACTGTACCGCAGCGTGGACACTGTGATACCGTAGCCCAGCATGGACACTGTGATATGATACCCCAGCGTGGACACTGCGATACTGTACCCCAGTGTGGACACTGTGATGCTATACCCCAGCGTGGACACTGTCATACTGTACCCCAGCGTGGACACTGTGATACTATACCCCAGCGTGGACACTGTCATACTGTACCCCAGCGTGGACACTGCGATACTGTACCCCAGCGTGGACACTGTGATACTGTACCCCAGCATGGACACTGTGATACTATACCCCAGCAAAGACACTGTGATGCTATAACCCAGCGTGGTCACTGTGATACAATACCCCAGCGTGAACACTGATACAATACCCCAGCGTGGGCACTGTGATACTGTACCCCAGCGTGGACACTGCGATACTATAACCCAGCATGGACACTGTGATACAATAACCCAGCATGGACACTGTGATACCGTACCCCAGCGTGGACACTGTCATACTGTACCCCAGCGTGGACACTGTGATACTATACCCCAGCGTGGACACTGCGATACTGTACCCCAGCGTGGACACTGTGATACTGTACCCCAGCGTGGACACTGCGATACTGTACCCCAGCGTGGACACTGCGATCCTGTACCCCAGCGTGGACACTGTGATACTGTACCCCAGCGTGGACACTGTGATACTATACCCCAGCGTGGACACTGCGATACTGTACTCCAGCATGGAGACTGTGATACTGTACCCCAGCATGGACACTGTGTGTACGATACCCCGGCTTGGACACTGTGATACTGTACTCCAGCGTGGACACTTCGATACTGTACACGGCATGGACACTGTGATACTGTACCCCAGCGTAGACACTGCGATACTGTACCCCAGCATGGACACTGTGATACTGTACCATAGTGTGGACACTATGATAATATAACCCAGCGTGGACACTGCGATACTGTACCCCAGCATGGACACTGTGATATTGTAGCCCAGCGTGGACACTGTGACACTGTACCCCAGCATGGACACTGTGATACTGTACCCCAGCACGGACACTGTGATACTGTACCCCAGCATGGACACTGTGATACTATACCCCAGCGTGGACACTGTGATATTGTAGCCCAGCGTGGACACTGTGACACTGTACCCCAGCATGGACACTGTGATACTATACTCCAGCATGGAGACTATGATACTGTACCCCAGCATGGACACTGTGGTACGATACCCCGGCTTGGACAGTTTGATACTGTACCCCAGCGTAGACACTGCGATACTGTACCCCAGCATGGACACTGTGATACTGTACCATAGCGTGGACACTATGATAATATAACCCAGCGTGGACACTGTGATACTGTAGCCCAGCATGGACCTGTGATACAGCACCCCAGCATGGACACTGTGATACTGTAGCCCATCTTGGACACTGTGATACTATGCCCCAGCGTGGACACTGTGATACTGTACCGCAGCGTGGACACTGTGATACCGTAGCCCAGCATGGACACTGTGATACTGTACCCCAGCGGGGACACTGTGATACTGTACCCCAGCATGGACACTGTGATACTATACCCCAGTATGGACACTGTGATATGATACCCCAGCGTGCACACTGCGATACTGTACCCCAGTGTGGACACTGTGATGCTATACCCCAGCGTGGACACTGTCATACTGTACCCCAGCGTGGACACTGTGATACTATACCCCAGCGTGGACACTGTCATACTGTACCCCAGCGTGGACACTGCGATACTGTACCCCAGCGTGGACACTGTGATACTGTACCCCAGCATGGACACTGTGATACTATACCCCAGCATGGACACTGTGATGCTATAACCCAGCGTGGACACTGTGATACAATACCCCAGCGTGAACACTGATACAATACCCCAGCGTGGGCACTGTGATACTGTACCCCAGCGTGGACACTGCGATACTAGAACCCAGCATGGACACTGTGATACTATACCCCAGCATGGACACTGTGATACAATAACCCAGCATGGACACTGTGATACTGTACCCCAGCGGGGACACTGTGATACTGTTCCCCAGCGTGGACACTGTGATACCGTACCCCAGCGTGGACACTGTCATACTGTACCCCAGCGTGGACACTGTGATACTATACCCCAGCGTGGACACTGTGATACTGTACCCCAGCGTGGACACTGCGATACTGTACCCCAGCGTGGACACTGTGATACTGTACCCCAGCGTGGACACTGCGATCCTGTACCCCAGCGTGGACACTGCGATCCTGTACCCCAGCGTGGACACTGTGATACAGTACCCCAGCGTGGACACTGTCATACTGTACCCCAGCGTGGACACTGCGATCCTGTACCCCAGCGTGGACACTGCGATACTGTACCCCAGCGTGGACACTGTGATACTGTACCCCAGCGTGGACACTGTGATACTATACCCCACCGTGGACACTGCGATACTGTACTCCAGCATGGAGACTGTGATACTGTACCCCAGCATGGACACTGTGTGTACGATACCCCGGCTTGGACACTGTGATACTGTACTCCAGCGTGGACACTTCGATACTGTACACGGCATGGACACTGTGATACTGTACCCCAGCGTAGACACTGCGATACTGTACCCCAGCATGGACACTGTGATACTGTACCATAGTGTGGACACTATGATAATATAACCCAGCGTGGACACTGCGATACTGTACCCCAGCATGGACACTGTGATATTGTAGCCCAGCGTGGACACTGTGACACTGTACCCCAGCATGGACACTGTGATACTGTACCCCAGCACGGACACTGTGATACTGTACCCCAGCGTGGACACTGTGATATTGTAGCCCAGCGTGGACACTGTGACACTGTACCCCAGCATGGACACTGTGATACTATACTCCAGCATGGAGACTATGATACTGTACCCCAGCATGGACACTGTGGTACGATACCCCGGCTTGGACAGTTTGATACTGTACCCCAGCGTAGACACTGCGATACTGTACCCCAGCATGGACACTGTGATACTGTACCATAGCGTGGACACTATGATAATATAACCCAGCGTGGACACTGTGATACTGTAGCCCAGCATGGACCTGTGATACAGCACCCCAGCATGGACACTGTGATACTGTAGCCCATCTTGGACACTGTGATACTATGCCCCAGCGTGGACACTGTGATACTGTACCGCAGCGTGGACACTGTGATACCGTAGCCCAGCATGGACACTGTGATACTGTACCCCAGCGGGGACACTGTGATACTGTACCCCAGCATGGACACTGTGATACTATACCCCAGTATGGACACTGTGATATGATACCCCAGCGTGGACACTGCGATACTGTACCCCAGTGTGGACACTGTGATGCTATACCCCAGCGTGGACACTGTCATACTGTACCCCAGCGTGGACACTGTGATACTATACCCCAGCGTGGACACTGTCATACTGTACCCCAGCGTGGACACTGCGATACTGTACCCCAGCGTGGACACTGTGATACTGTACCCCAGCATGGACACTGTGATACTATACCCCAGCATGGACACTGTGATGCTATAACCCAGCGTGGACACTGTGATACAATACCCCAGCGTGAACACTGATACAATACCCCAGCGTGGGCACTGTGATACTGTACCCCAGCGTGGACACTGCGATACTAGAACCCAGCATGGACACTGTGATACTATACCCCAGCATGGACACTGTGATACAATAACCCAGCATGGACACTGTGATACTGTACCCCAGCGGGGACACTGTGATACTGTTCCCCAGCGTGGACACTGTGATACCGTACCCCAGCGTGGACACTGCGATACTGTACCCCAGCGTGGACACTGTGATACTGTACCCCAGCGTGGATACTGCGATACTGTACCCCAGCGTGGACACTGTGATACTGTACCCCAGCGTGGACACTGCGATCCTGTACCCCAGCGTGGACACTGTGATACTATACCCCAGCGTGGACACTGCGATACTGTACTCCAGCATGGAGACTGTGATACTGTACCCCAGCATGGACACTGTGTACGATACCCCGGCTTGGAAACTGTGATACTGTACTCCAGCGTGGACACTTCGATACTGTACACGGCATGGACACTGTGATACTGTACCCCAGCGTAGACACTGCGATACTGTACCCCAGCATGGACACTGTGATACTGTACCATAGTGTGGACACTATGATAATATAACCCAGCGTGGACACTGCGATACTGTACCCCAGCATGGACACTGTGATATTGTAGCCCAGCGTGGACACTGTGACACTGTACCCCAGCATGGACACTGTGATACTGTACCCCAGCACGGACACTGTGATACTGTACCCCAGCATGGACACTGTGATACTATACCCCAGCGTGGACACTGTGATACCGTAGCCCAGCATGGACACTGTGATACTGTACCCCAGCATGGACACTGTGATAGTATAACCCAGCGTGGACACTGTGATAATATACCCCAGCGTGAACACTGTGATACAATACCCCAGCGTGGGCACTGTGATACTATACCCCAGCGTGGACACTGTGATACTATACCCCAGCGTGGACACTGTGATACAATACCCCAGCGTGGACAATCTGACACTATACCCCAGCGTGGGCACTGTGATACTGTACCCCATCGTGGACACTGCGATACTGTAACCCAGCATGGACACTGTGATACTATACCCCAGCATGGACACTGTGATACAATAACCCAGCATGGACACTGTGATACTGTACCCCAGGGGGGACACTGTGATACTGTACCCCAGCATGGACACTGTGATACTATACCCCAGTATGGACACTGTGATATGATACCCCAGCGTGGACACTGCGATACTGTACCCCATTGTGGACACTGTGATACTATACCCCAGCGTGGACACTGTCATACTGTACCCCAGCGTGGACACTGTGATACTATACCCCAGCGTGGACACTGTCATACTGTACCCCAGCGTGGACACTGCGATACTGTACCCCAGCGTGGACACTGTGATACTGTACCCCAGCATGGACACTGTGATACTGTACCCCAGCGGGGACACTGTGATACTATCCCCCAGCATGGACACTGTGATACAATAACCCAGCATGGACACTGTGATATTGTAGCCCAGCGTGGACACTGTGACACTGTACCCCAGCATGGACACTGTGATACTGTACCCCAGCACGGACACTGTGATACTGTACCCCAGCATGGAGACTGTGATACTGTACCCCAGCATGGACACTGTGGTACGATACCCCGGCTTGGACACTGTGATACTGTACTCCAGCGTGGACACTGCGATACTGTACACGGCATGGACACTGTGATACTGTACCCCAGCGTAGACACTGCGATACTGTACACCAGCATGGACACTGTGATACTGTACCATAGCGTGGACACTATGATAATATAACCCAGCGTGGACACTGCGATACTGTACCCCAGCATGGACACTGTGATATTGTAGCCCAGCGTGGACACTGTGACACTGTACCCCAGCATGGACACTGTGATACTGTACCCCAGCACGGACACTGTGATACTGTACCCCAGCATGGACACTGTGATACTATACCCCAGCGTGGACACTGTGATATTGTAGCCCAGCGTGGACACTGTGACACTGTACCCCAGCATGGACACTGTGATACTATACTCCAGCATGGAGACTATGATACTGTACCCCAGCATGGACACTGTGGTACGATACCCCGGCTTGGACAGTTTGATACTGTACCCCAGCGTAGACACTGCGATACTGTACCCCAGCATGGACACTGTGATACTGTACCATAGCGTGGACACTATGATAATATAACCCAGCGTGGACACTGTGATACTGTAGCCCAGCATGGACCTGTGATACAGCACCCCAGCATGGACACTGTGATACTGTAGCCCATCTTGGACACTGTGATACTATGCCCCAGCGTGGACACTGTGATACTGTACCGCAGCGTGGACACTGTGATACCGTAGCCCAGCATGGACACTGTGATACTGTACCCCAGCGGGGACACTGTGATACTGTACCCCAGCATGGACACTGTGATACTATACCCCAGTATGGACACTGTGATATGATACCCCAGCGTGGACACTGCGATACTGTACCCCAGTGTGGACACTGTGATGCTATACCCCAGCGTGGACACTGTCATACTGTACCCCAGCGTGGACACTGTGATACTATACCCCAGCGTGGACACTGTCATACTGTACCCCAGCGTGGACACTGCGATACTGTACCCCAGCGTGGACACTGTGATACTGTACCCCAGCATGGACACTGTGATACTATACCCCAGCATGGACACTGTGATGCTATAACCCAGCGTGGACACTGTGATACAATACCCCAGCGTGAACACTGATACAATACCCCAGCGTGGGCACTGTGATACTGTACCCCAGCGTGGACACTGCGATACTAGAACCCAGCATGGACACTGTGATACTATACCCCAGCATGGACACTGTGATACAATAACCCAGCATGGACACTGTGATACTGTACCCCAGCGGGGACACTGTGATACTGTTCCCCAGCGTGGACACTGTGATACCGTACCCCAGCGTGGACACTGTCATACTGTACCCCAGCGTGGACACTGCGATACTGTACCCCAGCGTGGACACTGTGATACTGTACCCCAGCGTGGACACTGCGATACTGTACCCCAGCGTGGACACTGTGATACTGTACCCCAGCGTGGACACTGCAATCCTGTACCCCAGCGTGGACACTGTCATACTGTACCCCAGCGTGGACACTGCGATACTGTACCCCAGCGTGGACACTGTGATACTGTACCCCAGCGTGGACACTGTGATACTATACCCCAGCGTGGACACTGCGATACTGTACTCCAGCATGGAGACTGTGATACTGTACCCCAGCATGGACACTGTGTGTACGATACCCCGGCTTGGACACTGTGATACTGTACTCCAGCGTGGACACTTCGATACTGTACACGGCATGGACACTGTGATACTGTACCCCAGCGTAGACACTGCGATACTGTACCCCAGCATGGACACTGTGATACTGTACCATAGTGTGGACACTATGATAATATAACCCAGCGTGGACACTGCGATACTGTACCCCAGCATGGACACTGTGATATTGTAGCCCAGCGTGGACACTGTGACACTGTACCCCAGCATGGACACTGTGATACTGTACCCCAGCACGGACACTGTGATACTGTACCCCAGCATGGACACTGTGATACTATACCCCAGCGTGGACACTGTGATACCGTAGCCCAGCATGGACACTGTGATACTGTACCCCAGCATGGACACTGTGATAGTATAACCCAGCGTGGACACTGTGATAATATACCCCAGCGTGAACACTGTGATACAATACCCCAGCGTGGGCACTGTGATACTATACCCCAGCGTGGACACTGTGATACTGTACCCCAGCATGGACACTGTGATACTATACCCCAGCGTGGACACTGTGATACAATACCCCAGCGTGGACAATCTGACACTATACCCCAGCGTGGGCACTGTGATACTGTACCCCATCGTGGACACTGCGATACTGTAACCCAGCATGGACACTGTGATACTATACCCCAGCATGGACACTGTGATACTATACCTCAGCATGGACACTGTGATACAATAACCCAGCATGGACACTGTGATACTGTACCCCAGGGGGGACACTGTGATACTGTACCCCAGCATGGACACTGTGATACTATACCCCAGTATGGACACTGTGATATGATACCCCAGCGTGGACACTGCGATACTGTACCCCAGTGTGGACACTGTGATACTATACCCCAGCGTGGACACTGTCATACTGTACCCCAGCGTGGACACTGTGATACTATACCCCAGCGTGGACACTGTCATACTGTACCCCAGCGTGGACACTGCGATACTGTACCCCAGCGTGGACACTGTGATACTGTACCCCAGCATGGACACTGTGATACTGTACCCCAGCGGGGACACTGTGATACTATACCCCAGCATGGACACTGTGATACAATAACCCAGCATGGACACTGTGATACTGTACCCCAGCGGGGACACTGTGATACTGTACCCCAGCATGGACACTGTCATACTGTACCCCAGCACGGACACTGTGATACTGTACCCCAGCATGGACCTGTGGTACAGCACCCCAGCATGGACACTGTGGTACTGTAGCCCAGCGTGGACACTGTGATGCAGCACCCCAGCATGGACTCTGTGATACTGTAGCCCAGCGTGGACACTGTGATACTATGCCCCAGCGTGGACACTATGATACTGTACCCCAGCGTGTACACTGTGATACCGTAGCCCAGCATGGACACTGTGATACTGTACCCCAGCATGGACACTGTGATACTATAACCCAGCGTGGACACTGTGATAATATACCCCAGCGTGAACACTGTGATACAATACCCCAGCGTGGGCACTGTGATGCTATACCCCAGCGTGGACACTGTGATACTGTACCCCAGCATGGACACTGTGATACAATACCCCAGCGTGGACACTGTGATACAATACCCCAGCGTGGACACTCTGACACTATACCCAAGCGTGGGCACTGTGATATTGTACCCCAGCGTGGACACTGCGATACTGTAACCCAGCATGGACACTGTGATACTATACCCCAGCATGGACACTGTGATACAATAACCCAGCATGGACACTGTGATACTGTACCCCAGCGGGGACACTGTGATACTGTACCCCAGCATGGACACTGTGATACTATACCCCAGCGTGGACACTGTGATACTATACCCCAGCGTGGACACTGCGATACTGTACCCCAGCGTGGACACTGCGATACTGTACCCCAGCGTGGACACTGCGATACTGTACCCCAGCGTGGACACTGTGATACTGTACCCCAGCGTGGACACTGTGATATGATACCCCAGTATGGACACTGTGATATGATACCCCAGCGTGGACACTGCAATACTGTACCCCAGCGTGGACACTGCGATACTATACCCCAGCGTGGACACTGTCATACTGTACTCCAGCGTGGACACTGTGATACTATACCCCAGCGTGGACACTGTGATACTGTACCCCAGCGTGGACATTGTGATACTGTACCCCAGCGTGGACACTGCGATACTGTACCCCAGCATGGAGACTGTGATACTGTACCCCAGCATGGACACTGTGGTACGATACCCCGGCTTGGACACTGTGATACTGTACTCCAGCGTGGACACTGCGATACTGTACACGGCATGGACACTGTGATACTGTACCCCAGCGTAGACACTGCGATACTGTACACCAGCATGGACACTGTGATACTGTACCATAGCGTGGACACTATGATAATATAACCCAGCGTGGACACTGTGATACTGTAGCCCAGCATGGACCTGTGATACAGCACCCCAGCATGGACACTGTGATACTGTAGCCCATCTTGGACACTGTGATACTATGCCCCAGCGTGGACACTGTGATACTGTACCGCAGCGTGGACACTGTGATACTGTACCCCAGCGTGGACACTGCGATCCTGTACCCCAGCGTGGACACTGTGATACTATACCCCAGCGTGGACACTGTGATACTGTACCGCAGCGTGGACACTGTGATACCGTAGCCCAGCATGGACACTGTGATACTGTACCCCAGCGGGGACACTGTGATACTGTACCCCAGCATGGACACTGTGATACTATACCCCAGTATGGACACTGTGATATGATACCCCAGCGTGGACACTGCGATACTGTACCCCAGTGTGGACACTGTGATGCTATACCCCAGCGTGGACACTGTCATACTGTACCCCAGCGTGGACACTGTGATACTATACCCCAGCGTGGACACTGTCATACTGTACCCCAGCGTGGACACTGCGATACTGTACCCCAGCGTGGACACTGTGATACTGTACCCCAGCATGGACACTGTGATACTATACCCCAGCATGGACACTGTGATGCTATAACCCAGCGTGGACACTGTGATACAATACCCCAGCGTGAACACTGATACAATACCCCAGCGTGGGCACTGTGATACTGTACCCCAGCGTGGACACTGCGATACTAGAACCCAGCATGGACACTGTGATACTATACCCCAGCATGGACACTGTGATACAATAACCCAGCATGGACACTGTGATACTGTACCCCAGCGGGGACACTGTGATACTGTTCCCCAGCGTGGACACTGTGATACCGTACCCCAGCGTGGACACTGTCATACTGTACCCCAGCGTGGACACTGCGATACTGTACCCCAGCGTGGACACTGTGATACTGTACCCCAGCGTGGACACTGCGATACTGTACCCCAGCGTGGACACTGTGATACTGTACCCCAGCGTGGACACTGCGATCCTGTACCCCAGCGTGGACACTGTGATACTATACCCCAGCGTGGACACTGTCATACTGTACCCCAGCGTGGACACTGCGATACTGTACCCCAGCGTGGACACTGTGATACTGTACCCCAGCGTGGACACTGTGATACTATACCCCAGCGTGGACACTGCGATACTGTACTCCAGCATGGAGACTGTGATACTGTACCCCAGCATGGACACTGTGTGTACGATACCCCGGCTTGGACACTGTGATACTGTACTCCAGCGTGGACACTTCGATACTGTACACGGCATGGACACTGTGATACTGTACCCCAGCGTAGACACTGCGATACTGTACCCCAGCATGGACACTGTGATACTGTACCATAGTGTGGACACTATGATAATATAACCCAGCGTGGACACTGCGATACTGTACCCCAGCATGGACACTGTGATATTGTAGCCCAGCGTGGACACTGTGACACTGTACCCCAGCATGGACACTGTGATACTGTACCCCAGCACGGACACTGTGATACTGTACCCCAGCATGGACACTGTGATACTATACCCCAGCGTGGACACTGTGATACCGTAGCCCAGCATGGACACTGTGATACTGTACCCCAGCATGGACACTGTGATAGTATAACCCAGCGTGGACACTGTGATAATATACCCCAGCGTGAACACTGTGATACAATACCCCAGCGTGGGCACTGTGATACTATACCCCAGCGTGGACACTGTGATACTGTACCCCAGCATGGACACTGTGATACTATACCCCAGCGTGGACACTGTGATACAATACCCCAGCGTGGACAATCTGACACTATACCCCAGCGTGGGCACTGTGATACTGTACCCCATCGTGGACACTGCGATACTGTAACCCAGCATGGACACTGTGATACTATACCCCAGCATGGACACTGTGATACTATACCTCAGCATGGACACTGTGATACAATAACCCAGCATGGACACTGTGATACTGTACCCCAGGGGGGACACTGTGATACTGTACCCCAGCATGGACACTGTGATACTATACCCCAGTATGGACACTGTGATATGATACCCCAGCGTGGACACTGCGATACTGTACCCCAGTGTGGACACTGTGATACTATACCCCAGCGTGGACACTGTCATACTGTACCCCAGCGTGGACACTGTGATACTATACCCCAGCGTGGACACTGTCATACTGTACCCCAGCGTGGACACTGCGATACTGTACCCCAGCGTGGACACTGTGATACTGTACCCCAGCATGGACACTGTGATACTGTACCCCAGCGGGGACACTGTGATACTATACCCCAGCATGGACACTGTGATACAATAACCCAGCATGGACACTGTGATACTGTACCCCAGCGGGGACACTGTGATACTGTACCCCAGCATGGACACTGTCATACTGTACCCCAGCACGGACACTGTGATACTGTACCCCAGCATGGACCTGTGGTACAGCACCCCAGCATGGACACTGTGGTACTGTAGCCCAGCGTGGACACTGTGATGCAGCACCCCAGCATGGACTCTGTGATACTGTAGCCCAGCGTGGACACTGTGATACTATGCCCCAGCGTGGACACTATGATACTGTACCCCAGCGTGTACACTGTGATACCGTAGCCCAGCATGGACACTGTGATACTGTACCCCAGCATGGACACTGTGATACTATAACCCAGCGTGGACACTGTGATAATATACCCCAGCGTGAACACTGTGATACAATACCCCAGCGTGGGCACTGTGATGCTATACCCCAGCGTGGACACTGTGATACTGTACCCCAGCATGGACACTGTGATACAATACCCCAGCGTGGACACTGTGATACAATACCCCAGCGTGGACACTCTGACACTATACCCAAGCGTGGGCACTGTGATATTGTACCCCAGCGTGGACACTGCGATACTGTAACCCAGCATGGACACTGTGATACTATACCCCAGCATGGACACTGTGATACAATAACCCAGCATGGACACTGTGATACTGTACCCCAGCGGGGACACTGTGATACTGTACCCCAGCATGGACACTGTGATACTATACCCCAGCGTGGACACTGTGATACTATACCCCAGCGTGGACACTGCGATACTGTACCCCAGCGTGGACACTGCGATACTATACCCCAGCGTGGACACTGCGATACTGTACCCCAGCGTGGACACTGTGATACTGTACCCCAGCGTGGACACTGTGATATGATACCCCAGTATGGACACTGTGATATGATACCCCAGCGTGGACACTGCAATACTGTACCCCAGCGTGGACACTGCGATACTATACCCCAGCGTGGACACTGTCATACTGTACTCCAGCGTGGACACTGTGATACTATACCCCAGCGTGGACACTGTGATACTGTACCCCAGCGTGGACATTGTGATACTGTACCCCAGCGTGGACACTGCGATACTGTACCCCAGCATGGAGACTGTGATACTGTACCCCAGCATGGACACTGTGGTACGATACCCCGGCTTGGACACTGTGATACTGTACTCCAGCGTGGACACTGCGATACTGTACACGGCATGGACACTGTGATACTGTACCCCAGCGTAGACACTGCGATACTGTACACCAGCATGGACACTGTGATACTGTACCATAGCGTGGACACTATGATAATATAACCCAGCGTGGACACTGTGATACTGTAGCCCAGCATGGACCTGTGATACAGCACCCCAGCATGGACACTGTGATACTGTAGCCCATCTTGGACACTGTGATACTATGCCCCAGCGTGGACACTGTGATACTGTACCGCAGCGTGGACACTGTGATACCGTAGCCCAGCATGGACACTGTGATACTGTACCCCAGCGGGGACACTGTGATACTGTACCCCAGCATGGACACTGTGATACTATACCCCAGTATGGACACTGTGATATGATACCCCAGCGTGGACACTGCGATACTGTACCCCAGTGTGGACACTGTGATGCTATACCCCAGCGTGGACACTGTCATACTGTACCCCAGCGTGGACACTGTGATACTATACCCCAGCGTGGACACTGTCATACTGTACCCCAGCGTGGACACTGCGATACTGTACCCCAGCGTGGACACTGTGATACTGTACCCCAACATGGACACTGTGATACTATACCCCAGCATGGACACTGTGATGCTATAACCCAGCGTGGACACTGTGATACAATACCCCAGCGTGAACACTGATACAATACCCCAGTGTGGGCACTGTGATACTGTACCCCAGCGTGGACACTGCGATACTAGAACCCAGCATGGACACTGTGATACTATACCCCAGCATGGACACTGTGATACAATAACCCAGCATGGACACTGTGATACTGTACCCCAGCGGGGACACTGTGATACTGTTCCCCAGCGTGGACACTGTGATACCGTACCCCAGCGTGGACACTGTCATACTGTACCCCAGCGTGGACACTGTGATACTATACCCCAGCGTGGACACTGCGATACTGTACCCCAGCGTGGACACTGTGATACTGTACCCCAGCGTGGACACTGCGATCCTGTACCCCAGCGTGGACACTGTGATACTATACCCCAGCGTGGACACTGTCATACTGTACCCCAGCGTGGACACTGCGATACTGTACCCCAGCGTGGACACTGTGATACTATACCCCAGCGTGGACACTGCGATACTGTACTCCAGCATGGAGACTGTGATACTGTACCCCAGCGTGGACACTGTGTGTACGGTACCCCGGCTTGGACACTGTGATACTGTACTCCAGCGTGGACACTTCGATACTGTACACGGCATGGACACTGTGATACTGTACCCCAGCATGGACACTGTGATACTGTACCCCAGCACGGACACTGTGATACTGTACCCCAGCATGGACACTGTGATACTATACCCCAGCGTGGACACTGTGATATTGTAGCCCAGCGTGGACACTGTGACACTGTACCCCAGCATCGACACTGTGATACTATACTCCAGCATGGAGACTATGATACTGTACCCCAGCATGGACACTGTGGTACGATACCCCGGCTTGGACAGTTTGATACTGTACCCCAGCGTAGACACTGCGATACTGTACCCCAGCATGGACACTGTGATACTGTACCATAGCGTGGACACTATGATAATATAACCCAGCGTGGACACTGTGTGTACGATACCCCGGCTTGGACACTGTGATACTGTACTCCAGCGTGGACACTTCGATACTGTACACGGCATGGACACTGTGATACTGTACCCCAGCATGGACACTGTGATACTGTACCCCAGCACGGACACTGTGATACTGTAGCCCAGCATGGACCTGTGATACAGCACCCCAGCATGGACACTGTGATACTGTAGCCCATCTTGGACACTGTGATACTATGCCCCAGCGTGGACACTGTGATACTGTACCGCAGCGTGGACACTGTGATACCGTAGCCCAGCATGGACACTGTGATACTGTACCCCAGCGGGGACACTGTGATACTGTACCCCAGCATGGACACTGTGATACTATACCCCAGTATGGACACTGTGATATGATACCCCAGCGTGGACACTGCGATACTGTACCCCAGTGTGGACACTGTGATGCTATACCCCAGCGTGGACACTGTCATACTGTACCCCAGCGTGGACACTGTGATACTATACCCCAGCGTGGACACTGTCATACTGTACCCCAGCGTGGACACTGCGATACTGTACCCCAGCGTGGACACTGTGATACTGTACCCCAGCATGGACACTGTGATACTATACCCCAGCATGGACACTGTGATGCTATAACCCAGCGTGGACACTGTGATACAATACCCCAGCGTGAACACTGATACAATACCCCAGCGTGGGCACTGTGATACTGTACCCCAGCGTGGACACTGCGATACTAGAACCCAGCATGGACACTGTGATACTATACCCCAGCATGGACACTGTGATACAATAACCCAGCATGGACACTGTGATACTGTACCCCAGCGGGGACACTGTGATACTGTTCCCCAGCGTGGACACTGTGATACCGTACCCCAGCGTGGACACTGTCATACTGTACCCCAGCGTGGACACTGTGATACTATACCCCAGCGTGGGCACTGCGATACTGTACCCCAGCGTGGACACTGTGATACTGTACCCCAGCGTGGACACTGCGATACTGTACCCCAGCGTGGACACTGTGATACTGTACCCCAGCATGGACACTGCGATCCTGTACCCCAGCGTGGACACTGTGATACTATACCCCAGCGTGGACACTGTCATACTGTACCCCAGCGTGGACACTGCGATACTGTACCCCAGCGTGGACACTGTGATACTGTACCCCAGCGTGGACACTGTGATACTATACCCCAGCGTGGACACTGCGATACTGTACTCCAGCATGGAGACTGTGATACTGTACCCCAGCATGGACACTGTGTGTACGATACCCCGGCTTGGACACTGTGATACTGTACTCCAGCGTGGACACTTCGATACTGTACACGGCATGGACACTGTGATACTGTACCCCAGCGTAGACACTGCGATACTGTACCCCAGCATGGACACTGTGATACTGTACCATAGTGTGGACACTATGATAATATAACCCAGCGTGGACACTGCGATACTGTACCCCAGCATGGACACTGTGATATTGTAGCCCAGCGTGGACACTGTGACACTGTACCCCAGCATGGACACTGTGATACTGTACCCCAGCACGGACACTGTGATACTGTACCCCAGCATGGACACTGTGATACTATACCCCAGCGTGGACACTGTGGTACCGTAGCCCAGCATGGACACTGTGATACTGTACCCCAGCATGGACACTGTGATAGTATAACCCAGCGTGGACACTGTGATAATATACCCCAGCGTGAACACTGTGATACAATACCCCAGCGTGGGCACTGTGATACTATACCCCAGCGTGGACACTGTGATACTGTACCCCAGCATGGACACTGTGATACTATACCCCAGCGTGGACACTGTGATACAATACCCCAGCGTGGACAATCTGACACTATACCCCAGCGTGGGCACTGTGATACTGTACCCCATCGTGGACACTGCGATACTGTACCCCAGCATGGACACTGTGATACTATACCCCAGTATGGACACTGTGATATGATACCCCAGCGTGGACACTGCGATACTGTACCCCAGTGTGGACACTGTGATGCTATACCCCAGCGTGGACACTGTCATACTGTACCCCAGCGTGGACACTGTGATACTATACCCCAGCGTGGACACTGTCATACTGTACCCCAGCGTGGACACTGCGATACTGTACCCCAGCGTGGACACTGTGATACTGTACCCCAGCATGGACACTGTGATACTATACCCCAGCATGGACACTGTGATGCTATAACCCAGCGGGGACACTGTGATACAATACCCCAGCGTGAACACTGATACAATACCCCAGCGTGGGCACTGTGATACTGTACCCCAGCGTGGACACTGCGATACTAGAACCCAGCATGGACACTGTGATACTATACCCCAGCATGGACACTGTGATACAATAACCCAGCATGGACACTGTGATACTGTACCCCAGCGGGGACACTGTGATACTGTACCCCAGCGGGGACACTGTGATACTGTTCCCCAGCGTGGACACTGTGATACCGTACCCCAGCGTGGACACTGTCATACTGTACCCCAGCGTGGGCACTGCGATACTGTACCCCAGCGTGGACACTGTGATACTGTACCCCAGCGTGGACACTGCGATACTGTACCCCAGCGTGGACACTGTGATACTGTACCCCAGCATGGACACTGCGATCCTGTACCCCAGCGTGGACACTGTGATACTATACCCCAGCGTGGACACTGTCATACTGTACCCCAGCGTGGACACTGCGATACTGTACCCCAGCGTGGACACTGTGATACTGTACCCCAGCGTGGACACTGTGATACTATACCCCAGCGTGGACACTGCGATACTGTACTCCAGCATGGACACTGTGATACTGTACCCCAGCATGGACACTGTGTGTACGATACCCCGGCTTGGACACTGTGATACTGTACTCCAGCGTGGACACTTCGATACTGTACACGGCATGGACACTGTGATACTGTACCCCAGCGTAGACACTGCGATACTGTACCCCAGCATGGACACTGTGATACTGTACCATAGTGTGGACACTATGATAATATAACCCAGCGTGGACACTGCGATACTGTACCCCAGCATGGACACTGTGATATTGTAGCCCAGCGTGGACACTGTGACACTGTACCCCAGCATGGACACTGTGATACTGTACCCCAGCACGGACACTGTGATACTGTACCCCAGCATGGACACTGTGATACTATACCCCAGCGTGGACACTGTGGTACCGTAGCCCAGCATGGACACTGTGATACTGTACCCCAGCATGGACACTGTGATAGTATAACCCAGCGTGGACACTGTGATAATATACCCCAGCGTGAACACTGTGATACAATACCCCAGCGTGGGCACTGTGATACTATACCCCAGCGTGGACACTGTGATACTGTACCCCAGCATGGACACTGTGATACTATACCCCAGCGTGGACACTGTGATACAATACCCCAGCGTGGACAATCTGACACTATACCCCAGCGTGGACACTGTGATACTGTACCCCATCGTGGACACTGCGATACTGTAACCCAGCATGGACACTGTGATACTATACCCCAGCATGGACACTGTGATACAATAACCCAGCATGGACACTGTGATACTGTACCCCAGGGGGGACACTGTGATACTGTACCCCAGCATGGACACTGTGATACTATACCCCAGTATGGACACTGTGATATGATACCCCAGCGTGGACACTGCGATACTGTACCCCAGTGTGGACACTGTGATACTATACCCCAGCGTGGACACTGTCATACTGTACCCCAGCGTGGACACTGCGATACTGTACCCCAGCGTGGACACTGTGATACTGTACCCCAGCATGGACACTGTGATACTGTACCCCAGCACGGACACTGTGATACTGTACCCCAGCATGGACACTGTGATACTGTAGCCCAGCGTGGACACTGTGATGCAGCACCCCAGCATGGACTCTGTGATACTGTAGCCCAGCGTGGACACTGTGATACTATGCCCCAGCGTGGACACTATGATACTGTACCCCAGCGTGTACACTGTGATACCCTAGCCCAGCATGGACACTGTGATACTGTACCCCAGCATGGACACTGTGATACTATAACCCAGCGTGGACACTGTGATAATATACCCCAGCGTGAACACTGTGGTACAATACCCCAGCGTGGGCACTGTGATGCTATACCCCAGCGTGGACACTGTGATACTGTACCCAAGCATGGACACTGTGATACTATACCCCAGCGTGGACACTGTGATACAATACCCCAGCGTGGACACTCTGACACTATACCCAAGCGTGGGCACTGTGATATTGTAACCCAGCGTGGACACTGCGATACTGTAACCCAGCATGGACACTGTGATACTATACCCCAGCATGGACACTGTGATACAATAACCCAGCATGGACACTGTGATACTGTACACCAGCGGGGACACTGTGATACAATAACCCAGCATGGACACTGTGATACTGTACCCCAGCGGGGACACTGTGATACTGTACCCCAGCATGGAGACTGTGATACTGTACCCCAGCATGGACACTGTGGTACGATACCCCGGCTTGGACACTGTGATACTGTACTCCAGCGTGGACACTGCGATACTGTACACGGCATGGACACTGTGATACTGTACCCCAGCGTAGACACTGCGATACTGTACACCAGCATGGACACTGTGATACTGTACCATAGCGTGGACACTATGATAATATAACCCAGCGTGGACACTGCGATACTGTACCCCAGCATGGACACTGTGATGTTGTAGCCCAGCGTGGACACTGTGACACTGTACCCCAGCATGGACACTGTGATACTGTACCCCAGCACGGACACTGTGATACTGTACCCCAGCATGGACACTGTGATACTATACCCCAGCGTGGACACTGTGATATTGTAGCCCAGCGTGGACACTGTGATACTGTACCCCAGCATGGACACTGTGATACTATACTCCAGCATGGAGACTATGATACTGTACCCCAGCATGGACACTGTGGTACGATACCCCGGCTTGGACACTTTGATACTGTACCCCAGCGTAGACACTGCGATACTGTACCCCAGCATGGACACTGTGATACTGTACCATAGCGTGGACACTATGATAATATAACCCAGCGTGGACACTGTGATACTGTAGCCCAGCATGGACTTGTGATACAGCACCCCAGCATGGACACTGTGATACTGTAGCCCATCTTGGACACTGTGATACTATGCCCCAGCGTGGACACTGTGATACTGTACCGCAGCGTGGACACTGTGATACCGTAGCCCAGCATGGACACTGTGATACTGTACCCCAGTATGGACACTGTGATATGATACCCCAGCGTGGACACTGCGATACTGTACCCCAGTGTGGACACTGTGATGCTATACCCCAGCGTGGACACTGTCATACTGTACCCCAGCGTGGACACTGTGATACTATACCCCAGCGTGGACACTGTGATACTGTACCCCAGCATGGACACTGTGATACTATACCCCAGCATGGACACTGTGATGCTATAACCCAGCGTGGACACTGTGATACAATACCCCAGCGTGAACACTGATACAATACCCCAGCGTGGGCACTGTGATACTGTACCCCAGCGTGGACACTGCGATACTAGAACCCAGCATGGACACTGTGATACTATACCCCAGCATGGACACTGTGATACAATAACCCAGCATGGACACTGTGATACTGTACCCCAGCGGGGACACTGTGATACTGTTCCCCAGCGTGGACACTGTGATACCGTACCCCAGCGTGGACACTGTGATACTGTACCCCAGCGTGGACACTGTGATACTATACCCCAGCGTGGACACTGCGATACTGTACCCCAGCGTGGACACTGTGATACTGTACCCCAGCGTGGACACTGCGATACTGTACCCCAGCGTGGACACTGTGATACTGTACCCCAGCGTGGACACTGCGATCCTGTACCCCAGCGTGGACACTGTGATACTATACCCCAGCGTGGACACTGTCATACTGTACACCAGCGTGGACACTGCGATACTGTACCCCAGCGTGGACACTGTGATACTGTACCCCAGCGTGGACACTGTGATACTATACCCCAGCGTGGACACTGCGATACTGTACTCCAGCATGGAGACTGTGATACTGTACCCCAGCATGGACACTGTGTGTACGATACCCCGGCTTGGACACTGTGATACTGTACTCCAGCGTGGACACTTCGATACTGTACACGGCATGGACACTGTGATACTGTACCCCAGCGTAGACACTGCGATACTGTACCCCAGCATGGACACTGTGATACTGTACCATAGTGTGGACACTATGATAATATAACCCAGCGTGGACACTGCGATACTGTACCCCAGCATGGACACTGTGATACTGTACCCCAGCACGGACACTGTGATACTGTACCCCAGCATGGACACTGTGATACTATACCCCAGCGTGGACACTGTGATTCCGTAGCCCAGCATGGACACTGTGATACTGTACCCCAGCATGGACACTGTGATAGTATAACCCAGCGTGGACACTGTGATAATATACCCCAGCGTGAACACTGTGATACAATACCCCAGCGTGGGCACTGTGATACTATACCCCAGCGTGGACACTGTGATACTGTACCCCAGCATGGACACTGTGATACTATACCCCAGCGTGGACACTGTGATACAATACCCCAGCGTGGACAATCTGACACTATACCCCAGCGTGGGCACTGTGATACTGTACCCCATCGTGGACACTGCGATACTGTAACCCAGCATGGACACTGTGATACTATACCCCAGCATGGACACTGTGATACAATAACCCAGCATGGACACTGTGATACTGTACCCCAGGGGGGACACTGTGATACTGTACCCCAGCATGGACACTGTGATACTATACCCCAGTATGGACACTGTGATATGATACCCCAGCGTAGACACTGCGATACTGTACCCCAGCATGGACACTGTGATACTGTACCCCAGTGTGGACACTGTGATACTATACCCCAGCGTGGACACTGTCATACTGTACCCCAGCGTGGACACTGTGATACTATACCCCAGCGTGGACACTGTCATACTGTACCCCAGCGTGGACACTGCGATACTGTACCCCAGCGTGGACACTGTGATACTGTACCCCAGCATGGACACTGTGATACTGTACCCCAGCGGGGACACTGTGATACTATACCCCAGCATGGACACTGTGATACAATAACCCAGCATGGACACTGTGATACTGTACCCCAGCGGGGACACTGTGATACTGTACCCCAGCATGGACACTGTCATACTGTACCCCAGCACGGACACTGTGATACTGTACCCCAGCATGGACCTGTGGTACAGCACCCCAGCATGGACACTGTGATACTGTAGCCCAGCGTGGACACTGTGATGCAGCACCCCAGCATGGACTCTGTGATACTGTAGCCCAGCGTGGACACTGTGATACTATGCCCCAGCGTGGACACTATGATACTGTACCCCAGCGTGTACACTGTGATACCGTAGCCCAGCATGGACACTGTGATACTGTACCCCAGCATGGACACTGTGATACTATAACCCAGCGTGGACACTGTGATAATATACCCCAGCGTGAACACTGTGATACAATACCCCAGCGTGGGCACTGTGATGCTATACCCCAGCGTGGACACTGTGATACTGTACCCCAGCATGGACACTGTGATACTATACCCCAGCGTGGACACTGTGATACAATACCCCAGCGTGGACACTCTGACACTATACCCAAGCGTGGGCACTGTGATATTGTACCCCAGCGTGGACACTGCGATACTGTAACCCAGCATGGACACTGTGATACTATACCCCAGCATGGACACTGTGATACAATAACCCAGCATGGACACTGTGATACTGTACCCCAGCGGGGACACTGTGATACAATAACCCAGCATGGACACTGTGATACAGTACCCCAGCGGGGACACTGTGATACTGTACCCCAGCATGGACACTGTGATACTATACCCCAGTATGGACACTGTGATACTATACCCCAGCGTGGACACTGTGATACTGTACCCCAGCGTGGACACTGTGATACTATACCCCAGCGTGGACACTGTGATACTGTACCCCAGCGTGGACACTGCGATACTATACCCCAGCGTGGACACTGCGATACTATACCCCAGCGTGGACACTGCGATACTGTACCCCAGCGTGGACACTGTGATACTGTACCCCAGCGTGGACACTGTGATCCTGTACCCCAGTATGGACACTGTGATATGATACCCCAGCGTGGACACTGCGATACTGTACCCCAGCGTGGACACTGTGATACGATACCCCAGCGTGGACACTGTGATACTGTACTCCAGCGTGGACACTGTGATACTATACCCCAGCGTGGACACTGTGATACTGTACCCCAGCGTGGACACTGTGATACTGTACCCCAGCGTGGACACTGCGATACTGTACCCCAGCATGGACACTGTGATACTGTACCCCAGCATGGACACTGTGATACGATACCCCGGCTTGGACACTGTGATACTGTACTCCAGCGTGGACACTGCGATACTGTACACGGCATGGACACTGTGATACTGTACCCCAGCGTGGACACTGTGATACTGTACACCAGCATGGACACTGTGATACTGTACCATAGCGTGGACACTGTGATAATATAACCCAGCGTGGACACTGCGATACTGTACCCCAGCATGGACACTGTGATACTGTACCCCAGCATGGACACTGTGATACTGGACCCCAGCATGGACCTGTTATACAATACCTCAGCGTGGACACTGTGATACCGTACCCCAGCGTGGACACTGTGATACAATACCCCAGCGTGGACACTGTGATACCGTACCCCAGCGTGGACACTGTGATACAATACCCCAACGTGGACACTGTGATACAATAACACAGCATGGACACTGTGATACTGTACCCCAGCATGGACACTATGATACAATACCCCAAAGTGGACACTGTGATACTGTACCCCAGCGTGGACACTGTGATACTATACCCCAGCGTGGACACTGTGATATTATACCCCAGCGTGGACACTGTGATACTGTACCCCAGCATGGACACTGTGATAGCGTACCCCAGCATGGACACTGTGATACTGTACCCCAGCATGGACACTGTGATACTATAACCCAGCGTGGACACTGTGATACTATACCCCAACGTGGACACTGTGATATTATGCCCCAGCGTGGACACTGCGATACTGTAACCCAGCATGGACACTGTGATACTATACCCCAGCATGGACACTGTGATACAATAACCCAGCATGGACACTGTGATACTGTACCCCAGCGGGGACACTGTGATACTGTACCCCAGCATGGACACTGTGATACTATACCCCAGTATGGACACTGTGATATGATACCCCAGCGTGGACACTGCTATACTGTACCCCAGTGTGGACACTGTGATACTATACCCCAGCGTGGACACTGTCATACTGTACCCCAGCGTGGACACTGTGATACTATACCCCAGCGTGGACACTGCCATACTGTACCCCAGCGTGGACACTGCGATACTGTACCCCAGCGTGGACACTGTGATACTGTACCCCAGCATGGACACTGTGATACTATACCCCAGCATGGACACTGTGATACAATAACCCAGCATGGACACTGTGATACTGTACCCCAGCATGGACACTGTGATACTGTACACCAGCGTGGACACTGTGATACTATACCCCAGCGTGGACACTGTGATACTGTACCCCAGCATGGACACTGGGATACTATACCCCAGCATGGACACTGTGATACAATAACCCAGCATGGACACTGTGATACTGTACCCCAGCATGGACACTGTGATATGATTCCCCAGCGTGGACACTGCGATACTGTACCCCAGCGTGGACACTGTGATACTGTACACCAGCGTGGACACTGTGATACTATACCCCAGCGTGGACACTGCGATACTGTACCCCAGCGTGGACACTGCGATACTGTACCCCAGCGTGGACACTGCGATACTGTACCCCAGCATGGACACTGTGATATTGTAACCCAGCGTGGACACTGTGACACTGTACCCCAGCATGGACACTGTGATACTGTACCCCAGCACGGACACTGTGATACTGTACCCCAGCATGGACCTGTGATACTGTGCCCCAGCGTGGACACTGTGATACTGTACCCCAGCGTGGACACTGTGATACCGTAGCCCAGCATGGACACTGTGATACTGTACCCCAGCATGGACACTGTGTGTACGATACCCCGGCTTGGACACTGTGATACTGTACTCCAGCGTGGACACTGCGATACCGTACCCCAGCGTGGACACTGTGATACCGTAGCCCAGCATGGACACTGTGATACTGTACCCCAGCATGGACACTGTGATACTATAACCCAGCGTGGACACTGTGATAATATACCCCAGCGTGAACACTGTGATACAATACCCCAGCGTGGGCACTGTGATACTATACCCCAGCGTGGACACTGTGATACTATACCACAGCGTGGACACTGTGATACTATACCCTAGCATGGACACTGTGATACTATACCACAGCATGGACACTGTGATACTGTAGCCCAGCGTGGACACTGTGATACTATAACCCAGCGTGGACACTGTGATACTATACCCCAGCGTGGACACTCTGATACTATACCCCAGCATGGACACTGTGATACTGTACCCCAGCATGGACACTGTGATACTATACCCCAGCATGGACACTGCGATACTGTACCCCAGTATGGACACTGTGATACGATGCCCCAGCGTGGACACTATGATATAATACCTCAGCATGGACACTGTGATACTGTACCCCAGCGTGGACACTGCGATACTGTACCCCAGTATGGACACTGTGATACTATACTCCAGCGTGGACACTGTGATACTGTACCCCAGCGTGGACACTGTGATACAATACCCCAACGTGGACACTGTGGTACTGTAGCCTAGCGTGGACACTGTGATACTCTAACCCAACATGGACACTGTGGTACTGTAGAATAGCATGGACACTGTGATACTATAACCCAACGTGGACACTGTGATATAATACCCCAGCGTGGACACTGTGATACTGTACCCCAGCATGGACACTGTGATACAGTACCCCAACGTGGAGACTGTGATACTGTACCCCAGCATGGACACTGTGATACAATACCCCAACATGGACACTGTGATACTGTACCCCAGCATGGACACTGTGATACAATACCCCAACGTGGACACTGTGATACAATACCCCAACATGGACACTGTGATACTGTACCCCAGCATGGACACTGTGATACTGTACCCCAGCATGGACACTGTGATACAGTCCCCTGGCGTGCACCCTGTGATACAGTACCCCAGCGTGGACGCTGTGATACAATACCCCTGCGTGGACACTGTGATACCGTACCCTTGCGTCGACACTGTGATACTGTACCCCAGCGTGGACACTGTGATACTGTACGCCAGCGTGGACGCTGTGATACAATACCCCAGCATGGACACTGAGATACTATACCCCATCATGGACACTGTGGTACTGTAGCCTAGCATGGACACTGTGAAACTATAACCCAGCGTGGACACTCTGATACTATGCCCCAGCGTGGACACTGTGATACAATACCACAGCATGGACACTGTGATACCGTACCCCAGCATGGACACTGTGATACTGTACCCCAGCGTGGACATTGCGATACTGTACCCCCGCATGGACACTGTAATACCGTACCCCAGAGTGGACACTGGGATACAATACCCCAGCATGGACACTGTGATACTGGACCCCAGCATGGACACTGTGATACAGTCCCCTAGCGTGCACCCTGTGATACTGTACCCCAGCGTGGACACTGTGATACTGTACCCCAGCATGGACACTGTGATTCCGTACCCTTGCGTCGACACTGCGATAAAATCCCCCAGCGTGGACACTGTGATACTGTACCCCAGCGTGGACACTGTGATACTGTACCCCAGCGTGGACGCTGTGATACAATACCCCAGCATGGACACTGTGATACCGTACCCCAGCATGGACACTGAGATACTATACCCCAGCATGGACACTGTGGTACTGTCGCCTAGCGTGGACACTGTGATACTATAACCCAGCGTGGACACTGTGATACTATACCCCAACGTGGACACTGTGATATTATGCCCCAGCGTGGACACTGTGATACTGTACCCCAGCATGGACACTGTGATACTATACCCCAACGTGGACACTGTGATATTATACCCCAGCGTGGACACTGTGATACTGTACCCCAGCATGGACACTGTGATACAGTACCCCAACGTGGACACTGTGATACTGTACCCCAGCATGGACACTGTGATACAATACCCCAGCGTGGACACTGTGATACTGTACCCCAGCATGGACACTGTGATACTATACCCCAGCATGGGCACTCTGATACTATACACCAGCGTGGACACTGTGATACTGTACCCCAGCGTGGACACTGTGATACTGTACCCCAGCATGCACACTGCGATACTGTACCACAGTATGGACACTGTGATATGATACCCCAGCGTGGACACTGTAATACAGTACCCCAGCATGGACACTGTGATATCGTACCACAGCTTAGACACTGTGATACTGTACCCCAGCATGGACACTGTGATAATACTCCCCAGCGTGGACACTGGTATAATACCTCAGCATGGACACTGTGATATTGTACCCCAGCGTGGACACTGCGATACTGTACCCCAGCATGGACACTGCGATACTGTACCCCAGCGTGGACACGGTGATACTACACCCCAACATGGACATTGTGATACTTACCCCAGCGTGGACACTGCGATACTGTAACCCAGCATGGTCACTGTGATACTATACTCCAGCGTTGACACTGTGATACTGTACCCCAGCATGGACACTGTGATACAGTCCCCTGGCGTGCACCCTGTGATACTGTACCCCATCGTGGACACTGTGATACAGTACCCCAGCGTGGACACTGTGATACAATACCCCAGCGTGGACACTGTGATACCGTACCCTTGCGTCGACACTGTGATACTGTACCCCAGCGTGGACAGTGTGATACTGTACGCCAGCGTGGACGCTGTGATACAATACCCCAGCATGGACACTGAGATACTATACCCCATCATGGACACTGTGGTACTGTAGCCTAGCATGGACACTGTGATACTATAACCCAGCGTGGACACTCTGATACTATGCCCCAGCGTGGACACTGTGATACAATACCACAGCATGGACACTGTGATACCGTACCCCAGCGTGGACAATGTGATACTGTACCCCAGCGTGGACATTGCGATACTGTACCCCCGCATGGACACTGTAATACCGTACCCCAGAGTGGACACTGGGATACAATACCCCAGCATGGACACTGTGATACTGGACCCCAGCATGGACACTGTGATACAGTCCCCTAGCGTGCACCCTGTGATACTGTACCCCAGCGTGGACACTGTGATACTGTACCCCAGCATGGACACTGTGATACCGTACCCTTGCGTCGACACTGCGATAAAATCCCCCAGCGTGGACACTGTGATACTGTACCCCAGCGTGGACACTGTGATACTGTACCCCAGCGTGGACGCTGTGATACAATACCCCAGCATGGACCCTGTGATACCGTACCCCAGCATGGACACTGAGATACTATACCCCAGCATGGACACTGTGGTACTGTCGCCTAGCGTGGACACTGTGATACTATAACCCAGCGTGGACACTGTGATACTATACCCCAACGTGGACACTGTGATATTATGCCCCAGCGTGGACACTGTGATACTGTACCCCAGCATGGACACTGTGATACTATACCCCAACGTGGACACTGTGATATTATACCCCAGCGTGGACACTGTGATACTGTACCCCAGCATGGACACTGTGATACAGTACCCCAACGTGGACACTGTGATACTGTACCCCAGCATGGACACTGTGATACAATACCCCAGCGTGGACACTGTGATACTGTACCCCAGCATGGACACTGTGATACTATACCCCAGCATGGGCACTCTGATACTATACACCAGCGTGTACACTGTGATACTGTACCCCAGCGTGGACACTGTGATACTGTACCCCAAAATGCACACTGCGATACTGTACCCCAGTATGGACACTGTGATATGATACCCCAGCGTGGACACTGTAATACAGTACCCCAGCATGGACACTGTGATATCGTACCACAGCTTAGACACTGTGATACTGTACCCCAGCATGGACACTGTGATAATACTCCCCAGCGTGGACACTGGTATAATACCTCAGCATGGACACTGTGATACTGTACCCCAGCGTGGACACTGCGATACTGTACCCCAGCATGGACACTGCGATACTGTACCCCAGCGTGGACACGGTGATACTACACCCCAACATGGACATTGTGATACTTACCCCAGCGTGGACACTGCGATACTGTAACCCAGCATGGTCACTGTGATACTATACTCCAGCGTTGACACTGTGATACTGTACCCCAGCATGGACACTGTGATACAGTCCCCTGGCGTGCACCCTGTGATACTGTACCCCAGCGTGGACACTGTGATACAGTACCCCAGCGTGGACGCTGTGATACAATACCCCTGCGTGGACACTGTGATACCGTACCCTTGCGTCGACACTGTGATACTGTACCCCAGCGTGGACAGTGTGATACTGTACGCCAGCGTGGACGCTGTGATACAATACCCCAGCATGGACACTGAGATACTATACCCCATCATGGACACTGTGGTACTGTAGCCTAGCATGGACACTGTGATACTATAACCCAGCGTGGACACTCTGATACTATGCCCCAGCGTGGACACTGTGATACAATACCACAGCATGGACACTGTGATACCGTACCCCAGCGTGGACAATGTGATACTGTACCCCAGCGTGGACATTGCGATACTGTACCCCCGCATGGACACTGTAATACCGTACCCCAGAGTGGACACTGGGATACAATACCCCAGCATGGACACTGTGATACTGGACCCCAGCATGGACACTGTGATACAGTCCCCTAGCGTGCACCCTGTGATACTGTACCCCAGCGTGGACACTGTGATACTGTACCCTTGCGTCGACACTGCGATAAAATCCCCCAGCGTGGACACTGTGATACTGTACCCCAGCGTGGACACTGTGATACTCTACCCCAGCGTGGACACTGTGATACAATACCCCAGCATGGACACTGAGATACTATACCCCAGCATGGACACTGTGGTACTGTCGCCTAGCGTGGACACTGTGATACCACACCCCAACATGGACATTGTGATACTTACCCCAGCGTGGACACTGCGATACTGTAACCCAGCATGGTCACTGTGATACTATACTCCAGCGTTGACACTGTGATACTGTACCCCAGCGTGGACACTGTGATACTGTACCCCAGCATGCACACTGCGATACTGTACCCCAATATGGACACTGTGATATGATACACCAGCGTGGACACTGTAATACAGTACCCCAGCATGGACACTGTGATACTGTACCCCAGCTTAGACACTGTGATACTGTACTCCAGCATGAACACTGTGATACTGTACCCTAGCGTGGACACTATGATAATATAACCCAGTGTGGACACTGTGATACTGTAACCTAGCATGGACACTGTGATACTA
Organism: Hemiscyllium ocellatum; assembly: GCF_020745735.1. Taxonomy (NCBI): domain Eukaryota; kingdom Metazoa; phylum Chordata; class Chondrichthyes; order Orectolobiformes; family Hemiscylliidae; genus Hemiscyllium; species Hemiscyllium ocellatum. The sequence continues at coordinate 65,119,528 of NC_083414.1, forward strand.
TACCTCAGCGTGGACACTGTGATACTATACCCCAGCATGGACACTGTGATATTGTAGCCCAGCGTGGACACTGTGACACTGTACCCCAGCATGGACACTGTGATACTGTACCCCAGCGTGGACACTGTGGTACTATACCCCAGCGTGGACTCTGTGATACAATACCCCAGCATGGACACTGTGATACTGTACCCCAGCGTGGACACTGTGGTACTATACCCCAGCGTAGACTCTGTGATACAATACTCCAGCATGGACACTGTGATACTGTACCCCAGCATGGACACTGTGATACTATACCCCAGCGTGGACACTGTGATACACTACCCCAGCATGGACACTGTGACACTGTACCCCAGCATGGACACTGTGATACTGTACCCTAGCGTGGACACTGTGATACAATACCCCAGCATGGACACTGTGATACAGTACCCCAGCGTGGCCACAGTGATACCGTACCCCAGCATGGACACTGTGATACTGTACCCCAGCATGCACACTGCGATACTGTACCCCAGTATGGACACTGTGATATGATACCCCAGCGTGGACACTGAAAAACAGTACCCCAGCATGGACACTGTGATATCGTACCACAGCTTAGGCACTGTGATACTGTACCCCAGCATGGACACTGTGATACAGTACCCCAACGTGGACACTGTGATACTGTACCCCAGCATGGACACTGTGATACAATACCCCAGCGTGGACACTGTGATACTGTACCCCAGCATGGACACTGTGATACTATACCCCAGCATGGGCACTCTGATACTATACACCAGCGTGTACACTGTGATACTGTACCCCAGCGTGGACACTGTGATACTGTACCCCAAAATGCACACTGCGATACTGTACCCCAGTATGGACACTGTGATATGATACCCCAGCGTGGACACTGTAATACAGTACCCCAGCATGGACACTGTGATATCGTACCACAGCTTAGACACTGTGATACTGTACCCCAGCATGGACACTGTGATAATACTCCCCAGCGTGGACACTGGTATAATACCTCAGCATGGACACTGTGATACTGTACCCCAGCGTGGACACTGCGATACTGTACCCCAGCATGGACACTGCGATACTGTACCCCAGCGTGGACACTGTGATACTACACCCCAACATGGACATTGTGATACTTACCCCAGCGTGGACACTGCGATACTGTAACCCAGCATGGTCACTGTGATACTATACTCCAGCGTTGACACTGTGATACTGTACCCCAGCATGGACACTGTGATACAGTCCCCTGGCGTGCACCCTGTGATACTGTACCCCAGCGTGGACACTGTGATACAGTACCCCAGCGTGGACGCTGTGATACAATACCCCTGCGTGGACACTGTGATACCGTACCCTTGCGTCGACACTGTGATACTGTACCCCAGCGTGGACAGTGTGATACTGTACGCCAGCGTGGACGCTGTGATACAATACCCCAGCATGGACACTGAGATACTATACCCCATCATGGACACTGTGGTACTGTAGCCTAGCATGGACACTGTGATACTATAACCCAGCGTGGACACTCTGATACTATGCCCCAGCGTGGACACTGTGATACAATACCACAGCATGGACACTGTGATACCGTACCCCAGCGTGGACAATGTGATACTGTACCCCAGCGTGGACATTGCGATACTGTACCCCCGCATGGACACTGTAATACCGTACCCCAGAGTGGACACTGGGATACAATACCCCAGCATGGACACTGTGATACTGGACCCCAGCATGGACACTGTGATACAGTCCCCTAGCGTGCACCCTGTGATACTGTACCCCAGCGTGGACACTGTGATACTGTACCCCAGCATGGACACTGTGATACCGTACCCTTGCGTCGACACTGCGATAAAATCCCCCAGCGTGGACACTGTGATACTGTACCCCAGCGTGGACACTGTGATACTCTACCCCAGCGTGGACACTGTGATACAATACCACAGCATGGACCCTGTGATACCGTACCCCAGCATGGACACTGAGATACTATACCCCAGCATGGACACTGTGGTACTGTCGCCTAGCGTGGACACTGTGATACTACACCCCAACATGGACATTGTGATACTTACCCCAGCGTGGACACTGCGATACTGTAACCCAGCATGGTCACTGTGATACTATACTCCAGCGTTGACACTGTGATACTGTACCCCAGCGTGGACACTGTGATACTGTACCCCAGCATGCACACTGCGATACTGTACCCCAATATGGACACTGTGATATGATACACCAGCGTGGACACTGTAATACAGTACCCCAGCATGGACACTGTGATACTGTACTCCAGCTTAGACACTGTGATACTGTACTCCAGCATGAACACTGTGATACTGTACCCTAGCGTGGACACTATGATAATATAACCCAGTGTGGACACTGTGATACTGTAACCTAGCATGGACACTGTGATACTATACCTCAGCGTGGACACTGTGATACTATACCCCAGCATGGACACTGTGATATTGTAGCCCAGCGTGGACACTGTGACACTGTACCCCAGCATGGACACTGTGATACTGTACCCCAGCGTGGACACTGTGGTACTATACCCCAGCGTGGACTCTGTGATACAATACTCCAGCATGGACACTGTGATACTGTACCCCAGCATGGACACTGTGATGCTATACCCCAGTGTGGACACTGTGATTCCCTACCCCAGCATGGACACTGTGACACTGTACCCCAGCATGGACACTGTGATACTGTACCCTAGCGTGGACACTGTGATACAATACCCCAGCATGGACACTGTGATACAGTACCCCAGCGTGGCCACAGTGATACCGTACCCCAGCATGGACACTGTGATACTGTACCCCAGCATGCACACTGCGATACTGTACCCCAGTATGGACACTGTGATATGATACCCCAGCGTGGACACTGAAAAACAGTACCCCAGCATGGACACTGTGATATCGTACCACAGCTTAGGCACTGTGATACTGTACCCCAGCATGGACACTGTGATACTATACCCCAGCATGGACACTGTGATAATACTCCCCAGCGTGGACACTGATATAATACCTCAGCATGGACACTGCGATACTGTACCCCAGCGCGGACACTGCGATACTGTACCCCAGCATGGACACTGCGATACTGTACCCCAGCGTGGAGTCGGAGATACTACACCCCAACATGGACACTGTGATACTTACCCCAGCGTGGACACTGCGATACTGTAACCCAGCATGGTCACTGTGATACTATACTCCAGCGTTGACACTGTGATACTGTACCCCAGCGTGGACACTGTGATACAATACCCCAACGTGGACACTGTGGTACTGTAGCCTAGCGTGGACACTGTGATACTATAACCCAACATGGACACTGTGGTACTGTAGAATAGCATGGACACTGTGATAATATAACCCAACGTGGACACTGTGATATAATACCCCAGCGTGGACACTGTGATACTGTACCCCAGCATGGACACTGTGATACAGTACCCCAAAGTGGACACTGTGATACTGTACCCCAGCATGGACACTGTGATACAATACCCCAACATGGACACTGTGATACTGTACCCCAGCATGGACACTGTGATACAATACCCCAACGTGGACACTGTGATACTGTACCCCAGCATGGACACTGTGATACAGTCCCCTGGCGTGCACCCTGTGATACTGTACCCCAGCGTGGACACTGTGATACAGTACCCCAGCGTGGACACTGTGATACAATACCCCTGCGTGGACACTGTGATACCGTACCCTTGCGTCAACACTGTGATTCTGTACCCCAGCGTGGACACTGTGATACTGTACGCCAGCGTGGACGCTGTGATACAATACCCCAGCATGGACACTAAGATACAATACCCCAGCGTGGACACTGTGATACTGTACCCCAGCATGGACACTGTGATACTATACACCAGCGTGGACACTGTGATACTGTACCCCAGCGTGGACACTGTGATACTGTACCCTAGCGTGGACACTATGATAATATAACCCAGTGTGGACACTGTGATACTGTAACCTAGCATGGACACTGTGATACTATACCTCAGCGTGGACACTGTGATACTATACCCCAGCATGGACACTGTGATATTGTAGCCCAGCGTGGACACTGTGACACTGTACCCCAGCATGGACACTGTGATACTGTACCCCAGCGTGGACACTGTGGTACTATACCCCAGCGTGGACTCTGTGATACAATACCCCAGCATGGACACTGTGATACTGTACCCCAGCGTGGACACTGTGGTACTATACCCCAGCGTGGACTCTGTGATACAATACTCCAGCATGGACACTGTGATACTGTACCCCAGCATGGACACTGTGATGCTATACCCCAGTGTGGACACTGTGATTCCCTACCCCAGCATGGACACTGTGACACTGTACCCCAGCATGGACACTGTGATACTGTACCCTAGCGTGGACACTGTGATACAATACCCCAGCATGGACACTGTGATACAGTACCCCAGCGTGGCCACAGTGATACCGTACCCCAGCATGGACACTGTGATACTGTACCCCAGCATGCACACTGCGATACTGTACCCCAGTATGGACACTGTGATATGATACCCCAGCGTGGACACTGAAAAACAGTACCCCAGCATGGACACTGTGATATCGTACCACAGCTTAGGCACTGTGATACTGTACCCCAGCATGGACACTGTGATACTATACCCCAGCATGGACACTGTGATAATACTCCCCAGCGTGGACACTGATATAATACCTCAGCATGGACACTGCGATACTGTACCCCAGCGCGGACACTGCGATACTGTACCCCAGCATGGACACTGCGATACTGTACCCCAGCGTGGACTCGGAGATACTACACCCCAACATGGACATTGTGATACTTACCCCAGCGTGGACACTGCGATACTGTAACCCAGCATGGTCACTGTGATACTATACTCCAGCGTTGACACTGTGATACTGTACCCCAGCGTGGACACTGTGATACAATACCCCAACGTGGACACTGTGGTACTGTAGCCTAGCGTGGACACTGTGATACTATAACCCAACATGGACACTGTGGTACTGTAGAATAGCATGGACACTGTGATAATATAACCCAACGTGGACACTGTGATATAATACCCCAGCGTGGACACTGTGATACTGTACCCCAGCATGGACGCTGTGATACAGTACCCCAAAGTGGAGACTGTGATACTGTACCCCAGCATGGACACTGTGATACAATACCCCAACATGGACACTGTGATACTGTACCCCAGCATGGACACTGTGATACAATACCCCAACGTGGACACTGTGATACTGTACCCCAGCATGGACACTGTGATACAGTCCCCTGGCGTGCACCCTGTGATACTGTACCCCAGCGTGGACACTGTGATACAGTACCCCAGCGTGGACGCTGTGATACAATACCCCTGCGTGGACACTGTGATACCGTACCCTTGCGTCAACACTGTGATTCTGTACCCCAGCGTGGACACTGTGATACTGTACGCCAGCGTGGACGCTGTGATACAATACCCCAGCATGGACACTAAGATACAATACCCCAGCGTGGACACTGTGATACTGTACCCCAGCATGGACACTGTGATACTATACCCCAGCATGGGCACTCTGATACTATACACCAGCGTGGACACTGTGATACTGTACCCCAGCGTGGACACTGTGATACTGTACCCCAGCATGCACACTGCGATACTGTACCCCAGTATGGACACTGTGATATGATACCCCAGCGTGGACACTGTAATACAGTACCCCAGCATGGACACTGTGATATCGTACCACAGCTTAGACACTGTGATACTGTACCCCAGCATGGACACTGTGATACTATACCCCAGCATGGACACTGTGATAATACTCCCCAGCGTGGACACTGGTATAATACCTCAGCATGGACACTGTGATACTGTACCGCAGCGTGGACACTGCGATACTGTACCCCAGCATGGACACTGCGATACTGTACCCCAGCGTGGATACGGTGATACTACACCCCAACATGGACATTGTGATACTTACCCCAGCGTGGACACTGCGATACTGTTACCCAGCATGGTCACTGTGATACTATACTCCAGCGTTGACACTGTGATACTGTACCCCAGCGTGGACACTGTGAAACTGTACCCCAGCATGCACACTGCGATACTGTACCCCAGCGTGGACACTGTGATACTGTACCCCAGCATGCACACTGCGATACTGTACCCCAATATGGACACTGTGATATGATACACCAGCGTGGACACTGTAATACAGTACCCCAGCATGGACACTGTGATACTGTACCCCAGCTTAGACACTGTGATACTGTACTCCAGCATGAACACTGTGATACTGTACCCTAGCGTGGACACTATGATAATATAACCCAGTGTGGACACTGTGATACTGTAACCTAGCATGGACACTGTGATACTATACCTCAGCGTGGACACTGTGATACTATACCCCAGCATGGACACTGTGATATTGTAGCCCAGCGTGGACACTGTGACACTGTACCCCAGCATGGACACTGTGATACTGTACCCCAGCGTGGACACTGTGGTACTATACCCCAGCGTGGACTCTGTGATACAATACCCCAGCATGGACACTGTGATACTGTACCCCAGCGTGGACACTGTGGTACTATACCCCAGCGTGGACTCTGTGATACAATACTCCAGCATGGACACTGTGATACTGTACCCCAGCATGGACACTGTGATACTATACCCCAGCGTGGACACTGTGATTCCCTACCCCAGCATGGACACTGTGACACTGTACCCCAGCATGGACACTGTGATACTGTACCCTAGCGTGGACACTGTGATACAATACCCCAGCATGGACACTGTGATACAGTACCCCAGCGTGGCCACAGTGATACCGTACCCCAGCATGGACACTGTGATACTGTACCCCAGCATGCACACTGCGATACTGTACCCCAGTATGGACACTGTGATATGATACCCCAGCGTGGACACTGAAAAACAGTACCCCAGCATGGACACTGTGATATCGTACCACAGCTTAGGCACTGTGATACTGTACCCCAGCATGGACACTGTGATACTATACCCCAGCATGGACACTGTGATAATACTCCCCAGCGTGGACACTGATATAATACCTCAGCATGGACACTGCGATACTGTACCCCAGCGCGGACACTGCGATACTGTACCCCAGCATGGACACTGCGATACTGTACCCCAGCGTGGACTCGGAGATACTACACCCCAACATGGACATTGTGATACTTACCCCAGCGTGGACACTGCGATACTGTAACCCAGCATGGTCACTGTGATACTATACTCCAGCGTTGACACTGTGATACTGTACCCCAGCGTGGACACTGTGATACAATACCCCAACGTGGACAATGTGATACTGTACCCCAGCGTGGACATTGCGATACTGTACCCCCGCATGGACACTGTAATACCGTACCCCAGAGTGGACACTGGGATACAATACCCCAGCATGGACACTGTGATACTGGACCCCAGCATGGACACTGTGATACAGTCCCCTAGCGTGCACCCTGTGATACTGTACCCCAGCGTGGACACTGTGATACTGTACCCCAGCATGGACACTGTGATACCGTACCCTTGCGTCGACACTGCGATAAAATCCCCCAGCGTGGACACTGTGATACTGTACCCCAGCGTGGACACTGTGATACTGTACCCCAGCGTGGACGCTGTGATACAATACCCCAGCATGGACCCTGTGATACCGTACCCCAGCATGGACACTGAGATACTATACCCCAGCATGGACACTGTGGTACTGTCGCCTAGCGTGGACACTGTGATACTATAACCCAGCGTGGACACTGTGATACTATACCCCAACGTGGACACTGTGATATTATGCCCCAGCGTGGACACTGTGATACTGTACCCCAGCATGGACACTGTGATACTATACCCCCACGTGGACACTGTGATATTATACCCCAGCGTGGACACTGTGATACTGTACCCCAGCATGGACACTGTGATACAGTACCCCAACGTGGACACTGTGATACTGTACCCCAGCATGGACACTGTGATACAATACCCCAGCGTGGACACTGTGATACTGTACCCCAGCATGGACACTGTGATACTATACCCCAGCATGGGCACTCTGATACTATACACCAGCGTGTACACTGTGATACTGTACCCCAGCGTGGACACTGTGATACTGTACCCCAAAATGCACACTGCGATACTGTACCCCAGTATGGACACTGTGATATGATACCCCAGCGTGGACACTGTAATACAGTACCCCAGCATGGACACTGTGATATCGTACCACAGCTTAGACACTGTGATACTGTACCCCAGCATGGACACTGTGATAATACTCCCCAGCGTGGACACTGGTATAATACCTCAGCATGGACACTGTGATACTGTACCCCAGCGTGGACACTGCGATACTGTACCCCAGCATGGACACTGCGATACTGTACCCCAGCGTGGACACGGTGATACTACACCCCAACATGGACATTGTGATACTTACCCCAGCGTGGACACTGCGATACTGTAACCCAGCATGGTCACTGTGATACTATACTCCAGCGTTGACACTGTGATACTGTACCCCAGCATGGACACTGTGATACAGTCCCCTGGCGTGCACCCTGTGATACTGTACCCCATCGTGGACACTGTGATACAGTACCCCAGCGTGGACGCTGTGATACAATACCCCTGCGTGGACACTGTGATACCGTACCCTTGCGTCGACACTGTGATACTGTACCCCAGCGTGGACAGTGTGATACTGTACGCCAGCGTGGACGCTGTGATACAATACCCCAGCATGGACACTGAGATACTATACCCCATCATGGACACTGTGGTACTGTAGCCTAGCATGGACACTGTGATACTATAACCCAGCGTGGACACTCTGATACTATGCCCCAGCGTGGACACTGTGATACAATACCACAGCATGGACACTGTGATACCGTACCCCAGCGTGGACAATGTGATACTGTACCCCAGCGTGGACATTGCGATACTGTACCCCCGCATGGACACTGTAATACCGTACCCCAGAGTGGACACTGGGATACAATACCCCAGCATGGACACTGTGATACTGGACCCCAGCATGGACACTGTGATACAGTCCCCTAGCGTGCACCCTGTGATACTGTACCCCAGCGTGGACACTGTGATACTGTACCCTTGCGTCGACACTGCGATAAAATCCCCCAGCGTGGACACTGTGATACTGTACCCCAGCGTGGACACTGTGATACTCTACCCCAGCGTGGACGCTGTGATACAATACCCCAGCATGGACACTGAGATACTATACCCCAGCATGGACACTGTGGTACTGTCGCCTAGCGTGGACACTGTGATACCACACCCCAACATGGACATTGTGATACTTACCCCAGCGTGGACACTGCGATACTGTAACCCAGCATGGTCACTGTGATACTATACTCCAGCGTTGACACTGTGATACTGTACCCCAGCGTGGACACTGTGATACTGTACCCCAGCATGCACACTGCGATACTGTACCCCAATATGGACACTGTGATATGATACACCAGCGTGGACACTGTAATACAGTACCCCAGCATGGACACTGTGATACTGTACCCCAGCTTAGACACTGTGATACTGTACTCCAGCATGAACACTGTGATACTGTACCCTAGCGTGGACACTATGATAATATAACCCAGTGTGGACACTGTGATACTGTAACCTAGCATGGACACTGTGATACTATACCTCAGCGTGGACACTGTGATACTATACCCCAGCATGGACACTGTGATATTGTAGCCCAGCGTGGACACTGTGACACTGTACCCCAGCATGGACACTGTGATACTGTACCCCAGCGTGGACACTGTGGTACTATACCCCAGCGTGGACTCTGTGATACAATACCCCAGCATGGACACTGTGATACTGTACCCCAGCGTGGACACTGTGGTACTATACCCCAGCGTAGACTCTGTGATACAATACTCCAGCATGGACACTGTGATACTGTACCCCAGCATGGACACTGTGATACTATACCCCAGCGTGGACACTGTGATTCCCTACCCCAGCATGGACACTGTGACACTGTACCCCAGCATGGACACTGTGATACTGTACCCTAGCGTGGACACTGTGATACAATACCCCAGCATGGACACTGTGATACAGTACCCCAGCGTGGCCACAGTGATACCGTACCCCAGCATGGACACTGTGATACTGTACCCCAGCATGCACACTGCGATACTGTACCCCAGTATGGACACTGTGATATGATACCCCAGCGTGGACACTGAAAAACAGTACCCCAGCATGGACACTGTGATATCGTACCACAGCTTAGGCACTGTGATACTGTACCCCAGCATGGACACTGTGATACTATACCCCAGCATGGACACTGTGATAATACTCCCCAGCGTGGACACTGATATAATACCTCAGCATGGACACTGCGATACTGTACCCCAGCGCGGACACTGCGATACTGTACCCCAGCGTGGACTCGGAGATACTACACCCCAACATGGACATTGTGATACTTACCCCAGCGTGGACACTGCGATACTGTAACCCAGCATGGTCACTGTGATACTATACTCCAGCGTTGACACTGTGATACTGTACCCCAGCGTGGACACTGTGATACAATACCCCAACGTGGACACTGTGGTACTGTAGCCTAGCGTGGACACTGTGATACTATAACCCAACATGGACACTGTGATATAATACCCCAGCGTGGACACTGTGATACTGTACCCCAGCATGGACACTGTGATACAGTACCCCAAAGTGGAGACTGTGATACTGTACCCCAGCATGGACACTGTGATACAATACCCCAACATGGACACTGTGATACTGTACCCCAGCATGGACACTGTGATACAATACCCCAACGTGGACACTGTGATACTGTACCCCAGCATGGACACTGTGATACAGTCCCCTGGCGTGCACCCTGTGATACTGTACCCCAGCGTGGACACTGTGATACAGTACCCCAGCGTGGACGCTGTGATACAATACCCCTGCGTGGACACTGTGATACCGTACCCTTGCGTCAACACTGTGATTCTGTACCCCAGCGTGGACACTGTGATACTGTACGCCAGCGTGGACGCTGTGATACAATACCCCAGCATGGACACTAAGATACAATACCCCAGCGTGGACACTGTGATACTGTACCCCAGCATGGACACTGTGATACTATACCCCAGCATGGGCACTCTGATACTATACACCAGCGTGGACACTGTGATACTGTACCCCAGCGTGGACACTGTGATACTGTACCCCAGCATGCACACTGCGATACTGTACCCCAGTATGGACACTGTGATATGATACCCCAGCGTGGACACTGTAATACAGTACCCCAGCATGGACACTGTGATATCGTACCACAGCTTAGACACTGTGATACTGTACCCCAGCATGGACACTGTGATACTATACCCCAGCATGGACACTGTGATAATACTCCCCAGCGTGGACACTGGTATAATACCTCAGCATGGACACTGTGATACTGTACCGCAGCGTGGACACTGCGATACTGTACCCCAGCATGGACACTGCGATACTGTACCCCAGCGTGGATACGGTGATACTACACCCCAACATGGACATTGTGATACTTACCCCAGCGTGGACACTGCGATACTGTTACCCAGCATGGTCACTGTGATACTATACTCCAGCGTTGACACTGTGATACTGTACCCCAGCGTGGACACTGTGAAACTGTACCCCAGCATGCACACTGCGATACTGTACCCCAGCGTGGACACTGTGATACTGTACCCCAGCATGCACACTGCGATACTGTACCCCAATATGGACACTGTGATATGATACACCAGCGTGGACACTGTAATACAGTACCCCAGCATGGACACTGTGATACTGTACCCCAGCTTAGACACTGTGATACTGTACTCCAGCATGAACACTGTGATACTGTACCCTAGCGTGGACACTATGATAATATAACCCAGTGTGGACACTGTGATACTGTAACCTAGCATGGACACTGTGATACTATACTCAGCGTGGACACTGTGATACTGTACCCCAGCATGGACACTGTGATATTGTAGCCCAGCGTGGACACTGTGACACTGTACCCCAGCATGGACACTGTGATACTGTACCCCAGCGTGGACACTGTGGTACTATACCCCAGCGTGGACTCTGTGATACAATACCCCAGCATGGACACTGTGATACTGTACCCCAGCGTGGACACTGTGGTACTATACCCCAGCGTGGACTCTGTGATACAATACTCCAGCATGGACACTGTGATACTGTACCCCAGCATGGACACTGTGATACTATACCCCAGCGTGGACACTGTGATTCCCTACCCCAGCATGGACACTGTGACACTGTAGCCCAGCATGGACACTGTGATACTGTACCCTAGCGTGGACACTGTGATACAATACCCCAGCATGGACACTGTGATACAGTACCCCAGCGTGGCCACAGTGATACCGTACCCCAGCATGGACACTGTGATACTGTACCCCAGCTTAGACACTGTGATACTGTACTCCAGCATGAACACTGTGATACTGTACCCTAGCGTGGACACGATGATAATATAACCCAGTGTGGACACTGTGATACTGTAACCTAGCATGGACACTGTGATACTATACCTCAGCGTGGACACTGTGATACTATACCCCAGCATGGACACTGTGATATTGTAGCCCAGCGTGGACACTGTGACACTGTACCCCAGCATGGACACTGTGATACTGTACCCCAGCGTGGACACTGTGGTACTATACCCCAGCGTGGACTCTGTGATACAATACCCCAGCATGGACACTGTGATACTGTACCCCAGCGTGGACACTGTGGTACTATACCCCAGCGTAGACTCTGTGATACAATACTCCAGCATGGACACTGTGATACTGTACCCCAGCATGGACACTGTGATACTATACCCCAGCGTGGACACTGTGATTCCCTACCCCAGCATGGACACTGTGACACTGTACCCCAGCATGGACACTGTGATACTGTACCCTAGCGTGGACACTGTGATACAATACCCCAGCATGGACACTGTGATACAGTACCCCAGCGTGGCCACAGTGATACCGTACCCCAGCATGGACACTGTGATACTGTACCCCAGCATGCACACTGCGATACTGTACCCCAGTATGGACACTGTGATATGATACCCCAGCGTGGACACTGAAAAACAGTACCCCAGCATGGACACTGTGATATCGTACCACAGCTTAGGCACTGTGATACTGTACCCCAGCATGGACACTGTGATAATACTCCCCAGCGTGGACACTGATATAATACCTCAGCATGGACACTGCGATACTGTACCCCAGCGCGGACACTGCGATACTGTACCCCAGCATGGACACTGCGATACTGTACCCCAGCGTGGACTCGGAGATACTACACCCCAACATGGACATTGTGATACTTACCCCAGCGTGGACACTGCGATACTGTAACCGAGCATGGTCACTGTGATACTATACTCCAGCGTTGACACTGTGATACTGTACCCCAGCGTGGACACTGTGATACAATACCCCAACGTGGACACTGTGGTACTGTAGCCTAGCGTGGACACTGTGATACTATAACCCAACATGGACACTGTGATATAATACCCCAGCGTGGACACTGTGATACTGTACCCCAGCATGGACACTGTGATACAGTACCCCAAAGTGGAGACTGTGATACTGTACCCCAGCATGGACACTGTGATACAATACCCCAACATGGACACTGTGATACTGTACCCCAGCATGGACACTGTGATACAATACCCCAACGTGGACACTGTGATACTGTACCCCAGCATGGACACTGTGATACAGTCCCCTGGCGTGCACCCTGTGATACTGTACCCCAGCGTGGACACTGTGATACAATACCCCAACGTGGACACTGTGATACCGTACCCTTGCGTCAACACTGTGATTCTGTACCCCAGCGTGGACACTGTGATACTGTACGCCAGCGTGGACGCTGTGATACAATACCCCAGCATGGACACTAAGATACAATACCCCAGCGTGGACACTGTGATACTGTACCCCAGCATGGACACTGTGATACTATACCCCAGCATGGGCACTCTGATACTATACACCAGCGTGGACACTGTGATACTGTACCCCAGCGTGGACACTGTGATACTGTACCCCAGCATGCACACTGCGATACTGTACCCCAGTATGGACACTGTGATATGATACCCCAGCGTGGACACTGTAATACAGTACCCCAGCATGGACACTGTGATATCGTACCACAGCTTAGACACTGTGATACTGTACCCCAGCATGGACACTGTGATACTATACCCTAGCATGGACACTGTGATAATACTCCCCAGCGTGGACACTGGTATAATACCTCAGCATGGACACTGTGATACTGTACCGCAGCGTGGACACTGCGATACTGTACCCCAGCATGGACACTGCGATACTGTACCCCAGCGTGGATACGGTGATACTACACCCCAACATGGACATTGTGATACTTACCCCAGCGTGGACACTGCGATACTGTTACCCAGCATGGTCACTGTGATACTATACTCCAGCGTTGACACTGTGATACTGTACCCCAGCGTGGACACTGTGATACTGTACCCCAGCATGCACACTGCGATACTGTACCCCAGCGTGGACACTGTGATACTGTACCCCAGCATGCACACTGCGATACTGTACCCCAATATGGACACTGTGATATGATACACCAGCGTGGACACTGTAATACAGTACCCCAGCATGGACACTGTGATACTGTACCCCAGCTTAGACACTGTGATACTGTACTCCAGCATGAACACTGTGATACTGTACCCTAGCGTGGACACTATGATAATATAACCCAGTGTGGACACTGTGATACTGTAACCTAGCATGGACACTGTGATACTATACTCAGCGTGGACACTGTGATACTGTACCCCAGCATGGACACTGTGATATTGTAGCCCAGCGTGGACACTGTGACACTGTACCCCAGCATGGACACTGTGATACTGTACCCCAGCGTGGACACTGTGGTACTATACCCCAGCGTGGACTCTGTGATACAATACCCCAGCATGGACACTGTGATACTGTACCCCAGCGTGGACACTGTGGTACTATACCCCAGCGTGGACTCTGTGATACAATACTCCAGCATGGACACTGTGATACTGTACCCCAGCATGGACACTGTGATACTATACCCCAGCGTGGACACTGTGATTCCCTACCCCAGCATGGACACTGTGACACTGTAGCCCAGCATGGACACTGTGACACTGTACCCCAGCATGGACACTGTGATACTGTACCCTAGCGTGGACACTGTGATACAATACCCCAGCATGGACACTGTGATACAGTACCCCAGCGTGGCCACAGTGATACCGTACCCCAGCATGGACACTGTGATACTGTACCCCAGCATGCACACTGCGATACTGTACCCCAGTATGGACACTGTGATATGATACCCCAGCGTGGACACTGAAAAACAGTACCCCAGCATGGACACTGTGATACCGTACCCCAGCATGGACACTGAGATACTATACCCCAGCATGGACACTGTGGTACTGTCGCCTAGCGTGGACACTGTGACACTGTACCCCAGCATGGACACTGTGATACTGTACCCCAGCGTGGACACTGTGATACTGTACCCCAGCATGGACACTGTGATACTATACCCCAACGTGGACACTGTGATATTATACCCCAGCGTGGACACTGTGATACTGTACCCCAGCATGGACACTGTGATACAGTACCCCAACGTGGACACTGTGATACTGTACCCCAGCATGGACACTGTGATACAATACCCCAGCGTGGACTCTGTGATACAATACCCCAGCATGGACACTGTGATACTACACCCCAACATGGACATTGTGATACTTACCCCAGCGTGGACACTGCGATACTGTAACCCAGCATGGTCACTGTGATACTATACTCCAGCGTTGACACTGTGATACTGTACCCCAGCGTGGACACTGTGATACTGTACCCCAGCATGCACACTGCGATACTGTACCCCAATATGGACACTGTGATATGATACACCAGCGTGGACACTGTAATACAGTACCCCAGCATGGACACTGTGATACTGTACCCCAGCTTAGACACTGTGATACTGTACTCCAGCATGAACACTGTGATACTGTACCCTAGCGTGGACACTATGATAATATAACCCAGTGTGGACACTGTGATACTGTAACCTAGCATGGACACTGTGATACTATACCTCAGCGTGGACACTGTGATACTATACCCCAGCATGGACACTGTGATATTGTAGCCCAGCGTGGACACTGTGACACTGTACCCCAGCATGGACACTGTGATACTGTACCCCAGCGTGGACACTGTGGTACTATACCCCAGCGTGGACTCTGTGATACAATACCCCAGCATGGACACTGTGATACTGTACCCCAGCGTGGACACTGTGGTACTATACCCCAGCGTGGACTCTGTGATACAATACTCCAGCATGGACACTGTGATACTGTACCCCAGCATGGACACTGTGATACTATACCCCAGCGTGGACACTGTGATTCCCTACCCCAGCATGGACACTGTGACACTGTAGCCCAGCATGGACACTGTGATACTGTACCCTAGCGTGGACACTGTGATACAATACCCCAGCATGGACACTGTGATACAGTACCCCAGCGTGGCCACAGTGATACCGTGCCCCAGCATGGACACTGTGATACTGTACCCCAGCATGCACACTGCGATACTGTACCCCAGTATGGACACTGTGATATGATACCCCAGCGTGGACACTGAAAAACAGTACCCCAGCATGGACACTGTGATATCGTACCACAGCTTAGGCACTGTGATACTGTACCCCAGCATGGACACTGTGATACTATACCCCAGCATGGACACTGTGATAATACTCCCCAGCGTGGACACTGATATAATACCTCAGCATGGACACTGCGATACTGTACCCCAGCGCGGACACTGCGATACTGTACCCCAGCATGGACACTGCGATACTGTACCCCAGCGTGGACTCGGAGATACTACACCCCAACATGGACATTGTGATACTTACCCCAGCGTGGACACTGCGATACTGTAACCCAGCATGGTCACTGTGATACTATACTCCAGCGTTGACACTGTGATACTGTACCCCAGCGTGGACACTGTGATACAATACCCCAACGTGGACACTGTGGTACTGTAGCCTAGCGTGGACACTGTGATACTATAACCCAACATGGACACTGTGATATAATACCCCAGCGTGGACACTGTGATACTGTACCCCAGCATGGACACTGTGATACAGTACCCCAAAGTGGAGACTGTGATACTGTACCCCAGCATGGACACTGTGATACAATACCCCAACATGGACACTGTGATACTGTACCCCAGCATGGACACTGTGATACAATACCCCAACGTGGACACTGTGATACTGTACCCCAGCATGGACACTGTGATACAGTCCCCTGGCGTGCACCCTGTGATACTGTACCCCAGCGTGGACACTGTGATACAGTACCCCAGCGTGGACGCTGTGATACAATACCCCTGCGTGGACACTGTGATACCGTACCCTTGCGTCAACACTGTGATTCTGTACCCCAGCGTGGACACTGTGATACTGTACGCCAGCGTGGACGCTGTGATACAATACCCCAGCATGGACACTGTGATACAATACCCCAGCGTGGACACTGTGATACTGTACCCCAGCATGGACACTGTGATACTATACCCCAGCATGGGCACTCTGATACTATACACCAGCGTGGACACTGTGATACTGTACCCCAGCGTGGACACTGTGATACTGTACCCCAGCATGCACACTGCGATACTGTACCCCAGTATGGACACTGTGATATGATACCCCAGCGTGGACACTGTAATACAGTACCCCAGCATGGACACTGTGATATCGTACCACAGCTTAGACACTGTGATACTGTACCCCAGCATGGACACTGTGATACTATACCCCAGCATGGACATTGTGATAATACTCCCCAGCGTGGACACTGGTATAATACCTCAGCATGGACACTGTGATACTGTACCGCAGCGTGGACACTGCGATACTGTACCCCAGCATGGACACTGCGATACTGTACCCCAGCGTGGATACGGTGATACTACACCCCAACATGGACATTGTGATACTTACCCCAGCGTGGACACTGCGATACTGTTACCCAGCATGGTCACTGTGATACTATACTCCAGCGTTGACACTGTGATACTGTACCCCAGCGTGGACACTGTGATATTGTACCCCAGCATGCACACTGCGATACTGTACCCCAGCGTGGACACTGTGATACTGTACCCCAGCATGCACACTGCGATACTGTACCCCAATATGGACACTGTGATATGATACACCAGCGTGGACACTGTAATACAGTACCCCAGCATGGACACTGTGATACTGTACCCCAGCTTAGACACTGTGATACTGTACTCCAGCATGAACACTGTGATACTGTACCCTAGCGTGGACACTATGATAATATAACCCAGTGTGGACACTGTGATACTGTAACCTAGCATGGACACTGTGATACTATACTCAGCGTGGACACTGTGATACTGTACCCCAGCATGGACACTGTGATATTGTAGCCCAGCGTGGACACTGTGACACTGTACCCCAGCATGGACACTGTGATACTGTACCCCAGCGTGGACACTGTGGTACTATACCCCAGCGTGGACTCTGTGATACAATACCCCAGCATGGACACTGTGATACTGTACCCCAGCGTGGACACTGTGGTACTATACCCCAGCGTGGACTCTGTGATACAATACTCCAGCATGGACACTGTGATACTGTACCCCAGCATGGACACTGTGATACTATACCCCAGCGTGGACACTGTGATTCCCTACCCCAGCATGGACACTGTGACACTGTAGCCCAGCATGGACACTGTGACACTGTACCCCAGCATGGACACTGTGATACTGTACCCTAGCGTGGACACTGTGATACAATACCCCAGCATGGACACTGTGATACAGTACCCCAGCGTGGCCACAGTGATACCGTACCCCAGCATGGACACTGTGATACTGTACCCCAGCATGCACACTGCGATACTGTACCCCAGTATGGACACTGTGATATGATACCCCAGCGTGGACACTGAAAAACAGTACCCCAGCATGGACACTGTGATATCGTACCACAGCTTAGGCACTGTGATACTGTACCCCAGCATGGACACTGTGATACTATACCCCAGCATGGACACTGTGATAATACTCCCCAGCGTGGACACTGATATAATACCTCAGCATGGACACTGCGATACTGTACCCCAGCGCGGACACTGCGATACTGTACCCCAGCATGGACACTGCGATACTGTACCCCAGCGTGGACTCGGAGATACTACACCCCAACATGGACATTGTGATACTTACCCCAGCGTGGACACTGCGATACTGTAACCCAGCATGGTCACTGTGATACTATACTCCAGCGTTGACACTGTGATACTGTACCCCAGCGTGGACACTGTGATACAATACCCCAACGTGGACAATGTGATACTGTACCCCAGCGTGGACATTGCGATACTGTACCCCCGCATGGACACTGTAATACCGTACCCCAGCGTGGACACTGTGATACTGTACCCCAGCATGGACACTGTGATACAGTACCCCAACGTGGACACTGTGATACTGTACCCCAGCATGGACACTGTGATACAATACCCCAACATGGACACTGTGATACTGTACCCCAGCATGGACACTGTGATACAATACCCCAACGTGGACACTGTGATACTGTACCCCAGCATGGACACTGTGATACAGTCCCCTGGCGTGCACCCTGTGATACTGTACCCCAGCGTGGACACTGTGATACAGTACCCCAGCGTGGACGCTGTGATACAATACCCCTGCGTGGACACTGTGATACCGTACCCTTGCGTCAACACTGTGATTCTGTACCCCAGCGTGGACACTGTGATACTGTACCCCAGCATGGACACTGTGATACAATACCCCAGCATGGACACTGTAATACTGTACCCCAGCATGGACTCTGCGATACTGTACCCCAGCATGGACACTATGATACAATACCCCAACGTGGACACTGTGATACAGTACCCCAGCGTGGACGCTGTGATACAATACCCCTGCGTGGACACTGTGATACCGTACCCTTGCGTCAACACTGTGATTCTGTACCCCAGCGTGGACACTGTGATACTGTACGCCAGCGTGGACGCTGTGATACAATACCCCAGCATGGACACTGAGATACTATACCCCATCATGGACACTGTGGTACTGTAGCCTAGCATGGACACTGTGATACTATAACCCAGCGTGGACACTCTGATACTATGCCCCAGCATGGACACTGTGATACAATACCACAGCATGGACACTGTGATACCGTACCCCAGCGTGGACAATGTGATACTGTACCCCAGCGTGGACATTGCGATACTGTACCCCCGCATGGACACTGTAATACCGTACCCCAGAGTGGACACTGGGATACAATACCCCAGCATGGACACTGTGATACAGTCCCCTAGCGTGCACCCTGTGATACTGTACCCCAGCGTGGACACTGTGATACTGTACCCCAGCATGGACACTGTGATACCTTACCCTTGCGTCGACACTGCGATAAAATCCCCCAGCGTGGACACTGTGATACTGTACCCCAACGTGGACACTGTGATATTATACCCCAGCGTGGACACTGTGATACTGTACCCCAGCATGGACACTGTGATACTGTACCCCAACGTGGACACTGTGATACTGTACCCCAGCATGGACACTGTGATACAATACCCCAACGTGGACACTGTGATACTGTACCCCAGCATGGACACTGTGATACAGTCCCCTAGCGTGCACCCTGTGATACTGTACCCCAGCGTGGACACTGTGATACTGTACCCCAGCATGGACACTGTGATACCGTACCCCAGCATGGACACTGAGATACTATACCCCAGCATGGACACTGTGGTACTGTCGCCTAGCATTGAAAACTGTGATACTATAACCCAGCGTGGACACTGTGATACTATACCCCAACGTGGACACTGTGATATTATGCCCCAGCGTGGACACTGTGATACTGTACCCCAGCATGGACACTGTGATACTATACCTCAACGTGGACACTGTGATATTATACCCCAGCGTGGACACTGTGATACTGTACCCCAGCATGGACACTGTGATACAGTACCCCAACGTGGACACTGTGATACTGTACCCCAGCATGGACACTGTGATACAATACCCCAACGTGGACACTGTGATACTGTACCCCAGCATGGACACTGTGATACTGTACCCCAGCGTGGACACTGTGATACAGTCCCCTAGCGTGCACCCTGTGATACTGTACCCCAGCGTGGACACTGTGATACTGTACCCCAGCGTGGACGCTGTGATACAATACCCCAGCGTGGACACTGTGATACCGTACCCCAGCATGGACACTGTGATACAGTACCCCAACGTGGACACTGTGATACTGTACCCCAGCATGGACACTGTGATACAATACCCCAGCATGGACACTGTGATACTGTACCCCAGCGTGGTCTCTGTGATACTGTACCCCAGCATGGACACTATCAAACAGTACCCCAACGTGGACACTGTGATACTGTACCGCAGCATGGACACTGTGATACAATACCCCAGTATGGACACTGTAATACTGTACCCCAGCATGGACTCTGCGATACTGTACCCCAGCATGGACACTATGATACAATACCCCAACGTGGACACTGTGATACTGTACCCCACCGTGGACACTGTGATACCGTACCCCTGCGTCGACACTGCGATACAATCCCCCAGCATGGACACTGTGATACAGTACCCCAACGTGGACACTGTGATACTGTATCCCAGCATGGACACTGTGATACAATACCCCAACGTGGACACTGTGATACTGTACCCCAGCTTGGACACTGTGATACTGTACCCCAGCATGGACACTGTGATACAGTCCCCTAGCGTGCACCCTGTGATACTGTACCCCAGCATGGACACTGTGATACTGTACCCCAGCAAGGACTCTGTGATACTGTACCCCAGCATGGACACTGTGATACCATACCCCAACGTGGACACTGTGATATTATACCCCAGCGTGGACACTGTGATACTGTACCCCAGCGTGGACACTGTGACAGCGTACCCCAGCATGGACACTGTGATACTGTACCCCAGCGTGGACACTGTGATACTATACCCCATCGTGGACACTGTGATATTATACCCCAGCGTGGACACTGTGATACTGTACCCCAGCGTGGACACTGTGATAGCGTACCCCAGCATGGACACTGTGATACTGTACCCCAGCATGGACACTGTGATACTATAACCCAGCGTGGACACTGTGATACTATACCCCAACGTGGACACTGTGATATTATGCCCCAGCGTGGACACTGTGATACTGTACCCCAGCATGGACACTGTGATACAATCCCCCAGCATGGACACTGTGGTACGGTAGCCTAGCATGGACACTGTGATAATATAACCCAACGTGGACACTGTGATATTATACCCCTGCAGGGACAATGTGATACTGTACCCCAGCGTGGACATTGCGATACTGTACCCCCGCATGGACACTGTAATACCGTACCCCAGAGTGGACACTGGGATACAATACCCCAGCATGGACACTGTGATACTGGACCCCAGCATGGACACTGTGATACAGTCCCCTAGCATGCACCCTGTGATACTGTACCCCAGCGTGGACACTGTGATACTGTACCCCAGCATGGACACTGTGATACCGTACCCTTGCGTCGACACTGCGATAAAATCCCCCAGCGTGGACACTGTGATACTGTACCCCAGCGTGGACGCTGTGATACAATACCCCAGCATGGACACTGTGATACCGTACCCCAGCATGGACACTGAGATACTATACCCCAGCATGGACACTGTGGTACTGTAGCCTAGCGTGGACACTGTGATACTATAACCCAGCGTGGACACTGTGATACTATACCCCAACGTGGACACTGTGATATTATGCCCCAGCGTGGACACTGTGATACTGTACCCCAGCATGGACACTGTGATACTATACCCCAACGTGGACACTGTGATATTATACCCCAGCGTGGACACTGTGATACTGTACCGCAGCATGGACACTGTGATACAGTACCCCAGCGTGGACACTGTGATACCGTACCCCAGCATGGACACTGTGATACAGTACCCCAACGTGGACACTGTGATACTGTACCCCAGCATGGACACTGTGATACAATACCCCAGCATGGACACTGTGATACTGTACCCCAGCGTGGACACTGTGATACTGTACCCCAGCATGGACACTATCACACAATACCCCAACGTGGACACTGTGATACCGTACCCCAGCATGGACACTGTGATACAGTACCCCAACGTGGACACTGTGATACTGTACCCCAGCATGGACACTGTGATACAATACCCCAGCATGGACACTGTAATACTGTACCCCAGCATGGACTCTGCGATACTGTACCCCAGCATGGACACTATGATACAATACCCCAACGTGGACACTGTGATACTGTACCCCAGCGTGGACACTGTGATACCGTACCCCTGCGTCGACACTGCGATACAATCCCCCAGCGTGGACACTGTGATACAGTACGCCAACGTGGACACTGTGATACTGTATCCCAGCATGGACACTGTGATACAATACCCCAACGTGGACACTGTGATACTGTACCCCAGCATGGTCACTGTGATACTGTACCCCAGCATGGACACTGTGATACAGTTCCCTAGCGTGCACCCTGTGATACTGTACCCCAGCGTGGACACTGTGATACTGTACCCCAGCGTGGACGCTGTGATACAATACCCCAGCGTGGACACTGTGATACCGTACCCCAGCATGGACACTGTGATACAATAACCCAGCATGGACACTGTGATACTGTACCCCAGCATGGACACTGTAATACTGTACCCCAGCATGGACTCTGCGATACTGTACCCCAGCATGGACACTATGATACAATACCCCAACGTGGACACTGTGATACTGTACCCCAGCGTGGACACTGTGATACCGTACCCCTGCGTCGACACTGCGATACAATCCCCCAGCGTGGACACTGTGATACAGTACGCCAACGTGGACACTGTGATACTGTATCCCAGCATGGACACTGTGATACAATACCCCAACGTGGACACTGTGATACTGTACCCCAGCATGGACACTGTGATACTGTACCCCAGCATGGACACTGTGATACAGTTCCCTAGCGTGCACCCTGTGATACTGTACCCCAGCGTGGACACTGTGATACTGTACCCCAGCGTGGACGCTGTGATACAATACCCCAGCGTGGACACTGTGATACCGTACCCCAGCATGGACACTGTGATACAATAACCCAGCATGGACACTGTGATACTGTACCCCAGCATGGACTCTGTGATACTGTACCCCAGCATGGACACTGTGATACAATACCCCAACGTGGACACTGTGATACTGTACCCCAGCATGGTCACTGTGATACTGTACCCCAGCATGGACACTGTGATACAGTCCCCTAGCGTGCACCCTGTGATACTGTACCCCAGCATGGACACTGTGATACTGTACCCCAGCATGGACACTGTGATACAGTCCCCTAGCGTGCACCCTGTGATACTGTACCCCAGCATGGACACTGTGATACTGTACCCCAGCAAGGACTCTGTGATACTGTACCCCAGCATGGACACTGTGATACTATACCCCAACGTGGACACTGTGATATTATACCCCAGCGTGGACACTGTGATACTGTACCCCAGCGTGGACACTGTGATAGCGTACCCCAGCATGGACACTGTGATACTGTACCCCAGCGTGGACACTGTGATACTATACCCCAACGTGGACACTGTGATATTATACCCCAGCGTGGACACTGTGATACTGTAACCCAGCGTGGACACTGTGATAGCGTACCCCAGCATGGACACTGTGATACTGTACCCCAGCATGGACACTGTGATACTATAACCCAGCGTGGACACTGTGATACTATACCCCAACGTGGACACTGTGATATTATGCCCCAGCGTGGACACTGTGATACTGTACCCCAGCATGGACACTGTGATACAATCCCCCAGCATGGACACTGTGGTACGGTAGCCTAGCATGGACACTGTGATAATATAACCCAACGTGGACACTGTGATATTATACCCCTGCAGGGACAATGTGATACTGTACCCCAGCGTGGACATTGCGATACTGTACCCCCGCATGGACACTGTAATACCGTACCCCAGAGTGGACACTGGGATACAATACCCCAGCATGGACACTGTGATACTGGACCCCAGCATGGACACTGTGATACAGTCCCCTAGCATGCACCCTGTGATACTGTACCCCAGCGTGGACACTGTGATACGGTACCCCAGCATGGACACTGTGATACCGTACCCTTGCGTCGACACTGCGATAAAATCCCCCAGCGTGGACACTTTGATACTGTACCCCAGCGTGGACGCTGTGATACAATACCCCAGCATGGACACTGTGATACCGTACCCCAGCATGGACACTGAGATACTATACCCCAGCATGGACACTGTGGTACTGTAGCCTAGCGTGGACACTGTGATACTATAACCCAGCGTGGACACTGTGATACTATACCCCAACGTGGACACTGTGATATTATGCCCCAGCGTGGACACTGTGATACTGTACCCCAGCATGGACACTGTGATACTATACCCCAACGTGGACACTGTGATATTATACCCCAGCGTGGACACTGTGATACTGTACCCCAGCATGGACACTGTGATACAGTACCCCAGCGTGGACACTGTGATACCGTACCCCAGCATGGACACTGTGATACAGTACCCCAACGTGGACACTGTGATACTGTACCCCAGCATGGACACTGTGATACAATACCCCAGCATGGACACTGTGATACTGTACCCCAGCGTGGACTCTGTGATACTGTACCCCAGCATGGACACTATCACACAATACCCCAACGTGGACACTGTGATACCGTACCCCAGCATGGACACTGTGATACAGTACCCCAACGTGGACACTGTGATACTGTACCCCAGCATGGACACTGTGATACAATACCCCAGCATGGACACTGTAATACTGTACCCCAGCATGGACTCTGCGATACTGTACCCCAGCATGGACACTATGATACAATACCCCAACGTGGACACTGTGATACTGTACCCCACCGTGGACACTGTGATACCGTACCCCTGCGTCGACACTGCGATACAATCCCCCAGCATGGACACTGTGATACAGTACCCCAACGTGGACACTGTGATACTGTATCCCAGCATGGACACTGTGATACAATACCCCAACGTGGACACTGTGATACTGTACCCCAGCTTGGTCACTGTGATACTGTACCCCAGCATGGACACTGTGATACAGTCCCCTAGCGTGCACCCTGTGATACTGTACCCCAGCATGGACACTGTGATACTGTACCCCAGCAAGGACTCTGTGATACTGTACCCCAGCATGGACACTGTGATACCATACCCCAACGTGGACACTGTGATATTATACCCCAGCGTGGACACTGTGATACTGTACCCCAGCGTGGACACTGTGACAGCGTACCCCAGCATGGACACTGTGATACTGTACCCCAGCGTGGACACTGTGATACTATACCCCAACGTGGACACTGTGATATTATACCCCAGCGTGGACACTGTGATACTGTACCCCAGCGTGGACACTGTGATAGCGTACCCCAGCATGGACACTGTGATACTGTACCCCAGCATGGACACTGTGATACTATAACCCAGCGTGGACACTGTGATACTATACCCCAACGTGGACACTGTGATATTATGCCCCAGCGTGGACACTGTGATACTGTACCCCAGCATGGACACTGTGATACAATCCCCCAGCATGGACACTGTGGTACGGTAGCCTAGCATGGACACTGTGATAATATAACCCAACGTGGACACTGTGATATTATACCCCTGCAGGGACAATGTGATACTGTACCCCAGCGTGGACATTGCGATACTGTACCCCAGCGTGGACACTGTGATACCGTACCCCAGCATGGACACTGTGATACAGTACCCCAACGTGGACACTGTGATACTGTACCCCAGCATGGACACTGTGATACAATACCCCAGCATGGACACTGTGATACTGTACCCCAGCGTGGACTCTGTGATACTGTACCCCAGCATGGACACTATCACACAATACCCCAACGTGGACACTGTGATACCGTACCCCAGCATGGACACTGTGATACAGTACCCCAACGTGGACACTGTGATACTGTACCCCAGCATGGACACTGTGATACAATACCCCAGCATGGACACTGTAATACTGTACCCCAGCATGGACTCTGCGATACTGTACCCCAGCATGGACACTATGATACAATACCCCAACGTGGACACTGTGATACTGTACCCCACCGTGGACACTGTGATACCGTACCCCTGCGTCGACACTGCGATACAATCCCCCAGCATGGACACTGTGATACAATACCCCAACGTGGACACTGTGATACTGTATCCCAGCATGGACACTGTGATACAATACCCCAACGTGGACACTGTGATACTGTACCCCAGCTTGGTCACTGTGATACTGTACCCCAGCATGGACACTGTGATACAGTCCCCTAGCGTGCACCCTGTGATACTGTACCCCAGCATGGACACTGTGATACTGTACCCCAGCAAGGACTCTGTGATACTGTACCCCAGCATGGACACTGTGATACCATACCCCAACGTGGACACTGTGATATTATACCCCAGCGTGGACACTGTGATACTGTACCCCAGCGTGGACACTGTGACAGCGTACCCCAGCATGGACACTGTGATACTGTACCCCAGCGTGGACACTGTGATACTATACCCCAACGTGGACACTGTGATATTATACCCCAGCGTGGACACTGTGATACTGTACCCCAGCGTGGACACTGTGATAGCGTACCCCAGCATGGACACTGTGATACTGTACCCCAGCATGGACACTGTGATACTATAACCCAGCGTGGACACTGTGATACTATACCCCAACGTGGACACTGTGATATTATGCCCCAGCGTGGACACTGTGATACTGTACCCCAGCATGGACACTGTGATACAATCCCCCAGCATGGACACTGTGGTACGGTAGCCTAGCATGGACACTGTGATAATATAACCCAACGTGGACACTGTGATATTATACCCCTGCAGGGACAATGTGATACTGTACCCCAGCGTGGACATTGCGATACTGTACCCCCGCATGGACACTGTAATACCGTACCCCAGAGTGGACACTGTGATACTATAACCCAGCGTGGACACTGTGATACTATACCCCAACGTGGACACTGTGATATTATGCCCCAGCGTGGACACTGTGATACTGTACCCCAGCATGGACACTGTGATACAATACCCCAACGTGGACACTGTGATACTGTACCCCAGCATGGTCACTGTGATACTGTACCCCAGCATGGACACTGTGATACAGTTCCCTAGCGTGCACCCTGTGATACTGTACCCCAGCGTGGACACTGTGATACTGTACCCCAGCGTGGACGCTGTGATACAATACCCCAGCGTGGACACTGTGATACCGTACCCCAGCATGGACACTGTGATACAATAACCCAGCATGGACACTGTGATACTGTACCCCAGCATGGACTCTGTGATACTGTACCCCAGCATGGACACTGTGATACAATACCCCAACGTGGACACTGTGATACTGTACCCCAGCATGGTCACTGTGATACTGTACCCCAGCATGGACACTGTGATACAGTCCCCTAGCGTGCACCCTGTGATACTGTACCCCAGCATGGACACTGTGATACTGTACCCCAGCATGGACACTGTGATACAGTCCCCTAGCGTGCACCCTGTGATACTGTACCCCAGCATGGACACTGTGGTACTGTCGCCTAGCATTGAAAACTGTGATACTATAACCCAGCGTGGACACTGTGATACTATACCCCAACGTGGACACTGTGATATTATGCCCCAGCGTGGACACTGTGATACTGTACCCCAGCATGGACACTGTGATACTATACCTCAACGTGGACACTGTGATATTATACCCCAGCGTGGACACTGTGATACTGTACCCCAACATGGACACTGTGATACAGTACCCCAACGTGGACACTGTGATACTGTACCCCAGCATGGACACTGTGATACAATACCCCAACGTGGACACTGTGATACTGTACCCCAGCATGGACACTGTGATACAGTCCCCTAGCGTGCACCCTGTGATACTGTACCCCAGCGTGGACACTGTGATACTGTACCCCAGCGTGGACGCTGTGATACAATACCCCAACGTGGACACTGTGATATTATACCCCAGCGTGGACACTGTGATACTGTACCCCAGCGTGGACACTGTGATAGCGTACCCCAGCATGGACACTGTGATACTGTACCCCAGCGTGGACACTGTGATACTATACCCCAACGTGGACACTGTGATATTATACCCCAGCGTGGACACTGTGATACTGTACCCCAGCGTGGACACTGTGATAGCGTACCCCAGCATGGACACTGTGATACTGTACCCCAGCATGGACACTGTGATACTATAACCCAGCGTGGACACTGTGATACTATACCCCAACGTGGACACTGTGATATTATGCCCCAGCGTGGACACTGTGATACTGTACCCCAGCATGGACACTGTGATACAATCCCCCAGCATGGACACTGTGGTACGGTAGCCTAGCATGGACACTGTGATAATATAACCCAACGTGGACACTGTGATATTATACCCCTGCAGGGACAATGTGATACTGTACCCCAGCGTGGACATTGCGATACTGTACCCCCGCATGGACACTGTAATACCGTACCCCAGAGTGGACACTGGGATACAATACCCCAGCATGGACACTGTGATACTGGACCCCAGCATGGACACTGTGATACAGTCCCCTAGCATGCACCCTGTGATACTGTACCCCAGCGTGGACA
This sequence comes from Hemiscyllium ocellatum, assembly GCF_020745735.1. Lineage (NCBI taxonomy): Eukaryota > Metazoa > Chordata > Chondrichthyes > Orectolobiformes > Hemiscylliidae > Hemiscyllium > Hemiscyllium ocellatum. The sequence goes on from NC_083414.1 coordinate 65,149,795, forward strand.
CTGTGATACTGTACCCCAGCATGGACACTGTGATACCGTACCCTTGCGTCGACACTGCGATAAAATCCCCCAGCGTGGACACTGTGATACTGTACCCCAGCGTGGACGCTGTGATACAATACCCCAGCATGGACACTGTGATACCGTACCCCAGCATGGACACTGAGATACTATACCCCAGCATGGACACTGTGGTACTGTAGCCTAGCGTGGACACTGTGATACTATAACCCAGCGTGGACACTGTGATACTGTACCCCAACGTGGACACTGTGATATTATGCCCCAGCGTGGACACTGTGATAGCGTACCCCAGCGTGGACACTGTGATAGCGTACCCCAGCATGGACACTGTGATACTGTACCCCAGCATGGACACTGTGATACTATAACCCAGCGTGGACACTGTGATACTATACCCCAACGTGGACACTGTGATATTATGCCCCAGCGTGGACACTGTGATACTGTACCCCAGCATGGACACTGTGATACAATCCCCCAGCATGGACACTGTGGTACGGTAGCCTAGCATGGACACTGTGATAATATAACCCAACGTGGACACTGTGATATTATACCCCTGCAGGGACAATGTGATACTGTACCCCAGCGTGGACATTGCGATACTGTACCCCCGCATGGACACTGTAATACCGTACCCCAGAGTGGACACTGGGATACAATACCCCAGCATGGACACTGTGATACTGGACCCCAGCATGGACACTGTGATACAGTCCCCTAGCATGCACCCTGTGATACTGTACCCCAGCGTGGACACTGTGATACTGTACCCCAGCATGGACACTGTGATACCGTACCCTTGCGTCGACACTGCGATAAAATCCCCCAGCATGGACACTGTGATACTGTACCCCAGCGTGGACGCTGTGATACAATACCCCAGCATGGACACTGTGATACCGTACCCCAGCATGGACACTGAGATACTATACCCCAGCATGGACACTGTGGTACTGTAGCCTAGCGTGGACACTGTGATACTATAACCCAGCGTGGACACTGTGATACTATACCCCAACGTGGACACTGTGATATTATGCCCCAGCGTGGACACTGTGATACTGTACCCCAGCATGGACACTGTGATACTATACCCCAACGTGGACACTGTGATATTATACCCCAGCGTGGACACTGTGATACTGTACCCCAGCATGGACACTGTGATACAGTACCCCAGCGTGGACACTGTGATACCGTACCCCAGCATGGACACTGTGATACAGTACCCCAACGTGGACACTGTGATACTGTACCCCAGCATGGACACTGTGATACAATACCCCAGCATGGACACTGTGATACTGTATCCCAGCGTGGACTCTGTGATACTGTACCCCAGCATGGACAGTATCACACAATACCCCAACGTGGACACTGTGATACCATACCCCAGCATGGACACTGTGATACAGTACCCCAACGTGGACACTGTGATACTGTACCCCAGCATGGACACTGTGATACAATACCCCAGCATGGACACTGTAATACTGTACCCCAGCATGGACTCTGCGATACTGTACCCCAGCATGGACACTATGATACAATACCCCAACGTGGACACTGTGATACTGTACCCCAGCGTGGACACTGTGATACCGTACCCCTGCGTCGACACTGCGATACAATCCCCCAGCGTGGACACTGTGATACAGTACGCCAACGTGGACACTGTGATACTGTATCCCAGCATGGACACTGTGATACAATACCCCAACGTGGACACTGTGATACTGTACCCCAGCTTGGTCACTGTGATACTGTACTCCAGCGTGGACGCTGTGATACAATACCCCAGCGTGGACACTGTGATACCGTACCCCAGCATGGACACTGTGATACAATAACCCAGCATGGACACTGTGATACTGTACCCCAGCATGGACTCTGTGATACTGTACCCCAGCATGGACACTGTGATACAATACCCCAACGTGGACACTGTGATACTGTACCCCAGCATGGTCACTGTGATACTGTACCCCAGCATGGACACTGTGATACAGTCCCCTAGCGTGCACCCTGTGATACTGGACCCCAGCATGGACACTGTGATACTGTACCCCAGCAAGGACTCTGTGATACTGTACCCCAGCATGGACACTATGATACAGTACTCCAACGTGGACACTGTGATACTGTACCCCAGCGTGGACACTGTGATACTATACCCCAACGTGGACACTGTGATATTATACCCCAGCGTGGACACTGTGATACTGTACCCCAGCGTGGACACTGTGATAGCGTACCCCAGCATGGACACTGTGATACTGTACCCCAGCATGGACACTGTGATACTATAACCCAGCGTGGACACTGTGATACTATACCCCAACATGGACACTGTGATATTATGCCCCAGCGTGGACACTGTGATACTGTACCCCAGCATGGACACTGTGATACAATCCCCCAGCATGGACACTGTGGTACGGTAGCCTAGCATGGACACTGTGATAATATAACCCAACGTGGACACTGTGATATTATACCCCTGCAGGGACAATGTGATACTGTACCCCAGCGTGGACATTGCAATACTGTACCCCTGCATGGACACTGTAATAAGGTACCCCAGAGTGGACACTGGGATACAATACCCCAGCATGGACACTGTGATACTGGACCCCAGCATGGACACTGTGATACAGTCCCCTAGCGTGCACCCTGTGATACTGTACCCCAGCGTGGACACTGTGATACTGTACCCCAGCATGGACACTGTGATACCGTACCCTTGCGTCGACACTGCGATAAAATCCCCCAGCGTGGACACTGTGATACTGTACCCCAGCGTGGACGCTGTGATACAATACCCCAGCATGGACACTGTGATACCGTACCCCAGCATGGACACTGAGATACTATACCCCAGCATGGACACTGTGGTACTGTAGCCTAGCGTGGACACTGTGATACTATAACCCAGCGTGGACACTGTGATACTATACCCCAACGTGGACACTGTGATATTATGCCCCAGCGTGGACACTGTGATACTGCACCCCAGCATGGACACTGTGATACTATACCCCAACGTGGACACTGTGATATTATACCCCAACGTGGACACTGTGATACTGTACCCCAGCATGGACACTGTGATACAGTACCCCAGCGTGGACACTGTGATACCGTGCCCCAGCATGGACACTGTGATACAGTACCCCAATGTGGACACTGTGATACTGTACCCCAGCATGGACACTGTGATACAATACCCCAGCATGGACACTGTGATACTGTACCCCAGCGTGGACTCTGTGATACTGTACCCCAGCATGGACACTATCAAACAATACCCCAACGTGGACACTGTGATACCGTACCCCAGCATGGACACTGTGATACAGTACCCCAACGTGGACACTGTGATACTGTACCCCAGCATGGACACTGTGATACAATACCCCAGCATGGACACTGTAATACTGTACCCCAGCATGGACTCTGCGATACTGTACCCCAGCATGGACACTATGATACAATACCCCAACGTGGACACTGTGATACTGTACCCCAGCGTGGACACTGTGATACCGTACCCCTGCGTCGACACTGTGATACTGTATCCCACCATGGACACTGTGATACAATACCCCAACGTGGACACTGTGATACTGTACCCCAGCATGGACACTGTGATACAGTCCCCTAGCGTGCACCCTGTGATACTGTACCCCAGCGTGGACACTGTGATACTGTACCCCAGCGTGGACGCTGTGATACAATACCCCAGCGTGGACACTGTGATACCGTACCCCAGCATGGACACTGTGATACAATAACCCAGCATGGACACTGTGATACTGTACCCCAGCATGGACACTATGATACAATACCCCAACGTGGACACTGTGATACTGTACCCCAGCGTGGACACTGTGATACTGTATCCCAGCGTGGACACTGTGATACAGTACCCCAACGTGGACACTGTGATACTGTACCCCAGCATGGTCACTGTGATACTGTACCCCAGCATGGAAACTGTGATATTGTCCCCTAGCATGGACACTGTGACACTGTACCCCAGCATGGACTCTGTGATACTCTACCCCAGCATGGACACTATGATACAATACCCCAACGTGGACACTGTGATACTGTACCCCAGCGTGGACACTGTGATACTATACCCCAACGTGGACACTGTGATATTATACCCCAGCGTGGACACTGTGATATTGTATCCCAGCGTGGACACTGTGATACTGTACCCCAGCGTGGACACTGTGATAGCGTACCCCAGCATGGACACTGTGATACTGTACCCCAGCATGGACACTGTGATACTATAACCCAGCGTGGACACTGTGATACTATACCCCAACGTGGACACTGTGATATTATGCCCCAGCGTGGACACTGTGATACTGTACCCCAGCATGGACACTGTGATACAATACCCCAGCATGGACACTGTGGTACGGTGGCCTAGCATGGACACTGTGATAATATAACCCAACGTGGACACTGTGATATTATACCCCTGCAGGGACACTGTGATACTGTACCCCAGCATGGACACTGAGATACCGTACCCCAACGTGGACACTGTGGTACTGTACCCTAGCATGGACACTGTGATACTATAACCCAACGTGGACACTGTGATATAATACCCCAGCGTGGGCACTGTGATACTGTACTCCAGCATGGACACTGTGATACTACACCGCAGCATGAACACTGTGATACTATAACCCAGCGTGGACACTGTGATACTGTACTCCAGCATGGACACTGTGATACTACACCCCAGCATGAACACTGTGATACTATACCCCAACGTGGACACTGTGATAACGTACCCCAGCGTGGACACTGTGATACTGTACACCAGCGTGGACACTGTCATACTGTACACCAGCGTGGACACTGTGATACTGGAACCCAGCATGGACCTGTGATACAATACCCCAGCATGGACACTGTGATACCGTACCTCAGCGTGGACACTGTGATACTGTACCCCAGCGTGGACACTGTGATACTGTATGCCAGCGTGGGCACTGTGATACTGTACCCCAGCGTGGACACTGTGATACTGTACCCCAGTGTGGACACTGTGATACCGTACCCCAGCATGGACACTATGATACAATACCCCAACGTGGACACTGTGATACTGTACCCCAGCATGGACACTGTGATACTATACCCCAACGTGGACACTGTGATATTATACCCCAGCGTGGACACTGTGATACTGTATCCCAGCGTGGACACTGTGATACTGTACCCCAGCGTGGACACTGTGATAGCGTACCCCAGCATGGACACTGTGATACTGTACCCCAGCATGGACACTGTGATACTATAACCCAGCGTGGACACTGTGATACTATACCCCAACATGGACACTGTGATATTATGCCCCAGCATGGACACTGTGATACTGTACCCCAGCATGGACACTGTGATACAATACCCCAGCATGGACACTGTGGTACGGTACCCTAGCATGGACACTGTGATACTATAACCCAACGTGGACACTGTGATATAATACCCCAGCGTGGGCACTGTGATACTGTACTCCAGCATGGACACTGTGATACAACACCCCAGCATGAACACTGTGATACTATAACCCAGCGTGGACACAGTGATACTATACCCCAACGTGGACACTGTGATAACGTACCCCAGCGTGGACACTGTCATACTGTACACCAGCGTAGACACTGTGATACTGGAACCCAGCATGGACCTGTGATACAATACCCCAGCGTGGACACTGTGTTACCGTACCTCAGCGTGGACACTTTGATACTGTACCCCAGCATGGACACTGTGATACTGTACCCCAGCATGGAAACTGTGATATTGTCCCCTAGCATGGACACTGTGCTGCTATACCCCAGCGTGGACACTGAGATACTGTACCCCAGCATGGACACTGTGATACTGTACCCCAGCATGGACACTGTGATACTGTAGCCCAGCGTGGACACTGTGAAACTATACCCCAGCGTGGACACTTTGATACTGTACCCCAGCATGGACACTGTGATACTGTACCCCAGCATGGAAACTGTGATATTGTCCCCTAGCATGGACACTGTGCTGCTATACCCCAGCGTGGACACTGAGATACTGTACCCCAGCATGGACACTGTGGTACTGTACCCTAGCATGGACACTGTGATACTATAACCCAACGTGGACACTGTGATACTGTACTCCAGCATGGACACTGTGATACTGCACCCCAGCATGAACACTGTGATACTATAACCCAGCGTGGACACTGTGATACTGTACTCCAGCATGGACACTGTGATACTACACCCCAGCATGAACACTGTGATACTATACCCCAACGTGGACACTGTGATAACGTACCCCAGCGTGGACACAGTGATACTGTACACCAGCGTGGACACTGTCATACTGTACACCAGCGTGGACACTGTGATACTGTACCCCAGCGTGGACACTGTGATATTATACCCCAGCGTGGACACTGTGATACCGTACCCCAGCATGGACACAGTGATACTATACCCCAACGTGGACACTGTGATAACGTACCCCAGCATGGACACAGTGACACTATACCCCAACGTGGACACTGTGATAACGTACCCCAGCGTGGACACTGTCATACTGTACACCAGCGTAGACACTGTGATACTGGAACCCATCATGGACCTGTGATACAATACCCCAGCATGGACACTGTGATACTGTACCCCAGCATGGAAACTGTGATATTGTCCCCTAGCATGGACACTGTGCTGCTATACCCCAGCGTGGACACTGAGATACTGTACCCCAGCATGGACACTGTGATACTGTACCCCAGCATGGACACTGTGATACTATAACCCAGCGTGGACACTGTGATACTGTAGCCCAGCGTGGACACTGTGAAACTATACCCCAGCGTGGACACTGTGATATTATACCCCAGCGTAGACACTGTGATACCGTACCCCAACGTGGACACTGTGGTACTGTACCCTAGCATGGACACTGTGATACTATAACCCAACGTGGACACTGTGATATAATACCCCAGCGTGGGCACTGTGATACTGTACTCCAGCATGGACACTGTGATACTACACCGCAGCATGAACAGTGTGATACTATAACCCAGCGTGGACACTGTGATACTGTACTCCAGCATGGACACTGTGATACTACACCCCAGCATGAACACTGTGATACTATACCCCAACGTGGACACTGTGATAACGTACCCCAGCGTGGACACAGTGATACTGTACACCAGCGTGGACACTGTCATACTGTACACCAGCGTGGACACTGTGATACTGGAACCCAGCATGGACCTGTGATACAATACCCCAGCGTGGACACTGTGATACCGTACCTCAGCGTGGACACTTTGATACTGTACCCCAGCATGGACACTGTGATACTGTACCCCAGCATGGAAACTGTGATATTGTCCCCGAGCATGGACACTGTGATGCTACACCCCAGCGTGGACTCTGAGATACTGTACCCCAGCATGGACACTGTGACACTGTACCCCAGCATGGACACTGTGATACTATAACCCAGCGTGGACACTGTGATACGATACACCAACGTGGACACTGTAATATTATACCCCAGCATGGACACTGTGATACTGTACCCCAGCATGGACACTGTGATACCGTACCCCAGCGTGGACACTGTGATACTGTACCCCAGCATGGACAATGTGATACAGTACCCCAACGTGGACACTGTGATAGTGTACCCCAGCATGGACACTGCGATACTGTACTCCAGCATGGACACTGTGATACAGTCCCCTAGCGTGCACCCTGTGATACTGTACCCCAGCGTGGACACTGTGATAATGTACCCCAGCGTGGACACTGAGATACTGTACGCCAGCATGGACACTGTGATACTCTACCCCTGTGTCGAGACTGCGATACAATACCCCAGCGTGGACACTGTGATACAGTGCCCCAGCGTGGACACTGTGATACTATACCCCAGCGTGGACACTGTGATACAATACCCCAGCGTGGACACTGTGATACATACCCCAGCGTGGACACTGTGATACTGTACCCCAGCATGGACACTATGGTACAATACCCCAACGTGGACACTGTGAAACTGTACCCCAGCATGGACAGTATGATACAGTACCCCAACGTGGACACTGTGATACTGTACCCCAGCATGGACTCTGTGATACTGTACCCCAGCATGGACACTGTGATACAATACCCCAACGTGGACACTGTGATACAGTACCCCAGCGTGGACACTGTGATACCGTACCCCTGCGTCGACACTGCGATACAATCCCCCAGCGTGGACACTGTGATACTGTACCCCAGCGTGGACGCTGTGATACAATACCCCACCATGGACACTGTGATACTGTACCCCAGCGTGGACACTGTGATACTATACCCCAACATGGACACTGTGATATTATACCCAAGCCTGGACACTGTGATACTGTACCCCAGCATGGACACTGTGATACAGTACCACAACGTGGACACTGTGATACTGTACCCCAGCATGGACACTGTGATACAGTCCCCGAGCGTGCACCCTGTGATACTGTACCCCAGCATGGACACTGTGATACTGTACCCCAGCGTGGACGCTGTGATACAATACACCAGCGTGGACACTGTGATACCGTACCCCAGCATGGACACTGTGATACAGAACACCAACGTGGACACTGTCATACTGTACCCCAGCATGGACATTGTGAAACTATACCCCAGCGTGGACACTGTGATATTATACCCCAGCGTGGACACTGTGATACCGTACCCCAGCATGGACACTGTGATACAATACCCCAACGTGGACACTGTGGTACTGTACCCCAGCATGGACTCTGTGATACTGTACCCCAGCATGGACACTATGATACAATACCCCAGCGTGGACACTGTGATACCGTACCCCTGCGTCGACACTGTGATACAATACCCCAACGTGGACACTGTGGTACCGTACCTCAGCGTGGACACTTTGATACTGTACCCCAGCATGGACACTGTGATACTGTACCCCAGCATGGAAACTGTGATATTGTCCCCTAGCATGGACACTGTGATGCTATACCCCAGCGTGGACACTGAGATACTGTACCCCAGCATGGACACTGTGATACTATAACCCAGCGTGGACACTGTGATACTGTAGCCCAGCATGGACACTGTGAAACTATAACCCAGCGTGGACACTGTGATACTGTACCCCAGCGTGGACACTGTGATAATGTACCCCAGCGTGGACACTGTGATACCGTACCCCAGCATGGACACTGTGATACAATACCCCAACGTGGACACTGTGGTACAGTACCCTAGCGTGGACACTGTGAAACTATACCCCAGCGTGGACACTGTGATATTATACCCCAACGTGGACACTGTGATACCGTACCCCAGCATGGACACTGTGATACAATACCCCAACGTGGACACTGTGGTACTGTACCCCAGCATGGACTCTGTGATACTGTACCCCAGCATGGACACTATGATACAATACCCCAACGTGGACACTGTGATACTGTACCCCAGCGTGGACACTGTGATACCGTACCCCTGCGTCGACACTGTGATACAATACCCTAACGTGGACACTGTGGTACCGTACCTCAGCGTGGACACTTTGATACTGTACCCCAGCATGGACACTGTGATACTGTACCCCAGCATGGAAACTGTGATATTGTCCCCTAGCATGGACACTGTGATGCTATACCCCAGCGTGGACACTGAGATACTGTACCCCAGCATGGACACTGTGATACTATACATCAACGTGGACACTGTGATATTATACCCCAGCATGGACACTGTGATACTGTACCCCAGCATGGACACTGTGATACCGTACCGAAGCGTGGACACTGTGATACTGTACCCCAGCATGGACACTGTGATACAGTACCCCAACGTGGACACTGTGAAACTGTACCCCAGCATGGACACTGCGATACTGTACTCCAGCATGGACACTGTGATACAGTCCCCTAGCGTGCACCCTGTGATACTGTACCCCAGCGTGGACACTGTGATAATGTACCCCAGCGTGGACACTGTGATACTGTACCCCAGCATGGACACTGTGATACAGTACCCCAACGTGGACACTGTGAAACTGTACCCCAGCGTGGACACTGTGATACTGTAGCCCAGCATGGACACTGTGATACTATAACCCAGCGTGGACACTGTGAAACTATACCCCAGCGTGGACACTGTGATAATGTACCCCAGCGTGGACACTGTGATACTGTACCCCAACGTGGACACTGTGAAACTGTACCCCAGCGTGGACACTTTGAAACTGTACCCCAGCATGGACACTGTGATACTGTACCCCAGCATGGAAACTGTGATATTGTCCCCTAGCATGGACGCTGTGATGCTATACCCCAGCGTGGACACTGAGATACTGTACCCCAGCATGGACACTGTGATACTATAACCCAGCGTGGACACTGTGATACTGTAGCCCAGCATGGACACTGTGATACTATAACCCAGCGTGGACACTATGATACAATACCCCAACGTGGACACTGTGATACTGTACCCCAGCGTGGACACTGTGATACCGTACCCCTGCGTCGACACTGTGATACAATACCCCAACGTTGACACTGTGATACTGTACCCCAGCGTGGACGCTGTGATACCGTACCCCTGCGTCGACACTGCGATACAATACCCCAGCGTGGACACAGTGATACTGTAGCCCAGCGTGGACACTGTGATATTGTACCCCAGCGTGGACACTTTGATACTGTACCCCAGCATGGACACTGTGATATTGTCCCCAAGCATGGACACTGTGATGCAATCCCCCAGCGTGGACAGTGAGATACTGTACCCCTGCATGGACACTGTGATACTGTACCCCAGCATGGACACTGTGATACTATACCCCAACGTGGACACTGTGATATCATACCCCAGCGTGGACACTGTGATACTGTACCCCAGCATGGACACTGTGATACAGTACCCCAGCATGGACACTATGATACAATACCCCAACGTGGACACTGTGATACTGTACCCCAGCATGGACACTACGATAAAATACCCCAACGTGGACACTGTGATACTGTACCCCAGCATGGACACTGTGATACGGTACCTCAGCGTGGACACTTTGATACTGTACCCCAGCATGGACACTGTGATACTGTACCCCAGCATGGAAACTGTGATATTGTCCCCTAGCATGGACACTGTGATGCTATACCCCAGCGTGGACACTGAGATACTGTACCCCAGCATGGACACTGTGATACTGTACCCCAGCATGGAACTGTGATACAGTCCACTAGTGTGCACGCTGTGATTCTGTACCCCAGCATGGACACTGTGATACTGTACCCCAGCGTGGACGCTGTGATACAATACCCCAGCGTGGACACTGTGATACTGTACCCCAGCGTGGACACTGTGATACAATACCCCAGCGTGGATAGTGTCATACTGTACCTCAGCATGGACACTGTGATACATACCCCAGCGTACACACTGTGATACTGTACCCCAGCGTGGACACTGTGATACTGTACCCCAGCATGGACGCTATGATAAAATACCCCAACGTGGACACTGTGATACTGTACCCCAGCATGGACACTGTGATACTGTACCCCAGCATGGAACTGTGATACAGTCCACTAGCGTGCACGCTGTGATTCTGTACCCCAGCATGGACACTGTGATACTGTACCCCAGCGTGGACGCTGTGATACAATACCCCAGCGTGGACACTGTGATACTGTACCCCAGCGTGGACACTGTGATACAATACCCCAGCGTGGATACTGTCATACTGTACCCCAGCATGGACACTGTGATACATACCCCAGCGTACACACTGTGATACTGTACCCCAGCGTGGACAATGTAATACTGTACCCCAGCGTGGACACTGTGATATTGAACCCCAGCGTGGACACTGTGATAGAATACCCCAGCGTGGACACTGTGATATTGTACCCCAGCGTGGACACTGTCAGACTGTACACCAGCGTGGACACTGTGATACTGTACCCCAGCGTGGACACTGTGATTCCGTACCTCTGCGTCAACACTGCGATACAATACCCCAGCGTGGACACTGTGATACTGTACCCCAGCGTGGACGCTGTGATACCGTACCCCTGCGTCGACACTGCGATACAATACCCCAGCGTGGACACAGTGATACTGTAGCCCAGCGTGGACACTGTGATATTGTACCCCAGCGTGGACACTTTGATACTGTACCCCAGCATGGACACTGTGATATTGTCCCCAAGCATGGACACTGTGATGCAATCCCCCAGCGTGGACAGTGAGATACTGTACCCCTGCATGGACACTGTGATACTGTACCCCAGCATGGACACTGTGATACTATACCCCAACGTGGACACTGTGATATCATACCCCAGCGTGGACACTGTGATACTGTACCCCAGCATGGACACTGTGATACAGTACCCCAGCATGGACACTATGATACAATACCCCAACGTGGACACTGTGATACTGTACCCCAGCATGGACACTACGATAAAATACCCCAACGTGGACACTGTGATACTGTACCCCAGCATGGACACTGTGATACGGTACCCCAGCGTGGACACTGTGATACTGTACCCCAGCGTGGACACTGTGATTCCGTACCTCTGCGTCAACACTGCGATACAATACCCCAGCGTGGACACTGTGATACTGTACCCCAGCGTGGACGCTGTGATACCGTACCCCTGCGTCGACACTGCGATACAATACCCCAGCGTGGACACAGTGATACTGTAGCCCAGCGTGGACACTGTGATATTGTACCCCAGCGTGGACACTTTGATACTGTACCCCAGCATGGACACTGTGATATTGTCCCCAAGCATGGACACTGTGATGCAATCCCCCAGCGTGGACAGTGAGATACTGTACCCCTGCATGGACACTGTGATACTGTACCCCAGCATGGACACTGTGATACTATACCCCAACGTGGACACTGTGATATCATACCCCAGCGTGGACACTGTGATACTGTACCCCAGCATGGAACTGTGACACAGTCCCCTGGCGTGCACCCTTTTGTACTGTACCCCAGCGTGGACACTGTGATACTGTACCCCAGCATGGACACTGTGATACTGTACCCAGGCGTGGACACTGTGATACAATACCCCAGCGTGGACACTGTGATACTGTACCCCAGCATGGACGCTATGATAAAATACCCCAACGTGGACACTGTGATACTGTATCCCAGCATGGACACTGTGATACTATACCCCAGCGTGGACACTGTGATACTGTACCCCAGCATGGACGCTATGATAAAATACCCCAACGTGGTCACTGTGATACTGTACCCCAGCATGGACACTGTGATACTGTACCCCAGCATGGAACTGTGATACAGTCCCCTAGCGTGCACGCTGTGATTCTGTACCCCAGTGTGGACACTGTGATACTGTACCCCAGCGTGGACAATGTAATACTGTACCCCAGCGTGGACACTGTGATATTGAACCCCAGCGTGGACACTGTGATACCGTACCCCAGCGTGGACACTGTGATAGAATACCCCAGCGTGGACACTGTGATACTGTATGCCAGCGTGGGCACTGTGATACTGTACCACAGCATGGACACTGTGATACAATACCCCAGCGTGGACACTGTGATACTGTAGTCCAGCGTGGACACTGTGATACTGTACACCAGCATGGACACTGTGATACCGTACCCCAGCATGGACACTGTGATACTGGACCCCAGCATGGACCTGTGATACAATACCTCAGCTTGGACACTGTGATACTGGACCCCAGCATGGACACTGTGATACTGTACCCCAGCGTGGACACTGTGACACTGTACCCCAGCATGGACACTGTGGTATTGTCCCCTAGCATGGTCACTGTGATGCCATCCCCCAGCGTGTACAGTGAAATACTGTATCCCAGCGTGGACACTGTCATACTGTACCCCAGCATGGACACTGTGATACTGTACCCCAGCGTGGACACTCTGATATTGTACCCCAGCGTGGACACTGTGATACTGTACCCCAGCGTGGACACTGTGATACAATTCCCCAACGTGGACACTGAGATACTGTACCCCAGCGTGGTCACTGTGATACAATACCCCAGCATGGACACTGTGATACTGTACCCCAGCAGGGACACTGTGGTACTGTAGCCTAGCGTGGACACTGTGATACTATAACCCAGCAAGGACACTGTGATAATATACCCCAGCGTGGACACTGTGATACAATACCCCAGCGTGTACACTCTGATACTATAACCCAGCGTGGACACTTTGATAATATGCCCCAGCGTGAACACTGTGATACAATACCCCAGCATGGACACTGTGATACTGTACCCCAGCAGGGACACTGTGGTACTGTAGCCTAGCATGGACACTGTGATACTATAACCCAGCAAGGACACTGTGATACAATACCCCAGCGTGGACACTCTGATACTATAACCCAGCATGGACACTGTGATAATATACCCCAGCGTGAACACTGTGATACAATACCCCAGCGTGTACACTGTGATACTATACCCCAGCGTGGTCACTGTGATACAATACCCCAGCGTGGACACTCTGATACTATACCCCAGTGTGGGCACTGTGATACTGTACGCCAGCATGGACACTGAGATACTATACCCCAGCGTGGACACTGTGATACAATACCACAGCATGGACACAGTGATACCGTACCCCAGCGTGGACACTGTGATAATATACCCCAGCGTGAACACTGTGATACAATACCCCAGCGTGTACACTGTGATACTATACCCCAGCGTGGTCACTGTGATACAATACCCCAGCGTGGACACTCTGATACTATACCCCAGTGTGGGCACTGTGATACTGTACCCCAGCATGGACACTGAGATACTATACCCCAGCGTGGACACTGTGATACAATACCACAGCATGGACACAGTGATACCGTACCCCAGCGTGGACACTGTGATACCGTACCCCAGCGTGGACACTGTGATACTGTACCCCAGCGTGGACACTGTGATACTGTATGCCAGCGTGGGCACTGTGATACTGTACCACAGCATGGACACTGTGATACAATACCCCAGCGTGGACACTGTGATACTGTAGTCCAGCGTGGACACTGTGATACTGTACACCAGCATGGACACTGTGATACCGTACCCCAGCATGGACACTGTGATACTGGACCCCAGCATGGACCTGTGATACAATACCTCAGCTTGGACACTGTGATACTGGACCCCAGCATGGACACTGTGATACTGTAGCCCAGCGTGGACACTGTGATACTGTACCCCAGCATGGACACTGTGATATTGTCCCCTAGCATGGTCACTGTGATGCCATCCCCCAGCGTGTACAGTGAAATACTGTATCCCAGCGTGGACACTGTCATACTGTACCCCAGCATGGACACTGTGATACTGTACCCCAGCGTGGACACTCTGATATTGTACCCCAGCGTGGACACTGTGATACTGTACCCCAGCGTGGACACTGTGATACAATTCCCCAACGTGGACACTGAGATACTGTACCCCAGCGTGGTCACTGTGATACAATACCCCAGCATGGACACTGTGATACTGTACCCCAGCAGGGACACTGTGTTACTGTAGCCTAGCGTGGACACTGTGATACTATAACCCAGCAAGGACACTGTGATAATATACCCCAGCGTGGACACTGTGATACAATACCCCAGCATGAACACTCTGATACTATACCCCAGCGTGGTCACTGTGATACAATACCCCAGCGTGGACACTCTGATACTATAACCCAGTGTGGACACTTTGATAATATACCCCAGCGTGAACACTGTGATACAACACCCCAGCATGGACACTGTGATACTGTACCCCAGCAGGGACACTGTGGTACTGTAGCCTAGCATGGACACTGTGATACTATAACCCAGCAAGGACACTGTGATACAATACCCCAGCGTGGACACTCTGATACTATAACCCAGCATGGACACTGTGATAATATACCCCAGCGTGAACACTGTGATACAATACCCCAGTGTGTACACTGTGATACTATACCCCAGCGTGGTCACTGTGATACAATACTCCAGCGTGGACACTCTGATACTATATCCCAGTGTGGGCACTGTGATACTGTACCCCAGCATGGACACTGAGATACTATACCCCAGCGTGGACACTGTGATACAATACTACAGCATGGACACAGTGATACCGTACCCCAGCGTGGACACTGTGATACCGTACCCCAGCGTGGACACTGTGATACTGTACCCCAGCATGGACACTGTGGTACTGTAGCCTAGCATGGACACTGTGATACTATAACCCAGTGTGGACACTGTGATATTATACCCCAGCTTGGACACTGTGATACAATACCCCAGCGTGGACACTCTATACTATACCCCAGCGTGGACACTGTGATACTGGACCCCAGCTTGGACCTGTGATACAATACCTCAGCGTGGACACTGTGATACCGTACCCCAGCGTGGACACTGTGATACTGGACCCCAGCATGGACCTGTGATACAATACCCCAGCGTGGACACTGTGATACTGTATGCCAGCGTGGGCACTGTGATACTGTACCCCAGCGTGGACACTATGATACTGTACCCCAGCATGGACACTGTGATACTGTACCCCAGCGTGGGCACTGTGATACTGTACCCCAGCATGGACACTGTGATACTGTACCCCAACGTGGACACTGTCATACTGTACTCCAGCATGGACACTATGATAAATTACCCCAACGTGGACACTGTGATACTGTAGCCCAACGTGGACACTGTGATACTGTACCCCAGCATGGACACTGAGGTACAATACCCCAGCGTGGACACTGTGATACCGTAACCCAGCGTGGACACTTTGATACTGCATCCCATCATGGACACTGTGATACTGTACCCCAGCATGGACACTGTGATACTCTACCCCAGCATGGACACTGTGATATTGTCCCCTAGCATGGACACTGTGATGCAATCCCCCAGCAAGGACAGTGAGATACAATACCCCAGCGTGGACACTGTGATACTGTACCCCAACGTGGACACTGTGATACTGTACCCCAGCATGGACACTGTGATGCTGTACCCCAGCATGGAACTGTGATACAATACCCCAACGTGGACACTGTGATACTGTACCTCAGCATGGACACTGTGATGCTGTACCCCAGCGTGGAACTGTGATACAGTCCCCTGGCGTGCACCCTGTGATACTGTACCCCAGCGTGTACACTGCGATACTGTACCCCAGCATGGACACTGTGTACTGTACCCCAGCGTGGACGCTGTGATACTGTACCCCAGCATGGAACTGTGATACAGTCCCCTGGCGTGCACCCTGTGATACTGTACCCCAGCGTGGACACTGTGATACTGTACCCCAGCATGGACACTGTGATACTGTACCCCGGCGTGGACACTGTGATACAGTACCCCAGCGTGGACACTGTGATACATTACCCCAGCGTGGACACTGTGATACTGTACCCCAGCATGGACGCGATGATAAAATACCCCAACGTGGACACTGTGATACTGTATCCCAGCATGGACACTGTGATACTGTACCCCAGCATGGACACTGTGATACTGTACCCCAGCGTGGACACTGTGATACAATACCCCAGCGTGGACACTGTCATACTGTACCCCAGCATGGACACTGTGATACATACCCCAGCGTAGACACTGTGATACTGTACCCCATCGTGGACACTGTGATACTGTACCCCAGCGTGGACACTGTGATATTGAACCCCAGCATGGACGCTATGATAAAATACCCCAACGTGGACACTGTGATACTGTACCCCAGCGTCGACACTGCGATTCAATACCCCAGCGTGGACACTGTGATACTGTACCCCAGCGTGGACACTGTGATACAATACCCCAGCGTGGACACTGTGATACTGTACCCTAGCGTGGACACTGTGATACAATACCCCAGCGTGGACACTGTCATACTGTACCCCAGCATGGACACTGTGATACATACACCAGCGTAGACACTGTGATACTGTACCCCAGCATGGACGCTATGATAAAATACCCCAACGTGGACACTGTGATACTGTACCCCAGCATGGACACTGTGATACTGTACCCCAGCATGGAACTGTGATACAGTCCACTAGCGTGCACGCTGTGATTCTGTACCCCAGCATGGACACTGTGATACTGTACCCCAGCGTGGACGCTGTGATACAATACCCCAGCGTGGACACTGTGATACTGTACCCCAGCGTGGACACTGTGATAGAAGACCCCAGCGTGGACACTGTGATATTGTACCCCAGCGTGGACACTGTCATACTGTACACCAGCGTGGACACTGTGATTCTGTACCCCAGCGTGGACACTGTGATACCGTACCCCTGCGTCGACACTGCGATACAATACCCCAGCGTGGACACTGTGATACTGTACCCCAGCGTGGACGCTATGATAAAATACCCCAACGTGGACACTGTGATACTGTATCCCAGCATGGACACTGTGATACTATACCCCAGCGTGGACACTGTGATAC
Organism: Hemiscyllium ocellatum; assembly: GCF_020745735.1. Classification (NCBI taxonomy): domain Eukaryota; kingdom Metazoa; phylum Chordata; class Chondrichthyes; order Orectolobiformes; family Hemiscylliidae; genus Hemiscyllium; species Hemiscyllium ocellatum. The sequence continues at coordinate 65,168,411 of NC_083414.1, forward strand.
TGTACCCCAGCATGGACGCTATGATAAAATACCCCAACGTGGACACTGTGATACTGTACCCCAGCATGGACACTGTGATACTGTACCCCAGCATGGAACTGTGATACAGTCCACTAGCGTGCACGCTGTGATTCTGTACCCCAGCATGGACACTGTGATACTGTACCCCAGCGTGGACGCTGTGATACAATACCCCAGCGTGGACACTGTGATACTGTACCCCAGCGTGGACACTGTGATACAATACCCCAGCGTGGATACTGTCATACTGTACCCCAGCATGGACACTGTGATACATACCCCAGCGTACACACTGTGATACTGTACCCCAGCGTGGACAATGTAATACTGTACCCCAGCGTGGACACTGTGATATTGAACCCCAGCGTGGACACTGTGATAGAATACCCCAGCGTGGACACTGTGATATTGTACCCCAGCGTGGACACTGTCAGACTGTACACCAGCGTGGACACTGTGATACTGTACCCCAGCGTGGACACTGTGATACCGTACCCCTGCGTCAACACTGCGATACAATACCCCAGCGTGGACACAGTGATACTGTAGCCCAGCGTGGACACTGTGATAGAATACCCCAGCGTGGACACTGTGATATTGTACCCCAGCGTGGACACTTTGATACTGTACCCCAGCATGGACACTGTGATATTGTCCCCAAGCATGGACACTGTGATGCAATCCCCCAGCGTGGACAGTGAGATACTGTACCCCTGCATGGACACTGTGATACAGTACCCCAGCATGGACACTATGATACAATACCCCAACGTGGACACTGTGATACTGTACCCCAGCATGGACACTACGATAAAATACCCCAACGTGGACACTGTGATACTGTACCCCAGCATGGACACTGTGATACTGTACCCCAGCATGGACACTGTGATGCTGTACCCCAGCATGGAACTGTGATACAGTCCCCTGGCGTGCACCCTGTGATACTGTACCCCAGCGTGGACACTGTGATACTGTACGCCAGCATGGACACTGTGATACTGTACCCCAGCGTGGACGCTGTGATACTGTACCCCAGCATGGAACTGTGACACAGTCCCCTGGCGTGCACCCTGTGATACTGTACCCCAGCGTGGACACTGTGATACTGTACCCAGGCGTGGACACTGTGATACAATACCCCAGCGTGGACACTGTGATACTGTACCCCAGCATGGACGCTATGATAAAATACCCCAACGTGGACACTGTGATACTGTATCCCAGCATGGACACTGTGATACTATACCCCAGCGTGGACACTGTGATACTGTACCCCAGCATGGACGCTATGATAAAATACCCCAACGTGGTCACTGTGATACTGTACCCCAGCATGGACACTGTGATACTGTACCCCAGCATGGAACTGTGATACAGTCCCCTAGCGTGCACGCTGTGATTCTGTACCCCAGTGTGGACACTGTGATACTGTACCCCAGCGTGGACAATGTAATACTGTACCCCAGCGTGGACACTGTGATAAAATACCCCAACGTGGACACTGTGATACTGTACCCCAGCATGGACACTGTGATACTGTACCCCAGCATGGACACTGTGATGCTGTACCCCAGCATGGAACTGTGATACAGTCCCCTGGCGTGCACCCTGTGATACTGTACCCCAGCGTGGACACTGTCATACTGTACACCAGCGTGGACACTGTGATACTGTACCCCAGCGTGGACACTGTGATAGAATACCCCAGCGTGGACACTGTGATATTGTACCCCAGCGTGGACACTGTCATACTGTACCCCAGCGTGGACACTGTGATACCGTACCCCAGCGAGGACACTGTGATACCGTACCCCTGCGTCGACACTGCGATACAATACCCCAGCGTGGACACTGTGATACTGTACCCCAGCGTGGACGCTATGATAAAATACCCCAACGTGGACACTGTGATATTGTACCCCAGCGTGGACACTGTCAGACTGTACACCAGCGTGGACACTGTGATACTGTACCCCAGCGTGGACACTGTGATACCGTACCCCTGCGTCAACACTGCGATACAATACCCCAGCGTGGACACAGTGATACTGTAGCCCAGCGTGGACACTGTGATAGAATACCCCAGCGTGGACACTGTGATATTGTACCCCAGCGTGGACACTTTGATACTGTACCCCAGCATGGACACTGTGATATTGTCCCCAAGCATGGACACTGTGATGCAATCCCCCAGCGTGGACAGTGAGATACTGTACCCCTGCATGGACACTGTGATACTGTACCCCAGCATGGACACTGTGATACTATACCCCAACGTGGACACTGTGATATCATACCCCAGCGTGGACACTGTGATACTGTACCCCAGCATGGACACTGTGATACAGTACCCCAGCATGGACACTATGATACAATACCCCAACGTGGACACTGTGATACTGTACCCCAGCATGGACACTACGATAAAATACCCCAACGTGGACACTGTGATACTGTACCCCAGCATGGACACTGTGATACTGTACCCCAGCATGGACACTGTGATGCTGTACCCCAGCATGGAACTGTGATACAGTCCCCTGGCGTGCACCCTGTGATACTGTACCCCAGCGTGGACACTGTGATACTGTACGCCAGCATGGACACTGTGATACTGTACCCCAGCGTGGACGCTGTGATACTGTACCCCAGCATGGAACTGTGACACAGTCCCCTGGCGTGCACCCTGTGATACTGTACCCCAGCGTGGACACTGTGATACTGTACCCAGGCGTGGACACTGTGATACAATACCCCAGCGTGGACACTGTGATACTGTACCCCAGCATGGACGCTATGATAAAATACCCCAACGTGGACACTGTGATACTGTATCCCAGCATGGACACTGTGATACTATACCCCAGCGTGGACACTGTGATACTGTACCCCAGCATGGACGCTATGATAAAATACCCCAACGTGGTCACTGTGATACTGTACCCCAGCATGGACACTGTGATACTGTACCCCAGCATGGAACTGTGATACAGTCCCCTAGCGTGCACGCTGTGATTCTGTACCCCAGTGTGGACACTGTGATACTGTACCCCAGCGTGGACAATGTAATACTGTACCCCAGCGTGGACACTGTGATATTGAACCCCAGCGTGGACACTGTCATACTGTACACCAGCGTGGACACTGTGATACTGTACCCCAGCGTGGACACTGTGATAGAATACCCCAGCGTGGACACTGTGATATTGTACCCCAGCGTGGACACTGTCATACTGTACCCCAGCGTGGACACTGTGATACCGTACCCCAGCGAGGACACTGTGATACCGTACCCCTGCGTCGACACTGCGATACAATACCCCAGCGTGGACACTGTGATACTGTACCCCAGCGTGGACGCTATGATAAAATACCCCAACGTGGACACTGTGATACTGTATCCCAGCATGGACACTGTAATACTATACCCCAGCGTGGACACTGTGATACTGTACCCCAGCATGGACGCTATGATAAAATACCCCAACGTGGACACTGTGATACTGTACCCCAGCATGGACACTGTGATACTGTACCCCAGCGTGGACACTGTGATACAATACCCCAGCGTGGACACTGTGATACTGTACCCCAGCGTGGACACTATGATACAATACCCCAGCGTGGATACTGTCATACTGTACCCCAGCATGGACACTGTGATACATACCCCAGCGTGGACACTGTGATACTGTACCCCAGCGTGGACAATGTAATATTGTACCCCAGCGTGGACACTGTGATATTGAACCCCAGCGTGGACACTGTCATACTGTACACCAGCGTGGACACTGTGATACTGTACCCCAGCGTGGACACTGTGATAGAATACCCCAGCGTGGACACTGTGATATTGTACCCCAGCGTGGACACTGTGATACTGTACCCCAGCGTGGACACTGTGATACCGTACCTCTGCGTCGACACTGCGATACAATACCCCAGCGTGGACACTGTGATACTGTACCCCAGCGTGGACGCTATGATAAAATACCCCAACGTGGACACTGTGATACTGTACCCCAGCATGGACACTGTGATACAGTACCCCAGCATGGTCACTATGATACAATACCCCAACGTGGACACTGTGATACTGTACCCCAGCATGGACACTATGATAAAATACCCCAACGTGGACTCTGTGATACTGTACCCCAGCATGGACACTGTGATACATACCCCAGCGTGGACACTGTGATACTGTACCCCAGCGTGGACACTGTGATAGAATACCCCAGCGTGGACACTGTGATATTGTACCCCAGCGTGGATACTGTCATACTGTACACCAGCGTGGACACTGTGATACTGTACCCCAGCGTGGACACTGTGATACCGTACCCCTGCGTCGACACTGCGATACAATACCCCAGCGTGGACACTGTGATACTGTACCCCAGCGTGGACGCTGTGATACCGTACCCCTGCGTCGACACTGCGATACAATACCCCAGCGTGGACACTGTGATACTGTACCCCAGCGTGGACACTGTGATAGAATACCCCAGCGTGGACACTGTGATATTGTACCCCAGCGTGGACACTGTCATACTGTACACCAGCGTGGACACTGTGATACTTACCCCAGTGTGGACACTGTGATATTGTACCCCAGCGTGGACACTGTCATACTGTACACCAGCGTGGACACTGTGATACTGTATCCCAGCGTGGACACTGTGATACAATACCCCAGCGTGGACACGCTGATACTATAACCCAGCGTGGACACTGTGATAATATACCCCAGCGTGAACACTGTGATACAATACCCCAGCGTGGACACTGTGATACTATACCCCAGCGTGGTCACTGTGATACAATACCCCAACGTGGACACTCTGATATTATGCCCCAGCGTGGGCACTGTGATACTGTACCCCAGCATGGACACTGAGATACTATGCCCCAGCGTGGACACTGTCATACTGTACCCCAGCGTGGACACTTTGATACTGCACCCCAGCATGGACACTGTGATACTGTACCCCAGTATGGACACTGTGATATTGTCCCCTAGCATGGACACTGTGATGCTATCCCCCAGCGTGGACAGTGAGATACTGTACCCCAGCATGGACACTGTGATACTGTTCCCCAGCATGGAACTGTGATACAGTCCCCTAGCGTGCACGCTGTGATTCTGTACCCCAGCGTGGACACTGTGATACTATAACCCAGCAAGGACACTGTGATACAATACCCCAGCGTGGACACTCTGATACTATAACCCAGCGTGGACACTGTGATAATATACCCCAGCTTGAACACTGTGATACAATACCCCAGCGTGTACACTGTGATACTATACCCCAGCGTGGTCACTGTGATACAATACCCCAGCGTGGACACTCTGATACTATACCCCAGTGTGGGCACTGTGATACTGTACCCCAGCATGGACACTGTGATACAATACCACAGCATGGACACTGTGATGCTGTACTCCAGCATGGAACTGTGATGCAGTCCCCTGGCGTGCACCCTGTGATACTGTACCCCAGCGTGGACACTGTGATACTGTACGCCAGCATGGACACTGTGATACTGTACCCCAGCGTGGACGCTGTGATACTGTACCCCAGCATGGAACTGTGACACAGTCCCCTGGCGTGCACCCTGTGATACTGTACCCCAGCGTGGACACTGTGATACTGTACCCAGGCGTGGACACTGTGATACAATACCCCAGCGTGGACACTGTGATACTGTACCCCAGCATGGACGCTATGATAAAATACCCCAACGTGGACACTGTGATACTGTATCCCAGCATGGACACTGTGATACTATACCCCAGCGTGGACACTGTGATACTGTACCCCAGCATGGACGCTATGATAAAATACCCCAACGTGGTCACTGTGATACTGTACCCCAGCATGGACACTGTGATACTGTACCCCAGCATGGAACTGTGATACAGTCCCCTAGCGTGCACGCTGTGATTCTGTACCCCAGTGTGGACACTGTGATACTGTACCCCAGCGTGGACAATGTAATACTGTACCCCAGCGTGGACACTGTGATATTGAACCCCAGCGTGGACACTGTCATACTGTACACCAGCGTGGACACTGTGTTACTGTACCCCAGCGTGGACACTGTGATAGAATACCCCAGCGTGGACACTGTGATATTGTACCCCAGCGTGGACACTGTCATACTGTACCCCAGCGTGGACACTGTGATACTGTACCCCAGCGAGGACACTGTGATACCGTACCCCTGCGTCGACACTGCGATACAATACCCCAGCGTGGACACTGTGATACTGTACCCCAGCGTGGACGCTATGATAAAATACCCCAACGTGGACACTGTGATACTGTATCCCAGCATGGACACTGTGATACTATACCCCAGCGTGGACACTGTGATACTGTACCCCAGCATGGACGCTATGATAAAATACCCCAACGTGGACACTGTGATACTGTACCCCAGCATGGACACTGTGATACTGTACCCCAGCGTGGACACTGTGATACAATACCCCAGCGTGGACACTGTGATACTGTACCCCAGCGTGGACACTATGATACAATACCCCAGCGTGGATACTGTCATACTGTACCCCAGCATGGACACTGTGATACATACCCCAGCGTGGACACTGTGATACTGTACCCCAGCGTGGACAATGTAATATTGTACCCCAGCGTGGACACTGTGATATTGAACCCCAGCGTGGACACTGTCATACTGTACACCAGCGTGGACACTGTGATACTGTACCCCAGCGTGGACACTGTGATAGAATACCCCAGCGTGGACACTGTGATATTGTACCCCAGCGTGGACACTGTGATACTGTACCCCAGCGTGGACACTGTGATACCGTACCTCTGCGTCGACACTGCGATACAATACCCCAGCGTGGACACTGTGATACTGTACCCCAGCGTGGACGCTATGATAAAATACCCCAACGTGGACACTGTGATACTGTACCCCAGCATGGACACTGTGATACAGTACCCCAGCATGGTCACTATGATACAATACCCCAACGTGGACACTGTGATACTGTACCCCAGCATGGACACTATGATAAAATACCCCAACGTGGACTCTGTGATACTGTACCCCAGCATGGACACTGTGATACATACCCCAGCGTGGACACTGTGATACTGTACCCCAGTGTGGACACTGTGATAGAATACCCCAGCGTGGACACTGTGATATTGTACCCCAGCGTGGATACTGTCATACTGTACACCAGCGTGGACACTGTGATACTGTACCCCAGCGTGGACACTGTGATACCGTACCCCTGCGTCGACACTGCGATACAATACCCCAGCGTGGACACTGTGATACTGTACCCCAGCGTGGACGCTGTGATACCGTACCCCTGCGTCGACACTGCGATACAATACCCCAGCGTGGACACTGTGATACTGTACCCCAGCGTGGACACTGTGATAGAATACCCCAGCGTGGACACTGTGATATTGTACCCCAGCGTGGACACTGTCATACTGTACACCAGCGTGGACACTGTGATACTTACCCCAGTGTGGACACTGTGATATTGTACCCCAGCGTGGACACTCTATACTATACCCCAGCGTGGACACTGTGATACTGGACCCCAGCTTGGACCTGTGATACAATACCTCAGCGTGGACACTGTGATACCGTACCCCAGCGTGGACACTGTGATACTGGACCCCAGCATGGACCTGTGATACAATACCCCAGCGTGGACACTGTGATACTGCATGCCAGCGTGGGCACTGTGATACTGTACCCCAGCGTGGACACTGTGATACTATAACCCAGCGTGGACACTCTGATACTATAACCCAGCGTGGACACTGTGATAATATACCCCAGCGTGGTCACTGTGATACAATACCCCAGCGTGTACACTGTGATACTATACGCCAGCGTGGTCACTGTGATACAATACCCCCGCGTGGACACTGTGGTACTGTAGCCTAGCATGGACACTGTGATATTATACCCCAGCATGGACAATGTGATACCGTACACCAGCGTGGACACTGTGATACTGTACCCCAGCTTGGACACTGTGATACTGTACCCCAGCGTGGGCAACTGTGATACTGTAGCCCAGCATGGACACTGTGAGACTATACCCCAGCATGGACACTGTGATACCGTACACCAGCGTGGACACTGTGATACTGTACCCCAGCTTGGACACTGTGATACTGTACCCCAGCGTGGGCAACTGTGATCCTGTAGCCCAGCATGGACACTGTGATACTATACCACAGCATGGACACTGTGATACCGTACCCCAGCGTGGACCCTGTGATACAATATCCCAGCGTGGACACTGTGATACTGTACCCCAGCGTGGACACTGTGATACAATACCCCAGCGTGGACACTGTGATATTGTACCCCAGCGTGGACACTGTCATACTGTACCACAGCGTGGACACTGTGGTACTGTAGCCTAGCATGGACACTGTGGTACTGTAGCCTAGCATGGACACTGTGATACTATAACCCAGCATGGACACTGTGATATTATACCCCAGCGTGGACACTGTGATACAATACCACAGCATGGACACTGTGATACCGTACCCCAGCGTGGACACTGTGATACTGTACCCCAGCGTGGACACTGTGATACCGTACCCCAGCGTGGACACTGTGATACTGTACCCCAGCGTGGACACTGTGATACCGTACCCCAGCGTGGACACTGTGATACTGTATCCCAGCGTGGACACTGTGATACTGTACCCCAGCGTGGACACTGTGATACTATACCACAGCATGGACACTGTGATACAATACCCCAGCGTGGACACTGTGATACTGTAGTCCAGCGTGGACACTGTGATACTGTACACCAGCATGGACACTGTGATACCGTACCCCAGCATGGACACTGTGATACTGGACCCCAGCATGGACCTGTGATACAATACCTCAGCTTGGACACTGTGATACTGGACCCCAGCATGGACACTGTGATACTGTAGCCCAGTGTGGACACTGTGATACTGTACCCCAGCATGGACACTGTGATATTGTCCCCTAGCATGGTCACTGTGATGCCATCCCCCAGCGTGTACAGTGAAATACTGTATCCCAGCGTGGACACTGTCATACTGTACCCCAGCATGGTCACTGTGATACTGTACCCCAGCGTGGACACTCTGATATTGTACCCCAGCGTGGTCACTGTGATACAATACCCCAGCATGGACACTCTGATACTATACCCCAGCGTGGTCACTGTGATACAATACCCCAGCGTGGACACTCTGATACTATAACCCAGCGTGGACACTGTGATAATATACCCCAGCGTGAACACTGTGATACTGTACCCTGCAGGGACACTGAGATACTATACCCCAGCATGGACACTGTGGTACTGTAGCCTAGCATGGACACTGTGATACTATAACCCAGCATGGACACTGTGATACTATACCCCAGCGTGGACACTGTAATACAATACCCCAGCGTGGACACTGTGATACAATACCACAGCATGGACACTGTGATACCGTACCCCAGCGTGGACACTGTGATACTGTACCCCAGCATGGACACTGTGGTACTGTAGTCTAGCATGGACACTGTGATACTATAACCCAGCATGGACACTGTGAGACTATACCCCAGCATGGACACTGTGATACCGTACCCCAGCGTGGACACTTTGATACTGTACCCCAGCATGGACACTGTGATACAGTACCCCAGCATGGACACTATGATACAATACCCCAACGTGGACACTGTGATACTGTACCCCAGCATGGACACTATGATAAAATACCCCAACGTGGACTCTGTGATACTGTACCCCAGCATGGACACTGAGATACTATACCCCAACGTGGACTCTGTGATACTGTACCCCAGCATGGACACTGTGATACTGTACCCCAGCATGGAACTGTGATACAATACCCCAGCGTGGACACTGTGATACAGTACCCCAGCATGGACACTATGATACAATACCCCAACGTGGACACTGTGATACTGTACCCCAGCATGGACACTATGATAAAATACCCCAACGTGGACACTGTGATACTGTACACCAGCATGGACACTGTGATACCGTACCCCAGCATGGACACTGTGATACTGGACCCCAGCATGGACCTGTTATACAATACCTCAGCGTGGACACTGTGATACCGTACCCCAGCGTGGACACTGTGATACAATACCCCAGCGTGGACACTGTGATACCGTACCCCAGCCTGGACACAGTGATACTGTACACCAGCATGGACACTGTGATACCGTACCCCAGCATGGACCTGGTATACAATACCTCAGCGTGGACGCTGTGATACTGTAGCCCAGCGTGGACACTGTGATACTGGACCCCAGCATGGACACTGTGATACAATACCCCAGCGTGGACACTGTGATGCCGTACCCCAGCGTGGACACTTTGATACTGCATCCCAGCATGGACACTGTGATACTGTACCCCAGCATGGACACTGTGATATTGTCCCCTAGCATGGACACTGTGATGCTATCCCCCAGCGTGGACAGTGAGATACTGTACCCCAGCATGGACACTGTGATACTGTACCCCAGCATGGACACTGTGATACTATAACCCAGCGTGGACACTGTAATACTGTACCCCAGCATGGAACTGTGATACAGTCCCCTAGCGTGCACCCTGTGATGCTGTACCCCAGCGTGGACACTGTGATACAGTCCTCTAGCGTGCACCCTGTGATACTGTACCCCAACGTGGACATTGTGATACTGTACCCCAGCGTGGACACTGTGATACCGTACCCCAGCGTGGACAATGTAATACTGTACCCCAGCGTGGACACTGTGATATTGTACCCCAGCGTGGACACTGTCATACTGTACACCAGCGTGGACACTGTGATACTGTACCCCAGCGTGGACACTGTGATAGAATACCCCAGCGTGGACACTGTCATACTGTACACCAGCATGGACACTGTGATACTGTACCCCAGCGTGGACACTGTGATACAATACCCCAGCGTGGACACGCTGATACTATAACCCAGTATGGACACTGTGATACAATACCCCAGCATGGACACTGTGATATTGTCCCCTAGCATAGACACTGTGATGCTCTCCCCCAGCGTGGACAGTGAGATACTGTACCCCAGCGTGGACACTGTCATACTGTACACCAGCGTGGACACTGTCATACTGTACACCAGCGTGTACACTGAGATACTATACCCCAGCGTGGACACTGTGATACAATACCCCAGCATGGACACTGTGATATTGTCCCCTAGCATGGACACTGTGATATTGTCCCCTAGCATAGACACTGTGATGCTATCCCCCAGCGTGGACAGTCAGATACTGTACCCCAGCATGGACACTGTGATACTGTACCCCAGCGTGGACACTGTGATAGAATACCCCAGCGTTGACACTGTGATATTGTACCCCAGCGTGGACACTGTGATACAATACCCCAGCATGGACACTGTGATATTGTCCCCTAGCATGGACACTGTGATGCTATCCCCCAGCGTGGACAGTGAGATAATGTACCCCAGCATGGACACTGTGATACTATACCCCAGCATGGACACTGTGGTACTGTAGCCTAGCATGGACACTGTGATACTATACCCCAGCGTGGACACTGTGATACTGTACCCCAGCGTGGACACTGTGACACTGTACCCCAGCGTGGACACTGTGATACTGTACCCCAGTGAGCACACTGTGAAACTACACCCCTGCATTGACGCTGTGATACTGTACCCCAGCATGGACACTGTGATACTGTACCCACGCATTGACACTGTGATATTGTCCCCTAGCATGGACGCTGTGATACAATAACCCAGCGTGGACACTGTGATACTGTACCCCAGCGTGGACACTGGGATACAATACCCCAGCGTGGACACTGTCATACTGTACCCCAGCATGGACACTGTGATACTGTACCCCAGCGTGGGCGCTGTAATACTGTACCCCAGCATGGACACTGTGATACTGTACCCCAGCGTGAACACTGTGATACTATACCCCAGCGTGGACACTGTGATACATACCCCAGCGTGCATACTGTGATACTGTACCCCAGCGTGGACACTGTGATACCGTACCCCAGCGTGGACACTGTGATACTGTAACCCAGTGTGGACACTCTGACACTGTACCCCAGTGTGGGCACTGTGACAATGTACCCCAGCGTGGACACTGTGATACTGTATACCAGCATGGACACTGTGATACTGTACCCCAGCGTGGCCACTGTAATACTGTACCCCAGCATGGACACTGTGATACTGTACCCCAGTGTGGACACTGTAAAACTGTACTCCAGCGTGGACACTGTGATACTGTACCCCAGCGTGGACACTGTAATACTGTACCCCAGCATGAACACTGTAATACTGTACTCCAGCACGGACACTGTGATACTGTACCCCAGCATGGACACTGTAATACTGTACTCCAGCACGGACACTGTGATACTGTACCCCAGCGTGGACACTGTAATACTGTAACACAGCATGGAAACTGTGATGCAATACCCCAGCATGGACACTGTGATATTATATCCCAGCGTGGGCACTGTGATACTGTACCCCAGTGAGCACACTGTGAAACTACACCCCTGCATTGACGCTGTGATACTGTACCCCAGCATGGACACTGTGATACTGTACCCCAGCATGGACACTGTGATATTGTCCCCTAGCATGGACGCTGTGATACAATAACCCAGCGTGGACACTGTGATACTGTACCCCAGCGTGGACACTGGGATACAATACCCCAGCGTGGACACTGTCATACTGTACCCCAGCATGGACACTGTGATACTGTACCCCAGCGTGGGCGCTGTAATACTGTACCCCAGCATGGACACTGTGATACTGTACCCCAGCGTGAACACTGTGATACTATACCCCAGCGTGGACACTGTGATACATACCCCAGCGTGCATACTGTGATACTGTACCCCAGCATGGACACTGTGATACCGTACCCCAGCGTGGACACTGTGATACTGTAACCCAGTGTGGACACTCTGACACTGTACCCCAGTGTGGGCACTGTGACAATGTACCCCAGCGTGTACACTGTGATACTGTACACCAGCATGGACACTGTGATACTGTACCCCAGCGTGGACACTGTGATACTGTACCCCTGTGTGGACACTGTAATACTGTACTCCAGCATGGACACTGTGATACTGTACCCCAGCGTGGACACTGTAATACTGTACCCCAGCATGAACACTGTAATACTGTACTCCAGCACGGACACTGTGATACTGTACCCCAGCATGGACACTGTAATACTGTACTCCAGCACGGACACTGTGATACTGTACCCCAGCGTGGACACTGTAATACTGTAACACAGCATGGAAACTGTGATGCAATACCCCAGCATGAACACTGTGATATTATATCCCAGCGTGGGCACTGTGATACTGTACCCCAGTGAGCACACTGTGAAACTACACCCCTGCATTGACGCTGTGATACTGTACCCCAGCATGGACACTGTGATACTGTACCCCAGCATGGACACTGTGATATTGTCCCCTAGCATGGACGCTGTGATACAATAACCCAGCGTGGACACTGTGATACTGTACCCCAGCGTGGACACTGGGATACAATACCCCAGCGTGGACACTGTCATACTGTACCCCAGCATGGACACTGTGATACTGTACCCCAGCGTGGGCGCTGTAATACTGTACCCCAGCATGGACACTGTGATACTGTACCCCAGCGTGAACACTGTGATACTATACCCCAGCGTGGACACTGTGATACATACCCCAGCGTGCATACTGTGATACTGTACCCCAGCATGGACACTGTGATACCGTACCCCAGCGTGGACACTGTGATACTGTAACCCAGTGTGGACACTCTGACACTGTACCCCAGTGTGGGCACTGTGACAATGTACCCCAGCGTGTACACTGTGATACTGTACACCAGCATGGACACTGTGATACTGTACCCCAGCGTGGCCACTGTAATACTGTACTCCAGCATGGACACTGTGATACTGTACCCCAGCGTGGACACTGTAATACTGTACCCCAGCATGGACACTGTAATACTGTACTCCAGCACGGACACTGTGATACTGTACCCCAGCGTGGACACTGTAATACTGTAACACAGCATGGACACTGTAATACTGTACTCCAGCATGGACACTGTGATGCAATACCCCAGCATGGACACTGTGATATTATATCCCAGCGTGGACACTGTGATACTGTAACCCAGCGTGGACACTGTGACACTGTACCCCAGCGTGGACACTGTGATACTATACCCCAGCGTGGACACTGAGATACTGTACCCCAGCGTGGACACTGTGATACTATAACCAGCATGGACACTGTCATACTGTACACCAGCGTGGACACTGTGATACTGTACCCCAGCGTGGACACTGTGATAGAATACCCCAGCGTGGACACTGTCATACTGTACACCAGCGTGGACACTGTGATACTGTACCCCAGCGTGGACACTGTGATACAATACCCCAGCGTGGACACGCTGATACTATAACCCAGCATGGACACTGTGATACAATACCCCAGCATGGACACTGTGATATTGTCCCCTAGCATAGACACTGTGATGCTATCCCTCAGCGTGGACAGTGAGATACTGTACCCCAGCGTGGACACTGTCATACTGTACACCAGCGTGGACACTGTGATAGAATACCCCAGCGTTGACACTGTGATATTGTACCCCAGCGTGGACACTGTGATACAATACCCCAGCATGGACACTGTGATATTGTCCCCTAGCATGGACACTGTGATGCTATCCCCCAGCGTGGACAGTGAGATACTGTACCCCAGCATGGACACTGTGATACTATACCCCAGCATGGACACTGTGGTACTGTAGCCTAGCATGGACACTTTGACACTATAACCCAGCATGGACACTGTGATACTATACCCCAGCGTGGACACTGTGATACTGTACCCCAGCGTGGACACTGTGACACTGTACCCCAGCGTGGACACTGTGATACTGTACCCCAGTGAGCACACTGTGAAACTACACCCCTGCATTGACGCTGTGATACTGTACCCCAGCATGGACACTGTGATACTGTACCCCAGCATGGACACTGTGATATTGTCCCCTAGCATGGACGCTGTGATACAATAACCCAGCGTGGACACTGTGATACTGTACCCCAGCGTGGACACTGGGATACAATACCCCAGCGTGGACACTGTCATACTGTACCCCAGCATGGACACTGAGATACTGTACCCCAGCGTGGGCGCTGTAATACTGTACCCCAGCATGGACACTGTGATACTGTACCCCAGCGTGAACACTCTGATACTATACCCCAGCGTGGACACTGTGATACATACCCCAGCGTGCATACTGTGATACTGTACCCCAGCATGGACACTGTGATACCGTACCCCAGCGTGGACACTGTGATACTGTAACCCAGTGTGGACACTCTGACACTGTACCCCAGTGTGGGCACTGTGACAATGTACTCCAGCGTGGACACTGTGATACTGTATACCAGCATGGACACTGTGATACTGTACCCCAGCGTGGCCACTGTAATACTGTACCCCAGCATGGACACTGTGATACTGTACCCCAGTGTGGACACTGTAAAACTGTACTCCAGCATGGACACTGTGATACTGTACCCCAGCGTGGACACTGTAATACTGTACCCCAGCATGAACACTGTAATACTGTACTCCAGCACGGACACTGTGATACTGTACCCCAGCATGGACACTGTAATACTGTACTCCAGCACGGACACTGTGATACTGTACCCCAGCGTGGACACTGTAATACTGTAACACAGCATGGAAACTGTGATGCAATACCCCAGCATGGACACTGTGATATTATATCCCAGCGTGGGCACTGTGATACTGTACCCCAGTGAGCACACTGTGAAACTACACCCCTGCATTGACGCTGTGATACTGTACCCCAGCATGGACACTGTGATACTGTACCCCAGCATGGACACTGTGATATTGTCCCCTAGCATGGACGCTGTGATACAATAACCCAGCGTGGACACTGTGATACTGTACCCCAGCGTGGACACTGGGATACAATACCCCAGCGTGGACACTGTCATACTGTACCCCAGCATGGACACTGTGATACTGTACCCCAGCGTGGGCGCTGTAATACTGTACCCCAGCATGGACACTGTGATACTGTACCCCAGCGTGAACACTGTGATACTATACCCCAGCGTGGACACTGTGATACATACCCCAGCGTTCATACTGTGATACTGTACCCCAGCGTGTACACTGTGATACTGTACACCAGCATGGACACTGTGATACTGTACCCCAGCGTGGACACTGTGATACTGTACCCCTGTGTGGACACTGTAATACTGTACTCCAGCATGGACACTGTGATACTGTACCCCAGCGTGGACACTGTAATACTGTACCCCAGCATGAACACTGTAATACTGTACTCCAGCACGGACACTGTGATACTGTACCCCAGCATGGACACTGTAATACTGTACTCCAGCATGGACACTGTGATACTGTACCCCAGCGTGGACACTGTAATACTGTACCCCAGCATGAACACTGTAATACTGTACTCCAGCACGGACACTGTGATACTGTACCCCAGCATGGACACTGTAATACTGTACTCCAGCACGGACACTGTGATACTGTACCCCAGCGTGGACACTGTAATACTGTAACACAGCATGGAAACTGTGATGCAATACCCCAGCATGAACACTGTGATATTATATCCCAGCGTGGGCACTGTGATACTGTACCCCAGTGAGCACACTGTGAAACTACACCCCTGCATTGACGCTGTGATACTGTACCCCAGCATGGACACTGTGATACTGTACCCCAGCATGGACACTGTGATATTGTCCCCTAGCATGGACGCTGTGATACAATAACCCAGCGTGGACACTGTGATACTGTACCCCAGCGTGGACACTGGGATACAATACCCCAGCGTGGACACTGTCATACTGTACCCCAGCATGGACACTGTGATACTGTACCCCAGCGTGGGCGCTGTAATACTGTACCCCAGCATGGACACTGTGATACTGTACCCCAGCGTGAACACTGTGATACTATACCCCAGCGTGGACACTGTGATACATACCCCAGCGTGCATACTGTGATACTGTACCCCAGCATGGACACTGTGATACCGTACCCCAGCGTGGACACTGTGATACTGTAACCCAGTGTGGACACTCTGACACTGTACCCCAGTGTGGGCACTGTGACAATGTACCCCAGCGTGTACACTGTGATACTGTACACCAGCATGGACACTGTGATACTGTACCCCAGCGTGGCCACTGTAATACTGTACCCCAGCATGGACACTGTGATACTGTACCCCAGTGTGGACACTGTAATACTGTACTCCAGCATGGACACTGTGATACTGTACCCCAGCGTGGACACTGTAATACTGTACCCCAGCATGAACACTGTAATACTGTACTCCAGCACGGACACTGTGATACTGTACCCCAGCATGGACACTGTAATACTGTACTCCAGCACGGACACTGTGATACTGTACCCCAGCGTGGACACTGTAATACTGTAACACAGCATGGACACTGTAATACTGTACTCCAGCATGGACACTGTGATGCAATACCCCAGCATGGACACTGTGATATTATATCCCAGCGTGGACACTGTGATACTGTAACCCAGCGTGGACACTGTGACACTGTACCCCAGCGTGGACACTGTGATACTATACCCCAGCGTGGACACTGAGATACTGTACCCCAGCGTGGACACTGTGATACTATAACCAGCATGGACACTGTCATACTGTACACCAGCGTGGACACTGTGATACTGTACCCCAGCGTGGACACTGTGATAGAATACCCCAGCGTGGACACTGTCATACTGTACACCAGCGTGGACACTGTGATACTGTACCCCAGCGTGGACACTGTGATACAATACCCCAGCGTGGACACGCTGATACTATAACCCAGCATGGACACTGTGATACAATACCCCAGCATGGACACTGTGATATTGTCCCCTAGCATAGACACTGTGATGCTATCCCCCAGCGTGGACAGTGAGATACTGTACCCCAGCGTGGACACTGTCATACTGTACACCAGCGTGGACACTGTGATAGAATACCCCAGCGTTGACACTGTGATATTGTACCCCAGCGTGGACACTGTGATACAATACCCCAGCATGGACACTGTGATATTGTCCCCTAGCATGGACACTGTGATGCTATCCCCCAGCGTGGACAGTGAGATACTGTACCCCAGCATGGACACTGTGATACTATACCCCAGCATGGACACTGTGGTACTGTAGCCTAGCATGGACACTTTGACACTATAACCCAGCATGGACACTGTGATACTATACCCCAGCGTGGACACTGTGATACTGTACCCCAGCGTGGACACTGTGACACTGTACCCCAGCGTGGACACTGTGACACTGTACCCCAGCGTGGACACTGTGATACTGTACCCCAGTGAGCACACTGTGAAACTACACCCCTGCATTGACGCTGTGATACTGTACCCCAGCATGGACACTGTGATACTGTACCCCAGCATGGACACTGTGATATTGTCCCCTAGCATGGACGCTGTGATACAATAACCCAGCGTGGACACTGTGATACTGTACCCCAGCGTGGACACTGGGATACAATACCCCAGCGTGGACACTGTCATACTGTACCCCAGCATGGACACTGAGATACTGTACCCCAGCGTGGGCGCTGTAATACTGTACCCCAGCATGGACACTGTGATACTGTACCCCAGCGTGAACACTCTGATACTATACCCCAGCGTGGACACTGTGATACATACCCCAGCGTGCATACTGTGATACTGTACCCCAGCATGGACACTGTGATACCGTACCCCAGCGTGGACACTGTGATACTGTAACCCAGTGTGGACACTCTGACACTGTACCCCAGTGTGGGCACTGTGACAATGTACCCCAGCGTGGACACTGTGATACTGTATACCAGCATGGACACTGTGATACTGTACCCCAGCGTGGCCACTGTAATACTGTACCCCAGCATGGACACTGTGATACTGTACCCCAGTGTGGACACTGTAAAACTGTACTCCAGCATGGACACTGTGATACTGTACCCCAGCGTGGACACTGTAATACTGTACTCCAGCACGGACACTGTGATACTGTACCCCAGCGTGGACACTGTAATACTGTAACACAGCATGGAAACTGTGATGCAATACCCCAGCATGGACACTGTGATATTATATCCCAGCGTGGGCACTGTGATACTGTACCCCAGTGAGCACACTGTGAAACTACACCCCTGCATTGACGCTGTGATACTGTACCCCAGCATGGACACTGTGATACTGTACCCCAGCATGGACACTGTGATATTGTCCCCTAGCATGGACGCTGTGATACAATAACCCAGCGTGGACACTGTGATACTGTACCCCAGCGTGGACACTGGGATACAATACCCCAGCGTGGACACTGTCATACTGTACCCCAGCATGGACACTGTGATACTGTACCCCAGCGTGGGCGCTGTAATACTGTACCCCAGCATGGACACTGTGATACTGTACCCCAGCGTGAACACTGTGATACTATACCCCAGCGTGGACACTGTGATACATACCCCAGCGTTCATACTGTGATACTGTACCGCAGCATGGACACTGTGATACCGTACCCCAGCGTGGACACTGTGATACTGTAACCCAGTGTGGGCACTGTGACAATGTACCCCAGCGTGGACACTGTGATACTGTATACCAGCATGGACACTGTGATACTGTACCCCAGCGTGGCCACTGTAATACTGTACCCCAGCATGAACACTGTAATACTGTACTCCAGCATGGACACTGTGATACATACCCCAGCGTGCATACTGTGATACTGTACCCCAGCATGGACACTGTGATACCGTACCCCAGCGTGGACACTCTGACACTGTACCCCAGTGTGGGCACTGTGACAATGTACCCCAGCGTGTACACTGTGATACTGTACACCAGCATGGACACTGTGATACTGTACCCCAGCGTGGACACTGTGATACTGTACCCCAGTGAGCACACTGTGAAACTACACCCCTGCATTGACGCTGTGATACTGTACCCCAGCATGGACACTATGTTACAATACCCCAGCGTGGACACTGTGATACTGTACCCCTGTGTGGACACTGTAATACTGTACTCCAGCATGGACACTGTGATACTGTACCCCAGCATGGACACTGTGATACTGTACCCCAGCATGAACACTGTAATACTGTACTCCAGCACGGACACTGTGATACTGTACCCCAGCATGGACACTGTAATACTGTACTCCAGCACGGACACTGTGATACTGTACCCCAGCGTGGACACTGTAATACTGTAACACAGCATGGAAACTGTGATGCAATACCCCAGCATGGACACTGTGATATTATATCCCAGCGTGGACACTGTGATACTGTAACCCAGCGTGGACACTGTGACACTGTACCCCAGCGTGGACACTGTGATACTATACCCCAGCGTGGACACTGAGATACTGTACCCCAGCGTGGATACTGTGATACTATAACCAGCATGGACACTGTCATACTGTACACCAGCGTGGACACTGTGATATTATACCCCAGCGTGGGCACTGTGATACTATACCCCAGCATGGACACTGTGATATTATACCCCAGCATGGACACTGTGATACTGTGCCCCAGCGTGGACACTGTGATACTATACCCCAGCATGGACACTATGTTACAATACCCCAGCGTGGACACTGTGATACTGTACCCCATAATGGACACTGTGATACTGTACCCAGCGTGGACACTGTGATATTAAACCCGAGCATTGACACTGTGATACTATAACGAACATGGACACTGTGATACTGTACCCCAGTGTGGACACTGTAATACTGTACCCCATAATGGACACTGTGATACTGTACCCCAGCGTGGACACTGTGATATTAAACCCGAGCATGGACACTGTGATACTATAACGAACATGGACACTGTGATACTGTACCCCAGTGTGGACACTGTGATACTGTACCCCAGCGTGGACACTGTGATACTGTACCCCTCCATGGACACTGTGATACTGTACCCCAGCGTGGACACTGTGATACTGTACCGTAGCATGGACACTGTGATACTGTACCCCAGCGTGGCCACTGTAATACTGTACTCCAGCATGGACACTGTGATACTGTACCCCAGCGTGGACACTGTAATACTGTACCCCAGCATGGACACTGTAATACTGTACTCCAGCACAGACACTGTGATACTGTACCCCAGCGTGGACACTGTAATCTGTACCCCAGCATGGACACTGTAATACTGTACTCCAGCACGGACACTGTGATACTGTACCCCAGCACGGACACTGTGATACTGTACCCCAGCGTGGACACTGTAATACTGTACCCCAGCACGGACACTGTGATACTGTACCCCAGCCTGGACACTGTAATACTGTATCCCAGCATGGACACTGTAATACTGTACTCCAGCACGGACACTGTGATACTGTACCCCAGCTTGGACACTGTAATGCTGTACTGCAGCGTGGACACTGTGATACTGTATCCTAGCGTCGACACTGTGATACTGTACCCCTGCGTGGCAGGTTTGAGACCTAACCCCCAAGTAGAAAGATATGCTGTACCCTACATACTGTGCATCAACACAAGTACAGCAATATTCTACACCAAAATGTAGACTATCATACTGTATCCCAAACAGGAGACTGTGATACTGATCTGCAGGTTGATGTCTGTATACCAGTTTCACAGAAATGGGATTGTGATATTGCAATTAATTTGGAAACTCTAATACTCTACCTTAATAATAATACTGGCATATTGTACACACAACATATTGTCAGGTAGCGTCATCCTCAGCATGAAGACTGTCAGAATTTTTCCCAGGAAGGTAATGACTTTTGCACTGCAACAATGAGCATGTGGCCATCTCCCTCAACAAGGAGCCTGTGGCCCTATACTCCCACAAGGTGCCTGTGACCCTGTACTCCAACAAGGAGCCTGTGGCCCTACACTCCAACAAGGGGCTTATCGCCCTATACTCCAACAAGAAGCCTGTGGCCTTCTCCCTCAGCAAGGGTCCTGTGGCCCTATACTTCAACAAGGAGCCTGTGGCCCTTTATTCCAACAAGGGGCCTGTAGCCCTATACTCCAACAAGAAGCCTGTGGTTATCTCCATCATCAAGGGGCCTGTGGCCCTGTACCTCAACAAGGGGCCTCTGGCCCTGTCTCTCAACAAGGATCATGTGGCCCTATACCTCAATAAGGATTCTGTGACCATGTACCTCAACAAGGATCCTGTGGCGTTATTCCCCAATCAGAAGTCTGTGACCTTATACCCTACAGGAGTATAAGGAGTTGTTGTAGCTAAGCTTGTGTACTTGCGTCTATCAAGAAGAATTTGTACTGTAAACCCACAAAGAGACGTTCATACCTCACCCAGGCTCAACTGTACCTCGGACTGTCATATGTACACCAACAAGGACCTTGTCATATTGTATGCCAAGGTGGAGATTTATGATATTGGATCCCACGGGATGCCAGTCATACTGTACTCCTACATAGACTCATAGAGGTGTACAGCATGGAAACAGACCCTTCGGTCCAACCTGTCCATGCCGACCAGATATCCCAACCCAATCTAGCACCCAGCCCATATCCCTCCAAACCCTTCCTATTCATGTACCCATCCAAATGCCTCTTAAATGTTGCAATTGTACCAGCCTCCACCACATCCTCTGGCAGCTCATTCCATACACATACCACCCCTCTGCATGAAAAAGTTGCCCCTTAGGTCTTTTATATCTTTCCCCTCTCACCCTAAACCTACGCCCTTTAGTTCTAGACTCCCTGACCCTAGGGAAAAGACTTTGTCTATTTACCCTATTCATGCCCCTCATAATTTTGTAAACGTCTATAAGGTCACCCCTCAGCCTCCTACGCTCCAGGGATAACAGCCCCAGCCAGTTCAGCCTCTCCCTATAGCTCAAATCCTCTAACTCTGGCAACAAACTTGTAAATCTTTTCTGAACCCTTTCAAGTTTCACAACATCTTTCCGATAGGAAGGAGACCAGAATTGCACGCAATATTCCAACAGCGGCCTAACCAATGTCCTGTACAGCTGCAACATGACCTCCCAACTCCTGTACTCAATACTCTGACCAATAAAAGAAAGCATACCAAATGCCTTCTTCACTATCTTATCTACTGCGACTCTACTTTCAAGGAGCTATGAACCTGCACTCCAAGGTCTCTTTGTTCAGCAACACTCACTAGGACCTTACCATTAAGTGTATATGTCCTGCTAAGATTTGCTTTCCCAAAATGCAGTACCTCGCATTTATATGAATTAAACTGCATCTGCCCCTTCTCAGCCTATTGGTCCATCTGGTCCAGATCCTGTTGTAATCTGATGTAACCCCTTCGCTGTCCACTACACCTCCAATTTTGGTGTCATCTGCAAACTTATTAACTGTACCTCTTAGGCTAGTATCCAAATCATTTATGTAAATTACAAAAAGTAGAGGACCCAGCACTGATCCTTGTAGCACTCCACTGGTCACAGGCCTCCAGTCTGAAAAACAACCCTCCAACACCACCCTCCGTCTTCTACCTTTGAGTCAGTTCTATATCCAAATGGCTAGTTCTCCCTGTATTCCATGAGATCTAACCTTGCTAATCAGTCTTCCATGGGGAACCTAGTCGAATGCCTTACTGAAGTCCATATAGATCACATCTACTGCTCTGCCCTCATCAATCTTCTTTGTTACTTCTTCAAAAAACTCAATCAAGTTTGTTAGACATGATTTCCCATGCACAAAGCCATGTTGACTATCCCTAATCAGTCCTTGCCTTTCCAAATACATGTACATCCTGTCCCTCAGGATTCCCTCCAACAACTTGCCCAACACTGAGGTCAGACTCATGGTCTACAGTTCCCTGGCTTGTCCTTACCACCCTTCTTAAACAGTGGCACCACGTTAGCCAACCTCCAGTCTTCTGACACCTCACCTGTGACTATTGATAATACAAATATCTCAGCAAGAGGCCCAGCATTCACTTCTCTAGCTTCCCACAGAGCTCTCAGGTACACCTACCAGCCTTCCCTTTCACCCTGACAGGAATATACTTTCTCTGGATTCTTGTTATCTCATTTCTGAAGGCTTCTCATTTTCCAGCCATCCCTTTACCTGCGAACATCCAATCAGCTTTCAAAAGTTCTTGCCTAATATCGTCAAAATTGGCCTTTCTCCAATTTAGCACTTCAACTTTTAAATCTGGTCTATCCTTTCCCATCACTATTTTAAAACGAATCCAGTTAACCCTTTGATACTGTACCCCCATACAGAGCTTGTATTCTGTACCTCAACATGACAAATTCAATACTCTGCCCTATCACCGTATTATAATGGTTACTGTAACCCTGTTAAGGATACACATGCAAGTTAAATTCTGAACAAAGAAACAATCATTTCTTCTGGAGATGTTTTGATGTCAGGGCTGAAATGTGGAGGTTATTTCCCCATCTATAATTTGCATCTTGAACTTCAAATACAGTGAGAATCAATTGCAGTATAGACACTATAGAGACTGAGACAAAAGGGACATGCCAGATGATATATCTCTCCTGCTTCTCATCATATCTATGTTTCAAACCACTCACAAACCTTCAGCAGATCAGATCAATTTCCTTAAATAAAATTGAGTGGGAGAAAGCAAAACAGTCTTCAATGCCCTTTAAAATTCCCCAAAGTTATTTGAACTCTGTTTGATAAAGGGTTAATGAATGAATATTGCTCCCGTGGTTTCACTTACATCCCTTGTCCGACTAATGGCAAGCCACTTGTTTGCTAGTGATGCTGATTAGCTGGTAGCAGATACTTCCCTTTGAAAAACCCCCTCCCGGCTCTCCTTGCAAGACTGCTCACCGCACTCTCCTGATGTGGCTTGCAGTGGAGCTTGTTCTGTTTCTGCTGCTTTCCAATTAAATGTGTGCTAGGATGTTGCTGATAAACATATTCATCTTGCACTTACCAGCACAAGATTCCCAAACAGCGAAACAGCTTATTGTCCACTTGCTGATCAGTTGGTACCCTGCTCAGGACGTATAAGTTATTGTTCACCTTCAGATTCTTGCAAGTCTGTTCTGGTGAGGGCAAGATGAAAATCACCAACAGGACATCTCTTTCCACGTTACTCAAAACAAAACTGCGCTGATTTTACAAACAAAAGCTTCACTATACCTAGAGAACAGCATGTGAGTGTCTCCCACTTAGTGGCAGCTTCAATTCCTGATGCTCTCAAAGTTATGGGTCGTGAGTCCTATTTTAGATCTGCACATGAAGAGGAACACAACCCTACCTCCGCCAAATCAGCAATATTAGAAAGTGCAGTCAATAACTAACAGCAGAATCCCCACAGTGATGTTAAAATGATAAACCATTCTTGGAGTTCACATGATGAGCGAATACCTCAAATTAAAGCTCAGACCTGCGAAGCCATTGTTTTATTTATAAACCATCCAAACTAGACTCAAGTTTACAACTTGCTTCTAGAGACTGGTGACTTTATGCATGGCTTCAGAGAATGATACAGCTGAGGAGGAGGCCATTTGCCCCCCCTGGTCTGCTCCAGCTCTGTTACAATTATTTAGAACCTCAACACATCTACTGAGTTACCCCCTGAACTTCCTCGGTTGTCAGGAGAACAGCCCTGGGATTCTCACATACGGAAGGAAAAGACCGCAGATGCAAAACATCTGAAACAAAAGTCAAAAATTCTGGAAATCTAACACTGAAAGGGCCACTGTAAAACTGAGGATCTAGCTTACTGTGTCTCGTTCTTGACCTAATGCCTGATGTTAAAGGTCAAAATGCACACATGAACTGAATTATCTGATTCTGTTAATTATAAAATAGATTAAATTTGAAATGCAGGACCAAAGTTCCACAACCATTGTGTCTGGTTTTAGTTCTTTCAAGCTTCAAAGGACTTTATCTCACATGAGATAGGATTTTTGATCCCATGCTTAGGAAGATGAGGGCTTGTAATCGAGAGGCTTAGGTTAATGTTCTGGGGATATGGCTTCAAATCTCAGTCTAAATCTCAGTTCAGTTATTAAAAATCTGGAGTTGAAAGCCAGTCACTGTGATGGTCACCACAAAATGATTGTTATTAACAATCCATCTGATTCACTCGTGCCTTTCAGGGAAGGAAATCAGCTGTCCTTACCTGGTCTGACCTACATGTGACTCCAGTCCCACAGCAATTGATGTATTTGTCCTTGAGGGTGGTTAGGGATAGACAACTGGCCTTGCGAGTGGCACCCTCATCCTGTGAAAAAGTTTTTAAAAAGTCCTGCTTCTAAAAGTCACCGGCCAATCTGATTGGCCGGTTACTCTGTGATATGTCAGCAGCACCACTGGGACTGGTGGCCATTGCTGGAACTGCAGGCAGGCACTAGGTGATAGGTGCGTTGGGAGCACGTTGGTCAGGACCAGGATGGGACACCCTTGGGGCAAGGAGATTTGGAGCAGGGATACACAGCCCTTGAAGGGAAGGGGAGCACAGGGTTTGAGGAAAGACTTTTTTGTTGGGGTATGCCCTCCCATCAGGAATGTATGAAGAAGACTTTGTGAAGAAAGAAAGATCAGGGTTTGTGTTTCCTGGCATCAGCGATCACGTATTAACCATTCCGCCTCATCAGTGGTGTTCGGGTCTGGGCCTCACTCCTGTGTTTCCATTACCCTGTACATCAAGCACGCTTTTGTTATCTTCCAGTCGCTACCTCTCCCCAGGGCTCTGCTGTTTTATAGGTGCACTCTCTCAAAGCCAGCGAGCTCAAAGCCAGAGTTTCCCCAAAAATCAGACAGTTTTAGAATGTGCTGCACATTACTTTTCAAAAAAAAAGCAACTCGGTTAAAATTAACTTAGCAGGACAATTGGGTTACATTTATCTGTTTTGCTACTCGATGGCCAGTGTAGTCCTGCCCTCTGAAAGACCTTTGACCTCATGCCACCTGTATTGACTTGAATTGGCCACTGACCCAGTGCCGAACCTCAAATCCAGCAGCAACCTGGCATGGTATTGTATCCTAGATTGCTGGTTTTAACTGAGTCTCTCTCTGTTTATGTTAACGCTCCAATCGATTTCACCTTGTAGCTCACCCTTTGTTGTCTGGTATTTTCCACATGAATCATCCAGACCCCTCAATCAGACCGGTATCTGTGTTTTATTCTGTTACTCTGGGGCTGTAGGTTAAGGTGAAACATTTTCATTTGCAATTCCATTGTATTGGTTGATGGAACCTTGCAGCTTTTGAGTTGACAGAGAATATAATTCAAAAGGGTATTTATTTGGACAATGGTGGTGATGGATGGTCTATCTTACAGATTCTGTACTCAATGCCTCCGGACCTTTACTGGTGGAAATCACAAAAACTCCGGGTTGCACACTGGGAATGTCACTGTCCAGCGGGACCCATCGCAACAAACAAGTCATTGTCCTTGACAAGATCAAAGCAGCGAGCATTGTGGACAGGTACTCAGCTCATTCTCTGGTGTTTCAATAGGGGTCTCAGCTTGGGAAGGTCTGGCTCAGTTGATATGGGACGTTGGCATTGCTCGTTCGGTCAGTATTTATTACCCATTCCCAGCTGCCCTGCCGAAGGTGGTGGTGAGCTCCCTTCTTGTACTGCTGCAGTCCGTGGATGTAGCAACACCCACTGTCTGTTTAGGAAGGGAGTTGCAGGAAAGTGGCCCAGCGACAGTGAAGGGACGGTGATACGTTTCCAAATCAGGATGGTGAGTGCCTTGGAGGGGAGTTTGCAGGTGGTGGTGTTCCCATGTATCTGCTGCCCTTGTCCTTCTAGATGGTAGTGGTGGTGGGTTTGGAAAGTGCTGTCAGGGGATCTTTGATGAATTCCTGCAGTGCATCTTGTAGATAGTACACTGCTGCTACTGAGCATCAGTGTTGAAGGGGAGTGGATATTTCTGAATGTGGTGCCAATCAAGCGGGCTGCTTTGTCCTGGATGGTGTCAAGCTTCTTGAGTGCTGTTGGAGCTGCACCCATCCAGGCAAGTGGGGAGGATTCCTTGGCCCACTTGAAATTTTTCTTGGACAGACTTTGGGGAGTCAGAAGGGGAGTTGTACACGATGGATCTCCCAGCCTTTGACCTGATTTTGTAGCCACAGGATTTATATCGCTGGTCAATGTGAACCTCTGGGACCTTGAAAATGGAGAATTGTCCTCAGGTACTTTACAGGAGTGTAATTAAGTGCTAATAGTTAACAATACAATGAGACAAAGGGACTAAAACTTTGGGTTTTTAAGCAGTAGTTTAAATGAGAGTGAGAGGTGATGAGTTTTGCAGAAGGAATCCAGAGTTTGGGGCTTCGAAATCCCATGCAGTGGAATTAAAAGTGTATTAACACGAGAGACATGGAGAGTGGTGTGTGTAAATGCAGTAGGTAGTGCGCAGGATGGAAGAACACAGGGCAGGAGAAGAGTAATGGACTGGTAATAGGGTAGGGGGAGAGGTCGGGAGGATGTTTGAAAATGAGGAGGAGAATTTTCAACCACTCTCTGTCCTTGTTCAGCACCTCATGTCCAAAGCTCAGGGCTTTTCAATTCGGTTCAATTAACGGCACACAGAGAGAGGGACACGGAGAACAGAGGGAAGGGAATTAATTTTTAAAAACTCGACTTTGTTAATTTCAAGTTTTAAAATGGAGTTAGGTCTGAAAACACAACTATTGACGTTAAATGTAATAATATTAGATCAGTACAAGTGGAAGGGTGAACGCCTATCAGCTTGACTTCTGTCTTTTTCTGCCCCTGCTTTAGATGTGGAGCGTTGCACGTTGGTGACCACATCTTGTCGATTGATGGGATGAGCACTGAACATTGCACTGTGTTGGAAGCTACCCAGCTCCTGAGCAGCACCTCCGACAACGTTAAGCTGGAGATCCTGCCAGTGCACCAGAGTCGGCTGTCACTGAAGCCGACAGAGCAAGGTACTGCCTTTTTCTGTATAAGACAGACCAAGATTAGCCTTCATATGGCAAGAGGGAGCCCACCTTATAGGCCAAGCACACGGTGCCCTCTGTTTTCCAACCAGGAATTTTAACAGGAGGATCCCAATAATTAGTTTTGTTTCTTCTTTCGTGAGATGTCTGCATCACTGACAGGGCCAGGGGTTGTTGGTTGTCCCTTTTTGGCCACATAACTGACTTCCATTCTAAGGAAAATAACCCCAGCCTTTCTCATCATATGGTACCTCACCTGTATTTAATGAGGATTTGAAAATGATCTTCAGAGCCAGGCCATTTCAGAAGGCATTTATGAATCACCCACATTGCTGTAGATCTGGAGTCACATTAGGCCAGGTCAGGTAAGGATGGCAGATTTCCATCCCTAAAGGACATTAAAGAACGAGAGGAGGTTTTCATTAAAACTCACAACGTAGATAAAAGGCCATTTAGTCCATTGTGTCTGCCCTGACTGAATAAGCTAGCTGCCCATCCTAATCCCATGTGTCAGCACTTGGTCCGTTGCCCTTGGAAGTTGCAGCACGTCAGGTGTCGATGCAGGTTCCTTTAAATGATTTAAGAGTTTCCGCCTTGACCACCAATCATGGCAACTAATTCCAGATCCCTACCATCCTCTGGGTGAAAAAGGTTTTCCTCATGATCCCTCTAGTCATTCTACCAATCACTTTAAATCTGTAACTGACCTGTGTGCTCAGGCAAGCCTGTCTCCCCTATCCACTCTATCCAAGCCCCTCATTATTTTATATGTGTCAATAAGTCACTCCCTCATCCACTTCCATTCTAAGGAAAATAACCCCAGCCTTTCTAATCATTTGGTACCTCACCTGTATTTAGTGAGGATTTGAAAATGATCTTCAGAGCACCCGTTATTTCCTTCCATTAACAGTGTAGGATCAGTTGGCCATGGTGATTTGTCTTGCTTCGAGCAGGTCAGTCCCTTCAGTACGTCCATTCTCAGTGTGCCTATTTTAGTTAATATTTCACATGCCTCCTCTGTCTGCATCAGCGTTCTGCTTTGTGAGGGCAGAGACAAAGTACACCTTCGGAAACCTGCCCACATCTTCTGCACCCTCACACAAGTTACCATAAACATCTCTGATTGGCACAATCTTTTCAGAACTTGTTCTCTTGACTTTAACATATTGACAGAACACCTTTGGATTTTCCTTAAATTTACCTGCCAAATGTTTTCATATCCTCTGTTTTCCGAATTTCCTTTATCTCTTCACCTCTGTAATTATTTTTCTAGGCTTCCAAAAGATTACTTTTTGATATTGTCATAAGCTCTGCTTTATTTTACCCTGCATGCATCTGGATAACTGGGGCTGGGGCCTCCAGATTTGTTGGTGCCACCCATATTCTCTGTGGAGACATGTCTTTACTCTGTCCATTGAATCTTAATTTCGAATACTGATGGTCTCATGATCGTGGTTACTAGATTTATTAAGGGAATGTAAATTCCACTAGCTCCTGTCCTGTGATTTAAACTAATGCTGCCAGAGAGTATTAGCCTCATCCTCTGGATTGCTAGCCCAGCAACATTACCGCCGCACCATCATTTTCATTTCCCCTCACAATTGACTCCTAGTTTACCTTATCAGCAAAATCAACAGTGAAATGTTTAAAATCTTTCAGCAAATTGAGTACACTTAATGGTAAGGTCCTGGGGAGTGTTGCCAAACAAGGAGACCTTGAGTGCAGGTTCATAGTTCCTTGAAAGTGGAGTCACAGGTCGATTGGGCAGTGAGGAAGGCATTTGGTATGCTTGCCCTTATTGGTTCATGTGTTGAGTATTGGAGTTGGGAGGTCCTGATGCAGCTCTACAGGATATTAGTTAGGCCATTTTTGGAATACAGCGTTCAAATCTGATCTCCGTGCTACAGGACGCATATTGTGAAAGTTGAAAGTGTTCAGAAAACATCCACAAGGATGTTGCCAGGGTTGGAGGGTTTCAGCCATGGGGAGAGACCGAGTAGGCTGGGGCTATTTTCCCTGGAGTGCCAGAAGCTGAGGGGTGACCTCATAGAGGTTTGGAAAATCATGAGTGGCATGGATCAGATAAATAGACAAAGTCTTTTGCCCCAGGGTAGGAGAGTCCAAAACTAGAGGGCAGAGGTTTAAGGTGACCCTTTTTCACAGAGGGTGGTGCGCATATGAAATGAGCTGCCAGAGGATGTGGTGGAGGCTGGTACAATTACAACATTTAAAAGGCATCTGGATGGGTATGTGAATAGGAAGGGTTTGGAGGGATATGGACCAAATGTTGGTAAATGGGACTAGATTAATTTAGGGTAGCTGGTCGGCATCGAAGAGTTGGACCAAAGGGTCTGTTTCCATGCTGTACAGTTCTATAAATGCGTGAACCACACAGGGTAGAATTTCCTTTAAAGATCTCCTGCTGGTTTAATGAGAGAAATCGTCTGTGGTCGTGTAGCTCTGAAGGTTCCAGGTTTGATCCCTGCCAGACAGCTGATTCAGCTGGGAACCTTCACTTGGTCCACTACCGAGTGGGCCTGTCTAGGAGGGGAGTGAATCTGACAGAATTCCTTGCCCCACCCCCGAACTCTCACCCTTAAATCTTTGCTTCAAGATGTATACATCGGGTGCTTGGTTCCAGCGCATTATGGTTCACACCTGAACCTTGGGCGCTTAGGTGAGAGAGCAGATGGTGAACATGAGACAGCACAAAGAATGAGTGCCATGACAGGATGGCATTGGTGAATATGAGAACATCCGTGTTTGTATCAAGGACTTTTGGGCTGATATGGCAATTAATGACAGTGAAGATAAATGGAAAGCCCAACAGCATTCAGAACCAGGTACCAACTTCAAGTAGCCATAGTCCTGGAAAATTGAAAGTGGATTAAAAGGAAAAGGAAGGTAGCACTTCCATTAACTTTCCCAGTACAGGACACCTCCGAACAACTTCCACCAATAAGGTACCCTGGTTGTTGGTTTTTGGCTGAAAGTTCAATATTGTTCAGAAATTGAGGGATGCACTAAGGAGTGTTTGTGTACTTTCTGTGTAATGTGGACTGAAGCAGCGTTTGCTTTCACTCTGGGAATGAAGTGAAGAAAATAGCTCGCCAGTTATCAATCTCGGGACCATCGGATGACCTGGCCACTGTCACGTCGCTTCATATGAGGGTTGCTGTGTAGAATTTGACACCCTAAGTTTCCTCAGTTAGAGCAGGGACCAAACTTCAAATATCCTTCATTGGTTCTGACAAGGTTGAGGAAGCCACTTACCATTTGGTGGTCAGGGTCACCAAAATAATTTTCAAGGAGAATATTGAGCAAGAAAAACCCACAATGAAATTATATAAATAGAAACACCATCGTTGTGCTTAAGAAGGTTGCTCTTGCTGAGTGAAATGATATTGTTCCAGCAAAGACTTTCTAGTAAAACATTCTCTGGATGCGGGTGTCACTGGCCGGGCCAGTATCATTGCCCCTCCCCATCTGTCCTTGAGAAAGCGATGCCTTCTTGAACTGCTGCAGTCCATGTGCTTTAGTTCAAACCACTACACCCCGAGGGAGAGGATTCCAGGATTTTCACCCAGTGACAGTGAAGGAACGGCGATATATTTCCAAGTCAGGATGGTGAGTGGCTTGGAGGGGAGCGTCCAAGGTGGTGGTGTTCCCCTGTATCTGCAGCCCTAGTTCTTGTAGATGGAAGGTAGCACGACCTTGTTAGGTTCTGTTGGAGTCACACATTATCTCGTGCTGCCTGCAGCTTGGCGTATGCAGTGACAAGGAGTGGCAGAAGCAGTAGTCGCGGGGGTTGTAGGCTGGATGGCTGTTAACAGAATGGCTCCACTTGTTTCTGCTGTTTTTTAACAGAGCCAACAACTGATTGACTGCCCCCAGCAGACTTTGGGTAGCTTCAGAGATTGGAGATTTTGGGATGGCTTTAATCAGCTGAGATATCTACTGTGAGATCAGGCCAACCTCTGCTGGAGTGTCTTGGTTTTATTTAAGTTTGTGCCTTTTAATTTAGAAAGTAAGAAAGCACTTAACCTTCCAAAGTGGTCCATGTTAAGTGCCATCTTAGTGTTTGGTAGTTAGGTGCTATTTGTCCAACATAGGTGGCTGTCTGGGATATACAAATAAGTAGTGGGGCTGATGTATTGAAATTAAGCATATGGATTATATCATTGTCACAATTCTGTGTGAAAAGTCATTATATTACAAACAGAAAGTCGGGCAAATAAATGCACCATTTAGTTAAATGCTCCTGAGTAGAATAAGCATTTATTTCTAATCCATCACTCTGATAAGGAGTGCACTTGTATTGATTTTCTTTTTGATAATCTTGAAAAAGCATTATGGGAAATGAAACTGAAATCAGTGTTTAAATGTAATTTCTTACCTGTTTTCTGCTCTGTGGAAACATCAAAGATCCCATTCTACTTGAGTTCAGGGTCAGCGGTTCACCATATGGGCATGTTTTGCTGCCTCAGACATGGCTGTGATGGGAAAATCTAGAAGTCTCTAGGTCCAAGCTGTAGCTATAATCTATTTACTGCGGTGGATGGACAAAAAAAAAAGACTGACCTTTAGATTCTGTGAATGTGGGATATCCTTCTAGGACTGGCCAGAATAAACAAGAGTTGTTGATGCTTTAAATGATCCAAACCTCACTGTACCTCACTCCCAGGAATCTGCCATTCCATATATAAACGGTCCAAACCCTTCAATTCGATTCCAGCCTGTAGCGTACTCCCAGATATCCAATATTTTATACATAAACCATTCCAACCGCTCAATTAGGTTGCAGTTTGTAACTCCAATGTATCTGTTATTGTATATGTAACTACAATCAGATAGCAGCCTGCAACTCTCACCTGTGCTTCTTTATTCTGTATTTAAACCAAGTCCTTTGATTAGATTCCAGTCTGTATCTCACTGTCGGGAGTCTGTTATTGTATATATAAACCATCCAGAGCTCTCAATTAGATTCCACCTTATAACTCATTCTGAGCTCCCTGTTACACTGTACATAAACCATCCCAAGCACTCAATTAGTTTCCAGCCCTAGACTTTGCTTTATTCATTTTTATCCATATATAAACCTTCAGAACTTCTCAATTCAATTCGAGCCAGTAACTCACTCTCTGTACATGTCGTTCTCCAGGTATTTAATAAGCAGTTTCAGATGTATCCTTGGAATTATAGGGTTGGAAACCTGCCATCTATAATCGGAGATGATCAGTGCATTATAAGGCAAACGAGTGAAGCATGTTTAACTAGAAGAGTGTGAATGATTTTGTGTTAGCCAGGCCTTATGAAAGGTGATTTTTAGATTTATTAGTATTCTGCGATTGTTGCAGTTTCTGGAGGTCAAAGCACTGTGATGAACACTCAGTGCAAAGTCTGATATTAATCACAGTGAGTAAATTATACAAATGCATTTAAACACAAGATTTGAACCAAGGCAGGTTCTTAAAGGGCAGCTGTCTTCTTGGGGAAGACAAACTCTTGACCTAAGTGCAAAAGTAATTTAGATGATAGTCTTATTATTTTCATGAATGTCAGTAGAGGAAAAGATCAGTCATTTACAGAACAACC
This sequence comes from Hemiscyllium ocellatum, assembly GCF_020745735.1. Taxonomy (NCBI): domain Eukaryota; kingdom Metazoa; phylum Chordata; class Chondrichthyes; order Orectolobiformes; family Hemiscylliidae; genus Hemiscyllium; species Hemiscyllium ocellatum. The sequence goes on from NC_083414.1 coordinate 65,203,187, forward strand.
TCACCTCAAGATTGTGTCGATGTATATTCTGGTGTTACGATGTTGATTAGGGTCCTTTAAGTTATGGAGCAGTTGCCTTTTATTCATCTTCTCTTTCTCTTGTCTCTCCATCTTTCCTGAACCTCACGTTGGCCAACGGACAGTTAAGATTCAGAAGAGTGACCACCATCATTGCTGGGACCCCTGTGTCAACTACTGTCACACCTATCATCCAGGGCATTGCAAGACACCAACCTGGAATGCAGCAACCCCTCTCTCCAACTCGGACTACTGCAAATGTACAGTAACTTGGCTTAACCTTCTGGAGCAACCCTCAAACCCAGCAACCCCTTCAACATCAGCTCCGAGAGCATCCTGTGCCGGGGAGTGAACCTTTTACTTACAAGCAAGCCTGTTTATTTCCTCTCCCTATTCCCTTCCTTTAGTGACATAGTCTCCAATTTGCCACTACCCAGGGAGTCACTTCTGTAGAGTTACGCACTGGACCATGCAGGATGCCTGAGGGAGCAGACTTGTAGCAATGAGCAGCAGAAGTAGACCATTTGACTCTTCAAACCTCTTCTGCTATTTAACATGACCACCTGATCCTCTATCTCAATACCATATTCTCACTTTCTCCCAATAACTTTTGATGCCTTTATAATCTAAAAGAATTCCTACTTGTTGAATATATTCAGTGATCTGGCCACCATCACCTTCTGAGGTTCAGTTTCATACGTTCACGCCCCCAAGCCTGCATTAAAGATGGAGAACTCGGATAGTTCATACTCACTCAAGTTTAATAGTTACTCAACAAATCTTAGATGATTGAAACTGTATGCTAAAACCTAGGTAACTCATAAATTAATTTTCAAACTTATCATTGACCACGCCCCAGCTACATCACCACTGTACCTTACACCCTCCATAATCACCTGGCACCCAACGGACCTCACCCACCTGGCTTCCTACTGACCTCACCCACCTGGCACCCAACGGACCTCACGCACCTGGCATCCTACTGACCTCACACACCTGGCATCCTACTGACCTCACACACCTGGCTTCCTACTGACTTCACCCACCTGGCATCCTACTGACTTCATCCACCTGGCATCCTACTGACCTCACACACCTGGCTTCCTACTGACTTCACCCACCTGGCTTCCTACTGACCTCACACACCTGGCTTCCCTACTGACCTCACCCACCATGCTTCCTACTGACCTCACACACCTGGCTTTCTACTGACCTCACCCACCTGGCTTCATACTGACCTCACCCAGCTGGCTTCCTACTGACTTTACCCATCTGGCTTCCCTACCAACCTCGCCCACCTGGCACCCGACTGACCTCACCCATCTGGCATCCTACTGACCTCACCCACCTGGCATCCTGACCAATATTGTCCACCTGACACACCATCAGATCCCTTCACCCAGTTGTCACCGTAAACCCATACTAAGCTTACATACATACCCCTTTCACGGGAACTGTCAAAGCTGATGTCTGTGTTGCTGAGCATTTCAATCACAGAATCCAGCAACTACTGCTGTGAAAGGATCTGTAGCCTCCATGCCAATTCTTCCTGCTGCTTGGCTTGTAGCTTCCTGGACAGGTTTGTAACAAGAAACAACTGTCCAGGAATCTCCAGCCCAGAAGATATCCAAAGGTAAGTGGATAATGTTTAATCTAACCAGGGTTGATTTCTGATCTGATCAATTTCTGACTCTGATCAAGTCCACTGTGTTCAGTGCTATCCTTTTCTAAGTGGATGCACAAAGGGACCTTTAGTCCAGGATGGTGTATTTAAAGTCCAGCCACTGTATTTCTACTTACAATTTTTTTATTCTTCCTTGTTGGAAAAGAGTCAGGCATTTGCTTTACTCCATGACAGTGCTGAAAGTCTTTCGGCATTTGTGGGCACTGATGTGTAGATTAGGTGGATTGGCCATTCTAAATTGCCCATAGTGTTCAGGGGTGTGCAGGCTAGGTGGATTAGCCATGGGAAATGCATGATTACAACAATAAGGTGGGGGGAGGGTCAGTGTGGACTCGATGGGCTGAACGGCCTGCTTCCACACTTTAGGGATTATATGAAGTGACTGTGTGACATAGAAGTAGATTAGCGGAAACCCTGTCTGATGTGGATTGATAGAGTTCAGCCAACAATTCCTATCTGTTCAAGCTTCATATATTTGACTGAAATAACATTAATGTGTGAAGAGACGTGGATACTCCTCAGTGGTGTTATCACTGTATTAAAAAGGCATTTCCTGAATCACAGTATTTAAGATGGAATGATAAAAATGGCTCAACCAAGGGCCCAGATTCCTTACAATTTTTATCATTTCAAGAGCTAAAATGATAGTACTGAATTAGACAAGGCTGTGTATCTTGTTCGAATTGTTGAGCACACAAATGAATATAAATCCATGATGATGTTAAACAAAGTGAAAACTAAATCAGTGCATCAGACAGAGTATTTATGACAAGTTAAAACGTCGAAGTATAACCTATGTCTAAACTGGAAGGAATTTTTACTGTCATTGATAGAAATGTATTCTGAATAACAAAGAGAAATGAAAGTTAACAGATCCGTGGTACATGGGGAATAAGCAGACCGAAGGGGGAAAATAAACATGGAGAAGAGCCACACAGATCTCCAATGAAGCAACCCAGACAGGATTGAAGGATGGTGCAGTGGTAGTGCCTCTACCCTTAGACTGTGAGGCCCAGGTTCGAGTCCCACATGCTCCAGAGATATGTAATAATACCTCTATACAGGTTGATTAGCAAAATAGATTACTGCAACTTTAGGCGCCAGCACAATAGCTCTCAGTGGTTAGCCTTGCTGCCTCACAGCCCCAGGGACCCGGGTTCAATTCCAGTCTCGGGTGACTGTCTTCGTGTAGTTTGCACATTCTCCCTGTATCTGCATGGATTTCCTCCGGGTGCTCTGGTTTCCTCCCACAATCCAAAGTTGTGCAGGCTAGGTAGATTAGCCATGCTAATATGTGCTGATAGTGTTCAGGGATGTGTAGGTAAGCTGCTTTGGTCAGGAGAAATGTAGGGGAGTGGGTCTGGGTGGGATACTCTTCAAGAGGGTCAATATGGACTTGTTGGGCCAAATGGCCTGTTGTCACACTGTAAGGATTCTAAGATGCTATGAAGGGGACAGATCTCTGCAGCATCTCTGATATCAACTTTGACCAAAAACTGGGAACTTCCTTTACAGTAATGACTGCCCAGAGGTCCTCCTTCCCACATTTTAGTGCAGTGGGCTTTTCCTCCAACAGAGATGTACCAGTCAGGAATAAGGCCAAGCATCTGATATTGAGTTGCCCCATTGTACAGCTCAAATGGGCTAGCCTGGTGAATGTGGGATAGAAGAACGAGAGGGACCAAGTTACCTAAGCTTCAAGACCCAGATTGGCAGGGACGAGGGATGTTACAGTATCCTGGAATTGTAAAATGGATGCTCTCTCCTTAATCAACCAATAGTACTCCTGTCATTTTAATTTCAGGAGATACTTTTGTTAAGTGAGTTTCATTTCATCTGTTAATATGCGATTGACTCAAAGAGAGCAGCTCAGAGTTCACCTCCTCAAATCACCACCACCAGCATTTAACTGCTTAGCTGTTGTTTTTGATGGAGCTGCCCTCAGTCTTCATTGCTGACTGCCATTTCTAGGGGTAGGATGGGGCCTGTATTCTGAGTGGAGGTTTCCTCACCAGAGCTGCTACTCACATTCCCACCAGTGGTCACCTGACACAACCAAACTGTCTGGGCCCATTTTCCCACAGTGATCGTAACACAGGTTTTGGCTTCTCCAATATTTTGGAAACAAGTAATTGAAAAGAAATTGAAAACAAATGTGTGTACCATTGTTCTGAGGGGCCTGCACTTTACTTTTGCTCAGATTTACTCATGTCAGGAGATGAATAAAAGCAAATACTGCAGATGCTGGAGAAATTAGGCAGGTCTGGCAGCATCTGTGGAGAGAGAAAAACAGAATTAGCAGTTTGTTCTGCCTTTGACGAAGAGTCGTATTGGACTGAAAATGTCAATTCGGGAAGTTAATCTTTGATTCTTGGAGATTTTAGGACAATCTGAGGGGTTGTGAATCAGTTGCCTTCCAGTGTTACGGCTTAATTACATAATTGTCTATTTTTAAAGATGACCCTGCCTTAAAGGCACTAAGTCCTAATTTTTCATACTGCATTTCTCTGACATGAAGTTCTGTTTGATATCCAGCACAGGCACAATGGGTCGATGTAATAATTCTGTGATCATGTGATCCTACACTCTCTATTACTGCAGTTATAAACACTGGAGCTCAAAGTGCACATTCCTCAATCTAAAGAGAAATTCAGGGTTATAAGAATGTTGCTCCCATAGATTTTTACCAAATATATGGAATTCTCTGCCAGAGAAGCTCTTGTTGGGAATTCCGACACAGATGTCAGCACTTATGGTTCACTTTCCTAGTCCGTAAGGCACTGAATCCCCAATCCCTCGTTCAAAGCTCTGTGTCCCGAGATTCCCCCTCAGGTGTTAGTTCTGGGTTTGCCGATTAGATTCCCTACAGTGTGGAAACAGGCCATTTGGCCCAACAAGTCCACACCGACCCTCCAAAGAGTAACCCACACAGCCTCCATTTCCTTCTGACTAACACAATGGGCAATTTAGCCTGGCCAATCCACCTGACCCACACATTTTTGGACTGTGGGAGGAAACTGGAGCACCCAGAGGGGAGACAGGGCGAATGTGCAAACTTCACACAGACAGTCACCCAAGGCTGGAATCGAGCCCGGGTCCCTGGTGCTGTGAGGCAGCAATGCTAACTACTGAGCCACTGTGTCATTGTAAATTCTGATGGCGTCTATCCCTAGAATTCAATCAAATGACCTCTCAATCTAAGTGTCCCACCTCCCTGTAGCTATTGGTTACCCTGATATACAGGGAGTGAGTGGTTAGTTAAAAGGCACTGCTAGAGTGGGTGTTGGGCATGGATTATGGCTTTCAAATGAGAATCAAAAGGTTATCAGGACAGCCAGTGGAAAAGTCGGAGAAATTGGGTTTGGGGGTTGAGTCGTTCTCGCAGACAGCAGGTATGGACAGGACAGTCCCATTCTGAGCTGTAACCTTCTGATCATTTCCAAGTGCATCATCACGGTCCAAGTAGGAAATGGGCCTACTCCTTGTATCCAATGGTATCAATCTCAATCTTCAGTCAAACAGGTTTTAATTCCCATTTCCATTATTTCTGAAAGTAAAAAAGCAAAAGTGTACAAAGAGAATAGCAGAACAAACTGTTAGTGATGTTAGTTCCCTGGATTCGGTTCTTGGAGATCTTAGCTCACTACTGGAGGTTTGACGACCCTGCTTCAGCCCCAAATCATTGCACAGTGCATGTAGCCATATTCAACCCTTCGGAAAGACCAGTCTCTTTTTTATTTGTATGACTTCCTTCCTGATTGTGAGTTGACACTCTCTCTCTCTCTCTCTCTCTCTCCCCCTCCCCCTCTCTCTCCACCTCTCTCACCTTCCATAGCTCTAGTACCAGCCAGTTGTTCTCCTCCTTCATCCGGCACATCAGGTTTCAGCTCCCAGAACACAAACACGCTGACGCGCAATATTCTTCCCATGAGCCCGCGAGCAACTATGATGAGGCGGAGAATGAGAAGGAAAGAGTATAAAAGTTCACGTGAGTCTCTTTATTGTCTTTCACTTTCAAAGCTGACATCTCTTGATTTCTGTCAGTCAATAAAATAATTCAATTGATGTAGAGCATTCGTGCTCTGAAATTATGACAATCATATGGCTTATAATATTAATTTGTGCTTACTATTATCTAGTAACGTTACACTTGCAATTATTGGTCATAAGCAGTTTCTTTGTTATGAAACTGTTTCTCTCTCCACAGATGCTGCTTGACCTCCTGAGTACTCCCAGTATTTTCTGCTTTGGTTTCAGAATCTGTCTACAGGGTTTTGTTTTGTATTATCTGTCTGAAATTCAGCCACAACATTAACCCCCTTGAAAAACTGGTGACTGTGTTTTGCTAAAACACTACAGGGATGATGAGTGTATGTTGCAAGCTTCAAAAGCAGTGGTGATGTCAGGGATAGGGAAGGTATCGGACCTAGGTTGAAATTGTTTATGATCACTTACAGCAAGTGTGCCTTATTAGGATTAGCTGAAGGCCACAAAGACCATGAATGGATTTGGTCAAGAGTAAATGTTCATAAATCAAAGGGGTCACTAAGTACAGTTAAGAAGAAAGAGATAGTCAAATCTGGACTACTAAGCCTTGACAGTTTCACCCTGAAACTGCAGAAAGTTGTGAACCCAGCCCAGACCATCGCACAAGCTAACCTTCCATCCATTGGCTCCATCTACACTTCTCAATGCTGCAGAAAGGCAATCGACATTATCGAAGAGCCCTCCCACCCCGGTTATAATCTCTTCCATCAGGCAGAAGATACAAAAGCATAGACACACGTACCAACAGATTCAAGAACAGCTTCTTCCCGCTGTTTTTAGATTTCTGAATGAACCTCTGCAGCCATAACTTGGTATACCTCGCTCTGTTCAATCACCCTCTGATCTTTGCATGGTATGATCTGTCTGTACTGCATGCAAACCTTTTCACTTACTTAGGAACATGTCACAATAATGAATCAAAACAAACATTTGAAGGAGAAATTGAAAGTAAAACCAGAAGGGAGATGGGATGCATAGACAACATTGACAGGTGGAGTGAGGGAGACTTACAGGAAGCGGGATGATACTAACAGCCTCACTAAAGCTGTCAACAAGCAAATAAGCACTTTTATCAATTACAGCCAGTTAAAAATCACCCAATACCAGGTTACACGCCAACAGGTTTATTTAATCAGCTACCTGATAATGGAGCAGTGTTCCAAAAGCTAGTACTTCCAAATAAACCTGTTGGACTATAACCTGATGTTGCGTGATTTTCAATTTTGTCCACTTCAGTCCAACACTGCCACCTCCACATCACAGTTACAATAAGAGCATTTTGGAAATAATAGTACATCTTATTAATTGCTGTCTGGAGACTGTTCGTCTAAGAGATGGCAACACAACCTAGGGCCAGCCAGTGAGGATATTCTCGTAGACAACCCCAGTAACTGGATATCAAGGACAAATTGCTGGTCCCGAACTTCAATAAACCGATCAGGGAGTGAACAGATTCACGATACTGTGTTTAGGTAGAAGGTTAATAGGAAAGTCTGGACCGAGATGGTTGAAAACAGAAATGCATGCAGGTGGAGACACTTTTTAAAAACAAAATTGAAAAGCCCCAAAAAAGCAAGTACGATTCATGAAGAGAATCTAGTTTTAACAAGAATAAAGGAAACCTGGGATAATAAAAGGTTTGATAGCTGTTTTCAAATTCAAATTATTTAAAGGAATTCCTTAGGACTAGCAATTTTCACTCTAGAGGGGTGAAAGCTGGGGCTAGAATCCAGAGTCAGAGCAGAACCAGAAAACCTCTGATATCTTGGTCAGTGAGGTTACGGTCACCCTCCTTTTCTGTATGAACGTACCGACTAGTAGTAACAGTAAGCCATCCTGTGGTTGGAAGGGGTTAGTATTTTTTTCTGTGGCTTGGATGTTCCTTGCTATGTATGAGCTAAGCTTGAAAGTCATCTAAGTCGTACTGCACCTGGACATGAACTGCTTGAATAGTTGAGGGTTTGCTAATGGTGCTGAACATTATGCAATCATCCATGAGCGTCCCACTCCTGACCCTGATGAGGAAAGGTCATTGATAATATGCGTGGGTTTCCTCCGGATGCTCCGGTTTCCTCCCACAGTCCAAGAATGTGCAGGTTAGGTGAATTGGCCATGCTAAATTGCCCGTAGTGTTAGATGAAGGGGTAAATGTAGGGGAATGGGTCTGGGTGGGTTGTGCTTTGGCGGGTCGGTGTGGACTTGTTGGGCCGAAGGGCCTGTTTCCACACTGTAAGTAATCTAACCTGTAAGTAATCTAATCTAATATAGCTGAAGGTGTTTGGGCCAAGGATGTCCTGGAGCTCATTTGATTGATGTCCAACAACTATGACATTTCTCTGACTCCGACCAGCAGAGGGTATTTATCCTGATTCCTATTGACTCTAGGTTTCTCGGCTTCCTTGGTGTCGCACTGGGCCAACTGTTGCCTCAGTCTCAAGGGTACCTCTCTCACCTCACCTCTGGACTTCAGATCTTTTGACCATGTTCAGATCAAGGCTAAAATGGGGTTTGGAAGTCAGTGGAACCCAAGTTGAACGTTGAGGAATGGATTATTTGATGATTGTGTGCTACTTGATAACATAGTGATGTTCAAAAATAGACTGGTTAGATGGAGTGGCTTCAGCACTGCAACTGGAAAGTTACCAAGGATCCTAGACTTTGCAGTATCCAGTGCCCCAAGCTGTGTGAATCAAATTGCTTGAAGATTGGAATGTGTAATGCTGGTCACCTCTGCTGGAGGCCCTGATCAGTGATCCTCTTGGCACTTCTGGCTGGATGGTTACAAATGTTTCGGCCTTGTCTTTTGCACTGATGTGCTGGGCTGTGCCATCATTGAGGATAGGGATGTTTGTGCACCTGACTGTTCCCATGATGTATTTAACTGATCAATGCTATTCTTAATGGGTTGGATTACAGAGCTGTGATCTATCTGTAGCATGCCGCTTCCACAGCTTCCCCAAGTTGGTAGCATGCATCTAGACTGAGCACTGCACTGAACAGCATCCTTCATTGAGCCAGCAATGCTCTCCAGGCTTCTTGGTACTGGTAGAGTGGAGGATTACACATTGTGCTCAAATACAATTCTGCCATTCCTGTGGCCCGCAGCACCTCATGGATGTTCAGTTTTGAGTTTCTGAGTTGGGTCTGAATCTATTCCATTTTCCATTGGATAAGGCACAGGCTATAAGAGCAGATTAGAATCTGGGAATTCTCCAGTTAGTAGAATGACTCCGGTAAGTTGTGATTCCCCAAAGCCTGTTCACCACCTACAAGGCACAAGTCAGAAGTCTGCTGGAATGCACTCTACATGGCCAGCGAAGTACAGCTCCAGCAACACTCAATGCGCTGGACACCATCCTGGACAAAACAACCAGCATGACTGTTACCCAATGCACCAGCTTCAACATTCACTCCCTAGACCCTGTCATTGCAAAAACTATGTCGTCTACAATGTGTATTGCAGCAATCTACCAGGGCTGCTTTGACAGCACCTTCCAAATCTGTAACTTCTAAGGTTAGCAGATATGTAGGAGAACCACCACCTAAATGTTCCTCTCCAACACATGCACTGTCCTGACTTGGGATTATATAGTTCCTTCACTGTTACTGGGTCACAATGCTAAAGTTACCTTCTTAACCCACATGGACTGCAGCCGTTGAAGAAGGCAGCTCATCGCTATCTTATTGACGTCAATGCTAACCTTGCAGTGATGCCCATGTCCCATGAATGATGAGTAAAATACCGGCCACAAGCCCAATTTGACAGGCAAGTTCTTCAAATCTTGGCAACTGCTTCCAAGATTAAGGAACTCTTGGTGACGGACATTGAAGTCCCCTCTCCAGAGTCTATTGTGTGAGAGCTCAGTGGTCTCTCCAAGCAGTGTTCAATATGGAGGAGTACTGATTCATCAGCTGAAGGATGGAAAGGCTGGTGATCAGCAGGAAGTGACCTCATAATATCCAACATCAATGTCAATGACTTTCTGGATCTCTCCCTGACAACTGATGGCCATGTGGCACCATGTTTGGTTCTGATCTGTCTGTGGTACAGGCCAGAGACAGTGACAGTGATGGCAGTGTTTGGGAAATTGGCTGATTCAGTCAGTGTGATGAGATCAGGCTGTTGGCTGACTAGTCTGTGGGACAGCTCGGATGAATGAAAACAATCCTGCTGCTGTGAAGAAGTGCAAAGGAACTGTCCCAGAAACCTGGTCCACTAATTGCCCCTCAACCGATGTTGAAAATGGGCAGTTAGGGCCTTCATTTCATTGGGGCCTTGCTGTGTGCAAATTGGCTGTATTATAACTGAGAATACAATTCAAAGGACAGCATTGAGTCTGAAATCCTTTGGGATGTCCTGACATTATGATAGGCTTCACAAAAGGACAGGTTATTAGTTCCTATGATGCCCATTACTTATATAAAGGAAGAGCCAACACTTTACACCATTCACATTGCATTTTTGTTCATTAAAGGGAAGTAATGTTATAACACACCACCGGAGCAGGTGAAAGTCCTGGTCTAAAAGTAGGGATACAGATAAGTTCTGAGTAAACTGTTCAGAGATGTTATTACACATCTCTGGGCCAGGTTAGCTCAGAGGCAGGGTCACTACCACTGCACCAGAAGAGCCTGAAATGAGTTGGACTTGGGAGTTCTTCGTCCTGCCTTGGTCTTTGTGAAGTGAGGTTCCTCACCGCTGGAAACAAGGAGAAGGTGGGAAGTTAATAGTCATGTGCCTCACAGCAGCTGGCAGAGCCGGTGGTGAGGCGTTACCCCACAGTTCCCTCTCCCGTTAGAGCAGAGTGCTGCTTGCTGAGCAGAATTTTCAGTTGGACAGTTTGTATCTTCGGTAACTGCCACTTGCAATATTAGCCACAGTGACGCTACCCCAGTTAATTGGTAAGGTTTCTGAGCTGTAAAATCTGCCAGTTAACATCAGCATTTTAATAATGGAAGATATAATCCTGGGGATGCTATTACCGTTCATGAAATTACTGTTGTTATCCCACAGGCTCTGCTTACATGACCACAGTCTTTGGTTATGACATTGTGTTCTGTGAAGCTAAGCAAGTACTTTGAGATGAAAAAATCTCACAAGCTCGGATTCGAACCTGGCTATTGCCAGTCAGCAGAAAGACATCTTGTGAGTCTATGGGATTGAAACCAGCATGAAGAGAAGGATTGGAAAAATGCAAAACTGCTCACGTATGAGTCACACCTCTACTCAATCCTGGCTGCCAGTGCAGTGTGGCATTGAGTAAGTGCTGTACTGTTGACACTTTCTTGGATGGAGATGTTAAACTGAAGCTACATTTTCCCTCTCTGATGGACATGATACATCCTGTGGCACCATTTTGTAGTAGAGCAAGGAAGCCACTAAAACTGATTGATTTATTGTTGTCACATGTACAGAAGTACAGTGAAAAGTGTTGTTTTGCTTGCTATGCAAGCAGGTCGTACCATCCAAAGTGCATCATGGTAGAGGAACAGAGCGCAGAATGCAGTGTTGCAGCCGTACAGAGACAAATCAGAATTAACATGTGAGAGGTCAGTTCAAAGGTCAGCAGGGAAAAAGCTGTTCTTGAATCGATTTGTTCGTGTATTAATACTCTTTACTTTGACATTATCACCTTGCAGTGTTTGGGGCTCTGGTGTGCACAAATTAGTCACCACTTTTTTTTTATACCAGTGACTCCAAATCCAAAGTCATTAGCTTTGGGATGCCCTTGTGTTGCACAGGAACTAAAGTAATCAAGTCTTTCTTTCCCAAATGGCAGAAGTTGTCACGAGTTTCACCTTTCCAATAATTTCCACACGCCCAGGGAGAAACAACTGACTTATATTTAAGTGGCTGGATTAGTGGTGCTGGAAGAGCACAGCAGTTCAGGCAGCATCCAAGGAGCAGCGAAATCGACGTTTCGGGCAAAAGCCCATCATTTAAGTGGCACCTTACAATGTCTTGAAAGAATCCAAAAGCTACACAGCCAATGAAATACGTTTTGAGGTTGTACTACTCTTGCCTTGAGGCAAGCGTAGCAACAGTTTGCACTCCACAAGCATCTACAAACAGAACTGGCATAAGTGACCAGTTTGTTTGTACCAGCTGTGCTAGACAACTTAGCAATGTTGTTGACATGTTCTGTGAATTCCCCTTTTCCTAATGGGATCTATTGCCTCCGAATACGTAGGCAGAAGGAGTTTTCCTCAGTTTGTCAATTGCATCGAAAGGATGAGGCACCTCCAACAGTGCAGCACCCCCCTCAAATACAGCACTGAAAACTGAACCCACCATCTTCAGATTAGGAGGACTGACCGTCAGTTACTAGAACAGCCTGCCAGTTTAGTCACGATGGCATTGTAGAAAAACAAAGCCAGTATATTTGATCTCATTACGCTATCACTTTGGAATCGTAGTTTTTTGTCATAATGATGGATTAGTTTTAACTCACTGTATCATCACCAAAGTCACCAAATTTGGAAAATGGGATGAACTGCTATGTTTAGTTGCCAAGAGGCTGGACGAAGGACTACAAAATGGCTGGCCAAGTAACAGGAGTAAAAATGGAAGCAAGGCAAACGAACAATTCTAGATTGAAGTTCAGCAGTTAGAGTCAGCAGAAGGGTGCTATACTATTCAGAAGTTCAGTTCACCAAATTGTGTGTATAATTGATGCCCGTTGAGTCTGTGTAGTGTCTTAACTGATGAGCAGCAATTATGAAGAGTGATTAAGTAAATTGGGCCATGTTCTTACTGGCAAAGAGGAGGTTGGCAGGTGACATGATTGCAGTTTTTAAGATTCTGAGGGGACCACATTACGTGACCATCAGCCTGACTTTGTCTCCATAAATAGAACCAGAGGATGCTGCCAGGATAAATGTAGAAGTGCTCAGCAACCACCAGGAAGATTGTAAGTTAACTAGATAGACTGAGGCCCTTTTGTGTCGATTTAACATGTTGTTGAAATGCTTAACGTTTACCTGTCGGCTCATCAAAACGCTGTGATTCAAAGGGCTGGAAAAGTGAATTGTTTTTGGAAGCACAGTGACTATTGACACACAGGCAAACGCAGCAACTGAGCAAGTGTCAGTGATATCCCTGTGTACCTCTGTGAGATGAATGACTAGTTGAGCTGTGAGCATGGGTGCAGTCAGTTGTAGCAAGAATGGTGTTCAGCTTTCAGGCTGAACTTGCTGTAAAAATGTCCTTGGAGGTTTAGCAGCCTGCACCCTCCCTCAGTTATAAACAAGCAGACTTTATTTGCTTATGTAAAAAGTGCAGCGTTGCAAGCATTCACATTTTGTCTTGGTTTACTGTGGATTATAATAAAGTTTACGAGCTTTTCTGTCAAACACATTTGTTTGGAAAGGTGCATTTCCATCAGTTGGATCATGGTGAGGAAGGAGAGTTAAAATAACCCCCGTCAGTACTCATTATGTATGAAAGGCATCAGGGACCCTGTCAGTTTAAGTGTGTGTTTTAATTTGACTGCCATGTTCACTGACTGTTCCCAGCCATTAATATCATTAGCACAAAATTAAATCAGTGGAGAAAATAAATTAAAGTTAATCAGCATTTTTTTTTCCTTAAAGAGCAACCATATCAAGAGTTCCTTTGGAGCTTTTGCTGGCTGAGAGAGAGGGAATGAAGTTTATCGGTTGCTGTTTGTAAGGGCCTTTTTAGCTCACCGTTACTGCTACCGAACACACACTTGTGCCACACAGGAAAGACTCGTCCTTTACAGGCGACTGAAATACTTTGGGAAGTGTAGCCAATGCTCTGGTGTGGAGAAACAAGGCAGCCATCTTGCACACAGCAAGATCCCACACCAGCATCAAGATAATGATGGGATTACCTGCCTTTCAGTGATGCTGCCTGGTGGATTGACACTGGTAAGGGGAACCCCCTCCCCCCCGCTCTTCTCTGAATTATAAGGTTTGTTTGCACTCAGTTCATCCATGGTATGGTCCTTTGACAATGCAGTATTCCCTCAATATGTCACATTGATTAGACCGTAGGATATGGGAGCAGAATTAGGCCATTTGGCCCATTGAGTCTGCTCCAACATTCAATCCAATTTCCCTACCTCAGTCTCCTGTCTTCTCCCTGTAACCCTTGATCCCCTTACTAATCAAGGACTCTTTCTTAAAGACATTCAATGACTTGGCCTCCACAGCACTCTACAGCAATGAGTTCCACAGATTAATCAACCTTTGGCTGAAGAAACTCCCCCTCATCTCATATCAACAGAAATGTCCCTTCACTCTGAGGCTGTGCCCTCGGGTCCTAGTCTGTACGACTAGTGGAAACAACTTCTCCATGTCCAATCTATCCAGGCCTCTTGGTTTTCCTAAATTTCAATCAGATTCCTCCTCATCCTTCTAAACTCCATTGGCTACGGACGCAGAGTCCTCAACCATTTCTCACACGTCAAGCCCTTCATCCCCACGATCATTCCTGTCATCCTCCTCTGGAGATGTCTCCAATCCCAGAACGTTCTTCCTTAGATACGGGGCCTAAAACTGCTCAGAGTATTCCAAATATGGTCTGGAACTAACTGTATAGTCCAGGGATCCCTGGGAACTCATCTATCCATGATCAATTTCATTCAGCAGACATGTGTACAGACCTCAGTTCCCAGGCTCCTGGCTTGGGGATAATGATAGAAAGAGGCAGGGAGAAGGACAAGTCTGAACAAAGCAAAAGCTGGGAAGTTAGGAGGTGAGGGCTTTGTGGTGGGCTGGTTGAGAATGGGTCTTCTCTGCTCAGCACCCAACATGAAGTCTCACTGGGGCTCCTGGACAATGCTGACGAACTGTTGCACATGTTATGCCAAAGCCACGAGTCTGACTGATGTTCAGTGCTACTCTTTCTGCCCTCTAGTGTCACTGACTTCGAGCACAATAGGCCCGGGAGGACAAATCGTCCACACGGAGACAACGGAAATCTTTCTGAAAGGGGATCCGCTGAATGGATTTGGTTTGCAACTTCAGGGAGGAATCTTTGCCACCGAACCCCTCTCGTCTCCACCACTCGTACGGTTTATAGAACCAGACAGTCCTGCTGAAAGGTTAGAACGCACCACTTGACATTGTTGCGCGGCAAACGCTAATGAGAACATGGGGCTAGAGGAGGGCAGCTTACATTTCTTTAAGCACCTTTAACACGGTGGAGCCTTCCAAAGAGCAGTATTCCAAATTAGAATTGGAATCAGAAGCTATGAGATGGGTGAGAAAGGTAGGATTTAAGGAGCACTTTAAGGGAAGCAAGCTGGAGAGGCAGGGACATTCCTGAAGGGAATCACAACAAGTTGAAGGTCTGGCCCCGAATTTTGGGGCAATTGAACCCGGGAGGCTGTAGAAGCCAGAGCTGGAAGAGAGCAGAGATTTCCGCGGGTGATACGGCTGGAGGACTTGGAGATGGAAAGGCCGTTGGGGGGAATGAGGCACACAGTAACAAACCATGTGAGGAGGTGCTGATGTGACAGAATATTCATGTGCTTCACTGGTACTGTTCACGCCTTGGTTGCCAACTCAGCAACAGGGAAATTCCATCAAAGTGAAATACTGTTGAGTAAATAAGGTACACCAATTTGTTCAGCAATTAGTTAGATGTGTTAATTATTATGATTAACAGTCTATATATTTTCCATTATGATTCATTTGCAGATTGAGTAAAATTACTACCTGGCATTGAAGGGACCATGTAGCATCAGCAGTTTGCATTGAGTTGCAGCTACATGACACACTCACATTATTTCCGATTATTCATTCCAAATGACGGCTGACTGCAATCCCGAACCAGAGATTATGGACTTAATGCCACGCCACACAGGAGGGTCTACTCTTGGAACCTGACCGTGTATTGTTTCAGCGTGGGAGTGCTGGTGCCCAGGTTATTTCATTGGATGTTGTCCTGGGGTGGGCGCAGGCTGGTGCCCAGGCTGACCACTCCCAGTGCAGCATTGAGGGGATGCTGTAAGAGTGAAGGTGCCATCTCTCAGATGAGCCTTTCGAACAAGGACCTCATCTTCCCTTACAGGAGGATGCAAGACAGAAAGACTCTGTGAGATGGACGCGCAACCCTTGACTAACTCTGGAAGTTAAGCGTCATATCAAGTTGGAAGACAATAAAGTACAATATTTGTACTATAGTGGTACATCAGAAGATTGGGCATATTTTGGAATCCAACAATAATAAGGAGGGAGAAATTAGAGAATGATAGATAAAAACACAAAACCAGTGAGAGAGATTTTCTGCAAGTGACTAAAGTGAGCATTGACTCTGTAGTGAGTGAGACTAGAGTAAATCATGGCAACCAGGAAAGGATGAAAGCATTGGGAAGTTATTTTGA
This sequence comes from Hemiscyllium ocellatum, assembly GCF_020745735.1. NCBI lineage: Eukaryota > Metazoa > Chordata > Chondrichthyes > Orectolobiformes > Hemiscylliidae > Hemiscyllium > Hemiscyllium ocellatum. Next base: position 65,219,291 of record NC_083414.1, read on the forward strand.
ATTTGTCTTCCCACCGGAAGAGACAAAAGTCATCCCAAACATTCTGGAAAATTAAGACACAAAAGGGGAAGGAAGAACCGAAACAATCGTAGTCACTGGGAAAATTATACATCCTAAAATCTGACAAGTTCCCTAGAGGTGACTACCTGCATCCCAGAGTCTTACAAAGAAATGGCTGAAGAGATATTAGATGGATTCGTTGCAAACTTCCAAAATTCCCTAGGTTTAACAGTAGGTTCTAGTTTTGGATGAAGGTTTGCTCGCAGAGCTGGAAGGTTTATTTCCAGACGTTTCGTTACCCTACTAAGTAACATCTTCAGTGGGCCTCAGGCGAAGCACTGCTGAAAATTCCTGCTTTCTATTTATATGTTTGGGCGTCTTTGGGTTGGTGATGTCATTTCCTGTGGTGATGTTATTTCCTGTGGTGAAGTCACTTCCTTTTCTCAGGGATGGTAGATGGGGTCTAACTTGATGTGTTTGTTGATAGATTTCCAGTTGGAATACTGTGCTTCTAGGAATTCTCATGTATGTCTTTGTTTGGCTTGTCCTAGGATGGATGTGTTGTCCCAGTGGAAGTGGTATCCTTCCTCATCTGTATGTAAGGATACTAGTGAGAGAGGGTCATGTCTTTTGGTGGCTAGTTGGTGTTCATGCATCCTGGTGGCTAGTTTTCTGCCTGATCGTCCAGGGTAATGCTTGCTACAGTGCTTGCACGGTATTTTGTAATTGACATTAGTTTTACTTTTTGTCTGTGTAGGGTCTTTCAAGTTCATTAGCTGCTGTTTTAGTGTGTTGGTGGGTGTGTGGGCTCCCATGATGCCAAGAGGTCTGAGTAGTCTGGCAGTCATTTCTGAGATGTCTTTAATGTAGGGGAGAGTGGCTAGGTTTTCAGGACGTATTTTGTCTGCTTGTTTGAGTTTGTTGCTGAGAAATCAGCAGTTTGTGTTCATTGGGTACCCGTTCTTTTTGAATACACTGTCTAGGTGATTCTCCTCTGCTCTGCGTAGTTCCTCTGTGCTGCAGTGTGTGTTGGCTCATTGAAATAATGTACTGATGCAGCTTCATTTATGGGTGTTGGGATGATTGCTTCTGTAGTTTAATATTTGGTCCGTATGTGTTGTTTTCCTGAACAGCCAATGGGGAACTTCAAACCAGCGTCTACAGGAAAACAACACATATGGACCAAATATTGCAATCATCCCAACATCCACAAACGAAGCTGCATCCGAACATCATTTTAATGAGCCAACACACAGTGCAGCACAGAGGAACTACGCAGAGGAAAATCACCTATACTGTGTATTCAAAAAGAATGGGTACCCATTGAACACAGTCCACCGATTTCTCAGCAACAAACCCAAACAAGCAGACGAAACACGTCCGGAAACCCTAGCCACTTTCCCATACACCAGAGACATCTCGGAAAGGACTGCCAGACTACTGAGACCCCTTGGCATCATGGTAGCCCATAAACCCACCAACCCACAAAAACAGCAGCTAATGAACTTGAAAGACCCTACACAGACAACGAGCAAAACTAATGTCATTTACAAAATACTGTGCAAGGACTGTAACAAACACTACCTTGGACGAACAGGCAGAAAACTAGCCACCAGGATACATGAACACCACTTTGGTTGGGACAACACATCCGTCCTAGGACAAGCCGAACAAAGACAAGCACGAGAATTCCTAGAAGCACGGCATTCCAACCAAGAACTCTATCAATAAACACATCGAGTTAGTCCCCATCTACCACCCCCTGAGAAAAGGAACAGAAACTGACTTCACCAAAGGAAATGACATCACCAACCCAAAGAAATCCAAACATATAAATAGAAAGCAGGAATTTTCAGCATTGCTTCGCCTGAGGCCCACTGAAGATGTTACCTAGTAGGGTGACGAAACGTCTGGAAATGAACCTTCCAGCCCAGCGAGCAAACCTACATCCAAACCTGGAATCTACTGTTAAAAAGATAGTAGCAGACATTTGTAATACTATATCGGGCAAATTCACATGTATTTGTGAAAAGGAAAACATATTTAACTAATTAACTAGCAGGTTCTTTGAGGAAGTATCAAACAAGATGGATAAAGGGGAACCTTGGAATGTTGTTTATTTGGGTTTTCAAAAGGTAGTCAGTAAGATGTGACCACAAAGGCTGCTGCACAAAGTAAGAGCATATTGTAGGAGCTAATATATTAGCAAGGCTGGAGGCTCGGTTAGCTGACAGAAAGGAAACAGTAGAGATAATTAGGTTGGCAAAGTGTAACTAATGGAGTGCCACAAGGATCAGTGCTGGCAGCTGAACTGTTTACAATCGATGTCAATGATGTGTATGAAGGGATTGAATGTATGGTTGCTAAATTTGCCAATGACACCAAGACAGCCAGGAAAGTAAGTTGTACAATAGATTAAGCAACTGGGGAAAGTGTTGGAATATAATGGGAGAAAATTTGAACTTAGACACTTTTTAGCCAGCAGAGTGGAAGGGCAGGATTTAAGTGGAGGGGGAAAGCCTGCAGAAATCTATGGGACAAAAAAACATCTGCGTGTCCTGGTCCATGAGTTGCAAAATGTTAGCGTGCAGGTGCAGCAAGTGAAGTGAAAGGCAAAGGAAATGTTGTGCTTACTGAAAGGGAACCAAATATAAATGTTGGGAATTAGTGCTGTATAGGGTCTTGCTGAGAACACATCAGGAGCATGGTGCATAGTTTTTGTCTTTTACTTAAGAATAGGTACAATTATGTTCGAAGCAGTTCAGAGAAGATTCACTCAGCTGATTGTGTGATGAAGGGGTTTGTGTATACATGGTTGAATGGAGAAGAAATAGAACTGATCTTACTTGAGCCCTTTATGGCCCTAAGGGCAGGTGCTGAGAGGATGTTTCCCCTTTTGGGAGGGTCTACAGTTCGGGAACACAGTTTCGTAATTAGGATACTCCCATTTGTGGTTGAGGTGAGGTGAACTCTTTTCTTCCCTCAGCACTGTTGGCCTGTGACAATCTCTTCCCCAGAAAGCGGTAGGAACTGGGAGATCAAATTTATTCAAGCTGAGTTCGATCAACCCTTTTGTTTTATTGACAGAGAAAGACAAGGGATATGGGGGGTACAGACAGGTAGTTGGAGCTAAGGTCAGAGTCAGATTGGTCATGAATGACAGTGAGGTAATGGGGCAAATGCCTACCCCTCCTAATTCTGGTGTTTAATATTCCTGCAGAGTGCAGTGGTGCACAGCTTTACAGCCATCTGAGCTGGATGGCATAGTGAAGAGAGAAGCTTCATATAGTACAAGCATTGTTCCCTTTAAGCGTGTGTGCAGCAATCTCAAAGGAACCACACAATGCTACAAAAACAGACTGCCATTACAAGGATAAATTAGAAGGAATGTTGCACAGCATGACTTTAAAGAAGTGCAGCAAAAATTCTTGAGTACTTTTTAATCCTATAACAACACCTTAAGACAGCATATCTGGTGATTATCACTTTGTAGAATGGCTAGCATTGCAGCAATGACTCGAAATGAGAAGCAGGTATTTAATGGGCTATAATTCTCTTTGGAATTATATTGTTCCTTCATGAAGGGCTGCACGGTGGCTCAGTGGTTAGCACTGCTGCCTCACAACACCAGGGACCTGGGTTCGATTCCAGCCTCAAGCAACTGTCTGTGTGAAGTTTGTACATTCTCCCTGTGTCTGCATGGGTTTCCTCCCACAGTCCAAAGATGTGCAGGGTGGATTGGCCATGATAAATTGCCTCACAGTGTTGAGGGATATGTAGGTAAAGTAGGGGTAAATGTAGGGGAGTGGATCTGGATGGGTTACTCTTCAGAGGGTTGGTGGAGACCTATTGGGCCAATCCCCACACTGCAGAGATTCTCTGAAATGCAAGATTTCCCCCTTGTTCAGCAAGCTCAAGTACTGAACTATGATTTCAGAAAGCATCGGTTCAAATGACACTGTTTCAGTTTCAGGACCTGATTTTTATTAAAACCAATTTGTAACATCTGCAAAAGAGGTAATTTGCGCAGTTCCTTCAGAGATAGAAACGTGCTGTCCTTAGCCGGACTGGCCTTTATCTAGCCACACCAACTCGAGTGAAAACTAAATGAGCTCTCAGGTGGGTTAGCCAGTCAGTTTGAGCAATATGGGAGAGATGGGAAAAGCACCACGAGTAGGAGAGCCGGGGAGTTCTGCAGCCACGGTTTGACCTTCAACAATAAAATAAATAAAATAGATTACCTGGTCATTTATTTTATTGCTGTTTGTGGGATCTTGCTGTTCATACATCTACGTTTCCCACATTCCAAATAGGGTATCGCTTGAAAAGTGCTTAATAGGTTGTACAAGGATATAGGTCATCCTGAAGTCAAGGAAGATGCTGTCTAAATGCAAGTTCTTTCTTCACTGACCTATCAAAAGTTTATTCATTTATTGTAGAGACAGTTTCTAAATTTATGTAAAAGACAAGAATACATGGTTTCTAAGCTGCTCGGTGGAGGGCTGCAGATTCTTACTCATGGGTAACTAAATACCTTTCTCTATCATGTTTCTCTATCACTTTTCTCTGTTCCTTTTCTCTTCCCAAACCATTCTCAACTGGTGCTTTCTGGGTTCAGATGTGGACTTGTGCAGGTGGGCGATCGGGTGCTCTCCATTAATGGCGTGCCAACTGAAGACGGGACCTTGGAGGAGGCCAACCAGCTGTTACGAGATGCGGCTCTCTCCAACAAAGTAACCTTGGAGATAGAGTTCGATGTGGCAGGTATGTGGTAGCTGGGTGTAGTGTGTGAGGCACGAGTGAAGACCTTTTAAATAGAATTCCCATCAGGCAGATCATTGACGTGGCTGGTCGTGGGCAGCTGGCACTAGCTATAGAGCAGTTACTAAAGGTGGTGATAGACTGGGACCGGTAATATGGGGGTATTGCATTGAAACTATGTCTACTGTGGATGAGAGGCCTGATGCCTTTAGTTACCTTGGGCTCTGCCAATCATGCCCGCTAGGGGGCTCTCTCAGCTTATATTTTGGCTCTGTTTGGGACTCATAATGTATTTGCAAAAGTGCTGCCCTTTCTCCTTGATTTATTCATGAGATAAATCATGGATAAGAGCAGTGGGATTGTTCATAATCAGCAATCAGAACTATCTACACTGCGACCACACCTGGAGTACTGTGTGCAGTTCTGGTCTCCAAATTTGAGGAAAGACATTCTGGCTATTGAGGGAGTGCAGCATAGGTTCACGAGGTCAATTCCTGGAATGGCGGGATTACCTTACACTGAAAGACTGGAGCGACTGGGCTTGTATACCCTTGAGTTTAGAAGACTGAGAGGGGATCTGATTGAGACATATAAGATTATTAAAGGATTGGACACTCTGGAGGCAGGAAACATGTTTCCGCTGATGGGTGAGTGCCAAACCAGAGGACACAGCTAAAAAATACGGGGTAGACCATTTAGGACAGAGATGAGGAGAAACTTCTTCACTCAGAGAGTGGTGGCTGTGTGGAATGCTCTGCCCCAGAGGGCAGTGGAGGCCCAGTCTCTGGATTCATTTCAGAAAGAGTTGGATAGAGCTCTCAAGGAGGTGGAATCAAAGGTTATGGAGATAAGGCAGGAACAGGATACTGATTAAGGATGATCAGCCATGATCATATTGAATGGTGGTGCAGGCTCGAAGGGCAGAATGGCCTACTCCTGCACCTATTGTCTATTGTCACACTAGATGGGAATTTTAGGTGATAAATAGGTTTCTTGCTCCTGACATTACAAAGTTGCCGGTGACTTGACCTGGCTCAGAACCTGGCATAATCCATAATGTGTTCTGGTCTATAAAGGCTAAAAACGAGAATACTTCTGCCAGAGTTAAGATTGGAAGTTTGGCTCTTGTGTATGTAAAGATGTCAGATGGACTAAGTCGACCAATATCAATGTGCTGCAAATGTGTTGCTGGTCAAAGCACAGCAGGCCAGGCAGCATCTCAGGAATAGAGAATTCGACGTTTCGAGCACAAGCCCTTCATCAGGAATAAGAGAGAGAGAGCCAAGCAGGCTGAGATAAAAGGTAGGGAGGAGGGACTAGGGGGAGGGGCAGAGGAGATGACCTGGGGGGTGCAGTGAGAGAGGGACTCACTGAAATCCTTGTAGAGGGAGGAAGAGAGCTTCTTCAAGGAAGGCATCCTTGTAAGAGGATTCGCAGTAGGTTAAAATCTTCGAGTAAAAAATGAGGTCTGCAGATGCTGGAGATCACAGCTGCAAATGTGTTGCTGGTCAAAGCACAGCAGGCCAGGCAGCATCTCAGGAATAGAGAATTCGACGTTTCGAGCACAAGCCCTTCATCAGGAATAAGAGAGAGAGAGCCAAGCAGGCTGAGATGCTGCCTGGCCTGCTGTGCTTTGACCAGCAACACATTTGCAGCTGTGATCTCCAGCATCTGCAGACCTCATTTTTTACTCCAATATCAATGTGCCCACAGTTGATGTTGAGAGGTCAAGTGAGTGGCACTGTCCATAGAATCCCTATGGTGTGGAAGCAGGTGATTTGGCCCATCAAATCCACACTGACCCTCTGAAGAACATTACCCCCCTCCCATTTGTGTCTTCATCCATTGCTGCTCTCAGTAGTAGCCAGCTCTGGTTGAACGCCTCCATGGAGATTTCCTGACAGGCCTCTTTCCTCCCAGTAACTCCATCCCATCAAACAGCCTTCCTTCTCCGTCTCTGCTACTTCTACATCCAATCGACAAAACCATCCAAAGAGCATGTTAACCAAAAACAACTTCTCGTTTAGTGATGCTATGTTTTATTTTAATTTCTGGCCTGGTTTGCTTGCAGCAGTACCCGAAGACATGAGGACAATCCTGGTGGGTTCCCGAAGGCCACTGCCACCTGCTGGATGGGAAGTTGGTAGACTTCTCTGGCACTTTAGGAGAGTAGCTGTCCTTCATGTGTGAGCCTAGCTGCAAGTGTTAGACCCCTGCAGTAGAGAGCTGATTGTTTCGTCCAGGGGATGTGGGCATCACTGGGTAGGCCAGCGATTATTTCCCAGCCCTAATTCACGGGAGGGAAATGAAGAGTTACCTATGTGGGCTGGCATGTGGGATGAACCGGGCAGCTCTTTAAAGGGGCTGGCACGGGCCAGGTAGGCCGAATTGCCTTCAGCATTCTTGGCTCCATCTGCTGGACGCACCAGGAATGACACAGTAGAAACCCAGGTAAATGCTACCACGGATCCCAGTGTAGGAACATTTCACACACCCTGTGACATCCTCCTGCTGCAGCATCTTCGAGAAGGAGTGTGCCAGGTGATGTAAAGACACTGCATTAAAGAAATGGACTACACGAAAGCGAAAAACTGTGTTAAACATTCACAGAAAATATTCACCAGTGGAGGAAGAAACAAAGTTTCAGGTCAAATGTCTGAAATGTAGACTCTCTTTCTCTCTCCTCAGATGCTGCCACACCTGCTAGGGCATTTCCAGCATTTTTAAAATTTTGTTTCCGTTTCTGATTTCCAGCATCTGCAGCTTTTTGATTTCGTGTTCTGTATTCATGGAGCGTTTCCAACCATCAGGTGCAGGACGATTGGAAACTAACTTAGGCCAAGCGCAGCACGCTGCACATTTTCTAGGCCTCATTGTCACCGACTCCTGACAACTTACATGACTTCTGCCCTCTTTGTTTCTCTTCCTCAGAATCGGTTATTCCCAGCAGTGGGACTTTTCATGTGAAACTCCCCAAGAAAAGAGGAGTTGAGCTCGGCATTACCATCAGCTGTGAGTATTCTGCTCCCAAACCACCTCACTTTTGTCGTACAGGCATGTGTAAGCTGAGAAGACCCAACTCTGGTAAATTTGTTAGTCAATCTGTGTCCTTCATGCTGAGGGGAAAGTGAGGAATGCCGATGCTGGGAGGGTCTTTCAGTTGCCTCTAGGAATGGTGCAGTTGCTGTTTCTTGTTAAGATGTTAGACGCAGGCCCTGACTCCACCATCAGGTGGATTCACATGACCAGCCTAACATTCATCACTTCACCCAAAAACGCATCATCCAGTCATTTGTTTCAGTGGTTGTTTTGTGGAAGCTGTTGCCTGTTTCATTTCCCACATTACCACAAAAGGGCTGTGAAGTGTTCTGGAATATTCCAAGGATGTGAAACGTATTGTGCAAATGATGGGCAGAACTGCCTCATTCAGCGCTACACTCATTCTATGACAGGTTGCAGTGGGGGGGGGGGGGGGATGGTGGAAGATGGGGCGGTGGTGGTTATAGCATTGTTGAAACGGAGTGGTGAGAAACACTGTGTTTTAAACAGCGGATGTGAAGACTCAGGATGCTGGGGATGTGGAGATACACAGACTTGGCGATGGTTAAAGTGTGTGCTCTGAGCCTAAAACTGAGCAGGATATCTTAAGTTTGTTATGGCTCGGTTCCGTCTGATTAGATATTTGGCAACGGTAATGGAACCAGAGGCTATGAATTTCTTTGAAACCATTTCGGCTCCCTCAGTGCAAGTCTTCCAGCCTCCTATTGTCTACCCTCAGTGTAGGTTGGCAAGCAAATCCACATTTTCTCTTTGCAATTCCGTGAAAAATCAGTGAAGTTACAATAGTGAAGCAGGTTGAAAATATCCGTAGTCTGCTAGAATAATCACGGTTCCAGTTATTTTGATGTTCAGCTGGAGGTTTGGCAAGTTAGCATCCTACACAATGTATCTAGAGTTGAGATTCATCATTAGCCTCCTGATTGCCAGGGGGTAACAGAACTGGAGGTCAAGAGGGAAGCACTTGGTTAAGTGCGGCTCCCTCTGGCATACCGATGTTGGGCTCCCAAAGGGCTGGAAGCAGCTTTGGAAATGTACGCCATTCAGCAACACAATTTCCAGGCTGCCATGATGTTTATCTTTTTATCAGTGGGTCAGGGGTCAGTTGAATCAGTTGAGGATCCCATTCCGAGCAGCCTGTAATTCAGAATGCACCCAGGAGGCTCAGAGCACCTCTTGTTCCCATTGTAAAGCAATCAGCCAAACTGAACCTCTGCAGGGAGATCCAGCCCCTTAATTGCCTTCCTCGCAGTCTTTTGCTCTTTGTTTGTAGAGTCATAGAGCCATAGAGATGTACAGCACAGAAGCAGACCCTTCAATCCAACTCGTCCATGCCGACCAGATATCCCAACCTAATCCAGCTCCATTTGCCAACACTTGGCCCATAAACCTCTGTACCCTTCCTATTCAAATACCCATCCATATGCCTTTTATATGCTATAAATGTACCAGCCTCCACCACTTCCTCTGGCAGTTCATTCCATACACGCACAACCCTCTGCATGAAAGAGTTACCCCCACCCCAGGGAAAAAAACCTTACCAATTCACCCTATCCATGCCCCTCATGATTTTATAAACCTCTATAGGGTCACCCCTCAGCCTCCGACGCTCTAGGGAAAACAGCCCCAGCCTGTTCAGCCTCTCCCAATTGCTCGAATCCTCCAACCCTGGCAACATCTTTGTAAATCTTTCCTGGACCCTTTCAAGTTTCCCAACATCCTTCTAACTGTAACCTCTAGGTTTCTGCAGCTCTCTCTGAATAAGGTGTTCCCAGCAGGGGCTTTACAGCTGATGGACCACACACCACTGCTTCAGAATCTGCAGCCGCCTTCACTCTTTCCCCTCTTGTTTCCATTTGTTGGGCTCGTCTTCATAAAACTGGTTGTCCTTCAAGCCCAAGAGGTGTTATATTTCCCTAAAGCATTTTCACACACTGGTCCCTGGCCTATTGGAGCCATGCTTCCCCTCTCCAGTGGCTGAATGATGGGACCTTGCTATATGGAAGTTGACTGGTTGGATTTTCACGCCAGTTACTATGCCCTGCTGCCCCGTGGGTTCCTGAGGGTACCCTGCGCTGTCTGCTGTACCACCTTTTGGAAGATCTTTCCAAAAGGAGTTCCTGTATTCTGAACCGGTGTATGTGAAAGATTCCACGGTATTTAGTAAAGACATTGGCCAGTAGTCTCCCGTTCCCTAGCATCTCTGGGATGAGTTGGTCGTACTGGGCTGTAGTATTTGTCAACAAAGTTAATGTGTTTGGAGAGTGTGGGTATTCAGTGTATATAAGAAGGTCTTTTGGCTTGACTGATTCATGCAATGTTTTTCCATTCAGCAGCTGTCAGCCGGAAGCCTGGGGATCCACTGATTATCTCCGATATTAAAAAGGGTAGTGTAGCACACCGGTAGGTATCTGCTTGGAAACTGCTGCATGTGTTTGGTCCAACAATGTGGGAGAGTAAGCGGTTCTCCTGGCAATATATTAATGTTCCAGTTTCACCAGGCATATTCGGGCATCTTTCCGAAGAGTGTATTCGGGATAGATGTGGGTGGAACCAGTAAAGGAATTACAGCGTCTGACTCTCCGAAAACTCTGGTGTAAAGGAATGTGCGACTGTCACAGCACTGACAGCCCAGTCGTTGGTACCTAATCTGGGCTTACAGGTGACTCTGGTCTCCCAGTCACCTGGTTAACTCTTAACCTCTCTCTCTGCGGAGCTCCCAGCAAGGCACTCCATTGTGGTTCAACAAGTTGACACAACTGCGATCCCCTCAAAGCAGAGTAGGCTAGACCTCACATAGTGATCTCAGCACTGGCTCCCAAATCCTGAGAGAGCCTGTGTGTGACTCCACACTGAGGTTGAGCTGTGGAAGGTGACAATCCTGTTGCCCTCCTTGCTCCACCCCTTCGGCCCACAATATGGTGCTGAACGTGACACCATTAAGCCTTCGCCTTGTGCATCCTTCCTCTCTTTCCCACGATGTTTCCTCAGTAATATTCCCTTCCTGCTGTCCCCCCACTTTGGAATTTCCCTGGTTAACGAAGGGTGCCTCTAAAGGGTGTTTCTACCCTCTCCCGAGCACAGATATTTGAGCTGGAGAAGCCAGGGTGAGGAAAGTATTTGAAAGCATCAACGACTCAGCCCAGTCCTGCAGTCATTCACCATTCGTGGGCATGGATTTTCCAGCAGAAGCTGCCAAGGGACGACTTGGAACATGGCTGTGGGTTCACATTCCCACGCTAGGCCCAGCAGGCACTGAGCTCAGCTACAGCTGAGTGGGCGGCACAGTGGCGCAGTGGTTAGCACTGCTGCCTCACAGCGCCAGGGACCCGGGTTCAATTCCCGACTCAGGCGACTGACTGTGTGGAGTTTACACATTCTCCCTGTGTCTGCATGGGTTTCCTCCGTGTGCTCCGGTTTCCTCCCACAGTCCAACGATGTGCAGGTTAGGAGAACTGGCCATGCTAAATTGCCCATGTGCATAATTATAGGGTAGGGAAATGGGTGTGGGTAGGTTACTCAATGGAGGGTCGGTGTGGACTTGTTAGGCCGAAGGGCCTGTTTCCATACTGTAGGGAATCTAATCTAATCTAATCACAAAGTGTGTGGGAAGGATAGATTTCTGTGTAATCAGTAAAATTACAGCTTCTGACTCTCAGAAAACAGAAAACTGAGGGGTAGAGGAATGTGCAGGATCAACAAAGATCATTGCAAACCATTTGAGTATGTTCAGAATTGCAAGCATCCTGTGCTAAACAAGCCTTATTCCATGGTGTGTTAAATTTACTGACACTGCTCCCAGTTGTGAGTAGATATGTGGCTCATTTGGCAGCACTCTTGTCTGTCAGTCCCATGTTTCTGGGTTCAGGTCCCAGCCAAGGGCATAAGCATAATAGTCCAGGCTGCAGTCCAGCACAGTGCGGAGGGGATGCTGAAATGTTGAAGGTCCTGTATTTCAGGTGAGACCTGAAACCAAACCCTTTCTTATCTGTAGCAGGTCCGAGGAAGAAGAGTAGGAAGTTGTTTCGGAGAGAGTTATTTCGAGTGTCCGGTTAATATTTATCCCTCAGTCAACATTACAATAAAGCAGATTATCAGTTGTCATGGTCTCTTTAATGCTTTTGAGATCTTGCTGTGGACAAGTTGACTGCCACATTTCCTATATTTCAAAAGTAATGAACTGGCTAAGAAGTACTTTGGGACAGAACAGGATGAGAAAGGCACTATATAAATGTGTCTTTCTTTTTCCTTTGGCCAGTCCTTGCCATAGTTTCACCACTTTCTGTGTGACGTAGCTATGTTTGAATTGGTTTTCCACAATCCCTTCTCTTGCCAGTGTCCCCAGGTTTAGAGACACTGTGGAACAGAAACAGAAATCAGTCACCAGACTTGGAAACGTTAGCTGTGCTTTCCCTCGACAGATGCAACCAGACCAGCTGAGTTTCTCCAGCAATTTCTGTCTTTGTTTCAGATCTCCAGCTGTTCTTTGTTTTATTTTAGAGACATTGTGAGTTGTGTCTGTTTGGGCACTTCTAAATCCGCACTCCTTAGAGTTTGAAACAGAATTTTAAACAAATGTTAAGTGAAGCCCCATCAGCCCTCACATCATTTAAAAAATGATCTGGTCATTAATCACACTGCAGTTTGAGGAAGCTTTTCCTATATTACAACAGGGACTCTTCCAAAAATACTTAATTAGCAGTAACATTCTTTTTTAGACATCCTGAGTTCGTGAAAAGGTCCTTCCTGAACCTTCTCCTAACCTGTGCAAAAATGTCCCCAGTTTTCCGTCTATCTTTCCTGAGTTAAGGTGAGTTAGACACGTCACAAAGGAAAAGACAGCCTCAATTGTTACTTCCTCATTTAGTTAGATTGAATTTACGCTCAGACTGACTCTGCTCGAGGCCAATTCAATTTTTCCCATCCCTTAATGAAGACACTTTGATTTCTCCAGGTTGTTACCGTGGCAATCTGGGCACTCCATCCAGATAAATGAAGCTGTTCATTGGCAGTCGGTTTAACAGTGAAATATTTGTACAGTGTTCAGATGTCCATAAACCTTTTGTACGTTGGTGCGTGATAGCGTCTGAGGTGCTATTTGTTTTCTTTGTTAATGGAGAAACGAAGATGCAGAGTCAAAGGTCAGAACCATTTTGGGATTGAAAGAATGGGCAGAGATGAGATCAAATCATAGGCCAACAGTGAGAAGGCCTGACGTTTGGGTTTTAAATTTCTGTTGTTTGTAAATGTACAGAAAGCCTTGCTTTTTTTAATTGGACCACCAGGCCCCTTAATCCACAGCTGACGGAGGGCCTTTGGAGATGCTGTTGAATTGCAGGAACTGCAGCAGCCAGTATGTGCACAGGAATTTCCCATTGTGTCAATGACTGTCTGTGTGATGTTGATTGAGGAGTATTGGCCAGGGCACTGAGGATAACCCCTCCGCCTATCTTTCAAATAAGGCCATGGAGTCTTTTGTTACCACCCAGGGAGGCAGCTGCGGTCCCGTTGCAAGGCAGCACTATTTATGCTTTCTGCCATGTTCTGTGTAAAGCTGGTTTCTTGGTGCTTCAGTGTGTTTCACATGTGGCTCAGAAACGAGAATCCCAGCTGACACTGTACCAGAACACACAGGCAGAATGGGGATTCCCATCATGTTCCAAGAGACCTTGCAAAAGATTGCAATAGTCAGAGATCTGAAGATCAGCTTTAATTTCAACATACTGAAGACATAAAGTGAATAGTGCAATGGACATGCAGTTTAGCAGCAGGATTCCAGCCTCTGGATACTGGAAGCTGTTCTGTCTTAGTGTCACAGCTCTGCAGCCTGGTATTCTCAGCCACTCTATCCCTCTCTCCTTAGAACTGGGACTCTGGAACCAGGGGACAAACTCTTAGCCATTGATAACATCCGACTTGAGAACTGCTCGATGGAGGACGCTGTGCAAATCCTGCAGCAGTGTGACGAACTAGTCAAGCTGAAGATTCGAAAGGATGAGGACAACTCAGGTACTGAGCATGCACAGAGAACGCTCTCTTTCAACCGTGACCAGGTTCCGCATCTCTGACAGGGTTGTTCTTACAAAAACAGATCCACGGGAGGGATGAGCTTATCTTGATGAGCTAAAGGTGTACAGCAGCGGTAACAAAATACTTAATTCATTTCCAATCAATTCCTCCACGGCATGGTATTAGATACAGAGTCAAGCTCCCTCTACACTGTCCACTCCAGGACAGGAAGAACATGAGGTTAGATACAGAGTAGAGCTCCTTCTACACTGTCCACATCAAATAGTCCCAGGACAGGGACAGTATGGGGTTACTTACAGAATAAAGCTCGCTCTATCCTTTTAAACTGAATGTAAAGTGCTTTGGTCCTTATCAAACATATCCAGACCAAGTACAGCACAGGGTTAGATACAGAGTAAAGCTCCTTCTACACTCTCCCCATCAAATACTCCCAGGACAGGTACAGCACAGGGTTAGATACAGAGTAAAGCTCCTGTACTCTTTGAAAGGAAACTAAAGCTTTCTCTATTCTTTTAAATGAAATTAAAGCATCATCGACTCTGTCACCATTGAATACTCTGTTAGAGTGAGATACAGAATAAAGCTTCTTCTGCACTGTTCCATCTGAACTCTCTAAGGGCAGGTACAGCACGGGTTACATGTTGAGGAAAGCTCTCTCTGGTGACCAGCAGATATGACTCAAAGTGCAGAGACAAACCTCCTGTTCTGACAAAAGGTCACTTGACTCAATGCTGCCTGACCTGCTGAGTTTCTCCAGCACTACCTGTTCCCATTTCTTATTAGATTAGTGTTGCGGGCTTTAAATGAGTGCAAGTAGTGAACTAACAGGAACTCCTAACCAAAATTCATATTGGTTCTGTTTAATTAACCTGTATGGCTTGAACTGGTTACCCAGAACACTGTGAGTTCCAGTGAACATAGAGTTTTACAGCGCAGTACAGGCCGTTCAGCCCTCGATGTCGCACTGACCACGCCAGAAGCCCATCTAACCTACACTAGTTCATTTTCATCCATATGTCTATCCAAAGACCATTTAAATGCCAGGTTCTGTTTCTTGTGTTTGGCGCTCCAATGGTCTTTCCTTTGTCCAGTAACCACTCTGCTTTTCTGTCTCGTTACGTTTTAAATCCTCTGCCTGCATCAGATGAACAGGAAAGTACCGGGGCCATAATATACACTGTGGAACTGAAGAGGTACGGTGGGCCATTGGGAATCACCATTTCTGGGACTGAGGAGCCTTTCGACCCCATCGTGATCAGTGCCCTCACCAAGAAAGGCCTGGCCGAAAGGTAAAAACCCACTGTAAGACTCCGCAAGTGGGAGTGGGTAACAGATGATTGCGATCTGAGTTAGTTCCTGCACAGGCTGGAAGCAGAGTACATTTCGGGGTTCACGGCAAAATAGGCTTGTGGATTCCCTGCCAATGGAGCGGCCATTAAACAGCCCCAACCCGAATAAAGTGGCAAGCTTTGTTTCTGAAGGGCCCAGCTAAAGTTTTCCTGTCAGCGACCTGCTTTTCATAGAAGTCTGGAAGTAGGCCATTTGGCCCATTGAGCCCACACTGACCCTCCGAAGAGCATCCCACCTAGACCCACCCCATCCCTGTAACCCTGCATTTTCCACGGCTAACCCATGCAGCCTGCTCATCTCTGGATACGCTGGGGCAATTTAGCCTGGCCAATCCACTGTGCATCTTTGGACTGAGAGAGGAAACGGGAGCACCAGAGGAAACCCACGCAGACACGGGGTGAATGTGCAAACTCCACACAGTCAGTCACCTGAGGCTGGAATCAAACCCAGGCCCCTGGCGCTGTGAGGCAGCAGTGCTACCCACTGAGCCACCGTGCCCGGGAGCTGCAGGGAGTTGGACTCCTGAGAGAACAATGGGTCGGTGAACGAGGAGTTGAAATCCATACTTTGAGCCTCACTTTTCTCTTGCTGTCTTCACAGTGCAGGTGTCAGACTGAGTGGCGAGACCACGCCAATTAGCAGAGATCCCACTGATTCTAGGGACTCAATTTTGAGGGCAATCAGAACAGTGGGCTCATGACTGCACCAATTAAAACCTGTCCATGAAGGCCGACTGGGATTTTCCAGTTAGCTTCCTGGTTAGAAAGCCTAGTGACCCTCACTACCTGATGGAGCCTTGCAGTATTGCCCATGGAGCCTGATGTTTTATTGAGAAGGAAAGCCCCTCCCCAGTTAGTAGTCTGCACATGCATCTGAAACTTGTGCATTTGAAAATGGATCATCCGACATTGGACTAAGGAGGCAGTTGTCATTGCAATGATTTATTGGTTTGCAGGAGTTGGGATTCAGAGACAGACTTTGGCCTAATTGTCCCTTCTGGTTTCAGGACTGGAGCCATTCACATAGGGGACAGGATATTAGCCATCAATGCAGTAAGCCTGAAAGGTAAACCGCTGAGTGAAGCCATCCACCTGCTCCAAATGGCGGGGGAGACAGTCACCTTGAAAATCAAGAAGCAAGCAGACTGTGAGTATTGACTGCGGGGCGTAGAATTACAGGGTGAAAAGGACAAGGGGGCTAAAGTTCAAAGGCAGATTGTGCAAACTTGGCTCCACCGTACAAAGTAGGTGTCGCAGTAGGCCATTCGGTCCATCAACTCTGCTCCACTATTCAATGAAATCATGACTGGTCTGCTAACCCTCAAATCCATTTTTGTACCTTGTTCCCATAATCTGTACTCATTCCCTTACTGATTAAAAACCTATCTGCCTTAGCCTTGAATACACAAACACCCAGCTTCAGCAGACTTCCTGCAGTGAAGAGTTCCATGGATTTGTTACCCTCCGAGAGAAAACAGTTCCCCTTTGTCTCAGTCTTAATTCTCCCTTACTCTGAGATGATACCCTCTGGTCTGAGGTTCTCCCACAAGGGGAAACAGCCACTCAGCGTCTAATCTGTCAAGCCCCTCAGGATCTTTGTCTGTTTTAGTTAGGTCACCTCTCATTCATCTAAATTCTATTAACATGCTCAATCTCTGCTCATAAGGCAGGTCTTTCATTCTTTGTGTCATCCAAGTGAACCTTTTCCAGACTGTCTCCAGCATGAGTGTATCTTTCCTTTGGGAGCGAAACTGTTCCCGACATTCCACCTGTGGTATGACCAGTCCCCTTATATAGTTTTAGTTAGATCTCCTTATCCATCCGCTCTGAAATAAAGGCCAACATTATACTTGCCTTCCCTACTGCCTACTGAGCTTGTACACGAGCTTATTGTTCAGAGAGTGGTCTGATCGAGGTATCTAAAATATTCAAAGGATGTGATGGGGTGGGTATAGGAAATCAAAAATATGGGGATATGATCTTAAATTTGGAGCCAGGCCACTGAGCAGGGAAGTCAGGAAACAGTCTTCTACAGGAAAGTGTGTAGAAATTTGGAACACCTCTCACTGGAAAAAAGATGCTGAGGCAGGGCGAGAATTGGATCTCTTGAGACTGAGACTGACAGATTTCTCTTGGATGTAGGGATTGAGGGATATGGAACTTTGGTATTCCAAAATAATCAAGAATGTTATAAAAATGTAAAACCCTGTTCAAGAAAACAAATTCACCTCAATGAAATGGGTCACCCCTGACATTTAAACAGTGACCCCTCATTCTGGATACTCCCACAAGAGGATACATCCTCTACACACCTATGTTGTCAAAACCCCTCAGGATCTTACATGTTTCAATCAAGTTAATTCTTACTCTTTGAAATTCCAGCAGCTACAGACCTAGCCTGTCCAACACACACAAGACAGTTCCAGCAGGTACAGATCTAGTCTGTCCACCACACATTAGGCAGTTCCAGCAGGTACAGACCTAGCCTGTCCAACACACACAAGACAGTTCCAGCAGGTACAGACCTAGCCAGTCCAACACACATTAGGCAGTTCCAGCAGGTACAGACCTAGCCTGTCCAACACACACAAGACAGTTCCAGCAGGTACAGACCTAGCCAGTCCAACACACATTAGGCAGTTCCAGCAGGTACAGACCTAGCCTGTCCAACACACACAAGACAGTTCCAGCAGGTACAGACCTAGCCTGTCCAACACACATAAGACAATTCCCATTATATTATTCAGTGAATCTTCTCTGAACGTATTTACATCCTTCCTTAAATCAGGTATCTAAGCTGTAGGCAGTACTACAAATGCAATCTCAGCGATGCTCTTTATATCTTTTCTATTCAATTCTCCTCACAATAAACAATAACATTCTATGAGTTTTCCTAATTACATGTGTGATAATACTAACATTTTGTGAATCATGCATCAGGACACCCAGATCTCTCTACATCTCAGAAGTTTGTAATCTCTCACCATTTAGACAGTAGGCTTCTTTTCACTCTTCATGCCAAAATGAACAATTTCACATTTTTCCCACATTATAGTCCATTTGCCATATCTTTGCCAGCTCCCTAAGCCTATCACTATCCCTTTCTAGCCTCTTTGTCTTCTTCAAAACTTAGTTTCCTCGCTGCATATTTGTGTTGGCAGCCACTTTGGCAACTAATACTGTGTCATTCCTATGAATTGGTAAAAGTTGAGATCCTAGCACTGATCCTGATGGCAAGCCACTTGTCACACTATGCCAACCTGAAATTGACCTATTTATCCCTCCTCTCTGATTCCTGTTAACCAGTCAATTTTCTATCCCTGCCAATATGCTACCTTCTTCTTCGTGAGCTTTTATTTTCCATTATAACCTCTGATAAGGCACCTTATCAAATGCCTTCTAGCAATCTAAGTACAGTACCTCTACTGTTTCCCCTTTATTAACATGTTACTTCCTTAAATAATTTCAATAGAATGGTCAAACCTAAATCTCCTTTCCACAGAGCCTTGTTAATTCTGCCTGTTTACCTTGAACTTTTCAAAGTATTCTGCAATGACTAGTAAAGGCTTTTGACATGTTCCCTTTTGCTAACTGGCACATACGTTCTGATTTCAATCTCTCTCTGTTTTTGAATAAAGGAGTGATGTTTGCAATCTTACAATTTAATGGCACTGTCCCCAAATCAAGGGGACCCTGGAAAATTAAAACCAGTGCATCAGCTATCTCACTAGCCACTTCCTATAAGAGCGAGGATACAGTCCATCAGGAGCTAGGCAATTGTCTTCCCACAACCCCACCATGTTACTCAGGACCACTTCTCTGGTGATTGAGAGTTTGCTGATTTCCTTCCTCCTTCCATTTCCTGACTTACTATTACTTCTGGGATGTTATTTATATTGTCTAGAGAGAGAAAACCAATGCAAAATATCTGTTCAAAACTCAACTGCTATTTCTTTATTTTCCATTATTAATTCAGCAGTCCCACTTTCTATAAGAGCAATGTTTATTATAAGAGCAAAATTTATTGAAACTCTTACCACCTGTTTTTATGTTTCTGGCTAGCCTTCTCTCATGATCTAATGTTTCCCTCTTTATTAATTTTTGGTCATTCTTTGCATCTTTTATAAGACAATGGATTTAGTGGTACTGGACTGTTGAATCAAAGACCCAAGTAATGGATTTGGATTTCATCACAGCAGATGGTGGAATTTGAATTCAACAAAAGATCTGGAACTACGGGTCTAAGGGTGATCATGAATCTATTGTCAATTGTCAGAGAAACCCGTTTGATTCACTAATGTCCTTCAAGGAAGGAATCGGTCACCCTTCCCTGGTCTGACGTACATGTGACTCCACAGCAATGTGGTTGACTCTTAACAATTAGGGATGGACAATGATGCTGTCTTAGCCAGCGACGCCCTTGTCCCATGAATGAATGAAAAAAAAATAAAACCATAGAATCCGTACAGTCTGGAAGCAGGCCCTTCAACCCAACAAATCCACACCGACCCTCTGAAGAGTAACCCAACCAGACCCATTCCCCTACCCTATTATCCTACATTTACCCTGACTAATGCACCTAACCTACATATCCATGAACACTACTGGCAATTTAGCATGGCCAATCCATCGAACCTGCTCATCATTGGACTGTGGGAGGAAACCGGAGCACCCAGAGGAAACCCAAACAGACACAGGGAGAATGTGCAAACTCCACACCGACAGTCGCCCGAGGCTGGAATCGAACCTTGGTCCTTGGTGCTGTGGGGCAGCAGTGCTAACCACTGTGCCACCGTGCCACCTGTCGTATGACCTGCCACCTGTCTTTGCTCAATTATATGCTTTCTCTTTGAATTTGATCCCATCTCTTGACATTTCTGGTTAACTGCAAAGAGAGGGTCTATTGACTTTAACTCTGTTTCTCTCTGCACAGATCATGCCAAACCTGCTGAGTTTCTCCAGCACTTTCTTTTTATACCTCAATAACCTAGGGTGATTCTATCCCTTTCTAGATCTCTCCTTCGTACACAGCATTCTGACTGGGAAAGATAATGCTGTTCCTTCTGGGGCTACTCTGGATCTCTCCTCCTTACAACACCTTCTTGACATTGAGACAGAAGACTTCAGGAGACAACCCACTGCTGTCTTCTCAAGAGTACCTAGGGATGAATGATAAATGCCAGCAACACTCTTATCCTGAGAATGAACAACACAATAGCTTTTTGTCTTGGTTAACATTGGAACCTCTCTTCCAGGTTCTTTTTCGAAGAAGCCCAGTGCTGTATGTGAACTGAGTGACCCTGAAGATGAGCTCCCTGACTCTCAGAAGACCAACAAACTCTCCAAAGTCCACTCAAACACCATTCCAAGTATGGACAGTGCCATGGAATCATGGGATGGCTCAGGGCTGGAAGGGGCCTTTGGAAGCCACGGTGAGCTTATAGCGTGACTCAAATATGCCTGTTTCAACATTAGGTTCGTATTCATGAGCTTGGTCGTTTTGTTACTTTGGTGCATAGGAGAGGTGGGGTATGGATTTAAAACCATTGCTAATGTGAGGTCTCCATCTCAGCCACCTTGTAAAGGCAACTTCAGTAGAACCTAGATATCTCCCTGTGGAATTGGAGGAAAGGGATGGAGAGATGCACCATTTTTGTTTCAGTCAGTTTCTACCAGGAGCCATTCAAAGTGGCCTCTTTATTGGTCAGGGAAACCGAGGAATGGGAGAAGATCAATTCTTTTCCAAGCTGGAAAACTTCTCACTACTGGGTAGGGACAGAGTTTGACTTGTGTGATGGTTGGCTGCTGGATAAAGAATGCATTTTGACCTGGGTGATGATTGGCTACTGGTATTGGATGCACAGTTTGACCTTGATGGTGATTGGCTGCGGGTGTTGGGGTAGGGGACGCAGTTTGACGTGGATGGAAAAAAATCGGAAATTGTTGGAACACCGCAGTTGAAAAATGTGGTGCTGGAACAATACAGCAGGCCAGGCAGCATCCGAGGAGCAGGAGAATCAACGTTTTGGGCATAAGCCCTTCTTCAGGAATGAGGCTGGTGTGCCAGGCGGGCTGAGATAAAAGGTAGGGGGGGGGGGGGGATTTGGGGGAGGGGCACTGGGAATACTGATCCTTGTAGAGCGAGGGAGGAGACCTTCTTCAAGGTAGGCATCCTTGCAAGAGGATTCTGGCAGCATAGGTCGAGAGACGTCAGTGTTAACATTTTGGGGTCCAGTGACCCTTCATCAGAACATGGTCACTGGACCCGAAACTGATTTCTCTCCACTGACGATGCCAGACCTGCAGAGTGTTTCCAGCATTTTCTGATTTCCTGCATCTGCAGTTCTTATGGCTTGTTTTTAACCTGGATGATGATTGGCTGTTGGTGATAGGGGTCCCAGTTTGACCTGGATAGTGATTGGCTACCAGACGGAGGACACAGTTTGATTTTGATCGTAACAAAAGCAGAGGTTGCTGGAAAAACTCGGCCAACCTGGCAGCATCAGTGGAGAGAAATCAGAGTTAACGTTTTGGGTGGAGCGACCCTTCCCCAGAACTGATGGTAGCTTGGAAATTGTGGTTGTATATGCAGGGGGATAGTTTGGGGGGAAGGGGTAAAGTGTAAACAATAGGTGGGATTAGAGCTCAAAGAGAGAAAAGGCATGGTGGCTCAGTGGTTAGCACTGCTGCCTCAGGGTCCCAGGTTCAATTCCAGCCCCGGGCGACTGTCTGTGTGGAGTTTGCACATTCCCCGCCCCCCCCCCAACCAATGTGTCTGTGTGGGTTTCCTCAGTATGCTCCAGTTTCCTCCCACAGTCCAAAGATGTGCAGGATAGGTGAACCAGCCATGCTAAAATTGCCCATAGTGTTAGGTGCATTAGTCAGCAGGAAATGGGTCTGGGTGGGTTACTCCTCAAAGAGTCAGTGTGGACATATTGGGCCGAAGGGCCTGTTTCCAAACTGTAGGGAATCTAATCTAATCTAAGAACAGTTGGACAGACAAATGAGTGGATAATGATCTGGCTAGGAGGGTGAATAGCTGTTAATGGAGACTGTTAGTGGCTAACAACGCGTTATGCGTAATAGCAGATACAAGGCTTGGTGTGTGGGGAAGGGGGTAAACTCGATATTGAGTAGAAGGCTGCAGGCTTCCCAAGCAGAAAGCGAGGTGCTGTTCTTCCAGCTTGTGCTGGGTTTCACTGGAGCACTGCAGCGAGCCTGAGACCAGGGAACATGGTGGGCTGTTAAAGTGGCAGACAACTGGAGGCTCAGGGTCTTTTTTTTGCGGGCAGAACATAGATGTTCTGTTGAGTGGTCCACATTGTGGAGGAGTGAATGCAGAAGACTGGATTGCGTCGGAAAATCGGCGTTTCAACTGAAAGGTGTGTTTGGGCCCTTGGATACTGACATTGATTTCGAGGGTAACTGGTTTCACTTTTTCAATTCTCCTTGTAATCATTGGCCAATTGAATTGATGCTGTGGCCACCCATGTACGTTTTGAGGACCATTGCCAGGGGCGTTTCAGAGCCATTGCCTGGCCTGAGGCTGCACGAACTGCCTGAACCACACTGCAGGTATTTGCTGCCACCCTGTGGTTGTACTGTTCCTCTTCCTTTAATCAGGGAAACCACAAAGAGCTGCTGCCCATCAGAGGATCGGAGTTTGCATTTTTGTGTGAATGGGGAAAAAGACAGGCTTGCATTTTCATAGCATCCTAAATAACTTCTTCATATTCCAAAGGGCTCACAGCCAAGGTTGCACTTTTGAAGTGTAGACCTAGCTGTTCTGTCAGAAATACAACAGCCAATTTGCAGGCAATTCCCATTAAACAACATTGTAATAATGTTCAACTAACTAGTTCCGAGTGATATAGATCGAGGGGTAAATATTGCCCGGGATAAATCAAATCCAGGCTCAATGCCCTTGTGTATTTTTTTTTCTTCAACTGTCCAAGACATTTCTTGAAGCGTGTGGCCCCTGTAATTTTGTTTTTTGCATTGGCCGTGTGGTAATTTAAAGGGGGCGACCTGTGTGTGATTTGCAGTACAGTTTAGAGAGAAAATCTCAGTTAGGGAGAACGCAGGATTGAAAGTGAAGCACTGCAGGATGCTGAAATAAAGACAGCAAGTTCCAGAGAAACCCGACAGATCTGGCAGCATCTGTGGAGAGAGAGAGAGAGAGAGAAAAACACTGTGGGTCTACCTACAGCGCATGGACAGCAGCGGTTCATGTATCAGCTGTTCAAGGGACAGACCATACATACTGACTGAGCAACACCTATGTCCCATGCGTGAATAACTTGAAGAAATATCATATCTGACTTGAAATGTGAACTCAGCTTCTCTCTCCACAGTTACTATCAGATCTGTTGGGTGTTTCCAACCTCCCCTGTCTTTTTAGAACTCATCTGCCACTTCACAGA
Organism: Hemiscyllium ocellatum; assembly: GCF_020745735.1. NCBI lineage: Eukaryota > Metazoa > Chordata > Chondrichthyes > Orectolobiformes > Hemiscylliidae > Hemiscyllium > Hemiscyllium ocellatum. Next base: position 65,242,911 of record NC_083414.1, read on the forward strand.
ATCCCTACAGTGTGGAAACAAGCAATTTGGCCCAATGAATCCACACCGACGCTCCGAAGAGTAACCCACCCAGACCCATTTCCCTGCGTTTACCCCTGACTAACACACCTAGCCTACACATCCCTGAACACTATGGGCAATTTGGCATGGCCAATACATTTAACCTGCACATTGTGAAAGGAAACCGGAGCACCCCGGGGGAAACCCACACAGACACGGGGAGAATGTGCCGACTCCACACAGACATTCGCCCGAGGCAGGAATTGAACCCAGATTCCTGGCGCTGTGAGGCAGCAGTGCTAACCACTGAGCCACCGTGCCACCCTACTTCATTGAAATCGTGTTGTGGGATCTTTTACAGTGATCTGAGAGACCAGGTCAATTTGGATTGGGGTTCTGGACCTTCTGATTTGGAACTGAGGGTGTTAACAACTGAGTCACAGCCAACACCAAGGAGTTTGCAAGTGTTACACATAGACTCAGTTCAAGCACGTCAAGGACGTGAGACTCATCCTGGGGGAGAGAGGAATTCCCTGTGACAGACAGATTGAACCAGGACCAAGCTGAATTGAATTGAATTGAATTGGCTTTATTGTCGCAAGTACTCAGTGGGAAGTTTACACGTTGCCACATTACTGTACCTAGGTACAGGTTCTAAAGAAAAATTCTTAGGGGAGAAAGAAATTTATTAAGTTAAAGAAATAAAAAGTCCAGGCTTGCAGATCATAGGAATAAATTAGATAAAGGACAGTTCGGAATAGCAGTCTTTCCAACCCACTCCATGCTGGCACCTAGCATCCAGTAACTGACAAAGAGACCTCTACCATCTCACTGATACCTGCGCTAACGTAGGAGTTGTCCAGTTTAGATACCATCTCTTCTCCGCTGAACCCACACTGTCCCCGCAACCTGGAGACCCCAGTTCACCAATAACCAGAAGTCCCCGCTCCGGGCCTAGTGTGAGCGCAACCAAGAGCCCCTGGCTTCGCTGGTGCTTCAGTGACACTAGGGGTCCCTGCTCCGGGCAGAACACACTACAGCCGCTGCCATACCAGTGCCAGGAATCCCCACCCTGGGCCCACTGCAACCAGGAGTCCCTCGCTCTGCTGCCGAGTCAGGAGGACCCCGCTTTGGGCGTACTCAGGGAATATTCCCCCTCTTGGGGGCAGTCTGCTCAAGCTGTTGAGAAAGTTTTAGACTAATATGGCAGGGAACAGGAACCAGCACCTTGCCACAATAAAGTGAAACCAGGCGCACAAAGGATTGGGAGAGACCGTCGAAGCATTAGGCTTAGGCTAAGAGGGAACGGGAAATGGTGTCGATGAAGATTACCGTGCAAGTAGATAAATGCACAAAAATGCAGAAAATAGGGTTGGTAAGCTGCAGTCACAAATGCTCACATGAGATAATGGCAACACGTGAATCAAGACCTGGATTAAAATAACTCCGGGTTTGGTACTACATATTTTGGGATGAAAGGGAAGCAGGAAAGCTAGGTGAGAAAGGTGGAGGGATGGGAGAATTGACTAAGGGGATTATTACAGTTTTAGAGAGGGAGGCTATCAAAGAGAGATCAAAAGCAGAATGGGTTTGCTTTGCAGTTGGAAATGATTGAGCTATTCTGAGATTACACGCTTGGATGTATTCTATAGGCAAATGGCTATTGGGAAAGATAGCTTTGAAAGGAAATTCCAGAAGCATGCAAAATCTATTGATTAGTTATAAACGGAGATTTTAATTATTGTATTCTAAACTAGAATAGAAGTACTGTGAAGGGCTGAGCGGGGGTGGTTTCCATATCGTACATCTCCGGTCCAACAAGGAAGGAGGCATTGCTGGACCTGGCTCTAAGGAAATTCAAGTCTCAGCAGTGAAACGTTTAGGGAACAGTGGTCATAATATCATCATCATGATATATTCAGATCTTCCAATGAGGCACTTGTCATCAGATTGTTGCTTACCCAAATCCAACCCTCTTCTGCTGGGGCCATCCCAAAAATCCAGAGCCCTGCGATACTCTGAGAATCCTTTAGATCAAAGTAGAGTTGGGGGGAGACAAGATACTCCTCTTTTTATGGCACTAACTGATATATTGACAAGTTTAAATGTCCAGCTGGAAGATCAGAGGATGGAGTTAGTAAACAGGTAGGTGGTTTGGGATGGGAGTGAGTGAGTGGTTAGTCAGGTTGTCAGGGTAGTTGGTTGGACAACCAGATGGTGAGGTATATTTAGCATCATGCTGGGAAAGTAATTGATAGGTGGGGCCTACTTGGGTGGGCAGGACTGCCATGGTGGTAGTCGTGGGGGCAGAACTGGGTGATTGTGGTAGTCAGGGGTAGGAGGTGTCAAATGGTTGGGGGAGTAGTTGTGTTACTGGGGGTCAGTCAAATGCCGGGGGTAGGCAGATGGATGGGTGCATTCACCCAACAGTTAGACTAGGTTTTAATCTGTGCAACATTTCTGATATATGTTTCTGAGGACTGTCAGAAGTTCAATCGCCGAGAATGTTCCAGACTGAAAGATTTCTACATGTGGCAGGTAGCGCTGCTGCCTCACAGCGCCAGGGTCCCAGGTTTGATCCACCCTTGAGGAGAAAGTGAGGTCTGCAGATGACTGTCTGTGTGGAGTTTGCACATCCTCCCCGTGTCTGCGTGGGTTTCCTCCAGGTCCTCTGGTTTCTTCCCACAAATCCAAAGATGTGCAGGTTAGGTGGATTGGCCATGCTGAATTACCCATAGTGTCCAGGGATGTACAGGCTAGGTAGCTTAGCCATGGGAAATGCAGGGTTACAGGAATAGGGTGGGGAAGTGGGTCTGAGTGGGTGCTCTTCAGAGGGTTGGTGCGGCCTCAATGGACCAAATGTCCCCTAACTGCACTGCAGAGAGTCTGTGATTCTACATTTCAGAACTAATCAGAGATGCAGGGTTAGTGCAGGAAAATGGTGTGTTGGCTTTCATTAATATAGGGATTGAGTTTAAGAGCTGTGAGGTTTTGCTGCAGCTCTATAAAACCCTGGTTAGACGACACGTGGAATATTGTGTCCAGTGCTGGTCGCCTCATTATAGGAAGGATGTGGATGCTTCAGAGAGGGTGTGGAGGAGATTTACCAGGATGCTGCCTGGATTAGAGGGCTGGTCTTATGAAGAGAGGTTGAGTGAGTGAGGTCTTTTCACACTGGAAAGGAGAAGGAAGAAAGGTGACTTGATTGCGTTGTAGAAGGTAATGAGAGGCATAGGTAGAGTAGATACCCAGAGATTTTTCCCCAGGGCAGAAATGGCTGTCACGAGGGGGGTCATAATTTTAAGGTGATGGGAGGAAGGTTTGGGGGAGATGTCAGAGATAGGTTCTTTACTCAGAAAGTGGTGGGTGTGTGGAATTGCCAGCGATAGTGGTAGAGTCAGAGACATTAGGGGCATTTAAGCGACTGCTGGACAAGCACACGGATGACAGTAAATTGAGGGATGTGTAGGTTAGGTTGATCTTAGATTAAGGTAAATGCTTGGCCTAACATCGTGGGCTGAGGGGCCTGTACTGTGCTGTACTGTTCTATGTAAAATGGTGTAGGTCTAGGAGATTAGCCAGGATTTCACCCCACGGTGGAGTGGTTAAGAAAGGCTGAATGGCCTACTTTTCCTATTTCTTATTTTCTTTAGACAGAATATGGCAGGAGGCAGGGGAATCACCCATTGGAGGTTTGCGCTTCCTGGGTAGTTCCACACACTGGGGCCTTCCATGGTGTCCTGATGTGAATCTGAGTCGTACGCCCGTTCTCCAATGCTTCTTACTGGAAAATGTCATCCACAACGTTTAGATTAACACTCGGGGAAAAGAATTTGAAGTCCAGTGAGATGAGAAAGGAACTAGCCCCGATAAACAGGAATCAGATGGTCTGGAAAAACTGTAATGGAACGACGGACTGCCTTTACGATGGTTCAAATGGTTCCAGTCCACCCGAGACTGTTACCCGCTGGGCGAAAGATCAGACAAACAAAGCTGGGGTTTGAACCCAAGCTGTACATGGATCGAGACAGGAGTAGCTTATTCAAACCCCACCCCCTTGCTCCACAATTCAATATGATTGTGACTGACCATTGATTGCAATTGAAAATGTGTTGCTGGTTAAAGCACAGCAGGTTAGGCAGCATCCAAGGAACAGGAAATTCGACGTTTCGGGCATAAGCCCTTCATCCTGATGAAGGGCTCTGGCCCGAAACGTCGAATTTCCTGTTCCTTGGATGCTGCCTAACCTGCTGTGCTTTAACCAGCAACACATTTTCAGCTGTGATCTCCAGCATCTGCAGACCTCATTTTTTACCCATTGATTGCAATGCCCTCCCCCATATCCCTTGATCCCTCGAGCTACGAGGGCTATACCTACCTCCGTCTTGAAAAAGCACTCAGTAAGGAGCTGCACCCCAGGCTGGTAATCAAAGCTGAAGCCCAAGGAATAAAGAGGGACAGTGGCTCTGAGGCTGGTTGGGAGGCAGGAAACAGAGAGTAGCATTAAACAGTTGTTGTTGGGATTGAGGAGAGTGTGTATAGCACAGAGCTTCCCATAGGTTGGCCCTGGAGTGACAGAGGAGTCAGGACGCTGTCTCCCAGTAACTGGAGCGTAGTTTAGTCTCATGGACAAAGTCTCACCTCTGTGAGTTTTTAAAACACACAGATTTGCTCTCTCTGTCCCAAGCTGTAGGCTACACCATCAGCAATTGTAAAACATTTTTTAAAAAGCACTTTGGGACTTTTTTTACTGTGCTATACAGGTCGTTCTCATATCACGTGCGTTTAAATGTGATTTAGTTGTAACTTGTGGATTTTTAAAAAATAAAGCCAACGCCCGTTTGCTGTGACGCGATTCCATCCCCAGCACCAGCTGAACAGCAATTCCCAGCCTCAGGATCCTCTGTCTGCAAAAACGCAAGTTCAGTGTGAACAGCGAAAACAGCAATGCAGTCAGCTGTGCAAGCCTTGAAACTTAAAACTTGAAACGTGTGGTCTACATTTAGAAGGAACTTTATTTCAAACCTGGGGGCGGGGGTGGGGGGATCTTGTCAGCATCACATGGTCAGTCAGCTCGCGTACTTTCTGGTGAAGAGCTTCATGGAACGCTCAGTGCTGTAGTCAGTGATTGGAGACCCCCCCCACCCCCAACACACACACACATTGTGTAATGTTTCCATTACTATAACCTGGGCTCCTGTCTGTGTTTACCCTGACAGCTTCCTACCATCACCAAACGGCAGGGATTGTGCCACGTCCTCATGAGTGTCAGGACACAAGTCGGAACAATAGCCCGGCACCGCGTGCCAACCGTCGGAAGAGCTACCCCTGTACAGATGGTGGTTTCAGCGAGGATGACTGGGACAAGACAGCTCGGTGAGAGATGGAAATCCTCTCCCTCCGTGTTTACCTTCATCCCTTTCCCCTTTCCCCCACTGCCGAACCCCCATCAAAGGCCACTTCAGTTCAGTGGGTTTGAGCTGATGCCTATTCCAGGTCCTGTCCTCCTCTCTCCAGGAGGCAGTGAGCTCTCACCAAGGGCACTGGTCATCCCTTGTACAATCCTTCACGCAACAGCCTGGAAAAGCAAGAAGGGTACATGGACTGAGAAGCCCATTCCTCCATGTTTGGCGTCGCAGTGTTGACCTGAGGTACCCACACTAGCTGCTGGATCCCCTGAAATTGGGCTGTTGGCAGATTTCACCTCGCCCACCTCCAATCCCATTTTGGACAACTCCCCCATGCCACCTCAGCAAGCTTCAGTCTCAACGCCAGAGTAGACATAGCTTCTTTTTTCCCTGGGCAAATTTGTAACCAGAGGATTGGAGGAGAGTAAATGTGAACCTTTGCCCTCAGAAATTTTAAAACTCAGTGAGGTTTTGTTCTCTGTGACTGTGTCCAGCAGGTCTTCTGTTTTTGAGAAACATTGTACCACCTTTTCACTTGAACATGCAACTGAAGAAATTACTTATACACATGTGCATACACAGGTATATATGCACACAGATACATACATACACCCAAAGACAGACACGCACACAGACACACATGTACATAGACACATACAGGCACACACCTGCACATAAATGCACAAAGACACATACACGCGCACACACACATGCACACACAGATATACATGCACATACACATACATACACCCAAAGACAGACATGCACACAGACACAGATATGCATGTACATAGATACATACAGGCACACACCTGCACATAAATGCACAAGATCACATACACGCGCACACACACATGCACACACAGATATACATGCACAGACACATATATACACCCAAAGACAGACACGCACACACCTGCACATAGGTGCACGCGCACACACACACACACACACACACACTCTTTTTACATTAATAACCATCTCACAATCTGCACATCCTCACGTTCCTATGGAGTCCCTGGGCCTGCCTCATTGGACCATTCTGTTCGTTTTGCACTGAAGGGGCTGTGTGTCCCCTGAACCTTGCATTTCTCCATGAATTGGGAGAAGCTTTTTCACAGCTTGTATCAGGTCATTCTTGTATAGGTTCTAGTTACGTTCCCAGCTGCCATTTATCTGATGGCTTTCACTTTCCTATCAGTGCTGATTCAAGCTGATTGACCTAGTCTGGCTAGACTCCACTGACAAGTACAGTCCAGCTTGCTAGTTATCTGGTACAAAATACTGAAGGCATTGCAGCAAAGTTCCTGAGGACCTATGCTTCAGAACTGGCCATTCCCCAAGCCAAGCTGCGCTCGTACAGCTACTGAAATTAGCCCAGCTTTGTCCCGTGTATAAAAAGCTGAAAAAATCTAACCAAACAAGTTTCTGCCTCATCTGCTTACTCTCAATTATCAGTAAAGTGATGGAAGGTGTCATCAGCAGTGTTATCATCAGCATCTGCTCAGTGACCCACTAGTTTGGGTTCTGCCAGGGCCACTCAGCTCCTGACCTCATTACAGCCTTGGTTCAAACATGGACAAAAAAGCTGAATTCCAGAGAGGTGGTGAGAGTGACAGCTCTTGACATTAAGATTTCATTCAACCAAGTTTGGTGTTAGAAATAAATGGATTCAGGAGAGAGTTCCTGCTGATCGGAGTCATACCTGGCACTTAGGAAGATAGTTGTGGCTGATAGAGGTCAGTCATCTCAGTTCCAGGACATCTCTGCAGGAGTTCCTCAGAGTCATGTCCTCGGCTCAACCATCTTCAGCTGCTTCATCAATGACTTTCCCTCCATCATAAGGTCAGAAGGATGTTCACCAATGATTACACAAGGTTCAGCACCTTATTTTTCTTTTATTCATTCACGGGATGAGGGCATTTCTGGTCAGGCCAACATTTATTACCCATCCCTAATTACCCAGAGGACAATTAAGAGTCAGCCACTTTGCAGTGGGTCTGGAGTCACGTGTAGGCCAGACTGGGTAAGGATGGCAGTTTCCTTCCATAAAGGACGTAAGTGAACCAGATGAGTTTTTCCAACAATCAACAAGTCATGGTCACTATGAGACCCTCAATTCCAGATATTTATTGAATCAGATTCCACCATTTGCCGTGGCAGGATTCAAACCCAGGCCTCCTGAACCTTATCTGGGTCTTAGATTTAACAGTCCAGTGATACTTCCAATAGGGTCTTCCCTACCCTCCTCTATTCTGATCCTGAGGCAGCTCATATTTAAATACATCAAGACCTGGACAATATCCGGGCTTGGGCTGACATTTGGCCTCTATCACCTGGAAGGACAAGGGAAGCAGAATCATGGAACGTAACCACTTGCAAACCATACACCATCCTGACATGGATTAATAATTGTCATTCCTGCTGGGTTGCTGGGTCAAAATCCTGCAATTCCTTCCCTCTTACAGCAACTTGATGCCTCTGTACCAGGTAGATGAGAGTTGTTCAAGATGGTGGCTCACCGTCACCTACTGGACACCAATTAAGAATGAGTAAGAAATGCTTGTGTAGCCAGTGGCACTCACATCCCAGAAACAAACATCTATTTAGAAACTAAAGAAACTGAAGTTATAATTTGTTTCTGTGGACCTAGGTGCTTAAAATATAGGATGGATGTATGTAAAGGAAAGGAACAAGCTAAATGTCCCTTGCCCTTCGTGAAAAGGATTCTATCTAGTACAAGGCCACAGTCAATAGGCAGTGCCATGTCAGGTCATTTGGCCAGTATGCCTGCAGTATCAGAGATAACAAAATGTTCACTGATGTGCAAACAGCTGTAATAGTTCACAAACTTGAAGCTTTCCTAAGAATGCAGGATTAAAGTAAAGAAATGTGCATGGTGTTACTCAGACAAGCTTTCCTCATATTAATTACTTGTGGTGTTTAAGAGATGATAGGCAGACCAGGGTTCGAGACTTGCCTGTTCAACATCAATGAACCGTTCAGCCTCTAGTACAACATGACTTCGGCTCTTCATGCACATTTCCATTAAAACATCTTCATCTGTTCCTTTGCGTCCCAGAAATGTACTCCCCTCCCATTTACTCTGGCATCGTTCCACTTAAAGCTTTCCATCTCGAGTAACTTGCAGTTGTCATGGGGCTAGTTTTTGATCAGTGATGTCAGCCAAGCAGGCCGGCTTGTCCTGGGTGGTATCAAGGTTCTTGAGTGTTTATTGGAACTGCACCTTTCCAGGCAAGTGGGGAGTATTTCACCACACTCCTGACTTCTGCCATGTAGATGGTGGACAGGTTTTGCTGGGTCAGGAGGTGAGGTACTCACTGCTGTATTCTTACTCTCTAACCTGCTCTTGTAGCCACTTGGTTTATTTGCTGAGTCCACTTGAGTTTCTGGTCAATGGTAACCCCCAGAATGTTGATCGTGAGGGATTCAGTGATGGTAACACCATTGACTATCAAGGGGAGAATGGTAGATCATTTTTTATTGGAGATGATCATTGCCTGGCATTTGTGTGGCATGAATGTTACTTGCCACTTGTCAGCCTAAGTCTGGATATTGTCCAGATGTTTTTGCGTTTGGGCATGGACTGCTTCAGTATCTAAGAAGTCACGAATGGTGCTGAACATTGTTTAATCATTGGCGAACGTACACACTTTTGACCTTATGATAGGTCATTGATGAAGCAGTTGAGGACAGTTGGGCTTAGGCCATGATCCTGATGAACTCCTGAAGAGATATCCTGTGCCTGAGATGACTGACCTCCAACAACCACAACCATCTTCCTATGTGCCAGGTATAACTCCAACCAGCAGGGACTCTCTTCTGATTTCCATTAATTTCTAATGTCACATGTGGTCCAGTGCAACCTTGATGACCCCTCACCTCTGGAATTCAGCTCTTTTGTCCATGTTTGAACCAAAGCTGTACTGAGGTCAGGAGCTGAGTGGCCCTGTAGAACCCAAACTGGGAGTCTCTGAGCAGGTTATTGCTGAGCGGGTGCTGTTTGAAAGCACTGTTGATGACACCTTCCATCACTTTACTGATGCTCAAGAGTAGACCGATGGGGTGGTAATTGGCTGGGTTGGATTTGTGCTGCTTTTTATGTACAGGACATACCTGAGCAATTTTCCACATTGTTTGGGAAGATGCGAGTGCTGTAACTGTTCTGGAACAGCTTGGCCGGGGAGCAGCAAGCTCTGAAGTGTAGGTCTTCAGTACTATCGCTGGAATGTCGTCAGGGCCCATAGCCTTTGCAGTATCCACTTCCACCAACTATTTCCTAATATCACGTGGAATGAATTGAATTGGCTGAAGACTGATATCAGTCTTGCTGGGGACCACTGGTGGAGACCGAGTTGGGTTATCCACTTGGCACTTCTGGCTGAAGGTTGGTGTGAATGAACAAAGAACAATACACCACAGGAGCAGGCCCTTCAGCCCTCCAAGCCTGCACCGACACATTTTGCCCTTCCATACTAAAACTGTCTTCACTTACAGGATCCATATCTTTTACACTGATGTGCTAGGCTCTTCCATCTTTGAGGATGGAGATATTTATGGAGCTTGTGATGGAGTTATTTAATAGCCAACCACCATTCACGACTGGATGTGGCAGGAATGCAAAGCTTAGATCTGATCTGCTAGTTGTGCAATGGCTTAACTTTCCCTTTCCAGTCACCGGGAATATCATTCCTGCACTTACCCTGTCTCGTCATCTTAGAATTTTATTGGTTTATAGGAGATGCCGTTTAATCTCCGGTCACTAACTGTTCCAGTCTGTCTTCATACATTAGTTCAGCTGTCCCAGGAATCAGTCTGATAAAGTTTTGGTGTACTCCTTCCATTTCCAGGATTTTCTTTTCAGATAAGGAGGCCCAAACTGCGCACACACACCAGGCATGATCTCAGCAAGCCCTGTGCATTTGCAGCAAGACCTCCCTGCTCCTATGTACAAATTCTCTCACTATGAAGGCCAACATACCATTTATCATCTTCACTGCCAGCTGCACCCGCGTGTCTACCTTCAGCGACTGGTGCACAAGAGCATCCAGGCCTTGCAGCACTTCCCCCCCCACACCCCCGCCCCCCCATTCCGAATTTATCACCGTTTCAGATAATAATCTGCCTTCCTGTTTTTGTTCCTAAAGTGGATAACTTTGCACTTGTCTAAATTATCCTGCATCTGCCATGGATTTTCCCACTCAATCACCTTGTCCCAATCACACTGAAGTATCTCTGCATCCTGCTCAGAGCTCAACCTCCCACCCAACTTGGTGTCACCGGTAAACCTAGACTCAAAGGGTCATGCGGTGTAGAAACAGGCCCTTGGGTCCATCATGTCTCTGACAATCAATAAGCACCAAACTACACCAACTCCATTTTCCTGCACTTGGTCTGTAGCCTACTGTGCCCTGGCATATTAAGAGCTCACCCAGATACTGTTTAGATTAGATTAGACTTACAGTGTGGAAACAGGCCCTTCGGCCCAACAAGTCCACACCGACCCGCCGAAGCGCTACCCACCCATACCCCTACATTTACCCCTTACCTAACACTACGGGCAATTTAGCATGGCCAATTCACCTGACCCGCACATCTTTGGACTGTGGGAGGAAACCGGAGCACCCGGAGGAAACCCACGCAGACACGGGGAGAACATGCAAACTCCACACAGTCTGTCGCCTGAGTCGGGAATTGAACCCGGGTCTCAGGCGCTGTGAGGCAGCAGTGCTAACCACTGTGCCACCATGCCGCCCACAAATGTTTAATGTTGCAAAAGTACCTACCTCCTCTGCCCTCTCAGGGAACACATTCCACATTCCTAGCAGCCTCTGTGCGAAAAAAAAATCTTTCTCAGATTTCCTCAAAACCACTTACTTCTCACTTTAACCTTATGGCCTCTTGTTTTTAGACATGTCTGCCATGGGGAAAAGATTACCAAGATCTACTCTGTCTATGTCTCTCATAACTTTGTATACTTCAAACAGACCCACCCCCGGCCTACTCTGCTCAAAGGAAAACCAACCCAGCCTGTCCAGTCTCTCTTATAATGGAGACTTTCCATCCCAGGCAACACCCTGGTGAATCTCCTCTGCACCCTCCCCAATGCAGTCATGTCCTTCCAACAGTGTAGCGACCAGAACTGCACACAACATTCCAAGTGTGGCCTAACCAATGCTCGGTGTAGTTGTAACAAGACTTCCCTGCTGTCATAATCTACACCCCGGCTAATGGAAGCAAGCATCCAGTATGCCTTCTTCGCCACCCTGTCTACCTGTGCTGCAGACCTGTGCACCAAGGTCCCTTTATTCTTCAGTACTCCCTGGGGATCTACCATTCATTACGGAAGTCCTTCCCTTATTAGACCTCCCTTATCACCTCACTTATCAGGATTCAGTTCCACCTGACATTGTTTATCAGTTGATCAGTATCCGAGTGTCGCCTGAGACCATCCTCCTCACTATCAACACCCACCTATGTGTGTCACCTATAAACTTACTAGTCATAACTTTGACATTCACATCCAAGTTATTAATGTACAGAACAAACAGCAAAGGTCCCAGCACCAATCCCTGTGATACATTGCTGGTCACAGGCTTCCAGTCCCAAAACAAACCCTCGACCATCACGCTTTGCTTCCTGTTCACAAGCCTGGTTTGGATCCAGTTCACCAACTTGTCTTGAACCACTCGGTTCTTACCATTCTCAAAAAGCATTGTAATAAATTAGTCAGACAGGAACTCCCTCTGACAAATCCATGCTGACTATCCATGACCAATTCCTGCTTTTCCCCAAGTGTTGATTAATCCTTCCTCTCAGAACTTTTCCAATAATTGCCCTACCACTGACATCAGACTAACTGGTTTGTAATGACCTGGCCTATCCCTGCTGCCTTTCTTGACAAAGGAACCACATTAGCTATTCTCCGGTCACCAGTGGTCAGTGAAGTAGTAAATATCTCTGACAGGGCCCCAGCAATCTCTTCCCTTACCTCCCTGGGATACAGGCCCTCTAATACCTCCTTCTCATTAATTTTAATACATTCTAGAACCTCACCATCCCATCTGAAATCCATGGCCGCAAAAATCTTTCTCTTCTGGGAATAAAGATGAAAAATATTCATTCAAGGCCTCACCCACAGTTTGTCCCTTTGGTCACTAATAGGCCCCGCTCTTTCCCTGGTTATCCTTTTGCTCTTAGTGTTCTTTGTAAAATGTTTTTGGAGTTTTTCTCAATCCTAATGCCATATTGTAGACCTCTCTGTCTTCCTAATTTCTTTATAAAGCGCCCTCCTACACCATCTACACTTCTGAAGGACCTCCCCGGTTTATGCATTGTATCTAATATCTGTTTCCTCCTTTTCCCTTATAAAATTCTCGATATCCCGAGACACACAGAGTTCCCTAGACTTGTTTGCTTTGCCCTTCATTCTTAGAGGAACACACTTGCCCTGACACCTCACTGTACTACTTTTAAAGCACTCCTACCTTCCCAAAGTGGACTTACATTCAAGCAGCTGCTCCTACTCTGTGTTTGCCAGATCCCCTATAATGATATTGAAGTTGACCTTCCCCCAATTTAGACACTTACATCAGCATGATCCATGTCCCTTTCCATTATAACTTTGAAACTTTGAGTTATAGTCACCAATCCCAAAACGCTTGCCCACTGAAGCTTAAACCACTTGGCCGGCTTCATTCCCTGGAATGAGGTCTGGTACTCCTCTATCTTCACTAGGACGATCAGTACTGGCACAAAAAAGCTCTCCTGGATCCACATAAAAAAATCCCACCCTGTCTAATCCTTTAAAGTTAAGACGATCCTAGTTAATGAACGATAAAGTTGAAATCCCCGACTGCGATAACCCCAGTCCTCTCACACCTCTGTGTGATTGGCCTCCACCTCCCTCCAGCCATTGAGAGGTTCTGTAAGTCTAATCCCTGCCACGAGATCGCCATTTTTTAAATTTATGATCTCTACCCGGATGGCCTCATTTGAAAAGCCTTCAGTGACATTCTCCCTCATTCCTGCAGTGACGGCTGTTTTTTTATAATCAATGATGCAACACCCCACCTTCTCTTACGTCCCCCTATCACATTCGGAACTCCTATAACCTGGAATGTTGCCACCCCCACCCCAACCCCTCCCCTGTCCTGTTCTTCCTTCAATGATTGCTTGGAGGTATTATATTCACTTCACTCATCTAAGCCACGTATTTATATTGTGTTGTGTTGGGGCCTTCTGACAATGTGTGCTGGCTGTTTATTGACACAATGGTTACACACCTCACATGACTTCTCCATCCTTTGAATGACATGTACCTTCCTCGTGTGCATCCCCTCACCCAGCTAGACCCTGTAGGACATTGCATTTTATGGTTCAGCTCTTGGCTCTAAGTTGTATAAAAACGAGCTGGTTCCAATTTAAGAGCATGCAGTACGTGGGAGCAGGAAATAATACAAGGCAACTCCTGGCTATACCCTGCAACCCCATTTTGTATGGGAGCTAATCTCATGCTTTTGCCTGTGCCATCAGTAATATACGAGGAGGATACAAGTCATTTGAAGAGTGAAGACTTCTGTGGGTCTTCGATCTTCTGCTGTGAGATAGATGCGGAGGGAAGCATTGTTCAGAAAAAAGCATCCTTAAAGTTACCGTCTCCTCCAGCACTTTGAAACCAGGCAGTGGCTTGTGATGGTAGACATCACACTGCTATCCCACAGAATGGTGGGATCGGAACCTGCAAATGCTTAAATGTGAATGTCGCAGTGATAAAAAGAGATGCCAGGACTTCTCCTCCAGCCGGACAACTGGAGGATGGCTTGCCACTTATTCCTTCCCTTGAGAAGACCTCGCATTTGAAAGTTGTCCACTGCCCATTTCCTCCTCTCTCCTGATGGCAGTAGAGAAGGTTTCACCTTGAGCCTTGGCTGTGGCTGCTCGGCCACAGAGTGCATCACAGCCACTCCTGTCCACAAATTGCTAATTTTGTTTTGGGAGATGGGGGTGTGCTGACTGAAAATGGTCGGTTGGGGGAACCTTAGAATCGCTGTGACTGGAAGCACATTGAGGTAACTGCTCAGAATGGTCCCTCTTGTCAGTGAGATTCATTTGTTGCATTCCCACAGTTCTCAAGTAAAGGAAGGTTGGTTGGTCAAGTCACCAGCGCTCACCCAAGGCCATCTAAGACAGAAAGGGGTGAGGGTAGGAGAGGGGTAGAGGGACAAGGGAAGGTGGGGAGAAATGGGTGAGGAGAGGGAGGGGGAAGGGGTGAGGGGAGGTAAGGGGTGAGGCAAGGGAGGGGAGGGGTAGGGGTGGGGGTAGAGAAGTGAGGGGTGAGGAAAGGGAGGGGGAAGGGGTGAGGAGAGTGAGAGGGAAGGAATGAGGGGAGGGAAGGGGAAAGGGGTGAGGAGAGGGAAGGGGAAAAGAGTGAGGGGAGAGAGGGGGAAGGGATGAGGGGAGAGAGGGGGAAAGGGGTGAGGGGAGGGAGGGGGAAAAGGTTGAAGGAAGAGAGGGGGAAAAGGGTGAGGGGAGAGAGGGGGAAAGGGGTGGGTGGAGGGAGGTGGAAGGGGTGAGGAGAGGGAGGTGGAAGGAATGAGGAGAGGGAGGTGGAAGGGGTGAGCAGGGAAGGAAGGAGGGAAATGAAATGGTTCTTATGCATATAGAAGAGAAGGCTAAAAATCAGTGCACACCTAGAGTTCTCATAGCTTAAAGAGAGAAATCTGTGTGCCTGTATCTCTAAGTATTAAATACAATAATTGTGAATAGTTAACCATCCCTCCCCAACTCACCAGCCTTTCACTTCTTCCATGGTCGTTGTCAGTGCTAGGAAGCTCGATAGCAGTTTTTGATATTAGGAAGACACCTGTGGGTCTTATTCCAGTCTGACAGTTAGCTCCCACCTTCAGATCTCTAGGTGTGCATGTGTCTGAATGTGAAAGTTCACAGTTTCTCACTGTCCTCATTGTCTCTCCCTCCCTTCATCTTGTGGTCTGTTACATTGTCTTTGTTCTCTTTCTCTTCCCAGGTTGTCTGTGTCTCAGCTCTGACCTCTTTGCCTGTCAGCCTTCACTAACCATCTGGGAGGCTCCTAGCTGCCCCCCCCCCACATCAGCTCCCCACACCCTACACCCCACACCCCCCACCCCCCACCCCACACCCCACACCCCACACCCCACACCCCACACCCCACATCCCACACCCCACACCCCACATCCCACACCCCACACCCCACACCCTACACCCCACACCCCCCACCCCCCACCCCACACCCCACACCCCACACCCCACACCCCACACCCCACATCCCACACCCCACACCCCACACCCCACACCCCCCACCCCCCACCCCACATCCCACACCCCACACCCCACACTTCCTCTTTTGCATCTTCTGTGTATCACTATACCTAATCACCCACCTGTTTCGTCATCATGTCTTGTTTCATTTTCGCCTGAAATCTTTGTGTTCCCAGACAGCTCACTCTCTCTCGTCCTGTCTTTGCCAAAGGCTTTATCCTTGCCTGCACTGCAATCCAACAGAACTGTGTTTCCCTCACTCCTTTGCCTTCCCTTGTCGTTGTCCGTTCTCCTCTCTCTCCAAGTGTCCACATGGCAGAATTACAGTTTTGCACCCCACCTCTCCCTTTCTGCCCCACCCAGTTGCCCCCCCCCCCCCCCCCCTCGGTTCAGTTCAGACAGTAAGAGAAGCGTGACCTTTGCCCCCATGGTGCTGGAGGCATAGAGTTGAAGATACTGACACTTTGGTTCGTACGTTAAACAGATACCTTAGTAACCACAACGGACACGAGCAGAACCAGGAAGACACTTTTTGGTCTCAGGCCCTGGAAGACTTAGAAACGTGCGGACAATCAGAACTGTTAAGAGAAATTGAGGTAATTACATTCTTCTTGTTGTTATTCCACTTTCTGTAAAGTTGTAGCCATGCATTGAAGGCCTAGGTCAGTCTTTGGGTATCAGTCAGCCAAGGTGAGGCTTTCTGGCCTCTGTCAGCCTAAATAAGGCTTTGGGGCCTCTGTGGCCTAGGTGAGGCTTTCTGGCCTCAGTTGGCCTAGGTGAGGCTTTCTGGCCTCAGTTGGCCTAGATGAGGCTTTCTGGCCTCAGTTGGCCTAGGTAAGGCTTTATAGTCTCTGTTGCCTAAGTGAGGCTTTGGGGCTTCTGTTGGCCTAGGTGAGGTTTTATGGTCTCCATCGGCCTTCGTCGGCCAAGGTGAGGCTTTGGGGCCTTCATCGGCCTAGGTGAAGTTTGGGACCTTTGTCAGCTTAGGTGAAGCTTTGACTTTCCCCTCGTGGGTGCCCTTTTTTTTTGAGGGGGTGTTGTGATGGGGGGTGTGGCAAACACACTTTCTGTCATGCAGTTACAAACTATCATCATCCTTTGTGGCAGGAGTGGGGCATGGGATGTTGAGGAATACATTGAGCTTGGGGGACTGTGCAAATGGACGTACATTACCCAGACTTGTGGAGAGGAATGTAACTGGGTGGGTGGGTGCTGAGTCAGGAGGAGTTTCCAGACTTGGGAAGGGGACATGGGTGGGGAGGGGGTGGTTGAATGTTATTTAAATCATGGAAGTAGGGTGGGGGGGAGGGCAGTGTTGAGTGTGGCACGCAGCAGGCATGCCCAGATTGTTATGGCAGTGTGCAAATCAAAAACCATCTCTGGGCAAAGGCCATCCCAACAGCAAACAGCCTGCGAGCTGAGATAACCTGCACTGACCAAGGGATGGTCCCATAACATCCAGCGTGGAGGGGATTTCAATGTTTAAACCACCCATACTGCACACAGCCAGTGCTTGTGTGAGACTGTTGCCAGTGCATTATCGCTCCTGGGGGATGGAGGGGAAGACATGGATTGTTTTAGCTCCTTTCCTGGCCATCCCGAAACAAATAACTGATAGCCAGTGAAGTACTTTTGAAGTCCAGCAGCCATTGTGTGCACTGCAAGCTCCGAAAGATAAAGGTGAGGAGCTGATAATCTGTTTCAGTGATAAACGTGGGCCAGGACAATCCCAACGGCCTTTCTCAGCGAGGATCTACCCTCTCCCCCAGCACCAACAGAATTAAGGCGCTTAAGCCCTTAAACCCACTCCAACGTTAAACAATGCCAGAGAAAATTTGCGCCCTAATCTCATTTATTCCTTGTTCCTCAACATGAACACATTGAAACGTCAGCGCTGTATAGCAATGTTGATATATCTTTCAGAACATGGCATTGGCCTGGCTTACAGGCCTGTGAGTGTGATTTGAGCCCATGATATTCTGTTTCTACTGCCTACCAAAACCCACTGAGCTGAGGCTGGCAGATGAAATTACGATGTGACATTCACCATTGTAACGAGGCTAATTGTTTAATTATATCTCACTACGTTGTCCCCAAGGTGGAGCACAGACTCTGGTGGTCTGGGCAAGAGTTCGTGCCAGGAGCAACCAGGCATCTGAATCTGGAGGGGAAGTTTGACACATTTAGCCTTGAGGTTGCCGTGGCTACAGAGTTTAGGGTTCAGACAGAGTGGATAAACCACAAAGCCAGAGTTTGGTGGTCTCTGGAACAGATGGTGATCAATCATAAGAACTGGGAGCAGGAGTAGGCCATTCACCCCCCTTATCCCCCCCACTTCAAGTTTGCTCTGCCGTTTATTATAATCCTGGCTGATCTTATCTCGGCCTCAACCTGCACACTCCCCACAGCCCTTCAGCCCATCACTTACTAAAAATCTATCTATGTCTGCCTTAAAATTTACCCAATGTTGCAGCATTCACCGCACTCTGGGGAAGTGAATGCCACGGATTCATGACCCTTTGAGGGCAGTCATTTCTCCTCATCTTTATTTTATATCTGCTACTCCATAGTTTAAAGCTATGATTTCTTGTTCTAGGTTTATAGAATGGAAACAGTGTGGAAACCAGCAATTTGGCCCAAGGGGTCCACACCAACCCTTGGAAGAGTAACCCACACAGATGCATTCCCTTATTACGCTACCTTTACCCCTGACTAATGTATCTAACCTACACATCCCTGAATACTATGGTCAATTTAGCATGGCCAACACACCTAACCTGCACATCTTTCAACTGTGGGAGGAAACCGTAGCAAACCTACACAGACACAGGGAAGAATGTGCAAATCCACACAGTCAGTCGCCTGAGGTTGGAATTGAACCCAGGACTGTGAGGCAGTGGTGCTAACCGCTGAGACAGCTCACATCCTCTCCACATCTACTTCATCAATGCCCTTTAGCATCTTCATACCTCAGTTAGTCTTCTTCTGAACTCCAGTGAGGATCAACCTAAACCGCTCACTCTCTCTTCATAAAATAAACCCCCTCAGCTCCGGAATCAATCTAGTGAGCCTGCTCTGAACTGCCTCCATTGCAGCCCCTCTGCAGCACGCACTTCACTGTTTGTCTCATAGAGTCATAGAGATGTACAGCATGGAAACAGACCCTTCGGTCCAACCCGTCTATGCCGGCCAGATATTCCAACCCAATCTAGTCCCACCTGCCAGCACCTGGCCCATATCCCTCCAAACCCTTCCTATTCATATACCCATCCAGATGCCTTTTAAATGTTGCAATTGTTCCAGCCTCCACCACATCCTCTGGCAGCTCATTCCGTACACGTATCACCCTCTGCATGAACAAGTTGCCCCTTAGGTCTCTTTTATATCTTTCCCCTCTCACCCTAAACCTATGCCCTCTAATTCTGGACTCCCCGACCCCAGGGAAAAGACTTTGTCTATTTGTCCTATCAATGCCCTTCATGATTTTATAAATCTCTGTAAGGTCACCCCTCAGCCTCCGACGCTCCAGGGAAAACAGCCCCAGCCTGTTCAGCCTCTCCCTGTAGCTCAGATCCTCCAACCCTGGCAACATCCTTGTAAATCTTTTCTGAACCCTTTCAAGTTTCACAACATCTTTCCAATAGGAAGGAGACCAGAATTACATGCAATATTCCAACAGTGGCCAATCTCCTGTACAGCCGCAACATGACCTCCCAACTCCTGTACTCCGTATTCTGACCAATAAAGGAAAGCATACCAAACGCCGCCTTCACTATCCTATCTACCTGCGACTCCACTTTCAAGGAGCTGCACTCCAAGGTCTCTTTGTTCAGCAACACCCCCTAGGAGCTTACCATTAAATGTAGAAGTCCTGCTAAGATTTGCTTTCCCAAAATGCAGCACTTTGCATTTATCTGAATTAAACTCCATCTGCCACTTCTCAGCCCATTGGCCCATATCATCAAGATCCTGTTGTAATCTGAAGTCTCCCTCTTCGCTGTCCACTACACCTCCAATTTTGGTGTCATCTGCAAATGTACTAACTTATGCTCGCATCCAAATCATTTATGTAAATAACAAAAAGTAGAGGGCCCAGCGCCAATCCTTGTGGCACTCCACTGGTCACAGGCCTCCAGTCTGAAAAATAACCCTCCACCACCACCCTCTGTCTTCTTCCTTTGAGCCAGTTCTGTATCCAAATGGCTAGTTCTCCCTGTATTCCATGAGATCTAACCTTGCTAATCAGTCTCCCTGGGGAGCCTTGTCAAACGCCTTACTGAAGTCCATATAGATCCCACACACAAAGCCATGTTGACTATCGCTAATCAGTCCTTGTCTTTCCAAATACATATACATTCTGTCCCTCAGGATTCCCTCCAACAACTTGCCCACCACCGATGTCAGGCTCACTGGTCTATAGTTCCCTGGCTTGTCCTTACCACCCTTCTTAAACAGTGGCACCACATTAGCCAACCTCCAATCTTTCGGCACCTCACCTGTGACTATTGATGATACAAATACCTCAGCAAGAGGCCCAGCAATCACTTCTCTAGCTTCCCACAGAGTTTTCGGGTACACTTGATCAGGTCCTGGGGATTTATCCACTTTTATGTGTTTCAAGACATACAGCACTTCCTCCTCTGTAACATGGACATTTTGCAAGATGTCACCATCTATTTCCCTACAGTGTATATCTTCCAAATCCTTTTCCTACTAAATACTGACGCAAAATACTCGTTTAGTATCTCCCCCATTTTCTGTGGCTCCACACAAAGGCCGCCTTGCTGATCTTTGAGGGGCCCTATTCTCTCCCTAGTTACCCTTTTGTCCTTAATGTGTTTGTAAAAACCCTTTGGATTCTCCTTAATTCTATTTGCCAAAACTATCTCATATCCCCGTTTTGCTCTCCTGATTTCCCTCTTAAGTTTACTCCTACTTTCTTTATACTCTTCTAAGGATTTACTCGATCTATCCTGTCTTCCTTTTTCTTAACCAAACCCTCAATTTCTTTAGTCATCCAGCATTCCCTATATCTACCAGCCTTTCCTTTCACCCCGACAGGAATATACTTTCTCTGGATTCTCATTATCTCATTTCTGAAGGCTTCCCATTTTCCAGCCGTCCCTTTACCTGCGAACATCTGCCCCCAACCAGCTTTTGAAAGTTCTTGCCTAATACCGTCAAAATTGGCCTTTCTCCAATTTAGAACTTCAACTTTGAGATCTGGTCTCTCCTTTCCCATCACTATTTTAAATCTAATAGAATTATGGTCGCTGGCCCCAAAGTGCTCCCCCACTGACACCTTGGTCACCTTCCCTGCCTTATTTCCCAAGAGCAGGTCAAGTTTTGCACCTTCTCTAGTAGGTACATCCACATACTGAATCAGAAAATTGTCTTGTACACAGTTAGCAAATTCCTCTCCATCTAAACCCTTAACACTGTGGCAGTCCCAGTCAATGTTTGAAAAGTTAAAATCCCCTACCATAACCACCCTATTATTCTTACAGATACTGAAATCTCCTGACAAGTTTGTTTCTCAATTCCCCTCTGACTATTAGGGGGTCTATAATACAATCCCAATAAGGTGATCATCCCTTTCTTATTTCTCAGTTCCACCCAAATAACTTCCCTGGATGTATTTCCAGGAATATCCTCCCTCAGCACAGCTGTAATACCATCCCTGCTCAAAAACACCACTCTGCCACACCCCCCCCCCCCCTTCCTCCTCTCTTGCCTCCCTTTCTATCCTTCCTGTAGCATTTGTATCCTGGAACATTCAGCTGCTAGTTCTGCCCATCCCTGAGCTATGTTTCCGTAATTACTATGATATCCCACTCCCATGTTCCTAACCATGCCCTGAGTTCATCTGCCTTCCCTGTTAGGCCCCTTGCATTTAAATAA
The DNA here is from genome assembly GCF_020745735.1 of Hemiscyllium ocellatum. NCBI lineage: Eukaryota > Metazoa > Chordata > Chondrichthyes > Orectolobiformes > Hemiscylliidae > Hemiscyllium > Hemiscyllium ocellatum. The sequence goes on from NC_083414.1 coordinate 65,264,540, forward strand.
ATGCAGTTTAATTTATTAGTCCTACCTTGTCCCTGCCTGCCCTGACTGTTTGACTCACTTCTGTTCTCAAATGTACCAGTCTCAGATCGATCTCTTTCCTCACTATCTCCCTGGGTCCTACCCCCACCCCCCCAGTTTAAATCCTCCCGAGCAGCTCTAGCAAATTTCCCTGCCAATATTTTAGTCCCCTTCCAATTTAGGTGCAATCCATCCTTCTTGTACAGGTCACTTCTCCCCCAAAAGAGATTCCGATGATCCAAAAATGTGAATCCTTCTCCCGTACACCAGCTCCTCAGCCACACATTCATTTGCTCTATCCTCATATTCCTGCCCTCACTAGCTTGTAGCACTGAGAGCAATCCAGATATTGAGGACCTCCTTTTTAAAATTCCTGCCTAACTCTCTGTAATCTCCCTTCAGAATCTCAACCTTTCCCCTTCCAATGTCGTTGCTTCCAATGTGGACAATGACCTCCTGCTGTCTGTACCTCGGATTAGGGAATCCCCTAACACAATTGATCTCTTGGAAGCCATCGTACCCCTTGTTGCATTAGAGCCAGTCTTCATACCAGAAACTTGGCTGTTCATGCCACACTCCCCTGAGAATCCATCACCCTCTACATTTTCCAAAACACCATGCTTGTTTGAAATTGGTATAGCCACAAAAGGCTCCTGCACTAGCTGCCTACCTCTCTTACCCTTCCTGGAGTTAACCTATCCATGTGACTGTATCTGAGACTTCCCCACTTCCTATAACTGCCATCCATTACATACTGTTGCTATTGCAAATTCCTCATTCCTTCTAACTGTCTCTCCAACTGTTCCACTCAATCTGATAAGATTTGCAGCCAGCAGCATTTATGGTAGATGTAATCCGCAGTAACCCTTAAACTCTCTTTAAACTCCCACATCTAACAAGAAGCACATATCACTGTATGAAAGGCCATTTTTGCTCCTTCACAATTTACAAACCCAGAAAATAACCCCGTCTTATTCCTCTACAAACACTGCCCCAGGTTAAATTAATAGTTATGGCTTACATTTTAAGTTTAATCAAGAGACGTATCTCCAAATACATATAATCAAGAAAGAACCCACTCTACTCACTACTGCAGACTTTCTGTAGGCCACTTAAACCAAGTAACTTATCTGCTTCTGTGCTGTGAACTTTGCCCAACAGTTCCTCCAAGATTAGTTGTGATTATCACTGTTTGTTAATTTTCCCAGACTCACTCCAATGTCCAGCGATACATGAATTCAAACAGCAAAGGCAGTAATTGTGGTGTCAGTTTCTTTCTCTCTCACCTGCACTGACCTCACCATGTGCTTCCTTTGTCTGTTCTTCTCCCTGTTAAAACTGCTGTTGTTTTGATCTTTTTCCCCCAAAGTTCCAAAACAATGCAACAGCATATAAAACAGTAATTGCTGCTCCTGGAATTAGAGGAAATCACCTCCAGCACATAAAATACCTCAAAAAAGGAGCAGCTGTTACAGCCAGAAATTTTTCCCGTCCTCCATCTTGGATTACCCTGAATCTGGATCATTTAGATAATAAGTTGTCTTTCTATTTTTCTCATCAAAATAGAGAACGTCACACTTATCCATGTTAAACTTCACTCAGGGCCAAATGGGACAACTCACTTTTGGGGATGAGCCAGTTTATCTTTGCTGTTAGAAGTGAAGTGGGAGGCCAGATTGGGGGGGGTGGTGGTGGTGTTGAAGGGACAATCCTTTCCCTCCAAGTTCAGAGGCTTCATGCCCCGCGGTGACCTTGGACCAGGAAGAGAATACAGCTGTGGAAGGAAAGAGATACCTTGAAGTAGATAGACCCACTCATTGACCAGCAACTTTGGAGGGTGAACCACTGGGAATAGTGTAAGGAAACCAATGGTTAATGGGAAGGGATTTTGATGTTTGCAGCAGTTGTTGAAGGTGGAGCTTGAGTAACAGATAGAGGGGATGATGGACAGAGAAAGTGATCAGTGGGATCGTTCTTTTGCCTTCAGAAAAGGGTATTTTATCAATTAAGCAATGAAGTACTGAATTGGATTCCTGCCTGTAACTCACCTCCAGGTCTACATTATCCTACTGTATATAGAAACTAAACAAAGCTCTCATTTACATTTCAGCCTGTAACACACACCTGCGTCTCAGTTATTCTATTATGGAAATCTTCAGAATCTCTCAATTACATTACAATCTGTAACTCACTCCCTAATCCACATTATTCCAAATAGAAACCATCCAGTACTCTCAGTTATTGGGTGGCACGGTGGCTCAGTAGTTAGCACTGCTGCCTCACAGCGCCAGGGACCCGGGTTCCCTCGGGCGACTGTATGTGTGGAGTTTGCACATTCTCCCTGTGTCTGCGTAGGTTTCCTCCGGGTGTTCCGGTTTCCCTCCCACAATCCAAAGATGTGCAGGTCAGGTGAATTGGCCGTGCTCAATTGCCCGTAGTGGTAGGTGTATTAGTCAGGGGTAAATAGGGGAATGGGTCGGTGTGGGTTATTCTTTGGAGGGTCGGTATGGACTTGTTGGGCTGAAGGGCTGAAGTTTCCACACTGTAGGGATTCTAATCTTAAAAAAAAATTATATTCCAGCCCATAAGTCACTCTTGGCTCTGTGTTATTCTATATCTAAATTATCTGAGCCCCTGAATGGCTATGGCAGTTCAGGAGGTGCACAGACACTCAGTTACCAGTAGAGGGTACTGTAACCTAAGGATGCTGCTGCCAGTGTCACCGGTCTATGGTGTGTGGGGATTGAGTACATTGTAATGCCCAGTAGTGCTGTGCCTGTTTTTCAACTCACTGTTATTAGTTTTGCCTTAAATGTAGATGAATACTGTGCCCCCCACCCCCAGCACTACAGGAGAACATTCCCTGCCTCTACCTTTCCTCAAGTTCATTTGTAAGCATCAATCAAATTGTCCAGCTCACACCCCTTCTCAAACAAAAACCTCCGAAGGAGCGCATCCTGGTTTCACACTGATATCCTTTCCGATCTGTGAAAATCATGCAGGGTCAGGAAGGCACTGCCAGTCAGAACTTGTAGACAAAAGTCCTAACCTTTTTTTTAAAACTTCCCCTGACCTCATTCTCCATTGGGAGACAGACATCCTGCCCCCTAGGAGGAGATTTATCCATCTAGAGAGAACTGGGACAGCTCCAGGCTCTTCTCTAGAGAGAGAGAGAGAGCGAGGACTGAGCTAACTTGATAAGAGCTCTACAAAATGAAGAAATGTTTTAATAAAGTAGCTATGTAGGACGTCCCGAGGCACTTTACATCTCCCCTGCTTGCGAAGGAGGACAAAAATAAGGGGTCAAGTCATGAGATAGTCAGCAATTGATGCAAGAGAGAATTATTTACTGAGCGAATGGTAATAATATGGAACTGGCTGCAACCTTATAGGTGAATAGCACAGATACCTTTCAAGGAAATATAGATATGTACACGAGGGAAAAAGGTACTGGCACGTGATCTGAAATAGGAAGGCAGGAGGTTAATCTAGACCTTAGACCAGTTGAGTCTATAATGCACATCCTGCGTAACTTATCAAGTTCACTATCCTTTTCAGAATCACATCAGCAACAGCATGTTCTCCCTTTTTGCTGTGTCTTGAGGCTGGTCTTTGAGATATTCTTATTGTCCAGACCATTTTTTTAATAAAAGTGGGCAAGAACACACTGGCAAGGCCAACTTGTTGCTTGTTCCTAATTACCTTTAAATTGACTGCCCTTGCTTAGCCCTTTCAGAGAGCAAATATGTTCATGACATTGCTGTCATTCTGGAGTCAGACTAGGTAAGCAAAGCATATTCCCTTTCCTAAGGGTATTAGTGAACCAGATGGGATTTTACAATTGACTGGAGTCTGAAGCTCATTATTATTAGGATTATGTATTTATTAATCAAAATTAAATTGCACTGTTGTGGGATTTGAACTCACGTTCTCAGAGTATGAACTTGGCACTCAGGGGTACTAGCCTAGTGATTTGCCACCTAGGGATCACCTAACAATGGTCTGTGTGGCAAATCTATCATCATAGAACCCCCCCCACACACACACACAATGTTTCAATACCAGGCAGTCAATCTGCACATATGCAAAATACTGTGGATGCTGGAAATCTGAAATAAAGACAAGAAGTTCCAGGAAAATCTCAGCGGGTCTTCTGGTTTGAAAGAGAAAAGAAACCAGCATGAACATTTGAGTCAAGGATGACTCTCCTTCAGGACCTGCATTTGGCATCCTGATTTGGGTTGCAAATCTGTTCTGACTAGCCTAGGTACCTCTGATAAATCCAGATTGATGGCTCTCTCTTAATAGGCTGAATGCTGCAGAGTTCATTTAGAGAGATATAAATGTAGGGGGCATGGTAGGTTTAATTCATGGTGCCACTCGGAGTAGGCTGTAGGCGTGAGGTAAAAACCAAATTTGACAGCAATGTCACTTTTCTGCCCAAATGGGCATTGACCGGGAGTGTGGACAGCCCACCCCAGCTCACTCATAGCCTCTGCAGAGCCTCCTTCCACCACCAGGTGTCAGCGTCACATGCTGACACCACGAGCAAGCTTTTGGTGGATTGGGATGGGGGACACCATTCTGGAACAAAAGCCCCTCGCTGTAATTCCACCGTTGAGTGTTCCTGCCCAGACCCCCTCCTCTACTGCCCTATGAATCCCAGGCGCCCCCTCATTGGGTCCTGGCAGAGAGCAGGACCTGGTAAATCTCCAATGCTCCGGAAACTTGGTGTTGGGGACTACCTGCTGGTGACACTGTTGGCACCAGAGAAGTGCCAGCCATCTGATTGGCAGAGCAGCTCTGTGAGGCAGGCCGTCCTCCTAGGTGAGAGCAGATCATTTGCTCTGAACAGGTGGTGGTCTATTGGTTGCTAAATTGCTACAGGGAAACCCAACTAAGTAAAGATGAGCTGACCTCTGACCTCTCTGGTAGGGTTTGGGGTAGATTCCATCTTAAACTCTGGCCTAACCACCCGGAAGATTTAATTACTCTCACAAATACAGCCTATAAACATCATACACTGTAATTGGTTCTGCAGGATATTTGTAATGGATTGATCCAACAAATGAACGATTTGAGGGTCAGGTATTAATCTAGGAACAATGGCAACAGCTCATTTATTTCTCTCACTACGTACATCGGTATAAAAGGCCATAATATGTAATTTATGCAGTGTGCTGACACACACCAGCTACCAGGGTGGCATGGTGGCTCAGTGGTTAGCACTGCTGCCTCACAGTACCAGAGAGCCGGGTTCGATTCCAGCCTTGGGGGACTGTCTGTGCAGAATTTGCACATTTGCCCCGTGTCTACGTGGGTTTCCATGGATGCTCCCACAGTCCAAGGGTGTGCAGGTCTGGTGAATTGGCCATGCTAAATTGCCCATAGTGTTCAGGGGTGTGTGGGTTAGGTGCATTAGTCAGGGGTCAATGTAGAGTATTAGGGTAGGAGAATGGGTCTGGGTGGGTTACTCTTCGGAGGGTTGGTGTGGACTGGTTGGACCAAAGGGCCTGTTTCCACACTGTAGGAAATCTATAATCAATTACCATCTCCCGCTCCACACTGCTGCTGTGATATGACCAGCCAGAGTTGAGCCCAATAAATAATGCGTGGTGGATGCATGTGCTTCACAGCTTGTTTACTGAGTGCACTACCGAAGACGCAAGGCATTTGCGTAGAAGTATTGCTCAGAGAGCTCCTCATTGTGCTGCCCTCTGGATAGATTGCATCATTATCATTTTGGAAAAAAGAAAGCCCTTCCCTTTTTATCGGTCAGTGTAGAATTCCAGGGGCGTGTGTTGAAAGGGAAGACCTCTTTGTACCAGGAGAGAAGCACTCCTCCATGCCAGGTGGCTCCCTTGCGCTCCAGGGAGGTGGTTCAGTTGGTGCCATGAGCGTTTGCTGTTGGCACCATCGCCGTCTTAACAGGGCCCCTTCAGAATTGAAAGCAGGGCACACTTTATTCATACCTAAACAGGATTGAAGATCTACTTTCTCCCCTCTGAAACATTATCGATGTAATTCTTGAAAAATAAGAGGTAATTTAAGTAAAGATTAATGGAATTGGTAACAGATGTAGGAATGCATTATTTCTTCTGGTAGGGAGAGTTCATAGCCATAAAATTGGAGCAACCATTCAGGGAGTATTGTTAGGAAGCATTTCTTACAGAGTGGTAGTGGAATCTGCGCGTCTCTTTCCCATATGTTATTGATGCTGAGAGTCCATTGCAAGTCCCCAGTCTGCTCTGGATAGATTTCTGTCAGATGAGGTGAGTTGAGGATGTGGAGCAAGGGCAGGTAGGTAGACCTGAAGAGCACCTCTCTATGGAGGGCAGAGTGGATTTGGGCTGAATGGCCTCCTGCTCACCCCGTGTTTCCTATGTTGTCGCACACATGTGTGCGGTGCTGTAAACCTGTGTCCGTGCTGCCTCTCCACAGGCTTCTATAATGTCTGGAAGTGAACTGACTTTGGGGATTGAAGGCCACCCATCAGAAGCTGTAAACCACTCAGTGCTGGGGAAGCTGCAGGAAGAGGGTCCGCTGGAGGGTAGTGAGGAACAGAATGAGTGCCCGGTGGTGCCCACGCTGGGAAAGGAAAAAAGATTGGAACTGAAGAAAATTAAGGAAGAGGTTACGCCAACCAGTCCTGCTGAATTGCACAAGGTGAGTTTCCATAGCTAGCTTTGAGCTGAGGGGCACAAGGTGTCTCAGGCCAGAGAGAGAGACAGTGTGAGATGCCAGTGAGAAACTGTCTACCAAGGATCATAACATGGGTACGGAGCAAAGTCCCCGTGACTCCATCCATTGAAGATTCCTCAATCCCAGAGCTGTGCGCACCAACCCTGAATAACTATGTCAAATTGTAACGGGCTTTAGGAGGGAACTTTCAAAGTCCAGCAAGATATGTGTAACCCTCTTGAGTGCCCTCATCAATGGACACGCGTACTCAGGCAGAGAAATGGTAGTGTTAACCGATTGTGAAAGAAACTGGGCAATGAGACAGACAGAAACCCGAGTCTCTGAACATAGAAGGTTCGGATTGTTACTGCATTTGTCACAGGAAACAAGATAATTTAGTACGTGTCTGTGTGTAATTCTTGAGTTTGTCTTTTGTTTCCCTGTTCATTCAAGGGAATGCAATAGTAGCATTTCTCACCCGTCCCTATTGGCCGTGAGAAGGTGGTGGCTAGCTGCCCTCTTGAATCACTGAAACCCCCCCATGGAGTGAAGGGACACCCACAGTGTTTTTGAGCCAGTGATACTGAAGAAACACTGATACAACTCTTGAATCAGGATGGTGTGTGGCTTTCAGATGTGTTTGCAGGTTCCCATGCATTTGCTGCCGTGTCCTTCTAGATGGTAGAGGTGATAGGTATAAAAGGTGCTGTCAAGGGAGCCTTGGTGACCTGAATGAAAACAAAAAGTGTTGGGAATCACAGCGGGTCTGATAGCATCCATGGAGAGTGAGCAAGCTAACGTTTCTAGATGAAGATTCTGATGAAAAGTCATCTCGACTTGAAACGTTAACATGCTGCCTCTCCATGGATGCTGCCTGACTCGCTGTGATCTCCAGCATTTGCTGTTTTCAGTACAGATTCCAGCATCTGCAATAATTTGCTCCTAGCCTTGGTGACTTACTGCATTCCATCTTTTAGATGGTACACACAGTTGCTACCGCGTGTTGGTGGGAGAGGAAGAGAATGAGTGAGGCGTTAAGGTAGTTAAGCAAGTTCCTTTATCTTGGTGGTGCTGAGGTTCTTAGTGCGTGTATATGTGTGTGTCTGTTTGTCTGTCTGTCTGTCCTTGGCCCTGCATGTCCGTGCCATCCTAGTCCCCTAAATGGGACTAGAACCATTTGCCTGCATTTGGTCCATGCCCCTCTAAGCCTTTACTGTTCATGTGTCTGTACAAATGTCTTTTAAATGTTGTAATTGTACCTAAGTCCACCACTTTCACTGGCACCACCCTCTGTGTGAAAATGTTGACCTGTAGGTCCCTTCGAAATCTTTCCCCTCTCACCTTAAACCTATGCCCTCTAGTTTCAAACTCTCCCACCCTGGGGAAAAGACCAGCATTTGCACTCTCTGTTGCCAGTCGCACACGTTGCATGTGAAGTAGGAGACTGGGTGTGAATAAGCAGGTACGAGTGTGTATTGTTGTGTGAAAGAGTGTGTTGCACTTTGGCTAAAAGTGCGCATACACTTTCAGGTGAGCAGCACTGGATGGTTTTTGTATGAGGACACATTTGATGTAAGATCATTTACAAAGACCATGTTAAAACTTGCACAGAAAGCATGTAATTTAACAAAGGAAATTGCGTTGTAGATTCACCCCCTTCATCTGTCACTTTTATTTGACTCTGGTTGCCTGAAAAGTGCATTTTGAGCTAACCAGCTCCTTTTAATATAAGTAATTTAGCATTTCCAAAATGGGAGAAAGGCAGATAAACATGGGATAATATTAGTGTGAAAGTGGAAAGCCATCCATGCAGACCAAGGCCGCACTCAATCCATTGTTGCATTGAGCTGCCTGGAAAATAATTCCAAGAGGTTTCACCTCCTGGTTTCAGCTTTGGGATCAGACCGCAGGTCTGGAAATCAATTACAGGAAGGAGGTTAATGGCAGCTTTTGCAATCCACTCCAGGTGTCAAGATTGACTCTGAGTGCCAGTGTTGACTCTAGTGACAAAGTCAACTCCGGGTGACTCTGGGAGTTGAGGTTAATCCAATGTTTACATCAATTCTGTTATTAAGGGCAGTTCCAAGTCATAGAGTCGTGGAAGCCTACAACATTGAAACAGGCCCTTCGGTCCAACATGCCCATGCCACCCAGATGTTGACATCAATTCCAGGTGTTAACCTCGCTCAGTGTGGAGAAAACATCCTGTCATCAGACCCCAACTCCAGCTGTAGCTGCATCTTTTTGACCTGACCTTCCTGTTCCATTTGAAATCAGAAACAAAACAGAAATTGTTGGAAAAGCTCAACAGGTCTGGCAGCATCTGTGGAGAGAAATCAGAGTTAACGTTTCGGGTCCAATGACCTTTCCTTAGAGCATCCATTCCATCCTTTGCTCCAGATTAATGATTTTTCACGTCAGTTACTATTGGATAGCCAGAAACGATCATGGTAAATTAGGCAATTTTTCTGAAGCCTTTCTTTAATTAGCAGTATTGTTTTCTCAGATCACCATCCACAAGAGCTCCGAGAATGAAGACTTTGGCTTTAGTATCTCTGATGGCCTCTTAGAGAAAGGGGTTTATGTCAACTTGATAAGACCCAATGGTCCTGCTGAGGGAAGTGGGCTTCAGCCCTACGACCGGATATTGCAGGTAAGAAGAGAAGTGTACATTTGTATGGTGCCTTTTACCACCTCAGGATGTCTCCAACCACCGTACAGTTGATGAAATGTTTGTGAAGTGCAATTAGTGCTTTCATGTAGGAAACATCAGTGTGGGGGTGGGAAGGCAAATAGACCCATCAGCCCCTGTTCTGCCATCTGTATTTTAACCCCTTAACACAAATCTATTGATCTCAGCTTTAAAATGTTGCCATACCTTCAGTCTCAACCTCTTTTTTTGTGGGCGGGAGCACTTTGTGGAATACACAGTGGCCCAGTGGTTAGCATTGCTGCCTCACAACACCAGGAACCCAAGTTTTGGCATCCTCCCAGAGGCTGTAGTTGTGCAGGTCAGGGTGGATTAGCCATGCTAAATTGCTCACAGTGTCCAGGGATGTGCAGATTAGGTAGATTAGCCATGGTAAATTGCCCACAGTGTCCAGAGATGTGCAGGTCAGGGTGGATTGGCCACGGTAAATTGCTCACAGTGTCCAGGGATGTGCAAGTCAGGGTGGATTGGCCATGCTAAATTACCCACAGTGTCCAGGGTTGTGCAGGTTAGGGTGGATTAGCCATGCTAAATTGCCCACAGTGTCCAGGGATGTGCAGGTTAGGGTGGATTAGCCATGAGAACTCTGGGGTGATGGGGTGGAGTTGGGTGGGATGCTCTGTGGAGGGTCAGCACAGACTTGATGGGCCAGATGGCCTCTTTCCACAATATAGGGTTTCTATCCTAGAACTTACCTTTGTGTGAAATAGCGCTCCCTGACGTTTAGCCAGAGTGGCTTGGCTCTGACGTTAACGTGATGGCTTTCTGTTCTGGGCTGCCTCACTCGAGGAAACATCCAACCTCTCAAGTTCTTCAGTTACCTCAATCTTCTTCAATCGAGGGAATTGCAGAGACCCCAGAGATGTTGTATCTCACTGGTGGAGGGAGGTTGGGGTGGGAGGAAATGAGAGTCCTCTGACAGTGAGCAAGGAGATTAGGGGTTGGGGGGCTGGGTGGAGAAATGCTATTTAATCCTCAAGACATTGAAGTAAAGTAGCCACCTACTTTCCCATTACAGTAGTTCCTTGAGCACAGGATTCAGACCAACAAGTTCAGGCAGCACCCACTGTTCAAAAACCTGCACGGTTAAAAATAACCTCACAGCGGCCATTGCTGCATTGGATCTTGCATTGCTGGGGGTTTGGCTAGTGACCTCGTTGTGGACTGTCACCCCAGGATGGTTTAACATCCCATCAGCCTCTTGTTGATTCAGAGGCAGGAGTGCTAGCCAAACAGCCACAGCTTGGAACTAAGGGAGAGCCAGCCTTGGAGTTGAGAACAATATTGGCCCAATGACCAGAAATGGAAACCCAGCTTTGGTCATGGTACAGCAACCTGCTGACACCCATCCTCCTCGTTCTGCCTGTAGGAAATGTTAGGTGTAACAAATACCAGTGCTCAGTTCCCTTGGCTGCCTTGGGTGCAGAGCAAAGTGTGAACAAAGGGTAATATTTCCCTGTTGTTTTGTTCTAAGGATATGAGCAAGGCCGCTATTATTGTTCACTCCACATTACCCTTGAAAGGGGATGATGGGTTAGAGGGATATGGGCCAAGTGTTGGCAAATGGGACTAGATTAGGTTGGGATATCTGGCTGGCATGGATGAGTTGGACTGAGGGTCTGTTTCCAAGCTGTACATCTCTATGATTTTACTGGGGTCCATACATCGAAGGACTTCCCCTGAAGGTGTTGGGTAACTGTCTAGTAGGATCTTGGGCCTTGCAACAATGAACAAATGGAAGTGTATGTTGAAGTCATCGTGCTCCATCACTTGAAGGCCAGCTTTGCTTAGTGGAAGAGCTTCTGGGGAGCTAATGCAGTGCACGCTGGGATTTGTGATAAACTACAGCCATGTTGTGTTGGGATCAAAAGGCCAGCGATTGTGGCCGACCCACTGGCTTAGATAGTGCAAGGAAAATTGTTATTTTTCAGGGCCACGGTTTTCAAGAGGGGAGGGGCGCCATTTTGTGTGGTGAGCTGTAGGATTATCTTCAGACTCAATCTTTGGACACAGGCCCGAGTAGTAGCAAGGTAAAAATGATGATATCACTAACCTTGTTGAAACATTCAAGGTCCTTAGGGCAAGTGACAGGGTAGATGTGGAGAGGTGGTTTCCCATTGTGGGAAGAGTCTAGGACTTACTCTCAGAGTAAGGCTCAGCACATTTCAGACAGAGATGAGGAGGAATTTCTTCTCTGAGGGGGAGTGAATCTGTGGAATTCTTCACCACAAGAGAAGGCTGTTTGGGTTGGATCACTAAAATCAATGTGGAGACGGATTTTTAACCAGTAAAGGAATGGAGGCTTTTGGGGAAAGGCCAGGGAAATTGGGGCTGAGGATTATCTCATCAGTCATGGTCTCATTGATTGGTAGGGTAGACTCGATGGACTGAATGGCCTACTCCTGCTCCTCCATCTAATGATCTTATAGTTCTAACTGTAAAAGGATTGTGCCAAGTTTGCAGTAAAGATTTGTAGATATTAAAAGTATAAAGGGATATGGGGACAAAGTGGGAAGATGGTGCTGAGTTGTCATAATCTAGCTCAAACTTCAATCAGGCTCAAAGGGACTGAACAGCCTCCTAATTCCTCCATTCCTATCACTGACTATTTTAATTCACTCAGGTTTTCAGGAGAAATATAATAGAAATGCTCCAAATTATGGGAGCTCTGATAAGAGTAAATAAGAATGAATTGTTTCAGTTTATCATGAGAGGGTGGTAACCTAAATGGACGAGTAATCCAGAACCTGGGGTCAGGCCATGACTTGAAATTTAAATTTAGCTCTCCAAGGAGAAAAGCTATCTGGTTAACTCACATCCTTTAAGGAAGGAAATGTACCATCCTTACGCAGTCTCGGCCAACATGTGACTCCAGACACCCAGCAACACGATTGACTTTTAAAACTGCCATCTGGGCAATAAATGCTGACCAGTCCATCAATGCCCATATCCTGTGAGCGAATGAAAAATTGGCGGGAGGTTTTGGAACCCAAGACCATTGGCGATAGATTGGGTTGCAGCGAGCACTTGTCTTTTAAATCGTGACTTCTAATCTGGAATGCAGGGCCGGTGGACGCAGACTCAATGGTAACTTCCAAAGGGGAATCAGATAGGAACTTGCAAAGGAACTGGTCGCCTTGCTCTTGCAAAGAATTGACACAGGCCGAGGGGCGGGCGAGGTCTACGAGAAGTCCTCAATCTTTCAGGACCCCAATTTCTGCTCCTTTCAGACAAATCTTCAATCAGGTTAAACAGCCCCTGCTAGGGACATTGCAACAGAAACAAACTCAAACAGTTAACAGAAACTTAGAGAAATAACACAGAGTTAGCGAGTTGTCATAAGGCTTTGTCTGGGATGGCGATACATCACAGCCCATGCAGTGCCCACAGTGGCAGCCTCTTTCTGTGCTGTGATCCTTCACCTCCATTATTCAACTTTCCCTCCCACCTTTCACTCATAAAACACCAGTAGACATTTCAGAAGAAGGCCATCTGACTTTTAAAAAAGAAACTTTATTTATTCATGGGATGTAGGTGTCACTGGTCAAACCAGCATTTAATATCCACCCCTAATTACCCAGAGGGCAGTTAGTGTCAATCACATGGCTGTGGGTCTGGACTCACATGTAGGCCAGACTAGGTAAGGATGGCAATTTCCTTCCCTAAATGACACTAGTGGACCAGTTGGATTGTTTTCCCCGACAATAGGCAGAGACACGAGGGACATTTAAGCGACTGCTGGACAAGCACATGGATGGCAGTAAATTGAGGGGTGTGTAGGTTAGAGTCAAAAAGCATGGTGCTGGAAAAGCACAGCATATCAGGCAGCATCCAAGGAGCAGGAGAGTCGACGTTTCGAGCATAAGCTGTTAGTTTGGTCTTAGATCAAGATAAATGCTCGAGATAACATTGTGGGCTGAAGGGCCTGCACTGGTCGATGTTCTGTGTTCATGGTCATCATTAGACTCTTAGTGGGATTCGAACCCAGGGCCCCAGAACATTCCCTGGGTCTCTGGACTAATAAATCCAGCAATGATAGGACTAGGCCATCGCCTTCCCTTTCAATGGGTTTGAGGGTTGGGGAAACGGCCCGATTGCTAAGCTGTGCATGTTTCTCTGCCGGCAGGTCAATCACGTCAGGACGAGGGACTTTGACTGCTGCCTGACAGTGCCCCTTATCTCCGAGTCGGGGGACAGGCTGGACTTGGTGGTCAGCCGGAATCCCCTGGCGCTGACCACCCGCACCAGGTCCGAAGATTGTGAGCGCTCGCGAAATGGCCACCGCCTCTTGCAGCGGGCGGGGTTCAGGGAGAGCAGGAAGAACACCAGGTCGCTGTGAGCAGGAGAGGCCAAGACGTCACACTGTCCCTCCCCCTCCCTCCTCTCCCCCACCCACCATCCACCTCCCCTCCACCCCACCCCCCCTAAACACTGCTGGGCTCTTTCCAATGGTGCTACCTTCCCCCAACCTCGTTTCAGATTGGACGCCGGCCAAACGATGTCACGGGGCACAGCTGAACAGCAGGAGGGGCTGAATGGCCCATCCGTTGACCTCCAGAGGATTGATCGCCAACTTGCCGGTGCTTTCCCGGAAATGCCGGGAGTTGAGGATTCCTGGTGAAGTCGGTGGGGGGTGGGGTGCAATCAGAGAGGATTTCTAAAGAAGTGTTTGTTGGCTCTGTGTTACTGGGGGTGAAAGGTTGCTTGGCTCCTCGTGGCAGTTGGCAGGATAAAAACCTCAAGAACGTGGGTGGCCAGAGATGACAGCCTGTCTCCTGTAGCTGCCCCATCGCGTAATAGCAAGAGGGGTTCATATTTATTTAAGTGCAATAATTCCAAAATACACTCCCCCACTCCAGCCCCTCAACCAAACTTTCAAATTATATTGTCCTTAGAAATACCCAACGACCCAAATGTCCAGTTTCAACTATTTAAGGATATCATCTGAAGGTTTGAGGCTTTCTGGTGATGGTGTAGGCCTTATTCCCTCCGTCAAAGATTTCTGGTCAGCTTCTCAGGGCAGGTGGGTTCAAAACGCTGTATGGAACATGGAGGGAAGTGAACACGAGACTGAATGGAGTTGGTTTTAATTAAAACAGGGCACTATTGCCCCAATAACAAAAGAACGGGAGGAACATTTCAAAAGGGGCATTCTGATGGGTATTTTATCCAGTGGATGTCAAATTTTAAGGATGTGAGTTTGCAATCCAAACACACTGCCCACTTAGACTACTGTCCAATCAGGAGGCTGGTAAACTCATGCTGGCCATACCCAGCTCTCTGCCACCCCAACCTCACACCCATCACGCACACCCCCATCCCTCCCTGCCCCGCACACCCTAACTCCAATGACATCCTTCCCAGGACTCCTGTCAACCAGGAAACTGGCATTCCTGAGGTCAAAGGTGACAAAGCTCCAGCAGGACATGCATCTATCCGGCACCTGATGTTTGGATTTGGGGATGAGGTGGTGGGGTGAGGGTAAGTGGGGAGGGTTATGGGTGGAGGGAGTGGGGGGGAGGGGGGGGTAAGGGGTGGGGTGTGGAATACTTTCCATCAATCCGAACCGGAAGTCAGCCCAAAACTCTGACTCGGATGAGCCTGACATTCCGCGCTGAGGATTGGTGGGAAAGGTATGTGAGCAGTGGGAAAGGGGAGTGGGAGAGCGAGAAAGACAATCAGAATGGAGAACTCCCTTCTACCAGTGAATGGAAATGAAGCACAATTAAAGTAACTCAGATGGGTCAGGCCTTGCACTGTGAGGCCGGTGTGTTGAGCTTTGATGTGTGTGTGTGTGCGTGCGTGTGTTTGTGAGTTTTTGTGTGTAAGTTAAGCACCTTTTTTGTCCTAGGATGTCAACCGTTTTAACAAGAGAAAGAAACTGCACTTCCGTAGCAAATTGAGGACCATTCGTTGCTAAAGTAGTCTTGAACTCATCCCATCCATACTGTGTTAGTGAAGGCCTCAGTCATGGCATTGGAGGGTCAAGGTGACAGGTTCCAAATACAGGCACACTCACTGATTTCCTGATTTCTTCCCTTCCTCTCCCAAGGACATTAACTCCGGCCAAGGCACAGTTTCCATAGGAACCCAGTGTCAGTCAGAACATTGCTGTTGTTCTTTCCTGAACATGCTCAGTTTGTGGGGAGGGGAATGGTTAAATCCTAATTTATTGGCGTCCGTAAGCCAGCCCCACTGAGGCTGATTGTAGCCACTGTTGCTCGCACTGCCTCACAGCGCCTGAGACCCGGGTTCAATTCCCGACTCAGGCGACTGACTGTGTGGAGTTTGCACGTTCTCCCCGTGTCTGCGTGGGTTTCCTCCGGGTGCTCCGGTTTCCTCCCACAGTCCAAAGATGTGCGGGTCAGGTGAATTGGCCATGCTAAATTGCCCGTAGTGTTAGGTAAGGGGTAAATGTAGGGGTATGGGTGGGTTGCGGTTCGGCGGGTCGGTGTGGACTTGTTGGGCCAAAGGACCTGTTTCCACACTGTAAGTAATCTAATCTAATCTAATCTAATCTAATCTTAACATTCGGAATTTGTTGTGAGTTGACTTCAAAATCCTCCTCACCCTTGACCATTCTCACCTCAAACATCTGTTCTTTCCTCCACTTTGGTCATCCATCCATCCATCTTGCCCAAAACCACAAACATCCATCCATCCCTCCCTTGACTACCCATCCTCCTCCACCCTCCACAGTGGCTTCCAATCTCTATCCAGCTCCCTCCCCTTGGCAGGGTTTCTACACTTGGCCTTGGTCCCCTCTGGACATATGAAATGTGCCAGGGAAAATGGTTCCTGGTCACTGTGTGGCTGGATAAAGGAAGTGGGCTTGGTCACAAAGGCCTGCATAGTGGAATAGCTTACTGCTGTTCCTGGTCCTGTAGCCCACTGACGCAGAATGATCAGTTAACTTGGAAATTTCAGTTGGGAAGGAGGAGAAATAATTGAAAAGTCTGTGTTTTTTTAGTGTGTGTGTTCGTCAGTCACCTCAGTCCATGTTAGTCTAACAGTGAAGGGCAGCCATTTTGTGATACTGGCCCCCCTCAGTTGCCACAATGTCAGAATCTCTCAAGTCAAAATGTCTTCTAATTCCCATCACTGCTCGATTGCAATGTGCCATATTTAAATGTAAGATATTGTTCGAAATCCAACCTATTGTCGGAGGTTGGGGGGATGGGGGGAATGAAATCTCTCTACGTTAATTGCCAATAATTTGAAAAATTATTGATGGAAACTATTTAAAGAAAAATGACTTTAAAATATACCCTGATGTTGTATTTGGGGCAAAGGTACGTGTTGATGGCTTTTGGACTGATGCATCCACAAACTTGTATTTTTAAATGTGTAATATTGAATGGTTTATGCTGTATGCCCTTGATATTATTTTTCTATGAATTTTTCTTAATCGCTTGTTATAGCACAATGTGACAGACTTAAATCTTTTGGTCCCCGGCGGGAGATATTGTTAATATATTTCTGTATGAAAGGAAATGCAACAAACAGGTTTTTTTTTAATGCAAAATAAAAACAAAATGGAGGTTGTTCAGTTCAGCGAGTGGACCTTTTCATTCTAGGCACTGTAAGACTCTGTCAGCACACACCCCATGGATCTCACAAGGGTCTAGTATTGGTCCAACGCCAGTCTTGTATACATACATGACACGCACATAGTACAGGTGGCCAGAGGCTTCCAGTCTACACCATACTCTTCAGTGACAACATACGACATTGATATTTACCAGCCCCACCTGCTCGGTCACAGTCTCTGATGTGAAATGACGCCATTGGCGTGAATCATCCAACTCTTGGTTCAATTCAAATTTGAATCAAATTGGAAACAGCTACTTTCCAAACCACCCATGATTGTTAGGTACAGGACATGGCACATTGAGTACACATTTGACTGTTCACCAAGGTGGTCTTGAAGAGATGGCACAGTGGTAATGTCATTAGATTAATACTCCAGAGGCTAATGCTTTGGGGACACAGTTTCAAATCCAGCATGGTGACTAATAGAGCATTAAATGCAAATAAATGCAAAAAAGAAATTTCCTCTCAGTAATAGTGACCATGAAATTATTTAGTCACACAGCATGGAAATAGACTCTTGCCTCAACATGTCTGTGCTGACCAATTTCCTAAACTGAACTAGACCCATTTTTCCTGCATTTGGCCCATATCCGTCTACACCTTTCCTACCCATGTATCTGTCCAAATGTTTTTTAAATGTTTCAATTGTAACCACCTCTACCACTTCCTCTGGCAGCCATTCCATATGCATACCACCCTCTGTATGAAAACGTTGCCCCTCAGGTGCCTTTTAAATCTTATCCATTTCACCTTACCCTTCTAGTTTTGACTCCCCTACCCTGGAGAAAAAGACATTTTCACCTTATCTAAGCCCCTCAGGATTTTATAAACCTCTAGATGGTCACCCCTCAACCTCCGATGCTGACCTTTCCTTATAACTCAAATGCTCCAGTGTTAGTAACATGCTTGTAAATCTTTTTTTGCACCCTTTGCAGTTTCATAATATCCTTCCTTTAGCAGGGCAACCAGAATTGTACGCAGTTCCAAACGTGGCCTTACCAATGTCTTATACAGCCATACCCCTGTATTCTGTGCTCTGTTTATAAAACCCAACAGGTTCACTACCTAGAGGACAAATAAAGCAGCTAGACTTCGAAATAGGTGCACGGGAGCTCTGTTTTAAAGTTTATGAGGTAGTTTGTGTCATTTGTAATTCTCACTAGTTTTTCCATCTGAAAAGGAAGGAGAGTTGGTGTCCTCACATAGTCAGACCCACAGCAACCCACACTTCCCTGCTCTTTGCCACTCAGTTCAAGGGCAACTAGGGACAACAGCTAAGCTGGTTTTGCCAGTGATGCCCACTTTCATGAAACATTTAAAGAAAAAAATAACCCTCTAGGAATGAAACTATAATCAATTGTTGTAAAAACCCATCTGGTTCACTAATGTCTGTGAGGGAAAGTAAGCCTTGCTTCCTTATCCAAGTATGATTCCAGATCCTGGGATTAGATTAGATTAGATTACTTACAGTGTGGAAACAGGCCCTTCGGCCCAACAAGTCCACACCGACCCGCCGAAGCGCAACCCACCCATACCCTTACATTACCCCTTACCTAGCACTACGGGCAATTTAGCATGGCCAATTCACCTGACCCGCACATCTTTGGACTGTGGGAGGAAACCGGAGCACCCGGAGGAAACCCACGCAGACACAGGGAGAACGTGCAAACTCCACACAGTCAGTCGCCTGAGTCGGGAATTGAACCCGGGTCTACAGGCGCTACAGATTCTTAACTGCTCTTCGAAACCGCGCAGTTCAAGGGCAATTAGAGATAGGCATCAAATGATGCCTACATCCCATGGAAAGGTGGTAAGTGCTGGTGAGCATCTGCCATCCATTTCAGCACAGCGGAAATTCAAAACCTTCGCTACTGCTGAAAGCCTTTGGGTCTGACAGTCTGTGAAGACAATGCCAAACCCCTGTGAATTTCACTAGCGGTTCTTCCGAAATGAAAACCATCACACCTCTGGGTAACTGATCATTTAAATTCAATTTTTACATCTTAATTTGTTTTTTTTTTGAACAAAGAAAAAAGTTCCTGGTGATATTCAGATTTGTAAAATATGTACATGAAGATTTGTTAGCCTCTGTGATGTTTTGTCTCTCCTGTAATTTCTATAATTATCAAATCTCTGACAGCTGCAGAGAATTTGAAACACTGTGGGTGAGCTCCGGGATTTTGTTATCATTGTAAATCCAGAATTAATAAAGTAAACACTTTCCAGCTGCTCGCTGTAGCTCCTCTTACAAGCTCTTACCAGCTGTAGTGCCTCTAAGTCTTTATTCCCCTCAGGGTGGAGATTAGGAGGAGAGGTGATGGGAAGGTTTTAAAGTAATGAGGAGTTTTGATCATAGATATTTGCTGAATTCGTAATGACTGGGTGGTGGTGGTGGAGGGGGCCGGGGTGAGGGTGGTGGGGGGGAGGTGTGGAGAAGGGGGCTGAGTTTGTTGCCATCAGGGTCTGTTTGAATATGGACGACCCTTTCCGAAGCAGTATAGTGGGCCATGTAAGCTGAATAGACAGTAAAGAAGCACAGAACCCACAAATGTTTGTGAAAGAGGACTGGAGACCTCTTATTTTCAACAGAGAAAAACTGGATGTAGGTCTGCTCGCTGAGCTGGAAGGTTCGTTTTCAGACGTTTCGTCAGCAGTCGAAAAACTAAATGAGTACATAGAACATATATAGAACATAGAAGGATACAGCGCAGTACAGGCCCTTCGGCCCTCGATGTTGCGCCGACCGAGTCCTACCTAACCTATACTAGCCCAATAACTTCCAAATGCCTATCCAATGCCTGCTTAAATGAACATAAAGAAGGAGAGTTCACCACTGATACGGGCAGGGCATTCCATGAACTCACAACCCGCTGTGTGAAGAATCTACCCCTAACATCTGTCCTATACCTACCACCCCTTAATTTAAAGCTATGTCCACTAGTAACACCTGACTCCATTAGCGGTAAAAGGTTCTTAGTATCTACCCTATCTAAACCCCTAATCATCTTATACACTTCTATCAGATCTCCCCTAAACCTTCTCTTCTCCAATGAGAACAGCCCCAAGTGCCTCAGCCTTTCCTCATACGATCTTCCTACCATTCCAGGCAACATCCTGGTAAACCTCCTCTGCACTCGTTCTAAAGCTTCCACATCCTTCCTATAGTATGGCGACCAAAACTGCACACAATACTCCAGATGAGGCCTCATCAGAGTCTTATACAACTGCAACATGACCTCAGGACTCCGGAACTCAATTCCTCTGCCAATAAAGCCCAGTACACCATATGCCTTCCTCACAGCACTATTTACCTGGGTGGCAACTTTCAGAGATCTGTGTACATAGACACCAAGATCCCTCTGCTCATCTACACTACCAAGTAGCCTACCATTAGCCCAGTAATCCATCATCTTGTTATTCCTACCAAAGTGAACGACTTCGCCCTTAGCTACATTGAATTCCATTTGCCACATTTCCGCCCAGCTCTGCAACTTATCTATATCCCGCTGTAACCTACCACTTCCTTCCTCACTATCCACAACTCCACCGACTTTCGTGTCATCCGCAAACTTGCTTACCCAGCTTTCAAGTCCTTCCTCTAGATCATTTATAAAGATAACAAAAAGCAATGGTCCCAAAACAGATCCTTGTGGTACACCGCTAGTAACTGCGCTCCAAGATGAACATAATCCATCAACTACTACCCTCTGTCTCCTTCCAGCCAGCCAATTCCTAATCCAAACCTCTAATGTATCCTCAATGCCATACCTCTGAAGTTTTAGCATTAGCCTACCATGGGGAACCTTATCGAACGCCTTACTAAAATCCATATACACAACATCTACTGCTTTACCCTCATCCACTTCCTTAGTCACCTTCTCAAAGAACTCAATAAGGTTTGTGAGGCACGACCTGCCCTTCACAAAACCATGCTGGCTATCCCTGATCACGTTATTCCTACCCAGATGTTCATAAATCTTATCCCTTACCATTCTCTCTAAGACTTTGCCCACCACTGAAGTCAGACTCACTGGCCTATAGTTACTAGGGCTATCCCTACTCCCTTTCTTGAACAATGGGACCACATTCGCTATCCTCCAGTCCTCTGGTACTATTCCCGTTGACAATGACGACATAAAAATCCAGGCCAATGGCTCTGCTATCTCCTCCCTAGCTTCCCATAGGATCCTGGGGTAAATGCCATCAGGCCCAGGAGACTTATCTATATTCATCCTTTCCAATATTCCCAAAACCTCTTCCCTGCATATTTCCAGGGCATCCATTCTAATTATTTGTGATTCCATATTCACATCAGCAACAGTGTCCTGTTCCTGAGTGAATACTGATGAAAAGTACTGATTTAATGTCTCTCCAATCTCCTCCGCCTCCACACACAACTTCCCACTACTATCCTTGACTGGACCGATACCTACCCTAGTCATCCTTTTATTCTTGACATACCTATAGAAAGCCTTTGGGTTTTCCCTAATCCTACCAGCTAAAGACTTTTCATGTCCCCTTCTCGCTTTTCTTAGCTCCCTCTTTAGCTCCTTCCTGGCTACCTTATAACTCTCAATCGCCCCTACTGAACCTTCACGCCTCATCTTTACATATGCCGCCTTCTTCCCTTTCACAAGGGACTCCAATTCCTTACTAAACCACGGCTGCCTCACAAGGCCCTTTACACCATGCCTGACTGGTACATACCTATCGAGGACACGCAGTAGCTGCTCCTTGAACAATCCCCACATCTCATTAGTGTTCTTCTCTTGAAGCCTGTTTTTCCAATCCACACAACCTAAGTCATGCCTCACTGCATCATAATTTCCCTGCCCCCAGCTATAGCTCTTGCCCTGCGGCGCACGATTATCCCTCTCCATCACTAAAGTAAAAGTCACCGAGTTGTGGTCACTGTCCCCGAAGTGCTCACCTACCTCCAAGTCTAACACCTGGCCTGGTTCATTACCTAGAACCAAATCCAATATAGCCTCCCCTCTTGTTGGCCTGTCGACATATTGTGTCAGGAAACCCTCCTGCACACATTGTACAAACACCGACCCATCTAATGAACTCGAGCTATAGCTCTCCCAGTCAATATCTGGGAAGTTAAAGTCCCCCATAACAACCACCCTGCTACCTTCACTCTTTTCCTGAATCATCCTCGCAATATTATCCTCTACTTCTCTAGGACTATTAGGAGGCCTGTAGAAAACACCTAACAGGGTGACCTCACCTTTCCTATTTCTAACCTCAGCCCAAACTACCTCAGATGGCAAGTCCTCTTCCATCGTCCATTCCACTGCTGTGATACTGTCTTTGACAAGTAATGCCACGCCTCCCCCTTTTTTACCCCCATGTCTGATCTTACTAAAACATTTGAACCCTGGAACGTGCAACAGCCATTCTTGTCCCTGTTCTACCCACGTCTCTGTAATGGCCACAACATCGAAGTCCCAGGTACCAACCCACGCTGCAAGTTCACCTACCTTATTCCTTATACTTCTGGCATTGAAGTATACACACTTCAATCCTCCTTTCTGGTTACAGGCACCCTCCTTAGAGATCGCTGCATTATTCCTAACCTCCCTACACTCAAGGTCCTGTACCCTAAAGCTACAGTCCTGGTTCCCATGCCCCCGCGGAGTTAGTTTAAACCCTCCCAAAGAGTACATGCAATGGGACTGTGGGTAGTTTGTTCAAAGAGCCAGCACAGAAGGAATGGGCTGAATGGGCACAGTGAGGAGGAATGGAGTGCGGGGTACCCAATGGAAAAAGAGAGAGAAGTAAGAAAATGGGATCAGGTATCTGATAGATAGCACTAAATGTGCCTGTGTAAATATGAGTTCATGGTGTAAGGGATAACAGATTGGCATGGATAGAAGCTTGGTTGCCTATCAGGAAGTAAGTAAATGGGCAAGCAGGACATCACAAAAGGTATGCTGCAAGGGGCAGCAACCCTTTATAATTCATTGATTCATAGAGACGTACAGCATGGAAACAGGCCCTTCGGTCCAACATGTCCATGCCAACCAGATATCCCAACCCAATCTAGTCCCACCTGCCAGCACCCGGCCTTTATCCCTCCAAACCCTTCCTATTCATATACCCATAAAGGTGCCTTTTAAACCAGCCTACACCACTTCCTCTAGCAGCTCATTCCATACACGTACCACCCTCTGTCTTTTTTATATCTTCCCCTCTCACCCTAAACCTATACCCTCTCCTTCTGGGCTCCCCCACCCCAGGGAAAAGACCTTTTCTGTTTACCCTATCCATGCCCTCAGGATTTTATAAACCTCTGAGGTCACCCTTCAGGTTCCGATGCTCCAGGGAAAACAGCCCCAGCCTATTCAGCCTCTCCCTATAGCACAAATCCTCCAACCCTGGCAACAGCCTTATAAATCTTTTCTGAAACGCTTTCAAGTCTCAGAGCATCCTTCCGAAAGGAAGGAGACCAGAATTGGACCTAATGTTCCAAAAGTGGCCTAACCAATGTCCTGTACAGCCACAACATGACCTCCCAACTCCTGTACTTAATACGCTAACCAATAAAGGAAAGCCTTCTTCACTATCCTATCTACCCTCAACTACATTCAAGGAGCTATGAACCTGCACTCCAAGGTCTCTTTGTTCAGCAACTCTACCTAGGACCTTACCATTAAGTGCATAGGTGCTGCTAAGATTTGCTTTCCCAAAATGCAGCACATCACATTTATCTAAATTAAACTCTATCTGCTACTCCTCAGCCATAGGGCCATCTGCTCAAGATTCCATTGTAATCTTCGCTGTCCACTACACCTCCAATTTTGGTGTCATCTGCCAAATTACTAACTATACCACTCATGCTCACATCAAAATCATTTATATAAATTTCTATGAATGATTTGAATGAAGGGACCAATTTTTGTAATATTGGTAAATAAAGTTCTTTCTGAAGCTTGTATAATGAAGTTCATAATATTATCCCCCAAGAGATTAACCTTGAACAATCTCTGTGGCTCAGTGGTTAGCACTGCGGCCTCACAGCACCAGGGTCCTGGGTTTGATTCCAGCCTTGGGCGACTGTCTGTGTGGAGTTTGCACATTCTCCCCATGTCTGCGTGAGCTTGCTCCAATTTCCTCCTACAATCCAAAGTTGTGCAGGTTAGATGGATTGGCCATGCTAAATTGTCATCGTGTCCTGAGATATGCAGACTAAGGGGACTAGCCATGGGAAATGTAGAGTTCCAGGGATGTCTGGGCGGGATGGTCTTCAGTGTGGACTGAATGGGCTGCATTTCTACACTGTAGGGATTATATGAAAGGTATGACCAGCTAAATTTGTTGATGATTTGAAGCTGTTCATGATTGTAAAATGAACCAAGGGCAAGAGGGCATTTAATGAGATGTGTAAATGAGGCGAGGGTGATGTGTGGGAATTTTGTTCCCATACAGTGAGTTAGGGTATGGAATGCCTGAAAATGTGGTGGAGGCACATTCAACTGGGCCGTTTAAGAGGGCAGGGAGTGGGTAGCGATTTGGATAGAAATGCGGTGCAGTGATTTGGGAGAAAGGCAGGAGATTGGTGCTTGGTGACATTGCTTGATTGAAAAGCCAGTGTGGGCATAATGGGCTGAATGGCCCCACTCTGACCCATAACTAATTGTTGGGTCCTGCAGAGAATTTTCCACAGGCACAATGGGACACCCTCAAAGCTGCACAATTCCAAGATTAAATCAAGAGGGAACATTTATTCCAAAAAATTCAAATTCCAATCTGGGTGAAATTGCAGTCAATATTTCACCATTTTTTTCAGCTGGTTGGAGATTGTTCAGAAGCAGAGCTTGATCAGTAATTATCCTTCGACCAACATCCACTTAAAACAAACAGAGTGGTTATTGCTTCTTATGTTATTGAGCCCACAGCTGAGTGACACTGTGTCACACCACTGAGCTCACTTCAAAAGGACATTACCAGCTGTGAAGTGTGCGATCTGGTGTCCTGTAGTCGTGAAAGGCACTACATAAATGCAATCTCTTTCTGTCTTCAACTTTTGAATGGCAGAAGTGGCTGAGCCTAGCTTGTGTGCTGACATTAAGGGACCACTGTACTATAAATGAAACTTCTATTATCATCTCAGCAGGGGATTATACTGATTGTCTCCAAATTGCATGGGTTAGAATCAGTGCCCCTATACCCCTACCTCAAATAGTAATGTGCTGGAAATCTCCTGTGAATAATCCCGACAATAAAATCAGCCATTCGAAGATCAGCACTTTAATCAGCAGGGAGCAAATTATACATAAGGCAAAATACTGTGCATGCAAATCTGAAATGTAAACAGAACATGATAAAAAGAGACTCAATGGTCTGTGGAAGAAAAAAGGCCAAGATAGTGATCCAGTCAGTGATCATTCATCAGGACTGGAAAGTATTATAGCTGCGAGGGAAGGAGAGGACAACATATAAGTGATTCAATGAGAAAAGACAACATGAATAGTCACTCCTTTGGCCAGCATCCTAACCTTCACCCCTCCCCGGCTCCCCAAGTAAGGGATGACTTTTATCTTTCTTCAGAATTCCCACTCACTCCCCCTCCCCCACCCTTCTGAACATTTGCCACCTCTGCATTCTTCCACTGAGAACTGCCTCACCATCTCAAAATGCTGACCTTCCCTCTGACAGCAGCCTGACATTTATGCTAATGCAGTTTGGTAAATCTATCTCGACTGGAGGGCAGCTGAAAGCCAACTTTCCAATGCTTCCTTATGGTCCCAGACCCAGACCCCAGTGCCCAATGTCATACCATCGTTCCCCAAACGTCTAGGGACCACGTTCCCTCTGGAAAGATTTGCCCCATAGCCTCAAATGTCAAACCCCTCTCCCTCCCCTCACAGCCCCAAATGTCAAACCCCTCTCCCTTCCCCACAGCCTTAAATGTCAAACCCCTCTCCATCCCCTCACAGCCTCTCCATCCCCTTGCAGCCTGCTTCTATATTCTTCCCAAGTGCAGGACTTCCTTAGGAGCTCCTTGTTTCCCTGGGTTATTCCCTGGAATCTTCGATTCTCAACTCTATTCTTTCACCTATTTTACAATTTCTTCAGCTTTTTATCTGTAACTGTACTGATGCCTTCAGTCATTTCTAACAGATTCTTGATACGTACGTCTCCTCTGATGGACGTCTAATCCCTTGATGGCTGTGTTGCCACCAGGGAGGCCTGCTCCTTTCAGTATCCTGATGGGGATCATTCCCCTTACAACTTGTTTGCCTTTCACTCAGTTCCCTTCCCACGGCACTGCCCCACCCTAGGCCTCTACCAGCGGCCCTTTTAAACTCCTCTTGTGTCAATGGCTGTTCATTCTTCCCATATGAAGCAATTTCCCTCAATTTACTTCTCACAGCTTGCAATGTGCTCTTCTCGATACTTGGCACATCAACCTCCGCTGCCCTGAACACCTCCAATCGATCCACAAATGGGACCCAGATCTTCCACTCGCCTGTCACTGAAATTCACCCCTTCAGGCTAACTCTGACCTCTCTACCCTTGCCGTCCAACACTGTCTCCGGGACGCGCAGTGGAATTCTGCACAACGGCACCTCCCCTTGCTATGAGATGTTTTAGCACCTTCCTGACTCAACATCCAGTTCGACAATGCCACATCATAAGCGCTGACCCTAGTTTTTCAGATGGTCAGTATTCGTTCTGCTGTCGTCATTCACACCTCCTCGAGAATCTGTATCTTCACTGGAGCCCTTCTGCTTTGCATTATTTTGATCCCTCTTTCCTCTTGGCCTGAATGTTCTCTCTTGCCATTTGCCACCTCCATACTTGCTTAAATGTGGAATTATAGCACAGAAGTAGCCCTTTGGCCCATTGAAACATGCTGGTCAAAAACAACCACCTAACTATTTTAATCCCATTTTTCCAATTGGAAATAATTTTGCTCCTTACAGATGCTGCCTCACCTGCTGACTACTTGCAGCATTTTCTTTTTATATAAAAGAACTTTAGTATGTGATTTAATGCCCTCCAAAGAGCTTGAAGTGAAAGCACTTGTCCTAAATTGGTTGGAGGCACTGCCTAACCTGGATACCGATTATCACACACCAAGCCGATAGCCTTTCCCAGTGATTTTCTACTGAACGTTACAGAACGGCATCTACAGCAACAGACAGACAAAAAATATTTAAACACACCCATCATCAGATTCAAGAACAGCTTCTTCCCTGCTGTTATTAGACCTCTGAATGGACCTCTCATATTTTAAATTTGATGTTACTATCACTCTCTGTGTAACCATAACATTGTATTCCTCACTCTGTTCTATTAACCCAATGTATGGCATGGTGAAAGTGAGGGCTGCAGATGCTGGAGATCAGAGTCTAGATTAGAATGGTACAGGAAAAGCACAGCAGGTCAGGCAGCATCCGAGGAAGGGCTTTTACCCTGCTACCTCGGATGCTGCCTGACCTGCTGTGCTTTTCCAATGTATGGCATGATCTGTCTGTATTGCACGCAAAACTAGACTTTTCACTGTACCTAGGTATATGTGACAATAAACAATCAAATCAAATCAAATTTTAAAAACACCTAGAGCAGCAGCAGCAACAGGCTGGTCCTATGATATAACTCAGAGAAGCTCGGCTTCGATATTGTTTTTAATTTATGTATGAGATGGAGACATCAGTGGCAAGACCAGCATTTGTTGCCTATTCTCAGCAAACCTTTCAGGAGGCTTGACATGTCCCATTGAATCAGCAGATCTGCAAGGGAGAGATTGTCTTTTTTTAACTGGGATGGGGAAGCAATCAGGATGTGATAGTGGCAAGAGCAATGGTGGTGGTTTCAACGTAATCAGGCGAGTGTTGAGAAACCAGATTCTCACGGGTGAGGTAAACTTTCTCAGTTAAAAACCTTTCTGCTCAGATGATGCGATGACTTCCTTGACATCAGGCCGTGTGGAGTTTATTTACACATATTTGTATCTCATTAATTGCACAGCATGTTAGAATTAACCCCAATTAACTTTAGAAATTTCACTGCACCTGTTGACTTGATCTTCAGTCTCCAGTCCAGGTGAGTGTACTGTCTCGAGCAAAGCCTCCTCAATCTTCCTTGGTGTTAGATCTACAACCGCAGTGCAGACTCCTCGAATGGGGACCAAGGCAGGATGTGTCTCAGACCGGCTCTGAAACATACAGGAGAACACTAACATCTGTTTCACTAGTGGGAGGCAGGGTTTGGCACACAGATGGCACTTCAGTACGGAAGGTAAGGCAGGAACATGTGGCTGTAGAAAACATTGATGCAATGATATGAAAGGCAAGGTACATGTCTCTATACAGCACTGTGCTGCATTATCATCCAAGGGTGGTAAATGTGCCCATAGGGCAGACAGCAAACACAGTACCTGTGCATGCAGAGTGCGGCTGTGCATTAACAAGTGAGAGCAGGTATGGTTAACGGGGTGAGTGATAGCATATCTCTTCATTGCACATTGACACTCTCCTGGGCCACCTTACATGAAGGAAAGTTGGCTCATGCATGGGAAGGGGGATTGTCAGACTGGAGGGGATTGCCTCCAAGCTCCTGCAATGTTGGTGGCAGGGGCTACTGTTCAAGCCACACAGCTATACAGAATCACATGCTACCTGGAGCCTTCGTGAGGTGTGAGGGCAGGACCTAGAGACTTCATGGGGCAGGATATTGAAGTAGGACATTACTTTACTTAGTGTTATGCACGAGATCAAACACCCTCAAAATATGTTAAGAAGATAGCGTTAACCCTAACTTTTTCTTATTTTAAAGTTGTGTGTGAATGCAATTCAATTGGTCAGACTACCAGATTTGAAGCAAAACACACCTTATTCATGCACTATTATTAAAATACAAAAAAGAAAGAAGCATTTCAAATAACTATTAGAAAACTCAACAGAATAACATATTATTAACTATTAGGAATGAACTGTTCTGATGCAATAACATCCCATAAACACCCCCTTGACAAAGGCAAGTGCAGAAAAAAATAGATTGTCTCACAGGCAATTCTCCATTCCGGGAGGTTAAAAAAAAGAGAAAACTCTGAGAGAGAGATTGGCGGGGGAGATGTACTGCAGCTTCAGAACATGGCTTCAAGACCCCAACAACTGCCACGGATAAATTAAAATTTAAAAATCCCGGTTCTGTGGGAGCTTGCCCCACCCATACAGGCTGCTTCTATTGTTCCAACTTAAAAAAAAGGCCTCACAATTTGTTTACTATATGGACTTTCAATGGTAAATCAGCACCTCTGCCTTAAAAATCTCTCTTCAAAACAAACAGGACAATATATACCTCTTAAAGCCATAGTACCGTCCCATGAGAAATACTCAACTACCCTACTCAATAATCAGCAGCTTTCCCTGCACTCATGTCATGTTGTGGTCACTCTGTCTCACTGCAGGTAGGCCATGTGATGGCTACCTTTTATCCTCTCCCGCTCGCCTCTTGCTGTGAAGACCTTATTTCTTTCAGTAAGTAAAAATTAATTTCCCCCGCTGCCCTGAATTCCCACTTTGAACCAACGTCTCAGGTATAACCCCTTGTCCTCTGTTTCACTCAGGCCAAGTTTCCCTCACACTTACCTGTGCTCCTTACTGCCCTTACTGAATGGAGGGAAGGGCTCAACGTTTGTAGTCTGTAGTATGTGAAGCACTGACGGTGAGGATGCTCAGCATTGCAATGACACAGTGAAGCATCACTTCACTGTGTTGCAATGCGAGGGTGTTGGAGGAAGAAGAACCGTCTCATAATGTGGGATAATTCGTTATCATTCACCAAGGCATGGACTTCCTAATGTGACACATATCTGCAACACAAAGACCATTTTAATGTAACCATGCCCGTGATGATGGAAGTGTTCAATGTATCCCTGCTGCTTTATCCCTAACGTTGGTCTGGAACAAGGTTTGTGCAAACACTTTAGCTTTTCCAGAAGTGAGGAGTTCAGAACCAGAGTAGAAAGGGAATGTCCCCATTTTACTGCATGGATGAAGCAAATGACATTCCTGCTCAGTCCTCGAGGAATGCTGCATATGTTGTTGGCATCAAGGATTACCCTCTCCACACCTGGCTGATGGGGCCTCTAAGAAATCTTCAGACAAAGAAAAACTTGCAAATGCTGGAATCCAAAGTAGACAGGCAGGAGGCTGGAAGACTTGCTGTGTTCTTTCAGCCTCCTGTCTGTCTATTCTAGAAGAGGCCACAGACCTTCTGAAGGGTGAGGTTCTGATGCCTGTACCAGTCAGGCAGTATGCCCCACACAGAGTGCCCTACATTGTCATGGTGAGCTACAACCAACACCATCTCCGCCATCAAAGAGGTGATATGAGGACAGCGGCGGTGATACAAGAGCATGAGGGAATCACAGAGAAGGGGGATTGAGGTGAACGTTATGAGGTGGACCAGGAACACTGTCAAAGAGAGGGAAAAGAGAGAGCAATTGGTCTACCAAGTCAGAAAGAACTTTTGAGTGAGCCACACACTGAGCTGTGTTGAAACTTTCATCCGTGTTGTTTCATTTTCACAGTTGGCTGTCAGCCCCTTGCTTGCATATGCAGCATTCCTCGAGGACTGAGCAGGAATTTCATTTGCTTCATCCACGCATATACCTGAGAAGTTGGTTCAAAGTGGGAATTCAGGGCAGCAGGGGAAAGTAATTTTTACTTACTGAAAGAAATAAGGTCTTCACAACAAGAGGTGAGCGGGAGAGGATAAAAGGTAGCCATCACACGGCCTACCTGCAGTGAGTCAGAGTGACCACAACATGACGTGAGTGCAGGGAAAGCTGCTGATTATTGAGTAGGGTAGTTGAGTATTTCTCACCTTCAAAGTCAAAGCAAGGTTTTCAATTTGTGTTTAGGTCTTTAGTCATTTCTTTTTGACTTTTTAAAAAATAGTTTATTAAGTACAAGATTGATAACAGAATGGAAAAAGATAATTAATGGCAATAAAATGTAGGAGGCAGGGGATTCTAGAGTCATTAATGAGTAAAGGAAAGAAAATGCAACAGTGATGGCAGCAGGAGTGATGTGTTGCTACTGTAGCATGTGAGAGCTGCTGGACTCCAAGTTGCAGCTTGAGGAGCTTTGGATTTGAGTTGAGGAGCTGGAATATGAGCTGCAGACATTGCATCACATCAGCAAGCAGGAAAAGTGACCTGGACACTTTGCTTCAGGAAGTTGTCACTCCCCCCAAGTTGTGGTCCATGATCAGAGATCATGGAGGGTGCGACTGCAGGTGAGGCAGGAATAGGGACCCAGGGAGTAGCGTTTGAGGAGCCTTGACAAATTGTCCAGCAGTTATTAGATTTGTGCAAGTTGTGTGAATAAAAGTGGGGCTGTAAGGAGGATGAGCGGCCTGGCCACAGTATCCAAGTGGAGGGAGGAAATAGCAACGTGATAGAGGCCAGTGTGATTAGGTGGATCGATATTATTCCTTGCAGCTTTCAATGCAAATCGCAGAGGCTGTATTGCCCAGTGCCATGAGGAAGGGCAACTCAATTAACCTTGTGAAGAACCTGGACAGAGAGAGAACAGATCTATTTATTGTCGTCCCTGTTGGTACCAAAGATATTGATAAAATTGGGAAGGAAGTTCTTCTGAAAGATTTTCAAAGAGCTAAATTGAAAAGGAGAACTTTAAAGGTCCAAGCTGTGGACAAATAAAGTCAAGGGGTTATAGAATCATAGAGACGTACAGTACAGAAACAGACCCTTCTGTCCAACTCATCCATGCTGATCCGATATGCTAAATTAATCTAGTGCCATTTGCCAGCATTTGGCCTATATCCCTCTAAACCCTTCCTATTCATACACCCATCCAGATGTCTTTTATATGTTGTAATCGTGCCCACCTCTGCCACTTCCTCTGGCATTCCAAACACACACCACCCTCTGTGTGAAAATGTTGCCCCTTAGGACCCTTTTAAATCTTTCCCTGCTCACCCTAAACCTTATGCCCTCTCATTTTGGACTCACCTACGCTGGGAAAACAATCTTGGCTATTTACCCTATCCATGCCTCTCACAATTTTATAAACCTCTAAAAGGTCACTCGTCAGCCTCTGATGCCTCCAGGGAATTTTGTCCCAGCCTTTCCCTATGGCTCAAACCCTCCAATCCTGACAACATCCTTCTCTGAACCCACCTTTCCTACAGTAGGGAGAACAGAATTGAACGCTGAATTTCAATAGTGGCTTAACCAATGTCCTGTACAGCTGCAGCATGTAAAATATGTGGCTCAAATTTTGGAGTGAGTGGAATAGGTTTCAGTTTGGGTGGCACAGGTACCAGCACTGGGGCAACAGGGAGCTGTTCCAATGGTATAGGACTCACTTAAACTGTGCAAGGACCAGTGTCCTGGCAAGTCAAATGACTAGGGCTGTAGAGATGGCTTTGAACTAAATACAGGGGGTGAGAAGGGATAGGTATGCTTACAAAGCAAAAGGAGATGGTAGTGAAACAGAGCAACTATTAACAGAATGACACCAAGAGTGGGACAGAAGGAGTCAAATTGTGCAAGTATTTTTTAAAAATCAGCAAATTGAGCCAAAAGGGGTAGATTGAGAGAAAAACTCTGGCTCAGAAACAATTGAGTTCAACTTAAATGAGGGCAATTACAAATGAATAGCAAAATTGGCTGGATGGGAAAGGAAGAGGTAGTTGAGAAACAACAGTAGACATTTTAGAAAATAGCCCATGGTTCAGCCAGTGAGGATTCGAGGAAGAGGATTAACTGACCATGACTAACCTGGGAAGTTCAGTACAGAATCAAATTAAAAGTAAAAACATACAAGGTGGCAAAATTTAGTGGTGTGCTGAAGGACTGGGAAAGTTTTAAAACCCAACAAAAGATGATTAAACATAGCAGAGGGAGAAAATAAGCTTTGAGGGTAAAGTAACATGTATAAAGAGCTTTTTGAAAATATATGAAAGGGAACGAGAGCCTAAAGTGGGCATAGTTTCCATGAGACTGAGGCTGGGAAAACAATAACGGGGAATTAGAAAATGGCAGAGGAGTTGAGTAAAAATTTGTATTTGTCTTTACATCAGATGACACTAAAAGCATCCCAAACGTGCTAACTAATCAAGGAGCAAAAGAAAGGGGGAGGAATTAAATACAACAATTATCACTAGAGAAAAGGCATCGGGGAAGCTAATTGCATTAGAGACCCAGGGCCAAATGGAATGCATTCTAGGATTTTAAAAGAATTATCCCCAGAGATAATGGATGCATTGGTAATACACCTAGGTTCTAGAAATGTCTGAGAGGACTGGAAAAGTAACACATTTATATAAAACGAGGAGGCAAAAAAAACTCATCTATAGTTCTGAAGAGTCATTGGACTCAAAACATTAACTCCGTTAGCTTAACATCTGTCATTGATGTAATAGCAGTGCACTTAGAAACACATAATATGAACAAATAGATGCAGCATGGCTTCACGAAGGGGAAATCATGTCTGCCAAATTGATTAGAACTCTTTAAGGAGGTGCCAATTAGGATAGATAATGGGGAACTTGTAGATGTAATATATTTTGATTTTCAAAGACATTTGATAAGGCACTGTGTATAAAGTTACTTAATAAATTAAGAGCCTATGGTATTTGGGGTATTTGGCATGATAGAAAGTTCAGTAATTGGAATAAGAGGGCATTTTAGCATGGGAACCATAACTAGCAGTGTGCCATAGGGATCAGTGCTGGACCCACAAGGATTTATAAAATATATGAATAATTTTGATGAGGAAAGTGTGTACTATGAACAAGTTTATGTCATCTTTGTATCATCTTCATTATTTACCTTCCCAACTGTTCTTAGATTATTCACAGAATCTATAAGAAGCATCTAAGGAGGGTATGTGAGTGAGCAAAAACTCAGTATATAGAATATAATATGGACAAGTATGAGGTTATACTCTTTGGCTGGAAGAATAGACACACTGAATGTTAAAGAGTGCGGAAAGCTACAGCACAAAGGGGTTTGGGAGTCCTGGGGCATAAATCACAGATAGCTAGTATCCAAGTTCAGTGGGTAATAGGAAAGGCAAATGGAACGGTGGCTTTTATTTCAAAGGAAATGGAATATGAAAATAGGTCTTTCTAAAACTATACAAAGCTTTCCCAAGACCTCACCCAGAATACATAAAGCAGTTTTGGCATGTTAACTAAGGAAAGATATACTGGAATTGGAGGCAGTCCAGATACATCATTGTAGTTTAGAAGAATGTGAGGTGACCCAGTTGAAACATTTCAGACTCTTAGAGGCTTGACAGAGTAGATGTGAAGAGGTTGCTTCTCCTGTGGGAGAATTTAGGAGCAGAGGGCATAATCTCAGAGTGAGGAGGTTGATTTTCTCTCAGAGGGCAGTGAAGCTGTAGAGTTATTTACCACAGAAGGCTGTCAAGTTGTTCAATATGTGCAAGACTGAGACAGACAGATTTGGAATCAGAAAGGAAATCAGGGGTCATGGGGGAAGGCAAAAAAGTGGAGTTGAGGATTATCAGGTCAGCCATGATCTTACTGAATGGTGGAGCAGAGTAGATGGACTGAATAGTCTATCTATATCCTATATCCTATTCTTAGTCAATCCATGATTAAGATGCTTTAACATGTTTAATGTCTATTACTGCCACAAATTTAACAGCATGTGAAATAAATGTAAAATATTTTAATTGAGCTGAATTAAATATGGGGAAGTCTGACTATACAGTTGGAATTAATGGGTTGGGGGGGGGGTAGGTGTGACTGTACAGATTGATTTGAATGGCATGGTGTAACTGTACAGATTAAACTGAAGGCACAGACACTGGTGGTGGGGTTAGAGAGGTTTATGAGCTCAATACAAAAGTCAAACAAAATCTGTCCATCACCGCCTCAGACCATACTTGGCAAACAGATGCTGCAGTGAATAGGTTCCTATTCGGGAGCCGGTCAAGTCTGTTTGGACATGTTATGGCACACCTCTGGGTCAGTGGGATTTGAATCAGAACTTCCTGTCTCAGAGGGAGGGACATTTGAGGCAGGTGTTATGGGGGTGGGTTCAGTCATTGGGCAGAACATGACTGGAACACTGCAATGTGAAGTGGTCATTTCGGGAGGATCCATTGATTCCAAATGCCCCACAGCTGACAAGTGATGCTAACCCCTTCCTTCACCCGCACTGAAAGGCTTCTTAAATTCCTTGGTTAATAAAGTTGACAGTGTAGGCAGAAAGCCTTTTCTGTGATAGATGGCCTTTGATTTATTCATCATTTCAACAGTGACCAATCATTCTGCTGATTACCTAAAAACTGTTTTTCAGAACAGTCTGAAATGATTGGCACAAGAAAAGCATACTTCATTAGTTTTGGATTAAAGAACTTATGGCTCGGCAGAAATCAAATCAAACAGATCTGACTGTCTCCTCAGTATTATTTTGAATGCTTGGTTAACTGCCTACACTAGCTTCATGATGGAGACATTAATGCAATATGAAGAACAGGGCCTGAGCAAAATTTCAATGATAATGAGATGTGATTTAATAAAAATACATCCTTTGTGGCAGCTAGGCTGTTAGTTTTTTTCCTGATATTTGATTTGGAAGCATTTCACAATCAAATTTAAGAAACTTCAGCAATTCGTTGAGTACAATAATGACTTCTGTTTATTGTTTCTCTGAACTGCATTACAGCGAGACAGCGAGCTTCATAAAGAAATCGACTTTCGATAACAAGATAGTAGTAAAGGTTAGCAGCAGCTCAGCTAAAGAGATGTATTTAAAACGTATCTCAAAGGAGAAGAGAGAATTTTCTTCTCTTGTCCTATTACCACTGCCTTTGCACCATCATCCCTTTATCATTTAATTTCTTTAGCTTTCATCGTTACACAGACCATCCTGTCGTTCTATTTCCCACCCTCCCACTTCCACTTGCTTCAAACATGTGACGTCTCAATCTTTTCCCAGTTCTGTTGAATAGTCATTGCCCAAATCATTAATTCTGTTGTTTTCTCTCCTTGCACAGATGCTGTGCAATCTCAATATGTTCTGCTATTCAGATCATCCCCAGTAGTTTGCTTTTACAGCATCTTGTGAGGGTTTGTGGGTGGATGGTTTAAGTTGGAAATGTGCTTTGTTTGCTCGTCCCCAGAATAATGGATTAGAAGAATAGGATCCAAAATGTGATTGCAAATGGAGTTACAAGATACAGGGGTGTCCCATTACAGCTGTACCACCTGTACAGAGGAGCAGGAGTAAGCCATTCTGCTTCCTAAGTCTATTCTACCTTTCAACTGGACTATGACCTGGAACTCAATTCAGTTTTTGCTCCATATCACTCACCTAAAAAGCCTTGTCTTGTTTGAAAGTTTCAGCTGATCTGCAGCATTTTCAATGGCTCAGTGGTTCGCACTGGTACCTTATAGTGCTAGGGACCTGGGTTCAATTCCAGCCTTGGGTACTGTCTGTGTGGAGCTTACATGTTCTCCCTGTGTCTGTGTGGGTTTTCTTCAGGTGCTCTGGTTTCCTCCCACAGTAAAGATATGCAGGTTAGGTGAATTTGATATGCTAAATTGCCCATAGTGTTCAGAGATGTATAGGCTAGGTGCTTTAGTTAAGGGGTTGGGTTGGTGTGGACTTGTTGGGCCAAATGGCCTGTTTCCACACGGTAGGGATTCTATGATTTTCAGTAAAGTGTTCTAGATTTGAGCTTTTTCCTACATAAATCAATCTATTTGGATGCATTGTGACACATCTCTATAACCATCATACCCAAGGACTGTCTTAAACCAAAGAATAGGAAAACTACCACAATGCCATAAAACTCTTTTTCTGTTATTTTTTGTGCAAAATATGAAATGTTTAAGTAAGAGCAAAGTAATGAGCATACAGGGAGTCTGAAATACAGACAGAAAGCACTGGAGAAACTCAACAGATGTAGCAGTATCAATGGAGAGTGAAATAGAGTTAACATTTTGAAACTGAATTTTGAAATTAATTTATGGCATCCCTGGCTTGTCCCATATTTATTGCCCATCCCCACATAGCCTTGAGAAGGTGGTGATGAGCTGTCTTCTCAAGTCACTGGAGTCCATTTGGTGTAGCTAGACCTACAAAGCCATTAGGAAAGGGATTTCCAGGATTTTGATCCAACGACAGTGATATATTTCCAAGTCAGGATGGTGAGTGGTTTGGAAAGGAACTTGCAGTTGGTGGAGTTCCCCTGCCATTGTTCTACTCCCCTTGTTTTTCTAAATGGTAGTGGTCATGGGTTTGGAAGGTGCTACCGAAGGAGCCTTGGTGCATTTCTGCTTTGCATCTCGTAGATCGTACACTATTACTGTTGTGAGTGAGCAGCGGATAAAGTGGATTCTTTGTGGATATGATGCAAATCAATGTGATAGGTTTGTGCTGGATGGTGTCAAAGCTTCTTGAGTGTTGCTGGAACTGCATTCATCCAGACCAGTGGGGTGTATTCTATAACACCCCAGACTTGTACATTATGGATAGACCTTGGGGAGTCAGGAGGTGAGTTATTGGCCACAGTATTCTGAGCCTCTGAGCTGCTCTTGTAACCACGTGCTCTTGTCCAGTTGAAGTTTTGTTAACTATTAGGGTTTTGATTGTGGGGATTCAATGGTAGCAACATCATCGAATGTTAATATTCTTTGAAGCAGAGTCATACTGGATCTGAAACATTAACGCCATTTGCTCTGCATAGATTCCTGCTGAGTTTCTCCAGCACTTTCTTTTTTTTTTAATTTATTCAAAAGTATGTTCCTGATTTCCATAATAAATAACCTAACTCTAATTTCAAGTGTGCACCAATAGCTACACTAACACCAATTTACGGTAATCAATCAAGCTCATAAAGTTATTCATTTATATTATTTGAAATGACTTCCACACACCCGTTTTCTGCAACCACAAGAAATCACTTCCAACCTGGAAGATTTTGTCAACCACCAATGAGCTTGCAAAGCCTACAGTTCCCCATTGTTTTATCCATGGTTTTAGTTATCTAATTCCTTTAAGTTTCAGCTTTGCAACCATACACCCCCTGGAACCCAAAGTACACCACTTGCCCCTCTAAGAAGTTGGATATGGACTGGGGGCGGCATGGTGGCTCAGTGGTTTGAGGTGCTGCCTCACAGCAGCAGAGTCCCAGGTTCGATTCCAGCCTTGGAGAGCTGTCTGTGTGGAGTTTGCACATTCTCTCCATGTCTGTGTGGATTTCCCCTGAGTGCCCCGCAGTCCAAAGATGTGCAGGTTGGGTGAATTGGCCATGCTAAATTACCCACATGTTAGGTGCATTAGTCAGAGGGAAATGGGTCTGGTTGGTTTGCTCTTCAGAGGTCGGTGTGGACTGGTTGGGCTGAAGGGCCTGTTTCCACAATGTAGGTAATCTAATCTAATCAGTTAAAAATCACACAACACCAGGTTATAGTCCAACAGGTTTAATTGGAAGCACACTAGCTTTCGGAGCGACGCTCCTTCATCAGGTGACAACCTGGTGTTGTGTGATTTTTAACTTTGTACACCCCAGTCCAACACCGGCATCTCCAAATCATAATCTAATCAGAGCTGCCTTGCCAATCTATCAGCTCCTTTTCTTCCTGTAGTATAAATTGTTGTGATCATTTGAAATTTAGTGTCCTTGCATTTGTTCTGATGAATACAACATAAAATGCTGCAGCAATATTCAAGTTCTGTGCTGCCAAGTGATATCTTTAAGATCATGTTTGTTTCAATTCCCTCACCCTAAGGGTGTGGTCTCTATGTATTTCCTGTGATGCAAGGGGGGTGTGATAAGTGTGGCAAAATACTTGAATACACACTATCGAAATGCACTAGAGAAGAGGTGTACATTGATAACCACCCTTCTTAGCAGCTTTATTTAAATGGCCAATGCTGGCTAACACATGGTGAAGGATTTTGCATTTTGCATGCAGCTTGAATCAGATAAATCTGACCTCAGCTCAGGTCAATGAAAGTCCTTCCCATATAAACACAGCAGGTATTAGCTAGTCAACAATCCCCATTCAGAGTGTTGGGCATGGTTCAGCACCTCAGGAAGAGTGTGTTAACTTTGGACAATTCTCCATGACACCTGGGCTTAGGGTGTTTAATTATGATACCAAGTTCTTGGAGCTTTCCTGGTCATTCCTCTGAATTTATAAATCAGACCAAGTCTGAAATGTTGAAAGGATATGATTGATATCATCACAGCTGATGTTACTACTGGACAAGTCAAATCCTATGTGTATATTATCGTTTTATTTGATTCTGTATATTATTTCAGCACTCTCCAGGTGTGCAGGGGACACACACTCACTTCACAGTCTGTTCTGGATCATTCCCATCTTTCCCAAAAACTGGGAAAGTGGGACACTCTGAAAGTCTGATGACGCTGGTCTCTCCTGTGTTGCTTAAAGGAATGCAAAACCTGTTTTAAAAAATAACAACTTGATCAGTTCCCCAGATGAATTGTGAAGCTCTCCCTTACAATGAAACACTTCCATCATCACATCATAAGGTTGGCCAGCAGAGGTCAGTCTTAGATAAACAGAGACTGGGAATCGTCTGGCTCTTAGCAGGATTTGGATATCTTTCCCAAACTACAGGGCATCCAGGTCCTGTAACAGGCTATCCCTATGACTGAGACACCTTCATAAATCAAACGTAATAAATATTTCAAAAGAACAAAGTGAGATATCTGAGCATAACTTGACGGTGACGTATAAGAAATGCCTCTATCGGTTGCATGAAACACTGGGAGTCTTTTAAAGACCAGTTGGTCAGATCGCAGGGCAGGCATGCTCCTGTCAAAATGAAGAACAGGAATGGCAGGATTTGGGAATCTTGGATGACAGGAGAAATTACCAGCTTAGTCAAAAAAAAAGAAGCATACCTTAGGTCTCAGCAATTAAAACAGACAAAATTCTTCAAGAATATAAAGGAAGGTGCTCAAACAAGGAACTTGGAGGGCTAAAAGGGGCTATGAAATGTCATTGGCCAGCAGGGTAAAGGAGAATCCCAAGGCATTTTATACAGATATTAAGAGCAAGAGGGTAGCTGATAAAGAAGGGAGGGTGTGAATGGAGCCAGAGGAAATGGGTGAGATCCACAATAAGTACTTTATGTCAGGATTCACCAGAGAGAGGGATGTGAGGGACTAGGGAAAAGTGTGTGAATACTCTTGGGCAAGTCAACAGAGTGAAGGAGGAAGTATTAAGTGTCTTGAAACACACTAAGGTAGGCAAGTCCCCAAGGCCAGATGGGATCTATCCAAGGATACTGTGGAGGCAAGGGAGGATATAGTTGTGGCCTTAACAGATATCTTTACAACCTCTGTAGCCTCAGGAGAAGTTCCAGAGGACTGGAGAATGGTTAATGTTTTTCCTTTGTTTAAGAAGGGAAACAGAGAATCCAGGTAATCACGGGCTGGTCAGCATGACATCGGTGTTGGGGAAGTTGTTGCAGAAGATACTGAGAGACAGGCTTTATTCACATTTGGAAGGGAATAGACTTGTTAATGCGGGTTTGTGCGGAGGAGGTCATGTCTCACCAACTTGATTGAGTTTTTAAGGAGGCAACAAGAATGATTGATGAGGGAAGGGCTGTGGATGTTAGCTACATAGGCTTTCGTGATGCATTTAATATGATATCTCATGGGGGGCTGGTACAAAAGGTCGAGTCTCATGGGATCTGGGCTGGGCTGGCTAGATGGATACAAAACTGGCTTGATCATAGAAGACAGACAGTAGCTATGGAAGGGTGCATTTTGGAATGGTGTTCCATAGGGATCAATACTAGGACCTTTGTTGTTTATAATATGTATAAATATTCTGGAGGAACATGTAAACGATCTGATTAGTAAGTTTGCAGGTGACATCAAAATCGGTTGAAACTGATTTCTTGTGATTGCAGAAAATGGGCCCCTGTATATGAACGCCACTTCTAAAAAATGTAAACGATTAACTTTATGAGCTTGATTATCAAAAATTGGTTGTTAATGTAGCCATTGGTGCACTCTTAAAATTAGTTAGCTTATTTATTATTGAAACCGGGGATATACCTTTGCATAAATAAAAGGCATAAATTGCTGGAGAAATTCAGCAGGTATCTGTGGAGAGAAGATTGTGTTAATGTTTCAGAACCAGTATGAATTTTCTTCAAAGAAGATCAGCGTTCAGTGTTATAACCAGTAACAGTTATAACACTTGCATCTACCTGACAATGTGAAACATTGCCCAGGTATGCCCTGTACATAAAAAAGGACAAATCCAACCCAGCCAATGACTGCCCCATCAGCCTACTCTTGATCATCAGGAAAGTGATGGAAGGTGTCATCAACAGGGCCATCAGGCAGCACCTGCTCAGCAATAACCTGTTCAGTGAACCCCACCAGTTTGGGTTCTGCCAGAGCCACTCAGCTCCTGACCTCATTACAGCCTTGGTTCAAAAGTGGACAAAAGAGCTGAATTCCAGAGGGGAGGGGAGAGTGACAGCCCTTAACATCAAGGCCACATTTGACTGAATGTAGTATCAAGGACCCCTAGCAAATCTGGATATCAGGCAGCAAACTATCTGCTGGTTGGTGTGATACCTGGTACTTAGGAAGATGATTGTGGTTGTTGGAGGTCAGTCATCTCAGCTCCAGGACATCTCTGCAGGAGTTCCTCAGGGTCATGTCCTCGGCCAAACCACCTTCAGCTGCTTCATCAATGACCTTCCCTCCATTATAAGGTCAGACATTTGGGCATTCATTGATGATAGCACAAGGATCAGCAGCATTCATGAC
Source organism: Hemiscyllium ocellatum (assembly GCF_020745735.1). Lineage (NCBI taxonomy): Eukaryota > Metazoa > Chordata > Chondrichthyes > Orectolobiformes > Hemiscylliidae > Hemiscyllium > Hemiscyllium ocellatum. The sequence goes on from NC_083414.1 coordinate 65,306,342, forward strand.
TCCTCAGATACTGAAGCAGTCCATGTTCAAATGCAACAAGATCTGGACAATATCCAGGCTTGGGCTGACAAATGGCAAGTAACATGTGTGCCACAAAAATGTCAGGAGAATGATCATCACCAATAAATCACAATCTAACCACCACCTCTTGACATTCAGTGGTGTTACCATTAATGAATTCTGTATTGTTAATATCCACTGGCTAGGAATTGAACTGGACTCACCCATCTAAACACAGTGGCGACAAGAGCTGGCCAGAGGCTAGGAATACTGCAGCAAGTAACTCACCTCCTGTCTCCCAAAGCCTGTCCACCATGTACAAGACAAAGTCAGGTGCGTGATGGAACACTAGCCACTTGCCTGGATGGGGGCAGCTTCAACAACACTCAAGAAGCTTAACACTAACCACAACAAAGCAGCCCGCATGTGGCACCACATCCACTCCCTACACCACCTACACTCAATAACAGCAGTGTGTATTATTTACAAGATGCAAAGCAGAATTTCACCAATGACCCTTAGACAACACCTTCCAAACCCACAACCACTTCCATCTCGAAGGACAAGGGAGGCAGGTACAAGGGAACGCCATCACCTGCAAGTTCCCCTCCACACACCATCCTGACTTGCAAATATATCATCATTCCTTCGTTGTCACTGGATCAAACTCCTGCCCTAACAGCACTGTGGGTCAACCCAGCGCACACAGACTGCAGCAGTTCAAGAAGGGAACACCCTACTACCTTCTCAGAGACAACTAGGGACCAGCAATAAATGCTGGCCCAGCCAACATTGTCCATGTCCCACAAGTGAATTTTTCAAACAGCTGAAAACAGAATAATGATGAACTCTGACTGAAAGCGAACACCCAGTAAACAGGAAATGGGCATCTATAAGGAACACAACACGGTCTGAAGTTGTTGAATTCAATGTTATGTCCAGAAGAAATAAAGTGCCAGTGTTAAATATCTCTGCTAAAACATCAGTGCAGCACTCCCTCACTAGCACACTGTAATGCCTGGTGTTCAAACTCAAGAAGAGGAATTGAATGTATCACAGAGGCAAAACAGGCACAGGTACAGACTGACCATACTGCACTGAACAAGCTTCAGAGGCTGTTAGCTTGCTCCTGTTCCTATGCTCCCCCTTCATTAGCTTGAAGTTAGGAGGTGAAGCACCTCAGATGCGACAGGCCTGACGACAACCTAGTTAGTCGGTGTGTTTAACGCATAATTGGAGAGCTGCATTTTGACAGATGCTTAGACAATGCAGAACGGTAATTTAATGAGTCACAGCTTGAGTGGAATTATAGGCTCTGGTGTGTTCCACTTGGAATCGTACAGCAAGTGAGTCAGACAGTGAAATTGCTTATCAGCTCTGTGTCCATGTCACATAAATCTCACTAATTGATACTTTTATTCGAGCTAAAGATTCCTTGAAAATGGGATAGAAAACAGGGGTGATTTCTTAATGCGAAAGTAATAGCTGGCTTTATTTAAGAGTGCCTCGTTTAGTGGAAAGTAACAGTTAGGGACAAACACAGTGACAGCACTTCCAACACTTATGTGCCCAAGGTGAGGGGAAGGGACACTTTCTGTTTCAGACACAGACCACCAGCAGTGAAGGGAGCTGAAGTATGCTCTGTAGAAAGGACTCCATACTATCTGGTGAGTTTCTCATGGACTGGCCCATACTGGGCTATTGTGCTGTCTTTTCAATGTTTTGCTCTCTGTTCACTATGATGGAATTGACCCATTATAAGGCTCCCTCTCAAAGCTCAGAGCAATGGCAGGCCATACCATTTCACAGAACATCAGAATATCTTAAGAAATAAGAGCATAGGATGACTGTTGAGCCTGCTCCACCATTCAATAAGAATCATGGAACATTGGTTAGGCCGATAATTAATTCTGGTCTCCTTGCTACAAGAAAGATGTCGTTAAACTTGAGAGGGTGCAGAAAGGATTTACAAGGACGTTGTCAGAGTTGGAGGGTTTGAGCTATAAGGAAAGGCTGAACAGGCTGGGCTGTTTTCCCTGGAGCATCAGAGGCTGAGGGGTGATCTTACAGAGGTTTACGACATCAAGAGGGGCATGGATAGGCTAAATAGCCGAGGTCTTTTTCTCAGGATAGGGGAGTCCAAAGCTAGAGGGGCATAGGTTTACGGTGAGAAGGGAAAGATTTAAAAGGGACCTAAGGGGCAACATTTTCATGCAGAGAGTGGTGCATGTTTGGAATGCTAGAGGAAGTGGTGGAGGTTGGTACATTTACAACCCCCCATTTATAAAGCATCTGGATGGGTACATGAATAGGAAGGGTTTAGAGAGATATGGGCCAGGTGCTGGCAAATGGGACTGGATTAGATTAGGGAATCTGGTCGGCATGGACGGGGTGGACCGAAGGGCCTGTTTCTGTGCTGTCTATGGCAGATTTGATTGAGGCCTTAACTCCACCCTCCTGTCAGCGCCCCCTATAATTCTCGACTCACAAAAATCTGCCCAATTAACCCTAGAATACATTAAATCACCCACCTTACACAAATCTCTATCAAAGAAAATTGTCTGACAGAAGAAATTCTTCCTAATATCTGCCTTCAATGGAAAACCCCTTATTTTTAAAACGATGACAGCTGGTCTGAAAATCCTGGTGGTGAGGGGAGGAGGTATACCATTGTCCCTTCAATGACCCTGTCAAGGATGTTCAGAATTTTATGTATTTACATGCGATCACCTCTACGTCTTTTAAACTCAATTGAGTGTAGAGCCAAGCTGCCTAACCTTTCCCCGGAAAACAAATCCCTTATCTCAGGAATCATCAATGAAGCTTCTATGATCTACATTCAATGCATGTATATTCCTCCTTATGAAAGCTGTTCGAAAATATACACAGTACTCTGAGTGTGGTCTCACCAATGCATTGTAAATCTGTCATGACACCTCCTTACTTATATATTCCATTTCCTTTGCAGCACATGTCAACACTCCACTTGTCTTCCTTATCATTTTGCGATCTCTACGTACAAATGTTTTTAGGTTAATCTACCCGGGTATCCAGATTTATTTCCAGATTTCTGCAATCTCACTCCATCAAATGATATACTGTTTTTCTATGCTTCCTGCCAAAAATGACAACTTCATTGTTTCCCACACTATCCGAAAATATTTTGCCCAGGTGTTAAACTTATCTATATTCCTTTCAGATTATTTGTATCATCCTCACAATTTGAGTTGCTAACTATATTTGCATCATTAGCAAACTGGGCTACAATACAATCGGTCTGTCCATCCAAGTCATTGCTACAAAGTTGAGGTCCCAGCAGTGAACATGATGAGACTCTATGTACTACCATTTACCAATCTGAAAACAAGCCGTTTATCCTAACTCACTGTCTCCTGTTAGTTAGACAAAGCTCGATCCATGTTAGTACCTCACCAGTAAACTAAGAACTTTTATCTTCTACAATAAACTTCGACCAACATATTGAATCCATTTGGAAATTCAAACGCATTTTACCTACTCATTCCCCTTTATCAATGTTGCTTTTTACCTCTTCAATAAGCACTTAATAAATTTGTCAAACATAATTTCCCTTTCTCTTAAAAAGTTACAAATGCTGTCTTTGTAATTCCTTCCTTAGACATCTAAACCAAAGGTGTCACTGTATCAAATTCGCTCTTAATCTCTCTGCTCTAAGGCCAACAGCCAAATATCCCCACATTACTGAAGTATATCATCTTGAAAACAGTTTTAGTAAATCTTCTCTGGACCCTTGCCAAAGCCTCATCCTTCCTCAAGAGTGGTGTCCAACACTGAATGTAACACTCCAGCCAACTCCTAACCAATGTTTTATAAAGGATTTAACATAACTTCTTGCTTAAGTACTTTATTAATAAAGCAAATAACCAATTATATTTCTTTATCTTAGCAACCTTCTCAATAACGTAGAACCAAAGAGTTAGACAGCACAGAAATAGATCCTTCTGTCCATCTTATCCATGCCAACTACATATGCTAAATTAATCTAGTCCCATTTGCCAGCACTTGGCCCATATCCCTCTAAACCCTTCCATTCATATACCCATCCAGATGCCTTTTAAATGCTGTAATTGCACCAGCCTCCACCACTTCCTCTGGCAGCTCATTCCATACACATACCACCCTCTGTGTGAAAAGGTTGCCCCTTAAGTTCCTTTTAAATATTTCCCCTCTCACCCTAAACCTATGCCCTCTAATTTTTGACTCTCCCACCCCAGGGAAAAGAACTTGTTGATTTACCCTACTCATGTCCCTTATGATTTTATAAAACTCTATAAGATCACCCCTCAGCCTCTGACACTCCAGGGAAAACAGCCCCAGCCTGTTCGACCTCTCCCTGTAGCTCAAATCCTCCAACCCTGGCAACATCCTTGTGAATCATTGCCAAACTCTTTCAAGTTTCACAACATCACTCAATTGCATGCAGTATTCCAAAAGTGGCCTAACCAATGTCCTGTACAGCCGTAACATGACCTGATGAAGGGCTCCTGTCCAAAACATCGATTTTCCTGCTCCTCAGATGCTGCCTGACCTGTTCTGCATTTCCAGCACCACTCTAATCCAACAGATTGCCTAGCCATTATTATAGGGAATTATGGGACAGATTTGCTGACGTACTGCCTGTAACAGTTCAGAAGAGCTTCAATGGTTGTAAAACTCTCTGACATATAGGGACGTTTCTTGCTTTATATTCTACCTTCTTGGATTCCTTTCATGGCTTCCTCCGTGGAGAGCTTGATGAATATCAGGTTGAGGTGGAGGCTTCTCATACAATCAACATGTGCTCTGATCTGCACTTCTTCACCCTGGTCATGGGCTGCATACAGCAGTGGCTAAATGAGAGATGGACAAGGTACCTGAAAGTCCCTCCAGTTGCTCCTTTTCCTCATGAAGCCATAGAGGCACCATTGTGCACCCACATGGAGCAGGAACACGTGGCAATTGCCCTAGAGGCATCCCCTTATTGCTCCGTGTCCCCTCTACCATTAATCCTATTGCCTCCAGCAACCATGATAAAGGAGATTGTCCACTTCCTATGCATTATGCCTGAGTTCTCGAGACCTTCAATTTCCAGAGGGCTCCCACCAATATCATTGCAGAAATCATAACATAACGCTAACCCTAATTTATCCCTAATCCTAACCCTAATCCTGTCTCCCCTTTGGCTGCTGACATTGGGGTCACACCGAGATACAATGGCAGGTAGAGAACAATTCAGCCACTGGCAGAAGTTTTCAGTCTGAACTCACTGTCATGACTTTAACCTGTGCTTTATTGTCTCAGCCTGCCCTATCATTTTTCTTGTGTTCCTGCCGGGCAGAATCTCTTAACTGAAATGTGAACTGTCAAATCAAAGTTTTGATTGGGTCCCCACTAGAATGAGATCCGACTCATCTTCTGCTTTTTTTCAACAGGGTGATGAATATTCCATTCAATTTTTGACCCTAAGGATTATGAACTGACTCACAATTGGTATCAATTTCTTGGCCACCTCTTACTGATAAACAACAATGATCTCCTTGTTACTGTTTTAGCAACCTTGTCTCTGACTCAGAGTGTTGTGGGTTCATATTCCACTCTTAAAGTGGGGATTATCACTGATAATTACACAAGGTTCAGCGACATTTGCAATTCCTCAGACACTGAAACAGTCTACATCCAAATATCGCAAAACCTGGACAATATCCAGGCTTGGGCTGACAAATGGTAAGTAACCTTTGTGCCCCATAGGTGCCCGGCAACAGCCATCTCTAACAATACAAAACCCAGCCCAACACTCTTTGACATTCAATGACATTACTGTTGCTGAATGCCTCCACTATCAATGTCCTGGCTAATACCACTGACCAGATTCTAAACTGGAACTCAACCAACTGCATAAATATTGTGGCTACAAGAGAACATGCGAGGTTAGGAATCCTACAATGAGTAATTCACCTCCTGACTCTCCACCGTCTACAAGACACAAGTCAGGGGTGTGATGGAATACTCTCCACTTGTCTGGATGGGTGCAGCTCCAACAACACTCAAAAGGCTCAGTACCTACTCGGACAAAGCAGCCTGCTTGATTGGAACCCCATTTAACACCTTCAATGTTCACTCCCTCCATCACCGATGCACAGCAGCAGCAGCAGTGTATGCAAGTCGCACTGCAGAAAACCACCAAGGCTCCTGAGAAACTCTTCAGAAATTCTCCGTACCCTCAATCTCTGTCACTTAAATAGATGAGGGCAGCAGATACATGAGGACACAACCCCCAGTAAGTTCCCCTCTAAGCCATTTATCACTCTGACTTGGAAATATATCGCCGTTCCTTCACTAACACTGGGTCAAAATCCTGGAACGTTGTACCTAGCAGCACTATCGATGTTCCTGAACCCCAAGGACTGCAGACAAGGCAATTTGGGATGGCTAATGAATACTGGCCCAGTTAGTGAAACCCATATCTTTTGAATGAATTTTTAAAAACTGTAAGAACCCCATAGCATTAGGGGAGAAGCAGAAGTCAACACGTAAAATAGATGATCGTGGCATACATTTTAATTCTGTCTATGGGAACTTGCTTTGTACAAATTAGCGTTTGTATTTCCTACACTATAACAGTGACAATCTTCCAAAGTACATCATTGGTTGCAAAGTGCTTACATAACTTCAGAAAGACAAGCCTAGGTATGCACTGCAATGAGATAGACAGCCAACGAATACTGAATAACCAGGGAAACTAACACAGTTGACATGACATTAAAAGAAAAGGTCTACAAAGCACAAAGATGTAATAGAGAACACTGGACCGAAGGGTCTGTTTCCATGCTGTACATCTCTATGACTCTGTGACTCTGTGACTTACAGAGTGAAAGCACAGCAAAGAGTAGTCAGCACTGATTTCAAAAGAGCCATCGCACTAGATGAACCCTACTGAATGATTGATAACAGAAATGGAAGATAAAACTTATGCAATCCCTGTAATATTGGTGAATTTCCAAAAAAACGTTTGATATGTAGCAGGCTCCTGACAGGGATAGGCACACGGATTCAAGCAGCAAGTAGCAGAATGGATAGCAAACTAGCCATGTAACATAAAACAGAATAATGCAGCCAATGATGGGAATGATATTTCACCAGATCTGATACTGGGACTGCTGCTGTTCACCATTTTAATAAATATTTGGACTCAGAAATCAAAAGCACAATTCCAATATTTGTGGGCAGGAACTTAGAATCAAGAGGAAGCCACTCAATGCCCAGATCTTGCTCTGCCATTCAAGGTCATGAATGCTCGGCTATCTCCATGCCATATTCTCATGCTATCTCATATCCCTTCATGCCATTACATAGAACATAGAACATAGAACATAGAAGGATACAGCGCAGTACAGGCCCTTCGGCCCTCGATGTTGCGCCGACCGAGTCCTACCTAACCTATACTAGCCCAATAGCTTCCAAATGCCTATCCAATGCCCGCTTAAATGAACATAAAGAAGGAGAGTTCACCACTGATACGGGCAGGGCATTCCATGAACTCACAACCCGCTGTGTGAAGAATCTACCCCTAACATCTGTCCTATACCTACCACCCCTTAATTTAAAGCTATGTCCCCTAGTAACACCTGACTCCATTAGCGGTAAAAGGTTCTTAGTATCTACCCTATCTAAACCCCTAATCATCTTATACACTTCTATCAGATCTCCCCAAACCTTCTCTTCTCCAATGAGAACAGCCCCAAGTGCCTCAGCCTTTCCTCATACGATCTTCCTACCATTCCAGGCAACATCCTGGTAAACCTCCTCTGCACTCGTTCTAAAGCTTCCACATCCTTCCTATAGTATGGCGACCAAAACTGCACACAATACTCCAGATGAGGCCTCACCAGAGTCTTATACAACTGCAACATGACCTCAGGACTCCGGAACTCAATTCCTCTGCCAATAAAGCCCAGTACACCATATGCCTTCCTCACAGCACTATTTACCTGGGTGGCAACTTTCAGAGATCTGTGTACATAGACACCAAGATCCCTCTGCTCATCCACACTACCAAGTAGCCTACCATTAGCCCAGTAATCCATCATCTTGTTATTCCTACCAAAGTGAACGACTTCGCACTTAGCTACATTGAATTCCATTTGCCACATTTCCGCCCAGCTCTGCAACTTATCTATATCCCGCTGTAACCTACCACTTCCTTCCTCACTATCCACAACTCCACCGACTTTTGTGTCATCCGCAAACTTGCTTACCCAGCTTTCAAGTCCTTCCTCTAGATCATTTATAAAGATAACAAACAGCAATGGTCCCAAAACAGATCCTTGTGGTACACCGCTAGTAACTGCGCTCCAAGATGAACATAATCCATCAACTACTACCCTCTGTCTCCTTCCAGCCAGCCAATTCCTAATCCAAACCTCTAATGTATCCTCAATGCCATACCTCCGAAGTTTTAGCATTAGCCTACCATGGGGAACCTTATCGAACGCCTTACTAAAATCCATATACACAACATCTACTGCTTTACCCTCATCCACTTCCTTAGTCACCTTCTCAAAGAACTCAATAAGGTTTGTGAGGCACGACCTGCCCTTCACAAAACCATGCTGGCTATCCCTGATCACGTTATTCCTACCCAGATGTTCATAAATCTTATCCCTTACCATTCTCTCTAAGACTTTGCCCACCACTGAAGTCAGACTCACTGGCCTATAGTTACTAGGGCTATCCCTACTCCCTTTCTTGAACAATGGGACCACATTCGCTATCCTCCAGTCCTCTGGTACTATTCCCGTTGACAATGACGACATAAAAATCCAGGCCAATGGCTCTGCTATCTCCTCCCTAGCTTCCCATAGGATTCTGGGGTAAATGCCATCAGGCCCAGGAGACTTATCTATATTCATCCTTTCCAATATTCCCAAAACCTCTTCCCTGCATATTTCCAGGGCATCCATTCTAATTATTTGTGATTCCATATTCACATCAGCAACAGGAAATCTATTATTAGGAAAAGGAAATCTATTTACTCGATGATTGAGCTTCCACAGTCCTCTGCAGTAGAGAATTCCAAGGATTCACCACCCTTTGCGTGAAGGGGAACCTCCTCATCTTAATTCCAAACGTCTTGCCTTTTATTCTGAGATTGCGTCCCTGTTTTCAGAACCTACGGCCAGAGGAACTACCATCTCAGCATGTACTCTGCCCATCCCTTTACGGCTCCATGTTTCTGCGAGATCGTCGTCCATTCTTCTAAACTCCAGTGAACACCAGCCCAGTTTCCTCAATGAACAATTGCGCTATCCCAGGAACCTCCCATGCACAGCCTCCATGACAAGTATACTCTTTGTAAGGGAAGGCAACTAGAACTATACTCCAGGTCTGGTCTCAACAGTAATCTGTAAAACTTAGGCAAAGCTTCTTTGCTCCTGTACTCAAATCCTCTTATGGTAAAATGCCAGCATAATGTTAGAATTCTCAATTGCTTGCTGATGCTAATGAGATCTGATTAAGACAGATGGAGATCAAGAGGGCTGGTTATCTCAGTCAGTTGGAAGCTAGTGTGTGGCTTAGGTTAATATCAACAGCATGTGGTTGGTTCCTGCTCTGGCCAAGGAAGATTTGAGGCTCCCTTCCTCACCATGCTCCTGAGAGTGGAGGACAATGGCAGACAGCAGTACTGACTGGTGGCTCAGTGGCTAGCACTGCTGCCTCAGCACCAGGAACCGGGGTTTGCTGTTAGACTTGGGTGACTGACTGTATGCAGTTTGCATATTCTCCCCTTGTCTGCGGGGGTTTCAGCTGGTGCTTTGGTTCCTCCCACAGTACAAAGATTTGTGGGTTAGGTAGCCTTGCTAACTTACACATAGTTTCCACAACTAATCAACTAGGTTGATTAGTCATGGTAAATGTAGGGATAGGATGGGTATTTGGGTCTGGATGGGGTGTCGTTCAGAGTTTCAGTGCACACTTGATGAGCTGAACGGCCTCTTTATGCACTGTAGGAATTTTATGAAAATTTGCCAGGACAAACAGTTCAGGATGAAGTGTCAGGAGACAATGAATTGAGGATCTGCCTTCAGGCAGTGAGTTGGAACTGTGATGAAGCACAGGAAGATATTAATAGAAGCAGAATAGGGGAATAATCTTGAATGTAACTTTAACATAGTTCAGAGTGAAGTGGTACATACTGGCAGGAAGTCCAAGGGGGTCGCATCTTGAAAAATGGGGTTAGAGGAATCAAGGTATCTGGAGTTAGGGTTCTCCACAAGTTGGGAAAGAAAAACAAAGAGTTTGGGCTTTGATAGAATTGACAAAGAAGTTACATAAAACTTAAATTGTTTCAATCTAGGTGTGAATTGATTTACAAATGAGAATGAAATGAAGATATACACTTCTTGGCTTCTCTAATTATAAGAGATTGCCAAATCTGGTCTGTGTTATGTAGTCACAGATTCAAGGGTGCCAGAAAATAAATGCCAAACAACTTGTACTCCTTTTATGCATTTTAAAAATACAAACTTGCACATTATTACAATGCTGTAAAATATTTTATCGAAACAGGCCATTCAGGCCAACAGATCCTTACTGATATTTATGTTCCATATCAACCTCCTCCAACATGCCTTTGTCTAACTCTATTGACAAATGCCTCTCTCCCTGATATGTTTAACCAGTTTCCCCGTAAATGCATTGACACTGTTTGTCAACTCTCTGAGGTCCTTGCCTCCACATCCTAAACATTCTATGAGTGTTTTCTCCCGAATTCCCTATTCCATGTATTTGTGAATATCTTGCATTTGTAACCCGTCCATTCTAGTTCACGTGCCCAAACTGACAGCATCAGCTCAGTGTCCCCAGTTACAAACCCTGTTATAATCCTGATGGTCAGGTCACCTCGCAGTCAGTGGAAAGAACACTGGCTTCTTCACTCTTTCCTGATTGCTAAAGCCTCTCGCTTCCAGTATCATCTGAGAAAATCTCGCCATCATCATCATAATATGGCAACTAGGATTCAACAATGTATTTTAACTGCGATCTAACCAAGACTTAAAACTTATTTTAAAATGCATAAAAGGAGTACAAGTTGTTTGGCATTTATTTTCTGGCACCCTTGAATCTGTGACTACATAACACAGACCAGATTTGGCAATCTCTTATAATTAGAGAAGCCAAGAAGTGTATATCTTCATTTCATTCTCATTTGTAAATCAATTCACACCTAGATTGAAACAATTTAATCTCAGCTAATCCCTGCTGTGATAGAACTTTCCCCTTTCTGACAATCTGGCTCTCCTCTTCCATTCTGTGATTGCATAAATATCACTTTTAACATAGATTTGGATCCATTCTGCCTTTTTTAACAAAAGTTTGGTATTTTTTTTGTTTCTGTCATTCGTTTTCTCACAATTTTTAATCTGGTGAGAGTAATTAAGTCTTGGAGCAGTGATAATTTTGGAAAATACTAAATGTTCGTTAACTCTGTGGTAGCAGGCACACAGTTTAATCCAAACCCGTTGAAATTAATGCAGATAACTTAGCATACTGATTGTGGCACGTGGCCTATTGAGTGTCCGCAGATAGATTTTGAAGATGTGATTGCGGAGCCCGAAGGAATTCACAGCTTAGATGGTGTGTGGAAAGTCAGCGTCACAACCTTCACTGTGCCAAAATACTGGTGCTATTGGATACTCTCTGCTCTCTGTGGAGTCCCCCTGTCTGTGTGCTGGGGTCTCTACTTTGCCTGCCTCTCCTTCTGCCACATCTGGACCATTGTGCCCTGCATCAAGAGTTTTGTGATTGAAATGCAGTGCTTCAGTAGGCTCTACTTTCTCTGCATTCACACCTTCTGTGACCCCTTTTATGAAGCCCTGGGCAAATTATTCAGTAACATTCGCGTCACTTTACAAAAGGACATTTAATTTCTCACTATGTCTTCTATCAACCTCTGTACCCTTGCAGAAGGGTTAGGCACTAACTTACCATATTTCATTCAGAACTTTTAAAATTGTAATTCACGTCTTCTTTTGAAATGGTTGTTTTACCTCACCAACGTTCCCCACTTTTGATCATTGTGAAGTTCTAAAAACATCTAAGAATTCAGAGACAGATATTACTGTTCCACCCAATATTGTCTGAGTCATTCTTGTCTGCTGTGTCTACTTCCAACAAAGATCAGCTCATCATCATGATGAGGGTGTTTAAGTACCTCTGCTTCAAGTTCATTACCAAGGCTCCCTTAGTGTCGCTCCAGCCCCCTCACAGAGACAGAACCAGGCTCAATCCTGGGTAAACTTCCCACTCAATCACACAAACTACCTACTTCCACCTCTGCCAGATCTCCTGTCACCTCCTCCTCTTCCCCAACCCATCCACCACTGGGAACAATATCTGTGTCATCTCCAGTTCTCCACTGACAAGTAAGATACGAGAGTTGGCAACATCACCTCCTTCCCTTCCCCTCCCCACAACAGATGCTCCCATAACAAGAAGTCTGCCCACCAATTTTAATTAAACGATAAATGGTGACTAGATTTTGTTACCAAGTCAAATGAGTGAACAAATGTATTGCCACCACAATGCAGTGGGCATGGGCACATGGGCAGGATTGAGTGTGTTTTTTTTTCAAATTTCACTGTTTCAAATGCAGATAGGGAATTGGGGTTCATTTTCCAGGAGTCTCTGTAGACTGTGTCAGGTGGTGTCCTCTGTGCCTCAGTGGCTGCACCCTACCCCCAGCCATGATAACACCTCTCCACTGTCCTTACCACCTCTCCTCCAAAGCCCCACCTCCATGACTCCCCCCCGCCCCCACCCCACCCCCACCACCCACCAATTCCCAACGCCTTCGTGTTGCCTCGCTCTAAGACCCATGTCTTCTTCAACCATGCACTTTGTTGCAGTCCTGGTAGTGACCATTACTGAGGTGTGGCGCTGCTGAGGAGCAGAGGTCCCATTCTCACCGAGACCACCCCCAAGATGTGCCAGCTGCTTTGCAGCCTTGTTTTTAATGGGAAGAGGGGTCTGACATTTCAGTTCAATCGTGGCTGACATGATAATACTCAGATTCTAGATTAGAGTGGTGCTGGAAAAGCACAGCAATTCAGGCGCATCCAAGGAGCAAGAAAATCAACCTTTCGGGCAAAAGCCCTTCATCAAGAATAGAGGCAGAGTGCCTGCAGGGTGGAGAGATGATAATACTCAACCTCACTTTCCTGCCTTTTCACCCTAATCTTTGATTCCATTGCTGATGAAACATCTATTTGTCTCAGTCTTGAATATACTTCATGTCCCAGCTCTCTGTGGTAAAGAATTCCACAGATTCGCTTCCCAAGAAAAGGAATTCCTTCTCATCTCTGCCATAAATGGGCGTCCCCCTTACTCTGAGATGATGCTCTCTGGATGTAGACTGCCCCACAAAGGGAAACAACCTCTCTGCCTCTACAGGGTCAAATCCTGGAAGAATCTTCTATGTTTCACTAATGTCTCCTCGCGTTCTTCTGAACTCCAATGAGCACAGGCCCAACCTATTTCACCTTTCCTCATCACCACAATTTCTCCATTGCGAGGGTCAGCTATCCTCTGTCTCCTACCATCAAGCCAATTTTATATCCAACTGGCAAACTCTCCCTGAATCCCACATGATCTAACTTTACTAATCAGTCTTACGTGCTGAACTTTGTCAAAGTCTTTACCAAAGTCCTTGTAGACAAGGTCTAAAGCTCTGCCCTACTGTGTCCAGTTCCGGCCATACAGGAATGTTGGTGCAACCTTTTCTGGTGGACTGTGCACAGTTCTGGTCATCCTGTTATCGGCAGGATATTATATAACTGGAGAGCGTTCAGAAAGCATTTACCAGGATGTTGCCTGCGGATACAATAGGAAACCTGAGCTTATTCACAGTTAGGAGCTCCTCTGGTGAAGTGGTAGTGTTCCTACTTCTGAGGCAGGCAGCCTGGCTTCACATCCCACCTGCTCCTGAGGTATGCACCAATATCTCTGAACACATTAGAAAATATCTGCCTGGTTAACACCAGTTAAAGGTAACCTGCACTCCTTAAAGGGGATGGGACTTGGGGTGTATTCTTTCATTCGGAAACACTTAAGGAAAAGGAAAACCTGACGAATGGTGCTAGAGCTTAAAGTGTCTCGCTTCTCAAATGCAGTAGAATATGCTCCAGCATACACCAAAAGGATAGGAGAGTACGTTCAGTCATGGGGATCAGGAGGCAATCCACATGGGCACTGCAACGGCAGTGGCAGCAAATACTCACCAATCTGGATAGTCTGAAGAATTCCAGTGACTTCATGAGTGATTCTTCAAATGCCATATTCCACTAACAGCCCGTGTAGTGGTTGTAACCAGCTCAGCGAGCGGGACCTCATGGAAGATGAGTTCCCTGATTGAGGCTGTTAATCTGGTTCAATCAGTGAGCACTGGCTGACAGAGGTAAACAGGAGTGACAGAAGTTCTGCTCAGTCTGAGAGCTGGCTCTGAGGAAGCTGGGTCAGCTATCCTCTGTCTTCTACCATCAAGTCAATTTTGTATCGAATTGGCAAGCTCTCCCTGAATCCCATGTGATTTAACTTTACTCATCAGTCTACCATGCTGAACTTTGTCAAAGGCTTTGCTAAAGTCAGGGAGAGCTATACACGTGTAAATAAAAGGTGAATTGGTGACAGGATACCACACAGTATCCTTTCACATTCCCCACACAGTGCTCAATTTCCAACAACCCCACTTGCACACACCACCTCATGCTCACGGGTAGATAGTTGCTGTCAGACTCACATTGACATCACACTGGATGCTCATGCCTTCCATACACATCACACCATGAACATCGCCATCATTCTTCTCTCTTTCTTGTAGGATGCGGTGGTAGGTAGAAGGTGATTGGTGGAAGGCAGCAAAGAACTCACAATTTCTCCTCCTGACAATAGGCTGGAGCTTTTATCACTGAAGCGTCGGAGGCCGATGTGTGACATCATAAGATGTTTATCAAATCATGAGGGGCATACATAGGGTAAGAAGACAAGAGTTTTTTTTTCCCAGGGTAGGGCAATCCAAAACTAGACGGCATAGGTTTAGGGTGAGAGGGCAAAGATTTAAAAAAGACCTGAGGGGCAACTTTTTCGTGCAGAGGGTGGTGCAGGTATGGAATGAGCTGCCAAGAAGAAGTGGTGGAGGGTGTTATAATTGCAACATTTAAAAGGCATCTGGATGGGTATATGAATAGGAAGGGTTTGGAGAGAGATATAGGCCAAAGGCTGGCAAATAGAACTTGGTAACATTGGGATGTCTGGTCAGCATGGATGAGTTGGACAAAACAGTTTGGTTTCCATGCTGTACAACAGTATGATTCTGTAACTCTATGACTCTTCCTCTTTCCGCATTCTCTCTTCTGATGAATGTGGGCACAATTACAACGTTTAAAAGAAATTTGGAAAAATACATGAATAGGAAAGGTTTACAGGGATATGGGCCAGGAGCAGGCAAGGTGGGGTTAATTTAGTTTGGGATTATGTTCAGCATGGACTCGTTGGACCAAAGGGTCTATTTCGTGTTTTAAGTCTCTGATTGACTCTCCCTCATAAGGCAGGTTGCTGAGGCTGTGTTGGCGAAAGATACATCCTCATGGTGGTCAGATTGCAGAAGAGGTACAGCTCACCCTGAATTAGGATTCTAACTTCAGTAAGTACTGGAGAACCTCCCAGGACGTTTCGGCAGTGGAACTGTTTCTTTACGTTCCTGCTGGACTGCCTGAAGACCTTCCTAACTGCAACAAGACTCTCGCTGCATGAACACTGACTACATATGGGAGTCATCAGCCACTCTCAGGTTTGATGTGGTAGCTGAAACATTACTGTCACACCAGACTGTCTCACAATGCAAACATCATGTGTGTGGCTGGGGTAGTGGGCACTCGCTAACTTGATGGTCTGGGTACTGTCTGACATAAAGTGCCCCTGGAGTGAATGATATTCCTTCAATGCATTGAGATACATCACCCACAAGAACACACCCATGGAAAGAACACCCTCCCACGTCATTGGGAAGCCACCTATCTTGGCAAAACCATATGTCCATTTCTCTTGCCGTTCCCTGCTTAAAAAGAGGATAATGTATACCTCACTCCTACCATTCAGAGCTAGCGTGACCTTCTAGAGACAGTAATCAATGGTGAACAGTGCCACATTTCCAATGTCACTGGTTTCAGCCAGGAAGAATCTGCATGTGTAAAACTTCAAAGCAACAATCATCTTGATAGCCATTGGCAATGTCCTGGCCAAGGTCCCCCCCCCCCCCCTGTGAAAGCCCTCTTCCTCCCTCAGTGTCTTCTCTGCTCCCGTTGTTCCACCCCTCTCTGAAGTTGCAGCCCAAAGGGTCCACAACTGGAACTATAAAAATTGTTGGTTAGGCCACAGTGTAGTGCACAGTTCTGGAATCCACATTATAGCAGGGATGTGATAGCACTAGAAAGAGAGAGAGAGAGAGAGAGAGAGAGAGGAAATCTTGCCTGAATTGGAGAGCTTCAGTTATGAAGCGAGATATGACAGACTGCGCTTGTTTTCCTCTGAGCAGAGCAGAATATCTTTGAGATGTATAAAATTATGAAGAATATAGACAGGGTAGATGCAAGTGAACTTGCATAGATGTAAAGATAGGGGCAGGAGCTTTAGAGGGAATGTGTGGATTTTTTTTAACCCAGCAATGGGTCAGAATCTGCAACTCACTGTCTGTAAGCATGGCTGAAGCAGAAACTTTCATAACATTTAAGAAATATTTAGAAATACTCTTGGATGTCAAGGCATACAAGGCTACATGCCAACTGCTGGAAAGTGGGATTAGTGTAGTTAGGTGGTTGTTTTTGACCAGCATAGATTCAAATGGCCGAAGGGTCTTATCCTATGCTGTGGAGCTCTATGACTCTGTGACTCTGCAACAATAATCTAGATGACTGTGTGCACATGGCAAACCCAGAAGTCATTCTGAAGCACATAAACATTTTCACAATATCCATTAGCACTTCCTGTTGACTTCGTCAGCTTTTCACAACTCCTACAGCCACCCACAAACTCCCATAAACTCTGCAACAGTATGCAGATGGTAAACTATCCTGCAAGTTGGATTGGTTAGCTTTCAGTAACAGAGGTGGGACGTCTTATGAGGGAATGAGCAATTATTGCACGGAGAACCCATTCTAAGTGTCACACAATCATAAAACACCTTTTGTGTTCCTTTCTCTTTAATATAGACTGTGAGACTAGAACACTACTAGGGAGATTAGCATTGATTCTGCTTTGGTATTTTACAATAACAAAATGGACAATGAATCCATTTAAAGTCATATCGTCTGTCTGTACAGGCCTTTCAGGTTTACATTGATCTGAGGAATCTCGCCGAATATGAAATGCCTCAATGTTCCTGGGGTTTATTTAAGTCATCTTGTTCTCTACCTGAGAATCAGAAGAGAGGCCACTCAGATGAATGTCAACAATGGACATAAACTGAGAACTAAGGGGCACAGAGAAGGGGACAGATTCCAGATGCTCAACTTGGAAGTGGAGTTGACTTGGCAACTTGAATGAGATAATCACTGGAGTTTGAGTTGGTACCTATGTTCCTAACCGACCTGCTCACATTTATATGTGTCCTTGAAATATCCGAGAGTTCTTCGCAGGCATTGGCTTAATGCTGTGGCGTAGTTTTGTGGTGGAAGGTGGTGCAGCATGATCAGGTCGCTGGACTTGAAATCCAAACACTTAGCCTAACTCTCTGGAGACATGCCTTCAATCCTCATGGCAGCAGCTGGTGAAACTTCAATTCAGTTCATAAAATCTAGAATTGAAAGCTTACTCAAGGGACAGTGACTGTGACACCATCATCGATTGTTGTGAAAAATAAACACTCCAATTCATGAATGTCATTTAAGGATGGAAATATGTTTTCCTTACCTGGTCTGACCAATACCTGGTGTGACTTGAGACACACAACAAAGTGGTCAGCGCTTATATAGCACAGACCAAAGAATGGGCAACAAATGTGGACCCACATCCACATCCTACGAAAAGAAAACGCAAAATACCATAGGCAAATATGAAGCCAATTTGTGTTGAGATTAGATTCCCTACAGTGTGGAAACAGGCCCTTCGGCCCAACAAGTCCACACCGGCCCTCCGAAGAGCAACCCAAACCCCTTTGACTAATACACCTAACAATATGAAACATTTATCATGGCCAAACCACCTTTGGACTGGGAGGAAACCGGAGCACCCAGAGGAAACCCACGCAGACACGGGGAGAATGTGCAAACTCCACACAGACAGTCACCTGAGGCTGGAATTGAACCTGGGACTCTGGTGCTGGGAGGCAACAGTGCTAACCACTGAGCCACCATGCCTCCTTGGTTGAGGTGCAACAGACAATTTAACGACTAAACAGTTAACCAGTTTTGATTGGTGGAACAATGTTTGCCTGGACATAAGAGGGAACAGCAAAATGTGGGCAGCACGGTGGCACAGTGGGGCAGCACGATGGCACAGTGGTTAGCACTGCACCCTCACAGCGCCAGAGACCCGGGTTCAATTCCCACCTCAGGCGACTGACTGGGTGGAGTTTGCACATTCTCCCCGCGTCTGCGTGGGTTTCCTCCGGGTGCTCTGGTTTCCTCCCACAGTCCAAAGATGGGCAGGTGAGGTGAATTGGCCATACTAAACTGCCCGTGGGTGAAGGGGTAAATGTAGGGGAATGGGGAGGGTTTGCGCTTCAGCGGGTTGGTGTGGACTTGTTGGGCCGAAGGGCCTTTTTCCACACTGTAAGTAATCTAATCTAATCAACCATACAGCAAACAACTTTCTGGCAAATAGATGCTGATCTGGCAACCAAATTAGGTGGGATAGCAGGATTCTATCCTTCTCATGTTTGTCTTCAGGGGATGAGGTCCCATCCAGGCCCCTGAGATTCAGGAAGGAGTACAATCATTCAGGAGCTATCTGAGAAATAATATTTTTAACAATAAGTTAAAACCTAATTAACTGCATCAGCAAAAGCAGTACAGGCGATGTATTGTTTATGCATAATATAGGAGCTGCTGAATCCCATTGTGAGCCACACTGAGCACACCTTCATTAAGTATCTGCACTTTAAGCAACTCCAGCTCAGAGTTGATGAGCTGGAATCCAAGCTACAGATACTGTGGCACATCCGAGAGGGAGAGAATTACTCTGACGATGAGTTCCAGGCGGTTACACCCTGTAATTTAAGTGTTTTGAATCTGGCCACAGGAGAGTGTGACAAAGGTGAGGCAGGTCAAGAGATCCTGACATTGCATTGGAGGAGCCTCAGCTCTTGATCTTTTACAACAGGAATGAGGCACTTGCTCCCTGTATGGATGAGGAAAGGGTCTGCAGGAAGGTTGGTCAAACTGACCACTGCACCGTGGCCCAGGAAGCCAGTCAAACAGTTGGGTAATTCTATAATTAGGGGAACAGTGAGCGCCCTTTGTGAGCACGGCTGAGTTTGTTGTCTACCTGGTGCCAAGGTGATGGACATCTCAAGGCAACTTGAAAGGATCCTGAAGCAGGAGGAGGATGATCCAGTTGTTCTGGTCCACATTGGCACCAATAACAAGGGCAAGCGTTCCTGTCCGGGGAATATCAGGTATTAGGGACAAAATTACAAAACAGGACCTCAAAGGTTGTAATCTCTGGGTAAGAAAGTTAGGGATGTAAATATATAGCTGAAGGAGTAGCATGGGAAATTCCATTTTGGGGAGACACTGGCATCAGTATTAGGACAGGAGGGAACTGTATCATCATAAGAACTTTCAACTAGTTAAAGAGGTGATGGCTCAGGAGAGGTTTTTAAAGTTTCCAGAAAAGTAATAGGCAGAGAGTATGGGAAAGGTCAGGAATCTAACTTCAGGCGCAGCAGATAAGGGGACAACTCCAAGAAGGGGTTCAGTCAACTGAAGGTGCTGTACTTTAAAGGATGCAGCATGCAAAAGAAGGTAAATAAGATGGTAGTGCAGATTGCAATTAGCATTGATGTGGTGGGTAATACAGAGATGTGGCTGCGAGGGTATTGGGGATGGGAACTAAATATGCATTTTATTGAAAGGGCAGGGAGATGGACAGAAGGGGTGGGACTGCCTTGTTAGTAAGCAATGCAAATAAATCTACAGCAAGAAGTGATAGTGAATCAGAACGTGTGGAATCTGGATGAGTAGAGTTGAGGAACCACAAAGGAAAAAAGACCCTGATGGAAGTTGTGAACGGGCCTCGTTGGAATAGTCAGAATTGGACAGAATATAAATCAGGAGATAGAAAGGCACTGTTACAACAATCATGGGGAATCTTCAATATACAGGTGAACTGGGAATATCACGTTGGCAGCAGATCTCAAGAAAAAGAATTTGGGGAATATCTACAAGATGGTATTTTGGAGCAGCTTGTGGTAGAGCCCACTGGATTTGGTGGTGTGTAATGAAGCAGACTTACTTAGGCAACTTAAGGTGAAGGAACACCTCGGAGACAGTGACCATACTGTGATAGAATTCACCCCGCAGCTAGAATCAGATGTAACGATATTACAACTGAGTAAAGTTAACTACAAAGGCATGAGGGAGTTGCTAGCCAGAGTTGATTGGAAGGGGAGCTGAGCAGGGAAGATGGTGGAGCAACAATGGCAGGGGTTCCTGGGGATAATTCAGGAAGCACAGCAGAGATTCATCTCTATGAAGAAGAAACAAACTAAGGGGAAGATAAGGCATAAAAGCAAACGAAAAAACTTAGAATTCAGTGAGAGCAGGAGGATTGGGAATCCTTTCAAAACCAGCAGAGGGCAACTAAAAAGCAATAGGAAGAGAAGTTGAAATATGAGGGTAAGCTAGCTAGCAATGTAAAATAAGATTGTAAGAAGTTTTTGACTTATGTAGAAGGTAAGAGAGAGACAAGACCAGACACTGGACGGCTGGGAAATGAAGCTGGAGAAGTAGTAATGGGGAACAAAAACAACTAGCAGAGGAACTCTTTGCATCAGTCTTCTTGGTGGAAGATACCAGCAACATATCAGAACTTCAAGACAGATTGGGGGCAGAGGTGAATGTAGTGGCCATCACTAAGGAGAAGATGCTGGGGAAGCTAAACTTTCTGAAGGTGGATAAATCACCTGGATCAGAGTTGTGAAGGTGATAGCTGAGGAAATTGAGGATGCACTGGTGGCGATCTTTTTAGAATCACTGGAGTGATCATAGAGGACTGGAAAATGGCTATGCTAACACCCCATTTAAGAAGGGAAGGAAACAGAAGATGGAAAATTACAGACTGGTTAGCCTGACCTTGATCATTGATACAATTAAGGATGAGATTACCAAGAACTTGAAAATGCATAGAGCTGCGTCAGCACAGCTTCATCAAGGGGTGATATGCCTGACAAATCTGTTAGAATTCTTTGTGGAGGTAACATACAACTTAGACAAAGGGGAGCCAGTGGATGTGATCTATTTTGATTTCTAGAAGGCTTTTGACAAGGTGTTGCACAGGTGGTTGCTAAATAAGACAACACTCCATGTTGTTTGGGGTAAGGTACTGGCATGGATAGAGGATGGGCTGGCTAGCAGAAGGCAGAATGTGGGGACAAAAGGGTTTTTTTCAAGATGGCAGCCGGCAACTAGTGGAGTTCTGTAGGAGTCAGTTTTGGGATTACAATTATTCACGTTATACATTAATAATCTGGATGCAGGGACCAAGGGCGTTGTTGCTAACTTTGCAGATGACGCTGATAGGTATTGTTTAGGAGACAGAGATGTTACAGAACGACTTTGACAGGCAGATTACAAAGGGCTCCCTCGAACAGATGGGTCAATGGGCTGAGAAATGGCAGATGGAGTTCAATCTGGATAAATGCCAGCTATTGTATTTTGGTAAAACAAACAAGGATAGGGCTTTACAATTAATGGTAGGACCTTGGATAGTGTTGTAGAATAGAGAGACCAGGAGTGCATGTAGTCACACATAGGGTGGTTAAAGAGGTGTTTGGTATGCTTGCTTTCATTCTTCAGTCCTTTGAGTATAGGAATTGGGACATCATGTTGAGGTTGTATAGGATATTGATGAGGTCTCTTCTGGAATACTTGTCCAGTCCTGGTTGCCCAGTTATAAGAAGGATATTATTAAGCTGGGGAGGGTTCAGAAGAGATTGATGAGGATGTTGCTGGCCATTGAAGATTTATATTTTAAAGAAAGGCTGGATAGGTTGGGACTTGTTTAGCTGGATCATAGAGAGTTGAGAGGCAACCTTATAGAGATTTATAAAATAATGAGGGGTATAGATAGAGCTAATGGTAGTTTCGTTTCCCTAGGATGGGGGAATTTCAAGACAAGGGGGAACATCTTTAAGGTGAGAGAAGAGGCACTTAAAAAGGACATGAGTGGCAATTGTTTTACACAGAAGGTGATTTACACGTGGAATGAACTTTTTGAGGAAGTGGTGGATGCGGGTGCAATTACAATTACAACGTTGAAAAGACATTTGGATAAGTACATGAATAGGAAAGGTTTGATGGCATATGGGCCTGGAGCAGGCAAGCCAGACTAGTTTAGCTTGGGATTATGTTCAGCATGGACTGTTGGACCAAAGGGTCTGTTTCTGTGCTGCAGAGTGGACAAAGAAGTGGCAGATGGAATACAACACGGGAAAATGTGAGGTTATGCACTTTGGCAGGAAGAGAAGTGCAGACCATTTCCTAAATGGGAAAGGCTTCAAAAATCTGGAGCACAAGGGGATTCAAGAGGCCTGGTTCAGGATTCTCTCAAGGTTAGCAGACAGGTTCCATTAGTTAGGAAAGCAAATGTAACGTTAGCATGCATTTCGAGAGGGCTCTAAATACAGGAGCAGGGATGCAGTGCTGAGACTATATGAGGCTTTGGTCAGACTTCGTGAAGTTTTGGGCCCCATTTCTAATGAGTTGATGTTCCAGCCGTAAGGTCTTCATCAGGAATTCCTGATGAATGCCTTATGCCCGAAGTGTCAACTTTCCTGCTCCTCGGATGCTGCCTGACCTGCTGTGCTTTTCCAGCACCACACTCTTGACTCTAACTCTGCAGCATCACTTTCTCCTCCTTGTGAAGGTCTTGCTTCGGTCTGTTTCACTGGGATCAATGTTGGGATTCCACTCTGAACCAATAAAAATTATCGTGGTGAAAACGTGATCATGGATTGGTGGAGAATTTGGTGCAATTAGACAGAAAGAAATGAGAGCATCAGAACAGGAGTTCATGAGCCCCTTAAGATGGGAACCTGAGGAACAGAAGCCATTCAGGCATGCTGACTGGGTCAGAGTTACATCACCCACAACTATAATTTGTGTTTTTGTGCCTTCAGTGATATTTTAAATGTCATGAATTGTTACAAACACTGAGGGAAAATCAAGGGTGAATAGTCCAGGAATTTTCCCCAGGGTAGGGGAGTCCAAAGCTAGAGGCATTGGTAAGAGGGGAAAGATTTAAAAGAGACCTAAGGGACAACTTTTTTATGGAGAGGGTGTATGGAATGAGCTGCCAGAGGAAGTGGTGAAGGTGGGAACTATTACAACATTTAAAAGGCATCTGGATGAGTATATAAATAGGAAGGGTTTGGAGGGGATCTGGGCCAAATGCTAGCAAATAGGACGAGATTAATTTAGAATATCTCTGCTTGGATGTGTTGGGCCAAAGAGTTTGTTGTCATGCTGTATGTCTCTATGACTATGTCTCTAAGTCAGTAATGGAAAGGAAAGGTTAGGAATGCATTCTATTTTTCAAAGTTAAAGGAATACAATCAGGAATGGGCCCAGTTCGAGGGGTGGATACATAGAACACCACATGGCAATCTCCCCTGTTTAAATAGGCACAGAGTCAATAAACATTCATTTCTTTGAACAATGTGGCACTTGAGGTTTGGTGTAGAAAAATAATTTCGACATGCGTTTTATTAGAACTCAGAATCAAGCTGGTATCTTACAGAGTTTGAAATTTGACAGTGTCTGTCAATGCGTGTTCAGTGAATAACTTGCACTTTGAGACCACATAAATGAAGATGTATGATTCCCAGGCAATGAGTTAATAATAACTGAGAGCAATGGAGATTAAACCTACAGCACTCTTTTTACATTCTATTATTATCCCACCCAACATATTCAGTGTTTCCTCGTTAGAAATGTTTTATTTTCTCTTGAAAATCCCATTCCGTTTCCGACATCACTTCTTTGCCTTTTCTCTCCATCTCCAGTTCCCAATTTGTTTTCTCTCTTTTGCCAGCTCTCCCTCTCTCTCAGCTTTCCTCTTTCCATCCGTTCTTTCTCTGTCTTCCTTACACTCCTCTCCCCCCTCCCCATCTGCACTTCCTTTTTCTCTATTTTCTCTCTGTACCTTATTTTCGCTCTTTCCGCATCCCTTCTTCCTCTCCTCCCTTCTCTTTCTACCCTTTGTTCTCACCCACACTTCATCCCTCTTATCTCTCCTCCTCGCTTGTTCTCCCTCTTTTTCCACTTCTTTCCCTTTCCTATGCCCATCCATCTCTCCCTACTCCCTTTTCTCTCCCCTCTCCTCTTCTTCCCTTTGGCTTCTCTTTTCATTCCCTCCACCCCTCTTCCTTTCCGCCTACCCTCTCCCTCTGGTTTCTTGCTCTCTCTCTCTCCTTCTCCCTCCCTCCCTTCCTCTGGCCTTCTTTGCAATTCTCTTGGGTAATGGGACATGCATTAAGGGACATGCTGGGGAATGTGATGGGTGAACCAGACTGAACAAAAACTGATTCCTGCCCAGGAAGCAGAGCTTTACATGGTCTTAGAGGGCACCCCCTGATGTAAATGAAAGCAAACATTTGTTTTTACAACAGAGTAAATCACATTTCGGTAAGTTCAGGCTCTTCCCTGCATCTCTTCATCTGAAGCGAGCCTCCTACCAGGGTGCTGCCTCTTTACCTCTGCCCTATCCTTGTTGGCATTGCTGAGCAAGGCTAACAGAGAATTGACTTTGCTGCAACTCCCAGACTCCTGGAGATCACAGGGGGACAGGAACTCACTGCTGCCGCCGGCTGCCTCCAGGTACTGTGGTGAGTTGTACTGGTTTTCCCCAGAGTCGTCACCATTCTCCTGCCAGCTCCAGTGGCCGGGACGCTGGCCATACATCACGGATCTCTTGCCGGGGTGTTGGCGCTTGGAGAGCTCTCCCAGGAAGGTGTCCAGCTGGCGGGCCGTGCTCTCCCCCGGGAGGGGCTCATAGGCTGACCTCCTCCCTGGATGCTGCCTTGCCTGCACCTCCAGGGGAGCCCCATCCAGCTCTCTCCTCCCCGGGTGCTGCCTCTTCTCTGGTGCCCAGCCTCCGTCCTCCTCGTCCTGGCCGGGTTGGCGTTTGCCAGGGTGCTGCCTTTTCTCCAGCTCTCCCACCAGCCGCTTCCCAGGGTGCTGCCGCTTGAGGACCTGCGAGTCCGCACCTAAAGCTGGCGAGGGCAAAACCAGAGGCTCATGAATGAGTTGCTTACCCCGGTGAGGCATGACAACCTCTACACAATCAGCCTGATACTGGCAGACAATGTGAAACTTGGTTACGTCACTGCTTTGTTAAAGTTCAACTGTTCAACTCTGTGGAAGTTACATGATCCTGTTCGGTTCCTCTGTGTTTTGTTCTATGAAAAGATATTTGCACGACAGCGACTGTTTCTATTCTTACACGTGGGTGTCACTGGCAAGGTCAACCATTTCATGTCTGAGAGAAGGTCACTGGGCTCAAAACCTTGATTCTGCTTTCCTTATGAGTTACCAGCTGGGTTTCTCCAGCAATTTCTGTTTTTTGCTTCAATATTTGTCATCCATCCCTAATTGCTCCTCTAGATCATTTCAGAGATGCCGTAATTGCTGTGGGTTGGGAGGCAGACGTAGGCCAGGTAAGAAGGGTGGATTGTCTTCTCTAATGGACAACAGTGAATCAGACAGTTTGTTTTTAAGGACAATTGACAGTGATTGCCTTTTTATTTAAATTCCAGGTTTTATTGAATTCATCCTTCACCATCTGCCACAGTGGGATTCGAACTCATGTCCTGAGAACATTAGCTTGGGACTATGGATTACGAGAGTGCAATATTATTAACACACTCCCTTTTCTTGAAACGCAAGAGAGTTTGGGGGTGGGCAATACATTCTGTCCCAACCAGTGGAGGTCGTCTCCTGAATGACAGCAACATAAAACACAGGGTGGAGCAGTGAGGAGTATTTGACCTAGGTTTAAAGGAAAGAACCTAAGCAAGCCATATCTCTGATCATAGTCCCAATAAAGGAAGCCTCTTCTGGTCTGTGCATTTAGGGAGATGAAGCTGCCCCTTAAGAGATAGATTGTTTAAACCCAGCATCCATCCAAATAGGACCAAGCTCCCCAACCCCACCTGTTGGACTCTTCCCAACTGAGTTGAAATCCCAGTAACCGGGCACAGGAAAAAGAGAGGGTGTGGGTAATGAATTAGATGAAATGGTGGGTCTTAGTTATGGGGAGAGGCTGGATAGGCTAGGACATTATTCACTGGAGTGTAGACAATGACCCTTGTAGAAGTTTATAAAATCATGAGGGGTATAAACAAGGTGAATGGCAACTGTCCTTTCCCTAGATCGGGGGATTTCAAGACAAAGAAGCATATTTTTAGAATGAGAGGAGAAAGATTTAGAAAAAAAAGTCAGAGGGGCATTTTTGTTTTTACAGACAGAGCGGAATAAACTGACAGAGGAAGAGGTTGATGCAAATACAATTCCAATGTTTAAAAGACATTTAATAAGTACATAATTAAGAAGTGTTTGGAGGGATATGACCCAAGCGCAGGCTAGTGAGGCTAGTTTCGTTTGGGATTATGGTCAGCATGGACTGGGTCCGTTTCCCTGTTTTGTGACTCTATCTGCTTCAATGGGTAGAGGGAATGGCCGAATGGTCTCCTTTTGAGGTGTGGGGTTTTCTGAAGAGCTGTAAACAGGTTATCCCAGTTCAGTTCTTTCCTTCTTGAGGAGTTTGTGCTTGTGAATAGCGCCTTGCTCAGGACCTTTCAGCCCGTGCGCTAGACCTTCAGACTGATCTCACTCTCACAGGGCGAGGGAGCTCGACATTACACACTGACAGTGGGGGACTTGGCTTCATCCAACTGAATAAAAGACACACACCGTTTGCCGGATTCCTACACGGTGCCTACGTCCTACCGGCCAGTGTACTAGCTATCTGAGTTTATAAAACTCCGGTCCACTCTGGCCTTCATTGACCACAATTAAAACAAAAACCTGGATCTGAAAAAATCCCTTCTCCTGTTCTGGCACCTCTTTCCTTACCCCCGGTTTTATTTCCGGAATTTTAACCTCCCTACACTCGGCTGCGGGATTCCTTTTTCGTTAGCGACTTTCTCTCCAGAACCCGATGTCAGATACTGCAAAACATCTAAAAGTGTGATTCTAACTCTTAGAGCGAGGCGTTAACATCAAGCTCGCTCAACTAAGCCCTTTTTCCAGCAACACATTTTCAGCTCTAAATGTTAAGAAGGAAAAACATGCAGTTGAGATTTAAGAAGCTACAGTTGCTTAACTTTCGAGGGTCAGACTAACACAAGGATGGCCGAAGCTGACACAGTGAGAATTGGGTGTGTACCGTCATCGTTCCGCCCTTCCTCCAGAATGGAGCGAATGAGGACGGTCTCCGCTCTCTGAAGCATCTCCTCCAGCGGCTGTGCCTCTGCCCCCAGCCTGTCCTCGCCCGCCGCCGTGTGCTCACTCGCGGTCACAGACTTGTGTAGGCTGAGGTAACCCAGCAGCAGCAGCAGGAACCATCCCGACCTCATCTCGGTGCAATAACAGGGCGGGGTGGGTGGGGAATGAGAACAAGAGAGAGAGAAAAAATAAAATAAAAAGTTTGGGCCGCTCTGTGTGCGAGAAACAAAGAATTGGAGTTTACAGTACTTCCAATGTTACAGGGGAGACGCTGTGCGCTGTCCACCGTGCTGAAAACAAGCAACTTGTACATCCAGAACTGATACCCACACACCACCTCCCCCCCCCAACCTCCCCCACAACACACACGTTCAACACTCAGCTACACACGACACACCAACATAAACAGCCACACACAAAAACATTTAAATACACAGTCACACTTGCAAACAGCAACAGGCACAAGTTCTTCCTGAGTACTGTTACCTGTCCGGCGGGTCAGGTATGTTCTGTCTGTCCCAGACTTGGTCCTATGTCGAAGGTCTTGTCTCGGACTGAGCTTTTCTGCTCCCAATATCGTTGTAGGAACGTGTTTGCCTCTGACGATCGAAGGCTGCACATTTATAGCCGTTTAGCATCTCCCCCACCCCCTAATATGCAAATTAGCAAGTCGTAAGTTAAACGTATATCTCCTGAAAGCTCAAATTTACACACGCACATAGAAACGGACACGCATGCATATATCGGAAGAGGGGATGGATACATTTGGACCCACACATAAAGAGAGATACATACATACAGAAACATGAAAACATGACTACACGCACACATATAGATGGATATATATATACACATATATATACACTTACATGGAGACATCTATGTCATATATAAGCCTGCACATGGACTTAGACATATTTGCATTCAACTGTAAACAAAGTCACAGAAATACACACACCTTGACATATCACTAACGTACACACAGACATGCATGCAGGTATACAGCAACACGTACATGCTTCACATAAATACATTCATGCACACATCTTAATAAACAGTTGAAAATATACATGCCGGCACAAATCCATATGTATGCAGACACAAGCAAGAATATACACATGCGGGCTCAAACACATTTATTCATTGAAACATTGATAGAAACACATACACATACACTAATAGACACACTCACAGAAACATTCCTAGATATCCATATACATCCATTAACAGATAATCAGAGGTTTCCATTCTCAAATCTAGTTCTCTTGTTTGTATTATTTGGTTAAGAGTTAGGTGAAGTGGAGTACAAAATTCCCAAAGATATGAATTAAAAATGCTTTTGCATAATGAATCTCAGACCAAACAGTTAATACATGGGTATTTAATCAATGTCTAATTTAATCAACTTTTGCTGACTCACAGGTACTAGATTTTCCTTTTGCAACATTTCAAAAGATGAAAGAAATCTTAGACTCATATAATACTTTTCATAACTCCGGACTGGTAAAGTGCTTTGCAACTATTGTAGTAGTGTGTAGTCATAACTTTAAGGTAGGATAGTCAGCTGGCAATTGTATACAATGTACGGTCCCACAATCAGCAGTGATAAAACTGGCCACATAATCTGTGCAAGTGATAAGGACTGAAAGATAAATTTTGAGCATTATTTGAGGGCAACATTTGTTGCTCCTCTTCACCTCTTGTAGTTATATGAAATCTTATAACCATCTAAGAAGGCCCTGGTTTTATTTCTCATCTGAAAGATGGCATCACCAATAGTACAGCATCTAACTGTCAGTCTATTGTATATGCTCAAAATCCACAAGAGGATCTTGAACCCAAAGCCATTTGCCTTAGAGGTAAGTGCGCTACTCACTAAGCCAAAGCTGATGTCTTGAAGGCTTATGAATGAAAGGGAACATTTATTGTTTAAGTACTGCGTAACGTTCCATTGAATGAATGTGCTCTGTGAATGTTGCCACACTTCCATGACAGCTAATGCTTAGCTGTTGGTCTTCACTGCTAATTCAGTTCAAGCATCACGTACCGTTCACAAATCTAATGATCTCCTTGGTTTAAGTGACTGACTGAGCACAGCAAGGAAATCAAGACTAATGTAGTTTGATCTAAAGGCACACAGCAAGCAATCTAAAGTATAAGGCTATCATCTATTGTTAGCAATCTGACTTGGGCAAACACTAAAAGCACTTGAATAACATATTCTTCAGGCAATTGTTTTAACAGTGTTGTTAGCTAATATATTCCCAATAGGTTAATTACAAGCAATCATCACTTTTTTTTCTACAGTTTGACAGTAAGAAGACTTTAAAAATAATTAGAAGGTTAAATTATATTGCAGCATCATTCACACTCACAAATTGGTATAGGAGTTTACAACCCTGCAACAGCCCATTCAGGTCAACAGGTTGGTTGATGGTGCTTATGCCTCCACCTGGGCCTCAATCCACCTTATTAATCTCAGCCTGGCAGCACAACCTTTTTTATGAACAGCCATCTGAGCACGTGGATGTGGAAAAGGTATGCAAATCTGTCCAAGCCTGCTCATGTCCTTTTGTTTTCAATACTGCAGTCTTTCCTGCTGCAGAGTTATGCTAATTTAGATCAATTCCCTCTAATGCCATGCCACTCAATTTGTGCCGTTGTATCTTATTCACTGACCTATGCAGATACAGTCACTGCACTCAGGGATGGCTGAGGTGTAATGTAACCATTGCAACATCCTAAGCCTCAGAGAGTAGAGAACGAACAATTCAGAGGAGAATGAGTGAGCTCAGGTCAGTTGCTTTTTCCTGTTCTGCTTCTGCTATTTTATTTCTGGCTTTCATTCAATTCTCGTAATTTGTATTTTGTCCTTCTCTTTGCTGTTGCTGTCAGACCTGGTCTCTATCCACAGCTGCTAACCTTATTCCTTCTCTTTATTCTCCGTGTGCTCAGTTTATATCCTTGGGGGAGCTGTGGAGCAGTGTGCAGCTACCATCCTGACTGGAATCCCATTCCTCATCTCGCTTCTCACTTTAGTGAATTGAGCAAAACAGAAGGGGACATTTACTCAAACAGATGAAAGGCTCATATTTCAAAAACATGGCACCTGGGTACACAAGCATCTTTGATCGATGTCTGTGTCCCTAATTTAGTGTAATATTGACAGGTGTCTGTATTGGAGATGACAGGCCGTCTGTCGTGTCGAGATTTCATTATACAGCTATCAGAGACTTATGCGCAGAGTGCTTACAATGGTAATTGGACAAATTTGTTATGTATGAGTAACAGGCGGTTTCTGAATTTGAAACTAAATTTTTATTTAATACATGATGTGTGAAAGGAGATATAAATGCAAAACTAATCAAAGTAAGAAGCCAAGAAGGAGGATGTAGAGAAAGAAATAACACAAGAGCAGGATCGATTCCAGGTGGGAAGTTAGTGAGTCAACACTGGCCCACTGTCTATGTAACATTTCTTGTTAATCTCTAGGCAAGTTAATCATGGCTTCAAATCTAAAGGGGATACTTCGGCTGAGGACCCTGAAGCTCAGTCAGTTGCCTAATTTCTAATTATGGGTCCTGATTTTTTTAGTCAGTCTCCTTCTTTCCCCCTCTCCCTTAACCCTAGAACTGCTAATGAAAAGCAATACCTTTCATTTGCATATATTAACATGAATAAATAGGAACAGTGAGAATGGAGGTGTGACAAACTTCGCCTGATGCTCTTCTGAAACAATCTATCAGGAGCTTGCTATTACTTTATCAAAATCACTATTGCACAGCTCAGGTCTATTTTAGGTTTATTGTATGGTAAATAATGAGATTACAGGAGGATATCGATAGGTTGGTCAGATGAGCTGATCAGTGGCAAATGGGATTCAATCCAGATAAATGTGAGGTGATGCACTTGGACAGGATAAACAAAGCAAGGGACTACATGATGGCCATGAGAGCACCATAGATCAGAGAGACCTTGGTGTGCATGTCCACTTAAGGAGGCGGGACAGGGAGATAAAGGGTTAAGCTAGCATATGGCATATTTGCCTTTAATACTTGAGGCATAGAGATTAAGAACAGGGAGGTTATGCTAGAAGGGATGTGATTGCACTGGAGAGAGTATAGAGTAGATTTACCAGGATGTTGCCTGGACTGAACAATTTTAATTACAAAGAGAGATTGGACAGACTGGGTTGTTTTAGAGCAGAGGAGGCTGAGGGGTGACATGACTGAAATGGATAAAATTGTGAGGGGCACAGACAGGAAGGAACCTTTCCCCTTATGGAGGGATCAATGACCAGGGGAATAGATTGAAGGGAAGAGGCAG
The DNA here is from genome assembly GCF_020745735.1 of Hemiscyllium ocellatum. Lineage (NCBI taxonomy): Eukaryota > Metazoa > Chordata > Chondrichthyes > Orectolobiformes > Hemiscylliidae > Hemiscyllium > Hemiscyllium ocellatum. The sequence goes on from NC_083414.1 coordinate 65,338,402, forward strand.
GAGGTTCAGAGAGATTGTGAGGAAAAGCTTTCTCACCCAGATGGTGATAGGAATCTGAAATTCACTGCCTGTAAGAGTGGCAAAGTCCTCATAACTTTTAAGAAATACTTAGATAAGCACTTACAATGTGAACGCAACAAGGCTATGGTCTAAGTGTTGGAAAATGGAATTAGGATATTTAGGGCTTGTTTTTCCTCAGTGCAGACTCATAGAATCATAGAGTCATGGAGCTATATAGCACAGAAACAGATCCTTGTGTCCAACTCATCCAAGCCAACCAGATATCCATACCTAATCTAGCCCCATTTGCTAGCACTTGGTCCATATCCCTCTAAACCCTTCCTATTCATGCCCCCATTAGATGCCTTTTAGATGTTGTAATCATACCAGCCTCCACCACTTTCTCTGACAGCTTATTCCATACACTCACAACCCTCCACATGGAAAGGATGTCCATTAGGTCCCTGTTATATCTTCCCCTCTCACCTTAAACTTATGTCCCCGAGTTTTGCACTCTCCAATTCTGGGGAGGAGATCTTTCCTATTTACCCTATCCATGCCCTTCATGATTTTATAAACCTGTATAAGGTCACCTCTCAGCCTCCAGGGAAAACAGACCCAGCCTATTCAGTGTCTCCCCACAGCTCAAACCCTCCAACCCTGGCAACACCCTTGTAAATCTTTTCTGAATCCATTCAAGTTTCACAACATCCTTCCGATAGGAAGGAGATCAGAATTACAAGCAATATTCCAAAAGTGGCCTAACCAATGTCCTGTACAGCTGCAACATGACTTCCCAACTCTTATACTCAATGCACTGACCAATAAAGGCAAGCAAACCAAACATCTTTTCACTATTCTATTTATCTGCAACTCCACTTTCATGGGACTATGAACCTGCATTCCTACGTCTTTCCAAAATGCAGCACATCATATTTATCTAAATTAAATTTCATCTGTCACTCCTCGACCCCTTGGCCCATCTGATCAAGATCCTGTTGTAATCTGAGGTAAAATTCTTCGCTGTCCACTACACCTCCAATTTGGGTGTCATCTACAAATTTACTAACCATACCTCCTGTATTCACATCCAAATGGCTTATACAAATGACAAAAAGCAGTGGACCCTTCACCGATCCTTGTGGCACTCCACTGGTCACAAGTCTCCAGACTGAAAATGTAACCCTCCACCACTACCCTCTGTCTTCTACCTTTGAGCCAGTTCTGTATCCAAATGGCTAGATCCCCCTCTATTTCATGAGATCTAACCTTGCTAATCAGTCTCCCATGGGGAGCCTTGTCGAATGCTTTACTGAAATCTATATAGATCACATCCACCGCTCTGCCCTCATCAATCCTTTTTGTTACTTTTTCAAAAAACTCAATCCAGTTCGTGAGACATGACTTCCCACAGACAAAGCCATACTGACTATTCCTAATCAGTCCTTGCCTTTCCAAATACATGTAAATTCTGTCCCTCAGGATTCCTCCAGCAACTTGCCAACCACCTACATCAGGCTCACTGGTCTATAGTTCCCTGGCTTGTCCTTCCTACTTTTCTTAAATAGTGGCACCACTTTTGCTAACCTCCAGTTTTCCGGCACCTCACCTGTGACTATCAATGATACAAATATCTCAGCAAAGGGCCCAGCAATCACTTCTCTAGCTTCCCACAGTGTTCTAGGGTACCCAGGAGATCAGATCCTGGGGATTTATCCACTTTTATGCATTTCAAGACATCCAGCAATTCCTCCTCTGTAATATGGACATTTTTCAAGATGTCACCATCTATTTCCCCACGTTCTATATCTTCCATGTCCTGATGCAAGCACTGATGAAAAATACTCATTTAGTATCTCCCCCATCTCCTGTGGCTCCACACTAAGGCTCCCTGCTGGTCTTTGAGGGGCCCTATTCTCTCCTTCGTTACCCTTTTGTCTTTGATGTATTTACAAAATTCCTTTGGATTCTCCTTAACCCTAATTGCCAAGGCTATCTCGCGTTCCCTTTTTGTCCCCCTGATTTCCCTCTTCAGTATCCTCCTATTGCCTTTATATTCTTCTAAGGATTTATTCAATCTCTCCTATCTATGCCTGACATATGCTGCCTTCTTTTTCTTAACACCTCAATTTGTCTTGAGATCCAGCATTCCCTACACCTACCAGCCTTTCCTTTCACCCTAACAAGAATCTACTGTTTCTAAACTCTTATTATCTCATTTCTGAAGACTTTCCAATTTCCAGCCGTCCCTTTACCTGCGAATATCTGCCCCCAATCAGTTTTTGAATGTTCTTGCCTAATAGCATCAAACTTAGCCTTCTTCCAATTTAGGTCTTCAACTTCTAGATCTGGTCTATCCTTTTTGATCTCTATTTTAAATCTAATAGAATTATGGTCACTGGTCCCAAAGTGCTCCCCCATTGACACCTTAGTCACTTGCTCTGCCTTATTTCCCAAGAGTAGGTCAAGTTTTGCACTACTTTTTGAATCAGAAAAATTGTCTTGTACACACTTAATAAATTCCTCTCCATCTAAACCCTTAACACTATGGCAGTCCCAGTCTATGTTTGGAAAGTTAAAATCCCCTACCATAACCACCCTATCATTCTTACAGTTAACTGCGATCTTTTTACAAATGTGTTTCTCAATTTCCCTCTGATTATTAGAGGGCCTATAGTACAATCCCAATAAGGTGATCATCCCTTTCTTATTTCTCAGTTCCACACAAATAATTTCCCTGGATGTATTCCCAGGAATATTCTCCCTAAGTACAGCAGTAATGCTATCCCTTATCAAAAATGCCACTCCCCCTCCTCTCTTGCCCCCCTTTCTGTCCTTCCTGTAGTACTTGTATCCTGGAACATTAAGCTGCCAGTCCAGTCCATCCCTGAGCCATGTTTCTGTAATTGCTATGATATCAATTGCTATGAGTTCAACTTGCAAAGGTGTGAAGTGATTCATCTTGGAAGGTTAAATTTGAATACAGATTACAGGGTTAAAGGCAGGATTCCTGGCAGCGTGGAGGAACAGAGGGATCTTGGGATTCACATCCTTAGATCCCTCAAAGTTGCCACCCAAGTTGGTAGGGTTGTTAAGAAGGCTTTCATTTACAGGAGGATTGAGTTTAAGAGCCGTGAGGTTATGCTGCAGCTCTATAAATTCTGTTTAGTCCACATTTGGCATATTGTTCAGTTCTGGTCGCCTCATTGTAGGAAGGAGGTAGAAGCTTTAGAGAGGGTGCAGAGGAGATTCACCAGGATGCTGCCTGGACTAGGGGGCATGCCTTATGAAGAAAGTTTGAGGGAACTAAGACATTTCTCATTGGAATGAAGAAGAATGAGAGGTGACTTGATAGAGGTGTACAAGATGATGACAAGCATAGATAGAGTGGATAACCAGAGACTTTTTCCCAGGGTGAAAATGGCTATCACAGGGTTCATAATTTTAAGGTGATGGAGGGAGGTTTGGGGAGATGCCAGAGGTATGTTCTCTACAGAGAGAGTGGTGGGTGCGTGGAGTGCACTGCCGGCGGTGGTAGTAGAGTCAGATACATTAGGGACATTTAAGGGACTCTTGGATAGGCACATTGATGATAGTAAAATGTAAGGTATGTAGGTTAGTTTGATCTTAGAGTAGGATAAAATGTTGGCACAACATTGAGGGCTGAAGAGCCTGTACTGTTCTATGTTCTATGGGATGGAGGAAGGAGGAGAGAGTAAATGAAAGGTGAAGATAGAGCACAAAGAGAGAGAGGTACAGTTGGACAGACAAAGGAGTGCTTGAAAGTCAATCTAGGGGAATGAATAGCTGGTAATGGGGACTACTGGTAGCTGAAAATGGGTTGAGTGTGGTAGCAGCCCATGTGATAACAAGGTCTGGTGTGTGGGGGTTGGGTTGAGGAAATGGAAGAAGGTGCCACAAACCCTAAAGTTATTGAACTTGCTATTAAGTCCCAGAAGGCTTCAGAGTTCTCAAATGGAAAATGAGGTGTTGTCCTTCTAGCTTGCGCTGAGCTTCGCTGGGGTAACTGTAGCAAGACCCAGACAGAGATATTGGCCAGGGAACACAGTGAGACATTGAAGTGGCAGGCAATTGATTAGTTGGGCCAAATGACCTGTAATGGCTGGAAGTGCAGTGTAGTTCTATGTAATCAGCTTCTCCTAAGTGTTGTGGTAGCCTGTGTTTAGCAGAGGCTTTTTCGTGAAGGTAGAGTCTCTTTACAGTGTCTGCTGAACATAAAGAAGATAAAATAATTAATCTAGGTCGCATCATTCTTTAAACTGGCTTGACTGAAAATCGTGCTTCTATTCATCTTTCAAAAGCATCTCATGGGTTTTGTACAAAAGGAATGGTTTTGAAATATAGTGACTACTGTGGTGAAGCCAATTGTGGCAGCCACTTTTGTGCACAGCACATTTCCCAAGTGCTAAAGATCAATTGAACAGGTTCATCCACAGCTCTGTGGTGGCGCTGTCATCTCTGAGTCAGTAGGGTATGTGTTAAAGTCCCACTCCAAGGACTTGAGCACAAAATCTAGACTGACACTCCATTAAGTAAGTGAAGCACTAGTATCCTTAAACAGGGGCGTCCCTCTCAGATGTGGGAGTTTTCAAAAATAATGTTTTAAGGTGAGAGGAGAAAGGTTTGAAAGGGACCCGAGAGGCAACGTTTTCACACAGAGGGTGGTCTGTAGGTGGAATGAACTGCCAGAGGAAGTGGTGGATACAGATACTGCTGCAACATTTGAAAGCCATTTGGACAGGTATATAAATAGGAAGGGTTTAGAAGGACATGGGCCAAACACAGGCAAGTGGGACTAGTTTAGTTTGGGAAATTTGGCTGGCACAGATGAGTTAAATTGAAGGGTCTGTTTCCGTGCTGCGAGATGGATGCAAATGATCCTGAAGTGGACCAGGGAAGACCACCCCCACCCGCCACCATGATGTCCTGGCTGACATTCAGTTCATGACCAACATCTTAAACCCATTGTTTATGGGACATTATCATACTAGCTGTTATTTTCGAATTAGCTTGTGCCTTTCCCACATTATATCAGAAATGTCAAAAGGATGACATTGGTTGTGAAGTGCTTTGGGACATCTTGAGATGATAAAGGGACTATATAAATGCAAGTACCACTTTGTTGATGATGGTTAGTTGCCAGGGAGGGGAGTAGGAATACAGATATTTTTTTATTCACTCATGGGATGTGGGTGTTGCTGGTTGGCCAGCATTTATTGCCTGTCCCTAATTGTCCTTGAGAAGGTAGTGGTGAGCTGCCTACCTGAACCGCTGAAGTCTACCTGCTGTAGGAAGCCCTTTAATGTCCGTAGGTAGGGAATTCTGGGATTTTGACCCAGACACAATGAAGGAATAATGATATATTTCCAAGTCAGGATAGTGAGTGATTTGGAGAGGAGTTGGCAGATGGTGGGGTTCCCATTTATCTGCTGCCCTGATGGGAAGTGGTCATGGGTTTGGAAGGTGCTGTGTGAGGATTTCTGGTGAACTACTGCAATGCATTTTGTAGATAGTACACACTGCTGTGACTGGATGTGGTGTCAATCAAGTAGCCTGCTTTGTCCAGGATGGTGTCAAGCTTCTTGAGTGCTGTTGCAGCTGCACCCATCCAGGAAAGTGGGAAGTATTCACCACACTCCTGACTTGTGCCTTGTAGATGGTGGGCAGCCTTTGGGGAATCAGAAGTAATATTCCTAGCCACTGACATGCTCATGTAGCCACAGTGTTTACGTGGCAAGCTGAGTTTCTGGTCAATGAAACCTGCAGGATATTGATAGTGGGGGATTCAATGATGGTGGCATCAATGAATGTCACATGGCAGTGGTTAGAGTATCTCTTATTGGTGATGGCCTGGCATAGCCTGGCATTTCTGTGGCACAAACGTTACTTGCCACTTTTTAGCCTCAGCCTAGATATTGCCCAGATCTTGGTGCATTTGAACATGGACAGCTTCAGTATCTGAGGATCATACTGAATATTGTGTAATCATTTCAGAACATGACAACTTATATTGGAGACAAGGTCATTGATGAAGGAGCTGAAGATGGATCGGTCTAGGACACTACCCTGAGGAACTTCTGCAGAGATGTTCTAGCTCTAAGATAACTGATCGCCAATAACCACAATCATCATCCTATGTGCCAGGTATGACTCCAACCATTGGAGAGTTTACCCCCAATACCCATTAATTCCAGTTTTCCTAGGGCTCTTTGATGCCAAACTCAGTTCAATGTGGTCTTGATTTTAAGGCCTGTCACTCTCCCCTCCCCTCTGGAATGCAGCTCTTTTGTCCAGGTTTGAACCAAGGCTGTAATGAGGTCAAGAGCTGAGTAGCGCAGGCAGAACCCACTGAGCAGGTTCGTGCTGAACGGATGCTGTTTGATAGCACTGCTGATGACACCTTCCATCACTTTACTGACGATCAAGAGTAGACTGATGGGGCCGGGTTGGATTTTTTCCTGTTTTTTGTGTACTGATGCACTTTTGTGTACAATGCACATTGTCAGATAGGTGCCTGCCTTGGAACTATACTAAAAGAGCTTGGCTAGCTAAGCTGCTGGTTTTGCCATACACACATTTAGTACTATTGTCGGAATGTTGTCAAGGCCCTTAGCCTTTGCAGTATCCAGTGCCTCCAACCATTTCTTGATATGATATGAAGTGAATTGAATTTGCAGAAGACTGGTATCTGTAATGCTGGGGACCACTGAAGGAGGCCAAGATGGATCATCCCCTCTGAACTTCTGGCTGAAGATTGCTGTGAACACTAAAGCCTTATCTTTTGCACTGATATGTTGAGTTCTTCCACCATTGATGATGGGGATGTTGTTGTTTAGTTGTCCAATACCATTCATGACTGGACCTGACAGTACTGCAGAGCTTAGACCTGAACCATTGGTTGAGGGATCGCTTGGCTCTGTCTGTCCCTTGCTGCTGGTGCTGTTGGGCATGTTTGCTAATTCACCACGTTGACACATCCTTTTCGGGTATGCCTGGTACTGGTCCTGGAATGCCTTCCCATACTCTCCATTGAACCAGGGTTAATTCCCTGGCTTGATGGTAAGGGTTGAGTGGAAAATATGCTGGGTCATGAGGTTGCAGATTGTGCTGGAGTACAATTCTGCCACTGTTGATGGCCCACAGAACCTAATGGATGCCCAGTCTTGAGTTACTAGATCTGTTCGCAGTCTGTCCCATTTAGTATGGTGATAGTGCCACATGACACATTGGAGAACATTTTCAATGTAAAAATGGGACATCATCTCCACAAGGACTGTGCGGTGGCTACTCTTACCGATACTGTCATGGATAGATGCATCTGAAGCCGAATGATTGGTAAGGATGGGGTCAAATTTTATATTTCCCTCTTGTTGGTTCCTTCACCACCTGCCACAGACCCAGTCTAGCAGCTATGTCCTTTAGGACCCAACCAGCTCGGATCAGTAATGCTGCTGCCGAGTCACTTTTGGTGGTGGACATTGAAATCCCCTACTCAGAGCTCATTTGGTACCCTTACCACCCTCAGTGCTTCCTCCAAGTGTTGTTCAACATGGAGGAGCACTGATTCATCAGACAATGAAGAACAGTACATGGTAATCAGCAGGAGGTTTCCTTGCCCATGTTTAACCTGAAGCCATGAGACTTCATGGAGTCCAGATTCAATTTGGAAGACTCCCAGGGCAACTCCCTCCCAACTGTACACCACAGTGCCACCACCTCTACCGGTCTGTCCTGCCAGTGGGAGGTCACATCCAGGCATGGTAGTGGTGGTGTCTGGAACATTGTCTGTAAAGTATGATTCCATGAGCTTGACTATGTCAGGATGTTGCTTGACTAGTCTGTGAGAATGCTCTCCCAATTTTGGCACTTAGCTCTCAGATGTTAGCAAGGAGGACTTTGCAGGGTCAACAGGGCTGTTTCTGCTGTTGTCTTTTCTGGTGCCTGGGTCGATGCCTGGTGGTCCGTCTGTTCCTTTGTTGAGACTTTGTAGCAAATGATACAACTGGCTTGCTAGGCCATTTCAGAGGACAGTTGAGCGTCAATAACATTGCTGTGGGTCTGGAGTCATGTGTAGGTCAGGCCAGGTGAGGATGGCAGATTTCCTTCCTTGAAGGATATTAGTGAATCAAGTGGGCTTTTCAATGGTTTCATGGCCATCAGTAGATTCTTAATTCCAGATATTTTTAATTGAATTTGAACCCTGGCCCCCAGAACATTAGCTGAGTTGCAGGATTGATAGTCCAACAATAATACAACTGGCCATTGCCTCCTGTGAGAGACCAGGTAGAACAATAACAGTTAAAGTACACATCCACATATTAATACTCAATCTGCAATGGTTATGTAAGACATTGAATGCAATGGAGAGCTAATGCTCACTGTCCAATGTGCTATAAGCAATCTAAGATAATGATGGCCTGCAAAGTGAATGACAAGTACATTACGATGAGACAAACTGAACAGTGTGTGCAGTGAATCTGTTGGTAAGTGGCATCCATATATGTCCTCAGTAAATAAAACTGTAAAGATATTGCACACTGGAGCTCTTCCAGATATATGGTGTAGTCTTTCTGAAGCTATTGTAACCGGACATGGTGACTTTGGTGTGTGTGTGTGCGTATGCCATGTTGTGTATGTAACAGCAATTATATATCAAAGTTATTTCATTGTTTTGGAAGTGCTTTGTGATGTGAGACATGACATGATAAGGTGCCATCTGAATGAAAGAAGGTAACATACAAAAGTAATTTGAAACTTGATGTGCTGAGATGACAAGTGACTCAGGGTCTCTAGTTTTTGAATCTCTTTTCTTCCGTCATATATGTTTTACTAAGATGAGGTCTACAGTCTTTTGGACTCCAGTTCCCATGGTGTCTGGCACTGGAGTTTTCCTTGTTTCATGTTTAGGTTTCATGTCATGTTCTGTGCTAACTGATTGATCACCCTGTTTAGCCAACACCTATATTGTTGCATCATTCATTATTGAGATGGCAAACCAGATGGGTCTTTGGTCCTTGTTAATGCAGCAATTCCTATGTGCCTATATTCCCAACTTCTTCTGACTGGTAGAATCAGAGTGAACTGAAAATGAATACTCGCCCCAGATACCCAGTGAGCATTAATTAAATTAAAAGTGGAGAACTTGGACTGCTGAAGAAGTGGGAATGTACTATCAATTTATTATTTCAGATGAAACATTATGTATCCTACATCGGGAATGTACAACATCGGACAATTACTTCTTGAGACAGGTGTTCCATTCTGCACTGAGCTTCCTGCTGCTCCCCTGCTTAGTGTGAAAATTAGTTTCCATATCACTTAAATATTCCAGTCGCAAAACAGCTCTATTAACTGTGCTATCATCACAGTTAGACATGAAGGCGAAGAACGAGAGAAAATGAATTCCATTCAGCACAAAGGATTCAGAAGACAGCTATCATCATACATTAATATTTCCAAACCATCATTGTTAGCTAGCACAAACATTCTTTATTTTGTTATGAGTTAATAGTAGTCACATAGTGGTTCAGATTTGAATCATTTCATTAGCTGACAAAAATGCATAAAATAACTCTTACAGTCTTCCTCCTAAGATGTATGGTGGATAAATCAGTTGATGCTAATCTTACACTGAGCCAGAAAGCCCTCTCTGGAATCTATTTTCTTCTTTATGTTTTGCTCAGATGAAGTCTATCAACTCACTGGTTGCTAATTGCAGGTTTGTTATTTTTGTCATATAAAAGAGCAAGAAAATGTATTGTCTGTGATTAAAAAGGCATATTTAGCCTCAGCTACAGTCTTAAAACCCAACGGGAAAACCTTGTCTCAAATTAAAAATACAAACTGTTGTTGCCTTTGTAACTTTCTCTGGATAATAAAAAAAGATTCTCAGGCTGCTAGGGTAGAAAGTGAACACTTTCCCTATGTCCATAGCCATCTTTATTTCAGCCAATAGTATTGTGCAAGGGCATTCAGACTTCCACAATCCAAATGATGAGGGGCAGACATGTATTCACTGATTGACAAGTCAGAACCTGAGTTCCAGTCTTCACTTGCTGGGACTGCCTTGAGTGCACTTTGAACCCTGCATGTTCCACTCCTGAAGTGGCAGTGCTACAACCTCAGGCAACAGTATCGTCACAGAGGACCATTGGAGTCCTCTAGCACTAGAGAAAGATGACTGGCAGTGTGTTTAACTGGGAGGGTCACCATAGCTCAGGCAAGAGGTGAGATCATAAATAGAAGAAAATAACAAAACTGACCAGATTACTTCAGTGGTTTTCACATTGTGTTGCTTCACAGGTAGAGATGGTGGTGCCTTGGTTAATTTGCTGAAGGTGTCATACAGGTTCACCTTTTCAGGTAAAGGCAGTAATACTTATAATTTGGTTTTCTACTCTCTGAGCTTCCAAGAGCTGCTCATGGGACTGTTCAAATCTGTATCAATAGCCAGATTGGCTTTGTTCTCACTTTGTAAACACTGTCGAAAACCAACTCAGCTCTGACTACTCCCTAACAGACTGATAATCTCCTCCACCAGGTCCCAGATACCATTCAATATCTTCCATCTGCTTGAGTGTAAGTGTTTTTCCATACTTGCTGGAACCAATTCCAGGTACTGACCTTGTTAATAATAACTTCTGCTCTCTATTTAAACACTAAATTTTTCCCCAGTGACAAAGCATCTAAAAAACCTTCTGATCAGAAACTAAACCTGCAATTAACTCTCAGGACTGGCCTCATGAATAAACAAAAATTTGTTTCATCTGTTTCCCTTGAAGCACAAGCTATTGCCCACAGTCCAAAGTTCTCTTTAACTTACAGTTCCCAGTTCAGAGCTCCAAACCAAAATGGATAAGATAATAAAGTCAAAGTGATGAAAAAGCAGCAAGGGTTCTAACAAAGACTCTTCATTCTACAGGCCAGTGGTTTAATTGTCCCAGTTTAGAGAGATTGCACAGCCAGTCCTCAATATTAACAAGAGACTCTACAGATTGCTGTCTAATAGAGATTTCAGAACACCAGTGTTGGTGAGACTCCACTGGCTACAGTCTTATAGTGAACAGACAGGGTCTCTTTTACTGTCTGGCCCTGAGGTGTTATCAGTATATATTTTTGCTGTCAATTCTTTTAAAATTAGAAGTACCTTGTTCCTGGCAACATAATGAGTATTAAACTTAACTAACCACTCTGTCTTTGTCCAACTTGTTGTCATTTCTAAAGGATTTCACATTTACTTCTGGTTTCCCTAATCTAAATTATAAGAAGTTTAATGTAATATGAGCCTTTATTTCAAACTTCTCAGTCAGACAAGCAATTTGTAATTTGATGTGTTTAAATCCCAAGATATGAAATAAACACATTAAGGTATTAGTCGGTGTCATTGATGAGTGAAACAACAAATTCAATGTATTTCAAACTTCTTTCTCTCTGACAGAGGACTGTGAAGATTTACGTTCTTCATTAGTCCTGTGGATATCACCAAAACGATATCTTTGAGTAATTTACGTAGGAGGTACTTACAGCAATGTCTGGACAGGTGACTGGAATGATACCCATCATCTAAGGCAGGGCTTTGCAAACAGCTTGTACAGTCAGAGAATGGCAGTGAGGGACATGACAATAACAGGGTAACCAAGAGTGGGGTGATAGTGAGGGGGGTAACCATGACAGGGTGAAAGTGAGGGGGTGACAGTGAGGGATGTGATAGTGATGGATGTGATAGTGAGGGATATGACAGTGAGGGATGACTAAAAGGGGAATGGCAATGAGGGGGGTAAAATGACAGGGTGAAAGTGAGCGTGTGGCAGAGATTGTTGACAGTGATGGGATGGCACTGAGGAATGACAGCAACAGTGTAACAGTGGGGAATGTGACAATGCGGGATGTGATCGTGAGCAATGTGATAATGCGGGATCTGATATTGATGGACATGATAGTGAGGGATGTGACAGTGAGGGATGTGATAATGAGGGATATTATAATGTGGGATGGGGCAGTGAGGGATGTGATAATGAGGAATGTTATAGTGAGGGATGTGATAATGAGGGGTGTTATAGTGAGGGTTGGGATAATGAGGATGTGACAGTGAGGGACATGATAATGAGCGATCTGATAGTGAGAGATATGATAATGAGGAATGTGATAGTGAGGGATGTGGTCATGAGGGATATGACAGTGAGGGACATGATAATGAGGGATGGGATAATGAGGGATGTGACAGTGAGGGACATGATAATGAGGGATGCGATAATGAAATACATGATAATGAGGAATGTGATAGTGAGGAATGTGTCAGTTCCCGTCTCTGGCACCAGCTCTGATGCTTGTGTTATATTTCCTTTTAAACAAACAGATGAGTTTTCTTTCAAATAGTAAACATTGTACAGTGTACACGCACAACTCTATTGACCTATAATAAAATCTTTCAAGATGCATCCTAATGTAGAACCAAGTGATGGAGGTTGATTGAGTTACCTGCTCTTTAAGGCCAATTCATTTTCCTGTTAATGACAGAAAACATTGCTTTTTTTGGCCATCCTTAGAGTGAGTAATTTGGTGCGGTGCAAGGAAGCAATTGAGAGATCAAAAATACTCAGTTAATTAGCAAGTTCATGGAAGCTTTACATAAAGGACCTTCATGTGTCTAAAAATATGACCTAACCACTTTCAAAAAGTCAACTTTGTGCTATCATACCTGATGTTTACTGTGATTCACTAGTGTTCAGTTTTGCAAATAAATATTCATTAAGTGTAGTCATATTTAATAGCAGTGTATAATTATAACACTCGCCTCATACAGGAGGGAGGAACGGATGTCATTTTACACAATAAGTTCTGTAACTCCATTCCTTGATAAGAAAGTGTTGCTATTTTCTTCCTCTATATTCATACTCCTGAGCTTTAGATTCTGCTTTCATTTGCCTTGCTGCAATAAATAATGACTGTGCCATCACCCACAAATTATCGCTTAATGAAGGCGCTGTGGTTAGGTCACAACTTCTCAGCTGCGATTGGAGGACTCATCGGCTGTCAACCTCCTTCAGCCCCCTGTGGGCCCCAGTCTGAGACACACTCCCCCGTCTGAGGCAAAAACACAACACAACAATGGACCAGGAGCTGCCTTGCCACTTCATCCTGAACCGACCTGCTTAAGTTGGGTGGTGTTTCTGTCTTGGGGGCAGCCTCGGCCAGACAGGATATTGTCAGGATCAGGATAACAAGCTGGTATACCAGCCTCACCGGGTTAGTCACTGTGAACTGCGAGCAAATCCACAGGGAGTTGCACAGCCCTTAGCCTCAACTGGCATCAGTGCCATCCCAAGTAGTTAGTGGAATGGAGCGGGGCCAGTAAAAAGGAATTACAGTAACTCATGGGTTTAATGTAGATCTGACAGAGGCTTCCTGCTGTCTCGCACCTATTCTAGAGAATGGCAAAGTTACCATTCTGACGGCAACCTCCAACTCTCTCTGGGTTTGATCAGGTGCAAACAAATCCCCCTCTTTAGACCTAGCAGCATCTTCAGGCCTGTGTCCTAAACATTTATCTAGGAGGAGGATTGACCAAATGGCATGGAGCAGGAAATGAGCACAGGACTTGCCTGAAAAATAGTGGCACAGTGACTCAGTGATTAGCACTGCTGCCTCACAGTGCTATGGACCCGGGTTCAATGGCAGCTTTGGGTAATTGTGTGGAGTTTGCCTATTCTCCCCATGTCTGCGTGGGTTTCCTCCGGGTGCTCCAGTTTCCTCCCACAGTCCAACAATGTGCAGGTTAGGGTGAATTGGCCATGCTAAATTGCCCATAATGTTCAAGGATGTGTAGGTTAGTTGCATTAGTCAGGGGAAATATAGAATATAATAAGATAGGGGAATAGGTCTGGGAGGATTACTCTTCAGAGGGTCGGTGTGGACTTGTTGGGCCAAATGGCCTGTTTCCACACTGCAGGGATTCTATGAAACACCATCCACAATACTGGATGTTAAGGACTTAAGTACAGTCCAGTACGTCCTCAAGTCTTCAACCTGCATTGAATTTGACAGCCAACTTTCACACTCCTCATTGGGTAATTCTTGACATTTTCACCTTTTTAGCTTGGTGCTTCCTGTTTTTAGTCAATACCTTGCTTCTAAAACCTTAGCTTTCGCCCTGAAACGATTTGCCAAAAGTAGTTGCTGTGACAGTTTCTGCTACAAATGTTGACATAAAAGGGCGTTTATCACAGAACAAGCAAGACAAGTTTCCTTATGATTGTCAGTTGTGTGCGTCACTGGCCTCAGAAGCATCCTAGACATTGGATGCACCTTCCTACTTTGTATGGTGCCCTGCTAATTTTGATATTGGTTAGACCTCTTTTGGAATACTGTGTGCAATTCTGGTCTCCCTGCTATAGGAAGGATGTTGTGAAACTTGAAAGGGTTCAGAAAAGATTTACAAGAATGTTGCAAGGCTTGGAGGGATTGAGCTATAGGGATATGCTGAATAGGTTGGGGCTGTTTTCCCTGGAGTGTCGGAGGCTGAGGGGTGATCTTATAGGGGTTTATAAAATTATGAGGAGCATGGATAGGGTAAATAGTTAAGGTCTTTTCCCTGGGGTGGGAGTAGCCAGAACTAGAGGTCATAGGTTTAAGGTGAGAGGGGAAAGATTTGAAAGGGACCTAAGGGGCAACATTTTCACACAGAGAGTGGTGCATATATGGAATGAGCTGCCAGAGGAATTGGTGGATGCCTGTACAATTACCACATTTAAAAGTCATCTGGATGGGTATATGAATAGACAGGGTTTACAGGGATATGGACCAACTGCTGGCAAATAGGACTAGATTAATTTAGGGTATCTGGTCGGCATGGACAAGTTGGACCAAAGAGTCTGTTTCCATGCTGTACATCTGACTCTATGACTCAATGAATAGGGAGAGTATAGAGGGATATGTCAAATGCTGGCAAATGGGACTAGATTTATCTGGTCAGCATGGGCGAGATGGACTGAAGGGTGTGTTTCCATACTGTACATCCCTAAGATTTCTATGGCTCTATGAGATATACAATCTCTAATTTCCCTTGTTATGTCACAGTTGGGACAGCTTCGCCACTTTTTTTTCGTGTCAGACAGGAATGAACCATTACTGCAGTTCGTCCATGGACTCTTTTAAATATTTGCCATTGCCACTGATGTCCTTTTAATGAATGCTGACCATAGCCAGCTAGCATGAGCCCCTGGATTAACTAGGCCGTGACCATCCCCAGCCCACCTCACTCACTCTGTCCCTGTAAGTAACTCAATTATGGACTTTGGCACAGTTTCTGCTGTGCTTCACCTAAGACAGGGAGGCAACTCCCAGCAGGAAGCCTCTAGCTCAATCAGATTGAATCCTGGCTGTTGGTGCCATTTGAAACCACACACTTGCTACATGAGTTAACTCGCTCCCTCACCCAACTCCATCCAACATCTAGAGGCAATGACGAGGTGAAATCGAGTACTCTCATTTTCACGCATGGGTTTCAGGTTTCTGTACATTCAGCTGTGGGTGTGGCTGGATTGTTTCATCTAATCTGCATTTCTTAAAGGCAGCCTGCTCCTCTTAAAGGGGTCCTGTGTCCCCAAACTGATACTGCATGCTCACTGTCTGTGAAGGAATTGGCTACATGAGGAAATAGAGCACTGAAGGATAGACAGGCTCACAGGTTTCCAGGTATGGTGCTAGATGCATTAGGACAGAGGTGAATGAAAGGAGACATTGTTTCCACAGTAAGGCAGGACATGTTCAAGATACCCAGATTGCACTGGCATACAGCTCTGAAACAGACTATTCCGAGGATCAAGTCATCAGGCAGTGTGATTCCTGGAGTCTGACCCATGAGTCTGATCTCAGTGTCACAAAAGGTTCAACAATCTCATTTGAATGGTCAAGGTCAATGGATGTAGCGCCATCACATGGTTTCACCTACCCAGTGTTCCAGTCACTGCTCAGCAGTAGCGGAATAACGTTCTCCCCCACTCCAACCTCTGAGTATTGCAGAGGGACCTTGGATCAAGTGATCCGAGCTTGGTGTCAAGATTGCTGCCAATGCCAAGGCTTTGGATCTCTGCAACATCCAGGGGCCTACCGCCTGGCACACAGCCATCCAGGAACCCCAGGATGGCCAGGATTCCAGAGTGGCGGTGACTCCAATATGCACGAGTGCGCCCTGCTCCCTCAGGAATGACAGCGATCTTCTCCCCCGCTACTCCAAGACTCTTCTTGGTGGTGGTGTTCAGTCTGACCTGTGGCTCCCTCCAGTGAAAGTCAGGAGCTCTCCATCAGGCAGCTACACTGCAACAGCCACTGGGGTGGGAGCAGCGGGACAGGCAGAGGTACCCACTGGACAGGCACTAAGGCAAGTGGAAATTATTCAGCTTTGTGTGTATTACTGGATAGTTGCTCGATAACGTTGTCATGGAATGATTGTTTTGTTCGTGATTTCATCTCAGGATGTTGGCCAAAGTGGAACGCTGCAATGAAACATAACAGAGGAATTCAAAAGTGGAGAACTATGGAGAAAGGGTGAAAATGCAATGATGATGTCAACTACAAGATAGTCTTCTAGCTAATCCAGGACTGTATCTGGATCAGAACCCTGGAATTCCCTCCCTAAAGATAGTGTGAGCCAACCTACAGTGCATGGACTGCAACGGTTCAAGAAGGCATCTCCCCTCCACCGCCTCAAGGGCAACTAGGGACATGCTGGCCGAGCCAGTGATACCCATGCTCCATGGGTGATTACATAAAAAAAGGAAGGGACTTTCTTCTCTCATACTGGACCAAACAGGACCTGGAATTTCTTACAATTAAAGCAAATAATGGCAGAGACCCTCACCACAAGTGCCACCTCATAAAGCATTATGAGCTGACACATGTATATGTCATACATTGTGCTTGGCTGTGGTGGAGCTACAAAATATGTTCCCTAAAGACCCTGGTTGTATAACCTAAAAAAACCCCAGTGTCAATAGCCTTAGCACCCATTTTACATTCACAGTGGGCCCACTGCTACTTAGGCAGGTACTAGCTTCCTGAAGGATCTGATTGCTCCGGAGAAGGGCCCTTTTAAACAGGGAAATCACATCCTGTTGGGTAAACGGAAAACAACTGATGTTTTGGGTTGCAAGTGTTCCAGTCCTTCACTACCACCAGCGGGACATGGAATAGACCTAAAGACAGTGAGTGCCAACTTAGCTTCACGGGAGCATGGATGAGCAGAACTATTTCATCGGAACCCACAAAATTAATCTGCATGGCAGCCAATTCAGGAGCACCCTCCCAAACGATCACAATACCAATGTAAAGCAGGGAGAGGGCTGTGGAGTGGGGTGGGGTGAGTGTGGGCAGGATGGTCGGTGTATATTCGATGGGCCAAACTGGTCTGCTGCCACTCTGTAGGGATTCAATCGTTCTACAATTCTAGAATCATAAAGCATGGAAACAGACTATTTGGCCCAACTCATCCATGCCAAGTTGGGGTTTCCGAAACTAAACTAGTCCCATTTGCCTACATTTTGCCTATATCCCTCTAAACCTTTCTTATCCATGTAACTGTCCAAATGTTTTTAAGTGTTGTAATGGTACTTGTCAGTACCACTTCCTCTGGCAGCTAGTCCATATGGTCTGTGTGTAAAAGGTTAATAACCTAGCAATAATACCATCCGGCCATCATCTACTTTAATAATACCTACTCTCACCATCTCAAGACATCTCACAGTGTCACACTATCATAGTAACCTCATTTTTCGAATGTAGGAAGAGAAAGTGTTGAAAGTAATTAGCAAGTCCCTAGCATCTGCGGAAAAAGAAATAGAGTTGACATGTCAAGTCAAATATGCCTTTTCTTCAGCGCAGTCTACAATTTTTTATTTAGTCACAGGACAAGGGCATCACTGGCCAGGCTAGTCAGCCACCTTGCTGTGGGTCTGGAGTCACATGTCGGTCAGACCAAGTAAGGATGGCAGTTTCTTTCCCTAAAGATCATTAGTGAACCAGATAGGTTTTTCTGACAGTGGTCTCATGGTCATCATTAGACTGTTTATTCCAGGTTTTTTTTTAACTGAATTCAAATTCCACCATCTCTTGTGGCAGGATTTGAACCTGGCTTCCCAGAACAGTACTTGGATTAACAGTCTTGTGATAATGCCACTGGCTTGTTCCCTCCCCCTCCCTTCAGTTCTCCTTATTCTTCCAATAACAGAAGTGGGACTTGAACCCACAGCCGTCTGACTCAGAGCCAAGAATGTCACCCATGGAACTAAAGCTGACAAATAAAGAGAAGGGAGCTTCCCCATGGACTCTTTGGTACATCAGTTCACAAAGAGCAATTTGCATTTTTGACACAAAGTAATGTTAATTTGAGAGTCTCGCTTCTTGCTCTCTGTCATTCTTTACTTTGCATTTTTTGAAAGGAAACCAATTGAGATACAACTGACGCAGAATCATTGATCAAAGAGAGGAATGGTTGCTGTGCAAAATACCTCTCAGTTGATTGGAAGCTCTACGCAAAACATGCGAGGTGGAATTGTGCAGCGAGAGAATGATCCAGTGTATGGGGCCTGGCTCCGAGAGCAGCAGATCAGATGTAACTTTTCCAAAGCAGACAGTCCTGGTTGTGAAGTCAGTTCAGGAGCCGACATCCATCATTTGATTGAAGACATGGTGGGCAGACAGTTGACAAAGGTCAGAGTCTTGTCCTGCCCAGGCTACGTGACTTTAAGAAATTAAAGAGAAATCCAATGAAAGAAATCACTCAACACTACAGCTCAGCATTGAGAAATGGCAATGTCACTATTTGCTGCCTGAGGGAACAGGTGGAGAAAAAAATTGGAAAGCTATATTTCCCACTGGATCCTCAGTATCACTGGGATGGTATGCAAGGCACTCTACTCTTGCCCATTCTGACAGTGGTCAGAAAAAACGGTATGTTAAAGATGCATCCTTCCCGCCAAAGCAATCACTTACTTGGATGACATTGTCAAAGTGTTGGCGCAAGCACAATTGGCCTTCTCTTTGGGTGCTTGAAGATCCTATGATTTTGAATGAAGGTGCAGTAAGGCTGTAAGCAAAAGGGCAGTGGGAAGCCAGGGGATTGGGAAGCCCACAAAGACCAACAGAGGACAACTAAAAAAAAAAGAATTAGGAGGGCGCAGACCAAAGATGAGGGTAAGCTAGCCAGTAACATAAAAGAAGATTGCAAGAATCTCTTTAGCTATATGAAAGGTAAGAGAGAGACAAAAGTGTAGATTCGGTCACTGGAGAATGACACTGGAGAAGTAGTAATGGGGAGCAAAGAAATGGCATGGCATGTGGAAATAAAATTGCCAAAAAATGGCAAGTACTTTGCATCAGTCTTCACTGTGCAAGACACGAGTAATTAATAATTTGGGCAGCACGGTGGCACAGTGGTTAGCACTGCTGCCTCACAGCGCCTGAGATCCGGGTTCAATTCCCGACTCAGGCGACTGACTGTGTGGAGTTTGCACATTCTCCCCGTGTCTGCGTGGGTTTCCTCCGGGTGCTCCGGTTTCCTCCCACAGTCCAAAGATGTGCGGGTCAGGTGAATTGGCCATGCTAAATTGCCCGTAGTGTTAGGTAAGGGTAAATGTAGGGGTATGGGTGGGTTGCGGGTCAGTGTGGACTTGTTGGGCTGAAGGGCCTGTTTCCACACTGTAAGTCTAATCTAACATCTCAAACATTTAAGAGAATGGGTGGGGGGGGGGTGGTGCTAGGTGGTGCAGAGATGAGTAGGTAGCCATCACCAAGGAAAAGGTGCTAGAAAAATTGAAAGGGCCAATTGGAGTACGCCCCAGAGTACTATAGGAGATAGCTGAACAACTAGTAAAGGCTTCAGTGGTGTAAGTTCAGGAATTACTGGAGTCAGAGAGGGTCCTAGAGGACTGTAAAATTGCTAGTACCACCCCCCCCCGCCCCCCCACCATTTAAGAAGGGAGTGAGGCAAAAGACAGGAATTACAGACTGATTAGCCTGCCCTCACTTATTGTTAAAATTTTCGATCCCATTATGAAGGATCAGTTTTATGAATACTTGGATGTGTTTGATAAAATAGTGCAAACTCAGCATGGTTTCACCGAGGGGAGATCATGCCTGATAAATCTGTGAGACTATTTTGAGGACAATATGAGTTGGTTAGACCAAGGATGTTATCTACTTGGACTTTCAGAAGACCTTTGACATGGTGCCTCACAGGAGGCTGCTGAGTAAGATAAGGGCCCATGGTGCTGGCATGGATAGAAGATTGGCTGGCAGAAAGCAGAGAGTGGGGATAAAAGGGTTCTTCTCAGGATGGCAGCCAGTGACAAGTGGTGTTCCACAAGGCTCCGTGCTGGGACCACAACTTTTCACTTTATACATTAACAATCTAGATGAAGGAACTGGGGACATTCTGGTTCAGTTTACTGATACTAGAATAGGTAGAGGGACAGATAGTATTGAGAAGGCAGGGAAGCTGAAGAAGGATTTTAACAGATTAGGAAGAGGTGAGCAAAGAAGTGGCAGATGGAGTACAACGTGGGAAATTGGGAGGTCATGCACATTGGTAGGAAGAATAGAGGCACAAACTATTTTCTAAATGGGGAGAGAATACAGAAGACTGAAGTGCAAAGGGACTTGGGAGTCCTAGTCCAGGATTCTCTTAAGGTTAACTTGCAGGTTGAGTCAGCAGTTAGGAAGACAAATACAATGTTGTCATTAATCTTGAGAGGACTTGAATATAAAAGCAGGGATGTGCTACTGAGACTATAAGGCTCTGGTCAGACCACATCTGGAGTATTATGTGCAGTTTTGGGCATCATATCTCAGGAAGTAGGTCCAAAGATGTCCAAAGAATGAAAAGCTTAACAAATGAGGAATGCTTGAGGTTTATACTCGATGGAGTTTAGAAGGATGTGGAGGGGGGGAGCAGGGAATCTAATTGAAACTTACAGAATACTGAATAGCTTAGGCAGAGTGGTCATTGTGAAGATGTTTCCATTGGTGGGAGACATTAGAACCCTAGGGTCCAGCCTTAGAGTAAAGGGAAGACCTTTTAGAATGTAGATAAGGAGAAACTACTTCAGTCAGAGAGTGGTGAGCGTATGGAACTCATTGCTACAGAAGACTGTGGAGGCCAGGTCATTGAGTATATTTAAGACTGAGATAGATAGGTTCTTGAGTATCAAGGGGGTCAATGGTTACAGGGAGAAAGTGGGACAATGGGGTTGAGAAACTTATCAGCCATGATTGAAGGGCAGAGCAGACTCGATGGGTTGAATGGCCTAATTTCTACTCTTATGATCTTATGGGAGTTGAACCCATTTTCTCAGAGCCTGCACATCTGCAATACAAGTTTGGTGATGTTACTGCGATGCTACCATTTCATCAACAGCACCTCCTATTCCATTCACCACTTTCCTCCCTTCTAACCTGTCACAGGGAGGCCAGAAGGGGTACAGGCAAGTTAGGTCAGTGGGCAAGGATCTGGCAAACGGAGTATTAAGCAACAAAATGTGAAACTGGCAGTATTGTCAGCAACAAGCATGAAAATAGTGAGAGATTGCAGAGCTCTGAGTTTAGAGGGATCTATGTGTCCCCGTGCATGAATTGTGGAAGGTTGCAGGTATGGCAAGTAAATAGGAAAGCTGATAGAATGTAATTGTTTATTGTGAGCGGAATTGAATGCAGAACATAAGAAGTTATCCTTCAGTTATACAGGGAAATTGTGAGACCGCATTGGGAGTATTGTGTACGATACTGAGCTCTTTATTTGAGGAAGGCTGTAAACGTGGTGGAAGTGGTTCAGAGAAAGCTCATTAAACAAGTGCCTGAAATGGTCAGGTTGTCTTATGAGGAAAGGTTAGACAGATTGGGCTTGTAACTATTGGCGTTTAGACCAGTAAGAAACAATTTGATTGAAACATATAAAATCCTGAGGGATAAGACCCAAGGAGCAACTTTTTCATGCAGAGGGTGGTACGTGTATGGAATGAGTTGCCAGAGGAAGTGGTGGAGGCTGGTACAAATGCAACATTAAAAAGGCATTTGGATGGGTATATGAATAGGAAGGGTTTGGAGGGATTTGGGCCGGGTGCTGGCGGGTGGGACTAGATTGGGTTGGGATATCTGGTCGGCATGGACGGGTTGGACCGAAGGGTCTGTTTCTATGCTGTACATCTCTATGACTCTTGAGGGAAGATCAAAAAGTCACTGTTTAAATAAAAGCTGTCACCCATTTATGAGAAAAAGATGAGAAGAATATTTTTCTCACAGAAGAATTCTCTTTCTTAAAAGGGAGCAGAGTCTTTCAGATATTTTAAGACAGGAGTAGATAGATTTTTGATGAGCGGGGGGGGGAGTGAATGATTTATTGTCACTTTTACTCTACAGTGAGCAACGCGGTAAAATATAGTGAAAAGCTTTGACTGTCACCACAATCCAGCGTCATTTGAATACTTCAAGAGTACAAAGAATAAAAAGGCAAAGCCCACCATAGTCCCCAAGCCCTGAGCCATCTGACCAATGCTATCTGCACTGCCCTCTCACACTGCAGCCATCAATATCAGAGTCGCCACTCTTCAGGTACCATTTCTTCATGCTGGGCCCAGCTCGCCATTGGGCCACCGATGTCGAGTCCCAGGCTGGAACCACACTCACTCCTCAATTAGGAGTCCCCCCAATCCAGGCCCACCACAGCCAGGAATCCCCCTGCTCCAGGCCCACCACAGCGAGGAATCCCCCTGCTCCAGGTCCACCACAGCCAGGAATCCCCCTGCTCCAGGCCCACCACAGCCAGGAGTCCCCCCGATCCAGGCCCACCACAGCCAGGAGCCCCCCTGCTCTAGGCCCTCCACAGCCAGGAGCCCCCCTGCTCCAGGCCCACCACAGCCACGAGTCCTCCTGCTGCAGGCCCACCACAGCCAGGATTCCCCCTGATCCAGGCCCACCACAGCCAGGAGTCTCCATACTCCGGGCCCACCACAGCCAAGAGTCCCCCAGCTCCAGGCCCACCACAGCCAGGATTCCCCCCGATCCAGGCCCACCACAACCAGGAGTCCCCCAGCTCCAGGCCCACCACAGCCAGGAGTCTCCTCCTTCCCGGGCCCACCACAGCCAGGAGTCCCCCTGTTCCAGGCCCACCACAGCCAGGAAGTCCCCCTGTTCTGGGCCCACCATAGGTGGGAGATCCTAGCTCCACCACCAGGCCAGGGTGCTGCCTTGGCAAGAGTCACACTGCCCTCTACAATGTCACTCCCTCTGCTTCCACCGACCCATGAAGAAGACGAAGAGAAAGAAAAAGAACAGAGACACAAAGGGTAAGGAAAGATGGGAGGAAGCAGCTACCTGGAGCGAGCAGACCCAAGAGCCTGAGTGCTGCCTACCTTGCTGGCTCCACCATCTTGTGTGGAAAGTTATTGTGGTAGCTGTGACTGTTTAGTAAACAGCCTGGACCAGGAGAAAGCCTTTGACAGGATATCGCATACATATATGAGGGATATTCTCTCCAAAATGGGCTTTGGGGAGGAAATCTGTAATTGGATCAGACTGCTCTACACCAACATTGTCAGTGCAGTCTCAATCAATGGGTGGTAATCAGATAGCTTCCCAGTCAGATCTGGAGTCAGGCAGGGCTGCCCTCTCTCTCCTGCCTTGTTTGTGTGCTGCATAGAGCCATTTGCCGAGTCCATCAGGAAGGATGCGAGCCTGAGAGGGGTGACAATTCCTGGCAGCGGGGGCCTGCAGGTTAAGGCCTCCCTGTACATGGATGACGTTGCCATTTTCTGCTCGGATCCGCTGTCCGTGCACAGACTCATGTGCATATGTGACCAGTTCGAACGGGCCTCAGAGGCCAAAGTAAACCAAGGCAAGAGCGAGGCCATGCTCTTCGAGAACTGGGCCAATCAATCCTCGATCCCCTTCACCGTCAGGACCGACCACCTGAAGGTGCTGGGTATTTGGTTCAGAGGGGCTGGGGCGTGTGCCAAATCCTGGGGGGAGCGTATCATGAAAGTGAGGCAGAAACTGGGCAGATGGAAGCTACGCTCGCTCTCCATCACGGGAAAAAACCTGGTCATCAGGTGTGAGGTACTATCAGTGTTGTTATGTGTGGCACAGGTCTGGCCTATTTCCAGAACTTGTGTTGCTGCAGTCACCGGGGCCATCTTCCATTTTGTATGGAGATCAAAGATGGACCGTGTCCAAAGAGACTCAATGTATAAAGATCTGGGCAATAGGGGAAAAAATACAACCTATGCTACCCTCACCCTGATGGCTACCTTTGTGTGTGGCTGCATCAAGCTGTGCCTGGATCCCCGGTACGCAAACACAACGTGTCACTACGTACTGAGGCTCTACCTATTCCCAGTGTTGCGAAGGATGGGCCTGGCCTCGCTGCCGCGGAACGCTCCGAGTAGTTGGATTGTTCCGTATCACTGTCTTTCGTGGAGAAATTTATGAAGAAAAACACCTTTGACCACAAGTCCATCAGGAAGTGGCCAGCATGTAGTGTCCTTAAGACCCTTCGGGAAAAGGAGAGGATGGATCCTCTCGAGCAGTTCCCTGAGCAGACTGTCAAAGCCATTTGGCAGAATGCCTCATCGCCAGAACTTTCCAACGAGCACCAAGGTATGGCTTGGCTGGTCATGAGAAGGGCTCTGCCTGTGAGATCCTTTATCACGGCCGGACTCTCAGCCGCACCACACACTGCCCTCGAAGCGGCTGCGGGGAGGACAAGACTGTCACACACCTCCTTCTGGAATGTGCCTACGCAGAAGAAGTCTGGAGAGGAATGCAGTGGTGTTTGTCAAGGTTCGTCCCGAACAGCGCCGTGACGCGGGACTCCGTGCTCTACGGTCTGTTCCCCGGGACGCACACCGAGACGAACATCAACTGTGCCTGGAGGATCATCAACTCTGTGAAAGACGCGCTTTGGTCTGTCCGAAACCTGTTGATCTTCCAGCTGAAGGAGCTGACCCCGACTGAGTGTTGCGGACTGGCACATTCCAGGACTATGTGTTGAGGGACGCACTGAAGCTTGGGGCAGCTGCCGCGAAGGCACGGTGGGAAAGACCACTGTGTAATGCATGCCTGCCTAAGAAGAACAGGGGGCCCACTCAGTAAGTGGGCTCCGCTGACGCCTCAGCTAAACATATGCATTGTAAACGTACAGACCTATATATACGAATGATTACTCTATCTCTGTATGCAAAGAAATGGAATGTTTACGTATGTATGGCATGACCAATTGTACAGATCATCAAAATATTTTTATGAATAAAGTATATTTTTGAAATTAAATATACTAGAAATGTAACACTGTAACTGGCAACATGACATCAGTAATATTCTATTGCAATTACAAATGTGACTTGGTAACAAGAAAAGTATCACAGCAACCAGCAATGTCGCACCATGACCAGCACTGTGACCATATACAGAGGAACCTCGATTATCCGAATATCAATTATCTGAATTTTGGATTATCCGAAAAAGATCACAAGGTCCCAATAGAAACATTACATCAAAGAGGTGTTTCAGCACTGATTGTGTCTTTTGTTTACAATGATCAAAAATGAACTCAGCTCACTGAACTGCTCAGCAGGTCAGGCATGATGATTCCTGAAGAAGGGCTCCTGCCCGAAACATTGATTTTCCTGCTCCTCGGATGCTGCCTGACCTGCTGTGCTTTTCCAGCACCACTCTAATCTAGATTCTCACCTCCAGCATCTGCAGTACCCACTTCTGCCTTGCTGAAATGCTCGGCTCACGGGTGCTGATGGGAAGGCGGAGGCAGGGGGGGCAGGTCAGAAGGGGGGGTGCGAGAGAGTGGGTGAGGGGCAAATGAAAGGCAGTATTGGATGGGGTTGGGGGCGGTCGGACGGGGGGGCGGCGGGGTTGTCGTGACAGATGGGACCACAGGGTTGGGGGCCGAAGGCGGGGTGGGATTGGGGGCGTGGACATAGGGCAGAAATTAATGGAGCTGGGGGGAGAGTCATGTGGACGGGGGTGGGTGCTGAAGGCAGGGTGGGGTTGGGGGCGGAGAGGCTTGGACAGCGTTGTGACAGGCAGGGGGTGGGGTTGGACAGGATTCGGAGCAGGCAGGGGGCGGAGTTGAATGACCTTGGAGCGGGCAGGGGGTAGGTTTGGATGGGGTAGGGGGCAAATAGGGGCCACTGAGGTTTGGGGGCAGCCTCGATGCCTGGGGAGCGGACTTTGCAAGTGCTCACTGTGTCAATCCCATTGAACTGATTTGGTGGTGGGGGAGGGGGAGGGAAGAGGGTGGGGGGAGGGGGTGTGATGCTCAGCAATGCTGCAAGTTCCTTACACACAAGTGTGTGTCTGCTCAGAAACAAACCCTGAGACAAAGAGAGGGAGCAAGGAAGGCAGAATGAGGAAAAAGAGAACTTTGGAAAACTCTGAGCCCCAGAGGAGAGCCATTGAATCAATTAACCAAATAATCAATTATTTGAATGAAATAGTGCCTGCCCATCTCATTCGGATAATCGAGGATCCTCGTCGAATAATGGAAATGTTGATCTCTAAGCAGAAAAACTACACACTAACTGAAATACCACAGTCTAACTAGAAATGTTGGATCGTAACTAGAAATGTAACCCTATAACCAGTAATATGGTCCTGGAACCAGCAATGTCATGCTATAACTGATAATGTAGAACTGTAACCAACAATATCACACTATGGGAATGTAACACTATAACTAGCAATGAAAAATTGCATTGTTACTGGAAATGTGACACTGTAACTAGAAATGTGACACTTTAACCAGCAATGTGACACTTTAGGTGACAATATTACACTGTAAATAGCAGTAAAATGTCACATTGAAACCAGGTAACTACACACAGTAACCATTACTATCGTTTTAAATGATAATGTCACTCATTACCGGCAATATCACAGAATAACCAGCAATGCCACATGCTAACTGGCAAATGTTGCCTGTAACCAGAAAACCATCCTATAGTGTAATGTCACACTGTAACTGGAAATAAGACACTACAATGACCAATGTCAGCCTGTAACGGAAATGTCAAATAATGACTTAATGTTGCACTTCAACCAGCATTTTAGATTGCAGAGGCTTAACTCAAACCTCTCTTTTCTTTCTCCAGGATTCTAGAGTATGTTCGCTATTTAGTTCACTATTTGAATTTGTCAGCTTCCTTCTCCTTGAACATTTGAAACGATCTTTATGGTGGCCGGACCAATCCTACTGATATATATGCATTCTATTTTCAGATAACAATTAGAAGCATGAGCATTAACCAGGTGTAACTTTTGCTCAAACCACAGGATGCTGCAACCAAGCGTAAAAACCCCTTCCCCCCCTACTCCCAACCCCTCCCCAACCTTCAGCAACTTCCTAGGATCAGCAAAGTCAGCACAGACCTTGAATGGATCTCAGAACCTTACAACTTAAGTTACAGGGGCAGTCAGTTGACTTGTGTTGATTCATTTATTTTCACATCTGTGTGATAATAATAGCAAGTCAAAGCATGGGAGCTGCGAGATCACGGGGAACACATTTCCCCACTGTCTTCAAATTTCTTTGTTCAGTTTATTGATACAAGGAAATATGGCAGCAAAATATTCAGGGACTGAACTGCTCTGTGTTTGCAATATGATAAATATGAAACTCATACTGTTCTGGTGAAATGTGTTCCCCAGTGAGAGCATCAGTTATAATGAAAGTGCAGGCAGTGCACAGACTCTGTGAGGAGCAGAGGCACCAGAGCTCAACTAGACGATTGCACAATCTAGTAGTGTCTAATGAAAACTCCCGTCAATCTTCTGGAGGCAATTACAGAAATGAAGCTCTTCTGAATGTTGTCTGAAGCATTCTTCCTGAACTGTGTTCATTTAATCTTTAGTAATTGAAAGCATAATCGGAAGTGCAGATCTGTTACCTGCAGTTCTGCGAGATCATAATCCCACTGTGGTAGTCTGACAATCTCAAAGAATCATAAATACAGCACCGAAAGAGTCCATTTGGCCCCTCATTGAATCTCCTGCCAGAATTGCCACTTGACCACTGTTTCCACTATCTACCCTCTGAATGTTGAAGGATGAAGCCCCTTCCAGCCTTTTTAGGCTTACTCATAGACTCACTACAGTGTGCAAACAGGACAATTGGCCCAACAAGTCCACACTGACCCTCTGAAGAGTAACCCACCCAGACCCATTCCCCAACTCTATATTTACCTCTGACTACTGCACCTAGCCTACACATTCCTGAACACTATTGGCAATTTAGCACGGTCAATTCACCTAACCTGTACTGTGGGAGGAAACCCACGCAGACTCGGGGAGAATGTGCACACTCCACAAAGACAGATGCCCGAGGCTGGAATCGAACCCGGGACCCTGGCACTGTGAGGCAGCAGTGCTAACCACTGAGCCACTGTATCACCCTCATCTCAGCACTGCTTTGGGTGGGGAGGAGGTGGCAGCAGGACCGGAGTACTGGCAGGGTGTGACAGAGGACTCCTCTGCCTCTATTCCTACTCCAGAAACATTATCCCTTTGTGGCTCAGTCTGAACTAGGGCTTGGCATTGATTTGCTTTGCCCAGGGGTGCTGTTGTCAGTTGGATTCCTGCTGTCAGACGAGTGCACGTCATGTGCAAGACAAGATTCATTTTGCTGGGAAGATCACAGAGAGGCAATACAAGACAAAGGTACAGCTCTCAAGAAATTGCAGGAGCACAGGGACTTGGAGGTACAAGTGCCAAAATCATTGAAAATGGCAGAACAGATTGAGAGAGCTGTTACTAAAGCATACAGTACCATAGGCCTTGTTAATAAGGAGCATGGACCACAAGCAGATAGCTTAAAATTGTGTAGAGCTCTACAAAACACTGACCTAGCCTCAACTGGACTACTGAACTTGGTTCTAGGCAGCCCACTTTAGGAAAGGCATTTTAATGAGTGTGTAGAAAAGATTCAGAAAAAGTTGGTCCTGGATTGGAACTTCACGTAGAAAGATAAATTGGAGAACGTAGCACTGTTTTGCTTATAGAAGATGAGAGAGAGGAGATTTGATAGAGGTATTCATAATCAGGGAATCGAAAGAAGCTGTTCCCCTTGGTAGAAGGTTGAAGAATAAGAGGGCCGAGTTGTACAATAATTGGCCAAAGTAGCTATGGCAACATGAGGAAAAAGCTTATTTAACACGCGAGGAGTTAAGATCTGGTCTGCACTGCCCGACAGTATGGTGGAGACAGCTTCAAACGAGACACCCTAAAGAGAATTGGATTATTATCTGAAAAGGGAAAGTATTCAGAGTTATGGGGAAAGGTAAGAAGTGGCCCCAGGGGAAGTGCTCCTTCAGAAGGCTAGCACAGACATGAGTGGTAGAATGGTCTCCTTCTGAGCTGTAACCATGCTGTGACTCATGGTTCCTAGCTGGAGGATAACAAGATGCTCAGTGGTTAAAATGAAAATGTTTGAAAATCTTTTGATAATGAAGAATTTCCCGAAACTGAGCAATTAGCGTTCTCTGAATCAAATCAATGAACACTGTTGGAGATCAGGCAGCGGGAATGAAAAGCAAGGGAAAAGAGAGGAGGGTATTAGGAAGGACAGAGGAGAGAGAAAGATTTCCACATAACTGAGTCAGGGATAAAAGAAACAAACTTAGTTGTGATGGTAATGGGAATGGGAAGATTGCTATGGCGGGGGCAGGGGTGGGGAGGACGGGGGGTGGGAGGAGAATGTTCCAATGGGAAAGACCCTAATAAAGGAAAGGTGGAAGCTGGAGGAATGATAGGCAGAATCTGATCACTTTGTTTGCCCCCATTTCATGGAGTTTGAAGCAACTTGGATTAACATGTAGGCTACTTTCCACCTTGCTAAACTCGAAGCTGGGATGGAAGCATTGCCATCTGCAGGAACACAATACAAAGTCAAATCAACAAATTGGTTGAGCTAAATTTGCTTTGATTCATGTACAGATTGTAATGCATATTGTGGAAGAATCTTACATGTACTTGAGACCAGATACTACACACTTAACATGAAGTGAGTTTCTCTTGAAATCATTTTCTGAATAAAAGTGCATAAACAAGGAAAGTTTTCAGGAGTCCTGATGAAACCTTTCAGCTTCTATGAGCAGGATGAACTCCTGAGAGAAAGTGAGGATTGAAGATGCTGGAGATCAGAGTCGAAAAGTGTGACACTGGAAAAGCACAGCAGGCCAGGCATCATCTGAGGGGCAGGAGAATCAACTCCTGAGAACTACAAGTACCATTTTAGCCCAGAAGACAATGACCTAGGAAACAAACCAACTTTCTTGGAAAGAGTATCAAGCTGCAGCAAATAACAGTTTTCTGACAAGCCATCTTGAGCTGTTTGTAAAAACAAACCCATTTCACTTCCATAT
This sequence comes from Hemiscyllium ocellatum, assembly GCF_020745735.1. Classification (NCBI taxonomy): domain Eukaryota; kingdom Metazoa; phylum Chordata; class Chondrichthyes; order Orectolobiformes; family Hemiscylliidae; genus Hemiscyllium; species Hemiscyllium ocellatum. The sequence continues at coordinate 65,368,839 of NC_083414.1, forward strand.
TTTGGTGGAGTCACAATGTTTCTTTATATAGCATTGATCTGTAAATAAATTTGGGCAATAGCTTTAGCCTGCATATAACAATCTAGCAGGGTAACATTGTCATGTTAATTGAGCTGATGGGACATTGCCATTTATTACCTCCCAGCAAGCTTTATGCCTCATTTCGGTGTCACATTTTAAACAGACTAATTTGGATTCTAGTCCCACTCCAGGCAAAATCCAGGCAAGCCCTTCTTATTTGAATAGTTGTCATGTCATTCTTCAAAGAAAAAGAGAAGCACCAGGCCCAGCATCTATATCAGTATTTAGCCCTCACAAAATAACATCATTTGTTCATGAGCATATTTTTGGGAACTGGTTGTGTGCAAATTTAGCCAACACATTTCCTAAATAGCAAGAACAATTACACTTCAAATAATGCTCCACAAGCTGACATTGTGAAAGCTGCGATGCACACATAAATCTTTTTTATTTTTCTTTATATGCAAATAAGGCTGGACTATAATTTTAGCTTGCATGCAGTACTCTAGTGAGTAACATTGGCATACCAACTGAGGGGATGGGAAATTGTGGCGGCGGTTCCTTTATAATCTTCTGCAAACGATGCAACATGTTTCAGGGATACATGTTAGGCTCGGGCTAATCTAATGAAAACATGACAAGGAATAAATAAAAACAGCAGGGTTCAGTTCATATGAGACTCAGTCAACTTAATTATTGTCAAGTAGGGAGGAAAGGAAGGACCTCGAAAACTTATTGGCGTCTGACACCACTGGGGAGCTGCAGTGGGTTCACTTTGTAAAGCATGTAATCTCATGAGGTGACATGAACAATGCCAAGGGACGTCCCCTCCAAATCACTACAATAAACCTTACACTTAATCTGCTGCTTATTTGCAATGATGTGACACCTCTCCTCTTTAAATGGGTCAACAAAAAGAGAAAGCAATTACTGTCAGCAGCAAAGAGTCTCTCCACAGTCTCGTGGTTTAATCTACACTTAATTTGCAGAGTTAGGCTCATGAAATTAAATGGCCATGCAGAAAATATCGTCTCTTTGCCTTGAGGTTTGTCTCCATGGAGACGGCATGCTGCAAAGTTTGGATTGTAGTGGCGCACACCATGAATGGCACGCAGAGCACAGGAGGTGACATGAACTGAGTAATGGGAACCCGGATTGTACCTCTGCCGGTCCAACTTCTTCAGGGATACCTCCCCAAGGCTGGCCAGTGCTTATCTGGGGACAGTCACAAGGGGCTTTTGTACTGGTTGTCCAGACTAGAATCTCATTGATGCGTCATTTATGTGATTCGGTCCAAAGGTTTCCATAGTTGGGTTTTATGAGGGGCAGACTCTACAGCATTGACCTTTGTATTCCTTTCAAATGGGTGACAAGCAGGAATGATTGGCACGGACTGGATGTGCCAAAGAGCCTGTTTCAATGCAGATGTCTTACATATCCAAACAAACTGGGGTCGGTCAGTGTTAATGCTTTGGAGACTCAATATTTCAACCCAGCTAACTTCACTCCCTGTGGAAGACTGGTCAGGGGAAAGCAGTACAAATAACAAGATGTCACTCGATACGTGGTAGATTGAAGCTACCTCTTTGTGAGCGGTGTCCCCACTAATACCCTGACATCATAGACCTTAGCCTTCTTGTTCTGTTCAACCGTTCTTTTAAATCAAAGCAAATAAATATTTTAAGCCTTTAGCACATTTACCGCAACAAAAATCTAGCAATCTCAGTTTTAAAATGTTCATTTGAAACCACCCCAGTCTCAGCAGCATTTTGTGGGGCCAGAGTTCTAAATCTCCACCGGACTACCGGACTGTGTGTCTGGTGGTTCCCGGAACCACCCAGAATGCCTGGCTCTCGGCTGATGGTTTGCTCTGTGCTTCCCAACGAGAGGGGCAGGTTTCTCTCTGTCTCCTCTCTGTTTTGAATCACCTTAGCACTCCAACCAGATCATCTTTGAACCTTTCATACCCAATGGAATGTATGGAAAGCTCCCTCATAGTGAGATGATCCCTGGTTTATATGGAAAAGGGAAGTAAAATTCATAAAGGGCCTGTGATGCTCATATCAGAAACTTAGCCTATCGTGAATACTGTGGTTACATGGGCTGATAAAAGGTTAGGTGCTCTGTAGCAAGTGAAGACAAGAGCAACCCAAATGCATTTTGCACCTCTTATGACCCCTTCCAGGGGACAATCTGAACATCTGAATGGTGCAGGGTCTGAGGCAAGTACAATACAAGGTTTCAATCCCTGAGTGACACGAGCAAACTTGTTGAGCAAATATATTCAGTGCTCTGAACTCCTACAGGGTAGAAAAGGTGCTTCCAGCATTTAGCAGCTGGCAACACCAGAAGAGTTAGTCAGTGACAACGATTTGAAGTTAGTTTCCTGTTTATTGCTGCACACTCAGCCCTGTCATTTTGCTTGAGTGTGGGATCACTGATACGTGTTTTTAAAATTTTGAAGAGGAAACTGTGCAAAAAAAATGACAGAAGGGAGAACATAGGACAAGTCGTATATGCACTTACCAGAAATCTCAAAACAAGCTGCAAATTTCTAGAAATTCATCTATACATTTTTACTGCCAGTTTTGAAAACTAGTCACAGCTATAATGTGGGAAATACAATAGCTGGCGTGAACACAATAAGCAACTACAAAAGCTCTTTTATTGATGTTAATTAATATTGAGCGAAGACATCAGGAATAAATCCCCTGCTCTTTGAAATAACACTGCAGAATATGTAACATCCATTTGAAGAGATAGGCAGGGCTTTGATTTAACATCTCATCCAAAAAGCAACACCTCCACCCCTCCTACACTGGAGCAGTAATCTTAATGCTTAATGGAAACCACAAACTTCAAAATCCAAGATTAGAGAGGTACCCACTGAGCCTGTGTACTACAATAGATCACTGTTTGACTTCCCAAACTCTGTCCACCATCTGAAAACAAAAGACTGGAGATCACAGTGGGTCAGACAGCGTCCAGAGAGAAAGGGCATGCTAATGTTCCAAATCTAGATGAAGTTAAACATCGCACAACATCAGGTTATAGTCCAACAGATATATTGGGAAGCACTGCTCCTTCAGCAGGTGGTTGTGAAACAGGACAATAGACACAGAATTTATAGCAAAAAGATTACAGCGATACAATGATGCATTGAGCAAACCTAGATTGTTAAGTCTTTCATCTTTTAGAATGGATTTGCTGGTTTCGGTAATGGAGCAGATGTTGCACCTTCTGCAGTTACGTGGGAAGGTGCCGTTGGAAGGGGAGGTGTGGTGTTGGTGATCGAGGAATGGACTAGGATGTCCTGCGAGGAATGGTTCATGCAAAATGCAGTCGGAGGAGTGAGGGGAAAATACGTTTGATTGTGGCATTCTGCTGGAGTTGTCTGAAATGATGGGAATAATTTCTTTGAATGCAGAGGCTGGTGGGGTGAAAAGTAGGACAAGTGGAACCTGATCACACTGTTGTGAATGATGGGAAGGGGCAAGAGTGAAAGCACAGGTCAGATGTGGTTAAGGGCGCTGTCAACCACAGTGGGTGGGAAACCATAGCCATGGAAGAAGGAAACCATGTTGATTTGGAAGCTGGCATCATCCAAACAGATACAATGTAGGCAAAGGAACAGGGCAAATGGAGGGAGTCCTTGCAGGAGGTGAGGTGTGACAAGCTGTAGTGAAGGTAGCTATAGGGGTCAGTGGATGGCAGTGGACAGTTTATTCCCCAATATGGAGACAAAGAGGTCAAGGAAAGGAAGAGAAATGTTGAAGATGAACCATGTGAAATTTATAGAGGGGTGGAAATTGGAGGCAAAATGAAATAACTTTGCAATATCCAGATGGGAGCATGAAATGCATCCAAAACAGTTGTTGATGTACTGAGAGAACAGTTGTGGGAGGGGGCCTGTGTAGGACTTGAACAAGGATTATTCCACATGCAGACACAGGCATAACTGGGACCCATGCGGGTGCCCACAGCCACTCCTTTGGCTTGGCAGAAGTGAGACGAATGAAAGGAGAAATTATTCAATGACAGACCAAGTTCAGCCAGGAGGAGGAGAGTGATGGTAGATGGGGATTGTTCAAGCCTCTGGTCAAGGAAGAAGCCGAGAGCTCTCAGACCATCTTGGTCAAGGAACGTAGTTATAAAGGGATTGGACATCCATGGTGAACAGGAGGCAGTTAGTGCCAGGGCACTGGAAATTGTCAGTATGGCAGACGGCATCAAGGGAATCACAGATGTAGGTGGGCAGAGTCTGGACAAGGGGAGGCAGGATGTAATTAAGGTAGGAGGAAATGAGCTCAGTGGGGCAGGAACGGGCTGATACGATGAGCTTACTGGGACAGCCTGGTTTTGTGGATTTTGGGAAGGAGGTCTGTCCACCATCTACTAGGGGCCAGTCAGGAATGTGATGAATACTGTCATCTAGCTTGTATCACTGCAGACCTAACAGGAAACATAAACTATAGAACACATCGCAGCCAGTTTGGCTGTCATCACATCCACTGTCTTCAATATTTATTCCCTTTACCTCCAGTGCACAGTATCAACAGTGTGTACCATTTACGAGATGCACTGCAATACTCATTCAGACTCCTTTGACAGCACACTCCAATTCCCAATCTCTCCTACCTACAAGGACAAGGACAGTGGATATATGGGAACACCATCAACTTCAAGATCCTCCCCTTCCAATTTACACCAACTCCTGACTTAGAAATATTTTGCCCTTCATTGTAATGAGGTTAAAAATCATAGGACTCCTTCTTTAATAGCACTGTGGGGGCAACAGCACTGTGTGGATGAAGTGGATAAGATAGCTTACTAACCTCTCAAAGGTAGGTAAAAGTGGGCTACAAATGACACCTACATCCCATGAATTAATAGAAATATTTGTCCTCATAATTTAACCCTTTTAACCCCAGTCCATTCTGATGAATTTGCATTATTTCAAGGCCTGAGATGCAGTAACCAGACAGAACAGAGTAGCATCTAAGATGAACTTTATATAACTCTAATATAACTTCAATCCTTTGTATTGCAGACCCCTTAAGATAATGCCTCATATTCCGTTGCCATTTTAATTTTAATTATTTTTCCACGATTCACTTTAGTTATTTCTGGAGGTGGTTCTCTAAATCTCTTTGTTCCTCCACGGCTCCTGGTTTCTCACAATAAGTTCGTCAAACACGATTCACAAATCCATGCTGGCTGTGCCCAATCAGATCATTTTGATCCATTTATCACATCTCATATGATAAATTCAAACATTGTCCCTGCTGTTGATTTCAGGCTGACAGCTCAGTCGTTTCCTATTTTATTCCTTTGCTCTGTTCTTAAATAATAAGATGACATTTACAAGTTTCAAATCTGCAGGAATCATCCCAGAATTTCAGAAATTTTGGAAGATAAACACCAACATATCAAATGTCTCTATAGTATTCTCCTTCAACACTCTGGAAGAAGACTATCAGGTCCCAGGACTTACCAATTTTAAGCACAATTAACTTCTCCAGTACAATCTTCTCACTAATACCAGTTTCCTTCCACTCCTTATTCTCCTTAGTCATTTAATCTCTATTTCTGTGAGATTTCTTGTACTTTCCTCGGTGAATACAGGCACAAAGTAATCATTTAGCTTCTCTGCATGTTCTGTATTCCATAAATTCTCTTGATCATTAAGTAGTCTTAACACGAAGTTGCATTTGTCTTTTTTCTTATGTTCAATCATGGTATGTGAAAATCACTGGCTGGACCAGCATTAATTGCTCATTCCTAGTTGCATTTCAGAAGGTGGTGGTGAGCTGTCTACTTGAACCACCACAGTCCATTTGGTGTAAGAAAACACAATGCTGTTGGGGAGGGAGTTCCAGGATTTTGACCTGTGGCAACAAGGAAGGAATGGCAGCATGGTAGCTCAACGGTTAGCACTGCTGCCTCATAGTGCCCGGGACCTGGGTTCAATTCCAGTTTCAGGCAACTGTCTGTGTGGAGTTTACTCATTCTCCCCGTGACTGCATGGGTTTCCTCCCACAATCACAAAGGTGTGCAGGTTAGGTGAATTGGCTAGGCTAAATTGTCCCATAGTGTTCAGGGATGTGTAGGTTAGATGCATTAGTCAGGGGTAAATATAGGTGGGGGCAATGGGTCTGGGTCAAGTCAATCTCTTCAGTCAAAAACAAATAACTGACTCATTGCCAAAAATATGCTTATGTAAACAAAGAGTGTTGAGAAACAATGTGAATGATGCAAATACGTACATCTGCATTACACACACACACACACACACACACACACACACACACACACACACACACACACACACACACACACACTTCACGGATGTAATCTCATAGACACATGATTTTGGGCACTGGATGTCAATATGGACCTGTTGGGCCGAAGGGCCTGTTTCACACTGTAGGGATTCTATGAATGGTGATACAACAGCAAGAAGTGGTGAGTTTGGATGGAGTAGTTCGGTTTGGAAGATTTTCAGAGTAAAGTCACATGGTGCAGGTTTTGTCTTGAATACGATTATTGCATTTCGAACTCAGTCATAAAGATTTTGAGACCTGACTGAGAAGCATCAGCCCTTTGCTGCCTTTTTCTTTACTTGCAATCTCTCTCTGCAAAGTGTGTAAGGTAAAAAACCCATCAAAGTCTTGGTGGATTGCTGGAGCGGACATGTTGGAATCAACCCCATTGTCTCAGACAGAAGGAATTGAACCAGATGCCACAGTTCCAGGAAGATGTCCCAGTGCCAGCAGCTTGTGTGTGCAGAATAACTCCGGATGCTGGACACCATTTGGGACAATCTACAACGTTACCTTTGTTCATCCTTTAAAGTTATCATTCTGCAGAATTTTCATTTTTTTGTTTCTCCCCAGATTTGTGAGCAACATTCCCCAAAATGCTCTAATGTTTCACGTATGAATACCAATCATGGCATTGACATCCAGGGCCTGAAATTGTGTGTTTGTGAGAACACATCTGTCTATGTGTATGTGTGTGGGCACATATAGGTGTGCCTTCGCGTTTGCATGCATCTGTGTCTGTGTGTGCGTATGTAAGTATTATGTCTCTGTGTGTACGTATGTGAGTGTGTGTGCATTTCTAATATGTGTGTGTTTGTGTGCGTGTGTAAAATATAGATGTACGTATTTACATCATCCAAATTGTTCATCAACAGTCTTTGTTTACATCAGTATACTTTTGGCAATAAGCCAGTTATTTGTTTTTGCCTGAAGAGATCTGACTGACTTGTTTCTTAATATCGAACCCGCAGACTTGATTATGTTTAAAATTGATTTTGATCCTTGGAGAAGGAATCTAGAAAAGGAAACAGTGCACATTTCCAACCTAGGTGGTAAACATAATAATAGGTACAACTAAAATTAATTATTTAGGCATTATTACAAGAGGAACTAAGTGTTTCGTATCTGTCTCCTAAGGGCTTCCAAGCAAGACTAGCTACTTTTCCCTGAAAAAACAACATCAGGCTGTGTGGAAATAAAGCAACTTTATCATTAATTCTTTCAGAACAATTATTTTCTACATTATTGACCTCTACTTCTAACTCCTGTGTTGTACTTGCCCAGGCGTGCATGATATCACAGCGACAAGGGAAGCTGCCCCGGGATTAATCTGTCCTGTCCACTCACTTTCTTGTGGAAATCCAGACTGATTTTCTGAGTTGTCTACCTTCACACTGAGCAATTTCACCAAGAACAATGAAAAGCTAGTTCGCTAATGTTCTGTAATTTTCATGAATGCATTTTAACCCCATCCTTCTTGAGCAGGGAGCCTCAAGTTGAAAATGTTTAACCCTGCAGCTCTGTTAATGGCTGCTTCCATGCTCTGTTATTTCTGTTGTCTGCTTCTCTTGCAGTTACAACTCCTCTGTGTGCTGTCTGCCAGAGGCTGCACATTCGTCTCTCCCTGCACACCATACACAGTTACAGTCAGCAACTGGAACAACTGGGACAGCTCCATACAGGGTGGGAATGTTACTCTGCATTTTAAGCTCAGTGTAAATTGCGAGTACAGCACAGTGAACTGTTTCGATCAAACCTCCAGATATCACAGTCTTTTTTAGTGGACTGCACTCAGGGAAGAACAATAAAACTGTGGAAGGAAGAAAGAAACTTGCATTCACATAGCGGCTGTCACCGTCTCAGTAAGTCCCAAAAGCATTTCAGAGAGAAAATTAAATACTTTGGAAGTGCTGCAAACCAAGAATCTGTGCAGCCATGCTCCTACAAGTAGCAGTGAGAAAATGATCTGATTATGTGCTTTAGGTAGTGTGCAATGTTTAATAGAACAGTCCTGCATTTCTGTTAGCAGTCCTGTGGGATCTTTGATGCCAGTCTGAGAGGCCATACGGAGCTCTGAAAGATGGAAGTTATGACAATGCCACAATTCTTTCACTCGTTCCTGGGATGTAGGTGTTGCTGACTTGGCCAGCCTTAATTTCTCATCCCACATTGCCCAGAGAGCAGTTATGTCAACTGCGTTGCTGTGGAGCTGAACTCACGTGTAGACCAGACTAGATTAGAATGGCAGATTACTCTCCTCACTGAACATTAGTTAACCCAATGGGTTTTTGCAACATGATCGCCATTGTTGGTAGATCTTTATTGAATTCAAATCAGTCACGATGGGATTCGAACCTGTGACCCAAGAACCCTAATGTTAACCTAGCATATTACCTTAAAATTAGACCAGTGACATCACCACTCTGCCATTACCTCCCTCTACTGGATTCCAGGATTTCTGAGGGAGCTGCAAAATCTGTCTATTGATTACACAGGGTAAAGTGATACTGTCCGGCTTACCTCTGACGCCTTCCACAGTCAAACAGACAAACTCTCAATATCTGGAACGACACACACGTGAAGTGGACATTTCAATGAGCTCTGGAGGGCACGCACTTCTGGAGCATATGGAGTAGCACCTATGAAAGAGATCAGAAGCGAATATTCAGGTGGAAGGGGACGTGAACTCAGACTGCAAGGTCTGTATCTGCATTTGATAAAGACATTCAAAGAGCATTAGTCCTTATGGCATATTGATTAAATGCTTCATTTTGGTAGCTATAGGTGAGGTAAAAGCTCCATGTGCATGATCTACAAGTTGACCAAATGATCAGCATCCTTCTAGTCCTTGCAGTGTCCCTGGGAGTGTAGGCCATTTCTGGGACTACTGGCAGTGCATGAGGAGAGTCACCATGGCCCCACACTGCGAAGTCAATCTGAGGGTGAGTGTGGAAAGGGACTAGTTTCTGTATAAGAGGAGTGGCTGGGCACAGAAACAACAGGGGGACCAGGACTCAACTGGCAGGACATTGAGATCTCCTGCCACAGAGAATGTTTCAAAGGTGGTGGGTGAAGGCCCTTAATAGGCCGTCAATCATTCTCTTTCGGGCCTCCATTATTCTGGGTAACATTCCAATGCTGATGAGGAGATGATGGCCAACATGGCACCCACTTCTGCACCACCTCCAGTTACCATCCTGTCCCCATTGTAGACTCCATTGCCTTTGGCCAAGAGTTCTAATCCTGATTGTCAGCAAAAAATATCCATCTTGACTAGTCAGCCTGGCAATTTTATCAGTTCAAAGAATGAAACAGATCTCAGGACATAACTTCATCTAATGGTTTTGCCTTCCTGCTCCTAATTAGTACGGTAGACAACAGAAGATAATTGGAGACTAACTCAGTGACTTGCTGATGTAAGGTCACTGGCAGTCAGATATATGATTCCAAACATAACTAAAAGCGCTAATGTAATAAATTGCTTCTGAGGTTACCCAAACTTGCCCATGCTGGGGGTGCAAGTATGCTTGTAAACTGTAGAAAGTGCAGATACATAACCTGAACTCAGACTTAGCTAATCCTTCACCCTCCTGAATTTCCTCTCAATCTCACTCTGAAATACTACTCCTTATGGCTCCATTGGGCACCGAGTGCTTTCCAGTCCCTCAGTCAAGTAGCCAATGGATCACTCATCAGGTGTCCACACACACACACACACACACACACACACACACGTACACAAACATACACACACACATGCATGCATTCACACAAACAAATATACACAGATATGCACACATATATAATCGTATACACATACACATACAAGCATGCACACACACATGCACCCAGACTCTCCACACGTGCTCACCGACACATGAAACAAACGCAGAAGTAGGAACCCAAGCTGCTTACATTCAACTCACCAGACTCATAGTAATAGCAAACCACACTCCAGCAGGAGTCAAAGCACTGGACTGGGTTAAGTCTTTCCTGATTTGTGTGGCAGAGTACAACACAAGACAATGGAATCCTACTGGCTCTATGGTGGGGTGTGAGGGTCAGTGGGGGGGAGCTCCTGGGCACTTTGAACTTCATTGAAATCCTCAAGCAATAGTCAATCACAAGCATGCATAATAATAAACCACCGGCCAACTACACAGCTCTGTGCCTCATCTCAGCTCTAAGATCCTCTTATCTAACATCCAATCTGATTGCGTTAAAACATGCTTCAAGTTAAGGACCAAATTAAGAATTGGACTCCAGTGCATATCTTCAAACATGAAAGCAAGACAGGGGGTTTAATGTGTGAGTGAGGGCTAAAGTTATCAGGCAGTCGTTATGACAAAAAGAATCCAAGAGAAACTTCCCTGTGCAGTGAGTGGTTAGAATATCGGACTAGGTAGCACTGAAGTGGTTAAGGCAAGTTTTATCAATGCATTTAAAGAGAAACTAGATGTGCAGATTGGGTGCGATGAAACAGGACTAGAGGGTGTTTCTCTGGAAAATAAGCAATGGTACGGAGCAATGGCCTCTCCACGTGCTATTGATTCAGTACAAAAACATTTCCATTCAAGTTATGGTCTGTGAATGAAAATGGAGAGAACTTTCTCATTTGTGCTGAGTTCCAGGTTCAGAAATGCCAAGGAGACTTCTTGAAGTCGTGAGCAATTTTCGCTGACAGGATTTTTGTTTTGAAAAACTACCAAACATTCTACTGCCGTTGGCAACATGTCAATTAGAACACTCACTTCAAAACTCTCAAAGGATCATGAGGATTTTTGCTTTTTTGAAATAAAATCATTTTTATTGATGTCATGGCTTCTAAAGGGTTTGTATCTCAGTTTTGTTGAAAGAGAAAGAAAAGATTTCCTTTCAATTGATGGTGAAAGTATTAGAAATGTCAGACTGTTAATTCGTCAGCGTCCACCCACAAGTGCATGCTCAGTAATGTCAGGGCACTAATGTCCACTCATTGACGTCTGCCCAGTGATGACGATTCAGGGGAAATATTGGGAATCTTGCAAATTTAGAAAGCGGCTCCTTACTCAAAGGGTTTGTCTGGGCTGTGGGAAGGGGAAGAAATGTGGAGAGGAAAGGTACTTCAGAACCTTATCTGTTTTTCTTATTTCCATTGACAACTTGAGGAACTCAACATGAAAATGCCAAACCTGCCAAGGGGGTGCCAGTCGAAGCAGGCAGCTCAGAATTGAGTTGGATCAGTGTAAACTGTAAGAATAGGGAAGTGCATTGAATAGAGGAGTTGGGAGGTTACGTTGTGGCTGTCCAGGACATTGGTTAGGTCACTTTTGGAATACTGCATCGAATTCCAGTCTCCCTGCTACAGGAAGGATGTTGTGAAACTTGAAAGAGCTCAGAAAAGATTTACAAGGATGTTGCCAGGCTTGGAGGGCTTGAGCCAGTGGGAGAGGCTGAACAGGCTGGGGCTACTTCCCCTCGAAGTGGAGAACAATTACAGATAGGATCTAAAGTTAGCCATGCAAAATGTTCTGTCTAGGAAGGAAAACAGCGAATGAAAATCTTCCATAGAATGATGTTGACTTGATTCTCAATCTGATTGAGAAGAGCAGCAAAAACAGGACTGTTGAATTCTGCAGTAACTGGGGTGTAAGTTAGCAGAAGGCTTGCTCAAGCTATGCTGGGCTTTTCCCAGACCATGATTCGAGGACTGGTGTCTAGTACAATTTCAATATAACCTCCTTATTCTTTTCCCTTATGCCCCTATTAATAAAGCCAAGGATTGTCTCTGCTTTATTAACTGTTCTTTCGATCCATCTCACCACCATCAAAGGCTTATGCACATATACACCCAGGTCCTTCTATTGTTACAGTATAAAAATAATTGTTGAATCAATGTATTAGTAACAGTATTCTTCAAAGTTCCCTCGCTTATGCTTGATATCTTTTAAAATCTTGGCCAAGAAAAATTCAGCTGAAATAATTTGAACATGATTAACTGAGCTAGTACAGTTGCTTTTTGTCAGTGAATGTTCCACACTTCCACCTGGCATTGTGTGAGAACATGTCTCTGACTGTACTCTGAAAAGCCCCTGCTCTGATTTTAGGGTTATGTCCTCTTGTCCCAGCTACCAGCAGGAAAAGTTCTCTCTATCTACTGAAAGACGTCATTCCAAATCCTATAACCCCAATTAAATCAGCCCTTAATTGCTTTTATTTCAAGATTCCTAGACACACTGTCAATATCGGCAAATGGAGCAACTGAGAAAGGACTCATGGCAGACATTCAGAGACTGAGCTAGAATTTGTTGAAGCTGATTGGAATTGGTTCTTGCTCTAATGAAAGGATCTGCTTGGCGAGTCTCTGGTGAGGTCTTTAGAGTGATAGAGATGTACAGCGCAGAAACAGACCATTCGGTCCAATTCGTCCATGCCGACCAGATATCTTAAATTAATCTAGTCCCTTTTGCCAGTATTTGGTCCATTTCCCTCCAAACCCTTCCTATTCATGTACCCATCCAGATGCCTTTTAAATGTTGTAATTGTGCCAGCCTCCACCACTTCCTCTGACAGCTCATTCCATAAACACATTACCCTCCGCAGGAAAAAGTTGCCCCTTAAGTCCCTGTTAAATATTACCCCCTTACCTTAAACCTATGCCTTCTTGTTTTGGGCACCCTTACCCTGGGGAAAAGACCTTGGCTATTCATCCTATCCATGCCCTTCATGATTTCATGAACCTCTATAAGGTCACCCCTCAGCCTCTGATGCTCGAGGGGAAAGTAGCCCCAGCCTGTTCAGCCTCTCCCTCTGGCTCAAGCCCTCCAAGCCTGGCAATATCCTTGTAAATCTTTTCTGAACTCTTTCAAGTTTCACAACATAAGACATAAGACCATAAGACATAGGAGTGGAGGTAAGGCCATTCGGTCCATCGAGTCCATTCCGCCATTCAATCGTGGCTGATGGGCATTTCAACTCCACTTACCAGCATTCTCCCCGTAGCCCTTAATTCCTTGTGACATCAGAAATTTATCAATCTCTGCCTTGAAGACATTTAGTGTCCCGGCCTCCACTGCACTCTGCGGCAATGAATTCCACAGGCCCATCACTCTCTGACTGAAGAAATGTCTCCGCATTTCTGTTCTGAATTTACCCCCTCTAATTCTAAGGCTGTGTCTACGGGTCCTAGTCTCCTTGCCTAACGGAAACAATTTCCTAGCGTCCACCCTTTCCAAGCCATGTATTATGTTGTAAGTTTCTATTAAATCTCCCCTTAATCTTCTAAACTCCAATGAATACAACCCCAGGATCCTCACACATTCCTCGTATGTTAGACCAACCACTCCAGGGATCATCCGTGTGAATCTTCGCTGGACGCGCTCCAGTGCCAGTATGTCCTTCCTGAGGTGTGGGGACCAAAACTGGACACAGTACTCCAAATGGGGTACAACATCTTTCCTGTAGCAGGGAGACTGGAATTCAATGCAGTATTCCAAAAGTGACCTAACCAATGCCCTAGACAGCCACAACATAACCTCCCAATTCCTCTATTCAATGCACTTCCCAATTCTTATAGTTTACAATTACTGGTTTTCAAGGTATTTAACCTATAAAAAGCAACATAAGTAAGTAAATAACATAATAGTAGTTAGGTTAGTTATTAAGAATGGCAGTCATGATTAGATTAGATTACCTACTGTGTGGAAACAGGCCCTTCGGCCCAACAAGTCAACACTGACTCTCCGAAGAGTAATCCACCCAGACCCATTTCCCTCTGACTAATGCACCTAACACTACGGGCAATTTACCATGGCCAATTCACCTAACCTGCACACCTTTGGACTGTGGGAGGAAACCGGAGCACCCGGAGGAAACCCATGCAGACACGGGGAGATTGTGCAAACTCCACACAGACAGTTGCCTGAGGTGGGAAGTGAACCCGGGTCCCTGGCGCTGTGAGGCAGCATTGCCAACCATTGAGCCACCGTGCCGCCCTCATGGTGTGGGGGAGGGGCTAACATATTTGCATGATTAGAATATTGGTTGGCAATGCATAAATGAGTCTTGGATTGCCAGAATATGATGAGTGGAGTCTCACAGGGGTCTGTGCTGAGGTCTCAATCTTTTTTCCATTTACATCAACGCTGAGACTGAAGGCTTGGTGCTGAATTTGCAGACCTCAGCAAGACAGGTCAGGAGGTATGTTTGGAATTTGAGGCAGATAAATGATTTTGTGGCAATGTCCCTGGACCAGAAACCCAAGCAAACGCTCTGGGACACGGGTTTGAATCCCACCATGGTGAAACTTGAATTTAATAAAAATCTGGGGGAAGGGGGCATAAAAAACTGGCCTTGCGATGACTGTGTAGCCACATTTTTGTTTGTTTAAAAACCCATCAGTTCATTAATACCCTTCAGGGAAGGAAATCTGGCTGGTGAGTCCATATTCACAGCAATGTGGATGACTCCTTGTTACCCCTTGGTCAACTGGGATGGACAGTAAGTGCTGACCTAGACAATGATGCCTACATCCCATGAGTCAATCAAAATATTTATAGATGGAGTGAGTGCAGAAACATCTGGCTGATGGAGCATAATGTGGGAAAATGCCAAATGTTTCCTTTTGAAAGGAAGAATGAAAGAGCAGACTGCCATTTATATGGAGAATGACTGTAGAATTCTGAGGTGTAGAGGGATCTAGGAATTCTGGTGCATGAGTATAACGGGTTAATATGCAGGTTGCAGTGAGTAATTTAGAATGCTAAATGGATTTTATGCTTTTTACAAGAGGAAATGAGCATAAAAGTAATTATAAAAACTGAAATAAATATGGACGTTGTAAAAACAGAAATTGCTAGAAAAATGTGACAGGTCTGGCAGTATCTGTGGGAAGAAATCAGAATTAACGTTTCAGGCTAAGTGACCCTTCTTCAAAACTGATGATCACTAGGAAAATGTCATTTTATATGCAGAAAATAGGGTGGGTGAGTGGGGAGGGAGTAAGGAGTAAATGTTAGGTAGGGAGGGACCGCAAAGAGAGAGAATAACAAAGGAATGGATAACAAGCTGGCTAGGAGGGTGAATAGCTATTAGTGGGGACTGTTAGTGGCTAACAATGGATTGTGTGTATTAGCAGACTATGTGGGAACAAGTGAGTGGGTGTTGGGGTAAAGAAATGGTAAACTCAAGCCTTAAAACTCTGAAGATATTCTTCAGAGGGTCGATGTAGATTCGATGGGCTGAATAGCCTGCTTACCCACTGTAAGCATTCTAGGATTCTATGATTCATTGCAAAGCTGACACAACAAAGCTGTTTGTGGAATACTGCAAGTCACTTCATTTCAATTTGATATCCTACTTTCTGTCTTCCATTGTCTAACCAATCACATATGCAGATCAATAATGAATTGTAAGGCAGCTGATGGCATGATTCTAATATCAGGAAGAGAGAAGACACAAGTCTACAATAAGCATGTGAACAACAAGTCTTAGCTCTTATGCTTGTGAGCTGTATTTAATAACTTGTTGTGTATATATGTGAAAAAAAGTTACAAAATTAAGGAGTTGAAAACCCTTAATTAAAGATAAGGTGGAAATAGTCTTAAAGACAGTGTATGTGCAGGCACCCACAGCCTGAGATACTCCAGCCTGGTATCTCAATGTACGGGTAGCACTGTTACCTTGAAGGAAACAGACAACAATTTGCTGTCAATTGCATGGGCTTTAATTTCAGATAACTGTCTTTTCTGTCGAACCTTACCTTATGCTTTCTGGAAATTCGTATGACCTACATCTAGAGACATTCCCCAGTCTTCTGTTTCTTATAAACCTCAAAATTTTAATTAATTCATTAGGTATAACATATATTTTACAAAACCATGTTGTTACTCCTTGATCAGCTCATATTTCTCGAAGTGTATATTTATAGATTCCAATAATTTGCTATTCTGGTAGAAGCTGAGGGGTTCTGTCCAATCACGTTTGGTGACATCCTGTAGTGCTTTCTGTACATTACATAGAGTTGATTGTGGAGGTTCATAGTGAGAAGGTGTTAGTAATTCTGGAAAGTGTGAAAATAGATAAGTCCCCTGGGCCAGATGGGATTTATCCTAGGATTCTCTGTAAACCTAGGGAGGAGATTGCAAAGCCTTTGGCTTTGATCTTTCTGTTGCCATTGTCTACAGGAATAGTGCCAGAAGACTGAACGATAGCAAATGTTGTCCCCTTGTTCAAGAAGGAGAGTAGAAACAACACTGGCAATTATAGATCAGTGAGCCTTATTTCACTTGTGGGTAAAGCATTCAGAAGATTGTTTCACTTAAAAGTAATTTGATTACCCCATTAGTCTTTACTTCTTCCTCTTGCAGCCTTTCCCATGTTAGGAGAAGTTGCCATAATGCTGGGACTTTCAAATGTGTATATGACAAAGGATTTATTCCTCTCAATAACCCCACCCATTTATCCAGGCTGGGTAACAGCACCAAGTTACACTGGCTTGCCTGCATAAGTGGGGTTCTTTCAGAGCCAAGAGGCTCTGCAGTAGGACTTGAACTGTGGGTCTTCCAGCTCATAGATAATACAGCTACCCACAGCCCTACTCCAGCTCCTTGTCTTTGATAATGCAGTAGTCAGAGTAAATGTTAAAGACGCAGTAATAAGGGTAATTTTAGAAATGCAGCAATTTGAGTAATGTTAATGTGAATCCTATGTCTAGAAAATGAACTATTTGAATAACAAACTATTTTAGAGAGGCGTTTATGATTGATGATGAGTCTAAACTATCAACTTATAATAGCAACTGCCATTCTGTATCACAAATTGCTCATTGAGATTTTAGCTATTACAGTGGATGATTGGGTAATTGTTGAACTGGATAGACCAGGTTGACAAGGTGTAGAGAGAGGAGAAAAGCACAGTCCCTCTTAAATTGGAAAGAGGGGAGTGGTAAAAGCATTAGTGCGCATGGATAGGGGACCTCAAATAGGTAACTGCATGATTAGATTCACTGGGTTACATAACCATCAGAAAGGGGTATAGAGGAGAAGGAATTTTAATGAATTCTAACTGAGTTAGAAGATGGTGGAAAGAGTTCCTTCACATGAGTATGTCAGGAATAAAAGAATAAAAGAGTAGGATTAGGGCCAGTCAAGGACAGTAGTGGGAAGTTATGTGTGGAGTCCGAGGAGACAGGAGAGGGATTAAATGAATATTTTCCGTCAGTATTCACAAAGGCAAAAAACAATGTTGTCGAGGAGAATACTGAGATACAGGCAATTAGACTAGATAGGATTGAAGTTCATAATGAGGAGGTGTTAGCAATTCTGGAAAGTGTGAAAATAGATAAGTCCCCTGGGCTGGATAGGATTTATCCTAGGATTCTCTGGGAACTTATGGAGGAGATTGCAGAGCTTTGATCTTTATGTTGCCATTTTCTATAGGAATAGTGCAAGAAGACTGGAGGATAGTAAATGTTGTCCTCTTGTTCAAGAAGGGGAGTAGGGACAACACTGATGATTATAGACGAGTGAGCCCTACTTTGGTTGTGGGTAAAGTGTTGAAAAGGATTAAAAGCGAAAGGATTTATAATCTAGAAAGGATTAAGTTGATTAGGTGAAGGGTAGGTTGTGTCTCACAAACCTTACTGAGTTCTTTGAGAAGATTACCAAACAGGTGGATAAGAGTAAAGTGGTTGATGTGGTGTATATGGATATCAGTAAGGCTTTTGATAAGGCTCCCTCCTTGCAGAAAATATAGAGGCATGGGATTGAGGGTGATTTAGTGGTTTGGATCAGAAATTGGTTAACTGAAAGAAGACAGAGGGTGGTGTTTGATGGGAAATGTTCATCTTGGAGTTCAGTTACTAGTGGTGGTATATTGCAAGGATCTGTTTTGGGGCCACTGCTGTTTGTCATTTTTATAAATGACCTGGATGAGGGCGTAGAAAGATGGGTTAGTAAATTTGCCGATGACAGTAAGGTAGGTGGAGTTGTGGACAGCGCAGAAGAATTTTGCAGGACATAGATAAGCTGCAGAGCTCAGCTGAGAGGTGGCAAATGAAGTTTAATGTGGAAAACGCTGAAGTGATTCACTTTGGAAGGAGTAACAGGAATAAAGAGCACTGGGCTAATGGTAATATTCTTGGTAGCGTGGATGAGCAGAGAGATCTCAGTGTCCAGGTACATAGATCCTTGAAAGTTGCCATCCAGGTTGATAGGGTTGTTAAGATACAGTGTGTTTATTTTTATTGGCAGAAGGACTAATTTTTGGAACCATAACATCATGCTGCAGCTGTACAACACTTTAGTATGGCCATACTTGAAATATTGTGTACAGTTCTAATCATTGCATTTTAGGAAGGATGTGGAAGCATTGGAAAGGGTGTAGAGGACATTTACGAGGATGTTGCCTGGTATGGAGGGAAGGTGTGATGAGGAAAGGCTGAGGGACTTGAGGCTGTTTTTGTTAGAAAGAAGAAGGTTGAGAGGTGACCTAATGAGACATATAAGATAATCAAAGGATCCAATAGGATGGTAAGCGAGAGGCCTTTTCCTCAAATGGTGATTGCTAGCACATGGGGACACAGCTTTAAATTGAGGGGTGATAAAGGGCAGACGTCAGAGATAGGTTCTTTACCCAGAGAGTGGTAAGAATGTGGAACACCCTGCCTGCAACAGTAGCAGACTCGCCAGATTTAAGGGCATATAAATGATCTTTGGATAAACATATGGATGATTATGGAAGGGTGTAGGTTAGACGGGCTTCAGATTGGTTTCACAGGTCAACAAACTTCAAGGACTGTAGGGCCCGTACTGCATTGTAATGTTTTATGTTCAATGAGTGGGTGGGAGTAAATACTGGCTAGATTGCTGATTAACTACAAAGATGAAGAAGAAAATATGAAGCAGGGAAAACAAGAGAAGAAAAAAGTACTACTCTACCCACTAACTGAATGGGGAATAAATAATGTTTGGAATTGAAGCTTATTATCTGAACTCTGAAATGGGTTGATCTCTATTGTGTGACAATCAATCGTTGTTATAACTGATCGGTGTCAGGTCCTAATCCTTTCCATTTCTAACAGCAGCATGGAGCTTAGTCTAATGAATTATTTTACCGCAGTCAGTGTTATTCACCTTGAGTGTTGTTATGGCTGCCCCTAACTAGGTGAGTGGTGAGTATACAATCAGGGCCCTGTGTTGGGTCTCAATGATGGTGGAAAGTTTCCGAGGAGTCAAGAGATGAGTATCGTCAATGAGGGGAGGCAATGGCCTAGTGCCATCATCATTGGATGGTTAATCCAGCGACCCAGGTAATGTTCCAAGGACCCGAGTTCAATTCCCACCATGGCAGCTGGAGCAATTGAATTCCATAATTTAAAACACTATGGCCTGGTGGTTCAGTGGTTAGCACTGCTGCTTCACAGCACCAGGGACATGGGTTCTATTCTAGCCTCGGGCGACTGTCTGTGTGGGGTTTGTACGTTCTCGCTGTGTCTGTGTGGGTTTCCTCCCACAACCCAAAGATGTGCAGATTAGGTGAATTGGCCATGCTAAATTGCCCATAGTGTTCAGGAGTGTGTAGATTAGATGCATTGGTCAAGTGTAAATATAGGATATATATATATAGGGTAGGGTAATGGGTCTGGGTGGGTTAATTTTCTGAGGGTTAGTGTGGATTTGTTGGGCCAAAGGGCCTGTTTCCACACTGTCAGGATTCAATGAAATAATCAGAATTAAGAGTCAAATGATAACCATGAATCCATTGTTGATTGTCAGAAATGAAGGAAACTGCCATCCTTACTTGCTCTGGACTACAAGTGACTCCAGACCCACAGCTAAGTGGTTGACTCTTAACTGCCCTCTGGGCTATTAGGAATGGGCAATAAATATTGGCCTAGATAGCAACACCCTCATCATGCCATTGAATAAAAAATAGATCTGCTGTTCTATCTATGATGTTGAGATTGATGGTGGTGTCACAGAGAGTCATTACTGTACTGATATTAAAAGACATAAAGTATTGGATTATGAGTTGGCAAGAGATAATCACTGTGGCATCATCAGCAAAGGTGGAAGAGAGGGTAAGGCAATGGATTGCATTCTGGCTGGGAGAGCACCTGTAAACCTGCAATCCAATACCTGAAGCCCAAAGACCCACAGAACAACAGAGTTACATGTGAAGGGGTGATCAGCTTCAAATTATCCCCGTGAAAATCAAAGAATCATTTTCTGGAAGAAGATGTGACATTTGTTTCTAAGCATTGAATTTGAACCCAAGATGACCTCAGCATTTATCAAGGCCCAGTTTTCCAATGACAAAAGATGTGCAGGTCAGGTGAATTGGCCAAGCTAAATTGCCCGTAGTGTTAGGTAAGGGATAAATGTGGGGGTATGGGTGGGTTGCGCTTCGGCGGGTCGGTGTGGACTTGTTGGGCCGAAGGGCCTGTTTCCACACTGTAAGTCTAATCTAATCTAATCTAAAAACTGTTGCGATTATTTCTATTGATTGGTCACAGGAGTCTCAAGTGCAGATTCACAATTGTTTAGTCAAGTGTACACCGGGAGAAACTTTCCCAGGCTAGCTAGTGCTCCCAAATGTAAGAAACCAATCTTTTTTATACACAAGGATTCACATTCATAACTCAATATTTGAAATTCAACCTTGTCAGTACATAATCACATCAACGGCAAAGCCTCTTATCTGGACATAGCCTGGCTCCGTTCCTGGTAGTGTTTGCTTCAGCACTCATCTGCTTATCATCCTCCACCTTCTGTCTCCACGCCAGTTAATCCTTTATGGTTCCCAAGGCTTTTCTGGAAAATTCTGCTGATCTCAGCTGCTTTGGTGTACAAGATTCATCTGGAGAATTGTGCTCCTTTGGTTATTTAACAGACGGAAGTATTTAACTCCTCCCAAGCCCCTCTTTGGACCTTGGTCTAAAACTAAGGTAGCCAGTTTAGTATCTTTAGCTCCCATCCTGGGTACCGCAGGGTCGTTTGCTTCTGCCTCTGTCTCTGTCTAAGAACTGCTGGCCCTTAGTTTCCAACTCATTTCATGCAGCCACTAGCACGGCTCCTTCCCAGATTGCTTCACTCTCCCTCTCTCCCTCAGCCATCTAACTTCCTCACTCCCCGTCACAATGCCTCCTATCATCAACTTGCGTCAGTCCAGTCGTTCTGCAGGATGTTGCCCTGATTCCCATCAGGACACTAGCTGCCAGGATCATACTAGAAGATCATCACCTGCCATTTCCACAACTTCCAGCAGGGTGCCACCACCAAATGTATATTCCTTTTCCTTCCCTTGTCAGCATTCTGCAAGGACTATTCCCCTGGGAGAACCTGGTGCACTCCTCCTCCTCTCCCAACACCCCCCTCACAGCCCCATGGCACCTTCCCCTGCAACCACAAAAGGTGTGACACCTGCCCATTTACTTCCTCCCTTCTCAGTATCCAAGGGCCCAAACACACCTTTCAGGTGAAACAGCATCTTACCTGCACTTCATGCAATCTAGCCTTCTGCATTCGCTGCTCACAGTGTGGTTTCCTCTACAGCAGAGAAACGAAGCACAGACTGGGTGACCACTTCACAGAACACCTACGTTTTGTCCACCAAAAAGACCCTGAACTTCCAATTACCTGCCACTTTAACACCCCACCCTGTTCCCCGGCCAATACCCCTGTCTCAGACTTGCTGCAGTGCTCCAGCTAAGCTCAGCACAAGCTGAAAGAGCAGCACCTCATTTTCTGTTTGGGGACCCTGCAGTCCCCTGGATTTAACATTGCATTCAATAAACTTAGGGTTTGAGGCACCTTCTTCCTTGTCCTTACCCAAATCCCACACACAAAACCTTATTATCACATGGTCACATGTTCTTATACACAGCCCAATGTTAGCCACTAACAGTTATTCAATCTCCTAGGCTGACCATTATCCACTCCTTTATCTGTCCAACTGTTCTTCTCTCTCTCTCTGTCTCTGTCTCTGTCTCTCTCTCTCTCTCTCTTTGGGCTCTATCTCCACCTATCATTTACTCCTTGCCCCTTCCCTCACCCTATCTCCTGCATAAAAACAATATTTTCCTTGCTACCATGAGTTCTGAAGAAGGGTCACTGGACCTTAAACATTAACTCTGATTTCTCTCCATAGACGATGCAATTTCTGTTTTTATTCAAATTTTAGACTTGTTACACTTTGCTTAATGTCTATTACCTTAATCTCTAGATCTTCATTTTTTTCCCATTGCACTGGGCCCTCAGCATCATTAGTCCTCCAGAGCTGTGTTCCATTCCAGTATATAGCCTCAAACTTCCCTTCAAGGGCTTCACTTTTTGGGTCACCACTCTGAGCAATTTCACACACATCTGCAAACCTCATGAGGTTGCACAAAGCACTGTTGTCTATCTGACACTGCATGTTAACTTTATGTCTTTCTTATACAGTTATCATTCCATTTATCATCTTGAGACCAGACAGTGACAATCTATTTATTTTTATTCAATGTGGGAAATGGGCATTGCTGGCTGGCCAACATATTATTGCCTGCCCATAATTGCCTTGAGAGGGTGGTGGTGAGCTGCTTTCTTGAATTGCTGCTGTCCATGTGGGGTAGGTTGACCCACAACACCATGAGGGAGGAAATGCCAGGATTTTGACCCACGAACACAGTGTGGTGTAGAGTGATTTATCAGAGTCATTGCCCAACATCTCTCCAGCAATCATCTTTATAGGCTTGCTTTGTTTCTGTCCAGCAAAGCACTTGTGTCAGCTTCTTTCAGTTAGAGTACAGATTTCCCAACTGTGTGTGTCCTACCTTGTCTTTCATGTGGGGTCTTTTGCAATATTTACGTCCTGTGCTCTGACTTTGATTTGTTTTTGCAGGATCTTCAGAAAATCTTTCTTCCTTTTATCTTGTACTTACTTGTTAGGCCTGGACTGGCTCTCAGTATAGTGCAAAGTTTCACTGGGTCTCCAATTAGTGCCAGGCAAAAGTGAGTACTGCAGATGCTGGGAATTAGAATCGAGAGTGTAGTGCTCCTCCTCTCTCTATAAGTACCTTGAAGACGTTCTCCTCCTCTCTCTACAAGCCCACCCCCCTCCCAGTTATCTCTCCATCCCCAAGGCTCCTAGCCTCATTCCTGATGAAGGGCTTTTTCCCAAAACGTCGATTTTTCTGCTCCTCGGATGCTGCCTGATCACTGTGCTTTTCCAGCACCACACTTTCAACTCCAATTAATACTCTGTAGTTGATGTTTGACAGCCTCCACACTTCTGCAGTTGTCAATCTTTTTCTGGAAAGTAAGTTTCTCTTTCTCATTGTGGGATCTCTTATCCTAAGGCAATACTACCTCTGATAAGACCATCTTTCAATAGGCCAAATTCATTGCAGCCACATACAGATCAATGATCTCCTGAATTCTGATGTTAAAAACATACTGTTCAGAAGTAATATTAATGGAGGCATTGAAATGTGTCTTTGAGGTTTTCAGTATTTCTCCAATCTAGCTTTTCTGCTGCTCAGTGAGGTAAAGGGTGAAGGCTAACCTTTCTCCATTCCTTTCCCAGCACCGATAACACTGCTGCTACTGTTTTTCTGTTGTGGTACTGAAGAGATAGACATAGAATCCCTACAGTGTAGAAGCAGGCCATTTGGCCCATTCAGTCCACACCAACCCTCCGAAGAGCATCCCACCCAGATTCACCCCACCTATCCCCGACTCTAACCCTGCATTTCCCATGGCTAATCCACCTAGTCTGCACATCCCTGGACTGTGGGAAGAAACCGGAATATCCGGAGGAAACCCACACTGACACGGGGAGAATGTGCAAACTCCACTCAGACAGTGACCCAAAGCTGGAATTGAACCCAGGTCCATAATGCAATGAGCCAGCAATGCTAACCACTGAGCCAATGGGCCACCTAAACCAGACTCAAAACATCAACTTTGTTTCTCTCTCCCCAGATGCCGTTAGAACTTATGATTTTCTCTAACATCCTCTGTGCTTGTTTCGGATTTCCAGCATCCACAGCTTTTTGACTTTCCTGTGACTTTGTCCTTTCATGGCTTTCTCCTTTATTCCTTGGCCGTCTCATACTCGTGCCACTGAGGTCCACAACCACAATTACTCAGCCAGTAACACTCAGAATAAAAGTTTGAATTACTCTTACAGCTCACAAACTCCATATAATTTCTGCTACGCACTCCTAAGACTGTGGTCCATTTGTTGGCCTTTAAGGCGTCTGCCACTAAACTGCAAGTAATTATATCAAAAGTCGCTAACTATCAGAAATCACTGTGGACAGTATATAAATTGATTTCCTTAACTGGTGCAGTTCAATGAAACATTAAACCAAGACCCCATAGATCTTCTGAGGTGAATGACAAAGATTCTATCGTCCATTTTGGTGATGAGCAGAGGAGTTTTCTTTCATATTCCAGTCAATCCTGATCCATCAGCCATCAATTAAGAACAGACAACAGGTATCTGGTATTATCTTTTTTATTCATTCATGGGCCAATATTTATTGTCCATACCTAAGTGCCCTTGACAATGTTCAACTGCTTTCTTGAACCACTGCAGTCTATTTCCCGTAAGCAGACTGAGTTTCATCAGTTACAGAAAATAACTTCATTTACTGAAAGACACTTGGAAAAGAGAAAAAGGAAGGATTCCTAATCTATTATTGTGTGACTTAAACCGTACCCCATCCAAAACCCCAAATATGCACACACATATTCACAATGAACACAAAGGAGAAACAGATAGTTTGGCACAATTACGAAGGATAGAAAATATGGACAGGGAAAATAAATTTCTAAAGATCAAAATTCCAAGTCACAGCAAGGTGCTGCACAGTTCCTTTTGCTTTGATCGATGATGAAAAGCTGCTGGCTGTAAAATGTTGCTCTTTCTTTACTTCGGTTGTTGACCTGGTAGTCTTCCATTGTTACAATTCTTTCTTTTAAGCTTTCATAGTTTTCCCTTGCTATGGACTATGCCAGACCACTCAAAACATTCTGAAGCAGGCAACCCAGACCATAACTTTGCAATTTGTTTTGATAAGTGTACAGTGAAAATTACCCAGAGTAAGTTAGCTAGGTTGACTATCAGATTTTAACTGCAAATGTGTTGCTGGTCAAAGCACAGCAGGCCAGGCAGCATCTCAGGAATAGAGAATTCGACGTTTCGAGCATAAGCCCTTCATCAGGAATAAGATTCCTGATGAAGGGCTTATGCTCGAAACGTCGAATTCTCTATTCCTGAGATGCTGCCTGGCCTGCTGTGCTTTGACCAGCAACACATTTGCAGCTGTGATCTCCAGCATCTGCAGACCTCATTTTTTACTATCAGATTTTAAAACAGACAAAAATTTATTCACAAAATTACACGATGAAATACAAAGGACAGACTAAAGAATCCCTACAGAACTCAGTCTATCCTAACTAGACTTAATTATGCTGTTCTGAATATACACAACAGTCCCAATAAGCAACCCCCTTTAAAAAGCAGTAAAAATGGAACAAATGCTTACAGGTTGAAGTTAGAAGGGCAGAAGGAGAGAGAGAGTCTGTTTCCACACAGCTGAACTCTTCACAACGTAACTTTTTATTCCAGAGCTGACCACTTCCCTTTCATTATACAGATCACTTCTAAAACATGGCTGCTTTGGCCTGAAGTCTCATCTGTTTACATATGAACAAAAAGACCTCTCAATACCCTTTAATCTCTGTACCCAGTCAGTCTAATGGGTACTGGGAGCTGTTTACGACCCCTCTGAAGAAACCAAGGACACAACATCTTTGAGAAAAAGGAACAGCTTTTAGAAAAAAAGGGGCCAGCTTTGTGACACCTCCTCCCTTAAAAATAAATGAACCATCAATATTAAAAAGATGGCTTCATTTTTAAAACCCTTCAAAAACCCAGTTAGTAGTCTAAACACACATATACACCATACTAACTATAAACGTGCAAACATGCATAGCCACATGCAAATTCAGACAGTTCAAGGTTTGTGCGAAGATTTGTAGCTCGGGTGCTCGTTGTCGTGGTTCTGTTCGCCGAGCTGGAAGTTTTTGTTGCAAACGTTTCGTCCCCTGGCTAGGTGACATCATCAGTGCTTTGGAGCCTCCTGCGAAGCACTTCTTTGATGTTTCTTCCGGTATTTATAGTGGTCTGTCCTTGCCACTTCCGGTTGTCAGTTTCAGCTGTTCGCTGTAGTGGTTGGTATATTGGGTCCAGGTCGATGCGTTTGTTGATGGAGTTTGTGGATGAATGCCATGCCTCTAGGAATTCCCTGGCTGTTCTCTGTCTGGCTTGCCCTATGATAGTGGTGTTGTCCCAGTCGAATTCATGTTGCTTGTTGTCTGAGTGTGTGGCTACTAGGGATAGCTGGTCGTGTCGTTTCGTGGCTAGTTGATGTTCATGTATGCGGATTGTTAGCTGTCTTCCTGTTTGTCCTATATAGTGTTTTGTGCAGTCCTTGCATGATATTTTGTACACTACATTAGTTTTGCTCATGTTGGGTATCGGGTCCTTCGTTCTAGTGAGTTGTTGCCTGAGCGTGGCTGTTGGTTTGTGTGCCGTTATGAGTCCTAAGGGACGCAGTAGTCTGGCTGTCAGTTCAGAAATGCTCCAGATGTATTGTAGTGTGGCTAGTCCTTTGGGTTGTGGCATGTCCTCGTTCCGTGGTCTTTCTCTTAGGCATCTGTTGATGAAACAGACAGTGGCACAGCTGGCACCGAATGGTTCCGTATCACATTCGTGCCTTGGTAACGCATCGGCAATCACGTTTTCACGACCTGCCACATGCACAATTGTCAAATTGAATGGCTGCAACAACAAGCTTCATCTAAACAGCCTGTCAATTTTTTGTCCTTAAATTTTTCTTCAAGTGTCAATGGGTTATGACCAGTGAACACGATTGTCTCAGATGCATTGCTGGTAATATTATTGCTGAAGTGTTGTAATGCCAACACCACGCTTAAAGTCTCTTTATTGAATATTTCTGTTGATGAACATACAACTTCCTGCAAAAATACCCAATGGGTTTTTCTATCCCCTCATCATCCTCCTATAGGAGAACCGCACTGACACTTACATCACTGGCTTTGATAGCCACCTTGAAAGGTTTCATGTAATCCGGTATGTCTAATACTGGGGCAATGGCTAACACAGCTTTTAGGCTGTCAAATGCCTTTTGACAATTCGCTGTTCACTGAAACCTTTTGCCTTTTCTAAACAATGTGATGGGTGGAGCAGCCGCACTGCTAAATTTCGGTAAAATCCACTCAACCCCAGGAGCTATAGTACTGCTTTTTTTGTCAACGGTGTGGGAAATTCCCCAATTACTTTCGTTTTTGCACACCATGGGGTAACTTGTTCATGTCCAATAACATGGCCCAGGAAGGTGACTTGGGGTTTGGCAAATTCACTTTTAGCCAGGTTTACCACTAAGCCTGCCTTCCGATGTCGATGGAACAAGTCCAATAAATGTTGTAAATGCTCCTTCCACGAGTGACTAAAAATCACCAGGTCATCAATGTACACAACACAACTGGGTAACCTGGCAATGACCTTATTAGTCGCTGTCTGAAATGTAGCTGGAGCATTTTTCATACCAAATGGCATGACTTTGAACTGATATAGTCCACTTGGCGTTACTAAAGCCAAAATTGCCTTTGCCTTCTCTGAGAGAGATACTTGCCAGTAACCTCTGAGCAAGTCCAATTTAGAAATGTAAGTAGCTTGTCCCATTTTATCGAAACAGTCCTCTAACCATTGAATTGGATACACATCAATCTTTGTAATGGCATTGACTGTTTGATAGTCTACACATAACTGTTGGGTACCAGTTGACTTTGGCACCATGATTATGGGTGAGCTCCAGTCACTGTAACTCACTTCAGCTATGCTACCTTGGTGCATACGGTCTATCGCCTTCTGAACCTGTGCCAACTTTAGAGGGTGATGCCTATAAGGATGTTGCTCAATCGGAACAGCATCTCCTGTCTCTACATCATGCACAATTAGGTTAGTACTTCCCAATTTATTTCCGCATATCTCCCCATGTGATAGTAATAACTCTTTCAGGTCATTTTAATTTTATTGTGGAAGGTAACTCAATAATTTATCCCAATTTGTGACACTTTCCTCATTGTCCAATCTGATTTGAGGGAATGTCCAATTCAGAATCCTCTGAACTTGGTTCTTCCTTCTGGGCTGTAATCATTAACACCTTCTCCTCTTGCTTTCCTTCCCTGTCAAAACACCTTTTGAGCTTATTCACCATGACATACTCCGAGATTTCTTCCTGTCTGGAGTCCTGATCAAGTAGTTCACCTCACTCAATTTTTTCTCCATTTGATGTGGTCCACTAAACCCTGCTTTTAAAGACTCACCTGTTACTGGAAGTAATACCAAGACCTTATCCCCAATTGCAAAATTGTGAATTTGTGATTTTTTAATCCAATTCCTGTTTCATTGTCTGCTGTGATACTTTTGAATGCTGTCTAGCTAACTCCCCAGCTCTATTTATTCATTCTCTAAAATTTGACACATAACCAAATGTATGGTCTCTGAAATCTGGCTCATTAATTTCTCTTTAATCAATTTTATCGGTGCTCTTACTTCATGCCCCAAAATTAATTCAAATGGACTGAATTTGGTCAGTCCATCTCTGATTGCAAAAGTACAGATGGAACGCCCTTATCCCAATCATCTGGATAATCCTGACCTTAAACCCTCAACATAGTCTTTAGTGTTTGATGCCAACTACGATTCTGGATGGTATACAATAGATTTTAATTGCTTTATTCCCAAGTTATCCATGACCCACTTGAATAGTTTGGATGTGAGGTTTGATCTTTGATGTGACTGGATCACTATTGGTAGTCTGTATCAAGTAAAAAATGTGAGTAATTCTTCTATAACCCTTTTAGCCGTGACATTGCGAAATGAGATTGTCTCTGGAAATCTAGTTGACACATCCATTGTTGTTAATAAGTACTTATTCCCACTTTTTGTTTGAGGCAGGGGACCTACACAATCAATAAAGACTCTTGTGAAAGGTTCCTCAAATGCTGGAATAGGTATTAGAGGTGCCGGTTTTATTACTGCCTGTGGTTTTCCAATTAGCTGACATGCATGACACGCCTGGCAAAATTCAACTACATTTCTGTATTGTCTAGGCCAGTAAAAATGTCTTTGTATTTTAGTCTGTGTTTTCCTCACCCCTAAATGACCTCCAAATGGCAGTTCATGCACCACTCGCAGCACCTCCTTTCTATACCCTACTTGCAAAACAATTTGATGAATCTCTGCCTATTATCACCTGCTTGAAAGGGTGATGGTCTCCATTTTCTCATTAAGACATCATTTGTTAACTAATAACACACAGGGATGCATTCACTCTCCTCTTTATATGCCTTTTGATACAACTGTTTTAACTTCTCACCTTTCAGTGTAACTCAATAAGCTTTGCAGAGCTAAAGATATTTGCATATTTACTTAGCTGCTCCCATCTGTCCCACTTATCTGAACAAAAGAGGTCCCTGATAAATCTACATCAGCTTCCATATCTTTGCCTTTTAAACTCTCCTGCTTCAACTTGTGTTTCTGTGATCTTGTGATCACACAATCTGGGAAAATTCCTGGATCAACATCCTTCAGTTCCCTGTGTCATTACTAGCTTTTCAACTAGAGTAGGCAGCACGCCTACCGGTGAATCAGCTATATCATTTGCAAGGATAAATTGGAGCTGAGAGTTTGTTCAGTACTCCTACCACAAATTCTTCTAGGAGAAAGTGAGGTCTGCAGATGCTGGAGATCAGAGCTGAAAATGTGTTGCTGGAAAAGCGCAGCAGGTCAGGCAGCATCCAAGGAGCAGGACAATCGACGTTTCGGGCATGAGCCCTTCTTCAGGAATGAGGAAATCTGAAGAAGGGCTCATGCCCGAAACATCGATTCTCCTGCTCCTTGGATGCTGCCTGACCTGCTGCGCTTTTCCAGCAACACATTTTCAGCTCCTACCACAAATTCTCCAAACTTCTCCAGACTCTTTAGCCACTCTTCATATGATTGAGCGCTTTTGGTCTAACCACAAATTCCTGTTACCAGTACTTTTTCTGGCAACAGTCCCTCACAAGTACATTTCTCCTCATCCTTTAGCATTACAGACTGAGAGGATCCTGTGTCCCTTAATATTGTAACCTCTTTACCTGCTACTCCTGGCCCATGTGAATAAACTTTACCTATGCATGTGTATTTTTTAAGCAGGTCTGGCCGTCTTGTACACTCTTGAGGCAATTGCTTAACTTCCCTTGTGCTTTTTGTTACTAGTCCAACAAAACTCCCAGGCTTGTCCAGTTTTCCTACATCTGGCTTCCTTCTAGCCCACCAACACTGTGATTTTGTTTGGCCCACTTTATTACAATGGAAACACCGGAGCTGTTTAATTTCTCTGTGCCCCCCAAGGGTGTCCTTTCTACCCTGTGGCAAGTTATCCTTATGATTTTTAGTGAGATCTACCTTTCCCTTTCCACGTCAGGATTTCTCTTTGCCCCAATTTCTATCCCTCATGGATTGAAATTGATTCTGGAAGCCAAACTGTGTTTTATGGACCAGCTCATAATCATCAGCCACTTCAACTGCTAACCTTGCCCTTTAATCCTCTGCTCTTCCACATGAATTCATACTACTTCCTCACTAAGGTTACCTTCAGCCTTTAGCCCTGGCCTTTTCAGCTGACTTTCCTTTTAAGTGTCAGTTTTTGAAGTTCAAAAGCTCTCCCTTTCTCTTTTCCCTCGCTTCTGTTTCTAATCGTCACTCAAACTGTTCCATTTCTGCTGCCCTTTCCTTACCTCTTGCCTCTAACTCAAGCTGTTTCATTTGCAATTGAATTCTTGCCATCTCTATAGATCCTGATGGTTTCTCCAGCAAGTTTAAATGCTGAGCTACTGCTGTAATTATCTCTCCTTTCCTCACAGAGGAGACAGGTCCAATCCCAGCTATTCACCTTCCAAAGTCATCACATCCACATCCAGAAAACTTTAGACTACCGAAAGAGCCATTACTATCCCAAACTTTGTCTACCAACCAAACCAACACCCAAAATAAAGACACAAGCACCCACCCCTTGCTGTTTAAAATCCTGCAAAGAGCCCCGAATCTGTAGGCCAGACCACTCAAAACATTCTTAAGCAGGCAACCGAGACTGTAAGTTTGAAATTTGTTTTGATAAGTGTATGGGGAAAATTACCCAGGGTAAGCTAGCTAGGTTGACTATCAGGTTTTAAAACAGACAAAACCTTGCTCAAGAAATTACATAATGAAATACAAAGAACAGAATAAAGAATCCCTACGGAACTCAGTCTATCCAAACTAGACTTAATTATGCTGTTCTGAATGTACGCAACAGTCACAATAAGCAAACCCCCTTAAAAAACAGTAAAACTGGGACAAATGCTTACAGGTTGAAATTAGAAGGGCAGAAGGAGAGAGAGAGCCTGTTTCCACACAGCTGAGCTCCGCACAACCTAACTTTTTCTTCCAAAGCTGACCACTCTCCTTTCATTATACAGATCACTTCTAAAATATGACCACTTTGGCCTGAAGTTTCACCCATTTACATATAAACAAAAAGGCCTCTCAATACCCTTTAATCTCTGTACCAAATCAGTCTAATGGGTACTAGGAGCTGGTTACGCCCCATCTGAGGATAAACCAAGGACACAGTATCCTTGAGAAATGGAACAGCCTTTAGAAAAAAAAGGGACCAGCTTTGTGACATCCTAAGGAGACAAGCAGGAGACCAGAAGAACATAGCAAGCTTGTCCCTAACGTCTTCGTTTTCCTGTAGGCCCTTTGTCGATGCAGTGCCCAAGATGACCTTGGTGGAATTCATATGAAATTGGGCATCAGGAATGGATTGACTTTTAACTTGGGGTTTTCTCTCTCTATCTAATGTGTGGATAGATTTTGGGGGAGAGATAAGGGGAAGGTGTATCTCTTCACATCCGTTCACTCACAGCCTTAAGGTTCTATCCCACACTTCCTCACGTGTTCCCTCACTGACACTGGCTTACTTTCCCACCCTGTTTCAGTCTCACACTATCTCATGGACTTCGACTCATACTATCTCAGTCTGTCACACTATCACTCTCACACACTCTAAAGCTCTCACTCTCTCACATTCTCACTATCTACGCTCTCTCTGACACTACCCTTCTCTCACATCATCTCACTCTCAATCTCAAACTCTCACTCTTACACTATTTCACCCTCTCAGTCTCAGTCTATCCCACACTCTCACGCTCACATCATCTTACCTTCCCGACTTCATACAGTCTACCACTCTCCCACTCTCACATTCTCACACTCTCACTCTTTCATAATCTGTCTCACATTATCTCACTCTCATTCTCCCTTACACTCACACACTCACCCTGTCACTCTCAATCTTTCTCTCATGCCATCTTTCTCTCGACCACTCACTCTCACACACACTGTCACACTGTCTCACACACTCTCACTCACGCTAGCTCTCTGTCTTGCACTAGTGCTCACTTCCCGTCCTTGCTCTCACACATACTCTTTTGCTCACATTTTTGCACTCTCACACACACTTTCTCTCACTCTCACACTCACCCTCTCATTCTGTGCTCACAACATATTACTGAGGGAGGACCAGATCAGGTGTACTCTAGAACTCTGTGGGAAGCTAGAGAAGTGATTGCTGGGCCTCTTGCTGTGATATTTGTATCACCGATAGTCACAGGTGAGGTGCCAGAAGACTGGAGGTTGGCTAATGTGGTGCCATTGTTTGAGAAGGGTGGTAAGGACAGGCCAGGGAACTACAGACCAGTGAGCCTGACGTCGGTGGTGGGCAAGTTGTTGGAGGGAATCCTGAGGGACAGGATGTACACGTATTTGGAAAGGCAAGGACTGATTCGGGATAGTCAACTTGGCTTTGTGCGGGAAATCATGTCTCACAAACTTGATTGAACTTTTTGAAAAAGTAACAGAGGATTGATGAGGGCAGAGTGGTAGATGTGATCTATATGGACTTCGTAAGGCGTTCGACAAGGTTCCCCATGGGAGACTGATGAGCAAGGTTAGATCTCATGGAATACAGGGAGAACTAGCCATTTGTATACAGAACTGGCTGAAAGGTAAAAGATAGAGGGTGGTGGTGGAGGGTTGTTTTTCAGACTGGGAGACCTGTGACCAGTGGAGTGCCACAAGGTTCGGTGCTAGGTCCAATACTTTTCATCATTTATATAAATGATTTAGATGTGAGCATAAGAGGTACAGTTAGTAAGTTTGCAGATGACACCAAAATTGGACATGTAGCGAACAGCGAAGAAGGTTACCTCAGATTACAACAGGATCTTGACCAGATGGGCCAATGGGCCGAGAAGTGTCAGATGGAGTTTAATTCAGATAAATGCAAGGTGCTGCATTTTGGGAAAGCAAATGTTAGCAGGACTTATACACTTAATGGTAAGGTCCTAGGGAGGGTTGCTGAACAAAGAAACCTTGGAGTTGCAGGTTCATAGCTCCTTGAAAGTGGAGTCGCAGGTAAATAGGATAGTGAAGAAGGCGTTTGGTACGCTTTCCTTTATTGAGTACAGGAATTGAGCAGTCATGTTGCGGCTGTACAGGACATTGGTTAGGCCACTGTTGGAATATTGCGTGCAGTTCTGGTCACCTCCCTATCGAAAAGATGTTGTGTAACTTGAAAGGGTTCAGAAAAGATTTACAAGGATGTTGCCAGGGTTGGAGGATTTGAGCTACATGGAGAGGCTGAACAGGCTGGGGCTGTTTTCCCTGGAGCGTTGGAGGCTGAGAGGTAACCTTATAGAGGTTTACAAAATCATGAGGGGCATGGATAGGATAAATAGCCAAAGTCTTTTCCCTGGGGTGGGCGAGTCCAGAACTAGAGGGCATAGGTTTAGGGTGAGAGGAGAAAGATATAAAAGAGACCTAAGGGGCAACCTTTTCATGCAGAGGGTGGTATGTGAATGAAATGAGCTGCCAGAGGAAGTGGTGGAGGCTGGTACAATTGCAACATTTAAAAGGCATTTGGATGGGTATATGAATAGGAAGAGTTTGGAGGGATATGGGCCGGGTGCTGGCAGGTGGGACTAGATTGGTTTGGGATATCTGGTCGGCATGGATGGGTTGGACCGAAGGGTCTGATTCCATGCTGTACACCTCTATGACTTTATGACTCTGTGAGGACTGAGGTCTGGAGGGAATATAGGAACAAAGAACCTTGAGAGAATACATTCAGAAATAGATCCAAAGCCAATTGAGAAGAAATAAACCCAAGTGTGTAATGAAGGAGGAAGTTGTTGAGACCTCTGTGATAAAATCTACAACCCCTCCAAAACCATTGTCGTCATCTTCCTGAGCTTCAGTAACACATTCTAATTCGCCCTTAGTAACATTGTTCCCACCACTAGAATTGCACCTCATCTTGTCAAAGCCTCAACACCATTACCCTGACTAGAGGCAAAACAAGAAAGTTTATCCCCTCAAGGTCTCATGATCAATGAGTTAACAAACAACAGGGTATACCACCAAAAGAGAAACTGAACCAAGGGAACCGAAATACTGTGCGCAATCCCATGACCAAAAATTATCAGTCAATTGTCAGGAACCTGTTTCATGATAATGATGAGACAAAGCTGAAAGGTCCCTTCACAGGTGATAGTAAGCTAAGTACATTAGCACCATGAGTATTGGTCACTCAGGGTCAGGATGGACCAACATGTTGAGACTCTTCATGTCTGACATTACACTTCAATAGCCTCCAGTCATCGCTGAAGAGTGAAGATTAAAGAAACAGCACTTGAGATCAACAAACATAGGTCCATGAGGTAGGTATGAAAGCCAAGGAATCTGTGTGAACGATTCATATAACGCTCTTAGCTTCCACAGCACTGGCTCATGTCCTGTACCTTTGGACCTTGCCTCATCACCTTGAATTCTCAATCATGTAAAAGACACTCAAGTTCCAGGACTGATGGTGTGTTACTGGTTCCATGCACTTGTGCAGATTGAATCCATTTCATTTTTATCTTCTCGGAACTCCGTGACCTGGATGTCAACAGCAATCAGCCTCAATTAATAGCAATAGGCTGAGTTGGAATAAACAGGCTCCTTTTGAGTTACTTGTCATTTTGTTCTTAGATGAACAGGCATTATCTGAGATGTGATCAATGCACGGACCCTGTCCAGCTTCATATAAATGCTGACAGATTAATCGAGACAATATCAAATTTCATTCAGATTCTTTCTTTAAGTCCAATGTAATTACCGTTAAATAATTTAATTTTACTGTCATTTTCTTGGTTTAAAAGCTTCATTCTGTCTTCACACTCTCTGCTAAGGAACTGACAGATCAAATCATATTGGTGAAAGTCCTCAATTTGGCAAGTACCTATAACTCACAGTGAAAACAAAGGCAAGAAATAATCATAACTGTCTTTCAGCAGTACATCTGATTCAATCATAGTTTCCGTTAAATTATGTTATGGAAGGATGAGGTGTAGTAAAGGAATATTATTCCTCTTTGAATTCTGTTTACTGGCACTGGTGACCTCTAAAAGCTGCTGAAGACTCTAGTCAATGTGTGTGACAGCAACCGCTCAGGATAGAAGAAGCCTTACAGAACTAAATTCCTACAGCGTTCACTGGTATCACCTGCACTCACAAACCCCAATAGTTGTTCTGGTACTTTACATTCCATAGCGTGGGTTTCCTCCGGGTGCTCCAGTTTGCTCCCACAGTCCAAAAATGTGCAGGTTAGGTGAATTGGCCATGCTAAATTGCCCGTAGTGTTAGGTGAAGGGGTAAATGTAGGGGAATGGGTCTGGGTGGGTTGCTCTTCGGAGGGTTGGTGTGGACTTGTTGGGCAGAAGGGCCTATTTCCACACTGTAAGTAATCTAATCTAACCTAAGTATTGTCAGTGCAAGTTTGAATCCTTGGTTAGGTACGGTATTGTCTCTAAGATTGACATTTGCAGTTTGTATTCAACTAAGGAGCAGGCAGATATAAATAAGACTTTTGAGTATAGGATTGGAGACATCATGTGGAGGTTGTACAGGATGTTGGTAAGACCTCTCCTCGAATACTCAATAGAGTACTGTGTGTAATTCTGGTTGCCCTCTTATAAGAAGGATACAGAGGAACCTCAATTATCTGAATGAGATAGGAGGGCACTGTTTCGTTCAGATATTTGATTATTCGGATAATCGATTTCACCTTAAACAAAGGAAGCCATACTGATCTAATGCTGTGCTCTACCGGTGAATTGGTTTAAATCTATAATTTCAATGAGTCTGCTATTTAAGCAAACTAATCTTTGCATTCTGCAAATTACAGGTTAAACTGAGAAGGACTAAACCCTTACCATCACATAAATACTGTATATAAGATCACAGCATTAAACAAGGTCCTGAACAGCTTCTATGATCACAAGAGCATTTGTCAGTTTCTGGAAACTCAGTTTCGTGATAGAAAGACAGAAGGACTGTATCGCGCATGCATTTACTTTCTCGGTCATTTTTTTTCATGAGCGGCCCTTTAAAATGACAGGAATACTGTAAAACACTTACTTTTGCAAACAGCTCTGTAACTAACCCTTACCTAAAAATATCCAGTTGCTGATGCTTGAGGTGCCTGTGTTTCTTTGTTTTTGTCAGTGTTTCCATATACTCTTCAGTACAGGGATATCGAATACACTTACCTCTTTGATGTAACATTTTTTTGCAGGACCTTGAGATCTTCTTTGGATAATCTGAAATTTGGATAATTGATGTTCAGGTAATCGAGGTTCCTCTGTATTATTAAATTGGAGAAGATTTGGACAACATTTACCAGGGTTTTGCTGGAAATGGAGGGATTGAGTTATAAGGAGAGGCTGGGTAGGCTGGGACATTTTTTCACTGGAGTGTAGGAGGTTGAGGGGTATCATAGTCTTAGAGTCATAGAGATATACAACACGGAAACAGACCTTTTGGTGAGGTTTATAAAATCATGACGGGCACAGATAAGGTGAATGGCAAAGGTTTTTTATCCTAAAGTGGGAGAGTTCAAAACTAGCGGATATATTTTTATTGTGAGAGGGTAAAGATTTAAAAGAAAGGACACAAGTGGCAACTTGAGAATGGGTCATGAGTGCAACGAACTGTCAGAGAAAATGATGGATGCAGTTATAATTTATAATGTTTAAAAGACATTTGGATATGCATATGAATAGGAAATGTTTAGAGGGATATGGCCCAAACACAGGCAGGTGGAACTAGTTTTGCTCGGGAACATGGTCAGCATGGACTACTTGGATGAAAGGGTTTGTTTCTGTGCTGGATGACTTTCTGACTCTCTGACTCAACAAGTTTAGAAACCTTGCAGTATTCTTTGTGTGAACTACAAAACAGACATGATTATTCCTTCCACTGCACCATGACTTTTGAACTGGTTAGGAAGCAGAGTGGATCTTAACCTGGCAGAACACTTGGGTGGTGGGAGTTGACAACCTGCCACCTTCGCTTGTCAGCAGTGGTGGGTCAGCCTGTGGGTAACCAAACTCCTTCGGTAGAGGCAGATTGTCACTTTCAACTTGTTGATCATTCAGTTACAGTGGTATAAACACACCTAATCTATTTTAGTAGCTAAGATTTGTAACTAAGATGGCATCTTGTGTAGCAACATTGGAAGCTTTTCACTGTGCTTTGTACTTGAGCACACATTAAACCGGGGACTTAACGGTGAGATCCAAGGGGTTCCTGGAGTTTGTCTGGGCTATTATTAGGGTGACAGCAGAGGAGAAGATTGGAGACACGACGGGCAACTTGGGCACTGAAGACTGACAGCTCGCAGCTGGAGCTGCGCTTGTCTGGTCTCCGCGTTGGAGCTGTGACTTGTCAGACCGGGTATGTTACTTTCTGGATAAGGAACAAGAAGGCAGAGAGCAGCTGTCAGTGGAGTATCATCAGGGTCACTCTTCACAGGCCTGTCCCTCCATGGGAGTGAGAGTAGGGTCTGCAAAGGATCTACAGACAGAGGAGCACCAGGTTACACCATAACAAGATCTGGTAAGGCTGTCAAACCATTAACATGATATGTGGAGTATTAGAGGAGAAGGAGGGCTTATGCCCAAAACGTCGAATCTCCTGTTCCTTGGATGCTACCTGAACTGCTGCGCTTTTCCAGCAATACATTTTCAGCATGTGGAGTATTAGGACAGGATATTCCCATCCCTGGCATTACATGAGCAATAGTGAGAAAGGTGGAAAATAAATAATCAGAACTCAATGTCAAGAAGTTTTTTTCACAGAACCCTTACTGTGTGGAATCAGGCTCTTCAGCCCTGCAAGTCCATACTGACCCTTTGAAGAGTATCCCAGCCTCCTACAGTTACCCTTGACCAATGCACCTAACCAACGCAGCCCTGAAGACAATGGGGCAATTTAGCATGGCCAATTCACCTAACCGGCCCATCTTTGGACTGTGGGAAGAAACCAGAGCGCCCAGAGGAAACCCACACAGACACAGGGAGAACGTACAAATTCCACACAGACAGTCACCCAAGCCTGGAATCAAACCTGGGTCCCTGGGGCAGCATTGCTAACCATTGAGCCACAGTGCCACCCTAAAGCCTTAAAAGGCATCTTCAGAGTCTCACCTTATTTCCTTATTTAAGCATCTCATTAAAACCACATCTCACTTTATGTATGACCCACCTCTAATGGCTGTTCACTCCTGACTTGGAAATCAGAGCAGGTACTCAGGGCTGCAGCTTGGTGAACGCTGGTCATCATCCAACTGCCTCTTCACAACATTGTCCCGACACGCTCCATGGCTACTATCCACCTCAACCTTCTTCCGAGCCTCGCCACCACTCCAGCTCTCAGACCTACTCTCAAACTTCTTCACAGCCCCTCACCACTCAACAACGGAGTACGGGAAACCCTCATGTGCTCCTGCCAGGCTGCTTGTCCATGGCGATTTCCCATTTCTGGTTCAAGCCGTTTTTGTGAGTGGGGCACACACAGACACCAGTGAGCGACCTAACCAGGCCAAGGAATCCTCTCAGTACACAGCAGCCAGGCTCTTCCCACTCCTCAGTGCTGTGTGCTGTACTGCATTGCACAGCATTGTGGGGTCACAGCTGCAGGCCTCAGCGACCTTTCAGAGGATTGAGGAGGAGGAGGAGGAGGACAGTAATCTGACAGATGCACCTTTTAACATTACACACTGATTCTAGAGTCAAGGCAGTCTCTCCTATTCAAACTCATTCCATTCGGAAAAATCCAGATCTCCTTCAGTTTTCCTTTCAACATGCAGCCATAACACTGGGCTAACGATTGCTCAATTATCTTCTCTCCCATTTCTTCCAGGACTTCCAAATGCACCAGGGCATTCAAATTAAAATCTCAGTAACACAGCATGTAACGTTAATGGCATATTTAGTACTTTGTGAAACACATATTTCTTTAATATCAGAAGATTATCCTCGACTTATAAACAGACTGAGGAGTGAAAGAAGACTTAAGAGGATCTTTGGCACAAATTTTGGGTGAATTAATCAGTTTGCTGCCCCTTCTGTTGTGGAAATGAGAACGTAAGAAATAGCAACAACACTAGGCCATTCAGCCCTCCCCCAAATACAATCAAAACCACAGCCTCGCTGATTCCAGCATCCGTGGGGAGGTGCAGAGGAATTCATTCTGCAAAACTGAGCACTTATACCTCGTACACTCACTGGCCTCGTATGTGTACCTTGATTTGCCGTCTTTTGCTCACTTGTCTCACTCCAGCTCTGACAGGCTGAATCCTTGACATTTAGTTGAGCCAGCCTGCCTCTGCGTGCTGCAAACGGTGATACTTGGACCGGATTGGGGCTTGGAGTCCTGATAATATCCATTAAACCTGGGTCCAGTTGATGGACCGAAGCTGCCGTTCTCATTATTGCCTGATGTCATTAGTAATCACAGGGGACAGAGCGACAGACTCTGAAATCCCCACTGCAGTTATCAAGTAATTTCCCACAGTGCAGTGAAGAAGTGCAAAGGAGGGGAGTGCAGTGGATAAAGAAAGCTATTTATATCGAGATCCATATGTTTCAAATACTGAACGATGACATGCATAGCCTCACATAGAATTACACAGGATTGACAGAACATAAACAGCCCATGCGTATTATGCACCACGTGAGCCCCCTCTTTTTCCACTTGTCTGACTCCATCGAAGTCTTATTCCGCTTGTCTCTCTCACATGTACTTAACAAGAGGGCATAGGTTTAGGGTGAGAGGGGAAAGGTATAAAAGAGACCTAAGGGGCAACTTTTTCACGCAGAGGGTGGTACGTGTATGGAATGAGCTGCCAGAGGAAGTGGTAGAGGCTAGTACAATTGCAACATTTAAAAGGCATCTGGATGGGTATATGAATAGGAAGGGTTTGGAGGGATATGGGCCGGGTGCTGGCAGGTGTGACTAGATTGGGTTGGGATATCTGGTTGGCATGGATGGGTTGGACCGAAGGGTCTGTTTCCACGCTGTACATCTCTATGACTCTATGACTCTAAGTGACCCCTGAAATATATGCCAATCACCTCAGCCACTTTGTATAGTAACAAGTCTCATTGGATTATATCGGTGATCACCTTTTCCTTTATGGACCTGAGTCCTAAAGTGAAAACATTAAACCTTTCGAACCCTTCAGGGTGTTAAATGTCACTGTCTGGTCAGCTCTCAACCTTCCAGTTTTCTAGGGAGAAGTTAATCTAAGTTGATCTACTCATCCAAGGAAATGATAGACTGCCCAACATTTGCCCCAGGAGGAGAGGATCCTGCCCCTGACTGCCCTAAGTGGCCAAGTGACTGTACCCAGGTCCCTGGAGTGATATGGGAGGCTGTCCTTGACTTATTGCATTGGGATCCCCTGATTGAAGGCTACACTCACTGATTCAACTGAGGACTGCTGACAACCATGACAAGTCTCCTGACGGGTCTGTACCAAACACTAAGGCAAGACCAAGCCTGGTAACTCAGGCTGAAGGGACTAAGTGCAAAGAGGCAATGGAAGGGAAGGCAAGGCAGGAATGCTGTGAGAATCCATTCAAAGTGAGTGAGTGAGAGTGAAGAGAACAAGCAAGCAACCCTGAGTTACAGCCTGCTCCTATTCAGGGTGCCTGTCCCTCTGTGCAAAATGTCCTTGCAGCAGAGCATTTCAATGCTAGTTACTGGTGTGCCCCTACTGCTTTAAAGTGCAGCAATGTCCTGTAAGAGGATGCAAGAGGGTCTCTGATGGTTCTGAGGATCTGGGAGATGTTGGATGCCAGCATCCATAAACAGGGTGGAAGGTGAGCGTGGC
This sequence comes from Hemiscyllium ocellatum, assembly GCF_020745735.1. NCBI lineage: Eukaryota > Metazoa > Chordata > Chondrichthyes > Orectolobiformes > Hemiscylliidae > Hemiscyllium > Hemiscyllium ocellatum. Next base: position 65,410,545 of record NC_083414.1, read on the forward strand.
GGGTGGCCCAGAGCACACCCTGAGATGGTGCTGCCAGTAGAAACTTGATGGTCCAGAGGAGCAGGCAGGGAGCTAAAGTCACCAAGCAGGTGTTCTGACTTTTGTGGTCGGAATTATTGACATCTATAGCTGTGACAGAGGCTGATAACGTGAAATAATCCACATTAATAGCCATCTCGCCACTACCGAGTGAGAACTTCATCTCAACACCCGAAACTTGGTTGAAAAATGCAGCTACAGTTTCCCAGCATCGAGAAACGCCTTGCCTCACTTCTCACACAAAGTTAAGATTTCTCACTATAGTTCCCTTCATTCAGGCCAATATCAGACTCCATCCTAAGGAACATGACAGGTTGTAACATTTATCTTTAAGCTTTATTTCTTTATTTTCTTAATTCATACTATGAAGAACAATCATGTCAAACTTTTAGCGTTTTTCTTTATTTCTCTATTTTTATACCTTATCTATTTTAGTAGCTAAGATTTGTACCTAGGTTCTTTGTACCGAAGATGGCACCTTGTGTGGCAACATTGTACACATTTCACTGTACTCCTGTACTATGTACTTGAGTATATGTGACAATAAACCTAATTCTATTTCTAATTCTAATTTTTTTTATCCTAAAAAAGAAACAAAAGGGCTTTTAGAAAGTGAATGGGTCACAGCAAGTTGCGTTGAAGTTTAAGAGAAACATTTTGTTAAAATTCAGGGCTCGTATCACAATAATAAAGTTGTTCTTGATGTTTGGGTAGATTTATTACTGAACTGTAAATATTTGTAATGTTCCACTGCAAGGCAATAAATAAAATCAATTCAGTCTGTGGGCCCAGGGAGACTGAATGTTCTGGAACTCTGAGGAATTGAAGCAAGCCCCTCATCAGCGTGAAGATGAAGAACTCAAAGGTTGATCCTCCCTGGAATTCGGAATCTACGAGAACATCCTCTGAGTCTCCTCTGTTCAAAAGTAAGGAGTAAAAGTCAATACCTGTTGTGATCAGTAACTTAAGAACCCTATGAGATTCTAAATAAAGAATTAGAGCCTTTCGTAACTGGTGTCTTGTGGGTCTGACTGTGCACATAGACGTTACTGAAACAGAACACAAGACCAGGATATCAGACTTTTTTTTATCATCCCACCTTCCCTGGTTTCACAGATCTACGTTGAACTCCACTTGCAAGGGAAGTTGTTCGCCCTCCCCCTCCCTGAGGGTTCATGCAGGCTGTCGGATCCGAAAGAGGAGTTGACTGCGGATGGGCAAAGCAACAGGGCTCTCACCAGTTCTGGTCCCTCGTGATCAGGGAGGGGAGGTTCACCCTAAAACAGAAGCATTTGCTGCTTCTACTCTTCTCCCATTCCATTAGCTAAGAATACTGTCACCCACGGTGGTGTATCAGCTTCCCCCCCACTCCCGAAGCACAGACTAGGAAGGGCTGAGTCTGTACTTCAGTAATAGGGCAATGCATTATGCGGAAGATGAGGCGCTCTTCCTCCAGCCATCGTGTTGCTATGGTCTGGTGATGGAGGAGTCCAAGGACATGCATGTCCTTGGTGGAGTGGAAGGGGGAGTTGAAGTGTTCAACTCTTCCGCACTTCAACTCCCCCTCCCACTCCACCAGGGACATGCAGGTCCTTGGACTCCTCCATCGCCAGACCATAGCAACACGACGGCTGGAGGAAGAGCGCCTCATCTTCCGCCTAGGAACCCTCCAACCACAAGGGATGAACCTAGATTTCTCCAGTTTCCTCATTTCCCCTCCCCCCACCTTGTCTCAGTCAAATCCCTCGAACTCAGCACCGCCTTCCTAACCTGCAATCTTCTTCCTGACCTCTCCGCCCCCACCCCCACTCCAGCCTATCACCCTCACCTTGATCTCCTTCCACCTATCACATCTCCATCGCCCCTCCCCCAAGTCCCTCCTCCCTACCTTTTATCTTAGCCTGCTGGACACACTTTCTTCATTCCTGAAGAAGGGCTCATGCCCGAAACGTCGACTCTCCTGCTCCTTGGATGCTGCCTAACCTGCTGCGCTTTTCCAGCAACACATTTTCAGCTCTGATCTCCAGCATCTGCAGTCCTCACTTTCTCCTATAAGAATTCTTCCAAACTGGGAAGTAGAAAGAAGAACACATGAAGCAAGTGATCCTGCTCCTCAGGAATGGACACGTTCCTCCAGCATTCACTGCGTTATTGCAAAGTGTGAGACATCAGAACAAGTCAGATCCTGAAAACAAGGCTGGGGGGTTGGGGGGCAAGTCTTCAACATTGGTGGGCTGTTTCCCCGGTGATTTGGGACTGGGAGTGGTGATTACAGTCTTCCCTTGGATGTAAATACACAAGGATTGGTGAGACAAAAACTTTATTTGAAATTAAGACCATTTTGAGGATGAAATTCATTGGGAGTCTAAGTATAGTACATCTGAGCTCTACCATTACTGCTTCACACTGCATAATGGGTCATGGGTATTCAATCCATCCAAGTATGTAATGACTAGCAGCAATTTACAGTATATCTCCTTAAAGATCATACCACAGCTAAAACGTACGGTAGATGTGGTTTGTAAATGAGAATCCCTAGAAAGTGAATTTTACTTGAGTATTTTCTATAATGATTTCTACATCAGTGGAGCAAATCAGGGTAAAAGATGATACTACTGTCAAGATGAAGACATATTGAGATTTATTAGGTCAGGCAGGGATGAAATTTAGCACTGCACTGTCAGAAGCAATAATAATCATTGAAGATCAGCTCATAACTTAAATACTATTTTCTTTTCTTGGAAAAATACTTTTCCAAGGTACAAGATTCAATAATGCTCATGCTGTACACTCTCTCTCTCTCACACACACACACACACGCACAAGCACGCACACACACACACACACACACAAGCACACACACGCACGCGCACACACACACACACAAGCACACACGCGCACGCGCGCACACACACACACACACACACACACAAGCCCACGTACACACACGCTCTTACATACTCACACGCTCACACAGACCCTCTCTCATACACATGCCCTCTCTCTCATAAACACACACGTACACCCCCCGCCCCATACTCTCACCCACGCATTTACCCTCTCACAGGCTTATACCCATCACATTCACACAGACAATGCCTGCACACACATTCACATGCACTCACACTCACACACATACTCGCATGCACACATTTACACTCTATCTCTCTCTCTCTCTCTCTCTCTCTCTCACACACATTCACATGCACAGACATATAAGTCTATGGGGTGAATTTGTATTTGCAGAAATATATTTACAGATGCATTCTATTTTGCTCAAAAAATGCACAACCTGCAGGCAATCAATCCATGTAATATTTTGTAAATTCCACTTTGGATGTAGAACCAGTCTGACTCAAGACTGGTAAACAGACAGACTCTAACCCCATTCCTTTAATACATTGTCATAACTGAGATGTCACCTTTATTTATAAAATCTTAAGTTATCTGGAGAATGTGATTGAATGGGATTTTAATGAACTGAAATCTGCAACCCACTCTAAAAGATGGAAGACTAAACAACAACCTAGGTTTGTTCAATACAGAGGAACTGTGCTTATCCAAATGCCTCAGGCAAGGAGTATCTTGTCTGGATAATCGAATGTTTGGATATTCGAGTGCCGGATAATTCCGTATAACCAAGCATCGGGACCTTGCGATTTTGTCTGGATAATCCAAAATTTGGATAATTGAGGTTCTTCTGTATATCATTTCAGTTGCATGACACTGTAATCTTTTGCTATAAATTCTGTGTCTTATGGTCCTGCTCCACACCACCTGATGAAGGAGTGTCGCTCCGAAAGCTCGCTCATCCAAATAAACCTGATGGACTATAACCTGACGTTGTGTGATTTTTAACATCCAGGAGTCACTACTTGTGGGAAATAAGACAGAGACGTATGGTACCAGAGTGGAGGATGCGGTTAATGGGCCACAGTTATTGCGGCTCTAACGTCAGTGCAATGAACACAAGCCGGGGATCTCGGTCAATGAAGGTAGTTCAGTCACAAGGTGCGCAAGAATGAGGGCTGGGGACTGAGTCAGTACTGCAGAGCCAATGTCGGAGGGCGCAGGATACCAGTATGCTGTCTGTGGCTGCAGAGCTTTGGTGAAAGGGGCAGTCTACAGTGAGGACTATTTCTGAGTAGCAGACCTGGGAATTAGGGAAGGTTCTATCGGAGTTTCCATTGACACCTTGCACAGTCAGAGGGAGATGAGACAAACCCATCTCCATTAGAAATACTGCATTGTCTTCAGTCATTGCACCGATGTCCATCTCCATGGAACTGATGACCACATGCCTGGAGAGTTGTATGTAACAACAACAAAGGCCATGCTGGACCCTGCCCAATGGCATGTACATTACCCCTGCTACTCCTCCTTTAAAAGCACAGAGAGACCATTAATTCCCTGCTGTGCTATGTTTTCTGAAGATTAAGGAAATCGCACCCACTCTACAAAGCCTAGCTGCTGCACACTGAGGTTTACTCCTCAGCCTATCCAGCCATCTTCCATGCCTAGCCTGCTGATGCAGCCAGCCTTGTACTCATGTGGCTACAATTGGACCTTTCCTCTCTGTCAGTGGGGGTGTCATCAGCCACATTTGGAAGATCTGTGAAGAAAAGTCCCATCAGACTCCAAACGTTATGCTGTTTCTCTCTCCCCGGAGGATGCCAGGCCTGCTGAGTTTCTCCAGCATATTCTGTCTGTGTTTCAAGTTTCCTGCATCCACAGTATTTAGCTTTTAATCATGAGTTCTTCCCTTATCTCCAGGAAGACACCATAAAACTCAACATGGTGGATGGCTTATTTGGACTAGGTTGGAAGGACTGTTTTTCTGAACTTTTATTTCTTTATTTGCTAATTTATTTGTAAGATCTGTAATGCTGAGATTTTTATTTCTTTATTTCTCTTCTTTTTTCCCCGAAGAATTTGTACTGAAGGACCTGTACCTAGGTACCTAAGGTGGCACCGTAAGTGGTGACTTGTAAACTTTTCACTTGACTCATATTACAATAAAGTTAATTCAATTCAATGTGAAGAGCAGTGGCAAACTTTCCTGTTCCTTTATTCCCTCATGGATTGGGGGCAAGGTCAGTACTCCCTAGCCCCCCCAACTGCCTTTGAATTGAATGGCTTACAAGACATTTAAGGGGGCAGGTAGGAGTGCATTGTATTGATCTGGCTCTGGAGTCACATGTGGGCCAGCAGTTTCTTCTTCCCAAGGGAGGGCATTAGGGAGCCAGCTCAGTTTTTATTTTTGTAACAGCAATCAATGATAGCTTCATAGTAACCATCAATGAGATTTACTTTCAATTCCAGATTTTATTAATGCCAGCTGCCACAGTAGGACTTCAACCTGTGTGCCCAGAGCAATAACCTCACCCTCTGGTTTATTAAGCTAATGACATTAGCACAGTGCCACAGTCTCATAATAGCCTTTCCATTTGAATATAAACAGTGTAGAAACCCTTCCCTTCCAAATGATGGAAGCTGCCTGTTGACTATGGACCGCAATGTCCTATAAATTAACCAAACCACTCAGTTAGATTCCAGGTTGCATCTCGAGGTAACACAGGCAAAAAATCAATGAGGGTATTGAAAATTAAGTTGAAGGTGGTGAAGGCAGACAGGAGAAGTGAGTTTATCACAATGGTCATTTCTAATGGATTCGCAAATGTCTAGCACTTGATGTTTTAGTTTTGTTGATCTGTCCACCACTGAATAAAGGCCAGCTTGTTCTGTTGTATTCTTGAATAAACAACATTAAAATGCGAGATTAGCTTTGGACACCTAAAGATTTCTCAGCTATCCAATAGATTCTTCGTAATGTAGGCAGATCAGGCGAGAGATGAGAGTAATGTGGATACTGTGATCAGCTGTTCAATGCATCCATTAAGTTAGCTCAGTGTGATGAAGACTCCACTCAGAAACACAGGGAGACTGACTCGTGACCATGACTATGGAGCCTAGCAGCTCATTATTCACTGGAAGTTGAGATTAATCCACGTTAGACTACCCTGCCTTTGTTAAGTGAATACAGACTCAGAGCCTGCATCTGTCACTTCAGGCTGCCTCCACTGGGAGAATTTAACAGGGGCTTAATTGGGCTGTCGCTCCTGCTCACATCTTTTTCTTTTCTGGCTACCTGACATACAAAATGGGGTTGGAGGCCCATTCACACAGTTCAAACTTGACATCCCGCAGGGTCCCATCTTGGTAAAGAGAGCTGCACTTGATCACTTAATGACCACTGGCAGCACACAGACTCCAAAGTGAATCTGTGCACAACAACCCCAAAGCAGTCTTTGTCAGCTGTGCAGTAATCAATTTAAACTCATGCAGCTGAATATAGTGTTAAACAGCATGAACCACCCCAGTGCTATACTCTATTTAGTTGCTGCATTTTCTTTTCTGGCAAATATCCAGAAATGAAGCACATGGTGCCCTATCTGACAGCTTAGTGTGTAATGTGCGAGGAGCAGGAGAGTCGACATTTTGGGCATAAGCCATTCAACAGAAATGATGAAGGGCTCATGCCCAAAACATCGACTTTCCTGCTCCTCAGATGCTGCCTGACCTGCTGTGCTTTTCCAGCGCCACACTTTTCAACTCTGACTCTCCAGCATCTGCAGTCCTCACTTTCTACTAGCGTGTAGGACAATGTAAGAGACATATGGATATAACATCTCACCATTTCATAGCATGTAAACTGAGGGCATAAAGTTCTCAGCCTCTGTCTTACCTAGTACCACTTGAAGCATGTCATCCTGATGGAAGTGTGCTATCATTTGTAACCAAAGAGCTTGGCATTCAACCAAGCATCAAAGTGCCTGCGACTGTATATATCAAGAGCTGTAATATACATCTGTTGAATCTTTCTTACTACGTGTTTCTTGCCATGTTTAATTCTTATGTTATGGGAGCCATCACAAATGTTGCATCATCAGGTACGCCGGTGTGCCAGATCAGAACAGTAAGCTGGCTTCTGCTTATAAGACTTCAGGGACCAATGAGCATTAACTGGCACATCCTGATGTCAAGCCAAAGATCATTCTCATTCTCAGGGCAATGAAATGTCAATCGTTTCCCACTTAGATTAGGGAAAAAGAAGCAGTCCTGCCAGTGGGACAGAGGTGGTGACGGCAGACTCCAGGGTTTTGGCTATAAGGCGTTATTTGCAGAGTAGGCAGTCAGACTGTTGTTTGACCAGTCAACGGGACAGCTCTCCCAATTTTAACAACAAACTTGGACATTGTGCCATTGACTGTGCAAGCTGGCCTGCCTTTCTCATATCCAGTACCTAGGTCTACCCAGTTTTAATCTTACTAGATGCTTTCTTAGAAGCATCTGGATAGTTTGCTCAGCTGTTTTGGAGGTCAGTAAAAAGTCAGACACATTTTTCTTCCTTAAGAATTTTACAACAATCTGTAGTTTTATAATCACCATGGTCAAGGCAGGTTTTTAATATCAAATTTAGTTATAGAGTCATACAGCCATACAGTCATACAGTATGGAAGCAGACCCTTCGGTCCAATGAGTTCATGCTGACCATATTCCCAAACTAAAGTAGCTCCACTGGCCTGCATTTGACCCAAATCCCTCCAAACCTTTCCTATTCATGTACTTATCCAAATTTCCTTTAAATATTGTAAGTGCACTTGTAACTACCACTTCCTCTGGTAGTTTATTCCATATACAAACTACTCTCTGAGTAAAAAGGTTGCCCCACGTGTCCCGCTTTCCTCTCACCTTACAAACACGCCTCTTAGTTTTGAACTCCACTTCCCTAGGGAAAGACCCATGCTATTCACTTTATCTATGGCCCTCATGATTTTATTAACCTCTACAACATAGTCTGTTAACTCCTACTCTGCAGTGATAGAAGTCCCAGCCTATCCAACCTCTCCTTACAACTCAAACCCTCCTTTCCCAGCAGCATTAGAGAAAACTTAAATGTTTTTGAATCTTTATAGGTTTTCCCTAAATTGGATAGCTTATGTCTTCTCAGTCCAAGATGCCCCAGCAAGCATGCAGATCTTGACCTCATCTTTAGTTATTGTCCTCTCTACAAATTGATTCTTAGTGAAGTGCAATTGAGGCATCGTTCAAAACAATTGCAAGGATTTCAATTATTTGCTAAAGAATAGTGTGACTTAATTATAACAACTTGTTGGAAAACTCCGTCAAGGCTGATAATATCAGGAGGGAGTTAGTCAGGTGTAAATGAAACACCTCTCGGCAATCAGTACACATACCGCCAGCCCAATTCTCACCACAAGACTCTTAATGACAGAATTTCCAGGACAGTTGTTTCAATCAATACTATTGGCCAGCTCGTGTGTGAAAGAATGTTTGCTCACTCCAGCAGGAGTGCATGGCTGAGCATGAGGGGAGCTTAAATGATTGAACCAATCTAATGATGGCCTCTGGGCATATTTGTCAGGAGAGTAGGTTAGCACAAACTGCAAAGTGCCGATGAAAAGATAATTTGTTTCGGTGATGTTGGTTTTTGGATACATATTGGCCAGCTCTACTTCCACTAGTAAAATGGGATATTTAATATCCAACCCAAGAGAATAGAGGGGCCCTTTGGCTTCATGACGTATCTTAAAGACAGCAACTCCAAGAGTGTGGATTTCCTACAGTACTGCATGGATGTGGCAGCCTCAATCTGAACGAAAGGGCAATTACTCAGTAACCACGTTCTGACTGGCTCCTGAGCAAGTGACCCTGATTTGTATGAGGGTTAGCGCAGCAGTGACTCAACCTGCCTAGTTACTGAATTACACCAAACTTTGTTGCAACCAGCTCAGTGATGGCATGGTAGCTCAGTGGCTAGCATTGCTGCCTCAGACATCCAGTGGCCCAGGTTCAACTCCACCCTTGGGTGACTGTCTGTGTGGAGTCTGTGCATTCTCCCTGTGTCTGCACAAGTTTCCATCTAGATTAGGTGGATTGGCCACACTAAATTGTCCATAGTGCCTGGGAATGTGCAGGCTAGGTAGGTTAGCCATGGAAAATGTGGGGCTGTGGAGGGGCTGGGTCTGAGTGGGAATCATTTTGGATGGTTAGTGAAGACCTGATGGGCTAGAACAAAGAACAAAGAAAATTCACAGCCCAGGAATAGCCCCTTCGGCCCTCCAAGCCTGAGCTGATCCAAATCTGCTGTCTAAACCTGGCGCCCAATTCCTAAGCATCTGTATCCCTCTGCTCCCCACCTACTCATGCATCTGTCCAGACATATCCTAAATGAATCTACCGTACCTGCCTCCACCCCCTCTGCTGGCAATGCGTTCCAGACACCCACCACCCTCTGTGTGAAGTACTTGCCGCATATATCCCCCTTAAACTTTTCACCTCTCACCTTGAAAGCTTGACCTCTCGTTAATTAATCCCTCACCCTAAGAAAAAGCTTATCTCTATCCACCCTGTCTATACCCTTCATGATTTTGTAAACCTCAATCAGGCCCCTCCTCAATCTCCTTTTTTCTAATGAAAACAAACCTAACCTACTCAATCTCTCTTCATAGCTGGCACCTTCCATACCTGGCAACATCCTTGTAAACCTTCTCTGCACTCTCTCCAAAGCATCCACATCCTTTTGGTAATGTGGCGATCAGAACTGTACACAATATTCTAAGTGCAGCCGAACCAACATTGTGGACAATTTTAACATGACCTGCCAGCTCTTATACTCAATATCGTGTCCAATGAAGGCAAGCATACCATATGCCTTCTTGACCACTCTTTCCACCAGTGCACCAACCTACAGGATACAATGGACCTGAACTCCCAGATCTCTCAGCCCATCAACTTTTCCCAAGTCTCTACCATTCATTGTATAATTCGCTCTAGAATTAGACTTGCCTAACTGCATCACCTCATATTTGTCTGGATTGAAATCCATCTGTCACTTTTCCGTCCAACTCTCCAGTCTATCTATATCCTCCTGTATTCTCTGACAGTCCCTCATGCTTTCTGCTACTCCACCAATCTTCGTGTCATCTGCAAACTTGCTGATCACACCAACAGTGCCCTCTTCCAGATCATTTATGTAAATTACAAACAACAGTGGCCCCAACACTGACCCCTGTGGTTCACTACTGGTCACCTTTCTCCATTTTGAGAAACTCCCTTCAACTACTACTGTCTGTCTCCTGTTGCTCAACCAGTTCTTTATCCACCTAGCTAGAACATCCTGTACACCATGTGGCTTCACTTTCTCTATTAGGGAACTTTATCAAATGCCTTACTAAAGTCCATGTATATAACATCACCAGCCCTTCCTTCATCTATCAACTTTACCGCTTTCTCAAAGAACTCTATTAAGTTGGTAAGGCACGATCTCACCCGCACAAAACCATGTTACCTATCACTGATAAGCCCATTCTTTTCTAAATATAAATAGATCCTATCCCTTGGTATCTTCTCCAGCTTTTTTCCCACCACTGACGTCAGACTCACTGGTCTGTAATTACCCGGACTATCCCTACTACCCTTCTTGTACAGGAGGACAACATGAGCAACCTTCCAGTCCTCCGGCACCTCACCTATGTTTAAGGATGCCACAAAGGGCCCCAGCTATTTCCTCTCTCGCCTCCCTCAGCAACCTGAGAAAGATCCCAACCAGTCCTGGGGATTTGTCCACCTTAATAACCTCTAGCCTACCCAACACATCTTCCCTACTTATGTCAACGTGATCCAGACTAATCAAACTTTTATCTCTAATCTCAGCATTCATCATGTTCCCCTTTTCAGTGAACACTGATGCAAAGTAATCATTCAGAATCTCACCCATTCTCTCAGGTTCGACACAGAGCCTTCCTTCATTATCCTTTAGTGGACCAATCCTTTCTCTAGTTACCAGCTTGCTCCTTATATAAGAATAAAATGCTTTGGAATTCTCCTTAATTCTGCTCGCTAAAGCTATTTCTTGACCCCTTTTAGCCTGCTTGTTTCCTTGTTAAGACTGGTCCTACTCTTCCGATATTCCTCCAGGGCCAATTCTGTTCTTAGCTGCCTAGACCTTATGCACGCTTCCCTTTTTCTCTTGGCTAGTTGTACAATTTCTCCTGTCATCCACTGTTCACAAATCTTGCCCTTCCTACCTTTGTCTTCATGCCTATCCTGCACTATCTTTAACCTATCCCACATATCAAATGTGGACTTCTCTTCAAATAGCTGTGTCCAATCCACATTTCCCAGTTCCTGCCAAATTTTGATATAATTGGCCTTTGCTGAGGACCACTCTCATCTGAGGACCACTCTCATCTTTGTCTACGAGTATTCTAAAACTTACATAATTGTGGTCCCTATTCCCAAAGAAATCCCCCACTGCAACTTCTACCACTTGGCCTGGCTCATTCCCCAACACTAAGTCCAACATGACATCGTCCCTCATCGGACTATTGACATACTGCTCTAGAAAGGTCTCCTGGACGCTTCTTACAAATTCTACCCTATCCAGACCTCTGATGCTAAGTGTATCCCAGTCAATGTTGTGAAAATTAAAATCTCCCACCACCACTACCCTATTATCTCTACATCTTTCCATAATCTGGTTCTCTCTTTGTTCTTCTACCTCACGCTCACTGTTGGGAGGCCAGTAATATAGCTCCAACAATATAACTGCACCCTTCTTATTTCTCAGCTCCACCCATAATGCCTCACTACCCAAGCCTTCCATAGTGTCCTCCTTTAGCACAGCCATGATATCACCCCAACCAGCAATGCATCTCCACACGCCCCCCCCCCCCCCCCCCCCCCCGCCCCACCTTTTACTTACCTCCCTTCCTATCTGAAGCGTCTATATCTTGGAACATTTAGTTGCCAATCATGCCCTTCCTTCAATCAAGTCTCTGTGATTGCAATAATGTCATACTCTCTTAATGGCCTTTTCCCAAACTGTAGGGATTCTATGATTGTTATATACTGACAGTATTGATAAACCACCTCAAGAATCACAAGGTTTACTGTATTACTCTGTCTAATTATTACAGTTTTTTAATTTATTTACTTCAATAAATACAATACACATGTTGCTCAATCAAATGGCCACACGAAATATTGACAGTTGATTCAATTTTGGGTCAATTTCTCCTCAAATACTGCAACCCTCTGCTATGTCTGAGTCGCCAGTTGAGGGTGTGAGTGGGAAAGGCCTGAGCCGGCATATTTTATTTAAGATAAAATTGCATTATTATTTAAGTGATGTATGCCGCAAATAAAGCACAATGGTAATGTGCTTACCCGCTGCATTACATTTATGTAACTTAGTATATGTTTTTACATTGATTATGCAGATCCCTGTATCATCTGGAATATTTCATCAACTGGCTCACTCCTTGGTTCCAAGGTTAATAAAAAGCTTGCTAGCAACTGAAGAGTGATAGGAAGGTAAATTAGCAGGTCAATGCTTTGACAGGATGCTTTGCTTGTTATTAGAATATAACACAATCCTTTGCACTTCATAAAAGCTATACGTTGACAAGCTCAGGGTTGATTTCGCTCTTGATATCCATATTGGGAAACAAAATTCTAAACCACAATAAACAACTGCTGTTTTTCTGCTGGAGGGAAAGCATAGGGTGAGGGGTGCGATGGCCTACTGGTATTATCACTGACTGTTAATCCAGCAGATCCAAATCCTGCTGGGGCAGATGGTGGAATTTTATTCCAACCAAAGTCTGAAATTAGAGTCTAATGATGACCGCAAAATCATTGCCGATTGTCATTAAAACTCATCTTGTTCTAATGTACTTTAACGAAGGAAACTTCTATCCTTAACTGATCTGGATCACATGACTCCAGACCCACAGTAATGTGGTTGACTCTTAATTGAGCAATTAGGGAAGGGTAATACATGCTGGCCTAGCCAGTAATGCCCATGACCCATGAATGCATTTTTAAAAATTGAGTATCTGTATCCAGTGCCTCCTCCCACATTCCTTTGATTTATGAGCTACTTTGGAGAACAAATTGTTGTTTGGCTCAACAAAGGTTTGATACAAAATTGGTAGCTCCCTCTCCATCCCTAAGTAAAAGTAGAGACATTTTTACCGAGTCATACAAACAGGCAGCAGAATGCCACTGTGCTTCAGCTCCACTGCTATAGTGTCACAAATTCTCTTTCTCAAGTAAGCTCTACTCATGACTTTATTCTGTAGCAGTCAGATGAAGCCAGGAGCCATAAAAAAATGGCTGTCATATTTGACCCCAAGTTGAGCTTGCAACCTCGCATTCATACCTTCACTGTGAGCATCTATTTCCACCACCACAAAGTGGCCTGACTTCACCCCATCTCAACTCACCTGCAGCTGAAACCTTCATTCCAGTCTTTGTTAGCTCCAGCCTTGACTATTCCAACATGCCATCGGCTGGTCTCCCTCACTCTGCTCTGTGTAAACTTGAAGTCACCCAGAGCTGTTCTGATGTATCTTAGCTCACAATAAGCCCTGTTTCCCTTTCCACCAGTGCTCACTGACCTACATACCAGTCAAATAATGTCTTAATCATTCTTGTTTTTTAAAACCCTACTACATCCTTGACCTACCCATTCATTGTATTCTCCTCCAGCCTTATGACCCTCTGCAAGATCTGGGTGTTTCTAATTTTAGCTCTTTGTGTATTCCCAGTAACAAGGGCTCCACATTTGGTGGTGGCACTTTTAGTTGCCTAGGCCCCAGGCTCTAGAGCTCTCTCCCAGTGTGTCCCTCCCCCCATCACTCACGTGACCTACAAAGCTTTCAATCATCTGACCTAATATGTCCTTCTGTGGTTCGGAGACAGGTTTTGTTTCATAATGCTCTTGTCAAGTGTCTTGAGATGTTTTATTACATTGAAGGTGCTATATGAACAGCGTCCATGAGATGATGTTTGTAATGGATCAGACCAAATCCCCTTAAAATATTCAGAAGATAGTCTAGCCCCTAACATTTTCTTATTTCAAAGGTAAATGTAAGGTGTTGCGTTCCAGATGCAATGTAATTGTTCAAACTAATAGATTTAAAACAAAATTCATTTTATTCATCCACTATAGTTAAAACGCAACAAAAGAAAGGAATTGGAATAACTCAATTCAATTGGAAAGCTTAACAGAATAGAACTGTTCCATTGTAGTAACATCCATAAGCAAACCCATGGCAAAAGGCAAATTCAGAACATAGCTTTAAATTAAGGGGTGGTAGGTATAGGACAGATGTTAGGGGTAGATTCTTTACTCAGCGAGTCGTGAGTTCATGGAATGCCCTGCCAGTAGCAGTGGTGGACTTTCCCTCTTTATGGGCATTTAAACGGGCATTGGATAGGCATATGGAGGATAGTGGGCTAGTGTAGGTTAGGTGGGCTTGGATCGGTGCAATATCAAGGGCCAAAGGACCTGTACTGCGCTGTATTTTTCTATATTCTGTGTTCTATGTTCTAACACAGATTGTTTCATATATAACTCCCCTGCAGGCAGAGAACCCCCCAGCTTTTGGCTGTAACTGAGAGAGAGAGATAGAGAGAGAGAGAGAGAGAGAGAGAGAGAGAGAGAGAGACAAAAAAAAGTTTCCACCTCTTCAAGACCCCAACAGCAACTGCTGAATGCTAAACTAATGACCCTGGCTCTGTGGGAGTTTGACCACACCCATTCAGGCTGTATCTATTGTTCCAATTTTAAAAATAACTCAATACCTCATGAGCTGGTTTCTCTAGTAGTTCTGCTAAACTCACTGGTCTCAAAGGTTATAGGCACATCAGTACAGTTATGGGAAAGGATTCAGTGCACCATGTCGATCAGTGAGCACAATTCAAGGGGCTCAGTGAGCCAGCACACTCCTGTCCTTGCTGTGAGAGAAGCTAATCTCAGAATATGACAAAAAAAAGTCTCTTCTCCGCTCAAACTAGTGTGAACTCTCCTCCTTCTGATGTTTCTTACCCCACAGTTCCATCATACTCAAGGGTTCCATCATACTCAAGGGTTCTTAAATCACAGGTTAAACTCTCCTGGATTAAATCAGTCAGATCTTCAAACAATCTATTCTTCAAGTGACCAACTGCTCAAGCCTTTAGGGAACCAGGGCAGCTGACTAATCACACAACACATTAGTACCCTTCCATTCTACACAGAACATTCTTAGTCTAATGCAGGTATCCATCTCTGAGTTTGAGATATTTTCACATATATTAAAATTAACACTTTGGAATACCGTGTACAATTCTGATTGCCCTTCTATAAAAAGGATGTTGTTAAATTTGAAAGGGTACAGAAAAGATTTACGGGATGTTGCTGGAACTGGAGGGTTTGAGTTATAGGGAATGGCTGAATAGGCTGGGGCTTTTCTCCCTGGAGCATCAGAGGCTGAGCAATGACCTTGCAGAAGTTCACAAAATCATGACAGGCATGGATAGGGTGAATAGCCAAGGTCCTAGGGTGGGTGAGTCCAAAACTAAAGGCTATAGGTTTAAAGTAAGAGGGGAAAGATTCAAAAAGGACCTGAGGGATAGCTTTTTCACACAGAGGATGGTATGTGCATGGAATGAGCTGCCAGATGAAGTGGTGGAGACTGGTACAATACAACGTTTAGAAGGCACATGGATGGGTACGTGAATGAGAAGGGTTGAGAGAAATATGGACTAAATGCTGACAAATGGAATTAGGTCAAACTTGGATGTCTGATCAGTGCGGATGAGTTGGACTGAAGGGTCTGTTTCTGTGCTGTATGACTCTGTAACTCTATGACTGCAGAACATAGGGAGTTTGTCACGCCTCTGTTGAAGTTCAGACCCATCTGAAGCAGAAAGAAAATCTGAAGATGTAAATTCTTCTCCCCTAAGCAAAACATGTAAGACAAAAGGCAAACAATCCTCTCCCTGTTATTGTGGGCATGTGCCGAAAGATTTGTTAAGGTGCATTGAATTTGCCAAGTGCTTAGTTAAATTTTGCCCATGCTTATGATATTTGTCACATGACTAAATTAGTCATAGACATGTCAATACACAGCTCATGGAATCATTCTGCACAGAGAGAGGTCCTTCAATTCATTGTGTCTGTGTCGGATCTTTGAAAGAGCTCGTCAATTAATCCCACTCCATTGCTGATAGTTCCACAGAACTTTATTCCCCTTTTCAACCATAGATCCATTTTCTTTAAAAGTTACAATTTAATCTTGCTCCACAAACCTTTCAGACAGTGTATTCAAGATCGTAACAACTGGCTGTGCAGTGAAGATTTCTCTTTATCTCCCCCTCTGGTTCTTTCACCATTAATCTGGCACTAATGCTTTTTTTGTTGAGTGTGCCTGTGGACTGCTTATCAAGCAGCATTTAATAGATATATTAAAATCATACTCTAGATCCTGACAATAATGGGGTGAGAGCCTCCCATGCTCTCTGGTAATTGTGAAACCCACATGCAATGTGTTTGAAATATTTTAACCCAATAAACTATCATAATTTACAACTGAGGTGCAATCCTGGCCATTGTGAGACACTGAGCTTTCACTCAGTCCTAATTGCTCTCTGTCTCTGAATGAACAGGGAACAAATGGATGTGCAAAGCAAAGCTGTCAATGCCTGGAAAACTAGCAGCGACATTTTTAAATGATTAAAACCTGGTCAGATCAGGTAAAGATTACGAGACTAATCAAAAGTGAGCAGAGAGGGAGAAATTATGTGCTGAACATGATACCCCAGCGTTTTTGTAACCCACCCAGCAGGAAGGGAGTGGGTTCATGTCAAACACTCATTTTATACTTCCCCTGGCTTCACACTTCATTGATAGAAATAAGGACTAAGATTGGATTGGCTGTGAAATTTTGTTTTGGGTAATGTGTTTTCATGGCTTTTGCATCTTCAACTGAAAACCCTTACAGTAGAGATAAAAATCACATGGCTAGAGTAAGCCAGTTGGTTAGCCAAAATGTACAACTAACGCCTTTCATAAAATCAATTGCATGCACTACCCTTTGTAATTGAAATTATACAACTTACATGGTCAATGAAGAAACTATCATTCATTAACAAAACTGAGTGTTCATTTTAGTCAGTCCCATTTCCATCAGTTTCAGCACAGGCAATTCATCCATTATCTCTAAAGCATTCTGGTCATTTAATGACATTGTATGAGTTGTTGCTGTCAGTTAATCTTGTACTTGCTCATTCCTAAAGTGACCTTCCTTCCTTGAGAAGTATTATTCCTATGGTGAGCGTTTGATCCAGAGCAAGTCACTTGTCTTTCAGATTTGGTGTTGCTGCTGGTATCATAACTTCCAGAACATGCAAAACTCTTATTACTAGTTTTTGGATTGGAGTGAAAGCTGCTTTTCCCATGTGCCCCATTATTGCTGCATTTCCTTTGTAGTGAGCTTCTGTAGATAGAGTCATAGTCATAGAGTCATAAAGTGACACAGCACAGAAAGAGACCCTTCAATCCAATCAGTCATGCTGACCAGAATCCCAAACTAAACTAGTGCCCCACCTGTCTACGCTTGGCCCACATCTCCCCAAACCTTTCCCATTCATGTATTTATCCAAACATCTTTTAAACATTGCAACTTATCCTGTGTCAACCAGTTGTTCCAGAAATTTATCCCACACAAAAACCGCTCCCTGTGTAAAAATAAAATTGCCCCTCATGTCTTTTTTAAATCTTTCTCCTCTCACCTTAAAAATACATCTCCCAGTCTTGAAATCCCCCAACAGAGGGAAAAGACACTTGTCATTTGTCTTATCTACTCCTCTCATAATTTTAAAACGCCCTTAACCACCTACACTCCCGTGAAGAAAGTATCAGAGTGTCCAGCATAACTTTATAACTCAAACCTTCCATTCCTGGCAACATCCTGGTAAGCATTTGCTGAACCCTCTCCAGCTTGATAATACCCTTCCTGTAACAGGATGACCAGAACTAGAAACATTACTCCAGAAGAGACCTCACCAACATTCTGTACAACCTCAATGTGACTTCTCAACTCTCACACTCAAAGGTCTGAGCAATAAAGGCAAACATGCTAACTATCTTCTTAACCACCCCCCTACATGTGTCACAAACTTCAAAACATTATGCACTTGAACCCCCAGGTCTGTCTGTTCTACAGCTCTACCCAAGGCCCTACTTTCCATTGGATAAGTCCTGCCTTTGTTTGTTTGAATAAAATGCAATACCTTGCATTTATCCGAATTAACTCCATCTGTCACTCCTCAATCCATTGATCCAACTGTTCAAGATCTCTTCGTATTCTTTGATAACTTTTCCACTGTCCCCCAATCCTATCAATTTTGGTCTCATCTGCAAACTTACTAATTATGTCTTCTATATTCTCATCTAAAACATTGATATAAATGAGAAACAAAAGCGGACCCAGCACCGATCCCCGTGGAACACTGCTGGTCACAGGCATCATATTCCTGTTTTTCCAATCAGTGCCTGGCCAGCTGGCAGCTCTTGGGTATCAGAAAGGAGAAATGCCCAAGATTTGAGTGGTGTTGAAGGAAAGGGCAGAAATAATGGGATGTACATTATCAGCAGCTCGTAAATCAGCAAAGAACATGGGTGAAAGGAAAGATGGTTGTGAGAAGGTGGATTAGTTATGAGGGGGCTGTCATCATTGATGTTGCTGCTGCCTTGCTGTTAGCCACGGTATCTGTCATGTCTGCTCCAGTGATGATGAACACTGTCTCCTCATTGAAGGTGAGGGGCATGCAGAACTGCTGCCTGTTCATTGCTGCTGCTTGGGGTTGTGCACCACCCTGTCATGCAAGGGAGAGGGAAGTGTGTCAGTGAGTGTGGTGCCAATGTGTGGGGTGGTGTGGCTGTCAGTTGAAGAGCTTGCAGTGTGTACAAGCTGTCAGACATGGGTCTGAGAACCTGCCGCAGTGCTATGACCATGAGGTGAGGTAAAAGAATTGATATGAGTAATGATCGATAAAGATCGTGGGCAGGGCAGTGAAGCATTGAGTGGAGTTCAGAGCAGAACTCTGAATTTACAATTCAGAGGTATAAAGGGATTTGACTGTGTATTCATTGACCATTCTGGCACTGCACCCAGGGACTAAGGACTACATTATACAGTGGCCAACCATGCCCTTAGAGCTTGACTCAAGAGCCCCCTGATCCCAGTGGAAAGTGGTTATCTCCCCTCCTGGCCAGCTCCTGCACTAACCTCTGGTGGAGAATATTTTCTCTTCACTCTTTACCCTTTACCCTTTGCCCTTTGCCCTGCACCTTATGGCATCAGCTTCAGCCAGAATTCACCTCCCCCTTTCAGTGATGTGAGCTGTATTTAAGTGGTGCGGACCAGCTTTAGTAAATGGCTTGGCTTGCACATGCTTGGCCCCCAGCTGATGCATGAAACAAATAAACAGCAAATGCAGCCATTGTGGAAATCAGCTGGCTGTAAGATGTGTGTGCACTGTCTGTGTCGGAAGGAAGTGGCTCCATTTAGTCACCCATGCAGTTCCCTGGGCATGTTTCCAGCCACTGTAGCATTTTACCCCGAATAGTATTTAAGCACAGAAAAATTAAAATAGTAGGAGTATTGTTTGAAGATTTCACAACAATCATCAGACCATAAGATATAGGGGCAGAATTAGGCCATTCAGCCCATTAGGTCTGTTCTGATATTCGATCATGGCTGATATGTTTCTCAACCCCAATCTCCTGCCTTTTCCCTGTAACCCAATCTCCTTACTATTCAAGGACCTAGCTATATCTGACATATTTTCTGATGTCAGTCTTGAAAGTGCCCTTGTCTCATGTCCACACTCTGGTGTCAATTTAGGCAAAAAACTTGTGAGAGCAGCTGGAACTCTCCTCAGCACATACTGCATTGGTCTCACACCGACACCTGTCTTGAGACCATGTTAACCAGAAAGAATCCAAGACCTGTAATAATATCATGATAATTGCAAATGATCTATTGAGCTAGCAACGATTTAGTGGCCTGTATAATATTACAAGTCTCTTTTGACATATGAAGGGTTACCAGTCGAAGAGTTTGACTTTCTTTAGCTCAGCCAAGTGGATGTTGCTTCTCATCCACTGTCTGAAACTCCAGATCTTCAGTCTTACCGTTGCACTCGGCTCTCTGCTTTATTTGTCCTCTTGAGATAACCATAGTTCCATTATATAGCCTCAACCTTATCTTCAAGGATTACATTTTTGGATTATCAAGTTCAGCTACCTTGACACAGCCTTCAAAGCTCATGATGTTGCATAAAGCATTTGTGTCTATCCAACACTTCATATTCACTTGATGTTCTCCTTCTGCAGTCTTCATTCTGACAGTCACAAACCATGTATCATCCAAAATCCTGATAATGGCAACGTGTTAAATGGTGTCAAGTGATTTGAGGGTCTGAGGGCCGGGGGTCTGAGTTATACGGAGAGGTTGGACAAGCTAGGACATTTTTCTTTACAGCATAGGAGTCTAAGGGGGGATCTTACAGAAGTGTATATGATCATGAGAGACATGGATAGGGTAAATGCACTCAGTCTGTTTCCCAGGGTTGGGAAATCGAGGACTAGAGGGCATCAGTTTAAGATTAGAGGGGAAAGAATAAAAAGGAACCTGAGGGATGACTTTTTTACACAGAGGGTGATGAACATATGGAATGAATTGCCAGTGGAAGTGGTTGAGGCGGGTACATTAACAACATTTAGAAGGTATTTGGACAAATACGTGGACAGGAAACGTTTAGAAGGATATGGGCCAAGTGCAGGGAAATGGGGTTAACATGGATGGACATTTTGGCCGACATGGAGCAGTTTGGGGCGAAGGGCCTGTTTCCTTGCTGTAGGACTCCATTATTCTATGACTCTATTTATCAAACTCATCATCTAGTATCTGTCTGACAGAACCTTTATCCACTTTGTTTCTTTTTAACTCTACACATGCGTGAAAACTGATTCATCTTCTTGTAGTCTAAACACTACTTTCCCCACGCTAGATTAGAGATATGCTTATTTTACTTTTATGTGGTATTCTCCACAATAATTACATCCTGTCCCTCTGGTCTTGATTTTTCTGCAAATACTTCATCCTCTTTCCAATGTGTTCTTTTGGAATTGAAAGTTTCTCAATTAAATGTAAAGCCTCATCTGTTTTCTTTGTTACTCTGTCCTAAACGATGATCGACAACATGAGAAATCCCGCACATGTCGATAGCTTTCTTGACAATAAGTTTCCCCTCTCCCAGAATGATTGGATTTCATATGCCTAAGTCAATCCTATCTCTGTTGATATCATCTTTTAGTTGTCCAACTTCCAAGAATTCAGCCAGTTGTGTTAATACCATAACATATTGAACAATATTCTCCCCCTCACCTCCGAGCTTTGATGTCGGACATATACCATTTGTAAGTAAGATTAATATGGGGTTAAAGTCCTTCAAAATCTCTACAGTCTAGTTTTTCTGCTCCACACTGGGTTGTAGGCTGCAAATAACTTGTAGCACTCTTCATTCAGTGCTAATTGTCACGCAAATTTGCTCAGTCCATTCATTTAATTCTGTCGGCATTTCATAACTTTTTCCACTGAGAATCAGAAAGGTTCCCACTCTGTTTCATGTCTTCTTTCATTTCCACAGCAGCAGAGAGCGTAAAGTTCACAGCCATTCTGACTCACCCAGTATTTCAAAGTGGCAGACTGGGTTTTTCATTTTTCCTCGCCGTTTTCTTACAGTAACCGGCACTGCTACAGCTCTGAAAATTCGCCCAATCGCAGCTTCTGACCTGATGTTCTGTGGAATGCATTTTAACAGCTGCCCGCAACTTAAAGTGAAAGCCCTTACAGCAGAGGTAGAGGTCACGTGAATGAAAGGAGCTGGTATCTGATGTACCCAATGCATTTCTCCAAACAAAACATCATGGAGTCCTACAGCACAGTGACAGGCCCTTTGGCCCCAACTGGGCCCATGCAGACCAAACTGTCCATCCATGCAAACCCCATTTCTCTGCACTTGGCCCATATCCTTCTAATCCTTTCCTTTCCATGCATTTGTCCAAATTTCTTTTAAACGTTAATGTACCCACCTCAACCACTTCTGCTGTCAGCTCATTCCATATGCTCAAAACCTTCTGTGTAAAAGTTTTGCCCCTCACAGATTCCTTTTTATTGTTTCCTCTCTAATCTTAAACAGATGCCCTCTAGACCTCGATTCCCCACCCCTGGGAAAAAGACCAAGTGCATTCACCCTACCCATGCCTCTCATGATCTTGTACATTTCTATAAGGTGCCCCACTCAGTCTCCTATGCTCTAAAGAGAATAATTCAAGCTTGTTCAACCGCTCCCTATAACTCAGACCCTTGAGTCTGCCAATATCCTTGTAAATTTCTTCTGTACTCTTTCCAGTTTAATAACATCCTTCACAAAGCAAGGTGATCAAAACTGAACACAATACTTCAAGTGCAGCCTCACCAGTGGCCTGTACAACTGCAACATAACTTTCCAACTTCTGTATTGTACTCAATGCCAATGACTGATGAAGGCCAGTGTGCCAAAAGCCTCCTTTACTACCCTGTCTACCTGTGATTCCACTTTCAGAGAACCATGCACCTGAACTCCAAGGTCCCTCTGTTCCATAACACTCCTTAAGGCCCTACCATTCACCATGAAACTCCTATCTTGATTTGACTTTCCAAAATGCAAGCCCTCATACTTACCTATCAACAACTCTATTTGCCATTTTTCAGCCCACTTCCCCAGATGATCAAGATCCTGCTGATAACCTTCCTCACTGTCTACTTTAGTGTCATCTGCAAACTTACTAATCATGCCTTGTACATTCTCATCCAAATCATTGATGTAGATAACAAACAGTAATGGGTTTATCACCGACCCTTGAGGCACTCCAGTAGTCACAGGCCTCCAGTCCAACAAGCATCCTTCCACTATTACCCTCAGCCTCCTACTTTCAAGTCAATTGCATATATAATTTGCCAGCTCCCCCTAGGTTCAATGTGATCTACCCTTCCAGAGCAGCTTGCCATGTCGAGCCTTATCAAAGGTCTTATGGATCTTTGCATGACTGAATCAAAGACTCTTGCCCCTTTGATGCCAGGATTATGCACTCCGTCCACAGTCCAGAGCTCTGTGTTCCAGAGCAGTCTCCAGGAACTGTTGCGCTGCCCATGGTGCCATTTTTCTGAGTTTTGTGAATCAAAACCCTTTCACAGCTGAACATAAAAATTCCCATGGGATTATTCTGGAGATGAGTAGAGGAGTTCTCCCCACTGTTTTGGCCTATGATTAGCACTAAACTAACACCAAGAAAGCAGATGATCTGCTCATTTATCACATTGGTGGGATCCTGCTGTGCGCATATTGGCTGTTGCGTTTCCTGCATTACATCAGTGACGCATCCTGCTGTGGGACACAACCCCTCTCCGGTACAGACTCACCTTGGGCCTTACCCACCCTGCTGTGGGACAAAAAGACTCCCCGTTACAGACTACAACATGCCATTTTTAGCGGTCCCAGTTAAAGGTGCTCCCTATAATGCAAGTTTTTTTTTTAAATTTTACTCACGTTCAGACCTTAAAACCCTGGACAATTGATGGATCAGTGCAAAGATCATCTCAATCAGACCATGAAAAGGCTTCTCAATGATAGGACGTGCAGTGGAATGGCAATGTGACGAGTCGAAAGCTGGAGTCTGCTGCGCTCTGTGGTTACTGTCACACAGGGAGTTTTGGATTGCTACCTAGAATGTAAATGCAGAAAATCATCTTCCTCTGAGTACTGTCCCTCATGTCACAAATATAATAACTCATTTCTCCACCCAAATCCATTCTTCCCAGCACCAGACAGAACCTGCTGCCCAGTAAATCGTGTCTCAGTTTGTCACTATTTATCTCCTCAGTTATAAACAACCTCAGAATGACTCGGTTGTAAATGATTAAATCTCATTCACCAGAAAAATAATCCTGGAAACATAGGAGAACCGTAACAGTAGGATGCCATTTATCCTTTGATCATTCTCCATCAGTCAATTAGATCAAAGTTCATTAGTACCTCAACCCCAGCTACCAGCTGTGGCTCTGTAACTTTATATCCAACAATTTATGTTTTGAATGTTTTTAATTGACCATCCTGCTACACTCGACAGTTTCTGGGGGGAAAGGAGCACCAGGTTTACATTTCCCCGTGTATGAGGAGGTGCTTCCCACTATAACCCCTGAATGGCCAGATTCTAATTTGTAGATTTGCTCTGTTCCGTACTCCCCTACCACGGTTCAGTCTGCGCTACACTACCCAGCTGTCAAAGTTCATTGTACCTCATGATGCTGCCTTTCTCATTTTATATCAATGGTTTTGATGAGAATATAGAAGGCATGGCTGGTAAATTTGAGATGACACCAAAATTGATGGGATAGTGGACAGTGAAGAAGGTTATCTAAGATAACAAAAGAGATCTTGATCAATTGGGTCAATGGGCTATAAAGTGGCAGATGGCGTTTAATTTGGATAAATGTGATGTATTGTATTTTGCTAAAGGGCAGGACATTTACAATTAAAAGCATGGCCTTCAGTAGTGTTCCAGAACAGAGAAACCTTGGGGTTCAAGTATATAATTCTTTGAAGTTTGCATCAGAGTGACTAAGGCGGCGTTTAGCATACTTGCCTTCATTGCTCAGATCTTTGAGTATAAGAATTGGGATGCTATGTTGAAGTTGTACAAGACATCTGGAATACTGTGCCCATTTCTGGTCTCACTGTTACAGGAAGAATATTATGGAGCTGGAGAAGGTTCAAAAGAAATTTACCAGGATGTTGCCAGGAATGAAGGGCTTGACTTATAAGGAGAGGCTGGATAGGCTGGGACTTTTTTTCACTGGAACATTGGAAGTGGAGGAATGATTTATGGAGGTTGATAAAATCATGAGGCATGTAGATAAGATAAATGTCAGCTGTCTTTTCCCTAGGGTTGAGTTTCAAGACTAGGGAGTATTTTTTAAGGAGAGAGGGAAAAGCTTAAAGGGTGGCACAGTGGTTAGCACTGCTGCCTCATAGCAGGAGGGACCTGGGTTCAATTCCAGCCTCGGGCAATTGTCTGTGTGGAGTTTGCACATTCTCCCCGTGTCTGCGTGGGTTTCCTCCAACAATCCAAAGATGTGGGAGGCAACACCATGCTAAATTGCCCATGGTGTTAGGTGCATTAGTCAGAGGGAAATATGGGGAATAGGTCTGGGTGGGTTACTCTTCGGAGTGTCGGTGTGAACTTGTTGGGCCGAAGGGCCTGTCTCCATACTGTTGGGAACCTAATCAAAACAACATGAGGGGCAATTTTTTTTACACGAAGAGTGGTTCATGTGTGAAATGAGCTTCTAGAGAAAGTGGTGGATGCAGATACAGGCACAACATTTAAAGAACATTTGATAAGTACATGAATAAGAAATGTTTAGAGGGATTTGGACCACATGCAGGTAGATGAGACTAGCTTAGTTTGTGATAATGGTCAGCATGGACCGATTGGACTGAAGTGTCTGTATGACTTAATGAGTGTGTGAATGAGTCCTTACTATCCTCACACAATGAAGAGGGTTCTACTCTTTAGATTGCAGTTCCTTATAAAGTTCTACCAAACCGATTACCCAATGACAAAAACACAAACTAACGCAGGTTATGTTCAGGGTGTGGTAATTGGTTGCTGAGGTGAATGGAATAAGGAAATTATGGATGAACTTTTTAAAACCTCAGCATGAAAAAGGCTAACCAACGTTAATTCACTCGCAGTCAGGAAGGAACCTTAAGGAAATCAGAAATAATCCACAGCCTTGGATGAATACTTCACAGACAGTTGGTTCAAATCCCAACACAGCAAATTGAGAATTTAGATTCAGTTCATTAAATAAATTGGGATGGAAAGCTAGCATTTTTTTTCTCACTCAACCTGCACAGAGATGAAGGAGGTGGGACTTGAACCTAGGCCTCCTGGCCTAGAAGTAGCAACACTACCATTGCGCCCAATGTCTAAAAACTAGTCTCAGAAATGGTTACAATGGAAACACCTGATTGTTATTATCTTGGTATCCAGTCGAAGTGACTCACTTTGGGAACACGCTGCATTAATTCTGGACCCTGTGAAATCTTATGGCATAGGATCTGAAGGTGGATAAATTACCTGGATCAGATGGACCATACCCCAGATTTCTAAAGGAGATAACTGAGGAGATTGCAGAGGCATTAGTGGTGATCTTTCAGGAATCATTAGAGTCAGGGAGCATACCAGAGGACTGGAAAAGAGTTGATATAACACCCTGTTTTAGAAGGGAGGGAGGCAGAAGACAGGAAATTACAGGCCGGTTACCCTGACCTCGGTCATTAGTAAGATTTTAGAGTCCATTATTAAGGATAAAATTGCGCAGTAT
This sequence comes from Hemiscyllium ocellatum, assembly GCF_020745735.1. NCBI lineage: Eukaryota > Metazoa > Chordata > Chondrichthyes > Orectolobiformes > Hemiscylliidae > Hemiscyllium > Hemiscyllium ocellatum. Next base: position 65,436,938 of record NC_083414.1, read on the forward strand.
TGGAAGTGCACAGTAACATAGGGCTGAGTCAGCACAGCTTCATCAAGGGGAGGTCCTGCCTGACAAATCTGCTACAATTCTTTGTGGAGGTAATGAGCAAGTTAGACAAAGGGAGGCAAATGGACTTGATCTATTTGGATTTCCAGAAGGTCTTTGACAAGGTGACGTACAGGAAGCTGCTAAATAGGATAAGAGTCCATGGTATTAGAGACAAGGTACTGGCATGTATAGAGGGTTGGCTGACTAGAGGAAGGCAGAGAGTAGGGATAAAGAGGTCTTTTTCAGAACAGCAACTGGTGACTAGTGGAGTTCCAGAGTTCTGCCTTGGAACCACAACTATTCACTTTATACATTAAAAATAGACAATAGATAATAGGTGCAGGAGTAGGCCATTCTGCCCTTCGAGCCAGCATCACCATTCATTATGATCATGGCTGATCATCCTCAATCAGTATCCTGTTCCTGTCTTATCCCCATAACCTTTGATCCCACTATCCTTAAGAGTTCTATCCAACTCTTTCTTGAAAGTATCCAAAGACTTGGCCTCCACTGCCTTCTGGGGCAGAGCATTCCACACACCCACCACTCTCTGGGTGAAGAAGTTTTTCCTCAACTCTGTTCTAACTGGCCTACCCCTTATTTGTAAACTGTGTCTTCTTGTTCGGGACTCACCCATCAGCGGAAACATGCTTCCTGCCTCCAGAGTGTCCAGTCCTTTAATAATCTTATACGTCTCAATCAGATCCCCTCTCAGCCTTCTAAACTCAAGCATATACAAGCCCAGTCGCTCCAATCTTTCAGCGTAAGATAGTCCCGCCATTCCGGGAATTGACCTCGTGAACCTATGCTGCTCTCCCTCAATAGCCAGAATGTCTTTCTTCAAGCTTGGAGACCAAAACTGCGCACAATATTCCAGGTGTGGTCTCACCAGGGCCTTGTACAGCTGCAGAAGGACCTCTTTGCTTATATACTCAATTCCTCTTGAAGGCCAGCATGCTATTAGCTTTCTTCACTGCCTGCTGTACCTGCATGCTTGCTTTCATTGACTGATGTACAAGAGCACCTAGATCTTGTTGTACTGCCCCTTTACCTATTTGACTCCATTTAGGTTCCAAGACGAAGGATCTGGGGGCATTGTTGCTAAGTTTGCAGATGACACAAAGATAGGTGGAGGGACAGGTAGTGTTGAGGAGGCGGGCAGGCTGCAGAAGGACTTGGACAGGTGAGGGGAGTTGACAAAGAAATGACCGATGAAATACAATGTTGGCAAATGTGAGGTTATGCACCTTGAGAGGAGGAGCAGAGGTGTAGACTATTTTCTAAATGGGGAAATCTGGAGCAGAAAAGGGATAAAAAACAAAAACACCGATCTTTTTTTCTCCAACGAAGCTGCTTCCATTCGGCTGCCTTTCCCCAGGCCTTGTCCCCCGACACCTCATCTTCCCTGCAGATCAGTGGGTGGCTCAGGTGCCGCCATGTCAGGCGCAGTAGCTTGGCCTCACGGTCCCTAACCCCTATTACCACCATTTCTAGAAATGGTTTCATCTCCCCGACGGGAAGGGTACACATTGAGCCACCGGCCCATATCCTTGCAGCCTGTTGCAGAGAGCTCCTTGGCCATGCCGATCCTGCACCTTTGGAACGGTGTGTTCTCCATGTGCTCCCGGGTGACCAACAGCGCAACCAACTCCCAGTGGGTGGCACGGTGTCTCAGTGGTTAGCACTCCTGCCTCATAGCGCCAGGGACCCGGGTTCAGTTCCAGCCTCAGGTCACTGTTGTGTGGAGTTTGCACATTCTCCCCGTGTCTGCGTGGGTTCCCTCTGGGCACTCTGGTTTCCTCCTACTGTCCAAAGATGTGCAGGTTAGATGGTTTAGTCATCCTAAATCACCCATAGTGTGTAGGTTAGCCATGGGTTATGGAGGGAGCAGTCTGGGTGGAATGCTCTTCAGAGGGTCAGTGTATTTTCAATGGGCCGAATGGTTTGCTTCCACATTGTAGGGATTCTATGATAGTCTATAAAAACGACTTTGGAATCCTAATTCAGAATTTTGTTAAGGTAACATTGTTAGTATTTAGGAAGGAAAGTGCAATATTAACATTCATTTCGAGAGGGCTAGAATACAAGAGCAGAGATGTATTTCTGGAGCCATATAAGGGTCTCGTCAGATTACATTTGAACTATTGTGAGTAATCTTGGACCCTGCATCTGAGGAAGGATGTGCTGGCATTGGAGGGGGTCCAGAGAATGTTTACAAAAATAATCCTGGGGATGAAGGCCTTGTCATATGAAGAGCAGTTGAGAACTCTCTGTCTGTACTCAGTGGAATTTAGAAGAATGAGAAGCAATCTCATCAAAACGTACAGAATACTGAGAGGCCTGGGTTTAGTGGAGAATACATTTGCACTAGTAGAAAAGAGTAGGATCCGAAGCACAGCTTCAGGGTGAAAGGCCAACCACTTAGAACTGTGGTGAGAGGATTATTTTCACCCAGAGGGTGGTTAATATGTTGAACTCATTGCTGCAGAGGTCTGTGGAGATCAAGTCATTGAGTGTATTTAGTGCAGAGACAGATAGGTTCTTGATTGATAAGAGGATCAAGGGTTACAGAGAGAAAGCAAGAGAATGGGGTTGATCATTAGCCATAACTGAATGGTGTAGCAGACTTGATGGGCCGAATAGCCTAATTCTGCTCCTCTATCTTATGGTCTCAAGGTCAAACAAGGAAACCATCTATGACGCTCCCTCAATTGATGAATTAGAGCCAGTGATGGCATCATGGCAATATCATGAGTTCACAGATTCAAACCCCACTATCGCAGCTACTGGAATTGAAATTCACTGAATTTTGAAATCAGAAATTAATCTTAGTAATGGCTAGCATGAAATTTCCTTTGATTGCGGTGAAAACCTATGTGGTTCACAAATTTTCTAAAAACTCGGAAATCTGCCTGGTCCGGCCTACTTATGACTCCAGATGCATGTTCAAATGCATCAAGATCGGGACAATATCCAGGCTTGGGATGACAAGTGGCAAGAAATATTCATACCATACATATGCCAGACAATGACCATCTCCAGTAAGAGACAATTTAACCACTACCCCTTGACATTCAATGGTGTTACCAATACTGAGTCTCCCACTACCAATATTCTTGGGGTTACCATTGACCAGAAACCCAACTGAACTCACCACATAAACACAAGGGCAGACCAGAGACAAGGACAAGCACAAATCAGAGGTGTGATGGAATACTCCCCACTTGCCTGGATGGGTGCAGCTCCATCAACACTCCATCAACATGACACCATCCAGGACAAAGCAGACTGCTTGCTTGGCACTCCATCCACAAGCATCCACTCAGTAGCAGCAGTGTATATCATCTACAAGATGCATTGCAGAAATTCACCAAAAATCCTAAGACAGCACCTTCCAAACCCACAACCACTTCCATCTGGAAGGACAAGGGCAGCAGATACATGGGAACTTGCTGTTATGGCTGTTTGGCATGTGAGTTATCTTGTTTGGTATCTTCACCAGGTTGGCACCTCACTTTTGTGTCTGCCTGGTGCTGCTCCTGACATGCTCTCCTGCACTGTCCATTGAAGTAGGGTTGATCCCCTCACTTGATGATAATGGTAGAGTGAGGGATATGCTAAGCTTGTGCTGGAATACAATTCTGCTGCTGGTGATGGTGTATGGTGCCTCATGGATGCCCAGTCTTAAGTTGCTAGATCTGTTTGATCTTAACACAGAGATAGTGCCACGTGACTTAATGCACAGAACTCTCAATGTGAAGGCAGGAATTCATCTCCACAAGTACTATGCGATGGTGACTCTGACCAATACTATCATGAGCAGATGCATCTGCAGTGGCAAATTGGTAAGGATGAAGTCAAATATGTTTCTCCCTCTTGTTGGTTCTGTCACTCCCTACCACAGACCCACTCTAGCAGCTATGACTTTAGGACCCAACCAGCTCAATCAGTAGTGCTGCTGCTGAGCCACTCTTGTTGGTGGCTATTAAAATCCCACACCCAGAGTACATTTTGCTTCCTTGTTATCTTTAGCATTCCTCCAAGTGTTGTTCAATATGGAGGTATCCTGATTCAGCAGCTGAGGGAGCAACCAGGAAGAGGTTTCCTGGCCCATGATTAACCTGAAGCAATGCGACTTCATGGTGTCCAGCTTCAATGTTGAGGACTCCCAGGACAATCCCTCCTGACTGTATAACCACCTCTGCTGTGACTGTCTTACTGGTGGGACAGGACATATCCAGAGAGAGTGATGGTGGTATCTGGGACATTGTCTGGTGATTTTGTGAGTGTGACTGTGCTTGCCTAGTCTGTGTGACAGCATCTGGGGACACTTGTCACAGGAGAGGTGCCCAGAGAGGTAAGGATGTCCACCAATTGCAATGCACAATGAGGACCTTCCTTGCTACTGGAGGATCTGCAGGTGTCAGTGGCCAAGATTCCAGGGGCAGGATTCTTTCATAATTGGAAACTGCTTTCACGTAAAGAAAAGTTTGCATTTATGTAGCACCTTTTTACAACTTCTGGATGCAGTGAATTACAATCAATGAAGTGCTCTTTGGTATACAACCAAGTGTGTGATGTAGGGAAACACCATAACCAGATTATGCACAGCAGGATCCCACAAATAACAATACTTTAGTAAATAATCCTTTTCTATGAAGCAATAAAGAATTTTCCATTTCTCCTTTGACAACCTCAAGATGCCAGAAAGATGTTCACAGTGATATTGTGTAAAAAACGTGACAGTCAGTTTCTAAGCAGCAGAGTTCCTGAACACCAGGGCGGCACGGTGGCACAGTGGTTAGCACTGCTGCCTCACAGCGCCTGAGACCCGGGTTCAATTCCCGACTCAGGCGACTGACTGTGTGGAGTTTGCACGTTCTCCCCGTGTCTGCGTGGGTTTCCTCCGGGTGCTCCGGTTTCCTCCCACAGTCCAAAGATGTGCGGGTCAGGTGAATTGGCCATGCTAAATTGCCCGTAGTGTTAGGTAAGGGGTAAATGTAGGGGTATGGGTGGGTTGCGCTTCGGCGGGTCGGTGTGGACTTGTTGGGCCGAAAGGCCTGTTTCCACACTGTAAGTAATCTTAAAAAAAACCACTTATTCTTTGATAAAATAATATATAAATCAAATTGGGATGCCCCTGCAGGCAGTGAAATATGTTTACACCCACCTTTCCCCAACTAGATAGATGTTTTGCTGGATCAATGTGAAGTTTATGGCTGGTTGTACTAGATGGTAATTCTGCCCTGCCAACCAAGAGGCTGCTAATGTGGGACTTGGGGCAGTATAATGGTGGCTCAGTGGTTAGCACTGCTGCCTCACAGCGCCTGAGACCCGGGTTCAATTCCCGACTCAGGTGACTGACTGTGTGGAGTTTGCATGTTCTCCCTGTGTCTGCGTAGGTTTCCTCCGGGTGCTCCGGTTTCCTCCCACAGTCCAAAGATGTGCGGGTCAGGTGAATTGGCCATGCTAAATTGCCCCTAGTGTTAGGTAAGGGGTAAATGTAGGGGTATGGGTGGGTTGCGCTTTGGCGGGTCGGTGTGGACTTGTTGGGCCGAAGGGCCTGTTTCCACACTGTAAGTAATCTAATCTAGTAATCTAATTCTCCCTGTGTCTGCTTGGGTTTCCTCTGGATGCTCCGGTTTCCTCCCATAGGCAGTGATGTGCAGATTAGATGGATTGGCAGTGCGAAATTGCCCATAGTGTCCAGGGATATGCATGGTAAATGAGAAGCTATGGGGATGGGTGGGATGTTCTTTGGTGCAGACTCGATAGGCTGAATGGCCTCTTTTATGCGCTGCTAGGATTCTATTCTATGATATTCCCAGCATTTGGATTTCCCATCTTCTTAGATACTGTCAATTCTTTTTGGGGGAGGGACTGTGGAAGGGATGAGGGCACAGAGGTTTCTGCCCATCCTCAATAGTTGTCAATTCACCTTTATGCTGAAATAGGGTAGGTAGGCCTGAGGCATGTCATGCCTTCTTGTGTTATCGATAAGTGACCCACATTGAACAGCGTGGATTAAGTTTACTTGAAAATCTCCAATAGGTTTATGAACAGCTTAGAACTACAATACGCAGTTGCAAACATATTTGTAATCTCTTATTAGCATGATGTCTGCTGACTGCACATGGCAGTTAGTCATGTGGTTTACACTCTGGCCCTCAGCTCGTTAACATATCAAACTCATAAGACCGCACAATTCTTACAGCAATAATACTCAAGGTATACTCCATAATGAGCCCTAGACCCCATTTGGGAGCCACCAGGCAACTCGTTAATGAATCCTGGAAAAGGAAGGGAAGCCACACAAACAGGACTGACTATGCTCTCCAGTGGATCTGGGGTGTATTTTTTTTCTTCAGCCTGCCTTTTGTGTAGCAATCTTAACTTGTTCCTTGAAGAACTGCTGGTTTGATCACATCTAGACCAGGTGCTCTCCAAAGCTCCGGTACCATGCAAAACAATTTTACAAGATAGGGGACCACTACTTATCAAAAGGCTCCTTGTTTCTCATACTAGAAACATCCTGATGCCTGTGAAGTGCAGTCTATGGGTACCCCTTTGCTTTCAGTAGGACAACATGCACTGCATTTCTGGGGCACCAGAAACATGCATTTGACTGTGCCCACTGTGTATGTAGGCATCCCATTTCAGTGTCTGATAAATGGGCACAGCAACATTAAATGTCTAGACCACAGCGTCGGAAATGTGCTTTTCCAGAGGGTTAGCAACAGTAGGATTAGCATTGCCAGTGTGTTTATGCACTGTGAGATCTCTCAGTAATGGGACTTTGGACTACTCATTACTGGACGTCTCTCTGCGAGAGATCATATATCTTCCAGATTAATGAAAGGAACTGTGAAAGATGGAGATGTGAGTTGAAAACAGATTGTGAGAAACATCCAATGCAAGTCTGAAAAGTGAAAGACAGATTGCACTTTCAACAAACTTGTAACATAATGTGAATGCATAGCTTCCCTTTTCCTTGATACATAATATTTGTTTTTATATATGAAGGAAGGATTTACATTTATGCAGTATGTTTCATAACCTCAGTTTTACAGCCAATGAAATCTATGGGACACACCCCAGAAAAGAAGCAACTTTTGACTGAGCAGTCTCCTATTACATTGAAAAGTAGTGACTGTTGTTAATGCAGCAAAACACAGTAACTGGAATTTGCATAGCAAGATCCCATAATCAGCACTCTGCTCATGACCAGATAGTCATCCCTTCCACTAACGTTGCTTTAACATTTCATCTGAAGGACAGCAGGTCTGACAGTGTTAGGATCCCTCAGTACCATGCCAAGCTGTCAGTCTCAACCATGTACTCAGGACTCCAGAATGGGGCCTGAACCCACAAGTGCGTGGAGCCTGAAAATGTCCCATTGCATGTCACAAAGATGTACTGACAAAAATATATGGGTACCTAGCTGAAGAAGGCAATATTAGAAGCTGGAACTAAAAGGTTGGTCCTGGGGGAGTTGGGAAGGTAAGTGAGGAGGTATTTCCAGAGCTTGGATCATAGACAACTCTCGATAGAGGTGACTGGTGAGTTAATGGAGGAATTCAGTTGGTAGTTAGGAAGGTGCATGCAATGTTAGCATTTATTTCAAGAGGGCTAGAATACAATTGCAGAGATGCATTGCTGAAGCTGTATAAGGGCCTGGTCAGACTGCATTTGGAATATTGTGAGCAGTTTTGGGTCCCATACCTAAGGAAGGATGTGCTGGAGTTGGATAGGGGTCCAAAGGAAGTTTACAAGAATAATCCTGAGGGATGAAAGGCTTGTCCTATAAGGAGCAATTGAGGACTCTGCGTCTGCGTTCTATGGAGTTTAGAAGAATGAGCAGGCATCTCATTAAAACTTATAGAATACCGAGAGGCCTGAATAGAGACTAGGAGAGATGAGCATCAGCTTCAGAGTAAAGGTACGACCCTTTAGAACTGAAACAAAGAGGAATTACTTCAGCCAGGGGTGGTTAATCTGTGGAACTCATTGCCGCAGAAGGCTGTAAAAGTCAAGCCATTGAGTGTGTTTAAGACAGAGATAGATAGGTTCTTGATTGGTCAGGTGATCAAAGCTTATGGGGAGAATGGAGATACGAGAGTATGAAAAACATATCGGCCATGTGCGATTGGTGAAGCAGACATGATGGACTAAATGGCCTAATTTTGCTCCTACATGTTAATATTCCTGTTGAAGGGGTTGTGCCCAAAACGTTGATTCTCCTGCTCCTCGGATGCTGTCTAACCTGCTGTACTTTTCTAGCACCACACTCTCGACTCTGATCTCCAGTATCTGCAGCCCTCACTTTCTCCTATATCTCATGGTCTTATAACATAGAATAAGAATAGGCCATTCAGCCCCTCAAGCTATTTCCACAATTTAAATCATGAATGAACTGTCTCCTAACTCTATATCCCTTAATAATCTGTTTTGAAAAGTAATCTCAGATTTAAAATTAATAAGTAAGTTTAAATTCTGACTTTGTGGCAGAGAATTCCTCAGTCCTTCATGTGGATATTTTTTGCTAAATAACTCTGCTCTGATTTTGAAGTTCCATCTCCTTGTTCTATCAGTGAAACAGTTTCCCTTTAGCTTCCTTATCAAATTATCCCCCTAGTCATCTGTAATTCTGCGAAAATAGTAAATGTCAATTCACCTCAAAATTTAACCCTTGGAACCTGTCATGTTTTGATGACTCTCTGTTGCAGTCTTTCGAAAGTCAAGTAGGGTCCAGTGGCCAGAACTGTGTACCAGACATGGTCTAACCAAGGATTTGTATAGCTGCAGTAACATTTCTTCTCCTTTATATTCAAACCCTCCATACTGTTAGGTTTCACTGGGGTAGCACAATGGAAATCAAGCCCTGTTATGGCAGAGCCATCATAAAAGAACAAGATCTGAAAAATTGCACAAAATCCCCCACTTTACCTCTCTTTCAGACACAGGTTGACAGAGAGCCCAAACCAGGTTTCTGTACTTAACAAAAATCACAGTTTATTACAAAAAAAAGCTATTAACTACAGATAACCAATTAAAATTCATCAAATCATCAGTTAAAACTCTAAATCCCTTCTGAACTCTCCAACCCCCATATATACAGATAGATACAGACAAAAAGAAAACATGGGTGTTACAGGTGAAGGGATGGACTGGGAAGGTAGTCCACATTAGCCTTTTGTTGACCAGAATGCAGGGCTTGATCATCCTTCTCTAGATGCTTTCACTTGTTTGCAGAAGGCACAGAGTGATTGGTTCCCACTTAGAAAGGTCTCTGACTTATCAATTACAATCTCAGTTTACAGCAACGTATGTGTGGAAAAAACTAGCGATCTTTAAGCTTGAGATGCATTTTACCATGAAAATAAAACAGCTCTTTCTCCTCCAGAGACTCAATGGTTTCTACCTAAACATTCACGACTTAAGGTGTTAGCTACCTGGGAGACAGTCGCATATTTGTTGGCAGGCAGAAGATCTTTGTCATTGATAAATAATCATCATTTCACAAGACCAATCAGCTACTTCTTGCCAGCCAAATTTCCATTCATAAACAGTCTCCCCACTGCTTGAGCCAACAGCAGTGTAAACAGCATTTACAATGAGTATCAGTTACCCATTTCAGTCCACAATCAAAAATACAAACAAAATTCTTATAGTCCTCACTTTTGCCTACATAAACATAATGACTATAAGAGCAGGTCAGAGACTAAGAAGACTGAGGTGAATAACTCACCTTCTGACTCTTCCCCAAAGTCTGCCCACTATTGGTATGATGGAATACTCTCCACTTGCCTGGATGGGTGCAGCTCCAAAACACTCTAGAAGCTTGCCACCATCCAGGACAAAGCAACCAGCTTGATTGACACCACATCCACAAGCATCCACTCCCTCCACCGCGGACATTTGGCAGCAGCAACGTGGACTATCTACAAGATGCACTGCAAAGTTTCAGCTAAGATCCTCAGTCAGCACCTTCCAAACCTACAACCACTTCCATCTAGAAGGACAAAGGCAGTAGATAAATGGAACACCACCAATTGCAAGTTCCCCTCCAAGACTCTCACCATCCTGATTTGGAAATATATTGTTGTTCTTTCACAGTTGCTGAGTCAAAATCCTGCAGTTCCCTCCCTAACAGCATTGTGGGTTAAATCCACAATAAGTGGACTGTAGTAGTTCAAGAAGGCAGCTTATCACCTCCTTCTCAAGGGCAAGTAGGGACAGGCAAGAAATGCTGGCTAGTCAATGATGCCAACATCCCTCAAATGATTATGAAATGAAATTGAGGCTCATAGACAACTCTCTACAATGTTTTCCACCTTTTGGTGTTTCCTATCTTCATCCCATTCCATGTCATGAATTTCCCAGCAAATATTTTTCCTCACTATAGAATTGAATACTCTTTTACTAACAATGCCACCCCACCCTTTTTCCCATGTGTCTAACCTTGATAAATAATAAGTAAATCTGGATGTTCAGTTCCCATTCCTGGTCACTATATAGAGCCATGTCTCTGCAATTACAACCACATCATGACCATTTATATCTACTTGTGCTGTGAATTCATACTTATTGTGAATGTTCCATGCATTAAGATGCAAAACGTTTGGACTTGTCTTTTTAACCTTGTTAGATGACTCAGCTTTATTTAGCACAATGACCCCATTTTTAGGGACAGGGAACAATGTATTGGAAATGGGGCGAAGGAAGAAGAAGGTGGGTTACTTGAATGAGAGACACAATTTCAGAAGTAAAGTAGTTGTGTGAATTTGCAGATGGGGAGAGTGGGGGAGACAAGGGATGGGAAAAATGTCACCTAGCACACTTCGTCCATGAAGAAATGATCCTATTTCTGCTACAGGTTTCAGACAACACCTCCCCAGACCCATATAATCCATGTTAAATATTGCAAGTTTCCCCTTTCTTTCTTGAAAGTAACTTTGTTTACCACTTATTTTAGTTCATGGACTAAAATCCCAGTTTCATACAGCCATAGGGAACTGATAGACACTGAACTTTACAGCAGAGAGAATGAATCAGTTGAAAAGTAAGTCATAAAAATCTGAAGTGAATTAATTTGTCCACGGCAGCAGGTCACACCTCCTGGGAGAAGCACTCAATCTCCAGCTTCTCCATCAATCGATTCCCAAGCACCACATTAGGCACCAGAATCGAACTGCAGTCTGTCACAACTGAGCTGGGGTGGATAAACAAGGTGGTTTTCAACTTCAAAGTGGATGTAACCAGTCCCAGGGAGCAGAGGTGTGTTCTGTGACTGTGGTAGTGTTTGAATGAATACCCCACTCCCCCAAATGATGTTTACCCATGCTGCACAAAGGTCTCACGGTGATCTCAGTTAGCAGGCTGCTTCTCCTGGCCTAATCAATGAGAACACGAGCAGATTATTCAACTGTGGAGAGCGTCTCTGCACAAATGGTGCCCAATAATTGATTGATTGATTGATTGTTGTAACATGTACCAAGAGACAGTGAAAAGTGTTGCTTTGCATGCTATACAGGCAGATTGTCCCATACACAGTGCACCAAGGTAGCAGACCAGCGTGCGGAGTACAGTGTTAAAGCCCCAGAGAAGGTGCAGACAGAGAGAAAAAGATTAGAATTAACATTTGAGAGGTCCATTCAAATGTTGGATTGCCACAGGGAAGAAGCTTTTCTTGAATCTTGTCGTATGTGTATTCAAACTTTGATATCTGCTGTCTGATTGAAGAGGATGGAAGAGAGTATGGGAGGGGCCATTGGTCACTTTTCTAATCTAAAGTGGGAAGTATAGGTGGAGTCAATGGATGGAAGGCCATTTTGGATGATGGCATGGGCTGCATTCATGATTCTCTACAGTTTCTTGCGGTCTTAGGAAGAGCATTGCCAAACCAGGCTGTGGTGCATCTAGATAGGATGCTTTCTAGGGTGCATCTATAAAAATTGGGCACGGTCCTTGTGGACATGCTGAATTTCCTTAGCCTCCTCAGGAGGTAGATAATGTGCATACAATGGAACTGAGTCTGAGACCAAAGTCAAAGTGTACATTAAGACTGTAATAATGGAATGAGAACAGTCAGAGATAGCATGTAACACTGCATGGATCAAGTGGGACTGAAGTGTCAGACTGTACATTTATAGCTTTATAAATGGAACAAAGTGTGAGTTAGACTGTCCAGTAAAACCATACTGGTAGAGTGGAATAGGGTTGAGAGTGAGGTGCTGGAAAAGCACAGCAGGTCAGGCAGCATCCGAAGAGCAAGAGAATTGATGTTTCAGGCATAAGCACTTTATCAGGATGAAGGGCTTATGCCCAAAATGTCAATTCACCTGCTTCTTGGACACTGCCTGACCTGCTGTGCTTTTCCAGCACCACACTCTCGACTCTAATTGCCAGCATCTGCAATCCTCACTTTCTCCTAGACTGGAATAGGGGCAGACCACAATGATGCTGCAGTGGGATAATTGTTCCAAGCTGTCAAGTGTTCCTCACCTTCCACAAGGAGGTTTGATTTACTGCTCAGGGAAACATGTTTTACAAAGCAGTTTGTCTATCAATACTTGCTTCAGGCCTGTAGTTACTGGGTCACGCCACATATAGGATCCAGTAGACTGTCCCTTTCAAGGGGTTATTAATTTGATCATTTTTTGCTAAACCAAGACATACTGGAACAGAGTAGAACTGTACAACGCTGTTGTAATATCAGAATAGAAACACCAAAAGATCGATATTAGTGGGACAAAATGTTTAGAGCAGTAAATTACTTATTCTTGAACAAGAGCAGATCTCAATCAGTCAGCTTCTCAGAGAGAGAGAGAGAGAGAGAGAGACAGGCTGAATTTTAATATCTCTCTCATTACGTTGAATATTTCACACATGAGGCAGACCAGCTGCATGTACTTGCATGCTTTATCAAACTGTCCACTAATCCTGTGCCACAGAGACTTGGGAACTTATCAGAAGGAACATGTCTTTGGGAATATATTTACAGTAGCGTGCTCAGGATTTCCCGAGATGGCATTGTGGAATAGCAGCAAACAGGATTCATGGCATTACTTCCTGCATGGCCCCAGGAAGGTTATAGCTGGTGATCATTATTAGTGCAATGAAACAGTAGTGCAAGCCACACTAACAGGCCAGCTACACACCACGGTAATGCTGCAATCCAGCAATTGCCCTCTCACTCTCCTTTGAAGGGGAAGAAGGAAATTCAATTGCCCCTTTGCCTCCTGGGGAGAAGTGTTCAGTTCTGTTCAAAGAGACCTCCCTCTGCACTGTCTACTCACACTCTGTGGTGGAATTTAGGCTGCTCATGCCCTTTTGAGGATAAGATGGTGGAGCCGACTGGGGAAGCTGTACATGCTGATGAGAAGGCAGTGATGACCAATCAACCCCAGTAAGCCCCACTGTGCTGTGCCCCTCCCATCAGTGCCAACTCACTCTTGCTTTGCAAAGCTTTTAACCACTTTCTCCAACTAATAACCTATCCTCACTGGTGCAGACACCCACAGAACCTCAGCAAGGAAACCCCCCTCCACCCCTAACTCCCGACTGCCGGCATCAAACAACCCCCTCCACCCCCAACCATGACAACATCCCCCCCAACAGCTCCACCTCTGAGGAGGAAGCCTGTGAACGCTCAGAGGATACACCGACAGGATGTTCATCCGCATCCTCTGTCAGCTCAGAGTCCTTCATCTCGTGGGCAATCTACTGAGGTTGGACTTGGGGGCCACAATCTGGGCAGCACATCACTGACATATGTCCGCAGGTGGAGGGGGAGAAGAGTGGAGACTTCTGACTGCCAGAGACCAGGCTGAAGTCCCCCAGGAAGAAGACGTGCCACTATACTTAACCATAAGTGGCATGCTCAAGATGGGGGAACGTCAAAGTGCAATAGCCTTCAGTAGACAGGAGTGAAAGATGAAGGATACCTCAACATTCACACTAATATGGTAACTTCAGATAGCCAAGACGTAGCTGTCTCTATGATAGGTGAGCTATAGGTGAGAAGTCATTTTATTTTGGGTGTAACCCTTCTTCAGGTCCTCAACTAGGTTACACTCAAAATGTCGACTTCTCCACCTCCTGATGCTGCCTGGCTTGCTGTGTTCTTCCAGCCTCCTGCCTGTCTACTTTGGATTCCAGCATCTGCAGTTATTTTGTCTCGATGATATGGGAGACTGTCACCTTGGAGACCAGGTCCAGCAGCACTCTCAATTGTCCATGGTCAGATTTGTGTATGTTCCTGCACTCCATCATCTTACCATTGGGCGCTCGGTACCAGTGGCAATTTGAGAGGGAGGAGATGAGGGTTCTTGCCCTCATTCCAGGTGCCCTTTCCTCTCACAGTGACTGGCTGGTGCCAACAGGGACAGGAGGCCACACGGGCACCCCAGAATTTACTTGGTAGAATACTCCTGAGCCATCCCACCTCCCTTCTCCTAAAGCCTGTAACAGATCATTATACAATCACTCAATCTTTCAGGTCAACATTGCAGGGTCCCTCCTAGTTTCAAGCCTGCAATGATGGCTCAGTGGGTAGCACTGCTGCCTCACAGCACCAGGGACCCGGGTTCAATTCCAGCCTCAGGCAACTGCCTATGTGGAGTTTGCACATTCACCCTGTGTCTGCATGGATTTCCTCTGGTGCTCCAGTTTCCTCCCACTATCCAGGTTAGGTGGATTGGCTGTGCTAAGTTGCCCAAAGTGTTCGGGGGATGTAGCTTAGGTGCATTAGTCAGGGGTAAATGTCGAGTAATAGGATACGGAGTGGGTTACTCTTCAGAGAGTCAGTGTGGTCTTGTTGGGCTAAATGGCTTGTTTCCACACTATATGGACTCTATGGTTCTACACATAGTGGGAGTGAGAGGAATCAGAAAACATACTGAGGACACATAAGTGGCATGAGTGACCCATCACTGTCAATAAGACAGAACTTTTGTCAGTATGTTTTCATTTATAATACCTGATCTTGTATCATTTTCCCTATAAAACCTGTTTAAATCAGACCCACATGCGAGATGAGGTATCCCTTCATATATTTCCAGGATGAGACTTTGCAGTCACCCAAACATTGCTCATCCCTCACAAACAACACCATCTTTGATTGCAGCTAGCCTTGTATGTCTCAAATCCGGAAGGATTCTCGTTCCTTGTCTTAGTGCATGAATGTGGTGAGGAGGGGTGGGGGGGGGGGGGGGGCACTGAGTTTTAACATAAACTACAGGAAATGTGACAGAGACCAGCCTGCAAACATCATTCACCATTTAAACCTAGTTTATGTCTGACAGCAGACACTTGCACAGCTCTCTGCTGGGAAAAGTTGTTCCTCTGGATTCCGTTGCAAAGTCCTGGAAAAGAGTCATATTGGACTCAAAACGTTAACTCTGTTTCTCTGTCTCTCCACAGACACTGCCACAGCTACATGTTCAACACCTCTCTGTAGAGCAGATGAATCCACAAAGGCTGCTTGCATCTAACGCTAGCTCTAAATCTATAACCAACTCTGATTCTTACTCTGATTCTAACTCACTCTAATTCTAACTCTACCTCTAATTCCATCTCTAACAGGCAGCATCTGAGGAGCAGGGGGAGTTTTCTCACTGTCGGCATTCTGGATAATGGGGCAGAAGGTGAGGAATGTGATGTTCATATGGTGACAGAGTTATTAATGAGATGTAAATACATGGAAATAAGCCTTTCCACAGCTGAAGATGAGATTCTGAACTCACCACCTGAGGAGGGTGGCCTTAGTTGGGACAGTTTTCCACAATGTTGGACATTTGACTTTTTTTGTTACTTCCTGGATACGTATCGATAGGATGTATTTCTGAAAATATATCTACAGGATTATGTCTCAGAGAATTTATCAGTAGGATTGTGCCAGTGGGAATATATGTAGGAAGGTACCTCTGGGAGTATTATCAACAGGGTTGTGTCTCTGTGAATCTATTATAGTTACGTGTGTTTGAGAATATGTCTCCAGGAATCTATCTCTGGGGATATATCTATAGGAAGGAACCTCCGGAAAAAACATCTCTGGGATTATGTTTACAGAAATGTATCTCTGTCTATGTTTAGGAGACAAATGGATTAATTCTATTTCCTTTTAGGAATCTGTGTCAAATTTGATTTAAAAATGTCATGTTTGCAAATGATACAATTGATGCATGTTGATGCAAAAAAAAACTATAAGCTGGATAGATTACACACAGAGTAAAACTTTCTCTGCAATATCCCATCAATGTCTCTTGTACTTACAGCAAGGGTTAGATACAGAACAAAGTTCACACTATTCTGTCCCAATCAAACACTCCCAGAGTAATGATAGCACTGTTTTAGATACAAAATAAAGGTCCTATTCCCAGAGCATTGAAAGTAGATGTTGAAAAATAATTTCTTTGCATTTCCACATGTAAGTTGCAACCCTGGTCTGTGAATTGTTTCTCATACGTGCTCTATTATTTATACCAAGTTAAGTATTTAGTGTAGGCGAAAGTGAAGACTGCAGATGTTGGAGATTAGTGTCAATAGAGAGTATGTGGCTGGAAAAGCACAGCAGGTCAGGCAGCATCCGAGGAGCAGGAGAATTTAGAAGTATTTAGTGTCACTGTCTGAACTGCATGTGGAGTGGTCCTAGCTGACAGTGATAAAAATGAGTTTAATCTGTCAGCCATGATGTGGAGTGCGGTGGGAAGTGAGGGTTAATAGAATAATAATTAACAGATACGCCACATATGTTTTTAAAGAAAACTTGCCTTTCTGAGCTGCCATTTTAACTTATAGGAAGGTTGCTGTGACTCATCTCTGCGTAAATGCTTATTGTATAACTTTCTATCCGTGCATCCAACTTGCACTTTTCTTGTTGGCTGTAGTGAATGGAACACTGAAAGCACCTCCTTTCCGGCTCCCTTATGATTCATTGCACATTAGCGACTTTATGGACACTGTTTAATGAAAGGTTGGCTGTAACCGTGACATATCAAAGAGCAAGTCAAAGCCTCCCGCTTTTGACCAAGAATTAAGAACCAGCATTAACTGGATAGCTTTCAACAAACCTTAGACAATACTCAGTCTGTTCAGGTATACATCTCCAGCAGCACTTAATGCCTGAGTGAAAGAGCACTCTCCACTATGATAGACTTAGCAATTTCTTTGTGAAAGGGCAGACTAGTGTTTAAGCTACATACATACAGTAGATAGACAATTGGCCAAGTGGTAATAAGGCTTTAAAAGCATGCTGTTTGTGAAGAGACCTGTAGAGTAATTAATATCTGAAAAAACACGAGGCTTTAATCTAAAAACCAAAGAACTGCAGATGTTGAAAATTAGAAACAAAAATAAATTGCCAGGAAAACTCAACAGCTTGGCAGCATCTGTGGAGAGAAAGCAGAGTTAATGTTTCAGGTCCAGTGACCCTTCTTCCAAACTGATTGTAACTAGGGAAATGTTGTATATATGGTGAAGATGGGTTGAGGTCGATACTGAGTCCTGAAGGTTGCAGGGTCCCCAGGCGGAAAAGGAGATGCTGTTAATCTAGGTTGCGCTGAGCTTCACTGGAGCTTTGCAGCAAGCCTGAGACAGACAGGGAACAGAGTGGTGTGTTGAAGTGACAGGCAACTGGAAGCTCAGGATCTTTCTTGCTCACAGAACGCAAGGGTTTCTGCAAAGCAGTCAGTCAGTCTATGCTTTGTTTCAGTATTGTGAGCAGCAACTGCAGTGGACTAGATTGAATGAAGTGCAGGTAAAGTCCTGCTTTACCTGGAAGGTGTGTCTGGGGCAAGTGTTACACCTTCACCCATTGCATGGGAAGTGGAGGTGTTGGGAATGAAGCAGGGGTGGACCACAGCGTCCTGAAGGGAATGGTCCCTGCGGAAGGCTGACAAGAGAGGGAAGGAGAATTTGTGTCGAGTGGTGGCATCCTGCTGGAGGTGGCGGAAATGGCTGCTAATTATCCTCTGGATGTGGATGCTGGTGAGGTGGTAATTGAGGACAAGGGGGACCCTATCACTCCTGTGGGAGAGGAGAGAGGGGTCGAGGGCTGAACTGTGAGAGATGGGTTATACTTAGCTGAGGTCAGTCAACCACAATTGCTGGGGAATTCTTAGTTGAAAAAGAAGGCCCCCTTATTGAAGCTGGTATCGTCAGAACTGTAGTGAATGGAATGAGGTCAACCAGGTGGATCTTATAGAATGTGAGTTCCCTGTTAATCTGGTCCAATCAGGGAGCCCTCGATGACAGATATGAACAGGAGTGTCAGAGGCTCTGTTCACTCCGAGAGTTGGCTCTGACGGAGCTGGATCAGTGTCAAGGACTCTCCGTGTGTAAATAAAGGGTGATTCGGTGACGGGATACCGGCCTCTGTGAAGTAATTTCAGGAACAGCTGCGACGGAGAAACTGAGAGAATGGAATGGAATCTTTCCAGGAAGCAGGGTGTGAGGATGTATGGTCAAGGTAGCTATGGGAGACAATGGGTTGGTCGTGGATATTGGTGGCCAGCCTCTCCTCAGAAATGGAAACAGATGGATCAGGTGAAGGTGAGAACGGGGTGGAAATTGGAAGCAAAATTGATAAATGTTTCCAAATATGGCAGCACTGATGATGTCATCAATGTACCAGAGAATGAGTGGGTGGGTGGGGACCTGAGTCAGACTGGAATATGGAATGTTCCATGTGCCTCACAAAGAGAGAGTCAGAACTGGGACCCTTGTGGATACCAAAGGCCACACCTTTGACCTGTGCAAAGTAGGAAGAGTTAAAGGAAAAGTTGTTCGAAGTGAGGAGGAGCTCAGCCAGGTGGAGGAGGTTGGCGGTGCATAGGAATGATTCTGGCTTTTATTTCCAGGAAAAAGTGAAGACCTCTGACACCATTCTAATGGGGACATGCAAATGGATTGCACATCCATGGTGGCTGGCGCACATGAACTAGAAATTCTGAAACTGATTCTAAAACGTCAAAGGAGTCTCAGATGTAAGTAGAGATGAACTGGACGAGGGGAGAAAAAAATCGAGTCAAGGTAGGAAGAGAT
This sequence comes from Hemiscyllium ocellatum, assembly GCF_020745735.1. Taxonomy (NCBI): domain Eukaryota; kingdom Metazoa; phylum Chordata; class Chondrichthyes; order Orectolobiformes; family Hemiscylliidae; genus Hemiscyllium; species Hemiscyllium ocellatum. Next base: position 65,456,021 of record NC_083414.1, read on the forward strand.
GAGTTCTGTGAGGCAGGAGCAGGCAGAAACTATGGGTCTGCCCACGTATTCCTGTTTGTGAATTTGGGAAGGAGGTTGAAGCAGGCTGTACAGGGTTGGGAGACTAACAGCTTGGAGGCAGTGGGAGGGGAAGAACACCAGATGAAATGAGGTTAGTAACCGCTGTGGACACAATGGCCTAGTGTTCCATGGTGGGGTCACGGTCCAGGGGAAGATAGGAGGAGGTGTCTCAGAGCTGGCTGTCTGCAGAGGCTATGTAGAGGTCAGTACACCACACTGCAACAACACCACTCTTGTTGGCAGGCTTAGTTACAAAGTCAGGGTTGGATCAGAGAGCATGGAGTGCAGTTAATTCAGAGGGAGATAGGTTAGAATGGGTCAGGGAGGTTTACTTCCTTCTCCTTCTTCTCCCCAAATATCATCTGAACTAGTTACGCAGAATTTGATGTATAACTTTGTAGAACAGGGGTTGAGGAGAAATTTATTCTACACAGTGAGTTATGTTCGAAGCTGCGTGGCCTGAATGAATGGTGGATGCAGATTCAAAGCTAACTTTCAAAATGTGTCTCTGCTGGAAAATTACAATAATGGGGAAAGAGGAGGTGAATTCTACTAAACTCTAATGAAGAGCTAGCAGAGTCATCTGCATTGAATGCTGTGAGGTCCTGTAATACAGAAGTAATTAACTGGGCATTGTTGACCTTCTTGCATTGCTTTCTACTGAGAAGATGTTCTTCACTCGAGCAACAAAGGCTTCTAGCCAAACCCCAAGGATGTGTAAGGTAGGCTTGAGAATGGGGCAGAGAGTGGGGTGGGTGGGGGAGGTGGAGGGGGAGGTGGTGTACATACTCAGCCGGATTTGGAAACAGGATGATAAGTGAGTCTGAAGGGAGGCTGGTCTCTCTGTTCATTGATCGGTCAATAGGCACTCACAAGCAGTCTGATCCTTTAAGACTTCATTCTTTATTTTCTTCATACGGCTGGGCACAGATCATCCAGAAACACAGATGTTATACCCTTCTGTGTTCCTCAGAGGAGCTGCGCACATGGCTTTAAACAAAGACATTTTTATACTTTTCTTAATGAAAGGTACAGGCCATAATCATATAGTACATTCAGACAATTACCAATCAATCTATGATATCGTGTTATTTGACAGCTACTCGGTCCAATGATATTTCCTGGGAACCAACTTTGTTTTCCAACACTCAGGCCACCCTTATCTCACTAACCGAGTCTTTGCACCTGCATTTGAAGGTCAGTTAGGATGGCCAGTAATGACTTATCTACTCTAGATATTTCTATGCTGTAAAGGAAGCATTGTCTGCTAATCTCTATTGAAGCAGACTGTGGTTAGTCAATTATGCAGCTTCAGCAGAGTTAAAAACCATTTTATGCAGCTTTTAGCAGAATTATCGATTTGCAGCCTAGAAGCCATTTTGTCATGTTATTTGCATTGAGAAGCCATTTTATTGCCACCTCAGTTAGTAAGAGCATTTAAGTGGTTGTTCCTGACAACAACCAGTTACCTCAGCCTGTATTCAGGTTTCAGATCCTCACCTCCTCACTTTGGTCATTCCATGACCACACCATAGGATGGGAGGGCATAGACGAGATCAGTCCAATCGAATGGATGCTAGACACTGCCATATTTCCTTCTCCTCTGAGGAGGAAGCAGGAGTCGGCAACCGCTCCTCTTCACCTTTGTTTGGACAGAGAAGAAGCATTTTCTCGGGGGAAGCAATGTTGTCAACAGAAGTTGAAACCAAAAGAGAACATGCTGGAAAATCTCAGCAGGTCTGGCAGCATCTGTAAGGAGAGAAAAGAGCTGATGTTTCAAATCTAACTGACCCTTTGACAAAGGGTCAGTTAGACTCGGAACGTCAGCTCTTTTCTCTCCTTACAGATGCTGCCAGACCTGCTGAGATTTTCCAGCATGTTCTCTTTTGGTTTTAGAACATAGAACATAGAACATAGAACAATACAGCACAGAACAGGCCCTTCGGCCCACAATGTTGTGCCGAACATCTATCCTAGATTAAGCACCCATCCATGTACCTATCCAATTGCCGCTTAAAGTTTGCCAATGATTCTGACTCTACCACTCCCACGGGCAGCACATTCCATGCCCCCACCACTCTCTGGGTAAAGAACCCACCCCTGACATCTCCCCTATACCTTCCACCCTTCACCTTAAATTTATGTCCCCTTGTAACACTCTGTTGTACCCGGGGAAAAAGTTTCTGACTCTCTACTCTATCTATTCCTCTGATCATTTTATAAACCTCTATTAAGTGACCCCTCATCCTTCGCCGTTCCAACGAGAAAAGGCCGAGAACTCTCAACCTATCCTCGTACGACCTATTCTCCATTCCAGGCAACATCCTGGTAAATCTTCTCTGCACCCTCTCCAAAGCTTCCACATCTTTCCTAAAGTGAGGCGACCAGAACTGCACACAGTACTCCAAATGTGGCCTAACCAAAGTCCTGTACAGCTGCAACATCACTTCACGACTCTTGAATTCAATCCCTCTGCTAATGAACGCTAATACATCATAGGCCTTCTTACAAGCTCTATCCACCTGAGTGGAAACTTTCAAAGATCTATGTACATAGACCCCAAGATCCCTCTGTTCCTCCACCTGACTAAGAACCCTACCATTAACCCTGTATTCTGCATTCTTATTTGTTCTTCCAAAATGGACAACCTCACACTTGGCAGGGTTGAACTCCATCTGCCACTCCTCAGCCCAGCTCTGCATCATATCTAAGTCCCTTTGCAGCCAACTTCAGCCCTCCTCACTGTCCACAACTCCACCAATCTTCGTATCATCTGCAAATTTACTGACCCACCCTTCGACTCCCTCTTCCAAGTCATTAATAAAAATAACAAACAGCAGAGGACCCAGAACTGATCCCTGCGGAACTCCACTTGTAACTGGGCTCTTGGCTGAATATTTACCATCTACCACCACTCTCTGACTTCGACCGGTTAGCCAGTTTTCTATCCAATTGGCCAAATTTCCCTCTATCCCATGCCTCCTGACTTTCCGCATAAGCCTACCATGGGAAACCTTATCAAATGCCTTACTAAACTCCATGTACACTACATCCACTGCTCTACCCTCATCCGCATGCTTGGTCACCTCCTCAAAGAATTCAATAAGACTTGTAAGGCAAGACCTACCCTTCACAAATCCATGCTGGCTGTCCCTAATCAAGCAGTGTCTTTCCAGATAGTCATAAATCCTATCCCTCAGTACCCTTTCCATTACTTTGCCTACCACAGAAGTAAGACTAACTGGCCTGTAATTCCCGGGGTTATCCCTATTCCCTTTTTTGAACAGGGGCACAACATTTGCCACTCTCCAGTCCCCTGGTACCACCCCCGTTGACAGTGACGACGAAAAGATCATTGCCAACGGTACTGCAATTTCCTCTCTTGCTTCCCACATAATCCTAGGATATATCCCGTCAGGCTCGGGGGACTTGTCTATCCTCAAGTTGCTCAAAATGTCCAACACATCTTCCTTCCTAACAAGTATCTCTTCTAGCTTACCAGTCCGTTTCACATTCTCCTCTTCAACAATACAGTCACTCTCCTTTGTAAATACTGAAGAAAAGTACTCATTCAAGACCTCTCCTATCTCTTCCGACTCAATACACAATCTCCCACTACTGTCCTTGATCGGACCTACCCTCGTTCTCGTCATTCTCATGTTTCTCACATACGCATAAAATGCCTTGGGGTTATCCTTGATCCTGTCCGCCAAGGATTTTTCATGCCCTCTCTTAGCTCTCCTAATCCCTTTCTTCAGGTCCCTTCTGGCTATCCTGTATCCCTCCACTGCCCTGTCCGAACCCTGTTTCCTCAACCTTATGTAAGCCTCCTTCTTCCTCTTTACTAGACATTCAACCTCCCTCGTCAACCAAGGCTCCCTCACACGCAGATTCCAGTATCCGCAGTAATTTGCCTTTATTTTGTCAATAGAAGCTATTAGCTTGGCAATAATACATTAAACAATAGCAAGCCAAAATGGAGGCAAATTAAAACAATACCAATATACATGGCCAGATTTATCAACCAGTTGTATAATGAGCCAAAACCCCAATCTCCCCATCCAGAGCCTTCTGTCTTTTGATTGATGAAGGTGTGGATGTTATCTACATGCTTGGTAATGTTCTCAATGAGGTCAGGAACCCCTATCGTACACTTGCCTTTTACTGTGGCGCAAACCCCACCTTCTTTGGTGAGTAGGTAGTCGAGGCCATAGCAGTTTTGCTGGGAAAGTAGACACAATTGTGAGTGTATGTCTTTAAATCCAGCTAAGGTCACCTCATTGCCCAAGACAGTGAGACCGCAAATAACAGTTTCGGTTTTGATGGCTAATAATTCCTGCAGGTTCTCCAAAGGAAAAAGTACGAGGAAATGCGTAGCCCACCGACTGAACTTTCCCATTGCCCATTGCCTTAGCACCCCTCCAATGTGTGCAGAGTTCAGATGAAACTGAACGTTAGGTAAGGAAACCTCAACTCATTCCCAGGTAGTTGGACAGGGAACAGTAGTCGGGAAAAGTGTCCCTACAGCTATAGCATGGGGAGCACCTATTTCATCAAGAACAAGGAAGTTGGTCGCTCTGCCTTGGCTGAAAAAAGTAACAGCCAGGTTTAGTATAGATAATGGAGGGAGCTTCCCAATAAGAAGCAGGCCTGACTTTGTGACTATCCCAAATGTATGGGTAGTCCATGGCTACGAAGTGTGGTTGCCCTGGGCCCTTAGGGTGAAAGCTGCTCAATAAAAAGAGATGGGTCTTTTGATAAGAGAGGGGGTTATTGCCCCAGACTGGCTCCTTCCATCCCACAATTGGGAAGATGGAGGTGCCGCAAGAGGTCTCATAGGGAAGGTGAGTGATGCTGTTACCCAGATCACACAAAGGGCCTGAACACCGATAATAACAGGGACACACTCCTCCCATAGGCATGTGCATGAGATGCAAGGCCTCACAGGGGAGCAGTAGCAGTTGGTATATTTGACCAAGACACATGGAATAGGCTTAGTCACATTCACAGAAGTGCACCCCAATCCCTTACTGTCATAACAATTGGGATAGGCTACCCCAGACTTATTAGAGGGAGTCCACCAGCAACTAGTAGGCGGGGATAAGTAATAGTCAAAAGAAATATGTCTGGTAAATGCCTTAGAAGTATTCCATGATCCATCGTTGGGATTCGGGATGGGGAAAGGGGTCAAAGAGTTCTTTGCTGATGTGTGGGCATAACAGACCACTTCATCCCAGCCGAATATTTTATTGTGACTTTGAAGAAACAAATGGCTAGTGAAGGACAACATTTGTCCCTTTTCTCCTTTGTGACGTGCCAGTTTAGACCTCTTCGAATAGAAGCAAGGCTTGCTAGGGTCACCCAGAGCACAACTGAAATCAAACTGGCACACAACACCTTGACAGGGTAAAGACCATTGAGACTTGTTCTGTAAACAAGCTGCCTGATCTTCTTGATGTGGCTGACCATTGAGACAGTCATTCTTGGTAACGTTCCGTGCACCAAAGGAATCAATCTCTTGGCACACAAGGATAGCTTTTCGGCATAAATGGTACACAGTCTCTGCCTGCTCAGGATCACACGGGTAAATAGTCCCTTCTTGAGCATTAATGCCGATGACAACGAGTCCACATAACAGGGTAAGTTTGATCTTCATCATCTCCCCCCTTGAAAGGGGCTCGTCTGATGACCTTGCAATGATGGGGGTGCCCGGCAGTAGGGGTGGTGAGGAGAACCTGGAAGGGCCCATCGAGGTTGGATGCTGTGGTGTGTCCATTGTAATAGAGTGTAAACCATTCCCTCCTTGCCCAAGTGTGTACAAAATGCACAAAATCAATTAAAATAGGCAGCAACAAAGAAGGAACACAAACTTGTCCAGTAGGGGGTCACCCACATTTTGGTCTGATCATCGAGGGAATACCCTATTTGAGGCCATAGTTTGTGCTCTTCAGCAGGGGTTTCTCCCGTGATTTTGTACCTTACCCAGGCCTGGCATACCTGTCCCCATATTGTCTCTATCCAGGTTTTGCTGGGGGCCCATTGACACCAGAAATTTGGAGTGTAAGGCTGCCTGCTTGGCAGCTGCATCCACCCGTCCATTCCTTTGGAAACTGTATCAGTTTGCCTCAGTGTGAGTCAAACATCTTGATAACTGCCAGATTGTTTGGACAAGCCAGCATTGCTATAACGCCGCTCTGTGGGGTTTAAAAATCCTTTATGTTCCCACAAGGCGCCAAAATCATGGGTCACACCAAAAGCACAATGCAGAGTCAGTGTATATTAGTAGATTTTCCTTTTGCTGGGGTGTAAGCATGTCGATTCCCACATTAACTCCCAAGGTAACATTAAAGATACATCACTCCCCAGTGGCCATATTTCCACAGTTAAAGCAAGGGCCAGCCATTTGTCCCTGGGGGATTTTGCTGTCATGTTCCCAGGTGTAACACTGGGGCCTGCCTGGACCCATTTTCAGGGTCCACTCGGGAAAAGGTTGCTCAGCAGTGGTCGCTGAGGTAGGTTACGCCCCCCTCTCTCTCCACCACTCTCCCCCCCACCCCAACCTAGTGGGTATCCTGGTCCCAATCAACCCTGTCAAGACTGGCACACAGCACTGGGGATCGCGAGAGCACTGGATATAACCGGTTTCGTTTGTAACTTGCATCGTGGTTTTCAGTCTGGTTCTGGCCATCCCAATAGAAAACCACCGCTCACCTCATTTGCAACTGGAAATTCCTGGAGTAGTTCATACTATTGTCTGGATCATGTCAGTGACATCAGGAGGAAAACATTGCAAAAACATAGGGTTAAACAAAGGTGACTGAGTTTCTTGATTGTTGTTCAACTGTAAGTCACTTCCATCAGACAGATTGCCATATATTTCAGTTTTGTAACACGATCCACTTGTATTCAGGTGACTCCCGGAATTTTGCTGCGTTTACATACGTATCACCCTTGGACATACTGATCAAATTGAGCAGGTTTGTTCTTGCGGTCAGGGGCATGCTTCATTAACATTACTCTACTCAGGATGAGCTTTGGTTCAAGATGCGTAGGCCACTCATCCCCGTGATATCGGCTATGAAGACTGGATGCTTCATTTTCAAAAGAAGGAAAGGTTTGTAATAACGGAGGTGTGCTGGGGACAATCAGGAGATGTTATGGGCTCAGCAGGTATCCAGGAATAAAATCCCCAAATAGGGTCGATATATTAGACATTGGCTCGGGATTCCAAGTAAACTCTAAGTTCTTTATTTTCCAGTGTTGTTGCTTTAACATTGTTTGGATATGCCTTGGCCTTCCACTGTTTCTCATGTCCCTTTTATTTTTTTTCATCTACCCATTCACAGTCAGCTGCAAACACCTCCCAGCTTTTGTGAGTTTCATCTGCTGTACATACCTCAATCCCCCAATCACGTGCAGAATTCCTTCAACTGGCCAGTAATGCATCTTTCCATTCTTTGGTTAGCAATAAATTAATGCAGCCATGCTTCAAGTTAACCATGAGGCAATGAGACAGGTCACTGACAATGTGTAAAGGAATAAAACCAAGCGATCCTTCCAATTAGTTCTGATTTTGTGAATCGGGACTAATACAATTGATTATTAAAAATAAAAAATAAAATAGTCATCATCTGTAGTTCAGAGGTTGAAACTGAACAAGTGACTAAGACAATTTAAAAGCCATCATTATAAACTGGAAATTCATTTATTCAGTATTCAATATTTAAAGTGTAAAATGTACACAGTTTCCAACTCTGAAATCCAGTATTATTACCCGGTTCCAGTCTCTTAATTTAAATCCACGATTAGGTTCCTTAAGTGGTCCTGACCAGTCATTGCTCACTTATAATGCTATAAGCTGTGAAATGACTGCAGCTGCCTTAAAAGGTCTGGTCTACTCACATGGTAACAAAAAATCTCTAATGCACGAATAATGGCTAAATCCAAAGACACGGATATTAACCATAGGATGTTACATGATATATCACAACCTAATGTTGAACTGAAACTTCAATTATCATTGAGGGAGGGGAATTGATACAAAATAAAACTACGACTGGCACATGATAATCACCAAGGTGACACAGCAGTCTTCAAATTAAGTAGAAACAAACAAGTCTGAAACAAAAATTAAGTCTGCTAGGATCATTTTCTGAAAACAATATTTTGGATATAGCTTTGTACTTCCAGTTTTACGAAATTTAACTAAATTAAATAAGGTGCATGCAATTCCTCCCCTCAATGAGCAAATGTTAAAGTCTGAAGTGATTTTCCTCAATGTTAGGTTTAGATTATAACTAAAATTGAGCAGAGACCTGTTCTAATCCTGGAGTAGAATGATTCTGTACCTGAAGCCCAGGTTTAGTCCTTCCTTTAATCAATTCTTTCATTAGTACAACACGAAGGGGTGAGAGGGAGAGGGGTGAAAATGATCTTTGGCAGTAGTATGAAAGTATGGGGAATTTGAAAGCAAGTCTATACTGATGTCAAATGGTGCAGAATTGAAGGAGAAGACATTTTTAAAAGAGATTATAATGTCGTCTTCCTCCATATTACGCTGATTTGAACTTAAATAAGATTGGCTTTCATGTAAGCATATAAGTGGTTAGTTAGAAACTGACAGTAGGGCAGAACAAGGGTTAATATTTCATTTCATAATCACGGGTGGACCCTTAACCTTAAAAGAAAGCATGTTAACTTCTCAAAATGCAAATCAAATTCAAATCTGTCCCGGATCTCGAGCTCCAGGGAACAAATCGCAAACATTCCATCACCAACAAGCAAATGTGCATTCAAACCAAGTCTGAAAGGGTTAAACCTTCTGCAAGCTGCAGGGAATCAGCGCTGAGTGTCTCTCTCTCTCTCTCTGACACACACACATGAACATTTTAAGGGTAATGAGGCACTCACATTCCAAAACAGTCAAAGTTAGGGTGTTTAGCCCTCATAAATCGTGGCTGTGGCACGTAGCTGCTGAAGCAAGAGGGTGAGTATTGTATCACCGGGCAGTTTTTTTTTTAACCCGTCAAAAGCAGCAACCACCCTCTATATTTCATAAACAAAGAACAAAGACCAAAACAAACAGAACAAAACCATAGCAGACCAACAAGACAAAGCCGCAAAGCAAGACAAACCAAATAGACACAACAAAGAAGATAATCTCGAGCTAAAACTTTCACTAATCAACAACCTGACAACGGATATCAAGACTAATGTTTCTGCAAAACATTCTCGAAATTCTAAAACCCTGACAGTCTCGTTAAAACATATCGTGATATTTCTTTGTTTCTTCTGTCACAGAATAATTTGGAAATCAACTTAGACAATGCCAATTTGACCAAATTTGAGTTTCTGACTCATTGGAAGTACTTCCTTATGCAGGACCCTGACCTGTTAGTGGAGTCCCCATCTCCCTTTGTTTAAAGAGTCCCCAACTCTATTTGGATCCGCAGGTCCCTGACCTGTTAGTGGGAGTCCACGACTCTTCTTTTTTTGAATGAATTCTTACCAAGGCCGATCCTTTTCAGACAGATTGAGATGATAAGCAGCGAGGGGTCGAATCAACCACAACTTGAATGAGAGGAAAACCAAATGGAGAAAAATATTCACATCTGACCGGCCAATTCCTCTAAACTCAATAGTGGAGGACTCAAGGCTCTTACATCGCTGCCAACAATCTGTCCATGCCGAATCCATGTCACAGCACCAGATGAAGATCTGGACCCCCTTCATGGAGGCCTCTGTTCTGTGATCGGTCAATAAGCACTCACAAGCAGTCTGGTTCTTTAAGACTTCATTCTTTATTTTCTTCATACAGCCCAGCACAGATCACCCAGACGCACAGAAGTTATACCCTTCCATGTTCCTCACAGGAGCTGCGCACATGGCTTAAAGCAAAGACATTTTTATACTTTTCTTAAGGAGAGATACAGGCCATAATCGTGTAGTACATTCAGACAATTACCAATCAATCTACGATATAGTGTTATTTGACAGCTACTCAGTCTAATGATATTTCCTGGGAACCAACTTTGTTTTCCAACATTCAGGCCACCCTTATCTCACTAACCGAGTCTTTGCACCTACACTTGAAGGTCAGTTAGGATGGCCAGTAATGACTTATCTACTCTAGATATTTCTATGCTGTAAAGGAAGCATTGTCTGCTAATCTCTATTGAAGCAGACTGTGGTTAGTCAATTATGCAGCTTCAGCAGAGTTAAAAACCATTTTATGCAGCTTTTAGCAGAATCGTCAGTTTGCAGCCTAGAAGCCATTTTATCATGTTATGCGCATTGCGAAGCCATTTTATTGCCACCTAAGTTAGTAAGAGCATGTGTTAAGTGGTTGTTCCTGACAACAACTAGTTACCTCAGCCTGTATTCAGGTTTCAACTCCTCAAGTCCAGTGAAAGAGGATTGGAGGGGACATTTGAAGTTGGGAAGGTAGTGCTTGGCAATAAAGTACTGAAGAGGATAATCCCAAAGCATTAGGATCTGAAGCCATTGCCATTGGGGATTAAAACTGGAGAAGGTGGAAGAGAACTGGAGCTCTCTTGCCAAGGACACTGAGTGAGATGACTACCAGAAGGAAGTGGCACGGCTTGGGTTTCTTCTCTTCCTGAGCACTTTGCCACTTCTTCTGCAGGATTTGTCCTTGTCCCTCCTCACCTGAAGAGCAGCAGCCTCTGTTGTACGGGGCACACATTTTTCCGCTGGTTTGAGAAACAGCTTGGTCCCTTCTTGACCTCTTCCTCATCTTGACCATCTTTACTCAGCCATTTTCCTTCTGCTGGCTCTTTCTCCATGCTGCAGGGTAGGACGTTCAGGAGACACTGCTATTTTGGGAAGGTGTCCTTCGAAGGAATCATGTTCCACATTCTACCTTCCTGTCCCAGTGATGTTAGAGGTTCAAAGGTGAGGGGGCAAAGGTAACAAGGAGAGTGTGGATTGCATTTCAAGGGTCGCCAGTTTTTCTTTATGCATTCATGAGGTCTGGGTTGTGTTGGCTGGGCCAGCCCAAATCTAGTACCCTGGAGAACGGTGGTGGTGAGCTGCCTCTTTGAACTGCTAAAGTCCATGTACACACCCAATGCCATTAGAAAAAGAGTTCTAAGACTTTGTCATGTGTCAAACATGAGAGGTGGTATTGTCAATAGACTAGTAAACCAGAACCCAAGGACATTCTGGCAACATGGGCTCGAATCCCACAATGACAGACAGCAAAATCTGATTCCGAAGGGGAGAAAAGGTAGTTTGGAATGAAAAGCCATCTAGGGCTGACCACATGTTGATTGTTGTCAAATCCCATCAAGTTCACAAATGTCCTTCAGGGGAAGGAATCTGCTGTCCTGATCTGGTCTGGCCTACATGTGACTCCAGACCTACAGTGGTGTGTTTGAATCTTTGGGCAATAAATGCTAGCCTGGCCAGTAATGCTCACGAACGAATAAAAAAATAGGTGTTGTGTCATGACAACAGATCATAACCGCAAATTACTAATGGATATGTTGAACTTCTAAGTACAAGGTAAGTGTTTGAAGAGAAAAATGTACAAGCCAAAAGATATCCATGAATGTAAACTCAGTGACTGAAATATTCCTGTGTGGTGAACATGGAGTCCAGAGAGGAACCATAGAATATCGCACCCAAAGAGTATCATGTAAGGTTAGGCAACAACCGAATTAAAAGGAGAGACACCATACAAAAACTGAACAAAGATCACCGTGGGCTATGAAGGTAATGAGGAACCGATTACCCCCTCTCAACAGAAAGTCATCTCCTGTAGGTTGTATCCAAGACAACAGACATGATATGAATTGAAAGAAAGGCAGTTCTGGGAGAAAGAATTGCTGGTGTTCCACTGTTTTAAAGTGTGCTGTCAAGGGACACAGTGAGAACCTCACTAGACATCCCCACACGTGAAGATAAAAAGGAATTAAAGGCTGAATCTTACATATTTTTCGCTTAAGATTAGATTACTACAGTGTGGAAACAGGCCCTTCGGCCCAACAAGTCCACACCGACCCGCCGAAGCGCAACCCACCCATACCCTACATTTACCCCTTACCTAACACTATGGGCAATTTAGCATGGCCAATTCACCTGACCCCGCACATCTTTGGACTGTGGGAGGAAACCGGAGCACCCGGAGGAAACCCACGCAGACACGGGGAGAACGTGCAAACTCCACACAGTCAGTCGCCTGAGTCGGGAACTGAACCCCGGTCTCAGGCGCTGTGAGGCAGCAGTGCTAACCACTGTGCCACCGTGCCGCCCACTTAAGTTTTTGTGTTTTTTTTTGGAAGAGTTTCTTGCCACAATGCTCAATGGGATTTCTTGCCCTGTCTTACCAAACTCATCTCATTAACTACCTACCATAGCCCTATGGCAGATCTCTTATATTTGATTTCTGCCCCATCTCACCATGGGTCTCTCAGGAGTGCCCTCCTCAGTCTCCACATATCAAGGCGTCCTGCAGCCCCCTGAGATACAGACATCCCGAGGGGAACCACAGACATAGACAGTGTGGACACTCAACCTCAGCACTTCACTGCCATGTCTGCTCAGCTGGCTGAGAAAGAAAGTCCCCAGATCATTGGCGCTCAGAGGACTCTCCACCCCCAAGACTTCCAGCCTCATTCCTGATGAAGGGCTTTTGCCTGAAACATCAATTTTCCTGCTCCTCGGATGTTGCCTGACCTGCTGTGCTTTTCCAGCACCAATCTAATCTTGCCAGAGACCAGGTACCTACTCAGGCTCAGGTGGATGATCATGTGCTGTCAGCAATCAGAGATTTCATGCACATGTACAGGGAGGGACAGGAGTGACAGAGAGTGATGTGAGAGGAAATGACCTCATTGCCCAGAAGGTGCAGTGAGTCAGGCAACCACACTGCCATGGACAGCCAGGTCCAGCACACCCAGGGGCTGCTGTAGAGATTGACACACATGCCTGCACTTGTATCGCCCCAACCCTAGTCGTCAGGACCAATGACATAAAGACAGGGGGGCAGGGAACATTGAGCCCAGTCCAGCTGCCCACTCCTCAGAAGGATCCAGGCAGTGCCAGAAGACACCCGTTGGAGATGGAAGCACGCTCAGGCCTCTGTGCACCACACTATTGCAGAGGTTGCTAGACCATCCACCCACTCACTGGCTCTTCTCCCTCTAACATTTGGAGGTTCAGGCCAAGGAGGATCAATGCAAGTCTGTGCATTTACACACATTCTCAATCACTGTCAAAGCACCAGGATGGTCATGATAGGTTGGTAGATGCCAGATGCCAATGTCTATGGAGGAGAGGTAGATGCAACTGGTGCCCTTTGGTCATGCCCTGGGCTATAGTTTGGCCACAGATTTGATGAAAGTTGTCCGGAGCCAGTGGCGGGTTGAATCCACCCACTCTGGTTTCCTTGTCGGGTTTTCCCAATATCCAACATGTTTGGTGAGTTTGGTAAGGCTGAACATTAATGAAGCAAGTTGGACTCAATTAACAAGCATTAAGCCCGGTCAATTAGCATACTGCCACTTGTGAAAAGCATAAAGGTTGGAATGAGATGATTTCAATGTTGAGATGAGCCTTGCCTACATCTTATTATAGCCTACATTACTCAGACCCCTATAAGATTGCACCCTACGTCTTTCTCTGGGATTGCCGAAAGCCAGTCAGGTCAGCAAATATATTGTTACAGGATACAACTAGACTTTTGCTAATTTTTCATTATTTTTATTCTTTTATCACATTTGGATTGCGAGCTGGAAATGATTGATGGACCTTGGAAAAGAGCAGACCAAGCTTTGTTTGATTGTGAGGCCAGGCCTGGAAGCTATTTACAGGCTGAGCCTTAATTAAAAAGAATTGAACAAACACAGTCCCTAGGAAGATCTTTGTGCTTAAACAGATAGCAGAAGTTAGCTATGCATGAGATCAGTACCTGGGAATTGGTTCTGACAAGTCTGGAAGAGACCCTTTTCCTATCAGGTGGCAGCTGTTGAACAGTAATTCAGGCCTCGGGAAGAGTCAATCAGTCTGTCAGGACAGAACGGCTGAGGATCCTGGGATTACATTCATTAGAGTTTAGAAGGTTGAGGGGAGATCTATTAGAAACTTACAAGATAAGGCATGGCTTCGAAAGGGTGGATGCTGGGAAGTTGTTTCCATCAGGCAGGGATAATAGGACCTGTGGGCAGAGCCTTAGAATTAGTGGGGGGAAATTTAGAATAGAAATGAGGAGACATTTCTCCAGCCAGAGAGTGGTGGGCCTGCGGAATTCGTTGTTACGGAGCACAGTGGAGGCTGGGACATTAAATGACTTCAAGGCAGAGATTGATAAGTTCTTAATCACGGAAGGAATTAAGGGATACGGGGAGAGTATGGGTAAGTGGCATTGAACTGCTCATCAGCCATGATTGAATGGCAGAGTGGACTCAATGGGCCGAATGGCCTTACTTCCACTCATTTTTCTTATAGTCTTATGGTCTTATGGAACCAGAATTATTGTTACTTTTGAACTATGTTTTCTGAGTGCTGGTTCTGGGCTGCTGCTGAGACAACACAAATATTTGAAAGCTCCTTGCTTAACCTGCTTCACTAGCTTCTCAAAAAAAAAGCCCAGGAGTCAACATTTATACCTGTGATACAATGCATTGGGAAAGCCATTTAAGTAAGCTGGCCAGTTTTGTTATTTATTCCTTAGCTGCGTGTGTTTGATTTTTGTTCAATGGGGCCTGAAAGCAAACAAATTGGGTTTAAAGCACAGACATTAATCATCTTACATTGTTGTTTAATTTTTCTCTCTGTTGAAGTTATTGTGTATTTAATAGATAGTCTTTTGTTTGAAATCTTTTTGTTTGAAGTACAAAACTGGTGTCTGAAAATTAGTGCAGAATCTAGGGATGGTTATTCAAAAGTCTGGCTAGGAGCCATTGGAGTGACTATTTATGGGTCATTGATGGTTTAATTTTACTGTCTTGTGAATACTAGATATTATTCAATTGGAGAGAGTTCAGAAAAGATTTACCAGGATGATGCCAGGACTAGATGGTTTGAGTTATTAGGAGACACTGGATAGACTGGGACTTTTTTCACTGGAGCACAAGAGGTTGAAGGGTGACCTTACAGAGGTTTGTATAACCATGAGGAGCATGGATAAGGTGAATAGCAAAGGTCTTTTTTTCCCCAAGGGTGGGTGAGTTCAAAACTAGGGGGCATACTTTTGAGGTACAAAGAGAAAGATTCAAAAGAGACCTAACAGGCAACTCTTTCACACAGAGGATGGCTCATGGGTGGAATGAACTGCCAGAGGAAGTAGAAGGTGCAGGTATAGTGACAACATTTGAAAGACATCTCAATAGGTACGTAAATAGTAACGCTTTAGACGGAGATGAGCCAAAGACAGGCACGTGGGACTAGTTTAGTTTGGGAAACTTGGTCGACATGAATTAGTTGTAATGGAGAGTCTGTTTCCATGCTGTATGATTCTAAGCCTTTGGCTCTGTGATTCTACAGAGGTAGAAAGGCTGATTCACTTTAGCTGTCCATATCATAACAATACTAGAGAAACTACTTTCATTGAACTGCAAAACTATGAATCTCCAAACAATTGCCCAACTCTCAAAGGCCAGAATCACCCACTATAATGCCCATGCATTTAATAACTTATTTGTCACAGAAAAGACAAAGACAAAAGCCAGTAAGTACAGCGAACACTGCATGGCAATTAGAAATCTGCAACTGGTCAATGTCTCCAAAGGAGATGCCTAATAAACAGTTTAGAGTATAAGAAAGAGAGCTGAAATCATTTTTGTTGCAATGGAGAGAAGAAAGGAAAGGAGTCCCTAATCTGAGAATTGCAGCAGCCTGAAGAAATCTGGGCCAAAGAGAAATTTAAAAAGAAATTTGAGAAGCCCACAAGACAAAACCAGTCTGGATTTCTACTTACACTGTTACCCATAGCTAAGTCAGAAAGTGCAACCTGCTGAGCTCTGCTTATTACTGAAACACTGAGAATAGTGGAAATCTGAAACAAACACAGAGAAATGCTGGAGAAATTCGGCAGATCTGGCAGCATCTGTGGAGAGAGATAATCAGAGTTAATGTTTCAAATCTGATTTGACTCTTCTTCAGTTCTGGATAATCCGGTAAAACTCCTACAAGTGCGGAAACTGGCCATTAGGCCTGACAAGTCCACACCGACCCTCCAAACAATAACCCACCCAGACCCATTCCCCTACCCTATTATTCTACATTTCCCCTGACTAATGCACCTAACCTACACATCCCTAAACACTATAGCATGGTCAATTCACCCAACCTGCACATCTTTGGACTGGGAGAGGAAACTAGAGCACCCGGAGGAAACTCACACAGACAGAGGGGGGACGTGTAAATTCCACACTGACAGTTGCCTGAGGGTGGAATCAAACCGGGTCCCTGGTGCTGTGAGGCAGTCATGCTAACTACTGAGCCACCACGCAGCCCAGTGATCCTCATGGTCTCTAAAGCACTTTGGGGTGTCCCAAGATTGTGAAAGGTGCTAAAGAAATAAAGAAATAAATAAAGCCTTTATTTCTTTCATTCGTTCATGCTAAGCAGCTCTTCAATTGATCCTTGCTACTTTTACCCTGTGACACCTATGACCTTAAAACTAATAGTGTCTCTATGTCGCACACTAACATTCGTCACTCAGTGATGTAAAAATTAACCTCCTACTACAGCTTTACGTTATCATGTTTTATTTTAAATCTATTCCATTGTAATGTGCTGCAAACTAACAGAAATCACATTAAGGTACAAATGCTTTTCCGATTACAGTGCAACTACTGTTTCCTTAAATCTGAATTGGCTTTCCGCTAATGTCCTCAGAATAGATGATGAACGTTTCAATAACAATACAAGCTTTAGATTGGAATCAATGACTTGAAATATTTCTGAGAATAAAGTGCGTACTTTCCAATCCTCAGGGACGCGTGTGTGGTGTTCCAGATACAACGTACAAGGCAGTCTCTAAATCTGCTGCATTTATTGGCGTCTCCAGCTCAAGACTTGCCGTGTAGTGAAGCCAGTCCACCCAATTACTTGACCCATTTCAACAAAGTGGAAGATCAATGAGTTTGCAACTGCCCCACTGTGTGTTTCAGTCCTGTTGGAGAGAGAGCCTGACAGCTTTGACACTAGCCCTCATTTGTCACCAGCCTGGGCGATCATTTCTTACAGCGCTGTCAGTCTTGGAGGCTGTATTCAACTCATTCTGGTCTCAGCTGGATGTCAGTGTGTTCAGTTCCCATCCTCTCGATCCTGCTCAGAACCATAATGAGTTTTATTTCAGCCGTTCCACATGGTATGATCTGTGAAATAGGACTTCAATTCCATTTCTAAATGAAAATTCGGATTAGAGCCAGACAGCTTGCCTGGAATATTCAGGGCTTCCTCTTTTGTTCAGCTCTATTGCCATTGATTTCTCCCCCTGACATCCTACATCCCCCAAAAAAGCTAATTGCCATTCTTTCCCTTCCAGTCTTTGTTTTTCTTTCTTTCTACCCATTTTCATCTCTCTTCTTCCCTCAATTTTCCATTCTCTCTCTCCATCTATGCCCCTCACATTTCTCTTTCTGCCTCCCTCTCTTTGTACCCTCTCTCCTTTCCACTTCTTACCTCTCTCTCTCTCTCTCTCTTTCTTTGCCAGTCCACCATCATGTCTTTCTCACTCAGTCCCGCCTCTCAGTCTCACCGCTCTCTTGTCTGTTTTCTCTCTCACCCTTCCTGGCTTTCTCATTCTCTCTCTCTCTCCCTTTGCTTTCTGTTTTTCCTTCTCTTTTCCTCAATTTCTCTTGATCTTTCCCTTATGTTTGCTCCTCTCAACTCCCTCTCTCCCTCTCCTCTTCCCATTCTGCATAGGTTGTCTCCCATCTCCTTTCAGAAGATGTGCTCAGACATTTTCAACCACGCAACTTATCTGTCAAACTGCTTTCTCTCCCTAGTTCTTGGTGGGTGTGATGCTGGCCTTGGTGGCACTCATATCCTTGTGTCCATAGACCAAAAGATGTCAGAGCAGAGAAGACCATTCAGCCCATTGAGTCTGCCTTGCCATTCAGTTACTTCATAACTGATCTGATAATCCTCACCTCCATTTCCTGCCTTTTCCCTTTAACCTTGATTCTCTCACTGATTGAAAACTGTCTACCTCAGTCTTGAATAAACATAATGATCCATCCTCTGCAGCCCTTTACAGAATTCTACAGATTCATTACCCTGTGAGAGGCAAAATTCCTTCTCATCTCTGTCATAAATAGACAACCCCTTACTCTGAGGTGATGGCCTCAGGTCCTAGGTCCTCCCAAAAAGGGAAACAACCTCTCCACATCTACCTGTGAGAAACAAAGCTCACTCACTGCAATACTTTCAGTCTGAGACAAGATCTGAATCAGCAGTGCCCTTTATTTCACACTTACAAGTGGGTGTGATGTCCACAAGGCAGGGACAAAACACACTGAATTCAATAAATACTCGATATTTATATAATTTGGTTCCTACATATTTTTTTCTTATTTCATTGAATCCCCCCCGTTTATATCCTCCACTTCCCTAAGACCGGTACCCATTACTCCTGTTTATCTCGTGTCTTATCCGGTCTTGTCTGTGAAAAAAATGCTCATTCATGTTATCAAGGCCATTTGACCTCATCCTGCTGTGGGCACATCCTTGCCTTACCATTATTTACTCCTTCCATCTGTGCTGCCTTTCACAGCATCTTATCACTAAGCCCTTTTAATTGGGGTTTGTTCCTGTGTTTCTGTAAAAGTGGGAAACAGATGTTTATGGAGAAAGTGAGGTCTGCAGTTGCTGGAGATCAGAGCTGAAAATGTGTTGCTGGAAAAGCAAGCTGATGAAGGGCTCATGCCCGAAACGTCGAATTTCCTATTCCTTGGATGCTGCCTGACCTGCTGCGCTTTTCCAGCAACACATTTTCAAAACAGATGTTTATACCTACTGTTTGTACAGGCGTGTCTAGCTTAACTGCCTCCCCTCACAGCATCTTATCTATTTGCCTGTAATATCTACCATTGTTTTACAGTCACGTTTCATTCTTGCATACAATTTTAGCTAATACAAAAACAATTATGTATTTCCTCCACATAGTTTCCATCGTTGTTGACTGAGCTCTTGGGCTGAAACAATTACGCACTGGTGTGAGTTCATTCACCTTGTATCAGAAATTATAATTGCAGAATTGCAGAAGTAACACCAATCCACCTATATCCCACATACCCATTCCTGATGAAGGGCTTATGTCCAAAACATCGATTCTCCTGCTCCTCGGATGCCGCCTGACAGGCTGTGCTTTTCCAGCACCACACTCTTTGACTCTGATCTCCAGCATCTGCAGTCCTCACTTTCTCCTACCTTGTCAAGCCCTGTAGGAACCTTATGTTTTTATGAAGTACCCATTCTATTCTCCTAAATTCCAAGCTATCTGTGGTTCTGAAGATCTTTCTCTAACCCATCCATTCACTTGGCTTGGTCATTAGTTGGCATAGGACAGACTGTCCTGTGACCTAATTTTTTTAAAATTAGGATCACGTAAGATATACAGAATAGAAACAGGATATTTGACCAAAACAGTCAGTGACTCACTTCAGCTCCTTCCTAACCTTCTTCCTGTAGTTGCTTTCATTTCCTGATGATCAATCAGCTGTTTCCTTCTCCCTCAATTGCTTGTCTCCCTTCCCCTTTAGGTCAATTCACTTGGAACACTCGCGGCACTCTGCAGGTGAAGAAATTTCATCTGAATTCCCAATTGGATATATAGATAATAGGCAATAGGTGCAGGAGTAGGCCATTCTGCCCTTCAAGCCAGCACCACCATTCATTATGATCATGGTTGATCATCCACAATCAGTATCCTGTTCCTGCCTTATCCCCATTATCCTTGATCCCACTATCCTTAAGAGCTCTATCCATCTCTTTCTTGAAAGTATCCAGAGACTTGGCCTCCACAGCCTTCAGGGGCAGAGCATTCCACACACCCACCACTCTCTGGGTGAAGAAGTTTCTCCTCAACTCTGTTCTAAGTGGCCTACCCCTTATTTTTAAACTGTGTCCTCTGATTCGGGACTCACCCATCAGCGGAAACATGCTTCCTGCCTCCAGAGTGTCCAATCCTTTAATAATCTTATACGTCTCAATCAGATCCCCTCTCAGCCTTCTAAACTCAAGCATATACAAGCCCAATCGCTCCAATCTTTCAATGTAATATAGTCCCGCCATTCCAGGAATTGACCTCATGAACCTACGCTGCACTCCCTCAATAGCCAGAATGTCTTTCCTCAAATTTGGAGACCAAAACTGCGGACAATATTCCAGGTGCGGTCTCACCAGGGCCCTGTACAGCCGCAGAAGAACTTCTTTGCTTCTAGACTCAATCCCTCTTGTTATAAAGGCCAGCATGCTATTAGCTTTCTTCACTGCCTGCTGTACCTGCATGCTTGCTTTCATTGACTGATGTACAAGAACACCTAGATCTCATTGTACTGCCCCTTTGCCTAACTTGATTCCATTTAGGTAGTAATCTGACTTCCTGTTCTTGCCAAAGTGGATAACCACACATTTATCCACATTAAACCGCAACTGCCATGCGTCCGTCCACTCACCTAGCCTGTCCAGATCACCATGTAATCTCCTAACATCCTCCTCACATTTCACCCTGTCACCCAGCTTTGTGTCATCAGCAAATTTGCTAATATTACTTTTAATACCTTCATCTACATCATTAATGTACATTGTAAAAAGCTGCGGTCCCAGCACTGATCCCTGCGGCACACCACTGGTCACCGCCTGCCATTCTGAAAGGGAGCCGTTACTTCACTTACATTGAGCTGCCCCCAAAAAGGGAAAAATATTCTGTCTGTATCCCCTTGCTCAAAACCTTTCGTGTGTTTAAAGACCTTTGTTCACAGGTTAAGAGACTCAGCATGTCAATCCTTTCCTGAAATATATACCAATGTATCTCTTCTTGTCAACCTTCTTCATATCTTTTGCACACTTTCTCATACCCGTATAACTTTTTTTTAATGATATTATTTTTACAATAATCAGATATGCATGCAGCCCAAACAGTGCTGGCTTCAATGCTGTTTCATCCTGAATGTTCCTAATTTTTAATACCACTCCTTTGGATTAAAAGCCTACTGCTCGATTAATGGCTTTTTAGTCAGTGTGTCAACTAGTAAGGACTGTGTCTTTGAGTTTTTCCGTATTTTTAAAAGTCGTTCTGAAATGAGAAGAGAACTGTTTTAAAATCCAAGCATTGCTAGAGGATTGCTGGATGTTTTGGAAGCAGTTAATCTGCCACTCATTGCAAGCATCATTTACACAGCTGCTTGTTTGAGCAGTGGGTAAAGTGTGGTTGCAGATGAATGTGAGCTTCGTGGAGGTTTGTATACAGAAGGAATTTTGATTGGCACAAATAGTTGGTTGGTCTCTGGACTAGTGACCAATTATTGATGACAAAGGTCTACTACTTACCAATGACTACATGTTTGTTTCTCAGGTAGCTGAATAGCTTGGGCTGTGAATAAGATACAGAGAAGCTATAGGAGCTCTGCCAGCTGAGAAGCTCTCTCTGTTCTCTGCAGTAAAAAAAACACCCTAAATCTGAAGAAAACCAGCTCATCTTGCCTTCAACAGTTGCTGTAATCTGTGATGTTTAATTTATAACTCAGAGACTCTGTGCCTCTTGCAAACCAGTGGAAGTGTCTGGAGAAGGACAACAGAGAAAACAGCGTAAGAACCATTTCAGGAATCACTGAACACTGCCCTCCCATTCTTTCCCACTGTCCATGACACCCTTGCTTTTTCATGTGACTGTGAGTAAGGAGGTGTTTTATAAGTAGATCAGAGTTTTAATTAGTAAAGTTATATATCGATGATTCATAATTGTTTGTCTGTAGCTGGAATCTATTTATTTGTGTTATATAGTAACTCCGGTAAAGTACAAAAGGGAAAAGCATGATTTCCAATACACTAACCCAGTGAGGCATAATAATATTTATTGCTGTATTTGTTCTTCAAGATCCTTTATTATCACACCTAGATTTGCAGTGTATGAGTGATAAATGACCTCGCTATTATTCTGAAAAAATTGTAAGACCTTACATTTATCAAATCTTCACACTGAGATTCACATTTATTCAAAGCTTCACCCCGGGTGTATCCTTCATCCAGCAAGAATAAAGGGGGAGGTCAGGGTTTGGGATAATCCCAGACTTTGCTGAGAGATTTCAAACTGTGTTTTTGAATTTTTTTTCCTGGAAATCAATCCAGCCTCTGGAATCCAAAAAGTCATTTCCTGCACACTGCTACATTTGGAATGAGTATCACAGCCTAATATTAATACATTGAGCTTTCATTCATTTGCTTCACACTACCTCAGTGCTGAATTAATTGGAGCACTTGCACACAGATACCTCGCTCTCTCTGATACTTGTAGAGCTCACGCTGTCTGATAACTGGTGCCCTTACTCTCTCCAGTACCCAGAGCCCTCTCTCTCTCTCACCCATTGCTGTGCTCCTCACCATCTCCAATTGCAGTGTGGGCTGTCAATCAGCTATTATTGGGAGCTGAGCCAGTTTGTGGGAGAGTTTGAAGTGGGGAGATATGATGAAGATGGTGATTGCAATCGCAAACTGCTTGAGATCCTGAAGTAAGCACCTCTGGACTAAACCACCCTCCTTTACCTGCAGGTGCCTGTTTATAGCAACAAGTTGGAGGAACCTGTTCAGTTCCCAGTTGCAGAGGACTTTCCCTCGGAGGCGTCTATCAGTATATGAAGACCGTGAAGGAAAAACACCAAGAATCTGATTTTTGGTCTCTGGTCTCTTATGGTCCTGAAGTAAGAATAAGCTCTTATTGAAGCACACTAATAAATCAGAAGAATCAACAGTTCAGCATTAAATGCTGAGGGTAAAGGCTGAATTAAATGCCTTATGTTTTCTGTTTAGTCAAGAGAAGAATACACATGGGGAAGTATGTATGGCATGAAGCCAGAAACAGCATGCAGTGAGGAACTGAATGATAAATCACTCAGGAATGGCAGCAAGTGCTTCAGGTAAATTAGCCACTCAACTCTCAACACTCAGAACTGCCATCTAATCTGATTGACAGAGGACCTGATTCAGACTGGGATTGGGACATATAGATGAAAGATGGGTGAATGCAACCCTTGACTTCAGTCTTCAGAGAAGTAGTGTAGCATCAAGATGAATTATCACTGGGCAATAAATTGTCTCCATTTATTAATAGCCTAATAGGTGAGACTATTATTACACAAACTATAATTACCACCTGCCAATTCACCATCTCCTTTGGCCTGTGTGCATTTCTGACCAACAATGTACAACATGCGTTTCACCATATGAAACAGAACCTCAAGTTAAATTTTGTTGGACACACAGTATATTAATGGATTTTGAGAAGTGGAAGATGGATATTTGGACATTACTGGGTCATAAAGAATTTATCACTCATCTAAAAGAATTCCAAGAAATTATGGTCTATTATGTCTTTACAAAAAAAAAACAAAGTGACTTTGAAAGCAGTGTCCAGAAAGGTTTTCCAGAGAGAAAAGGGTGGAGTTTTATTGCCTTAATTGTTGAGCAACAAACCTGATAATTAAATAAGATTCCATTTCACCCATCTCAGAAGGTGATGGCCTCATGGTATTATCACTGGACAATTAATCTCGAGACTCAGACTCAGAGACCCTGGGGATCTGGGTTCAAATGTCTGTCCTGGTAGAATGTGGGAATTCAATTTCAATCAAAATCTGGAACTAAGAGTCTAATGAAGCCATTGTTAGGAAAAACCTTCATTCAAGAATATCCTTTAGGGTGGGATGGGGGGAGCTGCAGATAGAGGGGGTGGCGGGGCAGGATGGTGAAGTGGGGATAAGTGAAAACAGGCAGAGGGTACGACCTGGTTGGTCAATGGGGGAATGACTCAGGTTGGTGGCAGGAAGGAGTGGAAGGGAGAGGGAGCGGCTGGGAAGGGAGTAGGGGGATGGGGAGGGAGGTTATTTGAAATTGGAAAAGCGGATTCATTCCTCCCATTGACCAACCAGGTGGTACCCTCTACGTTTTCACCTCTCCCCGCTTCACCACCCTGGCAGACCTGAAGAAGGGTTACACCCGAAATGTCAACTTCTTCACCTCCTGATGATGCCTGGCTTGCTGTGTTCTTCCAGTCTCCAGCCTGTTTATTTTGGATTCCAGCATCTGTAGTTTTTTTGTTGCCATCCTTACCTAGTCTGGCCTATGTGGGACTCCAAACCTACAGCAACTGTCCTCTGGGCAACAAATGCCAGTGATGCCCACAGCCCATGAAATTAAAAAAGAAGACATTTCCACTTTTCGTATAGTTCTTGGGATAGTGGGGCACTTATCCTGTCAGATTTGTAATCGCTTAAAAAGTGAGGTCTGCAGATGCTGGAGATCAGAGCTGAAAATGTGTTGCTGGTTAAAGCACAGCAGGTCAGGCAGCATCCAAGGAACAGGAAATTCAATGTTTCGGGCCAGAGCCCTTCATCCTGATGAAGGGCTCTGGCCCGAAACATCGAATTTCCTGTTCCTTGGATGCTGCCTGACCTGCTGTGCTTTAACCAGCAACACATTTTCAGATTTGTAATTGCCTAAACACTTCAAAACCCAAAGATGAGAGGGATGAGGAAATTGCCCCATTAAACAATACAACTGCAAATGTGAGATATTTAAATTAACCCATGCATATCAATAAATTTAATTTCCATAAGACTTTCTCCATCGACTTCTTCAACTTTCTTATCTTATTGTGAGTTTCACTGTTGAGGCATTCATGTGAAACTTCTAATTATAAGTCTGTATCATTTGATAGTGATCTGTTCCTGTCAGTTTAGCTAATTAGATTATGGTTCTCAGAAACAAATGAAGCATGCATTTTCATTAGGTTTAACTGAAATAATTAAACTGGTGCATGACCTCCTTACTTTACAAGTAAAGGTTAAAGGTAACTATTGACATGAAATCTTCAGGACAGGCTGATTGATCCTTTCCTCACAGTTATCACAGACATGTTCCTGTTACAGGGAAGTCCTGTCACTAACTCCACTGTGCTGTATGATGGCAGGAGCTGAATTTACACAAGGCAGTGGCAAGAGCAAAGAGCGCTCAGAGTTACTGGGTCAGGCGGATGTGTGTCAAATTCTCGATACCGCTCCAGTCCATTTTCTCTACTGTGTGGTTGGTTCAGGGCCAGCAGCACCAGATCCCAGTGGGCTGGAAGCTAAACCATCTCACTCCTCTCTGACCCCACTTAAAGGAGGCAAACTGAGATGTCCTACACGACTGGCGTAGGTCTGTTATGGGACGGAGGTGGCTTCCTAGTAGTAGGCCCAGGGTAGGGGTCCCTGTCCATGCAGCCCACCCTTGGGATGAGAACAGCTCATTTATCCTGTAGGGAGATGTTCCTCAGCACAGTAGGGACCTTCCAGCAAGAGTTGCACCTTGCCTTTTAGAGACTTCACCTTTAAGATTCTTTATGTTGCACGTATACAATATTGAGACTCTGGCTTCATTTTTATTCACTCATTGAGTGCGACCATCACTGGCTAAGCCAACATTCATAACCCAGAGGGCAGCTGAGAATCAACCACCAGTTGCTGTGGCTCTGGAATTATGGGTAAGCCAGGCTGGGTAATGACGGCAGAATTCCTTCCCTCAAAGACAGTGATGAACCAGATGGATTTCACATTGATCAGCCTTGGTTACAAAAAGAAAGAACTGCTGGAAATCTCGGAATGAAAGCAGAAATAGCTGGAGAAGCTCAGCAGGTCTGGCAGCGTCTGTGCGGGGAAAGCAGAGCTAACATTTCCAATATAGTGATGCTGAGAGTTCTGAAGAAGAGCCATTGGACCTGAAATGTTAAATCAGCGGTGGTTACATAGTCACCAGAACCCCTACTCCTGACTCTTCTTGAATTTTAGTTTCATCATCTACAATGATTCAGAGCCATGTTCGAAGTCTGGGGTTACTAGTCTAATGATATTGCCACTATGCCACCTCTATCACTTAGTTTGAACACTCGGATGTCAGTTGCTTTAGACTATTATCACACAAATGCTACAGCTCAGATATTCGGGTCATCATAGCTGCACCGGTTCATGAACATCATTACCCCATGATAATTTCTTGCCTTCTCCCCATAACGTTGTATATTATTTTCATTCAAAAGTTACCCTCAGCTCTCTAGAATGCCTCACAATTGCATCTGCCTCCATTACACTTCCAGGCAATGTGTTTTTTAAATCAAAGCCTTGGTAGTGTGGAACTTGAATTTTGATGAATAGAGGGATATGTGACTGAAGCTTTCTTCCTGCACTCATCAGGACTAACGCAAGACTGCCATATTTCAAGCAATCACAATGGGAGGGATGGGTAGGGACAGGACCATCCCACACATCCGGCTCTCTCCTGCTGCCCCTGCCCTCACCCCATGCCCTCACTCCCCTCGATGCACTCACTAACCCCACCCCTCACTCTATCCCTTTCCTGGTTGCTGAACTCTGTTTCATAAGTGCAGAGGGAGCTTTGGAGAAGTATTTGGTGTGGAATTGTGCACATGCACATTTCTGGATTGGTGTGGCTTCACCGTTGTGTGCCAATTAGTTGGCAAGTTGACCCTGTCTGGACAAAGCACTGCCACAGAGAAAACAATGGCGAACTCTACAATCCTGAAGCTCTGAGGTAAATCCAGAAAGATGGAAGAAGCTACCATATTCCTTTTGTTTCCAGTAAACTGTTCCCTGTGAATGAGCATGTCATGGAGTGATAGTGACACAGAGTCATAGAGTCATACAGCATGGAAACAGACCCTTCAGTCTAACTTGTCCATGCTGAACAAATTTCCCAAACTAAATTACTCTCACTTGCCTGTGTTTGGCCCATATCTCTCTAAACCTTTCCTCTAACTACCAAATGTCTTTTAAATATTGTAACTGTACATGCATCTACCACTTCCTCTGGCAGGTCATTCCACACACAAACCATCCTCCATGTTAAAAAAAAAGTTGCCCTCAGGTCCCTTTTAAATCTTTCTCCTCTCACATTAAAAATATTCCCCTTAATTTGGAACTCAACTGCCACCACAAAAAGACCTTATCTATTCCACTCATGATTTTATAAACCTAAAATCACTCTTCAACCTCCTAAGCTCCATTGAAAAGAAGTCCCAGCCTATCCAGCCTCGCCTTTTAACTCAAACCCTCTAGTCACAGCAACATCCTGGTGAATCTTTTCTGCAAAACTTCTAGCAAATGTGAATGAGTCTCGTGATGAGCTTGAGTTTGCTGTGACAACACTGCAGCCAATCAGTATACTTTTCTCCTGCAGTATTATCTGTGGTGATTGTTTAAATGTGCCCAAGACAAAGATCTCCAGTAAAATGTCTTTCTTTGCAGTAACAATGGATGTTATTGAAAATATCAATGAGCAGGCACCTCTGTGTTAGCCTCTGACTGGCCGTACATCATTGAAGGAATGCCTATTGGTCTTGACCAGACAGGGCATCTGTGTCCATGCTGTTCCCCCTCCTGGGGCTAAATTTGTGGCCTGAGAAGAGTCACAGCCTTTTTCCTTCCCGCAGAGAGAAAATCTGGCCCCACATCTTTTGGGAGACCCTTCAGCTCTGAGTGTGTGACATGGTGAGAGGAAGGCACCTTTCCCATTAGAGCCCAAGGTTGCTATAGAAACAGTGCGAGTATTCATGCACTGTGGCATCTTCAGTTCGGTTATAGAAATTACACAAGCACTGAGCTGGTCAACTCTCAGAAGAGCTGAGCAATGTCCAGCCTTATATTGCAGACACAAGTTAACAATATCTCCCTTCTTTTGAGTCAATTATATTTTACTCTGCTTTGGCAGCTCTTTGCTATTTTGCTCAAATCACTGCTTCATTCAGCTCTCTTTTTTTAATTCTTTTTCTTCCCCTTTCTCTCAGTACCTCCCTTGTTCTCTCTCACCTTTTACTCTCTCTCCATCTCACACTGTCCCTTTCATAAGCTTGCTGACTTTTAGCTTGTCTCATTGTTTTCTTCACTGACTCGGTCTTTCTTTCCCTCCTCATTGCTTTCTGTTCTTTTTTAACTTTCTTGCTGTTTTGTATCTCTCTTTCTCTATCCTGTTTCTTTCTATATCTCTCTCTGGATCTATGTTTTCCTTTTTATCACTATTTATTGGCTTTCTATTATTTTCTCCCTCTTTCTCTCTATCTTTGTCTAACTCACTTTTCTTCTTTGTCTGACTGTCTATCTATATATCTATCTATCTACTAATCTATGTACCTGCCTAAGTATCTATCTATCTCATACACAAAAACACAATCATACACACAACACACACTGATACATCTACACAGATACACAAACAGACACACACATACACACAAACACATGTGCACATGTACACACACTGGCAAAGACACACTTTCACTCACACACTCACTCACGCTGGGTTGGGGACGGTGGTGATAGTGTTTCTGGTATTATTGCATGCACCTTGTAAGCAGAGAAATATAGATTTCTGGTGCTCTTCATCACCCCAGCAAATCCTTAGCCCTCTGTAGCCTGGAGGGTAAAACTAAAGCAAATGCCCTTCTTATGCCTGATTTAGGATTTAAGACATGCAGATCCTGATTTGCATGTTTAAATAAAAGAAGCCAATGAATGTAAAGAGTTAAATAGGCTCCAGACTTTCTTGGGAGCGGGAATCAAGCTAAACAATGCATTCACTAACGAAGCCATTGGCTCTCACTGCTTGATTCCCTTTCAGAGTAAATGTTGGTGCTGATTGCTTAGTAATTGCTGCACCATAGCACTCTGTCTTGGAAAGTGTGGTTGGTCGCAGCTGTAATAAGACCCAAGGGACTGCCTTAGTGTTAATTGCATCGGCTCTGTTTCCAGTGGCAGCCCATGGTTACCAGGCAAACATCTCCAGCTCAGCCGTGCTTGTACATAGATCAGTGAACCCTCTGGGATCACTGCTGTCTCCCTAGTTTACATCTTGAACCCAAGGTCGTCAGCTTCTCTCTCTTGTAAGTGAATGTCACGGATGGAGGTCATCCACCAGCAAAAAAAATGGCTGACTGTGTTTGGCCAGTTGGGCCGTGATAATTTTTAAAATCTCAAACCGACTTCAAATCATTTCTGACTTCCACCCTTCCAGTTTTGCTGGAGGCAAGGCAGACAACGGACAAGCAATCCACGCCCGAGATATGGGTTCGGCCAATTATATATCAGGATGAGGCCGTTTGTCTGCCTCTCCCCTTCCCCGTGTCCCCATCCACATTTAAAAGTTGGTCCCATTTGTCAGGCTTCTAGAAGGCCCAGCAAACAAAAGGAGATGGGACGTAACTGTACAGCACAGCTTGAGGGCCGAGAATTGCTGCATTTCTCACTGACCATCCCTAGAAAATCTGCTATCCCGTTCCCACAACTCCAATTCCACAGCTTCCTCCCTTCGCAGATTAGCAACCGTCTCCCCCAGGAGCAGGATCAGTCACATTTCCCTCATAGAATTAGGCCATCCAAAGATTCAGATACCCATCGGCCCCAGTTTGCACTAACCCCAGCTAAGGCTTCCTACGTGATTGTAGCCTCTGGGCTCCTCTTAAGCTTGGCCAGGGAATGAGAGCTATCAATTCAACTGATATCCAAGCAAGGAACCTAATGAAAGCAACTTTCTTCATTATTTTCTCCTAATCAAGCTGCTCAGGCATACCACTGTGCCACAAGAGGCATTTTAGAATTAGAATCCCTGTGTAGAAACACACCCTGCAGCCCAATGAGTCCACACCGACCCTTCAAAGAGTATCCCATTCAAACCCATTCCCCTGCATTTACCCATGACTCATGCACTTAACCTAAACATCCTTGAACACTATGAGCAATTTAGCATAGTCAATTCACCCAACCTGCACATCTTTGGATTGTGGGAGGAAACTGGAGCGCCCGGAGGAAATGCACGCGGACACAGGGAGAATGTGCAAACTCCACATAGTCAGTTCCCCAAGGACAGAATCCAACCCGGGTTCCTGGTGTTGTGAGGTAGCAGTGCTAACCACTGTGCCACTATGCCGCATTTCTTCCATCCTTTCCAAAATGGCTGCCTTACGTCTCTTGAACTCAAAATGGCTGCTGTGTCTTATGTGTACTGACATCCTGACTGGCAGATGTAAAGATTGAGGGCACTCTATGGATTCTACTTGTGCTTCAGATATTTTGCGTGTGGTTTTTGATGAAAACGCAATGAAAATGGATAATTTTCCAGGAAACCTCTGACCCAGAATTGTACTTTGTTATGATCGAAAGGAGGTGATGATTGTAAGTCTCCACTTTTAAAGAACAAATAATTCTCCAGCAAAAAAAAGTTCCAAAACTGCTTTCACCGTGGTTCAGTGGCTACAATTTTGCCTCTATCTCATAACCCACTGGGACACCAAACCCCCAGATGGTGATTCAGTTGCGAGAAAGCTAATTGTTTAGGGGATGGGAGTTTTTTGGAGTTGGGGATTGGGGAGAGGAGGCAAGGGAATCAGTAGCAAGGGCAGGAACCATAACTCTCAGAGGCCATTCCACTCCCTTTTAGCTCAACCTCTTCTATTTTATAGTCATAGAGTTATACAGTGGGATAAAAGGCTCTTCAGTTGATCGAGTCTGCACCAACATAACTATCACTTCAAGATGCACTAGTCCCATACCCTTGAATGTTATCGTATTTCAAGTGTTCATCAAAATACTTGTTAGAAGTTGGAAGACGTCTGGTCTAGCTTCCCAGGCAGTGCATTCCAGATTCCCACCACCCACTGAGTGAAAACATTTTTTCTCAAATCCCCCTAAATCTTCTGCCCCTTACTCCAAACTGTAGCCCCTCATGATTGACCCCTCAATCAAGGGGAATTGTAACTCCATACTGACCTTATCCATGCCCCTCATAAACTTATACACCTCAATCATATCCCCTCTCAGCCTTCTCTGATCTAAAGAAAACTAGGAGAAAGTGAGGACTGCATATGCCGGAGATCAGAGTTAAAATGTGTGGTGCTAGAAAAGAACAGCAGGTCAGGTAGCATCCGAGGAGGAAGAGAATCGATGTTTCGGGCATAGACCCCACATTCCTGATGGAGGGCTTATGCCCAAAACATTGATTCTCCTGATCTGACCTGCTGTGCTTTTCCAGCGCCACGTCTTTTGACTCGAAAGAAAGCAATCCAAGCTTATCTAGTCTCTCCTTATATCTCATTTGCTCCATCTCAGGTAACATCCTGGTGAACCTCTTCTGTACCCCCTCTAGTGCTATCACATCCTTCAAGGGTTACCTGCTTGCACAACCAGTGCAGATTTGGAGGCCCTGTCCTCAATCTGACAGCTTGCCTGCAATGGTTCAATTGCAGCCTGGTATTGCCCAAACTTTTTAATTACCCAATGATAACTTACTTAAGGGCATTTATTGGCGGCAGGTCGGGAAGGTCAAACATCTCAAACTTAATTCCTGAGGTGATAGTAAGTGGGACAGGTGGCTGCCCCTCCTAGGACCTTCCCTCATGCCTTCTTGGCAGGGAAAAGTCCTGGCAGGGGTGTCTGTGCCTATCAACTGAAATGAAACTTGTCAGCTTCATCTATTCTGGGCTGTAACTGAGTAAGATACAACTGAACTGAATGTTGTTAAGATTGATGAGGCTTTTAGCTTTTCCCTCCAACTCCTTTCAAGCAATCATGCCCAGATTCCGACTTCCTTTTGGATGAAAACATTATTTCTCAATACCTTCTAACTCTCCTACCAATTATTTTAACTCTTTATCCCCTGGCTATTGGTCTCTTAAAGAGTACTCTCAAAGGTCATTCCCATCCACTCAACCCATGGCCTCATAATGTTTCAGACTTCAATCTCCCCTCGAGCTCCTCTATTGCAAAGGTAATAGCCCCACCCTACCCAGCCATTCCTTATAACTAAAATGCCCCATTCCTGGCAACATTGATATACATCTCCTCTTTACCCTCTCCGATGGGGCAGTGTGATGACCAGAACTGGACGTAGTTGTCTAGATGTTGCTTAACTAGTGTTTAATATAGTTCTAATGTAACATCCATGCTCTTACATGCTGCGCCTTGGTTAATACAGGAAACTGCGGTACATGTCTTCTGACGCTACGAAAGTCTTAACCACATGGTCGATGTTCTGAGGGGTGGAGGTGTATTCAGTGACTTATTCTAACAAGCCTGAGTTTACTTTGCCTGACACAGACTAAAATGATGCAGGAACTCATTGTTTCACCTCTATATTGAACAGCCTGCTGTGACAATGCTGTAACTGCAAGAGGTCATTTTGTCCTGGTTTCTTTTAAGAGAAAGGTTGAACAGCAGGCACAGAGGTGACGAGTTAAGACCACTTTAGTGAACAGCTTGGGAGGCCTAGGGGTTTCGTTTAACAGCCTGAATGGGTGTGGCCAGCTCTCAAAGGTCAGGATTTCTAGGTTTTGGTTCTCCGGTAGCATCAGAAACTATTGGGGGTCTTGACAAAGTTGGAATGTCTCCTGGCTGCTACTCTCTCTGAATTTTCTCTTGAGGTTCTTTCCTCCTGGATGGAGAACTGTATGTGAAAATCTGTGTCTGAATTTTTCTTTTTGTCAATCGGTATGTTTATGGGATGTTACTCTACTGGAACAGTTAATTAGTAATAGTTACTATAACTATTATTGTAAAGTTCTCCAATAAAGTTATTCTAAATTCCTCTTTCTTTGGTTGTATTTTAACTACAATGTTTAAACAAATTATATTTTGTTTAATGTTGAGTAGTTTGACCAGTCACGCTGCATCTAGTATACACACCTTACAGTTACTTTTAAAATAAGAATAATTTAGGGTCTAGGCTATCTTCTTAAAATATTTTGACAGGGTCTGGTCTGGTCCACAACACTGCTCACATCTTTCTGCCTCTCAATGCAGTTTGCGTTTCTATCCAAAGTCTGTTAGTAAATCATTTGCCCATCTGTTGAATTGCCCCAGAAGCCATTAAATGTTAACAATCTCTGGCTACAGAGCTTTGTATCATTAATACAGGCTGAGTTAGTGTTTCACGTCCTTCTGGGTATTAATTTTATCACATTTGTTAACAGATTCCTGTCTGTACCATTGCAATCCGTTTCCAACGGATTCTAACAGAAGATGCATTTTTGGAGCAGTGTTAAAATGCTACATGTGTTAACCAGTGAGTAAAAGGAGCAGACTAACACTTCAGTTGTAATCGTTACTTAAGAAATAAGTTTGTTAGCTGGTACAGTGGGTACTGTAGGTGGGAGCATCAAGTTACAAAAGGACATTCACAGCTAAAGTGCGTGGGCAGAATTGCGACAGATAGTGTACCATGTGAGATCCAGTGAGGTCATCCACTTTCCACCTCAGAAAGATAGATTTAAATATTCTCTACACCATCAGACACCAAGAACTACGCAAGAGCAAGGGTGATAAATGTGGAATGCAATAAATAATTGTGAATAGGTACAAATTTTCATTTAAAAAAGCTCATCATATTTTCAGGGAGATTTGCTAGAGCTGCTTGGGGGGGTTTAAACTAGTAAGGTGGGGAGGTGCTGAAACCCAGGGAGATACTGAGGAAAGAGATCAATCTGAGACTGGTACAGTTGAGAGAAGAAGTGAGTCAAACAGTCAGGGCAGGCAGGGACAAAGCAGAGAATAAGGTAGGATGGATAAATTAAACTGTATTTATTTCAATACAAGAGGCCAAACAGGGAAGGCAGATGAACCCAGGGCATGGTTAGGAACAAGCAACGAGGATATCATAGCAATTACAGAAACATGGCTCAGGAATGGGCAGGACTGACAGCTTAATGTAACAGGAAGGATAGGGAGGGAGGAAAGAGTGGGGGGGGGAGTGGTGTTTTTGATAAGGGATAACATTACAGCTGTACTTAGGGAGGATATTCCCAGAAATACATCTAAGAAGGTTATTTGGGTAGAACTGAGAAATAAGAAAGGGATGATCACCTTATTGGATTGTGTTATAGAACCCCTACAAGTCAGAGGGAAATTGAGAAACAAATTTGTAAGGCGATTTTAGTTATCTATAAGAATAAAAAGGTGGTTATGGTAGGGGATTTTAACTTTCCAAACGTAGACTTGGACTGCCACAGTGTTAAGAGTTTAGATGGAGAGGAATTTGTTAAGATTTTACAAGAATTTTTTTTCAGTCAGTATGTGCATGTACCTACTAGAGAAGGTGCAAAACTTGACCTACTCTTGGGAAATAAGGCAAGGCAGGTGACTGAGGTGTTAGTGGGGGAGCACTTTGGGGCCAGAGACCATAATACTATCTGTTTTAAAATAGTGATGGAAAAGTATAGACCAGATCTAAAAGCTGAAGTTCTAAATTGGAAAAAGACAGTATTAGGCAAGAACTTTCAAAAGCTGATTGGGGACAGATATTCACAGGTAAAGGGACGGCTAGAAAATGGGAAGCCTTCAGAAATAAGATAACGAGAATCCAAAGAAAGTATATTCCTGTTAGGGTGAAAGGAAAGGCTGGTAGGTTTGGGAATGCTGGATAACTAAAGAAATTGAGGGTTTGGTTAAGAAAAAGAAGGAAGCATATGTCAGATATAGACAGGATAAATCGAATGAATTCTTAGAAGAGTATAAAGGCAGTTGAAGTATACTTAATAAGGAAATCAAGATGACAAAAAGGGGACATGAGATAGCTTTGGCAAGTAGAGTTAAGGAGAATCCAAAGGGTTTTTACAAATATGTTAAGGACAAAAGGGTAACTATGGGGTGAATAGGACCCCTCAAAGATCAACAGGGCAGCCTTTGTGTGGAACCGCAGAAAATGGGGGAGATACTAAACGAGTATTTTGCATCAGTGTTTACTGTGGAGAAGGACATGGAAGATATAGAATGTGAGGAAATAGATGGTGACATCTTGAAAAATGTCCATATTATAGAGGAGGAAGTGTTGGATGCCTTGAAATGCATAAAGGTGGATAGATCCCCAGGACCTGATCAGGTGTACCCTCGAACTCTGTGGGAAGCTAGGGCCCCTTGCTCAAATATTTGTATCATCGATAGTCACAGATCTAGGGGACATAGGTTTAGGATGAGAGAGGAAAGATATAAAAGGGACCTCAGGGGCAACTTTTTTCACACAGAGGGTGGTATGTGTATGGAATGAGCTGCCAGAGGAAGTGGTGGAGGCTAGTACAACTGCAACATTTAAAAGGCATCTGGATAGGTACATGAACAGGAAGGTTTCAAGGCATATGGGCCAAGTGCTGGCAAATGGGATTAGATTAGGTTGGGATATCTGGTCAACATGGACAAGTTGGACCAAAGGGTCTGTTTCTATGCTGTACATCTCTATGACTCACTGATTCTAGCCTTTATTTCAAGAAAGCTGGAATACAGTGCCGATTATGTTATAGTTCTACAATGTTCTGATTAAACCACACAGGGTATTCTGCATTCAGGTCTGAGCACTCGACCTCAGGAAGTCACAGACGAAGTGCAGATTCATCAGAATGAAAGCTAAAGTACAGAGATTTATTTATGAGCCCAGGGTGCATAAACTAGACATTGTATCCCTTGACTACAGATGATTAAAAGTGATTGATTTGAGCTTCTTGGTACATGTTGTGTTTGTCCCACCAGTGCCATTGGAAATGATGGTGTAGATTCATTGCCACTTACCTCTGTTTTGGTCTTTTTAAGTTGTTGACAACAAGTAAGGAAGGATGGCCACATAAAATCTTTAGAACAAGAGAATCTCAGTCTTGATAATCAGAATATGTTTATTGCATAGTATTTAATATTGCTACATTACCCCTAATCCACGTGGTAGTCTCTTGTGGGCCCTCATTCTGGGTCAGTGGTGCTGGAAGAGCACAGCAGTTCAGGCAGCATCCTACGAGCAGCGAAATCGACGTTTCGGGCAAAAGCCCTTCTTCAGGAAACCTCTTGTGCGTCCTCAGGATAGGCTTCAAAATGCATAGAATTTAGCACTGAATCTGGAACTTGCAAGTCAAACTGGAACAAATTAGCTCCTCCCACTGACAGTCTTTTATATCCTCATGAATGGAGCTTCTCTTGTGATGCTAATTAACCCTTTCAGGTACTGTCTTCTGTTCAAATGTGGAAGACGGTAGAAGGAATGGCCAAGGTAGTCAGAGAGAAACTATTTCTCTTGATGCTTGGAGCTGGGAGAATTGAACTGGTCTATGAACCAGGAAATTGAACCATTTGAGTTGATGGCTTTCTGTTTATCATTTTGTGATGAATCATATTCCACATCAGGTATAGAATGTCTGAAACTAATTCTAGGTTTGTCTGCCTGTGAAACAGGAATAGACCTCCAGTAATGGTGACCATACAGCTCAGTCTGTAATCCCAGTGATAGCTCTAGCATATTAGCACCAATTGACTGCTGGGGAGATTTGATAACACCACAGAGACCTGACGGAGTCACACCATATCCACCTGGTTTCCCCAATATTCTGAAGTCCCGTCTTTTGCTTACATGAAGCCCATGTTGTGCTGGCAATGACCAATACCAATCAAGAGAGGTGTACTTTTTGGATGTCATAGAGTCATAGAGATTGGAGCAGTGACAAAGAACCAGGTAGATGGCAATTCCTTAGAGTAAGAAGGCTTTTTTATTGAATGAGTTGGAGAAATGCAAAGGGCTTTGAAGGGGGTAGTAATGATCACCCACAATCTGTCCTGGTCCACTCATGTTTAAGAAAGCACAACAAAACCTCTACTTCCTCAGGAGGCTAAGGAAATTCGGCATGTCTTTAAAGACTTTACCATTTTTATAGGTTCTTTCTGGATGCATCACAGGTTTGTATGGCAACTGCTCTCCCCACCTACCGGATAAAAATACATACAGAAGGTTGTGAACACAGCCCAGTCCATCACACATGCCAAACTTCCATCTGTTGACTCCATCGACACTTCATCTTGCCTCAGCAAGGCATTCAACATCATTAAAGACCCTTCCCACCCTGGTTATAATCTCTTCCAACCTCTTCTGTTGAACAGAAAGTACAAAGGCTTAATCACGTGTATCAACAGATTCAAGAACTGCTTCTTCCCCACTGTTATTAGATTCCTGAATGGATCTCTCACATTTTAAATTTAATGTTGATCTCACTCTTTGTGCACCTTCTCTACAGCCATAGCACTGTATTCTTCAGTCTGTTCTATTACCATATTACACATTGTATGGTATGTTCTGCCTGTACTGCATTTAAAATGTGAGAACATAAGAACTAGGAACAGGAGTAGGCCATAAGACCCTTCGAGTCAAGATTAGTGTGGTGCTGGAAAAGCACAGCAAGTCAGGCAGCATCCGAGGAGCAGGAAAATACTGATGAAGTGCTTTTGCCCAAAACGTCGATTTTCCTGCTCTTCGGATGCTGCCTGACCTGCTGTGCTTTTCCAGTACCCAATCTAATCTTGACTCTAATCTCCAGTATCGGCAGTGCTCACTTCTGCCATGTGACCCTTCGAGCCTGCTCTGCCATTCAATAAGATCATGGCCGATCTTTTCATAGCCTCAGCTCCCCTTACCCGCCTGCTCACCATTACCCTTAATTCCTTAAAAAGAAACTTTTTCATTGTACCTAGGTACGTGTGACAATAATAAATCAAATTGAATAAAAAAATGTTCCTGCAGAGAGAATGGATTGAGTAAGAGGTTGAGAAGGTGGACATTTGATCAGTGAAGGAAAGGATGAAGGTCTAGGGCCCAATGGCTTTCCCCTTTCTTAAGTATTATGGTCTGGAAATCTATAGGCCAACTCTCATGCCTTCAATAATGCACTGAGAAGACCAGGGTCAGGTGAGTGCATAGTTCCTTACATAAGTGACTTACATAACTGTCCCCGAGAGCACCGCACGAAAGGTAACCATACTAAAATGAAATTTTACAATGAAATCTTTGGGCTGGGATGGGAATGGTGAGAAGGTGATGTGTGTCCCCATAAGCCTTGACACTGTGACATCTATCGAAAAAAAAACTCCAGGGCAGGGGAAATCGACTTTAGCCATGATATGAACTTTACTAATCACCTTCCCTCACCCCCTAACCCTATAGGCCCTTCCGCCCCCTGCAAAGCCAATTCTAAATCTTCAGGTTCCAACCTAGTTTCCAGCCATTCTGAGGATTCCACAAAGTCCAACTGGGACTCGAGAAACAAACCTTGATTTTTTAAAATTGATTTGTCTTTCTTGTTTTTATTAATTCTTCCATGCACTGCGGCAAGTATTGCTGGCACGGTTAGAATTTGTTTCCCATCCCTATTTGCCCTTGAATGGAGTGGCCATTTCAGATGAGCAGTTTAAAAGTCACCGACGCTGCTGGGGGTCTGGAATCACATGTAGGCCAGACTCAGGAGGTTACAGAGATAAGGGGTGTTGTAGAGAATGGAGGAGGTTATAGAAGTGAGAAGGTTGGGAGGTTGGAGGGGGCTACAGAGATTGGGAGATTGAGAGATTGCAGGAGGTTACAGAGATTGGGAGGGCTGTACAGAATGGAGGAGGTTACAGAGATAGGGAGATTGGGAGGTTGGCGGAGGTTACAGAGATGGGGAGGGCTGTAGGGAATGGAGGTTATAGACATGGGGGGACTGGAGGCATGGAGGGGATGTGGAGATAGGGAGGGCTTTAGGGGCTGGAGGAGTCCACAGAGGTAGGAAAGACTGTAGGAGCTGAAGGTGGTTACATAGAGATGTTTGTAGGGGTTTTGAAGGAGGTTACAGAGAAGGGAGGGCTGTAGGGAATGGAGGGGGTTACAGAGATGGGGAGAGGTGTAGGGGCTGGAGAAGGTTACAGAGATAAAGAGGGTGGGGGGGCTGGAGGAAGTTACAGAAATAGGGAGGTTAGGAGAATGGAGGAGGTTATTGGAAGGATATGCAGCGAATAGAGGAGAATCTTGATGAAGGCACCTCACTATTCTTTCAATAATGGCAGGTTAGTGATTCAGGTGTCAATGTGCTGGGGAGGCTGAAAGGGGTTCATCAGCTTCATTCCCGATGGTGGGTTAGAAATGAAACCTGTTACCCTCAGCAATTAGCTTGCTTTTACCCAATGTGGGTCTACATCATCTAAGTCTGGATGAGCTCCTGGGATGTGGTTTGTCATTAGCACTTGTCACTGAGGACAGTTTGTGGAGCAGAGACAAGGTGAGAAATGTTACTGCAGTGTCATTCTATGAGACAGATCAACTGCCCTCACAAAGCTAGACGCACATGAATGGAAATGTCCAAAGGAGGGGAAGACTTTTCAGAAAGTATGGAGGAAGATGCATAATTCAAAGGAAAAAGGTGCACCTGAGGACCAATGCATAGGTAATGGCCCCAGCGTGTGGAACAATCTGCTCTGTGCTTTGATAATCATGAGAATCAAAGTGATGAAGTAATGCTATTATTTATCTTCACTGCCTGAATAGGAAATGGCTTGACTTGTCCCAAGGAATGATGGATGTTTTCAGTTGCTATGGTCCCATATGGGGAAGGCATTTTAATTGACTGAGAGTCTGGAGTTTTGAGCTGAGGCTAATGTTACTCCAATTATCAGATGTAGCAGATAACAACTACCTTGTTAACGTGGAAATCCAGTAATTAGAGAACATTTAATATGACACTAATTAATTCTCTGCGTACTTTAGATTTGCAATGACAAGTAGGGGGAACATTGAGCTTGCTGACAGAGAGGTTTACGTGAAAATATTGCCAGCATTAGGGAAAAGTGATGATATTTGTCACTGAAGCATGTGTCTCAATCTGTCCGAAAGGAGTGCATCATTCAGCTGCCCTTATCATTCTCTCTCAATATTACTGGCTTCAGATATGAATCATAGAATTCCTACAGTGCGCGAGCAGGCCATTCAGCCCATCGAGTCCGCACCAACTCTCCAACGTGCATCCCACCCAGATCACTACTCTATCCCCTGCATTTCCCATGGCTAACCCCCATAAAATACACCTACCTGCACACTATGGGGCAATTTCCCATGTCAAATCCACCTAACCTGCACAACCCTGGACACTATAGGACAATTTAGCAGGTCAATCCACCTAATCTGCACAATCCTGGACATTATGGGACAATTTAGCATGGCCAATTGACCTAGTGTGCACATCTTTGGACTTAGCTGAAGTTTATTGTTAGTATGCTCACCATCCAAGATTGACCATTGGGATTTAACCCATGCCTAACTAAAATCAAAAACTCCAACAGGAGACAAATATATAGACTTACCTGCTGAGGAGCTCTCTGTGTGAAGTTTCGAGAATCCTCCCATCTAAACAGTCCAAGCTGAGAATGCCAGCAATGGAGTGGGATGGTGTTGAAACCAAGGCCCCTTTCTGGACTCTGGCTGCCATTTCCAAGATGCGGCAGCTGCTGGGAGAGGGCAAGGTGGGAGAGGAGGCATGATGCCAGCTGAGCGTGGGACTCTGCAGTGGTACTGAAGCTGGCGAGTACAGAGGGTAGGGTAGGGAGAGGGTGAAAGTTCCTGGTAGGTCACTTGGGATTAAGACATGGGATCTGCTCTGGGGTTGGATGGCAGAGTTTGACTTGGGCCCAGAGTGATACAGGGTGGGGGGCGTTGTTCTTTCTGGAGTGGACCGACAGAAATTAGGGAGAAGAGTGGGAAGGAATGGCCAGTTCCGGAGAGATTTGGTACATGGTTGGTCAGTCTGATCTTGTGGGGTGGCATTTGAGGAGTGGCTGGGGGTGGGGGTCCAGTGTGTGCTTACATTTAGAGATAAAACAATGGAATTTTCATAATACGAATCATAAGACAGTGATTTAGTATTCAAACTAACCTTGAACTAGCAAGCATGGGATGATTTTGTGTGTCAAACAATCTCTTTCTCAGGAAATATCATTGGATTAGCCTGATGTCAATCATGTCACTATATTACAGCTGATTGGACTTTTCTTGTAATTAAGGCTGTGATTGGCTCTTAAAAAAAACACATAAATAATGTGTATTTTTCTAATGTGATTGTGTCATTTCTCCACGGAACACAGAAGCTTTTAAGCTCTGTGTTGCTGGACAAATCTGCGCCAGGCTGCCTTAATTCATTAAACTGGTAACCTTGCTTTAAATAAACCGTAGTCCTAATGATTCTTTTGACCGATCTCAAACCAAGAGGCCCCTTTGGAGGGGTCTAGATCTGATTCTGTTGGGTTGGGGGTGGGGGGGTGCTGTTGGAGTTTATAGTTTTCCAATTAGCCAGGAGTTACAGCAAGTTTTAATTCCTTTATCCTTCCCGGGGAAACTGCCCAGTTATGTCAGTCAGAACCCTCCAAAGTCTCCAACTCCACCTCAGGTTTGGGGGCTTGGAAGATTCCAAGCTGCCGGCTATTTGTCCATCAGAAGCTTGAACATTCCCGGAATTTCTTACGGAGTTAGCACGTCAGGATGTTCACACGGTCCCAGCAGCCATCATTCAGAAGACATCCTGTAACTGACTATTTGGAGATTAGAAGCTCTGGGCCTTGTGCAGCCTGAAAGCTCAGGGTGACACTGGGAACTGAGGGTGTGCCCTGCCTCCAGGATGTGGAGCAGCGTGGGTACAACCTGTGGCTGGATCATGTTGCATTTTACCTCATGATTACTCAGCAAAGTGAAAGCCAACTCAGTCCATGGGATTTGAAAGGCCTGCTAAAGGAGTGGCTGCAACGTGTGGCACAGTGGTTAGCACTGCTGCCTCACAGCGCCAGAGACCCGGGTTCAATTCCCGCCTCAGGCAACTGACTGTGTGGAGTTTGCACATTCTCCCCGTGTCTGCGTGGGTTTCCTCCAGGTGCTCCGGTTTCCTCCCACGTTCCAAAAATGTGCAGGTTAGGTGAATTGGCCATGCTAAATTGCCCGTAGTGTTAGGTAAGGGGTAAATGTAGGGGAATAGTTCTGGGTGGGTGGTGGGTCGGTGTGGACTTGTTGGGCCGAAGGGTCTGTTTCCACACTGTAAGTAACCTAAAAAAAAATTGAAACTCAGACATGTTCTGTGTCAAAACCCAACAACCTAACAATCAGAGTCAACATTCTCTTTCCATTCCACCAGGTCCTGACATTATTTAAACATTGTGCAACACAGATAATGGAGAACAATTTTACCAATTATCCTTTTTTTTATCCCCAGGGTTGGGGGAGCAATTGCAGGCCTGGTAGAGCTCACTTCTGCAGTGCAACTCCTGGCACAGTCTTATGCTATTCAGTCAAAGAAAGCAGACAATGTCCTGAGGTGGAAGGCCCACAGTCAAACCACAGGCCTTCAGGCAGACAGCAGACCAACATTCAGACCTGCAGGTCGACAGTCAGATGACAGGTCCACAGTCGAAAGGTAGTCCCAAAGTCAGACAGTTAGCCCACAGTCAGACAGCAGGCCCACAGTCAGACGGCAGGTCCATGGTCAAAGAACAGGCCCAGAGTCCTCGTAGTTAATAGCCTCTAAACCAGGCAACTCCCGGCAAACCGTTTCTGTGCCCTCTCCACAGCCTCTGCACCCTTTCAGTTGTGCAGTGACCAGAACTGCTCGTTTTCGCTTAGTTTTTTTTGTGGGATCTTCCTGTGCAGGAATGGCTTTGTTCTCACTGAAGAGCTCTGAGGCATCAGCCCGAATTTGATCCTGAAACCTCTTGAGCAGGTCTAGTGTCCGCAGCCTCCCAGGTCAGAGGTAAGAGCACTCCTGCGGTGAGTCATTGCTGAATATCTCACTGGGGTTTGTTAAACATAACCATGCAGGATAATGGAGAACAGTGGGCAGGAGTAAAATATTCGGACTGCATTGAGTGTTTGTTTCTCAATGTCCCTGGGAGCTGTCTGCTTCAACTGTCTGGCTCCAAAAAGCTTCTGACAGATCCTCCAGTTCGAACGAGACATGCTTAAACAAACCTTGCAAAAGAGGACTAACACTAATCACATTTAAACAAATGCCTGCTTAATTCAGAGGAACCTACCAATCGAACACCGAAGCAGAATTTCAATTCGCAGTAGAAACAGGGGAAGCAGTTAATTTTTGTGAAAAAAAACCCTCCACGTTCCACTCACTTTATTAAAAGTCTATCTTTCCTGTTCAGAGATATCATTACACACCTATGGAGTTGGTCGGATTTGAACCCTGAGTCTCTCAGCTCAGGGATAGGCCACAGGAAAGTCCTCCTTTACCCCTCAGCTCCTGATCAATTACCACTTCAATTGGGAGATGAATGTAATGCTGGACGCCAGGAGGAACCTCAGTAACAAACCCAAATGATTCTCCCATTGATGGTTTGTTTCTGTGCTGGATGCCTATCGTAGCTGATCTGCCTGGAGCAAGTTAAAAAGACCACTCCGTTATGAGGCTGTGGCTTTCTCTTTACATCGGCCATACCATTGAGGAGATTTTCAAATGAAGCCCAGTGGTTAGGATACATCGGACCTCTGATTTTGGCACTGGAATAGGATTTCTGTTT
Organism: Hemiscyllium ocellatum; assembly: GCF_020745735.1. Classification (NCBI taxonomy): domain Eukaryota; kingdom Metazoa; phylum Chordata; class Chondrichthyes; order Orectolobiformes; family Hemiscylliidae; genus Hemiscyllium; species Hemiscyllium ocellatum. Next base: position 65,499,637 of record NC_083414.1, read on the forward strand.
GTTTTCACCAGTGAGTTAAAACTGGCCCAGTGACTGAAGAAGAAATTGTTTGTATTTGAACTGAGCAGAGCTGAAAATGTGTTGAGTGGAAAAGCGCAGCAGGTTAGGCAGCATCCAAGGAGCGGGAGAGTCAACGTTTCGGGCATAAGCCCTTCTTCTGGAATGAGGAAAGTGTGTCCAGCAGGCTAAGATAAGAGGTAGGGAGGGGGGACTTGGGGGAGGGGCGACGGAGATGTGAGAAGGAGGTCAAGGTGAGAGTGATAGGCTGGAGTGGGGTGGGGGCGGAGAGGTCAGGAAGAAGATTGCAGGTTAGGAAGGCAGTGCTGAGTTCAAGTCCTATTTGAATTGAGCACCCTGGCACAATTGCCCGCCTCTAATAAAATGATGAAAGTCTGTAACATTTGCATCAAAACGGATGAGACCTGTGAGTGAAACCTTTCTTTTACCTCCTGACTTGTTCAAAGAAGTTGTTATCATTGCTAACCTTTGGTTGAACATACTCCATTATAAATTACAGCTCTCAAAGACAATTTGGGAATCTCAATAGCCACGAGTTCGACTGCAGTAGTCAAAACGCTTGCAGAATTCCCTTTCAAATTCAAGTCAAGGGAATCTCTGCTGACTTATGCTGCTGGCTGCAAGCTGTTGTTAAAACACAATGTTAGCATCAAATAGCAAAGCTCATTAGATTTGTGCAGGATCCAAACCAACTTGGTAACTCGAGAGCAGTCAGCTAACAGCCCCAGCGCATCAATCAGGAGCAGCCTTGCGCTTGTTAAATGTAAAAGCAAAATTGCTTTTGGACAGGCTACTGAATCTGAGGGTTTTGTACACTTGAAGGCTCAGACAGAATTCTCTCTGAGTCGATGCTGGGAACACATAGCGTTATCCCACTACAACAGCAAGACTTGTGGCTGAACAATCTAATGTCTAAAAAAGATCAAAGCATTGACTGTTCAGGATGTAAACAGGAGGGAATTTATTTTGTCTCTCTCTTGAAAATATTCACATTTCAGACAATTTGCCGGAGTGAAGGGTAAGGTTCGTAAGAGGAGGGAACAATGGACGGGTAAAGATATCGAGGTGCTGGTCAAGAATAAGAAGGAGGCATATGTAAGGGAATAGGCGAAAACGAGTACTGCAGATGCTGAAGGTTAGAGTCGAGATCGGAGTGGTGCTGGAAAAGCACAGCAGGTCAGGCAGCATCTGAAGAGCAGGAAAATCAATGTTTCAGGCAAAAGCCCTTCATCAGGAATGTGTTAGGAATAGACAGCTAGGATCAAGTAAATCTCTTGAAGAGTATAAGGATCATTCTTGAGAGCAAAATCATGACGGCAAAAAAGGAACATGAGATAGCCTTGGTAGATAAGGTTAGAGATGATCCAAAGAGATTCTGCAGGTACTTTAAGATCAAAAGAACAATGAGGGAGAGAACAGGGGCCCTTAAAGATCAACAATGTTGTCTATGTGTTGGACGACAAAAGACAGGGAGAGATACTAAATGAATACTTTGCATCAGTTTTTACTGTGGAGAAAGAAATGGAGGCTAGGGAACTAGGGGAAAGCAGTTCACATTATAGAGGAATGAGTGAGAGAGGTCTAAAAAAACAGAAAGGTAGATAAATCTCCAGGACCTAATCACATGTATCCCAGGACGTTGTGGGATGTTAAGGAAGAAATTGCGGGTCCCCTAGCAGAACATCATCAGGGTGAGGTGCCGTAGGACAGGTGGGTGGCTAATGTTGCGCCTTTATTGAAGAAAGGTTGTAAGGAAAGGCCTGAAAGCTATAGACCTGGGAGTCTGGCATCAATGGTGGGTAAGCTATTGAAGGGGATTCTGAGAGATAGGATTTACATGCACTTGGAAAGGCAAGGACTGATTAGGAATAGTCAGCATGGCTTTGTGCGTGGGAAATTGTCTCTCACAAACTCGGAGGATGTAACCAAAATGATTAATGAGGGCAGATTAGTAGACAAGCCTACTTGCACTTCTAGTAAAGCCTTTGACAAGGTTCTGTATGGTAGACTAGTTAGTAAAGTTAGATCACATGGGATTCAGGGTGAGCTTGCCAATTAGATACAAAATTGACTTGACGTTAGGAGTCAGAGGGTCGCGGTGGAGAATTGTTTTTCAGTCTGGAGGTCTGTGACCAGGGATTGGTGCTGGGTCCAGTTTCATTTGTCATTTACATAAATGATTTGGATTAGAATTTAGGAGGCATGGTTAGTAAGTTTGGGGATGACACCAAAATTGGTAATGCAGTTGACAGTGAAGAAGTTACCTAAGATTATAAAGGGATTTTGATCAATTGGGCCAATGGGCTGAGGAATGTCAAATGGAGTTTAATTTGGATAAGAGTGAGGTATTGCATTTTGGTGAAGCAAACGAGGTCAGGACTTATACAGCTAATGTTAGGGCCCTAGGGCAGTGTTGTCTTACAGAGAGACTGAAGGATTCAGGTATGTAGTTCATTGAAAGTTGTGTCACAGGTAGACAGGGTGGTTAAGAAGGCATTTAGCATGCTTGCCTTCCTTGCTGAGACCACTAAATATCAGAGTTGTGACATCATGCTGCAGTTGCACAGAATGTTGGTAAGGTCACCTTTGGAGTACTGTGTAAAATTCTGGCCACTCTGCTACAAGAAGAATATTATTAAGTTGGGGATAGTTCAGAGAAGATTTACCAGGGTGTTGCTGGGAATGGAGGGTTGATTTGCAAGGAGTGGCTGGATAGGCTGGGACTTTTTTCACCAGGAGGTTGAGGGGTGACCTTCTAGAGGTTTGTAAAATCATGAGGTGCATATATACAGTGAATACAAAAGTCTTTTCCCAAGCGTGGGGGAGTGCAAAACTAGGAGATATAATTTTAAGGCGAGAGGAGAAATGATCTGAGGAGCACACAGAGGGTGGTTCGTATCTTGAATGGACTGCCAGAGAAAGTGGGAGATGTAAGTACAGTTAAAATCTTTAAAAGGCATTAGGATAGATACGTGAATAGGAAACGTTTCAAGTGATATAGGCCAAAAGCAGTCATGGGGGACTAATTTAGTTTGGGAACCTAGGTCAGTTGATCCAGGAGGTCTGATTCCACGCTGACCAAGTTTCCCAAAGTAAACCAGCCCTATCTGCCTGCATTGGGCCCATATTCCTCTCAGCCCCTGTGACTCTGTGACACAAACTGCATTCAGTTCTATAACCATACGTCCACATGTCCTAGACCTGGCAGCTACCACCAACTCGTTATTCAACCTTGAAAAAAAACTCAGTACAGAGCCTGATACTGACTCATCCTTTACACCTGTACCTGTTCCAGTAAGGGTCACTAGGCAGGAAGCAGCATAAGGAACTCCCATAGGTGGGAGAAGATCAGGACTTTGTAAATCAAGGCTATATCACTGCTGAGTATGCAGTGAATGTATCAGAGTAGTGTAGGGATTTTTAGTTGTTTTAAGAAGTTAATGGAGAAAGTACTGTGTCTGTAATTTTGTGTTATTATTGTCCATTAACTATTGTTTAGCCTCTTGTTGATTTTAATTTGTTTCAGTAAACATCTCAAAACATGAAACCTAGTTGTGGATTTCTGAAAATTACCAGGCTGATTCAGGTGTCTTTCTCACCAGTGGCAATAGGTGATTGTGGGCTCAAGTCTGACTCCAATTGCTTTTATTTCTACCCTGCTATATGCCAACTTACTCATGGTGACCTGTAGAAGCAGAATTAAATGGAGCGAGCAGAGGAAAGGATGCCATTGTGGACCAGGATATCCCCAGCCTACCAGTATATGTGTGTGGTCACCAAGGAAGGAGGGTTCAGTTAGGAAAAACTGAAAACAAGTAGGGAACTTTGTTAGCCATTACTGCTGAACAAAGAAACCTGGAACTGCAGGTTCATAGCGCCTTGAAAGTAGAGTGACAAGTAGATAGGATAGTGAAGAAGGCATTTGGTATGCTTTCCCTTATTGGTCAGAGTATTGAGTACAGGAGTTGGGAGGTCATGTTGGGAGGACATTGGTTAGGCCATTTTTGGAATACTGCATTCAATTCTGGTCTGCCTTCTATTGGAAGGATGTTGTGAAACTTGAAAGGGTTCAGAAAGGATTGACAAGGATGTTGCCAGGGTTGGAGGATTTGAGCTACAGGGAGAGGCTGAATAGGCTGGGGCTGTTTTCCCTGGAGTGTCAGAAGCTGAGGGATGACCTTATAGACATTTTTAATATCATGAGGGGCATGGATAGGGTAAATAGCCAAGAGTAGCAGAATCCAAAACTAAAGGGCATAGGTTCAAGGTGAGAAGGGAAAGATTTAAAAGAAATCTAAGAGGTAGGTTTTTCATGCAGAGGGTGGTGGGTGTATGGAATGAACTGCCAGAGGAAGTGGTGGAGGCTGGTACAATTATAGCATTTAAAACACATCTGGATGGGTATACGAATAGGAAGGGTTTAGAGGGATATGGGCCAAGTGCTGGCAAATGGGACTAGATTAATTTGGGATATCTAGTCAGAATGGACAAGTTGGACCAAAAGGTGTGTTTCTGTGCTGTAAATCTCCATGATTCAATGATCTCATGACCACGGAGGAGAATCCTCTCTGTCTATCCATTTTAGATCAGGATATTCTTCCCTCCCCAGAAGTGGGGCATCAAACTTTTTAATCTTAAGTACATTCAGGAGAGTCTCTTGAGTGAAGTGGGAGTCTTTCTTGACAGTTCTGTCTCACAGTCCCAACTGCACTTCGTTATTAAGTGTGAGGAATAATTCATCCTGTCGGGCTGACACTTCACCTGATAAGTGAATAAGAAGAATTAGTGTTTTTTTTAATGCTTTGAATTCCCTCAGTTGTAGAATTTATGCTGTTTCCTCTCTGTGTGACAGGTTAGAGCTGTCCTTCCCACCTCGTCACCTACATAGGCTATAATTTTTACTTCACCTTAATCTCTCTCACATTTTAACTCCTTAAACTCATTTCATAGCTTCGTTCGCTTTTCTCAGATAGCTATAAGATATCATGGAGGGATTCACAGTCTGCTTGTCATTCTCGTAGACTGAGGGACAAACACAGTTCCTCTGGAATGGTGGCTAACGTAACATAACTCATCCATGTCAACCAGATATCGTAAATTAATCTAGTCCCATGTGCCAGCATTTGGCTCATATCTCTCTAAACGCCTTCTATTCATATCCCATCCAGATGCCTTTTAAATGCAACTGTACTAGTCTCCTTCACATCATCAGCCCATTCCATAAACACACCATCCTCTGCATGAGGAAGTTGCCCCTTAGATCCCTTTTAAATCTTTCCCCTCTCACCTTAAACCTATGCCCTCTAGTTTTGAACTTGGCTACCATAGGGAAAACATCTTGTCTATTCACCCCTCATGATTTTATGAACCTCCATAAGATCACCCCTCAGCCTCCAATGCTCCAGGGAGAATGTTATTCTCACCTTAAACCTATGCCCTCCAGTTTTGCATTCTGTTACTCTTGGCTATTTACCCTATCCATGCCCCTCATGATTTTGTAAATGTCTATAAGGTCACCCCTCAGCCTCCGACGCTCCAGGGAAAACAGCCCGAGCCTGTTCAGCCTCTCCATGCAGCTCAGATCCTCAATCCCTGGCAGCATCTTTGTCAACCTTTTCTGAACCCTTTCAGGTTTTACAACGTCCTTGCTAAAGCTGGGGGATCAAAACTGAACACAGTATTCCAACAGTGGCCTCACCAATGTCCTGGACAGCTGCAACACGACCTCCCACATTAACATCAAAGCCCACTCTCCATGGATTTAGAAGACGGATCATTTCAAATCACCAGCTTGATTGGGGTGTGAAGCTGATCATGTGACGATGTTACAGAAAATAATTTGAAAGACTTTAATTCCACCCAGCCATAGATGCGAGAGAAAAGTCAGTTTTAGAGTACAGCGGTTACTATATTGACATATTGCTGCTCTGGGCTATTGTGTACTCAGATTGTACTGGATTGGTGTGAATTCAGACAGGATTGAAGAATTGTGGTACAGGGTTACTGTAGATTCAGATTATATTGAGACATCATTGCATTGGATTCCTGTACACACAGACTGTACTGAGATATCATTGCACTGCGTTCCTATGTTTTCAGACTGTGCTGAGGCCTCATTGCACTGGGTTATTGTGTTTTCAGACTATACTGAGGCCTCATTGCACTGGATTACTGTGTTTTCAGACTGTACTGAGGCATCATTTCACTGGGTTACTGTGTTCTCAGACTGTACTGAGGCCTCAATATACTGGGTTACTGTGTTTTCAGACTGTACTGAGGCCTCATTGTACTGGGTTACTGTGTTCTCAGACTGTATTGAGGCCTCATTGTACTGGGTTACTGTGTTTTCAGACTGTACTGAGGCCTTATTGTACTGGGTTACTGTGTTTTCAGACTGTACTGAGGTATTTCACTGGGTAACTGTGTTTACAGACTGTACTGAGGTATCATTGCACTGGGTTACTGTGTTTTCGGACTGTACTGAGGCCTCATTGCACTGGGTTACAGTGTTTTCAGACTGTACTGAGGCCTCATTGTACTGGGTTACTGTGTTTTCAGGCTGTACTGAGGCCTCATTGCACTGGGTTACTGTGTTTTCGGACTGTACCGAGGCCTCATTGCACTGGGTTACAGTGTTTTCAGACTGTACCGAGGCCTCATTGTACTGGGTTACTGTGTTTTCAGGCTGTACTGAGGCCTCATTGCACTGGGTTACTGTGTTTTCGGACTGTACCGAGGCCTCATTGTACTGGGTTACTGTGTTTTCGGACTGTACTGAGGCCTCATTGTACTGGGTTACTGTGTTTTCGGACTGTACTGAGGCCTCATTGCACTGGGTTACTGTGTTTTCAGACTGCACTGAGGCATCATTACACTGGGTTACTGTGTTTTCAGACTGTATTGAGGCATCATTGCATTAGGTTTCTGTGTTTTCAGACTGTACTGAGGCTTCATTGTACTGGATTACTGTGTTTTCAGACTGTACTGAGGCATCATTTCACTGGGTTACTGTGTTCTCAGACTGTACTGAGGCCTCGTTGTACTGGGTTACTGTGTTTTCAGGCTGTACTGAGGCCTCATTGCACTGGGTTACTGTGTTTTCGGATTGTACCGAGGCCTCATTGTACTGGGTTACTGTGTTTTCGGACTGTACTGAGGCCTCATTGCACTGGGTTACTGTGTTTTCAGACTGCACTGAGGCATCATTACACTGGGTTACTGTGTTTTCAGACTGTATTGAAGCATCATTGCATTGGGTTACTGTGTTTTCAGACTGTAATGAGGCATCATTTTACTGGGTTACTCTGTTTTCAGACTGTACTGAGGCATCACTGCACTGGGTTTCTGTGTTTTCAGACTGTACTGAGGCTTCATTGTACTGGATTACTGTGTTTTCAGACTGTACTGAGGCATCATTTCACTGGGTTACTGTGTTCTCAGACTGTACTGAGGCCTCAATATACTGGGTTACTGTGTTTTCAGACTGTACTGAGGCCTCATTGTACTGGGTTACTGTGTTTTCAGACTGTACTGAGGCCTTATTGTACTGGGTTACTGTGTTTTCAGACTGTACTGAGGTATTTCACTGGGTAACTGTGTTTACAGACTGTACTGAGGTATCATTGCACTGGGTTACTGTGTTTTCAGACTGTACTGAGGTATCATTGCACTGGTTATTGTTTTCAGACTGTACTGAGACGTTGCTGTACTGGAGTAGAGTTGGATCATATTTTAGAGTAATTTAGTTCAGACTGCGTTAGCCAGTGCAGTATTGAAAGATAAACGTCAGGTGAAGCAGGAAGGTATAGTAAATCAATGACCTCGAGTGAAAGATGGTGTCATTTATCAACACTTCAAGGAGGGTGGAAGTGACAACCTGTAACTGAGGAGCATCAATCTTCACATTAATGATGAGAGAGTATTAAACCCATTTAGGGACAATGTCTGTGCATTAGCACAGGACACACAGATAAAGTCTGCAACCCCCTACAACACCCACACAACTATGATTCATTTCAAAATGCAGATTCTCCATTGACACAGAGGCTGGGATTACATTGACACAAGACTCAATCCAGGAAGTGGGTGAACTGGTATAAAGGGTACCTGGTGTTACAATATCCACATGACTGACGAGTTACTCTCTGGCTACGGTTTTGACATTCCAGGCTTTCGGATTTTGCAATACAGGGTCACAGGGAGTGAGCAGGAGAATGGCATTCAGTGTCTTACCGATTTGCAGAGTCGGAACAGACCCAGTGGGCTGAATGGCCTCCCTCAGGGCTGAAACCATTCTGCCACTCTGGACAACAGAGAACTGAGGTAAAATACTGTCCGTGGAGGAACTTGAAAAGAACCTTTAACAATGAAGGAATGGCTCAGGAAAAGTATGGGCTGATGTGAAGTGTTCAGTGGGTAGCACCCTTAACTCTGGGTGACAGGAAGTTAAGGGTTCAAATCTTACATGAGTGACTCAAACATCTAACCTTTGCTGACTCCTGAGTGCATTACTGAGGGAGTGCTCCACTGCCTCAATGTAGACTTGTCTGCATTCTTCGGTGATATGTAAAGACCTTGTGGCTCTGTTTTAAAGAAGAGCAGATGAATTCACCCTGGTGTCTGAGACCAATATTTATCACTCAATGACACTGGCTTTTATCAGATTCTCTGCTTTCACTGCTTCACCCTGTGGACATTGGGCTGCAGTGTGTCCGACATTATTCACAGACACTGTAAAAAATCTTCAGGATGCTCCGAGGGGACGGTTAGTGAGATGTAAAAGCAAATGTATTCCTCTTTAAGATTCACAAATGTAACAAGCTACAGAAGTTCCTCTGGAAAGTTTGGCGTTATCCGATAATTGGTATTTTTCTGACAAGCCGTCTGTGACAAATCATCGGAACAATTATAGATCTGAGATCATCAGTTATGATAATTACAGACATTAACTGTCCTCCTCGTAGGAACTCACGGCTGCACAAGTTATCAAAGGTGCAGTGTAGCATCAGAGCACCGACTGCCTTCAGCTCTGACACCCAGGCTGCTGGATTACAGCTAGCATAGTGAGCAACAAACATCTCATGCATTTCAGAAGCAATCATAACGTCCCTGATCAAAAGTAGGCTTTAAATGGTTCAGTACTGCCAGTGAACAGACAGGAAACGGCACTCCAGCCTGTTATAAATATTAACTCACCTTTTCCCATCCTAACCATGTTCAGAACTAAAAGGTTTTGTTTAAGAGGAAGTTAAAAATACACACACACACACACACACAGCAAACATACACGAACATACACTTGATCTCTCCCTCTCTCTCACACACTTGATTTCTCTCTCTCACACACACATACACAGACACACATACACACACACACACACACACATACACAGACACACATACACACACACACATACACAGACAGGAAACAAAAACATAGCAAACACTCACACACTCATTCACACACAGCAAACACTCACACACACACATACACCCACACACAGCAAACACTCACACACACACATACACCCACACACAGCAAACACACACAGCAAACACACACACACACACACAGCAAACACTCACACACAGTAAACACACACACATACACACACACAGCAAACACTCACACACTCACACACAGCAAACACTCACACACAGCAAACACACACACAGCAAACACTCACACACACACAGAGCAAACACACACACACATACACACACAGCAAACACACACAGCAAACACTCACACACACACACACACACACGCAGCAAACACACACAGCAAACACACACACACAGCAAACACTCACACACACACACAGCAAACACTCACACACACATACACACACAGCAAACACACACAGCAAACACTCACACACACACAGCAAACACTCACACACAGCAAACACTCACACACACACACAGCAAACACTCACACACACATACACACACAGCAAACACACACAGCAAACACTCACACACACACACAGCAAACACTCACACACAGCAAACACTCACACACAGCAAACACACACACACACACACATCAAACACTCACACACACATACACACACAGCAAACACACACAGCAAACACTCACACACACATACACACACAGCAAACACACACAGCAAACACTCACACACACACGCACACAGCAAACACTCACACACAGCAGTCACACACACACACAGCAAACACTCACACACAGCAAACACTCACACACACACAGCAAACACTCACATAGCAAACACTCATACACAGCAAACACTCACACCCAGCAGACTCACACACTCAAATACACAGCAAACACTCACTCACACAGCAAACACTCACACACACAGCAAACACACACTCACAGCAAATACACACACACTCACACTCATACACGCACACAGCAAACACACACACATACACACACAGCAAACACACACACACAGCAAACACACACACACAGCAAACACCCTCACACAGCACACGTACACACAGCAAACACTCACACACAGCAACACACACACACACAGCAACACACACTCACACGCATACACACACAACAAACACTCACACACACAGCAAACACTCACACACACATACACACACACACACAGCAAACACACACACAGCAAACACTCGCACACACATACACACACACACACACACAGCAAACACACACACAGCAAACACTCACACACACACACACACACACAGCAAACACTCACATAGCAAACACTCACACACACACAGCAAACACTCACATAGCAAACACTCATACACAGCAAACACTCACACCCAGCAGACTCACACACTCAAATACACAGCAAACACTCACACACACAGCAAACACACACACACACACAGCAAACACACACACAGCAAACACTCACACACACATACACACACACACACACACACACACAGCAAACACACACACAGCAAACACTCACACACACACACACACACACAGCAAACACTCACATAGCAAACACTCATGCACAGCAAACACTCACACCCAGCAGACTCACACACTCATATACACAGCAAACACTCACACACACAGCAAACACTCACACACACATACACACACAGCAAACACACACTCACAGCAAATACACACACACTCACACTCATACACACACACAGCAAACACACACACATACACACACAGCAAACACACACACACAGCAAACACACACACACACAGCAAACACTCACACACAGCACACATACACACAGCAAACACTCACACACAGCAACACACACTCACACGCATACACACACACAGCAAACACACACACACAGCAAACACTCACACACACATACACACACACACACAGCAAACACACACACAGCACTCACACACACATACATACACACACACACACACACACACAGCAAACACACACACAGCAAACACTCACACACACACACACAGCAAACACTCACATAGCAAACACTCATACACAGCAAACACTCACACCCAGCAGACTCACACACTCATATACACAGCAAGCACTCACTCACACAGCAAACACTCACACACAGCACTTACACACACACTCACACATACACACAACTCACACACACACCACACACTCACACCCTCTCTCTCACACACACACACACACACACACACTGCTTAATGCATGTTCAAATCCATTCCCCAGATTTTCTCACACCAGTGCTCCTGATACTAACCTCCCACTCCTGGAGGACTGTATAACCAGGCTGCACATCCCAATGCATTTGTTCATGCCCTGGGCTGAAAGAATAAACTTACATCTCGATGGAGTCTGTCCAGCTGGCCGAGTGGTTTACTCACAGCGGCATGCTCTCAGTGTCAGTGGCTGCGTTTGAGGGTATCCAATCTTTTCAAACAAAGCTAAATATCACCAGACGGAGAGATGTTGCCTCTGTGAATGAATACCTTGGATTACAGTCTGTCCTATGACACACTTTTCCCTCAGTGTAATATCCTGGATTACAGTCTGTCCTATTACACACTTTTCCCTCAGTGTAATACCCTAGATTACAGTCTGTCCTATTACACATTTTTCCCTCAGCGTAATATCCTGGATTACAGTCTGTCCTACTACACACTTTTCCCTCAGTGTAATATCCTGGATTGCAGTCTGTCCTATTACACACTTTTCCCTCAGCTTAATACCCTGGATTACAGTCTGTCCTATTACACACTTTTCCCTCAGCGTAATACCCAGGATTACAGTCTATCCTATTACACACTTTTCCCTCAGCGTAATACCTTGGATTACAGTCTGTCCTATTACACACTTTTCCCTCAGTGTAATATCCTGGATTACAGTCTGTCCTATTACACACTTTTCCCTCAGTGTAATATCCTGGATTACAGTCTGTCCTATTACACTCTTTTCCCTCAGTGTAATATCCTGGATTGCAGTCTGTCCTATTACACACTGTTTCCTCAGTGTAATATCCTGGATTACAGTCTGTCCTATTACACACTTTTCCCTCAGTGTAATATCCTGGTTTACAGTCTGTCCTATTACACACTTTTCCCTCAGTGTAATATCCTGGATTACAGTCTGTCCTATTACACACTTTTCCCTCAGTGTAATATCCTGGATTACAGTCTGTCCTATTACACTCTTTTCCCTCAGTGTAATATCCTGGATTGCAGTCTGTCCTATTACACACTGTTTCCTCAGTGTAATATCCTGGATTACAGTCTGTCCTATTACACACTTTTCCCTCAGTGTAATATCCTGGATTACAGTCTGTCCTATTACACACTTTTCCCTCCGTGTAATATCCTGGATTTCAGTCTGACCTATTACACACTTTTCCCTCAGCGTAATACCCTGGATTACAGTCTGTCCTATTACACACTTTTCCCTAGGTGTAATATCTTAGATTACAGTCTGTCTTATTACACACTTTTCTCTCAGTGTAATACGCTGGATTACAGTCTGTCTTATTACACACTTTTCCCTCAGTGTAATATCCTGGATTACAGTATGTCCTATTACACACTTTTCCCTCAGCGTAATACCCTGGATTACAGTCTGTCCTATTACACACTTTTCCCTCAGTGTAATATCCTGGATTACAGTCTGTCCTATTACACACTTTTCCCTCAGTGTATTACCCTGAATTACAGTCTATCCTATTACACACTTTTCCCTCAGCGTAATAAACTGGATTACAGTCTGTCCTATTACACACTTTTCCCTCAGTGTAATATCCTCGATTACAGTCTGTCCTATTACACACTTTTCCCTCAGCGTAATATCCTGGATTTCAGTCTGTCCTATTACACACTTTTCCCTCAGCTGAATACCCTGGATTACAGTCTGTCCTATTACACACTTTTCCCTCAGAATAATATCCTAGATTACAGTCTGTCCTATTACACACTTTTCCCTCAGTGTAATGTCCTGGATTTCAGTCTGACCTATTACACACTTTTCCCTCAGCGTAATACCCTGGATTACAGTCTGTCCTATTACACACTTTTCCCTAGGTGTAATATCTTAGATTACAGTCTGTCCTATTACACACTTTTCTCTCAGTGTAATACGCTGGATTACAGTCTGTCTTATTACACACTTTTCCCTCAGAGTAATATCCTGGATTACAGTATGTCCTATTACACACTTTTCCCTCAGCGTAATACCCTGGATTACAGTCTGTCCTATTACACACTTTTCCCTCAGTGTAATATCCTGGATTACAGTCTGTCCTATTACACACTTTTCCCTCAGTGTATTACCCTGAATTACAGTCTATCCTATTACACACTTTTCCCTCAGCGTAATAAACTGGATTACAGTCTGTCCTATTACACACTTTTCCCTCAGTGTAATATCCTCGATTACAGTCTGTCCTATTACACACTTTTCCCTCAGCGTAATATCCTGGATTTCAGTCTGTCCTATTACACACTTTTCCCTCAGCTTAATACCCTGGATTACAGTCTGTCCTATTACACACTTTTCCCTCAGAATAATATCCTGGATTACAGTCTGTCCTATTACACACTTTTCCCTCAGTGTAATGTCCTGGATTGCAGTCTGTCCTATTACACACTTTTCCCTCAGTGTAATATCCTGGATTACAGTCTGTCCTATTACACACTTTTCCCTCAGAGTAATATCCTGGATTACAGGCTGTCCTATTACACACTTTTCCCGCGGTGTAATATCCTAGATTACAGTCTGTCCTATTACACACTTTTCCCTCAGTGTAATATCCTGGATTACAGTCTGTCCTATTACACACTTTTCCCTCAGAGTAATATCCTGGATTACAGGCTGTCCTATTACACACTTTTCCCGCGGTGTAATATCCTAGATTACAGTCTGTCCTATTACACACTTTTCCCTCAGTGTAATATCCTGGATTACAGTCTGTCCTATTACACACTTTTCCCTCAGTGTAATACCTTGGATTACAGTCTGTCCTATTACACACTTTTCCCTCAGTGTAATATCCTGGATTGCAGTCTGTCCTATTACACACTTTTCCCTCAGTGTAATATCCTGGATTACAGTCTGTCCTATTACACACTTTTCCCTCAGTGTAATATCCTGGATTGCAGTCTGTCCTATTACACACTTTTCCCTCAGTGTAATATCCTGGATTACAGTCTGTCCTATTACACACTTTTCCCTCAGTGTAATATCCTGGTTTACAGTCTGTCCTATTACACACTTTTCCCTCAGCGTAATATCCTGGATTGCAGTCTGTCCTATTACAGACTTTTCCCTCAGCGTAATACCTTGGATTACAATCTGTCCTATTACATACTTTTCCCTCGGTGTAATATCCTAGATTACAGTCTGTCCTATTACACACTTTTCCCTCAGTGTAATACCCTGGATTAATGTCTGTCCTATTACACACTTTTCCCTCAGTGTAATACCCTGGATTACAGTCTGTCCTATTACACACTTTTCCCTCAGTGTAATACCCTGGATTACAGTCTGTCCTATTACACACTTTTCCCTCAGCGTAATACCTTGGATTACAGTCTGTCCTATTACACACTTTTCCCTCAGTGTAATATCCTGGATTACAGTCTGTCCTATTACACACTTTTCCCTCAGTGTAATACCCTGGATTACAGTCTGTCCTATTACACACTTTTCCCTCAGTGTAATATCCTGGATTACAGTCTGTCCCATTACACACTTTTCCCTCAGTGTAATACCCTGGATTACAGTCTGTCCTATTACACACTTTTCCCTCAGTGTAATACCCTGGATTACAGTCTGTCCTATTACACACTTTTCCCTCCGTGTAATATCCTGGATTACAGTCTGTCCTATTACACACTTTTCCCTCAGCGTAATACCCTGGATTACAGTCTGTCCTATTACACACTTTTCCCTCAGTGTAATATCCTGGATTATAATCTGTCTCAACTCACTAACTGGTGAAAATTATTGATTCCAAGTAAGAAAATTGAAGAAAATGAATATCTCTCTGGGGGTTTACTATTGAGAGCTTCTTTGAGAAAGTGAGCCAATGACTTGTTGAGTGTGCAGACCTCCTGATGGAGTATTGAGCCCACTGACTTCAGGTAGAAAATTATCGTCACAGTGCCACTGTTACTCTCATGGTTATAAGGAATGGATTTCCACCAAGTGTATGTGCTCCCTATCCCTCTGGCGTAACCCTGTGCATTTGGAAGATAAACACCAGACAACACCAGCCTCTGTGGGTGAATACCCTCATTGGTGCGTGAATCACATTTGTGAACAAGATGCTAAATTGACAGAACACCAAGATTTGTTCAGGGTGGAGTCAATACAATAGGAAGTCTTTGTTTGGTCTAGTGACTCGATCTATTCTTGAATGGGTGAAAGTGAGGACTGCAGATGCTGGAGAAAAGAGTCAAGATTAGAGTGGTGCTGGAAAAGCACAGCAGGTCAGGCAGCATCCGAGGAGCAGGAAATTCAACGTTTCGGACAAAAGCCCTTCATCAGAAATGGAGGTAGGGTGCCTCCAGGGTGGAGAGATAAACGGGAGGGGGGTGGGGCTGGGGAGAAGGTAATCAAGAGTGCAATAGCTCGATGGAAGGGGGGATGGAGGTGATAGGTCAAAGAGGAGGGTGGGGGAAGGTAGCCAAGAGTACAATAGGTGAATGGGGGTGGGGACGAAGGTGATAGGTCAGAGAGGAGGGTGGAGGGGATAGGCGGGAAGGGAAATTGGCAGATAGGACAGGTCAGGAAGATGGTGCTGAGCTGGAAGGTTGGAACTTGGGTGAGGTGGGGGAAGGGGAAATGAGGAAACTGGTGAAGACCCCCCTTCCTGGCACCTTTCCCCTGCCACCGCAGGAATTGCAAAACCTGTGCCCACACCTCCTCCCTCACCTCCATCCAAGGCCCTAAAGGAGCCTTCCACATCCATCAAACTTTTACCTGCACATCCACCAATATCATTTCTTGTACCCGTTGCTCCCGATGCAGTCTCCTCTACACTGGGGAGACTCCTAGCAGAGCACTTTAGGGAACATCTCCGAGACACCCGCACCAATCAACTCCACTGCCCTGTGGCCCAACATTTCAACTCCCCCTCCCACTCTGCCGCTTCCTTCACCGCCGCTCCCTCACCACCAGACGCCTGGAGGAAGAACGCCTCATCTTCCGCCTCGGAACACTTCAACCCCAGGGCATCAATGTGGACTTTACCAGTTTCCTCATTTCCCCTCCCCCCACCTCACCCCAGTTCCAACCTTCCATCTCAGCATCGTCCCCATGACCTGTCCCACCTGCCTACCCCCCTTCCCACCTACCCACTCCACCCTCCTCTCTGACCTATCACCTCCATCCCCACCCCCATTCACCTATTGCACTCTTTGCTACCCTCTCCCCAGCCCTACCCTCCTCTCATTTATCTCTCCATCCTGGAGGCTCCATTCCTGATGAAGGGTTTTTGACCGAAACGTCGATTCTCCGGCTCCTCTGATGCTGCCTGACCTGCTGTGCTTTTCCAGCACCACTCTAATCTTGAATCTATTCTTGAATGGTTAAGTGGCATTTATCGATAAGAAAGACAATTTTTCTGATGTCTGCAGCCCTCTCACTTCTCTGCTGTGACTCTGGGGCTAGTTTGGAGGATAGAGTCATGTCTCTCTGTGGGTGGGGTTCTGGCGCCACATGGTGGAATTAACAGGAATTGCGGTCTCCTGCTGGAGAGTTGTCAACTGTTGCCACCTCGTGGACATGTGAGTGAATGGCAGTTGAATCATTTACTTTGTGTTTGACCAAATGCATTCCGAGGAGTCTGACTGAACTCCTGGGCAAGGAACAAGTGGGGAACTCTCAGACTGTCCTGGTCAGGGACAGAGTCTCAGAGGGATTGGGTGTCCAAGATGAAGAGGAAGCACTTGGAGCCGAGGAAGTGGAAACCACCGAAGTGGCGGAGAGTCACAAATGTAGGCAGTAGTAAGCTGGACAGAAAGGAGTCAATTCAATGGGGCAGGAATGGGCTGAAATGCAGGGGTGGCCAATACAGACTTGTTTGCGGATTTTGGGAAGGAAATAGAATCAAGCCATTTGAGGTTAGGGAGGTAGAGATGTGGCTGGAGGTAGAGATGAGGTTAGTGCTATAGTTTGTGAGTATGTGGTGCTGTAGAGAAGGTAGGAGGCAGGATCAGCAATGTGGGATTCACCTGTTCAGTGGAGGTTGTAACACCAGTGCTCAGTTGTCCTTATATGGATTCAATCCTGCATTGCACTACCCTCATAGAGTTCGTACACCATGTGGTCCACCTGTACTGTACTCTTACGGTTGCTTTACTTAGCTATTTGTCCCATAACAGACTCGGCTACATTGGTACTGCCTCTATCTTAGCTGGGAGTAAAGGAAAAGTCACCATATTCCCAGAGGGCTGCTGCCGTATCACAGAGAGACAACTGGTGGTGTGTTTAATCTGAGGATTAGTGGGCGGCACGGTGGCACAGTGGTTAGCACTGCTGCCTCACAGCGCCTGTAGACCCGGGTTCAATTCCCGACTCAGGCGACTGACTGTGTGGAGTTTGCACATTCTCCCCGTGTCTGCGTGGGTTTCCTCCGGGTGCTCCGGTTTCCTCCCACAGTCCAAAGATGTGTGGGTCAGGTGAATTGGACAAGCTAAATTGCCCGTAGTGTTAGGTAAGGGGTAAATGTATGGGTGGGTTGCGCTTCGGCGGGTCGGTGTGGACTTGTTGGGCCGAAGGGCCTGTTTCCACACTGTAAGTCTAATCTAATCTAATCTAATCACGACATTTCAGGCAAGGGGTAAGGTCAGGATAGCAGTAACCACCAGCCAGTATGGGAATTGAACCCACACTGTTGGCATCAATCTGCATCCCAAAGCAACTAACTGATCCCTAGCTAAGAGGAACAGTTGTCTGACTATCAGTGAGTCCTGAAAATGTGTTGCTGGAAAAGCGCAGCAGGTCAGGCAGCATCCAAGGAGCAGGAGAATCGACCTTTCGGGCATAAGCCCTTCTTCAGGAATGAGGAAAGTGTGTCCAGCAGGCTAAGATAAAAGGTAGGGAGGAGGGACTTGGGGGAGGGGCGATGGAGATGCGATAGGTGGAAGGAGGTCAAGGTGAGGGTGATAGGCCGGAGTGGGGTGGGGGCGGAGAGGTCAGGAAGAAGATTGTAGGTTAGGAAGGCGGTGCTGAGTTCAAGGGATTTGACTGAGACAAGGTGGGGGGAGGGGAAATGAGGAAACTGGAGAAATCTGAGTTCATCCCTTGTGGTTGGAGGGTTCCTAGGCAGAAGATGAGGCGCTCTTCCTCCAGCCGTCGTGTTGCTATGGTCTGGCGAAGGAGGAGTCCAAGGACCCGCATGTCCCTGGTGGAGTGGGAGGGGGAGTTGTAGTGTTGAGCTACAGGGCGGTTGGGTTGGTTGGTCCGGGTGTCCCAGAGGTGTTCTCTGAAACGTCCTATCAGTGAGTCCTATCAACTGCCTATTTAAATTCTAAAGTACGGGATGTCAATTACAGCTCTCTGGTACAATTCTCCCATTCCTCTGCTGATATCAGAAGCCCATGAGCTGGATTACTATCATATCCATCCCCTTGATGCTATGAGTGCTCCCCAGCTTTTCAGCGGGTTTGACAATAATGGTCAGATCAGACCTAAGAAAACAGAGTTAAGAGGGATGCAGGTTAGGATGGGTGAGGGAGCAGAGATACTGGGGGTGGTTCACATCACAGCAGCAGTTCCCAGTGGAACAAACAAGAGAGGGTAAGAGGTCAGATGGTGAGATCCAGGTGGAGAGAGGGTGCTAGAGATGAATGGATGAATGAGTGATTGAATGAAATGAATGAATGAAAGGTGCGGGAAAAGAGTTGGAGGTGACAGAATGTTCTTGAAAGTCACTGAGTTGGGATGTCAGAGGCTAAAACCGAGACTTCTGTTCAGGACCAGGCATTCAGGGTCAGGGAGGAGAAGGATGATCAGAGGACGGTGTTGTGAATACCTAGCAAGGGTTGAACTTTGAGGAAGAGATGCTATTGGAGGGATGCTGGCATTAATGTCAAATCTTCCGAACCAAAGGGAAGTTTTTGTTATCATTAAAATGCTAAGTGGGGAGGGGAGGAATGATCTGAAACTGGGATGTCGAAAGGGACAGCTTTGAGATCGAGTACGTCACTGCTGTTTAGAGGGAGAGGTCAAGGATGGGCATGTTGCAGTGCGTGGCTTTAACAGTGGCAAGATCTTAGCATGTGGCAATGTCAGCAGTTTGAGGAATTCTGGATGCCTAGGAGACGCCTGCAATCCTGGGTGGACCAGGAACACAAAGCATTGGTGGGGGGGTGGGGGGAGTGGATCTTTGGTTTGAATCCAGGCGGAGTAAGCATGAGCCAGAGACAGCTGCAAAGCAAGAAGAAGATGTGGCTGTTTTTATCAGAGCCAAAATCTGACAAACCCTCAAACTCTGACAGCTTGCATCTCAGCTTCTTATAAAAGGTGATGGTGGAGTCAATACTGTAGGTGGGCTGCTCGCAATTTTCTAAAATCCACTAGATTCTGGAAAGGTCCCCGGTCAGTTGGAAAATTAAATGAAGCGAGTCCATTCAAAAACGGAGTGAGACAGAAACAGAAAACTACCGACCGGCTACATAATAATTGCTGGATTCTAGCATGAATAAGGGTTATGGCTAGGTATTTAAAAGCACTCAACATGACCTGGGAGAGTCGTCATAGCTTTGTAACTGGGAAACTGTGTTTGACCAACGTATTGGAGTTTTTGTTTGACGAAGTACCAGCAGGTAAAGGAGAACCAGTAAATGTGGTATATTTAGATTTCCAAAATGTGCTTGCTAAAGTGACACACCAATGTTTACTACAAAATAGGGGCTTATGGGAAAGGAACTAATTGAACAGCATGGATAGGGGATACATCAGGTAACAGGAAGCAGACAGTTGGGATAAAAGTGTTCTTTTCTGGTTGGAAAAATGCAATTAGTGGAAAGTAACAGAAGTCAGTGCTGAGGCTTGAACTCTAATTACAATCTTTATCGATGACTTGGATTGAAGCAACAAGTGCCTAGTTGCTACATTTGCCGATAACATTGTTCCACTCCAATCCTGCTCTTCGACAGCGAGGAAGAGCTCTCTATTTCGGACAGGAGGTTCTGATGACAGGTCCCACAAAAATGCAAAGCAAACATTCAATCCAACTGAGTCCTTGAAGAGTAGGTTAGTTGGTGGAAAGCAAAACGCACCTCATTTTTCACAGGGGAAGTTTGCGCTATCCTCTGCAGTGTTCAATGTCAAGCAGCACTGCAGCCACTCTGCCAGCTCCTGTGAAAGGGTAAATACTTAGGGTAAGTGTAGGGTGCCAGGTCAGTGCTAAGGCTGAGTCAGGGTGAGGTATGATGCCAGATGGGCAAGGGGCTGTGTCATGTCCTGGGGTTAAGGAGGTGTCAACTCCCAGAGGGGAAGGGATGTCAGCTCCTGGTCATCGATGGCGTGTTGGGTCCCAGCTGAGGGATGGGGTGGGGAGTGGAACTGGGGAGAGTGGTTGTTCGGTCCTGGAATAGGAAGGAGGGAGGCAGGATATAGGGTTACAGGGGATATTAGTTCTAGTGGTTCTGTTGGGGGGTGGTATGGTGATTGGTCCCAGGGGATGACTGGAATGTCCAGAGGTAGAGGATGGTGTAGGGTCAAGAGTCTGGGGAGTGGACGGGTCTCAGAGAGCTGTAATTGGGGTTGGGAGGGGTAAGTTGTTGGGCGGGTCAGTTTAATAGTTAGTTAGGAGTTAGACTAGGTTTTCAATTGTGTAACTTTTCCAAAACAATTATTTACTAAGCTACAGTGGAACCACCTGAATTCTCTAATTAAATGAAAACTTGTGCGTTTTGAGTCATACGTGATACATAGGAGAATGGTTGTGGTTGTTGGAGGTCAGTCATCTCAGCTCCAGGACATCTCTGCAGGAGTTCCTCAGGGTAGTGTCCTCAGCCTAACTGCTTCATCAATGAATTTCCCTCCCTCACAAGGTCAGAAGTGGGGATGTTCACTAATAATTGCACCATATTCAGCATCAACTCAGATAATGAAGCAGTTCATGTTCAAATGCAACAGGAGCTGGACAATACTCAGGCTTGGTCTAACATTCACGCCACACAAATACCAGGCTATGCCCACCTCCATTAAGAGACAATTTAACCTCTGCTTCTTGATATTCAATAGTGTTACCATTACTGAATCCCTCAGTATCAACATCCTTGGGGTTATCAAAAGAGCTGGCAAGTCATGTTAAAATTGTACAGACTTTGGTTCGGCTGCATTTAGAATACTGTGTACAGTTCTGGTCGCCACATTACCAAAAGGATGTGAACGCTTTGGAGAGGGTGCAGAGAAGGTTTATGAGGATGTTGCCTGGTATGGAAGGTGCTAGCTACGAAGAGAGATTGAGTAGGTTAGGATTGTTTTCATTAGAAAAAAGGAGATTGGGTGGGGGAGGAGACCTGATGGAGATCTACAAAATCATGAAGGATATAGACAGGGTAGATAGAGATAACCTTTTTCCCAGGGTGAGGGATTCAATAATGAGAGGTCACACATTCAAAGTAAGAAGTGAAAAGTTTAAGGAGGATATACATGGCAAGTACTTTGCACAGAGGGTGGTAGGTGCCTGGAACACATTGCCAGCAGAGGTGGTAGAGGCAGGCACAGTAGATTCATTTAAGGTGCTTCTGGACAGATGCACGAGTAGATGGGGAGCAGAGGGATACAGATCCTTAGGAACTGGGCGACAGGTTTAGACAGTGAATTTGGATTGGCTCAGGCTTGGAGGGCTGAAGGGGCTGTTCCTGGGCTGTAAATTTTCTTTGTTCTTTGTTCTAAAAACTCAACTGGACTCACCACATAAACAAAGTAGCCACTAGAGCTAATCAGAAGCTAGGATTACCACAGCGAGTAACTTACCCCTGACTCTCCAAAACGTATCCATCATCTACACGGCACAAGTCAGGAGTGTGATGGAATACTCTCCACTTGCCCTGGATGGTGCAGCCCCAACACCACTCAAGAAGCTTGACACCATCCAGGACAAAGCAACCCACTTGATTGGTACCACATCCACAAACATACACTCCGTCCCTCACTGATTCTCAGTAGCAGCAGTGTGTACTATCTACAAGATGCACTGCAGAAATTCACCAAAGATCCTCAGACAGCACCTTCCAAACCCACGACCACTTCCATCTAGAAGGACAAGGGCAGCAGATACATGGGAGCACCACCCCCTGCAAGTTGCTTTTCAAGCCACTCACCATCCTGACCTGGAAATGTATCGCCAATCCTTCGCTGTTGCTCGGTCAAAATCCTGGAACTCCCTCCCTAATGGCATTGTGGGTCCACCTACAGCACACGGACTGCAGCAGTTCAACCACCATCTCGATGGCAACTAGGGACTGGCAATAAATACTGGCCAGCCAGCAATGCCCACATCTCATGGGTAAACAACAAAATGGATACATTTGCAGGGGAATTCTCCTACAGAATCTTCAATTTCCCAGGAATTTCCATTGATTCTGTTCATCAGAGATTTTTTAGGGTCCCCATCTAAACTGCAGATGGTCATCAGAAAATCCAGGCCATTACATACTGCTCACAAGTGCAGGTCCCTGTCTAAGTTGGGAGATGTGGAGAGTCCATTGATCAGAGCCAAGAGCCGCCCTCCTCTGCCACTAGAGGGCAATAATTGACACACAAGTAGCTGAGAGGAGACAGTTGAGTCATTTTTATTTCTAAAACCTTTCCAATCGCCAGATGGCACAGATTTGGGGTTGCCAACCTCCACACATGATCCAGGGAATCTCCTGGAATGGAATAAGGGAACAAACTCCAAAGACACTCCTGCAATTGAGTCTGGAGAGAACTACAGTTATTATTTTCCCTCACTACATTTAGTCTCTCAGCAACTGAGCAGTGGAATAGAGCCCAGGAAGGATAGAGGGCTTTCTGGAGTGCAGTGGATTATGGGCAATCTTACCTCCATTATTCATATTGTGGTTAAGGGTGCAATGGTCGGAGACAAATTTTCATGTAATAAAACCTCTCAAGAGTGTGGTCAAACAGAAGTTGGCAAACCTGGCATCGGGTTGCTTTAGAAATCTGGATTGTTGGGTGTTCTATCTGAACAATGAGAGAGCTATTTGACTATGGAAGCATCATAGCTGAGGTCAATTCCATAGGAACCTGCAAATCTTCCAATAGGAATGACACGGAGGTGGACCCTGAGCCTGGCTGGTTTTTTTCCCCATTCTTATAGTAAGAATCACTGGGCCCCAAAATTCCTAGGGCTCCAGTCCACCTGCAGAGATTTACCTAGCTGTTAACCAGGCTGGGCTCTCACTCCATCTCAAATGTCATTGCCTCAGGAGGACAATTTTTTGGCACCTCCCTGGATGAGGGTCCAGGATTATCCCAGGGACAAGGCTTCATAATGTCAAAAGGGTGAAGTAGAGACAAATGAGGTTTTGGTTTTCGCTCTTTGAAGGGAGCATGTATTTTTTAGAAGATTATTTCTTGTACAGTGAGGTCAAAAAAGCCTTTCCAAAAAAAGCATGGGACTTAAGCGAAATTACTCGATCAGCTACCTGGCTGGTTAAGTGCTGAATTTTTACTACATTGAGTTTGGTCATTTAGCAGAGGACAATCATTCATTTTCAGAGGTCTCTGGGCTATGAGAGTTAAAGTGATGGAAAGCTCCAGGTCAGGTGAGCTGGGAAGAAATCTCAAGCTATTCCAGCAGTCCAAGGAAGAGAGCTGGAAAAAGTCAATTTGTTAGTCTGTCTTTATTTGTCTCTGAGAGACACAGAAAGATTTGAATCTGGTTGAAGAATAGGAAGTCAGTTAGGTAAGAAATGTTGATGGGAAGGTAGGACTGACACTGCTACGAGGTTGAGTGGCTGTAAAAGATGGTGTTGGAAAAGAGACTGAATCTTCCTTTTGCTGTTTCTGTTAAGATGTTTTTCTAAATTGTCAAATATATAAGAAGTTTTGTTTTCTTTGTGTAACAAACATTATTTAATTGCAAATGCATGGGGTTAGCCACACATGAATATGTTCAGCGATTGACCACAATGGTCACCAAAGTAAAAGCAAAACTTCATTCATCAAGTCAGGTTTAATTCTGAGATCAGACTTGTCTAATATTAGCATCAGAACAACACAAGGGAACCTTAGATGAGATGCCTCCGTCTAACAGTTCAGAATCAGTGGAACATATTTACTCAGATTTTCCGATGGCCACAGTGATTATTCTATCACAGGTGAACACCACACTCAGGAAACCTGCAGAATTCCCACTCTCCAAAGAAATAGCCCAGAAAATTTAAAACCCTGTTGGGCAGTTCTTCTTCACCTGGAACACTCCAAAGGTATCAATTAAAATTAAAGAATCAGGAGTTATACGACGAAATTTAGTAGCTACTCAGGAAAAGTTAGGTTATTAAATCCTCAGTCTGACCCCTGATTAACTATTCCACTGACTGTAGTGACTGTAGCCAGGTGGGCCTCATAGCATATGAGTTCCCTGATTGGGTGGGGCTGTTAATCTGGCCCAATCAGAGAGCCCTGGCTGACAGAGATAAACAGGAGTGTCAGAGGCTCTGTTCACTCTGAGAGCTGGCTCTGTGAGAGTTGGATCAACGTTAAGGACTCCCTACTTATAAACAGATTGGTGACAGGATACCGGCCTCTGGGGAGTTATTTCACTATATGTATTTCACACGCCCTGAATTACACCTCCTTCACACTAATACAATCCCCCCCAGACAATGACCTGATTAACCCTCCCCCACAGCCCAAAGCCCCTGCCACACACACCCCCTGGGCCTGTTCCCCATCCCCCATTCTGGAACTAACATAGGAAAAAAAGGATGTCAGAACTTCATCTTGATGTAATATCATTCACAACCTCTTGGAAGCACTTTACATAAGTATTTTCAAAGTGTAGCCCCTGCACTTGATGGCCAAAACTATTAATTTGCAGAGGCCCCATCACTGTTCTTCATAACATGTCTAGGGGGAACAATCTTCCAGAAGTCAAAAAACCCAAGCAGCTGCTCCTTGTCATTTGGGAGGTCTTGAAAAACGAAAATGGTTTTGTCACATCAGAGCAAGGTTTTACAAATAACATTTTCACGAGTGTGCTCCTAAACTCGACAGAGATGTAGAGAATTCCTCTTTCTTGTTGTAAAACAGCCAACTCCCCTTGTCTGGATGGAAAGCAGGAAGAGTGAGTTCATTCTGATCATGTCAACAGCTGGCAGACAAGACAAAAGGTTCCTCTTCCCAATTTCCTCAATCTATTAGTGTTTGGTGTAGCCCACAATGGTGGGGAAGTGAAACTTCAGTCTACCCACAGCTGCCACTAACTTTCAAATACAGCCTCAAGTGATGTGGACCACAATCCTCAACCATGTCCCAAATCTGACCTTCGCAAAAGAAATTCTTTAATCAGAAGGCCAAGCTTGCAGGGTAAGTCGGTGGCTGGTGGTGGTGCAGCAA
Organism: Hemiscyllium ocellatum; assembly: GCF_020745735.1. Classification (NCBI taxonomy): domain Eukaryota; kingdom Metazoa; phylum Chordata; class Chondrichthyes; order Orectolobiformes; family Hemiscylliidae; genus Hemiscyllium; species Hemiscyllium ocellatum. Next base: position 65,525,661 of record NC_083414.1, read on the forward strand.
GGATGGAGCTATTTCAGGGGAGACTGTATAAATCGTGGAGTTTACCCATCAGGGAAAGAACAGCACCAAGATAGGTCCCACAAAACACCAACAGCACGTGTAAAGACTCAGAGGATCCAAATGGCAAGGATTGAGGGGTAGAATTGGTTCAACTCCATAGTTTGGTCACTCCATTGTTGTAAACTCTGAAAAAGTTAATGCAAACGTTTCATTAAACTCCAGTGGATTTGAGTGGAGAGTCTGGCAGTCTTGCATGAGGTCCTGATGGAATCATAAGTGATACTTTGGTTCCTGGTAGTCTTGCATAATTGAACCTAACTAGTCAACATTAATGGTACCAATTGTTACCATGCAATAAGCTACACGTCTTTTTCTTTCTTTATTCAATTTCCACGACCTAGAAGAAAAGAAACACCAGGGTGGTCAGTGACAAGCAGTGCCCTTCACATCAAAGGGCAATGCTACATGATCAAAAAAGTGAAGGAAAGGGTAGGGATTAAATCAAAATAGAGTTGGAGGGGAAATAAAGCACTCCACTCTCTGCAGTGCCCCACCTCTCTGTGAACAGTTCAAGGGAGTTGGTAGACACTGCGTGCTCTTTCTCCAGGGACACCTGGGCTCGGACATAGCCGCGGAAGGGGGGGACAGGGAATCAGCCATAATAACCTTCTCCACGGCCCGCTGCCTGGACCTGTTTACGGCCAGATTGGCCAGGCCCAGGAGCAGACCCACGACGAGATTGCAATAAGCTACATTGTGTTACTTAAGTGAAGTGTCTCTTTTTGGTAAGACTCACAAAGTGGCCTGTATTCTGCCACTGATAATTACACGCATCTTTCATCTCAATTTCAAAAGGAGATTGGTGGGAGCATTTTAACCTCCAGAGCCCAAGATGACATGGTGATAACAGGCACTGCTGCAAATATGCCTCAAGGTATTAATGGTGGAGACCCATCAAGGAGAAAACATTCCGCTGTAGGTAAGTGAGTTTCCCACATTAAAAATATTCCTGCTTTTGAAGATTTGAGCAGTAACATAGCAGTGAAATGTGCAAATCAACAAACAGTCACTTGTGGGAGCAGCATCAGAGTCAAAGTAACACTTTGGACATAAACCTCCACCTCATATTTGGTAAGAGGTGCAGAAAAAAAATGGCAGGCCTAAGAAAAGAGTAACAACAAGCCACATTGGGAAGGGACAGACTCCTTACAGAAGAAGACTCTAAGGGGATGATTGTGAAGTCCAGGAGTAAAATCCAGTGGGAAAGAAGGACAAAGATTACAGCAATCATAGAAAGGAACAGGTTGGAAAATCCAGAAGGGACAGAGAGTAATCGCTGTTCTTCACCATCAAGATATGCTTTATGAGGTCATCAGAGCAAGGGCCAACAAATTCACTTCTGCTAAGACCACAGCGTTAGAAAAGCTGTGGTGTTTATTTAGGCAGCAGAAGGGCAAATTTGAAAGGTTTGAAGGAAAAAACTAACTGAAGAATAAATTTAATCTGCAAATTTTAGCAGGATGATTTATTAAAGCCACAGTCACAGAAATTTTATTTTAGAAGGTTAAATGTTGTGAAAGAAGGGAAACTATCCATTTTGGCCTTGAAGCAATGGGAAGCTTCTGTCTTGACTATAGAGGAGTAAACAATCTCCAAGATGTGGGAAACCTATGTTTTGGTCATTAAGACAAGTCAGGAAAACTTTAGTCAGCCGTGCAGAGATATGATATAGCTACTTAATGCAATTTAAAACTTGCAAGAGGTAACACAGCGCAGTTTTGCTAATGAAACAAATTTAAAGATTTTTGGAATAATTTCATAAAATATTGTCAGAATATAGAAATTAAAAAGTTTGCAGCCAACAGACTTTAAACAATCACTGAGTTAAAGCAAGATCACAAGATTAAAGATAGAAGATTACAAACAGCATTGTAATGGCTACAGACTTAAGACAACTTAAAATAAATAAGAATACATAAACAGATTAAAAAGAAATGAGAGGAGAAATAATTCTTCCAAAAAGAACCAATGTCAGGCCAGCTCTTTTTTTAATTACTGATGAGTCTCTGTCTGATTTCTTACACTCAAGAAAAATTTAACTTTGGAGAAAACTGTTCAAATTGAGCAGGAATCAGAAACCAGAAAGTTTCACAAACAGAGACGGAGATCAATGGTACCACAGGAGAGCCAAATAATCCATTCAATTCATAAAGTACACTTTAAAGAGTCATGTGATGAGACAGCACAGTGAATAAGCCAAATAACAGGTATAAATACCTGTGCTATGGGACAACAAAGACCCACAGGCATAATCCAGTCAGCATCTTTACAACTATCGGTTTCTTCCAGAAGATGTGTAGCATGAGGACACAGTGTCACAGGAACAAAAGAAGCCAAATGCTTACTGCCATGACAACAATGATGACCCTGAATTACTTCAGATTTATTGACAAAAAAAAAACAGATTCAGAAACTAGTTGAGAATGTAAATTCAATTCTGCCTGGATGTCCCTTTGTAGATTACTCAGTCCTAAGAGGAACCATGGAATGTTGCTCCTGAAGAGTTGAAGGGACCTTCAGATAGCAACACATCAAAGAGAGAGAGGTGCCATTCAAAGAAAAAAGAACTGCGATCACTTCTGGCTACAGAGATAATGGGAGGCTGACTACCCCTCTCAGGAGAAACTTTTGCCTGTGCATATGTCCCAGGCTGCGGATATGATTTGTGTTGAAAGAAAGACAGTTCCAAGTGAAAGGCATGCGTGTGTTTTATCTTTTCAGGAATACACAAGAAGGTGGTTAAAAACTATCTGCAGCCCTTAGTTTCTAAGTGCCAGAGTGCCGGTGTATGAGTGCACAGCCTGGGCTTCAGTTCCATCGTACTAATGTGTACATTACAGGGATACAGCACAGAGCTTTCATTAGACACCCCTACTTGTGCAGGTAAAAGCTCACCTCGATCTCTCACCCTGCTCCCTCTCCCCTACTGATTGCTGAAAACACATATCAGCAAAGCCACAATTGAAGGAAACAGGGCAAACACCTTTCATCTAACTCCAGAACCAGTAACATCCAAACAACTCCTTAACTGCCAACATCAGTGTGACCATCAACAACCAGATTAATGGGCACAACATTTCGCAATCTATTCATCAAAAAGACTGATCTATGTCTTGCTTTTTACTTTTACTTTTGGGCTCACCCCTTAATTCTAACCTGTGAGTATATATGTGTCACATGTTATTATCTGTTCTCATGCTTTGCTAGCTAATAAACTTACTCTTTCTTTAATCCAAGAAACTCTAGTTTAATTGGCTTCATTTAAAACACAAATACATTTGGACTTTTTGTGACCAGCAGAGGGAGAAATGGAGTAAAAAAGAGGAGCCAGTTCATTCACCCGAACTGGGAGTGTCCCGTCCACAATCATAACAAATAGGGACCCTTGCCTGGGGGTCAGACATAGCATTAATCATGGAAGAGGGTAAGCAGTTGGACCACCTCTATTACAAAGAGCATCTGCATTAAATAATATTCAACCATTAGAAAAGGCATCCTATTGAGAAGTGGTCTAAATACGTTGTGTTTCACAGAACTTGCTATATCAATGGACATCCCCTTAATTTTAAGCTTGATACAAGGGCAAGTTGCACTGTCACATCAAACCAAACACCAGGGTTTGTGAGGGTGAATTTAAACCCAACAACAGGGACGTGGCTCAGTGGAATAGCCCTCAAAAACAAAGCACGCGACAAGCAGCTCGCAAATGAGTTGCAAATTTTTTACGCAGTTCACTTTGAGCCTGCACTTATGTCTTGATCTGAACATCCTTAAGACACTAGAGTTCTTTGTGTACAACTGGTTCAGAAACTGTTGTCAACAGTTGTCAATCAACAGTTAAAGAGGCCATTGGTAGACAATTCCATTGGGCATCCTGGACTCTTGGCTGAACCCAAACAGGAGAAAGGTCATCTCAACAGATTCATTGCTGGCGTAAGAGAATTGCTTCATACTGTCAATGGGAAGGAAGTCACAGACTTCACACAACTTATGGAGATGTACAGCACAGAAACAGACCCTTCGGTCCAACTCGTCTAGGCCAACCAGGTTTCCCAAACTAAACTAGTGCCATTTGCCTGCCTGCCAAGATACGTTTGGCCCACATCTCTCTAAACCTATGCAGGCACTTGTCTTTTCCATATTGTAATTGTACCTGCATCTACCATGTCCTCTGGCAGTTAATCCCACATACGAACCACTGTGTGTGTGCAAACGTTGCCCTCAGGTCCCTTTTAAATCTTTCTCCTCTCACCTTAAAAATAATTGAACCACTCCAACACCTCCCCTACCTAGGGAAAAGATTTTTGTTATTCACCTTATCTACACCCTTCATGATGTTATAAATATCTGTCAGATCATCCCTCAACCTTCTATGCTCCAGTGAAAAAAGTCCCAACCTATTCAGCCTATCCTTATAACGCAAACCCTCCAGTCCCGCCCGGTAACTTCCTGGTAAATTGTTTCTGATCCCTCTCCAATTTCCATACCTATCTTTGCCAAGGGATATTTCAGTCTGTATCTGTCAAAGTAAAGTTGTCAGGGCGACAGAGATAGTGGTCAGACAGGGTAGATAAAGTATTTCTGCTGTTGTGGAATTCTGGTACTGGGGGGGGGGGCTTGTCTAAGAATTAGGGCCAGACTGTTCAGTTAGGAAGCACTTCTACCCACAAAGGTAGATGGTTAGAATTCTCTTCCACAAATGGTATGTCAGATCAGTTGTTAGTTTCAAACCTTAGAGAGATACATTTTTGTACTGCAAAAGGCAGTTATATTGTTACAACACAGCAGTAAACCCTTCTGCTAATTAAATCAAACACACAGAAAAGCTCACATTGTTTTGCAATCTGTTAAAGTACAAGTGACAGAGAACTACCCAAGTTCCACTATTTAAAGAAAATAATAACATTTTTTATTCTTTAACTCTAAAAGTGAAGATTAAACAACAGCTATTAACAACTCTAAGCCCCCTTTCTCTTAAAGCTTTGTAATTTGCGTCCCACTCTATAACAATATACTGATCCATTAAAGCCCCTATTAAATTGACAGCAACTTAATTTTCAAACCCAGACAGCAGCTGTCATCTCTTGTATCGATCTTCCTCTGTTTGTAGATCACCCTGGGTCATCTGTGGTCTTCTGCAAATGGATGTTTCATGTGAAAAAGGTATCTTTGACAGAGTGTTTTTGGGCAGTCTGTCTGATAATGGCAGGTGGTGCTCTTTCTGGCTATCTGTCCAAAATGCCTGCTTTTTAATACCTCAAATATTGAATCATCTCATTGGTTCAATGTTGTCAAAACAGGAAAATTCAAGTTCAATTGGGTTTTAGTATCTTGGGGCATAATTTAAACTGATTGGTTAAAATTGAAGCACTGTGAAAACAATTGAGGTATCTAGGTTACAGCCAAAATGTTACATCTTTCAATTTTCCAGCATTCTGTGACATGACAGGTGCTCGCCAGCTTTCAGCTTTCTCTCTTTCTTAAAGGTGCATTACACGCCTTTAAGTTCATAACAATATGAAGTTAGGCCATGATCTATTTGAATGGTAGATCAGACTGAAGGGGCTGAATGGCCTCCTCCTGCTCCTGTGTTGCTATGATCCTGAATGAGTGTCAATCATCTAGTGACACAAGTGAAATATGGAGATGTCAATTTCACCAAATAAATATCCAAAGGAGGTGAACAGAGAAGTTTGGCTCGATCACCAAAGTTGAAGTGGGGAGCCTAAATACACCAAATCATTTGTATCAGCAAATTGAGAGCATAGATTTACTGTAACAATGAGCTGCATAAACACAAACAATGTCCACAGGTTAGGAACAAGATCTAACAGAAGTAATTGCCTGGTCTGAGCATCCAGGATACTGCTAAACTGAAAGTATCTGTTCAAAGCAAAGAGACCTGCTTCAGAAATACAGGATTCAGGCAGGAAGTAATTATATGTTTTAACAGCATGGATATCATCCATGATGAACATTCATGAGATTAAAGATGTCCCTAATTGTGTTATGGAAAATTAACTGAGTCAACAGTGAACAGTTCCTCTGCAAAGCTGAAAATGTGTTGCTGGAAAAGCGCAGCAGGTCAGGCAGCATCCAAGGAGCAGGAGAGTCGACTTTTCGGGCATGAGCCTGTCTTCAGGGACGTGTCATGCCCGAAAAGTCGATTCTCCTACTCCTTGGATGCTGCCAGACCTGCTGCGCCTTTCCAGCAACACATTTTCAGCTCTGATCTCCAGCATCTGCAGACCTCACTTTCTCCTAGAAGTTCCTGTGCAAAGTAAACCAAAGGGATGAAGGGTTCGCTGGTTGAGGTCGTGGGCCAACTACAGGTCTATCAGGAATAAAATCCTCTATAAACTACAACCAAGAGATAAAAGAGTCTCCAGTAGAGAAATGGTTGCCAGAGTAATCAAGGTCAAGATCAGAATCAAGGTCAATAGTCCTCAATTCTGACAATTTTTCAAGTCAGAAGGAAATGTGTTCTGGAAGAACAATGCTACCTCCAAACCATTTGTGTGTGGGGAAGACAGTAACGCAGTAAATGTGAAAGCTGTTATATGCCTGTATTGTTATGTGTAATTGTTAAGGTTGGGGAAAACAACTTGTGGAACCAGAAGGGAGATGCCATATGAAGTCATGGCTCTGGAAGAGTTAATGTGGAAGCTTCAATCTCTCGATGGAGAATCTTGCACGGGCCTAGTGGTATTATCACTGGGACTATTAATCCAGAGACCCAGCTAATGTTCTGGGGACCCAGGTTCAAATCCTGCCATGGCAGATGGTGGAATGTGAATTCAATAAATATCTGTAATTAAAAAGTCTAATGATGACCACGAATCTATTGTCGATTGTCAGAAAAACCAATTTAGTTCCCTAATGTGGTTCACTAAGAAGGAGACTGCCATCCTTACCTGGTCTGGCCTACATGTCACTCCAGACCCACAGCAATGTGATTTGCTTTTAACTGCCCTCTGGGCAATTGGGGAATGGGCAATAAATGCTCGGCTGGCCAGCGACAGCCTCAGCCCATGAATGAATGAAGAAAAGACCCCAGAAGTGATGTTCCTAGTTCTGAGGCATTGTAGATCTAAATGGCAATGGAAAGGTTTAAATTGTAGCACCAACATAAAATCAGAGGACAAATTCAATTACCTTGGCATGATAACATATTCACCTGCACCTCCACACACATCATTTACTGCAACCGCTGCACCTGATGTAGCCTCCTCTATATTGGGGAGACAGGCCGCCTACTTGCGGAACATTTCAGAAAACACCTCTGGGACACCCGGACCAACCAACCCAACCAACCCGTGGCTGAACACTTTAACTTCCCCACCCCACCCCGCTCCGCCAAGGACATGCAGGTCCTTGGCCTCCTCCATCGCCAAACCATGGCAACACGACGCCTGGAGGAAGAGCGCCTCATCTTCCACCTAGTAACCCTCCAACCACAAGGGATGAATGCAGATTTCTCCAGCTTCCTCATTTCTCCTCCCCTCACCTTATCTCAGTCCCAACCCTCGGACTCAGCACCGCCTTCTTGACCTGCAATCTTCTTCCCGACCTCTCCGCCCCCACCCCCTCTCCGGCCTATCACCCTCACCTTAATCTCCTTCCACCTATCGTATTCCCAACACCCCTCCCCCAAGTCCCTCCTCCTTACCTTTTATCTTAGCCTGCTTGGCACACCCTCCTCATTCCTGAAGAAGGGCTTGTGCCCGAAACGTCGATTCTCTTTCTCCTTGGATGCTGCCTGACCTGCTGCGCTTTTCCAGCAACACATTTTTCAGCTCTGATCTCCAGCATCTGCAGTCCTCACTTGCTCCTACATGATAGCATACACCAAAGTTACATACAACAATAGCAGAGCATTTACGAATACATAATGCATTTGCAGAGCATTTAGACATCTGCAATAAAATCAAGCAGTCTTGGTTTCATTAGGGAATTCATATCTGACAAATACATGACCGTTTTGGAGGAGGTACCAAGCAAGATGGATAAAGTAGACCAGTAAATTTGGATTTCCAAAAAAAAGTGTTCCATACTTAATTAAATAAAAGACCATAGTGTTGGGGGCAGTATATTAGCACAGATAAAGGATTGGCTAACTAATGACAGAATTGCAATTAAAAAGACATGTTAAGGATAGCAATCTGTAACTAGAGGTGCGCCATAGGAATTACTGCTGAGCATACAATTATTTACAATATATATGAATGCCTTGGATGAGGAAAGCGATTATTCTAGCACTAAAGTTATAAATAGACAGGAAGGCAAATGGTGAGGATGACACAGGGTCTGCAGAGGTTATGGACGAAGGTTAAAAGTATTGGCTAAAATCTTGGAAGGTGGAATATAATGTGGCAAAATGAGAGATGACGTCCCTTGGCAGGAAAAATAGAAGAGCTGAATATTACTTAAATGGGAAAAGACTGCAAAAAGGGATTTGTAAGTCCTTGTCCACAAATCAAAAAGCTAGTTTCCAGATTCAGCAATAGGGAAGGCAAGTGGAATGTTGGTCTTGATAAGAGTCATGGGGTTATAAAGTCATAGAGTCATGCAGCATGCAAATAGACCCGTCAGTCCAACCAGTCAATGCTGAACGTAATCCCAAACTAAACTAGTCCTACCTATCTGGTCCTGGCACATATCTCTCTAAACCTTTCCTATTAATGTACTTGTCCAAATGTCTTTTAAACATTGTAACTGTACCCACATCCACCATTATTTCAAAGGGAATAGAGTATAAAAATAGGGAGGTCTTGCTACAGCTATGCAAGTTACTAGTTAGACCACACTTGGGATGCCAAGAACAACTTTGATCCCCTTATCTAAAGAATATTACAGGAGGCAATCCACAGGGAAGTTCGCTACACTGATACCACATATGGCATGTGATGATACTATGCCTTGAAGAGATTTATTTTGTTCTAGTTTTCTTTTGTGAAGAAAAGTTGAGATAAAGCAGTCTGCTCAAAACCAATAAAGTAAGCACCCTGTGAGGCCTTAGGTTTTTATTTAAAGTTGGAACAATAGAAGCAGCTTGAACGGGTGGGGTCAAGCTTTTACAGATCAAGGATTTAATGTTTAGTTTTCAGTAGCAGTTGCTGAAGTCTTGAAGCTGGATGTGGAAGCTCTTTATCTTCTCTCTAAAAGCTGGGGTTCTTTTCCTGAAGCTAGAATTGCATGTGAGACAATCTATTTTACTGAACTTGCCTTTGCTAAAGATATGATTATGGTGTGTTACTATATTGGAACAGCTAATGGGTAGTTTATTATTTTGTTAAGTATTTTAATAGTGTTACAGTAAAGCCAATTATTTTATTTTTTATTTTGTCTGCACTTTAACCACGGTGTATGAATAAAGTGGGTTTTGCTTCAAGGCTGGTAGTTTGATCAAATGAATCGCACCCTGAACACAATGCCTGTCACTTGCCTTTAAAATAAGAGATAGTTAGGGTTTTGGCTATCTCCTTGACCTATTTTGAGGGGATTTGGTCTGGTCCATAACGGGCAGGACTGTTTTAAGAGGAGAGATTGAGTGGGTTGTCCTCATTGGAATGTAGAAGAAAGACAAGTGACCTTATTGAACATACAAGGTTCTGAGGAGGCTTGGAAGAGTAGATGTGGAGAGTAGATGTATTTCCATATGTGGGGCAGTCTAAGACTAGAGGGCAAAATCTTAGAATAAGGGTCACCCTTTTAAGACAGTGGTAAGGAGGAACATTTTTGTCTCTCAGAGAGTTGTGAACCTATGGAATTCTTGACGGCAGAGAGCAGTAGAGGCTGGGTTATTAAGTGTTTTCATGGCTGAGATAGTAAGGGAATCGAGGGTTATGGGGAAAGGGTAGGAAAGTGGAGTTGAGGATTATCATTGAATGGCAGTATAGACTCAATGGGCTGAATGGTCTACCTCTATTCCTATGTTCTCAGAATGAAATCCAGGTTAAATACACTGCAGCAAGAGGCATGAGTAGTGAGTTAATTAATACTTTGAAGATCTAAAAGCATCTCTCCCAAGCTAAATAAACATCCCAGCCAACCATGTGGAGGAACGCAGATTAAAGAGGTGAATGTTGGATCCGAGGGACGAGGATAAGATGGGAGCAGCAGCTATTGAAATGCAGGTACGTGGAGGATCAGCTGACATCAGCTGGACAGACAGATAGGTTAACACATGGGGTAGATCACAAGTAGATGATCAGGGAAAAGAAAGGGGGTTGTTGAGTACGGTTAGAAAGGGAAAGACAGCGCAGTCCAGTTATTGGAAACATACACCAGGCAGTCTAGTCCTGGCAACACTTTTAGATTAGATTAGATTAGATTAGATCACTTACTGTGGGGAAACAGGCCCTTCGGCCCAACAAGTCCACACTGACCCATCAAAGCGTATACCACCCATACCCATACTCCTACATTTACCCATTCACCTAACACTATGGGCAATTTAGCATGGTAAATTCACCTAACCTGAACATTTTTGGATTGTGGGAGGAAACCCATGCAAACACGAGGAGAATGTGCAAACTCCACACAGAAAGTCGCCTGAGGCGGAAATTGAACCCGGGTCTCTGGCGCTGTGAGGCAGCAGTGCTAACCACTGTGTCACCGTGCGGGTAAAAACAGAAGAGAACACAGATACATGGATAACATAGAGAGGGAGGCTCAAAGAAAACCAGCAAGGATGTAAGGTGTTGTCAACATTATGGCTGTAGTGACAGTGACATGAGTGAATGAATGAATGAATGAATGATTGAATGAACGAATGAATGAACAAATGAATGAATGAATGAACGAAGAAAGTCCCCTCACTCGCAGCCATGTGATAATGACTAAATCCTATCAGTTTCAGTCGTATTGTTTGAGGGATAACTACTGGCCAGAACACCAGGAATAATGCCCCTCAGTCCTTCTTTAAAATAGTGCAATTTAATATTTGACACTCACTTCAAATGCTGGAAAGAGTGGAGGTGCAATGTGAAGGTGGGTCCTCTAACAGCGCAGCAGCACAACACTGGGAGAGTCAACCATGTGCTTAACATTCTGGAAAGGGCCTTCACCTTTGAACTCTTGGGATCAGGATTTTACCCATTGATACTAACTGAGAACTTATAAAAGAGAAAGACGTTGCTTTTATCTAGCGTCTTAGCCCTTCCTTCCCATTATCATATTGCTCTACAGGATATGGTGTGATGGACAGAGGATTGATGAAGTTCACTGTCTCACGCATTGCTTGTAGAACAAGGGACAAAATGTTACCAGGCAAGCTCAAAGTGTGAGTAGCAGCCATACAGAAAGAGCATATTCTCTGGAGTGTGTTGAGCTCTTCAGTGTGAAAGTCAGGATCATTGACGGGGTGTCAAGCTTTCATCGAGTGTCTGCTGTCCTGAGGCATCCCTTTATGTGGGTCCAAGCTCTGTTTACATGGTCCGATGTCCAGTTTGCCAAGTTAGCTGTGGGGGGCAGATGTTTATCTTGGTAAGTCCCATCCACCTCAGATTGGGGAGAGGAATAGCATCTTGCCACTGTCCCTTACTGTTCACTGTTCAGCGGATGCTGCTGTTAGGTACCTGCATGCCATTGGTGAGACAGCTCAGGATTGGTCTTGGATGCGATGCCAAATAGCTTGTCAAATCATTATACCTGAGGAGCAAGTCAGTGGGCTAGAGGATGCAGCAGAACATTTACCCCAGTCAGAGTCAGTGTCGGGAGGAGGAAGGGAGAATATAAGGAAAAGTGGGACTTGTAATCAAAAAAGATGTGAACATTTGCAGAAGTGTTTCTTTTCAACAAATCATTCTCTCAGTGAGAAACCATACACTGAATCCTGCTGGACTAAGGCCTTTGTTTCCTAGGGAACAAGCCCTTAATTCTCCAGGTTAAAAGCCTTAGGTCACTTCTTGCAAAGCTACAGTCATCAGCTGCAGGCTTGTGCTGAACTTTGACCTGCGGCTGAGGGCGATGAGCAGCCTCTGTCAGCCGTACAGTCTAGAAAGTCCTGAGAAAGAAGCCGGGGGCTGTGAGGATGCTTTAGCGGCCTGTTAGTTTGGCAGCACACAGGCAGCGGCTGGTTATTTTATACTTTAAATGCAGTCTTGCTTTTGCAGCACTTCCTTTAAGTCTTGGCTGAAATGTGAGGAGCTGCCTAGAACAATAGTGGACAACATTGGAAGGTGCACTGCTGCAAATGTAATCTCACACAAAAAAAAACAACTTTAATCTCTTTGTGTTAGTGGCTGTGTCTTCAGCTGTCTGGAGGTGTGGAATTTGGCCTCTATAACTCTCTCTCTCTATCTCTAACTTCTCTCATGAAGATGCTCCCTAAAGCAGGCTTCTTTGATAAATATTTTTCCAACTGTCTTTACTTATTAACTTACGAATTACAAACAGAAGTAGGCCATTCAGCCCCTTGAGCCCAATTCAATCTATTCAAACAAGTCTGATATGATTGTAGCCTCAGTCCTTTTTCTTACCATCCCCATCTACCTCTTGACTCCCACATGGCTATGAGTCAATTTTTTTGTCAGATTGCACTCCTGCTTCTATTCATGAGATGTTATCAGTAGGGTATAAAGGTAGGTTGTTGTTACTCAAGGGTGCTTGCTAAGTGATTAAATCACATGGCTTTTGCCCAACTTTCAGAAGGTAATTTCCTAATATACAGACTGTGAAGTGGTCCCTTTCCAAAGAAGAGTCAAATGTTAGCCCTGTTTCTTTCTCCACAAATGCTGTCAGTCCTGCTAAGTTTCTCCAGCACTTTCTGTTCATGATTTCTGAAATGGTCTAGGTTGGATTCAGGCAGTTTCTGAAGTATTCTTTCATGGGATGTGGGCATCCCCAATTGCATTGAACTAAGTGACCTGCACAGCAGTGAAGATTCAACCACGCTGAGCCCACAGTCACATGTAGAGCAGAGTGGGGTAAGCGGTGTGGTGTTCTTAGATGAGTCAGGGTCATCTGATGATTGGCCTTAGATTTGACGGTGAAAAAAAGGGTTCCCATTGTACACGGTGAGGGGACAGTGTGAGATTTACCGAATACCAGTGATGAAGAGCTTCAGCATGCTGGAGAGGTTAGAGATTGGAGAAAAAGAGACAAGGTTAGATAGAGAATTAACCCTGGAGCACTTGGAAAACATGAGTGGTTTTGATGAATGACGGGATTGTGAAGAGAAGGACTTGCTTGCACAGCAGAACATTATGATATGGAATATACTGACTGCAAGAGTGGTGGCAGCAGATAAAATACTGACCGCTGGAAGAGAAGCTGATACATATGATGGCTCAGTGGTTAGCACTGCTGCCTCACAATGCCAGGGACCCTGGTTCGATTCCACCCTCCAGCAACAGTTTGTGTGGAGTTTGTACATTCCCCCTCCCCGTGTCTGCGTGGGTTTCCTCCGGGTGCTCTGGTTTCCTCCCACAATCCAAAGATGTACAGAATAGGCAGATTGGCCATGCTAAATTGCCCTTGGTGTCCAGGGGTGTGCAAGCTAGGTGGATTAGCTGTGGGAAATACGGGGTGGGTCTGGGAGGGCTACTGTGGACTTGATGGGCCAAATGGCCTACTTCCACGCTGTAGGGATTCTACGATTATCCAAGGAGGACACATTTGCAGGGCTTTAGGGAAAGAGCAGTGGACTGGGACAAATTGGATTGCACTCTCAAGGAGCCAGTATGGGCACGGTGGCCTCTACCTGTGCAGTAACTGTAAATTATGCTGCAAAATGTGTGCCTTTAACGTTCGGGTGGTAGATGTGGTAGGAGCAGGTGAAGCCTTTTACAGTTAAGTGGATACAGCTATGCCAGCTCAAACCTGGACTGGGCACTTCAGTGTTAGAGATGCCATCCCACGCCACCATTCTGAAGAAGTTCAGGGCATTTGCCCCTGCCCTGTATCCTGACCAATGATTATCACTTAACCAACATCACCAAAACAGATGACCTAGTTAATTATCAGATAGCTATTGGCAGGAGCTGGCTGTGCATAAATTGGATGCCACGTTTGTGACACCATAAAGATGACTGCACTCCAATAGTGCAGTCTGATTGGCTATAATGTGTTTTTTTTAGAACGTCCTAATATTGGGAAGGGCGCTATCAAAATGCAAGTCTTTCTTTCATCCGAAGAAACAAATCTCTTTTGTTTTGCAAACCTCAACAAGGAGGATCAGTCACTTGCAGTGAAAGTGTAACGGAGACACAAAAAAAATGATTGCGAGAACAAAGACTGCAGGGAGGAGGCTAAGGAGTGAGCAGGCCTTATCCTCTCGGGTGTTGGCAGCTGACAGCCTGGGTGAAGCCCCTAATCGGCTCTCCCTGCATTGTCATGGGTCCTGTGAGTAAACCGTCCACCCCCGCACCCTTGGACCATTGCTGCTTTGTTGTTGTGTGGGGGGGAGAGAGAGAGAGAGAGAGAGAGACCCAGGCTGTTTAATCAAATGTGAAGCCCATTCGCTAGGCACAGAGACGTCTGCTGGCACGGAATATCATCCAGTCATGCCTCGGGGGCCATTTGGCATGCGTTGTGAATAAGAGAGAGTGAGCCATGGCAATGACAAGCTGGCTTCTCCCTACAATAGTAACTAAAGCCTACTTTATAGTCCCAATGTCCTTATTCAGGGGGAAGGCGATGGAGCGAAGTTAAGAGAATGTTCCCTCGAGCTGGTTCCAGATATGTTTTTAAAGGCAGTTCCTGTCATGTCCTGGCCACAGCATCTCGAAGACAGACTGTCAGAGGACTGTGTGTAAAAGCTCCCATTGTGCTAATGTGACATTTACATAAGGAGCCGAGAGGCTCAGTTCATGTTATCTGAGGAATGATTTCACTGCTTTGATCCAGTAATTTATCCCAGGTACATCTGACAGGTCTCTGATATGTGTTATCTGTCTGGGTTCCACATTGACGCTGAAATTGGGCACTGTTTGAGGAAAAGGACATTGTAATTGGAAACTGTTTCGCTGTATTTGTTCTATTATATCCCTTAACTCTTTATACCAGATCAGCATATTGTTGAGTGGGGGGGAGAGGAAGAGTGGTCTCGTTTCCCTATTCCCACCCACCCACTTCTTGCCACCCAGCCCCTTCAACATTCCTCCCACCCAGAGTCCTGAAGGACAGACTCCAGATATGCCACTGTGCGTCCAGTGTGAGGTCTCAGTTGGAGGTGGCATTCCAGCAACAGGGATTGGTGGATGTGGAATAGCAGCCTTTTCCAGGGCAGCTTGAAGCTGGTCCGATTTCTTTCTACTCCAGCATTTGCAATGGTCACAACAAATTTGAAATTTCTCAGTTCAGAAGATGAGTCACTGGACTCGAAACGTTAATTCGGATTCTCTCTCCACAGATGCTGCCAGACCTGCTGAGTTTCTCCAGCAATGTTTTGTTTTGAAATTTAACCAAGTGGATGATATGGCCAGCAATATAGAATCACTACGGTGCAGAAAGAGGCCATTCTACCCATCAAGTTTGCGCTGACCTCTGAAGAACATCCCACCCAGACTCAGCTCCCCACCCTACTCCCTACCCCCTGAATTTCCCATGGCTAATCCAGCTAACTTGCATATCCCAAGACATTATAGGCAATTTAGTATGGCCAATCAACCTAACCTGCACATCTTTGGACTGTAAGAGGAAACTGGAGCACCTGGAGGAAACACAGGGAGAAAGCATAAAGTCCACACAGACAGTCACACAAGGCTGGAAATGAACCTGTTGAGGCAGCAATGTTAACCATTGAGCCATTGTGCTGCTCCAGACTATATCTGGTTTACTGCTAAAGGCATGGTGGCCCTCAGGTTAAACCACCACCCATATGCGAGCTCTGGGTCTGTGGTGATTTAACCTTACCATTTGTACTGATTCTATCCCTCTCTAAAGCAGGCTGGCAGCACTTTTGTTCATACCCTCTATGGCATAAAGGGCACCTCCTTTCACCAGTGATGACACCGTGTGCCTCTGCCCCTTACTGAACCAGTCTAAAACTGGCATCTATACAGGCAGCCCTTGAATGGGCTAGGGCCTGCACCTCCCACTGTGGATAGGAGTCCCCAAGGGAAGCGCTCTCCTGCCATCAGGGTGACCTGCTGGCCTTGCCCCCTTCCCTAACCTCTTCCAGCAAGCTTCAAATTTAAGGCCAGGCAGGAAGCGGTCTTCTGGGAGGGGCTATGTTGAGGATGAGGCTGGGGAGGGCACCCCAGTGAAATCTGTCATCCAAGGGAAATTACAGACAAGTCAAGCAGAGGGACCACGGGGCAGCGAGTGGGAGAGTTTTATTGGAACCCAGCACCCTTCCCTGGAAATATGGAAAATAGAAGCAGGAGGCCACTCAACCCTTCAAGCCCACTCCACCATTCAGTATGATCATGGCTGATCGTCCAACTCACTCCCCTGTTTCCTCTTTCTCCTCCATAACTTTTTAATCTCTTTAGTTCCAAGAACTACATATAAGTCCTTTTTGAAAACATTCAATGTCTAAATCCCACAGGTTCACCATCCTCTAAATGTCCTATCCTATATCCTTGGCCTTTGACCTGTATTCTGTACTCCCCGGTCATCAGGAACATCCCTGCTGTGGTCACCCTGTCTAATCCTGTTAGAATGTTACAGGATTCTATGAGATCCCTCCTCACTATTCGAAACCCCAGTGAATAAATTCCTAACTGATCCGATCTCCCTTCACACGTCAGTCCTGCCATCCCAGGAATCAGTTTGTTACACTCCCCTCCATCGCCAGAACATCCTTCCTCAGAGACCCAAAACCACACACATTACTCCAGGCGTGGTCTCACCAGGGCCGTGTATAATTACAGCAAGATCTCCTCACTCCTGTCCTAAAGTCTTCTTGCTATGAAGGCCCCCATACCATTTGTCTTCTTCACCATTGCTTTCTGCAACTGGTGTACAGGTATAATCATGCCTAATTGTAACCCTCACTAACAGGGGATTGAATTACCCCTTCCCTATGATTCTATCTCCTTTTATAACTCAATGCCCATTTTATATGAGAGTCCTTAGGGACCGTGGGATTACAGTAAAGTTGCCGCATCAGTCTAAAGTGTTGTCATTGCACAGCTCAGCATCGCTTGCCCTGGCAATAACAGATGTCCCTTTAAGCGGTGTTCACTGAACAGAGACAATCGGAGGTCATAACTCGGCATTGTGGGATGTGTGGCAGGTTGGCCAATTATTTCAGACTGACCTCCCGTCACTCGGATTAATGAGCAAATGGATGAAATGAGGGGTGATGGGACAATTAGTTTCCACAGCCACAATCCTGGCCTCAGCTGTTTTACAGTAGTCATCGCCATGTCCCTGTGTGTTTTTTTTAAAAAAAGCTGGTGCTTGCCTGTCGAACTAGGGGTAGGAATAATACTCCAAGAACTGACTGTGTTCTTTCTTTCTGTGTAATCCCTGCTCTGTTGCCGGGTAAACTGTCTGTCGGGAAATCTCAAAACCAATTCTTTACACCCCCAACCCCCCCCAATAAAAGGAACAGCCTGACCTTATACTGATCTGTGGCTCCGTCTGGCTGAGGTGAGATTGGGACAATTTATTTGAGGGGATTGTCTGATTAAAGCTGGCAGGCACCGGTGGTCAAAGGGTGCGTGGGGTCAGCCTGGCAAACGGGGCGCTGCCAGGATTTGAGAAGAGAGAAGACAAAAGGAATAAGAGCTGCCAAGAATTGTCTTGCGATCGTCTGCTCAGTGTGCATTTCCAGCAGGAAAACGACACACATTCCCATCTGCTCTCCAGCTCTCAGCCTTTTGTTTGTTTTAACCACCTCCGCACGCCCTTCTTGATCTTGTATAGGATTGGAAACGCGCGGCGTTAAGCAGAAGGTTTTCCCTTTCCGGTGACAGAATGAGAGGAATATCTGCCCGATGGTGCCTGAGGCGGGGGACGGGAAAGGGGGGGTCAACCTCTCACTTGTGAGCCAGGAGAGTGGGCTGTCACTGAGATATCTGACCACAGAAGGCGTGACAGCTTGTCCACACCCCTCGCAGCACAACCACAGCCTCAACACTGCGGTAGAACCTGCAGTCTGAGTCGAAGGCTTGTTCTTTCATCTAGACATTCAGGTCCATAATCCCATAATCCTTTGTGTTGCAGTGCTGAGGATGTACTATTCCATCAGAGATCCTGCCCTTAGGTTGAGGCATTAAACTGGAGTCCTGTGTGCCCCACAGGAGGATGTAAAAGATCCTTTGGTGTTATCCAAAAATGAGATATTTTCAGCCCGCCAACCCCACATTTTAGTTAATATTTAGCCCTCAACTAACACTCTGTTTAACAATTTTTTCGGGGTGTTCGCGCAAATTTGTTTTAGTGCGTAGATACCTTAAACTTGACAACAGAATCATTTAAAGCGGCCAACTTGTGTGCAGTATGGGAAAAAGTTGAGATTGCCAAAGGAGCACTTAATGGGAACAATTGCAAATTGTTTAAAATTGCTTCTCTCATCCCCAGTGCTGTTGAGATCTTGCTATGTGCAAATTCCCTGCTGCATGCCTTGCATTGCAGCAGTACATATGCTTTCAAAACATAACTTTAATTGGCTCTGAAGTCCTTTGGTGCATATAAAGAGTGGGAAAAGTGAAGACTGCAGATGCTGGAGAGAAGGGTTTATGCCCGAAACGTCGATTCTTCTGCTCCTTGGATGCTGCCTGACCTGCTGTGCTTTTCCAGCAACACATTTTCAGCTCTACATATAAAGAGTGACATGTAAATGCACCTTCTTTGCTGTTTTTTTTAATTCATTCATGGGGTGAGAGCACCATTGGCTGGACCAGTATCTATTGCTCAACCCTATTTGTCCAAAGGGGAGTTAAGAGCCACACTGTGGGTCTGGAATCTCATGGTGGCAGTTTCCTTCCCTAAAAGATATAAGTGGACCAGATGGTTTTTTTCCTGACAATCGTGGTCATTGTTAAACTCTTAATTCCAGATTATTACTGAATTCAAATTCCATCATCTGCCATGGCAAGATTCAAACCCTGGTCTCCAGAACATTACCTGGGTCACCAGGAAAACTTTCTCAAACACAGCAAAGTTACTAGAACTCAACAGTCCACCCCAAAAAAAAATCCTTCGCACCTGAGGCTAGAACAGCGATGTCCAGGGAACACCAGAAAGTCATAGAATCCCCACAGTGTGGAAGCAGGCCATTCAGCCCATTGAGTCCACAGAACTCTCCAAAGAACATCCCACCTACATCCACCCCATCCCATGGCTAATCCACCCAATATACACATCCCTGGACACTACAGGGCAATTTGACATGGCTGCTCCACCTAAACTGCAAATCTCTGGAAACCAGAGCACCAAGAGAAAACCCACACAGACACAGGGAGAATGTACAAACTCCACACAGAGAGTCGCTCAAGGCTGGAATTGAACCCGGGTCCCTGGCACTGTGAGGCAGCAGTGCTAGCCACTGTGCCACCTCTACACATCCTCTTGCACACGTTTATTTCATTTGTTCTTGGGGATGTGGGTGTTGCTGGTGAGACCAGCATTTATTCCCCATTGCCAGGATCTCCAACATAGTGGCATTGGTCAGCCATCCGAGAGGGCGGTTAAGAGGCAAACACATTGCTGTGGGTCTGGAAGCAGGTTTCCTTCATAAAGGGCACGAGTGAGGCAGATAAGTCTTTGCAACACTAGCAATGGTCACACGTCGCCAATCCAGAGATAATTAAATTCAAATTTTACCATCTTCCGTGGTGGGATTTGAACCCTGGCCCCCCAGATCCATAGCCTGGGCTTCCTCACTCAGTGACATGATCACTACACCACAGCCTCCACTTTGGAAGGGAGCAATCAAGGCATCTTTCATCACCCCAACCTCCCCACTGTTTGTGCCTCTTTCTCTCCTTAGCCTAGTCCCTCCTCAGTCATGATCAACTTTTTCCCTCATCTTCTCCTGGTTGATCTCTCTCTCTCACTCACACTCTTCTCTGTTTCCCAGCATGGTCTCCTCTTGCCCAGGTCCCATTCTCTCCCAGGCTGTTCCACTACACTGGCTCCTGTGTTGTCTCAGAGAGGAGGGTCTGGGGAGAAATTAGATGCCTCCAAGTGAAGTGTGTGAATGGAGAACCCAATATGGGCCCGAGCACAATTACTGACCTCTAACCTCTTTCAGGGCAATGGGTAGATTTTATGCAAGTGCTGAGTCAGAGTAAAGCAGAGGGGGCAAGTTTTCTCCCTCCATCCGCCCACATCTTGTATGCACTTGCATCCCATTCCAAAATACTCAACTATTCCCATTCCCTTCCTCCCTAAACGTTGTTAGTCTCCACTTTTTCTGCACAGGAGTAGACAGAATTGGGTGAACATGTATGTAGATCATTGAAGCTGACAGGACAGGTGGAGAGAGCAGTAAATGAAGGATACCATATTCCCCACCTTTATTAATAAGGAATAGAGGACAAGGAGATATTGAATTTGTTTAAGATACTTGTTTGACCTCAGCTGGGGTTTTGTGTACAGTTGTGGGCTCCATATTATACAAGAGATGTGAATGCACTGCAGACAGTGCAGAAGTGCTTTAAAAGAATTATTCCAGGAATGAGAAACTTCAGTTGTGAGGATTGGTTGAAGAAGCCGAGACTGTTCTCCTTGGAGAAATAAATGCTGAGAGTGATTTGATACAGATTTTCAAAAATGTGAGTGATTGGTTAGAGGAGATAGGGTGATGCTGCTTCTGGCTGTAAAAGAAACAAGATTGAGTGGGCATAGATTTAAAGTGATGTGCGAGTGAACATGTGAGAAAAAACACTTGTTCTCACAGCGAGTAGTTCTAATGGAATACACTGTCTGGAGATGTGGAGGGGGAACACTCAACTGAGGTATTCAGGAGGGGCATTGAATGATTGTTTGGATGAAAATGGTGTGTAGGGATATGGGAAAAGGCAGGGGGATAGAACCAGTGTGGGAATGATGGGCCGAGGGGCCTCTTTCTGCACTGCAAGAATTCTATGATCTTGAAACTTTGGGTGGAATCTCTGGGTTTTGATGGCTCTCCCTGATAAAGCAGCAAGACTCCCAGGGTGACTCTGAGGGGGAAGATCTCCTGAACACTCAGGCACTTCACAGGACAACAGTGAGCCTGAACTCAGGACCCACCTCCCCAATCCACACCCCCACCCCCTGCCCCGCCCACAGGGAGGTGCTCATTTCTCCTGTCAGGGGCTGCCAGCCAATCAAAAGCTGGGAGGTGGTGTCTGAATACTGGGAATGCCATCATGTTGGCCATGGACCCCATGGAGTAGGTCAATTGTAGTGGGAAACCCCAGTGATAGGGGCTCAGGGGAGCTGGGGTGCTAAGGTGATTATGTGGTAATTAAGTGGCCACTTGAGGCTTTCAATTAACAGAGGGAGGTCAATCATAGGCCTTCCAACCCAGAGACTACTCGTTAAGAATTTAAACATATATAGAATTTTACAGTACAGAAGGAGGCCATTCGACCCACCATGTCTGGACTAGCTCCCAAAAGATTTTACTCAGCTGCTCCCATTCTCAAGTCCTATCTCTACAGCCCTCAACAGTCATCACTTACCAAATATATATCCAGCTCCCTTCTGTAACTTCCCATGGAATCTACCATTCTCCCAGGCAGCACATTCCAAATCCTAACAACTCTCTGAGCAAAGAAGTTTCTCCTCCCCTCACTCTTCGATCTCTTGCTGACAATCTTGAAATTGTGACCCTGGGTTACTGGCATTGCAGCTTATACAGCATAACACCCCTCTTTACCTTGTCAAAATGGCTCATAATTTTGAACACCTCAGTAACTCACCTCTTGATCTTCTCTGCTCCAAGGAGAATAATCTCAATTTCTCTAATCTGTCCTTGTATCTAAAATCCTTCATTTCTAGTATCATTCTAGTAAACCTTCTTTGAACTCTCTCCAGGGCTTTGACATCCTTCCTTAAATAAGGTGCCCAGAAGTGAACACAATACTCCAAACGTGGTCTAATCAATGATTTGAAGACGTGTTGCATCCCTTCCTCACTTTTATACTCTATGCCTCTATTTATTAACCAAGAATCCTATCAACCCTCTTAACAACTGTTTCAATTTGCCTGCCCACCTTCAGAGAATCATGCATATGAACCCCAAGGTCCCTCTGCCCCTGTACTCCCCTCAAAGTTGTACCATTGAGCCTATATTGTCCATATTTTTTCTACCAAAATGCATTACCTCACATTTTTCTGCTTTGAAATTCATTGGCCAGGTGTCTGCACATTTGGCCAACTTGTTGCTGTCTTTCTGAGGTCACTATTCTCTCTAGCTTAGTATCATCTTCAAATTTAGAGATTTTGCCCACAACACATATCTCCAAATTGTTTGTATAAATCAGAAAAAGCAAGGGCCCCAACATCGATCCCTGGGAAACACCACTTACAACTTGTCTCCAGTCTGAGCAATGCCCATTTATACCTACCCTTTGTTTCCTATCTATTAACCAATCCATGCAGCCTTGCAGTCAGCAATCCCAAATATTTCTAATCAACCTGCCATATGGCATTGTATCAAATTCTTTCTGAAAGTCCAAATATATGATACAGAGAGCACTACCCTCGCTCACTGCCTGTGTCAACTAGTCAAAGAACTGCCTTTGACAAAGCCATGTTGACTGTCTAGTATTAACTTATTCTTCTCTAAGTGTGCATTTACCTTACCCTGTATTATGGGCTTCATCAGTTTTCCCACTATTGATGTCAAGCTGATAGATCAGTAGTTTCTTGGATTATTCTTTGTTTCATTCTTAAACAATGGTCACATTTGCAATCCTCCATCCCCAGGAGCTAATCAGAGATGCCTGAAAACTTTCTGTCAACTGCTCTGTGATTTGCTCCCTTACCTCTCTCAGCAATCTAGGATACATACTATCTGGGCCTGGTGATTCCTTTATCTGGATTGTCACCCGCTTTTTAAACAACTCTTCTTTATCTATTACTATACGGCTCAGCTGCTTAACATCCATATTTTCAACTGGGCCATTGTCACCATCTTCCAGTCTGGTAAAGACAGAATCAAACTATTTCATTTAGTACTCAAATCAAAAAGTGCTGGAGATCACAGTGGGTCAGGCAGCATTGATGGAGAAAGAGCAAGCTGGTGTTTCAACTCCAGATGACTCTTTGTCATAAGCTGTGATGAAAAGTCATCTCGACTGGAAACATTAGCTTGCTCTCTCTCCATGGATGCTGTCGGACCTGCTGTGATCTCCAGCATTTTTTTGTTTTCAGTAGACTCCAGCATCTGCAGTAATTTGCTCCTATATTCATTTACTATTTCTCCCAAATCCTTTGCTTCAGTGAGCAGTTTACCCTGCATACTCCCCATGGGCCCCACTGTATCCTTTTACTATTGGTATGTTTGAAGAACATTTCACTATTTGTTTTAGTACAGCCTGCCAGCCTTTCCTCATGCTTTCTCTCAGTCTTTCTTATTCCAGCCTTAACACTTGAGATTCCCTTCCTGATTTCTATTGCTATTACTATTCCATATGTATTGTATTTGTCCTTTTACTTCCTTATTTTCTCATTACTATCCGTAGTCATGCAGGTTACTCTAGCTTTGGATGCACCATAGAGGTTTATCACGGATAGGTACCTATCAAAATGAGTTTCCAAACAACATGCTCCAGTTCAACTTTTAGATCTCTAAAATCTATCCTTTTCCAGTCAGGGATCTTAATCATTGAGTGAGTTTTATCCTTTTTCAACTTAATATTGAACCTTACCACATTAAAAGTGCTATTTCCCAAATGCTCCCCCACTCTAATGTTGTTCACTTGATTGTGCCTCATTTCTTAGGACCAGGTCGAACACAGCTGCCTCCCTGCTAGGACTAGAAAGTTCCAGAAAGTCCTCTGCACAGGAATTTCTCCCCTTCTGTGCCCTGCACTTTTACTTTTTCACAATCTATTCTAGGGTAACTGAAATCACCAACTATCACAACCCTACTTCTCCTGAGGATTTCCATAATCTGTCTTCTACTTTCTCCCCACTGTTTGGAGGTCTATGATAAATATCCAACAAGTTCTGTGCTCCCTTCCTGTTTTTCACCTCTAACCATATAGATTCAGGAACTGCATCTCGTTCAAGGGTAATGATACTATCCTTGACCAAGTCTGCTCTGCCTCTTCCCTTTTTACCCACCCTGTCTGTATTAAAGGCCTTATAACCCAGATGGTAAGTATTCAGTCCTGTTCTGGCTTGAGTCACGTTTCTGTCAGTGCTGCTGTGTCATGTCCCCTGAGCAATTTCTGTTTCCAGTTCCCCAATTTTGTTCACGATACTCTGTGTATTTACATACATACTATTAACTGTAATCCCTTTCTTGCCCATTTCTTTGTTGCATTTGGGAAAAGAAGGACATCTCTGCTGCATCCCCATTCCCATGATTCTACCTGCCTGATCTGAGAAGGAAAATTGACAGACAACTGCTCTCGTTGTATCTCGCTGTATCTCCATGTCAGTGAGAGCCCAACCAATCAGCCCCCTTCTTTTATGCTATATATAATAGTGTTCCTTGGTTGAAGTCTGTTTATTGCATACAATTCTGATGAGTGCAAGCTGATTAACTTCAACTTTTTGTTTCCTTTTGGCAATGTTTAAGCTCAGGGGAGTACTCCCTGTGTCCCACTCAATATTTATCCCTCCGTCAATCTTGCATTAAAACAGATGGCCTGCTCATTATCAAACTGCTAATTGTATGGGCTATCTTGCTGTGTGCAAACTGGGTGAAACAATTCCTACATTATAACAACTCCCACTCTTCCATGGTATTTCATTAGCTGCAGAAGTACTTTGGAATGCTCTGAAGTCATGAAAGGCGCTATATAAATATAGGTCTTCCAACTCCAGAACTGCACTCTGACAAGGGTCAGAACCTTCAGGAGGAGATGAACAAAAGTGGACTTGTTTTTTTTTGACAAATGAGAAATGTTAGCTGAAGTGAACCAGCTCAGGCTTGTAACCTGTGTTTCTGGAGAGCTGCTGATCGGGAGGATTTTTACTAGTCCTGCTGTGAAACAGGAAAGCTATTAGTTAGACTTAATTGGAGAAGAGGCCATTTTTGACTGTGTATTTTGAGATATAATGAGATGGTTAGAGCAATTCAAATTCTTTTGAAGCCTCCATGAAAATTTCACAGGGTCTGTCCGTTTTCAGAGGATGAAAGGATTTCATGAAAGGTCAAGATATTTAAAGGGCACGTACAATCCAGAGAACCCCGCGAGCTGCTTCTATAGCAACAATGTTTTAATATCTTTCAGCAATTCCCTTCCTTCCCAGTTTCCAATTTTCCTCTCCTCCCCCACCGCTGGAAAGGTGTTTGCTCATTCTCAGGTTTGATCCTATCTATTCTTCCATTGGAAACTGTGTTGGTTATCTTTCTCAAATTTTCCTCAATGTCCTCTGAGAGGGCCCTTACAAACTGCTCTTACATTCCTACCTCCAGAGTTCAAAGGAATTAAACCGATCAGAGAAAATTTCCCCCAGGTTGATATTTCTCCCAGGGGACATGACTCTCTGATATGGGTGATTCTTTAATGTTGTTGCTCCCAATGTGGGTAAACCTGATGTGGGTGACTTTCTGAGTTGGTGACTCTTTATGTGAGAGATCCCAATGTGGGTGCTGTCGATGCGGGTGAGTCTCTGATGTGGATGACCCAGATATTGTTAAATCACAGACCTGCACTTCTCTATAACGAGGAGACTCTGCAGTAGAAAGAGCCCTCCCCCAGCCAGCTGTGTACACCACGGGAACTATTCAGTGCCGAGGACTGACTGAGTCAGCTAGCACACTCTCTACTCTCATTAACATGAGGTATTTTGAGACTCTGTAATTGTCAGAACATATCCCAGTGAGTAATGCAGGAGTAATATTGCCAGGAAAGGACTGTGAAGTCTCATGATAATGATGCCGGGGCCTAGCAACTTTGCTGGGGCTGGGAGTGGGAGCATGCTTTGCACCAGGTGTGGAAGAGAAATTGAATCTGTTCCAACAAGGGCCTGGGGATGTCTGGTCCTTCCCAGGGATGCTGTGTTGATTTACTCTCTGAGTGTGAATGAAATTCTGAGGAAGGTGCAGCGATTGGGGATAAAATAAATAAAAGGTGGGTAACGGTGAACACATGCAGGGAAGCTTCAACTGTGAAAGACACATAGAAAACGTGTTGAAATGGAGCAAGGGACAATCAGAGGCTTGTAACGTGGATACATAGTGACAAAAGCCAAACAATGGTTGTTGCAGCCAAGGCATCATAACTTAATCTCCGCCACTCCCTCCATTTTTGCGGTCCCCTGAGATTTTTGTGTTCTTCCAGCTATGTTCTCTTGCACATCACTGGCCACACCTCCAACCATCCATCTACATCCTGAGGTCTGGATCCCTCTCCAATCCTCTCCACTTTTAAACATTTTCTATATTTAGTCATTTCACTACATTATATATAGCATTAAGGTAGATGATCAACTATAGTATGGCAAGTTAGGGGAGCTGAATGACCTAATTCTGCTCATACATTCCTATGAAAGTGCAATACGTTAGTACAAGTCTTTACTGTAAATTCTTGTAATAGATCACTAGATGATTTAACGTAATGATTATCTGCCCTCGAGTTTTAAAGTTGAAAACAATGGGAAGAAGGTTATGTGCTGCTGGTGATGTTCAGGATTAGGATTTAATGGTTCATTGTGAGGAGAAAGCGTCTCACTCAGTTTGATGAGATATGAAGGGCCTGGATGTTCAAATAATGCAGCTCTCCACATCAGCAAAGTGTATCAACAAGCAAAAAGCTCACTACCCCGTTGTTTCACCAGCACTGTCTGTTGTAAAGTGGAATAGATGCAGACCAAACAGGCCTGTACCATTAAGTCATCATGACATGTGACATTCTGGTATAAAGCTATCTGCCTGGCCTTCAATCACTCTCTCAATGTAATAGAAACAGTGACGAGTACTCCATCAGTCAGTTATGTTTATGTACAGTAGGTTAACAAGTACAGAACCCTGACTATATGCAAGTCTGTAATATTATAGCAATATAAATAGTTTATGTTGGTTAATACATTTCAAAACAACTGTTTCAACAGAACTGTATTCTTCTCTCTCTTCATCACCAATGCTCAGTAGCAGCATTGCTATATCCACAAGATGCACTGCAGAGATTCACTGAGCCTCCTCAGACATTTTCCACACCCACAACCACCTCCATTTCGAAGGAGCAGCAGATACCTGAGAACAGCACTGACTGTAAGCTCCCATCTAAGCAACTCACCATCTGACTTGGAAATATATCAGTGCTCCTTCAGTGTCACTGAGTCAAAATCCTGGAACTCCCTTCATAACAGCACTGTGTGTCTGCCTACACACCCCAGGAAGAGGGCGGTGGTTCAAGAAGTCAGCTTACCAGCATCTTCTCAAGGAACATTAGGAATGGGTCAAACGCTGAATCCCGGGGAATTCTGTTACAAACCTTCTTCCAGGTTGTAAAATATCCATTATTCTACTCTCAATTTCCTTTCACTTAGCCAATTTTATACCCATGTTGCTATTGACCATTACATTCTCTAACACTGTCCATTGCACTGCACCATACCAAGTGCTCTCTGGAATCCATGTACACCATACTGCATGTGGCCATATATTTTTCCTTTTGGACTATAACCTGTAAAATGGAAATTGGACCCTGCTATATAGTTAAAATAAGAGATTTTTTTTGCAACGTGGAAATAAAGTGGAATACACTCTGACTGAGGAGGACCATGCAGCAAAGTGAGACACAGTGACTCAGAAGTTTTTGAGTTAAGGAGGGTCTGTCTAATGACTACCTTCAGATTGGTCCAGCTCCAGTTTACTAACTTCCCAAGAGTGCAGTGCAGATATTCAGAAGCCTGCAAACAGGGAACAACTCTCACTCTCTCTCCCCGCTTCACAGCTAATGAAAAGAGAACAGAACACCCAAGAAAGGACCAAGATCCACCCAATTAGCTAATGATTCAAAGATCAAACATCACTCTGCAATCAACATCACGTTAAAGTTGACATGAAAAGAACTGAGAGAGACAACTCTCCACCTCATGATCTTGATCAACAGAAATTGTTTTCCCTGTTTATATTTTGATCCATAATATTTGTGTCAATCTGTCTTTATTTGTTTTGGTTATAAATGAGTTTTATAAGGGTATAGCTAGGATCACACAGCAGTAAATTAGTAGTTCATTTGTTAAAGAATAAATTTGTTTACAACAAACAGTTATTTTGTTTCACTGATGAAACCTGGTGTGAATTACTTTATTGCTGAAAACCAGGGGATTAGGCAATTTGATCAGCTTGGTGTTTATCTAGGGACTTACACCTTTGAGATGGCTTGTGAAATTGTGGGACTTGATTATTAGCACACTTTTCCCAACCGAAGTGTCACAACATCAGGAACATTGTCCTGATCAAACCTCCTGCTTCAGCAAAAACATTCCAGCAAGTGAGGTATGATTTGCCCTGAGGAAATTCATGCGAGCTCTTCTTAATTAAACTGCATTCGTCCACGTGACTATTACGTTGGCCTCAAACAATGCTTGTTTGTTTACATATTAAAGCCTTTCCAGAGCTGATGATGGGTTGCAGACCTCAAGCATTAACTCAAGATTGTCCCTTTACACACACTTGCTGAGCTTTTGTAGTTTTCAGATTCTTTTACTCTCGCTTACACAGCTCGGTCAATGATCAGCGTCGCACTCTTTCAGAATTGTTTCTACATCCGTCAAGCCAATGATCACTTTCACTTAGAAGGACAGCTCAGTAGTTTCATGGGAACACCACCACATGCAAGTTTCTCTCCAAGCCACTCACTGTCCTGACTTGAAAATATATCACCGTTCCTGCTCTATCACTGGATCAAAATCCCTCCTGATAACAACATAGTGAATTGGCCTATAGCACATTGACTGCAGCGATTCGAGAGGAAAGCTCACCATCAGCTGGCTTAGTCAGAGACCATCATATCTCATGAATGAATAAAACAAAGGCATTGAGCCAGACTTGCCTAGAACTGGTTCCACAGCACAGTCAGTGAGCCAAGGCCTGTCGAGAAGTGGTTCCACACAGAGTCAGGGAAACGGGCCTGTCCACAACTGGTTCAAGATCACAGTCAGTGAGAGAGGCCTGTCTGGAGTTGGTTCTACGGCACGTCTGGTGCGTCTTTATGAAACTTCAGTGACTGTGTTGGAACAGGCCAGAAACCGAATGCTCAGAAGGGGATGACTCATGGCCTCCTAAGAACAAAGAAGGAGAGGTTGGGAAAAGAACAATAGTCTACCTTTATCCCACATGCCATCAGTGCCTTGGGGGGAGCTGGAAGAGGGAATTTGGATAAAGGACAGCAGTGAAATAATTTCAAAGTCTGAGCTTTCCACCTATTTTAAGTAGGGGCCAATTTAAACTGATTGCAAAGCTGTATTTTACTCATGCAACTAGGGAATAATTAACTCAGAGAAACATGCTTGCATGTTAGAATAGCTAAACCACAAGAAGTTGCATGCCTGAGGAAGGTTGTATTATAATCAGAGTATGAAAGGACAATGAATTCCACGAAGGCCTGTGGCCCTGCTTGGACTCTTTCCTGCACTAGGTTTGCCAACGTTGGGCCTACTCCTGGAGGCTTCATCACAACTCTTGCTATGTATGGCCCTCTTCCCTCATTGAATGTAGAGGTATTGACTTGATCTGGCCAAATGAAAAGGCACAGATACTTTACTAATCGTATTAACCTTCACTGTTCATGCAACAGTCTCCTTTCCCCACTGCCAAAAGCTAGATCAAGAAAGTCAGCCAAGGAACTGAAAGAATGCACAGAATTTTGTTCCAACATCCCCTTAACTTTTCCCCCACGGTTTCCTCAGAACAGTGACCTGTGACGATTAATCTTCAATTCTTTCAGACATGTCTTTTTCTAATTCATTCACGGAATGAGGACATCGCTGGCTAGTCCAGCATTTATTGACTGCTCCGAAATGCACAAAAGGCAGTTAAATGTCAACCACATTGCTATAGGTCTGGAGTCACATGTAGGCCAGACCAGGGGATAGATTTCTATCCCGAGAGGGCATTAGTAAACCAGATGGATTTTTTCAACAATAGTTTCATGGTCATCATTAGACCCTTACAGTCAGTTCTTGTGTAATGCAATGGTTGCGTTCTTGTGCAACCCTCTGTTATGGAAAAATTGTGCTTTTGAAGCAGTGTCATAGTGTCACAGAGATGTGCAGCTCAGAAATAGACTCTTCGATCCAACCCGTCCATGCCGACCAGATATCCCAACACAATCTAGTCCCACCTGCCAGCACCCGGCCCATATCCCTCCAAACCCTTCCTATTCATATACCCATCCAGATGTCTTTTAAATGTTGCAATTGTACCAGCCTCCACCACTTCCTCTGGCAACTCATTTCATTCACATACCACCCTCTGCATGAAAAGGTTGCCCCTTAAATCTCTTTTATATTTTTCCCTTCTCATTCTAAACCTATGCCCTCTAGTTCTGGACTCCCCCAGCCCACAGAAAAGACCTTGTATATTTATCCTATCCAGGCCCCACATGATTTTATAAACCTCTATAAGTCACCCCTCAGCCTCTGATGCTCCAGGGAAAATAGGCCCAGTGAATTCAACCTCTCCCAATAGCTCAAATCTTCCAATGCTGGCAACATCCTTGTAAATCTTGTCTGAACCCTTTCAAGTTTCACAACATCCTCCCAATAGGAAGGAGAACAGAATTGCATGCAATATTCCAAAAGTGGCCTAACCAATGCCCTTTATAGCTGCAACATGACCTCCCGACTCCTGACCAATAAAGGAAAGCATACCAAACGCCTTCTTCACTAAACTCAATCAAGTTTGTGAGACATGATCTCCCACGCACAAAGCCATGTTGATTATCCCGAATCAGTCCTTGCCTTTCCAAATACATGTACATCCTGTCCCTCAGGATTCCCTCCAACAACTTGCCCACCACTGAGGTCAGGCTCACTGGTCTATAGTTCCCTGGCTTGTCCTTACCACCCTTCTTAAACAGTGGCACCACATTAGCCAACCTCTAGTCTTCTGGCACCTCACCTGTGACTATCGATGATACAAATATCTCAGCAAGGGGCCCAGCAATCACTTCTCTAGCTTTCCACAGAGATCTGGGGTACACCTGATCAGGTCCCAGGGATTTATCCACTTTTATGTATTTTAAGACATGCAGCACTTCCTCCTCTGTAATATAGACATTTTTCAAGATGTCACCATCTATTTCCTTACAGTCTATATCTTCCATGTCCTTTTCCACACTAAATACTGATGCAAAATACTCATTTAGTATCTCCCCCATTTTCTGCAGCTCCACACAAAGGCCGCCTTGCTGATCTTTGAGAGGCCCTATTCTCTCCCTGATTACCTTTTTGTCCTTAATGTATTTGTAAAAGCCCTTTGGATTCTCCTTAATTCTATTTGCCAAAGCTATCTCATGTCCCCTTTTTGCTCTCCTGATTTCCCTTTTAAGTATACTCCTACTGCCTTTATACTCTTCTAAGGATTCACTCGATCTATCCCGTCTGTACCTGACAATGCTTCCTTCTTTTTCTTAACCAAACTCCCAATTTCTTTAGTTATCCAGCATTCCCTATACCTACCAGCCTTTCCTTTCACCCTAACAGGAATGTACTGTCTCTGGATTCTCGTTATCTCATTTCTGAAAGCTTCCCATTTTCCAGCCGTCCCTTTACCTACAAACATCAGCCACCAATCAGCTTTTGAAAGTTCTTGCCTAATACCACCAAAATTAGCCTTTCTCCAATTTAGAACTTCAACTTCGAGATCTGTCTATCCTTTTCCATCACTATTTTAAAACTAAGAGAATTATGGTCACTGGCCCAAAGTGCTCCCCCACTGACACCTCAGTCACCTGCCCTGCCTTATTTCCCAAGAGGGCGGCACGGTGGCACAGTGGTTAGCACTGCTGCCTCACAGCGCCTGAGACCTGGGTTCAATTCCCGACTCAGGCGACTGACTGTGTGGAGTTTGCACGTTCTCCCCGTGTCTGCGTGGGTTTCCTCCGGTTTCCTCCCACAGTCCAAAGATGTGCGGGTCAGGTGAATTGGCCATGCTAAATTGCCCGTAGTGTTAGGTCAGGGGTAAATGTAGGGGTATGGGTGGGTTGCGCTTCGGCGGGTCGGTGTGGACTTGTTGGGCTGAAGGGCCTGTTTCCACACTGTAAGTAATCTAATCTAAAGAGTAGGTCAAGTTTTGTACCTTCTCTAGTAGGTACATCCACATATTGAATCAGAAAGTTTTCCTGTACACACTTAACAAATTCCTCTCCATCTAAACCTTTAACACTGTGGCAGCCCCAGTCTATGTTTGGAAAGTTAAAATCCCCTCCCATAACCACCTTATTATTCTTACAGATAACTGAAATCTCCTTACAAATTTGTTTCTCAATTTCCCTCTGATATTAGGGGATCTATAATACAATCCCAATAAGGTGACCATCCCTTTCTTATTTCTCAGTTCAATCCAAATCCTGGATGTATTTCCAGGAATATCCTCCATCAGTATAGCTGTAATGGTATCCCTTATCAAAACTGCCACTCCCCTTCCTCTCTTGCCTCCCTTTCTGTAGCATCTGTATCCTGGAACATTAAGCTGTCAGTCCTGTCCATCCCTGAGCCATGTTTCTGTAATTGCTATGATATCTCAGTCCTTAAAGTTTGATTAGATTACTTACGGTGTGGAAACAGGCCTTTCGGCCCAACAAGTCCACACCGACCCGCCGAAGCGAAACCCACCCATTCCCCTACATTTAACCCTTTACCTAACACTACGGGCAATTTAGCATGGCCAATTCACCTGACCCGCACATCTTTGGACTGTGGGAGGAAACCGGAGCACCCGGAGGAAACCCACGCAGACACAGGGAGAACATGCAAACTCCACACAGTCAGTCGCCTGAGTCAGGAATTGAACCCAGGTCTCTGGCGCTGTGAGGCAGCAGTGCTAACCACTGTGCCACCGTGCCGTGTTGGTGATGTAATAGTGTTACAGCCAACATACGTTTTAAAAGTTCGTGCTGTGGATATAGCATCAGCTATTTGTCAATTCGCGTTAATGAATTATAACAAAACAGCCTGTAATTCCTGATGTTTATTGAAATCAAATTCCACAATCTGTGTCAATTCGACCCCCAGGGCATTAGTTGGGTTGCTGGATTAGCACTGCAGTGATAATACCACTGGGTCATCACCTCCCCCAATATTTTACCATGACAGGGTTATTGCTCTATGGCACAATAACTGTATCATCATGTGGAAATGTTGATCAAATACAGCTGGATCTCTGAAAATCCCTTGGAGGCCAACTTGGAACCAATGGCCATTTAACAACCTGCTGGCATGTCACTGTCTGGTGAAGCAGGTCTGTGTTAAAGTTCTGATAGGTAGGAACATAAGGAATCCAACTTTGTTCAGACTCTGTTTAGTGTGGTGCTCCTGGGGAGGGCAAGGGACCATGGGGAGCTGAGTCAAAACTACAAAAGAGTTCGGAGAAACTAAGGGTTTTTCTCCTTGATGAACAATCACCACTCCACAGCTATCAGGCCTAGTGATTTAGTTTTATTTAGGGACAGGCTGTGGGATCATTAAAGAGAGAAGTCAGAGATATTTGACTTGGGTGGGTTGCGCTTCGGCGGGTTGGTGTGGACTTGTTGGGCCGAAGGGCCTGTTTCCACACTGTAAGTAATCTAATCTAATCTAATCTAATCTAATCTAATATTTGTTTCAAAACAAAGTACTACAGGAGCTTGAAATCTGAAACAGAAACAGTAAGTGCTGGAGAAATTCAGCAGGTCCCGCAGCATCCATGGAGAGAAAAGCAGAGTTAATGTCTTGAGCCCAGTGACCCTCCAATCTGTTGGAATGTGCTTTACTCCACTCAGCACAGATCCAGAAATTGTTTGGAAACATTCCTGCTCCTTTGGGTCAGTAGAAAAGTGAGGCGCTGGAAAAGCACAGCCGGTCAGGCAGCATCCGAGGAGCAGGAGAATCAATGTTTCGGGCATGAACTGTTCATCAGGAATGTTGGGGGAAAGGCGCTGCGAGATAAATAGGAGGGTGGGGTGGCGGGAAGGTAGCTAGGAAGGCAATAGTTAGATGCAGGTGGGGAATGACGGTGATAGGTCAGTGGGGAGAGTGGAACGGATAGGTGGGAAGGGAGATGGACAGGCAGGGCAGTTCAAGAGGGCGGTGCCGAGTTGGGAGATCACCATCACCCCCCACCTGTATCTACCTATCGCCTTCTCAAATACCTTACCCTCAGCCTCCTCCCCCTGCCCCACATTCATGATGAAGGGCTTAGACCCGAAAAGTCGACTCTCCTGCTCCTCGGACGCTGCCTGACCTGCTGCGCTTTTCCAGCACCACACTCTCGACTCTGATCTCCAGCATCTGCAGTCCTCGCTTTCTCCAACTTGCTGCAGTAAATGTGACAGGAAGAAGCACAAGGTTAACCTCATCGAGGGAACAGTCCACAGCAGGTCAAAGAGTGGGACATCGTGCCAGAATAGGGAACAGCATTATTCAGTATGTCACTCACTGGTGCTTTATGGATTATGGGGCAAACCATGAGCATGCATATGACACAGCACTGATCATTCAGCCTAGCTTGCCTGTATTGACTCTCTGAAAAAGTTACCAGCTAGTTCCTCTTGCTTCCCCTCCTCACCTTGGCCCTGCAAACATTTCCTCTTTGAGCTTTAATCCACGACCATTGAAGCTCTTTCCACAGCTTTATTTTTAAGATTCTTGATTTGGGATATAGGTGCTGCATGCTAGTGAGCACTTGCTACCCATCCCCAATTTCCCTTCAAGTGTTTGGCTCATGAGACCATTTCAGAATGCAGTTACAAGTTGGTGTTCGGGTAAGGATAGCAGATTTCCTTCCCTAAAAGGTATTAGTGAATCAGGTGAAGCTTTAATAACAACCTATGCTGGTTATACAGCTGTTTTCAAATTGCAGATCGTACCAGATTCGAATTCAACCTTCTGCCATAGGGGGAATCAAACCCATGGCCTCAGGACATGACATGGGTCACTGGATTACTTATCCAGTGACATTATCACTCTGCCACTGCCTCCTCTTGGTAGTCAGTGTATTCCACCTCGGCAGGTAAATGTGAGACTACTGCTAAATTGTTTCTGGACACACCCAACCATTGATTTGATATAATTTGTTCTTGGGCTCATTATGCCTAAAGGGGCATGAGCCATTGTCTGGGGTCATAGTGCCCTTGGGGTCATGATCCACTGGCTGGGGTCACATTGCTCAAGGGTCATGCCCCACTGTGGGGGTCACACTGCCATTGGAGTCATGATCCACTGTAACATAGAATTCCTTGAACACAAGGAAGAAAATTTAACATCAGGTCAGTAACATAGTGGGAGCCTAAGATGGGGAGCAAGCACAGTAACTGCCTTCAAGACAGTTCAAATCATCATTGAATCCCTACAGTGGAAATAGGCCATGAGGCCCAACAAGTCCGCACTGACCCTCTGCAGAGTATCCCACCCAGATCCATTCCCCTAACCAATTACATTACACCTGACTAATGCACCTAAGCTACACATCCCTGAACAATTTAGCACGGCCAATTCACCTAACCTGCACACCTTCAGACTCTGGGAGGAAACCCACGCAGATATGGGGTGAATGTACAAAGTCCACACAGCCAGTTGCCTGAGGCTGGAATTGAACCCAGGTCCCTGGCACTATGAGGCAGCAGCGCTAACCACTGAGCCACTGTGCTGAAACATGATAGCACCGCGTGCCGCAGTTGGTAAATGCCATTTAGTGTGTGTGTTTGGGTTGGGTGTAGAATGGGAGTGGGGCAGGTGGAGGGAGCTGCGGTGGTATTACTGAGGAGGCTTACAGGTATCTACTGTGAGGGATGTGGGGGGGGCGGTTGTGTAAAATTTTAAAAAAGGGTGTATGTGTGTTAGCATCCTGGTCTATGACAGATTGTCTGTGGTTCATAACATTAGCTGGGTCAGGTTGTTAAAACATAAATAATCCTGTGTGGAGTGAGAACCCTGTCACTGTAACAGCAGTACTAAGAGCCAATAAACACAGAGGCATATTGCCAAATGTTATTCTTGGATAGGAATTACCAGTGGACTAGGATTCCTATAAACCGACAATTACAGATGATGCCAAGCTTGTAAACCCCTGCACCACAAGTCATTCATCAACCCCATTCCCAGTGCAACGTCAATATCAAAACAGGAGGCGGGCAGCAGCAAAACCTGGACAGATGGATGGCATTCCACACGGACTTTGAGCTTCAGAAATTGCTCTTTATTCTCCAGCCTGAGGCTGCTGTGGGAGAGGGCGGAGCAGAGAGGATTACCCACTCCTTTCCAGGCTCTCTGCTATATTAAATCATCGCTAGTGAAGGCGCCCTGCCCCAAGACTGTGGGGATTCACAATTTGCTCCAACACCATCACTGGGACCTGACCTGCCATTTAACCTGAGACCTGAGCCAGGGGGAGTTGCTGGAGGAATTCTTCCAAAGGGTCAACCCTGCTAGAAACAGCAGCCACAGGGTAAATCGAGCAAACAGTTGCACTGAGGGGATCCTGGTCAAGCACCCTTGAGGCGTGCTCTGCCCCAGGTTTTTCACCAAACCCATCCGTTTCCCAACTCAAGGACCGAAACTCACCTCTGTAAAGAGAGAGGGAATCTCCCCACAGCAACTGGGGAGGCTCCCCTTGTGAGCTCACTAGTTGCCGGTTCTCTCGTGTTCACAGACCCCTGTCGCTGTCACTTGCTCCCACCCAACACCCTGCTTTCACTCTGAACTCGTGGTAGAGGGAGATATGCCGCTTGAAAGATAAATGACCTTCGGGCATTTGAGGAACTCTCAAGTGTTGCAGAACCAACAGTCTGTCAGTGCGTGTGGACATACTGGATTATAATTCTCCATGAAAATCTGACCCACGCTTCCTAAACAAATACTTACCAAAGCACTTTGTATGTTTAGTTAGTGTGTTTATTCTTCGAGATTCCAGTTAAACCAAAAATTTATTTACAAAGGCTCCCTATCTAAGGCTAAACCTAATGGATTTATTTGCTGCGGTAGATTTCATAATAAACATTTATTTTTCTCTGAGGAAAACCACTAAGGCACCACCACAGCAATGATGAAATGACTGTTAGGATCTCAGTGTTATAGTGCTTTTTTTTCCTTTCTCTGCTCCACCAGCTAACACTCCATCTCTCTTGTCTGTTCTGTTATCTGCTGCAGGGTTGTTGTTTCCATTGCAACCACTTCAGACATGATTTGGAGATACCAGTGTTGGACTGACATCTTCAGGCATGGACAATTCTTTGACACTTTGCCTGCTTGACCTCAAGTGAGCCCAGTCACTGGTGACTGATAGGCATCAGGGCCAATAGGCTGAGGAGTGACAAATGGAATTCAATTCAGATAAATGCAAGGTGTTGCATTTGGCAAGACAAACTAGGGCAGGACTTACACAGGTAATGGTGGGTCCTGGAGAGTGCATCCAACAGAGAGACCTAGAGGTTCGGGTACATAGTTTCTAGAAAGTGGTGCCGCAGGTATACAGTGTGGTGAAGAAGGCATCTGATATGCTTGCCTTTATCGTTCACAGCATTGAGTACAGGAGTTGGGACAGCATGTTACAGCTGTATAGGACATTAGAAAGGTGTACATTCTGGTCATCCTGCTATAGGAAAGATGTTATTAAACTGGAAAGGGTGCAAAAATGGTTTACAAGGATGTTACTGAGACTGGATGTTTTAGGTTATAAAGAGATATAGGACAGCATTGGGCTTTTATCCCTGGCATGTCGGAGGCTGACGATGACCTTATAAAGGTTTATTCAATCATGATTAATTAGTATAAATAGTGAAGGTCTTTACCCCAGAGTGGGGGAGTCCAAAAGTAGAGTGCATAAGGTTAAGGTGAGATGACAAAGATTTAAAAGAGACTGAAGGGGCAATGTGTACAAGCAGAGAATGGTGGATGTATAGAATGAGCTATCACAAGAAGTGGTGAAGGCTGGTACTATTACAACATTTAAAAGGTACGGATGGGTATATGAATAGAAAGGGTTTAGAGGGATATGAGCCAAATGCTGAAAAATGGGCCTAGATTAATTTAGGATATCTGGCTGGCATTGATGAGTTGGACCGAACTCGATACTGCCTCCTGAAAATCTGAATATAATACTGTTTCCTCTCTGATTCCTCAAAGAATTCTAGTAAATTTGTCAGACATGATTTCCCCTCATGAAGCCACACTGACTCTGCTTGATCATATTTCTAAATGTTTTAAATCCTTTATAATAGAATAGGTTTAAGCTAACCGGCCTACAGCTACCTGCTTTTTCTTTCTTTTGTCTCCTTCCCTTTTTTAAATAAAAGTCTTACATCGGCAGTTTTCCAATCCTCTGGGACTTTTCCAAAATCTAAGGATTCTTCGAAGATTATTACCAATACTACCAATAAAACAGATATGAACCATCAACATATGGCTTTACAAGTTAACATCCACTGTCTCAAAATAAATGCCATCATTGCATTTGCGTTCCTAACTCCTGACACAGCCTGGAAGTTTACCTTGAGAAAATCCTGGACTAGTCCCAAGACTCATTGCCCTTCAGACTTCTGAATAATTCATGCCTCTATTCTTCCTACCAAAGTGCATGACCTCATACTGTTTCATGTTGTACTCCATCTGCCACTTTTTTTGCCCACTCTCCTAACCTGTCCAAACCCTTCTGCAGCTTCTCTGCCTCCTCAATGCTACCCGTCCATCTATCTATCTTGGTATCATCTGCAAATTTAGCCAGAATGCTCTCAGTTCCTTCATCTAGATCGTTAGTGTATAAAATGAAAAGTTGTGATCCCAACACTGAGCCTTGCGGAACATCTCTGATCACCAGCTGCCATCTTAAGAAGGATCCACTCACCCCCACTCTCTGCTTTCTGCCAGACAGCTAAACTTCTATCCATGCGAGCACCTTGCCTCTGACACCTTGGGCTCTTAGATTACTGAGTAGCCTTCTGTGCAGCACCTTGTCAAAGGCCTTCTTGAAGTCCAAGTAGGTAACAGCCATTGGCTCTCCTTGGTCTAACCTGCAAATTACTTCCTCAAAGAATTCTAGAAGATTTGTCAGGCATGACCTCCCGTTGATGAAACCATGCTGACTTTGCTCTATTTTATCATACGCTTCCAAGTATTCAGAAATCTCATCCTCTACAATGGATTTCAGGATCTTACCATAACTGACGTTAAAGTAATCAGTCTCTAATATTCTGTCTTTTGCCTTACTCCCTTTTCGAACAGAGATGTCACGTTAGTGAGTTTCCAGTTCTCTGGAATCCTCCTCGATTCTAGCAATTCTTGAAAAATCACAACTAACATCTTCACTGTCTCTTCACTTGAGTCTTTTCTACTGCTTTGCGAGTCCATTATTAGTCACTCTACCCTCATTCCTTTGTAGTTACATTTATTAAAGTTCAGCACAATTTTTTCTGACCCATGTTTTCCCTCTCAAACTGAATGCTCAGTTCAACAGTGTTATGGTCACTGTTTCCTAGGGAATCTGACACCATTTATTAAATCTGCTTTGTTTCACATCACCATGTTCAAATAGTGTGCTCCCTTCCTTTTCCCTGGGAATTCTAATTCTCAATTTTTAATTTCTATTCTGTCACTTCCATTTCCATTACTTTATCTTTCTCTGACCTTTATTTATTCCATTTCCAGAATCTTATTTATGCTCAAACTTATTCGACCATAACACAATATCACCTGATTCTAATGTTACATTATCCAAAATATTTGGTCTTTCTTGTATTTCAACTAAGATGAAAAATGTAGAAATTTGTTACACAGTACATTTGCTCTAAAACAGTTTATTTTCCATTTTAGTACACAATCCAAAATACAGAAAATAAAGTCATAGTCTTCAACACATAAAACACGTGCCCTTCAAACTATTCTGTACTGCAACATGAAACTGTGACTATTCCACAACAAAACATGTGTCAGTTACTATTCTACACTGAAACATGTAACAGTGACTATTTCACACAGAAACATGCAGCAGTGACTATTCAACACTGAGACATATAGCAGTGATTATTCCACACTGACACATGTGAGAGTGACTATTCCACACTTAAACATGTAACAGCGGGTATTCCACACTGAAACAAGTAACAGTGAGTATTCCAAAACGAAACATGTAACAGCGAGTATTCCGCACTGAAACATGCTACAACGATTATTACACACTGATACATGTAACGGTTAGTATTCCACACTGAAACAAGTAACAATGACTATTCCACACTGAGTTGAAAATGTGTTGCTGGAAAAGTGCAGCAGGTCAGGCAGCATCAAACGAGCAGGAGAGTCAACGTTTCAGGCATGAGCCTTTCTTCAGGATTCCTGAAGAAGGGCTCATGCCCGTACCTTCGACTCTCCTGCTCCTTTGATGCTGCCTGACCTGCTGCGCTTTTCCAACAACACATTTCAGTGCTGATCTCCAGCATCTGCAGTCCTCACTTTCTCCTATTCCACACTGAAACATGTTAAAGTGATTATTCCACACTGAACCATGTAACAGTGACTATTCCACACTGAAATATGTAACAGTGACTATTCCACAATGAAACATTTAAAAGTGATTATTCCACACTGAAACATGGAACAGTGATATTCCACACTGAAACGTGTAACAGTGAATATTCCACAATGAAACATGTTAAAGTGACTATGCCACACGGAAACATGTTACAGAGACTATTCCACATTAAACATGTAACAGTGACGAATCCACATTGAAACATGTAACAGCGAGTATTCCACACTGAAACATGTAGCACAGATTATTCTACACTGATAAATGTGACAGTCCGTATTCCACATTGGAATATGGAACAGTAACAATTCTACTCTAAAACATGTAAGAGAGCATATTACACACTGAAACATGTAACAGCGAGTATTCCACACTGAACATCTAACGTTGAGTATTCCACACTGACACATGTAACAGTGTGTATTCCAAACTGAAACATGTTACAGTGACTATTCCACACAGAAACAAGTAACAGTGAGCATTCCGCACTGAAACATGTAACAGCATATATTCCACACTAAAACATGTAGCAGTGACTATTTCACACTGAAACATATAACACCAAGTATTCAATACTGACACATGTAACAGTGAGTATTCCACACTGAACCATTTAACAGTGACTATTCCACATGAAACATGTAACAGTGAGCATTCCACAGTGAAATGTGTACCAGTGACTATTCCACACAGGAAAATGTAACAGTGAGCATTCCACACTGAAACATGTAACAGCGAGTATTCCACACTGAAACATGTAACAGTGACTATTCCACACTGAAACATGTAGCAGTGACTATGCCACACAGAAACATGTAACAGTGACTATTCAACACTGAGACATGTAGCAGTGATTGTTTCACACTGAAACATATAACAATGACTATTCCACACTGAAACAGTAACAGTGATTATTCCACACTGACACAAGTCACAGTGACTATTCCACACTGAAACAAATAACAGTGAGTATTCCACACTGAAACATGGAACAGTGAGCATTCCACACTTAAACATGGAACAATGAGTATTCCATACTTAACATGAAGCAGTGATTATTCCACACTGAAACATGTAACAGTGACAATTCCACAAAGAAACATGTAATAGTGACTATTCCACATAAAAACATGTAACAGTGATTATTTCACACTGAAACATGTAACAGTGACTATTCCACATTGAAACATGTAATAGTGAGCATTCCACATTGAAACATGTAACATTGATAATTCCAAACTGAGGAAAACGTGAGGATTGCAGATGCTGGAGATCAAGCAGAAAAATGTGTTGCTAGAAAAGCGCAGCAGGTCAGGCAGCATCAAAGGGGCAGGAGAGACAATGTTTCGGGCATTAGCCCTTCTTCACTGACACATGTAACAGTAATGATTTCACACTGAAACATGTAACAGTGAGTATTCCACACTGAAAGATGCAACAGTGAGTATTCTATACTGAAACATGTAAGAATCCGTATTCCAAACTGAAAAACGTAAAAGTGACTTTTCCACACCGAAACATGTAACAGTGAGTATTCCACACTGAAACATATAACAGTGACTATTCCACACTGAAACATATAACACCAAGTATTCAACACTGACACATGTAACAGTGAGTATTCCACATGAAACATGTAACAGTGAGCATTCCACAGTGAAATGTGTACCAGTGACTATTCCACACAGGAAAATGTAACAGCGAGCATTCCACACTGAAACATGTAACAGCGAATATTCCACACTGAAACATGTAGCACAGATTATTCTACACTGAGACATGTGACAGTGCGTATTCCACACTGGAATATCTAACAGTGACTATTCCACACTAAAACATGTAAGAGAGCATATTACACACTGAAACATGTAACAGTGATGATTCCACCCTGAAACATGTAACAGTGACTATTCCACAGTGAAACCTGTAGCAGTGAGTATTCCACTCTGAAATATGTAACACTGACTATTCAACAATGATTATTCCACACTGAAACATATAACAGTGAGTATTCCACACTGAAAACTGCAACAGCGATTATTCCATACTGAAACATTCAACAGTGGGTATTCCAAAATGAAACATGTAACAGCGAGTATTCCACACTGAAACATGTTACAGTGCCTATTCCACACTGAAACATATAACAGTGACTATTCCAAACTGAAACATGCAACGGTGGGTATTCCAAAATTAAACATGTAACAGTCATTATTCCACATTGAAACATGGAACTGTGACTATGCCACATTGAAATGTGTAACAGTGGGTATTCCACACTGAAACATGTAACAGCAAGCATTGAACACTGACACATGTAACAGTGAGTATTCCACACTGAACCATGTAACAGTGACTATTCCACACTGAAACATGTAACAGTGAGTATTCCTCACTGAAACATGTAGCACAGATTATTCTACACTGAGACAGGTGACAGTATGTATTCCACTCTGGAATATGTAACAGTAACAATTCCACACTAAAACATGTAAGAGAGCATATTACACACTGAAACATGTAACAGCGAGTATTCCACACTGAACATCTAACGGTGAGTATTCCAAACTGAAACATGTAACAGTGTGTATTCCAAACTGAAACATGTAACAGTGATTATTTCACACTGAAACATGTAAAAGTGAGTATTCCAAACTGAACATGTAACAGTGGCTATTCCACCCTGAAGCATGTAACAGTGTCTATTCCACACTGAACATACAACAGTGGGTATTCCAAAATTAAACATGTAACAGTGATTATTCGACACT
This sequence comes from Hemiscyllium ocellatum, assembly GCF_020745735.1. Lineage (NCBI taxonomy): Eukaryota > Metazoa > Chordata > Chondrichthyes > Orectolobiformes > Hemiscylliidae > Hemiscyllium > Hemiscyllium ocellatum. The sequence continues at coordinate 65,569,227 of NC_083414.1, forward strand.
GAAACATGTAACAGTGGCTATTCCACACTGAAACATGGAACAGTGAGTATTCCACACTGAAACGTGGAACGGTGAGTATTCCACACTGAAACGTGGAACGGTGAGTATTCCACAGTGAAACAAGTCACAGTGAGTATTCCACACTGAAACATGTAACAGATGCTAGTCCCAACTGAAACATCTAACAGTGAGTATTCCACATTGAAAGATGTCACAGTGGCTATTTCAAACTGAAACATGTAACAGTGATTATTCCACACGGAAACATGTAAGAGAGCATATTTCGCAGCATATTACACAGTGAGTTTTCCACACGGAAACATGGAACAGTGACTATGCCACACTGAAACATGTAACACTGAGTATTCCACAGTGAAACAATGTAAAGTGATTATTCCACACTGAAACATGTAACAGTGAAGATTCCACACTGAAATATGTGACAGTGATTATTCTGCAATGAAACATGTAACAGTGACTCTTCCACATTGAAACATGAAGCAGTGAGCATTCCACACTGAAACATGAAGCAGTGACTATTCCACACAGAAACATGTAACAGTGAGCATTCCACACTTAAACATATAACAATGAAATGTGTTACAGTGATCATTCCACACATGTAACAGTGTGTGTTCCAAATCGAAACATGTAACAGCGAGTATTCCACACTGAAACATGTGACAGTGATTATTCCACACTGAAACATGTACCAGTGACTATTTCACACTGAAACATGTAACAATGAGTATTCCACACGTAAACATGAAGCAGTGATTATTCCACATGAAACATGTAACAGTGACAATTCCACATTGAAACATGTAACAGTGACAATTCCACTCAGAAACATGTAGTAGTGACTATTCCACATAAAAACATGTAACAGTGAGCATTCCACATTGAAACATGTAACATTGATAATTCCAAACTGAGGAAAACGTGAGGATTGCAGATGCTGGAGATCAGAGCTGAAAAATGTGTTGCTAGAAAAGCGCAGCAGGTCAGGCAGCATCAAAGGGGCAGGAGAGACAATGTTTCGGGCATTAGCCCTTCTTCACTGACACATGTAACAGTAATGATTTCACACTGAAACATGTAACAGTGATTATTCAACACTGAAAGATGCAACAGTGAGTATTCTATACTGAAACATGTAAGAATCCGTATTCCAAACTGAAACATTTAAAAGTGAGTTTTCCACACCGAAACATGTAACAGTGAGTATTCCACACTGAAATATGTAATAGTGACTATTCCACACAGAAACATGAAGCAGTGAGTATTCCACACTGAAACATGCAACAGTGAGTATTCCATACCGAAACATGTAAGAATCCGTATTCCAAACTGAAACATTTAAAAGTGAGTTTTCCACACCGAAACATGTAACAGTGAGTATTCCACACTGAAACGTGTAACAGTGTCTATTCCACAATGGAATATGTAACACTGATTTTTCCACACTGAAACATGTAACAGTGACTATTCGACACTAAAACATGTAGCAGTGACTATTTCACACTGAAACATATAACACCAAGTATTCAACACTGACACATGTAACAGTGAGTATTCCACATGAAACATGTAACAGTGAGCATTCCACAGTGAAATGTGTACCAGTGACTATTCCACACAGGAAAATGTAACAGTGAGCATTCCACACTGAAACATGTAACAGCGAGTATTCCACACTGAAACATGTAGCACAGATTATTCTACACTGAGACATATGACAGTGCGTATTCCACACTGGAATATCTAACAGTGACTATTCCACACTAAAACATGTAAGAGAGCATATTACACACTGAAACATGCAACAGTGATGATTCCACCCTGAAACACGTAACAGTGAGCATTCCACAGTGAAACCTGTAGCAGTGAGTATTCCACTCTGAAATATGTAACACTGACTATTCAACAATGATTATTCAACACTGAAACATGTAACAGTGAGTATTCCACACTGAAAACTGCCACAGCGATTATTCCATACTGAAATATGCAACAGTGGGTATTCCAAAATGAAACATGTAACAGCGATTATTCCACACTGAAACATGTTACAGTGCCTATTCCACACTGAAACATATAACAGTGACTATTCCACACTGAAACACGTTAAAGTGACTATTCCACACTGAAACATGTAACAGTGATTATTCCACACTGAAACATGGTACTGTGACTATGCCACACTGAAACACGTAACAGTGATTATTCCACACTGAAACAGGTTACAGAGACTATTCCACATTGAAACATGTAACAGTGACTAATCCACATTGAAATATGTAACAGTGGGTATTCCACTCTGAAACATGTAACAGTGACTATTCCACATTGAAATATGTAACAGTGAGTATGCCTCACTGAAACATGTAGCACAGATTATTCTACACTGAGACATGTGACAGTGCATATTCCACTCTAGAATATGTAACAGTAACAATTCCGCACTAAAACATGTAGGAGGCATATTACACACTGAAACATGTAACAGCGAGTATTCCACACTGAACATCTAACGGTGAGTATTCCAAACTGAAACATGTAACAGTGTATTCCAAACCGAAACATGTAAGAGTGAGTATTCCACACTGAAACATGTAGCACAGATTATTCTACACTGAGACATGTGACAGTGTGTATTCCACACTCTAACATGTAACAGTGACTATTCCACACTAAAACATGTAAGAGAACATATTACACACTGAAACATGTAACAGTGATGATTCCACCCTGAAACATGTAACAGTGACTATTCCACACTGAAACATGTAACAGTGACTATGCCACACTGAAACATATAACAATGACTATTCCACACTGAAACAATAACAGTGATTATTCCACACTGAAACATGTAACAGTGACTATTCCACACTGAAACATGTAACAGCAGGTATTCCACACTGAAACAAGTAACAGTGAGTATTCCACACTGAAACATGTAACAATGAGTATTCCACACTTAAACATGGAACAGTGAGTATTCCACACTGAAACATATAACAATGACTATTCCACACTGAAACATATAACACCAAGTATTCAACACTGACACATGTAACAGTGAGCATTCCACATGAAACATGTAACAGTGAGCATTCCACAGTGAAATGTGTACCAGTGACTATTAAACACAGGAAAATGTAACAGTGAGCATTCCACACTGAAACATGTAACAGTGAGTATTCCTCACTGAAACATGTAACAGCAAGCATTGAACACTGACACATGTAACAGTGAGTATTCCACACTGAACCATGTAACAGTGACTATTCCACAGTGAAACCTGTAGCAGTGACTATTCCACTCTGAAATATGTAACACTGACTATTCAACAATGATTATTCAACACTGAAACATGTAACAGTGAGCATTCCACACTGAAAACTGCCACAGCGATTATTCCATACTGAAACATGCAACAGTGAGTATTCCAAAATGAAACATGTAACAGCGAGTAATCCACACTGAAACATGTTACAGTGACTATTCCACACTGAAACACGTAACAGTGATTATTCCACACTGAAACATGGAACAGTGAGTATTCTACACTGAAACATGTAACAGCAAGCATTGAACACTGACACATGTAACAGTGAGTATTCCACACTGAAACATGTAACAGTGAGTATTCCTCACTGAAACATGTAGCACAGATTAATCTACACTGAGACATGTGACAGTGCGTATTCCACTCTGGAATATGTAACATTAACAATTCCACACTAAAACATGTAAGAGAGCATATTACACACTGAAACATGTAACAGCGTGTATTCCACACTGAAACATGTAACAGTGGCTATTCCACACTGAACATGTAACAGTGAGTGTTCCACACTGAACATCTAACGGTGAGTATTCCACACTGAAACATGTAAAAGTGAGTATTCCAAACTGAAACATGTAACAGTAATTATTCAACACTGAAACATGTAACAGTGGCTATTCCACACTGAAACATGGAACACTGAGTATTCCACACTTTAACGTGGAACAGTGAGTATTCCACACTGAAACATGTAACAATGAGTATTCCACAGTGAGGTCAGGCAGCATCCAAGGAACAGGAAATCGACATTTGGAATGATGAAGGTCTTGTGCCCGAAACGTCGAATTTCCTGTTCCTTGAATGCTACCTGACCTGCTGCGCTTTAACCAGCCACACATTTTCAGCTCTGATCTCCAGCATCTGCAGACCTCACTTTTTACTCGAGTATTCCACAGTGAAACATGGAACAGTGAGTATTCCACAGCGAAACAAGTTACAGTGAGTATTACACAGCGAAACAAGTTACAGTGAGTATTCCACACTGAAACATGTAACAGATGCTAGTCCCAACTGAAACATCTAACAGTGAGTATTCCACATTGAAAGATGTCACAGTGGCTATTTCAAACTGAAACATGTAACAGTGATTATTCCACACGGAAACATGTAAGAGAGCATATTCCACAGCATATTACACAGTGAGTTTTCCACACTGAAACATGGAACAGTGACTATGCACACTGAAACATGTAACAGTGAGTATTCCACAGTGAAACAATGTAAAGTGATTATACCACACTGAAACATGTAACAGTGACTATTCCACACTGATACATGAAGCAGTGAGCATTCCACACTGAAACATGAAGCAGTGACTATTCCACACTGAAACATGTAACAGTGAGCATTCCACACTTAAACATATAACAATGAAATGTTTTACAGTGATCATTCCACACATGTAACAGTGTGTGTTACAAATCGAAACATGTAACAGCGAGTATTCCACACTGAAACATGTGACAGTGATTATTCCACACTGAAACATGTACCAGTGACTATTCCACACTGAAACATGAAGCAGTGACTATTACACACAGAAACATGTAACAGTGAGCATTCCACACTTAAGCATATAACAATGAAATGTGTTACAGTGATCGTTCCACACATGTAACAGTGTGTATTCCAAAACGAAACATTTAACAGCAAGTATTCTACACTGAAACATGCTACAGCGATTATTACACACTGATACATGTAATGGTTAGTATTCCACACTGAAACAAGTAACAATGACTATTCCACACTGAGTTGAAAATGTGTTGTTGGAAAAGTATAGCAGGTCAGGCAGCATCCAAGGAGCAGGACAGTCAATGTTTCGGACATGGGCCGTTCTTCAGGATTCCTGAAGCAGTGACTATTACACACAGAAACATGTAACAGTGAGCATTCCACACTTAAACATATAACAATGAAATGTGTTAGAGTTATCATTCCACACATGTAACAGTGTGTATTCCAAAATGAAACATGTAACAGTGAGTATTCCACACTGAAACGTGGAACAGTGAGTATTCCACACTGAAACATGTAGCAGTGACTAGTCCGCATTGAACATCTAACGGTGAGTATTCCGCACTGAAACATGTAAAAGTGACTATTCCACACTGAACATCTAGCGGTGAGTATTCCACACTGAAACATGTTAACATGTTACAGAGATTATTCCACACTGAAACATGTAACAGTGAGCATTCCACACTTAAACATATAACAATGAAATGTGTTACAGTTATCATTCCACACATGTAACAGTGTGTATTCCAAAACGAAACATGTAACAGTGAGTATTCACACTGAACCATGTAACATTGACTATTCCACACTGAAACATGTGACAGTGCTTATTCCGCATTGAAACATGTAACAGTGACTATTCCACACATAAAGATGGAACAGTGACTATGCCACACTGAAACATGTTACAGTGACTATTCCACACTGAAACATGGAACAGTGACTATGCCACACTGAAACATGTAACAGTGATTATTCCACACTGAACCGTGTAACAGTGAGTATTCCACACAGAAACATGTAATAGTGAGCATTCCACACTGAAATATGTGACAGCATGCATTGCACACTAAAACATATTGCAGTGACTTTTCCACACTGAAACATGTAATGGTATGTATTCCAGACTGAAACATGTAGCAGTGGTTATTCCACAGTGAAACACGTAACAATGAGTATTCCACACTGAAACGTGTAAAAGTGAGCATTCCACACTGAAATGTGTAACAGTGACTATTCCACACTGGAAAATGTAACAGTGAGTATTCCACACTGAAACGTGTGGCACAGATTATTCTGCACTGAGGCATGTGACAGTGCGTATTCCACACTAGAATATGTAACAGTGACTATTCCACACTAAAACATGTAAGAGAGCTTATTAGACACTGAAACATGCAACAGTGATTATTCCACACTGAAACATGTAACAGTGACAATTCCACACAGAACATGTAACAGTGACTATTCCACTCCGAAACATGTTACAGTGAGCATTCCACACTGAAACATATAACAATGAAATGTGTTGCAGTGATCACTCCACACATGTAATGTAACAGCGAGTATTCCGCACTAAAACATGCTACAGCAATTATTCCACACTGATACATGTAACGGTTAGTATTCCACACTGAAACAAGTAACAATGACTATTCCACACTGAGTTGAAAATGTGTTGCTGGAAAAGTGCAGCAGGTCAGGCAGCATCCAAGGAGCAGGAGAGTCAATGTTTCGGGCATGAGCCCTTTTTCAGGATTCCTGAAGAAGGGCTCATGCCCGAAACTTCGACTCTCCTGCTCCTTTGATGCTGCCTGACCTGCTGCGCTTTTCCAACAACACATTTCAGCTCTGATCTCCAACATCTGCAGTCCTCACTTGTACCTATTCCACACTGAAACTTGTTAAAGTGATTATTCCACACTGAATCATGTAACAGTGACTATTCCACACTGAAACATTTAAAAGTGATTATTCCACACTGAAACATGGAACAGAGACTATTCCACACTGAAACATGTAACAGTAACTAATCCACATTGAAATGTGTAACAGTGGGTATTCCACACTTAAACATTTAAAAGTGATTATTCCACACTGAAACATGGAACAGAGACTATTCCACACTGAAACATGTAACAGTGACTAATCCACATTGAAATGTGTAACAGTGGGTATTCCACTCTGAAACATGGAACAGTGATTCTTCCTCACTGAAACATGTAACAGCAAGCAATCAACACTGACACATGTAACAGTGAGTATTTCACACAGACACATATAATAGTGAGTATTCCACACTGAAACATGTAAGAGTGACTATCCCACACTGAAACATGTTAAAGTGATTTTTCCACAATGAACCATGTAACAGTGACTATTCCACACTGAAATATGTAACAGTGACTATTGCACACTGAAATATGTAACAGTGAGTATTCCACACTGAAACATGTAGCACAGATTAATCTACACTGAGACACGTGACAGTGCGTATTCCACACTTAAGCATATAACAATGAAATGTGTTACAGTGATCATTCCAGTGTTGGAGATCAGAGCTGAAATGTGTTGTTGGAAAAGCGCAGCAGGTCAGGCAGCATCAAAGGAGCAGGAGAGTCGAAGTTTCGGGCATGAGCCCTTCTTCAGGAATCCTGAAAAAGGGCTCATGTCCGAAACATTGACTCTCCTGCTCCTTGGATGCTGCCTGACCTGCTGCAATTTTCCAGCAACACATTTTCGACTCAGTGTGGAATAGTCATTGTTACTTGTTTCAGTGTGGAATACTAACCGTTACATGTATCAGTGTGGAATAATTGCTGTAGCATGTTTCAGTGTGGAATACTCGCTGTTACATTACATGTGTGGAGTGATCACTGTAACACATTTCATTGTTATATGTTTCAGTGTGGAATGCTCACTGTAACATGTTTCGGAGTGGAATAGTCACTGTTACATGTTTCAGTGTGGAATAGTCACTGTTACATGTTCTGTGTGGAATTGTCACTGTTACATGTTTCAGTGTGGAATAATCTCTGTAACATGTTAACATGTTTCAGTGTGGAATACTCACCGCTAGATGTTCAGTGTGGAATAGTCACTTTTACATGTTTCAGTGCGGAATACTCACCGTTAGATGTTCAATGCGGACTAGTCACTGCTACATGTTTCAGTGTGGAATACTCACTGTTACATGTTTCATTTTGGAATACCCACTGTTACATGTGTGGAATGATAACTCTGACACATTTCATTGTTATATGTTTAAGTGTGGAATGCTCACTGTTACATGTTTCAGTGTGGAATAGTCTCTGTAACATGTTAACATGTTTCCGTGTGGAATAGTCACTGTAACATGTTTCACTGTGGAATATTCACTGTTAAATGTTTTAGGGCGGAATAGTGACTGTTCCATGTTTCTGGGTGGGAAAATCACTTTTAAATGTTTCAGTGTTGAATAGTCACTGTAACATGTTTCAGTGTGGAATACTCACTGTTGCATGGTTCAGTGTGGAATAGCCACTTTAACAAGTTTCATTGTGGAATAGGAGAAAATGAGGACTGCAGATGCTGGAGATCAGAGCTGAAATGTGTTGTTGGAAAAGCGCAGCAGTTCAGGCAGCATCAAAGGAGCAGGAGAGTCAAAGTTTCGGGCATGAGCACTTCTTCAGGAATCCTGAAGAACGGCCCATGTCCGAAACATTGACTCTCCTGCTCCTTGGATGCTGCCTGACCTGCTATACTTTTCCAACAACACATTTTCAACTCAGTGTGGAATAGTCATTGTTACTTGTTTCAGTGTGGAATACTAACCGTTACATGTATCAGTGTGTAATAATCGCTGTAGCATGTTTCAGTGTGGAATACTCGCTGTTACATGTTTCGTTTTGGAATACACACTGTTACATGTGTGGAACGATCACTGTAACACATTTCATTGTTATATGCTTAAGTGTGGAATGCTCACAGTTACATGTTTCTGTGTGTAATAGTCACTGCTTCATGTTTCAGTGTGGAATAGTCACTGTCACATGTTTCAGTGTGGAATAGTCAATGTTACATGGTTCAGTGTGGAATAATCACTTTACATTGTTTCACTGTGGAATACTCACTGTTCCATGTTTCAGAGTGGAATACCCACTGTTACACATTTCAATGTGGATTAGTCACTGTTACATGTTTCAGTGTGGAATAGTCACTGTAACCTGTTTCAATATGGAATAATCACTGTTACGTGTTTCAGTGTGGAATAGTCACTGTAACCTGTTTCAGTGTGGAATAGTCACTGTTATCTGTTTCATTTTGGAATACCCACTGTTGCATGTTTCAGTATGGAATAATCGCTGTGGCAGTTTTCAGTGTGGAATACTCACTGTTACATATTTCATTGTTGAATAATCATTGTTGAATAGTCAGTGTTACATATTTCAGAGTGGAATACTCACTGCTACAGGTTTCACTGTGGAATAGTCACTGTTACATGTTTCAGGGTGGAACCATCACTGTTACATGTTTCAGTGTGTAATATGCTCTCTTACATGTTTTAGTGTGGAATAGTCACTGTTAGATATTCCAGTGTGGAATACGCACTATCACATGTCTCAGTGTAGAATAATCTGTGCTACATGTTTCAGTGTGGAATACTCGCTGTTACATGTTTCAGTGTGGAATGCTCACTGTTACATTTTCCTGTGTGGAATAGTCACTGGTACACATTTCACTGTGGAATGCTCACTGTTACATGTTTCATGTGGAATACTCACTGTTACATGTGTCAGTGTTGAATACTTGGTGTTATATGTTTCAGTGTGAAATAGTCACTGCTACATGTTTTAGTGTCATATAGTCACTGTTACATGTTTCAGTGTGGAATAATCGGTGTTACATATTCCATTGTGGAATGCTCACTGTTACATGTTTCAGTGTGGAATACTCACTGCTTCATGTTTCAGTGTGGAATACTCACTGTTACATGTTTCAGTGTGGAATTGTCACTGGTACATGTTTCAGTGTGGAATAATCACTGTCACATGTTTCAGTGTGGAATACTCGCTGTTACATGTTTCGATTAGTAACACACACTGTTACATGTGTGGAATGATGGAATGATCACTGTAAAACATTTCATTGTTATATGTTTAAGTGTGGAATGCTCACTGTTACATGTTTCAGTGTGGAATAGTCACTGCTTCATGTTTCAGTGTGGAATGCTCACTGCATTATGTATCATTGTGGAATAGTCACTGTTACATGTTTGGGCGGCACGGTGGCACAGTGGTTAGCACTGCTGCCTCACAGTGCCAGGGACCTGGGTTCAATTCCCGCCTCAGGCAACTGACTGTGTGGAGTTTGCACGTTCTCCCCGTGTCTGCGTGGGTTTCCTCCGGGTGCTCCGGTTTCCTCCCACAGTCCAAAGATGTGCGGGTTAGGTGAATTGGCCATGCTAAATTGCCCGTAGTGTTAGGTAAGGGGAATATTTAGGGGTATGGGTGGGTTGCGCTTTGGCGGGTCGGTGTGGACTTGTTGGGCCGAAGGGCCTGTTTCCACACTGTAAGTAATCTAATCTAATCAGTGTGGTATAATCACTTTACATTGTTTCACTGTGGAATACTCACTGTTACATGTTTCAGTGTGCATAGTCACTGTTCCATGTTTCAGTGTGGAAAACTCACTGTGTAATATGCTGTGGAATATGCTCTCTTACATGTTTCCGTGTGGAATAATCACTGTGACATCTTTCAATGTGGAATACTCACTGTTAGATGTTTCAGTTGGGACTAGCATCTGTTACATGTTTCAGTGTGGAATACTCACTGTAACTTGTTTCGCTGTGGAATACTCACTGTTCCATGTTTCACTGTGGAATACTCGAGTAAAAAGTGAGGTCTGCAGATGCTGGAGATCAGAGCTGAAAATGTGTTGCTGGTTAACGCGCAGCAGGTCAGGCAGCATCCAAGGAACAGGAAATTCGACGTTTCAGGCACAAGACTTTCATCATTCCAAATGTCGATTTCCTGTCCCTTGGATGCTGCCTGACCTCACTGTGGAATACTCATTGTTACATGTTTCAGTGTGGAATACTCACTGTTCCACGTTAAAGTGTGGAATACTCAGTGTTCCATGTTTCAGTGTGGAATAGCCACTGTTACATGTTTCAGTGTTGAATAATTACTGTTACATGTTTCAGTTTGGAATACTCACTTTTACCTGTTTCAGTGTGGAATACTCACCTTTAGATGTTCAGTGTGGAATACTCACTGTTACATGTTTCAGGGTGGAATAGCCACTGTTACATGTTTCAGTGTGTAATATGCTCTCTTACATGTTTTAGTGTGGAATTGTTACTGTTACATATTCCAGAGTGGAATACGCACTGTCACGTGTCTCAGTGTAGATTAATCTGTGCTAAAGTGGCTATTCCACACTGAACCATGCAACAGTGATTATTCCACACTGATATATGTAACAGTGACTATTCCACACTGAACATCTAACCGTGAGTATTCCAAACTGAAACATGTAACAGTGAGTATTCGACACTGAAACATGTAACAGTGGCTATTTCACACTGTAACACGTAACACTGAATATTCCACACTGAAACATGTTACAGTGAGTATTCCACACTGAAAATGTTACAGATGCTAGACCAAACTGTAACATCTAACAGTGAGTATTCCATACTGAAAGATGTAAGAGAGCATATTCCACAGCATATTACACAGTGAGTTTAACACACTGAAACATGGAACAGTGAGTATTCCACAGTGAAAAAAGTTACAGTGACTATTCCACACGCTAACATGTTAAAGTGATTATTCCACACTGAACCATGTAACAGTGACTATTACACACTGAAACATTTAAAAGTGATTATTCCACACTGAAACATGGAACAGAGACTATTCCACACTGAAACATGTAACAGTGACTAATCCACATTGAAATGTGTAACAGTGGGTATTCCACTCTGAAACATGGAACAGTGATTCTTCCTCACTGAAACATGTAACAGCAAGCAATCAACACACTGAACCATGTAACAGTGAGTATTCCACATTGAACCATGTAACAGTGAGTATTCCACACTGAAACATGTAGCAGTGACTATTCCACACAGAAACATGTAACAGTGAGCATTCCACACTGAAACATGTAACAGCATGTATTCCACCCTAAAACATGTAGCAGTGAGGATTCCACACTGAAACATGTAACGGTATGTATTCCAGACTGAAACATGTAGCAGTGGTTATTCCACAGTGAAACATGTAACAATGAGTATTCCACATTGAAACATGTTAAAGTGACTATTCCACACTGAAATGTGTAGCAGTGACTATTCCACACTAAAACATGTAACAGAGCATATTAGACACTGAAACATGTAACACTGATTATTCCACGCTAAAACATGTAACAGTCACTATTGTAGGCTGAACAGGTAACAGTGAGTATTCCACACTGAAACATGTAACAGCGAGTATTGCACACTAAAACATGTAACAGTGCGTATTCCAAACTGAAACATCAAACAGTGAGTATTCCACACTGAAACATGTCACAGCGATTATTCCACACTGAAACATGGAACAGTGACTATGCCACACTGAAACATGTAACAGTGACTATTACACACTGAAACATGGAACAGAGACTATTCCACACTGAAACATGTAACAGTGACTAATCCACATTGAAATGTGTAACAGTGGGTATTCCACTCTGAAACATGGAACAGTGATTCTTCCTCACTGAAACATGTAACAGCAAGCAATCAACACTGACACATGAAACAGTGCGTATTCCACACTTGAACATGTAACAGCGAGTATTTCACACAGACACATATAATAGTGAGTATTCCACATAGAAACATGTAACAGTGACTATGCCACACTGAAACATGTTACAGTGGCTATGCCACACTGAAACATGGAACAGTGACTATGCCACACTGAAACATGTTACAGTGACTATTCCACACTGAAACATGTAACAGTGAGTATTCCACACTGAAAGATGTAGCCGTGACTATTCCACACTGAATCATGTAACAGTGAGCATTCCACACTGAAATATGTGACAGCATGCATTGCACACTAAAGCATGTTGCAGTGACTATTCCACACTGAAACATATAACAATGACTATTCCACACTGAAACATGTTGCACAGATTATTCTGCACTGAGGCATGTGACAGTGCGTATTCCACACTAGAATATGTAACAGTGACTATTCCACACTAAAACATGGAAAAGAGCTTATTAGACACTGAAACATGCAACAGTGACTATTCCACACTGAAACATGTAACAGTGACTATTCCACACCGAAACATGTTACATTGAGCATTCCACACATGTAATGTAACAGTGAGTATTCCACACTGAAACATGCTACAGCAATTATTCCACACTGATACATGTAACGGTGAGTGTTCAACACTGGAACAAGTAACAATGACTATTCCACACTGAGTTGAAAATGTGTTGCTGGAAAAGTGCAGCAGGTCAGGCCGCATCCAAGGAGCAGGAGAGTCAATGTTTCAGCTATGAGCCCTTTTTCATGATTCCTGAAGAAGGGCTCATGCCCGAAACTTCGACTCTCCTGCTCCTTTGATGCTGCCTGAACTGCTGCGCTTTTCCAACAACACATTTCAGCACTGATCTCCAGCATCTGCAGTCCTCACTTTCTCCTATTCCACACTGAAACATGCTAAAGTGATTATTCCACACTGAACCATGTAACAGTGACTATTCCACACTGATATATGTAACAGTGACTATTCCACACTGAACATCTAACCGTGAGTATTCCAAACTGAAACATGTAACAGTGAGTATTCGACACTGAAACATGTAACAGTGGCTATTCCACACTGGAACATGAACCACTGAATATTCCACACTGAAACATGTTACAGTGAGTATTCCACACTGAAACATGTTACAGATGCTAGACCAAACTGTAACATCTAACAGTGAGTATTCCACACTGAAAGATGGAACAGTGACTATCCCACACTGAAACATGTAAGACAGCATATTCCACAGCATATTACACAGTGAGTTTAACACACTGAAACATGGAACAGTGAGTATTCCACAGTGAAAAAAGTTACAGTGACTATTCCACACTGAAACATGTTAAAGTGATTATTCCACACTGAATCATGTAACATTGACTATTCCACACTGAAATATGTGACAGTGACTATTCCACACTGAAAAATGTTACAGTGAGCATTCCACACTGAAACATGAAGCAGTGACTATTCCGCACAAAAACATGTAACAGTGAGCATTCCACACTTAAGCATATAACAATGAAATGTGTTACAGTGATCATTCCACACATGTAACAGTGTGTATTCCAAAATGAAACATGTAACAGCGAGTATTCCACACTGAAACATGCTACAGCGATTATTCCACACTGATACATGTAACGGTTAGTATTCCCCACTGAAACATGTGACAGTGATTATACGCACTGAAACATGTAACAGTAACTATTCCACACTGAACATCTAACGGTGAGTATTCCACACTGAACATCTAACGGTGAGTATTCCACCATGAAACATGTAACAGTGACTATTCCGCCCTGAAACATTTAACAGTGAATATTCCACAGTGAAACATGTTACAGTGACTATTCCACACAGAAACATGGTAACATGTTACAGAGACTATTCCACACTGAAACATGTAACAGTGACTAATCCACATTGAAACGTGTAACAGTGACTATTCCACCCTGAAACATGCAACAGTGACTATTCCACACTGAAACATGTAACAGTGACTATTCCACACCGAAACATGTTACAGTGAGCATTCCACACTGAAACATATAACAATGAAATGTGTTACAGTGATCACTCCACACATGTAATGTAACAGCGAGTATTCCGCACTGAAACATGCTACAGCAATTATTCCACACTGATACATGTAACGGTTAGTATTCCACACTGAAACAAGTAACAATGACTATTCCACACTGAGTCGAAAATGTGTTTCTGGAAAAGTGCAGCAGGTCAGGCAGCATCCAAGGAGCAGGAGAGTCATTGTTTCGGGCATGAGCCATTTTTCAGGATTCCTGAAGAAGGGCTCATGCCCGAAACTTCAACTCTCCTGCTCCTTTGATGCTGCCTGACCTGCTGCACTTTTCCAACAACACATTTCAGCTCTGATCTCCAACATCTGCAGTCCTCACTTTTACCTATTCCACACTGAAACTTGTTAAAGTGATTATTCCACACTGAACCATGTAACAGTGACTATTCCACACTGAAACATTTAAAAGTGATTATTCCACACTGAAACATGGAACAGAGACTATTCCACACTGAAACATGTAACAGTGACTAATCCACATTGAAATGTGTAACAGTGGGTATTCCACTCTGAAACATGGAACAGTGATTCTTCCACACTGAAACATGTAACAGCAAGCAATCAACACTGACACATGTAACAGTGAGTATTCCACACTTGAACATGTAACAGCGAGTCTTTCACACAGACACATATAATAGTGAGTATTCCACACAGAAACATGTAACAGTGACTATCCCACACTGAAACATGTTAAAGTGATTATTCCACAATGAACCATGTAACAGTGACTATTCCACACTGAAATATGTGACAGTGAGTATTCCACACTGAAACATGTGACAGTGACTATTCCACACTGAAACATGATACAGTGACTATTTCACACTAAAACATGTAACAGTGGGCATTCCACACTGAAACATCTGGCAGTGAGTATTCCACACTGAAACATGTAACAGTGAGTATTCCACACTGAAACATGGAACAGTGACTATGCCACACTGAAACATGTTACAGTGACTATGCCACACTGAAACATGTTACAGTGACTATTCCACACTGAAACATGTAACAGTGAGTATTCCACACTGAACCATGTAACAGTGAGTATTCCACACTTGAACATGTAACAGTGAGTATTCCACACTGAAAGATGTAGCCGTGACTATTCCACACTGAAACATGTAACAGTGAGCATTCCACACTGAAATATGTGACAGCATGCATTGCACACTAAAGCATGTTGCAGTGACTATTCCACACTGAAACATGTTACAGTGAGAATTCCACACATGTAATGTAACAGCAAGTATTCCACACTGAAACATGCTACAGCGATTATTCCACACTGATACATGTAACGATGAGTATTCAACATTGGAACAAGTAACAATGACTATTCCACACTGAGTTGAAAATGTGTAGCTCGAAAGGTGCAGCAGGTCAGGTAGCATCCAAGGAGCAGGAGAGTCAATGTTTCAGCTATGAGCCCTTTTTCAGGATTCTTGAAGAAGGGCTCATGCCCGAAACTTCGACTCTCCTGCTCCTTTGATGCTGCCTGAACTGCTGCGCTTTTCCAACAACACATTTCAGCACTGATCTCCAGCATCTGCAGTCCTCACTTTCTCCTATTCCACACTGAAACTTGTTAAAGTGATTATTCCACACTGAACCATGTAACAGTGACTATTCCACACTGATATATGTAACAGTGACTATTCCACACTGAACATCTAACCGTGAGTATTCCAAACTGAAACATGTAACAGTGAGTATTCGACACAGAAACATGTAACAGTGGCTATTCCACACTGGAACATGTACCACTGAATATTTCCAACCTGAAACATGTTACAGTGAGTATTCCACACTGAAACATGTTACAGATGCTAGACCAAACTGTAACATCTAACAGTGAGTATTCCACACTGAAAGATGGAACAGTGACTATCCCACACTGAAACATGTAAGAGAGCATATTCCACTGCATATTACACAGTGAGTTTAACACACTGAAACATGGAACAGTGAGTATTCCACAGTGAAAAAAGTTACAGTGACTATTCCACACTGAAACATATTAAAGTGATTACTCCACACTGAATCATGTAACATTGACTATTCCACACTGAAATATGTGACAGTGACTATTCCACACTGAAACATGTAACAGTGACTATTCAACACTGAAAAATGTTACAGTGAGCATTCCACACTGAAACATGAAGCAGTGACTATTCCGCACAAAAACATGTAACAGTGAGCATTCCACACTTAAGCATATAACAATGAAATGTGTTACAGTGATCATTCCACACATGTAACAGTGTGTATTCCAAAACGAAACATGTAACAGCGGGTATTCCACACTGAAACATGCTACAGCGATTATTCCACACTGATACATGTAACGGTTAGTATTCCACACTGAAACATGTGACAGTGATTATACGCACTGAAACATGTAACAGTAACTATTCCACACTGAACATCTAACGGTGAGTATTCGACACTGAACATCTAACGGTGAGTATTCCACCATGAAACATGTAACAGTGACTATTCCGCCCTGAAACATTTAAAAGTGAATATTCCACAGTGAAACATGTTACCGTGACTAATCCACATTGAAACGTGTAACAGTGACTATTCCACCCTGAAACGTGTAACAGTGACTATTCCACCCTGAAACATGCAACAGTGGCTATTCCACACTGAAACATGTAACAGTGACTATTCCACACCGAAACATGTTACAGTGAGCATTCCACACTGAAACATACAACAATGAAATGTGTTACAGTGATCACTCCACACATGTAATGTAACAGCGAGTATTCCGCACTGAAACATGCTATAGCAATTATTCCACACTGATACATGTAACGGTTAGTATTCCACACTGAAACAAGTAACAATGACTATTCCACACTGAGTTGAAAATGTGTTGCTGGAAAAGTGCAGCAGGTCAGGCAGCATCCAAGGAGCAGGAGAGTCAATGTTTCGGGCATGAGCCCTTTTTCAGGATTCCTGAAGAAGGGCTCATGCCCGAAACTTCGACTCTCCTGCTCCTTTGATGCTGCCTGACCTGCTGCGCTTTTCCAACAACACATTTCAGCTCTGATCTCCAACATCTGCAGTCCTCACTTTTACCTATTCCACACTGAAACTTGTTAAAATGATTATTCCACACTGAACCATGTAATAGTGACTATTCCACACTGAAACATTTGAAAGTGATTATTCCACACTGAAACATGAACAGAGACTATTCCACACTGAAACATGTAACAGTGACTAATCCACATTGAAATGTGTAACAGTGGGTATTCCACTCTGAAACATGGAACAGTGATTCTTCCTCACTGAAACATGTAACAGCAAGCAATCAACACTGACACATGCAACAGTGAGTATTCCACACTTGAACATGTAACAGCGAGTCTTTCACACAGACACATATAATAGTGAGTATTCCACACAGAAACATGTAACAGTGACTATCCCACACTGAAACATGTTAAAGTGATTATTCCACAATGAACCATGTAACAGTGACTATTCCACACTGAAATATGTAACAGTGACTATTCCACACTGAAATATGTGACAGTGAGTATTCCACACTGAAACATGTGACAGTGACTATTCCACACTGAAACATGTTACAGTGACTATTTCACACTAAAACATGTAACTGTGGGCATTCCACACTGAAACATCTGGCAGTGAGTATTCCACACTGAAACATGTAACAGTGAGTATTCCACACTGAAACATGGAACAGTGACTATGCCACACTGAAACATGTTACAGTGACTATTCCACACTGAAACATGTTACAGTGACTATGCCACACTGAAACATGTAACAGTGATTATTCCGCACTGAAACATGTTACAGTGACTATTTCACACTGAAACATGAAGCAGTGACCAATCCACACAGAAACATGTAACAGTGAGCATTCCACACTTAAGCATATAACAATGAAATGTGTTACAGTGATCATTCCACACAGGTAACAGTGTGCATTCCAAATCGAAACATGTAACAGCGAATATTCCACACTGAAACATGCTACAGCGATTATTCCACACTGATACATGTAACGGTGAGTATTCCACACTGACACAAATAACAATGACTATTCCACGCTGAGTTGAAAATGTGTTGCTGGAAAAGTGCAGCAGGTCAGGCAGCATCCAAGGAGCAGGCGAGTCAATATTTCGGGCATGAGCCCTTCTTCAGGATTCCTGAAGAAGGGCTCATGCCCGAAACATCAACTCGCCTGCTCCTTTGATGCTGCCTGACCTGCTGCGTTTTTCCAACAACACATTTCAGCTCTGATCACCAATATCTGCAGTCCTCACTTTTACCTATTCTACACTGAAACTTGTTAAAGTGATTATTCCACACTGAACCATGTAACAGTGACTATTCCACACTGAAATATGTAACAGTGAGTATTCCACACTGAACCATGTAACAGTGACTATTACACACTGAAACATTTAAAAGTGATTATTCCACACTGAAACATGGAACAGAGACTATTCCACACTGAAACATGTAACAGTGACTAATCCACATTGAAATGTGTAACAGTGGGTATTCCACTCTGAAACATGGAACAGTGATTCTTCCTCACTGAAACATGTAACAGCAAGCAATCAACACACTGAACCATGTAACAGTGAGTATTCCACATTGAACCATGTAACAGTGAGTATTCCACACTGAAACATGTAGCAGTGACTATTCCACACAGAAACATGTAACAGTGAGCATTCCACACTGAAACATGTAACAGCATGTATTCCAGACTGAAACATGTAGCAGTGGTTATTCCAGACTGAAACATGTAACAATGCGTATTCCACATTGAAACATGTTAAAGTGACTATTCCACACTGAAATGTGTAGCAGTGACTATTCCACACTAAAACATGTAACAGAGCATATTAGACACTGAAACTTGTAACACTGATTATTCCACGCTAAAACATGTAACAGTCACTATTGTAGGCTGAACAGGTAACGGTGAGTATTCCACACTGAAACATGTAACAGCGAGTATTGCACACTAAAACATGTAACAGTGCGTATTCCAAACTGAAACATCAAACAGTGAGTATTCCACACTGAAACATGTTACAGTGACTATGCCACACTGAAACATGTAACAGTGATTATTTCACATTGAATGACGTAACAGTGACTATTCCACACTGAAACATGTATCAGTAACTATTCCACACTGAAACAAGTTACAGTGACTATTCCACACGGAAACATGTTACAGATACTATTCCAAACTGAAACATCTAACAGTGAGTATTCCACACTGTAACATGTAATAGCGAGTATTTCACACTGACACATATAATAGTGAGTATTCCACACTGAATCATGTAACAGTGACTATCCCACACTGAAGCATGTTAAAGTGATTATTCCACAATGAACCATGTAACAGTGACTATTCCACACTGAAATATGTAACAGTGAGTATTCCACAGTGAAACATGTTACAGTGACTATTCCACACTGAAACATGTAACAGTGACTATTCCAAACTGAAACATGGAACAGTGGCTATTCCAAACTGAAACATGGAACAGTGGCTATGCCACACTGAAACATGTAACAGTGATTATTCCACACTTGAACATGTATTCCTGAAGAAGGGCTCATGCCCGAAACTTCGACTCTCCTGCTCCTTTGATGCTGCCTGACCTGCTGCACTTTTCCAACAACACATTTCAGCTCTGATCTCCAACATCTGCAGTCCTCACTTTTACCTATTCCACACTGAAACTTGCTAAAGTGATTATTCCACACTGAACCATGTAACAGTGACTATTCCACACTGAAACATTTAAAAGTGATTATTCCACACTGAAACATGGAACAGAGATTATTCCACACTGAAACATGTAAAAGTGACTAATCCACATTGAAATGTGTAACAGTGGGTATTCCACTCTGAAACATGGAACAGTGATTCTTCCACACTGAAACATGTAACAGCAAGCAATCAACACTGACACATGTAACAGTGAGTATTCCACATTGAACCATGTAACAGCGAGCATTCCACACTGAAACATGTAACAGCATGTATTCCAAACTGAAACATGTAGCAGTGGTTATTCCACAGTGAAACATGTAACAATGAGTATTCCACATTGAAACGTGTTAAAGTGAGTATTACACACTGAAATGTGTAGCAGTGACTATTCCACACTGGAATATGTAACAGTGACTATTCCACACTAAAACATGTAAGAGAGCATATTAGACACTGAAACACGTAACACTGATTATTCCACGCTAAAACATGTAACAGTCACTATTGCAGACTGAACAGGTAACAGTGAGTATTTCACACTGAAACATGTAACAGTGAGTATTGCACACTAAAACATGTAACAGTGCGTATGCCAAACAGAAACATCTAACAGTGAGTATTCCACACGAAACGACGTAACAGTGGCTATTCCAAACTGAAACATGGAACAGTGACTATGCCACACTGAAACATGTAACAGTGATTATTCCACACGGTATCATGTTACAGTGAGTATTCCACACTGAAACATGTAACTGTGATTTTTCCACACTGAATGACGTAACAGTGACTATTCCACACTGAAACAAGTTACAGTGACTATTCCACACGGAAACATGTTACAAATACTATTCCAAACTGAAACATCTAACAGCGATTATTCCACACTGAAACATGTAAGAGAGCATATTCCACAGCATATTACACAGTGAGTTTTCCACACTGAAACATGTAACAGCGAGTATTTCACACTGACACATATAATAGTGAGTATTCCACACTGAAACATGTAACAGTGACTATCCCACACTGAAACATGTTAAAGTGATTATTCCACAATGAACCATGTAACAGTGACTATTCCACACTGAAATATGTAACAGTGAGTATTCCACAGTGAAACATGTTACAGTGACTATTCCACACTGAAACATGTTACAGTGACTATTTCACACTAAAACATGTAACAGTGGGTATTCCTCACTGAAACATGTGACAGTGCTTATTCCACACTGAAACATGTAACAGTGACTATTCCACACTGAAACATGTAACAGTTAGTATTCCACACTGAAAGATGTAGCCGTGACTATTCCACACAGAAACATGTAACAGTGAGCATTCCACACTGAAATATGTGACATTATGCATTGCACACTAAAATATGTTGCAGTGACTATTCCACACTGAAACATGTAACAATGACGATTCCACACTGAAACATGTAACGGTATGTATTCCAGACTGAAATATGTAGCAGTGGTTATTCCACAGTGAAACATGTAACAATGAGTATCACACACTGAAATGTGTAAAAGTGAGTATTCCACACTGAAATGTGTAGCAGTGGCTATTCCACACTGGAAAATGTAACAGTGAGTATTCCACACTGAAACATGTGGCACAGATCATTCTGCACTGAGGCATGCGACAGTGCATATTCCACACTAGAATATGTAACAGTGACTATTCCACACTGAAACATGTAAGAAAGCTTATTAGACACTGAAACTTGCAACAGTGATTATTCCGCACTGAGACATGTAACAGTGACAATTCCACACAGAACATGTAACAGTGATTATTCCACACTGAAACATGTAACAGTGACTATTCCACACTGAAACATGTAACAGTGACTATTCCACACCGAAACATGTTACAGTGAGCATTCCACACATGTAATGTAACAGCGAGTATTCCACACTGAAACATGCTACAGCGATTATTCCACACTGATACATGTAACGGTGAGTATTCAACACTGGAACAAGTAACAATGACTATTCCACACTGAGTTGAAAATGTGTTGCTGGAAAAGTGCAGCAGGTCAGGCAGCATCCAAGGAGCAGGAGAGTCAATGTTTCAGCCATGAGCCCTTTTTCAGGATTCCTGAAAAAGGGCTCATATCCGAAACTTCGACTCTCCTGCTCCTTTGATGCTGCCTGAACTGCTGCGCTTTTCCAACAACACATTTCAGCACTGATCTCCAGCATCTGCAGTCCTCACTTTCTCCTATTCCACACTGAAACTTGTTAAAGTGACTATTCCACACTGAACCATGTAACAGTGACTATTCCACACTGATATATGCAACAGTGACTATTCCACACTGAACATCTAACGGTGAGTATTCCACACTGAAACATGTAAAAGTGTGTATTCCAAACTGAAACATGTAACACTGAGTATTCCGCACTGAAACGTGGAACAGTGAGTATTCCACACTGAAACATGTAGCAGTGACTATACCACCCTGAAACATGTAACAGTGGCTATTCCGCCCTGAAATATGCAACAGTGACTATTCCACACTGAACATCTAACGGTGAGTATTCCACACTGAAACATGTAAAAGTGTGTATTCCAAACTGAAACATGTAACAGTGAGTATTCGACACTGAAACCTGTAACAGTGGCTATTCCACACTGGAATATGTAACACTGAATATTCCACACTGAAACATATTACAGTGAGTATTCCACACTGAAACATGTTACAGATGGTAGACCAAACTGTAACATCTAACAGTGAGTATTCCACACTGAAAGATGGAACAGTGGCTATTTCAAACTGAAACATGTAACAGTGACTATTCCACACTGAAACATGTAAGAGAGCATATTCCACAGCATATTACACAGTGAGTTTAACACACTGAAACATGGAACAGTGAGTATTCCACAGTGAAAAAAGTTACAGTGACTATTCCACACTGAAACATGTTAAAGTGATTATTCCACACTGAACCATGTAACATTGACTATTCAACACTGACACATGTGACAGTGAGTATTCCACACTGAAACATGGAACAGTGACTATGCCACACTGAAACATGTAACAGTGATTATTCCACATTGAACCGTGTAACAGCGAGTATTCCACACTTGGACATGTAACAGTGAGTAATCCACACTGAAAGATGTAGCCGTGACTATTCCACACAGAAACATGTAACAGTGAGCATTCCACACTGAAATATGTGACAGCATGCATTGCACACTAAAATATGTTGCAGTGACTATTCCACACTGAAACATGTAATAATGACTATTCCACACTGAAACATGTAGCAGTGGTTATTCCACAGTGAAACACGTAACAATGAGTATTCCACACTGAAATGTGTAGCAGTGACTATTCCACACTGAAATGTGTAGCAGTGACTATTCCACACTGGAAAATGTAACAGTGACTATTCCACACTGAAACATGTGGCACAGATCATTCTGCACTGAGGCATGCGACAGTGCATATTCCACACTAGAATATGTAACAGTGACTATTCCACACTAAAACATGCAAGAGAGCATATTACACACTGAAACATGTAACAGTGACAATTCCAGACAGAACATGTAACAGTGACTATTCCACATTGAAACATGGAAAAGTGACTATTCCACCCTGAAACATTTAACAGTGAATATTCTACCGTGAAACATGTTACAGTGACTATTCCACACGGAAACATGTTAACATGTTACAGAAACTATTCCACACTGAAACGTGTAACAGTGACTAATCCACTTTGAAACATGTAACATACAGCATTCCACACTTAAACATATAACAATGAAATGTGTTAGTTATCATTCCACACATGTAACAGTGTGTATTCCATAATGAAACATGTAACAGTGAGTATTCCACTCTGAAACATGTGACAGTGATTATTCCACACTGAAACATGAAGCAGTGACCAATCCACACAGAAACATGTAACAGTGAGCATTCCACACTTAAGCATATAACAAAGAAATGTGTTACAGTGATCATTCCACACATGTAACAGTGTGCATTCCAAAACGAAACATGTAACAGCGAGTATTCCACACTGAAACATGCGACAGCGATTATTCCACACTGATACATGTAACGGTTAGTATTCCACACTGAAACAAATAACAATGACTATTCCACACTGAGTTGAAAATGTGTTGCTGGAAAAGTGCAGCAGGTCAGGTAGCATCCAAGGAGCAGGACAGTCAATGTTTCGGGCATGAGAATGTTTCATCTCCTGCCCGAAACTTCGACTCTCCTGCTCCTTTGATGCTGCCGGGCCTGCTGCACTTTTCCAACAACACATTTCAGCTCTGATCTCCAACATCTGCAGTCCTCACTTTCTCCTATTCCACACTGAAACATGTTAAAGTGATTATTCCACACTGAACCATGTAACAGTGACTATTTCATGCTGAAATATGTAACAGTGAGTATTCCACAAGAAACATGTTACAGTGACTATTCCACACTGAAACATTTAAAAGTGATTATTCCACACTGAAACATGGAACAGAGACTATTCCACACTGTAACATGTAACAGTGACTATTCAACACTGACACATGTAACAGTGAGTATTCCACACTGAACCATTTAACAGTGACTATTCCACCCTGAAACATGCAACAGTGGCTATTCCACACTGGAACATGTAACACTGAGTATTCCACACTGAAACGTGGAACAGTGAGTATTCCACACTGAAACATGTAGCAGTGACTATTCCACACAGAAACATATAACAGTGGGTATTCCACACTGAAACATGTAACAGTGAGTATTCCACACCGAAACATATAACAGTGAATATTCCACACTGAAAAATGCAACAGCGATTATTCCACACTGAAACATGAAACAGCGAATATTTCACACAGACACATATAATAGTGAGTATTCCACACTGAAACATGTAACAGTGACTATCCCACACTGAAACATGTTAAAGTGATTATTCCACAATGAACCATGTAACAGTGACTATTCCATGCTGAAATATGTAATAGTGAGTATTCCACAGTGAAACATGTTACAGTGACTATTCCACACTGAAACATGTTACAGTGACTATTTCACACTAAAACATGTAACAGTGGGCATTCCACACTGAAACACCTGGCAGTGACTATTCCACACTGATATATGTAACAGTGAGTATTCCACAGTGAAACATGTTACAGTGACTATTTCACACTAAAACATGTAACAGTGGGCATTCCACACTGAAACACCTGGCAGTGACTATTCCACACTGATATATGTAACAGTGAGTATTCCACAGTGAAACATGTTACAGTGACTATTTCACACTAAAACATGTAACAGTGGGTATTCCACATCGAAACATATAACAGTGAGTATTCAACACTGAAACATGTAACAGTGACAATTCCACAATGAAACATGTTAAAGTGATTATTCCACACTGAACCATGTAACAGTGACCATTCCACACTGAAATATGTAATAGTGAGTATTCCACAGTGAAACATGTTACAGTGACTATTCCACACTGAAACATGTTACAGTGACTATTTCACACTAAAACATGTAACAGTGGGCATTCCACACTGAAACACCTGGCAGTGACTATTCCACACTGATATATGTAACAGTGAGTATTCCACAGTGAAACATGTTACAGTGACTATTTTACACTAAAACATGTAACAGGGGCTATTCCACACTGAAACATCTGGCAGTGACTATTCCGCACTGAAACATATAACAGTGACTATTCCACCCTGAAACATGTAACAATGAGTGTTCCACACTGAAACATGTAAAAGTGAGTATTCCACACAGAAACATGGAACAGTGAGCATTCTACACTGAAACACGTAACAACATGTATTCCACACTAAAACATGTAGCAGTGACTATACCACACTGAAACATGTAACAGGGACTATTCCACACTGAAACATGTAACAATGACTATTCCACACTGAAATATGTAACGTTATGTATTCCAGACTGAAACATGTAGCAGTGGTTATTCCACAGTGAAACACCTAACAATGAGTATTCCAGACTGAAACATGTAAAAGTGAGTATTCCACACTGAAATGTGTCGCAGTGACTATTCCACACTGGAAAATGTAACAGTGACTATTCCACACTGAAACATGTGGCACAGATTATTCTGCACTGAGGCATGTGACAGTGCGTATTCCACACTGGAATATATAACAGTAGCTATTCCACAATAAAACATGTAACACTGCATATTCCACACTGAAACATGTTACAGTGAGTATTCCACACTGAAACATGGTACAGATGCTAGACCAAACTGAAACATCTAACAGTGAGTATTCCACACTGAATGATGGAACAGTGGCTATTTCAAACTGAAACATGTAACAGCGATTATTCCACACTGATACATGTAACGGTGAGTACTCCACACTGAAACATGTAAGAGTGCATATTCCACAGTAACTTTTCCAAACTGAAACATGGAACAGTGACTATTCCACACTGAAACATGTAAAAGTGAGTATTCCACACGAAACATGTAACAGTGGCTATTCCACCCTGAAACATGCAACAGTGACTATTCCACACTGAACATCTAACGGTGAGTATTCCACACTGAAACATGTAAAAGTGAGTATTCCAAACTGAAACATGTAACAGTGAGTATTCAACACTGAAACATGTAACAGTGGCCATTCCACACTGGAACATGTAACACTGAATATTCCACACTGAAACATGTTACAGTGAGCATTCCGCACTGAAACATGCTGCTGCGATTATTCCACACTGATACATGTAACGGTGAGTACTCCACACTGAAACATGTAAGAGTGCATATTCCACAGTAACGTTTCCACACTGAAACATGGAACAGTGACTATGCCACACTGAAACATGTAAAAGTGAGTATTCCACACTGAAACATGTTACAGTGACTATTCCACACTGAAACATGTAACAGTGAGTATTCCACACTGAAACATGTAAAAGTGAGTATTCCAAACTGAAACATGTAACAGTGATTATTCGGCACTGAAACATGTAAAAGTGGCTATTCCAGACTGAAACATGTAAAACTGAGTATTCCACACTGAAACATGTAGCAGTGACAATTCCACACAGAAACATGTAACAGTGAGTATTCCACACCAAAACATATAACAGTGAATATTCCACACTGAAAAATGCCACAGCGATTATTCCACACTGAAACATGAAACAGCGAGTATTTCACACAGACACATATAATAGTGAGTATTCCACACTGAAACATGTAACAGTGACTATCCCACACTGAAACATGTTAAAGTGATTATTCCACAAAGAACCATGTAACAGTGACTATTCCACACTGAAATATGTAATAGTGAGTATTCCACAGTGAAACATGTTACAGTGACTATTTCACACTAAAACATGTAACAGTGGCTATTTCACACTAAAACATGTAACAGTGGGCATTCCACACTGAAACATCTGGCAGTGACTATTCCACACTGAAATATGTAACAGTGAGTATTCCACAGTGAAACATGTTACAGTGACTATGCCACACTGAAACATGTAAAAGTGAGTATTCCAAACTGAAACATGTAACAGTGAGTATTCCACACTGAAACATGAAACTGCGAGTATTCCACACTGATACATGTAACGGTGAGTACTCCACACTGAAACATGGAACAGTGACTATGCCACACTGAAACATGTAAAAGTGAGTATTCCACACTGAACCATGTAACAGTGACTATTCCACACTGAAATATGTAATAGTGAGTATTCCACACTGAAACATGTTACAGTGACTATTTCACACTAAAACATGTAACAGGGGCTATTCCACACTGAAACATCTGGCAGTGACTATTCTGCAGTGAAACATGTAACAGTGAGTATTCCACACTGAAACATGTAGCAGTGACTATTCCACACAGAAACATGGAACAGTGAGCATTCTACACTGAAACACGTAACAGCATGTATTCCACACTAAAACATGTAGCAGTGACTATACCACACTGAAACATGTAACAGTGGCTATTCCACACTGAAACATGTAACAATGACTATTCCACACTGAACATCTAACGGTGAGTATTCCACACTGAAACATGTAAAAGTGTGTATTCCAAACTGAAACATGTAACAGTGAGTATTCGACACTGAAACCTGTAACAGTGGCTATTCCACACTGGAATATGTAACACTGAATATTCCACACTGAAACATATTACAGTGAGTATTCCACACTGAAACATGTTACAGATGGTAGACCAAACTGTAACATCTAACAGTGAGTATTCCACACTGAAAGATGGAACAGTGGCTATTTCAAACTGAAACATGTAACAGTGACTATTCCACACTGAAACATGTAAGAGAGCATATTCCACAGCATATTACACAGTGAGTTTAACACACTGAAACATGGAACAGTGAGTATTCCACAGTGAAAAAAGTTACAGTGACTATTCCACACTGAAACATGTTAAAGTGATTATTCCACACTGAACCATGTAACATTGACTATTCAACACTGACACATGTGACAGTGAGTATTCCACACTGAAACATGGAACAGTGACTATGCCACACTGAAACATGTAACAGTGATTATTCCACATTGAACCGTGTAACAGCGAGTATTCCACACTTGGACATGTAACAGTGAGTAATCCACACTGAAAGATGTAGCCGTGACTATTCCACACAGAAACATGTAACAGTGAGCATTCCACACTGAAATATGTGACAGCATGCATTGCACACTAAAATATGTTGCAGTGACTATTCCACACTGAAACATGTAATAATGACTATTCCACACTGAAACATGTAGCAGTGGTTATTCCACAGTGAAACACGTAACAATGAGTATTCCACACTGAAACGTGTAAAAGTGAGTATTCCACACTGAAATGTGTAGCAGTGACTATTCCACACTGGAAAATGTAACAGTGACTATTCCACACTGAAACATGTGGCACAGATCATTCTGCACTGAGGCATGCGACAGTGCATATTCCACACTAGAATATGTAACAGTGACTATTCCACACTAAAACATGCAAGAGAGCATATTACACACTGAAACATGTAACAGTGACAATTCCAGACAGAACATGTAACAGTGACTATTCCACATTGAAACATGTAAAAGTGACTATTCCACCCTGAAACATTTAACAGTGAATATTCTACCGTGAAACATGTTACAGTGACTATTCCACACTGAACATGTAACAGTGAGTATTCCACACTGAACATCTAATGGTGAGTATTCCACACTGAAACATGTAAAAGTGGGTATTCCAAACTGAAACATGTAACAGTGATTATTCGACACTGAAACATGTAACAGTGGCTATTTCTCACTGAACCATGTAACACTGAGTATTCCACACTGAAACGTGGAACAGTGAGTATTCCACACTGAAACATGTAGCAGTGACTATTCCACACAGAAACATATAACAGTGGGTATTCCACACTGAAACATGTAACAGTGAGTATTCCACACCGAAACATATAACAGTGAATATTCCACACTGAAAAATGCAACAGCGATTATTCCACACTGAAACATGAAACAGCGAATATTTCACACAGACACATATAATAGTGAGTATTCCACACTGAAACATGTAACAGTGACTATCCCACACTGAAACATGTTAAAGTGATTATTCCACAATGAACCATGTAACAGTGACTATTCCATGCTGAAATATGTAATAGTGAGTATTCCACAGTGAAACATGTTACAGTGACTATTCCACACTGAAACATGTTACAGTGACTATTTCACACTAAAACATGTAACAGTGGGCATTCCACACTGAAACACCTGGCAGTGACTATTCCACACTGATATATGTAACAGTGAGTGTTCCACAGTGAAACATGTTACAGTGACTATTTCACACTAAAACATGTAACAGTGGGTATTCCACATCGAAACATATAACAGTGAGTATTCCACACTGAAACATGAAACTGCGAGTATTCCACACTGACACATATAACAGTGAGTATTCCACACTGAACCATGTAACAGTGACTATTCCACACTGAAATATGTAATAGTGAGTATTCCACAGTGAAACATGTTACAGTGACTATTTTACACTAAAACATGTAACAGGGGCTATTCCACACTGAAACATCTGGCAGTGACTATTCTGCAGTGAAACATGTAACAGTGAGAATTCCACACTGAAACATGTGACAGTGATTATTCCGCACTGAAACATATAACAGTGACTATTCCACCCTGAAACATGTAACAATGAGTGTTCCACACTGAAACATGTAAAAGTGAGTATTCCACACTGAAACATGTAGCAGTGACTATTCCACACAGAAACATGTCACAGTGAGCATTCTACACTGAAACACGTAACAACATGTATTCCACACTAAAACATGTAGCAGTGACTATACCACACTGAAACATGTAACAGGGACTATTCCACACTGAAACATGTAACAATGACTATTCCACACTGAAATATGTAACGTTATGTATTCCAGACTGAAACATGTAGCAGTGGTTATTCCACAGTGAAACACCTAACAATGAGTATTCCAGACTGAAACATGTAAAAGTGAGTATTCCACACTGAAATGTGTCGCAGTGACTATTCCACACTGGAAAATGTAACAGTGACTATTCCACACTGAAACATGTGGCACAGATTATTCTGCACTGAGGCATGTGACAGTGCGTATTCCACACTGGAATATATAACAGTAGCTATTCCACAATAAAACATGTAACACTGCATATTCCACACTGAAACATGTTACAGTGAGTATTCCACACTGAAACATGGTACAGATGCTAGACCAAACTGAAACATCTAACAGTGAGTATTCCACACTGAATGATGGAACAGTGGCTATTTCAAACTGAAACATGTAACAGCGATTATTCCACACTGATACATGTAACGGTGAGTACTCCACACTGAAACATGTAAGAGTGCATATTCCACAGTAACTTTTCCAAACTGAAACATGGAACAGTGACTATTCCACACTGAAACATGTAAAAGTGAGTATTCCACACGAAACATGTAACAGTGGCTATTCCACCCTGAAACATGCAACAGTGACTATTCCACACTGAACATCTAACGGTGAGTATTCCACACTGAAACATGTAAAAGTGAGTATTCCAAACTGAAACATGTAACAGTGAGTATTCAACACTGAAACATGTAACAGTGGCCATTCCACACTGGAACATGTAACACTGAATATTCCACACTGAAACATGTTACAGTGAGCATTCCGCACTGAAACATGCTGCTGCGATTATTCCACACTGATACATGTAACGGTGAGTACTCCACACTGAAACATGTAAGAGTGCATATTCCACAGTAACGTTTCCACACTGAAACATGGAACAGTGACTATGCCACACTGAAACATGTAAAAGTGAGTATTCCACACTGAAACATGTTACAGTGACTATTCCACACTGAAACATGTAACAGTGAGTATTCCACACTGAAACATGTAAAAGTGAGTATTCCAAACTGAAACATGTAACAGTGAGTATTCCACACTGAAACATGAAACTGCGAGTATTCCACACTGATACATGTAACAGTGAGTACTCCACACTGAAACATGGAACAGTGACTATGCCACACTGAAACATGTAAAAGTGAGTATTCCACACTGAACCATGTAACAGTGACTATTCCACACTGAAATATGTAATAGTGAGTATTCCACAGTGAAACATGTTACAGTGACTATTTCACAGTAAAACATGTAACAGGGGCTATTCCACACTGAAACATCTGGCAGTGACTATTCTGCAGTGAAACATGTAACAGTTAGTATTCCACACTGAAACATGTAGCAGTGACTATTCCACACAGAAACATGGAACAGTGAGCATTCTACACTGAAACACGTAACAGCATGTATTCCACACTAAAACATGTAGCAGTGACTATACCACACTGAAACATGTAACAGGGACTATTCCACACTGAAACATGTAACAATGACTATTCCACACTGAAACATGTAACGGTATGTATTCCAGACTGAAACATGTAGCAGTGGTTATTCCACAGTGAAACACCTAACAATGAGTATTCCACACTGAAACATGTAAAAGTGAGTATTCCACACTGAAATGTGTAGCAGTGACTATTCCACACTGGAAAATGTAACAGTGACTATTCCACACTGAAACATGTGGCACAGATTATTCTGCACTGAGGCATGTGACAGTACGTATTCCACACTGGAATATATAACAGTGGCTATTCCACAATAAAACATGTAACACTGCATTCCACACTGAAACATGTTACAGTGAGTATTCCACACTGAAACATGTTACAGATGCTAGACCAAACTGAAACATCTAACAGTGAGTATTCCACACTGAATGATGGAACAGTGGCTATTTCAAACTGAAACATGTAACAGCGATTATTCCACACTGAAATATGTAAGAGAGCATATTCCACAGCATATTACACAGTGAGTTTTCCACACTGAAACATGGAACAGTGACTATTCCACACTGAAACATGTAAAAGTGAGTATTCCACACTGAAACATGTTACAGTGACTATTCCACACTGAATCATTTAAAAGTGATTATTCAACCCTGAAACATGGAACAGAGACTATTCCACACTGAAACATGTAACAGTGACTAATCCACATTGAAATGTGTAACAGTGGGTATTCCACTCTGAAACATGGAACAGTGATTCTTCCTCACTGAAACATGTAACAGCAAGCAATCAACACTGACACATGTAACAGTGAGTATTCCACACTGAACCATGTAACACTGAGTATTCCACGCTGAAACGTGGAAGAGTGAGTATTCCATACTGAAACATGTAGCAATGACTATTCCACACTAAAACATGTAACAGTGGCTATTCCACACTGAACATCTAACGGTGAGTATTCCACACTGAAACATGTAAAAGTGAGTATTCCAAATTGAAACATGTAACAGTGAATATTCGACACTGAAACCTGTAACAGTGGCTATTCCACACTAAAACATGTAACACTGCATATTCCACACTGAAACATGTTACAGTGAGTATTCCACACTGAAACATGTTACAGATGCTAGACCAAACTGAAACATCTAACAGTGAGTATTCCACACTGAAATGTGTAGCTGTGACTATTCCACACTGGAAAATGTAACAGTGACTATTCCACATTGAAACATGTGACACAGATTATTCTGCACTGAGACATGTGACATTGCGTATTCCACACTGGAATATGTAACAGTGGCTATTCCACACTAAAACATGTAAGAGAGCATATTCGACACTGAAACAGCTAACAGTGGTTATTCCACGCTGAAACATGTAACAGTGACTATTCCACACTGAACTTGTAACAGCGAGTATGCCACACTGAAACATCTAACAGTGCGTTTCCACACTGGAATATGTAACAGTGACAGTTCCACACTGAAACATGTAAGAGAGCATATTCGACACTGAAACATGTAACAGTGAGCATTCCATGCTGAAACATGAAACAGTGACTATTCCACACTGAAACATGTAACAGTGACTAGTCCACACTGAAACATGTTACAGTGAGTATTCCACACTGAAACATGTCACAGCGAGTATTCCACACTGAACCATGTAACAGTGACTATTCCACACTGAAACATGTCACAGTGAGCATTCCACACTGAAACATATAACAATGAAATGTGTTACAGTCTTCATTCCACAGATGTAACAGTGTGTATTCCAAAACGTTTCATGTAACAATGAGTATTCCACACTGAAACATGCTACAGCGATTATTCCACATTGATACATGTAACGGTGAGTATTCCACACTGAAACATGTAACAATGACTAATCCGCACTCAGTTGAAAATGTGTTCCTGGAAAAGTGCAGCAGGTCAGGCAGCATCCAAGGAGCAAGAGAGTCAACGTTTTGGGCATGAGCCCTTTTTCAGGATTCCTGAAGAAGGGCTCATGCCTGGAAAGTCGACTCTCCTGCTCCTTTGATGCTGCCTGACCTGCTGCGCTTTTCCAACAACACATTTCAGCTCTGATCTCCAACATCTGCAGTCCTCACTTTCTCCTATTCCATACTGAAACATGTTAAAGTGATTATTACACACTGAAACATGTAACAATGACTATTCCACACTGAAATATGTAACGGTTTGGATTCCAGACTGAAACATGTAGCAGTGGTTATTCCACACTGAAACATGTAACGATGACGATTCCACACTGAAACATGTAACAGTGACTATTCCACACTGAAACATGTAACAATGACTATTCCACACTGAAACATGTAACGGTATGTAGTCCAGACTGAAACATGTAGCAGTGGTTTTCCACAGTGAAACATGCAACAATGAGTTATCCACACTGAAACATGTAAAAGTGCGTTTTTCACACTGAAATGTGTAGCAGTGACTATTCCACACTGGAAAATATAACAGTGAGTATTCCACACTGAAACATGTGGCACAGATTATTCTGCACTGAGGCATGTGACGGTGTGTATTCCACACCGGAATATGTAACAGTGACTATTCCACACTAAAACATGTAAGAGAGCATATTAGACACTGAAACATGTAACAGTGATTATTCCGCACTGAAACGTGTCACAGTGACAATTCCACGCAGAAACATGTAACAGTGACTATTCCACATTGAACATGTAACAGTGGGTATTCCACACTGAAAGATGTAACCGATGCTATTCCAAACTGAAACATGTAACAGTGATTATTCCACACTGAAACATGTTACTGTGACAATTCCACACTGAAACATGTAACAGTGATTATTCCACACTGAAAAATGTAACAGTGTCTATGCCACACGGAACATGTAACAGTGAGTATTCCACACTGAAACATGTAACAGTGACAATTTCACACTGAAACATGGAATGATGAGTACTCCACAATGAAACATGCAGCAGTCACTATTCCACACTGAAACATGTTACAGTGAGTATTCCACATTGAAACATGTTACAGTGACTGTTCCACATTGATACATTTAACAGCATGTATTCCAGACTGAAACATGTAGCAGTGATTATTCCCCACTGAAACATGTAACAGTGACTATTCCACACTGAAACATCTAACAGCGAGTATTCCACACTGACACATGTAACAGTGACTATTCCACACTAAACATGTAAGATTGAGTATTCCACACTGAAACATGCAGCAGTGACCATTCCACATTGAGTCATGTAACACCGAGTATACCACACTGAAACATGTAACAGTGACTATTCCACACTGAAAATGTAGCAGTGACTATTTCACACTGAAACATGTAACAGTGACTATTCCACACGGAGACATGTAACTCCGAGTATTCCACACTGAAATATGTAACAGCGAGTATTGCACACTGACACATGTAAAAGTGAGTATTCCACACTGAAACATGTAACAGCACATATCCCACAATGTAATATGTAACAGTGACTATTCCAGACTGAAATATGTATCAGCGAGTATTCCGTACTGAAACATGTAACTCAGATTATTCTACACTGAGACATGTGACAGTGCATAATCCACACTGGAATATGTAACAGTGACTGTTCCACACTGAAACATGTAATAGTAACTGTTCCACACTGAAACATGTAACAGTGAGTATTCCACACTGAAACATTTAACAGTGAGTATTCCACATTGAAACGTGCAGCAGTGAGTATTCCAAATTGAAACATGAAACAGTGATTATTCCACACTGAAACGTGTAACAGTGATTATTCCACACTGAAACATGTAACAGTGACTATTTCACACTG
Organism: Hemiscyllium ocellatum; assembly: GCF_020745735.1. NCBI lineage: Eukaryota > Metazoa > Chordata > Chondrichthyes > Orectolobiformes > Hemiscylliidae > Hemiscyllium > Hemiscyllium ocellatum. The sequence goes on from NC_083414.1 coordinate 65,605,639, forward strand.
AAACATGTAACAGCGGGTATCCACACTGAAGCATGTAACAATGACTATTCTACAATGAAACATGTAACATTGAGTATTCCACACTGAAACATGTAGCAGTGACTATTACACATTGAGTCATGTAACACCGGGTATTCCAAACTGAAACATGTAACAGTGACTGTTCCACATTGATACATTTAACAGCATGTATTCCAGACTGAAACATGTAGCAGTGATTATTCCCCACTGAAACATGTAACAGTGACTATTCCACATTGAAACATGCAGCAGTGAGTATTCCACATAGAAACATGAAACAGTCATTATTCCACACTGACACATGTAGCAGCATGTATTCCACACTGAAACATGTAACAGTGACTATTCCACACTGAAACATGCAGCAGTAAGTATTTCAAACTGAAACATGTAACAGTGACTGTTCCACACTGAAACATTTAACAGCATGTATAGCACACTGAAACATGTAACAGTGAGTATTCCACAGTGAAACGTGTAGCAGCATGCATTCCACACTGAAACATGTAACAGTGACTAATCCACACTAAAACACGCAGCAGTGAGTATTCCACATTGAAACATGAAACAGTGATTATTTCATACTGAAACATGTAACAGCAAATAATCCAAACTGAAACATCTAACAGTGACTATTCCATACAGAAACATGTAGCAGTGACTGTTCCACACTGAAACATGGAACAGTGACTGTTCCACACTGAAACAGGTAACAGCGAGTATTCAACACTGAAACATGTAACAGGAAGTATTCCACACTGACACATGTAAAAGTGAGTATTGCACACTGAAACATGTAACAGCATGTATTCCACAATGGAATATGTAACAGTGACTATTCCACACTGAAATATGTAACAGCGAATGTTTCACAATAGAACATGTAATACTGGTTATTCAACACTGAGACATGTAATAGTGCATATTCCACACTGGAATATGTATCAGTGACTGTTCCAAACTGAAACATGTAACAGCGGGTATTCCACACTGAAACATGTAACAGTAAATATTGTGCACTGATACATGTAACAGCGAATATTGTGCACTGAAACATGTAACAGCATGTATTCCACACTGAAACATGTAACTGTGACTATTCCACAGAGAAACACGCTGCAGTTAGTATTCCATATCGAAATATGAAACAGTGATTATTCCACATTGAAACATGTAACAGCGAGTATTCCACAGTGAAACAGGTAACATAGATTATTCTACACTATGACATGTGACAGTGCGTATTCCACACTGGAATATGTAACAGTGACTATTCCACACTGAAACATGTAGCAGTGACTATTCCACAATGAAACATGTAACAATGACTATTCCACACTGAAACATGTAACAGTGACTAGTCCACACAGAAACATGTAGCAGTGACTGCTCCACACTGAAACATGTAACAGCATGTATTTCACACTGAAATATGTAGCAGTGATTATTCCACAATGAAACATGCCATAGTGACTATTCCACACTGAAACATGTAGCAGCATGTATTACACACTGAAACATATAACAGTGACTGTTCCACACTGAAACATGTAACAGCATGTATTTCACACTGAAATACGTAGCAGTGATTATTCCACAATGAAACATGCCATAGTGACTATTCCACACTGAAACATGTAGCAGCATGTATTACTCACTGAAACATGTAACAATAACTGTTCCACACTGAATCATGTAACAGCATGTATTCCAGACTGAAACATGTAGCCTACTATTCCACACTGAAACATGTAACAGTGACTGTTCCACACTGAAACCTTTAACAGCATGTATTCCACACTGAAACATGTAGCAGTGACTATTCCACACTAAAACATGTAACAATGACGATTCCACACTGAAACATGTAACAGTGACTATACCACACTGAAACATGTAACAGTGATTATTCTACACTGAAACATGTAACAGCAACTATTCCACACTGAAACATGTAACAGTGACTGTTCCACACTGAAACATGCAACAGTGACGATTCCAAACTGAAACATGTAACAGTGACGATTCCAAACTGAAACATGTGGTAGTGACTATTCCACACTGAAACATGTAACAGTGATCATTCTGCACTGAAGCATGTGACAGTGACTATCCCACACTGAAACATATAATAAATTACTCATTTAACCCCTGACTTTCTTCTTGGATAACCTTCCATATTTCTGCACTTGTGCCATTTCTCCCAGGGTATATCCGTTCCTCTCTGAGATATGGACATGCTGTATTGAAGATGCTTCTACATTAAATAAATCACTTAGATTTCAGCCTGAGCAAGCAGCTCACACTGAAGTAACCTTTTTTTTGGAATACTGTAGTGGCTTGGTTGCCATAGTTACAGTACAAATGCTTATATCGCTTATTAAATAAATGCATTAATGTTAGAGAGTTTTAGTTCCATTAACTGAGACCACCACCTAACCCATGCATTGACCTCACTCAGTGTCTGTATTGTACTGCTTTGGGGAAACAGAATAGAAAGAGTTTGAATCTGTCCCTGGTTTATGCTGGATTGACTGATCTCAGCCAGAGTGAAAGTTGGGGATCAGAATAGGGACTTCAGTTTTCTTTAGCAATGGAAAGCAAAGTAACCAAGAGATCCCACTGCTTTCTCTATTAGCTGCAGAGCTACACCTCATTTAAATACCGCCTGACTATGCTTTTATGGCATCCTGAGTAACAGAACAGTAATGACAGATATCAATACCTTCAAATGTAAAAGCAAGAGTTCAGTGGGCAATTTTTTGGGAAAATAGGTGTTTGAATTTTTAAAATAATTTTGAATGCTATTTAACCTACAGGCATCTGTACTTGCTTTTGACTGCTCCTTGCAAGCCCACACCATCAGCAGCATTCCTTGTTACCTTTCCATCCTCCTCAGAACCAGGGAAGATATGTAGAAATTGTTAAATGAATAAAGGTCACAGGCAGTAAATTTGGCAGGACTTTTGACCTCTGACTTGCACAGCTGTCCACCACAGGTGATTTCCTCCTTTCTGGATCTGTTTAAATGCTTTTTTTAAAATTCATTCACAAGACATCACATATTATCCATCCCTAACTGCCCAGAGAGCATTTAACAGTCTGGATTCTGCTGTGGGTCTGGGGTCACAGGTAGGCTAGACCAGGTAAGGATAGCAATTTCCTTCCCTAAAGGACATTAGGGAACCAGATTGGTTTTTCCCAATAATTGACAGTGGATTCATAGTTGTCATTAGATTCTTAATCCCAGACTTCTTACTGAATTCAAATCCACCATCTGCCATGACGGGATTTGAACCCAAATCTCCAGAATATTAACTGGGTCTAATAATCTAGTGATAATACCATGAGGCCATCATTTGACAGAGATTGATGATTGTCCTTAACACAATTCCACTATTTCATCCTGCTCATATGCTTGGATGTTAGCAAGTGAACCAAACAGTCAATGATCTTTATTCATATAGATGTCTGTAGGTTAAACTGCATTCAAAATTCTTCTAAAAATTCATTGCATTCCTTCAAGCGAGACCCGGACCTGTTTCTGTCTGGGCCAAAGGGTCCTTTGTACAGAAAATAGACACCACAGGAAATGCAAAGGGATTGACTAATCTCCTGAACTAGATTTGATTATCGGGGTGGATCAAAGAGAGGATTCGAGCTTTATCTCATTTAACATTGCTCCCACAGGATGCCTGGGGTGGAGAAGGGTGGGGTGAGGTGTGTTTGTAATGTCATGTGCAAGTCATCTCAAAAATGTGGGAGTGGCTGGACCTGTCAAGGGAGGTCATTTCCTGTGATTCATTGCATATATATATTCATCTGGATATACACTTCAAAATGATCCAATCGAAGCCACGTGTGAGATCCTTGTATTTCCAATGTGTTCAAAAATACTTTTGGATGGAATTTTGGATTTCTTTAAACTTGATCCAAATATGTGGATCATCGTTTATTGGTCGTTCCCAGTTGTCTTTGAGAAGGTGGTGATGAGTTGCCTTCTTGAACTGCTGCAGTCCACGTGCTGTAGGCTGGCTCACAATGTTGTTAAGATCGTGAGCCAGGGTAACAGTGATGTTTCGAAGTCAGGATAGTGATGGCTTGGAGGGGAACTTGAAGGTGGTGACATTCCCATATATCTGCTATCCTTGAACCTCTAGATGGTGGTGGCCACATAATTGGACAGCGCTATCAAAGGAGTCTTGCTGAGTTATCTGCAATGCATCTTGTAGATGGTACACACAGATGCCACTGTGTTGTAGGTGGTGGATGAGGTGCCAATGAAGCAGGCTGCTTTGTCCTGGATGATGTCAAGCTTCTTGAGTGTTGCTGGAGCTGCACTCATCCAGGCAAGTGGGAAGCATTCCATCACACTTGTGCCCTGTAGGTGGAGAGGCTTTGGGGAGTCGGGAAGTGAGTCCTTTGGTGCAGGATTCCTAACCTTTGACTTGCCCTTGTATTTACAGGGTCAAATTCTGGCCAATGTGCAGAATTGGAAACTTGGTTTGACCGCAGAGTAACAGGTCAATGAGAAGGTTAATGAAAAGCACAGACATATGTCACCATCTGACGTGGAATTGGAGAATCCTGAAACAATGTATTTTGAGGATTCTCAGCCTTCATTAACTTCAGTACAGCTGCAGTGCACTGTTTCCCAATTCTCTGACCTTGCAAAGTAGGCTGCTGCTATTGGCACATTGCTCTTTGTTCAATCTAAGATAGCCAAATGGCTCTTGTGGGGCATTGGCAGTGTCCCTGAGGGGCCCAGGTTCAAGTCTCACCTGCTCCAAAGGTGTGTAATAACATCCTTGGACAGGCTAACTAAGAAAATATCTTAAAATCACTCCACCTTTCCTAATGAGAGACACAAAGCTGTCAATGTGTGGAATGTTATCCCTTACCATGAGTAACAAATTCTTTCCCACAAGTTGCTCAGAAAGTGTGGGTATTTATGGGATCAGTTCCATGAATATTAATCACAACAACACAAGAAACCAGAACGGGAGTCGATCATTCTGCCTGTCAAACACATTGTGCCTTTTAATATAATCATGTATGATTTTGGGCTACAGCTTCCTTTGGAAGAGAATTCCAAAGATTCACAAAATTGGAGCAAAGAAATATCTCCTCATTTCAGTCAATGATGCTCCTCATATCTGGAGACTGTGCTCTGGTCATTTCGGTTCCCCAGCCAGGGGAAACAGTCTCACAGCACCTACCTTCATGTGTTATAGGAACATAGAATCCCTCTGTGTGGGACCAAGCCATTTGGCCCTTCAAGTCTGTGCTGAGCCTCCAAACAGCAACCCACCCAGACCCAGCCCTCCCAACACTGTACCTGTAACCCTGCATTTCCCATGCCTAACCCACTGAGCCTGCACATCTCTGGACACTGCAGGGAAACTTAGCTTGGCCAATCCAACTAATCTGCACATCCTTGGTTTGGACTGTGGGAGGAAGGTAGGGCACCCAGAGGGGAGAATGGGCAAGCTCCACACAGACAGTCACTCGAGGCTGGAGTCATACCTAGCGCTATGAGGCAGCAGTGCTAATCACTGAGCCACTGTGTTAACGAGACTGTGTCTCACTCTTCTGAGAATATAGAATTAAGCCAATGTGGGACAAATTCTTCATCCCAAGAAACAGTCTAGTGAACCTTGGCTGCACTGCCTCCAATGCAAGTATATTGTTCCATAATTATACAGCCTATATTAATTTATAATGGTGTTCCAGATATGGCCTTGCCAAAATGCTGTTCAATTATAACAAAACATCTTCATCTACGTACCCCAGCCCCTTTCCAATAAAGGACAGCCTGACATGGGCCTTGGTAACTGCTTGCCATACTTTCTGTGATCCTTGGAGCACACCCAAGTCGCTCTGGGCATCAACAACAGCAAAAGCAGAAAATGCTGAAAAAGCTCAGCAGGTTCGGCAGAAACTGCAGGGGAGAGAGACCAAATCAACCTTTCAGGCTGAGGACTTTTCTCGAGGACCGAAAATGTGAAGGCTTCAGTGAGAGTAGAAAAAGGGGGGGAAAATCTGCTCCCATTGTTTGAACTGATCAAGAAAGAAGTAGGGACAGGTTTAGGATACTTGGCAAAAGAAGCATTGATGACATCAGGGGGAAAATGTTTACACACGCGGTTGTTAGGATCTGGGTGGTGTCACCTTAGAGTGGTGGAGGCAGGCCCAATCGAAGCTTTCAAAAGGAAACTGGATGATTATCTGAAAAAGAAGAACGTGTAGGAGTTACACTGAAAAGATAGCGGATTGATACGAGGTAAACCCCTGCTACAGGGAGCCAGTATAGACATAATGATTTCCTGTCTTATAATAATTCTGGGATTCTGTAAAGATAAATAGAAATGTAACAGGCTTTGAGCAAGAAAAAAAATCAGGGAGGGCTCGGAAGACCAAAAGCAGGCTGTGAGAGGGTACGGGCTCAAAGATTGCATTGATCAAAAGGCAGAGATTGTAGAGAAGTAACAAAAGATGTGTCCAGTTTTGGTATAAATAATAGAATGATACATAGTTTGAGATGGGCGCATGTTTAAAAAAGGAACGTAAACAAAATGAGGTGACTAAGTCCCCACTCTGAAGTGACTGAACTCAACATTGAGACAAGACAGATCAAAAGGTAAGGTGCTGTCCCTGAATCTTGCGTTGGACTTCATTGGAACACTGGGAGAAAGTGAGGACTGCAGATGCCAGAGATCAGGGTCGAGAGAGTGGTGCTGGAAAAGCACAGCCAGTCGGGCAGCATCCGAGGAGCAGGAGAATCAACATTTCAAGCATAGGCTCTTCATCAGGAATGTGGAGGAAAAGGTGGGGAATGGTGCAGAAGATGGACTTGTTCCACGTACACGACGAAGAGGCAGGCATAGCTGGGGCCCATGCGGGTGCCCACGGCTAGCCTTTTGGTGTGGAGGAAGTAGGAGGATGCAAAGGAAAAATTATTGAGAGTGAGGACCAGTTCAACCAACTGAATGAGTGTGTTGGTGGAAGGGTACTGTTTGGTCAGTGAGAAAGGAAAAAGTGGAAGGCTTGGAAGCCTTTGTCATGGTGGATAGATGTTTTAAGGACTGGATATCCATGGTGAAGATGAGGCACTTGGGGCCAGGGAGCCTAAATTCATGGAGGAGGTTGAGGTGTGGGTGGGGAGTTCCTGAACCAAGGGAGTTATGTGGAGATAAGTTCAGTGGGACAGGAGCAGGCTGAGACAAATGAGGCAGTCAGGCTTGTGGATCTTGGGTAAGAGGTAGAACCGGCGTGCAGGTTTCCGGGACTATGAGGTTGGAGGCTTTGGGTGAGAGATCCCCTGAGGTGATGAGGTTATGGATAGTCTGGGAGATGATGGGTTGGTGATGGGAGGTGAGGTCGTAGTTGAGGGGGCAGTAGGAGGAGGTGTCAATGAGTTGGCGCCTGGCTTCAGCGATGTAGAGGTCGATGCGCTAAACTACCACAGCACCCCCCTTGTTCACTGGTTTGATGGTGAGGTTGGGGTTGGAGCAGAGGGAGTGGAAGGCTGCACATTGCAAGGGTGAGAGGTTAGAGTGGGGGGGACAAGTTGAGGCGGTCAACGTCGGGGCAGCAGCTTTTCTTGATGAAGAGCTTACTCTCGAAACATCAACTCTTCTGCTCGTCAGATGCTGCCTGACTGGCTGCACTTTTCCAGCACCACACTTTTTGACTCTTCACTGGAACACTGCTGAGACCAATGTGGAGAATTTAAATAGCAGGTCACTAGAAGTTTGGGGTCACGCCTGTAGACTGAATGTAGCTGTTCCATTACGTTGTCCAATCCAAACTGTATTTAGATTCCCCAATATCCAGGGAAACACATTGAGAGATTTAACCTCTACTTCAGCACAGACCCTCACTTCTGTTCTTCCTTTCTGTCCCCTTTCACTTGTTCAAATACTATTATATTTCTATCTCTCTCAGTTGAGAAGAAAGGCCCTTGTCCTGAAACAGGTAACTCTGTTTTTCTCTCTCCACACATGCTACCAGACCTGCTGAGTTTCTCCAGGACTTTCTGTTTTAATTTCAGATTTCCCAACATCTGCAATATTTTCCTTTAGTTTTAGTTATCCATGGGTTAGCATTGCTACCTCACAGCGCCAGGGACCTGGGTTCGGTTCCCAGCTCAGGTGACTGTGTGGAGTTTGCACATTTGCCCTGTGTCTGTATGGATTTCTTCCCACAATCCAAAGATATGCAGTTTAGCTGAACTGGCCATGCTAAATTGCCCATAGTGTTCAGGGATATGTAGGTTAAGTGCATTAGTCAGGGGTAAATGTAGAGTAGTAGGGGAATGGGTCTGGGTGGGTTTCTCTTCAGAGGGTCAGTGTGGACTTGTCGGGCCAAAGGGCTGCTTCAATACTGTAAGATAATTTGCATGCCTTCTAAAACATACTCTGTATTCCATTCTCACAACCAAAGTGAATAGCCTCACATACTCCCACATCATCCTCCATTTCATTGCCCACTTGTGTAACTTGTCAACATCTTACTGCAACCTCTTTGTGTCTTCTTCACAGTTACATTTCCATCCAGCTTTATTTCATTCACAAACTTACAATATATTACTGGGAGAAAGTGAGGACTGCAGATGTTGGAGATCAGAGTCGGAGAGTGTGGTGCTGGAAGGGCACAGTCGGTCTGGCAGCATCCAAGGAGCAGGAGAGTCGATGTTTCGGGCAAAAGCTTATGCTTGAAACGTCGGTTCTCCTGCTCCTCAGATTCTGCCTGACCAGCTATGCTTTTCCAGCACAACACTCTTTGATACAATATATTATTGTCTGTCTTTTCATCTCTCTCATTACCACAGATTGTAAACAGTTGATGCCCCAAGCCTGAACCTTGCATTTTCTATTAGTCACAGCCTGCCAAGTTAAAAACGCCCTGGTTATTTTTAAGTTTTGCATTTTGTCCAGTCATTAACATTTCATCCATGCTAAAAGACTTCCCAACTCCATAAGCCCTTATGCAGCTGATCGGTGGCATGGTGGCTCAGTGGTTAGTACTGCTGCCTCACAGTGGCAGGGACCCTGGTTTGATTCCACTGTGGGGTAATGGTGTGGAGTTTGCACATTCCCCTCTTATCTTTATGGGTTTCCTCAAAGTGGGCTGGTTTCCTCTCACAGTCCAGAGATGTGTAGGTTAGGTGGATTGGCCATGCTAAATTGCCCCATAGTTTCCAGGGATGTGCAGGCTAGGTGGATTAGCCATGAGAAATGGGGTGGGAGATTGGGTCTGGCTGGGTCTCTGATGCTCTTCAGAGATTTAGTGCGTACTCGATGGGCTGAATAGCCTCTTTCTGCACTTTAGGGATTCTATGATAATTGAACATTTGTACAGCTCCTTATTAAATGCCTTTTGGAAATATATAACACCTACTGATTCTCTTATATCTACACTGCAAGTCAGGTACTCTAAAACTTCTGATTAATTTGTTGAATACAATTTCTCTTCTATAAAACATGTTGACTTTCTTTGATTTCTTAATTTTTTTTCCTTTATTTATTGGATAAGGGGTCACTGGCTAGGCAGCATTTATTAGGAGAAAGTGAGGACTGCAGATGCTGGAGTACCAGAGTTGAAAAATGTGGTGCTGGAAAAACACAGCAGACCAGGCAGTATCGATGGGATGCATTCCTGAAGAAGGGCTTATGCCCGAAACATCAATTCTCCTGCTCCTCGGATGCTGCCTGGCCTGCTGTGTTTTTCCAGTACATATTTTTCAACGAGGCAGCATTTATTGCCAATCTCTGCTCAGAGGACAGTGAGTCTGAAGTCACATGTAGGCCCGAACCAGATCAGGATGGCAGCTTCCTCCCTTAGAGGCCACTAGTGAGTGAACCAGATGGATTTTTCCAACAATAGCTTCATGGTCATCATTACACGTTTGTTTTTAATTGAATTCAAATTCCACCATTTGCCTAGGCAGGATTTGAACCTGCAACCCCAGAGCATTATCTGGGTCTCTGAATTAACAGTCTAATGATAATACACTAGGCCATTGCCTCCTCACTATTAAGACGCCCCTAATAACAGATTCCAGCATTTTCCTGAGGACTGTTGTCAGATTAACTGCCTCATCATTTCCTGTTTTCTCTTCCCTTCCTACCTCGAATGCAGGTGTTACATTTGTTAATGTCTAATCAGCTGGGAGCTTTCAGAATCCCGGAATGTTTGGAGAATTGTATCAGGTTATCCATCATCTTAGCAGTTACCTCTTTTAGATTCTGAGCCTTGAGACCATCAAGTTCTGCGGATTTATCACACTTTACTTCCTTCATCTTGTCCAATAATTTTTCTCTGCTGATTTTAATCATCTTACTTTTCTCACACTTTTTAACACTAAGTTGGCTCTATTATTTTGATTGCGACTGGTGTGTTTTACTGTGAAGACAGAAACACAATATCTCTTCAACGTCTCTGCCATATCCTCATTCCCAATATCGATTTCTTCCGACTTGACTTCCAAGGGTCCAATATTGATTTTAGCTACTCTCTTTCTTTTTAGATCAGCTTCTTGGGTTTCTTCATGCCCAGTGCCACCATGGGTAGGTCAGGTGATGGGTCCTAAATCCACCCAGATCATACTCCATGCCACTGGCAGCAATCTGATCCACACTGACCATCCAATCAACCAACCCAACCATTCCTCAAAGGAATTGGAGTTGCTATGGCACCGTTTACATGCATATTGTAGTCCAGAGCTACTGATAGTGATGAAAGTACATCATATGGCTCCCCCATTGTTACCGTTGGCATGAGTTGGAAGAATTTAGAAGTTGATCCTCATCCCTGTTCATGAACATACCTTCCTTAGCCATCACGTTCTGCAGTAAGACTCGCTCAGAGGTCCCAGCTCAGAGGTAAGGATAGTACTGCACCACAAGGCTTCCTTTTTATCTAATCAGCTGCTCAATTACTGTTAACTTCTCTTGTTGTTCTCACTGGTGAGTTTCAGCTTGCTGCCGAAACACATGGCTGCAATGTCAAATTTGAAAGTGAGTTGCAACATCACGCCAGTTGAGCAGTTAAAATATGCTGATCAGCAACACGAACTTTCTCTCAGAGAGCTGAGACTCTTTGGAATTCCTTTCTTCAAAAGGCAGTGGACATGGGAATATTGATAATTTTTTTGTTGGTAGATTCTTGATGACCAAGAGGATGAAAGACTTTTGGGGAAATGCAGGAATAAGGTTAAACTCAGGTCAGCCACGATCTTATTGAATGGCAGAACAGGCTTAAAGGCCTACTCTTGTTCCTATAATCCTAAATTGTTTGTCATCAGCCTAATGCACGAGTTAACCCTGGAGGGCAGCATCAGGGTCTGCCGTGCCAGTTTGCTGACATCCTTTGTTGCTTTTAACCCCATCAACCCTTGTGCTTAAAGCTCTTCTCAGTATTTCACAGGAACTGGAAGACGGGGGGCTTGTGAGTGCATTGCCAGGGAAAGACCAAGGGGAAGGTGCGTGACAGGGTGGAAAGCAGGAGTGATCAGATGGTAAATGGGTGACGGGGGCAGGGCAAACAAAAGGTGGCAATGGGGCAAGCAAAGTTCAAAGAGAAAGGAAAGGAGATGGTGAAATAGCTTCAAGCACTTTGAATGCAGTTTGTCCATCCACAACAACTGCCTGAACTGGCAAATGCTTCCCAGCATGCTCTACTCTCATTATCTATGGAAGATGACATGTCAGAATCATTGATTGCTAGATACACAATTAATTAAGACCTTCCCCACCTTAGTAACACAGCATTACAAAGTGGACAAGCTCTGGGCTGAATCTTACGATACTTTGGTTAAATGTTTTAGATTAGATTACTTTTTTTTAAGATTAGATTACTTACAGTGTGGAAACAGGCCCTTCGGCCCAACAAGTCCACACCGACCCGCCGAAGCGCAACCCACCCATACCCCTACATTTATCCCTTACCTAACACTATGGGCAATTTAGCTTGGGCAATTCACCTGACCCGCACATCTTTGGACTGTGGGAGGAAACCGGAGCACCCGGAGGAAACCCACGCAGACACGGGGAGAACGTGCAAACTCCACACAGTCAGTCGCCTGAGTCGGGAATTGAACCCGGGTCTCAGGCGCTGTGAGGCAGCAGTGCTAACCACTGTGCCACCGTGCCGCCCACTAAACATGTTGTGTTTGTTGAGATTCATTGAGGGTTTCTCTCTGCGAGGGTTTTACTGCACATTAATTCCAATGTGGTCATCCTCATTAACTACCTACCCCACCCTCTATTTTGCCCCTTCACTTTTGCCCTTCACTACAGCGAGTTATTTTACCACTCAGTGAGGCTGGAAGTACCCACCAAAGCTGGGGTCTTCCTGGTGCCAGTGGCATCTTTAAATCATTTGTTCATTGCGCACCTGGACAAGCATTATCAGTCCGGGGATGCCCTGGCATTTAGGGAGACTTGTAGTCCCTTTGTGGGTGGTGAACTGGAGATCCTGGTGAACAGGGTGGTGCAGAGGAGGCCACAGCTCCAGACCCTGCCATCCTGGTTAAAGGTTGGCACCCAGGACCGTGCAGTCTCAGCTGGCTGGATGAACAGCCATCGCTGCAGGAAGGAGGTCAGTTACCTTCTCCAGTCCACCATGGTAACAGCCACCAACTTGTCCCTGCTGCCTCACGCTCACTCCATCTCTGCAACTCCACCCATTTCCCACTGAGGATCTACCGCTCTCACTATTACATGCAGCATCTTCCCTCACATACTCTTACCCGCACAATCCCTCCACACTATCTGTATCCTCTGTGCCGTCAACTCACTCAACTAGGACACCTTCCCCCCCAGCACCAACACTTATCGCTGCGTCCAGGGGAGAGCAACCCAGCATGGGGCAGAAGGAGCCAAGGGAGATGGTGAGGTGTCTAACCTTCAGATGTGCAAAGAAAGGAACCTGATCCTGACCACCCAGAGAGGCTGAATAAACGCTGGACTGACTGATATCAGCTTACTGTGCCGGGACCTCCATACTGATAGGTGTCTCCTTGAACTTCATTGAGGACCATTCCCTTTAAGTTTTCAGATACAGCTGTTCTCTTGCTGCATGTGGCCACGTGTTTCGTACAGAAGCTGCTGATACATGGTGTGGGTGTGAGATTGTGGAGCACGTTCCCTTGACTGATGACCGCTGACCAGTGTAACAAGCTGCCTGACTCTATATCCACACTCAACAGCAAGATCACACAGCAGAACCGTGCACCTTTAAAACTGCAGCTGAGGGGACTGATTGCAAAAAAAAGAAACACCACACAAAGCAGGGATGCAGTGAACATCCGGGTAAGTGCTGAGGCAATTAACACAAAGAGAGCAGCCCTGAGATGCAGCCTGGTCCAATCTGTGAGCTGGGAGCTATAATCTCTGTTAATGGAATATCATCCTGAAGTCCGGAAATCCATTGGAAAATTCAACAAGTTGCTGCCAACAGGCTTCACTCAAATCCTCACATGATTCTCCTAGGTTTCTCACTGTTATTCAGGGCCCTTTAAGATGATCCTACAAGGCTCTCCTGGTCTCTTTCACTCCATTCACAATGCCCTTGATCTTTGACACCCCCCCCCCCCCCCCCCCCCAACCACCCCTCCTCCAGAGATTAGTAGCAGCAATCTTGCGAATAAGATCCATGTCAGATATTTCAGTCTGTGTGCTGGCTGGCTACAGCCTCACAAGGGGTTTACTGTGGCAGGCGAGAGAGAGCACTGGAGGACGTCATGCATAATGGATGGCAGGAGCTTTTCTGAGAGAACAAAGTTGCGATTCAGCTCTCAGGCTGCCTCTCCATGCTGTTATTGTCTGTCAGTGAGCACCCTTGAGACCTGAATTACAGCCTTCTGCAGTGCTGAGTGTGTCCTCAGTGCATGTGCGGTATCACCTTGTGCTGTCTAGCCCTCACGATCCAACCCTGCAAACAGTAGGCTGCCCCAAGCAATTTGCCGTGTCACCTCTGAACACATCCAACCTTAGCGGATCAGAAAGCCTGGAATAACAGGGATTCATCCCCTTAAGGGAAAAGGAAGGTTGGAAATTTATGCAGCACTGTTCACAACTTCACAATCGGCCAAACTACCTAACACTGAAAGCCATCTTCTATTTTGGGGCAGAGCAGCAGCACAGAAAGATCCCACAGGCAACAAATAGCTAAAGACTTGGTGATATGGACTGAGTGATACATGTTGTCCAGGAAACAGGAGAGGAGTCCTCTAGCCTTTCTCTTGCACAGAAAAAAGGCTAAGAAGGCAATTGGACCCCTTACAGTGCAGAGAGAGGCCATTTGGTTCATCAAGTCTGCACTGATCCTCTAAGGAGCTACCCACTCCCTACCCTATCCCTGTAACCCTGCATTTCCCATGGCTATTCCACCAAACCTGCACCTAATCTGCACGTCTTTGGGCTGTTGGAGGAAACCAGAGCACCAGAGGAAACCCATGCAGACACGGAGAATATGCAAACTCCTCACAGTCACCCCAGGATGGAACTGAACCCAGGTCCCTGGCGCTGTGAGGCAGCAGTGTTAACCACTGAGCCATCATATGGTCCCCAGTTTGTCATTTCACCTGAAAGCTGGCATTTCTCATCAGGTGGTATTCCCTCATTGCTACAGTGAAATATTGGCTTGGAATATAGAGTCACTGGAGAGGATCGTTTGGTCTCAGGAGGTGTGAGTGATCCCACACAACTGGCAATGTCACGGACAGGTCTATTGAGGAAGGTTCAATGATTCAAGGGAAAGAGCAAAGACAGATAAACTCTTCCCAATGGCAGGAGAGTCAGGAATGAGGGACAACAGGTTTAATCCAGAGAACAGATGAGGGGGAAGCTGTTTTACACAATGAGTCGTGATCTGAAACGTGCAATGCAAGTGATTCAATGGTAACATTTAAAATGGAATTGCATAAGTACTTGGAAAGGAAGGACATTGGCATGGCTGTTGGAAATTGGACGGAGGCAGAACAAACTGAATTCCTCTTTCAAAGAGCCAGTACAGTCAGGATGCAATGGTCTCCAATGCAAAGTAAGAACATGAACAGTGCACCTGAGGAACGTTTCAGCATTTAATCAGCGATGCCAACCTCACCTCTAGATTCCATCCTTTCTCTTTCTTGCCTCCTCCATACTGATGGAAACCAGTTTCCTCTCTGCCTCATCAAACATTTCTACTGGCTGCATCTGTGCCCCCTCAATCCTCAACTTGCTCTCTGAATCATGAAGGCAGAATCTGGTGCCCTTCCCTATTGCGGGTTTGGTTGGTGGAGGAGCATTTAATCAGTGTGACCCTCCCTGTTTCCACACACGAGGCCTCAGTTAATGAAGGGAACTATCGCTTTTCCTTTGTAACCACCTTATCTCCTTGTCCTGCAGCCTTCAGGGATCTGTAGATATAGACATGCACTCTAAGAAACTGCTGTCACTCTACATTTCTCAGATCTGACTATTTATCGATTTATCGTTTGATCCTTCACCTTCTTTCTGCTTCTCAAATATATTACCGTACAATTTTCCAGATTGATTTCTACTTTGCTATTTTTCAGTCTATTCATATCTTACCAGCTTTCTTCACCAATCATTTATTTTTTAAAATGTTAATTATAGAATTCCTCCATGTGGAAACAGGCCATTCAGCCCAACAAGTCTATACCAACTCTCTGACAAGCATCCCACTCAGACTCACTCCCCTACCCTATCCTGTAACCCTGCATGTCCCATGACTCTATGACTCAATGACCTAACCTATGCATCCCTGAACACTATGTGCAATTTAACATGGCCAATCTACCTAACCTGCATATCTTTGGACTGTGGGAAGAGACAGGAGCGCTCAGAAGAAACCCACACAGACATGGGGAGAATATGCAAACTCCACACAGACAGTTGCCCGAGACTGGAGTCCCTGGCGCTGTGAGACAGCAGTGCTAACCACTGTACCATCATGCTGTTCCAACATGCAGCCAATCTTTGTATCGTCTGCAAACTTCTCAATCATGCTCCCTGCATTTGAGTGTAAATAAACAAGTCACAGACAGCAAGGGGCCCAGATGCGAGTCCTGTGTTTGCCAATGGAAACAGTTTTCCAGTCACTAAAACACCCATCAGCTACCATCCTTTGCTTCCTGTCAGGAGCCAATTTTGGATCTGATTTCTCACTTTCCTTGGATCCCATTAGCATTTACATCTTGCGAATAGTTTTCTACATGGAACATTTTCAAAAGCTGCGCTGGAAAACATGTAGGCTGCATTAAAGGTGAACCCCATCATAAGCTCCTCAAAAACTTCAACTTTAGGACATTGCAGTGGCTCGGGGCTTAGCAATGTTGCTTCAATCACCAGGGTCCTATGTTCAATTCCAAATTCAGGTGACTGTTGGTGCATTGAGTTTGCACATTCTCCCTGTATCTGTGGGTTTCCTCCAGGTGTACAGTTTTCTCCCACAGTCCAAAGATGTGCAGATTAGGTGGATTGGCAATACTAAATTGCCTATACTGTCCAGGGATGTGCAGGCTAGGTGTATTAGCCATTAGAAATGCAGGGTTACGGTAAGGGGTGGGTCTGGGAGGGATGGTCTTTGGAGGATCAATGTAAACTCAATAGACCGAATAGCCTGTTTCCACACTGTAGGGATTCCAGGATTCGTTTTGCGAACCTATGCTGACACTTCTTGATTATAATGATGTTCTTCAATGTCCCATTATTTGTTTCTACATACCTCGCCTACCGCTGAGGTTAGGCTGATTGGCTTGTGATGACATTTTGCTTAAAAAAATGTTTGTGCACATTTCCTTCATTTGGCCCTGTCAAAGTTTGTAGTCAGTCCCCATTAAAAGCTGGCTAATGAATGCATCTCTGATTCAGGAATTAAATCCTGAAATAGCTATGTCCAACACGCACTGAAGTCTGCAATAAGACTGGGTAATGATTGGAGACAGGCTGATTTACCCCTTCGAAGACCCAGAGTGCTTAGATCACTTGTAAAATCTAACTCATATTCAAAAACGTTCCTAGTCTACATGGCCTGGTACCACATTCAATTGTGTACTTACCAATAAGCCATGAGTATAAGCAGTAATGAGCTGGGACCAGAAGAGATTCTCTCTATTCTCTTCAGAAAGCCACAGTCGAAATATCTGAATGCTATTATGTACCATACCTCAACAGGATACGGCAATTCCAGTAATGATAACTGACACAGCATTGATATCGAAAGATGATACTCAGGCCTCATATTGCTCTTATGTTTTCTAGCCTGTCACACAATCTCTCAAACATGCTCAGCGGTGTTCTAGGTGGCGCACTGGATAAGACAGTGATCTAGGTTCAAACCCACTCCAATTATGATTCATACAGAAGTCTCTCCTCTCTCCTGGATACATGTTCGGCACAGTTCCAATCCAGTTCCTCGTGTTAAATGGCACCCAACCCCCCACCCCCACCCCGACTGCAAAAGGCTGCTTTTGGTTAGCACATAATATCTATGGAGTATGAGGAACATATTGACATTAGGCTTAGGCAGTTAAACAATTCACCAAGGGAATGAGCAAAAGGAGAAATCAGCACTTGGTCTGTGATCCACGTGACCTCAAATTGGAGAGAGAGCTGGGAAATACATCTTGCTGTTTCAGATGGGCATCGGTGGCTTCATCAAAGAGATTAGGTAACAATAGAAACTGCAAGAGTTCTGCTCTGATGCCTGATATTGCACTGATGCATAAAACTTTATCATTCGGCATTTGTTATCACCAGATCTTACAGTCTGCAATTTCCCTGGTGACTCCCTAGGTAAATGTTCCTGCCTGTGTAGAGCTGTTGAATACACGTTAGGAAAGTCCTTTGCTTGCTAAAAAAAACAGTGCTGGGTCAGCTCGTCACACTTCAAGAGATAACTTGCCTTGTGTGCCTCTGGTCTAATAAGACAATAGCAAGTAGGAACAGGAGTAGACCATTCGGCCCCATGACCGTAGCCTACCATTCAATAGGATTATGGATGCTCTGACTTTCCTCATACCCATTTTTCTGTCTTTTCCCTGTAACCCTTGATTCCCCTACTGATCAAGAATCTATTTATCACAGGCTTAAATATACGCGAGGATTCTGCCCCACCCCCACTCCACAGCTCTCTGTGGCAAAGAATTCTCTCAACCCTCTAAGACTGAGATGAGGAGGATTTTCTTCTCTCAAATTGGTACCCCTTTATTCTGAGGCTATGCTGAGAGTCCTAGACTCTCCCATTAGGGGAAACATCCTCTCAGCATTGACCCTGCCAAGCTCCTTTCAGAATCCTACATGTTGCAATGAGATCACCTCTCGTTCTTCTAAGCTCCAGTGAGTAAAATCCCAACCTATTTAGGGACTTGGCTCATAAGACAATCCCTCTACACCAGGGATCATCCTAATGATCCTTCTCTGAACTGCCTCCAATGAAATAGCATCTTTAATCTATATTCATAATATCCATAATTATGGAGATAGAAAGGTTGGTCAGGCTTCATGCATTGTTTTTATTAATTTGCAGGACATGGGCATCGCTGGCTGGGCCAGGATTTATCACCCATACTTAATTGCCCTGGACAAGGCAGTGGTGAGCTGCCTTCTTGAACTACTGCAGTCCATAGGTTAGAGGGACACTCACAGGGCTATTGGGGGGGCCGGGGGGGAACGGATTCCAGGATGTGGATCCACCAACAATGAAAGAATGGTATATATTTCCAAGTGAGGATGGTGAGTGGCTTGGAGGGGAACCTGCAGTTTGTGATATATCTTAAAGTCCTCATCGTACAGTTCCAATCACTCTATGGTATGGCCCATTCCAATTCTCTCAATTGGCTTCAGTGCTACAAGTGTGTAAGAACTCCACACTGCTACAATTCTGGTCGCTTCCACATCTCTGATTTACTCCACTATTAATGGTCAGAAACTCTGAGTAATCCCCTTCCTAAACATCATCTTTTCGTTCCTCACTTAAGAGGCACCAAAAAACATCACTCTTTAACCAAACATATGATTTCCTGACCTGACCTTTCTTCACATGACTTACTGTCAAATTTTATGACACACATCCATGAGGTCCCTGGCAATGTTTATTGTCTCATTGCTGCTGTAAATATTATCACAGGAACTTGTCAGAGAGCCATACAACACGGAAACAGACCCTTCAGTCCAACCGGTCCATGACGGACATAATCTCAAACTAAATTAATCCCACCTCCCTGCTTGGCCCATTTTCCTCCAAACTTTTCTTATCCAAATATCCTTTAAATGTCGTAATTGTACCCATATCCATCATTTCCTCAGGCAGTTTCACACATGAACTACTCTCTGGGTAAAATATTTGCCCCTCATGTCTTTTTAAAGCTCTTTCCTCTCACCTTAAAAATGTGCCCCAATCCCAAGGGAAAGACAATTAACATCAACTCTATCTATACTTCTCATTATTTTAGGAACTTCTATCGGGTTGTCTCTCAACCTCCTACGCTCCAGTGAAAAAGAAATCCCAGCTCTTCTTTATAACCCAAATCTTCCATACTCAGCAACATCCTTGTAAATCTCTTCAGAACTCACTCCCGCTTAATATTATCTTTCCTATAACTGGGAAACCAGAACTACTCACAATATTCCAGAAGAGGTCTCACCAATGTCCTGTACAACCTGAACATGACATTCAAACTCCTATACTCAAAGGACTAAGCAATGAAGGCAAGCATGCCAAACACCTTTTTAACCACCTTGTCTACATGGGATGCAAACTTCAAAGAATTATGCACCCATAGGACCCTCTACAAAACTACCCAAGGCACTACCATTAACTGTATAAGTCCTACACCTTGTTTGTTGTACCAAAATGCAATGATTTAATGCACAAGTGTTTAATAAATGAGATGTGAATGAGCATCGATTACAGGAGTTGGGAGGTCTTGTTGCGGCTGTACAGGACATTGGTAAGGCCACTGTTGAAATATTGCATACAATTCTGGTCTCCTTCCTATCAGAAAGATGTTGTGAAGCTTGAAAGGTTCAGAAAAGATTTACAAGGATGTTGCCAGGATTGGAGGGAGAGGCTGAACAAGCTGGGGCTGTTTTCCCTGGAGTGTCAGAGGTTGAGGGGTGACCTTAAAGAGGTTTACAAAATTATGAAGGACATGGATAGGACAAATAGACAAAGTCTTTTCCCTGGGATTGGGCAGTCCAGAACTAGAGGGCATAGGTTTAGGGTGAGGGGAAAGATATAAAAGAGACCTAAGGGGCAACTTTTTCATGCAGAGGGTGGTACGTGTATGGAATGAACTGCCAGAGGATGTGGTGGAGGCTGGTACAATTGCAACATTTAAGAGGCATTTGGATGGGTATATGAATAGGAAGGGTTTGGAGGGATATGGGCTGGGTGCTGGCAGGTGGGACTAGATTGGGTTGGGATATCTGGTCGTCATGGACGGGTTGGACCAAAGGGTCTGTTTCCATGCTGTACATCTCTGACTCTATAAAAGTAAGGGAATGAGTACATATGCATACAATAGCATTAGAGGAGGCCCAGATCAATGATCCAGAGACAAATCACACAGGGAGCTGGGAATTTAGTCACCAGGTGGTTTGGTACTTGAGTACTGCTAAAAAGATATTGCTAAGGCTTTTCCTCTTGCACAATGCAAAAATTTCCAAATTTCAAACCATCACAAAAGGGTGCTGATTTTTTTTGGCAAGTTGATTATGATTAACTGAGGTATTACTACAGGGAAGGTAACAAGGAACAATTAGCCCTCCAAGCAGCCACATTACTCTAAAAAGGTTAAAGGCTTGAATTTTATTCACCTTGTAGGCAGAGAGTGGACCCCTTCATCTAAATGTATAAAGCTTCTGTTAAAAAGAAATGAGCCACATTACAAACTGAACTGGTTGTCTTAAATATTACTGTTAATGCAGCCATTGATGCACTCGGGGATTATTCAGCAAGTGTTGTCCAATTGCAGAATCCCATGGAAGAAATATTTTCTTTGCATTTTGCTGGTTAATTCATAATGAAAGTACCCTGGATCTCCCCACTCCAGATGCAATTACTTCTAAATCAGAGGTTCTTAATGGGGCCATACCTTAGCTAAGCGATCCAAGCCCTCGCTTATTTGTGACTGACATCCTGTTACTCATGCACTGTGCTACATAAGGGAACATAAATGTATCAAGAGAATTCACCTGAAAGTAAGACTGGAATCAAATTACCAGGAACAAGGAAAGGAATGTAAAACAGTGAGCACAAAACCAGCAAGGGAATTCATAAGGTAAACAAGTTTAACATAAACTTAAGTGGAAACGTAATACTTAATTTACAGCTAAAATAACAACTAATTTTGAGGAAAGAAGAGACTGAAAACAAATGTTAACAAGGGAATAAGTGCAAAATTAACAAAGAAATTATTAAAAACAAAGCAAAGGAATTAATGTGAAAGTAATGAGGGATTTAATAAATGAACATGTGGTCTGTTAGAGGCTGAATGGGAGTAATCATAGTGGGGAATAAGAATGGGCAGTTCCCTAAACAAATATATCAAAGTTGTCTTTGCTGTGGAGGATAAAGAATACGCTGGAAATTATGAAGAACCAAGAATCTAATGCGAAGAAGAAACTGTAATTAATTAATGTTAGTAAAATATAGAAACAGATGTAGGCCATTTGGCCCAACAAGTCGGTATGTTTCTCAACCCCATACTCCTATCTTCTCCCCGTAGCACTTAATTGCCTTACTAATCAAGAACCTATGGGAAGCAGATCTTACAGTCTAACAGTCCATGCCGATCATAAACTAGGCCCACCTACTTGTGCTAGGCCCTTATCCCTCCAAACATTTCCTACCATGTGTGTCCCTGGCTTGTGATGACCAACTGAGGGCAGCATAAGTAGGGAAGCACCAAACACATTGAGAGGCAAACAGAGAGGTAAAGCCAAGGCTGGAGAGAGTGAACCCTCCCCCACCCCCAGCAACCTAGCACATTGCAGAGTCCACAGATTACACATTGGACTTGTTAGGACATTATGTTGAGGTTGTACAGGACATTGGTGAGGCCTCTCCTGGAGTACTGTGTCCAGTTCTGGTCTCCCAGCTATAGGAAGGATATTATTAAGCTGGAGAGGATTCAGAAGAGATTTACCAGGATGTTGTCAGGAATGGAGGATTTGAGTTTTAAGGAAAGGCTGGATAGGCTGGGACTTTTTTCACTGGAGCATAGGAAGTTGAGAGGTGACCTTATAGAGGTTTATAAAATAATGACAGGTGTAGATAAGGTGTCTTTTCCCTATGGTGGGGGATTTCAAGACCAAGGGACACATTTTTAAGGTGAGAGGAGAAAGATTTTAAAAAGGCATGAGAGGCAATTTTTTTTTAAAACACAGACAGTGGTTTATGTGTGAAATGACCTTCCAGAGGAAGTAATGGATGCAGTTACAACATTTAAAAGACACTTAGATAAGTACATGAACAGGAAATGTTTGGAGGGATATGGGCCAGGAGCAGGCAGGTGGGACTAGCTAAGTTTGGGATTATGGTCGGCATGGACTGGTTAGACTGAACAATCTGCTTCCATGCTGTATGACTGTGACTTTACGTCGGCCATCTTTGAATCCAAGCAACTATTCAACCAAACTATCCACTCTTTGGAGCCATTAAAATTTTCACACTGGGATGTTTCATCAACCTTATTTTAAGGAGGCATTTACAGACAGCAAGGTTTTGATTTGACATATCTCACACAACAATTCAGCTCATGAGTCACTTAATTAGTAATTTGAAAGAATCTGAATTTAGGCTTCCAATTAAGTAAATTGGTCTGAATTCAGTAATTAATCAAATTCTTACCACAAAAATTAGTAACATTGCTGAAGACTTCAGTGAACACCCTACGCAACAATTTCCGCCTCCACAGTAAGGGGAAAAAAAATTCCACACATACGTGTTGAAGTCTGCACAGAATAAATAACGGCAAGAGACACAGAGCATCTCACAAATCAGTGAGAACCAATTAGATATGGAGAGGAAAATTCCAGACAAACATGAACAGATAGAGCATCAGATATAACTGGTGTGCGATACTTATCTATAAGATGTAGCCAGGATATATACCCATCAAGAGGGTGGAGGAGGGGGTACTGGGTCATGGAGGGGAGACAATAGGGAGTGGGCATGACGAAGGATGATATTGCAGGAGGGACACTGGCCAGGGTCAGGAAAGCACATGGGAAGTTTTCAAAGCAATATGGAAAGTTCATAGGAGGAGGTAAGATGGCCATTTGTGGAGATGGGACAGACAGCCAGATCAATAGAAAAGTGCAGGGAAACAGGCTAGAGGAAGGGCCAAGATACTAACATACAAATTAGAACCAGGACTAGGCCCCTTTGAGTCTTCGAAACTGCTGTACCATTTGAAAGTTCATGATTGATCTGATTATGACTTCAGTCCTTCATTTCAGACCCTCCACTCACATCCGAGTTAGTCAGGGGTCTCTCAATCATCTCAAAAATATTCAATGAGCCAGCTTTTTCTGGGGTAGAGAGTTTGACAGACCCGTAACATTCTGAGAGGGAGAAAAAAAAAATCCTCATCCCCATCTCAAAATGGGTGACCCCATGTTTTTGAAATGTACCCTTTGTTCAAGTCTCTCCCTCATGGGGAAATATCCTTTCTGTATCCTTTCCATCTCAGTATCTGCCCTGTGAAGTCCACCTTAGGATTATGCAGGTTTCAATAAGATCATCTCTTATTCTGTGAAATTCCAGTGGATACAGACCTAACTTGTTCCAACATTTGACCAATGCCTAGAAATAAAACTGAGGGAAATCAGGAGCTGGACAACTGATTCACCACAATATTAAAATAAACAAGGAGTTGGCTGTGGAAAATTAACCACTGGACATAACTTCAAGAAAACTGTCAGCATCCCAGTGTCATCTCCCTATCTCCAGCATGGGCATTAACATGGGCAACAGCACCTTCAGCTGATTCCATATAAACACACAACATGACAATGGCAAGGAGATGTTGCAGAAGGTAAAATAGGAGATAAAGGGATAGGAGATATACCAGGTATTTGTTGGGGGTTAAAGCCAGTCAAAAGGGGGATGAAGAATAGCTGATGGGTAGGTGTAAAGAGGTAGAATGGAGGTAAAGGAGTGAGGAGAATAGCAGGTAGGTGTGCACACCCAATTCAGCCAAACCTGGTTGCCAGTTTTGGATTGCTAAGTGAAACGTAACACTAATACCACACAAATGCCATGCAATGACCATCTCCAACAAGAAAGAATCTAACCCCTGTCCCTTGATATTCAATGCCATTATCATCACTGAATCCCCCACTCTCAACATCCTGGGGGCTAGCATTGACCAAAAACACAACAGGATTCACCACATAAACACAATGGCTACACGAAAAGGTCAGAGGCTAGGAATCCTACAATGAGGAAATCATCACCTGACTCCTCAAAGCCTGTCCACCATCTACAAGGCACTAGTCAGGAGAGTAATGGAATACTCTCAAATTGCTTGGATGAGTGCAACTCCAACAACACTCAAAGCTTGACACCATTCAGGACAAGGGAGAAAGTGAAGACTGCAGATGCTGGAGATCAGAGTTGAAGAGTGGTGCTTGAAAAGCACAGCCAGTCAGGTAGCCTCCGAGGAGCAGGAGAAATGACTTTATGAGCATAAGCACTTCATTAAGAATGAGGGGGTGGCCCAAGGGAGCTGAGAGATAAATAGGAGGTGGGGTGGGGCTGGGGGAAAGGTAACTGAGAATGCGATAGGTAGATGATGTTTGGGCCAAAAGTGATAGGTCGGAGAGGAGGGTGGAGCAGATAGGTTGGAAGGAAGGTGCACAGATAGGACAATTCAAGAGGGTGGTGCCAAATTGGAAAGTTGGATCTGGGATAAGGTGGAGGAGGGGAAATGAGGAAACTGATGAAACCCACATTGATCCCATGTGGTTGGAGAGTCCCAAAGCGGAACATGAGGCATTCCTCCTCCAGGCGTCAGTGATAAGGGTTTGGCAGTGGAGGAGGCCCAGGATCTGCATGTCCTTGGTGGAGTGGGAGTGGGAGTTAAAGTGTTCGACCACGGGGCAGTGGGATTGTTCAGTGCACGTGTCCTGGAGATATTCTCTGAAACGTCCAGCAAGTAGACATCTTGTCTCCCCAGTGTAGAGGAGACCACATCGGGAACAATGGATACAATAGATAACCTGTGTGGAAGTGAAGGTAATCGCTAATGGATGCAGAAGCCTCCTTTGGGGTGTTTGATGGAGGTGAGGGGGGAGGTCTGGGTGCAGGTTTTGCAATTCTTGTGATGGCAGGGGAAGGTGCCGGGGGGGGGGGGGGGAGGGTAGGTTGGCAGGGGACATGGACCTAACAAGGGAGTCATGGAGGACATGGTCTTTTTGGAATGCAGATCGGGATGGGGAGGGATCTGGTGGTGGGGTCTGTTTGTAGGTGGTGGAAATGGTGTAGGATAATGTGATGTATCCAGAGGTTGGTGGGGTGCAAGTTGTGCACCAGCAGGGTTCTGTACTTGTTGTGGTTAGAGGGCTGGGGTTCAAGGGCAAAGGTGCAGGAAGTGCCTGCTTGATTGTCACTACACCCACCAGCATCCATTCACTCCATCACTGATGCTCAGTAGCAGCAGTGTGTACTATCTCCAAGATGCACTGTGGAATTTCGTCAAAGATCCTTAGACAGCATCTTCCAAACCACTACTATCTAGAATGACAAAGATGGCAGACACCTGGGAACACCATCAACTACAAGTTCCCCTCGAAACCACTCACCATCCTGACTTGGCAATACATCACTGTTCACTCACTGGGTCAAAATCCTGCAATTCCCTCCCTAGGGGCATTGTGGGTCTACCTACACCACATGGACTGCAGCGATTCAAGAGGTTAGCTCACTATTACCCTTTCAAGAGCAACTAGGGATGGGCAATAAAGGCTGGCCCAGCCAGCGATGCCCATGTCCCTTGAATGAATTTTAAAAAGCTAGTAGATAGGCCGGAGAAAGGGAAAAAATGGGAGGTAAAGAAGGTATAACAGGTGTGCAGGGAAATGGAGAAAGAATAGAGAGGAGGGTGGTAAGGGCCATGGGTCATGAGCA
Organism: Hemiscyllium ocellatum; assembly: GCF_020745735.1. NCBI lineage: Eukaryota > Metazoa > Chordata > Chondrichthyes > Orectolobiformes > Hemiscylliidae > Hemiscyllium > Hemiscyllium ocellatum. Next base: position 65,631,808 of record NC_083414.1, read on the forward strand.
GTTGATTGAGAAGGGAAGGGGATCAAGAAGATTTATCAAGATATAGGGACTAAGAGTGCAACACTGTTTCTTGCAATGAAAGTGTTTGATACATGATTAGTTTTATCACAGCAAATCTCAGACTACCATTGGGTGTACAGCCGATTAGTAGATTGTGTGGGGGGAAGCTGACCATCCTACCCAGCCCTAAACTTGAGTGTGTCTCAGTGAACGCAGACTCAAGGTTCCTTCACCTGGGGAACTATGGATGTCACAGAAGGTCAGTGCAGGGCTTAACTTGGAGCAGAGTCAGCGAACGCCCTGCTCCCCATCCAAACAAGCAAATCAAGAACAGGCGCAAGACTAAGGCCATCAGGAAAGGATGAACATCACTGAATGAGCAAAATTCGGCACCGTCATTGGATGGGGAGGATACGAGCCACATTCTGACATAAAGATACCCCTACCCACAGTAACATTCAGACATAAAGATACCCTTACTCCCAGTCACACTGCGACATAAGGATACACTAACCACAGTCACATTGTTACAAAAAGACCCCCAATCACATTGTGACACGAAGATACAATAACCCCAGACGTATTGTTACACAAAGATACACTAACCCCCCAGTTACATTGTTACACAAAGAGACAATAACCCTAAACACATTGTGACATAAAGATACATTAACCCCGTCACATTGTTACAAAAAGATACATGAAAACCAATCACATTATGACATAAAGATACACTAACCCCAATCACATTGTTACACAAAGATACAATAACCCCAAGCACATTGTGACATAAAGATACACTAACCCCAGTCACATTGTTACATAAAGATACGCTAACCCTATGCAATTCAGAGAGTGTCCTGTAGGATACGATAAGTCCCCTCCCTCTGACTTTCACTTGGAATGGGTGGGAGGAGCGCTTGACGTGACTGTGCCTGCAGTCAAGGGAAACAGTCCGGATTCAGACATTTTTTTTTCCCCTTTCCTCAAATGCAGTTCGCTTCTCTGCTACAGATTGAGTTGCAGCGAGGGACCTTGGGAAACTGGAGCAGGATGAGAGATTGCAGGGGAGCCGGACACAAGGCTAGCCAGTGAGGAAGTGCTCCCAATACCAACACCATCTCCTCACCCCCCTACTACTTTCCTCTCACTCCCCCAACAGCACGCCACAGGCTCGGAGTCGCTTTCTGGGCTGCAACCTTCGCTTTTACAACTATATCGGGAAGCTTTTAAAAAGAGAACGACTCACAATGGAACTGAGTAAATAAGCTGAGCGATTCAGGAAAGGAGCAGCGTTGGGTAGTGTTTGTTTCTGCCTCTGCTCTCTATTCCCACCCCTCCAGACACAAGGCAAGGAGAAGGAGGTGGTGGATTATTTTAAAATATATGTATATATTTTTTTCAAGCGATTTCAAAGCGTGAACCTAACACCAGAGTGTGACTTGGAGAGATTCCCGGATATCTCTCTCTCTCTGTCACACATACACACATACACACCTCCCAGAAAGCTGTGACCGAGCGAGTGAGGGAAGAGTAAGCAGCCTCCGGGACTGACGAGCGGGGCTACTGCTGCGAACTGGAGCCGAAGGACAGGATGTCATCTCAAGCAAAATTCAAAAAGGACAAAGAAATCACCACGGAATACGAGACCCAGGTCAAAGGTCGGTTCCCCCCTTTTCTCTGTTTATTTTTTTTGCACCGTGTAATGGGGTTGGGACCCCTCCTCTCCGGGTGTATAATCTGGGTTATTACACAGCCCACATGGAAATAGGTGTTCTCCTGGTTAAATGGGGATTCTGCAGCTGCCGGAACAGTTGGATGTGGGTTTGGGGTATTTTCCTTTTTTGGGGAGGGGGGAAAAATAAGGGGAGGCGGGGGGAGGGGAGGGTACAGTTTCAGAACTGCATTGCAGTGTGGTGGAGAGCTGGAAGCGGTGGCTCGGGCAATCTCAGCACATTGTGCTGATGATCACACCCGCGATCCTGTTCAGAGCCGGGACGCTTTGCCCGGTGCTCAGCCTACCCACTCCCCGTGTTGGAGCCTCCCTCCTCCCTTATTTTATTGACAAATTAGCTCGTTCAGCCAAAAGGGACTCTCTCTCTTGCTTTTCAACATCAGTGAGAGATACCCCCACCCTCTTTTATAAAACTATATATTAATCAGAATGGGTTGAGTTATTAAGGGGTGAGGTGGGGGAGATTGGTAAAACCCTGTCTCCCCCCCCCCCCCCCCCCATCCCAACTGTAGCCAGTGTTGTTGCCCACATCCTCTCTCTTCTCTCCCCACCCCCTTCACTTTCAAATTCTCTTCCCCCCCGGGTACAGAAGGGACTGACAGGTTCCCAACTCCAAGCGTTGGTCGAATTATCTGGGTCCCTTTCATTGCTTTGGGGTTGACTCTTGGTTAATATCGCTGGAAATTTCTCATGGTTTATTTCCCTTCGCCTGCTCATCTTTTCTGTTTTACTTGGGATGGAAGAGAAGGGAAGATAGCTATGCCTCTGGGTTAATACCGTGTGTGGGTCATTAACCTCTTGTTTCTGCCTTAGTCACCTCCCTTCGTTCGCCCGACTGCATTTGTCTCCATTTTTAACATTAAGTAAAATGATGTTTTGAAGTGTGTTTGGGGGGTGTATTAATCCCTTCCAAACAGTAATGTATCTTAACCCCTGTCAATAGGGTTTAACTGCCAGCTCAGCACTCAGTGGTTTCAAAGTAACTTGTATTGGTTCTGTTTGCTGGCCTCTGTAGTGAAGGTTTTAACCCAGCAGATTTAATTTTTTTGATTGTGTTAGGAATAAGGTGGAGGTTGCTTGGTGGGAATTGGTATTTACAATTCCAGTTAGTATGGCAGGACCCTGAGAGGGAAAGGAGGGGTCGCTCTCTTTTCACCCCACCCCCTCTCCTGCACCTGGGGCTCACTGACTTTCCAGGAAACGGGAAAAGGATGGAGAGGCTGGCTGGGCCAATGTCAGACCCAGCACAGAGTCCTGGCTGGGACACCCACAGTGACTGGGGGTACTGGGTTTGCGTTGCTAAGGCTGCTGTTAGTTTTCTGGCCCCCAGTCTCTGCAGGCTTGGTCCTGACTGGATTGGTTGTTGTTGAAACTTTGGAACTTTTGGGTTGGGAATGGCTTGGTGTGACACTACACCATTCTGTTTTGCATTTACTCTGGCTCGTTTCTTATCTCTCTCTCTGCCACTACCAAGACTAGCTGGGGTTCTGTCTTTACTATCAGAACCATTCAAGTCAGTCATCTTCACATGAGGACCATGATTGTTACCAGTGCTGGTGGGCACCACAGACGAGCACTATCCTGAGACTATTTAGCCTATCTTTCTAACCAACCCATTAAGAGATGTTCTTAACTCACCTCTGAAGCAGGTGGGACTTGAACCCAGGGCTCCCAGCCCAGGAGTAGAGACACTGTCCCAAGAGGGTCCTAGATCTGCTTTTAATCAGATTTTTCTAATCAACCTATTCAAAGATGTTATTACACATTTCAAGGTGGGGCTTGGAGCAGGGCCTCCTGTTCCAGGGTAGGCTCACTATCTTTACACCACAAGAGGGTCTTTGTTTTCTATTATTTCAGCGCAAACCTCTGACCATTGGACCAGGAAGTCTCACCCAACCTCATTCACCCTTCCAATGCAATTGGTTAACACTCAATGATGGACAGAACCCTCTGCTGGCGAGGATCATAGGGCCCAGTTATCTATCATCACCATCCAGGAACTATGTCTTTCCCATTGTAACCCAATTCAGTATCACCAGTGGAATAGAGCTGTTGGTTTTTATATATTTAATGATTGAGGAACCTTTTTTTAATGGTGTCATTTGGCCCCATCATTATTACCACCTAATTCAACCTCTGTTATTTTGCCTGACTCCATCTCACCTCAGTTCGCATGTTACTAAAGACATCATCCCTTCCTTTCTTTCAATTTCACTATATTTAACTTTGTCCTTCCTCATATCCTACACTCTTTAAACTCGAGACCCACCCAAATCTCTGCTCCTATCCTACCTTGTGTCAAATTCTCTTTCCCCATCGTCACCCCTATGCTCACTGATCTATCTTGGTTTCTGGTTAATTAGCATCCAAGGAACAGGAAGTTCGACGTTTCGGGCCAGACCCCTTCATCAGGAATGACGATGATGAAGGGCTCTGGCCCGAAACGTCGAATTTCCTGTTCCTTGGATGCTGCCTAACCTGCTGTGCTTTAACCAGCAACACATTTTCAACTCTGATCTCCAGCATCTGCAGACCTCACTTTTTACTCTTCTGGTTAATTAGCACTTCAATTTTTACAAAAATATTCAAACTTCTCATCAAATTTCTTTATGGCCTCACCTTCTTATTGCTGTAATATCCTCCAATGTATTTGCATTTTACTCCAAGCCTCCTTGATCTTCCCTAACTTCAGTGACTCAACCATTCTTCCCTTCTGTTTCCTGGGGCCTTAACTCTGGACTTACCTCCCTAAATATCTTCTCTTCTACATCCATTTCTTCTTTTTAAAATCTATCTCTTTGATCAAGCTTTTTGGTCTCTTCCCTAATATATTTCCTCAGTGTTATATTTTGCTTAATAATGTTTCTGTGAAGTGTCCTGGGGCACTATACTAGAAATATTTTTATATAAAGAAACACATTGTTAGAAGGGATCCAAAACTATAAATACACAAGATAGCAAAAAAAGGAGATAATTGACAAATTTAGAGGATAAAATCCTAAGATTCCATGGATACCATCCATTTATTAAGTTTTATATGAGAGATAAGAGATACGTTTGCAAAAATATAAATTTTCACTTCAAAAGGCAGCATACACAGATAGTAACTTTAAAGAGCTATAGATCAGTGAGATTAATAACAATGATAGGAAGGATAATGGAATCTTCACTCTATTACATGCTTTGATTCCTAGACAACTGTCTACCAAATCATTGAGTTATTGGCACAGATCTCAAAAGAACATTTCAGTGCTTGAGAAATCTTTTACCTTTTCAGCTACTGCTCGAAAGAATTCGGTAAGAGTAGACTCAGGTAATGTTGTAGATGTAATATATTTGGATTTCCAAGCTCCCTTGTACAAGCTTCTGAATAGTAGGGAAATTGTGTATACTGTGTCTGGATGAGTAGCAGAATGGATAGCAAGCTGATGATCATGTACAAAGGAGATTAGAGGTTAAGGAAGGTTACTGAGATTGACAAAAGATGAGTGGTGGTATTCCAAGGATTGGTGATGGGAATTGTAGTTGAATGACAGCACTCGCACAGTTTCAAAAACAAACACATTGGGATTCATTTCAGAAGAAATAGTCTCTGCTTTTCAATTTTATGTGTCCAGAGTTTTGGTTAGACTGTGGTCTGATCCTTACAATGTGATAGATATAGAGGCATTGGAAAATGCAGATAAATATAGAAAGATGATGTCAAGACTGAGGTCAAAAATGATTGACCACACTTGGATTCTCTTCTCTGAGGAAGAGAAGACTAGTGCATTACTTGATTATATACCTTTTTACAGTTGCAAGAAAGTCTGAGAGGATAAGCTCAGAAGATGTTTCCACTCGTGAAAATCAAACAAGATTGTAAATATAAGATAGTCGCTGATTAAAACAACTGGAGAAGTCAGTTGCTAGAGTGTAGTGCTCCAGTGCTGTATTGAGTAGTTGAAGTGAATGTTGTGGATGTAGTAGGGGAAAAATTGGATAAACACAAAAGAGAAACCAGGATAAGATTGCATTGTTCAGATGCTGGTATGGACTGTTGGGCTGAATGGCCTTTTCCTGTTGTGCGTTCTATTTCATTCTATGCACCCATCAATAAACAGTGAATACTACTATATGAAGGGTGGCATTATACAGTTCACTCTTCAAGTTAAACATTCACATTGCTAAAAATCTCAATTTTTCTTTCTAATTTATCAGCTGTTAGTTTTTTTTGTGAATGAAATGGTTCAAGCTCAACATGAGCTGTGAATAAGGCCAACCAACTCTGGGAAAGCAAGCCAGATTGTTGGCTGTGGCAAGTAATCACAAACTGAGGCACCCCATTTCAACAGTGAGCAATTGCTCTTTGTATTAGCATTTGACATTGCTGATGCTCAATACTGTCCTGTTCTTATTCTGAATTTTGGCTGTTTTCATGGCTAAAAGCTAACCGTACCTTGGGAATAACTATGAAACCTCATCACTAATTGTATATCTCAGTTGGAGCAGTTCACTTGGAAACTACAATGGCAAAAATGAAACCTAAGTAAGCTGAAAAATCAGTCTTGTTCCTCCAAAAGTCAGTTTAATGTGTAATCAGTTTATATCAATAAACAGTTTAATGTCCTGGTGAAAGTTAAAAATGCATTACTTAATGGGTGGCACGGTGGTTCAGTGGATAGCACTGTTGCCTCACAGCACCAGTGATCCGGGTTTGATTCCTGCCTCAGGTGGCTGACTGTGTGGAGTTTGCACATTCTCCCCATGTCTGCGTGGATTTCCTCCAGTGCTCCGATTTCCTCCCACAATCCAAAGATGTGCAGGCTAGGTGAATTGGCCATGCTAAATTGCCTATTGTATTAGGTGCATTAGTCAAGGGTAAATATAGGGTAGGGGAATGGGTCAGGGTGGGTTGCTCTTCAGTGGGTCGGTGTTAGGCTGAAGGTCTTGTTTCCATACTGTAGGGTATCTTATCTAATCAACTGTTATAGAACATAGAACATAGAACATAGAAGGATACAGCGCAGTACAGGCCCTTCGGCCCTCGATGTTGCGCCGACCGAATCCTACCTAACCTATACTAGCCCAATAACTTCCAAATGCCTATCCAATGCCCGCTTAAATGACCATAAAGAAGGAGAGTTCACCACTGATACGGGCAGGGCATTCCATGAACTCACAACCCGCTGTGTGAAGAATCTACCCCTAACATCTGTCCTATACCTACCACCCCTTAATTTAAAGCTATGTCCCCTAGTAACACCTGACTCCATTAGCGGTAAAAGGTTCTTAGTATCTACCCTATCTAAACCCCTAATCATCTTATACACTTCTATCAGATCTCCCCTAAACCTTCTCTTCTCCAATGAGAACAGCCCCAAGTGCCTCAGCCTTTCCTCATAAGATTTTCCTACCATTCCAGGCAACATCCTGGTAAACCTCCTCTGCACTCGTTCTAAAGCTTCCACATCCTTCCTATAGTATGGCGACCAAAACTGCACACAATACTCCAGATGAGGCCGCACCAGAGTCTTATACAACTGCAACATGACCTCAGGACTCCGGAACTCAATTCCTCTGCCAATAAAGCCCAGTACACCATATGCCTTCCTCACAGCACTATTTACCTGGGTGGCAACTTTCAGAGATCTGTGTACATGGACACCAAGATCCCTCTGCTCATCCACACTACCAAGTAGCCTACCATTAGCCCAGTAATCCATCATCTTGTTATTCCTACCAAAGTGAACGACTTCGCACTTAGCTACATTGAATTCCATTTGCCACATTTCCGCCCAGCTCTGCAACTTATCTATATCCCGCTGTAACCTACCACTTCCTTCCTCACTATCCACAACTCCACCGACTTTTGTGTCATCCGCAAACTTGCTTACCCAGCTTTCAAGTCCTTCCTCTAGATCATTTATAAAGATAACAAAAAGCAATGGTCCCAAAACAGATCCTTGTGGTACACCGCTAGTAACTGCGCTCCAAGATGAACATAATCCATCAACTACTACCCTCTGTCTCCTTCCAGCCAGCCAATTCCTAATCCAAACCTCTAATGTATCCTCAATGCCATACCTCCGAAGTTTTAGCATTAGCTATAATTAGTTAGTTATAGCATTAGTTATAATTGGGCAAGCGCAACAAGATCAAATTTGTGATAGACAAGAAAAAAAATCTGATTTCATTGTTTAGCCTGAACTACAGTATGGCTTTTTCTGATGACTTTAGAAAGTATTCCATAGTATTTGGAGTATATGCTGCACCATCAAAGGTTTGTGGTTTACTGTGATGCCTACAATCCTTCCCTAATGGATTGGAGTGAACTAGATGGAGTTTTAACAACTAATGAGTTCCATAGTCACCGCTATGGAGACTGGCTTAAAACTCCATCAGCATCCATGGTGGGTTTGAACTGGTGCCCACAGAACATTTGGTTGAGTTGGTCTATCACTATTCAGTCACAACTCTACTACCTCCACCTTTAAACTGTGCAATTTGCCTGCTGTGTTCCTGTCATTATGATAGTGCCCTCATTCCAAAAGCATTTCATTTAGTTGTAAAACACTTGGTGTTGCATTTGTATAACATGTTTTTTAAACAAACTTTCTTCTTTCATTCTTGTCCTCCTTACCTCTTGCAATTACCTCATTTTATATTACTCAAGCAGGGCTCTTAGTGCAACAGTACCTGTGGAAGCTTATTGTCATGAGAGTCTGTCATAAAGAGTGACAGAGAGAAACCCAACTTGTACCTCTGAAGTGTACAGCATCTTTCGCAACCTCAGGGTGTGGAAAAGCACTTTCCAACCTCTCAAATATGGCTCAAGCATGCTCACTGTTGTAGTGTGGGAAATACAGCAGACAGTTTGCATGCAGTAATCTCCCTAAACCGTGTCTAAATGATCTCTAATGGGCATAAGAAATGTGAGTGAGTGTCATTTGGCTCTCTCTGTGTTGCACCTGAGGCAGAATGCCTGGATTCAAGTCCTACCTACTCAAGAGGTGTGTAATAACATCTCTGAACAGGTTGATGTTAGGTAATATTTAAAACAAAGTTTCATCGAGAACGTGTGTTTTTTCTCTCTCTCTCTCTCTCTCCTCCAATGAAGTCACTGTTAAAATATCCCTTCATCCTCTGAGAATCTAAAATGAAAGGCAATGCTTCAGTGTGTAAGATGCTGCATTTTGGAAAGGCAAATCAGGGCAGGACTTAATGAGTGTGGTGCTAGAAAAGCACAGCAAGTCAGGCAGCATCCGAGGAGCTGGGGAATTGACATTGCTGGCATACACCCTTCATCAGGAATGCCTCAAATGTTGATTTTCCAGCTCCTCAGATGCTGCCTGATCTGTGTTTTTCCAGCACTGCACTTTCGACTCTAATCTCCAGCATCTGCAGTCCTCACTTTCTCCTTATACACTTCATGTAATGTCCTATAGTACAGGTTCATAGTTCCTTGAAAGTGGAGTTGCAGATAGACAGGATAGTGGAAGTGGTGTTTTGTCTGTTTGCCTTTATTTGTCAGTGCATTGAGTATAGGAGTTGGGAGGTGATATTACAGTTGTAGAGGACATTAGTTAGGCCACTTTTTTGAATACTGTGTTCAATTCTCTGCTCCCTGCTATAGGAAAGATGTTGTGAAACTGTAGGGAGAGGCTGAATAGGCTGGGGCTATTTTCCCTGGAGCATTGGAGGGTGAGGGGGTGACCTTGTAGAGATTTATGACATCATGATGGCATGGATAAGGTGAATAGTCAAGATGTTTTCCCCAGAGATAAGAAGTCCAAAGCTAGAGGGGATCGGTTTAAGTTGAGAGGGGAAGATATAAAAGAGATCTAAGGGGCAACCTTTTCACACAGAGGATGGTGCAAGTGTGGAATGAGCTGCTCAAGCAAGTGATGGAGGCTGATACAATTACATCTTTTAAAAGACATGTGGATGGGTATATGAGTAGGAAGGGTTTAGAGTGATATGGGCCAAGTGCTGGCAAATGGGGCTAGATTAATTTAGGATATCTGGTTGACATGGACTAGTTGGACCGAAAAGTCTGTTTCTGTGCTGTATAACTCTGACTCTATATACATTGCTGAAAAGCCTTAGTTTAAAAAAAAGCCAAATCTAAGAAGGGTGATTTAGGAGACCAAGTTAAAATTAAAAATGAAGTAATTGCAAGATGTTAAGGAGGACAAGAAGAATGAAAGAAGAAAGTTTGTTTGAAAAAATGTGTTATACAAATGCAACACCAAGTGTTTTACAACTAATGAAATGCTTTTGGAATGAGGGCACTATCATAATGACAGGAACACAGCAGGCAAGTTGCACAGTTTAAAGGTGGAGGTAGTAGAGTTGTGACTGGATAGTGATAGACCAACTCAACCAAATGTTCTGTGGGCACCAGTTCAAACCCACCATGGATGCTGATGGAGTTTTAAGCCAGTCTCCATAGCGGTGACTATGGAACTCATTAGTTGTTAAAACTCCATCTAGTTTACTCTAATCCATTAGAAAAGGCAATCTACCATCCTGCCTGGTCTGACCTACGTGTGAGTCCAAGACCCATAACAATGTGATCAACTTGAAATACCCTCACAGAACACTCAGTCCAAGGAATCAGCAGCAACTTACTAGCCTTGCCAGTATCCTATAAAATAATTTTTAAAAACACACACAGTCCCAGAAACTGCTATGAGAAATAACCAGGTATTCTCAGTGCTAATGGTTTCAGGATAAATATCAGACTAGGCAATGGGGAGAACTCCTGTTGTGCTTAATCTAAAGGATGCCCTTGGCCTTGGTCTCAGAGGACAAACTGGGTCTTTTTCAATATCCCTTCTGAGAAATATTATCTCTGACAGCTCAGCATTCCCTTTAATACTGACTGTAGCTAAAGTCTCATTTTATTTTATTCAAACCTTTTGTTGGCTCAAGTGACACTTTCTGCCTCTGTGCAGAGGACTACCAATAAGCAACTCGGATTCTCTCTTAAAATCCTTTTAATAACATGCCTTGGAGTGCGTTAGAGGATGCAGAAAAGATTTGCAAGAACGTTGCTGGGTTTGAAGAGTTTGAGCTATTGGGAAAGGCTGAATAGGCTGGGGTTGGAGCGTCAGAGGCTGAAGGTTGACCATATGGAGGTTAATAAAATCACGCAGGGCCTGGATAGGGTGAATAGCCAAGGTCTTTTTCTCAGGGTAGGGGAGACCAAAACTGGAAAGCATAGGTTTAAGGTGAAAGGGGAAAGATTTAAAAGGGACCTAAAGGCCAACCTTTTCATGCAGAGGGTGGTACGAGTATGGAATGAGTTGCCAGAGGAAGCGGTGGAGGCTGGTACAATTACAGCATTTAAAAGGCATCTGGATGGGTATCTGAATAGGAAGGGTTTAGAGGGATATGGGCCAAATGGCGGCAAATGGGACTAGATTAGTTTAGGATATCTGGTTCGCATAAGTTAGTTAGACTGAACGGTCTGTTTGCTATACAAACTCTATGGATTTGTATTGAAGGAGAGTTAGTATTCGGAGTATTAGGAGGAAGCCCTGTTGTCTCTGAACAGATAGATTTAGGTGTCAGGCTAACAACTTGCCCAAGTGACCGCCTCTCTGATAGCGGAGATGTGGTATTGCACCTTGGATTGTCTTCTCCAATCCACCATTGAATGGTGCAGGAAGAACCAAATTTTGACAGATTATGTCTGCTCTGCCACTGTAACATTGCTGGTGAAGATCTAGCCGGAGAGATGGTCAGGGAAAGTGAGTGAGGGAGGGAAGTGGGGAACAGCTCAAGGGAAATCAGGAAATTCGGGCTTGTGTGGTATTGAGGAAATGCAGAGGATGTGGAGACAGTGGTATTTTGGAGGAAATGCTGTAATGTATATTGATTTCCACATAAGGATGCAAGGGAGCTGGAGTGTGTCAAATTGCTGTTTGGAAGGAGATGGGGAAAAATAGTTCAGAAGAGCATTCCACTCAATTATATCAGCATATGTATTTTGTTTGTTATCTCCAAGCTAACTGACCAGATTCCTGGAGTCTGGATTCTGAAGGTGGTGGCACTGAGTGGGTTCCTCAGTTGCTGACTTTTATGATAGGTACTTTGTCCGGTCTTGAGCTGCTGCATGGAGTGGACTGTTTTCAACCTCCCATATCCTGTAAGAAATTAGGCTTGTTTTCTGTAGGTGCAGATTCAAGGAAATGCTCTTGGGGTCATGAGCAGGGATCCAATTTGGGATGAATTCTGTCAAGGAATTCAAAATGAGGCAGTGGAAATTTTTCATGTTTTCTACATCCAGTAAAGGTGCATTTCCATTGAGTGCACCAAATGTTCTGTGGACAAGGGTTTAAATCCCTTGCAGATAAAGTTTTGAATTTGATAAAAATCTAGAGTAAAAAAGCTAATGTTGACCACATAACAACAAATGCTGATTGTTCTGAAAATCCAATTGGTTCATTAATGACTTTTTTAAAGGAAGCCTATCTGCCACACTTACTTGCTCTGGCCTATATGTCATGCCAGACTCTCAACAACGTGACTGACTCTGAATTGCATCCTGAGCAATTGGTCATAGAGATGTACAGCATGGAAACTGACCATTTGGTCCAACCCGTCCATGCTGACCAGATATCTCAACCCAACTAGTCCCACTTGCCAGCACCCGACCCATATCCCTCCAAACCCTTCCTATTCATATACCCATCCAAATGCCTTTTAAATGTTGCAACTGTACCAGCCTCCTCCACCTTCTCTGGCAGCTCATTCCATACACGTACCACCCTCTGCGTGAAAAGTTGCCCCTTAGGTCTCTTTTATATCTTTCCCCTCTCGCCCTAAGCATATGCCCTCTAGTTCTGGACTCCCCCACCCCAGACTTTGTCTATTTATCCTATCCATGCTGGTTCCTCTACTTTTCGTCATTTATATAATGATTTGGATGTGAACAATTAGAGATGAACAATAAATAGCAGCCTACCCAGCGGTGTCCACAACTTATGAACAATTTTTTAAAAATAACAATTCTGAAAGCTGGTATGGTGCAGATTGGATTTGGAGTGAAATTTCTCTTTCATTCTACACTGTTTCCATCAAACTCTTCCAGGGCAGGTACAGCATGAGTTATATGCTCTCGTAATGCCTCATGAATGTAATTAAGTAACATTTGTTGAAGACTGCTCCCTACAGCACCAAAATGACACTCTTATTTCTGCATCAGATTTGGCCTGAGGGAGACTGCAAGTCAATGCAGAATTAGGGACAGTGTGTTGTGCTGTGCTGTGCTGTGGTTTAATGACTGTGAAAAGAGCTGAGATTGCCCCGACAACACTTAGAATCATTGTATCCCTGGTATTTATTATCCATCTCTTGCCCAAGAGGCAATTAAGAGTTAGCCACATTGTTGAGAGTCTGCCATTACATGAAGGTGAGACCAAGCAGTGTGGAAGCAGGCCACTTGGCCCATTGAGTTCACACTGACCCTCCAAAGAGCATCTGACCCAGAACAAACCCTCTACCCTGTTAGCATAACCCACAATTTCCATGGTGGATCCACCTAGCCTGCACATCCCTGGGCTCTAAGGACAAATTAAATGGCCAACCTACTTAAACTACACACCTTTGAATTGTATTAGGAAACAGGAGCACCTGCAGGAAACCCTCGCAGACACGGGGAGAACGTGCAAACTCCACACAGACAATCACCCGAGGGTGAAATCCAACCCTGGTCCCTGGCACTGAGCCAACAGTGCTAGCCACTATACCATCCACCTCTTCATGTAGAGACTGGAAACACCATTGAGCTGAGTGACTTATTGACCAGTAGGGGGAGAGAGGTGGGTGGTGGTGGTAGGGGATCCTTGAAAGGGCTGAAAATAAGTCTTTGCTAATTCAACTAAAAGTAAAATTCTGGTAATAGATTTTTTTTATCCCTCTGGACTGTGCATAAAGTCTTTAACAAAAAAGTCTTGAGAGGGCTTCTTTTAGTGTTTTTTTTAATGATGCTGGGAATTATCATCATACAGAATTACATAATGCTTCAACAGCCAGTTAAATACTTCTCCCTCAACAGATTCCTCCCTTGTCCCTCAACATCAATCAACAGATTCAAGAAAAAAAAAGATATGTTTCTGATGAAAAGTGGAATAAAGGGCTATGGGGAGCAGACAGGAAAGTGGAGTTTAAACTTGGGTAAGATCAGCCATGATCATGTTAAATGGTGAGTGGGCTCAGAGGGCGGAATTGTCTACTTGCACTCTTATTTCCTATGTTCCCCGCTTGACACACTCTGGAAAGTTTATCGAAATGCTTATTTTTCCTTTTAAGGGATATTGTGACTCTGCTGTGTGACATTTCATTGTAGTTGTATTTTAGTAGTTATGTGCAGTATTTGGTAGTAGGCCAGTCAGTCCAGCAGGCCTGCACCTGTGTTTATGGTCTACACAGGTCTCCTTTCAACCTAATTCTTCTAACTTCATCACTGTTGCAATTCTTGTCACACTCCAATATTTAACTAACTTTATTCCCCCCCACTAAATGCTTTAATATGAGTCACGCAACTCCTCCATGTGGCATTACAAGCTCCAAATTTTCTGCACACAGTCATAAGGAAGAGAGAACGGGACTTTCTCGTACCATTTTTTTGAAATGAATTGCTTTTTTTAAAAAATTTGTTCACTCTATGTGGGTATCACTAGCTAAGTTGTTGTAAAAACAAATGTAGGAAAGAGGCCATAGATGTGTACATAGTGATGTTAGAAAGGGTGTTTCAGTATATTCAACCAGCAACGATGAAGAGATGGGGCTATAGTTCCAACGTCAGGATGGTGTGTGGTTTGAGGATGAACTTTCAGATGGTGGCTTCTTGCCCTTGTCCTTCAAGACTGTCACAGCCATCAGTTTGACCAGCGCTGTTGAAAAGTTATCACTGCCTATTGTAGATATATGCTGCTGCAAACGTTGATGAAGGCAGTGGATGTGGTTCCAACCAAGTGAGCTGCTTTGTCCTGAATGGTGTCTAGCTTCTTGTGTTGTTGGTGCAGCAGCCCATGGGGTGTAGGGTGACCCATAATAGGATTGGTGATCCAGCAAAACAGCAATGTGTTTCCAAAGATGGTGATGGCTTGGAGGGGAACTTCCATGTGGTAGTGTTCTCATGCATCTGCTGCTCTTGTCCTTCTAGATGGCATTGATCACATATTTGGAAGGTGTTGTCAAAAGAGTCTTGCTGAGTTACCTGCAATGCCTTTCACTGTGCAACACTACTGTAGGAAGTGAATATTGAAGCTGTTGGATGAGGTGCCAATCAAGTAGACTGCTTTGTCGTGGATGGTGCTGAGCTGCTTGTGTTGTTGGAACTGCACCCATCACATTCCTGACTTGTGGATAGTGGACAGGCTTTGGTGGATCAGGATGTGAGTTACCTTCCACAATTGCGAAGTTTTCGCATGATTCTCTAAGTAGTGTACCCATATGGTGGGTCCAGTTCAGTTTCTGGTCAATGGTGTTTCCCACCCCCCCCCCCCCCAAAAAAAGTTGTCAATTAATAGGGTGGTTCACTAATGCTAATAGCATTGAACGTCAAGGCACGATGGTCACTCTTTCTCATATACATGGCACCTATAGGGTGAATGAGCGTGATCTGGCTTAGAGAAGATGGGGATCATGAAGAGTGCCTGGAGGACATGTATTGCTATTGTGTTGGTATGGACACTTACTAGGGCCATGTTGGAGTGTAGGAGGTCATAAACTGGTATGAAAGGGACATGGAACAGCATTTGAACTTGCCTTTCACAAGGTTCACTACTTCCGAGGGTCACTATTTATGGCGAATCTGGCCTGGACAGACAACATCTAAAGAAGATGGTCATGCTGACAGATCAGAAACCTTTTTTTTAACTTCCAATTCTAAATGCCTCCTTTTTTTAAAAAAAGGAAGCAAGATCTGCTACAGTTCACGGATGTAAGTTCACTGGCAAAACTCTGTGGGGGATTCATTGAATGCGGCACCTGTAAATGTCAAGAAAACACAGCAGAGAGGGAGATGTAGCAGGATGAGATAATGAGAGGGCTGACTGCCTTTCCTGCTCTTAGCAGAAAGTCACTTCTTGCAGATGTTTTGATTTCCCCTTCCGGGAGTGTACAGGAAACATAGAACATTACAGCTCAGTTCAGGTCCTTTGGCCCTTGATGATTTCACAGGTTGGTGCAACAATCTGAAGCCCATCTAACCTACACTATTCTGTTTTTGTCCATATGCCTATCCAGTGACCATTTAAATGCTCTTAAAGTTGGTAAGTCTACTACTGTTGCAGGCAGTGCGTTCCTTGCCCCTACTACTCCTGAGTAACGAAACTACCTCTGACATCTGTCCTATATCTATCACGCCTCAATAGGAGTTGAAAACTGACTGCAGCTTTGGTCTGTGAGGGCTAGTGAATGCAGATGTGTTAAGTAAACTGAGGTGATCAGCTGGCTTCAAGTGCTAGTATGATGTCAGGGTCGCAGTTGAAGAGCCACCCACTAATCACCTCT
Source organism: Hemiscyllium ocellatum (assembly GCF_020745735.1). Classification (NCBI taxonomy): domain Eukaryota; kingdom Metazoa; phylum Chordata; class Chondrichthyes; order Orectolobiformes; family Hemiscylliidae; genus Hemiscyllium; species Hemiscyllium ocellatum. Next base: position 65,648,051 of record NC_083414.1, read on the forward strand.
GCTTTGCAGGTGAAAGGAGTCTTTAACTCTGAGTGCTGGCAACCAACTAACCAGGAAGGCATCCTGAAGGAAACAAGACAAGAAGTATTCTCTCAGCCTGAGTGCTGCTGAGCAGAGCTGTTAAAGGAAACAGGATAACAGGATTTTGATTAACCAGTTTGTCAACTTGAGCAAGTCTAGTTAAATTGGTTCCTATTCAATGCATAAGTTCATTTTAAGATTTCTACAAGGAAGGGATCATTTTTACATTAACCCAGGGGGCAGATGAATGAAAAAGGAGTTCATCCTTCACCCTGGAACTTAACAATTTGGGGTATCCTGTATAGAGTCATAATAACATGAGGAAACATGCTGAGGTCTGGTCTTAATGGGGGTGGCAGTCTCACAATGGAGCTCGACAGGATGGCAATAAAGGAGTGTGGGAGGAGTATATCTGCACCCTTATTCTAGAGCCCATAAAACTAGGAGCACTGGAAATGCGGTTAGCAATCTGACTTGAATCCTTTTTTTTTAAATGGCTCCGGTGTTATTCAGACTCTGAAAAACTGGGTCATTTACTTAGGATTCTTAGTTTTGGACGCCTCACAAGTTAAAATATTTCCTCTCCTTTTGACCCTATCGAGCTCTTCCTTAATTTTCAAGACGTCCGTCCATCCAGCCCATCCCAAATTTCTCTCATCCAGTGTAAATGGATACTTGTTCTTCCTCCTCTCAAACTCTTGACAGGTCACCTTTACTCTTCAGTCATTTTGTATCTTGGATCTTGAACCACGAGGCACAGTTTGTGCACTTCAAGTGGTCCCTCTCAGTCTGAGGGCATTTTCTCAGCATGCAAAATCATTGCATACTTTCCGGAAAGTAGGAGATTGCTCTATGCGGGTGACAGTGTTTTGGCAAACCGGTTGTCCATTTCCTGTGAAGCTCCCTGTAGAGGAAGAGCACATTGAAGGTAAAAGTGCAGTTGGCAGAGCTGGATTACAGAGCGACTGAGTGAATGGATAAAACTATGTGCATTGAGAGTGTGAGGGAATGAATTAAAGCCAGTTTAATTCCATATGCACGAAGCAACTTGGAGCAGTTTCTAACTTCTATATTGTAGCAGTCCAGGACAGTCTTACCTCCTATTTAAAACCCAGTGATGTCCCTATCCCACCAGTGTATGGTGAAGCAGTGTAGAGGTAGTTTTGCGTTCCATTTACTTTCAGTTTAAAAGAGTAGAGGGAGCTTTACTTTAAATTTGAAATGCAGAGGTTGCTTTACTCTCATCTAACCTTAATCTGGGGGTGTTTGATTGGGTAGTGTAGAGAGAGAGATTGCTATCAACCTAAGTAGTAGAGGAAGCCTCACTCTGTACCTAACCCAGTGCTGTCCCTGTCCTGGGAGTGTTTGATGTTGATGGCCTGGGATGTTAAGATGCCTCTGTTTTGATGGGGAGCCAGCCCTCCAGAGTGTCAACGTTTCCCATGATGTGACTTGTGTCTCTGTCTCTACCGAAAGGAGCAGTATGAGATGATGAGTTGCAGAGTATGTTGAAAGGGGAGGTGATACGTGAAGGATGTCTGGTAATGTTGGAAACCAGTTTACTTTGGTTAAAGATAACACAATGTCAGTGTTCTGTGATAATTTGTACTCATTAGTGAGAGATGTCTTGTATTAATGCTGATGCTCTGATCCTTATGCAGGGCTTGTGTGGGTGTACATATTCATGGGTGTTACACCACATGCTTTTCCCAATGTCACACTCTGATCATTTTTATTTCGTCCATGTCCAATTTTTTTTAATCTACTTTAATGAAAGTCATACACTTTTGACATTTTTATACTTTTGGAAACCTCTATCAGAATAACAATTCAATCCTGAGGGTTTGATAATCTCACCTTTCAGTCAAAGAATATTCCAGCACTGAAACACTTCTCTGCATATCAACACTGTGCCAGTACTTTTCTTCACACAAACCTCCTTATCTAATCCCACTCTCCTCGCTGCCAAATCCTTCTAGTATTTTTTTGAGCAGCTTTTGAAATTCTTTTTTCAAGATTTTTACAGACTCCTGCTCTGATACTGTTTTGTCGAGAAGTCCCCCTTTTCTAGCTCTTTTGGTTTAAGGATTATTTTGCTGCCCTCTGCTTTAAATCTTCTTGGGATTTGTGCCCTCTTTGTTCTGATAATATCTCAGTGTTAACACTCTCATTCTCCCTTGTTTTCAAGCTCTTGCCACCTCCTCCCCATGCTCTCTCCAACCAACTCTTGTTTCAGAACTCCCAAACATCTCTGCCTTCTGCCCACCGCCCCCCACCGTTGCAAATCAATGGCATGTTGCACGTCTTGGAATTTTGGGCAAAACGCCATTTGCTGCCTTCAACCGTCCAACACCTAAATTCTGTAATCCCTTCCTAATCCTCTCTTTACCTCCCCTTTCACTCTCTTTATTCCCCACACAGAGAGTGATGCATACATGGAACAAACTATCGGAGGAAGTTGTAGAGGCGGGTATGATTACAACATTTACGAGTCATTTGGATAAATACATAGATAGGAAAGGTTGAGAGAGATATGAGCCAAATGTAGGCAAATGGGGCTAGTTCAGTCAGCATGGATGAATTGGGCCAAAGGGCCTGTTTCTGTGCTATGACCATCACTTCTCCTTATGAGATTTAGGATGTGTTTAATAACTTGCTGTGAAGCATCAGGAGACATATTACCATAGGAAGGGCACTGTTATAGATATAAACTATTACACTTGTTTCTTATCTAGCCTGCCCAACTTACCAAGCTGCTGTTACCATTATGTCAACTAGTGCAAGCCAAGTGTCATTACTTAAATCATTATAATCCTCCCCTAACCTTAAAAGATCTCCATTAATTGGGGTGGCACCGTGGCTCAGTGGTTAGCACTGCTGCCCCACAGCACCAGAGACCCAGGTTCAATTCCAGCCTCAGGTGACTGTCTGTGTGGTATTTGCACATTCTCCCTGTGTCTGCGTGGGTTTCCTCCGGGTGCTCCAGTTTCCTCCCATAGTCCAAAGATGTGCAGGTCAGGTGAATCGGCCATGCTAAATTGCCCGTAGTGTTGGGGGCATTAGTCAGAGGGAAATGGGTCTGAGTGGGTTACACTTTGGAGGGTCGGTGTGGACTAGTTGGGCCGAAAGGCCTGTTTCCACACTGTAGGGAATCTAATCTAATTCATCCCTAACATTTTTTCTTTCCAAATGCTTATTCGGCAAATGCTTATTTTCATCCTGAGAACTTGGGCATCATTAGCAAAGCTGATATTTATTGTGCACCTTGATTTGCCCTTGAATGTAATGGTAGTGCTCCTTAAACCACACGATGGTGTGACTGATGAGGACACTTCAGGATCTACAACACTGGAGTCAGTCTAAGAGTGCCAGCTACGAGGACCAGTTGGCGTATGATAAACTGACATTCACTATCGCTGTTCTGCAGTTTCTGGTCAATTTCAGGACTTGCTTGGACACTGGTACCAGGATTGGCACTACAATTCTCTGAACACCTGGATGACTTTATTCCAGGCCAAAGCACTAGTAGCCATGATATGATCACTCTTGGGAACCCTAATCACTATCTAGCCTTGGAAAAGAAATCCAAGATCCCGGAAATACTCAGCCATATCTGTCAGGAAAGTGAGAGGAAACAGCATTAGTGTTTCAGCTCAATAACTCGTAGTTAGAATCCTATCAGCGCCCACTGGTGATCAGGCAAGGATAGGGTAGCATTTGGCTTCCAATGTGACCACAGTTGATTAACTTGCTATTCCCAATGCTGAAGTGGGGCACCTGAGATATGGCAAGAAGGGCAATAGGACTATCGCCCAGAGAGAGGAGCCGCCTTCATTTTGAAGGCTGGGGAGAGAAGTCGCTCTCTATCGTTATTCATGAGGCTGAATGTACTAGACTTTGAATAACATTCAGTTTCTTCAGGATTTGTGCTTATTGCAGAAGTGGACTCAATAAATTTTCCCAAAGACCAAAGCAAGCTGTCTTGCCTCACACTAGCAATCAAGCCCAACTATCCCTGGAGTCCTAATGAAGGTAAACAATTTGATAGAAGTATGCGGAATTCTCTCATTTACCTGTCTTTCACACTCAGGTTGACACACAGCACTGAAACAAGTTTCTGTGCTTAACAAGAATTAGTTTATTGCAAATAAATAGATTCTAGCTATAGGGAAACAGTTAGTAACTGTTGACATACAACTCCTAGATGTGGAGTAGAGGTTCAGCTCGTAAACTCCTCCATCCACGCGTACAGACTGGGAAAATAGATAAGGGTATTATGGGCAGCGATAAAGACTGTAAAGGCAGTTTGCTGGTTCCTATTGGTAGGCTCACTCAGATTGGTCTTTTGGTGCCAGTTCATCTAAAGACTAGGCTTGCACTACTACCTGACCACGCAGCCGTGTGAATAATACTTAGTAATATCCAACATCCAGTTACTTGCTTTTTAAAAAGTGCAGCAACTCCTAGTGTTTAAACAGTTCATTTTCCCATTTCAGCTGACAATTCTAAAATACAGAAAAATAAGAATGTATCGTCTTTACCAAGCAGTAAAGGGGGCTGAGGTGAGACCACATCTGGAGAATCTGTACATTGGTGTTTGAAAAAAGAATCTGACTGTTAGAAAGAGTTCAGAGAAGGTTCGTTTGACTCATTCCCAAGATGAAGGATTTATCCGATGAAGAAATGTTGGGCCTCTATCCATTGAGGAATATGCAGTGAGTCCTAGAATATCCTGAGAGGACTTGACAGGATGTATTCCAATGGAGTGCTTTCCACTGTAGGAGAGACCAGGGATGCAACTTAAAAATAAAGTGGTCTCTCTTTTAAAACCGATTAGTTTCTTTCCCCCTTCTCAAGGAGCAGTTAGTCTGTGGAATTGTCTTCTCTTGAGAACACTGGAGTCTGGATGGTGAAATGTATTCAAAGTTGAGTCTGATTTTTAAATTTTTTTTTGATATGAGGATTATGGGGACAGACGCGAAAGTGGAGTTGACCCCACAACCAGCCTCAGCTGCAATCTCATTGAATGACAGAGCAAACTCAAAAGGCTGAGTGGCCTATTCCTGCTCCTAAAATTCCTGTGATTTGTTTTTATTGTAGTTCGTAACCAAGTGTTGAAAATACTCGACTGCTGAAGCAGCATCTATGGAGGGAAGAGCAAAGAGAATGTTTCAGGCTGTGACTTTTCATTGTCTGATGCTAACGCCCATGACTTGATGCTCTCTCAGTAGCAAGGGTGCTATTATTACTGTTGTACCCTTCTAGAAGGGACACTCCAGATGATGCTTCCATTTCTGACTTCCATCCATTACCTCTGATTTGTATTTCATTTCGGAATTGGGGAACATGGTAAAAAAAAACATGCCTGCCTGAAAAAATTAATTAGCTGTGGCATGTGGTGAAGATTGTACCTGAGTTCTATGAAAACTGGACTTTCACTCAACAACCTTTTATCTTGATCCACGGTAATGATGAAGAGCTTATGCCCGAAATGTCGAATTTCCTGTTCCTTGGATGCTGCCTGACCTGCTGCACTTTTCCAGCAACACATTTTCAGCCACGGTAATACCACACAGTTTTCAAGTGTGTCAGTTGATTAGTTGGTTATCTTGTGCTGGCAAGGGTCCTGCATTTTCTAGGCAAACAATATGCATGAACACACTGAGCTCACTCCTCTTGTCTGAGCAGTCATATGCCTGCCTTTGAAACCAGAGCCGAAAATGATTCGAAGCGAAGTCTGTGGGAGCAGGCTGCTGAATGTTAGAGAAAGCTGCTGGCCAGTCTTAAAGAGACTGCCTCTGCCCTGCAACCATTTGAGAAACAAAGTGATTGCAGGGTGGGGGTAAGTATGAGCTGAGAGTGTAATCTCATGTTTGTGAATTCAGCTGCCTGTGGATCAAACTGTCTAAAAGACCTCAGCGTCCTGATTTTGCATGAATGCTGTGCAGCTGAGCCTCACTTCACGTCTGGCTCAATTGGAGTTGTCTTGACAAAACCACTCCATGTTCTATGTCTGGGAGTAAAAAGTATTTTTGTGCTTCTAATGGAAGCTCTGTCATCTCAAGGCCTCAATTGGCTGGTGTAATAAGCTGAAGGGGCTGTTTTATTCTGTGCTCAGTGTGGCTTTTATGGTCTTTGCTGAGTGGTGTCTTGTTAAGAAGCTTCATACAGTTAAGTCCCATGCTAAAGGGCTGATCACTGCCATGTTCACTGTAATTAAAAGTAAAAACTTAGACTTGTATAGAGACTTTTATAACCTTAAGATATTGCAGAGCAGCATTGAATCAGCTCACTGCTTCGGAATCGAAAGTTCCTTGGTCTAACTTTCACTCGAAGACTTGAGCACGCAGTCCAGGCTGATGCTGCTTATGTCTTCCTCAAGGGCATTTGAGGTCACTGTTTTAAATGGACTTGAGGGATTATATATCACAATTTCGATGAGAAGGATAGGTATTTTCTAACTTCACTGTTCAGACAGGTTTTCTCATACCTCTGGAGCTGGAGGGACTTGAACCTGGCCCTTCTGGATCAGAGATAGGGACACTACCACTGCACCACTTCAGGGTGTCTGCGCCCCTGCTCATTGATGTCCTAACTAATAATTATCTCTCTAAACAACATAATTGGAACAGATGGTTGCATTGCTGTTGTGGGATCTTGCCATGCACCTCTTGGCTGCCCTCTATTCCTTTCTTTCCGACAGTGGCTACACCTTTTTTTTAAAAAGTCTTTCTCTGCATAGTGAAAGGTGTTATTGGAGGGCAAGTTCTTTCATTGAAGTTGCAGGGTAGCTTAACTGGGTGCCATTTTAAAAACAAATAGCTGATCAGATCGTATCTGTTTAAGTTTAATTGGGGCAAGTCTGAAATATGCCTCATCCCGGGGCAGCGGGTGTTTAACTCTGTATGTACCCAATATTATCCTCAACCAATGTTCACCCCACCCCGCAACCACAAAACACACTCCCATGCTATGCATACTACGCCTTGGAATAGCAAGAGATCACTGGATAACAGAAAGCCCAGGAAACCTATCCTTGTCTTCATTAGGGGCGCTGGGGCCAATAGTAACCGCAGGAGGAATCAGTCTGCAAACAGGAACCGTGCTGGCTGACTGGTTTGGGAACATGCTCAGTGGTGCAGCCACAGTCTACTTCTGCTCCTTCCCTTCTGGGCGCCTCAACTTTGGGCTGTCGATGATGTGCACCATCATTCCCGACCCGGTTTAATATTGTGTTTCCGCTGTCTCTGGCTCACTGACTCGGAACTCCCTGACCTAGTTTGGTTTGCAGTTTGCAAGTCAAGTCTATGAGGGGTGAGTAGGATTTCTGACCTACTAACAGAGCGAGCATTACAGTCTCTACAACATCAAATATTAATCTCTCTGCAGCAGTGGGATATCTCCCACTCGCAGGGCTTGCTTTTTAAACACTCTGCACTCAACCCAATTGAAACGCTGAGGCTGAGCCTGGTCCTTCTGTATGACATGAACAAGTATCTAAGAGCAATGCTAACCCTTCTCCATGTTCCTCTTCCATTTCCATTTTGCTAACTTCTCCTCAGCATCTGAGTCTTCCAAGTTGCAGCTACTACACCAGCATCAATAAATGATGAGCTCTTCCTTCCAACCAGCTCTCTCGTGACTGCTTCGGAAGATACAACATAGCTGTCGAGTTAGATTTTTCTAATCCTGTGGTCTCCAGGCCTTTTCCCAACAGGCCCGCCTCCGAGCTTTTTAACCATCTTTAAAGCTCAGCAGCCTGTTTCCTAACACACTCCAGGTTCCTTACACCATCACCTCTGTGTTCTCTCACTGACTCTGACTCGTGCTTGGCCTGATCAAAGGCTTGGTCAACTTTGAGAAAGAAGGGTAGGGTTGTATGTGTTCACAAGAGTTGGTGTTTGCCCAGAGCTATGTTAAAATCTTTGAAGAAAAATCCTTGTAGAGGGAGGAAGAGAGCTTCTTCAAGGAAGGCATCCTTGCAAGAGCTATGTTAAGCCTTGCACAGACTGTTGTTACACTGCCTCTGGGTAGAGAAGTGTGGTGTAGTCTCCAGAAGGGGATGTGTATTTCCTCTCCTCTTGTCATTTAATATGTCCAAGAGTTAAGGTAACCTGCAGTTACTGCGTGATAATGAGCTACGTCTTATTCTGAAAGAGAAGACTGTCCATTTGAACAGTTCCCTAGACTGACATAGGAAGATGTATTTGTGGCATTACTCAGCCCCGTCCAACAACAAGCCACCGGTGGTCAGCACTGGTATCTTGATATGTCTTAAGGCAGAAATAGATGGATTCTCGGGCCCAAGTGGGTGAAACGTTATTTGGGTAGGCTGGGATGTGGAGTTTACAGATTAGCCCTGATTGGATTAAATAATGGAGTTAGATTGATGCCAGTGAAAGATCCACTCCTGCTCTTTTATCCACATGGACCCAGCGTTGCATCATATTGTTAGGAGCAGAAAGAGTGAACGGAAGAGATGGAACCCCAGAGCTTAAGGTATCAATGGTTGGGTCAAGGAGATTGGGGACATACTGGGACAAGGCTGAGATCTCGTGGGGTTGGATGGGCTGGAGCATACTGCAGATGGAGAGCAGGCGATGCCATGGAGGGGTGAGAACAGCCCTGATCACTCCAACCTATTCCTCCCTGCGTGCTCACTTACCCTTCACTGATTTGTTCCTTTAGGGTGAAAGTATTCCACACTCGGTTAAAGTCTTTCACTCCTGAGTTGACTGACTGAGGCATGTCCTGTTATTTTAAAGTGTAGGTAGCTCTCAGAATGTGGCCAGATTTTTGCAAACCTTCCGTTTCCAACTAACTTTCCTGTGGCATTTAATAAATCTCCATGTACGCAGCAGTACTAAAATTGTCACATGGTAATGATATTCTGATTGGCTGTCTTGGTGTTGTAGCATTCCTGAACAGCCTTTTTTAAATGATTACTTTTAAATAAGACGGTCAAACTGCAGGAGGTATTCCTCTTTGTGGCTTTCCTGCCTACTGATAGGAGTTGGAGTGTTTCCTGTTTTGATTTGGGCCTATCCCGGTTATCTATTACTTGAGTCTTAAGAATGCACATGGCTGTGCATAATTGCACCTTAAAGGGATTGTTGGGGGGGAGCTATGTGCATGTGGCTGGTGTATTCCGGAATGCTTAAGGGGAACGTTTATCGGAACTCTCTAAACTACCATCTGACAGGCCATCAGCTGCTGTCTGTTAAACTCTGGGTCAGAGACACTGGCTGCAGGCTTTTGGGAGGTTTCCATCGCCTTACTTGTGTCTAACTGCTATGTCCCTGTCTGTGTTTTTCATCAATCCCTTAGTTTTTGTTTTACGAATAATAAATGAAATTGATCCAAAAAGTGGTTTAAAATAACCTTATTTACGTTAATGGCCTAATGGTTGTTCTCCAGAATTGCTCTCAGCAGAGAAGCCTTCCATTACTGGAGAATGTAAAATAATCCAGAAGATTGTTGGTGACCTGTTCCAGTCGAAGGGATGCATTTTCCGATGCGTTGTGCAATTGAGGCTAATTCCTCACCAGCTCTGCGCCCCCATCCTGCTGAGTTGATTCAAGGATGAGTTGTATTTGGTTACTTGTTTCTGCCTTGGGTCTTCATCTGAGTGAACAGACCAAACTAAACCTTTGGGTAGGTGAGGCACAAGAGTCCCTTCAATTTCTCTTCTTCTCCTTGCTGTTAGAGTTCAGACACCTTCACAATGAGGCACAGAATGTGATAGAGCTTCACACTCTGATGTGGGGAAGGGACGGATGTTTTAAAACAAAATAACCCTTGGATAACCCAACGGGAGAACTGCTAACTCGAACAAAGTCCTAGACCCAATAAAGACCTAGCAACTGACTGGCTAGCAAATTGATGATCCAACATTGCTCTGTGGTTGGCATCAACATGGCATTATCATGAAAACAAACTGAAAGGATGACAGAGTCTCCTCATTCCTCATACAGTTTGGACTCTTCATTCCCAGGTTTGTACCATTTCTTTATTGCTTTTTTTTTCCACCCATGATATTTCTGCAGAGCTAACAGCCTCATCTGCACTATTTTGTGAATACGTGTGTGTGTGTATTTGGATTTAAAGGAGGTGTAATTTATTTGCATACCGGTAGTTAATGATCTGCGTTTGCTACTTGTCATAGGATAAGATTTTTGTTCTGGTTTGTTGATCTTTTGAGAGTTTCTGTCCCAGATAGCAATCAAAGTCAAGCAATATTATGCACCTTGGTGATTAATTTGTACATTTTGTGATGGGTCCTGGAGTAGTGGCTCTTCATTACAGAGCACTTCACCTGCCCGAGTGCTGACAGGGACAGGGGCCCTATTCTGACTGGAGATAACAGATCTTCCTGGATTTACGGTTGACACCAGGAATTGAGAACACACTACTGTCAATTGGCAAGTTTAAGACAACTTCAAGCACACGTTCTGACAAAGTGAAGGCCAATAAGTGTGGGACACTTTTTTTTTAGGTATTTTGATCATTTTTCCATCCAAGTGAAGAGTCAGTGCCCAACATTTTGAATCTCTGGCAGGTATGCCCAACATGACTCCTTTTAGTGCTGTCTCTCCTACAGGGGAGATGACATGCCGCAGGCAAGTAGGAATCCCACTTGAAGAGGCAGCCAGTTGGGGATCATGAATTTCTCTTTGTATGCAATCCATTTGAAGCCAGGAGTGCTCCCTTCAAGAATGCACATGGCTGTGCATAATTGCATCTTAAAGGGATTGTTGGGGGGGAGCTATGTGCATGTGGCTGGTGTATTCCAGAACGCTTAGAGTGAACATTTATCGGAACTCTCTGTAAACTACCATCTGACAGGCCATCAGCTGCTGTCTGTTAAACTCTGGGTCAGAGACACTGGCTGCAGGCTGTCGGGAGGTTTCCATCTCCTTACTTGTCTCTAACTGCTATGTCCCTGTCTGTGTTTTCATCAATCCCTTAGTTCTTTTAGTTTAACGAATAATAAATGAAATTGATCCAAAAAGTGGTTTAAAATAACCTTATTTACGTTAATGGCCTAATGGTTGTTCTCCAGAATTGCTCTCAGCAGAGAAGCCTTCCATTACTGGAGAATGTAAAATAATCCAGAAGATTGTTGGTGACCCGTTCCAGCCGAAGGGATGCAGTTTCCGATGCGTTGTGCAATTGAGGCTAATTCCTCAACAGCTCTGCGCCCCCATCCTGCTGAAATTGGAGGCTATTTGCTCTGCATTGGGTACACTCAATAGCCTGGAGGGTCTGGGGGTGTTAGTAGAGGGCTTCCATTGTTGTTACGAATGCTGGGATAATCCCACCTCCATTACTGCAAGGGAATGGGCTCTGATCCCTCTCTTGAGTGTGTTCTAAAGCCAAAAAGAAGACATGGGGACCAAGTTTTATTTTTATAGCTAGTTTGGCATGTCTCTTACAATCCTGGCAGCAATTAAATGTATGTATTTGGCTGTTGGTGGGTCATTGATGTGGAGAGGGATTTGAGAGATATGTAACTCATACCTGCTGCACCATTACTTCAACCTCAGATGCTGGTGGGAAATGTCCCAATGGTTTGCATGTGATCAAGAGTAAAACAAAAATGCAATCCATGCCAAGCAAACAGAAGGATATTGAACATGCAGTTAAAAGGTGCATTGACAGGAATAAGCTTGTCTCTGTTTCTTGCTTTCATTGTTATTTTGCTTCTCCTTCATCATTTGTCACTCTCTCTGTTTCTCCTCCCTCTCATGGTGATCCCCGAGAATCTGTTGCTACTTAGAGGTTCTTGGATGTGTCACTGGGTCTCCCTGTCAGTGCCTGCAGGGATGTGTCATTATTTGCCATGACTCCTGAAGGGGCGGAAACGATTGGCGAGTGTTGTTGGAGCATGTGTCTCTACTCTGAGAATCCCCTGCAGTGTGTTAGATAGTGGGTAGGGGGTCTCCATACCAGTAAGTTTGAAAATTGCACAGTTATTGAAGGAGAAGCTGCAGTTAGAATTTAACCACTCACCTCATCTAAAGCGGCAATTGATTGCCTTGAAGGGTGAAGTTGGAATGGAATTGGAACCTCGGCAGATGGCTGTCGTGGGTGAGTTCGCTGCGCTGCTTTCGCGTGTTGCAGTTGTGACAATGTTGATGTAATTGTCACCCAAACGGAAACAAAGATCCATCCGTGACACTGGATGTTGAGCTTACCATTTAGTTTTGAACATGGCCAAATGTGGCATTTCCTGTGCATAGAGTGTGTATAAACTCCTCCATCGCCCTGCGCCCCTCCCTTTCTTCAATCCACAGCACAGTTTTGTTCTCGTAACTGATGGGCACATTTCCTGTGAAACTGTTGGAGATTTGTGCATGTTGCACACTCTTGCAGTAGCCTTGGCTAATGGAGCACCATTTTGAAAAGTCTGTGTTTCAATCCAAAGTGTTTAAAAACTCAGTATTATTCACCTATCTTGATCTTTACAGTACAATTAGTCCTCAAATGCATCCTCCTGAAGTGTTGCAGTATCACTGAGGGAGAAGGTAGGGCCTTTGAGAAACATAGTTCTAATCCTGAACAAAGAGCTATGTAAAAACATATCTGTATTGTTGCAGGATTGAGTTGAGGGTGTGTGTATAGAATGACAAATATCTAGGAGCTGGGTAGAGGCTTCAATTTAATCATCTGGTATTACTTAATGCTTGTCATTATCTTGTTACTTTGCACAATCTTATGAGTCCATCGCATCTCTTGGACCTCCCTACAGTATACGCTGAGGGAAGAGAAGATTAGATTAGATTACTTACAGTGTGGAAACAGGCCCTTCGGCCCAACAAGTTCACACCGATCCGCCGAAGCGCAACCCACCCATACCCCTACATTTACCCCTTACCTAACACTATGGGCAATTTAGCTTGGCCAATTCACCTGACCCGCACATCTTTGGACTGTGGGAGGAAACCGGAGCACCCGGAGGAAACCCACGCAGACACGGGGAGAACGTGCAAACTCCACACAGTCAGTCGCCTGAGGCAGGAATTGAACCCAGGTCCCTGGCGCTGTGAGGCAGCAGTGCTAACCACTGTGCCACCGTGCCGCCCTTCGAAGATACATCGTTACTGTCTCACCATCCCAACATTCGTACCAGTGCTGTAGATAATGAGATAGAATCTGCGCTGGTTAAGTTGTTTGAGTTTTATTTTGCTTGACCTAGAAGTAGTTACAATTGAGGTTGACGGTAGGAAATGGGATGTGCTCTATTCTTCCTGAAGCTCTGTAAGGCCTGCAGGTCCATTCTGTGCAAAACCTGGAAACCAGGTGTTCCAGACAGTCAGAGCTTGTAGTATTTGGATCCTACAGCAACACATGGAATCTGGTACCTGTTGGTGTGTTCACTCCCCAGACAGTCTCAGAATATGTGCATGAGAAAAAAACTACTGATGCTGGAATCCAAAGTAGACAGGCAGGAGACTGGAAGAACACAGCAAGCCAGGCAGCATCAGGAGGTGGAGAAGTCAATGTTTCAGGTGTAACCTTTCTTCAGGACTGGGTGTAGGGGGAGCTGCAGATAAAGGAAGTGGCGGGTGCAGGCTAGTGAAGTGGGAATAGGTGGAGATAGGTAGAGGGTACGACCCCGGTTGGTCAATGAGAGGAATTAATCTGGTTGGTGGCAGGGAGGAGTGGAAGGGAATGGGAGGGACTGGAACGGGATTTGGGAGATGGGAAGGGAGGTTATTTGAAATTGGAGAACTCAGTGTTGAGTCCTCCAGGCTGTAGGCTGCCCAGGTGGAAGATGAGGTGATGTTCCTCCAATTAGCAGTTTGGTTCGTTGTGGCAATGGAGGAGGCTAAGGATGGTCATGTCAGAAAGGGAGTGGGAAGGGGAAATGAAACTGGTGGTGACTGGGAGGTCTGGTTAGCCCCTGTGGGCCTGGCTGAGATGCTAGGCAATCCATTCTGTAAGTTTATATTTGGTTTCCCCGATGGAGAGCCGATCACATCGGAACATCTAATGCAGTAAACTAGGTTGGAAGAGAGGCAGGTGAACCTCTGGCTCACCTGGAAAGACTGCTTGAGGCCCTGGATGGAAGTGAGGGAGATGGTGTACTGGCAGGTTTTGCATCTTTTCCAGTTGCAGGGGAAGGTATCTGGGGGTTTTGGGGGAAGGGGTTGTGGGGGGAGGAAGAGGTGCAAACCAAAAACTGTCAAAGGGAACTGTCCTTGTGGAAGGCGGAAGGGGAAGCTGTTCTTGGTGGTGGGGTCTAGTTGGAGTTGGCAGTAGTGTTTGAGGATGATGCATTGGATGCAGAGATTAATGGAATGGCAGGTGGGGACAAGGGGGTCTCTGTCCTTATTGTGGTTAGTGGGGGAGGGTTTAGAGCAGTGGAACAGGAAATGGAGGTGGCGCAGCAGAGGGCTGTCTGAATTGCGGAGCAAGGAAAAGCACTTTGTTCAAAGTAGGTGGACATATGGATGCTCACAAGTGGAATGTCTTCTCGTCTGAGCAGATATGGCAGAGGTGGAGGAATTGGGTGAACGGATGGAGTTCTTGCAGGATCCTGGGTGGGAGGCAGTGTAGTTAGGGGGATCTGTGGGTTTGTAGGAAACATCAGTCTGGACTCGCATCATTGGAGTAGGTATGGGTGAGGTCAAGGAACAGAAAGGAGATGTCTGAGATGGACCAAGTGATTTTGAGGGCAGGGTGGAAGTTGTGGGCGAAGTCGATGAACTGCTCCAGTTCAGCCTGGGTGCAGTATGCTGCGCTGATGCAGTCATGGATGTAACAGCGGAAGAGTTGGAGCACAGTGCCTGTGTAGGTACTGAACGGGACTGTTTGACATAGCTAGCAAAAAGGCAGGCATAGCTGGGGCCCATCCAGGTGCCCATGACCACCCCCTGGATTTGGAAGAAATGGGAGGAGTTAAAGGAAACATTGTTGAGGGTGAGGACCAGTTTGGCAAGGTGGAGGAGGGTATTGGTGGAGTGGTTAAAAAATGAGGTCTGCAGATGCTGGAGATCACAGCTGAAAATGTGTTGCTGGTCAAAGCACAGCAGGTTAGGCAGCATCTCAGGAATAGAGAATTCGACGTTTCGAGCATAAGCCCTTCATCAGGAATCCTGATGAAGGGCTTATGCTCGAAACGTCGAATTCTCTATTCCTGAGATGCTGCCTAACCTGCTGTGCTTTGACCAGCAACACATTTTCAGCTATTGGTGGAGTGGGACTGGTTGTGCCTGTTGGAGAGGAAGAAGCGGAGGACTAGGAGCACATCCTTGTCAGGTATGGACGTGTATGAGGACTGCACATCCATAGTGAAGGTAAAGTACTGTGGGCCAGGGAACAGGAAGTTACTGAAGTGGTGGAGGGCATAGTTGGTATTACGGATGTAGATGGGAGTGCCTGAACTAAAGAGGAGAGGACGGAGTGGATGTAGCACGAGATGTGTTTGGTGGGGCAGGAGCATGCTGAGACAATGGGTCAGCTGAGATAGTTGGGCTTGTGGGTCTTGGAGCAGGTAGAACCGGGCAGTGCGTGGCTGGGTGACTAAGTTTGGAGGCAGTGGACGGCCGATCACTGGATGCAATGAGAGCATGGGCAGTGAGAATGATTTGGGCATGCTGTGTTGTGGTAGGACGTGGTGTCAGAGATTTGGTGTTTGGCCTCTGCAACTCAAAGGTCCGTTCTCCAGACTACCACCACCCTGCCTTTGTCAGTGGGTTTGATGGTGAACCAGGGGTTGATGCAGAGAGAGTGGAGCGCTGCACGTTCAGAGAGAGTGAGGTTAGAAAATGCAAAACCTGCCAGTACACTAGCCCCCCTCGCCTCCATCCAGGGCCCCAAACAGTCCTTCCAGGTGAGAGAGAGAGATTCACCTGCCTCTCTTCCAACCTAGTTTACTGCATCAGGAGCTTCAGATGTGGTCTTCTCTACATCAGGGAGACCGAACATAAACTTGGGGAACGGTTCTCCGAGAATCTCAGCCAGACCTGCAGGGACTGACTGGATTTCTCAGTCATTGCCCATTTTTAATTCCCCTTCCCACTCCCTTTCCAACATGACCACCCTCGGCCTCCTCCATTGCCACAACGAACCAAATCACAAATTGGAGGAACACCACCTCATCTTCCGCCTGGGGAGCCTATAGCCCAGAGAACTCAACATTGCGTTCTCCAATTTCAAATAACCTCCCTCCCCATCCCCCAACTCCCTTTCCAGCTCCTCCATTCCCTTCCACTCCTCCCTGCCACCAACCAGATTAATTCCTCCCATTGACCAACCAGGTCATGTCCTCTACTTGTCTTCACCTGTCCCCACTTCACCACCCTGCTCCTGCCACTCCCTTTATCAGCAGCACCGCCTACACCCCCCCCACCCCAGTCTGAAGAAGGGTTACACTCAAAACACGTTGACTTCTCCACCTCCTGATGCAGCCTGACTCAGTGTTCTTCCAGCCTCTTGCCTGTCCACTCATTGCTTCTCTCAATGGCCACTCAATGTTGTGTTCGGTCTGGTCAGGAACCCAGAAGTCCATTCCTAGCAGTACTAAGGCGTCCAGTGGCTCAAAAAGACAGCTCACCCACAACCCCGGAGGCAATTAGGGACGAGTGATAAATGCTGGCCTTGGCAATAGTGCCAACATCCCATGAATAAATAAATAAAAGGAAAAGAAAGGCTTGCATTTATTTTAACACTTCGCATGACTCAGCAGTCTTCTCAAAATCCTTTGTAACCAGCGAGTTACTTTTTTTTTTCAAGCACGGTCACTGATTTAGTACGTGTAGCCAATTTGCCCACAGTAAACTCCCACAAACAGCAATGACCAGGTTTACTTTTCCGGTGATGTTGATTTGACCGATAAATATTGGCAAGAACAGCAAGAGCTACCCTGCCCTCCTGCAAACCAGCTCTGTGCGATCTTTTATAACTACCTGAGCAGGCAGTTGTGACTTGACTTAACATCTTATCTGAAATCTGCTCCTCCGAACTGGCTTTGCAAGCTCGAGCCTTGGAGTTGGATTTGAAGCCACTTGTAACTCTGAGACAAGTAAGTCCGAGCTGACAATTTGAGGGTAGATCAGCAGCAAGGAGTCCAATATAGACCACTGCCTCGCAACTAGAGGTGGTCCATTCGGCGATTGTAACTATGTGGCCTGCAACATAGACCACTAAATGGAAAAGGAAGATTTTAAGGAATGACTTGTATTTGCTTAAGGTCTTTCAAGACGTCAGGATGTCTCTGAGTAAATAAAAGCTAAAATGTAAGAAACAGAGGTGCCGAAACAGCAAGATCCCAGCAACCGTAATGAGATTATCCATTTTCCTTCTAGGAACATTTAATAAATGAATCGTTGCATAATTAATAATTTGGGCGGCACGGTGGCACAGTGGTTAGCACTGCTGTCTCACAGCGCCTGAGACCCGGGTTCAATTCCCGACTCAGGTGACTGACTGTGTGGAGTTTGCACGTTCTCCCCGTGTCTGCGTGGGTTTCCTCCGGGTGCTCTGGTTTCCTCCCACAGTCCAAGGATGTGCGGGTCAGGTGAATTGGCCATGCTAAATTGTCCGTAGTGTTAGGTAAGGGGTAAATGTAGGGGTATGGGTGGGTTTCGCTTCGGCGGGTCGGTGTGGACTTGTTGGGCCGAAGGGCCTGTTTCCACACTGTAAGTAATCTAATCTAATAATTAAGCAACACCCCTCTCTGTGGAATCGGATGCTTGGCTGTTTGCGAGCACTGGACCGCACAATGGCTTACCAAGTGACACAGTTGCTCAGTGGTTAGCATCACTGCCTCACAATGTCAGGGACCCAGGTTCAATTCCACCCTCGGGCAACTGTCTGTGTGGAGTTTGCACGTGCTCTAAGTGTCTGCATGGGTTTCCTCCGGGTGCTCTGGTTTCCTCCCACAGTCCAATGATGTGCAGGTTAGGTGAATAGGCCATGCTAAATTGCCCATAGTGTTCCGGGATGTATAGATTAGATGCATTAGTCTGGGGAAATGTAAAGTAATAAGTTGGAGGAATAGGTATGGGTGGGTTACACTTTAGAGGGTCAGTGTAGACTTATTGGGCTAAATGGCCTGTTTCCACAATATAAGAATTGTTTAAAAAAAATGATGCTGAAAATGTGTTGCTGGAAAAGCGCAGCAGGTCAGGCAGCATCCGAGGAACAGGAGATTTGACGTTTCGGGCATAAGCCCTTCTTCAGGAATCTTTTAGGATTCCTTTCAGGAATCTTCAGGAATCCTGAAGAAGGGCTTATGCCCGAAACGTCGAATCTCCTGTTCCTTGGATGCTGCCTGACCTGCTGCGCTTTTCCAACAACACATTTTCAGCTCTGATCTCCAGCATTTGCAGACCTCACTTTCTCCCCTTTTAAAAAAAAAAGACCCTTTGAAAGAGTCTACAAGTTAATTTCACGAGTTAATTAGAAATGACATGCAGATCCCACACAGCGATGCGAACAGGTGGGAGTGGTGATAGTTCAGAGGTGCCAAGGGATGGAAGAATTTCAGATGAGTGGCAAGGGATCTCGGTCGCTAGGTGATGGGGTGGATGTGTCAAAGGCCAGTGGGTGTGACAGTAGGGCAAAGTTTGTTGTCTGTAGCTGACATGTTCTCAGCCGGTATGGCAGCAATGCATCAGTGACTGGGTAGATAAAGCTCAGAATGTTTGAGTTTAAGGGAGTGGCACTGTCTTAGCACACTGGGGAATGTTTTGAAGCCGAATTTTATTTTTAACCACATGAGCAGAATGCCCTTTAAACACAGTGTGGGTGTGTAAGGCATAATCCAGTACAGAACCATGTCAAAAGTATTCAAGTCTGTCATTGGTTTGTTTAGTTCCTCTCCCCACTATTAAAACATTAACTCTTGCTGGCCGCAACAGAAACTGGAACAACTTGAATTTTTATGACACCTTTTACAACCTCTGGTCATTTTAAAGTGCGTAAGAGCCATCGATGTACTTTTAAAATGCAGTCAAGGGCACAGCCTCTGAGTGAAGAGATGACCCTTTAGAACTGAGATGATAAGGAATTCATTCAGCCAGAAGGTGGTTAATCTGTGGAATTTATTGCTGCGGAGGGGATGGATGCCAAATCATTCTGTATCTTTAAGACACAGATTGGTTTTGATTAGTTAGGGGATCAAAGGTTATGGGGAGAAGGCAAGAGATTAGGTTTGAGAAACTTATCAGCTATGATTTAACAGTGGAGAACACTTAATGGGCCAAATGGCCTGATTCTGGCTCCTACATCTAATGATCGTAATGGAGAAAAGTGACTGCATTTGTGGGAACTTATGTCCAAATTGGCAATGTGGTGATAATTATAAGAGAGCAATCTGTTATGCTGAAATAAATTTGCAGGTACTATCTTGGGCCGAAAGGGTATTGATTCACAGATCCCCTGGAGGAGGATAGGTGCTGGTCTTTAAAGCTTCTACCGACACCCCGAGTAGCATTGAACAGCAGGAAGTGGTCCTCCTACTGGTACCTGCCACAAGGGGGTGGTAGCAAATACTTAGGCAGCCATCAAAGGAGCTCAGAAACGGCGGGAAATTAGATGAGGAGGCCTTGGTGTTTCCAGCTAATCCAATGTCAATGTATTCACCCTCAGAATGTGGTATGCTGCCCATGACAATATGACATGTTCATGAGGCCAGTCACGTTTGCTGCTGCTAACCTATTACTTGCAGGATTGTATGGAGACACGTTAAATTTCCACGGCAACCCAGGATATTAGCATCACCAACAGCTCTTTCTTTTTCAAACATGTAGCCAGTTTCCAATTTTGTTTTGTGTGGGAGCAAGTGCATAGTCTGTGGACGCATTCAAAGAGTTGACATTGCTATGGTGACGTTCCCTTTAAATCAGGCATGGTTAAAGCTTGAACGGTATTTATTTATTTGATCCTGTCAGTGGAGCCTGCCGCAGGCCTCAGTGGAGAGAGCAGGCCTCTGCCTCAGCCAGGGGGATGTTGGAACTGTCCCCAGAGACATGTGACTGGTGCGGGTTGGCTGCTGTACTCTGCTTTCTGTCAGAAACATGTCCAGCATCCACAGCTGTTGACAGCACAAGCTGATGCGCTCTTTTTTTTTCTGATGTTTTGTTATCCTGGGGTGGAAAAAAACTGATCAAAATAGAAGTGGAAAGAAGCAGTAAGATGTGACTGAGGGACATGGGGAATGATGCTGAGAGATTGAGGAAATGGTGAGCGCACATGATGCCACGGTTTCCTTCCATCTCATCAATTCTCGTTATTTCACACTGAGTCCCTTCAGCCCATTGTGTTTGTGAGAGAGCCATCCAACTAGGCCCACTTCCTGGCTCTTTGTCTCAATAGCCCTGTATATTCTACCCCTTCAACAGGCACAGGGCCAGTGCTGCTGTTGATTCTGTTTCGACAGCTAATGTCCTGATGCAGTGCTGTGTGCACTATCCACGTAAGTATTAACTGATACCCTTTGGAAAGTTGCAATTGAATCTATATTCAAGCAGTGCTTTCCAGATTACTCTTGCTGCAGAAAAAGAAAATATTCCTCATGTACCCCAGGTCTTTTATTAGTCTTCATGGTCTACTAACACTCCTGTCAAGAGTGTGGTGCTGAAAAAGCACAGCAGGTCAGGCAGCATCAGAGGAGTGGAGAATCGATGTTTCAGACAAAATTCCTTCATGAGGGAATGAGGCTGTTAGCCGAGGGGGTTGGGGGTGATGGGACTGTGGAGAAGGTAGCTGAGATTGATAGGTAGATGGAGATGGGGGTAATGGTGATAGGTTGGAGAGGAGGGTGGAGCACATAGGTGGGAAGGAAGATGGACAGGTCATGAGGGCGGTTGGAAGGTTGAACTGGAGTCAGGTGGGGGGAGAAGTAATGAAGAAACTGACGCAATTCACATTGATGCCGTGGGATTTGAGGGTCCCAAGGCGGAAGATGAGACATTTCTTCCTGTAGGTGTCGGGTGGTTAGGGAGTGGCAATAGAGGAGGCCCAGGACCTGCGTGTCCTTGGTGGAGTGCGAGGGGAGTTGAAGTGTTCAGCCACGGGGTGATGGGGTTGGTTGGTGCGGGTGTCCCAGAGAATTCCAGGATTTTGACCCCATGGCACTGAATGAACGGCAAAGTTAGTGCAGTCAGTCACTTTGAGAGGAATTTGCAGGTGGTGGTGTTCCCATGTATCTGCTGCTCTTGTCCTTCCAGGTGGAAGTGGTCGTGGTTTGGAAGGTGCTGTCTGAGGGTCTTTAAATTTCTGCAGTGCATCTTGTAGATAGTAGTAGCAGCAGTGTGTACTGAGTTTCGATATAGATGTTTGTGGATCTGGCCAATCAAGCAAGCAGACTTGTCCTGGATGATATCTAGATTCGTTATTGAAGATGCATTTGGGGATAATTTCATCACCCTTCTGACTTGTGGCTTGGACGGGCTATTGGAGAGTTGAGAGGTGAGCTACTTGCTGCAGACTTGTGCGTGAGGCCACACTATTTAGCGAGCTGGTCCACCCAATTTCCGGTCAATGGTAATTCCCAGGATAAGGGTGTTGCTTGTGAGGTGGCTTCATTGATGGTTCGGGCATTGTCAATAAGTGATGTTTAGATTCTTCTATTAGAGATGGCCATTCTTTGGCATTTGTATGGCATGAATGGTACTGGCCACTTGTTAGCCCAAGCCTGGGTCTGACTACATTTGAGCAAGAACTGCTTCACTATCTGAGGAGTTGCGAATGTCAGTGAACATTCCTACCTCTGACCTTACGTTGGAGAGAAGGTCTTAAAAATATTGAAGATAATTGGCCTAGGACGTTACCTTGAGGCAGTGATGTTTGGTCAAGCATAAATACTGCGACCTTGGAGTTAGAGTCATAGTCATAGAGATGTGCAGCATGGAAACAGACCCTTCAGTCCAACCTGTCCATGCTACAGAGAAATCTCTCACTCCAATTCCTAGTACAGAACACCTTATCTGCACCACAGACTGTATTCCATCAGTAGAATGGGTGAAGCTGATGTAATGTAAGCATTAACTCCCTCAAAAACATTACTGTCTACAACAGAGGAGAACAAAACAAGTGACCACCAATATCAATCACCAAGAAATCCCATAGCAAATACAAACTAATGTTTTTAACCCCAGGGAGTGATGAGAAGGTGAAAAGGGCTTTTGCCCGAAACATCGATTCTCCTCCTCGAATGCTGCCTGACCTGCTGTGCTTTTCCAGCACCACACTCTCGACTCTAATCTCCAGTGTCTGCAGTCCTCACTTTTGCCTATCTCCAGAGAAGGTTTACTTTAGGAATACTGCATTCAATTCTGGTCTCCCTGCTGGTTCTGAGGAAGGGTCACAGGATTTAAAAAAGACCTAAGGGACAACATTTTCACGCGTGCGGTGGTGTGTGTATGGAATAAGCTGCCAGAGGGTGTGGTGGAGGCTGGTACAATGACACCATTTAAAAGGCATCTGGATGGGTGTGTGAGTGGGAAGGGTTTAGAGGGATATGGGCCAGGTGTTGGCAAATGGGACTGGGTCAGTTTGGGGTGTCTGGTCTGTGCAGACTAAGGGTTTGTTTCCATGCTGTACAACTCCATGGCTGTATGAATGTAGGTGAATTCAATTGGAAAATAGATGAAAATGTGAAGGAGAAGGAAGCGAAGGACCACGCTAACAAACAGAGGGGATGGAAAGAGGCTGATGTGGACTGGCTGTGCCTTGAACCCAATCTGAATGGAGTTTGAACCCTCCACAATCTGGCATGGGCTCCAGTGGTAACTCTGCCAAAGTAGCGCCTGTATCCCTGTAGCGCCTGCTGGTGTCACTGACCGGTCTCTAGTTTGAGAAAAGTGTGAAGAGGGCTGTGTTGTTTTTTTCACCCTCTCTGCCAGCATCTTCCAGTGGTCATGGTCAAAGAGTAGAAGCAGGTTTCTTTTAGCTGCCATTCAAGTGCAGCAGTTTCTAAACCAACACTCCAATCCCCACAATCCGAGAGTGACATTCACTGGATCAAAGAAGTTTTAAATTCTGTTTGAGTGGATCGAATAATTTGGGGGGGGAGCGTCACAACCATTTCGGTCCCTCATTCTACACCCAGAAGTTTGTGTGTGTGTGTGGGGTAGTGGTGGTGGACAGGGGGGAGTGGGCAGAGTGGAAAGAGGGACATGTGTGTTGGCTTTCAATTGGGTGCAGAGCTGTGAACCCTAGCAAGTGTGTTTTTACCAGATTAGCACTTAAGGAGAAGGTAGTGGTAATACAGCCATATCCCCACTCCTCTTCTCCAGGAACGGAGATGTAAATCCGGTTCCAGATGAATGCAGGTCACGCTGTCTATCTTTGTAAAGACTGCTGAGTTTTCCTGCTGCTTACACCCTGTTCATAAGCAGTTTCTCACCAATGCAAATGAAGTTCCAGTGCTATCGCTTGTGTGCATGAACGTTTTTCTGAATAAAGCAAATGGTTCATGTTTTGCAGAAATTCTAGGCCAGAGAGATTCATAGTAGCTCAAAAGACTTACAGCAACTTTGGAAAGTATGCGTTGATTTGAGAATTTTGTTGCAAGACCAAGAGCTCAACTTAAGACAGATGTGTGCTGATTAATACCATGACGGGTGGAAGGATTAAATCTGCTTTAAATTCTGATAAATACTTTCCTCGGCTCTATAAAATAAATTAACAGGCTCTCTCTCTCTCTCTCTCTCTCTCTCTCTCTTTAATTGAGAGTGCCCCATGAAGAGAGGGCTGAGGCCAAGACCTGCCAGGCAAGTTCGAAAGTTTATTGAGGTAAATTGTGGAGTAATTCAACTGCTCCGAGCTCCGTTTTGAAAGATTATGGAAGAAAAGGGCTGAGAAAGTGGAGGAAATGCTAGAAAATGATGCTTGAGAAAGATGAGTGAAAGTCAGAAAGAAATTGCGTTTGTACAGCACTTGTGCTAGCACTGCCCTCATGACCTGTCCTACCTGTCTATCTTCCTTTTCCACCTATCCACTTCAGCACCCTCTCTGACCTATCACCTCCATCCCCACCCCCATTCACCCATTGTACTCTTTGCTACCTTCCCCCACCCTCCTCTCTGACCTATCACCTCCATCCCCACCCCCATTCACCTTCTCTACGCTCTGAATGATTGACATTTTCATTTGGACGAAAGAGAGGTTTCGTTTAAAACATGGAATGGTACTCTACGCTACTTTCTCTCCCCCCCCCCCCCCCCCCCCCAGAAACATCGATTTTCCTGCTCCTCGGATGCTGCACGACCTGCTGTGCTTTTCCAGCACCACTCTAATCTAGGTTCTGGTTTCCAGGATCTGCAGTCCTTGTTTTTACCCAGCACTTGTGCTAGGCTGACCCTGCATGCTTGCGGTGTTTCACTGGAAACCCAATTGGGTTATCACTGCTATTGTAAAACAGAAAACTTGGCAGCCAACGTACGCACAGCAGAATCCCATAACCTGCGCTAATGCCTGGATCATCTGTTTTTGGTTCTGGTTGAAGGATAAAATTTGCCCACCAGTCAAAATAAGTAACCTGCTCATCCTTCCATTTGCCATGGGATCTTTTGCATTCTCCTGAGACAACTGCAGGGCACCCACTGACATCTCATCCGAAAGATAATACTTCCAACAATATTGCAGTGCCAAACCTGATTTTCTTTTTGCAGTGTTTGCAGAGAACTTCGAAAACCATTAGATTATTGAAACAGCTGAGCCCCAGGAAAACATTGCTTAATTGACCATTCTGACTGATTTCTCCTTTTCAGCTGAATACTTGCCCAGCATTGAGGTTTCAAATGTTTGGAATTTCTACTACTGCTGCATTAAATGCTCTGAATGATCGACATTTTCATTTGGATGAAAAAGAGTTTTTTTTAAAACATGGAATGGTACATCCGTCTCTTTTGAACCTTTTGTTTTAAGTTCACCTTGATGTCACTACAGAGTGGATTGGTTCTATATTATGTGATTGGTTCTGTAGTCTATGGTGGGCATGGATGTGCCAATATTTGATTGGGAGGCATATGTGGGTGAAGGGAGTAGCTTAGCCCGGGGTTTGAGATGTCACTGATCGAGACATAACTTGGTATAAGAGATACAATGCATAGACAGGGTGAGGGGAGTGTGCAGCTTGTAGAGGGTAAAGGCAAGGGATGGTTTTTATTATAGCTGGAACAAAGTCTCTGGAGCACTGTGATCTTTCGAGTAGCCCACCATAGCACCCAGCAGCCCTTGTGGCTGCTTTCCACAGTCACCTGGCCCAGCTATAGTCCAGCCCCATTGTGGCAATGAAGTTCACACCTTCAGGGTCTCTCTCTCTCTCACACTCTCTCTCTCTCTCACACTCTCACTCTCTCACACACTCTCTCACACTCTCTCTCTCTGAAAGCAGGCATGCAAAGTCAGGAACTGTCTAGTTAAATGACCAGGTCATCTATCCAAGTTTGCCAATAGGCAAGTTTGATGCATTGTAAGCAGAGGAGATAAAATGCATGAAATGACAGTGACGATGATCATGTGAGGAAGAAAGCTATATACCGATCTAGTCAATGCACCTAGTAGGGTGAGCAGGGAAAGGGCAAATGGAATTCAATCCTGGAAAAAGTGAGATAATGCATTTAGAGAGGGAAAGGAATACACAATAATTGGTACAAAATTGAGAACTGCAGTCCGGAACTGAGGGGCCTTGAAACTGATACGCGGAGATCCATGAGAATTGCAGGACAGGTAGATGATAGTCATGAAGGGATACTTTGCATCAGCCAAAACTAGAGTTTAAGAGCAGGGAGTTATGCCAGATCTGTGTACACCACTGGTTAGGCAGGGTCCAGAATGTTTCATACTATTCTGGTATCCACATGATAGAATACTGTGATTTGTGTGTTGGTAAAGAGCAGATTCCTGAGAATTCCTCCACACTCGCAGGGAGTTGAGAAAAATATAGACTGACACTGTAGTGCAATATTGAGAGAGTGTTGTCCTGTCAGTGTTGTGAACCTATTCTCTCAGGTGGTCGTCATAGATCCCAAAGTGCCATCATAGATTCCAAAGCACCATCTCAGAAATTGAATAGAATTAACATTATTGTGATTGAAAGGGGAGAGAGGTAATCTCTCAGGTTCTGGCCAATATTTATGTGCAGTTTTTGTGGGATCTTGCAATGCTTATGTTGGCACAGTAGCATCTCTTCACTGTAGCTGACTGGCTGTGAATCATTCTGGGCGATTCTGAGGACACCACATTCTCTTGGCAATCTTACGGCAGCTCTGACAGCAGTAGGGAGTGCCTGGATTTTAGGCTGTATCAAAAGGCTCACCTTTTGAGGAGGCATGACGTTCCAATGAAACCAAGCTGATGGGTCTTTGTCACACGCTCTGCCCTGTAACAGCACGATTGTCCTCTGCTATTTGGACAGGGAGCAATTTCTCTGGTTATGTGAGTTTGGCTTTATTTCTGACTAAAGTGCTCCCCGTACAGTACATTAAAGCTAATTTGCAGCTCTGAGCATCTATTTAAAGATGCTCATTCTGAGCCTGCTTGTACAAACTCAAAAGGTCTCAAAGCGAGCTCTTATGCAGCTTTGCGGAGGTGTGCTACACAAGTAGATGCTCCTCATTCCTGAGCACAGTGGATTCCACTCATTTTTGTTTTTACTTATTAATTTGCGGATGCAGATGTCACTCGCTGGTGTCAAATATTTATTGCCTGTCCCTAGTTGCCCTTGAGAAGGTGGTGTTTGCAGTGAGTCTGGTTGAGTTTGTGGTCGGGATAACCCCCAGGATGTTGATGCTGGAAGATTCAATGATGGTAACACTATTGAATGTCAAGGGGCAGACCCCATCTTCTGTCTGAGTGTCCCAATCCCTTGTCATCCCTATGGGGTATGACTGAGCAATAGTACTAATAGAGGACTTTCACTTGCACGGTGGATGCTGGGATAGCTTTTCCTCCATTGTGTTCCAGTGTTAGACAAGGAATTGAACCCTGCTAATCTCAAAGTTAGATGAAGCTGCAGATAGGGCAAGCAATGGAGATAAGAAGACAAAGATAGGAAGAGGGAGTGTGTGGTCGAAATAAATAGATGACTACTATGGTGAGGAGGATGGACAATATTCTCACAGTAAAGAGTGGGACAGCTGTGTTGCTTTCCATACCAGGGCTCAGGACAACTGCTTAGGGCTGGAGTGGAACTTGCAGTGGAAGGAGATGGACTTGAGACTGTGATCTTTGTAAATACTAATGATGTGGGTAGAACTAGGAAGGAGGTTCTGCCATGCAAGTACAAGGAGCTGGGTAGTAAATTTATAGGATGCAAATTGGCATAGAGTCTACCAAATTAGACCAATGAATAAGACATGCCCCATTCCTGGGACCTTGCATTTCCCATGGCTAATCCAACTAGCCTGCACATCCCTGGACGCTGGGTAATTTAACATGGCCAGCTCACATAACCTGCACGTTTATGAACAGAGGAAGGAAACTGGAGCACCCACACAGACACTGGGAGAATGTGCACATACAGTCACACAAAGCTGGGGCTGGACGCAGGTCCCTGGCGCTATGAGGCAGCAGTGCTAACCATTGAGGCATGATGCTGCCCTTAATAGTAGATACTAAAGAAATGACGGATAGAAGGAGCAAATATTTTGCTTCTGTCTTCGGTGTAGAGGGTACAATTCCAGCAATAATTATAAATTGTGAGGTGGAAGTGGAAGAAGAGGAACTTATTGAAATTACAACCACTAGGGAGGTGGTACTTAGCAAGCTGATGGAACTGCAGGCTGATGAGTGTTTGGGTCTTAAGAGGTTTTTGAGATAAGTTGTAATGTTATAAAGTTTGCTGTATTCTGGAAAGGTTCAGTCAGATTGGAAACTTGTAAATGTAACAACTTGTTTTTCAAGAAGGAAGGGAGGCAGAAAATAGACAGTGATTGGCTAGTTAGCTTGATGTCTGAAATGGGGAAGGTGTTAGAATTGATCATTGAAGAGCTTCTAGCTGCATGGTTAGAACAATTGATGTCGGTGTGGTATTGTTAAAGGCAAATTATTGGCATTTTATGAAGGAGTAACATGTACTGTGGATAAAGGGGGCCTATCACTGAGCTGGGCTTACATTTCCAAAAGACATTTGACAAGGTGCCACATTAAAGGTTTTTGTGAAAGTGAAAGCTCATGGTTTAGGGGGTAACATACTGATGTGGATAGAAGATTGGCTGATTGGCAGAAAACAGTATGCCAAATGGATCTTAGGTAAAAACAATGACTGCAGATGCTGGAAACCAGATTCTGGATCAGTGGTGCTGGAAGAGCACAGCCGTTCAGGCAGCATCCAACGAGCAGCGAAATCAACGTTTCGGGCAAAAGCCCTTCATCAACAGGATGAGACCAGTTCCATTGAGATCTCAGTAGGAGCCCCATTGTTTTGCAAACTACATCAGTGACTTCAATGAGGGGAACAAAGGCAAACAATACCAGGATCAGTAGGTGTGTGTGTTGTGAAGGAGACCTAAGGAAGTTGCAGGTGGATACAGAGTGTGACTAGGCAAATACCTGGCAAATGGAGTAAAATGTGAGGAAAAGGTGAAGTTGTTCATTTTGGCAAGAATAATTAAAAAGCAGGGTATCTCTCAAACAGAAAAGTTGCAGAATTCTGAGGTATGGAGGGATTTCAGTGTTCAGATGTATGTTAACTTTTAACATTTAAGGATAACATGTGATCAAGAAGGCTAATGGAATGCTATTCTCTGTTATGAGAGGGATTAAACATTAAAATTCAAGATGTTATACTGCAGTTAAACAAAACATTGTTGAGACCATGTCTTGAATACTGTGTGTTTTGACCTTCTGATTTAAGGATGGACATAGCTGTGGAGTTGATTCAAAGGAAGTTTACTAGATTGATACCTGAAGTGACCAGTTTGTTGTAAGAGGAAGGATTGGACAGACTAGGCTTGTTTCTACTGGAATTGCGAAGAGTGACTTAATTAGTGTGTAAGATCCTGAATGGTGTTGATAAAGTGAATGGAGAAAGGAGGTTTCCTCTTTGTGGGTCAGTCCAGAACTGGGAGGCACAAGTTAGGACTGAGATGAGGCAATTTCCTTTCTCTCAAAGTCTCTCTTGAGATTTTGGAACTCCCTGCCTCAGAATGTGGTGGAAGTGGTGTCATTGAGTATTTTAAAGACAGAATTAGGACCTTGTTGGGCAGGGGACTCAAATGTTATTAGTGGAAGGAAACGTGAAATTTGTAAGACAAACCAATCATTGTGGTCTTTTTCATTGGCAGCCATTCAACCCCTTGAGCCTGTACTAATTTCTGTTCCAAAATGTAACAGGTACCTTGGAACTGACAGGAGCTTGAGCTGCTTACCACTACTCAAGGAGGAGTAGCACTGTGATAGTAATGGGCTGTAAGCAGGTCTGAGACCATCCACATCTAGATCCATATATTTTGGATATTCTGTTGGACATGCATCTGGTTGTGCTGTGTGCTTCTTTCCTAAAGACCCTTCCCAGTTCCCGTAAATAGTTTTGACATGCTGCTGGTCTTCCCCACTGTTACCCTTGGGCTGGCCACGACACTGTCACCTCAACACTTAACCCGAGTCAGCAAGAGTGAAAGGCATTGGTTTGGTTTTCCCCTCCCCTTAGATTTCCCTCGACCTCCCCTGACACTGTCAAACCTGTCTATGGTCATGGATGCCTTTTGTGTACAACTGTGGACAATGTGCATCAGCAGAAAATTGGACTTGAGAGAAGTTGCAGCCAATCCCACACATACATATCTCCATTCACCTAAGCTCAGCAACACCGAGTTTAGTTGTGGTCATCCCATTGCTACGTGAGTTGAGATCAAGTAGTAAGGTACAAAATGGGAATCAAAGCAGTTTTTTTTTGTTTGTTTAATGAGTCCACATAAAGCTGTACAATCCTGACAGCAATCAGGGTGCTCACATTTTGTATTCATTTGAATTCTTTGTGTATCCGCATTCATTGAGGAATTTTTTGGGTGTGAGATTGGTACTTCTGTGATAAAGCAGAAACACCAATGTCAACACTGAAGCTATAATCCTGTGACTGAAACAAATCAAGTAGATGGTAATTCGGATAGGTTGAAATAAAGAACCTCTGTTCTTTCTCTGAGCTGGTATGATTTATGTAACTTGTGGTGTGTTTGAGGTGTGCTTCATTATTTTCTGGTGAGTTGGGGTGTGGTTTATGGTTCTGTGGTGAGTTGGAGGTGTGACTCTCTTTTTCTTGTGGTGATGGATTCTCAACACAGCACAGCTTGGTAAAAGCTACAGCTGGTAGATTTACTTCTACCATCACCCTCTTTCCTGGTTGGAATCCGCTCAGCCAGTTCTTATGAAAGAGAAAAACCACTTTGTAGTCTTAAAAAGAAGAGGCTGTTATCTTTAAACCAGACATCACGTATTGCATGGTAGCAATCCGTTGATGATAAACATTGTTACAAGACTGAGAGACTGTGATGGGAGGTCTGACTGTTTTGAGGTCCCATGCTGTTCTGGTCCATGTGACATTATTGTGTTGGGTGATAATCCTGTCAGACCATTAGACAGCAGATCTCCCCAAAGCTTTTGTTTTATTCATATCACTGATATTATATATTTGTTTGCATAATTTACTGTTACTACATCCTTTCCTCACAAAAGATGTCTCTGATTTCACAAATTCAGGTTTGTCTTGAGGTTTCTCCCAGAACGTGTTCTCTTTTGGATTTGGAAAATTGGTAGGTCTTTTGGCTATTGACTTGGATTCCTTTCTTGACAGTGTGAGATCTGCACATTATTTTCATTGTTATGTTACCCATTAGGGTTTGTCCCAAACAAGTGGAGGGCAATGATTTGATCTGCAGTGGAGAATAGTCTTTATTGTCACATGCATGCGAATGAGTGTAGTGAAAAGTTTGTAAAGTCGCCACTTTGGCACCGTCATAGTACAGGGCACCTAGATAAAAATAAGTCCAGAATAAGAATAAAATGTATTTTTTTTCAAATGTCCTCAAATTACAGTCCTTTTCATGGAGTCTGTACTCGCTGGGCTTCAGAACATGATGCCTCACTTCCTCCATACGCTGACCTCTTGCCCAGGACTCACTTCCAGGACTTTCGTCCCAGGCTGGCCTGAGCTTGGGCTATCTCCCACTCTGGGCTCCTGCCCAGGCCTTACTTCCAGGAGCCGTCTCCCAGGTTGGCCTGGGCTCAGACTGTCTCCTGCTCCAGGCCCCTTCCCAGACCTCTCCTCCTGCCTTGGTGTGGTGTCTGACCCGTCTCCTGTGCCGGGCTGGACTTGGATTCACCCCCGTTCTTCGTTCGCTCCGGTAAAGTTGAAGAAGTTAAAACATGGCGGCGGGGGATAATAACTGCGGAAAAGAGAAGTAAAAAAGAAAGGAAAAAGAACTGGCAAAGTGGAGGACCTCTGGCTGGAGATCCTACTCTGCCATCATCTTGTACGAACTTTGTGCAATTCTTTTAGCTGTGCCAAAAAA
The DNA here is from genome assembly GCF_020745735.1 of Hemiscyllium ocellatum. Classification (NCBI taxonomy): domain Eukaryota; kingdom Metazoa; phylum Chordata; class Chondrichthyes; order Orectolobiformes; family Hemiscylliidae; genus Hemiscyllium; species Hemiscyllium ocellatum. The sequence continues at coordinate 65,679,538 of NC_083414.1, forward strand.
AAACACTTGTTACTGGTCGATAGTTCTTTGACTTAATTTAACCTACATGTGAAGGTCCTGTATTCAGTCCTGTTGGCTCTGTGATGGTTGTTATCTGTTACAATAAATGTCCTGTTTCTGAGTTGGGCTGCTGCTTGCATCTGTTTTAATATTTCTGAGAATTTAATTTTGGAGTCCACTTTTTTTATGTATAATCCCCACAGTGTGGAAACGGACCATTTGATCCAACAAGTCCACATCGACCCTCCGAACAGTATCCCACCCAGCCCCATTACTCTACATTTCCTCTGACTAATGCACCTAACCTACACACCCCTGAACACACTGGGCAATTTAGCATGGCCAATTCACCTAACCTGCACATAATTAGACGCTGGGAGGAAACCGGAGCACCCGGAGGAAACCCACGCAGACAGGAGATTGTGGGGACTTTGCACAGACAGTTACCCAAGGCTGGAATTGAACCCTGGTCCTGGTTCTGTGAGGCAACAGTGCTAACCACTGAGCCACTGTGCTGCCCTTCATTAGGATATGGAGCCCGGTCTTTGGTCTTTCAACCCATTAGCAATTCTGATGGTGATATGCCACACAGGGGTGGGTGGGCCAATAATTGAGTAGTGCTGTATAAAAGTCAGCAATTGTCTTTCAAAATGACTTGACTGACTGAACCCCATGCTTTGCTTCCCTCATTCGATTAAGAGTATGTCAGTGAGCTTATGGCCTGTTCTGATCTGGAACTGGCTGCAAATTAGCTAGAGATCTCGTCGTCAAATTTGTATTCCGATGTCTAACATGTCAGCAATCCCAAGCATCGCAACTATTTTGTGCGAGACCCAGGCAACTGTAATTCTCTGCAGAAGTTGTCGAATTTGAAATGTTTCCCCTGTTTCTTTCTCTATAGACACTGCCAGATCCACTGAGTTTCTCCAGCATTTCCTGTTTTTATCTGTAATCTTTCCACCTGTATCCACTGAAGAAAATGTAACAGCAATAGGTGAAGACTTCCAGTTGAGGATGAAATCTTCTGCGGGCTTGTGGGGCCAAATGGCCTGTTTCCACACTGTGGGGATTCTATATATAAGAAAAAGTGGACTCCAAAGTTAAATTCCCAGAAATATTAAAACCAATGCAAGCAGGAGCCCAACTCAAAAACAGGACACATATATTGTAATAGATAGCAGCCATCTCGGAGCCAACATGCCTGAAAGGCAACAGTGCTAAGTTTTTTTCAGGGAGGACTTGTGGGTTATCTGATAATATCATGACAGTGCCCCCACCACACGCACACGCGCACGCGCACACACGTTCTGTCATGCTGAGTTTACAGTAGTTCAGTGGCTAGCAATGCTGCCTTTCAGCACCAGGGACCCAGGTTCAATTCCCACCTTAAGCGACAGTGTGGCGTTTGCACATTCTTCCCGTGTCTGTGTGGGTTTTGTCCAGGTTCTCCGGTTTCCCCCCACAGTCCAAAGCTGTGTAGGTTAGGTGAATTGGCCATGCTAAATTGCCCAGTGTTCAGGGATGTGTAGGTTAGATTCATTGTCAGGGGAAATGTTAACTGATAGGGCAGGGGAATAGGTCTGGGTGGGATACTGTTCGGAGGGTTGGTGTGGACTTTGTTGGGCCAAATAGCCTGTTTCCACACTGTGTAGGGATTCTGTCATTCTATGAGAACTGTGATGGCCATTGACATAATACTTTCTTGTTAAGAAGCAGGATCTAGATGCAGTATTTCCCTGAGGAATACTGTTTGGCTTTTCTTCCTTTGTAATCTGTTTTATTTCATGAACTTCATTGTGAGTAGCTATTTGTTGTCTTCCTGCTCTGTGCAACGGACTGAACTGTTCACCTCAAGACTTTAATCATCCACGTTAACACATATGAGCAACAAATGCAGTTCAAGACGCATGTAGGCGTGTTGTTCTGAACTGAAATGATAGTCCCATGTTAAATAAAACTTTTTTAAACACAATGTAGAAGTACAAATAAAACATAGTTGTACATTGCTCCTCCACTTTAGAACTCCAGTTTCCAAGCAATACCCTATTATTGAACTTTCAGTTCACATTCCTCAGCATTAACCCATTCAAACCCTTGCACAACAGTCTATACCCACTTTGGTGAGGGGTTTGGGGTGTAGTTTATATGTTAGTGAGGGGTTGGGGTAGCAGCCGGAGCTAAGCACTATCTTGCTGAACTCCAGCAATGAATAAAGGAACACAAAATCATTTCATGTGAGTAGTTTATTATTTATTTTTGTAACTTTGGTAAATGAATTTAACAGTGCTATCACCCAACGCGTGTCCCTCAAAAATCTCTCTACCTCAATGGTTAGCACAGCAGCCTAACAGTGCCAGGGACCCGGGTTGGATTCCAGCCTCAGGTGACTGTTTGTTCTTGTGGAGTTTGCACATACTCCCCATGTCTGAGTGGGTTTCCTTCGGGTGCTCCGGTACTCAGGAGGATGGGGGTGGGGAAGTGCCTAGGAAACGGGACAACAGGTGAAGGAGTTGGAAATAGTTTTCTGAAGAGCGGCAGAAGATGGCAACATAGGAGATGTTCATTAGAAGGTGTTTATAGGCATGCTGGGTTTTTGCGATGGGCTTTGGCAAGCGAAGGCAGTAATAGGGATCTATTGATCTCAACAACAAACCAGCTCTGTGTAGTCGGATAGATGAAGGCGTCGCTCTGCTCCCAGTGCCATTGCTATCCTGTGTTTCTATACAACAATTACAGCTATATCACTGCACCAAATAATGTCATAACAGTATTCAATATGGGGCTTCCCAATAATTCTACTTTCATTTAACGTCCTCTATAATTTTGTCTCTAATTGTGTATAATTGTAGGCCTCTTTTTGAAGAAAATAAATAGGTTCTGAATTCCCACCGCCACCGATTTAGGATGATGGGCGTATTTTTATTGAAGGTTAATTAAATGTATTTCCGTATATATTTCCCGACTTGTTTGAATGGTTGGGCTGCTTTAGCTCTCCACTGTGATCGGGGCATGAACTGGTGTGTACGAGATGCAATTAGGCAGCTTAATTATGGAGACGGTTCTCCTGGAACAAGTTGGATTGAGCCTCTGTGGTAGATTGGTTGTCAGATCCTTGTGGCTCTCTACAGGACACATAACCAGTGCCGTAGTGCAGTCTGGCATAGTCTTAGCTAAGTGCCGAGGAATGTTGTCTGGATATCTGTTAGGATTGCTCAATTTCAAAAGGCAACAGCTCTGAGATCCAGTTGAGGAGTGTTGTTGCATGTCTAGGCTTTTCTTGGGGGTCAGTGTGTATAAATTTGTGTTTAATATGGTGATGTATTCTGTATGTGTTGTTAATAACAGCTATTCAGTAATGGACCAAATTTATACTGGCATGTTTGGGAATGTTGTGCCTGTATCCATGTCCAAGGAGGGTACATTCATTTTATTTAAATGGGGATACACTTTGTTACAACCATTCCCTGGGCAACCATTGTGTTCCTTTTCTGGACAGGGATGCTAAAATGGGTTATGCCATCAGCTGAGGAGGCCTGAACTGACCCCCTGAATTCACCCCTTCTGTTGGTTGCCCCAAGGTTAATTTAGAGAGATCCCTTCCCTCATGGGTACTTTGTTCCCTCAATTCAAATGTAATTGTGTTTTAAAAGGAGCCAAATTATCCAGGTTTCCTGAAGTTTTAAAGGAGTCTATTTGGCTATTAAATGTGAAAGTAAATCAAATGTGATACGTGCACATAGACTATAAAAAGTAATTGAGTAAAAAGATGAGAGTTGAAAAGATTAAAGGTAAAAGTGAATCCGTTCCTTGAAGAGAAGATGGTGAAATGTTGTAGCCATTAAGTTGGATGTTGCTGAAGTTGCTGATGTTGATTTGTGAAGCAGTTTTGAGATTTGATTCTGAGATTGATGCTGCAAGTTAACAGGAAGGGTTTTGTTCTTTGTCCTGTTCAATTGTGCTTTCACTGGTGAGCCAGGCTTCTCGCAGTTGGAGCAAGACCATATTTCTTCACTTGGAATGTAAAGGTGTCTAATGGCTGTCCTCGAGCTGTAATCTTCACAGTACACTAACACAATAGCCCACTACACAGATCAGAAAGGGTGGCTTTTGTAAACTCCTCCTCATTGTATTTTGTTATGAAACAGACCAGACCTTCTCAAAATACATTAAGAGGATAGCCTTGACCTGAAATTTTCTTAGAGGCAAGTGCCCAGCATTTGAAACAAACTCCACTTTATTCATTCACCTTAGTTAAAATACAAGAAGAAGAAATTAGTATAACTTAATTCTATTGGGAAACGTAACAGGATAAAAGATTATTAACCAATACTAATTAATGGTTCTAATATAGGGAACTTGACCACACCCATTCAGGCTGCTTCTATTGTTCCAACTTTTATTTAAAAACCCCAAGACCTCAAGCTGTGACTTTTGAGTTTTCAAAAATCTGCTTGGTACCTCTGTTCAAAATTTTTTTAAAAAGACAAAATACACCTCTTTAAAGCTTTAATATCATAACAATTTTGTTAGGATAGATTATACCCCAGTCTGTAGATTGGGATATAGTCCATAGGAGATGATTTTCTGCTGAGAGGTATAATTGATCTTCCATTATGTTTGTAGCCACATGAGTACACTATTCAGTTTGTTGTGAATTACATCTACTTTTGAAAATCTGCAGTTTGAAGTTTCCTTGCAGCCTTCAGTCGGAACATTCCAGGCTTCCTCAAAGACTAGGTGTGATCCTAGATTGCGGAAAGACATTGTAATTGCATGTTCTTCCCTTGGGGAGTCAAAATTTACTTGGGGAGTCGGCCAGAATGCAAAATTGAGGTAATGTCAATCGGCCAGAGACCTGTGGGACTGTTTGGTCTCCCCTTGTCTGTATATTTATGTTCTTTTATTGTAGAGCAGCCTAAGCAAAGCCATAGATAATTTGCTAAGCTTTTAAGAGTTGTGTATGCACACACAATTGGTAAATGATAAAGATAAATGTACCTTTTAAAAATATACAATTGAGTTGTAAAAGATTTATTGATGTGTAAACTTTAATTAGATAATGGCTTTGTCAGGTGCATTTAAATGTACACATAAATGGAATCCTCTTTATCACTTTCTTTAGTAACCTATTCGGGTCATACTTAACCATCGTCTAGCTGTTCTTCCCAAATGTATTCTAATTTACCCAAATTTCTTTCATTGGTCTTTGATGCAACTAATGAACTGCTGTATGAAAACAAGAGATAGGTTAAAGTGAACAAAGTAACCTGCTTAAAATTAGTTGCACATTAGGAACACGCTAACATTCAATTTTCAAAACAAGGTGAATCAATCTATCTTTCATTAACTGTATGTTAATAGAATTAAATGTTGCATCCTAGGATGTTGGAGGATGCAGGAAGCTATTCAGGCTATCGTACCTATGCTAGCTCTCTGAAGGTGTTTATTCATTTGGTGAGATCACATCTGAAGTACTGTGTACAGAACTAGACACTACTTTTGAAGGATGTTCATGCGTTGGAAGCAGTTCAGAGAAGATTTTATTAGTTTAATATCTGGAATAAATGGTTTGTCTTATATGGAAAGGCTGAATAGGGTGGACTTGTATACTCTGGAGTTTAGAAGAGTCCGAGGTGACTTTATTGAAATGTGTAAGATATAGAGTGATAGAGATGTACAGCATGGAAACAGACCCTTCAGTCCAACCTGTCCATGCCAACCAGATATCCCAACCCAATCTAGTCCCACCTGCCAGCACCCGGCCCATATCCCTCCAAACCCTTCCTATTCATATACCCATCCAAATGTTGCAATTGTACCAGCCTCCACCACTTCCATACACATATCACCCTCTGCATGAAAAAGTTGCCCCTTAGGTCTCTTTTATATCTTTCCCCTCTCACCCTAAACCTGTGCCCTCTAGTTCTGGACTCCCCGACCCCAGGGAAAAGACTTTGTCTATTTATCCTATCCATGCCTCTCATAATTTTGTAAACCTCTGTAAGGTCACCCCTCAGTCTCCGACACTCCAGGGAAAACAGCCCCAGCCTGTTCAGCCTCTCCCTGTAGCTCAAATCCTCCAACCCTGGCAACATCCTTGTAAATCTTTTCTGAACCCTTTCAAATTTCACAACATCTTTCTGATAGGAAGGAGACCAGAATTGCACGCAATATTCCAACAGTGGCCTAACCAATGTCCTGTACAGCCACAACATGACCTCCCAACCCCTGTAACTCAATAATCTGACAAATAAAGGAAAGCATACCAAACATCGCCTTCACTATCCTATCTACCTGCGAGTCCACTTTCAAGGAGCTATGAACCTGCACTCCAAGGTCTCTTTGTTCAGCAACACTCCCTAGGACCTTACCATTAAGTGTATAAGTCCTGCTAAGATCCTGAGGGGGTTTCACTTGGTGAATGTGGAAATGACGTTTCCACTTGTGGGGGAGTCCAGACTGAAAGATCATCATTTAGAAATTAGCGGTGGTCCTTTTAAAACTGAGATAAAGGAGCTTTTTTAGGAGTCTTTGGAACCCAGTTTCTGGAAAAACAGTGGATACAAAATCTTTAAATATTTTTAAGGCAGCGGTAAATTGATTCCTGATTACCTAGGAGGTGGAAGATTGTTAGAGATATGCAAAACTGTAGAGTTGAGGTTAGAATCAGGTTGGCCATGATCTTATTGAATGGGGGAATGGCCTACCCTTGTTCCTCCTTCATGTGTCCCTGGTTAGTCCCATTACGCTACTGTTCATCCCTGAAATTCAATGTTTTCATTTAAGTATTTAGCCAAATACCTTGTGCAAGGTTTTGTATCTATTGAGTGGGTATGTTCTCTGCTTCTGGCTGCCCCTACCATTCAGGCCCGTGCTAAACACATTGTCCCTGCATCATCTGGTGGCACCAGACCTGCGCTTAACAGCAGGCTGTCCCTCTTAAAGGGAAATTGCACTGACTAATATTGTAGCAGTTTAAAGATGTGTGAAGGTCACATGCCAGGGTGGAGAGAGGATTCAGAGTTTGTGGATGAGCTGCTGGAGGCAATAGTGGTGCAGGTGAGCACAAAGCAAGACCCCATGGTTCAGTGACAGCTGGAACATACCAGAAGGTCAACCAGAGCCACTAACAGAAAGTTGTTGGCAGCCAGTGGTCAGGGAGATCGATTCTGGTCCCCAGGACCTGACTACAGTGCCACAAAATGTATAACGAACTGACATGTCAGTGAATGTGTCTCCATGTGGCATCTGGTCTTCACCATGTTGCCGAGCGATCACATTGACCTTTAGTGCAATGCACCAGTGCACCTTGGCAATTTGAACTCAGGACTAATGTCCAGCTACTACACCAATCTCCAACCACCGCCCCCCCCCCCCCCCCCCAAAACTTTCTCTCTGACCATCCTCTTCCCCTTGTCTCTCCAACCACCCTCTTTTCCCCCCAGTTCCCCCCAGTGCCTTGTCATTTCCACATCCCTACAGCTTTTCAGTCATGATGGGCACAAAAATCTGATATCCTATCCCCTTTCTTGAATGTAGTAAATAGAATGAGAAACCAGGGACTTTATGTTAGTACACATCAGGAAAGGATTGACCGGCTGACCCTCCTTTCTCTTGAAAAAAAGAGTGGATGAGAAGTGACTTAATAAAGTTCTTTAAAATGTCAAAAAATCATGATAGATTGGATAGAGGGAGAATATTTCACCTTTTGCACACCAGCCTCACTAGAAGTCATCAATATTATCTCTGATAGTTCTGAACAAATCCAATAAGGAGCTCAGAAGAACTTCCTTTATCCAACAATTGATGAGAATATGGCATTCGCTATCACAGGGAGAGGTGGAAGGGAATATTGTAGTTGCATTTCAGGCCTTGCTAGACATATTTATTCATTTGCAGGATGTTGGATTGACTGGGAACACCAGCATTTATTGTCCATTCCTAATTTCTCTGGGTAGATTGGTAATGAGCTGCTGCCTTAAACTATTACGAGTCTCTGCTATAAGTTGATCCATTAGTGAGGGTGTGGTAGGAAATTTTCCCAGTAATAGTAAAGAAGTATAGTTCCAAGTCAAGGTGGTACTAATAATGCACAGAAGAGAATAGAGGATTGCGATGTTAGATTCAGATGGAAAATGGGAGGAGGGTCGAGTAGATATGAACACTGGCATGGACTTGCTGGGTTTTTGCAAGTAAGAAACGTGACTGAAAGCTATATGTCATAGGAATGTGATTAAATTAATCAATTGAATTGTCTTTCTGGCAGTCTTTTTCACTAAAGGACATTAGGGAACCAGATGAGGTTTTTCCTGACAATCATAGTCATTGTTAAGTTCTGAATTCCAGACTTGTATTGAATTCAAATTCCACCATTTGCTGTGCCAGGAATCGAAATGGAGTCCTCAGAAAATTCCTGATGAAATTCCTCATTCCTGATGAAGGGCTTATGCCCGAAATGTCGAATTTCCTATTCCTTGGATGCTGCCTGACCTGTGCTTTAACCAGCAACACATTTTCAACTTCTCAGAAAATTACCTGGATCTCTAGATTAACAATCCTGCAATAATACCACCAGGCCGTCGCCACGCCAGTCATCTTTCACAGTGATGAAAAGATTGAGGTGGGAGAAATAAGAGTCCTGGTGAAAGCTAGCTCGAAATATTAGTGTAGTACAAAGCTTCTACAAGTATTTATAAAGTGATAAAGTGCAGTAAATCTTGGTCCTCTAGAGAACACACGAGTCTGAACAATTAAAGGAAAGATTTTTTTTAAGGAGATGAAAGGGGGAGAGGAACTTAAAACAATTGCAATCACCAGGCAAGCAGTACTGAGGACATATTCAACTGAAAAGCTAACAAATGCTGATTGAAACCAGCACAGTGGCTCACAGTACCAGAGACTCAAGTTTGATTCTACCCTCGAGCAACTGTCTCTGTAGAGTTTGCACATTCTCCCAATGTCTGGGTGGACTTCCATCAGGTGCTCTGGTTCTCTCCCATAGAGAAAGGATAGGGAGGTGGGTCTGGGTGGGCTGCTCTTTGGAGGGTTGGTATGGATAGTGGGCTGAATGGCCTGCTTCCACACTCTCTCTGTGAAATCCCCAAGTCCAGACAGATTTAATCATAGAGTCATAGAGATGTACAGCAGAAACGGCTGCTGAAACATTAGCTGTGTTGGTTTTAATTTTCCAAAATACCCCCTAGATTCTAAAAAGGTACCTTTTAGATGGGGGAAATAACAAATGTGACTGCTGTGTCCAACAAAGGAGGGAGACCGAGCAGGAAACTTTAAGTTACTTTAATGCCTATCATAAGGGAACTATTATTTTTATTATTATTATTGTTTATAGCATGATGCTTGGAACATCTTCATGTCGTCAGAGTCTGTGAAATGAAAATTGTGTGCTTTCCTAATTTATTGCAGTTATGAGGAAAAGAATGTAGGTAAAGGGGAGCTGGTGGATGTACTGTACTTTTATTTGACAAGGTGCCATACCAAGTTCAGAAACCGAAATTGTTGGGAAAACTTGGCAGATCCGGCAGCATCTGTGGAAGGGAAACGAAGTTAACGCTTCAGGTCCGGTGACCGTTCTTCAGAACTGATAGTTCTGTATCTTATAGATTCACAAAGTTCATAGTATCCCTACAGTATGGAAGCAAGCCATGAAGTCCATACCAACCCTCCGAAGAGCATCCTTCCCAGGCCCATCCCATCCCTCTAACCCTGCATTTTCCATGGCTAATCCACTGAACCTGCAAATCCCTGTGACAGTGTAGGCAGTTTAGCATAGCCAGTCGAACCTAACCTGTACATCTTTGGATTGTGAGAGGAAACCGAGCACACAGAGGAAACCCACGCAGGCGCGGGGAGAATGTGCAAATGCCACATGGACTGTCGCCTGAGGGTAGAATCGAACCTGGGTCCCTGGTGCTGTGAGGCAGCAGTGCTAACCACTGTGCCGTCCACATGCTGCTCATCTAAAGGACTGACACCATGTGGGGATGGATGAAGCAGAATTCTAGGTGAATCCTGAAAACCAGTAAGAGATTTATTCCGTGGTACTTAATAGCTATTTATATATGCCTCTGTGATACATAAGAGTCTCTTGGAAGATGAAGTACATTTAGATTGCTAGCTACTGCTAAACACTAAATGCTAGTTAGCTCCTGCATTGATAGGCATAGCTTATCTCATGTCAGTCAACACTGTCAGGTACAACGCATCTGTACTTTGGTAGAGGTGCTCATACTTGTTGGGTTGGTTGTAGTTTTGATCTCGTTCCTAATACTGTAATCCGTTAATTCATCTCCTCCTTTACAAATAGTTTACATTGGTTGACCAGCTACCAGGAAGCTTAATTGAATTTTGAAAGCACCTGATGTTGGCACATAATCTATTGCATCCCTAAATGAGAATTTTTTTTGTGTGTGTGTGTCTGTAGACATCTTATCAATTTATACTGGCATTGTTTCATAAGATTCAAGACAGATGTGCAAACCAAGGTTACAAGGGGTCAATCAGGGTCTGGAAAATATAATGTTGAAGCGTAAATGATAGAATTTGAACTTCCTTTCTTCATTCATGAGATGCAGGCAACGCTGACCAGGCCCACTACTTATTGCCCATCCCTAATTACCCAGAGGGCAGTTAAGAGTCAACCACATTGCTGTGGGGCTGGAGTCGCATATAGGCCGCACCAGGATAAGGATCGTGGATTTGTTTCCCTAAAATGGATTTTTTATGACTGTTGACAACCATTAGCCAAGGTTTTAATTCCAGACTTGTATTGAATTCACATTTCACCATCTGCTGTGGTGGGGTTCGAAACCATCTTCCCAGAAGTTCCTTGTGACAATGATTATGTAGGCTCAATATATTGATGAGCAATTTCTATTAACTGGTGAGAGAAACGCTGTGCCTTTTTTTACTAAGCGCAATACTGTCATGCACATGGAGGGAGATAATGGCATTGTGGTAATGTAAGTACACGACTTACATTACCGCAATGCCATTATCTCCCTCCATGTGCATGACAGTATTGCGCTTAGTAAAAAAGGCACAATGTTTCTCTCACCAGTTAATAGAAATTGCTCATCAATATATTGAGCCTACATAATCATTGTCACAAGGAACTTCAACAGTGATTCATACAAAGCTCATGTATCACATGTAATTATTATATATTCTCAATTTGTACATGAAATAATCTAAATACAGTGCGCTCTGTCACAACAGCTCAGGGAATGATGATATCTTGCTGTTTGTCCTTAAGCACATAGAAGGATTGTTTAAACACTCTGAAGCTTAATCTTTGGGGTGACGCTGGAGTGTGGAAACAGGCCATTTGGCCCAACAAGTCCACACCGACCCTCCGAACAGTAACCCACCCAGACCCATTCTCCTATCCTATATATATCCTACATTTACCCCTAACTAATGCACCTAACCTACACATCCCTGAATACCATGGGCAATTTAGCATGGTCAGTTCACCTAACCTGCACATCTTTGGATTGTGGGAGGAAGCTGGAGGACCTGGAGTAAGCATTGCTGAATGTTCACCAGGACCTAAGTCTTTTGAGGACTTGCTTGAGATTCCATAGATTCCTGTGGCACAGAAAGCCTGATATTACCTGCAGTTGTGTAAAGGGCCTAGTAATTCCGATTCTATGTTTGGAGGTTGGAGTTGGGAGTGAGATTTGGAGATCTCTGGAGCAGTGATGATTAAAGTTTTTCTCCATTTAATTGCTGTTTGATTTTCCCAGAGGCTATTGGCACTGGCACTGGTTTTGGAACACCCAGAGTTGCAGTAGGCACCAGAATGGGCATTTAGCACCTCATTTGAAAACTGCCCAATACCTGCTTTGGCAATGGGTAAAGGATGTCTCTTGTTTGGGCATACCTTGGTAATAAAAAAGACAGAGTAATTCATGTGAGGCCCATTATGCAGCATTTTGACTCTTGAGCAAGTGCGACTGACCCTATTTTCCTGTATATTGACTCCAGGCTGGTTAGACTATTATGTAGAATGTTGAGCATGGGAACAGCCCTGACTGATGGAGTTTGTGCTGACATCTCCCACCTAATTTCCTCACATCCTGAGGTCATATCCTTGTGTTCCTTTTTAATTTTAATCCCATCTGATATTATTGTGAATCTCTTCCCAGAATGCAGTTTGGCTTGATAGATTATTTATTTATTGAGGTGACCTTTCACTGAAACACAAGCACATAATGCTATAAATTTTGGTTTGAACAATAAAATAAAGTTTAATGTTTTCTTTTGCGTAATAAATAGAACAAGCTAGTTGCATATAACATAATTTGAACAATTTCAAACACAATCTCAAAACCGCACCCATGTTTTTCGTAGCGCTTAAAGACAGTTATCACAAATGTAGGTTTAACTTAATTGTTTCTTTCAATTCACAGTCTTGATTAGTCACACAATTGAGTTTTTAGTTCTGAGGAGGAGCCACTGGACTCAACGTTGACTGTTTTCTCTTCACAGATGCCAGAACTGCTGAGTTTCTCCAGCAGTTTTGGGTTTTATTGGAGCTTAGACTTTCTGAGCTTTGAATATATTATTCAGTCTCTGAAAGAATATCCTGGTCTGGAATTGTCAAAGTAAAACATTTCCTAACTTTTCTGAACTAGCTGTCATTCTTTAGGAATGATTGTTTCATACATCCAGTTTCAACCAGGACTTCTACAAAATGAAAAACAAACCTCTTTTCAAGTTATGGTTTTTCCCTTTTTAAGTGAGTTTAAGAAACCGTTTCTGACTCTTCTAACTGTAATCAGACTAGCATTGCTCAATTTTTCATCTGACCTCTTGAAAATCCCTCCCTCAACAAACATATTCCCATTATCACCCAGGATCACCACCTCCTCTGTAGGCTAATTTCAGAAAATCATGGTTCCAGAAAGACTGACAAGTTAATTATTTAAACACTCATACACAGACCACAACCCATATAACCACTATTTCAAATTCTAAAATCGAAGATGAATTGTTAAAATATATATAAATCTTTGCATCACAGTTTCTCCTTTACAACTGAGGTAATCAGGCCTTGCATTGTCAATTCAACTGTTTAGTGGGGTCTCCCTCATCTTTGCCTCCTTTGTTAAATACTGGCAAAAAAAAAACTTGGACATCTCCCACCCTGTTTTTCTCCAAATTCACAATCAGAATGAATTGCAAGTGGTTCCTCAAGTTTAGGAGAAGGGCATTCTTTGCTAAGGCTTGACAGTGGAGATAATTAACTGTCCTAAACAGGAATGATATAAAATGCGGTGCAGAGTGAGATCAGCATTAGAAGGATAGTTCCTGGTTGAGATGTCAGATCGTCTGTGTGACAGGATTGTCCTGTCCTTGTGCTTGTGCTAAAAGAAGATTGAAGAGGGAGGATGTTGTGTGGGAAGCAGCAGATCATGAGTTACTGGGGAGGTGCTGAGATGGATGGAGTACTTGGAAATATATCCAGGTTTTTCTTTTAGGAGATTGAATGTTTGAATTTATGAAAGGGACCTGGTGGATGAAAGGGATTTTCTTGAAGTGGTGAGTGGCTGTGCATTCGTCCATCGCTTCCTCCTTCCCTGTGGTGAATCAGCCAATCTCCAGTCGTTCCACTCCCAGCTGAGACATGGATTTGGAAAAATGTGGCAAATTGAGAAATGTATCAGTGCTAACTGGGTGCTCCCACTGTGCTGGCCTTCAGAATCCTAGCAAAGAGAAATCCTTACTACAGAGTTCTTGCATAGAAACCATGGCTGAAAAGATTAAATATGAAATGTTTGCATAGACTAGACCATTTTAATCCCTTTATTCTCTCCTTCTAGGGAATAATTTTCCTTAAAGATATTGAAAGGATGATCTAATTAACATGTTTAAGATGATTAAAAGAATTGATAAAATAGAGAAACAATTTGTTCTAATAATCATAAAGGTATAAATGTTTTAAAATTGGTGATAGGTGCAGGGTCAGTCCATAATCCCAAACTAAACTGGTCCCACCTGGCCAATAACCCTCCAACCCATTCCTATTCATGTATTTATTCAAATGTCTTTTTAACGTATTTATACCTGCATCCAATTGAAATTTTCAAATGTCTTTTTTTTTAATAAGTGTATTAATGGTTTTGGAGCAAAGGACTTAGAATGCAGATGGACCATGGTATAACTGAACAACAGAACAGGCTTGAGGATATGCATGGCTTATTTGTGTTGAAGCAGGCCAGTTTGCCCAATCTGATCATGTCTGCATTTATTCTGAACCCAATCAGGTAGTTTCCATTGTGTATAGGCCTGAAAGGGTTAATATTTCCTTGTGCAGTAACCTGGTACCCATCGTAATGTTGAGCTTGGGGAAAGTAAAAGAGAGGGCCCTTGGGACACAGACGTGAGGTTAGTGTGCTCCCTGCAGTCTCTGTTGTAATGTAGCTTATACTCTGGCAACCTGTATATGGTTGCACTGATGTAATAAGCTTCATATTGTTTACTCTATGTAACTCTTCTGGTTGGACCACAAAAGTTGATGATACTAGTTCATGATAGTCCACTCTGGGCTTGAAGGAACCAAAGCACCACAGTTCTAATCACATTTCCATACGTGGTTACAATAATCACTGCAATTTTTCTTTTAACCTGCAAGTCGTTCCACTAATAAGTGTTTTGTCACCGGAATGGGCTATAATGTGATTGATGAGTAGGGGATGCTGTTTCTAAAGTGTGAACTTTTAAAACATCTGGGCTATAATGTGTCTGTGTCTTGACGTGCTAATTTTATTGTGCGATTTTTGGACAGTGCAGGGTCTCATAAGAATGTAACCATCGTGTTATAGAAGAACTGGCTGTATTCAATCTGCTATTCTGAAATTAGCCACTTGTAGAGTCCTGACAGTGTGGAAAGAAGTCATTCAGTCAACTCTACACTGACCTGCCGAAGAGCATCTCACCCAGACCCACACCAAGAATTCCATCATCAACAGCCTTCTGCCAGCGAAATGTCTGCTCACACTGCCTGAACCCGGACCCTACAGTGTGAAACCTTTGGTCCAACAAGTCCACATTGACCCTTTGAAGAGTAATCCACGCAGACCCATTCCCCTACCCTATTACTCTACATTTACCCCTGACCGTTGCACCTAACCAATGCTCAACACTATGGACAATTTAGCATGGCCAATCCACCTAACCTGCACATCTTTGGATTGTGGGAGGAAACCGGAGCACCCAGAGGAAACCCCCATAGACACTGGGAGAACGTGCCGTCTCCACACAGGCAGTCGTCCGAGGCTGGAATCGAACCTGGGTCCGTGGCTCTGTGAGGCAGTAGTGCTGACGGCTGAGTCACAGTGCCGTTTAATTTTGCAACAATGTCTCTTCATTCTGGTGCCCTCGACCACTTCAAATAGACTGCTCCTCCCTCATCCTTTCACAGTTGCCTAGGGAGGTAAAACAAACACTTTTTAAATCTATTTGTATTTCCTTATGCCTGGCATCATCCAAGTCACTCTCTCTGCCATGTCCATCCTAAATGAGGGTGATCTCCTGATCTAGGTTTGATCAGTGAAGAATGGGCCTTTTTTTTTCACTTCTCCCCCTACCCCCTACCCCCCACTCAAACTGACCCAGGTTTCATCTCCTCCTGAGCGAGATGGCAGTGATATATGTGAAGGTGTCAGTGCATGCATTGATTTGGGATTTCAGGCTTTGAAGATATAGTGGGCCAAGCACCGAGGAGGAAAACTGCATTTTTTTTTCCCTGTTCCTTTTTGATCAGTCTCTCAGGAGCCGAATTTTCACCGGCTGGCCAGCTCTCGCTGGAGGTAGGAATTGGTCCCTAAGGTCGGTGCGGCGTATAACACGGAGATATCTGTTACAAATTGCAGCAGCAATTCTGAAACGGAGCCACATTTATCAAACGGCAGGGACGTGTTCGATCGAGCTGAGCATCTCCCCATCGCCAACTTAATCATCGGGCTGTCTCTTCCAAAGGCAGCGGTAAATTAACTGAAGAGTCAGCCACCGCCGTATCTTCGTGCACAAAGAAAGAGCCTGCATTTATGTAGCAGCTTCTGTGTCTGAAGGAAGTCCAATGTTTGCAGCTGCTTTCTTTTTTTTAAACATAGCTACTAGCAGAAATGTAGCAGCAAGCAAACTCCCCAAACAGCGACGTGATCGTAACTAGATTATCCATTTACTTCTTTCTTCAATGACGTTGGCTGAGAGACAACCATTGTCCATGGGATCTGTTAGCAGACTGGGGCATTTGGCTCAATACACCAGAGATGGTACTGACGCAGAGCAGCGCTCCCCCTCTATACAACAGTGGAGAGTCAGACCAGATTGTGCACAAAATTTCCTGGAATGGCACTCAAACCCACGACCTCTCCTGGTCCTCTGTATCTGAAGTAAGGATGCTGTTGATAAGGGGGGGAAAAACTCTTGGAAAAGTTGTAATGAAAGAGAGCCAGAACAGACTTGTGACTGATCAAATTGATTTTATTTTGTTGAAATGACTATGATGAAACCAGCTGAATGAAGGGACGTTCTCTTTGTCAAGCACTTGTTAAAGTACTTGTATTGTCATGGCAACACATGACGTGTTATGAACATCTTCAGCTTTTAATTCCAGTTTTTTTTTAAAAAGGATTGTGATTAACAAAAGCACAACAGATGTAAATTCAGTCCGGGAAAGTCCTGTGTAGGAATCGTGTAGTGTCAGAGAGAGAGAGACACACACACAGACAGACAGATATAACTGGAAGCGATAATGAGGGCACTGATTATTTTCATCCTCCCCCCCACCCCCAACCAAAGCAAAAGACCCTTCTTACAGACATTGCTTTGCTTTGTTCTTCCAGAACATAGAAAAAAGTGTTAAAAGTAGATTGCAACCCCAATATATGTGTTCATGGGAGGGGAAACGTACTAATGAAATGAATAATTGTACAAGAGGAAGTCTCTTCTGAAGTACTGTGTCCAGTTCTGGTTGCCCTGTTATTGGAAGGATATTACAAAACTGAAGAGGGTTCAGAAAAGATTTACCAGGATGTTGCTGGGAATGAGAGTGTTTGGGATATATAAATAGACTAGAGTTTGAGAGGAGGTTGATAAAATCAAGAGGTGCATGGATAAGGTGAAGGACAAGAGTCTTTTCCCTAGGTCATGGAGATCAAGACTAGGGGGTATATTTTTAAGATAAGAGGAGAAAGAAGATTTAAAGGGGGCTACAAGCCACCTATTCCGTATGTGGAATGAACTTCCAGACGAAGTACTGGATGCAGGTACAGTTACAAAATTTAAAAGACATTTGGATAAGTTCACAAATAGGAAATGGTTGGAGTGCAGGCAGGTGGGACTAGTTTAGTTTGGGAACATGGTCAGTATGGACTCGTTGGATCAAAGAGTCTGTTTCTATGCTGTGTTTTTCTAATTGTCTGGGTTCAAGTGCTGTTGTACTGAGAAGGTCATAGTTGAAGAATCAACCATTGGTTACTCGTATGTCACAGGTAATAGTCTCTCGCACTGTGTGCTCGAAGCCAGCTAGCAACCAGGTCAGTCAAAAGGAAGCTGGGTAAGAGGGTTTTCTTGTTCCAAGGACTGCCAACCAATCACTTGGAGAAAATGAGGACTGCAGGTGCTGGAGATCAATGTTGAGAATGTGGTGCTGGAAAAGCACAGCAGGTCAGGCAGCATCCAAGGAGCAGGAGAATGGATGTTTTGGGCAAAAGCCCTTCATCAGGAATGCCAACCAATCACTGTCAATGGAAACTGAACAAAGCGAGTTCAATGTTCTGTAAACGCCAAGGGTCCTGAAATCAATTGCTTAACTATAAACGTTCCACAATTGACTCTACACAAACCATCCTGAGAGACTGATATGTATACCTTTCTAACTTTCATCTTGATTTGAACTCCCTTCTTTTTCCTAATCTCTCTGTATTGTTTTTATTGATTATCATCATGTTCGGTTACTAATAAAGTCTCTCTTTCTAATTCGAGAGCACCTGGTTAAATTGACTCCCTTTTTTAAACCACAAATTCACCTGGTTTGGGAGAAAGGCAGACACCGGGAGGGAGGGAGGTAACCTTTCATAAATTAATCCTGTTGCAAAGTGGTTGGAGGAGGAGGCGTGGCGGTAAAGCAGGAAGTGTGTGAAGCGGTTCATTGCTCCTCACCTGGGGATTTATTGATTATCTGTCTCAAACTGTAATTGCTTGAGGAACCTTATCTAGGGTTTAGTTGCAACAATGTAGAAGACTGGTTAACAAGATTGAGGCTCATTGAGCAGGGGGGCCACTTTCGTTTTCTGCCTTGGACAAATAGGGTGGATGCCAGAGTACAGCGTAAAACAGCAAACTTCATCTAATGATACTCAATGTGGAGGAGGGGCCACCAGGATGATGCTGATCAACTGCAACAGGCCAATGATAGGCTGGTAGAATGGGCAGGCCAGTATCAAATGAGAATTAATACAGGGAATCACGAGGTGATGCATTTTGGCAAAAGGGCTCGGGAGAGACAATGTAGGACTGTGCAGGAACAGAGGAATCTCTGAGTCAGTGTGCATAAATCTTTGAAAGTGGCAGGTGAGCAAAGTGTGTGGGATCTTTGGTTTCATAAATCCAAGTGTTGGGCACAAAGGCGGGGGAGGCATGCTGAGCCTTTTTATTAACCTACAGTTGAGTATTGTGCCCCGATCTAGTCTGTTATCTTGTAGGATTTGAATAAATATATGGGCAACGCGTAATCAGTGTTGTTGGAATTTCTGTAACGGGCAAGTTTGAAGTAAATGCCTGGGCGCTCTCTGAACAACCTTTTTTAAACATCTGGTGTTTAACACGGTCACAACATTTTGGGAAGTGTCTGAGGATTGTTGAGAGGTTGCAGAGGAGAGTCAGCAGCATGGTTCCAGAGCCAGTGGATTTTAGTTACAAGATTTGGTTGCTCCTTGGAGCAAGGGAGATTTAATAGCAGGGGTACAGTATAATCATTTGGATAAAGTAGATCACAGGAAACCGCTCCCATAAGGTGATGGGGCAAGGACAAAGGAGCACACATGAATGGTTTAGGGCAAAAGATACAGGGCAATGTGAGGAGAGGGTTCCTTTTGGCAGTGAATTCACTGCTCCCAAGGATGGTGGAAGCAGGGACTGTTAGGTGAGGACATGGGACCCAGGAGCAACTTTGATGGTGTCAGAGAGCTGAATGTCACTTATAAATACAATGGCGTGGGTGGATTCTGGAAGAAACTGGGCACTAAACCAATTGCTCAGGAAGAGTGAGACAGTGAGCACTTGGGCATGAACATATGAAGATGATTTACTGATTAAGTTATGTAACTTGAAGGATCACAGCTGATTACCGTACAGAGCAGTATTTAATATTAATGTATAGCTGATGGTGTTACTTTGAAGTCGGTTCTTTCCAGCCAATCATGTAGGAGGCAAATCAGTGTGGTATTAAGCCATGTGACCAAGAGGGAGGGTAGGAGACGTGAACCTGCAGGGTTATGGGGATCAGATGAAGCAGTGGGACAGAGTGGAATGCTCTGTGATGTGCCAATGTGGACTCAGTGGGCCAAGTGACCACCTCTGTGCCAAAATTAATGTATAGTTGTTGGATTTAATGAGAAATTAGCTTGGCCAGTCTCAATCCAGGAGCACAGACTGCAAATCCCACAATTTATAGGCCACAGGATGCACTGGTACAATGAGGTAATGGTCAGTCATCCAGTTTACTATTCCAGATTGCCAGCTGAAGTTCCATGTTTTCCTGTTTAACTTTACTTAAGGTTCTCATATAGTCACCAAGTATGACTGCAGCAGATTGTGAACCTGTTTTAGCATTTAGAATGGCCTTTATTCTTAAGATTGACATCTATCCAGAAATCACAGTTGAAATTCCTGATGAATGTCTTTCCTGAGGGCAGGTGAGACTTGGCAAATCTGAAAATGGTGTCTCATAGCCAAGAAACACTCTGTAACCGTGACCCAGTTTCTGTAATTTTGTGTTTTCTCAGCACACTTCCTGAACTCATTAGTTGAGGAATAGGAGTACTGTCCTTCAGCTATTACACCGGTTTTGATACAGAATAAAACTTTATTCTTTTAAACCGGAAATAAAGCTCTCTCTACTCTGTTGTCCCCATCAACATTCCTCTCAGGACAGAGACACCATGGGGTTTGATACAGAGTAAAGCTTCCTCTATGCCATCCTCCATCAAACACCCATTGGTCTGGGACAGCACACGTTTTGATAGAGTAAAGCTCCCTCTGCACTCTCCTAACAAACGTGCCTCAGCCCCGGTCTATGAGGGGTACTTGCTTTTTTTTCCCTTAAACTCCCGGTTATTATTAACTCTGCAGAAGATAGTGAAGATTAAAATTAATCACAGTTTAGAGATGGAAAGTCTTATCAGGGATAGTCAGCATGGATTTGTCAGAGGAAGGTCGTGCCTAGCAAATATAGTGGAATTAAATTTATTTTTGGATGACAGTAGGGTAGTTGATGTAGTTTATATGGATTCAGCAAGGCCTTTGACAAGGTCCCAGATTGGAGACTGATAAAGTAGGTAAAAGTATGTGGAATCTAGGGTAACTTAGCAAGTTGGATCCAAAATTGGCTTCGTGACAGGAGACAGAGGGTGCTGGTAGAAGACTATTTGTCTAACTGGAGGCTGGTGTCTAGTGGTGTACCATAGGGGTCAGTGCTGGGTCCCTAATTGCTTGTGATATTCCTAAACAAATTGGGAATATGGGGAGGGTTGGTAAGTAAGTTTGTGGATGACCCTAAGTAGTTGACAGTGAAGAGGCAGGTGTTAGGTTACTGGAGGGTATAAATAGGTTGGTCAGATGGACAGATCAGTGACCAATGGAGTTTAACCCTGATAAATGTGAGGTGATGCACTTTGGAAGAATGAATAAGACAAAGGAGCATTCATGAATAGCTGGACACTAGGAAGCTCCAGGGAACAGAGGGATCTTAGATGATAGTCCCCAGATCCCTGAAGGTAGCAGGTCTGTTTAATAGAGAAATTAAGATGGTGTACAGGGCACACTTGTCTCTATTAGTCATGGCACAGATTATAAAAGCAGGAAGGTTCTTTTGGAACTTCAGATAGGCCACAGTTGGAGTGTTGTGTGCAGTTCTGGAAGAATGTGATTGCACTAGAGAGGGGGCAGAGGTGATTCATCAGGATGTTGAATGGGGTAGAGCACTATGAAGAGAGGCTGGATACGTTCAGATCCTTCACTTCAGAGTAGAGAAGGTTGAGGAGGGCCTGATTGAAGTCTCTAAGATAATGAGAGACAAAGACAAGGTGAATAGAAAGTAGCTGTTCCCTTTAAGATTAAAAAGGGGGCATAATTTTAATAAGAGGCTGGAGGTTTAGAGGGGATTTGAGGAAAAACCTTTTTCGTCCAGATGGATTGATTGGGGGTCCAGAATGCCCCGCCTGCATAAAATTGGGAAACCTCAAACCCTTTATGTTATGCTCACAGACCTAGTGTGAAAAGTGGGGCTAGTGCAGGTCGTCATATGTTTTTGTGGCAGGACCTCTTCTAGATTGTATGATGTTGAGAGCTGGAGAGGGGTTGTTGGACAGTGAGATACATTAGGTTCACAACTATAAATAGCTGCATTGAGACCTTGTGTGTGTGAAGAATTTTGTCTCGTTTATCTGGACTCGTTTTGAACTTCATATCAATACCCATACTTCCCTCACTCCTTTAACTTGCAGGGACTTAATCGGGCCTCACTTGACTCATTAAATTAATAGTGTGTTTTTGGGCAGGAAGAAATCTTGAATTGATTTTGTAGGCAGTCAGCCATTGCCTGTGCTGAGTGTTAGTATGGCAATGACATTAAGCTCCTGATGTACAGGTGAACCAAAGAAAAGCCTCAGGACACCCCTCCTCCCCCCGAGACAGTTGGCTGAATAACTACAGCTTTGAAAAGGTAATTCCAATAGCATTAAATCAGGGTAGTGAAAAACAAGAGCGGTTCTTAGTGCATGTTTTACCACAGTGTTGGAATATATAAATTACAACAAACTGCCTTTGCAGATCGATGAAATACACAAAGATGGAAGTCGCTCAAACATTCACTCTGCGGAGTAGAGGGAACAATACTGTGCATCAGCCGTGGATGAATTGGTAGCGCACACTCCCCTGAATGAAGAGGTTAAAGGTTCAAATCTCTCTGGTGCATGGAAGTCCAGACTGGCATTCCAGCATGGGAGCCCTGCACTATCAGAGATGCCATTTCTTTACACATTGTATTAAACGGAGGCCCTGTGCCTCTAGTGGATGCGAAAGATGGTCCC
Source organism: Hemiscyllium ocellatum (assembly GCF_020745735.1). Lineage (NCBI taxonomy): Eukaryota > Metazoa > Chordata > Chondrichthyes > Orectolobiformes > Hemiscylliidae > Hemiscyllium > Hemiscyllium ocellatum. The sequence goes on from NC_083414.1 coordinate 65,701,875, forward strand.
CTTTCAAAGATAGGAGAGGAGTTGACTAATCTTCATCCCTCAGTCAATATCACAAAAAGCAGATCACTTTTTTTTGCTGGAGAGTTTGCTGCGTGCTCATTGGCTGCTCATTTCCAACATGGCCACACTGAGCACAGTTTTAACAAGTGCCTCATTAGCTGTAAAGTGCTTAGTGGAGTCCAGTATTTGTGAACAGTTCCATATAGAATCATAACACCCCTAAATGTGGGAATAGGGCATTCAGCCCATTGGGTTTACACAGACTCTCCAAAGAGCTTCCCACTCAGACTCACCTCCGCACCCCCCTCCCCAACCAAACGCTGCATTTCCCAAAGCTAGCCCACCTGGCCTGCACATCCCTGGACCCCATTTAACCAGCACACCAATAGACCATAGGAAGAAACTGGAGCACTCCCGCAGACGCAGAGAGAATGTAAAACTCCAGTCAGTCGCCTGAGGGTGAAATTAAAGCTGGGGCCCTGGCACTGAGGCAGCAGTGCTAACCACTGAGCCACTATGTTGCAACTTTACCTGCATCTACCACTTCCTCTGGCAGTTCATTCCATATACAAGCCACCCTCTGTGTGAAACAATTTCCTCTCAGATCCCTGTTAAATCTTCCTCCTCTCACTTCAAAAATATGCCCTCTAATTTTGAATTCCCCCACTCGATAAAAAGAACCTTTGCTATTCACCTTATCTGTGCCCCTCATGGTTTTATATCGTGTATAAGGTCACCCCTTAACTTCCAGTGGGGGGAAACAAAAAAGTCCCAGCCCCTCCTTATAACTCAAAGCCAGTCCTGGCAAATCTCTTCTGAATCCTCTCCAATCCAAGTTGGGATTTGAAAGCTGAGGGTAGAATTCCAAAATTGAGGCATTGCCGTACGTATGCCAGTGTAGGTAAATGAATATGGGGCATGGAGGCAGTGATGGATGGATGGGACTTGCTGCACCCGAAGGTCTAATCACCCTCCTGTGGAGAGGGGGAGCAGGAGGGTGAGCTCAGAGCTAAAGCCACCTTCGCGCTGATTCTCCAAAGCTACGAACATATGTCTCTCTTGGGAGTATGGAGACCCGGTGGAGAGGCAGATATGAATTGATTGCGAGGAGAAAGTGAGGGCTGCAGATGCTGGAGATCAGAGCTGAAAATGTGTTGCTGGAAAGGCGCAGCAGGTCAGGCAGCATCCAAGGAGCAGGAGAATCGATGTTTCAGGCATGATCCCTTCTTCAGGAATGAGGAGAGTGTGCCAAGCAGGCTAAGATAAAAGGCAGGGAGGAGGGACTTAGGGGAGGGGCCTGGGAATGCGATAGGTTGAAGGAGGTTAAGGTGAGGGTGATAGGCCAGAGTGGGGGTGGGGGCGGAGAGGTCAGGAAGAACATTGCAGGTTAGGAAGGTGGTGCTGAGTTCGAGGGATTTGACTGAGATAAGGTGGGGGGAGGGGAAATGAGGAAACTGGAGAAATCTAGGCCTAACCCTCCAATCACGAGGGATGAACTCCGATTTCTCCAGTTTCCTCATTTCCCCTCCCCCCACCTTGTCTCAGTCCCAACCCTCGAACTCAGCACCACCTTCCTAACCTGCAATCATCTTCCTGACCTCTTCGCCCTCACCCCCACTCCGGCCTATCGCCCTCACCTTAACCTCCTTCCACCTATCGCATTCCCAATGCCCCTCCCCAAGTCCCTCCTCCCTGCCTTTTATCTTAGCCTGCTTGGCACACTCTCCTCATTCCTGACGAAGGGCTCATGCCCAGAACGTTGATTCTCCTGCATGAATTGGTTGCTGCCTGGATTTGTAGACTGGAAAGAGGCAGGAGACAAGGGAGATGTGGAAGAGCAGAGGGGTTAGTGCAGGTAAACAACCATCGATTGGTAGGCAGGTGCAGTCAACATGATTAAAATAATGCTCGGATTCCTGTGCTCAACTGTAGCAAATATCTCTGGAGGTATATTTACTGAATAAACCAATGGGAATGAAATTAAAAACATGTTTAAGATTGTGACGGTGGCTGTCCTTTCAGTTCTTCTATTCAGCCCCCGAACCCCCTATTCTGGTCCACCCCACCCACCCTTCCGTTTTCAAGCAAGCTTGGTGTGTGTCCTTTTTAAAGAAAGAATGAACCGTTGTGAATATCTTTTGTCATTTCTGCATCAGAAAGAGAGGGGGTTCAGATGTTTGGTTCCAGTGACTGCCCTGGCTGATCGATTGATCTGTGCCCAGCGGACTGTGTGATCACCGAGTTGCTCATCTGTGCATTGAATCAGACCAGCAGCAGTGTGTTTGGCAGCTGCTACACCGCTCTGCCAGGTCAGAGGTTAACCTGCACCTGTGTGTATGTGTGTGTGGTTTCTACATCAGGCCCTGTGTCATTGTTCCAATGCTGCCTGTGTTAGCCTGCAGGAAAGCTTTCACTGAAACAGTCGTTGCACGTGTGAATGTGTCTGCATGGAGTAGGCCCTCCATGTGCTGAGAAAACTCCTTTTCCTATCGACAGCGTTGAGTCCTGTCCAGCCCATCTTGGCAGGTTTGCTGTGGGGGCGAATAGTGCATTCTCTACGGCCTAATCAAGCATACTCAGGGTGACCTCTCCATCCACAAATCCAGTCGTCATGGGAACCGCTGCCGCTACGGGGAGTTGAGTGCACGCCTTCTGGTTGGTGCTCCTTCAGTGTTTTCCCCCCCCCCCCCCCTCCCCCGGTCGCCTGAGGTCAGATATTAAACCAGAGAGCCTCTGCCTTCTCGGATAGGTTTTGAAGATTTTCACGTGGAAGATTTTAGAATGTGGAATTCCTCCTTAGTATCAATGAGTCCTCGAACAGCATCACCAAAACAAAGCAAACTCATTGATCTCACTGGAGAATGTGAGAGCTTGCTATGCAAGACTTCATAATTCCTAAGTTACAATAGCCTTGGCACTTCCAAATATCAATGCCTCTACTTCCTCAGTAGGCTAAGGAAATTCAACATGACCATAAGGATCCTCCCCAATTTTTATAGACGTATCATAGAAAGCATTCTATCTGGATGCATCACAGCTTGGTAAAGCAATTGCTCTGCCCAGGACTGAGAGAAGCTAGAGAGTTGTGCACACAGCCCAGTCCATCATGCAAGTCAACCTTCCATCCATCGACTCCATCAATGCTTCTCTGCCTTGGAAAGGCGGCCAATATCATGAAAGGTCGCTCCCACCCCAGTTATAATCTCTTCCAGTCTCTTCAGTCAGGCGGAAGATACAAACGTACCAACAGATTCAAGAACAGCAACTTCCCTGCTATTATTAGACTTCAGAATGACTTCATTAGACTCTCAAATTTCAAATCTAATGTCGATCTTTTGTGCACCTTCTCTGCAGCGATAACTTTGTATTCTTTGCACTGTTCAATCGCCCTTTGATCTTTTTGGTATGATCTGCCTGTATCTCACACAAAACAAAACCTTTCACTGTACTTAGGTACATGTGACATTAATAAAACAAATGAACTCCAGAATTGTTCTCAGGTTGTGCAAAATGCTATGGAAAATCTTCCTTTAGTTGCTCTGATATATAAGTAAAAATCGCATTTCTGGTTTCCTTGGGCCTCATCTCTCTTCTCACCCACCTCTTCCCACCAGTCCTGAGAACTCACCCAATTGCCTATCTTCAACGCGTGACTACATTGTGGGTGTTCTTTTTTTTTGGGAAGAAAGGCAGAGGGTGACAGAGGAGCCAGTTGTTTATGTTCCCAGAGTTATAGACCAGATGAAACTCCCTCAAAATATAGTGAGGAGACAGCCTAGACCCCCAACATTTTCTTATTTTTAAAGATAAGTGTCAGGCATTGTTTTTTGGATGCATTTCAATTTGTATAACTGTCAGGCTTGAAGCAAAGCATACTTTATTCTTACCCTATAGTTAAAATACAAACGGAAGAAAGAAGAATTGGAATAACAGTAACTGCTCAATATAATAATATCTCAAAAACATACCCTTGGTAAAAACAAATTCAGTAAAATAGATGGTCTCACATGTAATTCTCTAGTTCAAGAGAAAAGAACCTTTTTGAGAAAACTCAGAGAGAGACAGACAGAGAGAGGGGGGTAAAACTCAAGTGTTTTGCTATAGTGGGGGGAGAGATATATAGCAGCTTCCAAACCTCAATAGCTACAGGAAGTTAAACTAAAATCCTGGTTCTGTGTGAGCGTAATCCCACCCCTTCATGCTGCTTCTATTGTTCCAACTTTTTTTAAAAACCTCAAGGCCTGACAACTGTTTACTTTATTGGCTTGGAACAGGCCATTCTGAACTCAAACTTCTCTCCACAAGAAAATCCAGGACAAAATACACCTCTTAAAGCCATAGTATCATCATCGCCTTCCCCCTCCCCGTACAGGTTCAGAGGGAATATTGGTGCTCACCCTGTGGATGTGCTATATGCCACTGCAAAGATACGCCAAGGAAGGAATGTTATTTCTCCTGGAAAATGTCACCAGAGGGTTTTGTTCATTCCCTCTTCAATGTGGTAATGTAACAGAAAGAATATGTGACGTAGAAAAAATATTTTTTTTTAAAAAAGGCAGTTCAGTGTATGCTGGCTGATCCTCTCCCCACCCTCCAGCTTTTGCTGTCTTACCTCTGGAGCATGTTTTAGTGGTGATCAAGTGTATCTGCCTCTCCCATTATGCCACCTTTTCTTTCCAGCAGGGAGTTCCAGAAACACACCATCTTCTTGGATGAAAGAAATCCCACCTCTCGGCCTTCCACCGTTTATGAACCTTTTGACTATTGCAACGTCTGCAGGTGGAAGTAGCTTCTTCTAACCCAGCTCCTGTAACTTTGTGCTTTAAGTTAAGTCTTCCCTCGGCCTCTGCCTGAGGAAGACAAATTCAGCCCTTGCCTCATCTTTCTGTAGAGGTAACAATCATCTGTCCCTTCTAAATCCTGTCTGTGCCCCTACTATTGCAGTCCCATCCTTCCTGTACTATAGTGAACAGAACTACGTGCAGTACTGCAGCTGTGTCCCAACCAGTATGACACCCCCCGAAACTCTAGCTAACAGCAGTGGGTAATGCTGGAAATACTCAGCAGCCCATGCAATATCTGCAAGTCTTTACAGATGCTGCTAACCAGCTGAATTTTCCCAGTATTTTCTGCTTTCCTTTCAAAATTCCAGTATTTGCAGAATTCCAGTTTTGTAAAATATCCCATATTTGTTCTTAACCATTTTTTGTCTACCTATGCCATTCCCATCTGTGGACGCACATTTTAAGTACCCACTGTTCCCGTACACTTCTCTGTATCCTCCTATTTATTGTTTATTCCCTGTTTGCCCCCAAATACATAATCTCTCACTTCTTCTCTAGTTTGAATTTCATTTGTTACTTTTCTGCCTACCTGACTAGTCCATTTGGAATCTCCCTGGAGCCTTCAGTTTTTTACCTGCCTATCAACCACGTCATTTGCTTTTGTAATTCCTGGTTCAATCGTGCATTCTGCCAATAACCATAATCTACAATAACCCTTGATCTCCACCTTGACCAGTAGGGATGCTGAGCCCTGCAAATCTCCAGTGGAACTAACCTTTGGTGAAAGACGCCTCCTTTGACCATAAGCCTTTGCTTCCTATGACTTGAACCCCATGAACATAGTAATTTGACCATTCTGTTGTTTGGAACCTTGTCCATAGCCTTACTCAAACCTATGTAGAACATAGCAGACACAGTACCTTCTTCAACTTCCCAAATTGACTCCTCATAAATAAAATCAAGATACCAAACACAACCTTCCTTTTACTTATGTATGCAGACTCACCTTGAATACCCATGCCTCCTTTTTTTTTCAAAACCCAAGGTCATGTAGCATTAAGGTTACGATCTTGTAAAGATTGCATCTCTTTGTTTTGTTTTTGATGCTGGATTAAAATGGGAGAAGTGAGGACTGCAGATGCTGGAAACCCGAGTCTGGATTAGAGTGGTGCTGGAAAAGCACAGCAGGTCAGGCAACATCCAAGATGCAGGAAAATCGATGTTTCGGGCAGGAGCCCTTCATCAGGACCCGATGAAGGGCTTTTGCTCGAAACGTCAATTTTCCTGTTCCTCGGATGCTGCCTGACCCGCTGTGCCTTTCCTGCACCACTCTGATCAGAATTGGGACAACTCTGCAGTCTTGGTAACATCTTTGCAAAGCTTTTCTGCACTCTTTTTCCAGTTTAGTAACATGCTTCCTATAACAGGGAAACCAGAACTGTACTCCAAACGTGGCCTCACCAATGTCTTGTACAGCAGCAACATGACATCCCAACTTGTATTCTCAGTGCTCTGACCAATGGAGGCAAGTGTGCCAGATACTGCCTTTGCACCTTGTCTACCTGTGGCACCACTTTCAAGGATCTGTAAACCTGACCCCCCCCCCCCCCCCCCCCCCCCCCCCCCCCCAGTCTCTCTGTTTGACAACACTACCCAGGCCCTACCATTAACTGTGTAAGACCTGCTGGGATTCTCAAAAGGCCAGAATCCAGATGCGTGCAGAGAGCTGACAGGCTGGTGGCTGCGTGAGATGATCGAGGCAGGGGTGCCATGTTGGGGGAGATTTTAAAATGAGGCGTGGGCAGCACAGGTTCGGATGAGCAAGTCTACAGAGGGTAGAATGTAGGAGGCCAGTCTGGACTCTGTTGGGTCACTCATGCAGCACCAAAGAAGAGTCCCAATCAACAGCTGCTCATATTCTCCCTCGATTTCCCTGCTTAATTCTGGTCTCCTTTCCCACTTCTGAAATAGTGCTGAGTAACGTGTCAAAGTGATGTGATAAGGAGGTGACGTTGTCACCAGAACTGGCCTTGGATCACAGCATCCCTCAGGGAAGCCTGTGATGCACTAAGCTGTCTACTCTGTTTTCCTGTAAATTGATTCCTCCTCTAGGTTCCTCAAAGCAAGCCTGATGTTGCTCCTGACTGTTCCATTGGACTCAAGGCCACAGTCGGTTCTCAGTCAGTGTTACTGTGATGATGGTGTAGGTCACTACAATTTGGTCTCTGCCTCCTGAGGCCAAAGAGTTGGAAACACTGACTGTGATTGGAGTTTCCCGATGACAGTCCAGGGACCCTGCTGATGAGGGTGCACATGATGGATCTGGGCTGTGATAAGCCCATGGTCAAGTGGTCTGTGGAGCACAGAGTAGATCACTGCCTGTTAACCTTGTAGGAAGGAACGGTGTTTGACTGAGGTGCCGGGGGTCCACTGTGGAGCAAGGACTTAGCAAAACCCATTACATCCCAGGGGCTGATGGGAAAGAAAGGGGTAAACCTAAAGGCTACATCTGATAACCTTTTGTTTTTGTTTGGATGGAGGGGGTTATTTAGCCATAATGGGGTTTTAAGGGCAGGGCGATGGCGACATGTTTTGTTGACTGTCTGAATCCGATATAATTCCGAGAGATCAGTCTTGTTGCTTGGGGAGAAAGTCTTGGGTTATCATCCCGCTGTCGAGTATTGTGCATATAATCGAGCCTGACACTTTCCAGTGCAGCATTGAGGGAGTGATGTCTAATATTTGTTCCTTAAATGACACACACAGCCAGATGAACTGGTCACGTTTACATTGTGATTAATGGGAGCTTCCTGTGCACAAATTGGCTGCTCGATATCATCCTCTTTAAACACTTTGATACATCCTCAGACTTTTGAAAAAAGTCATAGAGTCCAACAGCACAGAGGCAGGCTCTGTGGCCCGAAATGTCGCTAACCTCATTTCCCTGTCATATCCTTCTCAACCTTCCTGCCCATGTATTTGTCCAAATGCCTTTTAAATGTTGTTAATGTACCTGCCTCAACGACTTCTGCTGGCAGCTCATTCCATATACATACCACTCTGTAAAACAAAAAGTTGAACCTTGGGTTCCCTTGTTTTCTTTTCTCAACTAAACTTAAGTTGATGCCCTCTAGTCTGCGATTCCCCAATCCTGCGAAAAGACTGTGTGCATTAACTCTATCCATGCCTCTCATAGTCTTTATTCACTTTTATAAGATCCCCCCCTTAGACTCCTAAGTTCTAAAGAAAAAGGTCCTAGCTTGTCCAACCTCTCCCTGTGGTGGCCAGGTGGTTGGCGTGCTGGCTCAGTGGTTGGCATGGTGGCTCAGTGATTAGTACTACTGCCTCACAGCAACAGGCACCCAGGTTCAATTCCCGCCTCGGCTGACTGTGTGGAGTTTGCACATTCTCCCAGTGTCTGTGTGGGGTTTCCCCTGGGTGCTTTGGTTCCCTCCCACAGTCACAAAGATGTGCAGGCTGGGTGAATTGGCCGTGCTAAATTGCCCATAGGGAAGTGGGTCTGGGTGGGTTACTGTTCGGGGGGTTGGTGTGGACTTATTGTGCTGAATGGCTTGTTTCCACACTGTAACTCAGATCCTTGAGTCCTAGCAACATCCTTGTAAACTTTTTCTGCACTCTTTCCAGTTTAATAACCTCCTTCCTCTAGCAAGGTGACCAAAACTGATCAATGCCATCTATCTGAACACACACACACATCTCTGCTTCCCTGCCTTACTGAGTCATTTCTTTCTCTTTTCCCCATCAGAAATCCGAGCCCAGTTGGCGGAGCAGCTCAAGTGCCTGGAGCAGCAGTCGGAATCCCGCCTCCAGCTTCTTCAGGATCTGCAGGAATTTTTCCGCAGGAAGGCAGAGATTGAGGTGGAGTACTCACGGAGCCTGGACAAACTGGCAGAAAGATTTGCAGCGAAGATCCGCAGCTCCAAGGAGCACCAGCAATTCAGGTATGTCAGCTTTCATACTCGCTCTCTGACCCTGTCGCACTTTGACCCTTTGATGTTCAATGACGTGGTTAAGCGAAAGACAGGATACAGATGTTAGGAGGTGGAATTATAGAAACATAGAATCTCTACATCAAGTCCACATTGACTCTCCAAAGAGCATCCCAGTCAGATCCACGCCCCCTACCCAATCCCTGTAACCCTGCATTTCACATGGCTACCCCACCTAGCCTGCACATCCCTGGATACTATGGGGCAATTTAGCATGGCCAGTCCACTTAACCTCAACATCTGTTAATCTGGGAGGAGACCCACACAGACTTGAGAATGTCCAAACTCCACACAGACTGTTGCCCGAGGGGGGTATCGAACCCGGGTCCCTGGCGCTGTGAGGCAGCAGTGCTAACTACTGAGCCACTGTGCTGTCCCAGTTATGGGGAGGAATGACTTGGTAGAACAATGGTTGAGAGGCACCAAGCTTGGGCTGTTGAAGGAAATTCTATTGAAGGGGGACTGAGGCACTGGGAAGAGCAATGAAATATATAAAAAAAACTTTTGCCTTCAGGACCAGCGCCTGGAACATAGGATTTGAAGCTTAAGGATTCAGGCTAAGATATGGGTAACTCGTTCCCAGGTATCCATTTTTCATTATAAAATGTTTGAGGCATTTGAGGGGAGGCAGAGTTTAAGTGTACAATTCCATTGGACCAATAATCCAGAACCCCAACCTCATGTCCTGATGAGACACATTTAAATCCCATCATGGTGAAATTTGAATTTAATAAAATCCTAGCCTAACAGTGACCACTGTCGATCGTCATTTTAATTTTAAAACTCATCTGGTTCACTCATGTCCTTTTAAGGAAGGCAATCTTCTGACTTTACCTGGTCTGACCTATAAGTGACTCCAGTAACATATGTGCCACACAGATTGCCAGGCAATGACCATCATCAAAAAAAGACAATCCTCACCACTGCCCTCGGACATTCAATTATGGAACCATCACTGAATCCTCTCCTATCAACATCCTTGGATTTATCATTGACCAGAAACTCAACTGGATTTGCTGTATAAACATAGTGACTACAAGTGCAGTCAGAGCCTGGGAATACTGTGGTGTGTAACTCACCTCCTAAATCCCTGTCCACCACCGACAAGGCATAAGTCAGGAGTGTGATGGAATACTCTCCACTTGCCTGGATAGGTGCAGCTCCAACAACACTCGAAGCTTGACACCATCCAGGACAAAGCAGCCCCTGCTTGATTGGTATTACATCCACACCCTCCATCACCAGTGCTCAGTAGCAGCAGTGTCACTATCTACAAGATGCACTGCAGGAAGATCCTCAGACGGCACCTAAATTCATGACCACTTCCATCCAGGTGGATAAGGGCATTAGATACGTAGGAATGCCGCCACCTGCAAATTTCCCCTCCAAGCCATTCACCATCCTGGAAATATATCGCCATTACTTCACTGTCAGTGGGTCACAATTCTGGAATTCCCATTTTAATGGCATTGTGGGTCTACCTACAGTAGTTCACTAAGGCAGCTCACCCCCACCACCTTAAGGGCAACTAGGGACGGGCAATAAATGTTGGCCCAGACTGTGATGCTCATGTCCCATGAGTGCATTTAAAAATAAAACTGATGGCAATGTGGTAGACTCTTAACTGCCCGCTGAGCATTTATAGGGAGGGTTTAGGGATATAGTGATATTTTTTTTTAAATGACCAGTACCGGGTCAATTGAACTTTCAACTTATCGACTTGAACATGAGGGAAAGATCATTGCAAGTATCAGGAAGAGATGACAGAATTGTTGGTGTGAGAGATGGAACTGTTGGAGAGGTACTGTAAGACCTCTTGTTGGAGCTGGAATGGTGTGGAGGCACGTTTGCATCAAAGAGACCGACATACCAGGTCGGTGAGTGAGAGTGAGCGCCGTTTGGGAGCTTTGCAGTACGTTCAGCACATGTTGTGCCTGACCTGAAGCTGTCACAATGCTGACAGGACAAGAAGGTGGCTCAGTGCCAGCACAGGGTCTGCCTGAAGCCTTTTGCGAAACTGTATCCATACCAGGTCTACTTAATGCCTGTGCTGCAGAGAGAAACGCATCATTCTCACATATCACCTCCAAAATACGGGCCTTCCCTGAGTCCCTGGAACTTCTGATTAATTATGTTTTGCCATTGAGAGCTCTGGGAACGCTGTGGAGAGCTGTTACATCACGGAAGAGAGTACGTTCATGTGTCTCCACTACTCAATGTAGGTCCCTATCCCCAGCTCGGCGATTGCACATCAGTCATTTCTCAGGTTTCCCAGCCTGTTAGTTTTCAACTTTGTAAGCTCAGAGTTGAGCACAGACACCACTTTGACGTGTTAAAAAAAACCCTGCCAATATTACATACACTTTATAACACAGAAATGAGAGGGTGTGCGTGTATGTATTTGTTTAGTATGGAACTCTCCTCTTTTCAGTCTTAGCCAAGGTATAAAGAACCAGCACTCGCCCAACTCCTGAACTGTAAATTCCTGAGCGTCCTTTCTGTGTGCTCTTCATAGTGACACTTTTGAGAACCTTACACACAGTATGCCATTCCACTCCCTTAAAAGTGTGGAGACCCACCTGTTTGGTTCAATTTGTCTGACCAGTACATTTTGGGCAGAATTTTGCTTGAATCCATATCTTTGCCAAATGTACCCAACTCCCAGATGGATGGAAGATGAGAAAAATTGACTCAATTCATGGCCGTTTGGCCCATCTGGCCTATGTTGGTGTTTTAGGTAAGACACCAGCCACCTCACACCTCTCTTCATCCAAGAATCTTAACGTGATTCTATATGATCTTCTGCTCCTTACCATGATCTTCATGATTCTCATCATCTACCTAATATTTATTTATTTGGTGTTGAATTCAGTGCTGCCATACTGTTTGAGCAGTGTTACTGATCTTAAAGAACACGGAAATAGACCCTTTTGGTCCAACTCGTCTACACTGACCAAATTACCCATTGGAGCAATAGTTTTTCCATATAGAATGAACACACTCCTGGCTATTAATTCAGGCTTTTCAGTTTGAGTGGACCAAAGATACCACCCTCCGTTCAGGATGTGGTGAGGGTCTTTCTGGTTGTTTTCTCAAAAGGCTAGCAGGGTGATAGCAACCAGAGAGTACCAAGGCCCCTGGTGCCATTCATAGGCAGCCTGGCAAGGGTCAAGAATCAGGCTTAAAGTCTAGTAACACCAAGAAATAAAGACACATTTTCATTTCAGCGCTGTCAAGCCAATGAAAACTACATGAAGTCAGGACTCTTGGAACCTATAACATTCTAATGGACCAGACAGGGTACATGTGTTCACAGAGAAGTCTGGAACCAGGGGTCACAGTTTAAGGATATGGTATAGGCCAAGCAGCTCTTTGGTGAAAGAGATTGGTGAGCCTTTGGAATTACCTCTGTAACAGAAAGTGGTTAAGGCAAGAACATTAAATGTTTTCAAGGTTAGGTGGACTGGTCATGCTAAATTGCCCAGTGTTCAGGGACGTGTAGGACAGTGGAGATGCAGGGCTACAGGAGATAGGGTAGCTTTGGATGGGATGCTCTTCAGAGGGTCACAGTGGACTTGATGGACTGAATGGCCTGTTTCCACACTGTAAGAATTCTTTGATTCTATGAAATGAGTTTGATGTAGCTTAGGGCTAGGCACATCGAAGGGTTACAGGGAGCAAGCAGGAACCGAGAACTGAGTTGGACAAATTGGCTGTGATCAGGACGAATGGTGGAGCAGGCTGAATGAAAACAGGAGGAGTAAGCTAATGTTTCTGTGTAACATTGGAAACACAGCAGCCAATTTACTCACAGCAAGCAGTACAAGCAATGAGCAGCCAATTTTGTTTTGAAGGGTAAATATTGATTTGGAGAACTCCATTGCTCTTCCAGTTAGTGCCATGAGGACTTAGCGTTTGCCTGAATGTTTGTTTTATCTGAAAGAGTCTCCAGCTGACACTTCCTCTGTGCTGCACTGGCATGCCTGTCTGTGTGAGGGAACTCATGGGGCCAGAATAGAACATTGACCCACAACCTCCTGGCTCCCAGGCAAGGTGTTACGCACTCGGGCAGTAGCGCTGTGACAGCCTCTGAACATCACGGGAAGCCAGAATAAAATGGAAATGGGACGTGCGTATATTGTGCACCGAAGCAGAACTGCATCTGGTGCTGTGTCTCATTTTCCTCTCTGCAGTGCAGGGAGCTGTCCATGTGATAGACAGACAGATGCACACTCTCCTCCTCGAGAAGGTCACTCATCTGGAAATATAACCCTTCTGTTTGGAGAGGGATGGTAAACAAGCAAGGGGAAAGAGGTAATGAGTGGGAATAATCATCAGGCTTGCAGTTTTTTCTTTAACGACAGCAGTGTCAGTGGCAGTCTGTAATTGTGAACAGCATTAATTTGGGATGTTTGGAGTTAAACCTCTCTCCCAGCTCCATACAGAGAGACAGCATCTGGAAGATATTACCCCCATCACCCCTCCACCATCCCCACCACCAAACCAGGGTGGTGGTGGGGGAGGGGTAGTTGGAGGGGACATCTTGGGTCATCACATGACCTGTGTGTCTGACGGCACACCAGGCCAAACAGCTCCAGCCAGTGGGAGGCAGCATTACAGAGCAACATGTCCGAGAGAGAGAGAGAGATGTGCCTAGCATAGGGTGAGAGTCAGGGAATGAGAGAGAGAGAGAGAGACAAAAGGTATGTATGAGGGAGAGTGAAGATCTCTGTCTAGCATGGGGATGAGTGGAGGGAATGAGAGCAAGAGAGGGTGTGTAAGTGTGTGTGTGTGGGAGAATGGGGGGAATGAGAGAAAGAGAAAGGGGATGATGTGTGTGTGAGAGAGAGAGAGAGAGAGATCTCCATCTAGCAAGGGGGGAAATGAACAGAAAGAGGTTGCATGTATGTGATGGGGTGCTTAGAGAGGCGGGTGTATATGGGAGGTTGTTTGTGAGAGAAAAAGAATGTGTGTGTCAGTTGGTCAATACTGGGAGTGTGTGTGCTGGACACCTGGATATTCCAATAATTGTTTCCACATTGTAGATGGCAATCTGTGTATGGGGACCCTGCATAATCCTCAAGTTAGCAAACTCCAAGGGAATTTCCTAGGAAAGTGAAGATTCCTCAGAATTTGGAACTCTCTTTGAATTGGAGAGTTCCACTGCAGCCCACTTACACAAATAACAATCTCGTCAACTCCTGGGTTACTTTTTAAAAGCTCCCCTCCCCATCCCAAGGTAGATAGATGTGGGTCCTGGCTCCAGTGAAGTCACAAGTCAAAGCCCTCACCACTGCTTCTCTCCCAGCCTCTCCACATTCTGGGTGCAATTTACAAATCTTAAAGTGGGTTCACGGGGTGGGGATGAAGGTTTAGGAAATACTGGGACAGATTGACAAGGGCTGTGGAAGAAGAGGTGGAGGGGGTGGATAGTTGGGGATGACTCCATGCTTGAATCGATTGTTTGGCCTGTCACACCCAATCCTTTCTTAGCCGCCTCTTTTGTCCGGTGCTTTTGAGGAATTGTGGCCTCAAACAATTTTCTTGGCTATGTCATTATTGTCAAAAAGGGTGCTGCTGGAAAAGCACAGCTGGTCAGGCAGCATCCGAGGAGCAGGAGAGTCGACATTTCGAGCATAAGCTCTTCATCAGGAATGTTGAATTCCTGAGTTCAGAATTCCTGATGAAGAGCTTATGGTCAATGTCGACTCTCCTGCTCCTCGGATGCTGCCTGACCAGCTGTGTTTTCCCAGTACCACAGTTTTTGACTCGGTTGATTAAATTAGATTAGATTGCTTACAGTGTGGAAACAGGCCCTTCGGCCCAACAAGTCCACACCGACCCGCCGAAGCGCAACCCACCCATACCCCTACATTTACCCCTTACCTAACACTACGGGCAATTTAGCATGGTCAATTCACCTGACCTGCACATCTTTGGATTGTGGGAGGAAACCAGAGCAAACCCACGCTGACACGGGGAGAACATGCAAACTCCACACAGTCAGTCGCCTGAGTCGGGAATTGAACCCGGGTCTCAGGCGCTGTGAGGCAGCAGTGCTAACCACTGTGCCACCGTGCCGCCCACCACTGGAGGTTCTCCAGCATCTGCTGTCCTCACTTTCTCCCTCTGTCATCATTGGGAGCAGGTCTGTCCTTTGGTGAAGTTTGTGAACAAAAAGAAAAATCAAACCATATTCGTCAAAATGAAAAAAAGTGCCAATGAAAAAAAAAGAAACCACTGCAAAAACTGTGGACGCTGGAAATCCGAAACAGAAACAAATTGCTGCAGAAACTCAGGAGGTCTGGCAGCAACTGTGAAGAGAGAAGCAGAGTTAACATTTCGAAAGTCCAGTGACCCTTCCTCAGAAGCAAAGTGCCAGTCTTGGCTTGGCGATATCATTGGAAATCTGAGACATAAAACATATTGCTGGAGAAACTCAGCAGGTCTGACAGCATCTGTGAAGAGAAAGCAGAATTAGCTTTTCCGATCCTGCACCTCTTTATGCAATATAATATGATACAATACAGCACAGGAACAGGCCTGCCAAGCCTGCTCTGATTCCTAGTCCTTATTTTAGACCCACTACTATTGCCCCGTGCAATATCTAGTCCTCTGTTCACCTCCAGTTCATGTGTCTATCGAGCTATACCTTAAAAGTTGTTAATGTGCCTGCATTCGCCACCTCGTCTGGCAGTACACTCCAGGCACCCTTCACCCTCTGTGTGATATATTTTCCTTGCACTTCTCCCCTGAACATTCCCCCTCTCACCTTGAATCTGTGCCCTCTTATAGTTGACCTTTCTACTCTGGAGAAAAGCCTCTGACTATCCACCCTATCTATGCCCCTCATAATTTTGTAAACATCTGTCAGCCTCCATCTTTTCAGTAGAGTTTATCTATAAAACCTCTCATAAAAGCCTCCAGACCAGGGGACTTCCCAGTAAAAACCTCCTCTGCACCCTCGTCAAAGCATCCACATCCTTCTGATAGTATGACAACCAGAACTAGAGGCAACATTCCAAATGTGGCCAAACTAAAATTGCTGTAACATAACTTGCCAACTTTTATATTTGATGCAATGCTGATGATGGCAAGCGTGCTGTCTGCTTTCTTGACCACCATCGGAACAGTTCTGAACCCAAATTTTGATTTTCCCACAGATGCTGTCAAAGCAGCAAGGAAGTTACCTCTAGAGTTCTGGTCATTATTACCCCCTCAACAAACATTCGATTATTGGGTTACCATGTCAACCGGAACCTAACCTAAAACTGACAGATCAATAACTGACTTTCACATTTTCATACCTCGGAGTCCAGTGCTTTCTTACATTCCCAGTTTGTGTATTCGAGACAGCTTTGATTAGCTTTCTCCACTGCAAATAGCTGGCAAATTAACTGAAAGATGCAATTCATTTGAAAACGAGTGGTCACATGTGCACTGTAGTCACCAAGCCTTTATCAGCTTGGTAAATGGAAGGAACTGACATTCATCTGCACATTGGAATGAGTAAACAATCAGTCTACAGCGAGTACCTTGGAGCTTGCACTGAGCTACCTGACATTATAGGTCATGTTGCATCAAGCAGAGAGCAATGCACCCCATCCTCCGAGAGCCCAGGAGATAATGTGAGCACTGAAAGGGAGCAGACAGGTTAAATTGTTCACAAAGATTTATTTTTGCTATTTGCAGAGCCACAGTTGGCTGGTGAAATTTGATGTAAAGGTCTGGAAGCTCTGTGTGAATCAGTAAATCATCAGGATTCCCCTTGCATTATGTGACCATATTAACTCTGCCTATATCTCACCTGATGCATTCCTGTCTCACCACTAAATCTAATGAGCCTGAATATCCCTCAAACCCATTGTAACTCACCCCCATTTCAATTATTTATCTCCATCTCCCAGTTCTGCAGCTACACTGACTGATCTATTTGTCTCTTCTTGCTTTTATCTAACTGTAATAAGGAGATAAAGCTGGGGGAAAATGGGTCATTAGAACCTTAATGAAATTTTAGAAGTTTAGAAAATCCCAAGGGGCATGTATAAGGTGAAGTAGCCAAGATCTTGCCCCCAGGGTAGGGGAGTCCAAAACTAGAGGGAATAGATTCATGGTGAGAGGGGAAAGGTTTAAAAGGGACCTAAGGGGCAACTTTTCCATATGTATATGGAATGAAGCTGCTAGAGGAAGTGATGGAGGCTGGTACAATTACAACATTTAAAAGGCATCTGAATTGATGCACGAATAGGAAGAATTTAGAGGTATTTGTGTCAAATGCTGGCAAATGGAACTAGATTATTTTAGGATATCTGGTTGGCATGGACGAGTTGGACCGAAGGTTCTGTTTCCATTGCTGTACATCTCTATGACTCTAATAGATGGATGAAGATGTAATATAGAAGCATCCAGTCTTGAAGAAAGTGTTAAAGAATAGGTACCGCCCAGTGACCACCATGTTTGAATTTTTAAATAGCTCACTAACTAGAGACTGAGCTAATTCAATGCATTAATTTAGTCCATAACAGTTCCTAGCACATTGTATCCCATCTGTGTTGTGTGTTTGGATGATTAAGCTTTCGGTTAATGCCCATTCTCTGGAGAATGCTGGACCTATGTGGCCTTTATCAAGGGGAAAGGGAAGGTTTTTGGATGACGCCGTTCAGTGAAACTGCAGTTGGTACGGGCTCTCGTTTTTCTGTTTAAGATCTGCCTCTTCACAAATATCCTCTTCACTCTTAGGAAAGAGCAACATCTCCTCTCCCCAGTGAACTGCTGGTACCTGGTCCTCAACCAAACCCGTCGAGAGAGCAAGGACCATGCCACACTAAATGATATCTACACAAACAACATCATTGTCCGCCTAATGCAGATCAGTGAAGATGTGATCCGGCTCTTCAAAAAGGTCAGCTTCAATCTTTTGGTAATTCAAGATTGAATTGTGGCATTGTTTCATTGTGATGCTTGTTATAGTGTGCCCAGAGGGGAGAGCCCCTGAGCTGGGGCTGACATTTGTCTTTTCTGGCTCTTTTTGTTAAATGTATTTCCTTGCAAAATGTATGCTGAAGATCTTGGAGTGCTGACAGATTCCATTATCCTTTCAGCTCCTGTGTGGATGTATCTGTGTTGATGGAGACACCACTTGATAATATCCACATCATCAGACCTGACACATTCTGTGCCCCAGGAGCTAACTCATTCACTGCCTAATATGACATGGTTTTCATTGACCATTTCTTGACTTTTATTGCTTTCTTGCTAAGGGGAATTGTTCTGTGTTTAGCAATGAGTCCATCAGCAAGATCATTGGGAGCTCAGTTTGAGGGAAATGTGGGGAGAGGAGGGGAGTCCTCAATTTGGGCTAGAATCCTTGTCTGCCCAGTTAGCTTCACCCAAGGTAGCAACACCAAGGTGCCCACCAGTAACAAACTTGCCCATAGCCCAGGTTGAGTTCACAGAAGGTACTTGGGCATCAGTAGATCTTGAGAATGGAGATGGATGGGCTTTGGAAGGTAATTTCAGTGTGTGTGACATGGGGGAGAGTCAGGGTCACATCATCATCAACAGCCTGAATTGATATAGCATCCTTTTTAAGTAATAAAACACCCCAAGGCACTCTGGCATGATACAACACACTAAGACACTGAGCCACATAGTTAATAACTACTTAATATTGATGAGAGCTTTGAACGGCAGAAGAGTTGAGATGAGTGTGAAGTCCGTAGTGTTACAGAGGTGTAAGTAAGTGGTCACAACGGTTACTGTAAATATGGGACTGAAACCTCATCTTGGGCTGTGGCTGCATGACCATCCATTTGTAGCAGATTTTACAACATATGGGTTTACAGTTTCAGTTTAAACTTTGGCCAAGTTAGCGAGTTTGGTGAAGATTAGTAGCTCAGGTTGACGTTCTGGATGCAAGTTTCCTTGCTGAGCTGGAAGGTTCAGCCAAGTTCTCAAAAAGCTGACTTGTCCATCTTCTCATTACTGATATTCTCCAGGAATGTATATTACAGGGTTTTTAATTCACTCCTGGGATGTTGGCATTGTTGGCTGGCCATCATTTTGTCCTTCATTCTTCCCATGAGAAGGTGGTGGTGAGCTGCTTTCTTGAACCACTGTACTTGAAAACGTACTGTACTTTGACCCCCAATATCCTTCGGGAGGGAATTCCAGGGCTCTGACCCAGCAACAGTGAAGGAATGGTAATATATTTCCAAGTCATAATAGTGAGTGGCTTGGAGGGAAACTTGAAGTTGGTGGTGTTCCTATGTATCTGCTACGATTGTTCCTCTAAATGGAGGTGGTTGTGGGCTTGGAAGATGCTACGCAAAGATCTTTGATGAATTTCTGCAGTGCATCTTGTTGATCATACATGCTGCTACGACTGAGCATCGATAGAGGGAGTGGATATTAGTGGGTGTGGTGCCAATTAAGTGGGCTGCTTTGTTTTGGATGGTGTCAAGTTTCTTGAATGCTGTTGGAGCTACATTCATCCAAGCAAATGGGGAGTATTCAGTCACAGTCTTGACTTGTGCCTTATAGATATTTGGATGGCTTCGGGGAGTCAGGAGGTGAGTTATTTGCCACAGGATTCCTAGCCTCTGACCTTCTTCTGCAGCTCCAGTATTTATTTGGCTGATCCAGTTGAGTTTCTAGTCAATGGTGACCCTCAGGATGTTGGTAGTGGTGGGGGTTCAGTGATGGTAACACCATTGAATGTCATGGGGCAGTGGTTAGATTATCTCTTCTTGGAGATAGTCATAGCCTGGCATGTGTGTGGTGAGAATGTTACTAGCCATTTGTTAGCCCAAGCCTTGCTATTGTTCAGATCTTGTTGCATTTACACATGGAGTCATAGAGTCACGCAGCACAAAAACAGACCCTTCGGTCCAACTGTTCCATGCCAAACATAACCCCAAAAATAAACTGGTCCCATATGCCTGCTCCTGGTTCATATCCCTCCAAACCCATGGACTGCTTCAGTATCTGAGCAGTCCAGAATGGTGCTAAACACATTGGGCAATCGTCAGCGAATATCCCCACTTCTGACTTGGAGTAAATCTTCCTCTGCACTGTCCCCCATCAAGCGCTCATACAAGGATAGGGACAGGACAGGGTTAAGTACAGAAAATAGTGCCTACAAACATTTACAGTATAGCACGGGGTCCATCCACTTTCTTAACATTACACAAGGAGCCAGAATGTCAATCTCAGAAAACTTGCCCCATTGTGTGACATTGTCTGTTTCTCTTGCCTGCTATCAGATGTACTTGAGATTTGGTTACAGAGAATGGTGATTTTTTTTAACTGAGTGAGTGTTTATCTATTTCACAGGGGGGTCTTAAAGGCAGGAGGGCTAGGGAGCTAAAGAGCGGACTGGCCTCTCAGGAGGCTGAGCTGAATTGAAGCTGCAGCCAAACCTAGTGTTAATCTCCCTCACTGGGAGCACGTAATTGGGAGGTAATCAGCCTGAGGCCATCAGCAACTCCACTATCACTACATCTGTGACTTGACAGCTGAGATACTGCTTCCACCTCGACCACAGAGCCCAGGATTGGTGATTCTCAGCTTTATTTGTTTAGCTTTTCTGAACAGATGACTGAACACCATCAGGGTCAGCATTAATGTGCTACTTTGCAAATAATGGGATCTGTTACGCATTTCAATCCAGTCCCTCACTAACAGCTGCATTGTTCCCTGAATTCTTCTCTTGGCAAGCTTTAAGGCAGCACTCTCACATGCCACTCACAATCGCCTCAATCGAGGGAAGCACTGTGAGAGATTACTCTAATCATTAAAAGAAACTTAGGGCTGTGGTCAAATACCAAAGGAAGTGAGTGGGATTAAAACGAACAGCTAGCAATGGTTCGTCCACTTTCTGTTCACTGAGCTGAGGAAATATTGCAGTGTGCACAGAAGGTTGGTTGATGGGCAGCTGGACTCTAGGGCTAATGGCTGTTGTTCAAAATGGGGAAGGTTTGGAATTGATGCTTTTTAAATTTTGCTTTTGCTCTGGGTGCAGAATTGAAGCAGCATTCACCTGTAGGACGGACCCGCTAAAGCTGGGGGCGCTGTCAGGAGGGAGATGCTAGCGAATCACCAACCTGGACTCCGAAACCCATAGGGTCCCCTGGTATCACGTCAAACGTGGGGAATGAAACCAAAAGAACTGCAGATGCTGTAAATCAGAAACAAAAACAGATGCTGCTGGAAAGGCTCAGTGGGTCTGGCGGCATCTATGGGCAAGAAAACCTCCCGATTGCCACCTCTACCCCTCACCACTGAATTGATGACCCAATACTCCCTCCATAGCGAACACCAGTTGGTGGAAGCACAAAGGATGGCAAGGGTATAGAACATACCCTGTGTGGAGTTATTACTAAGAGTGGCTCAGTAGCAACACTGCTGCCTTAGCTCCGAAAGGATGTAGTTCCAGGAATGATTCTGGACTGGGTATGGAGAGAACCAGTAATGGAAAGATCTACCATACCTTGTCCAATCTATGTTTCCAACATTTTCTTTTTAAAAAGGAACTCCGCCACTCGTTGGGATCATGTTTTTGTTTCAAATTCCACATTCCCATCTGTCTCTGGTAACTGACCCTTCCAAGGCACAGGGTGCCAAAATGTCTCAGCTCTTTGAGAGAATTTCCCCTCATTCCTGTCTTGTAACAATGCTCCTTAGATCTGAGCACCTTCACAAGAGGAAGCATTCTTTTAACTGCTTACCTTGATGAGACCACTCAGGATATTTTACATTTCAATTTAGTCACCTCTCACTCTTCCAAACTCCAGTGGGAGTCAGCTCAGTCTGTCCAACCTATCATCGTAAGATATTCCATTCATTCTAGGTATCAATCTAATAACCATGTTCTGTACTGACTCCAAAACATCTCTTCATTGCATGAGATGTTGCATATAATAGCAAGGATATGATGCTGGAACTGTAGAAGGTAGGAAGTTAGGAAGTCATGTATTGGAGATGTCAGTGTTGGACTGGGGTGTACAAAGTTAAAAATCACACAACACCAGGTTATAGTCCAACAGGTTTAATTGGAAGCACACTAGCTTTCGGAGCGCCGTTCCTTCATCAGGTGGTTTCGAGGAAAACCCCCACATCGGGATTGAATATATCCTGATGGAGAGCTTATGCTTGAAACGTCGAATCTCTTGCTCCTCGGATGCTGCCTGACCGGCTGTGCTTCTCCAGCACCCCACACTTCGACTCTGATCTCCAGCATCTGCAGCCCTCACGTTCTCTCGGGAACAGAATTAAGGTGATTCACAATGAGGACTTGGGGGGAAAACATTTTCCCACCAGATGGAATTCACTGCTGTGTTGATTGTTTGAGGCAGAAGCCTCCAGCACATTTTAAAAGTTAGCTGGAACTGTACCTCTGCTGTGCTATAACCAACAAGGCTACAGGTCAGATGCTAGCATGTGGGATTAGAAAGGTTAGCTAGTTTATTCAGCTGGCACAGACATAATGGGCTGAATGGGCTTCCTGCTGTGCTATGACTTTTTTTTTAATGATTCTATGGAACAACTGAGAATTTTGAGGTGCAGAGGGATCTAGCTCTTGTGCACGAGTATTGAAACGTGTTAGTAAGATGGCAAATGGAACGCTATCCTTTGCTATGAGGGGAGTTGAATATAAAAGAAAGATGTTGCACTTCAGTTATACAGAGCATTGATGAGGCATGTACAAGGTCCTGAATGGCTGTCACAAGGTGGATGTGGAATCCATAAGGTGGATCCATCGGAACTCAGGGGCACTGTTTAAAATGAGAGCTTGTCCATTCAGAACAGACATGAGGGAGATTTCTCACAATGTAAACTACATCTGCCAAATTTTTTGCCTACTCACACAACCCACCCATATTCCTTGACAAATTCCTTTATGTCCTGTTCGCATAATGTACTTTCTATCTTGCTGGTTGCCTGCAAATTTAGCGACCATGCCTTAGCTCGTTACAATTTACAACAATGACTTCGCAACAGAGACCCCAGCTCAGACCTCTGTGGCTCTCCACTGCTCACATCCTACCAATCAGAGGAGGACACATTCTGCATTCTCTTGCTGACTAGCAGAAAACAATCCTTTCTCTATGCTAATATATCTAATTCAGTTTAAGAAACCTGATCTGTATGGATGATGTGGGCTGAAGAGTCTGTTTCCATGCTGTATGCCTCTATGTAACTCCCCACTTTGTGCAAGAGGTTTTATGTTGCACCTTGTCAAACACTTCTGGAAATACATGTACTGTACAGCAACAGGTTCCCATTTGGTCACACATGTTACTCATTGCAAAAATTCCAATTTCCCCTTCACAAAACCATGCTTGCACTTCCCAATGACCCTTGTTTTTCTCAATGTTTGTTTACAACCTCTTTCATGATTCTAACACCTTTGCCACGATAGACTTCAAGCCAACCAGTTTGAAGAAATGGGCTATATTTCTTACTTTACATTCTGATGGAACCTTCCCAGAATCTGGAGAATTTTGGAAAATTAACATTAACATATCTACTATCCCACTATCTACTATCTACCTCTTTTAAATTTATTTAAATTTATTGCCTTGGATTAAATTTATTAGGATCTGGGGATATCTGCTTGCAGCTGTATCAGTTCCCTCAGTACCACTTCCCTAGTGATTGTAATTTCACCAGGTTGCAAGGAACAGGAGTAGGCCATTCAGCCCATCTAGCCTGCCCTTGCCATTTCAATACGGTCATGGCTGATTGAACACTTCACTGTTCTTTACTCATCCTATCCCAACAACCCTGTATATCATTGGTTATCAGAAATTGTACAATTTCTACCTTAAACACACTCAAAGACTGAGCTTCTATAGCTCTTTGTCATAGTGAATTTCCAAGAGTTACAATCCTCTGAGTAAAAACATTTCTCCTCACCTCATTTCTAAGTGATATCCCCTTTATTTTTAAATAGTACATCCTAATACCTTCCTGTACCTGCATATGGACCTTCAGAGACTTTTATGAGCAGATTCCAAGGCCTCATTACGTCTTATCAATTTAGAAATATTCTGCACATCTGTCCCTCCTACCAAAGAGCAAAATGTGACATTTTTCTACATTTTATTCCATCTGCCATGTTCTTCCCTGTCCGCTAAGTCTGTCCAAATTCTACTGAAATTTACATCTTCCTCACAACACATTCCCACTTAGCTCTGTGTCTTTAGCAACTTTGAAATTTGTTTCCCAAATCCTAATCCGTGATACTAAACTCGAAACATTAACTCACGTTTCTCTTTCCACAGATGCTGCCAGACCTGCTGAGTTTCTCCAGCAATTTGTTTTTGTTTGCCTCACTATTCACAATCTGCCAACAGGAGAAAGACCCATTTATTCCTACTGTTGCCTATTTGTTAGCCAATTAATTGTGGGCGGCACGGTGGCACAGTGGTTAGCACTGCTGCCTCACAGCGCCTGAGACCCGGGTTCAATTCCCAACTCGGGCGACTGACTGTGTGGAGTTTGCACATTCTCCCCGTGTCTGCGTGGGTTTCCTCCGGGTGCTCCGGTTTCCTCCCACAGTCACAAAGATCAGGTGAATTGGCCATGCTAAATTGCCCGTAGTGTTAGGTAAGGGGTAAAATGTAGGGGTATGGGTGGGTTGCGCTTCGGCGGGTCGGTGTGGACTTGTTGGGCTGAAGGGCCTGTTTCCACACTGTAAGTAATCTAATCTAATCTAATCCATGCCGTACTTTACTCCCTATCCTATGTGCTTTAGATCTTCCAACCAGCCTCCTGTGTGGAACTTTATCAAAAGTCCTCTGAAAATCTAAGTATGATTTGTCAATTATCAATTTAGTCAGTAACATCTTCAAATAGCTCCAACTGCTCCGTTAAGCACGATTTCCAATTGGGCATAGTCAGCCTGGATTTGTCAATTAGATTAGTATTAGCCAGGTGTCTACTCATCCCATCTTTAGATTCTAGAATTTTCCCTAAAGACTAGCAAGGTTTTCACTTCCCAATTTTCAGTGCTCCTTTCTTAAATAGTAGAGTGACATTTGTTACCTTCTAATCGACAGGAATCATTCCAAAATCCAAAGAATCTTCCTTCCACTTGCTCATTTACAGCCATTACCATGATGTTTTTGTATTCTGTATCATGAAGACAGAATCAAAACATTTGTTCATCTGCCATTTCCTGATTGTCTGCAATTGATTCTCCCTTTCACTGTGATCAATGCTCTTACTTTACTCATTTTCCTTTTTAAACTTCACATGTGGAAACTCTTGCTGTCTGTTTTTTTTTAAACATTTCTAGCTAGCTTTCTCGCATAGTCTAACTTCCTTCTTCAATTAAAACAATCCAAAGCAAAATTGATTAATTGACAGTGCAAGTAGAAATGAATAAGTACATCTGGTAGCCATTATAGTGTAGTATAAGGCTGCAGAATGATTTGGATTGAGACCTGAATTTGAGGGCTATTTTCCTGATGAAGAGCTTATGCTCGAAATGCCGACTCTCCTGCTCCTCGGATGCTGCCTGACTGGCTGTGCCTTTCCAGCGCCACGCTCTTCAACTCTGATCTGCAGTCATCATACTTCCCCTGGTACAGGACACAAGGAATGATAGGAAACCAGGAGAAGGTGAAGGGATGACTTTGTTTGCTAACAATGGTTTTGGCACAAAGTGGAATGACCTAAGCTCAGGAAATCAAGAACAGTTTGTTAGAAATTAAAGTGATCAAAGCTTGAAGTCGCTTCTGCGAGTGGAGTACAGAGCCCCTCACATGCTGGGGTGGGACATAAGAAATAAAGAGAGTTTATCAGAAAGATAATAACTAATAATGGGAGAGTAGGGTAAATGTGTCTTGTATAACATATATTGTATATGTGTATACTTATGTAAATATATGCATACATATGTTAAGTGAATAGGCAAAGACGTAGCAAATGAGTATAATGTGAGAAAATGAATCCATCCATTTTGGCAGGAAGAGCTTTTAAACACAAAAAGAAGCATATATCTAAATAGTGAGGGGTTACAGAGTTCTGAGATGTATAGGGATCTGGGTGTGCTGGTGCATGAACCTAGGAGATAACATTCTACTAACTTTCCTGGTTATCATTTACGGCAAGGGGAATTGAATGCAGTGGTAGTCTGGAGATTGTGTTTCAGTTAGATAGGGCACTGTTAAGAGGGCATCTGGATTACTCCACACTGTGTTGGTTACCTTATTGAAGGAAAGATGTCAACACTTTACCGGCAGTTCTGTAGGCAGTGTCTTCAGTGCTGAGGTCTCAAGCTCTGGAATTCTCTTTGTAAACATCTCTAACGTTATAAAATGTTTCTTATAACCTACTCCTTTATAGGTGTTTTTGGTTGTTAGACCTTTTATTGTCTTACTGGGTTCAATTGTGAATTATTTTCAATAATTATAGCAATGAAGTCCAAAGGTGTGTTTTATTGAGTTATTGAGGTGCAATTTAAATATAAGTTGTTTTGTTGCTCTCTGATCCAAAAGAGGGATAGATGAAATTGCAGTGCTGTGGTCCTGACTGACTGTCTTTGCGTTTTTCATTTTGTTCGTGAGATGTTGGTATGGCTACATTTGATTTGCTTTATTCTTATCTCATGTACCTAAGTACAGTGAAAAACATTGTTTTGCGTGCAATGCACAGATCAAACTATACACTGTGCATTAGGGCAATAGAACAGAACAAAGAATACAATGTTAAGCCACAGAGAAGGTATACAAAGAGCAAAATCAACATGAAATTTTTAAAAATTGAGGGGTTAATTCAGAAGTCTCAAAACAGCAGACAAGAAACTGTTCTTGAATCTGTTGGGGGTGTGTGTGTGTGTGTGTGTGTGTGTGTGTCTGTCTGTCTGTCTGTCTGTCTGTCTGTCTGTCTAAGCCTGACGGAAGACTTTAGAATAGATTATAACCGGGTTGGGAGGGGTCTTTGATTATGTTGGCTGCCTTCCTGAGGCAGTGGCAAGTAGAGCTGGAGTCAGGATGAGAGGTTGGCCTGCGTAATGGTCTGGGCTGTGTATACAACTCTCTAGTTTCTTGCAATCCTGAACAGAGCAGTTGACATACTAAGCCATGATGCATCTGGATAGAATGCTTTCTATGGTGCATCTATAAAAAAAATGGTAAGAGTCTTTATGGGCATGCCAAATTTCCTTAGCCTCCTGAGGACATACTTTCTTGACCATTGCATCAACATTGCCCATTTTGAATTGACGTAGAGGAGATAGTCGTGAGCTGCAGTCCTTGGGGTGGAGGAACCCCCATAATGCCAATAGGGAGAGAATTCCAAGATGTTGACCCAGTGACAGTGAAGAAATTCCAATATATTTCCAAAGTCACAATGGAGAGTGGATTTGAGGAGAACTTGTAGGAGATGGTGTTCCCATGCGGTCACTGTCCTTGCCTTCATAGGATTGGAAGATGTTGGTCAAAGGTGTCTTGATGAATGGCTGCAGTGCACCTTGCAGATGGTTTTATCTGCTGCTGCTGTATGTTGGTGATGAAGGGAGTAAATGTTGAAGATGGTGGATGGAATGCCAATCAAGTGGGCTATTTTGTGCTGGACTGCATCATACTCCTGAGTGTTCCTGGAGTTGCACTCATCCAGACAAGTGGAACACATCCAACACACACTCTGGCCTTTTTTTTGGTGGGGGGAGATGGTGGACAAGCTTTGAGGAGTTGGGAGTTGTTACTTGCTACAGGATTCCTCGCCACTGATCTGCTCTTGCATCACTGTATTTGTATGTCTGGTTTGTAGCCCCTAAGTTGTTGTTAGTGTGGAAATTCAGTGAAGATAATTCCATTGAATATTAAGAGGATGATAGTTAGATTTTCTGTTGTTGGAGATGGTTATCGCCTGGCACGTGTCTATGTTCCTTCTCAGTCCAGGCCTAGATGCTGTCCTTGCTGAATTAATCTATATTAATTCCCATGACCCCACTGTGCAAATGTTGTTTATTATTTTGTTGTATTGCTTAGCTTCCTGTTGATTTGGTTACTCGTGGAATATGGACTGTGTTTGTACCTGCTGCTCTTGGACGGGCAGAACAAAACTGCCTATTGATCTTTTTTTTTGAAGGATAAAATTCAGCCATGAGAATCGATTCATACTGTACACTGTAACGGTAACATCTCAAATGGTAAACTCTATACCTCCCTTGGGCTGACGTGTTTGTGATTCTGACTTAGAGTCTGAGGTGAATTATTTTGGGAATTTATTTTTCAAAAGATCTGCCTTTTAATGGCTCACTTAGTGAAGATAATAAATGCTAGGCTGTTCCACTCGGTTGCGCTGAACTCCGATTTGAGCCGTTGTGAGATTGGAGGTGTACTGCTCCAAAGGTCTCCAGGTTGGATGAGCACTTAGGGTTTTTATTTAAGAAACTGATGCACTGCATTACCGGGATTAATTCTCATATATGAAAAGCAGTATCACATTGTATCATGTGGCATTAATGTCGTAAATGTCCACCGGAATCTGTAAAGGTCGCATCATCTTTATTGTTCTTTTTGGATTTTGAACCAAAATGGGAAGAAGGACACTCCTTTAAACAAAGGAAACTGCGAAAGAGATATTGTAGTTTTATAACCAGTCACATGCTGAATTTACTTACACTTGTTCAGGAAGCGAGATGGATTGTTGGCTTCATTGGCGCTAAGGGTGTGTGATTAGGGCAGTTTTGCCCAGAGACCGCATGTTGATTTGGTTTTTCAGCTGTGTGGGTGAGGAGTGCACAGCATGAGAACAACTCTGATGAACTAGCCAGAGCCAGTATGTGAACAAAATAGCAACAGAAAGCCTCTAGACTTCAAAAAAGACAACATTCCCCCTCTCTTTGCAGAGGAGCAACAGAAGAGTTGCAAGATTCCTATTCCCACTTACCAGATGCTGTCTGTAACCCAGTGACTTAAGACCCTAAATAATTAGTGTGCCAACTGGCCTGCATCATTGTTGAAGAATTGAGAGAACTTGAAATGGAGCAGATCAGTTATGCTTGGAAAATGCAAAAGGATATCTCATTGAATCCTGTCAGCTGGTGCTATTGAACTGTGTTCCCCTGACAGAGTTTTCATCCATCCATACATCTTTTTATTGATGGTTTGTCTTGGTCAGCACATGTGTGCGCTCAGATGTTTAAGCTAGAGAGTTAAGTTGATAATGCATTTTTATTTTTGTCTGTGGTTAGAACAGCTTTATTTGTAATAAATAATTTGTTCTTGTTAAAGAAAGCTGGTCAGTATATTCTGTTAGTCTGAATTCATTAGACAGTAAGATTGAGGAAATAAAAACACAAGTAGAAATTGCTGGAAAAGCCCAGCAGGTCTGGAAACATCTGTGGAGAGAAATTAGAGTTAATGTTTCAGGTCAAGTGACCTCAAGATACTAATTCTGATTTCTCTTCACGGAGGCTGCCACACCTGCTGAGCTTTTCCAACAAGTTATGATTTTGTTTAGGAAAATTGAGGACTCTGTTGGATCATGTCATTGTGTAAAATCTGATGCTGAGCCATGTTCCAAGATGTTGGGGAAGAGAGAACTGAAGAGGTTAAGGGAGAGAACTCTGGAGCTTAGGGCTTGAGCAGCTGTAGCCGTGACCACGAATGGTCAAATGACTAAAACTGGGATAGGTGAAAGGCCAGAATTAAAACCAGTGCATATATCAGAGAGGCTTGTAGGGCTGAAGGAGGTTCAAAAGGAGGATTTTCCCGGAAGTCAAATTGGGAAATGTGTGTACTCATTTTAAAATGTTTAGCTTTTTTGTTAATACTAGGAATAGTGGGATTTGTTTTCCATTAAGTTGTGACAATACAAAATCTTAAAAGTATATATAAACCACCCAGAAACTCTACCATTACATTCCAGTCTGTAACCCACTCCTAAGTATCTGGTATTCTATATATAGACCACCCCAAATATCTTGATAAGATTCCAATATGCAACTCTCTCCCAGGTATCTGTGATTCTACATAAATGACCTCAAATCTGTCACCGAGATTCCTGGCCGTACCTCAGGCTTGAGTTTGTGTTGTTCTATGTATAAACAACATCGATCCCTCAATTAGATTCTAGTTTGTAACTCAATCTCGGGTATCCATGATTCGATATACAAACCATCCCAAAACCCTGAATTAGATTCCAGGCTGTAACTCAATCGGGGGCTCCTTACATCCTCTTCACAATTCACTTTGAGAACTATTATAGAGTCATAGAGATGTACAGCACAGAAACAGCCCCTTCGGTCCAACCCATCCATGCCAACCAGATATCCCAACCCAATCTAGTCCCACCTGCCAGCACCCGGCCCATATCCCTCCAAACGCTTCCTATTCATATACCCATCCAAATGCCTCTGAAATGTTGCAATTGTACCAGCCTCCACCACTTCCTCTGGCAGCTCATTCCATACACACATCACTCTTTGTGTGAAACAATTGCCCCATAGGTCTCTTTTATATCTTTTCCCCTCTCATCCTAAACATATGCCCTCTACTTCTGGACTCCCCGACCCCAGGGAAAAGACTTTGTCTGTTTCTCCCATCCATGCTCCTCATGATTTTATAAACCTCTATAAACCCTTATCAGGTGACCCCTTAGCCTCCAATGCTCCAGGGAAAACAGCCACAGCCTATTCAAACTCTCCCTGTAAGTCCAATCCTTCAACCCTGGCAACATTCTTGTAAATCTTTTCTAAACACTTTCAAGTTCCACAACACCTTTCCAGTAGGAAGGAGACCTGAATTGTACGCAATATTCCAACAGTGGCCTAACCAATGTCCTGTACAGCCGCAACATGACCTCCCAGCTCCTGTACTCAATATTCTGATCAATAAAGGAAAGCATACCAAACGCCGCCTTCACTAAGCTATCTACCTGCGACTCCACTTTCAAGGAACTATGAACCTGCACTCCAAGGTCTCTTTGTTCAACAACACTCCCTAGAACCTTACCATTAAGTGTATAAATCCTGCTAAGGTTTGCTTTCCCAAAATGCAGCATCTCGCATTTATCTGAATTTAGCTCCATCTGACACTTCTCAGCCCATTGGCCCATCTGATCAAGATCCTGTAAAATCTGAGGTAACCTTCCTTACAGTCCACTACATCTCCAATTTTGGTGTTGACTGCAGTCTTGCTAACTATACCTCTTATGCTCACATCCAAATCATTTGTATAAATGATGAAAAGTAGTGGACCCAGCACCGATCCTTGTGGCACTCCATTGGTCACAGGCCTTCAGTCTGAAAAACAATCTTCCAACACCACCCTCTATCTTCTACCTTTGAGCCAGTTCTGTATCCAAATGGTTAGTTGTCCCTGTATTCTATGAGATCTAACCTTGCTAATCAGTCTCCCATGGGGAACCTTGTTGAACGCCTTAATGAAGTCCATATAGATCACATCTACCGCTCTGCCCTCATCAATCTTCTTTGTTTCTTCTTCAAAAAAAAATCAATCAAGTTTGTGAGAAATGATTTCCCACGCATAAAGCCATGTTGACTATCCTTAATCAGTCCTTGCCTTTCCAAAAACATATACATCCTGTCCCTCAGATTCCCTCCAACAACTTGCCCAACACTGACATCAGGCTTAGTGGTCTTTAGTTCCCTGGCTTGTCCTTACCACTTTTCTCAAACAGTGGCACCACGTTTGCCAACCTCCAGTCTTCCAGCACCTCACCTGTGACTATCAATGATACAATTATCTCAGCAAGAGGCCTAGCAATCACTTCCCTTGCTTCCCACAGATTACACCTGATTACATCCTGAGATTTATATACTTTTATGCATTTAAAACATCCAGCACTGTAATATGGACATTTGTCAAGATGTCACCATCTATTTCCCTATATTCTATATCTTCCATGTCCTTTTCCACAGTAAATACTGATGCAAAATACTCAGTTAGTATCTCCCCCATCCCCTGTAGCTCCACACAAAGGCCGCCTTGCTGATCTTTGAGGAGCTCTATTCTCCTCTTAGTTACCCTTTTGTCCTTAATGTATTTGTAAAAACCCTTTTGATTCTCCTTAACTCTAATTGCCAAAGCTTTCTCAAGTCCCCTTTTTTGCCTTCCTGATTTCCCTCTTAGTTGTACTCCTAACTGCCTTTATACTCTTTAAGGATTCACTCGATCTATCCTGTCTATACCTGACATATGCTTCCTTCTTTTTCTTAACCATCCAGCATTCTCTATATCTACCAGCATTTCCTTTCACCCTAACAGGAGTATACTTTCTCTGGATTCTGGTTATCTTATTTCTGAAGGCTTCCCATTTTCCAGCCGTCCCTTTACCTGCGAACATCTGCCCCCAAACAGCTTTTGAAAGTTCTTGCCTAATTCCGTCAAAATTGGTCTTTGTCCAATTTAGAACTTTAACTTTTAGATTTGGTCTATCCTTTTCCATCACTATTTTAATACTGATAGAATTATGGTCGCTTGGCCTAAAATGCTTCCCCCACTGACACCTCAGTCACCTGCCCTGCCTTATTTCCCAAGAGTAGGTCAGGTTTTGCACCTCCTCTCATACGTGCATCCACATACTGAATCAGATGTTTATCTTGTACACTCCACTCCATCTAAACCCTTAACACTATGGCAGTCCCAGTCTATGGTTGGAAAATTAAAATCCCCTACCATAACCACCCTATTATTCTTACAGATAACTGAGATCTCCTTACAAATTTGTTTCTCAACTTCCCTCTGATCCAGTTCAAACTTGAAAACTGATCTGACTTACTATAGAGACAGAGATTACAGCATGGTAACAGTCCAACCTGTCCTTGCCAACCAGATATCCCAACCCAATTTAGTCCCATCTGCCAACACCTGGCCCATATCTCTCCAAACCTTAATTTGCCCCTTAGGTCTCTTTTTTATATCTTTCCGCTAATTTCCTAAACGTATGCCCTTTAGTTCTGGACTCCCCCACCCCAGGGAAAAGACTTTGGCTATTTACCCCATCCATGCCCCTCATAATACGAGGTCACTCCTCAGCCTCCGATGCTCCAGGGAAAACAGCCCCAGCCTGTTCAGCCTCTCCCTGTAGCTCAAACCCTCCAACCCTGGCAACATCCTTGTAGATCTTTTCTGAACCCTTTCAAGTTTCACAACATCTTTGATAGGAAGGAGACCAGAATTGCACGCAATTGATGCCTGTTCGAAATCTAAATACTCTTCTATCGCTCTCTGTCCCTTGGTCAGTGTCTGCCTGTCTTTCTCTCTGTTTCTGCCTCCTCGCCAGGAATATCTGTAAATTGCAACATCCATCCATTAGCCACATTGAGTTGGTTCATAGTATCAATGTTCCCTGTACAATCAGAGCAAGGGTTGCTCACTTTCCATGTCCCATTCCCTGGGAATATAGCCACCACCAATTACTTGAGCACTTCCACATAATTAAATGTTTTCCTTACTGTTACTGCTTTGGGTTAAAGACCAACATGGTGACTTATACCCCAGTAATACAATTATATTGGTTATATAGCAGAGTTGAGTGCTGCCATGCATAGTCATACCCTGTAATGTATTATTAAAATTGGGCAAGGTTATTTCCTGTCATAAAATGTCATTGTTTAAGTAGGTTTACTCCTTGTAATAGTTAATATTTATATAACACTTTTGTACTGCAGGGCTATTCAATAAATGGGCATTATACTACAGAATAGCAGCACAGTGGTTAGCACTGTTGCCTCACAGCACCAGAGACCCAGGTTCATTTTCCCGCCTCAGGCGACTCTCTGTGTGGAGTTTGCACATTCTCCCCGTGTCTGCGTGGGTTTCCTTCGGGTGCTCCGGTTTCCTCCCATAATCCAAAAATATGTAGGTTAGGTGAATTGGCCACTCTAAATTGTCCGTAGTGTTTGGTGAAAGAGTAAATGTAGGGGAATGAGTCTGGGTGGGTTGTGCTTCGGTAAGTCAGTGTGGACTTGTTGGGCTGAAGGGCCTGATTCCATGCTGTAAGTAATCTAAATCTAAAATATTGGTATAATTTAAATCGGGGAGTTATATATTCTGTTAGTTTTACAGTGTGGTAGTGTTTGTGTTGAAATGGGGAGTTATAGAGTTGTAGAGTCATAGAGGTGTACAGCACGGACACCTATATTTTGATTTCATTTTTATACCGTAGAGGTATACTATAGGGCAGCAAAAGAGTTATCATTTATTGGAGTGCTTAAAATCTATAAAATGGTGGTTACTATACCAACGGGGCTTTATACGCAGTCATGCAGCATTATTTAAATTGGGGAGTTGTAACCTGTTAATATAACTTCCACCTTAAATATGCATAATACTGTTATCAAATAGAATTGTTGATCAAATGTTTGCATTCAAGTGGGAGAATCACATTGTGTGATCATGTAATATTATTTGCATCAGTTTTTACAGTGTGACTATTTAAATAGGGAAATTCCACTCTGTAAACCAATGTTCCATATTTAAATAGGGAAGTTATACCATGATTGATGATGTTACTTAAATAAGGAACTTCAACCCTATACAATTAGGTTATTATTCATTGAGGGGCATTGTGTTTTACCATACAATGTTATTTTTTTAAATAGGTGGTTATACCATGCAATGGTGTTGGGTTTAAAGAAGACCTGTGATAGTATTTTGTAAATAGATGAGTTAATACCATGTAATCCAGTATTATCACTTAAGAGGAGTTGTATGCTGCGACATAGTGAAATGATTTCAATAGAGTAATTATGCCTTATGAAACAGCATGAATATTTAATTGGGAGAGTTATACTCTCTACTACAGTGTTAATGTCCCAATAAGGATGTTAATCCTGTAGCAGAATGTTCATTCTTAAAGAGAAGTTTATCCTTGTGATGCTATCAATTACTTGGGGTGTTATGCTATAGATTGTTTTTGTTATTCTTGGGTTTAAATGTGATCCTGTACAATACAGTGTTCTTATTTAAATGGGCAAGCTATACCTTTTACTCGGGGACCTATACCCCATAATACAATGCCTTTATTTAAAAAGGGCTATTGCGTCCTTCAATCTAGTATCATTTAAATTGGAGGGCTACCACATGACAGGATTGGTTGGCTCAGATGGCTCGGTGATGCCAACAGCACAAGTTCAATTTCCACACCAACAGAGGTTGCCATGAAGGAGTTTCCTCGTCAACTTCAGGTTAAACCACCATCAGCCATCTCTCTCCAACGAGAAAGTAGCGTCCATGGTCCTCTGGGACAGTGGCGATATTATCTTTATCTTAACACAATATAGGTCCCTAATCTTTGTCTGACAGTCCAACATTGGGAAGAGCTACATGTTTCTTGCACAGACAGACAGCTAGTAGGCCTTCCCTCCAAGATTTATAGGCAAAAGCCAATCAAATGGCTGCCTTTGGGGTTCACTTCCTATTAAGCCATCATCACTCCTGCATAGGCCACCCCCGAAGGGCTTTTGCCCGAAACGTCGATTTCGCTGCTTGTTGGATGCTGCCTGAACTGCTGTGCTCTTCCAGCACCACTAATCCAGAATCTGGTTTCCAGCATCTGCAGTCATTGTTTTTACCCCCATTTCGTTGACAGCCTCTTTGGGGCAGGGCCTTAACCCAGTGTCAGCCATAGGGCACTGGAGTTTTCACATGTTTTGTTAGCCTTGGGACAAGTAGCTTGTCCAATTCTAATCCTGCTGTTGACGACACCCACCAGTGATGGGGTAAGATGGGAAAGATGATTCTGTGGTGGTCTCCATGATTTTACTGTCCCCCTCTTCCACCTCTCACTCTCCATGGATGCTGCCAAACCTGCTGAGGTTTTCCAACAATTTCTTTTTCCAGCATCAGCGGTTCTTTTGGTTTTTACCCTGAGGTTCTGTCTTGCACAGCATCTTTTATATGGCATCATGTCCAATGCCTTCTGGAAATCAAACTACAAAGCTATGATCATCAAAGCTGTACATCGGAATACTTTCTACCAAATTTCTCCCTCTACACCACCACCTCCTAACTTAAAACCCTTCTTTAAAAACACCTCTTTGACCAAGGATTTAGTTATATCTCCAAGAATGTCATCTTTTTGTTCAAAGTTAAAAATCTCACAACACTAGGTTATTGTCCAACAGGTTTATTTGGAAGCACTAGCTTTTGGAGCGCTGCTCCTCCATCAGGTGGTTGTGGAGTATAAGATCATAAGACACAGAATTTACACCAAAGTTTACTCTGTGATGTAACTGAAATTATATACTGAAAAGACCTAGATTGTTTGTTAAGCCTCTCATCTTTTAGAATGACCATGTTGGTTTCAGTTCTTTCCCAGGCCTTTTTTTTAAAGTTACATTCTCAAGTGAACTTTAACAGTAGGTGCCATCTTGTCTCAGATAATGCATTGAAGATGTGAGGTGCCCTGTATGAGCCTTATACTCCACAACCACCTGGTGAAGAAGCAGTGTTCCGAAAGCTAGTACTTCCAAATAAACCTAGTGGACTATAACCTGGTGTTGTGAGATATTTAACTCCATTGATTACAAAATAGTAAGTATTGTATAAGAGCCAGTATTGGATAAAAAGTTCAGTGTCCCTAGGAAGATCGTAGAAATAAAGCCATAAGAACATAAAAACTAGGAGCAGGGGTAGGACATCTAGCCCTTCAAGCCTGCCTGGCTATTCAATAAGATCATAGCTGATATTTGCCTGGATTCAGCTCCACTTAACAGCCTGCTCACCTCAACTCACCAGCACCCTATACAGCTACAGCATAACCTCCCTGTTTTTAAACACTCTCTCTCTAGCAATGAAAGACAAAATTCCATTTGCCGCCTTAATTACTTGCTGCACCTGCAAACCAACTTCTTTGTGATTCATGTACAGGGACACCCAGGTCCCTCTGCACAGCAGCATGCTGCAATTACTTGACCAACCAGTTTGATCAGCTTTGCTCTCCTCCCTAAGGACCAACTGATCACAGATTTGGCTCATTCAGCACAATAGAAGTTGACAAAAAAAAATAGCTACTTGTTTGTCTTCAACTACGCAAACTTTCAAAATTGCCCCCTTTCTCACACTCTAAGCAAGCAGAGTTGCTTGAAAATAATGTTCTTGGAGGAAATGAATGATCTTAAGTCTTATATTAGAGACACTTAATTATTCAGTCAATGCTGCTCCCTTGTCTGCCCCATGTATACCACACACCATGTAATAGGCTGTGCTATCTCTCGCTGTACCAGCATCACACTGACCTTGTCTGTATTGTCTCCTGATTGGAGGACAAGACATTTGAGCATATATTATGATATTATAAAGAAGAAATGGATGGCACTATGCCACTCTGCTTGACTCTTTTAATGGGTATATATACTGGCACCACAACTTCCTCGTAAACAGCAGTCAGAGAATAGATATGCAAGAAGACTGTGTGGATAAGCTTAATATCAGTATGTCAATTCAATAGTCTACATCAGTTATAAAAATATATGTCACTGATGAGAAATGATTTTATGTGACCTGTAGATAATTAGAGAATCATGTTCAATAAATGATAAGGTTTACTAGCAGCTTCACCTTTCACAGTTTGTATTGATCCTACCATTGGCTTACCCAAACCACAATGCCACCTACAACCCCAATAATAGACTGTCAGTGATTGATAAAAACTAGCAACAGTAAACTCACTGACTGAAATGACAGTTGGGGAAATAGTCTCAAAGTAGAACTGAATGGTGATTTCTTTTTAAAAATAGGATGTAGAGAATAGCTGGAGTGAAGAGAAATAGTGGCAAAAGAAACATTAGTCTTCATCAAAGTGCTTTGAGCATGTGTCCAGGCCCAAGCCTGGCTGAACTGGCATTGTACATTTACAAAGTATAGATCCATCCTGGAACTAACATAAATGTCTAACAGTGATCAGGTCCGTACCTTTCTCTCCACCAGAGACTGTAATGCAGGCAACATCTTGGATAGAGAGGGGATTAATGAAGATATGTCCAGAAGTTTTGTAGTGAACCAAACCAGTAGGAGAGACAGAGGGGAAAAAGCTGGTTCCTTAATGTTTTATATTTTTACAGAGTGTGGTAGGTGTGTGAAATGAACTGCCAGATGAAGTGGTGGATGCAGGTAGAGTTCCACTGTTTAAAAGACATTTGAATAGGGAAGGTTTAGAGGGTTATGGACCAAACACAGGTAGGTGGGACTAGTTTGCCTTGGAAACATGGTTGGCGTGAACTAGTTAGACCAAAGGGTCTGTTTCCGTGCTGTATGACTCTATCTTGGCAAACTAAGAATTGTTAATGAAGGCACCGAAAAAACTGATAAAGTTCGGACCACATTATTGCGTAGTGTTGGCAGACTGAATCAAACTTTGTGCAGTTGAGAAAGGATTTGACATTATCACCGGTGGAAGTGAGCATAAAAATGCACACTTTGTGACGAAAAATGATTAAAAGGGACCTAAGGGGCATCATTTTTCACACAGATCTACAACTCGTCTACAAAAGGGAGATTTACCCAGTGGTGTCGCCAAATCAGAGTCTGTCCAAGCTAGAAAACTTTTCACTAAGTTGGATTTGAATTAGCAGCTTTTGATAAATACCTATAAGTAAAAAATCCAAATTGACAGGGCCAATTCTGCTCAAGCATAGTCTTTTTTTGATTGGCTTTGCAATTGTAACTCCACATAGTAACAACCTCTTGATTGGCTCCTGTGCAGGTGGCTACAGTCTTGTAGATACAGAAACATTCAGTTTGCGATGAGTAAGTATTCATAACTTGCTTTCTCCCCCGCCTGCCAGCCTCCCCCAACCCCCCTCTCTGCAAATAGTAGAAGAAAATCTCTGGTAGCTTGCTACTTTTCTTCACCTTTCTTCTGAAAGCTTCCCTCACTGCAAATCCCTATTCAAAGAAGAAGGAAACTCCCATTCAGAGGCCCTGAAAGGGTGAATTCTCAACCAGTGAATGAAAGACTAAGAATCAGTGCACCCACAACCTCTTGTCATTAGCACAGGGTCAGAAGGAACTGAAGGAAAATAATTGATCAAAGTCAATGGTCCAAACTCGTGCTATTGAACTGTTTCCCAGATTTAGATTATTTTCACTTGTCCAACCATAATATTTGGCTTGTTTGCCTTGGTCTTATGAGTGAATAGGATTTTGTTTTTAAATGGGTAATGTTTTGAGTTAGAGTTACGATTGGCAAGTCAACTTTTTGTCATTGGTGAAAAACCATTTGATTCCAATAACTAGTTTTTTTTTCCTATTTTAATGGAATAAAACAAGCTGGTGTGCACATTCTTCCAGCCTGAATTAGACAGTGAGCTACAGAGAGACTTCACAGTTCACTTTCATGTTCCTTGCTTGCATGAATATTGTCTTCTCCCTTTCTATCAGTTTGGTGATCTATATAGTACACCCATGAATGGTTACTGTCCATTGTTGTTTATTAGTTCCACAATTCTGCATCTTGATCCTTTGCTTTAAGATCCTCTCACTAATGTGTTAATCATGTTACTCATTTAATAATACTACACTACCGCCTCTTCCTTGAAGCCTATCCTCCTTAATTGATGAGTAGCCTCTGAGTATTCCGTTCCCAGTCCTGATCACTCTGCAAGAAGCCGTCTACATGTGGAATCACAGGAGACGGGTGTGATTTACAAAGATGTTGCCAGGATTGGATGGTTTGAGTTTTATGGAAAGGTTATATAGGCTGGTATGTTTTTCACAGGAGCGTCGGAGGCTGAGGGGTGAACTTAGAGGTATATAAAATCATGAGGGGCATAGGTAAGGTGAATAGCCAAGGTCTTTTCCCCAGGATAGGGGAGTCCAAAACTGGAGGCCATAGCTTTAAGGTAAGAGGGGAAAAATTTAAAAGAGAATTGAGGAGCAATTTTTTTACACAGAGGGTGGTGTGTGTGGAATGAGAAGTGGTAGAGGTGAGTACAATTACAATGTTTAAAAGATATTTGGGCAGGTATAGTTCTCGAAGGATATAGGCCAAACACAGGCAATTGATCATTCTGCAATTACATGCGTTTCAACAGCGTGAATTGATTATAATGCAATTGATGAATTGTGGATGTGGCTTGTATTGTGAACTTTATATTGAACAGATATAGCAATTTCTATTAGTGCTCTTCTACAATGCGATTTTCTACAGCGGTTTTCCGTAGCGCAAAGTTGCAGAGGAACACAGCTGTTGCGCTATAGCAGAACAACTTGTACCTACCCTGGGAAAAAGACTTTGGCGATTCACCCTTTCCATTCCCCTCATGATTTTATAAACTCCTGTAAGGTCACCCCTTAACCTCCGATGTTCTAGAGAAAATAGCCCCAGCCTGTTCAACCTCCCCCTATAGCTCAAACCTCTAACCCTCGCAGCATGCTTATTAATCTTTTCTGCACTTTTCAAATTTATCAACACTTTTCATATAGCAGGGAGACCAGCGTTGAATGTAGCATTCCAGAAGTGGCCTAATCAATGTCCTGTACAGCAGCCATATGACCTCCCAACTCCAATACTCAAGGCAAATGTACCAAACACCTTCGATTTTGAGCTTCTATTCTTTTAAACCCTTTTCTAACTCGCTAACTTCAAGTTTCAGTACCTTAACCTTCTTCCCAGCTAAATTATTGCCATTGGTATGGACCACAAATTCTGGCTGTCTTGTCGTCCTTCAGGAGAATGCCCTGTAGTTGCTCAGTGACATCCTTACATTGGCACCAGGGAGGCAGCCTACCATCCTGGTGTCACCACAGCAGCTGTAGAAACAATTTCACACTAATTGTTAGGTGACCAATGGCACCCATTATTTAGATACTTTGACAATCTGCCATAACGTCCCAACAAAAACCACTTTTGAGTCCCTTACACACAAAAATGATTACAGGTGGTGTTGTGCAGTGATGCTAAAGTGCAAAACATGGCATGAGCTTTCAAAAAAAGGAAAAGTTAAATAACTTG
The DNA here is from genome assembly GCF_020745735.1 of Hemiscyllium ocellatum. Classification (NCBI taxonomy): domain Eukaryota; kingdom Metazoa; phylum Chordata; class Chondrichthyes; order Orectolobiformes; family Hemiscylliidae; genus Hemiscyllium; species Hemiscyllium ocellatum. The sequence goes on from NC_083414.1 coordinate 65,742,607, forward strand.
CAGACAAAGTTAACAAAGGAAGAGTTGGTATTGATGCATCCTTTTCTCAAGACCTTGAGCTATTCAAGAGCTTGACCGCTCAAAGTATTTCTGAAGTGTGGTTACTGCCGGTAATGGAGGCAATTGCACAGAGCTTGCTCTGCACCAAGGTAGCCATCTCTCAAATGGATAGACAATCTGTTCTGGTTGCGATGGCTGCTAGATAATATCATTCAGAAGACCGTACTTCTGACAGAACATCATTGGAACATCAGCCTTGATCATGTCCTCAGATCTCTGGAGTGGGAATCAAACCCATAGCTCCAGAATCTGAGCCAAGAGTGCTACATACTGAGCCAATGCTGAGACCATACCTGTGTGAGAGAGAGGAGTAGGATGCTGTGGTAATTCTTCGTGTTTCGAGCTGATGTTGTCTGTTGGTATTGATGAATCATAGGGTTACAGCACGAGTCCATTCAGCCCATCATGCCTGTGCCAGCTTACTACAACAGCAATCCACTTAGTCCCACCCTCCCACCTCTCCTCTCTATCTCTGGAAATCATTGCTATTCAGATAATTATCCAGTGCTGTCTTGATAGCCACCATTAAATCTGCCTCCACTGTACTTGCCATGTTGGGTTAAGTCTCCGTAGTCAGCACTGTCACTCCTCCACCCCTCCTTCCTTTGCAGAACACCTTGTATCCAAGAATATTTAGTATGCAGTCATACCCTTTCTTGAGCTGGGTCCCCATTATCATTACCGCATCATATTTCCATGTCACTATCTGCATTTGCAGTTCACCATTTCTATTTTGCACACTCCATGCAATCACACAATGCACAGTTCTCCTAAATTAGATCTCCCGTTGTGACACTATCTAATACCTTTTTCTATTTCTCATTCCGTTAGGGCGCTGTCTCCCTCCCAATTCTCAGCTCTCTTCAGTGTATCCCTCCCAGTATTATGCCCTGGAACCAACGCTCCGTGGCAAGTTAGTTCAAACCCTCCGCAAATGCACAGACAAATTGCCCGGCAAGGAAATCGATCCAGGCACAACCCTTCCCAATCTACACAAGACAGGCCTTAACCAGGACTTGTCGCAATGAGCTAGGAATGTCAAACCTCCCTCTCCTGTTACTATCTCTTCAGCCACACATTCATCTGTGCTACACTCTCATTTCTGAACTCACTTGGGTACTGGGTGTAATCCAGAGATTATCATACAAACTCCTGAAACCTTGAATGCAGGACCATGTCCCTCTTTTTTTCTGATAGTGTGGATATTTCTGTGGGCCACAACCACTGATGTAACCCCCCACCCACTACTTCCGAGTGCTCTGTGGCCGCTCAATGATGAGGGAGACAACACACTGTCCCAAATTCACACCCCTGGCTACAGAAACATATCTTCCCATTTAACTACCAAATCTCCTATTGCTTTTCTAATACTCCACATCCCCTCTGGAGAGCTGAGCCGCCCACAGTCCCACAGACTTGGCTCCCCAGAAAGTGCCAACCTCCTCTGACTGAGCCGGTCACCCATTCCCTCTTTCCCCCTGCTGAGTGGCCACACCTGTCAAAATACTACTTGCAAAGCTTTTGGAATGAGCTGTGAAACCCACTTGACACTGTGGAGATTGCAGCGACCAGCCTGGGAAGCGGTCTGGCCCATTGCTGGGGGAACCTGCTTAACAGAGTGGCTGAGAGCTTTCACTCTGAGTGACGGGAGTGAGTGATGCCATGGAGTGGCTGAGAGCCTTCACTCCGAGTGACGGGAGTGGCCGATCCCAATTGTGACAACATTTCACAGCACACTTGTCCAAAAGAATTACTGGCCGATGATCTGGAGATGTGCAAGATCACTGCCCTGTTTTTGTCCAGCCAATTCCAGTAGTCTGTTGTTCTGGAGATGAACAAACCTGATACAGGCAAGTAATGAAAACCTGCTCATTTCTGCTCATTGTGTCTCAATTTCATAGCAGAACCACTGTGCAGGGTGGAGGGGCGGTTCGGCACAATCTGTATTTGATGAATGGATCCAGTAATTAACTTTTGTAAATTACTTTAGTGACTGCATTAGATTCTGCTCTGATTTCCATTCTTTATCCATTAGAGTGAATGAAAACTGTGTGTGGTGTTCCGTGAACAACAGACAGTGTCCCAAGGTGGTAATTCAGGTCAAATTTCACTTTGCTACATATCTGTGTCTGAGCATGTGTGTTTTTGTCTGTTTGTACCTGACAGATCATTCTTAACATCATGGAATAAAAGCTGTGGCTCAATGGCTACCCTATATATGGATGTTAGTGTGCATTCTTACATATATTTTTGCACATTTGAGTGTTTGTGTTCTTGGTGCAGCACAGTGAGAAGGCCCGTCCTGTGTGTGCTGGCTTTCAGAAAAGGCTATTGAATTAGCCCCACACTCCTGTTCCGCCATTGCCTTCTCAATTATTTTCCTTTTGATTACTGATCCAATTTCCTTTTGCAAGTTACGACTGAATCTGTTTGTACCACCCTGTCAGGCAATGCGATCCTTGCGTGCTGAAGAATTTTCCTCATCCAGCGTCTCTCTAGTGGCATTGTCACCTTCTATCCACGGCTCCTCTTCCACTGAACAGCATTCCAACCTTGTTTACTCTGATCAAAACTAGAACTATGGAGCACCGTACTCCATTTGAGACCTAGACAGGAATCCATAGTTGTGTCTGTGTCTGTGTGACAGACAGAAAGTGATTTGGCCAAGGTCCAACTGTAGTGCTCTGAATGGTTGAAAATATTGCTTACGCTCATTGCAAGTTCTACCGGTGGGGATTGTCATTAGGTTGAGGTCCCCTTCTGTCCTGTTGGTGGGTTGGTGAGGACATTTGCAGAAAAATTAGACAGCAGCAGCCAGCATCAAGATTGGCTGCAAACAGACAGTGACAACATTTGTGGCTCAGTCTGGAGAGTACTGTTTGTTCCTTCAATATGTCACTTCCCCCCCCCCCCCCCCCCACTGGAGCGAATCAAAGCTCTTTAAAATCCAATCGAGGAGCTGCCTTTCCAGATGGATGTGTGTTGAGGGCTTGCTGTCTGAAGGCAAGCCCCACTGAGAACTCTTAAAGAACTCAGCAGAGAGGAGACTATTTCAACATCATCTGACAGCTTGCTTCAAATCATTGCTTGAAGGCACAAACAGTAATGAAGCTTATTCTATTGGAGTTTTATGGTGATTTTTCCAGCCCTGGACGGTTTTTTGGTGGGGGGGTGGTCGTGAGGGGATGCTCATTACCATTCCTCACTCCACTTGGGTTGATAATGTGTACCCTGAGGTTACTGATGGTCCTAGCACCTGGTCAGAACAATATTACTGTTGTGATTTAGTATGTGTTTCAATGGCAGCCCGTCATGAACTGCTCAGGTCAGAGTGGGATGTTTGCAAACACTAATGACATTTTGAAATGATAATAGTAAAGGGGGTTTGGATGGAATGCTGAGCTAGGGAATAACGTCACTGAAATCTGGTTTCAGGCTTCAAAATGTTACCCATTAAGTAATCTCTGACAGCACCTGTCGTACGTCTGTTTGTTTCCCTTAGGCTAGGGTCCAAAATTGGACTCCAAACTGGGAACCCCGCTCTGAGGCCACAGGACAATATGGAAGGAGATAAAAATGTCCCATCAGTGCAACAACAATAGTGCATTTGTATAGCACTAATCTTTCATGTGCCTTCTGGAAATCGAAATGCTTATCCCCCTTTAACCACAGCGCATTACTATTGCAGAGAACCCTGATTAGTTCTCTTTCATAACATTATATTGGCTCTGTGAGATGATCCTGAATTTTTCTGAGTGCCAACATCTTCCCTATGGTGTTTGTTAATCTCACTGGCCTGTCCGTTCATACTTTCTGTCTCCCCCCATTTTGAAAGAGTTCCACTCACTATCTTCCATTCTAATAGAACCTTCCTGAATGAAGGCAATTTTGGAGAATAAAAGCCAATGCATCAGCTTCTTTTAAGTCTCTAGAATAAAATCCATTGGGACCTGAGGACTTGTCAGTCTACACGTTCAAGAGTTTACTCAAGACCCCTTCCCTGGTTATTGCCCCCCCTGTCTTGTTCCTCCCAGCCTTCCATTTCCTGATTGACAGCTGTTTCTGGGACAGTAAGTTCTAAGTTTGTTGATGTGATGTGGGCATCACTGGCTAGGCCAGCTTTTATTGCTTTAACCCCAATGTGCTGGAGAATGTGGTGCTTTATTTAACTGCTACAGTTTTTAGTGGGGAGGCACAGTTCCTTGGGGGGAAGCTGGTAGAGAGGCAGGACCAGGAGTTTGACCCAGTGACAGTGAATGAATATCCATTATATATTCAAGTCAGGGTGGTGAGTGGCTTGGAGGGAAGCTTGTAGATGGTGGTGTTCCCATGTACCTGCCTTGGTGAGCTACTACAGAGTATCTTGTAGATAGTACATTCTGCTGCCACTGTATATTGGTAGTGAAGGTAATGAATAATGAAGGCGGTGGATATGGTCCCATTAAATTGAGCTGCTTTGTCCTGGTGTTAAGCTTCTTATGTTATTAAAGTTACTCCATGCAGGCAAGTGCGGAGTATTCCAACATGCGCCTGATGATGCCTTGACGCTGGAAAGCCTTCAGAAAGACAGGGAGATGAGTTACTTACCACAGAACTCCTAGCCTCTGACCTACTCTTAAAGGACAATACAGTATTTCTATTGTTGACCAAGTTCCACTTCTGGTCCATGGTAACCCGAACATACTAAATGTTAGGGGTCTCGGTGATAAAGCCATTGAACGTCATGACAGAATGGCTAGATTATGATTTGTTGGAGATGGTTGTTGCCTGGTACTTACTGCCATTATTGGTCACATACTGCTTCTGTTATTTGGCATGCAAGTAGCCCTTTATTGTAACTTCATCAGATTGGCATCTCATTTTTTGGCATGCCTGGTGCTAGTCCTGGTATGTCTTCCTGAATTCCTCATTAAATCCTCTATAGTGAAGACTGAAGCAAAGTACATCTTCAATTCATCTGCCATTTCCTTCTTTTTAATGCCCAGACTTCATTTGGGTGAGTACACACTTTGTTAACTTATCTTTAAGTATCTTTAGAAACTCTTGCTATCTATTTCATATTTCTAGCTAGCTCTCTGTTGCACTCAAATTTTTTCATCCTTATAGTCATTGTTTGTTTGTTGTTTTTTTAAAAGATTGTGTCCAATTTTGTTTAAGCTTATTTTCTGCACTACTGCCTGAGTGCGGTAGTTCTTATTTTCTCCCAGCACCCATGTTGTGTGTGTGTGTGGGTGTGAGACAGCAGGGGTCCAATCTTCTAACCTGTCCATCCACCTTTCTGTAATTATATGCATTTTCTTCAAAATTTTAAACTTTAAACTATCTTTAAACTTTACCTAACCATGCACGGTGGACCCTCCTTTGGAATTTTTCTTTCTACTTGTAATATATCTATTCTGAAATATCCTCTGAAATATCCACTGCATATCAATTTAACCTATCCCTTTGCCTAACTTGCCAGTGCACTTTAGTTAAACTTTCTTCCATGTTCTTATAATTATCTTTTATTGTCCATCCCCTAAACTGTAATTAAAGCTCCCTCTGATTACTGTTTAGGGGCCTGTGCATCACTCCCACAGCTGACTTCAATCTTTATCATTTCTCATCTCTGTGAAAACTTCTTTTACATCCCATTTTCCTGAACTTGGTTCATCCCTTTCTACTGTGCTCATACGTCATTAATTAGCAGAGACATCCCTCCCTCTATTCTGAGCCTACTGCTCTTCCTAAGTGGCAGCTCCTCATCAATATGTGGGTTCTATAGTAACCGGTCCTACAGCCATGTCTCTAATTGCTCTCAGATCGTACCAGTTTCTATTTCTGCCATCGGTTCACCTGGTTGTTTCTAATGCTGTGCATTCAGATATTGAGCCTTTAGTTCTGTCCTTTTTGTTAAACACTCTACCCTTTTATATGTTGATTTACACTTAGATTTGGGCTCTCTATCCCTTCCTGTTTGAATCTCCCAAACTAATATCTTTTAGACCAGGGCTAATCCATGTTGTACCTGACCTGGGAGTGTTTAATGGGGGGGACAGTGTAGAAGGAGGCTTTACTCTGTGTCTAACCCTGTATCTGTCCCTATCCTGGGTGTAATTGATACAGAGAGTGCAGAAGAAATTTTACTGTATATTTAACCCATGGGAACATTTGGGGACAGTGTAGGTTTTTCATATTTACATAGTGTTCCATGTGCAATGTCTTTTTTAAATTTCTTTTTTGAAGGAGCTGCTGTTTGAGTTTTGACTGCACTTCAGTCTCACATCCTGATCTACAGGCACCCGGTGTGGGGAGGGGTGGGGAGGGCAAGTCTAGGAGCCCTCTTATGACTTTGCTCTTGGGCATGGCCAGGAAGACCGTAAACACATCCAGACAGTGGGCCGAGGAGGGACTCGGTGTTCCTGACTGCCTGCCTGTCTTTTGCAGTTAAGTCCTTGCTCAGGTGTCCCTGGAGCAGGAGCACATGGTGCTCAATGGCATGGCCTAGAATGGAGGGCACTGCAGGAGCTGGGGTCCTTCACCACCACCCTGGACAATGTTACTTTAACCTGCTAAGTTCCCTCTCGCATTAATTTGCATTTTGTTACTTCGTCCCGTCAGGGGCTATTTACGTTCAGTTTAAAGGAGGAGAGGATGCTTTACTCTCTATCTAAGATCATAAGACATAGGAGTGGACGTAAGGCCATTCAGTCCATCGAGTCCACTCCGCCATTCAATCATGGCTGGGCATTTCAACTCCACTTACCCGCATTCTCCCCATAGTCCTTAATTCCTCGTGGCATCAAGACCCTGTGCTGTCCCTATCCTGGGTGTGGTTGATGGGGACAGTGCCAAGGGAGCTTGACTCTGCATCAAACCCCAGACTGTCTCTCTCCTGGGAGTGATTAATGGGAAATTAGATTAGATTACTTACAGTGTGGAAACAGGCCCTTCAGCCCAACAAGTCCACACCGACCCCCCGAAGCGAAACCCACCCAATACCCCTACATTTGCCCCTTACCGAACACTACGGGCAATTTAGCATGGCCAATTCTCCTGACCCGCACATCTTTGGACTGTGGGAGGTAACCGGAGCACCCGGAGGAAACCCACGCAGACACGGGGAGAACGTGCAAACTCCACACAGTCAGTCGCCTGAGGCGGGAAATGAACCCGGGTCTCTGGCGCTGTGAGGCAACAGTGCTAACCACTGTGCCACCGTGCTGCCCACCAATTGTAGAAAAAGCTTTACTCTGTATCTATCCCCATGCTATACATATCCTGTGTTTGATGGGGACAGTGTAGAGAGAGCTTTACCTATATCTAATCCCATGCCTGTGCTGGGAGTGCTTGATGGGAGCAATCAAGAGGGAGCTTTCATTACAGTTTACTCTTGTTTAAAAGAGTAGATGGACCATCACTCTGTATCTAACCGTGGATGGGAGCTGAGCTGGAGTCTGATGTCCCCAGTGACACTGCCAGTTAAATCCCCTGACCCTGACTTCCCTCACCTTGTCAAGTGCAAATTTCGCACCCGAAACAAAAGATTCTGAAATGTTGTCAAAACTTGTAGCCGTCCTCCGCATGGCTAATATTCCAGTTCACTACAAGGTGACACTGTGGCTGCAAGCTGTTGTTTGACAGGTAATTGCAGTGCTGACCTTCCTTCACAACCGAACCGTTTGTGAGTAAAAGTCTGATTCTGCCCATATTCTGGCTCTGGGTTTGTGTAGTTATCTGTCCGAATTGGCGCCTGCGAGATTCAATTTGCTTGCAAAATAATACTCTGGAATTGAATTACCCCTTGTTGAGCATGGTTAAGGCAAAGAGTAATCTAATCACTTCTGGGAGTGAAGTATTTTATAGCTACAGCAACTCTCCATTCAACCTCTGCCATCTTCCCATGCAGTTGTTTAATGACAGATTGAGAGGAGAATGAGGGGTGATTTGAAGCAGGTTAGAGTGATGTGATGCTGAGCTACATGATGTTGTTCAGTCTGTTAACACTACCTAAGCATGCACGTGTGGAATGAACATTGAGCTCAGCAGAGACAGATCAGATAGACTACATCGGGGCTAGGATTGGGGGGGGGGGTTCATACGATGGGGCAATTGGCAGCTGTAGACCCCACAAGTTGGGGATTACAGTCAGAGTCAGAAAATCTGACCTTGATTCCTTTTAGTCAGCTTCAGACATACCGGTCAGGTTACTATCAGAGACCTCAGCAGGCGGAAATACTTCAAATAACACTGAGAGGGGTTTCTGGCTCTGACCTGACACTGCATAATTTGGTAAGAGCTTCACAAATTTCTAGCACAAGGCGTGCCAAATGTGATTGTGTCAGTCTGCCTGTGCGAGCCTGTGACTGTGTGCGAGCCTGTGAGAGCCAGTCACCACCTGTGTGTGTGTGTGTGTGTCTCTGTGTGAGCCTGTGACTGTATTCTGTGTCTGTGTCCGTGTGCCTGTTTGCAATTATATGTAATTTCTGGGAGTGTATGTTTGGGGATGCAGAGGAAATATCTGGTGACTGTTAAAAAGAGCAACTCCTTGCATTTATGTAGCACCTTTCATGTCCTCTTTGTATCCCAATGGTAACTTGTTCAAAATATTAGAGCTGGTGGAGAGGAGCAGAAGGGGCTTTCCCTACGTTTCAAGAAGGTTATGTCTGATCTGTCTGCCTCAGCTTGACTTTCCTGAAATGAAAGCAGAAATTGCTGGCGAAACTCAACAGGTCTGGCAGCATCTGTGGAGGGCGAATCAGAGTTAACGTTTTGAGTCCAATGACCTTTTGCTTTCCTGCTTGTCAACCATAACCTTTGAATCTCCTCCTGTTAGTCCATCACCACCATGAATAGATTCAGTGTCTCGACACCGTCCGGTCTCTTGGGTGGGGGGTGTTGAAGGGGATGAACCGCCAAAAGGTTCATCTCCCTCTGAGAGAAGAAATTTCTCTTCCCCATCTCAAATGAGGGAGCCTTTGTTTTGAAACCTCTACCCCTCGTTCTCGATTCTCTGGCGAGGGGAATCGCCCTCTCTGTGTCCATGCTGTCAAACCCACTGAGAATCTCAGTAAATCCACTTGTTCCTCTAAACTCCAGTAAGTACAGGCCCAGCCTGCTTGCCCTTTCTTTGTTAGTCAGCTCCTCCATCCACAGACCGAGCCGAGTGAAGCTTCTCTGAACTGGCTCTGACGCATGTTCCTTGGAGTGAAGGCTTGTCCCTGGCCGTTTGAGGAATGAGTTCAGGGCTGAGTTTGATCTTCCTCATTTCTAAGAAACACGAGCTTAGCCTGAGCACGTGAGAGACGAGCTTGTGACTGCTGAGTGCCAGGAGAGAGCTGGGTGCCAGTACCACGTGTGCCCCTGTTGGCAAAGTGGATACAGACTTCCTCCCTGGCACGCCTCAATGCCCGCAGCATCTGTACCACTGTGGTAGCAGATGTACGGTTTCTCTTCTATTTTTTAAATCATGGGATCGTGTATTGGAATAATTATTCGCTTAACGACTCCTCCGTTGTTCCATTTCTGCCACAACTGAGAATATATTTAACCTCTGGTGGTTTGCAGTAATCGAGAACATAAGTGAAGTGGTGTGTGTCAGACTGACTGACTGACTGCACAGGAAACATCAGTCAGTATTTTCCAGAGGCTAGGAATTTGGAGTGAGTAACCCATGACCTAACTCCCCAAAGCCTGTTCACAAGGCAGGTGAGTGAGATAATTCCCATTTTCCTGGATGGGTGCAGTTCCAATAACACTCAAGAACCTCGAAATCGTCCAGGATACATTGGCAGCCCGACCACCACCTGCACTGTTCCCTCCCTCCCGTGGCCGTGGAACTCACTGTGGTAACTCACCGGGGCTGTTCCAGCAATGTTTCCCAAGAAAGTGGGCAATGGAAATACCTCCATCATTGAGTTCCTATCCCGGCTTGGAAATACATCACCACTGCTTTATTGACACCGGTTGAGAGTGCTCCTTAACAGCGCCATTGGAGCGGGTCACCAGTCACAATGGTTTAGGAATGTGGCTGGCCACCAACTTTGCAATGGGGAGGGGGGCTTCAGGAGCTGGATGGAGGCATCAATGAGTACCTTTACTAATCCCAAAGAAGTCATTTTCAAGGGGATGACACAAGGCTGTCCTTAATCTTGTCTCCATTCACACTTCCTCCAAGCCCCTGGCCAGCTGAGTTTGATGGTTTCCTGCCAATGAACTTCACGAAGAAAGCGGCATTTATCCGGAGACTTTTTTCCATCCATTTCAAAAGAGCCCAGTTAGGTTTTTGGAGTTGGTCATGGCTTTCCAATCCAAGACCAGCTATCGAGGATTGTAGCAAAGGGACCTGGGAAATGAAGTTAGCCTGCGCCTTTTAAAAATTAATTCACGGGATTTGGGTGATGCCGGCCTAACCAGCATTTATTGTTCATTCCAGAGGGCAGTCATAAGTTAATAACACTGCTGTGCATCTGGAGTCACATAGATACCAGATGAGGCAAAGACTTCAGATTTCATTTCCTAAAATACTTTACTGAAACAGGTGGGTTTTTTTCTTGATGACAATTGATTATAGTTACTTGGTCATCAATTGGTGAGATCATTATTGATTTCAGATTTGACCATGAGTTGTGGTGGGATTTGAAACCATGTTACCAGAATATTAGGGTGGGCTTCTGCATTACCAGTCAAGTGACGTGACCACTGTACACTGCCGTTTCTCCAAATTTCACACAGGGTCATGGAAACCCAGAACTCTCTCCCCCAAAGTGTTGGAACAGTTTTGAGACTGAGAGTGATAGATTTAGGTAAGAGCATCTAAAGATGTGGGCAATTGAAACAGAAACAGAAATTGCTGGAGAAACTCAGCAGGAGAAAGTGAGGACTGCAGATGCTGGAGATCAGAGCTGAAAAATATGTTGCTGGAAAAGCGCAGCAGGTCAGGCAGCATCCAAAGAGCAGGAGAATCGACGTTTTGGGCATGAACCTTTCTTCAGGAATCTCAGTAGGTCAGGCAGCATTTGTGGAGATAAAGCAGAGTTAATGCCTCGAGTCAGTCGACTATTCATCAGGACTAGATTGAGTACACAGGTCAGTCATGTTCCCACTGAGCAATAGAACACAGTTAAAGGGCTGAATGGCCTGCTCCTGAAATAAGGCTCCTAGGCTTCTTGCTGTTCCAACATTCACTAGGCCAGCACCATTCTAGATTTGGAGACTCAGCGTTATCTCCCCTTTTGTGCACTATTGATTGCATTTTTCATGAGATCCCATCTCCCATGATCAGCAATGTTTAGTAATGCCAGCAAAAACTATGCTGAAGGATGGCATGCATAACATAAAGCTCTGGCCTTCCTTCCCATTCGTACCAGAATTTGGTACCAGGATCCCTGATTTTATTGATCCACATGAACGATTTAGACTTTAGTACACAGCACATACTCTTTGTGTCATCTGCAAATTTTGAAATTATGCTAAATTATGAGGACAGAGACAGTTCAATGGAAGGGGTGGATGCATGGCAGAAGAGTTCTTGTGTACTCATTTGAGAGATGTGGACATTGCTGGCTGGCCAGCATTTATTGCCCATCCCTAGTTGCCCTTGAGAAGGTGTTGGACCACTGCTGTCCACTTACAATGGGTTGACCCACAATGCCATTAGGGAGGGAATTCCAGGACTTGACCCAGCCACAGTGAAGAAATGGCAGTATATTTCCAAGTCACGATGATGAATGGCTTGGAGGGGAATTTGCAGGTGGTGATATTCCCATATAACTGCTGCCCTTGTCCTTCTAGATGAAAGTGGTTGTGGGTTTGGAAGGTACTGTCTTTGGTGAATGTCCACAGCGCATCTTATAGATAGTACACACTGCTGCTACTGAGCATCGGTGGTGGAGGGAGTGGATGCTTGTGAATGTAGTGCCAATCCAGTGGGCTGCTTTGTCCTGGATGGTGTCAAGCTTCTTGAGTGTCGTTGGGGCTACACTCATCCAGGGAAGTGGGGAGTATGCCATAGCATTCCTGACTTGTGTTTTGTAGATGTGGACAGATTTTGGGGAGTCAGGAGGTAAGTTACTCACCACTGTGTTTATGTGTAGAGTCCAGTTGAGTTTCTGGTCAATGATGACCCCAGGATGTTGATACAGGATGATTTAGTGATGGTAACACCATTGATTGTCAAACAGCAGTGATTAGATTGATTAGATTGTCTCTGTCTCTGATTTGAGATGGTCGTAGCCTAATGTGAAATTATTCACCGTGTTGGGGAAAAATTAGGACAGGAAATAAACATAAATTTTAAAAGGCAGTTTAGGAGCAGAGGGTCCTGGTGTCATGTTTGCAGCAATTGTAAAAGATAGCAGAACCAATTAAAAAAAGTGATTAATAAGACAAACTGGACTGTGACTATCTGGACCGGTCTTGCAGAGAACCAGCAGGGACATGTGTTGTAAAGTGTACGATTTATATATATTTTAATATCATTAATTATTTGGGTTTTTGAATTTTTGATCAAGTGGCATATGGGTTTCACGTGTATCTAAAGGGGTTTAATTAAATTGTAAGTGTTTCTGTAGACTTAGTGATTTAAAACATTAGTGTTACAGAGAAATTTCCTGGTGGATAATGGGGATTAGTTTCCACTGGGTCTGTTTACAAGTGAACAAACAAAATCATATCATGCATTAGGCTTTCAGTAGAAGATTCTATAAACACCAACAGCTTATTTATTTTTTTAAAAACTTGAGTTTCAGTTTGGTGCAATTTTTCAGAAGTCTTTATTAAAATTGGATTATGTAAACAGTTGTTCCAAGGAAACAAAGGTAGTTTAGGCCTGTTTCGAACGAGGTTACCTCAGAGTAAGCCGTTTGATTTAAAAGCTCCAGACCAGAAGTGTTTGGTTAATATCATGATGGGTTTATTTGAAGCTGAGGAAGTCTACACTCGGTTGTTTGGAAAGTTTTAAGTTTGTGCTGTTCATAAATAGTTTAGTTTATTCTATTTTATCTTAATTTCCTTTGCATAATAAACTTCTGTTTTGTTGTTAAACTGGAATCTACAGTATTACATGCTTGTGTTTCAGTAAAAAAAAACCATCTTGTTTATTAAAAGCTATCAAGTCTGGTCTTGGTCTGGGATCTGAGCTGTTCAGCCATAGCTGGAATCATAACTGGTATGATGGGCCAAATAGCCTCATTCTATGCTGTAATCCTGACATGATTCTTGTACAAATCATTTGGTAAATTCTGAGCTACCACTGCGAATGAGGTCTCTAGATCCGAGGATTCTGGGTTCCCTCTGTTTTCGGTCTCGATTTTTTGTATTTCTTGGTGTTCCTTTTTTTCCTGTTACAGGAGTGACTGAGAACTGATGTAAGTTTTTGTTTGGCTGGGCTGTAATAGATTGTCATCGGTTAGTGCATTCTCTCAGGATTATGCAATGTGAGATGATCATTCAGCAGCAGAGCATCTTAACCCTGTATATTTCTGTTACAGAGTAAAGAAATTGGCCAACAGATGCATGAGGAGCTGCTAAAGGTCACCAATGAGCTGTACACTGTGAGTATTAGTTGTTAGACCTGCAAGCGTGCATGCGGTGCATCATTTTGAGTTTATTCTGCATCAGTTCTTTCCTCTCTGGTTTATTTCTGGTCAGTGTTTGGCATTTCTTCAAATGACAATCATCATGACTCAATTCATGCACAAAGCATCTGAACCAATCCCAGGCAGGCTTAGATGTAGAGCAAAGCATCCTCTCCACTGTCTCTAGCAAACACTGCCAGGACAGATATAGCATGGGGTTAGATGCAGAGTAAAGTTCCTTCTACTTTGTACCTATCAAACACTCCCAGAATAGATACATCTTGTAGTTGATGTACACTGCTGCTACTGTGCATCAGGAATGTGGGGGGTGAAAGTTGAAAGTCCGGGATAGGTTGCTAAACAAGCAGGCTGCTTTGTCCTGAATGGTATCAAGCTTGTTGAGTGTATTGGAGCCGCGCTCATCCAAGCAAGTATCCCATCACACACTTGACTTGTGCTTTCTCATTCCTAATGGCACCAGCCTCCTGTCCTTCTACCCAGATTGGCTGTCATGGGCCATTCAAGAAGATCATGGATGATCAGTTAGTGTTTCAAATTGTACTTTCGCCTCTACCTCCAAAAAAGCTTAGATTCTTATTCGGCAGGAATCCATCACCTCTGTCATAAAAATATTCTGCAAGTCCATCTCCACTGCATTCTGATGCAGAGAGTTCCAAAGTCTCTCAACCCTTTGAGAGAAATAAGCATTCACTTAATCTCTGTATTGAAGAGTCAATCCTGGATTGAAAAACAGTGCCCCTTTCCCCATCAGGTTCTGGACTGACACACAAGTGAAAACATTCTTTCCATGTTCACCTTGGCAACACCATTGAGTCTGACACCTTTCACTCAAATCATCATCCTTACTCTTCTAAACTCCAGTGCAAACAAGGCCAGTCTTTCCAACATAAGGCAACCCACTCATTAATTGAAATATAATCTAGTAAACCACCTCCAAATTGGCACAAATTTTTTATTCTCTTGTGTGACATGCTGGTAGGACTTGCTTCTCTAAGTTGCCCTTGAGAAGGTGGGGGTGAGCTGCCTTCTTGACCCACTGCAGTCCGTGTGATTCAGGTAGACCCACAATGGGAGAGAATTCCAGGAGTTTGACCCAGTGACAGTGATATGTTTATAAGTCAGGATGGTGAGTGGCTGGGAGGAGAACTTGCAGATGGTGGTAAAGCTCTGCTTTTTTTCATTCTTCCCATGAAGAACCTCACAGTTTCCACATTGTACTCCATCTGCCATATTTTTGTCCACTTGATTTATTTAGATCATACCTCACTTTGTCATCTTAACATGACACTCCGCTACCTATGTTGGTGTCATTTACAAATTTAGTGACTGAGCCTTCACTTTTCATGTAAGTCAATGATGCAAATTGTAGAAGTTTGACGCCCAGCACAGACCCCTCAGCACCCCAGGATGAAGTCTGGTTCCGGGAGGTATCAGCTTGGAGCTCCGTCAGTAGTACCACTTCCTCATGATTGTAATATCAACAAGTTCCTCTCTCCCTTCTACTCCTCCATTCTTCCTCTGTAGGGGACCATAGAATCTTAGAGATGTACAGCATGGAAACAGACCCTTCGATCCAACCTGTCCATGCCGACCAGATATCCTAACCCAATCTAGTCCCACCTGCCAGCACCCGGCCCATATCCCTCCAACCCCTTCCTATTCATATACCCATCCAAATGCCTCTTAAATGTTGCAATTGTACCAGCCTCCACCACTTCCTCTGGCAGCTCATTCTGTGTCACCCTCTGTGTGAAAAAGTTGCCCCTTAGGTCTCTCTTATATCTTTCCCCTCTCACCCTAAACCTATGCCCTCTAGTTCTGGACTCCCCAATCCCAAGGAAAAGACTTTGCCTATTTATCCTATCCTCATAATTTTGTAAACCTCTATAAGGTCACCCCTCAGCCTCCGACGTTCCAGGGAAGACAGCCCCAGCCTGTTCAGCCTCTCCCTATAGCTCAAATCCTCCAACCCTGGCAACATCCTTGTAAATCTTTTCTGGACCATTTTCAGTTTTACAACATCTTTCCGATAGCAAGGAGACCAGAATTGCACGCAATATTCTAAAATATTCACTTTACTTTTCTCCTTCCTAAATGCGTTGTAGAAATTCTGCTAATCCTGATTTAACCTTTCAGTCATATGTTCAGTCATTTGTTATATTCTGAGCAATCATCTCACCTGCCACTCAGTTTTGTACAGTCAAATGCCTTTTCCTTCAGTTTACTGCTTCCGCTAACTACTTTATTTAACCATAGACAGCGGGTCCTGACTTTAGAACTTTCCTTTATGGTAGGAATGTACTTACTCCCAGTATTCTGGAATTTATATATACTACTTTGTCTCTATTCATCAATCCCCCAGCCTGGTATACCAATTCACCTCTGCTAGCTCACCTTTCAGGACCACACAGATACCCTGATTTAGGTTTAAAATATTAATCTTGGACAAAAACGCTGAGAGAACCTCAAACCTAGTGGATATGCCTGCCCTCTTGATCCCTTACCTACTTCACTCCTAGTCACACCCTCCTGAGCCTGACCATTGACCAATCTCGTGAGTTGCCAACTAAGAATGGAAGATTGGAACTCTGCTAACAAAGCATTAGAGAGAAAACGGCAAGGTTAAAAACACCAGGACAGACAGTTAGCGTCACTGAGAGGATCGGGCAAAATGGGGACCGTGACTGCCTCCTGGTAGAAAGTATCTAGGTACCTTACCCCCTCCTTGATGTGTTGTAGTGTCTGTAGTTCAGCCTTCAGCTCATAAACTCAGAGTTGAAGCTCTCCTTGCCTTCTCCTCACAGTGACACCGCCTATCACAGGGTCCTCACTCTCCCCTCACAGTGACACTGCCTGTCACAGGGTCCTCACTCTCCCCTCACAGTGACACTGATGGCCTGTCACAGGGTCCTCACTCTCTCCCCTCACAGTGACACTGACTGTCACAGGGTCTTCATTCTCCCCTCACAGTGACACTGACTGACTGTCACCGGGACCACTCCTCCCCTCACCCCTCTCTAATGCTTTGTTGGCAGAGCTCCAGGCATGCAGTTCTCTTTTGTAACTTACTGGTAACACAGGTCAGATATCAGCAGGTGCTTGGGCTCGGTATTCAGGTCCTAGCTGCCTTCCCTGATAGGTCAGACTAAATATTTGGGCTCCCATCTCCAAATGCCTGTCAGGAACTACCACCTTTCAGGCAACTCGCAGAGAGCACAAACACAAGACGTGCCAGATCCTTCGCAATGCATCGAACTCTTCCTCACAAAATAACTCCTGAAGCTGATGGGCCGCATGTAATGGAGCTGCCGCCTTGATTGATTGACGGTGTGGTACCAAGGTTGTTAGACTGTAATCTCAATCCAGGGTCAATTGAAAGAAAACTCCTCAAACAGAAACCCATCCGGTCACCGTATTAAGGTCAACGTATTAATTGCCAGCCCCAGTCATCTCAAATAGAACTGATATCCCAGAGTTTCAGAGAGAATATTGATCTGACTGACTGACTGACTGACCGGTCAAGTGTGCCCCTATTGTGAGCAGTTGTATTGAGGAAGGACGATTTTGTCAGTACACAGGAGAAAGTGAGGACTGCAGATGTTGGAGATCAGAGCTGAAAATGTGTTGCTGGAAAAGCGCAGCAGGTCAGGCAGCATCCAAAGAGCAGGAGAATCGACGTTTCAGGCAAAGGCCTACACAGCCTACCCTAAACTCACAAGGCGATGAGACACCATGTCATACCCGAGCCATGGGGGCAGCGAGATCATTGAGTTGGGTGTGCAAGAAGTTGGGCTCCCCAGTAGAAGTCAGTGTTAACTCCTCAGTCGCATCAGGCCAGAAGCAGGAAAGTCGTAAAATGGAGGCAGCTCCCATTTCCCACTCCAGTCTGACTCCAAATTTATCACTATCCTTTTGGTGGTGGGTGAGATTTCCACTGGAGTCAGCAAGCATCTTTAAGAAGTGAAAATTGGGATTCCATACAGAAGGCTTGCTTAAATTGTTTAAGAGCTTGATTAGGCCATACCTCGAGTACTGTGTGCTGTTTGGGTTTCCTTATCTCAGGAAATATATTATTGCCATAGAGGGAAAGCAATGAAGGTTCACCGGACTTGTTCCCAGGGTGGTGGGACTGTCCCTCTGGAGAGGGATTGGGTAAAATGGGTCTGTATTCGCTAGAGTTGTGAAGAATGAAAAGTGATCTCATTGAAACATATGCAATACTTAAAGGGGAAAGATAGGGTAGATGCAGGCAAGATGTTTCTCCTGGTCAGGCAGCCTAGAATTAGGGGACACAATTTATAAGTAAGAGTATGTCACTTGGACCAAGATAAGAAGCATTTTTTTTAAACTCAGGGAGTTGTGAACCTTTGATTCTTCCCTATGACAGAGGAACGTGGAAGCATTGTCTTTGACTGTGTTTAGGATAGAGATTGAGAGATTTCCGATTACCAATGGTGTGCAGGGTTACATGGATGGGATGGGGAAAATGCATTAAAGCCATGACTGTATAGTGTCATGTCAGGATAAACTTGACGGGCTGATTGGCCTATTCCTGTTCCTGTGTCAGTCAGGCACAGATGGTTTCTGTTTGAGGAGCTTTCTTTCAATTGACCCTGGATTGAGAATACAGTCTAACAACTGTGCTACTGCGCCATCAATCAAGAAAGCAGCTTCATTACATGCAACCCATCACCTTCAAGAGTTATTTCATGCTGAAGGTCTTTAAATGTTTTTTAAAAAGCTTCCAGGCTGTGTTGTTGTGCTCACTGTGAGCAACCTTCAAGGTGATGGGTGCTGCCAGGGAGCCAGCAGCCCTCCGTGGTCTGCTCCTCCAGTCCCCACATGAAGTACATTGCTCTACATTCTGCTCCCAGCCCCGACTGCCACCTTCCCACCCCCAATTTTTATCACTACCAGCATGCAGCCTTCTTCTGAAGATTTCCAGATCATTCTCTTCTCTCCTCACTCCCTCCCCCACCTCTCACATTTACTCTCCCCATTCTATACCCCTCCCATTTATCTTCCCACCCTCCCCTTCACAGTCCCTCCCCTTCACACTCGCCTCTCCCTCTTGAGCCCTGTCCATCTCCCTCTCTGCCTTCTCCCTCCCTCCTCACACTTGCCCCCTCTTTGTTCACCGTTTCCCTGCACACTGAGCACACTCACTCTGTCCCGTGCCCAATGCATCCCCATCCCTCTTTTCTCCACCCTCCCCACTTTGTTCCTCTTCACCTCCCTCACCTCATCTTCGCTGCAGAGAAACGGACACTTCTTCCTCCACACACGGCCTAGCAGTTTGCCCTGGGACAATGTGTTGCGGTGTGGGTGCCCAGTGGAAGGTGCACATCCCCTTGAGTTTAAATGGCAGACACTGTGTCCATGTGTGCACCAAGGTTCCTCACATGGACTTTTGGTAAGAGGAAAGCTTTTGAACTCTATCATTGTTTAGGAAGTATCAGACTGTGGAAATGTCACCTATTCTTGTCCAGGTTGACCATGGCCTCTCCCCCTCTAGCTCTGTATTCTCCACCAAGTTCTTTGCTTTCTGTCCTCCTCCAGTTCTGACCTCTTGCATATCCTTCACTTTGTCCCTTAGCCATTGGAACACAGCCTTCAACTACTAAAGGTTCTTAGCTCTGAGATTCCCTCCGTAAATCTCTCCAGTTTGATTGCCTTTGGTTACTTGTCCCAATGCCACCTCCTATGGGCTTGGTGACAAATTATACCCATAATGCTCCTGTGAGAGGCCTCGGTCAACCAGTCATGGCGTAGTCAGTGTTGGTGGTTGTTGATTTTTGTCTTTGCTGCCCGGCAGGTCATGAAGACGTACCACATGTACCATGCGGAGAGCATCAGTGCGGAGAGCAAGCTGAAGGAGGCAGAGAAGCAGGAAGAGAAGCAGTTCAGCAAATCGGGAGATATCAGCGTGAACCTGCTCCGACATGAGGACAGGCCGCAGCGTCGCAGCTCCGTCAGGAAGATCGAGAAGATGAAGGAGAAGGTATGGTGGAAGCCCCAGACATTGGCTAAGGTGGGAGGATGTGGGCAGCAGCGTTTATGAAGTTAGAGGGTCTAATGTCTCCGCCTTGAATTGGTATATCAGCTTCACAGCATGGTACAAAGTGATGGGCCTCTGGAATGAAGAGGCCTATGATAGAAAGATAGAGTACAGGTACAGGAGTAGGCCATTCAGCCTTTCGAGCCTGCTCTACCATTCAATGTGATCATGGCCGATCATCCAACTCATTCCCCTGTTCCCACTTTCTACCTAAACCTTTTGATCCCTTTAGTCCTAAGAACTATATCTAACTCCTTTAAATCACTCAATGTTTTGGTCTTTGTACCAGTGGGTTCCACTGGCTCACCACCTTCTGGGTGAAGACATTGTTCCTCATCTCTATCCTAAAGCGCCTACCCATTTCCTTTAACTGTGACTCCTAATTGTGGAGTCACAGAGTCATACAGCACAGAAACAGACTCTTTAGTCCAACTCGTCCATGCCTACCAAGTTTCGCAAATTAAACTTAGTCCCACTTGCCTGCATTTGGCCCATATTCCTGTAAATGTTTCCTATTCATGTACCTGTCCAAATGTCTTTTAAATGTTGTGACTGGGCTCCCTGGTCATTGGGAGCATCCTTCCTGCCTTTACTCTGTCTGGTCCTGTTCAAAAATTATCTGTTTCCTTGAGATTCCCCTCATCCTCCTAACTCCAGTGAGAACCCACTCACACACTCTTGTTTTTATTTTGAAATAGCACCATGTGGTTTTATATATCAAGTTCCAAGGACAGGTGGGGCTTGGTTTAGCATCTTGCCTGAACGCTGGCCTCTTTAATAGTGTTGCACTCCCATAATGCTGCACTTATGTCAGCTTCGATTGTCCACTCCATTCTTACCATCGGAGTTGGCCGAGAAAAGGGAACGGTACACTTCTGCCTCAGCACCAGGGACCCGGGTTCAATTCCAGCCTCGGGTGACTGTCTGTGTGGAGTTTGCACATCGCATCCTCCCTGAGTCTGCATGGGTTTCCTCTGAGTGCTCCGGTTTCCTCCCACATTCCAGAGATGCGCAGGTTAGGTGAATTGGCCATGCTAACTTACCTAGAGTGTTCAAGGGTGTGTAAGTTAGGTGCATCAGTCAGGGGTAAATGTAGAATAATAGGGTCAGCGAATGGGTCTGGGTGGGATACTCTTCAGAGGGTTGGTGTGGACTTGCTGGGCCGAAGGGCCTGTTTCCACATTTTAGGGATTGTATGATTCAAAGTTGCACATCTCAGATCAAGTAACAAATACTTGCATTTAACACCATTTGCTGTGCATTAAATTCGGTGATCCAGTCAGAGCTCCGTGGTGCAGTTATTGTTCCCATTTAGACTGGCATTGGCACCCCTGTGAACTGCAGGGCGGTGGATGAGCAGCTGGTTGGCTTCACATCCTGGTAGTTGGGGGAGGGGGGGGGTAGGAATATTCCTCAGGGTATTTGGAGAACCTCTCCTTTCTCCCGGCTTTGAGTAGGGCTGACCTGGGCAGAGTGGGGCTCTCCTGAACAAATGTGGCAGTGTCTCAGTTCGAGAACTGGAGTGGCAGTCTGTATCGCACCATTCCCTGGTGACCCAGGAACTCTGGCACTCTGATCCTCTGCTGAAGGGGGAGAAAACAATGGAGGGCAAGGTGGGGGTGGGGTGGTTTTCCAAATGGTTTTTGAAAGGGTTTTTTTTGTGTTGTTTTGCGTTCAGCTCCTTTTATATAGAGCAGTTCAAGTGCGTGCGTTTCCATGGAAACGGACATGCTCTGTCTGTGACTGTGCGCCAGATTGATACTGTCAGATGATGGAGCACGACTATGTCCCTGACTCCTGGCAAATGCCTGATTTACACTGGCTGTGATGAATGGAGCCTGTGAGGGATGTGCAGTCAATTAGCATGCTGTCTCTTCAATCCACCTTCAGACAGGTCGGAAGAAAATGGCTCGAGTCTCTGTTACAGCTCGGCTGTAATAGCCTCTCACCAATTTTCCAGTTCATCTGAAGCACAGAGCAGCCGCAAACGTTTGCTGTAGACAGATAATAGTGTTCCAGTCCCGCTTTCAGGGTAGGAATTGGCCAAGTGACGGTTGTTTTTGAGCTCTCAACTCATTGCATTTCTCTCCCCGAGAGACCCGGCAAAGTTGATTTTAAAACTTCGCCACCAGCCACAACGCAGCTCATTGGAAATCCAGCTGGTTAAAATCCCGGCTCAGAAAATGAAAAACAAAGCAAGTTACGTGTGGTCGGGTGATCCCGTGGTGTTTTGCAAAATCAGTAAGCTAACAGCAGAGTGCGTTTTGAACATTGTAAGTGCATTTGCTTTCTTCATCACTGAATGTTGACAGAAGTCTATCCAGTCAGCAGACAGACATGAATTACATTTATACCTCTGCCCACATCTTTGAGGATTCATGA
This sequence comes from Hemiscyllium ocellatum, assembly GCF_020745735.1. Taxonomy (NCBI): domain Eukaryota; kingdom Metazoa; phylum Chordata; class Chondrichthyes; order Orectolobiformes; family Hemiscylliidae; genus Hemiscyllium; species Hemiscyllium ocellatum. Next base: position 65,764,684 of record NC_083414.1, read on the forward strand.
AGACTCTGTCCACCTTTAAAAATGTGTGGATTTGGAAATTCTGCCTCTATGTTCAACAGAGCCCGTTTTCACCACTCGGGGAACGGAAATAATTGACACCCAAACTCCACTGGGCCATTTGAATTCAATGCTGACAGTTCCTGCAGTGAGGAAGGTACACACATCTAGAGTACACACAAACGCTGATGAAAGGCTGATAAGGGCTAAAGAACTATGCAGCGATTGAATTCCTTAAATCCCCAGTCCCTTAACAAAAAATTACAAACGAAAGCCTGTCATCAGTGAGTTTAAAGCAAAATTGTTCTAACAGCTCCAAAACCTGGTTGTCACTCCATCCAGAGCTACCTGATCTGTCAATGTCAGTCTGCGTTCCACAACCTATAATTGTTTCAGTGGACAGCCCTATAGTGAGTTTTTTTATTTACTGACCTTCAAAGAGGTTATTGAAGGATCTTTGATACGGGGCTCTGAATACATGTCTATTCGTTTTACAGCGGATTTAAGTAATTGAGAGGTACTCAAAAGTTCTGAATGGGGTTTCATGAGTCAGAGTGTTGTTTTAACATAGTGAAAGCTGCTGTTGATAGTGAGAGCTTCATTCCAGTTTGCCTCAGTGTGGTTCTTGCAAACTACTCGTGGCAGATATTGGGTGAGTTGGCATTGGTGGATTCTCTTGGGGCCGTGGAGGTGGCATGGGAAGTTGATGAGGGTGTTGCTGATGGAACGTGAGGGGTGAGGAGTGACAGCAGAGAATGATTAAAAGATTAATTGGAAAGAAAATAGTAGAATGAGAGGAAATTAGCTAGGAATGTAAAACCAAATAGCGTGGGTTACTAAGAGTATCTAAACAGAAAAAAAGTAAATAGAGTGCTAGTCCTCTCGGGAATCAGACTAAGGAATGAATAATGGATCAACCCACTGACTCCCACAGTTACCTTGACTATACATCCTTAACCCTGCTTCCTGTAAAGACTCCATTCCATTCTCCCAGTTTCTCCATCTCTGTCGCATCTGTTCTGATAATGCCACCCTCCACAGGGTGCCTCCAAAATGTCCACCCCCTTCCTCAACCTAGGATTCCCCAACACCCGTAGTTGACAGGGATTTTAGTCGTGTGTGTGACCCATCTCCCACACTTCAGCCTTCACGCAACAGCGATAGCATCCTCCTCATCCTCACCCACCATCCCATCCACATCCACATCCCCATTCAAAGGATCATCAGCTGCCATTTCTGCCATGTCCAGCGGGATTCCACCATCAGACACTCCCCCACCTGTTAGCCTTCCGCAGGACCGTTCCCTTCAGAATGCCCTGGTCCACTCCTCCATTCCCAACCCCAACGGCATCTTCCCCTGCAATTGCCAAAGATGTAACACCTGTCCATTTACCTCCTCCCTCCTCAGTATCCAAGGGCCCAAACATACCTTCCAGGTGAAGCAGCGCTTTACCTGCACTTCTCACAATTTAGTCTGCTGTATTTCACTGCTCGCTATGTGGTCTCCTCTGCATTGAGTGCAGACTGGGTGACGGCTTTGCAGAACACCTATGTTCTGTCCTCAGGAATGACCCTGAGCTTCCAGTTGCCTGCCACTTTAATGCACCACCTTGTTCCCTGGCCAACAGCACTGTCTCAGGATTGCTACAGTGCTCCAGCGAAGCTCGGAGCAAGTTGGAAGAACAGCACCTGATGTTTTGCTTGGGAATCCCGCAGCCTTGAGGACTCGATGTCTAGTGTAATAATTTTAGAACCTTTTTCTATGTCCTTTACCCACCTCACACTCCAGGCTCTGTCATGACATGGGCTGCTTATCATCCACTCATTGTCTCCATTATTGGTTTTCCTTTCTCCTGAGTATTTTATCATCCTTTTGTTCACCCACCGTCATCTAGCTACTAACCATTCTGAAGAAGGGTCACTGGATTTGAAACATTAACTCTGCTTTCTCTGTACGGGCAAAGTCTTGAGTTTCTCCAGCAATTTCTGTTGTTGATTTGAGATGTTTCCATTCTTTGGTATTGTGGTAATTTATGAATAAACAGCTTAAAAAGACTGGTGTGTGAGAGAAGCGAATTCAGTTTGTGGGCCACTCGTACCACTACTGGGGGATGTGGGGACTGAACTGCACTGGGAAATGTGGAATGTGACAGGATTCATTAATTACCTCAGAACAAAGGCACTTCCAGTTAACAGTAATTCCAATCTGATAGAATATCACACACCGTTCGAAAGGGAGAAGACTGGGTCTGGGACTAGTATTTTAAACTTAAGGGTTATCTGAGGACATGGAAGCTGAGCTAGCTGAGGTGACCTGGCATATTAGGCTAGGGGATGGATCCACAGTATCAGATATTCAATGGGATGTTTCAGAATGCTCTGAGGAGGTAAAATTCTGAATGGAGGACTCCTAAATAAGTCAGGCGAAGCACAAATTTAGGGCAAAAGCATATAACCATGTAATGGTGAGTGACAAATCAGATTGGTCAGAATATAAGGAACAGCACAGAATGACTAAAAGGAATAATCAGGAAGAAAGTTGTAGACTTACAGCTAGAATGTAAAAAGAAACAAAACCAGTTTCTACAGGTAGCTAAACAGAAAAGAATAAGTTAAGTGTGTTGGTCTCCTGGAGAATTAGGAGTTATAGGTGTTAATAAAGTTGATGGGAAGGTATGTTAAGGTGAAAACACCAGGAACTTGAAAGGGGATATCGATAGGTCGAGTGAGTAGGAAAAGCTTTGCAGATGGAATTTAATTCAGGAAAATGAGAGGTTCGGTTAAAGAATCAAAAGGCAGACTATTATTTAAATGGAGATGGTCCCAAAGAGTGCAGTGTCGAGAGATCTGAATGTTCTTGTACATGAAGCACAAAAAGTTAGCATGCAGCTGCAGCAAGTAACTAAGAAGGCATTTTGAGTTTTATTGAAAGGAGATTGAAGTTTAAAGTTAGCAAAGACTTGTCATAATAATGAGAAAAATAAAGATGTGCAGACACCAGGGATCCAAAACAAAAAGTGCTGAAGAAACTCAGCACAACTGGTAGCATCTGCAGAGTGAAAAAGCAGAGTTAATATTTTGAGTCCAGTGACCCAGGGAGAGCAAGCCAATTGGATACAAGATTAGCTTGAAGGTAGAAGATGGAGGGTGCTAGTGGAGGGTTGTTTTTCAGACTGGAGGCCTGTGACCAGCAGTGTACCACAGATTAGCGTTGGGTCCACTGTTGTTCATCATTTTATACAAATGTTTTGGATGTGAATATAGGAAATATGTTTAGTAAGTTTGCAGGTGATACCAAGATTAGCGAGTACAATTCCAACATTTAAAAGGCATCTGGATGGGTATATGAATAGGAAGGGTTTAGAAGGATGTGGACCAAATGCTAGGTAAAGGGTCAGATCAGGACATCTGGTCAGCAAGGACGAGTTGGACTGAAGGGTCTGTTTCTGTACTCTATGACCCTTTCTTTTGGAGTGCTATGTATAGTTCTGGTGCTGGTGTTTAATAAATGGGTTGCTAATGAGGAGGTAGATGAATTGATGTTAATCTTCAAAACTGTCTAGATTCAAATATAACTTTACAAATATATTCAATAAGGCAGGGAGGCAGAAAACAGGAAGCTACAGGTCACTTAGCTTGTCATATGTCATGGGGAGAGTGTTAGAATTGATCAAGATAAGAGATGATAGCTGCATACGTCAGGGGAGAAATGTAATCGGGAGGAGTTGACCTGGTTTTGTCAAAAGGAAGTTCTGTTTAACCAGTTTATTGCCATTCTTTGAGAGAATTACATTTGGTGTGGATTAAGGGGAACCAGTCAATACACTGTACTTTGATTTTCAGAAGAAAAGGTGTCACATTAAAGGTTATTGCTGAAAACAAAAGCTAATAGTATCAGCAAGGGTAACATATTAGCAGGGATGGAAGATTGGCTAGCTGGCAGAAAACAGTGTGCATGTCTCTGTCTCATTGGTACGGTGGGATGAGAGGAATTGACAGGGGCCTGAGCTGGAGCTCCAACTTGTCAGAATTTACATTTATGACTTGGACGAAGAGAGCAGAGGTGTGGAGCTAAATTCAGAGGCAACACCAAGATAGATGGGAAGTATGTTATGAAGAAGACATAAGGAGGTTGAAGGCAGATAGAAATAAGGTGTGAGAGTGGAGAACAAATCTGGCAGATGGAGTCTAATGTGGGAGAATGTGAAGTTGCTACTTTGGCAGGAAGAATGAAAAAGCAGTGTGTTACTTAAACGGAAAACAACTGTAGAATACTGCAGTGCAGAGAGATCTGGGAGTACTACTGCGCGAGTCACAAAATTAGCGTGCAGGGACAGGAAATAATTCAGAAGGCTAATAATAGAGTGCTGCCCTACTATTATCAGATGAATTCACAAAAATCAGAATGTTACACTTCGGTTATACAGGGCGTTAATGAGAGTATATCTCTCACTGTGCACCGTTTTGGTCTGTTTATTTAGGGAAGGTTGTTAGTTCATTAGAGTTGGTTCGAAGGAGGTTTATTAGTTCGATACCTGGAATGAATGGGTTGTCTTATAAGGAAAAGTTGGACAGGCTGGACTTGTTTCACAGGAATTTTAAAAAAAAAAGTTAGGAGTCACATGATTATAGTGTAGAAGATTGTGAATAGTCTGAATTGCTAGAGGGATGGAGTTCAAAAACAGGATGTCATGCTGCAGCTATTTAGTGTGCTGGTGAAGCCACACCTGGAGTACTGTGTACAGTTCTGGTTTCCTTACTGGAGAAAAGATGTACTGGCACTGGAGGGGGTGCAGAGGAGGTTTAGGAGGTCAATTATGGAATTGAGAGGCTTATCTCATGAGATTTTGAGTAGACTGGGACTATACTCATTGGAATTTAGAAGAATGAGGGAGATCTTTTAGAAACATATAAAATTATGAAGGGGATAGATAAGATGGAAGTGGGGAGGTTTCCACAGGCGATCGAAACTAGAGCTAGGGGACATAGTCCTAAATCTGCTTCCCTTTATTTTGAGGCTGAGTTAAGGAGGAACTTGTTCACCCAAAAGGGAAGTGAACCTGGAATTCCCTGTCCAGTGAAACAGTTGAGGTTACCTTGTTGATATGTTTTTGAGGCAAAGATAGATTTTTGAGCAGGAAGGGATTAAGGGTTGTGGTGAGTGGACGGGTAAGTGGAGCTGAGTCAAGGAAAAGATCAACCATGATCATTATCAGTAGAGGCTTGATGGGCCAGAAGGCCTACTCCTGCTCCTATTTCTTATGTCCTTAGGTCTTGACAAGGTGAATGCGCAAAGGATGTTTCCTCGTGTGGGTCAGTCCAGAGTGAGGGGACACTGTTTTAAAAGTGCTCGGGACAGACGTGAGAAATGTTTACCTCCTGAGGGTTGTGCGACTTTGGAGCTCATTGCTTCAGAAGGCGGTGGAGATGGGGCCTTAAATACTTTTATAGTCGCGATAGATGGATTTGTGTTAGTGAAGAGAATCACAAGTTATCAGGGTAGATGGAAATGTAGAATTTGAAACGTACGCAGATCGGCCCTGGCCTTATTGATTGGCAGAGCAGGCTTAAGGGGGCTGAGTGGTCTAAATCTGTACCTATTTTGTATGTTTGTAAAATGACCCGCATCTGATATGCAGCTATACCAAGTATATCTGCTGAATTTGATAACACTAGAACAATCATCACACTTCTTCTTACGCGAACGGATTTGAAGATTACATGCCGTGTAAATGCAAATCCGTCTTTTCATTATATGCCCCCATGAGAAATCCCGAATGAAGAATACCTCTGGCCCAAAGTTGATAAGCTTGCTCCAGCCCAAGGGATTTTTTTTTTATTTATTCACGGGATGTAGGTGTGTACTGGCCAGCATTTATTCACCATCTGTAATTACCCAGAGGGCAATTCATACTCAACCATGTTGCAGTGAGTCTAGAGTCATATGTAGGCCAGAGCAGGCAAGGATGGCAGTTTCCTTCTCTAAACGACATTAGTGAATCAGACGGGTCTTTCCAACAATCAGCAATGGATTCGTGGTGGTCAGTAGCCTCTCAAATCCAGATTTCTATTGAATTCACATTCCACCATCTGACTTAGTGGGATTCGAACCCAGGTGGCCAGAACATTGTGGGTCTCTGGATTAACAGTTCAGTGATAATACCATTAAACCATGGCCTCCATTATGATGCAGATCCAGTTCAGTCCTGATAAATGTGGGGTTTCTGTGCTGAGAGATGTCCTGTCTGAATTGGGATTGCTAAGGGCTGTCGTTGGAACAATCCAGTGGGTTAATCTACAACAAGTTGGCCAGCCCTACCACAAGGCAATGTGCACAGGGAAAAGCTGAAAGCATTTGTCCACTCCTGCTGTACAAGATGAAAACCTGGCTGCTGCTCCTTGATGTTTCCTGTCTCTGGCATGTCCAAACTTTTTTTGTATGTGTTAAAACAAAATCTAAGGTGGGGCACTGGATGACTCCGCTGGTTAGAGCTCAGATTTCAGACCTGAGTCCTCAGTCCAAACACACAGGTCTGACCTCGAATCCATGTGTGCTATTCTCAACCTGCTTCCCAGATGGAATACAATATGGGATGCACAAGCGGACTGTCAGGAAATTTAGACAGCATGGAGATGCTTTCCATAAGTCAGTTTCTGTAACCCTGACACTAAAACAAAATTGGGTAAATTCGAATGAGGAAACGTATGAAGTAGAGGCAGGAGGAGGAGGACATTTGACCCATTAATCCTGCTTCTTGGCCATTCAGTGAGGTCACAGCTGACCTTTGCCCTTCTCCCACTCTCCCCACATGCCTGGATATTGAGAAACGTCTGACACTTTGGCATAACGGTGAAACCGAGTGAGAGGATGGAATCTGCTGGAAAGGTGTAAACCACAGGAGGATGTGTAAAATAACAACTTAATTAGCAACAGGCATTCAGGAGAGCGCTGTGCCTGACATCATCTTGTCTTTGCGAATACAGCACGTGACCAGCACAGTGGAATGCTGTGCAGTCAGGATTATTCAGATTTCCAGAAAGGTTTTGGCAGGTTCACTTTAAGGCCTTTTAACTGGACAAAAAGTCACAAGACAGGGATGAATTTGGAACTGGGTAAAACAGTGAATCGGTGGGAAACAGCTCTGTGAGAGTGTCATTCCATTTGATACAGTCAGATAGAGTAAAGTACCTCTGTTCTTTTAAGTTGTAAGTGAATTATCCCTAACACTGTCCCCATCTAACACTCCCGGGACAGGGATAGCATGGGGTTAGATACAGAGTAAAGCTCTCTCTACACTACCCCATCAAATAATCCCAGGATAGGGACAGCACAGGGTTAGATACAGAGTAAAGATCTCTCTACGCTGTCCTCTATCAAACACTGCCAGGACAGGGACAGCACAGTGTGGGTGGGTACAGAGTAAAGCTACCTCCGCGCTTTTAATCTGAAAATAATCTGACAGTAAAGCTGGTCTACACTGTCCCCATCAAACACTTCCAAGACGGGAGCAGCATGGGATTAGATATAGAGTAAAGCATTTATTCTGCTACACCAGTGTGGTTCAGTCATGTCCTAAGAGTTGTTAGTGGAAACACAGCCTCATTGTACTTGTGTTTCTCACACTAACCATTCGTCCTGACTCCCAGCAGGCTGTTTCCCCTGTTTAGGAGAAAGTGAGGACTGCAGATGCTGGAGATTAGAGTCAAGAGCGTGGTGCTGGAAAAGCACAGCAGGTCAGGCAGCATCTGAGGAGCAGGAGAATCGACGTTTTGGGCAAAAGCCTTTCAGGAATGAGGCTGAGCGCCGAGGGGGTGGAGAGATAAATGGGAGGGGGGTGGGGCAGGAGGGTAAGGTAGCTGAGGGTGCGATAGGTAGGCGGAGGTGGGGGTAATGGTGATAGGGTGGAGTGGATAGGTGGGAGGGAAGATTGGCAGGTAGAACAGGTCATGAGGGTGATGCTGAGCTGGAAGGTTAGAACTGGGATAAAGTGGAGGGAGGGGAAATGAGAAAAGTGGTGAAATCTACATTGCTGTGAGGTTGGAGGGTCCTGAGGTGGAAGATGAGGAATTCTTTCACCAGGCTTTGGGTGATTATGGAGTAGTGATGGAGGAGGCCCAGGACCTGCAAAGTGGGAGGGAGAGTTGAAGTGTTTGGCCAAGGGGTGGTGGGGTTGGTTGGTGCAGGTGTCCCAGCGATGTTCTCTGAATAGTTCTGCGAGTAGGCATCCTGTCTCTCCAGTGTAGTGGAGACCACATTGGGAGCAATGGATACAGTAAATGACGTGTGGAAGTGCAAGTAAAACTTTGAATGTCTAAGGCTCCTTTAGGGCCTTGGTCAGAGGCGAGGAGGGGAAGGTGTGGGTGCAGGTTTTGCAATTCCTGTGGTGGGAGGGGAAGGTGTTGGGAAGGGAGGGTGGGTTGGTGGGGGTTGTGGAGCTGACGAGGGAGTCTCTGAGGGAATGGTCTTTATGGAAAACAGATGGCGTGGGGAAGGAATTATATCTCTGGTGGTGGGGTCTGATTGTGGGTGGCAGAAATGGCGGAGGATGATGCGATGTGTGCAGAGGTTGGTGGGGTGGAAGGTTTGGACCGGGGGATTCTGCCCTTGTTACAGTTGGAGGGGTGAGAATTGAGGGCAGAGGTGCAGGAAGTGGTTGAGATGCATTGGTGGATATTCTCAACCAGGTGGGAGGGGAAATTATGGTCTTTAAAGAAGGAGGCCATCTAGTGTGTTCTGAGATGGAACTGGTCCTCCTGGGAGCAGATGTGGCAGAGGTGGAGGAATTGGGAGTAAGGGATAGCATTTTCACAGGAGGCAGGGTGGGAGGAGGTGTAATCCAGGTAGCTGTGGGAGTTGGTGGGTTTGTAGAAGATGTCAGTGTTGAGTCGGTCACTGGTGATGGAGATGGAGAGGTCCAGGAAGGGGAGGGAGGTGTCTGAGATGGCCAGGTGAACTTAAGGTCAGAGTGGAATGTGTTGGTGAAGTTGATGAATTGTTCAACCTCCTCGTGGAAGCACGAATTGGCACCAATGCAGTCATCAGTGTCGCGGAGGAAAAGGTTGGGAATGGTGCCAGTGTAGCTGTGGAAGATGGACTGTTCTACATAATCGACAAAGAGACAAGCATAGCTGGGGCTCGTTGCAGGTGCTCATGGCTATACCCCTTTCATCTGGAGGAGGTGTGGGGGAGTCAAAGCAGAAACTGTTGAAGGTGAGGACCAGTTCAGCCAAACTAATAAGGGTGTCAGTGAAAGGGCACTGGTGGGGACGTTGGGAGAGGAAGAAACAGAGGGCTTAGAGGCCCTGGTCATGGTGGATGGAGGTGTAGAGGGATTGGATGTCCATGGTGGAGATGAGGTATTGGAGCCAGGGAAACAAAATTCTTGGAGGAGATGGAGGACATGGGTGGTGTCCTGAACGTATGTGGGGAATTCCCCCATTTTTCCAATGATAGCTAGCTCACGGTCACCCTGGATGGGATTGTGATCCGCAGTCCAACCCAAAGCCCCACCTGACCATCTTGGTGTTCTGATTAGATATTTAACAGCTATGAGAATTCTACACAATGTGGATGGACGGGAAGAGGTTTGGAACATCAGAGTTCTGTATCGATAATTACAAAGTGGACCTGTATGTTTTTGTTTTAATTGAGTGCATGTCTAGCTGGTACCTCAGTATGTGAGCTATTCTGTAAGTGTTCTCACAATGGGTTTCCTGTTCTGTTCTGTTTCTCAGCGTCAAGCCAAGTATTCGGAAAACAAGCTGAAGTGCACCAAAGCCAGAAACGACTACCTGCTTAACCTAGCAGCGACAAATGCTGCAGTGGCCAAATACTACATCCACGATGTCTCGGACCTGATTGATGTCAGTATTCTCAGTTTTATGGTGAATTATGTACTGCTAAAAGTGAAGTGCCCACAGTTGTACCTGGAATATGGGTATTGGGCTTGGGGGTGAGAATGTAGTGGTAAGGTGGGGAATGAAAGGGATAAAGAGCGGTGACTGAGCTAAGCTGGGCGAGCCCACAGGGATGACGGCAAACTCAACTGAGGAAATTTGGTTTTGAAAGGACTTTCACTGCTAGGAGTCTGTAGTAGCACCTTTGCCTTTGAATTTGCCTTTTGCACTCTTGCTTGAAGTTCAAGCAAATCATTTAAAGCAGAGAGGGAAGACATTGGTATGGGAGGCCATAGAGCAGCTCAGTCAGTCCCTACTCCATCTTTTATGCTTTTCAGAAGGTGCATTGTGAGTTGTCACCAAACAGCAGCGAAGGGGATCAGCCAACTGATAGCTTGCTAAATACCTTGTCAATGAGCCAATTCACCTCGTTAATATTCAGCTCTCTGTCTTGGCAAACTCACCAAATAATCTCGAGAAATCTCAATGTGGAAATCAGAACAGGTTCCTGGTAACTTGCTCCAGAAGACCTCCATTTTGATGAGGCCAATTCGGTCCCCATGGCACACTCTACCAGTACTGCTTGTCCATGAACTATGACATCTGGCTCTCACCAGTCCCTGACACACGTCATGATACCCTCTCCCACCCACTTCAGCTCACTCAGGAAGCACAGACTCGCATTGCATGGGGCACCAGGAACTGGCATTGAACAGCTGCTGTGGGGATGCACTGGGGACAGGGAGAGTGACCCAGCTTCTAGACTGGACTAGGCCGCATCTCAGGGTTTGCCCTCTTAGCACTCGTTGACTCAGCAGCTATTTGGTATGCTCACATCATCCTTAACTTACCTTGCTGTTCCAAGTAGCACAGTCACTCTACCAGGCAGCTCACCTTACAAAAGTGAGGACTGCAGATGCTGGAGATTAGAGTCGAGAGTGTGGTGCTGGAAGAGCACAGCAAGTCAGGCAGTGTCTGAGGATCAGGAGAATCGACATTTCGGGCAAAAGGTCTAGGGGATGGGTGCCTTGTTGTACAACAGTGTTACATCAATCTCACATCAGTGCACTCTGCACCAGCAGCTTATGCAGCAACCGAGCAGTCATGGCTCAAAGCCTCATGGGAATAGACCACCCTGAAGTCCACACATCAGTCAGGGGGTTCCTGGCACAGTATATTAGGAGCAGCCTCCCATACCAATCCAGGGGTTTGGCCACAGCCAGGCGTCCAGTTGAGGTAATCGTGGTTGTGGGCCCTGTTCCTCTACAGTTCAGGGAGTGGATTATGGTCAGTCCTGTGACTCTGTAGTGGCCAGTCCAGGGGATCAGGCCTGCGTGAATTGGGAGTTGCACAGCTGTCAATCAGGGGTGGGGATAGTTGAGGGGGAAGGGGTTGGACGAGGGCAGGGAAGCTGCAGCAGGAAGGAGACTCAGCAAGCTAGTCTCCTGGATTGGGGCCCTGCTGGCTGGGAGATGGTGAGACGAGAAAGGCAACAGTATATGTGAGGGGAGGATATGGGAAAGCATTGACAGGAAGGGGAGGCCATGGAGTTGGGAGGTGTTTGTCATCCATTGTCAAGAGCACCCTGGCTTCAGGGGGGAGGGGGTGAATGAATGACCACATCAGACAGGGGCACATTACATGCCATGGGCAGGCTGTTTCGGAGTGGATTGGTGTGATCCTAGGGACGTGCCGAGCCCATCAGGTTATGGGAAGGGCCGGCCAGGAAGAGGGTTTGGATTTGTAGGGCTGAGGCTGGGAGCCACTGACGGAGGAGCCCTTACTGTCACCTTCCATGTATCGGAAATCAAAAGTGCACAACGGGGACGAAAATTCGCTGTGAGCACACTTGGAGTGGGTGGGGTACATGGCGCAACCTCTGAGCTGCAGGAGCCCCACCCCAATGAAAGGGGCTTTGAAGGGAAAGGACATTGCACACAGACCCTGGCCCTCCTAATGCCTCGGTCACCTACATCGGCAGGACTGAATGCAGTACACCTTACTGCCCAAGTCTTCGCTGATCACGTTTTTAGATGGTTAGTCGATTTGGAGAGGTGGTTACACAGCAGATAGCTGGGCGATTGTCAGGAAGGACAAGTGCGCTCTGCTATAATCTATGTCTCGGTAACATGAATTCGCGGTAACGCGATTGACGAGTTGGGGACACAGTTTCTAAATTGCAACCTTTTAAAACATGTGTTAGGTGTAACGCGATTGCACCACTAACACTTAGGTAGAAAAATTGTGCTTTCGAAACAGTGCTTAATGTCCTAGAAGAATATTCTAGAAGAACAACCTATCATTTCAGAAGTCTCCTGTGGCCATTCCTCTCTCTGAACCAGATACTCAATTTCTGATACTGTTGAGAGGGACAATCTCAGAGGAAAATAGAAGAGGCAGTCAGAGCTTGGAGGACTAAGAATGAAGCTTATGTTAGTCAGGGTTTGATAAAAGTTTGAAAGAATATTTGTTATGGGGACCCTCCTGTCTGGGGCAGAGGTAGGAGATTCTGTGACTGTGAGCATGAATCTAAGATAGTGGTGCCAGGGTTAACGACGGGTCAAAATGTTTGAAGCACATTGTCAGAGGGGAGAATGAGAAGCCGGAAATTATTGCACTGTACACATTGGTAGGAATGACATGATTAGGGTAAAGATAATGGCTTTCCACAGTGAATGTATGAGGCTGGGTAGAAGATTAAATAACAGATCCTCATAAGTAAACCCATCTTTCACACCACATCACAGAGACTGGGGAAAGAATAGAGGGATGCTGCAGGAGAGGAATCAAAGGTGCCTACAGCACACACAGCCTTGTATATAAACCCTGTTCCTCTTGCTTCCTTCCTCACTTTATCAGCAGCTCCCCTCACCCCCCTCCCCAGTCCTGAAGAAGGGTTATACCCGAAACGTCGACTTCTCCACCTCCTGATGCTGCCTGGCTTGCTGTGTTCTTCCAGCCTCCTGCCTGTCTGCTTTGGATTCCTGCATCTGCAATTTTTTCTGTCTCACAGACGCTGCAGCCAGCTCTCAACACAGCCAACAACCCATGGTGCAACCTGACAGGACATGAAGTTAGGCACAGTGCTGGCATAGTTACATTCAGGGCTATGCAGAGAGCCTAAAAACCAGATGCAAAGTCAAAGCAATGCAATTTGTAGAAAAGTGTCAAATAAGTATACCATGTACATCAGCTGTACCACAGAAGTGTCCTCAGTAGGTTGTCTTCCTCCTCTCCATCCCACTACGTTTCAGTGTTCGTCCCTGGTTCCACAGCTAGGCTGGAGGGAGCCTACATCAGCAGCATAGTCCTTTGACCCTGGGAGTTTGGTAGGGCAACCCCATGGGTGTTTGTGTCTGAACGGGCCAGATGAGCTGAGGGTCACCTTGCCCAGAAGCAAGTTGGCCATCCTCGGCTTGAACTTCCAAGGGTTGGGGTTAGAGTTGGACAAGGTGAAGCTGGGGTACCCTGCCACTTCAGCACAGTGCTGAGTGGAGATGGACTGATGACCGAAAGCAATATTACCACCCTCGCTAGGAGAGTGTGTCAACTGGTCATTATAGGTCTGTTTCCTTTCAATCAATGTCCAGTCACACACTCATGTGACAACATTAACTAGGCAGTAAGGTGATTTTCAAGCTATGATCCCAGTTTTTCTGAGCCATCACTATTCACATTAACCTCAGGCACTTTCCTGAAGGCAAGGCTTACTTTCCCCCCTTCCTTTCCTTGCCCAGATTCTTGGAGGGCAATAATATTTGCTGAGGTGAGATTAGAGTGGCGCTGGAAAAGCACAGCAGGTCAGGCAGCATCCCAGGAGCAGGGAAATTGACATTTCAGGCAAAAAGAACTTCCCGCTGAGGGGCTTTTGCTCGAAACGTCGATTCTCCTGCTCCTCGAAAGCTGCCTGACCTGCTGTGCTTTTCCAGCACCACCCTAATCTTCAGCATCTGCAGTCCTCACCTTTCTCCTAATAATATTTGCGGGCTGTTTCAGTGAAAATCCGTTAGCTTCTCCCCGTTTCTTACTTTCTGTGGGAAAATGCAAGCCTGTATTTGCTGGGAACTAATTCAGAGTCTGTTGACTCTAGCTGACTTGTTGTGTGGATGTAGTGGAGTATGATTTTATTATTTCTGGCCTCTCACTGGCTCTTATAGCCACTGGCAAGTCCTGATCAGTTTCTAGTCAATGGTAACCCCTGAGGATGTTTATCGTGGAGGATTCAGTGAGAAGGACGTTTACAGTGGTGAATCAGTTTCTAGTAAATGGTAACACCCTTGAATGCCAAGGAGCAGTGGTTAGATTGTCTCTTATTGGAGGTGATCATTGCCTGGGATTTGGGTGATGCTTGACTATTGTTTAAGTGGTCTGTGAAACAGCCCCAACCCCCACCCCGAGGTAATTGTGCCCCTGTTGGAAGTGCAGGAAGTCTCAACAAGGTGGAACTCTGTATAAGCTGCTCCAACTCAGAAATTGTTCAGACTGGAAAACTAAATGGCCCACGAAACCATCGGAACAGAGCTGAGTGCAGATAAGACCAGCTAATAAGAGCCGATCCCCTCTGAGGCAACACTCTTACAATTCCTTGTTTTCGATCTGAATACGTCTCACTGACTCCGTGAAAAATGACAATTCCTTTCTTCGTCGATGGACTAAAGAATTACTGCTTGAGAGCGAATCTGCAGGGCTAAGAGTTGGCTGGGTTACAGGGCCCAGTCACCAGACTGAGCTGAATTGGGTTCAGTGTTCCTCTTCGCTCTGGACTGAACTCGAGTCTTTGTCCTTCCCCAGTTCCTCCCTGGCACTTTGCCCGTAGACTGCCTGCTGTCCACAGCCTCTGTTCTCCTCACAATAGTCTACGCAAGTTCATTTCCTTGTCTGTTTGCGGTGTCTGAAAGCCCCAGATGGTTTTCTGCCTTGTTTTCCACTCTTGAGAGTTGTAGGCCAACCCCTCCCACCCCTAGGACCCTTTCACCCCCGAATTCTTCAGTGCACAAACCCCGCATTGTGCAGCCTGTTCCACTCTGACTGCACGGTTCCTGCTGTTTTAACAGACAAGAATATATTTGCCAATCAGTCACACACACACACCTATGTTAGCAGCAGTTACCATGGGAACGTTTTTTATATATATAAGCGTTACACAGTGAATGACTTCATGCCCAAGACAGCTTGAAGTTAACCTGCCTTAAACAAGTGGTGTTGGAGAATAAAATGAGAACACAAGGGTGGTTACAGTGAGGGAAAGTCTTTCTTCTTCAGCTGTCCCCATCCCACCCCCTGCACTCGTGAACAACACAAGAATTTTACTGTGAAAGGAGCTTTTCTCTTTCAACCCTTCCTCCTCCATTTTCCCCTGGCTATATCTTCCCTTGCTAATCCCTGCTGTAAAACATCAAGCAGCTTACATTTGCACCTCATTTGGACAGTACGCCACATATGGGCTACAGATGTAAATCAGTTATTTGTGAGGATTCCACTGCTTTCTTTGTTAAAATCACCAGAACGTTGATTCCCGAATCCAGAAAATCTGTCTGCTCGCTCCTGACCCCGAACTGACGGGACCAGCTGCCAAGGCCCGTGAGGGAGTGTGGCACGGTGCCCAGATCTGAGTGAGTCACCGGCTGGTTTTGGAAAAAGACGGACAGGTTTAGCTGGGAGTGAACGTTTCACCCTGACCACAAAGCAGTCACCATGTACCAGTAACATTAGCAAATTTGCTGATGACACAAAGCTGGGTGGCAGGGTGAAATGTGAGGAGGATGTTAGGAGAATACAGGGTGACCTGGACAGGCTAGGTGAGTGGATGGATGCATGGCAGATGCAGTTTAATGTGGATAAAAGTGTGGTTATCCACTTTGGTGCCAAGAACAGGAAGGTAGATTACTACCTAAATGGAGTCAAGTTAGGTAAAGGGGCAGTATAACAAGATCTAGCTGCTCTTGTACATCAGTCAATGAAAGCAAGCATGCAGGTACAGCAGGCAGTGAAGAAAGCTAATAGCATGCTGGCCTTCATAACAAGAGGGATTGAGTATAGAAGCAAAGAGGTCCTTCTGTACAGGGCCCTGGTGAGACCGCACCTGGAATATTGTGCGCACTTTTGGTCTCCAAATTTGAGGAAAGACATTCTGGCTATTGAGGGAGTGCAGCGTAGGTTCATGGGTTATGAGGATAAGGCAGGAACAGGATACTGATTGAGGATGATCAGCTATGATCATAATGATGGTGATGCAGGCTCGAAGGGCAGAATGGCCTACTCCTGCACCTATTGTCTGTTATGAGTAGGCTTGTCACAGCCATTGCTTGCAGTGCATGGCATACAAAGTTAAAAATCACACAATACCAGGTTATAGTCCAACAGAGTTATTAGGAAGCAGTACCTTTCGGAGTGCTCCTCCTTCATCAAGTAGTTGAAGGAGCTGCTTTCCGAAGGCTAGTGCTTCCAAATAAACCTGTTGGGCTATAACCTGGTGCTGTGTGATTTTTAACGTTGTCCACCCCAGGCCAACACTGGCACCTCCAGATCATGACAATGCAGGGCTTGTGCACCGTTTCCTCAATCACCTTTTCCCACAACCTGAGCCAGTAAGAGCAGAGGCTCTTGGGCAGGTGAGGAGATAGAGAGCCCTAAGGCCTGATGCTGGCAACACCACTGGAGGGCAATACATTTTGAGACGGTCAACAGGAAGGTTTTCCCAAAGCCATCCAAATAAAGCCGTCTCCCTTTCCCCAAACCCCACAACCACATTACTTTCTCCCCCCCCCCCGTCTCCCTCCCCCCCCCACCGTCTCCCTCCTCCCCCCCCCCCCCCCCCCCCCTGTCTCCCTTCTCCCTCCCCCCCCTCCCGGTCTCCCTTCCTCCCCCCCCTCCCGGTCTCCCTTCCTCCCCCCCCCCCCCCCCCCCTGTCTCCCTTCTCCCTTCTCCCTCCCCCCCCTCCCGGTCTCCCTTCCCCCCCCCCCCCCCCCCCCTCCCTTCCCCCCTCCCGGTCTCCCTTCCTCCCCCCCTCCCGGTCTCCCTTCCCCCCCCCCGTCTCTCTCCCTACCCCCCCCCCGTCTCTCTCCCTACCCCCCCCCCGTCTCTCCCCCCCCCCCCCGTCTCCCTCCTCCCCCCTCTCTCCCCCCCCTCTTCCCTCTCCCCCCCCGCTTCCCTCTCCCCCCCCCCCCCGTCTCCCTCTCCCCCCCCCGTCTCGCCTCGCCCCCCCGTCTCTCGCCCCCCCCGTCTCTCGCCCTTGCCCCCCCCCGTCTCGCCCCCTCCCCTCCCGTCTCTCCCCCCTCCCCTCCCGTCTCTCCCCCCTCCCCTCCCGTCTCTCCCCCCTCCCCTCCCGTCTCTCCCCCCTCCCCTCCCATCGACCCTCTTGTAATCACTGGGTCGGTTTGTGTTGTGTTTCCCTGCAGTGCTCTGATTTGGGATTCCATGCCAGCCTGGCCCGCACATTCAGGACCTTCCTGTCAGCAGAATATAACCTGGAGACGTCTCGACACGAGGGGCTGGATATCATTGAGAATGCTGTAGACAACCTGGACGCCCGGAGTGACAAGCACAAGGTCATGGACATGTACAACCAGATCTTCTGCCCGCCCACCAGGTTTGAATTCCAGCCGCACATGGGCGATGAGGTAGGTCACTATAGGTTACTGTCAGGTGAGATAGACCTACAAGGGGCAGAACGATTTTTTTTCTTTCTGGGTCTCCTGTTTACAGTGTATGTTTGTTTTTCTGTTGTTGCATTCTTAGCATCCCAACAGTGTGGAAACAGGCCCCTTCGGCCCAACAAGTCCACACTGACCCTCCGAAGAGTATCCCACCCAACCCCACCCCCCCATTAATCTATATTTACCCCTGGCTAATGCACCTAACACACACACACCCCTCAACACAGTGGGCAATTCAGCATGGCCAATCCACCTAACCTGCACATCTTTGGACTGTGGGAGGAAACCGGAGCACCCGGAGGAAACCCTCATTGACACAAGGAGAATGTGCGCACTCCACACAGACAGTTGCCCGAGACTGGAATCGAACCTGGGTCCCTGGCACTATGAGGCGTAGTGCTAACCACTGAGCCACCATGCTGCATTGATCGAAAAATGAGGGAGATGGGAGCAAGGTGTTTTCCCTGGAACATCAGAGGCTGAGGGATGACCGTACAGAGGTTTATAAAATCAGAAGGGGCACAGATAGGGTAAGCAGACTTGCCTGCATTTAGCCCCTATCTCCCTCAACCTTTTCTATTCATGTAACTGTCAAAAAGCTGTATGCAAATAAATGCGAGATGTTGCATATTGGTAAGACAAGTCAGGGCAGTGCTTAATGATAGGGCCCTGGGGAGTGTTATCAAACAGAGAGATCTAGTGATGCAGGTATATAGTTCCTTGAAAATGGCATCTCAGATAAACAGTAGTGAAGAAGGCATTTGACACACTTGCCTTCATTGGTCAAAGCATTGAGTATGGGAATTGGGACGTCATGTTACAGCTGTACAAGGCATTAGTAAGGTCACGTTTGGAGTACTGCGTACAATTCTGGTCACCCTGCTAAAGGAAGGATGTTGTTAAACTGAAAGGGTGCAAAAACTATTTATAGAGTCTTAGAGATGTACAGCACGGAAACAGACCCTTCAGTCCAACTCATCCATGCAGACCAGATATCCCAACCCATGTTGTAATTGTACCAGCCTCCACCACTCCCTCTACATAGATGTCACCGAGGCTGGAAGGTTTGAATTATAAAGAGAGGCGGAATAAACAAGGAGCTTTTACCCCAGAGGGTAGGAGGCAGAGGGGTGACCTTATCGAAGTTTATAAAATCATGAGGGACACAGATAAGATGACAAGCCTTTTTCCCAGGATAGAGGAGACTAACACTAGATAGTATCAGTGTAAGGTGAGAGGGGAATGATTTTAAAAAGGTTCCTGAGGGGCAGCAACTTTCGCCTCTTCACCATCTGCAATGCATTCACATCTTTCCTAATGTGATGCTCACAATTGACCAGACCAGGAGCTGGCAAGGTGAGTAGGGGTTGGATGACTGTCAAGTGAACAAATCAATGAACATACTCAATCGCCACAAGCAATGGAGGGAAATGGAGAGGGCTGCATTGTTCAAAATGCTCTTGATTAACTTTTTAATTTTGCTGTTTCTGGGTGCTTGCTGTGTGGATAATGCCTGCTGTGTTTTCCCACATAATATATGTATAATTCACCAGGCTGATGTTTTTGAGATGTGAGAGCAGGTGCTATATGAATGCACGTCTTGCCTTCTCTTCCAAATGAGCAGTCGGGCAAATAATAGATCTTGGAGTTTGCTGTTTCCTGTAATCTTCCTGTGGCTATGATTCAGTCCAACAGCTGTAAGTGTTTTTTTAAACCACAGGCCAGAGTAGTTATCATCTTGCTTGACCCTCACTGCAATAAATCCTCATTTGAAGCTTTCCATGTTATTAGGTACAATAACAGGCTTGATGTTTTGAAACCATTTGAGATTGGCCAACCGAACGGAACTCCAACGTTGTAATAACCTTGAAAAAGGTCCCCTCCGTTTGGTCTACATAACACCCCTTCCCCCGCCTCCCCCCCCCCCCCCCCCCCCCCCTTCCCTCTGCCTGTCTTTTCAGTGACTCCCTACTCATCCTCCTCACACTGCCACCCTTCCTCACTGTCCCTCCTGACAGCAAACGTCCACCAAAACAGTCAGCAAAAAGGCAAGTGAAAGTGGAGAACAGGCCAGGGCTACCACAACTGGGCAGAACACAGGGGAGAGGCGGGGAGCCAAGAATCACTGACCAACCTCCACGTGGTAGGGACATGTTCAGACAGATGCTGAATTTCACTTGTCGTTGGGCAAAGATCAGATCTTGGGAGTTTGCAGCTTGTCTGGGGTGAGACGGGTTGTCTACATTATAGACATGCACACACGGAACACACCCCATATGGAGATGCAAATACACAGACACACACTCTCCACAAGCACTCATAGTCCCTACCACACAACCCCACACAACCCCACACACACACACACACACACACACACACACACACACACATCTCTGCATATGCATTGTGTGTGTCTGTCTCTCTCTTTCTCACATGCACACGCACGTGCACGCGCGCACACACACTACAGACACACACTCTCACATGCACATACATAGCTCTCACACTCACTCACTCACTCACTCACTCACTCACTCACTCTCACGCACAGATCTCAGGCGCGCACACAGTCTCTCACACACCCACTCTCACTCGCATGGACACCTCAGATACACTTTCACATATACATCTCAGACACATTCACCCACTCTCTCTCAGCCCCATCTTCCCCCACCCCCCCCACCCCCATCTATCCATGTTCACCCTCTCCCCCCTCCATCGCCTCTCCCCCCTCCATCGCCTCTCCCCCTCTCGCGCTCTCGCTTTCTCTCGGGCGCTCTCTCGCCCTCACACTCCAGCCCTCACAACCCAGTCCAGTTCAGTCCTTTCCTTTTCTTTTGCCCTGAGGCAGTGTTACACCTGCTCTCCACACTGATGACTGAGTCAGTCCACAACAATGATGGGACCTTGGGTCACCTTGTCCAGATTATCCATTGCTTCATTTAGTCACTGAATCCTTTGACCTTCACTCTTTGATCCTGATATCTCCTCATGTGACCTGTTTATGCTCCTGCGAGCTATGTTTGGTGTTTGTCTGTGTTGAAGGTGCTATGTAAATGCAAATTTTTGCCCTTGGAGATGCAGTTTCCTATACAAGTGCCCAAACTCTCCCATTTTATCAGGTTCTGCCATTATAACATTGAGATCCACAGCCTGTAATTAGGAGCATAACAGATTGTTAAAATATTCTCAGCTGGAATAACTCTTGCATGATGAAAGCTGGAAGTGGGCACAGATGCTGATTGTGTTCTGTCTGTTGGATGTGCTTTGATTGTTAACTTTAATCCTTATAGATGGATGGTCTCACACCTGGACAGAAACACTGCACTGTCTCGTCCCTTTATTCTTCCTGTGGAATGTCCTTAGCACTGTGGTACCTCTTTAGCTTCTTGTCAGAACATTCTTGCTCTTAATCTGGACCCAGGGTTTAAAGAGGCAAAGACTTGCATTTCTATAGCAACTATCACAACCGGAGGATGTTCCAAGGCACACTTCAGCTGATTGATGGCTTCTGAATGTAATGTACGATACCCTGCAGCCGATTTGTGTGGGTGTAGGCTGCGACGGGGTGGAAGGGGAGTGGGAGTTTGGGTCTGTCTGGAAGAGTGCTGCAGAGGGAGAGAATCATGTAGAGCAGACCTCGGGGAGAGTCTTAGTACAGGTTGGGGATGAGGGACATGAGAGTGAGTGCCTGAAGTGGGAGTGGGGGTGGAGGAGGAGGGGTAAGAGATGCAAGAAATGGGTAAGGTGGAGGGGGAGTATGGATGTGTTGTAGGAGACAGGAGCCTGGACTGTGGGGATGGGGGAGGGAGAGATGGGTTCCCGACTGGGGGTGGGGGAGGGCGAGGGTTTAGACTGTGGTGGGTGTGTGACCTTTTACAAATAAGGCATCATCCAGAATTGTGCTGGGGAGCCAATGTCCTGGCTAATGTCCTGTTGGTTTCTAATCGACTATGTTCAGAGATGGACCACCTCTGAAGCAGATGAACTCGTCCAAGGCCTCCTGGGAGGCAGGGACTCTACCACTGTGCTACACAAGCCCCCTACAGCTGTTTTCCACATCAGTTAAAGAATGTTGCATACTGCCTTTCACCCATGAGGATAGCACAATCGGACTTTGGTACTTCCTAGAATGCCTACAGTGTGGAAACAGGCCCTTCGGCCCAACAAGTCCACACCGACCCTCCAAAGAGTAACCCATTCCCCTATCCTATTATCCTATATTTACCCCTGACCAATGCATCTAACCTACACATTCCTGAACACTCTGGGCAAAGTTTGTGCGAAGATTTGTAGCTCGGGTGCTCGTTGTTGTGGTTCTGTTCGCCGAGCTGGAAGTTTTTGTTGCAAACGTTTCGTCCCCTGGCTAGGCGACATCATCAGTGCTTTGGAGCCTCCTGCGAAGCGCTTCTTTGATGTTTCTTCCGGTATTTATAGTGGTCTGTCCTTGCCGCTTCCGGTTGTCAGTTTCAGCTGTCCGCTGTAGTGACTGGTATATTGGGTCCAGGTCGATGTGTTTGTTGATGGAGTTTGTGGATGAATGCCATGCCTCTAGGAATTCCCTGGCTGTTCTCTGGCTTGCCCTATGATAATAGTGTTGTCCCAGTCGAATTCATGTTGCTTGTTGTCTGTGTGTGTGTGTGTGGCTACTAGGGATAGCTGGTCGTGTCGTTTCGTGGCTAGTTGATGTTCATGTATGCGGATTGTTAGCTGTCTTCCTGTTTGTCCTATATAGTGTTTTGTGCAGTCCTTGCATGGTATTTTGTACACTACATTAGTTTTGCTCATGTTGGGTATCGGGTCCTTCGTTCTAGTGAGTTGTTGTCTGAGCGTGGCTGTTGGTTTGTGTGCTGTTATGAGTCCTAAGGGTCGCAGTAGTCTGACTGTCAGTTCTGAAACGCTCCTGATGTATGGTAGTGTGGCTAGTCTTTTTGTTTGTGGCATGTCCTCATTCCGTGGTCTTTCTCTTAGGCATCTGTTGATGAAGTTGCGCGGTTATCCGTTTTTGGCGAATACCTTGTATAGGTGTTCCTCTTCCTCTTTTCACAGTTCTGGTGTACTGCAGTGTGTTGCGGCCCTTTTGAATAGTGTCCTGATGCAGCTTCGTTTGTGTGTGTTGGGGTGGTTACTTTTCATAGTTTAGGACTTGGTCTGTGTGTGTTGCTTTCCTGTATACCCTTGTGGTGAATTCTCCGTTCGGTGTTCTCTGTACTATCATGTCTAGGAATGGGAGTTGGCTGTCCTTTTCTTCTCTCGTGAATCGGATTCCTGTGAATGTGGCGTTGATGATCCGGTGTGTTTTTTTTCTATTTCCGTGTTTTTGATGATTACAAACGTGTCATCGACATATCTGACCCAGAGTTTGGGTTGAATTTGTGGTAGGACTGTTTGTTCTAACCTTGTTTGTAATAGCCTCTGGGCAATTTAGCGTGGCCAATTCACCTAACCTGCACATCTTTGGACTGTGGGAGGAACCAGGAGCACCCGGAGGAAACCCACACAGACACAGAGAGAATGTGCAAACACCACACAGACAGTCACCCGAGGCTAGAATCGAACCCGAGGCTAGAATCGATTCCGGGTCCCTGGTGCTGAGAGGCAGCAGTGCTGACCACTGAGCCATCCCAGGCATCCTGGCAGTTTTTGAAAACAGATCTTTCCCAACCGTCTGCTTCTAGTATTCTGACTAAAAGATCCAGAAAATGTGCCAGCTGTGACAAATGGTGATGGACTGAGCTCTGGGCTGCTTGGGGAGAACCCCTATGCTAAACAGCTCTGTTTCTTGTCTTACCCCTTCAGGTCTGTCAGGTGAGTGCACAGCAGCCAGTGCAAACGGAGCTTCTCATGAGGTACCACCAGCTGCAATCCCGCCTGGCCACCCTCAAGATCGAGAACGAAGAGGTAAACTACAACGCGCAGAACTCATACAGTTGTTTTGTCACTGGGGTGGTGGTGGTGGTGGTGGTGGGGAGGAGAGTGGAGAGAATGTTGAGACGGACTCAGAGGTAGGGGGATTAATTTGGCAGTGAACTGGGATGGTTGGCATTTGAGGACAAACCTTGTTGGCCCTCATTGATAAATCAAGTGAGCGCTAGCATGAGTTAGGCCTCCGTGTGCAGCGCCCCCATCTGGCACTCTATAATTTGGGCTGGCTGCCTGAGGAGAATGGGAAGGTCACTGACAGCAATCCACAAACTCCCCAAAGGCTGGGGTGAGTACACCTGTCCCTCGTAGCTTCACGTGAAGTCAGAGGAACTTGTCTGTTTAAAAATAGAGTATCTTTTGGGTGCCATACTCTGGCAATCCCTTTTAAATTTAAGGTGCATGTCAAAACCAGTCAGTAGTCGGTTAGATGTCTTTGGGAGTGTGAATTGTAGGCTTTTGAATTTGATCCTTTTTTGTTCTTTCCCCGGCCACCCTGTAATTAAGAGCACCATGGGCTCGTTCCTTGCCCACCCATCTCCAATTCTTGTTGGGAAGGTTCAGGGTGTGAGAAATAATCTCTCACTGTTACCCCTGGACCACTCAATTCAGATGTTTTCCAAGAGACAAGAAAACCATTGCAGAGTTAAATGATTCTACAGCTGTCACAGAGGGAGTGGGGATTAGATCAGGTTCTGATTATCCTGATGCGAGTGGTGGCGGAATGTTTTCTCTCAGACTTATCCCACATTAACTGTCTCCCTCAGTCAGACTGAGTTAAAATGAATGGAGTGTGAACACTGGGAGGGAGTAACAATTGGGATTGGTTTTGCCATTCAGAATTCTTTAGATTAAACATGGAAGTGCAGCATCGCACGACATCTCAATGACTAGTGAAGAATGGGGTTAAGTGTGGGACTGAATCAACATTCCCTGTTGTTCATTTTTCGATGTGTTTCCCCTGCGCATAAAAAACATGTGCAGGCAATTTCTTTAAGCACGTGTCCCTTTAAATGTTTTTGGTCAGAGACAGAGTAATTTAAAGGGGATGACTTGTGTTGTGGTGACCTTTAGGTTGCCATGGCTACACAGCTCTCAGGTGGATTATTGGACCGAAGACACTTATTGACTGGGCTAGATACGTCACCTTCCCTTCTCTAAAGAGTGTTAGTGAGCCATTGGGATTATTGCACAAAGGCCCGGGATAAGCATATCCGGGGAATTGGGTTGAGGCTTGGAGAGTTTATCAGCAAAGACAAAGATGACGAAGTCATAGAATCCCTACAGTGTGGAAGCAGGCCATTCTGCTTGTCGAGTCCATGCCAACCCTCTGAAGAGCATCTCATCCAGACCCATCCACGTTATCCTATCTCTGTAACCCTGCATTTCCCATGGCCAATCCATATCTTTGGACCGTGGGAGGAAACCAGAGCACCCGGAGGAATCCTACACAGACTGGGAGAATGTGCAAACTCCACCCAGACAGTTCACCTGAGGGTAGAAACGAACTCGGTTTCCTGGTACTTTGAGGCAGCAGTGTTCACGACCGAGCTTATAATGCCCACCACCCCCAACAAAAAGGAGGTGATTGGTTTTGTGGTGCAGTGGTGTAAGGGAAAGATACATTGTCTTTCAGTGAGCAGAGCAGTGGTAAATACTGGAGATAGAGTTGTGTGAGCCGTAGAGATTCTCCTTGATTAACAGTGGCTAATCGAAGAGTTTTGATTATGAATGCCCCCCTGAAGATACTGAGCACGTGGGTGTGTGGTCCGTAACAGTGTGAAGGAAAGGGCCTTGATGGATTCCCATTCTCTTATGTTGATGTGCTTGCCTCCCCTCTTGCCCCCTCAGGTCAGGAAGACATTGGACGCAACCATGCAAACCCTGCAGGACATGCTAACAGTAGAGGACTTTGACGTGTCTGATGCGTTCCATCACAGCCGATCCACCGAGTCAGTCAAATCTGTTGCCTCCGAGACCTACATGAGCAAACTTAACATCGCCAAGAGGCGAGCCAACCAGCAGGAGACTGAGATATTCTACTTCACGGTAAGACCCCTTTGTGAGACAAAGGGAAAGATCAGTGCCACCTAACTCTGGGAGTTAAGGATGTATCATGGATAGCTGGTTGTGTGCTGTGACCTATCAGGGGACAGTTCCTGTTGAGTGCTGGTACTCTTGCCTTTGTGTCAGAAGGTTGAGAGATTTTCTCATTCCAGAGACTCCATCACAAAATCTAGTAGATGAGGAAGTGCAGCCTTGTTGGAGCTTCTACCTTTTGGATATCAGCTGTCATTATCTGACCTACAGCGAGCTCCATTCATTCACTTGGTTTTGATGGTTGATGATGTTACTCCTGGACAAGTCTGATCCAAGACTGAAATCTGGTTTGAGTGTGGAGTTTTGTTTTTGTTTTAATGAAGGGGATTTTCACTGAAACAGAAGCACACAATGATACAGATTTGGTTCTAACAATAAAACAGAAGTTTAATATGCAAAACAGATGTAGGTAAAATAGAATCAGCCAAACTATTTACATATGACACCAGTTTCACGATTTCAAAAGACATGGGAAAGTACAATCCTATTAATTAGAAAATGTCTCTTTTATGGTTCTTTCACCATAGAGAATTCCCTTCTCCATCACACAGAAGATTGGCCTTAGTTGTGGTTTCAATTGCTTGTAGAATTTGGCCATCTCTTCCTTAAGCCTTCATATAAATGAGTGTAGACTTTCTCAACTTCAAGTAACCCCTTCAGGGTTTTCACCAAGCACTTCTGGTCTAGAACTTTAAACCTAAACTCTTTACGCAGAGGTAACTTATTTGCTTACAATTCTAAACTATTTTCCTTTTTCAGGAGCAACAGTCTTCTACAAACCAAAAACAAAAGGATTTTCTTCAAACTGTAGATGGTTCCCTCAATCAAAAAAGAATTTTCAAATTCTTTTACTTGAAACTTAATGCAGAACTGTTTACTTTGCTTGCTTGTAAAACATATCCAATGAAAAGAAAACCCATTACTCTTCAGGAAACCTCTCAAACTATTTTATTCGAAAGAATACTATGGCTACATTAAATCTGTATTAATCAGTAAATCTCTTTCAGAGACACAGGTCAAACGCACATGCCGGTAGTTCAAAATCCAAAAAAAAAATTCAAGTATAGACAAATCACAAAACTTATATTAGAACTATAATGTTGTTGTAGTTCTCTTTGATACACTTGCTTTTCCATTCATGAACGAATATTCTGTAATATATTGAGGGAATGTTGGTTGTGTTTAGAATGTGATCTCCCCTGTCAAACACTGGACAATCATAAAATGGACTAAGGAATGCAGCTCTGATTGGAGAAAAATGTGAAAAGTCCGATAAAAATGCCGAGGGCTACAGGGAAAGAGTAAAGGAGGATGTGATGACTAGGATCACACTTCTGGCATGGTTACAATGGGCTGAATGGTGTCCTGTGCTGTACTCAGGGGGCAGAATTGCTGAACTAAGCTGATCTTTGCCTTGCCCAGTGTCAATTTGATATGATGGAACCTTGTGGCGGACTGATACGTTGTGAATGCACATGGTTTGTCTTTCAGAAATTTAAGGAATACTTGAATGGAAGTAACCTGATCACAAAGCTGCAAGCCAAGCACGACCTATTAAAGCAAACACTAGGGGAAGGTGAGAGTTGCGTTTGGAAATGTTGCATTGTCTGTGAGCACTGTTAGTGTTTAGGGTGGAGTCTTCAACTCCACTGTAATGGGAGACTTCTTGTAGAAAATTGAGTGTCCTACTATAAGGAAAACAACGCAAGCCTAGCTAGTGTCTCTGCATAGTTGAATTCTTCGATCCCAGCAACATACAGGTGAGATGTCATCTGCACCCTCTTTATGTAGTCACATCCTTCCTATAATGTAGTGACCCAAACTGCACACAGTACTGCAGCTGTGACCTAACTAACTTTAGATACAGCCCCTTCATAACCTCCTCGCTCTTGTAGTTAATGCCTTGACTAATAAGGGCAAGCATCCCTTATATTCTTAACCACCTGAACTACCTGTCCTGCTGCCTTCGGGGATCAATGGGCAAGTATACGAAGGTCCCTCTGATCCTGTGCACTTGTTCTGCAGTCCCACCATTCATTGTGGACTTGCCTTTTTAATCCTCCCAAATTGCATCCCTTTTCAGGATCACATTTCATTTTCTGAGGACACTGTGCTCATTACGTGGCTAAACAAGCTGATTATCAAGCTGTAAGCCTGACCACACATGGCTGGCTGGGAGTGCAGGAGAGACTCTGGCTCAGGCATGGTTGATGTGGATTGACATCCATCAAGCAACAGCCCCTGGCTTCAAGTGACAATCTGTTACAGGAACAGCTGACCACAGCATGCCTGTGTCTCCAGACACGCAAAGCCTCCTAAATCTATTGGTAATCCCTGCTTTTAAAAACTGGAAAAAGGTGGCAATCATCAGCAGGTGAGGCAGCATCTGTGGAGAGAAACATAGTCAACGTTTCAGGTCATTTACCCTTCTTCAGAACTGAAAAGCGTTCGAAATATATTGAGGTTGGAGCAAATGAACAAGTGAGCAAATGAACCCTATCCATGGGACCCTACATTTCCCTTGGCTAACCCACCAACCTGCACATTGCTGGACACTATGGGCAACTTAGCATGGCTGATCTATCTAACCTGCACATCTTTGGACCATGGGAGGAAACCAGAGCATCCAGAAAATCCCACACAGGCATAGGGAGAATGTGCAAACTCTACACAGTCACCCAAAGGTACTATGGGTCCTTGGTGGTGTGAGGCAATGGTGATAACCACTGAGCCACAAATTAGTCAGAAACTATTTCCCTTTCATAAAGCCATGAGGCTTTGCTTGATTAGATCATGATTTTCCACATGTTCTGCTTTTACTTACTAATTGATTCCAACACTTTTCCAGTAATATGTATTCAGCTATTTGGCCAACAGTTACCTGTTTTTCGCCTCCCTCGTTTTGAATAGGGGTGTCACATTAATCAGGTTTAGAATCCAAGAATTTTTGGAAAAATACAACCAACACATTATCTATATCTGTAGCTATCTCTTTTAGGATTCTAGGCTGCATGCTATCAGGGCCGAAACACTTATCTACATTTAGCCCCGTTATTTTGTCCAGTACTAATTCTTTAGTGAAAGCAATATTACTTCACCCCCTCCACATTCTTTAATATAAAAAGAAAGTTTGATCTCTCATCCACCATTAAGACTGTACAAAATATCTGTTTAACTTCTCTGCCATTCCGTTGTTCTGAAAACCATCTCCCTAGATTCATTCTGAGGAACCCATGTCCACTTTGACCCCTCTCTTCCTTTTAAAGAAGCTCTTATTATCAGTTTTATATTCCTCACTAGTTTGCCCTAGTGGTTTATCTTCTCTGTCTTATTTATCTTTTTAGTTGTTCTTTGTTGGATGCTGAATTTATCCCAATCTTAGGGGCCATCACTGACCACCTTATATACATTTTATTTCAACTTTATACTCTCCTTGGTTGGCTGTGGTTGGTTTATCCCTCTTTTAGAATCTTTTCTCCTTACTGGGATGTATTTTTGCCTCCAGTATCTGCCATTGTTGGCTTACTCTTGTTCCTGCCAATCTATCTACCCAATTCACTTTTAGCAGTCTCTAACCTCATTTCAATAAATTCCCTTTATTTAAGTTAAACACAGTTGTTTCTGATCCAATTTTCTCACTCTCCCCAACCACTCCTCATATAGCAAGCTCTTTGTCCTCAGAATCATTCTTGTAAACCTCCTGTGAACCCTCTCCAATGCCAGCACATCCTTCCTTACATACATGGCCCAAAATTGTTCACAACCATCCAAATGCGGTCTAACCAGAGCCTGATACAAACTCAGCAGTACATCTCTGCTGTTGTATTCTAGCCATCTTGAAATGAATGCCAACATTGCATTTGCCTTCCTAACTGCCAACTGAACGTGTATGTTAACCTTAAGAGAATAGAACATTGAACAGTACAGACCCTTCAGCCCTTGGTGTTGTGCTGACACCTTTTATCCTAGTCTAAGATCAAACTAACCTAAGTATCCTTCATTGTACTATCTTCCATGTGCCTAACCAAGAGTTGCTTAAATGTCCCGAATGTATCTGACTCTACTACTACTGCTGGCATCTATCTCTGACATCTCCCCTAAACCTTCCTCCAAACACCTTAAAGTTATGCCCCCTCTTGATAGCCATTTCCACCCTGGGTAAAAGTCTCTGGCTAAATTCTGGATCAGTGGTGCTGGAAGAGCACAGCAGTTCAGGCAGCATCCAACGAGCAGCTATCCACTCTATCAATGCCTCTCAACATCTTGTATACCTCTATCAAGTCACCTCTCATCCTCCTTCCCTCCAATGAGAAAAGCCCTAGCTGCCTCAATCTTTCTCCAGTCCAGTCAGCATGCTGATAAATCTCCTCTGCACCCTGCCCTAAGCTTCCACATCCTTCCTATAATGAGGCGGCTAGAACGAAACACAATATTCTAAGTATGGTCTAGCCAGGGCTTTATAGAGCTACAATATAACCTCGCAGCTCTTAAACCCAATCCCCCTGCTAATGAAAGCCAACGTGCCATACACCACCTTAACAACCCTGTCAACTTAGGTGGCAGGATCCTGAACTAGGACTCTCATGTCACTTTGTGCTTCAGACTTCCAAAACCTTTCCTCTTTTAGAAAAGAGAAATCTTCTGACCGAAGTTCATAATCTCTCACTTTTCTGCATTGTATTCCATCTGCCACTTCTTTGCCCACTCTACTAGCCTGTCAAAGTCCTTCTGCACCCTCCCCACTTTCTCGACACTACCTGTCCCTCCACCTATCTTTGTGTCATCTGCAAATTTAGCAACAATGCCCTGACTACCTTTGTCCAGATCATTAGTGTATGACATGAATTGTTTTGGTGCCTTCTCTGACCCCTGCGGAACACCAGTAGTTGCTAGCTGCCATCCTGACAAATAATTGGCCATGCTAAGTTGCCCGTAGTGTTAGGTAATGGGGTAAATGTAGGGGAATGGGTCTGGGTGGGTTGCTTTTCGGCGGGTCGATTGTTGGACTTGTTGGGCCGAAGGGCTTGTTTCCGCACTGTAAGTAATCTAACCGAATCTAACCCCTTTATCAGCATGCCTTCTGTCAGTCAGCCAATCTTGTTGACCCTGTACCAATTTGCTCATTGCTCAGATAGTAATCCAGAGATTTATTACCTTTTTGGTTTTGCTTTGTAACTTTGCCTTTGGTGCTCATCTTCCTCAGCAGAACTTCTTTCCTCTTTCTACCTATATCATTAGTACCTACATGGATCACCTCAACAATTGGATTTTCCCTCCCCACTCCAAGTCCCTCTGCAACCCAGATGAGAGATCCTGAATCTGGCCAATCCTTGGGACTCTCAATCTTGGGCCACAGAATACAGTGTGACTACTGTCTCTGATTACAACATTTCTCATCTCGCTCCCCTCTTGAATGGCTCTCTGTACCTTGTGCTCTGTTCGGTTTGCTCATCCTTCCCACAGCCCACAAAGGGAGCAAGAATCTCAAACCTGATGGAACAAGCACAATGGCTGAGGCTCCTTCAGCATTACCTCCTGGATCCCTCTTTTTGTCTTGCTCATAGTCACACTGTCCTGACCCTGACCATTGACCGAATTCAAGGTCGTTAAACTAAGGGGTTTGCCTGCCTCCTGAAACAGAGTCCGGGTAACTCTCCCTCTCCTTGATGTGTCACTGTGTTCAAAGCTCAGACTCCAGCTCATCAACTGTGAGTCAGAATTCCTAAAGCAATCAACACTTGTAGACACTTGTAGTTATGTTGTCACTATGTATCACCATGCTCCCATATTATGCAGTTACAGCGCATCCCTGGCCTGGCATCTCTAGCTTATTTACTTAGTTGTTCATTTTTTAAAAAATTGCCTGCTAGTCATTTCGCTTATAACCTGTACATATTTATCCTATTTAATTTCAATCTAAAGTTACCTAAAATATACAGTCAAATTAACAACGATCACCGACAATGAACTTGCAGTTTTCCAGTGATGTCAATCTTTTATGCTGTTAAAAAGATGTTGCAAATTATAAATCAAAAAAGCAAGTAGAATGCAGCTCATCCCCACTGCTCCAAATTCCCTGAACAGTATACTCACTCACTCACTCAGTGATCTCTCCACATGCAGCTTATTGATGTAAAGGCAGCTTTAGTCTGTACATAACCTTGTGCAGTCCCTGAATTGAGAGTGTCCAGATCAAACAATGTCAAGTGAGCTTTAGTTTCACTTTAAAAGAGTACAGGGAGTTTTACTCTTCATCTAATCCTGTGCAGTACCTGTGCATGGAGTATTTGGTGAGGACAAAATAGTGGGAGCTTTACTTTGTATCTAATACCGTGCAGTACCTTCCCTAAGAGTATTTCATGGGGACAGTAAAGAGGAAGCTTTACTCTGTATCTAACTGTATGCTGTAACAGTCCTTGAAAGATTTGATGCCAGTATTAGATTACTTACAGTGTGGAAACAGGCCCTTTGGCCCAACAAGTCCACACCGACCCGCCGAAGTGCAACTACCCATACCCCTACATTTACCCCTTTACCTAACACTATGGGCAATTTATCCTGGCCAATTCACCTAACCTGCACATCTTTGGACTGTGGGAGGAAACCGGAGCACCCGGAGGAAACCCACGCAGACACGGGGAAAATGTGCAAACTCCACGCAGTCGATTGCCTGAGTCAGGAATTGAACCCAGGTCTCCGGCACTGTGAGGCAGCAGTGCTAACCACTGTGCCACCGTGCCGCCCTAGTATAGAGGAACTTTCTGTACCTGTCCTGGAAGTGTTTGATGGGGACAGTGTAGAGAGAGCTTTCAATTTACTATCAGTTTGAAAAAGTAGAGAAAGCTTTACTCTGTATCTAGCCTCCCTTTGTACCTGTCCTGAGAGTGTATAATGGGGGTAGTGTCGTGGAAACATTATTTTCAGTTTAAAAGCATAGAGGGAGCTTTACTCTTTACCTAATGCCTTGCTATCCCAATCCTGGGAATGTTTGATAGGGACAGTATGGAGGACCTTTTAATTTCACTATAAAAGTGTAGAGGCAGTTTTGTGTCTAAGCTGATCCTGTACCTTTCCTGCAAGTGTTTGATTGGATCAATGTAGTGGAGGCTTTATTTTTAGTTTCAGTGTTGAAGAACCTTCACACTATCTAATCCTGTGCTGCCCCTGCCCTGAGAGTATTTGATGGGGACAGTATAGAGGAGGCTTTACTCTGTATCTAACCCTGTGTTGCTCCTGCCCTGGGAGTATTTGATGAGGACAGTATAGAGGAAGCTTTACTCTGTATCTTCCTGAAGAAGGGCTCATGCCCGAAACGTCGATTCTCCTGTTCCTTGGACGCTGCCTGACCTGCTGAGCTTTTCCAGCAACACATTTTCAGTTCTGTATCTAACCCTGTGTTGCCCCTGCCCTGGGATTATTTGATGTCAAAGTGAGTTTTACCTTCAGTTTAAAAGAGTAGAAGCAGCTTTACTCCTTATCCTGTGCAGTACCCTTGCTGGGAGTTTACGATGTAGCAGTGTATTTTGCTTCTTTCTGTTTAAAAGAGTAGAGGGGCAGTTACTTTCAGTTCAAAAGAGCGGAGGAAATGAACTGGGGTTTGTTTAGATTTCTTTAAGCAAAGAGCCAACACAGATATGGCTGCCTCAGTTGCCACCTCCTGTGTTTCTGAACTTCTGAACCAAGATCAGCAGAGATGTTAAGCAGGTGACAAAGCTGAATTTGTGCATTTCACTCTGTTGCCCAATCAACCTCACTGTTCCTTCAAATGGGATAGTTCATGACTTTATGTGGGTTAATTCTTGGAAGTGTTGAGAATGCAGATGTGGAAAAAAAATTTTATTGTTCGCTAAACATCGATCTTTTCCCTTTCAGGTGAGAAGGCTGAATGTGGGACTTCAAGGTAGGAGCCCAGTGTTTCCTATCTTAATCAGTTCAGTCCCAGGCAATACCTGACCAGAGATTCTCTCAGATTCTTGCAGTGAAAGCTCAACCAGTAGAGACACCCAAGTCAAGGGAACGGCAAACTGTTGCTACTGTGTTATTACCTGCAACCAATTTAACCCTTCCCTCCTTGGCCCAATGTTCTCGCTGTGCCCCACTGCCATATTCCACAGTAACCTGCTAACTTCATAAACCTCAGTCACCATCCATGCCTTCACATGCCCTGGGAGTGTTTGATGGGGACAATTTTGAGAGCATTTACTTTCAGTGTAAAAGAGTAGAGGAAGCTTTACTCCTTACTTTCCCGTTTCCCACCATTTAATTTGATAAACACTCTGCATTTACCTGGAGCATATTTTAGGTGTACATGTGAAGGTTACATATTTATTTGTATAACCTGGGATGGCAGTTCTCAAGCCATTTACTGTCAGTGTGCCATATAGCTGAGAGAGACCTGCCCCCTCCCCCCACCTTGGACCATCCCGAATGCTACCCCACTCGCTTCCATGTGATGTTACAGAGGGAGGATCAGACCTTAAAAGCATAGAGGGGGTCCTGGAAGTGTTTGATAGAGACAATGTGGAGGAGCTTTAATTTCCGTGTAAATGTGTAGAGAGAGCTTTATTCTGTATCCAAGCTGATGATGTTTAGAGAGAGCTTTGCATTTAGTTTGAAGGTGTAGAGGAAGGTTTCAAGTGTATGTTGTCGTGGTGACCGGAACCCTCTTTCTGAAACTACATGGGTTTTGCTCTCACTTCTGCTGCCTATTATTGTGTGTGTGCGTGCGCGCGTGTGTGTGTGGAGGAGGAAGCTGGGCAAGTCATGTGACATGGTGGTGAAGAGGGTTCCTGTCTTTGTCTTTTTAATGTCCTTGGCTGTGATACTGACCCATCAGCGGCTTACCTTTTTGAATAAGCCTGCAGGACCCCCGCTTGGAGGACCCAGTGAATGGAGGTAGCAGGCCCTTCATGGCCTCCCTCCAAATGCTGTCTTGTCCATTCACCTGAACCCCACAGGAGCCTCCATTCTCCCTATCGAAAACTGCCCTCTAACTCTCTGCATGGTAGTCATGATTTGGAGACGCCGGAGTTGGACTGGGGTGTACAAAGTTAAAAATCACACAACACCAGGTTATAGTCCAACAGGTTTATTTGGAAGTACTAGCTTTCAGAGCACTGCTCCTCCATCAGGTGATTGTGATGAAGGAGCAGCGCTCCGAAAGCTAGTGCTTCCAAATAAACCTGTTGGACTATAACCTGGTGTTGTGTGATTTTTAACTTTGTAACTCTGTGAACACAGCCATATACTCACATGTATCTCACAGAGCCACCAAACACAGACTCCTCCCCCATCACTTCTCCCCAATACACTGGTGCTCCAACAAGGCTAACTAATCAGTGAAACATCTCCAGGAGTGGACCTGGCTGATGCACTGTGCTGCAGACTGATGAGCAGAGGAGGAGTGTCTCTCAAGGTCTGTTCTCGTGCGGGTTGGCCAATGTTTCCACACCTAAACCCAACAGAGAGCAGGCGTTTGAAAGCTTAGCGAGTATGCATCAATGAGTCAGTCAATGAGATTTGTCACGCTGGGGAGCTGGTGTTGACATGCTCCAAAGGTATTACCAGCTCTTCCAGGTGCTGAGCCTGCTGCTGTTGTTTGGTATACTCGGTCAGTGAGCGTTATAGCTGAGAGATCTCTAAAGACTGGTCGTGGTGAGAGCCGAATGGGATTCCAAAACACCACTGTCCCTCCTTTTGCGACTCCTCGCACCATTGAGAATCTCCCAACCTATGGGAGAGGGGAGTAGGGAGCTGGGCCTCACTGGTGCTGTCCTTAGCTCTGCGCTGCCCCAAACAAATCATTCCCTACCCTGGTCGTATATTATTGCCGCGAATTGTTCGGCAAATCTTGCCTGGTCGGGATCCTGCGCAGAATGATGCTGGAATTGACAGAGAAAGGCGTCTCCTTGTGAGCAAGGATACCTGATGGCTCAATTGCCAAAAGCAGTCCATAAGACTACATATGACAAAGATCCTCACTTGGATGTCCCAGAGTACAGAGTCTGCTGATCTCATCCAAAGTGATGGCATGCTGCAGCGAGCCACACAATGTCTGCTATGGAGACGGAAATAGCAGTGAGACTCTCTGCCCCAGTTGGTGTGTGTTGTGGTGTTAAGGGAGGACAGGAGCTGACTTGGTGGAGATGCCCACAGGCATGGTCACTACTATCTCTCGCTGGCGACCCTATAGGTGAAATTCCAGAGACTGCCCAGTGCCTAAGGGATGTAGTGGAAAGCAGGAGAAGGAAGGAGGTAAGAGACAGAGAGAGGCCTTCCAGTTATGACTGTGTTGCATCATATACTTATAATGGGCACTGATCTCACTCTAGATGCTAAGTAATGGGATGCAGTTGTAGCTGCTGTTGAACATTGTGTCTGTACCTGGATGATTAACTCTTATTTCTGCGATCCACGTTCTTCAAAGTGTATTGTTTTCTGTGTGTTGATTTTGTTCCATTTCTCTCAGGCCCCCATCGCTTCCCCCTAAGCCACAGAAAATGAGGAAGCCTAGGCCTCGCTCACAGTATAATCATAAATTGTTTAATGGCGATATGGAGACATTCATACAGGTACTTGGTGGCAGGCACTGACAGACTGCAAACGCTGAATGGAATGGTGGCTTTCTGTGTCTTTCCAAACCCTTGCTAGTTCTCTCTCATCTGGGGCTGTGGTGCATCTCTTTTGCTCTTGTTGGGGGTCTGTGTTCTTCTCAGACTTCCATCCAGGTAGCCTTTGGGGTATTTGTTACAGATCTTTATCCAGTAACCATACCTATGACCTTGTCACAGCTGTCATAATGTTGGTCCCTGGCTACAAATTTCCCTGGGGAGGGAGTGTTGGAGTCTCGTGTCAAGTTCAAATCTTGTCCAGTTAATGGCTGATCTGAGAGATGTTGTGGGTGGGGCTGAGGGTGACAATAACCCCGGGCAAAGTGTAGTCAAGCTTGAGCAGGACAGACCTGCATGACTCCAGAGGACTCAGTGAGGTTAGGGTAATGGGAACAAGGCTATAGACCTCAGGCCTGTCCTTTCAGCAGCTCAACCCAGGGCCTGAACCCTAAATAAAAGCCCATTCTCTTTTTAATACAAAATTCTGCCGTGCATGACTGGAATAACTTTAAGCTGTCTGACTTTCAAAGCATTCTGTGATGCTGATAAAGTCAACCAGGCAGTGGTGGGTGAATTATCATTTGACCTTATTGAGCTACGTAGGCCAGAGTTGTTGACTTTGACTCCTAGTCTGTGATGGGTTGTGGTTATTCATAAGGAGGAGACAGGCAGGAACTCTGTGTTCCTGTTCTGTGTTTTCTAGAGGACTTACACACAACCTGCCAGCCCCCTTGCCCTCCACTGAAATAATTGACACAGTAAATACCATCCTCCTTCTCCTACAGATGGTGAGCTTGGTGCGGCGGTGGGATTGTGTGTGTCTGAACCCTGTCCCCTCACTCCTTGGCCAGAATTAGGATCTGGGTAGAGATGCCCATGGTCAAGGTTCTACCCAGGAGTGTTATCACGCACAACTGAGCATCATCTCCCCTGCCCCCCCCCCCCCCCCCCCCCCCGCCTCCACCCACATCGAAATGCTGACTTTTATTAAGTTAGTAAGAATGTAAAAGTAAACAGTAAAAATGAGTGAGTTTTACAAGCAAAGCCCATTGTAGGCAGTACTACCTATCGAAGATATGGGGGGTGGAGTTAGGGAGAGAGGGGAGAGACTAAATCAAAATGGAGTTGGAGGGGGAAATAAAGGACTGTATCCCCCACAGTACCCATCTCTCCCTAAAGGCATTGAGAATCGTTGATGGACAGCGCATACTCCTACTCCAAGGACACCCAGGCATGGATGCAACCATGGAAGAGGGGCAGACAGTCAGCAGAGATGACCCTTTCCACAACCCACTGCCCCGACAGGTTTATAACCAACCTGACCAGGCCATCGTCACCTTCTCACCCCACCACCAACTGACTTGCCAATTCCATAACCACTTCAGTGTTTTATCCCATTGTCATTAAGTTTAACCCGACTGTAAGCAAGCTTTTCACCAAACTGCAGCTGCTACCGTGGGTGTGGGGAACGGTTCCTCTCAAAGATACTCAAGGGACTGGACATCAAACCGGGCAGAGTACCCACTGGGAGCCACCCCCACCCTTGCTTTCCACTTCACTACCCCCCCCCCCCCCCCCCCCCCAACTCCCTAAGACTCTCAGACTGAGACAACCCTCCCTGTCCCATCATATCCTGGCCTCTAGTGGCATCATTCCTACTGCAGCCACAGCCATCCCCTTGTGCTGTTGGGTATAAGAATCAGTTCTCTCTAATTGGCCAGCAGCTCTCGATAGGTTTTCCTCTCCTCCACGGGTCTTAATTCAGCGTTGGGTGGGGTGGGGGGGGATGTTGCCTGCTGACTTCTGTCATTGCCCAATCAGCGAGAGATTCGACAGGTCACCTGCTGAGTGGAAGCCTCCTGCCAGCTCTTCAGGCAAGACCCCGTGGTGCCTCGACACGGCCCCAGTCAGTGTGTGGGCAGGGTCTGTCCTCGCTCTGATCCTGCCATGTCATTGGAGCTGACCAATACCCCCGAGAAGGCAAGGCCCTACCTAGCTGCTGTGGACCATGTAACTGGGGCTCAGCAGGAAGAGGGAACTGGGATCTGTTTTGTAAACTCCAGGAGGCTAAGGATAACACAAGACCCGTGGCAATGAGAACCAGGTGGAGCATCCCTATTGCTCATTCTTTCTCCTCCAATCTTTGTGGAAGGCACTGAACTTGAGTTTGCTGTCGTTCCTAACCTCTGGCCCCAATACTGTCTTTCCTCAATTCCATTCATTGTTATTTAGGGATTTTACTCTTGGCTTAAAATTACCCCCATCACTCTGTGAACCCAGTCAACCTCATTTTTTCTGGTGCCAAACTCTTGTATTGGTCTTCAGGATGTGACCAGCACTGACATTCGCTGACCCTCCCTGGGTTACCCTTGGCAACTAGATGGTTTATGAAGGAACCACCTTTACCCTCTTGGTAACTGGAATGGAGTTGCGCAGACACTGAGCTCTCCCTCCCCACAGCATACCTCATCAAAGGACCATGAATCATGACAGCAGAAGATAGGGAGCTATTTGGCTAGGGGGAGCCTCATGATCAAACTCATCTCATCCTCATCCTCGTCCTCGCCCAATTTTGCACTTCAGTCAAAGTTACAAGGATTGACAATCCAACCTCGCTTTCCACCCACCCCCAGATGTGTGATTGTGACCGGCAAAAATCTGGGAATGAGAAAGAAAGTACCTTTCTCACTCAATGACCTGTTGTTGTGGGCAGTGGTGGTCAGTCCCCGAACGGAACCACATCTGTTTTACCAAAACGTCCTCCGCTTACTGCGCGCTCCCAGTCGGCCTGACAACCAAACAGGTTTGTGGGGCCATTTGAGCTGATGTTGAAGTGTCGG
This sequence comes from Hemiscyllium ocellatum, assembly GCF_020745735.1. NCBI lineage: Eukaryota > Metazoa > Chordata > Chondrichthyes > Orectolobiformes > Hemiscylliidae > Hemiscyllium > Hemiscyllium ocellatum. The sequence continues at coordinate 65,803,705 of NC_083414.1, forward strand.
CCATGTTGAGTCAGGACCTCAATCATCTTTGGATCAGCCTCAATACGGACAGTGCACATCTCCTGCCCCCTGCCCCACACAGGTCAATTAATGAAATGGGTTGATGGGTTTCTAAGTGACAGTCTGATTGCTTTTTTTTTGCGATGCAAGCGAGGGAGCAACTGAGGTGCAGACAGCCCCCGACTCCATAAGCTGCCACTGCATTCTAGCCTTCTCTGACCTGTCCCTGAGGCCTCTTGTGGGATCGGGCGGGACCTCAAATGACTTTTTATCCTTTGCTTCATCTGTGTTTTTTTCTTGCTTTGCTGCTGACAGAGGAAGAAGGAATGCCCGCACGAGGACTCAGGTATACACTGTAGAGTTAGCTTCTGGAGCAAGGTTGGGGGGGGTGGTGTGGTGAGGTGGAAGGGGTGGAGGAGGGGCAGGGGGAAGTCGGTCCCCACCACAGCCAGGGCCCTGCTTTCCTCAGAGCTGGTTCAACCCTTCCCCAGGAGCCGTGATTTTCTTTCTCCCTCAGTCGAGCAAGCCTTCATCACAGTAAGTTATGGACGAGCTTGTACCATCTCTTCACCACGGAGGTTGAACGGGGACCAGGAATGTTCCAGAAGACCTTGAAGGTTCGACACTGCTGCAGACAACCTGAGTGAAGCATTACACAAGAAAACATTCCCCCCAACCTAATCCACCTGTTCAGAGATGTTATTACACAGCTCTAGACCACGAGGGATTTGAACCTGGTCCAGGGGTAGGGACACTACTGCAACATGACAAGAGGGTCCACTTATTTCAAGCATCTCTCCTTATTGTCTATCAGATGAGTGAAAATGGGGGGAGGGGACACTGAGGAGGCAGTTTGCCTTGCGTCCTCTAGTCACGGGTGAAAGCGGATGTGGTTTACTTCCCCGGAATAGTCCCAGTGAATCTCTCTCTCTCTCTTCCCTCCCTCCTTCCCCCTCTCTCCCTCCTTCCCCCTCTCTCCCTCCATCCCCCTCTCCCTCCCTTTTCCCCCTCTCCCTCCCTTTTCCCCCTCTCCCTCCCTTTTCCCCCTCTCCCTCCCTTTTCCCCCTCTCCCTCCCTTTTCCCCCTCTCCCTCCCTTTTCCCCCTCTCCCTCCCTTTTCCCCCTCTCCCTCCCTTTTCCCCCTCTCCCTCCCTTTTCCCCCTCTCCCTCCCTTTTCCCCCTCTCCCTCCCTTTTCCCCCTCTCCCTCCCTTTTCCCCCTCTCCCTCCCTTTTCCCCCTCTCCCTCCCTTTTCCCCCTCTCCCTCCCTTTTCCCCCTCTCCCTCCCTTTTCCCCCTCTCCCTCCCTTTTCCCCCTCTCCCTCCCTTTTCCCCCTCTCCCTCCCTTTTCCCCCTCTCCCTCCCTTTTCCCCCTCTCCCTCCCTTTTCCCCCTCTCCCTCCCTTTTCCCCCTCTCCCTCCCTTTTCCCCCTCTCCCTCCCTTTTCCCCCTCTCCCTCCCTTTTCCCCCTCTCTCTTTCCTTCCCCCCCTTTCTCCCTCGCCCTTCCTCCCCCTCGCCCTTCCTCCCCCTCGCCCTTCCTCCCCCTCGCCCTTCCACCCCCTCGCCCACCTTTCCCCCCTCTCCCTTCCCCCCCCGCCCCCCTCTCCCTTTCCCCCTCTCCCCCCCCTCCCTTTCTCTCTCTCCCCCTCCCTTTCTCTCTCTCCCCCTCCCTTTCTCTCTCTCGTCCCCCCCTCTTCTCCTTCCCCCCCCCCCCCCGCCCACACTCTCCCGCAGCACTGATGGTAGTTATTAAACAATAATATTGTCGGATTGGGAATAAGGTGTTCCCTCCTGTCATTCCACATTTGTGAGCGAGGTAGAAAGGTCAGAGAGCGGTGCAGAGAAAAGCAGATGTTCCCTGACCTTCAATAACATCAAGGCTGTTTTAAAACTCAAATGGAAATGGTGTTTATGACAGATTTGAGTTGGGTTGGGGGCGGGCGGAGGGGACGGGTTTTGGGATTGGCACAAAAAGTGGTGGCGGCGGCACTGTGGATGAAGCGAGGTACGATGATCTGCCCAGCCTGCGGATAGGATGGTGAAGGCCCACAGTGATTTGCCACCCTGGCGAGCTGTTCTGGGGCTGCAGACAATGGTGTCGTTACCAATAGCAACAAAGGAGAGCTGCCAGTGTAGAGAGCACGGGAGAGGGGAGAGCTCCTGTGACAGCCGAGAGTTGATAGCAGGCTCAGTGGTGAGCTGACAAGATTAGAGAACAGCATCCATTGGGTGGATTAGACAGAAGCCAGCTTTGAAGAGAAGCCCAGTGACTGTACCTGAGGCCTGTGCCCTGCACCCCACACACAGCCAGCAGGCACACATCAGCAGAGCTCTGTGCTGCGGCACAACATGAAAGGTTCAAAAGGATTTAATCAAACTGATGCATTGTCTGCCCGTTTTACTGCATTATCTCCTTTTGCTCAAACGTCCGGCGGCTCATTAACATTCATCTGAACTTGTGTTCTTTGCATATTTGCCTAATTAACATGCAAATGAAGGCAGATTCAAAGTCTTTTTGTTGAGTGGTACTTTCTCCAAGCAGACGTTTTTAAAAATTGTTTTTTTTCTTTGTTCTTGTTGTTGGCAAGATCAGTATGTGGGCGGGTTTACACCGGCACGGGTTCAGACAGCCCTACTGCACCTCAGGCAAAACACACGTCCATTTACCTTTGAGTCTGTGATGTTTTCTAAACAGGCGCACAGAGACATGTTTGATGAGAACAATTTCCCATACTTGGAGTAAAAGGCAGACAAATGTGGAGGGGGCTTATAGAGCTGTTGGAAATGCTGAGGGGTGTTGCTCCAGTCAGTGAGGACTGTTCAATAGGGGGTTATGTCCCGGGCTTTGATGGAGCAAGGTGAGGAATCTTCCCACCCAGCGAGTTGCCTGAAAGGGTGCCAGAAGCAGTCCCAGTTATAACTTTCAAAAAGTTAAGTTGATAAGTCTTTGAAGGCTCTTCAGGAAAGACCAGACGCTGCACCAGTTGAACAGAACTTTACAAGAACCAGAATGCACCTGACGGGCCGAACGGTTGTCCCCCTGAGCCGCTGGATTTGCAGAATCCTTGTCCATTCTGGTATCTTCGGGTTCTCCTCACCATCAACGACAGCCCAGTCCCGCAGAGGAACCGACTGACTCAGCACACGGCTCCTTGCGGCCGGAGGGGAGTTTGCGGTTTCTCATGATGATGATGATGATGCCTTCATGGAGTGTGGAAGGCTTGCTATCGATGTACCTTATCTGAGGAAATATGAACCTTTCAGAGGCACCAGTCACTTAGAATTTACAACTCAGGGACAGGGCGTTGGACTTTACAGACCAACACCAGTGTGCATGCGAGCAGCCTTTCAGTGTCCTGTTTCCCTCCTCATGTATTTATTCAGCCTCACCTTAAATGGGTGGATGCTACTTGCCAATTACAATGGTGGTTGCCACGCAGCCAGATATTGTCCATTTATTGTGTAAATTTGGTTTAAATGCACCACTACCTCCAGAATGAGTTTCTCTCATCGGATGGTAGGATGAGTGTGTAGGAAATGACTTCCAGAGTCTTTATCTGTCCTCATGGATGTGGGTACTCAGCACAAAACTACCTCTTAAATCAGAAACTATCCAACTTGGAAGATGGAAAAATAAACACACAAAACACAGATGTTAGGGTACACTTTCAGAAGGTACAGAGAGACATTTAGTTCATTTGTAACCATTGGTCGATTTAACTTTTGTATGAATCCAGTCTGTACCTGTCCATGGAGAACGTAAGGGGGACAGTGTAGAGGAAGCTTAACTCTATATCTAACCCTGTACTGTTCCTGCTCTGGGAGTGTTTGATGGGGACAGTGTAGAGGGAGCTTAACTCTATATCTAACCCTGTACTGTTCCTGCTCTGGGAGTGTTTGATGGGGACAGTGTAGAGGGAGCTTAACTCTGTATCTAACCCTGTGCTGCCCCAGTCCTGGGGAGTGTTTGATGGGGACAGTGAAGAGGGGCTTTAGTTTCAGTTTAACAGAGTAGAGGGAGCTGTGAAGTGGGTGGGTGCTGTTGCTATGATTTCCCATTTCTGAGCCAGGCATGACATTATTGTGCTTGGTCCCTGCAGCTTTCTGGGGGTTTATTTTCTCAGGTGAATGTTAATGGTAGCGATTTGCTTGTGAGCTGCCCTTCTGTTTCCTCTCACGGCCTGGAGCTTTGTCTGTAAGGGCCCAGCGCGCCTCAGATCTGTGCCATGCTTTGTCCTGTCTCATTTCTGAATCGGCTGTCGGCATCTTGCTGTGTACTCTTTCATTTGCTGACAATTTCCTCCCTCGTTTTTTGTTTAAAACAGGATTCTGGACAACCCATCCCACTAGTGGTGGAGAGCTGCATTCGGTTCATCAATCTCTATGGTAAGTCACAGCCGTAACTTAAAACTGATGTTCTTGTACTCTGAAGCCTCTCTGAACGGGTTTGCAGTGAAATCCTTGGATCTCTCCAGCACCTCACCAACTCTCCATGCACCAGACTAGCAAGTGGGTGTTTGGGCCTCTTAACAGGCGTTGCTTATCTGGGATTTAGCAATGGCTTGTGTTTGTCCGGATCTGATTAACAGATCATCTGTGGCTGAGGATGACATGGAGTCTCCAGTATCCCTGTAACTCCAGGACTCCCCTCTCGTGTTGACAGTAGTTCCCTGGCTCGGAGCTGTCCCAGATACTGAGGCACATTGTAGCCTCCCAAACGATGTCCAAATTGAAATTGGCCCAATCTCCAAGACGCAGGTGCTGCTATCCAGGAGTGAATGTTCTTGCCCCAAGTGGGAGATCTGGTGATGTGGTTAATCCTCTCTGGTTAACAGGGAAACTATGGAGTTACTGACAGAAAAAGCATATTGTGTCAGGTTGTGACCAAGTGACTGTGTGTCACTGATGAGGTTAGTTTAGATTAGATTAGATTACTTAGTGTGGAAACAGGCCCTTCGGCCCAACAAGTCTACACCGACCCGCCAAAGCGCGACCCACCCAGACCCATTCCCCTACATTTACCCCTTCACCTAACACTATGGGCAATTTAGCATGACCAATTCACCTGACCTGCACATTTTTGGATTGTGGGAGGAAACCGAAGCACCCAGAGGAAACCCACACGGACACGGGGAGAATGTGCAAACTCCACACAGAGAGTCGCCTGAGGTGGGGATTGAACCCAGCACTGCTAACCACTGTGCCACACCCGCCATCCACAGAGCTTGTTGCGTTCAGTTTGGATCTGGAACAAAATAGTTTGTGAAAATGATTTTTTAATGTGTTTTTTTTTATTTAGGCTTACAACAGCAGGGCATTTTCCGTGTTCCAGGCTCTCAGAGTGAAGTCAATGACATCAAGAATGCTTTTGAGAGAGGTGAGTTTTGGGGTGAGGTGGGGGGCAGGGGTGGACAGGGAGTTGAGGGAGAATTGAGGTAGGGTTTGCCATTGGCGATGTTAATGCTTTGCCGCGTTGGGGATTCAGATGCACCACTGACTCTGCTTTACAATGTTAAAACATAAATACATTGATTTTTGTATGGGGAATGTTTCTTCACCTGATCCCAAGCTGCAGCTTGGAGCCTCAGCACAGGTCAACTCATCCTCTCCACCTTGTTTCCACACTTTTGCCCTAACCCCTCTCTGCCTCCAAAACCCTTTCTTATTACCCCCTTCTCCTCCCCCTCAACTCCTGCCAATTTTAAGAACCTTTCTATCATGTCCCACCCCTCCCCCTTTCATCATTCCCTGTACCCAAACACCTACCCTCACCACACTCCCTCGTCTTCAGCCATGCCTTTCCCATTCCTCTTCTCCTCCATGCTTCACTCCTCTCTTTCTATGTTTCATACCTACAAACATCCAAACCCCTCATCCCTCTGCTGCTTCTGCCTTACTCCTCTCGCGCTCTCTGTCCCTCTCGCGCTCTCTGTCCCTCTCGCGCTCTCTGTCCCTCTCGCGCTCTCTGTCCCTCTCGCGCTCTCTGTCCCTCTCGCGCTCTCTGTCCCTCTCGCGCTCTCTGTCCCTCTCGCGCTCTCTGTCCCTCTCGCGCTCTCTGTCCCTCTCGCGCTCTCTGTCCCTCTCGCGCTCTCTGTCCCTCTCGCGCTCTCTGTCCCTCTCGCGCTCTCTGTCCCTCTCGCGCTCTCTGTCCCTCTCGCGCTCTCTGTCCCTCTCGCGCTCTCTGTCCCTCTCGCGCTCTCTGTCCCTCTCGCGCTCTCTGTCCCTCTCGCGCTCTCTGTCCCTCTCGCGCTCTCTGTCCCTCTCGCGCTCTCTGTCCCTCTCGCGCTCTCTGTCCCTCTCGCGCTCTGTCCCTCTCGCGCTCTCTGTCCCTCTCGCGCTCTCTGTCCCTCTCGCGCTCTCTGTCCCTCTCGCGCTCTCTGTCCCTCTCGCGCTCTCTGTCCCTCTCGCGCTCTCTGTCCCTCTCGCGCTCTCTGTCCCTCTCGCGCTCTCTGTCCCTCTCGCGCTCTCTGTCCCTCTCGCGCTCTCTGTCCCTCTCGCGCTCTCTGTCCCTCTCGCGCTCTCTGTCCCTCTCGCGCTCTCTGTCCCTCTCGCGCTCTCTGTCCCTCTCGCGCTCTCTGTCCCTCTCGCGCTCTCTGTCCCTCTCGCGCTCTCTGTCCCTCTCGCGCTCTCTGTCCCTCTCGCGCTCTCTGTCCCTCTCGCGCTCTCTGTCCCTCTCGCGCTCTCTGTCCCTCTCGCGCTCTCTGTCCCTCTCGCGCTCTCTGTCCCTCTCGCGCTCTCTGTCCCTCTCGCGCTCTCTGTCCCTCTCGCGCTCTCTGCCCCTCTCGCGCTCTCTGCCCCTCTCGCGCTCTCTGCCCCTCTCGCGCTCTCTGCCCCTCTCGCGCTCTCTGCCCCTCTCGCGCTCTCTGCCCCTCTCGCGCTCTCTGCCCCTCTCGCGCTCTCTGCCCCTCTCGCGCTCTCTGCCCCTCTCGCGCTCTCTGCCCCTCTCGCGCTCTCTGCCCCTCTCGCGCTCTCTGCCCCTCTCGCGCTCTCTGCCCCTCTCGCGCTCTCTGCCCCTCTCGCGCTCTCTGCCCCTCTCGCGCTCTCTGCCCCTCTCGCGCTCTCTGCCCCTCTCGCGCTCTCTGCCCCTCTCTCTCTGTCTGTCTCCTTTTTCACCCCTTCTCTGACCCTAGGCTTTACCCCAAATTGTGAGTAAGTTGGTGCCGGGATCCGCCTTGGTTTAATCAGAGCCCAAAGTAATGTGATTGCAATGAGTGCTTGTTGTACGTCGAGAGCTCCTGTTTTCCTGACACTGCAAGCAAAACTTCCCATACGGCCCATTAACTGACATCGAGGGAGATTGCACGTCGTAATAGAGTTTTAATGAGTGTTTGATTTTGTTAGTAAATTAGTTTCAGACAAATTATACAATTACCCACTCACCTGAAATCAAGCCCTCTGGCGTTTCAATGAGAAATAAAATGAAACCTGGATTTGCCCTCTCGCTATCTCCCACATTAACCCATTGGCTGCTGATTCTTTCTGGGCTCCAGGAGTTTGTTTCCACCTGCTCTCACACGCACAGATGTTAAAGCAGTAATAAATCTTCTCAAACACTAAGCGTGTCTTAACTGAGGGAACACTAACCCTAATCTTTGGGGAGCTGATGGCCCAGTGGTATTGTCACTGGACTCTTAATCCAGAGACCCAGGTAATATTCTGGGGATCTGGGTTCGAATGCCACCATGGCAACTGGTGGAATTTGAATTCAATAAAAATCTGGAATTAAGAGTCAAGTGGTGAATCCACTGCCAGTTGTCTGGAAAACCCATCTGGTTCACTAATATCCTTTGGGGAAGGAAACTGCTATCCTTACCTGGTCTGGTACATTTGACAGACATGTGACTTCAGCTGCTCAGCAATTTGAGACTCTATGGGAAATAAATACTGCCTGTGAATGAAGTTTTAAAGAAACCAATGATTCCAGTCCGTCTTTCCTCAAAATCCATCACCCCCTCAACGCTTCTCAGCTTACCTTGTCGGTTTCTGAAAGGTTGTTGTGCGGTGGTATTGTCCCTACCGGTAAATCAGGAGGGCCAGGTTCACATCCTACCTGCTCCAGAGGGGTGGTGTCATAACATCTCTGAACAGGTTGATTAGCAAAATCTACTTGGCCAATTTTACTCTTCATCCTTGCTGTTGTGCCACGCTATAGTATTGGCCTCCGAGTCACATTCAGTTGATCTGAGTTTGATTGTGAGGGTCTTTTTATTTTAACAATTGATGCTCACTGCATTTGATTTTGTTAAGTCTGGGTGTGGACTCAGGGGAAAAATAAATAGCTACTGAAAAGATCATGGCTGAAGGTCACGGAATGGACATTTTGAAACATGGCTAATTAAACCTATTATACGCGTGGAAACTAATGTCATCTCTGCACAGATCCAAAATATAGAAGAATATTCATTTATTTTTGGAAGTGGCTTTGAAATGAGACACTTAACCAAGGCCTCAGATATAAGTGATTCCATGGCACCGTTTCAAAGGAGTTATCCTGGGCAATATTTATCCCTCAGTCTCTAAAACCTGGTCATTATCTCTTTGCTGCTCACGGGAGTTTTCAATGCAAAGAAAATGGCCACCACATTTCCGGCATTGTGGTTACATTACCAAAAGTGCTTCACTGGCTGTATAATGCTTCAGGGTGTCCACTGGTGGTGAAAAATACAAATGCAAGTCTTTTGCTCCATCTCTTTCTTTTGATAGTGGGAAGCTCAGAGGAGTGGACGCCTACAATTTTCACCTGCAACCTTGAGGCTGATTCCTTGATGCCCAGTCACCCTGAAGGCCCTGCATTAATATAAATTCTCTTTACAAACCAGGTGAGGACCCCCTCGTGGATGATCGCAATGAGCATGACATCAACTCAGTCGCTGGGGTCCTGAAGCTGTACTTCCGTGGCCTGGAAAACCCACTCTTCCCCAAGGAGAGGTTCCTGGATTTAATCTGCTCTATCAGTAAGTACGGGACATCAGGTTTTTTTCCTGACACTTCCTGCATAACATTGTAACGCTGCTGCTGCAGCAGTATGTGGAGCCACAGCTCATCAGTAGCACATCAAGGCTGTTAACACAGCTCTTGAAATAGTTAGTATTGGTGAACATGTCACAGGTCAGGGTCAAGAACAGTACATATACAGCAAACCTTTTATTGACCAGCATCTGTGGGACCCAGGAATGTGTAGATTGATCAAGTATTCTGGATAATCAAGAGGTGTACCTAATCAAAGTGAAAACACACACTGAGTAATTGAATTCTAATGCGAGGGGGTGTACACATCACTGTTATACATTACTTGCAGCATAAGCCACTTAATAATATAACACTACCTTAAATGAAACTTAATGCAGAGGGTCTTCTCACTCGCACTCTCAGCTGATTGCAGTCACAGGGTATTTGAGGAGAAATTGACTCGAAATTTAATCGAAATGTTGATATTTCGTGAGGCCATTCAATTAATCCAGTATGGTCACATTGAGGTAAATAGTTTTTCAAAAAACTAATAATTGCGCATGGAAATATACCGCCATTCCTTCACTATCTCTGGATCAAAATCCTGGGATTTCCCTAACAGTATTGTGAGTGTACCTACAGCATGGGGGACTGCAGCAGTTCAAGCAGGTACCTCACCACCAGCTTCTCAAAGGCAGCTAGAAATGGGCAATCTATGCAGGCCAGCCAACCCGTGCGCACGTTCCATGGATGAGTAAAAAGTTAACATTTCTAATCCAATATAACTTCTTCAAATCTGACCAAATATCCTGGGGTCTGAAGGCAGCTCATGTTGAGATGAGAAGTGGTGGATGAAGAATTGAGTCACTTCGTTCAGCAGCAATATAACTGTGTAATGCACTCAATTTCCTGCAATACTCCTGTCTCAGTGTTTAATCTGAATTGAACTGGAGATCAGCCATCATTGTGTGGTGTACACTGCCAGACAAAGTCAATGATGCCCTCCATCTGTGGAGGTTGCACGCTGGAAATCCATGTACATTTTATCTACACCTTTCTGGCACCGGATACTGTTAGGGATACACAGACGAGATGTACCTAAAGCTCTTGACGCTTGTCCACCACACAGAGATCGAGAGTGCCATTGAGAGGACTCACCACCTCCAGCAGATCATAGTGACCCTCTCACGGACAGTCATCATCGTGATGCGATATCTCTTTGCCTTCCTCAACCAGTAAGTACATTGTGTTCAGCTTCCCACCAACTGCTCCTCCTGCCTCCCTCCTGCTCACCCTGTGTATCCCTCCCTGTGCTCTGTTTTCAATGCACTCTAAATTCCCAGCAAACTGTTCCACTGTGTCATGCTTTATGTTGTGTGTGCCATGCACGCATGCCAACTGAGGGTCAATGAGGGGGACTGGTGGGAGCATTATGAAGGCAGAGTTGGCCACGGGTCCAGGATTGGAATATCTGCATGTGCAGGGGGCAGTGAGGGTGGTGGGAGTAAAAGGTGCAGTGAGGGTTGGGGGGGGTGGGGTGTGATCGGGGGTAATGGGCACAGTGAGGACGGGGTTGAGTGGGGATAAAGGGTGGGGTGAGGGTAGGGTTGAATGGGCATGTGCTGGGGGGGTAACAGATGTGTTTGGGGGTGAGGGTGGGGTTTAATGGGGATGTGTGTTTGAGGGGGGTAAAGGATGTGGTTGGGGGTGAGTGGGATGGGGGTAAAGAGCACAGTGTAGGTGAGGGATCAGGTAAAGGACGTGGTCTGGGTTTGGGGTGGGGTGGGATCAGGAGTAAAGGGCACATTGCGGGTTAAGGGGAGTGGGATAAAAGGCACAGAGAGGCTGGGGGGGTGTGTCAGGGTGACAAGGGCAGTGAGGGTGGGGCGTGGCAAGTGGGATGTTTCTCGAGTGAAGCAGAGGAAGGGCAGAGAGCAGACCAACAGGCAGACCTGGGTTACCCCTGACAGGCACCATCAGGTTACAATCAGAACTGGTGATGGTTTGGCTGTGTCTGTGTGTTTCAGTCTGTCCCAGTACAGTGATGAGAACATGATGGACCCCTATAACCTGGCCATCTGCTTCGGCCCCACCTTGATGCCAATCCCTGACGGCCAAGACCCCGTCTCCTGCCAGGCACACGTCAACGAGGTCATCAAAAGTATCATTGTGAACCACGAGGGGATATTCCCAAGTCACAAGGAGCTGGAAGGACCGGTGTACGAGAAGTGTATGACAGGAGGCGAGGAATACTGGTAGAGAATGATTGTTCATAACAACACTCTGCTATAACAATGCACAACAAAGACAGTAATTATTGTATAATGCTCCTCACATCCACCCTTGCCTGCTCTGTGTCAGCCCCTCATGCACCCAGTAACCCATGAGGTCCTGGTCCAATCTTTACTCAGCATGCAATGCCATCTGTACCCAGGGTGTTCTGCCAATCCTGAGTCCATGCACCAATTGTAGCATCCAAATATTGCCCCAGATGGAACCAGCTAAGTTGAAACTGAGCAGGAGGTTTGTGGTACTAGGTTCAGAATGTTCTGCTCTGTCTCGGTATGACTGGGCACAGTCATTGCCCACTCTCTAGCATTGCCTGCCCAGCTACAATTGCCTGGAACTGGATAGGTTGGCAGAATGGACATTTTCAAAGGCAAGTGGGATCTAATACAGAGAAGTGCGAAGTGATGCAGAAAGAATAGAGAGAGGCAATTTAGACTTAATTATACCATTCCGACAAATGTGTAGAAACAGAGGGACCTAGGAGTTAATGTGCATCGTCCGATGGGAATAGTAGGACATGCTGAGAGATTAATTAGCAAGGCATACGGGATCTTAAGCTTCATAAATAGAGGCATTGAGTACAAAAACAGGTAAGCTAGGCTGAACTTTATAAAATTCTACTCTGGCCACAATGAGAGAATTGTGTTGACCACGTGTTAGGAAGAGTGTGAGGTTCTCAAGAGGATTGAAAGACGATGAAATATTCTTAGCTACAAGATTAAATGAGTGAAATTGGGGTTGTTCTTGGAGTAAGTGTGATTAAGAGGAGATTTAGTAAAGGGTGCACAGGATTATGACGGGTTTAGAGAAGGAAAACCAGGAAAGTTATTCCCATTAGCTGGTGGTACAAGGACCGGGGGATTCCTGTTTAAGAGGTGCAGGGAGAATGAAGAAGGACAGTTTTTAATGCAAATGGTAATGACCTGGAACTGACTGCCTCTGTGGATTGTGGAAATGGAGATGGTCAAGGATTTTGACAGGAACCTGGATAGGCACTAGAAGGAGGCAGACTTGCAAGGCTACTGAGACAGAGCAGGAGAGTGGACCAAATAGCCTCCTCCTGTTCTATGAATGATTTGTGAAAGGCAAGTAGGACAGTGAGTGAAATCAGAAGCTTGATGTACAGAATCACAGGGACAGTCCTGTCACTCAGCAGGAGTTAGTGCAGAAGGTTTCCGTGTGATATCCCAGCTCCACTTCCACGTTCCACCCGTTGGTCACCTGACGTATCTATTTCATGGCGCCCCACCACCTCACATTCATTTGAGAAGATACTTCATTTCCTGATTGGTCAGTGGTCAGCCAGACCTGATTGATCTCTGATTGATAGTTTTCTGACGTTACCGTTGCTCTTCTCTCCCCGAGTGATTCTCGCAGCATTGTCACGGAGATTAATCTTTAATTCCCACAAACTCCGGGAGGAATGGAAACCGTTCTCCCAAGTGGGTCCGGCATACGTTACGGTGCCTTCGGCCCTCGGTCAAATATTAGTCAGCAACTCTGGGTGGTGGGGCCGTGTGGGCTCAGTTAATGTTCTCATTGCTCTGTTGCAGTGACAGTCCTCACAGCGAGCCTGGTGCCATTGATGAAGTAGACCATGACAATGGCACTGAACCCCACACCAGTGACGACGGTAAGTCGCAATATGACCACTGTTTCCAACAGTCAGGACTGGCAATGCAAATCAGGCTAGAGGCTAGGGTAGCCTCCATTTCCCTTCTCTCCGAACTGTCAGGCCAGGTAACTGAGGTAACTCCAGTCAGATATAATTTGACTTGGGCGTTTCGTCAAGTTTCTACTCCACCAACTCTTAATGGCCAACTGTTCTCCCAACTGCTGTCATGGTCAATAGTCCCCCAGAGAGAATTGAACATCATTCGACTCTGTTGTCCTTCAGTCACACTTCAGTCTTTCTATTTCCTTGTTCTTGGGATGATTTTAGCCTTGTTTACGATCCTCTCAGAGAGCATTGAGATTTTGACACGGAGGGGGTGTGATTGGTCAGATTAAGTAGGAGTAAGTGGCAGATCAAAGCACTGGATTGAATGGTCACTTCCTCCCTTCTGTATTTCACTATCCTGAAGATAAAGGCCAACATTCCATGAGCCTTTCTGGTTATTTCTTATCCTTTTATCTCTTTTAGTGAATCATGTGCAGGGATATCTCGATCTCTGCGCAACTCCTCAATCCCTCATCAACTCTATTAAGAAAACAGACCGGTTTTGCCTTTTTCAAACCAAAGCAGATGACCTTTTCAATATTATTGATTCTGTTGGAAACCAACAGCTTTCACATTGATTTTCTGATAACAGTCCAGCAGGTACCAGATTCATAAAGTCCACAATATTGTATAGAACGCATTTTCACAATTTGCCTTCAAAAGATTAGAGATTCAAATGACAGATTGTTGGAAACCACAGTTGTCCAGTCAGTCACACTCCCCCCAACACAGTGTGTCTGATGTCGTTAAATTGAGGACTTGCTTTCTAAATCAGGAGAAGGAGAAAAACCCAAGCCATTTTTTCTGAACAGTGCCTTCGCCAACATTTATCTCTCAACCAGTGCCACTGTAACAGATGGTCAGGTCTTTTGCACATTGCAGTTCATAGGAGCTTACTGCACATAAATTGGTTGCTGTTGTTCCTACATTACAACAGAAACTGCACTTCAGAAGCACTGCACTGTCTGTAAAATGCAGTGTGAGTTCCTGAGGTTAGAAACTGGTTTGTCTTCATGTTTCAGGTGACCCGGCTGGCATGTGGTCCCCTCTAGTGAAAATTCTATCTCACTACACCCTTCGGTGCTCTGAGCTTTTATCTGGGGCTGTTGTAATGTTCGTTCCTTACAGTAAATGTATGCGTCAGGATGTTTTTAAGGAGATTAACAACACACCTTTGGATTTTGACCTGTAGCATTTACTAATGCCATTTTGTTTGTTTAAAGCATCCTGCTTCATAAATCTAAAAACAGGAATGAGCCACTGGTCCCCTGCCACCTGTTTCGCAGTTTATCAAGATGAAAGCTGGCTTTTATTTCCCGCAGCTCTTCTCTAGTTCAGTGGGTAGTGACAGTACTGATATCTATGCAACACAGGTATTTTTCACATGGGTTTACTGAATGGTGATTAGGAATGAGAACCCTAAATAGTTCTCTGTTTTGATCTTCAACCATGAGGACAAAAGAAGGTAGGCCATTCAGCCCCTGAAGCTTGCTTTCCATTCTGTATGATCATGGCTAATCTGTCCCAGGTCTCAGTTTGTCTTTCATACCAATTCCTCACAGCCCTCAATGCCTCTATTTCAAAAGTCTATCTATCTCTTCTTTAAATACCATCAGTGATTAGCCTGTGAGGTAGAGAATTCCAGGCGAAGAAGTTCATTAGCAGTTTTCAGTTTTAAATGACTGTCCCTTCATTCTGTAATTGAGTCCTGCAGTTTTGAGATTGCCTCGCTAGTGAAAGCATCTACTCTGTCAGGCCCTCTCAGAATCTTGCATGTTCCAGTAAGGTTACCCCATTCTTTCTGTGGGAGCTGGTTATATAATATTGAGATGAGTGGTCCAGATGATTTGGCAGTGTAAGATCATATCACACCATAGCAGCTGTTTGAATTTAAATTTAATTTTTTTAAAATTCTTTTCTGGGATGTTGGCAGATTATGTAAGCACGGCAGATCTTGCCTAAGTGCTATGAGTGAGCCAGATGGGTTTTTAGAACATTCAATCAGAGTCTCAGTATCAGTATCATGGAGAATAACTTCCAGTTCCAAATTTTTATTGAATAAATCCAGGTTCATCAGGAAATCTGGTAGGCAACACACACTCATGCTGGTGTGCGGCGTCAACATGCGCGCGCACACACACACACACACACACACACACACACACACACACACACACTCTCTCTCAATGAATAGAAATGCAGTCATGATTAGATATTGATTTTAGTCATGTGGTAATACAGAATTTGAGTATTGCTTCAAAAAAAGACCCATTTTGGTGAAGTTTTTTGTCTGGCACTCAGGACAATTCACAAGAACGCCAATTCAAAGGGGAAACCAACATTTGCACTATATGAGAGGATAGTGCTGATTGGTTGGAAAGTTGACTCTGCTTGTTGGAGGCATTACTATAGAGAATGCATCAGTTGGAGATGACTGCCAGGCTTTGTTTAAATTTTAAACCAGGCAAATTGACTGCTGAAGGCATTTTCCTGATATTTATGTAAATTGCTCCAATGAGCATAAGGCAAAAAGCTTTGACAATTTACGTCCCTTTTCACAATAGCCTGTTTTGGTGATGTCGGTAGCAGGATATATGTTGACCAAAACACCAGGGGTAGCGCCCCCCCCCCCCCCCCCCCCCTGCTGCTTGTAATAATACCATTAGGGGGCAGACAGGGCTTTGGCTTGAGGTTTAATCTGAAATGCAGCTCCTGGAACAGTGCAAAGCACTCTCCTGGGTACTGTACTGGAGTGCCAGCATTAATTTACTCTCAGAGTAGGACTTGAACCCGCATCCAGAGAAAAGAGGTGCTAACAACCGAGCTGTAGTTGCCACTGCATTGTCATATAAGCAGAACAGTGAACTGGCCCCATAATCTCTGATGCACTTATGATCCAATGATTAAAGGATCTTGTGAATACAGAGCTGTCTGAAACCAGCAACAAGCCATGACATCTCCAGAGAGGGAGAATGCAGATTAATGATGAGCAGGTATAGGACCAAAGGGAAATTAAGTTTTTTTTTAAAAAAACATAATGGGTTATGATCTGGAATGAGTTGCCTGAGAACAGTGATGGACCCAGATTCAGTTCTAATGGTCAAAAGGGAATTGGATGAAAGTAAAAAAAATATTTGCAGTGTTACGGAAGGAAAACAGAGAATGAATTGGTTAACTTTCCCATGCTGAATTGTCTTGTTTTGTGTTGTACAATTTCATGAAGAGCAGACAGTACTCTTGAAACCAAACTCATGCACTAAGGTCTAAACATGTCTCCCCTTCCTTGATCTCGATAAACCTAGCATTGAGCCCAACACCCCCATCTCCCACTGGATTAAAAAATACACAATATGTGACCAGTCTCTTGTGGTACAATTTCAGTCATTAACTCCCTGCACTATGGGGTCTCTCCCTTCTTTCAGAAATGGAGCAGATCGAAGCCATCGCTAAGTTTGACTATGTCGGCCGATCGCCCCGGGAGTTGTCGTTTAAGAAAGGAGCATCACTACTGCTGTACCACCGGGCATCCGAGGATTGGTGGGAAGGACGGCACAATGGATTGGATGGTCTAATACCCCATCAGTACATAGTGGTACAGGACATGTGAGTGTGTGTCTGCATGGAAGGCTTATATCTGTCTCTAAGTGGATATGGACTGGTTGAGCCTGGCTTGTTACATTAAAAATGTGGGGGTGGACTTGCTATCGAAAGCCATGACCCCACAGCTTTACAATCGCAATACTTCCTACACCACCACCACCGTCTCCCCCCCCCCCCCCCCCACTCCCCCACCGGCTTCGTCACATGGGGTAGGACATCTCCAGAGGGCTCTATCCCAGTCACCTCCCCTTTGGTGGCAGTGCTGGACGAGTGGCCTCATAGGTCAAAGTTAAGAATGAGAATTAATGTGAAACTCTATCCCTCTCCTTTCGTCTCTGATCCCTGGGGCTAAATACTGTCCAGGCAACTGGGTTGAAGCTTGCCCAGCAACAAGGGTTCGTGGTCATAGTCCTGTAACATCCCATTGCCAATGTTTGGCGCAAGTTGACAAACATTGTCAGGGGAGGCACAATGGAACAGAAGCTGGGCTGAGAAACACTGTTGAATGGTGGTCACTTTACTCTGATTAACCCTCACATTATCTAAGTTTAGACTGTTTTACAGAGCAGTGTACAATAATTGTAAACTAGAATCTACAGTAAAGAAATGGTCCCCTTTATCTACTGTTGTGTTTCTGCTCCAAGTAAACCACCTTGTACTGCTCACCCCACCGGCATCTCCTTTCGCTCTCCGATTTTGTGTGTCAGTACTATTTGCTTCAATTACTCTGCAGGTTTATGTCAGCGTTGCACCAGTAATATCTTCAATTTGCTGCACAAAGCGAAATTTGGTGAAATCGTCACTCACCAGAATGTAACCTGTGTCCATGGGCATGGAAAATGCCAGTCGCAACCTTGCCCCACAGCTCAGAAGGAATCCCATGCAGAATGACAGATTCTGTTGAGTGTTGAGGATGATAGAATTGGCATGTTTCATTTGATTAAGTAGTCAGTCCCGATCAATATTGAGCTAATAGGTAGATTCATGTGGCAATCTATTCGGGCTTTTAAAGCATTCCTGTGACCTCTGTGTATATCTTTAGCTTGAGGAATACAACCTGTTTGCCTTTGGAGATTATGTTCTACGAGAGTCCTAGTTCACCGCTGAGACGAGAATGGGTGTCCAAGCTTGGGGACCAGTTGAATGTGTTCAGACCTCCTGCTCTTTGAGCTATTGCAATTGAACATGAGGCTTGGCTTGCTAAACCTGCTCTGTTAATCGATGTTGCAGTCTGAAATCATTGGTGTCGCAACTGACAGGTTTGTTACTGTGGATAGTAATGATATACAGCTCCACATATGCTGATAGACTGACAATGGAAAGATTTCAGGTGCCAAACTAGGACCCATGTTGGCACTTTGGATAATGCCACTGCATGGCATGTCAGCCCCATTTTAAGCATTTAGCTTAGGTGTGTGGACTGCACCACTTTGTGCCAGTTTCCTGAAAACATCTTAGGATATATCTAGGAATTTGCACTTGCACCAGTGGAAAACGTGACATTTAGTGCATATTGTCCATTCCTTTTGGCATGTACCGCTCAGTTGGAGCGAAAGGTTTCAGTTTTTCTGACAGTGTTCACGTAGTGTGGCCAATGTCTGATGGGGTCTGTGAGCTGTAACACTGCAATTACCTCTTGAATTTTGATGATGTTCTTTTCTGACCTGGATGGAACTTTGGAAACTACTTGGAAATTATTCCGTTTGGTTAGTCTTCACATGTTACTGTGGAGCACTGTGTTGGGCTTTGGGTTTCTCTGTGTGATTGGATTTCCTACACATTTTAGCCCAACATCCTCTTGTGGAACATAGCTTGCATATATCACAAAGTGCTGGACACTGTCTTGGTAGTGAGACAAGCCACATATACAGTATGTTCCACTGAACCTGTTGATGGCTGCAGTACTTATTCCAGAGTAGAGCACTTGTCGATGATCGTGCCTTGCAACAATTACTTCGAACTTGCATCCTTTTTGCTAGTGACATGCCAATGGCATATTCCATTGATTTATCCAGGAGGGCTTTCTGAAAAGATTTGTTATGTCTGAATTGAGTGATCAGTTTTTTTCCATTAACACTTCAGCTCAATTGCCTTTGGTGAAATTACATTCCATGCCATTGCATCGACACCTCTTCACATATTAGTTGACGGTTTCACCTGGCTATTGGCAGTGTGATGTGAACTCAAAGCTATATATCCTGCATTTAACTCAAACTTGAAGTTGATCAGCTAAAATATGAAGACTTTTGTCGAGATCTTTGCAAGTCATCTTCGGAAATACCCAGAGGATTTAATTCGTCTTGACCCTTCAGTGCCCGAGACGAGAAGACGTTTAACTATCTGTTGCTCTTTGTCAGATATCTACAGATCCATAAAGATTGGTGCTTTCTTTAAATAGCTAAAGCTCTGACAGAATGTTACTGGAATGCCAATCCGGTTCTAGTAAGGTGGTGGAGGAGTCAGGCTACTGAACTCAAGGTTCGTCTGCTCCATCCATTTATCTTTTTGTTTCTTTTTTCTTTTTCTCGTGCTTTTTTCTTCCCCCTTCTTGTACTTATTCGGCTGTGAGGAACTCGGTCGTGGTGACGGCAACAACGGCAGTGACTGGGCCCAGCACGGACTCTTGGTGGAAGATTGTGGTAAGGTGGTGGCGGAGGAGTTGACTGAGGGCTGAGCAGGGGAGCTGCTGTCAGCATCAGCGGAGGTGAGGTAGGCCCAGCAGCAAAAGATGGAGCCTGATGATCGGTGACTTCGTTGTTGTTTGGGTCTGGCACTGGCAGTAGCAAATCAGTGGCAGAATGGGCATCATTGGTGATATTGGAAAAGGCAGCATCTGTAGTTTGTGTCAGATATTGGGCTTCAAGCTGCAGCGATGCAGTAGGCCTGAGTTGGTACTCCTGGAATGGAATGTGATGCAGGGGTATTGGTTGGCCTGTTGTGAAGAGCCCACCTACCCCGTGCCACTGATGTTGAGTGGAACATAAGAGGGTGTCTTCTATCTTAATTTCAGTCATATATCTTCATACCTTCTCAAAGTCAAAGTGGTGCCAGAACATGGTAACATATTACCCTTTTCACTATTTATTTGTTAAATACAAGTGACAATAAATCATTCAATCTAATTCATGGTTTAGTTCACATTTTTAGAATGCCAGTATAAGAATCTGTATTGCAGTGTTGTGCTTTTCTCTATTTTTGTTGGCTTCTCTTTTTTTTAAAATTTTATGTTGCCCATTTTAGGAGGTACTTTTAGGAGCAGGTTTGTGTCCGCAGGTGGCATTCATGCCATAAAAAGTGAAGAAGTTAAGAAGGCTTTTCTATTTCTGTGCAATTTTCAAGCTGTAATGGTTTTTTTAAATGTTGAGAACCACATTTTTTGTGTTATTAAGTTGCATTTTCTTTTGGGAATGTTGTCATGTGGCATTTCCGGACTACTTCAGGTGATAATTATGTTTGCAAATTGAGTCAGTGACAGCCTCTCATGTTCCATTTTCTTAGAGAGAGTAAGGTAGAGAGATCATTGTTTCAGTGTAGCTTTGGTTTTGGTTGTAGTTGTAACTTCAGCTTTGAACTCTGACAAATCAATGAATTATTGTGAGGAGAATACTTCTCACTTTTGCCAAACAGTTGTCATCTTTTTAGCCTTTAGCACCCACTTGTTACCAATAACCCATGACCAGTGACACAGAATTTCCTGGGTGGATAATTGTACTTATTAGCGAGAGATTGCTTATGACTTACCAATAATTAGCCACTACAATTATCTTTTAGCACTTATTCATTGCTAATAATTGACTGTCACAACTAGCTTTTGGAGGCCAGTTATTCCCAGCACAATGCTATTTATTTTAACCTTCTTAACAAATACTAGAATGTTAAGATCATTTTGAGACAGATATCTTGAAGTTTATTTACATAACTACAATATCATAAACTTACACAGTCGGTGTCCAGTGCTTAGTGATGTTACTGTACGTTTGGTAACTGACTGTGCTGTCTCCATTACGCAGACAGTGACTGATGGTGACAACCTGTTTTCTGTTGCATTCTACACTTCACCCTGATTAATATTGAATGATTTCAAATAGCTATGTGGCTGCTCAGCCCTCTAAGTATAGCAATACGTGACTATTGTTGAATATGCATCAGTGTGTGAATGAGCTCTGACATAGTGGCCTCAAAGTCAGAACATTGTGGATTTAAAGACACCCGAGAGCCTTGAGTATTACTGAAGGAATGCAGCACTGTTGGAGCTGTCACCTTTCAGTAAAATGTTAAACTGAGATTCCCTTTGTCCCCATCAAAGATCCCTTAACACTATTTCAGACAAGAAGGAGGAATCTCTCTGTGGTGTCTTGTAGAATATTTGTCCCTCAGCTGACCCTGCCAAAACAGATTCATTATCACTTTGCTGTTTTTGGGAACTTCCTGCGAGAAAGTTTGCTTGTGCACTGTTGCGAAAGAAATACAGTCTTCCCTGTCTAGAGCTTTGAGATGTCATGGAAGTCACTATACAATTGCATGGTCTCTTTTTGTTTCAAGTTGAGCAGTAGATGACCTTTTGCCTTCTGTCCTCAGGGACGATGCCTTCTCGGACAGCCTGAGCCAGAAGGCAGACAGTGAGGCCAGCAGTGGCCCGCTTCTGGATGACAAGGCCTCTTCGAAGAATGACCTCCAGTCCCCATCCGACCACTTGCCAGAGTTTTCCTTCGGTGGAATCCTGGGCAGGTACAGGTTTCCTTTCCTTGAGTACAAAAGCTGTGTGTGGGGTGTTCAATAAATGTTGGCCCTTGTGACCCTCCTGATAGAAAGAGGGGACGATGAAGGGAGTAGTGTGGAGAGGTGGCAGAATTCAACATTATGGACGACGTTTGTCATAGAGCGCGGAAACAGATCCCTCCATCCAGAGCATCCATGTCAATCAAGTTACCCAAATTAAACTAATCCCATTTGCCTGTGTTTGGCAAATATCCCTCTAAACCTTTCCTATTCATGTACCTAACCAAGTGTAACAAACAATGATAAATGTGTGGTTGTGGCTCTCGCTGATGCCATTGTGAATAAGCATACTCTGTGTTATTAAAAGCTGTCTGATCCAAGCTTGGGTGGGCCATAAGGCACCAAAGAGAGCCCTCTGTGCCTCTTGGCCAGTGTATGAAAACTACCCAAGCCTCTTGATTCAGTGCTAGTGTGTACCAAAAGGATCATGCTCATCCACGGTGCCTTATACAGAATTAAATAACTGGCCATCATTCGTTGCCTAGATTGGTGCATAAAGAATGGTTCTAATTGGAACAGGAGAAGTAACTGCGCTCCAATAAACGAGACCTCTGTACTATCAGAAGCTGTTGCTACATCGAGTATAAGGCATCAATAGACAGAATGACTGACTAATCCCTTCATTCCAGTAACCTGAGTCCATCCAGTGCCAATAGTGCCTCAAAGGATAACTCTGAGTCAGAAGGTTGTGGGTTCATGTTCTATTCCAGATACCAGAGCACAGAATCTGGACTGATTCCCCTGTGCAGGGCTGAGGGAGTGCTGTACTGCCAGTACCTTTCTGGTAAAGTCTTTAAACTGGGGCTGAGTCTATCCTCTCAAGGGAATGTAAAAGATGCTGCTTTTGGAGAAAGTGACAGAGGAGCTCTTGTGACGTGCTGGAAAATATTTATCCCTCCATGAACACCATTACTGTAAGATATTTGCTGTTTGTGGGAGTTGGCTTTGCATAAATTGGCTGCCACATTTCCCACATTCCAAGAGGAACACAACATCAGTTTTAGCTGTGGAAGGATGTTCCGGATTTGTCAAATGAACTGCCAATTCCTCTATTTCTTTCAGGGTACGGTTGAGGTCTGATGGCGCTGCGATTCAGCGACGTCGCAGTGGTGGGGATGCTCACAGTCCAGTCAGAGGATCAGGGCCGGCCATCGACACACCTCCCCGGGCCGCAGCATGCCCCAGCAGCCCCCACAAGATCACCGTCAACCGGGGCCGGATGGAGAGCCCGGAGAAAAGGCGCCTGGCCACCTTCGGGAGTGCCGGCAGCATCAATTATCCCGACCGGAAGAACCTCGGAGACTGTCAACCCGTGAGGCAGACGTCTGCATCCACTCGCCACAGCAGTCTCGGAGATCACAAGGCCCTGGAGACGGAAGCACTGGCTGAGGTAATCAGGAGCTGAGCTGAGAGGCCACAGGGGTACGGCCATTGATCGCAGCATCATAGAAACCTCCCAGAGCTATCTTTGGGTGATTGGGGTCCTGCATGAAGTTTATTTTGGGATTGCCCCGTGATACAAAGCCACCCTAATCCATCGTAAGATAGTGATCCTGCTCGGAGAGTCCAGGGCTGGTGGGTCTGGGCATGGCACAGAAATCACTCTATCACAGTTGGAGCTAAGGTACATAGTTGGATTGATACAAAAAGCCTTTTCTCTGTAGTTTTCCTTGCTTTGTTTTATCAAGTACTCCCATGTCAAGCAATGTAGAGCTAACTACAGAGGAACCTCGATTATCCGAAGGTGATGGGCATGCACTATTTCGTTTGGTTAATCAATTATTCGGTTAATCGATTAAATGCCTTTCCTCTGGGGCTCGGAGTTTTTAAAGTCTGCTCCCCCGTTCAAGAAACTGCAGAAGCACACAGTGCACAAGACCCCGTCCCCCAACCCCGCCTCCTCTGCCAACACCGCCCCCAGCTGTCTAACACTGCCGCCCTCCATCTACACGGCTCCCCCCACCCCCAACGCTGTCTAACACTGACCCTCTCCATCTACACACACCCCCTCCCCAACCCTGTCTAACACTGACCCTCTCCATCTACACACGCCCCCCCCAACCCACAACCCCGTCTAACACTGCCCCCTTCATCTACACGGCACCCTCCACCCCCAATGCCATCTAACACTGCCCCTCTCTATTTGCACGGCCCCCCCCACCCCCAACCCCGTTCAACACTGCCCCTCTCCATCTACACGGCTTCCCCAACCCCGTCTAACACTGCCCCTCTCCATCTACAAGGCTCCCCCCACCCCCAACCCCGTCTAACACTGCCCCTCTCCATCTACAAGGCTCCCCCCACCCCCAACCCCGTCTAACACTGCCCCTCTCCATCTACACGGCTCCCCCCATCCCCAACCCCGTCTAACACTGCCCCTCTCCATCTACACGGCTCCCCCCCCCCCCCCCCCAACCCCGTCTAACACTGCCCCTCTCCATCTACAAGGCTCCCCCCACCCCCAACCCCGTCTAACACTGCCCCTCTCCATCTACAAGGCTCCCCCCACCCCCAACCCCGTCTAACACTGCCCCTCTCCATCTACACGGCTCCCCCCCCCCCCCCCCCCCAACCCCGTCTAACACTGCCCCTCTCCATCTACACGGCTCTCTTTCCCCCCCCCCCCCCCCCCCCCCAACCCCGTCTAACACTGACCCTCTCCATCTACACGGCTCCCCCCATCACCAACCCCGTCTAACACTGCCCCTCTCCATCTACAAGGCTCCCCCCACCCCCAACCCCGTCTAACACTGCCCCTCTCCATCTACACGGCTCCCCCCCCCCCCCCCCCAACCCCGTCTAACACTGCCCCTCTCCATCTACAAGGCTCCCCCCACCCCCAACCCCGTCTAACACTGCCCCTCTCCATCTACACGGCTCCCCCCCCCCGCCCCCCCCCAACCCCGTCTAACACTGCCCCTCTCCATCTACACGGCTTCCCCCACCCCCAACCCCGTCTAACACTGCCCCTCTCCATCTACACGGCTTCCCCCACCCCCAACCCCGTCTAACACTGCCCCTCTCCATCTACACGGCTCTCTTCCCCCCCCCCCCCCCCCAACCCCGTCTAACACTGCCCCTCTCCATCTACACGGCTCCCCCCACCCCCCAACCCCGTCTAACACTGCCACGCCCCCAAATTCTGTCTAACACTTGCCCCCCCCAACGTTGTCTAACACTGCCCCTCGCCCCAATGCCATCTAACACCCGACCCCTTCCATCTACACGGACCCCCACCCCCAACCCTGTCTAACACTGCCCCCTCCATCTACATGAACACCCCCACCCCCAACCCTGTCTCACACTGCCCCCTCCGTCTACACGGTTCCCCCCCCACCCCAAATCCCATCTAACACTGTCCACTCGCCCACAACGCTGTCTAACACTGCCCCCTGACTTTTGCCCCCCAACACTGCCCCCAATCCGTCTCCACAGTCCCCCTTACCCCCGTGTAATACTGCCCCCCACCCCCGCCCACCCGTCCCCCAACCCCGTACATACTTGCCCCCTCTCCGGGCCAGCTGGACTGGACACTAACAGAGACTGCTGCTGCAGCTGCCTTTGTGGGGTAAGTCTCCAAATAGCACGCACCCGCAGCCCCGCACGCAACTTTTTATTGCAATGTTTTGACAGGTTCCACCTTTGCCCTCTACAGGGTAATGTTGGAGAGATTATTTGGGGAAGGTGAGTTTAGGGTACACCCCTGTGTAGAACTTCAGGGAAAGTGTGGGGCGGGAGAGGCGGGAGATCAGTTATTTGGAGATGGTGTCTGTTAAATCACTGTAAACAAAAGACGCAATCTCTGTTGGAAACACGTCTTTGATGTAACGTTTCCATCGGGACCTCCAGATCTCCTTCGGATAATCCGAATATTGGATAATTGGCATTCGAATATTCGAGGTTCCTCTGTATATTCTGTATCTAGCCCATACTGTGCTTTACTTTATCTTGTATGGCAGGTCTTTCTCTGGAAGCATTTCATGGAATAATTCAAATGGAGCTTGGAGCTTTACTCTTTAACTTACCTCTTCCACACCTCACCTGAGTGTTTGATAGTTTTAGAGGGAGCTATACTATGTATGAAACATGCTATTGACCTGGAAGTGTTGGATCATGCAGCACTAAGTGTTATTTACTCTGTTTCCAAGTTCTGTTCAATTCTGGGGTCTTTTAGTGGTGAAGGAACTTGCATCTGCATTTAACCCATTCTGTGCCTGAGCTGAGTGTGTCAAAAGGGACACAAAACTAGGATCCTTACTTTTCATCTGATCGTGCAATAGTTGGCCTCAGAGTATTTGACAGGCAGTGTAAAGAAATCTGTACTCTGTATCTACGCTTGCAAACCTCTCCTTGGGACTGTTCCATGGGGTGAGGCAGGGGAACGTTTACCTATAATCAACCTTTGCTGTATCTATTCTGAGATTACTTCATGGACTGTGTAGAAGGGATCTTTATTCTGTATCTAACCAGTTCTGTACCTATATTTGGGGAGTGTTTGATGGGACAACTTAGAGAGGGAGCTTTGATCTTCATTTTATGTATCAAGTTAAGAAATGGGAAAGGAGTTTAAGACATCATTGTGCATGGAACTCGTGGTAGCAGCTGTGCGGCAATAGATTGTATAACTGAAATTAAGCAAGTGTATTATGGAGCAGAGACTGTTTGTGTTTAATAGGGGGTATTTGCTTCTATGTTGATTGCTATCTGCACAATTCAAAAAGGTAGTGAACAACATTTGTGTCCACAATTGTTTACCAGATTAGATGAAATGGCGTATGGGTATGCTACCTTGAGTAATTAGAATTGAACCAGATTCAGTTAAGACTAAGTGACACATCAGGTGGAGTATTAACTCATCAGTCATTAGGTACATTGCATTAGTGCCTTCGGCCAGCCCTTAAATTCTCAATATTACTATTACAGGCTCTCGTGAATGAAAAGGGATCAGAACCAACCATCACATGAATGGAACGCGATGCTTAGGGGAGCAGTGAGAAGTTTTGAGAGACAACTGATGACTTTTAGACATGGGTTCTGTACAAAAATGTAATGCACTTTCGCGAACTAAAGGCTGTGGAAGAGAGGGCAGTCCATTGCATCTTTTAGGATTGTCAGATATTGCCAACCTATTGTGACAAAGCAAGGCCAGACCCCATCATATGCAGCAGCCAGGGCAAGCAGGAAGAGTACATAACATGTGTAAGGACTGGCACGTGTGGAATGAAACTTGTCAGCAGGTTGAACTAAACCCAGCACCCATCTTCCCGATTCGCCCTAGACCTGAATATGATTAGGCTTCTGGCTTCCAAAGGCGGCCAACTGAGGTGTTGGTAGGAGATCTAAGCAATGGTTAGTGAGGCATTATAGCCACCATCCAAACAGCAGAGTGTGAGCCTGAGAGAGGACACAAAGCCTGGTCCCCATGTTCACCCTGCTGCCACTGGCCAAAGAATCTCAACGTTGCCTCAGAAACCTAGAAGAGGTGCATCCATGCTCTCACTCTTGTCTGACCACTCACTGTGCTACTGGGATCCTGTGCTACCAAAACCCACCAAGTATTGAGTCTGTGGGTGAAACGTCACAGTGGATCTTGCCAAGTAAATATGTTCATAAACCTTTCATCATCCATCCAGTCATTCCACCTCCAACTCTCCCTTGCCTCCACATAGCCACCTTCAAGTGCTTAAAGGATTGAGATTCTTAGTGCTGTTCCTATCTGCACCATGTAGAATAAGCACCCAATTAGATGCAGACTCTAGGTCACCAGATTGAATAAATGATTCTTAACTACTGGCCAAATGGCACTTTCTCCCTGTTTATAACACAAACTGTTATGAAAACAGTCAAATGGCTTAATGATTACTCTCCACTAGATTTTTTTTTCTTCGTAGCATCCAAGACATGAATCCTATTGTCTAAAAACTCCTGAAGGGTTGGCATCCCAACACTGTTCCCACTCCCTAGAATCAGCCTCATATGGGTTTGGGGGGGTGCGGGGGGAGCAGGGTTGCTGTTGGTGGAGGCCTCTCTACAAGGTACACTGGCTACCGCATGTTATCATGTACCTTGTCCTGTATATTCTGTACTCAATAAATGTAAATGCTTGATAAACTGCTTGTAACCAAAAGACATGCAATAAAATTTGTTTTGGGGGAAAAAAGGAGCTTTTTCTTTTCGAACGTTTTCCTGGACGTGGGAATGTTTCATTTATTCTTTTTTTCTTTAGTTTTGGCACTGCTACTGAAGAATAATTTTCAGTTTTGTTTCTGGCCCAGGACATTGAGAAGACCATGAGCACGGCGCTCAATGAGCTGCGTGAACTGGAGAGGCAGAACACGGCGAAGCAAGCCCCCGACGTGGTGCTCGACACCCTGGAGCAGATGAAGAACCCACAGTCGAGTGCCGTCAACTCTGAGCCCGCCAGCCCGCTCCATACCATCGTCATCCGTGACCCCGACGCCGCCATGAGGCGCAGCTCCAGCTCATCCAGCGAGATGATGACCACCTTCAAGCCGGCCCTGTCGGCCAGGCTGGTGGGGTCGCAGCTCCGGCCCCCGCCGACAAGGCCCGCTAGGCCTGTGATCCAGCACCGCTCCAGCAGCAGCGGCAGCAGCTCTGGGCTGGGCAGCCCTGCCCTTACCCCCACTGAGAAGGTCTTTCCCAATGGAGCGTCGGATAAGTCTGGCACCATGTGACCTGAGCCGGCCTGGCATCTCTCCCCCTCTCTCTCTCTCACCCGCGACGGAGGAGGCCGCTTGGGCCTACTTGGCTGGGAGGGCCTTGGGCCTAACTTCCAGTCTGAAGCACTACCTGGATGCAGGAAGGAAGCCTTGCAAGATTAGAACTGCTTTATCCCCTTCCTTTTTTTAAAAAAATATATATATACTTGAAGTAAAAGTGCAGCAGTTATTTCTCCTAGTGAAACGAGGGTTGCCCGTAGCAACAAGTCAGCACTGGAAAATATATCCACGTATAAATAGATATATAATATAAAGCAAAGGACTCCATTTCAGGGTTACCTCGGACACCGACCCTTTCTTCTGTGA
The DNA here is from genome assembly GCF_020745735.1 of Hemiscyllium ocellatum. Classification (NCBI taxonomy): domain Eukaryota; kingdom Metazoa; phylum Chordata; class Chondrichthyes; order Orectolobiformes; family Hemiscylliidae; genus Hemiscyllium; species Hemiscyllium ocellatum. Next base: position 65,832,084 of record NC_083414.1, read on the forward strand.
GCTTAGGCAAGCTGCCATCCAAGCAATACGAGGAAGACACGAGGATAAGAAAAAGGTGCATGCGTTGTCACAGCTCGCTGTTTAGCCGTGACTGAAGAAGGTTGGCCACGTGGGCCAGGAGTTTGGCCTTTAGCTCTGTCAGGAGCCCACTCGTCCGACTGTTGAGGTTCCAGGCTCCTCCTACACCTGGGACCGACGTCTATGTACATAGAGGAGGACAAAACAAAACCTCGGTCCTGCTGCTGCTTCAGTGAGCGGAGGCAAAGTATAAATATTGTAGCACACTATTGCAATTCAATAATTAATAAATAATGCAGTTGTTACTCAATGCAGCATAACATAACAATAATATGGAAATTAGGCAGAGTCTGTGGTTAAAATATGTAGTTTAACTTATCCTACTTCTTTTTGTGAAGCAATTAATCAATGTAGTATTCCTTTTGTAAGAAACTGTTTTCGATGTACAAAGTGTTACTAAAACAGGCAGAGGGACTACATGACATTTAATGTGAAATCCCATCATCTCAGTTTGACAAATGCACATTGTCATTATGGTTCTTGGTTTCATTTGGTTCTGTATATGCTGGAGTGGGAGGGTGTGCTATTTTGGGGAGTGGGGATTGATTGTTGCTGTTTGGCTAACCCCAGCTGTTGTGGGTGTCCACTGTCAAAGGTGAAAGGTAACAGGGCAGCTTCAATGCCAACCCCAACTTCAGTACTGAAACAACAAATTACATTACGAACTCTGTACACATAATGCGTAAAGACTACAAGGTGGCAAATTTTGATATGGATAGGTGGAAAATGATCTGTGGCTGGTGACTGATTTTTCCACATCACGAATGTGCAACAAAAGAGTGTCCTTCAATTTGTGTTTCTCTATTCAAGCTGGGATGGCGATACAACTGTGTTCTTAACATTTGGGGAGTTTATTCCCAAGAGTTGATTCCTATTGGGAGTGATTGTTGGTCCTCCGCTATCTCATTCAACTCCCTTCCTGGACAGTGGGTGAATTGGGATGGACGGTTAGACTGTGGAAACTGTTGTTTTCCATTGGCTTTGTGTGTGTGTGTGTGTCCGCCTGTGCGCAGTGAGTGGTACTACTAATGATACCCCAACCCCCTCCTGTCACCTGAGAGACACAGGCCAGGGGTACTGCTGAATGGGTACCTCAGCACCATTACTCCAAATCTGAGATTTGCTGAACCGCTGCACTGACCATGTCTGACTTTAGCTGCGCAGGATGTGTCAGTGGTATATTGTAAGCATTCAAATTGAAGCCAAGCTTTTTAGAGCGACTTGAAAAGCATCTTATTTAAAACAATTCCACCACCAGATGTGGGCATCACCGGCTTGGCCAGAATTTATTGCCCATCCCCAAATTGCTTTGGAGAGCGTGACAGTGAGCTGCTGTCTTGAGACCACACGTTATAGATAGACCCGTAATGCCATTAAGGAGGGAATTTCAGGTTTTGATGCAGTGGATGAGTGAAGGAACAACAGAGGGAGCACTTTTAGATGGTGGTATCTTGATGTATCTGTTGCTTTTGGTAGAGGCCTTGGTGAGTTGCTGCTATGTATTCTGAAGTTGGTGCACCCTGCTGTTACTCAGTGTCAATGGTAGAAGGTGTGAACATTGAAGCTTGGTGGATGGGGTACCAGCTAAGCAGGCAGTTTGTCCTGGACAACATTGAACTTCTTGAATGTTGTCAGATCTAGTCAAGTTGTTGCACAAAGACAAATGGAAATCTGGGACACACTCCACCCACAAAAGGTATGGATAATGGGAGCAATGAACATTCAAACAGAGACGAATGGATTTTTGTTAGCTTGTGTTCTGGAATCACGACAAGTTGAAGGAGTCAAAATACAAATTGATGGTGATGTAATGGAATAGATTGAATGAGGCTGAATGGTGACCTCCTGTTCCTATGTTGTTAGCTGCTACCAGTAGAAGCTTTTCCTGTCGACTGTGGCTGGAACTTCAGTTTTGTAAAAGGCATCTCATGCTGCTGGAGAGAACTGGTTTCTCTCAGCTTGATTTTTCAGAGGGTTTCTTGTGTCATGGTAGTGTGCCTACCTGTAGGCCTGGTTTGAATTCCATCTGCTCCAGAGACGTGCCTTAACACATCTGAAGTGACTGATTAAAAATATTTAATTCATTTTATCTGCATCTGAGAGCCAACAATGAGCTGCTTCTCACCACCATTCACCATTAGCGTTGAGCAAATGAGCGTTCACTGTTTTGCCAGGAGCATGATTCTGAATGATTGATTGTTGCTTTGTACCATAACAAGGTCACAGTACTGATCCAGTACTTCATTCCCTCCACCCCCAATGACTATGGGCATTTTAACATTGTAAAAGCACCTCAGTGTTTGCCAATAACTTAATCAGACAATATTTGACACTGCACTGCAGAAAGAGATACTAGGATATTTTGACCAAAAACTTGGTCAGAGAGAGAAGTTTTGAGGAATGCCTTTGTAAAGGAGAGAGAGAGAGATGGCAGACATAATCAGGGAGGGAGCTCCCTGAATATCACAGGGCTCTTCCTCGTGACTCCCTTTCATTTGTCTAAGGGACTTAAGAGTCAATGTATTGCACGAGGGGTTGGTACCCTAGTTGTAATTATTCCTGGAGATTTGATCCTATGACCTCCCTGCTGTCAACAGCCTCGCCCTCACACTCCCACCCTGAAACTGTGCCACCTTCCCATCTCAGTTGAAAATGAACTTTTTTGTTATTCAACCAAGATATCTGCTCCCTGGATCTCTTCAGACCTGAAGATTAATCCTGGTTCGCTAGCAATGCCAGGACAATCCCAATGGATCAGTAAGCCATACTCTGCGTGCAGACAGTTTTGTGCCCTGCCTCCCAGTCTCCTGTGGTGTACTTGTGGGAATGCCCATCACCCTCCCCTCACCCGCACCCTCGGACCACACTCTTCTTTTGTCATGTGACAGGTCATGGATCTGAGCCATTGCCATTTATTTTGGAAGTGCCCTCCCTGCTTTTACTTCCTCTGTAGGTTAGCAGGGACACTGAGGCCTAGAGTCAACCCTCAATGGAGGCAACTGGCTGAACTTCCAGCTTCAACCAGGAGGAGCTACATTGAAGACTGGTGGGCCTACTGTAGGTTCTGTGGAACCCTGGCTGATGCTTTTCTGTCCTGCTCTTGTCGGCCCTGCCTTCATCTGTCTGAACTTTAAAGTCTGCAAATCTGAGTTGACGCACAGGGCCAATGCTGGAATGAGATCAAGCATTGTCATTACAAGAGGCGCATGCAGTGCCTGCTGTCTTAGTGTGGAAAGATAGTAAGTGGGGCTGGTGTGGCCTGTGTATCTGAAACATGCACTTTGATGTACAAATGTAGAAGATAACACCTCTTTTTAAGGCCATATGGTGCAAAACATGAGGTTCCACAAGACTCACCTGACAGTAGCTCAGTAGAAACAGGCATCAACGGATTGTGCTTTGTATTAGATTAGATTAGATTAGACTTACAGTGTGGAAACAGGCCCTTCGGCCCAACAAGTTCACACCGACCCGCCAAAGCGCAACCCACCCATACCCCTACATTTACCCCTTACCTAACACTACGGGCAATTTAGCATGGCCAATTCACCTGACCCGCACATCTTTGGACTGTGGGAGGAAACCGGAGCACCCGGAGGAAACCCACGCAGACACGGGGAGAACGTGCAAACTCCACACAGTCAGTCGCCTGAGTCGGGAATTGAACCCGGGTCTACAGGCGCTGTGAGGCAGCAGTGCTAACCACTGTGCCACCGTGCCGCCCACATGTATGACTCTCTTTCACATTGGACAGCGCATGCAGCTGCTCCTGTTATGGGTCAAACCATCGGCCTGTACAGAGCACTGAGGTAATATTCTCTCAATTTTGTGGATATTTAGGTGAGTTTCTGAAGTTATTTGAGTGCGTTGGACTCTATCAACGGTATGGCAGTATAAATCTGTTTCTGTAACTTGGTGCTCAGTTGACAAAAACATTGCCATCCAAAGTGTGTGTAAGAGAGAGACATACACTATTTCTATTAGGGTGGGCTACTGGACCCCAAAATGGATAGTGTGACAGAGTGGTCAGCCTGACCTGAACCCCAACCCCCCCTCCCCACCTGACTGCTATGTTCGATCAGGTAGTAAAGAATTTTCCATTCTCAATCAAGCCTGTTTTGAGATTGAGAAACATAAAATTGATCCTGGATCCTTGAGCATAACTTGTGAGAGGAGGATGCGTGGATCAATCAGACAGCCAAAGTACTGCAGATGCTGGTGGTCTGAGCTAAAAACAGAAACTGTTGAGAAAACTCAGCAGCTCTGGCAGCATCTGTGGGGAGAAAGGAGCAAAGTAAATGTCCCGAGTTGCTGTCCTTTCATCAGCAGTAGAAAATATTAAGAGACGTAACATTTGTTTAAATGAGCACAGCCCATGGAAAAAGCGAGTGGGGGGAGATAAAAGATATCATTCAGCAGCCTATTTCTGGAGAGGGTGGGAATGTACAAGGGCATTTTTAATACCGATCAACAGCGCTGGGGGCTCCTTCAAATTGTGAAAGATCCCACAATGTACTCAGACACCAGTTTTCAAACAAACCTGCACAAATCATCAAACCCGCTCAGGTCTCTGCTGTTAACATAGCAGAGCGTCAGTAACCGCTGTCCCAGACGTTTAATATTTCTTTTCACCTTCCCCACTGAACTTCCACAGATGCTGACTCCTGCTGGAGTGTGATCAACTGGAGTGGATTTTTACTCGGATGGGATCCCAAGGGTGTTAATTCCTCCTGGGATACAGTTCCTTGGTGACTCTTACATGGTCCAGGAGTTTCAGCTCCTAACCCAGGTGACCATACATGAATCCAGACAACTCTCTGTACCCAACGAGGGGGGGAGGGTGGAGAGCGATGGTACAGCTTCCCATCTGATTCTATCACTAACCTGCTCTGTGGCTGCTGGTGACAGATCTATAAAACAGTAATCTTTAATCCTTTACATGGCCCTTCTGTCCCTGTGGTGTCAGGCAGTATCCAAAGAACCTGGACAACTGCACCCATGATGAAGTTTTGAAGGTCGGTTAGTAATGGAGCCTGTAAATACGTAATTGCCTGAATTCAACTGGCAATACAAGACTTTGTTAAGGTGGAGAATCACTGATGCCAATTTGTAGCTTTGGTCTGAATCTGCCCATTGTTAATATCACCCAGCATCATTTCAACTGACATCTCGTTTAAAATCTGTAGTGCAGCAATGAACGAATTGACAGGAAAGCAGAGAAGCTGGCATTAATCTCCTCTTTCAAGGGCTGTTTTTAAATAGGGGTGTTCACTATTCTGAACCCTTTTTCATGCAGGTTGGATGGCAACCAATTCGCAAAAGAACCAAGGGAGAGAAGGAGGAAATCAGTTTTGTTTTAATGTTGAGAGTTGTTCAGGTCTGAGCTATACTGCCTTTAAGGATGTGGTGGGTGTAGATTCAATAGGAATTTTGGGAAATTGGACTTGTATTAGAAGGGAAAACATTCAGAACCAAGTAAAAAGTGTAGATGAAGGGATTGGGATTTTTTGAGGAATTGGCATGTTGAAAGATCTCTATCTTTGCTGTGAAAGTGACTGAGAATATACGTACATATAATACAGAACCAATATCTGGGGCTATACTTGGCATTCATTGAGCTAGTTAAAGCTGATCAAATCTAATCACCTTGGCATGAAACCACCGACGTTCATTAGAGAAGGTAAGGAGTCTGATCGGGAATCATCAATGAATTGGGAGAAACTTGAACTCGATGCTTCAGAAAGAGGGAAGATAAATACTGAGATTGTTCCAATATCAAACAGGTTGAGTAAGGGAAACCATTTTTTTAAACTTGGGTTCAGATGGCATAAATTTGACATTAGTAGAATGTAAGGGAGAATTCAGATGGAGACCAGGAAGTATTTGTTCACTAAGTCAGTTAATAAACACCTCCAAGACTCTTTGTTGCAGTATTCGTTCAGAAGAATTTTTTTTTAAAAAGTCTGGGTTTAAAACATAGCTTCATTAAGAAAGTGAGGTCGCTGAAGGGATGGAAATCTGTGGGAGAGCAAGGATACTGGGACGATTGAGCTGAAACACCTTTTTTAAAAAAAATCTGGAATGTTATGTTCTCACAGGAAACCTTGGATACTGCAGCCAAGGGTTCCTAGAACCACCCAAGATGAGATCAACTAAACCACACGGACTTGGCCAGTATTTGGGGAGAATCTTTCCAATCAGAAAGACTCCATTCCACACTGATCATTGTTTTTACCAACCAGAGTCTTGAAGTGATCACAGGAGATGTTTTGAGCTCTCAAGGGAAGAAAATCACCTTTATTTTAATTAATTGACAGAAGCAGGGATCTCTGGCATGGCTAGAATTTCTTGCCCAATGTGATCTTGCTAACAAAGTGGTGGGAGGACAACCTCTTGAGAAGCAGTTTTGACACAGTTAAGTGTCTCACTGCGCTACTTCAGGCAGTTGACCCAGATGGGTGTAAGACTGGAATCGCATAAAGGCCAAACTGAGTTAAAAACAACAGGTTTCCTTCACAAATGGACTTCAGTGACCCAATTGGATTTTTGGACTAATTCATGATCCATTTAATGGAAACTGCCTCTTTTTTTTCAGAAAAGAATTAATTCAGGTTCTCGAACAGTGGAAGTTGAGCTCACTTATACCTGGATTGTTGATCTAGGCTATTTGGTAGATCATTCTACAATAGCACTACAGTGTCCATTAGCCATGTCATTGCCATTCTCGTATGTATGGGGGGAGGTGGGAAACTACCAAAGGATGATGTTCCACAGAACAAGCATTCTTTCTCACAGGCAAGCTGCCTTGGAGTTTCTCTTGCCTGTTGTAATCTCGTACATAGTGTTCATAGCAGTCGAAAATATGCTGTAAATTATGTCTAACAAACAGGTGACTGTTTTCAAACTGAGAGGAGATAGAATTAGTTGATTCCGCTCACCAAGATTTTGCACTTAGTAGCTAAGTAGCTTGTTGTTAATCACAATGCAAATGTCTAACTTGTAAACGGTAAATTATGTAGTGACTGTATGGAGTGATGTCCCTCTACATACATGGAGGTTAACAGTAATCTCACCTCTGTGTTAATTAAACTATGTTGGTTTCTAATTTATTTTTTTAAATATCCTTTGGACATAGATATGTTATCCTTTTGGAGATGTAAATGGATGATTTTTTTTCTCTCTTTAAGACGTTTGTTCATATTCTGTGTTATATAAAAAGAGTTGTTGTCGGTCATTGTTTTGTATTACGTGTGAAACAGACTTGCTTTGTTTTTAATAGCTTATCTACATTTCTCCACCTTCCCAATGCTCAACCCTGATCTGTCCAAGCCTCCATTGCACTACGAATAGAGTCAAGGTCTGAGGGAGATAAAAACCTTGGGACTTTTTTCTCCTGTGTATCAGGAATTCATTTATTTTTTTGTTTCGTCGCACTGAATGCTAGAGCTGGCACACGAGCAGAGAGCAGGTTGCTTTTCTCAATTTGCAGGTCATCTCATCGCTTAGGCCTTCACAGTAAACTCACCATTGAAACATGAGGCTTTAGAATAATCTGAGCACCTTGTACCTGGGAAGATGATAGGTTTTGGCATGAACAGCAGAAACAATTTAATGTTTGTGTTTATTTCTGCCACAGCCTCATCCTACAGCCTTGCCCCCTCAATTCCCCACAAATAGCTCTTTCTAGGTCATTAAGATAATGATCTTAACACAGTGACCAATCTAACACTGGACTGAGCCAAACAGCCCAACTATCACCAACAGGTTAGGTGAAATGGCAATGCTAAATTGTCCATAGTGTCGAGGGATGTACAGGCTAAATGGTAGATCAGCCAGGGGAAATGCGTGGTTATAGGAACTGGGCTGGGGGAATGGATCTGATGGAATGCTTTTTGGAGGGGTGGTGTGGAATTGATGGGCTGAATGGCCTGCTTCCACACTTGCATCCTATGGTTACACAGTATTCATTCTCCATTATCTGTGACAACAGGCAACAGCTGTCTCCAACAGCTCTTTGAACAAAACCATTTCCATTCTGAATTTTTCCCACTTCAACCTATGCTCCACAGGAGCTGCGTGGATGGGCAATGATTAAAAAGACACATACCTCAATACAACATGCGCTGCAAGGGGGCAGTCCTTATTTTCTTTCACGCAGCATCAATCAATGTTGGAGAGGTGAGGCTGCAAACAGTTTAGTCTTGAGTTTCAATTCCACAAGACAGAGGACTGAGAGTCTGTGTATAGTCACCCCTGAAGATGGTAGGACTGATCATTAGGCCATTGTGTGTAACCACAAGATCGTGTGATGCTTTACGATGCACACATATCTTTGAGGAACATCTTTTTTGCAGAAATTTTCTGACTCTTTAATATTCTCTTTAAATATTTAGGCTGTTTCACTGCATCTGCAGCAGACTTCATTCCGGTCTGTACATGAGGTAGCAGTGACAAGCCTTTGATTGGGATTTGCTGTAAGGAATATTCTACCTTGTATCCAATCTGTAATATATTGATCTGGGAGTGCTCGATGCTGCTATCACAGAAGGAGTGTTCCATTCCTGTCTACTCTCGGTCGAACCTATCTCATGAAGATGAAAGCTGCTTTCCTGCTCATGTTTGCATGTCATTCTGCTCCGTCATTTATGATGGTTGTTCATTCCTAGTCAAACATCTCTAAGGCAAGCAAAGAGTAGGGTCTCTTTGTGAGTCAATGGAAGTATGTAGGGCAGTGAGTAGCTAGACTGTCCACATACATTGCTGGTGGGAGGCTGCCTGAAGAACAGATCAAATTGATGGTACCTACTTGTTGCTGGAATCAAGTTTTGCCCTTCTCATTCTCCTTGATGAAAGAACCAGGAAGCAGATGAGAATGTGTACTCAGCTGAAATGCACTACCTGAAACACCACTGGAAACCGATTCAGCTGTGACTTTCAAATAAGAATTAGTGATACGCTTGAAAAAGAAGCAATAGCAAGGCTCTGAGGAAGAGGAATAGGCAAGGAATAATTTAATAGCTTCCTCAAAGAAAAGGCCCATACAAATGGGCCAAATGGCCTCCACTGCTGGGTCTTGCAATGCTGTGCACAATCACAGAATCGTTTCAACACAGAAAGAGCCCATTCAGCCCCACTGTCTCTGTACTGGCCTTCTCGCACATTCTCCCTATTTGAACAACATTCCCTTTTAAAAACCTCAATTGCATCTGAATCCAACTAGTTTTTGGGCAGAGTATTCCAGACCTGAACCACTCGATGGGTGAGGGAAAGCTCCTTGTATTTATTATTCCTTCACAAGAGGTGGGCCAGCACTGATTAACCACCCCATTTCACTTTTATGTACTTTTTTCACCAATTACGTTAAATCTGTGCACGCTCATTTCCAATCCTTCGGAAGTGGGAACAGTTTCTCTTCCTCCTGTTCTGTATGGACCCTCATGATTTGAACACCTCAATCCAATCTCCTTTTCACTTGTTCAAGCAGAATGGTGCTAACTGCTCCAACCACGCTTCATAACTGAAGGTTCCTCATTTTTCTGAATCTTTTCTGCATTCCAATGCCTTTATGTCCTTAAAGTGTGGCACCCAGAATTGGGTGAAATACTACAGACGAGGCCAAACTAATGTCTTCTACAAGTTGAACATTTACATCCTATCTTGTCCTCCTAAGCCCCTATTCAAGAACAGCTTCTTCCCACCTGTTATTAGACTTCTGTATGGACCTTTCAAATTTAATGTTGATCTCGTTCTTTGTACACAACCTCTGCAGCTGTAATATTGTGTTTCTTGCTCTGTTGCACCCGAATGCACTTTGCATGATAATACTGCATGCAAAACACAACTTTTCACTGTATTTAGGTATGTGTGACGATAATTAATCAAATCTATTAATAAGGCTTTGGATGTTCTATACTTTTATTCGCTGCTCTCTCAAACTGATTGCTTCTGTGATTTAAATACATCTATGCCGAGGAACGTTTATAACTATAAGCATGGTTGTTGAATTGATACATTCACAAACCGTTAATGCTCAATCAACCTAAGTAGCTACTGAAGAGGGCAAGACACTTGCATCATCCATCCTATACTTCTAAGAGTTCCTTTACACACTTATTGAACTTATTGATATAAGGCCCAAGCCGCAGTGGTCTGTGCAATTTGAAGTTGCACATGGAAGGAGAAAAGGAGAAGTGATCTGGCAAACAATGTCCAACACCCCTCTCATTATTCTATTTCTTGTGTTTGGCCCTCAGCAAGGTCTTGGTTTTTAAAAAAAAGCAGCAAGGAGCATTTGAATGAAACTGGATTGAAGGAATCATCTGTCACGAGGGCTTGCATCCAACACACAGCACCAGTGGTTATGGATCACAGCAATTTTCCCAGTGCCTACAGTCCTGAATGGTCCATGAGCGAATTCCAGTTATTTGGAATCCGTGAGGAGTAAAACAAGATGCATTCTCATTCCCAACTGGACAGAGAAATCACAACCACTTCCCCAGAGCTAAGCTGTTCTCCCTCACTCATTGCGCCACTAGTTACCATACCAATGACTAATGTGCAAGCCTTGAAGGTTCCTCTGCCGTTTCCTGCAACCACTTGCAGTCTGGGCTTGGCCACTGAGCACTAGACTCCCAGTAGGCAATGAAGGCCTAAAATGGGACTAAATTCCAATTCTTTCTCTATTTGTCCTTTCCATAAGGGAGATCCAAGGCTCTAATTTGAATGTTGACTCAAAAAAAAATTTGAATCCTGTTTTATACTTTCAGTCAATCTTGTCATTTCCTTCCTAAGAGAGCCCAGCATTGAGCATGGACGTTGTCATTATTTTTAATCATCTTGCTGAGGAACATACCTGAGGAAGGTGGAACTTGAACGTGGATTTTCTAGCCACCACCACTGTGCCAAACCACTCTGCATAGATGTTATGGTCAGATACTTTATCAGCTCAGCAATGAATTGGGAGTTTAGTGAAATGAGTCACCTGGGGTCAATGATGGACCAGTTTCCATTACAAACCCTAGAAAGCAGGAACTTGGATTCAAGTTCCCCTTTTACTCCTCTGCAGTCTGTCTGTCTGTCTCTCTCTCTGTCTGTCTCTCTCTCTCTCTCTCTCAACATTAACTTATGCAGTTTGCAAAGTCAGGCAGTTGTGAGATTTCCATTAACACTCTGGGTCTTCAGCACATAATATAGGCTGATGTTACCATGCAGCACCAAGGGAGTGCTATCTTATAATTGAGGCACTAAATGTTGGTCTTAACGTATCTCGCATGAGAGTGTAAAATAATAACCCATGGCACAAGTTGAAGAAGACCATGTTCGTTGTCTGTCACTCAACCAGCACCACTAAATACACCAAAAACAAGTCCTTGGTTTTTTAGCCGTTCTCACCAAACCAGCGTCTATTTGACCAACTCTTCCTGGGAAATCAGACTGGTGAGGTAATCGTATATGGTCATGTTATCATGCCATTTGGAAAAAGGATCTTTCTCATCAGCTTTCTGACGTTTCAAAGTGCCCAGATCACCAGGTGAAGTGGTCCGCTCAACTCCCAAAATACAAACAATTCTTTCATTTATGTAGTACCTTTATCATGTTTTGTCCAAAGGTGACATTAAAAATACCATGCCTGTTGTGAATGACACAAATGCGACAACCTTTTTTGGGGGAGGGGGGCGGGTAGTTGCGCCCTAGAAATATCACAAATTGTTCATCTTTAATGATATCCATTCCTGTCACAACACTCTGCCCATCAGTTTTTCCTTCCCTTGCACTTCTGTTAAGATGAAGACAGAACATGCATTTCTTAACACCTTCTGTGACCTCCAGTGGTCAGGAAGCACTTCACACTCAATTAAATACTTTTGAAGTGTAGTCCCCTATTGGGATATAGGAAAAAGCGACAGCCAATTTGTGCACAGCAAGGTCCTCCAAACGCCAATGAAGTAAATAAACATATGACTGTTTTAGTGATGTCAATTAAGTGTAGGCTAGGATGCAATGTAGAACTCCTGTGTTCTTCTGCAAAACGTGCTGTTTATTCTTTCAGATTCAACTTAGAGAGCCTTGATTTTGTATCTCATCTGAAAGCACTCCATCAGTACTGAACTGAAGCCCTAATTCAAAGGCAAGCTGTGTTATTTGCAAATGTCCATGGGTGATGTCAGAGCAGATGGTTCCCGCTATCTCAACAAACCTGAGAGAACCCAGAAACCAAAGTACTGCATCCCCTCAAAGGCAATATGTAATCTTTCACCCAGACCGAAAGGTTCCAGGTTACCCACGGTCATCCACAGCAAGTCTGTCTCACAGCAGTTTATTGAAGATATGAATTATTCCCACAGCCATGTGTGTGGTTGGGATTGAAGGTCCCCTTCTATGTAATGGCACTGCACTTTTGCAACCTGAATTGTATATTTTGTAAAATAAGACATGTATAGGACAACAAGAGAATTAACAGATCCCCAAGGTGGTATATGGCGTTACCCCTCCTGACTGGATAGCCCTATTGCACTGAGCTCTGTGATTGGTTCTCACTGTTACCAGGCAGCTGCAGGGCTTGTGATAGGCTGTCCTTTTTAGTGATGTTTGATGCTGATCTTCTGACTGGATTGTTATTTGTACTGTCTGATGATGTCATTGATGGTAGAGCATCTGATTGGATCTTCTGTGATGTAACTTGATGTCATCTGCACCAATCCGTTGATCAGAGAGGACATTAATTCTCACTAATCAAATAAAATGGCTTCCCTTTCCACTGGACCTGGTGTCTGGCTGATTTATTTTTTCCTCATTTTGAGACATTTCAGTTGTTGTCTGATTTCAGTGTAGATGCTGACGATTATGTCAGGCAATTATCTGGTCACAGCCAATTTACAAATGGCCATAAATGCCCAGCTCAGGGAAACAGATCTCAGCAACAGTGTCAAGGCCTGAACATGTTCAGACGTTCGTCCAGGAGAGTACAGTCGTGGGGGGGAGGGGGGAGCTGCAAAAGGCCCATCTCAATGCACCATTTCAAGAAGAGTTATCAGTGTTCATTGTTTGTGTTAACATATAAAGGGGGGGGGGGAAGCGATTAAACGGGACACAGCAGACTGTTGGTGTTATTGGATTTTAAATCCAATTGATATGAACACCGGGGTAAACAGTGTTCCTGAAACAGATGGGAGTACTCGGGTATATTGGCACAGTCTGAGGTACACAGGGTTCCCAGCTCAGACTGAGGTATACAGGGTTCCCAGCTCAGACTGAGGTATACAGGGTTCCCATTCCAGACTGAGGTACACAGGGTTCCCATTTCAACTGCGATACACAGGGAACCCAGCTCAGACTGGGGTCCACAGGATTCCCATTCCAGACTGAGGTACGCTTTTTATTCCCATTTCAACTGAGGTACGCAGGATTCCCAGCACAAACTGAGGTACACAGGGTTTCCAGCCCAGACTGAGGTACACAGGATTCCCATTTCAACTGAGGTACACAGGGGTCTCATTCCTGAGGTACACAGGATTCACAGTCTGAGAACCCAGCTCAGACTCAGGTACACAGGATTCCCAGCCCAGAGTGAGGTATACAGGGTTCTCATTCCAGACTGAGGTACACAGGGTTCCCATTCCAAACTGAGGTACACAGGTTTCCCCTTTCAACTGAGGTATGCAGGATTCCCATTTCAAGTGAGTTACACAGGGTTCTCATTCCACACTGAGATACACAGGGTCCCATTCCAGACTGAGGTACACAGGTTTCCCCTTTCAACTGAGGTACGCAGGATTCCCATTTCAAGTGAGGTACACAGGGTTCTCATTCCAGACTGAGATACACAGGGTCCCATTCCAGACTGAGATACACAGGGTTCCCAGCACAGACTGAGATACACAAGGTTCCCATTCCAGACTGAGATACACAGGATTCCCATCACAAACTGAGGTACACAGGGTTCCCATCTCAGACTGAAGTACACAGAGTTCCTAGCTCAGACTGAGGTATACAGGGTTCCCATTTCAACTGAGATACACAGGGTTCTCCTTTCAACTGAGATACACAGAGTTCTCATTCCAGACTGAAACACAGGTTCTCATTCCAGACTGAGGTACACAGGTTCCCATTCCAGACTGAGGTACACAGGGTTCCCAGCTCATCCTGAGGTATATAGGCTTCTCAGCCCAGACTGAGGAACACAGGATTCCCATTTCAACTGAGGTACACAGGGTTCTCATTCCTGCCCGAGGTACACAGGGTTCCCAGCCATGACTGAGGTACACAGGTTCCCAGCTCAGACTGAGGTACACAGGGTTCCCAGCTCAGTATGAGGTACACAGAATTCCCATTCCAGACTGAGGTACACAGGATTCCCATTTCAACTGAGGTACACAGGGGTCTCATTCCTGACTGAGGTACACGGGGTTCCCAGCTCAGACTCAGATACACAGGATTCCCAGCCCAGAGTGAGGTACACAAGGTTCTCATTCCAGACTGAGGTACACAGGGTTTCCATTCCTAACTGAGGTACGCAGGATTCCCATTTCAAATGAGGTACACAGGGTTCTCATTCCAGACTGAGGTACACAGGGTCCCATTCCAGACTGAGGTATACAGGGTTCCTATTCCAGACTGAGGTACACAGGGTTCCCAGCCATGACTGAGGTACACAGGTTCCCAGCTCAGACTGAGGTACACAGGGTTCCCATTACAGACTGAGGTACACAGGGTTCCCATTCCAAACTGAGGTATACAGAGTTCCCAGCACAGACTGAGATACACAAGGTTCCCATCCCAGACTGAGATACACAGGATTCCCATCACAAACTGAGGTACACAGGGTTCCCATCTCAGACTGAAGTACACAGAGTTCCTAGCTCAGACTGAGGTACACAGGGTTCCCATTTCAACTGAGATACACAGGGTTCTCATTCCATACGGAGGTACACAAGGTTCCCATTCCAAACTGAGGTATACAGAGTTCCCAGCACAGACTGAGATACACAAGGTTCCCATCCCAGACTGAGATACACAGGATTCCCATCACAAACTGAGGTACACAGGGTTCCCATCTCAGACTGAAGTACACAGAGTTCCTAGCTCAGACTGAGGTACACAGGGTTCCCATTTCAACTGAGATACACAGGGTTCTCATTCCATACGGAGGTACACAAGGTTCCCATTCCAAACTGAGGTACACAGGATTCCCATTACAGACTGAGGTACACAGGGTTCCCAGCTCATCCTGAGGAACACAGGATTCCCATTTCAACTGAGGTACACAGGGTTCTCATTCCTGACTGAGGTACACAGGGTTCCTAGCCATGACTGAGGTACACAGGTTCCCTGCTCAGACTGAGGTACACAGGGTTCCCAGCTCAGACTGAGGTACACAGTGTTCCCAGCACAGACTGAGGTACACAGGATTCCCATTTCAACTGAGGTACACAGGGTTCTCATTCCTGACTGAGGTACACAGGGTTCCTAGCCATGACTGAGGTACACAGGTTCCCTGCTCAGACTGAGGTACACAGGGTTCCCAGCTCAGACTGAGGTACACAGCGTTCCCAGCTCAGACTGAGGTACACAGGGTTCCCAGCTCAGACTGAGGTACACAGAGTTCCCAGCACAGACTGAGGTACACAGGGTTCCCATTGCAGACTGAGGTACACAGGGTACCCAGCTCAGTATGAGGGACACAGAATTCCCATTCCAGACTGAGGTACACAGGGGTCTCATTCCTGACTGAGGTACACGGGGTTCCCAGCTCAGAGTCAGGTACACAGGATTCCCAGCCCAGAGTGAGGTACACAAGGTTCTCATTCCAGACTGAGGTACACAGGGTTCCCATTCCAAACTGAGGTACACAGGATTCCCCTTTCAACTGAGGTACGCAGGATTCCCATTTCAAGTGAGGTACACAGGGTTCTCATTCCAGACTGAGGTACACAGGGTCCCATTCCAGACTGAGGTACACAGGGTTCCCATTCCAGACTGAGGTACACAGAGTTCCCAGCACAGACTGAGGTACACAGGGTTCCCATCTCAGACTGAAGTACACAGAGTTCCCAGCTCAGACTGAGGTACACAGAGTTCCCAGCACAGACTGAGGTACACAGGGTTCCCATCTCAGACTGAAGTACACAGAGTTCCTAGCTCAGATTGAGATACACAGGGTCCCATTCCAGACTGAGGTACACAGAGTTTCCAACACAGACTGAGATACACAAGGTTCCCATCCCAGACTGAGATACACAGGATTCCCATCACAGACTGAGGTACACAGGGTTCCCATCTCAGACTGAAGTACACAGAGTTCCTAGCTCAGACTGAGGTACACAGGGTTCCCATTTCAACTGAGATACACAGGGTTCTCATTCCAGACTGAGGTACACAAGGTTCCCAGCCCAAACTGAGGTACACAGGGATCCCAGCTCATCCTGAGGTACACAGGGTTCCCAGCTAAGGCTGAGGTACACAGGGTTCCCAGCTCAAACTGAGGTGCACAGGGTTCCCAGCTCAGACTGAGGTATACAGGGTTCCCATTGCAGACTGAGGTACACAGGGTTCCCAGCTCAGTATGAGGTACACAGAATTCCCATTCCAGACTGAGGTACACAGGATTTCCATTTCAACTGAGGTACACAGGGGTCTCATTCCTGACTGAGGTACACGGGGTTCCCAGCTCAGACTCAGGTACACAGGATTCCCAGCCCAGAGTGAGGTACACAGGGTTCTCATTCCAGACTGAGGTACACAGGGTTCCCATTCCAAACTGAGGTACACAGGATTCCCCTTTCAACTGAGGTACGCAGGATTCCCATTTCAAGTGAGGTACACAGGGTTCTCATTCCAGACTGAGGTACACAGGGTCCCATTCCAGACTGAGGTACACAGGGTTCCCATTCCAAACTGAGGTACACAGGATTCCCCTTTCAACTGAGGTACGCAGGATTCCCATTTCAAGTGAGGTACACAGGGTTCTCATTCCAGACTGAGGTACACAGGGTCCCATTCCAGACTGAGGTACACAGGGTTCCCATTCCAAACTGAGGTACACAGAATTCCCAGCACAGACTGAGGTACACAAGGTTCCCATCCCAGACTGAGATACACAGGGTTCCCATCTCAGACTGAAGTACACAGAGTTCCTAGCTCAGACTGAAGTGCATAGGGTTCCCAGCCCAGACTGAGGTACACAGGGTTCCCAGCTCAGACTGAGGTTCACAGGTTTCTCATTCCAGACTGAGGTACGCAGGGTTCTCATTCCTGACTGAGGTACACAAGGTTCCCAGCCCAGACTGAGGTACACAGCGTTTCCAGCTCATTTTAAGGTACACAGGATTCCCAGCACAAACCGAGGTACATGGGGTTCCCATTCCAGACTGAGGTACACAGGATTCCCATTCCAGACTGAGGTACACAAGATTTCCAGCTCAGACTGAGGTACACAGGGTTCCCAGCCCAGACAGTGGTCCACAGGGTTCCCAGCTCAGGCTGAGGTTCACAGGGTTCCCAGCTCAGTATGAGGTACACAGGATTCCCAGCTCAGACTGAGGTACGCTGGGATCCCATTTCAGACTCAGATATGCAGGATTCCCAGCTCAGCCTGCGGTACACAGAGTTCCCAGCCCAGACTGAGGTACACAGCATTCCCAGCCCAGACTGAGGTACACAGGGTTCCCGGCTCAGACTGAGGTACACAGGGTTCCCAGGTCAGACTGAGGTACACCGGATTCCCATTCCAGACTGAGGTACACAGGATTTCCATTTCAACTGATGTCCACAGTCTTCCCATTCCAGACTGAAGTACACCGGATTCCCAGCTCAGTGTGAGGTACACAGGATTTCCAGCACAAACTGAGGTACACAGGATTCCCAGCCCAGATTGGGTCCACAGGCTTCCCAGCCCAGACTGAGGTACACCGGTTTCCCAGCCCAGATTGAGGTACACAGGGTTCCCAGCTCAGACTCCAGTACACAGGGTACCCAGCACAGACTGAGGTACACAGAGTTCCCAGCTCAGACTGAGGTACACAGGGTTCCCATTCCAGACTGAGGTACACAGGATTCCCCTTTCAACTGAGGTACGCAGGATTCCCATTTCAACTGAGGTACACAGGGTTCTCATTCCAGACTGAGGTACACAGGGTTCCCAGTCCAGACTGAGGTACACAGGGTTCTCAGCTCAGGCTGAGGTACACAGGGTTCCCAGCTCATCCTGAGGTATATAGGGTTCTCAGCCCAGACTGAGGTACGCAGGATTCCCATTTCAACTGAGGTACACAGGGTTCCCATTCCAGACTGAGGTACACAGGGTTTCCAGCTCAGGCTGAAGTGCACAGGGTTCCTAGCTCAGACTGAGGTACACAGGGTTCTCAGCCCAGACTGAGGTACACAAGTTTTCCTGGTTCAGGGTTCTCCCAAAGTAAGCCACCAAATTCCTCTTCTCAGCCAGGATTGGGCTGAATGCCTGGGCTGAATATCTGGAACCACGGAGAGCTGCTGTGGATTGCCTGCACGTGCCTGATTGCACAACAAATGTTTAGGTGTGATGCCAGCTCCAGGAATGCTTGGGTATCCTGGGAGTTCCTGCAACTATGGCAAGCAGAAGAGAATTGGACTTGCATTGGATGAGGGTGTGCTAGGAGACAACTACGTGAAAATGCGCTAGGTCTTGGTAAGAGAAATCCTCCATGAAACTCAATTTGCCAAAATGTGGTGAAATTCAGCTAATCATTTCAACATCCACTCTGCCAAGTCATTTCAGGATCGCCTGTGTCTCAACAGGATCACCCTTTGTTCTCCTAAATTCCAGTGGATACAGGCCAGCTTTCTCACCCTTTCCTCACAGGATTACTCCCTCATCCCAGGTACACACAGTTCTTAAGACCATAAGAAACAGAAACAGGAGTGGGCCTTTCAGCCCCTAAGCCTGCTCTGCCTTTCAATAGGATCACGACGACCTCATATCCACCTTCCTGCCTTTTCCCTGCAACCCTTCTGATCAAGAATCTGTCGATCTCAGCCTTAAATACATACAAGGACTCTAATCCCACACTTCTCTGTGGCAAGGAGTTTCAACCCTCAGAGTAGATATCCTTCCTCATCACACCTTTTAAGTTGATGCTCCTTTATTCGGAGACTATTCCCTCAGGTCCCAGAGTCTTCCCATGGGGGGAAGCATCCTCTCAGCATTTACCCTGTCAAGCCCCTTAAGAATCCTATATGGTTAATGATAGCACCTCTCATTCTGCAAACCTCTAGTGAGTAATGCATGAGTAGGCATGGACGGATTGGATGGAAGAGTCTGTATCCAAGCTGTATAGCTCTACGACTCTAATGTACTACCTCCAAAAGCGTGGGCTCTTATCTCATGACTTACCTTTTATGAGGTACCTCGTCAAATGCCTTCTGAAAATCTAAATACAACACATTCCTCTATACACTCCATTTGTGACTTGCTCTAAATTCTTTAATAAATTAGTCAGTTACTTTGGCATCTTTCCTTTTTATATATATCAGTTTTTGAATTCCTCACTAGTTGTCTCATTGTTTATTGTCTCTCTCTTTATTATCTTTTTACTTCTTTGCTGGATTCTGCATTATTCCCACTCACTGACTGGCTATCACTGGCTTTTGCCTTCATATATGCTTTTTCTTTCAACTTTATATTCTCCTTAAATTTCTTGGTTAATCATTGTTGGTTTATCCCTCTCTTAGAATCTTTCCTCCTTACTGGGATGTATTTCTGCTGAGAGTCATGAATTACCTCCTTCAATGTCCACCACTGCTTGCTTAATGCCATTCATAGAAGCATAAAATCCGTAGAGTGTGGAAACAGACCATTTGACCCATTAAGTTCACACCGACCCTCCGAAGAGCATACCATTCAGATCACCCCCTGCATTTCCTGCGGCTAATCCACCTAGCCCGCACATCCCTGGACACTACAGGACAATTTAGCATTGCCAATCCACTTAAACTATGGACTATCCCTGATAATCTATCTGCCCACTTCACTAACTCTCTCCTCATTTCATTGTAATTCCTTTTACTTAAATTAAAAACAGTTCTTTCTGAGCCAAGTTTCTCACTCTTAAATTGAATATTAGGTTCTGTTATGTTATGATCACCACTTCCTAGGGGATCTTTTATTCAGAGGTCATTTAATAAACTTGTCACATTACCCATTACCACTTCCAAGATTATCTGTTTCCTAGTTGGCTCCATGACATGTTGCTCTAGGGAACTTTCCCGAGTACACTATGTGACTGAGTTAGTGTAGCTACCCTTTCCAACGTGATTAACTCAATCAACATGAAGATTAAAGTAACCCATAATTATTACTCCACTCTTTTTAAATGCTCCTATAATTTGTTGATTTATATCCTTGGGGGCCTATACATTACTCCTACTAAAGGTTTCTTTCCCTTGCTGTTTTTTTAACTCCACTGAAATGGACTCTACATCATCCAAGCCTAGGTAATCTCTCTCAACTGTCCTCATTTCATTTCTTATTAACAGGGCTACCCCATCAACTTTTCCATCCCTCCTGTGTCTCTCGTGTCAAACATCCCTGGATGTTTAGATTCTGGTTGTAATCCCCTTGTAACCATATCTCCATAATGGCTATGACGTCATCCTTAACCCCTTTCCTCGTATTTGTCCTCTTGCCCTTGATTACCTTTGCATTTTACTGTACTTTCTTTTATTGCCATCTTTCTCTCAGTTTCCCTCAGCACCCTGCTTAGGTTCCCATTCCCCTGCCACCCCGACCACATTAGCAAATACTTTCCTTCGGACATCAGTCCTGATTCCGCCCAGCTGTGTCCATCCAGTTTTTATTGGTCCCACCTCCCCCAGAACTGGTCTTAATATCCCAAGAATTTGAGATCTTCCCCCTCATACTATCTTTCCAGCTGCAAATTCGTCCAGTATATCCTGCTATTTCTACTCTGACTGGCATTTAACTCTGGCAGTAATCCTGAGATCACTGAGGTTCTAGTTTTCCACTGACTTCCTAATTCCCTACAATTAGCTTTAGGATATCATTTTTTTTCACCTAAGTTTGGGTACCCATGTTACCAAGACCACTGGCTGTTCACCCTTCCCCTCCAGAATGTCCTGTAGCCACTCTAAGACATCCTTGACCCTAGCACCAGGAAAGCAACATACCAACTTGGAGTCTTGTTTGTGGTCATAGAAACACTTATCTATTTCTTTTATAACTGAATGTGACTATTGCACTTCCACACTATCTCCTTCGCGTTCTCTCCCGTGCAGCAGAACGAATCATGGGGTAATGAATTTGGCTGTTACTGGTTTCCCCTGAAAAGCCATTTCCCGTTAACAGCATCTAAAGTACTATATCTGTTTAACACTGGGTGTTCCTGCACCACTGCTTAGTTCTTACACTGCCTGGTGGCCATGACTTACCCTTTTGGACTAAACCTCTCTTAAAATCAAATAATCCCAATTACTTTGTGGCCCTTCTACTCTCGACCTTGTCAAAACAGTATATAGGAGAAAGTGAGGACTGCAAATGCTGGAGATCAGAGCTGAAAATATATTGCTGGAAAAGCACAGCAGATCAGGCAGCATCCAAGGAGCAGGAGAATCGATGTTTTGGGCATGAGCCCTTCTTCAGGAATCTACAGTATTTAGAAAACAGTATATAGCCTGTACAAACTTTAAATGATAAAATAATGAGTTTACAAACTCTAAGCAATAGTATTAATCCAGATACTCATTGTCTAGCCTCACCCAATCAGCAGATTCCACTTGCCTTATGATACTTTATTATCCTGATGTCACTTCAACTGTTCAGTGCCTGGATTGAGTGAAGATAATATTGGGCAGCTCCTTCAAACACTTTCCTGCAGCTCCTTGCCACATTCACTCCCTTTCTCTGATCTCCGACGGTCTGTACTGTAGGTGTTTCTTAAGGTTGTACTTGCCCCTTTATGCTCCAAATTTATTTCCAAGACCTTACTTTTACATTAAAAAGCAGAAAGTTCTCACCAATGACAGAAAACAAGGGACTGACCACCCCCTCTTTCATCTAACTCCCTGTTTCTTTAAACTCCAGTTACTCTCTAATAACAAAACTCCAGATCAGGCAATGTAGTACTGAACCTTCTACAAACAGCTCCTAACCCATTTTACATTTTCTAATCTACCTGTTCAGAGATATTATGACACACCCCTGGAGCTTGAAGGAAAAAATGAGGACTGCAAATGCTGGAGGTCAGAGTCAAAGAGTGTGTTGCTGGAAAAGCACAGCCAGTCAGGCAGCATCCGAGGAGCAGGAGAATCAACATTTCGGGCATAAGCCCTTCACACCACACTTTTTGACTGTGGAGCTTGAACCCAAGTCTCCTAGTTCAGAGGTAGAGACACTACTACTGCACCATAGGAGTTCTCAATACATTTATATCCTTTCTTAAATAAGAAGACAAAATCTGTGCACAGTATTCTTGATGTGGGTCTGTCATCCTTGAGCAGAGGCCATGCTAATTGTCTAAGTATTAGTCCAATTATAGTATATGTGCTGCCTAATACTGTGTACACTCATTAACAGTCTCACACCTCATCTGTTCTCTGGATCTGAGTGTGAATAGCACCACCCAATGTGATGAAGTCACACAGAGTCAGTCTGACAGTTGATGACAAGACATTGGAAGTTTTTAGCTGCAGATCTAATACCACTACTCCAATTAACCTTTATATCATTTACAGCAAAGCAAGAAATTTCTTATTGTTTACTCAACTCTAGGTTCAGTAAGACCAAAGAGGTAGAATGCCCTCATCCACATGATTATTTTTCCTTCATTATTGATCATTATGCACAGTATATTCTGGGCTACCACAAAGCAACCACTGGAACACTGTGAACAGTTTTGGGCCATTGCTGTATGTATACCCACAATGATATTAGGATAACATTCCAGGATTTTGATCCTCCACTCCTTGAAAGAATGGCGGTATAGTTCCATGATTTGGAGGAGCCCATGTTGGACTGGTATGGGCAAAGTTAAAATTCACATAACACTAGGTTATAGTCCAACAGGTTTATTTCAAAGCACTAGCTTTTGGAATGCTGCTTCATCATCAACGCTGTGTTCAGTGCTCTGAAAGCTCGTGCTTCCAAATAAACCTGTTGGACTATAACCTGGTGTTGTGTGATTTTTAACTTTGATATATTTCCAAATCAGGATGGCGAGTGGCTTGGAGGGGAACTTTTGAGTTGTGGTGTTCCCATGTACTCTGTCCTTCTCATGGGTTTGGAAGGTGCTGTCTTAGGATGCTTGGTGATTTTTTTTGCAATGCATCTTGTACATAGTACACAATGCTGCTACTGAGCGTTGGTGGTGGAGGGAATTGATCTTTATGGATGTGGTGCCAATCAAATGGCCACTTTATCAGAATCATATAGCACAGTACTGCAAAGTTGGGTAGAGTAATTATAAATTGGGAAGAAGCAAGTTAGAGTTTGGTGTTTGTAAAAGTGTAAAATGCTGTGATGGGGGGGGGGTGTGCAGGAAAATATTGTGTGGTCCCTTTAAAAGATGGTGTCTTTTTCTGTGCTGAGAGATTAAATTGGGTGTCTGTGAGCAGCAGCTTGAGTTTGCAAGGATACAGAGAGCCTGGACTAAAACATCTGTATCAAAAGGCTGCACAGTTAGCAGACCAAGCAGCAGTTTTACCAAAACAACAGGTTTGAATTTAGTCAATCAATTTGAACCAGGCCTTTAGATACCAAAAACTATTAAATTTAAATCTGATGGTTTTGACAACATAAGACCAATCCTATTATAATAAACATTGATATGTCATCAAGGGTATAAAAGAAGGGGACAGTTGGAAAAAGTCTCAGAGGGCTAATTGCCATCTGTCAAAGTTAACAGCCCTCAGCTCTCAAGGCAGAATCGCTCACTCTCACAGTCATCTATGTCTTAGAGGAAGCACCACCTAAATAATAATGGTACCAATGATACAGAAGATGTTCCTGACAGCAGAAACCAATGGAGAAGGTACAGAAAATTCTGGAAGACAAGTAACCTGGCTGTAATTTCAAAATACTAAATTCTATTTTGTTATATGAGAGATACTCACATTTATTGGAACAGCATACTATTATAAACCTGTCTTCGGGCTCTTTTTACAGATTATAGGGCAAGGTGCTCCTCTTTCGGTGTTCCAGTGTAGGGGAGGTAGGGGTTCAACTTCAGCTTTATAACAGCCCGACTTGTCCATGCCAACCAAGTTTCCCAAACTAAACTAATCCCAACTTGCCTGTGCTTGGCCCATATACCTTTAAACCTTTCCTACTCATGTACCTGTCCAAATCTCTTTTAGATGTTATAACTGTACCTGCAATTACCACTTCCTCTGACAGTTCATTCCACATTACAAACCAACCTCTGTGTGAAAAAGTTACCTGTAAAAGCTCTTTAAATCTTTCCCCTGTCACCTTAAACCTATGTCTTCTAGTTTTGGACTCCCCTACCCTTGGCTATTCACTTTATTTATTCCCCTCATAATTTTATAAACCTCATGGGGGGCATATGGCTCAGTGGTTAGGGACTAAGGTTCAATTCTACCCTCAGTCAACAGTCTGCGTAGAGTTTGCACATTCTCCCTGTGTCTGTGTGTGTTTCCTCTAGGTGCTCCACTTTCCTGCCACAGTCTAAAGATGTGCAAATTAGGTGGTTTGGGCATGGGAATGCAGGATTACAGGAACAGGGCAAGGGGGTGGGATGCTCTTCATAGGTTCGGTATGGAATCAATAGGCCAAATGGCCTGATTCCACATTGCAGGGATCTTGTGATTCCACAAGGTCACCTCAAACCTTCCAACACTTCAGGGAATAAAGTCTCAGCATATCAACCTTCTCCTTACAAATCAAATCTTCCAGTCTCTGTAACATCCTTGTAAATCCTTTTTGCACTCTTTCCAGTTTAGTAACATAATTCCTTTAACAGGGTGACCAAAATTGTACACAGTACTCAAAATGTAGCCTTATCAATGTCTTGTACAGCTGTAACATGATATCCCAACTCCTGTACACAATGCTCTGACCAATGATAGCAAGCATGCCAGATGACTTCTTTACCAACCTATTTATCTGTGATGCTGCTTTCAAGGAACTATGTACCTGCACCCCTATGTATCTCTGTTTGACAGCACTGAACCATTGACTGTATAAGTCCTGCCTGGTTTATCTAACTAAAATGCAACACCTCACATTTATCTAAACTAAACTCCATCTTGTTATACTCTTAGATAACTTTCTTCACTGTTCACTATACTTGGGCAACTTTCCACATTGTTGCATGGATGCCAGTGTTGTAAATGGGCTGGAAGAGTTTGGCCAGGAGTTGCAGCAAGTTCTGGAGCATAAGTCTTCAGTACTGTTGCTGAAATATTGTCAGGGCCCATAGCCTTTGCAGTATCCAGTGCCTCCGTATCTTGATATACGTGGAGTGAATCAAATTGGCTGAAGATTGATACTGGGGACATCTGGAGGAGGCAGAGATGGATCATCTGCTTTTTACTTCAGGCTGAAGATTGTTGCAAATGCATCAGTCTTATCTTTTACATTCATGTGCTGGGCTCTTTTGTCACTGAGGATGGGAATATTTGTGGAGCGCCCTCCTCCAGCGAGTTGTTTGATTGTCCACTGCTATTCACAACTGGATGGGGCAGTGTATCAGAACTTAGATCTGATCCATTTCTTGTAAGATCACTTAGCTTAGGGTTAGC
This sequence comes from Hemiscyllium ocellatum, assembly GCF_020745735.1. Taxonomy (NCBI): domain Eukaryota; kingdom Metazoa; phylum Chordata; class Chondrichthyes; order Orectolobiformes; family Hemiscylliidae; genus Hemiscyllium; species Hemiscyllium ocellatum. Next base: position 65,857,911 of record NC_083414.1, read on the forward strand.
TTTAAGGAGCATATTAATGGAGGCAAATAAGGAGGAGAGTCAGAGAGGGTTAAAGAGCAAATTCTAGATCTTAGGACCCATATACAGTCTCACATAGTTGGATGTCAGAGCCTTAAGAGGAGGATGGTGTGGTCAATTTTTTCAAAGGGTGCAGGCAGGATGAAGAGGGAAAGTTTAATTTTGTCATAGTAACAGAGGAGTTTGCAACTTTGATCAGAGTTGTTCAGATGATGTGTATTTGATTCTTGATTGGAGGATTCAAACACGGAGTTCTGGGAGAGATGGGCACAGATTAGGAAGAGGACAAGGCTTTATAGAGGAACAGTGGTTCTCAAGGAAGGTGGGTCAAAAGGTAATTTATTAAGGAGATGGGTGATGATGGCTGATTTAAAAAAGAACAACATGTGAAGTGATGGAGAGAACTGTTAACAATGTCAGCCAAAATGGTGATGAGGAAGTAATGTTGGGCAGTCAGCGATTCATTGGGAATAGCATCTCATGGGCAAGCTGAAATTAGATGTGACATCAGGAAAGGTGGGAGAGAACAAAAGAAGAGTTGTGATTTTTTTTCCCCCAAGGCTAGATATAGAAGCAGATAAGGCTTGGAGGCAATTGGAGGATATGGGTGGAGATTTATACAAGCAAGCTGTGAAGCAGGTAGCATGAGGGGGAAATGAAGTTTCAAAAAAATTCTCAATTTCACAGAAGCTCCCATGATGCAGTAATCAATAGTGGCCACATTACTGAAAAGCTCCTGTATAGATTGGGCAGTTATCTCAATAGAAACCATGCTTATATTAGTCACGTGGGTGAAACAATTCGGCCAGAAATCCTTTTGTGAGCCATGGATACTGAATGGACTTTTCAAACAATTCAGTCTGGTGTGGTGCTATTATCATTTCTGGGTGTAAGTCAGAATGATTGACAGCTTCGCAAGGTACCCATGCTAAGTCCAGCTTCAGTTAGATGTTGATAAACAGGAAATGCTCAACATTGTACCGACGTCTTTGCAATGCTTACAATTTTCAAGGTAACATCTCCTCATGGTTTCAGTGACCACAGCAAGATACATGAGGTAAATAGCAGAACTATATCATTATATAAATATCACACAAAATTATTTTGGGGTACACACTGCTGAGGATAGTCATGCTGTTTGTATGTGTAGGAACTCCCAGGTGCCTCCAACTCATACACTGAGAATAAACAAAAAACACTGCACTAACATAACACCTTTCATGTTGCAAAGTATCCAACACATTCACAGGGGTGTAATCAGACATAAACTGAGATCGAACCAAACAAAAGAAAGAGACATTAGTTTTGATGAACAATTGCATGGTCAAAGAGGAGTGCAAACTAAATCCTCTGCAGCTACATCTACCTTGTACTTTAGTGAAGCGTTTTTATTTTCAATTGTTTGCACCTGGTGTGAGCATCGAACACTCAAATAGAAAATAATTGCTGTGATATAGCACTTTCACGTTTTGTGACCACTGCACGTAGAGTCATAGAGACGTGGAAATAAACCCTTTGGTCCAACTCGTCCATGCTGACCAGATGTCCTATGTCGAGTTTTCCTATGAAAGCAATACTTTTGAAGTGTAGTCACTGTTGTAAATGTAGGAAATGCAGCAGCCAAATTGCTCACAGCAAGCTCCCACAAGGCACAATGTGATAATGATCAGATAATCGGTTAAAGGATAAAGAGACAAATATTGGCCAGCACACTAAGGTGATCTCACCTACTCTTCCCAAAATAGTGCTTGGAGTCTTTTACATCCACCCGAGCAAACAGATGGTGCAATACTTCATTTACTCATTCATGTCCAAACCCATCCTCAGAAGTGTACCAATTTGATATTTCCATTCTCCACATTATCTCTTCTTGGGAATGCTTACAGAGATTTGATGAAGGGCTTATGCCCGAAACGTCAAATTGCCTATTCCTTGGATGCTGCCTGACCTGCTGTGCTTTAACCAGCAACACATTTTCTACAGAGATTTAATGACTATCTTGAACACAACTCAAAGATTCTGGACTGCTTTCACGGTAAGAAGTTAGACCATGTACGGTTTGAAGCCTCCTGCTCCATTGCCTTAACATCATGTACAAGATAACCACAAAGGTAAATGAACAGTTAGTAAGAATTCCGGTCTCAGCTTGTAACAATACCTGAACAGATCTGAGGGAAAACTATGAGTGAAGGCTAAACAGGCTGAAGCGTGGCCTAAAGAAGTCATTAAGATTGTGAAACAACTTGATAATGCAGACACAGAGATGTTTCCACTTTGAGGGCTGTCCAAATCTAAGGGCATAGCTGTAAGATTCTCATTATTTAATAAGGAATTCACCATGCAGACAGTAATGAGAATGAGGAACTCACAAACACAGTGGTTGACATGAATTGCATTTTGGGGGAAGCTACATATTATCGGTTTAAAAGAGATATCTCCAAGAAACTCAACACATATGTGAGCCTATGAAGGGTTTATGCTCGAAACGTCGAATTCCCTATTCCTGAGATGCTGCCTAACCTGCTGTACTTTAACCAGCAACACATTTTCAGCTGTGGATGACACCATGCAACCAAAGGACAGGCCACCCTGTATTGTTGTATTCTGGACACAGGGAATGTCTAGAGTCTTCTCTATATTAGGTTAGCCATAAACAAACCCAGTGGACATCTTCAAGTAAACAGCATCAACATGGGTCTTTGTGTTAAATTTAGATAGCAAAGGAATATCATTATAGCATAAACACATGGCAGAGAGAGGAATAAAACTGCATGCTGATAAAGAGAGGTGAGATAGATTGACAGGGGACTCCTATGGAGATTAAATGACAGCACAGTCTTCTTAGCTTTCTGTTCCTGTGCAGTAATTGACAAGTAATTTCTCTGGAACTGCTGCTTTCCTCTAGACTTTTAAGTGTGAGGGCAGAGCAGATTTGAAACCACTCAGAACTGAAATGTGGTTTGTTAAGAGACCAGGGAGAAAAAAGCAACAGCAAGTTGTGGATAACAAGCATCCATTCAAATGGGATCTTTACAGGTAGCCAGGCACAACTGCAGCATCAGTATTGATCACAATGATCATGAGATATTCGGTGGACAACTAAACCACTTTATGAAGCCTTGCACCGTTGAAAGACTTAATTGCTGCCTTCCAGGAATGATACTTCATGTTTTGGGTTGTTAAAGGAGTTTGAAATTACCAGCCAAATTTCTGTTTCTCAATATCTTGATGCAATAGGCAGTGAAAGCAATTTGACATCTCCCCTTCCCCATTAACTTTTTTTCCTTTAGCCCGACATGAGCTTGACCCCAGGGTTCTTTCTTACACCAAACACCCACGAGTAGCTCAACCAACTGTTCTCCTTTTATTTGTAAAAGCAAGACAGTGAGGGCCATTCAATCACCTGGGTATCACAGCTAATCCTGTCCACCCAGTAAACATGTGACCTCCAACAACCCCTCGAATCTCAGAACAGTGAGTGACCCCCTAACCCCCAGAAACTATGAATCACCCCTAACCCCTGGGGACAGTGAGTGACCCACTAATCCCCGGGGATGGTGAGTGACTCCCTAACCCCCGGGACAGTGAGGGACCCCCTAACCCCTGGGGATGAAGAGTGACCCTCTAATCCCCGGGGATGGTGAGTGAGCCCCTAACCCCCGGTACAGTGAGTGACCCCCTAATCCCCGGGGATGATGAGTGACCCCCTAATCCCCGGTACAGTGAGTAACTCCTTAACCCCCGGGGATGATGAGTGACCCCCTAACCCCCGGGAACAGTGTGACCCCCTAACCCCCGGGGATGATGAGTGACCCCCTAGCCCCCGGAGACAGTGATTGACTCCCTATCCCCAGGGACAGTGAGCGACCCTCTACCTCTGCGACAGTGAGTGACCCCCTAACCCCGGGGACAGTGAGTGACCCCCTAACCCTGGGAACAGTGAGTGACCCTCTCACTCCAGGACAGTGAGTGACCCCTAACCCCCAAGGACAGTGAGTGACCCCCTAACTCCCGGGACAGTGAGTGACCCCTTAACCCCCGGGGACAGTGAGTGACCCTCCAACCCCCAGAGACAGTGATTGACCCCCTAACCCACAGGGACAGTGAGTGATCCCCTAAGCCCCGGGACAGTGAGTGACCTCCTAATCCCCGGGGAACAGTGAGTGACCCTGTAACCCCCAGGGATAGTGAGTGACCCTCTAACCCCAGGACAGTGAGTAACCCCCGAACCCCATGGACAGTGAGTGACCCCCTAACCCCTGGGACAGTGAGTGACCCCCTAACCCCGGGAACAGTGAGTGACCCTCTCACTCCAGGACAGTGAGTGACCCCCTAACCCCTGGGACAGTGAGTGACCCCCTAACCCCGGGAACAGTGAGTGACCCTCTCACTCCAGGACAGTGAGTGACCCCCTAACCCCTGGGACAGTGAGTGACCCCCTAACCCCGGGAACAGTGAGTGACCCTCTCACTCCAGGACAGTGAGTGACCCCCTAACCCCTGGGACAGTGAGTGACCCCCTAACCCCTGGGGACAGTGAGTGACCCTCTAACCCCTGGGACAGTGAGTGACCCCCTAACCCCGGGAACAGTGAGTGACCCCCTAACCCCGGGAACAGTGAGTGACCCTCTCACTCCAGGACAGTGAGTGACCCCCTAACCCCTGGGACAGTGAGTGACCCCCTAACCCCGGGAACAGTGAGTGACCCTCTCACTCCAGGACAGTGAGTGACCCCTAACCCCCGGAGACAGTGATTGACCCCCTAACCCACAGGGACAGTGAGTGACCCCCTAGTCCCTGGGACAGTGAGTGACTCCTAACCCCCGGGGACAATGTGATCCCCCAACCCCCAGGAAAGAGTGACCCCCTAACCCCCGGGGACAGTATGACCCCTAAACTCCAGGACAGACTGACCCCTAACCCCAGGGGCAGTGAATGACCCATAACCCCCGGGGATGGCTCGTGACCCCTGGCAGAAAGGAGCAGTGCGCAGGCGCGTATCTCGCCGTGCGCGTTCTCGTGACGTTGTTTCCGGCGGAAGTGTCAGGGTCTCCAGATAGAGAGAGGGAGAGAGTGAGGAGGTGAGAGGGAAAACAGTCATATTTATTGGTGGGAGTGCAGAGGAGAGATACTGGGGAAGCAGAGAGGAGGGGTTGGGGAGGAGAGAGAGATGGAGATGGGGAGAGATGGGGATGGGGAGAGAGGGAGAGGGAGAGGGAGAGGGGGATAGGGGAGAGGGGGAGAGGGAGAGGGAGAGGGAGAGGGAGAGGGAGAGGGAGAGGGGGATGGGGATGGGGATGGGGATGGGGATGGGGATGGGGATGGGGATGGGGAGAGGGGGATGGGGGGAGAGGGGGATGGGGAGAGAGGGAGAGGGAGAGGGAGAGGGAGAGGGGAGATGGGGATGGGGGGGAGAGGGGGAGAGGGATGGGGAGAGAGGGGGATGGGGAGAGAGGGGGATGGGGAGAGAGGGGAGGGAGAGGGAGAGGGAGAGGGGGATGGGGATGGGGAGAGGGGGAGAGGGATGGGGAGAGAGGGGGATGGGGAGAGAGAGGGAGAGGGAGGGGAGAGAGAGGGATGGGGAGAGAGGGGGATGGGGAGAGAGGGAGAGGGAGAGGGAGAGAGGGATGGGGAGAGAGGGGGATGGGGAGAGAGGGAGAGGGAGAGGGAGAGAGGGATGGGGAGAGAGGGGGATGGGGAGAGAGGGAGAGGGAGAGGGAGAGAGGGATGGGGAGAGAGGGGGATGGGGAGAGAGGGAGAGGGAGAGGGGGATGGGGATGGGGATGGGGAGAGGGGGAGAGGGATGGGGAGAGAGGGGGATGGGGAGAGAGGGGGATGGGGAGAGAGGGAGAGGGAGAGGGAGAGGGAGAGGGGGATGGGGATGGGGAGAGGGGGAGAGGGATGGGGAGAGAGGGGGATGGGGGAGAGAGGGAGAGGGAGAGGGAGAGAGAGGGATGGGGAGAGAGGGAGAGGGAGAGGGAGAGGGGGATGGGGATGGGGAGAGGGGGAGAGGAGAGAGGGGGATGGAGAGAGGGGGATGGGGAGAGAGGGGGATGGGGAGAGAGGGGGATGGGGAGAGAGGGGGATGGGGAGAGAGGGAGAGGGAGAGGGATGGGGGGAGAGGGGGATGGGGGGAGAGGGGGATGGGGGGAGAGGGGGATGGGGAGAGAGGGAGAGGGGGAGGGGGATGGGGAGAGAGGGGGATGGGGAGAGAGGGGGATGGGGATGGGGAGAGAGGGAGAGGGGGATGGGGAGAGAGGGAGAGGGAGAGATGATGAGGAGGCGGGTGATGGTGGGTGTTGAGAGCAGGTTAAAGCGTGAAGGAGAGAGGTGTGTGTGTGTGTGTGGTGACCTGTGCTGATTTCATCTCCAACATATTTTGATTATTTGCCTGTTTTCCAATCTTGTCCATTTCTGTGTGAAAGTTCCCATCAGCAGCATTGATCATTGGCAGCCAGAGACAGAAAGGCCGCCAGCAGGGAAGTGGGAAGGAGTTACTGAATTATCACTGGAAAGTTTGATTAAGTATAACTAGTACTGTTCTTCCAAGTACAGTCTTTCTTTCGGCAGGTGATTCTTTTCTGATTGGTAACTTACTTCAAAGCCAAGCTGTCACCTGTATCACACTCACCACTGTCAGAGTAATGTTCCAGTTCTGAGGGAATGCTGCTCTGTTGCCACTGCTCTACGTGGCAATTGTGGAAAACTGAGCATAGCATTAATTAATTGGTTGTAAAACATTTAGGTTCGACATGAGATTGTGAAAATTGCTCTGTAAATGATTAGCCTCCGTTTTTAAATCTCGAAGCGATGCCTGTCCTCAGTGGAGATGCAGACAGACCAATTGCAGCTGAAGTTATGACTGAAGTGGAACAAGATCCTTTTGGAAATGGAGACCTGGGAATGAAGCAACGTGATCGTTCACGGGAAAATTGGGTCACCATTGGAGCAACAGTTCCCACCGGCTTTGAGAACACTGCTGCTGAGGAGGTCTTGGAAAAAATTGGATCTGAGTCCAGGATCAGCAAGGATCGAGGAAAGATCTACTTTGAGGTCTCCACAGATAATCTTTTTCAGGTTGGTCTACGTTGTTCTGAATATATGCTTTTCCATTCCATGCATGTAAAAGCAGTGCTCCCCTGACTAGCATCCCATCCAACATGAGTGAGTGCTAAATCCAATTCCACTGCACTGTGGTCTTTATGGATCTGCTTGATTGGTAACATTTTTGCGTCTGAATCAACACTATGTGGATTTGAGGCACATTGTCAAGAAGTTGAATATACAATCTAACTGACCCCATAGTGCCGTACTGAAAGAATGCTGCACTGTTGGAGGTGCCATTTGGGATAACTGTCCACTCCAGTGGCACAATTTGAAGACCAGGATGATGGAGGATATTCTCCTGGTTTTTAAAAATATTTATCTCTTAATCATTTATCCCATTACTGTTTATGGATTGTGGAATCATTCTGTGCAACACGTGCTGCATTTTCTACATAACAACAGTTCTTCAAAAACAGTTTCTTTGGATGCAGGGTGACTTTGGCTCAGAGCAAAGTTCTTACTGAATACGCCACCAGTAAGACCACTGAAAATTATATTCTCATAACTCCTCCTTCAACTACTAATTCATGGAAATTTCATATACATATTTTTCTCTATTTCAGATTCATCTTTTGAGATCTGTCGATAATCTATTTGTTGTTATCCAAGAGTTTCCCTATTACCAGTTTGGTGAAACTAAGGTAGGTGTGTAATTGGGAATAAACTAAATGTGAATGTGAATTAAAGGACTTGTTAAAGAAAAACTAACTTAAGTGCTGGACTTCACTTTTTGATCCTGACATTACCATCTTGTGAATTTGCTACTATCGTGAACCTGTTGCTGTCCCCACTTCTACCGAGAAATACATTAGGCCCCTTCTCTGCTGAGCACAACTTGTGACAGTAATCCAAACCATTTTATAATGTAGGCCAGCAATTATCACAAGAGGCATTACTTCTTGAATCATGCAGTGACTCTCCAACTAGATGATCTAACCACCCTGCGACAGTAGCTACTGAAAGTCCCCTCCGCTGTGCCCTGAAGTACAATCGCCCCTCCCCCCAAAATAAAATCCACCAGCACCAATTTCTGTCCCACCAGTAGCTGGTGAAGTCCCTGCAGCCCCCATATAAGCTTGATTCTGGTAGATTTATGATTGGAGGGGAAACTAATAACAATAGGGGCACAGTATAGAGGAAAGTGCAATTACACAAACAGTTGATGGCAATGAGGGGAGGACGATAAATGAAAATAAGATACTAGAAGATAGAGGTTAGGAAGATGATCAATATTACATGAAGGGGGAAGGGAAAAAGGGTCAGTGTGTCAAGGGGAACCCAATGTCAGCTTGAGTTGTGGCATTTGACAAAGACGAAGAGAGAGAGAGAGAGGACAGATGGGGCAGCTTGAACAGAGATTGAAGGGCAGCAGCTTGAATGAAATGGTGCAGCTTCATCTGAATTGGAGATGGGAATGACTGCAGGTTGAGTTGAGTGAGAAGGGAAGAGGCTAAAGAGGACCAAAATAATTAAGAGCATAGGAAAAGAAGAAGAGGTGGATAAGGAAAAGCAATGTTTCTGAGGCGTTGAGTAACTCTGAAATGAGACAGGAGTGGAATGAATATTAGAGAGCTTGATTATCATGTTAAGATTTGGTGAATTGATGAAATGTAAAAATGATTACATTCAAATCAAATTTTAAAAATGCAAAAATTCTAACTTGCCAGTATCCCTTTAAGAAATGCACCATCAAATTTGTACCTTTCACACTGATAATTCATTCTTCCACCTTCCTAATTTTATTCATTCTAATCTCCAATCTAAGTCATAGTATTTTCTGTCTCCTTCCAGCTTAAGGTGCAAACCCAATCTATTTGTTTATTATCCAGGCTAATAATAAGCTGTGATTTTTCAAACTGTAGAGTGTTTTATGACACACCTGGTCTGCCTTGGTGAGTTTCTGGATGACCCAGTGTGTTGTGTCTCCTTACTCATCACAACTCCTTTCTCAAAGCCTCTGGTATTTGCTGGCACACTGACCTGCCCTCAGTATTTCGCCCAAGTTGCCACTCCTCATCTGTGGACTTACGGAGGGCATTAAGATGAGACCAACCCTGTCATAGAAAGTCAATTTTCAGTGATTGGTTATAGGAATTCCATCTCCTGTTAGTTTACAGGGCAGCAGAAACATGAGTAGGAACATTTTTTGCCTATCCCGTATTGCTATTGAGATGGTTCCTTCTAGAACCGTTGCAGTCCATTTGATGTAGATGAACTTACAATGCCAATTTGGAAAAGAGTTCCAGGAGTTTGAACCAGTGACACTGAATCAACGACAATTTATTTCCAAGTCAGAATGGTGAGTAGTTTTGAGGGCAACTTGCAGATGGTGGGTGTTCCTATGGATCTACTGCCCTTGTCCTTCTAGATGGATGTGATCAGGGATATGGAAGGTGCTGTCTAAGGAGCTTTGGTGAATTTCTGCTGTGTATCTTGTAGATGCTGCTTTTGGCTGCTGCTTGGAATGATAGGTAGAGGGAGTGAATGTTTGTGGTTGTGTTGCCAGCGAAGCATGCTGCTTTGTCCTGGCTGTTACCTAGCTTGACCTGCACTCTTTGAAAAGAAGTAATCATTTCTTTCCATTTGCTTGATTAATCATTTGGTATATTAATTAGTCCTCCATAATTGATTCACGGGAATACAAGCCTGGTCCATGTAACCTTTTGTCAGAATGTAACACTTCTATCGATCATTCTGATTAATCTGTGTGGCATTGTTCCAAGGCCAGTATATCCTCCCCGCTGTGCAGTGCCCAGTATTAAATGAGGTGTTCCAGTGAGTCTCACCAGAACAGTATACAGCTCGAACAAACTTGTATTATTCCAAGTTAATTAAAGGCAACCTCCTGCTAGCATCTCCCTGCTCTTAGTCAACATAGTGCCCAACTGAAGGCCTAGAGAGGGTTTTAATATCTCATCCGAGACATGTTACTTCTGATGTGCAGCACCCTTTCAATATTGCGGTAGCGTATCTGCTTGGATTTTATTCCTGTCTTGAAGTGTGCCATTTTCTTCAACAGGAAAGTGTACTGGAGGACTTCAGACAGTTGGCTCCCCAGCTGCTTTGGGACTGTCCCCTTAAAGTTTGGGAATTGAACAACAGTCTGAAGAAAAAGAAGGGCCAACGTAGGAAAGGCAGCCGAGGATGTGGCTTAGGTCCAGAAGCATCATGTGAAACTGGTAAAATTAAAGTTGGCCAACGGGAGCCTGCTCCCTCTGACCAATCAGCTACTAATGATGCAGCACATCTTGGGACAGGATTGCCTATTATCCACTCTGGGGCAAGTGGCGATCAGCCTGATGAAATCGAGGAGTCCAGCGATGCAGTCGCTCCTGGGGTGGTGCTAAGTGACCAAGCAAAGATTTCACCTGAGGGGCTTCTATCCGACAATGACAGTCATCCAGCAGCGAGTGAGGATGAAGAAAAGGGACTGCGTCGCTTCCGAGTCACCTGCAACAGAAGTGGGGAGAAGCACAACTTCACCTCAATGGAGGCAGCCAGAGAATTTGGTGGAGCAGTGCAGGATTTCTTCAAGTGGAAGGCCGACATGACCAAATTTGATGTGGAGGTATGTAATTTCTTTAATTTTCCCACCATGAATTTCTTCCCTCCCCTCCTGAAGCTGTCAGCTGCTTTGAATTATTGTGTTGTGGGGCCAGGCTGCGAGAATCAGACGGTACATGACTGCAGGCATCCTTACAGGCTGGCTTTATCTTCTCTAAGATCCACACAAGCACACCCTGAGCTCCCAGTTCCCTTGCCACTTTGAAACTGTCTCATGGTTGCACCCGTTTCAGTGGGACAGATCACAGAACGAAAGGGAGCAAGTGGCAGTGCAATGTCTGAAAGTTCCAGGTGATTCATCTAAAAGTACGGTCAGCCAGATGCTGAGATATCACAGGCTAGAGAGCAGGGCTGATGAGCTATTCAGTAAGCTTCAGCTTTACAGGAGTGGTTGTATTTCTGGAAGTCACAACTTAAGTGAAACAATGATCTGCATGGGATTAACTGATGTGTTTTTTTTAATTCATTTGTTCGAGTGTGGGTAGTATTTATTGCCTGTCCCTAATAGATGACTGGCTTCCAAGGGTCATTCCAGAGGGCAGTTAAGAGTCGACCATCCTGCTGTCTGAAGTCATGTGTAGGTCAGATCGGGTAACATTTCCTTCCCTAAAGGGCATTAATGAACTGGATGGGTTTTTTGCAGCAATCGACAATGGTCGCCATTAGGTTAGCTTTTGCTACCAGATTTTCATTGATTCAGATTTGCCATAGTGGGATACCAATCAAATGTCCCAGAGTATTGGCTGGGTCTCTGGATTACTGGTCCAGTGACAATACCACTACATCACTGCTGCTCATTAAAGATAGAATTAGGTTCTATTGTGCCTGCATTTGTGGAGAAAAGACATTAGACTCTATAAGTTGAAACAGTTTTCATGGCTAGATTTAAAATAGCCATGATAGCTATGGATGTGGAGTTGTTGAGTATATTCATGATAGAGACTGATCGAATTTGGATGTGGAGTCATTGACTATATTCATGATAGAGACTGATCGAATTCTTTTGGTGAATAAAATGACCGTCAAAATACATTGTTAGCTTGCTTTTCAAAATGTAACTTTCTACATGCTCACTGCCAATTCTGCTTCCCACTTCCTTTATTCTCTTGGTCGCTGCCGATCTTCTCTCCTCCACGACAGTCCATTCATTAGTAGAGCACATGGCTCGGCACGGCCATATTGCTCAAGCTGTCACTTATTCCTGACTGTGTTGTGACCTGTACCAGATAGCATCTCTGTGAGAGGCCGTTGCACCCCTTCTTGCAGGCCATCACCATCTCCATGATCTGCTCAGATATAATGGAACTACTCATCTTGGCCGGCTGCGAGGTCTTGATATTCCTCTGGTTCCTCCAGGCTGGTGAGGTGTCGGATGTGCTGTGCTTGGGACCTCACTCTCTACTGCCTGAATTCACCAACTTGTGAAGTGAGTTCCAGTCTGTCATCATTCTGCAGCCTCAAAATAGGCTATATTCTTATCAAATCATGTTCTGTGGTCTGGCCTCCCAGGGCTGAGTGACCATCAGTCTCCACCCTTCAATCTAAATCTTGTCTGGATGGGTGCTCCCAACAATTTTCAAGAATGTTGTTCCCATCAGGATTGGCTTAATTGACACTCTTATCAGTTATCTTTACCATTTACTCCCTTCACCACCAATCCACAGCAGCGTCTACAAGATGTATTGCAGTAACAGCAACTTACAACTCATGATGTCCACTATCGAGAAGGACAAGGGCAGCAGGCACATGGGGACACCTCCAAACTGCTCATTTTTTCTGTCTCTGATCTGTCAGTAGGTCAAAATCTTAGAACTCCCTTCCTAACAATACTGTGAGTGTCCGTACAATAAAGGGCTTGAACTCTCAACATCATCTCCAAAGCAACTAGGAATTGACAATAAATTCATGCTTAGCCAGCAATGCCCACCTCCATTAATTAATATATTTTTAGAAAGTCAATAACCAAAGAGTTTGAGGACAAGAGAACCTGGAAATTTTCTTAAAAAGTTTAATAAGGCAGTCACACACAGAGGTTATTATACAATCTTGAATGGGATAGGAAGTACTAGTGTTGGATTAACAGATAAAAATAGAAAACCGGGTGTAGAAACAATCAGGTCGTTTTCAGGTTGGCAGGAAGTAATTTGCTGAATACACAAGGATTAGTGTATTTGCACACTGTCTCAATGAGTTAAAGAAGTGACTGTATTCATTGCATTCACTGATGGTATGCTGTCAGGTGATAAAGTAAGCCAAGAAGCAGATGCAAAAAGGCAGAAGGAGATGTAGACAATTTGTATCTCTGGGAAAAATATTTTTTTCAATGGTGAAAGACTGGAACATGTTAGCATTCAGCAGAACTCGGATGATTTTCAGCACAAATCAGAGAAGGTTTACATACTGGTGTGGCAAGCTATTAAGAAGACAATTAGTAAATTCGACTTTAAAATAAAAAGGTTGAAGTGTAAAATTGAAGAAATCATTCTGATTTAACAGAGAGATGGTGAGACAACACTTGGAGGATTGTCTACCACCTTCTTATCTGAGGGAAGTATACATATATTGGAATATCGTAAAATTTCATGAGATACAATTTCATTCAGAGGATCTATTAGGAGAGGGGATTTCACTGAAGCATAAAATTCTTAAGGAACTTAACAAGACAGATGCTAAGAGGATGATTCCTCAGGCTGCAGAGTCTAAAACTTTAGATCACAGTCTCTGGATAATTGTTGGCAATGGAGTCTGAGATGAGAAATTTCTTCTTTTCAAAGGGTAAAACATCTTTGGAATTCTGCACCCCAGATAGCTGTGGATGTGGAGCTGTTGAGCATATTCACGATAGAGACTGATCGATTTTTTTTTTTGGCTTACAAATGAAGGATAAGGAGTAGTGAGAGAAGGTGGCTTCATGATCTGGTTGAATGGCAAAGCAAGCTCAAACATCCAATTAAAAAGGCATATTAATTAAGTGCATTCCTTCCTCCAACCCACGCATCCATGTACTGCACAACTTATTGGGAAGTGCTTTCTAATCTCAAAAGTAATGAACAGTAACTAAAGAATATTAATTCATGTTCACAATTCAATCATTGCCTGCTGAACTTCAGATAACATCCATTATAAATCTCCTCATGTTCTGTTCTTATAAGTTGCTACTTCTTTCTATTATAAAATTGGTAAATTAAAGCCACTGTCTTCAGCTCTCACCCAAACCTCACAGCCTCATCACCAAATCTGCCATCTTTTCTGACCATTTTCTCAGTCTGAACCAAATTATTTGCATCCTTGGTGTGCCATGAGACCCTGAGCTGAGCTTCCCACAGCATATCCTCTCCAACTTGTAGTCCACCACCTTCCTAAGATATTCAGCTCTGATGTATTTGCTGCTGAGACACTTATCTGTGCCTTTCCTAATCATTAGATTGCATTATTCCAGTGTTTTCCTGGTTGACCTTATACTTTCCAAATCTGAACTGCCCCCAAAGCTCTGTTACCCCAACCTAATTCCCACTATTACTTATCACCTCTTTGCTTGTTCAGCTACAGACACACAGATCTAAAACTCTTATTCTCAGGTTCAATATTCTCCATAGCTTTCTGTAATACTCTTCACATTTACTCCATTCTAAGATATACGCATTTGTGTAACTCAGTCTCTTCGTCCCACCATTAGCTACCTTACCTTATGCTGTTAAGACCCTGAGTTTTGGTATTCTGACTTAATTTATGAAAAGCTAACCAGGTCTGTCATCAAGTTTGTTGTCACAAACCAAAATTTGATCCTATTACAGTTCAGTCTGTTTCAGTCAAATTAAGACATTCCTTAAAACCTAGCAATTTGACCAAACATTTTGGTATTTGTCCTAACATATTGTCTTTTGTCTCTGTGATATAATTTCTGTTTGTTTCAGTGTTGAAGTGCCTTGGGCAGTGTTAAAAGGTACTGTATAAGTGCAAGTTGATATTGAAGTGTTGTCAGCCGAGGGTCCAGTAAACTCTCTCTCGATTCCGATCTCATACTCTAAACAATATGTTTTCCTCTGACAGTCTTTGAAGGATTGTTTAACAGCTAACCTTGATGAGAGTACACTGTTGACCATGGACATTGAATCAACGCTAAGCTACAGTAACGTCAGAAAATTTGAAACCACAGTTTTAGTTTGAGAAAGCCAGATTTGCACAGCACCGAGATCATTAACCCCCATTCCAACAGTTGAGCTGTTCGGGTCACTGTGTAAAAATTAGCATTTGAAACACCTTCATTGAGAATATTTCTGCAGAATCTGAAAGCCTGCCACTTCTTGAGGTAGTGCTATGATATGGAAGTCCAGGGTGGTACTCAATTTGATTGAAAGAGACTGAACTGTAATAGGATCAAATTTTTGTGTGTGACAATGGACTTGATGACAGATTTAGGTTAGCTTTTCATAAGTAAAGTGATTTCTTGGAGGTAGTCTGTTGCAATAGACAGCATCCTGTCGTCGAGCAGGAATCTCAAGGTTCAAGCTCCAATCAGGACGTGATGGCCAAGGAAGGTGTGATTGCAATGTAGCAAAAGACTTCAAAATATGTAAATCCTTCCAGTCGTATAATGACAGATCGGAGCAATGGGGGGGGGGGGGGGTCTCTTGGTCACCCAGAACCTGCAGAAGGCAACAGCGCGTCAAAGCAAATTGCCCTGTCTAACCATGAACCAACATAGGGCAGTCTGTGATCTCACCGTTCTGTTAGCTGGAGAGAGAGAGACTTCCCACTCCCCCTTCCACCCAGATCTGTCAGAGATGTGATGGACAGCCAAGAAACTCCTGGTTGTTGAGCCATTGAGATTTTCTTTAACAAGTAATATATTTCTGTCTTTGGAGAGAAGAATAATTAATTATGGGGTTACAAGTTACACTGGTAGATGCGTACTGAGGTAGTGAGATAGTCTGATAGCACGAAAACAGACTCTTTAGTTCAACCAGTCTGTACCAATTACGATTCCAAACTAAACTAGTCCCACCTGCCTGCGCTTGGCCCATATTCTTCCAAACATATTTTATTCACGTGCTTATCCAAATCTCCTTTCAATATTGTAACTGTACCCACATCCGCCACTTCCTCTGGAAGTTCATTCCACACACAAACCGCTCGTCATGTTTAAACCTTTCTCCTCTCACCTTAAAAATATGCACCCTTGTCTTAAAATCCCCCATCCTGATGAAAAGACACCTGCCATTCACCTTATCTATAATCTTCATGATATTATTAACCTCTATGAAGTCACCCCTCAACCTTCTACTGTCCTACTGAAAAAGGTCACAGTGAGAAAAGCCAAGTGGCTCAGTGGATAACACTGTTACCTCACAGCACCAGAACCCGGGTTCAATTCCAGGCTTGGGCGACTGTATGGAGTTTGCACATTCTCTCTGTGTTGAAAATGTGTTGCTGGAAAAGCGCAGCAGGTCAGGCAGCATCCAAGGAAAAGGAAATTCGACATTTCAGACATAAGCCCTATTCATTCCTGATGAAGGGCTTATGCCCGAAACGTCGAATTTCCTGTTCCTTGGATGCTGCCTGACCTGCTGCGCTTTTCCAGCAACACATTTTCAGCTCTGATCTCCAGCATCTGCTGTCCTCACTTTCTCCCATTCTCTCTGTGTCTATGGTTTCCACTGGGCACTCTGGCTTCCTTCCACAATCCAAAGAGGTGCAGGTTAGGTGAATTGGCCATGCTAAATTGCCCATAGTGTAGGTGAGGTGTATTAGTCAGGGGTAAATGTCAAATAATAGAGTTGGGGAATAGGTCTGGGAGGGTTACAGTTCAGAGGGTCGGTGTGGACTTGTTGGGCCAAATGGCCTGTAGGGATTCTATGATTCTATCCAGCCTCTCCTTATAACTCAAACCCTCCATTCCCAGCATCCTGGTAAATATCTTTTTTGAAAACACTTTAGCTTAATATCCTTCCTATTACAGGGTGCCCAGATACTCAATGGGATCCCTGTGTTTGTGGGAGAGGATGAATATTCTCTGGAGTGCAGCAGGCGAAGGCTAAATTGTGAACATGGGATGAATAAATATCCTTGAGTTTCTGCTCCTTAGCTTTGGGAATAAGAAGCACTTCCCAATAAATGGTACATGTGAGTTTGGATTTGAGGAAAGAACGTACTCAATTAGATAATTGCCTTTTTATTTCATGTCAGTGTTCTAAAATGTGAGTATATTATAATCTAATCTTAAACTTCAAGATCAATAATGTAAAAATGTGATGAAATACAACGAATCATCTATCTGATGTTAAACTAAATTTGTCTACAGTTGATGTATTAAATCTATGCATTGGTGTAACACAGTGAAATATTATGGGCAGAAGGCACATCGACAGGATGTTTCTTTGGGGACAGCAGGTGGCTGTTGGTGTCGATGGTGTCATTTACTTCATTTGGAAATAACCATGGTAACGGTGAGGTGTACTTTGCAGTCTGTGGGAGGTGAATGACGCTGCTGTGCTCTCATCATTAACTATCTTGTTTCTGTCCTGTGCAGTCTATTTACACATCATTTACTTTGCAGATCCTACTTAACATTCATGATAATGAAGTAGTGGTTGCTATAGCCCTGACAGAGGAAAGTCTGCACAAGCGAAACATAACACACTTTGGGCCTACAACTCTTCGATCTACTTTAGCTTATGGGATGTTAAGGTATGATTCACGTTAGCTGTGTAGCAATGCCCATGGGAGAAATTGCCACTTATATGAGATACTGTAGGCTTCCCACTTCCTTTGGATCTCTACCTCATGTCGATGCTTAAGTGTGTGTAGGAGGGAAATTGGTGTGTGACAATATTGTAAATGAAATGTATTTAGACAGTCTGTCATGCTGTGCTGTTTCAGTCATCCAATTAGTCTGACTCTTGTATTTTCTTCATAACAATTTTCCTTTGTAAAATTGATTTTGCATTCATTCCATTTGGTTAGAAATCACCATTGAGTCTGTATTTGGGTAACCTCTTCTGGTTGTGATAGTTACAGGAGAAATATGCATGTTTTTGCAAAACATGTCCTTAATCTGATTGACCCCTCCACCCTTCCAACAAAAAATGGTGAGCTTGTGGATTTCTTTATCTCTACAATCCAGACGATCTAATCAGCTACCTCAAATTTTGGATCGTCAGTCTGCAGCAATCACCTAAAGAGACCAATAGTTTATAAAGATTAATTTAAATTCTGAATGACCAGCTGTTCTACATGGCCACTGGGTGAAACTTTATCTAAAGCTCGCCCAGCGTTATAACTGAACTTAGATGTTTCTTCTTTCTCTCGACCTTTCATGTTGTCTTCAGGTTCCCTTTGTCCAGTAGACCCACCTCCTGCTTCCTCTGTCCTCTTCCCTCTGAACTGCTGACCATCCAGTTTCACCTGCGTTTAGCTGATCTTGTTAACAGTTCACTCTCTCTACATCTGTTTTCTCTCCCTCTCCTTTAAATTTGCCAATATCACCTCTTTCTCAACAAACAACCCATGAGCATCCCCAGTTTTAATTGCTTCATCACAGGTGGCTGTGCTTTCAGCTCTTGAGCCTTAAATCCTGGATTTACCATCCACCCACCTCTCTGCTTCTCTATTCGGCTTCTGCCTTCTCGACAGTCCTCAAAATCTACCCAGCTGTTAGTCAACTGATCTAATGACTACTTATGTGGCCGAGTCATAATTTGTTGAATAATGTTCCTCTGAAGCTCCTTGGGACAGTTGATTACATTAAAGGCGCTATATAAATATAAGCAGTTGTGATTTGTGCATTCTTTAACGCTTTTTAATTTAGCGATTTTTGAGAAGATTTGTAGCTCAAGTTGATGATAAGTCTGTAAGTTAGCTCGCTGAACTGGAAGGTTTGTTTTCAGACACTTCGTCACCATGACTAGGTAACGTCATCAGTGAGAGTCACTGGTGAAGTGCTGGTGGTATGTCCCGCCTCTCTATTTATAGGTCTTGGTTTCTTAAGGTGGGTGATGCCATTTCCGGTTCTTTTTTTCAAGGGAAGATAGATAGATGGAATCTACATCGATATGTTTATTGATGGAGTACTGGTTAGAATGCCATGTCTCTAAGAATTCATCCATCTATCCACCCAAACTCTGGGTCTGCTATGTAGATGACACCTTTGTCATCACAAAACGGAATAAATTAGAGGAAACATTAATATACCACCAGCACTCCACCGAAGACACTCTGATGATGTAACCTAATAAGGTGACAAAACGTCTGAAAACAAACCTTCAAACTCAGTGAGCTAATTTACATACTTATTTATTTCTTTCAAATTTTGAATCATCTGTCTGCAGTAATCACTGTGTGGAGACCAATAATTTATAAAAATACATTTAAATTCTGAATGACCAATTGAGAAGATCACACAACAACATTTTAAGGTTCAAGACCTTTACTGTAGTAAGTGAGCTTATTATTCCCTCAATTTTGTTTTAGCAGATTATCTCATTTGAAAGACAGAAACCTCTGATAATGCACCTACAACACCAAACACTGACATAACATTATGACACGTCCCTGTTGATCCTATCATACCCCATTTAAAACTCTGCTTAGATTTCTGAGAGGCTTTGTATGTAATCATAGATCCTTATTTAAACATGAACTCACTGCTCTAGCCTTATGCTGGAGTAAATTTCTAATCTTCGTGATTCTTAATTTTCCATTTAATTCTGTATTACAGGCTTTGTAAACCTCAGCCAACTGACATTGTCGTTGATCCAATGTGTGGAACTGGAGCAATACCGATCGAGGTAAGGTATTGATGAGAACAAATCTCCTGAAAAGCAATGTGGTCTCACCAATCTACACATTGTATGCATTGAATCACACTCAAAATAACAAATTTGAAGTCTATCACAGGTATTTTCTCTGGTTCAGTTCTATCAGTTATTTTTGGAAACTGATTCTATAACCCTTACATTTGAGATTTGATAAGATGAATGGTGGTTGTCTTTTCCCTAGAATGGGGGATTTCAAGGCTAGGGGGCATATTTTTGAGGCCAGAGGAGAAAGATTTAAAAAAGATGTGAGGCACTTTTTTTTTACACAGAGCATTTGTGTGTGGAATGAACTTCGAGAAGAAGTGGTGGATGCAGGTACAAGTTACAATGTTTTAAAAGACATTTAGATAAGTACACAAATAGGAAATACATGGAGGGATATGGGCCAAGTGCAGGCAGGCAGGACTAAGTTTACTTTGGGATCATGGTCAGCATGGACTGGTCAGACTGAAGGGTCTGTTTCCGTGCTGTATGACAATGACTTGCGCTACCTAACACTTAAGCAATCTTCTACTGATCTCTCCTTCAGCAATTTTTCCCTTGTCTCAATGTCTCTGTCATTCACTTTGTTTCTTCATTCCCACATGAGTCATTTTTCTTCCCTTCATCTTGATTTCTCTCTCTCTCTCTCTCTCTCTCTCTCTCTCTCTCTCTCTCTCTCTCCTGTGTGTGTGACTGTAGCTCAGTTAGTAGCACTTTCATTCCTGAGTCAACTCGAATAGGAAGTCGATGCTTTGATTAGTGTTCCGACACTGATCACCTTGTGGATAGCATGTAGGGGAGGAGCAGAACTAAGGGACACATCTTGAGAATAAGGGGATCTCCTTTTTCACTTTGGAATGAATGATTTTTTTTCTTCTGGGGCCTGTGGGATGTGGTATTCTCTTGCCTCGAAAACAGGAGGCTGGATCATTGAGTAGATTGAAGGAGGATTTAGATACATTTTAGATTGATTAGGGGGCTGTAGATTATGGCAGACTGACAGGAGAGTGGAGCTCAGACCACAGCCATGATTTTTATTAATTGGCACAGCAGACTTGAAGGGCCGAATGGGCTACTTCTATATTCCTGACACCCACCTTTACTATATTGTTGCTTACAACTGTACCCTCTTGTCATGATGCCAGCATTATTTATTGTTATATATTTTGCACTTCGAATCTGGACAGACGTGGCACTCAGCTATGACCCACGTATACTGCACTGAACAGTACAGACTGAGAGGTTGCCACGTACCGCGGATAACGTGTGTGACGTTAGCTCATCTCGGGTGTGTTGATGGTAGGTGTGTTAGTAAAGGGATAATTAGCTAGGATTCTCCCTCTCCGTCACCCCGGCCCTCCCTCACACCCCCACCCTCCTTTACTGCAGTACCCAGACACCCCATCACAATGTGGTGAGTGCAGCATTGTTTCGGAGGACTTATGGTTTGGGAATTTGTTTGGCTCTTGGATTTTGTTCATTATTTCTGGGATTGTTGTAGGCTGATTAATAGATTTTGATTGCAATGATTATGCAATTGTGTTATTATTGTAACATGCAAATCACAAAATGGTAAGAGTGAACTAGAAGCTGTGTTTTCACCTGGATTTACTAGGATTTACTGAAACATTGATTTAAACTTTGTAGCATGCAGCAACCAAAATAAGACCTCAAGTCTCAAAACTCAACTTGGCTATTACCCAATTAATGGTGGAATTTAGGTACAATTCCAACCTATAGTTTCTGACTCTGAGTTCTGAACTCTGCTCCACGGAACCTTGGAGTTGATTTCCCATACTGTCTTCCATCCTCCAAGTTTGTGGTGTGACAGTTTTGCTGATCATTTAGATTCTTTCATCTATAATATTGACTACTCCTCTGAAGCAATTAGGTCTCAGCTTGCCTCCTTATCAGAAGTGGCTTCCCTGTTCCTTGTTACATTTAGCATTGACTGTCTGTTTGAAGATGCAGCATTCCTGAGATTAACTCCTTCAATTGCAGGGCAATCATTTGTCTTTTGCCATAAGGCAGCCAGTTCTCAAGCAAATGTCAAAGTAGTTTTGTTAAGTGGCTTCAACTCCTCCTCCTCCTCCCAGATATGGCTCATTACTTTCAATTCCTAGAAAGGTTTGTCCTTGTCTCTTAATAGTTTATTCTAGACAAAGTTGTTGTTTCTTCTTTCACTCTATGAACAGTCATTAAAGTTCTGAAGTTTACATTGTTACAGTCGGTTGAGTCAGTGGGTGAGTTAGAGGACAGAACTCTGGGCTGGTGGAATTGTGGCCTAGCGTGAGTTGGCACCTTCACTGGGCAGAGGTGGCACAGACATAAATAACACTCAAAATTCATGACCACTTACTTCATCCCTTCAGATAAATTCACACTTTGATGCATTAATGTTCTTGCTAAGTCACTTTTTTTGAGTTGGATTCAGAGACAATAGATTAAACGCTGCCACTGAAAATGGCCCTGATGAGATTGGACTGTCTGTGTAATGACACACTATCACAGCTGAATAAGAAAAGCTGGATGGAGCAGTCGATTTCTTTTCTTGTCAGTCATTTTTCTTGTAGATGTCCCAAGTAGTAGTAATTTTGAAAATCCTAACTATGTGACTTGGCTGGTGTCCAGAGTGGTGCTGCTGAGAGTCTGGTCACTCCAGACTTTCTTTGCTGCCTCTTCAACACACATCGCTACATTCCATTTACTGGTGATAAATGGGTCAGCCGAGCAGAGACGCAGATCTGGCTGCACTGTGGTCAAAACGTTTTCCAAACAGTCAAGGGTTCTCTTAATTACTTCCACCTGTATGAAACACAGTAGCACTTTGCAGAAGGAGTATGTTTTGTTCACGATGCCTTAATCTGTGGACTTTATATCTAATTTATATACCCCTCCAGGGAGCATTAGAGTTCTCACAGTGTTACTTTCTTGCTGGAGATAACAACATACTTGCAGTAAACAGATCTGTGAATAACATCAACTCTCTACAGAAGAAGAGACTGGAGAAGGGAAGGTAAGGATTCATCCTGTTGCACGCAGTAATGACTGAATTCTACCTTTCTCTGAGTAAATAGGGGATTAGTTATGAATGTACAACTGGGACAGTAGTCCACCTTCAAAACTCTTCTTGCAGAATTAAGTTTTTCCAACTCTTAATTTTTCGGTAAGCTCCAACTCGCCTGAACATATTGCCAGACGTGTACATTTTTTGTAATTGATGTTAATGATCATTATCCAGGAGCTGTCATCCTCAGGTAAACAGAATCTCAGTTGGGATGACCTGCGGAATGGCCATGTAACCTGCTGAAACCTGTTCTCCAGTCTCTTTCGTGATGGCTATCTCTTTGGGTGAAAAGTATGGGGTGCACATGTAACTGTACCTGTCCCATGTCAGGGTATTTAGGAAAACAAGGTGTCTGGGTTAATGCTTACCCTGCTTGCAAGTTGAAGTTTTGTATCAGAAAAGCAGAAGGTTCCTGGAAAATTAACAGTGATTGAACATCAAAAGTCAGAAATTGTAATTATTTTTCATTTTAAAAAGAAAATGTCACTTAAATACCCAAAACGTAGGAAATCACCAAGGATGAAAAGAGAAAATTAACCCCCACGTGTGTACACGCGCACACGCACACACACACGTACGCACACACGTACACACACACACACGTACACACACACACACGTACACACACACACGTACACACACACACACACCCCTACCTCATCACCACCCCAGGACCATAAGGATGATTGATAAATATTGGCCTAGCCAACAACATCTACGTTCCACGAACAAATTGAAAATGATCAACTGTAGCAGAATTAATTGGGCGGGGATAAGATTGATAGATAAATGCTTGTTGCCTTCCACTATTCTGTTGCTTGAGTACTTTGTCTTTGCACAGTTTCCTAGTATTGTTTCTCAGCATCCCCTATAAAGGTTCACTTGGCAAAGCTAATTGATTACTAGGCCACGCAGACCAGCTGATTCCCAGGTTTACTTCCAGACCTCTGTCAAGTTAGCCAGTCTCAGCTGGGATGATGGCCGAGGTCTAAGGCACTAGGCCTAATCGGAAAGGAACATCAATCCAGGTTCCCATTTCTGATGCCTGTCCAATGATTTCCTTAACTAAGTATCCTGCAATTATTTACTGTCTGGGCTCCCACTTAAAGGTGTATCCTTGGTCTGGTATTCTGGGACACCTGGCAACTGTGGGAATAAGACAGCATGCTCAGGGTGAGAGTAGGGGCTGGTGAAAGATAAAGACCTGATTGTGATGGAGGCTAACCTGGGGCTTCAGTTAACATCCATTCCTTTACTGAATTGTGTTTTATTCCACATTTTCAGGGTTACCTGGGGCATGCCACTGGATGTTGTACAGTGGGACATCTGTAACCTTCCACTGAAGACCAGTTCTGTAGATGTAATTATATCAGATATGCCTTTTGGAAAGAGGTAAGTCATTCTGATTGTGAAATTAATTTATTTATTATAAACAGAGCAACAAATCAGCTGTCTGTTTATGGGACTTTCTGGATTGCAAATGTGGTTGCCTTGTGCTTACTTAATAATGCCATGTAGTAAGCTGGTATACTCTGGAGTTGTCCTTCTATGGTATTCTGCATGTTGTTTTCCACAAAAAGTACCTAATTCATGACATATATAAAAATATATTACAAGATATTTCAACTTGACAATTCTAGCAAGTGCAACAAAATTCAACTAATAAAGTACCTTTCATGACCACCAACACTTTACAGGCAATGCAGTGCTTGAAGTGTAGTTATTGTTGTAAGGTAGAATACACTACAGCCAATTTGTGCACAGCAACCTCCCAAAAAGAGCATGTGCGAATGCTTGGATATTTCGGGATATTGATTGAAGGATAAATACGGGCCAGAAAATCAAGAGGAGCTCCCCAGATTATCTTCAGAATTGTCTCGGGAATGTTCATATCCACTTTGGGGAACAAACAGTGGCCCTAGCCTGTGCAACACTCCCTCAGTACACCACTGAGGTGTCAGTCTTGGTGTTGTGCTCAAGTCTTGAAATAGGAAACAAGTTCACAACCATCCAACTCGGAGACAACAGTGCTACCAACTGAGCTATGCTGACTAGCAGAGGAATACTCTGCTGCTGGCAGTGAACTCATTACCTTGCCAAGTAGGCACTTTGAGCATTGCCATTCCTTAGTGATCCAGAGCTGGACTCTGATTTCCATTTCTATTCAGGAAGGTTGCTAGTCCTTCTGTTAACCTTTCTTTTTATTAATCAGGGCTTAACTGGCTGATTAGGTGCTGATTAGCCCATCCCTGATCATGTTTTACATGGCTGTTGCTGTTTAATTATATCCGCTAGCTTCTACCCAAGCTGTTGCATCGGAGGTGGAAGATTTTATGACTGATTAACTGGCCACAGGTCACTGATTTGGCTCTGGTCTGTGCTAGTTGATCGTGGGGTTGTACAGCGATAATACATGGTCTAAGAAGAGAACAAGTAGCCAGTGTCCTTGTTGTGACTTCTGTTGTTTTTGGGGTAGGTTAGAATGCAGTCTTAAAGTGCAGAAAATATTGATTTTTTAAAATATATGTTGAAAAACCTAGGATAGGCTCGAGAAGGAAAAACTGGGACCTGTATCCAGCCTGTCTACAGGAAATGGGGCGTGTGTGCAGGCCAGAGACTGGCAGAGCAGCCCTCCTAACACAGGACAAGAAATGCTTTGTAAAGGTAAAATGATGCCTGTATTGCTGGGATTATCCTGTTACTCTAAGACGTGGAGCTACCGATTAAATCGTTTCAAATGCTTGTATTCCATGTTACACAATAACCTTTGTACTGTCGTCTGCCAAGATGGTCGTATTGACAAATGAGTGCACACTACAGAGATATCCCATCAGCTGTTTGTGAATGTAAACAGGGATGTCAGACTGAGGTTACCAACAGTGTTTATACTGAGGCAGTTTTGTGTTTCAGTCCTAACTCACTGAGATAATTCCACTATCTAGCATAAAATTTACAGAGCAATTTACACCTCCCACAAACACTCCATTCCCTAGACTGGTCATCCTAGGAGTGCACCCTAGAAAGTCGAGGGGAGGGGGGGGGGGGGGGGGGGGGGGGGGGGGGGGGTTGGGGCGGGTCGTGTGGCATGGTCAGTAATGATAAAGGTGTGTTTGCCTATTAATAGTCTGCCAGGATCTATTATCTACGATCTTAGTATGGTGTCAGAGGGTACCTGGAAACCCATGGAACCATATTCCAATACACAGTAGTATCCCTCCAAGCTGAGGCAGATTTGGAC
This sequence comes from Hemiscyllium ocellatum, assembly GCF_020745735.1. Taxonomy (NCBI): domain Eukaryota; kingdom Metazoa; phylum Chordata; class Chondrichthyes; order Orectolobiformes; family Hemiscylliidae; genus Hemiscyllium; species Hemiscyllium ocellatum. The sequence goes on from NC_083414.1 coordinate 65,883,702, forward strand.
ACTGTTCTGGTTTTAATCACAGATTCTGAAATTGTAATTTGTTGAGAGCCTGTGACCTGCAGAACTTAAAACTGGTGTTTGTTTTCTTGCTGCAGGCCATGTCAAGAATGGGGCACCTCTGGAGGAAGTCGCACACTGTCTGGGTGAATGTCGGAGGACTCCATGCTGCTGTATACCTGCTGAAACGCACCAGTCTTTCTCTTGACAGATTATTTCAGAGACCCCAAGATTCTGCTACTAGTGAAGAAATTCCTTGTAAAACAGGGGCAAAAGAATAAATGGAGCTTGAAGCTCACAAGGGAAAACATTTTGTTTGGGCTAAAAATGAGCCTGGCTGCAAAAGAAGGGGACATGTTGCTGTCAGTTTTACATCCAGGAAATCATAGTGAGGAGGAGAGATGTACCCTCATGCCAGTTAATATCAGGTAGCATTTTCAAATTTCTGAAGCCTTGTTTACTTGACTGAAGGATGCAGCATTTAAAAAAGGCAAATACCTGTGAGAATTCACATAGGGAGAGAGAGAAATTTGCACAAATGACCATCTCTTTAACACTGGATATCAACCTTTACCTCTAGGAACCAAATGAGAGCACCTCCGAGTTCGCTTGCGTGGTGTTTTGAAATAGATCTGTTGCTGGACTTAGACCATTTTTCCACACATTGGTTGTGAATGTTAGTCAGATGAACAGGGCTAAGGAATAATATAGGACACTAACAATGGGGAAAACCTTTCCTTCAAGTGCACTACAACCAACAGACTGCAAACATTCTGAACTTCAGTTCAAGAATTTCCTGTTCTGTCTGTGTTTAAAACTAAAGAACGCTTGTTGAAAGTTCACAGCCAGTGTCAAATATTTAAATTTTTGGGGGTGGATTTGTGGTATTATAATAAGAGGCTAAAAGGTAAATGTTTATTCTCCTCCTCTTCTATATGTTTAGTCTCACCTCTGCTAAATGATTGGTTCTCTTCCTTCATGGTTGAAGTTTTCAGCAAGATTTCTTTTCCCTATCTGCCATGACCACTTTAAAGTAATGGGCTTTAATATCTTGCTTTATAAATGCATTGCACTGTAATGCGAGGCAATAATGTTCCCAGTTCAGTGCCTGGATGCTGGTTTTAATAGTTGCCTTCATTGCCTCTGGATTATAGAGGTAATGGAAGATTAGTCACCATTACCACTGCTCGTCAGAGCAAGTGTAGGACTGTTGGTTGATGTTTCTCCATGATTAAATTGTTAATGTTTCAGGAGAATAGAACTATATTTGATTTGAGATTCACCATTTTCTAGTGTAGAGTGAAACTCACTAGCCTTTAGAGTTATATTCACATTCTAGCATTTATCTGGTGCTTTAACATATGAAAATGAAAACTCTCTTACCACTTCACACTGTTTATAGTGCAGTGACTGCTATTGTAGACACCTTCAATTTGGGGTATCTGCTGTTGTTTGCTGTGTAATGGGAAGCAGACTGACGACTGGGATACCTTCAGTTTGATGATTGAAGACTGACCTAATTGTCCTTACCGCAGTTGCATTAAGATTAAAATACAGTTAGCAGAAATACACAGGCCTGGCAGCACCTTATAGAAAGGGAAGCTATTAATGATTCAAGCCAAACCTTTTCCACTATTGTTTGTGTCTCAACAGATGCTGCCTGACATATGAGAGAAATTCCAGCATTTCCTGTTTTTATTTCAGATTTCTAGTGTCTGCAGTTTTTTTTTGGTTTTGTATCATTAAATGTAACATCGGTGACATTAAACTGAAGAGTTTTCCCAGTGCTTTGATGCTCTGAGAGGTGTCCGTGGGATTGCAGCTGAACTCACATGAAAAATTTTGTTATATTAGAAAATTATTTAAATTTTACAATAAAGTTTTGATCTGATTCCAAGGTGTTTGACCATTTTATTCAGGGATACTGTCCCTGACAATACTCCTCAGCAAGAATCAAATATCAAACTTAAAGTAAGACAAATTTAGAGGTGGTGAATGTTTTGAACTGGGCTGCTGAGTGGGGAGAGATCTGGATAGGTATCTAGAGGCAAACTTGAAAGAGAAACATAAAGTGGTACTGGTAGTTTTGATATTTCCAGCACACACTGAAGTGAGAATGATCAAAATGACCTTTCCGGCCTGCAGGTACCTGGCTTCCTGAGTTTAAATGTATTTCCTCTAATTCTCTCATCTACTGAAAGTGCAAACTTTTACTGAGCTAATGCTTTGTGGGCACCATTGTGTCAAACACTGTGTTTATTGGGGTTGAGTTGGCAGGTTTTAATCAGACATTCATGGATTCAAGTCCGACAGTAGGAATCCAACATAAATCAGTGCAGTACCGAAGGAATGCTGTACTATTGTAGAATTTCGAATGAGACATTAGATAGAGGATAGAACCTCAGTTTAGTGAGTTTAAAAGATCCCACTGCACAATTTGAGAAGGGAATGTAAAAGGAAATCCTAAAGTCATCTATTAGCATATAGATAATAGAGTAGTAAAAGGTGGAGTTGAGCCAATTAGAGACAGAAAAGGGATGTCCACATGGAGGCAGGAAGAATGGCTAAGATATCATGTGAATGCTTTGTATCATCCTTCACTAAGGAAGGAGCTGTTGTCTTGGTAATGGTGACAGAGGAAACTCTTTCCCTCCAAGGGTTCAAGATGGTTAAGAAAGCGGTTTTGGATAGACATGGTACTTGAAGTTGACACGGCAACAGGTCCGGATTAAAGGCATCCAAGGATTTTGCAGGAAGTGAGAGTGGAAATTGCAAAAGCACCAGCAATCTTTCAGTCCTCCCTCAAGTTACGATTCAGAGGTGTAGCTTTGCAATGTTAATGATCAGGCAGTTATATGGAAGCTCATTTCAGGGTGAAATGTGACACCAAAGTTATGAATCCGCTGGCTTGTTCAGACTGTTGCTAGGGAGAAGCATGACGACAACCGAGAGAGAACAGAATTAGGAGCAGGAACCAAAAACAAAAGCTTCGGTTGTCTCAATATTTAATTGAATGAAATTTCCACCCGTCAGTACTGGGTGTAGGATACACAGCCTGACAAGTAAGGAATCAGGACAGGTGATGGTGAATTAGGGCTGGATCTGTGTATTTGTGAAAATTGACACCATGCCTTTGAATGCTAAGGCGAGAACCAGGAGTGGCCCAAGGATAGATCCTTATGGGACAGCAGAGGTAATGAAGCTGGAATGGGAAAATCAGCCTTTGGAAGAGATTTTCTGGCCACCATGATGGGATAAGAATGGAACCAGGTGAGAGCAGTCTTACCCAGCTGGATGACGGTGTAGAGGTACTGGAGGAGTTTGCTGTGTAAAACCGTGATAAAGGCTTTGGACAGGTCAAAAAGGATTAGAGAAAGTTACAATAATACAGATTGTTATTTGTGACTCGTATTTATATGTAAAAGAGGTCAAGACAGGGACAATGCACAACAACCAACAATCACATGAACTGGCCTTAGGTTGTGTTTCAACTTCTTCATTTGTGCCATGTAATATATAACCGCCTCAGTGATAAGAATTGATATTCTGAAGCTGGTGTGTCCAAGGTTATTCCATCGCCCTGGAAAGCTTGACTGGGAGAGAGTAAGCTTTCGCAGCTTGATATGTTAGAGATTGTGAAAGCAGAGAGGACACCAACTGCAGCTGAGGTTGAGATGTTTGTCCCAGCCCTCGGAGGACTGCAGTCACATCCAGGGCTGGCTTAGACCAATGTCCCAAAACTCCAAAAAGACCTCTCTGGAGAACAAGCCAAATACAGGGAGGGGCAAAAGAAAAGCACTTTGTATATGATAACTTGCCAAGAATGTCGAGTTAAGCTGCTTTAAAACCCTGGCTTACAGTAAATACAAGGATCAGAATCTGGCATCTTGTGGCTGAATGTTTATCAATGAGCAGGGCTGCTTCTGATGCTCATCTGTGAGCATTGCAGAGTTTTAAATATGGCACAGGCCCTATGGATGCTGGTCTTTCAATGGATATCCTCTTATTAGTAAATTGTTGTATAAAGAGAGCACATGATGGGAATAGAATAAGATCATAGGGATTCCGAGGGATGGTGTAAATAGTTAATAAGTTTGGTAAGATACAAGAAGAAATCTTGCTGGGCCCCTTGGCAAAAAGCCCTCCACACTCAGCGGAAAAATGTAAGATTCAGCCTATAGTTTATTATTAATCAATCTGAAGAACAGTCATATCAGACTGAAACATTCAGTTTCTTTCTCCATAGATACTGTCAGACTAGCTTAATTTCTCCAACTCTGTATGTTTTCAATTCACTATGAAGGACACAAGTAACATCTCAGAAATGGCTGAATCAGAAAATGTAATAGAGGGAGGAACTTGAGAAAATTGTAATCACCAGTGAGTCATGCAAAGTAAATTATTAGAGTTGTGCACTGACAAATCCCCAGGCCCAGGCCCAGGTCCTGATGGACTTCACAGAAAGACAAGGTAGTGAGAATGCTTTTGGTATTTTGATTTAATCCCTGCCCTCCCTTTGATCACTCAGCATTGCCCTTTGAGAAGGGCACTGCTTGTCACTGGCCACTCAGATGTTTCCTTTCTTCCTGGTTGTGGAATATAAGTAAAGATTTACACATTTGTTGTTTTTCACTGTGTCTGACACCTGCACACACAAAACCTCGACACTGGGGAAAAATAAGCACTACTGCTGATAGGTGGTAGTGTTGGGGAAGATAAATTTTAAAAATGTTTTTGTATGCTTGCCTTTATTGGTCAGTGCATTAAAAGATGTGAGATAGTTGAGCTAGGATTTAATTATCAAAGGTTTAGCAATCCAAGGAGTTCCAGTTGATAGTAAGCCCTGCAAGTTTTGTTTTTAATTCTAAGCTAGTCAGTGCTACAGTCCACAGTTGTGTAGCACAAACCTAGTTACTATCTCTTGGAAGATAATAATTCCTCTTCCAAATATTAATATAGTTAACTGGTTAACACAACCTGAGTAATTAATCCCAAAGTGCTCTCCAACTGACAGTCTTATTTCCCAAGAGTAGGTCAAAATTTGCACCTTCTTGAGTAGGTATATCCACATTCTGAATCAGAAATTTTTCTTGCACACTCTTAAGTTCCTCTCCATCTAAACTCTTAACACTATGGCAGTCCCAGTCTATGTTTGGAAAGTTAAAATCCCCTATTATTCTTACAGATAACAGATTTGTGTCTCAATTTCCTGCTAACTATTGGTGGGAGTCTATAGTATAATCTCAAGAAGGTGATCATCCCTTTCTTATTTCTCTGTTCCACCCAAATAACTTCCCTGAATGTACTTTCAGAGATATTCTCCCTAACTACAGTGGTAAAGTTATCCATAATCAAAAATGCCCTCCCCTCAACTTTCTGTCCCTCCTTTAGCAACTATACCCTGGAACATTCAGCTGCCAGTCCTGTTCATCCCTGAGCCATGTCTCTGTAAATGCAATGATATCACAGTCCCACGTTCCCAACTGTGCACTGAGTTCATCTGGCTTACCTGTTAGGGCCTTTTGCACTGAAATAAATACAGTTTAATTCATCAGTGTTTAGATTAGAGTGGTGCTGGAAAGGCACAGCAGTTCAGGAAGCATCCGAGAAGCAGGAAAATCGAAGTTTCGGGCAGAAGCCCTTCATCTTTTGCCCAAAACGTCGATTTTCCTGCTCCTCGGATGCTGCCTGAACTGCTGTGCTTTTCCAGCACCACTCTGATCTAAACTCTGGTTTACAGGAACTGCAGTCATTGTTTTTACCTAGTTTAAGTCATCAGTCCAACTCTGTTCCTGCCTGGGCTGTTGACCCGCACCTCTTCCCAACTGTACCAGCCTCAGACTGATCTCATTCCTCACTATCTACTTGACTGTATCTCCGGTTTATGTCCCTTCCTGCAACTGCCATCCATCCATCCATCACAACCCCCTAACTCCTCATTGCCTTTCCCTGCCACTTCAACAGATGTACCCAAATAAGGTGTTAACATAACCAGGTGTGGATATCTCGTAGACAGTTTATAAGTTAATACTCAACCTATGTGGCACATTATACAAACCAGTCCTACTGCCATCAAACCCACACTCAATGCTATGACCCATTGGGCTCTGTATTGAGCTTTGTGATGCCCTGGTACACAGTGGAGGCAGGACTTCTTCAATTTCAACCAATTAGACCATTCTAGTATGATTGGCATGGGTAACAACCAATCATCATTTAGAGTCAGCTCCATGTCAACTGAAGCGGGGAACAGCTAATTGACAGTGGCCTCACCCAATCAGATAGAGGGTTGTCATGGAATGGGCGGGGACCATGCCGAAGGCGGGCGGCAGGAACGAAGACCAATCAGAATGCGGCACACTGCATCTGGAACCACTTAGGCAGCGGGAGGCCGGGTCTGGGCCCAAAGCCGAGAGCGGATTGCAGACTGGGGCCCAATCAGAGCTCGGGAAGACGAGCCACAGACCAATCAGGGATCAGGAGGCCGAGCCCGGGACAAATCAGAGTGTGGGAGGACGAACAGGGGACAGAGCAAAGAGCGGGAGGTCGAATCGGGGACTAATCAGGGAGACGACGGCCGAGCCGGGAACCAATCAGAGAGCGGGAGGCCGAAGCGGTGACCAATCAGAGATCGAGAGGCCGAATAGATGACCAATCAGAGACCGGGAGGCCGAATCGGTGACCAATCAGAGAGCGGGAGACAGGACGCACCGAGGGGCCGTTGCGATGCCGGAGGATGTGAGCGGGAGGGCCGGGGAGGCTGAGCCTCTGGGCCCGCTCCGCTCACACAACAGCTGTGAGCCGTCATATGTGACCTTCTGTAACTGTACCGGCCGCAGGGTGAAGCCCGTCTGGATCAACTACCGCGGAGAGCCCGTCCCGTACAGCACCATGGCGGCACAGAGCGGCCGCAGGATGACAACCTACTTCGGTGAGGGGAGGGAGGCCTGTGGGTGGTGCCTGGGCCTGGGGAGGGGGTTGGGGGGCAGGGTGGGGTGCGTTGGGGGTGGAGCCTTGGGAGGGGTCTGGGGGTGGGGGAGGGATGGATTGGGGGTGGAGCCTGGGGTTTTGGGGGGCAGGGTGGGGTGGGTTGGGGGTGGAGCCATGGGAGGGGTTTGAGGGGTTTGGGGGGATTGGGGGTGGAGCCTGTAGAGGGGTGTGGGAGGTGGGGGAGGGGTGGGTTTGGGGGCAGGGTGAGGTGGGGGAGGGGTGGGTTTGGGGGCAGGGTGGGGTGGGGTGGGGTGGGTTGGGGGTGGAGCCTGGGGAGGGCTGTGGGGTGTGGGTGGAGCCTGGGGACATGGTTGGGAGGTGGAGCCTGGGGAGGGGTATGGGGTGTGGGGGGAGCCTGTGGTGGGGTGTGGGTGGAGCCTGGGGACAGGGCTGGAGCCTGGGGAGGGGGTTGGGGGGCAGGGTGGGGTGTGTTGGGGGCAGAGCCTGGGGAGGGCTGTGGGGAGTGGGTGGAGCCTGGGGACAGGGTTGGGAGGTGGAGCCTGAGGTGGGGTCTGAGGAGGGGCAGCATGTGGGGGTGGTGCCTGGGGAGGGGGTGGGGGTTGAGGTTGGGTGGGGTGGGGTGGGTTGGGAGTGGAGCCTGGGGAGGGGGGTGTGGGTAGGGTGGGTTGGGGGTAGAGCCTGTGGAGGGAGGTGGGGAGTGTTGGAGGGGGGTGGGGTGGGGGTGGAGCCTGGGCACGGGGTTGGGGGGGTGGAGACGGGGATGGAGCCTGGGGATGGGATTGGAGGGGTGGGGTGGGGTTGGAGCCTCGGAGATGGGTGGGGTTGGAGCGTGTGGAGGGGTGTGGGGTTGGAGCGTGTGGAGGGGTGTGGGGTTGGTTAGGGGTGGAGACTGGGAGGGGGTATGTGTATGGGGTGGGGGGTATGTGTGGGAGTATGGATGGAGCCTGGGGATGTGGTTGGAGGGGGTGTGGGTGGAGCCTCGGGAGGGGGTTGGGAGTGGAGCCTGGGATGGAGGGTGGGAGTGGAGCCTGGGATGGAGGGTGGGAGTGGAGCCTGGGATGGAGGGTGGGAGTGGAGCCTGGGATGGAGGGTGGGGTTGGAGCGTGTGGAGGGGTGTGGGGTTGGAGCGTGTGGAGGGGTGTGGGGTTGGTTAGGGGTGGAGACTGGGAGGGGGTATGTGTATGGGGTGGGGGGTATGTGTGGGAGTATGGATGGAGCCTGGGGATGTGGTTGGAGGGAGTGTGGGTGGAGCCTCGGGAGGGGGTTGGGAGTGGAGCCTGGGATGGAGGGTGGGAGTGGAGCCTGGGATGGAGGGTGGGGGTGGAGCCTGGGGAGGGGGTTGGGGTGGGGGTGGAGCCTGGGGAGGGGGTTGGGGTGGGGGTGGAGCCTGGGGAGGGGGAGGGAGTTGGGGTTGGGGGTAGAGCCTGGGAAGGGGGTTGGGGGTGGAGCCTGGGGAGGGGGTTGGGGTTGGAGCCTGGGGAGGGGGTTGGGGTGGGGGTAGAGCCTGGGAAGGGGGTTGGGGGTGGAGCCTGGGGAGGGGGAGGGGGTTGGGGTTGGGGGTGGAGCCTGGGAAGGGGGTTGGGGTTGGAGCCTGGGAAGGGGGTTGGGGTTGGAGCCTGGGGAGGGGGTTGGGGTTGGGGGTGGAGCCTGGGGAGGGGGTTGGGGGTGGGGGTGGAGCCTGGGGAGGGGGTTGGGGGTGGGGGTGGAGCCTGGGGAGGGGGTTGGGGGTAGAGCCTGGGGAGGGGGTTGGGGTTGGGGGTGGAGCCTGGGGAGGGGGTTGGAGTGGGGTTGGAGCCTGGGGAGGGGGTTGGAGTGGGGGTGGAGCCTGGGGAGGGGGTTGGAAGTGGAGCCTGAGGAAGGGTTTGGGGTTGGGTGGGGGTGGAGCCTGGGGAGGGGGTTGGGGTGGAGCCTGAGGAAGGGTTTGGGGTGGGGGTAGAGTCTGGGAAGGGGGTTGGGGTAGGGTGGAGCCTGGGGTGGTGAGTGTGGGAGGGCATTAGGGTGGGAGTGGAACCTGGGGAGGGGGTTGGGGTGGGGGTGGAGCTTGGGGAGGGGGTGGGGGTTGGGGTGGGGGTGGAGCCTGGGGAGGGGATGGAGGTGGAGCCTAGGGATGCGGTTGGGGTGGTGTCAGAGCCTGAGGAGGGTGTTGGGGTGGGGGTGGAGTCTGGGAAGTGGGTTGGGGTGGGGTGGAGTGTGGATGGAGCGTGGAGCGTGGGGAGTGGGTTAGGTGGGTGGGGTGGGGCTGGAACCTGGGGAGGAGTTTGGGGTGGGGGTGCAGCTTGGGGAGGGGGTTAGGGTGGGGGTGGGGGTGGAGCCTGGGTAGGGGGTCGGATGGGGGTGGGGCCTGGGGAGGGGGTTGCGGGTGGTGGTAGGGGTGAAGCCGGTGGAGGGGGTTAGGGGTGGAGCCTGGAGAGGTGGTTGGGGGGTGGGATTTGAGGTTGGGTGGGGTGGGTTGGTAGTGGAGCCCTTGGAAGGGTTTGGGGCAGTGTGGGGTGGGTTGTGGGTGGAGCCTGGGGTGGGGTGATTGGGGTTGGGGTTGGAGGGGGTTGGGGTAGAGCCTGGGGTTGGGGTTGGAGGGGGTTGGGGTAGAGCCTGGGGTTGGGGTTGGAGGGTGTTGGGGTAGAGCCTGGGGTTGGGGTTGGAGGGGGTTGGGGTAGAGCCTGGGGTTGGGGTTGGAGGGGGTTGGGGTAGAGCCTGGGGAGGGGGTTGGAGGGGGTTGGGGTAGAGCCTGGGGAGGGGGTTGGAGGGGGTTGGGGTAGAGCCTGGAGAGGGGGTTGGAGGGGGGTATGGTGGAGCCTGGGGACGGGGATGGAGGGGGTGGGGATGGAGCCTGGGGATGGGATTGGAGGGGGTGGGGTGGGGGTGGAGCCTCGGAGGTGGGTGGGGTTGGAGCGTGGGGAGGGGTGTGGGGTTGGTTAGGGGTGGAGACTGGGAGGGGGTATGTGTATGGGGTGGGGGATATGTGTGGGAGTATGGATGGAGCCTGGGGATGTGGTTGGAGTGGGGTGTGGGTGGAGCCTGGGGAGGGGGTTGGGGTAGGGGTGGGGGAGGGGTTAGGGGTGAAGCCTGAGGAGGGGGTTGGGAGTGGAGCCTGGGGAGGGGGTTGTGTCGGGGGTGTGGGTGGAGCCTGGGGAGGGAGTTGGAGGTGGAGCCTGGGGAGGGGGTTGGGTTGGAGCCTGGGGAGGGGGTTGGGTTGGAGCCTGGGGAGGGGGTTGGGTTGGAGCCTGGGGAGGTGGTGGTGTTGGGAGTGAGGGTGGAGCCTGGGCAGGGGGATTGTGGGTGGGGTTGGAGCCTGAGGAGTCGGTTGGGGGTGGCGACTGGGGAGTGGGATGGGGTGGGGTGGGTGTAAGTGGAGCCTGGGGAGGGAAGGGGATGGAGTTGGGGTGGGGGTAGAGTCTGGGAAGGGGGTTGGGGTGGGGTGGAGCCTGGGGAGGGGGTTAGGGTGGGGGTAGAGCCTGGGTGTGGGGATGTGGTGGGGGGCGGTGGTGGAGCCTAGGAAGGGGTTTGGGGTGGGGTTGGAGCCAGGGAATGGGTTTGGGGTGGGGGTGGAGCCTGGGAAGGGGTTTCGAGGTGGGGTGGGGGTGGGGGTGGAGCTTGGGAAGGGGGTTGGGGTGGGGGTGGGGGTGGAGCCTGGGCAGGGGTGTTGGGGGAGGGGCCTGGGGAGTGGGTTGGGGGTGGGGTAGGGGTGGCGGTGGAGCCTGGTGAGGGTGTTGGGGTGGGGGTGGAGTCTGGGAAGTGGGTTGGGGTGGGGTGGAGCCTGGGGTGGTGTGTGGATGGAGCGTGGGGGGTGGGTTAGGTGGGTGGGGTAGGGCTGGAACCTGGGGAGGAGTTTGGGGTGGGGGTGCAGCTTGGGGAGGGGGTTAGGATGGGGGTGGAGCCTGGGTGGTGGGGCCTGGGAAGGGGTTTGGGGAGGGGTGGGGGTAGGGGTGAAGCTGGTGGAGGGGGTTAGGGGTGGAGCCTGGAGAGGTGGTTGGGGGGGTGGGCCTGGGGAGGGGGTGTGGGGTGTGGGTTGAGGTTGGGTGGGGTGGGGAAGGGGTGGGTTGATGGTGGAGCTATTGGAAGGGTTTGGGGGCAGTGTGGTGTGGGTTGGGGGTGGAGCCTGGGGTGGGGTGATTAGGGTTGGGGTTGGAGTGGGTGGGGGTAGAGCCTGGGGAGGGGGTAGGGGTAGAGCTGGGAAGGGGGTTGCGGGTGGGGGGAGCCTGGGGAGGGGGTTGCGGGTGGGGGTAGGGGTGGAGCCTGGGGAGGGGTTTGGGGGCGGGGAGAGCCTGGGGAGGGGGTTGTGGGTGGGGTGTGGGTAGGGGTGGAGCTTGGGAAGGGGCTTGAGGGTGGGGTGGGGGTAGGGGTGAAGCCGGGGGAGGGGGTTGGAGTTGGAGCCTGGGGATGGGGTGGGGCTGGAGCCTGGGTTGTGTGGGGGGTGGAGCCTGGGGAGGGGAGGGGGTTGGGGATGGGGTGGGAGTGGAGCCTGTGTTGGGTGGGGCCTGGTGAGGCAGTTGGGTGTGGTGTGGGGTCAGGGTGGAGCCTAGGGAAGGGGTTGGGGGTGGGGTGGGGGTGGAACCTGGGGGGGTTTCAGGGTTTGGTGGGGTGTGGGTCGAGCCCAGGAGGGGGTATGTGTCGGGGAGTGTGGGTGGAGCCTGGGGAGGGGGTTGTATGTTGGGGAGGTTGGAGGGATGTGGGGCTGTGTGTGGAGCCTGGGAGGAGATTGTATGTGGGGGGGTGTGGAGCCCGTGGAGGGGTTATATATGGGTGTGGGTGGAGCCTGGGTTGGGGGTGGTGCCGGGGATGGGGTGGGAGAGGTGCAGTGAGGGTGGGAGCTAATCCACCTATCCTGCACGTCTGTGGACATGACGGGGCAATTTAGCATGGCCAATCCACCTAACCTGCACCTCTTTGGACTGTGGGAGAAAGCTGAAGCACCAGGAGGAAACATACACAAGGAAGAGCATGCAGTCTCCACAGACAGTCACCCAAGGCTGGAATCAAACCTGAGTCCATCGCGCTGTGAGGCTACAGTGCTGACCACTGTGCTGCCAAGGTGTTTTCATTCTTGGCTGACTTTTATATTTGTTAACCCTCAGGCCACCCTTGGATGTTCCGCGATGCTGTTTCTGATGACCGGCTCCTGGTCAACGGGCATGAAGTCTTTGTACCACCCGCTGGACAAGTTAATGAAATTGGACAACCGTGCTACATTATGGTTAAGATCACAATACCAGGTAACTGACTGCCAAAAATAATCGTCATGGCAATGAAAGCTCACTACAGCCTTCTCCAGTTGTAAATGTCACTTCCCGTGTCGAGTTTGCACTGATTTAGCCAATCTCGTTTTGGGTGCCTTATTAGTATTTAATGCAAAAAGGCGTGTGGGGATGATATGGTGAGGGTAACATTACCAGTGTACCTCTCAGTCAGATAGCGGCTCCCTTCTCCTTGCATGGCTCCCTCTTATAGGCTTGTATGATGAAAATGATTAATTTTGGTAATATAAAGAGCACCACGGTGGTTTTGAATAGTTAGCACTGCAGTTTCAGCGCCAAGGATCTGGGTTCGAATCCAGCCTCGGGTGACTGTGTGGAGTATGCACCTTCTCCCCGCATCTGCATGGGTTTCCTCCGGGTGCTCTGGTTTCTTCCCACAGTCCAAAGGTGTGCAGGTTATATGGATTGGTTATGGTAAATACAGAGTTACGGGGATATGGTAGGGGGCTGGGTTTAGCTGGAATGCTATTCGGAGGGTCAGTGCAGACTTGATGGGTTGAATGGCCTCTTTCCATAGGAATTGTATGAACAGATTTTGATTCCATATTACAATGCCCAGTTGAGAAGAATTGAAACTGTACAAGGTTTTTCTTGAACGTTTTGTCGATGCGTAAATTGGGTTACTACATTGTATCACAGTTTGGTTGATGTGTTTTTTTTTCCTTTGTCCAGTTTATACACTAAAGGAGAGGTGTCTGCAAGTAGTGCGGAGCCTTGTGAAGCGAGAGGATTACAGAAACCTGGAGATTGTTGGATCACTTTACGATGAACTGGAAGATCAGCCACAGATCCTGAAAGATCTTAAGCGAATTCAAAAGCAACTTGCTGAAAGAGAGGAGACCTTAGCTGACAGGGAGTCACCTTGAACCTCCTCTACCTTTTCTTTCTCCTCTCTTCTCCTCCCCTAACTAATCCTCCCCACCTCAAATGAAGACTTGTATATTATGTATAATCAAGCTGCAAATATCCCAGTCTATATACAGTAGAATGGACCAGATCAGTTTTTTAAAAATGTGATGTATACCTAGTGTAGTTGTGATGTAAAGTGTAAACAAGACTTTTTTTTCTGATTGTCTAAATGCTTAGACCTTTATTGTACAATAAATTTTCAACTTGTCATCTTCCTCTTCCATTTTCAAACAAACACAGAACATGTAGAATTCAACGCCATCTGTGGAAAGAGAAACAAATTAATATTTAGAGTTCAGTATAGTCTTTCAGAAAAGTCATACCAGACTCCATGTTAACACTGTTTTTCTTTTTACAGAATCTGCCAGACTTGTTGAGCTTCTCTAGTACTATGTTTTTATTTCAGATTTTACCAGATCACAGAAGCAATTATTGTTTTGCATGGTACGTTTATCTCCCTGATAGTTCTGTAAGAGAATACAGCAGGTGTTTTTGTACGAAGCTTGAGTATTGCTGACAGAAGAGGATGCTGTCAAGCTTCGCTGTCTTGTACGTATCAGGGCAGATGCAAAAATCCACCATTTCAAAGGGAACAAAAGTTTCTACTTGCACTAGAAACAGAGTGCTGATGAGTGTTACCTTGACCAATCAGTTCCCTAGCTAAGCACTCAGCATGCTACTTTTCAGGAGTTTAAATTGATTTTGGGATTCAGTGTTGTTATGATTTTGACTTAGTGAATACAAAGCAAACTGCTTTGGCATCGTGTTGCCCTGTTCAACAGTACCTGGTGTGTTACTTGTCTGTATGAACATCATGGCCTCAGACTCAGTCTTCCATTCGTGTGGCTTCTTAGAAATTTCCCAGTAAACTGTGGGAACACTAGATAACTACATGCTGGATGTGCAGATGGAATGAGGTGCATCAGCTGGAAAATTAGGTAATTTGATGGCTCGCGCTTACTATTGGTGCAGGAGACTATTTAATACCATTTAGGCTTACAGTTATATGGGCCTTGCTGCTGTTTCATATGGATAGCTAACTAGTAGAGCAGTCTGACAAATCTCTGGATTTATTGATGACTGTGGCTGTAGTTCTGGTTTCCATTAAGATTCAGCAAAACCAAGATAGATCCAACAAATGTTCAGTACAGGCTTAACATAGCATCTTTTCAATGGTATCCTTTTAGAAATGAACATGAGTGCCTTATTTTCTTTTAACAGCTATTGATCTGTCCTGCATTACTACATGTGTACAGCATTTGTACCCCAGATCCCTTTGTTCATCTCATTAATTTTTTAATAAGTATGTGGCCCCTTATTCTAACCAGAATGTACCACCTCATGAAGGTTCATTTGCTGAATTCAGTTCATTCTGCATGCCTCTGGTTATCTCCCTTTATTTTATTGCAGTCTTTTTCTGTTTAGCTCCACTGACTTGGTGGTGCTTACCAATTTTTCAATTTAATTCCAGATTCAGGTCCTGAGCCCAAATGTGGACCCAGCATTCATCCTGGAACAACACTTTTGTCTTGTGGTTCTATAAGGTTTGTTTTCCATCCTCTTCAACAGCTATTAGTTATTCCTCGCCTGCCCAGAATTTTTTGCAATAAGAGTTTCAACTCTGTAAGTAATCTTAACTCTGAAATCTTCATCTGTGAGCTTCGATAGTATGTGTGAGGTGTTCAACTCTAAATACCATCACTGATCTGTGATACTGAAGTCAGCACAAACATTCTGACTGACACCACCCTATTCTTGTTTCTTGTTGAGCTAAACCGACAAGGAACGACAGTCTTCAGAACATGAAGCCTGTGACACCCACATCCCATAAGTGAATTTTTTAAAAAACTGCCATGAATATCTGGCAGAACACTGCATCATTTTTTATCTTTAGATAACTGACTTCTGTACAGTGAATCCTTGTATATCTTTTGTATGTAATATCTGAAGATAGTTATTAAATATTTGTTCCACTCTTAGTATTGTGTGATTCTTCCAACTAGCTCTGAGTACTGCAATGCAGTGATAGAACTGGATTGTGTTAGAGTTTTGTGATAGTTAAAATAAATGAAAACTAATGCAGAACCTGCTGTAATTCTTTCATTGACCAGTGTCTGAGCTCAGGAGGGTATCGTCATGACCATTCTCTGGGTTCGGGAGGGTCCTACCATGCTATTAGTTTGGGAGGGTCCCACATTGACCCAGTCAGTGGGTTATGGAGGATGAGTATCTGACAGTCTTGATACGAGGAAGAGTCTGGCATTGACCAGTCTCTGGGTTAGACAGGGACTTAATGTTCTTAGGTGTCTCTCACGTGGATGTGGTTTCTGATTAGGGTGTGTCTCATACTGCCAGGGCTCTGGATCAGGATAAGTCTCACACAGACCAGTTTCTGGGTTCAGGGGTGTCTCTCATCATTTGCTGGATTGAGAACGGTCTCACACTAATCACACTCTGATTTAACAAGTTTCTGCCACTGACTGGTTTCTGAGTCAACAGGTAGCACGCTGGAAGGTCGCAGCAAGCCTGGTAGCATTGGGGGGTGCAGAAGTCTCTGGTATAACCCTTCCTCAGGACTCCGGCATGGTTTCACACAGAGGTAAATACAATGACTGCAGATGCTGGAAACCAGATTCTGGATCAGTGGTGCTGGAAGAGCACAGTAGTTCAGGCAGCATCCGCGGAGCAGGAAAATCAACGTTTCGGGCAAAAGCCCTTCATCAGGAATAAAGGCAGTGAGCCTGAAGCGTGGAGAGAGAGGAGGAAAACTTCTTCAAGGCAGGCATCCTTGCAAGAGGATTCGCAGTAGGGTTAAAATCAACAAGGTAAAAACACTGACTCCACTTCCTACGTGAGGGACGGTCTCTCACTGACCCCACCTCCCCTGCATTTAGGGAGCGTCTCACTGACCACTTTATGGGAGTCCAGCACTGAGCCGGATACTGAGTGACAACGTTGTCCATTGTCACCCCCGCGTCACTATCGTCTGATTCCTGGTTGCTGAGCTGTCCCTTAAACTCACCCGTGTGTACCCGGTCCTGAGTGGGACTGACCCGTGTGTACCTGGTCCTGAGTGGGACTGACCTGTGTATACCCGGTCCTGAGTGGGACTGACCCGTGTGTACCTGGTCCTGAGTGGGAGTGACCTTTGTGTACCCGGTCCTGAGTGGGACTGACCCGTGTATACCCAGTCCTGAGTGGGACTGACCCTTGTCTACCTGGTCCTGAGTGGGACTGACCTGTGTATACCCGGTCCTGAGTGGGACTGACGCGCGTGTACCTGGCCCTGAGTGGGACTGACCCGCGTGTACCCGGTCCTGAGTGGGACTGACCCGCGTGTACCTGGCCCTGAGTGGGACTGACCCGCGTGTACCCGGTCCTGAGTGGGACTGACCCGCGTGTACCCGGTCCTGAGCTGGAAACACCCATGCAGAAGAGAAGGAATCGTGGTCCACGCAAGTGGCAAGTGTTTACCATCTCCTTCACAGTTTCTACTTTCTCAGCTGCTACAGTACTCCTGCTAATACTGGTGTCCTCTTCTCATTCACTCTCAGCATTACCATATGGGATAAAAATGACCCCGCGATTTATCCTCATCCAATAACCAACCACTGGGCCATGTTGAAATGCCAGGTATGATCTCTCTCTCTCTCTCTCTCTATATATATATATTTTTATATATGGGGTGCTGGGTCGGTCATTGCATTAATGGCAGTCTGTGTAGCTCGACCTCTGTTCATGAGGTAACCCTTGCTTACCTCGGGATCTCCTTTTGCTACAGCAATGTAACCTAAAGATCCAATCGAACTAAAACATGAGATATCGATGGGTACAGGATTTTGTACAGCCTGCGGTGTCCTCTGCTTGGATTCTTCCTCTTCCAAGCCGCAAATATGCATAGTCCAGGCCTAAAATAATTTGCAATCATTCCATCAGAAGTTTGAGCTGAGGTAATTACTCTGTGCTTGCCTTTTGAGAGAGAGAAAAAAAACAGACGAAACTTACAGTCTCTATATCCTGACAGGGTTTTGGAATACTGCTCACAAGGTCAACATCCTAAAACTTTTGACTTTGTCCACTCCATTCCAACACCTCCACAACACACCATTATCAAAAGAGTAAGGCCCTGGGGCAAATTAAATTATACCAATTCACAATTGTTCCATCATTAATTGCAGACATTGCTGTTTCACCTGGCTGCCCATCCAATGAATGATAACCTTTATGTCCACTTTTCAGATATAAGTGTTAAAGTTTTCTTTTGTTACCTTTTAACCTTTGCTCCCTTGACCTACTTGTACCTTTTGATTTCATTTGGGACTTGCCCCTTCACCTTGCTAATTTGTCTGGCTTTACTGAAATTGAAACGGGTTGCTGGTTAATATGGGATGGAGTACTTCCCAATTGCCTGTATATTCCTGCTCAGATCTTTATCCTTATTTCTGATCCTTGTAGCCATCCTACTTGTGAATCAAAATACTATGAGCTACTCCCTGGGGCATTGGGGGCTGTGGGAAATGCAAGTACTGCACTGTCAGACCTATTGAATTTCTGATACGACATTACCCTCTCCGCTCTCTCATAGATCCCACAGCACTATTTGAAGAATAGCAGCACATTAATCTCTATGGTCCTGGGTAATATGGACTCCCCCCACCCCAATCAATATCACTAGGGCAAGTGATCTGTCCTTTATCACTTTGCTCTTTCTGGAAGTTTCCTGTGCGCAGGATGGCTGCCAAATATTCTGCATTATAACAGTGACGAGACTTTGCAAGTATTATACATGAAATTGTGAAAGATGCTATACAAATGCAAGGATTTCTGTTCAGCATTTGGCTTCCCAAGATGGAAACTTGATTATTTCTATGAACAGGTAGCCATCATAGCTCCTGTCCTGTTTGAGTTCTGTATGAGATATCCCACACATAATGGGACATTAAAGAGAAGGCATTTGTCACCTTTTGACCAGAGTGTCACAGGATATGGGGCAACAGAAGAGCAATGGTAAGATCATGAACATCTTCAACTGGAGTCCAAATGATCTTGTACTGTAAGGAACTAGGGGTCATAGATATCATAGAATCCCTACAGTGTGGAAGCAGGCCATTCAGCCCATCGGGCCCACACTGGCCCTCCGAAAAGCATCCCATCCAGACCCACCCTATCCCCGATTCCCTACATTAATGCACATAACCTGCACATCTTTGTACTGTGAAAGGAAACCCACGCAGACACAGGGAGAATGCGCAAACTCCACACAGACAGTCACCCAAGTGTGGAATTGAATCCAAGTCTTTGACGCTGAGAGGTGGCAGTGCTAACCAATGAGCCACCATGCCATGGGTCATGGTGAGAGGGTAGGATAGTCCGGCAGGTAATATATTAGTTGGCCACAAAGGTCTTTTCTTTATTCTAACATACAATGTATTGAAGAATGATTAAAATTTTCTGCTTTTACAGGCACCTGGATTGAGCATGAGTGTGCCTGACAGTAAGTGGATCGGAATCAAGTGTGTAACTAACAGACATGGGGAACATTAGTGACTTGTATATTTACAACATCAGTTATCGATAATTAGTGCTGACTGAACAGAGTGGCTGGAGCTAAGGTCCTGGCAAATTAGTGGATTCAGATATTCATATAAATTGTATGGAGTGAATGATCACAGTGAGTTTGGAGTTAATATTTACAGTTGGTGAATTTGGAGTCAGTGATTACAGTCAGGGTGTTTGGAGTCAGTGGTTACATTCGGAGTGTTTAGAGTCAGGGATTACAGGCTGGGTGTTTGGAGTCAGTGATTACAGACGGTGAGTTTGGAGTCAGGGATTACAGTTGGGGTGTTTGGAGTCAGTGGTTACAGACGAGGGGTTTGGAGTCAGTTATTACAGTCGAGGGGTTTGGAGTCAGTGATTACAGTCGAGGGGTTTGGAGTCAGTGATTACAGTCAGGGTGTTTGGAGTCAGTGATTACAGTCAGGGTGTTTGGAGTCAGGGATTACAGTCGGGGTGTTTGGAGTCAGGGATTACAGTCGGTGGGTTTGGAGTCAGTGATTACAGTCGGGGTGTTTGGAGTCAGGGATTATAGTCGGTGGGTTTGGAGTCAGTGATTACAGGCGGGGTGTTTGGAGTCAGTGATTACAGTCGGGGGTTTGGAGTCAGGGATTACAGTTGGGGGGTTTGGAGTCAGGGATTACAGTCGGTGGGTTTGGAGTCAGTGATTACAGTCGGGGTGTTTGGAGTCAGGGATTACAGTCGGTGGGTTTGGAGTCAGTGATTACAGGCGGGGTGTTTGGAGTCAGTGATTACAGGCGGGATGTTTGGAGTCAGTGATTACAGTCGGTGGAATTGAAGTCAGTGATTACAGGCAGGGGGTTTGGAGTGAGTGTTTACAGTCGGTGGGTTTGGAATCAGTGATTACAGTTGGTGGGTTTAGAGTCAGTGATTACAGTCGGTGGGTTTGGAGTCAGTGATTACAGGCAGGGGGTTTGGAGTCAGTGATTACAGGCAGGGTGTTTGGAGTGAGTGTTTACAGTCGGTGGATTTGGAGTCAGTGATTACAGTCGGGGGTTTGGAGTCAGTGATTACAGGCAGGATGTTTGGAGTGAGTGTTTATAGTCGGTGGATTTGGAGTCAGGGATTAATTTGCAAGATTGAAGGCAGCTGGATTTAAAGTCAGTGATTATATTCAATGGGACTAGGTTTACAACTACAGTCTGTGGGTTTGGAGTTGATAATTACTCGTGATTAGATTTACTTAGATTACTTACAGTGTGGAAACAGGCCCTTCAGCCCAACAAGTCCACACCGACCCTCCGAAGAGCAACCCATCCAGACCCATTCCCCTACATTTACCCCTTCACCTAACACTACGGGCAATTTAGCGTGGCCAATTCACCTAACCTGCACATTTCTGGACTGTGGTAGGAAACTGGAGCACCCGGAGGAAACCCACACAGACACATGGAGAACGTGCAAACTCCACACAGACAGTTGCCTGAGGCGGGAATTGAACCCAGGTCTCTGGCGCTGTGAGGCAGCAGTGATAACCATCATGTCACCCATGATGGGACTGGTGTCAGTAATTAGTGTTGGTGGGACCAAAGTCAGTTGTTACAGTCTGAGATAGAGATTAGTGATTATAGTCAGTGACATTTTCGTTGGTGATTACAGACAGTAGGACTGGAGTTGCTAATTACATTCTGTGAATAGACGTTAGTGAGTACTGTCAGTTGGATTTACCTGGTGATCACAGTCAGTGAGAGGTGCAGCTGTAGTAGTAGTATATTTAGCTGTAATATATGCTGTGGAATTAGCTTCCGGTACATCAAACCACTTACCGAAATTGAGTTAAGTTTTGACTTGAAGTAGAAACATAAAAAATAGCAGCAGCAGGCCATTCGGTCCATCAAGCCCAGTCTGCCATTCATCGTGATCATGGTTGATCCTTGCAACGCCATATTTCGATACTCACCCTATACCCCCCTTAACACTTTCAGCATCTAGAAGTCCAACCATTCCTTTTGAAATATACTCTGTGACCTGACCTCCACAGCCTTCAGTGGGAGAGAATTCCAATGATTCATCACCCTCTGAACGAAGAAATGTCTTCTAATCTCAGTCCAAATTGTCCTACCCTTATATCCTGACACCACGACTCCTTGTTCTGGACACTCTCCCTGCCAGTGGAAACATCAGATCTTTAATCGGTCTGTCCAGGTGTGTCAGAATTTTATAGGTTTCAATGAGGTCTCCTCTCATTCTCGGTCAGAAGGACCTTGTGCATATATACCAGTCTCTTAGGGTAATGGGACAGCTGGATAAAATGGTTAAGAAAATGTATGGCACACTTGCTTTTAATAGCTGAGGCACGAAATTAAAGAACAGGCTATGGTGGAACTGTAAAAAGTGCTGTCCAGGTCAAAGGTAGAGGCTTGTGTGCAATTCTGGAGTTAGAGGAGGATGTGACAGCATTGGAGAGGGTGCAGGTTTACCAGGATGTTGCTGAGTTGGAGAGTTTCAGTTCTGAAGAGAAATTGGACAGATTTTCTTAGAGCAGAGGAGATTGAGAGGGGACATCATTGAGATGTATAAAACTATGAGGGGCACAGATAGAGTAGACAGGAAGGAACTTTTCCCTTTGATGAAGGAATCAGTGGCCAGGGCTCGTTAATTGAAGGTTTAGAGAGGATTTGAGGAAACATTCTTTTTTTAATTCAGAGGGTGGTGGGAATCTGGACCTCCCTGCCTGTAAGGGTGGTAGTAGCAGAAACACCCATAACATTTAACGTTTTGTTGTGCACTTGCCAAGCCATACAGGTTATGGGCCAAATCCTGAAAAAATGGGTCTGGAACATCTAGGTGGTCGGTTTCTGACCGACGCAGACTTGATGGGTTGAAGGACCTTTTCCTGTGCTATAGATCTCAATGACATTCTTCTAAACACCAGGGAATATAGGCCCACTTGACCCAGTCTCTGCTCATACCACAAGTGGAGCACCCTGGGAATCAGCCTGGTGAATATTTGCTGCATTCCCTCTATGGCAAGTAGGTGAGGAGACCAAATGCAGTCCTCCATGTGTGGTCTCACAAAGGGTCTCTACTTGCTTGCTCTTGTACCCAAAGCCTCTTGCAATGAAACACCAACTTACATTTACCTTTCTACTGCTTGCTGTGCCTGCACTATTGCTTTCGATGACTGGTGTACAAGGACACCCAAATTCCTTTGTACGTCAATATTTTTCAATCTGTTAGTATTTAAGTAATACTCTGCAGTTCAGTTTTTCCTACTGAAGGGAACAACTTCATACTTATCTATGCTATACTGCATCTACCACACTCCCACATTTATTGTATGAGCAGCAAGCTTGGATATATATTAAATTTGATTCCTTTATCCAGATTGTTGATATCTATATTACAAATAGCTGAGGCACAAGCACCGATCCCTGTGATGAACCACTAATCACTCCCATCCCCTTTGAAGCATCCCATTTTTTTCCTGTTGTTACACGTGTTTCCTATCTGCTAACCAAGTTGTACTGAGTGCCAGCATATTACTCCAACACCACATGCTTTGATTTTGCTCACTAAGCTCTTACGTGGGACTTTATTGAAAGCTTGCTGAAAATTCACATACACGGCCCAGTGGTTAGCACTGCTGCCTCACAGTGCCAGAGACCCAGGTTCAATTCCCGTGTCAGGCGACTGACTGTGTGGAGTTTGCACATTCTCCCTGTGTCTGCGTGGGTTTCCTCCCACAGTCCAAAAATGTGCAGGTCAGGTGAATTGGCCATGCTAAATTGCCCGTAGTGTTAGGTGAAGGGGTAAATGTAGGGGAATGGGTGGGTTGCGCTTCGGCGGGTCGGTGTGGACTTGTTGGGCCGAAGGGCCTGTTTCCACACTGTAAGTAATCTAATCTAAACCACATCTATCGGTTCTCCTTTACCTATTCCCCTTGTTACATCCTTAAACACTGTAGGTTTGTCAAACACAACTTTCTTTTCATTAATCTATGTTGTCTTTGAGTAATCCCTCTGTTATTTTGTAAACGTCCGATTGTTGCATCCTTTATAATAGACTCTAGCGTTTCCCTATTACTGATGTTAAGCTAAGCAGTCCATAATTCCCAGTCTGCTCCTTCTCTGTTTTTATTTAAACCGTCTGGTTACATTTGCCACCCTCTAACCTGCCAGGAACTGTTCCTGAAACTACTGAAGTTTGGAAAATGACAACCAATGTATCCACCATTTCCATGGCCACCTTCCCTTTAATACGCTGGGCTGTAGATAACGGAATGGAACCTGGGAGCATGGATTACAGGCTTTGTGCATGATCTGTCACCTCTGAATAACCCAGGTCTTTGTGTCTCACCGCTGTTTAGACGCACTGCCCTATTTTAAAGAATCGATGGCCCGCTTCCGTTGCAATGGCTGTTTGAGCAGTGTCGCGATGTCTAGGATTACTGACTATCTGAAGGATGAGTTCAGTGAGATGAAGCCAGGTATGCCTCAGTTACAAATGGTTTTCAATGTTTGTATACACTTCAGGTTGTACAGAGATACTAATGAGCCATATTTTCCTTCCTGCCAAATGGGTAGGTGCCTATCCAGCCACTAAGCCTAGGATTCCTCGTCAATTTGCAAACCCATATGAAGAGATGAAGCTAAGCAGCTTTAGATATTGGATAGAGGGTGACACCTGTGGCAATCTTTGTAAGTATTTGCAATCTTAACAATAGGTAACAGTACAAATGGCATCCCAGCCACAGTGGGCATTATGGCCACGTCATATACGCCAGGAAGATCCCAACCTTAACCTGCTGGTCTCAGCCTGGCTGTTGAACTGGTCTGAGTTCCTCCCAGTTGGATGGTTCATGAACTGCACTAGGGCGCCCCCTTGTGCCTGACCATTGGGGTGTGAGTAAAAAATGAGGTCTGCAGATGCTGGAGATCACAGCTGCAAATGTGTTGCTGGTCAAAGCACAGCAGGTTAGGCAGCATCTCAGGAATAGAGAATTCGACGTTTCGAGCATAAGCCCTTCATCAGGAATAAGAGAGAGAGAGCCAAGCCGGCTGAGATAAAAGGTAGGGAGGAGGGACTAGGGGGAGGGGCGATGGAGGTGGGATAGGTGGAAGGAGGTCTGAAGAGCTTCTGTGCAGAGGAGATGACCTGGGGGGTGCAGTGAGGGAGGGACTCACTGAAATCCTTGTAGAGGGAGGAAGAGAGCTTCTTCAAGGAAGGCATCCTTGTAAGAGGATTCGCAGTAGGTTAAAATCTTCGAGTAAAAAATGAGGTCTGCAGATGCTGGAGATCACAGCTGCAAATGTGTTGCTGGTCAAAGCACAGCAGGTTAGGCAGCATCTCAGGAATAGAGAATTCGACGTTTCGAGCATAAGCCCTTCATCAGGAATAAGAGAGAGAGAGCCAAGCCGGCTGAGATAAAAGGTAGGGAGGAGGGACTAGGGGGAGGGGCGATGGAGGTGGGATAGGTGGAAGGAGGTCTGAAGAGCTTCTGTGCAGAGGAGATGACCTGGGGGGTGCAGTGAGGGAGGGACTCACTGAAATCCTTGTAGAGGGAGGAAGAGAGCTTCTTCAAGGAAGGCATCCTTGTAAGAGGATTCGCAGTAGGTTAAAATCTTCGAGTAAAAAATGAGGTCTGCAGATGCTGGAGATCACAGCTGCAAATGTGTTGCACAATATTCGCTTGTTATTGCTTACAGCTGGTATTAAGGTCAGAGGGTGGACTATTGTCTCTTAAATACAACCATAACGAGAGAAAATCTGATCAATGATTAGGAGGGAGGCTTCTTCACTGCTAATAATGTGACAATTCCAAATTCTTTAATCATCCTCATGTAACTGCCACATTCTGTCCTTACAGGTCCAATGGTACGGAATAAAACTATGACATGGTGAAAGTCAATAACCTCTAGCCTGTGAGCATCCTGTCTCTTCTCTGTATATTTCCGTTTGGATGGTTTCAACAGTTTGCTTCATTTTAGCACAATTTTTCCATCAAGTCTTATGCATTTTGAATAAACCATGTTAATGAAGAGGATTCAAGTTGTCATTTGACAAGGAGGCAGGGTGACTACATACTGAACCTCCTGGCTCTCTCGCTTTCTTTGATACTGTCAAGTTTAAAGTTATCAACCAGCCTCCACTTTTCCATGCTCCAGTTAGCATAAACCTGGGAGAAACAAGAACCTACATTTGTGTGGCATGTCATTACACCTACTGTGATGTAGTCACACTCAGAGCTCTCTCTCACTCATAGATGGAACAGAGATAAGTGATGAGTTATTATCTTGTTAACACCACTGGTGAAGAGAGAACGACCAAGTCTTTGAAATGTCAGGGAATCACTTACATTCATCTGAGTATATAGGGCATTTAACTCAAAATCAACGCATTTCACAATTGCAGCACATCCTCACTGAAAACAATATATTAAAAGACATCAACTCAAATTTCCAAAAATTCACAAACCAGGAGGGTCCTGTTGCATGGAGGGATTGGAATTTCACACCAGTATATCCTGGGATCAGTGTGTGAATTTCTAGTGTATCCCAGAATCAGGCTGTGTGAATTCCCAGTATATGTTAGGATCCTAGAGGGCTATTTAGTCATAGCGGTAATGTTCCTACCTTTGAGCCAAAGAGGGTCAGGTTCAAGTCCCAGAGTTTGTAGATTTCCAGCTTAAAGTGGGATTAGTGAATGTGAATTCCTGGTGTGTGTTGGGATTGAGGTGTTTGAATTCACTAGTGTAGAACTGGACAGGGGGCTGTATAATAGAGTCATACAGCATGGAAACAGGCCCTGCGTTCCAACTTGTCCATGCTGACCAGATTTCCTAAACTGAACTATTCCCATTTGCCTTTGCTTGGTGCATATTCCCTCTAAACCTTTCCTATTCATGTACCTGTCCAATGTCTTTTAAATGTTGTAACTGCACTCACCTCTACCACTTCATCTGGCAGCTCATTCCATACATGCACCACCCTCTGTGTGAAAAAGTTACCCCTTAGGTCCCTTTTAAAACAGGCAAAATTCTTTATGGGAGTGTAACCTTGGAGGCACTGTGGTCTGTATAAGATGAAGGTTGAAGGAATAGCCATGCATAGGAGTTTGGGAACAGAGATAGATTAGTTGCTAATTGAAGTCACAAAGTGTGTGGAAGATGTTCATTTAATTTCACCAATGCAAGTGCTGAAGAACTAAGAATGTTGAGTTTTGAAGTACATTTGGATGATAGTATGGAGAGTAAGTGCTCAAGAAAGATTAGGGTAAGCTGAGGCCTGAAGAGCTTTATGTCCAGAGCAGTTTGATTGATGGATGATGCAGGGTGCCTGGAAAGAAAGGGCAACTTTGATGTTGGGAAACCATTTATCATTGGGGAGGCTGGAACTCTGTCAGTCCAGGAAACTGGGGAAGCAAAGGCAGGGGCAGACAGAGGAAAACAAAACAGGCAAAACATGGCTACATAGAAGGCGGCAGAGAAAAGTGACTGTTGCAAAAACACAGAGATATTAATGGGACAGGAGGAGGCTGGTGACCAATGGATAAAGAACCCTGATTACATTGTAAATATTGTAGTATAATGTAAACCTTATCAAAGGCAGCCATGAGTGTCATTGTATTCGCAAGAGGAGACATATAGCCACATTGATCTTAACAATTCCAAATCGTAACACTACATTACTTTAAAGGATGCACACATAGATGACTGTTGTTCAGTTTTGCCCTAACTCTCTCATTGTTGCATGATGTGAGTGACAGGTGGGGCTGCTGGAAGGTGAGTGGGAAGCATCTTGGTCTTCTTACATTTGACAGCAACTGTCACTACATAGGACATGCACGATCTATACAAACCTATCCAAACATCCAGTGACCAGATTTAATGACTGGACTTGAACAACAGACCTCAGCAATTTTAGCCCATTGTCTGTGCTGGCTCTTTCCTGGATTAATACAACAGCCCCGTGTTCTCTATAGTGCTCTGCGTTAGTCTGTGACAAAGTATTCCACAAACAATCCTGTACAGGCCAAGCTCTCTGAAATCCTTTGTTTTCTTAGTGATCATTTCAAACTGAAGTCTCCTTCAGACTCCCCAAAGGAATTAGCTCTCCCTCATTAAGGGATTGCTATTTAAAAAGCTTCCTTTGAATTTCTTTGCATTCTTTGTTTCAGCGAAATCAATTCCGGGATCCCAAGTACAAAGTCCCAATTTATAAAACTCAAAAGGGTGTCAGAGTTCACCCTGGCTGGTGGGGAGAGAATCTAGAATTTTGGGACAGTTTCAGAGTACAGAATGAGGCAAGCCACTTACGACTGAGATAAGGAGAAACTTCTTCACTCAGACGGTAGTAAATCTATGAAGCTTTCTGCCCAAGAGGGATGTTCAGGCTCAGTTATTGAGCATGATCAAGACAGAGATTGACACACCACGTGGAGAAAGTGAGGACCGCAGATGCTGGGGAGTCCGAGTCGAAAAGTGTGGTGCTGGAAAAGCACATCAGGTCAGGCAGCATCCGAGGAACAGCATCAATAAAAGCCATGGATGTAGGACAGTGCAAAGCTGGAGGGCCAAGATTTAAGGTGAGAGGGGTAAGATTTAAAAGGGACCTGAGGGGTACCTTTCCACACAGAGGGTGGTGCATATTTGGAAGGAGCTGCTAGAGCAAGTGATAGATGCAGGTATAAGTACAACATTTAAAAGCTATTTGGATACAGTTCATGTACAGTAATGGTTTAGAGGGATATGGGCTAAATGCAGGCAAATATAACTAGTTAAGTTTGGGATACCTGGTCAGCATGGACAAGTTGGACCGAAGGATCTGTTTCTGTGCTGTATAACTCGATGACTCTACAGTCTAACTAAGACTTTGTATGACTGAAATGTATCTTCTACCTGGTCCCTCACAAATTTTCTTGGACTTCCACTGTTTATAATTTTTTCACCAGTTAGAAAGTAATCTGCTTTATTTAGCTCCAAAGTAGAATTGCCTTCTATTTACTAACATTAAAATCCACTACACTGTTTTGTCTATTTACTTAATCCATCAACCAATCTTCACATCTTTATATCGCCATCTACATTATTTACAATGTTGTCTAACTTTGTATTATCAGCAATCCTATTGTCTAAGATGTTCATAAAAAATTGTGAATAGTTCCTAGTAATATCCTACCAATCATTCCTACAATGTGTCCTGTGATTCAGCCATTTTCAAACCAGGCCAACAATTTGTTTTCAGTTACATTAACTTCAATGTTACCCAATAGTGCTTTGAGGGTTTTTAATCAATGCTTTTTGGAACCCTATATAAATAACACCATTAAATATTCTCCTGTTCGCTACCTTAACCATCTCTTCAAACTTTAATCTGATTCTGTACAAATCCTGCTGGATCTGTCTGATCATTTCAGCAGCTGTTTCATATTCCATCGTTTCAAATGGTATTAACTTGATCAGATTATGATCACTATGAGATAAACGTTCTGATGCTGTTAACTAAATCTGGCTCATTATTAAATCTAATGTGGCCATGTCCCTGTTGATTATAGGGCACATTACATGATTACTCACTACCATTTTGAAATAAGCCAGTCAGCTCATCCCAATTTATATGAAATTTAAAGTGTTCAAGTAATAAAACCTCACAGCTTTTACTACATTTTTTAAAAATCCTTGCAGTAATAAAATCGTACACTTCATAGCTCTTCACAGCACATCCATGTCCAACCCCACCCCCGTCTTAAATCTTACTTCTTTATTATACCAAGAGTCTACATGCCATTATTACTAATCATTTTTTCTTTTACCATTTAAACAATTCCTCCTTCATCATTAAGAGTTAATCCACCCTCTACCATTTCCCTATCCCATAGTCTATATAACCAGATTTAATCTGTTCCAATTCCACACATTGTCTCAGTACTGACAATCAACATCCCACCTGAATTTAGGCCTGCAATTCTTTTAGTTTGTTCCTATAAAGAATGTTTATGTGGGACACACTTTTCACTTTGTTTTATTCATGCAGTTCTTATTTCTCTTCCGGTTTAATTATTTTACCTGTTTTAGTTTCCCTTTACCTGAATCCCTGAAGCAGTACTCCTGACTGTTCCTCTACTCTCTTCCTTTCCATGTGTTTTTTGAACTATAATTGATACTGTCTTCCCCAGCTGAGCCCTCCACCTCACACTCTCCACCTTCAATTCTCCCGTTTCGTCAGGTTCCTGCTCATTGGAGCCTGTCCTGGCAGTATAAAGGAAGTGAACAGTTCAATGAAGAAATTAAGGTGCCTATTTAATGAAAATAAGATGTACGATAAACAGAAGAACTAATGAGAAAACACTCCAGAAACGCACAGGATTTTTAGGGACCTTGCGTGCTGGCAAATACCTGTAAGGTTAAAAAAAGAACAGTGAAGCCCACTCATTCATAGAGTAAGAGTTTTAAACACAATGATGAGCCTTATTTAAAATAAAGGTTTTGCAGGGATTTAACAAACAATTGAAGAGAATTGCCTGAGACACAAATCTAAGCCCTTGAAAGGCAACACACACACGCGTACTGACAGAGAGACATAGGCCAGCCATCTTCAGATATCAAAGTGTCAAGTTTACCACCAACTTCCTTTGAATGTTGAGACAAGGTTACTCTAACGAAATTATACTGGATCGCGACTAGTTTTCGTTAAACATGATTTGCTTGAATACCTAAAAGAATTGTTAACGCGGATTTAAATATGAATATATTCAAAAATAGAAAAGTCGTGTTATAATGATTTTTAATATTCTATGACACATTCCATTAAAACTAATTCCTGCAATAAATATTCATAAGAAAATATATTTAAAAAATTGAAGTCTTATATCCTCACAAACCAGATACCAACATCCGAGAATTCTTAAAAAAAACAGAAATTGCTGGAGAAACTCAGCAGTTCTGGCAGCATCTATATAGTTCTCTGTTGTTTCTTTCATAAATATTGGGGAGACATTCACATCTGCACGAATTGTTCCAGGACTTACAGAATTTTGGAAGAGAATGACCAACACACCAACTATCTGCAGCCACCTCCTTCAACTTGCTGGGATGTAAACCCTCAGATACTGAGGATTTATCAACTTGCAACCCCATTAATTCTCAATAATACAAATTTCCTTCAACTCCTCATACTCCCTAGTCACTTGAATCTCCAATTCTGAGAGTTTTTTTGTATTTTCTTCATTGAAAACAGACACAAAGTAGTTACTTGGCTTCTCTGCCATTTCTCTATTCCCCGTTATAAAGTCTCTTGACTCTGCTTGAAATAGACCCTTCTGGTCTCAGCCAAACATTTCTTTTTTATACATCGAGAAGCTTTTACACTCCATTTTAAAAAAAGTTTTGCTCGATTGCTTTATTATTCTATTTTCCTTTTTCTCATCTGCTTCTTGGTCCCCTACTGTGTTCTAAAAGCTCTCAATCATCAGATTTACTATTATTTCAGGTAACATTATAAGCTTTTCCTTTTAATCTTATACAATCTTTAACTTCTTTCATGAGCTTTTTCCAGCGTTTGCATTTTGAAACCAATGTATTATTGCTATAAGCCATGCAGAAGTTACTTAAAGACTCTCCATTGCTTATGTAAAGTTATGCCTTTTAACATATTTTCCCAACCACCTCAACCAAATTGGTCTCTCTTGCCTTTATAATTTCCCTGATTCAAATGTAACATCCTTGCTTCAGATTGCACAACTCATTTTCAGATATAATGTAAAATTCTACCATATTGTGGTCACTCATCCTGAAACGTTCTTTTAGAATGGAATTGTTAATTCAGGCATTTTTATTACAGAGTACAAAATCTAAAGTAGCCTGTCCTTTAGTTGGCTTGTCAGCATATTGTTCTGTGAAACCATCCCTGACACACAGGTCATTCTGCAATAACGTGCGTTTCGTCCACACAAATTCGCTGTAATGTGATCGACGAATAGGGGACGGTGATTCTGTAGCACAAACTTTTAAAACATACATTGGCTGTAGCACGATTGCATCCCCAATACTTTAAGTGTTGTTTGTATTGCACGTTTCTTATATAGTGCAGGGTCACTTGGGAACGTGACTATTGTGCTACAGAAGAAATGACTGTACTCCAGAAACTTGTCCTCCACATTTCTAGTGCTTAGTTTGTTTACCCAGAGAATATTTGCAGATTGAAGTCACCCACGATCAATAAATGTTGTTCATGCTACAGGCATCTCTCGTGACCTGATTGACAAACATGCCCCACATTAATGTTTGGTGGCCGATAAATAACTCCAAACAACGTCTGCAGCTTCTTGCTTCTTCTTAATGCCAACAGATTCGAACATGTTGCTCTTCCAATCTGAGACCCTCCCTTACTAATGTACTGATCCCATCATTTATGTAAATCCACCTCCTTTCCCTTCTTGCCTGTCCTTCCTAAACATCAAATATCATTAAGGATTCAGATCCTAGTCCTGGTCACCATTATAGCTATGTTTGTGTAATAGCAATTAGATCATATCTGTTTATATGTACCTTGTTGTGAATGCTGCGTGCATTTAGATAGGGTGCCCTTAACGTTATCTTTTCCACACTGTTCTGCATTTGAATGTACGTATGTTTAGTTTTACTTCTCTTGTTTTCCAGTTTCCCCAGCAGCTTTTCTACTTCTGTTACCAACTTTACTTCCTTCCAATATGGGTTATCCTGCAGCTTCCCATTCCCCTGACAATCTAGTTTAAACCCACTTCAACAGCACAAGCAAATCTTCTTGAGGATGCCCCAATGTCTAAACCATCCAATACCCTCCCTCCTACATTCATTCTCTCGTTTCATGTTCAACTGACCAATGCTTGTGTCCTGATGCTGACAAGCACATGGCACTGGGTGAAATCATGAGGTTATTGTGCGAGGTGGCGCTTTTTAATTGCTTTTCCAACTCCCTAAAATCTGCTATCGGGGCCTCAGCCCTCTTGTTACCTGTACATTTGGTACCAAAGTGGACCATGACATTTGGTCAACCCTCTTTCCCCTGAAGGATCTCCTCAGTTGCTCCGTGACATCTTTGACATTGGCATCAGGGAGGCAATCCACTACACTGAAGTCATGTATAATGCCACAGAACGTTTTGTCTGATCTCATAATGTTTATCTCTCAGAAAGCTTCTCCTCATAGAACGGGCAAAGACCTGGCAGATGCCATTTAATGTCTTTCTCAAAGTCTTTCACAATCCTCTTTGTAACTTGCTGAACTCCCTGTGAACTGACTTTGCCAATGTGCCTCCTATATCCAAAATAACTCAACAATTGTGGGCGGCACGGTGGCATGTGGGCGGCACGGTGGCACAGTGGTTAGCACTGCTGCCTCACAGCGCCTGTAGACCCGGGTTCAATTCCCGACTCAGGCGACTGACTGTGTGGAGTTTGCATGTTCTCCCCGTGTCTGCGTGGGTTTCCTCCGGGTGCTCCGGTTTCCTCCCACAGTCACAAAGATGTGCGGGTCAGGTGAATTGGCCATGCTAAATTGCCCGTAGTGTTAGGCAAGGGGTAAATGTAGGGGAATGGGTGGGTTGCGCTTCGGCGGGTCGGTGTGGACTTGTTGGGCCGAAGGGCCTGTTTCCACACTGTAAGTCTAATCTAATCTAATGGATACACCAAAAGCTAAAGTAGATTTGTGAGTTAAATCACCAACTGTTTTTCAAGGCTTTTTTTCCTCCCAGATTTTTGTTTGGTTTTAGGATGTTAAATAAAATTTCTGAATCTGGTGGAATGAATGTTGGTCCTGCTTTGGGGAATAGAGTTGAAAGAGTTGTCCAATGCTTTCACATGACCATAAGATGCAAGAGCAATATAGGCCATTCAGCCCATCGAGTTTGCTCCGCCATCTAATTATGGCTGATCTGATAATCCTCAACTCTACTCTCCATAACCCTTGATTCCCTTACAGAATAAAAGTCTATCTTAACTTTAAATATACTTAATGACCCAGTTTCAACAGCCCTCTGTAATAAAGCATTCTATACATGCACTATCCTCAGGGAAGAAATTCCACCATATCTCGTTCTTAAATGTGTAACCCCTTATTCTGAGATTATACCTTCTGGTACTCAAGGGGAAACAGCCTGTATCGACCCTATCAAGTCCCCTAAGAATTGTGTAGGTTTCAATAAAGCCTCCTTTCATTATTCTATATTCCAACAAGTGTAGGCCCACTCTACTCAACCGCTCCTCCTAAGGCCGTCCCCTCCATACCTGGTATCAGCCTTAGTGAACTTTCTCTGAGCTACCTCCAATGGCAGATCGTTTCTTAGATAAGGGGCCCAGACTGTTCACAGTATTCCAGCTATGACCTGACTAGCATCTTGTACAATTTGATCAAAAACCTCCTTACTTTTTATAACTCCACTCTCTTAGAAATATGCAATGGGCCCGCCTTTCAATTTTCCTTTCATTTGGAGGGGTCGCTAAGTGAATTTCAGACAGATAAGATTTGTCACAACAGTAAACATAAATTTTGAAATGATAAATTCCACACCAGTAAATTGACAATTTGCATCAGTTATTGATTTTAAAAAAAACTTTTAAGGAAGTATCAAGTAGCCGAGCTAACTCATAAAACATCTTTTGGCCCTTTTGGGTAAAAAGGGAGGCACGGTGAAAAATAACAATGCCTCAAGTTCTGAAGTGTGAAGCCAGGGGGTGTTCTGAGGAGTTAGGTTTAATCAACACTGATCTTAACTCATCTCTGGTGGTTTATGTTCCGAGCTGTAAGTATTTTTGCTTTTCAGCCGAGAGTTTTCTCCTCTCCCAGTGCGCTTTGCGAAGTCAAGAGGAGGGGGAGAATGGGACTGTGTCTCAGTCTGACTCTCACACCCACTTAGACAGAGCACCCATCCTCTCACCCACACACATCCAGGAGGCTTACTAATACAATCAGTGCAAAGCAGTGCAGGATGGCTTTGAACGTACCAACGGGCACTTCCTCCCACCTGGTCCGACAGTTCACCTTGCCCTTACACTGTTCCTCGTCACCATCCTGTCTCCTCCCCAACTCTTGGGTATGGACTCGGTTTCCCCAGCCCCCAACTCTCATTCCCTTTCTCAAACAGATGCCCCCCACCTCCCCAGCAATCCTCGGCCTGTAGACCTGCTGCTGTGGTTCCAGGCCTAGAACTGCTCCTCCAAGTACTGACTGCTTCCCTCACCATTGAGCTTATCAACAGTAAACACCAGACAGAACTGACCTCTAATTGAAGGAGTCGTACCTTGTAAAGTCTTCCAGTTACACTTACCTATATTTTAAATAGCAGCTCAGTAGGCCCCACAGGATACATCAGTGGGCCACTGGCTGCCTGTTGGACAAGCCTGTGTCAGAATCTGAAGGGACTGTGTAAAAAACACACTGATCTTAGATATTGCGCCTGAAGTTAGTCAGTGGTTCACACCTGTACCTTACTGAAATACGGTTCACAATAAAGTGCAAACATATGAAGGAAATATTTAAAATCCACCATGGAGTGTAGAGCAAAATAAATTGTGACTGCACGAGAGGGTGTGCAGACCAGATTCACCAGGATGTTGCCCTAGGATGGAGCTCTTCAGCTACGGAGCCGAGGCTGGATAGTCTTGGGTTGTTTTCTTTAGAGCAGAGAGGTTTGGGCAGGGGAAGGGGGAAACCTCACTGAGGTGTATAAGATTATGAGGATCATGGACAAGGTAAATCGAACGCATCATCTCCCCTTCAAGTACTGACTTGAGGGAAGCAGTCAATAGTGGAGGTGGGGGTGGAATCATTTTAAGGTAGAGGGCAGAAGATTCAGAGGGGATTGGAGAACAATCTTCTTCACCCGAGGATAATCTGGGCTGGAGGGTAGTTGAGGTCGGAAATGTCACAACCTTTACAAAAAGGTACTTAGGTGAGCACTTGGAATGTCATAGTATTCAAGGCTATGGTCAAGTGCTGGAAAGTGAGAGTTGTGTAGATTTAGGAGTTTGGTCAAGGCAGACTCGATATGATTCCATGACATTTATCATTCTGTATCTTGGGGAGGAAATGACAAGGTTACATGCATATTTTGTACAAGTACCTAATATTTCCAGTATTATACCTGAGAGATCATATGGAGACTGCAATCAGGTCAGGGCCACAGTTGAACCAATGCAAGCAGGAAGTAATACCATGGGAGATCTAGTTTCTGGTGAACAGTAATCACCTTACCAAGTGCACAGGACGTTGGTGAAGCCTCTTCTGGAGTACTGTGTGTAGTTCTGGTCACCCTGCTATTGGAAGGATATTTATTAAATTGGATAGGGTTCAGAAAAGATTTATGAGGCTGTTGCTGGGACTGGAAAGTTTGCACTGTGAAAAGAGGCCGGGACTTCTTTCACCGGAGTGCAAGAGGCTGAGGGGTGACCTTATGGAAGTTTATAAAATCATGAGGGGCATAGATAAAGTGAATGGGAAAGGTCTTTTCCCTAAGGTTGGGGAGATCAAAAGTAGGGGGGCATATTTTTAAGGTGAGAGGAGAAAGTTTTAAAAAGGACATGAGAGGCAACTTGTTTTACAGCGGGTGACGCATACGTGGAATGAACTGCACGAGGAAGTGGTGGATGCAGGTACAGTTACAATAATTAAAAGACATTTGGGTAAGTACATGAAAGGAGGGATATGGGCCAAATGCAGGTAAGTAGGACTAATTTGACTTGGGAACATTGTTGGCATGGACTGGTTGGACCGAAGAGTCTATTTCCATTCTGCATGACTCTATGACATCAACACAACGTAATCTCACCAAATGACGTTTCTGTTCCAACTACAACAATTACCTACATTTAATCCAGGTTGGTTTCAACTGATCACTGACTACACCCGACATTTTTTTTTAAAAAGTGCTCTTTAATTTGAACTCTCAATTAATTCAAAATCGGAATTGTTACCCTCTGAATAAATAGGGCTTTATTCCACAGTTCTGGTTTATCCATCACAGGTCAAGCAACCTAGTTCCTTCAGGTAGTCAGTCAGTGGCCAGACGTGTAACAGTGGTCCTTTAGCAAATCCCCAATATAAATGCACTTCCAAAGACAACAGGGAATTCAGAGGAAAGTTTGAATTTGGATGGTGCACAGCGGAGAAACGATAAAATGGAGCACACTCGGACTGTTTATAGAATGACGAACAAGGCTGTAGATCCCATGTATTCAGTACTGTCCTGCTTGCAAGCATCGAACACTGCTGGGAAGAGCACACAGATTCTGTCTGGGGTTGGTTCATTGTTAGAAGGCAGCTGCTTCATACCAGTGACCCCACTTTTGACTGATCCCATGCAAGGTTTTGGTGGACTGTCGACTGCTCAACGTTTCAAACCAAACTGGAAGTTAGTGTAATTATCTGGCATCCCAGTCCAGTGTCAGTAAAGGGGATGCACAGCTCCACCAGCCGATTCCAGCATGCACAACCTCAGTAAAAAGAGCTGCTGCTAGCCCATCTTGCAGGGATGGGTGGGTCCGATGCTGAAGGGCACGGGTGCCAGGGTGCAAACGGGGCTGCAAGCGTCACTGTCGCTTGGCTTTGTACGGCCGGGAACGTTTCCGCCGGTCTGGCTTGCGCTGTTTGTGCAGGCGCCCGATGCTGACGCCCTGTCTCCTCCTCACCGAGATGTTTTGCTCCACAAGGCTGGCCAGCATTCCTGGTGGGAAATTGAGACAGCGGTGATCAATAACTCAGGGATCCATTCGACTGGAATTCATCTTGGGGAATGGTGACCAAGTAACTTTTAAGAGTGCGACCCTGTGGGTTGGCCACATGGTTCATGTGGGGAAAACAATCACCCAGTCTACCCACACAATATCAACCTTGAGCAATACTAACATCAAATTCCACAGGAAATGTCCAGTTGGGAAAGGATGAGGAACTTATGAGGGGTGGCTTCTGTTTGAAGTATTGGACATTCTTCTTTTGATCTACACTCTCCCCACATAAGCTGAGCTGCTAATACAGCATTGCCCACAGAGGATTTGAGTGGTTTTGACCGACTCAAAGGCCCTGTCAACAAGTTTCTTAATCACAATATTTCATGTCCAACAACATTTATGGTTTGGGATTGTTGAAGTAATACTGCCCTCTCCAGGGTTTCCTGCTGTTAAAATTCTGCGCTCATTATGAAAATGGATTTTAGCACTGCCTATTTTAAAAAACTACAGAGCTAATAGTTCTGACTGAGTATGGGGCAAGGTTGGATTAGGAGCAAGTAACACTCTCACTATGAGGTCGCACTCCAACAGGTGGAGAAAGATGACTCAATACGTTGGTTAACTTTAAGGCACAGCTTTTATTAATCCCCAATGCATGTTTAAACCAGAGTTTAGTTCCATTAGGTGCCACCTTGAAGGGTGCAAAGATGTCGAGATGGCAACATGCCAGACTCTTGTATACAGAAATCAGCAGGTCAGGCTAAAACTAACCATGACTGGTAATTAGTAGCAAAGTTCTTCCCTATTGGTAAAGTCCTCAAACAGACTCAAGGTTTTGACAAACAGTGCCTTACCTTCTTGAGACAGCATAGAGATGAAAGTACAGATGAACTCATCATAATTGTGGGTTCTTCGCTGGTCATCAATCTGGTTAAAAGTAGCACAAAACATGGTCACTGAGAAACTGTTCTTAAAACATACGTGAAACAAACAATTAAGTGACAATTTAATACTCGATGCCCAGCAGCAACATTTTACCGAATAGATGTCGATTGTTACTGCTCAGCTGTTGACCCAATGCTTCAAAGATTATTTTCCTTCTTCAGTTTTTCTCCTCTCATTGAAGTCAAGGAGGATGAGAAAAACAGCTCACAGCCTTGTTCCCTTTAGACTTCAACCAAGATCAAATTTGGGCAGGGATCCAAAATGGGCAGCTGATTTGCTACCAGCCATTCTGCATTGTTGCTGAAGTCAAAGATCATTCCCAGTGACTCACATTGGATTGCAGGTCAAGAATGCATCTTATTCAGAGGTAAATGCAAAACATGTGAAGTTTGAGACTGAGTGACTGACAGTATCAATTCCTTGCACTGTATTCATTCAGTGAGAGTAGATTAAATTCCCTACAGAATGGAAACAGGCTATTCGGCCCAACAAGTCCACACTGACCCTTTGAAGAGTAACCCACCCAGACCCATTCCTACATTTCCCTTTGACTATGCACCTAACACTACGGGCAATTTAGCATGGCCAATTCACCTAACCTGCACATCTTTGGTCTGTGGGAGGAAACTGGAGCACCCAGAGGAAACCCACGCAGACACGAGGAGAATGTGCAAACTCCACACAGTCAGTTGCCTGAGGCTGGAATCTAACCCGGGTCCCTGACGCTGTGGGACAGCAGTGCTAACCACTGAGCCACCGTGCTACCCCAGTGAGAGAACATTACAGACAGAGAGAAAGAAAATAGCTATCATTCCCATTCACCTTATACTTCTTGCGCTTTTCCACTTCCTCCTTAAGGCATATCTCACAGTTCGAGATCTCGGCCTCCACGCACTTCAATAATGCCAGCAACTCCTGGGAACGGCATAAAAGGTTGTAAAATGGAGCCATGTTTCCACAAAAGACTCAGTTAGCTAGCAATACATACAACACCATCTCTCTGCTTCACACCTACCAAGAGGGAAAGTGTAACAAATATAGAAATAAGATGATTGAAACCTTGCTTTTCATTAAAGTTTGACATTTCTCACTGCCCGAGAATAAATGTGATTTAATCTTGCTTACTATCAATTGTTGCCTGATCCATTCACTAAGTACAAGTAAGTACACTATCACCGTGTATGGATAATCAACCTGGGCAACTGTCTCTTGAAACAGTCCACACCTGGATAGTCAGGGGAACTCTCTGCGTCCCCTGCCTACTGTAGTGCGGGTGGGAAGGAGAAGGGAGAAAGAGAATGAGACACTTGTGGGAATATTGGGCTGAGAGGGTGAAGGCAGACGTTTTAACCTTCAGACATTTTTAAAAACAGTGCAAAACAAAGCGCAGCAGCTAAGAATTAGCCCACAGTCAGTTAGGCCATACTGCCCATTTTACCAGAAACAAGCATTTAAAGGGACTTGTCCCTGCAAAGTCCAGGCCTCACAGCAGTCATTGCTGCCACAGCATACAACATCTCTCATTCACACTGCGGGTCATGTTCCGCAGGGTGGGAAGTGGGAAGCAGGGAGGGCTGCTCAGAGACATGCCTGCAGAATCAATATGATTAATTACTGTAGTAACCAGAAAGTCAGTACAGTTACACAGGCTTCAAACCATCCCAAGAAAGAGAATAACAGGCAACCATTTGCAAAAACACAGTTAGTGACATTTAACTAGACACAGTTTGCTCTCTCCTTTATTGAAGTGAGGCCTCTTTTGAAGGGTCCTAGTTTAGGGTTGTCAGAAATTTACTATTACCTTGCCCTATTGCTCTTACCCAAAGTCTATCCAACACCATTTAGTTGCAGCTTTCTGGTTAACTTTTGAGTCTTCCTAAGGAGAGTGAGACTAATTTTGGAGACCGTACCACTGCTCTGACACCAAGACAAGCTAGAACAAAGATGAGGTGAAACCTGGAATATTCTTTGTCATGCTAGATACACAAATCGCCTTGTTTGGTACCTTCACCTGGTTGACACCTCATTTTTCAGTATGCCTGGTGCTGTTCCTGGCATGCCCTCCCATACTCTCTATGGAACCAGGATTGATCCCCTGAATTGATGTAATGGTAGAATGGACGACATGTCAGGCCATGAGGTTGCAGATTGTGTTCGAGTACAATTCAGCTGCTTCTGATGGTCCACAGCATCTTGTGGGTCCCGGTATTGAGCTGTTACATTTGTTCAAAAAGTCTCTCCCATTTAGCATGGAAAAATGCCAGACACGATCAAAACCAAGACTCAGGCTCCGCAAAGACTGTGCTGTGGTCTCTCTTACTGATACTGTAATTGACAGATGCATCTCCAACAGGCACCTCGGTGAGAGTGAGATCTGTTTTGCCCTCACCGCCTGCAGCAGACCCAGTCTAGTAGCAATGTCCTTTAGGACTTGGCTGGCTCAATCTTTCGAGTTGGTGGGCTGTGAGCTTCGCGTGGTCATGAAGGAGAGATCACGTCTGGAGTGAGTATATAGTTTGAGAATTTTGGAGGCCGCTGAGGGAAAGAGCTTTTTGCTTGCTTTTTGGTTCATAGTTTGTAAAGTCTTTTAACAGGTAAACTGAGGTCCAGGGACTGCATAAAACAAAGAGTGCTATCACTGGAAAACTGTAAGCCCACTGATAAAAACAAAGCTGCTAATTTGACTATCTATTAGAGGTTATTTTCACATTGCAAGTAAATAGGAGAAATATGTACAGATTAAAACAAAAAGACCAGAAGGAAACTTCTTAATTTGATTTTTTTAAAAAAAGAATAAGTTAACAAAATTGAGATGCAGGGCCAAGTGATGTACTGGATCTGCACGATGTGGGAATTGGTGGACTCCATTGTGGTGCACAGTGAATACATCAGGAACATGTGTTGACTGCTATAGGAAGTCCAGCTCAGGGTTGATGAACTGGAGTCTGAGCTTCATACACTACAACACATCAGGGAGGGGAAGAGTTACCTGGATGCTGTGTTTCAGGAGGCAGTCACATCTTTTAGATTAAACACCTTGAATGTGGTCGGTGGTCAGGACAGGAAGTTGTGACTGTGAGTGAGGCAGGCAGATGGATCCAGGAGGTAGGGCTGAAGAAACCTCAGCCCTTGAGCTTGCCTAACAGGTTAGAGATTCTTGTTCCTTGTGTGGAGACTGGGGGCTGTAGGGAGGATGAGCAAATTGACCATAGTGCCACAGTACAGGGAGTAATTCAAGGAGTGGGGTGGGGGGAGGAAAGAGAAATTGTGTTGGAGCATAATAGGCAGGGGAATAGACTCTGCTCACTATGACTAAGATGGAGAGTCTTGAAGGATGTGTTGCCTGTCCGGCGCCTAGGTACAGGATGTCATAGCTAGGCTGCAAAGATTCTTGGCATGGGAAGGGAAAATTCCAGTTGTCTTGTCGGTGTAGGTACAACATTAATAGAAAGAGGAAAGTGGTTTTGCTGAGGAGATATGAGCAGCCGGGAGCTACATTAAAAAGCATAATCGGTAAAATAATCTGCAGATTACTACCTGAGCCATGAGCAAATTTACACAGGGCTCAACAATATTAAAGAGGTCAATGTTTGGCTCTAAAGACTAGTGCAGGAGATACAGGTTCGAATTTATGAGACATTGGCACCAGTACTGGGGAAGGAACGAGCTGTTCCAGTGAGAGGGGCTCAACCTGAATCATGCTGGGACCAGAGGCCTGGCAAATTGGATAGCTTGGGATGTAGTTAGGACTTGAAACTAAAGAGTGTGAGGAAGTTGTAGTTAAGGATTGAAATTAAATAGTGAGGCGGCGAGAGGTGGCATCGTTCGCATGGAAAAGCTATAGAACCAAAGGCAAAGGAGAGGGTAGGATTTCAGGTTATTTATGGGGTTGATTGTTGACAGAAAGTAGAAAGAATGGACATAAGGCATGAACGTGACGTTGTACCAAGAAGCCAGAAATGGGTGGGAAACCGTGCAATAGAACAAACTTAAAGGCTTTGTATCTTCACACAGGAAATAGTCGGAATAAGATAGATGAACTGATGGCTCAAATCGAATTAATGAATACCATCTCTTAGCTGTTACAGAAACATGGTTAAAAGGAGATCAAAACTGGGAACTTCACATCCAGGGACATTTGACTTTTAGAAGAGACAGGAAAGGTGGAAAAAGGTGTTGAGGTAGCACTACTGATAAGAAATTAAATAACAACAGTTGGGAGAGATGACCTAAGCTCGGATGATGTACCGTCTGTTTTGGTGAAGGTAATAAAACCAGGGAAAGAAGACATTGATAAAGACAGTGTACAAATCCCCCAACCAGTAGCCACTCTGTGGGAAAGGCTGTGAATCAACAATAATAAGATCATGTAAAAACAATAGATCAATTTTATGGGTAACTTTAACCGTGATGTTGATTAGATTAATCAAATTGGAAAGGGTAGCTATGACAATTAATTCACAGAGTGCTTTAGGGATAGCTTTCTGGAGCCAACCAGAAAGCAGGCCAAGGAAACACTGACTTCACTATTAGAAAAACCGAAGACACATACACCAAATACCACCAACTTCATCAGCAAGGACAACATTGTCAAGGTTTTGGGCCTATGCCTTACCACCCACTTCACCTTCAACAACAAAACCCTACAGACAAATCAACAGAACACCCGTGGGATCTCCGATATCAGGGTTCATAACAGAAGCAATAATGCAGACACTCGAACAAACTTCTGCCAGCCATCCAACCCAAACTTTCGGTCTGGTATGTGGATGACACTCTTGTCATCACTAAACAAAACAAATTAAAGGAAACTTTCAAGGCCATTTTATGCCCTTACGAGGATTCACTAAAATTCACTAAGGTGGAGGAAAACAACAACAAATTGCCATTCCTAGATGTCACAGTACAGCGAACAGCCAATGGGGAACTTCAAACCAGTGTCTACAGGAAAACAACACATACAGCCCAAATATTGAACTACAGAAGCAATCATTCCAACACCCACAAATGAAGTTGCATTAGGACATTATTTCAATGAGCCACCACACACTGCAGCACAGATGAACTACAGAGAGAGGAGGAAAATCACCTATACAGTGTATTAAAAAGAACGGGTAGTTGATGTCCATGTATCCTGGTGGCTAGTTTTCTGTCTGATTGTCCAATGTAGTGTTTCTAACAGTTCTTGCAAGGTATTTTGTAAATGACATTAGTTTTGCTAATGGGTACCCAATGAACACAGTCCACCGATTTCTCAGCAAACAACCCATCCAAAAATCCTATCCACTCTCCCTACATCAAAGGCATCTTGGAAATGACTGCCAGTCTACTCAAACTTCTTGGCATCATGGTAGCCCACAAACCCATGAACACACTAAAACAAAAAGCTAATGAACATGAAAGACCATACTCAGACAATAAGCAAAACTAATGTCATTTACGAAATGTAATGCAAGAAGTATAACAAACACTACACTGGACGATCAGGCAGAAAACTAGCCACCAGGATACATGAACGTCAACTAGCTGCAAAACGACATGACCCTCTCTCACTAGTATCCTTACATACAGATGAGGAAGGACACCACTTCAACTGGGACAACACATCTATCCTAGGACAAGCCAAACAGAGACATGCGCGAGAATTGATGGAAGCGTGGCATTCCAACAGGAAATCTATCAACAAACACATTGACTTGGATCCCATTTACCAGCCCCTGAGTAAAAGAACAGGAAATGACATCACCAACCCAAGGAACCCTAAACACATTAATCAAAAGCAGGCCATACCACCAACGCTTCATCCGGAGGCTCACTGATGATGTTACCTAGTATGGTAATGAAACGTCTGAAAACAAACCTTCTAGCTCAGACAGCAAACCTACATCCATGACAGGATTTAATATTCAATTTGAGGGCGAGAAACTTGGGGCAGAAAATCTTAAATAAAGGGAATTACAATGAAATGAGGATAGAGTTAGCTAACCTTAACTGGGCAGATAGACCGGCAGCTGAAAATGTGTTGCTGGTTAAAGCACAGCAGGTTAGGCAGCATCCAAGGAACAGGAAATTCGACGTTTTGGGCCAGAGCCCTTCATCAGATAGACCGGCAGGAATGACAGTAAGCAAGCAGTGGCAGACATTTAAGGAGATAATGCATGGTTCTCAGCAAAAATCCATCCCAGTAAGATGGGAAGATTCTAAGAGAGAGATAAACCAACAA
Organism: Hemiscyllium ocellatum; assembly: GCF_020745735.1. Taxonomy (NCBI): domain Eukaryota; kingdom Metazoa; phylum Chordata; class Chondrichthyes; order Orectolobiformes; family Hemiscylliidae; genus Hemiscyllium; species Hemiscyllium ocellatum. The sequence goes on from NC_083414.1 coordinate 65,927,193, forward strand.
TGGCTAACCAATTAAGTTAAGGAGAGTATAAAGTTAAAGGTCAAAGCATATAAGAAGGCCAAAGTCAGTGACAGCCATGAAGACAGGGAGCAGAGTAGGAGACAATTTAAGACGGTAATTAAGTGTCAACCACATTGCTGTGGGTCACCAGTCACACATGGGCCAGACCAGGTCGGGGCAGTAGTTTCTTTCCCTAAAGAACACCTCCAGATTGATTTTTATGACAACCAACTGGTTTCATGGCCATCATGATAGACTTTTATTACTTCAAATTCCATCATCTGCCATGGTGGGATTTGAACCCATGTCCTCACAACATTCCGGATAACTAGTCCAGTGACAATACCACGAGACCATACCTCCATGAGAGGACTCCAGAATAAAAGGTACCAATCTTCAGCAAATTCAATCCATGTGACGACAATCAACAAACATTTGGAGGTACTGGATTTAGACTCTGACAATATTTCGCCAATAGCCTACTGCAGGACAAATCTAACCTGGCAAATTACCAGCCAATCAGTCTATTCTTGATCATCAGTAAAGTGATAGCAAGTATCTGTTGTAGTTGCCCATGGCTGACTGTGACAAAATGGCTATTAGGGGTTTTCTTTGTAACTAACACAAACAATCAAAGGAAATTTTAGCTATGTAGCAATTCATATAGCTCAAATCATGGCTTTCACAGCTAGATGGCAAAATGGCTGAGTCTTAGTAAGATGGGACTATAATGTAAACAATAATACTCTGGAAACCACACTCTGAGATTTATGATTGGTATTGAAGTAAGGAAAGCTTGAACTTCCTGAGATGAAGCTTTTTAGATAATTATATATTACAGTAGGTACACATTTGTACAAGAATGCAAGTTTAAATTCATTAGATATTTCTGCAAGCAGTTAGCCTTGGATGCAGAGCCTAGTTTAGGATAAGCCATTGGAGAAACCTGTTTCCCCGTTAGCAAGGTTGGAACAAAAAGGTATAAACAAAACAACCTCACAAGAGACTAAAAGCAAGGGAGGGCAGAAACATTTTTAAAACAGGATCATTATGACCTCAAGAGAATAAATACCTTCTGCTTCGCAAACGGAATAAGGGAGAAGTTGTTCCTGAAATCATTTGTCACAGAATCATAGTATTAGTTTAACTATGCATAACTTTACAATTCTCTTTATATTAGAGCTGATATTACAAATATCATAACAATTGATAAAAAAATATTAACATCTTTTTTCATCTTCTGTACTAAGGTCAGTAAGGAGTATGAATTTCTAATGAGAAGTCATTAGTAATAAGTAAGCATACAATGTGACTGGCAAATGTCTAAGAAGGAACATAACAATCGGTGTGGGAATGTGGTCAATCATTGTAGGGGCCCAAGGACAGGTGATAGGGGTCTGGTAACATCACAAGATGATAGGGGGACCTAAGGAGGACCATGAGGTTGTCCATTGTTGATCGTGTATTTGCAGGATTGGATGTTAAGGTCAGAGGGGATGTGGCAAGCACTAATGTCATAGTTGCATGTAACCATTGTAGCGCAGTACGTATTAATATCCTGTATTTTATTGGGAAAGGGTAGATTGTCACTGACCTCCAATCTGAGCTGTAATTAAAAGGGCAAATGGGCCTCACATGAAAGCCAGACTTGGAGCAGTCCCTGACCCCTCCCACACTTGGTAAAGGAGCTCCAAACAAAGATCCATTTCTGCTCCTGACTACAAGACTCAGACACCTCTTTAAAATCCCTCTTTAGCAGGTGTCATCAGCAGCACTTGCTCAGTGACACCCAGTTTGGGGTCCCCAGGGCCATTCAGCTCCCAACTTCCTTACAGCCTTGGTATAAAGACGGACAAAACAGCTGAATTTCAGACATAAGGTGAGAGGTATTGACATCAAGGCTGCATTCAAATGAACATGGCATCATGGACCCCTAGCAAAACTGGAATCAATGGGAATAAAGGGTCATGCTTGGCATATCTGAAGATGGTGGTGATTATTGGACAAAGTTAAAAATCACACAACACCTCATTATATACCAAGTTTATTTCGAAGTACAAGCTTTCAGAGCACTGCTCCTTCATCAGGTAGCTAGTGGGGCAGGATCATAGGACACAGAATTTATAGTAAAAGACCAAAGACAATAACTTTGTCCACCCCAGTCCAACACTGACACCTCCAAATGTTGGTTGTTGGAAGCCAGTCATCTCAGCTCCAGAACATCCCTTCAATTCCTCAGGGTAGTGTTCTAGGCCCAATCACCTTTAGCTACTTCACTGATGATCTTCCCTCCATCATAAGATAAGAAATGGAGACATTTGCCTATGATGGCACAACGTTTAGTACCATTTGTGCCTCCTCAGATACTGAAGTGATCCATGTTCAATTGCAGCAAGCCCTGGACAATGTCCAGGTTTGGGCTGACAAACTGATTGATTCATTTATGTATTGTCACTTGTACCGAAATACAATGACAACTAACATTCATGCCACACAAATGTCAGACAATGACTATCTCCATGACAACTGTTGGCAATGCCTTCAGTGAATTCCACACTATCAACATCCTTGGGATTACCATTGACCAGAAACTCAACTGTACTTGCCTCCTAAGCACTGTGGCTGCAAGCACAGGTCAGAGGCTTGGAATCCTGCAATTCCTGCTTCCTCAAATACTATCCACCACCTACAAGGCACAAGTTGGGAATACACTCCACTTGCCTGGTTAAGTGCAGCTCTCACATTACTCAAAATGTTTGACACCATCCAATTCGAAGCAGTCCACTTGATTGGCACCATTTTGCAAACATCCACTCCCTCCACCACGATATGCACTGCAGCAACTCACCAAGGTTCCTTACATAGCACTTCCCAAATCCATGACCACCACCATCTAGAAGGACAACGGTCACAGATACATGGAAACATTGTCAACTACAAGTTCCCCTCCAAACCACTCGCCATTCTGACTTAGAAGTATATTGCTGTTCCTTCAGTGTCACTGGATCAAATTCCTGGAGCTCCCTCCCTAATGGCTTTGAGGACCTACCTACAGTCAACAAATTAGAGTGGTTCAAGAAAGCAGCTCACCACCACCATCTCAAAGGCAACCAGGGCCAGGCAGCAACTCTCACACCCCATTAGTGAATGAAAAAAAATTGCTCTGAACCAAACAGTGTAATAACCTACTTATTGATGTGAATCATTCCATCGACTAAACACGCGTTAGTCACTTACCTTAGGGGAATATTTTTCTGCAATATTTTGTTCATTGCTTCCACTCCCTGAATATTTCTCCTTCCTGTCGCAGGACCCTGGGGACTCTTTTCCATCCTCCATTTTAACTTCTGTGAGTCTGTCCGCACATTGACGCAATGGTGAGCTTTTAATGGAGTCTGTTTTCTGTTGCTCTATAACCAAAGCCATGACAGTTTACAAACCTATGTCCGAGTAGCAGTTAACAAATATTTCCTAAAAATTTGATATTCAATACCAGGGGAGATCAATCGCAAATTACAGACTGGTCATAAATTTGGAATACCTTATATTCTCAAGCGTTCAAAAATGTCAGTCATTCCCTGAATCTTACCTTTACTAAGATTGCCCCTACAGCATGGAGGATCTAATTATACAACAGCACTATCCAGAAGCCTATAAAGTGAACATCTTGAGACAGGGACCGGATATTAGTGCCTTTCAGAGGTGACCCATTTGCACTTGGCAATTCCGTCAGTTGGCTTATATATGTATTCCACCTTCACACAGACAAATGGTATAACCAATTGTTATATCAAGATTATCACAGAATATTTTAAGATCAATGTGACAAGTGGATTTACAATGACTGAGGAGTTAACAAATTCCTGTGGGGAGGTTAACATTTAACGTCTATTCTTGGAAGTCCTGCTGCAGTAAAAACTGGGGACCACTGGATGCTTGCTGGTGGGACTAGCTACTTACCACTGCATCAATACTGGCTCAAAAAGTGATGTTGACAGGTAGATGAGTTGATTGCCTCCGTTTTTGATGCTTGTGTCCCCTATTTCTTTTCCCATCCTTTCCTTCTTTCCAACTTTCTTGGGTTCAAACTCCAGTCTTCTCTCTCTCTCTCTCTCCTGAAATTGTTTCTTTAGCTGCTCCTTAAATGCTGACTCTTGCTGGGAAGCTCCAGCAGTGCCAGCAATCAAAACTCACTCGAGGATTTGAGAAAACTCTCTGGAAAAGGCTGTTGCAATGAGCCACTACCCTCCGGATGTAAAGAATCAGAGGCACTATTCAAAGAGGTACCAACACTATGTACTCAGCAAAGCCCTGCTTCAACCAACACAACAGAAAACTGGTTTCTTGTCTTGCTTGCTGTTTCTGGGATCGTGACATCTGTTTTAATCTATATAACAATTGTGTACACTTTTAAAAGCAACTCACTGGATATGAACACAATCCACTAAACCTCAAAAGCTTCCCAGTTTATTATGGACAGTCTCTGCCTCAATCCATTAAAGTCTACCTTACTTAAATCCAAAATTCTGGTATCCGATCTTTGCTTAACTCTTACAAATGCTCCATGAGACTTGATCATGTTATGATCACTATTTGAAAAATGCTCATGAACAATTTAGGTCACTAATTAAGTCAGGTTCATTGCTCATTACTATGTCCAATATTGCTTGTCTGCTTGTTGCATCCAAGACATATTGTTGCAGGAAACTTTCCTGCATACACTCTGGAATTTCACAATCTTTCTGGCAGCTGCTTGTCTGTCTCTCCTAGTCTATGTTGAGATTAAACTCCCCCATAAATATGACTCTGTCCTTGTACATGACTGTCTAATTTCAGCATTTATACAATCCAGCACTGGAGCTGCTGTCAGGTGATCTATAAGATACCTATTGTGGTTTTAATGTCACAGGACTAATGATCCAGAAGTTAATGATCTGGGGCAACAGCTCAAATCCAATCATGATAGCTGGCAGAGTTTAAATGCAATTCGTAATAAATCTGGAATTGAAAGCATTGCGACACAGGGTAAACCCTCCTGCTTAATTTAAAACCAGCAACACAAAAGATTTATCTCGTGCAGTAATCTGTAACAACTCAAGTGGCCAAAAACTATTTAAAGTAAAAATTAACAACTTTATTTCTTAAAGTATAACCAAGAATAATTAACTAACAACTATTTACAATTCCTTCGTCTAACCTATCTTCTACTTTCTCTTCTCTAATACTAGTCCAATAAAACTCCCATTTAAGATTTACAGAAAAATCCAAATTTTTTAAAACCAGCCAGCAGTCGAATCTTCTCTTTATCTTCATTGGTACATTGGCTCTCCAGTCAGTGTTGAGGTTTTACTCTGTGCAAATTCTCAGAGTTCTGACTAGCAGTACACAGCTGTTGGTCTGGTGGCAGTTCTCCTCCAAACTGTTCAATTTTCCCCTGTCTTATATCCCAAAGCATTGGATTGTGTCATTGGCTTTTACGATTGTCAACATACTCAATTCAAACTTGATTGGAATTTGGTATTTTTTGGAGTATAAGTTAAACTGCTTCGCCTAATTCGAATCTGTTTTGTCGTTGCCAGGCAACTAGCTATCCCAGTAGCTAGAGCACGTGTTACATTGTGACTTATTGAAAACATTTGGTGCTGTCTCTGCTAGCTTTTACTTTCTTAAAGGTATAGTACACCCACACCTTCATAACAAAAGCTAGCGTCAGAAATGGTGTCCATAAAACTACTACTGATTGTCATAAAAACCCATCTGGTTCACTAATATCCTTTTGGGAAGTAAACCACCATCCTTGTTTGGTCTGCCCTGTAAGTGAATCCAGAACTACCGTAGTAGGGTTAATTCTTAACTTCCCTCTGAATGGCTTTGCAAGCTACTCAGCTCACAATTAAGAATATGCAACAAATACTGGCTGTGTCAGCAATGCCCACAGCACATGGAAAAAATAGAGAAATAAAATAGGCAGGATGCAGCTATCAGTACTTTTCAAGGTTTGTGTTGATGCCTCAAGTATTCACTGTATTCAAGAATAACTTAGTCATTGGAATGGAAAGCCACATATCAAAATTTTCTGTTAACACTAAGATGATGTAGATAAAAGTCTAATGTTATACAAATGTTGATAAATTAGGTGATTGAGAAAAACTGTGGCAAATAAAATCAAATAAAGCAAATGCGAAGCCACTTACTTTGAACCTAAAAACATGAAAAAGGTCAAAGCATTAGAGGTCTGAAGAGACTGGTGGGGTTTCAGGCAAACAGATCATTAAAATGTCGTTAACCGGTAGAGAAAATAGTTAAAAAGACTAATGGAATGCTGGCTTCATGTTTGAAGCAGAATATAAGGATATAGAAGGCATTCTTCAGCAATGTGTGGCCACGGTCGGGCCTCACCTGGAGTACTGAGAGGAATTCTGGGCACCACGTGCCTGGAAGGATGGAGATGAAGCCAGTAGATTTACCAGAATGGCACTTGAACGCCTGGAGTTAAACTAAAAGCAGTGGGGTTGAACAAAGTGGTTCGTTTCCCAGAATTTGGAAGATTATGGGGTGATTTGTTTGAATTATTCAACGTTTAGGGGAATAGAATAGACAGATAGAGATAAAATCATTCCACTCAACTGATGATTCTAGGATTGGAAGGTATACTTTAAAAATAGAGTTAGATGTGAGGTGTGAAATTAGGAGACATTTCTACACAGAGAGGGTTGAAGTCTCCACCATTAGTGGCAACTGGTGGTGGATCACTTGTTAATTTTAAAACAGAGATTGATACTTTTTTTCGTTAATGAAAGGTATCAAAAGGTGGACTTCGGCTACGGATCAGTCATGATCTCATTAACAGTGGAACAGGATTGAAAGGCAAAGTGATATATTCCTGATACTATCTTTTGCATTGCAGGACTTCACCCCGTCATCGCAATTGCTCAGCTTAGCTTCTACCTGTGACTCCCAGGGTCTGCAGCATTCCTTCGTCGCCCAGATGCAACAGGTTTGTGCTAACTATTGGCCCAAGGTCACGGACTGCCCGGTTGTAACGCATGCAATCCACTCGCGACAGACTTTCTTCTTCTCCAAATAGCACCTTGGAGATGTGAGAGGTGACCGGGCTCGAAGGACGGGTGGGGTTGGCCGAACGGATGGGAGAGCGAAGCGGAGAGTTGAAAGCACTTCCGATCTCGGAGGCCGTGTCAGTGCTTTCGTTGCTGGGAGTTGGAGAAGGCTGGGAATGGGCGGCAGCTCCACCACCACCGCTAATGGTTTTTATGGAAAGAGGAATTGACAAGTCCTTTTGGGATTCCTTTAGCTTCTCAGTCAGCACGTTGATAGTGTTGGGCTGTAGAAGGGACAGCTGCTCGCTGGATCGTTGTTCCTGGCTTTTCTTCTTATACCTGCACACCGGGAATGAAAAGGAAATTAATAAATCATTGCTGGAGAAAAGTCACTGGAAGGCTTCTGTTTCCTCAATATCCTAATTGAAAAATCAGCCAGGGATAATCTACTACTGTCTATCATAAACCTAACTTCATTGGTCAGGATCCTCTTTGCGATGTTTCTAGCTCCATGTGTGGTAAGTTTGGCCTTACTGGCAACTTTGTGAATTGACCCGGAGTCATTTGTTCACCTGAAAATTTGATGTTGAAGCATGGTACATCACAGCTCCCCTGAGATAATGGCTGGCCTGATCAGAGGTACGTCATTGTAGATCACGCAAACTCAGGTAAGGCTCAAAGGTGTCATTTTTGGTTCTGAAAAGTGCCCAGCCTACCTCAGATTGTCTGGGGTAAGGTATCTCAGATGTCTGAACAATAGGCGAAGCTAGCTGCTGCTATGCAGTAACAACACAAGTGGTATTCATTCCTTTGGGTGTACGCAACCAGCATCCAACGGTAGATGCGATTCTAGACTTTTAGATTAGATTACTTACAGTGTGGAAACAGGCCCTTTGGCCCAACAAGTCCACACCGACCCGCCGAAGCGCAACCAACCCATACCCCGACATTTACCACTTACTTAACACTACGGGCAATTTAGTATGGCCAATTCACCTGACCTGCACATTTTTGGACTGTGGGAGGAAACCGGAGCACCCGGAGGAAATCCACGCAGATTCTGCTATTGGACAACATTTGCCGGACAATCGGGTTTGCATGAAGAAATATACTTACAAACAATTTAGAACTGTCACTCCAACACTCAATAATGGTGCACTTGTGTGTACTGGAAGCTAAAACTATTAATACATAGGCCCTATTCTTTGCAGACGGAAAGCAACAATAATGGAGTAGTCAGTAATGGCCGGAGCAGAGTCAATTGCCTGGTTTAAAATATAAACACAGCCTGGCAGTTAACTGCCACTGATTACTAATTAGTGCATTCTCCATGGCAAAACACAGCTACCAATCAAAGTCCACTTGTCAACCAATCAGTCCTGTCCTCTCCAGTAGGTGCCTCCAGCCCTGGAAAGCAGTTATGTTCCTCTTCCAATGAATTATCCTCTGATATTTTGCTGCTTGCGAGAACATTCGCTGTGAACATTTTGAGATTTGGTTGTAACGACTGTTGAGTTGATTTTCCATTATCTGGGTATTTACACATTAAGCATCAATGTGCTGTTTCCAAATATAACTGTGAATGAGAAAGTATGGATGTCTTTAGGAGTGCAGGAAAAGAAGCAGATGTGGGCCTGTGTTTTGGTAGCTGGATATAATCACTCTATGTTCACATAAACATAGATGGTAAGTGTCAACAGGTTATCTGACCGAGAAGAGACATCAGAGCCAAGCACAAATTTCTTAGCAGATTTCTTAGCATGTACAGATTTCTTAGCAGGGTTCAATGAATAGCAACCAGGAGAGAGAATATTGGCTGAATTTCTGATCCTTCATCCAAGCCAATTGCAACCCCAATCTCTCGGGATGTCATTTGCTAACTCCATTTTTTTTGCCAGAAATAAATCTGGGAACTCCAGCTGTTTATAGTTCGGTGCAAACTCCAAGTTGCTATATTTATGAATCCAAACCATGGGGAAAGGTTAGTAGTATTTTAGCCAACAACTATATTACTACAAACAGAAAGGATACATCAGAATTACTGACTGACAGCACAAAATGGTCCTTGGAATCAGATTTGTTCACCCTGTTCTCTACCCGTTTTTTTTCTGAAGATGATGATTCCTTGATGCATTATACCAGTGATCATTAATACTTATATTCTAGAAGATGATGCCTGTGAACTGACTAAGCAGTGAACTGACCTGATTGCTGTGTTGGTGTTCTGACAATCCTCCTCCTCTTCCTCCTCATACTCATCATCGTTGTCTGAGTAACGGTGGTGCTGGGGGTTGGGCAGTCGGCCACGACCGACACCAGATGCAAGGTCTTCCTCTTCCTGTAAAAGGTGACAACAAGTGATAATAACTGACCTGACTACTAAACTGTATCTCCCTATTTAATTCTAGGGAAAGGCTTCCATTTATATTGTGCCTTTTCATAACCTCAGGCCTTGCTGCACAGCTGGCAAACACTTTTAAAAGTGTAGTCACTGTTGAAATGTAGGAAACACAACAGCCAATTTCCACACAGCAAGCTTTCACAAAGAGCAAAGTGATAATGACCGGATAATTTGACTTTGTAATGCTGATTGAGGGATAAATATTGGCCAGGACAATGGCACTAACTTGCGTTTGAAAAAGCACTGTGAGACTTTTAATGTTTGCCCATAAGAGTAGACAGGCCGTTGGTTTAATATCTTAATTTATGGCACTTCCAATTTTTGTAGCGTTCTCTCAGTCTGTACTGAAGCACCAGCCTAGGTTTTTGTGCTCGAGTTTCAGTGATGGACTCAAACCACAATCTGCTGACGCAGATGTGACAACACCCTGCACTGTAGCACAACTAATACACAGATAACTAAACTGGCAACAGAATGAGTTTATTTGTAAATAGCTTGCTCAATAAACATTTAATTCCCTAGCTCCTGACACACACATACACACACTCTCTGTCAGGTGTCTGCAACTTTGGTGTCATATTCGATCCCGAGGTGAGCCTCTAGCCACACATCCGTTCAGCAGAAGCCTGCCTATTTCCACCACTTAGAACGATATACCTTCCTTGAATTCCCTTTCTGACACCCGCCCACAGTATCCCTAAAACCCAGGAGTGCAGCTAACCATCACCTTCTCTAGGGTAATTAGGGACAGACAATAGATTCTGGCCTAGCCAGAGGCACCAACATCCCATTTAAATATAAAAATGTCAGCCATGGTTCAGTAACTCTCACCTCAGAGTGTGAAGAACAAGACCCACTTTGGATGTAATCTAGGCTGCCACTTAAGTGTATCATTGACAGAGTGAGACACTATTGTAGGTGCCATGTTTTAGATAAAGAAGTAAAAAGAGGATTGTCTGCTCTCTCGGGTGAGTGTAAAATATCTCATTATTTTGAAAAGTATTAGAATGCTAGAACTCAGACACGCAGACAGAGAAGGACAGAATTATGGATCTAGTCTTTACAGACTTACATGCTTTTTATCTACGGAGGCACACATTCTATATCATATACCTCCAACTAAACACACTTTGTAGTTTCTAAACAACCTGTTCAGAGATGCTACGACACAATGCTGGAGCAATTGGAACTTGAACCCAGCTCTCCCAGCTCAGAGGTATGGGCACTACCACTGTGCAAGAACAGCCCTCCTAAAAAAACTCTTTGCTCCTACTTTGCTGAGGACCACCTTATTCAGAAAGGGAGTATCACGCCAATATTTATCCCCAATTATCATGACATTGCTGTTTGTGAAAGCTTGATGAATGTAAATTACAGGTCGTTTCCTCCATTACAACCGTTATTTCAGGGAAGAATGAGGAGAGGCAATATGAAGTAAATGCCATCATTTTAAGTCAATTGCAGGGAAGGAGAGTCTAGACCATGAAGAACGAGATGAGATTGCTGTTATAAAGCATGCAGGATCCATGGCTACATAAGTAGAGGCAGACAGTAAAAATAAAAACAAGAAAGGTATAAAGTCCTTAAAATAAGGCTGATTTGGCTTTAGCTGGAAGTATTGTGTTAATTCTACACATCAGACTTTAAGAAGTATATCAAGACCTAGTCAAAGGTATTTCCTAGAATGCTTGTGTTCTGTGGAGAAATGGGAGAAGTTGGGGTTTTTTTTTTAGATTAGATTACTTACAGTGTGGAAACAGGCCCTTCGGCCCAACAAGTCCACACCGACCCGCCGAAGCGACAACCCACCCATACCCCTACATATACCCCTTACCTAACACTACGGGCAATTTAGCATGGCCAATTCACCTGACCCGCACATCTTTGGACTGTGGGAGGAAACCGGAGCACCCGGAGGAAACCCACGCAGACACGGGGAGAACGTGCAAACTCCACACAGTCAGTCGCCTGAGGCGGGAATTGAACCCAGGTCCCTGGCGCTGTGAGGCAGCAGTGCTAACCACTGTGCCACCGTGCCGCCCCACGGTGTCCAAAGATGTGCAGGCTAGATGGATTAGCCCTGGGAAATGCAGGGATAGAATAAGGGGATAGGTCTGGGTGGACTGCTGTTTGAGAGATAGTGTGGGCTGGATGGGTTGATCTCCATACTTCAGCGAAGGTTAAAACACATGCTCAAAGTCATGACTGGTTTTGACAAATAGGGAGGAAGAGTTTCTGGAGTCAGAAAGCCCAGAGGACTTGGATTTAAAGGTAACTGGCAAACAGCTTGGTGCAACAGAAGAAAATACGTTTTGTGCAATGAACTGTGATCAGAAATGTTCTGCCTGAAAGGATCGAAGAAGCAAATTCAATACTAACTTTTAAGAGGAAACTGGATAATTAGTTGGAGGTGTCAAAAAGCATTGCCAGGGTGGTGGGAGCTTGCAGGTGGCAGTGGTTATAGAACATGGATGCACTTGGAATTTTCAGTAGCTGTGTTATATTATTATATGAAAAAAATGGTTTAAGGGAAAAAGACAGAAAGAACTTGTATTTACTTATCTTTAACAACCTCAGAATTGATTTACAGTGAGCAAATTACTTTTCAAGTGCAATTATTATTGTAATGCAGGAAAACTTGTACAAACAGCGAAGGGATAAAATAAAATAAGCAATTAATTGTCTTTGGTTGAGTGCTAAGTATTGGCAAGGATACCAGGGAGTATGCCTGCACTCCTTTATATATCCATCTAAGACAGCTGTAAAAGCCTTGGGCATCTTAGGGCAGCACGGTGACTCAGTGATTAGCACTGCTGCATCACAGTGCCAGGGAGCTGGGTTCAAATCCAGCCTCGGGCGACTGACTCTGTGAAGTTTGCACATTCTCCCAGTGTCTGTGAGGGTTTCCTCCACAGTCCAAGGATTTGCAGGTTAGGTGGATTGTATACGCTAAATTGTCTGTAGTGTCCAAAGATGTGCAGGCTAGATGGATTAGCCCTGGGAAATGCAGGGATAGAATAAGGGGATAGGTCTGGGTGGACTGCTGTTTGAGAGATAGTGTGGGCTGGATGGGCTGAATGGATTGCTTCAACATTGTAAGGATTCTCAGTTTCTGTTCTACGATTCTCTCTCTGCTGGAGGGTGTTAACTTTAATGTGCTGCATTGGAGTGCCAGCCTAGATTATATCATCATGTTGCTTTGAAGCTGCAACTTTGAGAGTGCAACACAGTTGAATTGAAAGGGCTGTAGTGGCATCGTTCAGTCAGTCATTCTACACTATCCCCTCCAAATGCCAGAGAGAGTGCCATGAAAACACACACGGTATCAGGTGAGAAAGGGTAATCTTGCAGAAAAAAAGAGAAACTGTTCTTGGTTTTAACCACTAACTTAGCCAAGAAAATCAAAACTCAGTCTAGCCTCAATAGGTGATCTGTAACTATCCAGCTGTTGTACCATTTACACAAGAATCTGCATCAGAACGCTACGCTGTATCAATATCTGAATGGTCATACAGCTCATAGTCTCAATCGCAAAGACTGAGGTTTAAATGCTGCACTGTTGGAGGAGAATTCTGTGCTCAGCTTGGGGTTATGCTAGTGGTTGAGTATTGTAGAGACCTTCAGTTAATCCATGCTGGGAATTACTGGATTCTGACACTTGGAAACCCTTCTTCATTCCCTTGCACAGATATCTCTCAGGTGAAATGCCCACAAAACATTTCTGCGAGTCTGTAAATGGAATAGTTAATTTACAAACTCTGGTTCACTCAATAACGCTAGCTCAATCTGTTCAGTCACATGAGGAGGGAGGGACATGATTACCTGCATTGGTGACTTGGCATAGTTATGGTTATCAAGGAAGGCGGGAAGGCGTTGGATGACAGGGCTGGGAGCGGACGTGGGTCCATTAGTGCTGGACACTGCAGTTTTGATTGGAGGCTTTGGTTTATTTGAAGGATTGGATGTACAAACCGGAGGATTTTGAGGCGTGGAGGTTTCACTGGAGCCTGGGGGAAAAAAAAAACATTCATGTTACACAACGTTCTCTATGCCAAAACGAAATTTTTTTTTCCCCCAGTCTGCCCATTATATCACCAATTACAGTGCAGGAAACCGAAAATTTAGATTCAGTGCTCAAGTCCATGTGACTGCTGCACAGAGAAGTGATAGCGCTAACAACTGAGTCAGGATAAGACACAAACAATTCACATCAAAATAGAAAGGGCAGCATAACAAGGAGAGAGACTATATACATAAGTGCAAATGGCAACATCTGCTTTACACGTCATTTAACAAAAATTCGTACCTAAAACAATCAAGGAATGTTCCTACAGAAATAGGAAAGGTTTGATGATTAAACAATGTACCATTTGTGGTGTGCCTTGTCTGGTGGTTTAATTCTTACCACTCTGCAGGTTGTCCTGTCCAGGGAATGCCTTGTTGCTCTCTGGTTCAGGAGCAGGTTTGTTCAGGGCTTGCTTTGCCTCCTCCATGGCTTGAGCTTCCTGAGGCTTCTGTGTCTGGATCAACTCTGGCTGGGTGACACGGATCAGCTAGAAGAAGAAATGATAGGGTGCAGTTCAAGGAGTTACTGTGACAGGATACATCTTTTAGTGTGTATGAAAAAGAAAAGTGCAGCTTGTGGAGGAGACAGAAGTTCACTGCATTAAAACAGGAGCAGGAGTTTCCTCAGCATGTCTGAATTTGTTGTGTGCCCATCATGTGAAGGCAGCAGAAGGTGGAAGTTGCAAGACTGAAATGACTGATTTAGTACGATTATCAGTTTAGTGCTCCGTGTAATCATTAGTTTCTAAAATCACCTTTATATAAAATCTTTTTATATAAAGCATAACAAACAGATAATGAAGACCTTTTTAAACCACCCAGCCTGTTCCACACGGGTTTGTCATATACTTCATGGCTTCCAATTTACACTCTTGGCAACACACCAGAATTAAGATAATCTGTGAATGGCAAAAATGACATAAACCCTGGTCAAACTGGGGAGAAACAATACCTGGGAAACTCCTTTCTTGACTTTCTGTTTGTTCAAAACAAGTTCAGGAGATCACTTCAGCCATGGTAAGTACTTGTCGTAGTAATCGTTGGTAAAAGGTGAGTAATGTTCTAGCCAAAAAGAGGTCTGACTTTCTCAACAGAATTCAGTGAACCAGTCTTCACTGCACAGGCACAGCCTGTTCTGAAGGAGAACTACCTCCTGACATCTGACCTAGATCTTGCCTTGTGTTTGTCAATAATGTGACACTGGTCTGAATTATTGGAACAAGGTGTCAATTCTCCTGACCTGATTGTATAAGTCAGTACCTGTTGTAGGGCGGTCAAGGAATAGGAAATTCGATGTTTCGGGCATAAGCCCTTCATCAGTCATTCCTGATGAAGGGCTTATGCCCGAAACGTCGAATTTCCTATTCCTTGGATGCTGCCTGACCTGCTGTGCTTTAACCAGCAACGCATTTTCAACTGTGATCTCCAGCATCTGCAGACCTCATTTTTTACCTGTTGTAGGGCCTCCAGCACTGTCTGCCGGTTCATTTTCAGAAGGCTCAATTTCGTCTCATACTTCATCCTCCGATCCGGCACCACCGCCATCAAGTTGAAACGGATGTCATGGTAAGGTTCTCTGGGACAAAACAAAAATTACATTGCGAAAACTAAATAACATAATGAAACAATGCATCCTATTTGAACTCAATTTTTCATATGGACACAGCGCTATGACTGCTGCCTGTCAATGCCAGTGAAGAGAAACAGTAACTGCTGAAAATTTATGAACAATTAATGACTCAGCAGGTTGTTGTTCAGAGTCATTTCAAGACTAAACCAGGAATGTTGGTGAATGCATGCCAGATCCGTGTTTAATTAGTTGATCCCAAATGAAATGGTGGCAAGAGCATCATAATTAGTTTAGCAGACTCGCAAAGGGTACACCAAGATGAAAGGATTAGCGCTCCTGATCTTAATCAGTTACAAATATGGTATTGACAGTGGAATCTTACTGGAATGGCAATGCATAGATTAGAGCTACAAATCATAAGTGCAAGTCCACAATTTTAAGTGACAATGAAGCTAACAATTATCGCAAGAACCAAATTAGTAACTTCTACAAGAGCTAACCTGCATAAATATTTCTTTAATACACTCTCATCTGCTGAGTTAAGTAGTAGCATAGATCTAGTAATCAATCTCATTAACCAAGTGCGAACAATGAAAAGTGTCAATAAATGAGTCAGAGCTATTAACAACATTTCCTGAATAAAAGTGTATGAGATAGTAAGATCATTACCCAGCTGTAGCCAGCCCTATTCGCTCCATTATAACTCGTCGTGCCTTGTCCGTCCACTCTTCATCCTCAGCCCAAGGCCCTGGAACAAAAGAAAGTGCCACTCTTCAGCACAACACCAGCAGACTGCATCAGAGACAAGATACAACACACATCACGAATGCTGAAACACTACAGGTTCAAATGCTGCTTTGACAAAATACACCTTTTGCGTAAAGAAACCTTGGCTCATTAAGTAAGGTGGGCTCAGTCACAAGATGCAATGATTAGATGACACTAACACTTGCAGTAGGTAAGATGAAAAGAAGATTGAGGAGTTAGGGAGTTCCAGAGTTTTGAGGAGTCCTGGTAACTAATGCATTTATATAGATAATGGTCTACAAGCCTTGCTATCAACACTGCAAGTATAAAGGAAATAGATCCCTGATTGCTCAGAGATTATCTAATTAGGTTAGATTCCCCTACAGTGTGGAAACAGGCCCTTCGGCCTAACAAGTCCACACTGACCCGCCGAAGAGTAATCCACCCAGACCCATTTCCCTCTGACTAATGCACCTAACACTACGGGCAATTTGGCATGGCCAATTCACCTGACCTGCACGACCGGAGGAAACCCACACAGACACGGGGAGAATGTGTAAACTCCACACAGACTGTTGCCTGAGGCTGGAATGAACCTGGGTCCCTGGTGCTGTGAGGCAGCAGTGCTAGCCACTGAGTCACCATGCCGCCCCATTAGAAAGAACAAGATGACAATGCAAGAAATGTTGACAAAATTAAGGAAAACAAAGAATACTTGATGGGTGGTGGGGAATTTTATTTGTCAAATCTTGAAACAAGAGGTATGACTGATGTGATGGACAGTAGTTGGCAGAACAGCGCTTCACACGAGGCTCCAACAGCATTGATGATGTTCCCTAGCCAGGGAACAAAACGTTTGCAGCAAAAACTTCCAGCTCGGCGAGCAGAACCACAACAACGGACACCCGAGCTACAAATCTTCAATCAGATTTTAAAGAACTGTCCAGCTATGAGACATTATAAGAATCAGAAAATTAATGCCAGGATTCAGTAACTGCTAAAATTTCATACCAATTTGCAAGAGCCCTCAATGTTACTGCAAGTGATGGACTGAATATTTTAGGGGCAGTTTATCTCAGCTTGCAGTTATCCAAATGTATTAAAGTTTTCACGACTAACAGAAATTGTTGCAGTCCAAACCAAAATGTATGAAAAGATGTAGCCACCCACGCATCGCCCACATACTACCTCAGTGCTATGCACCATAAATATACACTGTACTCTATTCTACAAATGGATTACACATTTATAAACTTATGAATTGCACTAGTTTGCATTAAAAGTATGTACGCACAACCTTCAGTTGCATCATAAATCCTACTTTTAAAGTAAGTGCCTGAAAGTGAGTTTATCTATGCTGAATGAGGCATACCTGTCACCAGGCCACCCTGGTCTGAGGGGATGGCATTGCCTTGTTAGTAAGAACTGAGATTAAATCGATAGCAGGAAGTGATATAGGATCAGAAGGCACTGAATTTTGAGAAATCGCAAAGGGAAAGGAAAAGACCCAGATGGGAGTTATGTACAGTGCCTCCCCAATAATCGCCAGGGTATGAGGCAGAAGACAAATCAGGAATAGAAAAGGAAAGTAAGAAAGGCACTATTACAAAAATCATGGGGGACTTCAATATGCAGGTAGACGGAGAAAATCAGATTGGTAGCAGATCCCAAGGAAAGGAATTTGTGGAAAGTCTACATGATTTTTTTTGGAGCATCTTGTGCTCGAGCCCATTAAGGAACTGACTATTCTGGATATATTTGACTTGATTAGGAAGCTTAAGAGGTGAAGGAACCTCTAGGGGGCTGTGACCACACTGATAGAAATCATCCTGCAGTTTGAGGGGGAGAAGCTGGAATCAGGCGTTATGGCATTACAAATCAGCAAACGGTAACTACAAAGATATGAAAAAGCAGTTGACTGGAAAGGCAGCCCAGCAGGGAAGACAGTGCAGCAGCAATGGCAGGAGCCCCTGGGATAATTTTGAAAGCAAAGCAGAAGAAACATACTCACAGGATGATGGGGTAACCTGCTGATGCAGGATCACTGGACCAAAACTCTCATTTCTCCTCAGGGATGACGTCAGACCTGCTTTTTCCAACAAATTCCTAATTTGTATAAGCTCTCCTCATAACTTAACCCCTGAAGTCCAGGTAGCCTTCCTAAGGTGTGGTGCCCCAATCTGCTCTCATTTCTCCAAGTATTTCCAAGGTTTTGACTCAGTGTCACAGAAGGAATGGTGATGTAGTTTCAAGTCAGGACGGTGGCCTGGAGATGAACTTCAAGTGGTGGTGTTCCCGCATGCCCTGGTGATGTTGCTCTTTTAGATGGTAGAAGTTCAGGTTGAAAAGCGAAGGCCACACGGGGGTAGGTTGGGATTGGGGTGAGGAGGCGGGCCTTCATTATCAGGACTAAAAACTAAATTACTAAATGAATGCAAAATATTAAAGGGGAGATTAGCCACCAATTAAGGAAGTAGCATGGTTTTGTCACAAAGTATTCAATGCTAATGAAGGGCATGCCTTATGTTGACATGTAAAACTATGCAGTATGCTTCATACCATGATCGATCGGATAGGCTTTCAAACCATCCAGCTCAAAGAGGCGACCTTTAATGGGAACATAACTGACAAAGTGGAAGGCTTCCATGGTCCGCACAGCACTGATCCCATTCTGTTTCTCCGGAAGATGCCGTGGCTCTGGCCTAGAAGGGCAAGACAAAGAGATCATAGGTTGAGTTTGTTGGAATGGTAGGGACTTGAGTCAGGATTTCAGCTTCCCCTTCCAGAACCTCTTCAGCATACAGTGACAAGCTAGGCATTCACTTAGACACAGTGTATGAGACTAGCCATTTATCTACTCATGGAAGGTTAAAATGGGAGGCAGGTGAGACTCTGCACAAAAGAACCAGCAATTGAGGAGAAATCAAGGAGTTCCTTATTTCGCATAAATATTAGAAATTACACATTTACTTCAATTCAGATTATATAAATTCAACTTTTACCAAGGTATAAATTTTGCTGCATTAATTATGTGATTTAATTTAAATGATTGCATAATTCAACTCCTTTTAGGCAAATCAAAACTGAATTAGGAATATTCTGTCAAATCTGAATGAAAGAAATTGAGAGATTTCCACGAGGACATTACAATAGTGCTTTGGATGGTAGGAGATAATCAAGTTTCTAAAGGGCATGTCATTCGCTGTGGCAAAGTAAGCCAAACTCATTGGGTCTCCCTTTGTAACATTTTACTTAAGACTCGCCTATCTTTGCTTTGATCAGTCCTAAGCCACTATGACAGTCCCAGCAGACTGTCCAAATTATTGTTTCATTTTAGGATTTTGAGACCCATTACTTCAGAGATTTGGAGTAGAAGATTACCGATACAGCTTTTTTTTAAAAAAAGTATTATTACCAAACTGCACTGAGACGAAGTACAAATGAGCTAAGCTTTAAAGTTTATTAAAGATTATAAATAATAACTTGTTTGTCTGTCTCGATAATTAGTGAACACATTTGACCTATTTTATTCGGAGATCCCTGGTTTTTGCACACAGTAAGGATTTTCCGGTATATAACCTTCACTCTGGTTTAGATCGTAGGCTGATATATTACAGAAGAGTGCACACACAGTCAGGTTTTAAACATAAAGCTGCAATGGTAAGCTTTCCCCAGTTTCGGAAAGGTATGAGTGGAAGTTGTTCCCGACACTGTGGAAATATATTTATTATTCTGTATCATTTCACAAAGGCAGATTGCACTGACTGAATTAGTTATCATAGTATAGCTACTCAGGAGACATGCTGTTTGGTGATATAAACATTTTATGAAGCTTATTCTTAAAACATTTTCAGAAAGACTGAAGAGACATATTCACAGTAATGTACGCTATATTTAATCCATGTGTCACAGTGTGGCTTTTAACTAGCAAGTCAGAGATTTGATAAGTTATGAAGCAGTCACTCTTGCAAGCAAGGGAAAGTATCTGGAGGAGAGAGAAATCAACAAACCTCAAGTTTTGACAAGCCAAAAGGATTGTCTCAGTGAACTCTGTGGACAGAGACTATTGAACTACCTTCCCAGTCTTTCCCTCTATCTATAACACCAATTTTATTTAGTGTTTGCATCAGTCTGCAAGAGGAGTTTCATAAAGGGGTAATTTTTTTCAACTAGTAGAGCTATATGTCAATGGTTCATAAATATTTATTTGAAATAAACTACTTAATAAGTACAGAGATATGGTCTGTGCCTTCTGTTAACTTGTGTGTAAAAGATGGATAAATTGTGGAATATTATATAACTCCATAATGTACCAAGAACTTTCTATAATTTGCTCTCCATCTGATACTGCTGACCTTAGCTGTGGTAGGGTAGGTGGTATATGACAGTTGTATCCAGCAAAGTAACCATTCTCATGTGAGTGAAGAAATCGGGCATTTCTACCAATGAAGGGTCTCCCATCAAACCCTCCCAGATCATGATCATCAGGCCATCTGTAGCACCATTAGCTTCCTCCAGTTAAGATCTGGTAAGTCAGCACAAGGCAGGGGTTCTCCTGCTCTGCATTTTCAAACCAGAGTCTCCTTCCCTAAACTGCCTAAACATCACATCCCACTACACTTTCAAAGGACAGCAGAAAACTCTCAACTTCTGTTCCTTTCCTGATTTTTTTTTCCCTTGCAAGTGTGTTTAAATTCCTTTCTAAAAGTGAGGGATGCATTTAGATACTGAAGTGGTTAAGCCAAGGGGAAGCAATCAGCTCATAGTTTCTCAGACTGACTAAACTTGAATATTCTGCAATTTAGTAGCTGTTTTTTTTTGTTACAGCTTTTATGATATGGGAAAGAAAAGGTGATAATGTCCCTCAGGCCTCTCTTTTTTCCAATTAAATCTTGCATCAGTACATATTCTGCACATGCCAGATTTGATTATAGATAGAAGACAAAATCTTTAAAAACTCAGGAATTTACAGTTGCTGTGATTTGGACTTGCTTCTTTAGATCAGGAGTAATTACCAGGTGGCTTCATTGGCACAGACCTGGTTAAACGTAGCCAAGATTAGTCGTGAAATATCAAAACTGTGTTGCAGAGGCCCTGCGAGTACAACCATGGAGCTCATCCAGAATTTTAAAGCTGTATTTGAATTCTTGTGTCACATTCCATCAAAGGCAGAAAAATAAATTACATTCCTACCTGGCATGGCTGTTGTGTGCCTTTGCTAGTTCTGGAGCGTTGCCAATTGCATAGCCTTTACTCTGCGGAGCCAAAATGAACAGCTCTGGTCACTTGTGAGTTGATAATGAAAAACAACAGCTTTCAGCTCAACCTAGAATGCCTAACCCTACTTCATTCACCTTGTCAGGTTCCACAAGCACAATGTTGAACATCTAACTTACACAAATTGTCTGACCCCCTCCCCTGATTTTAGTCTTGTCAAAGTTCTGGCTCCTGCTGACTCTCACCAATACAAGTGACCTTTCTGAATGTTCAGACTCAACAGGGTGTCTCAGCGAGACCTCTGACAATATGGCTTGTGAACCTTTCCCCAGTTGACATGCACATTTATTCACACACAGCACTGGAAGGTCATCAGGAACAACTGAATGTTCTGCGAATTATCCTCTCCCTGGCCCATGATGCTGAAGACAACTGTAACACCTCCAGCATCATAGTGAGTGAAGTCAGTTTGTATAACACAGTATCACGCCAGCCATTCAGAAATAAGTAAACAAGGGATCATTTCCCACAATGATAAAACATAGTGCTTTTAAATAAGATAAATGTGCCTCTTCCAGACATAGAAAATGATCAAGGACTGGACCATTTCTGGGTGCTGACCCCATTGATATCTGCTGTCTACACAATATTGTGGTCGAATGGGATGTGACAAATTAACATGCTGCTTCGTATTCAGTAACAAATTAAGGTCTATGAACATGACCATTATGAGTTTTAGTTCAATAAGGAGGCCCATGGCACTGAACAATAGGCAACACTACTGGGAGAGTGGGCACTACTGAAGTTGTATTCCAGTGGGAAGTGAGGGAAGAAATTACAGGGGTTCTGACCCAACTTTTTCATTCCTCTCTGGCCACAGGGGGAGGTGCCAGAAAACTGGAGGTTCACTCATGTGGTTCCACTTTCGAGAAGGTTGGTTAAGATAAACCTGAGAATTACAGACCAGTGAGTCTCTCATCAGTAGTTAGGAAACTGTTGGAGAAAATTCTGAAAGAGAAAATTAACCTCCACTTGGAGAGGCGGGGTTTGAACAAGGTTAGTCAGCATGGCTTTATCATAGGGAGGCCATGCCTAACAAATCTGATTGAACCTTTTTGAGGAGGTGGCCAAGTGTGTAGATGAGGGTAGTGCAGTTAACGTGGTTTATGTGGATTTCAGCAGAACCTTTGATAAGGTCCCAAATGGGAGGCTGATAAAGAAGGTAACAGCGCATGGAATCCAGGGTAACTTGGCAAGTTGGATCCAAAGTGGCTTAATTGTAGGAGGCAAAGGGTGCTGGCAGATGGCTGTTTATATGACAGGAGGCTGGTGACCAGTGGTACACCACAAGGATAAGTGCTGGATCCCTTATTGTTGTGATATTCATGAATGATATAGATGAGAATGTGGGGAGATAATAAGTAAATTTGCAGCAGACACAAAGCTATACATGGGTTGGCCAGATGGGAGATCAGTGGCAAATAGAATTTAACCCTGAAATGTGAGCTATAATGTGGAGGTGCTGGTGTTGGACTGGGGTGGACAAGATCAGAAAGTTATATGACAATAGATTATAGTCTAACAGGTTTATTTGAATCACAAGCTTTCAGAGTGCTGCTCCTTTGTCAGGTGAAGGGGCAGCACTCTGAAAGCTTGTGATTCCAAATAAACCTTTTGGATTATAACCTGGTGTCGTGTAACTTCTGACCCTGAAATGTGAGAGATAACTTTGGAAGAAGTAACAAGACAAGGGAATACTCAAAGAATAGCAGGATGCTTGGAAGCTCAGAGGAACAGACAGAAATTGTCAAGAGACTCCTGAAGGCAGCAGGTTAGGTTAATAGGTGGTTAAGAAGGTATATGGCTTTATCAGTCATTGCATAAATTATAAGAGCAACAACGTTGTGTTAGAGCTATTCAGAATTTTGGCTAGACCATAGCTGGTGTACAGTGCGCAGTTGTGGTCACCACATTATAGGAAATATGCGACTGCATTGGAGGGGGTGCAGAGGAAATTCACCAGGATGCTGTCTGGGGTGGAGCAATTTGGCTATAAAGAGGAGCTGGAGAAGTTCTGGTTGTTCTTTCTTAGATCAGAGAAGATGAGGTGGGACATGATAGAATTGTATAAGACAATAAGGACAAAGTGAATATGAAGCAGCTACTCCCCTTAGTTGAAGGGTCAATAATGAAGGGACATAATTTTAAGGTGAAGGAGAGGAGATTTAAGTGGGACTTCACTCAGAAGGAAGTGAGAATCTGGAATGCAGTGCCTACAAGAGTAGTAAAGAGGTGGAAAGCCTCACTACCCTTGAACAAGTACATGGATAAGTACTTGAAATATCATAACTTTTAAGGCTATGGGCCAAGTGTTGGAAAGTGGAATTAGCGTAGACTATGGGTTTTTTTTTGTCACTGCAGACACAATGAGTCAAAGGCCCTCTTCTGTATCACCTGACTCTCTGAAGGAGGTAGGTGAGTGTGAAAACTCATCAAAATGGATGTGCTCTCAGGTGGGTGATAGCAAGTTAAAATCCACAACAGTCCATTTCTGGGAAATTTGCCTGGAGATGGAGCAGTGACAGGGAGCCATGCCGACAGGGCTTTTGTGTATTACACAGCATTCCCTGCTGCCAAGCTAAAGGCCCGTTGTATCTAATGAGACACTCAGGTGGAACTGAGCTGGAGTATAGCTCATAGCATCTACCCTGGGAGTTTGCATCGCTTTCTTACAGCAATTAGAAATCATATATTTTTCCAAAGATAAAATGAAAAATCTTAGAATTTGCAAAGAGAAGTATTCAGTGGTTGGAAAAATGCACCACTATCCATAGGCAGTTTCTCATTTAGGCAGATGCTCCAGTTGCTGTGGAGACTCCATGAAAATATTGTGGCTGTGCCTGAACAGTGAAGGATTTATTTGTAAACAGCTCCTTCATGAATGAGCAGATTCAAGGGATATTCAGTTCTGCAGTTTTACTGTGACTTTAAAAGTCACTGCCATCAACTTCAGGAATCAAAGCACTTTTAACCCAGTATGTGATATTCTCAAGGTGAAACCGTACCTCTGGACTGAAACCTTTGGTAAAGTCCTTCATCCGGCTGAGGGTGGGACCCAACTCCACATTGTCGCAGTTCAAGAGGACGCTAAGCAAAGCGTGCGTCGCACACGAGTTTGGAATCAGCTTTTGAGACAAAATCAAAGAAGTGTAATTGGGTTGGTGTGCACTTGAAGAGACTTGAGTTAATCAGGATCAGTCAGCACAGGTTACTAAACTTCATACAATTCTTCAAGGTAATAACTAAACGTAGATAAACAATTTGCAGGGACTTTTGTTTATAAAGATTTGCAAAAGCTACTTCCTCTGAGATTTGAGGCACATGGAATGTCACCAGATAGAAAGAGATGTGACTGAAGGGCAGAAGACAGAAATCTGGATCAATGTGGTGCATGGAATTCCAAGGAATCTGTTAAAGGGCTGTTTTTATTTATACAATATACGCAAATGGGCTGGACATTGAAATTAATGAAACAGTATAAAGATTTGTTAGTGCCATAAAAAATTGATATGATAATTGAGGGAAGCATGACAAATGAAGACAAATGAAAAACAGAGAGAATGAGATAAGTAAAAAGGGATTCTAAATGGAGTTGAGGAACAAAGGGGATGTGGATACGTAGGTCATCAAAGGATGGTGGCAATAACAGGAAGTTCAGTGAAAGAAACAAAGGCAAAGACTTGCCTTCATTTTCAATATAGCTGTATAAAACACAAAAGCAAGTAAAGGGGACTTTGCACAAGATTGTAATTATGTTACAATTCAGTAGAGGACAGCTTTTGTCACTTTACAAAGGGTAAAAAAAAATTAATAGAAAAGATGCAAAATAGGTCCATCTGGATAAGACTCGGCAGAAAGAATAACAATTATCGAGAGAGTCTTAATAGTCGGGTTATTTTCTGTGGGTCGAAAGCAAGTTACAGTTATTAGATAGAAAATACAACAGAAACAAGTCATTTTCTAAATCCAGTCCACCTTGGCGTTTACCATTTGTACAAAGAGTGATCCTAGTCCTTCTGTGCACCCTTCTTTCTTATCCATTTATCCCCTTCTCCTACAAATACCTAATTATGACAATTAAAATGCTGACAGGGTCAGTCACTAATTCTGTCAGTGCACCCAACAGCAGGATTATCATAGTTTATCAGCCCCCTTTTACAGGACATGGGCATCTCTTGCTAAACCAACATTTAATATGCATCCCAACTGTCCTTCAGAAGGTAGGTTCTTTAAGATTTTGAAAGGGTTGATAGTGACAGGGTAAGACCATAAGAAAGACCATAGTAACTAGGAACAGGAGTAAACTGTTCAGCCCCTTGAACCTGCTGTCATTCAATAGAATCTTGGGTGATCCAACATTCCTCACATCCACTTTACTGCCTATCCCTGCAATCTTTTGATTCCCCACTGATTAAGAATCCCTCTGCCTCAGCCTTAAATATACACAAGAATTCTGTCTCCACAGCTCTCTGTGGAGACTCTCAATCCTCAAAGAAAAGATTTCTCCTTATCTCAGTCTTGAATTGGCACTCCTTAATACTGAGTCTATGTCCTCTGGTCCTAGACTATGAGGGGAAACATTCTCTCAGCATTTACACTGTAAAGCCTCTTAAGAATCTTATATATTTCAATGAGGTCACTTCTCATCCTTCTCAACTCCAGTGAGTAGAGTACCAACCTGTTTAATCCTTGCTCATAGACAATCCCTCCAACGCCGGGATCAACCTTCTCTGAAATAATATCTTTCTTTAAACAAAGGAATCAAAACTGCTCTCAGTGCTCCAGATGTGGTCTTATCAGCAGTTGCAGTTCAGACTTCCCTATTATTATACCCCAGCACACTTGAAATAAGGACCAACATTCCATTAACCTCCCTGATTACCTGCTGTACCTGTGTGCTAGCTTGTATTTTGTATGCAAACACCCCCAAGTCCCCTTATGTTGCAGCTTTCTGCAATTTTTCTCCATTTAAGTAATATTTCGTTCTTTTGTTCCACCTTGCAAAATGAACAATTTCATATTTTACCACATTACACTAATTTTGCCAACTTTTTGCCCACTTACTTAAGCTATCAATATCTCTCTGTAAACTGTATCTCACCATGCGCCTTTCCAAATAATTTAATCCCATCTGCAAATTTGGCTACATTAGCGGTCATAGCGCTGATTCCTGTGGAACCCCACTGGTCACAGTTCGCCAACCTAAAAAAAACCCTTACCTCCATTCGCTGTTTCCTGCCATTAGCCAATTATTTATCCATGCTGTATACTCCCTCCAACACCGTGGCCTCTTGTCTAATGATTTTACTTTTTGTGAGGTCCTTATTAAATGCCTTCTGGAAGTCTAAATACAACACAACGTTTGGTTCCCTGCTATCCACTCTTGTTGAAACTTCTTCGAAAAACTCTGATAAAGTACTCAGATTATGATTTTCCAAATGTTCAGCTCTAACTTCTTTAATAACTGAAACTTTTCCAACAAGAAGTGTTAGGCTCATTGGTCTAAATTACCCGTTTTTTATCTGCAATAGGATTTGAATAGAGGTGTCGTGTTGACATGTTTCCAATCCTCTGGTAGACAGAACAGAGAACATAGAACATTACAGCGCAGTACAGGCCCTTCAGCACTCGATGTTGTGCCGACCTGTGAATCCAGCCTGAAGCCCATCTAACCTATGCTTTTCCATTTTCATCTATATGTTTATCCAATGACCATTTAAATGCCCTTAAAGCTGGTGAGTCTACTACTATTGCAGGCAGGGCATTCCATGCCCCTACTACTCTGAGTAAAGAAACTACCTCTGATATCTGTCCAATATCTATCACCCCACAATTTAAAGCTACGTCCTCTCGTGCTAGCTATCACCATCCGAGGAAAAAGGCTCTCGCTGTCCACCCTATCTAACCCTCTGATTATCTTGTATGTCTCAATTAAGTCACCTCTCAACCTTCTTCTCTCCAATGAAAACAGCCCCAAGTCCCTCAGCCTTTTCTCATAAGACCTTGCCTCCATACCAGGAAACACCCCGGTAAATTTCCTCTGCAATCTTTCTAGAGCTTCCACATCCTTCCTATAATGTGGTGACCAGAACTGTTTGCAATCCTCCAAATGTGGCCGCACTAGACTTCTGTAAAGCTGCGCATGACCACGTGGTTCCAAAACTCAATCCCTCTACTAATAAAAGCTAACACACTGTATGCCTTTTTAATAACCCCTAACAACCTGGGTGACAATTTTCAGGGATCTATGTACACGGACACAGAAATCTCTCTGCTCATCTACATTATTAAGAATCTTATCATTAGTCCAGTACTCTGCATTTCTGTTGCTTCTTCCAAAGTGAATCACCTCACACTTTTCCACATTAAACTCCATCTGCCATTTCTCAATCCAGCTCTGCAGCTTATCTGTGTCCCTCTGTAACCTACAACATCCTTCTGCACTATCCACAACTCTACTGACCATAGTGTCATCCTCAAATTTACTAACCCATTCTTCTACGCCCTCATCCCAGTCGTTTATAAACATGACAAACAGCAGTGGACCCAAAACAGATCCTTGTGGCATACCACTCGTAACTGAACTCCAGGATGAACATTTCCCATCAACCACCACCCTCTGTTTTCTTTCAGTTCACCAATTTCTGATCAAAACCGCTAAATCACCCTCAATCCCATGCCTTTGTACTTTCCCCTACCATGGGGAACGTTATCAAACGTCTTACTGAAATCCATGTAGACCACATCAACCTGTTTAGTCACTTTCCCAAAGAACTCAATAAGGTTTGTGAGGCACGACCTATTTTTCACAAAACCGTGCTGACTATCCCTAATCAACTTATTCCTTTGTAGATGATTATAAATCCCATCTCTTACAACCTTTTCCAACACGCTACTGACGACTGAAGTAGGGCTCACTGGTCTATAATTGCCAGTGTTGTCTCTACTCCACTTCTTGAAAAAGGGGACAACATTTGCTATCCTTCTGTCTTCTGGCACTATTCCGGTAGACAGTGACAACATAAAGATCAAAACCAAAGGCTCTGCAATCTCCTCCCTGGCTTCCCACAGAATCCTCAGATAATTCCCAACCGGCCCAGGGGACTTATTTATTTTCACACTTTCCAGAACTGCTAACACCTCCTCGTGAACCTCAATCCTATCTAGTCTTGTAGCCTGTATCTCAGTATTCTCCTTGACAACATTGTCTTTTATTAGTGTAAACAGTGACAAAAAATATTCATTTAGCACTTCCCTTATCTCCTCTGACTCCATGCACAACTTCTGACTACTGTCCTTGATTGGCCCTAATCTTAGTCTAGTCATTCTTTTATTCCTGATTTACCAATAGAAAAGCCTCAAGGTTTTCCTAGGTCTTATCCACCAACAACTTCTCGTGTCACCTCATGGTTCTTCTTAACTCTTTCTTTAGGGCTTTCCTGGCTAACTTGTAACCCTCACGCGCCCTAACTGAGCCTTCACATCTCACCCGACATAAGCCTTCTTCTTCCCCTTGACAAGAGATTCAACTTCCTTAGTCAACCACGGCTCCCACACTCAACAACTTCCTCCCTGCCTGGCAGGTATATAATTACCAAGGACCTGCAATAGCTGCTCCATGAATAAGCTCCACATTTCAATTGTGCCCATCCCCTGCAGTTTCCTTCCCATCCTATGCATCCTAAATCTTGCCTAATCACATCATAGTTGTCTTTTACCCAGCTATAACTCTTGTCCTGCAGTATACACCTATCCCTTTCCATCACTAAAGTAAACATAACTGAATTGTGGTCATTATCACCAAAGTGCTCACCTACCTCCAAATCTAATACCTGGCAGGTTCATTACCCAGTACCAAATCCAATATGGCCCCCCTTGTTGACCTGTTTAAATACTGTATCAGGAAATTCTCCTGCATACATTGGACAAAAACTGACCCATCTAAAGTGCTGGAGCTATAGTATTCCCAGTCAATACTTGGAAAGGTAAAGTGCCCCATAACAACTACCCTGTTACTCTTACTATTATCAAGAATCATCTTTGCTATCCTTTCCTCTACATCTCTGGAACTTTTCAGAGGCCTGGAAAAAACTCCCAACAGGGTGACCTCTCCTTTCCTGTTTCTAATCTCAATCCACACTACCTCAGTAGATGGGTCTTCAAAACATCCTTTCTGCAACTGTAATACTGTCCTTGACTAACAACGCCACACTTTCCCTCCCTACCCTTCTTTTATCATCTCTGTTCTTACTGAAACATCAAAATCCTGCAACCTGCAACAACCATTCCTGTACCTGTTCTATCCATGTCTCCGAAATGGCCACAACCTCGAAATCCCACGTTCACCCACCTTATTCCAGAATGCTGGTACTTCTCCAGAATCCAAAGATTTTCGGAAAATTACAACCAACGTATCCACAACGGCTGTAACTACCTCTTTTAGGATCCTAAGATGTAAGCCACCAGGACCAGGAGACTTAACTCGTTTTAGCTCCATTAGCTGGTTTACTACCACTTCTCCAGTAATGGTAAAGGTATTCTTTGATATTTATGAGATATTTGAAGTGTCTTCTACTGTAAAGCCTGATGCAAAACATATTTTTTTAATTCCCGTGCCATTTCCTGGTTCCTCATAACCGCATTCCTACTGTTAATGAGAAGTTGCGCTAGAGGACAAAAATGACAAGAAAAAGCTAGAAAAAAGTTTATATAGGCATGTTTAGGATGTGAAAATCTCAGCCAGAAATCTTTGCTGGTGCAGAGCTCATTTTTAAAGGGAAGTCAGGAAACTAGTTGAGAAAGAATTAACATCAGGGTTTCTGGTCAAGCAGTGAGATCTGACAAAATGGTTCATGTGCAGAAAATCACTGATACAGACTTGACAGGCAGAAGTGTGCTGGAACAGGTTGCGATTCTATATTTGCCAATACTGTTGAAAATAAACCATGACCATTTGTACCAGCTGCTCACAATTTCATCTACCTGCAGTTATGAAATTCAGATAAATCATCTGTGAGCAGGTTTAAAGAGAATCAGAAATGTTTAGAGTATGGAAAAACGCACTTGACTAGAACTTGGCTAGTACAGCACAGAATAGGCCCTTTGGCCCTCGATGTCATGCCAACCTTTTACTCTACTCTAAGATCAGTCTAATACCCTTCATTGTACTATCATCCTAATACCCTTCATTGTACTATCATCCATGTGCCTAACCAAGAGTCGCTTAAATGTTCCTAATGTATCTGACTCTACTACCACTGCTGGCAGCACATTCCATGCACCCACTACTCACTGGTTATCCAGAGGCGGCACGGTGGCTCAGTGGTTAGCACTGCTGCCTCACAGCGCTAAAGACCCAGGTTCAATTCCCGCCTCAGGCAACTGTCTGTGTGGAGTTTGCACATTCTCCCCGTGTCTGCGTGGGTTTCCTCCGGGTGCTCCGGTTTCCTCCCACAGTCTAAAAATGTGCAAGTCAGGTGAATTGGCCGTGCTCAATTGCCCCATAGCGTTAGGTGAAGGGATAAAGGTAGGGGAATGGGTCTGGATGGGTTGCTCTTTAGAGGGTCGGTGTGGACTTGTTGGGCCGAAGGGACTGTTTCCACACTGGATCCTCTCTAGTGTAATCACAGTCTTCCTATAATGTGGTGACCTGAGCTGCCCATAGTACTCCTGCCGTGACCTAACTAACTTTATATACAGCTTCATCACAACCCTCTGGCTTTTGTATTCAATATTTTAATTAAAGTTTGTGAGAAGATTTGTAGCTCAGGTGCTCATTGTTGTGGTTCTGTTCACCGAGCTGGGAATTTGTGTTGCAGACGTTTCGTCTCCTGTCTAGGGGACATCCTCAGTGCTTGGGAGCCTCCTGTGAAGCGCTTCTGTGATCTTTCCTCCGGCATTTGTAGTGGTTTGTCTCTGCCACTTCTAGTTGTCAGTTCCAGCTGTCCACTGCAGTGGCCGGTATATTGGGTCCAGGTCGATATGTTTGTTGATTGAGTCAGTGGATGGGTGCCATGCCTCTAGGAATTCCCTGGCTGTTCTCTGTTTGGCTTGTCCTATATTAGTAGTCCTATTAATAGTCCTATTATACGACAAGGTAAAAACTGCAGATGCTGGAAACCAGATTCTGGATTAGTGGTGCTGGAAGAACACAGCAGTTCAGGCAGACAAGCCAAACAGAGAACAGCCTGGGAATTTCTAGAGGCATGGCACTCATCCACAGATTCTATCAATAAACACATCGACCTGGACCCAATATACCGGCCACTGCAGCGGACAGCTGGAACTGACAACCGGAAGCGGCAGGTACAAATCACTATAAATGCCGGAGGAAACATCACAGAAGCATTTCGCAGGAGGCTCCCAAGCACTGAGGATGTCACCTAGACAGTGGACGAAACGTCTGCAACACAAATTCCCAGCTCGACGAACAGAACCACAACATATTTTAATTAATAAAGGTAAAGACCTTAACACTGTCATTTTAACACTGTCTATTGGCGCTTCTTCCTTTAAGGACCTATGGACAAGCACACCAAGATGCCTCTGATTCTCTGTACTTCCTAGGGTCCCACCGTTCATGTATGTTCCCTTTCCTTAAGGAGGATACAGAGGTGAGAGAACAGTGTAAACCACTCAACAAAAGATTACTCAACCAATGGAAGACAGGAAAACTTAAAATCACCAAGGTTATGAATTCTTTGAAGACGAATGTAAAATCTTTAGCTAAAGTTGTATCACGTCCTCCTGCAGTGGTTCCCAGCTTTGCAGATGCCAGTCTTCAGCCAAGTTAATTCAATCCTTGTATTATCAAGAAATGGTCGGAGGCAATGAATACTGCAAAGGCTATGAGGGCCCTGACAAAATTCCACCAATAGTACTGAAGTCTTGCACTTCAGAACTTGCTGTTCCCTCAGGCAAACTGTTCCAGTACAGTTACAACACGGCATTCTAGCTGACAATGTGGAAAATTACCCAGTTCGTTCCGAGACACAAAAAGGACAGTCCAACTTGGCCAATTACCACTCCATAAGTCAACTCATGATCATCAGTAAAACAATGGAAAGTGCCATTGACAGTGCTATCAAGCTGCACTTGCCCAGCAATAACCTGCTCAGTGATGCCCAGTTTGGGTTCTGCCAGGGCCACTCAGCTCCTGACCTCATCACAGCCTGGGTTCAAACATTGACAAAACAGCAGAATCCCAGAGGTGGGGTGACAGCAACATGCCTTGATATCGAGGCTGCATTCGAGTGTGGCATCGAGGAGCCCTAGCAAAACTGGAATCAATGGGCATTGGGGGCAAAAGCTCTGCTGGTTGAAGTCATACCTGGCACATAGGAAGATTATTGCGCTAGTTCGGGGTCAGTTAATGACATCTCTGCAGGAGTTCCTCAGGGTAGTGTCCTCGGCCCAACTATTTCCAGCTGCTTCATCAATAATCTTCCCTCCATCATAAGGTCAGAAGTGGGGACATTCACCAATGATTGCACAATGGTCAGAACAATTCTTAACTCCTCAAATTCTGAAGGAATCAATGTTCCAGACATGGGCTGACAAGCAGCAATAAACATTCACACCACACAAATTTCAGGCAATGATCATCTCCAATAAGACAATCTCTCCATGTCATTCAATGGTGTTACTATCACTGAATACCCCACTACAAACATCTTGGAAGGGTCAGCATTGACCAGAAATTAAACTGGATTTACCTTATAAATGTAGTGGCTATAAGAGCAAGTCAGAGGCTAGGAAATTTGGGAGTAACTCACCTCCTGACTCCCAAAAGCCTGTCCACCATCTACAGGAGTCTGATGGAATACTACATTTGCCTGGATGGGTACAGCTCCAACAACCCTCAAGAGGTTTTTCAGCATCCAAGACAAAGCAGCCTGCTTGAATGGCATTATATCCATAGTTATCCACTCCATCTACCATCGACGCTCAGTAGGAGCAGTGTGTACTACTTACAAGATACACTGCAGAAATTCACCTAAGATCCTTAGACAGCATCTTCCAAACCCATGACCACTTTGGTCTAGAAGGACAAGGCAGCACAAGTTCACCTTCAACCCATTCACCATTCTGATGTGGAAATGTATGGCTGTCCCTTCACTGTCACAGGAACAGTCAAAACCTTGGAACTTACAGCACATGGGCTGCAGTGGTTCAAGAAGGCAGCTCACCACCAACTTCTTGAGGGTGACTAGGAATGGGCAATAAATGCTGGTCAGCCAGCAATGCCCATGTCCCATGAGTAAACTTAAAAACAGAATTTAGGAGCTACTACTTTGGGAAATAACGCAGTGGATGCTATTGTAATGAACATTGCATCAATTGTTAAATTTAAATCTGGGTTTAAAATTAGATATGCAGTAAACTGTCTGCTTGAAGTATAAACTTATGAATAAGAAGCAGGAACAGACCATTCAGCCCCCAGAGTCTGCTCCACTATTCAACAGGGTCATGACTGATCTAAGTGCAACCTTAAATTCACTTTCTCCTCAACCCTGATAATCTTTTACCTCTTGCTTACCAAGAATCTATACAACTCCATCTTTAAAGTTTTCAAACTCTGCCTTCCTGCCTTTTCAGGATAAGAATTCCAAAGACTCCCGACTCCCTGAGAGACAACTTTTGGCCTCATGTCTGGTTTTTTGGTAACCTCTTATTTTTCGATGGTGAAAAGTTTTCCAGTTTTGTGCATAAATAGTGGAAATAGTTGGATCCTCACAGTGGTTATGGTGGTGACTTTTTTCTGTGTGCACGTTTGTGTTGTTACTTATTAAAAAAAGTTGTCAACTTGTGCCTGTTGACTTGTGCCAACTTACATTCTGTGGTGTCTATGAAATTAATAAATTCATTGCATGGTATATCTTTTAGGTGCAATGCAGTGATGTAGAATACAGAGGATATTGACAAATTCTTCTAATTTGAGAGTTCAAATACTCCAGGTGTCAACACAAACACAAAAGGTGTTGTTAATGTGTGATAGCATTGTGAGATAAATCTGGTAGTGAGAATGAAAAAGCAACTCCTAAAAATCACAAAGGAACCTCAAGAAATACACTTTAAAAAAAAACAGCTAACCACTTTTGAAAATAAAATGGGGAGAAATAGTTGCAAAGGGGAAATTAGCAGGATGAGAGGGAAAGATCAATGGAAGTGTGACTAAATCGATCAGTTTTAGAGAGAGAAAACTGGTGCCAAAATGGTATTTTTTGTGCTATATGATTCTGTAGTGCAGACTGTCGCGTCACCTAATACATACACCATTGGAAATATCAGAGCTTACCTGGTGGGCAAAGAACATGTCATTAACAATTTCTTCATCGATTACTGATGTCTCATCCACCAGGGGTGTCACCTTGCGTCGTGATCTACGCTCTTCAATCCATTTAAACAGGAAGATAAATCCGTACACTGGGCTGAACATAGCAGGATAGGAACATTGTGAGGTAGCACATTTGGTATCATATCAACAACTACATATATATTCTAACACAGAAAAATATTTTGAAAAGCATTATGGAAGTACATTCAGACAAACATGGTCCCTAGCCACAAAATGATAAACTGGAAAATGCAACCAAAAAACTCGTATGAAAAATAACAGGCCCAAAGGAGTTGTAAAAGATGGACAGGCAGAGAATTAAAAGCATTAAAGACAGAATTTTATAGTTCAGGATCCAGAGGCTGAAGGCATAGCTGTTGAACTGGGAGAAAGGAAGGGGAAAATTTATTGAGATGTGTTGTAGTGCTATTAAGTGCCATGAAGAGATTTTAATATTAAGTTAAGAATTTTATATTGGGATTGTTGAGAGTCTGTGTGCAAGACAACATCTTGAATGGCCAGAATGTGGTGCAATTTAAAATACAGACGGCATAGTTTTGGGAAACTTTGCAGGATGGTCAGACACCAAAGGTGCATTGGAATAATTGAGTCTGAGACAGCAGATAAGTATTAAAGGAGCATATAGTATTTCATCACCAAGTGACTTGTTCGCACATTGCCTACGTGTGCAATGTAACAAAGCACAGGGTAGAATCATCACACAAATTGATATTCAACATCTGCATTGAGCTCCTTCTATTGGAGCTGTGCTGTAATGCATTAAAACTGTAGGTTCTCTTTGTTCAGTAATGATTTTATTATAGTTCAGCAGCCTGCTTGTGAAATTATCTATTATCCAGTTTTCAAATGCTGTCATTGCAAATTCCAAGTAACTTTACCAGACCAATGATGATGGGAGAGCACCAATAAGGTTGGCAGACTCATGTGACTTGGGTCAAATGACAAACCAGAACTGAATACCTCTGGTGGCATCTTGAGCCCTGCAGTTGGCAGTGATCAGGGAATCCCAAACAAAGGAATCTTGTTGACTCTGATAAGAGTGGAATTCTTTATTAAACACTTTATGTCGAGCTTCGCTCTCACCACTGACAGCAACTAAGTACGCAGATGCTAAGCTCATCTCTGGCTTGAGTGAAATGAACGTGGAATATGAAGGCGCCTACACTTGGCAGTCCAAGTTGTCACTTGTTTTATTAAGTGTATTGGTATTGAAATGCCCAGGGGGTAAGCAAATCACATCACATGTATGACAATACAGTTTTATATTTTGTTACATATAGTTCAGTAGCATAGTGGTTATTGTTACTGAACCAATAATCCCTGGAGAAAGCACTTGTTACATTGATTCATCATGGCAGCTTGAAAATTTGAAATCACAAGAAAACAGAAAAAATTGGTGTGAAAAATAATTATGAAGCTGTCAGATTGTTATGGAAACCCAAATGGTTCAGTAAAACCTATCAGGAATGAAACATGCAGCCCTTACTCGTCTGCAACAAATACAGACATGCAACTTATTAATATCAACTGCTACCTGCAATCCTTGCTCCTCACAATTTTATTAACCTCTATAAGGTCACCCCTCGCCCTCTGACATTCTCGGGAACAAAGACCCAGCCTATTCAGCCTCGCGATATAGTTCGAACCCTCCAGCCTCAGCAACATCCTTATATATCTTTTCTGCACACTCTCAAGTTTAACAACATTCTTCCTATAGAAGGGTGACCAGAATTGTATGCAGTATTCTAAAAGTGGCCTAATCAATGTCCTGTACAGGCACATCATGATGTCCCAACTCCATAGTCAATGTTCTGACCAATGAAGGCAAGTGTGCCAAATGTCTACTTCACCCCTTGTCTACCTGCGACTCCACTGTCAAGAAACTATGCAACTGCACCTCTGGGTCTCTTTGTTCAGCAACACTCTCCAGGGCCCGACCATTAACTGCGTAAGTCCTGTCCTGTCTAGATTACCAAATGCAACATCTCACGTTTATCCAAATTAACCTCTATCTGCGACTTCTCGGCCGATTTGCCCATCCCATCTGATCATTGTACTCTGAGATAATCTTCTTCACTGTCCACTACACCAACCATTTGTGTCATATACAAACTTACTAACCATGCCCTCAATATTCACATTTGAATTATTTATACAAATGATGAAAAGCAGTGAACCAGAACCAATCTTGTGGCACATTAATGATCACAGGCCTCCAGTTCAAAATGCAACCATCTACCAGCACCCTCTGTCACCTACTTTTAAGCCAATTTTGTGTCCAATTGGCTAGCTTCTTTGGATCACATGATCTAACCTTACTAACCAATGGACTATGCGGAACCTTGTCAAATTAAACCTGCTTTCCTGTTCTTTTCTCATGGCTTTTATCCTGACACCCTTTGGAAATGACTACTGAATCTACTTCCATTCAGAAAGCATATTTCTGATCACAATATTTCATTGTATTAAAAAGGTTTTCTTGTATCATCTCATTCTTTTGGTAACAATCTTTAATCTGTGCCTTTCCACTATTGAAAGCAGAGTCAATAATGAGAAACTATTAAAACTATTCATGTTGATGAACACTTCTGTCAAATTTATTCTTAGCTATCTCACCTAAGGAGAAAAAGCTCCATTTCTCACATGTCTCCAGGTATCTGCCGACTGTCGGCCCATCATCATTCTAGCATTTCCTCTACACTCTCGAAAGCTTTGACATCCTTCGGAAAGTGAGGTGGCCAGAATTGAGCACAATATCCAACTAAGGCCTAATCCATGATTTGTAAAAGTTTGGCGTGATCATTTCAATTTTGTATCCTGTGGCTTTATTTCTAAAAGTCAAAAACCCAAAAACCTTTTTTTTAAAACATGGCATTCCTAACTTATCGCAAAAAATTCAAACATAATGTAGGAGGAAGAGAAATAGGCCATTCAATCCTTTAAACCTGCTCGGTCTTTTAATAAGATCATCTTTGATCAGATTATAAACCTTGAGTCTGTGTTCCTGCTGAGACCCGATAACCTGTCATTCACTTGCTTATCCGCACTTGATCTTAAAAGATATTTATAAACCCTGCTTCCAACACGTTTTCAGGAAGACTGCCAAAGACCTTCGTTTGTAGTCTAACTCTTCCTCCCAAAAGTGACATCTTTCCTTTGACATTTCTCCTCTCTACCCAGGCTGTATCCAAATCCTGGCTTCCTGAACTCAGCTCATCCCTCTCAATTGTGTTAATACCACCTTTAACTAGAAGGGCCACCCTTCCATCTTTCCTTGTTTTCTGCCCTCTCTAAATGTCCTATCCCTTTCAATGTTCACATTATCCTGCAGCAATCTCTTTGTAGTGGGTACTGCATCGCTCTCATTCATTTCTATTTGCAGCAGTTCTCCCTGCACTCCATTTCAAATGTTGCACTCCGTGCTGAATAAATGCTGCCCTCGCATCACATTTTGTTAAAGGCACAGTTATGCAACTACGACTAGAATAACAGATTTCAAATGATCCACCTGATGGGCAGAATCTGTTCACTGTGCCAGTATACTTGACGACGAGAAAACTGCACACAGAGTAACTAATTCTTCCTGGCAACACTGTTGTGTCAATCCACTTGGCAAGAAATACACCACCTATCATGCAAACCTTCCTCATGCTCTCATAGGATGAAGAACATACAGGGAGCACCTTTTACAGCATATCCCTCCGTCACTCTCACAAGATATTATCGAGGAAAGGGAAACTATTACCAGGCTGGTGAAACCTTGTGTAAATGCTACAGACTGGAAAGGTACTTGTGGTCTCTACTCAACCTCACGAAGCGCAGCTCCTTAAATCCAAGTGGTACTCAATCACTCAAGTCAAACAGAAGATTATTTTCTGAAACATAAGCTGGCACACTGCCTCCAGATCAGATGGACTTCACGCTAGGAGAATGCAGCTCTTGTATGTGGCCTCTCTGGCAGGTCCTAACTCAAGTCTCCCATGTGAGATTCTTGAACTACTTACATGCAAGAGGAATAGAGGTAGTTTCCCAGCGCCTTCCTCATAGATTTTTAAAATCTATCTTTGGTGTACTTTCAACCAAGGCTAAAGGATCACTCACCAATCCTTTACAACACAAATATTTCCAGAGCCAGATTATATGAACTGGAATCCAAACTTCATGGCCCTTCTGATTTCTAGGTGAGAATACCACCCAAGTCAATGGTCCCTCTATCCAGTCCCAGGTCTCCAGCTGGATGTCACTCTTCGTGGTCGTTTGGCGTGGGCTTCAAAACCTTTGCCTTCTCATCCAAGGGACACCTCTTCATGGTCAAATATTCAGCAGCTATTCAATAAGGCCACCACCTTAGGTGAAGCACGAGTTTAGGATTACAATTCAGTGAGCTTTTATGCACTATCCTGCTTGTTTACAACTCAACAGCAATTTCTAAAGTGTAAAAACAAGGACTGCAGATGCTAGAAACCAGAGTCTAGATTAGAGTGGTGCTGGAAAAGCACAGCAGGTCAGGCAACATCCGAGGAGCAGGAAAATCGACGTTTTGGGCAAAAGCAGGCACCCTGCCTCTATTCTTGATGAAGGGCCTTTGCCCAAAACGTCGATTTTCCTGCCCCTCGGATGTTGCCTGACCTGCTGTGCTTTTCCAGCACCACTCTAATCTAGACAGCAATTTCTAAAGGTAGACCGAGTCTCTAAAGATCCACAGTTTCTGTTTATGTACACGCCTGTGCGTGGATTAGCGCAATCAATGCCTAATCACGGTATTGTAACTATGACTAGAATGATAGATTCCAGATGGCCCACCTGGATGGACAGAATCTGTTCACTGTGCCAGTATACCTGGCAAACAGGAAACTGCACACCGAGTAACTAATTCCTCCTGACACTTGGCAAGAAATACACTACATATCTTGGAAAGCTCCCTCGTGCTCTCACGGGATGAAGAACTTGCAGGGATCACCTTTTAAAGCCTGTCCCTCTGTCACTCTCACAAGATATTACCAAGGAAAGGGAAAACATTATGCAGGCTGGTGAAACCCGAGCCTGTGTAAAAACTATAGCTTGCAAAGGTTCTGGAGGTCTCTACTAAACCTTTGAAGCTCAGCTTCTTAAATCCCAGCAGTACTCAATCTCTCAACCTGCGAGATAGCCAACAAATTCTTGCTATCTCCGAACACAGAAAATACCACCCTGCTGCAGCAGCGCATTCATACATTGGAGCTACCATTCACTAGGATTATGATACATACATATCAACCTGGAACAAAGTTACAGAGATCAGAAGCTATCCAATTTGATTTCCAGTGTGAGCTACCTCAGTTAACATGATGAAATAAAGCACAACAATTGGTATCAGCTAGAAAGGATGAAAAATAATCAGCCAGTGGTCCCGTTCCTCTTCACTAATATTTGCTGAACAGTACATGTGCCAAGGAAGGAAGAGTATCAGTTTGGTTGTAATACCCTCTCAGTCCAATAGTCTCAGGACACACCAAGATCCAAGTGCCTGCAAGAGGAATGGTCCCCTGGGTAATGACCAAGGGACACCTACTGAACAGCACTACAGCAAGTAAAACAACCAGTTTGGACACATTAATGCATACCACCATGGCAGATAGGCCTTGGACCCACATCCTTTGATAGGGACAGGACAATGAGAGCCCTAGCAGTACTTTGTGTTAACGCCTTGAACAAAAGAAGAAAGCAGGAAGTAAAGGGGGAAAAGAATAGCGAGAAGAAATTAAAAGGACATACCCCTGAACTTTACAATGTAGGTCATAGATCTCCTCCACTTGAACACCTTTTACACCTGGGGTGAGAGAATAGAGAAGCCAATGCCAATTAGCTCGAATCAAATTCCTGATGAAAGGCACAGTGCAACAAACACATTTTAGCACAGGTTTTGAGAACATTCCAGTAACACAATTCGCCAAGTTCCTGAACTATGCTGCATTGTAAGCAGGTACTTACCAAAATCTTCTACCAGCAGGGTGAAGAGCCCTGAAAGAGAAAACAAAAACATACATAAACATGAACACTTCAAACATTCAGCAATAAAAATGGTGAACATTAGCAACATTTTGACAAATAGCTATTGAACATATGCGTACAGCAGATTATTATTACATACCAGGCAATACTTATGTGCTTGGCCCACTTTGAACTGTGCAAAATGGTCAGCGTTATAAATCCAGGCTCAACCCTTTCAACTGTGGCTAAGTCCGGATCCTAACAGCATTAAAAGAAAACACTTGCAGATTCAGGTTAATCACTGGCAGAGAATGATGGCAGCAAAACAAGTAGATGAACTAAAAGTTCTAGATGGTGAAGCAGCTTGACAATAATGCGGGTTAATAATAAAGATCGCAGGTAATGACATTACAGGAGGATGGCATTCAGCTGATCATGATTGCATGGATTCTTACATGAGTACAACTAAAACACTTCAACAACCCTCATTTTCTGAGTTTCCAATGCTAAGGAGCAACATTTTCTATTTTCACCCATCAGAAATATCACGAAAGCAGCTGCAAATGAATACTCAGCAGGGAGGTTAGCGGGAGAAGCATCGCGAAAATTATTTTCTGGTAATCTAAGGATCAGAACGTAAGTACATACTGCTTCAGGCTTAATTGCTTTTAATACTTTATTTACACCTAAAACATTCCAGATTTTAGCGTGTTACATCAAGTTTACAATCTCCAACTCATCAAAGCAGGTGGTTTAGTCTGAGCACCAAACCAGTTCAACCAATCAATCAAGTTCCAAAATTTCCTTTCTTTCCCTTTTGATAAAACGTTGTTCTGTGATGACCTAATTCCGTGGTTTCCAACACAGAGATTGAGATTGACTGGTCAATTGCAGAGTCTGTGACAGTAGGTCATTGCCCAACAACATTCACTTGCCCTGTGTGTATTGATCACCATGCCACTGCTTGAGCTCCACTTTTGCATGCTATGCGGCTGGAGACAAGCCTTAAAAGGCTTTATAAACTATTGCACCCTGTTGCTGTTTGATCCAGATACAGTGATAGAAGCAGGAGTAGGCCATTTGGATCAGATGGACTATCATTGTGAGTAGTACAAACCGATTTACAAAAATATACAAGTAATTGATGTGGGAAGATCATGTTACAGTTCTAGTTATTCGCCCATCATGACCATGCAGAATCTCCATAGGAGCAGCTCAGCTCGTTCTCTGTGGACCTGCAGTTATTTTTCTTCAGTTGCTTATCAAGGAAGTCCATGTGGAGAATGCTGCCGTGCCCCACATCCAATATCTGAACGACGCAAGCTGACCAGGGGTACCAGAAACAAATCATGACCACAGAATTGACCTTCCGTGCCTCCACACTTGAAAGCTGCCAGCTGCATTCTGGACAGTCCAGAGGTGTAGCTGCAGGGGCAGAGTTACGTCACAAACAACACAGTGAAGCAATGAGTGGTGAACCTGGGCCATCTAAAAATAAATTAAAAATGTACAACTTGCACACCCAATGGGAAAATTTATTTCAGTTCATAACTGTGAAAGAGAACAGCATTTGTCCCATGTCATGAAAGCATACTGA
Organism: Hemiscyllium ocellatum; assembly: GCF_020745735.1. Taxonomy (NCBI): domain Eukaryota; kingdom Metazoa; phylum Chordata; class Chondrichthyes; order Orectolobiformes; family Hemiscylliidae; genus Hemiscyllium; species Hemiscyllium ocellatum. The sequence goes on from NC_083414.1 coordinate 65,969,235, forward strand.
TCAGTCAAAAGGGGAATTTGGAATGACACCATTCAACAACGCACAGTAATTTGAAGGATAGTTTTCCTTTGAACAGCATGCTTCAGACAAAAAGTTGACAAAAAAACACAGCTGAAGGCTGTTTTGAAAACTCAGTTATAGATTTTTTTTAAACCAGCGGGATAAAGCAAGCCCTATACCGAATGTCGTTTTCTATTTGTTATTTTCTGGCACAAAATAATAAATCATTCTTGGCAAAGATGGCGAACTAAGTAATGAAACACCAACTATGGCCACTGACTCTTTATTCAGAACTTTAGGAATGAAAAAGAAATATTAATGGCAGTCCAGAGTATGTCACTTGGTGCTTCCACTGTAGCAAGATGAGTGAAATCTTTGTCTGAAGACATCCTTCAGCAACTACAGCAGAACCTGAAGGACTGTGAATGTTTCGCGATACAGTTGTCCGAATCATTTGACATGACTGACACAGCCCAGCTCATTATATTTGTGCACAGGGATTTAAGGACATAGACTAGAAAAACTGGGACTTTTTTTTTCACTGGAACATTGGAGGTTAAGGGGGCGACCTTATTGAGGTTTATAAAATTACGAGGGACATAAACAAGGTAAATGACAAGGGCCCCAGCTATGCCTGCCCCTTTGTCAGATACATGGAACAGTCAGCTTCCGTAGTTGCACTGGCATCATTCTCCATAGTTTCCTCCACTATGTCGGCACCACCTCGTGCTCCCACGAAGAGGGTGAACAATTCACCAATTTCAATAACACATTCCACCCTGATCTCAAGTTCACCTGGACCATCTGGGACACTTTCCTTCCTTCCTTCCCCCCTTTCCTGGACCTTTAGAGTAGAACCTGGATTATATTTAAATTCAAAAAGTGATCTTGTGCTGAAATGGTTGGAGACCAATGATATAATTTGATTGGTGTTACCTGCATCCTATTTAAATAGCGAAAGTAAAGTCATTCTAGACCTTCACTGCTAAGTATTTAAACTAAGATATTTAAAATGTCTACAGCCCCAATTTTAAATTCTATTCTTATTGATAGCACATTTGTCAAATTTTGCAGTACCCCTCACCTGATGGGAGATCAATGGGTATCATGAGGGTGGCTAAGGCTCTCCTTTATGATACTATCAAAGCATTGTTGGGATTGCTTTTAATTAAACTCAACATAACTTCATTACAAAAAGGCTCACTGTGAAATAGAAAGCCCCTGTAATATCATTCAGGCTGCAAACACAGTAGCTCAGTTTCCATAGTTTCCTTGTTGTATTGTATGCATCTTTGGGTTCGTGGTTTATGAAACATTTCTCATACAACTTTTATGCTTTGAATTCTGTTCCTAGACATATTTTGGCCTTTATTTCAGCGTCTAAAGTGCTACTTGCACTTTATTTGTCAATTCAGACTACCAGAAGGACTTTTGTTTTCAGATGAATGAGTCATGAATCCATGATTAGAAGTTACACTGTGCTTTCTTACTTTCCACTCTTTCACCCCATTCTGCCAATCCACGGACCTCACTCCTTGGCTATCATCTTCTACATTGAACCAGTTACATGGCCTGCTCTTCAATAATACCTCCAATATCCCAAATTAAATAATCTCCTCAGAGACTTCAATCTTTGTTTAAAGTCTGTATACCTGCATGCAAAGTACTCATATGTGCAGAAAAAAGTTGTAACTAATTGTAGAACCTATAACAGAATTAATACACAACACAGAAGCCAATTTAAGTATTTTGCCCATAGACTAATTGCAATAGGTTATACTCTCCAATGTTTGGCGCACCGACCTGTACACTGCATAAGCCAGGCACCAACTCATGAACACCTTCTCCACCTTGGGGCATTCACCTGATTGGCAATGCTGCTTCACAGCACTAGGGTCCCCGGTTCGATCCTAGCCTCGAGCGACTGTGTGGAGTTTGCACGTTCTCCCCGTGTCTGTGTGGGTTTCCTCCGGGTGCTCCGGTTTCCTCCCACATTTCAAAGTTGTGCAGGTCAGGTGAATCGGCTATGCTAAATTGCCCACAGTTTTAGGTGGATTAGTCGAGGGATAAATATCGGCGAGGGGAATGGATCTGGGTGGATTACTCTTTGGAGGGTCAGTGTGACTTGTTGGGCTGAAGTGCCTGTTTCCATACTGTAGAGAATCTAATTTAATCTACGGCCCCCTCGACCACAACCTCACCTCCCATCCACAAACCATTGTATCCCTGACCATCCACAACCTTATCACCTCAAGGGTATCTCCCACCCAGAGCCTCCAACCTCAGTCCCAGAACCCCACACTGCCCGGTTCTACCTCTTATCCAAAATTCAAAAACCTGACTGCCCCGGTCGACCCATCATTTCCACCTGCTCCTGCCCTACCAAACTTATCTCCTCATATCCTGACACTGTCCTGTCCTCCATAGTCCAGCAGCTCCCACACATGCACCCCCTTGTCCTCTATGACTTTTGTTAACCCGGCTTCCAACGCCTCGTCTTCACCATGGACATCCAGCCCCTGGACACATCCATCCGACATGGTAAAAGCCTCCAAGCCCTCCGGTTCTTCCTCTCCCACCAACCCAACCAGTACCCTTCCACCGACACACATTCGATTTGGCTGAACTAGTCCACACCCTCAACAATTTCTCCTTCGAATCCTCCCATTTCCTTCAGACCAAAATGGTAGCGCCACGGGCACCCACATGGGCCCCAGCTATGCCTGCCTCTTTGTCAGATACATGGAACAGTCAGCTTCTGTAGTTGCACTGGCATCATTCTCCATCGTTTCCTCCACTACGTCGGCACCACCTCTTGCTCCCACGAGGAGGGTGAAGAATTCACCAACTTCAATAACACATTCCACCCTGATCTCAAGTTCACCTGGACCATCTGGGACACCTTCCTTCCTTCCCCCCCTATCTTGGACCTCTCTGCCTCCATTTCCGGCAACTGACTCAACATGGACGTCCACTTCAAACCCACTGACTCCCACAGTGACCTGGACTACAACTCCTCCCATCTACCCCCTCCTCTATAAAAACGTTATCCCTACTCCCAGCTCCTCCACCTCCACCAGATCTGCTCCCAGGACGAGCAATTCTGCTCCAGAACAGTCCAGATGGCTTCCTATTTCAAGGACCATAATTTCCCCTCCCCACGCCGTCAACAATGCCCTCCAGTACATCTCCTCCACTTCCCGCACCTCCACCCTTGAATCTCACCCCTCCAACTGCAACAAAGATATCAGTCCTCATCTTCCACCCCACCAATCTCTGGATATAGCGCATCATCCTCCGCCATTTCCGCCACCTACAGACAGACCCCATCACCAGAGATATATTTCCCTGTAGTGGTTCTGTTCGCCGAGCTGGAAGTTTTTCTTGCAAACGTTTCGTACCCTGGCTAGGAGACATCATCAGTGCTCTGGAGCCTCCTGCGAAGCGCTTCTTTGATGTTTCTTCCGGTATTTATAGTGGTCTGTCCTTGCCGCTTCCGGGTGTCAGTTTCAGCTGTCCGCTGTAGTGGTTGGTATATTGGGTCCAGGTCGATGTGTTTGTTGATGGAGTTTGTGGATGAATGCCATGCCTCTAGGAATTCCCTGGCTGTTCTCTGTCTGGCTTGCCCTATGATAGTAGTGTTTTCCCAGTCGAATTCATGTTGCTTGTTGTCTGAGTGTGTGGCTACTAGGGATAGCTGGTCGTGTCGTTTCGTGGCTAGTTGGTGTTCATGTATGCGGATTGTTAGCTGTCTTCCTGTTTGTCCTATATAGTGTTTTGTGCAGTCCTTGCATGGTATTTTATAAACTACATTAGTTTTGCTCATGTTGGGTATTGGCTCCTTTGTTCTAGTAAGTTGTTGTCTGAGCGTGGCTGTTGGTTTGTGTGCCGTTATGAGTCCTAAGGGTCGCAGTAGTCTGGCTGTCAGTTCTGAAACGCTCCTGATGTATGGTAGTGTAGCTAGTCCTTTTGGTTGTGGCATGCCCTCGTTCCATGGTCTATCTCTTAGGCATCTGGTGATAAAGTTGCGCGGGTATCCGTTTTTGGCGAATACCTTGTATAGGTGTTCCTCTTCCTCTTTTCGCAGTTCTGGTGTACGGCACTAAAAGAAAAACTGGCCAAACTAACACACAAAAAAGAGGACACTACAACACACACCTGGGTTAAAAACCTCTCCCACAGACAGCTCACAGACATGGGAAGAACTATACTGACCAAGGGACTCAACTACAACCACAGGGACGCCAAGACAGCAGACTTCCTAGCAGCACTAGAATGCACACTCAGGAACAATGGACTGACTGAAGAGACACAACAAACAGTGAGACAAACGGTCGTACCTATGATGATAAGAAAAAGACAAACACATAACCTCAACACCAAGGAGAGGGAAGCACTGAAAGCACTAAGAAATGATAAGAACATAATCATACTACCAGCAAAGGCAGAATGACTGTCATCCTAGATAAATCAGATTACATCAAAAAAGCACAACACCTACTAGCAGACACCAACACCTACCAAATGAAGGATTCTGACCCCACACCACAACTCACCAATAGAATAAATAACACACTAAGGAATCTACAAAAAAAACGGACAGATAACCAAAGCGGACCTACGAAGAATGAAACCAGAAAGCAACAACACCCCCAGATTCTATGGGCTACCCAAAGTACACAAACCAGACATCCCACTCAGACCCATAGTATCACTACCAGGGACACCAGCATACAAACTGGCCAAAGAACTACAACAGAAACTGAAACACCTGGTCAGCGGATCCAAACACTCCATACAATCAACACAGGAATTCTTGGACGCCATCAGGAATACACACATAGACAAAGAAGAAACCATGATCTCATTCGACGTGACGGCACTGTTCACTTCGATTGACAAAACCCTAGCCAGGGAAACAATAGCCAACCTACTGGACATACATAACAGAAAACAGGAGGCGGAACCTATCAACAAAAACGGTATACTTAAACTACTGGACTTGTGCCTCACTACACACTTTACATTCAACAATCAGATATACGAACAAATCAACGGAACACCCATGGGATCACCAATCTCGGGACTCATAGCAGAGGCAGTTATGCAAAGGTTAGAACAAACAGCCCTACCACAAATTCAACCCAAACTCTGGGTCAGATATGTCGATGACACTTTCGTAATCATCAAAAACACGGAAATAGAAAAAACACACCGGATCATCAACGCCACACTCACAGGAATCCGATTCACGAGAGAAGTAGAAAAGGATAGCCAACTCCCAATCCTAGACGTGGTAGTACAGAGAACACCGAACGGAGAATTCACCACAAGGGTACACAGGAAAACAACACACACAGACCAAGTCCTAAACTATGAAAGTAACCACCCCAACACACACAAAGGAAGCTGCATCAGGACACTATTCAAAAGAGCTACAACACACTGCAGTACACCAGAACTGCGAAAAGAGGAAGAGGAACACCTATACAAGGTATTTGCCAAAAACGGATACCCGCGCAACTTTATCAACAGATGCCTAAGAGATAGATCACGGAACGAGGACATGCCACAACCAAAAGGACTAGCCACTCTACCATACATCAGGAGCGTTTCAGAACTGACAGCCAGACTACTGCGACCCTTAGGACTCATAACGGCACACAAACCAACAGCCACGCTCAGACAACAACTTACTAGAACAAAGGAGCCAATACCCAACATGAGCAAAACTAATGTAGTTTATAAAATACCATGCAAGGACTGCACAAAACACTATATAGGATAAACAGGAAGACAGCTAACAATCCGCATACATGAACACCAACTAGCCACGAAACGACACAACCAGCTATCCCTAGTAGCCACACACTCAGACAACAAGCAACATGAATTCGACTGGGAAAACACTACTATCATAGGGCAAGCCAGACAGAGAACAGCCAGGGAATTCCTAGAGGCATGGCATTCATCCACAAACTCCATCAACAAACACATCGACCTGGACCCAATATACCAACCACTACAGCGGACAGCTGAAACTGACACCCGGAAGCGGCAAGGACAGACCACTATAAATACCGGAAGAAACATCAAAGAAGCGCTTCGCAGGAGGCTCCAGAGCACTGATGATGCCTCCTAGCCAGGGGACGAAACGTTTGCAACAAAAACTTCCAGCTCGGCGAACAGAACCCCTACAACAAGCACCCGAGCTACAAATCTTCGCACAAACTTTGAATATATTTCCCTCCCCACTCCTATCAACATTCCGCAGAGATCATTCCCTTCATGACTCCCTCATTAAGTCCACATCCCTACCAACCCACTTCCACTCCTGGCACCTTTCCATGGCACCCTTACCTCCCCCCTCACTTCCATCCAAGGCCCCAAAGGATCCTTCCACATCTGGCAGAGATTTTCCTGCATATCCAAACACTTACAGAACTGGCTCAAAGGTAGAAGACAGAGGGTGGTGGTGGTGGGTTGTTTTTCAGACTGGAGGCTTGTGACCAGTGGAGTGCCACAACAATCGGTGCTGGGTCCACTATCTTTCATCATTTAGATAAATGATTTGGATGTAAGCACAGGAGGTAATAGTTAGTAAGTTTGCAAATGACACCAAAATTGAACATCGAAGGAGGTTATCTCAGGTTACAATGGGATCTTGATCAGATGGGCCAATGAGCTAAGACGTGGCAGATGGAGTTTAATTTAGATAAATCTGAGATTCTGCATTTTGGGAAAGCAAATCTTAGCAGGACTTATACATTTAACGGTAAGATTCTAGAGAGTGTTCCTGAACAAAGAGACCTTGGAGAGCAGACTCATAGCTCCTTGAAAATTGAGTCGCAGGTAGATAGGATAATGAAGGTGGTGTTTGGTATGCTTTCCTTTATTCGTCAGAGTATTGAGTACAGGACTTGGGAGTTCATGTTGTGGCTGTACAGGACATTGATTAGGCCATTGTTGGAATATTGCTTGCAATTCTGGTCTCCTTCCTATCGGAAAGATGTTGTGAAACTTGAAATAGTTCAGAAAATATTTATGAGGATGTTGCCAGGGTTGGAGGATTTGAGCTATAGACAGAGATTAAATAGGCTGGGGCTATTTTCCCCAGAGTGTTGCAGGCTGAGGGGTGACCTTATAGAGGTTTATAAAATCATGAGGGGCATGGATAGGATAAATAGACAAAATCTTTTCCCTAGGGTGGGAGAGTCCAGAACTAGAGGGCATAAGTTTAGGGTGAGAGGGTAACAATACATAAGAGACATAAGGGGCAACTTTGTCATGCAGAGGGTGGTACTTGTATGGAATGAGCTGCCAAAGGAAGTGGTGGAGGCTGGTACAATTGCAACATTTAAAAGGCATTTGGATGGGTATATGAATAGGAAGGGTTTGGAGGGATATGGGCCGGGTGTGACTAGATTGGGTTGGGATATCTGATCGGCATGGACGGGTTGGACCGAAGGGTCTGTTTCTGTGCTGTACATCTCGATGACTCTATGACCTCATCGACTGTGTGCGTTGCTCTTGATTGTCTCCTCTACGTTGGGGAGACAGGACACCAGCTCACGGAACATTTCACAGAACATTTCTGGGATACACACACACTAAACAACCCTACCGCCCTGTGGCTGACCATTTCAACATTCTCTTCCCCCCCCCCACCTCATCCAATTCTGCCAAGGGCATGCAAATTCAGGGCCTCCTCCACCGCCAAATCCTGGCCACCCAAAGCCTGCAGGAAGAACATCTCATCTTCCCCCTTGGAATACTCAAACCCCTGGGCACCAGTTTCCTCATCTCCTCTCCCTCCACCTCATCCAAGATCCAAACCTCCAACACGGCACTGCCGTTTTAAACCATCCTACCTGTTCATCTTCCTTCCCACCCATCCGCTCGACCCTCCTCTCCGACCTATTACCACCATCTGCATCTACCTATCGCCTTCCCAGTTACCCTGCTCAATTTTATCTCTCAGTCACCCTCCATCACCAACCCTCCCACATTCCTCTTGAAGGACTCATGCTCCTCGGACACTGCTATGCTTTTCCAGTGCCACACTTTTTTGGCTATATTCTCCAACAGTATGGAGTGAATTCTTTGTGTGTACCACCCATGCCAAGATGGTAGCCCACTTTTGAGTTTGATTAATCAGCCAAAACGTACAGCGCTGTTTCACAGACTACCTCATGATTCTTCTTCTCAAATCCATTCCAGAAATCTGCTGCATTCATAATGGTGGTGGCTATGGTTTCACATATCTCCAAACTTACCACTGGCAGACACCCGTTTCTTTCCACTGTCGATCAGAATCTTCAAGGCAAGCCTACTCTAGTCTCTGTTCATTTGACCATGATTATGTTGAAAATAAGCCTTTTTTCTGCTAAACATTATTGCAGAAAATTATCTTTCAATCCTTTTTAGATATTAAACCTCTCATCAATCTCTACTGCAACCCCTGTATATAACATAAAACACACTTACATCTTTTTGATGAGAGATTGAGAAAACGGAGTATGTCATTTGAAGATATTTTGCTTTATTCTTTTCTGATTTGTATTACCTGATGTCGGTTATACTTGTGTTATGCCCACAAAATGTGGAAGTAAGGTCATAAACTGTTTTTAGAGCTATACTGTCAGAGGCATTCCAACAAGTAAGAAAATTTCCAAGGAACAGACCCACTCTCCATGGTTAACTAGAAATATGAAAGGTAGTCTTAAAGTAAAAGAGAAAGCAAAGACAAGTCTCAAGTCAGAAGATTGGACAGATTGTAAGGAACAACAAAAACGACAAACATTTATAAAGGAGGAAAAAGGAGTTTGAGAGCTAGAAGAGCCAGAAATACAACAACTGATATTAAGACTTTCTCTAAATCTTTGAAGAGGAAAATAATTAACAAAGTGAACATTGGCCAGAAAGAACATAAACCCACAGCACAGGGACCCCAGTTTGATTGCACCCTCGAGTGACTGTCAGTGTGGAGTTTGCACGTTCTCTTCGTATCAATGTGGGTTTCCTCCGGGTGTTCCGATATACTGCCACAGTCCAAAGATATGCAAGTTAGGCGGACTGGCTATGCCAAATTGCCCATAGTATCTCGGGATATGTAGGATAAGAGGGTTAGCTGCAGTAAGTACTGGCTACAGGGATAGGGTAGGTGGTTGGGTCTGGGTGGAATGCTTTTTGGAGAGTTTTTGTGGACCCAATGGGCTGAATGGCCTCTTTCCACACTGTAGGGATTCTATGGTGAGTAAATAATGGAAAATAAGGAAATAGCAGTTGAACTGAACAGGTATATTGCATCTGTCTTAACTACACAGGACACCAGTAAATCCCTGAAGCGTTACATCAGGAAATGTAATTGAGAATTTCCTGAATTCTCTGATCAGAGAAATGGTGTTGAGCAAGCTGGTGGAGCTGAAGAACACCATGTACGGGCCCTGGTGGATTTCATCCGAGGGACTTCAAGGACTTGGTTGGTGAAATAGTTGGTACATTGATTTTAATTTTCCAAAACACCTTTGATTCAGAGACAGTCCCATTAGATTGGACATAAGTGAATGCAACTTCCTTATTCAGAAACTGAAGATGACAGAAAGTAAGAAATTACAGGCAAATTTACTGAACATCTGTCATAGGGAAAATACTAGAAGCCCATCATCAAATAATTTATAGCATGGCAGCTGGATGGGTTCAAGGTAGTCAGGGGTTATTTGAGAAGGTAACATGTGCTGTGGATAAAAGGGAAGCAGAGAATGCCCTGTATGTCGATTGCCAAAAGGCATTTGGTAAGGTGTCACATCAAAGGTTATTGTGGAAAATAAAATCCCACGGTGAAGAGAGTAGCATATTAGTATGGATAGCAAATTGGGCTGGCAAACAGGAAGCAGAGTGAGGACCTATTGGAATTCATTGAAGTTGTTAAGAACTAATGAGCGGTGTATCAAAGTGACTAGTGCTGGGATCTCACTATTTACAGTGCAAATAAATGAAATAGATCAAGTCCAGAATGTGCAGCTGCCATGTTTGATAATGACACAAGGGTAGGTAGGAAAGTAAGGTATGACGTGAACATGAAGAAACTACAAAAGGACATGGAGTGAATGGGGAGAAAATTGCAAATGGCATATAACGTGAGAAAATGTGAAATTGTTCACTTTGGTAGAAAGAATGAACAACATTATGTAAGCAGTGAGAGAGAGAGAGAGAGAGAGACTGCAGAGCTCAGAGATGCAGAGGAATCTGCGTGTCCAAATCACAAAATGGATAGTACGCAGATGCAGTGTGCAATTAGCAAAGCTGATACAGGTAGACAATCCTTTATCCGAAGTTCCAGAATCTGAAAAGCCCCGAAATCCGAAGTTTTCTCATGGAGTGTGGAGTGTCAGTCATGTCTGCATAAAATAACAAAGTTTGTGCGGCTGGTGAAGGGCACACCCACGTGGCGGCGTGGCCCAGCACTGGCAGGTGTCAATTGTGTATTTTTTCCCCACTGTGTTTAAATGTTTAATTTCACTGTGAAAATGCCAAAAAGAGCTGCAGGTACACCTATGCCTAACAATAATAAAAACAAAAGGAAGCATTTGATGTGATAAATATTGCAGAAAATAGAGTTATTGCAGAAGCTTGATCGCGGTGTGTCTGTTACTGAAGAATATGGTGTCGGAACTATCACTGCATATGATGTGAAGAAACAGAAAGTCAAGTAACTGAAGTTTTATGGTAATAGTGATGACCATCAACTAATGAAAAAAAGAAAACATACATAGGGCAAAAAAGGAAGATCTTAACTGTGTGTTGATGGAATGGATTTAACAACGAAGAGGAGAACGCATGCCACTGACTGGTTTGTTGGTCATGAATCAAGGTAGAAAACATCATAAAGAATTGAACATTAAAGGCAAATTTCAATATTCAGAAGGTTGGCTGCAGAAATCGGCTGAAGAAGCATAATGTTGTAAAATATCCGAAACTCTGTGGTGAAAAGGATTTTGCTGAAAATTATATTGACGAATTTGCCAAGATAATATCTAAGCAATGCTTTAGTCCTGAACAAATTTACAATGCTGATGAAACAGCTCTCTACTGGCGCTATGTCCCAAGAAAAATATTAACAAGGCTGATGAAAGAGCATCAACAAGTCTTAAGGATATGAAGGACAGGTTAACTATTCTTGGGTGTGCTAATGCTGCAGGCACACACAAGGTGAAACTTGCAGTAATTGGGAAAAGCAAACATCTGAGATGTCTGAAAGATGTACACAATTTACTTGTGTATTATTATGCAAACAAGAAAGCATGGGTAACCCGAGAAATGTTTTCAACTGGTACAGTGACCACTTTGTACCAGTGGCATGAACTCATTGCAGGCAAGCTGGACTAGAAGAAAACTATAACATTTTATTGTTCCTGCATAACTGCTCCACACATCCCCCTGCCGAATTTCTTGCAAAAAGTAATGTTTTCAGCATTTACTCTCCCCCTAATGTGACATCTGTATTACAGCCTTGTGACCAAGGAATTTTGCACTCCATGAAGACCAAGTATAAAGACGATTTTTTTAACTGTATGTTTGCTGCAGTCAACAGAGAGGTAGGAATCCAAGACTTCCTGAAAGAGTTTAGTGTTGAGGATGCCATTGATGCAGTCGCTAATGCTTGGAATGATGTTGATAAATCAACATTAACAAATGCTTGATGCAGACTCTGGCCTACAGTGACGTGTCACGTAAATGAACGCACTGATTTGGAAGGCTTTCATGTCACTGAAGAGAAAATGATGATAGCAAACCTTGTAAGTTACGAACAAAGTTTATTGGATGAAAGTGTAAATAAATTACACGAAGCTGACATCGATGAAATGCTGAACATTGACAATGATGCATCTGTCGTGCATTCTTTGAGCGATGGGAAAATTGCTAAAATGGTTTTAAATACAGATAAGTGTGAGGATAGCCGATGATGACTTAGTGAACACAGTTGAAAATTTCCCTATAGGCGATATGGTGAAAATGCGTGATCAGTTAATTGCTGATCTTGAACAATTTATTAGTAAGCAAGAGAATATGGCAATTTATTCAATTAAAGAGATAGCACAGACAGAAATAAGACAAATGACACTTGAAGAAGTCTTTATAAATGCCGTCAGCCATAATGCTGAAGCTGTTTATGTTCAAGTTTTATCAAATGCTTTTCTTATGTATTGTCACTGAGTATATATGGTCTGTGTATTTAATTTATCAGTATATTGCTCTATAAATAAACGTGGTAGTATTTCTAGTCTTTATGTGTGAGTATACATATGTTTTTGCTGCAGTGTTGATGTTTGATTACAGGGTGCTGCCCTGGACCCTACAAGGGGTGCTACATTTGCTCCAAAATCCAAAAAATTCCAAAAAACAGCCGGTCCCGCGATTTCGGATCAAGGATTGTTTACCTGTACTACCTTATGCTTTATCACGTGGAAATTAAATAAAAACACGTGGTTATGCTTCAGTTTACAAGGCATTGGTGAGACCACATCTGGAGTATTGTATATAGTATTAGTCGCCTTATTTCAGGAAGAATGTCAATGAGTCAGATGCGGCTCGGAGAAGGTCCACCAAAATAAAATAAAAACAGGAGGGTTGTCTTGTGAGGAAAGGTTGGGCAGACTACACTGGAGTTTAGAAAAGTAAGAAATGGCTTGACTGAAATATATAAAATCTTGAAGAGTCTTGACACAGTAGATATGGACAGGATGATTCCTCTTATGGGAGAATCTAGAACTAATGGTCATTGTTTAAAAATAAGGGATTGCCATTTCAAACAGAGACGAGGTGAATTTATCTCTCCCTCAGAGAATCCAGGGTCTTTGGCCTGAAAAGATGGAGGAAGCAGAGTCCTTGAACACTTAAGAAAATGGTGGTTAGATTCCTGCAAAGTAAGTGGTAAAAGGATATCAGAGGGGACAGGAATGCAGATTTGAGGCTACAAATGTTCTTATCAAATGGCAGAGTAGGCTTAAGGGGCTGAATTGACTACTCCTGCTCCTAATTCCTATGCTCTTGCTTAAATGTTACAATAAACTTAGCTGGTCTATAACATGGCTGCTACTGACCACACTTCGAGTTTCAACCAGCAGTAACTTGGACCAGACTTATAGCTTTTCCTTGGAAGGTTTCATCCTTGCATTATGTGGACCTCCCAGTCTACAAACACTGATAAACCAGCAGATAATATGTATCCCAGTTGTTCTGAACAAAGGAGCACTTTTGAAACTTATCATAGCTGAGATGGTGCTAACGGCTTACCACTGACTCCATATCTGGGACACAGAACTACCTAAGCAAGTCACAATTTGCATCCCCTGGATTTGAATACATGAATAAACTATATTTCCTTAGCAAAACTTTTAAAAACTGAATTTCATAATAGAGATCTTGGCAAACACACCACAGCCTATTTTGAAAGGGAAAATAAATAAGAAAAATCAAAAACTCTTCTACTTACAGACAGGAGAAGAGATTGATAAAATGATTAAATTCACCTCACCCTCTTGTTTGTAGCACTTGTCTAACACACTGATAGATTAATCAGGTTTTGTGAGCATACAATAATGTTTGAATGTATGAACTGAATATACATTGATTTTCTAAAAGATTTTGCCTTATTGTGCTCTGTCATGTTTTCATTTGTGACCTTTCTATAAGGTTTACTCAACGCCTAGGTATTTCACTTGAAACTACATTAATATTTATAATAACAGGCCACGTTTAGCTATTTTACCAGACTTACAACTCTCTTTGATGATCTCAATTGTGTTACCATCAAATGCTATACAAGCAATACTTGCACTTTGAGAATTGTGTTGTTCCTCATTACTTAATAAATCAAGATAACATTTTGATCAGTCTGGTCTACATAAGCCTTGAAAAGGCTGACGCACAGCCAAATGAACATTCAGCACAGGAGTAAAATTCTTAATGACCAGTGTAACCAGTTTCATCATTATCTTCAACATCTTCCTCAGATTACACTGCATCATGGGTCATTTCAAGGACTATGCCTCTTCACTCTGGACAGTTTGCTGCATAATGTATCAACTCAGTTCATACCTGAAGCATCTCTGAAAGGGTTTTAAGGCATTCCTGGAATTCATTCCTCTAATATAGTGAAACCACAATGAGTGACAACCCAAAATTTTGACTGTGACAAAGTTGTCAGCCATTCTCTCAAGCAGAATAGGAAAACCATTGGTAAACTGAAATTCCAGACTGGTAAATCATGATGAGCTGAGATTTGTACATGCTTGTCATCTGACCACATCAACCAATCGAGTGGAGTTAGGCTATTCGAGATCACAAATCAAAGACAAGCCATCATTTGACATGAAGGCCTCCCTGTGAAAAGATGTTTATGTGCAAGTATGTCCTACCTGAGAGAAAGTGCTGTCAACGAGAGACAGTGAAGTTTGTCAACAATTATGAGGCAGAAGGTGAACAGCTTGGAACAGTGTGACATGCAGGCATTCTTTCCAGCAAGGAAGGATGAGAATGGCTGCTATGCCAATGTTGAAGAAGCTCCGTTAACATGGTTCAAGGCAGCTCAAGTACAGAATGTTCTGATCTCTGGTCCACTCATGCATGAAAAGGGGATTGCCCTGGCAAACAGGCTGGGCCACGAGTGGTTCACTCACAGCAATGGACAGCTAGACCAATTCAAAACATGGCATTGCTTCATCTTCCACGTGATAAGTCATTACAGGACAGCAGAATGGCAGCACTGGTAGATGACAGATCACAATAGTGCGTGATCACTTCTTGGATAAGTGAGCATCAGGAGACATTTTTAATGTAATGAAACTGGGCTGTTCTACTGAGTTTTACCCAATTACACTTTAATACTTAAAAAGTAAAATGTGCCATGTTTAAAAGTTAAGCAAGGACCGTATCACTGTTATAGTCTGTGCCAACATGAATGGCACCAAAACGTTGCTGCTTCTAGTGACAGGAAAGTCTGAGAAACTTTGTGAATTTTGGGGTACTCCCCATATAGCATGAGGCTAAGGAAAGTCTCTGAATGGCAGCCTCCATTTTGATGTGTGGATCAAGGAAGTGGTCAAAAATATGTCAATGGAAGAACAGGAAGATTATCATAATTACAGATAACTGCTCCGCGCATCCTACCATCACCGGCCTCAAGCTAATGCCCTTGCCTCCCAACATCATGGTAAAGCTCCAGCCGCCAATGGATTGGGGGTGATCAGGAACCTGAAAACCAATACTGATGGTAGCTGATCTCTCAGATTATTAACAGCATTTATAACAAGCCACCTCTTCTAGAGGCCACATTCATGTGAAAGGTGTTGAAAGAATCCACAACTGGCAACCGTGATGGCTGTATCAAATCTATGTAACTGCAAAATGGTGCTGAGAATGAAATGGGACAGGGTGAAGTTTAACCAACCTGATGATCGCATTCTTATCTCTGACTTGTAGGAGGCCAGCATGGCAATTCCAACAGCGATAACCATGGAAAAGTCAGCTGAAGTAGATGATACCTTATTATTATGCAATGGAACTGACAGATGAGGCAATATTTTCTGCAGGGACCCTGCAGATTCCAGCGACTACTCATCCACTCTGTTTCCACAGCGGAAGCATGACACCAGATATCTGATCAAACACCGTCTGCCTCCCAGAGAAGTGAACACAACTTGAACCAGAAACCTGTGCATCAGACACCTTAGCATCTGAAACCCTAGCGTGGATTCAATGATCCCTAAATTGAAGTATGCCAAGATTATACAATTTGGTAATGTCCATAAACCTTCATCAATGGAATCAAAGTTAATTGCTTTTTTGAAACAATCATATAATTCTGCTTTCTTCTAAATTTTACACAAGATCTCAAATTGAAAGTCAAAACCTTTCTCATTATTAAATGGACAGGCCTCCAGCTCACAAAACACTTTACTCCTGATTTTACTTCTGCTGGGGAGTGACAGCACCAAGGCTAATCTTTGTTTTGTCTATGGCAGGACTTAAATCGTGTCCATGTAACCACTAAATTCTTCCACAGTTCAGACCCAATAATGTTGGTAAGTAATTGGGAGTGTGATAACAGTCTCAAAACTTTAACTCTGTTTCTCTCACCAGAGGCAATGCCAGGCTTTCTGAGTTTCTCCACCGCTCTCCGTGTTTGTTTCAGGTTTCTCCAGTATTTTGCTTTTAGTCCAGTCACCCCAGTACTGTGGCTGTGAGAGCAGATTGGAGGCGAAGAATCTTGCAGCATGCAACTCCTGTCCTGACCCTTGAAAGCCTGTCCATTAGCTACAAGGTATATGTTAGGAGTGTGAAGGAACACTCCCCGCTTGTCTGGATGAGGGCAGCTCCAACAAAGTTCAAGAAGCTCGACAGCATTTCGAACAAGCTAGAGGGTATAATTTTAAGGTGAGAGGGGAAAGTAGTAAAAGGGACCTGAGGGGTAACTTTTTCACACAGAGGGGTTTTCTACATGGAATGGACGGCCAGAGGAAGTGGTAAATACAGGTACAGTTATAACATTTAAAGAACATTTGGACAGGTAGGTGAATAGGAAAGGTTTAGGTGTATACGGGCTGTCTACAGAAAGATGGGACTAGCTTAGTTTGGGATACCTGGTAGGCATAGACATGTTGGGACCATAGACATGTTTTGTGCTGTATGACTCCTACACAGCACCTTCCAAACACGTGACAATTACCATTTAGAAGGTCAAGGGTGGCTGATACATGGGAACACCGCCACATGCAAGTTCCCCTTCAAGCCACTCACCATCCTGACTTGGAACTACTATTGTTCCTTCACTGTTGTTGGGTCAAAGCCCTGGAATCCCCTCCCTAAAGTCATTGGCAGTCTACCAATAGCACATGGACTGCAGCCGTTCAAACAGACAGCTCACCACCACCACCTTCTCAAGGGCAACTAGGGAGTGGCAATAAATGCTGGGGGCTGAAAGTGTGTTGCTGGAAAAGCGCAGCAGGTCAAGCAGCATCCAAGGATCAGGAGAGTTGACGTTTTGGGCTCAGGCCCGAAACATCGACCCTCCTGCTCCTTGGATGCTGCCTGACCTGCTGCGCTTTTCCAGCAACACACTTTCAGCTCTGATCTCCAGCATCTGCAGTCCTCACTTTCGCCAATAAATGCTGGTCCAACTACAGATGCCCCCATCTTGTAAGTGAATAAAAAGCCTGTAACCATTAAGTGGGATGGTGAGGGACTCCTTCTAAACCTGCAAATACTACTGAAAATTGAGCCCTTTTCATCAGTCCTTGAGACATGAGGCAACACCGCCCATACATATACCAGCAGGCTAAATGTTAAACAATTGTTTATTGAAGTTCTAGTATGTAAAAACAAAATTGTGGGGTAACCTCAGTTTGGGGACATTTTCATTTACTACTTTTCAGTCCAAATACCTCCTCTTCTCATGGGTCATAGTCAACTCAGAATATTAACTCTTAAATAATTCTACCAGTCCCGCTCAACACTTCTGTTCTAATTTAGGGCTCACCTTATCCTCACTTTCCACCCCACCAGTTTTTGTACTTCAAGGATCATTCTCTGCTAGTTCTGCTCCCTGTAGCATGTCACCATCACCGAACACATCTCCCCCTCCTGTCAGCATTGGAAAAATCTGGCCCATCCTCAATCACACTAAATCTCCTTCTCACACATTGCCTTTTATCTCCTCTCTCTTCATCGTCCAAAGCGCCAACACACCTTTCAGATGAAACAGCGTATTACTTGTAATTCTATTTAGAAATCAGTATTCACCTCTCACAATATGGCCTCCTCTACTCTGGGGACAGCAAACACACAAATCAGTCAGCAAGCATGATGCCAAGCTCCCGGCTGCATGGTATTTCATTCACCATGCCGCCCTCAACAGTCACAATTCTCCAGCTATACTTCTCAGGTGGGCAACCAACATAACCCAAGACCCCTTGTATCCCCATTGCAATCTCTTCCAACCTCTCCCTCAGGAAAAAGAAGCTTAAGCAGATCCAAGAACAGCTTCTCTCCCTCGGTTAACAGACTTCGAAATTTAATATTTGAGAGGTCCATTCAATGTTGATCGTGCTCTGTGTCCCTTTGCTGCAGCCATAACACTGTATTTCTCATTCTTTTCTATTACTCTTATACATATTGTATGGTATGATCTGCCTGAACTGCATGCAAAACAAAAAAAAACTTTTCACTGTACCTAGGTACACGGCAATAATAAATCAAATTCAATTAAAATCTCTGTTCTTGCTCTGCTGCGCTGCTCAATGCAGGCTCAAAGAATTTCATCGTCCTATTTGGCACCTTGACCCATTTAGGTTTTTTTTGCCATGTGCCAATCTGACAAACGTGAGGACAAATTCCTCTTCATCTTCAGGAAAAAGGAAACGCTACCCAGTAGGAAGTTCAGTCACCGGAAGGGTTTAGAATTGATGAGCTGGCTGCATATTATGGCATTATGACTGGATGAGGTGCATCCAAGGATACTGATGGAAGTGAGAATGGAAACTGCAGAGGAACTGACAATAATTTTGGAATATTTCTTAGACTCGGGGATGATGCTAAGAAACTAGGGAAAAGCGCAGAAAAGACCAGCAACTACAGACCAGTCAGTTTAAATTCCATGGTTCAAAATCTTGTAGATACAACAATTCAGGACAAAAATTAAGAGTGGCATCTATATATGCAGGTTTATTAAGGAGAGCCAGAAAGGAGACTTCCTTAAGGGAAATTAATTAACACTGCAGTTTTGTTTTGATGAGGTAACAGAGGATTGACCAGGGTAAGATTCCTGATATTACATTAGATTAGATTAGATTACGTACAGTGTGGAAACAGTCCACACCGACCCGTTCCCCTACATTTACCCCTTCACCTAACACTACGGGCAATTTAGCAATTCACCTAACCTGCACATTTTTGGATTGCGGAAGAAAACCGGAACACCCAAAGGAAACCCACACAGACACAGGGAGAATGCGCAAACTCCACACAGAGAGTCACCTGAGGCGTGAATTGAACCTGGGTCTCTGGCGCTGTGAGGCAGCGGTGCTAACCACTGTGCCACCCACACTTCTATGATATAGAAGGACTTGCAGAAGGCCTTTGATAAGTGTCAGACAAAAATAATCTATGATTAATGCAAGAGCTCATGGAGTTAAAGGAGCATGGATACAAAACTGGCTGAGTGGTAAAAGCAAGTAATACCAAACCAATGTTCTTTAGATGTTGTGGTTCTGTTCACCGAGCTGGGAATTTGTGTTGCAGACATTTCATCCTCTGTCCAGGGGACATCCTCAGTGCTTGGGAGCCTCCTGTGAAGCGCTTCTGTGATGTTTCCTCCAGCATTTATAGTGGTTTGTCTCTGCCGCTTCCGGTTGTCAGTTCCAGCTGTCCGCTGCAGTGGCCGGTATATTGGGTCCAGGTCGATGTGTTTGTTGATAGAATCAGTGGATGGGTGCCATGCCTCTAGGAATTCCCTGGCTGTTCTCTGTTTGGCTTATCCTAAAACAGAAGTGTTGTCCCAGTCGAATTCATGTTGCTTGTCATCTGCATGTGTGGCTACTAAGGATAGCTGGTCGTGTCGTTTTATGGCTAGTTGGTGTTCATGGATGTGGATCATTAGCCGTCTTCCTGTTTGTCCTATGTAGTGTTTTGTGCAGTCCTTGCATGGGATTTTGTACACTACATTGGTTTTGCTCATGCTGGGTATCGGGTCCTTTGTCCTGGTGAGTTGTTGTCTGAGAGTAGCTGTTGGTTTGTGTGCTGTTATGAGTCCTAGTGGTTGCAGTCTATCAACAAACACATCGACCTGGACCCAATATACCGGCCACTGCAGCGGACAGCTGGAACTGACAACTGGAAGTGGCAGAGACAAACCACTATAAATGCTGAAGGAAACATCACAGAAGCGCTTCACAGGAGGCTCCCAAGCACTGAGGATGTCACCTAGACAGGGGACGAAACGTCTGCAACACAAACTCTCAGCTCGGCAAACAGAACTACAACAACGAGCACCCGAGCTACAAATCTTCTCACAAACTTTGAATGTTCTTTAGTCTTAAGAATACATAGGACATGCTTTCAGAATTTGTGGATGATATGAAACTTGGAAACATAGTATAGAGAATTTTGTGGGACTTCAAAAGAACATTAACAAATTGGTGCTGTTGAAAGATAGGTGGCACTCAAGGTTTAATGCAGAGAAGTGTAACATAAATTCATTTTGGTAAGGACAACACAGCGGGACCACAGAAAATAAAGGCACATTTTGTTGAGACTTACGTCTTGCATTCATCAGGACAATTTATATGAACACCAATGTAAAGGGCAATGATACTTTTCATATGTATGAGCAGAAACTGCTGATTTGTCTATGCCAGTATTACTGCCTCTGCAGAGTCTTGAACAAACAGCTTTGCCAACCATCCAAGCCAAACTTTGGGTCCGCTACATGGATGACACCTTTGTCATCACTAAACGAAACAAATTTGAGGAAACCTTCAAGAACATCAATAATACTCTTACTGGCTTAAAATTCACTAAAGGGGAAGAAAACAACAACAAACTGCCATTCCTAGATATCACAGTCGAGCGAACAGCCAATGGGGAACTTCAAACCAGCATCTACAGGTAAACAACACATACAGCCCAAATATTGAACTACAGAAAAAATCATCCCAACACCCACAAACGAAGCTGCATCAGAATATTATTTCAATGAGCCAACACACACTGCAGCACAGAAGAACTATGCAGAGCAGAGGAAAATCACCTATATCGTGTATTCAAAAAGAATGGGTACCCATTGAACACAGTCCGCCGATTTCTCAGCAACAAACCCAAACAAGCAGACAAAACACATCCAGAAAACCTAGTCACTCTCCCATACATCAGAGACATCTCAGAAATGACTGTCAGACTACTGAGACCCCTTGGCATCATGGTAGTCCACAAACCCACCAACACACTAAAACAGTAGCTAATGAACTTGAAAGACCCTATACAGACGAGCAAAACTAATGTCATTTACAAAATACCGTGCAAGCACTGTAGCAAGCACTACCCTGGACAAACAGGCAAAAAACTAGCCACCAGGATACACGAACACCAACTAGCCACAAAAAGACACGACCCTCTCTCACTAGCATCCTTACATACAGATGAGGAAGGACACCACTTCGACTGGGACTACACATCCATTCTAGGACAAGCCAAACAAAGACACGCATGAGAATTCCTAGCAGCACGGCATTCCAACCGGAACTCTATCAACAAACACATCAAGTTAGACCCCATCTACCACCCCCTGAGAAAAGGAACAGGAAGTGACATCACCAACCCAAAGAAACCCAAACATATAAATAGAAAGCAGGAATTATCAGCAGTGCTTTGCCTGACACCTACTGAGAAGTTCCCTATTAGGGTGACGAAACGTCTGGAAATGAATCTTCCAGCTCAGCGAGCAAACCTACATCCAAAATCTCAACCTGAGCTACAAGTCTTCTTAAAACTCGCTAAGGTGTATTGTGTGCACATGTCTGTCTGTCTGCAACGAACAGGGGCCTATATATTAATATTCAGTGGTTTCAGGACACACATGTCCATTCATACTATTTGTCTGATTGACAATTCTGAAATAGTTATTGGTGTTAATTCCTGGCACAGGCTGATCGATCACAAAACTGCATCTAATCTTGGATACTGTGATTATAGTTGCGCAAATATGGGCTGACCAGACAGATTTTTTATTACTAAGCAACTATTAAAAAAAAGTGTCTGTAACAGGGCAGCATGAGTTGAAAAACCTTGGTATACAAGTAAACAGGAAAATGTTTCTAATCATAAGAGGAGCAAGAACAAGAGGGCACAAACATAACAAAAATTAGTAAAAGGTGCAAAAGTGATGTGAGGAAGAAGCAGCAGTTAGGGCCTGGAATGCAGTGCCTGAAAGTGTGGTTGGGGGCAGTTTGAAATCAGGTACTCAAGAGCGAATTAAATGGTTACTTGTAAAGGAACAATATGTGGAGTTAAAGTCAGGGGAGTAATTCACTGGTGAATTGCTGATTTGAAGAGCCGGCACAGTCATAGTGGGCTAATTGGGTTTGTCCTCGGCTGCAACCTTTCTGAGATACTTTGTGTACAACAAATACCGCCCCCTTTGTCTTTTGTTCCATGTCATATTCCAGACCTTCCACTTGTTCTTCATCCCCTTCCCACCTTTCACCGGTAGGAAACTCAATCGCCTTTCTACCGCCCTTTTGATTCTGAAAACAGTGTTGTTCAAATTGAAACATTGGCTCAGTTTTTCTCCCCACGTACACTACCAGGCCAAGCGAGCATTCCCAGCACTTTCTGCTTTCACTAAGATTTTGCAACGCCATAGCATTTTGCTTCCAGCACCAGTCTGAACCCACGCCCCTGGAAGCGCTCAAAACAAAACACAGTGGAAGAGATGAGCTAAGCCCCACTGCACTTATCTCTTCCTCTCTTTCAGATATGCATCTGATTCTCTCTGAAAGGAAGCACTGCCACTTTCTGCATGCTAGTTGGCAATGGTTATGTGGATGTCACAGTCTTGACTGAGGCATCTTAGGAACACAGTTCAGTGACAGTTACTCAGCAGCAAGAGTGGGAACCCCCATCCCTGGCTACAATATACTGAAGTGAGTGCTGGAGCATTGAGCCTGGGACTCCAGTTTAGGATTGTACAAGCATTTCCCCCATATTCCTGGGCAAGTGGCAAACTTTACCAACGGCTCAGTCACCAGGGCAACCCCAGCAGCGAGAGGCTGTGCTGGTAAATGACAGGCTGCCCCATTCACATACAGCTGCAAGGCTCCAGCTCCAGCTCCAGCTCCAAGAGGCTGCCCCCGGCCTCCGGCGGGTAAATCCCGAGCTCGGGAGACCCCGAACGCGTCCCTGCAGCCCCGAACATTACCGCCACGCCGGCCCACCCCCCGTGTCCACTCACCCGGGTCGCTCTCCAGCTCCAGCCAGCCTTTATTCATGTTCTCACCCCGCTCTCCATAGCTCCCGCAGCCCAGGCCCCACAGCCCTGTCGGAGCAGGCCGCAGTACGTCATCAAGCCGCGCCCGCGCCAGAGGCCGCTGCCGCCCCTCTCTCGCCGCCATGTTTGTGCGGGGCGAACTCATGACAAAAGACATTGCCTGAACTGAGATGTCACTTTTACTTTTAAAAAAAATAAAACCTTAAATTATCTAGGGAATGTGACTTGGATAAAGTTCTGGGATTTACATGTTAATGAATCTAAACTTGCAGCCCATTTTTAAAAGATTAACGGTAATCTAGTTTTATTCAATATATTGCATTAGTTGTGATCTTTTGCCATAAATTGTGTTCTATGATCATACTCCACGAGCTACCTGACAAAGGAGCAGTGCTCTGGAAGCTTCCAAATAAACCTGTTGGACTATAACCTGATGTCGTGTGATTTTAACTATGACTGGAGGCATCAGCTTCACCCATTTGGCCCCTCAGGGACAGAATACCATCAATGTAGGTGGGCCTTCTTGTGTGCAGTGGTAATGTCCTCGCCTTTATCCCACCTGCTCTAGAGCTGTATTAATAACATCTCTTACTAGTTGAGGTGGAAGCACAGTCAGCTTAGGATAGCCACATCAATGATGCCGTCACTCATACAAATCACAGCTTCCCTACAGTATGGAAGCAGTCCATTTGGTCCATCAAGTCCACACTGACCCTCCAAAGGACAGGCCACCCAAACCCACATTATCCCTGTCATACCAATGGCTCATCCAGCTAGCCAGCGCATCCCCGGACACTATGGGTAATTTAACATGGCCAGTCCACCGAACCTGCACAAATGAGTTTGTGAGCGTATTTACTCTATTCCGTCCCAACCCACTGAAACAAGATTAATATACTATTATTCCCTGGAAATCTATAATAATATCTGAAAATTATGGAAAACATTTCTGACATCTGCAGTGTGCTTCTTTTGTTTTTAGAAAAAAATTAAGTGTTGGGAAACTCTGCTGCACCCCAGAAGAAAAAGCAGTATAAAACTGTGAAAAGAATGGCTTGTCTTGTATACCTCAAAACTGAGCTGCAATTGAGGAAAAAAACACCTGAACCGTCCCCACCCTCCCCTCTCCCCCTACCCTCACCCTCCTGGCCTGGCTGAACTCATCCTCACCCTAAACACCTTCTCTTTTAATTCCTCTCATTTTCTTCATGTCAGACGGGTGGCCATGGGTACCTGCATGGACCTGGGGTACGTGGAACATTCCTTGTTCCTGTCCTATTCTGGCCTCCACCCACAACTCGTTCTCCGAAATATTGATGATATCATCACTGCTGCTTCCCTCGCTTGTCCAGAATTGGAAAGGTTTATTAATTTTGCTACCAATTTCCATCCTGCCCTCACTTTCACCTGGTCCATCTCTAAGTCCTCCCTTCCTTTCCTCGACATATCTGTTTCTATTTGTGGGGATAGACTGGCCACTAATATCCACTATAAACCCACCAACTCCCACAGTTATCTGGACCATACATCCTCACACCCTGCTTCCTGTAAATACTCTGCTCCATTCTCTCAGTTCCTCCGTCTCCGTCAGACATATTTTGATGATGCCAACTTCGAAAAGGGAGCCTCTAAAATGCCCACCTTGTTGTTCAACCGTGAATTCCCCAGTACCGTTGTCGACAGGCCCTCAACCAGATCTGGCTTATCTCCCATACCTCCATCCGGATCCCCTCTCTTCCCTCCCGCAACAGTATAAGGTTCCCCTTGTCCTTACCTACCATCCAGGTGGCACAGTGGCTCAGTGGTTAGCACTGCTGTCTCACCGCCTCGATGCAGGTTCAATTCTGCCCTTGGGCAACTTTGAGTGTGGAGTTCGCACATTCTCCCTGTGTTTGCATGGGTTTCCTCCAGGTGTTCTGGTGTCTTCCCACAGTCCAAAGATGTGCAGATTAGGTGGATTGGCCATGCTAAATTGCTCATACTGTTCAGGGATGTGTAGGTTAGATGCATTAGTCATGGGTAAACATACAGCGATATGGTGGGGGAATGGGCCTGGGTGGGTTACTCTTCAGAGGGTCAGGTTGAACTTGTTGGGCTGAAGGGCCTGTTTCCACACTGTAGAGATTCTATGATTCTATCCCACCAGCATCCACATCCAGAAGATCATTAGCAGCCATTTCTGCCACCATCTGGCACCTGTTCCCCTCCTCTCCCCTGTCCGCCTTCCACAGGGACCATTCTCTCTGGGATACCCTGGTCCACTCTTCCTCCACTCTCAACACATCCACACAGACCCCCGGCACCTTTCTCTGCAATTGCTGAGAGGTTAACTTATGCCCACTGAATTCATCCGTCCTCAGTATCTGAATGCCCAAACATACCTTCCAGGTGAAGCAGCGCTTTATCTGCACTTCTCACAATCTAGTCCACTGCTTTCACTGCTCACAATGTGGGATCCTCTACATTGGGGAAATAAAGCACAGATTGAGTGATCGCTTTGCAGAATAGCTACACTCTGCCTGCCAAAATGATCCTGAGTTCCGGCTGTCTGTCACATCCACACAGTACCCTGTTCCGTGGCCAGTATGTCTGTCTCAGGCTTGCTACAGTTCTTCAGCAAAGCTCATCATAAGCTGGAAAAACAACACCCAATTTTCCACTTGGGGACCCTGCAGCCTTCTGGACTCAGCCTTCACCCTCCCAGCCAGGTCGTTATCTGCTCCTTTGTCTGTCCAACCTGTTTTCTCTCTTTGGGCTGTATCCCCACCTATCGTTTACTTCTTACACCCTCTCCACCGATCTTCTGCATAAAAACTGACATTTTTCACGCTGCTATCAATTCTGAGGAAAGGTCAGCAGGCCCAAAACATTAACTTTGATTTCTCTTCACAGATGCTGCAGACCTGCTGAACTTTTCCAGCAATTTCTGTTTTTGTTTCTGATTTACAGCATCCACAGTTCTTTCGGTTTTTATTGGGTATATCAAAATGGTTGTGGAGAGGGAGGTGTGAAGGGGATAGATGCCTGGCAAAGGGAGGTACAAAACAGCAGGGGTAAGTAGGAGGCTACAGAATGATCACATTGTGAAGAATGGGCAGAGTACATGGCAACAAAAGAGGGATAAACAGCATTGAGTGCAAGTAGGGAAGGAATGTGCTACCTAAGGTGAGAGTGAAATGCATTGTACACAAAAAGAGTGCCAAAATATGATGTCTAAGACATATAACTGCTAGAGGTATGACTGGGACAGTATGGTGACTCAGCGGTTAGCACTGCTGTCTTACAGCACCCGAGACATGGGTTTGATCCTGGCCTCGGGTGACTGTCTGCATGGAGTTTGCACATTTTTCCTGTGTCTGTGTGGGTTTCCTCCGGATGCTCAAGTTTCCTTCCACAACCCTAAGATCTGCAGGTTAGGTGGATTGGTCATGGGAAATGCAGGGCTCAAGAGAGAGGTGGGTCTGGGCGGGCTGCTCTTTGGGGACCAGTCTGCTCCCGATGGGCCAAACAGTCTGTTTCTATCCATAGAAATGGAGGAAGAGAATGGTCTGTTAATTTGACAAAATATAGAGGAGCATACATATGAAGCTCAGAGAATTGGTGAACGTTTCCTTGGAAGAATGGGAGGCTGATGAACTAAATCGAGAGAAATCAATTGTATAAATGATAGCCAGTTGATAATTAAAATGTCACATACTTTACCTCAATTTTTGGGTTAATTATGAGCTATAAAAACTTCATATTTTATGTATTTTTGTCATTTTATGTAAAATTTTAACTTCCAGGGTAGCATGATCTGAGCTTAAAAGCTGCGTCCCTTAAACATTTGAATTTCCTTCTTCAGCACTCTAGTGCCAAGTTGTGTTTTTTAAGTTGACAAACACAACAGCCAATTTGTACATCGTGAAGACCCGCAAACAGAACAATCAGGTTATATTTTTGCTGACAGTAGTTGAGTGAGGAAAATTAGTGAATTTGCTAAGGGAAACACTGGGTTAGAAACAAAAACAGTGTAGATGCTGAAATCCAAGGCAGACAAGGAGGAGGCTGGAAGAACACAGCAAACTAGGCAGCATCAGGAGGTGAAGAAGTCGACGTTTTGGCTGTAATCCTGCTTCAGGACTGGGGTTGGGTGTAAAGGGAGCTGCAGAAAAAGTTGGGGGGTTCGGGGTGGGGTGCAATGTTGAGGCAGGGATAGGTGAACACAGGTAAGATAGAGTTCTCCAATTTCAAACAACCTCCCTTCCCACACCCCTCCCCGACTCCCTTCCCAGCAGCTCCCCCCTCCCCCATGTCTCTGATCAACCCTTCCATCGACCAACCAGATTCATTCCTCCCATCGACCAACCAGGTCATACCCTCTACCTGTATTCACCTACCCCCAACCTCACTGCCCGATTGCCTCCCATCACGCCCCCTTTATCTGCAACTCAACTTACACCCACCCCCAGTCCTGAAGAAGGGTTACACCCAAACATTAACTTCTCCACCTCCTGATGCTGCCTGACTTGCTGTATCTTCCAGCCTCCTGCTTGTCTGCCAAGGGACACACTGGGAGCATTACCTGCTTTTAACAAGAATGGCTTGCGCCTAGCCTCTGACCCATCCAATCTCAGTAAACAGGCTCAGCCAAAGCCCTACCGTCTGGTTTCTTATTAGCATTGTTCTGATCCCAGCTGACGTTAATACTGGACAAGTCAGATCCCAGAGCATAACTTGGCTTGATAGATCCTAGTTTTATTTCTTTTCCAAACCGTGGAGGTCAGTTACCGAACACATTCATAAGAGGCTGTCAGTGTACTTGTAAAACAAAGAATAAAAGGTTTATTCAACAGGAAAGCATCGATTATATTACACCAGACAAAAAGTTGTAAATGATTCCTTGCAGACATCAGAAAAGCTTTCAAATTCACACTATATTTTTCTTATCCCAGCAATTTTCCTACAAATTCTCACACCTCAGGCAAGAGTTACGACTGATTCCAAATTTGGACTCCCCACTCAGACTTAGGTTATGACTCTATGGTACATTTTCAGTTTGGCGAATTTCTGTGCAGTCAGATGATTTCCCCCATCCCCTTCATACCTCCCACTGAAGCAGCAACAATAAATTGCAAATTAAACTCACTATGATTTTAACTTCAGGGCAATTATATGAATTATTTAAACACAGCATTCGGAAGTATTTCACTCTCCGGCATGCACTACACATAGACGACTGACTTTCTGCATTGGTCTGCCTTACTCTGCCTGTAATTGCATCCAGGTCACAGCACAGTGGCTTTTCTTTTCACTCTGCCATTTATTTGATGCTCTGAACTGTTCCCCTAAGGTGATCTTCAAAACCTCATTTAAATAATTGGAAACAAACAGACCTCAGGCAACTCACTCACTGCTAATACATAAGAACACCCAAAAATGAAACTCAACCATGGTACCCTATCTTGACACACAAAAATAAAAGTTCAACTTGAAAGTTATACATTGTTCTCAACAGCATCAAGACATAATCAACCACCCCTTATTTCCTCACTGACCAACCTCAACTGGTTTCCAACACATCAAATTTAAAATGTTCATCTTCAGACCATTACTATAATGGTCTTGCCCTATGCAATCTTTAAAGTCTTACAATTCTCATGCCCCCTGCCAACCTCTCCAATCCTCAATGGCTTCTTGCGTATCCTCACACTCCCTTCGAAGTTGCTGCAATGCACTGCATCTTCATCATTTGCAGATAAACAGTGAAGGAAATAAATTCCAGTTTCAGTGATGCACCCCTGGATACACTCTGACAAGAGGAAGGCCATGTTTCTGACAAGGCTGTAGGAGCCCTTCAGAGTATTCCTGTGAAGGAAGTAAAAGCACATGGCAGGGATAGTCCATGGCTAGAGTGTGGGGCTACTACCATGGCAACAGTGCTGAAAGTGAATGAACCTGATTATTTCAAACACTGCTTAATGCATCGGGGTTTCATCACTCACTCAGCAACACATGCTAGCACTCAGGACTCATTTCTAATGTCCTACTTTACACTTCACTTTGCATATTTTTGAAATATGCCTGAAATGCATACACATCTACATGCCCCTCCTGCTAATCAGCTACAATGTAATGATAGCAAAGTGTTGGAAATACTCAGCAGCTCTGGCAGCAACAAGAGATCATATTTCAGGTTATAATCTCCGGAAAAGTTTGAAATGTAATAAATTTTAAGGAGATGAAATGGGGCAAGATTAAAAAAAGGGATTGTCTATGATAGGGTGGAAGACAGAAGATTAGATTAGATTAGACTTACAGTGTGGAAACAGGCCCTTCGGCCCAACAAGTCCACACCGAACCGCCGAAGCGAAACCCACCCATACCCCTACATTACCCCTTACCTAACACTACGGGCAATTTAGCTTGGCCAATTCACCTGACCCGCACATCTTTGGACTGTGGGAGGAAACCGGAGCACCCGGAGGAAACCCACGCAGACACGGGGAGAACGTGCAAACTCCACACAGTCAGTCGCCTGAGTCGGGAATTGAACCCGGGTCTTCAGGCGCTGTGAGGCAGCAGTGCTAACCACTGTGCCACCGTGCCGCCCACTATGCCACCGTGCCGCCCACAATGTTCTACTGAGGAAATTTATCCACTCTTCAAAATAATGCAGTGGCATTTTTCACCATCGTCTTAGAGATTATACGGTGCCTTGATTTAATGTCTTATCTGGAGAACAGCACCAGCAACACTGCAGCACTCTGTGATTGCATTGCAATGTCAGTCTAGGGTGGGGCTTGAACCAACAACCTTCTCGACCAGAGGCATAAAGGACTACTATTAAGCCCAAGTTACCTCCACAAGTCTTGAGGAAAGAAAAATCAGATTGTGTGCCCACAAATTCCTGCAATGCGCTTGCTGCTTGTGTACTGCCCATGAGAAACATAGTATTGCAGATTCACTCATTTCCCCTGGAGCATCTGAAGCCACTATGTGCCTTTTCCCCATACGCCCAATGTTCACTCTACAATTGATTCCATTGAAAGTCTTGTGCTGACTCATCGCCTTCCGCATCATGGTAGAATCCTTCTTGTTTGACCAGGACCAAACTGTAAACGATTGTCACCTTCTGTGGGCTCTGTCCCTCTCAACCAAAGAGTCCAGATGGGGATGCTCGTACACAGATCTGATGGTTTATGTTGTCCCTGGTGCTTGTAGTAGTTTCTGCTGATACACCACCTCTGAGCATGTCGAATGTTGCAAGTTTGGTAACAATGATCCTCAAAAGGTGAAGAATGAAATTTGGTGTTTGTCTCAAATGTGGATCTACTGCAACGTCATCCATGAGAGGTGGTCTGTAATGCACTGCTTTGCAGATCCTGGGATTATTTGCACTGACTGTCTTGATATTATTTGCCCAGTCAGTTCCCCATGAGAAAACCTACTTTGGGATTCCGTGGTCATCCATCAGACCTCCTCCATGTAAAAAGCTTTGTAGTCTTCCCACTTACATCTTGGCTTGCAATTATCTGTACCTGTAGCACATTCTGTAGTTATCAGTGAATGACGCAAAGCAGCATGAAGGAGCATGAAAGCCAATCAGACTGAAAGGACATGATCAAGTATGGAATGGGAATGATTCAGTGAAAGGCAAGTGAATCTGGCAGGAGACCAAGATTCAGAAAATCTGGCCAACAGACTTGAACCAACAATAGGTAGTGGAAAGAAAGGTCCACTTCGACTTTTCATTATTTTCTTGACCCAGACTCGGTCACCACTGTTCACAGTATATCACACAGCCTAGTCTTTCACAGGCCACCCTCCCACCTTGTATAGCAGGCTCCACTCATCAAATCACTGCGACCAATCAAAAAGGGATAGAGGCAACAAATGGTTATATATTGTAATTAATCTTTAATTAAAATAGATCAGATGCTTGACTCAATCCCAATAAAAGTTATCAAATAGCATCCATCAAATATAGTGTTGCAAAGTGCAATTTTTTTAAAATGAGAGAATCGTATGCCTGAAATTCATGACATCATCTTGGCTGGAAAGGAGCATGGAGAGGAGACAATTCAGGAATATGTATCCAAGTGATGTGGAGATTAAGTTTTAAAGGGTCCAGATTACAAGAGGAAGAGAGGTCAAGGATAGCAAGTAGTTTGGAGAGAAGGTTTCCAAAGGAAGTGAGAAGTTGGGAGGGAAGGGAACTGGGAAACTTGAGGGAATGAGATTGAGGAGAGCAAGGGGTCTGGAGGGAAGGCGGCAGAGAAGCAAGGAATTTGGAAAAAAAATGTGAGGATTTAGGAGGACAGTTGCTCAAGGGGAAAGGGAAACATGGAGGGAAGGAGCCTGAGGAAGGTGGGGTGTTTGGAACTTAGTTCACCAAAGGAAGTGAGGAGTTTGGAGGTTCTGGGAAAGGCTGAGGTAGTGAAGGAGATAAGGCTTGTTAGTCAAACACTGAGGGTACCTTTTTCAGACGAGTTTAACACAGTCATTCTTCATTCAATACTACTATATTTTGCGATTTTGCAGCTGTATTTCTTTAAACATAAAGAAAAGCAACATTTACTCAGGGAGGCCTTGATTTCTCTGAGATCAGGCCAGCCCCAATTACAGTTTGTAAACACAAGGCACTATTCATTATATTAGCTGTAGGTATGAAATTGACCATCACCTTCACATATACATTTCAATACCACCCAATTAGAAAATGGCTCATTATTCTGTTACTGCAGCAAACTTTCAGCAATGTTGGTAGTCTCATTAACACCTTTATTTGTGATTAAATTATCATTAGTTTCATTAGTAAGCACTCACATTCATCTGCAGCTGCAGTATCTAAGCTTTGTCCACAAAGGTTAGTGTTCAGAAATAATCATCCCTGTTCCCACAGATACTGATAGTGACAGTGACTTCTTCTTATGTTGAGATTGTTGGTAGGGGCTCTTACGGTGCAGTGCGAGTGTTCCTATCTATGGACTAGGAGGTCCAGGTGCATGTCACACCTGCTCCAGAGGTGTGTAATAACATCTCTTAACAGATGGATTAGAAATTTTCCTTGAGACTGTTGGTTATTGGATGCAAACAGGAAGTCACCTGTCATTCTCAAATCCTCCTGAAAGCAGCTGCTGCAGGGTGTGGCAAGGTCCCAGCAGAGGTTACAGCCTGATGGTCTTCTGCAATGACTCCGTTTGTCGTACAACCAGTTTCCATTGTGCCCCGTAGATTCTTGGTTTGTGGGCTATTGGTGGGCTATTAAGATAGGTCTTAGAAGTGAGTGAGGAGGGACAGATAGATAGTGACTGATAGTGACAGATAGACTGCAGAATAGCAGTCCAACTGGCAAAAGATTGGACTGCTATTCTGCTACTTACTAATGCCTGCTGAAGAGAAGTGTGGCATTGCGGTGCTGTTTCTACTCAAATGCCCCTCGAATTTTCACCATCTCAGCTTGTACGACGAACAGCCAAGTGTGCAAAATGCTGAGGTCACAACCCACCGGGCAGCATAGAATCCCTATATTGTGGAAGAAGACCATCGAGTCCACACTGACCCTCTGAAGAGAATCCTTGTAAACCTGCATTTCCCGTGGCTAATCCACCTAGCGTTTCCCTGGACACCATGAGAAAATTAGTATGGCCAATTCACCTGACCTTTGAACTGTGGGAAGAAACAGGAGTACCTGGAGGAAACCCACACAGACATGGGGACAATGTGCAAACTCCACACAAACAGGGTGGAATTGAACCTGGGTCCCTGGCGCTGTGAGGCAGCAGTGCTAACCACTGAGCCACCGTGCCGCCCATGGTCAAAGAGGCAGTGGATGTAAAACAAAAACCACTCCCCACATGGCTCCACAAATTGAAGGCCTGGATGAAGAATCCTACCCACAACATGAGGCCTTCGTACACTCTCAACTCTATGCTTTACTCTCCTTGGAAAGTAAAAAAAAAATCCAATAAGCCAACAGCTACTCAGGACACTGCAGCTGAACTGCTGGAGTAACTTGCACCTGGCAGATCTCTGCCATTACAATAGGAAGGATGTTGATCTACTCAGCTAACAGTGGTGTTTGTTGACTGTCTGTTGGCCTTGCTGTCAGGTTGCAGTATGGATTCGTGAACAGAAATGATTGCTGATAAGCTGAATGGAGCAAGGCCCAAATCCAGACAGCAATGAACAATGACCTCCCCATGTTCTTCATTAAATGCAATTTCATCCATCCCCCTGAAAACGCACACAACATTCTATCACAGCAGGACAGGGGATCAGAACAAGTCAACAGCTAACCTTTGTGAACCAAAGGCAGATACAAAATAATCATAAAAATATAAAAGTCCTAATCAAATCTGGTCATCGTCTTCAAAGCGTTCATTTCACTCAATCTGAAAATGAGACAGTCACTTCACAGTGTAGTATTTAGATGGTACAAAAGGCATCTTGGAGACAGTGGCATCCACAATCTTCTTCCGAACCTCCACCTTTATTTGAGTGCCTGGCTTGCTGTACTCCGTATCCACATATCCCATGGCAATGTTCTGTTTCAGACAAGGAGAGGGGCATCCGCTGGTCACCTCCCCTGAGGGTGAATGAAAAGCAAGGCTAAGAGGTTAGTACATATTCCATATTCTTTATTATTGGTTAATTACTCAGCCAATAATACTCAGATTCATTTGTCTGGGATTTTATGTCCAAGGAATACATTGATCCCCAGTTTCCTTATCTCCAACTCCTGACTGTACATATCCCACTGCTGAGGAGCAGGTTCCTACACAGCATTCCATTACCAAACACTGTGCTGCAGGGTCTGTTCCAACCAGGACAGGGGGCTGTGTATGCATGGAGATTTCGCTGTCAACTATTTGTTGCTTGTCATCACAACTGGTCACTATCCACAGACCTTCCGCTCACCAAAAACTGTGCGTTTGGTAACTGAACAGTTTGGGATGTGAACAGGAAAGGACGAAGGAATCGGATGTTCTGAAAGGAAGGAATGGTGTTTCTCCTCTGTGGTTAAAAAGTATCTCAAGCCTAAAGATAGCCAGTTCATTTCCCCTCGAGTTGCTGTAAGCTGTGATTTTAATCAATATGTCATAGACCTTTATAAGTGGGAGCCAGTCACCTTGTGCCTCCTGTAAATAAGTGAAAGCATCTGGAGAAGGAAGATCAAAAAGCAGCATTTTGATTGGCGAATGGTTCATCTCAACAAATCATGTGAATAGGGGCCAGTGAATTGTCTTCCGAGTCTTTCCCTTCATCCATAAGACTCTTGCTTTACTTTGGCTGTTTGTATGTGTGCATGGAGGGGAAATTTATAAGAATTTTCACTACTAGGATTATAGTTCAATGGTTTATAATTGGTTATCTGTAGCTAGACTCTCCTTCCCTCCCAGCAGCTACTGTGTACCGACACCGAGTGGAATTTAGTGGTTCAAAAAAGCATCACACCACCAACTCAAGAACAGTGAAGGACAAGCAATAAATGCTGGACTAGCCAGTGACCCTGTATCCCATGTAAGAATAAACAAAATCTTCATTTTGACACATTGATTAAGGGAAAAATATTGACCAGGACACTGGGGGGAAAAGCCTCCATCTGCTGTGATTAATGCCATGAGATCTTGTACTCCCAGCCAAGGATATAAACAAGGCCTCAGTCTAATTTCTTAACCAAAATACAATAGAAATTGGTTGGCATTTGATG
Source organism: Hemiscyllium ocellatum (assembly GCF_020745735.1). Lineage (NCBI taxonomy): Eukaryota > Metazoa > Chordata > Chondrichthyes > Orectolobiformes > Hemiscylliidae > Hemiscyllium > Hemiscyllium ocellatum. The sequence continues at coordinate 66,003,971 of NC_083414.1, forward strand.
GAACAAAAGTTGAGAGTCCATGAGGACAGGGCAGGGGAGTGGGACTACAATTGGATTGCCGTACGGAGAAACTGGCATGACTTGGATGGACTGAATACCCTCCTGATAACTCTGACTACAGAAAGTGCAATGTTTCTTCAGTACCACACTGGAACGTCAGCCTAGGCAACGTACTCAGGATGCAGGAGTGAGGCTTGAATGCACACTTTTCTGGCTCAGGCAAGAGTGCTCTGCAGGTTTGTGTAGCCAGCAACTTTCGCTCTTAAGCCAAAGGTCCAGAAACAGAGATTGGCATGCTGACACTGTTCTGCAGCACTGACTTCTGGTACTAAATGTCACTGCCATGTTCTTCACCCTTAGCCCCTGCATTCCTTTCCCTTTCAAGTATTTAAATCCAATTTGTTGTAAAAGTTATAAGTGCAGTGTAATTCCTGATCCTCTACAGTTGTTTCTACAGGGTAAATCCTCATGCACCGTCCAGGCTGCGGTTCTGGAACTTACCAATGACTTTTCCATCAAGGTTCAAAATTGGCGTATGCTGCCTGACTGGGGGCCCAGCCGACATCAGGCCCACTCGTTTCCGTTTAGTTTTCTCTTTGATCTGTCTCAGGATGATCCCAGCTCCAGGGAAGTCTGCTGCAGCTCTCCGCCGCTTTCCTGCAGAGAGAGGGAGAGCAAAGGGAAAGACAGACTGTAAACTAGGCCTTGGCTCAGGGAATGACAGAAAACATCTTCCTCGTCAGAGGAGACAAACGTGCATAGCATATAAAGGCCCTTCCTCCTTGGTTGGTTAAAACACAAACACATTAGCTGTTATAGGAACGAGCAGAACAAGGGCCCTGGAGATCATGTGAGTGAGAAGGGAATTTGGATAATGGCAAGTGTTACTTAGGGTGTTTTTTTTTAATCATGTAAGTGATCTCAAGTCCCATTAAGACCATACGACATAGGAGCAGAAACTAGGCCATTCAGATCATCAAGTCTGTGCTCCACTCAACCCCATTTTCCCACTTTCTCCCCATAGCCTTTGATCCCCTTGGTAATCAAGGGCATATCTATCTCAGTCTTGAATATACTCAATGACCTGGTCTCCACACCTTCTGTGGCAATGAATTCCATAGATAAAGAGGTTTCTCCTTATCTCCATTCAAGTAGGTCTTCCCTTTAGTCTAATGCTCTGCCCTTGCATCCTCGTCTCTCTTGCCAAAGGAGAAAGCTTCCCAATGTCCACTCCCTCCGGGCCATTCTAAACTCCACCGAGTATAGTCGCAGAGTCCTCAAGCATTCCTCATAGATTAAAACTTCGTTAAATTTGAGAACTTATTGAATTTCAAAATCTGGAAAATAAATTCAATTAAATGTAAAAGTGATGACAGAATGCGAGATTATTGTACGTCTCCAACTGGTTTGCTGACACCCCATGACTCCCATTTGGATAGAGTGACCGTGGATTTGGGTGCTATCCTTACCTAGAAGTCAGAAGGACCATAACGTTTGGGCCTAGTCCATTTGACCCTGGCTCTGAATACAGGTTCCCCCCCACCGCCCCCCTCGTATCACCGTAGATGATGTGTTCCAAGACCTACCGCGGATCCCGAAACCGCTGAAAATAGCTAACTCTGTAATTTAAATGGGAAACCTACCTCCCTGGCAGCCCCTGGAATTATTTCTGGAATGTTCCATGTAATATGTTCGGGCTGTGGTAAACTATGGATAACTGAAACCAGGGAAACCGAATCCGTGGATACAGGGCTTCCACTCTGCAGGTTTGACACCTGGTGGGAATGCTGGTATTGTATGCTTTAGCCTTGGTTGAAGGTACACCAAAGATAGTGTTTTATGAGGAAGACAATGGGAAACTACCCCTACTTTTGAGTAAGTGGTTCAAGAATCTTATGTGAGATTTGAGTTAAGATCTGCCTGAGAGGTCGAATACAATAGCTATATTCTCCCAGTGTGAAGCCCATTTGATCTACAGATAGTGTACCACCTAAATCTCTGGTGAATGTTTGGCCATTATTGTAACTTCCATTTATTTTAATGCTTTATCCTGATCACTGTTTTGACAGTGTCTCAGAAATTAGTAGTCTGCATGACTTGAGAGATTGGCTACCACTGGGATTTAAGAAGCTGAGATTCATTTGGTTTAGTAGAGAGTTCTAGAACATTTGCAGTCTGCAGTTTTTAACACAGGCTCAAATTTCAGCAGGCTGGATTTGTAAATGGCACAACTGTCGGTGGGAAGGCAAGTGGCGAGGATGGTACAAGAGGCTGCAGAGGAACATGGACAGTTTAAGAGTGGGGAAAGGGGAATCCAAGATGGCGGCGATCTGATAGGTCTGCTGTGCTGGGCTCTGTACCAAGTAAGGTGGGCTTTCATCACCACACCCCGAGAAAATGTGTAAGGTATGAACAGGTAGGGAAAGAATTAAGTTTTGGGTTGTGTGACAAAGGCTCAGCTAGCATGACTTTGACCAGATAAGAACTTGCAGTAAACTATGAGGTGCTGGGGGCAAGGGTAGTGAGTTAATGAGTTGAAAAGCATCCATTATGTAATGCTAGTTAACAAAGTTAAGAACATCCAGTGTATAATACCAGATGGCTTAATCTTTACTGTTGATGCTCGCTGATTGTAACGGTCACCCAGTCAATATAGACGTTGCCTTATCTGGATACTGCTCCCTGTAAGTGACTATATAATTCCTTAAGAATCTGTCGTTCGAGAGAAGACTGAGAACTCATGTCTCTATGCACATTGGTGACTGTTCTCTCTCCCTCCTGGGCCTGGAATAAAGTTGGAGAAGGTAAAGCCATACTGTCTCCAAGTGTTTACTCTGACTGATACAGGGATAGGGAAACGGGACGACACCCCCTCACTCATCACCCATTAGAAAAATCGAGAAAACAAAGTAATACAAAATAACTAGAACCTTTTAAATTCTGATTCTAACGTTCTGGGAACAAGATGAAGATGAATAAAGGAAAGGGAGTGAGAGGATCGCAATAAACAGGGCACTCCCCTACAGTGTCAAGTACTCCCGCGGCGTTGCATTTGAACCCGTTGGACCAGCAGGATCTTGTCTTGGAGTTTGTAAAACTCCGAGAGAAAATCAAGTTGGTGCTGGAACCAACCGTAGAGGCAGTTGAACAAAGGACCGGGCAATGGAGAGCACAACTGAGAATTCGGAGGGGCGGATCCGAATACTGGAAGGCCAGGGGTTGAGGACCTGCTGGACCTGGTCAACAACCTTGAGAATCGAGGTCAACCAAAAAAAAACTTATGGATGATTGGGCTCCTGCAGCATGAGGAGGGTGAGAGCCTGGTTAACTTCCTGGAGCAGTGGCTCCTGCAGCTCCTGGGGCTGGAGGTTGAATCGTGCTGGGTGTGTGTTGAGCGGGCCCACCGGATTGCGATGCGCAAACCTGGGTCACATCTGCACCCCCGCCCGGTCCTAGTGTGACTCCAGTGTTATAAAGAGAAGCAACTGATAATGGAAGCTTCCAGAAGGCTGGGAAAAGACCCCCAGGCCCTGGTGTACAAAGGTTCGAAATTTATGTTTTTTCAAGATTTCTCTAGGGCCATAATCAAGAGGAAATCTTTTGATGAAGTCAGGAAGAGACTGAGAGACCTGAACATCCAATACCCGGCAGTACTTGGCTTCAACCATTGAGGGTTTGTGTATAATTTTGACTCAACAGAGAAAGCAAGGGATTTTTTGGACTCTTTGAAATAAATGGTCTGGGTCTGGAGAAGAAAAAAGCTATGGACAATGGCACATCCTTTCCTACAGGCCTGGTATTGCTTTGATGTAAAATTCCCTTTTTTTTCCTCTCTTTTAGTAATTTTTGTTATTTCTTTGTTTCCTCTGGTTGAGGGCTGGTTATTTCTTTTATTGAAGACAAATGGGGTTAAAAAAATGGAGGGGATGGAGTGGGCGTCCACTTTTAACTCTCACGTGTGTAAATAATAGGTTTTCTTTGTTTGTGTATTGCTTGGGTTTGGAATGTGGCCGTAGCTGGAAGGAACCAGGAGAGTTGTAAGGTTTGGGACGAGTGTCCCTTATGGGCAAGGGGGGAAATCTCCAGCAATCTGTTGTTTATATGTTTGTTTGTTTAATTTCAGAGTGGTGGTAGTTTTCGTAGTATCTGTTATGGTAGTCTTTAGATTGTATAAATTGTGTTTTCTCCACTCGGCACACCATGAGTGAGCTTCTTCCTCTCAGGGGGATGCGGGCCACTCTGGACAGTCATGACAGTTCGTTCAGAAGGTGCAGCTGGAACATAAAAGGGAACTGTTCCCGGATCAAAAGAAAGAAGGTGCTCTCAAGCCTCAGAAAGGAAATGGTTGACATCGCCCTGTTACAGGAAACACACTTGAAGTAACAGCAGTGAGGATTTGGCAGGGTACTCTTCTCCTCTTTCAATTCTTAAAAGCAGAGGAGTGGCCATACTCACCCATTCCAGATAATAGACCATGAAGGGTGAACAAGGGTGGTTCATCATCCTCAAGGCCTTAATACACAAGAAAGAGTATGGCATTCCAAATGTCTATTGCTCCCCCTCCCCCGTACACCCCCTTAAATTCTTAATTGACGCATTCTCCAAATTAATGACTATTGAGGTGTGCTGTACGATTATAGGAGGAAACGTCAACTATCTCATGGACCCTGAGGCAGACAGGATGCCAAGGGGTCTCTTGGGTATCCCCCTGCAATCCAGACAGCTAGTGGATTTGTGTAGGGAGTAGAGGCTGGTGAATGTATAGAGATGTCTCCACCCTAATGGTAGGGATTTTACCTTTTACTCCAACCTGCATAAGTGCTGCACAAAAATTGATATGTTCTTTGTTCCATCGATATGTCTAGATTTGATGCTAACCTGCAGGATTGGGAACATAGCCATTTCGGAACATGCAGCAGTGTACTTGGATGTCAAGATCAGAGGTAGTGGATTAGACACGTGGCACTGGCGCATGGATCCATTTCTTTTGAAGGATAGCAAATTTATAGAAGACTTCACAAGGGAGTTTAGGACCTTCTGGGACATCAACTCGGGTATGGCAAGTAACCCATCGATGCCTTGGGAGACCACCAAGGCGTATTTAAGGGGTTTAATTATTTCATATTCAGCAACCAGGAAGAGGCAGAGAGAGAACAGCAATGTATGCTGGAGGCCTGGCTGAAGGCAGCTGAATGAGCAAATTATGATAGACCGTCTGTGGGCAAGCTACAGCGGGTCACAGCTCTCCTGCTCTGAATTCAGTACTTCCGCAGGCGGCAAAGAGAGAGGTCTCCTTTGCAAAACAAAGCTTACTCAAATATGGGGATAAGCCAGGTAGATATTTGGCATATCTGGCTAGGAAGAAAAGTGCCCTGCAGTCAATAGTTTCTATTCAGGAGAGAACTGGTATTATCATTCGCGGGTTGCAAAAGATCAGTGCCATATTCAGGAAATTCTATGCAGTAATACTGGTCAGAGGATGGAGTAGCAAGGATGGAATCCTTTTTTGAGAATCTGTACCTCCCAGCTATAAAAGCAGAGCAAGCTTCCTTTTTGAATGCACCCTTAACAATACAGGAGACACAAGAGGCAGTAAGGCAGCTCCAAAGTGGAAAAGCACCTGGCCCAGGTGGGTTTCTGAGCGAGTTCTACAATGAGTCAATATTGGGTTGTACAATCACTCATACAGTCAGGACTGCCCTCCATCCTCTCTTAGGGAGCTAATATCTCCCTTATTCTAAAGAGGGAAAGATCCTGAGGACTGTGCCTCATATAGACCTGTCTCGCTGCTGAATATAGAATTTAAAATCCTGACTAAAACACTAGCTCTGAGATTAGAGAGGGTACTGCCAACTCTCATAAAGGAAGACCAGATGGGTTTTATTAAGGGTTGGAGCTCTTCCAATAATATCAGGAGGGTGTTGAAATATAGTACAGGTATGCCAGCAGAAGTCAACTCTGCGCTTGGTGGTCTCCTTAGACATGGAAAAGGCGTTTGTTCGGGTGGAATGGCCGTTTCTTTTTGGTGTCCTGGAACGTTTTGGCCTTGGGGGTGAGGGCTTCCACTAGGTGGCTGGCAGTGGTGTATAACGACCCCAGGGCAGCGGTCATTATGAACGGCATTAGATCAGACAATTTTAGCATCGGGAGAGGCGGCCAACAGGGATGTCCTCTCTTGCCGCTGCTATTTACCGCAGTTATTCATTTATTTATTTAAATTTAAGTATTTTACTTAAATTTATTTATTTATTGACCGTTGGCGGAGGCTATTTGGAAGGACTCTGAAATAGTGGGGCTAAAGGTAGGAGTGGGAGAGCACAAAATTACTCTCTACATTGATGATGTTCTTCTCTTTTTGACTAACCCAGAAAAGTCTGTGCTTTGGTCAATACAAAAGGTTAAATTATTCGGCACTTTTTCGGGTTATAAAATTAATTTCATAAAATCGGAAGCCATGCTCATGGGCTTGGTGGGAGTGCCTGACTTGGAGGATGGAACACAATTTCCTGAGTCTGAGGCCATCTTTACAGATATATGCGCTGTACGCGAAGTGGGCCATGTAACTGAAAACTTTAATAGAAACAGAAAATGCTGTAGATACTTAGCAGGTCAGGGAGCATCTATTGATAGAGGAAAAGTGGACATTAAATTCCCAAGTCATTAGCCTTTCAACAGAACAGTCAGAAAGGCCAAAGAGATGAAAAATTAACTGTTTCTCTCTCCACAGATGCTGCCTGAACTGTTGAGTTGTTTCCAAACATTTTCTGCTTTTGCTCAGATTTCCAGTATCTGCAGCATTTTGTTCCTGTGGAGGTGTAAGCTTTATTATAAGGTGATTTTACACAAGAAGCTTCAGCAACTGTGACAGACATTCTTCAGTGGTACTGATGTCCTCAGATTGCTGAAAAGAGGCCATGAGGGAGCAGAAAGGAATAATCTCTGGGTAGTGAAAGACATTTTTTGTTTTGTGAAGCAGTGTCAGGATAAGGATTAGAATGCAGGTATTGCCAAGTGGATTCGGTACAAGTTTAAAGAGGATGACTGTATGATTCTTTCACTACAGTAGTTAGGGATAACCAGGTTAGACACAGGCAGTCAGTGGCTGTAGGAGTTGAATTTAATTTTAAATTCTTTGAACATGAATGCTTGTTTTGGAGCAAAACAAAACTGTTCAGCCCAGATAGGATTAATCTAAACTAAATGCATATCACAGATTTTAAATATTAGAGCTGTCAGAGAAGCAAATAGAAAATAAATCAAAATAGTCGGATCGACCAAAGTGGAGGAAGGAAAAATGGTTAAATAGGTGATCACCAATTAGGAAATTAGTTGAAGTGTATCTTTATAACCAAGCTTGGGTGGTGCTAGATACTTGGATGAAGGCACAGAAGGTGAAGATGCAGCAACACTCAGTGAGGGATAGATCTGGCTGAAGTCTGGACTGGAATGTATACAACATATATGTATGTAAACATCAAATTAAATACATTAGATCAAAGAATCAAGTGGTCAGGGATGTTTTCCATTATCTGGTCAGGAGCTAGATCACTATATGCTATAGAGATACAGGGATTGGACAGTTGGAATACCTATGGTCCATAAAAGTGTCGCTTCCACTGGAGTGGTGGTCTCATCAATGTCATTTCCATAAAGGCAAAGTCCAGCCTCCAGGCGTAAACTATCCCTCGCTCCAAGTCCAGCGAGTTTCACCTCACTGTTCTTCAACAGCGATTCTGCTAGTTCCACTGTGCGCTCAATAGGGACCGAGATCTACAATTTAAAGACAAAAATATTAGAACTACAGATATTTCTAGCACAGGGGGAGAGTCTCATCATAACACTGCAGTTCCATGCCACAGTAATCAAAATCTAACTCCTACTATTCTATAATCTACCCCCATATCTCGATATCAAACTGAAACTAATCCCAACTGCCCTACACTCTTCCCCCAAATCCCTGTATCAATCCCAAAATAATCCCACTGTTCTACACTCTTCCCTCATATTCCTGTAATAATGTCAGACTAATCCCCAATGTTCTACATTCCCCTCCATATCCCTGTATCAAACCCAAAATAATCCACACTGCCCTACAACCCTCCTCCACTATCCTGTATCAATTCCAAAATGATCTCCACTGTCTTGCAATCTTCCCCATTGCCCTAGATCAATCTCATCTAATCACCACGCTCTTCGCCATATCATTTCCTCACAGTGAAGACAGAGATGAGGAGGAATTTCTTCTCTTAGCCTGTTGTGAACCTGTAGAATTCTTTACCACATGGGGCTGTTGAGGCTGGTCATTAATTATATTTTAAGTAGAATCATACAGCACGCAAACCGACCTCCAAATTATTCAAGGCCAACAAAACAAGTGCCTGTGGGACCCATATCCTCCAAAACCTGTCCTACTCATGTACCTATCCAGGAGTTTGTTAAATGTTGTAACGGACCCTCCACATGCCACATAACAACCAGCCTCTGTGAAAAACTATACTTGAGTAATCATCATATTTTTATTCAGTAAGGGAATCAAGGGGTATTCAGAAAAGGCAGGGAAGTGAAGTTGAGGATTATCAGATCAGCCATGATCTCAGTGAATGACGGAGCAGACTTGTTGGGCTGGATGAGACAAACAGGAAGCTGGGGGAATGCAGCAAGTCAGGCAGCATCAGGAGGTGGAGAATTCGACATTTTAAGTCTTGATGAAGAGTCTTGGCCTGAAACAGTGACTACTCCACTTCCTGATGCTGCCTGGCTTGTTGTGTTCCTCCAGCCTCCTGCTTATCTACTTTGAATTCCAGCATCTCCCAGTTGTTTTTTTTCTCTTCATGTGCTGAATGACCTACTTCTGTTCCGGATTCTTATGATCCTACAGTGTTATGCAGAAAAAGAAATGTTACACAGTGGGTTTTCGTAATCTGGAAAGTAATATCCAAGAGGATGGAGGAAGCAGATTCACTACCACTAAAATGGAAATTAAATACCCGAAGAGGAGACAATTACTGGAGACATAATGCAACGTGATTCACACAAAAGAAGTACTCTATCACCATCTAGTGGAGCTGATCCATCAGTGCAGCATTAAGAAATAAATTAGGAGCAAGTATCTAATGCATCTAATACATTTTGGGAATGCTGAGGTACAACCCTCTAGGATCTTTGTTCATTGTCAATTTATATTTATTCAGTATCTTTAACAGTATGAAGTGTTCCAAGGTGTTTTACAGTAGCATTATAAAACAAAATTTGACAGGGAGATATTAAGGTGATATTAAGTCAGATGATCAAACCTTAGCCAAAGCCATTGGTTTTACGGAGTGTTTTAAAATTAGGTGGGGAAGCAGTTAGGTTTTAAGGAAAGAATTCCAAAGCTTGGGACTGAGGCAGGGCAATTAGAATGTGGAATGGTCAGGGTTTAAGGTAGCACAGGCAATATGAATTAAAAGCAGAAGTTGGTCATTGAGACCTGGAGACGATTCCACAATTCAATAAGGCCATGTGTTTGTGCTCTGAATTCCACAGACCATTTAGTTCTGTTAACCTTCAATTCCCCTTGCCTATCCATCTCTGTCAGAAAAATGTTCAAACACCCCACTTGCACCAGTTTCTGAGACAGAGAGTTCCAAAGTCGCACAGTCCACAGTGAAAACAAAATACTCCTCTGTCCTAAAAAGGTAAATCCTAATTTTAAAACCCTTTAGTTCTGGACTCACCCCAAGAGGAAACATTCTTTCACATTAAAGGAAAGCATTCCATTAGCCTTCTGAATTACTTGTACCTGCATGCTAACTTCTTGTGACTCATGTGCTAGAACATCTAGATCGCTCTGCACCTCAGAATTTTCCAGTTGTTCTCCGTTTTACATTTCTTCCTGTCAAGGTGAACAACAAAGTAGTTGTTCAAAGAAGAGCAAGGGTATTGTGAAAAAAAAATTTTCACACTGAGTTTTTAGGTTATGGAATGCACTGCCTGGAATGTGGTGGAGGTAAGTTCAGTTGAGACACTGGTATTATTGCTAGACTGTTAATCCAGAGACCCAGATAATGTTCTGGGGACCCAGTTTCGAATCCTGGTGGATTCCACATGGTGGAATTTGAATTTAATAAAGATCTGGAATTAATCATCTAATGATGACCATGAGTCCATTGTCGATTGTTAGAAAAACCCATCTGGCTCACTAATGTCCTTTAGGGAAGGAAACTGCTGTCCTTACCCTGGTCTGACTTCAGGGCCACAGCAATGTGGTTGACTCTTAACTGCCCTCAGGGCAATTATGGATGGATAATAAATGCCGGCCTAGCCAGTGGTGCTCTCATTCCATGAATGAAACAAAAATCAGCACAAGGTATCAGAATTAGTGCAGACATGATGCGCCAAATGGCCTCTTCTGTACCCTAACAATTTTGTGATTCATATTCTTCCACGTTAAACTCCATCTGCCCAATATTTTACCCACTCACCTGTGTCAGTCTACAATCTCCTTCTGTCCTCTTCACAACACACTTCCCTTTCTACCTTAGTGTTGTCTGCAAATTTGGCTACTATGCTTTCACTCCCCTCAGCTAAAGTCTTCAATACAAATTAATGAATACTCAGTTTTCTGCCAGCCAACCAATCTTCCATCTATGTTAGTCAAAAAGTGTGGCGCAGGAAAAGCACAGCAGTCAGATAGCATCCGAAGAGTAGGAGAGTCGATGTTTCGGGCATAAGCCCTTCATCAGGAATGTGAGCATAAGCCCTTCTCCAGCATCTGCAGTCCTTACTTTCTTCTGCCTACGTTAGTATGCTACCCCTAGACCATGTGCTTCTATTTTACACAATAACTTTTTACTTGGCACATTGTCAAATGTCTCCTGGAAATCCAATTACAGTTGTTCTACAGGCTTCTCCTTATCATAACAAACATTACTTCTTCAAAGACCTCCAATAAATTAGTAGAAAATGATTTCCTTTTACAAAGCCATGCTGATTCTTCCAGATTACCTTGAGTTTTTCTACCTGTCCAGCTACAATCTTCTTAAGGATCGATTTTAACAAATTCTCCATGTCAGACATCAAGCTAAATTGACCTATATTTTTCTGTTCTCCTTCCTTCTAAAATCAAAGACAGTGTCAATTCCTCTCACTGTAGTGTGCCTTATGGCCATGATATTCCTTTGCTATTCACCTTGCTGAAATATTCTCCTATACCACGGTGACATGGTCAGTTGGCTCAGCTCTCACTCTCATCCAAAAAAGCTGAATCTCAAACTTGTTGGGCAATTGAAATTCCTGCCCTCTGGGTCCCTTTACCTGCTTCATTTGCAATCATACCCTCCTGCCTCTGCCCACATCACATGATGCTATCTCAGGGGATAGGACTATCTTCTGGAAAAAAATATCTAGGTAATGTTCACCCTTCTTGACGTGTACCAGCATCTGTAACTCAGTCTACAGCTCAGTGGCTGTGAGCTCAAGTTCATGCACCAAAGACACTTACTGCAGATGTATTTGCCCTGGATCGCCTGGCATCCAGATGCTCCAACATCCTGCGGTCGCAGTACATCACCTGCCTTCCACCTTTATCATATATTTTAATCTAAAATGATACTGCTGAGCCTCCGAGTGGGTGAAACTTTACCAACACTGACAGAAAGAGTTTAAAATTATGAATAATTGTAGCATGGCCTTGTCAGGAGAAGGCAGGCCAGAATTGAGTAGGCTGTGGAGCTGACTGTGCAGACGAGGAAGTTCATCTCGCAGCCTAACATGATGTTGTGGGTGCGAGCACTGTGGTACAGGGAGAGGGATGGGATTGTTGGCTAGAGAGTGGCACTTCCCAATATTTAACCGGAGGAAACTCCTGTGCATTGAGTACTTTATATCAGTCTGAGAATTTAAACAGTGGAAGGGTTGAGAGAAGGAGTGGTGAGTCTGAGTAGGGGATCGACAGTGTATGGGCGAATTTTAATTTCCATTCTTTCACACGATGTTGCTGAGGGGCAGCATGTAGATGAGCATTGGGAGGTAGGAAGGAGAGATCCTTGGGGGACAGCAATGTGGTGGGAGTGGGATAAGAAGTAAATGAGACTCCGACTATGATGAGACAGGTAAGAATGGAACTAACTCATTAGCATTCCTGAATTATTGTGCCCCAGATTGGTCAATGTGTCTTCAGCTAGCTGCACATTAAGCGGTGGTATCCCCTCTCTTTATGGTCCTATTAACTCTGTGTTTTTATTCATACATTTTAACTTCTGCTTCTTTAGCTCGATAGTGCCACTCTGGTATGGCTTTGACCGACCTGCTATGTTCAAGGTGCTAAATGGAAACAATTTTTGATACAGGGAAAGTTGGGAGTGAAAACCGCTTATTTCTCAGTTCCAGCCACCAGCTGACTCAATGAGAACAAAATTTACAAACAAAGGCAACCCATTTAAGCAGCGGGTCCCACTGTATCCATTAGGAAGAGTTAACTCACCTCCACTCCATCTTCTCCAGTGTAGCCACAACGAGTCACTCTGCAGCCTGGTACCCCAAATACAGTCATCAAGGCACTCCACATGAACGGCAGCTTCTGAAGGTCATCAGACACACCCTCCTGGAGTACTTGCGCTGCAGATGGACCTAACCAACGTAAACAACAGGTCCACATTATCTAGGAGGTTCCAGTCCCCAAAGGCAAGGAAGTAAAAAGGACTGCAGTTTTATCACATCAAAGCAAGGTCACCAAGGACGGAAAAGGACAGGGTGGACTCTAGGACCCCTGATGCACCCTCATGCTTGTTTGTTGCCGGGCGTGGAGACTCCCAATTAGAAGCTAAGTTGATGGTTGGCTGGGATGAAACAAAGAGTTGGTTTAGCTACGGTTCCCTTGTTAGTAAACTCACCTCTGACTCAATGGACAGAACATACAAGACCCACTCCACAGACCTGAGCAGGTTAATGGTCTCAGTGCACCCTACTCTGTGAGACATTACTGTCTCTCTAACATTTTCAGGTGGAAAAGCGCTATTTCAAAGAGCAACATATTTCTCCCCAGCCTGTGTCTTTGTATGCGTGCGTCTTTGTATGCATGCACGCATGTCTGTAGTGTGCGAGTGTCTGTCTGTTCAAGATTAAACAGTTTATGAAGCAAGTCCAGGACTTGGGGCAGGCATTGGAAGTCCTCCTGATAGTGTGCTCCAGATTGTAACTGTTACTGAGGAAAGAACTGTCCTCAACTGGTGCCTGGATCTGTGAGGATCTCCTGTGTGTAAAAGCTGTCATCATCTCTCTCTCTCCCATAGTACCAGTTGATTATACATATAAGCAATGTGGAGAAGGATGATCACATGGAAGTTGTGGGACAAATAGCATGCATTCGAGTAACAAGAAAAATGGTGGAGGAAACATCACGGAAGCGCTTCACAGGAGGCTCCCAAGCACTGAGGATATCACCTAGAAGGGGACGAAACGTTTGCAACACAAATTCCCAGCTCGGCAAACAGAACCACAACAATGAGCATCCGAGCTACAAATCTTCTCCCAAACTTTGAACAAGAAAAAAGTTTATTAGTTTAAAACAAGTTAATTACAATGTAGCACGTTCCCAGGAAAGCCACAAGGAAGCAGAGGGTGCAGGGCCCAGATGCAGAGAACCTGAGAGCCAGGAAAGGGAATCCAGGGGACAGGGGCAGGAGGCAGAGGATACAGGTCCACATAAATAGGAGGCTGAGTGTGTGGGAAGGAGAGTGTATGGGACTCCAGGGAGCGGGAGGGAAAGTGTGCGGCCCCAGGAGAGGGAGGGAGAGTGTGCGGGCCCCGATGAGAGGGATGGAGAGTGTGCGGTCCCCAGGAGAGGGAGGGAGAGTGAGCAGCCCCAAGGAGAGGGAGGGAGAGTGCGCGGGCCCCGGGGAGAGGGAGGGAGAGTGCGCGGGCCCCGGGGAGAGGGAGGGAGAGTGCGCGGGCCCCGGGGAGAGGGAGGGAGAGTGCGCGGGCCCCGGGGAGAGGGAGAGTGCGTGGGCCCCGGGGAGAGGGAGGGAGAGTGCGCGGGCCCCAGGGAGAGGGAGGGAGAGTGCGCGGGCCCCGGGGAGAGGCATGGAGAGTGCGCGGGCTCTGGGGAGAGGGAGGGAAAGTGCGCAGCCAGCAGGAGAGAGAGGGAGTGTGTGCGGGCCCTAGGAGAGGAAGGGAGACTGTGCAGCCCCAGGGAGAGGGAGGGTGTGTGGGCACTGGGAGCATGAGGGAGTGTGTGTGGGCCCTGGGGAGCGTGAGGGAGTGCGTGCAGACCCCGGGGAGAGGGAGGGAGAGTGTGCAGGCCCCCGGGGAGAGGGAGGGAGAGTGTGCAGGCCCTGGGGAGAGGGAGGGAGAGTGCACGGCTGCCAGGAGAGGGAGGGAGTGTGTGCGGGCCCCAGGAGAGGGAGGGAGTGTGTGCGGGCCCCAGGAGAGGGAGGGAGTGTGTGTGGGCACTGGGAGCGTGAGGGAGTGTGTGTGGGCCCCGGGGAGTGGGAGGGAGAGTGTGCGGGCCCTGGGGAGTGGGAGGGAAGACTGTGTGGGCCTCGAGGAGTGGGTAGTAGAGGCTTAGGGTGCCTGAGCGAGAGAGAGAGTGTGTATCAGGGAGGTGAGCATGAGTAAAGGCCAATGTTGAGGTCAGATAAATGCTTGAGGATAGGGGAGATGTAAGCCAAGGGGCAATGACAGCACGTGGGCCCAGGTGCTTCTCACTTTACACACGATGGGGGGATATAACATGAGTATGATTGACTGTGCCCATGCACAGGGATACATTTGCCTGTGCAAGTGTGAACACTGTACTCACTTATGCAAGAGTGCACTCGCAAGGGGAGATATTTTAAAATATAAATATTAAATCTGTGGATCAGGCTGTATCAAAAAGACAGAAAATTTTAAGTGGAGCTCTGGCAATTCAGGATTATTCAGGGATGACAGTGTGAAATGGTCACCTTGCAGCGCTATCAATCCCGCCTCCAAAAACTCCAGGTCAGCATCATTACCAGCAGCTCTGAACTCAGCCAGTCTCTCCTAGGAACAGAAGGAAGGCAATTAGCAAAGGCCCACACTCCAGAGCATGATGAGGGGTCTGAACTATTGCGCCAGTGTCAAACCCCCTGTGCCTAAAGTGCAGTTTCCAAAAGCTCCTTTCTCCTAAATTAACTCAAGGTTTTTTTATGCTCCCCAGGGGGATGAATGGATAGATGAATTGAATGTCAGGTCAGACATACCTCAACGATATTTCAAATTAGGAAAACCAATGATTGAGTGTCTAAGTCAGGGCAAGATGGAAGAGCATGTGTCTGCAGATCCTGTGAAAGCCCCACACTCTGTTCCCAATCAATCCCAGCAAAACTTGTACATCACAGTCCTCAAAAATCAGATTTAACTTTAGTACAGCTCTAAGAGCAAATCGATGGAATTGTTTCTTCCTTAACACCCTATCAAAAATAGCAACCCGACTCAATCATACAATAAAATGATGCCACGTTCTGTTTTATCAAGACCCAAATTAGGGCCTAAATACTGCCTAAAGCAGGATGACTCAGGAATTTGCAAAGCCACGACTGAATCTAGAATGTTCTGGCCACCTACAACTCAGCAGTGAACACAGCAGCAAGATCCCATAATGATAACTCAGTAACTTCATGCATGCATGCTTGTGTCCTTGCGATGTCTACAGCAAAGCCAATGTACCTTCATGTGGGCAGAGTCTTTGTCAGCACAGCCAGCATTCGATACAATGTACAGATATCCATCTGAAGTCCGAGTCACTATCAGATCGTCCTTTATCCCTCCCTTTTCATTGGTGAAGAGTGACAGCGTACCCTGAACAGAAAGAAATGAAAGGTTAGGACTGAAGGACACATGGAAATTGCACCCAATAAATAAAACCAGTCAGGAGGAACAGACCGGAGCCACCAATGAGTAGAAACGTGTGCACTATTGTCAAATCAGTTAATGGCTCACTCATTCCGGGCTCCAGATGCAGTTTCCAACAGCTTCCTTCTCCTAAATTTGAGCAGATTTTTCTCCGGATACTGAATGGGGTGATGAACAGAATGGGATTGACTGACCGGGAGGTTTTGGAAATGGGACTGACAGTGCTGCAGGATGACCACTTCACTCTATCATCACAGAATAATCCTTGAAGTACACTTTTGGGAAAAGCATTCAGAAAAGATCATTCTAGATTTCCTACGGAAAATGTCCTAGAAATGCTCTACCTGTTGGCATGCAATTTATTGGGAGTTGGATTGCAGCCTGTCAACCTAGTCAGTGAGTATTACCAGGTTATTTGACTGCGAGGGAAATTGCAGTATAGCTCACACTGAGGTCTCTCAATGTTCACTTTCCCCGGCTGATATCACACTTTGTTGACTGTACCACCAAGGACAATTGTAGCATCACCATACCTTGATGCCTGTCATGACCACGACTGTGATGAGAGGTATGCACTGGTGATGAAGCCTCAATAGTCCAACAGTCACACCATGTATCGATTCCATCACCGAAATGGCCATTTGCTTCTCTTTTGTACAACTATCCAGACTAAAAGAAACTTTCACCAGACTTCTTTAATGAACTCAAATAACCTGTTTATAATACCACAAAATGTAATCCTTGAACAAGTGGCAAACACCATGACATCAGTACTGTAATTCAAAATTTGGACTGTATCTCCTTAATCCCAAAACAGATACTTTCACACGATACAAAAAGACAACAGTCTTTGCAGACATCTTTTTTTAAAAAGGAGAAAAAGAAGAAAACAACCCTGCTGTCCAAAAGTCTGGAAACAAATTTGATCAGTTCTCAGGGTCCTCAGATTTCTTTCGATAAAATCAAATTGCTGACAGCCATAGACTGATCGAAGATCTTCAGTTAGACTGGAATCAAACTGGATTAAAAACGAGGACTGCAGATGCTGGAAACCCGAGTCTGGATTAGAGTGGTGCTGGAAAAGCACAGCAGGTCAGGCAGCATCCAAGGAGCGGGAAAATCGATGTTTCGGGCAAAAGCCCTTCATCAGGAATCAAACTGGATCTGAGTCTTTGAAAGCGGTCACAGTTCGGCTTTTCAAGGTTTATAAGCTGGTGAGAAATGCTGATCTTTTAGAAACTTTAATCGGGTTCCCAAGGACTTCCAGTGAAAGAAGGAGTGAGAGACTTCACCTTTTTTCCTCATGACTACTTAGGTCTATTCAGTGAAAAACTAAGACCAGAAAGGCAACCAGGAAAGAGGCCTCTGTATTTATAACAAAGCAAACATAGGCCCTAAATTCCATTTCATCTCCTGCTAAAAACTTTGTTCATCTTTCCTCAGTCATTTAACAGTCTCATATCTTCTAATTTTTCAGTCCATAAATACAAAAACATATTCACAACACCATCAGCTAGCCAGCTTAGGTCTGTGAAAGCAGACAACTGGGTAGATGATAACATAACAATGCCTCTGGATGAGAAGGCCAGAGGTTCAGCCTAATGCTTTTGGGAAATGGATTAAAATCCCACCATGGTACCAGATACGGAACTGTTGGGACAATTTCTAGATTGACAATTTCTACTTTTAGAGTACCAGGACATTGAAATAGTTACTGGGAGAGGGTACAATCGGAAGTGACAATATTTCTGTTGAATAAAGGGAACTATGGAGCTACGAGGGAGGAGCTGGCCAAAGTTCAATGGTGTAATACCTTAGCAGGGATGACAGTGGAGGAACAACGTCAGATATTTCTGTGTAAAATGCAGAAGGTGCAGGATCAGTTCTTTCCAAAAAGGAAGAAAGATCATAAGAGGAGGCATGGGTGGCCATGGCTAACGAGGGAAGTTAAGAAACATATAAAGTTAAAAGAGAAAAAATATAACATAGCAAAGATAAGGGGGAAAATGGAGGACTGGGAAGCTTTTAAAGAACAACAGAGGATTACTAAGAAGGAAATATGCAGAGAAAAAATGAGGTACGAAGATAAACTGGCCAAAAATATAAAGGAGGATAGTAAAAGCTTTTTTGATATGTGAAAGGCAAAAAGATGGTAAAGACTAAAATTGGGGCCTTGAAGACAGAAACAGGGGAATATATTACAGGGAACAAAGAAATGGCAGACGAATTGAATTGGTACTTTAGATCTGTGTTCACTGGGGAACACACAATCAATCTCCCTGAGGTAACAGTGGCTGAAGGACCTGAACTTAAGAGAATTTATATTTGCCAGGATTTGGCATTGGAAAGACTATTAGGTCTGAAGGTTGTCAAGTCCCTGGGGCCTGATGGTCTACATCCCAAGGTACTGAAGAAGGTGGCTCGAGAAATCGTGGATGCGTTGGTGATTATTTTCCAGAGTTCGATAGATTCGGGATCAGTTCCTGCGGATTGGAGGATGGCTAATGTTGTCCCACTTTTTAAGAAAGGTGGGAGAGAGAAAGCAGGAAATTATAGACCAGTTAGTCTGACCTCAGTGGTGGGAAAGATGCTGGAGTCTATTATAAAGGATGAAATTACGACACTTCTGGATAGTAGTAACAGGATAGGTCACAGTAGGCATGGATTTATGAAGGGGAAATCACGCTTGACTAATCTTCTGGAATTTTTTGAGAATGTAACTCTTCAAAGTTTGTGAGAAGATTTGTAGCTCGGGTGCTCGTTGTTGTGGTTCTGTTCGCCGAGCTGGGAGTTTTTGTTGCAAACATTTCGTCCCCTTTCTAGGTGACATCTTCAGTGCTTGGGAGCCTCCTGTGAAGCGCTTCTGTGCTGACTCTGAAGATGGACGAGGGAGATCCAGTAGATGGAGTGTACCTGGACTTACAGAAAGCTTTTGATAAAGTCCCACATAGGAGGTTAGTGAGTAAAATTAGGGCGTATGGTATTGGGGGCAAAGTACTAACTTGGATTGAAAGTTGGTTGGCTGACAGGAAACAAAGAGTAGTGATAAATGGCTCCATTTCAGAATGGCAGGCAGTGACTAGTGGGTACTGCAGGGATCAGTGCTGGGACCGCAGCTTTTTACAATATATATTAATGATATAGAAGATGATATTAGTAATAACATTAGCAAATTTGCTGATGATACTAAGCTGGGTGGCAGGGTGAAATGTGAGGAGGATGTTACAGGGTGACTTGGACAGGTTAGGTGAGTGGTCAGATGCATGGCAGATGCAGTTTAATGTGGTGAAATGTATGGTTATCCACTTTGGTGGCAAGAACAGGAAGGCAGATTACTACATAAATGGAATCAATTTAGGTAAAGGGGCAGTACAAAGAGATCTTTGGTGTTCTTTCCACAAGTCAATGTAGGTAAGCATGCAGGTACAGCAGGTAGTGAAGAAGGCTAATAGCATGCTGGCCTTCATAACAAGAGGAGTTGAGTATAGAAGCAAAGAGGTTCTTCTGCAGCTGTACAGGGCCCTGGTGAGACCACACCTGGGGTATTGTGTGCAGTTCTGGTCTCCAAATTTGAGGAAAGACATTCTGGCTATTGAGGGAGTGCAGCGTAGGCTCACGAGGTCAATTCTTGGAATGGCGGGACTACCTTACGCTGAAAGACTGAGCGACTGGGCTTGTATACCCTTGAGTTTAGAAGACTGAGAGGGGATCTGATTGAGACATATAAGATTATTAAAGGATTGGACACTGTGGAGGCAGGAAACATGTTTTCGCTGATGGGTGAGTGCCGACCCAGAGGACACAGCTTAAAAATAAGGGGTAGACCATTTAGGACAGAGATGAGGAGAAACATCTTCACCCAGAGAGTGGTGGCTATGTGGAATGCTCTGCCCTAGACAGCAGTGGAGGCCCAGTCTCTGGATTCATTAAGAAAGAGTTGGATAGAGCTCTCAAGGATAGTGGAATCAAGGGTTACGGAGATAAGGCAGGAACAGGATACTGATTAAGGATGATCAGCCATGATCATATTGAATGGTGGTGCAGGCTTGAAGGGCAGAATGGCCTACGCCTGCACCTACTGTCTATTGAATTCATTTACTTTTCAGTTAAGTTTGGATGTAGACACCAAGAAATGCTC
Organism: Hemiscyllium ocellatum; assembly: GCF_020745735.1. Lineage (NCBI taxonomy): Eukaryota > Metazoa > Chordata > Chondrichthyes > Orectolobiformes > Hemiscylliidae > Hemiscyllium > Hemiscyllium ocellatum. The sequence goes on from NC_083414.1 coordinate 66,023,964, forward strand.
CTGTAAATGCATGCTGTGGTTTACATGCTGCTTTAAGAAAGTCAAATGACTGAAGAAAGATGAACAAAGTTTTTACAGGAGATGAAATGGAATTTACGGCCCATATTTGCTTTGTTATAAATACAGAGGCCTCTTTCCTGGTTGCCTAATATGCCTTTCTGGTCTTAGATATCTGTTTTCTCTAAGTAGACCCAAGTAGTCATAAGAAAAAAAGGTGGAATTTAAATTCAATAAATGAATAAATATGAATTGGCCTCAGTCATTAATTGTTATAAAAAAGCATTTTGTTCAATAATGTCATTTAGAGAAGGGTATTTGCCATCCTTATCTGTTATGACCAACTAGTTATAGAGTCATAGTCATAGGGATGTACAGCATGGAAACGGACCCTTTGGTCCAACCTGTCCATGCCGACCAGATAAATCAACCCAATCTAGTCCCACCTGCCAGTACCCAGCCCATATCCCTCCAAACCCTTCCTATTCATATACCCATCCAAACGTCTCTTAAATGTTGCAATTGTACCAGCCTCCACCACTTCCTCTGGCAGCTCATTCCATACATGTACCACCCTCTGCGTGAAAAAGTTGCCCCTTAGGTCTCTTTTATATCTTTCCCCTCTCACCCTAAACCTATGCCCTCTAGTTCTGGACTCCCCAATCCTAGGGAAAAGACTTTGTCTATTTATCCTATCCATGCCCCTCATAATTTTGTAAACCTGTATAAGGTCACCTCTCAGTCTCCGACGCTCCAGGGAAAACAGCCACAGCCTGTTCAGCCTCTCCCTGTGGCTCAAATCCTCCAACCCTGGCAACATCCTTGTAAATCTTTTCTGAATGTTTTCAAGTTTCACAACATCTTTCCAATAGGAAGGAGACCAGAATTGCACGCAATATTCCAACAGTGGCCTAACCAATGTCCTGTACAGCCGCAACATGACCTCCCAATTCCTGTCCTCAGCAGTGTTTTGTATGATCTAAAGTTTACAGAGGGTAGAATGTGGGAGACAACCAAGAAGTGCATTGGAATAGTCAAACTTAGAGTTATTAAAATGAGTGAAAATACAGAAAAACTATTCTATATACAAACTATATTAAATTGCCAGCAATTTGTATAGGAAACTGCACATTTTAATCCTGTGATCAAACTTTGGGGGTGCCAAAATATTTCTCATTTCAGCCATTACAGTCAAGTAATTTCATTTTGACATGAGATTGCTTAATATTGTCATTCTACTACAAAGGAACAATAAATTTTGACTCATTGACCCACAGCAGCATATTGCAACAACATAGAACATAGAACAATACAGCACAGAACAGGCCCTTCGGCCCATGATGTTGTGCCGAACATCTATCCTAGATTAAGCATCCATCCATGTACCTATCCAATTGCCGCTTAAAGGTCGCCAATGATTCTGACTCTACCACTCCCACGGGCAGCGCATTCCATGCCCCCACCACTCTCTGGGTAAAGAACCCACCCCTGACATCTCCCCTATACCTTCCACCCTTCACCTTAAATTTATGTCCCCTTGTAACACTCTGTTGTACCCGGGGAAAAAGTTTCTGACTGTCTACTCTATCTATTCCTCTGATCATCTTATAAACCTCTATCAAGTCACCCCTCATCCTTCGCCCGTTCCAACGAGAAAAGACCGAGAATTCTCAACCTCTCCTCGTACGACCTATTCTCCATTCCAGGCAACATCCTGGTAAATCTTCTCTGCACCCTCTCCAAAGCTTCCACATCTTTCCTAAAGTGAGGCGACCAGAACTGCACACACTATTCCAAATGTGGCCTAACCAAAGTCCTGTACAGCTGCAACATCACTTCACGACTCTTGAATTCAATCCCTCTGCTAATGAACGCTAATACACCATAGGCCTTCTTACAAGCTCTATCCACCTGAGTGGCAACTTTCAAAGATCTATGTACATAGACCCCAAGATCCCTCTGTTCCTCCACCTGACTAAGAACCCTACCGTTAACCCTGTATTCCGCATTCTTATTTGTTCTTCCAAAATGGACAACCTCACACTTGGCAGGGTTGAACTCCATCTGCCACTCCTCAGCCCAGCTCTGCATCATATCTAAGTCCCTTTGCAGCCGACAACAGCCCTCTTCACTGTCCACAACTCCACCAATCTTCGTATCATCTGCAAATTTACTGACCCACCCTTCGACTCCCTTATCCAAGTCATTAATAAAAATTACAAACAGCAGAGGACCCAGAACTGATCCCTGCGGAACTCCACTTGTAACTGGGCTCCAGGCTGAATATTTGCCATCTACCACCACTCTCTGATTTCGACCGGTTAGCCAGTTTTCTATCCAATTGGCCAAATTTCCCTCTATCCCATGCCTCCTGACTTTCCGCATAAGCCTACCATGGGGAACGTTATCAAATGCCTTACTAAAATCCATGTACACTACATCCACTGCTCTACCCTCATCCACATGCTTGGTCACCTCCTCAAAGAATTCAATAAGACTTGTAAGGCAAGACCTACCCTTCATAAATCCGTGCTGGCTGTCCCTAATCAAGCAGATACTCATAAATCCTATCCCTCAGTACCCTTTCCATTACTTTGCCTACCACAGAAGTAAGACTAACTGGCCTGTAATTCCCGGGGTTATCCTTATTCCCTGTTTTGAACAGGGGCACAACATTCGCTACTCTCCAGTCCTCTGGTACCACCCCCGTTGACAGTGAAGACGAAAAGATCATTGTCAACGGTACTGCAATTTCCTCTCTTGCTTCCCACATAATCCTAGGATATATCCCGTCAGGCCCGGGGGTCTTGTCTATCCTCAAGTTGTTCAAAATGTCCAACACATCTTCCTTCCTAACAAGTATCTCTTCTAGCTTACCAGTTCGTTTCACACTCTCCTCTTCAACAATACGGTCACTCTCGTTCGTAGATACTGAAGAAAAGTACTCATTCAAGACCTCTCCTATCTCTTCCGACTCAATACACAATCTCCCACTACTGTCCTTGATCGGACCTACCCTCGTTCTCGTCATTCTCATGTTTCTCACATACGCATAAAATGCCTTGGGGTTATCCTTGATCCTATCCGCCAAGGAATTTTCATGCCCTCTCTTAGCTCTCCTAATCCCTTTCTTCAGGTCCCTTCTGGTTATCCTGTATCCCTCCACTGCTCTGTCTGAACCCTGTTTCCTCAACCTTATGTAAGCCTCCTTCTTCCTCTTTACTAGACATTCAACCTCCCTCGTCAACCAAGGCTCCCTCACACGACCATTTCTTTCCTGCCTGATAGGTACATACATATCAAGGACACGTCGTATCTGCTCCTTGAAAAAGTTCCACATTTCTACCACATCCTTCCCTGACAGCCTATGCTCCCAACTTATGCTCCTCAAATCCTGTCTTACAGCATCGTATAAACATATTGTAGTTTTTCAGTTTTTCTTCTTTACTCATTCCTGGGTTGAGGGTATTCCTGGCTAGGCAGCATTTACTGCCCATCCCTAATTGCCCAGAGGGCAGTTGAGATTCAACCACATTACTATGGGTCTGCAATCACTTATAGGCCAGACCAAGTGAGAATGACTGATTTCCTTTCTTAAAAGGACATCAGTGAACCAGATGGGTTTTTCCAACAATTAGCAATGAATTTATAACAGTCATTAGACTCTTAATTCGAGATATTTGTTGAATTCAAATTCCACTGTTTGCCCTGGTGGAATTTGAATCCAGGTCCCCAGAATGTTAATCGGGGTCTCTGGGTTAACCATCCAGCAATAATACCATGAGGCCATCGCCTCTGCCTGTTACTGTATATTAGCAAAATCTCTATTCACTGTAAATGTATTAATTTTTATCTTCAACAATTTCAAACTAATGCTACTGATCCATTAATGTTTCAATCAAGGTTCTAAATACTTGCATCACCTCATTTCACATTTAGAATATTTACCTTTAAATCAAAGGTATAGGTTAGGCCAGAGAAACAGATCAGCAAGGTACTACAGACACACAGCACTCTGCTGATTCTACACTCCCTTCTGAAAGGGCTTAGTGAGCCACTCATCACTTACATCAAATCATGACCGAAAAGTCAAACCAGATATCTGCAGTGGTTCAAGAATGTGTCTTACTACCACCTTCTGGAGGATGATTAGATGCTGAAATGCTGGGTTTACTTACCACAATTACCCTGCAAAAGAATAAAAACTGGGCAAAATGAAGGAGTGGAAGTTCCCATCTATGTCAGCACTTTTATAGTACCTGGACATTGAAATAGTTATGTTTAATATTGTTTCATTAATTCATTTATTTTTCAGTTAATTATGGATGTAAACACCATGAGATGCTCAAGCCAAAGACATTAATTACATTAAACCTAACCCTATCATAGTGCCAATCTTTCCCCTTCTATTTTGATTACTGGTCTTGAACTACCCATTCAAGCTCTCACACATTCAACTTCAACAGCGGAAAACTGTAGGCTAAAAGTTAGCATCACAGCTAACCACTAAACTCTGTGGCAGGGGTTACCGATTAGTAATCAGGAGCACAAAACTAGATAACAATGATTCTCCACTCTGACCACAAAGTGGTCAACCACAAAACCCACTTACAAGCAACAAAGACCAGGAGTCAAGCACAAATTCTGGTCTGTCAGGCTTCAGGCAATGTCAGGCTTCAGGCAATGCCAGGCACTTTACTACAGGTGCTCAGCCATGACTCAGATGGTAGAACTTTTCCTTTACATTCAAAAGGTTGTGGATTCAAGTCCCACTCGAGAGGTTTAAGGGCAAATTCTGGGCCAGCGTTCCAATACTGGGAGGGGACTGCATGGTTGGAGATATTGTCTTTCCATTGACCCATTGTTCTCTCCCCTCTCAGTGGATGCTCGATTCGAAGAACAACAGGAGAGTTCCCCTCCAGCGTACTAGCCAATATTTAACTAGCAACCAAGATTACTGAAACAAATGATTCAAAATTGATCTCTTGTGCTGTCTGTGGGATCATGCTGTGCGCAAATCGATTTGCGTGTTGAGCTCCACAAGTACTCCCCTGGCTGTACGGCCTGAGGATGAACAAGGCACTGCTTAAAGGCAAGTTACTTTCTTTTCCCACTAGTCTGAAACAGAGCAGCAGACCACAAGAATTAGAGTGCATGCTTTTTGATGGGAGAATTTGATTCTCACCTGGTTATCTTTCAGCTCAGCAATGTCCCCAACGATCAAACTCTCCATGAATTTCACTCGATCCTTCCCCATCACCTTGCTCTGAAACAAAGCAGACTCTTTGTGTAGTCACTGTTGACTCTCAGTTATGCCAGAGATAAAATAAAAATGATGTTCTTGCAGCCAGACGGGTTTGTGGATGAAAAAGTACAGAACCACCTGCATGCTCTGCACATTCACTAGGACTGAAGCACAAACTGAGTTTGTAAAGTTCATGACAAAGTGTGAGCGTTTATTTTAATTATGTATATAATGATGCAGGTTTGACCCCATGCAAAACTCCAGATGATTCATCCAGCCTCAGATTTCCACGTTTTGGCCCTTGGTTTGCTGCCCTCATGCCAAACATTCTGTTCCACAGAGTATTTTATCAATTTAAATCTATCCATATAATTCTATCCTTAATAATTGATTCCTTTTCTTTTTAATCTCACCCATTTTGGCCTCATGACCACCTCTATTTATTCCCAGGATCTTACCATTAAGTGTATAAGTCCTGCCCTGATTTGCCCTGCCAAAATGTAGCACCTCACATTTATCTAGATTAAACTCCATCTGCCACTCCTCAGCCTATTGGCCCATCTGATCAAGGTCATGTTGTACTTCAAGGTAACCTTTTTTGCTGTCCACTGCACCTCCAACTTTAGTGTCATCTGCAAATTTACTAACTATACCTCCTATGTTCACATCACATCATTGATATAAATGATGAAAAGCAGTGGACCCAGCACCGATTCTTGTAGGACACCACTGATCACAAGCCTCTGGTCTGAAAAGCAACCCCCCCACCACCACTCTCTGTCTCCCATCTTTGGGCCAATTTTGTATCCAAGAGGCTAGTTCTTGCATTCCATGTGATTTAACTTTGTTAACCAGTCTACCATGTGGAACCCTGATGAACACCTTACTGAAGTCCAGAGAGATCACATCCACCACATTGCCCTCATCAATCCTTTTTGTTACTTCTTCAAACAAACTCAATCAAATTTGTGAGACATGACTTCCCACGCACAATGCCATCTTGACTATCTCTAATCAGTCCTTACCTTTCCAAATACATGTAAATCCTGTCCCTCAGAATTCTGTCCCAATAACCTGCCCACCACTGATATCAGGCTCACCGGTCTATAGTTCCCTGGCTATTCCTTACTACCTTTCTTAAATAATGACACCGTGTTAGTCAACCTCCCCATGGCTATTGATGATACAAATATCTCAGCAAGGAGGTCAGCAAACACCTCACTAGCTTCCCACAGAGTTCTGTGTACACCCAAAGAGGTCCTGGGAATTTAACAACTTTTATGCGATTTAAGACAGTCACCATCTCCTCCTCTGTAATATGGACACTTTTCAAGATATCGCTATTTACTTCTCCAAGTTCTCTCGCTTCCATATCATTCCACACAGGAAACACTGATGCAAAATACTCATTTAGTATCTTCCCCATCTCCTGCAGTTCCACATGTAGATGGCCTTGTTAATCTTTAAAGGGCCCTGTTCTTTCCCTTGTTATTCCTTTGTCCTTAATGTATTTGTGGAAACGCTTTGGATTTTCCTCAACCCTTATTTGCAAAAGCTCTCTCATGACCCCTTTTTGTCCTCCTGATTTCCCTTTTAAGTATACTTCTACTGCCCTTAAACTCCAAGGATTGACTTGATCCATGCTGTCTATACCCGACTTTTGTTTCCTTCGTTTCCTTGACCAGAACCTCAACTTCTTTTGTCATCCAGCATTCACTATACTTAGCAGCCTTGCCCATCACCCTGACAGGAACATACCGTCTGTGAAAATTACTGCAGATGTTCGAATCTGTACTAAAAACAAAAAAATGCTGGAAATCATAGTAGGTCAGGCAGCATCCATGGAGTGATAGCAAGCTAACATTTTGAGTTTAGATGCCTCTTCATTGGAGCTGACATGAAGTGTGGAGAGGGCAGTATTTATGCAATAATTGGGGGGAGGTGGAGTGCTGGGGGAGAACCGGTGTCACCATGTCCTCTCTCCCCTACCCCCATTCCAGTGGGACTCTGTTTTGCTATTCTCACATCTCAATGACTTAATCTGCTCGATGAATGACTTTTCTCCCCCATCAATCCTCCCACTACAATACTAGCTTGTTCTCTCCCCATTAATACTGCCTGGCCCACTGTGATTTCCAGTATTTTTTTGTTTTCAGGAACATACTGTCTCTGGACCCTCATTATCTCATTTCTGAAGGCTTCCCACTTTCCAACCGTCCTTTCATCTGCGAACATCCATCCCCAATCAACTTTTGAAAGTTCTTGCCTAATACCATCAAAATTAGCCTGCCTCCAATTTAGAACTTTCCCGTTTAGATCAGGTCTATCCTTTTCCATAACTATTTTAAAACTAATAGAATTATGATCACTGGCTCCAAGTGCTCCCCTACTGACACCTAAGTCACTTGCCCTGCCTTATTTCCCAAGAGTAGGTCAAATTTTGCTCCTTCTCTAGTAGTACATCTCTTCTTGTATACTTTGTCCCACATTGTGATTCTTCTTAGGAAGCCTGTGGACAGCTGTCACTCGGGAGTTCTTTTCATTACTATTCCTCATCTCCATCCAAACTGATTTTACATCATAATTCCCTGAAACAAGTTCACCCCTAACCTTTGCACAAATATTATTCTTGATTAACAATGCTACCCCTCCTCCTTGGCCTAGCTTCCTATTTTTCTTGAACGTAACACATATTGCTATCTAGTCTTGTTGATACATTCCTCGGATTTCTTTTCTCTCTGCTTTCCAGATCTTCAGTTCCCAAAATACAATTTTCCCATTAAACTGCTGACGATCAAATTTCCTCTCCTGATCTCAAGTCAGCCAACACACTTCAGATGTTTGACCCTTCTCTTTAAATCTGCTGTCATCATCCCTCTCCTCAAAAAAGTCACATGCCACCACAGATGCAAATTAATAACTCATCTCCAAACTCCCTTTCCTTTCTAAAATCTGAGACTGTATTGTTCCTTCCCAAATCCATTCCCATCTTTTCCCAAATTCTGGATGTAGGTTTGCTCGCTGAGCTGGCATTTCCAGATGTTTCGTCACCTACTAGGTAACATCTTCAGTAGGCCTCAAGCGAAGCAGGGTACATGATTCCTGCTTTCTGTTAATATTATATTATATCATGTACCAGCCTCTGAGAAAAAGAACAGGAAATGACATTACCACAGGAAATGACATCACCAACCCAAAGGAATTATATAAATAGAAAGCAGGAATCATGTACCCTGCTTTACCTGAGGCCCACTGAAGATGTTACCTAGTAGGGCGATGAAACATCTGGAAAAGAACCTCCCAGATCAGTGAGCAAACCTACATCCAGAACTTCAACCTGAGCATCAAAACTTGCTAAGATCTAATGGCATAATACGCTGAAAATGGCCCAAAAATGGGAAATGAATGCTATCCGACACAGTGCTAGCCACGAACAGCTGTACTTCCTGCACGAATGCCTAAGGAAATTGGTACTACCTAAAAGTTTTAAAATACAAACCTCCCATTAGCCAAAAGAATAGCAGAATGCTTAGAGAAATGATTAATGATGCCCACAACAGACTCCGTAAATTCTCCCAAATTGTTTATATTCTTTCAATCAGGTTTTCATTCCCACCACAGCATCAAAGTGGTTCTTTTCATTGTCACACAAGGTACATGACTGAGAAAGGCAAATTTATGGATTAGCCACCGTAAGTCATTCTGTGCTAAAACCAATCCGTTGTTCTGTAGCTCATTGACTAAGAGGTGTACAACATCTTACATCTTTCATGTGTCTGAGTTCGACCAAGAGCTAGGTTCCATTGGTAAAACCCATGTGAGAAAAGGCTGACTTGGTCAGTGCCACAAAGGCATGGCTAAGCTCCCTGGTGTACAGTCTTCAGATTCTGGTCTTACCTGCAACATATGGGATACATCAAATAATGAGCAGTGCTGGCGAGTGTGCAAGTGTGAGCTGATGTGACTTTCCTTGTACTGCACAGGCATACTCCACCCCGCAAATTCCACCATCCGAGCTCCATTATTCCGATGGAATTCATATAGTGCCGTCTTCTTTAGCGATTCCTGAATAGAAAACACAATAGATTCCTTCAAGTAAGCTCCAAAATATGTTGACATTCTTTGAACTAAATATAAGTTGCACTTAATTTAGTGCGATAAGGGTGTAAACATTAATGACATGACGATATATAGCAGTCCTAAGCTATTGAGACTCAAAGGTCTGTATTATTACACAACAATATATAACTATAGGTTGATTCAAATGACTTGAGAGTCAGATAGTAGTCTCTTTTAGATAAGGAGAAACAGAGATGCAGCAAACTCAAAACATGGACCAAGTTGTCTAAGTTAGCAGTCTCTACAAAGCAGGAGCAAGCCCTGGCAACCAAACCTCATGACAGAGAGAATTCATAGGGACATTACAACTTAGGGATCTATCCATGGAGGTAGATCAAGCCATGTTGTCAGGTTAAACTACTTATTCCAAAGACTGACTCCATTTACAAAGCACAAGACTCCCAAGCTGGGCTGATCTTCCTCTCCTCCTTAGCTATTCCAAAAGAGGAATACATCAGTCCACTTTTTAATAATTTGGGGATGGGGAGACAAAAGTAAAACTTAATAATATTCCTGCCCACCCCCCCCAGTTTGTTTCACCTTTTGTAATGTCATTCTTGGCTCAACTAAGGAATACTATGGGGTAATATACGCGACAAATGTCATCAAGCTTAAAGTTTGGCTTTGTTTCTGTCTCCACACATGGTGCATAATCTGATGAATACTTCCAGCATTTTGTTTATATGCCTAATGTCAATAGAAGGGAAGGTACAGAAAACCAATACCAAGAGCAAAATAAATGTTCAGTGAAAAGACATTAAAAACAGGAAGTTCTGGAGAAACTCAGTAGGTCTGACAAGTGGCAGGATCTGTCATGATTTGGAGAGGTCGGTGTTGGACTGGGGTGTACAAAGTTAAAAATCACATAACACCAGGTTATAGTCCAACAGGTTTATTTGGAAGTACTAGCTTTCGGAGCGCCGCTCCTTCATCAGGTGGTTGTGGAGGGCACAATTGTAAGGCACAGAATTTAGAGCAAAGGTTTACAGTGTGATGTAACTGAAATTATACATTGAAAAATACCTGGATTGTCTGTTGAGTCTTCATCGGTTCGAATACCATGATAGTTTCAATTCTTTCATGTGTAAATCACAAAACATTTTTTTAAAAGTTGCACTCTCAGGTTAACTGTAACAACTGGTGTTAGCTAAACAATATGTTGAAGGTGTTAGTCCCATGTGTTCGCTGTCTGTGCCATGATGTTTAGATTGATTCTAATCTAAAAAGTGAGATAACAGAGTTTTACATGAATTCATGCAGTTTTTGAGCAAAGTACAATGTAACTGTGCAAGTACAAATTCACCCCACATGTGCATGTGGGTCTTGTGCGTGTCTGTCTGTCTGGGTTTGGGGATGGTGAGTGTGAGAGAGAGTGTATATGTGTGCGTATGTGAGTGTAGAGTGTCTTAAGTCTGTGAGGGGGTGCATGTGAGAGTGTGGGAGTGTGTATGTGTGTCTGGGGTGGGGGGTTGTGAGTGTCTGTGAGAGAGTGTGTATATGTGAGTGCGTGAGTGTAGAGTGGTCTAAGTCTCTGAGAGGATGCATTTGAGAGTGTGCGAGTGGGTGTGTCTGTAAGGGTATGTGTCAGTGTTTGTGTGCGTGTCTGTGTATGTGTATGTCTGTGTGCATAGGAGTGTGTGTGTAGGAGTGTCTGTGTGTGTGTATAGTGCAATGGGGGTCACCTGTAGTGTGACATGAACCCAAGGTACCGGTTGAGGCCCTCCCTAAGGGTATGGAACCTAGCTGTCAGCATCTGCTCGGCCACATTTCGCTGCTGCCTGTCCCGAAGTCCGCCTTGGAGGATGGTCACCCGAAGGTCTGAGGTCAAATGTCCTGCACCGCTGAAGTGTTCCCCAACTGGGAGGGAACCCTCCTGTCTGTTGATTGTTGTGCAGTGCCCATTCATCCATTGCCGTAGCCTTTGTTCAGTTTCCCCAATGTACCATGCCTCACGGCATCCTTGCCTGCAATGTATAAGATAGACAACGTTGGCTGAGTCACATGAGTACCTGCCACGTACATGGTGGGAGGTGTCCCCACGTGTAATGGAGGTATCCATGTCCACAATCTGACATGTCTTGCAGTGCCTACCATGACAGGGTTGTATGGAGTTGTCCTGAAAGCCGGGTGCTTGCTCTGAACAATGATCAGTTTGAGATTTGGCGGTTGTTTAAAGGCAAATAGTGGAGGTGTGGGGAAGGTCTTGGCGAGGTGCTCATCCTCATTGATAATGTGTTGCAGGTCACGAAGAACATGGTGTAGTTTCTCAGCTCCTGGGAAGTACTGAACAACGAAGTGTACCCTGTCGGTTGCAGCACGTGTCTGTCTCCTGAGAAGGTCATTACAGTTCCTTGCTGTGGCACGTCGGAACTGGTGGTTGATGAGTTGAGCATTGTACTCCATTCTTATGAGGGCAACTCTGAGTTCTTCCAGGTGCTCGTCACGTTCCTTCTCATCTGAGCAGATACGGTGTACGCGTAGGGCTTGTCCATAGGGAATGGCTGTTTTAATATGTTTTGGGTGGAAGCTGGAGAAGTGTAGCATTGTGAGGTTGTCTGTGGGTTTGCAGTAGAGTGTGGTGCTGAGGTGTCCATCCTGACACTGGTCATGATCTGTGGCAGTGAGAAACGAGTTAATGGTTTGAGTCCAATGTAACTCTTCTTTGCAACTCAGGGAGACGAGGAGAAATATTTCACTCAGGGTTGTCAGGACCTTGAATAGCAAATAGGAATAGGAAAAGAGTGCAAGCTGATTCTATCAATGATTTTTAACAGGAGGTGAAGCTGCACTTGAGGATAAGGAACATTCAGGGTTGCTACTGTGAACCGAGGTAAGCGTTCTTGAAAATATGGTTCCTTAATTCCTCAGCGATGTTATAAGCAAATCCCTCAGCTGGAACGTGCATTATCCGAGTACAACCTGTAGGCGCTCATAAAATTCTGACATGAACACGAGAAAACTATGATATTCATTTGGTACACAACTGACCCAAATTAGATATAAGATTTATGTTTCAAAATGCTTTCTTGCCCCTCAGCTTCATTTGCCAGGCAATATCGCTGACAAACATTGCGTCACTCACAGGTCTTGACTTTTGAGATTGCAATAGAGGGAACACACCTATTCTGCAAACAAGATTGTCAAATACTGAGACTGTATCAGTTTAGTTCAACACGCCTGATGGGAAGGTGTTATGATTAGGTTGTTTAGTCGTTTAATATGGGTGATCAATCTAACCACATTGTTTCCCATTCATAGAATCCCTACAGTGTGGAAACAGGCCTTTCAGCTGATCAAGTTTCTATCATCCCTCCAAACAGCAACCCGCCCAGACCCACCACCCTTTTTCTCTGTAACCCTGCATTTCCCATGAATAATCTGCCTTGCCTGCACATCCTTGGACATTATGAACAATTTACCATGCTTAATCCATCTAACTGCACATCTTTGGACTATGGGAGGAAACCCACGCAGGCACTGGGAGAATATGCAAACTCCTAGCTTAAAACATACCCAGTACTCAAGTTAGCACTGTTACCAGTTCAGCATCAACCATTTCAAGCTGCCTTAGGAAAGAACTTGAGGTGATAAGACTCAGCCGTTTAAGTGTGGGTCTAGAACACACACTGGTCAGCTAGCAGTTATCTTTCCCTGAAAGACCAGTGAGGATGATCTGATTACCATTTCAAATTATATGAGCCTTACAGTTCCAGAATTTTAAAAAACGAAATTCAAATTCTCGTGACATAACCATATCACCATTGTATCCAGTCAAACAATGTCCTAATATAGACCACCATATGATCCATAAACATTGTTAGGGAGAAAGGTATTTCTCCCCCTTTATTCTTTCATGGGTTTGAGGCATTGTTGGCAGTGCCAGTGTTTATGGTCCATCCCTAACTGCCCTTGAATTAAATGGCTTTGCTAGACTATCTCAGAGAGTAGGAGAAAGTGAGGACTGCAGATGCTGGAGATCAGAGCTGAAAATGTGTTGCTGGAAAAGCGCAGCAGGTCAGGCAGCATCCAAGGAACAGGAGAATCGACGTTTCGGGCATATTTCCTGAACAAGATTCTCCTGTTCCTGGAATGCTGCCTGACCTGCTGTGCTATCTCAGAGAGTAGTTAAGAATCAACAATATTGCTGCACACTGCAAGTCACATAAGCCCACCTGAGTAAAGACAGCAGATTTCTTTCTCTAAAGGGCATTGCTAGGGTTTTTACATCGATCTGAGCTATTTTATGGTCCATATTTATTGATTAAATTTGTGGGATTTGAACCCGTGTCCTCAGAACATTAGTACGGGTCTCTGAATGAGTATTTCAGTGTCATTACCGTTATGCTAACACCTGCCCTATACACAAACTGGCTGCTGGAAATCAGCAAAATAAATGTGGAGAATTTCAGGATTCCCTGTTCCAAAAGTACAAGATGATAAGTTTTCAACTAAAACTTTAACGATATAAGGATGGGCAAATGTGAAATCTCTCAGCAACTCCAGTACCTCAAAACTTGGGGACAAACTTCTTTGTTTTTTTGGAGGGGGGGGCGGGGGGAGGGATCCCTTAATTCAGTGCAAAAAATATCTAATGCAACAGCTCCCCAAAGCTGGGTTAAGGGGGGGGGTCAAGGTTCACAAGTCCTATGGCGCACAGGAAATGCCAGACAAACAAAGCTGATAATTGCTTGGCATTCCAACACGCTGAAGCCGTAACTCCCAGAACGAATTAGTGAGTTTCTTCACTGTGTGGCCACCTATGAAAAGAAGTCTGTTTTTCTGGATATTGCAGATTCTCAGTTATCTGGACTTGAGGTACTCTACCTACATAACTTTCTGGGAAGTTTGTTTTTTTTTAAAACTAAAAAGCTTCCAATGTAAGAAATTACAAACACACAGCTTTAAAGATTAATTAGACCATGCATTAAATGGACATGTCCAAAGCTGATCCATTGTCACCAGCAGTAATGACTGCACATATAAAGTTGAGGTCCAGAGAAATGGAGAATAGGATGTGGAAATATTCAGGGTCTGGAATTCAATGAAACAGAATCCGACATCATGGTCAACTTCTCCCATGATCATTGTAAACGCATATACAATGTCCGTATGATGTTCAGCCTGTCTAAGTACAAACGTAACTGTTATGATCTATTATTCAAGTTGGGAATGGCAAGATAACGATTCTGCTAGTGCTTTCACGCTTCAATAACGATATTGTGGCAATCTCACACACCTAGTATTTTATTTTTCTAACAGTTAGCAATATTATTTAGGTAGCAAACAATCCTGGATAGAAACACTTGATCTTGATTAGCTTATGATGTGAATAATGCAAAGCTAGCGTTACACAAGGCAATAATCAATGAGATCAGCTGTAATAAATCAAAGTTCAAACAGATTAGCATTTAGAGCGGAATTGCCTTTATCTTCAAATATTACTACAACTCAGATTTATTAGTGGATACAAACTAAGAGTATGCTCTCCCGCCACCACCACCCTCCACCACCATTCACAACCCACCTCCTATTAACTCATCCAAACATTCCTTATTTTCCACTTTTTATACAGGAGGGATCATCGTGGTAAAGCCAAAAACGAATGTTCAAATGTAATTCATACAATAAATTTCCAAGCACAAATCACCGGGCAGTTCAGAGCACTAAAAGGAGTGTTAGTCTTCCTGATTTCAGGCTTGTTCCCACATAGTGTGATTGAAGCTGGAATCAGTTAGCATGTGCAGCTTTGTAATCATTTTATGCTACAAGATAAAAATAAAGATGTAGTGATTTCAGTGATTAGTTAAAAATTGAAAAAATATCAGCAAACCAACTCAAATAAAAAAAAAATTAATTCTGTGCTTCGCCATTTCCAGTTCTGGGAATATACACAACTAAGCAAAGCCAGACTTATCGTCTCTCCATATTTCAAGCACCAGCTAGAGGCAGGTAATTAAATACTCTCCTCAGCGGGATCTGGAATGCACTTACATCAAATACCACTACACCTAAATCTCAGAGTACACATCAGCAGATACTGAAGTCACCTGTCTCAATCTGAATACGCATCAGCAAGTACTATAATAACCTATCTCAATCTGAATATCCATTAACAGGTACTGTAATAACTAGTCTCAATGTGAATGCACATTAACAGGTACTGTAATAACCATCTCAATAAGAATACCCATCAGCAGGTACTGTAATAACTAGTCGCAATGTGATTACCTATTAACAGGCACTGTAATGACCGGTATCAATCTGAATACCCATCCACAGGTACTGTAATAACCCATCTCAATGTGAATAACTATCTGCAGTTACTGTAATAACCAGTCTCAATGTGAATACCCATTAACAGGTACTGTAATAACCAGTCTCAATGTGAAAACCCATCAGCAGGTGCAGTAATAACCCATTTCAATGTGAATACCCATTAACAGGTACTGTAATAACCAGTCTCAATGTGAATACCCATCAGCAGATACTGTAATAACTCATCTCAATGTGAATACCCATTAACAGGTACTGTAATAACCCATCTCAATGTGAATACCCATCTGCAGGTACTGTAATAACCAGTCTCAATGTGAATACCCATTAACAGGTACTGTAATAACCCGTCTCAATGTGAATACCCATTAACAGGTACTGTAATAAACCGTCTCAATTTGAATACCCATTAACAGGTACTGTAATAACCAGTCTCAATGTGAATACCCATCAGCAGATACTGTAATAACCATCTCAATGTGAATACCCATCTGCAGGTACTGTAATAACCATCTCAATGTGAATACCCATCTGCAGGTACGGTAATAACCAGTCTCAATGTGAATACAAATATACAGGTACTGTAATAACCCATCTCAATGTGAATACCCATTAACAGGTACTGTAATAACCATCTCAATGTGAATACAAATATACAGGTACTGTAATAACCATCTCAATGTGAATACCCAGTAACAGGTACTGTAATAACCCATCTCAATGTGAATACAAATATACAGGTACTGTAATAACCCATCTCAATGTGAATACCCATTAACAGGTATTGTAATAACCATCTCAATGTGAATACCCATTAACAGGTACTGTAATAACCAGTCTCAATGTGAATACCCATTAACAGGTACTGTAATAACCAGTCTCAATGTGAATACAAATATACAGGTACTGTAATAACCCATCTCAATGTGAATACCCATCAACAGGTACTGTAATAACCATCTCAATGTGAATACCCAGTAATAGGTACTGTAACACTGACTTACCTATAATCTGTGAACACCATTAGATTCCCCCTCCCCTCCAGTGATGTAACCCCCCCCATAACCCGGTGCCCCGCAATTACCGTGCCCTGGTCCTGACTGTAGTTGCGATGTAACCATCTCAATGTGAATACCCATTAACAGGTACTGTAATAACCCATCTCAATGTGAATACTCATTAACAGGTACTGTAATAACCATCTCAATGTGAATACCCATTAACAGGTATTGTAATAACCAGTCTCAATGTGAATACAAATATACAGGTACTGTAATAACCATCTCAATGTGAATACCCAGTAACAGGTACTGTAATAACCATCTCAATGTGAATACCCATTTACAGGTACTGTAATAACCAGTCTCAATGTGAATACCCATTAACAGGTACTGTAATAACCAGTCTCAATGTGAATACAAATATACAGGTACTGTAATAACCATCTCAATGTGAATACCCATTAACAGGTATTGTAATAACCCATCTCAATGTGAATACCCATTAACAGGTACTGTAATAACCAGTCTCAATGTGAATACAAATATACAGGTACTGTAATAACCATCTCAATGTGAATACTCATTAACAGGTATTGTAATAACCCATCTCAATGTGAATACTCATTAACAGGTATTGTAATAACCCATCTCAATGTGAATACTCATTAACAGGTATTGTAATAACCCATCTCAATGTGAATACTCATTAACAGGTATTGTAATAACCCATCTCAATGTGAATACCCATTTACAGGTATTGTAACACTGACTTACATATAATCTGTGAACACCATTAGATCCCCCCTCCCCTCCAGTGATGTAACCCCCCCCCATAACCCGGTGCCCCGCAATTACCGTGCCCTGGTCCTGACTGTAGTTGCGATGTAACCGTCTCACGGCCTCAGGCTGCAGACGGAGCCGGGCTCCGAACCGAGCTCCGGCCACCAGCATCTCCGATCCGACTCCTACACAATGCGCCTGCGCTAATCCTACCACGCTGTTACCGTCTGGGAATTGTAGTCTGTAACTGTCCGCTTCCCATGAATCAATCTGCAGCTTGGAACTACAACCCCCATAGTGCACTGGGATCTCCAATTGATTGGTCTGAAGTTAGTTGGAAAGTTAGCACTTTTGAAGTTCTGCCTTCATTTGTTTAAATATTTCTGCAATATGAATTTTTTTTTGGTTACTAACTGGCCCGTTTCTACCATTTCGCTTTTTACCGTGAATTTAATTGCCTAATTTTTCTGCGTTCATAACATTTTGAGTGTTCTAATTCAGATATTCTCAAACTGACACTCTGGACCTGTATTAAGAGTGCTGCACTATCAGGAGTGCTATCTGTCAGATAAGACATTTAATTAAGGTGTTGCGTAACCCGTCAAGTAGTTGTAAGCATTTCATGACTCAATTGGGCCTTATTTCAAGGGAGTTGGAATAAATGAGTAGGGCAGTTTTACTGCATCGACACAAGGTGTTGGTTAGACCACATCTGGAGTATTCTAAACTGTTTTAGTCCCTTATTTAAAATGTATTATTTCACTGGAGTCAGTTCAGAAAAGTTTCATTAAGATGATCCCCAGCATGGAGAGGTTATCTTTTGAGCAAAGGTTAAACAGATGGCACTCTACTCACTGTAGTTCAGAAGAATGATAGGCGATCTCATTGAAACATAGAATTTTAAAGGAGCTTGACAGAATAAATGCTGAGAGGATACAATAATACAATTAAATATCCTTTTATTGTCACATGTACTGCATTGTAGGAGTACAATGAAAAGATTTTACAATGTCTGGCTTCTTATGACAACAGCTGTAAAATGTGTTGCTGGAAAAGCCCAGCAGGTCAGTCTGCGTTCAAGGAGCAGGAGAATCAACGTTTCGGGCATAAGCCCTTCTTCAGGAATGAGGGGGGGGGTGCCGCCTACCTTTTATCTTAGCCTGCTTGGCACACCCTCCTCATTCCTGAAGAAGGGCTTATGCCCGAAATGTCGATTCTCCTGCTCCTTGGATGCTGCCTGACTTGCTGCGCTTTTCCAGCAACACATTTTTCAGCTCTGATCTCCAGCATCTGCAGTCCTCACCTTTTTCTTATGACAACATCTGAGGTACAAGTAGCTAGGTACCATTCTTGGTTACAGCAGAGGAATAAAGGTTGTAAAATAAGTTAAAAGTAGGACAATATTAAAGGTTTACAATAAGATAGGAAATTTCAAATTTTCTCGGGGTAGGGCATCTGCACCACCCGCACGAGACCCCAGTCTAACAGCAGTCCCTGCTCTAGTCCAAGCCCAGACCGCTCCGTACCAGCACTCAGCTGCTCCAAGGTAAGTGTCAGGACTGCCTCACCCCTTCTAGCCTCTGCCCAGGACTCGCCGCCTGCACGATGCTCAGGGGCTGCTTTCCCATGCTGCTCTGGGCTCGCAGTCCATATGCTGTACCAGGACTCGCAGTCCATGTGCTGTACCAGGACTCGCAGTCCACATTCTCTACCAAGACTTGCTGCTTGCCCTGTTCCAGAACTGACAGCCCACATGCTGTACCAGGGCCCACTGCTCTGGGAACTTGCTGCTTGCGCCTGCTGCTGCACCAGTATTTCCATCCAGTGCTAAGGGGAGAGAAGAAGGAGAAACAAAAGAGACAAAAAAAACCCAGAAAAACAAAAGAACAGGTGGAGCAGAGGACCTCTGATGACAGGAGTGTCCTATTTTGCCACCATCTTGGAAACATCCTATGTCTCCCCTCATGGGATAGTTTAGGAAAAGAGAGCTTAGTCTCAGAATAGAGGTGCCAATTGAAGACTGAGATGAAGAATTTCTCTTAATATGGTTGAGTGTTTTTGGAATGCCTTGCCAAAGAAAGCTGTGGTTGCAGAGCCTGTTTATGGCTGAGATAGAGATTCTTGATAGGGCAATCAAGGGTTACAGAGTCACAAAGCATGCAGACAGAAACTTCTCTGCCAACCAGACACCCAACTCTAACCTAGCCCCATTTGTCAGCATTTGGACAATACCACTATGTTCTTCCTATTCATATACCCATCCTGATGTCTTTTAAATGTTGTAATTGCTCCAGCCTCTGCCACTTCCTCCAACAGTTCATTCCATATATGCATTTCATACATTACCTGCTCCGTGAAATGTTACCCCTTTTTAAATCTTTCCCCTCAAACCTATGCTAATTGCCAACATAGGAAAAAAGACCTTTGCTATTCACCCTATCTGTGCCCCTCATGATCTTAAAAATATCTATAAAAGTCATCCTTCAGCCTCTGATGCTACAGAGAAGAAAGCCCCAGGACTTGTACACTTAATGCTAAGGTGCTGGTGAGTGTTGCTGAACAAAGAGATCTTGGACTGCAGGTTCATAGTTTTGTGGACGTGGAGTAGATAGGGTAGTGAAGAAGGTGTTTGGTTGCTTGCCTTTATTAGCCACAGCATTGAGTACAGGAGTTGGGAGGTCATGTTGTGGCTGTACAGGACATTGGTTCAGTCAGTGTTGGAATATTGTGTGTAATTCTGGTCTCCCTCCTACAGGAAGGACATTGTGAAACTTGAAAGGGGTCAGAAAAGATTTACAAGGATGTTGCCGAGTTGGAGGATTTGAACTTAAGGAAGAGGCTGGGGCTGTCTTCTCTGGAGTGCCGAAGGCTGAGGGGTGACATTATAAAGGTTTATAAGATCATGATGAGTATGGATGAGGTGAATAACCAAGGTTTTTTTCCCTGGGTGGGGGAGTCCAAAAGTACATGGCATAGGTTTAAGATAAAAGGGCAAAAGATTTAAAAGGGACCTAAGGGGCAACTTTTATACGCAGAGGATGGTGTGTGTATGGAATGATCTGCCACAGTAAGTGGTGGAGGCTGGTACAATTAGGACACTTAAAAGGCATCTGGATGGGTATATCTATAGAAAGGGTTTGGACAGATTTGAACCAAATGCTTGCAAAATGGGACTAGATTAATTTAGGATACCTGGTCGGCATGGATGAGTTAAACCGAAGTGTCTGTTTCTGTGCTGTACATCTCTATCACTACAATTGTACACAGTATTCTAAAAGTGGCCTCACCAATGTCCTGTCCAGTTGCAACATGAAATCCCAATTCTTATACACAAAGTTCTGACAAATTAAGATAAGCGTTCAAAATGCCTTTTTCACCATGTGAAAATGTGTTGCTGGTCAAAGCACAGCAGGCCAGGCAGCATCTCAGGAATAGAGAATTCGACGTTTCGAGCATAAGCCCTTCAAAAAAATAAAAAATTTCTCTATTCCTGAGATGCTGCCTGGCCTGCTGTGCTTTGACCAGCAACACATTTTCAGCTGTGATCTCCAGCATCTGCAGACCTCATTTTTTACTCGAAGATTTTTCACCATGTGACTCCACTTTCAAGGAACTATAAACTTGCACTCCTCAGCTCCTCAGTGCTCTACCATTAACTGTAGAAGTCCTGTCCTGGTTTGCCTTACCAAAAGGCAACACCTCACATTTATCTAAATTAAACTCCATCTGCCACTGCTCAGCCCATTGACCCATCTGATCAAGGTCTCGTACTCGGAGATCATCTTTTTCACTGTCCACTACAAATGGATGAGAAGGTTTGAATCAGCCATGATCATACTGAATGGTGGAACATGCTCAAAGGGCCGAATGGCCTCCTCCTGTTCCTATTTCTTATGGACTTAGAACAGGGACATTTTCTAAAACCAAACTGCTGCTCATTTTTGAAATATTCAGCACATAATCCACAATTTCTGGAGACAGTGTCGCCTCTCAGGTTGATGATCTTTCAACGGAACGTGTCTTCCCTAACAACATTTATCTGTTACATTGCAAAACAGATTATAGGTGTTGTTTCAAATGGATGGCTGCATTTCACAAATATTAATTTTATTAGCAGGAATACTGTTCAGCCCCTCAAATGTGCCCATTTGCTAAGATCATGGCCAATCTGATTGTGACGTTAACTTTCCTATCCGTCCCCATACCTGCTGACTTTCTTGTTAGTTGTGAATCTATCTAATTCAGTTTTGAATGACATACTCTCCATTGTAAACAATGTAAGAGAATGTCATTGGGCATGGACTTGCAAAGAAAAAAACCAAATTCTAATGTTCATTTTAAATGGGATTCTATATTTTTAAAACTTGTCCCCTGGTTCCAGTTTCTTTCACAAGGAGAAACATCTTCTCAGCATCCAACCTGTTAATTACCCTCAGTTTTTCATATTTCAGTAAGATCATCCCTTATTCTTCAAAATTTCAATGAATACAGGCCCAGTCAGTCCTACCTTTCCTCACAAGATAACCCCTCATCACAGTAATCTGACAAGTGAGCATTCTCTGAACTACTACCAATGCACTTGTACAATTTCTTAAATAAGGAGATCAAAACTGTACAGTGTATGAAAGCTATGATCTCACTCACACCCTGGTACAATTGTGATAAAATGGTTCTACTTTTACATTCAATAAGGTAAACCATTTTATTTGCATTCTTAATCGCTTGCTGTACTTGCACACTAACACTTGTAACTTATACACCAGTACCCGATTCCTTGTTACTTCAAATTCTTCATTTAAATAACTTTGTTTCTCTACTCTTCTCTCTGAAATGGACAAATTCACATTTTCCCATCACTCCATTTTGCTCATTCACTTAACTTTCCAAAATCTCTATGCAGACACTTTCTGTCCTTCTCACAACATACTTTTCTACCCACCTTTTTTACAATTAGCAAATGTATCCATTATATATAGTGCCCTCAAAATAATTGATATAGATTGTAAATATTTGAGGTCCAGTACTGACCTCAGTGGCATTCCACTAATTACAGTCAGAAATGAAATCATTTATCCAGACTCTCTACTTCCTGTTTGAAAATCAAACCTCTATCCGTAATATGCTACCTGCTACACAATGAGCTGTCGTGTACTTATATCTATCAGAGGAGGTTTACGAGATTGATATGTGGAACAAGCAGGCTGTCTTATGAGAATATATTGGACAGACTCTATTTGCTTCCACTGGAGTTTCGAAGAGTGAGGGAAGATTTTACTTGGGATTCTACATGCTTCAACAATATTGACAGGTTGGCTAGAGAAATGACATTTCTTCTTTTGGGTGCATCGAGACTGGGGTCACCGTTTTAAAATTAAGGGTGAGCCTATATGACATGTATAAGGAGAAATGTTTTAGATTGTTGTGTCACATTAGAACTCTCTACCTCAAGCAGCAGAGGTGGGATCATTTAACATCTTACAAGGCAGAGGTAGGTAGATTCTTTTCAGTTAAGGGAACCGCAGGTAAGGTAAGGCATATTGCAATGTGGAATTCAAAACACAAATAGATTAGCCATGATCGTACCGAATGCTGGAACTGGCTTGAGGAATTTAATGATCTACTTCTGTTTCTATTTTGTATGTTCAAATGTAGGAACCTTTGACGAGCTCCGGCTGAAGCGTCCTACTCTAATGCCATCTTGAAGTACCCTGCTAATGGGCTCCTTAACAATGGATTCTAAAGTTTACTCTGTGGCCGATGTTAGGTAAACTAGCACAGTTTCCTGCTTTCTGTCTTTCTCTTTTCTGGAAGAGTTATATTTGCGACTTGCCAATCTGATGGGAATGTTCTAGAATCCAGAGAATTTTGAAATTTACAACAATGCACCTACTATCTTCATAATCATTTCTCTTAAGACACTATGATGATGCCAGTCAGATCCTAGGAACTTGTCAGCCTTTATTTCTAATTGTTTTCTTACTACCTTAGCTCTGGTGATTGGTAATTGTTTTACATTCCTCCCTTATGAACATTCTGTGTATTGTACTTTATTTGGGCCATACTAACCAGTTTGGTAAGCTGATGATTTGCTTAATATTTAATTTGATGTCCATTCCAAAAATTTGAAACAGATAAAATGATATACTCCTATTTCTATAATTAGTAAATGCATTTTAATGCTTTAAAATTAACAAAAACTTTTTTTTACTTTGCTAACATTTTTATAATCACGTTTATAATTACTTAGCAAACAGCTAAAATCATTCTCAGGTATTTCCATTCAGCAACAGCACAAAGTTTTAGTTCATCGACTGGAATTAATTGAAATGAACATTAATTTCAAGAACTTCTTGAACTGCTATAGCATAGCAATAGATATGAACAGATGAATGATTCTTGTATTGAATTATGCACCTTTATCCATTCTTTTAATGGGTGCATTTTCAGTTAGTTCCTAGTTCTGCTAAAATACTGGATGCAAAAATGCTGCACATTATACCTATTAATGTCAGCAATAAGGATTTCAGGGAGTTGTAAATAGCAAAATGTATACTGATAGTTACGCTTTGATACCTACCAATCGCTACTAAGTGTTGAAGAAGCATTCCTAATATTGACAACAGTAATACTTGAGAGGGGAAAGATATAAAAGAGACCTAAGGGGCAACTTTTTCATGCAGAGGGTGATACATGTATGGAATGAGCTGCCAGAGGAAGTGGTGGAGGCTGGTACAATTGCAACATTTAAGAGGCACCTGGATGGGTATATGAATAGGAAGGGTTTGGAGGGATATGGGCTGGGTGCTGGCAGGTGGGACTAGATTGGGTTGGGATATCTGGTCGGCATAGACAGGTTGGACCAAAAGGTCTGTTTCCGTGCTGTACATCTCGATGACTCCCTTTCACCTAGAGTACAACTATTTCTCTAATGTTACTTTTGTCTTTTACAGTGAAGATGACGCAAAATATCTGTTAAATACTTACATTGTTTAAATTCCCCAGATGATTATTATAAATTCCCCAGATTCATTCGCTAGAAGATCTCTATTCACTTTACTCTTTTTTAAATCTTTGTAGAAACTTGTACTATGGTTTCATATGTTCAGAGAACTTTCTGTTATACTCTTATCCTCCCTCCTCTTTAATTTTAGCAAAAGTAAAGCTGCCATAGTCTTACCAGACAATAGGTTTTCTCTCCCATTGGAGAGAGATGACTGGTGGTGGTTTAACCTGAGGGTCACCATGCCGCAGGCAAGGGGAGAGGTGGTGCAAAGTAGTGCCAACGGCATAGGTTCAATTCCTGTGCACACTGAAGTTACCATGAAGGACTCTCTTTCTCAACCTCTGCTGTCACCTGCTGAGTGGTGACCTTCAGGTTAAACCACCATCAATTGTGATTCTCTCTCTCTCTCTGACAGGTCAGACAATAGTGACTTTAACCTTTGCTAAAAAGTGAAAAATAAGAGAATGAGAGGAAGTGGTCTTAAAATATGAAATGACAGTACAAAGAGTAAAGTGAACACGAATCCTTTGGTGAGTGAGACTGTGGAATTGATAATTGGAAATACTTTGCTGGCTTCTAAATTCTGTGAAAGCTTCTGCTAATCTTTGAAAAATTGTACACCTTTTCTTCCAATTTGATACTGTCTTTATTAGTTAGCCACTTATGATTCACCCTTCTTCTGGACCTTTCTTTCTCACTGGAATTCATCTTCACTGACTATTAAAAAATATCAACTGTAAATGTTTGACACTGCTTCTCAACTGACCTATTCTTTGATCTGGTTTCCTAGAAAATTTTAGCCAGCTCTCTTTTTATATTTCCCTTTAAGTTTAGTACACTATTCTTTGATCCACCCTTCTCTCCAACAATTTGATTGCAAAGTTTAATCATGATTGCTGCTACTTAGAGGCTCCTTAACAATGGACTCATTAATTAAACCTGTCATTGTACTCTTCTAGGTCTAGAATATCCTGTTCTCTAGTTGGTTTTACAATGCGCTATTGTAAAAAATTGTCATAAAAATACAGAACAGATCTCCTAGTCTACCTTTGCCAATTTGACTGTAAAGTTACATTGTTCAAGATTATTGCTATCTTTCTAAGACACTGCATTTATTTCTTCCTCTTTACTTGGTCCCAGAGCATCATTGCCATTGATACATATGATCTACTTCCACAATTTACCTCTTACCTTTCTTTTTTTAAAATCCTCTCTACCCAAACTGATTCCATAACCTAACTTCTAAAGATGAAGTTATCTCTCATTGTTGTATCAATGTCATTCTTGATTAAGAGGGCAACCTCACCACGCTTTCTGTGTCTCCTGTCCATTCAAAATTATAAGTACACTGAATTGTTCAGGTCTAAGCATTGCTATATGATGGCTAACAGGTCATGCAAATTAGATTACCTACAGTGTGGAAACAGGTCCTTCAGCCCAACAAGTCCACACTGACCCCTTGAAGAGAAACCCACCCAGACCCATTTCCCTCTAGTTAAAGCACCTAACATTGTGGGCAATTTAACCTGGCCGATTCACCTGACCTGCACATCTTTGGACTATGGGAGGAAACCCACACAGACACAGGGAGAATGTACAAACTCCATACAGACAGTCACCCAAGGCTGGATTCAAACCTGGGACTCTGGTGCTGTGAGGTAGCAGTGCTAACCACTGAGCCACCGTGCTGCCCCAAATGTATTTCCATTTGAGCTGACAATTCATCTGTTTGTTACAACTGCAATGGAAATTCAGCTATAAGCCTTTATGCCTTCTAGAAGTGTGAGGTCACTTCACCATGATATACAGAGTTTTTAGCTTGGCCTCCAGTTCAATGATTCTAAACTGAAGCTCCTCAAACTGCAGAAACGTACTGCTGTGTTTGCCTTAGATCACATCCATCAACACCTGCATATTGCAGCTGCAACATATCACCTGCTCCGCCATCTTCAGTATTTTAGTTTACTAATTAATTTCTTCAATTTGAATTAAACCTTCTTGGCTTGTATGGCCGTTTATTCTTATTGTTAACAGAAATGTTCTACTTACCTCAAATGAAATACTCTAGATTAGATAAATAGGAAATACTCACCAGCCAATCACTATCTTAATGTTTCTTTTGAACACAGCTCTGGTTCTCCGCAAGTTCTGATTCTGCCTCCACACTCTACTCTCACCATTCTGGCCCTGCCAGAATATATGATTAAGGCTATTGTTTAAATACAAATTCTCTGTAATGATAAGCATGGTAGATATGGTGGCCATTAGGGCGAAAATATTTGGTTTGTAGATAGCAGTTCAGATAGAGGGTAGTGACAAACAAATATAACTTGCACTTATACAGTGCAGTTTATCGTCAATGAAATGTTTTGGAGTGCAAAATACTACTAGGCAGTGTGGTCTGTGGGTTTTGATTTATCCAGTAATTCTTGGTATATGATATTACTTTGAATGGATTTGTTGGAAAATTCATTAAGGTGTTGTAGGGCAGTACTCAGAGATTTTCAGCATTTTTTTTGCTGAGGAAATTTAGAAGATGTTTGCATTGGGAATATCCAAGGATATGTCAGGTGTGGGTTGACAAGGAATTTGCTACGACTAGGGCATGTGGTGCTACAGCTGGATATATTGTGGGAGAGAATGGGGGCTTGCAACATAGAATGGCCTACAAGAATGGGGAGTTGGCCATTCGGCCCTAAAGTCTGCTCCTTAATTCATGGTTGATCTGACTGTGAACTCAACACTACTTTCCTGAATATTCCTCATAACCTTTGACTCTTTTGTGAATCAAAAATCAAACTGAACCTTGACTATGTTCAATGACTCCACTGCATTCGGGAAAGCAAATTTCACAGATTAATGACCGTCAGAGAAAACAAATTCCTATCTCTATCTTAAATATATCTAATCTTTAAATGGTGCTCCCAAGAGTTGGTTCTCAGAGGTTCTGTGGGGACTTTATTCTCTATCAATTATATTTGAAGAAATGTTTTGACCATCAGAACATTTAAGGAGACTTACTTTGTTTGGGATACTTAACTTTTGTGTAGACATCTACACTTATCTGCTGTTATTAATCTTAAAGATTGGGAAACACATTTGAGTGGAAGCAGAGGGTTATTCTTGGAGATTTGCTTGGGATCAATAATGGTATATTTGACAAGTTGTGCCTTTGGAGTTATGGCCATTTGGAGTTTCAGTTCCTCTCCTGTTCCTTGGACATACTGGACTTAGCTTGCACATGAGCTCACAGTCAATAATTGTAATAGAACATTCACCACAGATTATTAGCAGTCTTAGAATAAAACAAGATAAAATGTGTTATATTGCACAGTGAGTACATGTTTCATATTGACTTCAGTTGACTGCTAAAGTACAAAGATATAGGGGAATCTTATTATTTTTGTAGTGCTCGAACAAAGATATGAATTAGGAGAAGTACTAATCATTTGGTTCCTTGAGTCTGCTCTGCCATTCAATAAGATCATGGGTGATCTGAGCCTCTCCTTTCCAGTTTACATCTTTTGACTCGCTTATTGGTCAAGAATCACTCTCATTCAGCCTTAAAAATATTCCACCCAATGTGTTCTGATTTTTGGGGAAAAGAATTCCAAAGACTAATGATCAAAGAAATCAAACAGTGTCTTCAAGTTCCAGTCTCTCCTCAACACTCCCTTTCAGCATCCACTCTCTTAAGTCCATTCGGAATCTTACATACTTCAATAAGATCAGTTTGTTCTTCTAAACTTCAGAGAATGCAGATCCAGCCTTTGCAACCTTTCCTCATGAGACAATCCCTTCATCCTATTTTGATAACAATATTTTTCGTTAAGTTTAATTTGACTGCATTGATTAATCTGCAAGATTTTCTCAGTATTGCTAGCTTGTTTTTGTTTCTTGTGCAATATCTACCTCTGGACTCTAGTGCAGCAGGCCAGAGACAGAAACGTTGGCATGGGAACATGGTGCTGTGTTGAAGTGGCAAGCAACCAGAATCTCAGAGTCATTTAGAGCGAGAAGTTCCACAATGCATTCTTTCAGTCTGTGTTTCATCTACTCACTGTAGAGACCACTTTATAAGCAGTGAATAAAGTACACTAGAGTGAACTACAGCTAAATCACTCCTCTACCTGAGGAGGATGTATGTGGGGCATTGGAAGGAGGAGGTAAATCAGCAAATGCTGCACCTTTGCAATTGCATGGGAAGGGGTCTTGGGAATGGGGGAAAAGTTGGACCATATGTCCCAGAAGGAAAGGCCCCTGCAGAATGCTACCAAGGGAGGGGAAGGGAAGAAACATTTGATGAAATCTTGCAGAGATGGCAGAAATGAGGCTTATGAACCTTTGTTACTGGAACCAAATAGTTAACTTTGTTTTTCTCTTCACAGGTGCTACCAGACTTGTGTTTCTTCATCACTTTGTTTTTTGTTTCCGATCTCCAGCATCAACTGATCTTCATTTTGTTAAACTGAATATTTACTCTTTCTCCATCTTGTTTTTAATGCGCAAGGAATTGGACAGATTTGGGCACTGCCAAAACAGTGGAGACAACTTTGGCCCTGGTGATGTATAAAGAATGCAACTCTTTGTAAACATGGATATTTGACTAATCTCTCCTTCAAAGTTGCATTCACAGGTTTCATGCAATATCAAGTTAGCATTTTAATTTTAGTTCTTAGGTCATTTTCCTTCAGCATTTCAGTTCTCTTGGTAATTTTAGCTTTCATTTTTTGAAGGCAGGTAAAAGTAATATTCATTTATTACAACTTCAACTAGACAGTGAGTGAGTGTAGACAAATTCTTGGACAGTCCAGTACTATAAAAAGAGACACATTTTTGCAATTATGCAAAACAGGAAATCTGATACCAGCTATTGGATCCATCTAATCTGAAAAAATTTAGGAAGTTTAATAATATTTTCACTACAACTTATTTACAACAACAATATATTACATTTATTAACTTTGTACATATAAAACATTAGTGGAGCTGATATTGAACAGTTTGAACTGAGTCTGGTCCTACAAAGACAAGCAGCAGAAAATTAACTCCGGTTTTACTTCAGTTTTCTGTCAGGGCATCAAGTGCATTTTATACAGACTTGCATGCAGTCACAAACAAGGAGATTTGTATCCTCTGGTCCTCTCAGCAGGAACAGTAGTGTAAGATGAGTCACTCAGGTATAGGATAGCAGGTTGACATCATAGGAACCATCCACCTGTGTACAGGATATGCATAAAATATAGTAAGACTACTTCATTCCTATATTCTATTGGTGTCTTAGTTACTTGCCTTTCTGAAAAAAAATCTTTCAATAACTTCTCCTTCTGTACAGAGGTAAGATTCTAAAGCTGTTAACTCCCTTGCAGTACTTCCCTTGAGGCCCTATTTCTTATAAGGGTCTAAACTGTTGAACAAGAATTGCATAGGCTATCACAGCATATCCCCAATGAACACAGAATGACTTTGAGCAGGCCTTACTGGATAGTGATCAGGAAGGGCCCGCAAACTTCAACAATTCTGTCAAACTCTACAAAAATAATTAGAAAGTGTGTTGATCGGGAGTGAGAACATCTGATTTTCTCCCTTCTTAGTCCATAAATGTTGAGATCAACTGTGGCTGTCCTAAAGTGACCTGTCAGCAGATATTAGTTAACCCAGCACAGGGTTACAAATCAGAGTTGCATCAGATCAACACATTTCCACTTCTAAAAGAAAATGTATAAATGTGAGGCAGCACCTTTAAACCTAATAAATATAAATTTAGCTACAATATAAACTTTCATTTCCATTGTTCACTTTCCATTCTAGTTGTTGTAAACATACATTGAGAGGGTGGAACAGCACTTACATCAAACCGTCCAACCCGTGTGGTTGCTGGATTGCTCCGGACCATTTCAGTTAAAACCCACATCTGCTGAACACTGGAAGCTACAACCTCTGGATCCGGTAATCCCTGTGAAAGGATATCTATAGTTGAAATAAAACGAACAGTGTGCAGTGACTGCACCTTATCCTCTGCATCCATGATCTATTCCAGTAATACCTCACACACCATTTGATGCTGACACCATCCTTTACATTGGTTCCTCACTTCAAAATTGAACTTTTCTGACCTATTCAGGTGCTGCCACTAACTCTCCTTTGCCTGCTACTACGCCCTCATTCCCACCAGTTACACAGAACTGTCTTACCTGATGTACCATGGCAGCTGATGGAATTCATAAATCTGGTATCCAAAGCTTGTCTCATTAATGGTGATCATGACAACAACTAGTTCACTTCTCTAGTTTGGCCGACATGTGACCACAAACCCTTAGCAATGTGGTTGACTCTTATTTGCTCTCATTCAAAGACAATCAGACAATAACAAATGCTGGCCTTGCCAGTGACACACATATCCATGAAAGAATTAAAATGAAAAAAGGATCCATGAAAAGGCTCTGACAGCAACCTCAAAAACTGACTTTGGATTGCTCGAATTAACCCTTCATGCTGCTGTAGAAATGTGTAAAGACAGCACAAAGACCAAGACCTTCTCTCCTTCCCATATTTCGGTTAGTTGAATAAAGCAGTGCTCAGGAGCGATCTGCAATTCTAGCTTGATGCAATAATTCATGTTGATAGTGTGCTGCATGACCCTTAAAGAGAAGTAAAATCTAATCTCAGTTTTAAATGCTCAACCCTTGACTTTTAAAAACAGTGACCCAATTCTAGATTCTCCCAAAACAAACATTCTTTCTGCATCTACCCGGTCAAGACCCTCAGGATTTTATATATTTTAATTAAGTCACCTCTCACTATTCGAAATTCCAGCAGGTGCAAGCATACCCTGTGCAAACTTTTCTCAACCTGTTCCCCCCCCGCCACCCCCCCCCCCCCATTCCAGATATTAGTTTGTAAAACTTGCCTGCAATACTTCCAATGTGCTTAATCCTTCCTTTAAAAATGATCAACACTGTATACATTACTCTGGATGTTGTCTCTCTAGTCATATTATGAGTACTATATAAGGTAGTCCACTAGAGTCGAAGAGTGTGGTGCTGGAAAAGCGCAACAGGTCAGGCAACACCTGAGGAATGGGGCAAGGGGCGGCAGTGGTGAGAGGAGAGATGGGTGGGGTTGGAGACGGGGAAGGTAGCTGGGAAGACAATAGCTAGATGCAAGTGGGAGGTGATTGTGATAGGTCGGTGAGAAAGCTGGAGCAGGTAGGTGGGAAGGAAGATGAACAGATAGGACAGGTGAAGACGGCGGTGCCGAGTTGGAAGGTTGGATCTGGGATAAGGTGGTGGGAGGGGACATTTGGAAACTAGTGAAGTCGATGTTAATGCCATATGGGTGAAGTGTTCCAAGGTGAAAGATGAGGCGTTGTCCCTCCAGTTGGCGAGTGGCTTGGACTTGGCAATAGAGGAGACCCAGGACTTGCACGGCTTTGGTGGATTAGAGGGAGGGAGTTGAAGTGATCGGCCACAGGGCGGTGGGGTTGTTTGGTGCGTGTCTTCCCTGAAACATTCCGTGAGTTGGTGTCCTGTCTCCCCGATGTAGAGGAGACCACATCGAGATCAACGGACACAGTAGATGAAGTGGATGGATGTGCAGGAAAACTTTTGTTGGATGTGAAAAGATTCTTTGGGGCCTTAGATGGAGGTGAGAGGCGCAGATTTTACACCTCTTGCAGATGCAATGGAAGGTGTCAGATGTGGAGGGTGAATTGGCAGGGGGCGTGGACCTAAAAATGGAGTCATGGATGGAATGGTCTCTGTGAAATGCAGATAGGGGTGGGAGGGAAATATGTCTCTGGTGGTAGGCTCTGATTGTAAGTGGCAAAAGTGGTGGATAATGCCCTGTATCCAGATATTAGTGAGGTGGAAGGTGAGGAACAGGAGGATTCTATCCATTTGCAGTTGGAGGGGTGGGGTTCAAGGGTGGGAAGTGGTGGAGATGCGCTGAAGGGCATTGTTTATCACATGAGGGGAAATTGCAGTCCTGGAAATAGGAGACTATCTGAGTGGAACTGCTCCTTCTGGGACTAGATATGGTTGAGGCTGGAGTCCCTCTTGTGGTTTAGTAAAAATAACCTTACAACTAGACCAGGAGACCTGGGTTCAAGTCCCACCTGAACAGGTTGATTAGAAATATTCATGCTTGTCAATAAATACTAATCTAACTGAAAAGGAGTCACAGAGAAGTACAATATGGAAACAGACCTTTCAGTCTAACTCGGCAATGCCAACCAGATAACCCTAAATTAATCTAGTCCCATTTGCCAGCACTTGGCCCATATCCCTCTAAACCTTTCTTATACATGTACCCATCCAGATGCCTTTTAAATGTTGTAATTGTACCAACCTTTATCATTTCCTCTGGCAGC
This sequence comes from Hemiscyllium ocellatum, assembly GCF_020745735.1. Taxonomy (NCBI): domain Eukaryota; kingdom Metazoa; phylum Chordata; class Chondrichthyes; order Orectolobiformes; family Hemiscylliidae; genus Hemiscyllium; species Hemiscyllium ocellatum. The sequence continues at coordinate 66,056,753 of NC_083414.1, forward strand.
TCTTCCGTATACGCACCAACTTTTGCATGAAAGTTTCCCCTCATGTGTCTTTTTAAATCTTTCCCCTGTCACCCCAAACCCATAACTCCAGTTCTGGACTCCAGCTTCCCAGGGAAAAGACTTTGTCTATATATCTTATCCATGCCCCTCCTGATTTTATAAACCTCCATAATGTGACCCCTCAACTTCCATCACACCAGGGAAAACAGCCCCAGCCTATTCAGTCTCTCCCTATAGCTCAAGCCCTCTAACCCTGGCAGTATGCTTGTAAATCTTTTCTGAACCCTTTCAATATTTACAACATTCTTCCTATAGGAGGGACACCAGAACTGCGCACAATGTTTCAGAAGTAGCTGAACCAATGCCCTGTACAGCCACAACATGACCTCCCAACTCCTATACTCAATGCTCTGACCAATAAAGGAAAGCATACTAAAGGCCTTCTTCCCTATCCCATCCACCTGTTATTCCACTTTCAAGGAACTATGAACCTGCACTCCAAGGTCACTTTGTTCAGCAACAGTCCCCAGGACCTTACCATTAAGTGTACAAGTCCTGCCCTGATTTGTCTTTCCAAAATGCAGCACCTTGCATTTATCTACATTAAACTCCACCTTCCACTCCTCAGCCCAAGGCCTACCTGATCAAGATCCTGTTGCACTCTGAGGTAACCTTTGCTGTCCACTACACCTCCAATTTTGGTGTCATGTGCAAACTTATGAACTATACCTACCATGTTCACATCCAAATCATTTATACAAATGATAAAAAAAAGTCCTTCAACTCAATCATTACGCTGCAGAAAGAAGCCATTTGGCCAATCATGAGAATCATTGTGTTGAAGATAACATACAAGCAGGAGAAATATATTGGTAAACCCTAGAAGAACGTCAAAAAAACCTCACAAAAATGTAACTATAAGAAATAAACCACAAGGATTCAGGATATTTGAATGGAGGTGAAACAGGTATTTTGTAAGTAGAGTCTTCAATTTCTTATGCCATATGTATCTGTAGCATTTCAAGCTGTAAAAGTCTGCATCATACTCACGTCACTTAATTTCAAAGGTCGGTCTTGAGGAGTGAGTTGAGAAAGCCATGGTCCTTGTACCTTCTGTAAAATAGAAATCATTACAATCAACCTGAATATCAAAACAGTTACAATTTCCACATTAACATGTTGCATGTTATGTGTTGTCCCAAAGATAGATTTTATAAATATCCAAGATGGCTGACTTCAGACAGATGCTTAGTACTGTACTTACATCCTTGTCATGGTCACATTCGTACATTTTGATGTCCTCTATTGTAAAGTTCAGCCAAACTGGAGATGGCTGCCGGAGGATCAGGCGCACTGTCACGACACCATCTGGTTCAAACAGCATCTAAGGTTAAAGCCCAATATAGAAGGTATCAATCAACTTAACAGCTTGCACATAAGCACCCGACAATATCCCACTGTCTTATTGCACAGTAATTCCAGTAACATTGTGATCCACGCTGTGTGGTTTTAGATATTTGAATCTCATTCATTTTTGGATTCTTGAATTTTAAACAAGTGGTATAGAGATTTTGTGCATCTGAAGGGGTTCAAGGGCTAATTTGAAAGCATTTCTGTAGCAATGCTAAGTTTTTTTTAAAAAAACACTATTAGGGGGAAACTTTTTAGACAGCTTACATTCAAATAGTATAGTGCATTAGGTTTTCAGATAGAAGATTCTGGAATTTTTTGAGGTATTTTGAAAACATCCATGGCTTGGGACAAAAATTTAATAGTTTTATCTGGGGAAGTTTGAAGTAATTTTGACTGATGCTGGATATGTAAACCAGCTGCTCATGAGAAAGGGAGTTAGATGTGAGAGTGTTTAAAAAAATGGTTACCTCTGGGTAAGGAGTTTAGTTTCAATGTTTCAGACAAGAAATATTTGGTTAAAAACCTGAAAGAGTTATTTAAAGCTGAGATGGTCTAAGCTAAGTTGTACAAAAGCTTCAAGAAGAGGCTATCACATTCTAAAAGCGAGGACTCTGAAGCCTTCGTTAAATTAAGCCCTGTGGATGTGAAACAAAGATATTCGCTGGTGTACTGTAAAAAAAATGATGTTGGCATTACTGGAATTGTACTTTATTATATATTTCAAAATCCTTAAAATTGTGTGTGTAAATAGTTTGGTTTATTGTAAAATCTTCATTTATTTTGCAAAATGAACGTGATTCATTATTAAACCCCACCTGCGTTTTTGTTATCAAGTTGAAGGTGTGTACTATACCTTAAAGAGAAAGTGAATGCTGTTTGGACTCAGGGCTTACAAGCACCTGCCATATGACTAGTTAGCAGTCTCAGAGTGTACCGGAAAAATGTAACATTTGGCAGTGAAATAGTTACCCGAGTTGGTTGCTGTTTTGACAACAATTCGAATTTAACCAGTTTAAATTATGTTCCAGGATATTAAAACCCAATCAAGTTCGAATTTATTGTTTTTGCCAACATCAAACCAATGAGATGATCCAATGTTTGGGCTATTACAAAAGTAGGCGTTTTGAAAGTCAGACAGAGTAACTGCCATCGCAACACTCTCTATCAAAGGTACCTTTACATATAAAAATATTCCCAGTAAAAGAGACGACCAGGGAGGTCTTTAGCTGGAAGAAGATACACACTGATGATGATAGCCGCTGTATGGTTTTGAAGTTAAGTTGATGTAATTTATGAGTATTTTTATTGGAACAGTATATTGTTATAGAGTTGGAGAAGGGGGGATTTTAGAGTTGTGAATAGTTGTTGTTTAATGTTCACTTTTAGAGTTAAGGAATAAATTGATATTATTTTCTTTAAATAGTGGAACTTGGGAGTTCTTTGTTACTCATATTTTAACAGATTATGAGGAGAGGTGAGCTTTTCTGGATGTTTAGTTTAATTAACAGAAGGTTTCATCGCTGTGTCATAACACTGTGTATTTCAAAATCCTTAAAAGTTGTGCGTGTAAATAGTTTGGTTTAGAATGGGTTGCAGGTTTTGGTTCAATTAATATGTAAATCCCAGTTCTAAAAGGTGAAAGATTTAAAAGCAATCTAAGTTTGTTCAATATATCATTTCAGTTACATGACACTGTAATGTTTTGCTATAAATTCTGTGTCTTATGGTCCTGCCTGATGAAGGAGCAGCGCTCCGAAAACTAGTGCATCCAAATAAACCTGTTGGACTATAGCTTGGTGTTGTGTGATTTTTAACTCTGTTCAGTAATAATTTGGTTAGGATCATAGTAAGGCAAGGGGAATATCAACAATGTATTGCTTTGCCCATTGTTGCTAACAGTAGCTTCAATTGTAGCAGCAAATTTCAAGAGCTGAGGCAAGAGGCACTTTGAGATTACACCTCTGAACACAACCAAAACACCAGGCATCTCATCACTAGAGAAGCCATACCTTGTAGATGATTCGAACTGCTGCCACTGTGCATCTCTAGCAGAGGGAGTATATGTTGAAGGTTATGGATGGGGGTGTCAATTAAGTCAGTTGTCCCAAATGATGTTGAGCTTCTTGAGCTGTTGGAACTGCATTCATCCAAGCAAGGGGAGTATTCCACCACACTCCTAATTTGTGTCTTGCATATGGTACACAGGCATCGAAGAGTTAGGAGGCAAAGTATTCGCCACAGAGTTCTTGCTGTGTTTGAACACTGGCAGCTTTAATATGAGGAGTTGTGAATGGTGCTGAACATTGTGCAATGAATAAGCCCACTTTTCACCTTACATTAGAGGGAGATGAAGCAGTTAAAGGTGGTTGAGTTTGAGACATTATCCTGCATTTTGTCCTGGGGTGGAAATGCTTAGTCTCAAACAAAAGATAACTATCTTTCTTTGTGCTAGGTATGATTCCCACTAACTCTAGTTTTGTTAGGGCTCCTAATACCATATACAATCAAATGCTGCCTTGACATCAATCATCATTACGCACTTGCTATCAGGATTTTAGCCCTATTGCCCACATTTGGGCTGAGGTTGTATTTAGCTCATGAGATAAATGGCTCTGGTGGCACTCTGAGGACCAGTAAGCAGGTAATTGCCAAGGAAGTGCCAATTGATGGCACCATTATGACACCCTCCAATACTTTGCTGATGGTCAAATGAAGACTGATGGAGTAGTAACTTGTTAGGTGGAAATTGTCCTGCTTTTTCTGGTCAGGATATACCTTGACAACTTTCCACCTTTCCACATTTGCAGCATAGATGCCAAAGTTGTAACTAAATTATTACAGCTTGGTTAATTCTGGAGTGCAAGTCTTATGTGAGGCTAGGTCATTGAATATATTCAAGACTGAGATACATAGGTTCTTGAGTATCAAGGGTTGTGGGAGAATGGAGTTGAGAAACTTATCAGCCATGATTGAATGGCAGAACAGACTCAATGGGCTGAATGGCCTAATTTCTGCTCCAATGTCTTATGGGGTTTTGGATTCCATATATATAATTCTACCACAGCTGATGGCGCTCAGTGCCTCTTAGATGCTCAAGTTTTCAGTTTCTATATCTGTTTGAATTTTTTCTCATTCAGCATGGTGGTAGCATATACGTATCCTCAATGTTAAGACAGGATATGGTCTCCACAAGGACTATGACTACTACCAATGCTGTCATAGACAGATGCATCGATGGCAGATAGATTAGGGGAGGCATGAGGACAGGTAAGATTTTCTATCTTGTTGGTTTCCTCATCATTTCGAAAAAACTCAAACTAGCAGCTCTGTCAGCCAAGACTCGGCCAGTTTGTCAGTCATGGTGTTACTGAGCCATTCTCAATGCTGAACAGTGAAGATCTCCCATGCAGAAAACATTCTGTGCCCTTGCCACCTTCAGTGCTTTCTCTAAATGCTGTCTAATATGGTGGAGAACTGATTCATTAGTTTTGAGATTGGAGCAGCATGCTAGTAGCTGCTAATCAACCCACTTTTGACTTGAGCTTTTCAGACTGCATAGTGTCTAGAATAAATGTTAAGGACTCCCAGGTCTACTTCCTCTCCATTGTACTGCCAAACAGCTGGACCTGCTGTAATGGGAATTGCTTTTAGTTATGACAATTGACATCGGCTAGCCTTGATTTACTGAATTTAAATTCCACCAGCTGCCTTGGTGGGATTTGAACCCATGCAGTTCTAAATTATTAGACCAGTGATATTATTTCTCTGCCACACTCCCCAAATCTTAGTTATCTCAATAAAATAGATTGTTATTTTATGTTCTTCTTTGTAAATAATTTACTGTGTCTAGCCTGTTCGTATTTTTCTCAGCTGTAAGGCATGTTAGAGTTGATAAAGTGTGGCGCTGGAAAAACAGCTGGTCAGGCAGCATTGGAAGAGCAAGAGAATCAATGTTTTGGGCTTAACCCTTCATCAGGACTGGGGAGGGGAAGGGGTCTGAAAAATAAATGGGGGAGAGGGATGGGCCTGGCAGAAAGGTAGTTGGGATGGTGATAGGTAGACGAAGGTAGGAGGTGATTACGATAGCACAGTGGGAAGTGTGGAACGGGTAGGTAGGAAGGAAGATGGACAGGTCGGTCAGCCAACAAAATAAATGGTGCTTGTGATTTCAACTTGAACTGTGATTGCATTACTTAACATGTGTGCGACACGGTGGCTCAGTGGTTAGCACTGCTGCCTCACAGCAGCAGGGTCCCAGGTTAGATTCCAGCCTCAAGTGACTGTCTGTGTGGAGTTTGCACATTCTCGACGTGTCTGTGTGGGTTTCCTCCGGGTGCTCCGGTTTCCTCCCACAGTCCAAAGATGTGCAGGTCAGGTGAATTGGCCATGCTAAATTGCCCATAGTGTTAGGTGCATTAGTCAGAGGGAAGTGGATCTGGGTGGGTTACTCTTCAGAGGGTCGGTGTGCACTGGTTGGGCCGAAGGGCCTGTTTCCACACTGTAGGTAATCTAATCTAATCTAATCTAACTTTAAAATGGGAGTTATAAGAATTTAGTTAACAAATCCATGCTGGTTGCTATGTAGTTGTCGGTAGAAATGAAGCTGACATACTAATTACAGACAGCCTATTTAATAAGTCATCAGAAAGATAAGATAAATCAAAGAAAGGGAAGTGAGGATGGAAATTGTGGAATCTGTAGTCATAATTTTCCTATTCCTCACGGATATGGAGTAGGGTGTCATAAGACTGGAAAATTGCAAATGTGACACCCTACTTCAAAAGATGGTATACGGTCAAGTTCAGTACTATAAACCAGCCAGCTTAACCTCACTGGTGGGAATGCTTACAGAAATGATAATCCTGAAGAAATCTGATAATTACTTGAGTAACTGTGGCTTAATCAAAGGAAAGCCAGAATTAACAGCAAAAATTAGCTAACATGCTTGAGTATTTTGATGAGACAACATAGAGGTCTGATGAGCGTGTGTGTTTTGTGGTATTGCACACATACACTGCTAAAAGTAAATTTATAAAGAGCTGCATAACAGCCTCATCAGCAAAGGTATAGCTTATGGAATAATAAAGGGGACAGAGCAGCATGAATATTAAAATGACAAAGTGATTGATAGTGTTTTTTAGATTTGGGAAAGTCGAAAGTACCTTTTTAATATATTTATCCCTGGGCACAATTTTTAAAATTTTCAGATGATACAAACTTGAAATTATTATGAACTGTTAACACTACAGAAATAAACTTCAAAAGATCAAAGATAGGATGATGGAAAGGACAGACATGTGGCAGGTGATATTTAATACAGAAAAAATATAATTTTAATAGGAATATAAGGAGAAGTATACAAAACAAAGGGATGCAATTCTAAAGGGATTGCAGTACAGAGAGATCTGGGGTATTTATGCACAAATCAGTGAAGACGGCAAGTAGGCCAAGAAAGTGGTTAATAAAGTATATGGGATCCATGAGTTTGTTAAAAAGAAAAGCTATGATAATTGCTGTATAAAATCTCGGTTCATCCTCAACTAACTCGTGTCAAGTTCTGTCCCACGTTTTAGAGAGATTGTGAAAGTGTTTTTTAAAAAAAAGGTGTAGAAAAGGTTCACAAGAATGATCCCAGGGAGGAATTTTTAATTAGCAGGATTGATTGAGAAGAGATTTGATACAGGTGCTCAGAACTGAGGGTTATAGATAGAGTGGATATGTAGACTGATGTAGAGAACACCAATTTGAGATGATTAGCCAGGAGGAAAAACATTTTTAGGCAGTGGGTGGTTAGGACAGAGTGATAGAGGCAGATTCAGTTGTGAATTTCAAAAGAGAATTGGATACTTATCAAAAGAGAAAATACAGGGTTACAGGGAAAAGGCAGGACAGTGGAACCAACGAGTTACACTTAGGGTCCCAGCACAGAAACGACAGGCCTTCTTTTGTGCTGAACACATGGTACAAATCATTCTAATACCAGACTTATCAATTCAGCACAGCACTCTAAATTGAACTAGGGTGAAGTACAAATATAAAGTAAACATTCCAATTATTTCAGTCATAAATTCTATCTGCAGTTACCAAAACACACCCATAATTGATAACAGGGAAAGAAAAAGTAGTCTTTGCAAGTTTGCTATTTAATCAGTAATCTCACTCTATGAGACCACAAGAATGATTGGTGTAGTATAACTAAGTTTTATAATGGTGTTCTGAAATAATATGTTTTAAAATTAGTGGAAAGGAGCTTGCTTTTGCATCTGTCCCAATTTAAGCTGATCTCAGGGTGCATCAGATGTTCCATCCTGCACATTGATGGGTTGAAAGTAAAAATAAAAATAGTTAAATCTTTAACTCAAACAACATGTGGTTTCATTTTCTTCCCCTCACTTTTTAAGGTAATTCAGACATTATCTCATGAAACTCTCTCCAGAATATCTAGCAACAAAAACACGAGACGAAATTCTTCTAAACTTGAAAATCTAATCTTTGTAGGTTTGTAGAGTTTTACTAATTTCATGGAACTGTTTTGCAGGTATTTATTATGGTCCAAATATGGTCTTAGGAGTGTTTTATCACCAGCCATGGTACCAAACATCTTCCTTGAAAATATCTGTTGGCAATGCTGTGCTGTGAGAAGACAGGGGAAAAAATGAGGTCTGCAGATGCTGGAGATCACAGCTGAAAATGTGTTGCTGGTTAAAGCACAGCAGGTTAGGCAGCATCCAAGGAACAGGAAATTCGACGTTTCGGGCATAAGCCCTTCATCAGGAATGAGAAGACAGGACAGGGACTTGTTGCAGCAATTCGTCAACTAATTATGCTGCTCTAGTCACTTGCTAGTACAGACTAAGCACCCAATAGCATAAGTGGTCTACTTTACTATCAAATTTAAGAGCCCTAGGCAAGATACATATAAATTAATCTCTTTCTGATGCTGAGTGGGCGTGCAATCACTGCTCATATTTTGGTGCAAAGATGCAAGATCATTCAGTGACTCTACAAAACAGGTGAATCTGGGAAATTTAAAACTATCACATTGAACATATAAATATGTGGCCATTGAGCCTGCTATGCTGTTAAATAAGACCAATGCTGATCTGATGTTAATCTCAACTGTATATTCCTGCTAATCTTTCATCCCTGTGATAATCAAAAATCCATCCACCTGTGCCTTAAAAATATTTAAAGATCCTGCATCCACCCCCTTTCAACAAAGGGAATTCCAAATTCCTCAGGAAACAAAATGTTTCTTTATCTCTTTTAAATTGACAGCCTCTTCTTTTTAAAACTGTGACCCCTATGTACAGATTATCCTATAAATGTAAACATCCATTTGACATCCACCCCGTCAAGTCTCCTCAAGATCTCATATGTTTCAAATAAATTCTCTCTCTTCTAAATTCCAAAAGGTACAGGCCTCGCCTGTGTCATTGCAAATAATAAACTAATAGTACACTAAGCTGCACGGACAACCAATTCTTCATTTGTGTAACTTTTGATATGCAGTAGTTTAAGTGCCAAAAAGCTAAACAAGGAGAACATTCACCTTCACTTCTTCTAACCATTGTTCCCGGCGTGGTCTCCTCTACATTGGAGAGACCAAGCACAGACTTGGGGACGAATTCGCAGAGCATCTGCTCTCTGTATGCTCCAATCAATACCACCTTCCGTTGCTAGTCATTTCAACTTCCCCAGCAGCATGTCCGTCCTGGGCCTTCTCCACTGTCAAAGTGAGGCCACATGCAAACTGGAGGAACATCTAATGTTCTACCTCAGGAGCTTACAGCCCCAATGGTCTTAACAGAGTTCACCAGCTTCAAAATCTCCCCAACCCTTAATTATTCCATATCCAGCTCTCCCTCTCCTCGCCACCTCCTTGACCGGACCTGTCCTTCTTACATATTCGCTCCACCCTTGCCACTAAACCAATCACAATAACCCTACCTGCATCCACCTGTCACCATTCCAGCTATCTCTCCCGCATCCACCTTTCACCATCCCACCTATTTCCCCCCCACCCCCACTCTACTTATTTCTGAGCTCCCTTCCCCCTCCCAATCCTGACCCAAAATGTCGACTTTCCTGCTCTTCCGATGCTTTCTGATCTGCTGTGCTTTTCCAGCTCTTCATTTTATCGACAATGAGAACACTTAGTTTGTTAAACCCACCTGATCTCGGTGGATGGAAAAGTAATCCTGTGATCCATTCTCAGTGTGGGGATTAGGCATCAAACACATGTCCCGGATGCAGGTCTTCCATTTCAACAGCTTCCTGTCAGACTCTGAGTTCAGTCGTCTTTGAAGACGTACAGTTAAGAATGCGGTGTAATAATTCTTAAATGCAATTGACTGAAGCTGGTCAGTGCAGAGTAATATATTAGTGATAAGAATCAGCTGAATGACAAGTTCCTCCAATAAAGGAGATAAACATGCTGAAAAAAATTAATACAAATAACTCAATAAAAAGAAAAACATAATCATTAAAAGTCACAACACAGAAAAAGACCATTCAGTTTATGGTATCTGCTCCAGCTGAATAAACTAGCTGGCCATCCTAATTCCACTTATCAGCACTTGGTCCTTTGCCTTGGAGATTGCAACACTTCAGGCACTGGTTCCTTTAAATGACTTGAGGGTTTTCACCTCAACCACAAATCTTGGCAGCAAATGCCAGATACCTACCATACTGAGTGCAAAAGTGTTTCTTCATGTCCCTTCTCAGCCTCTACCAATCAATTTAAATCTGTGTTTCCTGGTAACTGACCTGCCTGCTCAGGCAAGCAGACCTATCCACTCTATCCAAGCCCCTCATTATTTTATGTATGTCAAATAAGTCACTCCCTCATCTACTTCTATTCCAAGGAAAATAACATCAGCCTTTCCAATTTCATTTGCAATTTTCAAGCTTTACCAACATTCTTATGAATTCCCTCTATAATCTCTCTGAAGCAATTATATTCTTCCTGTAACATGGTGATCAGAAAGTTCTAGCTGTGGCCTAACCAGTGTCTTCTATTGTTCTAGCATTACATCCAATACCATGCTCAATGAATAAAAGCATCATATACCACTTTATCTACCTGCCCTTCCACTTTCAGGGATCTGTGGTCATGCAATCCAAGGTCTATCACTTCTTCTATCCCTCTCAATTCCCATATTCCTCTATTTTATATTTTTGGGACCAGTCTACTTCTTAGCACCTTGTCAAATACCTTACGAAAAATCTATATAGAAATTACAAACTGCACTTCCCTCATCAGTCTTCCTTGTTACCTCCTCAAAATATTCATGTCAGCTCATAAGACAACTTTCCCCTCACAAAACCATGCAGACTATCCCTGATTTATATGGGCCTTTCCAAATAACAGTTATTCCTATTTCTCATATTGATTCTAGTAATGTGCCCACCATGATGATCAGCCTATATTTATTTGGCTGTCCCTCATAACTTTTTGAATAATGGTACTAATATTCGCAAATCTCCAAATATCTGGTACCATGCCTGTATTTGGTAAGGATTTGCAAATCATCTTCAGAATATCCGCTGCTGCATTCCTTTAAGTATAGGATGTAATTAATCTGGCCCTGGTGATTTATCTGCTTTCAAGCAGGTCAGTCCCTCCAGTATGTCTCTACTTATCATGCTTACTTTATTTAATATTTCACATGACTCTTCTGTCTTCATCAGCCTTCTACTTTGCGAAGACACAGTATTTCTTAAGGACCCTGCCCACATCTTCTGCAGTCTTACACAAGTTACCATTTAAATTTCTGATAGGCCCAGAACTTATCCTCCTGCTCTTGATGCATTGATAAAATATCTTTGGATATTCCTTAATCTTTCCAGCCAATTTGTTTTCATATCCTCTATTTTCTTGATTTCCTTTTTATGTTACCTTTACTTTTTATACTTCTCTAAGTTTCCTAAATTATTACTTAATGAGATTGTCATAAATACTATTATTCTGATTTATTTTACCTTGCATGTTTTTAAAATTCATTTGTGGGATGTGGGTGTTGCTGGCTGGGCACCATTTATTGTCCAGTTGGCAATTAAGGGTCAACTACATTGTTGTAGGACTAGAGTCCCATGTAGGTTGGACCAGGGTAAGGATAGCAGTTTTCTTCTCTAAAGGACATTAGTGAACCAGATGGGTTTGTCTGACAATCAACAATGGTTTCATGGTCATTATTAGATCCCTAATTCCAGATTTTTATTGAATTCAAAATCCACCATATGCCAGGGTGAAATTCAAACTCAGGCCCCCAGAACATTGCCTGAGTCTTTTGATTAACAGTCTAGCGATAATACCACTAGGCCATCATTTCCCCTGAATGACAGGGGACTCTAGATTTAGCAGTCTCACCCATTTTCTTTGGACAGGTCATCACCGTGCCTCAAAAGCTTGGCTTTTGAATGCCTTCCACTGAATTGTCAGTGACTTTCCTTCAAGTAGCCTTCAGGTCAACCTTTGTCATATTATGTCTCAATTTTGTAAAATTTGCCTTCTTCCAATTTTGGACCTTTGTTCTAACATTTTCTTAATCATGCTGAATCTAATTATACAACAAACCTTTTATTAACTGGCACCCATGGGACCAGAAGTGTGCTGGCTGATTAAGAGGTCTACATATCAATGTAAAAACACACTAAGTAATAGAAATGTAATGCAGAGGCACACACGTCAAACCAATGACATTGGAAGGGAAAAGTTTGAGACTCTGAAGGGAGATCACAGAGAGTTAGGCAGAAATTTAAAAAGGAGGTCCTCAAGGGTAGTAATATCTGGATTACTTCCAGTGCTACGAGTGAGTGAGGGCAGGAATAGGAGGATAGAGCAGATGAATGCGTGGCTGAGGAGCTGGTGTATGGGAGAAGGATTCACATTTTTGGATCATTGGATTCTCTTTTGGGGTAGAAGTGACCTGTACAAGGAGGATGGATTGCACCTAAATTGAAAGGGGACAAATATACTGGCAGGGAAATTTGCTAGAACGGCTCAGGAGGATTTAAACTCGTAAGGTGGGGTGGGGGGGTGAGTCAAACAGTCAGGGCTGGCAGGGACAAGGTAGGTCTAATAAATTAAAATGCATTTATTTCAATGCAAGAAGCCTAACAGGGAAGGCAGATGAACTCAGGGCATGGTTAGGAACATGGGACTGGGATATCATAGCAATTACGGAAACATGGCTCAGGGATGGGCAGGACTGGCAGCTTAATGTTCTAGGATACAAATGTTACAAGAAGGATAGAAAGGGAGGCAAGAGAGGAGGGGGAGTGGCATTTTTGATAAGGGATAGCATTACAGCTGTGCTGAGGGAGGATATTCCCGGAAATACGTCCAGGGAAGTTATTTGGGTGGAACTGAGAAATAAGAAAGGGACGACCACCTTACTGGAATTGTATTATAGACCCCTCAATAGTCGGAGGGAAATTGAGAAACAAACTTGTAAGGAGATCTCAGCTACCTGTAAGAATAATAAGGTAGTTACGGTAGGGGATTTTAACTTCCCAGACATCAACTGGGACTGCCATAGTGTTAACGGTTTAGATGGAGAGGAATTTGTTAAGTGTGTACAAGACAATTTTCTGATTCAGTACGTGGATGTACCTGCTAGGGAAGGTGTAAAACTTGACCTACTCTTGGGAAACAAGGCAGGGAAGGTGACTGAGGTGTCAGTGGGGGAGCACTTTGGGGCCAGCAACCATGATTCTATTCATTTTAAAATAGTGATGGAAAAGGATAGACCAGATATAAAAGTTGAAGTTCTAAATTGGAGAAAGGCCAATTTTGACGGTATTAGGCAAGAGCTTTCAAAAGTTGATTGGAGGCAGATGTTCGCAGGTAAAGGGACGGCTGGAAAATGGGAAGCCTTCAGAAATGAGATAACGAGAATCCAGAGAAAGTATATTCCTGTCAGGGTGAAAGGGAAGACTGGTAGATATAGGGAATGCTGGATGACTAAAGAAATTGAGAGTTTGGTTAAGAAAAAGAAGGAAGCAGATGTCAGGTATAGACAGGATAGATTGAGTGAATCTTTAGCAGAGTATAAAGAAAGTAGGAGTATACTTAAGAGGGAAATCAGGAGAGCAAAACGGGGATATGAGATAGCTTTGGCAAATAGAATTAAGGAGAATCCAAAGGGTTTTTATAAATATATTAAGGACAAAAGGGTAACTAGGGAGAGAATAGGGCCTCTCAAAGATCAGCAAGGCGGCCTTTGTGTGAAGCCACAGAAAATGGGGGAGATATTAAATGAATATTTTGCATCAGTATCTACTGTGGAAAAAGATATGGAAGATATAGACTGTAGGGAAATAGATGGTGACATCTTGCAAAATGTCCAGATTACAGAGGAGGAAGCGCTGGATGTCTTGAAATGGCTAAAGGTGGATAAGTGCCCAGGACCTGATCAGGTGTACCCGAGAACTCTGTGGGAAGCTAGAGAAGTGATTGCTGGGCTTCTTGCTGAGATTTTTGTATCATCGATAGTCACAGGTGAGGTGCCGGAAGACTGGAGGTTGGCAAACGTGGTACCACTGTTTAAGGAGGGCGGTAAAGGCAAGCCAGGGAACTATAGACCGATGAGCCTAACCTCAGTGGTGGGCAAGTTGTTGGAAGGAATCCTGAGTGACAGGATGTACATGTATTTGGAAAGGCAAGGACTGATTCAGGATAGCCAACATGGCTTTGTGCATGGGAAATCAGGTCTCACAAACTTCATTGCATTTTTTGAAGTAGTAACAAAAAAGATTGATGAGGGCAGAGCGATAGATGTGATCTATATGGACATCAGTAAGGTGTTCGACAAGGTTCCCCATGGGAGACTGATTAGGAAGGTTACATCTCATGGAATACAGGGAGAACTAGCCATTTGGATACAGAACTGGCTCAAAGGTAGAAGGGTGGTGGTGGAGGGTTGTTTTTCAGATTGTGACCAGTGGAGTGCCACAAGGATCGGTGCTGGTCCCTCTACTTTTTGTCATTTACATAAATGATTTGGACGTGAGCATAAGAGGTACAGTTAGTAAGCTTGCAGATGACACCAAAATCGGATGTGTCGTGGACAGCAAAGAGGGTGACCTCGGAGTACAACAGGATCTCGACCAGATGGGCCAATGGGCTGAGAAGTGGCAGATGGAGTTTAATTCAGATAAATGCGAGGTGCTGCATTTTGGAAAAGCAAATCTTAGCAGGTCTTATACACTTAATGGTAAGGTCCCAGGGAGTGTTGCTGAACAAAGAGACCTTGGAGTGCAGGTTCATAGCTCCTTGAAAGTAGACTCACAGGTAGATAGGATAGTGAAAAAGGGGTTTGGTATGCTTTCCTTTATTGGTCAGAGTATTGAGTACAGGAGTTGGGAGGTCATGTTGCGGCTGCACAGGATATTGGTTGGGCCACTGTTGGAATATTGCGTGCAATTCTGGTCTCCTTCCTATTGGAAAGATGTTGTGAAACTTGAAAGGGTTCAGAAAAGAGTTACAAGGATGTTGCCAAGGGTTGGAGGATTTGAGCTACAGGGAGAGACTGAACAGGCTGGGGCTGTTTTCCCTGGAGCGTCAGAGGCTGAGGGGTGATCTTACAGAAGTTTACAAAATTATGAGGGGCATGGATAGGATAAATAGACAAAGTCTTTTCCCTGTGGTTGGGGAGTCCAGAACTAGAGGGCATAGGTTTAGGGTGAGAGGGGAAAGATATAAAAGAGACCTAAGAGGCAACTTTTTCACGCAGAGGGTGGTACGTGTATAGAATGAGCTGCCAAAGAATGTGGTGGAGGCTGGTACAATTGCAACATTTAAGAGGCATTTGGATGGGTATTTGAATAGGAATGGTTTGGAGGGATATAGGCTGGGTGCTGGCAGGTGGGACTAGATTGGGTTGGGATATCTGGTCAGCATGGACGGGTTGGACCGAAGGGTCTGTTTCCATGCTGTACATCTCTATGACATCACAACTATACTTGATTTACAGCATAAATCATAAATATTAATGCAACTTTGTTTTAAATAATACTTACTGGTAGACAGCCTTCTCATTCGCGCCCTCAACTGACTAATCAAACATCATGGAGATTGTGATAATACAGTACACCTCTCATATTTCATATATATAATTATGATTACTATCTCCAAAAATGGCGATTCACTGCAACTACATCCACCTATCCAGTTTATTTTCCTAAAACTAGATCGAGAATTGTGCTCTCTCTCGTTGGGCTTATCTGCTGGCTAAAATAATTCTCCTCAATGCAGTTCCAGAATTGTGATTCCTTTGTGCCCCTCACACTGTTTGTATCCCAGTTGATATTTAGGTAATTGAAGTCACTAAATATTATCACTACTATTTCTGCAGTCAAATTTTCCTACACGTTTGCTTCTCTCACACTTGGGAATGAAAGTAATACTCGGGAGTTAAAAGGGCATGCTCAGCAGTGTGGCTGCCCCTAGTTTCAGAGCTCAACCCATAGTCTCATTTAATGCTTAATTTTCTATATCATCTGTCCTCACAGCTGTAAACTGATTCTTAGTAATGCTAGGCCCCACTTAGAGCTTTTGCAGTGCAGTGATAAAGTCCTTGTCTCTGCTTTTAATATATACCTTTTCATACAGCCAAATTCCTGCACTATAGATTTTATACTCTCTGCATCCTCTGTCTTTGAATGTCATTCACTAATTTTCTGCCTGCTATACCTTGCTCTGGATTTGCCCTCAGATCCCCATCTCCCTTGTTTGACTTGTACAGGTTCCATCTTTTTCAAAACTCAGAAATCTGATGCCCAACCTGCCCAAATCTGGAACGGTTTAGGATTCTTTAAATCTTCACAACAGAAAACTGACATAACCAAATTAACTTGGATTTACTCCACCTGCAGCAATACATTAACAGTTACTCTGGTTTATTGGCCAAAACAACACGACAGTTGGAGGAAGAGCGCCTCATCTTCCGCCTAGGAACTCTCTAACCACAAGGGATGAACTCAGATTTCTCCAGTTTCCTCATTTCCCCTCCCCCCACCTTGTCTCAGTCAAATCCCTCGAACTCAGCACCGCCCTCCTAACCTGCAATCTTCTTCCTGACCTCTCCGCCCCCACCCCACTCCGGCCTATCACCCTCACCTTGACCTCGTTCCACCTATCACATCTCCAACGCCCCTCCCCCAAGTCCCTCCTCCCTACCTTTTATCTTAGCCTGCTGGACACACTTTCCTTATTCCTGAAGAAGGGCTTATGCCCGAAACGTCGAATCTCCTGTTCCTTGGATGCTGCCTGACCTGCTGCGCTTTTCCAGCAACACATTTTCAGCCAAAATCTCTCCAGACCAGTAATCAATGTTGCATTGCTAATTTCTCACCAATCTTCTTTTCTTGCATCTATATTCTGCATTTCTGTGCCCAAGCTCTGATGCTAGATGCTTACGTAATCTACAGGAAAAATCTACAGCTCAATTGTTGTAATGTCAAACCATCTTTTTAATAGCATCAACTACACCATTTCAGTAAATAAAGAACTATAAATGGTCTCAATATCTTACTGAAGAGTTAGACAGACAGTCAGTTTATAAGATGAATGTGTTGGGTGTGTGTTAGGTAAAAGGGTGAAGAGTTGGAATGGAATATTCAGAAATCTGATGGAGGGGAAGAGGGCCATTGGTGTCATAGAGATGTACGGTGAGTCAGGTGCTTACCAATTTTATAGTTACCCAGAAGTTAGAACAGATTTTAATCCCTTCAACATTTCCTGAATAATGTTCCAAGTAAGTAAAAGTCTCCACTTTAACTCAGAACTGGAGAGTTTATTGGGGTCTTCCAAATGGAGGTTAATTGCCCATCACAAGTTTAAACTTCCTGGACAATTCCTGTGGAACTGGTGGATTGGAACTCTTGATGAGGCATGTCACACATCATTTAAGGCATGTTGCTGCAGCCCCTATGATCCAATCAAATGATTTGGGCTGTAAGCTAACAAATTGTACAATTCAACCACATTACAAACAGCTCAGTTGCCTGGATGGCTGGTCTATGATGCAAGATATCACTAACACCATAAGGTCTCTCCCTCTCAACCTTTCTCTTTGCCTGAGGTATGGTAAACCTTAGGTTAAAGTGCTCATCACTGTCTAATGAGAGAGCACCCATGGGGGCTGGTTTGCAATGCAGAAGACACCAGTAGCATGGGTTAAATACTGACTGAGGTCACCATGAAGGTCTTGCCTTCTCAACTATGCCAGATGTGTGATGACCCCCAGGTTAAACTGATCACCAGTTGTCCCTCTCTAACAGGAAAGCAACCTCTGGGACTGTGGTGGCTTTATTTGTATTTTTAATCAAGAATCTATACACCTGATTTAAAAATGTTCAATGTCACTGCCTTCACCTTGCTGTTGGGACATAAGTTCCACAGATTCATGATCCTGAACAAACTTTTCTTTCATGTCCATCCTAAATGGGCGACCTCTTATTTTTAAACTGTATCCCCTTGATTAGGCCCTCCCACAAGAGAAAACAGCTTTTGAGAAAAATGGCTTCACCTACTGGCAAGAATACATAGTATACTTCCATTTAAGGGGAAGCTAGGCAAGCATGAAGAAGATTGAAAAAAAGAGGGTTACAACAATGGGTTTAGGTAAGGAAAGATTGGAGGGTGCCTAATCAGAACATAAACAACAGCATGGAAGCTTGAGTGAAATTACCTGTTCTGTGCTAATGATCCCATGTCATTCTATTTTCATTTGTTGTATTTTGTAATTTTCCTACAGACTAATTTGCACCAAGCAGGCATGCTGGAGATAAAAAAAGTATTTTATGTCTACTTAAAAATCAACCTGTTCCTACTTCCTCTCATCCATCCAACACCCACCTCCAACTTTGTGAATTCTCGGCTCCTTTGCATCTGGCCTTTCATTCATTGCCCATATTTTTGTCCAATTGCTGTTATTAAATTTCCTCCCTAAACTACCCAGACTCTCTCTCTTTTCAAGAACCTCTTTAAAGCTTACTTTCTCCCAAGCACATGCTACTTATTTAATTTGTCTAGCTATCTGCCTAACCATATAGATTAAAATGGAGTATAAAGGTATTAATATTCCCATTTTCAGTTTTGTCCATTAATGATTATGTTTGAAAAGCACAAGACTTACATACATTTATGATTCTTTCCCGTGGAAAAGTCACCTCAATAACATATACTCCAGGTTTTGCCAAGTCTGTTCTCACATCGCCAGTCTGTAGTGCAATTGGGCTTTTGATTATACATGCAATGCTTTCATCTGCCATTTTAGCTGTGTGCCTAGAACAGGAGATTGGTGTTAGATGTAGCCAAATGAGATTTGTGAAATAGTGCAAGATTGACATTACAATTGGATAGTATTTAACAATTTCAAATTACTTAATTAGAACAATTTCATAATTATAATTTGAAGCCTCTAGCCTTTTATGAAAGATTATTCAACATTATATGTACATTACCTACAAAGCATGCTTGAGATAATAGAGCAGAAAATAAATGCTCCAAAACAAAAGCCTCAATTATAACTGTGATTTCCAGAAGGCATGAAGAGGATCCTTTAAACAAAACATTGATTGTTTTTTACAAAATGGATGTTTGCCAGGTGCAAGTTGGCTGCTATAAACCAGAGAACATACCAAATCCATTATGCCAAAACCCATTATGCCAGAGATGGAACGAATCATTCCATATTTCATTATCTAAAACACACAAAGCTTTTTGACAAGATGCAGACGGATCTTGTTAATTGAAGCGACTTAACCCAGAACCCTAGCCACGTGACTTAAATGCATGGCTTGAACAGCTTTAGCTATCTTTGACGCCTTCCCTCAATCTGCTTTTATCATTAGTAAAGTATCACATTCCTGATGAAGACCATATGTCCGGAAAGTCAGCTCCCCTGCTCCTCGGATGCCGTCTGACCTGCTGTGCTTTTCTAGCGCCACACTTAATGTAAAACATGCCGCGGAACTACACAGTAGCATTATAAAACAAGCTACAGAGACACGTAAGGAAATGTAGATCAGACGAATGTTTGTTAAAGAGATGGGTTTTAAGGAGAAACTTTAAAGAAGGAAATTGAGATAGAGCGATGGTGAGATAGGAAGAAATTGCAAACTTAGAATTTGGGCAACTATTAGGCAGTGTTGGAGCAAATGAAATTAGACATTTTCAAAAGGACAAAACTGGAGGAGTGTAGATACTTTAGACAGTTCTGGGGATACCAGTAAGTTACGAGATATGGGAGGATTGAATAAATGAAGGCATTTGTAAAAAAAGGCTGTGAATTTCAAAAAGAAGGCATGCTGAACTGAGATTGAATGAGAGCTGTTAGAGCAGCGCTGAAACATGAATAGGAGTTGATGAGAGTTAAGACAGATGGTGAAATTTTGAAAACTTCATGCTTATGGTCACAAACTGTTGGAAAGCAGCCAGGAGGGGACTGAAACGCAAATAAACAGAGACAGGAGTGGCATAAAGACAGAAGAAATAGGAGCAAAACCAGTGTGGCAATTGAGCCTGTTCTGCTCATCAACACGATAATGATGGATCTTGAACACCAATTCCATTTTCCTGTCTGCTCTCCATTTCCCCGAATTCCACAAGGGCAAACACAAATTTAAATAAATTTAATGATCAACCATCCACAACTCTCTGATACAAAGAAGAAATTTCTTTCATCTCAGTCCTAAGTGATAGGCCTTGTATCCTGAAACTATGCCCTGTGTTCTAGGCTCCCTCGTCAGTGGAACAATATTTCACAAACAAAGACTGAAAATGCTGGAAAGACTCAGGAGGTCTGGCAGCATCAATGGAGAGAAATCCGAATTAACTTTCGGGGTCAATGTGACCCTTCTTCAGGTTGGGATCCAAAACGTTAACTCTGATTTCTCTCCGTAGATGCTGCCAGACCTGCAGAGATTTTCCAGCAATTTTTGTTTTTGTTTCTGATTTCCAGCATCTGTAGTTCTTTTTTTGAACAATATTTAAATATTTGTGCGGTTCAGCCCCTCTGCCATCTTGGATGTTTCAATGAGACCACCTCTTATTCTTCTAAACTTTAGAAAACCTGGACCTAACCTACCCAGCCTCTTGCCATACAACAAAACCCACAGCCCAGGAATCAGTTTTGTGAACCTTCCCTGTCCTGCTTGCTATAACATGAAGCAATATTATGGAGGTGAAAATAGGCAGTTAAAGTGATACTGTGAATATGACAGCAGAAGGTCATCTCATAGCAAATGTGACTCAAAGAATGCAAACAGACTGGCTTAATCTCAGATAATTGCCGGACAACAGAATCTGTGGAACGGCATCGCAAACAAAGGCTTAGTCTTCCCAACTTTAAACGGAAGAAATATCTTTCATCTAGTACTAAATGTCAGAAAATCAGTCTAAGAACTTGGTAAATCTGAGGTAGTCAAGAGATGGTGGCAAGGTATAGAGTCAAGTTTAGAGTTGTGCTGGAAAAGCACAGCAGGTCAGGCAGTATCTGAGGAGCAGGAAAACCGATTTTTCGGGCAAAAGCCCTTCATCAGGCTCCTGATGAAGGGTTTTTGCCCAAAACGTTGATTTTCCTGCTCCTTGGATGTTGCCTGACCGGCTGTGCTTTTCCAGCACCACTCTAATCTTGACTTTGATTTCCAGCATCTGCAGTCCTCACTTTCGCCTGGTGGCAAGGTACAGCTGGTGTCACCATCAAGCATTTGAAAACTGATGCAATGGTTTTTGATGATGATGCTAAGAGGCAGAATGTGGAGAAGAGATAAACTAACAATCTATAAACTGTTGGAAATAATCAGAAAAACTAGCAGCATTTGTGGAAAGAGAAACAGAACTAATGCTTCAAGTTGATCACCCTTCCTCAGAAATGAGATAAAACAGAAATTTTATAATTTTAAAGTAAAGGATAGGCTGGTGTTATGTCTTCCATAATAAATCTTGCCTTTTGTTTTATTTCCCACCTTCATCCGCTTAAAACCTATTATTTTTCCAATCTTCCCAGTTACAATAAAAGATCATCAATCTGAAACATTAACGCCATTTCTCTCTTGACAAAAAAAGAATTCCAGCTGAATATATCTGGTATTTTCAGTTTTTATATTTCAACAGAAATATTTCCTGTTTGTCTTCAGGTCACTCCAGGGTTTGCTCAATGGTTGTGTCTAAAAATCTGGCTAACACGCACAAAGGAAAAGGGAAATCAGATGTCGAGGTTATTGCCATATAAGTATGATCTTATCTATGGGTTATGATTGCAGAGAATATTATGCTGAGCTGCGATACCTTACATTTGAAAAATTACGACACCACAATATCAATTGAGTTGATAAACACCATTCATAAGGTACGGCTTGCACCACTTGAGCCACAATGAAAATTGTAGTTATTTACAAACAGAATAACTTATTTCATGCATTAAAATTATGTTATTTTGAAGACCAGAAGAAAATGAGAGAGGGGGCTGGCTTTACTTGGGGGGGGGGGGGGGGGGGGGGGGGGGGGGGGAAAGGAGTGGGTTAGTTCAAGATTTGAGCTTTAGTAATTATGCTCCTTTACACAATAGTTAGGTAAAATGGTCTAAGTGTTTAATATCTCACATTATCATAATGTTCTGTTTGTGCTTTAATTGTTTCAGTACAAACTAACATCCATATTTAACCAACAGTCAAGATTAACGCTGAAAGATTTTGAATGGAAATTACACAAAAATGGGTCTTGAAGATTTGAAGTGATGGGACTGTGACTATTCCTTTCAACAGCTTGTTTTATTGTGGGATTGGCCTTAGGAAGGAAGATGGTTGATATGCTACCTTGGAAACAAATGGCCTTTGCAGTTTTTGTGGATAACTGCCTTTACACGTTTTATCATTGCTGAAGTGTACCAGGTACTTCTGTCTGTCAATTCCTAACAAGCCATTTTATGTTTTATAGAACATAGTCTATTTTGCTCCCTTCTTCGCGGTGATTCCTATTCCAAATCTGTTAACAAAAAAAATGCCCCATACAAAATCACATAGCACATCCTTGGAAATCTTTATTCACTTTTACCTATGATAGGTTTACTGGAAGCAACAGGATAACTAAAAGGCTGGCTCTTCAGAGCTCAAAGCATTTTTAACATTGGTTAAAGAGAACTTTGTGGTAGGCACACACAAAGGCAGATAGATGTGTTAAGACCAATAATGGTTTCAAGTATTACTAAATAAATGCGAGGCACATTAATGTAGCATTGTTTATCTAAATGGAGAGTTCAGAGGGCATTCAATATCTCCTGGATCTGCCAACTGTCATGATTTTGCTACAGCGACATAATCGTTACAGTGGAAAAGACAGTGCACAATATACTAAGCCTTATAAGCAGAAATGCGACAATGTCACTAATGCTTCTGAACTTACCAAATACTGTACTGTAGACTACACTTCAGATACAGTCCAACTATATCTGACAGGTGAACTCCTTCATATTATTTTTCTTTCTACTGATGTGTCTGCGTGGGTTTCCTCCAGGTGCTCTGGTTTCCTCACACAGTCAAAAGATGTGCAGGTCAGATGAATTGGCTATGCTAAATTGCCCATAGTGTTAAGTGTTTAAGTCAGAGGGAAATGGGCCTGGGTGGGTTACTCTTCGGAGGGTCGGTGTGGACTTGTTGGGCCAAAGGGCCTGATTCCACACTGTCGGGAATCTAAGCCAATCTAATCTAATACAACAGGTGGTAGCAGAGGGTTGCTTTAGAGACTGAAGGTCTGTGACTAGTGGTGTATCGGTGCTTGGTCCGCTGCTTTTCATCATTTATGATTTGGATGGGAACGTAAGAAGTATGATTAACAAATTTTCAGATGACATCAAAATTGGAGGTGTAGTATACAGTGAAAGTGGTTACTTAAGAGTACAATGAGACCTTGATCAGATGGGCCAATGGGCTGAGGAATGGCAAATGGAGTTGAATTTAGGTAAACATGAGGTGCTATATTTTATTAGGGCAGGACTTATACACTTAATGGTAAGGTCCTCTTTGCTGAACAAAGAGACCTTGGAGTGCAGGCTCATAGTTCCTTGAAACCAGAATCTCAGATAGGATAGTAAAAGCACCATTTCGTGTGCTTTCCTTTACTGGTGAGTACATTGAGTATAGTTGCTGAGAGGTCACATTGCAGCTGTACGAACTTTGGTTAGGACTCTTAAAATTGCGTTCAGTTCTGGACTCCCTGCTATAGAAAGGATGTTGTGAAACTTGAAAAGGGTTAGAAAAGATTTACAAGAACGTTGCCAGGTTTAGAGGGTTTGAGTTATAGGTAGAGACTGAATAGGCTGGGGCTATTTTCCCTGGAATGTCAGAAGCTGAGGGGATGACCTTATTGAGGTTTATAAGGTCATGTGGGGCATGGATAGGGACAATTGACAATGTCTTTTCCAAGGGTAGGGAAGTTCAAAACTGAAGGGAAGGAGTTTAAAGTGACACAGGAAATATTTAAATGGGACCTCAGAGGCAACTTTTTCATGCAGAGGGTGGTGTGCGTATGGATTGAGCTACGAGAGGAAGTGGTAGAAGCTGGTACAACTAGAACATTAAAAAGGCATCTGAAAGGGTATACGAATAGCAAGAGTTTAGAGACATATGGCCGATAAAGCATGGAGCTGGAAAAAGCACAGCAGCTCAAGCAGCAGGGGTGTCAATGTTTCAGGTCAGAACCTTTCATCAGGACCTGATTAAAGATTCTGATCTGAAATGTCTACTGCCCTGCTCCTCTGATGCTGCTGGACCTGCTTTACTTTTTCCAGCTCCACATTTTATTGACCCCGACTTTCCAGCATTTACATTTCTCACTATCTCCAATTAGACAGATCTGGGGCAAATGCTGGTAAATGGGGTTAGATTTATTTCAGATATCTGGAAGGCATGGATGAGTTGGCTCAAAGGGTCTGTTTCCATGCTATATTCATCTGTGATGCTGTAATGCCTTCATAGTGGAATTGTGAGCAATACTGAAGGCTTGGAAAATCTGGGTACAGTTATGGCTGATTATATTCATAGGCAGAGCTAAAGCCGAACAGGTAAAAGACAAAATAAATAGGCAACATGTACCTCATCCAACAGATTTTAACTGGGCAGTTATGAAGTGCGCATACAGGTGACTTAAGAGGTTAACCACAACCAACCAACACTTTATTGATGCGAGATTACATAATGATCCAATAAAAGGGTTTTCTGGCTTGTTGACTGAAGAGAAATTGTTTATTGTTTGTCTGAATTCGTAACAGCTTCATATAAACACTTCTAATACATATAATGCACATTATTCTTTAATTTGAAAATGTGAACTCAAAACATGTAGATGGACATGCAGAGCTTGTTTTTAGACGCTGAGCACATAAAATAACCAGAAAACACATTAACAAACGCTGTATATTTTTCTTCCCACTTCCATCAGCAAATAAATGTCATTACAACCATTTGGCAAACTGGCAGAGATTACCAATCCTATTGCCAGTTTTATTTGCGTCAATTAAATTCAGTTTGCAACCAAACTTTCTTTTCAAGAAGTCCCAGTATACGTATTCCCCACACGGTGATTTTCAGAGTTGAAGGGTCAGGCATCTTTCCAGTTATGTATGTGTAAGAAAACAAACTAAAAAGGTAAAAAAAAACAAATACAAATAAAGGACTCGGGCAAATATTGCTGGTATCAGGCAGAGGAATCTCTATTTTATATCCAGTCGTCTGAAAATTCTGTTGGCAATAGACTACATAACAAACATTTTATTTTTAAAGAACTAAATAGGCTAACAGTGACCAATTTGATCTGAATGGACTGGGCCCAAAACTCACCTAATTCCCCCAGTAGCTACATACTGAGGAAATGACGAGGCTTCGTTAAAAGGAAAAAAAAACACATCCTTACCGCCGCTTTACAAATTTCGGAAGACAGTAAACTCTCAACCACTATTTCCCAATTCTAACTGAACTGACCCAGGATTGCTGGATCAAAGAAGGCAGGTGAGGTAAGGTCAGGTCAAAACGACGCGCGACCATAGCGACCCATGACGTCATCCCGTAAGGACGTGGTTACGTGCTCAGTCCGGCATGGCGCAGTGCGTATTCCCCACTTCTCCCTCCGAGGAGCGGGAGGGAGGTCACGTGGGGCTGGGCCGTTGGAAAAGGCGCCACGCTGCACGTGATATTGATCACGTGGTCATCGTCTATAAATAAGGGGTTCGCCCACTCCCACGTGTAGATATGAAGGCTAGTGTTGGGAGTGAGGGAATTGGCTAGGTTGTTGGGCAGAGTTTATTTTTAATACGCCATGGGTTCCAGTTTGTAATAATAAAAAAGTCCTTCACGCAATGGCGTGTTGTGTGGCACCAATCTAGTTACACTAATGCAGGAATTAATTTTATTTTGTCACGCTTGTACATAGATTTTACGAGCAGAGCTTAGTTTAGAGTGACTTTCAAAGCCAAGCTTTTTGAATGTGAAAACAGCATTAAATTATTAGTCAATATTTAACTGAAGAAGAAATGCTTGTTTGCAAAAAAATGCTTGTTTAAAAAGGCTGTCGTAAAGTTGCATGCTAGAGAAACCGGTCATTATTCCTGAGGTGTAAACATTTAAAAATCCATGTGGGAAACAAATGGGACGTAAACTGTCTGAAACTGGATGCAAATCACTTTGCTCCTAAAGGAATTACCTGGAATGACTGAGCTGGAGCTCAGCTAGATTTCACTGCTCTTGTACTTTGTCAAGAGCTGACAAATGTGAGGTTGTTTTTGGATATCAATTCAAAACTTCAACCTCCCTTTTAAGTGGCTGAATAACGAGCACAACTCATCACTATAAATGTAGTTATGCTTTGCTAATGCAGTATAGCAGTGAAGCTAATGGCTTTCAAACACTCTGTTTTCTTTAGAGTCTAAACACTTTGGCAATTAGTGCTAATTTGCCAAAGCCTTGACTGCTGATCAGTAAACTTTGTTAATTTGCTTACATTCAATTCTGAATTTCCAACATTTTGGTTTTGGCCAATCTGATTTTTGGTAAGCTCTTTTACTTGAAATGTGTTCAATTGAAGCTTGTTGCCATTTCTGGAAAAATTTAGTGGATTTTAAGTGTTCTCTCCAACTGATCCAGTTAATTCTCTACACCACAATTTACACTTTAAAAAAACATATCTGTAGCTTGTACTCTAGTTTCTACAAGTACTATGGTGTACAAGACAAATAATTTGCATAAAGTCCAATCTCTCCCATGTTTGTCTACCAGAGTACTTTTAAGCAAAATCATAAGGGCACCCTTCAGGCAGTGACTAAAATGTTGGTAGTGGGCATATCCATTTATTCAAATATAATGTTTTAACTGGAATATTTAACACCTGAATTGTGAAGCAAATGTAAATTCTGAACTTATCAGAAAACTGGCAGGTAGAAACCTAGCAAGTTGGTGGTATATCATGAATTTACAAGTATCTGCAGAGGGTGCTGGATAAAACTGAAGTCAGTTTTGATGCAGCAATGGTAAAGGGAGTTAAATGAAAAAATACAAAAGTTTCAAGTACCATTCTTGACATCCAATCTTAGTGCAAAGTGGAACTACACATATTAGGCTAATGAGAACTTAAAAACTCCAACAGGTATTATGTGAAAGCTCAAGTTTTAAATCAAATTGTTGGAATTTGTGTAACACTTAAAGCTCAGTCTCATTTGTGAATGTAGACCTCTGTTCTTGTGTCACCTAAATATCTGGAATGTAATTTAAAAAGGTTGGAGAAAACCTGAGCTCCCTTTACTTAACTGACCACTCTGACCCCAACTCTATTAAAAATGCTGCTCCAGTCGCAGGGCTGCTAAACATGAACTTAATCTATTCAAGTCCATAAAGTCTTACATTCTGTTTTCCTTCCAGCCTTGTGAATCTGCTACTTCCTTCCATCCTTCAGTCTGCTGTCCAATTTTTATTAGTGTCTTGGTGTAAAATTGCTTCAGAGGGTGCTTTGAGATTTCTATTGGTGGTGATTGCTCTCCACTCAATTTTCAGAAAACACTCTTATACTGCTGATTACACTGAAATTCTTGTCTGATTTTGGTTTCAGACTTTAACATGAAATTTAAATTTGATTGGCTTCGAAAGGTTGTGTTTTGGTTGAAATCAATTGATCAGATTTGAATTGTTTTTCAAACAGCGATGAAGACTGAGATACCTATTTAATATCCAATAGGCTGTTCCAAAAGAGAGAGTCTTCCAGCAGCTCTGTATACTGGCAGCATTTACTGTACCTTAAGTTTAGAAGAGCACGTTTCTTGCTGAAATGGGATCATGTATTGTTTTGTCACATTCTACCCAGCTTCATAACATGAGATGCACAATTTGATATTTGGGTCTACCAGTTTAAAACTCTGATTAAAACATACCCACATTTCCAATGGAAGCATTAACTATTTCGGGGGAGAGATTGGGAAGCTAGTTTATACATCCCTGTCCAAAGGGCCTGCTGAGATGCTTTTACTGATCAGAAAGCTGCTTCTCAATCTTAATTCTCAAAATTTTTTTACACCTATTTGCAGCAGGCACAGGGTAACTAGTTCACACTGAAGTCACAATTTGTAGCTTGAGACACTCCTTTGTATCGCAGAGCAGAAACAGCTCCTGCCCAGAGTTCTGATAGCTTACATATGAACGTTAGCACCCAATTTCCATCTTGAGTTGAAACTACAATGTATTTGCATGATGGCTGGGCTTTGACATTGCTTGTCAATGCAACCTAATTACAGAGAAAGGTGAAACCACAGTCAAATGCAAGGTGGGGAATTCCTAGCATATGACGCAACCCACTAAGCAAGGAGACTGCTAGTGAGAGCTACTTGACTATTCTTGATGCCCAAAAGATCGATTCTCCTGTGCCTTGGATGCTGCCTGACCTGACCATCTGTGTTTTCTCAGCACCACACACCACTCTGATCTCCAGCATCTGCAGTCATCCATTCATGTTAGTTTTATTACCTGAATAACCCACTTCTCTGAAGTATTAACACCATATTACATTCCAACCTTAGTGTGAACTAAAACCGTTTCAAATTTAACTAAAACTTAAATGGATTAAAACATCCAAAATATAACATCAATGCACTTACTACATAATGCAAAAGTTAAGTTTTCAACAAATTATTCATAAAATGCTACTGAACTCCAAGTACCTTTTAAGATTTCAAACAATCACAAAACTTTTACTAGTTCGTCAATGATACAGTAAAGTGAGGGGTTCCTGGGCAAAAATCATGTAGTTCTGAATTCTTAAGATTTTCCAACATCTAATATATATTTGCCCATTTTCCTCCACTCACAATATTTTGATAAAATGACTTGCTGTTAGCCCCTTTTATCTGTTCAGTCAAGTGTCTACCCTTATGAACCTTACCTCAGGCTTTCTTCAATGCATTTTAATCCGTTTCAAATAGGTTACATTAATTATAATAACATCATTATCCTTCTTAAAAATCACATTGGGTTTCCACAGTTCTGACCTCTATGCAACTGGAGTTACGAAAATGTCTTCATTCCAAACTTAGACTCAGTGAAATAGTTCCTCAATCTTAGTATGTCTCTTGATCCTTGTGTTTTATCCCCAGACCTTATCCCAATATGAGGGAATATCTCAAGAGATGACTTAGCTTCATCCACATTTTATTAACTAGTGGTCCACCACGTGTCAATGTTGTCCTTGTAGGATACAGATTATATCACAACAAAACATTAAAACCTCCCAAGTTGGTTACTATTAACAACTGTCCTGCTTCAAACATTAGATATTTCATTAACTTTCTAAAATCCAGACCCTGATATGGGAGGGACATTCATTTTGGACATTTTCATTTCTCACCAAAGTCCCTGTAATTTGTACTTTATCCACTTAACACACCCCACTCCAAATATCCATCTCTAAGATTTAATTCACCCACTCTGATTCAAAATTTTGAGAATTCTACTCGCCTTGACTCTCATAGACTTGTCCCTAGTATACAGAGTAATTGTTAGTGCATATATGGTAGTGTGACCTGGACTGGGGTCAGCAGCACAGATATGCCATCAGCAGTCTTCAGTTCTCTGCATTGGGAAGAACATTAATCAATTGCTGCTGATCTTGAAACTAACTCAGCATCTGGGCAAAACTACAGAAGTAACTTGAGTTAACTCAAATGCTGTGTTTTGCTGGAACACTTAGTCCCTGTTCACTGGAATTGTTGGATAGTGGACAATTATATAGCAATCTTGAGGTCTCTGTATTACCTTTAGAAAATCCACTACATTGTAGATTAAAGAAATGCAAGGCTGGTTGTAATTCTAAAACAGATTATGGTCAGTTCAGCGTTTGATGTCTGTGATATTTGAGCTTATGGACTGGTACTGCTCTCCAATGTTAATTGTTCGTTTGACAGTCCATGTAGGTCTGGAATTATATTTTCCTACGTAGAAAATAGCACAAACGGACCACTTGACCCTTCCAGACTGTTCTGCAACTGGTTATTTGGACTAGACCAAGACCCCTCTCAAAATATATCAAGGACTCAAGCAACTTTTTTTTAAACTGGTCTAAATTGTGTTCCAGATGGGATTCTTACACCATAGTTAAATAACAAAAATTTAAACTATAAAGCTTTAATAAAATCTACAAATCAACTGTTTCAACATAGCAACATCCCATAAACACACTTGGTAAAAACAAATTAAGGCTATCTTCAGCCCAGGAGAAAAGTTGAAAATGTGATTCTAGCAACACTGAATTGTGTCTCCACTCCAACTCCAAGCCCTAACTCCAACTGAAAGCAAAAAAACTAAAAGCCCGGGTCTGGAAGATCCTGAATACAACTATAGTTGGGTTTTTTGTCTAATTTTCAAAACCATTTGAATCTACTTTCATGGAGTAGACTCCTTAGCACTAAGTTCACAACACTTTAAGAGAACCTGGTGAAACATGCGTCATTTGAGGCATACCATGCCTTAATCCTGATGAAGGGCTCTTGCCCGAAACGTCAAATTTCCTGTTCCTTGGATGCTGCCTGACCTGTGCTTTAACCAGCAACACATTTTTCAGCTCATTTAAGGCATACCATGCTAAGTATGATGATCAATATCTTGTTACTGCTATCTCCATTCCCTTTAGCCCAAAGAACTGTACCTACAGAGATTACGACTCGGGCTGATAATGTCATTCAGGTATTGGAATGCAGAAAGACAGTCTGCTTTAGATTCTTGTGCTAAGCTGATTGTGTTGCGGATATCTTCCGTATGAATATATAGGTGACACTGTAAAGTCTCACTTGCAACACTTCCGTCGTTCAATGTTTTTATGCTGGCTAGAGTGCATCTAATGGCTTGGCCCACCAAACCTGAACTGACACATGGTACCTTTAAAAGAAAATGCCTTTTAAGTTTCAAATCCTGATGCTCCATAGGGGCACATGCCTTTTAATTGTACCTAATCATATGTGTCACGATATTACTTAAGCATTACTATTGTATGTGCTTCCACCATCACTTCTGGCAGTGAAAAAAAATGCCCCATGCATCTCCTTTGAATCAACCTTTCACTTTGAACTGCTGGGTCCTAGTCATCGACGTCATTTATTACCCATTTAAAAAGACTATCCATGCCTCTTGTAATGCTATAAACTTTGATTAGATCACTCCTTGCCTTTGTGATGTTCAAGTAAAAACAAAGATGGTCCTATAACTAATACTACAAAGCAGGCTACATCTGGTCAATTATCATTTTTATCTGCCACTTCTCAAGTCTCCACATCCTCCTGGTATGGTGGGTACCACAACTGGATGCAATATTCCAAATGTGACCTAACTAAAGTTCTTTAAAGCTGTAATGTGACTTGCTGATTTCTATATTGAACGAAGGCAAGCTTTCCATCTACCAACTTTAACCACTAGCATAACCACTTGGAGAGAATGATGGACCTGTACACAGTGACCCTTCTGTGTTACCTTTCTAAAGGATTTGCCATTGACTGTATACTCCCCTCCTGTAATAGCACTTCCAAAGTGCATCACCTAGCATTTGGCTGAATTCCATTCCAACAGCCATTTTGCACCCAAATTCTGTGTTGATTAGCCTTACTTAAATGTACTCCAAACCTTGTAACTGGGTAAATTATGCCATGTTGCAGTGAAGATTCAATTCTTGCCTACCACCTCTCCTCTCCAATCCCCCCACCCCACTATCAAGATGGCAGTAATGTCCCATGTAAAAGTTTTTGAGCAGGTTGCTAGTTGCAGCAGCTCACTGCTTGCCGTTGTTTAGGCTCACTTCCAGCCATGCACTGCCATGATATGTAAACCACCCCTTTAACACCCATGGTCCACAGATTTGGATGTCATCAAACCACCAAGCTCACCATATGTGCCTGATTTTTGTATGAATCCTCAGCATTTCAGCTAGTTAGTGCTTCCTGTTAAAGACCAGGGCTATCTTCACCTTAGATTCTTCTGCCTGGTTGTGTTCGCTGCAGGGAGAACTTGCATCTCTATAATGGAGTTTGCAATCTTAGTTCTCACTGCTTTTACATGCCCTTAAAGACTGCAACCTTGGTGGCTTGAAGAAGGAAGTAGGTTATTTGTTACTGCCCAGAGCATTGAATATGTTGCCAGTTACCTGCCAGATTAGGCACTAAATTCAGGGGGCAATGAGAGATGTCCTAAGGAAAGCAGAATGCTGGTGTGTAGATGGAATAATGATCAGTTAAATTGAACTGAATTTATTGTCACATGTACCAAGGCACAGTGACAAGCTTTATCTTGTGAGCAATTCAGAGAGCTCACATAGGTAGCACAGATATGTAAACAGTGGCAAAAACACATGATACAGGCAAATGTAAGAGTTTCAGTCCATTCAGTAAGGGTAGAAACTGTTTCAAAACCGACTGTTGTGTTGAGGTTTCTGTACGTTTTCCTGGATGGTAGAGGTTATAGCAAAACATTTGTCAGGGTGGGATGGATCTTTTGAGAATGCTGGTGGCCTTTCCTTAACAGCGGGCCTAGTAGATGGATTCTCGATAGAAGGAAGGCCTTTGTGATTGTCTGGGCAGAGTTCACCACTCTGTACTGTCTCCGATCTTAAATGGTATAGTTGCCATACCAGGTAGTGATACATCCAGGCAGAGTGCTTGCGATGGCGCACATATACAAGTTGGCAAGGGTATTTGACGTCATGCCAAATTTCCTTAGCTGCCTGAGAAAGAAGAGACGTTGGGCCTTTGTAACCAGTGCGTCCATGTGAAGAGTCCAAGAAACCTTGTTGTGGATGACCACTCCCCAGGAGCTTGACACTCTACTCGTTTCACCTCTGTGCTGGAAATGTGTAAGGGGGGGGGGGGGGGAGAACATGAGTAACATAAGTCAATGATGGGACCTCCATCTCCAGAATGTAGATGTTATTGTAGCTACTAGGGAGCAAACCCTGTAAGTGAAGATGGTACTGTTAAAGCTCACTTGCTTTCCTATTAATAACGAGAAAACAAGAAAAATACTTAAGTATTAAAGATTCTTTTTTATTGGTTCTCACCATGTGGTGTGCAGCCCAGCAATCCTGAGTGTGTGCTTACACTAGGCAGTGCTGCAAGCTCTCACCTGCGTGATTACACAAGCAAATGCTTTTTCACCTTTTTTTGAGAAAGGTAGTTACAAAAAGGATCATTAGCATATGGTTCTCCCTTTTTATGGTGTTGCCTTCTCTTTGCTACAATTTTGTGCACAACTGCCCCCAATTCAGTTACTGCTGGGATATGTTGGGGCAAGACTTTAGTTACGTACACTCGTTATCTTGCTGTTCACAGCAGTTTGTTTTCTTAGTTTACAATCGGCCACATCCAAACTAACCTGCCCCAAAACCGTTTTGTTTGACATACATTTTAGCTTACTTTAAACTGCTATTATTCTTATAGTCAATGGCACTATGCACCTGACGAAAGCCAACTATGTAGCCACTGTCTAATGTTCAGGTTGTAGCAAAAGTGTCTAGTCAGACAGTAGTGAGGAGAAAGCAGTGGTTTGGCACACATGGCACTAGTAACAACTAGTGTATGTTTGTGGCTGAATAATTGTTTCCTCATTCTCTGCAGAAGGAGCCACATGCATAAAAGTGTAGTTGGCCTTTGGATTAGGATCTGCACCGGCTCATCTAAAAGATGTGCAGTTAAATATTAGGCCCCTGCTTCCTGAGGAGTTCCACAATTACAACATCTTAATGTGACTGGGTATCTGCTGGAGTTTGCTGCTGGCAAGGCATCTGTTAGATTTCTCAGCACCTTCAGTGCATCACAAGTATAGTATTGTTAGCGCGGATGAAATGATATCGGTCCGAGCCCAGAGTGCGGTTCAACAATCGATAATGTTTATTGATACAGTAACACAGGTAGAGACCAACCGAGGTCTGAATCTCGGCTGTCCTGCTGTTCCCGCGCGCTGCTACACATTATATACCGTTCTTTGTCAGGATGTGAGGATTTTGAGTATGAATGGAATGATAGTTCCCCAGCATCGCTGGGGTGGGTGCAAATGGTGGGTTTCCTGCCATCCCAGGAGAGTTGCAGTGTACACACAATAGGGTGCTAATTGGATTATGTAAACGGATCTGGCTACTATCTGCTTGTTTCTGTCTGAGGGCTGGAGGCTAGCACCCCCCCTTTGTTCCTTTTGGGGTGCTGGTGTGTATTAGTCTTGTTTGTTTCTGTCTGGTGGATGCCTGTCCTTTTTTTTTTACATTAAACATAGAAAAATACAGCGCAGTACAGGCCCTTCGGCCCTCGATGTTGCGCCGACCGAAGCCTACCTAACCTACACTAGCCCAATAACCTCCATATGCTTATCCTGCCCATTTAAATGACCATAGAGGGAGAGTCCACCACTGCTACTGGCAGGGCATTCCATGAACACTCAACCTGCTGAGTAAAGAATCTACCCCTAACATCTGTCCTATACCTACCACCCCTTAATTTAAAGCTGTGTCCCCTAGTAACAGCTGACTCCATATGCGGAAAAAGGTTCTCACTGTCAACCCTATCTAAACCCCTAATCATCTTGTACACCTCTATCAAATCTCCCCTAAACCTTTTTTTCTCCAATGAGAACAGCCCCAAGTGCCTCAGCCTTTCCTCATACGATCTTCCTACCATGCCAGGCAACATCCTGGTAAACCCCCTCTGCACTCGTTCCAATGCCTCCACATCCTTCCTATAGTATGGCGACCAAAACTGCACACAATACTCCAGATGAGGCCGCACCAGAGTCTTCTACAACTGCAACATGACCTCAGGACTCCGGAACTCAATTCCTCTATCAATAAAGCCCAGTACGCCATATGCCTTCTTCACAGCACTATTTGCCTGGGTGGCAACTTTCAGAGATCTGTGTACATGGACACCAAGATCCCTCTGCTCATCCACACTACCAAGTAGCCTACCATTAGCCCAGTAATCCATCATCTTGTTACTCCTACCAAAGTGAATGAGTTCACACTTAGCTACATTGAACTCCATTTGCCACCTTTCTGCCCAGCTCCAACTTATCTATATCCCGCTGTAACCTGCCACATCCTTCTTTGCTGTCCACAACTCCACCGACTTTCGTGTCATCCGCAAACTTGCTCACCCAGCCTTCAAGCCACTCCTCTAGGTCAGTTATAAAAATGACAAACAGCAATGGTCCCAAAACAGATCCTTGTGGAACACCGCTAGTAACATTAATCTCCATTCCCGGATTTACGCAGAATTTCTCTACCACTTTTAAATTATACTTGATCCCCTCATACGAATCGCTGACTAACGCAATGTCGTCTGCGAAAGCTAGTGTAGACAATGACAACGCCTATCATCTACACCTAACAACATCCCCTTTTGTCTATCTTCGATAGTGGTAATGAGGGGATCCATCACTATTAAATAAAATAGGTGATAGTGCATCACCTTGTTTAACACCTCTTAAAATACTAATTTTTTACGTCTTACATTTAAAACCTTCAATCTGCGTTACATTATTCTCATATAGGCTAGTTATTAGTTTAATAAATAAAAATGGCAAATGGAGCCTAAGGGCTGTTAAAATTAGTTTATAACCAACGGTGTCGAAGGCCTTTGCCAGGTCAACAAAGACCACCGCTAAGTCTTTCTTCTTCTTAGCTCCTTTCATGATATTCTCTAAAATTTTAATATTTTCCAAGATGAACCTATACCATCAACTACTACCCTCTGAGTCCTTCCAGCCAGCCAATTCCTAATCCAAACCTCTAATGCACTGTTAGGGCGGGGCTGCTGACCTCGTGCTCGTTTCAGAGGAATGACACACCAGGCCAGATTCAAAAGGTACAAGAACTCTTTATTCCGAGAGAGAATCGTTAACGTACAGTGAGCAGTTTCGCTCACTGGAGAAGGCGCGTGTTCCGATTTCCCTCGCGGACCCGACGATATTATAAACCCCGCTCTTCTGAGTGTCCAGGTCCACCTTCCTCGTCGGGCCTCCTCGTTGGTCCATTCGGTTGTGTGCGAGGGGACCTGGACACTCATTGGCCGTACTGAGGTGCCTGTCAAAACCCTTACTATGCCTGTCGAACCCCTACTGTGTTTGTACAATGATTCAGCCCTCATGGGTCCGGTAGTTTCCGTCCCAGTAATTAGTAGTCCATTGTTTAGTCCGTTAAGTTCATTACTATGCGTCTCTCTGCCTAAGCGTATTCCCTGACTGAGACAATAGTTCTAAAAAGGTTGTTCAACAGCCATTATAACTTATCACCGGTTTCAATGGGGATTTACGTCATCGGGGACATTGGCATTCAATTTATCCATAATCTGTTTCGATGGTATAATTTACACCTTTCAACTATTACCGGTTTTCCTTTGTTGGTTTTGAATTCCAGGTGGATAGTCTGATTCTGGCTGACATGATCTAATCATCAGGGAATGTGGTCCCAGACAGACAGTCTTGCAATTGTTAGTTTTCCTTACATGGTTGTGTTTAACCCTTTAGAGACTGAATCTGATAATGTCTGCTGTAGTACTAATAGCACATTGTCTAACCCCAACCTAGGCACCCCAGTAATGAATTACCCCAACATTCCCCCTCTTAGCCTCTTTTAGAGGCCACACTAAATAATACCGTATGAGATACGTAATAAAAAATAAATAATAAAAAACACGAAGCGACCGGGTTCTGGAGTGCCAGCGGACGTACAAAAAAGTTGCACAATAATCAGTACGGAATGCAAGAGACATAGTGCGGAGAGAAAAGGAAAAAATGAGAAAAATAAAGTAGTCTGCCCGCAGAACACAAGCCTGTAGTCCAAAAGACACCCAAGTGTAAAGATGTGTTCTGAATCCTTAGAGTATGTGTATGCTTCCAGCAGTCAGGTACATGCCAGTGAAATGTACTGCGCCCTGGTCCTTTTCGTAGGTCAGAGCTCCTTCCAACGCGACAGTTCGTTCCAGACCTCCTCCAGTGCTGCAAGTGCCAGGCAGTAACGTAGCTCGCATGAATGTGGGCCGCCATTCCCCGGCTAATAGCACGACTGTGCCTGTTTTAGGTAGTCCCTTAATCGAGCCTCACCCCCCACTGGCTAACCAGCCTTTTGTGGGGGGATCTTTATCAAGTTCATGGGCGGTGAGGGCGGATTCCAGACAGCGGCCAGCGGCTCATCGTTGTGATTGGTGGGCTGTGAGAGCAGGCGAATCCATTTAGCGATCTCGGATGATGTGGAGTCATTTGTGTAAGCTGTCCTTGAGTCTTCGGGGCATGCAGCACTTACAACCATGACTGCGGCATACAGCATACATCAATGTGTCGCCAATTTAGATGGTCGAATTGATTAAAGGGGTTTTTTGTACAACAGGCGTGACAATCCCAGGGTATGAGGTAGAAGGATTAATACTGGGTAGGAGGAGGAAAAAAGTGAAAAGAAAAAATGATAGTCATACACAGTGAAGCAATAATGCCCAACGAGGACACGCGAACCCGAACTTTAAAGGAAAAGAAACAACACCCGTGCTAATCAACATGCACCGGAGCCCTGCCCCCCCGAGGGTGCACCGTCCGTATCGGCAGAGAAGAAAAAATAACCCCGTGTCCGTGCTGTAATACTGTACAATTGACATCGTACAAGGGGGAAAAAGGAAAACCACCAGGCCCTCCCCTTTCCCCACGCGTAGCACATACTTAAATAGGAGGAAACCCGATTCCGCGTTCCCCGAGTGGAACCCATCCCACAGCATCCACCCCAGTCGTTTTGCTCCGTTTCAGGAGACCAGATCACATGCGGGCTGTCGTTCTCTCAACCGTCCATGCACAGAAGAATCACGCTCCAACTTGGTGCTGGCGTTGGCTACTGCTGGGGCCACCAAGAGCCAACGTGGGGTTATCTCTCACGCTCGACCTACACGTCTTTCCAGCTGGAGCTCAGTTGAAGACTAATAACGCCACAGTAGGTTTAAATCCGGGAGGAAAGGGCTGCGAGAACGTAATGAAAAGGTGATACCAGATGCAAATTAACGCAAAAGAAGAAATGGGGGACTGGCACTAGCTGTATTGTTACCCGGAAAAGAGTGATAAAAGGATAGGTTTTATGGAAAAGGAAGACATAGTGGCTTGTACAACGGGTACAGGAGTAATTTGTGAATCAGAGGAAAAATCTCACCCCATGGGCTGCCACAGAAGGTCAAAGTAGGGAAAAAATATAAAAATTGGACATGCATTTCTTGGAGAATTTATCTCTCGTTCTATCTAAAAAAAATTGACCATGCGGTTAGGACACACCATCTTTTGCTGAGACATCCCCTTTATTTGCCACCCCAACATTCTCGAAAAACTCAGACTGGAATCTAAAGCTGTTCTCCATTTTTTTTTTAAATGGCTCAGATTGAACAGAGGAAGATTCGCCGGAGGAAAAAATGCATGCAATGCAGATGTGATCAGAAGTCATAACCCGACGGCGATAGATCAGTTTCCATCACAGTCCCCGCTGAGCCAGTTTCCCAATGGGAATCATTTGTGCAGTCTTGTAAGACAGCTTGGTACGGTAGAGGTACATGAGGGCCTGCGTTGTCATGGTCTGTGAGTGCCCGGTCTATGGTCCGGGTTACTAGGGCCCTAGCGCAGTGAATAAAGCAACAGCCACACATAATAAGAATAGCAATGGAAATGCTCAGGCCTAGGGCTAAATGCCCCAGAATAACTCCCCAACGGCCGAACGTCTGATTCAGCCAGTCGATCACCGGTTAGAGACGCCTGATTGTGCCTTCAACTCGCTGGCTAAGGCCCGCAGCTTTTTCAGGGTTCTGGTGAGCTTCCCATCTGGTCCCGTATTATTTGCTATAGAAGTGCAACACATGGAGCCAAACGTAATGCAGACCCCCCCCTCTCTCTGCCAAGAGCATATCCAAAGCCTGTCTGTTCTGCAAGGCCATCAGTGAGGTTTGCGCAAGCTGTTCATGGATTGCATCTACAGCATCTACAGTCAGGTTGGCTAATCGTTGGACGTTATAATGAATAAGGTTAATTTTGTTGACATTCTTATTAGTGGTGACTGGGAAAATGGCAGCGAACAAGGGAAAACTCTCAAAACCCGAGGCTATCTCATCGGCCAGTTTATATTCATCTGGTATGTTTCTGGCTTGCCCAATTGCATCTATCCACACACTGTGGGTTCTTTAAGTCCACAATACCAGTGGATGGGTCCATCCAGCCGCAGGTCCCAACTGTCCGTCTATAACGACCGTGGGCATCAAGTCCTCGCGGGGGCTCTCGGAGGGTATAGTCTCCGGGGGCCCTTGGTGACAAGAAAAGTGGAGCATTGAGGGTTATCAGGACACACCTCCCTTCCCAATTCAAAGGAAGTCAATTATATAGAGTTCTACCCCCACAATACCACCATAGGTCTGCCCGACTAATGGTCAGCTTTGTAGCCTCTCCTTTGGTAAGGTGCCAAATCGTACTACAACTGGATGAGTCTATTGACCCGACCCCGGTATCCCCGGGCCAGTGACTGGGGATTGGAGAAGCAAGTGAAATTCACCAAAGGGTGGATTACGAAGTCCGGTGGAGTAACAGTAGGTGGGGCCATTGGGAAATAATGCTCCCAAGTCTTGCACTTAACCGATGGGTTAGTTTCCGACATCCGCTCGACCGCACAAGCCATTGACCCCGGCTCGAACGGGGTCCTGGTCATAATCAGTCCCGCCCTCCCTTTCGCACATATCCAGCAGTTATCCTGCTGTGCCTGTTCTGAGAACTGGATGACTCGGTCAACCCAGGCATTTGCTTCTGTGTACCCTGTGGCCACTGCCAGCCTCCTACGGGGGTCAGCCAGCTTATGTGTTTCAAATGTGTCAACAACACTCGGCTTAGCTTGTGGGTGGGCCACATTGCCGTCCCCCAAGTTGATCCTAATGTATCCCATCGGGTCCTTCCCCGAGATGGCGACCCCTATGGCCAGGTACATTACCTTGGTCCATGCTGGGTCATAATATGAAGGGCCAATTCGGCTCCTTCCAATCCGATAGCTGCAGGTCTTACTAGACCAATCGGTCATACACAAGGTATTTTTTAGTCCGGCCCTGGTCCGGAGAACCAATGGGTTTTTTCCCTTATGTGTCGTCGCGATCTGTTCCCTGCCTAATGAAATTTTCCGTTGTAACTCCCGATATTCTGTTCGCTTCGGGGTGCTAGTGTATGTCTGTCCCCACCAAACGTCATCCCAGCTGCGACATGGCCCTACATCCCCTGTCCCACGGGGATACCCGTTACATGTATCATAGAGATGCGGGTTACATGAGCAAGGGCACATATATGCTGCATATCCAGTCCATGTCTCTTCAGGACCCCAACAGCCAATTACATCACATAGATCGAATTGAAAGGTTTGATTCTTCTCGGGATTGACATCCAATATTACCTTAGCTCCACATGGGTCATCTGCTGCCCTTACCGAGTGTCTTAGCGCAAAGTATAGTCCCAGTCCTGTCAAGAGGCAACCCATCGGCCCCATCTCACACACCATCATCACACTCCCGCGTCTCCTCCCCAAGTTCGTCCAACGTCGGCGGCTGGTCTTTCGGAGCTCTGGAACAGTGTGAAAAATGGTGCCAGTTATTGTCCCCCTCCCTGTCCGCTCTGTGTTAGCCACCTCAGTGACTTGGAAAGGCCCTTGCCAGCGCTGGTCGGTCCAAGACGTTCTGCTAGGGTGGCGAATGTATACTTCGTCCCCGACCGCTAGAGGGAGGCCTGGTTGGGGCCCTACCTCTCGGGTGTCCAGGACCTGTTTCCTTACTAACTTAACCATTTCATGCAGTACTCGCATATATCTTGTCATATCCTGGTTCATGAAGTCCCACGTGACTTCCCATTGTGGGGACAACCGGGGGCCAGGCATTGGACGACCAGTTAGTATTTCGTGAGGGGATAGGAAAGTGTCCCCACATTTTTCCTGACGCATTGACATGAGCGCCAGGGGCAAAGCTTGAACCCAGGTCATTTGACTCCCCGCCAACACCTTCGCTATCTTATCCTTCAAAGTTCTGTTCGCTCTTTCCACCAGTCCCTGACTCTCGGGATGATATACACTCCCGAACCTGTGACTTGTACCCAGTGCTGCCTCTACTCGTGCTAGATGTTCATTCTTAAAATGGGTTCCGTTGTCCGTACAGATGACTCGTGGAACTCCATGTCTGGGGATTAGTTCGTTCCGTAGCCAGCATGTAATATCCTATTGAATACTCCCGTAAGAAGGGTATGAATAGAGTGTCCTCATCCGCAGAGGATGTCAGCTCCTATGTGCAGAGACGAAGAGTGGAATACTGAGGGCGCGCAGAACACAAGTCCCTTCCCAGTTCAGGGGCAACCAATTGTACCGAATCTGCCCCCCACAATTTCACCACAAATCTGCGCGACTCACCGTTAATGCTGCCTCTTGGCTGCCCGTGAGTATACCCGGGTAAGCCGTCCGGGCTTGGTGAAACAAGTGAAGTTTACTAGCGGGTGAAAAGCAGTGTTTCCCCGACCTGCACTCCGATGTGGGGGTAGGTCGCCGGAAAAACATGTTTTTTGTTTAAATCGTGACAAGGAGCATAGAGAATGATTGATCGAATTTCACAAGAGAGTTTACTGCATCAACATCCAGCAATCACATGCGGATTACCAATGCAGCGACTGAGTTCCAGAAGGTGGAATATTTCAGGTGAAGTGCAGCTGAAATGGAAAAAGGGAAGTTTGAGGTCATGCTCTGCTGGAAATAGGAAGTATTACTTGGTAGAGGAATACAGTTCGTTGCCTACCAGCCAGAAAAAGAGTAATCATTTAGTTCGGGCACATGGTGAATGACACGGGTAACGAGTTGTGAGTACAATCTATACAGGTCGGGACAGAAATCCTCTGTGTAGCGCTGTCCTCTGTGTAAGACAAAGTTTGTAGGTAGTAGGAGGCCTTAAGAGTTACCCAGGGAAAAGAATCATAAAAGAACCTGGTGACCCTGCCGTTTTCAGTGCGAATCTGCGCCTTGCAGAAGGTATGAACAGGTGAATTGGAAAGAACTACTCGCAGTTGAAGAGACTGAAGGATATGGGCAAGAGCTGAGCTTCGATCCCTATGCTGTAGACAAAAGTTGTTGCAACGTGTGCATTGCTAGGCTATTCACACTTGGCAGTCAGTCAGGGACAAATGGGTGAGAACAGAGCATGGCCACCGTAACCGCCTAAGATACAGACAAGTAGGTATAAAATCAAATCTAGCGGTCAGAATGTGGTAGCAGGAAAGCGTAGTGACCCAGACGTCCCAAGCCCGGTAAAAGGGTCTATTGTAGGAACATGAAAGAAAGTGTAAAGATACGCATAATGTATTGACAAGAAGAATAACTGCACAAACCCCCCAGGATCTCACCCTCGTCTTCTGAGGAGGTAGTGTCAGACGGGGAGGTGAGCTCACACCCCCCTGCACAAGGGAGCCCACCTCCAGGGCAAACGTGACTATTAGAGTGTCGTTTTATGCTGCGAGGGGGTGGACCCCCGTCAGGGCTTGTGAACTCTGCGGGGCAGCAATAGGGGCCGCGGACAGTAGGGGAATGATGAGGAAGAGGCCAAAGCTCTCTAACCCTGTGGGAGGTGATTGTATGTATGGCGCTTTCAAGCACAGGTAAAGGCAAAAACGCTCCGGACACTGTAGGTGCAGTGGAAAGGCAAAAGAAAACGTCGGCCAGGTCTGTGACAGAGACAAAATGACAGGCAGGCGTGAGCGCCTGCAGTGCAACAGCGGGGTCCGCAACCTTCAGATTTAAAGTGACTGTGGCCCCGTTTATTATTCGGAGGTCATGTAACGAATCCCGGTAGCAAACCTCGGAGCGTAATACTGGGAAAAGGGGATGAGACGCAGAGTACAGCAGCAGGAGCACAGTGAGTGAAAAGCTTTTGATGAAGAGATGAGGCCAGAAGATGAGTTACTGTGACCTGGTAGAAAACCTCGGAGTATAAGACCTCAAAAAGGGGATGAGGCTCGGAGACCAGCGGAATCTCAGGCCTGCGGACACCAGTTGAATTCGATGCTTCAAGAAGATGAGTGAAAGATAGAAAATGACGATAGAAACGACCTCAGATCCGACAGAGAACATCGAGTGGAAATAAAGGGTGAGCGGGGGTGTAGGATGGGGCACTACATATGGCAATAGAAGTCAGAATGAGATTTCAATGGAACAATTTGATACTGGCTGGCAGTTACAGGCTCCATGATCTAATTATCAAAGAATGTAGCTTCAGACAGGTAGCCCTGCTGTTGCTAGCTGCACCCCACATGGCTGTGAATAACCGTTTGGGGACTGGAACTGGCAGTGTCTGTTGCAGCAATGGCACTACCCTCCCTAGCCCCAGCCTTTAGGACGAAGACAAATAGTACAAAATAAGTGCGCATATACTCGTAAAAAGACGAAAAGAGCGCACATGTGATTGTAATGAAAAGATGAATGAGCGCGCATAACACTTCAGCGTAAGGGAAAATCTCTGGATCTGAGAGAAAGGATGAAATGGGTGTGTAAGATAGGTCAGTAAAAATTGGAGGACATAGGCAGAAAGATGAATGAGTGCCCCCATCTCGTCATTAAAGAATCTGTGAGCATGAGTGTGGAAAAAATGGCTTAAGCACCCATGTCGGCGGACAAAAATGAGTGACTGGTCGCGAGGAAAAAGATGAATGAGCTAGGCCAAACGCTTTACTGTCTGCTGAGTCGCAGGTCCCGGTTGGAGACCTGAGATCTGCGGCCTCCGGGGGAAAAAA
The DNA here is from genome assembly GCF_020745735.1 of Hemiscyllium ocellatum. Classification (NCBI taxonomy): domain Eukaryota; kingdom Metazoa; phylum Chordata; class Chondrichthyes; order Orectolobiformes; family Hemiscylliidae; genus Hemiscyllium; species Hemiscyllium ocellatum. The sequence goes on from NC_083414.1 coordinate 66,100,475, forward strand.
GGAGGAATAGGCAAAAACAAGTGGGCTGGGGATGTCAGAGCCTAATGCCAGCTTCGATAATGCCGGGCAAACAGCGGTCGCATGAAAACCACTTTAAAAGGGGCGAGTAGTAGTGGCCACTGTGCCACCGTATGGTAATGCTGCACTGCACATGTTGGTCAGTATTTTCTATTTAAAAGTAAAAAGGATACAACCTGTCGAATAAGATGTAGTTAGAAGCATGATTCATGTCGTCATCATGATGATTTAAGAAGACCTTCCCATCGGATTATCCCATGGACCAGGACAATTGCGCCTGAGTGTCCCTCCGATGTAGTGGTGGCTTAGTAGTTGACCTGTTAGGGTCGCAGACCCCTGAAAACGGGTAGCACCTCCCAGAGCGAGCAATCCTGCCAAGAGTGAGCATTCGCGCCAAAACTAAACGGACCCCGCCCAACCTGAGCATTCACGCCAAAACTAAGTTGACCCGCCAGAACCAAGCTGACCCCGGGATTTACCATCTTAGGACGGCACAACAGTAGTGGTCCGACAATGAAATGCTCCACCATCCCTTACTCTGTCACCTCTCTGTACACCTCTCTGTACCCGTCTCTACCTTTCCAAGTAAAAAAGAAATTAAAAAATGATCGTGGGGCAGTACACAATGTTGGGAGGACAGAAGTCATCAATCCTAAAAATCAATGTGAGCCTACAGGGAAAAAAAAATCCCAGCCCGTTAAATCCAGGGAACGAAACTCACATACTCTCAGAGCTGCAGATCTGCTCTTGTTTGCTGGACAGCTTTCCACGCTCTCTCTGTCTCAGAGGCTGCCGGTGCAGGTCCGCTGCACCCCGAGGCCTCGCTGCCGACGCGGTCTAGCAGGTCCAGACCTGGGAATAAGTGTTCCTGCAACACTCCCGTTCGCCACGTCCGTCAAAATCACAGCACTCACTCTTTCTCTCTCTCTGGGCCGGCCCCACACTGGTTGTCACCCGCATACCTGCCAAGCCACGCATACTGTCGGTGTCTCTATCCCCGTCTCAGCCTGTCGCAGTCCCTGCCCTCTGTCTTAGTAACATGCTCCGAGGCGTTACAGCCTCGGCGGTCCGAGATCAGGTCCCCCATGTCGGATCTCCCCTGATGGGAACCGTGGTAAAAACAGCATCTTTCAAAGCCTGACCTTCACGTGGCAGATCTCTGCTCTTAACAACCGGTCTAAGGCAGACGTCTGTGCGGATAACCCTGTTCAGAAGATGAGATCCGACCTCTGTCCCCCCCGGGGTTCGTCTGGTGTTCACAGCAGGTGTGTGCGGCAATATTTGTCAGTCGCAAGTGCTTACTAATGTGGATCCAGGGAGTCAAGTACGGTCAGCGCTGCAATAGTTAATCACAGGGATGCGCTCGGCTCCGCAAGCCACGCGAAATAATCAAACAACAGGGGCGCGCTCAGCTCCGAAAGCCACGCGAAAGTGAAACCAGTACTAGTTAAAAGGTTAATGGCAGCTTACCAGTCAGGATTCTGCGATGCTGCTGCCAAACTGATCAGTTTTTTGGGTTGGTGAGGGTCAGAGAGCAGACAAGAAACTAAAGAAATTTAATTACTGGAAGCCTTAGGTTTAACAGGCGCTTCCTCACCTTAGAAGGTTTCGGCCGAAGGTTGTCTGCCCCCTGATCCGCCAACGTGGCCAACTTGCCGTGGTCTCTTTCCCTTCCCGCGTCAGGCTCACCAGATGTTAGGTCGGAACCTCGGGGTTCCAGTCTTTGCGAGTTCTTTTGAAGGAGAGACCGCACCAGCTTCTTTAGTTTGGAGCAGAGCACCGTTCATTTTACAGAATCAAAACTGGCAAACTGTACAACGAATTCTACAGCATGCAATTCGTTGGAGAAGGCGTTCTAACCCTTCTGCTCAAATTCGCCCTAATTATACCCCTCGCTGGCCAGTGTTCCCAGTCAGGTGTCCACGTCTGGCCTTCCTGTTGGCTACTCGTTCCCGGGCAAAGCATTCCGCTCTGGTTGGATGGTTTGAGCTGTCTGTCCGTTCGCCTCGGAGCGGGCAGTCCCGTAGACATTGTGGGGCCACTGGTCCCGCTTATTTAATTAGTGGTTTACCAGAAACAATAGTTCATTACCATTTAAGTGAGTAGTTTTGATGGTTCAATTGACAGCTCAACTAATCCAATTAGCAATGTCTACCAGTTACAAATTCCAGAAATACAATTAACAGGTTGTCTATCAGCTAGCCTCTGATCAGATTAGGAGGCCAGCAGTTTCCAGTTCAGTAATCATAGTTTAACCATTTCAGGCCCGGTATTAGGAGCACTTGTTACAGTTTTTTCCCTCCCTAGATCTAGTGTGCCCACCCCACTAGTACAACTACCCCAACAATACCTCAAGGCCATCCGTTCTAATCACTTGTGACTCAATATTCACATCAGCAACAATGTCCTGTTCCTGAGTGAATATTGACGAAAAGTATTGATTTAGTGTCTCTCCAATCTCCTCCGCCTCCACGCACAACTTCCCACTACTATCTTTGACTGGACCGATACTTACCCTAGTTATCCTTTTATTCCTGACATCCCTATAGAAAGCCTTTGGGTTTTCCCTATCCTACCAACTAAGGACTTTTCATGTCCCCTTCTCGCTGCTCTTAGCTCTCTCTTTAGATCCTTCCTGGCTACCTTATAACTCTCAATCGTCCCAACTGAACCTTCACGCCTGTTGGGACGGACCCGTAGGGTTTCGTCTCCACGTGTTCTTTGGAAGGAGAGATCACACCGGCTAGAGTTTGGAGCAAAAACACGGTTTATTACAGAATCAAGACTGGCAAACTATACAACGAATTCAAAGGCATGCAATTCGTTGGAGAAGGCGTTCTGTCTTCCTCTACGGACCTGGAGCAGTTATACTTCGCGCTTCCTCGAGTTCCCGGTCAAGTTCCCCTCGTTGGGATCTCGTTGGTCGGTTCACCTGTCTGTGAAGGGATTAGTGTCTCTATTGGCTGCCCCGAGATACCTGTCCAGTTCCTGCTGTGCTGAACAATGGGTAGACATCCTGGGTTCAGCAGTTTCCGATCTTGTAATTTAAAAGTTTATTGTTTGGGAGGGTTTCCTCATTGCTATGCGTCTGGCTGTCTGGGCGTTCACAATAGTTCTCCATAGTTGAATATACAGGTATTATCATTTAACACAGGACCCGATGGAGTTTGACGTCAGCGGAGGCATTAGCAAGTACTTTATCAATCAAGTGTAGTATCGGTGCGATTTACACTATCCAATAGTTACCGGTTTCCTTTATTAACAATGAGATTGTAACAGGATGATCTGAAACTGACGGACATGTTCTAATCCCCAAGGAATGTGGCCTGCAGTGGCTGGGTTTACTTTACATGGCTGTGTTTTAGCTGGTACCTGACAGTGTCTGCTTTAATAATGGTGCTCCCCTCCCTAGCCCCAATGTAGGTACCCCGATAGCAGATTATCCCCAACATTCCCTCCCTTGGCCTCAAAAGAGGCCACACCCCCTTATGGTATAGGGGTACATCGTGCCCTCCCTTAGTTGTACAGTGAAGTGTCAGCCTGGAGATAGTGATCCTGCAAGGGCTGCAAAGAAAGACAAATAAGTCAGCCACGGAGAAGGGTGTGATGGGGTTGAGGTAACAAGGGGTTGGGGTCGGGAGGGAGAGGTAGAGATGTGTCGGTGCGGGAGTTAGGTCTGCAGTCCACGGAACATCCAAAGGTGTATTCAGGTGGCTAGCAGCTGTCTCAGGCTCGGTAGTGATCAGCGCAGTGTACTGTGGCCCGGTCGTGATGTAGAGTAGAGAACTTCACCGGCACATCAGAGGGCACAGACATGGACCGAGAGTGGTGTAGAGCAGGGCCACGAGTTGAGATGGAGCCTGGTTTAGGTGTGCCCTCATCCGTGTGGGGCCACCCGCCATTGGCTAACCAGTCGTCACCCTAGCAGGTGCTGGCCTGCTGCTGGTCAGTGTCGATGCGAGGCGAATTCGTTCAGTGATGCCGGGTGATGTGACCATCGTAGGCGAGTCGTCGGGGCACACAGTAGTTTCTGATGTAGGCTGCCAGTAGACAGTGCTAGCGTAGAGACTGCCAATGAGCGAAGGTGTTCGTAGACTGTCGACCTAAGCACCCCCGGGGTATGAGGTTAGGATAGGGCAGGAGTGGGAGAGAGACGTAACGTTGCTGACTGACCGGGTGAGAGAAGCATAGAGAATAAGCACCGAAAACGCGTGTACGCTGCTCAAGGCAAGAGCAGCAGTCATCACTGCACCACAGCAGGGGTGTCCTCCTGGTAGTGAGAGACAGTGGCTGGTGAGGGAAGTCATTGGGACTTCTGGAATGGCAGGGCCTTGAGAAATGTACACAGAAATAACTGCAAACGATCGAAGTATCCCACCCCAGGTCAATCGAGGTTTAATGTGCAGGAGATGCAGTGAGGGAAAATGTAGCAGTAGGTTAGAGTGAAGGGGGCCTCGCGAGATGGGGTAGTCAAATTCGTGACAGCCATAATAGTTCTGGATGTAGATGGAAAATCGTAAACCGTAGTACGGGTCGCACAGGAAGATGCTGTGCGTTCCGGCCGAAAAGTTTGGGAAGTGGACGTATCAGGTGAATGGTGTAGCACTACGGCCTGGTAGATGGGTGTAGGGGAGGCGCTGCCAGATAGAGTACGGTCAATCGTGCGCGAAACAAGTGCTTTTAGGCACAGAACTCCACAGCATGCACAAATAATGATAATGGCGAATGAGATGCACAATCCTAGAGCTGCTTGGGCTAGTACAGAACCCTATTTGCCAAAGGTGGAGCTAAGCCAGTTGAGAGCGGGGTTCGACACGCCGGACTGATGTTTTAGTTCCGTGGCCAGGGCTCGTAGTTTAACGAGGGTGGTAAGGTTGCCATCCGGGCCAGTGTTATTAGCAATGGCTGTGCAGCAAGTGGCACCAAAAAAGGGCACAAACACTTCCCTGTTCGGCTAATAGCATGTCCAGAGCCATCCTGTTTTGCAAAGTCATGAGGGAAGATTGTGCGAGTTGTTTGTGGATGGCATCAACAGCATCTCGGGTTAGATTAGTGAGTCGTTGTATATTGTAGTGGAGAAGGTTGATCCGGTTAACATTTTTGTTTACCGTGATAGGGAAAATGGCGGAAAAAAGGGGGAAGCTCTCAAAACCAGCGGCAACCTCATCCACCAGTTTGTACTCATCAGGGATATTCCTTGCCTGTCCGATAGCATCAATCCATACTCCGTCGGAGTTGGTGAGGGCCAAGAGTGGGTCAGCTGCGCGTTTGCGCCGGGCTGAGGAAGTGAGGCTTGGTGGGTCGTTAAAAGTGTACTCCCCGGGGGCCCGTGGGGATATGAAGAGGGGAACGTTAAGGGTGACAAGGACACAGGTGCCGTCCCAGTTGAGAGGCAACCAATTATAGAGAACCTTTCCTCCACAGTACCACCACAAATCTGCGCGGCTTACTGTTAATGTGGCTGCTTGTCGTCCAGTAAGCGGCCAGGTCCTGGTGCAGGCTGTACGGCTGACTGAGCCAACTGGGTAACCCGTGGTGATCGGTGGGGGGGTTGACGAAGCAAGTGAAGTTGGATAGCGGGTGCATAATAAAGTTGGGAGGGGTGACATTCGCCGGCGTCATAGGGAAATACTGTTCCCATGATTTGCACCCGGGCGCAGGTATCGTGTTGGACATTATGTCTAGGGCGCAGGCGATGTGACCATCCTCAAATGGGGTCCGACTCATTGAGACCCGGCCTCCCCCCTGCGCACACCCAGCAGTGGTCGTGGCCTGCTTGTCGCGAGTACTGGATGACCCGGTTCAGCCAGGTGTTCGTTTCTACATAACCCGGTGGCAAGAGCGATTTGCTGTCGGGGGTCGATCAGCTTATTGATATTGCGTGAATCGAACTCTGCAACTGTACGTGTTGCAGGACGCAGGGGGTGGTTGTTTTGGGGTGGAGGCGGTGCGGGGCGAATATACGCGACAGTGGGCGTGGACAAATTTATCCTGATAATCCCCTCCGGATCTGTGCCAGCGACTGCGACCCCTGTTGCTAGGTAGAGTACGCTAGCGTGGTCGACGTGGAGGTTGTCAGGGTGGTGGTCCTGTGCCCAACAGGTGTTGGGTGACCAGCCTGCCATAATCATAGGGTTCGTGAGACCGGGTGCAACACGGAGGAGCAAAGGGTTCCTCCGAGTTAGCGAAGTGGAGACATGACCTCTTCTTAGGGTGATTTTTTTGAGTGAAATTTAGGTATTCGGGGCGCTTTGGGGTGCTGGTGTGAATCTGACCCCACCAAACATCATCCCATGAGGAACACCTACGACGCGTGCGGATGTTTTTAGGGTATCCGTAGCATTTATGCAGGATGCGGGGGTTGCATGAGCAGGGGCACATATAGACGCTGTAGGGCGTCCAGCCTGCTTCGTAGTGAGGTCCGCCACAATTGATAACATCACAGGTCAAATTGGAAGGTCATGTCTCGCACAGGGTCAGCGTTGATGACTACAGATGCGCTACAAGGATCCCTTGGACCTTGCACAGACAGTCTTACCACCATGCAGAAACACAGGCACCAGAGCGGTGGGCTATTCAGTGTCATTGTCGTGCTCTTTGTCGGGCTCAACTTCCAGAATCGGGGTCAGCGTAGGGCTAGGCTTGTATGACCTGGAGCAATGAGAGAAATGGTGCTAGTTATTGTCCCCCTCCCGTCTTACTCGGAGGGCGCCGGCAGCAATCTCCACAACTGGGTAGGGGCCGTGCCAGCGTTTCTCGTCCCAAGTGTTGTGGCCCCCCTGCCGGAGGTAGACTGCATCCCCCTTTAAAGGGCGTGGGGATCTGGGGGTGGCCTGTCTTGCGACCTCAATCTGTTTGGATATGAGCCGAACCATTTCGCCCTGGACCTGCATGTACTGGGTCATGTCCTGATTCATGGCATCCCAGCGTGATTCCCAGTTTGGCGACGAACGGGGCCCAGGCATTGACCGGCCTGTTAGGATTTCATGGGGGGATAAAAAGGTGTCACCACCACTCCTGTCTCATGGAGAATAGGGCTAAGGGGAGGGCCTGCACCCAAGTCATTGTAGTTCCCGCCATGACCTTGGCAATTTTTTCTTTGATTGTTCGATTCGCCCTCTCTACTAAACCTTGACTCTCAGGGTGGTAGACACTACCATAGTGATGGAGTATCCCTAACGTGGACTTAACCCGGGAGAGGTGTTCATTTTTGAAGTGTGTGCCGTTGTCCGTACAAATTTTGAAGGGTACGCCATAGCGAGGGATGAGCTCCCTTGTGAGCCAGTTAACGACCACCGTGGCATCCTCTGTTCTAGTGGGAGTCGCCTCAACCCACCTACATGTGTTGGCCCGTGTGTCTTGGCAAACAGAGTGGGCAGGAGTGCCTGTGGGGCCACTACCTCTCCACCCGGGGGCCGCCAGAGCGGTGTGTTGGAGCCGTCCAATAGAATATCCTGCCTAACTGCGCCCTTATTCTCCCATTCCTTGATTTCAGCAGTGGTCGCTCGACTCTGCAGCTCACAGAGGTGCCTCATGGCATCGAGCGTAACCGCATCCCCCTGGGAGTCAGTGGTCCCCGATCCAGTGGTGGCTGGCACTGGGTGGTTCTCCCCGACCTAAGGGTGACCATTTGTACTGCCAGCTTGGCCGCCCTATCGGCCGCATTGTTCCCCAGCGCTTCCCTAGTATGCAAGGTGGAGTGACCCTGGACCTTTACTACCGCTACCTCTGTCGGGCAATGGACCGCGCGGAGCAATCTGCGCAGGCATTGGTAGTGTTTTACTGGCCTGCCAGTAGTTGTGGTGAAATTGCGTCTGATCCATGCCGTGCCTTCTACGTGGACTGCGGTCCATGCATAGTTGGAGTCGGTGTAAATGTTGGCACGGCAACCCTGACTGAGTTCGAACGCTCTGGTTAGGGATGTAATTTCAGCTAATTGGGCGGATGCAGGCTGTGGGAGTTGCCCAGATTCTATAGTGTCGTAGAGACCATCTGAGTCTCTGACCACAGTGTAAGAGGCTCGTATGCCATCTGATTCCCGGCGGCTACTGCCGTCGGTGTAGAGGTCCCAATCTGCGTCAGGCAGAGGTTCCGTGTGTAGACCCTCGCGTAACCTGCGCTCCTCGGCTACTCTGGCTATGCAGTCGTGAGGTTCAAGGGAACCCCCGTTTACTCCTACCATGTTCCTAGCGGTTCCTCTACTAGGTTTAAAGTTAATGTGTGGCGCTAAGACAGCAGCCTCAATTTTGACCTGGTGGCCGGCTGAGAAGCTGAATGAGTTGGAGGATAGGAAGGCACCTATGCTGTGGTCTGTGTGGATAGTGAGGGGGTGGCAGAGTACTAGATGGGCGGTATTAGTGACTGCTTTTGTAACAGCTGCCACAAGTCTAGCATATCCTGGCTGTCCTTGCTCAATCGGCTCTAGCTTACAGCTGTAGTAGCCTAACACTCGTCTGCAGCCCCTGTCCTTCTGATACAAGACAGCGTTGACTATCCCGTCTGTTTCAGCGACATCTAGATGGAAGTCTTTTTGGTAATCGGGGTGGGCCAGGGTGGCAGCTGCTGCTAAAGCCTGCTTCACTTCCCTGAACGATTTCTCCTGGTCTGCAGTCCAGTGCAGCTGACTTTTTTGAGTCTTTTAGCCCCAACTTCCGTAATCATGTCTCTGAGGGGGGAGGTGATGGTGACAAAGTCGGGGACATACGTGCGGGAGTATCCACATAATCCCAGGAAAGACATCATGTCCTGTACAGTGGCAGGGGTGCCGTAGGAGAGGATTGCCCCCCGGTGTGCTTCCGAAAGGGTGGTGCCTCCCTTCCCTACCAGGCGTCCCATAAAGGATACCGATTTGCGGGCTATCTGGCATTTTTCACGTTTAACTTTGAACCCAGCCATGACGAGGGTGTCTAGTAAAGAGCGGACTGCGTCCAAATTTTGGGTATCTGTCTCGCTAGCTATGAGTAGGTCATCAACATTTTGAATGACAGTGGTGTTGTCAGGGAGCGTCATTTGTTGGAGTATGGGGGTTAGGGCTGCACTGAATAGGCCAGGGGAGTCTTTGTAACCCTGCGGGAGACGGTTGTACGTATACCTTTCCCCATCAAAGGTGAAGGCAAACCATTCCTGGCAATCTGGGTGGAGTGGAAGGCAGAAGAAAGCGTTGACTAAGTCTATAACCGAGAAAAACCGATATGCGGGCGTGAGTGCCTGTAGGGCAACATAGGGGTCCAGGACTTTCAGGTGGAGGGTTTCGGTGGCTTCATTTATTTTGCGGAGGTCATGGACCATACGCCAACCCTTGCCCAAGCCTTTAGATATAGGGAGAATTGGGGTGTTCCAGCCTCCTCCTTGGATTTGTCTGAGGACCCCTACTTCCAGCAGGCCCTTTATTGTCGGGCGAATACCGTCTTTCTGTTCAGTGGTGAGGGGATACTGTGCTATCCAGATACAATGCTGTATCGATGGTTTCAGCTGTAGATGAACTTCCCCTTCTAACCGTCCAGTGTCTTGGGGATGGACCGTCCAGAGGACAGGGTCCGCGTCTTGCAGCAGTTGTGCCGCTCTCCAGTGGTCGACATTGTCTAGAAGGGGGGATCGATCTACGAGCACCTTCTCGTAGATGCCTTCTTCTAAAACATCGATGGGCCGTCTCTGAAAACGCCCGTCTAGGAACACCTCGTCAGCACCTATCCCTGTCTTGTGGTACTGGCATTGCAGTGAGGCCAGGACCATGGGACCTAGGTTGTGGGCTTTAGATGTGGGAGCTACCGCAATCGTGATGTGCGGGGCAGCTTGTTCCCCTAGCTGATACCATTCATCCTGGTCGGAGCGTAGAAGGACCGTTGCGGCAATGCCTTCCTTGCCTGCAACGAAGTATGTGATTTGGACTGTCCCTGTTCTCACTCAGATGGGCATTGAAACGGTCGTCATATTCGAGGTCGTAGTGGGCCACATAATTCAAAGTGACGTGGTAGGGGTCCCTGGGGGGATGATATGTATGTGAGGCTGGAACGGATTGGAGCCACTCTGTGAACTCCCCTAACACACCTTTGTGGCGTGAGGCATACAGGAGGTGAAGCCAGTATACCGTGAGTCTTCTGAGGTGGGGGTGAGCAAAAACTGTCCCACGTCCCCTAGGTTCAGGGAGTGCTCCCCGGGCCAGAGGAGTCGCAGCCCTTTGGGTGAACAGTGGATATAGACGCCTAGCTTAGTAAGGGCATCCTGCGCCAGCAGGTTGACTGGGCACTTCGGGGCGAGTAGCAGGGGTATGGTGATCTTTTGGCCTCCGATAGTGATAGTGGCTGGCATAGTGTAGGGTTGATGTGCAATCGTCCCCGAGAATCCCACAGTTTCCTGTACCCTGTCAGATAAGGTGAGTCCCCTCGGCAGTCTGTTAATGGTGGATGCAGATGCCCCAGTGTCAATGAGGAAGAGGAATTGCTCCCCGCATACTGAGGCGCGGATCATAGGAGGCAGGCTCGGGGGTGATGGCTCGAGGCACAGGGGACTGTAAGATTCTCGTGGGCACCGTCAATAATCTCCGTCGGACCAGTGGGAGTAACCGTAGTCTCCGTGGTGCCTCGTCATTGCGCCCTGCGCTAAACCCTGAATTCTTCTGCCCCTGGTCTGAACCCAACCATTCATTCTAGCTGCGTCCCTGGGCCTGGTGTCAAATTGTCACCTGTCTCCTTCCCCATTGCGGGGTATTGAGTAGCGGGGCGTAAAGTGGTTCTCATTGTGCGTGTGGCACTCGCGGGCAAGATGTCCGGATCTGTTACAGGACCAACAACGAATGTTGCGGCTGCAGTCATTGGAATGGTGGTCTGTTCCCTTACATTTCCAGCAGTGGATAGGCTGCTGGCCCCTCCTTGGCGGTCGCCTGTCATGGGGGGGCAGGTCATGGTCCTCAGTGTCAGCCCTGTCTGGGATGAAACGTGGGTGGCCCTTGGGTGCAATAGGTTGCTGTGAGCTGTACATTTGGGCGGCCAGCGAGACGAGGTCTCGCGCCGCGCCCTTAGCCCCCACCTGCTCTAGGATTTTGCCAAACTGCTCCATGAGCTGTACTGTTGTCTTAGTGACCTACCCTTCGGCTTTCGTCTTTTCAGAGGTAAGGTATCTTGTCAGGTAGTGGTGGACCTGTTTTCTCCATAAATCATCCTTCATTGAGTCCACCCGTACAAGGTCTTTTAGCTTGCTCTGTACTGGGGAGAAAATAGCTTACCAGTATGGACTCTGCAACGTTGCTGCCAAACTGATTTAAAAATACTGTTTGTGTTGGTGAGGATCAGGGAGCAGACAAAGACTGACTAACTAAAAAAAAATTTACCTACTGGAAGTCTTTGCTTTAACAGGCGCTTCCTCACCTTTTAAAAGTTCGGCCGAAAGTTTGTCTGCCCTCCGGTCCGCCAACGTGGCCAACTTGCGGTCGTCTCTTTCCCTTCCCACGTTCAGGCTCACCATCTGTTGGGACGGACCCGTAGGGTCTCGTGTCCACGTGTTCTTTGGAAGGAGAGATCACACCGGCTAGAGTTTGGAGCAAAAACACCGTTTATTACAGAATCAAGACTGGCAAACTATACAACGAATTCAAAGGCATGCAATTCGTTGGAGAAGGCGTTCTGTCTTCCTCTACGGACCTGGAGCAGTTATACTTCGCGCTTCCTCGAGTTCCCGGTCAGGTTCCCCTCGTTCGGATCTCATTGGTCGGTTCACCTGTCTGTGAAGGGATTAGTGTCTCTATTGGCTGCCCCGAGATACCTGTCCAGTTCCTGCTGTGCTGAACAATGGGTAGACATCCTGGGTTCAGCAGTTTCCGATCTTGTAATTTAAAAGTTTATTGTTTGGGAGGGATTCCTCATTGCTATGCGTCTGGCTGTCTGGGCGTTCACAATAGTTCTCCATAGTTGAATATACAGGTATTATCATTTAACACAGGACCCGATGGAGTTTGACGTCAGCGGAGGCATTAGCAAGTACTTTATCAATCAAGTGTAGTATCGGTGCGATTTACACTATCCAATAGTTACCGGTTTCCTTTATTAACAATGAGATTGTAACAGGATGATCTGAAACTGACGGACATGTTCTAATCCCCAAGGAATGTGGCCTGCAGTGGCTGGGTTTACTTTACATGGCTGTGTTTTAGCTGGTACCTGACAGTGTCTGCTTTAATAATGGTGCTCCCCTCCCTAGCCCCAATGTAGGTACCCCGATAGCAGATTATCCCCAACACGCCTCATCTTTACATAGGCCGCCCTCTTCCCTTTCACAAGGGATTCCAATTCCTTATTAAACCACAACTCCCTCACAAGACCTTTTACTCCCTGCCTGACTGGTACATACTTATCAAGGACATCCATTAGCTGTGCCTTGAACAATCTCCACATATCATTTGTGTTCTTCCCTTGAAACCTAAGTCACGCCTCACCGCATCATAATTTCCCTGCCCCCAGCTATAACTCCTGCCCTGCAGTGCACACTTATCCCTCTCCATCACTAGAGTAAAAGTCACCGAGTTGTGGTCACTGTCCCCGAAGTGCTCACCTACCTCCAAGTCAAAACACCTGGCCTGGTTCGTTACCTAGAACCAAATCCAGTATGGCCTCACCTCTTGTTGGCCTGTCTACATATTGTGTCAGGAAACCCTCCTGCACACATTGGACAAACACCGACCCATCTAACGAACTCGAGCTATAGCTTTCCCAGTCAATATCTGGGAAGTTAAAGTCCCCCATAACAACCACCCTACTACTTTCACTCTTCTCCTGAATCATCCTCGCAATACTTTGCTCTACGTCTCTCGGACTAAAAGGAGGCCTGTAGAAAACTCCTAACAGGGTGACCTCACCTCTCCTATTTCTAACCTCAGCCCAAACTACCTCAGATGGCAAGTCTTCCTCCATCGTCCTTTCCACTGCTGTAATACTATCCTTGACCAGCAATGCCACACCTCCCCCTCTTTTACCCCCACCTCTGATCCTACTAAAACATTTAAATCCTGGAACCTGCAACAGCCATTCCTGTCCCTGTTCTACCCATGTTTCTGTAATGGCCACAACATCGAAGTCCCAGGTACCAACCCACGCTGCAAGTTCACCTACCTTATTTCTTATACTTCTGGCATTGAAGTATACACACTTCAAGCCACCTTCCTGTTTACAGGCACCCTCCTTCGAGATCGATGCCATGTTCCTAACCTCCCTACACTCAAGGTCCTGTACCCTAAAGCTACAGTCCAGGTTCCCATGCCCCTGCAGAGTTAGTTTAAACCCTCCCAAAGAGCTCTAGCAAACCTCCCCCCAAGGATACTGGTGCCCCTCAGATTCAGGTGGAGACCATCCTGTTTATAGAGGTCCCACCTTCCCCAGAAAGAACCCCAGTTGTCCAGAAACCGGAATCCCTCCCCCCAGCACCATCCCTGTAGCCATGCATTTAACTGTTCTCTCTCCCTATTCCTCGACTCTGTATCACATGGCACGGATAACAAACCAGAGACGACAACTCTGTTCGTTCTAGCTCTGAGCTTTCAACCTAGCTCCCTGAAAGCCTGCCTAACATCCTCACCCCTCTTCCTACCTATGTCGTTGGTGCCAACGTGGACCACGACTTTGGGCTGCTCCTTCTTCCCCCTTAAGGACCCAGAATCACGATCAGAGACATCACGTACCCTTGCACCTGGGAGGCAACATACCAATCGTGAGTCTCTGTCGCCCCCGCAAAACCGCCTATCTGTGCCCCTCACTATTGAGTCCCCAATAACTATCGCTCTACCTTTCTCCACCCTTCTCTTCTGAGCAACGGGGACAGGCTCCGTGCCAGAGGCCTGAACCTCATTGCTTACCCCTGGTAAGTCATCCCCCCACAAGTAACCAAAACGGTATACTTGTTCTTGAGGGTAACGGCCGCAGGGGGTCCCTGCACTGGCTGCTTCCTCACAGTCCCCCTCACTGTCACCCAGCTCTCTATAACTTTCGGAGTAACTACTTCTCTAAAGCTCTGATCTATGACCACCTCTACCTCCCGAATGATCCGCAGTTCATCCAACTCCAGCTCCAGTTCCCTAACGTGGTCTTGGAGGAGCTGGAGATGAGTGCACTTCTTGCAAATATAATCAGGGACGCTAATTGTTTCCCTCACCTCATACAGGTTGCCTGCGCGTTTTTATAAGGAAAAAAAACCTTCCCAGGTAAGCTAGCGCGACACCAGTTTCTGGGTCCGCTAGACGCTTAAAAAAAACTTTTAAATTTTAGCCGTTAAAAAACAATAACTGGACTATACCGCGACTTAAAAAAAAACACCACCAGACAGCCGTATTGTGTCAGGATGGTTCTGTATAGATGAATATGGGTGTGTTTCAGTCAGTCTCTTGATTTGATTAGGAGATGGGTTTCCATATTAATTAGCTCTGGAGTTTCGGTCTGATTGTTATGTTATCTAGGTGGGTAACTCTAGTTTATCTCGCTTAGCCTAGGGATTATTCCTCCGTACCTTCAGTGAGGCCGTTACCGGTAGTGAATACCCTTGGTGAGAATTTTAACTACTGTCTGGTCCTAGAAACTTCCAACCCGGTTAGGCTTTACCGTAGGTCTATAGGTCATCCTTCAGTATTACCCCTTTCACCTATGAGTGAGAGCGGCTCACCTTGGGCCAACCAAGCACCTTCCTACCGTTTGTAGTTCTTAACACTTCACAATAATAATCCCAATATATCTTAATCAAATAACTGTTCGGCGATTTGTGTGTGTATGTAAATTTAAAAATGTGATTTCTTGAAACATAAAAAAAATCAATCTACAGTTACTCTTAGCCTTACGATTTCCTTAGCTCAAAATCCCGATTTAAAGTCGCGAGTCAAGATTACTTTAGTTTCTTAGATTCTTAAGTCAAAGTTCCGATTCAAAGTCGCAGGTCGAGTTTACCTAGGATAAAGCAGAGCTTAGTTTCCAAAGTGTCCCTCGGGGATCTTTTGAGCAGGCTGCAAGTTAGTTGTCTCTTGTTTGAGATCTTTTGATATTGGTTCAATATGCACGAATGTGTCTTTTGTAGCAAGCCTGTTTTGGTTCAGTGTCTCTTGTCAACTGATGGCAAGAGCGATTTGCCTGCTGTGAAGCTCTGCTTATATCCCTTACAAAGTAGGTCAAGCACTTACGTCACTAGTTCTGAGGACTGGGATCAGCTGTTTTACACCCGCTTAAAATGGTGCCGCGGTCAGCATTTAACACATGCTTGTTTTAAAGGTCGCGTTTAATATCGTGAGCATACAATAGTACCGTGTGGTTAGCATAGGGTTAGTGTGCAAACTTCAAATAGGTTTATCTGTTAAGTGTCCGAAGTGGGCTTTTCAATGTTGATGATTCAGGTTCCCGTGACAAATCTTCCTTGGATTCTCTTGAATATCCTTGCACACCACTGACAAGATCTCCACCCTCCATTGCTAAGTCCAGATTCTGCATAGCTGTTCAATGTCCTTCAAAACAGTACCTCCTATTAATTGATAGAGGGTGCTGATCAAGAGTAAAGTACTCTCCATGTTCTAAAGTACTCTGCTCTCCACTTCTGACTTACAGGAAGTTAGGGTAGTCTTTTTCATGTAAAAATTCCCTAAGCTGAAAATAATGTGATTCCTCCTAGATTGTGTTTCTAGTTCAACTGCTTGAAAGACATGGACCTGTCAAATAAATCTTTCAAACAGAGACTAAATGCAGAATCCAGCAATCTTAACATTCCTACTATGGGATTAAAAGGGGAAGTTTTTTTTTGTAAACTGCCCTCACTTTGTCTCTTCATTCTTCATGCTATAACTGTGTTAAGGACCATCTTTTCTGCAATGGTCCATAAGCCCTCATCATGTCCATAAACAACAAATTAATGAGGGGGCATTTTGCGTGGGGGGCCTCCATATCCAGCCAAATTGGGAATCAGCTACATAGGATAATAGGGACTTTTAAAATCTGGAAAATGCATGCCCCCATCCCCGTGGAAGCTGCAATAAGAGGCCACCTATGACGCCAGATAAAGAGCCAAGCCAACTGCTAAGCCTCCACTGTGCTTGCCTAGGCAGCATCAAGGGCTGTGCAAGGGATATAATAAACAAAGAACATTCATTTTGACCATAGCTGTTGTACCAAAGACTATACTTGTTAATATTTCTCTCTGCTACAGATCTAATCTTAGAAAAAGGCGGTGAGGTACGCCTGTAGAGTTGTGAACTAGGGAGAGTTTACAGCTGCACCACCTGAGGTCGCCATAACTCTCAAAGCATGCATCCATCCCCAAATCCATGACAAACAAGTTAAAGAAAGCAGTGTTCTAGAAATACTTAATTCCTCTCGGATTGAGATTCTTTCTTCTATATTCAACAACTTGATAACTAGAGGGAGCCAAATGGCATCAGTATCTTGTGGCCAGCAGCAGAAATGACTACATCACCTCCCCCTGAGGTCACCAGACTTCTCAAAGGGACAGCATGCACCCATCCCCCAACTCCCTGACAAACCAGTTAAAACAAGCAGCTTCACCAGTCTTAGAAATATATAGTTATTCCTTACCGTTGTGACAGAGTTTGAAACTTGGCTAATTAAAACTATCATCCCAGAAAAGCTAACCTCACAATGTTAAGTGCGTGTGTGAAAGAAAACTCCACTTTCCACTTTGAAAGAAAGTAACAATTTTTCAAACTCTTAACACTAAGCAAAACTACTAACGGAGCCCCCTTCTTAATCTGTATCTGACCTCTACTCAAAATGTTGCTTCAATAAAATAATTATTAACCATCAAGTTGACTTAATCCCTCAAAACCCATAGTCTATTATGCAGTTTTCCTTGTGATTCTCCCAAATCTGTTGCTTCCTTCTATCCTTCTGAATCTTTTCTCCCTGGGCCATCTTGAATGATTTTTTTTCTACCAAAAAAAGGTATAATTTGATAGTGCCGTTTTGTGATTTATTTGAGAGCTCTTTCAATTGACATGCTCTTAAGCTTGATGATAGTTGCCCTCTAATCCCCAAAATATCCTTTTTTAAACCCTCAACATGGTATCCCCTCATTTGTCTGATCTTTCAATGCAAGAAAATTCAAATGGCTTTTGATATTCTGGTAATTCTTTAATAGGCTTAAAATCTTATCTGGGCTGCCTCAACATCAAAACACAGCCCCAAAATGATAGTATGCAACTATCAGTTGTCAGTGCATATTGCATCAGTGAGAATCACAGACACATGCTGTCATGATCTCTCAGAAAAGGCATCTCTTCCAAGAGACCATACACTTTTTTTGACTTTGTAACACTTACGGACTGAGATTCTTTCCTTGTATTCAACAATTTGATAACTGGAGAGAAAACGAGAGGGAGCAAAACAGCTAGTCTACAAGCTTCTGGCCAGCAGCAGAAATGGCTGCTGGGAAATTTGTTCAAGCTACTTTAAACTCTGTCAGAGGTTAAAACAGGAGCCAGGACATGTTATGACCTCTCCTGTAATCTGTGAACGACAATATCGTGTTGAACTTCAACGGCATGACTATTGCATATGTGAAGGTGTTGGCCGGACAGTAATTTGATACAAAAGTTGGAAGTTGGTGACCTGTAAACTCAGGCTGGGATTGAAAATAACCATATACGGTTCAGTCAATTCAATGGGTCAGTGCTAGAGGTTTCTGGAAGAATGAGCACATTTCCCGCCTCAGAAGACTGTGTGCAAACTCCACACATTCTCCCCGTGTCTGCATGGGTTTCCTCCGGGTGCTCTGGTTTCCTCCCACAGTCCAAAGATGTGCAGGCCAGGTGAATTGGCCATGCTAAATTGCCTGTAGTGTTAGGTGAAGGGGTAAATGTAGGGGTCTGGGTGCGTTGCGCTTCGGTGGGTTGGTGTGGACTTGATGGGTCAAAGGGCCTGTTTCCACACTCTAAATAATCTAATCTAATCTAATCTAAAATATTGGGTTACAGTTGTCAGTTCGTGACAAAAGTGTCCTTGAAGCTTTCTTCAGAGACAAAAACCCAGATACACATTCCCAGCTTGGCGAACAGAACCACAACAAAAACCTGAGACTAAGTTTACGATGAGTGAAAATTAGCCTCTTCACTCAAATTAGGGTAATAATTTGTTTCAAACCAAACTTACAAAGTTAGTTAAATGTGAATTTGGTTAAAGTGAAGTTAAATAGAGTTGAAGTTAATAGATGAAGTAAATATTACGTGTTTTGTATCAACTTTCCAAAAGGGTTTGTTAATTAAATTTGGAATTGACTGTCGTATAAGAATAGAATACCCAGGAGAACATCCTGAAGTGCTTATTTTTGGGTAACACCTCCCAAAATCTTTGTGCGATTTCCGCTGTCTCCTACAATCTAACTTCTCTGCTCATTAAGCTTCCCTGGCTGATTTTAGCCCTGGTCCTACCTTGACTGACTGACTACCAGCCTGGAACATAGCAACAATTTGCTCTGTCTTTGCAAGACTAATTGAGTTGTTACCTTCCACGCCTGTTAAACATGAGCATTAGCTTTTCCATAACTTCTCCTCCTCTGGAATTCTGAGCACTTGGAAGAAATGCAATAATGGAATATCAATGTTTTCCATAACTCCTCCTCCCTGAATCTGGGAAAGGTCCAATGTCCAGCAACAAATTAAAAGTGTCTTCTGGCAGTTTTGAAAGGTTTTTTTTCCATAACTCCTCCTCCCCTGCAATTCGAGTGAGTACATTGCCTCCTTGTAAATTGTGTTCTTCCTAAACCTCCCTGGTTGAAGATTGCTGTTCAGAAAGCATTCCTACAGGTTGAGGTTTTATACAAAGTGATGTTCTATTTTAGATCGCTATTTTTGAACCAAATATCCTACCTGATAAAAGATTTTCAATCTGAAAATTCAGGATGCAGTATGTTTTGGATTTGGCAAGGCATAAATGTCACTGAATGGAAGTCATCAGGCTGACTTGGATCAATTGTTAATGGCTTCTTGTCCAATTGATAACATTACAGATTCCCCACAGTAACCCAGATTGGGACAGTGTCATTGAGCTTGAATTAACCCTAGTGACTAACATGCAGTTGGGGAATTGTGGGTCTGTAATGTGGTGAAAGATTTTGTGAAGTTATTGCAATAACATCTGGTTGTTGGATTCCTTTCCTCAAGCTGACACCCCAACCTGTCAGACAAAAGGTTAGAGAGAGGTTAATTCACGTGAGTGCAGTGAAAAGTTTATGAAGTCACCACTTAGGATACCATCTTACAAAAGGTACCTACGTGCAAAGTTTTCTGAATAATTGAGAAAAATCAATAAATTCAGCATTGCAGACCTTGAAGTAAATAGCACTGGACTTTGTGTTGAGGACCCATTGATTCCTTGCTGTGGGCCTACTGCAGCCCTGCTCAGGGCATTTGAGCTCCATTGCAGCCGATGGATTGAGTTCCAGAGACTGGGATCCAGGTGTAGTGAAGCCAGGAGACATTAATCCCAGCCCCACTACTATTGATGATCCTCTGTCTTCCTCACAATGACAGAAAATACAAGTATTGTAAAGGAGAGGGAGGAGGACAAGGCTGGCCTATAGTATATAGGCTCTGGAGTCTGAACTCTCACTGCCATGCCTGCACTGGTTACTAATGGCAGGTTAGATATTGGGTTAGAGGGAAAATGGTAATGGGTGTGTGTGGCTGGACTCAGGATTTGGATCTCAGCAGTTCACCAGGAATTGTGTAACAGCAGAGCTCAGTCCATGGAAACTGACCCTTAGTGGTGTTAGTTGTGCTGGGCAGTCTTCTGCCAGTCAACCTTCACTGCTCACCAGAAAGTTGTCTTTTTTTCTGCTTTGAGCTGTGTTCCTATGGTTCCTTACCTAGTGGTCACTCCATGGAGGTTCCTCAGCAGGAGCAATCATCTGTGATTTAACTTTTCCAGCTC
The DNA here is from genome assembly GCF_020745735.1 of Hemiscyllium ocellatum. Lineage (NCBI taxonomy): Eukaryota > Metazoa > Chordata > Chondrichthyes > Orectolobiformes > Hemiscylliidae > Hemiscyllium > Hemiscyllium ocellatum. The sequence goes on from NC_083414.1 coordinate 66,120,391, forward strand.
TTGACCATTGACTGATCACCATAGGGCTGCAGGGTCTGGCCTTATAACTCTGGCCTTTTTATTTTTCCCCATGAGACTGTACCTTACTGATTCATTTGTGCCTGTTACGAGGTCTTAGGGTTAAATTCCTCCCTCTGAGCTTTGTCTGTCTGGTTTTGTGGCACAGGTGGTGACAAATTGCCGATTCCTGTCATCCTTAAGGGTCCGCCGCCCAACAAATGTCTCACTTGGCTTCTTAAACCAGTGCATGCTGGATGTTTTTCACAATTAATGTTGAAAGTTTAACTGTAAAAGGGAAAGGTTAGTGTTGAAGCAATTGTCCAGACTCACTTTATTGTGTGATATCATGGGGAGTACACTGTCCCTTAGAACAGTCAGGTGATGCTCCAGATAGCCTCTGATTTATATAGTCTTGAGCTGACAGTTACTCAAGAGACATCATTATGGGATAGTCACTAGATGAGCCACTTGAGCGTACACCAGGCAGAGTTGCCAAAACTATAACATAACAAGCTATTGTTCTCAGACCTTGATAATATATTTGACAGTTGATAACGTTGGGCTGAGTTGTGCTTTCTACAGAAACAGTTCATGAGCGATGTGATAACTAGCAGGCTTGAGTTACCCATGGCAACAGGCCAAGCCAAGCTATAGCAACACAATGACTAAAATGGTTGTAGATGTAGCTCAGCTTCCATAGTGAGGAAGCATGACAACATGCTATTGTCAGAGAAATTAGCCAATTGAACAGAGACAGCACAAACATGGATTGGCTAGAATTATTACAAACGATGCTACTGGAAGAGAGACTGACCAGGTTGACACACAACTGACTCTGTATGTCTGTACAGGTGGACCAAGGATTCTCTTTCTAGAGCAGTGAGCACAAGCTTATTTTATAGGGGCACAGTTACGTGGCGTGAATTACAGTACAATCGAATAAAACAGTGGGAGGACGACGAGCTGTCCGGTAGCAGCAATCAGTCTGTGACTGAATCAGGAGATTCTGATCCTTTTGAGAGGAGGTGCTAATGTCTCTCATCTTGACATTGGGTTTCTATTATGGTTAGTCCGCAAGTAAGGTACCATGGCAGCATCCGAGGAACAAGAAAATCCTCATTTCGGGCAAAAGCCCTTCATCAGGAATGTGGCTGGGAGTCTCTGGTGAAGAGGTAATTGTGAGGGGAGGGTGGGCTGAGACAAGGTAGCTTGAGTGCTGAGTAGGTGGATGGAGGTGAAGATGATAGGTCAAAGAGGAGGGTGGAGTGGATAGGTGGGAAGGAAAATTGACAGGTGGGACAGGTCAGAAGGATGGTGCTGAGCTGGAAGGTTGGAACTGGGGTAAGGTGGGTGGGGAAATGAAGAAACTGGTGAAATCAACGTTTATGCCCTGGGATTGAAGGGTCCCAAGGCAGAAGATGAGTTCATCCTTCAGTCGGTTGGTGAGGGAGTGGTGATGGAGGTGGCCAAGGATCTGCATGTCCTTGGCTGAGTGGAAAGTGGGTTGAAATGTTCAGCCACAGAGCTTTGAGGTTCACTAGTGTGGGTGTCCTGGGAGCTGTACTCTGCACTGCTCTGAGAAGGTGTCTGGTCTCTGCAATGTAGTGGAGACTGCTTTGGGAGCAGTGGATGCAATAAATGGTGTGGAAATGCAGGTGAAACTTTGATGGATGTGGAAGGCTCCTTTGGCACCTTCCTACTGTTTGTAGTTCTTAACACTTCACAATAATAATCCCAATATATCTTAATCAAATAACTTCGGCGATTCGTGTGTGTATGTAAATTAAAAATGTGATTTCTTGAAACATTTAAAAAAAAGAAATCAATCTACAGTTACTCACTCTTAGCCTTACGATTTTCTTAGCTCAAAATCCCGATTTAAAGTCGCGAGTCAAGATTACTTTAGTTTCTTAGATTCTTCTTAAGTCAAAGTTCCGATTCAAAGTCGCGGGTCGAGTTTACCTAGGATAAAGCAGAGCTTAGTTTCCAAAGTGTCCCTCGGGGATCTTTTGAGCAGGCTGCAAGTTAGTTGTCTCTTGTTTGAGATCTTTTGATATTGGTTCAATATGCACGAATGTGTCTTTTGTAGCAAGCCTGTTTTGGTTCAGTGTCTCTTGTCAACTGATGGCAAGAGCGATTTGCCTGCTGTGAAGCTCTGCTTATATCCCTTACAATGTAGGTCAAGCACTTACGTCACTAGTTCTAAGTACTGGGATCAGCTGTTTTACACCCGCTTAAAATCGTGCCGCGGTCAGCATTTAACACATGCTTGTTTAAAGGTCGCGTTTAATATCGTGAGCATACAATAGTACCATGTGGTTAGCATAGGGTTAGTGTGCAAACTTCAAATAGGTTTATCTGTTAAGTGTCCGAAGTGGGCTTTTCAATGTGGATGATTCAGGTTCCCGTGACACCCCTAAGGATGCTGGTGCCCCTCAGATTCAGGTGGAGACCATCCTGTTTATAGCGGTCCCACCTTCCCCAGAAAGAACCCCAGTTGTCCAGAAACCGGAATCCCTCCCTCCAGCACCATCCCTGTAGCCACGCATTTAACTGTTCTCTCTTCCTATTCCTCGACACTCTATCACATGGCACGGATAACAAACCAGAGACGACAACTCTGTTCTATCTCTGAGCTTCCAACCTAGCTCCCTGAAAGCCTGCCTAACATCCTCACCCCTCTTCCTACCTATGTCGTTGGTGCCAACATGGACCACAATCTGGGGCTGCTTCCCCTCCCCCTTAAGGACCCGGAAAACACGGTCAGAGACATCACGTTCCCTTGCACCTGGGAGGCAACATACCAATCATGAGTCTCTGTCGCCCCCGCAAAACCGCCTATCTGTGCCCCTCACTATTGAGTCCCCAATAACTATCGCTCTACCTTTTTCCACCCTTCCCTTTGAGCAACGGGGACAGGCTCCGTGCCAGAGGCCTGAACCTCATTGCTTACCCCTGGTAAGTCGTCCCCCCCACAAGTAACCAAAACAGTTCTTAAGGGGAACGGCCGCAGGGGGTCCCTGCACTGGCTGCTTCCTCACAGTCCCCCTCACTGTCACCCATCTGTCTATAACTTTCGGAGTAACTACTTCCCTAAAACTCTATGACCACTTCTGCCTCCCGAATGATCCGCAGTTCGTCCAACTCCAGTTCCAGTTCCCTAACACAGTCTTGGAGGAGCTGGAGATGGGTGCACTTCCTGCAAGTGTAATCAGCAGGGACGCTAATGGCTTCCCTCACCTCATACATGTTGCAAGAGGAACATTGCACTGCCTTCGCTGCCATCCCTCTAAAAGGTAAACATTAAAAAGAAAACTAGATCTAAAGAAACAAACAAGCAAAATGCAGCACTTAGCTGCTTACCACAACGGGTCTTATTATTAGGTTAGAGGAGGAGGGCGGGTGGGAGGCTCTACCCCGTAGTGCCTCGGGTTCCTCACCTGCGCACTTTTATAGAAAAAAAACCTTCCCAGGTAAGCTAGCGCTACACTAGCTTCTGGGTCCGCTAGGCGCTTAGAAAAGTTTAAATTTTAACCGTTTAAACAAAACACTAGCTGGACTATACCGCGACTTCAAAAAAAACACCGCCAGCCAGCCCTTACCTGCTCCGCCGAGAGTGAGTTTGATGTCATCCAGAACAGTAAAAAATCAAATTGGATTGGATTTGGGTATCTAGGGCGTAATTGAAACTGGCTAAAGTCGAACTTGTTGCGTCCCATGGCCACGCACCTCCAGCAATTTGTTTCACAACCACAAATATTACGTTTTTAAATTTCTCATACATTGTGCCAGGCAGAGCTTTCAGCTTCCTTAAAGGTACAGTACAAGTCTAAACGTCCTCACACCACCTCCATAATGAAAATATTGCTGCTTTTTTTTTCTATTCTTTGACCATGTTACCATGCCATACATATAACTTGAACCGAAGTTCATCTTACTACTGCCTGTATGTAACATAGGATAGATTCCAATCTCATCTAAAATTACTTCCAGTTTAAATCTGATAACTTGTCTGCAATTACATTCGTGTCACCCGCAACTTGTACTATAATGTAAATTAAGTCTGTAATAAGATTCCAGTGAAATAGTCTGACATTTCTTGAACGTTTTTAAATAAAAAGGATTACAATCAGTGTACAGAACCGTTTATGACACTTTGTGATGTACACATTAAAATGTAAGGCTAGTTCCAAGTTTCAATCACTTGAGTATTTTCTCTGGATGTTGTGTTTCTTTGAAAAGTAACCAACTGGCAGTTTAGTCCCATCATCTTCCTGAGCAGTACGGCTCCGATTCCTATGTCACCAGCATCGATGGCAACTTTGAAGGTTTCAAACGTTTGGAGCAGCTAAAACTGGTGCATGGTAACTATTGCTTTTAAAGGTCACATGCCTCCTGGCATTGTTCTGTCCACCGAAATTGTTTTTTGCTTTTTTAATCATTCAAAGAGCTCTGCCAACTGTACCATGTGATCTTTACAGGATTTAAAGATCACTACATTATCAAAATAGACTGCATAGTTTGTTAACCCAGCTACAAGTTTGTTCGTGGGTCTTGGAATGTCTTGGGTGCATTCTTCATTCCAAAGCACATGACTTTGAGTTGATGTAGCCCATGTACAACAGCGCTAGTCATCCCCATCTGATTCCTATATGAGTCCTTATGGCAGTAACAAACATTTCAACTGCGTTCTTTTGCTCCTGAGACAGTTTTCTCACCTATCCTATTTGAGGTTTTTTTTTAACATTTTGAATGGAAATTAATCGAGCATCTGGCAGCAGCAATTCATTTATAATTGACATAGGAGATTCCAGCCGCCTCTGGGTGAGAATGTCTTTTAGAGAATTTTTCGTTGTATTTCCCGTCCGCACGAATATGTGTAAATGTTCCTTTTCTCCTGGCATCCAGGTCTGTCCACGCTGTTCCTCCTGCAACTGAAGTCTTCCGGGACCTCTCAGTCTGCCTCTTTGTTTATGCGGTATTTGTTTCAATGGGAAATGAGCCTGCCCTTGGAGTATAGGGATGGCAGTGCTAATTGGGCCTGGGAACTTCCTGTGAAGGCTGGTTGTGTAGTGTATTCTCTGGTCTGGGAGTAGCTTGGCCATGTCTGGTTTCTTTGGCCTGTTTGGCCAAGACTGAGGCATTTTGGGTGTGTTCTGTGTTCGCAGGTTTGATCTGTGTTTTGCTGACTTGTTTTCTTATGGGTTTTGCTGGAGATGGGTACCAGATCTTTCTCCCACAGACTACCAGAACATCTCCGTAATCTTCCCTGCCTGGTCCTCCCTTGATTGATCAACTCAACATCCAACCTGTAAGCAGCCTGGAACATAGCAACAACTTGCTCTGTCTTTCAAAGATTAATTGAGTTGTTACCTTCCACGCCTGTTAAACATGAGCATTAGCTTTTCCATAACTTCTCCTCCTCTGGAATTCTGAGCACTTGGAAGAAATGCAATATCATTGTTTTCCATAACTCCTCCTCCCTGAATCTGGGAAAGGTCCAATGTCCAGCAACAATTTAAAAGTGTCTTCTGGCAGTTTTGAAAGGTCTTTTTTTCCATAACTCCTCCTCCCCTGCAATTCGAGTGAGTACATTGCCTCCTTGTAAATTGTGTTCTTCCTAAACCTCCCTGGTTGAAGATTGCTGTTCAGAAAGCATTCCTACAGGTTGAGGTTTTATACAAAGTGATGTTCTATTTTAGAACACTATATTTTTGAACCAAATATCCTACCTGATAAAGATTTTCAATCTGAAAATTCAGGATGCACTATGTTTTGGATTTGGCAAGGCATAAATGTCACTGAATGGAAGTCATCAGGCTGACTTGGATCAATTGTTAATGGCTTCATGTCCAATTGATGATGATAACATTACAGATTCCCCACAGTAACCCAGATTGGGACAGTGTCATTGAGCTTGAATTAACCCTAGTGACTAACATGCAGTTGGGGAATTGTGGGTCTGTAATGTGGTGAAAGATTTTGTGAAGTTATTGCAATAACGTTCTCAATTATTCCCTTTCCCCAAGCTGACACTGCAACCTGTCAGACAAAAGGTTAGAGTGAGGTTTATTGTCACACGTACTTGAATGCAGTGAAAGGTTTACTAAGTCACCACTTTAGATACCATCTTACAAAAGGTACTGTTAAGACGGATCTCGAGGGTCCCGTCTTTGCGTATTCGTTTAGGAGGAGAGACAGAGACTTTACCATTCGGCTCAGGCAAACGTTTATTACAGAATTTTGACTGGTAGAAGATACAACGAATTGTACAGCATGAATTCGTTGGAGAAGGCGTTCTGTCTTCCTCTCTGGATCTGGTGCAGTTATACTTCGCGCTTCCTCGAGTTCCCGGTCAGGTTCCCCTCGTTCGGTTCTCCCATTGGTCTGTTCACCTGTCTGTGAAGGGATCAGTGTCTCTATTGGTTGCACCGAGATACCTGTCCAGCTCCTGCTGTGCTGGACAATGGGCAGGCATCCTGGGCTCGGCAGTTTCCGATCTTACAATTCAATAGTCCATTGTTTGGAAGAGTCTCCTCATTGCTATGCGTCTGACAGTCTAGACGTTTTCAATAGTTTTGCATTTGGGACACATTGGAGATGCTCCTGCCTTAAATTTTGCCAGTCGAGCCGGAGCTATATGGGCCCTATGAAGTATCTTTAGTTGGATAGCCTGAGTTCTGTTACAGATAGCAATTCTTCTAGCATTTTCCCAAATGTCATTCCACATATCCTCAGAGATTTCTAGCCCCAAGTCCTGCTCCCATGTTTTAAGCAGGTCATCCATGTCTCCTGAAACTCCAGCATGTAGCAAATGGTATATAGTACTAACGGAGGATGCCCCCGCTGGTCGTAAGACATTACGTTCTCTGTCTGATTTATAAAGACTATTAATGTAGTCTTCCTCTGTATATAATCTCGAACTTGGAACTATCGAAAGAGATCCCCATTAGGTATTCCGAATTTCAGATGCAGCTGCTCAAAGGACATCAGGATCCCATCTTTAAATAGGTCCCCTAAGCATGAGATGCCCCTGGATCTCCAGAGTTTAAAGGTGGCATCTGTAGTCCCCGGTTGGAATCCCCATGCGCCTACTATTGGTGCATGGGGGGATGTTTTATGTGAGTTACCCTCATTTTGCCGCATTATATTCCAGGCCTTAATTGTGTTAATATTATGGGATTTTTACAGTGGTCTGTAATGATTTTCCTCTTATCTGAAAATAAACGGTTAATAAGTGGGTATTTTACTTGGGAGGCTTCGATATCCAGCCAAATTGATTGTGGATCAGATGAAACCCAATCAGCTATGTAACTTAGGAAGCTTAACTGATATTTCCTAAAGTCTGGGAAGTCCAGTCCACCCCTTGCCTGTGGAAGCTGTAGCTTCTTCAGCTTAATAAGGGGCCGTCGGTGGTTCCAAATATAGGAGCCCAACCAGCCATATAATTTACGTAGGGCTAGCCTTGGCAGCATCAGCGGGAGCATTCTCATAGGATATAAGAGACGGGGCAGAACATTCATTTTAATTAATGCTATTCTCCCTAGCCAGGAAATCGGAAGGTCTCCATCGCTGGAGGTCCTGCCTTATCCTTTCCATTAATTGTACAAAATTAGCCCTATACAGCTGATCAAATACTGGCGTGATAAAAATACCTAAATATAAGAAGCCCTCCAGGGACCAACGGAAGGGAAAAGGGGATCCGTCCATTAAGTGGGGTATCATAGCCAGACCACCCATTGGCATGGCTTCCGATTTTGAAAAATTAATTTTATAGCCTGAGAATGCACTAAATGTATTAATAACTTGAATTAGACGAGGCACTGACATTAAAGGATTACTGAGGAATAAGAGAACGTCATCTGCATAGAGGGTAATTTTGTGTTTACCTGTACCAATCCTCGGGGCCGTTATATTAGGATCAGTCCGGATGGCTTCTGCTAATGGTTCGATTATCAGTGTAAACAACAATGGTGAGAGGACATCCTTGACGACAGCCCCTACCCACACTGAAGCCATCCGATCTTAACCCATTAGTAATAACAGCTGCTTTGGGGTCATTATACAATGTTGAAACCCATTTGGTAAACACCTGTCCAACGCCAAACCTTTCCAATGTGTAAAATAAATATGACCATTCAACCCTATCGAATGCCTTTTCCGCATCCAATGAAATTACTACTCCTGGTATCTTTCCCTGATGACAGGCTTGGATCATATTCAAGACCCTTCTGATATTATTGGATGATCTGCGGCCCTTAATAAATCCCGTCTGGTCCTCCTTTATAATATATGGCAGTACCCTTTCTAGTCTTAGTGCTAATATTTTTGAGAGAATTTTAAAGTCTACATTTAGTAAGGATATTGGTCTGTAAGATGCACAATCTTCTGGGTCTTTTCCTTTTTTTGAGGATAAGAGAAATATTTGCTTCTTTCAGCGTGGGCGGGAGACAGACCTGACTATGCGCAAAATTATACATATCCATAAGTGGGTCAACCAATATTCCTGTAAATTCTTCATAGAATTCAGCTTGAAAACCATCCGGGCCCGGTGCTTTTCCGCTCTGAAGTTGCCTAATTGCCTCAAGTATTTCTTGGACTGTTAAAGGGGTATTTAGGGCCGACACCTGTTCCGGAGTCAGGCCCGGGAAGGTCAAATTTTTTAAAAAATGACTGCATCCTCCTAATCCTATCTTCACAATCCTGCGATCTATATAGTTCAGAATAAAATTCTTTAAAGGTCGCATTGATCTTTATATGATCATGAGTCAGGGTACCTGTACTTGATGGTCGGAGTAGTTTGAGGGGCTTTCTTTTTCTTTGCAAGAAATGCTAAGTATCTACCCGGTTTGTCGCCATATTCATATAATCTTTGTTTCGCAAATAATATTTCCCTTTTAGCCGTTTGAGTAAGCGCGGTGTTTAAAGCTGTCCTAAGAGCTGTAATCCTCTGCAATTTTGTGATAGAAGGTCTATCAGCGTATGCTGTTTCGGCTGCTTTTAGGCGAGCTTCGAGCAGACGCTGTTGCTCTCCCTTCATTTTCCTCTGGGTCGCTGAATAGGAGATGATCAAACCTCGTGCATAAGCTTTGATGGTCTCTCACATCATTGACGGATTGCTAGCCGTACCAGTATTAATTTCTAAAAAAGTTTTAAGTTCTTGGGAGAAGTACTTTAAAAATTTGCTATCTTTTATCAGGAAGGGGTCCATACGCCAATGCCGAGCGGATGTCCCATTGTTCTTTACCTTAGTTTCCATGGTCAGAGATTGCTATAGTACCTATTTTACAGGTTGCTATAGAATTTAGAAAAATCGATGGGGCAAAAAACATATCAATTCTTGTGTGACATTTATGTGGATTAGAGTAGAAAGAAAAATCTCTGCCCTGTGGATGGAGACATCTCCATACATCTACCAATCCTAATTCTTTATTCAGGTCTGCCAGTTGTCTAGATCTGGGAGATACTCCGGCACTCTTGGGAATCCTGTCTATTTCCGGATCCATAATACAATTAAAGTCTCCCCCTATAATTGTATGACGGGCACCAAAGGCCATCAGTTTTGAAAAAGCTTCCGTTATGAATTTAAAGGGGTGTGCCGGGGGGCAGTATACATTTAAGATCCCATATTCCTCTCCATTTATGAGGGCTTTAATCAAAATATATCGTCCAGATTCGTCTTTTATCTGATTTAGAATTTTCAAAGGGAAGTTCTTCCGGACAAGGATAACGACTCCCCTGCTTTTTGAATTAAAAGAGGAAAAAAAGGCCTGATCAAATCCACCCTGTCGTAATTTTAAGTGTTCTTTATCCGACAGGTGTGTCTCCTGTAGGAGAGCTATATCAACTCTCCTTAAGATTTGATAATATTTTCTTCCTTTTAACTGGCGAATTACTCCCCCTGACATTCCAGGTGCACCACTTAACCGACTGTTCAGCCATAATCATCTGGACAGATCCGAGACCCCTCGGGAGGGGAAACCCTATCTAGAACATCCCGAGCATGGAGCATACAAGATTTACAAAAGTAATGACTCTCTGATACACTCAAAACAATATAACAAAAAACTCTTTCTAAGTATAAAAGATATAAAACATTCCGAATTGGAGATTTTCTCCCTTGTTCCCAGGGAGCGTCACTTCCTCTCCCACAGTCCATCTTACCCTCTTCCAACCAGTGCCCCACCCTTGACCCAGGTGTTCCTCAATAAAATGAGGAGAATTCAAATATAATATAAAGCTAGAGTTAACAGTGAACACCCCACCCACACCCACATCTAAATATATTTGGGAATATTAATACCATATATAACCATAAGATTACAATCTCAACATGTAATACTTAAATATAATACCACAAAATAACAGGGGAAAGAAAAACAACCCCGCTCCTAAAAACAGAAGTAAAATAGAATAAGGTAACCACCTCTCCCCATCAACATTAACCAAACGCCCCAACATATATATATACATACACACAGGGGGAAAGATAAGAAAAGATGAAGGGATGTAAACCAAAATAATGGGAAAGGCAGACCAGCATCCACAATCTCTTACAGTTTATTTAAGAGAGTCTAAGAATTCCTTAGCCTTCTCCGGTGATCCGAAGTTATGTATGGATCCTTCGTGGCTAAGGCGTAGCGTCGCTGGATATCGTAAGGAGTACTGAATATTTAAGTCCCTTAAACGCTTCTTCACCTCATCGAATGCCTTCCTCTTTCGGACCAAAGCTGGGGAGAAGTCCTGGAACAGCATGATCCTGGATCCTTTGTGGGTCATAGCTTGGGGATCTTTTCCCAGATTTCTTGAGGCTTCCAGGAGCATCTGCCTCTCCCTATAGCTCTGCAGCTGGAACAAGACCGGGCGTGGGCGCTGGGTTGAGCCGGGCCCACGTACTGTGACCCGGTAGGCCCATTCTACCCTTACCTGGCCTGATCCATTATGCAGATTTAAAAGTTGTGGCAGCCAATGCTCTAAGAATGCTGTCAGCTGACCTCCCTCTTCCTGCTCGGGCAGATCCAACAACCGAATATTTTTTCTACGACATCGATTTTCGAGGTCATCAATGTGGTTTTCTAGGTTTTGGACTCGATTCTCGAGAAAACGGATGTGGTCGACTGTTGATTTTATCGCAGTCTCTGAGGCTGCGGCCTTCGACTCCACCTCTCTGACTCGGCACTCCAATTCCTGAATGTCTCTGCCCTGCTTCTGCAGCTCGGCTGATAGTGCTTCTCTGCTCTGCCGAGACTCATCGATAAAAGCATCAATCTTCGCCTCCCACCTGGCAAACATCTCCTCAAAGCTCATCTTCATTGGTAATTCTCCTCAAGTAGCTGAAGACACCTTTGTTGCAGCTGAAGAGGGAGAGGGTGGGGGAGGGGTTCCTGCTTTCTTAGAGCCGCCTGTTCCCTTCCCTTTACTCATTTTCCAGCTAGTATTAGACTATTTAAATGTACTAATAGGTAACTATTTAAGGTTAACAACTATTATAAATGGTTTAGTGAGTGTGGTGGTGGTGGATAGCCCACTTTGCCCAAGTTTTGGGTAGAGCACTGTGGACTCAGTCTTGCTGGGTCGCCGCCATCTTGGATCCCCCAGGTATTATCATTTAACATAAGTTCCGATGGAGTTTTACGTCAGCAAAAGACATTAACAAGTACTTTATCGATTTAAGTGTTGTATTGGTGCAATTTACACTATCCGATAGTTACCGGTTTCCTTTATTAGCAATGAGTTCTTAATCAGGATGGTCTGAAACTGACTGACATGATCTAATCACTGAGGAATGTGGCCTCAGGCAGGCAGTCCTGCAGTTGCTGGGTTTATCCCACATGGCTGTGGTTTAGCTGTTACCTGACAGTCTGTTCTAGTAATGATGCTCCCCTCCCTAGCCCCAGTGTGGGTACCCCGATAACAGATTATCCCCAACATTCCCTCCCTTGGCCTCGAAAGAGGCCACACACCCCCTATTCCGTAAGGAACGCAACACCACGAGGCGACCGGTGTTAGGTGTTGCATCGACCAGACTCACCGGTTCTAGGGAGACAGTAATGTGGGGATGAAGGGTGCCCTGGAAAACGCGCCGCTACACAATTAACAAACAGTCAACACTGCATGCTAATCGAAGGCAATAGATGAAGCAATTCAGGCAGTTTCTGCAGAAATGACGAAAACACAGAATTAATCAAGCATTGCAACAAGACATTCAGAGCTGGCGAAATGTACGCGAGTACGTAACGGACGCGAGAGATTCGGAGTGGAGGAATTAGAATGAGTAAGCTGTTCGCTGAACGCAAGTCTGTAGTCCAAAGAGCTGCCAAGTGTAAATATGTGTTGTAAATTGGGAAAGGGAATAGGAATAGCCCGGTACCAGCAGTTAGGTACCTGCTAGTGATCAGAAACCCAGTGAGAACCTGTACTGTGCCCCGGTGGTCCTGTAGATCAGTATGCTCCAGAGAGCAGCAGTGCTGTCCAATCGTCCGACAGGGATGCAAGCGGCCAGAGATCTCATTGAATGGTCAGGAACGTAGGCCACCCGTTCCGATGTCAATGCGCGACTGTGCCTGTGTTAGGTTGTCCCTCGCTCGAGGGATCTTACCCGTCATTGGCTAACCAGTCGTGCTGCATTGAGTAATAGATACTGCCATCCGTTTCACCGCCCCAAGGACAGACGTGGGCAGCTCAGTAGCATGGTCAGTGGCCTCAGAGTGGCTGAGGCCAGTCAGGAATACTGGACAGTCCGCAAAGGCCGCTTGCGAGAACAGCAGTGTCTCGATTCCCAGGGCACACAGTACATCTCCCCCACCCGCTGTTATGAAAGGATCAATTCCCATATCCCCAATTTAAACGGGCAAAATAAATAAGTAGGGGCTCTTTGGACAGGCAGGCTACATTCAGTGTACATGAAGATGAAAAGTTAGTCATGAGTACAACAGGATCAGATGAATTCAAAAGAAAGCGTTTGAGAGAGCTGACACGCACCGGAGAGATAGCATCTACTACGCCCGAACCCCGAGCTCATGCAAAGGCGGTAGTAGACCAATGGAGAGACTAACTGGCAGGTCCCCCGTCGCCTGCCCTCAATGCAACCAGCCGCAAGCAAAAAAACCCCCCCCTACGGCTCATGAATGGGAGCGAGCTTACAGCATGTATTCCATATGCCCTTTTCTGTTCGTAGGAGATCACACGCAGGCTGTCGTGTACGCAGAGTTGGTGGCGGCACCGGCTTCTGGTGAAATTCAGCGTATGGGGGTTTCAGTTGAAAAGTAATGATACCATATTACCTTTAAACCAGCGAGATTGGGCTGTATGAATGCAGTGAAAAGGAGTCCCCGCATCACCAGGGTGATATCTGGCGGGGACAGTCAGGAACCATCTGACTACTATGGGAAATAAAGTATTGTGTTGAATAACATAATATAAGGAGAGGTGATAGGGGTCTTTGGGGGTGGTAAGTCTGGGAGGCCGGAATGGACGGGAGTCAGTCCTCAAATTCTCCAGTCAATACTTCTGGACATGAGGTCTGTGCTCATGTGGAATGTCAAATGCAATCAGTAAGAGTGAACTCAACCATCTGTGTAAGAGGAATGGGGGCAGATATAAAAAAGACAATGGTGAAAATAATGAAGGTAGTCTGCGACCCTTAACCTTTCTTATGAGTTGCGGACCTGTACGTGGCAGTATTTCAATGAAAAATATCCGCCAAAAGGAGTCACATAAAAATGGAGTGAACTCTGAGTTAGAAGGAGTGGTTTTATGTAAGGGAAAAGGTACAACCTTGCACAAAGGAAGCCAGAGGAATTTGTGATCTCCAATCAGAAAAAGGCCCCCGACCACGGGCTGCCACAAAAGGCAATCGAGGTAGGGGTAAACATTACACTGTAGGTGTTTCGTGTTTGTCGAATTACGAAGAGTCAGAAGAAAAAATGTAAAAACGCAACCACGCCACTGGTTCAGTGTCGGGGAGGTAATTGCGGGGGAGCAGTCACGCAAAAGATACCAAGTAGCAGTATTCCTTAATCTGAAAAAGTTAAAATCAAACGTGCGCAGACTGCCGAAGACACTTAGCAGGATAACCCGCGCCCAATTGAGCATCAGCACTATACGGGGCAGATTAAAGTCGAGATAATGATAAAAATGCAAGATAGTACGAGTTGCAGTTATGACTCGGTACGAATGTGAACTAGCAGCTGCAGGAGTACAAACGTCTGCATGCATGTTAAATACGCAATGTTGAAGAGTAAAAATATTCGGCCAAGAGTTTTGTCGAAAAAATAGGGTAACTCCCTCGAGAGGGAAGTGGGATTGGTAATAGTGAGAAGGGAACCACAGTAGACTGCATAGGGGAAGGCCTACGGTACGCTTTGATACTGCGCGGTAAGGGGCGCAAGTAATTTCGATTTGCACCCCGGGGAACTGCCCGTGCTCGGGGCACACAACCAATGGGGTTGTCGTAGGACAATCGTTTGAGTCACCCATGGAGACCGTTTAGGATAAGGGTCATTAATGTGGAAATGATGAGGATCCCCATCAACTCTGTGGCAACAGGACAGTAGAGCAGGTAAATTTTCACCGTGTGGTTAGGGAAGACAGCGCAGGAGATCCCCCTAACCCCTCAGGGCGTGCAGCGTAAGCCTCAAGGTGATCGGGACCCTGTCTAGGGGGGGGGGGGGATTGTCACCCCCAGACACTTGGGTATGATATTGGAGCGAACTGCGACTGTGATTCAGAAAGTATGGGTAACATCAGAAAAAGGCACCTACACAAGGGATAAAGACAAATGTAGACAAAAAGGAGGTTGAATCACCAAGTAAAGGGTACAATCCTATCCTGATGGCTATTTGCCCGCTCGCAGCGGAGTCCATGATAAACAAGGTGGATCTCTTTAGATAAGGCTGAATGAAGAGTTTAGACAGCGAAATAAAGTACAAGAAGAGCAAAGATATCAGTGAAATGGACCCATGTCGGGCCGTGTCAAGGTGGGGCTGCATGTTCCCATCTCAGTCTTCACCTCCCCGCGAGGTCCCGTCTCATCGAGTGATTTTAGGGATATATTAGGTTGTGCTGACCTGGAGCAATGAGAGAAGTGGTGCGTGTAGTGGCCTGTGTGTTTCCAGCCAGCTCTGTATAAGATATGATGCTGATTATGGAGAGGGGGCCTTTCTCACCGGGACCCTGATGAGTAAAGCAAAACTCTGGGCAATTAGGAGATTTGCGGTGGAACGAAGTTGGACTGTTTGCCTGAGGGGGCTTGTTTCCCTGAATGAGGTACAGAACGAGAGGTGCAAGTACAATCCTTGTATATGCAAGAACCTGCTTGTGTGAGGGGCCGTGTGCCCTAGCCGAAAGAGTGTGTGCAGGTGCTGCGGGCATGTTGGAAAGGAGAGAGAGAGAGAGAGAAAATTACAAAAGGCTAGTCAAAGAGGTCAGGACAGAAATTGTCTGTGTAGCACTTTCCTCCGTTTTAATACTTGAGGATTTGATCAGTTTGAGGGAAGTAACAGCCTTTAAAAGATACCCCGGGAAAAGGATCATAAAGGAACCTGGTGACCCTGCTGTTCTCAGCGCGAACGTGCGCCTTGCAAAAGATATGAACAGATGAAGTGGAGAGGACTACTCGCAGTTGAAGAGACTGAAGGAGCTGGGCAGCGATCCCTGTGGGAGGCGATTGTATGTGTAATGCCTTCAAGCAAAAAGCGACGGCAAATTGCTGTCGACACTGTAGGTGCAGTGGAGGGCAAAAGAGAGTATTGGCCAGGAGTGTAACAGAGGAAAATGTTAGGCCGGCGTGAGCGCCCACAGTGCAACAGAGGGGTCGGGAACCTTCAAGTTTGCAGTGGCGGTGGCCCCATTTATTATTTGGAGATGGCGTGACGAATCCTGGTAGCAAACCTCGGGGAGCATGAGACTTTGGAAAGAAGATGGGGCGCAGAGCACGGCAGTAGAAGCATAGTGAGTGAAATGCCCTAATGGAGAGATGAGGCCAGAAGATGAGTTACTGTGTCCTGGTAGAAAACCTCAGGGAGCTTAAAACCTTAAAAAGAGATGGAGCGTAGGGATCAGCGGATCCTCAATTCAGTGAGAACCAGGTGAATTCAATGCAGGCTGAATGAAAGACAGAACTAAGACGACCTCAGATCCGGCGGTGAACATAAAGTATGTGGGTTTGGGAGAAACTATGAAGGGGCGTGCCTTTGGCTTGATGAATGGGGAGCGGGGGTGTAGGATAGGGCAGTACATACGGTAAGAGGAGTCTGTATGAAATTTCAATGGGAAGATTTGATATTGACTGGCAGTTACAGGCTGCATGTTCAAATCATTAGAGAATGTAGCTTCAGACAGGTAGACTGGCTGGCAGCTTCACCCCACATGGCTGCCAATACTCATTCAGGGACTGGAAATGGCAGTGTCTGTTGCAGCAATAGCTCAACCTTCCCTAGCCTCAAACTTTAGGAGGAGGACAAGTAATAGTACGAAATGAGTGCGCATATACTCGTAAAAAATGAAAGGCTGCGCATGTGATTGTAATGAAAGTACATTTTCTAGTCGTCGTCACACGATCAGCGGCTAAGGCCTCGCAGGTGATATTCCCTTCTATGACCTTGACCACAGGGGCTTGTAGGGTCGGCCCTTCGTAAGATGGTGTAATTTGGGCAATTGGCGCGGTGTGTGTTGTGGCCGGGGCCGTGGGGGATACAGGGGGACCAGGTGGCCCTGATTGGGGACAACTGCAAGGGGCGGCGGACTGAGTTTGTGCCCCTGTGTGTGGGCTGTTCGTAGAACAGAGGGTGTGTGGTGGGGAAGGGGGCAAAATGGGGTCTGGTTGAGAACCCACTCCGCGTTATACTCCGGTAGGGGGTCGTGCG
Source organism: Hemiscyllium ocellatum (assembly GCF_020745735.1). Lineage (NCBI taxonomy): Eukaryota > Metazoa > Chordata > Chondrichthyes > Orectolobiformes > Hemiscylliidae > Hemiscyllium > Hemiscyllium ocellatum. The sequence goes on from NC_083414.1 coordinate 66,137,256, forward strand.
TGCTCTTAGTAGGTGTTTCGGCGGGCGGGGCTGGCAAATGGGTCAGAAACCTTACTAAGAGCTCCCGTAGGTAGACAGAGTCGTCATCTGCCTTAGCAGAAGGCTTTGATAGATTAAATGAGCGCCCATAATACTTTAGCGGAAGAAAAATCTGTGGGCTTGGGAGAAAAGATAAGAATGGGTGCGTGAGAAGGGGCATTAAAAATTGGAGGGCATAGACGGAAAAATGAACAAGTGGTCCCCTCTCGTGTTGTACAATCTGTGAACGTGAGGGGAAAAAGATGGCCTAAGCACCCATGTCGGCGGACAAAAAGATGAGTGAGTGGTCGCGTGGAAGAGAGATGAATGAGCTGGGCGAAGCACTCGACTGTGTGCTGAGTTGCAGATCCTGGTCGGAGGCCTGAGACCTGTGACCAGTGGGAGAAAAAGAGAGAGAGGCAAAAATAAGTGAGCTGGGGGATATTTGGGCATTAAGACGGCCAAACACTGGTTATACAAAACATTGTAAAAAGGGCGAGTAGTGGTGGCCAGTGTGCCACAGTATGGCAATGCGCATGTTGTTCGGTATATTGTATTTAAAAGTAAAAAGGTACAACCTGTCAAAGAAGATGTAGTTAGAGGCATGATTCATATCAACATCACAATAATTGAAGAAGACCTTTCCATCGGGCAGTCCCATGGACCAGGGCAATGACGCTTGAGAGACCCATCGGTGTAGTGGTGGCGCGGCAGTTGACCTGTTAGGGTCTGTTAAGACGGGCTACCGTCCCCGTGTTCGTTTGAAGGAGAGAAACACTGGATCTGATTCAAAATATAAGCTGTTTTAATGAGAGAGAGCCGTACACAAATACAGTGAGGTTTTCAGCTCATTGGAGAAGGCGCCTTCTAACTATATTTCTCTTTGTCTAGCTCTTTTAGCCCCTTGCATTTCAATGCTACATCCTTATTTGGTAAGATGCGGTATACAGGTATGGCATTGGTCCTGAGCTGATAACATTCTGTTACCTCAGTTTGAGCTACATGCATTTTAACACGGTTCCAATGTCCTGTTATCTTTTCACCCTCCCTGGGGCCTCTTCAGGCTATGCCATCAGCTTTTCGGTCTGCTCCTAGTGTAACATAATGGTCTACTGCTGCCTAGTTTAGCTAACAATTTCCAGACTTGCTAATACTACCTTACGTGAGCACTACCTAACAATAAAGTTTCTTAACACAACCTAACTTTAATAATGGATCCCAACACTCCCTCCCTTGGCCTCGAAAGAGGCCACACAAAATACAGCAGTTCGCGCGCAGCAGTCAGGACCCGGACGGTCGGTGAGCGCCCCTCCATCGCTCCTTTGCAAGACCGACCAATTAGCTAAACCTGGCTTGTCTGACTCTAGAGAGACATAGTTATAGGGGATAGGAGTCCCTAAGCAGCATACAACCTCACAAAGCAATCCGCGTCCCAAAAAATCCCTACTCTAGGCGCCTCTCCAGTTCGCATACAATCGTTAAGGCAGGAGAAGCAGTGAAATAATACATAACAGACATAAGCACTCAAAAGTCGTAAACATCTACAAAAAGCCATCTCAAAACCAACAAAACAATTACTGAGTATGATAACAAAAGCGAAGAGAACCAGAGGAAAACACAAAGTGGATGAGTTAGGACGCCTGCAGAATGGAGGTCTGCTGTCCAAAGAACACCCAATTGTACAACCTCCCAGTAAAATCGGCCATGTTATACCATGACATCTTAAAATAAATTTTCAAACTACTGACATAGTGTCAAATCTTTTTTGTAATAGGATTCAATGAGCTCTCCTTCCTTCCCAAAGGTTTGTTGTTAAGTCGGTTCTGGAAGATGCCACAAAACTGGCATTTTCCTTTGTCAAAAATACAGTGAATACAATGTCAAACTGCTGGGTCCACGATTTTCCTTATATCAAGCTGCTTTGCAAGCCAGAAACTTGACCAGATTCCCGACACGGATACAAAAGCCAGGCATCTGTTAAAACCACATGACCACAGGCCATTATTCTGAAGGTCAATGCATGACTGTGCCTGTCTTAGGTTGTCCCTCGCTCAAGGAATCTTGCCCGTCATTGGCTAACCAGTCACCTTCACTTGACCAATAAAAACCCACATCCATTTTACAGCTGTCAAGTACGGACACGGGCAGTGGTAACTGGCTTATCATTGTGAACAGTGGCCGTCGAGAACAATCGAAGCCATTTAGGAATACCAGATGATGGCTAGGAATCTCTTGAGTGAACACTAGTCTCTTGAGTCTCGAGGCATATAGCACTTCACAATCTCTAACTGCAGCATAAAAGCACAAATTTACCTGTTGTCAATTTGAACGGGAAAGAAAAAAAATACACAACTAGGGGGTCTCTGCACCTCAGCCCTCACATTCTGAGGCCTTAAATGGGAAGGATTAGAAATGAGAGATACAGTTATAAAGTAAAATCATAAGTTGTCCCGCGCTTCTCTCTCAGGCATATCTCCTCCATTCCCTCTGATAGCGATCCCGTAATCTTTCCTTGGGGTGCCCCCATCACAGGCTCCTCCAGCCCCGCTGCCTGGTATGCAGGTGGGGGGGTTATCCTTTCTCGTCAGGGCATGGTCAATCGTTCGTGTCACAAGCGTCCTGATACATGGTATACAACAACAACCACAGGTAATAAAGATAGCAACAGAGATGCATAAACCAAGGGCCAGCTGTCCCAGCACAGTTCCCCATCTACCGAATGTGCTATTCAGCCAATCTATGACTGGGTTTTTTAAACCCCTGACTGCTCAGAAATGATGCCAGTTGTTGTTCCCCTCCCTGTCGTTAGCAAAATCATAAGCGGAATGGCTCTTTCTTCCCTTTATAGATCAGGACACTCCCGCCCAAAATGCCCTATCTTTCCACAATAATGGCATCCTGCCTGTGGAGACCATCGTCTCAGCCCCTGTCGCTCAAACTCTCTATCAAATGCTCCTCCATGTCTCTCCCTACTCCCTTTCTTCTCTGCCCTACATGCTATCACTCGCTGCTCCGGTTGCTCACATTTGGCTGCATTCTTCTAATTACCTCATCAACCGCAGCTACCATCATTTACGCATTCTGCTCTTGTCACTCGCCCTTTCTCTCTTTACAAACACTTTCTGTGCCCCTCCTAACAATTCATTTAATGGATTTATCCCACTTCACCCTTCTATCTTCCGTATCTTTCCCTATCCAGTATCCCCATATAAGTCTCCTTTCTCCCGCAGTAGATAGTATATTCAAAATAGACATTAACTCAGCCCACAAATACAGACTGGGCCTCAAAAATAAATTAATTTGTTCTGACAATGCTATCAGATTCTCAACCAGGACCGTCATTTCCCTTTAAATGTTCCGACCTCCCCACTGGTGAGGGGGTCACACACAAACCCAATCTCCTTGTCCCCTACCAACACTTCCCGAAGGGGACAAGTCGTTATGTTCTTCCCTGTTTCTTTCTTTTAAGAAATTTTCCAATGTTCCTATCTTCCCATATGCTCAAACACCAATCATGCTTGACTAACTTTAAGGCCTGTTCCTAACTTGTAGACATATTTATATATTTACGTCCATTTATTCAGTGTTTAATATTTAAAATGTAAAATGCATACAGTTCCCAATTTTGAAATCCACTGGGCTTTCTCTTGGGGACTCACTTGTGTCACTTCTGTGCGCCTACTGCAGCCCTGCTTAGGGCATTGAGCTCCATTGCAGCCGATGGATTGAGTTCAAGAGACTGGGATCTAGGCCTAGTGAAGCCAGGAGACTTTAATCCCAGCCCCACTACTGCTGATGATCCTCTGGCTTGCTCACTGTCCGAAAATAAGAGCAATGGGGAGAGAGGGTCTAGAAGCCTAACACTCTGCCATCCCTGCACTGGTTACTCTTGGAGGGTTACATATTAGGTTAAAGAGATGTTAGCGCGGATGAAATGATATCGGTCCGAGCCCAGAGTGCGGTTCAACAATCAGTAACGTTTATTGATACAGTAACACCAGCGGAGACCAACCAAGGTCTGAATCTCGGCTGTCCTGCTGTTCCCACGCGCTGCTACACATTATATACCTTTCTTTGTCAGGATGTGAGGATTTTGAGTATGAATGGGATGATAGTTCCCCATCATCGCTGGGGTAGGTGCAAATGATGGGGTTTCCTGCCGTCCCGGGAGAGTTAGTGTACACACAATAGGGTGCTAATTGGATTTATGTAAATGGGTCCGGATGCCAACTGCTTGCCTCTCTCTGAGGGCTGGAGGCTAGCACCCCCGTTTGTTCCCTTGGGGGGCTGGTGTGTATTAGTCTGTTTGTTCCTGTCTGGTGGATGCCTGTCCTTTTTTGTGTCAGGATGATTCTGTATTGATGAATATGTTTGTGTTTCAGTCAGTCTCTTGATTAGGAGATGGGTTTCTATATTAATTAGCTCCGGAGTTTCAGTCTGAGTCATGGTTAGTGTCTGGCCTAGTGTGGATTTGATCTGTCCTCTGGCTCCCATCTCCCGGTCACGTGGGCGGACCGGCAGCTGCTGAGTTCTGTGGGTTTAAGCTGCAGCTGCCGTTTAAAACACAAAATGAATTCCTATAGTTTTACCGATGTAGGTATAGTCCTGTGGCAAATGGCGGGGCGGCTCTGATGCCCGCTTGCAGAGGGAAAAGTGCTGAGGTATGTGGCGGGTCTCAGGATTTTAATCTGAGCAGTTCACCAGGAGTTGTATAACAAAACAGCTCAATCCTTGGAATTAGTTCCTGAGTTGTGTTGGGTGGTCTTCCCATGGTACTCTACCAACCAGTCACTGATGATGTGGCTTCTTGATGAAATAGTCATCCAGTCAACCTTCACTGCTCACCAATCACCATTGACCTGTTTTTCTGCTTTGAGCAGTGTGCCTGTGGTTCCTTACCTATTGGGTACTCAAGATGGCTGCTCACCGGAAGCAATAGTTCCTCCGACTTCACTGCTGCAGCTCTAATCATTGACTTGTCTGAGGTCTGCAGGGTCTGGCTTTCCAAGTCTGGTCCCTTGTTATTCCCTCTAGATTATCATTTCTCTTGTTGATTCTTTTGTGCCTGCAATGAGCTCATAGGGTTAAACTCCCTCTAAGCTTTGTTTGGCTTTCTGCAGCACGGTTGGTGACCGATTGGTGCCGGTTCCTGTCATTCCTAAGAATCGATTGCCCAGTGGAGGAGCAGGGATTCCCACTTGACTTTGATAAAATGATTTTGTTTAGCTGTGTTGAGTTTTATCATAATTAATATTAGAAGTTGTTACAAAAGAGAATAGTGTTATACGAACTTGTGTGACTTAAGCACATCAGAAATTAAAGTCGGTCTGGGAAGTTCTCCACCTATTCATTTTCCCTTGCTTGGAATTATGGGTATTGAATTAATAAAGTTAGCAAAACTGCAGACATTTAACTTGCTCTCAAACCACGAACTTGCAGTAGTTGGTATTAAAATACTGATTACCTGATTTTGTTTCTTCTTTTCTAAATCATCATACAGTGATAACTTTTGTTGGGACGGACCCTCGGGGGTCGCCATGCCTCCTTGGAAGGAGAGACCACACCGGCTTCTTTAGTTTGGAGCGGAACACCGTTTATTTACAGAATCAAAACTGGCAAACTATACAACGAATTCTACAGCATGCAATTCGTTGGAGAAGGCGTTCTGTCTTCTCCTTCGGACCTGGCTCAATTATACTTCGCGCCGCCAGGAGTTCCTGGTCAGTTCTCCCTCGTTCGTCCCCCTCATTGGTCAGTACACCTGAGAGCGAGGGGGTCTGCACCTCTATTGGCCGCACCGAGGTGCCTGTCCAGCTCCCGCTGTGCCGGACAATGGTACAGCCATCCTGGGGTCGGCAGTTCCGACCCTGCAATCAATAGTCCATTGTTCAGAGTATCGATCTCATTACTATGTGTCTGACAGGCTAGGCGTTTTCCGTAACAGAGTCAATGGTTTTCCGCAAGCGAATTAACAATCATTATTATTTATCATGGGTTTCGATGGGAATCCGTTCTAGTAGGTACATTAACAGATGCTTTAACAATCATGTACTCCGATAGCACAATTCACACCGTTCGACAGTTACCGGTTCCTTTATTAGTCATGAGTTTCAATGGGGCAGTCTGATACTGGCTGACATGATCTAATCAGCGAGGAATGTTACTTCGGACAGGTAGCCCTGCAGTTGCTAGGTTCTCCCCCATGGCTGTGATTAACTGTTTGGGGACTGGAACTGGTAATGTCTGCTGTAGCAATAGTGCTACCCTCCCTAGCCCCACTCTAGGCAATCTGATGGTGTATTCTCCCCAACACTTTTAATAGAATCTTGTGATGTAGTTCCAGACTTTGAGAAACTATTTTTCCATAACTCCACCTCCTCTGAATATCTCCATCTTAAATCTACTCGTTAAATAGCTTTCTTCTGAATGCTTAAGTGAACGGGTGTACTGTTGTACTGAAGTCATTTGACCCTGTTATGAGGCCATAGGGTTAATCCTCTGGCTTTATTTGGCTTCCTATGGCACGGGAATGGTGACAATCTCTGGTTTCCATTCTATTGGCGCTGGTCTTACTACTGCCTGTGGCTTTTTTACCATTTTGCAATGTATGACCTGTGTAGCAAAAGTTTAACCACATTCTTATGCAGTCCAGGCCAATAGAAATGCTTTTGTATCTTTAGCCTGAGTGTTCCTCACAACTAGAGTATCTCCTACTGGTAATTAATGTGCTATCTGCAATACTTTCTGGTCTGTATACTACTAGCAACACAATCTGATGCAATTCTATCTGTTTCTCCTCTGTACTAACCTGCCATGGTTTCCATTTTTGTCTTGGGAATCATCATTTAAAGTAACCCTCTGGAATACAATCTGATGCCTTTTCTGCATATGCAACATGAAATAATATTGGTTTATCTCATCTTCCTATTGTAAGTCAGGACTAAATACCTGTTCTATTTCATCAAACGGAATGTCTGCTAACTGAATCTAACCCCCCCCCCTTGTCTTTGTCAAGCTACAACAAGAAAGAAACTAATGATTGTGAGATCTTGTTATTACACAGTCTGGACTAATTTCAAGGTATTTTTCTTACAATGTCTCCGTTCACTAGTTTTCCCTTGGCCGTTTCACTATAAGGGGTGTTACTCCTACTTGATCCTGCCAGGTTGTTTCCAAGAACAAACTATTCCTGGAACTGACACACTTCCATCTCTCCCATTGTCACTTCCCCAGTCTTGAGTGGACATTGTAAACCAATCTTGCACAGGAGAACGCTAAATCTCGGCCTGTCTACTTCACAGTTTTGGGTAACGTCAGTGAGTGTAAATACTTCCATCTCTCTCTAATAGAGACTGATTAGCTTCTGTATCTCTCCACATGGTAACGTTCATTTCTATTTTTCCTGAGTAAACTATAGCCACCGAGTTGAAGCCTTTGAGGAGATCAGGCAATATGTCACAATGCAGTCCTTCACTAGGTTGTGCACTGTTATGCAGCTCCTAGACTTCTTTTGGGATTTGCTTCACTACCGCCACTAATCCTACCGGTGGTAAAAGATGTTCCCAGTACCTTCCTTCAACCACCAGCACTGTGACTGACTGTGTCCCACCTTATCAGAGGCTTTTTACTGCCTCCTCTCTCCACCCATCTTGGGCTTTTTATTTTTCACCTGTGGTATTTCCTGTTTGTTCTTCAGTGAAGGATGTCCCCTTCTCCCGATTTCTATCCATCAATGAAATCCCTGCTGGAAGCTAAATTTCACCTTGTGCACCGTTGCATATTCATCTGCCGCACGGCTCACTTGTTGAACTTGCTGTTCATCCACAAGTTCGTTCTTTTGGAAGTGAGTTTTTAAACTCCATCAGAATAATCTCCTAAGAGCCTCCTATCTATCAAGGTTGCTATGTTGAATTCTTTTGAACTCATTGCACTTGCTACACAAGGGTTTTAGCTCCTACCTAGCAAAGAAACTGAGTTCACGAAGTGTATTTATTTAACAATATTAAACTATCATATGGTGGTTTTGATATTGTTAGTTTATATGTTGTACTTCAACTTAATTTTGGATGGTCATATACCAGTATCTGGTCTTGATTCACGTGGTGATGGTCCGGCCTTTCCACCGAGGTCCTGGGAGAGTGACTTCTCTTCCCGGTGGTCGGTCTTGAGTAACTGTGTCTGAGGGTAGTGTTGCAGCTATTCTTACAATTAGAAGTCTTCGTACCCTTTTGGGAAGGTCTTCAGTGTTGAGAAAAGTACTTAGTCTGAGACTTTGAGCCTTAATTCAAGAATATTTCATTTTTTTTTCACGAATACTGAGGCTACTACGGTCTCCACTGTCCCACAGCACACTCAGAAGTTGAACAGTCTACCTGTCTTTATACAAAGATACAAGCATCTTGGTTTGTTTTACTTTGATTATATGCCGCACTTAATGTTGAATACAATAAATCAAGATCGAGAAAAGCTCAGAGCAGCTACTCCCTTTGTTGCTTACCAGAAAGGACAGAAACTAATGAGCTTAATAGACTGTATATGTCATCAACCTCAGTCTTGATCTCAGCAGTATTTTTCCATACAGCTATTGTGAGAGTTGGAGTAATGATTCAAGATGTGCATAAGTATAAGGGGCAAGAAGGTGACCAAAAGAAAATGGCCGACGTATGAAATTGACTAACTTAGCTATAGCAGCAGCAACACATAGTAGATGGCTGAAGTAGTAAACAAGTTGCAGTTGTTTCGAAGCAAGACCACAAGGTCAGCAGAAGTCAGAAAACAAGCAGCTAGATAGATAGCAGAATAATGAAACCCCTTGACAGATAACAAACCAGACAATGGGCGACCTTACACATAGCAAAAACAAGTCCAGACAGCAAAACCACAAGGCCGAAAACGAACCTCGTGACTGATAACGAGGGACAAACGTTGAGAAACAACTTGAGGTGGACAATGGGTGGTTGTCAGCTGCCTGGGAAGATTGTAAACACTTGAGGGGGAAATGTGTCCAGCTGCACTTGCAAGATTGGGGTAAACAAGTAATGGAAAAGTACCGGTTGCTCGAGATTGAGAATCACCTGACTCAACAGGGGGTGGAGTTTAAGGGTATATCAGGGGATGCTTTGTAACGATCAGGGTCCCTTTCTTTGAGGGGTACCCAACTCTGCAGACTTGCTAATTGCTAATAAACTTTGTTTTCCTGAATTTGTCTTGAGCTGACTTTTTACGTCTAACAGCTGTGAGCCAGAGTGTGAGGTCACCTTTATCTTGGCCAAGTATCACATCCGTGCAAAAGTATATCAAATTCTTACTATTTCCACTAATGTCCACCAATAGATCGATCAGAGCTAAATCACCCTGATGGATCGGATGCTGACATGTTGATGGCAGGATGGTCCTTCGGCCTCCATTCTTGGAGGTGCTGGGTTCACACACAGGTTAGGTGGCCCGAAGGGTGTGAGGTGCCCAGTGTCTGGTAAGCAACTCGAGGTTTCTGCCACGCCCAGGACAATCATTCTGGTTGATTCCATTCAAGTGCATATTGTATTGTCAGCAGCTGCTGAGTCAATTGAATAATGTTTGTAGCTGCAGCGTGTTCATTTCAGTGTCTTTGAGTCTCAATTTCCCAGCCTACCTCATTTAGTGTCCCTTTTTCAACTTTCTCTTAAACCTGAATGTGAAATGTGACCCTGAAGACAATGAGACCAACTTCCATGTGGTGATTACATGATCATCCAGGTTCAAACTGGTAGATTAAAGTTAAGACATAGGAGAAAACACAAAATTCATAACGAAAAATAAAGCAAACATTACAAAACAGGAATGAAAGTGATCAAGGGTTGTTGAGTACAAATGGAACCAATAATCCAGAGAACATGGTGTGCAAACCATAGGATGAAACACTTTGAACAACATAATAAACAACCATTTATTAGATTGCTATAGTGTTTAAAAAAGCTTATGTAGAACTGAATTGAGTGAGATGTGTTACTCCTTCCAAAGTGAATCACTCTTTTCTGCATTAAATTTTATTTGCTTACCTCTCAGCCCAGCTCTGTAGCTTATCTATGTTCCTCTGTAACCTACAACATCCTTAGGTGCCACCCACAACTGGCTGAAGAACTGGCTAAATAAGGTGTGATGACCAAAATGAAAACCAAATGCCAACTCAGGCCAGTAAGAATGGACCCAAATGCATCAAAAAAGAGACTCCAATGATTGGTCCTGCTGGCTACATCGTAAAACACAATATAGCAACACTTGCAGATAGTTCTCAGATAATGCAGCAGGTGCGTGCTAGCAAAACCTTCTTTAAAAGAATCACCCTAAGAAATAACTGGTCCAATGGAAAAACTGGGGTTGGAGTACACCAAAAAAATACCATGATCTCTTAATCACCCAAAAGCCGTGAACACAGTATAGCACAGCCTGAGTGAATGTTTACATCATATTTATTAATGAAACGAATTAAGTTTAACAACATTGTTTTTTCCATGTGTTAATGCAGGAAGAGGGTAGTCGGCATCATTATCCACCCACAATTTTCTCACTAGGATGCTGCTTGCTAACATTCTTGTCACTACGCTCCTCTATTTTTGCAAGTTAAAAAAAAATCCTTGGGAGTAGATTGAGAGATGCAGGTACAAGAAGAAATTAGAAAGGCACGTGTGGTATGAATGCGAGTAACACAGTCCTACAGTAACTGTACAAGAATATCCTCTCCCAAGGGAGAGCAATGAACTTTAATTGGTTGAATATTTAAGATAAAGCTTCTCTATGTATAGTACTGTACTCCTCTAATGCTCTGATAGCTGACATGGGTGCATGCACAGAAGAAAACGTGCAAAACAATTGCCGCCGGAATCGCTTATTGTGAACAGAGGTAAGTGTCCTCAAAAATACCGATCCCCAATTCTTTAATCACGTTATAGCCAAGTTGTGCTGTTGTTGCATGCTTTATACAGGAATTACCTGCACTCGGCATGTACATTATAAACTGTATGTGCCTGCCTCCCCAATTCAATGACTAGGCAAGTTCTCTCATTCCTGCTGCAAATTGTAACTAAGTCAATTTTGTAACAAACCGCAGGAGTTCAATGCACTTGGTCAGTTTTATTCAGTTTGGATGCTCACTTTAAACTAGTTGATTTTACAAACCTTCACTTCTGTTCCACATTAAATACTCTTTAGTAAATGCTAGCTTCCCAACATAAGTGGCAAGTCACAGACATGTCAACTAAGTATTTCTTAAATATTTGAGAAATTTATAAAATTAGAACAATAAAGCAACAACATGAGTCTTGATTTTTTTAAAAAAAAGGAACATTACAAACCTCAGTCTTCTGTAAGAAAGGCTTCCTTTTATGGGTCACGGCTGCAGAAAAGTCCTGGAAGAACATGATGCTGAATGTTTGTTTGTAAATCAACCCCCTGTGGACCCTTACCCCTGCATTCTGGAAGCTTCCATTACTCTTAATCCATGCAGGATTAGAAACCCACGAGGACTGGATGGGAGTACTGAGCACCGCAACTTGTGAGCTCTGTTGACCTCCCAATGAAGAAGTTGCGGCTGCAAGTCATCAAAAAAAAACTGCTCGGAATCCATTCCCTTGACAATCGGATGAGCTGGAAACTCCTATCTCTGAGGTTGCTGATCTGCTCGGTTAAGGCCCAGACATGTTTGTCAGGTACCTGGATCCACTCCATCAAGAACTCTATCACTGTCTCCAATGCTGCGGTCTGCCTCTGGACCACCTCCATTTGCTTTCCGAGCCCATCAAGGATGTGCTTGTGCAACGTGGTCCAAATCGGCTCCAGTCGAATACAACTCTACTCGATCGACACCTCTTTCCCACAGCTTCATGCAGCCGAGGTCTGATGGTTAAGTGGTTGCAATGAAGTTGCAGAAAAGGCTGTAGGTGCGGTTGCAGGCCTGCCTGATTAGCGCCAGTGAATGTCCCATGTGTTGGGACTGAGACGAACCTTCACTTTTTGTCAACTTGCCAAGAAAAAGGTTTATAACTGTTCCACAATTGCTTAACTATTAAAGTTTTCTGAAATAACTTAGGTGAGGATGGCCAAAGCACCACTTCACCTGAGTTGTGGTGCAGATCTCAGTAGAGCAGACCATTCAGATTGCTGCCATCTTGGATTCTCCCCCCCCCCCCACCCTTCCCCTTCAACATTTCTAACTAAAAGTTCAATAATTATCTGTAGGTAGCTGATTAGGTAAGATATCTGATGGCTGATCCTCCTATCCTGTGGTCTATTCTGACTTTATATTCAAAGTCCTATCACTAGTGAGCTCCAATCCGCTGGCATCTAATAGCGTCGTTCACCATTCTTTGACACTCCAGTCTTTGAGCAATTTAATGTATTTTCAAGATTATCACTTGACATGCAAAGCAGGATAAATTATTTTAAACCGTCTGTCATCTTGGAACTTGAACAACTGAGCTTGTTATACTTTGGCCACAGATATAGTTTAAAACATTGAAAGCTGTTAACTAACTAGATCATGAACATTCCAATATACTGGACAAAACTGTATGAAATTAAACATCTATCAGGCCTAATGCGATCTTTGGGCTTGGTGCTTTTCTCCAAGTTTCATGATATCGGGCTCCAAATTAGACAGTGATGGTTGGAGCTGAAAATGTGTTGCTGGAAAAGCACAGCAGGTCAGGCAGCATCCAAGGAGCAGGAGAATCGACGTTTCGGGCATGAGCCCTTTTTTTTTGTTTGGTGGTGGGAGGTGGGGTCAAGGGGGCAGTAGGAGGAGGTGTCCGCGAGCTGGTGTTTAGCCTCAGCAGTGTAAAGGTCGGTGCGCCAAACTACTATCGCGCTTCCCTTGTCTGCCGGTTTGATAGCGAGGTTGGGGTTGGAATGGAGAGTTGTGACGTTGAGAGGGGTGGAGAGGTTGAGGTGGTTAATGTCACGGCAGCAGTTGGCTATGAAGAGATCGAGGGCGGGTAAGAGGTCAGACGGGGTGTCCAAATGGATGGGGTGTGTTGGAGGTGGGAGAAGGGGTCATCGGAGGGTGGGCGAGAATCCTGGTTGAAAAAGTAGGCGCGAAGGCGGCAGAAGAATTGTTCGATGTCTCGCTGCGTGTTGAACTCGTTAATCCAAAAACGTTCACGTACTTAACCCCACACTCTGGGTTCCTCAACTGTTCCAGAATCTTCCATCGTTCTTCATCCACAGAAGAATCCATACACTGAACAAACAGTTCTTCCTAGCCATATCGGAAATTAAAGACAGTAAGTACCAAAAAGGTTCATGTACTTAACCCCCACACTCTGGGTTCCTCAACTGTTCTAGAATCTTCCATTAGAAGGGCTCATGCCCGAAATGTCAATTTTCCTCCTTGGATGCTGCCTGACCTGGTGCGCTTTTCCAGCAACACATTTTTCAGCTCTGATCTTCAGCATCTGCAGTCCTCACTTTCTCCTAGTGATAGTTGGAGGTCGATTTGTTCCAATATCATTTCTGTTCCTGGATTTTGTCAAGGAAATTACCTTGCAGAATCCGCTCTCAATCAAAATACTTTGAGGGAAAGGCAGTAAAAATATTTGGAGTTTTTTCCCCTATGCTACACTTATTGAAACTTGACTGGACTGACAGGGTGCAGTTGAGTAACCCCCTCACAAATAAACAAGGAAGAGTTGAAAAGGAAACACTATTGTGCACATCTTTTCACTTATCTGATCTATTTTATCATGTCCAAAGCGTGGTTCACTTTTTCTTCTGGGGAGTTAATAATGTACAGACACAGTATATATAAAGTGAAACACCACTGGCGTATCTTGGGGAATATTGGCTGGCAAGGTGTCGCAGTCTTCCTTTTATAAATTACAGTTGCAGTGAAGTCCTGAAAGAACATAATCTTCGAACCTTTGTAGATTAAGGCTTGTGGATCTTTTCCCTTTATTCTGGAGGCTTCCATAACTTGAATTTTGTCCCGAGAGCTGTGGAGTTGCACTCTGACTACAAGAGGGCACTGTTCTGAGATGTGCCTGCGCGTAGCAACTCAATGGGCCCTTGCAAACTTCACCCGGTCAGATGCAGTCCCCAGGCCCAGAAATCATGGCAGCCAGTTCTCGTAGAAGCTCACCGCCTGGTAACCTTCTACTCCTACTCCTTCCGGCAGTCTGACAACATGGATGATCTTCCTCCTATCTCTGTTGTCGAAATCGTCGTCGTCGTCGTCTTGCCTATGTAAGGTATGAACAGTATTCAACTTCTCTCATTTTGCAGAATTGATTGATCTCCAAAGCCACAGTCCTCCTCTCAACTTCTTCTGTTCTTTGTCCTAGGCCTTCCAGCTGCCCCTTGTGTTTCTGGAGCATGGCCGAGATAGAGTCCAGTCTGGCGCAGAGTTCCTCTTTGATTTGACGTCTCAGTCAATCAACTCTTGATGCTTTGCGAACTCCACAGCCAGGGCTTGGTAAGAAAATGACTGAGGTACTACTGGAGGCAGCTGCAGCAGTGGAGGTGTCAGACTTCTAGGGTGAGTGTCCCACTGGAGCCTTGACTTAGTCATTTTGTTTTAGATTAAAACAAACTTTTTTTCTGAAATTATCAGTTAACAAGATCTTTGAAGATCAAATTATCATAGATATTTTTATTAGAAATTCAACATTTTTACAAGTTTACAAAAATAAACAAAACTCTCAAGTACAAACATTGGAATACAATTAAATCTTAAAAATATAATAACCAAAATTTAACAAAAGGAAAATACCGAAAGGAAAAAAAAAGCAAAACTATAACTACTAATCTAACCTGCAACTAACCAGAGTGTATAATTAAGTCTCTTGCATTATTCAAAGAAGAGAAAGAAAAAACAACGGATAAAATACATACACACATACAAATATATAATAATAAAAATAACAACCCCAAGGGGGGGGGGGGGGAGAAAATCGTTAAGTAGAGAACAAGTAAATAAATCCCTCTCCCCACCCCCCAAGATAATAGTAAACAGGTAAGAAAAAGGGGGGGGTGGAATATAAACTGGAGTTGGGGGGAAAGCAAACCAACATACATTGTCTCTTACAATTTATCCTAACAGTCCAAAAATTCCTTGGCCTTTTCCGACGATCCGAAGTTATGCGTGGATCCTTCATGATTAAAGCGTAGCGTCGCTGGGTAGCCCAAGGAGTACTGAATATTTAAGTCCCTTAAACACTTCTTGGCCTCATTGAATGCCTTCCTCTTTCGGACCAGAGCTGAGGAAAAGTCCTAGAATAACATGATCTTGGATCCTTTATAGATCATGGCTTGGGAATCTTTTCCAAGATTTCTAGAGGCTTCTAGGAGTATCTGCCTCACCCTATAGCTCTGCAGTCGGAACAGGACCGGGCAGGGGCACTGGTTCGAGCCGGGCCCGTGTATTGCAACCCGGTAGGCCCATTCTACCCTTCCCTGGTCTGATCCAGCCTCCAGATTTAACAGCTGTGGAAGCCACTGTTCAAGGAACGCTGCAAGCTGGCCTTCCTCTTCCCGTTCGGGAAGGCCCAGCAAATGAATATTTTTTCGGCGACCTCGATTCTCAAGATCATCAATATGATTCTCTAAGGTCCGGACTCGCTGTTCGAGAGTCCGGACCTGAACCACGGCCGATTGCGCTGTAGTTTCGGAGGTCGCGGCCTTTAGCTCCGCCCCCCGACTCGGCGCTCGATTTCTTTAATGTCTCGGTCGTGCTTTTACAGCGCGGCCGAGAGAGAGTCCCATCGACTTCGGGATTCTTCAATGAAAGCCTCGATCTTCACATCCAGTTTAGAGATGATTTCCATAAGGTCTGCCACTGTAGGTAAGTCCCCCGGGGCGACTGCAGCTGGAGAGGGTGGGGGAGGGGTTCCTGCTTGCTGAGAGCTGCAGGCTCCCTTCCCTTTAGTCATTTTTACTAAAGATTAGATTGTTTGTTTAAATTTAATACTAAACAACTAATTACATTAAGTAAAAGCTATTTTAAATGATTTGGTGAGTGTGGTTGGGAGTGGGTGACCCACTTTACCCAAGTCTTGGGAGGAGCACTGTAGACTCAGATTTGCTGGGTCGCCGCCATCTTGGATCCCCGATGGAAATGATTTAAGTGGGGTGGTGAGAGTGCGACTTTCCCTGAACTGAGATGCAGAGCTGGGCAAATTCGGCGCCTCAGATTGCCGCCATCTTGGATCCCCAACTTTTTATAAATACACACAAGTTCTTCTGTCTTAACACATGACTATTGCCACCTCTTATTTCACGTTCCCTAAATAAGTCCAGTGTTCAGACCCAGGGATCGGGGGGGTGATTGGAATCCATCGAAAAATGAGAAAATAACTGATTTACAAATCAGAACCTTACACAGCTTACTTTCTAATGTGTGCTCTCCATAACTCAAGTTGTATCTTAAGTAATCAATATATTTTGTCATGAAACACACTGGCTGAGGAAGTCTTCGTGTGGTGTTAGACTCCAGAGAAACTTTTAGCTTGGTGTGTTTGTTGCCAGACATTGTCAAAAAGAAAGCCAAAACAACTGAATCGGGGACCATGGTGCTTGAAAGATTTTGATGCGGTCAAATGGGGAATGGGAAGAATTAGGAATTTGAAGCAAGTTTCTTTGACAGTCCCTGTGTTTAAAGATGTACCTGACGGTGGCTGTTCTAGCTCAAATTATAACTGCTCTCCTGACAACATTTTTTAAAAAGCCACAAACCTGGTAAACCTAGTCTCGGTCATCTCTGCCAAACGGAACTTAAAAATACTTGATACCATCTTGTGGATGAAAGCATTGTCATTGCTCAGTCTTCAGCACATTTGCAAATGACTATGTTGTGTACATACTTATGTGGCTTGCCTTTGTTGAAAGGAGCCAAAACAAAGCTATCAAACCACACCTGGCCGGCCCATGTTCCATCACACGTTGATGTAAAAGTAGTGACCGTGTCTCAGAATGTGGCATTTACCACCTTGAAAGTCCGAATTGAAGGCTTCGACACTAGATCGGCCTTCTGGGCAGTCAAAGTGTGTGTCATATATTTGTTATTGCAGTGGGACCTGGGCTCTTACCAGCCACTTTTGGTAGGAAAATGCTAACAGCAATATCATCATCTCTGATAATGAGATACTAGCTTCCTCCTTGAAACCAGTCCCACAAGCATTCAGGCGAAACTATGAAGGCAATTTCAATGCACGTGGACTGTCTGAACAGCAGTCAAGTTGGTCTCGCACCAAGTACTGTTGCCAATTCCATGGTTACTGAATCTTTCCTTGTAAGTAGTACAACACTGACGGTGATAACTACCATGCAGGTGCCCTGCCCCTCAGTCCAAAGGTCCATCAGTTGAAAATTAGTTCTGTCAAATGAATTTTTGATCGGGTCACTTGCCTGGATGTCATGCCAGTGCAAACCAGTGAATGTTATCAACTTCTGACTGAGAATCCCTATCACTTCAGAAACCTGTGGTTGTATGAATACCAATCTGGAATTTATATAGCATCTTAGTGTCATACTTGTCAGTTTCTAAGCTTGCAAATGACATGCCACCCAAAGCTGAAATAAATTTGATTTGTTTTTCAGAATATCTCAAACCCCAAATATGACATCAGTGCAAAGACCTGTAGTGTTGATGTATATTTTGTTCCACAAATCCAGATGATACAAGTTTCAGTAAAACAGTAGATGGTTTGAGACTCTCTCGCCGGCTGTCCAATAACAATGTCCCCAATAGTCGTGCATCTACTTATAGTGCCAGTTCTCCACGAATCTCTGCTCTATACATAAAGGCAGTACTTCTAGTAGCAATAATATAAAAGGTCTGTAAGTCACATGATTGGTTGTTGTTACAATGTTTAAGATGGGCAATTATAATTTTACAAGCTCTGGTGATTGTCAATGGTCTGTGATAACTAGTGGATGAATTACAGACTGGTTAACGTATTCTTCATAATCTTGTATTGATGGGAAGAGATTAAAACAGAAGGATTTTGCCTGTTGTCAATGGGGGATTCACATACCCTATGCTAATACAGAGGGGAGCCAAGACAATGGGAGCAGGAGGCAGTTTAACAGGGTTGTGGCCAAGGCTATCAGTCTTGACTGGGAAGAACAAATACCTCTGTCTGAGGCTGCAAAGGGAATCCACATGTGTGGCTCCAATAGATTCCTCCTCTAAGATTCAGTCAGCCTCCTCCCTACTGAGATGCCTCTCCTCTGTAAGAGGACAGACTAGTAATTGATACTGCAGTGAGTCTCTTTGGCAGTGGAATGTTTAACTCTCGAGTCCCCAGTATGCTTTGAAAGAGAAGTAAAACATGGAACTGATCCCTCTGTGACTTGCTAACTTTCTCAGTGGGCTGCACAAGGGCTCAAGTCGCTCTCCCCTACCACTAACGGCAAGTACGTCAGAAAATCGGCAGTGAGAGAAACTGCTTTACTGGAGTGATTTTTGTGGGGTGGGGTTGGGAACATAGAGTCAAGGTAACTGTGGGGGTCAGTGGGATATTGATGGTAAGCCTGTCCCCATGACTGAAAGGGATGTCGAGGCAGAAGGGGATTGGAGATGGACCAGATGATGATGCTAGCAAGGGTGGAAATTGAAAGCAAAATTGCTGATTTTTCCATTTCTGAAAAGAGCATCAATAATGTCTATCAGTGTACTGGTGAAAGTTTGAGGGTGGGGTCCTGAGTTGGACTGGAATAAGGAATGTTTCACACACCCCACAGAGACAGGTCTAACTGGGCTATGTGGGTGGGTATCCAGGCCAATCCTTTTGTCTTGAAGAAAGACATCCTCTAACCTACCTGCACCGGGTGCCCAAAGATCCGGAACATGGGGCTGAAGTGCAACTGTAGGGTTCCTCAAAACAGCTAAAAGGGGAGTGCAAAGGCCCACACCCAGTACATAAACATTGCCCACAGCACAAACAGTTGGGCTGGGAGTCTGAACTACTGCAATCTGTGGTTACAAGGGACTGCTGCGTGTAACACCTCCATCCCAGATCCCCGAGGGTGAGAGAGAGAGCACTCCTGCATTGAGTGCCCTCCACTGGCAGGCATGACCACGTGGTGGGTGGAAATGAGGTGGATGGTGTACAGACTTGCATAGGGCCCACCGTTTCATCTCCAAAAGGCATAGCTTTCAGCGACTGAGTTTGTGGGGTGTAGGCACCTGGGGGAGGTACTTGGTAATGATGCACCAAGTCAATAATGTATCAATTCAACTAATGATCTTCCACATCACAATTGAGCAATGATTTCAACATCTTTCGGTGATAAAGGTTCTTATCTATGACCCGAATCACCTTGGGCCCGCTCTCAGCAGAGAAACAGTGCTTTACCCAGGTGACAGGCAGTGGCACCCATTTCTAGTGGTGGTGGCCTTTCCCTAGCAGACAGCGGCTGTGTTGGGGGTCACACACCCTTCCTCCAGAAACAGCACAGGAGACCACTAAGTGGTCTGACTGCTGGCCACCAACAATAACACTCCGCACTGGGCTCCCTGGCCCACACTGCTCTGGGCTGCTGGTTGCTGATGTCCTCCCTCTGGACCATCGACACTGTTTCAGAGGCTGGAAGCCGGAGTCTGAGAAGGCAGAAGAGAAGAATAGCACAGAAGGGAGAAAAAAAATTGACAGACAGAGCGGCTAAAAACCCAGACTGTTCAACCTTTGCTCAACTTGTCCATTCCAAGTGTGGGACTGAATGGCATTGGTGGGTTCTCTGTGGTTAACCTAATAGAACACAACTGTTTAATATAACTCATGTTAGAGGCTAGATCACCCCTCAAAATACATTATGGCGATAGTGTCTAGGTTAACTTTAAAAGCATCTATGAGGCGCTGTTTAGCCGATCTGGTTTAGTTAATCAACCAGTCAGCTTTAATCAAAACACTTCATTCATACAACGTAGTTCAAATGCAACAAAAAAATTTAGTTTTCATTGACAATGTATTAACCACTAATCAACTATTCCAGTATAGGCAGCATCCCATAAACACACCCTTTTGCAAAATGGTCATTAGTTT
This sequence comes from Hemiscyllium ocellatum, assembly GCF_020745735.1. NCBI lineage: Eukaryota > Metazoa > Chordata > Chondrichthyes > Orectolobiformes > Hemiscylliidae > Hemiscyllium > Hemiscyllium ocellatum. The sequence goes on from NC_083414.1 coordinate 66,157,286, forward strand.
CACGAGCTGAAAGAAACAAATCTATCTTGTTTCTGATTTCTAAGAAGAAAGTTGTAAATCTTCAACCTGCCAGCAGAGAGCGCTCTCGGTCTGTCCAGCTGAAAGACCAACCAAAGTCCTCTGGGTCTGTCTGACTGAGCCCACTCACTCAATCTTCTGTCTGTCTTTGGAGAAACCCAAAGCTGTTTATAAACAGGAGGGGAGAGAGCTTCGTATATAACTAGCTTTAAATTGAAATTGTAACAAATTCTATAACATTTGGGAGTAATTAATATCCTGCTGTGTCTTTTCAAATAAGATTTAGTAGGGAATATAAATTACATGATAATTTGTAAAGTCATGAATGAGCAAGTGTCCAGTCTTTTGGGAACTAACATAACATACTGCAGCTGGCAAATGTCTTGGAGCATATCTTGTCAGGATTGGAATGTGATTGAATAAAATGTACTGTAAGTGTTAGAAACAAACTCAATAAAATTTTAGACGAGACCAACAAATCTGGAAACGACAATTTATTACGGACTTGCAAGTACGGGCTGCAACTGCACAAAGCAACTCAGCGAATTGGACTTGGGTTAGTTTACAATTATACCTTTGAGCTGAGTGAGGTCACCTCTCCAGACTCCGAATTACCCAATCTCCCTTACTGGGCTGTACAACTGCCCATCTTCGCTCAACACTTGTTACTTCCCCTTCCCCATGTTGGTAACCTTCCTGTCTGTTAGTGCTGACATTTTCATTATTTTGTAGATCGTACATCAAGATGTAGTTCAACATTTTGTCTCAATAATGCTGGTACATTCCATTCTCCGTACACTTCATCAACTTTGTATCATTTTTGTACAGCTCAGGCATTTTAGTTCAGGTTTTTTTTGCTGAAAACTTATTTTAAAAGAGATAACTTGCTTATATTCCAGAATTAGTATTTAATTAACCATAATTAAAAGTAAAGATACACTTCCCTAAGTACCTGCAGAGTTGTTAATTTTTCTGCTGGACCCCTTTTCTTCATGTTCTTTTATATCTGCAAAAACAGCACTTCTTTTCATTTCTAACATAAAGTACCAAGGATAGGTGACAAGTGTCTAGTAAATATCATGGGAGGGCCGAGCTGTCCATCATTGATCAGTTACAGTGTTGGAAGAGATCAGAGTGATGTATGTAATCATTGTTATGCTGTACTTGGCTGAGAGGCAGTGTTTTGTAGAAATAGTTTCCAAGGACTTCTCCCATGCTGGTTGTATAAAGAGCTCTGAATAAAGATTGATTTGTGCTGCTTGAACTCAAGACTTGAGATTTCTCTTTCACATATGTTCCCCAGAAGTTAAGGATGTTGCTTAACTGGAACAGCATTTATTATGTTCAAATAATGTATGATGATTTTTAGTACTCCCCAGCTTATTCACATATCATTTGATTGCAGTAATTCTTACAGGTCATTGATAGTCATAGAGATGTACGGCACAGAAACAGACTCTTCGGTCCATCTCGTCCATGCCGACCAGATATCCCAACCCAATCTAGTCCCAACTGCCAGCACCTGGCCCCTTTCCCTCCAAGCCCTTCCTATTCATAAAGCCATCCAGATGCTTTTTAAATGATGCAATTGTACCAGCCTCCACCACTTCCTCTGGCAGCTCATTTCATACACGTACCACCCTCTGAGTGAAAACGTTGCTCCTTAGGAGTCATTTATACCTTGCCTACTTAACCTATCCATGTCCTGCATGATTTTATAAACCTCTATAAGGACACCCCTCGGCCTCCAACGCTCCAGGGAAAACAGCCCCAGACTGTTCAGCCTCTCCCTGTAGCTCAAATCCTCCAACCTTGGCAACATCCTCGTAACTCTTTTCTGAACCCTTTCAAGTTTCACAAAATCTTTCTGATAGGAAGGAGACCAAAATTGCATGCTGTACTCCAACAGTGGCCTAACCAATGTCCTGTACAGCAGCAACATGATGTCCCAACTTCTGTACTCAATACTCTGACCAATAAAGGAAAGCATACTAAATGCCTTCTTCACTATCCTATCTATCTGCGACTGCACTTCAAGGAGCTATAAACCTGCACTCCAAGGTCTCTTTGTTCAGCAATACTACCTAGGACCTTGCTATTAAGTGTACAAATCCTTGTAAGATTTGCTTTCCCAAAATGCAGCACCTCACATTTATCTAAATTAAACTCAATCTGTCATTTCCCAACCCATTGGCCCATCTGATCAAGATCCCATTGTAATCTGAGGTAATCTTCTTTGCTGTCCACTACACCACCAATTTCAGCAAACTTACTTTTTTATTTATATAGATATTTTTATTAGAAATTTAACATTTTGACAAATTTACAAAAATAAACAGAACTTTCAAGTACAAACATTAATATAAAATTAGATCTTAAATATATAATCATCAAAATTTGACAAAGGATTGATACTGAAGAAGAAAAGAAAAATGAAACTTAATTAACTACTAATCTAATCTACAATTATCCAGAGTGTACAATTGAGTCGCTTACATCTTTCAAATAAGAGCGTGTTCTTTAATACACTCATAACAGTATGATAAAAAGGAAACTATTAAATGGAGATCCTCCCCCTTGTTCTCAGGGGGCCTTACTTCCTTTCCAAAGGTCCACCATATCCACTCCCGAACAGTGTCCCACCTTGACCCGGGTGCTCCTTAATAGGATTTTGATATAATACCGAGCTAGAGTAAACAGTGAGCGCCCCACCCCCACCCCTCCCCACCCACACCTGAGTATATCTGATAGCATCAATACCACGTACAAACACACATAACTATAAAATTACAACTCCAACAGATTACAGTTAAGTATAATAACATAAAATAGCAAGGGAAGACAACCACGCTCCCAGAAACAAAAGTAAAATATAATAAAGTATCCATTTCTCCCCACGGAGTGTGGAAAAGGCAAGCAAACATAAATTGTCTCTTACGATTTATTTAAACGAGTCTACAAGTTCCTTAGCCTCTTCTGGTGATCTAAAATTATACTCTGATCCTTCGTGGTTAAAGCATAACGTCGCTGGTAGCGTAAGGTGTATTGAATATTTAAGTCCCTTAGACATGTCTTCACCTCATCAAACGCCTTCCTCCTTCGGGCCAAAGCCGGGGAGAAGTCCTGAAATAACATAATCTTGGATCCTTCATGGATCATGGCTTTAGGATCCTTTCCAAGATTTCTAGAGGCATCCAGGAGTATCTGCCTCTCCCTCTAACTCTGCAGCCGGAACTGGACCGGGCGTGGGCGCTGGTTCGAGCCAGGCCCGCGTGCTGCGACCCGGTAGGCCCACTCCACCCTTACCCGGTCCGTTTCAGCCCGCAGGTTTAAAAGCTGCGGCAACCATCGCTCCAGAAATGCTGCTAGCTGTCCCTTCCCTTCTTGCTCGGGAAGGCCCAGCAACCGAATATTTTTTTCTCCGATTTCTATTATCGAGGTCATCCATGTAAATTTCAAAGGTCCGGATTCTCTGCTCGAGCGTTCGCACCTGTTCTGCAGCTGTTTGAGCTGCAGCCTCGGAGGTCGTGGCCTTTAGTTCCGCCCCATCCACTCGGCCCTGTAATTCCCCGATGGCCTGGCTGTGTTTTTGCAGCTTTCCTTCGAATGCATTCCAGCGCTGTCGGGACTCTACGATGAAATCGCCGAGCGTTGTCTCCAGCCTAGTAATCATCTCTTCAAGGCCCGTTTTTACCGGTAGGACCCTCGGGATGGCTGCCGACGTTGCAGCTGCAGCCGAAGGAGGAGAGGGTGGGGGAGGGGTCTTTGTTTTCTGAGAGCTGAGGGATCCCTTTGGTTTACTCATTATCCACTTAATATTAAACTGCTTAAATTAAGGTTAAAAAAAAATTTTTTTTGGGTGGTTTGGTAAATGTGGCGGGGGGCAGATAACCCACTTTGCCCAGGTTTTGGGAAGAGCACTGTAAACTCAGACTTGCTGAGTCGCCGCCATCTTGGATCTCCCCCCGTGTTCCATTTTTAAGTTGTTCAGGACACTGCTTTCAGTCAGTCCTTGCTTGTTTCCTCTTGCCTTTGAAGATGCAGTACACTTCTATACCTTCATATCATTTGCACCTTGTGTAGAGGTTTGGTGCATCAACGCTGTCAAGGTTTACAGGCCCATCAGGTTGTGTGGAGTCCAAGTGTGAAAATCTGCTCCGACGTTTTGCTAGGTTGTACCATCTTTGGCGAGATGTTCGAATCAAAGTGGACACCATCCTTTTTGGTCTCATCTGAACTCTTCTGCCAGAAGGAGGTCTTGTGTCAGCAAGCAAAGGCCATGGTAGCCTTGGGCACATCTCCGTGCGCATAATAGAGACAATAGTGGAATGTGTTTGAGAGATGGGAAAGCAGCCCATCTGAGAGGGAAAACGGATTTCAAACTTCTGCCATACCCACTCATGGGAAAGGCTTGGGGAGCAAAGCCCTGAGGACAAATCCGGGCCTGGAATCCTGAACGCAGTCTGATGTCTTCAACTTCATTGTGGCAACTTCTGCAACGACGCTGGTGCCAAACTGTATTGGCCCTTGCCCTTCCCTTGGACAACATCAGTGGCATGGAGAGGGGAGACCTGCTCGATGGGCAATGCTGGTCTTCCATACAACCTTGCCTAGGCCTGTGCCCTGGAGAGGTTACTTGATTGTCGTCTCTCTATGACGGCACAACATGGAAAGCAGCTGTCTACTGGTTATAAGCCTGTGCTTGATTAGCATAGAGCAAGGCCCCAGGGGTCCCTTTTGATGGAGGGAGAGGCCATCGTGCTTCATTGGACAGCTACTGCCTGCCTCAGGCTGAGCAGGCCCTAGCCAATTAAGTGCTGTCCTGCTCCACTAGGTGTGTATGGAGCTTCAGGGTACAAGTAACACAAACTGCAGACTGTAAACACTGCATCAAGAACAACAAGAAGACCAAGGTAAGAAGCCAGCATTCAGACTGGGCTGCTGGAATGTACGGACCATAACCATATGAGAAATGAAAGTCAGTCTGGAATGTTCTCTACCTATTCTTCACCTTTCCTTGGAATTATGGGTGTTGTACTAATTTTAAGCTAATGATATCTGCAGATATTTAACTTCCTGAAACTCAAACTTGCAGTAGGTGGTACTAAAATACTCATTACCCAAATCACCACGAGATGATAGCTTTTAATAGAATCTTGATGTAGTTGTTGACTTTGAGAAACTATTTTTCCATAACTCCTCCTCCTCTGGATACCTAGCTTATTTCTAAGCTTAAGTAGCTTTCTTTTGAATGCTTAAGTGAGTGGGTGTACTGTTTTCAGTGAAGTTGGCAACAGATGTATAGGTTGTTCTTCAGATATGACATGGCTAGCTTTACCTACCTGTTACATAGTTCTCGTGTGCTTTTGATCATTTGAAAATTGCCCAACACTTGAATGTTGTGGGTGTACAATAATTTATTTTTATTTCGAAATTGAATTTGTGCATAAATTTTTTGAAAAATGTTGTAGTGTTGAGACCCTAAAGGAATTAATGTAGGCAGTTGATAGTGTTATGACAGAGGTTGAACCCCTCTTAATTAATTAAAACCAAACAGCCAGAAAAGCTTGCTTCTCCTCATAATGTTAAAAACGAGTGACCAGTGTTAAGCAAAACAATTCAATTTTCCTAACTAATATTCAATATTAAACAAAACCTGTTCACAAATTCAAGCCCCCTTTTTCTGAAGATCTGACCCTAACTGACACAAAAAAATTATGCTGTAAGAAAGTGAGGACTGGAGATACAGAGCTGAAAAATGTGTTGCTGGAAAAGCGCAGCAGGTCAGGCAGCATCCAAGGAGCAGAATCCATGTTTCGGGCTGAAGCCCTTCAGGAATGAAGAAGGTGTGCCAAGCAGGCTAAGATAAAAGGTAGGGAGGAGGGACTTGGGGGAGGGGTGTTAGGAATGCGATAGGTGGAAGGAGGTTAAGGTGAGGGTGATAGGCCAGAGAGGGGGTAGGGGTGGAGAGGTCGGGAAGAAGATTGCAGGTCAAGAAGGCAGTGCTGAGTCCCAGGATTGGGACTGAGATAAGGTGGGGGGGAGGGGAAATGAAGCTGGAGAAATCTGCATTCATCCCTTGTGGTTGGAGGGTTCCTAGGCGGCAGATGAGCCGCTGTTCCTCCAGGTGTCGTGTTGCCATGATCTGGTGATGGAGGCCAAGTAATCCAGTTACGATGGTGATAACTGCAAAGCAGTTATCAGAAGAATGTATCTACAAATCAGGACAATGTAGCATTCTGGCAGTATCAATCAGTCTTTAATGGGATCAGGAGATTTCAGCTCTCTTCAAGGGTAGGTGACAATGTCCCTTTCCTTGGCATTAAGATATTTCTATTGTTGCTCTCCTGTGAGCAAGTTATTGTGCTTCCTCTGTCTGACCTGTCCTTTGTGTGGCTTTGGTATCACTGGGGTACAAAGCTGCCCTTAGAGCTTTCAGACAGCTGTGTTGGGAAGTGTATTCCCTTGGCTGTGAGTGACTATGGTTATATCGGGCTTTTCTTGTCAGCCCATTTTGGTCAACACTGAGGCATTCTGGATGTTCGTCATATGGTTTGGACAGGCTTGATTTTTGTGTTCCCTGTGGGTAGGCAGGGTGGCAGATCTTCCCCCATTTAGTTAGATTATACTCTGTTCCCACTCATTGCAAAATGTACTGTTGTAAAGTGGAGGTTGACCCCCCCCCCCCCAAAAAGAACTAAAACACCCAAAGAGGAGTGCTATCCTATAATCTGCAATAGGAGCGTGAAAAGTGGTGTAAGCTGCTTTTTAGCCACTCAGTAATGGTTAAAAATAAACCATGACATTCACATTTAAAATCAACAAGTTAACTGTACTTATCTAACTCCAGTGAGTAAGTGAACTATTAACAAACTAAATAATTCTTCAAATTATTATTGAATATAGTAAGATTCTACTGGTATGCTGTTCCAATAAATAAAAGTTCCACTAATTTTTAAAAACAATTACAGCCAGGTCCCACGTCTTCTGGAATAATCTGTGCCTTCTGCCAATTCTTCGCAAATATTGGGTAAACAGGCAGGAAACTAGCAACCAGTATGTGAGCACCAAGTAGCCACCAAAAGACACGACCAACTATTGTCGTGGAATAACTTGGAGAATCACCATGAGATGCAGAGACTTCTGCAAGTAGGTCTTTTATTTGCAAACAAAAAAACTGACACTGAGAAAGCAGATTCTCAAATGCCCACAAACCTCAGGGTCCGTGTTTTTTTTAAATCAAGTTTCTGTAAGCTTATCAGCATGTCCAACTATATTAATCAAAGTACCTCACTCTAGCCACTCAATAAACCAGTGACGTTAGTTCCCTTTGTCTTTAGTTGTCCCACTACAGTTTTTCCTACTTTCAACTTCATGTCATTCTAATGTCGCGTTTAGATATTTAGTGTCAGCTTTGGCAACAACAGTCTTTCATTCCAGACCCTACTTAATATTTTCCTAATATCACAATTAGATATTTATTGTCAGTAGTCTCAAACAGGCTGAGTATGCTAACTATTAATTATATATATAATGTCATGTCCCAAATATTTATGGTCCCAATCTTGCCGTAACGATATTTAATAGGGAGGCTGACTTTACTAACTTATATCCTCTCACCATAGGGACCTTTTCAGCCTCAACCTTATTCTGCTAATTGGTGTAAGAGTATTCCACTATTCTTACCTTGCATTCCACAGATCCCTTGCAACACATCAGCAGTGGTCTCCGTGCTTTAACCCTTGCTTTCATCCTCTTTATTTTCCATATTATCAATGGTATCCATACACACTGACTAAGAGGGTCACCAAATCAAGTGTGATAATGCATTCATCTTTGGACAGGCCAAAGAAAGATGCATGGGAATTCTGAGAGGCCTGACATTTAAACCAGAGCTTCATTAACAAAGATGTAAATTTGGACCCCATTTACAAACTCCCAATGACAAATGATCTCACCCACCACAACAAACCAAGACACACAAATAGCAAACAGGACAGAACACCAGAGGCTTACTTCGCATGTTGACAACATCTGAAAGCAAATCCACTGGCTCAGCAAGCAACCAGAAAACAAAATAAACCAGTGTCTCAAAATTCTCACAGGACGTCTCTTCAGAATGGTGCTCTCCCTCTCTGCTGATCCTGGTGTTAGGATGTTTCCTCCTGTAATTCTTCTGTTCTGAACTCATCCGTCAAATTCTGGTGTCAGGATTATTTGCTAAACATCATATGTGCCTTTTATGAACAGAGTTTTTGTTTTCCTTAGCATGAAGATTATTCACCTCTTAATGGCAGTTGGCATTCTGCTCTGTCCAGTTGATGCTGCTTTCATAACTGTGACATTTCTTTACCTCCTGATGGGTCTAACATTGTCAACACCATCAGATTTAAATTTAATTGGCCCAAATTTTTAAAGTGCTTTTAAATTCAATTAATTGAATTTGATGAGACTTTATTGTTAAAAATGTTGCTTGACTCTTTGATAAGAGATGTTACAATCTGTACTTCAACTGCTGTTCAGACATACATTTTAACTCGAAGTACCGAAAAGAAAACCATCTTTTAAAGGAACGATGCAATGATTTTGTTTTCCAGTTTACAATTTTGACATTGAAACATCAACTTCATAACAATACCAGTGAATGGTATATTAGTATTTCTTACAATAGGATTGGTCTTAGCATATCAAAACCATCAGATTTAAATTTAATAGGTTTTTGGTATCTAGGGGCTGGTTTGAATTGATTGGCCTTTGACTTCCTGTTCTTAGGTATCATCTGTCTGTATCCAATCTTATGCCCTAAAAATGTCATTGCAACTTTGTTAAATGCTCCATATGATGTTTCCATCAATGGCTAAAAGTCATGGCACAATCAAGTCACTCCTGCAAAGCTTCCATTCGCCAGCCTTCGAAAAGTGGTGCCTTTTTCATTCCAATGGATAATACTTTAAATTGGTAAAGCCTATTTGGAGTTACATAAAAGCAGTACCTCTCTCTTTCAAAGGTACATGCCAGTAACTCTGAAGTCCAACTTTTGTAAGCGGCTTGTCCTACTTTTATCCAAACACTGCTCCAGCCTTGGAATTGGGTGTGTATTCAATTCGGTCACCATGTTGGCCTACCAATAATCTACGTAGAATCATGAAGTAACATCGGTTTGGGAGCTAACATGATCGGCAAACTCCATTTGCTTTGACTTCTATTGTCTTGGAACATGGCTTGCACTTCCTTCTGAACCTGTGCTGCCTTGAGAGGATTAAGCCTTGTATGGGGAGGGTGGGGTGGGGTGAAGCCTTTCTTGAGAACAGCATTCCCAATGTCAACCTCCTGTACCAAGGCATTAGTACTCCTCATTCTGTTCGTACATGGGTCCTCAGCACTGTAGAAAGTCTTTCAATTCAGTTCTCTTCTGAGACAGAGCTCATTATCCTATCCCAGTCCTTAAAAACTTTTTACTTATTCAATTTATTCTGAGGCTCATCAAAATCCAGATCAACTGGATTTAATTCCTCTGACAATAAGCCACTGTTTAGCTAGTTTCTTTTTGCTGTCACAGTAATGTTTCAGCAAGATCACATGATATACTTGTTTTTATTCCAGTGGCAAAGAACTATCCCAAACATCTCTATTTAAAGAAAAATTTTAACAATTTTATTCTTTAAGTCCAAAAGAGAACATGAAACAACAATTTACAACTCTTTTGTTTTCTCTTGTTTTTACCTCTCTCTACAATACTGGTGTGATTAAATTTCCTCTTAAATTTACGACAAATCAATTTTCAAAACCAGTTGTCTTTGGATGTTAAACTTGCTCTGTAGATCCTCTAGGTCGTCCTTGGTCTTCTGCACAACTTTCTTACTGACAGATACCTTTCAGAGAGCTATTCTGCTGGCCATCTGGTGCTTGGCTGCTCTTAGCTGTTCTCTGTAACTGTTCAAAAAAAAATCTGTTTTTTTTACATATCCCAAAGCATTGGACCAGATCCTTGATTTATAGAACATGGAAAAATACAGCGCAGTACAGGCCCTTCGGCCCTCGATGTTGCGCCGACCGAAGCCTACCTAACCTAAACTAGCCCAATAACCTTCATATGCTTATCCAATGCCCGCTTAAATGACCATAAAGAGGGAGAGTCTACCACTGCTACTGGCAGGGCATTCCATGAACACTCAACTCGCTGAGTAAAGAATCTACCCCTAACATCTGTCCTATATCTACCACCCCTTAATTTAAAGCTGTGTCCCCTAGTAACAGCTGACTCCATATGCGGAAAAAGGTTCTCACTGTCAACCCTATCTAAACCCCTAATTATCTTGTACACCTCTATCAAATCTCCCCTAAACCTTCTTTTCTCCAATGAGAACAGCCCCAAGTGCCTCAGCCTTTCCTCATACGATCTTCCTACCATGCCAGGCAACATCCTAGTAAACCTCCTCTGCACCAGTTCCAGTGCCTCCACATCCTTCCTATAGTATGGCGACCAAAACTGCACACAATACTCCAGATAAGGCCGCACCAGAGTCTTCTACAACTTCAACATGACCTCAGGACTCCGGAACTCAATTCCTCTATCAATAAAGCCCAGTACGCCATATGCCTTCTTCACAGCACTATTTGCCTGGGTGGCAACTTTCAGAGATCTGTGTACATGGACACCAAGATCCCTCTGCTCATCCACACTACCAAGTAGCCTACCATTGGCCCAGTAATCCATCTTCTTGTTACTCCTACCAAAGTGAATGACTTCACACTTAGCTACATTGAACTCCATTTGCCACCTTTCTGCCCAGCTCTGCAACTTATCTATATCCCGCTGTAACCTGCCACATCTTTCTTCGCTGTCCACAACTCCACCGACTTTCGTATCATCCGCAAACTTGCTCACCCAACCTTCAAGACCCTCCAGGTCATTTATAAAATTGACAAACAGCAATGGTCCCAAAACAGATCCTTGTGGAACACCGCTAGTAACTGCACTCCAAGATGAAACTTCACCATTAACTACTACCCTCTGTCTCCTTCCAGCCAGCCAATTCCTAATCCAAACCTCTAATGCACCCTCAATACCATACCCCCGTAATTTTTGCAGTAGCCTACCATGGGGTACCTTATCGAACGCCTTGCTAAAATCCATATACACCACATCTACTGCTTTACCCTCGTCCACTTCCTTGGTCACCACCTTAACGAACTCAATAAGGTTTGTGAGGCACGACCTGCCCTTCACAAAACCATGCTGACTATCCTTGATCACATTATTCCTATCCAGATGTTCATAAATCCTATCCCTTACAATTCTCTCTAAGACTTTGCCCACAACAGAGGTAAGACTCGCCGGCCTATAGTTACTAGGGCTATCCCTACTCCCCTTCTTGAACAAGGGGACCACATTCGCTATCCTCCAGTCTTCTGGCACGATTCCTGTAGACAACGACGACATAAAAATCAAGGCCAATGGCTCCGCTATCTCCTCCCTAGCTTTCCAGAGGATCCTAGGATAAATGCCATCAGGCCCAGGGGACTTATCTATTTTCATCCTTTTCCAGTATTCCCCAGACCTCTTCCCTACATATCTCAAGGCCATCCATTCTAATCACTTGTGACTCAATATTCACGTCAACAGCAATGTCCTGTTCCTGAGTGAATACTGACGAAAAGTATTGATTTAGTGTCTCTCCAATCTCCTCCGCCTCCACGCACAACTTCCCACTACTATCTTTGACTGGACCGATACCTACCCTAGTCATCCTTTTATTCCTGACATATGTGGGCGGCATGGTGGCACAGTGGTTAGCACTGCTGCCTCACAGCGCCTGAGACCCGGGTTCAGTTCCCAACTCAGGCGACTGACTGTGTGGAGTTTGCACGTTCTCCCCGTGTCTGCGTGGGTTTCCTCCGGGTGCTCTGGTTTCCTCCCACAGTCCAAAGATGTGTGGGTCAGGTGAATTGGCCATGCTAAATTGCCCGTAGTGTTAGGTAAAGGGGTAAATGTAGGGATATGGGTGGGTTACGCTTTGGCGGATCGGTGTGGACTTGTTGGGCCGAAGGGCCTGTTTCCACACTGTAAATAATCTAATCTAATCTAACCTATAGAAAGCCTTTGGGTTTTCCCTAATTCTACCAACTAAGGACTTTTCATGTCCCCTTCTCGCTGCTCTTAGCTCTCTCTTTAGATCCTTCCTGGCTACCTTATAACTCTCAATCGCCCCAATTGAACCTTCACGCCTCATCTTTACAAAGGCTGCCCTCTTCCCTTTCACAAGGGATTCCAATTCCTTATTAAACCACGGCTCCATCACAAGACCCTTTCCTCCCTGCCTGACTGGTACATACTTATCAAGGACACCCAATAGCTGCTCCTTGAACAAGCTCCAATATCATTTGTGTCCTATTTTTCCAATCCACGCATACTTAGTCATGCCTCACCGCATCATAATTTCCCTGCCCCCAGCTATAACTCCTGCCCTGCAATGCACACTTATCCCTCTCCATCACTAGAGTAAAAGTCACCGAGTTGTGGTCACTGTCCCCGAAGTGCTCACCTACCTCCAAGTCAAACACCTGGCCTGGTTCATTACCTAGAACCAAATCCAGTATGGCCTCACCTCTTGTTGGCCTGTCTACATATTGTGTCAGGAAACCCTCCTGCACACATTGGACAAACACCGACCCATCTAACGAACTCGAGCTATAGCTTTCCCAGTCAATATCTGGGAAGTTAAAGTCCCCCATAACAACCACCCTACTACTTTCACTCTTCTCCTGAATCATCCTCGCAATACTTTCCTCTACGTCTCTCTGACTATTAGGAGGCCTGTAGAAAACTCCTAACAGGGTGACCTCACCTTTCCTATTTCTAACCTCAGTCCAAACTACCTCAGATGGCAAGTCTTCCTCCATCGTCCTTTCCACCGCTGTAATACTATTCTTGACAAGCAATGCCACACCTCCCCCTCTTTTACCCCCACCTCTGACCCTGCTAAAACATTTAAACCCTGGAACCTGCAACAGCATTTCCTATCCCTGTTCTACCCATGTCTCTGTAATGGTCACAACATCGAAGTCCCAGGTACCAACCCACGCTGCAAGTTCACCTACCTTATTTCTTATACTTCTGGCATTGAAGTATACACACTTCAAGCCACCTTCCTGTTTACAGGCACCCTCCTTCGAGATCGATGCCATGTTCCTAACCTCCCTACACTCAAGGTCCTGTACCCTAAAGCTACAGTCCAGGTTCCCATGCCCCTGCAGAGTTAGTTTAAACCCTCCCAAAGAGCTCTAGCAAACCTCCCCCCAAGGATGCTGGTGCCTCTCAGGTTCAGGTGGAGACCATCCTGTTTATAGAGGTCCCACCTTCCCCAGAAAGAACCCCAGTTGTCCAGAAACCGGAATCCCTCCCTCCAGCACCATCCCTGTAGCCACGCATTTAACTGTTCTCTCTCCCTATTCCTCGACTCTCTCTCACAATGCACGGGTAACAAACCAGAGACGACAACTCTGTTCGTTCTAGCTCTGAGCTTCCAACCTAGCTCCCTGAAAGTCTGCCTAACATCCTCACCCCTCTTCCTCCCTATGTCGGTGCCAACGTGGACCACGACTTGGGGCTGGTCCCCCTCCTCCTTAAAGACCCGGAAAACACGATCAGAGACATCACGTTTCCTTGCACCAGGGAGGCAACATACCAATCGTGAGTCTCTGTCGCCCCCGCAAAACCGCCTATCTGTGCCCCTCACCATTGAGTCCCCAATAACTATCGCTCTACCTTTCTCCACCCTTCCCTTCTGAGCAACGGGGACAGGCTCCATGCCAGAGACCTGAACCTCATTGCTTACCCCTGGTAAGTCTCCCCCCCCCCCCCCCCAACAAGTAACCAAAATGGTATACTTGTTCTTGAGGGGAATGGCCGCAGGGGGTCCCTGCACTGGCTGCTTCCTCACAGTCCCCCTCACTGTCACCCATCTGTCTATAACTTTTGGAGTAACTACTTCCCTAAAACTCTATGACCACTTCTGCCTCCCGAATGATCCGCAGTTCGTCCAACTCCAGTTCCAGTTCCCTAACACAGTCTTGGAGGAGCTGGAGATGGGTGCACTTCCTGCAAGTGTAATCAGCAGGGACGCTAATGGCTTCCCTCACCTCATACATGTTGCAAGAGGAACATTGCACTGCCTTCGCTGCCATCCCTCTAAAAGGTAAACATTAAAGAAACACTAAAACAAACAAGCAAAATGCAGCACTTAGCTGCTTACCACAACGGGTCTTATTATTAGGTTAGAGGAGGGCGGCGGGTGGGAGGCTCTACCCCTGTAGTGCCTCGGGTTCCTCGCCTGCGCAGTTTTATAGAAAAAAAACCTTCCCAGGTAAGCTAGCGCTACACCAGCTTCCGGGTCTGCTAGGCGCTTAGAAAAAAAAACTTTAAATTTTAAACGTTTAAAAAAAACACTAACTGGACTATACCGCAACTTCAAAAAAAACACCGCCAGCCAGCCCTTACCTGCTCCGCCAAGAGACTGAGTTTGATGTCATCCAGAACAGTAAAAAATCAAATTGGATTGGATTTGGGTATCTAGGGCATAATTGAAACTGGCTAAAGTCGAACTTGTTGCGTCCCATGGCCACGCACCTCCAGCAATTTGTTTCACAACCACAAATACTACGTTTTTAAATTTCTCATACATTGTGCCAGGCAGAGCTTTCAGCTTCCTTAAAGGTACAGTACAAGTCTAAACGTCCTCACACCACCTCCATAATGAAAATATTGCTGCTTTGTGTCTATTCTTTGACCATGTTACCATGCCATACATATAACTTGAACCGAAGTTCATCTTACTACTGCCTGCATGTAACATAGGATAGATTCCAATCTCATCTAAAATTACTTCCAGTTTAAATCTGATAACTTGTCTGCAATTACATTCCTATATGAGTCCTCATGGCAGTAACAAACATTTCAACTGCGTTCTTTTGCTCCTGAGACAGTTTTCTCACCTATCCTATTTGAGGTTTTTTTTAATATTTTTGAATGGAAATTAATCAAGCATCTGGCAGCAGCAATTCATTTATAATTGACATAGGAGATTCCAGCCGCCTTGGGTGAGAATGTCTTTTAGAGAATTTTTCGTTGTATTTCCCGTCCGCACGAATATGTGTAAATGTTCCTTTTCTCCTGGCATCCAGGTCTGTCCACGCTGTTCCTCCTGCAACTGAAGTCTTCCGGGACCTCTCAGTCTGCCTCTTTGTTTATGCGGTATTTGTTTCAATGGGAAATGAGCCTGCCCTTGGAGTATAGGGATGGCAGTGCTAATTGGGCCTGGGAACTTCCTGTGAAGGCTGGTTGTGTAGTGTATTCTCTGGTCTGGGAGTAGCTTGGCCATGTCTGGTTTCTTTGGCCTGTTTGGCCAAGACTGAGGCATTTTGGGTGTGTTCTGTGTTCGCAGGTTTGATCTGTGTTTTGCTGACTTGTTTTCTTATGGGTTTTGCTGGAGATGGGTACCAGATCTTTCTCCCACAGACTACCAGAACATCTCCGTAATCTTCCCTGCCTGGTCCTCCCTTGATTGACCAACTCAACATCCAACCTGTAAGCAGCCTGGAACATAGCAACAACTTGCTCTGTCTTTCAAAGATTAATTGAGTTGTTACCGTCCACGCCTGTTAAACATGAGCATTAGCTTTTCCATAACTTCTCCTCCTCTGGAATTCTGAGCACTTGGAAGAAATGCAATAATGGAATATCAATGTTTTCCATAACTCCTCCTCCCTGAATCTGGGAAAGGTCCAATGTCCAGCAACAATTTAAAAGTGTCTTCTGGCAGTTTTAAAAGGCCTTTTTTTCCATAACTCCTCCTCCCCTGCAATTCGAGTGAGTACATTGCCTCCTTGTAAATTGTGTTCTTCCTAAACCTCCCTGGTTGAAGATTGCTGTTCAGAAAGCATTCCTACAGGTTGAGGTTTTATACAAAGTGATGTTCTATTTTAGAACGCTATATTTTTGAACCAAATATCCTACCTGATAAAGATTTTCAATCTGAAAATTCAGGGTGCACTATGTTTTGGATTTGGCAAGGCATAAATGTCACTGAATGGAAGTCATCAGGCTGACTTGGATCAATTGTTACTGGCTTCATGTCCAATTGATGATAACATTACAGATTCCCCACAGTAACCCAGATTGGGACAGTGTCGTTGAGCTTGAATTAACCCTAATGACTAACATGCAGTTGGGGAATTGTGGGTCTGTAATGTGGTGAAAGATTTTGTGAAGTTATTGCAATAACGTGGTTCTCAATTATTCCCTTTCCCCAAGCTGACACTGCAACCTGACAGACAAAAGGTTAGTGTGAGGTTTATTGTCACATGTACTTGAATGCAGTGAAAGGTTTACTAAGTCACCACTTTAGATACCATCTTACAAAAGGTACCTAGGTACAAAATCTTACAAATAAATGAGAAAAGTCAATAAATTCAGCATTGCAGACCTTGAAGTAAATAACACTGGGCTTTGTCTTGGGGACTCACTTGTGTCACTTCTGTGCGCCTACTGCAGCCCTGCTTAGGGCATTGAGCTCCATTGCAGCCGATGGATTGAGTTCAAGAGACTGGGATCTAGGCCTAGTGAAGCCAGGAGACTTTAATCCCAGCCCCACTACTGCTGATGATCCTCTGGCTTGCTCACTGTCCGAAAATAAGAGCAATGGGGAGAGAGGGTCTAGAAGCCTAACACTCTCTGCCATCCCTGCACTGGTTACTCTTGGAGGGTTACATATTAGGTTAAAGAGATGTTAGCGCGGATGAAATGATATCGGTCCGAGCCCAGAGTGCGGTTCAACAATCAGTAACGTTTATTGATACAGTAACACCAGCGGAGACCAACCAAGGTCTGAATCTCGGCTGTCCTGCTGTTCCCGCGCGCTGCTACACATTATATACCTTTCTTTGTCAGGATGTGAGGATTTTGAGTATGAATGGGATGATAGTTCCCCATCATCGCTGGAGTCGGTGCAAATGGTGGGGTTTCCTGCCATCCCGGGAGAGTTAGTGTACACACAATAGGGTGCTAATTGGATTTATGTAAATGGGTCCGGATGCCAACTGCTTGTCTCTCTGAGGGCTGGAGGCTAGCACCCCCCTTTGTTCCCTTGGGGTGCTGGTGTGTATTAGTCTGTTTGTTCCTGTCTGGTGGATGCCTGTCCTTTTTTTGTGTCAGGATGGTTCTGTATTGATGAATATGGGTGTGTTTCAGTCAGTCTCTTGATTAGGAGATGGGTTTCTATATTAATTAGCTCCGGAGTTTCGGTCTATGAGTCATGGTTAGTGCCTGGCCTAGTGTGGATTTGATCTGTCCTCTGGCTCCCATCTCGCGGTCACGTGGGCGGACCGGCAGCTGCTGAGTTCTGTGGGTTTAAGCTGCGGCTGCTGTTTAAAACACAAAATGAATTCCTATAGTTTTACCGATGTAGGTATAGTCCTGTGGCTCTGATGCCCGCTTGCAGAGGGAAAAGTGCTGAGGTATGTGGCTGGTCTCAGGATTTGGATCTCTGAGCAGTTCACCAGGAGTTGTATAACAAAACAGCTCAATCCTTGGAATTAGTTCCTGAGTTGTGTTGGGTGGTCTTCCCATGGTACTCTACCACCCAGTCACTGATGATGTGGCTTCTTGCTGAAATAGTCGCCCAGTCAACCTTCACTGCTCACCAATCACCATTGACCTGTTTTTCTGCTTTGAGCAGTGTGCCTGTGGTTCCTTACCTATTGGGTACTCAAGATGGCTGCTCACCGGAAGCAATAGTTCCTCCGACTTCACTGCTGCAGCTCGAACCATTGACTTGTCTGAGGTCTTCAGGGTCTGGCTTTCCAAGTCTGGTCCCTTGTTATTCCCTCTAGATTATCATTTCTCTTGTTGATTTTTTTTGTGCCTGTAATGAGCTCATAGGGTTAAACTCCCTCTAAGCTTTGTTGGGCTTTCTGCAGCACGGTTGGTGACCGATTGGTGCCGGTTCCTGTCATTCCTAAGAATCGATTGCCCAGTGGAGGAGCAGGGATTCCCACTTGACTTTGATAAAATGATTTTGTTTAGCTGTGTTGAGTTTTATCATAATTAACATTAGAAGTTGTTACAAAAGAGAATAGTGTTATACGAACTTGTGTGACTTAAGCACATCAGAAATTAAAGTCAGTCTGGAAAGTTCTCCACCTATTTATTTTCCCTTGCTTGGAATTATGGGTGTTGAATTAATAAAGTTAGCAAAACTGCAGACATTTAACTTGCTCTCAAACCACGAACTTGCAGTAGTTGGTATTAAAATACTGATTACCTGATTTTGTTTTTTCTTCTCTAAATCATCATAGTGATAACTTTTAATAGAATTTTGTAATGTAGTTGCAGACTTTGAGAAACTATTTTTCCATAACTCCTCCTCCTCTGAATATCTCCATCTTAAATCTACTCGTTAAATAGCTTTCTACTGAATGCTTAAGTGAACGGGTGTACTGTTGTACTGAAGTCATTTGATCCTGTTATGAGGCCATAGGGTTAATCCTCTGGCTTTATTTGGCTTCCTATGGCACGGGAATGGTGATAATCTCTGGTTTCCATTCTATTGGCGCTGGTCTTACTACTGCCTGTGGCTTTTTTACCATTTGCAATGTATGAGTTGTGTAGCAAAAGTTTAACCACATTCTTATGCAGTCCAGGCCAATAGAAATGCTTTTGTATCTTTAGCCTGAGTGTTCCTCACAACTAGAGTATCTCCTACTGGTAATTAATGTGCTATTTGCAATACTTTCTGGTCTGTATACTACTAGCAACACAATCTGATGCAATTCTATCTGTTTCTCCTCTGTCCTTACCTGCCATGGTTTCCATTTTTGTCTTGCGAATCATCATTTAAGGTAACCCTCTGGAATACAGTCTGATGCCTTTTCTGCATATGCAACATGAAATAGATATTGGTTTATTTCATCTTCCTATTGTAAGTCTAACAGTCTGTCAGGACTAAATACCTGTTCTATTTCATCAAACGGAATGTCTGCAGCTGGAGAGGGTGGGGGAGGGGTTCCTGCTTGCTGAGAGCTGCAGGCTCCCCTCCCTTTAGTCATTTTTACTAAAGATTAGATTGTTTGTTTAAATTTAATACTAAACAACTAATTACATTAAGTAAAAGCTATTTTAAATGATTTGGTGAGTGTGGTGGGAGTGGGTGACCCACTTTACCCAAGTCTTGGGAGGAGCACTGTAGACTCAGATTTGCTGGGTCGCCGCCATCTTGGATCCCCGATGGAAATGATTTAAGTGGGGTGGTGAGAGTGCGACTTTCCCTGAACTGAGATGCAGAGCTGGGCAAATTCGGCCTCTCAGATTGCCGCCATCTTGGATCCCCAAACTTTTATAAATACACACAAGTTCTTCTGTCTTAACACATGACTATTGCCACCTCTTATTTCACGTTCCCTAAATAAGTCCAGTGTTCAGACCCAGGGATCGGGGGGGTGATTGGAATCCATCGAAAAATGAGAAAATAACTGATTTACAAATCAGAACCTTACACAGCTTACTTTCTAATGTGTGCTCTCCATAACTCAAGTTGTATCTTAAGTAATCAATATATTTTGTCATGAAACACACTGGCTGAGGAAGTCTTCGTGTGGTGTTAGACTCCAGAGAAACTTTTAGCTTGGTGTGTTTGTTGCCAGACATTGTCAAAAAGAAAGCCAAAACAACTGAATCGGGGACCATGGTGCTTGAAAGATTTTGATGCGGTCAAATGGGGAATGGGAAGAATTAGGAATTTGAAGCAAGTTTCTTTGACAGTCCCTGTGTTTAAAGATGTACCTGACGGTGGCTGTTCTAGCTCAAATTATAACTGCTCTCCTGACAACATTTTTTAAAAAGCCACAGACCTGGTAAACCTAGTCTCGGTCATCTCTGCCAAACGGAACTTAAAAATACTTGATACCATCTTGTGGATGAAAGCATTGTCATTGCTCAGTCTTCAGCACATTTGCAAATGACTATGTTGTGTACATACTTATGTGGCTTGCCTTTGTTGAAAGGAGCCAAAACAAAGCTATCAAACCACACCTGGCCGGCCCATGTTCCATCACACGTTGATGTAAAAGTAGTGACCGTGTCTCAGAATGTGGCATTTACCACCTTGAAAGTCCGAATTGAAGGCTTCGACACTAGATCGGCCTTCTGGACAGTCAAAGTGTGTGTCATATATTTGTATAGCAGTGGGCTCTTATCAGCCACTTTTGGTAGGAAAATGCTAACAGCAATATCACCATCTCCGATAATGAGATACTAGCTTCCTCCTTGAAACCAGTCTCACAAGCATTCAGGCGAAACTATGAAGGCAATTTCAATGCACGTGGACTGTCTGAACAGCAGTCAAGTTGGTCTCGCACCAAGTACTGTTGCCAATTCCATGGTTACTCAATCTTTCCTTGTAAGTAGTACAACACTGACGGTGATAACTACCATGCAGGTGCCCTGCCCCTCAGTCCAAAGGTCCATCAGTTGAAAATTAGTTCTGTCAAATGAATTTTTGATCGGGTCACTTGCCTGGATGTCATGCCAGTGCAAACCAGTGAATGTTATCAACTTCTGACTGAGAATCCCTATCACTTCAGAAACCTGTGGTTGTATGAATACCAATCTGGAATTTATATAGCATCTTAGTGTCATACTTGTCAGTTTCTAAGCTTGCAAATGACATGCCACCCAAAGCTGAAATAAATTTGATTTGTTTTTCAGAATATCTCAAACCCCAAATATGACATCAGTGCAAAGTCTGTTTGAAGCCAGTGAGTGGAGTTATAGTGGGGACTGAGGATGGTAGCTTTGAAGACCTCCCGCAGGGACCCCTGCAGAAATTCTTCCCTTTGGTTGCCATCAAATCGGCCGTGAGATGTTGCATTGTGCATGTTTGCTGATATGTTTCCTACATTACAACAGTGGCAACACTTCTAAATGACTTGTGTGCTAAAGCATGCCCTGTGGTCGTGAGGACCTTTGAAACTTTCTTCAATTATGTTCCCCTCAACCGTAGGAACACTAAGCTTTTTGAGTTCAGTTCCTGTGCGACAAGGAGGGAAGTAGGGTGATGCTGATGTCTGAGGGGAGGGGGAGACAGCTGGTGTAATGTCCAGGGCGGATGCTGGGACATGTACAGCGCACTGCTCCATGACATCCTGTTCATTTGCAAAGTGAAGTGGCCAAACAAGGCTGAGCACGAGACCCACACAAACTCCTTTTACAACAACATCAAGTTCATTTGATTCAAATCCATGTGTCACTGGTGTAACATGTGACGAATACAAATGTTTTGTCACAAACCCCACATGTTGTGTTGAAATCCTGCCTTCAAACGTGCAGTTATAGATCGCAGAAGAAAGACTGGAGAATTCTCAAAGGCAGTAATGCCAATCTCACTTGGGACTTCTAACTTTTCATGATGTCTATACTGTAACATTGTCAGTAGTGGTATTGGAGTACTGGGAAGTTTCACAAGTTGAGATAGGGTTTATAATCTTCATGTCTTGAAATACACTGAGCAACCCAGTAGATCGTGTTTTCAGTTGCAGAATGTTAGAATGAGGTTTTATTGTATATACTCATGTACAGGAGTACAGTGAAATGCTTACGATGTTGCCATTCATGGCACCATCTTAGATACAAGGTACCCAAGTTCAAACTCTTAAAGAAGTGAAAAGTTAAACATTATAATTCTTAACACTATAAGATCGTAATTAAAGAAAAAAAATCTTCTAAACTACAATCTTCCTTTAACCTCCATGGGTCAGCAGTCGCTCCATGCTGGGCTTTGCCTGCAAGGGCTCATTCTCAATCCCCATGTCTCTGCCATCCGGCCTCACCACAGACTGCTGCTATGATGCCACTCTGGACCCGCAGCAGCAGCCGCTGTGCCAATAGCCAGACTAGTGCCTGGGTGTACCAACTGCCTTGTGGCCCCAGCTGTCCACACCGCTACCCCCACGACAGAGATCCTTCCAGAAGGTAGAGGGGGGAAAAGAAATAACAATTTAAAAAAAGGAAAGCAGTTAGAGTGGACAACCTCTGCTGGTTACTATAACAGCTTCTTAGCCAAGTTAGCAAGGGATGCTGGGTAAACTGGCTACGTGAAACTCTGAAATCACAAACCCACACACTAAACACACTGCAAACACCGCAGCCAGGTGCTAACGACATCAGCATAATGTAAAAAGCAAGTTATTCTGAACAAACGGACTCCAATAACATCCTCTACACAAAGGAGAGCCCAGACAGGGGGCACTGGGTCCTGCTACACATTGAAACTTCTAGTAGTGTGCCATCTAAATGATTTAAAGCATGAAAGTAAATTTTAATGAAACCTCCTGAACAAAAGTACAAATATAGACTCTTAGTCAACAGAGTAGATTAACTTGTGGTGGTCAGGAGATGCTGTTTTATGTCACTCGGCAACATGAGATTAGAACCTTTTAAACGAGACTGAGTTGGCGCAACATCACATTTGCTCCCAAAGATCCTGGTTTACCTGATCATCGGCACATGTAGTATTACAGCAGTCTATATTGGATTGCTTTTGATCTATTGGAGGTATGTCTTCCCTGGAACAGCAGCCGTGTGAGTGACTGACTGACTGAATCCTGTGCCATCCTAAGCTTCCCCTCACCTGGCCTGCGCTATATTCAATGGCGTGGTCATGCAGCCTGGGCTGGGAGCGAATAGGGATCTCCTGGGTCATTTTTGAACATGTGCCCCCCCACCTCTGTTATTGCCGGATAGACAATTCCTCTTCTGGTTTCAACAAATGCTGCCCCATAACCATGGCAATTTGAATTTAGAAGGATGGAGCAAGACATAGGATAACCTTAGGCAGGTACTGGAGATTAGAGTCAAGTTTAGAGTGGTGCTGGAAAAGCCACAGCAGGTCAGGCAGCATCTGAGGAATGTGCTTTTCCAGCACCACTCTAAATATGACAACATTACACAAGTCTTTCAGACTCCATTGCTGTTCACTGCCTGAAAACAGTTCCCAAAAGAATTTTGTGACGAGCTTGTGATGCTCACACGTACAACAGAGGCCTTTTGGAGACTGGGCACCATGGGCTAGGATGCATTCTCATCCTGGGCAATGTTAGATTAGTAAGTTCTAAGGTAGCTTTACCACGTATCTAAAGCTGTGCTGTACCAGTTCTGGGAGTGTTTGATGCAGACAGTGTTGAGGAAGCTTTGTTTTGAAAGTGCAGCGAGAGTTTGCTTTCAGCTTATATAAGAAAAAGAAAGCGTTAGTGAGTCTTAACCAGAAGATGCACACCTCTTAGCAAGAGGCAGTCCCTTGTGCAATAGCAATTGGTGCAAGTTACAGGACTCGATGCCTGCCTGACAATATTGGAATGAATTCAGTGTAACATTGGCAGTAACTCTTTCAGAAGTTACTTCGTACAATCAAAATCTTAATAGATGGTGAATCAAATATGGTGAACAAAACAATAACTTTTTTTTGGAACCTGTAAGATTTGTGCTAATCGTTTAGATATATGAATTGCCAAAGATTTCTGTAAGATTCCGAAATCACCGTTTGCATCAGACAACACACCACATGTTAATGACCTGATAAGTGTGTATTGAGAGGGTGCATCGTGCAACGGTGGAAAATGAAACTACTAAGCGTAGTGTCTCCATTTATCCCTGCCTTTGGTTAAATTAATACCCAGGCAGTGAGGTGAACCTCACTATTATTTGGATGGTAATTATAAGTTGTGAAACATCCATGAGATCGGTGTGTTGAAATATGAAACA
This sequence comes from Hemiscyllium ocellatum, assembly GCF_020745735.1. Lineage (NCBI taxonomy): Eukaryota > Metazoa > Chordata > Chondrichthyes > Orectolobiformes > Hemiscylliidae > Hemiscyllium > Hemiscyllium ocellatum. The sequence continues at coordinate 66,181,116 of NC_083414.1, forward strand.
ATAGTTTTATTACATGTCTGTACACCTACACTAAAACCTAGACTATCCTGCCCCAAGCTGACCTCTTAAAGGGGCAGCAGGCATCCTCAACTACATGTGAGGCTCTGTTGGTAGCTATAACGTTTCAAAGTTAATGCAGGACTGGTGATACTCAGAAGTTTATACATGAATGAGAAGTCATTGCTTGGTTCTTTAGTATTCATCAATTCAAGAGTAAAAACTTTGGCAGCCAAAAATCAGATTCTTGGGTATGCTGAAGATTCTCTGCCCACAACTCTTCTTCCTCTTCTGAATTCTGTTCTTGACCCACAAAGACCCATAGCCCAAAAGCAATATAGTGCGCTCTGCCTCATCTACAAACACAGGCTATGGTCCGTATCTAGTAACACTCAAATCCATAAAGCATGGAAACAGACCCTTCCGTCCAACTACTTACTCCATGCTGGCCATAATCACAAACCAAACCAGTTTTGTTTGGGCCACATTTATCCACTTTTTAAAAATTCATGTACTAACTACCCCCATCCTCTGGAAGTTCATTCCACTCATGAGCCACGTTTGTTTGTTTGTTAAGGAAGTTGCCCCTCCTTTTAAAATGTCACTCCTCTCACCTTTGAAAATATGCTCCTTCATCTTGACACCTTCTCTCCCACCCCCACACTTCAAAAAACCAGGAATAGACTACCTTTCACCTTAGCTATACCCCTCAAACTGTACTCCTCTAAAAATACACTCCTCAACCAGGCCGCCCATGCTCCAGTGAATAAAGTCCCAGCCTCTCCTTGCAACTCATCTTCCATTCCTGGGAACATCTTGATAAATCTCTTCTGAACCTGCTCCACATCAATAATATCCTTCCTATAACAGGACAATTATTCCTTTAAATCGGGACAAATCTCATTTAACATGAAATTCATTCTTAGTTCCCAAGATCTGACTACCAATTCTGTTTTCCTCAGAGCTTATCCTTTTCAACAATACCTGTTGACAGAATATCTATTTGAGAGAGGAATAGCTACAAGAGATGTCTGAACTCCCTTAACTTCCCTGTGGCACAGTGGTTAGCACTGCTGCCTCTCAGTGCCTCAGACCCGGGTTCAATTCCCGACTCAGACTATGTGGAGTTTGCACATTCTCCCCGTGTCTGCGTGGGTTTCCTCCGGGTGCTCCGGTTTCCTCCCACAGTCCAAAGATGTGCGGGTCAGGTGAATTGGCTATGCTAAATTGCCCATAGTGTTAGGTAAGGGGTAAATGTAGGGGTATGGGTGGGTTGCGCTTAAGCGGGTCGGTGTGGACTTGTTGGGCCGAAGGGCCTGTTTCCACACTGTGTAAGTAATCTAATCTAAGACAGTCCTGACTGATCCTGCTGTGGAATCACTTCTTGAAATGTACTAGCTGTCTCACTCCTCTCTTGTATGCTGTCACTGACAGACATCAAAAGAAGCATCTTTCAGTAGATCTTGTATATAAAATACGCCTTTTCAAGAATTCTTAATATGCATGCCAAAAAGTTGGAGTATAAATCTTAAAATCAACCACTTAACTGAGCACTCAGATTTAAAAGGACTCTTCAGATGATCCAGTGGACAGCATTCAGTTCTCTAGGGTGGGAAGACCTACCTCATTCAATAGCTGTCCACATGTCAAAAGCTCTGAAAACAACTGTGTTTGAAGGAAGTTTGTTTGCGTTGGTTGACTAGAAAAGAAAATTTATATAACTAAAATCTAACTAATCAGAAGCTGGTGAAAGAGCCACGCTAATTTTTTTCTTTCAATTCAGAAGAATAGTTTTCTTTTGAATGTCTTAACTAAGTGCAACAAATTATTGAATGCACCAGCAAGGCAGGGAGTGCAGTCTGTCAGGTGACATGAACACTTGCTTTTTCCATAACTTCTCCTCCTCTGGAATTCTGAAATCTTGAATCAATCCAGTTTTCACCCATGTGATCTTATGTGACTGCATTTATTATAGTGGATTGTCCCGTACTGGATAACTCAGATCCTTGACACGAATGTTCGTTTGTTACCAACAATTTGGTTGAACAAAAGAATTTAACAAATTAAGATGGAAAGTAAAAACCCATAGATGCTGTCAGAAAAGTGCACGTTTCTGATGAGAGAGGAGGAAGGAGGGACATGAGCATGTAATTCCTCAACTCCATTTTGCTGTCTTTTCTCAATGATCTTCCTGATTAAAAGTTTGTCTATCTCAGCCTTGAATATAATTAAGGGAGTTTGAACAGCCCTCTGGTAAAGAATGCCACAGATACCCTAGCATCTGACAATGGCTCCTTTTGTGAATGCAGGCCTAATGTATATAAGAGACCACTTTCATATCTCATGAACCTTGTCAAATACCAGCATGTCTCCCTTTAGAAAAGGGCTCAAAACTGTTGACAGTATTTGAGCTGGAGAACTCTTGTGTGTGTGCGCGCGCACACACACAAACCCGCCTTCCAAATGGGACTTAAAATCTGGAATTGCAGTCAAGGTGCACGGGTTGATAAATGGGCAGGTTACTCTCAGCAAGTCCAGATCCTTGACCCACAGGTAATCGTGAGGTTACCTTCCTATAGGTTGAAAGCTGACTGGACTCTTTCTTGACTGTGGACCCTGCCTCCAAGCCAGTTTTGTTTGGGGTGGGCAGGAGCAGTGTCTACTTTGTGTGTGACATTGAGTGCTGAAGGGGAAATCTGATTAATCGGATCTTTTGTCATTTAATGTATGAATTCATTGACCAGCAAGTGTGATACCTAAGATGCACTGCAGAAATTGACCCAGGCTTCTTGGTATCTTCCAAATACATGACTACTTCCATGTAGAAGGTCAAGGGTGTCTGATGCATGGGAACATGACCACCTGCAAACTCCCCCTCCAAGCCACTCACCATCCTGACTTGGAAACACATCTGTAGTTGGGTCAAAACCCTGCATCTCTTTCCCCGAGGCCATCATGGGTCTACCCACAGCACACGGACTGCAGTGGTTTGAGAAGTACAAATGATGAATGCAGACTTAAAATCTCACCTGTAGGCAACAATTCTCCTCCATATTTTCAAAGACCTGTAGTGTTGATGTATATTTTGTTCCACAAATCCGGATGATACAAATTTCAGTAAAACAGTAGATGGTTTGAGACTCTCTCGCCGGCTGTCCAATAACAATGTCCCCAATAGTCGTGCGTCTACTTATAGTGCCAGTTCTCCACGAATCTCTGCTCTATACATAAAGGCAGTACTTCTAGTAGCAATAATATAAAAGGTCTGTAAATCACATGATTGGTTGTTGTTACAATGTTTAAGATGGGCAATTATAATTTTACAAGCTCTGGTGATTGTCAATGGTCTGTGATAACTAGTGGATGAATTACAGACTGGTTAACGTATTCTTCACAATTGAGTAATGATTTCCGGTGATAAAGGTTCTTATCTATGACCCGAATCACCTTGGGCCCGCTCTCAGCAGAGAAACGGTGCTTTACCTAGGTGACAGGCAGTGGCACCCATTTCTAGTGGTGGTGGCCTTTCCCTAGCAGACAGCGGCTGTCTTGGAGGTCACACACCCTTCCTCCGGAAACAGCACAGGAGACCACTAAGTGGTCTGACTGCTGGCCACCAACAATAACACTCCGCACTGGGCTCCCTGGCCCACACTGCTCTGGGCTGCTGGTTGCTGATGTCCTCCCTCTGGACCATCGACACTGTTTCAGAGGCTGGAAGCCGGAGTCTGAGAAGGCAGAAGAGAAGAATAGCACAGAAGGGAGAAAAAAAATTGACAGAGCGGCTACAAACCCAGACTGTTCAACCTTTGCTCAACTTGTCCATTCCAAGTGTGGGACTGAATGGCATTGGTGGGTTCTCTGTGGTTAATCTAATAGAACACAACTGTTTAATATAACTCATGTTAGAGGCTAGATCACCCCTCAAAATACATTATGGCGATAGTGTCTAGGTTAACTTTAAAAGCATCTATGAGGCGCTGTTTAGCCGATCTGGTTTAGTTAATCAACCAGTCAGCTTTAATCAAAACACTTCATTCATACAACGTAGTTCAAATGCAACAAAAAAATTTAGTTTTCATTGACAATGTATTAACCACTAATCAACTATTCCAGTATAGGCAGCATCCCATAAACACACCCTTTTGCAAAATGGTCATTATTTTCACGAGCTGAAAGAAACAAATCTATCTTGTTTCTGATTTCTAAGAAGAAAGTTGTAAATCTTCAACCTGCCAGCAGAGAGCGCTCTCGCTGTCTGCTCCAGCTGAAAGACAAACCAAAGTCCTCTGGGTCTGTCTGACTGAACCCACTCACTCAATCTTCTGTCTGTCTTTGGAGAAACCCAAAGCTGTTTATAAACAGGAGGGGAGAGAGCTTTGTCTATAACTAGCTTTAAATTGAAATTGTAACAAATTCTGTAACATTTGGGAGTAATTAATATCCTGCTGTGTCTTTTCAAATAAGATTTATTAGGGAATATAAATTACATAACAGAATTTGTAAGGTCATGAATGAGCAAGTGTCCAGTCTTTTGGGAACTAACATGCTGCAGCTGGCAAATGTCTTGGAGCATATCTTGTCAGGATTGGAATGTGATTGAATAAAATGTACTGTAAGTGTTAGAAACAAACTCAATAAAATTTTAGATGAGACCAACAAATCTGGAAACGACAATTTATTACGGACTTGCAAGTACGGGCTGCAACTGCACAAAGCAACTCAACGAATTGGACTTGGGTTAGTTTACAATTATACCTTTGAGCTGAGTGAGGTCACCTCTCCAGACTCCGAATTACCCAATCTCCCTTACTGGGCTGTACAACTGCCCATCTTCGCTCAACACTTGTTACTTCCCCTTCCCCATGTTGGTAACCTTCCTGTCTGTTAGTGCTGACATTTTCATTATTTTGTAGATCGTACATCAAGATGTAGTTCAACATTTTGTCTCAATAATGCTGGTACATTCCATTCTCCGTACACTTCATCAACTTTGTATCATTTTTGTACAGCTCAGGCATTTTAGTTCAGGTTTTTTGCTGAAAACTTATTTTAAAAGAGATAACTTGCTTATATTCCAGAATTAGTATTTAATTAACCATAATTAAAAGTAAAGATACACTTCCCTAAGTACCTGCAGAGTTAATAATTTTTCTGCTGGACCCCTTTTCTTCATGTTCTTTTATATCTGCAAAAACAGCACTTCTTTTCATTTCTAACATAAAGTACCAAGGATAGGTGACAAGTGTCTAGTAAATATCATGGGAGGGCCGAGCTGTCCATCATTGATCAGTTAGTGTTGGAAGAGATCAGAGTGACGTATGTAATCATTGTTATGCTGTACTTGGCTGAGAGGCAGTGTTTTGTAGAAATAGTTTCCAAGGACTTCTCCCATGCTGGTTGTATAAAGAGCTCTGAATAAAGATTGATTTGTGCTGCTTGAACTCAAGACTTGAGATTTCTCTTTCACACATGTTCCCCAGAAGTTAAGGATGTTGCTTAACTGGAACAGCATTTATTATGTTCAAATAATGTATGATGATTTTTAGTACTCCCCAGCTTATTCACATATCATTTGATTGCAGTAATTCTTACAGGTCATTGATAGTCATAGAGATGTACGGCACAGAAACAGACTCTTCGGTCCATCTCGTCCATGCCGACCAGATATCCCAACCCAATCTAGTCCCAACTGCCAGCACCTGGCCCCTTTCCCTCCAAGCCCTTCCTATTCATAAAGCCATCCAGATGCTTTTTAAATGATGCAATTGTACCAGCCTCCACCACTTCCTCTGGCAGCTCATTTCATACACGTACCACCCTCTGAGTGAAAACGTTGCTCCTTAGGAGTCATTTATACCTTGCCTACTTAACCTATCCATGTCCTGCATGATTTTATAAACCTCTATAAGGTCACCCCTCGGCCTCCAGCGCTCCAGGGAAAACAGCCCCAGCCTCTCCCTGTAGCTCAAATCCTCCAACCTTGGCAACACCCTCGTAACTCTTCTCTGAACCCTTCCAAGTTTCACAAAATCTTTCTGATAGGAAGGAGACCAAAATTGCATGCTGTACTCCAACAGTGGCCTAACCAATGTCCTGTACAGCAGCAACATGATGTCCCAACTTCTGTACTCAATACTCTGACCAATAAAGGAAAGCATACTAAATGCCTTCTTCACTATCCTATCTATCTGCGACTGCACTTCAAGGAGCTATAAACCTGCACTCCAAGGTCTCTTTGTTCAGCAATACTACCTAGGACCTTGCTATTAAGTGTACAAATCCTTGTAAGATTTGCTTTCCCAAAATGCAGCACCTCACATTTATCTAAATTAAACTCAATCTGTCATTTCCCAACCCATTGGCCCATCTGATCAAGATCCCATTGTAATCTGAGGTAATCTTCTTTGCTGTCCACTACACCACCAATTTCAGCAAACTTACTTTTATTTTATATAGATATTTTTATTAGAAATTTAACATTTTGACAAATTTACAAAAATAAACAGAACTTTCAAGTTCCTTAGCCTCTTCTGGTGATCTAAAATTATACTCGGATCCTTCGTGGTTAAAGCATAACATCGCTGGGTAGCGTAAGGTGTATTGAATATTTAAGTCCCTTAGACATTTCTTCACCTCATCAAACGCCTTCCTCCTTCGGGCCAAAGCCGGGGAGAAGTCCTGAAATAACATAATCCTGGATCCTTCATGGATCATGGCTTTAGGATCCTTTCCAAGATTTCTAGAGGCATCCAAAAGTATCTGCCTCTCCCTATAACTCTGCAGCCGGAACCGGACCGGGCGTGGGCGCTGGTTCGAGCCAGGCCCGCGTGCTGCGACCCGGTAGGCCCACTCCACCCTTACCCGGTCCGTTTCAGCCCGCAGGTTTAAAAGCTGGGGCAGCCATCGCTCCAGAAATGCTGCTAGCTGTCCCTTCCCTTCTTGCTCGGGAAGGCCCAGCAACCGAATATTTTTTTCTCCGATTTCTATTATCGAGGTCATCCATGTAAATTTCAAAGGTCCGGATTCTCTGCTCGAGCGTTCGCACCTGTTCTGCAGCTGTTTGAGCTGCAGCCTTGGAGGTCGTGGCCTTTAGTTCTGCCCCCTCCATTCGGCCCTGTAGTTCCCCGATGGCCTGGCTGTGTTTTTGCAGCTTTTCTTCGAATGCATTCCAGCGCTGTCGGGACTCTATGATGAAATCGCCGAGCGTCGCCTCCAGCCTGGCAATCATCTCTTCAAGGCCCGTTTTTACCGGTAGGACCCTCGGGATGGCTGCCGACGTTGCAGCTGCAGCCGAAGGAGGAGAGGGTGGGGGAGGGGTCTTTGTTTTCTGAGAGCTGAGGGATCCCTTTGGTTTACTCATTATCCACTTAATATTAAACTGCTTAAATATAATAGTAAGCAGCTAATTAAGGTTAAAAAAAAATTTTTTTGGGTGGTTTGGTAAATGTGGCGGGGGGCAGATAACCCACTTTGCCCAGGTTTTGGGAAGAGCACTGTAAACTCAGACTTGCTGAGTTGCCGCCATCTTGGATCTCCTTCAGCAAACTTACTAACTATACCTCTTATGCTCACACATGAATAATTTACATAAATGACAATAAGTAGTGGACCCAGCACTGATCCTTGTGGCACCCCACTGGTCACAGGCCTCCAGTCTGAAAAGCAACCCTCCACCACCACCATCTGTCTTCTACCTTTTGAGCCAGTTCTGTATCCAAATGGCAAGTTCTCCCTGTATTCCGTGAGATCTAACCTTGCTAATCAGTCTCCCATGGGGAACCTTGTCGAACGCCTTACTGAAGTCCATATAGATCACAACTACTGCTCTGCCCTCATCAATCCTCTTTGTTACTTCTTCAAAAAAACTCAATCAAGTTTGTGAGATATGATTTCTCACGCACAAAGCCATGTTGACTATCCTTAATCAGCCCTTGCCTTTCCAAATACATGTACGTCCTGTCCCTCAGGATTCCCTCCAACATCTTGCCCACCACCGAGGTCAGGCTCACTGGTCTATAGTTCCCTGGATTGTCTTTACTGCCCTTCTTGAACAGTGGCACCACGTTTGCCACCTCCAGTCTTCGGGCACCTCACCTGTGATTCCAATGATACAAATATCTCAGCAAGAGGCCCAGCAATCACCTCCCTAGCTTCCCACAGAGTTCTATAATACACCTGATCAGATCCTGTTTTCCTCTGAAAAGTAACTCAATAATTCCAGTTTCTGATAACTTCCACATTGTCCAATTTAATTGCAGTAATTTCAAAGTCATTTAGATTTGGTTCTTCACTCTGTTGTAAAATGTACCACATTCTACTCCCCTTGCTTTCCTTCCCTATCAAAATACTGTTTGGGCCTATTTACATGAGAGTTTTCCATCTATCTGGTGTTCTTATTTAATAATACACGACGCAATTTCCTTTCAATTTGTTAAGGCCCACAAAAGCTTGCCTTTTAAACAAGGGGTGGCTCAGTGGCTAGCACTGTTGCCTCACAGCACCAGAGTCTCAGGTTCGATTTGCATATTCTCCCTGTGTCTGCGTAGGTTTGCTCCGGTTTCCTCCCACAGTCACAAAGATGTGCAGGTCAGGTGAATTGGCCATATTAAATTGCCCATAGTGTTAGATGTATTAAGAGGGAAATGGGTCTGGGTGGGTTACTCTTCAGAGGGTCAGTGTGGACTGGTTGGGCCAAAGGGCCTGTTTCCACACTGTAGGGAATCGAATCTAATCTAAATGTTAGTCTACCACTGGCAGTAGTACTGAGACTTCATGCCTACTAGCAAAACTACAGAATTTTGATAGTTGCTTTCTTCATTATTGTGGGATATAGGTAAAGCAGTGTTACTTCTGCAATCATATTTACTTAGGTAAATGAACTCACACCAGTGTATAATTGTTTCAGCCAAGAGCTGAGTTAACAAGAATGAAAACTCTGAAGGAAATATATAATTGATTTTGCATTAGCTAACGTGTATACAAGAATGAAATGTGCCTGCAAACAATGGTAGATGTTACAGACAAATAGATAAGGTGCTATGAGGGGAGGGAGTTAAGCAAGATATGTCTGTACAAACAGTTACAAGCATCTGTTTCCAGTTTCAGCAAAAACAAAAAAAAACACCATTTAAGGCTCTGTGTAAATAAGGAATAAAAGGAAATATTGCTGTGGCAAGCAAGGGAAACAGATGGTAGTGAAGAAGGATATATAACAATAAGACCACAGAGGGAGGTGGTCAAACTGCCTTGTTGAGGCCAGAGATAAACATTTTGTCACGGACAAGGCCAGATGAGTTCAAAGCTAAACAGCCGGGTTTAGATTAGAAACAGATGTAAACAGGGAAGAAGCTTTGGGAGGAGGGAAGAGAAACCAAATACATAAAAATTGTGTACTTGTTAAATTCGGTGTGTATGTGACTACCTTTGTAAACAGTAGACACCACACCCCTCTTGCAAGAGCGTAATAAACGATACTACTTCAGATCTTGCCGGACTGAAATTATTGAAGAGAGTGAGCTTAATTTCTCATGATCATATACTGTGCTACTTATAAATGTTGACTTGCTAGTACTCAACGATTCCATTTAATGTCTCTAAAATTTGACACAGTCCAATAATGTCGTCTGGAATGCTATCTTGCCATTTTTTCTTTAATTAGAATTGTCCTGTCACCTGATGTGCAAAAACTTAATTCAAGTGAACATAATTTAGTTATTCATTAGGTGCATCCCTATTTGCAAAAATGTACAAATGGAATTTCTTTATCTTGAATTGTTGATACTTAGAAGGTCTTTAAAGTTCAATGCTACTGTTCCGATCAAAATTTTGGAAGGGATGCAGTTTCAAATTTTTTTACCCCTAAGCTAACCATCATTTCATTGAATTGCACCCATATAAAATTTGATCCTTGATCCAATTGTATTTCTGTGGGTAGTATGTATCCACTAAAAAGTGATATTGTATAAATCTAGTTTCCCACTTCATGTTTTAGGGTATGATCCTACATAATTGATGATGACTCATGTAGAAGGTTCCTTCAATGCTGGCATGGCTGAGAGTGGTAGTTTCATCATTGCTTGACGTTTTCCTTTTGCCTGACAAGTAGCAAAACGTTATTTACGTCTTTATGCAGTCCAGTCTAATAATAAACGTTTCTGTATGTTAGCTACAATTTTCCTTACTCAAATGGAGTATCCTTTTTATTGTCATGTGTACTCAAGTGCAGGAGTACAGTGCTGTTGGAGAATTGTCCAATTTCAAATAAAGCTGGCATGCAGACTTGGTGGAATTGACACACCTCTTTATTTCACGATATCGTGGGAGAGGTTATTGACCATTGTACAGAGTGGTCGCTCTGCACAGACATGTCTCAGCCTCTTCCCGGAAGTTTTTTATAGGTTACAAGAGGTTGATAGTTAATTGTAAGACAATACAGTTGATAGTTTAATCGTGTCGAATGAGGGCTAACAATGCTTAAGCAGTTCAACAAAGGCAACAGGAGGATAACTAATCTAAGAACATAGATTTACTAATTGGTATCAATGACCTCATCGTTGAGGTCATCCATATTGATTAATTTGCTGACGTTTTGTCTGCAGAGATATTGTCTCGGCTGGGCTTCTGGAGATGTGTCATTATGAGGCAGAGAATCTCATTAGCAGATTGTTTGGATGAGTTGTCCAATTAGCTAATGTCTCATTCACAGCCAATTCCTGGGTATAGATGATGTGAGTTATCAATGGCTTGGGAAAGCCTTTTAGCTAGGGACAAACTGGCTTCTGTAAGCAAAATGGTTTCCCCTTCTCCCACAAGTGTTGTCTCTTACTGCACCATCTTAGGTACAAGTGCCTTGGTACAAATCTAAGAAAAAAAATGGAATAAAAAAGAATAGTTGTGTAATTTAAGTGATTCATAGAATAGGTTAGAAATAAGACAGTTAAAAGGATAGACATTAAAGTCAGGTAAACATTACATTGCAGTAGTTTAGTATAGAAGCTTTTACATGTGGCCTGGCCACCTGCACCAGACCCCAGTCTTAACAACCGTCCTTGCTCCCAGCCTCCAGTCAGCTCTGCACTGGCTCTCAGCTGCTCCAAGGTCAGTTTTCATCAGGACTGATTCTCTCTATTGCAAGTCCCAGTGACACCTTTCCCTAAAGGGTTGAATGTTATAAGCATGAGTTAGGTCCCTGAAAACAATAAACTTCAGTTGAGTTGCTGGAGATGTTTAAAATTTTCACAATAGGGTGAAGTAAAGTATTTTGCCCATTTTTCTCCCACACACTTGCTTTGTTTCCCAATGGCCAGTATCGCCTAGATTGGAATTTTACCGTTCCCATCATCGCCATTTTCTGGTTTAAAGTCCTGTTGACCCTAGCTCGGTTCAGCTGGAGATTGTCCCCAAGATACAGATCCCTCCTCTTCCAATACTGATGCCCAGGGCCCCATGAAATAGAATCTCTCTTTACTGCTCCACTCTTTTTAGCAACGTGTTTACCTGCCTTATTCTCGCGTCCTTACGCCAGTTTGCACGGCTTGAGTGGTAATCTGAACATTATTAGCCTTGAGGACGTGTTCTTTAATTTAGTTCCTCATTCCGGATAATCCCAAACAGACCCGGCCCTCTGTTATAAAGGAGTAGTTAAATGAACTGGAATCCTTTCACCAGGCTTGAACACAACCAAGGAAGAAGGGCAGGCAATCATCCCAAATTACCCCCTCCACTGCCTGCTGCCTGGACCTGTTTATGGCCAGTGTGGTCAGGCCCAGGAGCAGACCCACCAGGACTTGCCCACCCTCCTTTGGTATCACATGCCCTAAGATCAGGCTCGTGGGACTGAAGTGCAATCAAAAACAGCAGAAAAGGTTTTTTAAATAGTTTTATTGGGGAAAAAAAAGGAAATTTTTAAAAACTTTTTTTATACAAACTTACAAAGTAATATGAACAAATGTAAACACTAATATGCAATTTAATATTTATAAATTTTTAAAAAACACAACAAAGAGAAAAAGCTCAACTACTAATCTAACTTACAAATAACCAAAGCATATAATAAAATATCTTACATTACTCAAAAAAGTAATTAAATAATGATGTAAATACTCAATGGATTTAACATCAAGTCGTAATAAAACCCGTATTCATGCGGGCTTCCTCCCCCTGGGGGTCTCCGGACCAGTCAGACCACTACCACAACCTAGATAAAAAGCCTTGACAATACAGTCGAAATATCTATATAGTTCAAAAAGGGCTGCCATATTTTACAGAAGAATTCATTTTTTTTGGTGCACCATATTTGTAAGAAAGTCAAGGGGGATACATTCCACGATTAACCTGTGCCAACTCAAAAGTCCTGGAGGGCGCTCAGCTATCCAGTTCACTTAAGATATTTTTCCTTGTACAAAAGGAGAGAATAGAAAATGGTTTCCTCCCGTGCACATCCAGGGAGGGAAGGTTTGAAAAGCCTAGGAGAAGAGATACTGGATCCAATCCAATTTCAGTTCCTAGGATTCTGTCCGAACACTTGCTCCTCTGATCCAGTATTTTCGGATCTTATGACCTGTCCATAAGCAGCAGCTGTGTGAGAGTGCTGACCTCTATATTTTACATTTGGGACACATTGGAGATGTTCCTCCCCTAAATTTTGCCCATCGTTCCGGTGCTATATGAGTCCTATGAGGTATCTTTAATTGAATAGCTTGAGTTCTATTACAAATAGAGATCTTTCTGGCATTTTCCCAGATATCCTCCCACATTTCTATAGGGATTTCCAATCCCAATTCCTGATTGCATGTTTTAAATACTCATTCCATGTCTTTCGATACTTCGTTCTGTAATGAGTGATAAAGAGTGCTGACCGAGGGTGGACCCATTGGCCACAACACACCTCTCTCTATCCAGTGTATAAAAACTATCTAATAATGTGGTCATCTTCTGTATATAATCTCGAATTTGGAAATATTGAGAAAGGCCTCCATTAGGCAGTCCAAATTTCTGGTGCAGCTCTTCAAAAAGACATTATAATCTCCTCATCAAACAGACCCCCTAAAGATCGGTACGCCAAACTACCACTGCGCCTCCCTTGTCTGCCGGTTTGATAGTGAGGTTGGGGTTGGAACGGAGGGAGTGGAGGACTGCACGTTCCGAGGGTGAGAGGTTGGAGTGGGTGAGAAGGTGGAGAGGTTGAGGCGGTTAATGTCGCGGCGGCAGTTGGCTATGAAGAGATCGAGGACAGGTAAGAGGCCAGCATGGGGTGTCCAGGTGAATGGGTGTATTGGAGGCGGGAGAAGGGGTCGTCAGAGGGTGGGCGAGAATCCTGGTTGAAGAAGTAGGCGCGGAGGTGAAGGCGGCAGAAGAATTGTTCGATGTCTCGCCGTGTGTTGAACTCGTTAATCCGGGAGCGTAGGGGGATGAAGGTGAGGCCTCTACTGAGGACTGATCTTTCGTCCTCAGAGGGGGAGGTCTGGAGGGATGGTGAAAATACAGGGTTGGGAGCTAGGGCCCGGTCTGGGGGTGGGGTTATGTGTAGGGCCGGAGCTAGGCGTGGGGGCTGGGATTGGCAGAGGTAGCAAGAACCTCTCTAACTTGTCAGACAAGCTCAAGGGCTGAGGCGCTCTCAGTGCTTCTTCCTGGATCTCTCTACGCGCCACGCTAGTTGTCTCATCCTCTTGTCCCCACAACTGACTGAATTCAAGGTGGTTAATCTAAGGTGGGGGGGGGGGGGGTGACTGTTCCCTGAAACAGAATCCAGGTTGCTCTCCCCTGAAGCTCGGACTCCAACTCATCAACTCTGACTCAGCGTTCCTCAAGCAGCCTGACGCAGGATCCTGATGTAGTCACTATCCACCACAATGGGGTCCACCAACCCCTGTATCATGAAGGTGCCCCACCTGACCTTGCATCTCTATTTACTTCATTCTTAATTTGATATTTAAAGTAGGTAACCTATAAATATTTCGCCTTTTAACTTTGAACCTGACCGTGACTTATAATAGTCAACTTAGTGGCTATTACCCACTAATGAACTTAGTTTTCCTGTGATGTGATTATTATTTTTTTCAGAGTCTGAGATTCTGGCCTTTACTTTCTCCTTTTTTACACACGATGAGCCAAAAACACTTATTCCCTTATGCACCAAATTCCCACAATTGTTTTCAAAATTCCTGACGACCCAGCTTCTCTGGGATGAACTGATACGAGAGGACAGTGAATACAGAATGGCGCAGCTCCAACAATCTTGTCGAAATCATATTTGTCACGTGAGGGTCTATAGCAATATTGAATAGCAGTGGTGAAAGCGGGTCGCCTTGCTTGACGCCTCGCTCAATCTTTATCTGGTCCGTGGGCTTGCCTTTGCCCTCAATCGCCGTAGTGTTATTGGTGTAGAGGTCGCGGATCAGATCCACGAAGGCAGCAGGTGTTTTCATCCTCTTCAGCGAGCTGATGAGCAATTTGTGACTGACCTGAGTCGAACGCTTTGGCCGGATCGACAAACACAACGGCCAGCTCCTTTCTGTTCTTTTTCGAGCCCTTGATAATATTCTGGAGGATAGCAATATTCTCGTTACAGCCGGGTGTGGATGCCCGGAAACCCTTCTGTCTCGGATTGATGTACACTGCCTTGCTTAACCTTTTTGCCAGAATTTTTGTGAACAGACGGAGTAGCATTGGCCCGATTGTAATGGGGCACCAGTTGTCTAGGTTCTTAAGTCGATCTGGGTCCTCGCACTTGGGAATGAGTACTGTCCGGCTCTTTTTCATGCTCTCTGGAATAGATCTCGTTTTTAACCAAAGGGTAAAGAGTCGAGGTATACGGGAGGCGTCAGCCTCTTGAATGGCTTCTAGATCTTGTAACTTTTTGCCATCTGGCCCTGGTGCACTGTGTTTATCGATACCTCTTCAGTCTTCCTCGACCTCCTCTTCACCAATTGGTCCCAGCAGTAGGTTTTCCTCAACATGGCCAGCATAACCAGCAACGTTCTTTATGTCCACCTTATTGTTTGGCTTGGACAATTTCTCACGAAACTTGGTTTCAAGTTCCTCTCGTGAGATGGGGCATTGAGATGTATCGAGTGCACCCATTATTTTTCTGGCTAGCTGGCACCTGTTGGTTTGGTATAAGTCTTGGGTGTCTTTAAACATCGCTTTTTTAGTGGCATAACGTTTCCTCGCACCGTTGTGGTTGGCCTTCTTTTCGGCCTTTCTGTTGATCTCTCTGCCGTCTGCGGGGCTGTTTCCCGTTATGCCCACCGTTTATTTCGTCAGTTTACAAATGGTTCAGAAAATCAACCATGTGGAAAAATACACTTGACTTTCTGAATAACGTTAAAAGATGAAATAGTTTTTTTCTAATTTTATAATGAAAACTGAATGGTTGTTCCTTCTGGACATCATTCTAGCAATTTGTGTCCCCCTGGAATTGAGTATCTGGGATCTCGATGTTTCCTTACATTTGCTGCTGTGTTTTCTTACTTTTTGTGTTGGTGATGTAGCCTTGTGCATGGGTTTGAACGATGATTGGACACTATAGTCATGTGTACCAGCGTAGAATGTGAATTATATACAACTAGAGTTGGATAGAGATAAGAGTGTGCAAGTGTGTAATCTTTTGGGAAGTACTATCTATAGGAAAAACTGGAAGTTTTTTTTTTATAAACAAAAAAATTGTAGCAGTTCTGTTTCTTGCTAATCTCATAGAGAGACCTTGAGTAACTGACATGTTTATTTATTATATCATGGGAAGAGAGCAGTGACCACTCATGAATGGACTCTTCCAAGCTACAGAGTTTCACAGGTTATATAGGATTAGAAATGACTGACCATTAATTAGAAAATATTGCATTTCTAACAACATTAGGCTGTTTAACAATGTTATGTGGTCACGTAGCACACAGCTTACAGAAGTTAGTAGCAAATGAACAGCTGCGGAAGATGGACTGTTCCACATATCTGACGCAGAGGCAGGCATAGCTGGTGCCCGTGTGGGTGCCCATGGCTACTCCTTTGGTTTGGAGAAAGTGGGAGGATTGGAAAGAGAAGTTGTTCAGAGTGAGGACCAGTTCGGTCAGTTGAAGGAGTGTGTCAGTGGAAGGGTACTGGTTGGAAACACTCCGGATTCCTCAACCGTTCCAGTATCTTCCATCGGTCTCCGGAACTGCTCGGGTGCCATTACCCACGTGGTCGCTGCAGCAACCGCCGTTGCGAACCATGACGTCACTTCTGCCCCCACCTACCATGCAGCCTCTGCGATCGCCACCCAGACAACCGCCTCCGCGATCGCCAGGAAGACCATCGCCGACAGATTTGCAGGGTCCACAGCCACCGGGAATAACACCGTTTCTGCTTTCGCCACAGCCACTTCTGCCCCTGGAGTTGTGGTGTGGTTGGCAGATGTCTTTCTCTGAAGGTCACCAGTGAATCAGATGGGTTTTTCTGACAATCAACAATGGTTTCATGGTGATAAATAAATCCTTAATTCCGGATTTCTTCTTTACTGAATTCAAATTGCACCATCTGCCCTGTCTTGCAGCCTATTGGCTGGCTGTGCAGCACAATCATGCTGTGAGACTGGAAACAGTCCGACAGTAGGCATTGGCAAAAGTATCAAAAAATATAGAGAAGACCAAGTTGGACACTTGGCTGTCACCGTTGCCAGGCTTGTCGCTGAAAGCCTCCACATATCCCTGATCTTCTCCCTGTTCCTTCCAGGCTGTCCATTGTCATCGTACATTCACGTGGAGCTCTGCATTGAGTGTCTCTAAATTTGGACCATTTCACAGTGTTGTTGGGTGACAGGACTGTCGTGTGCCTGAAAACTGATCTTTCAAAATTGTATTATATCTCCCAAGTATTTGGTGCACCTTGTCATGTTCAGAGACTAACCCAGGTGATCTTCCACAGAGTTTGTTCTCTCCATTGAGAGCATTGATTTCTGTATGTTCATTAGTCTGTAATTCTTCCCCTCTGGGTGTTAAATTCATTAAAACATAATCGTTAGAAGTATATAAAAGCCGTTATTAGTGTGGCAGGCAGATCCGCGACCTCATGTATGCGCCCCGGGACCTGACAAATTACAGGTCTCTAAGCGGACGCCTTCTCTTCATACACCCCCTGCAGGTCTGGGTCCACGTCAGGCTGACCAAGACTTGACTCCAGATTGAACACCTCCTTCTCCAACTCCTCAATCCTGGATTTTTGCCTCTTTGTCGACCCCTCTCACGTACACCTGAGAGAAAACACAGACGTGAGCCTGACCCATGTCCAACTATAGCCCTAGGGAGGGGAAGCTTCCCGGCTTCCTTCTCCAGCCATCCCGGAACCGCTCATTCTCCAGTAGCAGGTTGTTAAAGTGTCAGTACACGGACCTGAGTTGGCACTGAATGGAAGGAGTTTCGCCCACACCAGGTGATTGTCTGTGCACGACAACTGCCGCATGGAAGTCGCTGGAAAGCAGGAGGATTACGCCCACAAAATGTACACGCGGTGGATTCTGGATGCTCTGACTTCAGGCGTCACAAAGGTGAAAGTGATGAAGTCAGGGTGGAGATTTCGCTGGACGTCTACCAGGTTCCCCCAATCACCTCCCCAATGCCAAACTAGACTGGGCACCGCCAAGTTCTGTCCTCAGAGGTTCAGTCATAATCTCCCCTGAGGGCAACGCACTGGCCTTTGTCGATGCAGGCGAGATGAATGGACACTTCTCCTTAGAAATACGTTTGCCTCGGTCCTACTGTGGGAGCGTAGATGTTCACAAAGTGAAGCACCACGCCCCCTCACCATCCGCACTGTCAGGTGAAGCAAATGGCTTTTGAGAGGGGCTTGACCCTGAGTGGATGGGCCAAAAATAGCTTTAGTTGCGTTGAAGAAGCCTTGAGTGTCATTGGCATCCATGAATTGTTGGATATCCTGAGCTTTCTTTCTCCATCATTGGTTTTTCAGGTTTTGGGTGCTCTTCTGTACTGCAACCTTGCATTCCTGATAATGTCTCCTTTTGGTAGCTGATTGTTGGTCATTTTGTAAGGTGATGAAAACTTTTCTCTTTTTGTCGATACGTTGTTGGAGGAGTTTGTCATTATCATCGAACCAGTCTTGATGTTTTCTCGTCTTGAACCCAATTGTTTCTTTTGTTTCCAGGATTCTTCTATGGATGGTGGGCTTTGTTGAGGCAGTTGTTTGTGAAGATTTTGTTGAAACTTCTATCCATGGTTGATGTCTTGGAGAACATCAGTGTTGAACTTTTTGATAGTGTTCTGGTTTTGGTCTTTTGGGCCAAATTTTCATCCTCATGGTGGACGAGATGAGTCGATGGTCTGTCCAGTACTCGTCGGCATCAGTACCAGCTCTTATCAGTACATCTTGTTGGTCCCAAGATTGTACAATGACGTAATGGATGAGGTGCCGTGGATGCTGCCAGGAGACTCTCTACCAGTTTTTCTTGCAAAATAGTGTTTTGTAATCACCAGATTGAGTTCAGCACATTTGGTGAGGAGGAGTGTTTCACTGGCGTTCACCATGCCAACTCCTTCCTTGCCTATTCTCCCAGTCCAGAGTCTGAGACATGTGAGATGGTCTCAACTGCCGTTTCACACCTTCTGCAAGTTTGTTTCTATTTGGTCTTCCCCTTGATAGGGTGGCACTTGTCAGGTATAGATTACTCCGCAGCAGCAAGCTGTTTATAAACCATGAGGATTTCAGTTGGATTGCTGGTTTCAGCCAAGAGTTAGAGATCTTGTTGTCTCTGAAATACTGAATACCTGTACGGAATGTTATGACGGACCCGCGGGGTCCCATCTTTGCGTGTTCTTTTGGAAGGAGAGACCCACACTGGCATCTTTAGTTTGGCGCAGACTGTCGTTTATTCACAGAATCTTAACTGGGAAATGATACAATGAATTATCAAGCATGCATTCGTTGGAGAAGGCGTTGGCCCCCCCCCCCTTTCAGACTTGGCACAGTTATTCTTCGCGCTGCCTGGAGTCCCCGGTCAGATTTTCCTTGTCCGCCTTCCTCATTGGTCCGTTCATCTGCGCGCGATGGGATCCGTCTTCCCATTGGCCGCATCGAGGTGCCTGTCCAGCTCCTGCTGTGCTTGACAATGGCACAGACGTCCTGGGGCCAGCGGTTCCGATCCCGTAATCAATAGTTCATTGTTTAGAGAATCAACTCTCATTACTATGTGTCTGACAGGCTAGTCGTTTTCCGTGATTTAATCAATAGTTTCAGCAAGTAAATTAACAGGTACTTTTATCAACTATGAGTTCCGATAGAGCAATTCACACTGTCTGACAGTTACAGGTTCCTTTATCAATCATGAGTTTTGATGGAACAATTGACACTGGCTGGCAGTTACAGGCTCCATGATTTAATTAACAAAATGTATATCAATTGCGAGCTCCAGACAGGTAGTCATGCAGTTGCCAGCTTCAGCCCGCATGGCTGTTATTAACTGTTTCAGGGCTGGAACTAGAAGTGTCCGTTGCAGTAATAGTATTACCCTCCCTAGCCCTACATTAAACACACTAGTAGTGTAATCACCCCAACAAAACCATGAGGATTTGGATTGCTGGTTTCAACCAAGAGTTAGAGATCTTGTTGTCTCTGAAATACTGAATACCTGTACCTTGACATTCAATTTTTCAAATTCCCACTCTCCATTCTGCATACCTGTTGGGTGGTTTCTGTCGCTTGGTGTCCATCTCCTGGCGTGCTGGATGATGGCCTGGATGTGAGTCCACTTCCTCTTCACTGCCACTTTGGCTGTTGAACAGGAAATCTTCAATTTTGAGGTCTCACAGTCCTGCAACGGTGTCTTCGTTGCATTCTCCTCTATACTGAAAGGAGGCCTGAGTTATCACATCACTGGACATCTCTAGTATCTTGCGTTTGCGGACAATTGTGGATGGCATTTGCACCTCCAGTTTTGGGATGCAGAGACTGCTGTTCCTGGTGCTGGCATACTGCTGATCGAATCCTGTCTGAGGTTGTCCAGCTTTATAAGTGTGCATTGAAATGCTTCAGATAGGATCGAATGGAAATACGTGTTTTTAGGACCTCCAGCCTTGATTGGAGAGATGCTGTCTGTATTAAGCCTCTCCTCCCATTCTCTTTCTGACACACCTGCCCACAGATCAATAGGGTGCCCAGGTATTTCTGTGCATCGCCTGGGGTTGTACAAGTTAAGGATTTGTTACGCAACTTCCAGTTAGCGAAGTGATTATACAGGAAGGTCTTCTTCTTAAACGTAAAGTGGAAGCCTTTTGTCTTTGCGATGTTAACATTGAGACCCGTGTGGTCACAATATGACTGAAACAGCGTTCAGATTCCTTGCCAAACCAGTGTGAGTGTCACTCGGAAGGGCTATGTCATCCGCAAAGGCCAAAGTCGAGCAGTTGACTCTTCTGCCTCCCAGGGGCATAGCAACCCTCGAGTTGATCTTCAGAGAGCATACCAGAGGAGCTAGATAATATTAAATAATACTGGTGAGAATGGGTCACCCTGCTTTACGCCCCTCTCAATGTTTATTGGGGTGATAGAGTTACCATTCCCTTCCACTACAGTTGTGTTGCCAGCGTAGAGATCTTTGGGAAGATGTGCTCTCTGCAACATTTTTAGTAGTAGCTTGTGCCCAACCGAGTCGAACGCTTTCACCAGATGGACAAAGACAACTGTGAGATCCTTGCAGTTCTGTTTCGCTCCCTTAATGATGCTCTCGAGGGTGACAATGTTCTCATTGCACACGGGAGTGGCTGCTAAAAGCCCATTTTGCAAGGTATTAATTTCGACTCTTTCACTGAGGTGTTCTGCCTTTAAATTTTTGAACAGTCGTAGCAGTTTTGGACCAATGATTTATTGGCTGCCAGTTGTCGATGTTTTTCAAGCGGTCTTTATCCTCGCAGTTGGGAATCAAGACCATTTGGGTCTTTTTCAGGTATCGTGCTTGGATTGAGCCGGAGGGAGAAGAGTCTGGGTAGACTAGTTTCCTTGTCTTCGTGGATTGATTGTATATCGCTCCGTTTCAGGCCGTCTGATCCAGTGGCACTGTGCTCATTTATTCCCTTGATGGCTGCCTCGATCTCTCCAACTCTGAGTTTCAAGAAGGATCCATTATCTACGTTATCTGTATATAGGGCATGCTTGCTGATAGCTGATTTAGGATTCGGTATCAACAGTTTCTCTCAGAATCATGCCTCCAGTTCCTCTTTAGGAAGAGGACAAGTGGATGAGGTCAGCGCCCCCATGATCCCCTGAGCCAGTTGGCACCAGTGACATTTGTAGAGCTGCTGTGTCGATCTAAAGATGCTGCCCATCTTTGTGACGGTATTGTTACCAGTTTTGGTTGTTTTATTTTTTGCCTGGTCTTTTTGAGACTTATTTCGCTTTGTCTGTCTCTTCCTATTATTCATTAGTAAGTTGGTAATACTCTCCATCGGTCCAACCCCAGGGCTAGAGTGTCCAGGTTGTCCCTCATGCTGAAGAGCTCCTTCGCTTGTGTTAGCTGGTCATCTACGTCCGTATGCTTAGGGATTGAGACCGGTGTTTGGTGTTTGGCTCTTTGGCACGGGTTTGGATCATCGGAATTATCCTGGACACACTCCGCCTCGGATTTTGTGTGAGTTATACTCGCCTTGGTTGGGATTTGGACCTCCATTGGAGTGTTTGCAAGGTTTCTGCATTTGTCTGAGATTTGTTTGGGTGT
This sequence comes from Hemiscyllium ocellatum, assembly GCF_020745735.1. Lineage (NCBI taxonomy): Eukaryota > Metazoa > Chordata > Chondrichthyes > Orectolobiformes > Hemiscylliidae > Hemiscyllium > Hemiscyllium ocellatum. Next base: position 66,202,810 of record NC_083414.1, read on the forward strand.
TTACATTTTAAGGGTGCTGGTGATTGATTTATTTTTAGGTTTCCATCCCCCTGCTGAATTAGTTTAAACCCACCCGAAGAGCATTAGCAAATTTCCACCCCTGGTTCAGGTGTAGACCATCCTGTTTGTAGAGGTCCTACCTCCCCCCAGAGTGAGCCCCAATATCCAGGTATCTGAAACCCTCCCTCCTGCACCATCCATGTAGCCACATGTCAACTCCACGTGCGCTCGCTCTCTCTCTCTCTTTTTTGCTCTCGCTCGCGCTCTCACCTCGCCAGCACGTGTCACAGGTGACAAACCAACGATAACAACTCAGAAGGTCTAGCTCTAAGCTCCCTGTATTTCTGCCTTAAGTCCCCATCCCTTTTCCTACCTATGTCATTGGTGCACATGTGGACCATGACTTGCAGCTATTCCCACTCACCTTCAAGAATCATGACAACACGATCCGAGACATCATGCACCCTAACATCTGGGAGGCAACACACCATGCACCAACCATGAGTTTCTATTATTCCCACTAAAGCTCCTATCTGTCCCTCAACTATGGAGTCCCCAGTGAATAATGCTCTGCTCACTTTCCCCCAGAGCAACAGGGACAGACTCTGTGCAAAAACCTGTACCCCATTGCTTAGCCTGATAAGTCATCCCCACCCCCCACCCCCAACAGTATCCATCACAGTATACTTGTTATTGGGGGGAATAGCCACAGGGGATCCCTGCTATGCCTGCCAATTCCCTTTCCATCCCATGACTGTAATCCATCTGCCTTTACCTTGTACCAAAGGTGTGACTACCTTCCTGTAACTCCAAAATCATCCGAAGTTCATCCAGCGTCCAGTTCCCTAACGCGGTTTTGGAGGAGCTGGAGTTGGGTACACTTCTCGCAGGTGAAGTCACTGGGATCCTTACCTCCCACATGCTGCAGGAGGAGCATTCAACTGCCCTAACTGCCATCCCAACTCTTGTAAATTCTTAAAGAGACTGTAGGAAATGTTGGACTTCGGCTCAATCTACAAACTTATTTTCTTTTATGTGTGAGCCAAGTCCTGTGTGCTCTTTAGATAAAGCAATAAGAAAAGATATTTAATCTTACACTTTTTGTATGGTATAAAAGACCCAGTCTTTTATACCATACAAAACATCATACCAACACTCAAGTGAAATTGTCTTCTAATTGGCTGTTGCTCTGACTCCATTCCCCGCCTCCTCGCGTTCCCGGATGTCCGATCCCACGTGACCTTCCCTTTTCTGAGACAAAGGAACATCACGCGACCTCCGTTCGGGCGCGAAACGGCAGACTCCCTTCCAGGGTGCGAAACGGCCGATCACGTGACCTCCCGGCACTGTTCCAGAGCGCGAAACAGGGAGACCACATAACCGCGCCCGCGTCTCGGAGCACCACGTGGCCATCCTCTGCGCACGCATCAGAGGACCACATGACCTCCAAGCACTGAGGACACGCCCACTCAGAATCTACAATCTATTTTACTGATAAGTTTTTTATATATATCTATTCACAGAAAATAAAGAACAACCTGACCGGTCCAGCACGCACAACTCTTTTTTTGGTTAGAGGAGGAAGATGGGTGGGAGACATTACCTAAGTAGCGTTTCTGGTAACGCAGCCACCCAAATATATTACTTACTGAGCAGTCCCACGTCCGCTCCTGCTAAGTGTGCACTCCACCTGTTCACCAGGTAAGTTTTTAAAGCACTCCCTTACCTTCCCAGCTGCCCCCCTGTTGTCTCTCCCTGCTGCTAAATAAAAAGGCCTGACCTTGAGGTAAGTCCTTTTAAAGTGGGAAACTTAGTTTCCGGCAGCTCCCAATCCACTCTCCACTTCTCCTCGCTGTTCCAGAAAAAAATGGAGCGAACACAGGAAATGGCCGTTTGCTTGATCAGGAGTACACAGAACATAGAACAGTACAGCACAGAACAGGCCCTTCAGCCCACGATGTTATGCCGACCACTGATCCTCATCTATGCACCCTCAAATTTCTGTGACCATATGTGTGTCCAGGAGTCGCTTAAATGTCCCCAATGACCCTGCCTCCACAACTGCTGCTGGCAACGCATTCCATGCTCTCTCAACTCTGTGTAAAGAACCTGCCTCTGACATCCCCTCTATACTTTCCTCCAACCAGCTTGTCCTGAGTCTTAGGAGGGACCAACTCCCGGTCACTCCTCTCAATTACCCTCTCAGCCTCCTGAATGATCCATAGTTCATCCAGCTCCAATTCCCTAACACTATTTTCAAGGAGCTGGAGTTGGGTGCACTTCCCGCAGATGTAGCCAGCGGAGACGTGCGCCATGTCTTCCACCTGCCACATTCTGCAGGAGGAGCAAGCAACTGCCCTAGCATCCATACCCGACTTATCTGAACACGCACTCTGAACTAAAGTAGAAAGCTTAGTTCAAGTTGCTAAAAAATCAATAACAAACTTATATCCAATTGAGGAAGTTTAGAATGAACCTTACCTTATTAACTAGGTTAGAGGAGTTGTAGAGTCTCTGGTTTAGCTGCCTTGCTGATCTATATGGTCACTACTTTCCTTCCCGGCTGCCCCCTGGTCCTCGTCACTTGCCCCGCTACTCCCGCTCCTTCTGTGAAAGGGAAAACATCGCTGTCCGCTACCGGTACGTAATTTTAAAACAAACTGCCTTAGCTTAGCTGCAGTATTCCGGGTTCGTCTTACCTCTGCTGCTGCTCGCACTCAAAATGCCTGTTGGCTTTATTCTTCAAGGGAAGGAACAGCAGTTCAATGTACACTTTTCTACTGCCTTCAATTTACTTGAATTCCTGGCCTTCAGAGGACAGCTGTCTTCTTAACAACCAGGTGCTCAGGTAAAATCTCAAGGAATATTAGGTTCCACAGCATGCGATCCCTTATCAAGGTCCCACCTGGGTCACCAATTTGTTGTGCCTGTGACACCGAGTGTTTTAACTCATACATCTATCAAAGAAACAACAAGTCAAGTTTTAAATAAACAATAATAAGCATTTATTTAACACACTTAGGAGGTTGGAAGCAGTGTATGAGAGATCCCCTGAGGTAATGAGGTTGAGGATGGTCTGGTGATGGAAAGTAAGCACTAGGACAAGGCGTCTGCGAGTTGGCGCCTGGCTTCACCAGTGTAAAGGTTGGTGTGCCAAACTACCACTGAGCCCTCCCCCCCACCCCCACTTAGAACATAGAAGGATACAGCGCAGTACAGGCCCTTCGGCCCTCGATGTTGCGCCGACCGAATCCTACCTAACCTATACTAGCCCAATAACTTCCAAATGCCTATCCAATGTCCGCTTAAATGACCATAAAGAAGGAGAGTTCACCACTGATACGGGCAGGGCATTCCATGAACTCACAACCCGCTGTGTGAAGAATCTACCCCTAACATCTGTCCTATATCTACCACCCCTTAATTTAAAGCTATGTCCCCTAGTAACACCTGACTCCATTAGCGGTAAAAGGTTCTTAGTATCTACCCTATCTAAACCCCTAATCATCTTATACACTTCTATCAGATCTCCCCTAAACCTTCTCTTCTCCAATGAGAACAGCCCCAAGTGCCTCAGCCTTTCCTCTTCCTACCATTCCAGGCAACAACCTGGTAAACCTCCTCTGCACTCGTTCTAAAGCTTCCACATCCTTCCTATAGTATGGCGACCAAAACTGCACACAATACTCCAGATGAGGCCTCACCAGAGTCTTATACAACTGCAACATGACCTCAGGACTCCGGAACTCAATTCCTCTGCCAATAAAGCCCAGGACACCATATGCCTTCCTCACAGCACTATTTACCTGGGTGGCAACTTTCAGAGATCTGTGTACATGGACACCAAGATCCCTCTGCTCATCCACACTACCAAGTAGCCTACCATTAGCCCAGTAATCCATCATCTTGTTATTCCTACCAAAGTGAACGACTTCGCACTTAGCTACATTGAATTCCATTTGCCACATTTCCGCCCAGCTCTGCAACTTATCTATATCCCGCTGTAACCTACCACTTCCTTCCTCACTATCCACAACTCCACCGACTTTTGTGTCATCCGCAACCTTGCTTACCCAGCTTTCAAGTCCTTCCTCTAGATCATTTATAAAGATAACAAAAAGCAATGGTCCCAAAACAGATCCTTGTGGTACACCACTAGTAACTGCGCTCCAAGATGAACATAATCCATCAACTACTACCCTCTGTCTCCTTCCAGCCAGCCAATTCCTAATCCAAACCTCTAATGTATCCTCAATGCCATACCTCCGTAGTTTTAGCATTAGCCTACCATGGGGAACCTTATCGAACGCCTTACTAAAATCCATATACACAACATCTACTACTTTACCCTCGTCCACTTCCTTAGTCACCTTCTCAAAGAACTCAATAAGGTTTGTGAGGCACGACCTGCCCTTCACAAAACCATGCTGGCTATCCCTGATCACGTTATTCCTACCCAGATGTTCATAAATCTTATCCCTTACCATTCTCTCTAAGACTTTGCCCACCACTGAAGTCAGACTCACTGGCCTATAGTTACTAGGGCTATCCCTACTCCCTTTCTTGAACAATGGGACCACATTCGCTATCCTCCAGTCCTCTGGTACTATTTCCGTTGACAATGACGACATAAAAATCCAGGCCAATGGCTCTGCTATCTCCTCCCTAGCTTCCCATAGGATTCTGGGGTAAATGCCATCAGGCCCAGGAGACTTACCTATATTCATCCTTTCCAATATTCCCAAAACCTCTTCCCTGCATATTTCCAGGGCATCCATTCTAATTATTTGTGATTCCATATTCACATCAGCAACAGTGTCCTGTTCCTGAGTGAATACTGATGAAAAGTACTGATTTAATGTCTCTCCAATCTCCTCCGCCTCCACACACAACTTCCCACTACTATCCTTGACTGGACCGATACCTACCCTAGTCATCCTTTTATTCTTGACATACCTATAGAAAGCCTTTGGGTTTTCCCTAATCCTACCAGCTAAATACTTTTCATGTCCCCTTCTCGCTTCTCTTAGCTCCCTCTTTAGCTCCTTCCTGGCTACCTTATAACTCTCAATCGCCCCTACTGAACCTTCACGCCTCATCTTTACATATGCCGCCTTCTTCCCTTTCACAAGGGACTCCAATTCCTTACTAAACCACGGCTGCCTCACAAGGCCCTTTACACTATGCCTGACTGGTACATACCTATCGAGGACACGCAGTAGCTGCTCCTTGAACAATCCCCACATCTCATTCGTGTTCTTCTCTTGAAGCCTGTTTTTCCAATCCACACATCCTAAGTCATGCCTCACTGCATCATAATTTCCCTGCCCCCAGCTATAACTCTTGCCCTGCGGCGCACGATTATCCCTCTCCATCACTAAAGTAAAAGTCACCGAGTTGTGGTCACTGTCCCCGAAGTGCTCACCTACCTCCAAGTCTAACACCTGGCCTGGTTCATTACCTAGAACCAAATCCAATATAGCCTCCCCTCTTGTTGGCCTGTCGACATATTGTGTCAGGAAACCCTCCTGCACACATTGGACAAACACCGACCCATCTAATGAACTCGAGCTATAGCTCTCCCAGTCAATATCTGGGAAGTTAAAGTCCCCCATAACAACCACCCTGCTACCTTCACTCTTTTCCTGAATCATCCTCGCAATATTATCCTCTACTTCTCTAGGACTATTAGGAGGCCTGTAGAAAACACCTAACAGGGTGACCTCACCTTTCCTATTTCTAACCTCAGTCCAAACTACCTCAGATGGCAAGTCCTCTTCCATCGTCCATTCCACTGCTGTGATACTATCTTTGACAAGTAATGCCACGCCTCCCCCTTTTTTACCCCCATGTCTGATCCTACTAAAACATTTGAACCCTGGAACGTGCAACAGCCATTCTTGTCCCTGTTCTACCCACGTCTCTGTAATGGCCACAACATCGAAGTCCCAGGTACCAACCCACGCTGCAAGTTCACCTACCTTATTCCTTATACTTCTGGCATTGAAGTATACACACTTCAATCCACCCTTCTGGTTACAGGCACCCTCCTTAGAGATCACTGCATTATTCCTAACCTCCCTACACTCAAGGTCCTGTACCCTAAAGCTACAGTCCTGGTTCCCATGCCCCCACGGAGTTAGTTTAAACCCTCCCAAAGAGCACTAGCAAACCTCCCCCCAAGGATACTGGTGCCCCTCAGGTTCAGGTGTAGCCCATCCTTTTTATAGAGGTCCCACCTTCCCCAGAAAGGACCCCAGTTGTCCAGAAACCGGAATCCCTCCCTCCTGCACCATCCCTGTAGCCACGCATTTAACTGCTCTCTCTCCCTATTCCTCGACTCTCTATCACGTGGCACGGGTAACAAACCAGAGACAACAACTCTGTTTGTTCTAACTCTGAGCTTCCAACCTAGCTCCCTGAAAGCCTGTCTGACATCCTCACCCTTCTTCCTACCTATATCGTTGGTGCCAACGTGGACCACGATCTGGGGCTGCTCCCCCTCCCCCTTTAAGGACCCGGAAAACACGATCAGCGACATCACGTACCCTTGCACCTGGGAGGCAACATACCAAACGTGAGTCCCTGTCGCCCCCACAAAACCGTCTGTCTGTACCCCTCACTATCGAGTCCCCAAGAACTATTGCTCTACCTTTCTCCACCCTACCCTTCTGAGCTTGTCCGCTGGTTTGGTGATGAGTTTGGGGTGGGAGTGGAGGATTGCTTGTTGAGAGGGTGAGGGGTTGGAGTGGGTGAGTGGGGTGGTCAGCTGAGGTAGTCCGTGTCATGGCAGCAGTTGGAGGTAAAGAGGTTGAGGGCGGGTAACAGACCATGCAGGGTGTCCAAGTGGATAGAGTATGTTAGAGGTGTGAGAAGGGGTCCTCGGAGGGGGGTTGGGAGGCCTGATGGAAGAAGTAAGTGCGATGCGGCAAGAAAAATTCAATGTTGTGACATGTTTGGAATACATTGTTCCAGGACAAAGTTGACACCCTCACAGGGGACTGATCGATTATCCTCAGCAAGGGGGAGGTGTGCGAGTCCGGTGAAAACACGGCTGGGGCTAGGACCTGGTGTGGAGGTGGAGTTTGGAGTGGGGAACGGAGTGAGTGTGGTTATGGTATCGTGGGTGACATCACTAAAGGAAGTGATGCACACCGTGCGGTGGGAGGGAGTGGTGGAAGACGATGGAAGCAGTGCATTTGTTGGCATCTGCAAGAGTGGAAGTGATGTACCATGCGACGTTTGTGATGTCTTTGGCAGTGGCTGCGTGCTTTACAGTGGTGTCCCTTTGAGTGACGTCGGTGGTGGCTGAGAAAGTGGCCACGGGAGGAAATGATGTGACTGGTGGACTTTGGTTTCAGTGTTGTTGGTTCTGGCAACGATCGCCGAGACGGTATAGTTGGCGGTGGCCGTGGTCTGTGGGGCAGAGGGGGTGGAAGTGATGTCGTCATTTGCCAGGGGGGGGTTGGTGGCTGTAGAGGGGCCATGGCTACCGCTGTTGGAGCAGTTCCAGAGCCCTGGAAAAGGTTCTGGAACGATCGAGGAATCCCGGGTATAGAAGTAAGTACGTGAAATTTTGGTGTACTCAATGTTCCTTGATGTCTGACTTGTTGAGCGTGTGGATGCTTCTGAGGATGAAGTACAGCAGGGGTCCTTTGCAGGTCTGGGAGAGTGTGCTCCTGATCTGGGGCAGGGCTGACTGCAGGGTCAGTAGGTAGCGGCAGATGGCTGCGAGTGTGGAGCCATTTCTGGAGGCTTTGGATTTGATGTACATACTGGTTGTCCTGATCAGGTCCAAATTGTGATGGTCCGAGTGTAGTCTTGTCCCAATAAGCGGGAGAAAAATCATTTCTTGAGTGAGTTCTCATTTATGGGGTTAATAACTAGATGCTATTAAAAGTTCCAGTGAAGTCCTGTTTAACCATTCACAAGTACATAATGGAGGTAGTAAATAAATATTCCCCCCAGTTTGCTCTGGTATGAAATCCAGTGTTTGTGTATAGCTCCCAGAACCTACAGTTCCGGAGTCAACTGCTCTGCAGAAGCAACAAAGTTATAATTTTAGTTTGTCAATCTTACGAAAGTAACTCTCTAAGATCTGTTTCAGGCAAATAAGAGGGTGAATGGTGACGAACAATACTAAATTTGAACTCTATTTATCATAACAGGGCTTTAAATGTCTTGCAGACAGCTGTATTTTTATTACAATTCCTTACTGTGTAATGCAGAGTCTGAGAATAACACATTATCAAGACCAGAGGCAGAATTCTGTTGAAAATGTTGAGCTCTATTAATTTCCAATTCACTTACAGTCTGCAGCAGACCACTATCAGTTGCTTTCTTATAATGGGGTCTATTCACCGTTAAAATTAGATCATTTGCTGTAAAAAGAAGATTCCAACTCACTGATGTCTAAATCAACAGTTCCTCTGGTCGGGTCTACCCATTAATTTCTCTGCTAACTTCCTCTTGTCCTTCAAAAAAAAATTGAGGATTTTTAAATGCAGAATTCTTGGCTTCACACATCTTCTAAAGATACTTTTATTGTGAACCAATCCTTTAAAACATTTGTAAAGAACAGATGAAGATGTTGATTCAAATCCTGTTCCAGCTTCCTTTGAATTGTCCATACCAGGTCCAAGGTGCCCTCCGTTATCTCCATCATGTAGGTGCAGAATACATTGCTCAGTGTTAACAATCACAGCCAGTCAGGTCAGTGGGTCATGCAGTAAGTGGTTGTGAAATTAGTGAACTCTCCCTCATTGCTCTTCATAGTTAGAACAAAGAAAGAACAATACAGCACAGGAACAGGCTGTATGGAATAGTTCAATGTTACGTCCTCACCTCCGCCAAAGGTTTGACAGTAGAATTCTGGATACTTCAAAATTTGTAGTCTCATCTGAAAGTTGGCGCCTTTAATAGTGCAGTACCTCTTTGGTATTGCATTGAAGTGTTGAACTTAAGCCAGGAACTTGGTGAAAGTGCTACCCACTGAGCCGTGGTCCAGGCTAACTTCAGACTTCGCATTATCTGAAATTTATTTGACTTATTAGAGGGAGCTTTCATATTTTGATCCAAACTGAAGGAACAGATTGCGTCACAGCAAATACACCAGGTGTAGAGGCACTGAATATGTTCACGTCTCTCAGGCCCCTCTGGGAACGTATCAGCCTAATGGTTATTTTATTCCTGTGCTCAGAATCTGACTCATTTGGAAAAGGTGAAAAGTAATTCATTGCCAGAAATGGAATGATAGTTAATTTCCATCTCTGTTTCCAATTTCGTCACAGCTATTTTGTCCAGTAACTTGGTTAATTTTGAATTGCATATGCTTAATTAACCAGTGATCTCTTCCCCACCACACACACACACACACACTCTCTGTCTGAGGAGTGGAAAGGAAGAGTAGTTTAGCTTAGTGTTATTAATGCTCTAATCAAAAGATCAAATCTCATTGACGTGCCACTTGGTACTGCACAACGTCACATTACACTTCAGTCTTGGCTCAAGTGTGACATGTGTCTGAGAAACATTGTTCTGGACATGTTCCTGACTGTAATAAGCAATGCCCCAACAATAGTTCTGTTTTTGACACTGCAGGTAAGTTATGCAGGACATTACCACGGTTAGGAGATAGGGCTCCAGAGTTGATAGTGTGGCGCTGGAAAAAGTACAGCAGGTCAGGCAGCATCTGAGGAGCAGAAGAGTCGATGTTTCGGGCAGGACCCTTCATCAGGATACGTCATCAAGGTTGACAGGCCCATGAGAGAAAATGAAGGGCAAATGGCAGTATTGTGTTAATATCCCTGGACTAGCAATTCAGAGCTCCAAATGAATACTGTGGAGACTTGGGTTCAAATCTCTGCATGGCAGCTAGTAGAATTAAAACTTAATTCATAAATTTGCACTTGAAACCCATTGGGTACACAAATGTGTAAGATAAGGAAAGCACTTCGTGTGGATTATAGTAGGCGAGGCGGATTAGCCATGGGCTATATAGAGATAAGGTAGATGGGGTGAGTTTTGGTAGGGTACTCTTCAGAGGGTCACTGGACTTGATGGGCTGAGCAGCCTGCTTCCACACTAGGGATTCTGTGAAAAATTCTATCTATGAAAAAATGTAACTTGAGTCCCATGGCAATGTACTTTACGCCTGAATATCTTCTGAAAAGCTCTGAGGCAGCCAGTCAGTTTGAGAGCATTTAACGATGAGTGTAATGACAATACTTCAGAATCTCAAAGCACTTGTTTTTAAAAGGTGAATAGGAAAAAACAATGTCCCTGTGGATGGAAATTTAGTGACTGGCAAGTCCTATGTGAAACCCCAAATGTTAGACCTGTAAAGTGTCAGGGAAGTTTCAACAAAGAAACGAAAGTAATGGTCTGACTTCCCATAATGGCTTCAGTGTCTTCTCATTGCTCTTCATGAACAATTCAGACAGTGATTTGTAATTTTTATTTCTTAGATTCTTCCTTATCTCTAATCTGTATGTATGTTGCGTTACCATTTCGTTCTGCATTTGCTAATTCGTAAGCTCAGTCCTTTAGTTAACTCAAGAAAACCTGGTTAAATCAACTCCTTTATAGCGTAAGTGAATTTGGAGTCTGAGAGTAAAACATTTGCATGGGTCAACCAAGGGGTTGGTCACTAAAGAAGGGCCACGAGTTTCTCCCTCCTAACTCAGGCACTTGACGTTTCGAGGTATCTCTTCTGGAGCCAGAGCAAGTTGGAGGACCTCCTCTGAGCTCTCGCTGTGCTCAGCTGGGGGCTGCTGCTACAACTTGAGCCCACAGGTGAAATGAAAGAATTAGAGTGGGTAAACTGTCACTAGTTTCTAAACGTAAAAACTGCAAAAGCCTTTCATGAGATTGTTTTGCTACTGTGTGCATTTGATGTCTGCACATTCTTCGAAGAACTTCTGAAAACTTGACGTTTTGTCTGTCGAACATCTAACGAGCTGCTTGGGATTAGAATTGCACCCGAACACCAGGAAATCTTGCTGCAACCAAATGAGGGGGAGGCCAACCAGCAACGGCAATTTAGGGTGTCCTGTCTTGAGGTGCGTGATTTGGGGAGCCTTGGTCCGTCGTAACATGCCTTGCTGGCTTGAACAGCTGGAGAAAGCTGGCTTGTTTGTGGTTTCCAGTGTATCCTCTGAAACAATATCACAGCAGTACTGACCCTGCCTTAGTGAGGATGCCAGGAATGCTCACGCAGCTCTAGAGAGCATGGCAGTGCTCAAAAATGAATGGGAATGACTTCGGAAGAGCAGCAGCAGGGATGTGGCAGAAGGATCTTCATTCAGTAATTGTGATCATTTATGTCTGAGTCCACATTAACAGCTCAGTGAAAGTTGTGTGGCACAGGGCACTCTGAAATGCTCTTATGGTGTGAGGCAATTAATCCTGAGATGTTGTAGAATCTGGAGAGTCACATAATGCTGTGTCAGTGTTCTCTTGAGGAAAGAGAGCAAGGCTGTTTGGCCTTTAAGAATAAAAAATAACCATTGCAGTCAGATATTTAGAGTACAGGACACTATTTTAAAAATAATTAACTCCTTTGAGCCTTTTCTTGGGTATATAGTGCCTTTCTCACCCGAGTGTTATCTTTTGACAGCACAATTTAATTGTTAGGAAGGGATTTTCATGTTGCAGGTTGGCCTGAACGCTTTCCTTGCCAATCATCTTCCCTTTGCTTAATCCAGTAAGCCTGCCCCTCAGTTACCAAACCAGTGCACAGTGCTGTGCATTGAAGCACGTCAGTTACGTCACTTTAATGGAAGCTTTTAATGTTGAACATGACTGGGCCTGCCCAGAGTGGAACACCTGTGTGACCTACATGGAATCTGACCTTTTCAGCCTGACAGCTAGCTAACAGAGCTGGGGGAGTTGAACCTGTTCTGCGGAGTGGATTAGCCGTCCCGCTGACTGTAATTTGCTGAGGAGTAACCAAAGACATCTGTCGGAGAGCAGTGATTTCCAACATTGAAGACTTAAAAATGAGGTCTTTGATAGGTGAATTTCCAGGCAAGACTAAAACCAACCCAGAGGGATCGAACAAAGGATTCACTCACACAGCATTCCAACATATCCATTGGTTATCTGTCTCCTCAGTCAGTGAGAAGCCTTGCAGAACCCTCGATGTAAAATTATGTTCTTGTATCTTAGTTCACCTTTGCTATCTCTTCTGTAAGTAACTTACCTCTTTCCACGCACATGGTCTATAACAATCTGCCCTGAAAGTTTGCATTACTTTGAATCTGAGATGTCAACACAGGTCATTTCACATTGCCGAACGTTGCACAATAAGTTACATGTGGCCAGGTGTAAGCTGCTCCAACCTCAGGCTGTTAAACAGCCCAACTACTATTAAAGCGATAAGCCTCTCCCCTCCCAGCAACTTCAGCAAGATTTGTGATATAACACGCTGGTTCCTATTTTTCATTTGAGGGCATAAAGAGTGATTCAAATACTTACGTTTGTTCTGAATATTCACCTACATTCCAGGAGCACTGTTCCTCAGTTCTGTTTACAGGCTGCTGTTTCATCTTTCCTGACACCCCTAACTCATCGAAGATTCGGAAATGACAGTTTAATGGTAGTCACAACCTGACTGCCTCTCAGCTTCGAAGAGGAAGAGTTGCTTCAAGAGGGGTTGGCACAGTGGTTAGCCCTGCTGCCTCGCAGCACCAGTTCGATTCCAACCTAGGGCAACTGTGCATGCGGAGTTTGCACATTCTCCCTGTGTCTGCGTGGCTTGCCTGCAGGTGGTCTTTGTTTCCTCCCACAATCCAAAGATGTATAGGTTAGGTAGGTTATCCACGGGAAATGCAGGGTTATAGGGTAAGGGGGTGAGTCTGGATGGGAACATCCTCAGAGGGCCAGTATGGACTCGATGGACCAGGTGGCCTGCTTCCACACAGTGGAGATTCTATGTTGCGTGCAGTTTTTATTGTAGTTTTGTTCCCTTTATCCATTCCTAACTGTACAACATGTAGATTTAGATGAAAGGTTTCCCAATGTCCATAACATCAAGCTCTGTGCAATATTCCCATGGATAATCTCTACAATGCTCTCAATTGTCCCATGAGCACAGTTTGAATTCCTCAAGAGTCTTAAGTAATGAGAAGTTTCATGAATAATTCATTGCTCCCTGCCCCATTAGCAAACTGAGATTCCTCCATTCTTTAGTAATGGAAATGTAACACAAGCTGAATTAAGGATATTAAATCCCGAATACAACACAGACTCCTTAAAGGAGACACGGACAACAAAGAACATAGGAGTTATGAGCAGGAGTAGGCCATTCAACTGTTTTGAGTCTATTCCACAATTTAACACGATCATGGCTAGTTTCATCTCTGCCTCAACTCCACTTACCTTCCCACTCTCTGAAATCCTTCAACTTGTTACTAATTAAAAATCTGCCTACCTTCAGTGTCCAGGCATCCACCACACTCTGGGGTAGTGAACTCCACTTTGAGAAGTTTTATAATCATTTTAAAACTGCCGCCCCCTTATCTTCATACTATAACCTCTCATTCTAGATTGCTCTACATGAGGCAACATTCTCTCTGTTTGCTTTGCCAATCCCCTTTAGCATCTTATAGGCCTGTATTAGTTCTCTAATTCTTCTAAACTTCAGAGAGTATTGGCCTAAAATGCTCAATCTCTCAAGACAAAGCCTGGCATCTCTGGAATTGGCCTCGTGAACCTTGTCTGAATTGCTTCAAGTCAGGGACTTACCTGAAGGAGTAGCAGGATGTTCACTGCATAAGAACAGTTTGCTAAAACCAGATTTCCTGTAATAGTATCTGATCTCTGGGTTACTCAAGTCTCTTCATCTGGTTAGAAAGAACAGAAATACAACAGCTGTTCACTTTCAAATTTCAATTTTTGTGTCACTTTGTTAACATTGGTCAGCATTTGTTGGAGTCAGGTGTTTGATTTTAACCTTGTTTCAGACCTGATACGATGTGAGGTCACTTCATCTAATCCTTTTGGCAGTAAGGTAGGGCTCATCACAGTGCCTGCTTTCGTCTGTGTCGCTCTGTGACTCCATGTAGCGTTTTTTTCAGCATTGTGGTGCCTCCGGCCTGGGATTCCAACATTTGGGAGGAATCGGGTCCCTGAACCCAGAACCGTGAAATAGTGAGTGGACTGTGTCTTAAATTCTCTTTGTTTAACTTCTTTTTTGTTATATTATGGTAGAGGCACTGTTGTGTTGGAATTTTTGTTTGTTTCTTTATCTAATTTATTTGTACTTTTTAAGTTCTGTAATGATGGACCTTTTTTTTAAATATAAAAAAAATTCCTATTAACTTGTACTCAAAAGTGTGTACCTAGGCATCTTTGTGCCTAAAATGGCCCCATAACTGGTGACTTTTCACTGTACGTGTGAGCATCTGTGACAATGCACCTAATTTGCATTCAATCCGCAGTGTTTTCGTGTTTTTGAATTCTCTCTCTCTCTCTCTTTCTCTCTCTCTCCTAATCCTCCCATTGAAGCACCCATCACACACCTTTCCACAGATTTAACCTGCTCACCATCTTTAATGTGTGTTTGCTTCATATATTTTAATTTGCTAAACTTGGTGACATCAACAAACCTTCTGTTCTCATAAGTTTAGATATTTTTTCTGCAGTTTTGTTTTTTTTTTGGTTGGAATGTTTGCCTCTTCCAGGGCCCTGTAGCTGAGGACTTGCTTGAGCCACTGACATGTTTCTTGTGGTGTGTTGCATGTTTACAGCTCCCGTGTGTCAGGCTGGCAAATTGAAATTACAAGATTGCGCTCCAGTGGAAAACTGTGCGCGTACATCTGCAAGAAACAGATGTTACAGAGTCGAGGCAATGCTCCAATATGAACGTCACCACCAAGGGGACTTTTGAGTGAATTGTATTTGCTTAAAACACCAGTTAAAGGGAAACTCCTCAGTTAATTTGTTGCTAGATATTCAACATTAGAAAGGGAAATGTGCGCCATTACTCATGTCATGTGTTCTGAAGAAGAATCATACTAGACTCGGAACGTTAGCTCTATCTCCACAGATGCTGTCAGACCGGAGTTTGTCCTGGAAGAAGGGATCATGTTTTTACAGGAGCGGGAGGAGGTGTAGTCAAGGTAGTGGTTGTGGGGACTTTGGTCGGTTTGAAATAGATGTCTATGTTGAGTCGGTCGCTGGAGGCATAGACGGGGAGGGAGGTGTCGGAGATGGTCCGTGTGAGCTTGAGGTCAGGTTGGGAGGTGTTAACGAATGGTTCAACCTCCTAGTGGGAGCACAAAGTGGCGCCGATAGTCATCAATGTAGAGTTAATGGATTAGTGACTTTTGTTTAGTTTGACATCATAACGTGGGATATCTCAGACCGATGATCCATCATCCGCCTGCTGCACCCACCCCCTCATTCCACACTTGATCTTAAAACACACTGACCAAGGGGCTGTAAAATTCCACCCTTTCAGGGTTGTGAATAATGTAGGAAACAATTTCCTGCATGTGGGATCCTTCTGTGCACGCTGGGACAACGATCAGCTAATGGTTTAGATGTATGACAGCTCTGTGTTGACTTTTCAGACTTCATTATGGCCCAGCGTTAGGGAACCACAAGCCTTCGTTCAGTGGCCTGCCATGCCGTTTCTGGTCAGTAGAGGTCCCCGGTGTAGTGTCCTATCCAGCTGCTGCCCGGGCTGCGCCAAGTACACTCGATGAGCTGTGTTTGGCCATGTTGCAGACCTTCCCTAAGACATCAGTGTGTGGGGCTGGGGTGGATGACAATTTCGGGTGGCAAAGTTGACAGTAAAGAGTACTAGGTGCAAGACAGTGTCACCCCCCAGGAAAGCAGGAATATCACTGGGAGCTGACCCTGCACTACTAGGAAGATGTTGACTTTGGAAAAAGTAATTGCAAGTGACGGATCGAGCTGGATCAATCATTGGTTAAGTCCAGGAACCCTGCATTTTGATTGCTTTGTTCAGTTTTCTGTGTGTGTGTGTGAGATAGCTGTCTGCCAATCAGCCTTTGATCATCAAAGATCAAAGGGGAGCTGAGTAATGCACAAAAACTGAATCTTTCCCCGCATCTTGTCTTAATGTTCCAGCTTCCGTGTTACAGGCACTCACTTAACATGCACTGTTACTGGGAAAAGGGAATACAAGAAGATTTTGGAACAAAATTGACTAAAATAAATGGAGTGAATTAATCTGCTTCAAAGGTCATGCATTTTCCCCTTTGAAGAATAAAGAAGGATGGGTGTTAAAACGCGAGTTTTTTTTTATCTCTGGTGGAGGGTGCTAGTGGGTTTAATTTGAATAATTGTATCATGAGTGCCAAAATACAGTGGGAAGCTTTGTTTTGTGAGCAGTACAGGCAGATGTTTAACAAACAGTTTATAACGGTGAGGCATACATGGTTACAGCTGCACAGAGATGCAGAAAGCAAGATCAACATGATTTGAACTTGAGGTCCATTAAGCCATCATAACAGCAGGGAAGAAGATACCCTTGAACCTTTTGGTACATGTTATAGAGTCATAGAGATGTACAGCATGGAAACAGACCCTTCGGTCCAACCCCTCCATGCCGACCAGATATTCCAAATCAATCTAGTCCCATCTGCCAGCACCCGGCCCATATCCCTCCAAACCCTACCTATTCATATATCCATTCAAATGTTGCAATTGTACCAGCCTCCACCACTTCCTCTGGCAGCTCATTCCATACACGTACCACCCTCTGAGTGAAAACGTTGCCCCTGAGGTCTCTTTTATATCTTTCCCCTCTCATCCTAAACCTATGCCCTCTAGTTCTGGACTCCCCAATCCCAGGGAAAAGACTTTGTCTATTTATCCTATCCATGCCCCTCATAATTTTGTAAACCTCTATAAGGTCAGCCCTCGTCCTCCGACGCTCCAGGGAAAACAGCCCCAGCCAGTTCAGCCTCTCCCTGTAGCTCAAATCCTCCAACCCTGGCAACATCCTGGTAAATCTTTTCTGAACCCTTTCAAGTTTCACAACATTTTTCCCATAGGAAGGAGCTGCAAATGTGTTGCTGGTCAAAGCACAGCAGGTTAGGCAGCATCTCAGGAATAGAGAATTCAACGTTTCGAGCATAAGCCCTTCATCAGGAATAAGAGAGAGAGAGCCAAGCAGGCTGAGATAAAAGGTAGGGAGGAGGGACTAGGGGGAGGGGCGATGGAGGTGGGATAGGTGGAAGGAGGTCAAGGTGAGGGTGATAGGAAGGAGACCAGAATTGCATGCAATATTCCAACAGTGGCCTAGCCAATGTCCTGTACAGCCGCAACATGACCTCCCAACTCTTTTACTCAATACTCTGACTAATAAAGGAAAGCCTTCTTCACTATCCTATCTACCTGCGACTCCACTTTCAAGGAGCTATGAACCTGTACTCCAAGGTCTCTTTGTTCAGCAACACTACCTAGGACCTTACCATAAAGTGTATAAGTTCTGCTAAGATTTGCTTTCTCAAAATGCAGCCCATCTCATTTATCTGAATTAAATTCCATCTACCACTTCTCAGCCCATTGGCCCATCTGGTCCAGATCCTATTGTAATCTGAGGTAACCCTCTTTGCTATCCACTCCGCCTCCAATTTTGGTGTCATCTGCAAACTGACTAACTGTACCTCTTATGCTCGCATCCAAATGGATGTCATCTCCCTGGACTTTCAGAAGGCCTTTGATAAGGTGCCACACAAGAGGCTACTGAATGAGGTAAGGGCCCCACATGGATGGAAAATTGGCTGTCTGGGAGAAAGCAGAGAGTAGGGATAAAAGGGTCCTTTTATGGCAGTCAGTGACTACTGGAGTTCTACAAGAGTTAATGATGGGAGCACAACTTTTCATACATTAATGATCTAGATGAATGAACTGAGGGCATTCTGGCTAAGTTTGCAGATGGTACAAAGATGGCTGGAGGGACAGGTAGTATAGAGGAGGCAAGGAGGCTCAGAAGGATTTGAACAGGTTAGGAGAGTGGGCAAAGAAGTGATAGATACAATAAAACATGGAAAGTGTGAGGTTATGCACTTTAGTAGGAAAAGTAGAGGCATAGTCTACTGTGAAAATGGGGAGAAAACTCAGAAATCTGAACTGCAAAGCAACTTGGGAGTCCTAGTCCAGGATTCTCTGAAGGTAAACTTGCAGGTTGAGTCATTAGTTCGGAAGCCAAATGCAATGTCAGCATTTATTTCCAGAGGATTGGAATAAAAACCCAGCGAGAGCACAGAGCATTGAGTATAAAAATGAACTTCCCTTCGGGATTCGCGACTTTGTTTCTAGAGAGCAGAGGTCCACACGCGTGCAGGTGGAACGTGCTAACTTCACACAGTCGCCTGAGGTTGTAATCAAACCTGGGTCCCTAGCACTGTAAGGAAGCAGTGCTAACCACTGAGACACTGTGCAACCCCATTATCGTGATGGTAAATTCAGTGACTGGATTCTGTACTTACCCCTCCAGTAGACACATTAGACTGTGATCTATTCTGACAAGTTGGATCAAAGAAAGTTCCTTTCACTATGTTTGAAAAGAACATCAACCTTTTCCAGCACTGGGAACTGAAAGCACAATTTTCTTTTATTGTATTACACGAACAGATTATAACCACACAGTCCAGCCCTTCATTTCAGTAACGTGAGAACAGTGGGGATTCATCACTGAGTTTCAGACTTCATGGGACTATACAGATATTTATTTCCCCACAGTCAACGAGTACGGTCTTGTATTAGAATTCCACACCAAAGCTGATAATGTGTGTTTTGTACTTTTGTGATCTAGCCCCTCATTGAAGCCTGCTTCCAACCCATACCTTGTGGCCATATATAGGATTTTCAGATGAAGCATTAAAGCCCGTGATCACAGGATCGCATGAAGGATTCGTGCTTTTTTTTTAGTTATTCTGAAGATGTGGGCATCGCTGGCTAAGCCAATGTTTATTTGCCCTCCCTAACTGCGAGGGTGGCATGTGTGCCTGCTGCTTGGCCCATTGCAGTGCTTGCACTGTAGGGACACCCACAATGCTGTTAGAAAGCGAGTCCAAAGATTTTGACCCAGCAACACTGAAGGAATGACATACTTCTATGTCAGCATAGCGAGTGACTTACAGTGGAACTTGGTGGTATTCCCATCTATGTGCTATCCTTTTCCTCCTAGAGTCACAGAGTTGTACAGTATGGAAACAGACCCTTCAGTCCAACCTGTCCATGCTGACCAGATATCCCAACGCAATCTAATCCCACCAGCCAGCACCTGGCCCAAACCCTTCCTATTCAGATACCCATCCAAATGCCTTTTAGATGTTGCAATTGTACCAGCCTCCACCACTTCCTCTGGGCAGCTCATTCCATACCCAGGAAGGTGCTGTCAGAGGAGCCTTATTGAGTTGCTGCAGTGCATTTCGTAGATGGTACACACTGTTACTGAGCGTTGGTGGTGGATGTGGCGTGAATCAAGCTGGCTGCTTTGTCTTGGTGTCAAGCATCTAGAGTGTTGCTGGAGCTACACCCATCTAGATATTCCATCACACCCTTGACTTGCTAGTTGTGTATGTTGGACAGACTTTGGGAAGTCAGGAGGTGTATTATTGACATGTAATTCACAGGTTTTGATCTTTTTCTGTAATTTCGGTCAATGGTAACCCCCCCGGGCTGTTGCTAGTGGGAGGTTCAATGATGGGAATGCAATTGAATGTCAAGGAGCGGTGGTTAGATTGCCTCAAATTGGAGATGGTCATAGCCTGGTGATTGTGTGGCAAGAATGTTACTTGTTACTGGTCAACCCAGGCTGGATATTGTCCAGATCTTTGGACACGGACTACTTCTATACTTAAGCAGTCGCGGATGATGCTGACCACTGTGCAATCATTGGCGAACATCCCCATTTCTGACTTTATGATGGAGGGAAGATCATTGATGAAGCAGCTGAAGATGGTTGGGCCCAGAACACTTTCCAGAGGAACTCCAGTAAGTATGTCCTGGAGTTGAGATGACTGACCGCCGACAACCACAACCATCTTCCTATGTGCCAGGTACGATTCTAACCAGTGCAGACACCTACTGCTGCCACACCTGTGCTAAAGGGGATTACATATCACAATTATTTCATTGGCTGTAGTAGTCCTTGGCAGGCCCTGAAACTGAAAGGTACTATATAAATGCAAATTCCGTCTTTCCTTTCAGGTTTGCTAATCACATCGCAGGCTCTTACCCGGTCAACACGATGATCAGGCCGGGTTTCCAACCTTGCTCCTTCAGACCCAAGTCTGGGCCTGTGGTCGTGAGCAATTGACCTGAATCCATCTTGTCAATCCTCTTCGAAGACTAAAAAAATTCAGTTGGATCAATTTCAAAGATCCACGGAGAATTGGAGTGGATTCTCAGTGAACTCGGCCAGTGAGCAGCTGATTACAGTGGTGAGTCCCTCAGAGCTGCCTCAGTAACTCAATGAGTAAATCAGCCAGTGCCCCATCTCAACAGGGCGCACGTGAGGACTGCAGATGCTGGAGACTAGAATCGCGAGTGTGGTGCTGGAAAAGCACAGCAGGCCAGGCAGCATCCGAGGAGCAGGAGGATGGATAGTTTTCCTGCTTCTCGGATGCTGCCTGACCTGGGCTTTTCTGGCACCACACTCTT
Organism: Hemiscyllium ocellatum; assembly: GCF_020745735.1. Lineage (NCBI taxonomy): Eukaryota > Metazoa > Chordata > Chondrichthyes > Orectolobiformes > Hemiscylliidae > Hemiscyllium > Hemiscyllium ocellatum. The sequence continues at coordinate 66,223,456 of NC_083414.1, forward strand.
AAACCCCAATCTCAACAGCCCCAGTGCTCGACGTATCGACAGCTTACTCCAATTACTCTCCACCCAACCAAGTACTATGGAAGCGCATTTGCCTGTTGGAAATGCTGCAGGCAGTTTGTATGCAGCAAGATCCCACAGCATGTCATGTGACATTGACCAGATAACCTGAACCCCAGGGAAATCCTCCTCGGAATGATCGCTATGATCACCCGAGAAAGAGGGCCTTGGTTTAACAAGGTGTATCAGCCTTCACTTTTTGTGCTTAATCTTTCTGGAATGGGGTGGGGGTGGTCGCTGAGGGGAAGAGACATGACCCCCACAGCCTCCTGACACAGCAGAGAGTGTGCTACTCCCCGAGACACAGTTAATGTGGAAAGCAGATGAAGGAGAATAAAGCGACATCGCAGCATTAACTTCATGAGACCCCCGGCGTGTAAACTGATCGTGCAGCCTGAGATGCTCTTTTAAGATGTGACACAAGCAAAGTCTCGCCTCTTGAAACCCAAGCTCCCCCAGCCCAGCTCGGATTTCTTGGTGAGTCTCAGGGCACTTGGTTGAAATATTAGTTGGTGAATCCAGGTGTGAGCAGCAACCATTCACCAAACAATGTTCGTTTTAGCAAAGAGGCTTTGAAGTGTCACTGAATCAGGAATGAAAGGGGGGCGGGGACTATGAAGGGGTCAAGGCTGGAGGCTGGTGCTTATTAACATTTCATTGTCGTGTCAGAGACTGGAGGTTTGTTCAGAGTTCAGTCCTTACACATTGTTCACTGCTTTCTGGGTCTAATCTCCTTCATGTTTGACCATCGCCCAATCCCCTAGGCAAATATGTCCCACTCCCTCAGTCAAATGTCAATTTTGGCGCAGTGGCTATACCTCTCACCTTGGTCACATGACATAAGGGTCAAAGGTTTCAGGCTGTCACTTCTGTGCATAAGAGAGAGCTTTAAACAGTTATTAATATTAATACTAAATTGGGGCCTGAGTATTCCCAAACAGAGAAAGATTTGTGTTTCTAAGTTTGGGTTGGAGACAGACTGGTTGAGGAGAAGACTAAGTCAAGAATTGTCCTCAGGGTTCGCCTTCAAAGGAACATTACTCGTTTTACATTAATATTAAATAATGTGGTACATGTTAGCTAACTTTATAATTACACGGATAAAGACTGATTTATCTTCTTTGGGTACATCTTCAACAGTTTCTCCAATTCTAGTGTGTTCTCACTCTATCTACACTCAAATGATCTGTAACACCAAGACATCATCACAAGGTTGCTCTGGGGTCCTGAAGACCTTCTGAGTACATTTCCCCTCCTCTTCTTCCCTCCCCCAACCCCAAAGCTCTTTGGTGACCAGTCAATGGCAGCAGGAACAGCATTGTTTTGTCTGGAAGCTTCTAGTCATGGTCTGCACAGAAGCAGCAGATGGTTGTCCAACACCTGGAAGAGGCATGGGTGCCTTTCAGTGCCTGTGATAGAGCAGCCCTCTATAGAATCCACTGCTTCCCCCCCACCTCCCCACCAAGTAATGAAGGGCTAAGTGCCCTTTAGTTTGCCTCACTTCTCTGACCTGGATAGCCCTGACCAGAGGGATCACCTCTACCAATGAAACATACAAATTGTTCATTGGTATCATTCAATTCCTTACTATCAACATTATGCAAATTACTGTCAACTGAACTGGACTAGACATGTAAGTACTGTGCCTGCAAGAGCAGGTTGGAAGCTCAAAATACTAACTCACCTCTGCCTTCCCAGAGAGTCTATCCACAATTTACAAGGCACAAGTCAAGAGTGTGATGGAATACTCCCCACTTGGTTAGATGGGTGCAGCTCCAACAAAACTCCAAAAGTTTGACACTTCAGGATGAAGCAGCCCCCTTGGTACCATATCCATAAACATTCACTTCCTCCCTCCACCAGCAATGCACAGAAGTGAATACTATCTGCTGGATGCATTGCAAAAATTTACCAAGTCTTTATAAATAGCACCTTCCAAACCCATGGCCACTTCCATTTAGGACCAGGATAGTGCACATAAATGAATTCCACAAGTTTGCTCCCAGTCACTCCATCCTGAGGTGGAAACGTACCACTGTTCCTTCAGTGTTGCTGGGTTCCAATATCCTTGCAACTGTTTCTAACGGCAATGTGGGTACTTCTGCTTAAGGTGGACTCTAGACAATAAATGCTGGTTTAGTCAATAATACCCACATCTTTGTAAGCAAAACATTTTAGTATCTATGACTCAATCATACCTCGCACCATGACTAAGTTCCAACATTCATTGTGAAAGACAGTTATTTAGTTCTCTTATTTCCTTTTCAACTGGTTTGCTGGACTCAGGAGGACAAGAGGGTCTTTACCTGCAATGTGAGTAATTAGAGGTTAGGTCTTTAGTTAGGGATTATTACAGCCACACGTACCCAGGCTGGTCCATTCGAGAGGTGAAAAAAATGACTGCAGATGCTGGAAACCAGATTCTGGATTAGAGTGGTCCTGGAAAAGCTCAGCAGTTCAGGCAGCATCCGAGGAGCAGGTACATTTGAGAGCTTGCTGATGGATCCAAGATGGCGTTGACACGGGGCGACTCTTTGCGAGCTCTCTACAGCAGATCTCATTCTCACATTTCCTATAACCGTTTTGCACTTTTAAATCCAGACTCTGTGTAAAAATTACTAACAAGTGTTCTTTAAATGTACTTATCAGTTCTGAATATCCTATGAACATCCAGACAGTATTACTGACGTTGGGTTCACAGGCCCAGGGCAAACCTACTGACTTCCCCAGGCCCTTCCCACAAGGATACCTGGAACCCAGGCCTCAACTATGACCAGGGAGTAACCCAACCCTGTGGTGACCTGTCTTGACCCAGAACAAAACCAGCCCCTACAGCAACTTGATTCCAGGAAGATCTGGGCAGTGCAGGACCAAACGCCGACCTGGGGACATCGCGATCCGACTCACTTACCTTCTGATGCAACAGACTCGCATCACCGGCTCGCAGGACCATCCGGATGCAGGAAAACCTACCAGAAAACAGGGAAAACGAGTTGGCCTGCAGGTGAGACTGAAATAAAGCGGTTTCAAATCCCCACTCCCCAATGTACTCCAGCCATTGAAATTAAACTCCGATCTAGACTTTCCTTCCAGAGGGAAATGAGATCCTGCTTTATGATCTGGAAATAATAGTAATAATTCAGTTTTTGGGGTGAAGAAAAGAAGCAAGAGGAAGGAGAATCCTTGTGTGGTATAGAGAGAGTAACACAACGGGAAAGGGGTAGAGGGAAGGTGACTGGATCAGGCAGTCATAAAGGGATACTGTGATTCAGTTAGAAACACAGTGTGGGATGGGGAGAGTGACTCAAGAAAAGAAGTATAAATTGAAACATGAAGTAAGCAAAAACTTTCAGAGCTTATTTCTAAAACAGCAGGAGCCTGCGAGCTGCTGAATGGGCCATCATAATAGCCATGAGGAGCATTGATTTGTGGTGTTCTGCCAATGCAACCTGGCAGATGATTGTAATCCTGACAACAGAGGTAGTGAGAACCTGCAGACCCCTGCCCTGACAACACCATGTGTTTCCTCTGGGGTATACTGAGGTTCCAGAAGGTTTGAATGAAAATTTCTTCAGTTGTTCTGAGAGACGAATTACAACAGCTGATCGATTGGTGAAGGAATTAAACAGAGTTGTGTGGATCGATCTTCCTGCAAGTTCAGTGCTGTGCATTCACCTGTACTCTACATCGGGGAAATCACACACAAGGCAGCATTCACTCTACTGAGGGCTCAGTCAGTCAGGCTCACACTACCTAGGACTCAGTCAGTCTCAGTGAGAGTAGCTCAATGAGTTTACCAGAGGCTGTGCCCATACCCTGAGGGGTTGCTAATGCTCCATGGCCTAGCAGCACAGAAAGCCTCAGCAATGCCACAGGGTCTGAAGCAGGTGGGGGAAGTCAATGTTCTTTCTGATGGCTGAACCCAGAGGGCCCTCAAGTTTGATCCCATACTGACTCCATCTCTCTTGGGGTTTCTCCTTGACTCACTGCTTGTCTGGACGTAATTCCTCCTCAGAGCCACGTTTTAAGGTTGGTGTCACTATCTGTGCTGTTAATCTGATCTGCTTTGTTCTGTTCAGTTCTGTGCTCCTCTCAGTGTCTCTGTTAATCCTCTGGCCCTCCCTCTCAGCCTGAGCTGCCCTTGGGTCTTTAACCCATACAGGTCATTCTGCCATAACGCAACATTTGTGTTCCTCTCAACCTTGTGCTATAGAAAATCACGCTGTGGAAAACCACAAAACAAAATCATGCTGTAGAAGATGGCTAATAGAAAATCACTATACTCTTTCAGTAGAAACTTAGCGCTATCCTAACAACGTTCACAATTTGTCAATCGCGTAATAGCCAATTTGTGCTGACGAAATGAGCATTATATCTGTACGTGGGTCCATTTTTGTTTAAGAATATAGGCATGGTTAGTATGTTTGTGGATGACACTAAAACTGGTGGGCAGTGAGAAAGGTTATCTGAGGTTGAAAGAGATCTTGACCAATTGGGCTGAAGAGTTGCAGGTGGAGTTTAATTTGGATAAGTGCAAGGTACTGCATTTGGGTTTCAGGTACGTAATCCTTTGAAACTTGCAACACATATGGACAGGGTGGTTAAGAAGATGTTTAGCACGCTTGTCTTCACTGATGAGAACTTCCAGTATAGGAGTTGGGATGTCATGTTGAGATTGTACGGGACATTGGTGAGGCCCGTTATGGAGTACTGTGCGCAGTTCTGGTCTTCCCTCCTTTAGGAACAATGTTATTAAATTTAAGAGGTTTCAGAAAAGATTTACAAGGATGTTGGCAGGAGTGGAGCACACACACCCACCCCTTCAGTTAAAATGGGATCTGCAGTCCTGGGCTAAACTGTTACTGAGCACACAGCAGTCCCACCAGAGTGTGGTGATGGCAGTAATTGGCCAATTATCAACATGGCTGACTGATGACATGGGAATATAGTGTCCAAATTGAACAATAATCAATGGGACTGATGAGGTCGAGCAGAGAATTGATTACCACAGCTCCAGCCACTGCAAGCTGCTTTCCAGTCTGCCCCGACTGGCTCTTCGAGGATGGCATAAGGATTGGAAGCTCACCAGAGAGCTGACCATTGACCGACTCTCTAATGGAGCTGTTACTTAAGGCAAAGATACATAATGGGGGAGGTTGGACTTTAATCGTTTGCTTAACTTGTTTGTTCACTCTGAGGAGACAACAGAAAAACGAGTGGTTCTCGATCCTCGACGAGGTTTATGTTCACATGTCTTTTTTCCTTGCTTCAATTTTGGGCCACACGAAAAGCTGCAGACCACAGTCATAGAGATGGACAGCACAAAAACAGCCCCTTTGGTCCAACTCGTCCATGCTGACCAAATACCTTAAATTAATCTAGTCCCATTTGCCAGTATTTGGCCAATATCCCTCTAAACCCTTCCTATTCATACACCCATCCAGATGCCTTTTAAGTTTGCAATTGTACCAGCCTCCACCACTTCCTCTGGCAGCTCATTCCATATACACACCACCCTGTGCATGAAAAAGTTGCCCCTTAGGTCCCTTTTAATTTTTTCCCCTCACCCTGAACCCATGCCATCTACTTCTGGACTCCTGGGAGCCACATAAGAGTGGGTGGCATGTGCTTGTCAGTTGTAACTCTGCTGTTCTTGAGCTGAAAGGCAGTGGTTTCAGCCCCATTCTGGAGATTTGAAAATGGAATTTAAATTGACACTTTAACGAAAAAGATTTTCACACAGAGCAGGAAGCCACAAGGAGTAGCCAAGCCAAAATGTTGAATGTTTTCAAAGAGGATATAAATCCTTAGGGCTGAAGTGATCACAAGGTCTGGGCAGAAAGCAGGAAGAGGGAACTGAGTTGGACAAAACAAAGAATGGTGAATGCTGAAAACCTGAAACAAAAACAGAGTGCTGGAGAAACTCTCAGCAATGTCTGTGAGGAGAGAAACCAGGGTTAACTTTTCAAGTCTTACTCTCAATGCCAGGGATCCAGGTTCGATTCCAACCTCAGGTGACTGTCTTGGTGAAGTTTGCACATTCCCCTAGCGGTCTGCATGGGTTTCCTCCAAGTGCTCTGGTTTCCTCCCAGAGTCCAGTGATGTGCACATTAGGTGAATTGGCCCTCCTAAATTGTCCACAGTGTTCAGGAATGTATAGGCTAGGTGCACTGATTAGGAGAAATGTACTGGAGTGGGTGTGGGTGGGATATTCTTTGGCGGTTCGGTGTGGACTTCTTGGGCCTAATGGCCTTTTTCCACATCGAACGGATTCTGTGATCTTCTGTGAAGTCCTTCTGCAGAACAACCTGTCACTGGACTTCAAATGTTCATGTTCTTCCCACAGATGCTGCCAGACCTGCTGAGTTTCTGCAGCAATTTCTGTTTTAATCTGTTACTAAGTTGGACGATCAGCTATGATCCGTATAAAATGGCGGACAACCTGGGTGGGCTGAATGACTTACTCCTGCTCCAGTTTTCTGTGAATTTCTAAACTTAACACCTCGCCGTGCCATTTAAGCTTCACTAAAAGGGTCATCCATTAACTTATTTATTAGACGGAAACTGCCAGTTGAGTGGTTTAATTCAATACCTTTGATAGCTGCATTGCCAGATGCACACAGTCCCACTTCCAGACTCTTAATACAGTGCAGGCATTTATCCAGGTGATTTCCGTACTCTGAACCCATCGAGGAAGAGTTAGCCATAGTAAGAGGCCTCCAGCATGAAGGGCTCTGGCCCGAAACGTCGAATTTCCTGTTCCTTGGATGCTGCCTGACAGTTCTTCCTAGCCCTATCAGAGATTAAAGAAACAGTTCTTCCTAGCCCTATCAGAGATTAAAGACAGTAAGTACCAAAAACTTTCATGTACTTACCCCCACACTCGTGGCTCCTCAACTATTCCAGAATCTTCTATAGGCCTGTCGGATGCCATTACACATGTGGCCTCCACAGCGCCCGCGGCACCCAAGGCCGCCGCCGACTGTGACGTCACTTCCGCCCCCCCCCCCGATCTCGGAGCCCCCGCGATCGCCGCCCCAACAACTGCCCCGGTGACCACCACACACACAACCGGTTCCACGATCGCCGACGGACCCGCGACCCACGCTGCCACCGGGAATGACCACCACTCCTCCGTCGCCGCAACCATTTCCGCCCCTCCGGTTGCCGTCGGCGCAGCCACTTCCGCCCCCACTGACATCACTAACCTGCAGGAACACAAATCCTCAGGTTTCCCCGCCCCCACGCCGTCTTTCGTCACTACGCGTAACCCCGCCCCCACGCAAACCTTCGTCACCACACATAACCCCGCCCCCACGCCGTCTTTCGTCGCTTCACATAACCCCGCCCCCACGCTTATTTCCGTCACGACGCATGACCCCGCCCCCACATCGAGCAACGTCACCACGTCTAACTCCGCCCCTACTTTGATCTCTGTCCCCGCCCCTAACCCCGCCCCCAGCTCCAGTCCCACACCAGGTCCTAGCTCCCAGCCTTGCCAGATTTTCACCATCCCTCCAGATCTCCCCCTCTCTGAGGATGAAAGATCAGTCCTCAGCAGGGGCCTCACCTTCGTTCCCCTACGCCCTCGGATTAATGAGTTCAACACGCGGCGAGATATTGAACAATTCTTCCGCCGCCTTCGCCTCCGTGCCTACTTTCACAACCAAGACTCCCACCCACCCTCTGACGACCCCTTCTCCCGCCTCCAACACACCCCATCCACCTGGACACCCCGTGCTGGCCTCCTACCCGCCCTCGACCTCTTTATAGCCAACTGCCGCCGTGACATCAACCGACTCAACCTGTCCACCCCTCTCACCCACTCCAACCTCTCACCCTCAGAACATGCAGCCCTCCGCTCTAAACCCAACCTCACCATCAAACCCGCAGACAAGGGAGGCGCGGTGGTAGTTTGGCGCACTGACCTGTATACCGCTGAAGCCAAACGCCAGCTCACGGACGCCTCCTCTTATCGCCCCCTTGACCACGACCCCACCTCCCACCACCAAACCATCATCTCCCAGACCATCCAGGACCTCATCACCTCAGGGGATCTCCCATCCACTGCCTCCAACCTCATAGTCCCACAACCCCGCACCGCCCGTTTCTACCTCCTGCCCAAAATCCACAAACCTGCCTGCCCCGGCCGACCCATTGTCTCAGCCTGCTCCTGCCCCACCGAACTCATCTCTGCATACCTTGACACGGTCCTGTCCCCGTTGGTCCAAGAACTCCCCACCTACGTTCGGGACACCACCCACGCCCTCCACCTCCTCCAGGATTTTCGCTTCCCCGGTCCCCAACGCCTTATTTTCACTATGGACATCCAGTCCCTGTACACCTCCATCCCCCATCACGAAGGACTCAAAGCCCTCCGCTTCTTCCTTTCCCGCCGCACCAACCAGTACCCTTCCACTGACACCCTCCTTCGACTGACTGAACTGGTCCTCACCCTGAATAACTTCTCTTTTCAATCCTCCCACTTCCTCCAAACTAAAGGAGTTGCCATGGGCACCCGCATGGGCCCCAGCTATGCCTGTCTCTTCGTAGGATATGTGGAACAGTCCATCTTCCGCAACTACACTGGCACCACCCCCCACCTTTTCCTCCGCTACATCGATGACTGTATCGGCGCTGCCTCGTGCTCCCACGAGGAAGTTGAACAGTTCATCAACTTTACTAACACCTTCCATCCTGACCTGAAATTCACCTGGACTGTCTCAGTCTCCTCCCTCCCCTTCCTAGACCTTTCCATTTCTATCTCGGGCGACCGACTCAACACAGACATCTATTATAAACCGACTGACTCCCACAGCTACCTGGACTACACCTCCTCCCACCCTGCCCCCTGTAAAAACGCCATCCCATATTCCCAATTCCTTCGTCTCCGCCGCATCTGCTCCCAGGAGGACCAATTCCAACACCGCACAGCCCAGATGGCCTCCTTCTTCAAGGACCGCAGATTCCCCCCAGACGTGATCGACGATGCCCTCCACCGCATCTCCTCCACTTCCCGCTCCTCCGCCCTTGAGCCCCGCTCCTCCAACCGCCACCAAGACAGAACCCCACTGGTTCTCACCTACCACTCCACCAACCTCCGCATACAACGTATCATCCGCCGCCATTTCCGCCACCTCCAAACGGACCCCACCACCAAGGATATATTTCCCTCCCCTCCCCTATCAGCGTTCCGCAAGGACCACTCCCTTCGTGACTCCCTCGTCAGATCCACACCCCCCACCAACCCAACCTCCACCCCCGGCACCTTCCCCTGCAACCGCAGGAAATGTAAAACTTGTGCCCACACCTCCACACTCACTTCCCTCCAAGGCCCCAAGGGATCCTTCCATATCCGCCACAAGTTCACCTGTACCTCCACACACATCATCTATTGTATCCGCTGCACCCGATGTGGCCTCCTCTATATTGGGGAGACGGGTCGCTTACTTGCTGAACGCTTCAGAGAACACCTCCGGGCCACCCGAACCAACCAACCCAATCACCCCGTGGCTCAACACTTTAACTATCCCTCCCACTCCACCGAGGACATGCAGGTCCTTGGACTCCTCCACCGGCAGAACACAACTACACGACGGCTGGAGGAGGAGCGCCTCATCTTCCGCCTGGGAACCCTCCAACCACAAGGTATGAATTCAGATTTCTCCAGTTTCCTCATCTCCCCTCCCCCCACCTTGTCTCAGTCGGTTTCCTCTAACTCAGCACCGCCCTCCTAATCTGCAATCCTCTTCCTGACCTCTCCGCCCCCACCCCACTCCGGCCTATCACCCTCACCTTGACCTCCTTCCACCTATCCCACCTCCATCGCCCCTCCCCCTAGTCCCTCCTCCCTACCTTTTATCTCAGCCGGCTTGGCTCTCTCTCTCTTATTCCTGATGAAGGGCTTATGCTCGAAACGTTGAATTCTCTATTCCTGAGATGCTGCCTAACCTGCTGTGCTTTGACCAGCAACACATTTTCAGCTCCAGCATTAGGGTCAAATCAGAAACTTAAGGGAATGGCAGTGAGCAATATTGACGCTGTGGAATCATTACTGAGATGAATACAGTAATCCTTTACAATTAGGCTGTGAGGCGAAGCATTGTCCAGTTGGATTGAGATGGTGGGGGTTGGTGTCACAGCTGGGCGCAGGGCAGAACAAATGGATTTCCGAGAGGCCTCAGTGAGGCTTGAAGAGCTGGCTCCCCTACATTGGCAGCGTGCCTATTGGACGACGCCACATGAAAGGAATCTGTGACCAGAATTGTTTTAACCAGAGAGTGGCCGGAATTGGGAGAGGAGATCGCTCTGCAGTTAGTTTGCCCTCCTAACCATGCTGGGTATTTTAAACGTTCCCTTATCCCTGTGTGTGGAACACAGGTATAGGACTCTATTCTGCATTTGGAGTTAGTGTACCTGATGTACGTTTGGAGTAGGGGAAGGTGAACGCAACCTTGGTACACAACCAGAGGAGGAGTCAGAGGAGAAATGAGCCATTGACCTGTGGAAGGCGCTGTATAAATGCAATGATGAGTACCTTCTAACTTGATATTGAAAACTTTGTGTGAAGGAGTTTTAGCCTTCGGCGCATATTGAAGAGTGCAACTGGTGGTCAATGAACTGAGATCTCTGCTTCACCTGACTTGAGCTATCGTGAGTGGCCATTCCTCGCTAATGGAATGGCAGTCTCTAACAAGAGTCCCATCCTGGTGAGCTCCCAAGTAAACATGGGCGGGAGTGCCAGCCATCAGGTCACTCCCCACAATGCCCCGGTGCCACTTTTAAGCTGCACTCCTCCTCCCACCCAAGGGCATCGTCACACACTCTACTTGGGCTCATAGCAGTATTCCCCCTACAGTACAGGCACAGTGAGTGGCAGACTGAAGGTACCAGTGGTAACAGGCTCCCTACAGGCAGAGAGGAAAAGATGTGCCTCCAACCAGGAAACAAATGTGAGAAAGCCCCAGGGGAAAGTAGGAGTGGGAAAACCAAACGAAAATATTTTAATAAAAATGTTCCCGTGAGAAACTGGAATGTCATAATAAAGCAGAGCATTGTGTGTGTGCGCGCCACATGGAGAAGACAGATTTTGTCCAGCTGTTGAACTGATAAGCCACTTACATTCATCGAGAAAGGGGGAGGAGGATGTTGGCACAGTGTTACTGACCAGAGCCATTTGGTGCCAGACTGGCCTGTGCTTTGGTCAAAGACTCTGCTTTTCCCAGCAGCCCACGTGATTCAGAAATCGTGTATCTCTCAGGGATCATTTGAAAAATAATTCAACTTGAAAGAGCGTCTCCCTTTGAACTCGAGCAGGGATTCTGGTTTCAAAGCTTCCCCTGTCTGTGAGATTGTGAGAGGCATTGTCTGCTGACTTGAATCTTTCCTCCTCGGTCCCCAGCCCGAGCCTTTGAGTGAGCTGTCAACGGTGGCTCGGTTTGTCCTCATGCCTCAGAGTCTCAGGATGGGAGTTCAGATGACACCCCAGTACAGTACTGAGGACGAGTCACAGTTTCGTAAGCGTCATCTTCAGATTAGATGTTAAAACAGTAACTCAACGGACTGATGTGAAAGATCTTGTAGGATCTTGGGGGGAAAAAAACCAGACATGCTTTCCTTGATGTTCTTGCCAATATTTATCACTCAAACCAACTTCACATTAAACAAATTTATAGACCCTTATCAAATTCCTGTTGGTGGGGAGCTGTGAACAAATTAGCTATTTTGTTCCCCATGTTATGACAATAATATTCTTGTAAAATATACAGTACTTGCTGTCAGCTGTTAGAGACGGCCTGAGGTCGTAGAAGGCACTACGTAAATTCAAATTCTTGTTTTTCTTCTTGGACTGATCTCAGATGAGTGTGAGTCCATTGTCCACTTGTAAACTCTGTAGAAATCCTTCTGTAAAAGTTGCCAATTCGCACTTGGATGTCATGTCACCCACTGTGGTGGAAGGAGAATCGGAGAGCACTCCAGGGCAGCAGATGCTACAGGTTCCACTGAAATGCACCTCCACCTGCTACAGCACAGTCACAGCCCCATGAACACTGCAGAGTCAGTTACCCGTATCCATTCCTCATTCAGACATGATCTCACCGCCGAGATCAAAACCAAACAAGTCAAACCACAAGCACTGAGGATCTGCACGAGTCACTGGCAATTCACTGCATGTCGAAAAACCACCCCCAGGCCTTTCCTGGAGGGTGGGGGAGGGGAGGAAATCTGGTGTAAAAGCCCATGGCCTTTCCCAGATTACAGGGGCAGGGGGATGTTTAGGACTATTGTGGTTCAAGTTCAGTTAGACAAACAAATTTGTCACAGTGACCATTGTCACTTGACATTTTTTAAAAATCTATATGGTTCACCATGCCCTTGAGGGAAGGAAATCTGCCATCTTGCCAAATCTGACTCTAGATCCACAGTGACAACTCTTAACTGCCCTCTGAGATGACCCAACAATGCACTGAGTTGTTCAGGGAAGGGCTCTTAATGTTGCTGTGTAAAAATCAGACATTGTTTTGTGGTTTAGAATGACTGGTGTCTACTTGAATGCAGAAGAGGGGACTGTGTGACCATGACATCTTGGGACCATGATTCCGTTCTCAATGAAGCCCTGCCCCATAATGCATTTGGAGGGTCAGAGGAGGCCAAAGCAAAATGGACACTAAAGGAAAGGGTAAGATCTCCTTAATTTAGGCACTTCTGACCTTCACCCTCATCCCTGCAGCACACCTGGACCCACGTGCAGTGCCTGGTGCTCACCCCCTCCCCAGTGCCCCTTGAGCTCCTCCACCACCCCTCACGTGACACTTTTGCTGGATAAAGGCTTGAGGCATCAGAGCATGCTTGCCTCCTGACCGGATGCTAGCACCTGGTAACATGTTCTGACGTGTTGTCAGAGACAGGACTGGTCAACCATCCTTTAAATTAGATTGTGCACTCATCCAGAAACCAAGGAGTGGATCAGGAGTGTTAATAGATTTGTAATCCTGAACACAGCAGGAGAGAAACTTAATCCCTGTACACTGTTTCCCTCACCGTCTCTTTTTTCATGTATTCTGCAATGGCGATTCAAGATGGTGGCAGAGTGGCAAAGCTTTTATGGGCTCTTACCAGGAGCTTATCTGCTACCACATGCTTTCTTTTCCTCTTTCATTTACTTGTGCTCTTCTGTTTTTTAGATTTGGTTTTCTTCTGGAGCCTGTTGTGGTGAGGTAGTTAGCACGGCAGCTAGAGAGGGCCATGCAGGGAATGGCGGCTCCTGGTCAGCAACAGACATGAGGACTGGAGGTGATGGAGGTTGCAGCAGCAGGGATATGGCCTCAGCATTCGGGGCTGGTGGTGGCAAAGATCCTCCAGCCTCTGAGACGAAGGCAGCAGCAGACCTTTAAAGATGGCGGCAACGGCGACATCTTGGAGAAGGGCGGCTGGTGCGGGACACTTGGCGAAACAGCGGCCCTGTCTGGCAGTGGAGTCGGGGACCCCTGGTTGCAGGGTGAGTGGCTTTAGCATGGGACCTGGCATTGGGTGGTGGTGTTGGCAAGGTAGCCCCAGCAGTGAAGAGATGGCACCTAAATAGTGGCCATTCGTGTTGGTGGTGAAGGAGGGGTGGCAGTGCATGTGTCATTGATGAGCTGGCTCAGGACTCTTTGATTTTTATTATTCATACAATTTTATTCTTGAACTATTCAAAATGGTGTTGGACCATGGGAACAGTTGAAGTTTGTTTCCAGGGAGCGGAGCCGAAGGGAGGAGCACAGAGCCATGTGTATAAAAACTAACTTACCTCAGGGATTTGCGGCCTTCTTTCCAGGGAATGGAGAAGCATTGAGTATAAAAATGAACCTATATTGGAGATTCATGGCCTTGTTTACAGGGAATGGAGTCAAGAGCACGGAGCATTAAGTATAAAAATTTACTTACCTTGGGGATTCACAGCCTTGTTTCCAGGGAATAGAGTCAGAGGGAGGAGCACAGAGCATTGAGTATAAAAATTAACTTAGCTCGGGGATTCGCGGCCTTGTTTCTAGGGAGCAGAATCAGAGGGAGGAGCACACTGACATGGAAAGACAGTGGAACAGCAATGGCAGGAGTTTCTGGGAGTAATTCGGGGGAGACAGCAAAAATTCATCCTGAGGAGAAAGAGGACGAGGTAACCATGGCTGACGGAGATAAGGGACAGCCTTAAAGCAAAAGGGAAAATCTATAGTGCGGCAAATACTAAAAGAGGACAACTGAGCAAAGACAAAAAAGGAGGGAGAAGATTTAATATGTGGGTAAGATAGCCAGTAACATAAAAGAAGATTGCAAGAGTTTCTTTAGAGTCATAGAGATATTTACCTACAATGGAGAGGGAGTGATCCTCCCATCTACCCAGTTTCTTCCTCACCTTGACAAAATGCTCCTCTCACATGTTACCGCATGTCCTGGCCTCTCTACATACCCAGCACCTTCAGGTAATCTGTCATATTGGTGAAGGGTGTAAAAACCCAGTTGTCCAGTTCCCAAAGAAATTGCCTTGATTTACCTTGGCACTCAAGGCCAGTTCAAACTGGTCATAAATCTGTGCACTGACCGTGGATCTGAGCAGAAAATGGTGACGTCATCCAGGTACAGGGAAGCTTTGACCTGCAGCCCTCCCTGCCTGGAATAGTCACCCCACAAATTCAGGTCCTTCTTGATGGATTCAGCAAAAGGTCCTATACAACACACAGACAAGTCAGGTGAGAGTGGGCAGCCCTGCCTGACTCCAATTCTTTATTGGGAAACTTTCTGATTCCCACCCATTGATTGAGACTGTGTTACTGATGTTGATGTAGAGCAGTTGGATCTAATTGCAGATTCCCTCCTCAGACTTCATTTTGGACAGCATATCCCATGTGTAGGTGTGCAATGTCCTGTCAGAGGCTTCCTCCTGGTATTTGTATAGCTGATGCAGTTCTGTAACGGGTGAGTGTTAAACCCCAAGATGTGGGGGATTCAGCAAAGGTAATTTCAAGGGGCAATGGTTGTTAAGATGCGCTTTTCCAGCAACACATTTTCAGCTCTGATCTCCAGCGTCTGCAGTCCTCACTTCATCCACACTCAGGGCTTTGTTCTTCTCAGGCAAAAGTAATATGTCGAGACATTACTCCTCCTTCACTGAGTAAAGGGCTATGAAGGTAGCTAATACCTTGCCACATTGCCATGGCAATGACCTGACCACACAAAGTCGACCTTCCTGATTTGCATGTAATCAGTTAACTGAGACAGTTAACCGTTCCTTCTGCATCTCGCTGCTAACTATAGGCCAAACCATGGGCATGCTCTTCACGTGCTGTGTAAATTAATGCTTCCTTTCTAAAGTTATTTTTTCTGTTCATTTCAAAAGAGTGCAAAACAAAAAAATGTCAATTTCATGGGGGTTTTTTGCAATGTTTTTGCAACATCCCAGACACCAACCACTTGCATCTAGAAGGACAAGGGCAGCAGACACCCTCCAAGCTACTCACCATTCTGACATAGAAATATATCACGAGTCAACATCATGGAATTCCCTGTCTATGGACATAGTGGGTCTACATCCAGCTCAGGCACTGCAGCTGTTCAAGAAGGCAGCTCACCACCACTTTCTCAAGGGCAACTAGGGACATAGCAATAAATGCAGGCCAGTCAGTGGTGCCCACGTTCTGTAAGTAAATAAATGAAAAATGAATAAATGCAAAACACTGATGCATTTTTAATTCTTCCTTTTTGGACATCTGTACCTTTTTTTAAACCTTCGTGATGTCAGATTTATAAATGCCCTATTATAAAATATATTGTCACTGGATATTAAAAGGGGCAGCTGTCCAGCCCCCTGTCCTGCACTTGGGCAATCGTATTCATAAGGAACGTGAGGCTTTCAAGACCGCCTTGCCCAGTACAGCACAGGCTTTGTCAGGGTGAATTACTGATCCTAGAGCAGACCTGACTCAGGTGGGGATGACCTGTAGGCTTGCATTTAGCAGTTGCCAACTTCTGATTTCCTTCTCCTCTCCCTTCCACTTGTTGATGAGTGATGATCCCCTTCTTCATGGTATTCACACATGCTGCCTGCCAGAAGCATATGTCGTACACCTCAATAAGGTCCTGGCCAATCAAGTCCCACAGAACAGAATACAACTTGACCGGTAAGTTATCTGTGCAGGCTTCTGCATTCCCTTGGTGTGGGGGGATTATTGCTCCTGCACAGGGCTGAAGGAGTTATCCTCTTGCCCTATGGAAGGGTATCGTCCCTGGATCAGAACTAGGAGCTGCACAGTTCCTCCCTTTTTGATTTGCTTTATTAATGTTGCATGCACCTAGTTGCAGTGAGAAGTTTTGTTTTGCATGTAGTAAAGTCGGTCATGCCAAACAAAATTAATTAGGTGACTAGAACAGAGTGCGGATTACAATGTTGGTGGCTGCAGAGAAGGTGCACAAAGAGCAAAATCAACATTAAATTTAAAAATTTGAGGTGTCCATTCAGATGTCTAATGATGGCAGGGACAAAGCTGTTGGTATGTGCTTAAGCTTTTATGTCTTCTGTCCGACAGAAGAGGTTGGAAGAGGTTATAACCTGGGTGGCGGGGTCTTTGATAGTTGCCTTTCTGAGGTAGTGATGGAGCCAGTGGATGGAAGGCTGGTTTGTGTGATGGTCTAAGGTGTGTTTGTTACTTCCTGTGGTTTATTATTGTCCTGGGCAGAGTGTATGTCCAGCAGGTTGGCTATTGTTTCTCTGGCTAGGGTTTTGTCGATAGCGGTGAACAGTGCCATTACATCGAATGAGACCATGGTTTCTTCCTTGTCTATGTGTATATTTCTGATGATGTCCAAGAATTCCTGTGTTGATTGTATAGAGTGTCTGAATCCTCTGATCAGGTGTTTCAGTTTCTGCTGTAGTTCTTTAGCCAGTTTGTGTGATGGTGGTGTCCCTGATAGTGATACTGTGGGTCTGAGTGGGATGTCTGGTTTGTGCACTTTACGTAGTCCATAGAATCTGGGGTGGTGTTGCTTTCAGGTTTCATTCTCTGTAGGTCAGACCTGGTTATCTATCTGTCTTTTTTTTGTAGGTTCCTCAGTGTGTTGTTTATCCTATTGGTGAGCTGTGGGGTGGGGTCAAACTCCCTCTGTTGATAGGTGTTGGTATCTGCAAGTAGTTGTGCTTTTTGGATGTATTCTGCTTTGTCCAGGATGACCGTCATTCTGCCTTTGTCTGCTGGTAGTATGATTATGTTCTTATTGTTTCTTAGTGCTTCCCTCTCCTTGGTGTTGAGCTTGTGTGTTTGTCTTTTCCTTGTTATCAGGGCTTTAGTACTTTGTCTCACTGTTTGTTATGTCTCTTCTGTCAGTCCATTGTTCCTGAGTGTGCAATTCTAGTGCTGCTAGGAAGTCTGCTGTCTTGGCATCCCTGTGGTTGTAGTTGAGTCCCTTGACCAGCATTGTTCTTTCCGTGTCTGTGGGAGAGGTTTCTAACCCAGTGTGTTGTGGTGTCCTCTCTGTTGTGTGTTAAGTTTGGCCATTTTTTCTTTTAGTGCCTTTTTTTGCGGTGTGTGGTCCTGTTCTGTCCCATGGTGACGACTTGTTCTATGGTCCGGGTCCATTCCTGATTGGTGGTTTTTGAAATTAACAATTTTTGGCGCGCAATTTCTTGTCTGTATTTGTGAAGTCTGTTGTGAACGTCTGTAATCATTACCTGAATCATCCTGAATCCATTCTGTCTGGCTGTGTCCCTGGCTTGTGGATTGTTGACTGGTAGTCTGTATTTGACACATGGTGGAAGGATTCGATTCTTTCGGCATTCATGCAGGAACTGGAGATGTTCATATGTTGTGCTTAGGCGATTGGCACAGGATTCCCATTTCCTGGCTTGTCTTAGCGTCTCTCGCCCGTAGGTGTTCAAAGTTTGTGAGAAGATTTGTAGCTCAGGTGCTCGTTGTCTGTTCGCCGAGCTGGGAGTTTGTGTTCCAGATGTTTCGTCCCCTGTCTAGGTGACATCCTCAGTGCTTGGGAGTCACGATGCAGATTACAAGCAACATGAATTCGACTGGGACAACACTACTATTATAGGACAAGCCAAACAGAACAGCCTAGAGGCATGGCACTCATCCACTGATTCAATCAATAAGCACATCGACCTGGACCCAATATACCGGCCACTACAGCGGACAGCTGGAACTGACAACCGGAAGCGGCAGATTCAAACCACTACAAATGCCAGAGGAAAGATCACAGAAGCGCTTCACAGGAGGCTCCCAAGCACTGAGCATGTTCCCTAGACAGGGGACGAAACGTTTGCAACACAAACTCCCAGCTTGGCGAACAGAACCACAACAACGAGCACCCTAGCTACAAATCTTCTCACAAACACTAAATAGAGGTTTCGCTTCACTCACCCACTTATCCCCAAATGCAATTTGAACTCAGCTTTCAAAGTGGCAATGTTCAAACAGCTTGGCTTTCTTATCACTAGCTACACCCAAACCTCTGCAGCCCCAAACGTTTTCCTTTGAGATCACTGTTTCTGTTTATAGTGAGAGGCACAGCTCACTCTCTATGTTAAAGGTTTTGGATAACACGAGGTGCAAGACTAAACAAAACAAAAATACCAATAAAACTCTGGATGCAGGAAATCAGAAGCAAAACCACAAGTTGCTGGAGAAATGCAACAGATCTGGCAGTACCTGTGGAGAGAGAAAAAAACAGTGCTAACGTTTGAAGTGCAGTGACCTTTCTTCAGGACAGAGTAGATCTATGTCTCAATGAGGTTTATGTTGTCTTAATTGTAAAAAAAGAGAGAGGATTTCCTGCAGCCTGTGTCCTTTCAAAACCTGTTTCAACTGAGACTTTTTAAGAGTTCCTTGGACTCACCCATTTCTCAGCTTATCGTTTCCCTTTCTATTGTGGCTGAGTCCTTGTGGAAACGTCTGCCCGTTGCTCTCCCTGCCTCTAGCTCTTGGAGCTATGCTTGGCTTTTCCCTGGTCCTTTCCTGAGGTCAGATGGGGCACGTCTCCATGGACACCGTTGTCCCGGCTACCGACCAGCCTGCTGCCTGGCTGTGTGACCATGGGGGCATGTCCACTCACTCTGAACCACCCCAAGGAGTAGCCCAGCAGCAGGCCAGACGCCGGTAAATGGGACTGGTTTTACCACATCCTGTTTTTGGGACCCTGAGGCCATCTTTCTGATTGCCGCCCGTGGTGAGGTTTTGCAGATTGAGCTCAGTGGGCGGTGAGGGGGTAACTGGGCAGTATAATTTCTGGGCTGGTCCGTAGATGTGTTCTCCATGCTGCCTTTAGTCCCTCCTCCAGGAGAGCTACAAATCTTCTTGAAATCTGCAAAGAAGGTGTGTGGGTGGGTGGGGGAGCCAACAGTAAATCTGAAAGCCTTTTCTGGTTGCTTGACGTTTGGTAGGCTGCATGTGAAGGTGCAAGCTGCAAGATTGATGGAGCAGACAGCAGCCTGGTATCCTGCAGAGAGCAGCTGCCAGCCATGAATCAGCTCCCTGGAATGTGTCAGCTCGATGCCCTCTGTCCAGTCTCTGCTGTGAATCGAGGAGAGCCTGTAAAAAGCCAAATCAAACTACGTCCACAGTCGGGACAGCTGAAAGTGGAAAGTGCCTATGTGCGTAAACATCGCTCCTTTTAATTAATCACTGCATCCACTGATTAAGCTCGCTCCCAGGTAATGAAGGTTAGTCAGACGGCAGGGTTTCGAAGTGGTCACAGCAGAAAGGCCCCGTTGACCCCCCAGAATTGGCCTGAAGACCTCACGCTGAATTTCCTGGTGGAGGGAATGGTAAATCCTGTGAATCTATCGAAACCTTGGTTTACCCCTTGTAGAAAAAATGGTGGAAAATATCATTTGATCAGTCAGAGAATCAGGGATATCTTTGCAGAGAATTGCAATGTTAATGAAGATTTGGAGGCTCTGATGTTGGACTAATGAATATTCAAGTATTATCATTTCCATTACATTGCTTACCTTCCTACCTCCCTTCCAGATTGCTGCTAATCTCCATGTTTGTTATTACTCTGCTCCTTTCCTCCGTTAGGATTTGGAGGAGCTGGTGTTGGATTGGGCTGTACAAAGTTAAGATCGTACAACACCAGGTTTATTATACACCTGTTGGACTATAACTTGGTGTTTTTGAACAGTGTTAGTGAAGTGAAGCAAGTCTAACGTATGCCTTTGGGAACCCACTGCTGGTGTCCCCTTGTTGACAGATCCCAGATTGTGTTTGGTTTGATGGGAAGTTTCTCCACAGGGTGGGCATGACCTGGCTAGTTACGAGTTTGCTAGGCGTTGCAGCTGTATGTTCAGGACAGGGGGCTCCAGGCAGTGAAATGTACTTTTCCCCACTGCTCCCATCGATAACCCTCACCATCTCCATGTAGCATCCAGCTTTCAAAACCAAGGCAGTAAAAGTTATCTGTGACCTCTAAGCCACCTCTACTCTGTCTCCTGCTGATTAATTTGTGCTTTCTATTTAATTTTTCTTTACCTTTGCTTTCTTCTGTCTAGATTTGTGAAGACTGGGGTACAGTCCCACTGGTGTTGACAGTCATTGCAGTGACTCCTCACCCTGTTCCAGCTGCCCTTCTGAGTACTGGTCCTGCTGTACTACCTGGGTGGTGGCAAGGGTACTATTGGAAAGGTTAGCTTCCAGTAGGAGGCAGGTAATACTAAGAGTTTCCCCCTCTTCCCTGCCCCCAGCCGCTCATGCGGGCACACAGATATGGGCAGCAGCATGTATCAAGGTGATCGTCTGATTCTCGATTGAAGAGCCGTCCAATGCTCACGGAAGGATCCCAACACCCAGGCTGAGTGAGCCCAAGGATTCAGGGCTATTTTTGGACACCCCATTCAGATTGACTACACATGAATGGCTAGCCAGAATCGCACAGTTCAGACTCTCACCTTCAATTCAGGGACACCAGCCCATCCCAGTGTAACCTCTGCCAATGGGACTCTGTCATGTGTGGGCCAGTGCCCTGGGAACATACAGGACACCTACAGCCTGGAGCACTAACAGGTGGCTGAACCTTTCGCATAAAGACGCACGCACCACACACACACACACACACACACACACCGCACAGGCATACACCGATCCCCCACACACCCCACACAGGCATGCACCGATCCCCCCCACACCCCACACAGGCATGCACTGATTCCCCCCCACACACACACACACCCCACACAGGCATACACCGATCCCCCCCCCACACACACACCCCACACAGACATACACCGATCCCCCACACACACACCCCACACAGGCATACACCGATCCCCCCCACACAGGCATACACACATCCCCCCCACACCCCCCACACACATGTCACACACTTCTCTCACACAACTCACTTCCCACACAGACCACCCCCCACACACACGCACACCCTGCACGGACATAATACCCACACATCTACCTTCAAAATCGATGCCCTGTGATAAGAGCTACTCACTAACAAGATGGCTAATGATTCAATGAGGAATTCTCAGATAAACAGAGGAATGATACAAAGAAAGCACACAGTAAACCGAGGGGCCACTAAGCATCATGCTATTCTGCTGAAGATGAGATGCTTTCCAAAGTACCACTTAAGTGAGACCCTTCAGGACTATGGTAATCTGACCTTGTTGAGGGACAATGCAGCCCTGGCCACTGCTGATTTGGTAAGGGATGATGCATGCAGGACTTGGAAAGCCATGGAGGGACACGGTGAGAGGTGCTGAGGAGCCACTGAGCACCACAGGAACTCGGGGAGCAGTCGAGAACAGGAATGGACTGTGAGGGCCATTGCTACTTGTTTCTTGATAGCTGTGGCCATAGGTTCAGGTCCGGAGACTTCAGCACACAATCCAGGCTGACACTCCTGTGCAGTACTGAAGGAAGTATCACCTTCCAGATGTGACATTAAACAGAGGCCTCACCCATCCCTCCGGGCAGACATGAACAATGCCGTGGCTGGAACATGAGGAAGAGTAACTGGCTGCTACATATTACAGCAGTTTTTACATTGTGAAAATACTCCTTTGACGATGGAGTACTCAAGAACTTTGGGGATGTCCTGAGTTTGTAAAAGATGCTATATAAATGCAGGCTTCTCCTTTTTTGGGAGGGATTGCTGCTTGCTAACCAGCGTGGTGTGGTTTGGGATGATGGGAAGTTGTTGGTTTTTCCTGACTTTGATTTACAGCATGATGTGGGTTAATGAACATGCAAAGCACAAGGTTACTGTCTTTCCCAGCAGGTCCGCCCCACCTCCCCCAGCCCTGGTGTTCTGTCTGTCAGAGTTATCAACTTGCCCCTGTAGGAGGTGAGCTACCTTAGTATGTGTCATCACTCGCTGCACAGCAGCACAGACATCTGACTTTATCGGTGAATCTGTGGTGACAGATAACACACTTCTATCTATCTGGCTCTTCAATCGGTGTGTGGTTGTTGAGTGTAGAGACAGCAGCCATAACACATAATGATCACTATCAAATAGTATGCATACGTAGCACCCAAGGCTATCTCCCAGGTATTTGAACTCTGCCAGAGTTAAGTAAGTGGAATTGTTTTCAGGAGCATACATTTGTCGGGCTCACTGAGTGATGAAAAAAGCCAGGGACTGTTTTCCTTCAGGCTGATGGATTGCTAACGAGTGCTGACTGTTGTCTCATTGCTGTGGGTGGGATCTTGCTATGCCCAAAATTAGCCGCTGAGTAGTGACTAAACATTTCCAAATTATTTCACAGGCTGCAGGGGGTTTCGGGGCATTCCGACGTTATGAAAGGTGCTTTGTGAATGATGTAATCTTTTTCCATTGAAATGCAGTCTCGGAGATACAAAGGAGACAGACAATGGTGACATACCGGGAGGTGTTGCTCCTTGGTCGCTAACTGCAACAAGACTGTACAGGTTAGAGAAACACAAGTCGCTGGTAAAGTTCAGCAGGTTCTGGCAACTTCAAAGTCTCTGTGAGGATCTGGAGAGAAATCAGAGTTAACTTTTCCTCAACTGTACAAGTTACGCTGTGACTGAATGTTTGTAGTAAGCATAACAAGTTATTACAGTCAGTTGGTGATGGCTGTGACACACTGAATGCAGGAAAGGTCTGTGATGTTCACTGTGAAATGTTTTAGTAATAAGGTTTTACTTCTATGGTTTTGCAAATAAAAAGGTCAAAACATTGACTGCAGATGCTGGAAACCAGATTCAGAATCAGTGGTGCTGGAAGAGCACAGCAGTTCAGGCAGCGTTGTAAGTTCCCAACAGTCAGGATACCATCAGGAAAGAACGCCTCCGCTAACAGCCACAGCAGACAATGCCTTGGAAGTTGGATTCTAACCTCTCCATAAATCCTGTTTCAGTCCTGCACTGGGGCTCTCACAGGGTTGTTGAGGGAATTCCTGGATTTGGATCCTTTTGAAGGGCTGGTGGGATATTTTTCAAGTCAGGATAGTGAGTGGCTTGGAGGGGAACTTGCATTTGGTGGTGTTCCTATGTATTTGCTGCCCTTGTCCTTCTAGATGGTAGTGGCTTGGAAGGTGCTGTCTGAGGATCTTTGAATTGAGGATCAGTGTCTTGTACACTGCTTGTTGAGCGTGTATGATCGATATTGGTACCTTGGCCAATAGCTGAAATGTGACAGTGTGCTCCTTGCACAGTGACCTCAGTGTAATGAATAACATGTTGCTCTCAAACAGGCTGCTCCTTTATGGAATTATCTTTGTTGTCCCCTAAATTTGACTGGATCAACCTCTTCAATCAGATAGGAAAGTGGATCTTCTGGTTTCTCTTGACCAGGGTTCTGTTGGGGATAGGCTGCACTGGACCAGTAATTTACCAATGCCAATATTGAAGTCAGCATTTTCAATCAAAGGAGATCTGACCATCTGGAGCTCACATTTGGTTACCCCAAGTGACTGTGAGCACCTCAGCAAGTTTGTTACACGATCAAAGACAGAACTCTCTGAAAGACCCGTTAGCAAACTGTAGTCTATGACAAACACAGCGGGGAGCCCTTGTGCTGTGAATGTTTCGTGCAAGCTAACTGCCTCATATGGCGATTGTTGGCAGCAGTAAGGGAAGAGGGTAACTGGAATGGAACGTATTTGTAATGGGCCTGGACATCAGTGGAGCCTCGATCTGCTGGAGAGTTGCCACCTGAGACCAGTACCAGCACATTCCTGGTCTTGCCTTGGAGTATTTGTATCAAGGATTGCCAAGTGAAGAAGAATTTCACTTGCTGCTTTACCGTGCCAAAACATAAATCTCTGCGAGTCCTGAAGTAAGCACTGCATAGACTTAGTGGCCCTGTTGTTTAACGGTCTCCCATGTATCATAACAATATCCCATGTGGTATAGGCCCCCTTCATCACTGTGTGATACATTGGACATGTACTTTATGGTTATGAATTGTGGTTATGGTGTATCAAATACTTAATAAAGCTTTAAATTATGTTAGCTGGCTGTTCTCTAATAATTTACTGCTTAAAAATTCTGTTTATTTGTAATACTAGATTTCTGTAGTTTACTGGGTTTTCTGTCTGCTGCCACCAAGGTAGAGATTTCCCGCATCGAATAAATGTATCCTTGTCTTCCAAACATGTTTTAAACTGCAAATGTGTTGCTGGTCAAAGCACAGCAGGTTAGGCAGCATCTCAGGAATAGAGAATTCGACGTTTCGAGCATAAGCCCTTCATCAGGAATAAGAGAGAGAGAGCCAAGCCGGCTGAGATAAAAGGTAGGGAGGACGGACTAGGAGGAGGGGCGATGGAGGTGGGATAGGTGGAAGGAGGTCAAGGTGAGGGTGATAGGCCGGAGTGGGGTGGGGGCGGAGAGGTCAGGAAGAGGATTGCAGGTTAGGAGGGCGGTGCTGAGTTGAGGGAACCGACTGAGACAAGGTGGGGGGAGGGGAAATGAGGAAACTGGAGAAATCTGAATTCATACCTTGTGGTTGGAGGGTTCCCAGGCGGAAGATGAGGCGCTCCTCCTCCAGCCGTCGTGTAGTTGTGTTCTGCCGGTGGAGGAGTCCAAGGACCTGCATGTCCTCGGTGGAGTGGGAGGGGGAGTTAAAGTGTTGAGCCACGGGGTGATTGGGTTGGTTGGTTCGGGCGGCCCAGAGGTGTTCTCTGAAGCGTTCCGCAAGTAAGCGGCCTGTCTCACCAATATAGAGGAGGCCACATCGGGTGCAGCGGATGCAATAGATGATGTGTGTGGAGGTACAGGTGAACTTGTGGCGGATATGGAAGGATCCCTTGGGGTCTTGGAGGGAAGTGAGTGTGGAGGTGGGGGCGCAAGTTTTACATTTCCTGCGGTTGCAGGGGAAGGTGCCGGGGGTGGAGGTTGGGTTGGTGGGGGGTGTGGATCTGACAAGGGAGTCACGAAGGGAGTGGTCCTTGCGGAACGCTGATAGGGGAGGGGAGGGAAATATATCCTTGGTGGTGGGGTCCGTTTGGAGGTGGCGGAAATGGCGGCGGATAATACGTTGTATGCGCAGGTTGGTGGGGTGGTAGGTGAGAACCAGTGGGGTTCTGTCTTGGTGGCGGTTGGAGGAGCGGGGCTCAAGGGCGGAGGAGCGGGAAGTGGAGGAGATGCGGTGGAGGGCATCGTCGATCACGTCTGGGGGGAATCTGCGGTCCTTGAAGAAGGAGGCCATCTGGGTTGTGCGGTGTTGGAATTGGTCCTCCTGGGAGCAGATGCGGCGGAGACGAAGGAATTGGGAATATGGGATGGCGTTTTTACAGGGGGCAGGGTGGGAGGAGGTGTAGTCCAGTACAGGGGGCAGGGTGGGAGGAGGTGTAGTCCATGTTTTAAAAGCAAGTTACTGCAAATGCTGGAGTCTGCACTGAAAACAACAAATGCTGGAGGTTCTAGCAGGTCCGGATGTGTTCATCACGAAGAGTCTCTGTCCATGGATGCTGTACACTCCTTCGGAAAGCTGGAGGAGAGCCCTTAGTATCCATTTGTGACATCTGTAGAATGGATGAAATTAATGTAAGATGAGCATTAACCCCTTCAGAGCTATTAGCTTCTACAGCAGAAATTAAAGCTACTGGTAAGGGGGAGCTAGATAAAGCCATGAGGAGACACTTGGGCGAGCTATCGGAGTGTAATGAAATGATGTGGGAGGAGTATCATCAAGTGGGACATGGACAATAGCACAGGTTGATCTGGGCTGAATAGCTGGTTTCAGTGCTGTTGGCAGTGCTACAGTTGAAAGGAACTTGACTGGAGAGCAATCTAGGGAGCCCTAAAGAAATTAAAGGTGTTACACAAATGCAGTCCTGTCTTCTCACTCCATTGGTGAGGTCATGGCACTGTTGTGGTGTTGAGTAGTCTTTAAGTAGCCGTCCATAACCTGGTCTGTTCCCCACCACGAATAGCAATACTCGGATGAGCACAGCTTTCAAAAATTGATTTGGCAAGTAGGAAAAGCTTACAAATGGGGGGTTATTCAATTGACGTTCTCTAACCCTTCAGGCATTTTATATTTATTGCTTTTTGTCGTGTATCAGAAAAGAAATGGGATGAATTTGCAGTCAAAGGGAAGGATGATGGTAACAATGTGATTCTCAGTCACAGCGAAACTAACCATGATAAGGAGAGTAATTTGGTCCGGAGTATTGAGTACAGTTTTGGGCTCCATATTATAGGAAAAATGCAAATGCACTGATGTGATCAAGCATATTACTAGAACGGGTTGAGGTATGAAAAGTTTCATCAACAAGAATAGGTTGAAGAAATTGGGACTGATCTCTCTCAGCTTGTTGAGAGGAGACATAGTTGAGACTTTTGAAATCATGAAGGGACTTGGCAGAACAGATAAGGAGAAGCTGTCTGTGCTTGTAGAAAAGTCAAGAATGTTGAAAATAATGTGAGAAAGAAAAATTCGTAAGAGATGTCGTTAGGTATTGCAGCACAGTCAAAAGAGTCAGATCTGTGGGTGTCCCTTGTTGTCAGCTGCTCAGTTCTAAGGCAAGTACCTCATTGCTGGATGGTCAGTCTAAAGGAGTGCCTCATTGTCATTGTGGCCTTTCCTCAGAACTAACGTCTGACTGCTGCACTGCCTCAGCACTGACCCTGTAAACGTGTGGCACACCTCAATTCTGACCCTCTTCCAATGAGGCATTATTGTATTGACCGTTTGACAATAATGCACTGCCACAGATCTGTACCTCTGACAGTACTGCGTGGTCAGTACTGAGGGAATGTGTCTTTGTCAGAGGGTCGATACTGGGGCAGTGCCTCATTGTAATGGGGTCAGAAGTGAGGATGCGCTACATGTTTAGAGGGTCCGTACTTAGGTAGTGCAGCACAGTCAGACCGTCAGTACTGAGGAAGGGCCATGTTGCTGGAGGATCGTCAGATGGTCAATACTGAGGCAGTGCCTCATTGTAATGGGATCAGAATTGAGAGTGCGCCTCGTGATTAGAGTGTCAGATGTGAGGTATTGCATCTCTACCAGAGGGTGAGTACTGAGGGAGGGACACTTTGTCAGAGCATCAGTACTAAGGGAGTATTGTAGCACTGTCACAAGGTGAGCTGAGGGAGTGCATTTTTGTCAGAGGGTCAGTCCTAAGGAGTACTTCATTTCCAAATAGTCCAGATGGAGCATAATTGTCAGCAGGTTCCTCTTGGGAGACTGGTTATCAAGGTTAGATCACATGGAATACAGGGAGAGCTAGCTATTTGGGTGCAGAACTGTCTTGAAGGTAGAAGACAGAGGGTGGTGGTGGGTGTTGCTTTTCAGACTGGAGGCCCTGTGACCAGTAATGTCCCACAGGATCGGTGCTGGGTCCACTACTTTTCTTGGTTTATATAAATGATTTGGATGTGACCACGGGAGATGTAGTTAGTAAGATTGCAGATGACACCAAAAGTGGAAGTGTAGACAGCGAAGAAGGTTAGCTCCTTACAACAGGATCTTGACTGGGTGGGTCAATGGGCCAAGGTGTGGCAGATGGAATTTAGATAAGCATGAAAAATTTTGGAAAGGCAAATCAGGACAGGACTTAGATACTTAATGGTAGATCTGGGGAGTGTTGCTGATATAGGTTCATAACTCCTTGAAAGTGGAGTTGCAGGTACATAGGATAGTGAAGAAGGTGTGTGATACGCTTGCCTTTATTGGTCAGAGCATTGAGTATAAGAGTTAGGAGGTCATGTTTAAGATGTATGGGTAATCAGTCCACTTTTGGAATACTGCATGCAATTCTGCTCTGCCTGCTATAGAAGGGATGTTGTGAAATTTGAAAAGGTTCATAAAACATTTACAAGGATGTTGCCAGGATTGGAAGGTTTTGCGTGATATGGGCCAAATGCTGGCAAATGAAACTAGACTTAATTAGGATATCTAGTTGGCATGGACAAGTTGGGTCTTAAGGTCTGTTTCCATGCTGTACACCACTGACTCAATGACTACACAGTCACACTCAGAGATTCTCACCCTCACAGTTACCCACACACTCATACTTTCAGAGATTTAAACACTGTGACCTACAGTCTCTCTCGCAATCTCACTGTCAATCACAGAAACCCACTGATACACACGTTTGTGCACCTTTTAAAATTGGATTTCGTGTATAGTGGGCAAAATTCTGCTCCCGGGATTGTGTTTGTTTCCCAACCCAGTAACACTGTGGCCAATTATAGCTCACTTACTGTCCCAGATAATTTCATAGAAACTCAGGACTAAACTTGGCATTATCATGATGTCTGACTGAATGTCAGTATATTAGCTAGTCACTGAGCTATGGATCGGGACTGACATTTTAAAATCTTTGATAGAGGAGTATATTATAAATGTGTAATGCAGGTTACAGCATGTTATCAAACATTTAAAATCTAACGGCACTGAAATATTAACAAATATTCTGGGGATTTATATGAAACTTCAATTAATAATTAATGGTTACATTATTCCAGCATTGTTAAACAATTCTGTTTTTCCTCCTCCACATCTAATCAGTAAAGGACAGCTCTCTTTAACAATCAGCGTAGTGCTGTCCCCAGTGGCTGTTGCCATACCCAGAATATGTGATGCTAAGTGCTGCCTGTCTCTTGGGAGTTGTGCTCCCTTCACTGTCCATGATGAAATGGAATAGTCCTGGACAGGAATACGCTTCACCTCACTATGCTGTGGGTTCCATTGATTTCAATATGTGCTGCATCTCTTTAGAGTCATAAAGTTGTACAGCATGGAAACAGACCCTTCACTCCAACTCCTCCATGCCGACCAGATATCCTAAATCAACCTAGTCCCATTTGCCAGCATTTGGTCGATATCCCTCTAAACCCTTCGTATTCATATACCTATCCAGATGCCTTTTAAATGTTGTAATTGGACCAGCCTCCTCCACTTCCTCAGGCAGCTCATTCCATACACAGGTGACACTCTGTGTGAAAACGTTGCCCCTCAGGTCCCTTCTCATCTTAAACCTATGCCTTCTAGTTTGCCCCAGGGAAAAGACCTTGACTATTCACCCTGACATTTTATAAACCTCTGTAAGGTCACCCCTCAGCTGCCGAGGCTGCAGGGGAAACAGCCTCAGCCTAGCCAGCCTCTCAATTTTGCTCAAACCTCAGCAATATCCTTTAAAATCTTATAAGAGTTACTCAAAACAAGGAGGATGATGCTGATGGTAACCCACCAGATGTTGTGGTTGTCTGGCTGGACTCGCAATCCAGAAGTTCAGGTCTCATCAAGTTTCTGTAAATGACAATGAAAGGATCAGAATAGTCATAAGAATCCAAACTTATGAGAAGGAAGCCTGCCCTTATTATGTGATTCTAGATCCACACCACCTTGTGTTTGACTCTGATCTGACCTCAGCATGACCAGATATGTTTACTATAGTTAACAGAAGGTTCACCATCACCACCTTCAGCAGCAACTGAAGAACGATCTGTCCTCTGGGTGAAACACCAGAACCAAGGTCATAGTTGCCTGTTCCAGTCCCACGGTGGAACTGAGCAGGGGATTTATCCTTGCAGTCCTGGCTGATATTTCCCTTTTGATCACTATCGCACAATAAGAACCAGATTATCTGGTCCCTGTCACACTACGTTGGTGGAATGCGAATATTAGTCTGTGATGCAGGTCGCACAGAAAAGAATGGACCATCAGCTTTGCCAGCAACTGAGAATGAACTTAGAGAATACTTTCAGTGTTGTGAATGTTACCAATAACTAAATACTGGCACCCAGCTATCTGTGCTATGAGAGGCTACGACCTCTACATTCCTTCCTCCTTTCCAAAGCCTTAATTATAATCTGGTACCAACTCGCTCTGACAAGCCTACAGTTCACATTCCAGATGGATGAAGCAGTCCACATCTTATTAGGGATACCTCAGCAAGGAGATTTAGGAAATGGAATATTATTTAAGGTCTTGCGTTCACAGAGAGGGCAGCAGACCTCCCTGGTGCCTCAGATATTGTTTCCCATTGTCAGAAACGTAAGCCTGGTTCCCTGCTCTTTGTCAGTACTCCCTCTGCCTGTGAGTGCGCATGCAATACAAAATGTCAGGAATTCCTTACACCTCCAATTAGGGGCTGCCACCCGCCTTGTTAGATGACCCCAAGTTCAACCACACAACCTGCATTTACGTAACTCAGTTCATCTCGTTAAAAAAGTTCCAACAGGCGAGATCGTCGCCTGTCGCCAGACCAAACTGAATCAGAGAGTCGAAACAGGTAACTGTTGTCAAAAGGAAAGTGACCGAAAAGGGATAGAGAGAGCTCAGAAGGTTCCAGGAGGGAATTCTGCAGCCTTCACTTTTCTCGTCTGTGTTATGCCAGCAGCTGGGAGCTCTGTGCTCCAAGGTTGGGGCAGTGGGCAGAAAGGGATTGCAATCTTGGTTTGAACAATTCCAGCAGAAAGGTTTCTCCTCTGCTCCATAGAGGGGAGGGAGCCTAATCCAACATGCTCCTCGATGAATTTGACCTTAAACACGTTTCCAAATGCATCTCTATGCTAGTCAACCCAATTGTCCCTGAACTCCTGTCTTCGGGAGGAGAGCTGCTAGCATCAGGAATCCACCTGCCATCCAGCACAGAGCTAGGTGTTTAACAGGCTGTCTCATACACACACACTCACTCACTTTCTCATACGCACACACTCACTGTCTCTCATACACACACACTCTCACTGTCTCTCATACACTCACTGTCTCTCATGTACACACACAACACATACACAGTCACTGTCTCTGTCACACACACTCATACACTCACTGTCTCTGTCACACACACTCACTGTGTGTCATACACATACACACTCACTGTCTCTCATACATACGCACACAGTCTCTCATACACACACACTCACTGTCTTTCATACATACACAGTCATACGCACACGCTGCCATACACACACTCACTATCTCATACACGCACACTGTCTCTCATAAACACACTCACTGTCTCTCACAGATATACACACACTCACTGTCTCTCATACACAACACATGCTCACTGTCTCTCACATGTACACACACGCACACAACACACACTGTCTCATACACACACTCACTGTCTCTCACAAACACACAACACACGCTCACTGTCTCTCTCTCAGTCTCTCGTATACACACACACAGTCTTTCACACAAACACATACATACACAAACACTGTCTCTCACACACACTGTCTCTCGTACATACACACAGTCTCTCACACGAACACATACATACACACACTCACTGTCTCTCATGCAAACAGTCTCTCACAAACACAACACACACTCACTGTCTCACACAAACACACACACTCACTGTCTCTCAAACATATACACAACACAGTCTCTCATACATACACACTGTCTCTCACAAACGCATATACACAACACACACTCAATGTCTCTCACAAACTCTCACACATTGTCTCATACACACACACTCTCACAAACACACACCGTCCCTCACGCAAACACACACAACAAACTCTCACACAAACACATAACACTGTCTCATACACAAACGCACTCACTGTCTCTCATATATACACACACGCATACATACACTCACTATCTAACACACAACACACACACTGTCTCTCTCACACACACACTGTCTCACACACACAACACACACATGGTGGGCGGCACGGTGGCACAGTGGTTAGCACTGCTGCCTCACTGTGCCAGAGACCCGGGTTCAATTCCCGACTCAGGCGACTGACTGTGTGGAGTTTGCACATTCTCCCCATGTCTGTGTGGGTTTCCACGGGTTTCCTCCCACAGTCCCAAAGATGTGCAGGTCACGTGAATTAGCCTGCTAAATTGCCCGTAGTGTTAGGTAAAGGGGTAAATGCAGGGGTATGGGTGGGTTGCGCTTCGGCGGGTCGGTATGGACTTGTTGGGCCGAAAGGCCTGTTTCCACGCTGTAAGTAATCTAATTCACTGTCTCACACATACATGCACAACACATACACTCACTGTGTCTCACACAAACACATACATACACACACACCTGTTAGCATTGCCCACATGGTCCCAATATTGGAGTCTCAAAGTTTCAACCCCTAAGGGTAAAATGCACAAATCGCCAAAAGTAGCACCGTAGGTTAATAATGATTTTAAAAAGCAAAGCAGCTGGAAATCAGAAAGTTGGAATTGAAAAGCAGAGTTAAGTTAAACTTGTGTAGAACAAAACTTTGACCTCGGTAAGGGAGTTCCATGCACGGTTCGCTGTTTACTAGAAAAATGAGATAAAGCATTGGAAAAAGTACGTGAATGATACCAGAATTGGCCATTATAACCATCCCCCGAAACAGAATGTGGCTCCTATTAGTTCAGAAATAGAATAGGCTGTGGGATGATATGATCAAAAGGTCTCCATGATAATGAAAGGCTTTAGAAGTGGAGAAAATATTTCAATTTGTGGAGGAGCTCAAAACAAGAATGTTCACACATATAAATAAATAGTAGACTAATAAATCTGAAGGTTAGAGTGTGGAACTTAGCCACCATGAGGAGTAGTTAACACAAATCTCTCAAATGCTGTCTTGGGGAAGTGAGATAACTGTGTGAGGGAGAAAGGAACTCAAAGGTATGCTGATAGGGTTCAGTGAAAAAATGGAAGAGGAGGCTTGTAATTGTGTGTTTAGCAATTGGTTCAACCAGTCTCTTTCTGTACAATAGACACAGCAATTTATATTTATCTACCGTTATTTACATCACAAAGTTCTTCAAAAATAGGAAACATGGCATATCAGATCCCAAAAATTGCAGTGTGATCAGTTATCTCAGTGACCTAGCGTACCAGGAAAATGTCAGCCAATGTGGATGTGGAAGGTAAGGGATGATTACTGGAACTATCTGTCTGTCACTGTGAGATCACGGTCCACCTCATGAGCGTCTGGAAGCCCTGACATGGAGGATATTACACTCTGGAACTTTGTGCATCACACTCTATTCCAAGTGAGGACAGAGAGCAACTCTTGTTATTATAGAGGTTTATAACATCATGGGGGGCATGGATAGAGTGAATAGCCAAGGTCTTTTTCCCACGGTAGGGGAGTCCAAAACTAGAGGGCATAGGTTTAAGGTGAGGGGGAAGATTTAAAAAAGACAGAGGGTGGTGCGTGAATGGAAGGAGCTGCCAGAGGATGTGGTGGAGGCTGGCACAATTGCAACATTTAAAAGACATCAGGATGGGTCCATGAATAGGAAGGGTTTAGAGGGATATAGGCCAAATGCTGACAGCTAGGACTAGATTAATTTAGGATATCTGGTCAGCATGGATGAATTGGACTGAAGGATCTATATCCTTGCTGTATATCTCTATGACTCTAGCAAAAAGGTAATATCACTATATCCCCTCACCAATCTCCTAAGGCTTGTTGACCTTAGTTGGAAGAGTTCTTGCTCTATTCTATATCCAAGTACCCACCCCACCCTTTAGTCATGTTTGTCTGTCACATCCTCATGGTGGCTGCACATTGGAATACCAACTGAATCTGATAGTTAGCCCTTCGGAGGGTTCTGTTTTTAAATGCCATTTCCTGTCTCTGATGTCTTTGTTTGAAAATGCACCCTCCTTTTATTCTCTCACAGTGATGTTTAGTTAGCCTTTAAGTCCTGGACAATCCCGACACGATGGCAACTCTCAGTGCGAACCTAAGCTCAATGTTATGTTTCAGTTGCAGGGTCAGAACATTGCGGTTCTATATTCTGTTCCAGCAAAGCATTCAGGGAGTACTGTTTGGTGGGGAAGAGGTGCCGTCTTTAGATCCGATCAGATCTTAAACTGATGCTCCCAGCCAGTCTGCACTTAAGATGTTAACTCTGCTTTCTCTCCACAAATGCTACCAGACTTGCTGAGTTTCTCCAGCAATTTCTGTTTTTGCCCCATCTCTCTGTAATCTCTCTCTCAGGTGGATTTAAAACATCCTATGGCAATATTTCTGAGAAGTTGCCTTTGTGTCTTGGACAATATTTGATCCCCAGTCAACGTGGGCTGCCTTATAGAGGTTTTTAAAATCATGAGGGGGATAGATAAGGTGACTGGTTGGTGTCTTTTCCCTAGGGTGGGGTGTTTCAAGACTGGGGGGCATATTTTTAGAGTGAGAGGAGAAATATTTAAAGTGAGGGGCAACTTTTTTTACACAGAGTGGTTCATGCGTGGAATGTACTTTGAGGAAATGGTGGCTGTGGGTACAGTGACCATGTTTAAAAGATGTTTGGGTAAGTACATGAATAAGAAATGTTTGGAGGGATATGGGCCAATCGCAGGAAGGGGGGACTAAGTTTGTTTGGGATTATGGCAGACATGGACTGGTTGGAGCAAAAGGTCTGTTCTATGCTCAATGACAGTGGAACATCCCCATAGGATAGTCAGTCCTTCCCACATATCTGTCTATGGGATGTTCTTGCTGTGTGCAAACAAGCTACTGCATTTCCTACAACAGTGACTACACTTTCAATAATCGTTCTATGTCTGTAAAGTGCTTTGGGATGTCCTAGGGTCGTGAACATGATATAAATACAAGTCTTCCTTTTACTTGTGGAACACTTGCTCTATTGATTGAACAATAACTGTCAACAGCAGACAGATGAAGACAGAATGATGTTCTGGCGTCTACAGGTTTAATGGTTTGACCTGAAGATAAAATGAGAAAGTAAATATAAGGAAAGTACAACTCAGATACATAATTAATAAAGTTTGAGAGATCGATTAATGGCCTTTGTGATTCTAAAAGGATGAGATGGTATCAGTGATGAAAAGGTATTACACTTTGTCTAGAGGCATGCAACACAGAAGCAGACCCTTTGATCCAATGTGTCCATTCTGACCAGGTTTTCCAAACTAAACTAGTCCCAGTTACCTGCGTTTGGCCTAAATCCCTCTAAACCTTTTCCTGTTCATGTATCTATCCAAATGTCTTTTAAATGTGGTAACCGTACCTGCATCTACTACTTACTCTGGCAGTTCATTCCACACAAGAACCGCCCTCAGAGAAAAGTTGCCCCTTAGGTCCCTTTTAAATCTTCCTTCTCTCATGTTAAAAATATACCCTCTGTTTTGAACTCCCCCACCTTATGGAAAATACCTTTGCTACTCATCTATGCCCCTCTTGATTTTATAAACTTCTATAGGATCATCCCTCAACCTCCTACACTCCAGTGAAAAAGGTCCCAGCCTACCTTTATCACTCAAACCCTTCACTCAAACATCCTAATATATCCTTTCTGAAGTCTATCCAATTTAATAATATCCTTCCTATAGCAGCGTGACCAGAACTGTACACAATGCTCTAAACGTGGCCAAACCAACATTAGTATAACCTGAACATTATGTCCCAACTCTTATACTCAATGGTTTGAGGCAAGTGTGCCAAATGCCTTTTTTACTACCCCGTCTACCTGCGATTCAATTTTCAAGCAACTTTATATCTAATCCCTGAGGTTTCTCTGTTCGACAACATTCCCCCGGGCCCTACCTTGAACTGTATAATTCCTGCCCTTGTTTGTATTCCCAAACAATGCAATAACTCGCATTTATCCAAGTTAAACTCCGCCTCACACCCCTCGACTGATTGACAAGATCAGGTGACCTAGAAGAATTAGTCTACGTTTGAATGTTAAAAAGTCGTAAGTACATATGTTCACTTTAAAATAGAGTGTTTTCTGAACATTGAAGTAAATGTAAAGTGCAGTTGCCCAACTGGAAAGGCTGGGAGACGGGCTGTTCCAAAATACATTCCTTTGACAGAGGGCTTCAACATCTCCAACGTAAACATGAAGGAGATCAGTCCTAAATTGCACAGCAGAAAGAATAACTCAGTGGTCAGTGTGTGGCACAGTCTCACCGGGGAGATGGTCGAAGCTGTTAGTGTGGGTCCATTCAAGTTAATTAGATCTTGTTCAGGAAATAATTATTTGGGATACGGTGTATGTGTAATTTGACACAAGACGTGTGGTGAGAGTGACATCATTTCAGAGGGTCTGAGACTCGGGACTATTGTTTTCAAAGTTCCTCATCACTGGTGCTTTACTCACCTCAGATCTGAGTCTGTTTTAAACACATTGACAGAGATTGATGGCTGTGATTAGTCAAGAGCACAATTATCATCGGATCATTCAGGTAGCAGGTTGCTAGACAGTGAACTAAATGGACTGCGGTCTGTTTTTTTGGTTCATTGTAATGATTCGATTTTTTCCAATGATTATAGCTTAAAGAGGCAGTGACATTTTTGTTGATCAATACAATTTTAAGTTTAAGATGGCCAACGTTTAAGATAGGTTAGCAACAATTCCAGTCTCAAATAATTATTCAGAAGCCTCAAGATAGATTGAGATAACTGCAGGCATTGACTCCATCATAACTAAACCAGACCTGCTGTGATTAGCAGTTTGCTAAGCTTAAAACAATGTCAAATATTTGGTCTGTGTGAAATTCTGGTAATTAACTGATATACTTTAAACCAAGCTGCGTTTAGTCAGGGTTTCAATTTTGAACGAATGAATCTAGATATTAAAAAAATATGCATTTGATAAGGTCGTTGAATTGAATATGTGCAAAGGCATAAACAAGGCACACATACACAAGACGTACAGGAAAACGTACAGGAGACATGCAGGAGAAATGTATAAGAGGCACATACATGGGGCTTGTATGGGAGATATTGACAGGTATATTAACAGGTGACGTTCCATGATATATATGTAGGTGACATGTATAGAAAATATATATTGTCCTGAACATAATCAAGTTTTCCCATTCCTGATCACAATCCAGTGCTGCTGCTCCTGCTATGACAGCGTGACATTCCCCAATTTGTAAAAGTTCCAGGCAGGATACCTCCAGCTATTAAGTTCCTGGTTGAGGAGGAATAAACTGGCTCCCCTTCTGCATTTATCTACCCCATCAGTTGGTTTTAACAAAATTAATTTTAAAAAGGTCAGTTTCATTGTGGACACCTTTCTCCCAGACTCAGTTGAACTTTCTGAATTGTTCGCGATGTCCAATGAACAGTGTGGGTTACCAGTACCATTAATGTTGGTGGCTGAACTGTCGGTTTCACAATCCTTAGCTTTGAGATTATATGTAGAACTGTTTCCTTTCAACCATGATTGAATTTCAGCATCCGCGGGGAAGGAGAGTCCTGTTGTCCTGATTCCTTCTTAACTGACTTGTAGCACTCAGCATCAAAGAACATCTTTACCTGCAGTGCCTTTGACTGTGATGAATGCAGTATGCTCATGCTTGAATCCATACTGGTATACACGAGTGTTCAGCCCCACAAATACCCTCCAGTAGATTGGAACTGACTTGTTATGTTGTGATAATGTGTATTCTTCAGAGGGGAAAGCACAAAATGTATCTGCAGGGCGGGGCTTGCTGTTAAACAGGAGGTTGTCAGCTCCTAATTGTTTGTATCATAAGAGATTACATGCCCCCCCCCCCACTTGTTTTTGAAGGGTTGTTGTTTGAAGTCCCAAACTGATGTGAAATTCTGCAATCTCTCTCCAGATAATCAACTTACATCCACAGCCTTTTCCAGCTCTATTAGCGCTCTTTCTGGAAACAAAACACATAAGGACAAGTTACAAGTATCCACAGTACTTCAGGCTTCTGACCCATGGACATGACCCTCCTAAACTCTATTCATTCTTGGTTAGTGTGTGTGTGCGCGCGCGTTTGAGGACAAGGTCAAAAGCAGGAAGTGATGCCTTCTGTTGGATAGTACTGGTTGGCACGCTGTCTCAAGGGCCATTGGTAGGACGTATATCATTCCATCCTACATTGTCTGGTTTACTGTTTTATCCCTAGGTGTTTAAATGCTTTCACAAACTTTCCCATCCTTTAGTCGTACAGAACTCCCCCACCTTCAATTCTCCATCGCAGTGAATCCAGCCTTTTAGCTATCCCTGTTGGTTGAAAAGTGTGTTGCTGGATATTGCACAGCAGGTCAGGCAACATCTGAGGAGCAGGAGAATCGACATTTTGGGCATAAGCCCTTCATCAGGAGTGCTGCCTGACCTGCTGCGCTTTTCCAGTGCCACACTTTTCGACTCTGATCCCCAGCATCTGCAGCCCTCACTTTCTCCTCTCTCTGTTGGTGTCTGAAATTCTCTGCTCCAGCAAGATAATTCCCTCACCTGGTAAGATCTCTCCCTGTGGCTTGCCATCCTAATACTTGGTTGTGCTTCTGTGAAGCATCTTTTCCAACATTACATACAAGTTATTGTGATTGTTGCATTTAAGAGAGACAACCACATAAGCAAAGCGTCCATGGAATTGTGTTGTGCTTTTAATTAGGTGTGCTTTTAATCATTATGTACACCTCAAAATGTTTACATCAATCAACCAACTACAACTTCAATCAGCTGAACAAACTGATCCGTGTTCTTTAATTAAAGAAATGAAACAGAACAATGCAAAATTAGTGGCAGGGTGTAAATGTGTGTGGTTTGTGAGTAAAAGATAATACCAGTGCTGAGTGTTATTTGGTTTAAATGCCAAGAGGCTAGTGTTACATAGCACGTGTGACACACTAACAGGGTAACACATCTGGTGCAGTAGCCTGCGCATCTAGACAGTACGCCAACAAGTTTTATTTCTGATGAAGGGCTTATGACCAAAACATCAATTCTTCTCCTTCTTAATGCTGCCAGACCTGCTGTGTTTTTCCAGCACCACACTCTTAACTCTGATCTCGAGCATCTGCAGCCCTCACTTGCTCCTAGTACACCAACACATCAACACAAGCCCTCGCTGTCAGGGCATAGGCAGCATACAGTCGTGGAGCACTGGGTAATGTCCTGGAGTGGGATCACTGGACAGTGATCACTGGATTGTGTCTTGGAGTTAGATCATTAATAGGTGTCCTGGAGTAGATCATTGGCAAATGTGCTGATTGGGGATCACTGAATAGTGTTCTGGAGTCAGATCACTGAATTGGGGTCAGTGGCTGCCGCTCTAGAATGGGATCACTGGATAATGTTCTGGAGTTGGATCATTGGATAGTTTGTGAGCCAGAACACTGGATGGTGTTCTGGAAATAGATCACTTGGTAATGTCTTAGGATTGGACGAGGGAATAGTGTTCTGGAGTGGGATCCCTGAACAATGGTCAGGAAT
Organism: Hemiscyllium ocellatum; assembly: GCF_020745735.1. Taxonomy (NCBI): domain Eukaryota; kingdom Metazoa; phylum Chordata; class Chondrichthyes; order Orectolobiformes; family Hemiscylliidae; genus Hemiscyllium; species Hemiscyllium ocellatum. The sequence goes on from NC_083414.1 coordinate 66,263,104, forward strand.
GGATCATTAGATAGTGCTCTGGAGTGGGATCAATGGATAGCAATCTGGATTGGGATAACTCAACAGTGTCCTGAAGTCAGATCACCGGATAGTGTGCTATTGTAGGGTCACTGGATAGTAGCAAATTATTGCAGATGCTGGAACCAGTACTGAAAACCACAAGTACTGGAGATCACAGCGGGTCAGGCAGCAGCCATGGAGAGGAGCTCGAACAGTTCATCCACACCTTCCACCCTGACCTCTAATTCACCTGGACCATCTCTGACACCTCCCTCCCGTTCCTGGACCTCTCCGGCAACCAACTCAGCACTGACATCTGTTACAAACCCACTGACTCTCACAGCTAGCTCGATTACACCTTTTCCTATCCCCCCTCCTGTAAAAATGTGATCCCATATTCCTAATTTCTCCACCTATACCGTATCTGCTCCAAGGGTGAATAATTCCACTCCAGGTCATTTTCATATGTCCTCCTACTTTGAGGACGTAATTTCCCCTTTCCCCTGATCAACAATGCACTAAACCACATCTCCATTTCCCACATCTCTGCCCTCAAATGAAACCCCCTACCCATAACAAGGATAGAGTCCCCCCCTGGTCCTCACATTCCGCCCCACTAAATCTCCAAATCCAACACATCATTTTCCACCACCTGCAGTCGGGCCCCACCACTAAAATGATATTTTCTTCCCCACCCGTTGAATGGTGAGCAAGGAGGAGGTGAAGGCTCAGGTGCTGCACCTTCTGCGGTTACAAGGGAAGGTGTTTTGGGAAGGGGAGGTGGTGTTACTAGGTGATGAATGGACTAGGGTACCCTGAAGGGAACAATCCCTGTGAAATGCAGACAGGTCGAGTGAAGGGCAGATGTGTTTGGTGGTGGCATTCTGCTGGAGTTGTCTGTAGTGGTGGAGAATGATCCTTTGAATGCGAAGGCTGGTGGGATGAAAAATTAGGACAAATGGGGACCTGATCATGCTGTTGTGAGTGATGGCAAGGGCCAAGGGTGAAAGCACAGGTGATAGGTTACTGGATAGTGTCCTGGAGTTGGATCACTGGACAGTGGGCAGCATGGTGGCGCAGTAGTTAGCACTGCTGTCTCACAGCGCCTGAGACCCGTGTTCAATTTCCGACTCAGGCGACTGACTGTGTGGAGTTTGCACGTTCTCCCCGTGTCTGTGTGGGTTTCCTCCGGGTGCTCCGGTTTCCTCCCACAGTCCAAAGATGTGCGGGTCAGGTGAATTGGCCATGCTGAATTGCCCATAGTGTTAGGTAAGAGGTAAATGTAGGGGTATGGGTGGGTCGCGCTTCGGCGGGTCGGTGTGAACTTGTTGGGCCGAAGGGCCTGTTTCCACACTGTAAGTAATCTAAGTGGTCAGGATTGGGATCACTGGATAATGTTCTGGAGTGAGGTCATTGAATAAACTCATGAGAAAGCACCACATCCCAGCATATGTTGCAAGTTCTCCCTTAAGTTCATCATCATTTGAACACTCCTGTTCAAAAAAGGAATATGTACTAGCATCAGGCATTCCTAAAATTAATGCTAGCCCTCATCAATCTATAACAGGACCAAGTAAACCTACAACCACCGGATCAGAATTTAGCTCTGCTGTCCTTCTATACCCAGTTGTGAACGATGGTGAACAATTAAACAACTTACTGGAGGGGGAGGCTCCACAAATCTCCCCATCCTCAACGATGAGAGAGCCCAGCACATCTCAGGCAGCAGTGCTGAGCAGACAATCCATCTCGGCCTCCTCCAGTGGTGCCCAGCAACACAGATAGCAATCTTCGGCCAATCCGATTCACTCCATGTGGTATCAAGAATTAGGTGCTGGATGATGCAAAAGCCATGACGAGATTCCAGCAATAGCACTGAAGAAGTATACTGCTTCAAAACTGTACTACGACATTGGGTTTCAATCCAACAACGTGGAAAGTTGCCCAGTATGTCCTGTACACAAAAAGTAGGATTGATCCAATCGCACCAATTACTACCCCATCAGTCTACTGTCAATCATCAGTAAAGTGATGGAAGGTGTCATCAACAGTGCTATTGAGCAACACCTGCTCAGCAATGACCTGTTCAGTGACCCCCAGTTTGGGTTTCACCATGGCCATTCAGTTCCTGACCCTATTACAGCCTTGATTCAAACATGGACAAAAGAGCTGAATTCCAGAGGGGAGAGTGACAGCCCCTGACATCAAGGCCATATTCTACTGAAATCAATGGGCATCGGAAGCACTTTCAGTTGAGTGGAGTCATACCTGACACATAGGAAGGTGGCCATAGTTGTTGGAGGTCAGTCATCTCAGCCCCAGGATATCTCCATGGGAGTTTCTCAGGTTAGTGTCTTAGGCCCAGACATCTTCAGCTGCTTCATTAATGACCTTCCCTCCATCATAAGGTCTCAAGTAGGGATGTGCACCGATGAATGCACAATGTTCAGCACCATTCGCAACTCCTCAAACACTGAAGCTGTCAATGTTCGAATGCAACAAGATCTGGACAATATCCAGGCTCGGGCTAACAAGTGACAAGTAATATTCGTGCCACACAAATGCCAGGCAATGACCAACTCCAATAAGAGAAAGTGAGGACTGCAGATGACGGAGATCAGAGCTGAAAATGTGTTGCTGGAAAAGCACAGCAGGTCAGGCAGCATCCAAAGAGCAGGAGAATTGACGTTTCGGGCATGAGCCCTTCTTCAGGAAGGACTCCCATCTCCAATAAGAGACAAGCTAACTGTCATCACTATCATTATCTAACAGAGACCTAAGGGAATGAGAAAACATGATGGGTACATTAATTAAGAATTAGTTGGGTGTGAATTTGCTCTATAAATATGGGGAGCTAGTCTTCAGTGGGGGTGCATTTTATTCCATGTGATTAACCGAAATAAAACTCTTATATGGAAGTGTGAGGTTGAACTTTGTGTAAAAAGAGTTCTCCATTGGAATATGACACACTTGTTATTCAATGGCTTACCATCACTGAATTGGCACAGGCAGCAGCGAAAAGTGGCCGAGCAGAGGCTGATAGCTAAGGTCTGTGCCCATAAGGAGGGCCTCAACCGGGACATTGGGTTCATGTCACATTACAGGTGACCACCATTGCACTATACACACACACACAGGCACTCCTATATACATGGACACACATATACATAGACATGCACACAGACTCTCACACATACCCCTACAGACACACACACACCCACACTCTCACATGCATCCTCTCACAGACTTAGACCACTCTACACTCACACACATATACAATCTCTCTCACACACTCACAACCCCTCACCCCAGACACACACACTCCCACAGGCACACACTTGCCCACACACACATGCACCCCCTCACAGACTTAGACACTCTACACTCACATATGCACATATACACTCTCTCTCACGCTCGCAATCCCCCACCCCAGACACACACAAAAATCCACATGCTCACATAGACATATATGTTTGTGGGGGAATTTGTACTTGCAGAGTTACATTGTACTTTGCTCAAAAACTGCAAAAATTCATGTAAGATTCTGTTAACTCACTTTCTAGATTAAAATCAGTCTAAACATTATGGCACAGACGGAGAACACGGGGCTAGCACCTTCAATATAGTATCTGGCTAACACCAATTGTTACAGTTAACCTGAGAATGTAACTTTTTTAAAAAAAAGGTTTTGTGATTTACACATGAAAGAAGTGAAACTATTATGGTATTCGAACAGATGAAAGACTCAGCAAACAATCAAGGTATTTTTCAATGTATAATTTCAGTTACATCACACTGTAAACTTTTGCTATAAATTCTGTGCCTTACAATTGTGTCCTCCACAACCACCTGATGAAGGAGCAGCACTCCGAAAGCTAGTGCTTCCAATTAAATCTGTTGGACTATAACCTGGTGTTGTGTGATTTTTAACTTTGAATCCCCTACTATCAACATTCTGGGGGTTACCATTGACCAGAAACTCAATTGGACTCACTATATAAATATAGCAGTCATGTGGTGCAGTGGTAATGTCCCTATCTCTGAAACAGGAGGCCCAGATTCAAGTTTCACCTGCTCTTGAGATGTGTAATAACATCCCAACAAAGGTTGATTAAAAATATCTTTAAACGCAGTAGCTACAAGAATAGGTCAGAGGCTAGGAATACTGTAATGAGTAACTCACCTCCTGACTCCCCAAAGTCTGTCCACCATCTACAAGGCACAAGTCAGTCAGGAGTGTGATGGGAATCACCCACACTTTGCTGAATGGGTGCAGCTCCAACAACACTCAAAGACGTTTAGAATCATATAGATGTACAGCACAGAAACAGACCCTTCGGTCCACGTGTCCATGCCGACCAGATATCCCAACCCAGTCTAATCCCACCTGCCAGCACCCGGCCCATATCCCTCGAAACCCTTCCTATTCATATACCCATCCAAATGCCTTTTAAATGTTGCAGTTGTACCAGCCTCCACCACTTCCTCTGGCTGCCCATTCCATACATGTATCCTCTCACAGACTTCGACCACTCTACACTCACATATATACACTCACTCTCACAGACACTCACAACCCCCCACCCCAGACACACGCATACACAGAAGTTGCCCCTTAGGTCTCTTTAATATCTTTCCCCTCTCACCCTAAACCTATGCCCTCTAGTTCTGGACTCCCCCAACCCAGGGAAGAAACTTTGCCTACTTACCCTATCCATGCCCCTCATAATTTTGTAAACCTCTATAAGGTCACCCCTCAGCCTCCGATGCTCCAGGGAAAACAGCCCCAGTCTGTTCAGCTTCTCCCTATAGCTCAAATCCTCCAACCCTGGCAGCATCCTTGTAAACCTTTTCTGGATCCTTTCAAGTTTCACAACATCTTTCCAATAGGAAGGAGACCAGAATTGCACGCAATATTGCAACAGTGGCCTAACCAATGGCCTGTACAGCTGCAACATGACCTCCCAAATCCTGTACTCAATACTCTGACCAATAAAGGAAAGCATACAAACGCTGCCTTCACTATCCTATCTACCTGCGACTCCACTTTCAAGGAGCTATGAACCTGCACTCCAAGGTCTCTTTGTTCAGCAACACTCCCTAGGACCTTACCATAAAGTGTATACGTCCTGCTAAGATTCGCTTTCCCAAAATGGAGCACCTCACATTTATCTGAATTAAACTCCATCTACCAGTTCTCAACCCATTGGTCCGCCTGATCAAGATCCTGTTGTAATCTGAGGTAACCCTCTTCGCTGTCCACTACACCTCCAATTTTGGTGTCATTTGCAAACTTACTAACTATGCCTCTTATGCTCGCATCCTAATCATTTATATAAATGACGAAAAGTAGAGGGCACAGCACCGATCCTTGGGAGACTCCACTGGTCACAGACCTCCAGTCTGAAAAACAACCCTCTACCACCATCCTCTGTCTTCTACCTTTAAGCCAGTTCTGTATCCAAATGGCTAGTTCTCCCTGTATTCCATGAGATCTAACCTTGCTAATCAGTCTCCCATGGGGAACCTTGTTGAACGCCTTACTGAAGTCCATATCGATCGCATCTACTGCTCTGCCCTCATCCATCCTCTTTGTTACTTCCTCAAAAAACTCAATTAGGTTGGTGAGACTCACTCGCTCAGCCTGTCCAAATCACACTGAAGCATCTCTGCATCCTCCTCACAGCTCACCCTCCCACTCAGCTTTACGTCATCTGCAAATGTTATATTTAGTTCCCTGATGTGAATCAATATCCATTGTGAAAAGCTGGGGTCCTAGCAATGACTCCTATGGTACCTCACTAGTCACTGCCTACCATTCAGAAAAAGAGGGATTGACATGTCCCATTCCACTCCTCCCCCGCCTTACCTTCTACACCCCCTGCTCTCATCCGCCACCCACCCACCCAAACCATGTCCAGAGGGCTGGTATATATGAACCCTGGCAGTACAGGTTGGAGATAGTGATCAGTTACTCCCTAACTTGCATTGCTAATTATGCATTGCCATGGGGGAGTTGGGAGGGTCAGCGAACTGATTCTGCCAAAGTATTTGATAATTCTAACATTTCCTCCAATTAGGTCCTTTTTGCAATCACAAAATACTTTGCAGCTCTGGCTGCTTGAACAAGACTGTCTCACGAGCTGCTGTTTGTGGTTGCCCGTCTATTAATACACAGAGGAATGTCAGCTATGTTCACTGGCCTGAGGTCTCTGACACTTTGCAACGCAGTTAAAAGGCAGAGACAGCTGCAGGGCCCGGGGACAGCCTGATGATTGGCAGGACACAGGGCTCCACGCCTGGCCAATTGATGGGAAACACGGGTTGCAAACACCAGCAGCAATGCAAACTGAAGAGTCAGGGACCCATAAATGCACTTGTTCGTTTCTCAAACTAACTGGCCTATCCAAGGTGGGTGGCAGGCAGGAAATGGTGCACATCTTTGGTGAACAGTCTGCTATCAGCCTTTCAGAGAAGGAAAGAAATAGATGTCCCGGGCCATTGGCTCAGTTGGCTGTTAGGTCCAGATTACATAGTGAAGCAACTGAGCACCATTTGTGAGACCCTCCCCTCACCCACCCCCTACACACACCCTATTACCATTGCAAGATTGCTTTGCCTGACTGCAGTTAATGCCAGCTGCTGCCTATTGCAGCTTCATTTATTTGACCCTAATGAACTTGCCTTTCATCCAGCAGATCCCAGTTCTCCACAGTTTGATATAATTTTTGAAAGGGTACAATGGACCCATTCTGGTCCTAGTTTGTTCCCATATTAAGTGGGAATTTTGACTAGATACCCACCCCACAAACCCCTGTCTTTAGTCTGTCTCCTAACCTTTGACCTTTTGGGGACTCCAAATTACTGGTGCAGCTCCCAGGTCACATGAGCATTAAAGAGTGGTCTCTATGCGCAACCAGTCTCTCCCTTGGGTCAGGAGATTGTGACTTCACATGTTCCTCCAGAAACTAGAGCATAAAGCTAAACGAATGCCGAATTTTGCATCGTCATTTTCCCCCCTTTTTGGGAGCTTGCTGTACACTGGGCAGCACGGTGGCTCAGTGGATAGCACTGCTGCCTCACAGCACCAGGGAGCCGGGTTTGATTCCCACCTTGGGTGACTGTGTGGAGTTTGCACATTCTCCCCATGTCTTCATGGGTTTCCTCCGGGTGCACCAGTTTCCTCCCACAATCCAAAGATGTGCAGGTCAGGTGAATTGGCAATGCTGCATTGTCCATAGTGTTAGGTGCATTAGTCAGAGGGAAATGGATCTGGGTGGGTTACTCTTTGGAGGGTGAGTGTGGACTTGTTGGGCTGAATGGCCTGTTTCCACACTGTAGATAATCTAATCTAAGATTGGCTGCCCTGTTCCCTGCTTTTCTTCAGTAGCTCCAAAAGTCTTGCAATTATGAGGTCATGTTGTGGTTGTACAGGACATTGGTGAGACCTTTTCTGGAGTATTGTGTCCAATTCTGATTGTCCTGTTATGAGGAGGATATTGTCAAGTTACAGAGGATTCAGAAGAGATTTACCAGGATGTTGTTGAGAATGGAGGGCCTAAGTTATAAGGAAGAGACTGGATAGGCTGGGACCTTTTTCACCAGAGCGTAGGAGGTCGAGGGCTGACCTTTATTGAGGTTGATAAGATCATGAGAGGTATAGATAAGGCAGATGTCTTTTCCCTAGGGGGGTATGATTTCAAGACTGGGGATATATCTTAAAGGTTAGAGGAGAAAGATTTTAAAAGAAAATGAGGGGCAACATTTTTACACAGAGTGGTTTGTGTGTGGAATTAACTGCCAGAAAAAAGTGGTGGATGCAGGTACAGTTATAGAGTCATGGAGATGTACAGCATGGAAACTGGCCTTTCGGTCCATCTCCTCCATGCTGACCAGACATCCCAACCCAATCTAGTCCCACCTGCCAGCACCCGGCCCATATCCTTCCAAACCCTTCCTATTCATATACCCATCCAAATGCCTTTAAATGTTGCAATTGTACCAGCCTCCACCACATCCTCTGGCAGCTCAAGCTGAGTGAAAAAGTTGCCCCTTAGGTCTCTTTTATATCTTTCCCCTCTCACCCTAAACCTATGCCCTCTAGTTCTGGACTCCCCTACCCCAGGGAAAAGACTTTGTCTATTTACCCTATCCATGCCCCTCGTGATTTTATAAACCTCTATAAGGTCACCTCTCAGTCTCTGACGCTCCAGGGAAAACAGCCCCAGCCTGTTCAACCTCTTCCGATAGATCAAATCCTCCAATCCTGGCAACATCCTTGTAAATCCTTTCTGAACCCTTTCAAGTTTCACAACATCCTTCCAATAGGAAGGAGACCAGAATTGTGCGCAATATTCCAACAGTGGCCTAACCAATGTCCTGTACTCAATACTCTGACCAATAAAGGAAAGCATACCAAATGCTGCCTTCACTATCCTATCTACCTGCGATTCCACGTTCAAGGAGCTATGAACATGCACTCCAAGGTCTGTTTGTTCAGCAACACTCCCTAGGACCTTACCATTAAATGTATAAGTACTGCTAAGATTTGCCTTTCCAAAATGCATTTATCGCATTTATCTAAATTAAACTCCATCTGCCACTTCTCAGCCCATTGGCTGATCAAGCTGCTGCTGTAATCTAAGGTAACCTTCTTTATTGTCCACTAAATCTCCAATTTTGGTGTCATCTGCAAGCTTTCTAACTATACCTCTTATGCTCACATCCAAATCATTTATTACAACATTTAAAACATACTTGGATAAGTTCATGAATAGGAATATTTGAGGGATATGGGCAGGCAGGCTGGACTAGCTTAGTTTAGGATTATGGTTGGCATGGACTGGTTGGACCGAAGAGTTAAGTTTTATGCTGTATGACTCACTAGTAAATGCAAATTTTTATTTCTTTTGACAGGTCTGTACCTCATTCCCACTTCACTGCTTTTGCCCCATGGCAGGCTCTGACTAGTCAAAAGAGTCCTTTGATGTGATTTTGAAGTCTCCAATTGACGGCTGCATCCATAGCTATTTCGGGTGGAGGCAGAGAGCCAGACCTAGTCCTGAGACAACTGACTTTCGAACGTTCTCTCCTGGAGGGCACGTCTGAATTACTGGGTAGGATCCCACATCAGAGCACAAAGTTCAAGCAGACAATCCATTATAGCACTGGGAGAATGCTGCATTGTCAGAGGTGTCATTGTTCAGATGGGACATTGTGATTCAAGAAAGCAGCTCACTGTCCCCTAGGGATAGGCAATAAATGTTGGGCCCAGCCAGCGACAACCACATCCCATAAGGGAATAAATCACCAAACTGGTAAATTAGAAAAGAATAAAAGTTATTGCCTACTTGTAAAATGTTTGACAAGGCCCAAACTGCTACAAATCCTCTGGTATTCTGATGTTAGATAATGGTTGATGACTTTAGGCAGACTTTAAAATGGTGCGAGTTTGAGAGAATGACTGATAGCATTCATTTGCATTTGGAAACATGCAGAGTTGGGGTGTGTACAGGACTCAATGTACATTCACCTTTCAGGATAAAGCATGATAAACATTGAAGGAAGGGCATTCTACTGTATCCATTTCTGAAGGGATTTGAATCAATACATGGAGAGAGAGCTTGAACGTTAAGGCACATTCATGGAACAGTTGACTAGAAAACGAAACATACTACCTTGCCCATGTTAATGACAGCTGAATGGGCAGCACAATGGCTCAGTGATTAGCACTGCTGCCTCACAGCACCACAGACCTCGGTTCGATTCCACCCTTGAGCGACTGCTGGTGTGGAGTTTGCATGTTCTCTGCGTGGGTTTCCTCCCGCAGTCCACAGAAATGAAGGTTAGGCAGTTTGGCTGTGTTAAAGTGTGCTGCCCTGGTGGATTTGGGGTACAGGGTGTAAAATGATGTTTGGAAGATTGGTGTGAACCTGTTGGGCTGAATGGTCTGCCTCCATTCTATGGATTCTCATCCGGAAGACTGTGTCCAATGTTAGTCACCTCTCACACTGGGTGATATTGAAAAGGAACAGGCAAGGGCTGCGAGATTAATTTCTACTTTCGTCAGTGAGATTGGTGAAAAGGTATGGGAACCTTCACTTTAGATAAACATGGATTAGGGGAATGGAAGCCCGTTAGCTCAGATGGTGGAAACATGCTTCAGCCTAATGCCAATATCTGCATTTAATCCTGATTTGGAAGGCCCACCTCTGAGAGAAGCTAACCAAGAAACCAGCTCGGGGAAGCATCAGCAAACATGAACCATTTATGTCAAGTATCTGTGAATAAATGAAAGGTCAGGGGAAATCTGATTGAGTTTTATAACATGCTGAAGGGAAATGCTTGTGGTCAAGTTATTGGTTTAAATCAATCCAGTCAGTGAAGGAGGAGAAAGGGAATTGAATTTGTCTAAAGTTACTGAAATAACTGCACAGAGCTCAGGTCCCCCTTTATTTAGATTACATGTTTTTAGATTAGATTACTTACAGTGTGGAAACAGGCCCTTCGGCCCAACAAGTCCACACCGACCCACCGAAGCGCAACCCACCCATACCCCTATTACCTAACACTACGGACAATTTAGCATGGCCAATTCACCTGACCTGCACATCTTTGGACTGTGGGAGGAAACCGGAGCACCCGGAGGAAACCCACGCAGACACGGGGAGAATGTGCAAACTCCACACAGTCAGTTGCCTGAGTCGGGAATTGAACCCAGGTCTCTGGCGCTGTGAGGCAGCAGTGCTAACCACTGTGCTACCATGCCGCCCCTTTACTTGTGTACACGACGCTGCCTGTAGCCTGCCAGCTCAGAGTCAGTCCTCAGTTGAGGAGATTCTAATCGTCTGTTTTTGTCATGAAACAGTGAAAATACAAACAGTTAACAGTAATAAGCAGTGGTTCACAAAGGACCTCTATTTACAGGGGAAAGAGGCAGCAAGGCCAAATCCCCAAACCCTGCCAGGGAGGTGAGAATGCACCGCAAATCACGCCTTATCGTATTAAAAAGGAAACATTTAACACAAACCGATACAAGACAGTCCATTAAAACGGACAATGAAACAGAACACAGCTACCCGCACCTCCCACCTTCTGGCCACAAGGCAGCCCGTCGCACGTCACTTCCAGCTCTCAGACCATCCCATGTCCCTTCCAGCTCTCAGTCCATCCCATGTCCCTTCCAGCTGTCAATCCGCCCCATGTCCCTTCCGGCTGTCAGTCCGCCCCATGTCCCTTCCAGCTCTCAGTCCATTCCATGTCCCTTCCAGCTCTCAATCCACCCCATTCCCCATCCAGCTCTCAGTCTGCCCCATGTCCCTTCCAGCTCCCAGTCCGCCCCTTGTTCTTCCAGCTGTCAGTAAACCCCATGCCCCTTCCATTTCTCAATCCACCCCAAGGCCCTTCCAGCTTTCAGTCCGTCCCATGCCCCTTCCAGCTCTCAGTCCATCCCATGACCCTTCCAGCTCTCAGTCCGCCCCATGTCCCTTTCGGCTCTCTGTCCGCCCCATGGCCCTTCCAGCTCTCAGTCCGCCCCATGCCCCTTCCAGCTCTCAGTCCATCCCATGTCCCTTCCAGCTCTCAATCCGCCCCATCCCCCTTCCAGCTCTGAGTCTGCCCCATGCCCCTTCCAGCTCACAGTCCGCCCCATGCCCCTTCCAGCTCTCAGTCTGCCCCATGCCCCTTCCAGCTCTCAGTCTGCCCCATGTCCCTTCCAGCTCCCAGTCCGCCCCTTGTTCTTCCAGCTCTCAGTAAACCCCATGCCCCTTCCATTTCTCAGTCCACCCCATTCCCCTTCCAGTTCTCAATCCGCCCCATGCAGACATCCCTGGCAACCAAGCAAACCACCCGTCCCTCCCACCTTCACCCGGTTACGTTGGTCAACCAAGGCTCTCCTGATTGGCCCAGGTCAACAACCCCAATGAAGAAGCTTGTAGTTAACGAGGTCCACTGTTCCCACTCAGTGCAGCCCCATTCTGATAAGGCATCAGGAGTTGAATCTTCCCAAAGAACAATGGTACTGATTCGTCGGATTGCCTTAAATGAGAGGGGTACCACTGCTGGTTGGCAAGGAGATGATCTTGTTAGGAGGTAGGCATTAAACAGAATCATCTGGATGAGATTCAATTGTCGATGGTGGTTCAAGGATGAACTCTGCAGACATGGGTCTCCCAGAATTGGCTTCTGGATTCTCACATCTCCTGGAAATCACACAGAGCTTCAGGTATGGAGGAGGTATTGCAGTGGTGCGGGACAGATTCCTTTGACCATAGAGTTTTTTGCCATCTGTCATTGTATTAGCGCCTCCAAATATTAGGGCATGTATCAGCTGGTATCCAGTGATCTATGAGGGTTGTACACAATTACAAAAAGGTTCTAGCTGACCTATGTATGCTGGCTCTCTGCAAGAGCAACTTAACTAATCCCTAAGGGACAACTTCTTCACGCAGAGGGTGGTACGTGTATGGAATGAGCTGCCAGAGGAAGTGGAGGAGGCTGGTACAATTACAACATTTAAATGGCATCTGGATGGGTATATGAATAGGAGGGGTTTGGAGGGATGCTGTACATTCCTATGACACTGTTACTGCCCTTTCATCAGAGCCCTCCAGATTTACTCTTTTGGGTCTCCTATTTATTTTCCTTTCATGCCCTCAGGCAGTACATTTCACATCCTAACTACTCACTGCATGGTTTTCCTCATGTTGCTATTAATGTGTGTAACAATTGTCTTATCTTTTATTTAGAGTTACAGAGATGTACAGCACATATTGATATCCTTTAGTTCCAGACCCTTCTACAACAGTTCGGTTTTAGAAACCTGGTTGGCATGGATGAGGTAGGCCGAAGGGCCTTTTTCTGTGTTGTATGCCTATAATAGTTGCTCTCTATCTGCTCTCGTTAGGTCCCTCATGGTTTTGAGCACCTCTATCAAATCTCCTCTCGATCTTCTCTTTGGAGACAATCCAAGCTTGTCCAATTTTTTCAGGTAACTTTGTTTTCTCTTCTATCCTGGAACCATTCTTGTAAATCTCTTCTGCAGCCTCTCTCATGCCTTTGCAAGCTTCCTAAAGTGCGGTGCACAGAAATGGATTCAGTACTCCAGCTGAGTCCCCACCAGTATTTTACAAAACTCCACCATAACTTCCTTGCTTTTGTACTCCTTACTAACGGTTTCCACCCATCACATTTTTGAGACGAAGAATTCTACAGAGCACCCACTTTTTCCAGCTGAGGTGATAGTTCTTGAACATCACATTAATTTGCATCATTATAGTTGTGGTCTTACTGGAGAGATTTGCAACAGAGTGCATACACCACACTAAAAGGACAAAAGCACTGATGTTTCAAATCCACTGGAAACATTACATCGTCTTTTCACGTGAGCACAGACACATTTTCAAAACCTGCTCAAAACCACTATTTGTAAAAATTCAGAGCCCTAAATAGTTTACACACTGCACTCAGTCTGAATTTCGCAGATGTCATTTCCTATTTGTAACAGGAGTTTTAAAGGTCTTATGTTGATTAAAAATAAATGGTACATAGTTGAAATTCAGTGGATCAGAGAAAAGGTAAAGTTGAGTAAATTGCGGTTTACTGTGTTAATCGGAGCCTTGGGCCTCCTGGTGTTCTTGCCTTTTCTTTGGGTTCAGATGTTTTATCAACTGCCGAATGAGTACAGGCATCACTTCTTTTGACAAGAAACTTAATCTATTTCTTCTTAGATCAGGATACGGCCAATTGAGCTACAAATGCCGACGTTGGCCTGTTTTAGCTTGTTTTAGTGTCAACAAAATGCCTGAAGCAACGTTGCGTGGTTTCTATGGTTATTGGTAAAAACTGTCACGTCATCTCAATTTTGCCCTTTGACCCCCTGTACTTAGAATGGCCACCTTTCAGAATTGAAAGACCAATAGTTTGCTGTTAGTTTGATAGTTTATTTGCATGAGTTTGATCAGTAGTAATTTTGGTCGGATTGTCTCTGATGAAATCACATTTTACATTGATTTTCATTACCTTTGTCCAAAATTCCATTGCACGCTCAGACACCACTTGGAAGTCCCTGCTCTATGCCCTTAATTATAAAGTCTTCTCCAACCTGCCTTGCTACATTCAACAATGTGCATGTCATCCTCAAGCCTCTTAGTTCTTGCACTGTCTTTTGGAGATGCAGCCTTTATTTATTATTGCTTTCTGTGTTCTCGCTATCAAAATGTCTCTGCATTAAATTTTATCTGCTCCCTGTCTGCTCATTGTACCAGGCCACCTCTAGCCTCTTGATGTCTGTCACTGGCGTTGCAAGGTTTCCCAGTTTGTTACGGTTCCTGAGCGAAGAACTCCCAAGTCTTCATTCACCCACGCAACTGGTTAGTTGCAACAAGGTTAATTTAAAAAGGATCCCATTCCTTTCAGATGCCTTTCTCCTAGACCAAATAAAGTAGTGGTTTAAAAGGAGCCGGTTTAACTAGGCTTCTTTGAGTAAACAAGAGTGACTTTCTTAGTATTCGAAAAGAGTTACGTAACACATAGATTAGGGATAAGAGGTGAGTCCTTAAAAAATATGCAGATCATTCTCTCTATTTGGTTTGCAAAGATTAAATAGTGGCACTTTGATGGTTCAACAATCAATTTCCAGAGTCTGGGCTTTTCTGTGGTTAGTCAAACCCTTTTGATCAGTTTCCTTTGATGGATGGTTGGGAGAGCTCTAAGTGAGAGAGCCTTTCTGATGTCTTGTGTCCTGGTTTGATTTGTTAGCCAGCTGGCTTCTACCACTCAGAGTCCATTACCCTGCAACAGAGGGGGAAGCTCGTGGGTGATTCTTCAACACAACACAATGTGTGCTTAAACAAAGGCTAGTGAACCATGGTGCCCCAGTTCACGAACATCATCATTATTGGTGGTTCCTCACGGAAGTGCATGACTCTCTTCTACCCTCAGAGTGAGTCCATAGGTGGCTGTACAGTCTGATGTGGCTACCACAGGCTCCGTAACGTTTGGGGCAGAAGGTGGTCATGGGATGGGGTGAGTGGGGCATTAATGGGGCAGCACACTCTTTACTCTGTTTGCACCTGGCTTCTGCTCTTTCCCAGCGGCAAGTCTCGAGGTGCTCGATGCCTTGATCCCAGGTGCTCCACTTTGGATGGTCCTGGGCTAGTGATTCCCAGGTGTCAGTGGGAATGTGCCACATTTCGCCAATGAGGCTTTGAGGGTGTTAGTGAAGCGCTTCCTCTGCCCCTCCTGGGGCTCACCTGCCGTTTGGGAACTGGGAGTAGAGCATCCGCCTGGGGAGTCTCGTCTCCGTTACGTGGATGAAGTGCTCATCTTTGTAGCTAATCAAGGTGGGGGAGGTCAGCGCCTCAATGCTGGGGATGTTGGCATGGTGGAGGGTGCTGGTGCATCTGTGTCCCCAACAGGATCTTGTTCAGGCAGTGTTTGTGGCACTCCCCCCACCCCCTTTCTGTTCACTAACACACTTTCTTTCACTAACACACACAGACTAGAGTTGCAGTCAGCTTTTAATTCCTTCCTTTCTATATTCATGAACATAAAATGCAAAAGCATGTCTGTAAAGATATCTTTCCCCTGAGAGGGGGAAAGACTGTCAGTCCTGTCATGATCTCTTCCTGTTATGTTTCTCTCTTTCTATTTGGTTTCCCTGACACACCACAGGTAGGACATTCCATGGGTTCCCACACTCAACTTCGCCAGAAGTGACTGACTTTACATCTACCGTCTTTGTGTGTTTGTAGCAGTCCTCTTTTTAAAAAAAAACACATTTTGGAGTTCAAAGTTTAAAAAATTGTCCGTCATACTTTGGGATTCTGATCTGTCATCGTGATAGTATCCCCTTCAAAGCTTGCAGTACTTCAAAGCTTTGTGTCATCTACAAATTCTGATGGGTGCCCAAAATAGTCCCAGTCCGAAAAGGAAAAGCGCCATTCACCATTTCTCCTGATACTCTGTGGCTTTTCAGGGGAGGATCTCCACCCGGTTGGATATGCCCCAGTGTTCCAAATGAGAGGGTCAGAGTCAGTGGCTCTTTTCCTTTTCGAACTGGGACTATATTCGGGTTCAACATCAAGTGAAGGCCAAAAGATCTATTGCCAAGTGGTTAGGATTTGAGAGCCACCTGAAAGGGTGGTGGGGATTGTGTCTTGATCTCTAGTCACTGAGGCTTGGGCACCTATCAGAATTTGTAGGTGACACAAAGCTTTGAAGTGGATAATATTACAACGACAGATCAGAATTCCAAAGTACTACAGACTATTTTTGGGCACATCTGGGACACACAGCCCTGCAGGGGGTGAAGAAAGTCCTGTGGCCTATTGTGACAATAACTTAAATCCCCAGCTCTCCCAGGACCTTGGTGATATCGGTTGCCAGGGACAAAGCAGTGGATGAACAACAATGTGTCGTGGAAGCGATTCGCACATTGATGAGATTGCGAATGACATGCCTGCAACATTCGACCCCCTCTTGACCCAGGTAGCTGGAGAGATGATTATAGAATTCTGACTCCCGTATTCCTTGGTAGAGGAGCGAGCCTGGGTAAAGTAACCAGCGGATCACCAGCAGAGGTTTAACAAGCTCTCAGCCCAGCTGGTCAAAGGGCAGCAACTTTCACCTGACCGATGCCTTGTGCCTGAAGCAGTGTGAGGAACCTGGCAGGTGGTGGCAGACAGATCCCTGGATAGTGTTTCACAGCTAATGAAGGAAACAGCTCAGTATTTAGGGAGTGCCCAGGCCATCAGTCACAGGCAGACGGATCGCGGCAGCTGCTCTCTGCAAGGGGCTGGAACAGAAATAAAAAAAACAGAAACACTCGGGGCGAACCTGGGGATTTAATTCTCTCTTCACTCGCTGGATTTAAACCTGCAGCTCAGGCAGAATCCAGCACAAGGGGCTTGACGGTGTGAATGACCTTACTCAATCAGTCGCTCTTTCTGCCTCTCTGAGTACTGGGTTCAAACCCTCAATCTGGAGACTGACACCACCGCTGCAGTTCCAAGGCAGAGCCAGGTGGTGAGACATTAAACCCAAGACCTCACTTGCACTCCTTGCACAGAGAAAGATCCCGTGGTACTGGCACAAAGAGTTGGGAAGTTTACCTCAGTGGGTTGGCCCTTATTTATTTCTCGATGATGCATAAAGGCTGGTTATCTAGTTCCTAACACGTTATTTGTCAAATGTGTGTCCACCATTCCCATAACTCCATGTTTGGAATTTTTCCTGTCAGGTTTACGGCCATATCACTGTACGGAAATGATTCTTCGCAAATTATATCTGATATGGCTGTCACTACGAGGAACTCTGTCTGGGCTCATTCTTCCTAAAGGTGACCGCAACAGTCTCCCCAAACATCTTTCCTCCAAGGAACATGACTGCACTTGCTCACTCAGTTGTGCCCTCTCCTGTGTAATAGTAACCAGAAGGCATCTCCTCCATATTTCCGGAATTAACCCTGAAGGCCTTGCCCTTTTCTAAACAGTGTCCCTTAGCAACATGAGCCAAGGAAATGGATGCAGACAATCGCCTGTGGCACCTTACCAACAGGGGTTCTCCTGACCCTCGGTTCAGCACTGGCTAGCTGTTTGCATAGGCCCATAACTTCCTCCCAGCGAAACCTTGTGGGACTTCAACCTTACCTTTGCCCGCTTCCCCATTCTCTATTCTTTTTTCCCCTTCATTCATTTTTTATTCCATCCTTCTCCTCGCCCTCTATCCCACTTGGAAGCACTGTCCTCCATGCCCTACCCCATATGTTATCCATTAGCGATTTTCCTCTGTGACATTACCCGTATATGCCCCCTACCTTCCAGAACCCTGCAGTCCTACAATGAAGTCATTATTCTGGAGATCTGAAATAATGTTTCTGCCGTTCTCCAAATCTGGCTTCCCGACTTGCCTTCAACCTTTTTGGCTGCATGTTCTGAAATTCCCAGCGCCCTCCACCTCTCTCAAAACGTCCCGAGCTCAAGACTCGCTCATTGTTTTTGATACTGCCTCCTCTCATACCTGATAATAGACAGCCCAAGTGATTGGCTGCCTCAGCACTAAAGCAGAAAGTCAGCTCATATTCGGCCAATAGTAAGTCGAGCAGCTAGCTGCTGTTCTTAAAGGGAATCTGTCCCTGTTAAAGAGAAGTTATATTGAATTTGAGGAGGCTGTTGCTGAAGAACATGGCTGTAACTTTAACTAAGCGAAATGAAGAAGAGATCAGGGAGATAGTTTCGGAATCACAAATGTGGTACTGAAAGTGGTTGGGACCTGCAGGAGGAAGTTCTGAAGGACATGCTCAGAGAACATCTTCAGCTGGTGAGCTGACTGTCACATACTGACTGATATTACCAGCTGCCAAGGGCACTGCATTGCATGGAGCTTTCCCTCTCTGGTAGTCTCCACTCCCTGTCATGCCACAGACTGGGACATGGTGGAACTGTAGCTCTCCTATCTGTAGCATCTCCTGTGTGAACAGTTAACCCCACACCCCATGCTCTGACAATGCGCCAACTCCCTATCCCTTCCCCCACTCCGCAAATTGGGAACTCATCAGAACAGCTCTAGGAATGCTACAGGAGATTAGCTACTGAAAAACCTCTCCACTAATTCACTAACCTGTATAGTAGAACCTCGATTATCTGAACATCAATTATCCAAATTTCAGATTACTCAAACAAGATCTCAAGATCCCGTAAAAATGGCATTAGGCAACTCAGCATTCAGTTATCAGTTCAGAAGCATTATGGCATGCATTGCCAGATAACCCAGAAATGTTTGAAAACTGGCATTCAAATTCCCGCCTGTTTCCAGTTATCTGAACGATCGATGATACTCCCTGCCTTGTTCTGAGAATCGAGGTTCTAACTGGCTCTTCAAATGACACACAGACTGGACCTGTCTTACATTTGTCCAGTTCAGCCTCAATGAGGGATGTACGCTTTCTGAGGAAAGTGGCCTTGCTTTAGGAAAACCGACACCACCCCCACCAGGAGTACTGTGTGACATCAGGTCAGGCTGGTGTCCAGGCACTGTCTATGCAGTGGAGGTCAGCTGGAGATCGGCAGGGCCAAATCTTCCACCAGTGCTGCTCTGAGATTGGGGCATTGTAGATGGGTCATGGGTCATTTGCACAGGAAGGTGAGATTCATCCTCCACTTGGAGTGTAAGAAAGGGTCTTTTCTGTGCACACCAATCCACTTGGAGTCTGCATTAATTAGACAGGAAATTATGGTCAAGAGTGTGTTGCTGGAAAAGCACAGCAGGTCAGGGAGCATCCGAGGAGCAGGAGAGTCGATGTTTTCGGCATAAGCCCTTCATCATCTCCTCCTCAGATGCTGCCTGACCTGCTGTGCTTTTCCAGCACCACACTCTCGACTCTGATCTCCAGCGTCTGCAGTCCTCAGTTTCTCCTCAACAGAAAATTATGTTGAGAATAATGGATATCTGTGAGTGAGTTAGAAGACCACAAGGAATGTGATAAATATCTCTGAATAGTATTTGAAGACTTAACTTTGGGTCTGCACTCATTTCTGTCAACATTGGAAGATTTGACTGCCTGGTTGGAATTGGTTGAATAGACATGGTGGCACTTCCCATTCCTCTTGCTGAGGGCTATTATTAAGTGCAGTATTTGTTTACGCTGATTCTGCTAGCTCTTGCAGTCTAGAGAGAAGAGACCGGCATCTTTTTCTGGGGTTTCTATCTTCTTGTCTACAGAGGGTCAGCTAAATCAAAATGTTTTAGAGTCCTCGGTGATATCAATATAAACAGTTTTTACAAATAAAAGGAGTTTATGACTGGTCGCTGCAGCGTCCAAATGCAATAGACTGATTAGCTTTTACGGGGGCAGGAATCAATGGGAGTTTGACACCTGAACCTACTGATCTAGTTACAGAATTCAAATCACTTGTCTCCTTTCACCTCTTTATAAAGAGCTAGGCACTGGCCTTCTCTTTAATTTTAGTAACTTGGCCCATGTTGTGTGAGCTCATAGCTGACACTGGAGAAGTGCAAAGATCCCAGAAGTATTTCAGAAGATATTTGTCTGTTGTCGGGCTATCTCCCCAGAGGAAAGCAGATGATAATCCGTACGCTTAGCCATTAGGTTATCGGTCAGGATTGACCTGCTGTACTTTCCTCGCTGTGGAATAAAGTTCCTGCATCAGTGAATCATTTAACTATGGGATGCCTCGTCCTGTGCACCCGCTGATGCAGTTTTGAACTAATCCTTGTTAGCTGTGATTGCCCCTTCAGGCTGTATGTAATCTTGGAGATATCCTTCAATGCATTTATTAAAATGAAAATTATTTTAGCATATGGGCCTCGCTGCCTGGGCCTCCTACCACTTATTGCCCATCCCTAGTTGCCCTGGAAAAGGTGGTGGAGAGTTGCCACTTCAGCCTTGGGATGTAAGGAATGTTGTTAGGGAGGGACTTCGAGGTTTTTGACTCAGTAACAGTGAAGGAATGATGGTGTAGTCCCAAGTCAGGATGGTGAGTGGCTTGGATGGAAGCTTGCAAGTGGTGGTGTTCCCGTATATCTGCTGCCATTGTGCTTCTAGATAGAAGTGGTCATGGGTTTAGAAGGTGCTGTCTAAGGATCTTTGGTGAATTTCTGCAGTGTAGCATGGGAAATGGTACATAGCGGCTGCTGAGTATCGATGGTGAAAGGAGTGAATGTTTGTGGATGTAGTGCCAATCAATTCTTTGTCCTGGATGGTGCCAAGCTTTTTGTGTGTTGTTGGAGCTGTCTCATCAAGGCAAGTGGGGAGGATGGTCAAGATAATGGATCAGATCCCAACCCTAAAAAAGTGAACGTTGTTTATTTTTTTCTGCAGAAGATTCTTTTTAAAATAATTTTGCTGGAACCATAAATTGCCTGCAGATATACAGTAGAGTAAAAAGTGAGGTCTGCAGATGCTGGAGATCAGAGCTGAAAATGTGTTGCTGGTTAAAGCACAGCAGGTTAGGCAGCATCCAAGGAACAGACAAAGTCCCATATGAGACCCATGAATGTAGAGTGTCAGGGAAACCAAGAGAGATACATAACTGGAAGAGATAATGAGGGGCTTAATATCTCTCAGCAGAAAGCCACCTTCTATAGAATTTTTGTATTTTGGCCTTTAAATAATGTTTAAAAGAAGGTATAAAAAATGACTACAATGTTAGCCTGTAGTGTGTTCTAATATGGAAAAGTATGCTGCGAGGGTCACAGCTTTGAGAACAGTTTTATTAAACACTCTTGCACTACAGGTAAAACAGGAGAAATAACTTTCTCTCACTCTGAGTGCTGCAAGGAAGACATTGCCAAAAGGTATCATGCCAAAAGAGTTTCAACAACCAATATAGCCAAGAATGTCTAAATTGACTGTTCAGCTAACAACATCAATGATATCCAGTAACATCCCTATCCACTTTTCACAAACATTTCAGATACTGATTTCTTTTTAACATCTATCTTTTAGAATTTACCTCTTAGTTCTAATCCGTGTAGGGGGGAGGGGTGTGTGTGTGTATGTGTTCAGTTTCTTTTTTTTCTTGTGTTCAGCAATTAATAAACTCACTTTTCTGTAACTAAAGAAAGCCTGGTTAAATTGGCTCCTTTTAAAACGTATGTACATTCAGGCATGGGAGAAATGCATCCATAAGGGAAGGGTTGCTTTTCAAATTAACCTGATTTTAACTAATCAAATGGATGGGTGAATAAAAAGGAGAGCTGGTTTGTCCCTCTTCACCTGAGAGGTTAATAGTTTGAGATGTCTCATCTGGAACTGTAACAAATTGGGAACGGCACTTGGGGACTGTGTTATTCCAATCACACGCCTGACTTACAGGTGATGGACAGATTTTGGGGAGTCAGGAGGTGGGTTACTCATTTGATGGCTCCTACCCTCTGACTTGCTCTTGTAGCCACATTATTTATATCGCTGGTCAAGTTGAGGTTCTGGTCAGTGGTAAGCTGTAGGACTCTGTGATGGTAATGGCATTGAATGTAAAGAGGTAATGGTTAGAGGTTCTATCTTTGGACCCTAGAACTCACGTGGCATAAATATTATTTGCTCTTTATCAGACAATGTCATGTTGCATATGGACACCGACTACTTCAGTATCGCAGAAGTCGTGAATGATGCTGAACATCATGCAGTCATCAGCAAACATCCCCACTTCTGACCATCTGATGCAGAGAAGGTTCAGGTTTCAGTATTAATGCTGAGATGTTGTGAGGTTGCATTGTCTTTGTCCAATGCCTGATATCAATGCAGAGTGAATCAAAATATTGAAGACTGGCATCTCTGATGCTGGAAACTTCAGGAACAGGCTGGGATAGATGTTGGACTTCTGGGCTGAAGATTGATGGGCCTTGCCTTGATGTGCTGGTCTCCCCCTCGTCGAGGAGAGAGATATTTGCTGAGGACCCTCCCCTAGTTGGCTTTTAATTGTCATCCACCGTTCACAACTAGCAGCGGCAGAGCTCAGTGCAGCATGAAAGGGCAGGAGTGAAGGAATATGGCAACGGTGCTCAGCTTCAGTCAACCAGGAGGGAGAGAATTTACACTGAGCCAGTGAATCATGGACAGGAACCATCAGCTCAGTGGGACAAGGAATCCAACTGTGTGATGCCAGAAATAACCTTCATTGAAGTGATCCTTGGCAAGATGACCGGGACTACGGGAGAGACCAGGAAATTAGGAGGTTGCAGTGGGAAAGAATGAGAATGATCACATTGAGAATGCTGGTTGCTTAGGTTGAGAAGTAGGTATGAATGGTGGTGGTTGGTGGAGGGGCAGGGGAGGGGTTGGGGGGGGGCGGTGATAGGGAAGTCCAGCGCAATGGAGGATTAGGTCAGTCAGGTCAGGAAGCAGCTAACAACAGGAACTCTCTGCTTTACTCTGTTGGTCAACAACTGTCTCCAGTCCTGTAGGTTTAAAGTGAGGTCTCGCATCTCATGGATGGTCTCACTCTCTCACACACACTCACTCACTCACACACTCACTTTTATACACACACACACAGATTGTTTTGCTATCTCTCACTCTGCAGCTTCAAGGCTAAACTGAGCTGTCAAGAAAAAAACAACTTCATTAAAGAAATATCCCTGCAATTTAGAGTGACCCACCCACCCTTGCGCCAAGGCCAATTGACAAATGTGTGTTTGACCCAGTGAGGTCAGCCCTGGAGAATGAAGTGGCAAATTCCAAGATAATCGACTTGGAAGCAAACCATCCAGAGGGGAGTGTGAGTGGGAAAACACACATTTATTGTAGAAATATTTTTATTTTGAGAGTGCTAACATGTTCAAACGCAGATATGCGTCGTGGAGGAGGGAAAAAGTTGACAGATCGAATACAGGTTGGTACGTCCTCACAGCGAGGAAAATATTTACACGGCTAGTTAGACAGCTCAGTGAGGCACAGCCAGCTCGGTTACTGTGTAAGGTAATAAAAAAACATTAACCTTCATCAGCTCACCATCGATAGGATGGCTATGTGGAATTCACTGTCTGAAGTTACTGTTTATTCTGCAGGATAAAGATTACTCATTTGGAGTTATAGTCCTTTCCTTTGCATTACAAATTATTTACAGCGCAAAAAAAAAGCCACTCAGCCCAACTAGTCCACATCAGCTCTGTACGAACCTCCTCCCACTCTATTTCATCTGCCTCCTGTCAATATGTCCCTCCACTGCTTTCTCCCCAATGGCTTTTTCCCATTGAGTGCATCAATACGATTTGTCTCAGCCACTCCCTGTGGTAGGTCACTTGGTGAAGAAGGTTCTCCTGAATTCCCTATGGATTTATCAGTTACCGCCTCAACTGGCCAATTATTTAGGGCCTGTTACAGACAATTGTCCCATTAAGCTGTGCATGTGTCTATGTGCAGATCAATCTGTGCAGCCCTAGACTGTGTTAAATACAGCGTGTATGCAGTCACTCAAAACAAGGGTTTGGAGGGATATAGGCCGGATGATGGCAGGTGGGACTAGATTGGGGTGGGATATCTGGTCAGCATGGACAGGTTGGACTGAAGGGTCTGTTTCCATGCTGTACATCTCTATGACTGCGACTCTATGACCTGATCAGGTCCTGGGGATTTATCCATCTTTATGCATTTCAAGACATCCAGCACTTCCTCCTCTGTAATGTAGACATTTTTCAAGATGTCACCATCTATTTCCCTACAGTCTATATTTCCATGTCCTTTTCCACAGTAAACACCATTGCAAAATACTCGTTTAGTATCTCCCCCATTTTCTGCGGCTCCACACAAAGGCCTTTGAGGGGCCCTATTCTCTCCCTAGTTACCCTTTTGTCCTTAATGTATTTGTAAAAGCCCTTTGGATTCTCCTTAATGTCCCCTTTTTGCTCTCCTGATTTCCCTTTTTAAGTATACTCCTACTGCCTTTATACTCTTCTAAGGGTTCACTCGATCTATCCTGTCTTCCTTTTTCTTAACCAAACCCTCAATTTCTTTAGTCATCCAGCATTCCCTATACCTACCAGCCTTTCCTTTCACCCAAACAGGAATATACTTTCTCTGCACTCTCGTTATCTCATTTCTGAAGGCTTCCCATTTTCCAGCCATCCCTTTACCTGCGAACATCTGCCTCCAATCAGCTTTTGAAAGTTCTTGCCGAATACTGTCAAAATTGACCTTTCTCCAATTTAGAACTTCAACTTTTAGATCTAATCTATCCTTTTCCATCACTATTTTAAAAATAGAATTATGGTCGCTGGCCCCAAAGTGCTCCCCCACTGACACCTCAGTCACCTGCCCTGCTTTATTTCCCAAGAGTAGCTCAGGTTTTGCACCTTCTCTCGGAAGTACATCCACATAATAAATCAGAAAATTTTCTTGTACACACTTAATAAATTTCTTTCAATCTAAACCCTTAACACTACGGCAGCCCCAGTCTATGTTTGGAAAGTTAAAATCCCCTACCATAACTACCCTATTATTCTACAGATAGCTGAGATCTCCTGACACTTCTCATTTCAGTCTTGAGTGACATCCCACTTATTTTTAAATTGTTCTCTCTCCTTGCCTGAAACATCGAAATTGCAGAACGTTAAGCTGCCAGTCTTGCCCCTCTCTCAACCACATCACCGCAATAGCTCCAACATCTTAGTTATTTGTATTAATCCACGCTCTAAGTTCACTGCCTTACCTGTCACAGTCCTCGCATTAAAAGAAATATACCTCAGATTGACAGTCCTGCTGTGTTTAGTAACCCCTCCCCTGTCTGTTCCTCCTCTTGGCCTTAGTGACCCTAGTCCCGAACTCCTCGGTCATTTCACACACTGACCTACTGCTCTGGTTGCCACACCCACTGCCACACTAGTTTAAACCTTTCCGAGTGGCAGTAGGAGACCCCCAAACCTAGGATATTGGTTTAGGTGCAACCCATCCTTCTTGTGCAGGTCCTACCTGCCCTGGAAGACATCCCAATGATACCTGAAGCCCTCACTCCTGCACCAGCTCTTTAGCCACGCATTCACCCATGTTATCTTTCTACTCCAGACCTCACTGGAACATAGCACAGAAAGTAATCCCAAGATTACAACCTCAGAGGTCCTGCTTTACAACTTCCTACCTCATTCCCTGAACTCCCTTTGCAGGATCTCATCTCTCTCTCTCTCTCTCTCTCTCTCTCTCTCTCCTTGTCTATGTTGTTGGTACCAATATGGACCATAGTCTTTGGTTGCTAACCCTCCATATCCTTTGCTCCCACAGAGACATCCTTCATCCTGGCACAGTGGAGGCAACACACCATCGGCTCAGACTCGAGTGATTCCGGAAAGAGTCGATCCTAGCGGGAGCTGGATTGTCATGGCTGCCCTGAGGATGTGGCACCATCACTGAGAGACTGAACTGAGCTGTCTGTTCAGTGCTGCTGCAATGGCCGGGAATGATGATCATCTCTTTAAACTGCTCATCACTGGGGACAGTGGTGTGGGGAAAACTGGACTGCTTCTGTGATTTGCAGAAAACACCTTCTCTGGCAGCTACATGACGATGACGGAGGTAGATTTTAAGAATTGTGGAAATCGAAATAAAAAACAAGGGGTAGCACAGTGGCTCAGTGGTCAGCACTGCGGCCTCACAGCGCCAGGGAACTGGGTTCAATTCCTGCCTCAGGCAACTGACTGTGTGGAGTTTGTACATTCTCCCCATGTCTGCATGGGTTTCCTCCGGGTGCTCCGGTTTCCTCCCACAGTCCAAAGATGTGCAGGTCAGGTGGATGGGCCATGCTAAATTTCCCGTAGTGTTTGGGGATGTGCAGGTTAGCCATGGGAAATTCAGGATTATAGGGAGAGGGTGGGAGGGGGGTGTCTGAATGGAATGCTCTTAGAGGGTCGGTGTGGACGCAATGGACTGAATAGCCTACTTCCCCACAGTAGGGTTTTTATGATTTTATCCTGGAGTCTCACTTGCGGCCACAGACAAACCTATTTGTGTCCCTGATAATAGAGTACCCTGTTACAAACTGCTCACTTACACTTCAATCTTCCCTATGTATAATAGTGCCAGTCACAGTGACAATGATCTAGCTGCTGTAGCTTTCCCCACGAACAGCATCCACACAGTTGACCTGTTGAGAGGGGAGTGACCACAGGAGATTCCTGCACTACCTGCTCACACTTACCCGTCCTCCTGGTGGTCACCCAAATCTTCGCTGTCAGTGCGGGCCCGCCTGGTGGTGTGACCAGCTCACTAAACATGCTATCCACCACTTTCTCAGTCTCAGGGATGCTCCATCCACATTTCCAGATACTCCATGCAACAAATCAGGATTTGCAGCTGAACAGACTCCGTGTATAAGAAGGCACCATGGAGGCTGGAACTCTGTCCCTGATTTCCCACATATTGCAGGAGGAACGTTCCATGATGCCTGGTTCTCCTGTCATTTTGAACATTACAAACTGCAGACGATAAACTAGGAAACGATTCACTCTCACTGACACCATTGCTCAGGTATTTATTCTGCTGTTCACACCCAGGTTCACTCAGACTAACCCCAATCCCCATGTATTTATCCTGCTGTTCACACCCAGGTTGACTCTGACTGACCCCATTCCTCAGGTATTTATCCTGCTGTTCACCCACAGGTTCACTCTCACTGACACCATTCCTCAGGTATTTAGCCTGTTATTCACCCCCAGGTTCACTCTGACTGTCCCGTTCCTAGATATTTATCCTGCAGTTCACCCCCAGGTTCACTCTCACCGACTCCATTCCTCAGGTATTCATCCTGTTATTCACCCCCAGGTTCACTCTGACTGTCCCGTTCCTCAGGTATTTAACCTGCTGTTCACCTCCAGGTTCACTCTGCCTGTCCCCATTACTCAGGTATTCATCCTGCTATTCACCCCCAGGTTCACTCTGACTGACCCCATTCCAAAGGTACTTATCCTGCTGTTCACCCCCAAGTTCACTCTGACTGACCCCATTCCTCAGGTATGTATCCTGCTGTTCACCCACGGGTTCACCCTCACTGACACCATTCCTCAGGTATTTATTCTGTTGTTCACCCCCAGGTTCACTCTGACTGATCCCACTGCTCAGGTATTTGTTCTGCTGTTCACCACCAGATTTACTCTGACTGTCCCCACTCCTCAGGTATTTGTTCTGCTGTTCACCACCAGGTACACTCTGTCCCATTCTTCAGGTATGTATCCTGCTGTTAACTCACAGGTTCACTCTGACTGACACTATTCCTCAGGTATTTATCCTGCTGTTCACCCCCAACCTCACTCTTCTTGACCCCACTGCTCAGGTATTTATCCTGCTGTTCACTCACAGGTTCACTCTCACTGACACCATTCCCCAGGTATTTAGCCTGTTGTTCACCCTCAGGTTCACATTAACTGTCCCATTCCTCAGGCATTTATCCTGTTGTTCTCCCACAGGCTCACACTCAATGACCCCTTTCCTCAGGTATGTATCCTGCTGTTCACTCCCAGGATCACTCTGACTGTCCCGTTCCTCAGGTATTTAACCTGCTGTTCACCTCCAGGTTCACTCTGCCTGTCCCCATTACTCAGGTATTTATCCTGCTATTCACCCCCAGGTTCACTCTGACTGACCCCATTCCTCTGGTATTTATCCTGCTGTTCACCCCTAGATTTACTCTGACTGACCCCACTGCTCAGGTATTTATCCTGCTGTTCACCCCCAGGTTCACTCAGCCTGTTTCAGTCCTCGGACATTTATCCTGCAGTTCACCCGCAGGTTCAGTCTGACTGACCCCACTCCTCAGGTATTTAGCCTGTTATTCACCCCCAGGTTCACTGTGTCTGTCCCATTCCTCAGCTATTTATCCTGCTGGCTTGCTGTTCTCCCCCCAGGCTCACCTCAATGACCCGTTTCCTCAGGTATTTATCCTGCTGTTCAGCCGCAGGTTCACTCTCACTGACACCATTCCTCAGGTATTTTGCCTGTTATTCAACCCCAGGTTCACTCTGACTGTCCCGTTCCTCAGGTATTTATCTGCAGTTCACTCCCAGGTTCACTCTGACTGACCACGCTGCTCAGGTATTTATCTTGTTATTCACGCCCAGGTTCACTCTGACTGACCCCATTCCTCAGGTGTTTATCCTGGTTTTCACTCCCAGGATCACACTGACTGTCCCGTTCCTCAGGTATTTAACCTGCTGTTCATCTCCAGATTTACTCTGACCCCATTCTTCAGATATTTATCCTGCTGTTCACTCCCAGGTTCACTCTGACTGTCCCCATTACTCAGGTATTTATCCTGCTATTCACCCCCAGGTTCACTCTGACTGACCCCATTCCTCAGGTGTTTATCCTGCTGTTCACCCACGGGTTCACCCTCACTGACACCATTCCTCAGGCATTTATTCTGTTGTTCACCCCCAGGTTCACTCTGACTGATCCCACTGCTCAGGTATTTATCCTGCTGTTCATCCTCAGATTTACTCTGACTGTCCCCACTCGTCAGGTATTTGTTCTGCTGTTCACCACCAGGTACACTCTTGTCTGTCCCATTCCTCAGGTATGTATCCTGCTGTTAACTCACAGGTTTACTCTGACTGATACCATTCCTCAGATATTTATTCTGTTGTTCACCCCCAGGTTCACTCTTACTGACCCCATTCCTCAGGTATTTATCCTGCTGTTCATCCCCAGATTTACTCTTACTGTCCCCACTCCTCAGGTATTTGTACTGCTGTTCACCACCAGGTTCACTCTGTCTGTCACATTCCTCAGGTATTTAGCTTGCTGTTCTCCCCCCAGCCTCACTTTCAATGACCTCACTGCTCAGGGATTTATCCTGCTGTTCAACCGCAGGTTCACTCTGACTGACACCATTCCTCAGATATTTATTCTGTTGTTCACCCCCAGATTCACTCTTACTGACCCCAGTCCTCAGGTATTTATTCTGCTGTTCACCCCCAGGTTCACTCTGACTGACCCCACTGCTCAGGTATTTATCCTGCTTTTCACTCACAGGTTCACTCTCACTGACACCATTCCTCAGGTATTTAGCCTGTTGTTCATCCCCAGGTTCACTCTGACTGTCCCGTTCCTCAGGTATTTATCTGCAGTTCACTCCCAGGTTCACTCTGACTGACCACACTGCTCAGGTATTTATCCTGTTATTCACGCCCAGGTTCACTCTGACTGACCCCATTCCTCAGGTATTTATCCTGGTTTTCACTCCCAGGATCACACTGACTGTCCCGTTCCTCAGGTATTTAACCTGCTGTTCATCTCCAGATTTACTCTGTCTGACCCCATTCTTCAGGTATGTATCCTGCTGTTCACTCCCAGGTTCACTCTGACTGTCCCCATTACTCAGGTATTTATCCTGCTATTCACCCCCAGGTTCACTCTGACTGACCCCGTTCCTCAGGTGTTTATCCTGCTGTTCATCCCCAGATTTACTCTGACTGTCCCCACTCCTCAGGTATTTGTTCTGCTGTTCACCACCAGGTTCACTCTGTCTGTCCCAGTCCTCAGGAATGTATCCTGCTGTTAACTCACAGGTTTGCTCTGACTGATACCATTCCTCAGGTATTTATTCTGTTGTTCACCCCTAGATTTACTCTTACTGACCCCATTCCTCAGGTATTTATCCTGCTGTTCACCCGCAGGTTCACTCTCAGTGACACCATTCCTCAGGTATTTATTCTGTTGTTCACCCCCAACCTCACTCTTCCTGACCCCACTGCCCAGGTATTTATCCTGCTATTCACTCACAGGTTCACTCTCACTGACACCATTCCCCAGGTATTTAGCCTGTTGTTCACCCCCAGGTTCACATTGACTGTCCCATTCCTCAGGGATTTATCCTGCTGTTCTCCCACAGGCTCACACTCAATGACCCCTTTCCTCAGGTATGTATCCTGCTGTTCACTCCCAGGATCACTCTGACTGTCCCGTTCCTCAGGTATTTAACCTGCTGTTCACCTCCAGGTTCACTCTGCCTGTCCCCATTACTCAGGTATTTATCCTGCTGTTCACCCCCAGGTTCACTCTGACTGACCCCATTCCAAAGGTATTTATCCTGCTGTTCACCCGCAGGTTCATCTTACTGACCCCATTCCTCAGGTATTTATCCTGCTGTTCACCCGCAGGTTCACCCTCACTGACACCATTCCTCAGGCATTTATTCTGTTGTTCACCCTCAGGTTCACTCTGACTGATCCTACTGCTCAGGTATTTATCCTGCTGTTCATCCCCAGATTTACTCTGACTGTCCCCACTCCTCAGGTATTTGTTCTGCTGTTCACCACCAGGTACACTCTGTCTGTCCCATTCCTCAGGTATGTATCCTGCTGTTAACTCACAGGTTCACTCTGACTGACACTATTCCTCAGGTATTTATTCTGTTGTTCACCCCCAGGTTCACTCTTACTGACCCCATTACTCAGGTGTTTATCCTGCTGTTCACCCCCAGGTTCACTCTGACTGATCCCATTCCTCAGGTATTTATCCTGCTGTTCATCCCCAGATTTACTGTCCACACTCCTCAGGTATTTGTACTGCTGTTCACCACCAGGTTCACTCTGTCTGTCACATTGCTCAGGTATTTAGCTTGCTGTTCTCCCCCCAGCCTCACTCTCAATGACCTCACTGCTCAGGGATTTATCCTGCTGTTCAACCGCAGGTTCACTCTGACACCATTCCTCAGGTATTTATTCTGTTGTTCACCCCCAGGTTCACTCTTACGGACCCCATTCCTCAGGTATGCGTCCTGCCGTTCACTCCCAGTATCACTCTGACTGACCCCATTCCTCAGGTATTTATCCTGTTGCTCACCCCCAGGTTCACTCTCAATGACCTCACTGCTCAGGGATTTATCCTGCTGTTCAACTGCAGGTTCACTCTGACTGACACTTTTTCTCAGGTATTTATTCTGTTGTTCACCCCCAGGTGCACTCTTACTGACCCCAGTCCTCAGGTATTTATTCTGGTGTTCACCCCCAGGTTCACTCTTACGGACCCCATTCCTCAGGTATGCGTCCTGCCGTTCACTCCCAGTATCACTCTGACTGACCCCATTCCTCAGGTATTTATCCTGTTGCTCACCCCCAGGTTCACTCTCAATGACCTCACTGCTCAGGGATTTATCCTGCTGTTCAACTGCAGGTTCACTCTGACTGACACTTTTTCTCAGGTATTTATTCTGTTGTTCACCCCCAGGTGCACTCTTACTGACCCCAGTCCTCAGGTATTTATTCTGGTGTTCACCCCCAGGTTCACTCTGACTGAAACCATTCCTCAGGTATTTATTCTGTTGTTCACCCCCAGGTTCACTCTTACTGTCCCCATTCCTCAGGTATTTATTCTGCTGTTCACCCCCAGGTTCACTCTGACTGACCCCCACTACTCAGGTATTTATCCTGCTGCTCACCGACAGGTTCGCTCTCACCGACTCCATTCCTCAGGTATTCATCCTGTTATTCACCCCCAGGTTGACTCTGACTGACCCCATTCCTCAGGTATTTATCCTGCTGTTCACCCTCAGCTGCACTCTGAATGAACCCATTCCACATGTACTTATCCTGGTATTCTCCCCCCAGGCTCACTCTCAATGACTCCTTTTCTCAGGTATTTATCCTGCTGTTCACTCTCAGGTTCACTCTGACTGACCCCATTCCTCAGGTATTTATCCTGCTGTTCACCCGCAGGTTCACCCTCACTGACACCATTCCTCATGTATTTATTCTGCTGCTCACCCCCAGGTTCACTCTCAATGACCCCTTTCCTCAGGTATGTGTCCTGCTGTTCACTCCCAGTATCACTCTGACTGACCCCATTCCTCAGATATTTATCCTGCTGTTCACCCCCACGTTCACTCTGACTGACCCCACTGCTCAGGTATTTATCCTGCTGTTCACCCACAAGTTCACTCTCACTGACACCATTCCTCAGGTATTTAGCCTGTTATTCACCCCCAGGTTCACTCTGACTGTCCCGTTCCTCAGGTATTTATCCTGCTGTTCATCCACGGGTTCACCCTCACTGACACCATTCCTCAGGCATTTATTCTGTTGTTCACCCTCAGGTTCACTCTGACTGATCCCACTGCTCAGGTATTTGTTCTGCTGTTCATTCTCAGATTCACTCTCACTGACACCATTCCCCAGGTATTTAGCCTGTTGTTCACCCCCAGGTTCACATTGATGGTCCCATTCCTCAGGGATTTATCCTGCTGTTCTCCCACAGGCTCACACTCAATGATCCCTTTCCTCAGGTATGTATCCTGCTGTTCACTCCCAGGATCACTCTGACTGTCCCGTTCCTCAGGTATTTTTCCTGCTGTTCATCCCCAGATTTACTCTGACTGACCCCATTCCTAAGGTATTTAACCTGCTGTTCACCTCCAGGTTCACCCTCACTGACCCCATTCCTCAGGTATTTATCCTGGTTTTCACTCCCAGGATCACTCTGACTGTCCCGTTCCTCAGGTATTTAACCTGCTGTTCACTCCCAGGTTCACTCTGACTGTCCCCATTACTCAGGTATTTATCCTGCTATTCACCCCCAGGTTCACTCTGACTGACCCCATTCCTCAGGTGTTTAACCTGCTGTTCATCCCCAGATTTACTCTGACTGTCCCCACTCCTCAGGTATTTGTTCTGCTGTTCACCACCAGGTTCACTCTGTCTGTCCCAGTCCTCAGGAATGTATCCTGCTGTTAACTCACAGGTTTACTCTGACTGATACCATTCCTCAGGTATTTATTCTGTTGTTCACCCCCAGGTTCACTCTGACTGACCCCACTGCTCAGGTATTTATTCTGCTGTTCACCTGCAGGTTCACTCTGACTGACCCCATTCCTCAGGTATTTATCCTGCTGCTAACCCACAGGTTTACTCTGACTGACAGCATTCCTCAGGTATTTATTCTGTTGTTCACCCCCAAGTTCACTCTTACTGACCCCATTCCTCAGTTATGTATCCTGCTGTTCACTCCCAGGATCATTCTGACTGTCCCGTTCCTCAGGTATTTATCCTGCTGTTCACCCGCAGGTTCACCCTCACTGACACCATTCCTCAGGTATTTATTCTGTTGTTCACCCCCAGGTTCACTCTTACTGACATCATTCCTCAGGTATTTAGTCTGTTGTTCACCCCCAGGTTCACTCTGACTGACCCCACTGCTCAGGTATTTATCCTGCTGTTCAGCCACAGGTTCACTCTCACTGACACCATTCCTCAGGTATTTAGCCTGTTGTTCACCCCAGGTTCACATTGACTGTCCTATTCCTCAGGGATTTATCCTGCTGTTCTCCCACAGGCTCACTCTCAATGACCCCTTTCCTCTGGTATGTATCCTGCTGTTCACTCCCAGGATCACTCTGACTGTCCGTTCCTCAGGTATTTAACCTGCTGTTCATCCCCAGAGTTACTCTGACTGACCCCATTCCTAAGGTATTTATCCTGCTGTTCATCCCCAGAGTTACTCTGACTGACCCCATTCCTCAGGTATGTATCCTGCTGTTCACTCCCAGGATCACTCTGACTGTCCCGTTCCTCAGGTATTTTTCCTGCTGTTCATCCCCAGATTTACTCTGACTGACCCCATTCCTAAGGTATTTAACCTGCTGTTCACCCGCAGGTGCACCCTCACTGACCCCATTCCACAGGTACTTATCCTGCTGCTCACCACCAGGTTCACTGTTACTGTCCCGTTCCTCAGGTATTTCTCCTGCCGTTTACCCCCAGATTGACTTTGACTCTCACCACTCCTCAGGTGTTTGTCCTGCTGTTCACCACCAGGTGCACTCTGTCCGAGTCCTCAGGTATTTATCCTGCTGTTGTGGTTCTGCTCGCCAAGCTGGAAGTTTTTGCTGCAAACGTTTCGTTCCCTGGCTAGGGAACATCATCAGTGCTGTTGGAGCCTCGTGTGAAGCGCTGCTTTGATGTTTCTTCCAGTATTTATATTGGTTTGTTCTTGCCGCTTCCGGGTGTCAGTTTCAGCTGCAGTGATTTGTATGTGGGGTCCAGGTCAATGTGTCTGTTGATGGATGTTCTTGCCGTTTCCGGGTGTCAGTTTCAGCTGTAGTGGTTTGTATATGGTGTCCAGGTCAATGTGTCTGTTGATGGAGTTTGGGGATGAATGCCATGCTTCTAGGAATTCTCTGGCTGTTCTCTGTCTGGCTTGTCCTATGATAGTGGTGTTTTCCCAGTCAAATTCATGTTGCTGGTTGTCTGAGTGTATGGCTACTAGAGATAGCTGGTCGTGTCGTTTTGTGGCTAGCTGATGTTCATGGATGCAGATTGTTAGCTGTCTTCCTGTTTGTCCTATATAGTGTTTTGTGCAGTCCTTGCATGGTATTTTGTAAACTACGTTAGTTTGGCTCATGCTGGGTATTGGGTCCTTTGTTCTAGTGAGTTGTTGTCTGAGCGTGGATGTTGGCTTGTGTGCTGTTATGAGTCCTAAGGGTCGCAGTAGTCTGGCTGTCAGTTCTGAGACGCTCCTGACGTATGGTAGAGTGGCTAGCCCTTTTGGTTGTGGCATGTCCTCGTTCCTCGGTCTATCTCTTAGGCATCTGGTGATAAAGTTGCGTGGGTATCCGTTTTTGGCGAATACCTTGTATAGATGTTCCTCTTCCTCTTTTCGCAGTTCTGGTGTACTGCAGTGTGTTGTGGCCCTTTTGAATAGTGTCCTGATGCAGCTTCGTTTGTGTGTGTTGGGGTGGTTACTTTCATAGTTTAAGACTTGGTCTGTGTGTGTTGGTTTCCTGTGTACCCTTGTGGTGAATTCTCCGTTGGGTGTTCTCTCTACTAACACGTCTAGGAATGGGAGTTGGCTATCCTTTTCCTCTTCTCATGTGAATCGGATTCCTGTGAGTGTGGCATTGATGATTCGGTGTGTTTTTTCTATATCTGTGTTTTTGATGATTACAAAGGTGTCATCAACATATCTGATCCAGAGTTTGGGTTGGATTGTGGTATGGCTGTATGTTCTAACCTTTGCATAACTGCCTCTGCTATGAGTCCCGAGATTGGTGATCCCATGGGTGTTCCGTTGATTTGTTCGTATATCTGATTGTTGAATGTAAAGTGTGTGGTGAGGCACAGGTCCAGTAGTTTAAGTATGCCGTCCTTGTTGATAGGTTCGGCCTCCTGTTTTCTGTTATGTATGTCCAGTAGGTTGGCTATTGTTTCTCTGGCTAGGGTCTGGCTAGCAACATGAATTTGACTGGGAAAACACCACTATCATAGGACAAGCCAGACAGAGAACAGCCAGAGAATTCCTAGAAGCATGGCATTCATCCCCAAACTCCATCAACAGACACATTGACCTGGACACCATATACAAACCACTACAGCTGAAACTGACACCCGGAAACGGCAAGAACATCCATCAACAGACACATTGACCTGTACCCCACATACAAATCACTGCAGCTGAAACTGACACCCGGAAGCGGCAAGAACAAACCAATATAAATACCGGAAGAAACATCAAAGCAGCGCTTCACACGAGGCTCCAACAGCACTGATGATGTTCCCTAGCCAGGGAACGAAACGTTTGCAGCAAAAACTTCCAGCTCGGCGAGCAGAACCACAACAACGGATACCCGTGCTACAAATCTTCAATCAGATTTTATTTATCCTGCTGTTAACCCACAGGTTTACTATGACTGACAGCATTCCTCAGGTATTTAGCTTGCTGTTCTCCCCCCAGGCTCACTCTCAATGATCCCATTCCTCAGGTATTTATTTTGCTGTTCACCCCCAGGTTCACTCTGACTGTCCCCATTCCACAGATATTTATCCGGCTGTTCATCCCCAGGTTCACTCTTACCATCCCGTTTGTCAGGTATTTATCCTGCTGTTCACCCCCAGGTTCACTCTGCCTGTTCCAGTCCTCAGGCATTTATCCTGTTGTTCACCCACATGTTCAGTCTGACTGACCCCACTCCTCAGGCATGTTAACCCCCCAGGTTCACTCTGCCTAAGACCATAAGACTTAGGAATGGAAGTAAGGCCATTTGGCCCATCGAGTCCACTCCGCCATTCAATCGTGGCTGATGTGCATTTCAACTCCACTTACCAGCATTCTCC
The DNA here is from genome assembly GCF_020745735.1 of Hemiscyllium ocellatum. NCBI lineage: Eukaryota > Metazoa > Chordata > Chondrichthyes > Orectolobiformes > Hemiscylliidae > Hemiscyllium > Hemiscyllium ocellatum. The sequence goes on from NC_083414.1 coordinate 66,299,653, forward strand.
CCGTAGCCCTTAATTCTTTGTGACATCAAGCATTTATCAATCTCTGCCTTGAAGACATTTAGCGTCCCGGCCTCCACTGCACTCAGCGGCAATGAATTCCACAGGCCCACCACTCTCTTGCTGAAGAAATGTCTCCACATTTCTGTTGTGAAGTGACCCCCTCTAATTCTAAGGCTGTGTCCACGGGTCCTAGTCTCCTCGCCTAACGGAAACAATTTCCTAGCGTTCACCCTTTCCAAGTCATGTATTATCTTGTAAGTTTCTATTAAATCTCCCTTTAATCTTCTAAACTCCAATGAATACAATCCCAGGATCCTCAGCCGTTCCTGGTATGTTAGACCAATCATTCCAGGGATCATCCGTGAGAATCTCCGCTGGACACGTTCCAGTGCCAGTATGTCCTTCCTGAGGTGCGGGGACCAAAACTGGACACAGTACTCCAAATGGGGCCTAACCAGAGCTTTATAAAGTCTCAGTAGCACAATGGTGCTTTTATATTCCAACCCTCTTGAGATAAATGACAACATTGCATTCGTTTTCTTAATCACGGACTCAACCTGCACGTTTACCTTTAGAGAATCCTCGACTAGCACTCCCAGGTCCCTTTGTACTTTGGCTTTACGAATTTTCTCACCGTTTAGAAAGTAGTCTATGCTTTTAGTCTTCTTTCCAAAGTGCAAGACCTCGCATTTGCTCACGTTGAATTCCATCAGCCATTTCCTGGACCACTCTCCCAAACTGTCTAGATCCTTCTGCAGCCTCCCCACTTCCTCAGTACTACCTGCCTGTCCCTTTTCCTCAAACATTTATCCTGATGTTCACCCCAGGTTCACTCTGACTGTCCCATCCCTCAGGTATTTATCCTGCTGTTCACTCCCAGGTTCACTCTGACTGACCACATTCTTCAGGTATTTAACCTGCTGTCCCCCGCAGGTTCACTCTGACTGACCCCACTCCTCAGCTATTTATCCTGCTGCTCATTCCTAGATTTACTCTGACTGTCCCCACTCCTCAGTTATTTACCCTGCTGTTCACCACCAGGTTCACTCTTACTGTCCCGTTCCACAGGTATGTATCCTGCTGTTCACCCCCAGGTTCACTCTGCCTGTTCCAGTCCTCAGGTATTTTACCTGCTGTTCACACCCAGGTTTACTCTGACTGACCGCGTTCCTCAAGTATTTCTCCTGCTCTTTACCACCAGATTCACTCTGACTGTCCCATTCGTCAGGTATTTATCCTGCTGTTCAACCCCTGGATCACTCTGACTGACCCCCATTCCTCAAGTATTTCTCCTGCTGTTCACCCTCTGACTGTCCCATTCCTCAGGTATTTATCCTCCTGTTCATCCCCAGGTTCACCTTGACTGTCCCATTCCTCCGGTATTTCTCCAGCTGTTCACCCCCAGGTTCACTCTCCTCAGCTCTATTGTTGCTGCTGTCGCTACTCTGACAGTAATCCTGTTGCAATACTGTTAGCTTCTCATTTGTGGGAAATGTTTCATTACCTGTTACTCACCTGGCGTGATCGTTATTTTCAGGTATGGTGTTAAACTGATGTCTTGCATTCCCATCATGGATGTATGTAAACGAAACCATGAGGCTGTTCGGTGAAGACTACAGCTGATGTCCTGAATGGCTCAGTTTATGATTATTCCTAAAACAAATTATCTGTAATGATACTCGATAGCATTCCAGCCGACTGTAATTACATACATGAACACAATCATGTGATCACAAATATAACTTTATAAATGAGGCGTCAACCAGGCAGGGGTGACTGCTTCCTGCAATCGCCATTAAGTAAAATGTGCTTTCATTTCTTGGCTGCTTCAGACATACTCCATTCCTTCATGTCAACATACAGAGTGTTGGGAAGCTGCCACGCCATGTTGATCAGTTCATGAGAAGTTTCTATCACATACAGCCTGGCTTGTTGATGTTAAAGTGTTCTTGAACGTGAATGCAGTACCAATTTGTAGATATGAGATATAGATATGGGAGTCCGCAACCGAATGTTCTGCTTTTACACACTATCAAAACTTAAAACAGTTATTGGGAATTGTTCCCCAGTGTGAGTGATCATTCTGACAGGTAGAGGGGCTTAAAGTTCAACTGGAAATGTCTCTGGTTTGATCTTACTTCTTGGGTGAATATTGGTAACCTGAGCCCAGACATTCACATTATGTGACACACTACATCACAAACACTAGAAAGGACATTATTAATCTAGAAGCAATGCAGAAAAAATGTATTAGGATGCTACCTGGACTGGAAGGTTATGAGGAGAGGCTGGATCGACTGGGACCTTTTTCCCTGGAGCATAGAAGCCTGAGGGGTGACCTTACAGAGGTGTATAAAATCATGAGAAACATAGATAAGGGAGACAACCAATGGCTTTTCCCCATGGTAGGGGAGTCTAAAACTAACGGGCATAGGTTTAAGGTGAGGGGGGAGAGATACAAAAGGGTCCAGAGGGGGAAGTTATCCACACAGAGGGTGCTGAGTGTCCACAACGGGCTGCAGAGGGAGTGCTGGAGGCAAGTACTATTTTGTTATTTAAGAGACATTTGAATAGGTACATGGATAGGTATGGAGGGATATGGACCAAACACGGGCAAATGGGACTATTTAATTGTGAAAACTGACAGCATGGACAAGTTAGGCCAAAGGGCTTCTAAGACTTAACACTGCCAAAACAATGCCTCTCTCTTATGGGTGGCATGGGGCTCAGTGATTAGCACTGCTGCCTCTCAGCGCTGGGGACCCGGGTTTGATTCCACCCTCGAGCAACTGTCTGTGTGGAGTTTGCGCATTCTCCCCGTGTCTGCGTGGGATTCCTCCAGGTGCTCTGGTTTCTTTGCACAATCCAAAGATGTGCAGATCAGGTGAATTGGCCGTGCTAAATTGCCCATAGTGTTCGGTGCATTAGTCAGGCGGAAGTATAGGGTAGGGGAATGGGTCTGGGTGGGTTACACTTCAGAGGGTCTGTTTCTATACTGTAGAGAATCTAATTAGCAACCTTGCCTCAAAGGGTTAATGTTTCATTTGGAGAACTGGAGATGAACCTCACACCTTCGTACAATAAAGTGAATCTCTCAGTTTGTCAAGCTTTTTTACCTGCAATCTTCCTTTCGCATGACATGACTCACTTCATTCAGACAGACAAATCAGAGATATTGTAGTCTATGCTAATTGTTACGTGGGAAGTGTTAGTGTGGGCAACTGAAAATGAATCTCTCACTCTTCCAGTGGGAGTGTTGGTATGTACGTGCTATATCTCTTCAGTTTCAATGGTCTGGAATTTGCAGTCATAATGACAGCAAAACCCAGTGTTTTCTGTCATTACCAGCTAGAACTGACAGCAACTCCTGGTGTTCCCAAACACACACAAACTCAGTGAGACCTTGATCTGCCATTGGTTCATTGTGGCAGTTTTCACGGTAGGCTCAAGACAGAAATCAGTAATTTCACATACACTGTAACTTTGTAGGCAGAATTCTCACTGTGACAGCCACTAACATTATTACACCTGGTTAAATGAAGTGAAGTGGTGCTTTTACCTGAATCCTAAATCATAACCACCTCTGAGAAACTAATGTTTAGAAGTGTTGGCTGATTCCACAATCAAAACTAATGTTGGAAATAATCATAGCAATGATGTTTGAGTTTTTACCTTAATTCAATATTATATTAATTTTGCCCTCTGCAAAATGATTATTAAGAATTCTTTTTACTTTCTGGTTTGCTGTCTGTGAGACTTCTTCAATCTGGTTGGCCTACTTTGTTGGTCACTCCATCACTGGGTTGCAGGGACCCTCTTGATTTGGCACAAGAATGAAACAAACAACATAATAGACATACTATGGTTCACTAGACATTAATGGACATCCTTCTCAGAGACAGTGATGGGTGCACTTGACAGAAGAATCCAGGCCAGTACGAACCAAACTGCACGTCTTTCAAGCCGTTTGGTGTGATTCTTGGAAGGATGAATCCCTCTCCAGCCTTTAATCCCCATAGCACTGCATCCTTTACATCCTTTTCCATTTATTCATCTGATTCCCAAACCAACTGACAATTCCAACTGAACCTGTTTCCACCGCCCTTTCCAAAAGTGCATTCCAGATCACAGTAATTTACTGCTTTAAAAATATAAAATCCTCATCTTCTCCCCTTCTGGTTTGTTGCCAGAAATTCTTATATTTTCTTCCATGAACTCACAGTTGAACTCAGAGCCAGACAACACAGAAACAGGCCCTTCAGCCCAACCTGTATATGCTGGCCGGGTTTCCTGAACTGAACCGGTCCCATTTGCATTCTTTTCCATGTACCTGTCTAAATGTCTTTTAAATGTTGTAATTGTACTCGCTTCTACCACTATGTTGTAAGGCTCACTGACCAGCTATCAAGCCCCTCAAAACGTTGTTGTATCGATGCCCACAGTAGGTAGAGGATTAACAGTAGAATCTCAACAGTAAGGAAGAGCTGTTTGTCACTCAGCTTTGTACAGGTGAATGCCACATTTGTAGATGGGAGCAGACTGGATAGGCTCCAATATCCCTGTCATGGTGTGCTTATTCTCGTTTTCTCCCATTCTGAAGGCGTTCACGCTCATTGAAGTATGACACCAAGAAAAACAACTCATTTTTATGTTAAAATAGAGAACATTTGCACTTGTATGTTGTCAGGGCACCCCACAGTCTCCGCAGCCAATGATATGTGGTCACTGCTGTCTGAGCGGTGATGGCCAATTTGGACACAGCATGTTCCTACAAACAGCAAGGAGAAATAACCAGATCATAATTTTTCAGGATTTTCCTGTTCCTTGGATGCTGCCTGACCTGCTGCGCATTTCCAGCAACATATTTTCAGCTCTGATCTCCAGCATCTGCAGTCCTCACCTTTTCCTTTGAGGGATAAATATTGTCCACGGCACATTACACACTGGGATCATTTCTGCTCAGCTGAGAGGGTCATGCCTCAGTGTTAACAAGACATTAGTGACAGAAGCTGAGACTCACCGAGGAACTGGGGACCCATTGTGGGCGGCACGGTGGCACAGTGGTTAGCACTGCTGCCTCACAGCGCCTGAGACCCGAGTTCAATTCCCGACTCAGGCGACTGACTGTGTGGAGTTTGCACGTTCTCCCCGTGTCTGCGTGGGTTTCCTCCGGGTGCTCCGGTTTCCTCCCACAGTCCAAAGATGTGCGGGCCAGGTGAATTGACCATGCTAAATTGCCCATAGTGTTAGGTAAGAGGTAAATGTAGGGGTATGGGTGGGTTGCGCTTCGGCGGGTCGGTGTGGACTTGTTGGGCCGAAGGGCCTGTTTCCACACTGTAACTAACCTAATCTAAACATCTCATCAGTAGGACAGCACCCCTGACAGTGCAGCATTCCCTCAGTGCTGCCTCTGGAATAACAAGCGACATTTAGACTCAAGTCTCGGGGGTGGACTCTGAATCAGATGTGAGAAGGCAACTTACTGAATCACATCTGAGCGCCTGCCTTTATTTCTTATCCCTCGGTGAATCTCTCCCTCTGTTGTTGATCCCTCAGTCTCACCCTCATTCCTCCTCATCCCTTAGTGAGTAACTCTCAGGGAGTGAGTCACTGATGGATAGTGACCGAGTCCCCAGTCCCTCAATGAGTCACTCTCTGGGTCCCCAGTTCCTCAGTGAGTCTCAGCTTCTGTCACTAATGTCTTGTTGGTGATCCTGCAGATGGTTTTCCCTCACCTGCTGAGCCCTTGGTCAGTAGACCATGACCTAAAACCAGTAACGAAGGTTACAGAAACAATCACAATTGTGAGGAGGGACATGTTCGGAGCTTAATTAAAATAGGCCATGTGAGTTGAATAAGAGAGGAGCAGTCACACTGGAGGGAGCATGCTATGGACATACAGATTGTCACAGAGGTAGAAGGGCAAATATTTAGACAAATCGCAAATAATTCAGGGAATACAGCAGTAGGCAATTAAATGTGGAGCTGGACTGCTTAGGGAGGGGGTCATGAGCAGTAACTTTGGGATTATGTGCTTCAAGAAGCTCGGACTCAGTTATTTTTCATTGACTTGGGGATGTGGACCTCACTGGCTGGGCCAGTATTTATTATCCATCTTTAATTGCCCTGACCATCTGCAACAAGCAAACCTGACCATTATCCCTTTTATGTTTAATGGTGTTATTGTTGCTGAATGCCCCAATATCAATCTCCTGGGGTTACTATTGACCACAAACTGAACTGCACTAACCATATGAATACAGTGGCAATAAGAGAATGTCAGGGGCTAGGAATACTGTGGCAAGTAACTCACCTCCTGACTCCCCAAAGCCTGTCCATTATCTACACGGCACAAATTAGGAGTGTGATGGAATACTCCCCACTTGCCTGGAGGGGTGCACCTCCAACAACACTCAAGAAGCTTGACACCATCCAGGATGAAACAGCTCACTTGACTGGCACCACATCCACCACCTTCAACAGTCGGCTCATTAAGTCCACACTGACGTCCACAAAGAACATCCCACCCAGACTCACCCCGTCCTTGTATCCCTTTATTTCCCGTGGATAATCCACGTAGCCTGCACATCACTAACCACTACGGACTATGTAGCATGGCCAATCTACCTAACCTGCACATCTTTGGACTGTGTGTGAGGAAACAGAGCACCCAGAGGAAACCCACGCAGACACACACACAGAATGTTAAAACTCCACATATAGTCACCTGAGCATGGAATTGAACCTAAGTCCCTGGTGCTTTGAGGCAGCAGTGCTAACCACTGAGCCACCATACCGCCTCATGTTTGTGGTTTGAATTACACCTTCCCATCCACGTCCCACTCACCTTTGATACCCTTGTCAAACAGAAATGTCTCTAACACTGTCTTACAAAGATTCAATGATCCCATTGTCACCACCTTCTGGGCTGGAGAGTTCCAAAGTCACTCAACCCTCGAAGAGAAAACAAATCTTCCTCATCCTTGTCCTAAAAGGGGAGGCCTCTAATTTTTTAAACAGTGGGTGAGATCCCAGTTAGATTTGACACAGTTATGGGACAAGAGCAAAACTGTAAACTGGGGAGCAGCCAACTTTTCAGAGCTGAGATGTGATTTGGCAAGAGCAGACTGGAAACAACTTAGTGAAGGTAAATCACTGTCAGGGCAGTGAGAGGAATCTGATGAGGAGGTCAAAACAGTTCAGAACAAATATATTCCAATATAGAAACAGAGCAGGAATGCTACACATCTCCACCACACACCCCCCCCACCCCGCCTCCATCCCCGTACCAAGATGTTAAAGAGCTCACGGGATTGGATAAGGCTTAACAATGTGAAGCTAAAAGCAGATGCCAGAAACACAACACTGTAGAAAACTTAGAGGAAGTGCAGGAGTGAAATTAAAAGGGGAATATTGCAAAGCAAGGAGAGAACATGAAAATAAATTGGCCTAGTAAAATCAAAGATAAAAGGGATATTTTTAAAATATGCAAAGAGCAGACGAATGACTAAGATAATAAGTAGGGCCAATCAGAGACCAAAAAGATGGAAGATGTGATTAACAAGACAAGAAGGCACTGAGTAGAGAGTATACACTCAGTATTCATCCAACATTATTACAATTACCTAGCTTTTCCTTGAGACTTTTCTATGCCTGGATGATGCTCTGCAACTACAAAGCTGAAAAAAAAATCAAACTTCCATCAGCTGAGGAGGCTACAGACCAACCCACATTTAAAACTCTGCTTACATTTTGACAATTGTGACAAATTTCAGCACAGCATCGGAGACAATCCACAACACCAACGGCGTTCTGAATAAAACAACTCCCAGTGTTCTAAAAGGTCAGTTCAATTTGACCATCGCCCATCTTCCAAAGTCAATGGATCCTTTAAAATAATTCCACGGTCTGGATAGAGATCTGCACCTTCACCAAACAGTAATCAGTTATTCTGGATCAGTGGTGCTGGAAGAGCACAGCAGTTCAGGCAACATCCTAAGTGCAGCTGCTCTTCCAGCACCACTGATCCAGAATCTGGTTTCCAGCATCTGCATTGTTTTTACCTCAGTAAGCAGTTATTCCCTGGGCTGGAAGTGTGTGCCAGGAATTCCTCCATTAGGTTTTAGTTGTTTTGTTCACAGATTAATAGAGGCAAAAAAAAACTTCACTCACCTTCACTGGCATGGGCAATGGCTACTTTGCATTTAATTTCATGTATGTGTCTCTGCAGAATTTGAGATGGAAACTCTTGAAATATCACATGGGTTTAACAATAATGAGGGTGAAAATATTAAGGTGATTTGTATCTCTGAAAGTAAATAAGCCACCAGGTCCAGATTAAGTATGGGTGGAGGTGGTGGCATTGTGGTAATGTCACTGGGCCAGTAATCCAGAAGGCTACGCTATCGCCCTGGGCATATGGGGACAAATCCCACCAAGGTGGCTGCTGATATTGAAATTCAGTTATTAAATCTAGTTTCAATGGTGGTGACCGTGAAAATAGCACGGATTGCTGCAAAAGTCCATCTGGTTCACTGATGGCCTTCAGGGAAGGATATCTGCCACCCATACCTGGTCTTGGAAACACACAGCTTTGTGGTTGAGCCTTAGCTGCCTTCTGAGGTGAGCCATTCAACTCAAGGGCAATTAGGGATGGGCAACAATGTTGGTTCTGGCCGAAAATTCACACCCCATATAAGCAATCAGGTCATTAACTCTCGTGATAAATGAGCAGAACTCCAAAGTACTAATGGACGTATCAAAATTTTAGTTTCAACATTTTTTTTTATAAAAGTGGATTGCTATAGCCAAACAATGACTGTGGATATAAGTTCAGTGACCGGCAGAGTTCTGGGCTGATACACGGAATATCAAATCTCTACACGGAAACTTCAAAGAGAAAGACTAACAAGGACGAGATTGAAGGAGACTGACAACCCTGACACCACTAGGCAGGAAGCTATCTCTTGTAGACAAGATTTGGAGGTGCAGGTGTTGGACTGGGGTGCACAAAGTTAAAAATTGCACCCAATCAGGTTATAGTCCGACAGGTTTATTTGGAAGCACCTTCACGACCTGATGAACCACCTGATGAAAGGGCAGTGCCAGGAAAGCTAGTCCTTCCAAATAAACCTGTTGGACTTTAACCTGATGTTGAGTGATTTTTAATCTTGTAGGCATGTTTGTGTTTTATCTTTCTGGGGGCATACAAACAAAGAGGTTAAAAACTGTCAGCAACTGCAGGTCTGTAACTCCTGTGTGTTAGTAGCCAAATGTAATAGTATTTGTATGAGTGTGCAATGAAGATTGCACCTTCTTAGCACAATAGTACCATTAAACCCCTCTGCATTTCAGGTTAAAAAAAGTAAATCAATTCTTATGCTGAGTCCTGCAAGTCAGCCATCGTCAAAAGGAACCAGAAATAATCTTTATCAACTTGAGAAGCCAAGAATCTCAATGTCAATGCTATTATTACCATCCAAGATAACAGTTGAAATGTCTGCCATCCACGCTTCAGAAATGACTCAACAACTGACGTTTTATTAATTTCTGACTTCTATTGGATTCGCGTCTTGTTCTTAACCTTCTTGCATATGTGTTGTGTTGTTATTTCTGCTCTCGTTTAGTAACTGGTGACTGCATAATTGCTTGTGTAGAATAATATGGATTAGTTAGGGACTGTCATCCTAAACATCTAAGGGAACATCAAGCCTGACTAACTTGATGGATTTTCTGAAGAGGTAACAAAGCGTGTCAATGAAAGTAGCCTCACGTAGAACACATGGATTTGACTAGATTAACATGGATTACAATGAGGTCCCAAATGGAAAACTGGTTAGAAAAATAAAAGTCTGGGGAAAGAGCCAACTTAAATCTAAAATTGTCTCAGCCACAGGCAGAAAATGTAATGGTCTGTTTCCAATAGGGCTTCCTAGCACTCGGTAGTGGATCTCTTATTTATGATATATATGAATGATTTTGACTTAAATGTAGGGTGGATGAATAAGAAGAAAATTAGCTAAACGGTTGATAGCAAAGAAGAAAGCTATAGTTTGGAGAAAATATCAATGGACTAGTTTCTTGGGACTAATTACTCTATTTGTGAGATAACGTAAAGGAATAGTCATTTATTGGCAGGCTATTTTGATTTGGGAAGAGGAAAAAAGGAACCTTGGAGGGTATATGTAAGGATCTATGAATGTAGCAGGATAAATAAATATGGTGGATTAGAATACATATGGGATATTTTCTTCTATTAGTCAGGCCCCAAGTTATAAGAGCAACGAGCTTAGGCAACAGTTGTATAGAACACCAATTAGGCCATAACTAGAATACTATACATTTTTTATTCATTTATTAGATGTGAGTATTGCTGGCTAGATTATTACTAATCCCAAATTGTCCAGAGGGCAGTCAAGAGTCAACAATATTGCTGTGGCTCTAGAGTCACATGTAACCCAGAGCAAGTGAGGATGACATTCCTGCCTCTTCTTAGATAAAACACTAAATAAAATACTAGTTAAGCCACAACTAGAATATTGACAGTTACAGTACGGGCAGGATTTGATTACACTGGGGAGGGTGCAGAGGTAATTTTGAAGGATTTGGAAGTTCAAGCTATCAAGTAAGATTGGATAGGCTACATTTTGTAGGGGGCTGCAGGGCGATTTTATTGAAGTATATTAAATTAGAAGGGTTCTAAATTAAGTAAATAGAAAAGATCAAAATTCCCTCTTCTGGGCAAACCTCTGAGGTTCATTCACAGCAGCACCTTCTGGATTGAGAACAGCATCAGCACACGCCAATCCCGGGTGCTGACCCTCAGAGAGCACAGTTTACAGGCAACATTGGGGAGGACCTCTGTATGTTCACAGAGCGGTGTTACAGCGAAGGATTAGAACCCTAAGGCTTTTATAGACATTTTAACTTTTATTATGTATTTATTACTGAAAAGAGGGCTACTACATTTAAAAAAAACTGAATAGTTAAATCCAGTGACTGTTCAGACTGAGTAATGCCCCTGGAATGTCCTGCCTGTAAAGTGTCAAGAAATATCGAACAGGGAAAGATAACAAAAGATAATGAGAGGCTGAGTATGCCCTCGCACCCCTCCCCCCCACTCCTCCGCCAGACTTATCTGTTTTACCGTTCAGTAATGTACAGAAACAGGTTTAAAATCAACTACAACACAACTGTCAATGTTATCTAGTGTATGGACAAGAGGTCACAGCTTCAACGGCAGCCATTTTAAACACCCCTACACTGCAGATAAAACAAACTCTGTCTAATACCGAAAGGAAACAGACCAATAGAATTTCAACCAACCTCTAAACCAAGAATTTCAAAATCAATTGTCAATGTTAAAGCTAATGTTATCTTTCAGCAAAAGCTGCAACACCTCTGCATCTGCTCAGCATGGATTCATGTTGAATTTTTTATTTAAGTTTTGCGATTAACTTCTTATTTTTGATCTGCGCATATGTACATTGTGCTACTCTTCCTTCTCACATTTATAAATTAATAACCTCGCTTGTTCATAGAGAAGGCCTGACTAAATAGGCTCTTTTTGAAACATAACTTCATCTGCCTGGGTGAAAGGTATCCACAATGGAAGGGATGCTTTTCAGATTAATCATGTGACCATTGGAGGAGGTGGATTAATAAAGCAGTGGAGTCCGGTTCATCTCTCCTGGGTAACCCACCGGGAAACGTAATGAATTGGTGACCATCTCCCGAAAGTCAAATCAAGGAGATCTGAAACAAGGAAGTTTTGGGGAGACTCATCAGGTTTGGGAGTATCTGTGCTGAGAGAAAGTTAATGTTTTGAGTCTGATGTGAATCCTATTTCGCTCTCCACAGATGAAGCCCAAACTCAGCTAAAACTAAATCAAACTGGAAAGAAAAATCTCAACTGAGAGAACTAGCCACTCCCCTGCCTTTGTTTTCAAGTACAGAGGAACCTCAATTATTTGGCATTCGATTATCTGAATTTCAGATTATCCAGACAAGACCGCAAGGTCCTGATGCTTGGCTAAACTGTGTTATTCGGCATTCAAATATTCAAACATTTGATTATGCGAACAAAATACTCCCCGCCCGAGGCTGTTGGATAATCAAGGTTACTCTGTAGATATTTCCAGACACATCAGAACCTCTGCCTTTACAACCCCTGTTGGAGAAAATATCAAAGTCAATATAACCTTGTGAAGGGGCAGCATTATCACAACACTGAGACTTCATATTTGGATTCACATAGGGAGAGGATTCAGGGGTGAAACTGTTCTTTGCTAGTGGCATGAAAGGTGTTCTTTAACCAGTGGGAAACTGGTGGCTGGTTATATCTCATCCCTTACTTCTGGATTGTCTTTCATTATCCCAAATGAATTTTACATACTTACTTGTCACTTGTTCCCCTTTCCCCATTTCGTTTGGGTTAAGGACCTAGGATTGGTGGGTGCTCAATGCTGCCATTTGTGGTAAAGTGTTTAACCCCTTTAAATTTCACCCAAAGGTGTGTTCCAATTGGTGTGCAGGATGATAGAGTCTAGAACAAGGGAAAAATGATAGAATCCAGTTCAAGGGAAATGCAGAATCTTAGAACTAAAACCAGGTCCTTTGGAGGCAGAGAAAGGGCTTCTAGTCAGAAAGGATAGGGGAGATCTGGAACTCTGCCTCCAAAAAAAATGTTGCTGCTGAGGCTTCATTGAACATTTCAAAATTGAGATTGATAGTTTTTTTTGTAGTAGAACAGAATTTTATCCTTTACAGAACTGTGGCGGGTAGATGGAGTTAAGATACAGATCAGCCATGATCCAACTCAACAGAGTTTAAGGGGATTGAATTGTAATTTGTCTTTTTCCAATAAATATTGGCCAAGAAACCAGAGAGAGCTCCCTAATCTTTGTAAAAGTGCAACAGGATCTTTAACATTCAGCTGAAAGACAGTTTGTTACGGAAACACTCGACTGAAAGAGGCTGTTATTTCGGTGTTACTACTTGTTGAGTTAATGTTCCATGACTGTTTCTGTGCTGTCAGGTACTGCACTGTAACATGAGATAGGCGCAGTTTTGTGAGGCTCCATCCCATCCCCATACATGGCCAGTCTTGTCTAAGTGGTCAGAGAATGGAAGGAATGGGTTCCAATCCCAGCCTGGACCATGTCTGAAAGACGGCATGTCCAACTTATCCAATGGTGCCATGTTCCTTCAGGACTGCAGTAAGCAACAGCCTGAATTAACAACCAACTTATTCCAAAAACCTGGGTCTCGAACCCCCAACTTTCGAACTCCAGGGTGCACCCTGCTGAGCCAGTCTTTTCGAACCTGAGGAAGGGTCAAAGAAGATGTAAAATTGGATAAAGCCAGCAAATGATACAATGGAAAATGATTTATGTGAGCAAACAATCAGGATTTGCAAAGAATCTAAGTAAACCTGCTTAAGTTTGAAAGGCTAACTCTCCACCAATGGGAGATTGTAGAATTCATCTTAAACGGGATATGTGTGGTAATGATTCCCTGTCATTGTTACACATCTATTGTGCACTATAATTAGTGCAAAGATGTTGGGTGTTGTGTTCCAGAGATCCCTTTGTCTTTTACCTTCCTAAATTTAAATGCTGCATCTCATTCCGAGACAGCTCTTATTGTCAAAGACTCTGAAGCTCAGGGTGGAATTTCAAATGTCTCTTCTTCCTTCCCCCCCTTTGTTTGGAAAGCGGATCTAATCAATCTCACTTTGTATACGCTAGTTAACATGTCAAGCAGGTTCTGCCTGTTGAAAGACAATGGCATTGATTAAAGACAATTGCCTCACATTGTAACCTTTTCTATCACCCGGTGAGCAGAAATAATGTTGTATGAAGACTTTGGTGTCCTAAAGATTTGAGGCCTTCCTCTATGCGGACCTAATCCGTTGTTGCCTCTCCTCCATTATGCAGCCGTTCTGTCTGTGGCTGTCTCTCCCCGATCCAAAATGGTTTCCTCTCCCATAGCTGCCTCTCCAGAGGAAACCAGGATTCTCTCTTTATTCCAGCAAGGGTCTGCTGACACCCAGTTTCGCTGGCAACTGTGCACGGGCACAATTTGAGAGACTCCGTGACATCGTGCGGTATTCCAATAGCGGTGTAGGCAAAGGGAACTGCGGATGAAAGAATTGGAGGAGTTCTGGGGAGAATGTGAAGGAGGGGAGGGAACAAGTGATGAGACAGAGTGAGGGAGAAAGGAGCGAGAGGGTGAAGTGATTGGGGAGAGTGAGGAGTGATCAAGGAGAGTGAGGGAGGGAGGAGTGATCAGGGAGAGTGAGGGAGGGAGGAGTGATCAGAGAGAGTGAGGGAGGGAGGAGTGATCAAGGAGAGTGAGGGAAGGAGGAGTGATCTGAGAGAGGGAGGAGTGATCAAGGAGAGTAAGGGAAGGAGGAGTGATCAGGGAGAGTGAGGGAGGGAGGAGTGATCAAGGAGAGTGAGGGAAGGAGGAGTGATCAGGGAGAGTGAGGGAGGGAGGAGTGATTGAGGAGCGTGAGGGAGGGAGGAGAAATCAGAGAGAGTGAGGGAGGGAGGAGTGATGGGGTGAGGGAGGGAGGATTGATTGAGGAGCGTGAGGGAAGGAAGAGTGATCAGGGAGAGTGAGGGAGGGAGGAGTGATCAAAGAGAGTGAGGGAAGGAGGAGTGATCAGGGAGAGTGAGGGAGGGAGGAGTGATCAAGGAGAGTGAAGGAGGGAGAAGTGATGTGGAGCATGAGGGAGGGAGGAGTGAGGCAGTGAGGGAGCCAATGAGTAGCTGGGAGGATTTATGTTTGATGAATAAATCTGGAATATATCGCTAGTCCCAGCTGTTGTATAAACCTTCACCAGTAAAGGTTTCATCACTGTCTTTTAGGCAAGGAAATTGACCTCCTTTACTTGATTTGGCCTATGTGTGATTCCAGACCCACAGCAATGTGGTTTACACTTAACTGCACCCACAAATTATCCTAGCACGCTACTCAGTTCAAAGACAATTAAGAATGGACAACAATTTTTTGTGGAAGGGTTGTCTGACCTGAAATGTTAACTCTGATTTCTCTTCATAGACCTGCATAGACTATGGAGCGATGTTCTGACCTGCTGACCTTTTCCAGCAACTTGTTTTTTGTAACAATTCATGTGATGAGGGCCAGCATTTATTGCCCACCCTTAATTGCCCAGGGGGCAGTTAAGAGTCAACTACATTGCTGTGGGTCTGGAGTCATTTGTAGGCCAGATGAGGCAAGATAGCAGTTTCCTTTCCTAGGAGACATTAGCGAACTACATGGGTTTTTCCAACCATTGACATTGGATGCATGGTCATCATTAAACTCTGAACTCCAGAAGAGATTGAATTAAGTTCCCATTCCATCGTCTGCTGCAGTAAGATTTGAACCTGAGTCCCAGAACACCACCTGGCCATCATCTCCCCCAAGATGGCACTGCCAGCAATACTCATGTCCATGAAAGACCAAAATGTCCTCCTCATTCATCAGCCCTATCCTGTACACTCTACACCAGCTCCCAGTCCTCCAAAACAACTAATGTAAAATACTAGTTTCCAGCTCCATCCCATTCAAAGTGTGTAATGTCCCAGAAGCTCTGAACCTTCAGCCCTTCAATTCTAGCATTCTGTTCCACAACCCCATGTCCCATTATGGGTCACCATCAATGCTCCCTGTAAGCTGCTAGCTGTTGGGAAGGTCTGCACACGTTGATCACCAGCTCTGACACATCTGCAGAGTGGACTCAATGGGCCGAATGGCCTTGCTTCCACTCCTATGTCTGATGGTCTATGGTCTTGTGAACTTGCACATGCACAGACCACTGCCGCACATGCAGCCCTGCCCAGTGGGTACAATGTCCACCATTAGTGATACAGCTTCCAACCACACGGACTCTTTTCTGGTCTTCTTTTCGAACAGCCACCCCTTCTCCATAGCTATAAGTTTAAAATCCTGCCCACCAGCCATGTTCTTCAGAACATCGCTCCACGGTCTGTTCCTTTTCCTTCATTCTACCTGCACCTTGGTGAAAAAAGCAAGAAGGAACTCAATGTTTCTCGAATGACTTGCTTCACCTTGAGATTTACCAGGATTCGACCTGGATTGCAAGATTCAAGTTGTATGGAGAAGTTGGAAAGGCGGAGAATGTTTTCCTCTGGAGTGTAGGAGACTGAAGGGTGACCTTATAGAGTCATGGGGGGGCATTGTTAAGTTGGATAGCCATCAACATAGGGCGGCACGGTGGCACAGTGGTTAGTACTGCTGCCTCACAGCGCCAGGATCCTGGGTTCAATTCCCGCCTCAGGTGACTGACTGTGTGGAGTTTGCACGTTCTCCCCGTGTCTGCGTGGGTTTCCTCCGGGTGCTCTGGTTTCCTCCCACAGTCCAAAGATGTGTGGGTCAGGTGAATTGGCCATGCTAAATTGCCTGTAGTGTTAGGTAAGGGGTATATGTAGGGGTATGGGTGGGTTGCGCTTCGTTGGATTGGTGTGGACTTGTTGGGCCGAAGGGCCTGTTTCCACACTGTAAGTAATCTAATCTAAAAAAAAACTTTTACCCATGGTAGGAGAGTAAACCTAGAGGGCATTGGTTTAAGGTGAGAGGAGAAGACAGGGACAATATTTTTCACAAGAGGTGAGTGTCTGGAATGGGAATGGGCTGCCAGAGGTATGGTGGAAATGAGTACAATTTTGTCATTTAAGAATCATGTGGACAGCACATGGTTGAGATGAGTATGGGGGGGATATGGATCAAACGCAAGCAAATGGGACTAGTTTAACTGTGAAAACTGGGCAGCATGAACAAGTTGGGCTGAAGGGCCTGTTTCCACGCTGTAAACCTCTATCACTGTATATGCCAACACACCTTATAAGCAGCAAAATACTTTGAAAACGTGATCACCATCATGATGGAGGTTGACAAGTTGCACAACAGCCCGCAAACAACAATGAGATAAACAACCAGTTCATCTGTTTCTCAGCGATAATGCTTGAGGTTAAGCATTGGTTAAAAAAAAGGACTTGTTTGGAAACGCATGAACTCAGTAGTGGGCGTGGCTTCTGGAAAGGCTTGGGTGGGGAGGGATCAGGGAATGCTGGGAAGAGACAGGAGAGGGCTGGGGCAACAGGTTTTACATTGACAGCAGGAACCACCCAAAGGAGGCATCGTTCCCCACCAGAGGTGGTGAAAGAAAGCAGCCCACTCACTCCAATCTGCTTTCCACTGCTGGCCAGTGGAGGAGACACCATGAGGTCTCTCATTGCTGCTAAATCTGACAATTAAAGGCCTCGAAAAGCTGTTATGAGGCCTCTGGCCTAATTACCCTCGATTGTGGAGAACAGTTTGGAAGGTGGGTGGAATTTTATGTTCTCCCTCTGCAAAAAAGGAACAGATTGGTGGGGTTTGGTGAGGCTGCAAAATCAATCCACAGGCTTTGCGATCGGCCAATGAACCTGGAACCCTCCGACACAGAGAACGGGCTAGCACTTCAGCTGAGGCTTACACTTGCCTACTTTTCTGTTGCTGAATCCAATTCCAGGCAAGTGAGCGCGCTACCTGTTGACAGACAGAGGGACAGACAAGCAGGCCTTCATTAAAATTCCTCTCACACTTGTCATTCTTGGCTTGACTGTTCGGAGATACTCTGGGGAACTGCGCTGTGGTCAGAAACCTATGTTTGTTGCCAAGTCTTAGTATGAGTTTATCAATCCCAGAAGGCAGTCTTTAATGTGTTCTTTATTGCTGGCTGCTGCTGTCGGAGTGGCAGTGACTGAGGCTGACTTTGAACAGCACACAAGGTAGCTGAGAGGGTTTTGGAGGTGTAAATCTAGCTGGGAGTGTGAGGGACAAGGCAGATGGGCTAGGATATCAGACAGTCACTGGATCTGTCCATGGCTGCTGTCCATCGAAGGGGCCTGTTTAGACATGGAGCTTTTCTTATTTCGCTGCAGTCAGGTAAATATATTCCTGATCAACCTTGAGCTGAAGTCATCCTTTTCTTTATCTAAGGAATGATTAGAGATAGGCTGGAGTCAGTGTCAGTGTAATGGACCAGTCTGTTCACAGCACACCTGACTGCAAACAAGGTGGGACAGTCTTATACTAATAAATATTCAGGTATTAGCATCTCCATTACTTCCCGTACATCTCCTACCTACGTTCTGGATTACTATTACTCTCCAAGTTTGTTATTAGTCTACTGCTTTCCTCCATTGTGATTTGGAGGAGCCGGTGTTGGATTTGTGTTAGCAAAGTTAAAAATCACCCAACACCAGGTTATAGTCCAATTGGTTTATTTAGAAACACGAGCTTTCGGAGCGCTGCTTAAACTACCTGATGAAGAAAGCTCATGCTTCCAAATAAACCTGTTGGACTATAACCTGGTGTTGGGTGATTTTTAACTTTGAGACCATGGGTGCAAACAGGAAGGCAGATTACTACCTCAATGGAATTAATTTAGGTAAAGGGGCAGTACAGAGAGATCTGGGTGTTCTTGTTCACCAGTCAATGAAGGTAAGCATGCAGGTACTGCAGGTAGTGAAGAAGGCTAATAGCATGCTGGCCTTCATAACAAGAGGATGAAAGATTCATCTTTCCTGATGAAGGGCTTATGCTCGAAACGTCGAATTCTCTATTCCTGAGATGCTGCCTGGCCTGCTGTGCTTTAACCAGCAACACATTTGCAGCTGTGATCTCCAGCATCTGCAGACCTCATTTTTTACTTCATAACAAGAGGAATTGAGTACAGAAGCAAAGAGGTGCTTCTGCAGCTGTACAGGGCCCTGGTGAGACCACACCTGGAGTACTGTGTGCAGTTCTGGTCTCCAAATTTGAGGAAAGACATTCTGGCTATTGAGGGAGTGCAGCGTAGGTTCACGAGGTCAATTCCTGGAATGGAGGGGTTACCTTACACTGAAAGAGTGATGCGACTGGGCTTGTATACCCTTGAGTTTAGAAGACTGAGAGGGGATCTGATTGAGACATATAAGATTATGAAAGGATTGGACACACTGGCAGCAGGAAATATGTTTCCGCTGATGGGTGAGTGCCGAACCAGAGGACACAGCTTAAAAATAAAGGGTAGACCATTTAGGACAGAGATGAGGAGAAACTTCTTCACCCAGAGAGTGGTGGCTGTGTGGAATGCTCTGCCCCAGAGGGCAGTGGAGGCCCAGTCTCTGGATTCATTTGAGAAGAGGTTGGATAGAGCTCTCAAGGATAGTGGAATCAAGGGTTATGGAGATAAGGCAGGAAACAGATACTGATTAGGAATGATCAGCCATGATCACATTGAATGGTAGTACAGGCTTGAAGGGCTGAATGGCCTACTCCTGCACCTATTGTCTATGGTCTATTGTTGCTGGATAGGCACAGCATGTCAGGCAGCATCCGAGGAGCAGGAGAATCGATGTTTCAGACATAAGCCCTTCATCAGGAATGAGGCTTGTGGGTCAGAGCTGAGAGATAAACGAGAAAGGTAGAGGTTTCGGGAAAGGTAGCTGGGAAAGCGATAGGGGGATGAAGGTGAGGGAGAAGGTGGTAGGTCAGAGGGGGGAATGATTGTCAGGTCTGGAGGGCGGTGCCAAGTTGGAGGCTTGGGGCCGGGATAATGTGGGGGGAGGGGGAATGAGGAAGTTGTTGAAATCCACATTTATCCCATGCGGTTGCAGGGTCCCAAGGTGGAATATGAGGCATTCCTCTTCCAGGTGTTCGGTGGTAATGGTTTGGTGGTGGAGGAGGCCCAGGACCTGCGTGTCCTTGATGGAGCGGGAGTGGGGGGGGAGGGGAGTTGAAGTGTTCAGCCGTGAGACGCTGGGACTTGTGGGTGCATGTGTCCCAGAGATGTTCTCTGAAACGAGATTCCGCTTTGGGACCCTGCAACCGCACGGGATACATGTGGATTTCAACAGCTTCCTCATTCCCCCTCCCCCCTCATTATTCCAGTTCCAAACCTCCAACTTGGCACCGCCCTCCAGACCTGACAATCACTCCCCCCTCTGACCTACCACCTTCTCCCTCACCTTCATCCCCCTATCGCTTTCCCAGCTACCTTTCCCAAAACCCCAACCCTTCCCATTTATCTCTCAGCTCTGACCCACAAACCTCATTCCTGATGAAGGGCTTATGCCCGAAACATCGATTCTCCTGCTCCTGGGACGCTGCCTGACCTGCTGCGCTTTTCCAGCACCACACTCTCAACTCTGATCTCCAGCATCTGCAGTCCTCACTTTCCCCTACCAGATTTTTAACTTCCTCTGTTACCTCTGCTTTGCGTTACTGGCCTTTAAGTAAGCTTCCTGCGAACCCTGTCTAATTTTCTATTTTGCTCCGTGTATTTGTATTGGCCCTCACTGACTCATTTTTATTCTTCTATTCTTTTAATTAGTCTGCCTTACTGTTCTCTGTCACTTTTTGAGGTAGTTTTTTTTCTCTCCATCACTCTGCATCTTGGCTCATGTTACTTTCCATGATCACTCTCCTTAAAATATTTGCTGTTGTGATGTGAATGGCGTTGGCATCTCATTTGTCATTGACAACCTCCTGTTGTACTGAGGGCATTGAAAAAACTCTGTAACGTAGGGCTGGAGTCACATATCAGTCTGACTCTGTGGGCATATTGTAGGTAGATTTCCTTTCTGAGGGGCATTTTAATCCTGTTTGGTTTCTGGTAGGTTTTCATAGTTTATTGCTGACATAATCCACAAGTGACGAGTTTTGTTAAACTCATTTCCATCAATCAGACTGTTCATGGTGTACTATAATCTAAAGGTTACCTTAGTTTCTCACTGTAAAACATGGCATCTATTATTCCACTTGTTACTCTCTTACTCACTGTGTTAATGTGTTACTGATACTTTTCTCTAATATTATTCACAGTTGCTACGTTACTCCCTGCACCACCCTCCCCTACTATCCTCAGCGATGGCTGTGAAATAGTTAAACTAGGTTTCTGCTGAACTCTAGATCTTTAACAGATTCTCAATTTGTTAAACGCATCGATTGGCATCTTTGATGCTGCACCTGTTGGGATATGTAACAGAAGGTTAGGAAACTGCTTTGATGTTTTTCCAGCCAAAGCTGAGAGACTCCCAAACGCCACAGATTGTCTGCAGTTTCACCTGAGGGATATCATCAGGCTACCTAAAGGCAGAACAGAATGTAGCGCATTGCTCAACAATGAGAGGCCAGAAATATAGGGCTGGCAGCCTTTAGCTCCATGATATGCTGGTTTGCGCCACGGCGGTCAATTCTGTTTAAAGCAGCATGGCTCAGGACAGTCAATCTAGTGACGCAGTCTCTTGTATTTGTCACAGAGGAAGGCAGTGGGCTGAGAAGGTGCAGGAACGTAAGTAGATCACCTCTACTCCCATAGTTAATGTCTTGGTGTGATCGCTGAAGGATGCATACCGTGGTCCTCTTAGCTCACGGCAATTCTCTTGAAGTTATCAGGTTGAGAAAATCACGTCAATTGTAGAGCTTCCTCTTCTGGAACGCACTGGAATTTGGGCTAGACATGCCCAGCCAAGATACACAAGCTGACAAAGGCAGCTTAGAGGGTACAGGTGCCTAGTTCCTTCAAAATGGCATCACGGGTAGACAGGGTGGTGAGGAAGATGTTTGGCACGCTCGCCCTTCATTAGTAGGAGCTTTGTGCAGAGGGGTTGGGACGCCGTGTTGCAGTTGTACAGGATGTTGGTGAGGCCAATTCTGGTGTACTGTGTACAGTTCTGGTCACCCTGCTATAGGATGTTATTAAACTAGAAAGGATGCTACTGGGACTGGAGGGTTTTAGTTAGAAGGAGAGGCTGGGTCTTTTTTCGCTGGAGTGCAGGAGGCTGAAGGGTGACCTTATAGAGGTTTATAAAATCATGAGAGGCATGGTTAAGGTGAATAGCAAAGGTCTGTTCCCTGGGGTTAGGGAGTTTAAAACTGGAGGGCATAATTTTAAGGTGAAAGGGAAATTATTTAAAAGGGACCTGAAGAGCAACATTTTCACATATTTCATTTTCATTTGGAATGAACTGCCAGAGGAAGTGGTAGATGCAGGTACAGTGACAACATTTAAAAGACATTTGGACTGGTAAATGAATACAAAAGATTTGGAGGGATAGGGGCCAAATGCAGGCAAATGGGAAAAGTTAAGTCCGGAAAACCTGGTCAGCATGGACATGTTGGGCTGAAGGGTCTGCTTCTGTGCTGTATGATTTTATAACGTGGGTAAATTCTGCTGAACAGGGAGATATCTCGACAGTTGTTGCAATCTCCGTTGTCACCCATATTTTTATACAGGGGCACAATCCCTCGTCAGCAGAAATAGCCTGTGTGGATGCTACAGGAGAGCCAATTTCTTGTGCCTTTAAGATCAGGCGGAATAGAATCAATATCACAGCCGTGTAAATGCAATTCTGTCTTTGTTGATGAATCCAGCAGATCAATGGGTTGTGTCTTGTGGTGGTGATCAGAGTTAGCATGCTTTCTGCTTTTGTATACTGGTTTGCTTCTGATTTTCAGCAGTGGCTCACAGCAATGTGAACCATCGAGTCAAAGGTGGAAATATCTTGCTCAATCCTCAGCCTTTCCATTCACAAGTTCTCAGCTGAACCTCCTCATAGCAACACCCAGGTTCTGACTCCCATGCTAAAGCTTCAGAGGAACTCCAAGTAAGTTGGTTGCTGGTGAGCTGGTGAACTAGCACGTAGACCTGCCCTGCTAATCATGAGCCAAACTTGCTGCTGTGGGCAAAATACTTCACTGTATTACTTATACATTGGGAGAGTTGAAAGCCAAGATATGGTGACAGAAAATCTGAGGTAGACCCCAAAGACGGACAGCAATGTAAGTATACCATCTTTTGGTCAATTCCAATCTGGTGCTGAAAGCAGTGCCTTGCATTTTGTGGAACTCAAACATGTGGACCTTAATTTGTCTCCAAATATTTTGTCCAATGCAGTTTGAATTTGGTAGAATTTATATTTAGATTTGGATTACTTACAGTGTGGAAACAGGCCCTGTTTGAAACAGTCCACACCAACCCTCCGAAGAGCAACCCACCCAGACCCATTCCCCTACATTTACCCCTTCACCTGACACTGCGGGCAATTTAGCGTGGCCAATTCACCTAACCTATACATCTTTGGACTGTGGGAGGAAACCGGAGCACCCGGAGGAAGCCCACGCAGACACGGGGAGAATGTGCAAACTCCACACAGACAGTTGCCTGAGGCAGGAATTGAACCCGGGTCTCTGGTGCTGTGAGACAGCAGTGCTAACCACTGTGCCACCGTTCTGTGGCAGAGCGGTACAAGTGACAAGTGTTGAGCCCAGATCCGCTTGGCATGTAGAACTTGCGCTGCAGACCGGCTCTGACTGTTCAAGGAACCGATCGAACCTGACTGCCCACCTCAGGTCGGACGGCCCCCAGGTAAAGGTGCTGACCCACACTGTCCATCTGCCTCATCAGGTACCTGGGAAGTAGACCCTTGGCACAGCAAATGGATGGAATCTGTCACATCAGGCCAACAAACAAGACGAACAAAGAAAGATGCCAAGTCTTCAACTGGCCAGCACATCAGGACCACATTATCACTACAGTGTGGAAGCAGGCCATTCGGCATATTGACTCCACACTGACCTTGCAAATAGCATCCCACCCAAACCCACCTCCCTTCCCCACCCCTCTAATCCTGCATTTCCCATGGCTAAGCCACCAAACCTGCACATTGCTGGACAGACGCTGCACCTAAAATAAAATGGATGACCTTCCTGCCTACCCTGAATCTGGCCCCAGTAAATCTGCTGGTTCATCAGCCCCCCCCTCACCATTTTGATGATACAATTAATGGGCAACTGAGCTTTTTAACAAGCCAGTTGACATGGTTATAACACAATACAATTAGCAAGGGCACGTGTATGGGAGGGGGCAGACTCTTTGTACAAGTAATTAGAAAGTGGATGAGATGGTGGCAGGGCTAGCCAGTGCACATTGGGGTCATCCTTCCCCCTAAGATGTTACCCCTGGCTTTGTTCCTTCACA
Source organism: Hemiscyllium ocellatum (assembly GCF_020745735.1). NCBI lineage: Eukaryota > Metazoa > Chordata > Chondrichthyes > Orectolobiformes > Hemiscylliidae > Hemiscyllium > Hemiscyllium ocellatum. The sequence continues at coordinate 66,323,690 of NC_083414.1, forward strand.
CCTGCCCTTCAAAACCCATTCCACACCCCAGGCTCCCAATCCTTTCCCCGGATGTCACTGGATTTTATGGAACACTTACAGTGCACAAAGGGACGATTTGGCCCATCAAGACCCTACTGACCCTCTAAAGAGCATCCCGCCCAACCTCCATAGCCCTATGTTTACCATGAATGATCCATCCTGGACACAACAGGACAGTTTAGCATTGTCAGTTCACCTAACCTGCACATCTTTGGTTTGTGGGAGGAAACCAGAGCACCCGGAGGAAACCCACACAGACGCATGGAGAATGTGCAAACTCCACACAGGCTGTCACCTGAGGCTAGAATCGAACCCAGATTCCTGGAGCTATGAGGCAGCAGTGCTAACCACTGAACTACCGTGTCACCCACAACGTGCCAAGAACTGACAGATTATTTACAACTGTTCGGTAACATCTGCTAGACAGCTGTGACCAACACAGAGCCTGAGAAACCAAATATTGACGGAGCTTTCTAACAGGAGCCGAGACTCATCAAGAGCAGAGCACCAGAATAAACCTGTTTAAACATTCATCTAGCAGAGAAATGTTCAGAGGAAATACAGCAGTGAGGAATCTGCCAATCTTGATTACAGAACCCCAAACAATTGGTTCCGAAGACGTTCTCTCTAGCCATCTGTCAACTCAAACTGGACCAGTTCATCGCATGAGCATCTATGCTTCATTGCTGAGGACCACTACGGAATTGAAAGCCCCATTCTACAAGGAGTTTGACCCTGCTATAGGCAGAATCCCTAACTGGGGCCATGTTTACCTCCAAGGAGATGTCTATACAAGAATGGATGTGGACCTGAGGCCTCGCCCTCCAGTCTTGGAAATCATGACCTGGGAAAGAAAAATGAAAATGCCTAATTGAGCTTTGCTGTTAACATCAACTTTGCGTAACTAATAGCCTCTTTCAGAAGAAATTTTCCCCAAACTGTCCTGGAGACATCCAAGATCAGGGCATTGGCACCATCTTTAGATTAGATCACTTACAGTGTGGAAACAGGCCCTTCGGCCCAACAAGTCCACACCGACCCGCCGAAGCGCAACCCACCCATACCCCTACATTTACCCCTTACCTAACACTACGGACAATTTAGCATGGCCAATTCACCTAACCCGCACATCTTTGGACTGTGGGAGGAAACCGGAGCACCCGGAGGAAACCCACGCAGACACGGGGAGAACGTGCAAACTCCACACAGTCAGTCGCCTGAGTCGGGAATTGAACCCGGGTCTCAGGCACTGTGAGGCAGCAGTGCTAACCACTGTATCAGATTATCACAGATGTGATTCTCTGAATAGCATTCTCAGTACACACAGTTAGCACAAATACACCAGAGCTAGGGTACACCCCATAAAGATTCAATTCAATTCCAACAATACTGTCTACCCAAGTAAAAACTGTTCTACAATTTGATGGAACAGGATCATTGGCATTGGCATTCCCACACCTCTTCCGGAAGTGAAATGGAGTGACTTCAAGGCACCATCTACAATACCACACTCTCAATATATGAGAGCCAAGAGCTAATATGTACTGACTGGTTCAAGACTAATGTTACTGTGATGGAACCTGTTATTGAATCCAAGCAGTTAATTACCAGGGAGAAATAAGTAAGAGAATTCTGAATGAACTATGAATTGCCGAAAATAAACTCAGAATGCACCAGCAACAACTGGATACAAGTTTATCAGAGTATTCAGATGCCCTTTGGCATAGGAAATGCATGTATGTAGGAATCAAAACAGCAACAGGTCCAGGGAGAACACTGTTACCAACACAATCTAAACACCATAGAGAACTTGGAGATCACGCAACAACTAGATATTGAACCCAGAGTAGAGCTGCCTAGCAAAGCTATTCGCCCACTTAGTATGGGGAAAAGTCCAGGTGCTAATGCTATATCTGAATTCATGAAGCACAGGAAACCAACATTTCTGCAGCATTTTCTGCAATAAAAATAAGCTTTCTTTCCTGTAGTACCTTTCACAGCATCAGGAATACTCACCATGGAGACAACAGGCGCAGATGGGGTGACTGCTCTGCTTAGTTTTCACGCATGACCCCAACCTACCAGTTGTTTCTCATTTTAATTCAGCACTCTGCTCTCAAACTGATACTTCTGTCTTGCAGTATCCCAGTAAGGCCCAACACAAGTTTAAGGACCACCACCTCAGCCTGTGTTTAGGCATTTTACGTACTTCTGTACTCAGCATTAAGTTCAACATCTTCTGACTGTATTACATATTTTCATTCATTTCCTTTTTGCCAAATTTCAGTCCGTATCTTATTTATCTGTTCTTTCAGACAGAACTGTTCTTTATTTGGCCATTAACACTTACTTTAGACCAATGCTTTGTGGCTTTACTACAAACAATACTGCTCCCTTTGCCTTTGGTTTTATGACATCTTTGTATTTTAATTTTTCTACCCCCCAACCTATCCATGACCTTCCCTTTTGCTCTATCAGACTCCCACCTTTTTTCCACAGGATAAGAGCCATCATATTTCCACTTCTCTTCAGTTCTGAAGATGTCATACTGGACTCAAAATGTTAACTTTGTTTCTCACTCTGCAGATGCTGTCAGACTTGCTGAGTTTCTCCAGCACTTTCTGTTTTTATTCAAGTATTATATCTATAATCTGCTTGCTGGGTTCATGGAAGAGGAGTTGTGGACTGACCTTATGAAAGACGCTGCAGAATGCAAAACATTTCTTCCACTATACCAAGCAACTTTCTGCTGTTAACATGATTAATATTTGATCCAGGATGGTCAAGTCAGGTTAGACCATATTCCTGGGTCCTTTCAGCACATGTTCTTACAGCAGTCCCTACCAAACCACCCACGCTCCCACCATTGCTTGACAGATGTGCCAATTGCTTAATAATGGTGGCTTCAGTACCCAGAATCCTTTGTACACTAGAATCCACTCATTTCATTCGGTGCTCAGACAACACTGTATGTTGTAGCCCTGCTGATTGTTAGTAATGGTGTCGAGAGAAAGGAAATTTCCCTACAGCTTTTGCCCTGGATTTCCTAGTGACAATTCCAGGAGCTTGATCTTTATTTCTAGGAGATTCCAGGATATTCCAGGAGGACTGGCTACCCAAATCAAGGATTTATTTCCTTCATTTTTCTCTTCCTTCTCTCCTGAAGAACATAGAACACAACAGCACAGTACAGACCGTTTGGCCTTCAATGTTGTGCCGACCTTTTATCCTACTCTAAGATCAAACTAACCTACATTTTATTATCACCCATGTGCCTATCTAAGAGTCGCTTAAATGTCTCTAACATCCCTGACTCTACTATCACAGCTGGCAGTGCATTCCACGCACCCACCACTCTCTGTGTAAAGAACCAACCTCTGACATCTCCCCTTAAACCTTCCTCCAATCACCATCAAATTACGTCCACTCATGATAGCCATTTCTGCCATGGGAAAGAGTCTCTGGCTATCCACTCAATCTATGCAACTCACCATCTTGTACACCGCTATCAAGTACACTCATCCTTCTTTACTCCAGTGAGAAAAGCCGTAGCTCCCTCAACCTTTCTTCGTAAGACATGCCCTCCAGTCCAGGCAGCATCCAGGCAAATCTCCTCTGCACCCTCTTTAAAGTTTCCATATCCTTCCTATAATGAGGCGACCAGAAATGAACTCGATATTTCAAGTGTGATCTAACCAGGGCTTCATAGAGCTGCACCATAACCTCGCGGCTCTTACATTCAATCCCCTTGCTAATGAAAGCCAACACACCGTACACCTTCTTAACAACCCTATCAACTTGGTTGGCAATGTTGAGAGATCTTTGAAGGATCTGAGTTTTGTTGGGATCCAGTTCCATCGTTTCTGGTATCTCAGCCAAATGGCTGCAGGCCGCAGGACTGAATCTAATTCAGTTTTTACCCACAGCCCAGTCCATCACACAAGTCAACCTCCAATCCATTGACTCCATCTACATTTCTTGCTGCTTTGGAAAGCTAACATCATCAAAGACTCCTCCCACCCCAGTTATACTCGCTTCCAACCTCTTCCATCAGGCAGAAGATGACAAAAGCTTAAACACACGTACCAACAGATTCAAGAACAGCTTCTTTCCCGTTGTTAGTAAATGTTTGAATGGACCTCTCAAATTTTAAATTTAATGTCGACCTTTTTTCAGTACCTTCTCTGCAGCCCTAATATTGTATTCTTTGCTCTTTTCCATTATCCTAATTCACTTTGTACAGTATGATCTGCCTGTACTACAGGTACATGTGACAATAATAAAGAAAATTGAGTCAAAAACCAATATATACACGTTGCCACTGCAGGAGTCAGTTGATAGAGAATAAGTCATGAGGGAACAAGGGGACTCTTATTCCCTTCTACTGAGGAGGTGATTGCTGCACATCACAGCCTGACATTAGCTATGTCAGGAGAAAGTGAGGGCTGCAGATGCTGACATCAGAGTCAAAAAGTGTGGCGCTGGAAAAGCACAGCGGGTCACACCATCCGAGGAGCAGGAGGGTCGATGTTTTGGGCAATATATCAGCATGGACCACACTTTGTGGTGCCACGAAGCACACCAATCAGAGAAAGGCTGTATCCATCTCAGCAGCACTATTTGTATGCACAGTCCTGAGGAAGTACAGTCAGAGGTGGCGGATTTTGTCTCTCACCTGCACTCTCAGACGGATGTAACAAGTCAATATTCCTTCATCAGTCCATACTAATGGATTATCCTGTCTTCTGAAGAACGGTCACTGGACCTGATATGCTTTCTCCTCACAGATGCTGCCAGACCTGTTGAGTTTATTCAGCAATTTCTGTTTTTATTGCCATTGGATTATCCATTTGCTGTTTGCACAAGCTTGCTGGCCAACATTTTACTGCAGTGAGGACATTTTAAAATAATTAATTAGTTGTAAAACACTTTGGGACATCTGGAAGCTATGTGAAGGTCGCTATATAAATGCAAGTTTTTCCTTCTTCATTAAACAGGGAACTAGCAAACACTTCCTGTGACAATCCAGCCACTTCTGACACCCACTGTTCTACAATGCAGCTGTGTCAAAGAGGCTTCAGCTGTAAATAGAGTGGGGAAGTTAAGCTCTACCTCAGTGATGATGTCATACAAAATGGCCACCGCAGGAAAGCCCTGACAATAGGTGGGAGTCACCAACACACAGACAGAGACCTCTTTGTATACACGATTTGCATGTTGGTTTGGAAACATGCATTTCCCTGCTAGAAATAGCCTTGTAATTGCCCGTGTCAGTAAACATCCCAAGTAACCAAGCCTCCAGATCCAGTGAGGCTGGAATACCCTCATTCACAGACAAACAAGACATTGTGCAGACATTATGCAGAAACTGTGCAGAGACTGTACAGAGATTGTGTAGAGAATGTACAGAGAGTATACAGAGGCCATGTAGAGACTGTGCAGAGATTATACAGATATTGTACAGACTATACAGAGATTATACAAGACTATACAGAAACTGTGTAGAGATTGTGCCGAGACTGTGCAGAGATTGTACAAAGACTGTGCAGAAATTGTGCAGAGACTGTACATAGATTGTACAGAGACTGTGGAGAGACAATATAGAGTCTGTGCAGAGACTTTGCAGAGATTGTTCAGAGACTGTACAAAGACTGTGCAGAGATTGTACAGAGATTGTGCAGAGACTGTAGAGACTGTACAGAGATGTGCAGACTGTAGAGACTGTACAGAGATGTGCAGAGATTGTGCAAGACCGTACAGAGACTGTACAGAAACTGTACAGAAATTGTGCAGAGACTGTGCAGAGATTGTACAGAGACTGTGCAAAGACTGTACATAGACTGTGTGGAGATTGTACAGAAACTGTACAGAGATTGTGCAAGACTGTACAGAGATGTGCAGAGATTGTACAGAGACTGTGCAAAGACTGTGCAAAGCCTGTACATAGATTGTACAGAGATTGTACAGACTATACAGAAATAATACAAGACTGTACAGAAACTGTGTGGAGATTGTGCAGAGAATTTACAGAGACTGTGCATAGATTGTACAGAGACTGTGCAGGATTGTGGAGAGACAATATAGAGTCTGTACAGAGACATTGCAGAGATTGTTCAGAGACTGTACAAAGACTGCAGGGACTGTATAGAGGTTGTGCAGAGATTGTGCAAGACTGTACAGAAACTGTACAGAAATTGTACGGAGACTGTACAGAGATTGTACAGAGACTGTGTGGAGATTGTATAGAAACTGTACAGAGATTGTGCAGAGACTGTACAGAAATTGTGCAGAGATTGCACCGAGACTGTGAGAGACTGTATAGAGTTTGTGCAGAGACTATGCAGAGACTGTACAGCGACTATATAGAAACTGTGCGAAATTGTGCAGAGTTAGTCTGTGCAGTTAGTCTGTGCAGAGACTGGGTCTGGGGTCAGAGGGGATCGTCACCTCAGTACTGTGTAAGATTGGAACAAGTAGCTGTAAGGACTCTGCCCCGACTGCAATGTTATTGGAGCTGCTCTGTTAAAGCACTCGGCACAACATGCCCAGTGAGAGCTGGACCCTTCCAGCTGATCAGTGCCCACTTCTCGTAGTTTTTGTCAGCTTCCTCTCCAACCATCTGACAGTGCCCAATATATCCTGGGTATCAGTTCTAATGATGCCAGCCTTTCCCATTTGCCTAGAAATTACACAATAATGCCACAAACAACACTGTAAGGGAATGATGGAGAAATTTCATTGGGGTTTTAAACAAAACAATGTGAAAATGGGGATATACGCTGCTTTTGATGTGACAAAGAGTCAGTTCACTTTCCAGTTGTTGACACATCCAGCTGGGTGACCATGTTGTGTAACCACCAGAGGAGGCACAGGGGAAGGAGTCTGAACCTCCACAAATTGAGCAGAGTTAGCAACTGTAACAGCATTCATACAGTAACTCAAGCAAATGCCCAGTTTTCAAGTCTGAACTGAGGTGATTTCTTTTATTCCAAAAATATACTTTATTCACTATATATATAGTCACCAATGCAGTTCAGTTCTGTACAATAACATATAAAGAAAACAAACAAACATTGGAGTTTGACTGTATCCAACAAACAAACCAAAGGCATCTCTTACTTGTACGAGACTATATTTACATGCATTTGAGGCACCAGGAGGTTTCCTGAACAGACCCTGAACTGAGATGATGTGTTATCTGCTCATGGGGCCAAGTCCCATCGAATTCTTAAGAATGCCAGGTTGGGTCATTTGGTGGGACTCTCACCTTTAAGGTAGAAGTTCTTGAGTCTTGACTAGGTGTTATACACTTAAGTCTTCTGAGAGGGCTGTGCCATCAGGGGTGCTGACTTTTGAAAGAGATGTTGGTACCAAAAGCCCTCACTGCTTGCCCCACAGGATAATAAAAACAAATAGCTTGATTTTAATCAGGAGGAGGAAAATTATCTTCTGTTTCCTTTCATCCCTCTCCCAATATCATCAAAACACTGCCAGGTCAATTGTTGTGGGTCCTTTCTGCGCTCTAATGTCTAACAGTGTATACAATGATTACATTGTGGGGTTAACTCGTTGACTTTTACAGTGCTTCAGGAAGTAAAATGTCCCTATAAATGCCCATTCTTCCTCTTATATAGCAGCTGCATACACCCAGTTTCTTACTGAAGAGCGATATGGAGTGAGGACTGCCCATCAACAACAAGATCGAGTCAATCTAGATTAGATTAGATTAGATTAGATTACTTACAGTGTGGAAACAGGCCCTTCGGCCCAACAAGTCCACACCGACCCGCCAAAGCGCAACCCACCCATACCCCTATATTTATCCCTTACCTAACACTACAGGCAATTTAGCATGGCCAATTCACCTGACCCACACATCTTTGGACTGTGGGAGGAAACCAGAACACCCGGAGAAAACCCACGCAGACACGGGGAGAACGTGCAAACTCCACACAGTCAGTTGCCTGAGGCAGGAATTGAACCCAGGTCTCTGGCGCTGTGAGGCAGCAGTGCTTGCCACCGTGCCGCCGAGTGAGGAGAAGTGGGGAAAGAGGGCAGGCTCCAAATTGAAATGAAAATGGAGGGGGAAATATGACAATATACACACACACACACACCCCTCTCTCTAAAGGCTCGGGGTGGGAGGTGGTATTGATGCTACCTCACCAATGGATGAGCCATGGAAGAGCGACAGTCTGTCTGGGAATTTCCCAGGATAGTGTCCTAGGCTCAGCCATCTTCAGTTGCTTCATCAATGACCTTCCCGCCATCATAGGGTCAAATGTGGGGATGTTCGCCAATGACTGCACAACACTCAGCACCATTCACGACTCCTCCGATATTGAAGCAGCCTCTGTCCTTATCCAGCAAGATCTTGACAACCACCAGGCTTAGGAATTCTGCATTAAATAACCCACTTAGTCACTCTGCAAAACCTGACTGCTATTATTGAGGCACAAGCTGGGAGGGTGATGGAACACTCCCCACTTGCCTGGATGAATGCAGCTCCAACAACAATCAAGAAGCTCAACACCATTCAAATCAAAGCAGTCAATTTGATTATCACCTATTCACTGCCTTCAATGTTCACTGCTTCAACTGCTGGTTTAAGAGTGGCAGCACAAAATTTCACTGCGTCAACTCACCAACCTTCAAGAGTATCTTCCAAACCCGTTTCCTCTACCACGTAGAAGGGTGGCAAATGAACACCACCACTTACAAGTTCCCTCTAAGCCACTCACATCCTGACTTGGGACAGTATTTCTATTATTGCAATAGCACTGAGTCAAAAACCCGGAACACCATTCCTAACGACACCGTTCTGTATCACTTGTCCTTCGTGGAGAAGTTTATGAAGAAAAACATCTTTGACCACAAGACCATCAGGAAGAGGTCAGCACGTAGTGTCCTTGAGCCCTTTGGGAAAAGGAGAGGGCGGATCCTATTGAGCGGTTCCCTGAGCAGACTGTCAAAGCCATTTGGCAGAATGCCTCATCACCAGAACTTTCCAACAAGCACCAAGACATGGCTTGGCTGGTGGTGAGAAGGGCTCTGCCAGTGAGATCCTTTATGCACGCCCGGACTCTCTGCCGCACCACACACTGCCCACGAAGCGGCTGTGGGGGGGAACGAGACTGTCACACCCTCCTTCTGGAATGTGCCTATGCAGAGGCACAGTGGTTAGCACTGCTGCCTCACAGCGCCTGTAGACCCGGGTTCAATTCCCGACTCAGGCGACTGACTGTGTGGAGTTTGCACGTTCTCCCCGTGTCTGCGTGGGTTTCCTCCGGGTGCTCCGGTTTCCTCCCACAGTCCAAAGATGTGCGGGTCAGGTGAATTGGCCAAGCTAAATTGCCCGTAGTGTTAGGTGGGGGGTAAATGTGGGGGTATGGGTGGGTTGCGCTTCGGCGGGTCGGTGTGGACTTGTTGGGCCGAAGGGCCTGTTTCCACACTGTAATCTAATCTAATCTAAGACGAAGTCTGGAGAGGAATGCAGTGGTATTTGTCGAGGTTCGTCCCAAGCAGCACCGTGACACGGGACTCCGTGCTCTACGGTCTGTTCCCTGGGAAGCACTCCAAGATGAACATCAACTGTGCCTGGAGGATCATCAACTCGGTGAAGGACGCTCTTTGGGCGGTGCGAAACCTGTTGGTCTCCCAGCTGAAGGAGCTGATCCCGACTGAGTGTTGCGGACTGGCACATTCCAAGGTCCAGGACTACATGTTGAGGGACGCGCTGAAGCTTGGGGCAGCTGCCACCAAGGCACGATGGGGAAAGACCACCATGTACATCTGCCTGTCTAAGAACAGGGGGCCCACCCACTAACTGGGCTCCGCTGACTCCCCCAGCTAAATATATGGTTATATGATTGATAAACGTACAGACTTGTACATACAAATGATAAATTCTGATCTCTGTATGCAAAGAAATGGAATGTTTCCCTATGTATGGCATGACCAACTGTACAGGCCATCAAAATAATCTATGAATAAAGTGTATTTTTGAAATAAAAGAAACATTCCCAACAACACTGAAGGGCTGACATTGCAATTTACTCTTTGAATCACAGTATTTTATCAGGATGCTGGATGGAAGAGATGAGGTTATTTCACCATAATCCAGTCAATAAGAACCCACTTGGGCAGCTCTTTAACCAAGGCTGCCCTTATCAAGGAAGAGCCGATGTTGGACCGGGGTGGATAGTTAAAAATCATACAACACCAGGTTATAGTCCAACAGGTTTATCAAAGTATTTCCAAATACTTCCAAATAAACCTATTGGACTATAACCTGGTGTTGTGCAGCTTTTAACTTTATCAGTTTGATGAGGATCAGTTTATGGTCAACAACAGAAATGCATTTGGTCGAACAGAATTTTAGCTTTCTGAATCAGATGTAAAACTCCGAAAGCTAGTGCTTCCGAATAAATCTGTTGGACTATAACCTGGTGTTGTGTGATTTTTAACTTCGTACACCCCAGTCCAACACCGGCGTCTCCAAATCAGATATAAAGCTGACACTGTGGATCGTAGGGGCTTGGTTATAAAATGGGTCCCTTTCTTGATTCCAGTTTTCAAACCACACCAGCAAGTCCCAAGCCTACCGCTGTTTTGATCGTGTGAGGGGGAGGCCTAGGCTTAGTGGTATTATCAGTGGACTGCTAATCCAGAGACCCAGGTAATGACCTGGGGATCTGAGTTCAAATCTTTTCATGACAGATGGTGGAATTTGAATGCAATAAAAAAATCTGGATGATGACCATGAATCCATAGTCGATTGCTGGAAACAGCCATGTGGTTCTCTAAATGTCCTCTCAGGAAGGAAACTGTTATCCTTATCTGGGGTCTGGCCTACATATGACTACAGAAATATGGTTGACTCTTAACTTTTTTTCTGGGCAATTAGGGATGGGCAATAAATGCTGGCCTGGCCAGAGACATCCTGGTCCTGTGATTGAATAACAAAAAGGAGCTGTGGCTTGAGACGGTCTTTTTGGAGATTAACGTCTAGTGTTCCTGGCTGTTACAGCAGTCCCTAAAGCTTCCCTTTTGGGTGGAGTGGTGTGGGGTGTGAATGGGCATTGCATCAACTCTAAATATGGCCCCAAAACATGCTGTGACAACAATGGAGAAAGGTATGGGGATAGACCTCGACTTGATGTAATTCTGTCAGAAAGAACTCGCATTTACTTCCAGCTTCATTTCAGAACGTCTCGAGGTGTTTTACAACCAATGTAATTGTACTTTAGGAAAGGGGGCAGCCCTTCTGAGCATAGCAAGATCCCACAGGCTGCAATGTACTAACCACTGGTTTGAGCTGATTTTAGTGGTCGGTTGGTCAAGACATATTGGCCAGGACACTAGGCTGGACTCCAGTGATTTTGTTCAAATCATGATGAGAGACCTTTTAGATCTCCCTGTTGGCATAGCCAAGTCGTTAATTTTAGTTCACTCAATACTGCACTGGGAGCATCAGGTTTCTGAAGTGCAGTTGAAGTTCACCGTGTTCAGATTTGGCAGTTCTACGTGGTTCCTGATTCAAAGTCAGTGGAATCAAAAATGGGGAGAGAAATGAAACCAGTTACTGCCTCACTATTATCTATTGGACAGTCTTGCAGAATTAAGAACAAATTATTACATGGTGCTCAGTGGCATGTGAACAGAAGGATCCAGAAAAGTGGGAAACAATCCATTTCTCAATTATCGGGGAGCCCCCCTAATCCTACTCCTGTAGGACCTGTACAATTCCGATGCCAAACTCAAAACTCAATGCACCTGTCTTCTGTATGAAGGTTGAACATCAATGGTTTTGCTTATTGTATATTGTAGCATTCAGTATAAAACATTGAGCCAAGCCCAGCAATATTTGCTAAGATGTCAATCACCTATGATTCTGCTCATCAGGTACCTTATTCTTCACCAGTTTCTCAGTGGAACAAAAAAAACATTTCAACCTGGAGCTTACTGCTGGTGTTATGGTTGGATTGCTGGAACACTGAGTATCTTCAGCAAGCCTGCATTATTAAAACACAGAAGGAACCAAGTGGAACCATTTCTCAATATTGTATTATTGCACTGCTCTCAGAAGGACAGTAAATCTCTAAGACAGGCAAAATGAGATCACAATATTTAAGAAAGGACGTCTTGCTGGAACTATACCATGCGCTAGTCAGACCACAAACATAAACAGAAATTGCTGGAAAAACTCAGCAGATCTGGCAGCACCTGTGGAGAGAAATCAGGGTTATGTTTTCAGGTCCAGTATCCCTTCTTCAGAACCGCTGGAATCCTGTGAACAGCTTTGCTCTCCCTATTGAAGGAAAGGTATACTGGCATTGGAGGCAGTCCAGGGAAGGTTCACTCGGGTGACCACAGGTATGGAGGGATTTTCTTATTGGGGAGAGGTTGAATAGTTTGGGCCTGTGCCCACTGGAATTCAGAAGAATGAACAGTGACCATATTGAAACTTGTCAGACTCTTAGCGGCTTTGACAGGTTAGATGCACAGAGGTTGCTTCCAACTCGTGGGAGGATTTAGCCATGTAGCTTAGAGGGAACATTGCCTCAGAGTAAGGGGTTGACAACTTAAGACAGAGATGAGGAGGAATTTCTTCTCACACAGCATGGTGATTATGTGAAATCACTTCCCAATGAGGATTGTCAAGGCTTAGTTGTTAAGTGTATTCAAGGCTACAATTTTTAATGAGGAAGGGAATCAAGGGTTATGGGGAAAGGGCAGGAAGATGGGGTTGAGGATTATCAGATCAGCCATGATCGCACTGAATGGTGGAGCAGACCAGATGAGCCAAATGGCCTACATCTGCTCATGCATCATAAGGCCTTGTGTGATACTTCAGTATCAAATGTCTTTATCTTAGTTTTAGCAGTGTCAGTCCAACCAACTCACACAGCTGGACCATAAGACGTAGGAGCAGCAGTCAGCCATTTGGCCCACCAAGTCTGCTCTGCCATTGAATGAGATCATTGCTGATCTGATAATCCTCAACTCCACTATTCAGTCATTCTCCCATAATTCTCCTACTGATGAAAAAATCTGTCTATCACAGCTTTGAATATTCTTAACATCCATCTACAGTAAAGAATTCCACAGATTCACTCCTGTCTGAGATAAGAAATTCCTTTTCATCTCAGTCTTAAATGGGTGACCCCTTACTCCCAGTGGTCCTAGACTCTCCTCTCGAGGAAACAACCTCAGCACATCTACTCTCTCAAGCCCCCTGAGAAATTGTTATGTTTAAGTAAAATTGCCTCTCATTCTTTAGTTGTCTCATAGCACCAGAACCCGGGTTCGATTCCAGCCTCGGGCGACTGTCTGTGTGGAGTTTGCACATTCTCCCCGTATCTGCGTGGGTTTCCTCCAGGTGCTCTGTTTTCTTCTGACAGTCAAAAGATATGAAGGTTAAATGGATTGGCCATGCTAAAATGGTCTGTAGTGGTCAGGTTGCAGGTTAAGTGGACTATCCATGGTAAATGTGGGGTTATGTGGAGGGTGTATCTGGGATGTTCTTCAGAAGATTGGTGTGGATTCGATGGGCTGATTGGCTTCCTGCCGCACCATAGGGATTCTATGAATTCAGGCACAACTCACATCTCATTCACACCTATTCCAGCATATATTTTCTTAGATAAGGCAACCAATCTAGTTCAGTTAGTCAGCTATGTATATAGTGTAAAATTAATCTCAGTGAACATAATACCCTTGTAAGTCTGCGACATCATACTATTGTACATAGTTAATGGTATTAATCAACTTCAAGACATCTGTCTCAACAAAAATCCAGTTTCTGATATATATTACATACCAGAGCCACTATACCAAACATGACACTGCAACAGAAAGATTTGTATTTTTATTTTTGTAGCACCTTTCACAACTGCTGTACATTCCAGAATGTTTTATAGCCAGTGATATACTTTGGAAAAATAGGTTACTTTTGCAATGTAAAAGCAACTGACAAGCTCCAATGAAAACCAATACATGATCAAATATTGTGAAATGTAATGATGCTGAATGTGGGGTAAACAGGAAGGTCTCTCCTGGTCTTCATTGAGACAGTACCATGGGATCTTTTAAACCACCTTGAGACAGCAGAGCTTCAAGTGTCAGGCTGCATTATCACTGGAGTGCAGCTTGTATCCACTAAGGTCAGGGCCACAGGCAAGATGACTACTCACCGATCCATGGCGAACACTTGGTTTTATGTTCAAATCCTCAGGAATTAATAAGTTTCCTTAATAAGCACATTAGTGGAACATTATCCACTACCCACCATCAGATGTTGGTATGCTTGCTTTCATTGGTCAGTTCATTGAGTGTTGGGATGTCCTGTTGTGGTTGTACAGGTCGTTGGTTAGGCCGCTTTTGGAATACTGTGTTCAACTCTGGTCTCCATGCTATAGGAAAGATGTTGTTAAGCTTGAAAGAGTGCAGAAAAGATTTACAAGGATGTTGTCAGGGTTGGAGTTACAGGCAGAGGCTGAATAGGCTGGGGCTAGTTTCCCTGGAGCATTGAAGGTTGAGGGGTGACCTTATCGAGGTTTATAAAATCATGAGGGACATGGATAGGATAAATAGACAAGATATTTTCCCCAGGGTAAGAGCTCTAAAAGTAGAAGGCATAGGTTTAAGGTGAGAAGGGAAAGATCTAAAAGGGACCTAAGGGACAACATTTTCATGCAGAGGGTGGTGCATTATGGAATGAGCTGCCAGAGGAAGTGGTGGAGGCTGGTACAATTACAACATTTAAAAGGTATTGGGATGGGTATATGAACAGGAAGGATTTAGAGGAATATGGGCCAAATGCAGGCAAATTAGACTAGATTAATTGAGGATACCTAGTCATCATGGACAGGATGGACTGAAGGGTCTGTTTCTGTGCTGTACAACTCTATGATTATGACTCTATATCTCCAGTGTTACAAAGTCACTAGGGGTGTGATGTGGGGAGCAATTAATTTATGCAGTGATTTACTATGATGTGGAATACACTGCCTGAAAAGCTTGTGAACCAGTATTAACTTTGAAAAGGAAATTGTAATGTAGAAAAGGCAAAATTTGCAACATTATGGGGAAAGGGTGGGACTAATTGGGAAACTTTTTCAAAAGTTTGCAGAGGCATGGTGAGCCAAATGGCCTTTTCCCTGGTAAGACTGTATGACAAGTATCAATGAGAAAGGCCACTCGGCACAACTGATTCATCCATGCAGAGATCTCAAAGCCTGCATCTCAAGGCCCCTCATCAGCCTCAACCTGAATCAATCACATCATTGCAAGGAGCTATCTATACCAGAGTGGAAATATTCTTAAACATTTCTTTAATATAAAGATGTTCTGTTGCACCAAATTAGGGCATATTTCCCATTGGTTGAGATATGTTTGTAAGAGAGCTCAGTGTAGAGACAAAGGCGGCAGATAATGTTAAATAAATGACAATTAGGCTTTGTTTGTCTCTGAACAAGGGTTTTATTTCCTTTGACTTCAGTCAGATCAGATGGCGAGAAGGCTGCTAAACTTGCTATAGCCTGTCCTCAAAGATCCACCCCAGTGAGTTTACCAGTATGTGTAAAGTAAAGACATCGAATATTTACTGGGCAGAGAAATGAGAGCACACACATCTTTTCGAAACAAAACTATTGATCCTTGGAGGTCAAAAGTTAAATAAAAGATAATGGTATACTGCACCAGGATTACAGCTTGTTCAAATATCAGTTTGAGGTATTTGTTAAGCATGTCACGCTACAACAATTTATACATCTGTAGCACCTATAATGTTGCTAAATGTCTCACGGTGATTCCCAAGTGAGTAATAAACCAAATTATCACGAAGCCAAAGAAGGAGAATTGGAAATGGAACAAAAGTTCCAACAAAGAGGCGGGTTTTAAAATGTGTTTTAACAGAAATGAGAAAGGTGAAGAGGAGGTTAGTCAGGTATGCTGAACAACAAAACATTCAGCTTTTGATGATACAAAAGAAATTATACTCCTGGTAGAAGATGCAAACTTTGACTAATTTAAAGAGTTAAAAATCACATAACACCGGGTTATAGACCAACAGGTTTATTTGGAAGTACTAGCTTTCGGAGCACTTTTCCTTCATCAGGTAGTGAGTGGGACACAGAATTTATAGTAAAAGATCAATAGACAATAGGTGCAGGAGTAGGCCATTCTGTCCTTTGAGCCTGCACCACCATTCAATATGATCATGGCTGATCATCCTTAATCAGTATCGTGTTCCTGCCTTATCTCCATAACCCTTGATTCCACTATCCTTGAGAGCTCTATCCAACTCTTTCTTAAATAATCCAGAGACTGGGCCTCCACTGCCCTCTGGGGCAGAACATTCCACACAGCCACCACTCCCTGGGTGAAGACGTTTCTCCTCATCTCTGTCTTAAATGGTCTATCCCGTATTTTTAAGCTGTGTTCTCTGGTTCGGCACTCACCCATCAGCAGAGACATGTTTCCTGCCTCCAGAGTGTCCAATCCTTTCATAATCTTATATGTCTCAATCAGATCCCCTCTCAGTTTTCTAAACTCAAGGGTATACAAGCCCAGTCGCTCCAGTCTTTCAGTGTAAGGTAATCCCACTATTCCAGGAATTGACCTCGTGAACCTACACTGCACTCCCTCAATAGCCAGAATGTCTTTCCTCAAATTTGGAGACCAGAACTGCACGCAGTACTTCAGGTGTGGTCTCACCAGGGCCCTGTACAGCTGCAGAAGAACCTCTTGCTTCTATACTCAATCCCTCTTGTTATGAAGGCCAGCATGCTATTAGCCTTCTTCACTAGCTGCTGTACCTGCATGCTTACTTTCATTGACTGGTGTACAAGATCACCCAGATCTCTCTGTCCTGCCCCTTTACCTAAATTGATTCCATTTAAGTAGTAATCTGCCTTCCTGTTCTTGCCACCAAAGTGGATAACCATACATTGATTAAAGTATCATACAATTGATGCGATGTACTGAACAATCCTAGATTGATGATGAAGGGCTGATGAAGGGTTTTTGCCCGAAACATCGATTTCGCTTCACTTTGGACGCTGCCTGAACTGCTGTGCTCTTCCAGCACCACTAATCCAGAAACCTAGACTAATGTTAAGTCTTTAATCGCTTAGAATGGGGTTGTAGGTGTTGATTCATTAATATGTGTAAACTTCTTATAATAGTTTAACGTTCCTCTCAATTATTCTTATGGATAATATTAACTCATTCTCTAGACCCTCCATGATCTTGTCCCTTCTATTTCTGTAACCTTTTTCAGCCCTAAAACCTTCCCGGATATCTATGATCGTCCAATTCTAGCCTCTTGTAAAGCCATGAATTTCAACATCTTAAGATGCCAAGACCATAAACATTGGAATTTCTTCCTTAACCTTGATGCTTCCCTGTCATCATTTAATTTCCTCCTTAAATCCTGTTTCTTTCATGAAATTTTTGGTCACCTGTTCTAATATCTCCTTCCCCAGTTCAGTATCAAATACGCTCCGAAGAAACCCTGTTGGACATTTTAGCATTTTATAGATGCTACATAAATGCAAGTTCCTTGAACTACTGCACCTTTATTTTTGTACTCCTCTGGACCCACTCAACAGAGGTGACCCTTATTTCTGACCCCTCATTAGAATATCTGTGGTGGCCATCACTGCTTGGCAGGTCAAGCTGCTAAATCCAGTGAAGTCAGGCGACATTCAGATGGAGACCGATTATGCTTTTTAAGAGTTGGTCAGTTTTCTCAGCCAGCAGTTCTGTAATCGCTGAGTCAGAAGGCCTCGGGTTCACACCTCGGTTCAGAGGCATGAATACATACTTTTGGCTGAGGGGCCACCTCTGAGGGAGAAGGGTTGCGGGTTCAAGTCCAGAACAATATCTATCCTTAAATGGTCATAAAACAGATTGAAACAACATTGTTACACGTATGAGTTTCCTGTGTGCAAATTGGCTGTTGCATTAGAATAGTAATCATACTTCATTGGCTACAAATGCTTTAGAATGCCCTGTGGTCATGAAAGGTGCTGCCTAAATGCGAACTCTTTGTTATTTTAACAGTTGCATGTGGAGTAAAATGATGGCCTCTGCTGTGCTTTTCCAGCACCACTCTAATCCAGAATCTGGTTTCCAGCATCCTCAGTCATTGTTTTTACCTCGGCCTCTAAGGCCTGTTCCACGCAATGATTGAACTGGACATGGCTGCACTAAAAGACGCAGTTCCAACGTCTTAGCTAACACCACACCCTTAACAGGCAACAGAAAATGATATAAAACAAGTTACAGAGGCAGGTAGAAATATAAAACAAAAACAGAAAATGCTGGGGAACATCAGCCAGCAAGGCTGACTCAGGGAGAAGGAAATAAAGATAACTCTTGAGATACGATCCTTTTATCAGGATAAGGCTTCCCAACCCTCCAGAATTGTCCAACAATCTGCAGGCATTAAAGATAAATCTCCAGATTTTATTGTGAGCAACTCAACAGACAGGGTTATAACAAATTTTTCTAGGAGAAAGTGAAGACGGCAGATGCTGGCCATCAGAGCTGAAAATGTGTTGCTGGAAAAGCGCAGCAGGTCAGGCAGCATCCGCCCTTGAGCCCCGACCCTCCAATCGCCACCAGGACAGAACCCCACTGGTTCTCACCTACCACCCCACCAAACTCCATATGCATCATATCATCTGTCGTCATTTCCGCAACCTCCAAACGGACCCCACCACCAGGGATATATTTCCCTCCCCTCCCCTATCAGCGTTACGAAAAGACAACTCCCTCCATGATTCCCTCGTCAGGTCTACACCCCCCACTGACCCAACCTCCACTCCAGGCACCTTCCCCTGCAACCGCAAGAAATGCAAAACTTGCACCCACACCTCCCCCTTTACTTCCCTCCAAGGCCACAAGGGATCCTTCCATATCCACCACAAATTCACCTGCACCTCCACACACATCATTTACTGCATCCGCTGCACCCGACGTGGCCTCCTCTATATTGGGGAGACAGGCCGCCTACTTGAGGAACATTTCAGAGAACACCTCTGGGACACCCGCACCAACCAACCCAACCGCCCTGTGGCTGAACACTTTAACTCCCCCTCCAATTCCACCAAGGCCATGCAGGTCCTTGGACTTCTCCATCGCCAGACCATAGCAACACGACGGCTGGAGGAAGAGCGCCTCATCTTCCGCATAGGAACCCTCCAACCACAAGGGATGAACTCAGGTTTCCTCATTTCCCCTCCCCCCACCTTGTCTCAGTCCCAAGCCTCGAACTCAGCACCACCTTCCTAACCTGCAATCTTCTTCCTGACCTCTCTGCCTCCACCCCCACTCTGGCCTATCACCCTCACCTTGACCTCCTTCCACCTATCGCACTTCTAATGCCCTCCCCCAAGTTCCTCCTCCCTACCTTTTATCTTAGCCTGCTTGGCACACCCTCCTCATTCCTGAAGAAGGGCTCATGCCCGAAACATTGATTCTCCTGCTCCTTGGATGGTGCCTGACCTGCTGCGCTTTTCCAGCAACACATTTTCAGCTATAACAAATTTTTGTTTACATTTTATTTCTTTTTGAATACTTTATACAACAGGGAAAGAATTATTAGACACAGGAGTAAAGATTCGGAACTGAAATTCAGGATTCGTCCGTTTGGATCATGAAATTGCCTTCCAATTGGCTGGGGGAAGGGGCTGCCATAATGATGGATGTGTCTGGCGAGCAATGGCAAGAGTTTGGGGGCGGGGGTATTGGAGGTTGCGATGAGACTTCATGTGATGAGACATCCTGTCACAGCTGGCAACTCTACTGTGATAAATAGGAACAGTTTACAGACGAGTAACTCCATAACAAGCAACAGAGCAAGCGAGAGGTAGAAGGAGGGAATGACCATGTACAAAAATAAACAAGAATATGAATATTAGACCAGGATTACCGAATTGTTCTGGTGCACAAGGAGGCCATTTGGCTCCTCATGCCTGCACTGGTTCTATTACCGAGTACCACTCAGCTGCCTTTTCCTCAAACACCATTTCTATCCAAATAATTATCCAATGCCTCTCTTCAATTGAAACCACATTTCCAGGCAGTGCATTCCACACCCTAACTACTCGCTGCGTGGAAAAGCTTTTCCTCATATCACCCTCACCTCGTTGGCGCATCACTTGCCCTCTCATTTTTGTAACCCCTGGGAATAGCTTCTCCCTACCTACTCTGTCCAACACCACTCCTGATTTTTTTTTGTTTTAAATGTAACTGTTGTAGTCTGCGACAAATCAGGAGGGAGGGTTGAGGTCAGGCAAGTGGCTGCACTCGATGATTGTTTTAGATTTATGTAACAAGACCAGCCCCTGCTCATGGCACCGGGGAATAAGGTCAGGTGTCAAGAAGTAAAGCAGGGATGACACGCAAATTCGTGAAGCATTTCATATTGTTTTATGGGCGGCATTGTGGCTCAGTGGTTAGCACTGTTGCCTCACAGCACCAGGGACCCAAGTTCGATTCCACCCTATATTGTATATTATGGGATGGATCGGGCACTCCACCGCTCTAATGATGATCGGATGGTAAATGTTTTTGATGCCTAAACCAACATGATGGGCTAGTGTACTCCCAGGTTAGGATGACCTGGCTGCCAAAGTGGACATTCCTGTGCCAATTTTCAGTTAATTAAAATGGGTATGGTATCATCAAATGTCTAAGGGCATTCTCCATGACAGTCATGACATGGACTGAGCTGATGGGATCTAAGTTTTGATCATTTTATATAAAGACCAACCAAATGTTGGCAGAATAATGTTTTGACAATGAATAACTGTTAGCACCGAATGGTTAAAGTAGATAGTGACTGTACATTGGAAGAGTTCCTTTAGAACAATATCTTGACATAATTGACCATGAGGTTTGAGATCCTTCAACAGTTCAGTGTATATGTGCATAGCCCATATGCTAAGGAGGTACACAGAGCACCAACGTTCCCAGTTTGATTCCTGAGATGAGTTAGCTGGGCAAAGCCAGTAGGATGGAGCAAATGGCCTCCATTTCCCTGGATTTGGAAAGGTAGCGGATTTGGATGGAAAACAGTAACTCTTACTAGAAAGAGCAATGAGTACGAATGAAAATTTCATGGCCGAATAACTTGCTGATACCCAGCAACTGAACCTCGCACCCAACATACCAACACCCACAACAATATCACTCATGATCCCATTTACCCACTGGTTGGAGCTTTTGCTGTGTACCGTATTTAAGAAAAATGAAACTTACATTACCATTCCAGTGTTTGCACTTCACAGGAACAGCATTAGCTTGGCCACAAGATATCACCGTAGATGTTTCCCACAGTAGTGCACAAGCCCCAATCATTTTCAATGATTTAGCAAAAATCTTCCCTCCATCATAATATTCACTGATGATTGCACAATGTTCAGCACCATTCGCAACCCCTCAGATACCGGAGTGGTCCAGAATCATGAATGGGCTGGACAGAGTGGTGAGGGTGAAGCGGCCTCTGCATGTGAAAGAAACAAGAATGAGAGGGCATAGGTTTGAAGTAATATGCAAATGAAGTAAGGGAGATGCAGAATAAACTTTTTCACACAGTGAATAGTTAAGGCGCAAATATGGTGGAGGCAGGTTCAACTGAGACACTTAGGAGGGGTAATAGATATTTTTGGATTGTATCGGTACACAAGGATATGAAGAAAAAGCAGGAGATTGGCATTAAGTGATAGAGCTAGTGCAGACATGGTGCTCTTAATGACCTCCTACTGCACCATAATAATTCTACGATCCATGTCCATATGCAGCATTACCATTCAGCCTTCAGCCACTTTAATGGTAAGTAACTTTTTTAAAAATGTGCCAGGCATTGACTATCCCCAACAAGAAAGAACCTCACCACTCCTCTTGACGTTAAATGCAGCACCAGTGCTGAATACTCCATAGCAAAAATGCTATAAATTCCGTACTCTACTACCTTATACTCCACAACCCCCGATGAAGGAGCAGCGCTCTGAAAGCTAGTGCTTCCAAATAAACCTGTTGGACTATAAATTGGTGTTGTGTGATTTTTAACTTTGTACACCCCAGTCCAACACCGTCGCCTCCAAATCTTGGTAAGTCTGGTTTCCATTTGATACAGAGGGTATGGAGGCAATGGAGAAGGCATAAAAAAATGTTCAAAACAGAGCGCTTTTACTTATCAGGAAAAATTGAACAGCTAGGTCTGTGCCCAAACGAAGAGGAGACTGTCTGTTGGGTGGCAGTATGGCACCTCAGTAGAGGAAACAGAGGAGTGGTGGTGGGGGTAATGTGGACAGGATTTAGAGGAGGTTAAAAAATAGGAGACAAATGATCAAAGCCTCAGGTCGTTGGAGTGTGTCTCATATCTGTGCAAGGAATGCATTGCGAAGCTCCATTCCTTGCCTGCTATATACAGATAACATTGTTGTGCTGACGGGACTTGTGATTAGCAGCCAGATAAAGACAAGGAAATTGTACCTTGTAGCAGTGAGCTACCATTCATACCATGTGTACATTCTCATGGGACAAGACAAACTATTTTACCTGGAAGCTGATAGTGATCTACAAGGGATAGGCTTTAGTCAACAACAACACAGGAATGCAATCTTTTACAGATGCGGGCTTTGTTTTTCCCCCAAAGGTTGGAATTTAGGAAGAATTTCAAAGGATTGGCTTCTGTGGTTGAAGCACTCAGCTATGCAATAGCTTAGCTTTTTTTATTAAAAAATGCAGCAGCTTAGTTTTTCTACTTTCCTCATTTTCTATCCTTTCTCCACAAGGCGATGATTTACACTGGGGTACAGATCAAACCGAGAAATTGTACTATTCATAAAAAACAGATCTCAAACCGGTTGTACCAGTCAATTATATTACAGCTTGTCCAAAACTAAATTTTGGATAAATCCAACAGTATAATGACAATGGAAGGATCGATAAGGGTAGGACTGGGTGCCATTGGCAGAAGTTGTTGGTAGAGGTGATCTGGGAACAATTGAGTGGGAACAGGAGGAAACCATTCAGCTACTCAAGTCTATTCCATCATTAAGTACGATTATGGCTGATTGGTACAATTCCATGAACTAGCCTTAGCCAGATATCCCTCATAGCTAACAATCACATGGGCAGTGTGAACTTGAGTTAGTGACGGGGTGACTCTGAGGTCCGAAATAAAAATGATCTAGACTTAGGTGCACAGGGCAATTAGGTACAGAATTTCCAAACTCGCAAGTGACACGATTTGTGAGCAGTGCGGAGGATGATGGGTAATATCTGCTGTTATGAGGGCACGCAGGTTCTTCCAAAGTGTGGTGCCAGATCTAGACACAGTACTCTAATTGGGGATGAACCAACATTTTATATGAGTTCATCATACTTTCCTCGCTTTTGTAATCTGTGTCCATATCTATAAAGTCAGGATCCCAGATGCTTTATTAACTGGGACTAGATTAATTTTGGATATCTGGTCGGCATGGATGACTTGGACTGAACTGTCTGCTCCCATGTGGTACAACTCTATGATTCTAACTATCCTTTCAACTTGTCTTGCTCCCTTCAATGCTTTGTGCATTGTATCCTTTGCCTTTACTCATTCTTCCGACCAAAATGAATAATTTCACACCACATTGAATTTCATCTGCAAACAGTCTGCCCTTTCTACCAAATTATTTGTCTATGTCCTTTTTACATTTAAAACCATCCTCCTCACAGTTCACAAATTGCCCCCTGTGCACTCAAGACTAGATCATTTATACCAAGTCAGGTAAGGATCCTAACACAAGCCCCAAGGCAGCCTCAACAACACCTTCCTTCAGTCTGAGAAACAACTCATCACCTTTACTTTACTTGCTCTCACTCTCCCCATCGCATACAGAAGCTGCTACTGTTGCTTTCATTCCACGCCCTTTAACCTCATTCACAATCAGTTATGTGGCACTTTATCAAATGCCGTTTTGAAGTCCCTGTGCACCATGACCTTTATCCACCCTTTGTGTTACCTCATCAAAAAAGCTCAATCAAGACCGTTCAGTGCAATCTAACTCAGGCAAATGCAAATATGTGGTAGATCC
The DNA here is from genome assembly GCF_020745735.1 of Hemiscyllium ocellatum. Taxonomy (NCBI): domain Eukaryota; kingdom Metazoa; phylum Chordata; class Chondrichthyes; order Orectolobiformes; family Hemiscylliidae; genus Hemiscyllium; species Hemiscyllium ocellatum. The sequence continues at coordinate 66,347,809 of NC_083414.1, forward strand.
GAACAAAAACCAGAATATCCAGCCCCAGAGAAAAACTAATGTCTACTGTGTAACATTTCATCACAGGGCTGGTTTCAGCAAAGTGTCATACTTTAGACACGAATGTTTCTTACTCGTTTACTTCGATGCTGCCTGGCCCGCTGAGTATTTCGAGCATTTTCTATTTTTAGTTTTGATTTCCAACATCCACGGGACTTGAATGTATATTTAAAAATACCACGTTAGTTTGCCATGATGCATTTCTGGAAGGCTGCGAGGAATGGGACAGCTTTGGAGTAAGGTCACGCTGTGATGGCAGGAACATCGAATGATCCAATTTATTTTTACAACAATTAAAATTAAAGTGGACACACAGGTTTTCGATAGATTTGTCAGGCTATCAAGGGAAATCGAATAAAGATGGGTGAGTGCGGTTAAAGTGCAGATTGGTACTGTTGAGATCTACAATTGGCCAAGCCTCACAGCTTTTTGCGCCAGAGAGTTTAAAATCTCTGCCACTGTTCATATAAAGTGCTTTCTGGCATCAATTCTGAATGATTTAGCTCCAGTTTTAAGGTTCAGCCCACTTATTTTGCACTCCATCAAAAGGAAACATCGTTTCTCTCCACCTACCCCATTAATCACCTTAAACACATCAATTAGATCATCCCCTACTCTTCTGTATTTGAGGAACCGCAAGACTGATTCACGTAACCTCCCTTATAAAATAACCCTTTCAGACTCAGTATCGTTCCAGTAAATCCATCCTGCTGTCATTCCAAGGCCTATATGTCGGTCAGTAAATCTATTGATACCTGCTGTCATTCAGGTGTTTCTAACCCAGCTTGGAAATATTACCGACATGCTGGTGTATCTTAAACGTCACAGGAAAATTTCTGATGTTGGTTATTTTTAGCAAAGGTGTAATGCGTTTAAGCAAAAAAAGAATTCACCGGTAGAATTCACAAGGAAATATGACCTAAGGTAATTTTCCCACTGTCTAATTATCACGCAACGACCAGAGCAGATTGTACTTAATGGAGAGTGGAGAGTGTTAGATTTTTTTTTAAAATGTATCAGTTAGAGAATGAGAGAAATTTATGAATGACTCACACATGGGTTCATTCATCTGTGTGTTTGTATGTGTGTGTGGGCATCACTCCAGGATGAATGGGTTGAATTTGTGGAGAATTGTCCTGGGATTAGAAGAGATGTAAAGGCTATAAGATGGAAAAATGGGGTCCTGAGACTATTACAAATGTGGTTGGGGGTGGGGGGGGGGGGGGAAGGGGGGAGGTTAGTGAAAAAGCTAAAAGATGAGATGATGGTGAAATGAAGGTAAGGGGAGAAGTGAAGGGATGAGAGAGAAGAGTTGAAGGGTGGGCGGATGGGGTGGATGGAGTGATGAGTTGGTGGTAGAGGTGTGAAATATAGGGTGTTTGAAAGATGGGGGGGGGGAGAGTTGACAAGGGAGAAACGTCTGATCGGTAAGGAGGGTGTCAGAAGAGTAGAAGACAATATGAAAAGTGGGGGTGGGGGGGAATGTTTAAAGTTGGAGCTACTCCAGAGGTGTGACAGTAGACAAAAGAATGAGTGAGTGCAAGTTTCCTCAAGTTTGAAATAGGTCTCCAGCAGCAGATAAGTCCATTTTACAGCACTGTTTGTGGACCAGGAGGTGTTTCTTGCCTATAGCCCATCCCTGTCACTGATCAATACCCATCCCAACCCGTGATCCCAGCTGATCCTCCTCCATACCACATAGTCCCTCTCCCTCTCGATAGCGAGACTGAAGCAATTCTTTTGTCCTGTCGTGGAATCTTACCTAATCCCCCTCCCCTTTTGATGCCAGGTGGATTCCCATTCTCTTGCACAGTTATCTCTGCTGATTTACTGTAACCTCTACCACAGTCCCTGGTGATGGCCTTTGATGCGACTCTCCTGTATGGCACTCTGTCAATCAGGTTGACTGGTAAATGAAAAGTATATTTCAGCTACACAACCGTGAATAAAGAGGAGCATGTGTGCACAACCAGGATCGAAAAGGAACTCTGGGGCACAATTTCAACACAATGGAAAATCAAAGGTCAGAGACTGACGCCATTTTGGTCTATGTTTTCCAATTCTAAAGTATAAATTCTGTATTAACGGAGGAGACTAGGCAGAGAATTTCCCAGACAAAGCTCTTTCTCTTTTGTTGGATCCCACCTCCACCTCCCCGTCTACAATGTCAGGCAGAAGATTCCGGCTCAACCTGTGTTGTTTCTACTTAAAAGTGTAAAGACATGAGGCAGAATTATGCTGAATATTCTTCTCCCTGAGGTTGAGACAGGAGGGCGTAAATCGTACTGAAGAAAAGGAGTCATCCAGAGAATAACAGGGAACAGCAGAAGATGGGAAATCTTTATCCATTTGTAGTTTGTCAGCAGTGGAAAATACTGGACGACTGTGTATCAACAGTTCGACATTATGTAAACTGTGATTGACAAACATTGCTTCAGTATAAACTCAACTTGTTGGAACACACAGCTGAAATAGATCAAATACTTTATAAACAAGATGAGACATTACCATTATAGTGGGGAATTTTACAGGTAGTAGAGAGAAGTAGGACAAAGGTTCTGCCAAGAGTTACATAGCCTTTGGCGTGAGGAGAAGGCATAATGAGGGTTCGAGCCTCAGAACATGGGATGTAGGGCTGACAAGGGAGCTCGATCCTGCAGGTCCTCGCTGAAGGTGCAATGCTTTCTGCAGGTCTGCAGTTTCAGCAAATGTCTTCCCCCACCCTACCCCTTTCTGCATCATAGCATACTCCATCACACCTCACCCCACTTCCTCACATCACCCAAGGTACATTGTTTGGTCCTCTCCTCCCGAAAGAAATTCAAACCAGTTCAGGAGACCATATGCGGCAATGAGAAAGTGAGGTCTGCACGTGTTGGAGATCAGAGTTGAGAATGTGTTGCTGGAAAAGCACAGCAGGTCAGGCAGCATTCAATGAGCAGAAGAATTGATCTTTTGGGCCCTTCATCAGAAATGAAGCTGAGAGCCTCGGGAGTGGAGAGATAAATGGGATGGGGGGGCGTGCAAGGCTGTAGAGAAGGTAGCCGAGAGTGCAATAGGTGGATGGAGGTGAGGGTAAAGGTGATAGGTCAGAGGGGAGGGTGGAGCGGATAGGTGGAAGGAAGATTGACAGGTGGGACAGGTCATGAGGATGGAGCTGAGCTGGAAGGTTGGAACTGGGAAAGGTGGGGGGAGGGAAAGTGAGGAAACTGGTGAAGTCTACATTGATGCCCTGAGGTGAAGGGTCCTGAGGTGGAAGATGAGGCGTTCTTCATCCAGGCATCGCGTGGTGCGGGAGTGGCTATGGAGGAGGCCCAGGACCTGCATGTTCTCGGCAGAGTGGGAGAGGGAGTTGAAATGTTCAGCAATAGGGTGGTGAGGTTGGTTGTTGCTGGTGTCCGGGAGATGTTCCCTAAAGTGCTCTGCGAGAAGGTGTCCAGTCTCCCAATGTAGAGGAGATTGCATCGGGAGCAACGGATACAATAAATGATAAGTGTGGAAGTGTCGGTGAAACTTTGTTGGATGTAGAAAGCTCCTTTGGGGCCTTGGATGGAGGTGAGGGGGGAGGTGTGGGTGCAGGTTTTGCAATTCCTGCGGTGGCAGGGGAAGGTGCCAGGAGGGGAGAGTGGGTTGTTGGAGGGTGTGGACCTGACCAGGTAGTCACGGAGGGAACGGTCTTTGCGGAAAGTGGATAGAGGTGGGGAGGGAAATACATCCCAGGTGGTGGGTCCGTTTGTAGGTGGCAGAAATGTTGGTAGATGATGCAAATTATGCGGAGTTTGGTGGGGTGGAAGGTGAGGACCCAAGGGGGTTCTGTCCTTGTTGCGGTTGGAGGTTTAGGGTTTGAAGGCGGAGGTGCGGGATGTGGACGAGATGCGTTGGAGGGCATCTTTAACCACGTGGGAAGGGAAATTTTGGTCTTAAAAGAAGGAGGCCATCTGGTGTATTCTGTGGTGGAACTGGGAGCAGATACGGTGGAGGCGGAGTAATTGGGAATACGGGATGACATTTTTGCAGGAGAAGGGTAGGAGAAGGTGTAATCCAGGTGGCTGTGGGAGTCGGGTTTGCAAAAAATGTCAGTGTAAAGTCAGTCCTTGTGGATGGAAATGGAGAGGTCCAGGAAGGGGAGTGAGATCTCTGAGATAGCCCACGTGAATTTGCGGTCGGGGTGGAATGTGTTGGTGAAGTTGATTAACTGTTCGACCGCCTTGTGGGAGCATGAGGTGACACCGATGCAGTCATCAATATAGCGGAGGAAGAGGTGGAGAGTGGTGCTGGTGTAACTCTGGAAGATGGACTGTTCTACGTAATTGACAAAGAGACAGGGATAGCTGGAGCCCATGTGGGTACCCATGGCTATACCCCTTTCGTCTGGAGGAAGTGGGAGGATTCAAAGGAGAAATTGTTAAGGGTGAGGACCAGTTCAGCCAAACGAATAAGAGTGTTGGTGGAAGGGTATTGGTGAGGATGTAAGGAGAGGAAGAAACGGTGGGCTTGAAGGCCCTGGTCATGGAGGATGGAGGTCTATAGGGACTGGATGTCCATGGTGAAGATAAAGCGTTGGGGGCCGGGAAAACGGAAGTCTTGGAGGAGGTTGAGGGCGTGGGTGGTGACCTGAAACCTATGACCGGGGGGGGGATAGGACAGTATTGAGGTAAGTGGAGATGAGTTCGGTGGGGCAGGAACACGCTGAGACGATAAGTCGGCCGGGGTAGTCAGGCATGTGGATCTTAGGTAGGAGGTAGAACCGGGCAGTGCAGGATTCTGGGGTAGTCAAACTTGTGGATCTGCGGCTATGTCAGTCATTTACCACAATGTCAATCAACCACAGTCATGAAGTACTATTGCTCTCCTTTCTGCAGGAAGTCAGGATATGGGGCACAAATCAGCAACTCAGAGGGTTCGTTGCACAATAAATCTGACAGCTCTAACTAAAGTAATTCTCTGTGGTTACTACTGTTATCCCTCCTTGAACTCTCTGCAGCTTTTGAAATGCACCATTCTATTCTGATTTGATTTATTACTGTATCGAGATACAGTGAAAAGTATAGTTTTGCGTGCTATCCAGGCAAATGTTACCTTACATCAGTACACCAGGGTAACAGAACAAAGTGCAGAACATAGTGTTTCAGCTACTGAGAAGGCACAGAGAAAGATCAACTCTGATATAGGAGAGGTCCGGTCAGAAGTCAGATACCTGAGGGGATGACGCTGTTCTTGAATCTGTAAGTACATGTTTTCAAACGTTTGTATCTTCTGCCCAGTGGAAGAGGGTGAAAGAGAGTATTACTGGCGTGTGAGGGATCTTTGATCATCTTAGGTGAAAGTGAGGACTGCAGATGCTGGCAATCAGAGTCAGGATTAGAGTGGTGCTGGAAAAGCACAGCAGGTCAGGCAGCATCTGAGGAGCAGGAAAATTAACATTTCGGGCAAAATTCTTGATGAAGGGCTTTTGCCCGAAACATCGATTTTCTTGTCCTCGGATGCTGCCTGACCTGCCATGCTTTTCCAGCACAACTCTAATCTTATCTTTGATTATGTTGGCAGCTTTCCTGAGGCAGTGGGAAATGTAGACGGAGTCAATGGAAGGAAGGCTGGTTTTTGTGATGGACTGTGCTGTGTTCACAACTCTCAGTAATTCCTTGTGGTCTCAGGCAGAACAATTACCATACCAAGCTGTGATCCACCCAGGTAAGATGCTTTCTATGGTGCATCTATAAAAAGTGGCAAGAGTCAATGTAGACATGTCAAATTTCCTTAGCCCTCTGAGGAAATAGAGATGTTAGTGTGCTTTCCTGACTGTAGTGTCAATGTGGAGGGACCAAGATGGATTGTTAGTGATATTACTCCTAGGAACTTGAAGTTCTCGACTGCATCTACCTCAGCACCATTGATACAGACGGAATGTGTTCTGCTTCCAGAACATGTTGATGACCATCTCCTATGTTTTGCTGACACAGAGAGGGATTGTTGCCTTTACACCATGATACTAAGCTCTCTATCTCCTTCTGTACTCTGTCTCAGCATTGTTTAAGACCAAAATAAAAATCACACAACACCAGGTTATAGTCCAACAAGTTTAATTGGAAGCACACTAGCTTTCGGAGCATTGCTCCTTCATCAGATGATATCCGATTTTTTTAACTTTGTACACCACAGTCCAACACCGGCAGCTCCAAATCTTGTTTAAGACCTACCAACTACGGTGGTGTCATCAGCAAATTTGTAAAGGGAATTAGAGCTGAATTTGGCCAGTCGTGATGTGTCTCTCTGATATTATCCACCACTGTGAGGTAGATCTGTTTGGTTCCACTTTTAACCATCCTATCGTAGCAACTCTGATGATGTTATGTTATACTTCTCCACCCTGTTTCTCAATCCCTCCACTGCCTCAATGTTGACAGACTGCTGCTGCAACAGGAGAAAGCGAGATGCTGGAGATCAGAGTCGAAAAGTGTGGCGCTGAAAATACATGGCAAGTCAGGCACCATCCGAGGAGCAGGAAAATCAATGTTTCGGGCATAAGTCCTTCATCAGGGATCTTTCGCTCAACCATCACTTACCTTCTCGCTGACCTGCATCCCAGTACCTAATTCCTTCAAATTAAAATTGACAACCTTGTGCTGATGACTCTGCTTCAGTCTATCACTGCAATTTCCTCCAGCCGCACAGATCTTGGCTTTCCTTCAGTTCAGGACAACAACCATCCCTTTGCCCTTCAGCGCAAAACATTATGAACAAAACATGAAAGCAAGTGAGTTGGAGGTAACTTGGTGAAAGGGATTACTAATTATTTGTGAGTCAGGTGACATAATAGAGATAAAGAGAATGTGCTCTTTTGAATGTGGAATGTGATAGCCAGTGTCCTCCAGGGATCTGCTCTGTGATGTCTACTATTCATTAATGACTTGGAGGAAGGGATAGAGAATGAACATTGAACTATAGAGATGAAACTATGCAGTATAATAAGTAGCTCAGATGGTAGTTATAAATTACTGTTAGGCATACATGTTACATGAGAAGACAAAACAGTGACAGATAGTTTAATCTGCAGAAGTGTAAAGGTAGTCTATGTTGACAATGAAGTCAAATCAGCATCTATTAGTTATAGGGAGACAAGGAACTCTGATGAATGTGAAGGATTTAGATATTCATGCATTGAAATAACCAAACATTGAGGGCAAATTACAAAACTAAAGACCATTAGATGTAGGAGCAAAAATAGAACATTTGGCTCATCAAGTCTCTCTGCCATTCAACTGAGGTCACATTTGATCTGATAATCCTCACCTCCATTTTTCTGCCTTTTCCCCATTACCCTTAATTCCCTCACTGTTTAAAGTTCTGTCTCTCTCGCCTTGAATATACTTAATGACCCAGCCTTGAAAGTAAAGAATTCCACAGATTCACTCCCCTCTGAGAGAGGACATTCTTCCTCATCTCTGTCTTAAATGTGTAACCCCCTTATCCTGAAATTATGCTCTGTCGACGTGAACTCTCCTACAAGGGGAAACAACCTTTCCTTGTCTACTCTGTCACATCCTCTAAGAATCCTATATGTTTCAATAAGGCTGTCTCTCATTCTTCTAAACTCTATTGGGTACAGGTCCAATACACTAAACCTTTCCACATATCTAATATGAGCTCAGTGAACTTTCTCTGCACTGCCTCCATTCCTAGTATATCTTTCCATAGACCTGGGCCCAAAACAACAGCTTTCCAGTTTTTGTCTAACCAGTGTCTAGCAGAGTTTCAGCAAAACTTTTTTACTTCATTCCCTTGAAAACAAAGGCCAACATTCCATTTATCTTTCCTATTACCTGCTAAACTCGGATGCTAGCTATTTGTGGTTGATGGATGAGGACTCCCAAATCCCTCTGTTCTATAGATATCCGCAGTCTATTCCCATTCAGCTCCTCTATTCTTCCTGCCAAAGTGCATTACCTCACAGTTCCCTAAGTTGTCTTCCATCTACCAAGGCTTTGGAATTCACTTAACCTGCCTCTGCAGAATTTTTATGTTATTTGCAAACTTGGCTACAGTACATTGACTTTCCTCATCCAAATCATTAATATATATTGTGGTGATTGGGTGAAATGAAATGGGCTTAAAGAAGATTCATGTGAAGCATTAACACTGACATGGATGAGTTGGGCCTAATGGCCTTTCTCTGAGCTGCAAACAACATAGCTAGTTTTGTTTCTTTACTAAATTTGGAAAGTGCACATCTTAAGAGCATCATTAATATGCAACAGATATCTGAGGTGTGTCTCTGTGTTTTGTTCCATTTGATCAATGTTCTCCATAAAATCCAAGACGCTTTATGCGTTTCTCGTTTTTAAAGCTCCCTCAGCCCCATTAACACCTTTGCCCGTCATCTTCGGAAGCCTTTGCTAGGCTAAGGTTTCATACGAGGTGGCTAGCTTCCAGCAACTTGCATCAAGTGGCAGTTTTTCAGAGATGAACTGAAAGCAGTGAACACCTTGAAGCTATTCAGCTTTTGGAGTTATAACCCAGCATCCAGATATGGACAACATCAAACAGTTCACACAAGGTGATCTACCAGATTTGTAGGACCCAGCATTTGGACTCCCCCATCCTAGGGAAAAACAGTCCTCTCATCCGAGTCAGAAGGTTCAGTCTGGAAATGTGACCACTGATGTTCCCATGCACATTCCAGCTGAAAGGTCAGGTTAGCTGCCTTATTTATCTCCCCACTGTGCAGGCACTCTGCCTCTATACCTGATGAAGGGCTTTTGCCTGAAACATTGATTTTCATGCTCTTTGGATGCTGCCTGAACTGCTGTGCTTTTCCAGCACCACTCTAATCCAGAATCTGGTTTCCAGCATCTGCAGTCATTGTTTTTACCTCATTGCTTTTACCCAGCATTCAACCTGGTGAGCCATCACAGGATTGATAGCCTGTGATTGACGGAGGAACAAAATTGCCGTCTGCTGAGAGAAGTAACCGAAACCTGGCAGACAGGCTAAGAAGTGAGCCTGAGTAACAGACTCAGGAATCTCCCACGCTTTTCCCAACATAACTAGAACTGTGAAATATCACCAATTTGAACAGTTAGACAGAAACAGATTACAGGAAGTGACAAGCTCTCAGAATCAGAGTGGTAGCAGATGGAGTTTGGAGAATGCATCGAACAACTGACAATGAAATATTCAAATGTAGATTAATAGTCTAAATAAAGACTGAATTCCACCTCCCATGGAGTACAGGTGAAAAGCAGAAGTACATCTCATAGTGGCAGAAGAAGAATTTTCAGGGGTAGGGTAGGGGAAAGTACAGAGCTGGCAGATGATGATGCCCTCACAGTTTATTGGCACTTCACTTCTGTCCTCCTTCTCTTATATTCTCCGACTTTGCTTCCCCAATCCTTTCAGGGCAGGCTCTGACGCTGAGTTAAAGGTCTCATATCCTCCAATTACACTGCCTAACTCCGTGTGGGAATCTTGACTGAGTCCTGAAGATTGCCCAGCGATCACTGGGGCTCAGTAACAGTCAGAATCAAAGCATGGAAACAGGCCCTTTGACCCAACTCATCTACTCCAAATAAGTTTCCAAAACTAAACTAGCCCCACTTGCCTGTGCTTGGCCTATATCCCTCTAAACCTTTCCTATTCATGTACCTGTCCAAATGTAATTTAAATGTCGTATCAGTATATGCATCCACCACTTCCTCTGGCAGTTCATTCCACATATGAACCACTATGTATGTGGAAAAGTTGCCTTTCAGGTCACTTTTAAATCTTTCTCCTCTCACCTTAAAAAATGTGCCCCCCTAGTTTTAAACTCCCCCATCCTAGGGAAAAGCAGTCCTCTCATCTGAGTCAGAAGGTTCAAGCTCCAGTCTGGAAATGTGACCACTGTTGCTCCCTTGCATATCCCAGCTGAAAGGTCAGGTAAGCTGCCTCATCTTAACTCCTCATCCAAAAGATGCCACCTCCAATAGTGCGGCACACCCTGAGTATCTACCTGTCAGCCAAGACATTTGTCTTCAAAATCTGGAGTGGAACTTGAACTCACAACCCTAAGCTTCTGTTCTTTCTCTCAGGTATGTGCAAATCTAATTGCCTTTTAATGCATCAGTGCTCTTTGCCTCAAATATTCCCTCTGATAGTGAGATCCACATTATAATAATCACTCTGGGAAAGGAAGGTTCTCTTGAATTCATATAATTCATTTTTGTGACCATCAATTTAAACATCTTCATAAATGGAAATATTTCCTCAAATGTTTTCTTGCAAAAAAATGTTTACCCTATCAATCCTTTTCCTTATCTTAAAGATATCTATTGAGTAACCCTTCTGTTTTCTAGAGAAAATAATCAATTTTGTTCCTCATTTTCTGATGAGCACTGCTGTCAGTCTTGCAAAACTTTTTTTGGACCTTCCGATGATATTATAACTAAGAAAATAATAAACCTCCACAACATTGCCTGGCTTTGTTCCTTCCTCATCTCAATGTTCAGTTGAGAACTTCAGTCATGCCCTTTTCGCCACTAGACATGACTCTCAAACACATCATTGGGTCAGATCCCAACACATCATTGGAAAGCTCTGACGCCCATCACTCATCTGCTCAATAATTTATTTCAGCTCCTAATTAAGCAATGAATCAATTTTAAAATTCTCATCTTTGTCTTCAAATCTGTCCCCAACCACACCCATCTCTGTAATCTCCAAAAGCCCTCCAACCATTGGCTACACAATTCCAATTCTGATCTCTTATGCATCTACAGGCGGAATCCTATGTTTTTGTTTTGGCTTCGGTGCGAGGTGCATTGAGTTTGGGGAGTTATTCTTGCAGTGAGACCCAATGGCTTTTCTCACCATAACTCACCAAACTCACCACATTAATTGCCATTCCTGCCCTTTTCATATCTGATGTCTTACCACGCACCCTTCCCAGAACAACTCGCCACTCACCAGAGATCCCATAATTGACCAGCATTCCTTGCGCTGTGCCATATTTTAATGCCTGTTGTGCATCCAGAGCTGCCTGCACAGTTCCTGACATTTACCCTGGCATGGTAGACAGAGAGAATTCGATGCCAATGTTTGCAGATGAGGTCCTGGAGCTCCTTCTGAATGGGGTGTGACGCACAAGCAGGACTTGCTTCTCTCCTAGAATCAGCAATGGAGGCCATGGTGTCAGACCATGCCAGCCTGGTCCACGATTGCTTCCAAGTGGTTAAAGTGGTCTCAGCCGTCCCAGCACTGGAATAAGAAGATCAACGTCCTCTTCCAGTCTACCAGAATAAGTGCCACCATCTCCTCTCTGATATGTCACACTCACTACACCTATGTTCCTGCACCCACTTCACACCAAGATTCATACTCTATCACTCTCACTAATGACTGCAATACCTTCCCCAGTAACTCATACACCCCAACCCCCGACATCACTAACCCCACATGCCCTCTGCGAGGCCTGCTCACTCTCTCAGGAAATGTCCCCACCAGTAATAGCTGCATCACTCAATAGTATCTTCTGTGATATCTGTCCCTCTCTCGGTCTAGGAGGAAAACAGTTCACAATGGGGCAGAAAATGTCAAGACAGTTGGTGTGCAATCCTACATTTTGTTCTTCATCCCTTATGAGCAGATGATCCTGACTCTGACTGCTCCATGGACTAGTATCCAAGGCTGCCCTTGACTTACTGGGCCAGGACTCCCTAAATGAAGGCTATCCCGCTTGATTTAGCTGACTGTCTGCTCATTGTCATGACAAGTTTTGGGCGGCACGGTGGCACAGTGGTTAGCACTGCTGCCTCACAGCGCCTGAGACCCAGGTTCAATTCCCGACTCAGGCGACTGACTGTGTGGAGTTTGCACGTTCTCCCCGTGTCTGCGTGGGTTTCCTCCGGGTGCTCCGGTTTCCTCCCACAGTCCAAAGATGTGCGGGTCAGGTGAATTGGCCGTGCTAATTTGCCCGTAGTGTTAGGTAAGGGGTAAATGTAGGGGTATGGGTAGGTTGCACTTCGGCGGATCGGTGTGGACTTGTTGGGCCGAAGGGCCTGTTTCCACACTGTAAGTAATCTAAAAAAAAGTTTCTTGGCTTTGTTTCTGTGCTAAATATGAGCCTGGTCTTCTTTGCTGAGGCACTAAGTATTATACTTGCCGTATGCCTGCTGTATATACTGCAGTATTTATAATGATAGTTGTCAATGCAGACTAAGGTGCAGCACTGAAGTTCAAAAGGGTTCTCTAAGTAGATTGGAGATATGCCATGAGGGTTCATTGAGGCTGGCACATTTTGGATTGGAAGCCAATGTCCATGAACATGGTGTTCAAATGTCCAGTGCCAATGGACTGTGTCCAAGATGTTGGTGTCCAATATGGAGGTCTTCTGGATCAAACTTGCCAAGAACCTGCTTTGGTTTCCACATCAAGTTTTGGTGATGGCTAGTTTGTATGGTGAGTATGATAAGATCGCAGCTAGAATATTAATGTGGTTAGTTAGGCATTTAACAAGTTATTTAACAAGCAGTAATTAGCATCAATTGGGAACTTAGTGCTGTCTGGCAAGAATTTCGCCTTGCCACTTCAGAAAAAACAGGCAAGATGCAGTGACCTCAAGACCAGGATGCCTGGGTTCCAGCCCCACTCTTCCAGAGGTGGGTCCTAACATGTCTGATTAAAAATATCTGCAAGATACGGTGAGACAATCTCGATGTCACAATGGCCCATGTCAAGCATTGCGCCCCATTCTGCCACATATCTTGGCATAGTGTATATTGCTCAGAGCTCAGGTACAATCACCCAAACACTGAAATTCCTACTCTAAATCTCTCTGCATATCTTCTGTCTCTAACACAGTACTTAAAATCAATGGTTAATTGAACATTTGGTCATCCACACTAATATTTCTCCACTTGGCTTGGTGTCAAATTTTGTTTGATGACTTACCTTGAAATGTCTATGAATGTTTTAGTACAAATAAAGGGATATAAATACAAGTTGTTGTTTAGTTGTGTCTTCCTGTGCTTTATCGCATTTTTCCTTTGTGCTAACCACATTTCCAATTTGGTGTCATGACCGCATTTGTGAAAGTGAACTTCCAATTCTCATGTTTGAATTATTTATGTAAACTGTAATCAACAGTGGTGTCAGCACGAAACTTGTGAAACACCAATTCCCACATTTTGTCAGTGTTTAGTTACACTGAACTGGCCTTGCTGTTTTCTGTTTATTACCAATTTTCAACTTTGTCCCTAACTGCATGATTTGACATTAGCGATGAGTCTAGTTCATTGAAGTGGTTTTGGAAATCCAAATACATAGTAATTTATTTATTAGTCATGTCTGTTCTTACTGTGGCTTCATCAACAAATTCAAAAGGTTGGTCAAGCATGACTTTTACGAAAATCTATTAAAATGCATGCATTTATGACATGGGTCGTAACTCCAGCTCAACTTTTAGACAAGACATTCTCTTTTTAAGGATTACAAGCCCAGCCTGCCTGATATAAGTTCTGAGCATAGAAACCACGAAGTGCCAAAGGTTTCCCTGTATATGTCCCTGGATGTCATACTTCATAAGAGTCAAGGAAGATTCAAAGAGTGACATATCAATAGGCAGAGCTGTGAGCCAGACTAATTACCTTCTGTCACCAGCAATCATTTGGAGGTGCCGGTGTTGGACTGGTATGTATATTGTTAAAAATCACACAACACCAGGTTATCGTCCAACAGGTTGATTTTGTAAGCACTAGCTTTTGGAGCGCTGCTCCTTCATCAAGTGGTTGTGGACTATAAGATCGAAGGCCACAGAATTTATAGCAAAAGTTTACAGTGTGATGTAACTGAAACTATATATTGAAAAAGACCTTCATTGTTTGTTGAGTCTCTCATCTTGAAAATCAAGGAAGGCCATATGAACTTTTAGACAAGACATTCTCTTTTTAAGCAAAGATCTTGAAGATGAGAGACTAACAAACAATCCAGGTCTTGTTCAATATATAATATATGAAATAAAGATTTCTCTTTTGTTGAGTGTTGGATAATATAGGAGTCCTTTCCCTTTTCCTAACTCCTTGTTGCAGTTTACTTGAAGATAATTTAAATACTTTATATTTTTATTCATTTCCTTAATTTGTTTACATATTTGCCCCCTCATTCCAATCTACAATTAGGTGACTTGTAGAATTAACATGCTAATTACCAAGTCCTTTGTCTTAATTTTCATTGAATTGTAGGACCTAAGAGCAGGAAGAGGCCATTTGGCCCTTTCAATCTGCTCCATCATTCAATAAAGTCCTGGTCATCTGGCTGTGGCTTCAGTTCCACTTTCCTCTCTGCTGCCACAAACCTTGGCTCCCTTGTCTGTCAAAAATCTAAATAACACAGCGTTGAATAAATTTGAAGGTCCAGTCTCCATTTCCTTCTGAGAAGGAAAATTCCAAACTCTAACCAGCCTCTCAGAGAAAAGAATTTTCATCCTTGTCTTAAAATGAATACCTATTAATCTTCAACTACACCTCATAAAACAAAGCATTCTCTGGGTATCCACTTGTAAGCTTCATGCTAACTGTTTCCTATTTATTTGTCACTACCATTATATTATTTATAATCAGTGCAGCCACCTCACCTCTACTTTCTTCTGTATCCTTTTTGATATGTTATATAGCTCAACATTTAACTGACTGCTCCGTAAGTGGCGACTTATAAACTTTTCACTGTACTCAGTTGAGTACATGTGACAATAAGGCGAATTAAATATTTATTAATGCATGGTTCAGTTATCCCTATGACATCTTGTTTTTGATGCTATCATTGCTGAACAGGTAGTTTAATTTGATTTCATGAACTGTTCCATTCATTTCACTTTTAATAGTTATTTTATATTTAAGTTCTGTAAATGCCTCCCATTCCCAGACTATTTATGTCAGCCTTATTCGTTACCTTGCTCTGACCTTTACACTCATCTCATATTTCTTTTAGCTTCAGGCTTTAAGCTATTTTCACTAGAAATCGGGCTTTATTACTTCCTGACAACTTCATGGTCACTTTTACCAATGCTAACTTTTTTTACCGAGAGAATTTATCCAACCCAATACCTGGTACCAGGTATTTTTGTTGAGGGTGTTTGCAGCCAGCAGGGACTCCCCACCGCATGAGGTAGGTAGCCAGTTTGGCTCCATTAAGAGCCATCTACTTCCATCCAAAGGAAGCTGGCTGGTCCAGAAAGTCTTCAGTCTCCAAGTGCAATTTCTGCTCAGCCTTCCACATGCACCTCAACCCAACTCACACTGGTTTTATTTTTTGTAGTTAATGTTTTCAAAAGGTTGATGACACGGCACCATTTTGAAAAGTCCTCTCAACTAAGTACCCCGTACTGGAGTTGGCTGCTCCTCTCAAGCTGGAAGGCTGCTGACGCTCGAGAGCCCACCTTGATTTGATTTGGTTTGACTTATTATTGTCACATGTAGAGTCATAGAGTCCTACAGCACAGAGACAAGCTCTTTGGCCCAAACTGGTCCATCCTGACCTAATTGTCCATCCCTAATCCCATTTCCCTGCACTTGGCCAGTATCCTTCTAAACTTTTCCTATCTATATATTCGACCAAATGCCTTTTAAATGTTGTTAATGTAACCCCCTCAACCACGTCCACTGGCAGTCCATTCCACATGCGTACCACCCTCTGTGTAAAAAAAGTTGCCCCTCGGGTTCCCTTTTATTCTTTCTCCGCTAATCTTAAACTGATGCCCTCTAGTCCTCGATTCCCCAACATTGGGAAAAAGACTGAGTGCATTCACCCTATCCATGCCTCTCATGATCTTATACACCTCTATAACATCCTCTACAACATCCTTGTAAATTTTTTTTGCATTCTTTCCAGTTTAATAACATCCTATAGCAAGGTGACTAAAACTGAACACAATACTCCAAGTGCGGCCTCACCAATGTCCTGTACAACTGCAACTTAACTGCTCAACTTCTGTACTCAGTGCCCTGACCGATGAAGGCCAATGTGCCAAAAGCCTTCTTCACTGCCCTGTCTACCTACGAATCCACTTTCAAAAAACTGTGAACCTGAACTCTAAGATCCTTCAGCTCCACTACGTCCTTAAGGCCTTACTATCCACCATGAAACTTCTATCTTGATTTGACTTTCCAAAATGTAAGACCTCACACTTATCTATATTAAAGTCCATTTGCTATTTCTCTGCCCACTTCCCCAGCTGATCAAGGTCCTGCTGCAATTTTTGATAACCTTCCTCACTGTCCATGATCCCACCTATTTAAGTGTCATAGAGTCATAGAGATGTACAGCATGGAAACAGACCCTTCAGTCCAACCCGTCCATGCCGACCAGATATCCCAACCCAATCTAGTCCCACCTGCCAGCACGCGGCCTATATCCCTCCAAACCCTTCCTATTCATATACCCATTCAAATGTCTCTTAAAAGTTGCAATTGTACCAGCCTCCACCATTTCCTCTGGCAGTTCATTCCAAACATGTACCACCCTCTGCATGAAAAAATTGCCCCATAGGTCTCTTCTGTATCTTTCTTTTCTCACCCTAAACCAATGTCCTCGAGTTCTGGACTCCCCGACCCCAGGGAAAAGACTTTGCCTATTTACCCTATCGATGCCCCTCATAATTTTGTAAACTTCTATAAGGCATCCCTCAGCATCCAATGGCTCCAGGGAAAACAGCCCCAGCCTGTTCAGCCTCTCCCTATAGCTCAAATCCTCTAACACTGGCAACATCCTAGTAAATCTTTTCCGAACCCTTTCACATTTCACAACATCTTTCTGATAGGAAGGAGACCAGAATTGCACGCAATATTCCAACAGTGGCCTAACCAATGTCCAAGTTGAAAAGCACACAACACCATGTTACAGTCCAACAGGTTTATGTGGACCTGTTGGATTATAACCTGGTGTTTTGTGATTTTTATCTTTATTCACCTCAGTCCAACACAGGCACCTCTACATCATATTTTAGTGTCATCAGCAAACTTAGTAATCATGCCTTGCATGTTCTCTTCTAAATCATTGATATAGATTACAAACAGTAATGGGCCCAGCACTGGCCCCTGAGGCACTCCAGTAGTCTTCAGTTCAACAAACATCCCTCTTCTATTACCCTCTACTTCCTACCATCAAGCCAATTGTGTATCCAATTTGTCAACTCACACTGGATTCCATGCAATGTAACCCTCTAGTACAGCCTACCACATGAAGCCTTATCAAAGACCTTACTGAAATCCCCGGTAACCTGGTCACTTCATCAAAGAAGTCTGACAAATTTGTAGGACATGATCTCCCACTCACAAAGTCATGCTGACTACTTCTAATCAAACCCTGTCTTTCTAAATGCATGTATCTTAGCCCTCGGAATCTTCTCGAGTAACGTACCCACCAATGATGTTAAGTTTACTAGTCTATAGTTCCTAGGTTTTTCTTTGCAACCCTTTTTGAATAATGGGACAACACTCGCTACCCACCAGTCTTCCAGGATCTCACCTGTGGCTAACGATGAAGCAAAAGTATTAGCCAGTGCTCCTGCAATTTCTTCTCCAACCTCTTGCAGCATTCTTGGATATATCTGGTCAGGATCAGGAGATTTATCCATCTTCATACCACCTCTACTGTGATATGGATTGTCCCCAAGATATCACCACTAACTTCCCCAAGTTCCCAAGTCTTCCTGTCTTTCTCCATGGTAAACTCTGGGTACAGTGAAAAGTTTGTTTTGTGTTCAGTGTAGGCAGTTAATGGCATACAAGGTACATATGGGTAATAGAACGGTATGAGGAATACAATGTTACGGCTGCAGAGAAGGAGCACAAAGAGTGGGGTCAAATTAAATTTGAAAGTCAAAGCAAGTCAGGCATTCTGTCGAGTATCAACGCCCCAGCCAACATCACTAATCTGGCAGTAATCAAGCAATCTGATCATTATTCACGGTTGTTTGCGGGGGTTTGCTGAGCACATTACATGGACTACACTTCACAAGATAATCATTGGGTGAAAAGTGCTTTGGGACATCCAGAGGTTGTGAAAGGTACTATAGAAATGCAAATCTCTTTGCTCCTTTACATAATCGGACCCTGTGAATCTCTATTCATTCACATTTCCTAGTTCAGTGACTGAATAGCATGCAAGAGAAGGCCTCCTTATTCCCCTCCACCTATGCCAGAAACACTGTGGTCAATGATTACATTCTCATTGTCAGCTCAACAAGGATAAATCAAAATGAGAGCCTGCAGATCAGAGGTCCATGCAATTTGACCACATATTTATGATGTGTGCGGTTCACATATGGGCTGTATGGCCTGTAGCAGCAGTGCTAACAGGAGAGTTGTTTCTTTCTTTGTTTTACATTTAACAGCAAAAGATGATTGATGCCCATTGTAACTGAAGAAAAGGGTAATAGATTAAAATGACTTATTCCAATTGACAGTATCCTTGGGCATTTCCAGCAGTTTATTCATCAGAAAACCACTATATGGGAAGTTTGAATATACCGGTTGAATTGGATACTCTTGACAAATCCTTTAAATTTAGAATCTCTTAGCGACTGAATTAGGCTATGGCCTTTTTTCTCCAAGGCTTAATCTTAAATTCATTCCTGACTGATGAGACAAAAAGAAATCTTGACTGGGAAAGTTCCCTGTAGAATTTGAGTGATCATTTTCTGTTCTGTTCCTTACGGATTTTAACTCACAGCATAAAACCTCCTAGCAGCTCAGTGGCTGTACTCAATGCTGGTCCAGCCAGTGACACCCACTTCCTATCAACAAACATCAATAAATTTGGGGCAGGAGGCCATTGAGCCTGTACCAACTCTGAGGAAACTGTCCAACTAGTATCACCCCTTTGCTCTTTACTCACTACACTGGAATTTATTTTACTTTTTAACTATTAATCCAGATCCCTCTGAAAGTTACTTCAAGTCTGCTTGCTCCACCCTTTTAGATAACATATTCGTTTTATCACCACTCATTCCATGCTAATTACCAAGTCCTTTGTCTTAATTTTCATTGAATTGTAGGACCTAGGAGCAGGAAGAGGCCATTTGGCCCTTTCAATCTGCTCCATCATTCAATAAAGTCCTGGTCATCTGGCTGTGGCTTCAGTTCCACTTTCCTCTCTGCTGCCACAAACCTTGGCTCCCTTGTCTGTCAAAAATCTAAATAACACAGCGTTGAATAAATTTGAAGGTCCAGTCTCCATTTCCTTCTGAGAAGGAAAATTCCAAACTCTAACCAGCCTCTCAGAGAAAAGAATTTGGGCGGCACGGTGGCACAGTGGTTAGCACTGCTGTCTCACAGCACCAGAGACCCGGGTTCAATTCCCGACTCAGGCGACTGACTGTGTGGAGTTTGCACGTTCTCCCCGTGTCTGCGTGGGTTTCCTCCGGGTGCTCCGGTTTCCTCCCACTGTCCAAAGATGTGCGGGTCAGGTGAATTGGCCATGCTAAATTGCCCGTAGTGTTAGGTAAGGGGTAAATGTAGGGGTATGGGTGGGTTGCGCTTCGGCGGGTCGGTGTGGACTTGTTGGGCCGAAGGGCCTGTTTCCACACTGTAAGTCTAAGTCTAATCTAAATTTCCCTCATCCTCCATGTGTTTTTTTTTGCTAATTATTTTAAATCTGTGTCCTCCAGTTAACCTCGTTATGAGCTCAAAGCAATAATGACTTGCATTTATATGGAACCCTCAATGCAATAAAATGTGGCAAGAGGCTTCACAATGGCATCATCAATCAAAGTTCGACAGCCACATGAAATATTAGAACAAGTGACCATAAGCTGGCCAAAGAAATTTCTTTTTTTTATATAGAGTTTTCGTGGACAAGAAACAGGCAGCAAGATTTAGTGAGGGAAACCTGGGGCCAAAAATGGTGGAACAATGAAAGTCAGAAATGTGCAACAGGCCAGAAATAGAGGAATTCAGAGATTTCAGAGGGTTGTAGGGTTGGAAGATGCTATAGAAATATTAAGGCCAAAGAGGGATTTGAAAACATGGATGAGAATTTTTAAATTGTGATAATGTAAATGTCGCTGAGGTGAATGATACATGGTGCAGGCTGTAAAATGCACAGTTTTGAACAATTCAGGTTTATGGAGGCCAGAAGATGGAGAACAGCTAGAGAGTGCCGAAACCCCTGATCATTTTAAAGTCCCCACTAAATTTGTCATGAATTAGAAGTAAATCAGCATGCTCCCTCAAATGTCTGAAATGGGAAATGACAAAATGTCACATGACGGCGTTCTTTTGAAGCCGAGGCAAAGCATGACAAATTCTGCAGCTAATTCAAAGTGCTGGGTGCAGACGTTGGGTGAATTCAGAATGTGTTACGAACATCCTCACCCTGCGATCGACAATTTTTAATAAAAAAAACTTCAGAATTAATTCCAGACTTCACCTCACAGATGACAGTATGTTCTTTGAGATTCAAGAATTGCTCTTGGGCCATATGCAATTCAGCACGAAGCACACAAATCATTGAGAGTAACTCAGTCTCATTGTGAAGAACCTCATGTGTCTGTAAGAGAGGTGACACTGTCTTTCAGCCACCTCACTATCTTTCAGATACTTTTACAAAGAACTTCAAATTAGAACTATTCAAACCGCCTCTGTATCATAATTTAACGTGACAAGGTGATTGCCAAGAGGAAGAAATGAGAAGAGGTTTTATGCAGCAAATTGTTCTGATATGAAATGTACAGCAGGTAGAAGCAAATTCGATTAGAGACTTTCAAAAGTGAATTGCATCAATAATTGAAGGGTTAAACTTTGCAGGGAATAACTGAATAGCACTGGCAAAGAACTGGTACAGAAATGATGGGACGAATAGCCTCCTTCTGAGCTGTAACATTTTATGAAGGTAGAGGAAATTTGGAGCTGAAAGTCACCAAATTGTCAATAGATTTGGATCTAATACTTGAGCTGAACTTGGATACAGTTCATTTGAAACATTAGAAGCTACTATAAATATAGCTGCGAGATTTGATTCAGGCAAGTTACAGCCCAGTCGGATGATTATATCTTTATGTAAACCCATTTTACAGAATCTGTTTACTCTGAGCAGGAATAAGGAAGATTAGTGGCGATTTTGATCTGTGAGAAAATGGCAGGTAAGTAATTTTTCTCATGCATTTTTCTCTCTCATTTCCTTCTCCCCTTTTAGGAAGTTCAAATCAGAATGTCTTATGTCTAATGGCATGTGAGATAACCACTCCTTCTTTTCTCTCTATCCAGAGCAAGATATTTGCCTCCAAATAGACTATCATCTTACTTTCAATTCAGCAAATTGTAATTCTCCACAGATGATGGTTATGTTTACAAATCCATAACAGGCTTGACTTCTCAAGAATTAGGAGGAGGAGTAGGTTATTCGTGTCTTGAGTCTGCTTCACCATTCAATAAGATGATGGCTAATTTGATTTTAGTATCAACTACGCTCTCCTTTCTCCATAACAAAAGGCATTTTACCAGATCATTGCTCTGATTTATCACCCTCTGTCAGGAAGCGAGGGGAAGAACTATTTTATTTTTGCGTGCCTCTTGCCTTTCCAATTGCCTGGCTCGAAGGGCCCTACCAGAAGTCATAGAAATGTACAGCACAGAAACAGACTCTTTGGTCCAACTCGTCCATGCCAACCAGATATCCCAAATTAATCAGTCCCATTTGCCATTTTTGGCCTGTACCCTCTAAACCCTTCCTAATCATATGCCTATTCAGATACCTTTTCAAAGCTGTAAGTGTACCAGCCTCCACCATTTTCTCTGACAGTTCATTCCACGCACGCACCACCCTCTTTAAAAGAGGTACTTTTTAAATCTTTCCCCCTCTCACCTTAAAGCTATGCCCTCGAGTATTTGCACTCCCCATTCAAGGGCAAAGATCTTGACTATCCACTCTTTCCTTGCCCCTCATGACTTTATAAATTTCTATAAGGTCACCCTCAGCCTTCAACACTCCAGGGAAAACAGCCCCAGCCTATTTCAGGCTGTCCCTATGGCTCAAACCATGCAACCCTGGCAACATCCTTGTCAATTTTCAGAATCCTTTCACGTTTAACAACATCTATCCTGTATGCAGGAGACCAGAATTGAATGCAGTATTCCTAAAGTGGCCTAACCAATGCCCTGTAGAGCCACAACATGACCTGTCAACTCCTGTACTCAATAGTTGTTAGTACATTTGCCTCAGAGGTTCAAATCACAATGCAGGATGTAAAATCTAGGCTGAAACTCCAATGTAGTACTGAGGGAAGGCTATGCTGACTGAAATAACATCTTTTGCATTAAAAAGATAAACCGTGGCCCAACCTGATCTCTCAAATGGATGTAAAAGTTCCATGGTGCTACTAAGAAATAAAACAATAGATTTTGTCCCTCTATCAGTTATCTCTTGATAAACATCATTGAAACAGATTATCTGGTCATGGGTCACCCCACTTTGTGCACTGACCAATAAAGGGAAGCATACCAAAAGTCTTCTTCACTATCCTGTCTACCTGCGACTCCACTTTCAAGGAACTATGAACCTGCACTCCAAGGTCTCTTAGTTCAGCAACACTCCCCAGGACCCTATCAATATGTGTATAAGTGCTGCCCTAATTTGCCTTGAGTTGTACTCCCAATAGTGTAGTTGGATCACAAGATCAGGCAAGCCTTTCCACCAGGTCAAGAGGGGACCATTGAGAAAGAGGTATCTCACCATTCTTCCTATATTAACATCGATCACAAGCATCAAACTATTTGACATTGGGACCTTTACAGCTGTGGTCAAATCTATCCTCAGTTGGCATTTGTCCATGTGCTACTTCCCACCTTACAGCTATATTCTTTCATTGAGCGATGGATGGAATTTCTAGCTGTGTGAAAAACATGCAGTATATCGCATAGGAAGTCCCAATATACTCTAAAGCCAATGAGGCACTTTTGAAGTTTATTCATTGTTATAATGTAGGAAACACAGCAGTCAATTTGCACTCAGCAAGATCCCACAAAGTGGGGTTACCCATGACCAGATAATCTGTTTTAATGATGTTTATGGAGAGATAACTGATAGAGGGACAAAATCTATTGTTTTGTAGCACCATGGAACTTTTACATCCATTTGAGAGATGAGGTTGGGCCACGGTTTATCTTTTTAATGCAAAAGATGTTATTTCAGTCAGCATAGCCTTCCCTCAGTACTACATTGGAGTGTCAGCCTAGATTTTACGTCCTGCAATGTGATTTGAACCTCTGAGGCAAATGTACTAACAACTGACACATGGTTATTTTGAAGTCCACTTGAATTATTGTTTGGATGGCCTGACCTCTAAAGCATATGGTCTTTTCAGAGTGCTCAGCTGTGCCTCTTGACCCTAGCAAATAGACCTCATAATATTTTAACACTGAGGTAAGCTTCAAGACCAGATCTTAACCATTTTCTTTTCACCTGTGAGAACACACAAGTCAGCCTCTTCACAGAAGTCCTTGATAGATTATAATTTTCTCAGCTTCAAATATGATTTCTTCATTGTGCTTTTGAACTAGTTTTTCATTCTCGAATTCCCATCAACTCTTAACTGACGTAAAGTTCATCACCCTGACACATCTGTGCTAAACTTATTTCCATTTACACTGACCTACAGCATTACCAGTCCCCAACAAGTTAACGCCAAAATCTTTGTTCCCAACTTCAAGTCCCTCAGGCGTTGCACATCACTGTGATCTTTGCCAGTTTTACATAGTCTCCTGCACCTTCCAGCTTCTGTTACTTTAAGTATCATTGCGTCCTTAACTTTCATTCCAACAACAGTAATAGTTTTCTCATCTGCCTCCAGCAAGACAACAGGTCACAAGTTTACAAAATTATGAGAGGCTTTGTTAGATTGTTTTATCTGAGTCATTTTACCCAGGGTAGGAATGTCAATTATTAGGGGACTTAGGTTTAAGGTAAAAGGGAAAAGTTTAAAGGAGATGTGAGAGGCATGTTTTTTACACAGAGGGTGCAAAGTCCCTGAAATGTGTTGCCGCCAGAGGAGATGGTAGAGGCAGATACAGTAGCAATGTTTAAGAGGCATATTGACAGATACATGAAGTGCTGAAAAATGTGTTGCTGGACAAACACAGCAGGCCAGGCAGCATCCAAGGAGCAGGAGAATCGACGTTTCGGGCATAAGCCCTTCTTCCTGAAGAAGGGCTTTTGCCCGAAACATCGATTCTCCTGCTCCTTGGATGTTGCCTGACCTGCTGCGCTTTTCCAGCAACACATTTTTTAGCTCTGATCTCCAGCGTCTGCAGTCCTCACTTTCTCCCAGATACATGAAGTGGCAGGGAATTGAAGGATACAGACCACATCGAAGCAAAAAGGTTTTTAGTTCAGAAAGGGTGGGCCGAAGGGCCTGTTCCTGTGCTGCACTGTTCTTTATAAATAGTGAAAACTGACTTTAGGATTCATAGCAGGAGGATTGTCTTCAAGCACTTGGAATGACTTTCTGCTTGGAGCGGTAGATGAGAAAACCATTGAACAAAGTCAAATGCGGGGCTGCAGTGCATGAACACGATTGGCTAACAGTTGAGATCACAACTGCAGCCTCATCCAACATTAACTGAGAGACCTGCATCTCCTCCAGTGCAGAAGGATTTCTGATTATAAAGCAGCAGGAGGAAACTGGTCCTGGGGTAGTGAGGGCTGTTGGAGCATCCTTGCTGCTACTTAGGCTGAGATCTGATAAACTGAAGGCTTGCGTGAACCATTCTAAGAGTAACTGTGCCAAAATGGTGTGCTTCAGTGCTAATAATTCTTACCAATTACGCATAACATAAAAACATCAATCAAGATGGGGCCCTTCTATTATTTGCAGCCGAGCACAGCATTGGGTGGTATATCCAAGCTTTCAATTTAATGCATCACACAGGTGTACACCACAAACTTCTTGGGCAAGATGCTGGGAAGAGTTTTGGATGTCTGTGATCATCTGTGAACTTTAAATCCATATTCACTTCACTTGCGATGGTTTCAAACCTGCATGTTCCATTGTGGCTCAGTCAGTAGCACTCTTGCTTTGAGTCAAAAGAGGTTTAAGACCTACTCCAGATCTTGATTACAAAATCTCAGCTAAAATATTAATGGAGCACTGAAGGCGTGCTTCAGCATTAGCCGCACGGTTTCTTAGATAAGATCACTGACTTGAGGTCCCGCCTGTCTTTGCAAATCAATGTTAAAGATTCCATTACACTATTTTGTGCACTGGTCCATAAATATCCTTCTCTGTTTATGTAGTATCCCCACCAGGGAAGGGTTGATTATGCCTAGGACAAGGAGTACCAACGTCGGGACTCAACCCACTGTGCAATTCTGTAGAATTTCTAACCAACTGAGCTAACTGATCCCTATGTATCCTCCAAAAGCACTAAGACAGATTATCTTGTCATTACCTCTTGTGAGAATTTGCTGTGTGTAAATGTGTTGCCAATTTCAAGAGATTATATTACAAAAAGTTATTTGTGAAGCACATTGGAATACTGATAAAAGGTGGCATTCTGATTTAGGATGCCTCCATCCAGTGAGGTAACACTGCTAAAAAGTCCTTTCAAATACTTATAGACGCTCAAAATTCATCATGACAAGCCTGCAATGATCACAAATAGCACCAAGTTTTCCTGGATGGCTCTTTAGATTGGCAGTTCGAATAACATTAGATTGTTATGGAAAGGCATTTTCTAAAGAGTTGCTTGTTTACTGAGAAACTGAAATAACTGTTCTGGTACATACTGGACAGTTTATTCTAACAGATACCAGCTGTTCCGGGTAATTATAACCTCAGTCCTGGTATTTCTGTGACTCATGTGGGTATAATTGCTTCTAGCAATAATACATGTTTGGTTGTGAAATTTACCAAAACAACTGAAAGCATAGCTCCTTGAATAACAGGCCCAGGGAAGAATGACCAGAATTTCTAAATTGCTATAACTCTTATTTACTCCAATAGTTTCATTCTCTGAGCTCAGCTCTCTTTGGTGCCCCTTTCTCTAATTTTGATCCACTCATTCCACTCGGTGCCTTTCAGCTGGATTTTCGCCTCTACCATTTTCTCAGGTTTGAGTGGCAGCTAAACAAACTCACAACTTCAGACCGAGGCATGGTCTTCATCAGCTTGTGTGAGATGCACAGGAGAGTGGAGTTGGAGGAATGGAGAGTTCTGTAAGTGTTACTGGGTTGGTGTATGTTACAGAGAAAGGGAGGGGCCAGGCTAAGCATCTAGTGCCCTGCCAACATCTGACACATTACTGTCTCCAATATAGTGCACCCTACTGTGGCTCCAAAAACTCTTAGCCTTCTCAGGTCTGAAAGGAAATTTAATATTTCTAAAGTGGATCTTAAAGTGCTACACCCATCAACTAATTAGTCTACACAAAAAAGTTTTGTGATGTTACCAAACTCAAGTAGCACTTGCCATTCTGGAGGGATCAAAGTTTTCAGCTGAAAACCTGAGTGGACTGTCTCTGTGAAGGAAGAGGTTTTATAGTGGTGTGCCTCAACTGAACTTGAATACAGTGTGGACACAATGCAAGAAGCTTTCAATGCTATCGATGTTTGCTGCAGTCTCTACTCTGTCTTCTTCCCTCAGTTGCCAGAATTGGAGGAAATGAGTTTCCAGCAATGGCCCCTACTTCCAAAAAAAAAACAATGTGAACCAGTGTCCTTAAGAAAATCAACAACTGCTCCCACAGCTTAACTCAAGCATCTGGTCGGTGAAGTGAGAACGGCAGATGCTGGAGAAAAGGACAGCAGGTCAGGCAGCATCCGAGGAACAGGAAAGTGAACATTTCAGCCAAAAGCCCTTCAAGCATCTGGTGCATATCCTCCTCATGCAGTGCTGAAAGCTGGCAGGGAGGTGGAGCTGCACTGAGCCGATGAACGTGCCATTTGTAAAGCATCGAATGGAGAGATTACTTGCTATTGGACAAGTATTCGCCTTTGGAGAGAATCCTCCACGCAAAAATTTCAAAGGTCCCTAAGGGGCAACTTTTTTCACGCAGAAGTCGGTGCATAGAGGGAATGAGCTCCCAGAAGTAGTGGCAGCCGGTACAATTACATTTAAAAGGCATCTGGATGGGTACATGAATAGAAAGAGTTTAGAGAGATATGAGCCAAATGCAGGCAAATGGGACTAGATTAATTTAGGATATCTGGTCGGCATGGACAAGTTGGACCGAAAGGTTGTTTCCATGCTGCACATCTCTATGCCTGTATGACCTGATGAGCGCTGGATTGTATTCTTGAATGGAGTTACCTCTGGGATCACCTTTCTGTCAGAGGCTCTGTGAGGTGTGACATCTCAGGTAACAATTCAGACAGTCCCAGTGTGATGTAGACAAGCTTTCAGTTTGTTTGATTAGGTAAGGACAAATGCAAAATTACCATGATCATGCAAAGCTGGTGCGGGAGATTGAATGGAAGTGGTTGGGATCAGTTTATAATTAAGGCAGATGCTCCACCAAAGAGAGGAATTTTCACTTTCTTCTTCCACAACATAATCTATGTGCAGGATTGGAGACTGACCAAATAGGAACGATCTCCACCAGGAAAAGAAAAATCAAAGTCCACATTATAAGGAAGGAAAGAGAGATTATAAGCATGCAGATGCTCCTGGTTATTCTAGTAACAGTTCTTGAGTGTGTTATGATGTTACCACTGGGCAAGTCAGATCCCTGAACAAAACATGGCTTCTTAGATCCTAACATATTTTAAAACCACGGTCGTCAGTTACTTAACACATTCACTGTGGACCTGATTGAGGTCTACAAAATCATGAAGGATAAAGACAGGGTAGATAGTGATAAACTTTTTACCCAGGGTGAGGGATTCAATAATGAGAGGTCACACATTCAAGGTGAGAGATGAAAAGTTTAAGGGGGATACATGCAGAAAGTGCTTTACACAGAAGGTGGTAGGTGTCTGGAATGCGTTGCCAGCAGAGGCAGTCACAGTAGATTCACTTAAGGTGCATCTGGACAGATGGATGAATAGCTGGGGAGTAGAGGGATTCAGATGCTTAAGAATTGGGCGATAGGTTTAGATCGGCTCAGGCTTGGAAGACCGAAGGGCCTGTTCCTGGTTATAAATTTTCTTTGTTCTTTGCTCGTTGAAGGTCGTCAATTTACTTTTAATGCAAAAAAAATTTATTAGAAAAAAAAGCATGAGCAATGTTATACTAGGCAAAAGGTTGGAAAACCCACATTGCAAACAGCAGGGGGAGAAAACAACAAATTCACAACATTCTCTTTATACCAGCAAAAACCTTAAAAGCCCAAATCTCAGCAAAAAGTCAACCAATATCTCCACGTGGAGGCTTCTCACTTAGGCTGGCATTGGCTGTAACTGATTTCCTTTTTATGAATTTCAGTACATTCATTGGATGCTGCTTTTCTTGAGGTGCTATCTCTTTCTGACATACCTAAGACGATAAACTAAACTCACTATTGTTGAGTGGTGGGCCACTCAAAATGATGGACGTAATGAAAAAAGGGACTCCCACCCTTATTTGGAAAGCGCTACCTGACCTACGTGCTCCCAATACCTCCAGGAATGGATGTCCAAGAATCACCCTGCCATCGACATGACAATGCCTGGTTGGGTCAAACCCATCAAGTTGATTGAGCACTGATCAATCTATTGGTGGACATCAAAGAAATTCCCAAAAGGCCGCAAAGACGTCTAAGAATCACTGTAACACCACCCTCAGGCAAGGTATCTCAAGACAATCCACTGTGAAGAGAAGCCACCTCTGAGACCATCGGGAGAAGAGGATCAGATGATCATCACCACGTGGATCAAGGCAAGAACTAGTGTGGTGGATATGATCATCAAGAGCTAAGATAAAGCACAAGATAGTTGATTAGATTTAAAATGTGAATTGCTAGCTTGTAGTATATTTTGTTATTATAGTATTAAATAAATAAATATTATAATTTATTACTATTAAGGGTCGACCCAGTTTCTTTGCTAGATACAAGAACTAAAACACTGTGTGGCAGGCACAATAGTTGCTTTAACTTGATAGCAAATTCATGAGTTTCCCAAACTCCTTCTTCATGCCAGATTTCTTACTGGAGAGTTTAATAATTCAGCCTCCACTCTCTAGCAAACCCACACACAGGCCGACTGATTTTCTGTCTGTGTCCCTAGCCCCCGCCACTGGAAACCAGCACATGATTTTTTGCAAACCCATAGTGTCTTGGCTGACTGGTAGTAGCATGGAGAATATGATGAAATACAAGTAAAACAGGTATTTGAAGCATGTCAGGTGAAGTTTTCAAACATGGCAGTGACTTCTGAAACCAGAAGTCATGCAAATCGGCATGCATGGAGCGAGTAATCCTGCTTCTCATCTCATGCCCCAGGCAAAGAAGATATTGTACAACTTAGCCTGTGAATGATAATGGGGTGAGTGAGCAGAATGTTCCCTGCCCTGGCCAGCAGGATATATCTTCACTCACTGCAAGCAAGGAGCTTCCATATGGCCTGTACTGGTGGCCTCCAACTCATTGAAGATAACTGCAAATACTTAGAACCATATACTAACATAACTTGGGAAGGTTCTTAGGTGTAGGTTCATAGTTCCTTGAAGGTGAGTCACAGGTAGGCAGGTAGCGAAGAAGATGTTTGGTAAACTTGCCTTTATTGTTCAGTGCATTGAGTATAGGAGTTGGGATGACATGTTGCAGCTATACAGGACATTGGTTAGGCCATTTCTGGAATACTGCTTGTTGGGATCCATTATTAAGGTTAGGCAGTGTAAGAAACTTTATTGTTAGGTAGTGCTCACGTAAGGTAGTATTAGCAAGTCTGGAACTTGTTAGCTTCACTAGACAACAGTAAGCCATTATGTTACACTAAGAACAGACTGAAAAGCTGATGGCATAGCCTGAAGAGGCCCCAGGGAGGGTGAGAGATAACAGGACATTGGAGCCATGTCTAGATGCACGTAGCTCAAACTGAGGTAATAGAACGTTATCAGGTGAGAACCAATGACATACGAAAATTCTGCATTTTACCAAATAAGGATGTAACTCTGGAATGTGAGAAAACAAAAGGATAGACAAATTTAAAAAATAGTCAGAACGCGCCTTCTCCAGTGAGCTAGACACTTCACTGTACTGTGTACGATTCTCTCTCATTAAACCTGTTTATACTTTTAATCAGACCTGGTGTCTCTCTCCTCCAAACGAACACGGGGACAGAGGATCTGTCCCAACATGCTTCAATTCTGATCTCCCTGCTACAGGAAAGATGTTGTCAAATTTGAAAGTGTGCAGAAAAGATTTGCGAGGATGTTACCAGAGTTGGACAATTTGAGCTATAGGGAGAGGTTGAATAGGCTGGGGCTACTTTTCCTGGAGTATCGGAGGCTAAAGGGTTAAAGACCTTACAGAGGTTTACAAAATTATGAAGGGTGTAGAGAGGGTGAATAGCCAAGTTCTTTTTCCCAGGGTAGGGGAGTCCAAAACTAGAGGCCATAGGGTTAAGGTGACAGGGGAAAGATTTAAAAGGGATCTGAGAGGCAACGTTTTCACGCGGCGGGTGGTGTAAGTATGAAACAAGCTGCTAGAGGAAGTGAGTAGAAATGGGTACAATTACAACATTGAAAGGTATCTGGATACGTACATGAATAGAAAGGGTTTAGAGGGAGATGGGCCAAATGCCAGCAAATGGGACTAGATTAATTTAGGATATGTGGTTGGCAGAGTTGGATTGAAGGGTCTGCTTCCATGCTGTACATCTCTATGACTGTATGAGTGCACACTCATCCCATGAACCATGCCTCCCCTTTTCTGTCCACACATCATCATGCTCTTCATATGCTGTGTTTGCTGCAGGAATATTCATCACTTCTGACGCTGATGCGGCACTTTATCTTTCAGCCAGGTATAGCCACCCCTTCATGCTGCCTCTTCACTGTGGCCTACCACCACAAGCTGCTGCCTCATCTTCTCCAATAATCTGCCACTGTGTGACACAGGATGTTGTCTGACCATCTGCACTAAGCTGTCCCTCCAAACCACACACATCATTTCTGAGCGAATTTCTACTCTGCGACATGGGAGGGTGGGTTGTAGGGGGGGCGTGGACCTGACCAGGTAGTCACGGAGGGAACGGTCTTTGCGGAAAGGGGTGGAGAGGGAAATATATCCCTGGTGGTGGGGTCTTTTTGGAGGTGGCAGAAATGTCGGCAGATGAGCGGAATGGAAGGTGAGCGGTTTATGCGAAGGTTACCTATGTCATGATATGACCTGGTGTGGGGGTGGGTAACGCACAAGGAAGCAGAAGTTCAGGCTCTAAAATAATGAACTCGATATTGAATCCTGAAGACTGTAGTAGAAAATGAGGAGCTGTTCTCCCAACTTGCCCTGAGCTTCATTGGAGCGTTGCAGCAAGCCCAAGACAGCAATGTTGGCCAGGGAACACAGTGGTGTGTTGGATGGCAGGCAACAGGAAGGTTTTTTTTACAGACAGTGTAGATGTTCTGCAATCTTGTCATCCAGTCTACGTTTTGTAGAGGAGACCACATTGTGAACAGCAAGTACAATAGAATAGTGCTCCCTTACCTTTATCCAAGGCCCTAAAGGAGCCTTCCACATCCATCAAAGTTTTACCTGCACATCCACTAATATCATTTATTGTATCCGTTGCTCCCGATGCGGTTTCCTCTATATTGGGGAGACTGGGTGCCTCCTAGCAGAGCACTTTAGGGAACAACTCCGGGACACCCGCACCAATCAACCACACCACCCCGGGGCCCAACATTTCTACTCTGTGTCGCAGTTCTCCAGTTGATTTCTGTATTGGACCATGTTGATGCGCCTAATGCAGTTGCTGTGTTTACGTCAAAACTGAAGACAACAAACATTGACAACATTTCACCGGAGGCAGAAAAGACAGGCAACTCAGCTGGAGTGGAGGCCAAAGACCAAGTCACCAGGTGTATACACTCGCTTTATGCAGGCTACTATCTGAAGTGTTGAGAATGGTGATTTGGCAGAAGTTAATTGGGAACGTAAATTGCAGCGAGTTGTACAATTCCTGAACTGCAAGCATAGTAAGTTTTTGACGCTCGATGGCAAGAAGGTCGACTTCCTTTCTGAGGATGGAGGATTTAATTGCCAAAGTTTACCTCACCAGTGAGAATATGATTTTTGGACCCTCGCCTGAATAAATCGTCATGTCTGTCATTATTCTCTCCATCTCTCGGAGAAGAAAATTGCACTCAGAGTTCATCCAAAGCCTGCAAAATGACATCCTGACCAGATATCGTTTTTACACAGTGATTTTCATTTTACTGTGGGATGTAAGCATCACAAGGTCAGCACTAAGTTGTTGCAGTCCGTGTGTTGAGCAAGAAAAAGGACAGCCAGAGAAGAATACATAGTTTACAGTACCAATCTCAAACAATGTTTCTATTTACTCACGGAGACAATTAAGTTTAATAACTATTGTAAAATCACAGTGTCACTACTGTTCATCAACTCTTTTAGTGTTTAATAAACTTGCTTGGCACTTATAACTTATCTTACGTTTATTGCAATATAAATTGAAAGTCTAGGATAAAATCAGTAAGCAGAAACAAAATGAAGAGAATTCTGTACCGAATCCTTGAGTACACCACTGGGCAAGTGAAATATGGAGAGATATAAGTGAGAACTCGCCCAGGGGAGTGACTGATTCAGCTGCACAACAAACCAAACAACTCGTGTTTCTATTGCATTTCTCACAACCTCATGACTTGGAGATACCGGTGTTGGACTGGGGCGTACAAAGTTAAAAATCACACAACACCAGGTTATAGTCCAACAGGTTTATTTGGAAGCAGTAGCTTTCAGAGTGCTGCTCCTTCATCAGACTATAACCTGCCTGTTGTGTGATTTTTCACAATCTCATGTCAATGTTGTAATGTAAGGAATGAGGCTCAAAGAAAAGTCTCACAAACAACAATGTGACAAAGGCTGTGACTCCTCAGATCAAAGGGGTGGCCATGGGTACCCTCATGGCTCCCTGGTAATACCTGTCTCTTTGTGGAGTACATAGAACATACTTTGTTCCAATTCTACTTGGGCCCCAAACCACAACTTGTTCGCTGTTACACCAATGACATCATTAGTGCTGTTTCCATCCATCTTTTAAAACTGGAAAGATTTATGAATTTCACTTCCAATTTCCACTCTGCTCTCACCTTCACCTGGTCCATCTCTGACTCCTCCCTTCCCTTCCCTGACATTTCTGTTTCCATTTGTGCGGATATGCTGGCCACCAATATCCACTGCAAACCAATCAACTCCCACATTTACCTTGACTACACATCCTTACTCCCTGCTTCCTGTAAAGACTCCATCCCATTCTCCCAGTTGCTCTACCTCCATCACATTGTTCCAATGATACCTCCTTCTGCAGAGGACCTCAGGAATGGCAACCTTTTTCCACAGCCGAGGATTCCACAGCACCATTATTAACAAGGCCCACAGCCAGTCCGACTCATTTCCCTCACTTCTGCCCTCATCCCTTCTCTTCTCTACCGCAAGGATGGAGTCCCCCGCTCTTTCCTTTCCATCCCATCCAAAGGATTACTAGCTATCATTTCCAACACATCCAGTGGGATGCCACCAGGCCCCTTTCTTCAGCATTTTGTTCGTTCCTGAACACCCTGGTCCACTCCTTCTCCACTTCCAACATAGGACCACAGCACCGGTTCATGTAACCATAGAAAGAACAACATTTGCCCTTTTACCTCCTTCCTCTTTACTATCCAAGGCCCCAGACATACCTTCCAGGTCAAGCAGTGATTTACCTGCAGTTCACTCAACCTAATCTATTGTACTTGCTGCTCACAATGTGGTCTCCTCTACAAAACGTAGACTGGATGACAAGATTACAGGACACCTACACTGTCTGCAAAAAAAAACTTCCTGTCGCCTGCCATCCAACACACCACTGCGTTCCCTGGCCAACATTTCTGTCTCGGGCTTGCTGCAACGCTCCAATGAAGCTCAGGGCAAGTTGGAAGAACAGCTCCTCATTTTCTACTACAGTCTTCAGGATTCAATATCGAGTTCATCAATTTTAGAGCCTGAACTTCTGCTTCCTTGTGCTTTACCCACCCCCACACCAGGTCATATCATGACATAGGTAACCTTCGCATAAACCGCTCACCTTCCATTCCGCTCATCTGCCAACATTTCTGCCACCTCCAAAAAGACCCCACCACCAGGGATATATTTCCCTCCCCACCCCTTTCCGCCTTCCGCAAAGACCATTCCCTTCATGGCTACCTGGTCAGGTCCACGCCCCCCTACAACCCACCCTCCCATCCTGGCATCTTCCCCTTTCACCGCAGGAACTGTAAAACCTGCGCCCACACCTCCTCCCTCACCTCTATCCAAGGCCCTAAAGGAGACTTCCACATCCATCAAAGTTTTACCTGCACATCTACTAATATCATTTATTGTATCCGTTGCTCCCGATGCGGTCTCTACATTGGGGAGACTGAGTGCCTCCTAGCAGAACGCTCTAGTGAACATCTGCGGGACACCTGCACCAATCAACCACACCGCCCAGTGGCCCAACATTTCAACTCCCCCTCCCACTCTGCCGAGGACATGGAGGTCCTGGGCCTCCTTCACCGCCGCTCCCTCACCACCAGACGCCTGGAGGAAGAACGCCTCATCTTCCGCCTCAGAACACTTCAACCCCAGGGCATCAATGTGGACTTCAACAGTTTCCTAATTTCCCCTTACCCCTCCTCACCCTAGTTCCAAACTTCCAGCTCAGCACTGTCCCCATGACTTGTCCAGACATGTCCTACCTGCCTATCTCCTTTTCCACCTATCCACTCCACCCTCTCCTCCCTGACCTATCACCTTCATCCCCTCCCCCAATCACCTATTGTACTCTATGCTACTTTCTCCCCACCCCAACCCTCCTCTAGCTTATCTCTCCACGGTTCAGGCTCTGTGCCTTTATTCCTGATGAAGGGCTTTTGCCCGAAACGTCGATTTTGATGCTCCTTGGATGCTGCCTGAACTGCTGTGCTCTTCCAGAACCACTAATCCAGAATCTGGTTTCCAGCATCTGCAGTCATTGTTTTTACCCCATAGGTTACTTTCAGCACAGCCAACCCATGTTCATCCACTCATTGTCCCCATTATCAGCTTTTTTTCTTCCCTGGCTTATTTGCAACCATCCCTTTGTCTGTCTAACGTCCTTTCACACCTCACTCCCTTCCCCCTGACCCATCAGCATTATAGGGGTAAAAACAATGACTGCAGATGCTGGAAACCAGATTCTGGATCAGTGGTGCTGGAAGAGCACAGCAGTTCAGGCAGCATTCGCTGCTCGTTGGATGCTGCCTGAACTGCTGTGCTCTTCCAGCACCACTGATCCAGAATCCCATCAGCATTATACCATGCTTTCCTAGCTACTATCAGTTCTGAAAAAGGTTCACTGGACTTTTTGAAATGTTGACTCTGTTTTTCTCTCCACAGATGCTGCCAGAATTTCTCCAGTTATTTCTTTTTTTAAAAAATGTGATAATGATGTTGGTTGAGGGATAGATAGTAGCCTGGACACCAGGAAGAACTCCTGTCTCTTCTTTGAATGAAAGGGATCTCCCATACAAATCAGGAAGATGTCCCATCTGAAAAATGGGAACTCCAACATAGGTAATTCTTCTGATATGTCAGCCCAGACAGTGAACTTAAGGCCACTTCAGGAACATGAACCTACGACTGCTTTACAGATAAGTGTAACCACTGAGCCAAAACAATTACTTCAAAGTCAATTGGATGCATTCTATTCAAGAATAAAAGAGAATTCGTAAACTTAAAAGGTAAACCTGATGTAGCTGACATCCATCTTCAGCCACAGTGACAGGCATTTCGGAAGATGTGGTAAGGTGCCACAGCATTCCCAGACTCTGACCTGCTCTTGTAGCCCTGTATTTATATAACTGGTCCAGTTCAGTTCCTCAGCATTTTGATTGTGGGAAATGCCTTTTAATGTCAAGGCATTCATGGGCAATGTAGAAACTGTACTGTTGGAGATGGTATTGCCTGGCACTTGTGTGATGTGAATGTTCCTTACCACTTATCAACTCAGGTCTGGATGTTGTCCAGGTCTTGCTGCATATGGATATTACATGCTTCCATATCGGCATAGTCACACCTGGTGTGATCACCAGAAGACATCCCCACAAGACATCCCTACTTCTGACACTGTAAATAAAGCAGCTGAAAATGGTTTGCTGAGGCCATTACACTGAAGAATACTTGTAGTGATTTCCTGCAGTTGAGATGATTGAGTTTCAACCACCACAACCATCTTGTGCGTCAGGACAGTATTTGGGTAGAATCAAGGCACCCTAGCAAAACTGGAATCAGTGGGAATCAGGGGAAAACTCTCCACTGGTTGGAGTCAGGCCAAACCGTTTTCAGCTGCTTCATTTACAATGTCAGAAGTGGGGATGTCTTCTGGTGATCACACCAGGAATGCTGTGGCACCTTACTCACCACAGCTTTCGAAATGCCCGTCCACTGTCTGCAAGGTACAAATCAGGTATGTGATGGAATATTATCCACTTGCCTGGATGAGCACAGCTCCAACAACACTCAAGAAACTTAAAACCATCCAGGACAAAGCTGCCCCATTGATCAGGACCCATCTATGACTTTCAAATTAACTTCCTTCACCATTGATGCCAAGTTATACCATTGTCCATCATATACAAGATGCACTGAAGTAATTCACTAAGGCTCCTCTGACAACACCTCCTAAACTTCTACTGCCTGGGAGGTCAGGGGAGGTGCTGATTATCCTGGATCTGTATAAAATGTTGGTTAGGCCACAGCTAGAGTATTGTGTACGGTCTGGAATCCACATTATGGGAGGGATGTGATAGCACTGGAGAGGGTGCAGAGAGATTGACCAGGATGTTGCCTGGACTGGAAAGTTTCAGCTGTAAAGAGAGATTGGATAGACTGGCATTGCTTTCCTTAAATCAGGACAGGCTGAGGGGGGAACATGATTGAGATGTATAAAATTATAGTCAAAAAGGATGGCACTGGAAAAGCAAAGCAGGTCAGGCAGCAACCAAGGAGTAGGAGAGTCAACGTTTCAGGCATAAGCCCTTCATCAAGAATGTGCTGGGGGAAGGGGGATGAGAGATAAATAGGAGGGTGGGAATATGGCTAGGGAGCTTAAGGCGATAGGTGGATGCAGGTCGTTGGGGAGTGTGCAGTGGCTATGTGGGAAGGAAGGTGAACAGGTAGGACAGTTCAAGAGGGCAGTGCTAGGTTGGAGGGTTGGATCTGGGATGAGATGGGGGGAAGGAAGATTTGGAAACTAGTGAAGTCGATGTTGATGCCATGTGGTTGAACGGTCCCAAGGAGGAAGATGAGGCATTCTTCCTCTAGTTGGCGGGTGGCTTGATTTTGGCATGTACTTAGGGCACAGGGAAAGATGAAGTGATCAGACACAGATGGGGTAGTTCTGTGCGTGTGTCCTAGAGATGTTTCCTGAAAAGCTCAGGGGGTTGGCATCCTGTCTCCCTGATGTAGAGGAGACCACATCGAGAGCAATGGACGCAGTAGATGAGGTGTGTGGATGTGCAGGAAAATCTCTGCTGGCTGTGAAAAGATCCTTTGGGGCCTTGGACGGAGGTGAGGGGAGAGGTGTGGGTATAGGTTACTAAAGCTATACTGTCCTACCTGTGCACCTTCCTTCTCACCTTCGCTCCATCCTCCCCACTGACCTGCATTCACCTATCGCCTTCCCATCTTTCTTCCCCACAGCCTCACCCCAATTTATCTCTCATCCCCCTTCCCCCTGTGAAGGGTTTATGCCCAAAACATTGACTCTCCTGCTCCTCAGATGCTGCCTGACCTGCTGTGCTTTTCCAGCAGCACCCTTTTCAACTCTGACTCTCCAGCATCCTCAGTGCTCACTTTCTCCAGTATAAAGCTATGGGGCCATAACTAAGATAGACAGGAAAAAAAAACTTTATTCCTTGGTGAAGGGACCAATGACCATTGACTGAAGGAAAAGGGCAGAAGATTAAAGAACACAGGAAAAAGAGTAGGCCATTCAGCCTGTCCTACCATTCAAGAGATTATAGCTAATATGTGGCTTAATTCCACATTGCTCCATATCCCTTAATACCTTTGTACAACCAAATGTATCTATCTCAGATTTAAAATTAACCACTGATATAGAGGAAAGGTGAAGAAGAACCTTTTCAGTCAGAGGGTTATGAGCATCTTGAACTCACTATGTGAAAGGATGCTACAGCAGAAACCCTCATGACATTTAAGAAGCATTTAGATGTACGCGTGCAATGCCAAGGCATACAAGGCCATGGGCCAACTGCTAAAAAATGGGATTAGAGTAGCCTTTGACCAGTGCAAACATCATAGGCCAAAGGGTCTTTTTCAATGCTCCAGATCTCTATGAATCTATAAAGGAAAACCATCACTTTGACCTGAACTCGACTGCTGGCCTCCGCATGGATTCAACTCCCGGCTTTAGTGTGAATTCAACTCCCAGCCTCAGTGTGGATTCAACTCCCGGCTTTAGTGTGGATTCAACTCCCGGCCTCAGTGTGAATTCAACTCCCGGCCTCAGTGTGAATTCAACTCCCGGCCTCAGTGTGGATTCAACTCCCGGCCTCAGTGTGGATTCAACTCCCGGCCTCAGTGTGAATTCAACTCCCGGCCTTAGTGTGAATTCAACTCCCAGCCTTAGTGTGGATTCAACTCCCGGCCTTAGTGCGGATTCAACTCCCGGCCTTAGTGCGGATTCAACTCCTAGCCTTAGCATGGATTCAACTCCTGGTCTTAGTGTGGACTCTGACTCCTGGCCTTAGTGTTGACTCGACTCCCAGCCTCAAGGTAAAGCCTGGCGTGGTCTGGGTTGTAAGGGCTATTATTCTGAACTCTTATTTGTCTATTTTTCTAATTTATTGCCAGACTTCCTTTTCCTAATTTTTTTCCCTAGGAATTTGAACTTGAGATTCTGTATCTAGATACCTTAGACCTATGGTATTGTAAGTGGAGACTTGTAAACGTCTCACTGTACTCATGAGAGTACATATGACAATAAAGCTAATTCTAATTCTAATTTGCAAGATACTCTCTAAGCCACTGACTATCATGTATATCACCACTTCTTCACTGTTGTTAAGTTAAAATCCTAGAACTCCCCCACCAACTGTGGATGGTCCTCATGCAACGAGAACTGCAGAGGTTCAAGAAAGAAACTTAGCACTAGCTTTTTCACGGCATTTAGGGATGCATAATAAATGCTGGCCCAGTCCAGCCTTGCACACATCACATGAATGATAGGGGTGAGGTAGATTCTACAACTACAGACCTCTTAATCTAGTACCCCTCATGTGCAAACTCTTGGTATCCAAAATCAAACCAGTCAGCATTTCAACATGCATTGGTTCAGCAAACAGCCAGTTTGGATTTGTTCATGCCAAATCATGCCAGACAGATCTGAGATGCAGTTTTGAAAAAATACTGATAGGGAAACATGAAAAATAAAATGTATATTGATTTTCAGATATTCCGTCAGGTTGCAGACAGGAGATTTAAGGTTGGGGTTGAGTATAGTTTTTGGATTGAAGAAAGGTTGGAGGTGGTGCATCCCATGGGTCAGTGCTGGGACTACTTTGCCACAAATTGTCAATATTGGCATCTGCTGTGATTACAGATACATGATAATTAGAGAACAGTAAGAAGGGATTATGGAAGATATGAATGAAACAGAGACAGATTAGTGGAATGGGCAGACAGCCTGATACAATTTAAAGCTAATAAAGTTGAAGTCATGCATTTTGCCATGAAGGAAGAAAGGAGAACATAAGTTCAATAAAAAGGTGAAGAGAGTGTGGGAAAGAGAAGGACCTTTGGGTTCAAATAAATAATTTACTGAAAGTGAGATACAAGTAAACTCACTAAAAATGGTCAATTTCATTTTGGATGTTGCAAATAGGCTGAGAACAATAAAACTTATAGACTGTAAAATGCAATAGAGTCGAAGAGTGTGGTGCTGGAAAAGCACAGCAGGGGAAGGTGCCGGGAGTAGACCCTCCACAACTCCCTTGTTAGATCCACACACCCCCCCCCCACCAACCCACACCCCAAACCTGGCACCTTTCCCTGCCACCACAAGAAGTGCAAATCCTGCGCCCACACTTCTCCTCGCACCTCCATCCAAGGCCCTAAAGGATTCTTCCTCATCCGACATAAATATACCTGTACTTCCACACACATCATCTAGTGAGTCCATTTCCCTCAATGTGGTCTCCTCTACAATGGAGAGACAGCATACCAAATTGTGGAACGTTTCAGAGAACATCTCTGGGACACGCACTAAACAAACCCATTGTCCTGTGGCCGAACACTTTAATTCCCTATCTCACTCTGCCAAGGAATGCAAGTCCTGGGCTTCCTCCACCACCAAATTCTAGCCGCCTGACACCTGGAGGAAGAACACCTCATCTTCCACCTTGAGACCCTCAAACCATATGGGATCAATATGGATTGCACCAGTTTCCCCATTTTCCCTCCCCCCACCTTATCCCAGAATCAAACTTCCAACTGTCCTACCTGTCCATCTTCCTTCCCACCTATCTGCTCCACCTTCCTTTCCTACCTATCACCTTCATCCCCCACCTTCATCTACCTATCACATTCCCAACTAACCCCTCCCCCCCCCAGCCCCACCACCCCTTCCATTTATGTCTCTCAGCCTCGGCAACACCCACCCACCCCTGCGCCCCCCCACCCCATTCCTATGAAGACCTTCTGCTTGAAACGTCGATTCTCCTGCTCCTCAGATGTTGCCTGACTGGCTGTGCTTTTCAAGCATCTGCAGTCCTCACTTTCTTCCTGTAAAATGCAAGAGGCATAGTTAGGGTAATGTAAGTGGTTTGGATGTCTCAATACAAAACTGGACATTACAGCGAAGGCTCAGCAGGAATAACAGGGTAAAAACGAGGACTGCAGATGCTGGAAACCCGAGTCTGGATTAGAGTGGTGCTGGAAAAGCACAGCAGGTCAGGCAGCATCCAAGGAGCAGGAAAATTGACGTTTTGGGCAAAAGCCCTTCATCAGGAAGAGAGGCAGGGAGCCTGCAGGGTGGAGAGATAAATGAGAGGGGGTGTGGTCCCTGTCAGCAGGGATGACAAACCAGTGATAAGAGTCCTGATTACTAGTGTTTCTACTTGATTGTACAAGTTTCTTTTGTTGGCACATTCTATCCAAAGCCAGTGAAGGCAATGGTAAAATAAAACAGAGAACTGCAGATGCTGGAGATCTGAAACGAGAAATGAAAATGCTAGCATTAACCCAGAGTGAAGTAAATGCTGAATGGGTGCTAATGGGAAGTGTAAATAATGTTAAATGGGTTGGCTGTGCTGGGAGCAACAGCACAGGACCTGTGGGTGTGGGGGCATGGAGGAGGGTGCTCAAGCTCTGAAATTATTAAACTCAATGCTGAGCCCTGAGGGCAGAAGATGAGGTGTTCCACCTTGCGTTGACCCTCACAGGAAGATATTTGAAACTTTGGGCTGAGTGGAAAGCAGGAAAGTGAAACGTGTTCAGATTCATCGAGACACAGAGGTGGTGGCCACTTCCTGCACTGTAAGTGCTTGTTTTAATCAGCACTTTATGAACCAGCACTCTCAATAAACTGGCAAGAATTATATACCTGAAACCTGACACTAAGCCAGTGTTATAGTGAAGAACTGATTCCTCATTTACCCTCTCTGTTTAAATATTAAGGCCTCTTTTGGTGTACTGATAGTATCCCTACCTATGGACCAGGAGTCCCAGGTTCTAAAGGTGTGTAATAACATCACTGAACAGACTGAAAAGAATATATCTTTTGTTAATTGTAAATCATGTGTGATGCCCATCATATTTTTCTCTTGCAATATAGAATGTACTACACCAATAGACCGACAGCAACTCAAACTATTTTATCGGGTTCACTTACAAATTTGATAAACACTTGCCAAATAATACAATGATACAGAATCAGTACAATACTTCAGAAAGATAAAATGAGAATTAGTCCTTGTGGAATTAATATGTCCTTTAGAGAACAAATCTTTTGTGGTGGGTGCAGCACTTTTTTTCATGAATTAGTTCACTTTGTCTATTGATAGACTTTAAAGAAATGATGATCATGCACAGCACAAACCTCATTCAAAGAATTCAGATTTTCTGTCAGAACTAAAAGTTCCAGTTAAGCTTTTATCCTGATCTTAGCAGGGTGCTAGTACTCCTGGCTCCTAACTCACAGATCTCATGCAGCTGCTGGCAACACAAACTAAATTTGTCAGATTCATCAAGGTCAATTGTTAAAGAACCCACTAAGCTTGTTATTATGGGAAATTTTATCCAATCACAAGGTCTCAAGTCAGATCTGTCATTCCACTATAATGAAGACACAATGGTTGAACTACTCCACAGAATGTAGTATATGGATTCTCACACAGTCTCTGGTTTCTAAGCACTTGTCGATTTTTTAATTGAACAAAACAATCTTGAATATTATGTAATATCTTTCACATTCCAAAGTGCTTTACACCCAAAATACAGTTTCTGTTCTTGCAAACACATTAAGTAGACGAATGAGCAGTTAATTTGTTTCGATAGTGTTTGGTTGAAAAATGAATGTTGCTCAGGACGTTGGAAAAACTCCGAGCTCCTCTTTGAATAATGCCATGGGATCCTTTATGTTGTTTGAATGGACTGTAATTTGATTTAATGTTTCATCCAAAAGACAGCACTGTCAACAATGTAGCCTTCCACAACACTGCACTGCAAGTTCAAAGGAAAGAAAGAAAAAGTTTGCATACATATATATTCATTAACTTTCATGAACGCAGGATGTCCCAAAGCACTTCACAGTCAATGAAGTACTTATGAAACATATTTATTGTGGTGATAAAGTAAATACAGCAACCAATTTACATTCAGCAAACTCCCACAAACAAGGAGAAAGTGAGGACTGCAGATACTGGAGATTAGAGTCGAAGAATGTGGTGCTCGAAAAGCACAGCAGGTCAAGCATTATCTGAGGAGCAGGAAAATCAACGTTTCGGGGATTTCGATTCATCAGGAATCCCACAAACAAGGTCAAAGAATTAATGTGATGTTAATTGCTGGATAAATTTCGATATGGACATTGGGAATAATTTATGTACTCCCCTTCAGAGAAATGCAGAGCATCCACTTCGACTTCCAACAGTTTAAGTCCTGATTTTGTTCTCAAGTTCTAGAATTAGAACTGGAGTCCAGGGATAAGAGTATTACAAATCAGCCACTTCAGTTACCAAATCTCTGGGCCTTGGAGCGTGAAATAAACATACATTATTCAGACCCAAAGCTGAGTGAAACAACCAATAACTTAATTAACACGCAGAACCTGAACAATTTCCAGATAAACAACCTGATCTTGTACATGATTATTCTCTAGGCTTTAGTTCTGAAATTTTGTAATGGAA
The DNA here is from genome assembly GCF_020745735.1 of Hemiscyllium ocellatum. Lineage (NCBI taxonomy): Eukaryota > Metazoa > Chordata > Chondrichthyes > Orectolobiformes > Hemiscylliidae > Hemiscyllium > Hemiscyllium ocellatum. Next base: position 66,391,391 of record NC_083414.1, read on the forward strand.
GAAATACTTCTATTTTTAACACTGTTTCAAAACAAATGCAACAACATGCAGATAAAGATTTCAAAACTGCAGGATGGACAATAGTTAAAGATTTGCAGTCCATGAAACGCTGTCTGTCCACTGGCAGAAACTGAAGATGGCTCTCTGACAAGATCTCAACAGGCAAGACCCACTTTTAAAAAGAGAAACAGCATTTCCTGCGCCCAACAAGGCTGATCCAACCTGATCAGCTCAGACCAAAGATAGAGAGAAAAGTCAGAATGTAACTATGCAGAAATGCCCAAATGATGGTTTCTGTCACTGTTTAACAACAATTTTACATTATAAAGCACAGCTAACCTGGTAAAATATCCTAAAGTATTAATGAGGAAAAATTGACACCAAGCCACATAAGGAGATATTAAGTTTCAATAAACATGTTAAAGGAGGAGAGAGAGGCAGCAAGATAGGGAATACAACAATCTAAGGCCTTTTAAGGTTGTTGGAATGACAAAACAATGAAAAATTTTGAGTACACAAGGGGACAGACATGGAAGAAGAGGTCTGGATGGGTGTCACAGCTCATGGGGATCACATAAACGTGCAGGGGCAAAGAATTTGAAAACAAGGAATAGTTATTCCAAACTGCTAAGGCTTAGATGGACCAGGAGACAATTTCAGCCAGTAAGCACAGATGGACCAAACTGCCTTAGGTAAAAGATAAAATATAGGCAATGATATGGAGATGCCGGTTTTGGACTGCAGTGTAGAAAGTTAAAAATCACACAACACCAGGTTATAGTCCAACAGGTTTAATTGGAAGCACTAACTTTCAGAGCGCTGCTCCTTCATCAGGTGGTTGTGGAGTACTACTGTTGGACTATAACCAGGTGTTATGTGATTTTTAACTTTATTGTGGCAAGTGGAGGTTGAGTGCTTGCACCAACTAGTAGAGTGTGCAGGTGTGGGGAGGTAGGAGATGGTCTTGCTGCAGGGGATGCTAGCAATCACGGCTGTGTAGGGGAAGCACAGCTGGAAACCGACACAGAAGAGGTTTCCAGGGTCGGTTTGGGAGAAGGGGCTGGACTGTGCTCATTGGTCGCCCGGCTGTGAGTGACAGCGTAGGGTTAGCGAATAGCGATGGAGAGTCTCCGCACGTGCCTAGGATGACGGGATCAGTTGGATGGGCCTGGTTTGATTGACGCGCGGGTGGGCGGTTCGCCTCCGCGTTTCTGGATTGGGATTGGTCGGTTGGGCCTTGTGGGCAGGGCGGCGATCCTCCATTGGATCTCGCCGTTCTTTTGTGGAGGGCGGCCGGCCCCCTCAGGGAGTGGAGGATCCAGTGTGATTGACAGCGGAGGGCGGCCATGATCGGTGGGTCGGCTTGAATGACAAGTGAGTGGGTGGGGGAGGGCCGGAGGCGGGTGCAAGGCTCTGTATGCGATTGGTGGTTCATTCCGATTGACAGGTGAGTGGGCGGGGGCGTGTGTCAAGCGCCGTGCCGCGATTGGCGGGGCGCCGTGATTGACCGCTGGGTGGGCGGCGCCTCCTGCGGGAGGCCGGCGGTGATTGGTGGGCCGCGCGGGAGGTGGAGGGTGTCGGTGTCGGGCCGCAGCTGCAGTCGGCGCAGTCGCGGCTGCGAGGGGAATGGATGTAGCGGCCGGGTCGGCGGGGAGACAGCGCTCGGTGGCCGGCGAGAGACACCCGCGGGGGCCCGGGGCAGCGTCCTACCAGGTAACGGCAGGCTGTGCATGATGAGGATGTGGTGGGGTGGGGGAAAGCAGAGGAAAGGCCCAGGCTGTGCGGCCTGACCTGTCTGTGTCTGTGTGTCTCTCTGGGATCCGGCTTTTCCCTTTAAATCTGAGCCGGGGCTGCCTGCTCCCTCCCTCCCTCAGCCCTTGGCCGGCAGCCAGCGGCACCCACCGCTGGGGTTTTCCGCTCTCGTTCAGCTGCCGCCCCCCCCCCCCCCCCCCCATCCCCCGGGGCGTCAGTTTTCAAATCAACTGCCTGTTTTCTGTCGCGACCGAGTTAAACACCCCCCCCCCCCCCCCCCCCCCCACACACACACACACACCAATCCCCACCGCCACCCAGCCGCCTCCCGTTTCAAAGTGACCTCCAGCCGGTACAAGTTTTGCCAAGTGCCCGCGTTTGAAGGGGAGCCGGGCCGTATCACCCGGAGTGGCTGGTACTCCTGCCCCCTTCTCTCCCCCCCCCCCCACCCCCCCGTCTCCACACTCCCGGGCAAGCCCAGCCCCAACGCCGCAAACGTGGGTTTGTGTCGGCAGCGAGCTGCTCGGGGGGGGTGGGGAAGAGTGTCAGTGCATGGTGGACGCTGTCCCCTGCTCAGCAGAGGCTGGAGGGTGGTGTCTACCCTAACACTAGGGTGGGAGGGGGTAGAGACACACTGGTGTGTAGCAAGGGGTGATGGCCATTCCTGGGCAGTGGGATAGAAGAGGGTGGGAAGTGTGGGCTGTTCGTGCTGGGGGTGTGGTGCCTCGGGGGAGGGGGGGGGCGTGTGTGTGTGCACTTCTGTGCCTGGCGAAGAGTAGGGGTAAAGGGTAGCTGTATCTGACTTCAGGTGTTTGTGTCTGAAAGTAGAGATGGTTTTGGTGTCTTTTGCTAGGTGGTAGAATGTTAAATAGATTGTGTCTGACACAAGAAAGGGGGCCCATTAACATTGGTAGTGTATTTGGTTGCCTCTGTTGTATTGGTATCAGTGTTCAAAGGAAGCCCAGTGAACAACTGTGTTAGGTAAGGAATATATTTACTGCTTAACTGACCCCCCTAAAGATTACTTGGTTAATTAATTATTGATCTATTTCTCTCTCTTAATGAGCACTTGTGCAAATGTGGAACTTTTTGAAAGTGTTTCATCAAAGGCTTGTATTGAAGGTTTTGTATGAGTTTTTTTGGGGGGGTGTCTTGATCGACAAGATTAGACTGAGTTTCATGTTTCTTGCTGCAGCTTTTCTGTTTGAAGCTGCACGATCATTGTTTTTTTCTTAGTCTTGACATTGAACCATTTGATCAACCAATGTTAAAGCAGAGATCTGTGATAGAGTTAGCAAAGTAGTGATTATGAAGTGTGAAATAACAAGGAGGTCACAGCAACCTCTTAAACTATCCCACGATCAGAACCATTTAAAGTAACATAAAGACCTAAGTTACCAGAAGTGATTAGGATTCTTCAGGTCTCTTTAAACAATAAAGGGTTTGAAAAGCATCAAAATGTGTGGTGGTGGGCATCTGAAGCAAAAGTAGAAATTGCCAAGTACTTATGCCAATCAGTACCCGAACAGAATCATTGCTTCAACAGGCTGTGGTTCTATCCCTGAAAAGTTCACTCTTTCCACAGATGCTGCTGACTGACCATCTAAGTGTCCTCAGCATTTGTTGTAGAAGTTACCAAGGTGACTTGGTAAGGAAATAAAATTGTTTTAACGTGGGTCATGATTTTCCTTCTAGGAAAAGAGACTCTTTGCAATTATCATTCTAGACTTGCTGTATTGTACCTTTTTAGCAATCTATCCGCATTTGATGAACATGTTTTATTTGTTTTTTAAAGTTGTTTCAGTAGGCAAAGTGAAGTGGCTATCTCAAAGTCTTTTGTAATTGATTTAAAATAAACCCATGTAGTAGCATCCTGGCCATCTAGTGCCACAGAGATGGAATTCCTAAGAATCAGAGTTCTGGATCTCGGGTACTGGCTGATGCTGAGGAGCCAAATATTAGCAAGAGTCTGGCTTGGAGGTGAAATGAAACCTTGCCTACCTCCTAGAAAGAGTGACATGTGTAGTACCTTCATAATCTCAGGACATTCCGAACTGTTTTGCATTATTTAAATGCAGCACCAAATACAGTATATGCACAAGTCCCTGCAACCATAATGTGCTAGTAACTGGGAAATCTAGTCGAAAGATAGAAATTGGCCAGGGGAATGCACCGCGCCCCCGTTCTTTGAATAGTATATTGGATCTTTATCACCACCTGAGAAGTTATTCATCTGAAAGACAGCACCTCAAACCACTGTGTACTGCCCCATTATAGTGTGGTTGAGATGTTACTGAGCTGCAACAAACAGCTATTTTAATTGAATCTGTTGGTGGACTCCCAATATTTGAAGTGTCTGAACTGACCTGATTGTGTCAGTCACACAGAAAACAATCTTTTTCAGCTTCCTGTTTCCACCCGCAACCTCCAGCACTACCTAAGCGCATGTGATTAGCCTTTTCTTGAACATTGTATGGGGAGTGGGTAGAGATCAGCAATGCTAGCTCATGTGTCAGTACCTGTTACATGATGGACTGCAAGTAGAAGGTTTGGTGCAAAAAATGATGTATGAGTTGTGTGCTAGTGCAGTTTGGAGTCTGGCTGTGCTTTGCTCCCGGTGTTGCATGTTAATCTGTTTTTTTTTTGTACCATTTATGATACTGAATATCTGTCTTTGCAATTGTTGCTGTCAGTCTCCATTTAAAATCCTTGGATATTTTGTTTCAGTAGTAGTTCAGAGGAATTTAAAATTTTTGAAACTCTGTTGAGTTATGCACTAAACTCTTCTTTCTCAACCCTCCAAAAACGAAGTTATCCAGTTTTGGTAGTTTGCTTCCTCTTTCTCTGTGACTCCATTTGGAGCAATACTTTCAGCTGTCTCCATGCTAGACCCCTTCAACCTGTCTCCCTTTTAAGATACTCTTGAAGAACAACTTCTTTAACTAACATCTTGGTTACTTTCAGTTTAGATACATTATTGGGCTTCATGGTGTCAGACTTTGGCTGTCCCCTGTACAAGTGTTAGAGGATGATTCAGAATAAATTTGAATCATCGATACTAGGAGTGTCTCTCCTTTTGAGTATGATATCTCAGTTTTTTTTTGACTTGGAGAGAAGTTAACCGGGGGAAAGTATAAACCTCCCTAGAGTTAGCAATGATGAAAGTTTTATAATCAAAATGTACATCTTAAAGTGCTGACGGAAAGTCAGCACGCCTGCTTTCTGCCTGATTCCTATCATGCTCTTCTCTGGTAGAGAACTTCGTTTATGGAAAAATGAACCGCTATCTTGAGACAGAGTAAGAAGCCTGTACTTGAGCAGATGCTATTGGATTGGTCCTGTGCAAATTGGTGACACTTACATTTGGTCAGTTCTGTGGGCACAGGGGTATTTACACAATATATGAACACCAGTATCTGCCAATACCTTCCTATTAAGTTTTCTCCTTCCAGTTTTGTTTGACTTGTATCTGTAAAGTGCTTTGAGCTGAGGCACATAGGCTGAAGTATGGGTGGATATTGTGGAATGGACTAATAATTTGAGATGCTCTCCAACGAAAAAATAATTTCTCTCTAATGGAAGCAAGTTTGAGATTTCCACAGCCGTGTGGAAGAACTATATTCTGATTTCAATCCTAAATGGCAGCTCTGGGTTTTAAAATTGTGCCTTATTCTTGGTTTCCCCACCACAGTAAGTAGTTTCACCATATCTACTGAATCAAATTCTTCTCTAATTTTAGCAATCTTGATCTAATCTCTTTTAAACTCTAGCAAATACAGTCAAGTTTATACAGCCTGTCCTCATGATTCATCCCCTTTTTTAATCCCTGGCATCTACATGATAAGTATGCTACAGGTGACTTCCTGTCTCAGCCTGGTTCTTGAAAAAGCCAGTCGATCTTTCAACTGTAGCCAGTCTTTCTGTAAACAGGAATAAAAACACAAAATATTGGAATTACAAGGCAAATCAGGCTGGATCTGTGAAAAGAGAAACTGAATTAATATTGCAAGTTGCCTTTTTGTCAGAAGTGGAAAATATTGCAGATACAGCAGATTTTAAGCCAGTACTAAGGCAGCAAAGGAATGGCTGGAGAAGAAAGATTGAAAGAAAAGTTCTGTGGCAGAAGAGTTGAAATATTGGAAGGGCTGATGATGCAAGACAAAAGTGAGTGGTATTGGGACAAGTAAAGAGACAATTTGAGCCTGGAGAGGGTGTGAATTGCAACAGTCGAACTGTAACCGGCACCTTTACTTCTGAGAGCAACAGTTGCACACTCTGTTTTGTTAATTTTGACTTGATATCTAATCGGGAAGGCTATACACTGCCGACTTGAAAGACGTGTGTTGTCCCTTCCATTGAGCTTCACTGAAATTGTTACAGGTAGAAGGCAAGAGTGGGATGGAGAATTTAAAATGGCACTTCACAGTAGCTCCTAGTTGGGCTTATGGACTTGACTGTAAACTGCTCTCATTATGGCTGTTTGTGTGTATGTAGCGCAATCATGTCACTTTGGCCAGAGTGTTCAGGCAAAGCAGGCACGAGACAAGAGCAACGAGCCTTGCTCATTGTCATAGTAATACATTATAAGTAATACATTTCAAGGAAGGACAACTGGGTGGAGAGGGGCCAGAAAACCTGTGGGAGGATAAGCAAGTGTTCTTGGATTGTCAGCGCTACATCCAGCTCCAAGCTAGAGAAGGCTGATCTTTTTCAAAGAACCGACCCAGGCATGCTGGGTTGGTTTTCTAGCCACCTTGTTGTATCATTTTATCTGAAGCAACCTCAATTGGAAAATTCCTCTTCTTTATGTTCACACCTTTTTCCTCCCACATAAAGTTGGTTTCCTACAAGAATTGAAACACAATTTAAATTGTCATGGAAACTGTGCAAATGACAAGTTCAAGGAAAAAGCAAAATGAAATAACTGGCTTAATTCCACCAAATTATATTTTATTAAAGAAAATTCAAGGCACTTCCAGCAAGGGCCTGCTTCTCTGTCTGATCTTTGGTATATTGGCAAATCCATAAATGTTTGAGTCTGTCTCATCATTTTTCCTCTGCTCACAAAGGATGGTGTCATCATTGAGAGCAATGGCTGTAGCTCAGGGCAGAAACAAAGTTGAAAACAGAACAAAAGAAGTTTCATCAGTTGGTGTTTAGGTGTAGGGATTTTTTAAAAGTCTGACATAATGGGAGATAAAGAATTCGAGTTTCAGTGTACTGAGGAGAAAGTGAGCCTGCAAACAAAGTAACATCCCAAATGGTCACATAAGGATACTGCATGATTTGAACTTTGGTTTAATTTACCTTTGTCAGAAATTAAAGCTGACAGGAAAGCTAGCTCTTGTGTGTAGTTATAGAGTATAAAATCGCCGAACAATTTGATTAGAAAGTATCTTATAGCATGGAAAAGAGTAAAAGGGCCATTTTGGTGCATGGTAGTGCCCTAACTCTGAGCCAGAGACCTGAGTTGCTCCAGAGGTGTGTCATATCATCTCTGAACAGGTTGATTAGGAAAAGAATCCAACAGCATTGAAAGAGGCCCTTCAGTCTATCAAGTTTGTAGCAGTCATCAAATACTTATCCACTCTAAGCCCCAGTCCCAACACTTAGTTAGGTTACTGCAGATGTCAGTTCATGTACCTTGTTTCCATCCATCTCTAACCATCAGGTGTCTCAACTGAGTATTTGCCTCTAGTGGTTGAACTAAAGGCATTTGATGAATCCTTTGTAAAAAGCCTGTAACTGAAGTGGGAGTTTCATTTTCTACAAAAGCAATAGGCAGAGGTGATGAGTACTATAATCGCTAGTGCCCCCTGAATCATGGCCGTAAGGGCAAGATGACAGTGGCTTGTTGGATTGTGGGTGCAATAGGAGTGGGGTAGATCATAGCCAAAGATGTGCAGGTTAGGTGAATTGATCATGCTAAATTGCCCATAGTATTCATAGAAGTGTATGTAGGTTGGGTGCATTAATCAGGGGTAAATGTAGAGTAGTAAAGTAGGGGCATGCGGCTGGGTGGGATACTCTTTAGAGGGTCAGTGTGGACTTGTTGGGCTGAAGGGCCTGGTTCCACACTGTAGGGATTCTAGGGATGTGTCAGTGTGCTGTTGTTTGAGACTTGTTCTCTCAAAGTTGCGACAGCTCGAGGTGTGAGGAAGACTGAGCATTAAAGATTGAGGTGTGATCTAATTGAAGTGTTTAAGATGATCAAAAGAAATTAATAGTGTAATCTAGAGAGACGCTTTTACACTGGTGGGAAAAAAATCTTCAAATTAGAGCTAAGGCATTAGGAGGAAGTTTTAGGAAGCATTTCCTCTTTCCCAGCAGTGAAAACCTAGAACACTTTCCACCAAAAGGCTAAAGTTGCTGCATCTATTTGAAGTTTTCAATACTGACTGGTGGACTTTGTTGGGTAAGGATGTTGAGATATGAGCAAAGGTGGATTAATTAATCGAGTTGAAATCTAGGTGAGCAGTGATAGAATAGAAAAGTGGGGCCAAATGGCTGCCTCCAGTTCCTTCCTGTCAATAGATGAAATCTTGTCAACTTTAGCTTCCAGGGTTACCTTACTTTTTTTACGAGGCAATTTTTCATAATCCATTAACTACATAACAGGTACTTTTCAAGGACTCTTGCAAAGAGATTGGCTGGATAATGAAAGCAAAAAATGAAGAATGAGCTTCAGTCATGCTCGTTTGTTACATCCCAAAAGCAAATATGGCTGACATTTTCTTGGCAAGCATTGAGAGTGGACTGAAGAGCAGTTCGTTTGACCTTTAGGATAAATGATAGAGCTGCAATTCCTCTTGTGCTACAATTACACTTGTGTAACCCAATGCGTAACTATAGAGAGCTTTATTGTATCTGGTTTATATCTCTTGAATGAGCTGTGTTAAGTCAAGGCAATTATTTCCTCAGGTTTGCATGGTCTGTCGTCATCCCTCACTATAATGGTGTAACACTTATCAAGACAGGGTGCAACAGAATGTTACATTACCTTCAAATGAAATAATGGTGACCCTTCTACATGGCTGTGTGAAGTGCTATTGTGCAACTCAGTGCTGAAATAGATTGTTTTCTCAATTAGCTGGCTTGAGATTTTTAATGGTGCAAGATCCTGTCCAGACAGTTACCAATTTGATTTCCGTTGCACGTGGAAGCACCAAGACCTAGTGTTGTCATCTGGTGAGGTGGATATAATAGATGGGACAAGTGAAGCACGCACCGTGTAGATCGAATTCAGCCCCCACTTTAACAGTATATGTTGCTTTTCATATTTGATTTGTTTTATGGCAGCTTAGTAAACAGAAGAGGGACATTTTCCTTTATGGTATAAATTGGGAAGATGGGAGACACAACACTGAGGTGCAATAGCACAAGTGAAAAAGTGTAATTATGCTATATGACATGTTACCCAAGATGGTTCGCATTGTAAGTCTCCCTCACAAGTGTTAGACCTAGGGCAGAATTCCAGACCAGTTCTGGCATACCATTGAGCTATTATCCCAATTTGATAAATTAACTCCCTAAACATGATCACTGGGAAGGAAATACTGAGATTCTCTTAAATTAAAGGATATTTATTTCATTTTGTGCACAAATTGGCAATGTCTGCATGTGCCATCAGTTGCTAACCTGTAACTCACCTCTATGACTGTAATGGAAGCTTCGACAAAATGCCTTCTGAATGAGCGTCAAATATGTACTTATGAGGAAAACACTTTTCCACTGGTGAGTTTTGTCCTCAATGTTTCCTATGACTTATTTGCTGTAGTGTATCATACTGATGAGGAACAATGGAGCGTCCATTCTATAGAGTGGAAGTGCCTTTTTCTGTCTCTTCCCTATATCTTATCTGAAGATATTGGTTCTTCAGTAAGTTTTTGCATGACATTGACAAACCTGTCATTGCTTTTGCCAAGCGTGTTCACTTCATGTGAACCTTAGTAGTAAGCTTCAGCCTGCTCAACAGTGTGCTAATGCAATGGAACCAATCCTATATCTGTGTGCTCGCATGCGTACACTTTTAGATGTTACTGGATTGCAGTAGGGAAGTTTGTGATTGTCTTTTAGCAATCACAGCACTCCTCCTGACAACATGCATGTACTGTATATAGCACTTTTAATGTAATAAGACGTTTAGCACACATGTCTTTGCTCACTCCTATGGATATAGGAGGTGGGATTTCATGATTTACCAGGATGTCGCTGGGACTGGAGGGTTTGATTTTTTAAAGAGGCTAGATAGGTTGGGACTTTTTTCACTGGAGCATAGGAGGTTGAGGGGTGACCTCATAGAGAAGTATAAAATCATGAGCGGTATAGATGAGGTGAATAGCAAAGGTCTTTTCTTGAGGGTATGGGAGTTCAAAACTCGGCAGCATATTTTTAAGTCAAAAATGAGGACTGCAGATCAGTCAAGAGTGTGGTGCTGGAAAAGCACAGCAGGTCAGGCAGCATGTGAGGAGCAGGAGAATCGATGTTTCGGGCAAAAGCCCTTCATATTTTTAAGGTCAGAGGAGAAAGATTTAAAATGGACTGAGGGGCAACCTTTTTTCCTCCGTTGAATTGAACTGCCAGAGGAAATGATTGATGCAGGTAAAGTTAACGATATTTAAAAGACATTTGGAATAGGTATGTGAATAGGAAAGGTTTAGAGGGATATGGACCAAAGGAAGGCGAGTGGGACCAGTTTAAATTGGGAAACTTAGCCATCATGGGTGAGTTGGACTGAAGGGTCTTTTTCTGTGCTGTATGACTCTTATGCACTTCATGGAGCTTTATCAAACACAATTTGACGCCTTGACACATGAAGGAATCTTGGACAAATGATCAGAAGCTTGATCAAAGAGGTAGGTTTTAATGAATGTTAAAATAGAGCGATGGAGCCTTTTAGGACAGGGATTCATGAGGCGCCAGAATTGAGGATATTTAAGGATTGGACTCATGAAGTATGGCAGGAATGAGGCCATGGAGGGATTGGGAAAATGATCAAAATTCCAAAATCAAGAAGTACATTTACCAGGAGCCATTTATTTATAAAAGTGATGGATTATGAAACTTGATGTGAGTTAGGATATGAGCTAACAGAGTATAACATAGGAATTGACAGTGAAATTATGGGCAACTTGGCTAGGAATGTATTAAGCGCATAAGTTTAAGGAGGTGCAGACTTGAGTGACCTTACAGGGCTGGAAATGCTTTCTTAGTTCTCGTATATGGCTATTAGCTGAACTTGACAATCAAATATGACACCAACATTATGACCGGTGTGGTTCAGCCACAGGCAGTTGCCAAGGAAAGGGGTGGGTTTCCTACCTAAGGAGTTGAGGTTTTTGAAGGGAGTGAAACCATTATTCGGGTTGCAGGAAGTTTCTGCTCGCCCAGTATTGAATATCAGACGACCAATCATACTTTGACTTCATCAATACAAATCTGACATTTTCTGCAGCCCTGACAAGTGAACCTCCAGTCTCTCACACTTTGAATGGAAGAGAACAGAAGGGTGATAGAATTAACGCTAATTAAAGTGAGCAGTAGAGGTTTGGATAATCTGTTTTTTGGGGTGGGGTTGGGGCTAGGCAATGAGAGGTTTTAAAGTAGCTGTGTGTTCAGTGATTAAAAGTCTTCCAGGAAATTCATAGCGCTGATATTTTTAGAGTGGGCAGTTTGTAGTAAAGGAGCAGGTTTAAGCTATCTTATTTAAGTTACTCATTAATGCTAATGTATAAGGTTATGGTCTTCGGTTGGCTTTCTCAGTGTCTTTGTGATGTTATATTTATTCCTTTCTGTTTAGCATTGAATAAAGCCTGAGAAACCACTTTAATTCTCCCAGTTTCAAGGTTGCTAGTGCTTTGAGTTGAGTTGAATAGTTTAGTCTGGAACATGGAGGTGGATGACCATAGTTAATAACTGCAGATGATGCAGGTTGCCTTGGGGCTATCCCTCAGGGAGCTGAGTCCCCTCCATGTTAACTGCTGAGAGAAATTGTGATTATGCTTTCCTTTTCTACATCCCCTTTTATAAGACCCTCCCGCAAATCTACCACTGAAATGTTTGCTTATTCACTTGGATTAGATTTTTATGATTTGGGGTCAAACTACGCTCCCATGAAATGCCTTGGGACACTGCATAAATGCAAGTTGTTGTCCACTGTCCTTTACTATCCCTATTAAGTAATTATTTAATTTGTTAATTGAGGATGGGATTAAAGGGAAAAAAAATCAGTTGGTGAATATGATTTAGAGCTATCTGCTCATGTGGAGAGGGTTAATATGAACTTGGAATGGCTAACCTGCATGTTCTTTCCCCTCAAACTTCAATGTCTTTCTTTGCTTTGAGTCTAACACTGATATGTGGACTGCGATAGGGTTAGGGTGACAACTGGTGTTTAACTGGGATTCTGAACATTTCTGCTCAAATGTGTTGTGGCACTGGGGAGCAATTAGAAGCTGGGTTTAAGTGTTTAAAGTAGAGTTATTGTTGTTTATAAAGTATACATGGCATTAATTTGCTTCCCTATCCCTAACTACTGAAACACTTGTACATTGGTGTTTCTGTTTTGTTTGAGCTAGATGGCAATGGTGTGGAATTTGATTTGGAATGGTCCAAAAGTAATTTTGTGACAGTTGTGGTATTATTGTACGTGTCTCCTGCTCACTTGAAAGATGACTGCTTTGGTGCTGTGCAGTTCATGATGGTGCTGATAGTGCCGTGGTTCTCTGTGCACATTGGTGGGCTATTCAACTGTAGAATTGGACACTCTTATTAATGTCATACCTATTCTGTGTCTATACTGTAATCTGTATGTACAACACTGTACCATATATTACCTGTTACATAGAGCTTAGCCTGTGTGATCCTCCAGATCCTGCTAGGTCTGGGGTTCCCGATCCCCAGTGGCACACAAGAGGTCACTTTTCTGAAAGCAAGCAGCCCCCTTCTTCTGATGTAATTTCTTCTGCAAATGCCTCAATCAGGGCAGCTTAGACTCACTGGATCAATGCCATCAAACAGAACAAGGCAGATAATGACCCCAAATTGCTTTTAAATTTCAGACATTTCAAGCAGTGTGAATGAGTAGGCTTGGGATGCTTTTGTACTGACAGCCACATGTGGAGTGTAGGAAAAACCAGGAAGCTGTGCAGCTGAGTTGGGAAGACAAATGGCAACTTCAAACCTTAAGATGCCTCTGTGCCTTCCTGTCTGCCTCGCAGGTTCTGCCAGCTGGGCAGGAAGTTCAGACAGGCACCTGTGTGAATGAGTGTTTGGGGATGGGTGGATGGGAAGCAGGCTAAGTGTTGGGGGGAGGTAGTGAAGAGTCCGCTTCCAGTATGTGCATGAAATGAGTGGGAGTGGCTTCACTAAGCCTTCTGTTTTTAAGGAACATGGAGAGTTTGGAAACCCACACTGATTCATAAAATAACAATTCCACAAATGCTTTAATGCCTCAGATTTTCAAATTGATCTATTATGTGCTACACCGAGTGGTGCTATGTTTGGGTGCGACAATAAAACCGATGTTGTGTCTGCCTTCTGAAGTACATGTAATAGGTCCCTGGCACTATTTTGAAGAACCAGGAACATTTTTCAGGTATCCATGCCATTATTTATCCCCCAACCAAATTGGCCAAACAACTTCATTTAGTCTGCCACATTCGTGCTATACCTACATTTTCTGCCATGTTTCCTTACAATATCTCCATAGTACATCACTGCCAGTGGGCGGCACGGTGGCACAGTGGTTAGCACTGCTGCCTCTCAGCACCAGAGACCCGGGTTCAATTCCCCACCCAGACCCATTTCCCTCTGACCTAATGCACCTAACACTACTGGCAACGTGGAGTTTGCACGTTCTCCCCGTGTCTGCGTGGGTTTCCTCCGGGTGCTCCGGTTTCCTCCCACAGTCCAAAGATGTGCGGGTCAGGTGAATTGGCCATGCTAAATTGCCCGTAGTGTTAGGTAAGGGGTAAATGTAGGGGTATGGGTGGGTTGCGCTTCGGTGGGTCGGTGTGGACTTGTTGGGCCGAAGGGCCTGTTTCCATACTGTAAGTAATCTAATCTAATCTAAAGTGCTTTGAGACACTCTAGATGTACGAAAGATGCTAGATAAATGCAAGAAAATACTTTCTTTCCACCTACGCAGTTGTGTATGGTCCTGAACTTTAATCATTGCCTTTGCTTTGTTTACCTTAACTTTGCTCTTTACCTCCACTGGGATCTTTAGATTAGATTCCCTACAGTATGGGAACAGGCCCTTCGGCCCAACCTGTCCACACCGACCCTCCGAAGAGAAACCCACCCAGACCCATTTCCCTCTGACCTAATGCACCTAACACTACTGGCAATTTAGCATGGCCAATCCACCTGACCTGCACATCTTTGGACTGTGGGAGGAAATCCACACAGACACCAGGAGAATGTGCAAACTCCACACAGACAGTCACCCGAGGCTGGAATCGAACCTTGGACCCTGGCGCTGTGAGGCAGCAGTGTAACCACTGAGCTACTGTGCCTCCACAGTTTGATCTGATTGTTTCTCTCACTACCACTTGACTGCCTTGATTTTAAACTGCAAGTGTCACATCAAGCCTGGTCACAGCATGTTTCAGTAGACAATAGTTGCAGGAGTGGGCCATTCTGCCCTTCGAACCTGCACCACCATTCATTATGATCATGGCTGATCATCCTCAATCCATATCCTGTTCCTGCCTTATCTCCATAACCCTTGATTCCTTGAGAGCTCTATCCAACTCTTTCTTAAACGAATCCAGAGACTGGGCCTCCGCTGCCTTCTGGGGCAGAGCATTCCACAACCCACCATCCTCTGAGTGAAGAAGTTTCTCCTCATCTCTGTCCTAAATGGCCTACCCCTTATTTTTAAGCTGTGTTCGTTGGTTCGGCATTCACCTATCAGCAGAAACATGTTTCCTGCCTCCAGAGTGTCCGATCCTTTAATAATCTTATGTCTCAATCAGATCCCCTCTGTCTTCTAAACTCAAAGCTATACAAGCCCAGTTGCTCCAATCTTTCACGTAAGGTAGTCCCACTATTCCAGGAATTGACCTCGTGAACCTATGCTGCACTCCCTCAATAGCCAGAATGACTTTCCTCAAATTTGGAGACCAAAACTGCACAGTATTCCAGGTGTGGTCTTGCCAGGGCCCTGTACAGCTGCAGAAAAACCTCTTTGCTTCTATACTCAATTCCTCTTGTTATGAAGGCCAGCATGCTATTAGCTTTCTTCACTACCTGCTGTACCTGCATGCTTGCCTTAATTGACTGGTGTACAAGAACACCCAGATCTCTTTGTACTGCCCCTTTACTGAACTTGGCTCCATTTAGGTGGTAATCTGCCTTCCTGTTCTTGCCACCAAAGTGGATAACCATACATTTATCCACATTAAACTGCATCTGACCACTCACCTAACCTGTCCAGGTCACCCTGTAATCTCCTAACATCCTCTTTGCATTTCACCCTGCCACCCAGCTTTGTATCATCAGCAAATTTGCTAATGTTAGGATTAATACCACCTTCTATATCATTAATATATATTGTAAAAAGCTGTGGAACCAGCACTGATCCCTGCGGTACCCCACTGGTCACCGTCTGCCATTCTGAAAGGGAGCTGTTTATCATTCTCTTCTGTTTCCTGTCAGCCAGCCAATTTTCAATCCAAGTCAGTACTTTGCCCCCAATAACATGCACTCTAATTTTGCTCACTAATCTCCTATTTGGGACTTTATCAAAGGCTTTCTGAAAGTCCAGGTACACTACATCCACTGCATTTCCCTTGTCCATCTTTAGAGTTACATCCTCAAAAAAAATTCCAGAAGATTAGTTCGAGCATGATTTCCCCTTCATAAATCCATGCTGACTCTGACCTATCCTGTTACTACTATCCAGATGTGTCGTAATTTCATCCTTTATAATTGACTCCAGCATCTTTCCCACCACGGAGGTCAGACTAACTGGTCTATAATTTCCTGATTTGTCTCTCGCTTCTTAAAAAGTGGTACAACATTAGCCACCCTCCAATCTGCAGGAACTGATCCTGAATCTATCGAACTCTGGGAAATAATCACCAACGCATCTATGATTTCTAGAGCCTCCTCCTTCAGTACCCTGGGATGTAGACCATCAGTCCCCTGGGACTTATCAGCCTTCAGACCTAACAGTCTCTCCAGCACCAATTCCTGGCAAATATAAATTCCTTTAAGTTCAGGTCCTTCAGCCACTGTTATGTCTGGGAGATTGCTTGTGTCTTCCTCAGTGAACACAGATCTGAAGTACCAATTCAATACTTCTGCCAGTTTTGTTCCCCGTAATATAGTCCCCTGTTTCTGTGTTTCTGTCTTCAAGGGCCCAATTTTAGTCTTAACCATTTTTTTCCCTTTCACATACCTAAAAAAGCTTTTACTATCCTCTTTTTTAATACTTTTGGCCAGTTTAGCTTCGTACCTCTTTTTTCTCTCTGCGTATTTTTTTTCTTAGTAATCTTCTGTTCTTTAAAAGCTTCCCAGTCCTCTGTTTTCCCACTCATCTTTGCTATGTTATACTTTTTCTCTTTTGACTTTATATGTTTCTTAACTTCCCTCATCAGCCACGGCCACCCCTGCCTCCTTATAGAATCTTTCTTCCTTTTTGGAATGAACTGATCCTGCATCTTCTGCATTGTACCCAGAAATATCTGTCATTGTTCCTCCACTGTCATCCCTGCTAAGGTATTGCACCATTGAACTTTTGGCCAGCTCCTCCCTCATAGCTCCATAGTTCCCCTTATTCAACTGAAATATAGGGGAAAGGCAGTGTTACGACCAAACAAGGTACTGTTCTACTTGCTGTTTTCTGCTGGTGTAAGTAGGTAACTTGTGCACACTGATAAGTGCCTCTCTTGCAGGGTTAGATTCTGAAGGTTTCAGCTGGGAGGGTGAGAACTGCTGCAGACTTACCTAATTGTCTTTGGTAGTTGGGAAATCTGTTCATAGCTGCTTGCTTATTGAAGTGAAACTGCCAGCACACTGCTGTCTCACTCATTGTTATCAGCTGCTAGCCCCAGACATGGATCTATTTGGTGTTAGCAAGAATTGCCTTTGTAACTAGAATCTGGGCCAACTGATAGCAGTAAGGTCAGTAATTGATGGCAGGACTTGGACATAGCAATGTTCATGGAGTCTTCATAAGACAGTGGGACTTGAGCCTGATCTTGTGTGTTCTCTACATTTGGTGCTAGAACCAGTGTCTAGAGGTGGAAGGGTCATTGATGGGCTTGATCAGTGTTTTGAGGGTGTGAAAAAAATCAGCTTTGGAGGGATATGGGCAGGGTGTTGGCAAGTGGGACTAGATTAGGTTGGGCTACCCGGTCAATATGGACGAGTTGGACTGAAGGGTCTGTTTCCGTGCTGTACATCTCAATGACTCTATAAATGTTGTCATTGTACCAGTCTTCACCATTTCCTCTGGCAGCTCATTCCATACATGCACCACCCTCTACATGAAAAAATTGCCCCTTTTGGACCCTTTTTAAAAAAAATCTTTCCCCTCTCACCCGAAAGCTATTTCTTCCAATTTTGGATTCCTGGGGGAAAGATCTTGGCTATTAACCCTATCTATGCCCCTCATGATTTTATAAACCTCTATAAGATCACCTCAGCCTCTAATGCTCCTGGGAAAATGGCCCCAGCCTTTTCAGCCTCTCTCTGTAGCCCAAACTCTCCAACCTTGGTAACATCCTTGTTATTTTTTCTGAACCCTTTCAAGTTTCACAGCATCCTTCGTATAGCTGGGAGACCAGAATTGAACCCAGTATTCCAAAAGTGGCCTTACCAGTGTCCTGTACAGCCTCAATGTGACCTTCCAACTCCTGTATTCAATGCTCTGACCAATAAAGGCAAGCATACCAAATGCTGCCTTCACTAACCTATCTACCCACTTTCAAGGAACTATGTACCTGCACTCCAAGGACTCTTTGTTCAGCAGCACTCCCTAGGACCTTACCATTAAGTGTATAAGTTCTGCCCTGATTTTGCCTGTCCAAAATGCAGCACCTCGTGTTTATCAAAATAAACTCCATCTGCCACTCCTTGGCCCATTGGTCTATCTGATCAAGGTCTTGTATTCTGAAGTAATCTTCTTAGCTGTCCACTTACCACCAATTTTAGTATCTTCTGCAAACTTACTAACCACAGCTCGTATCTTCAGATCCAAATCATTTTATATAAAATAAGCAGTGGATTCAGCACCAATCCTTGTGACAACCACAGGTCAGACGCCTCAAGTCTGAAAAGCAACCCACCACTACCACCCTCTGCTTTCTACCTTTTGAGCCATGTGATTTAACCTTGCTAAACCTGTCTACCATGCAGAATCGTGCCGAATGCCTTACTGAAATCCATATAGATAACATCCATTGAACTGCCTCCTTCAGTCCTGTTATTTCTTCAAATAATTCAAATAAGTACGTGAGATGTGATTTCTCATACACAAAGCCATGCTGACCATCCCTAATCAGTCTTTGCCTTTCCAAATACCTGTAAATCCTGTCCCTTAGGATCCCCTCCAACCACCTGCCCACCACTGATGTTAGGTTCACTAGTCTATAGTTTCCTGACGTTTTTGTTAACACTTTTCTCCAATAGTGGCTGTATAGATAGAATTGGCTGGCCCATAGGCGGTAGTAGATGGAACTTTTCAGCCTGCAGCTCGGTGACCAGTGGAGTTTTCCAGCGATGTGTTCTGGGACCTCTATTCTGTGATTTTTATAAATAACTTGGATGAGGAAATGGAAGGGTGGGTTGGTAAGTTTGCCAATGACTCTCAGGTTGGTGGAGTTATGGATAGTGTGGAGGGCTATTGTAGGTTGCAAAGGGACATTGACAGGATGTAGAGCAGAGCTGAGAAGTCACAGATGGAGTTCAAATTGGAAAAGTGTGAAGTGATTCATTTTGGAAGATTGAATTTGAATGCGGATTACTGGGTTAAAGGCAGGATTCTTGACAGCGTGGAGGAACAGAGGATCTTGGGGGTCAACGTCCATAGATCCCTCAAAGTTGTCCCCCAAGTTGATAGGGTTGTTAAGGAGGAGTATGGTATGTTGGCTTTCATTAGGACGGGGGTTGAGCTGAAAAGAAACAGGTGTTTGCACTGTTGAGGATCGGTAGAATGGCAATCCACAATTTTCTAACTGACAGAAGTCCCTTCAAGTTGGGAAAGGACGTGAGTGAAAACAGTATTTGTGAGCAGGCAGGAAGAGTGCAGCTCTGGTACCTTAAATGGTTGCGTGCCAGATGAGCTTCTACTTGTGATCTTGCTGCAGATGTTTCACTCCTCCTATAGTGAGAGGCCCGCGGAAAGTGGGTGAAGCAATGCCATCATCCCCCTCCTACACCTACCCCAATATTTAGATTGGTCTAAGTTGGTGTTCAGGAAAGAGGACATTTGCAGCTCTCCGAGCATTAGTCTCAACAATGTGCATTCGTGCAGTGCCTTTGGAATTAAAAAAAACAAAGTAATTCTTAATGACTGAAATAAAATGTGATAACAAGCAGCATGAATTTGTTCAACAGGTAACAAGTATCATTTAAGGAACGTCAAGGAGGAAGGAGCTGAAGTGGCTTAGAAGCCAGGAGCCAACATTGTTGAGAACATGGCTACCAATAACAAAGCATTCAGAGTCTCTGTGCTTCGCTCTCGCTCTCGCTCACTCCTCGCTCTCTTTTCTCTTCCCCCCCCCCCCCCCCCCCCCCCCCCCCCCCCCCCCACCAAAAATACATTTTTATTGCACAGGGATTTTAGGAAAACACGTCCTTGCTCATGTGGATCACACAGGGATAGCTCTAGCCCCAACCCTGGCAACATTTGCCTCTGAAGGAGCTCTTTGGAATTGTATCATCCAGTTTTTCCTGCTTCATTCACATCTGCTAATCATTTTCTCTTTGGTTTTTGGGCATGGTCATGTTTTTCTGCCAATCCCTCATAGCCAGTGTAATCACTTCTATAGCTGAACCACTTCAAAGCTTATCAAGTCAACTGCATGGGGTGGGGACAGAGTAGAGTCATTCAGGTTGGATAGCTTCCATAATTATTTTTTCTCTCCTGTGCAACTGATATATCTCCTAGCTTGCATTGTTGTGAATTTAACATTGTCTTAGGGATATGAAACCAACACCATGACTGAATTGCAACATGCGTTGGGACATAGAGCTGCTGACTTTGGAATGTATTCCTGTACTCCTTGCCCTGACATCAGTGTCCATGCATGTTGCATGTGTTGCAAAAATAGACTCCACTTATTGAGCAGGAAAATCTTAATGATCAATCAAACGTTCTTTTTCATCAATTTCTGATATTTTTGTTATGTTCATGTCATCTTTAAAAAAAAATTGCTCTATAAAGACCCAGACAAAGTTTGTCTGATTATCACTGGTATAAACCTAGCCAAGGGTAGGGGACTTATCGTGTAGGGAGCACAATGAGCAAACCTTTGTGTGTTTGCTGGCACACCTTGTGAAGAGAGGGTTGGGCCCTGCATTCAAAGGCATCGCCTGAAAGATCTGGCATTGAAAAGGCAAAGGGTCATGTCCTTCAGCCAGCGTTCCCAATATTCAGCTGTTGTTTGTTCCCTCCTTGATCCATATCGCTCTCTGTGGAGCACTGGTAGGTTCTGCTCACCCTCCATCTAGCAGTGAGCTGTAGGATTTTAGCATCATCTAGACCAACTCCAGAGCAGTACTGAAGGAGCATTACACTGTCAGGGGTGCTTGCTTTTGAATGAGACATTAAACTGAAGTTCGGTATTCTCTTCCATTGTTGGTTATGAAAGCTTGCAACGTACATTATTGGCTGCCACATTGCTGACTGGTTTATGCAGTTTGGGGTGTTTGTCAAAATTTTTATTATAAACGCTTGTTCTCTTTGCTTTCTTTATGGTGTTGATGCCTTTTGTTATCTAACCTGGGATCCCTGTAAACTTGGTTTATTCTCAGCAGTATCTAGGAGATGCATGAGGAGATACCCTCAAGGGTAATCCTTGATCAGCTTTAGTTGTACCAGAGGACTGGAGCCCAGGTCTGCACTGCAGTCTGCATTGTGCAGGACTGGCACTGGCTTACAATGAATCTGTTAGGAATAAAGCTGTAAGGCAGCCCTTTAATCCATGTGAAGAACTGGCTACCCAACCTTGACAATTGTCAGGTTTAAGCTTGAAGTGAAGGAACAAAGAAGTTGCATTTCCATAGCATCTTTCATCACCTCAGGAAGTCCCAAAGTGCTTAACTACTTTTAGAAAATAACCACTTTTTATACAGTAAACACATTGACTCTCAGCTGCTTTTGAAAGTCTAATGGCCAGAGAATCAATGCAGTAATGTCAGTTACTTGAACATTTTTCAAATGTCATGATATACCTCCTGGAACAGATAGAACTTGAACTTCAAATAACACTGGGCTACAGAGGCACAGACAGGTAGGTGAACCAGGGATATTAATATAGCACTGGATTTGCTATAAGTAGCTAATTGCTTGAGAAGACGTCTCTGGCACTGTTTTGTATGGTAATGCTGTACTGAGAGTTAGTCTAGTGTAGTTCCGGTGATTGTAAAACAAAATAAAATGGCCAAGAAATTACTGGAAAAGTTAATGTGCATGCTCAGTGCAGCCCCTCTGCCTGAAAACAATATCTCGATTGTTTTTGTTCAAGCTGTGACATTTGCAGTCCTTGTTTGTGTGAAGTAATACTTTTTCCCATAGTGTAAACAATTTTAAATGGTGTTCCACAGAGAATTCCTGTGGTGTTAGATGTGGGTGTGTTCTTTCCACTGACTTTAAATATAGACATTAAAAGATCAGTTGCAACTTATTGACTGAGAGAAAGCATCCCTAGGTGCTCCATCCAAGTGGAATCAAACAGCAATTCACATTAAGCCACCAAAGGTGATATTGGAAGTGGTGCTTAAAAATCCAGTCAATGGTGGGTTTTAAGAAAAGGAGTGAGGGAAATGCGAGCTTTGGACTTCAGTTGCAGGCACACCCTCCCTCTGTGGAGCAAAGGTAGTGGACTGTGTATCGGGCTGGAGTTGGAGGCTGGCTGAGTTTCATGAGTGCAATATGACTGCTGGTGGACCTTTTTATTTTAAAAACTATATTCATTAATAAGATATCGGTGTTGCTGGCTAACGTTGCATTTATTGCCCATCCCTAATTGCCAGGGAGAAGGAGACGGTGAGTTGCTTTTCTGAGCTGTCACTGTTTGGATTTGTAGGGACACCTACAGGACTGTTACGGCACTTCCAGGATTTTGACTTAGCACTGCTGCAATATTTCCAAGTCTGAATGTTAATAGCGGGTGATTTATTGGGATTGTCATTGAAGATCATGGAGAGATTCTTTTGTTTGATATGTTCATTGCCTGTTACTGATGTGCAAATGTTATCTGCCATTTATCACCCCAAACTTGGGGTTTCAGTCTTGTAGCAAATGTCCACGATTGCTTCAGTATCTGAAGTTGCAAATGGTGCTAAATGTTGTGTAATCAGCAATGAATATTCCCATTTCTGACCTTATGGACGATGTTCATTGTTGAGGCAACTGAAGATAGTTAGACCTAGGGCACGAAACTGAGGAACTTATGGAGTGATGCCATGTGGTAAAGTTAAGAGTCTATATCAATGCAAATTGGGTTATTAGTTGTGGCAGTGTGTGTAGACCTCTACATGAATGAGCAAGCTGTGCGTTCAAAATCCACTTGAAATCTGAGCATAAAAGTCTGGACTGATGTTGCAGTCTAGTTCCTGAGCCTGTTAGAACAGACTTTTTTTTCAGATGCGCTGTTGAACTGAGGCCCTGCTCTCTAGGTAGACATGAAAGATCCCATGGCGCTGTTGCAAAGAAAAGTGGAGTTTGCTGTGTGAAGATTGTCTGCTGCCTTTCTGATGTTACAACAGTTACTTGAAAACAACTTAATTAGCTGTATATTGCTTTATGGTGCAAGAATTTTTTTGTTGTGCTTTGTGCCTCTCCTGCCCAAACGTTTAAAAATATCCCTATTGCTTTACTATTGGATTGCTCCAGTTTACTAATTCCTGAAGACTGCAGGAAGGTTGTCGGGCCTCTTTCCTGAAGAAGGGCTCATGCCCGAAACATCGATTCTCCTCCTTGGATGCTGCCTGACCTGCGATTTTCCAGCAACACATTTTCAACTGTTGGGTCTCTTTCTCAGGTCATAGGTTTACTGTGTCCTGTATGAGAGCCTGTTTCAGTGATGGATGCAGTATGAAGGGATTCTGCACTGAGAGGTGCTATTCTTCAAATGAAAAATTGAACTGAGACCCATTTGTTTTCTTGATTGAATGAATGTAAAAGATTCTATGGCACAATTTCATAGATAAGGAGAGAAGATATTCATATTATTGTCATTTTCTTTCAATTGACATTGTAAACTATCTGATCATTAAAATATTGCTACTTGTAGGAGCCTGCTGATTGTGAGTGGCTGCCAGATTTCCGGTGTTACAACTGTTTACACTCCATAAAGTACTTATGAAGTGTAAATGCTTTGGGGTCTTGAAATATGCTATAACAGTGCAATTCTGTCTTTTGTTTTCCATAAGTTATCTAAAGTTATGGATCCATTTGGTCCCACGACTTTTCCTTCCTCCTTCCACAAGCCTCGGGCGACTGTCTGTGTGGAGTTTGCACGTTCTCTCTGGGTGCTCCGGTTTCCTCCCACAGTCCAAAGATGTGCAGGTTAGGTGAATTGGCCATGCTAAATTGCCCATAGTGCTAGGCGCATTAGTCAGCGGGAAATGGGTCGGGATGGGTTACTCTTCAGAGGTTCAATGTGGATTGGTTGGGCTGAATGGCCTGTTTCCGCACTGTAGGTAATCTAATCCACTCCATCAGTCACTGAACTCTGGACCAAGAGATAGTTAGGACTGAAGATGCTGGAAGTCAGTCGATAAAATGTGGAGCTGGAAAGGCACAGCAGGTCAGGCAGCATTGGAGGAGCAGTAAAGTCGACATTTCGAGTTGGGACCCTTCATTAGCTCTGGACCAAGCTGTGTGGTGGAAGTAATTGGTGCTGTGGAGGGAATGAAAAAGATCTGGGCTGAGGGGAAACCTGAAAACTAATTTTGTCTTTGAGACCATCAAAAGGGAAAGCTGCCAAATGTAATATTACTGCACTGACTGGGGACAGTTGTAATTAGGGCAATTGCAAAGGTAATGCTTGCATCTCTGTTCTGGCTGTGCACTACAAAATCAGTAAGCAAAGCTCGATCAACAGAACCCAGTCAGGTGGTGATCAGCTGACCGTTCTCATAATTGTAATTTAAGGAATTGTCACTCATCCATTCAATCAATCTTTATTAGCCACCCTCAACTGAGGGTGGTATCCGGTTTTTCTGTTTTCACCGAAGATCTCCAGTTGGTATCCAGCTCTGCAGGTGTCAGCCAACCCATGGTAGCTCACTCAATATTAACATCTCAACAGAGAGAAAATGAGGACTGCAAGATGCTGGAGATCAGAGTTGAGCATGTGGTGCTGGAAAAGCACAGCTGGTCAAGCAGCACCCGAAGAGCAGAAGAATTGATATCTCAAGCAAGGGCTTATGCTTGAAACATCGATTCTCCTGCTCCTCAATGCTGTCTGACAGGCTGTGCTTTTCCAGCACCATGCTCTCGACTCATTAACATCCCAACACCCTACTGAAGGCTATTAACTGTTATAATGTAGGAAACCTGCTAGCCGATTTGTGCA
Source organism: Hemiscyllium ocellatum (assembly GCF_020745735.1). Classification (NCBI taxonomy): domain Eukaryota; kingdom Metazoa; phylum Chordata; class Chondrichthyes; order Orectolobiformes; family Hemiscylliidae; genus Hemiscyllium; species Hemiscyllium ocellatum. The sequence continues at coordinate 66,415,900 of NC_083414.1, forward strand.
TAGCAAAATACAACAAATGCAAATTTCTGGAGTATAACCCACTGATGGTGTAAGTATTGCCATTGTTGCTATCTTGAATAGATTCCAGGAAATTGACCCAACCTGTAGCAGTCGTGTCATTAGGGTTTTCAGTAAAATGTAACAAGTTGTGGATATTTCATACCATGTTTGCTTAAAGTGTGAAAACCACCCACCTGCAGTGTCTGTAGCATGTTTTCAGCTGTCAAAAAGCTTTGACGTTGTGCTTGTGTTGTGGGGGCCACAGTTTGTATTCACTCTTTCATAGCGACAGGACCTTTTGAACCGCTGAGAAACTGGATCTTGGGTTCTGCTGTTGGCTCAAAGAAACTGAGGTATGAATTGTACAGCTCTGTGATGGAGGGGTAATTATGGGAGCAATTTCATGGAATGAATTGGGATCATACAATAGAATTATTTGTTGTACTCTACACCCCACCTACACACAAACTAGTGTTTATTTGAGGTTTTGAAAGATGCTATAGCAGCGCGATAGCATTGTTCTAATACAGGGCGAAAGTGGGTACTGCAGATGCTGGGGATTAGGGTCAAGATTAGTGTTGGAAAAGCACAGCAGGTCAGGCAGCATCCAGGGAGCAGGAAAACGATGTTTCGGACAAAAGCCCTTCATCAGAGTGAAACGTCGATTTTCCTGCTGCATGGATGCTGCCTGACCTGCTGTGCTTTTCCACCACTTCTGTTATCTTGATCGTTCTAATATATCTGGATCCATTCTCAGGCTGTGGGTGTGGCTGACAGGGCTACTACCATTTATTGTTATTCCTACGTATCCTGCAAGAAATGAAAAGAGGATCAATCTAACCTGGCCAATTATTGGCCAAACAACTTCCTCTAAACATTAAAAATGAAGGAAGGAGTCATAAACCATGCCATTGACTGACACCTCATTTGTACCTAGTTGAAATTTCAACTGACTCCAGATATCATTCACTTTGCAATTGTCAGAGGTTACACATTAATTATCTTCCCTTGCATCACAAACATCTGCAATCTCAAAGGGATTCCCTTTTAAACCTTGCCTTGATCAGTACATAGACTGAGGAACTGAATGTCAGGAGAGATGGGAGTAGTGGCCCTTGACATTCAGGTAGAATTTGTGAATGTGGTACCGAGGCCCATTAGGAAATCTGAGGGTTGAAGGGAAATCCTTCTAGAGACTGTAGTCCTGCTTGAAATAATGGAAAAGTAGTTGCAACTGTGAAAGGGTAATAGCTCCAGCTCTGCACTGCAGGCAGGGCTGATGTACTGAATGACCACCTCCAGTTCTTCAGGAGGTGACAGAAAATGATTTGTGGCATAGAAGAAAAGGAAGGAGGAAGCATGAACCCTATGACTTGTGCCATCATTCCTTTTGCCATTTTACTTTGTCCTGTTGTGTTTTGTGCCTCGCTTGACCGGTCATTAAACTGAAACATTAGGATTGTGCTGACTGGAAGCGTGTTTCCTACTCCTCGATAATTTCTGTTAGAAAACATGGACATCCAGCATACAGGTAGTGATGTACTGATGTGCGAAGTGGGTGAGAAACTGACAATTTTAAAATCTGGAAAATTTTGTTTTTTTTCTCAATCAGTACGGGGCATATTGAGAGTGGAGTCCAGTCAGGCGGTACATCTGCTTTTGATTTAAGATGTGAATGCAATTAGAGTGGAGTTACTTCAACATTAGAGAAGTATAACATGATTACAATACAGAAGTAGATCTATTTGGCCTGTCATGTCTATGTTGTGTCTCCAGTAAGAGCAATTCGCAATTAGTCTCCACTGCTTGGCCCTTTCTTCATAGACCTCCATTTGCTTTACTTTTCAGCTGTGTATCTAATCCTATTTTGAAAGCAACAGTTGAATCTGCCTCCAGGACACACTCGGGAAATGTATTCCTAACCTCAACCATTCAGTGTACTAACAAGAAAGTTTCCCGTTGCTGTTGGTTCATTAGCCATTCATATTGTCCACTGGATCCTGCTCTTCTGCCAAGGAAACAATTTCTTTCCATCTACTTGTATCAAATTTCCTGTCAATCTTTTCTAAACAGAAAAACCTGTACTTCTGCAGTCTGTCTACGTTACTATAACTACCTGGTGAAGAGGCAGCACCTCAAAAGCTGGTGCTTCCAAATAAACCTGTTGGACTATAACCTGGTATTGGGATTTTTAACTACGTAACTGACGTCACTCACCCCTGGAACTATTCTGTTGGTATTGCCAGCCTATCTAAAACCTTCTGTTCCTTTTTGAAGTACAGAGTTTAGAATTTGTCCCAATGCTGCAGATTGTTTTGGACCTATGTTTTATTAATGTTCATCATAGCTCTTGTTTTAAAGCTCACGACCCCCTATGTCTTTTTACTTGCACTTTCACCTTCAATGACTTGTCCACACATACCCTTGGGTTCCTGGATCCTGAACCTCTATCAGAATTGTTCCTTTCTTATATATTGCCTCGTTTTCTTATCCCGCACTGGGGTTTCATCAAAGCTCAGAGTGCTATATAAACGCTGGTTTTGCCTTGAACCCCAAATTCTTTCCTTCCTGAACTATAATTTCTGTTTTTCTTCCCATGTGTTGAATGTTGTCATTTCTGAAACTCATATACTGCAGTAGGCTGCTACCTTTGAAGGTCCTCATGGATCAGGGTTTCAGGAAAGGCCAAGAGCAATACCAGTGCTGCTTCACTTGAAAATTTTCAAGGAAGAATGAACATCCTTTAATTTATTATGGAGTCTTTTACTGTTTAAGCTGAAGTGCTGCTGGCATCAAAAGAATAAAGACCCGGTGGAGTGGCTGAACCAGCATATAAAGGATTTGAAGCAGTAATACCTAAAAGAGATGTTAGGTTGATTTTATACAGTGAGCAGCTGGGGCTGTTTGTTAAAAGGAAGGCAGCTGTAAGTTGATAGTTACTTAAAATTGCAAAGGGCTGAGACAGTGTAGACAGAATCAGACTGCTTTGTAATTTAAGGGTTTCTAACAGAAGCATGGAGAAAAGATCAAACCTGAGATTTAGGAGCAAGTTGGAGAAACTTCTGTGTAGGTTGTAAAATGTACAATCATGATCCCTGATGGCAGTGATCATGTCAGTATATTAGAAATAGTTTGAATATGTAGTTAAGGGATTGTGGGATATGAAAACATAGAATTAGAAGTGCACCTAGTTGAATTTGAAATCAGAATGAAGATGAGACAAATAATTTTCGGAAAGTGTTCATTTGCTGTTCAGACTCATCCCTTTTTTGACAACATCTGTATTGCAAGATAAACCCCAACAGTGACATTACTGGAACTTTTGACATTTTATTGAACTTCTTTTGCCATTATCTTAAGAGGGAGGCAAAACTGACTGGTGGTGTCAACACCGAATTACCTGTATTGGTGGCTGATTAGTGTTGTCTGTCTTATGATTTAGTCTCCAGATGCGGTGTCCAGAACTAGGTTATAGCAAGGTGTCAATGTACCAAATGGTATCACTTCACACATCTTTGAATTCAGCTCCTTTTGTTATGCTTTCTGCTCGCATGCTTATATTCTCTTGAGGCTCATTCTTCTGTTCAAAATATTTCCAAGTGTTTTCTCCTCTGCAAATTAAGAATCTGTGGTCTGTGCACCCTAGTCTTAAATCGTTATGATCGATTAACAAGAGCAGGGTCCATGACCCAAATCCACTTCTCATTTGTTCTCACTGTGACTGAACAATTTTTGACCCTCAACACAAGGTCACAATGGGTTAGGGAAGCACTGAGATTCACTGACAAAGCCTTTTGGAGCAGTTTGATCGAATTTGGTGTGTAGGTCATCTCAGAATGCAGTTCAGAGTAAACCACATGACTGTGATCTGGAGTCAAATGTAGGCCAGACTGGCTAAGAATGGTAGATTTCCTCTCAAAAGATGAGTAAAGTAAGTGAATTTTTACAACAAATTCTATAACCGAGTGATCACTATAACCTGAATTTAAATTTTTACCACCAGCTGCTGTGTTGAAGATTGAACGTGTTTCTGGAACATTCTTCCTGGCCTCTGGATTTAGTCCAGCAGCATTACCACTGTATTACCATTCCCTAACAATTCACTAAAATTGCTGTAAAAATGCCCAATTCGTGTGAAAAGATAAATACTGAGAGATGAGCCTGTGGAAGGAGTAATGAGGTGAAATACCCAAATTTATCCTTTGTTAAGCTTTTTGCAGGATTATTGATAGTATAGAATTACATGATGGAGTTGATTTAAAATATTCAGAAATGGATTGTTTGGGCTCAAAAGCTAGATTGTGGTGGCATTGGCGCAGAAAGGAAATGTTGACTGTTCAGTTTGATGACCTTTTCATTGGATGTTCCAACAGACGATAAATGTGTTAACATACAGTATTGTTCAGAAAGATACCCTTCTGTCAATGCTTGGCAGATTAAAAAGAATGAAATGCTATCTCTGATTTTGCTGTAACATGGTTTCAGTGTGTTAACAAGCTTTAACACTTTTCTCCATTCCATTTCAATGTTCACCTGAAGTTGGGACACCATCCCTTGGTTCATAATTTGTGCCAGCAGACCCATGCCTGTTGAGGGACCATCCTTTGCTCCTGGAAGACAGGGATTCATGTTTGTAGTGATTCTAATACCAGTAATTTAAAGAAAGAGGCTTACAATGTTGATAAGTAGTAATAGTAAGAGAATTTCAGAAAAAGGGCGTAAACTAGCAAGAAACAAAAACAGATTGTTAAAGCTTCAGGAGGTATGTAAAAAGCAAAGAGATTAATGAAAGGTGGGACTGTTTGAAGCAGCGATAGATCAGTTCTGGGTCCACTACTTTTCATCATTTGTATAAACGATTTGGATGTGAGCATGAGGTATAGTTAGTAAGTTTGCAAAAGATACCAAAATTGGAGATGTAGTAGACAGCGAAGGAGGTTACCTCCAATTACAACAGGATCTTGATAAGATGGGCCAATGGGCTGAGCAGGTGGCAGATGGCGTTTAATTTAGATAAATGTGACAAATGCATTTTGGAAAGGCAAATCTTAGCAGGACTTTAGCAGTAAGGTAAAAAGACCTTAGCAGTAAGGTCCTAGGGAGTGTTGCTGAACAAAGACCTTGGAGTGCAGGTTAAAAGCTCCTTGAAAGTGGAGTTGCATGTAGATAGGATAGTGAAGGAGGTGTTAGGCATGCTTTCCTTTTATTGTTGAGAGTATTGAGTACAGGAGTTGGGAGGTCATGTTGCAGCTATACAGGACATTGGTTAGGCCACTGTTGGAATATTGCGTGCAGTTCTGGTCTCCTTGCTATCGGAAAGATGTTGTGAAACTTGAAAGGGTTCCGAAAAGATTTACCAGGATGTTGCCAGGGTTGGAGGATTTGAGCTACAGGGAGAGGTAGTCATCCTGGACAAAGCAGAATACATCCAGAAAGCGCAACTACTTGCAGATACCAACACCTACCAACAGAGGGAGTTTGACCCCACCCCACAGCTCACCAATAGGATAAACGACACACTGAGGAACCTGCAAAAAAATGGACAGATAACCAGGTTTGACCCACCGAGAAAGAAACCTGAAAGCAACACCACCCCCAGATTCTATGGACTACCTAAAGTGCACAAACCAGACATCCCACTCAGACCCATAGTATCACTACCAGGATGACACCACGCAAACTGGCGAAAGAACTACAGCAGAAACTGAAACACCTGATCAGCGGATCCAGACACTCTATACAATCAACACAGAATTCTTGGACATCATCAGAAATATGCACATAGACCAGGAAGAAACTATGGTCTCATTCGATGTAATGGCACTGTTCACCTCTATCGGCAAAACCCTAGCCAGAGAAACAATAGCCAACCTGCTGGACATACAGTACAGACAACAAGACGGGGAACCTATCAACAAAGACTGCATATTCAAACTACTGGACCTGTGCCTCTCAACACACTTCACATTCAACAACCAAATATATGAACAAGTCAATGGCGCACCCATGGGCTCACCCATCTCTGGACTCATAGCAGAAGTTGTAATGCAAAGATTAGAACAAACAGTCTTACTGCAAATTCAACCCAAGAACACAACTTTGTAATCATTAAAAACACAGAAGTAGAAAACACACACCGTATTATCAACACCACACTCAGGAATCTGATTCACTAGAGAGGAAGAAAAGGACAACCAACTCCCATTCCTAGATATGATGGTTCAGAGAACACAGAACGAAGAATTCATCACAAAGGTATACAGGAAAGCCACACACCAACCAAGTCCTGAACTACGAACGCAACCATCAAAACACACACAATAAGTTGCATCAAGACACTGTTCAAAAGGGCCACAACACACTGCAGCACACCTGAACTGCAAAAAGAGGAAGAAGAACACCTCTACAATGTATTTGCCAAAAACAGATACCCACGCAATTTCATCAACAGATGCCTAAGGGAAAGACAACGGAATGAGGACATGCCACAACCCAAAGGACTTGCCTACTACCATACATCAAGCACATTTCTGAACTGACAACCAGACCACCAGGGCTCATAACAGCACACAAACCAACAACCACTCTCCGACAACTCACCAGGACAAAGGACCTGATACCCAGCATGAGCAAAACCAACGTAGTGTACAAAATCCCATGCAAGGGCTGCACAAAACACTACATAGGACAAACAGGAAGACAGCTAATGATCCATATCCATGAACACCAACTAGCCACGAAACGACATGACCAGCTATCCTTAGTAGCCACACACAGATGACAAGCAACATGAATTCGACTGGGACAATGGGTGGCACAGTGGTTAGCACTGCTGCCTCACAGCGCCAGGGACCTGGGTTCAATTCCCACCTCAGGTGACTGACTGTGGAGTTTGCACGTTCTCCCCGTGTCTGCGTGGGTTTCTTCCGGGTGCTCCGGTTTCCTCCCACAGTCCAAAGATGTGCGGGTCAGGTGAATTGGCCATGCTAAATTGCCCGTAGTGTTAGGTAAGGGGTATATGTAGGGGTATGGGTGGGTTGCGCTTCGTCGGGTTGGTGTGGACTTGTTGGGCCGAAGGGCCTGTTTCCACACTGTAAGTAATCTAAAACACTACTATTATCAGACAAGCCAAACAGAGAACAGCCGGGGAATTCCTAGAGGCATGGCACTCATCCACAGATTCAAATCAATAAGCACATTGACCTGGACCCAATGTACCGGCCACTGCAGCAGACAGCTGGAACTGACAAATCACTATAAATGCCGGAGGAAAGATCACAGAAGCGCTTCAGAGGAGGCTCCCAAGCACTCAGGATGTCCCCTAGACAGGGGATGAAACATCTGCAACACAAATTCCAAGCTCGGCGAACAGACAACGAGCAACTGAGCTACAAATCTTCTCTCAAACTTTGAAAAGGTGGAATAAGCTGGGGCTGTTTTCTCTGGCACGTTGGAGGCTGAGGGGTCACATTATAGAGGTTTATAAAATCGTGAGGGGCATGGATAGGATAAATAGACTCTCTTCCCTGGCGTCAGGGAGTCCAGAACTAGAGGACATAGGTTTTAGGGTGAGAGGGGAAAGATATATAAAAGAGACCTAAGGGGCAACCTTTTCACGCAGAGGGTGGTATGTGTATGGAATGAGCTGCCAAAGGAAGTGGTGGAGGCTTGTACAATTGCAACAGTTTGAAAGGCATCTGGATGGGTATATGAATAGAAAGGGTATGGAAGGATATGGGCCGGGTGCTGGCAGGTGGGCCTATATTGGGTTGGACCATAGGGTCTGTTTCCGTGCTGTACATGTCTCTGACTCAAGAAATGGCAGAGACATTAAACAAAGACTTTTTCTATCTTCACAACAAAAATCCAAAAGTAATGGATTATCAACTGGCTTCAGAATAAGAAATTTTTAAAAAGAAATTAATCTCAGTAAAGTAGTAGTATGGGAAAATTTTAATTGAATGTAAAGTCAACAAATCCCTAAACCTTTGCATGTAGGACCTTAGGTGTTGTCTCTGCAATAAAAGGAAAGGAGCAAAGGCAAGTGGGCATCTCCGACCAGTCAGCCTGATGTCAGCAGTAGGGAAATTTCTGCATTCTTTTCTTTAAGGACGTGGTAATAGGCAACTTGGAAAACCTGAATATCATTATGCCAACTCCATGATGATTTACTGAAAAGATTTACCGGAATGTTTGAGACTGGAGGGATTGCACTATATGGATAGTCTGGGACGACTTTTATTGGAGCAGATAGGCTGAGGGGTGACCTTTATAGAGGATTATAAACAATGAGGGGCACAGATAGGGTGAATTGCAGAGCTCTTTCCCTAGGGTAGTGAGTTTGAAAATAGAGGGTATATTTTTTAGGTGAAAGAAGAAAGATTTAAAAGGGAACTGAAGGGCAATTTTTTTACAGGTGGTTTGAGCGTGGAATTAACTACCAGAGGAAGTAGTAGATACAGGTACAGTTACAACAATTTAAAAGTCATTTGGATAGGGACATGAATAGGAAAGGTTGAGATGGGTATGGCCAAATGCTGACAAGCAGGACTAGTTTGGGAAACTTGGTCACATGGGCAAGTTGGACCAAAGCGTCTGTTTCTGTGCTGTATGACTGCGTGACTCTTAAGTGGAGTTTAGAATTTTGAGATTTGTATCTAGCAGAGTAGATGAGCCAATGGATGTTGTACAGTTGGATTTCAAAGACTGCCAGGTGCCATGACAGAGGCTAATACAGGTTGTTCTACTATAACACACATTTCGTTAACACACACTCACTGTAAAGCGATTGATGAATTGGGGACACTGTTTCTAAAGAGTAAGCTTTTAAAATGTGTTGGCTGTAACACAATAACGTCGCCAACACTAAGTACTGTTTCTAAAGCGTGGTTTTTCCGAAAATGCAGTGTTGCACAAGAATGCAAGTGTTCTTCTGGAAGAGCAACCAGTACTCAAAAATTACAGCTGGTGGAATTGAAATTGATGTTACTGTGGAATGGTTAATGGACAGGATTCAAAGTTACATGGGATGTAAGCTGAGAGATGTATGGAGTCCACAAAACGATACAGGCAGATTGAAGTTTTCTTGCTATCATCAGCTGGCCCTCGGTTCTAGGGTGACATGTAATCAGGGTTGCAAGCTTGTACTGCGAATCATCAAATAACTGATCAGACCAATTGTAAGCTGCGGCTCCTTCAACACACTGGCGAAGCCACCCCACAAGGTTGTGCGACTCAGGGTGCAGAATGGATCCTTTTCTTTCCTCCTCTGGCTCATCATTTAAAAGTTTGTGACTCAGTGTGAAGCAGCTTGACATGCAAGTTGCCATCTTGAATGACCTGTGTCATGCTCCTATTAGTCATTAAAGTCAGAGCATTGTGTCTTTGTAACATTTTCTTTATTCGTGGAATGTAGGCGTTTTGAGGGTTGAGAAAAGAGGACCTGGCAAGGTAGACATTTTCACTGAGAGTCTGTTGTTGATAGTCTTGCAGAATTCTGTCTGAATGCCTGTGGGACTAGCTTCAAGGAGACACTGTTTGTACAATAATCCTCCCATTGAATCCAAGTGTGGCAGAGGTATTGCTGGAATTTCTCTAGTGCTGTTCTGTCGTTGATGCATGGCACAGCCCAAGAATGTGGTGATGACAACTGCTGTACATCCGAGGATATTTGTTGACTTGTAGAAATGGTTGTTGTCTAAAGCTTGTTGCCATGTTTTGTAAGTATGTGGGATATTGTAGGGTTGTATTGTCGTCCTTTTGAGTGAGGTCACTACCAGGGCATACAGTGCCCAGCATTTTCCAAAGTGTTTCCTCCAACCAATATGGGAACTGACCATGCCTGAGTTCATCCAAGGGAAGCAGGCCATTCAGCCCAACAAGTCCACACAGACCCTCTGCAAAGTATCCCATCCAGACCTATTCCCCTACCACTCTACATTTCCAATGACTAATGCACCTAACCCACATATTCCTAAACATTATGAGCAATTTAGCATGGCCATTCCAGCTAACCTGTGCATCCTTGGACTGGGGGAGGAGACCGGAGCACCTGGAGGAAACTGATGCAGATATGAGGAGGATGTGCCAACTCCACACAGACAGTTGCCCGAGGCTGGAGTTGACCCCGGATCCCTGGCACTGTGAGGCAGCAGTGCTAACCACTGAGCCATTATGGTGCCTTTGTTGATAAGAACTTTGAGGATACTTGGCAACATTTAACTTTGAGAAGATAATAGTGAGCTGTTGCAGTCAGCAGCTATAGGTGCACCCATTGTAATATTAGGAGGGGAATTCCAGGTTTTATTTGACCCAGAGAATGGACAGCAATACAGTTGAGGTATTATTCAGCCGAACTGGACTGTGGGTCAGCTCTCCCAATTTTGATATGTCCTAGATGCGAGTATGAAGGACTTTTCATTGTCGACTTGGCAGGGTGTGCTGGTGTTGCTTCTGGCTCCTTGGCCAGTAGTAGGTGGACAGTTTGGTTTTATTCCTTCCAAGTTTTCTGCAATGCTTTGGTGCAACTGGCTAGCTAGGCCCACTCAGAGGGCAGTTAGGAATCAACTACGTTTTTGCAGGTCTGGCGTCACATATATAGGCCACAGCAGGTAATGATGGAAGATTTCCTTCTCTAAAAGACACGCATGGCAATCAGTTGTTCATGGTCTGTATGTAGCTTTTTATTTTAATCTTTCTTTGACTTTAAATTCAATTTATTCTAATCGGGTGTTATAGTGGGATTTGAATTTGTGTCCCCGGAGCCCGAAATCCAGTATCATTGCCAACTCACTACTAGAGTACCAAATGGAATATAATCTCGGAAAGTGAAGGTAAGCATATTGGAAGGAAAAGTAGAAAGATTTTGTAAATGGTAGAAGATTGGAAAATCCAGAAGGGCTGGGGAGTATCTTTGTACGTAATACAGGATGTTATCATTCACCTATAGCAGGAAATTAGAGTCAAGTGGTACGCTGGCCTTTATTATAAAGCGATTTAAAGAACCTGAGTAAAGATGTCTTAAACCATAAATATAGAGCTATGGTGAAAATCACCCATGCGATTTTGATGCATGTAAGAAAGGGAATGTTTTACCCAAAGGAAATGCAACAAAAGTTCTGTGTTCCAAAACAATCCAAGTACATTAGGCAGGATGGAAGAATTGGCTTGGAAGTGACAGCTAAGTTCTGCTAAATACTGATAAAACAAGGAGATGGTGTACATGATCAATATGTTAAACTCCAGATACCATTGTTTGTGTTAGGGGGTGGTGGGTGGGGGGGGAGGTCGGAGGGAATGAATCCCTTTCTGATGCGCTGTTCAAGCCCTCATTCTATTGCTTCAGGCTTGTTTTCTAATACAGAACTATTAACACACCCTTCATTGTCATGTGCATTATGGATGGCGTGGAGATGGTCTTTGTTGGGGAAGATTGCTGTGAAGTGTTTGGGGGTGGGGGGGGGGGATGTGGTGATGGTGTGAAGGTGGTTTCTCTTTTGTGATTGTAGCCTTGTTTTTCATAACTGTTCAATCTGGTGATTTCCTTGCCCCATGGTAGCATTTTTGGGTCAAGTATTTATACAACCATAAAGATGTACAGCATGGAAACAGACCCTTTGGTCCCACTCGTCCATGCTGACCAGATATCCCAACTCAATCTAGTTCCACCTGTCAGCATCTGTCCCATCTGTCTCCAAAACCTTCCTATTCATATACCCAACCAAATGCCTTTTAAATGGTGGTGGTGGTGGCGGCAGCGGCTGTCGTCATCTCCACCACTTCCTCTGGCAGCTCATTCCATACACATACCACCCTCCGAGTGAAAAAGTTGCTCCTTAGGGGTTTCTCATATCTTTCTCCTCACACCCTAAACCTCTAGTTCTGGACTCCCCCACCCCAAGGAAAAAACGTTGTCTATTTATCCTATCCATGCCCCTCGTGATTTTATGAACCCTTATATAACACTAACTTTTTTTAACAAAAACAAAACTACACATACAAAAAGATAAGTTGCTGAAAAACTCAGGGTCTGACCTCATCTGTGAAGCACAATCAGCATTAATGTTTTGAGTCTGGTGACCCTTAGAACTGCAAATGCTGGAAATCAGAAACAAAAACAGAAATTGCTGGGAAAACTCCGGTCTGGCAGCATCTGTGGAAGGAAAGGAAAGTTAATGTTTCAGGACCAGTTCTGAGGAAGGTCACCAGACTCGATGTTAACTGCTTTTTCTCCATAGATGCCAGCAGATCGGAGTTTTCCCAACAAACTTTCTGTTTTTGCTGTTTTGTTTATTATGCACATTTTGACACAGTAAAGTGCTACAAAAATTAATATTGAGGCACAGCAGAAAATGTTGGGATAGCTGGAGCAGCATAGTGACTCAGTGGTTAGTACTGCTTCAGCGCAAAGGACCCAGGTTCAATTCCAGCCTCTGGCAACTCTGTGTGGAGTTTACACACTTTGTTTTCCCCCTGTTTGCGTGGTTTCCTCCGGGTGCTCCAGTTCCCTCACATAGTCCAAAGATGTGCAGCTTGGGTCAATTGGCCAAACTAAAATTACCCATAGTATCTAGGGGTAGGTTAACTATGGGAAATGTGGGATTGTAAGGATAGCGTAGGGGATGGATCTGGAGGACTGCTCTTTGGTGGGTTGGTGCAGACTCCAATGGCCTGCTTCCACGTTGTAGGGATTCTGTGATCTTATCTTTATGTCGTGGCTTTAAATGGTCGAGAGAGATTTATTAGAATGATAACTCAAACTAATTTTGATAGAGATGTTAATAATCATGAAGGGTTTTGAATAAGGAGAAAGTTTCCAGTGGCAGAACAGTTGGTAACTCTCAAAAACATGACGATTTAGTCATTTTCAAGAAAATCTTCTTAAAAAGAATGCTTGAAGTGCAAAGGATTGCGTGCGTATAGAAAAATGTGAGCAAGTGGGACTAATTGGACCTAACCTTCAAAGCGGTACAGTATCTCCAACTAGATGAGTTAGATGGCCTCCAATGCATCTGGTCAGAAGTCTGTTTTAAGGAACCTTAAAACGGGGATATCTAGAGCTTGGGGCTTAGATTGGCAAAACTGCGGATTGTAGATAAAGGAAGTGTAGAATATACAAGAGGCCAGATTTAGGACTCTGGGAGCTCCCTCGTATATTCTGTGCTGGGTCTTGCTATAGCTGGCAGAAAAGTGGGCCCTGAAAATGTCTTGGCTATATTTTGGGGAGGTTTTTGCTTGGTTGGTAAAGAAACGCTGCACAAGAGCCATGGTAAAGTGAGGCAATGTTAACATTGTAACGTTGTCTGCCTCAAAATCTATGAATCAGATGGTTGATGAACACCGATAGCTAAGGGGTACAAGATTTTGAAGCCTTGATATTTCAAAGTAAGCTTGTACTACATGGATTGACTAATCTGTCATAGGCGCTACCAGGTAGAGAAATTGTTTTTTTTAAAAGAAATCAAGACTTTAATTGGGCACAGGCACATGTTCTTGTTCTCTTTTTGTTCCTTGTTTTGTTTGCCATGATGGCTGTGGATGGAATGAGGTAGGTGACTGGGGGAAGGGCAGGACAGCAAACTGCAGGCACTTCTAATGTTCTTCCCACACTCAGCCCACCGTGTCAAGTTTAGGAAACTTTCGTAAGGATGTGTATTGTAACTAATGTGTTGTACAAAATGAGGCATTAGAGCTGGCGAGACCTGTACCTTCTGTTTAAAATCCTGCCCTGCAAAAGGCACAATCTCCCTGGAGTTACAGCGCAAACTCTTTTTTAGAAAACAGGGCTTTGTTTGGTTACCATAGGAACAGGATGTTGAGGAATTGACTTTTTTTCCATGGAGGGACAGGGTCAGAAAGGTTTGTGCTTAGCTATTCTTTGTTCAGCTGTACAAGGGCCTTTTCTCTGGCCATGGCTGATCAGAGATGCTGAAATCCTCCCCCCAATTGAATGTAAATTAGCTCCATTCAGAAGTTTCAAATAACCTGCTTTCAGGGTGGAGGTGACACAGACGAACAGAGCTACAGCTTTGCAGAGTTCCAGCATGAAGGAGTTTGAGCCGCTGAGGAGACGTGTTTCAAGCAGAGAGTGAGACTGAGGCCGCTCCACAGCATAAGTGACATTTTTATACCCAAGGTCAGTGTTGCAAGAGTGTGTAGTGATGGTTGCTTAGGTTAAAAGCTAAGTGATCAGCATGTATAATTCTCTCACCTTTTTTCTCTTTCAGATCCAGGCTGAGGGTCTGTCTCCATCTCATTCTTTCCAACTGTCACACTATACTTTTTAACCTGTTCCACCTAGTTCCATCTCTCACCTGCCCTATTTGCTTCGTTTGTATACTATCTCACTGTCTATACCATTGTCTCTCTACCCACCGCCATCACCACACCCAGGCATCTTTTTGTCTTTTCCACTCTCCTCCCCTGACAGTGTAGCTTGCTTTTTGCCACCAACAATTGCAAGGCACTGCTCTGGGGCAGTGGCTGGCCATAGAAAACTGGTAGGGTATGTAGAGTTAGTGCCTGATGTGGGAAACTGGGTGGTGGGGAGTTAGGTTGAGTCTGGGAGTTTGCATCTAAATCACAAACCAAGAAGTGCTCTTTTTTGAGTGGATTTGGAATTTTTAAAAATCCTTTCGCATGTGAGAGTTTGGTGCCCATTGAATTGGGAAAACTCTTGAAAACATTTAGGGTTAAGATGTATGCCTTGTTACTTTGGAGCAGAACAACAATGGTGTTTTAATGTATGTTCATGGAGCAATTGTTTTCCCAATTGACCCAGACTTCTGTTTGAATGTTGTCAAAGTGTATGTGTTGGGTGGAAGAAAAATTTTGGCTGAGTTAATCCCCCTACTCTGTTGTCTATTGTCTCTAGCACTATTATCTCAGCATGAGTAATGATTGTGTGGGTGATTTAACAGACAAGTATTGTAACTTAGTGAGAGTCAGCACCTTCAGGAGAGGCAAAAGTTGGAGACACAAAAAAAATGAAAAGTGACCCCTCAAATATTGTTTTTTGTCCTCTGCTCTGTTTTATATCAGCTTCATGTGGCAGATTGGTGGGCAGGCTGATCTGTGAGCCAATGCCTCTTTCTAGGTCCTGTGATAAAGATTATTTTAGTTTTGCTGTAGCAGGTTGAAGTTGTATCCATGGCATTGTTGAAGCGGAACTCTGAACAAGTGTGGATCTTGATAAAGATCAAGTGTAGGAAGCTCGAGCACATTACAGACTTTTTTTAATTTCCAGGATTACTGAAACACTGCCTTTGTTGTAATACCCAGTAACAGAGGCATCCATTGTAGTCCAGCCTGGGGAAAAGTTGCACTTCATGATGCTGTGTTTAAATCATATATTTGTCAGTGTATAATTCAGTATTGTGCAGACTAGAACAACAGGGGTGTGTCTCTTATTTGTACGTTGTCGTATGCCAGCCCAAGTTTTAATTTGAGTTGCAATGCTTTTGTTTGGCCTTTTTGTGAAGCATAATAATGGGCGTGCAGAATTTTCAATATATGTCTTAATATGTATGAAGTGTAATTGCACTGAGCCTTTTATAAGCTGCGTAATACTAGGGTGAAGCAGTACCGTTATACTTGTTTTTGTAATTCATGTGGTGGCATTCAGGTGCAAGCTTGTCTTATTTTGCTTGCTAAATCCAGCTCCTGTATTCTAGTTTCGGTAAGTTAATTAAGGGGAATCTGAATGCACTGGGCTACCTAGCTCTGAGTCAAATGCTAAATATGAAAATTTACTTCATGATGTTTATTAGAGTGGAAGAAGAATTAAGTGGTATGGCCAACCCGTTTCCCACACTTCTGGCCCCTCCCTGCTTTCCTCACCTACAACGATAAGATCCCTCTGATCCTTTCTTTCCACCCTACCAATCTCTGCATCCAAAAGACCATAATCTGCCACTTCCAGAAGATTCCCCTCCACTCCTTTGTCAAAATTCCACATGGATCATTCCCTCTGGGACATCCTGGTCCACTCCTCTTCCGAACACCTCCCCACACCTACACAGTATTATCCCATGTAATTGCAGAAAGTTTACCACTTGCCTGTACATCTCCTCCCTCCTCATTATCCAAGGCCCCAGACACCCCACCCAATCTAGTCCAGTATATATTCGCTGCTTGCCGTGTGGTCCCCTCATCCTTGGGGAAAAATGAAATGCAAACTGAATGACCATTTGCTACTTCAATAATATGTCTGCCTTGCTCCAGTCAGGCTCAAACCAAGCCGAAGAATGGCACCCTACCTTCTGCCTGTGTACTTTACTGTCCTCAAGACTCATCATTGAGTTTTAACAATTTGAGTGTGAGCACATTCTTCCATGTCCATTATGTCCGCCGCTCCTGTTGCTTCCAGCACAGCCAACCAATTTTCATTTGCACTTAGCCATTGTATCTCTATAAATATCCCACTGTCCCATAGCCTCTATTGGTACCGATGTAGGTTCATGGAGTTGAAACGTTAACTGTTTTTTCTCTCTCCCGTTGCTGCCAGATGAGTTTCTCCACTGCGGTTTTGTTTCATTCTTTTTCATTAAGGTGATGGCGACTTGACAACAACAAAAGACTGATATCCATCAACTTGAAAGGGCACTAGACTTAGTGAGATTATGTTTTGTGTTATGATGTGCTAGTAGACCTAGTGAAGCAAGCTAGTTCTAGGATTATTTGTACTTTTAACAATAAGTTGAAACATCTTTGCTTTAATTTGACAAAGGCAGAAGGTCGGCAGAGCAATGTACCCAATCATTGCCCTAAATCTAATACTCAACGTTGAGCAGCTAAGTTTACGAATGTATTTTCAACCTCGTTTTGTTTTGTTCTGCCAAATAGTAGCTATAACCTCACGATGAGAGGAAAACCTATTTCGGTGGCTGTTATATTGTTCAATCTGTAATGTAGCAGAGCTGAAGTGGGTACTGTAATATTGGAGGTGCCATTTTTGGATAAGACATTAAATCAGGCCCATGAAAGATTCCACAGCTATTCTAATAAAAACAAGGAAGTTCTCCCTGGCGTCCTTGCCAATATTTACTTATCAGCCAGCATCTCTAAAGCTAATCTTTATTACCTCATTGCTGTTTGTGTTTCCAGCATCGTAAGTACAAAATTAACTATATATCTGAGATGTTGCAAGACTGCAAATGATTCAAAATAAATCCATGTTCTCTTTTTGTTTCACTTTTTAGAAACGTGACCTAACTGTTTCATATGTTTCGGCTACAGTTTGAGGATTTTATTTCTTAACGTTTCAAAACAAAAAAACCTCCCATTTCCGCTGGTGTGTTTAACTGATGGTATCTCTGTCTCTGTTATAATAAACCTATTGTATGTTGCCTAAGGTCATTGCAAAATACTGTCGTAGGAAGGGACATAGAATTTGAAACACTAACCCCAAACAAAATAAAAGCTGCTTTGGTCTCTGTTACTTTGGAAAAAAAATCTACTTCTTGGACATGGGCATCGCCGCAAAGCTAGCAGTTATTATCCAACTTCTCTTCACCTCAAAGGTGGTGGGGAGTTGCTCTCTCGAATTGCTGCACTAATTGGTGTTGTGCAGGTGCTTCACTACTGCTGTATAATATACTGTAGTTTGTGTACATACAGCCTCCATGTTTTATAAGGTGCTGGATAGATAGGCTGTTGACCTGCTTTGTCCATTCAGCTTCTTGTGTTGTTGCAGCTGAGCCTCTCCATCCCAAGTAAGTGATAAGTATTCCATTGTCTTTTGTTATGTACCTTGGAGGTAATGCCAAGACTTTAGGGAGACAGGAGTGAGCCACATGCTGCAGAATATCCAGCCCAAGCAGTCAGTTTTGTGCAGCTGATTTATAGAATCATACAATCTCTACAGTGTGGAAACAGGCCCTTCAGCCCAACAAGTCCACACTAACCCTCCGAAGAGTATCCCACCTAAGTCCACTCCCCATTATTCTACATTTACCCCTGACTCTGTGCTATCACCAATTTAGTGTATGTTTCCCAAACTGTGACATCTTTTACATCCACCTCAGGGTAGCTGGAATCTGAGCTGACTGTCTCACCCAACTCTGAATTTGCTCTGTAATGCACTGGGTGTATCTGACTATACTGTTGTTCTCAATTCCTGGAGTGCAGTTATTTTCATGACACAGGCAAGAGTATTCCAACTGAGTCCCAAGTAAAGAGGATACCCTGTTAGTCCTATATGGAAATGGGACAAATTCAGTATCTGGAGAAGTGAGGTGCTTCATTGAGGAATGGAGTATACTCTGCTAAGGAGGTCTGAAGACTAAGTTCCCAGATGGATCCTGTTAACGTTAATAAAAAGTTGAGTAACAATCTCAAAAGATTGAAGACTGTGCTTATGAAAAATTGTGCTTATTCCTTTCATTCCCTTTAAAGATGTTTTAAAACAAACAATGCTGGTGTCAGTGTGTGACAACAGGCAATCAACCTTCCTGATTCCACTGGTGGGCGGGTGGTCCAGCTGCTGGCCAAGATCCTGAATGTTTGGGGTCAATGGCCTCTGCTGCCTCATTTAAAGAACTATGAAAGCATTTTCTATCCCACCAGGGAAGATAGTCTAGTCTGATTTGATTTATAGCAATAAGAGGAACTCCAGTAAGAGTTTGTAGTTCTGTTCGCAGAGCTGGGAATTTGTGTTGCAGACGTTTCGTCCCCTGTCTAGGTGACATCCTCAGTGCTTGGGAGCCTCCTGTGAAGTGCTTCTGTGATGTTTCCTCCGGCATTTATAGTGATTTGTACCTGCTGCTTCCGGTGTGTCGTCTTCACAGCTGGTCCCACAGACAGCTCACTGACACGGAAAGAACAATACTGGCCAAGGGACTCAACTACAACCACAGGGACGCCAAGACAGCAGACTCCGAAACAATGGACTGACAGAAGAGACACAACAAACAGTGAGACAAAGTATTGTACCCCTGATAACCAGGAATAGACAAACACATAACCTCAACACCAAGGAGAGGGAAGCACTAAAAGCACTAAGAAACAATAAGAACATAATCATAGTACCAGCAGACAAAGGCAGAATGACGGTCATCCTGGACAAAGCAGAATACATCCAAAAAGCACAACAACTACTTGCAGTTACCAACATCTACCAAAAGAGGGAGTTTAACCCCACCCCACAGCTCACCAATAGGATAAACAACACAGAGGAATCTACAAAAAAAAATAGACAGTTAACCAGGTTTGACCTACAAAGAATGAAACCTGAAAGCAACAACACCCCCAGATTCTATGGACTACCTAAAGTGCACAAACCAGACATCCCACTCAGACCCATAGTATCACTACCAGGGACACCATCACACAAACTGGCTAAAGAACTACAGCAGAAACTGAAATACCTGATCAGAGGATTCAGACACTCTATACAGTCAACACAGGAATTCTTGGACATCATCAGAAATATACACATAGACAAGGAAGAAACCATGGTCTCATTCGATGTAATGGCACTGTTCACCGCTATCGACAAAACCCTAGCCAGAGAAACAATAGCCAACCTGCTGGACATACAGAACAGACAACAAGATGGGGAACCTATCGACAAAGATTGCATACTCAAACTACTGGACCTGTGCCTCACAACACACTTCACATTCAACAACCAAATATGTGAACAAATCAACGGCACCCCCATGGGCTCGCCCATCTCTGGACTCAGCAGAAGCTGTAATGCAAAGGTTAGAACAAACGGTCTTACTGCAAGTTCAACCCAAACTCTGGGTCAGCTATGTAGATGATACCTTTGTAATCATTAAAAACACAGAAATAGAGAGCACACACCGGATCATCAACGCCACACTCGCAGGAATCCGATTCATTAGAGAGGAAGAAAAGGACAACCAACTCCCATTTCTAGACGTGATGGTACAGAGAACCCTGAACGGAGAATTCACCACAAGGTATACAGGAAAGACACACGCAAACCAAGTCGTAAACTACGAAAGCAACCACCCCAACACACACACAAGAAGTTGCATCAAGACACTTCAAAAGGGCCACAACACACTGCAGTATCAGAACTGCAAAAAGAGGAAGAACATCTATACAATGTGTTCGCCAAAAAGGGATACCCCCACAATTTCATCAACAGATGCTTAAGGGAAAGACAACAGAATGAGGGCATGCCACAACCCAAAGGACTTGCCACACTACCATACATCAAAAACATTTCTGAACTGACAGCCAGAATACTGTGACCACGAGGACTTATAACAGCACACAAACCAACAGCCACTGTCAGACAACTCACCAGGACGAAGGACCCGATACCCAGCATGAGCAAAACCAATGTATTGTACAAAATCCCATGCAAGGACTGCATACAACACTACATAGGACAAACAGGAAGACAGGTAATGGTCCACATCCCTGAACACCAACTAGCCACAAACGACATGACCAGCTATCCTTAGTAGCCACACACTCAGATGGCAAACAACATGAGTTTGACTGGGGCAACACTTGTATTATAGGACAAGCCAAACAGAGAACCGCCAGGGAATTCCTATAGGCATGGCACTCATCCACAGATTCAATCAATAAGCACATTGACCTGGACCACTGCAGCGGACAGCTGGAACTGACAACTGGAAGCGGCAGGTACAAATCGCTATAAATGTCTATTCCTTGTTATTCCTTGTCCAGGATGACCGTCATACTGCCTTTTTCTGCTGGTAGTATGATTATGTTCTTATTGTTTCTTAGTGCTTTTAGTGTTTCCCTCTCCTTGGTGTTGAGGTTATGTTTGTCTATTCCTTGTTATCAGGGGTACAATACTTTGTCTCACTGTTTGTTGTGTCTCTTCTGTCAGTCCATTGTTTCGGAGTCTGCTGTCTTGGCGTCCCTGTGGTTGTAGTTGAGTCCCTTGGCCAGTATTGTTCTTTCCGTGTCAGTGAGCTGTCTGTGGGACCAGCTGTGAAGAAGACACACCGGAAGCAGCAGGTACAAATCACTATAAATGCCGGAGGAAACATCACAGAAGCATTTTACAGGAGGCTCCCAAGCACTGAGGGTGTCACCTAGACAGGGGACGAAACGTCTGCAACACAAATTCCCAGCTCGGCGAACAGAACCACAACAATGAGTACCCAAGCTATAAATCTTCTCCCAAACTTTGAACTCCAGTAAGAGGTTGAGTGAATGTGAGCCACAAAGACCACGATACATTAATCCTCTCAAATCAGACTTCCTCTGTTATTTTCCCCTCCTATTGGTGTACAGTTTCAAGGAGGTAGAACATATCTCCACTGTTCTTCACACTAATGCCAAGCCGGTGCTAGAAGGCCATTCAGCTATTCAGGCCCTGCCGATGGTGTCCTCGTGTGAAGTTCATGCTTTCTAGTGGTGCATGCTAGAATGGTAATCATTAATGAGAATTCTGGTTTAATTTGTGCATTTTTCACCTAGTTTCACTTTTAAAATGCAGTTGGAGAAATGTAGGTGTGGAGTGGTTTAACAAGGATCTTCTAATATAAAGAAAAATCATGAATGAACAGTTGTATTCACTGGTTTTGGAGTTTGACGAAGGTGGTTAGAGTCAAAGGCACTAAAGAATTGATTTGATGAGGAAGGGTAGGTACTTCCCTAAGCTGTGGAATTCACTCTTAAGACATTTCTATCTCGTTTTCTCCTGCTTTTAAGACAGTCCTTGATGTGATTGTACTTTTGGCATTAGGACCAAATATTTCCTTATTTGGCTGTGTATTTGGTTTATGCTCCTTTGCAGTGCCTTGGGTCTCTCTTTAGTATGTTGAAAACACTATATATAAAGTACACATTGTAATTGTGAATTTCTGATACAGATCAGCCATGATCTAATGGAATATCATACTCTCAAAGGCTGAATGGCCTCTTTCTATTTCCCAATGGCCAGACTCTTGATGAATGGATAACCCTTGAGAGCGTCCAGGGTCAGTTTATTACTGGGCTAGAGTGCGGCCAATTTACTTTCCTTTCTGTCCAGTCAAGGTCTGCATTCAATGACCTTCACACGAGTGAATTCAGACGTGGTTTTGGATGTTTTATTGGACCCATTGGATAATGTTTCTGCTTTCAGCTGTGCTCTTCCACCAAGCGTGCAGTGTTTGGTATGTAGCCTTGCACCACTGCCAACAACTTAAAGTACTCTGCTGGCTTGGCAAACCTTTTTCAGGACAGCTTCTGTTGAGAGGCTGGTGATTATGGCTGTGATTTTCAGCCATTATGCTGAAATCTTGGATCTTGCTGTTAATTGGTCTAAGAAGTAAAATGCATGTCTGGAAGAGAGCCCAACTCTGCACCAGAGAGCATGCACGTTGGCCGGTTTTAACTGTTCCCAGGAAGAAGTAAGCGTTTCACTGGCAAATGCTTCCTGTCCCAGCCTAATCCCTGCCTCCAGGTTTATCTGTGAATAATTGTACACAGAAATTTAATGAGCGTGAACATTTGCGGGGGAGAGGCGGAGGTCTGATGGATTTAAATCGGTTTCTGTACTTGTGTCGGCAGTTATTTAGTGTTTGAGGGGAGATCTGGCTGAGTTTTTGTTTTTTTTTGCTGGTTGCTGTGCTCCCAGTAAATGGAACAAATTATCCAACAAGTCCACATAGAGGGATGTCTCAGCTAGAGAACTGTAACAAAACACCCCTGCTCACTTACTCCCCTAAGTTTCTGTGTTGCAATGACTTATTGAAAGGAGGTAAGTAGTACATTGTTATAAATAGACTGATTTGCAGGAGTGTTTTCTTTTTGATCTTGCTGTTAACATGACTTAGTTGATCGCATTCTGACTAGAACCGGAAGATTGGTTGTGTCCAACTGCAGACTCGTTCATGCTCACTGCCAGTTTGAGGGAGCTTTACAGGGTCAAGGTACTGGCATTCGACTGAGATTTTAAATAGTGTCTGCCCTTTCAGCTGGGTCCCATAGCAATGTGCTTGAAGTAGAGCAGAATTCTTACTGGTGCTTTGACAGTCCTTTCTCCCTCTGGCAACATGACCAACAATAGACTAGCTGCTGCTGTGTCTCACTGCAAGTAGAAACTTGCCGAATACGATTTAAGGCTGTGTATCTCAACATGTCAACAAGGAGGACATGTCAAAGTGTTTCATTACATATGACTGCTACAGGCTTTGAAGAATATTACAGTAATATTTGCTCTCTCCAGTTTGATTACTGACAATTCGTTGCAATCTTGGCCCCGCTTTCCATTCTTCAGCATCGTAGCATTCAGTGCTTTCAAAGTTATTTGCGTGCAACTCTCCTTTTCATTGACTGTCATTGGCGGTGTCTGGAATCAGGAATTCAGTCCTAACAGTTCACCCGTGTTACGATCAGCTAAGTGCGCACGTGTCAAACTTCCTTGTCTGTTCACTTTGTGCTGTACAAAGTATGGATAGTATCATGATGCATTCAGTTTACATGGAAACCATTTCCCAATTTCTCCAGTGAGGAATGTGTCAGGACCCTGATGTAGTCACCATCCTTCATTCTCCTGTTCCTCAGCTTTCTTCCCTCCTTTCACCAATACCCATGCTAGTACTGGGGATGATTCCACTGGGTGTATGTTAGTCTTGGAGACCTCTCCTAGATACTTGCCACTCTGCATTTATAAACAACAATGCAGACTATTCAACTATGAAAGGTACCACAGGCAGGAGCTTCTATCTGTGACCCCTTTTGAAAAGGGGTTGGTGGACAAGGATCCTGGGATTGGGTTCCTAATTGTCTGTCAGTGGTGAGCAGGATTATCCTATAGTTTTAGGGTCGAGTCAAAAGATCAGTGCACTCTTTGTATTTTGTTCCAACTTTCAAAGCACTGTCTGATTAAGTCCCATAACGTTTGCTCTTTAAAAAGCCGTATTTTTGCTTTTGAAATGTGTCCAGTTTGGATTTGTGAGAGAGTATTCCTACTATTGGGTAGAGGGGTGTGATGAAGAGGGAAGCAAGGAATTTGCTTTACTTAACATTATGGTGGAGTGTTGAGTTTTCCCAGTGTATATGGAGATGAAATAACTTGAGGGAATTGTTGGCCAGAGTTGGATTAACCTGATCTTTTACTTTGTTTAATCTGAAGTGTTTTTAATAATACTTGTATATAAATAGGCAGTAAGGTCCTGGGAAAATGTCATTGGGTCAGCATATATACATGGAGATAGTTGCTGTGACAGGCACAGCCTTGGTTATTTCTGTCCCTGCTGGGCCTTGTGCTCATCTTGGCTTGTTCCCCAGCAGCTGTTGGATGGGGCCCAGTTGTCTGGGAACTGCCTATCCTTTGCATTGATGTTCAAACCAGCCTTGAGAAAGTTCAGGGAATTTATCTTTTTGAAAGTCGTTTCAACCTTTCAGTTTCTCTTTAATTGAGTTTGTTGAGTTAATTAAATAAATGTGCGTCCAACACCACTAGTGATGTGATTTACTGGATTGTTTTCTGATGTGACTGTATAAATATAAATAGCATGTCAGTGTAACTTCAGATCACATATCTACCCACTTTGTATTTCTCCATTGACTTTCCTTCAGTCTGAATGGTTGGTGTTTGTGCCCCTTTCTCCTCTGTGTGGAATCACTGATTTGATCATGATTTGGACAAACCATTGTTGGACTGGAGTGTACAAAAGTAAAAAAATCTCAACACCAGGTGAAAGCCCAACAGGTTTATTTGGAAGCACTAGCTTTCGGAGCGCTGCTCCTTCAGGTAGGTTTGTACTGTCAGACATTGTATTCAAATCAACTGCAAATATTTAGGTGCATAATCTAGGCTGGTTTGTTATTCTGGTGGTCACTTCTATTTTTTTATCTATATAATCTTTATTACCAAGGACCTTAACAGTGTCGGCTTAGATAGAGTAATGCTCCCTTTACACTGTCCCCATCCAGCACAAATAGGACAGGGTCAGCGCAGGGTAAGGTACAAAGTAAAGTTCCCCCGCACTGCCAGTGAACGTGGCTCCTCACTGTCCTGGCTAAGAGGTGACACACGTTCCCCGTGCATCAGTAAGAACAGTGAAAAATGAGTGTCCTTTTGAACTGAGAGATGTGCCACTTATTGCTCATCCATAATTTCTCTTGAAGGTGCTTGATGAGCTGCCTGCCAGAATGAATGTGGTGTAGGTCCGCTTACAATGCTGCTAAGGAGGAAAGCCCAGCAATTTGACTCTGATAAAGTGATAGTGATTATATATTCCAAGTGAGAGGTTTGGCAGCGACCTTGCAGGTGGTGATGCTCCCATACTCTTCCTGACTTTGTCCTTCTAGGCAGATCTTTGTGCAGTATTGTGGTCATGTTGCACATGTTACCTTTTGAAAGAGAAACTTAATCGAAGTCCTGTATGTGCATACAATAAAACATATGGATTTCATTTGGATACAGAACTGGCTCAAAGGTAGAAGACAGAGGGTGGTGGTGGAGGGCTGTTTTTCAGCCTGCGACCAGTGGAGTACCACAAGGATCGGTGTTGGGTCCACTACTTTTTGTCATTTACATAAATGATTTGGATGTGAGCATAAGAGGTATAGTTAGTAAGTTTGCAAATGACACCAAAACTGGAGGTGTCATGGACAGCGAAAAAGGTTACCTCCGATTACAACAGGATCTGGACCAGATGGGCCAATGGGCTGAGAAGTGGCAGATGGAGTTTAATTCAAATAAATCTGAGGTGCTGCATTTTGGGAAAGCAAATCTTAGGACGTATACACTTAATGGTAAGGGCCTAGAAAGTGTTGATGAACAAAGAGACCTTGGAGTGCAGGTTTATAGCTCCTTGAAAGTGGAGTCGCAGGTAGATAGGATAGTGAGGAAGGTGTTTGGTATGCTTTCCTTTATTGGTCAGAGTATTGAGAACAGGAGTTGGGAGGTCATGTTGTGGCTGTACAGGACATTGGTGAGACAGCTATTGGAATATTGTGTGCAATTCTGGTCTCCTTCCTGTCAGAAAGATGCTGTGAAACTTGAAAGGGTTCAGAAAAGATTTACAAGGATGTTGCCAGGGTTGGAGGGTTTGAGCTACAGGGAGAGGCTGAACAGACTGGGGCTGTTTTCCCTGGAGCATCAGAGGTTGAACCTTATAGAGGCTTACAAAATTATGAAGGGTATGGATAGGATAAATAGACAATGTCTTTTTCCTGGGGGGAGGAGTCCAGAACTAGAGGGCATAGGTTTAGGGTGAGGAGGGAAAAGATATAGAGGAGACCTAAGAGGCAACTTTTTCACGCAGAGGGTGATATGTGAATGGAATGAGCTGCCAGAGGAAGTGGTGGAGGCTAGTACAATTGCAACATTTAAGAGGCAATTGGATGGGTATATGAATAAGAAGGGTTTGGAGGGATATGGGCCAGTGCTGGGAGGTGGGACTAGATTAGCTTGGGGTATCTGGTTAGCATGGACGGGTTAGATCGAAGGGTCTGTTTCCATGCTGTACATCTGTATGACTCCAAGTGGATGATGGGAATCTGAAATAAAAGCAGCTCTAGCAAAGTTAATGTTTTGAGACCAGTGACACTTCAGGACTGGTAGCAACTAGACAAAGGTGGTATATGTTGACCACTTGGGTAGGGGGTAAAGGAGTGAGGGGGTCAGTGGATATGGAACCCAGAGGAAGAGAGAATGACAGGTAAGCGAAGGGGTAGATGATATCATCAGTTTTCTTTTCTCCCCGATATAAGGACCATCTGCAGATGAAAATGGATTGCGTGTGCTGAAAGACGCCTATGCCCAGTTCTAAAATAATTGAACTTAGTATTGAGTCCTAAAGGCTGTAGGGTCCCTAAGTGGCAAATGAATTACTGTTCTTCCACTTGTGCTGAACCTTGCTGGAGTATTGTAGCAGGTCCAAGAAATGTTGACCAGGGAGCGTGGTGGTGTGTTGTAGTGGCAACTGGAAGCTTGGTCAGTTTAAAGTGAGGGAAGATTGTTGAAGTTGAGAACTCTGTAGGGATGAGCTGGAGATGAGGTAACTAACATCCAACAACCACAACGATCTTACGTGCCATGTGTGGCTGCAATCAATTCCTATTGTCTCCAGTTTTGCTACAGCTCCTAATGTAGCACACAGTCAAATGCACCCTGACAATAGACTAATGGGGTGGTAACTGGCCAGCTTGGATTTCTCCTCCTTTGTGCATACAATATAAGTCTGGGCAGTTTTTCACCTTTTCAGGTAGATGCCACAGTTTGTAACTGTACTGGAACAACCTAGCTATGGATGTGGCAAGTTCTGGAACACAAGTCTTCAGTACCATTGCTGAAATGTTGTCAGGGCCCAACTTTTCCAATGTCCTGTGCCTCCTAACTGTTTCTTGAAATTACATGGTGTGAATTAGATTATTTAAAGACTGGCATCTGTGATGGTAGGGTCCATGCAGAACTTCTGAAAACTTGTGTGCTTCAGACTTATCTTTTGCATTGGGCTCTTCCATCATTGAAATAGTTTTGGAGCTTCCTCCTCGAGTGAGTTGTTTTGATTCACCACTGGACTGCAGGACTGCAGAGTTTAGATCAGACTTGGTTGTAGGATCACTTAGCTCTGTCTATTACTTTTCACATCTACTGTTTGGTGTGCATTGTTTCAGCAAGTTGACCCCACATTTTTGGGCATGCCTTGTATCGTTCCTGCCATGCCCTTCTACGCTGTTCTTTACCATCCAGCCAGAGGATCAGACTGATTTAATGATTGAGTGGAGAATATGCTGGGTCATGAGTTTGCAGATTGTGGGTCAGTATGATTCTGCTGATGCCCCACAGTGTCTCATGGGTGCTCAGTCTTGAAAGTTTAAATCTGTTTGAAGTCTGTCCCATCTAGCACAGTGATTGTCTTTTTGTGGCACTATATAAAGTATTATTATTGTGGAGGCAGAACTTTGTCTCCACAAGGACTGTGTGAAGATCACTCTTTCTCAATACTGTTGTTGACAGATGCATCTATGGTTGGCAAATTGGTAGGGATAAGGTCAAGTATGTTTCTCCCTCTTGTTTTCCCCCTCCATCATCTGCAGACCTGTCTAGCAGCATTGTCCTTTGAGAGCAAATGGGGTTGATTGGTGGTGTGGCTGTCAAGCTGTTCCTGGTAGTGGATGTTGTTTATCCCCACCCAGAGTACGTTCTGTGTGCTTGCCACCCTCAGTGCTTCCACCAGGTGCTGTTCAACATGAAGGAGCAGAGAGGGCATTATCAACTGAGGGAAGAGTGTTGAAATCAGCAGGCGGTTTCCTTGCCCATGTTTGACCTGATGCTATGAAAGTTGAAGTTCAAGGTCAATGTTGGTGACTCCCAGGGCAACTCTGTACCACCTCTGTTTAGCCTGTCCTGCTGGTGGGACAGGAGCCATCCAAATGTAGTGTCTGGGACATTCTAGGAATATAGGCTGTTGCTTGTATTAACTTCTGTTGCAATAGGGACTGCAATATTATTAAAATGTTATTAATTGGCAAAAAAGCACCATGGGACGTGCTGTGGAAAGAAAATTTTGGGCTGATGTTCACAAGCTAACAATTTGCAGACTCCTTGTTGATTTGTTGTTAGTCCAAGTAGTGTTTCGTTCCCACAGGTTTTCTAACCTTTGTCCCTTCCACCTCTATATTTCATAGTCGACTTAGGTTTAGGTGCAGTTACAGCCGAGGTTGTCTTGGACTTAATTTGTGAAGAGGTTCGTACGGATCAGAAGTATGGTCTTGAGCATCTTCATTAAATAACCACAGCTGTGTAGTCCCAATTTTATGAAACCAGCCAGGATTTGTTTTAGGCTAGTTATGGCATTGTGTGTAACAGAGTTTTATGCCATGGTGATTTGAGGTGATAAACATCCAAATAACACAGCTATGGATTTTGCCCTTCCAAGGTTGTAATTGGAAAATGCTCTTTCTCTTGATGTGTTGATGCATTTCTGTAGCAGAGGTCAGAATCCAACTCTACTGTTTTTTTTTGTGTTTATGATCCTGTTACTGTGATCAGGAGGCCAGTTCCGAGCATAATGTGAAACTTGCACACAAGATGCTGATGTCTTGTGAATCATAGAGGCACCCAGCAACAAAGTGGCATTACACTTGGTGATTTGCTGGTGGTTACACATCACTTACATATTGGTTCTTTGAGGGCTATTTGAAAGCTTTTCACAGCATAGTTTATTTCTTAAAATTGGCTTGCGTGTGCAATTTTTCTTAACAATTAGTGAGCACATAGTTGAAAGGGACTCAAAACTAGCATCTGCAATTCACCAAATGAGGAATTTAAGATTAAAACTCAGCAGATGTTGGACAAATGTATCAGGACAGAGAGGGACTGACATTTCAGCTGAATGAATACTTATCAGAATTTTAAACTTAAATTTTTTCACTGATAATTTTAGCTTATTACCTTGTTTTTTTGTAGTGTAATATTTTGTTGGCAAAGTAAGAAAGCCCTTTGAAAACATATTTCAAGAAGCCATTTAGTAATCTGTGCTCACCTGCACTTTTGTACACAAGTCAAATTGCAGTCTTTTGCCTTTGGGAGCAGTTGAGATCTTGGAATACTGCAGCACAGGCATGAATGCTGCCACCAATAACAGAAATGTTGTGGTATGATCAGCAAGGTGAGAATCGCTTCGTTGCACTATCGTCTCTCACTTATGGCATTGAATGTGGAGCAAGCTTTCATCCATGTAACATTCATGTCCCCTAGGCATCCCCAAAAGTAACACAGTTAATTACTTTTACAGTGTGTGCGCGCGCCCCACAGTTCTATTAGAAGCAAAGAACACTGCTGGTACTAGTATGTACACAAGATGACCTCAAACGGTAAATGCCTAGCTGGTGTGCTTTTGTGGTGGTAGAGTTAGGTGTTGAATAGGATACTGGAAGGAGTTTGTGCATTTGCAATGGGCTTGTAGTTTTGTCTACATTCTACAATTGTTTCTCTGATCCTCCTAACTCAAGAGTTGAATAATTATTTTAAAGATCTCAATTATATCTTTGAAGTCTACACTTTTCCACAGTAACACCATAGATTTCTCCATCTGTTCAGATAATCAAGTGTTTTAATTATCAACTCTAATAGCCCTCCTGATCATAGTCCAATACCTCTTTATCTCTACCAAAACCAGACAAGTATTTTGGATGTTGAGTAGAGAGTTGGTGGCCAAGTTTTAATTCCTGCTCTGAACAAAGGACATGGATATGTCGAAGCTGATAAAAACTAAGCATTTACAGTATGACTTAATTAGAGAGGAAAGAAATGCCTGGTTTGTAATAGAAAAGCAAAATGTGTATTGTATCAGAAATATTTGAGGGGCCCACTCAGCGTTTTGTGGAATGTTAAAATACTGATTGCATATGCATTAGGTGGGAGGTCTCCAGGGAGAAAGATAGTGTGCTGTCTATTTAATGATGGAGAGAGTTCTACATGTCCTTCTTTTCAGTTGTTGAGTTGAAATATTTTAGTCCTTTTGCAAGCAAATGGTTAGAATTTTTGATTGGAAGTTGTTTGAGATTATATTCCTGCCTGAAGGTCTCACTGCCAGCGTGCCAAGTTTGAGTAAATCATCTCTTGATTATCTTGTGCAGCATGATTATTGGAATTAAACTCCTGGGTTAATTAATGACTAGTCCTCACTGCTCTAGAGACTGCAACAAAAACAGTTCCAGTTCACTCCTGCTCAATCTTGCCAAAGTTATTTGACACTAAGCCACTCGAACTCAATTCGGGTCCAGTTTCATTTGAGGTTGCTGGATGGAGGACATGCCTCTGAATAAAATTCTCTCCGAGTCCAATTGGGTCGGGGTTTGACTTATTATCTGTTTGATTCTGGTGTGAATTTGTATGTGGGTTTTGTGATTTATATGCAATTTGTTTGACTAGTGGTTTGTTTTGAGGCAGAATTTTTTAAAGTATTAATTCGTGGGACTTTTCCATCCCTAACTGCCCTCTGGTTGTGGTAGTTGCCTGCTTGAATCGCTGTGACCTGCGTGCATTGTGGTTTGCATGTCCATTACAGAGAACAGTTTAATTATTAACCACATCTGAGTCACACATAGGCCAGACCAGGCAAAGAGGTTGGCTATCCTTTAACAAAGGAAACCTACGAAGCAAGGGGGTTGGTAGTTCATAATTTAAGTGACTGATACTATTCTTCATTCCCGATTCGTTTCGAAGGGGTCTTTACCATGAGCTCCAAACCCACCAGCGCACCCCACCCCACAATTCCAGGGGTCCCACTCCAGGGCAACCATCGCAGCTGTGCCAAACTCTGAGAAAGCTATAATAACTGAACTCCCACTCTAATATGTCACTGCTTTATCAGCTCTCCCTGAGGGTCTGTGGCAGTTTGTCTAAGTGGGGTTACAGAGCAAATAAGTTTAACAAGTACTGGCTTAAAAGTTTATTGGAACACTAGTACAATTCCAGATTTTGGGTCATGTCTGACAATGTTTTGAACTGCATAAGCGCAATGACTCTTTAACAGGTATTTCATAGAATTTTCATAGATTCCCTACAGAGTGGAAACAGACCATTTGGCCCAACAAATCTACACTGGTCTGAAGAGTATCCCACCCAGACTCATTCCCGTATTGTATTAGTCTACATTTCCCCTGTCTAATGTACCTAGCCTGCACATCCACAATCTTTGGATTGTAAGAGGAAACCGGAACACCCAAGCAGAAACCCACGCGGACGTGGGCAGCTCAGTGGTTAGCACTGCTGCCTCTCAGCGCTAGGGATTCCAGCCTCTGGCAATTCTGTGTGGAGTTTGCACAATCTCCGTGTCAGCGTGGGTTTCCTCTGGGTGCTCCGGTTTCCTCCCACAGTCCAAAGATGTGCAGGTCAGGTGAATTGGCCATGCTAAATTGCCCATACTGTTCAGGGATGTGTAGGTTAGGTGCATTAGTCAGGCGTAAATGTAGAATAATAGGGGAATGAGTATGGGTGGGATACTCTTTTGGAGGGTCAGTGTGAACTTGCTGAGTTGAAGGGCCTGTTTCCACACTCCAGGGATTCTATGATCACTGATGGGGAGAACGTGCAAACTCCACACGGTCACCCGAAGCTGGAATCCAACCTGGGTCCCTGGCACTCTGAGGCAGCAATGCTAACCACTGAGCCAGCAAAGATACCTTTATGTGGATTAGTTAAATATTGCGCAAAAGTGCATTACATGCAACTCTAGTTCTGTTACCCTCTGAAATTCCTGCATTCCTTCAGTTCTGGTTTCTGAACGATTCTGGTTTGGAATTGCTCCACTAGTAGCTGTATCTTCAGGCATTTTGCTTGGTGATGAGCACCATGTAAATACAGGTTGCTGAATTAAACCGTGTTGCTCTCCATCTTTACAGGAAAACCCCTCTTTTACATTGGACGTATTGAGCCTTATGGTTCCTATGAACTAACCTGGCAACTCTGAAGGTGACTACGCTGTCCCTAGGAGATTTTAATCCTCAAACTGATTAATTATGAATGGTGTTATCATTAGTGGAATGCGTCCTGACAGCTCCTTTTGTTGTTAGGCTGCAGGATTCTACTTCGAAGAGAAGGTTAGCAGGCTAAGCAAATTGAAAAGTCTGATTTTTAGTTTCCAATTATACTCAAGGTCAAATAAGCCAAGGTTTCAGACTATTGGATGCTTCTTTTTGTATGTTTGCTGTATTTTACATCTGGTTCTGGGCTGTTTAATTATCCTCTTGGTTAAGGAGTTCATATTTAAGGCAAGGGCTGTATTTTTCAATGACCAGCTGTGATGTACATTTGTGATATGCTAAACTCCCTCTCTGTCCCCAGGCGTCCCCATGGTTTGTCTTTCAGTTGTGTGACTGAATGACCCTGTGAAGTACATTTTGAGAGGCTTTGAGGCCAGCTTGGTGGTGGCTTGCCTTTTGAGTTCTGAGTGGTTTGCGGCTGATGAGGCAATATCCACTGTCTATATCCAGACTTGTGTATCCAAGTAAAGTTGAAATGGCTTCCTTTTGTATCCCACATTAGGCAGGAAAGCAACGGCTTGTACTTTACCAGGATGTAAAGTACTACCCCTGGTCCAGTGAGCTGGATTGATTTTGATTTGAGTGTGCAGTCAATGCTGCATTCTGGGTCCAGGTGTGATGCAGGCTGGCAGTTCAATCCAATATTGTCTGTTTGTTACTGTCAGTGTTTCTATTCATCAGACAGCCACATTTTAAAGCATGCTGCCAGTGCAGAGAGATATCCTTCAATGTCCCAGTCCTATTGCAAAGAGTATTCTAGGTTGACAGTGCAGAACTGATGGGCGGCACAGTGGTTAGCACTGCTGCCTCACAGCGCCTGTAGACCCGGGTTCAATTCCCGACTCAGGCGACTGACTGTGTGGAGTTTGCACATTCTCCCCGTGTCTGCGTGGGTTTCCTCCGGGTGCTCCGGTTTCCTCCCACAGTCCAAAGATGTGCGGGTCAGGTGAATTGGCCATGCTAAATTGCCCGTAGTGTTAGGTAAGGGGTAAATGTAGGGGTATGGGTGGGTTGCGCTTCGGCGGGTCGGTGTGGACTTGTTGGGCCGAAGGGCCTGTTTCCACACTGTAAGTCTAATCTAAAAAAAAACTGCTTCTATACTGTGAGTCGCCATCTTTTGGATTGTACTTTAAGCAGTGGCCCTCTTTGGATTTCTGTGATGCCTGACAGTACTGAGGGATCTTTTACAATTTCAAAGAGGAACAGAGGTGGTCCCATCAATGGTGGCCAATGTTTATCTTTCAAACAACAACACTGAAGTAAATTATTCAATCGTTACTTCATTGCTGTGGTGGGATCTTATGCTTAATTTGGAAGCTACAATTCTTGCATTAAGACTGACTATATTTCAAACAAAGCTGTAAGCACCTTGGGCCACCCTGAGGTCTTCAAGTATGAGCTCTTTTTGTGAATAGCCCTCTAAGTCCAAAATCATCCATTTCTGCCAAGTCTAGTTAGTTTTCTTTCTATCTTAAGCACATGAATTTGTGCCACAGAGATTGACACTAAGGCTAATTGTCCCTCTGCTATTCTCTAAAATGTGCTAATTTGGTCCTGAATTTAAGAAACCCCCTTTCCGATTAAAGGACTTCCGTGTCATTGGTCTGCTGAGATGGCTGCAGATGGCAAGTAATCAACAATTCCCAGCAGCATGATCTGCTTTTCCTCAATGTTTGTAAAAGATGTTTTTTGACTCTCTGCAGTATAGCATGGCACATGTAGAGAGTTATTTCTCTATATTGCATTGCATTCTCTATAGTGAAACTAAATGCTCAGTATTGAGGGTACAGCTCCTGCACCTCCCCAATCATTAACTTGATGCAGGTATTGTATAAATTTGTGTCACCAGAGTGTGAAAGGATGCAATGTTGGATTGGGTTCAATGCTTCTGAATTAGGGAAAACAATTTAGCAAATCTTATCAATCAAATGCTATTTGGCCCCCAAAACACGCCCTTCTTTCATGAATTGACCCTGCCTTAATACTTCAGTCTTGAATTGCATCTGGTTTTGAGCATTCTATCTATTTTGATTTCTTGAGAAATTGTTCTACAGTCCATTTGTGCTCTCATTGAAATAAAGGTTCCACCAAATTCTATTATCCTATTAAACTGCCTAATTTTTAAATTCTTCCCCATCAAACTACAAGTCCAACAGAATTGCCTATTAAAAATCAAGGTGTTTTCAGATGACCGAGCTATCTTGAGTAAACAGGCAAGTTGTAGTTTTAGTATTTAAGGTTGACCTTTATTCCAATCCATGGACAGTATAGTTTCTTGGTGACAGGCTTAATTCGGAAGTTTTAAACAGCAGCCTTGGTTCTAAGTTGAGTCACTTGCTCACAATTTGGACTGGGGTGTACACAGTCAAAAGTCACACAACACCAGGTTATGATTAGATTAGATTCCCTACAATGTGGAAACAGGCCCTTCAGCCCAACAAGTCCACACTGACCCTTCAAAGAGCAACCCAACCAGGCCCATTCCCTAACACCTAGCACTCAGGGCAATTTAGCATGACCAATTCACAATTGACACAACCACCTGATGAGCAGCGCTCTGAAAGCTAGTTGGAGTGTAACCTGATGTTATGATTTTTTAACCTTGTTCACAATGTACTAGTTGGTACAATGAGTTAGGGATGGCCTTGTCCAACTTGCATCTCTGGAACTTTGTGACCCTGCAACCCTGTGGGATCTCTGCATTCCTCTTACGCTGGCCTTTTGTTTAATTCCACTAGCATTGACTGTCATGCTTCCGATAATCGAGATCCAAAATCTAAAATTCTGTCTCTAAACTACTTCACCTCTTGATCACCCT
Organism: Hemiscyllium ocellatum; assembly: GCF_020745735.1. Lineage (NCBI taxonomy): Eukaryota > Metazoa > Chordata > Chondrichthyes > Orectolobiformes > Hemiscylliidae > Hemiscyllium > Hemiscyllium ocellatum. Next base: position 66,451,163 of record NC_083414.1, read on the forward strand.
GCCTTTCACGCTTTATCACCGGTCCTGGTGACATGTCCTTTGCCTTGATCAATTGCTGTCCTGTGAAGCGCCTTTTGTCTGTTTAGTTATGGTAAAGATGTACATTAATGCAAATTGCAGTTCTTTTGACTTGTACAGTATGGCTGAAATCAGCTGAGGTTACTGGAATATGAATTCCCATCTCTTCTACTTTTTCAGGATCTTTTAGCTGATGCAGTAGAAAGTGCTTATCTGAGATTAGAATAATATTTATTGATGGGATAGTGTGGATAATGGGAACTTTTAAGTGAAACCTCATCATCTACTGGGTAATGGAAGTTAGCAGGTAATTGGAAGCACCCGAGTTTTGTTCTTGCAATATGACTGGCAGATTTGCAGGCGCAGAGTTGGAGAGAGAAAATACAACATAGACTGAATTTAATATTTCATACGCAGCAAAGTTGATTTGTCAGCTGGGAAGGAATTGTGTTAGTGAGCTGTGCAGTGAGGCAAAGTGTCAAAGACAGATTTGAACAGTCTGGCAAGTAATTGAGAAAGGGGATAATAGGAGCATGGATAATGGAGGTTTCATTGCATTATGCTCTAACTTGGGAGTAGCTGAAGTGACAGGGAGCAAGTCTCTATATCTAACGATCCTGCTGCAATCTTTGAGAGCACTTTATGTCTGTCGACTTTCAGGTTTCTGCCTGTATTTCATTCACCTTTAACATCCCTTGCCTTAGACACTATTCCTCACCAACTTTTCTGATTTAAGTGACTTTTATGATGGGCCATGATTATTACAGGTATGGAAGACCCAACTGAAGCCACATGAGTGTTATGACTCCTAAAATGTAGGTTTTCATCAACCCCACTAGCATTTGTACTGCTGAGCTTTTATTCTCTGGAGATGATTTTGGAATAAGAAACCTAAGTATGAGGTCACTGCATCTGATGTTTTGACAAAAAGACTGAGTAGTCTTGACTCAAAAACAAAAATTGCTGGAATAAGTATTCAGTCTTTTCTTCTGAAGGATCACTGAATCTGAACGTTAGCTCTGATTTCTCTCCTCAAATGCTGCCAGACCTAACTTTTTCTTGCAATTTGTTTTGTCTGATTTCCAGCATCTGCAGTTCTTCAGCTTTCTTTTTAAAGCAGTCTTGACTAGCTGGCACAGTGGTCAGCACTACTGCCTTCCAATGGCAGGGACACTGGTTCAATTCCACCCTCAGCAATCGTGTAGAGTTTGCACGTTCTCCCTGTGTCTGTGGGTTTCCTCCCATCATCCGAAGATGTGCAGGGGGTTAGGTGGATTGGCCAGTGTGTCCAGGGTTGTTTAGGTTAAGTGGATTAGCCATGGGAATTATAGGATTAGAGGGATTGGGAAGTGGGTCAGGGTGGGTTGCTTGCTCTGCAGAAGGTTGGTGTGGACTCGATGGACTGAATGGCCTGCCCACCCTCACCCCTGTACTGTAGGGATTATGATTGTTGTGGGAAGGAAGACCAAGGGAGGTTAGGAGATTCCAGAATGTAAGATCCCATGAAAAAATATATTGACTTGAGAATGATCCAGGGGAATTTTGATTTCAGCTGGGGATGCCAAGGTTAGGAAGGCTGTGGAAGATAGGTAGTTGACCAAATAGTGAATCATGCCAATCCCAAGATGTCACCTCCCAGATTGTGGTAGAAAATTGCATGAAATTTTCTCATTCTTCGGCCATCTGAAATATTTGTGCTTTTTCTGGTGTTTTTTTTAAACTTTGGAACCAACGGAACCATTGATTGTGGGAAAGGCCAAGTATAGCAGATTGTGGTTACTTTCCAAAGTGATTGTAGGAGGTCGGATGTAATTCAAACAGGAAATGGGTTTTCTAACTTAAAATAGAGAACTGAAAAATTGAAAGACTTTTCAGAAAAGTGTTTTTAAAGTAGAGATTGTGAACGTCTAGAAAGTGAAGTGACAAGCAGGCCTCGTCTATAGTTTCAGAGACTTGGATGCAAGTCTACTTTGAGGTTGAGGGTAAAGTTGAAGTGCTGTAAATTTTTTTTTTGTATGTAATGTGTGTAAAATCGTTTATACAAGATCACATAATCCATTTGAGCTGAAAGAACAGTCCTGAAAAGGTTGTGAAGAATTTGAGGCTTCTCTTTGAAACTCAGGAATTTTTTTCTCCAACCTTCAAAGCACTTAATTCAAAATGAAAGCTATCTTTCCATATTTGGAAAATGCAAACTGAGAATCCCACCCTCTGACAACCCCTTCTCCCGCCTCCAACGCACCCCATCCACCTGGACACCCCGTGCTGGCCTCCTACCCGCCCTCGACCTCTTTATAGCCAACTGCCGCCGTGACATTAACCGACTCAACCTGTCCACTCCTCTCACCCACTCAAACCTCTCACCCTCAGAACGTGCAGCCCTCCACTCCCTCCGCTCCAATCCCAACCTCACCATCAAACCCGCAGACAAGGGAGGCGCGGTGGTAGTTTGGCGCTCTGACCTGTATACCGCTGAAGCCAAACGCCAGCTCGCGGACGCCGCCTCTTATCGCCCCCTTGACCACGACCCCACCTCCCACCACCAAACCATCATCTCCCAGACCATCCAGGACCTCATCACCTCAGGGGATCTCCCATCCACCGCCTCCAACCTCATAGTCCCACAACCCCGCACCGCCCGTTTCTACCTCCTGCCCAAAATCCACAAACCTGCCTGCCCCGGCCGACCCATTGTCTCAGCCTGCTCCTGCCCCACCGAACTCATCTCCCAATACCTCGACACGGTCCTGTCCCCTTTAGTCCAAGAACTCCCCACCTACGTTCGGGACACCACCCACGCCCTGCACCTCCTCCAGGATTTTCGGTTCCCCGGTCCCCAACGCCTTATTTTCACTATGGACATCCAGTCCCTGTACACCTCCATCCCCCACCACGAAGGACTCAAAGCCCTTCGCTTCTTCCTTTCCCGCCGCACCAACCAGTACCCTTCCACTGACACCCTCCTTCGACTGACTGAACTGGTCCTCACCCTGAATAACTTCTCTTTTCAATCCTCCCACTTCCTCCAAACTAAAGGAGTTGCCATGGGCACCCGCATGGGCCCCAGCTATGCCTGCCTCTTCGTAGGATATGTGGAACAGTCCATCTTCCGCAACTACACTGGCACCACCCCCCACCTTTTCCTCCGCTACATCGATGACTGTATCGGCGCTGCCTCGTGCTCCCACGAGGAGGTTGAACAGTTCATCAACTTTACTAACACCTTCCATCCCGACCTGAAATTCACCTGGACTGTCTCAGACTCCTCCCTCCCCTTCCTAGACCTTTCCATTTCTATCTCGGGCGACCGACTCAACACAGACATCTGTTATAAACCGACTGACTCCCACAGCTACCTGGACTACACCTCCTCCCACCCTGCCCCCTGTAAAAACGCCATCCCATATTCCCAATTCCTTCGTCTCCGCCGCATCTGCTCCCAGGAGGACCAATTCCAACACCGCACAGCCCAGATGGCCTCCTTCTTCAAGGACCGCAGATTCCCCCCAGACGTGATCGACGATGCCCTCCACCGCATCTCCTCCACTTCCCGCTCCTCCGCCCTTGAGCCCCGCTCCTCCAACCGCCACCAAGACAGAACCCCACTGGTTCTCACCTACCACCCCACCAACCTCCGCATACAACGTATCATCCGCCGCCATTTCCGCCACCTCCAAACGGACCCCACCACCAAGGATATATTTCCCTCCCCTCCCCTATCAGCGTTCCGCAAGGACCACTCCCTTCGTGACTCCCTTGTCAGATCCACACCCCCCACCAACCCAACCTCCACCCCCGGCACCTTCCCCTGCAACCGCAGGAAATGTAAAACTTGCGCCCACACCTCCACACTCACTTCCCTCCAAGGCCCCAAGGGATCCTTCCATATCCGCCACAAGTTCACCTGTACCTCCACACACATCATCTATTGCATCCGCTGCATCCGATGTGGCCTCCTCCATATTGGTGAGACAGGCCGCTTACTTGCGGAACGCTTCAGAGAACACCTCCGGGCCGCCCGAACCAACCAACCCAATCACCCCGTGGCTCAACACTTTAACTCTCCCTCCCACTCCACCGAGGACATGCAGGTCCTTGGACTCCTCCACCGGCAGAACACAACAACACGACGGCTGGAGGAGGAGCGCCTCATCTTCCGCCTGGGAACCCTCCAACCACAAGGTATGAATTCAGATTTCTCCAGTTTCCTCATTTCCCCTCCCCCCACCTTGTCTCAGTCGGTTCCCTCAACTCAGCACCGCCCTCCTAACCTGCAATCCTCTTCCTGACCTCTCCGCCCCCACCCCACTCCGGCCTATCACCCTCACCGTGACCTCCTTCCACCTATCCCACCTCCATCGCCCCTCCCCCTAGTCCCTCCTCCCTACCTTTTATCTTAGCCTGCTTGGCTCGCTCTCTTATTCCTGATGAAGGGCTTATGCTCGAAACGTCGAATTCTCTATTCCTGAGATGCCTAACCTGCTGTGCTTTGACCAGCAACACATTTGCAGCTGTGATCTCCAGCATCTGCAGACCATTTTTTTACTTGAGAATTAGCAGCCTATCGTCCATTTAATTTGTGCTTAAACCAACAATGGGCGGGTGCTGGCTCACTGTGTCCTGTGTGAGCTGTTTTTCTTTATTTTTAAAGAAAACATAATTAAACGTAACTTCCACATACCAGCAAATCAAGTCCCATGTAAGACTTGAAGGATTCAGAAGCATCGATTCAGAACATAGGCAGCAGAAGTGAGTAGGTGAAGTTACAGGCTCGGAGTCGCCAGTAACCAGAGGGTGTACAGATTTAAGCTATTTGGCAAAAGAGCTAGAAGGGACCTGTTTTTTTGAAGCTGAACATTACTATTTGGAATGCACTGCCTGGAAGGGTGGTAGAAACCGATTCAATAATTTTAACAATATTTTGTAAATGGAATTGAAATTGGATGGGGAGAGGGTTGGGGGGGATGTAAGGTGGGAGTATGTGGCGACAACACCAATCACATCCTCTGGCATGTAAGGATCCATAGTGGCCAGAAATGTGTTCAGACAGTTTTTATAGTATGTTGGCTAATTCCTAGGATGTTTGAGTTAAGTGGGATTGTGTCTGTGACTCACTTCACTGTGTGACGTGGCAGACACACCTTTTTGGAAATATATTTATGCACATCTAGGTGTTGTGTATATATTTTGTGCTGAAATGTTATTGGGCATGGCATAAAGTGCTTGTCAATCGTTCATTACTTTCTGCTGCAGGAATGTGTTTAGATGCATAATTCCAAGGCCCCAGGAGGATCTTGAATTAAATGGCTGTTTGGTGCCAAGTCAAGTGAAGGCTTCCAACTGAAGGTGTAATGTGATTTATTCTGAATTTCAAACTTGTCGGCAGCACTGAACTTTTTCAGATAATTAACTGAGGAATTATTTTGTGCGTTCCCTGGTTCATTCAGAACATGCAGCTATCCAAAATTGCTAGGCTCTGCCCTGGGCCAGAGCAGTAACTGAACATTTACAATTGGGCTTAGTGACTTTCAGAGTAGGAGGGATCAATCTCAGGGCTATTGCTGCTGATTGTTTATCAGTTATCACTGAAGGATTTGCTGCTTTGAAGGCACTACATAAATACCTACTGTTATCTTGTCATAGTTATAGAGAGATAGAGATGTACAGCATGGAAACAGACCCTTTTGGTCCAACCCATCCATGCTGACCAGATATCCCACCAAACCCTTCCTATTCATATACCCATCCAAATGCCTCTTAAATGTTGCGATTGTACCAGCCTGCACCATATCCTCTGGCAGTTCATTCCATACATGTACCACCCTCTGTGTGAAAAAGTTGCCCCTTAGGTCTGTCTTATATGCTTCCCCTCTCACCCTAAACCTATGCCCTCTAGTTCTGGACTCCCTGACCCCAGGGAAAAGACATTTTGCCTATATATCCTATCCATGCCCCTCAGTAATTTTGTAAACCTCTATGAGGTCACCCCTCAGCCTCCGACGCTCCAGGGAAAACAGCTCCAGCCTGTTCAGCCTCTCCCTGTAGCTTAGACCCTCCAACCCTGGCAACATCCTTGTAAATCTTTTCTGAACCCTTTCAAATTTCACAACATCTTTCCAATAGGAAGGAGACCAGAATTGCACGCAATATTCCAACAGTGGCCTAACCAATGTCCTGTATAGCCGCAACATGACCTCCCAACCTCTGTAGTCAATACTCTGACCAATAAAGGAAAGCATACCAAACACCGCCTTCACTATCCTATCTACCTGCGACTCCACTTTCAAGGAGCTATGAATCTGCACTCCAAGGTCTCTCTGTTCAGCAACACGCCCAAGGACCTTACCATTAAGTGTATAAGTCCTGCTAAGATTTGCTTTCCCAACATGCAACACCTCGCATTTATCTGAATTAAACTTCATCTGCCACTTCTCAGCCCATTGGCCCATCTGGTCAAGAACCTGCTGTAATCTGAGGTAACCCTCTTCCCTGTCCACTACGTCTCCAATTTTGGTGTCATCTGCAAACTTACTAACTGTACCTCTTATGCTCGCATCCAAATCATTTATGTAATTGCATTTGCTGAAGAATGTTCTAGTGATTAAAAAAATCAATATCATTCTTCCTTCTATTCTGTTGATGGGCTTCCCAGTTTTGACCCTATTATTCTGTTCTAAGGGTGGGAGTTTGTGGAATTGGAATGTTAATCACCTGTTGATCATGTATGGTGTAATCACATTTGTGTTTCATTTGGCGACTGCAAAAACGGCAGCCAACTGAAACCTCTGCTTCACACAAAGCAGTATGTAGACTTGTTTACCAATCAATGTCAAAACTACATGTGGCACCTTTTAACAGCACACCAGGAAAACTCCCTGTGCATAGTGTATTTGAAGTGTACTTGCTCTCTCTAGTTGGGTTATTGCTGGTAATGGGATTGTTCAAACTTGTGCCCAGTTCTGATATCCCACTAGGCTATGTGCAAGTGACCGTTCACGAGAACTTTGACTGGGAACCCAGGGAGCATTGCCCAATTATGCCTTTCTGAAGCCCAAGCAAATTGAGGCTGCTGTTTTTCTGTCCTGAGATCAGCTACCTGAACCATGAAAGCTAGTTAGAAATTGTATAACTGTCTTAACCTAATTGAATAATGAAACATGAGTTTCTGAAGTCATTTAAATGAAAAATCTAGAAATTTAGTCTTAAGATCTGTTCATTTTGCCGCCTTCCATATCGATAGCAGTTGAATTATCAGGAACAGATCCCAACATGAAATGAAGATAATCTTCGTGTGGAGGGAGACTTCAGAGCCAATTGTTCAAAATCATTTGTTACTTCCAAGCGTACTACACTTCCACTTTATTGAAATAGTTACTTGAAGCCTTAACAGCTTAATGAAAAGTACCTTTTTGTCATACCGAGTTCAGAGGGTAATGTTCAGGAAGTATTTAATTAAAATCTCATGGAGGAGATCTGCAGATCAAGCAGGCATTCGCACTGGTAAGTCATTGTATCTTTTTAAAATGCAAACCAGGAATTCTTGGTTAGCTTCCAGTCCTGCAGATGAGAGCATTTGTACTCTTCATTGCAATGGTTAACTAAGGGGTAATGCCTTTCTTTTTAAAAAAAAGTGTTATTGTTCTTTTACTGGTGGTCATTGAATTTTGTTCCAGAGGGTAGATCAGAGTTGATGTCTCAAATTTGAGATTTCAAAAGGATGAAAGGACAAAAGACTTGAATGAAATAAATTGAGTTCTGTTATGATATGTGAGGAAGCAACAAAAAAATGCCTGTAAATTGAGCATCGCACACAAAAGAAATGCATTGGAATTTGATTACTGGGCCATTCTTTCTTGGTGTTTCATTGCCAGCTGTTCACACCTGACTCAGTGTGCACTATTTAGATGGCATCCTTTTTAACAATTGAATAATTTTGGGGAATTACGTTAGAATTAGGCTTTATTGTCACATGTACTCAAGCACAGGGCTACATGACCACAGCAAAGTGTACAAAGACACCATTTCTGGCATCTTAAGTGTGAAGACACCTCGTACACAATCTTAGGTATAAATTTAAAAAATGAAGAAGTATAGATGAAAGTTCAACATTACAGGCTTTCTAAAGCAGGGTCTTCACCTCACCTACAAGTCCACACTGGACGGTGAAGTCTTGAATTACTATAATGCTGCTCAGTAACCTTGCTGTAGCTAATGCCCATCCCAATAAAAGTGAGATTTACTGAGGCCAACTGACATTCAGGATTGTTAATTTATTTTAAAAAAAAATCATCCCTTGCTGAAAATCTGCATTCCTTCACTGACGCTAATCCAGCTCTGACAAGCATGTCGCATGCATTACCCCACTGTTTGAGATCTTGCCTCATTGCACATTCCTCACATGCTGCCACTTGTGCCAAGGCTTGGGGCTGGGCTGCACCATTCCAGTGTAAATGCCAGATGGTTGGCATCCTGTGAGCTGACATTTATGAACTGTGAATGCAACCCAGACACCCAAGTTCAGTTGTTTTGCAACAATACAATTGTCCTTATTAGTTAGTTCTCGGTAGAAAACACATTGTACTGTTCTAAACATGGAAGGAGGTCGTTCAGCTCCTCAGAACTTTTTTCGCTGTTCACTTTGATCATTGGTGATCTTTATATCCCCATGTTGGATCCATTCCCCTTAATATAATTTCCTAACAAATATGTCTTTCGCAGTTTCAAGGTTTTCAATTTATCCCCTGCCTTTCTACATTTGAACAGCCTTGTATTAATATTAAGATTAAGCTCCCTTGTGCTGGTCGTCTCTGCCAGAGGAATTTCTCTAAATAATGTATTTGTTCTTTCTCCTTTATTTGCAGGTTGTTGTCAGACACCAACCACAGAGGATAAATGATAGGATTGCAGCTGGTGTGACTTTAAAATAAGAGTATCGCCGCAGTGTTGGGTTTTCTCTCCCTGCAGCTGCTACTACCTGATCAGCACTGTCTCTACATTTCTGTTCTATTTTAAATTGCCTCTTCTGGCTTTGGAGAATGCTTCTGCTGCACGAATTGGGGAGGACTCTGTTGTTACTTGAGCTTCTGGAGGCGGCAGTGCTGGCACACTGGCAGAATGAGCCAGTTCAGATCGTCAAAGACTTGGACAGCCAGATCGAGGCCTCCATGCATTCGGTGCTACTGGAATCGGATGCCCCCGCTGTGTCCTTCAGCGTCCCAGACAGCTCTGCGTACATTAGCCGGGCCTTTACGATGCGGATCCCATCTGAGGTGCTACCTGCCCATGTGACGCTCAAGGTAATCGTGTGTCTCACCTTTCACTGACTCACAGTAACCTTTATATGAAAGCACAATAACTCCATGTTCTCTATTGCAAAGGCTTGTTCACTACTACCCAGTTTTCACAATGTATTAAATTGTGGCCAGAATTCTGTAAAGGAGGCCATTTGGCCCATTGTGCCTGACTCTCCAAAAAAGCAGTTCATCCCCTCACCACCTCCCCATAAATCCTGCACATTCTTTAAGATGATAATCCAATTTCCTTGAGTGCCAACGTGAATCAGCCTACATATGTTTTCAGAAAAAAAATCACAAAGTCCAGTATGTGGAGTGAAAGGGTCGGACTGGGGCTTGAACTTGTTAGACCAATGGTGTTTTTCAATGACTTGCACAAAGCTTATAACCAGAATGTGATCATTTTAATAGTGAGAAATCTGCACCTTCTATTAGAGTCATAGAGATGTACAGCATGGAAACAGACCCTTTGGTCCAACCCGTCCATGCCGACCAGATATCCCAACCCAAGCTAGTCCCACCTACCAGCACCCGGCCCATATCCCTCCAAACCCTTCCTATTCATATACGCATCCAAATGCCTCTTAAATGTTGCAATTGTACCAGCCTCCACCACGTCGTCTGGCAGCTCATTCCATACATGTACCACCCTCTGTGTGAAAATGTTGCCCCTTGGGTCTCTTTTATATCTTTATCCTCTCACCCTAAACCTATGCCCTCTAGTTCTGGACTCCCCGACCCCAGGGAAAAGATTTTGCCTATTTATCCTACCCATGCCCCTCATAATTTTGTAAACTTCTATAAGGTCACCCCTCAGCCTCCGACATTCAAGGGAAAACAGCCCCAGCCTGTTCAGCCTCAAATCCTCCAACCCTGGCAACATCCTTGTAAATCTTTTCTGAACCCTTTCAAGTTTCACAACATCTTTCTGATAGGAAGGAGACCAGAATTGCACGCAATATTTCAACAGTGGCCTAACCAATGTCCTGTACAGCCGCAACATGACCTCCCAACTCCTGTACTCAGTACTCTGATCAATAAAGGAAGGCATACCAAACGCCACCGTCACTATCCTATCTACCTGCGACTCCACTTTCAAGGAGCTATGAACCTGCACTTCAAGGTCTCTTTGTTCAGCAACACTCCCCAGGACCTTATCATTAAGTGTATAAGTCCTGCTAAGATTTGCTTTCCCAAAATGCAGCACCTCGCATTTACCTGAATTAAACTTCATCTGCCACTTCTCAGCCCATTGGCCCATCTGATCCAGATCCTGTTGTAATCCGAGGTCACCCTCTTTGCTGTCCACTACACCTCCAATTTTGGTGTCATCTGCAAATTTACTAACTGTACCTCTTATGCTTGCATCCAAATCATTTATGTACACATAACGTTACGCATTTTATATTTATGGCTTGCACCGAATGCTCTCTGCTGCCTGGACTGGTGGAGCTACATTAACACTCAAGCTCCATATTGTCATCTGTATGAAAGCAGCCCATTTGACTGGTATCATACTGCTATCTCTGTCAATTCCAGCTAGTGGCAGAGTCTGTCTGCAGGATCTATTGCTGTGATCCACCAGATTCCTCCCAGGCCTACATCCACTACCATCCAGACGGGGATAGCAGATGCTTGGGAATCACTTGCCGTCCAGGCTCCACACAACCTGACTTGGAACAATATCACCAGTCCATCTGTTGCTGTAGAACGGTTGTAGTTTGGGTCTCCTGAATTGCAAAGACCGCAGTGGTTAACCATAACAAATAAAAAATAGGAACAGAAGTAGTCTATTCGACCCCTCAAATCTACTCCACTGGTTCAAGGCCGCAGTTGTATACCACTTTCTCCATGGTAGTTAGGGGAGGTGATGGCCTAGTGATATTATCGCTGGACTGTTAATCCGAGGGCTTGGTAATGTTCTAGGGGACCTGGGTGCGAATCCTGCCTTGGGAAATGATGTAAATTGAATTCAATAAATATCTGGAATAAGGCATCTAGTGATAGTGACGCCATTGTCAATTGTTAGAAAAACCCATCAGGTTCGTTCATGTCCTTTAGGGAAGGAAGCTCCTGTCTTAACTTGGTCTGATCTACATGTGACTCCAAACTTGCAACCCAACTGCCCTCTGGGAAATTCAGAGCAGATAATGGATGCTACATTGGACATGGACATCATCTAGCCAATGAATGAATTTTTAAAAAATAGTTGAGATTAGCAGTAAATAGCAGACTAGTCAGCAGTGCCTACCTCATGTCAACCAATTTCAAAGAACTGTTCCCGATTAAGGTTAATTAATAGTTAATGGTAGTGCCCTGGGGAGTGTTGAGAACAGAGCGATCATAGGTGCACATTCATAGTTTCTTGAAAGTGGCATTGGAGGTAGACAGGGTGTGAAGGAATTTGGCACCCTTGCCTTCCATTGGTCAGAGCATTTAGTACAGGATATATGTTGCAGATGTATGAGATATCGGTGAAGCCATTTCTAGAATACCACATCCAATTCTGGTCACCTTGCTGTAGGAAGGATGTTTAACTAGAAAGGGTACGGAAATTTACAATGATGTCCGCTGGGACTTGGCGAGTTTTGAGTTATAATGAGAAGCTGGATAGATTGGGACTTTTTTTTGCTGGAGCATCAGTGACTGAGAGGCGACCTCAGAGGTTTATAAAATCATGACAGATGTAAATAAGGTGAATAGCCAAGGTCTTTCTCCCAAGGGTAAGGGAGCCAACACTAGAGGACTTAGGTTTAAGATGAGAGGGAAAAAATTTCAAAGGGACCTGAAGGGCAACTTTGCACAGGGTGATGTGTATATGGAATGAATTGTCAGAGGTGGTGATAGAGGTGAGTGCAGTTACAGCATTTAAAAGACATTTGGACAGGTACATAAATAGGCTGAGAGAGAGAGAGAGAGATATAGGCCAAGCACAGGCAAATGGGGCTAGTTCAGTTTAGGATATCTGGTTGGTGTGGGTGAGTTGGACTGGAAGGTCTGTTTCCATGCTGTATGACTCTCTAGGGAATCCTGATTGTGGCTTGTGTAACTAGGATCCCCAGACCGTATCATTCATGAGGGGAGGCTCCAGCTGTCCCTTTACTTGCCCCACCCTGGCCAGATGGGAGCCTGGATTCGCTTGGTCCCTGTCCAAAATGAGTGGTAGCATCCTTGATCCCTTCACTGATCCTTCTAAATTCATTCCCTGGTCTGTGCTGCATGAACTAATCCTCCTCCTGGACACAGTGAAGTTTGCATTGAAAACTTGAGTCTTTGTGAATTGATAAATTGAAGCGTTTGCCTGTTGTTCCAGATGATTTGTGCAGCCTTAAGATCTGGATTACATTCTGAGCAGTTCCAGCTGAAAATCTATACAGACTGCTTTATTCAGTGACCTACAGCTGTCTGGCCAGATTGGAGAGCTTTAACTTTCTGCAGATGTGGCAGAATTTTAACAACTGTGTAAATTTACTTTAATAATTTCTCACATTTTGAATTTCTAAACAAATCCATGAGAGGCTAACATATCAGGGCAGTTTATCTCTGGAATCTGAGGAATTTGTAGCTTGTTCTGACTACTTGTTATGAATGAGCTTTTTATTTTTAAATTCACCATTGTATCTTCCCTCTTCCGTGATTGGGTTGTGTTCCAAGGGGCATGAGCCAGTCCGCTGTACTGCATACAAGTGCCTTAGCCCTTTGTGAACCCAGATACTCGGTCTCAATGTTAGCATCCAGTATCTTTACTTCACAAAATAATCCACAGGATTAATATTGAGTTTTAATAAATTCATAGCTAAAAGCCTGTACATTTATTGTCTTCCTCAGTTGCCTTTAAAAAGGTTATGGTTGTCTAGCTTTAGTTCATAAAGACCTGTGTGGCAAAGGTGCTTCTGTGCTGTAGGGAGTTCCAGCAGTTTGACTCCTGGAATGCTGATGGAATGGTGCTGTCGTATATCTCTGCCAGGATTGGATGAGTCTAGGAGCTGATGGTGTTCCTTCACATCTGTGCTGTTCCCCATCCTAGATGTTAGAGGTCACTGCTTTGGGAAGTGACTCCTCCTTCCTACCAGTTCCCACTGACCAGAATTCAAGAGCAAAAATATCTCTTCCCATTCCCAGGAACACCGATGTATATGCGCTGTCTCACTTGCCTGTGTGCATGTTATTGCTCAAGTGCAAGCACGCACACGGGCATACTGCACTTCTCCTTATTCCCCCCCCCCCAACCTTCTGTTGCTTACAGGTGGGGTTCAGGTTTATAAATAGCCCACTAATCTTCCCACCACTTGTAGACAATCTTATCTCAAAGGTTGCTTACAAATATGTGAGTGTGGTGGACATGCTTTACAAGAATGGTACAAGCAAATTTCAGCTCTAAGCGCATTACGGACATGAGAAAAGCTTGGACGCAGTTTGAGGAGCACCTTAAAGAAGAAAGGAGAGGTGGAGAAATTTCAGAATTTGGGCCCTTAGCAGCCAGAAGTAGAGCCAATTGTGATGGTATGATTAAATTCAGAGAGGTTAATGAGTTGAGAATTGGAGGAGCACAGATCTTGGAAAACTGTGGTATTGGAGGAAATTAGAGATAGAGGTGTAATGGCCTGGAGAGAATTTGGAATAAAGCTGACTGAGACTTGTAAAGCCATTGTAAACAAGGAGCCAGTGCAGCTCAGTGAACACAGGGGTAATGGGTGAACAGTACTTGGTGCAAGTTAGGACCTCCGATTTATGGAAGGAGTCTGATTTAGGAGTATATTGGAATGGTCATAGGCATGACTGAATGTTTCAGCAACACTATGACACAGGCAGAGATTGGCAAAGTTATTGAGGTAGAAATAGGTGGTTTTAATAACCATGAAAATATATGGTGTAAAGGTTGGACTCAAATATGACATCAAAATTGTCAACACACTGCCTCAACTAATTGTTGGGAAGACATGGAGAGTGATCAGAGAACAGAGTTTCTGTCATGAATCTAAAGTAATCTCTTCGGTTTTCCGAATATTTAGTTGGCAGTAATTTCCTTCCATCCAGGTTTGGTTATCAGGTAAGCTCTTCTGAAATAATGATTGGTCAAGGAGTTGAAATAGAGCTAGCTGCTATCAGCATACATATGAAAAATCATACTTGCTTTGAATAATATGTTCAGACAGATAAGAGAACAAGGATGACGTTGTTTACCTTTGTCAGAGTTACATTGTCATTTTGTGATTTTTGGTCAGAATGTTTGGTATAGTGACCACAGTGGAACCTTGACTAGAGGAAAGACTGCAGCAATTTGGGAGGTGACACGTGTTCAAGAGCTTTAGAAATAAAGGGGAGGTTGGAGGTGGGGTAATGGTTTGCAAGGGCAGAAAGGTCAAAAGTTGTTTTTGAAGAGTGTTATGATAGTAATTTGAAAGGGGAGTACCGAGGAGAGTAAACTGATAACTATCAGCCGAATGGAAACGAGATGGATGTTAGATGGCCAACAGTGTTGTGGGAATAGTTTCGAGGGAGTAGGAGATGGTCTCATGAACAAGATAAGCTGACGTGGGTGTACAGGATGATAGTTGAGAAACACCAGATTGATGTGGGGTTCAGGCTCGGGCAGGGGGTCATCCGAGAGGGCATTTGGCCTGGTGAACTAAAAGGAGGAAGGAGAACCACATAACTGATCACATGATTTTGAGCTTGGTGACAAAGATGTTCATAAAGCTGCTCCTGCTTATTGGAGGTGAGGCTTAGGCAAAATTAATTTGTTCTTTCTGAAATGAAAATATATTGCTTTCGACTCTGTTAGTGGAGTCCAGCCCTTCTAATTGTAGTAAACTGTTAGAAGTTGTATAGTCACTATATCTTGAATCATGGAAAATGCTACCTCCAAAGTAACTTATAAAAGTGAGGAAAATCATCTGGATAGTAACCAGTATAAAACAACTTCAGCCATGCAGCTGAGATCCATGTGGCTCATTTCTAACTTTGAACATTCCACTTCGAAGGAAAGATTTAAGGATGTTGAATCTTGAAAGAAGTCGATATGTTGTTGGCTGTACATTTGTTGTCCATCTCTAATTACTTTCATGAACAGGTAGTGCTGGGCCTCTGCCTTGAACTGTTTCATGCCTTGAGGTAAATGTTTTGAGTTCTGGGATTTTGACCCAATGACAGTGATGGGATGGTAATATATTTCCAAGCCAGGATGATGTGTAGCTTGAACGGAACTTGCAGTTGGTGCTGTTCTTAGAATTCATGGGATGTTGAAGGAGCCTTGGTGAGAAACTGCGGCAATCTTCCATGTGCCAAACACCCTCAGTTTTGAGGGAAGTAAATATTTTAATTTGAAGATTAGAGCTGGACTACTTTACCTGGATGCCATCAAGCTGCTTGTGTTGTTGGAGCTGCACTCATCCAAACAAGTGGGAAACATTCCATCGCATTCCTCATTTGAGCCTTGCAGTTGGTGGATTTCAGAAGTCAAGTAATGAGTTACTTACCTTAGATTTCCCAATCTCTGACCTCCTGTTGTAGCCACAGTATTGGTATAGTTAAGTCCCGTTCCATTTCTGGTAAATAGGAACCTGTTGGATGTTAATAGTAGCAAATTCAGTGGTAATGCAATTGAATATCCACAGGAAATGGACTGTTGTTGGAGATGGTGATTATTTGAAGGGAAAGTTATTTGTCAATTATATATTCAGGCTTGGGTTTTCAGTTTGGATATGGACATGGATTGCTTCAGTATTGCTTCAGTTAATCCGGAATATTACTTCCGTTTGAACTCTAATCTCAGGCTATTTCAACATTTGGTTCTGCTGTTCAATTCAATTCGTCCCACACTCTGCTCTTGTCCCATTTCCCTGTTAGTTTGAAATTAAAACTATACCAGTAAATCTAGTGAACACTGGTTCAAACTAGTTCAAAATGTGAAGAATAAACTTCCCGATAAAGTAGTAGAGGTTAAAAGCCTGGAATTGTGCAAGCAGTTGGATGCTGCAGTTGTAGGGGGAGGTGGGAAGTATTGGGATCCTTCTGGATAGATCCTTGAATGAAAAGGAACAAAATGTTTTTTCTGTAATTCTCATATGCACAATCCTGAGCTATGCTGAGGCATGGAAAGGTCAGCTAGGAGATAAATGGAGCCCATTAAAGCACATTAATTTTGGATTTGTTTTCTATGGCAGGAAAAACATCTCCTGAGTCATGTTAATGAAATTCAGCAAGCTCTACACTGCAACGCCATCTAGGTCTGTTTCCCTTTTAAATATAGCCTAACCTGTGAAACAGACTTTTTTGTCTCAGAGCAAGGAAGGAAAGGGCAGATCTGCTGGTGCCATCCAGCTTTTGAACTGTAGCATTGTTGAGCTGGATTTTGTTTTTAAAAAATCAATGTTGTTGTACAGCTTCTATTCACTGAGTTTTTTTTAGTTGAATGGTCATTACTCCTGTCTTTGCTTGCCACTAAGTACAGTTCAGGAGTTGGCAACACATGTATTCTGTTTTGAGATGATACATGTATTCAAGAAAAGAGTCAGCTAAGGATTTTAGGATTGTGCAGAATTTGTGCTTGCTTACAGAAGCTGCCAGTTTCAAAGCAGCCCAGTACAACAATCTCTGCTTTTCCAAACACCACTACATCTAAGCAGAAATTCTTGGAGCAGCAGCACCTTTTTTTAAAATTGTTCTTTTTTTCAAATCTCTCCATGTCTTTGCACCCCTGTCTTTATAAACACCTCCAGCTGTCCAACCCTGAGACCTCCACACATTTCTCCATATAGTTGGATGAGATGCCACAGAGTCTGTCTCTCCTTTTCTTCTCTCTTCCACTTCCCTCCCAAGTTGTTTCAGAGCATTGAACAACTGGCAACTTTGGGACCTGAGGTTGCTAATAGTCCATAATTTTGCCTCTGAATTGTCCCAGTCAGTCAGTTCACCAGTGTGCATGTATCAGGCAGTATCTAACAGATCTATCTCATTTGCATTCCTTTTAGAAATCCTGTTTTTAATTCACATAGTTCAGAAACCTGAGTGCTATTTGACCTCCATAGTTAGGAGTTTACTTTGTGTAAAGTAGCCAAAGACTTGTTCAAATGCTCCCCCATGTTCACAGGCTAGATTCGGCTGTGGTTTTATGGATCAGTGCAGAGTAATTAAATTAGATTAGAAGTGTAATAAAAAGCAGCCAGAGGGGAAGAGTCCCAGTGATTGAATGCAGTATTATCTCTAAACACCAAGAGTCAAGGCTGCAGATACGTTCATCTCCAACGAACCTGCCTTTGGTTTTCTTTTGTCAATTTTCTGCTCTCTTGATCTCTGCTAGGGTCTGCTAACCTCTCCACAGCACGCTGCCCCATTGGGCACTCATAAGCTTAAATAGTGAGGCCCAATTTACAAATGAAAAACTGAGCCATAGAGATTGAGGTTTGAAGCCCTGCTCCAGGTGTTCTGAGTTCAACGTATGGGCTGTCTTTCTAATGGAATATTAAACTGGGGCTCTTCTTTCTCAGATGGATATAAAAGAAATATAAATATACACATAGGAGTTCTCTCTGTTCTGGCGATATCTATCCCTTAATCAAAATCACTGAAGCAGATTATGTGGGGATTATCACATTACTGCATGCAAGACTTTGCTGTGCTTAATTAGCTGCCTTTAGTCCATTGGATGAGCTGATACACTTAACAAAGAACTGAATGTTGACAGAATATTTGAGGTAATAAAGCTTTACAGTAGGGAAAAGAATGTGTTAGGGTGATTGTTGGAGAGTAGGGTGTGACTTTAAGTGGTAAAGCAAGAAAAAGAATGGTAGTTCTGAAGGTGATGAAGGATTATGAAGAGACATGTCCACAAGCATTATAAATGAGGATGTTAATGATATTTGATAGGGAATGCTAAGATGCATGGGCAAAATTTGCTTGCTGAAAGAGTGGATGTGAAGTTACAGGGATGAAGGGCTCAGTTGGACAAAAGATGTGTGAGGAGCTAAGCGTTCAGAATCCTATTGGGTGGACAGTGAAAGCCTTTTTCCGAGGATGGTGATGGATAGCACGAGGGGGCATAGCTTCAAATTGAGGGGCGATATCGGACAGATGTCAGTTTCTCTACTCAGTAGGGCCGTGGAACCCACTGCATGCAACAGTTGAAGACTTGCCAACTTTACAGGCATTTAAATGGTCATTAGATAGGCATACGGGTGAGAATGGAATAGTATAGGTTAGATGGGCTTCAGATGTGTTTTACAGGGTGGTGCAACATTGAGGGTCAAAGGGCCTGTACAGCACTGTGATGTTCTATGTTTGAGGCTACTTTGCTGCTCTGGGGAAGTGGGGATAGCAGTAGCTGGTGAAGTACATGTTTGTAGATCTCAGGACAGCTAAAGGTTCCAAGCTGTCTCATCTTGGTACTCCTTGGCTGGCTAGCCCATCTGTAGCACCCATTACCTGGCACAAAGTGCCATACTCGTGGGCAGTAACTAGGGGAATTTTTTTCTTTAAATTAGTTTTGGAGCAGGAGATTGGAATTGACCTAAATTTCAACGTTATTAGTGCAAAGTTAATGCAGGCTAGAAATATACAGTGTGACCTCTTCCTGTAAATGGTGGTGGTAATGTGAAACTTTGTTGAGTGAGAGAAACATAGCACAGCAGTGAGCAAGGGTGCAACTGATGTAGATAGCAGATGTTTTGGCAGTGGGCTTTGAATCTTTCTGTCCCCACCCTGGTCCCACAGGAACAAGTTGATTCTTGTGAGCTCCAGTCTTTTCAGATGCATTTTTTAGCAGCATCTAACTTTATATATTTTTCTTTTGTGCCTTGTTACATTGATCTTATCTCCTTTACAATCTGACTACATCTCTTCCCAACCTGGCCTCTTTGTAATTACTCTGTCCAATTTGAAATCCAGCGTCCACAGCCCCACCTTGACTCCCGGTTCTCTCATTCTCGTCTTTTTTCCCCCTCTCTCTTTCCCTCTTCCTATCTGTCTTTTTTTCTCTTTGCCTCATGCGTTGTCTCCCACTTGCTCTTTCTTCCTGTGTTCTCTCTCTGTCTACACCACCACTACTTTAATCCCAGGGAGAGATTGTGCTGTGAACAGCCACAAACCCCCAAACTTATGCAACAAATGCAGGGTGCTTTTGTTGTGCGACACAGAGCCTTTGTGTGCATACGGAAAATCCTGACTCTGCATTTGTTTTGAAGTGGCCAGCATAATTTAACATGGGTGTGGGGAAGCATTGAGGTTAATGAGGGAGAGAAATTCTTGCAAAGTATTCATATCAAACTTCAACTTTCTACTTACACCACATTATATATCAAACCAGGTTGCTAAGCTTGTCAAACTTTTCCAAACATCCCATGTTTTTTAAAACAAACTATCGTGCAATAGTTTAGCAAACACCCTTCAGCCTCCAGATGAAACAACGTCTGCATCCCAAACTATTTCGTATTCTGCTTTGTTTCACTTGTTTTTTTAAAGTTTCTCTCCTTTTGACCTTCACTGACAACAGATTTTATTACAGGTGATGTATTTATTATAGTTTCCACGTGAACTGGCAGCAGTTCACCTCAAATGACAGTCGCTTTTCAAGTCTGAAATTTGTGTTGCTTTCAATTATGTGGGGCTTCATAGCCTAGACTTGTCCTCCTTTCACCACATGACCAACTTAACTAACTCTACTGAGGAGCACTGGGTGCTGACTAAATGGGGCAGTGGTGTTGAGCTCTTCTGACTCTCGCCCCAGTAAACTAATCTGAAATGGGTAAAAAATGAGGTCTGCAGATGCTGGAGATCACAGTTGAAAATGCGTTGCTGGTTAAAGCATAGCAGGTCAGGCAGCATCCAAGGAATAGGAAATTCGACGTTTCGGGCATAAGCCCTTCATCAGGAATGAGGAGAGGGTGGCAGGCAGGTTAAGATAAAAGGTAGGGAGGAGGGACTTGGGGGAGGGGCGATGGAGATGTGATAGGTGGAAGGAGGTCAAGGTGAGGGTGATAGGCCGGAGTGGGGTGGGGGCGGAGAGGTTAGGAAGAAGATTGCAGGTTAGGAGGGCGGTGCTGAGTTGAGGGAACTGACTGAGACAAGGTGGGGGGGAGGGGAAATGAGGAAACTGGAGAAATCCGAGTTCATCCCTTGTGGTTGGAGGGTTCCCAGGCGGAAGATGAGGCGTTCTTCCTCCAACCGTCGTGTTATGTTTTGCTGGTGGAGGAGTCCAAGGACCTGCATGTCCTCGGTGGAGTGGGAGGGAGAGTTAAAGTGTTGAGCCACGGGGTGGTTGGGTTGGTTGGTCTGGGCATCCCTGAGGTGTTCTCTGAAGCATTCCGCAAGTAATTGGCCCGTCTCCCCAATGTAGAGGAGGCCACATCGGGTGCAGCGGATGCAATAGATGATGTGTGTGGAGGTACAGGTGAACTTGTGGCGGATATGGAAGGATCCCTTGGGGCCTTGGAGGGATGTGAGGGAGGAGGTGTGGGCGCAAGTTTTACATTTCCTGCGGTTGCAGGGGAAGGTGCCGGGAGTGGAGGTTGGGTTGGTGGGGGGTGTGGACCTGACGAGGGAATCTGAAATGGGGCACACCTTACTGTGCTGTACAGGGTCTGATTGGATCTGTCAAATAAATGGCACAGTATTTTAAAGAGTACCTGCAGCAACTTGTGGAGGTGATAACACCATGTAAATTGGGCTGGAAATGTTAAGAGGAACATAGCATGGCTGTGAACTAAGATGTAATTGTTGTAGACTGCAGATGTTTGGCAATGGGATTTGCATCTTTCTGACAACACCCTGTTCCATCAGACTAAGCTAATGCCTGAGCGCTCCACTTTTGGAGTGAATGGAACAGCTCTTTTTTCAGATGCTGCTGCTGCTGAGGGCACTTAAAAATCTTTATTATCCTTTGCGTCATGTGTCACTCTGATCTGTGTATATATCGCAATGTGGCACATCTCCCTGCACTCCCTTTCTCCTGATGAAATACTTGTGAACTATAGTCACTATTGTAATGTCGGAAACATTCCAGCCTGTCAGCTCACTGAATCATAATTATTTTGGTTAGGAAACGTATTGTCTTCACTGGCTCTGAGCAAATCGCCTCGTGTCATTATCCCACTTTCTCCTATAACGTTCTTCCTTTTCAAAAAAACATTCTGGTTTCCTTTGCCACGGTTTGAGCTTGCATCCACCACGTTCCCAGACTGTTTTAGACAATAATCACTTGGTATTTAAAATGTTTCCCTCATGTCACTTGCTCACTTTGCCAATTCCATGCCCTCTTGTTCTTCTGCCCCTCAGACAATAGCGTGATACCAATATAGTAACAAGAGTAGGCCATTCAGTCCCTCAGGCTTGTTCCACTACTGACCACGTCGGTTTCAGTGATGTTGGTTAAGAGGTGAATATTGATCAGGACAGAGGAGAGAACTCTTCTGCAGTTCTTCGATATGCTTTCCTGGGGGCTGTCGTATCCATCCAACAGGGCTATGTTTAATGTCTCATCAGAAGGACGGGCACTGTATCAGTAGTGTGCTGAAACATTGGCCTAAATTAATGTTCTACAATCTAGTGTGCATCTTGAGATCTACAACTTCTGGGCACATGAGCCATATCAGGCACTCTGTACAAATTGTGGGATTGAAGGTGACACCATCCTTCTCTGTTTAGTGAAGTACCACATGGAGAAGTATATTTAACCTTGGAGCTATCTTTGTGCTTGCGTTAAATGTGACTTGTCTATTGGGCTTTGCAGTACTGCTGATCAGGTAAATGTTGGCAATGGCTCCTGTTTATGAAGTTGACTGAAGATCTAACTATAACTTTTTCCTCATAAGGGCTGCCACTACGATCACTGCTGCCAGTTACTGTATTTAAAAACATTTGACATCTAGCGGATTAGTGCTGAGCGCTGGTTGGCATGCTGAGCAGTACAAAGTGATTTAAAGTGAATTCCTTTTGAGAATGGAAGCCCAGTGCTTCAGTGGAATATCTCTCAACCTGGTGAATCCCCTTCACCACCACTACCCCCAAAAATCCCCCCCCAACTCTCTGTCTGAGCTCTGGATAGGGTCAGTGTTCCATTTGCTGTGACTTACTGCAAGTACGGTCTATAGCTTCTTGCCCAGGTGACCAGGAGAGGTAGAACTGGATCCTGTGAGAATGACACTGCACTGCAACTCAATAGGAATTGACTGAAAACAACACATGCTGGAAATCAGTGGGTCAGGCAACATCCATGGAGAGAGAGCAAGCAAATGTTTCAAGTGTAGATGATTCTTCAGAGCTGAAGTGAAGTGTGGATGGGGCAGCATTTCTGGTATAGTTGGGCGTGGTGGGTGTCGGTTAGGGTAGAAAAGATGTTGAAAACCTATCAAAATGTTTTCTAAGTCAATGCTCCTCCCTCCCCCAACTGATTAGCATAAATGCTGGCCCCTCCCCAATTCACTTCAGCTCTGAAGAGTAATCTAGACTTGATGTTTGCTTGCTGTCTTTCTCTCCGTGGATGCTGTCTGACCCACTGATCTCCACCATTTGTTTTCAGTACAGATTCCAGCATCTGCAGTAATTTACTCCTTCAGTAAGAATTGACATTATTCTGGGAAGGAGAAAGAAAGAGGGGAACAGTGATACTGTGAGAGGAGGCACTCCTAATAGTGATTATGAATTAGCATCCTTCCCATTAGGACAGGGGGTGATGCCATAGGAAGGAATCCTGTGTGGATATACTCCAAATTCTGAAGGAAAATCTAAAAGTCAAAGAACATACACTTCAATATCATCTATTCTTGCCATAACCAATTGTAACTATAAAATATGCTGTCTGTTGGAATTACAAGTAGTACAGATTCTATCTTGCCTAGTTTTGGATCCATCGAAGTGGATGTTTTTAGACTGGATTGAAATAATCACTGCAGCTGGAAGATCCATGATAAACAATGGTAAATTAAATTGAAAACAGTTAAATTAGGTGTGAAGTGCTGCACGTGGATGTTGAAGTAGTTATGAAGTTGAGGGAAAGATGTCTGTAGATATTGAGCTACACATGTCCAACTATTGTGATAAAGGTGTATTAGATTATAAACTAGTCGTGTTGAATCATATACAAAAATCTGTGCAGTTTAGTCATGCATTTAATTTGTATTCAGACTAATACCGACAATTGGTCTAAACCTAATCAACAGTAGTGGCTGCTATCAACCGTTGTCTATCTTTTTCTCTTTTAGCTTTAATCTCTGAAGATGGCTTCAGTATTTAGTTGCAACTGCAACAACATTGGTATGGCAGTCCTGTAATTATTGGAATCCTCCACCAGTGAAGGAGAACCTCCAGTCCACCATGCCAGTGGTGAACAAGCTAATTTAGTCCTATAGTCCTTTGCTGAATCTATAATCCTACAAACAGCTCCTTTTTTTGTTTTCAGGAATCTACCCAATGAGATTTTGAAAGTTTCTATTGAATTTTATTCCACTGCCATGTGACAATGTGTGATAGCAATAAGCAATCATTAACTTTGATTTCTCTTCACAGATGCTGCCAACCTGCTGAGCTTTTCTAGCAACTTCTGTTTTTGATTCCATCTGCAGTTCTTTCGGTTTATAGTTTTTGAAAGGGTTCAGTTGCCACACCATAGAGAAATGAGTAGAAAAACAACTATTGTTCTAAGAACCTTTTTGAAAAATGCAGAAACGTTCATGGCTGTATATTGACCCCTTTCAACACCCAGTCTTAAACAGTTCAACTTCACTTACTTTGTGTACATTTATTAAAGAGCACTTAATCTTACGTAATGTTTCCATTTATGAAGGGTTAAGGTCGCACCATTGAATTTCGTCAAATGGCGATTGTATATTTGTAGCTTTTCAGGATTTCTTATACTGCTTTACAACCAGTGATGTAGCGTTTATGTATATTCACTATTGTAATGGGTCTAGTAATTTGAGGTGGCTTGTGTAAATAGATAAAAACATGAAGACAAGAATGTGTTGCCAGGGTTGAAAGTTGAGGGTTGTAAAATCATGTGTACCATATATGCTGTAGGCTGCATGGCTGATTCTCAGCTATAAAGTGTTACAAGTCATGGAAATCCTCAATCACAAGGAAGGTTAAATGTATTCACTTTTGTGATCCTGAAACTCATCAGATGAATGATGTGGCAGTGCTGGTGTTGATTGGGTGGACAAAGTTAGAAGTTACACAACACCAGCTTATAGTCCAACAGGTTCTGTAGTGGTCACTGGAAATGAATTAAGATAAAGTTCACAGTATTCTGCTTTTGTTTATATTTGCGCTGTTCCCATTGCACTATAAATGCCCTTTACTTTTATGTTGGAGATGCCATATTTGTAATGTGAATGGGCCGTGTAAGGTTGTCATCCTTTTCTGCCCCACCCCACCCCACCCCTTGTCACCTTTGGACATCTAAGGTATTGACAAGATCTTCTGCAACCACTTTTTGTTTTTGAAGGCAAGTGAGGCTTTCAGTATCTCATTGCGTTGGCTTTGAATCCTGTATTTGGTTAAATGCACTTTTTAAAAATTAATTGAGTATTGGTGTTGCTGCCTAGGCCAGTATTTATTGACTGCCCATAATTGCCCCAATTGCAGTTAAGAGTCTTCCACACACCAGTTGTGAAGGGATTTCAGTGGCCTTGGTTTACTGGAGAGGGCTGAATAAGATTAATTTTGTGAGGTGAGTTACAGCTGGAGGACAGTGTGAGCTAGACTTTTTTTTAACAATTGACTAAGAGACAAAATCCAGAAGTTTTCCAATTCTGACAACAACAAATTGCCTTTAAAAGAATTATGCAGTGACAGTACCCAGAGCAGTGCAGAAACCCACATCAGGAAATAGCTTGGTTCTTTTTCTAAAAGGGAAAACAGCCCATTCACCCCAACTAGTCAGTGTTGGACTTTATCCTCCTTGTAAGTTCTGACCGGTTTCCATATCTCTCTCTTCTACTTGTGTTTTATTATTTATTAATCTTATTAAATGTTAACATAGTCTCTGCTTTAATCGCTAACTCTGGTACTGTTTTCCACAGTGCCTCATTCCTCTGCATGAAAAGAGAAGTATTTGTCCCAGATTTCTCTCATTTAATCTTCTGCCTTTTGTCCCTGCATTCAAGACTCTTTATTTACTGGAAGCTGTCTCCTCTCGTGTAACCTGTCCCACCCTGTTTCTGGGTGCCAGCGAGTTAATAGTTCTCAGTCTGTCTAAACAAGCCAGCAGTGCAAATTGCCCATTTGCTAGGCTGCATCTTCCTAGAGAGCGAGAAGGGAGGAGACCAGCAGCTATTCCTCCTCTTGTGTGCCTGTGAAATTAATTGCCACAGAGTGCAGTGGAGGCCAGGATGTTAAATGTCTTCATGGCAGAGATTGATAAATTCTTAATCTTGCAAGGAATTGAGGGATACGGGAAGAGTGCGGGTAAGTGGCGTTGAAATGCCCATCAGCCATGATTAAATGGCGAAGTGGACTTGATGGGCCAAATGGCCTTACTTCCATTCCTATTTCTTAAAGTCTTATGGTCTCTGAATAGCTCAGTCCCAACCGAGTGTTTATTAACTAAATCATTTGGAGGAGTACGCTGCTGTTTCTATTTCAGGTTGGGTTTTTTGCAAGCCAGCAGGTATTTCTGCAGTGTTGGAGCTTCAGATTGAAAGGTTAAATCTAGTTCAACAATAAGATTACTTGAATTTAGTTTTATTATAATTTTATTCCATTTTAGATTGCTTCTGTAATTTTTTTAAAAAGGCTAAAGTTAAACAACTGCAAGAAGATTGAATATATTTGAACCAAAAATTACTGCAGCATTTTCTAAAGCCATTTCGCATACATTTATATTCAGTTTGTTACTTTAAATTAGAGACTTCGTAATATTGTTTTGATGGTCTCACATAAAGAAAGCTATCCCGAAAACTCTACCCTACAACCCACGACTGTAAAATGTCAGAATAAAGATCTGGAGTGGATGCCAAGTTGAGGAATGCCAAAACCTTTAGGATAAAAAACAGTTACATGGAGTAAGATCATAACCATGGTGAAGGAAGGTCTCTGATAGACTGACCTGTAATTTGTTTCTTCAGCAAAATATCCTTGGTAATCTTGATGTTTGTATGTGTGTAACATTAAACTTTAGTAAATAATGTTTGATTGTATTGAAGAATTTACTCTTTATATGTAAGCATAAGAATGCTGCTATTGCCCATATTAAAACAATTCATTTTTATAACATCCATGTAAGCTCAATTTAACTCTAGTTGAGTTGGAAAATATGAATTGCCCCTCTGGCATGCACTGTTCCTTGTTGATCTCCCATGTTTTAAAACACTTCAACTTAGTTTGCTTTGAATCCTTGTAATTGTTTATGTAGTGTTTGTTTTGCATTGCCTTTTTCTAGATTCTTGTGGAAGGTGCAAGTCAGTGTTCTCTGTTCTGTAGGGTTAGGCCTAATGCTACAGCACTGTATGTTGTATTGCCCTTCCTTCGTCAATTGGTCAAAGTCCTGGACTTACTCTCTGAAAGTACTGGGGGAGGACATGCTGCACATGGATTGCTGTTGTTTATGACCAAGGATCATCACCACCACCTCAAGAACAACAAGAGAGTTATAAAACCATTGAGTCCCATTTCCCTAAAATTAAAACCTTTTTAAGTCATTGCTATCCTTTACCGCTGTTTTCTTTTCTGTGCCTTGTATGCAATAATCAAATATCAATAAGTTATAATTCTTTCAACAAGAAGGATTTGGAACTTCACATATTCACATTTGTTGTGGGAAATTAGGCCACTATGGGGTGCAGTGAGTTAATACAGTGCCGAGTTACGTCAGGAAATATTGGCTTGAATTTAAATCCAACTGAGAGGATCAATGTTTCATGGCATTATTGATTGACGACATGGTCATAATTCAATCAAACTGCAATCATTTTTGAGACATTCTACTCTTCCCTTTCTCCCTGCCTGTCATGTAGCCATACAGTAGATGTTTAAAAGTATGGACTGATCATTGACTGTTCTTTAAGATGCAGTATTTCTTGCATCTGCAATTTTCTCCCCTTAATAAATCTTTGTTAGGTAAAGGTATTGGGACATGAAATGGGGCTAGGTACGTGTATTTGATTTGCAGATTGACCATAACCTAGTTGTATGGTGGACCATTCTTGACTGTTTTTGCATAGGAAGGTGATACAAGTAAAGAAATCTGCAATTCACATATAGACCTTTTTAAATTCGTTTGCTTTAGTTAACTTCCATCCCAGAAATTTTAGTGCTGCACTGAAACTTCCTAGATGTATTGTGAAAGTTTTGCAAGTAGCAGGCTCTGTCCACTATTTAGACTTGTTCATGAGCTTATTTGTCATGTTTTAAAATCTTCCATATCATCTTTAACCAATCCCTTGCAGAACTGGTTCCTCTGTCACAAATCTGCTTGCTGTACCACATGTGTTTGAATAAATAAAAACTTGGCCCTTCTGTAGCACCACAAAGCTTGCTGTTAAACCTGTTCTCACATGCAGGCCAAAGTATGCAACTATTAACCTGTTTGTACAGGTGTTTTGGCAATGATATTTGTGTTCTCAAATGATGCTTCAAAGGCCAAGTGTCAATATTACTGTTTGGAAAATATTGGGTTGCTTTATTCCCCTGTCACTAGCCTGTCGTTGACACCTTTGATTCAATGAGAAATAATGCTCAAGGAGTGAGAAAATAAATAAATAAAGTAGGCAACTGAAGGAGGAGTTTGATTTTTCTGGCCACCTCCTTGCACCAGATGTGCAACGTCTGCACTGCAGTGGACTTTAGCTAACAGTTTATCTCCTGAGAGAAGTAGACTAACCTTGGGTGGCACTTCCATGAAAGTAAATTTTTGCAAATTGACTTGTGATCCCTGAGGTAATTAGTGCAACCCCAGGAAATCCAGTTAACATTGCAATCTACAATACTAAGTGTTGCCACTTTCAAATCACACTTGCACGTTTATATTTTGACAGGAACCTCAGTCTCTTGTACCTTTTTGAGTTTCAGGTTGGTTCACTTAGCATCATTCTGCCTTCTTCAAGGGGTGATATGGTGGGGTCAGTGGTTAGCACTGCTGACTCACAGTACAAGGGAGCATCTAATGCAGATTGACCTTGCTGTGCAGTATTGAGGGAGTTCTGCACTATTTGAAAGGGTTCAGAAAAGATTTACAAGGATGTTGCCAGGATTGGAGGATCTGAGCTACAGGGAGAGGCTGAATAGGCTGAGGCTGTTTTCCCTGGAGCATCGGAAGCTGAGGGGTGACCTTGTAGAGGTTTACAAAATTGAGGGGCATGGATAGGGTAAATAGGCAAAGTCTTTTCCTGGAGTTGGGGAGTCCAGAACTAGAGGGCATAGATTTAGGCTGAGAGGGGAAAGATATAAAAGAGACCTAAAGGGCAACTTTTTCATGCAGAGGGTGGTATGTGTATGGAATGAGCTGCAGAGGATGTGGTGGAGGCTGGTACAATTAGAACATTTAAGAGGCATTTGGATGGGTATATGAATAGGAAGAGGTTGGAGGGATATGGGCCGGGTGCTGGTAGGTGGGGCTAGTTTGGGTTGGGACATCTGGTCGGCATGGACAGGTTGGACCGAAGGGTCTGTTTCCATGCTGTACATCTCTGACTCTATTTGCGGATGCTGGAAATCAAACAGAAGATTCTGGAAAATCTCAGCATAACTAGAATTCCTACAGTACGGAAGCAGGCTATTCAGCCCATTGAGTTCTCACAACCTCCAAAAAGCATCTCCTCGCCCCTCTTCCTTATCCATGTAACCCTGCATTTCCCATAGCTAATTCACCTAGCCTGCACATCCCTGGATGGGCAATTTAGCATAGAAAATCCAACTAACCAGCATGTCTTTGCAGGAAAACCATACAGACACCGGGAGAATGTGCAAACTGGCCAGAGAGAGAGAAATAGATTTAATGTTTCAAGCCAAGTATCATTCTCCAAAATGTTCTGGACAGTCCTATTAGACTTGCTGTTCGTTCTATTTCTCGCTTTATAGTATACCAGGTGTGGTCCCATCACAACTCTAAACAAATGCCATCAGGCGTGTTTACTTTCTCAGCCTTTATTACAAATGGATTGAAAGTCTAGAATACTGTATTATTTCCTAATTACTTGATGTACTTGCATGTTAGCCATGTCTGAGAGCACCCAGATCCATCTGAGAAATGACATTCCTCAGCCTGTCCCTATTTAAAAATTATTGCATGTTTTTGCTTTTCCTGCCATAGTGTTAACATCAGATTCCTTCACATTAAATTCCATGTTTCACTTTCTTGCCCACTTACTTAATCTGTAACATCCTGAAGACTAGCAAAAATTGAACTGGAACAGCTGCTAAAATGCTACTGCTACTAGAGCAGTTATAACAAATAGATCTGACTTAGACATAAGTGAGGAGTATGATGAAATACACTTCATTTTCCCTTTGAAACAACAGGAGTACAACTCAAGCTCAGCATCATCCAGGCCAAAGCAACCCAACAAAACAGCATCCCATTTGCTGGCTTAAATATCCATTCCTTCACCCTCACTATAGCTATGGAGTGTGGGCAGTCCACAGGATGAACTTCGGAAAATGCACCACCACAAATCTGTGACCTCCAACAACTCCAGGGACAAGGTCTGAGGTGGAGGGAGCGTCAGCACCTCCAAGCTCCCAACTAAGACTTTCTCACTGACCTGGGACATGTAATTTCATTCCTTATCAGAGTCACAGACTGAAGCAGTTCAAAATGAGCTGCCATCACCTTATTAAAGAGCAACAAAAGACAGCTTTCCAGACTTGCCAGTGATACCTACATCCCAAAAAAGCTTTAAATGGGCATTGATCTCTGCTTCAGGCATCTTAAGAAATCCAGTTAATGTGAAATATTACTAAATTGAAAAAAATAAGTTAAGGATCTTATTATCAGGATGTACGAATGGTTCACCTGTTATTCAGCTGAGGTAGGGTGCTAAAAACAATCATGTTCCTAATGCTGCTGCACATGAGATCAATGGTTTCAATGCAGACTGGGAATTGATCATAATATCATCTGATTTGTATGCCTTATACCACACTAGTTGAACTAAGCCAGGGCCAGAGCTCCTTTCTTCAATCCAGTAAAAACAAGTTCCATTCTGGCACTTGTCTTCACAATCTGGAGTTTTTCCCTTGGTCTCTGAATCAATCTTGCTACATTAGCCTGAACTTGTGCCAGTGCCTCTGCCCTTCAGAAGGTGGTAAATTCCAGACTATGCAATATTCTAAATCCATTCTTACCAAAGAAGGATCTAAAATGCCCTGAATTTTGGTTGGATTGTTTGGCCTTGCAATGAATCCTATGACTGGATTTGATGAGTGGTCAGGTATCACACCTAAATTAATGTCTGCTTTTGCAAAGTAGTACCCATCTATTTATACCCACATTTCCTTCTGGCATTAGAACACTCTTCTTCTGGCCGAGTGACGAAGTGTCAACTCAAAAGTTAGATCCACTAACGGCCAGGGCAACGAGTGATGTGTGATAATTAACCACAGGATGTAAAGGCTCAAGAGGGGGGACATTAGATGGGGGTCACTAAAGCTATTTTGTTGCCTTGTCTGCTCTTCTGTTTGCCCTCCCACATCCATTCTCATCTCTCCTCCTTTTCTCCTCCCCATCCCCGTCCACCACCACAAGCTGAAGATCATTCCGTACTGATCATTGCTGCATACTTTGTGGAGGTTTACATGGTTTGTTCAAAAGAATTTGCTGATCTTGTTCTCCCAAAAATGCTTTGGCAAAGAAACTTCAAGTTGCTACAGTTCATTGTTCAGGCAGAACATAACAGCTTCAGCTGCATTGCCTTGGAGGTGTTGTGTTGAGCTACATCTTCCCAGAATTGGGAACTTGTCCTATTTGTTGAGGAAGGCACGTCAAGTCTGCCTCTGACTGATCAGTTAGTGTTCCCTGGAAAATGATGTCGGCACAGCCATTGATGACCATTAGCTGCTGCTGTGATCCTGAGAAAGCAATAATAGCTTTTATGTAGATTCCATCTTATGAAGTAAAGTTTTGGGGATAGAAATTTATGGAATAGATGAAAAGATGAATTTTGAAGCTACCATTGAAAGGGTGGGGGCGGGGGAGGAGGGAGAAAGAAGAATCCTGTCAAAGATGCAGACAGGTGTACTATCCTTAGTCTTTTTGAGGAATGGGAACTACCAGGTTATCTGGAGCTGTGTGTGGAAGTGGTCATGTGATGCTGGCAAGAATTCTACAGATGGAACAGGGCAAGTCTACCATCTGCAATGAAGGTCTGGGTAAGGATACTGATGGATAAAACCGAGAGATAAGTCAGTCCTGATGATCAGGATGTTTCATAAACATAGCACGCAAACAAGTTGGTGCAGTTTAGGCAGGATCTATCCATGCTGTTCATAGCCATCACTGAGACCATCTGCTTCCACCTCCATAATGTTTTAGCTGAGACTGAAACACTTTGCCCATGCTTTTGTTATTTTTAGACCATCGCTTCCAGGGCTCTCCTAGCTGGGCAGCCTCCCATGTCCCACATTTTCATAACATTTGGCACATCCAAAAGCCTGCTGCTTGTACACTGATCTACACCCAAGTATTGCTTCACTCAACACCCTGATACCCACTGACCTACACTGATTCCCAGTCCAGTGACATGTTGAACTGAGAATTACCTTTGTATTCTGTTGCATCCAAGGCATCATCCATCCTTATTTTTATGAACTCCTAAAGATCTAATGCTGAAATGTCCCTCCACCTCAGGCTTGTCGTTTATCAGCAACTTTTTCTACCTAACCATTGAGTGCGTCCTCAGTCACCTGGACTCCAAGCTCCAGAATACTTTCCTAATCTCTTCCCCCCCCCCCCCCCCCCCCCCAACTTCTTTTCCACATACCTTTTCCTTTTTTAAAAAAAAAAGACTCCTTCTTTTATAAATTCCCTCTGGCTGAGATTTGGTGACCAACCATGTTTCCTCCTTTGACTTGGTTTCAACTTTTGTCTCATCGTGCTTCTGTGCTTGCAAATAATGTGCACTGATGCAGATGAGCTTCGTTCAAATTAGTATTAAGCTTGAGAATGTTACTATCTATTCAGCTCTTCATGTCAGCCTGTGCCCTGTGTATTTAGAAACATGCAGGACTTTATTTATTCGCAGGCATTTCCTCCTCTACCTTCCAATAACCAATTTGTGTGGCAGCCATGTTCCCAGTCTTGGGGTTCCAAAAGTAGTGAAGCTGTTAGTGCCAGATGCTCTGCCCACTGGCCCCCTCTACTTTAAGCTGTGTTCTGTGTAGATGCATAGGTAGAACTTGTTATTGCTAAATTATTCTTGCCGTTTGCAGAATGGTTCTTCAAACCCATGTTGCAGTCCTGCAGTGCTTTAAATCTCTGTCGACCTTGACTACCCTCCCCAGCCATTGTTGTTTTTTCATGGTGGGGCAATCATTCTGTAACTGTTAATCTTACTGAGGGGTGGGGGGGAAGAAAAAACAGCTTGAGGAGAAGTTGAGGGGGATGGATTAAAAGTGCTGCTGTCAGCATGTTGGATGGTAACTGTTAGGCAGTATTCCTAGCAGATGTTAAATACTTTATTAGCTGTCTTTCTTGCACAGTCCTTGTGGAATTAAAGTAGACCTAGCTGCAATGAAAAGTGGGTCATCCCCTCTGCACAAAGGGCCATTTGTAAAAGATGTAGAGTTTGTTGCCAGGATCATATTTGGTTCCTGCGATCTAGCACGATTTTACATTACTTGTGTCCTGACTGAATGGAGCTGGTGCTGAGCTTTTGTCCTGCTTATAACTATCTTTTTATTAACTGAGCCACTCGTATGGGTTAAAGCGACCAATCTGTCGTCTCTGATACTCCACTTCAGATCTAGCTCAGATTAATGGGGTTGAGGTGAATTTGGGTTGCCTCAATTTGCCTCCTATTGGACAGGAGCCCGCAGTATGAAGTTGCCCTAGACTGTCACTCAGTTGTCATTCTCATAATGATAGGCCATAGAATGGTTGTCAGAGGAGCTTAAATAACATCGCACTGATGTGTTTGAAACTATGGCAGAATATAGAAAGGTTTTCTTTGTATCTCCCCACTGTGTACCTGAACTTAGGAGCATTTGGATACTGACACTGGGACATCGGGAATGAGGAAGTATTCCACACTCCAGCACAGCTATCTGCCACTTTGATAAACAAAACTGTTTGCAGTAACCTAGAACATTACGTTACAGCACAGTACAGGCCCTTCGGCCCTCTATGTTGCACCGGCCTGTGAAACTAGTCTGAAGTCTGTCTGTCCTATGCTTTTTCATTCTCATCTGTATGTCTATGCAATGGCCATTTAAATGCCCTTAGAGTTGGCAAATCTTCTACTGTTGCAGGCAGTGCGTTCCATGCCCCTACTACTGAGTAAAGAAATTGCCTCTGAAATCTATCCTGTATCTGTCACCCCTCAATTTAAAGCTACGTCCCGTTGTACTAGCCATTGCCATCTGAGAAAAAGGTTCTTGCTGTCCACCATATCTAACACTCTGATTATCTTGTATTCTCCATTAAGTAACCTCTCAACCACCTCCTCACTAACAAAAATAACCTCAAGTCCCTCAGCCTTTCCTCATAAGATCTTCCCGCCATACCAGGCAGCATCCTAGTTAATCTCCTCTGAGCTGTCTCTGAAGCTTCACATCCTTTCTACAGTGCGGTGACCAGAACTGTACTCAATACTCCAAGTGCGTCTGCACCAGCGTTTTGAACAGCTGCAGCATGACCTTGTAGCCCCAAAACTCAATCCCTCTATCAATAAAAGCTAACACACCATATGTCTCCTTAAGAATCCTATCAATCTGGATGGCAACTTTTAGGGATCTATGGACAAGGATACTGAGATCTCTCAGCTCATCCACACCACCAAGGATCTTACCATTAGCCCAGTACTCGTTGTTTCCTATCGCTCCTTCCAAAGTAACTCACCTCTCACTTTTCCACATTAAATTCCGTTTGCCACCTCTCAGCCCCGCTCTGCAGCTTATCTATGCCCCTCTGTAACCTGCAACATCCTTCCGCACTGACCACAACTCCATCGACCTTAGCATCATCTGCAAATTTACCATCCCATCCTTCTATGCCTTCATCTAGGTCATTTAGGTCCCAAACAGATCCTTGTGATACACCACTGGTAACTGAACTCCAGGATGAATGTTCCCCATCAACTACCACCCTCTGTCTTTCAGCTAGCCAATTTCTGATCCAAACTGCTAAATCACCCTCAATCCCATGCCTCTGTATTTTTTGCAATAGGCTTCAGTGGGGAACCTTATCAAACACCGCACTGAAATTTATATACACTACATCAACCGTTTTATCCTCATCCACCTGTTTGGTCACTATCTCAAAGAATTCAATAAGCTTTGTGAGGCATGATCTATCCTTCACAAAACAGAAGTTGATTAGGGAGAGTCGACAATTCCTCTAGATAATTATAAATCCTATCTCTATACCTTTTCCAACACTTTACCCACAACTACAGTAAGGGGGCAAATAAGAGGAAGAGGCTTACCCTTGTATTGTTCTCTTCATAGATGACACAAAGCACTTTACAGCCAGAGAAGTACTTTTGAGGTGTAGTCACACCTGTAAAGTAGGAAATGCAGCAGCCAATTTGCCCGCAGTAAGCTCCCACTGTCGGCAGTGAAATAAGTGACCGGATCAATTTTGTTTTGTCATGTTGATTGAGGAATAAATAGTGGCCAGTACATGCTGGAAAAACTCATGTTTCTCTTCAAAACAGTTCATTGAAATAGTGTATTTCCAGCTGAGGAGACTAGTTGGGCCACTATTTAACTGATCATGTAGCATTCTCTTAGTACCGTGGTATGTCAGCCTAAAATAATAATATTTAATTAAACATCCTTAGATAACAGTGGATAACATACATTCCTCTCTTGCTCGTGCCAAAACACCAAATTTTAGTGTCCGCTTTCATTTACATACCTTTCATAAACTTAAATCAACATCCATGTCTTGGCTAAAAAGGCTCTTAAACATCGAAAACATTTTTTAAAAGGAGGATGGTGCATGATTTGAAGGGTTACAGGGGAAAATTACCTGAGTTAAACAGATCTTTCCTAAACTGACCCTTTGGGGGTTGGCTGATGAAGAAATACTGGAGTATGGGCTGTTTATGTGCTAAACTGTCCTATGATTACCTCAGCAAGTTCATCCATTAAGCAGAAGTTTTTGTAGAACACATTCCCTCCCTGCTCTGGTGGTTTAGTGGTCCAAACAGAACTCTGGGCACTGCAATCACTCCTGAGAGAGAGGGGTCAGATGATGTTTGCATTCCTACTCAATCCAGAAGACGTTCACTCGGGTTTGTGGAACTTCTATCACCGCACACGTCCAATGTTTTCAGGTTGGGAAAGGGGGAAAATGAAGTTTGACATTGATATTTCCTTAATGCAGAGATCTACTACCTGTGGTCCTGGAACCCTGTCAACTCAGGAACATGTTTGAACTTCTATTTCTCATTTAGTTTATTTTGGTTGAATACTTGTACCAGGAGGTTTGAAAAGTTCCATTTGTAGTTTGCTTTTAGGCAGGTAGAGTCTAAACCAGATGCTCCCAGCATCATCTTGACGGCAATATGTTTGGCTCTGTAAATTGATGGGACATGGCTTTAAGCATTTCATTGACTGAGGAGCAGTTGGTGGCCATTCAGCTCAGACTGTTGTGACTGGTTTGTACTTTATCTCCATATACTCACCTGGCTAACATCCCCTTTAATACCCTCCCCTAACAAAGATCAATTCTGGTGGAATTGACCAAGCATCCACAATATTTCAGGGCAAACTTCCTGAACGTGCATGTATGCAGCCCATTCACACACAAATCTTAGGCAAAGACATTCTTATTAATGGCTACATTTATGGTACTGTTTAACGACATTCAAAGTTTCTTATTGTGATGATGCTGTCACTTTAGCAAGGTTATTTTGTCCTTGGGTTGTTTGAGTGGTCGTAAAGCCAGGGGTCTGAGAAGAGCCTCGTTTAACAATGCCAGGGGAGTGGCCAGTTCTCCCAGTTCAGGTTTTATTCTAGTTTGGTTTAGCTATGGCAGTCTCAAGATGCTGGAGTCCAAAAAGGTTGTAAGCTTCAGCAAATGACCCCTGATTGATTTTCTCTCTGAAATCTCTTTGGGTGTTGTTCCCTCCTGCTGTAAGAATCTGTGTTTCAATCTACCTTTCTGCCAAGATGTTTCTTAATGGGATGTTACTGGATTGGAACAGTTCTCTAGTTAAGTTGCTGTATTGGTCAGTTAAGTTTTCCAGTAGTTAACTTACTCTAAGTTCCATTTTCTTTTGTTCATGTTTCAACTGTAGTGTTTAAATAAATTATATTTTGGTTAAAGCAGAGTGGTTTGACCAGCTGCATCACACCTGGAATATCCACTTCACGTCTGACTTTAAAATAAGAAAATGTTAGGGAGTAGGCTACCTTCTTAAAATATTGAGGAAGTCTGGCCTGGTCCATAACATTGTGTTGTGGATGTCTCAGCACTTCAGAATGTTAGTTTGATGTTTGATAATAGTGGGACTGACCCAGGTAGTGAATCAAGCACCTCACTATTGATAGAGCTATGTTGTTCATCCCTCACTGAAGGCCATATAACTGACAAATTGCAGCATCCGCTTTGTTGAAAGACAGGATAATATTGTTCCGCAATATGCAGGACTGGACAATCCTGCTGGTTGGCAACTGTAAAGAGAAATAACGTGCTGAGGATAAAGAGGAACTAAGTGGATCCAGTAAACTTGAATTTTCTGAAGATATTTCGATAAGGAATCAGATGAAAGGTTATTGTGACGAAGAAAAGCTCATGTTTTACTAAACTAATACCTGGAATGGCTGGGTTGCCTTAAGGAAAAGTTGGGCAGGATAGATGTGTACGTAAGAACTAGGACCGGGAGTAGGCCATCTGGCCCTTTGAGCCTGCTCTGCCATTCAATAGATCCTGGTTGATCTTTTCATGACATCAGCTCCAATTACTTGCCCCCTCACCCATAACCTTTAATTCCTTTACAGTTCAAAAAATTCTTAGTTTTAAAAGCATTCAATGAGGAACCCTCAATGACTACACTGAGCAGGGAATTCCACAGATTCACAACCCTCTGGGTGAAGAAGTACCTTCTCAATTCATCATAAAGCTGCTCCCCCTAATTTTGAGGCTTTGCCTTCTTGTCCTAGTTTCACCTGCCAATGGAAACATCCTCTCTACTTCTGGGTTATGTATTCTCTTCATAATTTTGTTTCTATAACTCGTGCCCCCCTCCCCCTGGCTGTTCTTCTGAATTCCAATGAATACAATCCTACTCTACTCAGTCTCCCCTCAGAAACCAACCCCCTCCACTCCAAAATCAACCAAGTGAACCTCTTCTGCAACCCCTCTAGTGCCAACGCATCCTTTCTCAAGTAAGCAGACCAAAACTGCGCACACTACTCCAGCTGTGGCCTAAACAGCTGCAACATAATCTCCCTGTTTTTAAACTCAATCCCTTTGCCAATGAAGGACAAAATTCCATTTGCCGTTTAATTACCTGTTGCATCTACCGATGGAGTTTGGAAAAATATCTAGATTGAAATGTGCAAAATCTTAAGGGGTTTTGACAAAGTGGATTTGGACGGGATGTTTCCTCCTGGGAAAAATCTAGAACTAGGGATTGCCGATTAAAAATCGGAGATCATTCATGTAAAACAAGACATTTGGATGTTATTTTTGTCTGACTGTCATGAATCTTTGCCTCCACCACCTTCTCAGGAAGAGAGAGAGACGCAAAGTTGATTATTTTTAAGGCAGAGTTAGGCCGATCCTTATGGTGTGGAAAGATGGGCCGTAATGTGGAGTTGAGACTGAAGTTAGATCAGGCATGATCTTATTGAATGATGGGTCAGGCTCGAGGCGCTACATTGTCCCAGTTTATAGATTCATAAAGTGATGCAAAAGCTCCCTCCATTTCTCCCACTTTGCGGAAATTGCAGGTTTTCATTTTATAGCCTCTTTTTCTTTTGGAGAATTCTTGAATGCATCATTTAAAATATCATCATCTGCGTAGTAGCTAATTTCAGGGTTGTCTGTGTGAGTGCGACATCTCGTAATAAACTCCATAGAGCAGTAGATCCAGTCAAGAAGCTTGCTGCCCAGTGTTGATGTACATTGTGTCCTAGAAGGCATTGAAATACCTAATTGAAGCTATGCTATGGAATTTTCTGATGGAGTCTTTGAAAAATGGCTAAATGTTAGACCTCAGCTGCAAATGTGTTGCTGGTCAAAGCACAGCAGGCCAGGCAGCATCTCAGGAATAGAGAATTCGACGTTTCGAGCATAAGCCCTTCATCAACCATTCCTGATGAAGGGCTTATGCTCAACGTCGAATTCTCTATTCCTGAGATGCTGCCTGGCCTGCTGTGCTTTGACCAGCAACACATTTGCAGCTGTGATCTCCAGCATCTGCAGACCTAATTTTTTACTCAAATGTTAGACCTCAGTCCACATGTTGATCATAAAGAAATAAAAAACAGGGCTACAACACAGAAATAACTTTAATCTCTAAAATAGCTTTCAACACCCTTGAGTATCCCAGGTTACAAAACTGGTAATATTGATTTGAGTGTTGATTGAGTGATAAATACCAGAAGTCTCTGGTGACCCCTCTTATTCTTTAAACTAGTGCTATGACAACTTGCCCACTGAATGAGAGTTGACATTCATCTGGAAAAAGTAAGGATTGCAGATGCTGGAGATCGGAGCTGAAAAATGTGTTGCTGGAAAAGCGCAGCAGGTTAGGAGCAGGAGAATCGACGTTTCGGGCATAAGTCTTCATTCCAGAAGAAGGGCTCACGCCCGAAACGTCGATTCTTCTGCTCCTTGGATGCTGTCTGACCTGCTGCGCTTTTCCAGCAACACATTTTTCAGCAGCATTCAACTGGAAAACACCACCACTAACAGTGCCGCACTCCCTCAGTCTCTGCAATGAAGCAACAGATTGGAGTGTTTTCCCTCCGGTCCCTGGAGTGGGACTTGAGCCCACGATCAGCTGACTTTGAAGTGAAAGTGCTATCAGCTAACTTAGAATAATTGGTTATATGCTTGCAGTAGCCAATTGTGCTAAAAAGAAGATATATATATGACCTCACTGCCAGGCTGTTTTATATAGTAATCTTCCTATAATCCGATACCAGGAACACTGACTAGTTCTAGCAGCTTGTTTGGAATTCCAAACAAATTTTAATAATTTAAACAGTCCATACCTTAAATTGTCTTTACCTCAATGATTTTCAATTTCTACAACTGTCAGCTGAACTCAAACCCAAATTATATAGCCAAGCAAACCTGTTTTTTTTTAATGTGGTTTGGCAGCTCCCTCAAGCTTGTGGTCTCTGAGGCAACGACAAAAATCTCTGCCCAAGTTTGGGTTGAATTAAGCTGGTGGTGGGGCATGATTTTGAATGCTACTGGCTTTTAAACATTGTTTTTGTATTGCAATTGAATTAATAGCTACTAGTCCAATACTACATATTATACATCATTTCTATCACTGATTGAATGAAAGGGACAGTGCTTTATATCCTAGTATTCTGGATGAGATAGAGGATGAGATTTCCAGGGTAACAGTTACTGTAGGTAATAACTGATACTGCCTAGCAAGCAAAGAATTGGAAACAAGAAATATATCTGTATTTTTAAAAGGGTAGCAGGTTTGTCCACAGACCCATTCATTAGTCTTACATTTTTAACAGAAAATAATGCAGCATACAGGATGAAGGTCTATACAAAAAAATAGCATAAATAAAAAATATTACAGCATAAGTTTGGAAGAGGAAGATTCTGCTCAATAAAATTTTATTTCATTGAGCATATTATAGTGAAAATATAAAGTTGCTTTTCCATTAGCATCATTAAGCTTTCAAACAACTTTTGGCAAAAGTTCTGCGTGAAAGACTTCTAATTAAGCAAAATGAATTCCATTTTTGATTTTCTAATGACAGAACTGCTCTACAAGCTGCAGGCTCTGACTGAATTGCATTAAATTTCTGGAAAAGGCTGAAAATACTGTAGCAAAAAGGCAGGTTTTACGGTTTGGAGTATCCTATAGATT
Source organism: Hemiscyllium ocellatum (assembly GCF_020745735.1). Lineage (NCBI taxonomy): Eukaryota > Metazoa > Chordata > Chondrichthyes > Orectolobiformes > Hemiscylliidae > Hemiscyllium > Hemiscyllium ocellatum. The sequence continues at coordinate 66,491,637 of NC_083414.1, forward strand.
CAGCTTCTGCTAATCTGTTTCCACAAAGTTGTTTTTTTTTAGTGCAGCCTTGGTTACATGCTGCTATGTTCGAGACTTGAATGCATAATGTGGGGTGACAGTCCATTGCAGCACTGGGAGAGTGTTACAGGTATTATCATCCAGATGAGAGACTGCTTTTATCTGAATTTCTCAGTTGGAGATAAAAGATCCTGTGACATGGCACAATTTTGAAAAGTGGGGAATTCTGTCTCTGGCTCGCTCCTCCCTCTGTCTCAGTTTCCTCTGCTTCCCCCTCAACTTCCCTATCCACCCCTGCACCAAAGATTTTCTTTGTCTCTCTCTCGGCCCCATTTCCCCGGCACAGATCCTATTTGTTACACATCTCTGGCGGAAAGCAGGCTCTAATTATTCAGATTTGTAAATTGAGGCTTTCTGATTGGTGAGGAGCTGTAATAGTTAGGCTGTTGAAACCCATACAAAAATCTTAGGTCAGAAAATGGGAAATTATTGCATGTGAAGTGCCAGCCAAGTTGGGTTTTGAAATATTGACCTGTATCCTACAGGGTACTGCATTTGATAGTTACATTAGAGATGTATATTCAAACTACAGTGAGTTTCAGATGTATTGACAATGCTATAATAAGGACCACAGTTTAAAGTATATTGTTTTTCCTTTTTGAATTGTCAAACATTCATCAAATGAAATTTGATAATAAATGAAAGCACTGTACAATAAGTTTAATGATGTCAGTTAAAATAAATATGACTGAATTGTCATGAGGAAGGTTGGTTAGGAGCATAGGATCACACTCTGTAATTGTCCCTTTCCATGCCATAGCAGCCCTGCAATGTGGAAACAGGCCATTTGGCCCATCAAATCCACACCAACACTCTAAAGACTATTCCACCTAACCCCACCCCTCCTACCCCATATACCTGCATTTCTCATGGCTAATCCACCTAGCCTGCACATCCCTGGACACTACAGGCAATTTAGTATGGCCAGTCCACGTAACCTGCACGTCTTTGGACTGTGGGAGGAACTGGAGCACCCGGAGGAGGGGCGGTGTCAGGGGAAGACTGGGGTATGGGAAGGGCGGTCTTGGGGGAGGTCTGGAGTTGAGCATTACCTGTAGCCTCGCCAATCGGGAAGGCCCAGATAGGGTAATGGCTTTTGTGAGTAATAGTGTGCAGTGTTGTCTTAAAAGAAACTTTTGCTCACTCATGTCAGTTGTCTTATACCAGTTTAAATATGGCGGTGTCTTGGAAGTCGGTGCATTCCTCATTTGCAGTTTTAATTTTGAAGAAAAGTTGATCAGTTTTGAGGATTTTGGTGAATTCTTCTAATTCTGCTGTTGAGTGTAAATGCTAACTACTTAAAACCAAGAACAGAAAGTGTCTTGTTGGAATGACCTCACCATCTGAGAGAGGCATTTGAGAGAGTGTAGTATAGCACTTGAAAATCCATAAAGCAATTCTGAAGGAGCCTTCAAAGGAGTAGGGTTGTGCCCTGGTAGCTGTGAACATTTTTAAATATTTATAAAGCTGGTTTCTGGAATTAATAACATCTGTTGCTTGTTGAGTAAATATCTCCATGGCTGTTCATTGATGCCATAGAAAGCAGTTTGAACCATGTGTCACTAAATGGTGCCTTCTGCCAAATTGGGAGAGTGGGAAAAATGAATCAGGCCTCTTGATTACATCTGTTTGGAACCACGAGAAAGTAATGAATGGGTTTTTATCCCTGTGGGCTGAGATTTGATATGAAAATGCTGTGTGAAAGACAGTAAATCAGTATCTTTCTTCTCTTCCTAGATTACAGAGTCTGGGAAGGAGACACTGCCCTCATGGCTGCACTGGGACCCAGTGAATCATTCACTTCAGGGGCTCCCATTGGACACAGACAGAGGGGTCCATTATATCTCAGCCACTGCCCTGGAGGTGGCTGCCAATGGAAGCTTTGTGCCTTTTGCTGAAGATGTCTTCTCCATTGAAGTTCTTCCAGATGACCCATTAGACAGCGCTCCCCTCACTGTGGCGTCGCAGTTGGTCAATGAGGTTACGCCATCTGTCTGTGGGCCTGAGGAACCCCTCACCATTTTAACTGTGATCCTCGATGCTGACCTCACCAAGATGACAGCCAAGCAACGGATTGGGCTGTTGGAACAAATGCAGAAGTTTGCAGAGGTGGGACTCCATCAAATGAAGCTTGTTCCAGTTGTCAACAACCGTTTGTTCGACATGTCTGCCTTTATGGCTGGACCTGGGAATGCAAAGAAGGTCGTGGAGAACGGGGCTTTGGTGTCCTGGAAGATTGGATGTTTCTTAAATCAGAACAATGTCCCTAATATCAGCAGCGTGGAGATCCCAGCCAAGGAGGGCACCATGTCTGCTCAGCTTGGCTACCCTGTCGTAGGGTGGCACATTGCCAACAAGAAACTACAGGTGACTAAGAGAGTGCGAAGGCAAATAAATCTCACTCCAACGCCTGTCATTGTTGCACTGCCGCCGACAACCGCAGTTAGGGAACCTCCCAGTCATATAGTCCCAACACCAACCTCCCCAATTATTGCACCGACTACAGACCGAGTGGCACCACCAATCAGGAAACCATTGATAAGTAGGCCAGTTAAAACAGTCAGACCAAAAGATACGATCACTCACACGCCCACTTTGGGTCCTGTGCAACCAACCAGGGTGTTGGAAAAGTCAAGTACAACTATCCCTGGCCAGATTGAACCGACTGTGACCAGGCCTGGTTATGTTGAGCCCACTGCTGTGCTGCCTCCTCACACGACTAAGAAACCACGGGTTACCACTTTGAAACCACAAGTTACGACTCCAACGACAGTTACCACCAGCACTGGTAAGCCAAAGGGACAAACCAAGGCCCCACGGGTCACAAGCAAGCCATCCACCAAGCTGCGTACCACCTCACCACCCACCAGGCGTACGACCAGCCCTGTCCATGCCACCAAGCCCTTCCGGCCGCCTGTTGGTGATAATCAGCCACCCAAGCTTACAAACCACATTGACCGTGTGGACTCGTGGGTGGGAACTTACTTCGAGGTGAAGATCCCATCTGACACTTTCTATGACGATGAGGATGGCACCACTGACAAGCTGCAGCTGACCCTCAAGCTCAGGGAGCAGCAGGCACTGCCCGAGAACTCATGGGTCAAGTTCAATGGCACCAGCCAGCTGCTATACGGCTTGCCTAACACCGGGCACGAAGGCAAGCACGAGTACTTCATGCATGCTGCTGACAAGGGTGGCCTGACGGCTGTGGATGCTTTTGAGGTCCATGTGCATAGCCGGCCTCACAATGGCAAGTCGAGCGCCAAATTTGCTGCCCGGTTTCACGGAGATCACATGAAGGTGGCCAACGACGTCAACAAAAAAATCCAGCTGATCAAGAAGCTGGCCTATGCATTTGGCGACCGTAACAGCAGCACCATTACCCTGCACAGCATCTCGAAGGGCTCCATTGTGGTCGAATGGACTAACAACACGCTGCCCCTCGAGCCCTGTCCTAAGGAGCAGATTCAGTCCTTGAGCAGGCGCATTGCAGACGATGATGGCAAGCCTAACCAGGTCTTCACGGCAACCATGGAGCCGGAGTTCTCCCCCATCAATGTGTCTGTCACGGGCACAGGCAGCTGCAAGAATATCCAGTTTGTGCCAGCAGTTCCGTTCTCTGAGCCTCCCATCCAGCCCACCGTGTTGGTGGCTGCTGGTGAAGGGCCATCCAGGACCAGCAACGATGACGTTTACTTGCACACTGTCATCCCGGCAGTGGTGGTGGCTGCCATTCTGCTCATTGCGGGCATCATCGCCATGATCTGCTACCGCAAGAAGCGGAAAGGGAAGCTCACCATCGAGGACCAAGCCACCTTCATCAAGAAAGGTGTTCCTATCATTTTTGCAGATGAACTCGATGACTCCAAGCCCCCTCCTTCGTCCAGCGTCCCGCTCATCCTTCAGGAGGAGAAGCCCCCTCTTCCTCCTCCGGAGTATCCCAGCCAGTCCAGCCACGAGGCCATCCCCTTGGGCCAGGATCTGATTGGTGAATACACTCCTCTGAGAGAGGAGGATCCCAATGCACCACCCTACCAGCCCCCACCACCCTTCACAGCGCCAATGGAAGGTAAAGGCTGCCGTCCAAAGAACATGACCCCGTACAGATCCCCACCACCTTATGTCCCCCCCTAATACTTGAAGGAGCCTGGAAGCCCCATGCCCCTACCCCACCCCCCTTTCCACACCAGTGCTGTCTGTAGGGAATGGAAGCCTGCCATCATTTTTAATTTTCTGAGCACTGGGTTTGTCGGTTTGGAAGTAAATAATGCTGATGTTTCACTGCAGCCCTTCGCGCTGCTGTTCACCTCCCTGAATTGACGGGACGGTCTCCCAGTCAGCATTGTTACTTTGATCGTTTCTGTACATTGTTATCGCAGGCTTCAGAACATTTGTTTTAAAATGCTAAAGAGACCACGGGCAGCACTGGGGGGATGTTTGATACGGTTTGCCTTTAACACTAATTGTACTGTTTTCTATTCACGTGTCTAGCAACGGAAGTATAACAAAACAGTAGCCTAATGTAAACGTCAGAGACTGTACTGAAATCGGTTTGTTTTACATTTAATCCACTGTACCTAAACTTATACTTCTAGTTTTGGCCATGTTAATTATTTTGAGGTAGAACTTTTCTCTGCTCTGGCTTTTGGGACACCTTGTCAACTTTCATTTTGCTTGTTATCATTTCTTGCTGTCTGGCCTCCTTCACTGGTTCGCTAACTACATTTCCTTTAAGGTCACTGGTTCTTTCATGTTGTCCGGTGCATCACTGGACTGTGAGATGGTGCTGCACATCTCTCTCACCTCACGTGCTGTCTCTTCATGCTCACGTTTGGCATTCTGTCCACCTCAGCTGCCTCTCCTCTGCCTTGCACGTTTTTTAACTTTCTGGGTTCTCTGTTTCTTCCCTTTGCCTTGTGCATCCCATTTCTTGCTCTCTCATACACCCTTTCCCCCTCTAATTTGTGCGGTTAATATAAAGTTACTTGCCTGTTGGGTCCTGCTCCTCCCATTTCAGCTTGCCTGCCGACGTACAGGGGTCTTATGGTAGATTATATTCTAGTCAGCCAGAAATGATTAAAATAAAAAATTCAATCTAATTTTTTTACTAAATTTTTGATACAGCCTCAATCCTTTTATTAAAAGCATACTGCAATTTGTAAACGCTTGGCTTGTTAGGAATTGTTGAAATGAAATTGGGTTTGACTTTTTCTTTTTTTTTCAGTTCTTCACAACCCCCCCCCCCTTCACTCTCTCTCTCTCTCCTTTCTTTCTCTCTGTCCCCCTCTTTCTTTCTTTCTCTCCTTTTTTCTCTCTCTTTCTCTCTTTTCCTTTCTTTCTTTCTTCCTTTTTTCCTCTCTCTCGCTCTCGCTCTCGCTCTCTCTCTCTCTCTGCTCTTTTCCCTCTCGCTCTCACGCACTCTCTCCCCCTCCCTCTCTCATAGATCACCTTAAACTTTAGTTTAGAGGGGTTTTTAAGAAAATTTTACTGCTTTTATTTTTAAAAATGATTATTCTCACAGGATATCACGTAGGTGTGATGTCTGCCGCACACTTTACTGGACTGAACCACAAAGAGATGGTATTTGGAACTTGGGACTCGCAAAAAACCATTGCAATAAACGTGTGCTGTGCTAGCATGGGTGGTCAAGCTCTAGAGCTGGCTTAATGCACACGCCATGGGATCTTGAAGCCATAATAGAACATGGCGCACATACCCCATGTGCGCTTCGATCTGCAATGGCCAGGAGAGAACTGATTCATCTATCACCACGGTGATTGGCAGGCAAATCAAAACAGAATAATGCATTATTAGCGATTTTACTTTTTACAGTTATTAGTAAACATTTTATTTATGCCACTAGGCACTGTATGTTGGAAGTCTTGTATTAAAATGTGTTTTCACCAAACTGATTTTTGTTTTCTTGTAATTTTTGACTTGTGTCATGTGCATGTTCATAATCATATGTTATGTGGTGTTGGGCAATTCATATGCGAGGCATTGGCATTCCCCTCTTGAGGAATTGAATGTAGCCAAGACGGTAGAAAATTTTCTTCTGTACTAAGCCACTGTGCTGCTTATTATCACTATCAGTTGGAGGTAGAGCAAGACTGCAGCAGACAGGTTGTTTAAACAACACACTACAGAAATACATACATGAACTACAGCAAACAAGACTCATCACTAATATATAAATCAGGAGATTGCTGTAGTAAGAAAACAAGCAGGGATACATGACCAGAAATGCACAGTGAGTGGAGACTAGATTCCCCATATGCTTACAAGTCAATGCCAGTGTGATCGCTAGGTGTAATCAATGGAAATTATCTAATCACTTTGATCCTGGCTGAGACATTAACATATATAGTCATGTTATATCAGATGGGATCCAAGGTCAAATAAATATATTGGACATATCAACTGGTGTGAAATGCACAGCAATGCCATACATTTCGACATGCTCATCCAATGAAAGCTTTTTTGGGGTATAATGCAAATATCCCACCTTATTAAAGCAAATACATTGACTGGCACACACCACACTGATTTGGAGAAAAGCCAAAAATATTTTCCCCCATTTGTCATTGCCTGTGAATTTATCATATGATCATGAGTGGTATATCCCTATCAGGACCTTTTTATGTGTATCTGTGAATGATTTTTAAATTTCTTTTTACCTTCCTAATTTTTAACCATTTTCCAAACATTTTCATATTTCCTGTTACCCTTTAATGTATGCTTAATGTGCAATTTTTTTTTATAGTTGCTATGTTACCCTTCTTTCTTTCTTCAGCTGTAGTCTGCCATTATTACTGGGATTAATGCTGGGTTAGGATAGGGATTGTCATAGAATCCCTACAGTGTAGAAACAGGCCATTTGGCCCAACAGGTCCCCACCGACCCTCCAAAGAGTATCCAACCCAGACCTACCCTATCTCTGTAACTCTAAATTTCCCATAGCCAATCCACCTCACCATCACATCTTTGTACTGTGGGAGGATACTCAAGCAGATGAAGGGAGAATGTGCAAACTCCACACAGACAGTTGCCCAAGGGTGGAATCAAGCCCAGGTGCCTAGTGCTTGAGGCAGCAGGGCTTGATTCCACTGAGCCACCGTGCTGAATGTGATGCTCTTCAGGGGGTCGATGTGGATGCTAATGGCCTACTTCCACACTGTGTGGATTCCATGATTACTAGCTAATTTTATCTTGCTTTCACAAAGTTCCCATGGACTCATGATTTCTGTTTTAAATGGTGTTTCATTACTGTTCTGTTCCTGTTGTTGACACCAGCCTCCTCCTTGTCTATCTTGGATTCCAGCATCTAAATTTTCTTTTGTCTCTAACTGTTCTGTTTCTTTTGTCTGTAATTATGCTAATCTATTTTCCCTGGCACATCTGCTTTTTCTATTCTTCTTTTCTTGATCGTTGTCTTATATCTGCTTTATGACTTTAAACTTTATTCTGTTGTGATCAATATTGTCTGGATGTTTCCCAGTGATTACTACTAATCTGCTCTGGCTCATTTGCCACTACGAGATTTGTCATTGCTCTCTCTCAAATAAGGAAATGTCCTGCGTGTACTAGTTTAAAAAAAACTCTTCTTCAGCCCTGCCTGAGATGCCAGATCCAAAGTTGAACAAAGTACTCCAGCTCGTCTCTGCTCAGCTGCAGAACAGTGTCCATACCTTTTTCCTGCCGCATTAGTAATTTGTTTAGTACCTATGTACCATCTATTAGTAATTTCTTAATTTTTAGAGAAAGTGGTCAGAAGTTAAAATCAGTATTTCAAAAAATTGCTTTGTTTGGAGGGGGATTCAATGTATCGCCTCAATTTCCCCACACTAAGCTCCATCTGATGGTTTGTACACTCAATTAGTCTATGTTGCTTTCCATTTTTTTTTTGCTCCCATTTAGCTATTTTCTGGAACACCTTAAATAAGGAATGTCCATAAACCTGGATACAATTTGCCTTATTTTATAGTGTAAAGTAGTGCCATACTCTGACCAGTTCTGCTGCTTAATTGGAAACACGTTTTCCACTGCCATCACAAATTCATATATTGTTCAAAATAAGGACATAATGTGGAACTTTTTCCACATGGGTTTTGGTTTCTTCATGTAACCTCTTCATGTAACCTGTTCCACTTAACAGTCAATCTAATTCTGCATGCAATAAATCAGAAGATGGACCAGTGTATGAATAAAATATGGGTTGAGTTATTTAAATGAAATAAACATCACTTAAAGTCATAGAGATGTACAGCATGGAAACAGACCCTTGGGTCCAACCTGTCCATGCCGATGAAATCTCCCAACCCAATCTAGCCCCACCTGCCAGCACCCGGCCCATATCCCTCCAAACCCTTCCCAGTCATATACCCATCCAAATGCCTTTTAAACATTGCAATTGTACCAGCCTCCACCACTTCCTCTGGCAGCTCATTCCATACTCGTACCACCCTCTGTGTGAAAAAGTTGCCCCTTAGGTCTCTTTTATATCTTTCCCCTCTCACCCTAAACCTATGCCCTCTAGTTCTGGACTGGCTGACCCCAGGGAAAAGACATTGTCTATTTACCCTATTCATGCCCCTCATAATTTTGTAAATCTCAATAAGGTCACCCCTCAGCCTCTGACCCTTCAGGGAAAACAGCCCCAGCCTGTTCAGCCTCTCTCAATAGCTCAAATCCTCCAACCCTGGCAACATCCTTGAAAGGATTCAGAAAAGATTTACAAGTTTCACAACATCTTTCCGATAGGAAGGAGACCAGAATTGCATGCAATATTCCAACAGTGGCCTAACCAATGTCCTGTACAGCCGCAACATGACCTCCCAACTCCTGTACTCAATACTCCGACCAATAAAGGAAAGCATACCAAACACCGCCTTCACTATCCTATCTACCTGTGACTCCACTTTCAAGGAGCTATGTACCTGCACTCCAAGGTCTCTTTGTTCAGCAACACTCCCTTAGACCTTACCATTAAGTGTATAAATCCTGCTAAGATTTGCTTTCCCAAAATGCAGCACCTCTCATTTGTCTGAATTAAACTCCATCTGCCACTTCTCAACCCATTGGCCCATCTGGTCCAGATCCTGTTATAATCTGAGGTGACTTTTGCTGTCCACTACACCACCAATTTTGCTGTCATCTGCAAACTAACTTACTGTACCTCTTTTGCTCTCATCCAAATCATTTATGTAAATGACAAAGTAGAGGACCCAGCACCGATCTTTGTGGCACTCCACTGGTCACAGGTCTCCAGTCTGAAAAACAACCCTCTACCAGTACCCTCTGTCTCTACTTTTGAGCCAGTTGTGTACCTAAATGGCTGGTTCTCCCTGTATTCCGTGAGATCTAACCTTGCTAATCAGTCTCCCATGGGGAACCTTGTCAAAAGCCTTACTGAAATCCATATAGATCACATCTACTGCTCTGCCCTCATCAATCCTCTTTGGTACTACTTAAAAAAAACTCAAGATTGTGAGACATGATTTTCCCCACACAAAGCCATGTTGACTATCTTGAATCAGTCCTTGCCTTTCCAAATACATGCACATCCTGTCCCTCAGGATTCCCTCCAACAACTTGCCCACCACTGAGGTCAGGCTCACCGGTCTATAGTTCCCTGGCTGCTCCTAACTGCCCTTCTTAAACAATGGCCAACTTCCAATCTTCGCACCTCACCTGTGACTACTGATACAAATATTCAGCAAGAGGCCCAGCAATCACCTCTCTAGCTTCCCACAGAGTTCTCGGGTACACCTGATCAGGTCCTGGAGATTTATCCACCTTTACGCATTTCAAGACATCCAGCACTTCCTCCTCTGTAATATTTACATTTTGCAAGATATCGCCATCTATTTCCCTACATGTTCTTTTCCACAGTAAATACTGATGCAAAATACTCCTTTAGTATCTCCCCCATTTTCTGTGGCTCCACACAAAGGCAGCCTTGCTGATCTTTGAGGGACCCTATTCTCTCCCTAGTTACCCTTTTGTCCTTAATGTATTTGTAAAATCCTTTGGATTATCCTTAATTCTATTTGCCAAAGCTATCTCAAGTCCCCTTTTTGCCCTTATTTCCCTCAAGTTTACTCCTACTTCCTTTATACTCTTCAAAGGATTCACTCAATCTATCCTGTCTATACTTGACATATGTTTCCTTCTTTTTCTTAACCAAACCCTCAATTTCTTTAGTTATCCAGCATTCCTTATACCTACCAGCCTTTCTTTTCACCCTAACAGGAATATACTTTCTCTGGATTCTTGTTATCTCATTCCTGAAGGCTTCTCATTTTCCAGCCGTCCTCTTACCTGTGAACATCTGCCCCCAATCAGCTTTTGAAAGTTATTGCCTAATACCATGAAAATTGGTCTTTCTCCAATTTAGAACTTCAACTTTTAGATCTGGTCTATCCTTTTCCATCAGTATTTTAAATCTAATAGAATTATGGTCGCTGGCCCCAAAGTGCTCCCCCACTGACACCTCAGTCACCTGCCCTGCCTTATTTCCCAAGAATAGGTCAAGTTTTGCACCTTCTCTAGTAGGTGCATCCACATACTGAATCAGAAAATTGTCTTGTATGCACTTAACAAATTTCTCTCCATCTAAACCTTAAACATTATGGCAGTCCCAGTCTGTTTGGAAAGTTAAAATCCCTGACCAGAACCACCCTATTATTCTTAGATGGCTGATATCTTACAAGTTTGTTTCTCAATTTCCCCCTTGACTATTAGGGGTCTATAATACAATCCCAATAAGGTGATCATCCCTTTCTTTTTTCTCAGTTCCACCCAAATAACTTCCCTGGATGTATTTCCGGGAATATCCTCCCTCAGCACAGCTGTAATGCTATCCCTGATCAAAAACGCCACTCCCCCTCCTCTCTTGCCTCCCTTTCTATCCTTCCTGTAGCATTTGTATCCTGGAACATTAAGCTGCCAGTCCTGCCCGTCCCTGAGCCACTATTCTATTATTGCTATGATATCCCAGTCCCATGTTCCTAACCATGCCCTGAGTTCATCTGTCTTCCCTGTTAGGCCACTTGCATTGAAATAATGCAGTTTAGTTTATTAGTCCTACCTTGTCCCTGATTGACTCACTTCTGTTCTCAGCTGTACCCATCTCTGATTGATCTCTTTTCTCATTATCTCCCTGGGTCCCACCCCCCACCTTACTAGTTTAAATCCTCCCAAGCAGTTTTAGCAAATTTCCCTACCAGTATATTAGTCCCCTTCCAATTTAGATGCAATCTGTCCTCCTTGTACAAGTCACTTCTACCCCAAAAGAAATTCCAATGATCCAAAAATGTGAATCTTCCCATACACCAGCTCCTCAGCCATGCATTCATCTGCTCTGTCCTTCTGTCCTACCCTTACTAGCTTGTAGCACTGGAGTAATCCAGATATTACTACTCTGGAGGACCTCCTTTTTAAATTTCTGCCTAATTCTCTGTATTCTCCCTTCAGAATCTCAAAACTTTTCCCTTCCTATGTCGTTGGTTCCAATGTGGACAATGACCTGTTACTGGCCCCTCTCGCCCGTGAGAAAATTCTATACCCTTTCTGAGACATCCTTGATCCTGGCACCAGGGAAGCAACACACCATTCTGCTTTTTCGTTGCTGGCCACAGAAATGTCTGTCTGTACCTCGGACTAGAGAATCCCCTAACGCAATTGATCTTTTGGAAGCCAACGTACCCCTCGTTGCATTAGAGCCAGTCTCAATACCAGAAACTTGGCTGTTCATGCTACGTTCCCCTGAGAATCCATCACCCCTTACATTTTCCAAAACAGCATACCTGTTTGAAATGGGTACATCCACAAAAGACTCCTGCACTAGCTGCCTACCTCTCTTACCTTTCCTGGAGTTAACCCATCTATGTGACTGTATCTGACACTTTTCCCCCCTTCCTATAACTGCCATCCATCACATATTGTTGCTGTTGCAAAGTCCTCATTGCTTCTAACTGTGAATCCAACTGATCCATTCGATCTGATAAGATTTGCAACTAACAGCATTTATGGCAGATATAGTCGGCAGTAACCCTTAAACTATCTTTAAACTCCCACGTCTGACAACAAGTAAGTATCACTTTACTAAAGGCCATTTTTGCTCCTTCACAATCTACATGCCCAGAAAATAACACCGTCTTGTTCTTCTACAAATACTGCCCCAGGTTAAATTAATAGTTATGGCTCATATTTTAAGTTTAATCAAGAGACATATCTCCAAAACCAAGAAAGAACCAACTCTACTCACTACTGCAAACTTTCTGTAGGCCATACTTAAAACAACGATGAACTTATCTGCTTCTGTTCTGTGAACTTCGCCCAACAATTTTTCCAAGATCAGTTGTGAATTTCAATGTTTGTTAATTTTCCCAGATGGACTCCGATGTCCAGCGATAATTGAATTCAAAGGCAGTGTCAGTTTCTTTCTCTCTCTCTCTCTTCTGCACTGACCACACCATGTGCTTTCTTTGTCTGTTCTTCTCCCTGTTAAAACTGCTGTTGTATTGACTTTTTTTTTCCCCCCAAAATTCCAAAACAATGCAACAGCATATAAAACAGTAATTGCTGCTCCCGGAATTCGAGGAAATTACCTCCAGCACATAAAATACCTTAAAAAAGAAGCAGCTGTTACAGCCAGAAATTTTTCCCTCCATCTTGGCTTACTCCGAATCCATTTATTGCATGTTTGGAGACTTTTTACATTAAGCTTGATCACAGAATAGCAAACAAAGTATGATGTCCTGGTATTTCTGAGGGTCCCCATACATAATAGACTGTAGATACATTTGTCCTGCTCATGCTCCAAACAGTCATAGCTGGTGAATGCGCTAAGGTTGCTCTCTGCCTTGACTGATGCAATATTTCTTCCCCTAATATAAAGGGGCTGGGAAATAACAGCCATTTGAAGCCCATGAGCATGTGTGCTACAAAAATAAGTCACACCTGGAGACGGTTGAGTAAGTAAAGACGAAATAGTGTTTTTTTTTAAAAAAAACCCACCAGGACTACGGGCCTTACGAGGCTGAAGTAGGGTTATCGAGTCTGCTCCACCATTCAATAAGGTCATATCTGATCTGATAATCGTCAATTCCTTTTTCCTGCATTTTCCATATAGACTTATCATCCTCAACACTTGTCTTCCTAATTTTGTCATCTACAAGCTTGACAATTGTAAATTTGTTTTCCTCATCAAAGTCATAAATATACATATTGTAAATCATTGTGACCCCAGCACTGATCCCTGCGACATTCACTAGTTACAGGATGCCATCCTGAAAATGCACCATCTCTGTCACCTATTAGCCAATCCTCTATGTATGACAATATACTACCTCCAACACACTGAGCTCTTATTAGCTAACCTAATGTGTTATACCTTATCAAACACCTGAGAATCCTAATGTATAGCATCAGCTTCTATCTGCTTATGACATCCTGTAAGAATTCTGATAAATTTGACAGGAATGAATTGTCCTCCAATGAGCCATGCTGACTGCTTGACCATATTAGCTCAGTGTTAAATTAACTCAGCAGATGTTTATGTTTCAAAATTCAAAAGATCTAAAGTAATCTAGGACAGAGTTTTATTCAAAAAGAAACAAATAATTTTATGGACTTTAGGAATAGGTTGAGGTCTAATAGCTTTGAAGTGAAGGTGAATTCATAAAAAATGCATGGTGTGATTGATGATTATGGGCTGCAGAACAAATAGCCATGTGAGAATATACATCTGAAATGGGCAGTAATAAGCTGTTGATGGCCCCTTCAATTTGTTCTGCTATTCAATTAAATTGTGACTGATTAGTTTGTGCTTCATATTCCATGATGCCGTCTAACCTTGTTCAGCTTTGGTTCCCTTGCCTAACAAAAATGCCTTCACCTTTGCTTTAAAGATATTAATTGACCCTGCTCCCTCTGCCTTCTGAGGTACCTTCTGAAACGGCACTATCCTCTGAAAGAAGCAAAGTCTCAGTTCGAAAAGGATGGCCACTAAATTTGAAAAAGTGTCTTTGATTCTGAACCTATCAGCATGAGGAAACATTTCAACATCCATCTTCTCAACACCATTCGGAATCTACTGCACTTCAATCAAGTCACCTCTTACTCTTCTAAACTTCAGAGTAAACAAGCCCAGCCTATCCAACCTTTCCTTCACTCATTCCACATGTCAATCGAATAAAGTTCCTCTGAACGATCTCCAACACGTTCACATCCTCCTTTAAATAAGGGGACCAAAACTGCACATAGTATTTGAGTTGTGGTCTTACCAATGCCCTGTATAACTAAAGTATAACACACTTTGCTTTATATTAATTTCCTCTTACATTAAAGGACAGCATCCCATTAGCCGCCTTGGTGATTTATAACTCCGTGCTAGCATTTTATAAATTGAGCACTGCAACACTAAGTTCCTTCTACACCTTAGAATTTCAACCATTTGCCATTTAAGAAATGCGGCCTTTTCATGTTTGCCGTCAATAACCTTTTGTGTGGCACCTTGTCAAGTGCTGTCTGGATATCCAAGTACAGTATATCAACCCCTCTCTATCCACAGCATCTTACTCCTTCAAAAGTGACTCATAAATTGGTTAAACTTGATTTTCTTTTCACAAAACTCTGCTGACTCTTCCTGATTACCTATTATGTTACCTAATATATTTCTAAGTGCCCAGGGATGATGTCTCTGATGCTAATTTCTAATCCCTTCCCCATGACAGATGTCAAGTTAAATGGCTGATAGTTTCCTGTTTTCTGCCTCCTTCCTTTCTTGAATACAGGTTAATTTTTGCTGCTTTACAGTCTCATGGAACCGTTTTTGAATCTGGGTTTTAGAAATGAACATCAATTTATCTGCTATCTCGTTAGCAATCTCTTTTAAGACCCTAGGATGAAGTCCATCTGGACCCAGAGACTTGTCGATCTGCAGTTCCATCAATTTGATCAATACCACTTTCCCCATGATTGTAATTTCGCCAAGTTCCTCTCTCCCTTCCACCTCCTGGTTACAGTCTTACTGAGTTGTTTCTCACATTCTCTTCAGTGAAGACAGAAGAAAAATATTTGTTCATTTGATCCACTATTTCCTTATTATCCATGACTATCTCTCCATTGTCACTCTCTAGGGGATGAAGACTTGATTAGTTTACTTTTAAAATACCAGCAGAAGCTCTTGCTGGTACGTTCTACATTCCTGGGTAGCTTCCTCGCAAATTATAATTCCCTCTGATTAACCTTTTAGTCAGTCTCTATATTCTGACCAAACATCTGACCTGCCACTTGTCATTGCACAGCTTTAAGTTCCAATGCTTGACCTAATTTCATGAGATAACTGCAAATGATGGGTCATCCTTTTAGAACTTTACTTTGTAATACTAACATAGGCTTATGACACGGTGACTATAGCCAAATCCTGCTGAAAACAGGCAGCATTAGAGTCTTATCATTCTTGAATACAAGCCATTCAGGAAAGAAAGGGAAGGAAAATAAGTCAGTGAAATAGTGATTTTGATTAAGAATATTAGAATGTTAGCAAGTAAAAAGCTTTAAAAAGTCAAAGATGAATAAGTTTAGTTGGTTTAGGTCAAAGGAGGAAAAGAGCAGCATGAACTATGACGATTGAGGGAGACAGGAGGGACTGTATTCAGGAAAGCTTTCTTGATCAGTACGTTCACTTTCTAATGAGAAAAGAAGCATTGCTAAATTTGATCTGGTGGAATAACATGGGTCAAGTAGAGATTGACGCAGTGGGGAACATCTCAGGAATAAACATCGTTGCAACTTAATGTCTAAGGTACAGAGAAGAATGAGCAGAAATTCTTCCACATCACTTACTTTAATTTTACCAACCCCTCATTTTGAGGTTAAGCCCTCTAATTATAGACTCTCCCACCAGGGAAACAACCCTTCCTATCTATTCTGTCATGTCTCCTAAGAATCGTATACGGTTCAATAAAGGCCCAACTTAAGCAACCTCTCCACATAAGAGTCCATCCACACCAAGTATCAGCCTAGTGAACCTTCTGCCTCCAATGCCAGTACATGTTGCCTTAGATAAGGGACGCAAAAATTGGTCCACAATATTCCAGCTGCAGTCTGACCAGTGCCTTGTAGAGTTGTAGCAAAACCTCCCCACTTTAGTACTCTGTTCTTTCAAAATAAAGGCCAACATTCCATTTGCCTTCTCTATTATCCACTGAAACTGGAAGCTAGCTTTTTGTGATTCATAAACGAGGACTTCCAAATCCCTCTAATGTCGCTTTCTGCAGTGTTTTTTCCCATTTGACTAATTTTTAGCTCCTCTGTTCTTCCTACCAAAGTGCATACCTTATATTTCCACAAATTATGTCCCATCTGCCAAATTTTTGCCCATTCACTTGTCTGTATCTCTCTGTTTAGGTGTAGAGAATGCTGGATGATGAGAGCAATTGAGGCTTTGATCAAGAAAAAGAAGGAAGCATTTGTCAGTATAAATAGCAGAGATCAAGTGAATCCTTAGAAGAGTATAAAGGCAGTAGGAGTACACTTAAGAGGGAAATCAGGAAGTCAAAAAGGGGACATGAGATAGCTTTGGCAAATAGGGTTAAGGAGAATCCAAAGAGTTTTTATAAATACATTAAGGACAAAAGGGTAACGAAGGAGAGAATAAGGCCCCTTAAAGATCAACAAGGCAGCCTTTGTGTGGAACCACAGGTGATAGGGGAGATACTAAATGAGTATTTTGTATCCATGTTTACCATGGAGAAGGATGTGAAAGACAGAATGTGGGGAAATAGATGGTGACATCTTGAAAAATGTCCAGATTACAGAGGAGGAAGTGCTGGATGCCTTGAAATGCATAAAAGTGGATAAATCCCCAGGACCTGATCAGGTCTACCCTAGAACTCTGTGAGAAGCTGGGGTCCTTGCTAGGATATTTGCATCATCAATAGTCACAGGTGAAAGACTAGGGGTTGGCTAACTTGGTACCACTGTTTCAGAAGGTAGTAAGGAAAAGCCAGGGAACTACAGACTGGTGAGTCTGACGTTGGTGGTGGTAAAATTGTTGGAGGGAATCCTGAGGGACAGGATTTACATGATTGGGGATACTCAATATGACTTTGTGTGTGGGAAATCACGTCTCATTAACTTGACTGAGCTTTTTGAAGAAGTAACGAAGAGGATTGATGAGGGCAGAGTGGTGGAAGTGATCTATTTGGACTTCAGTAAGGCATTTGACAAGGTTCCTCATGGGGGACACTGGTTAGCAAGGTTACATGGAATACAGGGAAAAGTTTTGGAAACGTGCTGAAGTTACAGAATTGTTGTCATGGGTGGCTTCAACTTCCCTAATATTGATTGGAACCTCCTTAGTGCACATAGTATTGATGGAGCAGACTTTGTCAGGTGTGTCCAGGAAGGATTCCTGACTCAACATGTCGATAGACGGACTGGAGGGGAGGCCATATTGGATTTGGTGCTCGGCAACAACCAGGTCAGGTGTCAGATCTCTTGGTGGGAGAGCATTTCAGTAGCAGTGATCACAACTCTTTGACCTTTACTATAGTCATGGAGAGGAATAGGAGCAGACAGTATAGGAAAGTATTTAGTTGGGCGAGGGAGAATTACAATGCTATTAGACAGGAATTGTGGAGCATAAATTGGGAGCACATGTTATCAAGGAAATACATGACAGAAATGTAGAGGTTGTTTAGGGAGCACTTGCTGCAAGTGCTGGATAGGTTTGTCCCACTGAGGCAAGGAAGGGATGGTAGGGTGAAGGAACCTTGGATTGCAAAAGATGTGGAACATCTAGTCAAGAGGAAGAAGGAAGCTTACTTAAGGTTGAGGAAACAAGGATCAGACAGGGCTTTAGAGGGTTACAAGGTAGCCAAAAAGGAACTGAAAAATGGACTCAGGAGAGGTAGAAGGGGGCATGAAAAAACCTTGCCAGGTAGGATTAAGGAAAATCCCAAGGCTTTCTACACTTACGTGAGGAACAAGAGGATGGCCAGAGTGAGGGTAGGGCCAATCAGGGGGAGTGGAGGGAACTTGTGCCGGGAGTCGGAGGAGTTAGAGGAGGTCCTTAATGAATACTTTGCTTCAGTATTCACTAGTGAGAGGGATCCTGTTGTTTGTGAGGACAGTGTGAAACAGGCTGATATGCTCAAATATGTTGATGTTAAGAAAAAGGATGTGCTGGAAATTTTGAAAATCATGAGGAATGTTAAGATCCCTGGGCCAGATGGTACATACCCAAGATTACTACAGGAAGCAAGGGAAGAGATTTCTGCGCCTTTGCGTCTTCACTGTCCACTGGAGTAGTACCAGATGATTGGAGGGTGGCAAATGTTATTCCCTTGTTCAAGGAAGGGAATAGAGATAATCCTGGGAATTACAGACCAGTCAGTCTTACATTGGTGGAGGGCAAATTATTGGAGAGGATTTTGAGAGACAGGATTTGTGACTATTTGGAAGAGCATAGCTTGATTAGAGATACTTTGTGAGGGGTAGGTCATGTCTCACAAGCCTTGCTGAATTCTTTGAGGATGTGACAAAACACATTGATGAAGGTAGAGCAGTGGATGTAGTGGACATGGATTTTAGCAAGGCTAAGGTTCCTCATGGTAGGCTCATTCAGAACTTAAGGAAGCATAGGATACTGGGAAATTTGTCTATCTGAATACAGAATTGGCTGGCCCAAAGAAGACAGAGGGTGGTGGTAAATGGAAATTATTCAGCCAGGAATTCAGTGACCAGTCGCGTAGAGATCTGTTCTGGGACCTTTGCTCTTTGTGATTTTTATAAATGACTTGGATGAGGAAGTGGAAGGGTGGGTTAGTAAGTTTGCCGATGACACAAAGGTTGGTGGAGTTGTGTACAGTGTGGAGGGCTGTTATAAGTTGCAACAGGACATTGACGGGACGCAGAGGTGAGCTGGGATGTGGCAGATGGAGTTCAACCTGAAAAAGTGTGAAGTGATTCATTTTGGAAGGTCAAATGTGAATGCAGATTACAGGGTTTAAGGCAGAGTTCCTGGCAGTGTGGAGGAACAGAGGGATCTTGGGGTCCACGACCATAGATCCCTCAAAGTTGCCACTCAAGTTGATAGGATTGTTAAGAAGGCTTTCATGAGCAGGGAGATTGAGTTTAAGAGTCACAAAGTTATACTGTAGCTCTATAAAGCCCTGTTTAGACCGCACTGGGAATATTGTGTTCCGTTCTGGTCATCTCATTATAAGAAGGATGTGGAAGCTTTAGAGAGGGTGCAAAGGAGATTTACTGGCATGCTACTTGGATTAAAGGGTTTGTCTTATGAAGAAGGGCTGAGGGAGCTAAGGCTTTTTTCATTGGAGCAAAGAAGGATGAGAGGTGATTTGATAGAGATGCACAAGATGATGAGAGGCATAGATAGAGTGGATAGCCAAGACATTTTTCCCAGGGGGGGAAATGGTTATCATGGGCAGAAGGGCCATAATTTTAGTGTGATTGGAGGAAGGTTTATGGGAGATGTCAGAGGTAGTTCTCTACACAGAGAGTGGTGGGTGCGTGGAGTGCACTACCAGCAGCGGTAGTAGAGTCAGATACATTAGGGACATCTAAGCGACTCTTGAATAGGCACGTGGGTGAGTGTAAAATGTTGGGTATGCAGGTTAGTTTGATCTTAGAGTAGGATAAAAGATTGGCACAAAATTGAGGGATGAAGATCCTGTACTATGCTGTACTGTTCTATGTTCTGTGTTCTATATTCTGACTAGCCATTTGGATACAGAACTGGCTTAGAGGTAGAAGACAAGATGGTGGCAGTGGAGGGTTGCTTTTCAGACTGGACACCTGTGACCAGTGATATGCCACAAGGATCGGTGCTGGGTCCACTGCTTTTCATCATTGGATGAATTGGAGGTGTAGTGGACAGTGAAGAAGGTTACCTGAGAGAACAACGGGATCTTGATCAGAAGGACCAATGGATTGAGGAGTGGCAGGTGAAGTTTAATTTAGATAAATGCTAGATGCTGCATTTTGGAAAGGCAAATCAGGACAGGACTTATGCACTTAACGATAAAGTCCTAGGGAGTGTTGCTGAACAAACGGACATTGGAGTACAGGTTCATAGTTCTTGAAAGTGAAGTACCAGGTAGATTGGATAGTGAAGAAGGCATTAATTGCAATAAAGGCTTTCCTTTATTGGTCAGATCATTGAGTATAGGAGTTGGGAGGTCATGATGTGTCTTCACGGGACATTGGTTAGGCCACTTTTGGAATACTGTGTGCAATTCTGGTCTGTTTCCTATCGGAAGGCTATTGTGAACTTGAAAGGCTTCAGAAAAGATTTACAAGGATGTTGCCATGGCTGGAGGATTTGAGCTTTAGGGAGAAGCTGAATAGGCTGGGCTATTTTCTCTGGAGCATCGGAGGCTGAGGGGTGACCTTATAGAGGTTTACAAAATTATGAGGGACATGGATAGGGTAAGTAGACAGTGTCTTTTCCCTGGGGTAGGGGAGTCCAGAACTAGAGGGCTTAGGTTTAGGGTGAGAGGGGAAAGATTTAAAAGGTTCCTGAGGGGCAACATTTTCACACAGAAGGTGGTGCATGTTTGGAATGAGGTGCCGGGGAAGTGGTGGAGGCTGATACAATTACAACATGTAAAAGGCTTCTGGATGGGTATATGAATAGGAAGCGTTTAGAGGGATATGGACCAAAGTGTTGGTAAATGGGACTAGATTGGATTGGGATATCTGGTCAGCATGGAAGGGTTGGACTGAAGGGTCTGTTTTCATGCTGTACATCTCTACAACTCTACAGATGCTTTGTGTTATCCTCACTACTTGTCTTCTCGCCCATTTTCTGAGCCATCTGCAAACTTGTTTATAATCTATTCACTTTTCTCATCCAGGTCATGAATATATATTATAAATAATTGTGCTCCTAGCACTGACCACTGTGACATTCCACCAGTTACAGGTTGCCATCCTGAAAATGACCCCCTTATCCCAAATCTCTGTCTTCTATGAGATAGCCAATCCTCTGACCCTACGAATATAGTCCGTCCAACAACACGCTCCTACCTTAGTGACTTAATGTGTAGTACCTTATCAAACATCTTCTGAAAGGCTGAGTATACTACATCCACTGTCTTCCCCGTATATGTCCTGTTTGATATAGTGGGCAGCACGGTGGCACAGTGGTTAGCACTGCTGCCTCACAGCGCCTGAAGACCCGGGTTCAATTCCCAACTCAGGCGACTGACTGTGTGGAGTTTGCACGTTCTCCCCGTGTCTGCGTGGGTTTCCTCCGGGTGCTCCGGTTTCCTCCCACAGTCCAAAGATGTGTGGGTCAGGTGAATTGGCCATGCTAAATTGCCCGTAGTGTTAGGTAAGGGGTAATGTAGGGGTA
The DNA here is from genome assembly GCF_020745735.1 of Hemiscyllium ocellatum. Lineage (NCBI taxonomy): Eukaryota > Metazoa > Chordata > Chondrichthyes > Orectolobiformes > Hemiscylliidae > Hemiscyllium > Hemiscyllium ocellatum. The sequence goes on from NC_083414.1 coordinate 66,513,088, forward strand.
TGGGTGGGTTTCGCTTCGGCGGGTCGGTGTGGACTTGTTGGGCCGAAGGGCCTGTTTCCACACTGTAAGTCTAATCTAATCTAATCCTCAAAGAATGCTGGTGTCAGCTTGATAACACAAGGGCCAATCTGGCTGAACACAACATGTGTAGAGACAAGACATAAAAGGGCTTGAGGGGCAAGTTGACGCTATCACAGTAGATTGTAAACTAGCTTAAAAGGCGTATCCAAATTTTTTTATAAGCACATGAATCATTTTATAAAACGTAATCAAAGTGGTGTTGGGTCCTTTTGATAACCAAACTGAAGACCTCCCAGCAAAGCTAGGGAGCAGGCAAATGTACTAATTGGGTATTTTGTATCACTGACATTTTGGAAAAAAATGTGGTTAACATGGAGGTCACTGGATGAGGTAAAAGGAAATTTTCCTCTAAATTGGAGATGCCATGCATAACTAATACCCCGAGAAATCTGCACGTAGGACTCTTTCCTAATTCCGTTATCTGATTTTGGATTTTGAAGGTAGTTTTCTTTCCCCTCTTGAGATTATGGCGCCACAGATTTATGTCTTCAACAGACAGTACATTATTTTGCCTCTTGCATCGTTTAATTCCACATTTAATTATTTCCATTACATGCATGGATATTGTATTTTATTTTGTTTGTTTTCACTTCAAATTAGTACTTTTTAAGGATGATTGAGCCCTATTTTCTAACTAACATGACCTGGAAGGTATTTTCTATTCAATGTAAATTGGATTTAGACATTCTAATAGTATAGATAGTTATTAGTTTTTTTTGCTAGATGTATGTAATAGTTTGTGTGTTGCATGTTATAATATGCTATTATAAGCCTCATTACCCACTGTATCGCCCTGCAGTCTTTGACATATTTGATCATGTCATTTGCCTAGAACCTCTATTATTTCACCTCTGTGTAGGACTGCATCCACTTCCATTCTCACCTACTGTATACAGTTGTAGCCCAAATCAGCTTCACTTCCCATTCCTAATCAGTTACTTCTGGAGCCTGCCTTGCTTCCCTTCCACTTTTTAAAAATAATCTATATGCTGCCTCTCAGTGACACTATTTGACACTCCCCAACCCTCCCACACAATTCGTTCCGACCTCTTGATTCCTGACTGCTGACTGGACATCCAGTTTTGGATAAGCAAAATTTCCTCCATTAAAATATTGGGAACAGTGAATGTATCACTATGGTACCAGCCACAAAGACTCTGTTCCCTGGGCATCGAATAAGTCCTGTCCCTTGGCAACTGACTGTGCCTGAACCAGAATGTTCAGGTCCTTTATCTTTACACTATTCCAATTCCGACCCTCTTGCGATCCCTGATTTTCATTACTCCAACACTGGTGCCTTCAAGTGCCCAGCCTTGAATCTATAGAATACCCTCCCTAAACCTCTGTTTTCTTCTGTAAGTAATTCTTAAACTTGTCTCTTTGTCCATGCTGTGGTTCAGCTGTCCTAATACTCTGTTCTAGCTCCATGCTATATTTTACTAATTGTGCTTCTGCGACATGCCCTGGATGATGGCAGTAGATATTAGTTAAATACAAATTGTTCATGTAGTTCCCCTTGAGTTCACGCTGGGCCATACCGCATGAGATCCCGACTCCAAGCAGTTCCAGTACATGGTGGCTGGATTTTCAGCTCTGTCTCTAGGTTGACATCCAACAAGGTACTCAGCCTGCAAATGGAGATTCACCACCTCATCGACAAGGATGTGAGAATCTATAAAATCATCCACGATACAGGATTCCCACTGAGTAATGATTATAATGACGGTTACAAACATGGAAAGGAACTGTTGGACTTAATCCCTCGATGACATCCATGGGAAGAATGCAAAGATACAAGAAGTATTTCATGATGTTTCTCTTGTCTTTCCCATGTTGGAGTGATCACTTTTATTTTGGATCTGCTAAGATTAAATTATTCTCACTCGGGTGGGTCACATGAATAAATACCACCAAAATAATATTGGACCAGTACAGTTTGAATATGTCAATTTCACATGACTAACACTGATGAGAAAAATTGGTATCTAACCCTGTGCTGTATCTGTCCTAAAAGTGTTTGATGGGGTCAGTGTTGAGGAAGCCTTATGTTCTTAGACTCATAGAGATTGAAACCGATCCTTTGGTCCAACTTATCCATGCCGACCAGACATCCTAAATTAATCTAGTCCCATTTGCCAGCACTCAGCCCAAACCCCTCTAAACCTTTCCTCTTCTTAAACCCATCCAAATGCAGGGAGTTTTACTCTGAATCTCACCCTGTGCTGTCCCTATCCTAGGCTCAGATCAGTGGAGAGGAAGGTTTACCCCATAATCTAACACAAAGCCTGGAGTGCTTTGTGTTGGTGCCAGAAGTAGAAACTAGGTTTGTGCATCATCTGTGCTATTTCTCATCCTCATGAACACACAATTTTATCATCAAAAAGGACAGGGAAAAGCAACATTCAATGGGCAAGATGACCTGTTTACGCAATAATCTAAGATTTCAAAAGTATGCAGTTTGTAAAAGGCTTCAGACCGTCCCAAAGCAATGGCAGGTGTGATATCAATGCTGATCTTTCTTTCTTTCAAATTAATTCTGGTTTAAGATCTCTGGTCAGAATACAACCCTTAAGTTTAAATGCAGCATTAACCTCAGGTACTCTCTGTTACACATAACTGACTGTCCTGGGTCCCAACAGTGACTATTGGACAGTTTCAAAATCTCTTCTTTCTCTAGAACACAAATATATAAAACATATTTGCAATTTTGTGATGTCCAAGTTTCAGCAATAAATTTTGTTCAGAATATCAGACAAGTCAGTCTAAACTATCTGCTCAGTATTATGTTGGTACAGTGATGAGCTCATTCATTTGTTTTAGCAACAGATTTATGATCATAAGGGATCCCAAAAGATCATGGGATTCCAAATGAGAGAGCAGTGAGTGAGTGAGAACTCTGAGAGAAATTGTGGATGTTTTCAGAAGCTTCCAACCCACAAGGGTTACTCGCCTAACTTGGCATACTTGCTAATTGAACAGCCCATAGCCAAATGGGCATAAGGAAAAGCAGGCTTCCTAAAGGACAAATCTGCCTTTACAGAGGGCTGGGGAATGAGAGCCAGGCACCTATGGTGTGTGCTACAAACTACAGCTGCACTTTTCATTCATTCACAGATCATCTCCTCCAGGAGCCAGTTATCACAATCAGACCCTGAGGGAGGTTCGCCAAGTTATGACAGTTCCAGGCAGCATACCTCAAAATGTCATATCCCGAGTGAAGAAGGGTGAATTGGCTCCCTTTCTTTATTCACCTGCCATCCTCCACTGGTCACCACAAGGCAAATTTAGAAAGGATCCTATTCTTTGGGAATCACTTTCTCCCAAACCAAGTGAATTTATGTTTTAAAGATAGCCAATTGTACTAGTCCACGCATTAGGATGTTATGCCTATACCACAGACAGACGAGGGTTGAATTTCTCTTTTAAATCCTGTATTGAACATGGAAAATATGAATATATCTCTTGCTCAGACTTCTTTTTTGAACCATTATACTCAGAGTCTGAGATACTCACAGGGGACTACGGTTCAGTTTGTATTTCTCCCTTTGAACTTTGATTGACACCTTCAGGTGTAGATTAGAGTGGTGCTGGAAAAGCGCAGCAGGTCAGGCAGCATCCAAGGAACAGGCAAATCGACGTTTTGGGCAAAAGGTGTGACATTCCAGAATTCTCCAGGAATTGGACTGTATCAGTTTTTGATGTGCTGTTAGGTGATCCTAGATAATGGTTTGGAGGGCCCATGCACAACTCACACCTAGACTGGAATGATGGCTGAAAGATCCAGATTTGTGTTTCAAGATTCATGTATCTCTTTGGAATTGAAAGAAGATGGAGCTGTAAGAAGTTTGAAGCAAGGGAAATGATGGGCAAGAGCAAAAGAATGGTCCATCATAGAGTGGAAGATGAGAAAATAATAAATGATTCAAGGGATGATCATGCAAGTCAGATGGAGAAAGTAATGGGATGGATAAAGAAACAAATGATGCATCTAAGGGAGGTGTGAATGGAAAACCAACAGCTGCCAAATGAAAAGGGAAACAAAACATTGGAGGTTGAGATTACAAGTGAAACTTGTTGATCTTTGAGAATGGAGAGTTTTTGAATGCTCAGTGGAAGGATAAGATGTTATTTCTTGAACTTACATTGAACCTCATTGGAGTACTGCAGCTGGCCAAGGACAGAGAGGTCAGAATGGGAGAAAGATGGAGAATTAAAATGACTGGCATCCAGAGCCATGCAGTCACCCTTGTTCCAAGTTATCAGCCAGCCCAACTTGGACCTCTCCAGAGTGGAGCAGACTGCACTGTGAGCGATGATTACAATAGCCTAAGTAGAAAGAATTGTTTAACTGGGAAGAAGTTTTTGAGGCCTCAAATAGTGAGTGGGAGAAGGCAAAAGAGTAGGTGTTATACCTCCTGCATTTGGAGGGACAGGATATATCAGCGGTGCTAGAGGAATGGACTAGGATATTGAGAAGCAGAATTGGAATGCTAGAAGAGGAGAGGGGGAGCCTGTTTGATGGTGGAATCCCACTAGAATTGGCCAAAATGGAAGAGAATGATTGCTGAATGTGAAGGCTGGTCAGTTGCAGGGTGAGGTCCCATCATGTTTCTGAGAAAGAGGTGAGAAAAGAAAAGGTGTGAGAAGATCAGCACAGTGGCCCAGTGGTTAGCATTGCTGCCTCACAGTGCCAGGGACCCAGGTTCGATTCCAGCCTTGGGTGACTGTGTGGAGTTTGTACATTCCCCAGTGTCTGTGTGGGTTTCATTTGGGTGCTCTGGTTTCCTCCCCCAGTCCAAAGATGTGCAGGTTAGGCGTTTTGGCCATGCTAAATTGCCCATAGTTGTCAGGGATGTGTAGGCTAGGTGCTTTAGACAGGGGAAATGTAGAGTAATAAGATAGGAGAACAAATCTGGGGGATACTTTTTAGAGAGTCAGTGGATGTGTTGGGTCTCTTTTCTGTCCTGTAGGGATTCTGTAAAATATGGGAAATGGCATTGTTTGTCCTAGTCATCTCCCAAAAGGAGGAAGGCAGACTGCCATCATTCTCAAGATAATTTCACCACAAACTGATGCTTTCATCAAATTTATCAAAGGCTGATCATATCTTTAAAAATCTTTAATTAAAAGAATTGAGAGCCAATTAGCATTTTTTAAAACCATTCATTGAATGAGGGCATCACTGTTAGATAAGCATTCATTGCCCATTCTTAATAACTCGAGAGAAGATGGTGGTGAGCTGCCTTCTTGAGCCGTTGCATTCCTCAGGATGTAGGGGCACCCAGAGTGGTGTTAGAGAGGGAGCTCCAGGGTTTGTGCCCAGCAACTATGAAATGATATTGCTCCAAATCTGAATGGCATGTGACTTTGAGGGGAACATGCCAGTAGTGGTGTACTCATATATCAGCTGCCTTTGTCCTTCTAAATGGTAGAAGCTGCAGGCTTGGAAGGTGCGTTGAAGAAGCCTTGGTGATTTTCTGCAATGCATGTTGTAGATGGTGCACACTGATGCTACTTACTGATGATGGAGGGAGTGAATGTGGATATGGTGCCAATCCAGTGGAATTCTTTATCCTAGACATTGTCAAGCTTTTCGAGTATTGTTGGAGCTGCACTCATATCACACTCCTGACTTGTCCCTTACCGCACTGGGGAGTCAGAAACTGAGTTAGTTGCTGTAGGATTCCTAGTGTCTGAGCTACTCTTGTAGCCTTTGTATTTATATGGCTTTTCCAGTTTAATTTCTGGTCACTGATAACCTCCCAGGATGTTGGCAGCGATGGATTAGTGATGGAAATGCCATTGAATTTTCTTTTGTCTGAAATGGTCCTTACCTGGCACTTGCATGGTGTGAACGTTGCATATGAACTCTTATCTGTGAATACTTCAGTATCTGATACTGTGAATTTTCAAGTTCACTTTCTCACTTTCACCCTACCTGCTTCTCAATCTCCTGGTGATTACTGCCAGGACCCAGATTGATACATCATTCTAAAGCATCAGTGCACAAGAGTGAAGTTTGAGAGTAAGAAGCTAGAGGTGAAAATGTGATCAATAAATTCAGGTGTCCTTCCATTCCAAATGAAGAGTAATTACAGTCTACTCAAACTGTCCTCACTACTTATCCTTGGATGAAGGCCAAGGTGTCGATGTTGTATTGAAGTGTACATCGACCTGGGGCTGCTGCACAACACACAGGAGCCAGTTATTGCCACATCTTCAGACAATGCGTCCTGTCAACTGACCTTGAAGCTGTCGTTGAATTCACACAGAAAACACACACACAGTGTAGAAGGAAGGTTTGTAGGGTAACGGGAATACTAGTCGGAATTACAGAAGAGTTTCAGTGGATTATTCTACAGCATGAATGTGACATGAATTTCCCTCAGGGAGGGGCCTCAGTGACTCCCAGATTTAACATTAACCTTGAGATCCCAAAGGGAACCCTGCACAGTCACTGTGGAGACTTCAGGAATATTAATGTCTCAGACTCTGAGCAGTGAAGGAGCGTTGGAAGAGTTTTGTGCTTTTGCCATTCTCTTCACTTTAATCTTATTTTACACAGAAGACAAAAGCAATGATGTATAAAATCCCAGTTCAGCCTCAACTGGAGTATTGTGTTCCTTTCATGACTCACCTTTCAGGAAGGACATGACAGCCTTAGCAGACAACACTTCCGATAATAGTTTCAAGGATGAGGGATGACGATAGATTGGAGAAGTGGGTGCTGATGTTCCTGGAGAAGCGAAGGTAAAGTGGATATTTGATAGGGGTGTTCACAATTATGAGTGGTTTAGAAAACTAGGCAGAGAGAAAATGTTTGATTTAGCAAAAGTACCACAGACCACAGGGATTTGAGGTAAACTGGCAAAAGCAGCAATGGTGGCATGAGGTATATATTTTTTTCACAAGCAAATATTTAAGAACTGGAATGTGCTACCAGGAAATTAGAGGAGGTTCAACCTTGGTTCAGATTGGATTTCGTGAGTTGTCTGGAGAGAGAGGAATTGTGGAACTAAGGGAAAGTTGGGACGAGTTGAATTTCCCTCACAGAGAGCTGGCATGGATATGACAGGTTGAATGGTCTCCTTTCAATCTTTAACCATTTTATGATTCAATAATAGCATTCAAGATTTCTTTTAAATGTTTCTTTTACTGGACCTTATATAGAGGTTTATAAAATCATGAGCGCATGGATAGACAAAATCTTTTCCCTTGGGTGGGGGAGTCCAGAACTACAGGGCATAGGTTTAGTGTAAGAGGGAAAAAAATTTAAAAGGGACCTAAGGGGCAACTTTTTCACGCAGAGGGTGGTGTGTGTATGGAATGAGCTGCCAGACGAAGTGGTGGAGACTGGTATTATTACAACATTTAAAAGGCATCTGGATGGGTGTATGAATAAGAAGGGATATGAGTCAAATGCTGGCAAATGGGTCCAGATTAACTTAGGATATCTGGTCGGCATGGATGAGTTGGACCAAAGGTTGTGTTTCCGTTCTGTACAAGTCTATGACTATTTGGAGGCAGCTGATAAGCCTCCAGGAATATGTAGAGTTGGCAGCCCTAGTGAGGGTTCGGCATGCTTCAATCATTCGTAATGTTGGCCACACACTGCCCACCTGAAGTTTACAATCTGCTTGTAGCAAAAGAACACTGATTCCACAATGGTGCAGCCCCTGATCAGCCTCGAACAGGGATTTCTCAAGGCGTTTGGGAGATCCAGCACAGCAGAGGGAACACTATTGGTGATATTCTTGCTAACATTTCCATTAAAGCCAATCTGCTTAGAGTCCAAGGCTCCTCATGGAGATTGAATAGTGGACCAGCTGCACTGAACAATCTGTCTGGACGTTGAGGGACAACATTCCCCCATTTTTGTAAGTGATATAGCAGAAGGAATCAGTGAGGTTACAGGGATGCAGCATTTTCCATTTGTTGTGCACTCACGTCCGGCGCTAAAATCTGATGTGTATTGAAAAACTGAGCTTTGGCCATTGTGATACATTGTAGATTGTACTCTATTTCTCTTTCCCGAAGGTGAGGAACAAGGGAAATTGGCACCTGTTTTCAGCATTGGCATAGATTCTATGCCATATGTTGACTGTCTGGGCAAGGAATTCAGTTGGACCAGACTTAAGGTAGAGATTGTAAAAGAATTGAAAGAGGCACGATTTACATTCCCCAGTACTCCACTGGGCTGTCAGACCAGATTCTGTGTTCAGTTCTCTGGAGTAGAACTTGAAACGATGACCTTCTGACTCAGAGACAAGCAAAAAGTCAGCACTGATACCTGATGTAGCACAATATCTGTCCCAAGACTGAACACCCAAAATACAGCAACATCTGTCCTCAAAGATGAAACAGCTGAATATGATGAAGTAGGAGAGGGGTTGTCATGATATCATTTGAAGACTGATATCCCTTTAAAAATCTTGACATTCAGATAAGCTAAACTCCTGGTCATTATCACTTGAACAGGCCCACGGTTACTCTGCATTGTAGTACCGGAGGCAAAGCATGTGTCTCAACATTAATCAGTGCCGTCTGCAATCATTTAGCTGTAAATAAATTCAGTGGTGAGCCAATTGTGTTCACTCTATATTTCAAGCTCCAGCCAATATAGAGTGGGAAACTTGCTTTAGTAATTTGGGATGACAAAATTCAGCAGCTACCTGGTCATAAGCTGTAGATCACAAATCGTGGGAGATAAACTGGTGAAAACCACCAATAAGTGCAATGCAATGACTACAACAACTCCTTAAAAATACATGGGCCTGGCTTCGATATCTGCTGCAAATCTGATACCAAAATGGTTCTTTTGGAATTGCTAAACCTGAGCAATGATGATGCAATTCCACTGGATATACTGCATAGCCATCGAGGTGAAGATATATTCAAAGTTGATCTGTTGCACTGTAATCAGCATAAAGGTGATCGACTTTGATCAGAAAGTGTTACCATCCCACACCGAAGGCATTGTGATAACTTATCATTGAAAGGTGGTTTGAGATGATAAAGTCATGCCAGAATCTGTGAGATGCTTTTGGCAAAAGGAGGGTGATATATTTCAAGTCAGGATGGTGAGTGGCTTGGAGATGAGCCTGCAGGTAGTGGTATCTGCTGCTCTTGCCTTTCTAGGCAATAGAGGTCACAGATTTAGAAGATGCTATACATCGATAGTGTAGCAGTGGATTCAACGATAGTCAAATGGACTGCTTTGTCTTGGATGGTGTGGTGTTTCTTGAGTGTTATTGGAGTAGCACTCATCCAGGCAAGTGGGGAGTATTCCATCACACTCCTGACTTGTGCCTTGTAGATGATGGACAAGCTTTAGAGAGTCCGAAAGTGAGTGACTCACTGCAGAATAGCCAGGCTCTGACCTACCATGGTATTTATAAAGCTGACCCAGTTACATACTTGATTAATCAGATAATCTGTTGCACACACTACTTGATGTCATGGTAGCAGAAGACATAAGCTAGGTTTGGAACAGTCTCAGCACAGCAACAGGAGTCAATTAGTTTGACATTAATTATAACTCAAGAGAATCATCAGTAACTTAAACAGTACACCAGAGTGTGGTAGTGTCCCTACTTCTGAGTCAGAAAACCTGAGTTCAAGCCCCATCTGCTCCATCACATCTCTGAACAGGTTGATTACAAAAGGTCTGTACCCTCAGAGTAACTAAACTTATGAATTGCCATCTGTCCTTTATGACTTTCCACCCAATGTTTCCTAGGTTACAACATGGGTTGCCCCATTGGTATAACTGAGAGAATTCTGCTCATGCCTGTTGGAATTTTGGCTTTCACTCCATTGCTTCAGCCTGACATTTTACACAAAGCATCTAGTCAGTCCAGTGCTATTCATTATAAACAGATGTATGAGTCCAGTAAATCATTCACTCAGAAATTCAAGTGCTAGAAATGATTAACAACATTGAGCTGTTACATGGCAGGTGAAAGTGCCCACCTATAATGTGGGTTGTGGGTGGCGTTTATACCCACAAAACTGGAGACAAGTGCTGCAACTGGACAGTAACCGAATGTTGAGACCCTGGGTTGCAGTCTGTGCTCACTGCAGCCCTCTGGACTGGGACCAGAAACCGAGCCCCATGACATCAACAAAAGGCCGTTCCCTCAGGACCGAGGTCAGCTGCTGAACACAGCACTGCAGAAGCCCAGTGTTTACTGTAATCTCCACTTGCCAAAGCTTCAGACTCAAAGTCAGCACTCTGGGCAGCCAGTCAACAGCTCACTCCTGCTCCCAGCTGAAAGATGATGTCCTTCCCCCTGTCAACATCCTGCAAGTTCAGCATCAGAACCCTTTATAGAATTATAGAATCTCTACTGTGTGTAAACAGGCCATTGGCCCAACAATTTGTGGGCGGCACGGTGGCACAGTGGTTAGCACTGCTGCCTCACAGCGCCTGAGACCCGGGTTCAATTCCCGACTCAGGCGACTGTGTGGAGTTTGCACGTTCTCCCCGTGTCTACGTGGGTTTCCTCCGGATGCTCCGGTTTCCTCCCACAGTCCAAAGATGTGCGGGTCAGGTGAATTGGCCATGATAAATTGCCCGTAGTGTTAGGTAAGGGGTAAATGTAGGGGTATGGGTGGGTTGTGCTTCGGCGGGTCGGTGTGGACTTGTTGGGCCGAAGGGCCTGTTTCCACACTGTAAGTCTAATCTAAGTCCACACCGACCTTTTTAAGCGTAGCCCACCCATACCTGTTCCCCTCCCCTATTACTGTACATTTGCCCCTGACTAATGTACCTAACCTACACATCCCTGCACAGTATGGACAATTTAGCATGGCCAATTCACCTAACCCACATCCTAATCCTAATTTTTGGATTGTGGGAGGAAACCCAAGCAAATACGGGGAGAATGTGCAAATGTCACACAGACAGTCACCCGAGGCTGGATTTGAACCTGGGTCTCTGGCGCTATGAGGCAGCAGTGCTAACCACTGAGCCACCGTGCCACCTCAAAATTAACACAGGCTCCAGTAAGACTCAAACTCACAACCCCTGATTTACAAAGCCAATGCTCTAACCACTGAGCTACAGAGCCATGTCTGTGCTGTCCCTCGTTCAGCCTTTTCCGATTCTGCTAAGAGGTGCTAGCTGGCTTCAAGTAGCCTCCTTGACCATCAACTTCAGTTGACCCTGAGAAGTGTACTGATGGTGAACAGCACAACTAATGCTGGCTGACCTTACAAATAATGGTAAGTAATAAGTATCAGTTGGCACAGGTCATATCTTCCATGTACAAATATAATTTCCAGATCATTCTTTAGTACGCCATAACCCCTCAGGAATTGTTAGTCACAAACTCATCAGGTGATATCAGCATTACTTTGTAACAGCCACAGTTCTCCTGTATATACTGCAGGCATACTTCCCAAATAAAACTGGCCCTCCCTGTCAATATCAGGGGCATTGGCAAGGGAGCAGGTTAAAGCCATGACCAGCCAGGCTGCCACTGGTAGTGGATAAACCTCCAGACATCATCATGGGAGATCCACTGACAGGCAGGAGTTAGTGAAGAACATCATAATGTGGGAGATCCACTGACAGGCAGGAGTTAGTGAAGAACATCATAATGTGGGAGATCCACTGACAGGCAGGACTAGAGAAGAACATCATAATGTGGGTGATCCACTGAGAGGACAGGGGTTATAGAAGAACATCATAATGTGGGTGATCCACTGAGAGGACAGGGGTTATAGAAGAACATCATAATGTGGGTGATCCACTGAGAGGACAGGGGTTATAGAAGAACATCATAATGTGGGAGATCCACTGACAGGCAGGAGTTAGAGAAGGACACCATAATGTGGGAGATCCACTAACAGGCAGGAGTTAGAGAAGAACACCATAATGTGGGAGATCCACTGACAGGCAGGAGTTAATGAAGGACGCCATAATGTGGGAGATCCACTGACAGGCAGAATTAGAGAAGAACACCATAATGTGGGAGATCCACTGACAGGCAGGGGTTAGAGAAGAACACCATAATGTGGGTGATCCACTGAGAGGCAGGAGTTACAGAAGAACATCATAATGTGGGAGATCCACTGACAGGCAGGAGTTAGGGAAGAACACCACAATGTGGGAGATCCACTGACAGGCAGGAGTTAATGAAGGACACCATAATGTGGGAGATCCACTGACAGGCAGGAGTTAGAGAAGAACACCATAATGTGGGAGATCCACTGACAGGCAGGAGTTAGAGAAGAACACCATAATGTGGGAGATCCACTGACAGGCAGAATTAGAGAAGAACACCATAATGTGGGAGATCCACTGACAGGCAGGGGTTAGAGAAGAACACCATAATGTGGGAGATCCACTGACAGGCAGGGGTTAGAGAAGAACACCATAATGTGGGAGATCCACTAACAGGCAGGATTAGAGAAGAACACCATAATGTGGGAGATCCACTGACAGGCAGGATTAGAGAAGAACACCATAATGTGGGAGATCCACTGACAGGCAGGGGTTAGAGAAGAACACCATAATGTGGGAGATCCACTAGCAGGCAGGAGTTCGTGAAGGACAACATGCACTCGTTTGTAAACGATGAGTCATAGCTGCCAAACTGAAAGGTATTTTTCGAGGAAATTGCGAACATCGTTAAATTTCTTCGGACTTTCAGTAGGTTTCCTTCTGTTACTTGGGAAAGAGACTGAGGGACCAGTTATGAAAATGCTGGAGATTGTGGAAAGGCCCATGAAGTAGATTTGTGTTTCATGGCCACTGAGGTCACCAGGCCTGTGCCAGATATGGTCAGCAAGTCCTGACTGGGTAACTGGCAACTAGAGTCTTATCCTGGGGTACTGCTCATCAGACATTTCCAGATAACTCTCCTTGAAAGGATGTGCCTGTAGCACACATCACTGCTGGGAGAACTGCCCCTTCTATCCCACCTTTGCCATTGTTCACCTTTCTGTGTAAAGCATGGTGCAAGAGGGACAGTGGAACCAAGTCCCAGCCTCAGTAATGTACTTGTTAAACCAGCCTTCTGCCTCTCACTGTAGCAGACTGAACTGCCACCATTTAGTCTTCATAAAGGGACATAAGGACAGGAGGAGGTCATTCTGCGCCTCAGTCTAGTATCACCATTCAACAAAATCAGTATGTGTTTTAACCCGATTTAGCCACCTTGATTCAGTAATTCAAACCTGGAAGCTCTATTGGACTCAGTATCCACAGACTTTTGGGGAAAAGATATCCATAACTTGTTACATGGAAAAGTGGCTCCTATTTCACAGCTAAATGGAATAGGCTCTAACTTTACAATTGACTCATCTAGTTCCGGACTGTCCCATCGGATGCAACAGTTACTCTGTATCTACCCTATTAAATCTCTATTATTTTAAACAGTTCAATTAGGTCACAGCTGAATCTGTAAACTCAAGAGAATGCAAGCTGTGCTGATAATTTAACACTTTAAGCCTTAATATCATTCTTCGGTAAACTTCCTTCACATCAAATACCCTGCCTGAGATGCAGTGTGAGAAACTGAACGCAATGCCAAGAGTTTAATCGCAGCACAAAGCAGTTATCTGAAAGAGGAGTTAGCTGGGGAGCACATGCAATCCTTCACCAGCTCTTGAAAATGGGGAACTGGTGCCCCAACAGATCATAATCTCCACTAGTTCTTTTACAGCCTTCATTATTTAACAGCCACATTCTTCTCCAGCTATTTTAATGAGTTCCCAAGACAGGTATTAATTCATTCTGCACTCAATTCACTTTAAGAATGACTGGGCTATAAGCACAAATAATGTGAACCCTAACATTCAGCTATGCCCTAATCCCCATCCAAGTCAGGATATGTGCAGTCACATCTTCCTCAGAAGACTTCATAATGTGTTAGTGTTGCCTATTCTATATTATCGGTCATGCCTCATGTGTTGGATGAGGGTCTTAGCTGGGCAAGTGAGTGAGCACCAGAAATAGATGCCTTTTTTGTGAATGGGCTAAAGTGTAAACTTGAGGGATGTTGGGAATTGTAGACTAACAAGGATGGGGCAAGACATTTCAGCTTCTGAGGCAAAGAATGAGAAAGAACAGATTTCACTCATTGAGTTGGGGTGAAGTAATTCAAATATTCAGACATAAAGGAGATATATGTTGAGATTTCAGGAAGGTACTTAAAATGAATCAATTCGTTATGGTTTTCACATAATAGAAGTGTTAGCTATAAGTGTAGATTTCAAATATTACTTTTCCCTAAGAATCTGGCTGTTTATTCTTGTTTCTTGTTACAGGATTCCAATCAGTTGTTGTCTCATGTGAATGATGAACCCTGCTCATGGAAAACAAAGCAGAAGACATTGCCAAAGTACAAGCAAATGGAGATTACTTCAGATAAATGCGAGGTGTTGCATTTTGGTGGGTCAAACCAGGGCAAGACTTATACAGTCAATGGGGAGTGTTACAGAATAAAGAGATCTAGGGGTACAAGTTCACAGCTCCTTGAAAGTGGAGTCACAGGTAGGCACAGCAGTGAAGAAGGCTTTCAACATCTTCGCTTTCAGACCATGTCAAAGCAATGAGTATAGGAGTTGGGACATCTTATTGCAGCTGTACAAGACGTTGGTGAGGCCACATTTGGAATACTGTGTGCAGTTCTGGTCACCCTACTCTAGAAAGGGTACTATTAAACTAGACAGAGTGCAGAAAAAATTTATTAGGAAGTTACCTAGACTGGAAGGTTTGAGTTATAAGAAGAGGTTGAATAGGCTGGGCCTTTTTTCCCTGGAGTTTAGGAGACTGAAAGGTAATCTTATAGAAGTCCATAAAATCTTGAGAGGCATTGATAAGGTAGATGGCCAGCAACTTTTCCCCATTGCAGGGCAGTCTAAAACTAGTGGGCATATGTTGAAGGTGAGGGGGGAGAGATACAAAAGAGTCCAGAGGGGCAATTGTTTTCCAACCAGAGGGTGCTGAGTATCTGGAACAGGCTGCTAAAGGTAGTGGTGGAAATGGGTACAATTTCATAATTTAAGAACTATTTAAACAGTTACATGGCATGGATATGGAGGCCTATGGGCCGAGCACAAGCAAATGGGATTAGTTTAATTAGTGAAAACTGGACAGAATGTGTAAGTTGGGCCAATGGCCTGTCTCCATTTTGTCAATCGCTATGATTCTATTTGCTCAAGGTCTGAAGATTAGAAAGTAACCCTGAATATGTAGCACAGAAACTGTGATGCAAGCACACAACAGAACAATAAATTGTGATGAACAATATAAGGAAAACGATGGCAGGTTGGCTCTGCCTATGTTTCCATCCCTTGGCTTACTGAAGACGGATGTGTTCTTGAAAAAAAAGCATTAATGATGGGTTTTCTTTTAAGTTTTTCGAAGTAGGGATAAATGTTTATTAGTCAATGTCTGAAATATATTCTTAACTGATTTAAAAGATGGTGCTCGTAAAAGAGCTAGCATGCACTTAGGTCTTGAAAGTCCAACCGTTAGCTATCACATTTGCTTCTTTTGAAATGTAGCCTTGAAATGATGCAACCAATGAGCCTTTTTTGGCTGTCTGAAAGGAAATAGGTTTTGGAGGTTACTGAAAGATGAATTTACTGTAGTTTACTGCCTGCAGTAGCAGTTTCCTTTATTCTGGTCAGGGCGCAGTCGAACCTCTGTAAAGGAAAGCCTGGTTTAGATCTTCAAACAGATACATAAAAGCCAGTCCTCATTCTCTACCTTCTGATGGATCTCAGCAGGCTCTGGTCGTCTGTTGGACTGGGATTTTCTTTATGTTCAGTTGTATGGTCCAAAACTGTGCCCTGTTAAATGCCTCTTTCACAGAAATCTGGTTTCTGCCAGAAAAGGGAGACCCAGAGAACTGCGGATGCTGTACATCAGAAATTGCTGGAAAAAAATTCAGCACATCTGGGGCAGCAACTGTGGAAATGAAGCAGAGTTAACATTTAGAGTCCAGTGACTCTTCATCAGAACTGTTAGCCGCTAAGAAAAAGGACTTACATCAGTAGCAAGGAAAATGCGTAAATCTATCAAAAAGATGGGATGAACAGACACTGGTTAATATTAAACTGATTGTCAGTCAGCATGGATATGTCAATGGGAAATCATTTTTAATGGACCAATTCGAGCCTTTTTGAAAATGTTACTTACAAAATTGATAATGGAAAGCTCATGGATGTCATATACTTAGATCAGAGGGCGTTTGATTAAGTCGCTCACAGTAGGCTGGTTAGAAAAATTAAAATACATAGAATAGGAGGTAAAGTACTGGCATGGATTAATGATTGGCCAACAGACAAAAACCACTAAGAATAAATGGGTCATTTTCATGTTATCAACTTGTGACTAGTGGGGTACTGCAAGAATCAGTATTTGGGCCCCAGTTGTTCACAGCAAGATATCAATGATATGGTCTGTATTCTCTAGAATTATGAAGAATGACAGATGATCTAATTGAAACTTACAAAATATTTAAGAGATAAACATGGTAGACGCAGGTAAGATGTTTCTCCTAGCTAGGGAGTCTTGAACCAGGGGACGTAATTTAAAATTAAGCAGGATTTTAATTTTAAAATGTTTTTCATGAGAGGATTGTGCAACTTTGGAATTAACTATGGCAGAGGGTTATTGGAGCTCAGTCTGTAACGTAGAAAATGTTCAATTTCTGATAACAAATGCCTGTACAGGATTATTGGGAATAGGGTTGGTATTGAATGTAAGCGTATTTGACAGTGTATATGCCAATATATGTCTCTGTGTGTTTATTTGTTACAGTATATGTCAGTGTACATGTGTCTCTGTGTGTGTATTTGATGGTACATATGTCTGTGTATGTATGTCTGTGTGTGTGTATTTGGTGGTGTATATGTCAGTGTATGTTTGTCTCTGTGTATTTGGTGGTGTATATGTTCATTTATGTCCCTATGTGTATTATTTTTGTTGACATCAGTGTATATATGTCTGTGTGCAAGTTGATGTGTACATCTATTTGTGTATCAGTGTCTGTTTCAAGTTAAACCTTGTGTCAATCAGTGTCAATGTGTTTGTGTTTGTCTATACCAGTCAGTCTGTGTTGGTAAGTATCTATCTGCATTTCTCTGTGTGCTTATTTATAGATATGAATATATCTGTGACTCTTGTTAAACATTGCAAATGTACTATTCAATTGTGGATTCAAATTCAGGTCTAAAGGAGGCTTTAAGTTTCATTCCACAGAACTGAAACCTTCTTTTCATTATGTCAAAGCTGAGAAATGTCAGAAGAAGGACTTTCAAAATTAGAGGCTACGAACAAACAATTGTAATTTATTATCTTTACAGTGTTACAGAATGGCCTTCATGTTCACCAACATAACAACAGAGCCTTCAGTTCAAAGTTACTCATTATGTTTGAAATCCTTTGGGATATGCTGAGAGATGTGATAAGGCACAATATAAACGTGAGTTTTCTCTCTGTTACTGATATTCTCCGCACCCTGGTATTTGTCAAGGAGCTGCAATGAAAGAGAACATTCAGCTAATCACTGGCCCTCCTCCTACGTATTTTCAACCACATTCTTTCCTATTGAGCCAACCCTTTTCTTTTGGGTATCTACATTGTGCAGTGAGTACTGGGAGGATGATATCACCATTTCAGACTTGCGCCCTGCAGCTGTTACAGAAGAAATCCCTCTTGTCAAAAAAAATGGATTAAATAAGCCAATAACCGATTAACACCTGCTTTTGCATTCGTCTTCACTGCTCTCCAATTGCCAGCAGCTTATAGTGGGTCGGCCACATTTTGAGATGTTTCATCACATGACCAATCTCCAAATGCTTCCCCCCCCCCCCCACTGCTCCCCCAACCCATGTTCCCAACTTTTGTTATCTAACAATCATGCCTTGCAGCAATAATGGCGGCTACAATACCCAAAATCCCCTAGGTACTAGAAAGTGGTCTACTCATCGGGTTTTGCCACAACACACGTGACTCAGAGCCACAGTGCATTCGTGGTTACATTACAGCCCAGCTCCTTGTTGTGGACCCAGATAGAACCAAACAGGAGAAGAACATGCCCTTGTGACTTTTCAACGGGATTGCCATAAGGATTTGCCATTTCAATCCCCAAGATACTTGGCTGCTTTTGCAAACTAAATTCTTGTTTTTCATTTTTTTGTTCACTTGTGGGGCTGACTAGGCCAGTATTTATTGCCCATCCCTAGTTGCCCCTGAGAAGGCAGTGGTGAACTGCCTTCTTGAACCGCTGAAGTCCATGTGCTGTAGGTAGACTCACAATGGCGTTAGAGAGGGAATTTCAGAATTTTGGCCCAGGGACAGTGAAGGAACGGCAATGTATTTCCAAGTCAGGATGGTAAGTGGTTTGAAAGGGAATGTGTAGGTGATGGCTTTCCCATCAATCTGCTGCCATTGTCCTTCTAAATAGAAGTGGCTGTCAGTTTGCAAGGTGATGTCCAAGGATCTCTGGTCAATTTTTGCATCTTGTAGATAGTACACACTGCTGCTAGTGAGAGTCAGTAGTGGAGGGAGTGGATGCTTCTGGGTATGGTGCCAATCAAGCAGACTGCTTTATCCTGGATGGTATCAAGCTTCTTAAGTGCAATTAAAGCAGCCCCCATCCAGACAAGTGGGGAGTATTCCATCATACTCCTGACTTGTGCCTTTTAGAGGATGGACAGGCTTGAAGGAGTCAGGAAGTGAGTTACTTGCTGCAGTATTCCTAGCCTCTGACCTGTCCTTGTAACCATTATGTTTATGTGGCGAGTTCAGTTGAGTTTCTGGTCAATGGTATGTCCCCAGGACGTTGTGGGCAATAGACAGTTCCTACCACCTTGCCCAAATGATCACATATTCTGTGTAAGGTGAGACAAGCTCAGGCCCCAGCACGCAACCCAAGCATGCATGCCCCCTACTGCCCAGGCCCTGGGTGATTGCACCCTAATGTCCTAAGCTGTGACACATGGTTTCCCTCTATATTCTCCTACCACCTCCACATGCACATGCTCCATAGAGAGACACTGGCTGGTGACCAGGATGTTCACTTCGTCCCCAGGAAGCATGGAGGATAAATGCAGTGCCCTGATTAGTGCCAACTAACTCCTCACCATCCCAAAAGAGAGTTGGTAGATTCCTAACGTGGAAATTTCAGTGCTTTGCTATGCTCCCTGAGAAGCCTAATTAATTTTTAATATGATCACATTGGAACCAATGACATAGGAAGGGAAAAGGTTAAGATTCTGAAGGGAGATTACAGAGAGTTACAGGAATTTTAAAAGGAGGTCCTCGAGAGTAGTAAAATCTGCAGTGCTACAAGGTCGTGAGAGTAGTAGCAGGGGGATAAAGCAGATGGATGTGGGGAGCTGGTATATGGAAGAAGGATTCACATTTTTGGATTATTGGAATCTCTTTTGGGGTAGAAGTGACCTGTACAAGAAGGATGGATTGCACCTAAATTGGAAGGGGACTAATATACTGGCAGGGAGATTTGCCAGAACTGCTCGGGAGGATTTAAACTAATATGGTGGGGGGTCGGAGGGGGGGGTGGTGTGGAGGTGGGACCCAGGGAGATAGTGAGGAAAGAGATCAATCTGAGACTGGTACAGGTGAGAAAAGAAGCGGGTCAAACAGTCAGGGCAGGCAGGGACAAAATGAATCTGCATTTATTTCAATGCAAGGAGCCTAACAGGGAAGGCAGATGAACTCAGGGCATGGTTAGGAACATGGGACTGGGATATCATAGCAATTACAAAAACATGGCTCAGGGATGGACAGGACTGGCAGCTTAATGTTCCAGGATACAAATGCTACAGGAAGGATAGAAAGGGAGGCAAGAGAGGAGGGGGAGTGGCGTGTTTGATAAGGGATAGCATTACAGCTGTGCTGAGGGAGGATATTCCCGGAAATACATCCAGGGAAGTTACTTGGGTGGAACTGAGAAATAAGAAAGGGATGATCATCTTATTAGGATTGTATTATAGACCCCTGAGTAGTCAGAGGGAAATTGAGAAACAAACTTGAAAGGAGATCTCAGTTATCTGTAAGAATAATAGGGTTGTTATGGTAGGGAATTTTAACTTTCTAAACATAGACTGGGACTGCTATAGTGTTAAGGGTTTAGATGGAGAGGAATTTGTTAAGTGTGTACAAGAAAATTTTCTGATTAAATATGTGGATGTACTTATTAGAGAAGGTGCAAAACTTGACCTGCTCTTGGGAAATAAGGCAGGGCAGGTGACTGAGGTGTCAGTGGGGGAGCACTTTGGGCCAGCGACCATAATTCTATTAGTTTTTAAATAGTGATGGAAAAGGATAGACCAGACCTAAAAGTTGGAGTTCTAAATTGGAGAAAGGCCAATTTTGACAGTATTAGGCAAGAACTTTCAAAAGATGAATGGGGGCACATATTCGCAGGTAAAGGGATGGCTGGAAAATGGGAAGCCTTCAGAAATGAGATAACGAGAGTGCAGAGACAGTACATTTCTGTTAGGTTGAAAGGGAAGGCTGGTAGGTATAGGGAATGCTGGATGACTAAAGAAATTGATGGTTTGGTTAAGAAAAAGGAGGAAGCATATATCAGCTAAAGACAGGATAGATCAAGTGAATCCTCAGCAGATTATAAAGGAAGTAGGAGTATACTTAAGAAGGAAATCAGGAGGGCAAAACTGGGACATGAGATACCTTTGGCAAACAGAGTTAAGGAGAATCCAAAAGGTTTTTGCAAATACATTAAGGACAAAAGGGTAAAGATCAGGAGAATCCTGGCCTCCTTGGCCTCCTCTACATTGGGGAGACAGGCCGCCTACTTGCGAAATGTTTCAGAGAACACCTCTGGGACACCCGTACCAACCAACCCAACCACCCCATGACTGAACACTTTAACTCCCCCTCCCACTCTGCCAAGGACATGCAGGTGCTTGGCCTCCTCCATCGCCAGACCATGGCAACATGACTCCTGGAGGAAGAGCGCTTCATCTTCCGCCTCGGAACCCTCCAACCACAAGGGATAATGCAGATTTCTCCAGCGTCCTCATTTCCCCTCCCCCCACCTTATCTCAGTCCCAACCCTCGGACTCAGCACCGCCTTCTTGACTTGCAATCTTCTTCCCGACCTCTCCGCTCTCCCCCCCCCCCCCACCGGCCTATCACCCTCACCTTAACCTCCTTCCACCTATCGCATTCCCAACGCCCCTCCCGCAAGTCCCTCCTCCCTACCTTTTATCTTAGCCTGCTTGGCACACCTTCCTCATTCCTGAAGAAGGGCTTATGCCAGAAACGTCGATTCTCCTGCTCCTTGGATGCTGCCTGACCTGTAGCGCTTTTCCAGCAACACATTTTCAGCTCTGATCTCCAGCATCTGCAGTCCTCACTTTCTCCCCGCTCAAAGATCAGCAAGGAGACTTGACAAGATGGCGGCGATTCAGTAGAACTGCTGTGGACAGCTATGCCTAACAGCTAAGGCATACCAGTGTTTTTTGCCATCCTTGGCCAACTTATGTGGTGGAATTAATAGTTTAAAACCTCACAGAACACGTATTTGTTAACATTTGGGAGTGGGAAGGATGCCAAAGGGAAAAGGAGCAAGCAAACAGCAGCAGGGAGGACACTCCCCTGAAGCATCTACCCCACCAGAGACTGCAGCAGCAGCAGCCTCTCCTGAACCCCCCGGGAACCTGACAGACTGACAGGAATTGGCTGCGGCGATGGACAGACTTACCTTGAAAGTTGCGGCTGCGATTGAGGAATTCAGTGGGAAGATTAGTGCCCAGGTGCAACCTATTCCATCCATGCTGCAGAAGTACGAGCAGGAGATCCAGGGCCTCGGGGAGAGGCTGGAGGAGGTGGAGGGTCGAACTAAGGCCTCGGAAGCTGCGCTGGAGTTCTTATCCAGTCGGATCCAGGTGCTGGAGTGAGAGGTGCGGGCCTTGCGAGACCATATCGACGACCTCGAAAATCGAGGTTGGTGGATAAATCTCTGAATTGTCGGGCTCCCTGAAGATGAGGAAGGTGACCAGCCAGTCAGCTTCTTTGAAAACTGGTTGCCGAAGTTTTTGGGCCTTCACATGGAGTCCAGCAGGCTGCAGATTGAAAGGGCGTATCGGGTTACAGTGCACAGGTCAGGTCCAGTGCAGCACCCCGGCTCAGTCCTAGTGCACTTCCACTCATATAAGGACAAGCAAAAAGTCATAGAAGCTTCCAAATCCCTGGGAAAAGATCTGCAGGCGCTGCTGTACAAGGGGTCAAAAATTATGATTTTCCAGGATTTTTCAGCAGCTGTAATCCGAAAGAGGAAGTCCTTCAATGAAGTTAAAAAGAGGCTGAGAAACCTGAGCATCCAATACTCCATGAGATACCCCGCAGTACTCCGTTTCAGCCACGAGGATTCAGTTTATACATTTGACTCGGCGGATAAGGCTAAAAAATTTGTGGACACTTTAAAGTAGACGGATTGGCCTGAAGAATATGGTTAATGTCTGTTCTCTCTTCTATCTTTCCCCATGTTTTCCCTTCCTTTTTTTATTCCTATCTTTCTCCCTAATAATTTCCTTTTTGGAAAAGGGGGAAAAGACTTTGGAATAAGTTGTTCCTTTTTTTTAATTAATGTATTTTCTGATGGGAAATTTTGTGGATGTTCTTTGTTGTCTCTCCCCCTTTTTGTTTGTTCTGCTTCTCTTTTAATCACAGGTAGGGGTGACATGAAGTCAGGGATGGATGGAGTGCTCATCCTGACTTTGTCTTTTTTTCTGTTGATTTAAAGATCATCTCCTTGTTTTTTTTTCTGGCCTAAGGCTGGACACAGTCCAGGTTTGAAGGAGCTGTGAAGGAGGGGATGAGTAGGGTGAATGCCCCCTATGTGCAGGGGGAAGAGTCTTCCTTTCAATGTTCTATAATTGGTCTTCTTTGTAGTTTTTTTGGGAATAATAGTTGTTTATAGTTATGATAGAGTAGTTTTTGTATCTATAGTTTCTCGATTCTATGAGTCTTTATTTACTTATGCTTGGCACTTTTAAGCAGGGTTCTCCCACCGAGGGGTTGAAGGGTGCCTGAAAGGGGATATGGCTAAGTGTCTAGTTAAATGGTGCACCTGGAACATTAAGGGAAGTCATTCGCCTGTTAAAAGGAAAAAAGTGTTTTCTAGCCGTAAGAGGGAAAGGGTTGATATCGCTTTGTTGCAGGAAACCCATCTTGATGATGGGGAATACCTGAAATTACAACAGAGGGGTATGACTGAGTATTCTTTTCATCCTTTACTACTAAAAGTAGGGGAGTGGCGGTACTTATTCAGAAAAATCTTCCATTCACATTATTAGAGCAGGTGAAAGATGAGCAGGGACGGTTTGTGATACTTAAAGCCCTGATACATGAGGAGGAATATAGCATTTTAAACATCTACTGTCCTCCGGCGCATCCCCTCAAATTTTTGATTAGTGCTTTCTCTAAGTTGAGTGCTTTTGAAACACGGCACATTATCATGGGGGGGGGGGGGATTTTAATTGTCTTTTGGATCTGACATGGACAGAATGCTTTGTGGACCCCCAACTATTTCTTTGCAGGCTAAGCAGGTGGTTGACTTATGCGAGGAGTTGGGGCTGGTGGATATTTGGAGATGTCTTCACCCTACCGGCAGGGACTTCACCTTTTTAAAAAACCCACATAAATGTCACATGAGGATTGACCTCTTTCTGGCTCCCTCAGCCCTTCTGGATTTGATTATGGGTTGTAAAATTGGGAATATAGCTATCTCTGATCACGTGGCAGTATATTTGGAGGTTAAAGCTAAGAGTGAAGGGCTAGATCTGCGGCACTGGTGTTTGGACCCCTTTCTCCTTAAGGATTCCAAATTTGTGGAATACATTTTGAAGGAGTTTCAGGAATTCTTGACTATCAACTCAGGCATGGCTAGTTGTCCGTCCATGCTATGGGAGACTGCTAAGGCCTTTGCTAGTGGAGATTAGCTATTTCCTATTCGGCTAGTTGGAAACGACAGAAGGAGGAACAGCAGCATCTACTTGAGATGCGGTTGAAAGCCGCGGAGGCAGCACATTTTGAGTGGCCTTCGGTAACTAAGCTGGATCATGGACCTCCAGCCTGCCTTGAATTCAATACTGACACAAAGCCAAAAGAAAGAACTTGTTTTTGCTAGACAGAGGCTGTTCGAATATGGGGTTAGGCCATATTTAGCATACCTGACCAGGAAAAAGTGTGCTCCCAGTCCATTGTTGCAATCAGAGACAGTGCCGGGGTCCTTACATGTGATGCTAAAAAGATTAATGAGGCTTTTTGGAGATTTTACTCTGAATTGTATTGGTCTGAAGGTTGCGAAGACAGTGCTAAAATAGAGACCTTTTTTAAGAACCTGAACCTCCCAGGGGTAACCTTGGAACAGGCCTCTCTGCTTAATGCCCCCTTGACAGTTCAGGAAATACAGGAGGCAACTAAGCAACTTCAGAGTGGGAAAGCACCTGGCCCTGATGGTCTTCCGGGTGAGTTTTATAAGGAGTTTATAGGGATTCTGTCAGGGCTGATGTTGGAGATGTACAATCACTCCTATTTGCACGAATGCCTACCACCATCTTTGAGAGAAGCTAATATTTCCTTAATTTTTCTGAAGGGGAAGGTTCCTGAGGATTGTGCCTCATACAGGCCCACCTCTCTGTTAAATTCAGATTTCAAGATTCTGTCCAAGATCCTGGCACTGAGGTTGGAAAAGGTGTTGCCCCATATTATTAAAGTGGACAAGAGAGGCTTTATAAGGGGCCGTAAGTCCTCTAATTATATTAGAAGGTTGCTGAATGTGGTCTAAGTTTGTCAGCAATGATCGATTTAGGGGTTGGTGATTTCCTGAGATGTAGAGAAAGCATTTGACCGGGTAGAATGGCCGTATCTTTTTTATGTCTTAGAGCAGTTTGGGTTGGGTGGGGTCTTTGCTAGGTGGGTGGAGGTTTTATATCGCCACCCTCTGGCCGCGGTCATCACTAACGGGATGAAGTCTGGAATTTTAGGATTGGTAGGGGTAGTCAGCAAGGCTGTCCCGTCTCACCGTTGTTGTTTACGTTGGTGATAGAGCCGCTGGCAGAGGCTATTCGTCAGAATGTCCACATAACCGCTCTGGAAGTGGGATCAAGGGCACACAAGATTACATTGTATGCGGATGATGTCCTTCTGTTTTTATCGAACCCGATGACCTCCGTACCCCATTTGATACAATGTATCAATTCATTTGGGGCTATTTCAGGATATAAGATTAACTTTGTAAAATCGGAGGCTATGTCTTTGGGGAACCTTAAGGATGTGCCAGAAGTTGAAGGTGGCTCTAAGTTCCCTCTTAAGTGGTCACGGGCAGGGTTCCTGTACCTAGGCATTTTTATTACCCACAAGTTTGATCTGTTATTTCAGACTAACCTTGCTCACTTGCTGGACAATATTAGGCGAGATCTCCAGAGATGGGCAAAATATCTCTCATTAAGATGAATGTTCTTCTTCATTTGCTTTATCACATGCGTATGCTCCCTATAATGTTTCCCAGGTCAACACTGCGGAAGCTTATAGGGTGGTTTGGTTCCTTTGTCTGGCATCGTGGGCGGCCCCTCATCAAACTTACTAAATTGTAGTTGCCTCAGGGAGGGGGAGGAGTTGATTTCCCAGATATCAGAAGGTATCAATTGAGTTCCCTGCTGTCCTTTGTCTGCGATTGGGTAGGTAACGATCCAAACTCAATATGGCTGGATATTGAGGCCTCCCAGGCAAAGTGCCCTCTTATTAACCTGTTGTTCATGGATAAGTTGAGGACAGTTATGGACCATTGCCGGAACCCCATTGTCATTGGAACAGTCAAGGCATGGAGGGCGATGTGTCAGAGTGAGGGTTGTTTATCCAAGACTTTGCCACTTACACCTACAGTTGGCATGCCAGGGATCCGACCAGGGATGATGGACTCAGGGTCCAAACTATGGGCAGAGAGAGGAGTTTCTAGCTTTGGAGACTTGTTTGAGGGGGAGGTTATGATGTCTTTTGAGCAGCTGAGCCGCAAATACGGGTTGCCCAGCAGAGATCGTTTTTATTTTTTTCAGGTTAGGGATTTCATCCAGAAGAAGACTACGCTTCTCACTAAGCCCTATCAGCCTGATACAGAGAGGTTGTTGCTACATTCCACAAGCACCCTTTCGGTTAGTGCCCTCTATCGCCTGCTGGGTGGCAGGGCCTGCCAGGATATTAACCGGTTATGTGATGTCTGGGAGCAAGAGCTAGGCATGGAGATCTCTTCTGAAACTTGTGGGAAAACTTGTGGGAGAATACTCGAAAGATCTACGCAGTTAAAAGTTCTGCACAGGGTTCATCTGGCACCAGACCGTCTGGCGAAGTTTAAAGAAGGGGCATCTTCAGTGTGCCACAAATGTAAAATAAGTGTATGTTCTTTTACCCATTGCTCCTGGACATGCCACAGGCTCCGTGTTTATTGGAGCGTCGTGGCGGGAGAGATAGGGAGGGGATAGAGGACTGAAGTCAAAGTAGACCCGATATCTCTCGTCTTAGGTCTACCGAACTTATCATCTTTAGACAGGCATGGGAAGAAATTATTTAATATTCTTGCATACTGTGCTCGGAAGAATATTCTGATGAATTGAGTGTCTGAGAACCCGCCGGGCTTGCTGGGATGGCAGAAATTAATTATGGAGCACATTCCCTTGGACTTATTTACAAACATGATGCACCACACAACTGACCATTTCTATAAGACATGGCAGCTCTACTTGAGTTATTTGGAAACAGATTTGTCAGTTGTCTTAACTAGGGCATTTGTTTAGCCAGGATGTTTAGGGTTTTCAAGCCCTGGCCCTGGAGAGAGTCTCCTGAGTTAATGCCAGTATATATACAATGCTCCCGTTCCTCTGTTTGGGAGCTTTGCGCCGAGCATAGCTGTTCTGTAGTCTTTTTTTTTGGGTTTTTTTTGGTGTTGCTTTGCAAAGTGTTAGGGTTTGTTTTGTACTAGAGGGTAGGTTAACAGTTAGGAGACAGTAGTTACATTGTTTTTGTGTTTGTTTTTTTATTATTATAATGATATTTGTTATTAATTGTATTTTTCAATCATTTTATATGATTGTGAAGTTAAAAATAATTTGCTAATAAATATATTTACAAAAAAAAGATCAGCAAGGCAGCCTTTGTGTGGAGCTGCAAGATTTGGGGCAGATACTAAGCGAGTATTTTGCATCAGTATTTACTGTGGAAAAGGACATGGAAGATATAGAATGTAGGGAAATAGATGATGACGTCTTGAAAAATGTCCATATTACAGAGGAGGAAGTGCTGGAGGTCTTGAAACACATAGATGTGGATAAATCCCCAGGACCTGAACTCTGTGGGAAGCTAGGGAAGTGATTGCTGGGCCTCTTGTTGAGATATTTGTATCATCGATAGTCACAGGTGAGGTGCCGGAAGACTGGAGGTTGGCTAACGTGGTGCTACTGTTTAAGAAGGGTGGTAAGGACAAGCCAGGGAACTATAGACCAGTGAGCTTGACGTCGGCAAGTTGTTGGAGGTAGTCCTGAGGGACAGGATGTACACGTATTTGGAAAGGCAAGGACTGATTAGGGATAGTCAACATGGGTTTGTGCGTGGGAAATCATGTCTCACAAACTATTGAGTTTCTGAAGAAGTAACAGAGGATTGATGAGGGCAGAATGGTAAATGTGATCTATATGGACTTCAGTAAGGTGTTTGACAAGGTTCCCCATGGGAGACTGGTTAGCAAGATTAGACCTCATGGAATACAGGGAGAACCAGCCATTTGGATACAGAACTGGCTCAAAGGTAGAAGACAGAAGGTGATGATGGAGGGTTGTTTTTCAGACTGGAAAAACAACACTCAGTGGAGTGCCACAAGGATTGGTGCTGAGTCCATTAACTTTTCATCATTTATACAAATGATTTGGATGCGAGCATAAAAATTATAGTTAGTAAGTTTGCAGATGACACCAAAATTGGAGATGTAGTGGACAACGAAGAAGGTTACCTCAGGTTACAACAGGATCTTGATCAGATGGACCAATGGGCTGAGAAGTGGCAGGTGGAGTTTCCTTTAGAGAAATCTGAGGTGCTGCATTTTGCGAAGGCAAATCTTAGCAGGACTTATACACTTAATGGTAAGGTCCTAAGGAGTGTTGCTGAACAAAGAGACCTTGGAGTGCAGGTTCATAGCTCTTTGAAAGTAGAGTCACAGTTAGATAGAATAGTGAAGAAGGCAATGTTAGGGGGGTTATGTTGCGACTGTACAGGACATTGATTAGGCCGAAGTTGGAATATTGCATGCAATTCTGGTTTCCTTCCTATCGGAAGGATGTTTTGAAACTTGAAAGGGTTCAGAAAAGATTAACAAGGATGTTGCCAGGGTTGGAGGATTTGAGCTACAGGGAGAGGCTGAACAGGCTGGGGCTGTTTCCTCAGGAGCGTCGGAGGCTGAGAGGTGGCCATATAGAGTTTTATAAAATCATGAGGAACATAGATAGGATAGGTAGACAAGGTCTTTTCCCTGGGGTGGGGAAGTCCAGAACTAGAGGGCATAGGTTTAGGGTGAGAGGGGAAAGATATAAAAGAGACCTGAGGGGCAACCTTTTCACACAGAGGGTGGTACGTCTATGGAATGAGCTGCCAGAGGAAGTGGTGAAGGCGAGAACAATTGCAACATTTAAAATGCATTGAGATGGGTATATGAATAGGAAGGGCTTGGAGTGATATGGGTTGGATGCTGGCAGGTGGGACTAGATTGGGTTGGGATAGCTGGTTGCCATAGACAAGTTGGACTGGGGAGTCTGTTTCCATTCTGTATATCTCTATGACTCTGTATTTAAACTTCCATTGATTTAACTGAATTCCACAACAACATTTTGTGTTTTAAGACTGCTACTGTAACAAACTAATGAAATGCATGATTGACAAAAACAAGAGTTTTCTAAGCTGTGAGAGGAGTCACAAGACAGGATTTTGTCATTGTTTCAGAAGTACTGGTGGCTGACATGTCGATTGGACTGATTCCTGACAGAAATGTTGCCCCTTTAAAAAGGTAATTTTTTTTCAACAGAGGGTATGGCATCATTGACCACTCACTGAGGCCTGATCCCTGCTGTGTGAAAAAGTAATAATCTGCTCACTTTTTCATTAACAGCCCCATGAAGGAGCTGGGAGGAAGGTAATGTAGAGTGAAGGGGGAATGGGAAGATGGTTGATGAAGGGATAAGGATGTTGGAGGAGGGGAGGTCACTCAATAGTTACCACCATCTCCTCCATCCCTTCAGAGTCATTTTCTATGAGATCCAGTTGGCTGACCTTGTTACATTCATTACATCCCTTCCTCTCTTAGCCCAGGGTGTTTTAGCACTGTGTCAGATTCCTCCAATTCAGAATCCGGCATGGGAGGTGTGTAGCAAATTTGGAGCTCACCTCTTGCACCAGTTGCTCTTCGGAAGATTTTGCCTTCTTTCAGAGACAGAAGTGTTGAGGCAGCTGCTCCCATCATGCCCATCTCTGATTCAGAGAACTTGACAATGTTTGGTGGAGAGGGTGAATCAACAGGATTTCTGAAGGCTCTGAGAGGCAGGGAATGTTTGGTCCCGGAATTTGCCAAATTCATATGGTCATGTATTTGTTCATGTCCACTGCACATATTCCAACTTTACATGTCACTGGTCCTGACCTTACCTCAACATGCCTCTTAGCCATGGCTCCTACACCAAATTTCATTCCCAGCATCAAACTGTCTCTCTCCCTCTGGCAATGGCATTCCTGATGCCATTTCACCCCTCTCCCAGGCCTGAGCAGGTTAGACTTCAAAGTTTGTGAGAAGATTTGTAGCTCGGGTGCTCGTTGTTGTGGTTCTGTTCGCTGAGTTGGGAATTTGTGTTGCAGACATTTCATCCCCTGTCTGGGTGACATCCTCAGTGCTTGGGAGCCTCCTGTGAAGCGCTTCTGTGATCTTTCCTCCGGCATTTGTAGTGAATCTGCCGCTTCCAGTTGTCAGTTCCAGCTGTCCGCTGCCGTGGTCGGTATATTGGGTCCAGGTCGATGTGCTTATTGATTTAATCTGTGGATAAGTGCCATGCCTCTAGGAATTCCCTGGCTGTTCTCTGTTTGGCTTGTCCTATAATAGTAGTGTTGTCCCAGTCGAATCCACGTTGCTTGTCATCTGCGTGTGTGGCTACTAAGAATAGCTGGTCGTGTCGTTTCGTGGCTAGTTAGTGTTCATGGATGTGGATCATTAGCTGTCTTCTTGTTTGTCCTATGTAGTGTTTTGTGCAATCCTAGGACTAGCCACACTACCATACATCAAGAGCATTTCCGAACTGACAGCCAGACTACTGCAACCACTAGGACTCATAACAGCACACAAACCAACAGTTACTCTCAGACAACAACTCACCAGGACGAAGAACCCGATACCCAGCATGAGCAAAACCAATGTAGTGTACAAAATCCCATGCAAGGACTGCACAAAACATTACATAGGACAAACAGGAAGACAGCTAATGATCCACATCCATAACACCAACTAGCCACGAAACGACACGACCAGCTATCCTTAGTAGCCACACACGCAGATGACAAGCAACATGAATTCAACTGGGATAACACTACTATGATAGGGCAAGCCAAACAGAGAACAGCCAGGGAATTCCTAGAGGCATGGCACTCATCCACAGATCCAATCAATAAGCACATCGACCTGGACCCAATATACCGACCACTGTAGTGGACAGCTGGAACTGACAACCGGAAGCAGCAGATTCAAATCACTACAAATGCCGGAGGAAAGATCACAGAAGTGCTTCACAGGAGGCTCCCAAGCACTGAGGATGTCACCTAGACAGGGGATGAAATGTCTGCAACACAAATTCCCATCGGTGAGCAGAACCACAACAGGTTAGACTTAATCTGGTGCAGAATCTTCTGCCCATTAACAACTCTGCTGGGACTATCTCTGTAGTTGCTTGTGGGGTGATCCTATAATCAAATAAGATTCATGACAGCCTTGTATCTAGTGAGGCAGTAGGCTATTTCTTTAAGCCTTCTTTCAAAGTCTGGACTGTTCTTACTGCCAGGCCATTGGGTGATGTGTGTTATGGAGCTGTCCTTATATGTCAAATCCCATCTGACTGTAGGAAGTAGCAAATTCCCTGCAATGGCCTGTTATCTGTGACCAGCACCCCGGGGACTCCATGTGTCACAAAAGAATCATAGAT
Source organism: Hemiscyllium ocellatum (assembly GCF_020745735.1). NCBI lineage: Eukaryota > Metazoa > Chordata > Chondrichthyes > Orectolobiformes > Hemiscylliidae > Hemiscyllium > Hemiscyllium ocellatum. The sequence goes on from NC_083414.1 coordinate 66,544,402, forward strand.
TCCCTACACTGTGGAAGCAGGCTGTTTGACCCACCAAGCCATACTGACCATTCGAACGCCAACCTGTGTAGACCTGCCCCCTACCCTATAATCTGCATTTCCCATGGCTAATCCGCCTAGACACTTTGGGCAATTTAGCATGGCCAATCCATCTAGCTTGCAAGTCTTTGGACTGTGGAAGGAAACCGGAGCACCTGGAGGAAACCCACACAGACAGAGGGAGAATGTGCAAACTCCACACAGACAGTCACCCGAGACGGGAATCGAACACAATTCTCTAGCACTGTTCCCTAACTGCTGAGCTATTGTGTTGCGTTGTGCACAATTTTTTCTATATGTCGCTCCCGTGTTTGACAAATGGATTTTACGCACGTCTAATAACTTTGAGTGGGTGTCCACAATGACTAAAAACATTGACAAAAATCACAAAACACCAGGTTATATTCCAAAGGGTTTATTTGGAAATTCAAGCTTTCGGAGCACTGCTCCTTCGTCAGGTAACTGGTGGGGCAAGATCATCGGACACAGAATTGGACTTGAAAGAAGTTCTGGGATTTACATATTAATCACTCGAAACCTCCATCCCTGTTAAGACTTAACATTAATCTAGGTTTATTCAATACTTTGCATCAATTATCTGACACTTTGACCTTTTACTACAAATTCTGTGTCCTATGATCCTGCCCCACTCGCTACCTAGTGAAGGAGCAGCGCTCCGAAAGCTCGTCCTCCCAATTAAACCTGTTGGACTATGACCTGGTGTTGTGTGATTTTTACCTTTCTCCACCCCAGTCCAACACTGGCACCACCACATCATAGAAACATTGAAAGTACCATGAAAGTACCTGCTTATAAACTGATATCAAGATTTACCTGACCGTTGCCATGGGTGTGGGGGAACCTTTGGTGGAATCCTTGTTGGCACTCTGGGATGCCCCACCAATGCAGCTAGTCGGCATCCAAGCCTGGCCCTCAGACGTAACGTCTCGCCAATATCTTTCATTTTGGAGACCCCTGGTTGGCCCTGGTGGAGTTCAGCCAATATTTGATGCCGACCTTTCCTTTTGGGACAATCATTCTTGCTCCCCAGAGTAGTACGCTGTCCTCTACCATGAGCTGATCTCTCTGGGACCAGAAAAGTTTCAATTCCAAATGCAATAGCCCTTTGGATTCCCCCACTAAAAGCAGATATTTCAGTTCAGCAAGGATGGGATCTTTCGTATCTAAAGTCTGATATTGTCCACTGTGACTGGGAGCGTGTCCATAAAATTCAATGTCATGGTTGATTCTTCCATTGGTGGTACCGCCAGTGGTATATCTGGTAATGGGAGGCAGCTGAATGCATCCGTATTCACTCCACGACCTCCCAAATGGTGTTCTACAAGCATTTAGTAGCTTGCTGAATGCAGCCCATGGGTGGCACTGTCTTGTCCTCTTTAAGCAGACCAAGTAGAGGTTTGAGGTCCATAATTATCTTTGATTTTTGCTCATAAAGGTATCGGTGGAACTTTCCTTCTCCAAATATCACACTCAATTCTTCTTTTTCTATCTGAGTGTACTTGTGCTCTATATTAATCAAAGTCCTGGATGTATGCACTATTGGGCGTTCCTCTCCATTGGACCACCTATGAGCTAATATTATCCTGATGCAGTACGGGGCGGCATTGCATCTCTACCAGATTTTTCTTGAATCAAAGTGTGCCAATACCTTAGTGGGTGATAGTTGTGTCTTTACTTCACTGAAAGCTGGGGCTTGGCTATGCGACCATTTCCAAGGCTGACCCTTATTTAGGAGTTGTTACAATGGTGCCAGGATGGGGGCCATGTTATGTATGAAATTTTGGTAATAATTCACCAGCCCAAGGAAAGACCTAAACTCTGGCACTGACATGAAAGCCAGGGCAGATTTGATTGCCCTCATTTTATAATCCAACAGGTGTAACCCAGTCTTGTTGACTCTGCAGCCAATGAAGGTCACTGGCACATTTTTCCCTTCACATGCATACACCCACCTTGGGAAAATGCCTTAGGGACATATCCAAGTTCTTCAAATGTTCCTTACTAGTTTTCCCTGTTATCAAAATGTCATCAGGTAAATGGTGACTTGGGATAGACCTTGCAAAAAGTTTTCCATCTGAAAAATTGAACAGGCTGATGATACTCCAAATAGCAGTCTCATACATTTGTACAAACCCTTTTGGGTATTAATTGTAGCATATTTCTAGGAATCCTCATCTAACTGCATTTGCAAGTAGACATGGCTCATGACCAGCTTTGTGATGGACAGCCCTCTTGCCAGCTTTGCGTTCAAACCCTCTGCCCAAGGGATTTGACCTTTATCCAACTGCAAAAAAACAGTTTACTGTTTGTTTAAAATCCCTATGAACGCAAACCGACTCATCAAATTTCAACTGTAAACAACAAATGCTGGAGATCACAGCAGGTCACGTGGCATCCATAGAGAGAGAGAGCAAGCTAATGTTTCAAGTCTAGATGACCCTTCATCCAAGCTGGTGTGGAAGGGGCAGCATCTATGCTATGATTTGTTGGGTGGGGGGGGTGAATCTTGGGGTTCTGGTGATGAAAAGATGATGATAGTTCAAATTAAGTGATCGGAATGTGAGAATGGTAGAACAATAGGGCACCTCCTGCTAGACTAGAAAGGATAGTAAGTGGGATGAAGGGAGGAGAGGACATGATAGCAAGTCAAAAGAAAGGGAAGAAATGTTCAGAATTTAAAAGTGTTGAACTCAATATGAAGTCCAGAAAGCTGTAAAGTGCCTGGTCTGAAGATGAAATATTGTTTCTCCAGTTTGTGCTGGGATTTAAAAGAGCACTGCAGCATGCTGAAGACAGACATGTGAACAGGATGCTGTGTTAAAAAGACTTGCTATGAGAAAGTCAGATCATGCTTGCGCACAGAGCAGATGTGTTTGGTTTCTCCAATGTAGACTAGGCCACATTGGGTGCAGTGAATACAATACACAGGATTGGAGGAGGTACAGGTGAGATGCTGCTTCACCTTGAAAGACTGTTTAGGCCCTTTGGGTGGTGGTGAAGGGGCAGGTGTTGCCCCTTCTGTAGTTACACTGGAAGGTGCTGTGGGAAGGGGGCAAGGGTGACATTGGTGGTTGAGGAATGGACTAGGGTGTCCCAGAGGGAATGATCCCTGTGAAATGCAGGGGAGTGAGAGGAAGATATGTTTGGTGGTGGCGTTTTGCTGGAGTTGTCTGAAATGGCGGAGAATAATCCTTTGAATGCGGAGGCTAATGGGATGAAAAGTGAAGTCAAGAGGAACCTGATCACACTGTTGTGAGTGATGGGAAGGGGCAAGGGTGGAAGCACAGGTCATACGGTGGATGTGGTTCACCGTATGTCAACCACAGTGGGTGGGAAGCCATAGGCATGGAAGAAGGAAACCAAGTCAACAGCATTGATTTGGAAGCTGGCATCATCCAAACAGATGCAATGTAGGCAAAGGAACTGGGCAAATGGGATGGAGTCCTTGCAGGAGGTTGGGAGTGCCAAGCTGTAGTGAACATAGCTATGGGAGCCAGTGATTAGACTAGATTAGATTCTCTACAGCCCATCCAGTCACACTAACCCTCTGAAAGTAACTCACCCAGATACGTTTCACTCTGACTAATGCACTTAACTCTATGGGCAATTTAGCACGGCCAATTCACCCGACCCACACATCTTTGGGCTGTGGGAGGAAACTGGAGCACCATGAGGAAACCCACGCAGACACGGGGAGAATGTGCAAACTCCACACAGACAGTCACCTGAGGCTGGAATCGAACTTGGGAGCCTGGTACTGTGAGGCAGCACTGCTAACTGCTGAGCCACCATGCCACCCTACTGGCTGGCAGTGGACAGTTTATTCCCCGACTTGGAGACTGAGAGGTCAAGCAGAGAAAGGGAAGTGTCGGAAATGGACGATGTGAAAGTTACAGGGGTTGGAAATTGGAGGCAAAATGAATGAAGTTTTTAAGGTTCAGATGACAGCATAAAGTAGTATCATGGGCTGATACAGTGTAACAAGTAGGTTAGACCCAGGAAACCCAGAGGATGTCATCTATCTAGACTTCCAAAAGGCCCTTGATAAGGTGCCTCATGGGAGGCCGATGAGTAAGGTGAGGGTCCATGTGTTCAAGGTGAGCTACTGGCATGGATTGGGGGATTGGCTGTCTGACAGAAGGCAGAGAGTTGGGATAAAAGGTTCTTTTTTGGAATGGCAGCTGGTGACACATGGGGTCCTGCAGGGTTCAGTGTTGGGGCCACAGCTGTTCACTTTATGTATTAATGATCTGGATGAATGGACAGGGGGCATTCTGGTAAAGTTTGCCGATGATACAAAGTTAGGTGGACAGGCAGGTGGCACTCAGGAGGTGGGGAGGATGCAGAAAGATTTAGACAGTTTGGGAGAGTGGTCCAGGAAATGGCTGATGAAATTCAACGTGAGCGAGTGCAAGGTCTTGCACTTTGGAAAAAAGAATACAGGCATGGACTATATTTTAAATGGTGAGAAAAGTCATAAAGCCAAAGTACAAAGGGATCTGGGAGTGCTAGTCCAGGATTCTCTAAAGGTTGATTTGCAGGTTGAGTCCGTGATTAAGAAAGCAAATGTAATGTTGTCACTTATATTGAGAGAGTTGGAATATAAAAACAGCGATGTGCTTCTGAGACTTTACAAAGCTATAGTTAGGCCTCATTTAGAATACTGGGTCCCAGGAAGGACATACTGGCACTGCAGCGTGTCCAGCGGAGATTCACACAGATGATCCCTGGAATGGTAGGCTTAACATATGATGATCAGCTGAGGATCCTGGGATTGTATTCATTAGAGTTTAGAAAGTTGAGGGGAGATCTAATAGAAACTTACAAGATAATACATGGCTCAGAAAGGGTGGACGTTGGGAAGTTGTTTCCGTTTGGTGAGGAGACTAGGACCCGTGGGCACAGCCTTCGAATTAGAGGAGGTCAATTTAGAACGGAAATAAGCAGTCATTTCTACAGCCAGAGAGTGTTGGCCCTATGGAATTCATTGCCATGGAGTGCAGTGAAGGTGGGATGTTGGGTGTCTTCAAGGCAGAGATTGATAAATCTTTGATCTTGCAAGGAATTAAGAGATACAGGGAGAGTGTGGGTCAGTGGACTTGAAACACCCATCAGCCATGATTGAATTGCGGAGTGGACTTGATGGGTCAAATGGCCTTGCTTCCACTCCTATGTCTTGTAGTATTATGGTCTTATGAGACGAAGCAAGTTCAGATCAACAAAGGAGGAAGACAGACCATGGTATGACCCTAGTAATTAACATTGAACAAGGCAGTCAGTATCAAGAGGAGAGCTGATGGTTTACAGGAAGTGACATCAGATCACGTAACATCCATGACTTAGAGTCATAGAGTCATAGAGATGTACAGCACGGAAACAGACCCTTCAGTCCAACTTGTCCATGCTGACCAGACAACCCTACCCAATCTAGTCCTACTTGCCAGTGCCCGGCTCATATCCCTCCAAACCCTTCCTATTCATATACCCATCCAAATGCCTTTTAAATGTTGTAAGTTGTACCAGCCTCCACCACTTCCTCTGGCAGCTCATTCCATACATGTACTACCCTCTGCATGAAAAAAAGTTGCCCCTTACGTCTCTTTTATATCTTTCCCCTCTCACCCTAAACCTATGCCCTTCAGTTCTGGACTGCCACGTTCTGGACTGTCTATTTACCCTATCCATGCCCCTCATGATTTTATAAACCTTTATACGGTCACCCCTCAGTCTCTGACATTCCAGGGAAAACAGCCTCAGGCTATTCAACCTCCCCCTACAGCTCAAATTGTCCAGCCCTGGCAACATCCTTGTAAATCTTTTCTGAACCCTTTCAAGTCTCAACATCTTTCCAATATGAAGGAGACCAGAATTGCACACAATATTCCAAAACTGGCTTAACCAATGTCCTGTGCAGCTGCAAAATGACCTCCCAACTCCTGTGCTCAATACTCTGACCAATAAAGGAAAGCATACCAAACGCCTTCTTCACTATCCTATCTACCTGTGTTTCTACTTTCAAGGAGCTATGAACCTGCACTGCAAGGTCTCTTTGTTCAGTAACACTCTCTAGGACCTTACCATTAGGTGTATAAGTCCTGCCCTGATATGCTTTCCCAAAATGCAGCACCTCACATTTATCTAAATTAAACTCCATCTGCCACTCCTCAGCCCATCTGATCAGGATCCCATTGGACTTACTCCAAGATAGAGGTAGAGCATCTCTCCCTGCTCTGTATAAAGTTAAAAATCACACAACACCAGGTTATAGTCCAACAGGCTTATTTGGAAGCACTTATCAGGACCTGATGAAGGAGCAGCGCTCCATAGACTAGTGTGCTTCCAAATAAACCTGTTGGACTATAACCTGGTGTTGTGTGATTTTTAACTTTGTACAGCCCAGTCCAACACCGGCATCTCCAAATCATGCTCTGTATAAGGAACAATACGCAGTTCTGGTTGCCAAGACCTGCTCCTTGTTCAACTCTAAGTACATGTATAACATGGTGACAGCAGTAAACCCCAAAATACTTTACTTGGAGCTACAGGAATGTCTTCTGGGGGGCCTGCTGCAGTTGGGGAAACTTAAATCCAAGTGAGAGCCACAGGCAGCCATGTTCTGAAGAGGAAGTGAATACAGAGCAACTGGGACATGCGTAGGGATGGGGTACAATGAAGAGTGCTGAAAGGTTGGATTTGGGAGAGCAGAATATCCATGATAGTAGAATAAGAAGGAGGCATGGGGAACAGGAGAGAGTAAATAGCAAGCAGCAAAATGAAGAATAAAAGCTCCAAGGTGAACACCAGGACTAAAGATCAATGGATTAAAATGCCGAATATAGAGATTCAACAGCACAATGATTCACAATGACAGGCAGAGCACTAGGTTAGATAAAGAATAAAGCTCACTCTACCCTTTGCTTTATTCATTCATGAGATGAGGCCATCGGCTGGGTAGCATTTATTACCCACAGGGTGGTTGAGAGTCAACCACATTGCTGTGGATCTGGAGTCATGTGTAGGCCAGACCAGGTAAGGCTGGCAGATTTCCGTCCCTAGAAGGGAACTAGATGGGCTTTTCCCAACAATTGGCAATGGATTTATAGTGGTCATTAGATCCTTAATTCCAGATATTTATTGAATTCAAATTCCACCATCTGCCATGGTGGGATTCAAACCCCAGTCCCCAGAATGTTATCTGGGTCTCTGGAGTAACAGTCCAGTGATAATACTGCTAGGCCATTGTCTCCTTTTAGCTGAGAGCAAAGTTCCATCTACATCCCCATTTAACACCCCCAGGACTGGACCAACACAGGGTTATATACGAAATAGAGCTCCCTCAACTCTTTTAAACTGAAAGTAAATGGATAATAAAGCTCCCTTGACACTGTTGCTATCAGAACATTCCCAAGGGACAGCACAGGATTAGATAAAGAGCAAAGCACCCTCTACACAGTTAAAGTAAAACTCTGTCAACACTGCTTCCATCAAACATCCCCAGGACAGATTCAGCAGGTTACTAAAGCTTCCTCTACTCTTTTCAATTTAAAATAAAGCTCTTTCTACTCTCTTATACTGAAAACAAACTCTTTCTTCTCTTTAAACTGAAAATAAGTTGCCCTCCACACTTTTAAAATGAAAGTAAAGCTCAATCGAACGTAATACTTTTTCAACACTGACCCAATCAAACTCTTCCAGGACAGGTACAACACGGGGTTAGATACAGTGTAAAGCTCCCTCTACTCTGTCTCTTATCAAACACTCCCAGGCAGGTACACCTCTGCCTCTAGGCACCTTATGGTGACTCAGTGAGAACCTGCCAAATAGTCCAACAGACAGAGCAGTTTTGTGCTTTAGGACCATTCCTGTTCGGTTTTGGACAAGACAGCAGGCGAGGATTAAACTAAACTGTGTCAGGAATGAATGAGGGATGGAACGTTAATGATGGGATATGTTGTCATTAGTTCATGAATGGAGCCAGTTTGGTTCTGTACTTTTTGAATTCCTGATGACTTATGATAATTGTAACCCTGTAATATTCCAAAATGGTCTCTGGAAGCGAAGCTGGTACTGGGTCTATTGAGCGGGCAGTGTGTGACCTCCCATCATCAAGCTTGGCAAGAAAGTGACACCCATCCCTTGTCTTATTGGGGTGAAGTATATGACTGGCCTGTTCCTCCACAGATGCTGCTCCCTTGGGGAATGTCTTACTCAGAGGCAAGATAACTGGCCATTCAGTTTGAGGCTTTGACTGAAATCTTTCTGTGTGAAATTGACCACCTCCTTTGCCTCCGTACAGCGGTGACTGCACTTTCAAAGTAATTCATTACACACGAATTGTTTCAGGTTGTGCAATAACACAGATGAAGTTTTATTTTGCTGTATATAGAACAGGAGGAAAAATAGGTTAAATAATATTCGGGAACCTCTTTCCTCATCATTGCTGGGGTTGGTCATGGTTGACTGAACCCGCTTATTTGCATTTTAATGCAACAAAGTCTTGAGGCACTTTTTTTCTGTTTAATTATTTTTCCGTTGTCAGTGTGAGTTTCTCAAAGTAAACATGACCATGTGTTACTGATGTTGGATTCAGTGTTTTAACTTGACTTTCCTTATGCACTGTGCTTCCAACTGAGGCCAATGCTGTACTCTACATCCTGCGCTCGCACACTCACTTATCCCAGCAAACTCTGCTACCTTCTCCCAATGGGCCCCTCTCAAGGTGGTTGAGCGTTGAAGGACTATTTGATTGCATCTTAAGACATCTTAAGGCAGATCAAGCTTGTTCCTGGTCAACACCCAAAGTCTCTTGGTGGGGTTGATGTGGAGGTGCCGATATTGGACTGGGGTGGACAAAGTCAGAAGTCACTTGACACCAGGCTATAGTCCAACAGGTTTATTTGAAATCACAAACATTTGGAGTACATCCCCTTAGTTGATGAAGTGAGAGAGAAGAGTCCACAGACATGGAAATTATAGGCAGAGAGGTCAAGGGCAGAGAGATCAAATGATCATACAACTGATGTGAGTGGTGTGTCAGATACTAAGTCTCAGCAGGTGATCAAGAGTGTCAGACGGTATGAGTAAAGTATCAACAGCTGAATAACAAGCAAAGCGATTACCTATAATCCGAATAAATGAGGTGGAGAGATAATTTAAAAATATTAAAAATAAGGTGTCGCTGGAGACAAACCAAATGACTGGAATAACACGATAGGTATAAGAGTTACATGCTAAGGGTCTAACCAAAGTAATAAGTAATCCAAAACTGTCCAAGCTAATTAAGGTAGAGAGATCATAACAATTTATCAAAGTGATGGTGTCAAATCAGGAAAGTAAGGGAGATTTGACAGATACAGAAGTGTGTTGGGGTCACACACAGCACGACATGAACCCAAGTTCATAGTTGAGGTCATCTTCATGGGTACAGAACTTTCTGCTTGGCGATATCTCAAAGACCGCCTTGGAGGACACTTACCCGAAATCAGAGGCTGAATGTCCCTAATCGCTCAAATGCTCTCCCAATGGGAGGGAACATCTCTGTCCAGCAAATGTTGAGCAGTGTCTATTTATCAGTCATCATAACGTCTGCATGGACTTGCTGAAATACCATGCCTCAGGGTGCAGTGTATGAGATAGACAATGTTGGCCGAGTCACATGAGTACCTGCCGTGTATGTGATGGGTGGTGTTCCCACGTGTAATGGTAGTATCCATGTCAATGTTCTGACATGTCTTGCAGTGGTTGCCATGGTAGGGTTGTGTGGGGTCGATATTGTCCTGAATTCTGGGTAGTTTGCTGCGAGCAATGGTCTGTTCAAGGTTTGGCAGTTGTTTGAAGGCAAGATGTGGAGGCCTAGGAGTAGTCATAGAGATGTACAGCATGGAAACAGACCCTTCGGTCCAACCGACCAGATATCCCAACCCAATCTAGTCCCACCTGCCAGCACCTGGCCCATATCCCTCCAAACCCTTCCTATTCATATACCCATCCAAATGCCTTTTAAATGTTGCAATTGTACCAACCTCCACCACTTCCTCTGGCAGCTCATTCCATACATGTACCACCCTCTGCATGAAAAAGTTGCCCATTAGCTCCCTTTTACATCTTTCCCCTCTCACCCTAAACTCTAGTTCAGGACTCCCCCACCCCAGGGAAAAGCCTTTGTCTATTTATCCAATCCATGCCCCTCATAATTTTGTAGACCTCTATAAGGTCACCCCTCAGCCTCCAACAGCACCGGCCTGTTCAGTCTCTCCCTATAGCTCAAATCCTTCAACCCTGGCAACAACCTTGTAAATCTTTTCTGAATCCTTTCAAGTTTCACAACATCTTTCCGATAGGAAGGAGACCAAAATTGCACGCAATATTCCAAAAATGGCCTAACTAATGTCCTGTACAGCCGCAACATGACCTCCAAACTTCTGTACTCAATACTCTGACCAATAAAAAAACACACCAAATGCCTTCTTCACTATCCTATCTACCTGCGACTCCACTTTCAAGGAGCTATGAACCTGCACTCCAAGGTCTCTTTGTTCAGCAACACTCTCTAGGACCTTACCATTAAGTGTATAAGTCCTGCTAAGATTTGCTTTCACAAAATGCAGCACCTCACATTTATCTGAATTAAAACTCCATCTGTCACTTCTCGGCCCATTGGCCCATCTGATCAAGATCCTGTTGTAATCTGAGGTAACCTTCTTCGCTGTCCACTACACCTCCAATTTTGGTGTCATCTGCAAACTTACTAACTGTACCTCTTATAGAGTCATAGAGATGTACAGCATGGATACAGACCCTTCAGTCCAACCCATCCATGCCGACCAGATATTCCAACCCAATCTAGTCCCACCTGCCAGTACCCGGCCCATATCCCTCCAAATCCTTCCTATTCATATGCCCATCGAAATGCCTCTTGAATGTTGCAATTGTACCAGCCTCCACCACTTCCTCTGGCTGCTCATTCCATACACATACCACCCTCTGTGTGAAAATGCTGCCCCATAATCTCTTTTATAACTTTCCCCTCTCACCATAAACCTATGCCCTCTAGTTCTGGACTCCCGACCCCAGGGAAAAGACTTTGCCTATTTACCCTATCCATGCCCCTCATAATTTTGTAAACCTCTATAAGGTCACCCTTCAGCCTCTGATGCTGCAGGGAAAACAGCCCCAGACTCTCCCTATAGCTCAAATCCTCCAACCTTGGCAACAACCTCCTAAATCTTTTCTGAACAATTTCAAGTTTCACAACATTTTTCCAATAGGCAGGAGACCAGAATTGCACGCAAAATTCCAAAAATATCCTAACCAATGTCCCGTACAGCCGCAACATGACCTCCCAACTCCTGTACTCAATACTCTGACCAATAAAGGAAAACATACCAAATGCCTTTTTCACTATCCTATCTACCTGCGACTCCACTTTCAAGGAGCTATGAACCTGCACTCCAAGGTCTCTTTGTTCAGCAACACTCCCTAGGACCTTACCATTAAGTGTATACGTCCTGCTAAGATTTGCTTTCTCAAAATGCAGCACCTCGCATTTATCTGAATTAAAACGCCATCTGTCACTTCTCGGCCCATTGGCCCATCTGATCAAGATCCTGTTTAATCTGAGGTAACCCTCTTCGCTGTCCACTACAGACACCTCCAATTTTGGTGTCATCTGCAAACTTACTAACTATAATTCTTATGTAAATGACAAAAAGTAGTGGACCCAGCACTGACCCTTGTGGCACTCCACTGGTCACTGGCCTCCAGTCTGAAACACAACCCTTCACCACTACCCTCTGTCTTCTACCTTTGAAGTATGCTCGCATCCAAATAATTTATGTAAATGACAAAAAGTAGAGGACCCAGCACCAATCCTTATGGCACTCCACTTGTCACAGGTCTCCAGTCTGAAAAACAATCCTCCACCACCACCCTCTGTCTGCTACCTTTGAGCCAGTTCTGTATCCAAATGGCTAGTTCTCCCTTTATTCCGTGAGATCTAATCTTGGTAACCAATCTCCCATGGGGAACCTTGTTGAACGCCTTACTAATGTCCACATAGATCACATGAACTGCTCTGCCCTCATCAATCCTCTTTGTTACTTCTTCAAAAAAACTCAATCAAGTTTGTGAGACATGATTTCTCACACACAAAGCCATGTTGACTATCCCTAATCAGTCTTTGCCTTTCCAAATACATGTCCCTCAGGATTCCCTCCAACAATAACATGCCTACCACTGATGTCAGGCTCACTGGTATATAGTTCCTGAGCTTGTCCTTACTACCCTTCTTAAAGGGTCATGGTGAGATACCCATCATTGTCAGTGAGATGTTGAATCTGTGAAGATCGTGGCGTAGTCTCTTCGCTCTGGGGAAGTACTGGATGATGAAGGATACTCTATCAGTCGTATCCTATGTCTATATTCTAAGGAGGTCATTATGGTGTTTTGCTATGGCATGTAAGAACTGGCAATCGATGAATTGAGCATCCTACCCAGTTCTTATGAGGACATCCTTCAAAGTCTTTAGGTGTCTGTCATGTTCGTCCTCATCTGAGCAGATCTGGTGTATGCATAGGGCTTGTCCGTAGGTTATGGCTATTTTAATGAGTTTAGGGTGGAAGCTAGAGAAGTGTAGCATCATCAGGTTATTCATGGACTTGAGTTAGAGTAAGATACTGAGGTGAAAGTGAGGTCTGCAGATGCTGGAGATCAGAGCTGAAAATGTGTTGCTGGAAAAGCGCTGCAGGTCAGGCAGCATCCAAGGAACAGGAGATTCGACGTTTCGGGCATAAGCCCTTCTTCAGGAATCCTTGGATGCTGCCTGACCTGCTGCGCTTTTCCAGCAACACATTTTCAGCTAAGATAGTAAGGTGTTAGTCCTTGATGGAGGTGTGTGTGTGCAAGAATGAGGCTGATCCTGAAGAGTAGTCCATGGTAAGTTCGATGGTGGGATGAAACATGTTGACCTCATTATATAGTCACTTCAGTGATTCCTCGTCATGAGTTCAAAGGAAGAACATGTCTTCAATGTATCTGGTATATAGCATTGGTCAGAGGGCCCATTCAGCAAAAAAGTCTTGTTTGAACTTGTGCATGAAAATGTTGGCATATTGGAGTGCAGATTCCGTGTATCTGGATGAAGAACTGGTTGTCAAAGATGAAGACATTGCGGTTGAGGATGAAACGATGAGTTGTAGGACAATGCTTGGAGATTGGCAGTTGTTGGTGTTGAATACTGAAGCTGTCACAGCGATGCTGCCATTGTGGGGAATGCTAGTGTAGTGTGCCAAAATGTCCTTTGTGACGAGAAATATTCTTGGTTCAACTGGTCTGTGGGTGTTAAGTTTCTGTAAGAAATCTGTAGTGTCGCAACAGAACCTGGGAGTCCAATGTACAATGGGTTTCAAGAGGCCCTCAACATAGCCAGAGAGGTTCTCACATGGGGTCCCATTGCCTGATGCAATGGGATGTCCAGGTGTTTTGGATTTGTGAATGTTTAGAAGACAGTAGAAGTCTCATGCGAGAAATACACGTGATATAGTGTATAGGATACTCTGAAGGTCTGGATCAAAGGGCTTGATCAGTCTGTTGAGTTGACGGGTGTGGTCTTCGGTCAGATTCGCAGGTGGTTCTCTCTTGTGTTCCTGGTTGTTCAGTTGTCAGTGTGCTTCTTTGCAGTAGTCCATTTTATTCTGTATGACGATGGCTCCCCCTTTGCCGGTTTGATGACGATGTTCTGGTTGGTCTTGAGAGCATGAGTGGTGTTCCTTGTGCTCGGGTGATATTCTGGGCTACCTTGTGAGTGCAGCTGATGAATCTGGTGTTAACACATCTACTGCTGTCTTGAGGATATGTGTCGAGCGTAGGGCAGTGGCCTTCCAGTGGGGTCCAATTTGACTCTTCCTTCTTTGGTTGCTGCACCATGGATCTCTCTGTCAATTGTTGCATCTTGTTGCTTGTCTCATTGGGCTCGCGGCTAACATCTCGGGGCTTGTGGAAAAGTTCCTGGAACCTCATTCGCCTGATGAATTTCTCTGCCTCTGCCACAGGACCAATGGGGTCCGTTTTGGTTCTGGGGCAGAAATTGAGCCCTTGGCTGAGAACTTTGATTTAGTCTGGTTGAAGGGTGTGGTAAGACGAGGTGACGACGGATTTCCCTGTGGTACCACGGGAGGCTTGGTTACTGCTGGTGGTGATGCCAAGTTCCTCTAGTTTCTTGTTCTCGGTGTGCGTGAGGGTGGTGTAGCTCTGTTGCCTTGTCTGCTGAGCAGGCTCTCGTAACTGTTCTGATGTATCATGAGGGCAAGCTGAGAATATGGACTCTATCTCAATTTCAAGGTTGTGGCATCTGCTGTCGAGCTGGTGTATGAGATGATTGAGGAGTGTGCAAAGTGTGCGAAGGCAGAGTCTCTCAGCATAGTCTGTGTGTTCGGTCGACTTGAGTGGGTTTGTGATCTATAGTCTTTTCGGCATCTTCTCTGCTTTCTTGCACCCCTGCAGAAGCTTGACATCTGTTTCGATATGTCTGATCACCTTGGAGATCCTCCCTGATTTGAGCCAGGAGTTTGTGATGTCGATGGTAGGCATGACACCTGGTCCCCATATTTCGGGAAGGATGTGGAAGCATTGGAAAAGGTGCAGAGAAGATTTACCAGGATGTTGCCTGGTCTGGAGGGAAGGTCTTATGAGGAAAGGCTGGCAGACTTGGGACTGTTCTCATTGGAGAGAAGAAGGCTAAGAGGGGATTTGATAGAGACATACAAGATGATCAGAGGATTAGATAGGGTAGACAGTGAAAGTCTTTTTCCTAGTATGATGACGTCAGCGTGTATGACGGGGCATAAGTACAAATTGAGGGGTGATAGATTTAAGACAAATGTCAGAGGCAGGTTCTTTATGCAGAGAGTGGTAAGGGTATGGAATGCCCTACCTGCTAATGTAGTTAACTCGGCCACATTAGGGAGATTTAAACAATCCTTGGATAAGCACATGGATGATTTTGGGATAGTGTAGGGGGACGAGCTGAGAATATTTCGCAACATTGAGGGCCGAAGGGCCTGTTCTGCGCTGTATTGTTTGATGTTCCATGTTCTATGTTCTATGATGCGGAGGTGCCGGAGTTGGACTGGCGTGGACAAAGTCAGAAGTCACATGACACCAACTGGTTCATTTGAAATCACAAGTTTTTTTGGAATGCAGTCCCTTCGTCAGGTGAAGTGAGAGAGAAGAGCGCACAGACACAGAGTTTGTAGGCAGAGAGATTAAGGGCAGGGACATCAAAAGATCATACAACTGATGTGATTGGTCTATTCTGTGGTCAATTAGGAGGCTGAGCCCTGTTGTCGCTCGAGGCATGACCTAACTAGATCAGATCAGCAGTGACCAGGAGTTAAAGCAGGACTTTTCCTGGGTTGTATGGGCCAATGGGGTTAAATAAAAACATGATTCTCTTCTTAAATTGGAGGACTTTAGATGTTACTGGATTGCAATAGGTAACTTTGACTTGCCAAAAGGCAATCATAGCTTCCTTCCTGACAACATGCAAGTATACAGTACTTGTAATAAGGCATTTAGCACATTTGCCATTGTTGCTCAGACCTTGGAGAGTAGGAGTGAGGATGTTATGTTGAGGTTGAACAGGACATTAATGAGACCACTTTTAGAGTATTGTGTACAGTTCTGGTTGCCTTCTATGGGAAGGCTCTAATTACATTAAAGAGGGTTCCGAAAAGTTTACCAGGATGTTGCTAGGAATGGAGGGGTTGATTTATAAGGGGAGGCTGGATAGGCGGGGACTATTTTCCACTGGAGGGTAGGTAGGAGGTTGAGGAGTGACCTTATAGAGGTTTATAAAATTATGAGGGGCAGAGATAGGGTGAGTAGCAAAGCTCTATTGCCTAAGGTGGGACATTTCAAAACTAAGGGGCATATTTTTAAGATGAGAGGAGAAAGATTTAAAAGGGACTTGAGGAGCATGGTTCGTGTGTTGCATGACTGGCAGGTACAGTTACAACATCTAAAATACATTTGGACAGGAATGTGAATGTGAAAGATTAAAGGGAAATGGGCCAACTGCAGGCAAATGGGACTAGTTTAGTTTGGGAAACTTGATCAGCATGGACCAAAGGGTCTGTTTCCATGCTGCATGACTCTATCATTATCCACATTCTCTCACCGTGAACCTTCAGTGCAATGGTGGAGGATTTGTGACAATCTCTGCATTAGTTGAAGTGCTGAATGATATCACTTTGATTGACAGCTGTCATCTGCTTATGTATTCAATGTCAGATATGGTTTAGAGATTGTAATTTAGCCTCAGATATGATAAGGTTGTGGGTTCAAGTCCTGCTCCTGCAGTTTTGGAAGTGTTCTGGACTCTCAGAAAATTTGCCTTTTGGATGAGATGCTATAACAGTAATCTGTCCTCTCAGCTCGATTTGAAAGTTGTTGTGTTATAAGAAAGAGGAAAGAGATTCTCCCTAGTGTTCTGGTTAATATGTATTGCTCAATCATTATTGACAAATCAGATTTTCTGATTATTATCTCATTACTGTTAATGGGATCTTGCTGTGTTTCAGTGAATACACCTTAAACCCAAATAAATGGGCTGTGAAGGGCTTTGGGATATCTTGAGGTCAGGGAAGATTTTTCAAACACAAATTTCTTCTTCCTATTGCTTCTTTCATGTCTTAAATCACCACTGCAACTAGTGAGTCAGACGGAAAGCAGTTTAGACTGCCCCCCTGTGGGTCAGTTAGCAACTGAACTATAGTTAAACAATTTCTCAATGTATATCCTCTCCCAAAACAACACTGAAGTGCTCTTTGTTCCAAACAGGTTCCTTTGGGCACGGCAGACACAAGTCTCCCAAAAAGAACTGGTCTGCCCAGAACTCGGCTGTAGTGGGACGCTCCTAGGAGGACAACGGAAATGTTTCAGGGATGTCCTTGAAGTCTCTGTGAAGATGTCACGCCTACCCAATGACCCATGGGAGTCCTTGGCTGCAAATTGACCAAAATGGAGGAGGTTCATTCAGGAAGGCACCAAGCACATAGAATTCCTATAGCATGGAAACAGGCCATTTGGCCCAACAAGTCCACACCAACCCTCTGAAGAGTATCCCATCCAGACCCATTCTCCTCCCACTCTAATTTTCCCTGAATAATGCACCTAACCTACACATCCCTGAACAATAGGCCAAGTTAGCATGGCCAATTCACCGAACCTGCACATCTTTGGATTGTGGGAGGAAACCACACAGACACAGGACAAACATGCAAACTCCACATGGACAGTTGCCTGAGACTGGAATCGAGCCCAGGTCACCAGCACTGTGAGGTAGCAGTGCTAACCACTCAGCCACCAGGCCACCCCACACGGAGGAACTTTGTCAGGAACACACAGTGGTGTAGTGGAGGTGTGGGAGTGAGCACAAAACTTGTCTTTTAAAGCTTTTAAAGTAAAAGACTGTGGATCGCAGGCCCATGCAACGTACAGTCCACAGTCTGCCTGCCTACTGTCCTGACTATCCTCCAACATTGAACCTCTGTGTGTCGGTGGTACCTCCTTACCACAGCCACTGCTGCACAGCTCTGACATCCACACCTTTGGGCACAGTAGGAACCAACTGTTTTGGGATGTTGAAGACGGAGAGACAAAGATGTGTCTATGACTAAGTGCTATGTCAACGTGCGTTTTGTCAGCACAAATTGGCTATAACGCGATTGATGTTGTTTGGATAATGCAAACTTCCTGCTGAATGGGTATAGCCATTTTCTATAGTGCAAGGTTGCAGAGGAACACAACTGTTACGTTATAGCAGAATGACCATAAGCATTCCTCCCTTTGCAGTAGTCTCTATCCATGAAGCCTTGTCTGTGGCCATGCACTATTGCTGACCGGTGTGGAACTGCACTCAGAGCTGCCTACAGAGAAATACATCAGGAACATTTATTTGTCATCCATAGCACCAGAGTGCTCTCAATACATTTTTTTCTTATTCTCCCTCCTGCTATGTCTCAGTGCACTCCCTGATTCTGTGGCCTGAAGGGAGGAAGCCTCCTTTGATGTGGAAGTTTCAGTCAGATGGCCCCTGAGTCACTTTGTGTCTGGATGGGCCGGACTTGCTGAGGGTCTTCCTGCCACTCCTTGACGTGAACATCCAATGTTTGGAGGAGGGCAGAGGTGGAGGACCCAGCAACCTCTGGAGTGTCCTCCATTTTGGTCAGTCTCCAGCCAAGGACTCCCATGAGTCAGTGGGTAAGCTTGACATCTTCATGGAGGCTTCATTGACATCCCTGAAGTATTTCCTCTGTATTCCCAGGAATCTCTCACAACAGCTACATTCTGAGCGGGCCAGTTATTTTTGGGAGTCATGTGTCTGTCCTCTAAGGGTTCTGTGTGCAGCTTCTCCTGGCACCATTTTGTCTCCTCCTGAGGAGGGGGCACTTGGATTTGGGGGCACATTTCCCCATCTGCCTGTCTCCTTGTTTTAAATCCTGAAGATGAGGAGCAGTGGCAATGCAATGTAGTTTGTGTGTGCATCTCTACAGCACTCCCTGAGGATGCTGGATCTGGCTGTCCATTGGTAGTGCCAACCTGTCCATATTGGGAGACAGACAGTTATCTGACTAGCTGCATTGTTGCAGCTTCTGGGCAATGATGACCATTGCCTCCCATATTGCAGTCTGTCATTCCTGTCCCTTCCTGATTGCTGATTACTGCAGGGTCCTCTCCTGCTGGTGCCTGGTCTCTGGCAGTTCTCTGAATGCCTGCAGTCTGGGGTGATTCTTTCTCTGCCAGACCCTGAGGGGCTGTCGCAGTGAGGTGTTTACCAGACTGTGCTCCCAGACCATCTATGCCTAATGGCCCCCTCCCAGCGATGTGAGTATCTCTGTAGATCGGAGAGTACAGGAGGCAGCTTCCCAATGTGCCTCTGCAACTTGAGTACTCTGACCCTCAGAGATCGAGGAGGCAGCTGTTTCGCTGTTGAAGTCATAGGGAAGGCTGGTTGTATGAGCAAGACAAAAGAGAAAGAGTATTGTAGTCAGTCATTAGAAGTGGTGCGCATTGATTGAGAGTGGCAGCAGGGTTAATGGGAGAGTGGCAGTAGTGTGCAGAGTGGTACTTACTCTGCACACTCACGTGGAGGTCTTGGCATTGCCGCAGGAGCAGTACCTGTCTTCCCCATCAGTTCCAGGATTCTCTCCTTGCAGGGGCTGAGGATCCAATAGTCAGGTACATGCCCACCACTTTCTGCACTGTTCTGAGCTGTCTTCACCTCTAACTACAGGAAGGGAGCATGACGGAGAAATCAGCAGGTGGCCCAGCTGGTGTGGATGGTTTGGGGAAATGTAGTGAGGTATTCTGATGGAGTGAGGAGACAGCACAGAGGGTGTGCAGAGCTAGTAGGTGGGAGAGAGAGAAAAAACCAATAGGGTTAGTGTTAGGGTTAAGGATAGGGTTAGGGTTAGATTTAAGGGTAGGGTTATGGTTAGAATTAGGAGTGGGTTAGGTTAAGGGTAGGAGTAGAGTTAAGAGTTAGGGCTAAGGGTTAAGGTTAAGGGTAGGGTTAGGGTTAAAATAGATTTAGGACTAAATGGTAGGATTAAGGGTAGTTTTATGGTTAGTGTTAGGATTAGGGTGAGTTTAAGGTTAGGATTTGGGTTAGAGATAAAGGTCAGAGCTAAGGGTTAGGGTTAAGGGTTGGCTTAGGGTTATTTTAGGATTAGTTTAAGGGTAGGGTTAGGATTAGGATTAGGAGTTGTGTTAAGGTTAAGGGTTAGGGTTAATGGTAGGATTAAAGTTAGGATTAAGGTTAGGGTTAAGAGGGTCGGGTTCAGGATAGTGAGTATTAGGGCTAAATGGTAGGGTGAAGGTTAAAGGTGAGGTTATGCTTAGAGTTAAGAGTTAAGTAGGCTTTTGATTAGGGTTAAGGGTATGTTCTTGGTTCGGATTAAGAGTAAGTTTATGGTCAGGGTTAAGGGTAGGTTTTTGGTTAGGGTTAAGGGTAGGTTTTGGATTAATGGTAGGGTTAGGGTTAGGGCTCCAGATTCCACTCCCTTTTGTGTGTTAAGACACCTTCTAATTTCACTCCTAGACATTTCATTCTAATTTGAAGATGACCTACCCTTGTTTAAGATTCATTTTGCTTTATCCCATTTCATTGAATCCTTTTAACATTCTCAGCCAAAAGGCCACCTCTCAATCTTTCAACCTCAAGGGAATTCAAGTCAAGTTTGTGCACCCTATCCTTGTAAGTTAATCTTTTAAAGTTTGGCGTCATTCTGCTGGCTCTGTGCCATTGACCCTCAATGGCGAAGCTTGTCTTGCAGAGAGTATTCTTTTTTTCTCAAAGGGTTGCTTGACTTTGTAAATCAGTGTCTCAGAAGGCAGTGGAACCAAGACATTGAATAGTTCTGAAGAAGGGTCACTAGACCCTTTTTTCTCTCCACAGACATTGCCAGGCCTGCAGAGTTTCTCCAGCAATATCTGATTTTGTATCTGATTTCCAGCACCCGCAGTTACTTGGTTTTTTTTTTATCTTTTAAGGTAGGAGTTCATAGATTATTGTCAAGAGTGAGGTGCTGACAAAGCACAGCAGGTCAGGCAGCATCCGAGGAGCAGGAGGGTCAACATTTTAGGCAAAAGCCCTTCATCAGGAAGGTTGAAACGTTCTTGCTAGGCAGGGGAATCAAAGTGGAGCAGGATGTGGAAAACATTCTATTTGGATGCATCACAGCATGGTATGGCAACTGTTCTGTTCAGGTCTGTAAGAAACTAAAGAGAGTTGTGAACACAGCCCAGTCCATCACGTGAGCCAACCTTCCATTCATTGACTCCGTCTACACTTCCTCCTGCCTCAGGAATGGAGCCAACATCATCAAAGACCCCTCGCACCCCGGTGATACGCTCTTCCAATTTCTTTCATCAGGCAGAAGACGCCAAGGTTTAAACATGTGTACCAACAGATTCAAGAATACCTCATTTCCTGCTGTTATTAGATTCCTGAATGGACCTCTCAAATTTTACATTCAATGTTGATCTTGCTGTTTGTGTACCTTCTCTGTAGCTGTTTTCCTTGCTCTGTTCTATTATCCTGATGTACTCAGGTGCATGTGACAATAATAAATCAAATTCAAATTCAAATTTGGAACATAAGCAGATCAGCCACGATCTTATCGAATGGTGTCGCAGACTTGCAAAGACCGCGCAGTCCAGAGCTGCTCCCTGTAACGTGTGTTCAGAGATGCTGAGTCCAGACCTGAATCCAGTACAGGGGCTCGTGATGGACACAATCACTGAGACAAAGCGCCACCACCAGCTGCCAGTACAGAGGAGAGGCACTCACCCACAGCACCTCAGCACCTTCTGGACATGCAGGTGAGCAAACCCGAGGGGGTTTCGAATGAAATTTAAAAAAACGAGATTAAAAGAACACTTTGAGGGACTGAATCACTCACTGGCCAAAAAGCACCAGAGGCAACGTTCCAGTGATTTCTCATCGAGAAATAAATGAGTCTTTCTCCTGGAGAACTGCGGAGGAGGAAGCAGTCATTACAAAATTTCGACACATCTCTCAACGCTTGTTACTTGTAGACCCGAGTGAGTGGAGTCCTTTTATCCCGAAAATCAATTTTCAGTGGTGATTTTACACCACTAGAGCCAACTGTGTCTCTAAAAACATTTTTTTTGACGATTAAATGCAAGAAAGAACAAGGAATAGACAGCAACAAAGAGACTGAGAGATAGTGGGAGGAATATTTACCCTGATGGGGCATCAAGAATGGAGGCAGGGAGATGTCTCACACAGACACTCACATACAGAGAAACTCACACATACACACACACACACACACACACACACACACTTACGCTCACTCCCACACACTGACATACACACACACATACTCACATACAGTCACACACAGACATTCACATACACAGTCATGCACACAGACACTCACATACACACACATTTACAGACACATGCAGTCACATTAAGACATGCTTCCACACACTCACATACACACAAACATACATAGAGTACACACAGCACATACAGAGGAGCACACACATACTCAGACACATAAACATACTTACACATAGACAGACACATAAACAGACACATATACATGCAGACACACATAGATTTACACAGATACACATGTACACATACACACACAAACACATGGACACATGCATACAGGCACACAAACACACAGGCACACACACAAAATTTGTTCACATAATTAAAGGCTGTGCCTCATGTTATGAGACCACAAGATATAGGAATAGAAGTAGGCCATTCAGCCCATCAAGTTCATGATTGATCTGATAATCCTCACCTATACCTTGCAATCAACCCAGTGAACGTTCTTTTGACTATCTTCAAACCCAGTTTATCTTTCCTTGAAAAAGGGAACAAACCCTGTTCACAGTATTCCAGTTACGGTCTGACTATTGCCATGTATCATTTCAGTAAGTGCTCCCTATCTTAATACTCCATTCTCTTTGAAATAAAGGCCAATATTCCATTTGCTTTCTCTATTACTTGCTGAACTCGGATGCTAGCTTCTTCTGATTCCTGGATAATGATTCCCAAATCTCTCTTTTCTGTGACCTTCTGCAGTGTTTCTCCATTTAAATCATTTTCAGCTCCTCTATTCTTACTGCTAATGTGCCAAACCACACATTTCCCCACATTACATTCCATCTGGCAATTTTTGGCCTACTTGCTTAACATGTCCAAACATTCTTACACTCTTTGTGGTCATCCTCACCACTTGCCTTCCCACTTATTCTTGTGTCATCTGCTAGATTGTTGAAAGAATATTCACTTTTGTCATCCAAGTCAGTGATGTATGTTGTAAATAATTGTGCTCCCAGCATCAATCTCTGTGGCACTTCATGAGTTGTAAGATTCCAGCCTGAAAGTTTTCCCCTAATTTCCATCTGTCTTCCATAGAATCCCTACAGTGTGGAAACAGGCCATTTGGCCCAACAACTCCACACTGACTCTCCGAAGTGTATCACACACTGACCTATCGCCCTACCCTATATTTCCCATGGCCAATACATCTAACCTATACATCCCTGGACACGGCAGGACAATTTAGCATGACTAATCCACCTAACTTGCACATCTTCATCCTGTGGGAGGCAACTGGAGCACCCAGAGGAAACCCACACAGATGCAGGAAAAATGTGCAAACTCCACACAGACAGTCACCTGAGGGTGGAATTGGACCCAGGTCCCTGGTGCTGTGAGGTAGCACTGAGCCACCATGCTGTCCTTCTTCTTCGAGTTAACCAATCTTCTATCCAAGCTAACATTCTACCTCCAACACTGTTACCTTATTAAATAACTTAATGTGTGGCACCCAATCAAATACCTTCTGAAAATCCAAATAAAGAACATCTATTGTTTCCCCTTATCTATCCCACTTGTTACATCCTCAAGAAATTCTAATAAATTTGTCAGACATGATTTCCCCTTTATGAAGCTGTAATGACTCAGCTTGATCATATGGTAACGCCACTTTTCAAGCATTGTATGCAGTTCTGTTTGCCCTGCTATAGGAAGTATATTAATAAATTGGAAAAGAGTGCAGAAAAGATTTACAAGGATATTGCTGCAACTGGAAGATTTGAGTTATAAGGAGAGGCAGGGACCTTTTTCACTGGAGCTCAGGAGGTGAAGGGCTGACCTTATGGAGGTTTGCAAAATTATAATGGGCATAGATAACGCGAATAGCAAAGGTCTTTTCCCCAGGTTAGGTGGATTCAAAATTAGAGGGCGTAGGTTTAATGTGAGAGAGGAAAGATTTAAAAGGGACCTGAGGGGTAACTTTTTCAAATAGAGGGTGGTTTGGGTGGAGAATGAACCGCTAGAGGAAGTGTAGATGCAGGTACAGTTACAACATTTAAAAGACATTTGGACAGATAAAACTGTAGCTTATTTTGGGAAACTTGGTCGGCATGGATGAGTTGTATCAAAGGGTCTGTTTCCATGCTGTACGATTCTATGTGACTCCATGTATTAGTAAATGCTGTGCTCTTACATTCTTTATAATAAACCCTAACATTGTCCTAATGACAGCCCTTTAGCTAACTGGCCTTTAGTTACCTTTTTCTTTGTTAGCCTCCCTTTCTAAATTAATGTGTTACATTGTCAGCTTCGCAAACCTCTGGAACTTTTCCAGAATCTGAGAGCCCTCCCTGCAAGTGCTGCTGGGATCTCTCCCCCAGTAATGCCGAGGAGGAATTTTGACAGTGGGTCGAAGCAGGCTTGGCTGAGGTCACACCTGGATTCAATTCCAAAACATGGTTTGATGATGTAAGAGGAGCAGGAAGGGTGAGTACAGTGAACATCCACACACTTCCTAGTCCATGTCTCACATCAACACCTCAACAAGCCCTCCACGCCCCCCTCCCAGCACCACTGACTCTGTAATTACAAACTTTTTCCAATACATCCCCTCTCATCCACCAGCTTACTTCACATTTAACACCCAGCTCTCTCTGCCTCATCCATTGTCCTCATTCTCTCCCACATTCTCCACAAAGGCTCTTTCACTCATCCATTTAACATACTTGTGAGAGTAGGAATAGGAGTATAAGGCAGATAAATGCGTGGGTAGGGAGCTGGTGTAAGAGGCATTTTTGGACCATTGGGATCTTTTCTGGGGTAGGAATGACCTGTATAAGAAGGATGAGTTGCACCTAAATTGGAAGGGGATCAATATCCTGGTGAGGAAATTTGCTGGTACTATTTGAGAGGCTTTAAACTAATAAGGATGGGACTCAAAAGAGATAGTGAGAAAGGAGAAGGTTGAGGCTGGTACAGTAGATAAAGGGAGTGCAATAAATGGCCAAGGCAGAGAAGATGGTAAAACTGAGAAATTAAACTGCATTCATTTCAATGCAAGAGGCCTAACAGGTAAGGTAGATGAGCTGAGGGCATGGTTAGGAATATGGGACTGGGATATCATAGCTATGATAGAAATTTGGCTTAGGGAGGGGTGGGACTGGCAGCTTAATTTTTTTGGGTATAGGTGCTATAAGAAGGATAGAAATAGGGAAAGAAGGAAAAAAGAGTGGTGTTTTTAGTTAGGGAAAACATTATGACTGTGCT
Organism: Hemiscyllium ocellatum; assembly: GCF_020745735.1. NCBI lineage: Eukaryota > Metazoa > Chordata > Chondrichthyes > Orectolobiformes > Hemiscylliidae > Hemiscyllium > Hemiscyllium ocellatum. The sequence goes on from NC_083414.1 coordinate 66,569,597, forward strand.
GAGGGAGGATGTTGCTGGGAGTACATTTAGTGTAGTTATTTAGGTGGACTTGAGAAATAAGAAAGGGATGATCATCTTATTGGGATTGCACTGTAGCCCACAAATAATCGGCTGGAAATTGAGAAGCAAATTTGAAAGGAGATCTCAGATATCTGGAAGAATAATAGAGTTGTAATGGTAGGGGATTTTAACTTTTGGGTCATAGATTGGGACTGTCATAGTGTTAGGGACTTAGCTGGAGAGGAACTTGTTAAGTGTGTACATGGAAATTTTCTTATTCAGTATGTGAATGTACCTACTAGAGAAGGAATAAAACTTGGCCTACTCTTGGGAAATAAGACAGGGCAGGTGACTGAGGTGTCAGTGGAGGAGCACTTTGGGGTAGGTGATCATAATTCTATTAGTTATGGAAAAGTCAAGACCTGATCCAAACGTTAAAGTTCGAAATTGGAGGAAGGCCAATTTTGATGGTGTTAGGTTACGAATCTTTGTCTTCCAATATTGCAGATGGAAGGCACAGGTCATTTCCTATCCTGACACTTGCCGAGGAAGGATTATGGAACATCATTGGAATTCCAGCCTGGCTGTCAGAAAGGCTTGTGACAGAATCATAAATCATGGACCTTAGAGCACTCACTCATATTGACAGGGTGTCAGCAACAGAGAAAAAATGAGCACGCTGGGCATAATTTTTATTTAACAGATTGTAACCTTGACAGCTTTCACTCAAGCTTTCAAACACCTGCGGGCACATCATATATTATAAACCCCCGAATAGTCAGCGGGAAGTTGAGAAAGAAATTTGTAAGATCTCAGTTATCTGTAAGAATAATAGGGTGGTTATGGTCGAGGATTTTAACTTTCCAAACATATACTGGGACTACCATAGTGTTAAGGGTTTAGATGTAGAGGAATTTGTTAAGTGTGTACAAGAAAATTTTCTGATGCAGTATGTGGATGTACCTACTAGAGAAGGTGCAAAACTTGACCTACTCTTGGGAAATAAGGCAGGGCAGATGACTGAGGTGTCAGTGGGGGAGCACTTTGGGGCCAGTGACCATGATTCTATTAGTTTTAAACTAGTGATGGAAAAGGATAGACTGGATCTAAATTGGAGGAAGGCTAATTTTGACGGTATTAGGCATGAACTTTCAAAAGTTAATTGGGGGCAGATGTTTGTAGGTAAAGGGATGGCTGGAAAATGGGAAGCCTTCAGAAATGAGATAACAAGAATCCAGAGAAAGTATATTCCTGCCAGGGTGAAAGGAAAGGCTGGTATGTGTAGGGAATGCTGAATGACTAAAGAATTTGAGGGTTTGGTTAAGAAAAAGAAGGAAGCATATGTCAGGTATAGATAGGATAGATCGAGTGAATCCTTAGAAGAGTATAAAGGCAGTAGGAGTATACTTAAGTGGGAAATCAGGAGGGCAAAAATAGGACATGAGATAGCTTTGGCAAATAGGGTTAAGGAGAATCCAAAGGGTTTTTGCAAATACATTAAGGGCAAGAGGGTAACTAGGGAGAGAATAGAGTCCCTCAAAGATCAGCAAGGTAGCATATGTGTGAAACAGCAAGAGCTGGGGGAGATACTAAACGAGTATTTTGCATCAGTGTTCACTGTGGAGGAGGACATGGAAGCTATAGAATGTGGGGAAATAGATGGTGACATCTTGAAAAATGTCTATATTACAGAGGAGGAGGCGCTGGATGTCTTGCAATGCATAAAAGTGGATAAGTCCCCAGGACCTGATCAGGTATACCCTCGGACTCTGTTGGAAGCTAGGGAAGTAATTGCTGGGCCCATGCTGATATAGTTATATCATCAATAGTCACAGGTGAGGTGCCGGAAGATTGGAGGTTGGTTAATGTGGTGTCACTATTTAAGAAAGGTGGGAAGGAAAAGCCAGAGAACTATTGACCAGTGAGTCTGACATTGGTGTTGGGCAAGTTGTTGGAGGGAATCCTGAGAGATAGGATTTACATGTGTTTGGAAAAAGGCAAGATCTGATTAGGGGTAGTCAGCATGGCTCTGTGTGTGGGAAATCATAGCTCACTAACTTGATTGAGTTTTTCAAAGAAGTAACGAAGAGGATTGATGAGGGCAGAGTGATGGACATAATCTATATGAACTTCAGTAAGGTGTTTGCAAGGTTCCTTATGGGAGACTGATTAGCAAGGTTAGATCACATGGAATACGGGGAGAACTAACCATTTGGATACAGAACTGGCTCGAAGGTAGAAATCAAAGGGTAGTGGTGGAGGGTTGCTTTTCAGATTGGAGGCCTGTGACCATTGGTGTACTACAAGGATCGGTGCTGGGTCCACTACTTCTCGCCATTTATATACATGATTTGGATGTGAACATAGGAGGTATAATTAGTAAGTTTGCAGATGACACCAAAATTGGAGGTGTAGTGGACAGTGAAGAAGGTTACCTCAGATTACAATGGGATCTTGATCAGATGGTTGCTGCTGCAAATGTGTTGCTGGTCAAAGCACAGCAGGCCAGGCAGCATCTCAGGAATAGAGAATTCGACGTTTCGAGCATAAGCCCTTCATCAGGAATGATGAAGGGCTTATGCTCGAAACGTCGAATTCTCTATTCCTGAGATGCTGCCTGGCCTGCTGTGCTTTGACCAGCAACACATTTGCAGCTGTGATCTCCAGCATCTGCAGACCTCATTTTTTACTCTTGATCAGATGGGCCAATTGTCTGAGGAGTGGCAGATGGAGTTTAATTTAGATAAATGTGAGGTGCTGCATTTTGGAAAAGCAAATCAGAGCAGGACTTTTACACTTAAAGATAAGGTCCTGATAGTGTTGCTGAACAAAGAGACCTTGGAGTGCAGTTCATAGCTCCTTGAAAGTGGAGTCGCAGGTAGATAGGATAGTGAAGAAGATGTTTGGTATGTTTTCCTTTATTGGTCAGAGTATTGAGTACAGGAGTTGGGAGGTCATGCTGCAACTGTACAGAACATTGGTTAGGCCACTGTTGGCATATTGCGTGCAATTCAGGTCTCCTTCCGATTGGAAGGATGTTGTGAAACTTGAAAGGGTTCAGAAAAGATTTACAAAGATGTCGCCAGGATTGGAGGATTTGAACTATAGGGAGAGGTTGAACAGGCTGGGGCTGTTTTCCCTGGAGCGTCGGAGGCTGAGGGGTGGCCTTATAGATGTTCATAAAATCATGAGGAGCATGGATAGGATAAATAGGCAAAGTCTTTTCCCTGAGGTGGGGGAGTCCAGAAGTAGAGGGCATAGGTTTAGGGTGAGAGGGGAAAGATATAAAAGAGATTTAAAGGGTAACTTTTTCATGCAGAGGGTGGTATGTGCATTGAATGAGCTGTCAGAAGTGGTGGAGGCTGGTACAATTACATTATTTAAAAGGCAGGGTTTAGAGTGATATAAGCCAAATGCTGGCAAATGGGATTGATCAGGTTGGGATATCTGGTGGGCATGGCGGTTTGGACTGAAGGGTCTGTTTCCTTACTGTACAATAACAATTCCTCAGCATTCATCCTGCACCATCACAGGCCCCCTTGGAGATCATGAACCCAACTCAGATACCGGAACTGCAGTGGGTCCAGTGATGAAGATAGTTGAGTTGGGGAGATGGTGCGGACAGGGACCATGGTGGAGAATCTCCAACGGAAGCTACACGATGCACTCCTCTGTGACTTTCGCAGGGCCCACCAATTCTGAACGGTCCTGGAACCAGACACTGAACCTCAGAAGCTACTAATGAACAACACACCCCATGGAGCAGGGAAGAGGAGATGGAAATCTCTGACAGATGCTGACTGAGAGATTATGAGAGCCATGAGTGAATTGAATTCACAGGCCTTTATGATAATGTCACTTTCCATCAAAGGAGTGACCATTATAAATACAGCAATCGAATGCGTGCATTCTGACCCAATACCTTGCAACCTCGAATTGGATTTATCCTACTTTAGCTTTGACCATTCATTCATCCACTGATCTTTTCCCTCTTATTCTTGTATTGGTATCATTGTTGCCCATCCCTAATTACCCTTGAACTGAATGGTTTACTAGGCCATTTCAGAGAGTAGTTAAGAGTCCATCATGTTGCTTGACTCTGGTGTTCACATTTAGGTCAGACAATGTAAGGGTCCTTTCGAAAGGACATGATAAACCAGGAAATTTGTTCCAAAATTTGATGGTAGTTATGACGATCACTGTTACTGAGACTGGCTTCAAATGCCAGATTTACAAACCCATGTCCCAGAGCATTGGTCTGAACATTATCAATTCAACATCTCCTACGTTCTCTGTGTGAACAGGGAACTGTGACAGGGATGATGGTGAAGCAGGACATGGAAATAGGGAACACAGCTCAAAGTGCTTCTGCTCCAACCCTTCTTCACATCCCATTCTCTGACTGGTACCCCATGCTTCGCCTCCTTTCTGATGGCCAAAACTGTGCCCGGCCGGGTAGAGGTTGGGCAGTCTCTGGGGGGCTCTCACAGGAGATGTCACCCAACAGCATGTAGAGCAGGGATATGATAGGGCACCTCTATCCCTGCTGAAGCTGAGACATTTGGGTCATCGATAGTCACAGGTGAGATGCTGGAAGACTGAAGGTTGTGTAACATGGTACCAATATTTTAAGAAAGGTGGTAAGGAAAAGCCAGCAAACTACAGACCAGTGAGCCCGACATTGGTGGTGGACAAGTTGTTGGAGGGCATCCTGAGTGACAGGAGCTACATGTATTTGGAAAGGGAAGGACTGGTTGGGGATAGTTAACATAACTCTGTGCGTGGGAAATCATATCTCACTAACTTGATTGAATTTTTTGAAGAAGTAACAGAGAGGATTGATGAGGGCAGAGTGATGGACATGATCCATATAATTCCAGTAAGCTGTTTGACAAGGTTCCTCTTGGGAGACTGGTTAGCAAGGTTAGATCACATGGAATACAAGAAGAACTAGCCATTTGGATACAGAACTGGCTCGATGGTAGAAGACAGCGTGGTGATGGAGGGTTGCTTTTCAGACTGGAGGCCTGTGACCAATGGTGTGTCATAAGGATTGATGCTGGGTCCACTACTTTTCATCATTTATAGAAACAATTTGGATGTACAATTAGGAGGCATATGCAGGAGGTATAATTAGTAAGTTTGCCAATGATACCAAAATTGAAGGTGTAGTGGGCAATGAAGAAGGTTACCTTTGAGTACAATGGTCCAATGAGCTGAGGAGTGGCAGATGGAGTTTAATTTAAATAAATGTGATGTGCTGCATTTTGGAAAGGGCAGGACTTATACACTTGATGGTAAGGTCCTGGGGAATGTTACTGAACAAAGAGACCTTGGAGTGCAGGTTCATTGCTCCTTGAAAGTGGAATTGCAGGTAGATAGGATAGCGAAGAAGGTGTTTGGTATACTTTCCTTTATTGGTCAGAGTATTGAGTATAGGTGTTAGGAGGTCATGTTGCAGCTGTACAGGACATTGGTTAGGCCACTTTTGGAATACTGTGTGCAGTTCTAGTATCCCTGCTAGAGGAAGGATGTTTTTAAACGTGAAAGAGTTCAGAAAGGATTTACAAGGATGTTCCTAGGGCTGAAACATTTGAGCTATATAGAGTGGCTGAATAGCCCAGGGCTAGTTTCCTTGGAGCATCTGAGGCTGAGCGGTTTAATAAATCATGAGGGGCATGGAAAGAGGGAATAGTCAAAGTCTTTTCCCCAGGGTAGGGAGTCTAAAACTAGAGGGCACAGTTTTTTTTTAGATTAGATTCCCTACAGCAAGGAAACAGGCTATTTGGCCCAACAAGTCCACATCGAACCTCCGAAGAGTAACCCACCCAGACCCATTCACCTACTGCGTATATACCCCTGACTAATGCACCTAACACTATGGGCAATTTAGCATGGCCAATTCACCTGACCTACACATGTTTGGATTGTGGGAGGAATAGGAGCACCCGGAGGAAATTCATGCAGACACGGGAAGAATGTGCAAACTCCACATAGACAGTCGCTAGTCTAATTCTAGTGTCCCCCAGAACGGTGAAACATCCTCTTAGTATGCATCCTGTTAAATCCCTTCAGGAATATACATGTCTCAATGAGATTCCCTCTCATTCTTCTAAATTCAGTCCTACAAAATGACCTTTAATAAGATCTTTAATTGTGCAAGTTGACAGCCCACTTTCTGGGAGCTGGTAAAATTCTGCTGATGGGTCAGAGCTGTATGGGTCGTGGTGGATGGAGGCTTTGCACCTCTGTTAGTTTCGCATTCTGATACATTTGTCACTCTGTCATGGGGTGAAGCAAGAAAGACTGTCAGGAAATCCCAAGCATTAATCATTCAGCCAATTCTTTAATGCACCCGCTGAATGAACAATTTTATTCTATGTGCACTATACAGGGACCCTCTGGGCAACATGTCACTCATTTATAATCACTGTATTATGTATACCCATTAACCAACTCCCTTGGCAGTAAATGCACTCACAAAAGAAATCTTGAGCCTGCATTGTGCAGAAGAGCGACCGTGTTATTTCCCTACTCATAATCCGTCAATCACGGTGCTACCTCACAATGCATGATATGAGTTTTGTGGTAGCTTTTTGGGAACATCAAATTGATGATTAGGAATTAGAGATGTGGTTGGGAAGAAGCCAAGGTAAATGGGAAACCTGCAATTAGGTGAGACAAGACTGAGCTTTTAAAGTCTGTCGACAATAGGTGGAAAAGTGACTCAGGGTCTGAGCTCCAGGGTGCAGAGAGAGGGAGAGACAGTCTGTATAATTTCAGCACGGCAAGGTCTGGGAAGCGGTGTGTTTCGTGCTTAGGGAAGGCATGAAAGGAAATTTCAGAGGAGAACTGATCACAGTATCAACAGAATAAGGAAATTGGAGGCTTTAGACTATAATAACTGGTGGAAACCTCTGCTCTCGAGAGTTCCACAGAAAGGGGAAAGGGAAGACAAATTTCCTTATAATTTGAGGTGGCCAGTGCAGAACTGGGAAGATAGAGCTTGCACAGACACATGTTTTTCAGAAGAGACCCTTGATTTTAATATTTGAATTGGTCCAACGTCACTGACCAATAGAATGGCATGTTGTATACATTGAGCCTAATTCATATCCAGTGAATGGGATCAATTTATATTGATTTCTCCCCTAATTATTGCTCAGTCATATTTATCTTTCTCCCTCACCACCATCCCCCGTGACTGGAGATCAAGCCCCAGAGTTTTGCTCTCACCTTCCTACCTCTGTACACCACACAGTTCCCTGAGCATGAGAAGCATGGGTTGCGGTAAAAGCACTCAATTGCAAGTGTGCAGGACCTACCATTAGAATTCACAGTCAATGGCAAACAGGCAATAACACTAACCCAACAAGAGACCTTTCAAATAAACACTGCTCTAAACAAATCACATCTTAACTCCTTACTGTTAAAAATATTGGAGACTGAAGGAAAAGGCTGTTTGACAGGCAGCCAAACAGGCAGGGCGTGGCGGCGATGGATAGTGATAGTAAGAATATTGCTGCTGGGGAAAATGGATGAAAGGTTTTGAAATCTTGAGGAACACATCTAAGCAGAACTGGCCTCCTGAACCATCCTTCCCTCATCCTCACACTCTTGTTAACACTTCACCACTCTTTTAAATTTGCACTCTCGCAGATGAAAATTGTACAGCCTTTAATCTTGCTGGCGAATTTTCTACTAAATGAGTTCATTTCCTCTCTGATACAGCTCCATTGCCAGAGGGCCAGGGAAGTCAGCCACTGTGATTTGTAAAAGTGATGTCATTTGCATACAGATTAATTCTCCAGGAAGAGCAATTTCGACAAAAGCAGCCCATGTAATACGTTAGTGCCTCCATCCAACTGAAAGCTGAGACACACAGCACATCTCCTTATTCTACCCAGCAATTGGAAGGCCAGGCAGCCAATATGAGTGTGTAGACCTACCTGCTTTCAAAGATCAGACGACGAGACTCCCTTTCTCCCCTCCTCCAAAAAAGCAGACCGTGGGATCATCCTGAGGTATACCTCACAAGAGATACTTTTGATTTATTTGTCAGATGGAGTCAAACTCCAATGCTTGTTTGTTTCCTTGCTATGTTACTGCACAGAACAGAATTGCATCTGTGATCATGTATATACATAAAGATATTTTTTATGAATAGGGTATATTCATTGAAATAAAATAAAATCCTGAGGTGGACCTCAGTGTTGCAGACTGACACATTCCAAGGTCCAGGATCACGTGCCGAGAGACGCACTGAAGCTTGGGACAGCTGCCACCAAGGCGCAGTGGGGGAAAGACTACTGTCTAAGGCCTTCCTGCCAAAGGGGGTCCTTTCATTTATCAGACCCTCCCACTACCTCAACTAGATGTAAATATAACCTTGCACAAGTGAGAGATGTCTTTGGTTTATTTGGTGGATAGAGTCAAAGTCAAATGCTTGTTTGTTTCCTTCACAGATGGGACTAGATTGTGTTGGGATATCTGGTCGGTATGGATGGGTTGGACCAAAGGGTCTGTTTCCATGCTGTACGACACTATGACTCTATGACATGCTAGTGTGCAGAACTGAATTGCGTCTGTGACTATATAATAAAGTTTTTTTTATGAATAAAGTATATTTTTGAAATTAAAAGAAATCAATCACTATATCCTACACTGGCTCTACAAGTGTTTAAGCTTTATGTTCAAACGAACTATGTAACAGAACTGATTATTTTAAACACTGCCCCAGAACTGGGTTCAACAAACGTGGGATGCATCACGGTCGGACATTACTGACATTACTCCCACAATAATTACTGCTCTCTCAGCTTTTAGTGACCATAAGGGTAAGGTTTTATGAGTATTAAAAATATCAGCACTGGGTTGAATAGAATGCAGATCTTCTGCTGTTGCCTCTGAAGTGTCAGCTGTGACCAAATGACCAAGTGGGTGACATTCTATGTTGGAAGGTTGTGGGTTGGGTTGAGGCCCAACTCCAAAGATTTGAACAAGGGACCTAGACTGACACCCCCCCCCTCCCCCCCCCGCCCCCTCACCCTGTGGAGAAGTGAGGCAGCACTGTGATGTCAGAGATACCATTTTTTACCTGATGTGTTAAGTTGAAGCCTTGGAGGGACATAATTGACAACCTTTTGACAAAAGCAGGGGAATTTTCCCAGTGACCTTGCAAAATATGAATCCCTTAGCCAACTTCACTAAAATAGATGGTGTGGTCATTATCTCATTGCTGTGTGGATCTGTCAGGTCTGTCTCTCCCAGGGGCTGTTGAAGTCTCATATCTTTCACATGGAAGCTCATTCCCAAGCAAACAGGAATCCCTGCTGGTGTACAGAAACGTGCCGCTCGTCAAAGCGATCTCTTGCCTTACATTTGCCTCCAGTACAGTCAGTGACACATCACTGAAAACAATCACTGGGAGGATGACAGGGACAAAAGCACAGGGACTGAAGGTGCTCATCTCAAGTTGGACGGCAAGATTCAATAGGAAGCTTTATTCTGTATCTAACCCCATTCTGTCCTTGTCCTGGGAGTACTTGATGGGGACAATAACAAGGGAGATTTACTCTGTATCTAACTCCATGCTGTCCTTCTCCTGGAGTACTTGATGGAGACAATAATGAGGGAGATTTAGTCTGTATCTAACCCCATGCTGTCCTTCTACTGGGAGTGTTTAATGCAGACAGTGTAGCAGAGGCCTTACTCTGTATCTAACCTGTGCTGTTCTGGGAGTGTTTGATGGGACAGTGCAGATGGAGCTTTACTCTGTATCTAACATGTGTTGAAATTGTTCTGGGAGTGTGTAGTGAGAGCTTTATTATTTTCTTAAACCTTTGCTTAAACAGTCCTTTGAAGGGATAGTGTTTATGGAGCTAACTTTAACATTTTTCCAGCTTTATTCTATAACTGACCCACATGGTTTGGTTAAATGACACATTGAGTAATCCTCACTCTCTATTTGTCTTTATTGCAACTGGCCATTGACGTGTTTGAACTTATTGACGTGTCTGAACTATTGACAGATACGAGGTGTCAGTGTTTCTTAGTAAGTGTAACAACACCTAGTTTTCTTTGAACAATCATAGCTCTCCCTAGTTAATGACTTCAACTACTGATGGTAAGATTTCCTATTTTTCTACCCAGCGGGTTAAATTCAGGTGAAATAGTAAATTAAATTCAGATCGTATTCAGTGAGAAGCTATTAACTTTAATCAGTCTGCACAAGAGTTGCTCCCATGGGTTTCAATAGACAGTTACATCGCATTTAATTGAGCCTTATCCATTCACGTTTTCTTATAATGTTACGTGTTGTACGACTCAATGTTCTACCCGATTCAGATTATGTGAACATGTTGCAATGCCAGCTGGGTACAAGCATGTACTGTTGGAAAATACAGGTCCAGACTGCTTCCCTCAGTCACGTTCTGTCCAGAGGTTACTGCAATTGCCTGAATCAGGAACCACCTTTGCTCTTTCTCAGACAGAGGGGCTGTAAAATTCAATCACCTTCCTTTCTGGGCTTGGTGGGGAGGGGCGTAGGATATCATGTGCCTTCACCCGTTCAGATTGACATGGGCAAGGTACAAAATTAGTCTAACTACCTCACTGGGACAATCTCAGTACCAGCATCCTCTCCTGCCACACAGGGGAGCCTGTGGTTTCCTAATGGCTGTCTGTCTCTGAACAGTTGTGGGTGGTAAACCGTATTGCTGTAAAGGGAATTCTTGAACAATGAATGCCAGGACTCCGACTGAAGGATGTAGCACTGGAAGCATTAGTGGTGGAAGTGGGCAGGAGAGAATTGTGGTTACACAGGGTGTGGGAAAGGGATTTAGATTTGTTCAATATTGTCACCTGTACCTAGGTACAGTGCAAAGTAGATAATGTTGCCATGTACCGACACCATCTTGGATTACAGAATAAATTACCAAATAAATTGTATAAATAATAAAATACTGAATACATTAATATTAAATTGGTATTATTAAAACTGAAATAGCTTCAAAAGTTCATCCTTCCCTCTCAGTAGACTTCTCCCTCTCTGCTCCTCCAGTCAGACATTGTCCTCGGTGTCCTGGCAATATGCTCCTTTACTGCTGCCACCAGCACCAGCACTTCCACTTCCAGTGCCTCTGAGCTGGAGGTGGTCACGCTGTGTGGGTCCTGCACCTCCTCCGACTCTGGACACTGACTGATGGGTCCTTGCTCCGAGTCGACCGACAGGGTCCTGGCTCACCTTCTGATGGAGCTTCTGATGGAGATACATGGGGCCCTGGCCTCCCGCAGGAGACAACTTCAGGAGGAGGCTGCCATGGCAACTGAAACAAAAAAAAGGAAGGTTACGAAGCTGGGAAGCTGTATGGATATCGCAGAATCCTCTGCATGAGCCCTGCACTCAGGAGCCCTGTGTTCAGGAGCCAAATACTACTGACTCTGCCTCCGCAAAGGTTGGAGTGTGTTGATGAAGAGGTGGTGGGAGATGTCTAAGACCATTCTCAAAAGGGAGCAGGGTTAGACGGCCAGGATTGTGAGTCCTTTCCCTAGGATCTGGCAAGCATGTCATAAGAGTCTAACAACCTCATGAGGTTGATCAAGATCAGTGGGGTAACTTCACCATGATGGCTCCGATCCAACCCTTCACTGCTCAATGCACCAAACCCCCATCACTCACCTAGCAACTATGCCTTGCCTTCAGGACTGGCCTCCCACCCTTACACACATTCTAATGCTGCCAGCCTTTTCCCTCCCTCTTCTTGGCTCCACATGCTCCCCAGTTATTTAGCCAGGGTAGGTATATCACTCAAACATAACAGCACACCATCAATGACATTTCACCCTCTCACATCACCATGGGGCTTTGTAGCATCCACCATCAGTATAAGCACTGAAAACAACCTCAAGTTCCACTTTAGCCAACTCCCAGGTCACCTTCACCCCAGTACCTAATACGACAAATGAGGCTGGTGGTGTGGCTATGGACGTCATGTTTTCTACCCCATTAGCAGCCTATCCTCACCCCGACTTTTTGCCCTCCAAGTTCCCGCTTGCAGATACCCTCGAGCTTGCCTGTGCCCAGCAGCCCCAGGAGATGCAGTGAGAACATCAGCCCTGCACTGATGAAGACGACCCAATGTGAGATGTATGGCTACCAGCTCAGACACTGACACTGCAGCTGAGAGGCAAGTATAACATTACGATCTAGCTTCCATGGTGAATCATCTCTGGGCCTGAAGAGGACAGGCGTGGGTGAATGTTTGTCAGCTCAACAAAGGGCGAAGTCATGGGCCCAGCCATAGGCAGCTCAGATAAGGACCTTAGTGAGGTAGCACATTGGAGGATCCTGACAAGCATACATGAGTGCATAGCCAGGCTTACTGACATTGTTGAGCAGCACAGGAGGAATCTGACGCCGAGCGAGCAGGGGGCACTGTGCAGCCTCCCACCCACCTTCCTGTCCTGCTGGAGCTCCAGAGTCACTGCTAACCCTACCCCATTACCTGTGGCAGACACATCAACCACCCCTCTGCCAGTCCTATGTGAGAATGCACCCATTCCAGAGTGGCATGATGGCCCAGTGGTCATGGTAGCATGGTGGCTCAGTGGTTAGCACTGCTGTCTCATTGTGCCAGGGACCCGGGTTCAATTCCACCCGAGGGTGACTGTCTGTGTGGAGTTTGCACATTCTCCCTGTGTCTGTGTGAGTGCTCCAGTTTCCTCCCACAGTCCAAAGATTTGCATTTGGTCTCGCTAAATTGCCCTGCAGTGTCCAGGGATGTTCAGGTTCAGTGGATTAGCCATGCAATACCCAGAGATGGGGTAGGGGGATGGGGTCTGGATGAGATATCCTTTGAAAGGGTCTGTGTGGACTTGAAAGGCAGAATGGCCTGCTTCCACACTATAGATATTCTATGATCCATTACACTCTATGGAATACTCCAAAAACAATCTTGGCTACTTTCAGACACTTACATAATACAATTGCAGGTCTCCTTTTAAAGACATTACCAGGACCAGTTTGGCCTAAGGGTGTCCCATCAGCTGAGTAACTTTGGAGAAAGCAAGTGCTTGTCACACAGTTTGTAATCTGCAGTGCTGCCTGCAGCCAGCAAATTGAGGTAATTCTGGATAGTGCCAAGGATTGCCAAAACATTGTCATTGACCTTTCTACCCTTCTAAGGTTAGGTGAATTGGCCATGCTAAATTGCCCATAGTGCTCAGGGCTGTATAAGTTAGGTGCATTAGTCAGGGGTAAATGTAGGGTAGGGGAAGGGGTCTGGGTGGGTTACTCTTCGGAGGGTCAGTGTGGACCTGTTGGGCCGAAGGGCCTGTTTCCACACTGTAGGGACTCTATGATCTTAGTTTACTCCAACTAAGGTCAGTTCTTTAAACTCTGAGTCCAAAGTCCTGCTCCAGAACCCAAGCACTTATCTTATGAATGTTGTATAGACTCCAGCCTTGGGAAACACAATTCATTTTTCTTATCTAGTATGGGAAGCCCTCAACAGTGACTTCCATCTCTGCCCAGAGCTGAATTTGATTTGTGTTTGGTCTTCTCTACATCAGGGAGACCAAACATAAATTTAGAGAAAGGATCGCCAAGCATCTCAAGCGGGGGCTGACCGGACCTCCCAGTCACCATCCATTTCAATTCCCCCAACCACTCCCTTTCTGACATGACCATCCTTTGCCTTCTCCATTGCCAAAATGAACCTCAGTTCCTATTAGAGGAACACCACCTCATCTTCCGCCTGAGCACCCTACAGCCCGGAGGACTCAACATTGAGTTCTCCAATTTCAAATAACCTCCCTCCCCATCCCTTAACTCCCATCCCAGCTCCTCCGCCTCCTTTCTACTGCTCCCTGCCACCAATCGGATTCATTCCTGCCATTGACCAACCAGGTCGTACCCTCTACCTGTCGTCACCTATCCCCACTTCACCACCCTACCCTCGCCACCCCCTTTACCTGCAGCTCCCCTCACACCCACCCCCCAGTCCCAAAGAAGCGCTACACCTGAAATACCAACTTCTCCACCTCCTGATGCTGCCTGGCTTGCTGTGTTCTTCCAGCCTCCTGCCTGTCTACTTTGGATTCCAGCATATGCAATTTTTTTGTCTCTAACCAGATAAGGCTTTGGAGACATTGCCATCTGACTACTGACCTCTACCTTGCAAAGGTTAAGCCCCAAATTCTTTCTCCTTCCACCATCTACCTGGACAATGACCTTACCACTTAGCCACGAGCCATGGTTTCAAGGACTGTTACAACCATGGGGCAGAAGGCCAAAGTAGTGCAGACATGTTCAACTTGTACTCCTAATGTGTGATTTTTTTATTATAAAAGGCTGACATAAGACAAAGTAGTGAGTGTAAATTAAGTGAGTGCCTGGAGACCCATGGAATGTCATACCTAATTGTACAAAAGGAACTTTAACCAAGAACACTTCCAAGGGGGAAGAGACAAGTCAAAACAGATTGCACGGTGCTACAAAGATAAAATGAAAATATCTCCCAAGGGGTGGAGAATTGGATTGAATCATGGTTGACTAATTCCCATACTGCTCCATCCACATCTCTTTCTCTAGTACTTCAATGCCTATTTTCATGCCACGTCTTTTCCGTCTAGAACTGAAATATTCAACAATCTTGCTTCCAATTTCCATTCTTCTCTCACCTTCACTTGGTCCCTTTCTGACTTTGCCTTTCTTTAACCTCACTGTTCCTATTTCCAGGTATTGGCTGTCCACCAATATCCATGCAAACCCACTGACTCCCAAAGTTACCTTGACTACACCTCACCTCCTGCTTCCTGTGTGGACTCCATTCAATTCTCCCAGTTTCTGAATCTCCATTGCATCTGTTCCGATGATGTTACCTTCCTCACTGATGTTTCCAACATGATTTCTTTGCCCCTCAACCTGTAATAGCCCCTCCTCATCCCTGCATGGTGAACAATATCCTCAGCTGTAGCTGACTCATTTCCTGTATCTCTGCCCTTACCTCCCACACCACCTTCATCTCCATCCAAAAACCATTGTAGTGTTCCTCACTTTCAACTTCACCTGCCTCAAGATTTTCAGCAGCACCGGTGTGATGCCACCACTAACTCCTCCCATGTCAACATTCTTAAAGAACTTCCTCCAATGACACCCTCCATTTGCCCCCAACAACACCTCACCCCCTCCCATGGTATCTTCTCATGTAATTGCCCAAGTGTCTCTGTACTCTGTCACTGACACACAAACACACACACCTTCCAAGTATAGCAGTTATTTACTTACAAATCTTTGTGTCTATTTTGCTGTGCTTGCTGCTCGCACTATGGTCTCCTCAACATTGGCGAGACAGGATTACCACTTTGTGGAACACCTCCATTCAGTCCCCAAGCATGGCCCTGACCCTTTTGGTTTCCTGCCATTTTAATTCACCACCCTGCTCTCAAGCTCATTTCTCAGCCCTTCCTGTGAAATGCAACGAAGTTAAATAAACAATGCTTCATCTGTCTTTTAGGCACTTCACAGCATTCTAGACTCAATAACTTCAGACTGTGAACTCCGACCCACATTTTGATTTTGGCTTTTCACCATGTGTTGGTCTGGATCTTGTTTTTCACATTTTGGTTTTTGGAGAGAAATATTCATTATTCTGTCAGTCAATCTCATTCTGGACATTAGCTCTTAATTATAACCAAGACCATTCATTTGCCTTTTGTTCCTTGGCAATTTTGTCATTTATTTTTCTCTTGCGTTCTCTGCTACCTCCTTCCTTCCCTTCAACTGGTCTCCTTCCTATATGAAACTTGAAGAGGTTCAGAAAAGATTTACAAGGATGTTTCCAGGTTTGGAGGATTTGAGTTATAGGGAGAGGCTGAAGAGGCTGGGGCTGTTTTCCCTGGAGCGTCGGAGGCTGAGGGGTGACCCTATAAAGGTTTACAAAATTATGAGGGGCATGCGTAGGATGGATAGACAAAGACTTTTCCCTGGGTCAGGTGTCCAGAACTAGAGGGCATAAGTTTAGGGTGAGAGTGGAAAGATATAAAAGACACCTAAGGGGCAACATTTTCACACAGAGGGTGGTATGTGTATGGAATGAACTGCCAGTGGAAGTGGTGGAGGCTGGTACAATTGTAACATTTAAGAGGCATCTGGATGGGTATATGAATAGGAAGGGTTTGGAGGGATATGGGCCGGGTGCTCGCAGGTGGGACGAGATTGTGTTGGGATATCTGGTCGGCATGGACGGGTTGGACCGTAGGGTCTGTTTTCATGCTGTACATCTCTATGACTCTACAACTCTATGAACAGGATGAAACCCATCATACTTCTACCTTCCTTTGGTTCTGAAGAAGTTATATCCAATTCAAAATATTAGTTCTTTTTCTCTTCTCCCAGATGCTGCCAGATCTACTTAATTTATGTTTTTATTTCAGATCTATGAGCTTCTAAAGAACTGAAACATGAATATCACTGGAAGTAGACTGATCGATTTTGGATTGTCTCTCAGGTCTTTCCAAAGAGTCAGAGAGTCATAAGGCACGGAAACAGACCCTTCCGTCCAACTCATTTGCAATGACCAGACATCAGTAAATTACTGATCTAGTAATTTACCAGCATTTGGCCCATATCCCTTTAAACCTTTCATACTTACATACCCATCCAGATGCCTTTTAAATGTTGCAATAATACCAGTCACCACCATTTCCTCTGGCAGCTCATTCCATATACGCACCA
The DNA here is from genome assembly GCF_020745735.1 of Hemiscyllium ocellatum. Taxonomy (NCBI): domain Eukaryota; kingdom Metazoa; phylum Chordata; class Chondrichthyes; order Orectolobiformes; family Hemiscylliidae; genus Hemiscyllium; species Hemiscyllium ocellatum. The sequence continues at coordinate 66,586,335 of NC_083414.1, forward strand.
CCCTCTGTGTGAAAAAAGCTACCCCTCAGGTCCCTTTTATGTCTTTTACCCTCTCACCTCAAACCTATGCCCTCTAATTTTGGACGCTCCCACCCTGGGAAAAGGCCCTTGACTATTCACCTTATCCATGCCCCTCACAATTTCATAAACTTCTATAAGGTCACCCATCAGCCTCCGACACTCCAGGAAAAATAGTCCCAGTCTATTCAGCCTCTCCCTATTGCTCAAACACACCAGTCCCAGCAACATCTTTGTAAATCTTTTCTGAACCCTCTCAAGTTTAACAATATCCTTCCTTTAGAAGGGCAGAGAAGAAACTGAGGTGCTGTCTGCTCTCATGAACCTGTCAAATATTTACTAACCCCCACTGACTAGTATCCTAACCAACACTTCTCCCTCAGAGACCAATCAAACAGGCTTTGCAAAGTTGTGGAAACGTCTGGGCAGCAGAGGCCTGTTGGATCCATTAGATTTTCCTGACACCATGACTGGAACACCTCAGTGGAGCACTCCTTCCCTTCCTGCCACCTTTAGCTCACCTCTTCCCCTCCAGCCATGCAATCTTCTGCAAGAGGTACAGAACCAGAGCAAAGCTCAAGACCAAGGAGGGGTCAAATACCTGGGAAAAATTCCAGTCCATACCCCTCAGGCAATGATTTGCGGCCTCTCCTGGAGAACTGTGTCCAGTTCTGGTCGCCCTGTTTTAGGAACAATACTATTAAGCTGGAGAGGGTTCAGAAGTAACTTACCTGGATGTTGCTGGGACTGGAGAGTTTGAGATATAAAGAGAGACTGGATAGACTGGGGCTTTTTCCACGGAACATAGGAGATTGAGAGGTGACTTTATAGACATTTGTAAAATCACGAGTGTATAAAGTTAATGGTAACTGTCATTTCTATGGGATGGGAGATTTCCAAGACAAGGGGGCATATGTTTAAGGTGAGAGATGAGAGATTTAAAAAGAGTTGAGGGGCAAATGTTTTACTCAGAAGGTGGTTCACGTGTGGAATGAACTTCCTAAGGAAGTGATGGATGGGTGGGTACAGTCTGTTCTCATATCACATGATAGTTGCGTTCCCGTACGATTCCACGTTGTAAGAAAACCATGCAATAGCAGCACCATTTGAACCAATGGGACCAAGTAAGGAAAGTTCACGTTCTACAAATAATGGTCTAAATTCTTCAATCGCATTTTAGCCAATGTGTACTGAAGAAACACACATTATCGCAGAACTGACTGTATAGATATGTACAGGACTAGGAAAGGTTTGGAGTGATATGGGCCAGGAGCAGGCAGGAGGGACTGGTTTAGTTTGGGATTATGTATGGCATGGACTGGTTGGACCGAAGGGTCTGTTTCCGTGCTGTATGAACCCATGACTCTATAACTGTGCTTTTCCATTGCTTTTTTGTGAGACCTTGCTGTGTGTAAAATATTCGCCCCAATCGCTAATGTAACAACAGACAGCCTGCTGTGGCCCTGCTGACAGCAGTCTTGCATAGGGTCTCTAGGCTCAAATCTAACATGAGCTGTTGAGAACTTAAATCGAGGCTGACACGCTAGTGCAGTCCTGACGGAGTGTTACACTGCCGGACGTGCTGTCCTTTGAATGTGGTGTTAAACTGAAGCCCCTGTACAAGATCCCATTGCACAGTTTTGAAGACGAGCATATCACTGGTGTTCTGACCAACACTCCCCCCTCACTCATTGTCATCAAAACAGACGGTCTGATCACTAACACATTCGGTTTCTGCTGCTCATAAATTGGCTGCTGCGTTTCCAAATTACAAGAAAGACCACACTAAAAAGTAATTCATTGGCTGCAAGGCTTTTTGAGATGTTTGATGGTCATAAAAATGCACGATAAATGATGATTTAATAATTTAATAATGATTTCCCTTTGCAATAAATTAAGTTGCTTTTTGTGAGCTGTGTTGAATGAATACAAGATTTCCTTTATTCCATCAACATCATGCTGTGGGAGGTGGAGATATCTCCTAAGGTTGAGTAGTGAGGATGGATGTTCAGATGTTGAACTTGATTGCCCTTGCTGTATCAGAAGTAGTTCTACCAAATTCCCTCTTCAAGTCCATATTTTTTGACGGAGCAGACACAGGGTTTGTAGACACAAGGTTGTCTACAATGGGGCAGCTTGATTATGATAGGCCGAAGGATGGGCTGAATGGTCTCCTCAATCCACACTGGGGTTTCCAGCATCACAAAGCACTCCTGTCATGGAATCCCTACAGTACTGGTAGAGGCCATTAGGTCCATTGAGACTGCACTAACCCTCCGAAGAGGATCCCACCCAGACCTAACTCTATCCCTATAGCCCAGCATTTATCATGGTTAATCCACCTAACCTGCACTTCCCTGGACACTATTAGCATGGCTAGTCCACCTAACCTGCATATCTTTGGACTGCGGAGGAAACTGGACCATTCGGAGGAAACCCACACAGACACAGGGAGAATGTGCAACTTCCACACAGACAGCCAGCCGAGGCTGGAATTGAACCCGGATACCCAGTGCCGTGAGGCAGACGGTGCTGACATCTGAGACACCATGCATGTCTGAATGGATAAATCCAACATAAACAGTTTATTGAGCTACATCAACTGACGGAATATGTGAATCATTTTTACCTACTCTGAGGTGGGGCGGGGAAAGGGGGGGTGGGGTGGAGGGAAGCGTGGATGCTGTGCATCTCCATTGATATGAATATAATGTTGAGAAAAGCATATGTAGGATAATGACACATTTATGGCTCATACCTAATTGCCCTTGAGAAAATGATAGTGAGCTGCCCCCTTGAACCTTAGCAGTCCATATGCATTAGGTACAGCTTAGTAGGTTAGACAGAGAGTTCCACGACTTTGACCCAGCAACACTGAAGGAACAGTGATATATGTCCAAGTCAGGATAGTGTGTGGCTTGGAGGTGGTGGTGCTTTCTTGTTTCTGCTGTTGTTCTTTCAGGTCACTGTGCAAAGGATTATGAGGTCAGTTTTCAAAATGCAATGTAGAACTAAAGTAGAAGCAGGGTGAGCAGTGTCAGGTCATCACCCTTGTCAACACTGAGTCAACTCTCCTTCCTTGTTTGTGAGTCACATAGGGACTATTAAAGCAACTGTGTAGAATTAGTGACTCTCCTTGTTTACTGATAAAGTGGATCATGTTGTCAAATCCAGGGACAACATGAACAAGAACACAAAGACTTATACAATACACTGCTTCCAAAGCACAAATCAAATATACATTAAAAAATAATGTCTCTAACCTGGTAAAATTTCCTTCTTCACAGCTACATGTCATTGACACCAAAACACAAAAGTAAGCAACTGACCGAAACCTGGTTGAAGGGGTCAATTTAAGGAAATGGAGAGAGAGAGAGACACGCAGAAGGTTTGGGGAGGGAATTCCAGAGATAGGAACCAGGACAGCAGAACATAAGAAGAGGAAAAGGCCATTCTGCCCATTCAGGGTGCCCTGCCATTTAATACAATCATGGCTAATCCCCAATGCCTTTTATCCACCCCATCTCCATAACTGACAGTCAGAAATCTATCAATTTCTACCTTCAACACTGCCAAACTCTGAGCTTCCACAGCCCTCTGTCTTAAGGAATTTGAAAGATTCACAATCCTCTGAGTAAATTAAATACTCCTCTTTTCAGCCTTAAGTGACATCCCCCTTATTTTTAAATCGTACTCCCCAACTGAGGAAAATATCTTGCCTGTAATCACCTTGCCTATCCCTTAGGCATTTTGTAAATTTCAATGAGATCACTTTGCATTCTTCAAACCTCGAGAGAATACAGGTCCAGTTTGTCCAATCTCTCTCCAAGGACAGTCCTGCCACTTGGGAAACAAGTCTGGTGAACCTTCATTGCACTTCCTGAATGGCAATTTTATCTTCCCTAAGTTAAGGAGCTCAAAACTGCACACACTACGACTGAAGCAAGACTCCATTACTCCTGCACTCCAAATCTCCTGAAATAAAGGTTAATATTCCATTAGCCTTCCTAACGCCTTCCTACACCCACTGCATGATGGGAGAGTGCTGAATGATTGGCAAATGCACTCTGGTTGGTTGAGGTGACGCTATAAAGAAGAATCATATCCATTCAAAACATTAATTCTTTTTCTCTCTCCACAGATACCACCAGACCTGATGAGTTTCCCCAGTACTTTCTGTCTTTGTTCCAAGTATTTATGCGGAAGGAGAATCGTGTAGACACACATATAGTTATCGTTGAACCATTAAGCAACAGGAAATAAGTAAAACCTGCCAATAGCTCAGAGCCAACCTCAAACCTGTTCATTTTGTTCTCCCAGCCATCAGAAACAAGTCTGTACAAGTCCTGTTCTCTACTCCTTTTCTGTTAGTTCACACCACATTCGGTCTTTGTGCTCGAAAATGTTTTGTCCTTTCGTCACCTGAACCAAAGGCAATTCTCAGTACGTGTCTGTGTGAGATTTCACAGAAGGGCCATTATTGCCTCCAATCACCCTGGAGTGCTGCCCAGAGAGATATCCTGACACATTAACTGGCAGCGACCTCTCTCCACAAGGTCAAAAGACCGTTTTTTTTGACGGAGCAGACACAGGGTTTGTAGACACAGGGTTGTTGGTTAGATGCTGGCTGAATGCTAATGACTTTGACCCAGAGGTCAAGCCTGGAAAGACAGAAAGATGGTGTCATACAAATGAGGCACAAAATAATGATAGGCAACAGGAAGAGAATAGGAATTGAGCAGCTCTATGTCGTTACACAGCAGAAGATCAGCTTTTCTCTCTTGAAGCAAACAACTTTATTAATATGTCCAACTAATTACGACTACTACATTTATATAGCATTTCTAATGTCTCAAGGTGCTTCACAGGAGCATAGTCAGACTAATTTGTCGCTGATCCACATAAGGAGTTATTAGGATGAGTGACATTAGTCAAAGAGGTATATTTAAGGAATGTTTTAAAGGGAGTGAGGAGGCGGAGGTTTAGGGACAAGTTCCAGACTTTAGGATCTAGATAAACGAAGAGGAAGGAATGAGCCATCAACAATCAACGAAACAGCATTTTATCAAATACCTGCTGGACTGAGAGTCGAAAGACTCAACTTGGTTGCTGGACAGTCCTTTCAAGTGAGGTTGAGGTCTTTGCTTCAGCCATACATAATGTCTGATAGTGTAGGTTTTAAATAAAAGCAGATCAAAAAGATATTTCTGCTTTAAAAACCTGTACATTGGAAATTAAGTCTTAAAAATTTCTCTTCAAAAAAATGGAAGCCACAGCATGCCAATTCTGTTACAATGAGTTGTTTCAAACTCTCTTGAATTGTGCTAAGGAAGAGTTTAGAATGCAGTTAGTCCTGGGCAACACGAAGGGTCTTTCTAAGCTGCAAAAGCAATGCTTCCTGCTTCCTGCTGGATATTTGTAAAGCTGATTGTTTTAGCTAAAAAAAAGGGTTAGTTTAGTCCCAAACTCAAATAGCCCTCATAGCTGACTCACTAATATGGAACAGACACTCACACAAATTGTAAAGGATCTTGACTCCACAGCCATCTCCAGTTCAGATTTCCAAGAAGGATGCTCAGAGAAACCACAAAACCACCCTCAGAGAAGATGTTATCACAGAGAGAGGACAGAGGGAAAAAAGCTTACAAAAACACAAACACTGGTCAGTTGGTTGAAGGTCAGACAGAAAGTGCTGAAACCACAGAACCAAAGATGAATGAGGACTTTTCTCTCCCTCTAAAACTTCTGATGTCCTGAGAAACCTACTCTGATGAGAAAACAGCAATGATTCATCAATTGAGGCCATCATGGTCTGAACTCAAATGTCAGCCTTTCGTCATTGCAGCGACAGACCAGTATGGGAAGCCAATCACAGAGAATAACTGGGACTTTCTTCTTAAAAGTATTATTTTTGTCTCATCTGTATTTGTTGATGTCCATATTTGTAAATACTTGTTTATAACTTTATCTCTTTACCTCTTAGGAACAACTTGTAATAAACTACCCCTTGTCTTATTAAAACAAGACGCTTGACTTCTGGCCAACTTTAACTTGAATCATTCGTAATTACAAGGGGTTACATGAAGTCCATCAATCTACAGTTCACTGGTCAGGTGGTCATGCCAGCCAGCAAGCTGCTATCCATTTATTTTCATGGTCTATAAATAGTCTTGGTGATGGATTTCTTTTGAGAATTACACAACTAAAAGAAAATGATGACTTTCGATCATTATATATATGCAGTGCATTTGAGTCTGCTCTTCTGTAAGACACTACATGTACTTGGGATAATAACCTGACATGGAAGTTGGGAGCGCCATAACTGAAGTATTGGGAAGGTCTTGCAACATCAGAATCAAATGTGGCATATTATTCCGCTGTGCAATATAGTGTTGCCTTTTGGAAATCGTAAGAAAGAGAGAATTTGAAGCAGAGTGTCTTGAGTTAAGGAAATTCTGCCTGACAACAGCCATTGAATCAGTCAAGCTTTAGCATGTTAAAAAGCTGTAAGTACTGAGAGCAGCAGAAAGTGGAAGAAATATCCAGAGTCTGCAGACAGCATCACTCTCTCTCCCTCCATGTAGGATAAAACAAATAAGAAGAAAGCTTAAAAGAAAGAATTCTAGCAAGGAAAGAAGCTTGCCTCCATCCAGGACACTTTATTGACATCACATCCCTCCACAAGCATCCACTCCCTCCACCACCAACGCTGTAGCAGCAGTGTGTACTATCTACAAGATGCACTACAGTAATTCACCAACGCTCCCTACACAGCACTGGCCAAATCTATGACCACTTCTACCTAGAAGGATAAGGGCAGCAGATACGCAACCACCTGAAAGTTTCCCTCCAAGTCACATACCACCATCCTGATTTGGAAATATATTGCTGTCCCTTCACTGTTGTGCGGCCAAAATCCCTGCATTCCATCCCAAAAGATTACCAGGATGTTGCCTGGACTGGAGGGTTGATTTACAAGGAGAGACTGGGATAGGCTGGGAACATTTTTACTGGAGCATAGGAGGTGACCTTATAAAAGTTTATAAAATTTTGAGGAGTTTAGTTTGGATTAATGGTAAGTGTCATTTCCCTAGGATGGGGGATTTCAAGGCTAGGGAGCATATTTTTAAGATGAGAGGAGAAAGATTTAAAAAAGACACCAGGGGCACATGTTTTACTCAGAGGGTGGTTTGTGTGTGGAATGAACTTCCAGAAGAAGTGGTGGATGTGGGCACAATTACAACATTTAAAAGATATTTGGATAAGTACATAAATTGGAAATGTTTGGTGGGATATGAGCCAGGAACAGGCAGGTGGGACTGGTTTAGTTTGGGATTATGTCTGGCATGGACTGGTTGGACCGAAAGGTCTATTTCTATGCTGTGTGACTCTTTGACTCTATTTGCTACGAGGGGACGTAGATGGCACACGTCAGATGCCAATTGTCTGTGGACGTGGGCTGAATGTGGTTGGTGCCCATGAAGTGTGCTCTGAGATGTTGGTGCCCTGTGCTCAGCTTAGGAGTTTTTCCGAGCAGTTGGTGAGCAGGGTCTGCCTGGTAGCTGCTGTGAATTCCATATTGACTCTTCTCAACGTCAAGCTTGTTTGGCGGATTTGATCAGATAGGAAGTCAAATATTAATGAGGTAAGTTAACAAGGAGTTCAACAAGTGTTAATTCTCATCAATTGGTAACTTGCTGCTGCCTAATGGATCTCACCACATCACTGGGCCTTGCAGGACTTTACGTCTGATTCTGCTGAACATCTCGCCACTGCCCATGTCAGTCAGAGCCTTGTAGGACCCACCCTGTAAAGAGCTCATAGTGTGGCATCAAACACATGACAAAAGGTGGGATACACAATTGATATTAGATGGTGGGATTCACCCGCCTGGAAGATTGTGGAGTTGTGAAGGTGGCAGGAGCAGAGAAAACTTCAGGAGACCAACTTTGTCTTTCGAGAAAGACAAAGGCAACTGCTTGGCATCTGTGAAGGAAAGCAGCAGAAAACAATGAAATCTCTGAATACATGACTCCTACAGAAGAAATTCATCAGAATTCGAGTAGGTTTGAATAAAAGTCGAAGGGTGTGGTGCTGCCTGACCGGCTGTGCTTTTCGACTACATCTTCGACTCTGATCTCCAGCATCTGCAGTCCTCACTTTCTCTGAAGTCTGAATAAAAGCCTTTTATTACAACAAAAGCTGGAAGAGGTCCATTCGCAGCTAAGGGCATAAATTCAAACTGAGGACCTGAAAAAAAGAGATCAATTCCTGGATAATCAAAGCAGATTCATTCCCTTAGAAAGAAAATGGAAAAGTGAGCTGGGAAGCAAGATTAAGAGTTTGCTAGTAACTTTAATATCTAATAAACAACTTATTTTAACAAATAAAGGAAAAACTTCAAAAACAAGCTTAAATGGATCGATTGGAAAGATAGATCAGAAGGCAGCTAAGAATTTATTGTTGTTTTCCTAAGTATCAAAGCCCTAATAGTAAGTTGTGAAATCCTTTTTTCTCGATGGGTTTGACTGATTAAAAAAAATGTTTTTCCAGTAAATAAGAACGTTTTATGGATTTGAATTGGAATTTGGAATATTTTAAAATTTGTGAAAAGTCTGGAGACAATGAAAAGAATGAGTGGACCTAATCAAGTGGTCTGAAATTCAACACCAAAGTATCTTAAGACATTAGAAGATTGGAGGTTAATTTTGATTGGCAGAAAACCAGCAGACATAGAGTCATAGAGATGTATAGCATGGAAACAGACCCTTCAGTCCAACTCATCCATGCTGACCAAATATCCTAAACTTAATCTAGTCCCCATTTGCCAGTGCTCAGACCATGTCCCTCTAAACCCTTCCTATTCATACACCCACCCAGATGCCTTTTAAATGTTGTCAGTTACCAGCCTCCACCACTCACTCTGGCAGCTCATTCCACACACGTACCACCCTCTGTGTGAAAAGGTTGCCCCTTTGGTCCCTTTTATATCTTTCCCCTCTCACCCTCAATCTATGCTCTCTGGTTCTGGACTCCCCCACCCTGGGGAAAAGACTTTGTCTATTTACCCTATCCATGCCCCTCATGATTTTATAAACCTCTATAAGGTCACTCCTCAGCCTCCAATGCTTCAGGGAAAACAGCCCCAGCCTATTCAGCCTCACCCTATAGTTCAAACCCTTCAATCCTGGCAAAATCCTTGTCAATCTTTTCACAACATCCTTCCGAAAGGAAGGAGACCAGAATTGCACGCAATATTCCAACAGTGGCCTAACCAATGCCCTGTACAGCCGCAACATGACCTCACAACTCCAAACTCAATGACCTGTCCAATAAAGGAAAGCATACCAAACGCCTTCTTCACTATCCTATCTACCTGCGACTTATCTTTCAAGGAACTATGAACCTGCATACCAAGGTCTCTTTGTTCAGCAACTCCCTGCAGGACCTTACCATTTTGTGAATAAGTCCTGCTCTGAGTTGCCTTTCAAAATGCAGCACCTCGCATTTATCTGAATTAAACTCCATCTGCCACTTCTCAGCCCATTGGCCTATCTGATTGAGATCCCGCTGTACTCTGAGGTAACCTTCTTCGCTGTCCACTACACCTCCAATTTTGGTGTCTATTGCAAACTTACTAACCATACCTCCTATGTTCACATCCAAATCATTTATATAAATGTCAAAAAGCAGTGGACCCAGCACCGATCCTTGTAGTACACCAATGGTCACAGGCCTCCAATCTGAAAAGCAACCCTCCACCACTACCCTTTATCTTCTACCTTCGAGTCAGTTCTGTATCCAAATGGTTAGTTCTCCTTGTATTCCATGAGATCTAATCTTGTTAACCAGTCTACCATAAGAAACCTTGTCAAACGGCTTACTGACGTTCATATAGATAATGTCCACCGCACTGCCCTCACCAATCCTCTTCGTTACTTCTTCAAAAAAACAACGAAAATCGTGAGACATGATTTCCCATGCCCAGAGCCATGTTGACTTTCCCTAATCAGTCCTTGCCTTTCCAAATACATGTAAATCCTGTCCCTCAGGATTCCCTCCAACAACTTACCCAACACCGATGTCAGGCTCACTGTTCTATAGTTCTCTGGCTTGTCTTTACCGCCCTTCTTAAACAGTGGCACCACATTAGCCAACCTCCAGTCTTCCGGCACCTCACCTGTGACTCTCGATGATACAAACATCTCAGCAAGAGGCCCAGAGTTCGCAGGTACACCTGATCAGGTTCTCGGGATTTATCCACTTTTATATGTTTCAAGACATCCAGCACCTCCTCCTCTGTGATATGGACATTTTTCAAGATGTCACCATCTATTTCCCTACAGTCTATATCTTCCATGTCCTTCTCCACAGTAAACACTGATGCAAAATACTCATTTAGGATCTCCTCCATCTCCTGTGGTTCCACACATAGGCTGCCTTGCTGACCTTTATTCTCTCCCTAATTACTCTTTTGTTCATAACGTATTTATAAAAACCCTTTGGATTCTCTTTAACCTTATTTGCCAAAGCTATCTCATGTCCCATTTTTTTCCCTCCTGATTTCCCTCTTAAGTATACTCCTACTGCCTCTATATGCTTCTAAGGATTCATTTGATCTCTGTTGTCTGTACCTGACATATACTTCCTTCTTTTTCTTCACCAAACACTCAATTTCTTTCATCATCCAGCATTCCCTATACCTACCAGCCTTGCAATTCACCCTAACAGGAATAAAATATACTGTCTCTGGACTTTCATTTCTTTCACACAGGCAAAAAAAAGTTCAACCTCATTAAGTGAAGCCATTTTGAGAAAGTTCTGCCCACAATCCTTCACTCAGCCAATTGGAAAAGGAACCCCCTTCATTTCATCTTCAATTCCTCTCTATGGTGAAGCCTCTCTATGATAAAGCAATACTAAAATTTATTTTAGAGCACCACAAACTCTAACAGCTATCAGTTTTAATTCTGCAACAATATTCTTTACAATAACAAAGATTTAACAACAACTTTAATCAACAAAGAATACAATAAGACAACAAAATGACATGGATGTCAATACCCTAAGAATGATTAACCAAATCAACTAAATAATCAACGATTTCAAATGCTTCAACAATCAATCAATCAATGCAACAAAATTCACTCGTATTGATCTTTCTGCCAGATAGTTCAAAGCTCAGGTCCAATTGAAAGATCAGGAATTTGCAAGTCCTAAGACTTCAAATAGATTCAACATTGGGCACTAAATCAAATACAGAAGAGGTGAGACTATCAGATCATGTGTTATAAAGATCAATGAGAAACAAATTATGTTTGGCAATGTATGAATAGCTTTTGATCAATATTTCAAAGAGAATATTGGCAACGTCACACTTCAATAACAAATACCAAGTGCCAAGAGATTTGGTAGGTAGCTTCATTAATGACTTGTATGTATTATCTGAACCATTCAACTATGGAAACCCCCACTACAGCTTGCTTGAGACAAAATTGCCATTGATCTCTTAGATAAATCACTTCCTGAATTCCTTCAATTCAGTGGGCATCCAGCCACAGAGCAATTGATGAGTGGCACAGTGGCTTAGTGTTAGCACTGCTGCCTCACCAGCGCCAAGGACCCAGGTTTGATTCCATCCTCGGCGACCGTCTGTGTGGAGTTTGCACGTTTTTGCTGAGGCTGCGCGAGATTCCTCCAGGTGCTCCAGTTTCCTCCCACAGTCCACAGATGTGCAGGTTAGGTGAATTGGCCATGCTAAACTGGAGCTGCGCTGCACTCTGAGGATCATACCAAGCAACAACTCACTTTGTTCCCAACTCAACATCTACATTCATACTTTGGAACAGAACCATGAAGAGCAAGTCAAATACAAAAAAGAAGCAAGGTTGTTTCCATGAAGATAAGCAACCTAGGACACAAAAGATACATTCCTCACCCACAGGAGAACTTAAACAGTCACTAGATTTAGATTTGACAAAAGTCATCTACATTATTGGTTATCCAGCCAAGTTTAAGATTGTCACTGGTGCCAGTGTGACAGTTGTCTCTAACTCTATGGTTAGTTAAGTTGAAATTTTACCACCTGATGTAAAGCTAAGTGCAGCCAGAGGCTCTGTGCTTACATTTAAAAGGATGTGGCATGTCGTACCGACATTCAAAAATCATACAGATGTGGAGAAAGCATTTATTATCAGTAACCAGCAATCGTCCTTGTTGGGTAAGAAGCTATGCATTGCCACAACCTCCTCCATAGAGAACAAGAGATCTCACACATACCACGGATAGTCTCTTTCAGCATCAGTTTCCCAAATTGTTTACAGAACTGGCAAAAGTAGAAACCCCCTTATAAAACTGCTTTGAAAGGTGAACCACACTGTATCTTTATATTGGGGAACATCTCTCATGCACTAACAGAGAAGGGGAAGAAACATTCAGATGACATGGCCAATTTGGGATTTGCCTCCACAGTGGCTGAACCTACAGGGTGGCACATTGGCTCAGTGGTTAGCACTGCTGCCTCAAGACCTGGGTTTGGTTCCATCCTCAGGCAACTCCTGCGTGGAGTTTGCACATTCTCCCCATGTCTGTGTAGGTCTCCTTCTGGTGCTCTGGTTTTCTCCCACAGTCCGAAGATGTGCGGGTCAGGTGCGCTGGCCATGCTAAATTGCCCATAGTGTTCAGGGATCTGTAGGTTAGGTGCATTAGTCAGGAGTAAATGTAGAGTAATAGAGTAGGAGAATGGGTCTGGGCGGGTTACTATTCGGAGGGTCGGTGTGGACTTGTTGGGCCAAAGGGCCTGTTTCCACACTGTAGGGATTGTATGATTCTACCAAATGGTCACAGCTGCCATGCTGAATGGCTCCAAATGAACTTGAGTGGGTCTCACACATTTCAGTAAGTAGCTGCTAGCGAAATCCATCCTGGAAGTTTGGAAGATGGAAGTTTGGCTCAGCCTTCCAGCAATAGAATATTTACAAAGCTGGATACGAATAGTGGATTGTGGCGGGGCTCTCCAAATAAGATGTCTCCCCAGCACTTTCTTTGCCTTTCTCGGTTGATACTGTTATGCAAGTTTACCCTTGACTATTGCTTCTGCATTGAAGACTGCCCAATGCAGTGTGTCCGATATTACACAGGGACTAGATGGCATTTGTATACCACACGGATGATACCCTGGAATGTGCTGAACCTACTCAGCTCCATGATAGGAGATTATGCAATGTCTTGAAATGTTTATAAGCAGCAGGCCTTACGCGGAATGACAAATGGGACTTTTCTCTGGATTCCATTTGTTTCCAAGGCCATATCATTGGCAAAGGCAGGATACAAGCTGCTTCCCAAAAAACAGAAGCCATCAAAGACTTCTCGATTTCAAAGTTGGTGCACAACCTGCCCCAATTTGGGTGAATCAATCAGTGAGGTTTTTAACCCCAACTCCTCTCTTTTATTGAACCATTGAGAAATCTCTGAAAGAAGTCACAAAACAGGAAGCACAGCCATGGATTACCTCACGAAATTATGACATATTGACTTCTGATGCCATATCCCACAATTATTGCTGCGGATGCTACAGCCACAGGTATGGGGTTGATTCTTTATCGGGAACATAAGAGCATAAGAGCTAGGAGCTGGAGTAGGCTGCCTGGCCCTTCGAGTCTACTCCGCCCCTCAATAAGATCATGGCTGATCTTTTCATGGCCTCAGCTCCATTTACCATCCTCTCACTACAATCCTTAATTCCTTTACTGTTCAAGAAAGTATCTATCTTAGCTTTAAAAGCATTTACTGAGAAAACCTCAAATACTTCACTGGGCAGGGAATTCCATAGATTCACAACCATCTGGGTGAAGAAGTCCCTTCTCAATTCAGTCCTAAATCTGTACCCATAACATTATGGCTGTGCCCTCTTGTCCTAGTTTCGCCCGCCAGTGGAAGCATCCTCTCTACTTCTATCTTATCTATTCTCTTCATAATTTTATATGTTTCTATAAGAATCTCCCCCTTCCGTTCTTCCAAATTCCAATGAATGTAATCCCAGTCTACTCAGTCTCTCCTCATAAGCCAACCCCTCAACTCCGGAATCAACCTTTGTGAACCTCCTCTGCACCCGTTCTGGTGCGAGTACATCCTTTCTCAAGTAAGGAGACCAAAGCTGCACGCAGTACTCCAGGTGTAGCCTGGATATCCTTTCCCATGTATCATGCTTCAGGGATTTTATCAGATACAGAAACCCAGTATCCTCTCCTGATTTTATTCTGGGTGCCAATGTAATGATTGACTCTGATCATACATCTTTGCTCTCCTTGCTGGATAACAAGAAGAGATGGCAGCAATGCCTGCTAGTCTACAACCATTCCACCTCAGACTTATGAGATTCTCATAACATGTATCGACATTTATTAAAGAACTGCAGAATGCTGGAAATCAGCAGCAAACCCTATTCCGGAGAAGGGTCACTGGACCCAAAATGTCAACTCTGATTTCTCTCCACAGATGCTGCAGACTTGCTGAGCTTTCCCAGCAGTTTCTGTTTTGTTTCGGTGTATCAGACATTGGTGGATGTGCTTTCCAGAGATGAGGTTGATGCGCTTTCACAATGATGCTTTCGGGACTGACATACACTTTCACACTTGTGACCATACAATGGTTTTAAGAGGAGTATTTTGTTTGTGTTTTTTTTAAGAGAAGTGTTGAGCTGTCTACTAAAAGTCCATAAAGCTTGTGAGGGCTAAGGTTTCTTTTTAAAAGTAGAAACAATAGAAGCAGCCTGAAAAGGTGGGGCAAGTTCCGACCGAACCAGGATTTCTAGTTTTAGTTTTTCAGTAGCAGCTGCTGGGTCTTGAAGCTGGATGTGTACTGTTTTTCCTCACTAAAAGCTGGGGGTTCTCTTCCTGTTGCCAGAATCTGTTTTACTGACTTTGCCTTTTGCTAAGGATATATTTATGGGATGTTACTACACTGGAACAGTTACTGTTTAGTAATTAAATAATCTATTACTCTGTTAATTTTACCAATAGAGTTAAGTTATTCCAAGTTCTTCCTTCCCTTGTTGTATGTTAACTACAAGTGTGTGAATGAAGTCTGTTTTCATTCATATTGAGTATTTTGAGCAATCTGTTATGCAACATTTTATACTTACCTTTAAAATCAGAAAAAGTTAGGGTCTAGACTAACTTCTGAATATATCTTGAGGGTGTTTGGTCTGGTCCATAACACACTGCACAATCATGGCCAGCCTTGAAAAACAAATGAAATTTCATCAGAAAGGAACAGAAAAAGGATCCTGTGTGTATTATTATATATTAAATATTGAACTCAGCCAGGGCCTGGACCTCAAAGACATGGATTGTATTTGGAAGACATACTTCATTCACTTCTGCACTGTTGAGGATTCACTGGTTTTCGATGGTAACTCCACATCCGTTGAGGAACGACGTTCTTCCTCTGACTGTGTGCATAACAACGAGCTTGTGAAGTTGTTTGGTAGACACAGTTTGCTCATGAGAGATTTGCAAAGCCACTAGGCTTTGCACATGTCACTGATTTATCTAGGTATCCTCAATCTAATAGAAAGAAAGAAAGGATAGATGGTGAAGAATCTTTCAAAGGTAGGTCATTATTTTCTGACTGCTCTGCTCATTTACCACTGCATTCCCCCCCCCCCCATCCTCAAACTCTGTTGAGAACTCATTTATCCCCCCACCCCGGATAGCCTTTAATGGTCTTGCTCATCAAAAATCCATCTGGCTCCACCTTAAACATTCAATGATCTGACCTCCACCACCTTTTGAGGCAGGGAGTCCCTCTGAGAGAAAATGATTGTCTCCATCTCTGTCCTGAAAGGGTGAACCTAATAATTAAACAGTGTCCCCCACCCTCATAGTCTGGGACACATCTCTTGTCAAGACTTTCAATGAAATCACTCCTCACTTGCCTGAACTCCAGCAGCTACAATCCCAGACTATCCAACTCATAAGATAACCCACTCATTCCAGGTACCAATCTAAGAAATCACCACTGCACTGCATCCAATGCATTTGTATCCTTCCTTAAATAAGATTAGAAACTGCTAGACGTGCCCTATATTACAGAAGCATAACATTCTTACATTTTATAAAACAAAGGCAGAAAGTGCTGGAGAAACTTAGCAGGTCTGACAGCATCTGTAGAGAGAGAAAAACAGAGTTAAGATCCAACCTAAGAGTTGGGACGTGACTAGGTGGGGGATCGAATAAAGTATATGGAGATGAGATCCAGAGAGAGAAAAAAATGGGATAAGCGAAGGAAGAGATTGCTGATGATAGCCGAGAGGAAGATAAATACTGGATGGGGTGCTAGAGAGAAGTGTAAATAGTTGAAAAAGGATTGGCTATGCTGGGAGAAACCCAAACAGAACAGGACTTGGGGTGTGGGCGATACAATGATCACAGAGGAAGATTGTGAAATTGTGAACTCAAAAATTGTTAAACTCAATGTTGAGTCATGAGGACCGTGAAGTCCACAGGTAGAAGGTAGGGTGTTGTTTTTCAGCTTGCTATGAACCTGACTGGAGCAATGCAGCAGGGCTGAGACAGAAACGTTGCCATGGGAACATGGTGCTGTGTTAAAGTGACAAGTGGTCACCCATTCTGCATTTCATCTTCCCAAAGTTGAGGCGATCATACGGTGAGCAGCGAATATAGACTAGATTGGGTGAAGTGCAGGTAAATTGTCATTTCACCCGCAAGGGGGGGTCCTGGGGCCTTGGATAGCGAGGAGGGAGGCGGAGGTATACAGGCAAGTGTTCCACCTTCTGCGATTACATGGTAACGTGCCATGGGGATGTGGGGAGGTGTTGGGAGTTCTGACAAAGGGTCACTGGACTCAAAATGTTAACTATATTCTCTCTGTCAGTTTGCATTTGAAAAGAGACTTATTAGTCCTGAGGATGATCTATCTACAGCTACTGAAGTGATGAAAACTGGAGTGTAATCTGCTAAAACATCAGTAGAAAGCAACCTCTCTTTAAAGCTTTCAAAACCTGCAGTCCGTTTCTGATTGTCATTCTAATTTTTGGCCATTTTTCAAAGATCTCCTGCAGGTTGAGGAAGACCGGCTGAGCTGGGGATATACTTTTCCGTTGAATGCCCCATGCTTCTGATATGCTGTACATGATTTACACACTTTGTTTCCAGAAATTCTCGGATAGCTTCTGTCTTTACACCGCTGAAGCCAAATGCCAGCTCGAGGACACCTCTTCCTACTGCCCCCTCGACCATGACCCCAACCCCCATCACCAAACCATCATCTCCCAGACCATACAGAACCTCATCACCTCAGGAGATCTCCCACCCACAGCTTCCAACCACATAGTCCGGGAACCCCGCACTGCCCGGTTCTACCTCCTTCCCAAGATCCACAAGCCTGACCACCCTGGCCGACCCATTGTCTCAGCATGCTCCTGCCCCACTGAACTCATCTCTACCTACCTCGACACTGTCCGATCTCTCCTTGTCTAGGAACTCCCCACATACGTTCAAGACACCACCCGCGCCCTCCACCTCCTCCAAGACCTCCGTTTCCCCGCCCCCAACGCCTTATCTTCACCATGGATATCCAATCCCTCTACACCTCCATCCGCCATGACCAGGGCCTCCAAGCCCTCCATTTTTTTCCTCTCCTGACGTCCCCAACAGTACCCTTCCACCGACACTCTCATTCGTTTGGCCGAACTGGTCCTCACCCTTAACAATTTCTCCTTTGAATCCTCCCACTTCCTCCAGACCAAATGGGCACACGCCTGGGCCCCAGCTATGCCTGTCTCTTTGTTGGCTATGTAGAACAGTTGATCTTCCGTAATTACACCGGCACCACTCCCCACCTCTTCCTCCGCTACATTGATGACTGCATTGGCACCACCTCGTGCTCCCGCGGAGGTTGAGAAATTCATCAACTTCACCAACACATTCCACCCTGACCTTAAATTTACCTGGACCATCTCTGACACCTCCCTCCCCTTCCTGGACCTCTCCATCTCCATTAATGATGACCGACTTGACACTGACATTTTTTTTACAAATCCACTGACTCCCACAGCTACCTGGATTACACCTCTTCCCACCCTACCTCTTGCAAAAATGCCATCCCGTATTCCAATTCCTCCACCTCCGCTGTATCTGCTCCCAGGAGGACCAGTTACGCCACAGAACACACCAGATGGCCTCCTTCTTTAAGACTGCAATTTCCCTTCCCACGTGGTTAAAGATGCCCTCCAACGCATCTCGTCCACATCCCGCACCTCCGCCCTCAGACCCCACCCCTCCAACCATAACAAAGACAGAACACCCCTGGTGCTCACCTTTCACCCTACCAAGCTTTGCATAAACCGAATCATCTGCCGACATTTCCGCCACCTCCAAAAAGACCCCACCATCAGGGATATATTTCCCTCCCCACCCCTTTCTGCCTTCTGCAAAGACCGTTCCCTCCGTGACTACCTGGTCAGGTCCATGCCCCCGCCCCCCCTCCACAACCCACCCTCGCATCCTGGCACCTTCCCCTGCCACCACTGGAACTGCAAAACCCGTGCCCACACCTCCTCCCTCACCTCCATCCAAGGCCCTAAAGGAGCCTTCCACATCCATCAAAGTTTTACCTGCACATCCACCAATATCATTTATTGTATCCGTTGCTCCCAATGCGGTCCCCTCTACATTGGGGAGACTGGGCGCCTCCTAGCAGAGCGCTTTAGGGAACATCTCCGGGACAACCGCACCAATCAACCCCACCGCCCCGTGGCCCATCATTTCAACTCCCCCTCCCACTCTGCCGAGGACATGGAGGTCCTGGGCCTCCTTCACCGCCGCTCCCTCACCACCAGACGCCTGGAGGAAGAACGCCTCATCTTCCACCTCAGAACACTTCAACCCCAGGGCATAAATGTGGACTTCAACAGTTTCCTAATTTCCCCTTCCCCCACCTCACCCTAGTTCCAAACTTCCAGCTCAGCACTGTCCCCATGACCTGTCCTATATGCCTATCTCCTTTTCCACTCATCCACTCCATCCTCTCCTCCCCCGACCTATCACCTTCATCCTCTCCCCCACTCACTTATTGTGCTCTATGCTACTTTCTCCCCACCCCCATCCTCCTCTCGCTTATCTCTTCAGCCTTCAGGCTCTCTGCCTTTATTCCTGATGAAGGGCTTTTGCCCGAAATGTCGATTTCGCTGCTCCTTGGATGCTGCCTGAACTGCTGTGCTCTTCCAGCATCACTGATCCAGAATCTGGTTTCCAGCATCTGCAGTCATTGTTTTTACCCTGCAACACATCCCTGATCGTCTGATGATGTTTCCTGTTCACTTAATCATGCACTAGATGTTATTCATGTGGTGAATGGTTCCTTGTTTCTCTTCCCAGAAGTCTAGACATTGCCTTCGGGGAAATCTCTGGTCCACAGGAGATCCCAGTGGAGCATTGCTGCCTAAATGGTGGAATAAATACAGTCAAGCAATCTGAGGGGATTTGCCTGAACCCAATGCTTGCATCCAGTTTGTGAAAAACTTGCCCATATATGCCTTCTGTGTCCTTTGTTTTAAACGAATGAGATTCACACACAAGTTTAGTTCTGCATTTATCTTGGGAACAGTTCGTTCAGTTCTGTCACTGGTGACCTATTACTTTCAATCATGCCATTTAACTGAGGTTATACTTCAGTAACATTGCGATGGCCCTATGTCTCCCAACTGTGAGCTGCAGTTCCCAACTGTGTCTTTCAGCATTCACTGCCTCACTCACTCTTCCGAATAACGTCACAGTTCTCTGCTAAATTTCATCCACCATATGTCTGCCCATTCCATAATGTGCTCCTGACATCTGTTTCTACTCTTCTTATTGTTAGCCATGATTTCCAGTTTTGTGTCAACTACAAATGATGCTCTGCATATCCAAAGCCAGGTCAGTAATATATTTCGAAAAGAGCGATAATCTTAACACCTTCCTCTGGGGAACACCCCACTGTGTTTCTGGAAGACTGAAAAGCAACTGCTCACTCCTGCACTTTCTATCTCTTAGCAACGTTGTGTCTCCTGCCTTGGTCCCTATAATCCCATGAATTTCAATTTTGCTATCAAATTTGTCACGTGATATTGTGCCATCTACCATTACAAGGTCTCTGTTTGAAACATTTGTCCACTGTGTTGTTGCATGTGACAGAAGGTCACCTCGTGTAACCACAATTGAAAGGACAGTAACAGCAGAGAGTTTATAATGAGAGTGGGACTGTGAATGTCAGTGTGGCTTGTGTTCTTCAGTAAATGTTCTGCCAATCGCTGATTGAACAACAATTCTTCCTGTCTCAAGCCATCATTGTGAAAGATTATTTAATGAAAGCATATCAGGAACTTTAATCTTCTCTTAAAGTTCCAGATATGGCTCCAAATGCAGCATGGATGGTATTTAGTTAGATCTGATAACAAGGACCTGAATCGATCTGCAGGAGGGTGGGGGCAGCATGGGGGGAGGGGGTGTGTTCCTTTATCTATCCAACTGCCTTCATTCTCTTTGGAGGATGAAGGGATTGCAAATGCAATGGCATTTACATTAAACCTCCTGGATTATGACATTAGAATTACAGAATTGTTCAACTACACAGCGCAGGGAGAGGCCAGGCAGTCCATGCAGTTTATAGACAATAGACAGTAGGTGCAGGAGTAGGCCATTCAGCCCTTCGAGCCTGCAACTCTTGACTGTTTCTGCTGACTGTTTCGATCACCCCAGTTAATCCCACTCCCTCACTTGCCCCCACCACCCCATGGCTTATGGATTTATCCAATTCTCTTTTGAATTGCTCCAACTCATTACATGCCTCATCGTCTTCTCAGGAAGTGTAGTAAGGCTCCATCTTTGTGTCCATTCCCCCCTTTCTGAGGATGGAGACTCTACTCCGAGTGTTCCTACTCCACTGTCAGACTTTTGTCAGCTTCCTTCTATTGAAATCTGTCCAAATCTTCCTTTCCACCTCTACTTTATCGATCCCTATCTGTCTTTGTCCATTTCTTTCTGGCAAGAGAAAAGAGCTCACATTTGGTAGCACTTCTCATGGCCCACAGAGTCTCAAATTGCAGATGGCACAGTGGTTCAGTGGTTAGCACTTCTGCCTCACAGCGGCAGGGACTTGGGTTCGATTCGAGCCTCGGGCGACTGTCTGTGTTGAACTTGCACGTTCCCCCCATGTCAGCATGGGTTTCCTCCCACAGACTGAAGATATTAGGTGGATTGATCATGCTAGGTTGTTCAGGGATGGCCATGGGAAATGCAGGGATGGGCGGGTGGTAGGAGAATGGTCTGGGTGGGATGCTGTTTCGAGGATTGATATGGTCTAGATGGCTTGCTTGCACACTATAGGTATTCTATAAGTCACAGACAGTGAAGGACTGTGTCATACCCAATGCTTCAGCACTGGGGTAGGTGGTGCTATCTATTACTGTTTCAATTTGATGTGGAGGTACCTGGGTTGGACAAGGTCAAAATTCACATGACACCAGGTTATGTCCAACAGGTTTATTTGAAATCACAAGTGAGGCTGCGAAAGCTAGTGTTTTCAAATAAACCTGTTGGACTGTTACCTAGTGTCATGGGATGTTTGGACAGTTTAAACAAGTTGCAGACAACTCTGACGAGAAGGTTATGAATGAATTTGTCCAGATGTCCCACAATGACCCAAATCAATACAAACACAAACTGATACCAAAGCAAAACATTCCCACTTTATTGGGAACAAAACTGCAATAATCTTTAATATTAAACATACTATCCCTAATCCTATTTGGCTCCTTAAGGTTACAGTACTCCCTGAATCTCTTTGTAGATTTACGTAGTTGTTCTCTCGGTGGGCTCTGTCTCTGTGAAGCTGCTTTCTGCCTCTCTCTCTCTGGATGGTCAACTGCCCTTTGCCATGTTAGTCTCCTCGGACATCCTCAGACGATTCCAGAAATTCTGAGAGACCTGCATGTGATCTCTGTTTTTGTACCTATTTGATGGTTTTCTGGTCTTCCTATAGTTCTGACCAATTAGGGAGATACACTTAATAATTTGAAATACAAGTCAACCACTTTTGGGTGGCATGCTACAGTTAGTTTCTTTGTGTAGCAGGACCCAGTGCCTTTCTTAGTGAATAAGTTATTGGGGTATGTCTGTGCAGAATGACTGTTGCCTTTTACATTATACTAATGTCATTAATCACTTGGCTGCTATGTTTGCACTGTGCCTGGTATGTGGGTTTTGAGATTTCAGAGTTTCACTTGCCCAATGTACCCAGCATCCCTTGCTGTTTGGCCAAGTTCACAATCTATGTGTGTTTTAGTAGCAAGAGGCTGCTACAATGGTGTGTCTTATTGTATCTCCCTGACAGTTCCAGGTCTCCTTACGCCTTTGGCAGTTCAGCCTTCCTGCTTCCTCAAGTATTATGGACAATCACCAAACAACAATGTCACAGCTACACCCCACCCTCACACTGTGCATTAATTTACCCACACAACATTAAACTAAGGCCCTGTTTCCCCTCTTCGGGCCACACCATAGGTCGAGAGACTTTTACAGGAAGGAGAGCGATTCTCCACTGGTCAATATCTATCTCTTGAGAAAATGTCATGAAAACAGATTATTTGGACACCATCACATTGTTGGATGTTTCTGTGTGCAGATTAGTTGCTGTGTATCTGACATTAAGCAATGATCACACTTCTTCAGCTGTCAATCATTTTCAGGACACCACAAGATTGTGAAAAGTGCTATATAAAGTTCTTTCTTGCCAGATATACATGGACAGATAGAGGGGGTGAGAAGTAGGTTTGATTAATAGTAGTGTATTAGAGATAGAATCCCTACAGTGTGGAGGCAGGCCATTGAGTCCACACCGGCCCTCTGAAGAGCAGTCTACGCAGGCCCAACCCCTTAACCCAACAATTCCCATGGCTAATCCACCTAACCTACACATCCCTGGACACTATGAGTAATTTAGTACAGCCAACCCATCTAACCTGCATATCTTTGGACTGTGGGAGGAAACCCACAAGGAGAACATGCAATACAGTCACCAGAGGCTGGAATCAAACCCAGGTCCCTGGTGTTGTGAGGCAGCAGTGCTAATCACTGAACCACCGTTCCACCCAGACAGAAAGAATTGAATAGTTGTAGACAGAAGGTAGGGAGAAGTAGAGAAAAGTGGGGGAATACATAATGATTTTGATACAAATGATAGGCAGACAGAGTTAAACATGGGCAGATGGAGCAGTGTGTTAATTTTGTAAATCAAGCTACTGCACGGTGGCTCAGTGGTTAGCACTGCTGCCTCACAGCACCTGAGACCCGGTTCATTTCCCGCCTCAGGCGACTGACTGTGTGGAGTTTGCACGTTCTCCCCATGTCTGCGTGGGTTTCCTCCGGGTGCTCCGGTTTCCTCCCACAGTCCAAAGATGTGCAGGTCAGGTGAATGGGCCAAGCTAAATTGCCTGTAGTGTTAGGTAAGGGGTAAATGTAAGGGTATGGGTGGGTTGCGGGTCGGTGTGGACTTATTGGGCCGAAGGGCCTGTTTCCACACTGTAAGTAATCTAATCTCTACTAAATTGATTGCTGGATAATGGAGCAACAGGCTGATGGATATACTGACAGGTAATAGAAAGATATTTTGCAGGCTATTACTGACATCTACTGGCAAAAGCATGACACTACATTGTGCCTCTGGATGCAATGGGCTAGCTTCTCTGAGTTAAGTTTCTGAATCCTTGACTCCAAATAGATTGAAGTAGCTGGAAAGAGATCTTCGGTCTGTCTGAGGAGCATAGGGAGCCATTGGCAACGGACAGCTGAGGTAGAAGGTGAACTGCAACTACACTGACTCGTCGAATGGGCCCAAGGGATTAGATTACCTACAGTGTGGAAACAGGCCCTCCGGCCCAACAAGTCCACACCGACCCGCCGAAGCGCAACCCACCCATACCCCTACATTTACCCCTTACCTAACACTATGGGCAATTTAGCATGGCCAATTCACCTGACCTGCACATCTTTGGACTGTGGGAGGAAACCGGAGCACCCGGAGGAAACCCACACAGACACGGGGAGAATGTGCAAACTCCACACAGTCAGTCGCCTGAGGTGGGAATTGAACCCAGGTCTCTGGTGCTGTGAGGCATCAGTGCTAACCACTGTGCCACCGTGCCGCCCATTGTGTGATCAACTGCTGAATCCATTTCTTATTAGATTAGATTAGATTACTTACAGTGTGGAAACAGGCCCTTCGGCCCAACAAGTCCACACCGACCCTCTGAAGAGCAACCCACCCAGATCCATTCCCCTACATTTACCCCTTCACCTAACATTAGGGGCAATTTACCTAACCTGCACATTTTTGGACTGTGGGAGGAAACCCGGAGGAAACCCACGCAGACACGGGGAGAATGTGCAAACTCCACACAGACAGGTGCCTGAGGCGGGAATTGAACCCAGGTCTCTGGCACTGTGAGGCAGCAGTGCTAACCACTGTAAGTAAAAAAATGAGGTCTGCAGATGCTGGAGATCACAGCTGAAAATGTGTTGCTGGTTAAAGCACAGCAGGCTAGGCAGCATCTCAGGAATAGGGAATTCGACGTTTCGAGCATAAGCATAAGGTTTCCTCCGGGTTTCCTCCCACAGTCCAAAAATGTGCAGGTTAGGTAAATTGCCCCTAATGTTAGGTGAAGGGGTAAATGTAGGGGAATGGATCTGGGTGGGTTGCTCTTCAGAGGGTCGGTGTGGACTTGTTGGGCCGAAGGGCCTGTTTCCACACTGTAAGTAATCTAATCTAATCTAATAAGAAATGGATTCAGCAGTTGATCACACAATGGGCGGCACGGTGGCACAGTGGTTAGCACTGATGCCTCACAGCACCAGAGACCTGGGTTCAATTCCCACCTCAGGCGACTGACTGTGTGGAGTTTGCACATTCTCCCCGTGTCTGCGTGGGTTTCCTCCGGGTGCTCCGGTTTCCTCCCACAGTCCAAAGATGTGCAGGTCAGGTGAATTGGCCATGCTAAATTGCCCATAGTGTTAGGTAAGGGGTAAATGTAGGGGTATGGGTGGGTTGCGCTTCGGCGGGTCGGTGTGGACTTGTTGGGCCGGAGGGCCTGTTTCCACACTGTAGGTAATCTAATCCCTTGGGCCCATTCGACGAGTCAGTGTAGTTGCAGTTCACCTTCTACCTCAGCTGTCCGTTGCCAATGGCTCCCTATGCTCCTCAGACAGACCGAAGATCTCTTTCCAGCTACTTCAATCTATTTGGAGTCAAGGATTCAGAAACTTAACTCAGAGAAGCTAGCCCATTGCATCCAGAGGCACAATGTAGTGTCATGCTTTTGCCAGTAGACGTCAGTAATAGCCTGCAAAATATCTTTCTATTACCTGTCAGTATATCCATCAGCCTGTTGCTCCATTATCCAGCAATCAATTTAGTAGAGATTAGATTACTTACAGTGTGGAAACAGGCCCTTCGGCCCAACAAGTCCACACCGACCCGCAACCCACCCATACCCTTACATTTACCCCTTACCTAACACTACAGGCAATTTAGCTTGGCCCATTCACCTGACCCGCACATCTTTGGACTGTGGGAGGAAACCGGAGCACCCGGAGGAAACCCACGCAGACACGGGGAGAACGTGCAAACTCCACACAGTCAGTCGCCTGAGGCGGGAAATGAACCCGGGTCTCAGGCGCTGTGAGGCAGCAGTGCTAACCACTGTGCCACCGTGCAGTAGCTTGATTTACAAAATTAACACACTGCTCTATCTGCCCATGTTTAACTCTGTCTGCCTATCATTTGTATCAAAATCATTATGTATTCCCCCACTTTTCTCTACTTCTCCCTACCTTCTGTCTACAACTATTCAATTCTTTCTGTCTGGGTGGAACGGTGGTTCAGTGATTAGCACTGCTGCCTCACAACACCAGGGACCTGGGTTTGATTCCAGCCTCTGGTGACTGTATTGCATGTTCTCCTTGTGGGTTTCCTCCCACAGTCCAAAGATATGCAGGTTAGATGGGTTGGCTGTACTAAATTACTCATAGTGTCCAGGGATGTGTAGGTTAGGTGGATTAGCCATGGGAATTGTTGGGTTAAGGGGTTGGGCCTGCGTAGACTGCTCTTCAGAGGGCCGGTGTGGACTCAATGGCCTGCCTCCACACTGTAGGGATTCTATCTCTAATACACTACTATTAATCAAACCTACTTCTCACCCCCTCTATCTGTCCATGTATATCTGGCAAGAAAGAACCTGCGTTTATATAGCACTTTTCACAATCTTGTGGTGTCCTGAAAATGATTGACAGCTGAAGAAGTGTGATCATTGCTTAATGTCAGATACACAGCAACTAATCTGCACACAGAAACATCCAACAATGTGATGGTGTCCAAATAATCTGTTTTCATGACATTTTCTCAAGAGATAGATATTGACCAGTGGAGAATCGCTCTCCTTCCTGTAAAAGTCTCTCGACCTATGGTGTGGCCAGAAGGGCTTATGCTCGAAACGTCGAATTCCCTATTCCTGAGATGCTGCCTAGCCTGCTGTGCTTTAACCAGCAACACATTTTCAGCTGTGCTAACCACTGTGCCATGTTCTTGCATTGCTTATATTTCAATGGACAGGCACTGTGCGTAGTGACAGCTCTCTTCTATATTTTTTTCTCAGAGTCAGTCCCCTCCTCTGACACAAAATGGAGAGTCCTTGACCCTGATTACAGCTCCCTCAGAGCCAGCTCACAGAGCGATCAGAATCTCTGATACTCCTGTTTATTTTTTTCTTCTTCAGGACATATGACACTCCTGTTGTTTTTTAATTACTCCCACACTACCACCTAACTGCAGTAGTGCTTATTTTTCCCCAGCACCTATGTGTGTGTGCACGTGCTCCTCTGTATTTTAATGTAGAACTAATAGGGGACTACTCACTTTCTGACAAGTCACTGGCTGGTGATAATCAAAGCCTTGGGGTGTGTGATGCTGCTTAATGACACAGAATCCCCTGAGGAATCTGAAAGCTTCAGCCAGTTCACTGACCCCATGTTCCCTCTCACTCTGCTCAAAGCAACCTCCAAAAGTGAGGGGCAGAGAAAGGCTATTAAGCCTGCTGCTTAGAGTGTTGGTCCCAAGTCACCTTTGACCCCACTTGTACCCTGGTATCCCAGCATTCCCCCAGGAAAGGCCAATGAAAGACAAAAAGGTGAGAATAGCCATGAAGAACCTACGGAAAATTCTTACAATGTGCTTACAGCTGCCTCTCCCTTTCCATCCAACTCCATCATTTCTTCTAATCCCAGATCTTATTGTGAATTCACTCTGACCTGACGCTGCTTGCTGTTAAGTGACCTGTGCTCAGCGAAGGACACAGTTTTGTCACTTTATGCCCCCACCTCAGCAAATTTCAGGCCAACAATTCCAAGATGGCGGCACTGGCAAGGTAGGCAGCTTTCGGGCTCCTGGGCCCATCCAGTGCAGACGGCTGCCTCCTCCCTTTATTTCCTCACTTTCCTTGTCTTTCTTCTTCTTCTTCATCTTCTTCCTGTTGGCAGCAGTGGGACGGTGAAATCACGGAGGAGGGCAGCCAGAGTAGGATCCTAGCTAAGGCAGCGGCCTGGCCTGGCATTGGACTCCTGGTTATGGTAGGCCCAGAGTGGGGAGTTCAGGCATTGGTGAGGCGGTGGCAGCAGTTCCTGGTTGTGGTAAGGTTCAGAAGCCGGGGTCTCTTGTTTAACAGTGCAGCGGCAGCAGAGCTGGGGGCTCCTGGTTGCGTGGTGACAGTGGGTCAACACAAGACGTGGCATCGCTGGCCTGTTGGCGAGGTGGACCTAGCAATGAAGAGGAGGCGCCTGAAAAAGGCGAGTCTGACATTGGTGCATCTGGTGCAGGACTCATGGTGGAGGTAGAAGGAAAATGGACTTTCTTCCAGCTTTATCTTTTTATTCTTAAAGTATTCAGTTGGAGCCAGATTGTGGCAACTGTTGAAGCTTTTCACTGTATCGTAGAGTACACGTGACAATAAATCATCATTCATTCATTCTCTAGAGTTCCAAAGGAGAGTCATTATGGACTCGAAATATTAACACTGTTTTTCTTGTACAGATGCTGTCAGTCCTCCTCAGATTTTCCAGCACTTTCTTGGCTTATTTCAGATCAGCGCCATTCAGAGTATTTTGGTTTTAGTCAGGTGAATTCCTCTCCAATCAAAGGGAATAGGGTGAACGCATGGATTCTAACTGTGAACCATCTATCCGTCCAAATGAGAGAGAGTCGGCTAAAAACTTCTGAAGGCTCCCTGCTTTGTTTACTCTTTCATGGGAAATAGGCAGGGCCAGTACTAGTTTATCGCCTATCCCGAATTACATTCAAATTGATTGATATGCCATTTCAAAGGTTGACCACGCTGCTCAGGATCTGAAGTCACATATGTAAACCAGATCAATAGAAGATAGATTGCCTTCCCTGAAAGGGATTATTGGAACAGATTGGCTTTTACAGCAGTCGATGGCAGTTGCCATGGTCACCATCATGCAGACCATCTTTATATTCCAGATTAATTGATTGACTTTAAGTTCCCACCAGCTATTGTTGAACCCTTAGCCTGGACCATTGTCCCATTAGGATGTTTAGGATTCCATGATACTTACTGAAGGTAGTTCTTACCAGATCATAAACAACTAAGAAATTAACTTGTTGATTGGCTATCAGACGCTATTGTTGGGAAAAACAATGTACACTCATCGTAGCTGCACCATTGGATATGGATTTAAAGCTGTCAGTCAGCCATGATTGTGTTGATGGTGGAAAAGGTTACATGAGCTGCATCACGGGATCACAGAAGTATCACACCTCTGAAGGAGGCCATTCGGTTCATAATGTGTACTGGCTTGTTAAATGAACATCATTCTTTAATGCCAGTCTCCTGATTATTTCTCATAACCTTGCACATTATTTTTATCCAAGCAATCATCCAAAGTCCTCTTTAGTATCACAATCGAACCATCCTCCACCTCATTTCTGTCAGTCCATTCCAAAGCCCAAGTAATAATTGAGTGAACAAGTTTTCCTCATTTCATCCTTGCTTCTTTTACCAGAGTCATAGAGATGTACAGCACAGAAACAGACCCTTCGGTCCAACTCTTCAATGTCAACCAGATATCCTAGTCCCATTTGCCAGCATTTGGCCGATATCCCTCTAAACCCTTCCGATTCATCTACCCATCCAGATGCCTTTTAAATGTTGTAATTGCACCAGCCTCCACCAATGCTTCTTCTGGCAGCTCATTCCATACATGCATCACCGTCTGTGTGAAAAAGTTGCACTTTAGGTCTGAATTAAATCTTTTCCTTTTCACCTTACGTCTATGCCCTCTAGTTTTGGACTCTCCCACCTGGGGAAAATACCTTGTCTACTTATCCTATCCTCACAATTTTATGAACTACTATAAGGTCATCCCTCAGCCTCTGATGCTCCAGGGAAAATAGCCCCAGCCTATTCAACCTCTCCCCGGGGCTCAAATCCTCCAACCTTGGCAACATCCTTGTGAATCTTTTCGAAACCCTTTCAAGTTTCACAACATCCTTCCTATTGAATTGAACAAAGTATTCCAAAAGTGGCCTAACCAACATCCTGTACAGTTGCACCATGACCTCCCAACTCCTAATGGGAACAGCTTCTCCCTATCCATTCTACCCAGTCCACTCATGATTTTGAAAACCTCTATTCGATCTCCTCCTCGTCTTCTCTCCAAAGAGTTCCAACTTCTTCAATCTGTCCTCATAACTGAAGTTCTTCATCCCTAAAACCATTTGGGTAAAACCATTTCTTGTATATGCCTCCTACTGTGTATACTGTTTGTGTTACTGTATATACCTGTCCCACAGATTCCAGGAGATACCAGTCCCTGGGGTAATGTCCAATAGCTACCAGGAGGTCCATATCTGTTGCAACTCGCCAGATGGCGCTGTTAGTCGAGCGGCGACGTTTCTGCGACTGCCGCAGGCGATGGTGTCTCTGCGACGGCGCAGAATGCCGGGGGCCGATGGATGGCGACATCTCTGCAACAGGCGGCAGGTGGCGGTGTCTCTGCGGTGGCGCAGGGTGCCGGTAGGCGACAGTGTACCAGCGATCGGCAGATGACGGTGCGTCTGCGGCGGTGCGGAGTGCCGGCGGCCGGCAGGTGACGGTGCGTCCGCGACGGCCGGCAGGTGACGGTGCGTCCGCGGCGGCGCGGAGTGCCGGCGGCCGGCAGGTGACGGTGCGTCTGCGGCGGTGCGGAGTGCCGGCGGCCGGCAGGTGACGCAGTTGTGACTCCTGTTGGTGGCCGGACCGTTTGTTGGCGCTCCCTGTTTCCCGGGAAGATTGTGGGGAGCGTTGGAGCAGCGCTTTCTCTGATCGCAGTCGATGTGAGCGGGGGCGACCATTTTACAATTAAAGTCGGTTTAACGGTCGGGTACATGGTCACGGAGTCGCGAGTGCCTGAGGTAAGAGGCTGGATGCCGCCGGAGTCCCCCGGCCCCGGCGGGTAGAAAGGCCCGGGATCGGCCTGAGGCCGGGCCCGAGACAAAGGGAACAAAGAGAAGGCGGCGGCGGCACCGAGTGAGAGCACCGCCCGCGGAGCCCCGCAGCTCAGACCCCAACCCCCCACCCCCACAACACCCCCACACAACCCCCCACCCATCCCACAACACCCGACCCCCACAACCCCCCCCCCCCACAACTCCCACACACCCACCCCCACCCCCATAACCTCCACCCCATGACCCCCCACCCCCACAACTCCCAACCCCCACCCCTGACCCCCCCACCCCGAGCCCCCACCCCCATAACCACAAACTCCATAACCCACACCCCAACCCCCACCACCGCCACCCCCCACACGCCCACCCACACACCCTCCCGTGTTGCGCTCCCCACGTCCTGCCCCCTGTCATTACCCCCCCGTGTCGTCTCCCCCCACCCCCGTGTCGCCCTTCTCCCCCCCCACCCACCCCGTGTCGCCCTCCCCACTCCCCCCACCCACCCCCGTGTCGCCCTTCTCCCCCCCCACCCACCCCCGTGTCGCCCTTCTCCCCCCCCACCCACCCCCGTGTCGCCCTTCTCCCCCCCCACCCACCCCCGTGTCGCCCTTCTCCCCCCCCACCCACCCCCGTGTCGCCCTTCTCCCCCCCCACCCACCCCCGTGTCGCCCTTCTCCCCCCCCACCCACCCCCGTGTCGCCCTTCTCCCCCCCCACCCACCCCCGTGTCGCCCTTCTCCCCCCCCACCCACCCCCGTGTCGCCCTTCTCCCACCCCCGTGTCGCCCTCTCTCCCCCCCCACCCACCCCCGTGTCGCCCTTCTCCCCCCCCACCCACCCCCGTGTCGCCCTTCTCCCCCCCCACCCACCCCCGTGTCGCCCTTCTCCCCCCCCACCCACCCCCGTGTCGCCCTTCTCCCCCCCCACCCACCCCCGTGTCGCCCTTCTCCCCCCCCACCCACCCCCGTGTCGCCCTTCTCCCCCCACACCCACCCCCGTGTCGCCCTTCTCCCCCCACACCCACCCCCGTGTCATTCCCCGGTCTTCGTTCCTCCCCCCCCCCTTCTTTGCTCCCCCCCCCATCTTCGCTCCCCCCCCGCCTTCGCTACTCCCCATCCCCCCCGTCTTCGCTCCTCTCTCTCCCCCCCCCGTCTTCGCTCCTCTCCCCCCCCCCGTCTTCGCTCCTCTCCCCCCCCGTCTTCGCTCCTCTCCCCCCCCGTCTTCGCTCCTCTCCCCCCCCGTCTTCGCTCCTCTCCCCCCCCCGTCTTCGCTCCTCTCCCCCCCCGTCTTCGCTCCTCTCCCCCCCCGTCTTCGCTCCTCTCCCCCCCGTCTTCGCTCCTCTCCCCCCCCCGTCTTCGCTCCTCTCCCCCCCCCCGTCTTCGCTCCTCTCCCCCCCCCGTCTTCGCTCCTCTCCCCCCCCGTCTGCGCTCCTCTCCCCCCCCGTCTGCGCTCCTCTCCCCCCCCCCCCCCCGTCTGCGCTCCTCTCCCCCCCCCCCCCCGTCTGCGCTCCTCTCCCCCCCCCCCCGTCTGCGCTCCTCTCCCCCCCCCCGTCTTCGCTCCTCTCCCCCCCCCGTCTTCGCTCCTCTCCCCCCCCCGTCTTCGCTCCTCTCCCCCCCCCGTCTTCGCTCCTCTCCCCCCCCCGTCTTCGCTCCTCTCCCCCCCCCGTCTGCGCTCCTCTCCCCCCCCCGTCTGCGCTCCTCTCCCCCCCCCCCGTCTGCGCTCCTCTCCCCCCCCCCCGTCTGCGCTCCTCTCCCCCCCCCCCGTCTGCGCTCCTCTCCCCCCCCCCCCCCGTCTGCGCTCCTCTCCCCCCCCCGTCTTCGCTCCTCCCCCCCCCGTCTTCGCTCCTCCCCCCCCCGTCTTCGCTCCTCTCCTCCCCCAGTCTTCGCTCCTCTCCCCCCCCCGTCTTCGCTCCTCTCCCCCCCCCGTCTTCGCTCCTCTCCCCCCCCCGTCTTCGCTCCTCTCCCCCCCCCGTCTTCGCTCCTCTCCCCCCCCCGTCTTCGCTCCTCTCCCCCCCCCGTCTTCGCTCCTCTCCCCCCCCCGTCTTCGCTCCTCTCCCCCCCCGTCTTCGCTCCTCTCCCCCCCCCGTCTTCGCTCCTCTCCCCCCCCCCGTCTTCGCTCCTCTCCCCCCCCCCGTCTTCGCTCCTCTCCCCCCCCGTCTTCGCTCCTCTCCCCCCCCCCGTCTTCGCTCCTCTCCCCCCCCCGTCTTCGCTCCTCTCCCCCCCCCGTCTTCGCTCCTCTCCCCCCCCCGTCTTCGCTCCTCTCCCCCCCCCGTCTTCGCTCCTCTCCCCCCCCCGTCTTCGCTCCTCTCCCCCCCCCGTCTTCGCTCCTCTCCCCCCCCCGTCTTCGCTCCTCTCCCCCCCCCCCCGTCTTCGCTCCTCTCCCCCCCCCGTCTTCGCTCCTCTCCCCCCCCCCCCGTCTTCGCTCCTCTCCCCCCCCCCCCGTCTTCGCTCCTCTCCCCCCCCCGTCTTCGCTCCTCCCCCCCCCGTCTTCGCTCCTCTCCCCCCCCCGTCTTCGCTCCTCCCCCCCCCCCCCCAGTTTGCGCTCCTCCCCCCCCCCCCCCAGTTTGCGCTCCTTCCCCCCGTCTTTGCTCCTCTTTACCCACCCCCGCCCGCCACCCCAAACAGACTTTTGTCTCACCTTCTGTCATGAGACTTCCAAAGAAAAACTTGCCCCCACTTTTTCTCACTGTCCATCCTCCTGAAGGTTTGGCCCCTATTTCCTCCCCTCCACTTGCCCTCATCTATTCTCCACTTCAATTTGCTGTTCCTTGCTGCATCCCAACCCCTGACGCTGCCTTTTTTGCTCTACTGCTCTGCTTCTTGTCAGCTTGGTAGTAGCAACTGTTTGATTTTATCAATACGTGAATTGTGCAAAATAAACTTTTGTTGAATTTTTTCCTGATTCAACTGTAAGCCAAGTATTTGGTAGTGAGTCCAATATATTGGACATGAGAGTTATTTGTGGAGGTCTTGCATTTATTTTAAAGGTTACACAGAAACATCCTCTGTTTCTCCTCCTTGTTACTTTTTTGCATCTTTGCTGGGGCTGTTAGTATTTCATGGCATGAATTTGTTACTGAGTACAGTACCTTAGCATATCACCATTCGTGTGTGAGCCAAGACAGGAAATGACAGGCAACTTGACCTTGCAGGCAATTACATCCACATGCTTCTTGTAGGAATTCCTGTGCTGTGATCAGGAGCTGAAACTCTCCCTCGATTAACAGACCCCTTTTGGATTGGCTAGTCTTTCATGGCATTTGTGAAATTCTGTGTCACTGGAGCCCAATCTGCTTAGCAGATGACTAAAGGGACATTCTTTCACTAAACCAGTTGAAATGTCTCAAATCTACTTCATTTTTGGCAAGTCCTTCCAGCTGACAAAAATATTTTAAATCAACCTATTCTGAACTGACGTACCTCTAGAGTAGGTGTGACTTGAACCCAGGCCTTTGGACTCCCAATGGGCCGAGTGAACCCTACAAACAAACTAGCAGATAGCCGGTGAATGCACTGTTTGAAAACTTGTGGACATAGATTAAATAAGAACCTTCAGATGAACACTTGATAGACAAATCCTCAATGAACTTAAAAGCATCGGAGCTGTGAGAGGGGAGAAGCGGAAAGGCAGAATTAATTGTAGAGCTGTGTGCTGAGTGGCTGCCTCCTGCTGTACGATTCTGTGGTTTTCTTGGGATCTTGTCTTCAGTGCCACGCTATACTTATAGGGATTACATTGTACTTTCAGTTACTTTTGTAAATGAGAAAATTAGACCTTTTGAAAAGTTGACAGCAAATTTATATTTGGGTGTGTAATATATATTTTTAATAAGGAGAAGAATTATCATTTGGCAAGAAGGGTCAAATATCGGGCTGGAGAATTCTTGTAGAGTTGTGTGTAAAGAGCTAGTTTATTGAGCCTTTTAAATTGAATTATGCAGATTAATCACCACTCAAAGTTTTTTTCTGTTTTATCAAATCATGAGAGGCATGGATAGGGTAAATGGGCAAGCTGTTTTTTTTCCCTGGGGTGGGGGAGTCCAAAGCGAGAGGGCCTAGATTTATGAGAGAGAATAGATATAAAAGGGACCTAATAGGCAACATTTTCACACGATGCATGAATGGAATGAGCTGTCAGAGGAAATGGTGGATGCTGCTCCAGTTACAACATTTAAAAGGCATCTGGATGGGTATATAAATAGGAAGATTTTAGAGGGATATGGGGCAATGCTGGTAAATGGGACTAGATTTATACAGCATATCTGGTCGGCATGGACAAGTTGGACTGAAGGGTCTGTTTCTGTGCTGTATATCTATGACTCGGACTGTTTTTGCATCCAGTGCACACGCATCATATTTCGACATGACATACAAAATTTACAGCGGCTGAAATATACAACTACAAATAGTTTTGATTTATATGGAACCTTTTACAGTCTCATGACTTACAAATGGAGTACTTTTTGAAGTATAGTTACTGCTGTAAAGTAAGTTTAGTCACCAATTTGCACACTGCAAGTTCAACGAAAAATGATGAACTGACCATTTTTAGCGAGGTTGGTTGAGGTTGAAGAACTTTCTTGCTCTTTGAGTACTGCAGAAGAATCTTTCATATCCATCTAAGGGCAGATGGGATCCTGGTTTATCGTGTCACCCAGAAGACTGATGGGCGCAGTCTAAGTGTACTGCAGTGGAGTGAGACATGACCCCATCATCATCCGGACGAGGTGAGAGTGCTTCATCACTGAGCTGAGACTGATGCTTCTATAAATTCTATAAATCAGAACATATTATAACTGAATTCTTTTTTAAACTAGCCAACCATTTCCTTTGGTATTGACAACCCTGGCTGTTTCTCTCAGACAGGAGCTGGCTGGAGACCTGTTTGTGAATAGCACTGTTTAACCTGAATTTTGCCTGTTGAGTTGACTAATCAAATCCCCTTACCACAGTCATCTTAAAATGACAGGTCTTTTACACAGAGCTCCACTTGGGAGCAAAGTGGTATTACTGAGTGGAGACTCCAGACCAGCAATAAGCAATGTAGCCAGTGATTGGCTTCATTCAGATAGCTATCAGTTTCTATTATGTTAATTGATTTAAAGAACAGTTGCTGCCTGATAGCTCAGTGAGTAAATGATTAAATTATGGCGGCACGGTAGCTCAGTGGTGAGCACTGCAGCCTCACAGCACCAGGGACCTGGGTTCGATTCCAGCCTCGGGCAACTGTCTGTGTGGAGTTTGCACATTCTTCCCGTGTCTGCGTGGGTTTCCTCCCACAATCCAAAAATGTGCAGATTAGGTGAATTCGCCATGGTAAATTGCCCATAGTGTTAGGTGCATTAGTCAGGGATAAATGTAGGGTCAGGGAATGGGTCTGGGTGGGTTACTCTTCGGAAGGTCGGTGTGGACTTATTGGGCCAAAGGGCCTGTTTTCACACTGTAGGGAATCTAGATTAGATTAGATTCGCTACAGTATGGAAACATGCCATCGGCTCATCAAGTCCACACCGACCCTCCGAAGAGTAATTCACCCAGACCCATTTCTCTCTGACTAATGCACCTAACACTATGGGAAATTTAGCATGGCAAATTCACCTGCCCCGCAGGGAAACCAGAGCATCTAGAGGAAACTCACGCAGACACGAGGAGAATATGTAAACTCCACACAGACAGTCACTTGAGGCTGGAATCGAACCTGGGACACTGGTGCTGTGAGGGAGCAGTGCTGCCCAGTTGGGAGTACAGCATGCAGTTTTGCTCTCCTAGGTCTAGGAAGGCATATGAGGTACAGAAAAGAAACCAGCTTCACTAAGACATGAGGACCCAAAAGTACAAGGAAGAATTGGAAAAATAAGGACTGTTCATGTTAATACAGGTGACACTGTGTCATACCAATCTGTCTCAATAAATGTGTTTGTTTAATCAACAGGTGTGGCACAGTCAGTGGAAAGAGAAACAAAATTAGCATTTCAAGTCCAAATCAGTCAAATAAGAGATCTGGGGGTATAGGTGCATTGTTCCTTGAAATTGGAGTCATAGGTAGACAAGTTGGTGATGATGTTTGGCATGCTTGCTTTCATTGGTCAGAACATTGAGTACAGGTGTTGGGATGTCATGTTGTGTCTGTGCAGGATATTGATGAGGCCATTTTTAGAATCCTGCATAAATTTGGTAGGATGTTGTTAAACTTGAGAGGGTGTGGAAAAAAATTACATGTTGCCAGGACTGGAGGGTTTGAGCTATAAGGAGAGACTGAATAGGCTGGGACTTCCTTCCCTTGGAGCATCAAAGGCTAAGGGGAATTTCTGGTTGGCATGGAGGGGTTGGATTGAAGGGTCTGTTTCCATTCTGTATGACCTTATGATTCTATGAATTGAATTCCAAAAGAAGGAATCATTGAACATCATGTTAACTGTTTCTCTCTCCAGAGTGCTTCCAGACCAGAGGTTTTCCAGCATCCATAGTATTTTGTTTTTATTATGTTAGTTTTATCCCTGCACTGAGAGCTACAATTTCTGCCTGGATCTCCCTCTTTTTTATTATGCAGGGGTGGTCACAGGGACATGATCCTTTTTGCATGTAAAAGTCAAGGTCTGTGGAAGGGAAGGCAAATGTAATTTTGCAGTTGGCGGCTGCTGTAATTGTTTCCATCAACATAAATACCTTCCACATTGCCTTAATATGATGCTAATGGTATCAAAGCACATTGGGGATTATGCGGAGATTGAACAAAGCAAATCACTGCTTTGGAGTGAAGAATGGGACAGCACGGTGCTCAGTGATTAGCAGTGCTACCTCACAGCGCCAGGACTCCAGGTTTGATTTCAGCGTTGGGCAGTTGCCTGTATGGAATTTGTACATTTTCCCTGTAGCTGCATGGGTTTTCTCTGGAATTCTGGTTTCCTCCCACAGTGCAAAGATGTGCAGGTGGATTGGCCATGTGAAGTGCAGGATTACAGGGGTGGGGTAGGGGATGGGTCTTAGTGGGATACTCTTTGGAGGGTCAGTGTGGACTCAGTGGGTCAAATGGACTGCTTCTACATTGTAGGGTTCTGTGATATGTGCCTCTATGCTGATGTGAAATTTAGGAATGCCAAGAGAGAGCTGAAAAATGTATTGGTGTTCCTTGAGGATGTCACAGTATCTGTGGGTGAGAGAAGAGTGGTAACTTGGTCTCTTAACTTTCAGAAAGGACCTGATAATGGTTGCCATAGGAGACTGAATAACTATGGTAGGATCTCTTGGGATCAAGATAGAAACTAAATTGGAGTATTAATTACCAGCAAATTAAAGGGTAGTTACTGATGCTAGCGTGTCTAATTGTGGTGTTGGGACTAGGAAAGTCTTTCTCAGGTTAGTGCCCTCCTGTACATTTTTGTTTTCATATCAAGCAGTTAGTTTGAAAATACTGCATTGTGCTTATATATACACATGGATAAGAAATTCTGTGAGTGAGTTCCAATAATTCGTAGACCTGAGGTCATTTTTGTGCTCGAGTGAAAAGACAATTTAAAAAATCATATTGGTGCACATGACGTGTATCCTAACCCTAATAAAGACAAATATGGTCCAGGAATGCGAGCTGTTTCAGTGTCATTTGACATTATTTATTAGTGCATGTTGACAAAGTGAAACTTTAACAAAAATATTTTAATTGGTGTATTAGTTTATGAGTAAGTGTCCTTTTAATGTGGTGTGATACCCCTAAATCAATACTCCAGTTGCTCTGATACTTCCATTAGTGATAGCCTCAACAGCCAGTAACTGACTTAAGTGTTATACTTGATCAAAATTGTTTTCCTTGGTTCAATTAGCGATTAGTACTGCAGTTTCACTGTTGGGCTGCTGAGTGTTAGGTGAAATAGATTGCATCAAGAAAATTCTGTTTTCTTGAACAGTTCTGAAGAAGGGTCACTGGACCCAAAATGTTAACTCTTGATTTCTGTCCACACATGCTGCCAGACTTGATGAGAATTTTCAGAAATTTTTGTATTTGCTGCATCAAGAATCTTGTTGATTCAGTAAGCACCTGGACCACTGTACATAGCTACTACAGAAGTGTAAGGTCAAGTCTACAAGTAGATCAGAACAGTGAAGTTTGAAGGAGTTAATGTCAGCATGTTATGAAAAGGAAATGCTCCAAGTTCCATCTGCCAGGACACAGTTAATCAGCAGGAATAGTATGGATTTTTGCTTGATCTTGCTAAGTGGAGAATTTCAGCAATAAAGAACCTGCTAGTGCGATGGAGAAAGAATGGAGAATTCAAATGCTGACCCATAAAATGCATGCAAATACAAAGTTATTGTTACATAGAAACATAGAAGATAGGAGCAGGAGTAGGTATTCGACCCTTTCAGTGCTATTCAGTGGGAACATGATTGAATATAGAGCTCAATACCCTAATCTGTCCACTTCTTTATCCCTTACTCGTTTTAGTTGCAAGAGCTATATCAACCTCCCCTTTGAAAACACAATGATTTGGCCTCAGCAGCATTGTGGTAATGAATTCCACAGGTTCACCACTGTCTAGGTAAAGAAATTTCTCCTAATCACAGGCCTAAAAAATTTACCTGTTATCCTTAAGCTGTTAGCCCTAGTTCTGGACTCCACTGCCATTGGCCACATCCTTTTGGCTTTAAGCTGTCTAATCCTTTTAAAATTTTATAGGTGTTGACGAGGTTCCACTCATTCTTCTAAACTCTAATGAATGCAGCTCACTCTGTTCTCATGTCAGTTGTACCTTCCCAGGAATCAGTTTGGTAATCAGTTTACCATCTGCTATACCTGCATGCTTGCTTTCAGTGACTCGTGCGCAAGGAAATCCAAGTCTCATTGAGCATTCTCCTCTCTCAATTTACGGCCATGTCAAATAATAATTTGCCGTCCTATTTTTGCTACTAAAGTGGACAACCTCTCATTTATCCACATACTGCATCAGCCGTGGATTTGCCCTCCCACTCACCCTATCCAGTCACACTGCAACACCTCCCCATCCTGCTCACAACTCACCCAGCTTTGAATTATCTGCAAATTGACATTTTGCATTTGGTTTTCTCATCTAAATCATTAACATATGTTGCAAATAGCTAGAGTCCTAGTACTGATCCCAGCAGTACCCCACTAGTCACTGCCTGCCAGTTTTTGTTTCCTGTCTGGTAACCAATTTTCTATTCATCTCAATACACTACCCTCATAAGTATGCAATTTAGTTTTCCCTGAAGTGTTGGAGGCCGAGGGGTGACCTCATAGAGGTTATTAAATCATCACGTGAATGGGGTAGATAGGCAGGTCTTTTGACTGGGGTGGGGGAGTACAAAACTAGAGGACATAGGGTTTAAGATGAGAGGGGAAAGATTTAAAAGGGACCGAAGGGGCAACGTTTTCACGCAGAGTGTGGTGCGCATATGGAATGAGCTGTGAGAGGAAATAGTGATGGCTGGTACAATTACAAAATTTAAGAGGTATATGAATAGGAAGCATTTAGAGGAATATGGGCCAAACACTTTAATTTAGGATATCTAGACGGCGTGGATGAATTGGACCAAAGAGTCTGTTTCCATGCTGTATGTCTTTGACTATGACATTAATTTCTTGTATGAGATATTTCAAAAGCCTTCTAAAAATCCAAAAAACCACATTCACCGACTCCGGTGATCAACTCTACTGGTTACATCCTCGAAGAATTCAGTAGATTTGTCAAATGTGATTTCCCTTTTGTAAATCCATGCTGACTATGTCTGATTCTGCCATTTTTTTAAATTGCTCTGCTTTAAAATTCTTGATAATGGACTCTAGCAACATCCCCACTGCTGACGTCAGACTCTGTGGTCTATAATTCCATGCTTCCTGTCTACCTCCTTTTTTAAATAGTGGGGTTACATTAGCAATCTTCCAATGTGTAGGAACTGTTCCAGAATCTTTTAAAAAATCGTGCAGTATGACAACCATTGCAATATGGCAACCAATGCATCCATTATTTCTTAGCCCACTTCCTTAAATACTCTGGATGTAGATTATTTGGCCCTTGATTTATCAGCTGTCAGTCTTATTTGTTTCTCTAGTATAATTTCTCTGCAAAAACAGGTTTGCTTCAGCTCCTCCTTCTCATTAAATCCTGTGTTTCCCATCTTCTCTGTTACATTATTTGTGTCCTCCGTTGTGAAGACAGAAGCGAAGTATGAATTTATTTTGCTGGTTCATCATAGCCAATTCACGCCATTATAGATTCCTTTATTTTGATTCAGGACCATGGTCTCAGTGTCAACTACCACCTCCATATTGATGAAGAATTCTACCATATTATGGTTACTCATCCCCAAGGAACCTCTGTCAACTACATTAACAATTATCCGATTGTTCAAGTTGAGTGTTTTTTTGGCATTTGCTTAGCAACGTTATAGTGAGTTCTTCTGTTGAGCTTGGGTGTAAGTTTTGCAGTCTCTGGAAGTTGGAACCTGTCAGTGGACTGCACAAGTGGAGCAGAAGTGGGTACTGCAGATTAGAGTCAAGATTGGAGTGGTGCTGAAAAAGCACAGCAGGCCAGGCAGCATCCGAGGAGCAGGAAAATCGATGTTTCGGGCAAAAGCCCTTCATCAGCACAAGTGGAACACCTGTCTTCATTTCTGACATGTCCCTGACGAGGAAATAAATTAAC
Organism: Hemiscyllium ocellatum; assembly: GCF_020745735.1. NCBI lineage: Eukaryota > Metazoa > Chordata > Chondrichthyes > Orectolobiformes > Hemiscylliidae > Hemiscyllium > Hemiscyllium ocellatum. Next base: position 66,627,563 of record NC_083414.1, read on the forward strand.
TGGTGTCAGAGCAGAAAAGATTTACCAGGATATTGCTGGGAATGATGGGTTTGAGTATAATCATGAGGGGTATATATAAGGTGATTGGCAGGTGTCTTTTCCCTAGGACTGGGGTTTCGAGACTAAAGGGATATATTTTTAAGGGGAGAGGAGAAAGTTTTAGAAAAAAGACCCAAGGGGGATTTTTTTTAACCAGAGTTGTTCATACGTAGAATGAACTTCCAGAGGAAGTGGTGAATACAGGTACAGTTACAACATTTAAAAGACATTTAGGTAAGTATATGAACAGAAAATATGGGCCAAGGACAGTTGGGTAGAACTAGTTTATGTTGGTATTACGCTGGAAACAACAAATGCTGGAGATCACAGCATGTCTGACAGCATCCATGGAGAGAGAGCAAGCTCATGTTTCAAGTCTAGATGACATTTCATCAGAGATTCACTTCAGCTCTGATGAAGAGTCATCTAGACTTGAAACGTTAGTTTACTGTGTCTCCATGGATGCTGGATCCACTGTGATCTCCAGCACTTTTTGTTTACAATACAGTTTCTAGCATCTGCAGTAATTTGCTCCTAATTAGTTTGGGATTATGGTTGGCATGGACTAGTTGGACTGAAGCATCTGTTTCCATGCTGTTTGACTCTATGACCAATGGATCTAGCATCTGTTGCAGTCTTCACACTGAGATCAGGAAGAATATACCTTGCAAAGAAATCTCATTAGTCTGCTTAAAGAAAAGGCTTCATTGAAAAATTGCATAATGGGATTATCCAAAGATTTCTGTCCATATCTGAGCAGTGATTATCCTATATGACCCTTGTGCTGTTTTGTTTACACCAGTGGCTATCTGTCTAACAATAAGTTGTGTTTTCATTTTCTGGCTGGGTTGAAGGCTGTAGTTAGCACTAGTTGGCACACCTGATCATACTTGATTCACCTGATCACTTTTTTTGACAAATTTCACAAAGAAATACTGAAATATCTTAAAGAAGAGAGACACTGAAGTTCCTGGGATCAGCTTTACTCATAAGAAATTCCTCCTCTGACTTCACCTAAAGCTGGAGACACCCAAATCCCAGTGATAAGATAATTTGTATAACTGAGGCTGGTGCTTCAGTGAGACCTGCCTGAAGGCAGAGAGATCCAAGCTGCACCTTACTGGTGCCCTTCTGAAATAAAACTAAAATAAAACCAAATGATAGCTTCATACAGAATGAGAGATCTTGATCTAGTGATGGTCTATGGCTTCTAGTGGGCCACTTTGACCAGCTGAACACTTTGGCCAGTTGTAGAGGGCATCAAAATTCTGTGCAAGGTGTCCTCCTCCACCAGAGTTTAAAAGACTGCACCAAATGTGGGAGAATGCCAAAGTCACAAAATTTCTAATTCTCATCCCGCCCTGGCAGAAATAGGGGTAGTTTCCTTTGTAAATAATTTCAAGGCCGTTGTGATTTAGAAACAAGTAAGAGATACCAGATTGATCTGTGTGAAATTCACAATTGGAAGAGCTGAAATGTCTATAGTTGTGTTTCAGCAGGTAGTTTATTTCACAGCAATGACATTTCACCTGATATGATTTAGGCATTTGGGAACATGGCAGACCTAAATCTTAAACCTTGTCCTGTCTGTAATGCTGTACTTACACATAGGTATATGAACAAATAGTGATCTGAATTCACAGGTTCTCATTTTCCTTAATTCATATTCAATACTGCCAAATAAAGCTGAGCAATTTCTTAGTTTTAAAGAGCTCCTTTTTTGACTTCATTTTCCCAATTGAAAGTCACACTGCTCAAGTATTTTCCTTGTCTCCAGGACAATGTATAATTTAGATAGTGTCTGGAGAGTTTTGAATATAAATTATCCTCTTTGAAGTCAAAGAGAACAGAAACCCTCAGGGCAGATCCATGGGTGGAAAACCTCTGAGCAGTTCATACTTGGTTTCACTGCCAGGAACTTAGTTGCTGGCCCTTGAGAAACTTGGTGACCTGGCAGTGATAGGTCTAGATGTTTGCTGCTAATAAAAAAAGTGATGCACTTGGACCTATCTGGGATTTCTTACAGTCCTGCTTTGAGTCTTTGGCATGGTGACATTTTACCGTGCTCCTTATTCTGTTCCTCAGCTGACAAGTTTATCACCAGTGATGTACAGAAAAGGAAAATATGGTCTGGACAAAACTGTTTACAGGTTTTTCACCTCTAACATTACATTGTCGATGTGCTGAAGAATTAAAGTTCACATGAGGTCAGATTCCTGATTTTGACAGGGAGAGTCAGTTTCTAGTACCCTTGACATCAGATAAAAACACAAACCACCTCCCTATGTCTCTAGAGGGACCCTGTATCCTTGGAACCAATGGATCTTTGGATAAAAATGTTAGATGCCAGATATCTGAAGTGAAAACACCCTACTAGTGGTGTTGTAGATAGAGATAGGGAACGTGTCGAATGGATCTGATAAAAGTATTACCAACATTTTCTGTTTTTATGGAACTTGTCATTTTAAACTGTTCCAAAGCTGCATTGACGGCATCTATTGTGGTATCTGAATTGCATGTTCTGAGTGGACTTAACTTGCTGAGAACTCAACCAGACAGGATTCTTATTTCACTATATATATGTTGTTGTCTCTGAACACTGCAGCTGTGTTTCACTTAAGGAAGTCCTGTTGCTGAAGTTGTTTCTACCACCTTTCAGTTGCAACATTGTGTCATTCTGTATCGAGCTTTTAGATTTGTTTATTATAACAAGGACATCTGAAATTCCTGATGAAATGTTGTTACTAAGCCAAGGTAAATAACTTTATTTAGCCAAAAGTTAAGAGACAAGTTGATAGGTTCTGGACCGGATTGAATTTTGGTGCAAAAGCAGTTTGGGAAATAGACTGTCTTTAGATCAGGACTCCATGGATGTTGCTTTCCCACAGCCCAGTTATGGAGAAAAGACAGGAGCTGAGGGAGAATCACTCTGCCAGCAGCATTTGCAGCATTGATAAGATTGTTTAAAAATCAAGAAAGTACATTGCAGTGGCTCCAGTGGACAGAATGTTTCCTTTCAAACTTGTTAAACTTTCAAGGAGACTAGGCTAGAAAGGTGCTATTCTTTTTATTATTAGTTAGAAGTCGGTTAGCTCAGTTAGCTGGTTTGTGCTGCAGCATTGCAATGCCAGCGCAGTGTTTAATTCCCACACTGGCTGAGGTTACTATGAAGGTCTCACCTCACTATCGCCTGAGACATTGGTGAGTGTCATGTTAAACCACCACCAGTTATCACACTTCCTAATATGACAACTTTACCTTTTGCTGGTATATTTATTGGTTGAAAATGAGCATAAATAAGGCAGGGATACTTTGAAGGTAATGTGTTTTTCTCTGTGCCTTTTATCTTATGGCACGTGACAATTACAGTGACGTGTGCAAATTGTTTTCCTCCACCTTGCCTGCCCCATTTTTAAGTAATGTCACTGCATTCTTTTCACATTGGTAGGTCCCAATTATGTGGCATTTTGATTCCTTTCTATAATTGCTGGGGTTAATATTGTGATGAAAAATGGATCTGGGGTAAAGTGTTGCTTGCCACCTGATTAAATCTGCAGTGTTTGAGATATTTTAACTGAATTTGGCAAATCAGAAATCTCCTGATTAAACAGTGATGCTCTTTGAAGTTTTATGACCCTGACTCTTCCAGCACTCAGTGGTTGCTGTAAACTGTTTGTTACTTACAGGACAGAAGGATGCCATTCAGAGTCCTGTCATGCTTGTGCTGGGTCTCTGAAGGAACAATTTTCATTGTGTTGTTCCCAGCCTCCTTCAGGTAGGGAGTCCAGAACTAGAGAGTATCGATTAGATTAGATTACTTACAGTGTGAAAACAGACCCTTCGGCCCAACAAGTCCACACCGACCCGCCGAAGCGCAACCCACCCAGACCCATTCCCCACTTCACCTAACACTATGGGCAATTTAGCATGGCCAATTCACCTGACCCACACATCTTTGGACTGTGGGAGGAAACCGGAGCACCCGGAGGAAACCCACGCAGACATTGGGAGAACGTGCAAACTCCACACAGACAGTCAGCTGAGACGGGAATTGAACCCGGGTCTCTGGCGCTGCGAGGCAGCAGTGCTAACCACTGTGCCATTGGTTTAGGGTGAGAGGGGAAAGATACAAAAGAGTCCTAAGGGGCAACGTTTTCACACAGAGGGTGGTACGTGTATGGAATGAGCTGCCAGAGGATGTGGTGGAGGCTGGTACAATTGCAACATTTAAAAGACATTTGGTTGGGTATATGAGTAGGAAGGTTTTGGAGGGATATGGGCCAAGTGCTGGCAGGTGGGACTAGATTGGTTGGGATATCTGGTTGGCATGGAGAGGTTGGACCGAAGGGTCTGTTTCCTTCCTGTACATCTCTTTGACTTTAAGTAGCCCTGCACGTTTTCCTTTTCAGAATATTCAGTTTGCTCTTGCAGGCCTGAATTGAATCTACCCTCCCAGATTCTGAGACTGTGCATTCCAGATCCTGACTGCTTCACTGTGTGGAAATTGTTTGCCTTGTGTCTCTGTTGCTTCTTTGACAATGCCCTCCAGTTGGTGCTGCTCTGTTCTTCCACCAATGAAAGCAGCATTTGCTTCTCAACTCTGTTAAGACCCTGATGATTTTGAACACCATATATTTGCCTCAATTGTTTTAGGATGAACATCCCAACTTCAGTCTGTCTTCATAATTGGCCCCAGGGATGAAGGACTTCATTCTTGTGAATCCACTTCTCTCTAATATCTTCACATCCTTCTCCGAGAGTGCTGCCCTAAACTGAATGCAGTACTCCAATTGAGGCTGAACCCTGTGTTCTATAACATTTTAGCTTAAACGTTTTTGTAAACTCTCACCCAGTTAATAAAGTTAATAACTTACCTGTCCTGCAAGTGATGTTTTATCCTCAGACTTTTGTATTCTATCCTCAGTGCTGTTGTGGTGGCCCTTCATACTATTGGCATGCACCATCGTACTCTCCACTTCAGTGGATTCTCCTCAACCACCACCTCTCCTCCTTTCACACTCACCTCCTGCCTTATCATCACAGCTTGCCCTCTCTGTCCACCCTTGCCCAGATCCTCCCAGCACCAAAGCCCTTTCAATCTGTTTCTACCTGTCGGACCCATACTATGGGAAACAGCTGATTGGTGAGCATGTCTTAAGTGTCTGTCTTGATTGGCCATGTAGCTTAAATGTCAAGTTATTATTGCAGCTGAGGAGTACAGTTAAACTCACCTTTATTTCACAGCAAAATTAATTGTGTAGCATAGAGATGGCTGGGCAGGTGATGTCCTGCAGCTGTAATTTGTAGACCTTATTACAATCCATGATAATCATATCTGTAGCATGTGTGAGGTACTTTGGCTCAGAATTGATGAGCTAGAATCTGGACTGTGGACACTGCAACTCATCAGGAATGGGATAAGGTAGCTGGTCATTATTTCATGAGGGAAAGGTCAGTAATTCATGAGGGAAAGGTCAGTGGCTGCATAATGGTAGACATTTAAGCAGCGATTTCATTATACTCAGCAGAAATTTATTCCAATGGAAAAGAAGGACTCTATTAACCACCTGTGGTTAACGAAGTTGGTGAAGGTGAGTATCCAAAGATTAAGGCAAATGAAGTGGCAAATACTAGTATTAGACCAGAGGATTGGAATTTCTTGAGCAATCAGCGGTGGATGACCAAAACTCTGGAAAAAGATGGTGAACTTGATAATGAAAGTAAGTTGGTAAGACATATAAAGACAAAACAGCAAGAGCTTCTGTGGGTATGTAAGAAAGAATAGCTAAAGCAGGTGTTGGGATCCTTAGAATATGCAATTCAGAAATGAATAATGTGGAATTGGAAAATGCATAATTTTAAACAATTATTTTGCATTGATATTTATGATATAGGACACTATAAATATCCCAAAGATAACAGGGAAGCAACATGCTAATCGTGGAAAGATTTTGAAACAGTTTCTATCACAAGGAGCAAACTATTGGGCAAACTCCTGGGGTTGTAGGCAACCAACTTGCCAGGTCCTAGTACTTGCATCCAAGGGGTTTAAAGGAAGTGCTACGCAGATAGTGGAGACATTGGTCACAGTATTCTAGAATTCAGTGTAGGGTCTGGGAGAAACTGCAGATCAGCTAACCTAACATCTGTCATTGGGAAAATACTAGAGTCCATTATTAAGGAAGAAGTAGGACATTTAGAAAAGCTTCAGTATTATTTTGTGAAAGGGAAATCATTTCTGATGAATTTGGTAGACGACTTGGAGGTGATAACAAGCCTAGTTGAGAAAAGAGACTGGGATGTGCGTGGTATTTGCATTTTTAAGAAGGCATTCAGTAATGTGCAACATAAACGGTTACTGCACAAGGTCACATTACTGTTCACAGTAGTGGCAATGAGTGAGCATGGATTAAGGATTGGTTAACATAAGGCAGACGGGTTTAATGGGTCATTTCCACGTTAGAAATACAAGACTAATGGAGTGCTGTAAAGCTCAGTTCAAGTGTCTCAATTATTTATTACTGTTTATGATTATTTAGTACTTGATGACTTGGAAGAATGACTATAATGTGATGTACTTGTGGGTGACTCAGTCGTATATGTATGGATATGTTGTGATGAGGACATAAATCTGTGGGAGATATATGTAGATTGAGGGAGCTTGACAGAGTTATTATTGAGAAGAAGGAAATTGAGGGATCTCCCAAATTAGGGCACAAAGTTAGAGAGTACTCTCATTTAAAACTGAGATGAGAGAGAATTTCTTCCAGAGAGCAGTGAATGTCTGGAGTTCTGTATCTCAGAGTTGTGGAGGCTGGATCATTGGAAGTAAAGAGGTAGATTTTTTTGAAATATTGGGGAATTGAGGGCTATGATATGGTACAAAAGAGGACCACATTGAGGCCAGGGGCATATCAACCATGGTCTTTTTGAATGGGAGAACAATAGGCCGAATGGCAGCCGCCTCATTTCTTATATCCTTATAACCTTTTTCCTCTTCATCTCACTTTTCATACCTTGTAGCTTCTAGATGCATCTAATTCTCCCTTGCCCAGCTTCTATCTTTTAACCCTTCATAAATCTGAATGAAAACTCTGATTTATTTTAAATTCCACCAAGTTGCATTTACCTTTGCTTCCTGACCTACATTGGCTGATCCAGCGATGCTTCAATTTTAAGTTCTCATTCTTGTTTAATGTCCCTCCGTGAGTTCGCTCCATCGTGTCCCCATCACCACCTCTATTTTTAGGTCTCTGTGCTCCTCTAATTCAAGCTTCTTATACTGCCCTAATTGTGCACATTCCACCAATGTAAGCATGCCTTTGGCTCCAGAGGTTTTAAGCCATTGCAATTCCTTTCCTAAAATACCTCTAGCTTTGTCTTCTTTTTAAAATATACCATAAAACCAATCATTTTGACTAATCCTTTGGTTATCTTGCTAAAAACCTTGAGAGGCTCATTATACAATTTGTTTTATAATGCTTCTGTGCTGTACTGTAAGCTATTTTACTATATTTAATAAAGCTAACTAAATACGAGTGTTTTGTTTAGCTAAGATACACTGCAGATACTTGTATCTCAACTGAAGTGGGTAAGTTGTTGGAAGTGATTCTGAAAGATAGGATTTATTTGCATTTTGAGAGGCAAAAAATGGTTAGAGATAGTCAGCATGGTTTTGTGTGAGGAAATAGTGTTTGTCAAATTAAATTTCTTTGAGGGAGTAACCAAGACAATTGATGAGCGCAGAGCGGTAGACACTTTTCTTGGACTTTATTAAAGCCTTTAACAAGGTTCTGCATGGTAGCCAAATAGTAAAATTAGATCAGGATGAGCTTGCCAGTTGGATACAAAATTGGCCTAATGGCAGGAGACAGAGTGGTGTTGGAGGGTTATTTTTCATACTGGAGGCCTGTGACCAGTGGTTTTCCACAGGGATTGGTGCTGGATCCACTTTTGTCTGTCATTTATATACATGACTTAGATGAGAATCTAAGTTAGCAGATGACACCAAAATTGGTGGGATATTGGATTCTGAAGATTATCTAAGATTGCAAAGGTTTCTTGATCAATTGAGTCAATGGGCTATAGAGTAGCGAACAGAGTTAACTATAGATGAATGTTAGTGCATTTTGATAAAACAAACAAGAACAGGACCTATACAATTAAAAGAAGGATCTTGCATAGTGATGCAGAACACAGACCTGGGAATTCAGATACATAATTCTTTAATGTTGGCATCACATGTAGACAGTGGTTAAGGGGTCTAACATGCTTGCCTCCATGGCTCAAACTTTTGAGTATAGGAATTTGGGTGATATGTTGAAGTTGTACAGGATGTTAGTGAGGCCATTTCTGGTATAGTGTCCAGTTCTGGTGTCTCTGTTATAGGAAGGATATTATTAAGCTGGAGAGGATTCAGAAGAGATTAACCAGGGCTTTGCTGGGAATGGAGGATTAGAGTTATAAGGAAAGGTTGGTTAGCCTGGGACTGCTTTCACTGGAATGTAGGAGGTCGAGGGGTGACCTTATTGAGGTTTATAAAATCAAGAGGGATAAAGAGATAAGGTGAATGACAGGTGTCTTTTCCCTGGTGGAGGGGAGGATTTCAAGACTGGGGCTATATTTTCAAGGTGAAAGGAGAAAGATTTTAAAAAAGACATGAAGTAAAATTCTTTTACGCAGTGTGGTTCGTGTATGGAATGAACTTCCAAGAAAGTGGTGAATATGGGAACAACTTAAGTGTTTAAAAGACATTTGGACAAGTACATGAATAAGAAATGTTTGGAGAGATATGAATCAAGTGCAGGCAGGTGGGACTAGTTTAATTTTGGATTATGGTTGGCATGGACCGAATGGCCTGTTTCTGTGCTGAATAATTCTATGACCATGACATTGAATATTAAGCAATATGAGCAGAAGGTGCTGGAAATACTCAAAGTCTGGCAGCAGCTGGGGAGAGAGCATCAGCTAACATTTAAATTGGATATGTCTTCAGAACCAAAGGAGAGTATAAATACGATGGTTCCCTCCTGTTGAAGGGAAGGAAGGAGAAAAGGACAAGTATGAAGTAGGAGAAAATGTAAGAAAAAATAAATGATAAAGGTATCAAAGAACAAAAGGCAAATAGAATGGTTATGGTTGTGATAAAGAGCTAATGTCCACAATGAGATGGAGTGACAGAAGAATGATTATTTCTGTACAAAAACCAGAATGTGAAAAACAAAATTCAGACTGTCATGTGGTGAAAAGCCAAAATAAAAATCTGGGTCAGAGTTCATGGCATAAAGTTGTTGAGTCCAGATTGCTGTGAAGTGCTTAATAGGCAGATGAAGTATTGTTGATCTGCCATGTTGAGTTTCGCTGGATCCTAATAATGAGCATGACAGCAGAGTAGTGAATCAAAATGGCAAACAACAGAATTTTGATGTGCCTTGCACAGCAACCCCAGTCTGCATTTGACCTCCTCAATTTGGAGGAGACCACATAGCGAGCAGCCAAAATAGAATACTAAATAGAATTACAAGTAATCCACTGCTTCACTGGATGGAGTGTTTGGGCTTTAGGATAGTGAGGATATAGAGGTAAAATGGCAGTGTCTTGCAATTGTGTGCAAGGGCCTGATGAATGGATTGAGTATTCCTTTGGAATGTTGAAGGGGATTTTTTTTGTTCTCTAACCTATCCCGGACCTTCCCTTTTGTCCCTCAATGGCAGGATGTTATGCATGGTCACAGCTTACATTTAACAGACTGTAAGACCATAAGACACAGGTGTGGAAGTAAGGCCATTCGGCCCATCGAGTCCACTCTGCCATTCAATCATGGCTGATGGGCATTTCAACTCCACTTACCCGCATTCTCCCCGTAGCCCTTAATTCCTAGTAACATCAAGAATTTATCAATCTCTGCCTTGAAGACATTTAGCGTCCCGGCCTCCACTGAACTCTGCGGCAATGAATTCCACAGGCCCACCACTCTCTGGCTGAAGAAATGTCTCCACATTTCTGTTCCGAATTGACCCCCTCTAATTCTAAGGCTGTGTCCACGGGTCCTAGTCTCCTCGCCTAACGGAAACAATTTCCTTGCATCCACCCTTTCCAAGCCATGTATTACCTTGTAAGTTTCTATTAAATCTCCCCTTAGTCTTCGAAACTCCAATGAAAACAATCCCAGGATCCTTAGCCGTTCCTCGTATGTTAGACCTACCATTCCAGGGATCATCCGTGTGAATCTCCGCTGGACACGCTTCAGTGCCAGTATGTCCTTCCTGAGGTGTGGGGACCAAAACTGGACACAGTACTCCAAATGGGGCCTAACCAGAGCTTTATAAAGTCTCAGTAGCTCAACAGTGCTTTTATATTCCAACCCTCTTGAGATAAATGACAACAATACATTTGCTTTCTTAATCACGGACTCAACCTGCATGTTTACCTTTAGAGAATCCTCGACTAGCACTCCCAGATCCCTTTGTACTTTGGCTTTATGAATTTTCTCACTGTTTAGAAAGTAGTCTACGCTTTTATTCTTTTTTCCAAAGTGCAAGACCTCGCATTTGCTCACTTTGAATTCCATCAGCCATTTCCTGGACCACTCTCCCAAACTGACTAGATCCTTCTGTAGCCTCCCCACTTCCTCAGTACCACCTGCCTGTCCACCTGATTTCGTATCATCGGCAAACTTCGCTAGAATGCCTCCAGTCCCTTCATCCAGATCATTAATATATAATACGAACAGCTGCGGCCCCAACACTGAGCCCTGCGCGACACCGCTTGTCACTGGCTGCCATTCTGAAAAAGAACCTTTTATCCCACCTCTCTGCCTTCTGTCAGACAGCCAATCCTCAATCCATACCAGTAGCTCACCTCGAACACCATGGGCCCTCACCTTGCTCAGCAGCCGCCCGTGTGGCACCTTATCAAAGGCCTTTTGGAAGTCTAGATAGACCACATCTTCTGGGTTTCCCTGGTCTAATCTACTTGTCACCTCTTCAAAGAATTCCAACAGATTTGTCAGACACGACCTCCCCTTACTAAATCCATGTTGACTTGTTCTAATCAGACTCTGCTCTTCCAAGAATTTAGAAACCTCATCCTTAATGATGGATTCTAGAATTTTACCAACAACCGAGGTTAGGCTAATTGGCCTATAATTTTCCATCTTTTGTCTTGATCCTTTCTTGAACAAGACAGCGATCTTCCAGTCATCCTGGACTTTCCCTGACTTCAGTGACTTTTGAAAGATCTCAACCAATGCCTCCGCTATTTCCTCAGCCAGGAAATCTCTCAGAACTCTAGGATGTATCCCATCAGGCCAGGAGATTTATCAATTTTAAGACCTTTTAGCTTTTCTAACACTTTCTCTTGTGTAATGGCAACCATACTCAACTCAGCCCCCTGACTCCCTTTAATTGTTGGGATATTACTCATGTCTTCCACTGTGAAAACTGACGCAAAGTACTTGTTAAGTTCTCCTGCTATTTCCTTATCTCCCATCACTAGGCTTCCAGCATCAGTTTGAAGTGGCCCAATGTCTACTTTTGCCTGTTGTTTGTTTCTTATGTATTGAAAGAAACTTTTACTATCATTTCTAATATTACTGGCTAGCCTACCTTCATATTTGATCCTCTCCTTCCTTATTTCTCTCTTTGTTATCCTCTGTTTGTTTTTGTAGCCTTCCCAAACTTCTGATTTCCCACTGCTCTTGGCCACTTTATAGGATCTCTCTTTTTCTTTAATACATTTCCTGACTTCCTTTGTCAGCCATGGCTGTCTAATCCCTCCCTGGATAATCTTTCTTTTCTTGGGGATGAACCTCTGTAAAGTGTCCTCAATTATATCCACAAACTCCTGCCATTTTTGCTGTACTGTCTTCCCCGCTAGGCTCTCTTCCAGTCTATTTTTGTCAGTTCTCTCTCATGCCCTCATAATTACCTGTAAACTGATCTAGTCTGTGCTGAACATCAGTTTAGCTATCTTCAGTAGAACATTATCTATTTTCTGTACTATCTTTTCCTTGTCCTTATAATACATTGTTCTTTGACTTGCTATGAGCAGCACAGTGGCAAATTCGATATATGTTCATTCTCTCGAGTTGCTGAGTTTTTTGACACTGAAGTGTGTCGGGCAGCAAGTGGAATGCTTTGTAGGGTCTGTACCCATTGCAAACTGAAGCTCACATTATTAAAGAAGCTAAAGAACGTGGAAAGGGGAAAGGTTTAGATTTCATAATGCATTCTTTGGGTTCACAATTACGAATGCCTGAATGATTGCAACTTGTATTTTCCTTTTGTTGCAGTCCTTAAAGAGGACGCTGTTTGTTAGCAGCTTGGCTTTTTTCTTTATTCATTCACTGGGTGAGGGCATTGTTGGCCAGATGGCATTTATTGCCCATCCCTAATTGCCCAGAAGACACTTAAGTGTTATCCACATTGCTATGGGTCTAGAGATTCGTGTAGGCCAGGTAAGGAAACTGCTATCTTTACCTTCCCTAAAGCATTAGTGAACCAGATGGGCTTTTATCAACAATGGATTCATGGTCATCATTAGACTGTTAATTCCAGATTATTGAATTCAAATTTCACCACCTGCCATGGCTGGATTTGAATCAGAGTCCCCAGAACATTAGCTGGGTCTGTGGTTAAAAGTCCAGTGATAATACCACTAGGCCATCGCCTCCCCACTTGCTGGCTTGGCTGTTCTCCTGCCTTTATACTGCCAATGAGCAATGCCATACAGGGTTTCCTAATGCATATAGGATTGTGACAGTTCAATGCATTAGGAAGACAGGAACAGGATTATACTGATCGGTCCCTCAAAAATAGTTCATCATTCAGTTAGGTCATGTTCTGCTGTTTTCAGATAAAAAGAAAAATAATCACTTGAAATTTGAAATCAAAGTAGAAAAGGCTGGTTTTGTACACAGTCTGCTGACATAAATTATGGTATAATGTAGTTTAGGAAGAGGTCATTTAATGAATTTTATGCCTGTCGATTCTGAAACTGAGCAATCCCCTTTGTCTTTTTCCCTGTTTCCTACATTTTGAAAAGTATTCTTCAGTCTGCTTTCCCATCCTTGCAGGTAATGCTGTACAAATCAGTGTACCTCGCTATCTTTTAAAAAATGTTCTTTTTCCACCACTCTGCACCTTCATCCATATACCCTGAATGATTCTTCCACTTACCTTAAATCTTTGTCCCCTCGTTACTAATCTAGCCACTTGTAAAAGCAGTGCCTCCCTGGAACTGTAAAAATCCCTGCTAAGTTTGAACATTTTTATTGAATTGCCTTGTAACATTGTGGAGGAATTAAACATGGATTTGTGGTCCAATGTTGTCCCAGTGTCAGAACTGAATGCAAGGAATTGTGACCTTTTTTAGGACAAAGCAGCAACAGCTGATGTGCAGGAGTTTAGCTGACTGTTGTCTCTCTGGAAATAATTAAATTTCTTTAGAACCATCTGGCATTTTTCTCATCCAGGTAATAAAACACAAAATAAATAATCCTGTAGTGGAGACTTAAGTGCATGAAACATGTTGGAAGATGGGAGACTTGACTAAGATCCTGAGCCGATGTGTGAACTAGCGGGTTGCAGCATGCACAGAAGACTGATGAAATTTGGGCTATTTGTAAGAGGCTGAATAATTGAGGGCGATAAGCATTTGAGGCTATACCCAACAAGGAGATCAGGTTCATTCTAGATGGAATGGAACCATTCAACAAAGTAATGACCCAATCCCCATGGACCTTTCCTTCGAATAGGCTCCAGTAACTTTTCATGTGCTGAGATAATGTTTGTCTATTCATACTTTTTTTTGTCTGCTTCCTACTTGTCATTGACCTGTTGTATTCTACTACTACCCTTTATTTTGTCAAATCTGTTAACTTGACCTTTCCCTTTATAATTTCGGCTGACTTGTTGGCGTTTGTTATTATGTTTCCTTGTTATGCATTAGTTTCCACTTTTCTGGGAGATTGGAATTTACTGGCTGGATTTCAACATGTTCAACAATGGACAATAGAAATTCTCAATTAAAGAGAAAGAAAAACAGTATTTATTTCATCGTAAATTGTGAGGAATCTTAACTGAATGTGTTATGTGGGATCTTTGTTTCTGACACTGATATGATAACTATTTATGAAATAGCATAACTCAATGAAATGCAAATGTAGACAGTACATTAGTGTTATAGGCGCAGAAGTACATACTATTGATGTTAATGGGATTTCACTTTCATAATGTAATCACAGTGTCTTCATATTTTAATCATTTGTAGGGCGATGCAACAGTGAAGTTGTACAAATTGCTTCCTACTGCTTCTCTGCAGAGCTGTCAAGTGGAGCTGCCAGACCTAGAGGGTTTCAGAGTCTCACGAATGTTTTGAGGCAGTTTAATTTGGCACAGATGATCCAAACAGATTTTCCTGTGGGAATTGGTTGTGGGAGGAACTGAGGATTTCTAGATAACTTATAAACAGCTTATGTAATGAACTGCTTCTCAAAATCTCTGCTCAAAGTGTGCAGAGGACATGGAACCACTGAGTCTGGACATGCTGTCACTTCAGGTTTCTGACCTGTGCAGTTGATTTTGGCAAAAGATGAGACAAGTACAGAATTAAGACTTTAAAGCTCATTGGCAGGTGATTGGGTTATGTAATCATCAGTGGGGAGATTTGACTTTCATCACAGAATAAATTTGTTGCTGTTTTACTGTCACTGTTTTGCATGCATACTGATGTTGTATTCGGCAGGGTCCTGCTACCAAAGTTAACTGTTCCTTTTTTATTGCTGAATTTGTGTTTGAATTAGATGTTTTGGTGCTACAGTATAGGGTATGATATGTGTTCTGTATCTGCATTTAGCACATAAGGTTAGTCAACATTGTTAGACGTCACATGAAGCTCAGTGCATTCTCTACTGCACGTTGTGACATTTCCATTTCTCACTAGGCAACCTAATAGCATCTACAACGAAGTTCAGGGTCAGTTTGATTTTACTGTGAGCCAAGGAATTGGGTTCAATGCTGTCCAAACTGCCTTCACATAATGTTCCTATTAATCATTGCAATGATTCACTAAAGACTGACCTAAGAAAGGAATTTATCACAAGGTTGTCAATTTAAGAGAGTGTTGTTTGGAAATGCTAATTAACAGAAGCATCAATCTGAATTGCATGTTCTTACTAATTAATATGGTGCCACTTGTTTATTTTTCTGTTACAGATTGTCCTGTGACACCAACTCCTTTTGAACTCCTGTTCTTTGAGATTATGAACATATCAATTCTTGAACGTGTCAATCCCAAGAAGTCGAATTATTTTGCAATAATAGGGTAGGGGTCTGGGTTGGTTATTCTTCAGAGGGTCAGTGTGGACTTGTTGGGCTGAAGCGTCTGTAGGGAATCTAATCTAATCTTTCCTGATTAGCAGAAAAACACAGTACAAATACATCTTTTGGTTCTCAATATTTCTGTTGTGGTTAGTGAACCAGACTTTTGATAAAACAGGAAATGCTGAAAATACTGTTGGGTCAGGTGGCATCTGTGGAGAGGGAAAGAGTAAATGTTTCATGTAAGTGACTTTTTATCAGAACGTTTTGGGAGTTGTGTCTGACTTAGTTTGTTTTTGGCTGTAGTCTCTGGTTTGGAGGCATTTCTCATTGACCTACATTAAGCAGTTCAGTAGAAGTATCATGACCGTCATGAACAATGAACTTACATTATATTCATTTAACTAAATCCTTGGGCTGTCAGATTTTTTTATTTGGAGGCATGGCAGCTACTCCACCTCCAAATGTTCTTGAAAATAATTGCATTGTTTAATGAATGGAATTAATCATAGGTTTAATGATTAGAATAGCACTGAAGGAAGTTATTCAGACCTTTGTGATGACTTTTCCAGTTCTATTTCCCCTGCTCAATCTCCTGAGCCCTGCAAATGTTATTCCTTATACATCCAAGTCCAGTTTAATTTCTGTAAATTACTGTTGAAGCTGCCTCTAGTGGTTTTTCAGTCTGTTCCACAGTATCAGAACTTACAGTGTAAAATCAATTTTTCCTCCCATTCCTTTTTGGACTTTAACTTGGCAGTTAAATGTGTTCTTTGTTTGCTGACCTGACTGACTGTGGAAACTGTTTCTCCTTTAAACCACAAAGAAGGGCTGTTTTGTAATGGTAGTCTCCCTACTTCTGGGGCAGAAAGCATGGGTTCAGGTTCCCCTGGCTGAGAAGTGTGTTGTAAAATGTAGAATTTAGAATGAGAATTAGGTTTATTGTCACGTACTCAAGTACGGGAGCGCAGTGAAAAGTTCACGTGTTGCCCCTCATGGAGCCATCTTAGACATCAAAGTACCTAGGTGCAAATCTCATTTTAAAAAAAAGTTAGATTACCTTAACATGATTCATAGTATAAGTTAGTAAAATAAGAAATAAAGTTAAAAGGATAAACATTACAGTCAGATAAATATTACAGTGCAGTAGATCAATGCAGGGAGCTTTCACATGTGGTCTGACCAGGCTTGCAAGCCACTGACCACCTGCACTGGTCTCTAGTCCAATAACTGTCCCCGCTCTGGGTCTCCAGTCTGCTGACTGTCCCACTCTGTTCCATGCCTCTGGTCTGCTGCATTCTAGCCCTCAGGCTCTCCAGGGTAAATTTTCTTTTCTTTAAGAAAAATACACTTGTTTACCTGATTCAAGTTTTTGCTCCACTTGCAGGTATGCAGTCCCTACACCACCATATGGAAACCAGTGGACTAAATGATTATACATTTACCCTTATAATGAGACGCTCTCGAGGAAGAATGAGAAAGGAAAAGAAAAAGCAGGTGGATGGATGACCCTTGGGCTGAGAAGCCTGGATGCTGCCTACTCTGCCAGATTTAAAAATATCTATTCCACCACAAACAGAAGAAACTTTGCAGTTCTGTCTTGGTGCCATTGACCCAGAGCAATGCAAAGTTGATGATTGATAATTGAATCAAAGATGTGCTGAATAAAACATCGTGTGTACGCAATTAGAGCAGTTTCTTAGCTAGAAACAGGTCAAAATTAGGGGACGGGCACATGTCATTGATTTTAACCTTTATGCATTGCTGGATATTATGTTGTCCTAATCTTCTCCTTCAGCATTTAAATATAATTAGTTGCCATTGACTGTTGAATTGATGTTAGACCTGAGTTGAGCAATATCTGTTGAATTTTAAATAAAACAGGAACCCTCAACATATTCAAGTCAGGTGTCTGTGAAATGGGAAAAGTTAATGTGAACTTTCACCAGAATTGGAATCCGCTATGTTGAACCTTTGTTTGTTTGTTAAGCCCTTGTTTTGCAGTTTTGCCATTCAGTATGTGTTCTCGTTTTCAATCTGTTCACCGCGATTGTGGGCTGTCCCCCTCTGAAGCGCTTGGGGCTGATGAAAAGCACTAAGTTACTTATTTAAGAAGAACTTGATGACATGAGATCTTTTATGAGATGCACAAGTTCTATTTGTCAGGGAAGACCAAGAGTCCCAACTAGTTAAGAGAAGGGCGAAAGGATGGAGTGAAATGTGCCACTTGGTTGCATGTGTGAGTGATCTAAAATTTCACGAAACAAGAGGAGCCTATTTAGCCCTTTGTGTTGACGGTAGCTGTTCAAAAGAGCTATCCAGTCAGTTTTAATCTCCATTCTTCTGGCAGTTGTGATTTTTTTTTCCCTTTTGAAATATTTGGCAAATAACTTTTTGATGCTGCCTCTGCATCCGTACTAGGTTGGTTCAGAAAAATTCCATATATTAGCAGTGCGTAGGAATTGATTTGGTCCAGAGGAATGTCTTATAATAAGGGTAAATGTATGATAATTTAGTCATTGAGATGTACAGCATGGAAACAGACCCTTCTGTCCAACCCATTCATGCCGACCAGATATCCCAACCCAATCTAGTCCCACCTGCCAACACCCGGCCCATATCCCTCCAAATCCTTCCTATTCAAAGACCCATTTAAATGCCTCTTAAATGTTGCAATTATACCAGCCTCCACCACATCCTCTGGCAACTCATTCCATACGTGTACCACCCTCTGCATGAAAGCGTTTTCCCTTATGTCTTCTATATCTTTCCCCTCTCACCCTAAACCTATGCCCTCTAGTTCTGGACTCCCCGACCCCAGGGAAAAGACTTCGTCTATTTATCCTATCAATGCCCCTCATAATTTTGTAAACCTCTATAAGGTCACTCCTCAGTTTCCGACACTCCAGGGAAAACAACCCCAGCCTGTTCAGTCTCTCCCTATAGATCAGATTCTCCAACCCTGGCAACATCCTTGTAAATCTTTTCTGAACCCTTTCAAGTTTCACAACATCTTTCCAATAGGAAGGAGAGCAGAGTTGCACGCAATATTCCAACAGTGGCCTAATCAACATCCTGTACAGCCGCAACATGACCTCCCAACTCCTGAACTCAATACTCTGAACAATAAAGGAAAGCATACCAAACGCCGCCTTCACTATCCTATCTACCTGCGACTCCACTTTCAAGGAGCTCTGAACCTGCACTCCAAGATCTCTTTGTTCAGCAACACTCCCTAGGACCTTACCATTAAGTGTATACGTCCTGCTCTGATTTGCTTTCCCAAATTGCAGCACCTCGCATTTATCTGAATTAAACTCCATCTGCCAGTTCTCAGCATATTGGCCCATCTGGTCCAGATCCTGTTGTAATCTGAGGTAACCCTCTTCGCTGTCCACTACACCTCCAATTTTGGTGTCATCTGCAAACTTAGTAGCACTGATCCTTGTGGCACTCCACTGGTCACAGGCCTCCAGTCTGACAAACAACCCTCCAACACCACTCTCTATCTTCGACCTTTGAGCCAGTTCTGAATCCAAATGGCTAGTTCTCCCTGTATTCCATGAGGTCTAACCTTGCTAATCAGTCTCCCATGGGCAACCTTGTCAAACGCCTTACTGAAGTCCATATAGATCACATCTACTGCTCTGCCCTCATCAATCATCTTTGTTACTTCAAAAAACTCAATCAAGTTTGTGAGACATGATTTCCCGCACAAATCCATGTTGACTATCCCGAATCAGTCCTTGCCTTTCCAAATACGTATACATCCTGTCCCTCAGGATTCCCTCCAACAACTTGCCCACCACTGAGGTCAGGCTCACCGGTCTATAGTTCCCTGGATTGTCTTTAAACCGCCCTTCTTAAAACAGTGGCACCGCGTTTGACAACCTCCAGTCCTCCAGCATCTCACCTGTGACTATCGATGATACAAATATCTCAGCAAGAGGCCCAGCAATCACTTCTCTAGCTTCCCACAGAGTTCTCAGGTACACCTGATCAGATTCTGGGGATTTATTCACCTTAAACCATTTCAAGGCATCCAGCACTTCCTCCTCTGTAATCTGGACATTTTGCAAGACGTCACCATCTATTTCCCTACAGTCTATATCTTCCCTATCCTTTTCCACAGTAAATACTGATGCAAAATATTAACTTAGTATCGCTCCCATTTTCTGTGGCCCCACACAAAGGCCGCCTTGTTGATCTTTGAGGGGCCCTGTTCTCTCCCTAGTTACCCTTTTGTCCTTAATATATTTGTAAAAACCCTTTGGATTCTCCTTAATTGTATTTGCCAAAGCTATCTCTCATGTCCCTGATTTCCCTCTTAAGTATATTCCTACTTTCTTTACACTCTTCTAAGGATTCATTCGATCTATCCTGTCTATACGTGACATATGCTTCCTTCTTTTTCTTAACCAAACCCTGAATTTTTTTAGTCATCCAGCATTCCCTACACCTACCAGACTTCCTTCTCACCCTGACAGGAATATGCTTTCTCTGGATTCTTGTTATTTCGTTTCTGAAGGCTTCCCATTTTCCAGCCGTCCCTTTACCTGCGAACATTTGCCTCCAATCAGCGTTTCAAAGTTCTTGCCTAATACCGTCAAAATTGGCCTTTCTCCAATTTAGAACTTCAACATTTAGATCTGGTCTATCCTTTTCCATCAGTTTTTTAAAAGGAATAGAATTATGGTCACTGGCCCCAAAGTGCTCCCTCACTGACACTCAGTCACCTGCCCTGCATTACTTCCCAAGAGTAGGTCAAGTTTTGCATCTTTCCTAATAGGTACATCCACATACTAAATCAGAAAATTGTCTTGTACACACTTAACAAATTCCTCTCCTTCTTAACCTTTGACACTATGGCAGTCCCAGTCAATGTTTGGGAAGTTAAAATCCCCTACCATAACCACCCTATTATTCTTACAGATAGCTGAGATCTCTTACAAGTTTGTTTCTCAATTTCCCTCTGACTATTGGGAGGTTCTATAATACAATCCCAATAAGGTGATCATCCCTTTCTTATTTCTCAGTTGTAATGCTATCCTCTTTCCTCCCTTTCTATCCTTCCTGTAGCATTTTTATCCTGGAACGTTAAGCTGCCAGCCTTGCCTATCTCTGAGTCATGTTTCTGTAATTGCAATGATATCCCAGTCCCATGTTCCTAACCATGCCCTGAGTTCATCTGCCTTCCCTGTTAGGCCCCTTGCATTTAAATAAATGCAGTTTAATTTATTAGTCCTACCTTGTCCCTGCCTGCCCTGACTGTTTGACTCACTTCTGTTCTCAGCTGTACCCGTCTCAGATCGATCTCTTTCCTCACTATCTCCCTGGGTCCCCCACCCCTAACCTTACTAGTTTAAATCCACCCAAGCAGTTCTGGCAAATTTCCCTGCCAGTATATTAGTCCCCTTCCAATTTAGGTGCAATCTGTCCTCCTTGTACAGGTCACTTCTACCCCAAAAGAGATTCCAATGATCCAAAAATGTGAATCCTTCTCCCATATACCAGCTCCTCAGCCACGCATTCATCTGCTCTATCCTCCTATTTCTGCCCTCACTAGCTCATAGCACTGGGAGTAATCCAGATATTACTACCCTTGAGGACCTCCTTTTTAAATTTCTGCGTAACTCTCTGTAATCTCCCTTTAGAGTCTCAACCTTTTCCCTTCCAATGTCGTTGGTTCCAATGTGGACAATGACCTCCTGCTAGCCCCTCTCCCCCGTGAGAACATTCTGCACCCTCTCTGAGACATCCTTGATCCTGGCACCAGGGAAACAATACACGATTCTGCTTTTTCTCTGCTGGCCACAGAAATTTCTGAAAATCCGACTACAGAATCCGCTAACACAATTGATCTCTTGGAAGCCGACGTACCCCTGGTTGCATTAGAGCCAGTCTCAACACCAGAAACTTGCCTGTTCGTGCTACGTTCCCCTGAGAATCCATCACCCCCTATATTTTCCAAAACAGCATACCTGTTTGAAATGGGTATATCCACAAAAGACTCCTGCACTAGCTACCTACCTACCTCTCTTGCCCTCCCTGGAGTCAACCCATCTATGTGACTGTAACTGAGACTTTCCCCTCTTCCTATATCTGCCATCCATCACATACTGTTGCTGTTGCAAATTCCTCATCGCTTCTGTCTGTCACTCCAACCGATCCACTCGATCTGATAAGATTCTCATCCAACAGCATTTATGGCAGATATAATCCACAGTAACCCTTAAACTTTCTTTAAACTCCCACATCTGACAAGAAGTACATATCACTGCAAAGGCCATTTATGCTCCTTCACAATCTACAGTCCCTGAAAATAACACCGTCTTATTCTTCTAAAAATACTGCCCCAGGTTAAATTAATAGCTATGGCTTATATTTTAAGTTTAATCAAGAGACTTATCTCCAAAAACATATAATCAAGAAAGAATCCACTATACTCAATACTGCAGCCTTTCTCTTGGGCAGACTTAAAACTACAATTAACTTTTCTGATTCTGTGCTGTGAACTTCGCCCAACAGTTCCTCCAAGATTAGTTGTGAATTTCACTGTTCAGTTCCTCCAAGATTAGTAGTGAATTTCACTTCGTTAATTTTCCCAGATGCACTCCGATGTCCAGCGATACACGAATTCAAACAGCAAAGGCGGTAACTGTGCAGGTTCTCCGCTGGTTTCCATATAATTAGGTTATGGTGATGTAGGGACAGCATACATGCAAGTGGAGCAAAAACTTGAGTCAGGTAAACAAAATATTTTAGACGAAGCTAAAATCCTGAATGCACTACGTAAGACAGTCTTGCTTTGTCAAATCATTAGAAATGTTGGATGTTAGTAGTCCGATAACATCTTGTGCACACTGCTATGCATTTATTGCGTGCGGCTGAGCAGTTAAGCAGAGCAAGGTTGTCTGAATTAATAGAGTCACCACCATAAAATGGATCCTCCCACAGTTAATTGTCTGGATATTTTAAATTCAGAGAATAATGTTACATATTGTGAGAACAGATGCATTGTTAAACTAATGTTTGTGAAGCAATGTTCTTTATTGCTTTGATATTGTATGGCTGTGGCACAGATGGAAACCATTCAGCCCATTGAGTTCATGCCAGAATTCGGTAATCTAGTTAGTTACCCTGCCAGTTTATTTCCTACCATGGCCCATCCAATTTCCTTTTAAAATCATCGTGCATTTCCACTATCACCCTTTGTAAGCAGAGAGTGTGAGGTCATTACTACTTGCTATATGAGAGAATTTCTTCCCATCATCCTCCTTTCTATCTGTTGTTCAAATCCTTAAATTTATCTCTTCTTGTCCTTTTGCAATCATACCTTATTCAAAACCTGTCATTAACTTCCACATCTCTCTGAAATCATCCTTCAATTTATTTGTTTCAAAGGGAGCAATTCTAGCTTATGTAACCTAACCTAATCACTCATCCCAACCTTGATAAATCTCCTCTGCTCCCTGTGAAGGACTCTTGCATCTTTTCTTAAGTGACCAAAATGTAATGCTCTGTGGCATTATCAGAGGTTTACAAAGAATTGGTGCTGAATAATCTAAATATTTAAAGGAATGAGACTACTTCTAAGAGCTAGCATGGCAGAGGTGTAAACTGATGGATTTCCTTCACTAGCCTTTGAAGTTGAAGCCAGGTTGGCCTGTGGTTCTAATGTCCATTTTCCTTGTGGAACTACTGAAAAACAGTCTTTTAAAATGGTTCTTCTTGGAACGGGGAGGTTATGGCAGATGTAACGCAGGAGTTCAAAATCAAATGGGGGGGGGGGGTGGTTTTGATCAAGTGAATGCTTAAAAACTTTCCAATGGAAATAGAACTGAGAACCTGAGGACAAAATGATACCTTGCCGTTCAGACTGAGAATCGCCAGGTATAGCTTCTGTTCTGCTTGCTCACCAATCCCACTTGTATCTTCCTCCTCCCCAGCTCCCCCCCCCACCAAGGTATTTATCCTTAGCTAGCTGTGTTGCTGGACAGGGACATCTTCCAAAAACAGCACTGCTAACTTCTACATTTGTATTGTTACATTCCACTTTGCTGCCTCTCTCCCAACTTGTTCACCATCCTTAAACTGTTCAGGCATCATGAATCATATCCACTACTGGTGCAGAAATTTCCTCCTGTGAAATATTGGGAAGAATGAATCATCAACTTAAGTCTTCACTACAAAGTCTATTATCTAATCAACTGAATTCTCCGTGGCAAGTGATCTGAGGCGGAACCATATTTACAATCTTAATATCACGTTTGAAGGGGCTTGACCGGGCTGACACTGAGCCATTGTTTTACTTCCTGCAGAATCTTGAACCAAGTGGCAGCCTGGTGGCTCAGTGGTTAGCACTGTTGCCTCATAGCACCAGGGTCCCAGATTTGATTCCAGCCTCAGGCGACTGCCTCTGCAGAGTTTGCATGTTCTCACTGTGTCTGAGTGGGTTTTCTCCGGGTGCTCCAGTTTCCTCCCACAATCGAAAGATGTGCAGGTTAGGTGAATTGGCCATGCTAAATTGCCCATAGTGTTCAGGGATGTGTAAGTTAGGTGCATTAGTCAGGGGTCAATGTAGAATAATAGGGTAGTGGTGGGTTGCTGTTCGGAGGGTCAATATGGACTTGTGGGCCAAATGGCCTGTTTCCACACTGTTGGGATTCTATTCTCAAGGGTCAAGCCTTGGGATTAGGGGTCAGTCATTTCACACTGAGTTGGATATCTACTTCCAAGTATGTGGATATTCCATTGTTGACTGGAAGAGAAAATCTTTGTGTCGGAGAATCAAGGAAATCAGGCAGGAAAGTGGAGTCAAAGCTGAGCTGAGCCACGATCACCATTAACGGAGGAGGAACTTGACAGATTGTATAGTCTACTCTGTTCCTTGAGAATAAAAAATTGCAAGAGTGAGAGGAGAAAGTAGTGGAGTGAGACTGATTAGATTCCCTACAGTGTGGAAACAGGCCCTTCGGTCCAACTAGTCCATATAGACCCTCCGCAGAGTAACCCACCCAGACCCATTCCCCCCTAACTAATGTACCTAAAACTATGGGTAATTTAGCATGACCAATTCACCTAACCTGCACATCTTTGGACTGTGGGAGGAAACCGGAGCACCCAGAGGAAACCCACATAGACACGGGGAGAATGTGCAAACTCCACACACAGTTACCCGAGGCTGGAATTGAACCAGGGTCCCTGTGAGGCAGCAGTGCCAGCCACTGAGCCCCTGTGCCACCCTGGTTAGATTTTAGTACTAATCAGTCCTGCATGAAGTCCTCAATCTCGGTAGTTAGGTGCAAAGGAAATGTAAGTATCAAAAAGAATTTGGCTTACTGAAGCAGAAAAATAAAAATTATGCTACCCTTGCCAAAAAAATGTAAAACCATCCATGTCTTTGGCTTTTTAAGACAGTATTGAAACGTTAGGAGTGAAATCATGGAACGTAAGCATGAGTGTGGACATGGTGCGTTGAATGACCAGATTCTATACTGAGAATTCATTGTACTTCTCTAACACAAGTGGGCTTACTGTAATCATTTTGGAACAAGCCAAGGTATTGTCAAGAAATACCATTTTAAGTCACTGCACCAATTGTCTCTCAAAATATTCAGACTGAACTGATTTGAATGAACTGTTTACTCCAAATAATGAATGCAAGCTGCTTTCAGAATGATCAAGGATACTTGTGTTTATAGATAAGGAATGCCTTGTACTCTGAAGTAATTGTTTGATTAATATATGCGCACACACACACACACACACACACACACACATGGACCTGCATACCAACAGTTAAATTATATTGTCAGATCATAAATGCTACCTAAAGCAGTGCAGTATTGGATCTGCAGGCAGCTGTGTATTACTAGCGCTGTGGCTCTTGCTAAAACTAGCTTTCATTGGTTGATTGTGTTACTATGCTGTCTTCATCTGCTGAGTGAGGGACCAATCCTAGTACTAGGCTGTTACATAACTCAATTATGTCCCCTCACTCATGCTTGTTATTTTATCTATCTAATATAAACTGCACTGAGCTCCTGGTCTCAGGAAAAGGAAACTTGTATTTTTCTGTCTCTCTCTTGGTGTGGTACTACCTTTGTCTTTTTCTGTATGTTCTTTGTTTGCCTGTATGTGAGAGAGATCCTCCACTGCAGCTATTAATCTCTTTGCTGTCATCTTAAAAATCAGTTATAACCTGACTCTGAGACATGTGTGGTATCATAAAAACTCAGCGTTTCAAATTGAACTGATCAGTCGTGGAGAAGAAATGGTGACTGCTGAAAATCTGAAATAAAATCAAAAGATCCAGGAAATTGCAATCATGTTAATGTTTAAGGCCAGTGACCCTTTGTTAAAACTAGAAAGTGTAAATGTTGTCTGTTAATGTCTTCTGTCCTCTACTTTATCACACGCCTGCTGTTTTATAGGGCTCTTTGTCTTCCACCCCACCCCCGACCCCCCCCCCCCGGACATGTTTGCGCACGCACATCCCTTTGGCTGTCTCAGTACTTGTTCAAAGTATGTTATATCTCTCAATTCTTCTTCTTCTGATGCAAGGTTAACTCTGTTTCTCTCCCAACAGTTAGAGCCTGAGTCATTGAGTTACAGCATTCTCTATTTCTATTATAAATTAGTGCACCATTTATTTTACTTGAGGGAAAAGTGTCATAATTGACAAAACAGGGATGGAGTTCCCAGTGTTGCTGCAGTATAGACTAGTTTAGGGCTTTGCAAAGTGGGGTTAGGACTCATTGTACCTTGGTAAGCTGAAAGTTTGGGGTTCTGAGGTAGCAGCGGTTGCCATGGAACATTGAGAGCTATCCCAATCAGCTCAGTTGATTTGACGGCTGGTTTGGGACACAGACTAACAGCAGCATGAGTCAATTCCCACATTGGCTGAGGTTACTACAAAGGACTGTCTTCAATATCTCCCCTCGCCTGAGGTGTGGTCACCCTTTGGTTAATCATTTGCACCAGCGTCCGAAAAGCTATAGATGCAAAGGGACATTTGGAGTTTTCAAATCAATAAGTTTTTTAATGTGAGGGTTTCGAGGGATATGAGTAAATGAAATGAATAAGCTAGCCCTGTTTCTTTCTTTGAAGCAATTTTGTATAGACATGAATTTTCATAGCTAGTTTTATTTCATTTATTGCATTCTTTGTGGCCACTGACAGTTGTCATATGCATGGCTTTCAACAAGGATTCTGAGGTTGAACCTTGGTATTTTAATCTGTAATTTTAATCTGTAGTTGTATAGGTATTGGGGGCGTAGATCAATCAGTTCAGACCTGTTCCTTCGCTCATCATGATCAGCATCTGAAGCCCATTCCACACAATTGTGCCATAATTCTAGTAATGGTCATTAATGAATGAAAATTTCATGTTCAGCTTTGGAACTTTAATTTTCGCATGATACTTCTCTGATAGTAATCCAATAAGCTGCATTCTGTCAAGATGAAAAGTACAGTGATTTTGTTTTCTCTTGGCACCAAGGCCTCAGCTTGGGATTCAAAGTTAATGGTTGTTTGGGAGTGTTATTGTCAGTGAATGGAAGATATTGCACTTTAGCATCCAGTTTGAAAAAGCAGAGTAAATGCACAAATGCCCTGCTTCATTGAACTCCCTGATCAAGCACAGTGCAAATAAGGTGCAGGGTGAAACCTTCCCTGCAAGAGTGAAGTTCCTGATAGAAACAGTTGTGTCTTGAATCTATCATGCTGTCAAGTTTTCCTAGGTCATCTGTTTCATTTATTCAGTCACATGATATGGGCGTCATTGGATAGGCCAATGTTTATTGCCTATCCCTAGTTGCTCATGAGGATGTAGTGGGTGGTGAGCTGCTGCCTTGAACCACTGCTACCATTTTAATAAGTATGTTTGCCTCTGGCCAGATCTCAAACTGCATTGTACCAATTTTGAACTTAACTGACAGGTTAGTTAAGTGGTCTTTGCTTCCAGCTCTGATGTTGATATGATGCTACTTTATTTAGTGAGGCTTTTGTATTCAGTTGTCTACCTTCTGATTTGGAAAATGCCTATGATTTGTAAAATCAAAAGTCTTAGTTCATTGCAACTACTGCAGAGGAGGTAACAGGTATTGAAGTTTAAACTGGTTTTACACTGCAGAGAGCAGCAGTACACACATCTGTGTCTATATCTCTGTAACTTGTTTCCAGTTCCAACCTGCTCAGTTAGCTGAGTTTGTAGGCAATTCCTCAGACCTGGATCGTCTGCATGTTTCAGGAACCCATAGCCGTAAAACCAGGAGTTCACAAAGGTATTGAATTCGTTGCCGTGAAATCATACAACATCTGGTAAATACTTTTTAGAAACAACTCTTTCTTGTTGCAGTCCACAACTTTTGAAGAGACTAAAGTAAAACAGACATGGTCCTTGCAACAACTACTTATGTACAAAGCCACATGTACCTATTTTGTATTTCAAAATTGTATTGATATTAGTTCTGGAATATGTTATCTGGTGTGAAATGTGGGCAGTATTACTCGCTCAGAGTCTCAGACCCTGGACCACTTTGTTGATGGATCTCTGATTTGATGACTAGCATCAATACCTTTCATTGTTTTACTGGCAGCATTATAACTTGTATAGGGATAGTTCTAGAATCATTGGATAAATATCATGTTGTACAGGGATTGCAGTTGTAAGGTACATTGTGTCAAAGTTAGTAGAAACTGATAACTTATTTGGAGCCGTAAGAAGAGTAAAGCTAGCAAGCTTATTATTCCTTTACCTTGAACCACGAGTGTTGTGATGCAAGACAAGATTATGTTAACCTGCTTTTGAAAATTGGTACTGCTTACTTCTTTGGTCTCTGATGAACAAACTAAATGGATACTTTGCAGCATTACAGGTCAAGTGTTATGCAAAATAATGGTGTCCCACCACTTTGGCAGTGTACATAAGGAATCAGTGTTTTTTCCCCAGAAAAGATTTCAGCTTTGATCTTGCAATTTTGAATGCTGTTGGCTGAAATCAGATCCAGTCTCTGATCACCTAATGTTATCAATAATCTGTTCCACATTTATCATCCCTTCCCTTCTGATTAAATTCCATAAAGAGTCAGAAGTCTCAATGCTCCCACAAATGAGCTTGTGTGTCTATTTCAGTGCCTAAATTCTGACTTTGTTTGGTCACAGTTAACAATAACAATCCTATAATCAGATAGCAATGTACGCCAGGAGTTTTTAACAAAACAAAAACGACCTAATACCCTCAAGCAGCTTCTCATTTACACTCTCTTTTGGGTTTGAATGGTTGTAGATTACTCTATGTGAAGTTTATATATTTTGTGTTTACTATATAGGAGCATATAGAGTCATAGTCATTCAACACGAAAACAGAGCCTTCAGTCCAACCAGTCCATGCTGAATATAATCACAGCTAAACTAGTTCCCCTACCTGCCCCGGTCCGTAATTCCAACCTGTCCAGTCTCTCTTCGTACATTTGTCTTGCCATCCAAGAACTAGTTTGTTTAACCTTTGTTCCACTCCATCCTTAGCCAGAGCCTCCTTCCCCAGACAAGGAGACAAAACTGCCCACAATGCTGCACATATGATCTCACCAGGCTGTGTAAAAGTGTGACTAAACATCCCAGCTCGTGTACACTCATTCTTTTGCTGCCTTCATCGCCTGCTGCACCATAATTGCGAAGATTTCACAAGACAACACCTTATAGAGCATCTCTCAATCTTTTTTTAATCAGCTTTAATCAATACAGATAAAGGCCATTTGGCCCATTGGGCTAGCACTGACCCACTGAAGAGCATCCATCCATTACCCCCGACACTATGCCCATAACCTTGCATTTACCATAGCCAACCAACCTAACCTACACAATGTGGGGCAATTTAGCATGGCTAATCCACATATTCTGCACATCTATGGACTGTAGGGAGGAACTGGATCACCTGGAGAAAACTCACACAGAAATTGAGAACGTACAGATAATTATCCAAGGCTGTTATCAAACCCAGGTCCCTGTGCAGTGAGGCAGCCATGCTAATCAGTAAGCCACAGTGTCACCATGGTTGGTCATCGACTTCCAAGCTAACTCCATGTCATTAGATGTTTTTAATGTGTTGAAATTTATCTATCTCAGCCTTAAACATGCTCAACCATATCTTGCCGTAATAGCTGAATAAACCTTGTCAAAATAAATAAATATTTCTGGTGCCTGAAAGAATGACTGCTAAAAGGAACCTCACCTTCAAGGTTGGGGGCAGGGGTAAGCTTGTACCTCTCACCTTTAGGTTGAAGAAAAGATTGAATTGGAAATTGTATTCCCAAAACCTGTCACTTTCTGTTTGGTGGTTAGTTGTACTTATCTAGCATTGCATTATGGTCTTGTCTCTGGGGACAATGTTAAATAGCAATAGTAGAATGATGTTGCACCTGACAGAAAGAGACGCTGCATTTTCTCTCTGTTCAACTTCTGTCTTTCCCTACACATGAATAGTCTATACTCTGAGACATCCTAACTTGATCTTTGTAGCCATTAAAATCTGTTCGAATGATGGATCAGATTTGAAAGATACTAACATTTGCTGCTTTGTACTGCTGTTGTTACAGGTCCACAGAGGGGGGACAATGAGTTTGTAATGCACAGTGTCTGCTGCTCTGGGCCATGGAGGACGAGTCTATCTCAGGGAGTGATCCAGATGTGGAGTCGGAGGATGTGGAAGAGGAAGAGGAGGAGATGGAGGACAATGATGGTGATGATGAAGATGACCTGGAGGAAAATGGTGAGTACCTAAGAGGGTATTTGGTTTCGTAGTGAAATGTAAAAGTCAGAATTCTTGCTGAGATTTAAGTGTGGCATCTGATATGGGAAATATTTAGTTTTGTGTTTTTCTTGTGTTTTTGTGTTGTTCAGTCTTGCTCGGTTGCTGAAACTCAGGTTGCGGGCTTGAGCACAGTGCAGGAATTTGATACTAAATTGTTGGTGCTGTAGAGTACTCGGTGCAACACGACAAAATGTAGCAAATTTAAATGAGTTAAACTGAGGTACTGCCTGTTTTAATAGTTTGAGTGGTATGTTAAAGTTTAACTGTAAAGCAGGGAATGTTTGAGATGTCTTGGACTGCACTATTTGTTTAATACCCCCCTTTGAGCATAGTTATATATATGTCTGCAATGTTACTCCTGTGGCATCTCACTGAATACTAAATATATACACAAGCGTCGATTCAGAATCCTCTATTGTTTTTAATTCTTTCACGGAATATAGGCATCACTGGCTAGGCCAGTATTTATTGCTCATCCCTAATTGCTGTGAGGGCAGTTATATGTCAACGACATTGCTGTGGGTCTGGAATCATATATAGATCAGATCAGGTAAGCATGGCAGGTATCCTTCTCTGAAGAGCATTAGTGAACTAAATGGGTTTTTATGATAACCAGCAGTGATTACATGGTCACTATGTGCCTAACTTTTGAATCCAGGTTTATATTGAGTTAAAATTTCAGCATTTGCCATGTTGTGATTCAAACCCAAGTCTCCAGAACATTACCCTGAGGTTCTAGGAACATAAGAACAGGAGTAGGCCATTCAGCCCATCAAGTCTGTTCGACCATTCAATGAGACCATGGCTGATCTGTGGCCTCGCTGAATATTTCAGCTTTTGGCCATACATCCCTTAATATCTTGGATTAATGAAAAGAATCTATCTCAGATTTGAAGCTAACAACTGATCCAGCATCCACTCTGATTTGGAAGACCGTTCTAAACCCCTGCCACCCTTTTGTGTGTGGACGCAGATTACAAATCCAGTCATTTTGACATGCTTCATAAAAGTGTATTTCCTCCTTATTGTTTGCTTCCATTTATTTTGAGTCCCTTGTTATCTCTTCAGCTTGACAGATGATTTAGTTGTATGAAAATAATGTGCAACCATATTTCTCAATAAGAGTGTAACATTACTTCACTTTGGAAGTAAAAGGACCCTGCAGGTAATTTCTCCAGCCTTTGGTATTAAACTATCTTTCTTAACATGAAACTGTATTTGGGGGTTTACTGCATTTGAAACTTAATTACTCTTTCAAGATCATAATTAAACCTTGTTGGGATAAATACACTAAATGAGTTCAATGACAGCAAACAAAGAACAATACAGCACAATGCCTAGAGATTTAGTGGAATTAAATTGGTTGAGTAAGCTTTTAAACATCTGATTATACAACTCAGTTTTTTTTATTGCAACATCAGTGGGATAATGCAGCGGTTGTCACATTGGAAAAAGAAATTTTTCAGTCATGCTACTCATAGGAAAGGTGTAATGGTCTTTAAGAAAATCTGGAATGGAGACTCCAAGAAATAGTAATTATAACCCTAGGTTGATTCCAGCTATGAGAGGCTTGTCTAATGGAGAGAGATTGAGCAGTTTATACTCATATTATGATTAGTTAGGGAGCGCACAATGACTAATCTTGAAGCTTTTGGTCTTTGCACTCTTCTTCTCCTGACTCATATCACTTTGACCCTTCCCTTACCCTGATCATCATCTTCAGTATCTTTGAGCTTCCCAGGTATCTTTCATGTAAGCTTCACACTGACCCAAGTTGGTTTTGTTATAACATGAGTTTCGTTAACGCGAATTCCCTATAACGCGATTGACGATTTGAGGACACTGTTTCTAAAGCACAAACTTTTAAAACTTGTGTTAGCTGTAATGCGATTACATCACTAATGCTTTAAGTACTGTTTCTAAAGCAAGATTTTTCGATAACATGGGGTTGCACAAGAGTGCAACCATCATGTTATAGAAGAACAACCTCAACATGGTTTTCACATGGTTTGTTTAACTGCATCTTATCTCAAATTTCTGGGGTCTGAGCAGAGCCTAGACATTCCAATGTGGTGTTTTTAATGTACATGAGCAATTCCTACAGACAGCCTCAATGTCTCAGATTTTTTATTGTTGCAAGTACGCTTATTTTCCCCATGGTTCTTTCCTAAATTTTTCTACCTGCACAAAGATAATTCCAAGTAAAGTTGCACTCATATAAATTAGGAGCAGAAGCCATTTGCCCCTTTGAAACTGCGCAACCATTTAATAAGATCATTGCTGATCTGATTATAGCCTGAACTTTACTACTTTACCGTGATACACTTAGGCCTTCTTGTTTGTCAGGCGTCCGTGGGATAATGTCACTGTTTGGAGAAAGGAATCCCACAGATTCTCCACCCTCTGGAAGAAAAAAATCTCACCTCATCACCATCTTCCCTACTTCCAGACTTTCCCACAAGGGGACATATTCTTTCTGCATCTGTCCTTTCATGTCCCATGGAATCTCACATGCTTCAATAAGGTCATCTAATTTTTCTGAATCTAATCCTATGGTTTTTTTCATAAACCCATCATCCCAGGAATCAGTGAACCTTCCCTGAACTTTTCCAACAGAAGTATGTCTCTTTAAGACCAAAACCGTGCACTGTAATCGCAAGTGTGTTCTATTTAGCTGTAGCAAAATATTTTTATATTTAATTTCTCTTGCAATAAATGGGAATGATTAAATTGCCTGCCTTGTCACTTGCTTTACCTACGTACCGACCTTTTGTGATTTATGTACACGATAGCCAAATTCTTAAGGTTTTCAGAGTTGTGTAATTTATCTGTATTTAAATAATATGCTATTTTTCTGCTCTTCTGACCAAAGGTCACAGTTTCTTATGTTATACAGGTAGTTCTGGGGTAACACATGTTTTGGCAGCGCGATTTGGCTATAACGCAGCTAAAGAATTAAGAACAATATTTTTGAGAACGCTTACCTTTGTTGGCGATACAGCGATTCCACTGGGGATAGGTTTGCATGCTTTGTTCTATGCATGTGCTGATGTCCACGCTGCACATCTCTGCGAAGTTCAGTGCCTGCGTCAGTGTCTGCGCCAATGTGCACGCATAAAGACGTCTGTGCCGGTATTTGTGCCGTTCTGCACATGCACGATGTCAGTGCCAAAGTCTCCGCGTTGTACTTTGTCTGCGCAGTGTCAGCACCAAAGTCCCTGCGCCATGTTAGTGCTGGTCTTCATGCCAATTTGCTCATGCGCCAATGTCAGCTGCGGACAGAGCAGCTTTCTGTGAGAGAGACTGAACAAAGAGCAGCTGTATTACATTTTCTAAATGTACTGTGTTAAAGTTACTTCTGTTTCATTCATAAATATGATTTCAACTTTATTCAGGCTGTACCAAACTTTGCATTAGACCTTTGAGTGATTTTTGAGCAATTGTGAGTGATATTTTTTGCTGGTCTGCTCCTAACCCCACTTTTCCCATAGGCCCCATCATTTCTATTAAGTGATTTTCTATTAAGCGAGGTTTCGCTGGAACGCAACTTTGACATTATAGGAGAACTACCGGTATTCTGTTTGCCAAAGTTTTATCTACTCACGTAAACATCTCAATATCCTTTGCAGATTCCTTTTTTCCTCTTCAGTTAGTGTTAGTTTCTAATAATCTTTGGGTTTAATAAATAGTATTTTGATTTGTAGCCTAATAATTGTACAGTTCCCCATTTGAAAGGAAGATGTATCCTCATAGAACCATAATAATTTATTTTTTGGCAGACTGAACTATCCTCAGCAGGGTGGTACTCCCCAACTAAAGTTCAGGTCATTTTAATGCTATCCCTTATTGTTTCATATCGCATTATCAAGTAGCTGAGCATGTCTGGGACATATTCTTCTGTGCATTTCACTGTGCATTTCTGCTTATCAGTTGCTTCACATAAAATATCACAGCATATTTTTATCTGTATTCCAAAATCAAGCTCCTGTTGTTGACTTAGAAGACCTGGTGATCTTAGCAAAAGGTCAAAGGGAGCCTTTGTTTCAAGATTTTTAGCATATCTTCCCCTGTGTGGTCCTGATGTCTTGAGTCTAATGACTGTTGCATTCAGTTGCCTGAAAGAGATCACAAGTAAGGATACAAATATATCCAAGTGACCATTATCAATCAACTAGTTTAATCTGTGCATCCTTTTCACTAGAATATGCATTATTACCAGATTTTTGAGTTCAGTTAAATTACATCAAGATGAGTTAGTCCAATTCCTATTTGATATTGTGGTTTCCCTATTTCTGTCTTTTATTTTGAATGGGGCATCCCATTATTTACCATTCTGTCTCATTCAGGTGCCGAGGGAGAACTTTACATCTGAAACAGTATTCTCGTTTTTTAAGCAGAAATCAAACATTCCCATTGGACTTCTGGTGTTAAAATGTTTCCACTTTTTAAATTTCAGATGACGTTTTATTTAGGTAAAAGAGACCCGCTAAATTACAGTAGACGTTTTAGAAGTATTCCACATTCTACAGCAGTATGATTGGGTGTTCATTATCTTTTTCTCCAAAATACTTTATTTATTGAACTCCAAGAACCACTTAGACTGTTTTTCCAATTGCATTTTTTGTTTGAAAATTATAATTTGTTCAGTTCAGTGGAAACCTCAAATTTCTCTTCAGATGCTTGGAATAGCAACTCATATCATCTTTCCCCTCACCTGCCACAAACTTCCTCTGGCATCCCTTCCTCTGGCCCCACTCTCCCCTATCCTGGCAACCATCTCCTGTTTGAATCTGAACCCATTTTAGGTGTGCATACGTAAATTTAATTGGTTCAAAATGTGCATGTGCTGGTGTCAAGCACAGCCCTTCAGAAATAGGTATATGCAGGTTCAGTTCTAAATAAGTCTGGACTCAAAATGTTGACCATGTTTCTCTCCCCTAAGATATTGCCAGACTTGCTGAGTTTCTCCTGCATCTTCAGTTTTATGTCTAGGCGTGTTAGGTTTAGATGGTACTTTTACAAGAGAGTCAGAAGTCTTGTGATGTTCAGAAAAAAACTTTCACATCTTCTACAGTGGCAGACTGGTAGTGTCCCACCCTCTGAACCTGGGTTCAAGTCACACCTGGTTCAGGGGTGTATGATAACATCTCTGAACAGGTTGATTAGAAACTATTATAAATGCTGTCAACAGAAAGGATCAGCTTCTCTGCTTGTTTCTCCAAAGTCCAGACTAAAACTTATTCAAATGCAGACAATTAATTTGCTTCATCAAATTTTTTTAAAGTCCCAATCTTAAAAAGGGCAAGGGCAAGAACCAGGTCCATTCAGAAATCTGATAACAGCGAGGAAGAAGCTGTTCGTACAGGTGTATAAACTTCTGTATCTTCTGTCCAGGGTGGAAGAGTGGATGGGAGAAGTCTTTGATTATGTTGGTTGCTTTCCTGAGGCAGCTGGGTGTATAGATGGAGTCAGTGGACGGAAGGTTTGTTTACTTGATGGACTGGGCTATATTCATGACACTGTGTAGTTTTTTTTGCGGTTTTGGGAAGAGCAGTTGCCATACCAAGCTGTGATGCATCCAGATAGGTTGCTTTCTATGGTGACTCTGTAAAAATTGATAAGCGGCCTTGTGGACATGTCAAATTTCCTTAGCCTCCTGAGGCAGTAGAGATGATTAGATTAGATTAGATTAGACTTACAGTGTGGAAACAGGCCCTTCGGCCCAACAAGACCACACCGACCCGCCGAAGCGAAACCCACCCATACCCCTACATTACCCCTTACCTAACACTACGGGCAATTTAGCATGGCCAATTCACCTGACCCGCACATCTTTGGACTGTGGGAGGAAACCGGAGCACCCGGAGGAAACCCACGCAGACACGGGGAGAACGTGCAAACTCCACACAGTCAGTCGCCTGAGTCGGGAATTGAACCCGGGTCTTCAGGCGCTGTGAGGCAGCAGTGCTAACCACTGTGCCACCGTGCCGCCCACATGTTGTGCTTTCCTGACTGTCTTGTTGATGTGGGTGAACCAGGTCAGATTGTTGATGATCACTCCAAGGAACCTGATCCCCTCAGACCATCTCCACCTCAGCACCATTGATGCAGACAGGGGTGTGCCTTCTACTCTGCTTCCTGAAGTCAATGACCAGCTCCTTCATTTTGCTGACATTGGTGGAGAGATTGCTGTCTTTACACTAAGCTGCTAGGCACTCAGTCTGTTTCCTGTATTCTGTCTCATTGTTTGAGATCTGACCTATAACAGTGGTGTCATCAGCAAATTTGTAAATGAAGTTGGGGCAGAATTTGGCCACACAGTTATGAGTGTAGAAGGAGTAAAGTAGGGAGCTGAGTATGTAACCTTGCGGGCACCAGGGTTGAAGATTACAGTGGAGGAGCTGTTGTTACCTATCCTTATTGATTGTGGTTTATAGGTCAGGATGTCGAGGATCCAGTTAGAGGAGAGAGCTGAGATTGAGTCCTCAAGCTTAAAGATGAGTTTGTTTGGATGAGCCAATTAGATTTCTGCCAAACGTTTTCAAGGCTAGGCTTATCTCTTAGAAAACAAAATGTTCCTTTTGAACAAAAACTGCAAACAAATAAGTAACTTTAAAGTGGAATTCATTTCTTCAGTTTACCATGTTGCTTGATGTTGCTTGAATTGAAAGAAAAAGGTCATTACAATTGCACTGATTCATCCAACTTTGAATTCATAATCCATAACAGGAACCAGTATTAAGTGCTTAAAAAATCTGTTATGTTCTTATTCTTGAGACTAAGAGCTCAACTAGTTCACAATCAAAAAGATTACTCGAGGTTCCCACAAAATATTTATAGTAGAATAGTTTATAGTAGAATAAGTAACAAACTTATGCTTTTGTCACAGACATTAGTTTTTTTTATGGCATGCACAGTATTTTGATTTCCCTGAATTTCAAATCAAGGTTGATATATGCATCCAGTTTCTGTGTTAAACCAGAATTATATGTATTATAAGTAATTAATCTGTAGCTACAAGTAAATAGATACAATCCATTAGCACATAACACTACTAACAAAAACTCTAATCCCTTAAGGACTTGCACAGCTAAACAAATAGGAAACAAGCCAGATTATTGGCAGTGTTACAAAAAACTGACAGGTTAGTTAAGTGGTCTTTGCTTCCAGCTCTGATGTTGATATGATGCTACTTTATTTAGTGAGGCTTTTGTATTCAGTTGTCTACCTTCTGATTTGGAAAATGCCAATGATTTGTAAAATCAAAAGTCTTAGTTCATAGCAACTACTGCAGAGGAGGTAACAGGTATTGAAGTTTAAACTGGTTTTACACTGCAGAGAGCAGCAGTACACACATCTGTGTCTATATCTCTGTAACTTGTTTCCAGTTCCAACCTGCTCAGTTAGCTGAGTTTGTAGGCAATTCCTCAAACCTGGATCGTCTGCATGTTTCAGGAACCCATAGCCGTAAAACCAGGAGTTCACAAAAGGTATTGAATTCGTTGCCGTGAAATCATACAACATCTGGTAAATACTTTTTAGAAACAACTCTTTCTTGTTGCAGTCCACAACTTTTGAGGAGACTAAAGTAAAACAGACATGGTCCTTGCAACAACTACTGATGTACAAAGCCACATGTACCTATTTGTGTTTCAAACTTGTATTGATATTAGTTCTGGAATATGTTATCTGGTGTGAAATGTGGGCAGTATTACCCGCTCAGAGTCTCAGACCCTGGACCACTTTGTTGATGGATCTCTGATTTGATGACTAGCATCAATATCTTTCATTGTTTTGCTGGCAGCATTATAACTTGTATAGGGATAGTTCTAGAATAATTGGATGAATCTCATGTTGTACAGGGATTGCAGTTGTAAGGTACATTGTGTCAAAGTTAGTAGAAACTGATAACTTATTTGGAGCTATAAGAAGAGTAAAGCTAGCAAGCTTATTATTCCTTTACCTTGAACCACGAGTGTTGTGATGGAAGACAAGATTATGTTAACCTGCTTTTGAAAATTGGTACTGCTTACTTCTTTGGTCTCTGATGAACAAACTAAATGGATACTTTGCAGCATTACAGGTCAAGTGTTATGCAAAATAATGGTGTCCCACCACTTTGGCAGTGTACATAAGGAATTAATATTTTTTTCCCAAGAAAAGATTTCAGCTTTGATCTTGCAATTTTGAATGCTATTGACTGAAATCAGATCCAGTCACTGATCTCCTAATGTTATCAATAATCTGTTCCACGTTTATCATCCCTTCCCTTCTGATTAAATTCCATAAAGAGTCAGAAGTCTCAATGCTCCCACAAATGAGCTTGTGTCTATTTCAGTGCAGATTAAAATGCAGAAACAGTGTGAATAGAAATTAGAATTGGTAAAGGAAATAATTCACTGCTGGAAGTATTTATTGGCCCCTTGACATTAGCTTCACTGTAGGACAGCTGGGATTAAAATATAATGTACTTATAAAAGTGGCATTGCAATCATTGGGGAAACTTCTAAACTTTTTATCAATTTGACAAATCCAGTTGGCAAGATTAGCTTGGAGTCTGAGTTTGTAATATATTTTGGGCAGTTTTTTGGAACAATGTGCTCTAGAACCAATGAGGAAAATTTTTTTTTTAGATTAGATTAGATTACTTACAGTGTGGAAACAGGCCCTTCGGCCCAACAAGTCCACACCGACCCACCGAAGCGCAACCCACCCATACCCCTATATTTACCCCTTACCTAACACTACGGGCAATTTAGCATGGTCAATTCACCTGACCCGCACATCTTTGGAATGTGGGAGGAAACCGGAGCACCCGGAGGAAACCCACGCAGACACGGGGAGAACGTGCAAACTCCACACAGTCAGTCACCTGAGGCGGGAATTGAACCCAGGTCCCTGGCGCTGTGAGGCAGCAGTGCTAACCACTGTGCCACCGTGCCGCCCTTGAAAATCTTGGGAATGTGTAGTGAAACAGGGTTCATTACTGATTTCACAGTAAATGATCCTTAAGGGAAGAATGATCATATCATGGAATTTCACATGCAATTTGAATCTGAGAATTTTGAGTCTGAAAGTGATTGTCTTACCTTTGTTTTATTTGTTAAATTTTATAAAACCATGATTGGCTAAAACTTAAGACAGTTGAGAAGATGATGTCATAACCCTCAAGAAAGATGTATTCCATTGAGCAAGATTGACTTTGAAGAATTTGCTATTTATGGTTAACCAAATAAGGTAGCAAGTCACGAGAGAAAATGTGCAATGCTGCATAGTCGTGCAAATTTTAGTAACTGGTCAAATGATGACTCAAAGAATAAAAGGGAGAAATTGGGATATGAGAGAAATGTGAAACAAAAGCTTTTGCAAGTATGCAGCAAAAGAAGAGATTAGCTAAAGTAAGCATTGGTCCCTTGAAAGATAAAATAAGGAAATTGATAGTATATAAGGAAGTGACAGACTTTAAATGAGTATTTTGTACCTGACTTCACATTAGGAGGCACAGAAAGCATCGTAAGGATAAAGAAAATGAAGGTGTAAGAGAGGTGAGAGTAAACAGTCATGATCAAAGAAAAATGTTTTAGGAAAATTAATGGAACTTAAGGCTGGAAGTCCCCTGTACTTGATGGTTTGCAACCTTTGGTCATACACTAAATGGATTGTGCAGAGACAGTGGATGCATTAGTTGTAATCATCCAAAATTCCTAGGTCTGGAAAGGCCCCAGCAGATTGGAAAATTGCAAATGTGATGTGACTATTCAAGAAAACTTGGAGACAGCAGGGAAATAAAGATCAGTTAACTTAATATCTGTTGGTGGAAGATGTTGAATCCATTATTAAGGAGTTAGTTGGCGATTTAGAAATCTGAATACAATCAAGCAGAACCAACACGATCTTGTGGTCTTATTAACAATTTCATTATAGTTCTTTGAGGTTATATTAAGAAGGATAGATAAAGGGGAACCTGTAGATGTATATGGAGTTCCAAAAGGCATTCAATAAGATTGCGCAGAAAGGTTTACTGAACAAGATTAGAGCTCATTGTACCCAAAAGAGAAAATGCTGGAAAATCTCAGCAGGTCTGGCAGCATCTGTAAGGAGAGAAAAGTGCTGATGTTTTGAATCTAACTGACCCTTTGTCAAAGCTTTAACAAAGGGTCAGTTAGACTCGAAATGTCAGCTCTTTTCTCTCCTACAAATGCTGCCAGACCTGCTGAGATTTTCCAGCATTTTCTTTTGGTTTCAGATTCCAGCATCCGCAGTAATTTGCTTTTATTTAGAGCTCATTGGGTTGGGTGTTCAATATTAGCGTGAACAGGGTATTAGCTCACTCGTAGGAAATAGTATGTTGTGATAAGTGGGATATCTTCAGATTGGCAAGCTGTAACCAGTTATTTGCTGCAGGAATTGTTGCTAGGGCCTTATTTATTTACAATCTATATTAATGACTTGGATAAAGGGACACAATATTATAATATATAAATAGTTGAGAAGAGGATATAAAGAGTCTGTAAATGGTTGTAGATACATTTAGTGAGTGGGTAAAAATTTGCCAGATAGAGCAGAGTATCATGTGAGGTAGAGGTTTTGACAAGTAGAAAAGCATAACATTATTTAAATAGAGAGAAACTACCGAATGCGACAGGGCAGAGGGATCTGGATGTCCTCTTACAAGTGTTTCCACACTGTAGGGAATCTAATCTCTAATCTAATCTAATTGCAAAGAGTATTAGTGCTTGTACAACAAGTAATTCATTAAACATTGCACAACACCACGTTATAGTCCACCAGGTTTATTTGGAATCACTAGCTTTCGGAGTGCTGCATCTTCATCAGGTAGTTGTGGAGCAGGACCTTAAGAGAGAATTTATCGCAAAGTAATTTTGAGTTCTAGCCGTAGAATTGTTGAGGCCATTGTTTATGTCAAAGGCTGAGAAATTTTGAGTTAAAGGTTATCGATGGGGAAAGCAGCAGAGTTGAGGTCACGGTAAAATCATCCATGATCTTATTGAATGATCGTTCAGACTCAAGGGGCTGAATGGTCTGCTGCTGCTTCTATTTCTTATGATCTCCATATTTTTGCTTCTGATGAAGGGTCTGCGCTATGGTGAACTAGGGTGAACATGAGTTATATTCCCAAGAAGTGAGCAAATTTCAAAATAAGAGGTAGGTAGGGAGTGGTTTCCTTTTCCAGTTTTCAATCTTTGAATTTGATCTAAATGGGTTAACAGATCAAATTCAGAAACTGTTTGATACAAACTACTTTAAAAATATGAAAGGAAACTTCCCATTTTCAAAAATCTCAACTAATTCTGTATCTGCATCCCAGAATAACAAGGTAAAAATGCATATAGACAACAGGTATAAAGCATGTGAGCTAAGATAATGTACTTATTGAATGAGTAATGATGCCTTATTCCTTTTCTTAACCTTGTTAGAAGGGAATAGCCTGTTATAATAGATTATTATAAAGAGTCCTGGATCTGCTGGTCAAAATTTCCATTACTCTTTCAAGGATTTCAGCAAATTACAATGATGGTCTTATAGAATTTTGTTAATTTTTTTCTATTTCATTCACATGAACTGTAGAGTATGCCACAATACCATTCTAGATTCCTAAGTTCTGGGCTTGGTTTCATCACGATGGTTTCTTCTGTTGACTACAAAATGAGATACTAGTGACTTACTTGTTTTATAATGAAAGTTTTGCCAGAGCAAGGAGCAGTTTGATACCAACCACAGCCGTTAAGAAAACACGATAAAAGATGCATATCTGCACCTCGAATAGATGCACTATGTTACTTGAGTCTGATTACGAAAATTTGGGTTTGTTCTTCAATGAGCCACATGTCAAACATTACAATGAACCTGAACCAGTGAAGGCCTACTTTTAATTCACACGTATGTTCAAGTTTTCTTCGATCAGCAATGAGTTTTGTATTTGAAACAAATTTTGCACAGTTGTTTTTGATATTTTTTTGGAGGGGAAGTGTTGATTCAATTGACCCAAGTGTATGGTCCTGTCTGTAGGATGCAACTTCAGGTAAATGGGAGCTGCTAGTTAATCACTGCTCACTTTGTTACAGGAATGCCTAGAATACTAGGATAAAATAGTCTTGATTCTTGGGACTGTATCATCAAATAGACCTGAAGGATAAATCAACTTGTCATTAGGGTGAGACTTGGGAGTAAACTTAAGTTTTCTGTCCATTGTTTAGAAATCTTTCACTTTTATAGCATGTTAAAGGTTCAGCATTTCAGTGTAGGCTTCCGTTCTGCATCTTTGACATTGAAAGGCATCTTTATATTGATGTGCCTATAAACAGCAGGTGCTCCGTGTTCTCAGCAGTCTTGTGATATGACCAAATGAGTGTGTTTTATGTTGTTAGCCACTGTGGCTAATGGGGAATCTGGATAAGCTTGATTGCAAATTTGTATCCTAAATGAGAAATGAGTAGTAGATATTGCCATTAGCTCTGGTCTCAGTGCTCTATGTATACTCTTGCCTTTTGTGTATTTATTGCTGAAATTACAAAATAAAAGCAGAACATACAAGTGTTTTTGGTTTTTGAAGACCAGTGTTATCACTAGTGTTAATGTGGAGGCATTTGCCATGTTTTATGGAGAGGAGAGTTGTCATCCAGTACAAACAAATTGAGCCAGTAATAAGCAACTCCAACAGTAAAATCAATTTAGAATTTTTAAATATTTGTTAAAGTAATACCAATTTGCTACAATACCCAACTCTATTCTGGATAGAGTGGAAACAAATGTTGAAAGAAAGGGGTGTCAGGAGGACAGGGAAGGTAATGTCAGGGCTTGAGGGGCAAGTTGGGAGACAGAGTAGTTGACAGGAATGGGAGGTGGGCTTGGCACTTCTAGGATTGGTGTTGGCAGTGATATAAACTTGGTGAGAAATGTACAGCGAGGGTGTTGGTGGAGTCATGTGGACTAGGGAGAAGGGAGAGTCTTTCGGTCTAGGGAAATGTGTGCATGACCATGTTTGGGTCTGAGTGTGGGTGCGTGCATGGATCTAAGCAGGACAGGATTATGTGGTGGTGGAACGAATGGCATGATCTGTGGGTTGGTCATGTTTTGTCTGCAAGTCAACATTTTCAGTAGTGCTTTGTTGAAGATCGAGTATCCCCTGAACAACGTTAAAAATGTGCTAAAATCTACTGCCTGATAAAAACATAGCAGAGTTGTAGTTATGATGCCAAAATTTGGAAGAAAATATTGCAAAGTTTTCTGAAAAGTTGAAAAGTGGTGTACATTCATTCTGTAAATATATACTGAGTTGTGGTACATTGTTATATTGAGTGATTTTACACCAAGGTTACAATGCCAGTAGCTACGATGGTGTCATTGTGTTATCAATATTGGGAGTTGATGGGCCTTGTAAGTTCAAGCTGAAAATGTGTTGCTGGAAAAGCGCAGCAGGTCAGGCAGCATCCAAGGAGCAGGAGAATTGTCGTTTCGGGCATGAGCCCTTCTTCAGAAATATATCACTTCAAGGTCAGTGCATCTAAGGGAGATTTATTCATATGTATGTTACACTTAAATTGAATTCTATTATAGCTTTACATCATATGCACTATCCAGAACAGGAACTGAATATTGTTGAAGAATGATAACCCTGACTATCGCAAAGCCTTAGTTCCACCCAGCAGCACCAAAGCCAAAATGAATATACTATTGTGTAATTAGCTAGC
Source organism: Hemiscyllium ocellatum (assembly GCF_020745735.1). NCBI lineage: Eukaryota > Metazoa > Chordata > Chondrichthyes > Orectolobiformes > Hemiscylliidae > Hemiscyllium > Hemiscyllium ocellatum. Next base: position 66,671,449 of record NC_083414.1, read on the forward strand.
TCTGTGCAGACTGTTGAATCAACACTACAGCAAGCAGTTAATTTGCCAAGTGAAATTTCAGGGTGGTTTTACCATGGTTGATCATTGAGTTTGTTTTAATGCATCATAGATTAGTTTAACTTCAATTTTGTAACATTTTCTTACACTTGAATCCCTTTTTAATAATTACTGGCAATCTACACCACCAGTATGTGTCTCGTGAAGTAGTAAATAAAGCAAGAGGACAAGAACAGAAGCAAGGATTGTGCCCAAGATGGAAGTACCAAACTAGATGCAGAGAACACAAGGACTCTACTCCCAAAACACTTTGACAAGAAGTTGCATAACACTCAATCCTCAGAAGAAATTCCTCCTCATTTTCAGTTTTAAATTGGCACCTTTAATTCTGAGATTTTGCCCTCTAGTTGTAGACTTTCCTAATGAGAATGTTTAGAGAGTATAAGCAGGCAGGGAAAGAGTTAAGTTCTGAGTTTTGTGAAACACGTGGTTCAGCTGAGCATGACTCACATCCAATAAGAAATTACAGTTAATGATGGGGTGCTGGAGGCAAGGGTAATGGGTTAACAAGGTGGAAAAGCATTCATTATGTAGAGCCATTTAACAAGATGAGGTAGCATTCAGTATGTAAGGTCAGTTAACAAAGTGAAAAGTATTCATTAGTGAAGCCAGTCAACAAGGTTATGAACATTCATTGTGTAACAGCAGATGGCGTCTTCTCTTCATTTACCTTGTTAAGTCTTTTAAGAATCCTATGTTTCTTTCTTCTGAATTCCAGTGAGTAGAGCCCCAACCTGTTTAATCTTTGCTTACGAGACAATCTCTAATTCTCAGGGACCATCTTAATGAACCTTCTTTGAACTGCCTCCAATTAAGTTATATCTTTAAGGGGACTAAAATTGCTTGCAGTATTCCACATGTGGTTTCACCAGCACCTTGTGCAATTGTAGTACGACCGTCCCACTCTTACACTCCAAACCCCTTGATATAAGGGGCAACATTCCTATTCTATTCTATCAGGTTTGCATCAGGGCAAATTCAACTTCACTGGCAAGCAAGCAGTAAATTCAAGGAATTTGGATATTTTGACTAAAGTTGGAATAGAATTCTGCCCATGATATATTAAAACTGAACATCCTTTGGTCAAAGGTCAGAGTGCAAATTTTGCACTAGATTAGCCAATTTTCTTTATATTTATGGCTTTTATTTGTTTTCAAGATAATACACTTCAAACAGAAATAGATAAGATACAGAACTACTGATTTCGATCAGCCTTAAATGTGTAAGGCTGAGTTGAAATGATAAGTATTCTGAGTTTAAACCCTTTCCCTTGTCTAAGAAGAAAATTGCATTCCCTGACAGCTTTAAGCTCTTAGAAGGTTTGATGACCAGGACCAGGACAAGTAACTTCAGTCTTGATGGTTGTTTACCTGTGGCCCAGTGAGTTTCACCCTTCATTGCAAATCCTGTTTTGAAATTATAGAAAGCTCCACAAGGGAGAATCAGCTAGTGTGGAGGTGTGAAGTGTTTCGATTGTATGTCAAACACATAACTTTCCCAGATCCACATGCCAACCACAAAGACACTCCTCTTCTTTAGAGTCAGGCTGGGCTGGAATTGAATGTTTTCAGGGAAGTGCAGTTCCAATTGTTGGGGCAAAATATTGCATTTTATCACATTTAGGTCCAGATCCTAAAATGATTGTGCAATTGGAACAAGGAAGTTCTGAGAGTGTCTGTCCAGAGAGTAGTGTGATAATAGCATTTTGTCTGAATGGCAGTCAGTGTGTCCAGAATTTCTCTTGGCCTATAGTAGCATTATGTAGTAGACTGTGGTAATGCATCACAACAGAAGGTTTTGATCTGTTGGTGCAAAGATTGCAAGGTTCTTTTGCGTAGTCAGGAAAAGGAGTTGCCCAGGTGAGTCTTCTCAGAGCCTCCTCATGATGAACCATATTTGGCCAAAATGAGAAGTTATTTATTTTGGAAGGGAGAATAAAAAGGTGTATTTTTTGAGTGGAGAAAAGCTGCAGCACACAGGCACTTGGAGGTTCTTTACATCAACACACAGTTACCACAAAGGTGCAGGAGATGATCATAGAGTCATGCAGCGTGGAAGCAGGCTCTTTGGTCTAACTCATTCATGGCAATCAGACATCCCAATCTAACCTTATCCCATTTGCTAGCATTTGGCCCATGTTTCTCTGAACCATTCTTATTCATGTATCCATCCAGATGTCTTTTAAATATTGTAATTGTACCCGCCCCTTACTTGTCCTCTGGCTACTCATTCTATACAAGCACTACTCTCTGAATGAATAAAGTACCCCTCGGGTCCTTTATAAATCTTTCCCCTATGTCCTCTAGTTTTGGAAACCCACACCCTAGGAAAAAGATCTTGGCTATTCACCCTATCCACGACCCTCTTGATTTTAAAAACCTCAAAAGGTCACCCTTCAGCCTCTGATACTTTAGGGAACAAAGCTCCAGCCTATCTGCCCTTTCCATACAACTCAAATTTTCCAGTCCCAGCAACATCCTTGTAAACTTTTCTGCACCCTCTCACATTCAACAACATCTTTCCTACAGAAGAGCGACCAGAATTGTTTGCAGTTTTCCAAAAGTGGCCTCGCCAGTGTCCTTTTATAGCCACAACATGACATCCCAATTCCTATACTCCATGCTATGATCAGTGAAGGCAGTGTACCAAATGCTGCCTTCACTCTGTCTACATGTGATTCAACTTTCAAGGATTTATGCATCTACATCCCCAGGTCTCTTTTGTCTGGCAACACTCCTCAGGACCTTACCATTAACTGCATATGTCCTGCCCTTGTTTACCTTACCTTACCAAAGTGCAGCACCTCACACCTATCTAAATTGAACTCCTCCTGCCACTGATCAAAGTTCTTTTGTATTCTGATGGTGAATGCTGAGAAGGTGTTTCACCTCATGGGAGAATCTAGGACCAGAGGGCATAGTCCTAGAATAAAGGGATGAAGGTCTTTGGAACTTCTTGCCACAGAGGACTAAAGTGGCTCACACCTTGTGTATATTTAAAGCTGTGATAAATTCATAATCAGTGAGGGAATCAAGGATTACAGAGAAAGGGCAAGATAGGGCCTGTGAAGAATGTTGGATCAGTCATCACCTTTTTGAGCAGGTTTGGGGGTTGTCAAATAGTCTGTTACTTTCCTGTTTCTTAATAGGAGTGGCTTGGATGCTAACTCTGTGCCCAAACTGCGCTACTTTGTTGGGGAAGAGGCGGAGCAGCTAACTCAAATAAAGTTTAGTAATGTGCATTTGTTTGCAAACAAGTTTTTGTTTATCTTTAAAGCTCCACGCAAAGCATGACTCACAACTTCGAATGATTGAATGATATGTAATTTGTCCTAGATAGTCCTTTTAAGCACTGTATCACTCAATTCTTGTACTCTTTTGAAAATAGCCTCCAATGATTGCCATCCTTTGTGCTGAGCAGAACTTTTCTCTTCCACATCTAACACAGAAAGCATTTTCTGAATTTGTTTTCCAAAATCTTCTGTGGATCTCAGTACTCTCAAAGACACCATGACACCTACACATTGCGTCTGCTATCCTGATGTCAGAAATGTTTATTCCTACAATGACTACACAAATCAGATAGGCAAAATCAATGACTGCAGATGCTGGAAACCAGATTCTGGATTAGTGGTGCTGGAAGAGCACAACAGTTCAGGCAGCATCCGATACACAAATCAGATGGCAAAGGGTTAAACAAGCTGAATGCACACATTGTTCCCGTGTACTTGCAGGGTATTGGCTGGCGTACAATTTTAGTTCATCTCTAGCTCCAACCTGCTCTGATATCCCAACCCAATGTAGTCCCACCTGCCAGCATCCGGCCCATATTCCTCCAAACTCTTCCTATTCATATACCCAAATGCCTCTTAAATATTGCAATTGTACCAGCCTCCACCACTTCCTCTGGCAGCTCATTCCATACCTGTACCACCCTCTGTGTGAAAAAGTTGCCCTATCTTTCCCCCCTCACCCTAAACTTATGCCCTCTAGTTCTGGACTCCCCTACTCCAAGGAAAAGACTTTGCCTCTTTACCCTATCCATGCCCTCATTCGGCATGGACGGGTTAGACCGAAGGGCCTGTTTCCATGCTGTACATCTCTATGACTCTAATTTCTTTCTCTTGTGTATAACTACCTTTTAATGTATTTTTTGCAGCTGTGCACATTCTGAAAGGGCTGACTTGTTCTCTGCCTGCGTGGGAATTTATAGGTGGCTGCACAGCTGCATACCCCAGAGTGACTATTAACAGCATATTAGTTTGGGTCTTTTCTGCATCCATGACTTCATTTGCTTCACCACGAGTAGTTATGTCTACAATCATTTTCATTTACATAGTGCTTTCCATGTAAGAAAATATTCTAAAGTGCTTCACAAGAGTGGGAGCATCAAAATGTGACTCTGGGCCACATGAAGTATTGAGTGAGCAAAGATTTTATGGAAGAGGTGGATTTTAAAGAGCCTCAAGATGAGATCAAGGAGCTGGAAGGAATGAAGGAGGAGTTCAGGAGTTTGAGAGAGAAGTTCTGCAAATTGACTACAATTGCTTTTAGACAGGTACTCGCTATACTTTGAATGTCAGAAGCAGGAGTTCAGGCTTGGATGGTCTGAATATTATGTGATGAATGTACGTACTTTATGTTCGATGTTAGAATGGAAGTGGGAGAGAGACGAAAAGAGATCAGTGCCAAATGTATGTAGAGGAAACTCTAAAAGATGCACAGGTGGGACGGTGCGTAGAAACATTTTTTTAATCAGGCAGATTGGCCTAGGAGTGGATAAGTACAAGTACTAATTACCCCCCTGTCAATGCAATATATAGTGAGAATGCTCAAACTTGGACTCATGCCTACTGAGTCTGACAGTGAATGCAGACTTGGTTTGTTTAGAGCTGTTTCAGAGAATTTGCCTTTTCTTCCAGTTTTTTTTACTGTATCCTATGCTGAAGGTGATAACTCTAGCTGTGTTAACTCCAGCATGTAGATATCCTCACCAAGCTGCTCATTGTTTGCAAATTTCTGCAAGGGGGATTTAAGCCTGATGTAGCCACAACTTGATGTGCATCAGCTGTCTGATGGATAATATTCACAAGCTCCTAACCCAGCGGGTGCTGAGGTCATTTGTTTCAAGATTCGCTAGCTCATCACCCAGGATCTAACGTGGGGATGCAGTCATTTTGGTACTGCATTCATCCACTGAATGATCAAGTGAGCTTCCTGATTCCTTGAATGCTTATATTAAACAAGTAAACTTTGTCATGTCTTTCAAATGTCTGCTGACTTGGTGTTTATATGCCTTCATAAGTGTTTTTCACTACTTTCAGAACCTCCCAGGAGTTAGATGTTTGACTGTGTGCTGGAGGAACCATGGCAACCAAATTGTGCACAGCAAGATCCCACAAACTGTTTTGCGATATGACCAAAAGTTTGTTTTTGCAATACTGGTTCAGTAATAAGTATTAGAAAGGACAGTGGGAAAAGTTCTCCCTTTGAATAATGTCATGAGAAAATTTGCTAGAGCAGGCTGGTGAGGGTCTTGCTTTAGTGGCTCATCTCAAATTGAAATGTAAGTTCTGTTTGGAGATTAAAGGAAAATAGTTCAGATGTGAAATAGTGTGCTGTGCATGTCGTACGTATGAAAATCCTTTGCTAGAGCCCTGGCTGTGTATGAATTGTTATGTAAGGTTCTTTGTTCAGTTGTGCTGTTTTGCACTCGCTTGAATTAATTGCAGCCTTTGAGTTTATATGCTGGGGTTGCACTGTGCTGAGGTCTCTTGCTAGGTTTCAGCTAACACTTTGATGGAAATTCAGCCAGTGGTTCTCTATAATGATCAATCCAATTACCTGCACTGAGGGAGAAACAAATCAGCTGGCATCTACGAGAGCAACGGACTTGGCTGACAGATCAAGCAGCCTGTTCCTCTTAGGTAACACTCTGTACTTCACAAGTAAGCAACGTTTTCTTGGTGTCTCCTTGCTGGCAACCAGGAAGTTACATTCGGTAACAATATTTAAAAGGATCCTGAGCCAGGAGCAGTTTGTGATTAATGTTTACTCTGTGCCCACAAGCAATTTGTTTGTTTTTTGCTGAGTAATAGTTATGTAAGTTTGTAACGGCAGAGACGTGGTCAGTAGCTTAAAAGACAAACCCAACTTAAAAGACAATTTTTAGATTGCTCTTCTGCTAAGGTTTGACAACTCTTGGATGAAGCATTACGACTTTACGAAGGATTTTCCTTTAGGGTAATAGTATTAAATATTTGACATGATTTCTTTTTTTCTCATCTGATTCCTGGTCCGCTGTTTTTCTGGTGTTCTCCACCTTTTTCTGTTCAACTGTTTCAAAGCTGAAGAACTACTTAGAACCTCTAAAAGTAATTTCAGCAATCATAAGACAGCATGTCAAACACACTGATGATTTATTATTTAAGGGATGTTATGAAAAAAAAGTTAAAGTTGCAAAATTCCGTTTATATTCTCAGGGTGCCACAAAGGGTTTTAGAAGCAATGAAGTACTTTTGTGAAGTTACTTGTATCTTGGCATCATTGTGTCAATATTTAATAAAGGGAAATGCAGCTCTCAACAAACACAAGTGAAATAAATAGCCAAATGTCCTGCTTTTGTGATGTTAGTTGATTAAGTATTTTCTCCGGAGACTGCAAATAAAGCCTTATAACAAATAATGTGATGTTAAATTGCTTTAACATATCAGAAAGCCTGCACCTCCAACAGTGGCACACTCCTTCGGTAACACAGACTGATACTTCAGTGCCTTATGTGCATAAATCTCAAGCAGTTAGAATTGAACCCACATCCTTCTGACTCACTCCAGGTTGTTGCATTGCGTAACTTTTTTTTTGCTTCTCAGCAAAAGAGAATGTTGACTTCTGTGCAAGAACCTAGTCTGAATAAATGACATTATTTGCCTGAGTACATCTCTACTTAGAATGTAAATTTGTTATAAGGCTTGGAATCCTTCTTGCAAATTATGGACTTGGTGAAGATCCCCTCTCTGCAACATGCCCTTTATAATTTGTACTTCTTGCAAAGTGCTCTCTCTGTGATATCCCCCTTTGTGTATACTAAAACCATAAAACATAGGCAGCCTTGATCAAAAATAAATCTGACATGGTCTTGAATATACTTGACAGCCTAGCCTATACAGCTTTCTGTGGTAAAGAATTCCATAAATTGTCCACTGCTGAGAGAAAAAAAAAGCTTCTTAAGTGGGTGATTTCTTACTTTAAGATTATGTTCTCTGATCCTAGACTCTCCCACAAGGGGAAACAACCTCTGCAAATCCAGCCTATCAACCCCCTAATCTTACATGTTTCAATAAGATCTCCTCTATTATTAACTCCAATGTGTACCAGTTCATCCTCGTAAGGTAATTCCTCCATATTGGGGACCAGCCTAGTGAGCCTTTTTGGACTGCCTGTAATGCCAGTGTACCTTTCCATAGATAATGGCATCAAAACAATTTGCCGTTCCAGCTGCGGTCTAATTAGTAAATATTTGTAGTTGGATCTCCCTATTTTTATCCTCTATTCTCTTTGAAATAGAGATTAGGAGCCTTTTACCATCCCCATTACCAGATTATAGTTTTTTTTTGAGGTTTGTGCAATTGGACTCCCAAATCCCCTCTGCTAAAGCTTTCTGAAATCTTGCCCCATTTAACTAGTTCCAGTACTTCTATTCTTTCTATCGAAATTCATAAACTTCATACTTTTTGACATTATACCAAGTTTTTGTCTTATCCCTGTGTAGAGTCTGTGTCACAACTCTGTTATGCTCAGTACTTGCCTTCCCATCTATTTTCACGGCATCCTTAAACTTGGCAAATAGTACATCTCTTCTATCATCCTCATCATTAGTATATATTGTAAAGGATTGTGACCCATTTACTGATCGCTGTGTCACTGCATTACTTACAGGTTGTCATCCTGAAAATGCTTATTCTACTCCCAACATGGTGGGGTCCTATTAAGTGGTTTTATGTACAATACCTTATTGAACACCTGTTGGAAATCCACATATATATATGTAACATTTTTTGATTCTTCATTATCTATCCTGCTTGTTAATGCTTCAAGTAAGTATAATTTTGTCAGGTACGATTTCCCCTTCGTTATGCCATGATGACTGCTTGGTTGCATATTAGTCAGTACCTATGGGACCAGAAATGCATTGGTTGAACAAATATTCCAGCTCATCAAGAGATCCACATAATCCATGTAAAAACGCACAATTAGTAATAGAGATATAATGCAGAGGACATACTCATCACTGTTATACTTTAATTGCAGCATTAATCACCTAATGATAATGCAACTTTGCCTTAAAGAAAACTTTCTGGCAAAAAGCCTCCTCATTTGCACCCTAAACAGACTCCTCTGACATCGCAGAGATCACAATAATACAGTAAAGTTCTGGTATTTGAGGTACATAATTTTTGCTGGATGATAGAGGATGTCATTCATAAGATGCCAGTTAAAACAAAGTTTACTGTATTTCTAAATGCTCTGCCATTGCATTCTTTTTAATAAACTGTAACGTTTTCCCAGTGATAGATGTTAAACTGCTTCATCTACAGTTATCTGTTTTGAATAAAGGGGTTGTGTTGTCAGTTTTCCAACTTGGTGAGACTTGCTCAGAATCTAAGGATTCTTGGAAAATTACAACTGGTGTATCCGCCATCTCTGCAGCTACTTCCTTCAAAATCTTCGGATATGACCCATCAGGTCCAGATGACATTTTTTACTTTTAATCCCATTTTAAAGTTCGCCTAGTACTTTTTCTCTAGTGACAGTAACTGTTTACTTCCTCAACCCCTCAACATTTGTTGGCTTTTAAATGTCTCCCATTCCTCTCTTTTTTTTTAATTCAATATAGCAAAGACATAATGGCAAATCAAAGAGCTGCAGATGCTGGGAATCAGACAAACAGAAATTGTTGGAAAAACTCAACAAGTCAGGCAGTGTCCTTGGAGAGGAAGCAGAGCCTTTGTTTCAGATCTGATCCCAGTTAGGGAAAGGTTGGTATATATGCCAAAGAAGAGATTGGGGGAAGGGGAAGGAGTAAATGATAGGTGGAGATGGAGTCCAGTGAGAGAGAACAACAGTTGGGCAGACAAAAGAATGGGTAGAGGTCAGCCTGGGAGAATCAATAGGTGCTAATGGGAACCATTAGTGGCTGACAGTTAGTTATTTGTGGTAGCAGCCCATGTGATGACAAGGCATGGTGTGTAGGGGCTGAGATAAGGGCATAGGCGAAGAGGGAGAAAGTAATCTGACAGATTGTATGGGAACATGCCGAGAGGTTCTGGAAAAGTATTGATGGTAGAGGAATGGACCAAATTGTCATGGAGGGAATAGTCCCTGTGGGACGGGAGGAGGTAGGAGTGTTTGTCTGGTGGTGGCATTCTGCTGGAGGTGACAGAAGTAGAAGCTATTGATTCTTTGGACGTGGATGCTGGTGGGATGGTAGGTGAGGACGAGGGGGACCCTATTGCTGTTGTGGCAAGAGGGGTTAAGGCTGAAGTATGGGAGATGGGTCGGAGGTGACGGAAGGCCCTGTCAACCTCGGTAGTGGGGAATCCTTGGTTGAGGAAGTAAGTTTCAGAGAACTCCTTGACAAGGTTGGCATCATGTGAATGGATGAAGACGGAGGCACTGGGAGAATGGAACAGTCTTTACAGGGTGCATGGTGTGAGGGTGTATAGTCAAGGTAACTGTTGGAGTTGGTGGGTTTGTAGAGGGTATTGTTAGCTAAGTGTGGCGCTGGAAAAGCACAGCAAGTCAGGCAACATCCAAGGAGCAGGAGAGTTGATGTTTTGGGCATAAGCATTTCATCAGAAATTAATAAATCTTTCCAATTCTGGACTCGAGAGGGAAGGCCAAGGCATACACAGACTTAAAGATCAATATGACCTTTCAAATCCATGAAAACCTTGTCTTTTTTCCTGTCTCTGTACATGGCATTAAATTTGGAGCTCACTTTCTCAAAGTAATTGAGATTTTCAAAGATGATCTCAGGAAGATTTATTTGTACATTGGGGTATCATTGAGTAGAATCAAAGGTCAATTAGTAAAGATGAGATACAGATAGGTCATGATCGAATACAATGATAAAACTGTTTTTAGGGGCTGAATGGCCTTCTGTCCCTTTAACCACTCTGGAAGGTGTGGGAGTTTTGGCATGATCAGAATCAGCTATTTTGACTTGCTTTATTTTATGCATTTATTACGGACCTGACCAGACCTGCCCCAGACTATATTAGGGCGATAGCCTAGACTCTAACTTAGTAAAAGGTAAGTATAAGGTGCTGTGTTCCAGATGATTCAATTGGTCCACCGCTAAGCTTTGTTCAAAACTTTAAATATTAGTTAACTTTATTGAAATTATTTTATTTAAATGTATTTAAAATACAACAAAAAGAAAAATTGGCATAGCTTCCCTCTTATTGAAATACTTAACAAGGTTATGTATTATTTTGCCACAGATCATCAACTATTCCAATATAGGCATTATCCCATAAATACCCCCTTGGCAAAGGCAATTCCAAACAGTTATTGTCCTCATGTGCTGTCTCTCTGCAGTCCGGTAGAAAACAAAACTGAGAAATAATTTGACTTGTTTGAATTTTTTTAAGAGGAAGCTTTTGGGGCGGCACGGTGGCACAGTGGTTAGCACTGCTGCCTCACAGCGCCTGAGACCCGGTTTCAATTCCCGACTCAGGCGACTGACTGTGGAGTTTGCACATTCTCCCCGTGTCTGCGTGGGTTTCCGCCGGGTGCTCCGGTTTCCTCCCACAGTCCAAAGATGTGCGGATCAGGTGAATTGGCCAAGCTAAATTGCCCGTAGTGTTAGGTAAGGGGTAAATGTAGGGGTATGGGTGGGTTGTGCTTCGGACTTGTTTCCACACAGTAAGTAATCTAATCTAACCTTCTCTGCCTAAGTCTTCACTCTAGCAGCAGCGAACTCCAGCAGCCAGCAAAAATCACCAACTGAAAGCAAAACCAAAATCCTTTTTGGATCTGTGAGAACCTGACCCCACCCACTCATTCTTTTGTCATTGAATTTTTTTTCTGGGTAGTTTTTTAAAGCTGTTTACCAACTGTCCTGTCTGAAGAAGACATTTTGGTGCCCCTGTGACAACACCGCTCTAGAAGAGAAACAAGCAAGAACACATCTTTTAAAGTCATAATATTGCCACACCTCCCACCCTTTGTTTTAAAATAAAACCAATGTACAAAGATGGCTTCATTTTCAAAGTCATAGTGAGAGAGTAAAGGCTGTCTGGTGAAGGGATCTTGTGGTGCAGTTAGTAATGTCTCTACTTCTGAGGCAGAAGATCTGGGTTAAAGTCCTACTTGCCCTGGAGCTGTGTCACAGCATGCTGCATTGATTAAAAATAACTGTGTAGTGAACTCATTGTGGACTACAGGGTAATGTTCAGCAGGCAATAAATGGCTGTAAAACAGCTTTCAGATCAGCAATGACCTTACTGAATAATGTAGAGGCTTGCTGGCCTACTCAGGTTTCTTATGATTATCAGCTTACATTTCCACCCAGTTTTTGTAATGTCAGCCAGTTTAAATAAGTTATTCTCACTCTGTTATTAATCTAGACTGTAAACAAATAAGGCTCTATCCCTTGACTAGTTACAGCCGTCAACTTGAAGATGCCCCTGCAATCTCTGTTCTTTTTTTCCCTGTCATTCCCCTACATGTTCTAAAATCTGCTGCACACAAGTCTTAGAGTTTCTTACTAATATTTTGTGTGGTCCCCTTCTTGTGAATGCCTTTTGGAAATCCTCTCATGTGATGGCTGTTGATTATCTTTTATCTGCCTTCCTAGTTATATTAGCAGTTTGAGTGCATTCGTGGCTAGGATATGACCAGTTTATCACTTGAATAAAGGATGTTTTGTACTGTTGTTAACACAGTAAGTGTTGAACTATTTGTGGTTGAGTGATAAAGGCTTGTATCTACCTTGAAATTTTGTTGTTCCCATTCTTCCTTTCAGATGATTCTGAGCCCACCCCTGTCGGTTCTGAGCATTCTCCACAGCCCGATGCCAGAGGATGGAAATGCTCCACTTCAACTACCTCATCACAGAATGAAAGGAAGCAGTCTTGCTCAGAAAATGGCAAGAAGCAGAGGTCAACAAAGCCTGGCCACATGAGGAGAAACATCCGGTATGACAAGTTCTTCCTGTTTAAGTCCTGGGAAAGAGCAGGCAACAATTTTGCTTTGTGTGCACTGGCATTGATGCAGGCTGCAGTCCATGTGATCACAGAGCTGTTTGAAGCAGGCTGCGCAATCTGAAATGATTGGCTTGTTCTGTTCTAAAGGAAGTAGTTTTGGCAAGGGAACCTGTTCAGCCGGTGGAAAAGACAAGTTCAGGAATTTGATACTGAAAACATAATCCCAGATATCCCACATAATGACCAGATATTAGTATTCAGCTGTTACTTTTTAATGTTTCATATGAAGTGCACCGATTTGGAACAGTAAGAAAGATCTTCAACAGAATAAAGGATTTATTAAACCATTATGTAAAGTACTGCAGGAAGATTTAATCTGAATTTTACAGTGTTGCAACATCTAACTAAAAAATATCTGTTCAACGTTAAGGGCCTTTACCTTGACAAATAAAAAAATTGCAGCCTAATTAGAATGAACTGTCATCAGTATTGGTTACAGTTGAGCTTGTTTTGTGCCTTCATTTAATTGTTCAGTTCCTGTCTAAGGTCTCAGTGGCTGTTTATTCTAATAATATGATTTTGTTTAAGAATGAAGCAGCCATCAACTCTATCTTTTAACATTAGGCCTATTTTTCCTTCCCTTTTCACCAGATGAAATTAGCTAATTCACTCAGAGCTAACCAACATTAGAAAGTAAAGTTACCTTTGCTTTCCAGTCCATTGAATCAGTTTAGATGCTAGGCTTGCGAAGAAAATTGCCTTCTGATGGTCGAATCTATATAACATTCTTTATTATTCACTTTGTCTTTCTCAATGAGCAATCATTAATGCTCACTTGGAAACGTCACACAGCAGAAGTAACACATACAACATCTGTGCACATTGATGCAGAACCTGAATGCAGACAAAGTAAAACTCTAAGTTACAAAAAATATCAACAGAATTAATGCAAGGTTGTAGTAATCTTGAGTATGGTCCATTCACAAAAGGTTTATTTTCTGAATAGGCTTGATGGGTACTGGCATAATATTTGACCAGGGTTGCTAATTCACCATCTTGCATCAATTGACATCCATTTCCATCACTTGGATTGTGATAGTTCAGAAACTCTATCTTCGTTACTTAATTTTCACATCAGCCCAAGGCTGCTGGATAGCATTGTGGTACATCGCTTACAGCCCATCATAGTCCTGTGTCATCTTAGTACCCTCCTTACTGCCTTTGAGATCGACTGATTAGTTACAACAGGAATAGTTATGTTTTTTGAAATCTGAATGCTTTGAGTCACTTCTGCTCACTTACTCCGATGTATTGTTTCTACTCATGACGTATAAGGCATACTATTTGTTAGTTTGGAATAGTGATCCTGACAGAAGCAGGGCACAGTTGATTCATATAGTCCTCAGGCCCATGGGTTGATTCCTAATCATAACAGGCAACGGTTCTAAATTGAAAAAAGTGTCAAATTGAGTTAAGCAACTGAAGCATTTGCCTAATTTCAAGAATGGATAGACTGGAGATCGCCACAATAAACTAATGGGAACCAAGCAGTGTGCATTTAAAAGTGCTTTTAAAATAAGTGGCATTTAAAGTTCATAGTGCAACTTCTTCTGGTATTGTTTGAACTAATGAAAATGTTTGCTAGAAGTTCAAATGGAAGACTCTTTAAAAGCTACAAAGAAAAAATTTGGAACTGAATAAGAAATTTGTTTCTTAATAAGGCACAATACTCCAGGTATGTTGTCATACCAGCATTGTATATGCCAGCATTTGATCATTTTAAATCTGTGTCAAAATTCTAGATTTCTGAGCCTAATGTCAATTTAATGAGATAATCCTATGTAGGACTAAACTGTGTTTTGCATTTGGGAAGGTGACTAAACACTGAAGTTCACCAAATGTTGCTGGAGTCATTAGCATTCAATGAAGAGAATTAAATAGTCAAAGATAATTAGAAAGGAATTTGGGAATTGAGCTAGGCGTGCTAACTTCGATCATTTGGGTAATATGGCAAAATAATTATTTTTAATATTCAGATGTCATGTGCAAGTTGCCATTTATTTCCAAGTGTTGATTACTCTTGGTAAGATGATGGTGGGAATGAAAGATTGGTGATAGGAGTCAAATTCGAGAGTGAGAGAGACCTGAAGTGGTAGCTGGAAGTGACGGCTAAATGCCAGGGTATTTAAGTAGAACTCTGGCGAGCAAGTAAATTTCATTCCTTTGCACTTCCTTAGAAATGGAGTTTGAACTGAATTAATTAATTCACAATGTAACGGGAAGGAAGCAACTTGTAAATAATTAATTAATGGGATATGAGGTGTCAGAATCATCATCTTGAATTTTGAAGGGATGAGAGGTTAACTGACACTGGTGAGCTGGAATTAATTGTGAATGGATAAGCAGTGAGAAAACTTGTGAAGTATTTATAGGTTGCAAAACTAGTACAGGTAGTTCTCCTATAACATGGTAGTTGCATTCCCATGTGAGACTGTGTTAAAGAAAATAGCACAATATAAATAATGCTGCTTGTGGGAGAAACAGGATTAGGACAAACCATCAAAGATATCAGTTAAAATCGAAACAAAAATAGTAGTTAGCCTAACAAATGATAACCTGGTCCAAGTAAATCTTGAAATCTCATATTTTAATGAAATAACACAGTAAATTTAACAGTTTAACACTAAAATCACTGGCTGCAGCACTGTATCTTACACGAAGCTCTTCACCAGAAAACACAAATGCTGACTGGCCATGTGATGTTGACGTCCTCCTCACAATTCTCCCCCAGTTTGAAATAAAATTCCTTCTAAATGTCACCTATAATTCCCAATTTCAAGCTAATTTTCAAGGCTTGCAGAGCTGATTACATTCCTGTTTTACCTGAAGACACTGAATTTGCGTTTAGCAGGCAGAGGATCTGGAGACTGGGATTTTCTGTTCAGCTAGTGCCAGGGATGGAATTGTGTAATAGCAAGCATAGTTCACTTTATATAAAAAAAAGTCCATAATTCACAAATCACATTACAATCAAATCATGTTTAATAAACGTGTTATGGGAGAACAATCTATACATACTCTTAAAAGACAACATTTCCACTAATGTAGTTAAACATGGTTAACAAATGAGGTTAGAGATAGTAGCAAGCTGAAAGAAAAAGTTTACAAAATGGTAAGACAAAATGGAAACTCCAACAGCCTGGGAGATAGATCACAAGCAGCTACGGTTGCACTTATTACTGAAGTGCCAAAGAATGTGAAAATAACACCTTGCTGGTAGTATTAAGATTAAAATTAATATTTCTAAATTTATTGAGAAAGGGTGTGGTAAAGGAGAATGCCCATCAGTGACATTGGAGTGGCTGAAAAATAACAGGGAAATGATTGACTGGTTGGTTTAATGATTCTTATTATCCTCAATGGCAGAAGAGGACAAAATACCAGTAGCATAAGCAAGCGTAAATACATGGAGTCTTGGGAAGATACTTAGTATGGTTAAGATCACAATAAATGAAAATGGCAAAATTTAATGGAAGCCTGCTAACTGCAGTTTGTATCAGTGCTTGAAATAAGTCAAATGATTTTTAACTGCAATGCCACAATGCTTACTGGTTATCATTTTTTCCTATCTGTTTGAGGTCACAAGTTTTAACTTGGAAAATTGTGTTTTGGTTTACATTAGCTTAGATTCCCTACAGTGTGGGGAAACAGGCCCTTTGGCCCAACAAGTCCACACCGACCCTCCGAAAAGTAATCCAACCAGACCCATTTCCCTTAGCATAATGGAGATGTACAGCATGGAAACAGATCCTTTGGTCCAACTCATCCATTCCGACCAGATATCCCAAGTTAATCTAGTCTCATTTGTCAGCATTTGGCCCATATCCCTCGAAACTCTTCTTATTCACATACCCATCCAGATGCTTATTAAATGTTGTAAATGTGCCAGCCTCCATCATTTCCTCTGGCACCACCCTCTGTGTGAAAAAGTTGCCCCTGGAGCCCCTTTTCAGTCATTACCCTCTCACCTTAAACCTAAGCCCTTTAGTTTTGGATTCCCCCATCCTGGGGAAAATATCTTGTCTATTTATCCTATTCATGTCCCTCATGATTTTACAGATCTCTATAAGGTCACCCCTCAGCATCTGATACTGTAGGGAAAATAGCCCCAACCTGTTAAGCCGCTCTCTACAGTTCAAATCCTCCAACCCTGGCAAAATCCTTGTAAATCTTTTCTGAACGCTTTCAAGTTTCACAACATCCTTCCCAATGCAGGGAGAGCAGAATTGCACACAGTATTCCAAAAGTGCCCTAACTAATGTCCTGCACAACTGCAACATGACCCCTCAACTCCTATAATCAATGCACTGACCAGTAAAGGAAAGCATACCAAATGCTGCCTTCACTATTCTCTCTACCTGCAACTCTACTTTCATGGAACAATGAACATGTGCTCTAAGGTCTCTTTGTTCAGTAACACTCCCCAGGACCTCCTTATTAAGTTGAAAGTCTTGCCCTGATTTGCCTTTCCAAAATGCTGATGCTCACATTTATTGAAATTAAACTCCATTTGCCACTCCTCGTCCGATTGGCCCATCTGGTCAAGGTTCTGTTGGTACTCTCAGGTAATCTTTGCTGACCACTACACCACCAATTATGGTGTTACCTGCAAACTTACTAACCATACCAACCATGTTCATATCCAAATCATTTATATATATATATATATGAGGAAAAGTAGTGGGTCAAGAACTGATCCTTGTGGCACACCACTGGTCCTAGACATCCAGCCTGAAAAGCATCAATCCATCCTCCGTCGTCTACCTTCGAACCAGTTCTGTATCCAAATGGACTAGTTCTCTCTGTATTCTAACCAGTCTACCACGAGGAGCCTTGTCAAACACTTTGCTGAAATTCATAAAGATGACATCCATCGCTCTGCCCTCATCAGTCCTTTTCATTACTACAAAAAAACTCAATCAAGTTAGAGAGAGATGACTTTCCATACACACAGCCATGTTGACTATCCCTAACCAGTCCTTACCTTTCCAAATGCATGCAAATTCTGTCGCTCAGGATTTCCTCTAACAACCTTCCCACCACCGATGTCAGACTCACCGGTCTATAATTCCTTGGTTTTTCTTTACCACTTTCCTTAAATAGTGACACCACGTTAGCCATCCTTCAGTTTTCCAGTTTTATAGATGATGGAAATATCTCAGCAAGGAGCCCAACAATCACTTCCCTAGCTTTGCACAGAGTTCTAGGGTGCACATGATCAGGTCCTGGGGATTTATCCACCCTTATGCATTTTAAGACATCCAGTGCCACCACCTCTGTAATATGGACGTTTTTAAAGGCATCATTATTTATTTCCCCATATTCTATGTCTTCCATATCCTACTTCACAGTAAACATTGATGCAAAGTACTCGTTTAGTATCTCCCCATCTCCTGCGTTTGCACATAATGTGGTGATCGTGCAATTCACTCAATAGCAATGTATTGACTATTTTCAGTGCTGAATTATAACCATTTTAAAGTGTGGGTCTTTTTCATCTAAATCCTTTTAATATCTGTCTTCCGCTTTCTCAGAAAACTACTACGGGAGGACCAACTTGAGGCTGGAACCAAAGCAGCACAGCTGGAGGAATTAGAGCGACTCAAACGCCTTGAGCAACAGAGGAAGGAATTTGTGTTACCAACTTTGCCATTTGATCTCATACAAGGTGAGAGGGCCACCAGTCTACCTATTGTTTCTCTTGCAGCTTTTACTGATGACTTGCAGGACCTTCCCCAGCAACACTTGTGTTTGTGTCAAAAAGTGGTAATTGCATCACCTGGTATAAGTAAGCAACAAGCCCTTTAAAATGTTTGTATACATCCTGAATTCTCGGACCCAATCTTTGTTATCCACAGAAAACAATAATGGTGAGCAGTGCCAAAAGAGGCATTGCAAAAATGAGATATTTTCTAACAGAACTTCGATTCATGTAACTCTGGGCATAGGCAAGCCACCTCTCAATTTAATGAAGCTGATATATTGCAGAGGCACAATGAAAGTGAAAATGAGGCAATGGACTATCAAGACTAGAAGGATCTCCATTTAATTTGGAGGGACAGTGGAACTGATAGATGGAGACTACTTTATGCATAGGGGGTAAATTATTTTGATTTCTAGCAGGTTATTGCTGCTGGTGGGTTTACAAAAAGCATCAAGGAGACAGCCGTGGAATTGTCATTTGACATTTTTAGGTTCATCCCTTACTGCTCATCATACTTAAGAAAGATTGTTCCTGAAAGGCTCTATTTGGCAAAGATTGACTTTGATTTTAGGTTTCTCCATCGTTTGAAAATTGTGCAGAAATCTAGGAACTGAAATACGCAGACAAATAGAAGTTGGCTAAAGGGATGTCCATGAGTTGAAAATGGCATGAAACTTATTTGGAGAGGAAAGGACAATCAACAGTTTGCAATAGAAATAAAGCTAGTCAGCCTGGCATAAATCTACATTTTTGGAAATTGTGCTTGGCAAAAAGGCCTTCAGCCAAAAGTTGGCAAACTGAGGCCGACAAAGCTGAAGCACAAATTTGAGAAAATTAGTGATGATCAGCATTTCCACTTTGGTTCTTCTGATGTTCTGGGGAGTCATCTTTAATACCTGTAATGTGACAATGCTGCAGGTCTGTCAAGGTCTCGAACCTGACTTTCTAAATAATGTTCCCTAGTTAAACTCCCCATCAGGAGTATAGACTTGCATTCTTGAATGTCGTGTAAAGGCATTGGTTATGTTTAAACAAAAGTTGATTTAAGATCCAAAGCAAAGCAATATGTATGTTGATCCTGAGTTTTTTTTTTAATGCTTTTAAATACTTGGCCTCAAATAAATGCATATTAACCTGGACAGCATTAAGACAAAGTGCAACTGAATAGCACATTTTTAATGCCACGAAATGTTTGTTATCAGAGAAAATTTGCCATCACATCTGTGAAGGAGATGCTAGGTCACCTGATCAAAAGCTTGGGCTTCAGTTTTGAGGAGTGTCCTAAACTGAGTGAGATGCATAGATTTAGGGAGCTAATTCTTGACATAACTGAAGATATGGACCCCGGTGCAAGGTCAAAGGGAAGATGTGATGCATAAAAGGTTGGAAGGAACGACTTCAGATGTCTTGGAGCATTACAGGCCAAAAAGGTTACAGAAGTAAGGTGTAGAGAGTCCATGAGGGATTAAAGAGTGACCATAATGATTTCATAAGCTGTCCAACAATGACTGCCCTTGGCCAACTGGCCTTAAGCAAGTGACCTTTGATCACGAATGTTTCTAAAATCTGTTTTTCTACTACCCTCAGAATCCAATACTCAAACCTTAAAAAAAGAGCCAGTCTGGAATGAGGGTAAGTGAACATGTTTATCTTAGTGTTTTTATACAAGTACTGCTGCATTAAGCAGTCTGTTACTGTTACAGCCCTTTGCATGTAAATCAGTTAAAATGATTGAAAATATCAAAGGGTCAATAGAAAGATGCATTTTTAGGCAAACTATCACGTCCACAAGTTACAGGCCTTTAAATCTGTTCAGTTTCTTCAGTTACATAAATCAAATAGATAACTGGTAACAATTAAGTTGTGCCCCACACTGTAAAACTTAATTGTCTGAGGAGGCCAATAGTAGATGCTGAGAAATGGAATGAAAGTCTTTCCTTCATGAGCTTGCTCAAATGCCCACTCAACAGATATTGTAGTGGATGATCACATTTATTATCAAGAACACTCTCCTTTTGAACCGCTGTGCCATAATTTGAAGGGGTACAATTTGTTGAACCAAAGAAAGATAACTAATCTTAAGTGTTCATCACAGATATAACAAATAAAATATAATGCTCCCATTTCTCCAAATGTTGTTCTGATTTCATGCATCAGTAAAAGTTGACAGTTTTGGAAATGTGATGCTTTAATTATGTGAACTGTACCTAAAGTTCCCATTTCTGAGACTGGTTGCCAAGATCAGAAATGGACATTTAAGTAAAAGAAGAAATGAAGGCACAAATGCTTAGATTCTATATCTGCAATAGAAACGAAAGCAGGTGGTATTACTGTAAAAAGGCACATCTTGTACTCAATGGGACAATTGACAACTGAGCAATACTCAGCTTCTGTACTGGAAGAAGTTCTTAAGTTTGGCACTTACAATGCCAAGGCATAAAAAGCTATGCACCACGTAATGAGAAATGGGATTAGAATACTTAGATTGTTTTTGACTGGTGTAGACACAATGGGTTGAAGGGCTTTTTTCTTCTTGTAGACCTCTCTGACTCTAAGTGAAGAAATGTTGGTTAAAAAGAAATGGTTATCAGCAGAAGCAGTTGTATCCACCCTTCTAATTTCTCATTTCAGAAGAAACTGCACAGAAAACAGATGAAGTTCCCCCAAGACTCCCCAAACCTGAGGTAATCTGTGTGGATATAAGCAGTGGGAGTGAAGAAGGTGCAGCAGCCGAGGAGCAGGTCTTAAAGAATGGTGAGTGTTAGGCACGGAGATCATTGAAATCCACGATATTTGTACCCTGTATAGTTTTCTCTTCCTCCACCCATCTCCCCAGTTTTATGTCCACACCAAAAGAAAGCAAGTGTGTACAGAGGTACCGTTTCACAGGAATTGCCAAGCTAGTCTGCCTTTAAGATAAGGGATGGGTAAATTTTGATATGAGATGGTCACATCTGGGTTTACAAATCGCTTCAGAATCTAACCATAAATGTTCAAGAAACAAACAATGAATAAAGATAAAGTTTGAAGTGAATGAACATGAAACATTTATTATAATTTTACCATCTTAACAAATATTATATACAATGTACCGTCTGTCCATGTTCTTGTATGTTAAGGGAGGGGATGGCCTAGACTGTTAATCCAGGGACCCAGGTAATGTTCTGGGGACCCACATCATATGGTGGAATTTGAATTCCGTAAATATTTGGAATTAAGAGTGTAATCATTGTTGGAAAAGCCCATCTGTTTCAGTAATGTCCTTCAGGGAGGGAAGTGATGGCTTAGTGGTATTACCTCTAGACTGTTAATCCAGGTAATGTTCCGAGGACCCGGGTTCAAATTTTACCATGGCAGAGAATTCAATTCAGTTGAATTTGAATTCAATTCAGTTGAATTTAAATTCAATTTTGAAAATCTGTAATTGAATCCTACGCTAACCACAAAACCATTGTTGGTTTTTAGGAAATATCTATCTGGTTCAAGAATATCCTTTAGGTAAGGAAACTGCCATCCTCAACTAGTTTGGCCTGCATGTGACTCCAGACCAACAGCAATCTGGTTGACTCTTAACTGTCTTCTTGGCAAGTATGAATGGGCAGAAGTGCTGGCCTAGCCAGCGATGCCCTTACCCCATGAATGAATTGAAATTCTTTTTAAAATGAGCAGTACAGGTGATCACCCCTCTTTAGAATGGCAACAAAGCCGGTGTCTCACTTTTGATGATACAGGATCTGCTGAGTGCTTCTGACGTTTTCTGTTTTTATTTTGGATTTTCAGTATGTATGAAATGTTGCTTTTCTCCTGCACTCTATTGTGATCTTGCAATAACCACGAAGGGAAACGTAATAAGGAAAGAGAAAGTTAATTAAGAGACACCAAAGAAATCTTGAAGGTTGTCACTACCTGCTGGGGGTATGGTGACCGATATCCCTGCTTTATCCTTCATTTTTAGATCTGGGATTTAATAATGTCATGGCATATGTTTTTAACAGAGAGGCTACCAAATGCTCCTGTAATCTGTTCCACGCACATTAGGGATGTTGTCCCTCATTTTCAGTCTTTCTAATGCAAATCTCTAGCCTAAAATCAAATACTCTTCACTTTCATTATTCTTCTTGTAAAGTTCTAAATCTTAGCTACACTTCTGGCCGGAACAGCAAATGTTTTTAAGTTTGCAATTTGGAAGTGCGCAAATAAATTAATCACTGACGTGAACTCAGTGGTGAACTTAGATTGATTGCAGAGACGTTTACTTAAATATCTTAGGTCTCACTGTAGGGAGCAGCATTCACACTGTGATATTTCAATCCCTTATGTACCAGCAGAATTGAAAGTCAGGTATTTTGCTAGATTTGTGAAGTTATTACCCTCTGGTTCTTTCATCAGTTACCTTACATCTTGTTGTGCCTTTTGGTTACTGACCTATCTACTACCAGAAACAATTACCATTTACCAATTGATACCCTTCATGGTGTTGCAGACTTCTATTAAACCTGCCTATGCATTCTCTGCTTTTTGGTGAATAACTGAATCATTTCTCATCACCATACTTAACTGCAATTCTACATTCGTGGTGTCATGATAACCCATAGAATGAAAAAAATGTTTCAGTTCTAGATGTGTAACCTTTCTCGCCAGTAAAGGCATGTTTTGTATTACTGAGTCAGTGTGGTCATGAAGGCCCCAGGCTCAAGTACTGGGCTGCCAGTTCCCATGGCAACAAATGTCACTAAGAAACAATGACTTTAAAGTGTGAGTGAGAAAAACAGGAAACCAAAATGTATTGTTGACTTTTCTCAAATATTCAAACCTAATTAAAAAACACAATTTTAAGTTTTGAAATTACAGTGTAAATAGATACTTGCAAATCTAAAATGTCAGTCAATGTAATCTTAAATGGCCATTTATCTGGTGCTGCTTTCACTGCAGTTTTGCATATGCTTGCATTATCTAACATGGTAGTTGCACATACTGCCTGAGGAAAGCCTACTTCTGGCATCGGATCATTGATAAAAATCCAACTTTCCTTGAAGTACATCCATTGACCTTGAACTACTTTTTTTGAATTGCCTTGTATCCATAAAATTATAAGCTTCAACCAGCTGATTACAGCTCATGGACTTCAATCTGAGCAGATCTGTTCAAGATCACAATGCATAGCTCACTCTATTTTTGAATAGTTTCCTATTATATTCTTCTCTTTTCCTTTCTGAGCCACCAGCCCTTCAGTGGTACTTTTAATATAAAGCAGGAGGAGCTTCCTTCTACCTAAACTCCCTTGTGACTGATTTTTTTCCAGTGTGCTGGAATTTCACAACTAACTTCATGTTTGGTCAAACATGGATAAAAAGATTATTCACTTAAGTGACAGTTTACAGAGAGTATTGATGAATAAAGAACTTGTCTTTGCATTATATCAACTGCACAATTCCTTATTAATTAAGTCTAATAGAATTATTTTACCTTTGGTTTCATAAAAATTCCTACAAGGTGTTGTCCCAATAGCTGCATCTTTGTTAAAAATTTTATGTTTGCAGAGTTGCACAAGCCTGAAGATTTAAAATGATCTAAGTTGCAGTTCTAAAGAAATTATATTGGACTCAGTGTTAACTCGTTCTGTCCCCTCAGGTTGCCAGACCTGAGTTTCTCCAGCATTTTCTGCATCTATGCTGTAATATTGTCTACTGTGTTCAATATCCCTTTATGCAAAAATGTTGTGAACTGAATTGGAAGCCATTACCCACGGAGTAGAAAGGTTTCAGGCTGAGAAAACTGGAGTATCTACTTGTGAATAAATAGAAAAATGAAACAAGAATTTGACAAATAATGAATAAATTACAACAAAGTAGCGAGTTTGTTTCCTATTTTCTAGAAATGTCTCTAATTTAGTCAGTTCCGTGTACCGTTGATGTAATTTCAGTTATATATAGTTGAGACTCAATACAAAGTCCTCCTTCTGACCAAACCCAAATCATCATCATGAACTGAAGAACTGCAGCATACTATTGTACACCTGAGTGTTGTAAAACCAGAATTCTAGCCATAAATGTTAAGTTTGCTAGGCTTGTTACAATACAGCCTGCAGAGAAGTAAGCTCATTTCTGTACTGGGATTTATTTGGTCACTACATTCCAGACATTCACAATGAATAAAGCCACTGCTCATTCAGAAACCAGAGGAAACTTTTGCTGGGCCATAGCAATTTAAATTGATGCTCCAATTTACTTGAGAATCAAAAGACCATTTTTTTGTTCAAATGCACAAAGACCTATTGAATAAGCACTCCTTATTTCTGTTTAAACACAAGCAATTCCCATTTTGTGATAGCAGCCTTTCTGTTTTTCATTACACCTTCCTTTCCTGTTCCTCAGAAGATGTGATTGAGCTGAGCTCAGGGGAAGAAGATTCACTGCACATTCTTGACAGTGAATCCAGCAACGAAGAGGAGGAGGTGAATGAAGAGAGTAGTGGTGCACATGTGAACGATGCCTTGAATCAGCCAGATGATCTGGGCCGAGTCCTAGTCAACATAAATCATCCGCCAAATGAGCAAGATATTTTCCTGGCACCCCAACTGGCACGAGCAGTCAAATCACACCAGGTAATTGGAGTTCATCCTTTTTGTCTGAGGATTTGAGTGCAGCTTGATCCTGGCATAGTATTTTATAAAATTCTCTTTCCAGTTAGTGAAACAGTTCCAGGTATTGCAGGGGGTGATGTTGTATGATGCACTGCCATGACTTTTGCTTTTCAGTAACTTAATCTTCAGAGACTGTGACTGAAGGAAATTGAATCTGATCTTTTGGGTGTGTACTGCTTTAGTAGACTGTACCATTTTTATTGCCTTCTCTCTTGGCCCTCATTTAACTTGACAATGCATTGGGACATGGTAATCCATGATTTGTTTGAGATTTGTCTTTTAATCTCTGAATTATTAAGCTTTTCATTCCTTAGCATTTTCTGTAATTTACTGAGTGCATGTTACATTCAAAACAGGGAGGGAAGTGATGGCTTAGTGGTATTATCACTAGACTGTTAATCCAGAAATAAAGGTAATGTTCTGAGGACCCAGGTTCAAATTTCACCATGGTAGAAATTTCAATTCAGTTGAATTTGAATTCAGTTTTGAAAATCTGTAATTGAATCCTACACTAACCATAAAACCATTGTTGGTTGTTAGGAAATATCCATCTGGTTCAAGAATATCCGATAGGGTAAGGAACTGCTGTCCTATCCTGGTTTGGCCTACATGTGACTCCAGATGTACCGAAATGTGGTTGACTCTTAATTGCCCTCTGGGCAATAAATGCTAGCCCAGCCAGTGACATTCAAACCTTGTGAATGAAAACAAAACAGCTCCTATTTAACGTTGCTTCCTTATGAATGAAGCTAACACAGGGCAAGTGGAGAGACATTGTGCTCCTGGGAAATGCACCTTGTGACCAGCTGAAGCTGATCAGAACCTTGACTGTGGTCTTGATAAAATACCGTATGTACTCGAGTAATAGTCAAATCTTTTTGACTACTTTTTAAGGTTAAATTTATGGGGTCGCATATTACTTGGATACTACTTTTGAGGGGCTGAAGTTCATGCCCATCAAAATTCATGCCATTAGCAGAAGCCCAATTGATCTGTAAACGAATAAAGAAAAAAGAAGAATGAATTATGATACTTCTGAAAACCCGGACCGGAACACAACAGCCAGTGGACTGGAAGTCCAGGAGAAGTGCAGAACAACCAGGGAAGCCAGAGCAGGACCTGACAGCCGGAATACTGACTCATAAACATTGATCTGTTATCTGTAAAGAGCTAGGGTCAACCTTTACCCGAGGTATGTGGAAAATTCTAGGTAGTTTGGCCAAAGATAGGGGGTCAACTTTTACATGAGATCGACTATTACTCAAGTATCTGCAGTAGGTTATTTAATCTTGACCAAGCATCCAGTGAATTCAAAAGAGAAAATGCTGGAAAATCTCAGCAGGTCTGGCAACATCTGTAAGGAGAGAAAAGAGCTGACATTTCGAGTCTGACTGACACTTTGTCGAAATGTCAGCTCTTTTCTCTCCTCACAGATGCTGCCAGACCTGCTGAGATTTTCCAGCGTTTTCTCTTTTGTTTTGAGATTCCAGCATCTGCAGTAATTTGCTTTTATCCAGTGAACTCATGTGAACAGTTTCCATTAAAGTTATTTGAACTTAGAGTTAATTCAGCAGTCTCCATCTGCATACTGGAAAAATGAAAAGATGAGATTTTTGATTTGATTTATTACTGTCACGTGTAGCACGGTGCATTGAAAAGTGTTATGTTGTGTGCTTTCTAAGCAGGTCAGGGAAAGGGGATATGCTGCTGGGGATTTCCCTGAATTGCAGTGAAAGATTCTCCTGTAGTAGGACCTTTACCCAAATGGGTGGTGTTGATTCAGATGCAATGAATCAGAGAATCGCTCCGTTGTGAAGAGAGGCTATTTGGCCTGTTAGGTCTGTACTGACCCACTGAAGTGCATCCCATTCCACAAGGGGGTATGATGGCTAACCCACCTAACTTGTACGTCTCTGGAAACTGGGACAATTTAGCATGGCCAGTCCAACTAATCTGCACATCTTTGATCTGTGGGAGGAAAGTGGAGCACCCGAAGTAAACTCTCACAGAAGCAGGGAGAGCATGCCAACTCCACACAGACAGTCACCCGTGGATGAAATCAAATCTCGGTCCTGGGTGCTTTGAGGCAGCAATGCTAACCACTCAGCTACTGTGCCGCTCTTCTTTTAAAGACATATTTTAAAGTCTTCTTGCAAAGTTTACTTTTGTAAATTCCATCCTGCCTGACGGTTTTCTCTTGGTAACCACTTTAAACAGAAAATTATAAATAAAAATGTGAAGAGAGTGCAGCAGAGCACATTTTGTTCATTGGCGAACAGCCAGAGAATGAAATCAAGGAACACTTGCAAGCCTGAACATACCCTTCCTTTCAGCAAAGTGCTTTGACATTCTTTCTTTATCACCTCTTCATTCTCAGGACCTATTGACACATCATCCTGTACTATCTAAATTTGTGTTATGCATTTTTAAATTTAGGAAGAATGTGAGGGTCTTTGAGGGAGTGCAGAGGAGATTTACCACAATGGTTACAGGGAATGGGAAGGTGGGTTTTGGGTGCAAGGTTAGATTGGAGGAGCTGGACTGCTGTCCTTGGGGTAAAGGAGATTGATGGGAGATGATTGAGGTGTGCAACATTGTGAGAGGGTTTGTTACATTAAACAAGGAGCTGCTCCCTTTAGTTATTAATACAAGGAGTACAGAGGCACAGGTTTAAGATTTTGGACAAGGGATGTGGTGAGACTTCAATACCACTGCAAAGGTGTTGGTGGGGAACTCTCTACCCAATGCAGTGATAGAGGCAGAGGAAGCTGGGTGGGGCCAAACGAGTCTGAATGGACTGTTCATTGGCTACGGTGATGACGTTAACCATCTTATTGCAGGTCACCTTCGCTGAATGCCAAATCTGTGCTGAAAACATGAAACCACTAAAGTAATGAATTCCTTGCAAGCAATTGTGGAATTTATAGCATAAGGGTGGCCACACTGTCAGTTGTTAAAATTTAAATTTGAGATGCAGTATAAGTGATAGGAACTGCCTGGTTAAACCTTTCAGCTTTGTACATAAGTAATAGAAAAGCATCAACTGTGACCACACCATTTTTGTTAGTTTTTTGGGATAATGATTTTGTGTGTATGAAGTATGTGTTCGTTAGTTTGCAAAAATAATTATTGTTTATGCCTGTTTTACCAATTTAAATGTCATGATGTGTAAGAAATTAATGTTTCTCTTGTATATTGTGACTTTAGTTTTAGTAGAGGATTGATGACTGTTCATGATACTAATGAATTCATCTAATTTTGCTTTTACTAAATCCAAATACCTAACGTGGAAACAAATACACCGTTTTTACTTGAGACGGTATCACAAGTTAGTGAGAATGAAAAGGGAGCTCCTGAAAACCAAAAGTAGCCCTTTGGAAAATCTCGAGCCCTCAAAGAAAGTAAAATATTTTATGCAAGGTCAGATCATGACCATTGTGATTTACCTTTGTGTTTGTGACCTCCGTGAAAGAGGCTCTGCTGCAGCAGCACAGGACAAGAGTTAGTTGTGGTCTAGATATGGAAAAAGATATGAGAACGTCAGTATGGTTTGTGCTTCACTGGTAGTTCCTAAACTTAAACTCCATTTCCTGCGTGCTTCATACTTGCTCTTGCTGTTCTCCTTTTTTTTGCACTTGTACTTACCTTTGCAACACCAGAAAGCAAACGCACACTTATTTCTAAGCATTAAATATACTGTTAGTGACAGACTCTTGTCGAATTCAGTTACAGTTTAAAAAAAATGTGAAGCTGATGTTTGGATTTTGTGATGTTTGTCAGTTGATTAATATTCTTATTCTGTATCCATAGGTCGGTGGAATCCGCTTCCTGTATGACAATCTCGTGGAATCACAAGAAAGATTTAAAAGTAGCAGTGGGTTTGGCTGTATCCTAGCACACAGTATGGGTCTTGGAAAGACCTTGCAGATAGTCTCCTTCGTGGATGTCCTCTTTCGATACACAGAAGCTCGCACTGTCCTTGCTATTGTACCGGTCAGTATTTGTATTCTGATTTTATTACTCACGCTGCTGGAGGGCATTTCTCTTGGGAGGGAAGAGAAAGAGGAGATTAATCATAGATTATGCCTGGGATAGGTATTGGTCTGTAGGACATGAAGGTTTGGGTTCTTTGTCTATACGCCAGTGAGGTGTAGTGCAATAACCTGAAACTTATCTCCTCTGTATTTTGTTTTGTATCAGTGATGGTATCATTACATTCTACACATAGCTGTTGCACAATGGTGCTCTTGGTATTTCCTCGTACTGCTTAAGAAAAGATACAAAAAAACTTCACTGAGTGTTTGGGATGTTGCAGTTTCTGAAGAATCAAGTATTTTACAGGAGAGAGGAGGTATTGAGCAGAGTGTTTTAACCAGTACTTCAAGTGAAATAGAAAGTGAACTAACAAAGTTTAATCACAAGTTGAGTGCTTTGGTTGGGGGGTGTATGCTAAGAAAAATATTGGAGTTGATATGGAAGTTTTTTTTGTTTCAATAATTTATAATGAGTCGGGTTTCATGTTTTAGTAAAACAATCTAAGGATTCTGATGCAGACATGCTGGGCCAAATGACCTCCTGCCCGACACACCTTCTGTGACTTTATTTTACCTGTAAGTTTTGTTTGGTGTCTTAATCCCAACTGAAGTGGTAAGAATGAGGTAACTAAACAGACAGGAAGGCAGACGACCAGTTTGCCAACTTTCTAAATTCTTTACTTGAAAGTCGAATTAGGGGCTAATGACATGTTCGCTTACCTTTGTACACAGAGATGACATTGGCCTTTATTGATTTCAGGTGAACACTTTGCAGAACTGGTTGGCAGAGTTTAACATGTGGCTGCCTGCCGCAGAAACGCTTCCTGCAGATTACAACTCTGAGGAGATACAGCCCAGGAGTTTTAAAGTTCACATCCTAAATGACGAACACAAGTATGTCTTGTTATGTGTTTATAAAAGAGAATATCCAGGTCCTGCTGTGGTCCTAAAAGAAATGGGGCAATTTGGGCATTCAGGGAAGAGTGTTGCAAATGTCATTTACCTTGCAACCAACTTCCAAACAGATTAAAATTGAGAGCACCTCTGGTTCTGGTAATAAATGCACTCCCTGCTGTGTTACTGATCCGTGTGTCAGTTCGGGTGAATGTTTACCATTTAAAAAGAGCTAAACGTTGTCTGTTTTTGTGCACGTTTCTGTCACACCTCTAATTCTACTAAAAATGCTTGGTCATTTATATATTTGATTGCCCTTTCTGGGTTCTTACTGAACACATGATGGCAGCTGACTTTACTTAAGGCACTGCAGTTCAGAATAATTAATTGTGAAGTGCTTTTGAGGTTTTTCACACTGTGCTAAAATGTTATATACAAGTTCTTTGAACAGGAAACGATGTCCAGAGAGCATCAATGCCTTCAATTATTACAATGGTCCTCATATTTGAATAGACTTTGAATATGCACTGGCAAAAAGAATTGGGACTGCCAGAGAGGGTGGTAACCCAAAATGAGTTTTAGGAAGTCTAGGATAATGGCTAGAGGGAGGAATATCACACTGTGAATGGATATTGCTAGGAAGTGGATACACGCACCAAACATTGCCATCATGATAAAGGCAATAATCCTAGAAGTAATCCTTTGGCATCTCGCTACTTCGTTAGGACAAGAACATGGCAACCATTTCTATTGATAGACTACACTGTAAAAATATCCTCATGTTCCAGGTTATTTGACATTCCCATTCTTTTTGTAGAACAACTGTGGCCCGTGCCAAGGTGATTAATGAATGGTCAGCAGATGGTGGTGTGCTGTTAATGGGGTATGAGATGTATCGTTTGCTGTCGTTAAAAAAGTCATTTGTTACTGGGAGGAGGAAGAAAACAAAGAAACCAGCGGGACCTGTAATTATAGATCTAGATGAGGAAGATCGACAACAAGAGCTATTGAAAGGTAATAATGAAATAAATGACATTTGTAACACCTTTCGCAACCATAGTAATTCTAGATACCTTCACTGCTAGAAGAGGAAGACGTTTTGACCATCATCACTGTACTTCCTATCAAATATACCTGCTGTCTAATCAAACAATCTGAAACTATTCTCATTTATCCATTGTAATCCCGTGGCCCTTTAGCTAACTTAAATGTTTATCTAACATTCCTTTAACCAATGCTGTGGTCTGCTTCACTTGCTCTTTGCAGCATAGTACTTGGTGCTCCAACTATTTACTGCAATTCCCATTCCTCCGTTATTCAGATGATTCTGTAGATATATAGGAGTTCACAGCAGCAGTGGAGATAAGTCCGCCTAATTGTCAGTGCTGGCATTCTCACAGAAAAGTACCAAACTAATCTCAAATTACTGACAAGCCAAATAAAAGAAATTAGACGATTACCTTAAATATCATAAAGCAAGCTTGTGCTATTTGCAATTTAAACTATTAATAGCAATTGCATATCGTTGAAAGTATGCTTTCACTTAGAGTCAAGAGATTGCGTTTTTGTTCCTCATGGTATGGAGTCAAAGCAGTGATGAACTTAGAAGATCTTTAATGATATTACTGCTCTAATTGGAAGAGCTCCTTCGCCAAGGACAATAAGTTAGGTACTTTGTATAGTTATTAGCTGGATCCTTTACGATGTGACACTATGCTGTTCTTCATTTGATGAGAAGTTTAATTTGTTTCTCAGGGATTGAAAAAGCACTTGCTAGGCCAGGTCCTGACGTTGTCATTTGTGACGAAGGCCACCGCATCAAGAATTGCCATGCCAGTACATCTCAGGCCTTGAAGAGTATCCGTTCGAGGAGGCGAGTGGTCCTAACTGGGTATCCACTTCAGAACAATCTTATGGAGTACTGGTGCATGGTGGACTTTGTCCGGCCCGATTTCCTTGGTACTAGGCAGGAGTTCAGCAACATGTTTGAGCGTCCTATCTTAAATGGACAGTGTATTGACTCCACACCGCAGGATGTCCGCCTGATGCGGTACCGCAGCCATGTTTTACACAGCCTGCTAGAAGGATTTGTACAAAGGTGAGAGGTTTGCAAAATTATGGCCGAATAAATCTCTGGCTCGGGTCTATCTGGGACACTGAGTTGAGTTTTACCCATTGCATCATGAATCGAAGAGATGAGTTGGGGAGAATTGCAATGTGTACACCTCACTGATAACTTTTTTTACATGGTGTGGTGTGTATGTCATGAAAACTGAGCTAATTAGGTGTTTCAAGGAGCTGGCACAGTCACAGTGGATCAAATAGCCATGTCTGTTGCTATCTGATTCAGTTTACTGCTGTGTGTCATCAGACCCTTTGCTAAAGATTTTGCAGCCCCCAGTCACAGATAATATGAGCTTTAAACAGATCACTGTGGAAGTCCACCACAAAAATTGGATATACAACAGGTCAAGTATTACGTGTGGGGAGAGCATGGTAATGTTTCATCTTGATGATTTTTGTGGGTGGCACAGTGGTTAGCACTGATCCCTCACAGCACCAGAGACCTGGGTTCAATTCCCGCCTCAGGCGACTGTGTGGAGTTTGCACATTCTCCCCG
Source organism: Hemiscyllium ocellatum (assembly GCF_020745735.1). Taxonomy (NCBI): domain Eukaryota; kingdom Metazoa; phylum Chordata; class Chondrichthyes; order Orectolobiformes; family Hemiscylliidae; genus Hemiscyllium; species Hemiscyllium ocellatum. The sequence continues at coordinate 66,703,669 of NC_083414.1, forward strand.
TGTCTGTGTGGGTTTCCTCCGGGTGCTCCGGTTTCCTCCCATAGTCCAAAAATGTGCAGGTTAGGTGAATTGGCCATGCTAAATTGCCCGTAGTGTTAGGTGAAGGGGTATGGGTGGGTTGCGCTTCGGTGGGTAGGTGTGGACTTGTTGGGCCGAAGGGCCTGTTTCCACACTGTAGGTAATCTAATCAGAGCTTTAAGTTCTACTTGATACCTTTTTCCTGTGCTGCATCATTCTTCAGTCATTGGTTTTCTGTCTCAGAGTAGATTTAGCAAAACTCTAAGTTTCTAATTCTGTTCAGTAAGACATTTCACAGGCTCGCTGCCCTCATTCATTTTCTTTTGTTAACACGATCTGCTGGTTCAGAGGATTGATAAATTTGACTTGTTATGCAGACGAGGTCACGATGTCTTAAGAGGTCACCTTCCTGAGAAAGAAGAACACGTGCTGCTAGTCCGTCTCTCCAAAATTCAGCGATCACTGTACACTGAGTTTATGAATCGTTTCCGAGATGCTGGAAACAGTGGCTGGCTGGGTCTCAATCCTCTCAAAGCATTCTGTGTCTGCTGTAAGGTAAGCCATTATCTTTTCAAAACTGTACAGAATGATAGAAATCTGGAATGCCTTGTACCTTTGTTTAGTCACTAAGCAATGCTAGTTTCTCGGTAATTGCTGATATTGATGCGGTGTTGGGGCTTGTACAGTATATTTACCTCAAGGGGAGTGTTTGATGAAAGAGTACTGAGATCACTATTCTGTATCTGTTTGAAAGAGTGTCTGTGCTGAGATGTTTGATAGTGATCCTTATTGGAAGAGTCAGAGGGCATAGTTTCAAAATAAAGGGGAGCTAATTTAAGACTGAAATCAGGAAACATTGCTTCTCTAAGTGTTGAGAGTCTTTGGTACTTTGGTAGCAGAGTCCTCTATATTGTTAAGGCTGAGATTGATTCCTGACTGATCGGGAATCTACGGTTATGGAGAAAAAGCGGGAAAGTGTGTGTGAGAAATGTTCGATCAGCCAAGATCCTGTTGAATAGCAGAGAAGGGATGAACAGCCTACTCCTATATTTTTTGAGAAGATTTATAGTTCAGGTTGATGGTAAGTTAGCTCGCTGAGCTTGAAGGTTTGTTTTCAGACGTTTGGTCATTCCTATCTGCCTTCCCTTGGGGAAAAAAACGGAAGTGACATCATCCACCTGAAGAACCCAAGTCCTATAAATAGATAGGTGGGACACATCACCAGCGCTTCACCAGAGACTCTCTCTGATGATGTTACCTAGTATAGTGACGAAACGTCTGAAAACAAACCTTCCAGCTCAGTGACCTAACTTAGACTTGGTCTACTCCTATTCCTATTTCTGAAGATCTTATTAAATATTCACAGAGCTGAGACTTTACATTATTATTGTTTCCTGATTATCATAAACTAAATAAGTCTGTTGTGATGAAAATTGGTGTTAAATTGACAGGTAAAACTAAACATTTAAATTGGAAGGGTCGAGATGACTGAAATGAGAAATCAACTAAATGTGAGATAGGGAAAGGAAATAGACTGAGAAAGGAAGAAGACGGTTAGATTGAATTCATGGAAAGACCTGGAAAGCCACTGAGCAAACTGAATGAATGCAGAAACGCAGTAAAAAGTAACGACCAAGAAAATAATTAACTGTAGTAGAGAGAATCCAGGTGCCTCAAAGAAGCAATGGCTTTGAGTTTGAGATTGACTTAAAATTAAAGAAGGGTGGGTGGAAACAAATGGAATTTACTGGGTTGGGAAATTGACCGGATTCCTCAAACCATTTTGATGTTCACTTAAAAAGGATAAGGGCCAATAAAAAAAATTAAGCGACACAATTTAAGGGGGCGGAGAGACTTGGTTATCCCTTCAATCGTTGAACGTGGCAGAGCAGGTTGAGTAAGTGGCTAAAAATGGCTCCAAGTGGGACTTAGGGCTTTTATGAATTGAGTATAGGATGCAAAATCAAAGCTTTTAACATGATCACTGAGAGCTCAACTGAAGTATTCTGTCCAATTTTTGATCCTGTACTTCTGGAAGAATGTAAAGGCCTAAGGAACTGCAGAAAAGACTGACAAAACGATTCTGGATCAGGGGCTTCAGTTATGCAGGTTGATTATAGAAACTGAGAGAGGTAAAGATTGAGAGGAGGTCTGAAAGAAGTGCCAGAGGTTGAGAGATATCAAGATATCTAGATCAATTGTTCCAATTGGCAAAAGGATCATGACCCAGAGGACAACAGTTTAAGGTAATTAGCAAGAGAGGGAATAGTGATATTTTAAAAATATATATTTTTTAATGTGATGAGTGTTTAGGATCTGGATACTTTAAGAACTGAGGTGGATGCAATTGGGACTTCCAAGGGATTTGACTAGGCACCTGCGGAGAAACTTTACAGCAAAATGGGAAAAGGGCGAGGGATTGGGCTAACTGATTAGCTCTTGCTTAAAGCCAGCATGGACACAATGGGCTAAGTGGCTTTTCTGCATCGTGACCATTCTATCATTCATGCAGTATTTCTTGACAAGCCTTTTCTTATTTGCAAATCATCTGAAACCCGCTGTGAAATGCCTCAGCACATTGTTTGTATGCGAGACATGTTGGGTAACTGTTGACTCTATCCTTCATCTGCACTGACAGAGATTTCCTGCAGACTATTAGTTGAAGTAGTTCTCCTCAGCTTACTTTTGTTGCAATTATGAGCTGCATTCAGTGGTCTGTCTACTGGGGCTGTTTTAATGGCTGTCCTCTAATCAAAAGGAGGTGAATTGTCTCCTGGGGCAGGTTGGGCTGAACAGCAGTCAGTTTGTCACTGACAAACCCCACATCACTGGCAGCCTAATACATTCTTAACTGCTTGGGATATTCTTTATAGAGGGTGTAAGAATACTGTCCTTTAAGAAGGTACACAGTGTAATGCTTAATTAACTGCATTCTCATGTCTTTCATTTATTATTTTTGTCGGGTACTGAGACACGGTGAAAGGTGTGCTATCCAGGCAATCATACCTTCCATAACTCCCTCAGGGTCAGAGAACAGAATGCAGAATATAATGTTACAGCTACAGAGGAAGGTGCAGAAAAAGATGGACTTTAATAGGAAAGTAAGTTCAGATCGTAATCTGATAATAGTTTGAGTCTGAGGAAACGCTGCGTTGTCAGAAGGGGAATTTCCTAATTTTCCTTGGAGAATTCAGGAATGTAATCATAGAAACAGCCATATCTGCTTAATGTCTCATTTGAAGGATGATTACTCAGGGTTGGACACAAACACATTCCTCTCCTGCAGTCTTGGCTCAATGAGTAAAAAGGTTGTGGCTTCAGAAACTTAGTGTGTCATATTATGACTGTCACCCATAACATGCAATAAGTGTCACTGCAATAATACTGTATTGGTTGTAGGGCTTACCTCTGTTTATGGCTGCTTTGAGGACTGCAGATGCTGGAGATTAGAGTCGAGAGTGTGGTGCTGGAAAAGCACAGCAGGTCAACCAGCATCAGAGGAGCAAAAGCCCTTCATCAGGAGTCTGTTAAGGTTGGCGGATGTGACAAGTGGTAATATTGACTGGTCGTTGTTGATTTTTTTTCCATCTTTTACCAGATCTGGAACCATCCAGATGTACTTTATGAGGCTTTGCAGAAAGAGAACTTAGCCAATGACCCAGATTTAGATCTTGAGGTAAATGATCTTAACACAGGCGCGCCAAATGCACGTGCTCTGCCAGTTGGGGGCAAGAGGAAAACGGAAAGTGCATCAACCACCATAGATTCAGCAAACAGCAAATTCACCCAGAATGTTGGCTTCAACCATTTCCAAGACAAAACTAACCAGGTCATTACCTATGAGTGGGTAAGTGCCATACTACTACCTTTCTCTTGTTTGCATTGTGGCTTTTGGAAGCTGGATATTTTAGTTGCAGGCAACTATCACTAATAGAATACTGTTTCTTCTATGTGAGGGAGATTATTTATGGACTACACCAATCCCACAACTGTCTTAGGTCCTCTGTTGCATTCAGTATAATTTATGGGCGGCACGGTAGCACAGTGGTTAGCACTGCTGCCTCACAGTGCCAGAGACCCGGGTTCAGTTCCCATCTCGGGCAAATGTCTGTGTGGAGTTTGCACATTCTTCCCGTGTCTGCGTGGGTTTCCTCTGGGTGCACCGGTTTCCTCCCACAGTCCAAAGATGTGCAGGTTAGGTGAATTAGCCATGCTAAATTTGCCCGTAGTGTTAGGTGCAGGGAAATGGGTTGCTCTTCGGAGGGTCGGGGTGGATTTGTTGGGCTGAGGGGCCTGTTTCCACACTGTAAGTAATCTAATTTTATCTTGTCTCTATTGTTCGGTATGTTTCTATTGCAATGAACTGTTATGTCCCTTCCATTCTGCTCTTGGCTTCTGAGGACTCCTTGGAACTGCTTCGTATTATTCCTTAATATCCCCCGATTCAATCTCTGGGTGGGGTGAAATGTCCAAGGTTTCCACAACAGGGACCCCCACAACAAGGTTGTGAACTGAAATTTTGAGGTCATGAACTGTAAGGCAGCAATGGCTGTATTGGAGCTCTGACTGCTGACAGTTGCACGCCCAATTTAAATCCTCAGTAACTTTAATAGAGGGCACGCTCTAATGGCCAGTCCTCGAAGCCTGATTTCTGTCTGGAAAGTCCTGTGAAAAAGGAGGTATTGTCACAGGTCTGGGGCCACAGCAATCTTTCACGTATCAGAGTGAGTTCACGGAGAAAGGGATAAGCAGCACTGTCTGTCTTTGCCTTTATTCATGAATTGGATTTTGTTGCAGAAATACAGTGGCGTGTCACTTTCTTGGAGCCTTTCTCCTCCGATCCCAAGTAGCACTGTGGGCCTTATTCCAATAATAGCCTCAGCTAGCTGCCTATTTACTTTGCTCATTATGTTCCCTCTGTGTAAAACACGATGTGATCTTTTAAAGACTAACAGATGAATTAATTTGACTGTTCTCTCCTTAGGCTAAGGATGTTTTGGCAAACTACCAACCTGGCTTGCTAGAGAACTCTGCAAAAATGGTCCTGCTGTTTGAGCTGATAGAAGAGACCCTGAAACATGGGGACAAGATCCTTGTGTTTAGGTAAGAGAGCATTAAGGAGAATAATATAGGAAAAGCAAGTGTCAGTTAGAAGTTCCCGAGAACAGCTTTTGTTTGGTTTCCTCTGGAAGATGCTAACACAAATATGGTTCCACAGGAACTCACTGGGTACCTTGCCATGTGCCCACTGCTTATGTTTGATTCTCGACACAAAACAGTTGGAGATTATTTTGACAGTGAGGGAAATATCACTGCTTAGCCTGGTCTGGCCCTTGTCCAATAGATGCACATGCTCACTCCCTAGCACACTGTATAACTATGTGGCTGTGATGTTTTGACCCCTTTTCCTCTGGTGTTGAAGAGCCCAGCTGTTGCGTTATTCTAACCACTTATTGAGATGTGATAATTCAACAAACCTGGAGATGCAACATGAGATTTTACTGATCTCTAGCTCTGCATTGTTAAATGTTAACTCTCAGGAATATTAGCAGTGCTACCTCACAGCGCCAGAGACCTGGGTTCAATCCCCACCTCAGGCGACTCACTATGTGGGGGTTGCACATTCACTCCGTGTCTGCGTGGGTTTCCTCGGGGTGCCTCAGTTTCCTCCCACAATCCAAAAATGTGCAGGTTAGGTGAATTGGCCATGCTAAATTGCCTGTAGTGTTAGGTGAAGGGGTAAATGTAGGGGAATGGGTCTGGATGGGTCGCGCTTTGGCGGGTCGGTGTGGACTTGTTAGGCCAAAGGGCCTGTTTCCACACTGTAAGTAATCTAATCTAATAGTAACTGTATCTTGGCTGATTGGATTGAGGATGCAAGCAGGGACCCATCCCAAGCTAAGTTGGTAATTTTGATTTGGTTTCTTATTGTATGTGCCTAGGTACAGTAAAAATTTCTATTTTGCGTGCAATACAGGCAGATCATACCATACAAAGTGCATAGGAGTATTAGAGCAAGGAGTGCAACTTCCGTCAAGATGGCAGCAGAGTAAGGCGGTCCGCCCAGAGCTTCTCTGCTCCACCCAGAGTTTCTCTTTTTCCTCTTTTTTTTTTGAGTAGTCCTGGAGCAGTGCGCAGGGAAGCAGTCCCAGAGCGGTGCGGGATGGGGGAAGCACTGGGTCCCAGAGCAGCATGGTGTGGGGGCAACCCCAAGTCCAAGACTGGTGGGGTGAATTCCTGTGTCCTGGGATGGGGTGGGCCGAGCCCCTGAGTCCCGGGTGGCACAACTTACCTTGTTGCAGTGGAATGTCAGACTGGAGTCTGAGAGAACAGCGGGACTAGGCCCTGGCCCGTGTGATCTGACCATGTGCTGAGCTGCTGCTATTGGAAAGTCTTTGCCGGGCTGTAATGCCAAGCATCTAACTATGTTATATCTACCTTTCTTCCAACTTCTTTTAGACGTGAAGTAATGCCACTACTTTTCCTTCTATTTCCTGTTTTCTGTTCAAGATTTGTACCTGGGTAATTGTACCAAAGATGACGCCATTAAAGGCAGCCATTGTGAAACTCTTCACTGTAGTGCTGTACTTTCATGCTGGAATACACATGGCAATGAAGCATATTCAATTTTATTCTACAATGTTACGGTTGTAGAGAAGGTTCATAAAGACTGAAATCAACATTAAATTTAAAATTTGAAAGGTCCATTCAGAAATCTAACAAGTGGGGAAGAAGTTGTTCTTAATCTGTTGGTATGTCTGTTTAAGTTTTTGTACTTTCTGCCTGAAGGAAAAGGTTGGAAGAGATTATAACTGAGGTGGGAGGAATCCTTGATTATGTTAGTTGACTTCATAAGACAACTGGCTGCTTACATGATGGACTGGGCTATGTTTGTGACTCTCTGTAGTTTCTTACGGTGTTGGGGAGAGCAGTTACCATACCAAGCCATGATGCATCTGGATAGGATGCATCAATAAAAATTGGTAAGAGTCTTTACGGTTGTGCCAAATTTCCTTAGCCTCCTGTGGAAGCAGAGGCGCTGTGTGTTTTTGACCCTCACATCGATGTAGGTGGAGCAGAGCAGGTTGTTGGTGATCATCAATCTGAGAAACTTGACACTTGATCACAACCACCTCAGCACCATTGATGTAGACTGGGGCAAGTCCTCTTCCTTCCTGAAGTCAATGATCAGCTGTTTTGTTTTGTTGCGGCTGAGGCAGAGATTGTTATCGTTACACCATGCTGTCAAGTACACTGTCTCTTTCCTGTGTTCTGTCATCTCATTGTTTGAGATCCGGCCTACAACGGTGATGTCGTCAGCAAACTTGTAGATCGTGGGGTTGAGGTGAGTGAGGTGTAGGGGTATGTTTTACACATTGTTTATCAATGCAATCCAGCCTTGTATCTGACTAGTGACAGTGTGGGGACTTCTCTGTGGTTTAGGTTGGGGAATTTAAGATAGATTGACTCTGACAAGGGCATTGGTATGACATTCATTGGTAATATTTTACTCTTGAGTACAACCAATCCCAGTTCACCAGTGGGCAAATACTCCTCCCATTTTGATAATGTTTCTCACACCACAAAAGTTGTAGAATGCTGCCCTAAAGTTATTGATTGGGTGTAAGCTTCTGTAGAGGTGAAGGAGGGAAGATCAGCCAGGGTACTTAGCCCTCTTCTCGGTTCAGTAATTTCTGTTAGAAAGGACAGGTATGTGGATGTTGGATGGAGGCACTCTTGAAGCAGATTGACACACTTCACCAGTTCTGATCTTAGTCATTTGAGGCAAGCTGTCAATTAGCTCTGACTGGCTTATTTTTATACCTGAGTCCTGGAGTAAAGCTGCTTAAAAATTTAACCCTTAGAATCATTCCCATTTTAACTAACTTAATTTTCCTCCTTTGTTTTACCTACCTTCATTTCAGCTTGCAGGAGAGCTTAATCCTGAGACTAAAAATTAGCAACTTTCAATGTTTCCAACTGCGTATGACTAACCAAACAAGATATGGATGATCTCTTACAGGGGTCTAGACAGGCTGATTTGAACAGTGCAGACTGAGGTGCACTAGCTACGGAGGGTGGGGTGGATGGAGATCTGTCAGTACAAGGCACAGGTCTATGGCAGCTGAAAACGTGTTGCTGGAAAAGCGCAGCAGGTCAGGCAGCATCCAAGGAGCAGGAGAATCGACGTTTTGGGCATGAGCCCTTCTTCAGATCTATGGCAGTAGAACAAGGCAGCACATTACTGGGTCTGCTGCATGAGTATCACTATAGAACAGGATGACTACTGCGTTCAGAATGTCAATATAGAACAACTTGCAATACTGTAAGAGGACAGTTCTGTCAGTGCTGACAGTAATTTGAAGGAATTAGTTAAGTGTATTACAAGAGAAGTGTCATGGGCAATATGAATAGTTATTGGATAAAGCATTGGTATCATTTTTCTGTAAAAAATGTAGCAAGTATGCTGCTTTGTTTTCCTCCCAGATTATGATTGTTTAAGTGGAAGTTTGACATTGAAGGCATTGGTCGTTATGGTGATCTTGCGTTTTTGTCTCATGAAGTATTCACTACTCTTGTCTGATATTCTTTTTACCCTCTGTACTGCAGCCAGAGCCTTTCTACGCTCTCAGTCATTGAGGAATTTCTCGGAAAGAAAACGATGCCAACAAAAACAGGCTCTGAGGAACCTCCACAACCATGGATCCGAAATGTTACCTATTACCGTAAGCATTGGTGGGACAACGCAACAATCTCTGTAATTGAAATCAAAGGGTAAAAGACTTAAGGTCATGGATATTTGAGTATTGCTGATAAAGGATTCATTTTGTTCAAACTTTCCATCTTGCGTTTGTCAGGAAGACTTGGAAGAGTTTCAGATTACCAAGAGAAGTGTCCCTTTACTTTGTTAATTTGACAAGCTGTCCTGGTGAATGCAAGGTTAAGCAGTTTCTAAAATATCCTTTTTTCAGCAAGTTCTGTACAGTACAGTTGGTTCTGCTATAACACGTGTCTCTTCATCGTGAATTAGGTTTAAAACGATTGAAGAATTTAGACCGTTATTTGTAGAAAGCGAACTTTGTTGCCTGCATTGGCTATAACGTGATTCCAGCCCCATTAGTTGATTTTCTTAGAATGCAAGATCACAAGAACCGAAGTGTCACCACTGTACTACCAAGTAACTCCTTGCATAATAAGTTGAGTCTTAACATCTTCGGGATCATTTTTGGACAACAGTGCCATCTAGTGGATATGTGCATTCACCATTCAGAACATGTGAAGCCAGAATTATTAGGTGAGTGCAGATATGACGAGGTTATGAGATTAGGAAGGAGAATGAAGATAGGGAAGAGCAAGGCCATGGAGTGATTTGAAATCACGATGGACACAGAGCAATGGCTTCAGTCTTTTCAGTGTTAAATTGGAAGATATTTCTGTTTATCCAGCACTGAATAGCAGATAAGTATTGTCTAATAAGTAACATTGGAGGAATCGAGCAGTGAAAATAACAGAGTCGTAGAGTCCTACAGCAAGAAGACAGGCCCTTTGGCCCAAACTGGTCCATGCCGACCAAAATGTCCATCTACGCTAACTGCATTTCTCTGCACTTGGCCTACATTCTTCTGAATCTTTCCTATTCATGTATTTGCCCAAGTGCCATTTAAATGGTGTTAATGTACCTGCCTCAACTACTGTGGTTGGCATGACATTCCAAATTTGTACCACTCTGTTAAAAAAAAACGTTGTTCCTCAGTTTCCCTTTTATTATTTCCCTCGCTGGAAAACGATGTCCCCTAGTCCTTGATTCCCCAACCCTGAGAAAACAATTGCGTGCATTCACCCTATCCATGCCCCTCATGATCTTATGCACTTCTATAAGATCCTCCCTCCATGTCCTAGGTTCCTAGCTTGTCCAACCTCTCCCTATAACTCAGACCGTTTGTGTCCTGGCAAGACCCTTATAGATTTCTTCTGCACTCTTTCCAATTTAATAACATCCTTCCTATAGCAACATGACCAAAACTGAACACCGTACTCCAAGTGCAGCCTCACCAATGTCCTATATAACTACAATATGACTTCACAACATCTATACTCAGTGCTCTGACTGTTGTGCCAAAAGCCTCCTTCACTGCCCTGTCTATCTGTGACTCAATATTCAGAGAACTGTGCACCTGAACTCCAAATTACCTCTGTTCTTCTACAATCCTTAATGTCCTACCATTCACCATGAAACTCCTACCTTGATTTGACTTTCCAAAATGCCACGCCTCAAACTTATCTATATTAAACTCCATTTGCCATCTTTTGACCCACTTCCCCAGCTGATGAAGGTCATTGAGTCCGATAGCACGGACACAGGCCCCAAGCTAGTCCGTATCGACCAAAATGTCCAACAACGCTAACTCCATTTTATTTGGCCTATATCCTTCCAAACCTTTTCTGTCCATGTGGTTGTCCAAATGCCTTTTAAATGTTGTTAACGTGCCCACTTCAACCACTTCCACTGGCAGCTCATTCCACATGCGTACCAACTTCTGTGTAAAAATGTTGCCCCCTCAGGTTCTCTTCTATTCTTCCCCCTCTAACCTTAAACTGATGTCCTCTAGTCCTTGATTCCCCAACCCTGGGAAAGAAACTGAAGTACTGCTGCAATTTTTGATACTGTTTCTCACTATCCACAATACCACCTATTTTAGTATCATCTGCAAACTTACTAATCATATCTTGTACATTCTTGTCCAAATCATTGATCTAGATAACAAACAGCAATGGTCCCAGCACTGACCCTGAGGTGCATCACTAGTTACAGGCCTCCAGTATAACGAGCATCCTTCCACTAATACCTCCGCTTCCTACCATCAAGCCAATTGTGTATCCAATTTACCAGCTACCCTTGGATTTGATGCAATCTAACCTTCCAGAGCAGCCTACCATGTGAAACCTTATCAAAGGCCTTACTAAAATCTGTATAGACTATATCTACTGCCCTTCCGTCGTCAACCTTCCTGGTTACTTCATCAACGAATTCTGACAAGTTTGTGAAGCGTGATCTCCCACGCGTAAAGCCATTTTGACTACTCCTAGTCAAACTCTGTCTTTCCAATGCATATATGTCTTATCCCTCAGAATTTTCTCAAGTAACTTACCTACCACAGATGTGAAGCTTACTGGTCTATAGTTCCCAGGTTTCTCTTTGCAGCCCTTCTTGAATAAGAGATTAGTGTTGGCTGTGTACATTTGAAAACTAACATTGTGCTTTCAGATGTATTGCATTTTGGTGAACGAAACCCAAGACAGGACTTATATAATCAATGGTAGGTCCCTGGATGGGTATTGTAGAACAGAGAGACCTAGAGGTTATGATGATACTGTCACTTCGATTAGATTCCCTACAGTGTGGAAATAGGCCCTTCTGCCCAATGAGTCCACACCGACCCTCTGAAAAGTAACCCACCCAGACCCATTCCCCTACCCTATATTTACCCTTGGACTAATGCACGGTGAGCAGTCTAGCACAGCCAATTCACCTTTGGATTGAGGGAGGAAACCAGAGCACCCAAAGAAAACCCATGCAGACACTGGGAGAATGTGCAAACTCCACACAGACGGTCACCCAAGGCGGGGACCGAATCTGGTCCCTGGCGTTGTAAGGCAGCAGTGCCAACCACTGAGCACCATGCTGCTGAAGGTTATTTTAACAAGGTTATTTTGTCCTTGATTTTTTTTCAAGAGAGGTGATAAAGGCAGAGGTGCCGAAGGATCTGGGAAGAGGCTAGTTTAACAATGGAAAGGGAGTGGCCAGTTCTGGTTCAAGTTCCTTCTAGCTTGTTTTATCTGTAGCAGTCATTAGATGAGCGTCTCCAGGGAAGCTGCAAGCTTCAGTAAAGAACTCCTCTGACCTTCTTTTGAAATCTCTTTGGATGTTGTTCCCTCCTGCCTGTAAGAATCTGTATTTGAATTTACCCTTTTACCAAGGGGTGTGTTTAAGATATTACTGTATTGGAGCAATTAATTAGTAATATTTACTGTATCTAGTCAGCTAAGTTTTTCCAGTAGTTAAGTTTTTCTAAATTTGGTTTTCTTTTGTTCATGTTTCAACTATAGTGTTTAAATAAATTCTGTTTTGCTTAAAGCCAAGTGGTTTGACCAGCTGCACCACACCTGGGATATCCACTTCACATCTGCCTTTAAAATAAGAAAAAGTTAGGGTCTAGGCTATCTTCTTAAAATATTTTGAGGGCGTCTGGCCTGATTAAAGTTAAGGTACATAATTCCTTGAAATTTGTGTCACAGGTAGACAAGGTGGTTAAAAAGGCATTTAGCACGCTTGCCTTCTTTGCTCAGATCTTTGAATATAGCAGTTGAGACATCATGTTGAGGTTGTACAGGATGTTGGTGAGGCCTCTTCTGGAGTACTGGTCACCCTGTTATAGGAAGGATATTATTAAGCTGGAGAGGCATCAGAAAAGATTTACTAGGATTTTGCCAGGTATAGAGGATTTGATATAAAAATAGACTGAAATAGAGATGTTCATCACGGAAACAGACCGTTCAGTGCAGCCCGTCCATGCCAACCAGATATCCCAACCCAATCTAGTCCCACCTGTCAGCACCCGGCCCATATCCCTCCAAACCCTTCCTATTCATGTACCCATCCAAATGCCTCTTAAATGTTGCAATTGTACCAGCCTCCACCACTTCCTCTGGTAGCCCATTCCATGTATGTACCACCCTCTGTGTGAAGACGTTACCCCTTAGGTCTCTTTTACATCTTTCCCCTCTCATCCTAAACTTGTGCCCTCTAGTTCTGGACTCCCCGATCCCAGGGAAAAGACTTTGTCTATTTATCCTAGCCATGCTCCTCATGATTGTATAAACCTCTATAAGGTCACCCCTCAGCCTCCGACGCTCCAGCAAAACAGCCCCAGCCTATTCAACCTCCCTATAGCTCAGATCCTCCAACCCTGGCAACATCCTTGTAAATCTTTTCTGAACAGTTTCAAGTTTCACAACATCCATCTGATAGGAAGGAGATCAGAATTGCACGCAATATTCTAAAAGTGGCCTAACCAATGTCCTGTACAGCCGCAACATGACCTCCCAACTCCTGTACTCAATACTCTGACCAATAAAGGAAAGCGTACCATAATGGAATTTTTTTCACTAGAGCGTAGGAGGTTGAGTGACCTTATTGAGGTTTATGAAATCATGAGGGGCATAGATGAGGTGAATGACGTAGTTTTTATTCCCCTAGAAGTTGGAAACTAGGGGCAGGTGAGAGGATTCAGGGTGAGCTTGCCAGTTGGGTACATAATTGACTTCATAGCAGGAGACAGAGTGGTTGTTGACGTTTGCTTTTCTGACTGGAGGCCTGTCACCAACAATGTTCCACAAGGGTCAGTTCTGGGCCCTCTTTTGTTTGTCATTTATGAGAATTTAGAAGACATGGTGAGTGAGTTTGCGGACAACACTAAAATTGGTGGCATAGTAGACAGTGAAGATGGTTTTCTAAGACTATAAAGGAATCTTGATCTAGTAGCTGAAAAATGGCAGATGGAGTTCAGTTTGGATAAATGTGAGTTATTGCACCTACAAACAGGTCCTTGGTAATGTTGTAGAAGAGAGAGGGACTTGGAAGTTCAGGTGTATAATTCTTTGAAGTTTGCATCACATATAGATAGTGGTTAAAAAGAGCGTTTAGCATGCTTGCCTTCAGTGCTCAGTCCTTTGAGTGTAGGAATTGGCAAGTCATATTGTGGTAGTACAGGACATTGGTGAGACCTCTTCTGCAGTATTGTGTCCAGTTGTGGTCGCCCTGTTATAGAAAGAATGTTATTAAGCTCGAGAGAGTTCAGAAGAGATTAACCACATGTTGCCGGGTATGCAAGATTTGAGTTATAAAAAAAAGGCTGGATAGGCTGGGAGTTTTTTCACTGAAGGTTTATAAATTTATGAAGAGTGTAGATAGGGTTAATGGTAGGTGTTTTTTCCCTAGGATGGGGCATTTCAAGTCTAGGGTGAATGGTTTAAGGTGAAAAGAGAAAAAAATGTAAAAAGACATAAAGGAAATCTTTTTCAGAGGTTGGTTCACGTGGAATGAACTTAGAAAGTCGTAAATGCAGGCACAGTTACAATGTTTGAAAGACACGTGGTAAAGTATATCAATAAGAAATTTTGGTGAGATATGGCCCAGGAATGGACAGGTGGGACTAGTTTAATTTGGGATTGTCTTTGGCATGGACTGGTTGGACTGAAAGATCTTTTTCAGTACTGTATTACTATGTCTCTGTCATCAAGGGGTAGCATGTGGATGAGAACTAGGAGAGGGCCAAAGTTGGTCTTTGTGGACAATCAGAAATAATAGTGGGAGGAAGAAATGAAGCCATTGCAAGTGATATCTTGGCTCCAATTAGATAAGAATATAATCAGTTCCATTTTAGCTTTTCACTTTGATTCTGAAGAGGACCAGTCTGATCTCTTGCAGTTTTTTAAGTGATGACTATGCGTCATTAATCAGGAGGCAGAAGACCTGGGCTAAGTATTTACAACCATCTTCAGCCAGTGATGCTGAGTGGATTATCCATTTTGACCTACTCCTGAAATCCCCTGATGCCAATCTTCAGAGAGTTCAATTTACAGCATATGATATCAAGGTATTGACTAAGAGCAAAGAAGGAGGACTGTGATAAAATAGAGGTCAAGGGAGATTAAACGACCAACAATTTTGTGATGGAGCAACCAAAGAAATGTGCTAATGTTACAGTGTGGATACAAAGTTTGTGTTCAGTACAGATTGTTAAACAAAAAAAACAACTGAATGGAACACAATGAGAAACAAGTTGAAGACTGACTCAGCCAAAAAAGGTTTTTTTAAAAAAAAGAGCAAAAACATTTTGTTATTCCTGTTTCCTCCCCACTCCCAATGACTTAACAACCCATAAATTTCTACATTTCTGATGCAGGGTCATTGACCTGAAATTTTTCTCTCCTCAGATGCTACCTGAGATTTCCCACCTTTTTTTTGTTCGTATCTCATACCTGCTTTCTGGGCTGGCAAATGCAGGAGAGCAAAAGCTGTTATCCCCAACAAGGACATGTCTCTAGCACGATTACTGGAATGAGACATTGACAACCCTAATGGGATGCAAAGTGGGAGTTAATCTCATGAGCCCTATGTGAGCTAACTGCCTGAAGATTAGATCGGATGTCCTGGGGAGCAGTGAACCACAAGGTGGCTTTGTGGAGTTTGATGAAAATAGGGAGGAGTTAGCTGTTTTTCAGAATTCTGAATTTTTCGGTTTTCAGAATAGTGACAGTTTAATGGTGAAATTTTTAAAAATCTTACTGGAGAAGCAGACTTCTAACTAAGAACGTGCTTGGCCACGTCACATCTGAGTGACATGCATCGAGTGGGTGTCGACATGGGGGCATTCAGAGAAACCCCAGGCCTGTCGGTGCTTGGCCAGGGCCCCCCCCCCCCCCCCCCCACATGTCGCATCTGAGTGGCACTCATCAAGGGGTGCCAACTTGGAGGCACACACAGAGGAACCCAAGCCTGTCGGTGCTTGGCCACGTGCCCCATGTCATATCTGAGGGACACATATCGAGTAGGTGCCAACTTGGGTTAAGTGTTTGCTTGTCAAACAACCTTGTCAATTAGAAAAAAACTTCACAAAAAGACTTTTGGATTTCGGAGCTTTTCAGTTTTTGGATAAAGGATCTTCTACCTGTACTGTAGTTTGGGACCATTTTTGCCTGTTTTAGATCATACATCTTTTCTATCGATTTGGATTATGTCATATCTAAAACTGTTACTTCTTAATAAGCCAACTTTTTAAATTTCTATACATTCTTTTGAGGATAATCTGTGGCTCCTGAAGTCTAAATCTTGCAAACAGATTGTTACAGTGGTAAATATTGCTGAAGCTCTAGTGTAGCCCTTTGTACTGATTTTCATAATTGGCTAAAGAGCTACAAAGTGATAGTGCAGTTTTTTAAAAAAATTCTGTAGTAGTTATACTATGGTAAGTGTGGTGGGCACAAACTCAGTGAAACTTTGAGTAGATATCTGCAGGGTCGTGAAGTATAAAACTGAGCATTGGAGCGAATTAGAATTTTCATAATGCAGTGCTTCATAGCCAAGTGCTGACCTTTCTGTCCATCCCAACTAACCTTTAATTATTTAAAAATCCTCAGTCACATACTGTGCAAAATGCAGATTTACACAGTGAGCGCTGAGAACCTTTTCTATCCATGATGAGATATTAGATTAGATTAGATTAGACTTACAGTGTGGAAACAGGCCCTTCGGCCCAACAAGTCCACACCGACCCGCCGAAGCGCAACCCACCCATACCCCTACATTTTACCTCTTACCTAACACTACGGGCAATTTAGCATGGCCAATTCACCTGACCCGCACATCTTTGGACTGTGGGAGGAAACCGGAGCACCCGGAGGAAACCCACGCAGACACGGGGAGAACGTGCAAACTCCACACAGTCAGTCACCTGAGTCGGGAATTGAACCCGGGTCTACAGGCGCTGTGAGGCAGCAGTGCTAACCACTGTGCCACCGTGCCGCCCTGATATTGAGATATTGCTGCAGTTTTATCCAACTTAAACTTATTTGGTCAACAGTTTGTATTATTCATGCAAGTAATATTTTGTCTGGATGTTTTGTGAAATTTTCCTCCACTTTTCCAGGACTGGATGGAAGCACCTCTGCAATGGATCGGGAAAGGCTGATCAATCAGTTCAATGACCCTCGCAATACTAAAGCTAATCTCTTCCTGTTGTCTACACGGTGAGTGTGGTCTGTGAAATATTGATGGTTTGACTTCAATTGGATGATATTAGTGTGATAACCCTTCCCCTTCTGTCAGACTGTGTCACCTACCAGTGCTGTTGGAAACTGAAGATATACTTAATTTACAACTAGATCATTGCAAAGTCTGTGGATTCACCTTTTGATGTGTCAATGCAAGTGGCCTACCTGTAACTCATCGCTCAGAATTAGCAGGAAGTCAGTGCCAGTTGTTTATCCAGCCTCACGCTCTGGAACTAGACTTTTTGTGGTTTTGTAGCATTATTCTAAATCACGCATTCTTTCTGGGACTGCTACCGTCTTCCCAACGTCGTCTGCCTCAATCTGTTCACAGCTGAATCCTTAAGCATGGCTTTATTAGTCCATACTTAGTGTACTCCTTCCTAATCTCCACCCTTCATGACCAAAATTCTGTATCCTCTCCTGTATGAAGTCTTGTAAAGGCCCATTATTTCTGTTGTTCACTTGCTGGGAGGTATACGCTGTGGTTCCCAGGGATTAGTACGAGGGCCATTACTTTTCATGTAAGTTAATGATCTACACTTGAATGTGCAGGACACAATTTTGAAATTTGCAGCTGATGCATAGAGATTTTGAGGCCATTGAGAGGGAATGGGCAGGTATCAAGACAGATGTGACTCAGTGCAAGGAGGGTGAATTGAGATATTTTGGACAAAAAGTGCATTTCTAAAAGAGGTGCAGGTACAGAGATCTGAGGACATATACACAAATTGTTGAAGAGCAGATTGAGAAAGGGTTTAAAAAGACGTGCAATGTTCTTCGCTTTTTATATACAAAAGCAAGAAAGTTTTGATGAATAAGTGCAAGATGTTGCCAATGTTGGAAATCTGAAATAACACCAGAAAGTACTGGCAAAGTTATTATGACTTAATGTTAACTCTCCTTTTCTCTCCAGCTGTTGCCAGACCTTCCAATTGTTTCCAGCACTTGCTGTTGTTAGTATTAAAAAATTGATGAACCCTTGTAAAACAGTGAACTTCTATTAAGTTGGAATATTGTGTTTGATTCTGGTCATCAGACATTAGGGAGAATGTTAAGGCTTTAGCGAAGATATAGAAAAGATTTGCAAGAATGGTTCCAGGAATGGAGGACTTGAATTACGCGGACAGTTGGAGAGCTGGAGTTATTCTTAGTGAAAAGAGGTTGAGAGGAGATTTGATAGAGTTATACAAAATCATGAGAAGTCTGGACAAAGTGAAGACAATGTGCACTCTTGATGGAAAGGCAGAAAACCAAACAACAAGAACCACAAGGTGAATGGTTTAAAAAAAAAATGCTGAAGGCATGTAGAAAACATTTTTCCAGCAGTGAATTGGTATGTTCTGGACTGCACTGCCTTTCGAAGGGGCAGAATCAATTGGGGTTTTCAAAAGAGGCAACCTCTAAAAAAGTGGCAATTTACAGGACTGTAGAGAAAGGGCAGGGAACTGGGAACTAACTGGCTTATTCTTATGCAAACCAGAAATCATGATCGTTCTGAGCTGTTACCATTCTATGGTTCCTTCTCTAAGTCCTTGCCCAAGGTAAAACACAAGCTATGGCACATTCTTGTTATCCTGAATAGAGCGTAACATGATGGTATTTTGTAAGTGCGATTCCTCACCTTCCTGACACTTCCCTTTCTTCTGCAATATAAGGCTTTTAAAAGCTAGGTTTTACATTACCAGACTCGACCTCTTGAGTTAACCTGACAGGTTCTTCACTTGTGTTCTTAATTGAAGTCGTTATGCAGTAGTTTGTCCCGAGGTTGACAGTGATGCTCAGCTAACTGTGGCTGTTTCATTTCTCTAAAGAGCTGGCTGTTTGGGAATCAATCTGGTTGGGGCCAATCGAGTGGTGGTGTTTGACGCTTCCTGGAATCCCTGTCATGATGCTCAGGCAGTGTGTCGTGTGTACCGCTATGGTCAAAAGAAGCCTTGTTTCATATATCGACTGGTTTCTGACTACACCCTAGAGAAGAAGATCTATGATAGGCAGATCTCAAAGCAGGGCATGTCTGGTAAGAGTGCCGGGTTTAAAATGGAGATTGTTGTTTGGATAAAATTCAACTATCTGAAACGTTTTCTCTCTCCTCCCCCTCCCTCTCCCTCCTGTATGTGTGTGTTCCTTTCCTCCCCTTCACTCTCTTCCCCTAGCATAAGGGGTCACTTTATGAAAACATTAACTGTGTTTTTCTTTCTGAAGATGCTGCAAGACCTGCTCAGTTCCTCCAGTACTTAGTGTTTTTGTTTCAGATTTCCAGTGTCCACCAGTTCTTTGTTTTTGTTATATTATGATGAATTAAGAATCATAGAATCCCTTCAGTGTGGGAACAGACCTCTCAGCCTGACAAGTCCACACCGGCCCTCCGAAGAGTCACCCACCCTGACCCATTCCCCTACTCTATTCTCCTACATTTACCGCTGACTAATGATGCACCTAACCTACACACCCCTGAACACTCTGGGTAATTTAGCATGGCCAATTCACCTAACCTGCACATCTTTGGATTGTGGGAGGAAACCAGAGCACCCGGAGGAAACCCATGCAAATGGGAGAGAATGTGCAATCTCCACACAGACAGTCGCCCGAGGCTGGAATTGAACCCGTGTCCCTGGTGCTGAGAGTCAGCAGTGCTAACCACTGAGCCACCGTGCCACCTCAAAGGTTTTTGATGCAGATCTAAGAACTATTAAAAATAATTTCTGAAGGGTTCGTTCAGTTATAGAAAATAGTACATATTAGTCAATAATCTAAGGTTGAGTAAACATTTTAATGGTGTTAATAAAAAGTTCAATTAATAAAGCAACATCCCAGTTGAAATGGGAACTTTAATCACAGTGGTGGCTTTCTTCCAACTGTGAGATTTGATGGGAATGAAGCAGTTTATTCCCAGGAGGAATTACAGCGCTATTAGGCTGGAACTAGGGTGCTGAAATTGGGAACAGATGTTCAAAGGGAAATGCACGACAGAAATGTGGAGGTTGTTTAGGAAGCAATTGCTGACAGTGCTGGACACGTTTGTCCCACTGAGGCAAGGAAGGGATGGTAGGGTGAAAGAACCGTGGGTTACGAGGGATGTGGAACATCTAATTAAGAGGAAGAAGGAAACTTACTTAAGGTTGAGGAGGCATGGATCAGACCGGGCTCTAGATGGTTACAAGGTACCAGGAAGGACCTGAAAATGGACTTAGGAGAGCTAGGGACATGAAAAAGCTTGAGCAGGTAGCTTTAATGAAAATCCTACGGCCTTCTACACTTACGTGAGGAACAAGAGGATGGCCAGAGTGAGGGTGGGCCCAGTCTGGGATAGTGGAGGGAACGTGTGCCTGGAGTCTGAGGAGGTAGGGGAGGTTCTTAATGGATACTTTGCTTCAGTTTTCACTATTGAGAGGGACCTTGTCGTTTGGGAGGACAGAATGAAACAGGCTGATATGCTCGAACAGATTGTTAAGAAGGAAGATGTGCTGAAAATTTTGAAAAACATGAGGATAGATAAATACCTTGGGCCAGATGGGATATACCGAAGGTTACTACAAGAAGCTAGGGAAGAGATTGCTGCGCCGTTGTCGATGATCTTTGCATCCTGACTGTCCACTGGAGTACTGCCAGATGATTGGAGGGTGGCAAATGGTATTCCCTTGTTCAAGAAGGTGAATAGGGATAATCCTGGGAATTACAAACCAATCAGTCTTATGTCTGTGGTGGGCAAATTATTGGAGAGGATTCTGAGAGACAGGATTTATTATTACTTGAAAAACCATAGTTTAATTAGAGATAATTAACATGGCTTTGTGAGGGGCAGGTCATGCCTCATAAACGTTATTGAATTCTTTGATGACAAAACACATTGATGAAGGTAGAATAGTGAATGTGGTATACATGGATTTTAGCAAGGCACTTGATAAGGTTCCTCATGGTAGGCTGGTTCAGAAAGTAAGGAGCCATGGGATGTAGGGAAACTTGTCTGTCTGGATATGGAATTGGCTGGCCCATAGAAGACAGAGGGTGGTGGTAGATGAAAAGTATTCAGCCTGGAGCTCAGTGACCAGCGGTGTTCTGCAGGAATCTGTTCTGGGACCTCTCCTTTTTGTGATTTTTATAAATGACTTGGATGAGGAAGTGGGATGGTGGGTTAGTAAGTTTGCTGATGACATGAAGGTTGGTGGAGTTGTGGGCAATGTGGAGGGCTGTTGTCGGTTACAACGGGGCATTGACAGGATGCAGAGCTGGATTGATAAGTCGCAGATGGAGTTCAACCTGCAAAGTGTGAAGTGATTCATTGTGGAAGGTCAGATTTGAATACAGGGTTTAAGACAGGATTTTTGACAGTGCGGAGGAACAGAGAGATCTTGGAGTCCATGTCCTTAGATCCCTCAAAGTTGCCACCCAAGTTGATAGGGTTGGTAAGAAGGCATATAGTGTGTTGGCTTTCATTAGCAGGGGGATTGAGTTTAAGAGCCACGAGGTTATGCTGCAGCGTGATAGCGGCCTGGTTAGACCACACTTGGAATATTGTGTTCATTTCTGGTTGTCTCATTATAGGAAGGATGTGGAAGCTTTAGGGAGGCTGCAGAGGAGATTCATCAGGATGCTGCCTGGACTGGAGGGTGTGTCTTACATAGAAGGGTTGAGGGAGCTAGGGCTTTCCTCATTGGAGCAAAGAAGGATGAGAGATGACTTGATAGATGTGTACAAGATGATGACAGCCATAGATGGAGTGGATAGCCAGAGATTTTTTCCCCAGGGCGAAAATGGCTATCACGAGGGAGCATAATTTTAAGGTGATTGGAGGAAGATTTAGGGGAGATGTCAGAGGTTGGTTCTTTGTACAGAGTGTGGTGGATGCACGGAATGCACTGTCAGCAATGATAGTAGAGTCAGATACATTAGGGACATTTAAGCGACTCTTGGATAGCACATGGATGATAGTACAGTGAAGGATGTGTAGGTTAGTTTAATCTTAGAGTAGATAAAAGGTTGGCACAACATTGAGGGCTAAAGGGCTTGTACTGTTCTATGTTCTGTTGGGTGCTAGGTCTTCATTTGGTGTGAGATTAATCTTTGAGAGCAGCTCTGCCGCAAGGGACACTCATGAAGCTGCCAAGTGATGCGGGCTATACTTTCATTGTCTGTGTCTGTTACCAGTGTGGTAATCATACATCAGCCCACAGGAGATGTTGGTAATTTCCTCTTTTACCTGATAGTAACATGCTGGTCAGGGAACGCCTCTGTTCAGACAATGCTGTGCCATTTACTGATGGGGCAACTCGGTGACTTACAGGTGCCACGTCTGTAACTTAGTGCCCTGACACAAAGCATCAAGAAAACTGTGGTCACAGGGCAAAGTGATGCATCACCATCCTGCTCAAACTAAACAACGCTCAACTGGAAGTTAACAAATTTCGCTATGTTTGGTCTACATACAATATGAACTGTAATGTAGCATGTAATACACAGACAAGCAGTGTAGCTACCATCTTTAGGTGATTTGTGAAACCCACATTGAATATCACCTTAGGCTTGCACTGCTAGTTTATAAATCCTGTGCTCTCATTATTTTGCTTATGGCTAAGAAACATTGGTGACTTAAAGTTTCTCAGAGAAGAAGTTTAATAGTTTCTACCTTTGTTGCCTGCGATATATCCTGGCAGAGCAAAATCACATGTGGCACTCCTCTCAAAGGCCGAGTTTCCAGTGGAGTGCTAACACTGAAGGCAATTTTGATGCACCAGGAATATTAATAGGATAAAAGACTGTCTCATGAAAGCCCGAAACGTCATTATTGGTGCAAGTATTCTTGAAGCAAAGCCATTGGCCTTCTACAGGGAATGTGAGGACTGCAGATGCTGGAGATCAGTCCTGGAAAAGCACAGCAGGTCAGGCAGCATCTAAAGGGCAGGAGAATCGATGTTTCAGTGATGAAGGGTTTATGCCTGAAACGTCAATTCTCCTGCTTCTCGAATGCTGCCTGACCTGCTTTTCCAGCACCACACTCTCAACCCATTGGCCTTCTACCTCTGCTACCTGACTGTGCAGACAGTCTTTGGATATGCAGCAGTCGTTCATCCCAGTCTCCAAGTTGCTTTGCCTATCTGTGTATTGAGTGCTGCATTAGGGTTTATATTGTCGTGTCTGTGTACACCAGACGCTAGCCATTTCTAGCAGAGTGTAGCTTGGTTTGATCAGCTAGGGATGCAACATTTTGCCCTGTGGCTAGGGTCTGTTTCCATGCTGTATGCCTCCCTGACTACAGTTTACTATTTGCTTTGAATCAGGGAGAATAAGTTAAAGATGTGGGAGCAGGGTCTAAGCATCTTTGTCACCGAGTTGCCCTGTTAATAAATGTCACAATGCATAGAGGCATTCCCTTCTCAGGATGCTGCACGCTTTTGCTTTCAGTTCAGTCTTGATGAATTGTATAGTGTGTTGTCTCCTTTAGTGTGCATGTAGACTCACGCTGTAACTCCAGGGAAGGCAAAGGTCAGGCTTATGGAAATAGCAAAGAGAGTGGGGACTAGGACACAGACTTATTTCACTTGGAAATGATCAAAAATAGAGCTGTCCAACTGTAGAGTGCAGTGCATAGTGTCACTGAGGAGCAGATGTGACTGAGGAGCTTTTGAACAGCCAATTATTCCCAAAGAGCCTGAATGTTGTTCTGATGGTTTTGAGTACCTTACTGACAACTATGAAAGTAAGAATAATGCTGATAAAGCAATAGAATATTTTGGGGAATAGTAAATCATAACATAATTTTGTTTTAATTCCTCCTTAATAATTTGCATCTCAATGCAATTTATCTGGTTGTAAAACATAAAATAAGTTATAATACAACCATTGCACATGACAACATCCTCATTTCCTTCAAACGAAACTGCTGCATGAGCAGGAATAGCACAAATAAATATAACCGTACAGAAATCCATTGTTTCCACAGCATGGGATTTACCCTTGTGCATTTTTTATTATGAAATTTGGATTCCGCAGGATGAGGGATTTTAGTGGAGGGTAGTGATGCACTTTTCATTAATGATTGCTAGGGTATTGCAGAGTCAGCTGGATAGATGTGCAGTAACTCTCTGCAATGACAGGAATGCCCTTAACTACACCAGTGACTCTTCCCTTCCTGTTTAGTAGCTATGCTTGGACCTCTGACACAGATACCACTTCCCACTGTTGATTTCACAACAACTGTTGAAAGAACATTGAATTCTAAGTAATTCTGTGCTCTTTGTGTTGGTACATTGTTTAAATGATGTGTCCATGCATCGCAACTCTCAGGGTTGGATTTGAAAGTCATTTCGGTTCAAGGATCACACCTGATTTTCGGACTGAGAGAATATTCAGCTCCTGTGATCTGTTGGTGTGTTCTCTTCCATGGTTTATGGAATGTTTGCCATTCCTATGGACTGAGTGACTATGATACTATCACAGGTATTGTTTTTCAGATAAATCAAACTGATGCCCCTTCTGCCCTCTTGGGTAAGTACAAAAAAATCCTATGGTACTGTTTGAAGAAGAGCAAATGAATCTTCTGTTGTTGTAGTTGGTATTTATCTCTTAACCCACCTCACTGAAATGGGTTTCATCTTTTATGCTATTTCTGTTTATGACAACTTGCTTGAACAAATTGACACATCTCCTAAATTACAGCAGTAGCTCCATTTCAAGCATAATTAGCTTACTTTATAGTTATGAAAGCTGCTATGTAAATACAAGTCTTTGTTACCTCCTTTGGCCCTGGATCGATGCTCAGCTGATAGTCTCTAGCTGGAATGTTAATCTAAAGCTACTCTGGTGGTGTCATTGAGAAATAAGTGAAGTAAATCACACGTGTCTACTTGTTCATCCTTATCCCACAGACCGTGTTATTGATGATCTCAATCCAGTGCTGAATTTCACCAGGAAGGAAGTGGAATCTCTCCTGCATTTTGTGGAGGAGGAGCCTGTTTTATCAGATACCAGCATTGAACCAGAGAAAATATGTGATGAAGTAATTCTCAGAGCATGCGCCAAACATAAACAGCTTGTTACTAAGGTATAACTTGTTTTCCATTTGCAAGTCTCAGGATCAGCTAGGAGAGCATTTTCCCTTGGTGATACAGTGCAGCTTGCTGATACAGTGTAACTTGCTGAATAGCTGACTTGTTACTGATAAACACAAACTCGAAGGCTTAATCCTCAGACTGAGCTGAGGGTGGTTGCAGGATAGGTAGCAGAGAAATCGGCCATATCAATTTATGCCCCATTCGTATATAAGTGGGCCATTCAATCCCTCAAGTCTGTTGCTACTCAGTGAGATTGTGGCTGATCTGTGGCCGAACTCCATATACCTGCCTTTGGCCCATATCCCTCAATACTATTGCTTAACAAAGTTTATTTATCTTAGATTTAAATTAACAACTAATCCTGCACTCGCTGCTCTTCCTCTTCCACTCTGTGTCTACAAGTGCTTCCTGACTTCTCCCCTAAGTTGTCTGACTCTAATTCTCGAATCCTCAGCCAGTGGAAATAGTTTATCTTATCTACCCTGTCTTTTCCTGTTAACATTTTGAAGATTTTAATCAGATCACCCCTTACCTTTCTAAATTCTAGAGAAAATGGGTCTGATTAATGTAATCTGTCATAGTTTAACCTCTGAAGTGCAGGTGTTGTTCCTCCAAGGCCAATATATCCTCCCTAAGGTGTGGTGCCCAATCTGCCTACAGTACTCCCAAGTGGGATCTAACCAGTGTTTTGTCTAAGTGCTGCATAACTTGTGCATCCTTGTACTTCAGTCCTCTAGATATAAAGGCCAGCATTCCATTAACTTTCTTAAATATATTTTACATCATTCTGAGGCATTTTAAAGATCTCTGCATCTGAACTATCAAGTCTCTTTCAACATCCGCTATATTTAACTTCATACCATCTAGAAAGTATCCAAATTGGATAACCTCACAACTGCTTATATTGAATTCCATTTGCCAACAGATTTGCCCATTGATTTAGTCAATATCCCTTTGTAATATTAATGCTATCATCTACACTGTTAACAATGCCACCAAATTTTGCATCAACAACAAATTTGGATGCAACTTTCCAGTTTCCTCATTACTGATGTTTTGCTTATTCTATCACCTTCCATATTTTCACATGTAACTTGACCTTTGTAGCCATCTTTGTGCATTACTCTCCAGTGCTTTTCTAGTTTCCTTTTTAAATGCATTTATACTAGTTGCTTCAACTACTGTGTCGTAGCGCGTTGTATATTCTTATCAACCTTTGGTGAACAAGTTTCATCTGAATTTCCTGCTTGGTGATTATCTTTATTAATGATCTTCAGTTATGCTCTTGCTCACAAGTGTAAATGGTCTTTTATCCACTCAGCACCTTCATTTTTATCCAGGGGTTATAACAATAAGTTTTTCTATGTATTTTATCATGGAAAGCTTCTTTTTCTTGGAAATTAACCAGCCTTTGTTCCTGCAGCAACCTTTCCAGCATGAATCATTGCTGATGGACCGCAAGGAATACAAGCTGACCAAGGCAGAGAAGAAGGCAGCGAAGAAGAGCTATGAGGATGAGAAACGGGCATCAGTCCCTTACACTCGGCCATCTTATGCCCAGTATTACCCAGCCAGTGACCAGAGCCTTACCAACATCCCCATCTTCAGCCAGCGACATTGGTATATAAGCACTTCTGTACGGTTTTGCGCGTGTGGCGTAGTTTCTGATTGCACAGCTTCCATACTGAGGTTGATGCTTCAAATTGCAACTGCATGTGTTGGTGTTATCACTCTTCGAATGTTTCCTGCATCATTTTGGGATGTGCCTAACAATCAGTTTGCAAAGCTGCGCTGGACTGTCCCTTTTCATGTCTGCCTGTTGAAGACATGTCTGTCTCCCTCCCTGACAAGTCCTCTCAGTATTGCAGTGGCACACTTGAAGGGGAAAGTGTGGAGTGTAATCCACTGTGAGACGTTTGTTGTTGGGATCACTGGTGCTCACTGCCACCTCAATACCATCTGATGGGTGCTTGGATTCTCCCAAAGCATTGCAGTTCTAGCTTCTTAATGGCAGGCAGAAGGGGTTACTTTAATTTTGTTTCATGTTTGGTACAACATGATGGGTCAAAGGGCCCATTCTTGTGCTGTACTGTTCAATGTTCGATAACAGTTTGCATTCTTCTGGCTGTTTGTAACAAACTGTTGGATCCTTTCAAGGCTTTGCAGCAGATATTTGATGCTCCAGTTGTTTTCTTGCAGGAGGGGCCCAATCAAGGGGCTGGATGAGAAGCCAGTGGCTAGTGTTCGCCCATTGCAGTCAACGCCAATTCCAATGATGCCTCGGCAGGTGCCAGGTGGAATGGCAATACCGAGTACAGGATTTGGTCCTGTGTTCCCAGTCAGTCACCTCCAGCGTGCTGGTGTCGTGGTACAGAAAATCGTCACCACCACAGGTAGGCATTGGCATTCCACACCAAGCCATGTGGCATTCATTTTGTCCAGAGCCAAGCTCCCAATTATGTGTGTGTGTGTGGAGGGAGGGGGTGCTTCCTCAACAATGCTAGCAACTAGGTGTGGAGAATTTCTTTCTAGTTCAGTGCCATTTTATATGGGGTAATGCCACATTTCAACTGTCCCCTCACTCCTGGACCAGTCTGAAAATCTCAACAGTGAGGTTTGGCTTATTCACATTTAAGAATTTTAAAATCCGAATGAATAAATTGATTAGTGAAATAAATGTACGTCAATTAAAAAGTGCTAAGCAGCAGGGTTAAAGAATAAGATCCTGTTTTGCCATCTTAGTTAAGCAGCAGAAAGAGAGAGAGAGACTCTGCCCCATGTGCTGATCTTCAGGCAAGAGGATAGAGCTCACTGCTCAGTGAAGAAGTTGAGTTTAGCTAACAGTGACCTTGTATTCACCCCTTGTGGCTCACTTTTGGAGTTGGTCTTGGTGTAATTCATGGGAAGGTTGGCGTCAGCAGTGGACTGGCTTTCAGCCTGGGTTTCTTCCTCTTCAGCCAGTGTTGTGGATTGGGTTTTAGGGAGTAGAGCTGGCGAAATGGTGGTTATCTGCCTGACTCAGTCTCAGCGTTCATACTATCTTTGTTTCCTTGACTTGTTTCTCTTTCGCTCTCGCTCTCACTTATTCACATCCCATGCACATACACACAACCCCATTCCCACAACCAGATTAATTCTCTCACTCCTGCCAAAATGCACGCCTTTCACACTCTTGCATGCAATGTGCGCACTCACTTGTTCCCTCCTATCCATGCATGCTCTCTTGCTATTTCTATCTCAGACTCAGGAAGTCTGCTCCATTACCTTGATTGTAGCAGTCTTTCAGGGAGTTGATGGCATGTATGTGATGGATAGAACCTCATCTTGAATTGACCTGCTCAAAGCCTTGTGCTCACACCCACTTGCCACTCATTCCTTAACCTCTCACATTCAGCCAGCAGGCTCTCGTGCTCTCTCTCTGTTTTCCTCTCCTCTTCCTCTCCCAAACCCCTTGCCTTAAAGCAGAAGTTAGGCCCCTCTCTCTTCTAGTATAGAGGACAAACCCTCCTCCCCAGCCCCACAAAAACAAAAGATTTCCTGTCTTGTAGGTGCTGCTCTTCCTGACTAAGATTCAGAGCTATGGCGAACACTGGGCTTGATGTTTTCAGGTGTGATGTGCAGTTCACAAGTCGGAGGGAAGTGAGGACTGTGACTGAGAGTCGAGGCTATGTTTGTTATAGACAAACAGAAGCTCCTGGTATCAGGCTAGTGCACTACTTAGATTGTGGAGACACAGCTTTGTGGCTTACCATTTCCTCAAGCTCTTTTGGTATCTTGCATCATCTGTAGTCCTTTCATGGCAATGATTCTCAACAGTTGTAGCTGGTGTATATATAGATGGTTAGTGAAATTCATTTCAATGAATTGCTCTTCTTGCTGTTTACATTTACAGATATAGTTATTCCTGGAACCAACACATCAACTGATGTCCAAGCAAGGATTAATGCTGGGGAAAGCATCCATGTAATCAGGGGAACAAAAGGTAGTTTCTAATAGCTGTCCTTTCATGAGATTTATTAAAATTTCTGACCATTCCTTCTCTCATTGTCAGTTGATACTTTTAAGGTGCAATATTGCAAACAGATCAGAATATATTCAAACCCATTGGCCCAAATGTAGGGATTCTCCGACGTTCCTTGTCATGTTCATGATATAATTGAGCCCTTCTGCTTCTGGTGGAACCAAATGCCCTCTCTGCCCTATCTGTTTTATTTAGTTAGGTGGCTGGTTATACAATTATGCTGATGTAGGCCTGTTCAGGTTGATCTGGAGGCATCCTGGAGAAAAGGAGGAGTAAAAGAGTATGGATATGATGACCTTGGTGTGTGGCCACCATTTGAATATCTGCCTTAAATCAATTTGTGTTCTTTCTCCTCATCCTTCTACTCACCTTACTCCCTTCCCTTCCTTTAGCCTCCCTCCCATTTACCATCTGCTTCCATTTGCAGCTAGTGTTTGGAAGTAGCTTTTGGCTTGAAGGATAAAGGCAATCCCTAGTAAAAAGAGAATGGCTAGGCCTGCCCACTCATTTGTGTCTGAGGCAAATATCATGGGGTCTTCTATATAAAATGTAAGAGGAAGGGAGGTCCCCTTACCTTAACCGAATTGTGAAACTAGCAACACTGACTCTGGGGGGAATCCCTGTTCATTGACATGGTTTCTTTTATTAGATTTTCAATAATACACATTTGAATGCTACACCCTGTTTTAATACAAAGATGTTAAATCCCTGTTGAGACCTTGATCTCAGTCTGTGTGGGGGCTTTTGGATACAGAAGTGCTCTGTATTGCCAAATGATGCATTGTAAATCTACAATTTCCATCCTACATGGGGAGCTAATGGTTTTAGTTGTGTTAAAGCTGTTGACAAGTGGAGGAATAAGACTACGGCAGGGACAGTAAGTTTGTTTTTATAGAGTCGGGGTCGATCTGCCTGCATAATGTCATTGAATTGTTTTCTTTGGAAAGAAAAGGGAGCAATAACAGCATTGAATCCTACTTGGGCATTTTGTAGTATCCTTTCTGTTGGATCATAGGAATCTTGGCAGCCATTCATTGCACAACAAAATCCCAAAATTATTGAGGTGGCCACACTAGAGAGTCTAGGTTTTAGGGATGAATGTTAGCTAGAGCACCATTGCTCTTTGAATGTTGCCATGACATCAGTCTACTTGGGTAAAAGTGGCCTATGTTTAACCTTCTGTTTGTAAGACATTTCACCACCTTTGCAGTATTACTTTGATTCTGTCCTGAACTTTCAGATTGCATTTTACTTATTTAATCTGAGGCAGGAGTGCTACCACTGAGCCATAGCTGTATACAGTGAAGGAGGAACTTGGAGTAAGTGAGTCGATTGAGGCCAGGATTGAATGGAGGTGCAACTTCTTAGTCGAATACTGGCTCACCCAAATTTTTATGCAAAAGTCTTGTTTAATGTTTGGGCATTAAATGCTTCCATTTCACCAAGGCTAAGAACTTCAGGGATGTGAATAAAACAACAGCGTAGTTAACTGGGTTACTGCATTTTGATTGCTTGTTAAAATGCCTTGCGCTTGTATCTTAGGGATGTACATACGTACCTGTGATGGAAGGATCTTTGCTGTGCGAATGGGCAATAAACCAAAAGTGACTGAGGGAAGCCATGCAGCTGCATCAGGTGAGATGAGTTGACAGTCTGCTGGCGCCTCAAGCAGAGACATGAGAAGAACACACCTTTACCTAGTGTCAGCACATGGGTAAAACCCACCCACAGGATCCATGTGGAAAGACCCAGTTACATTTATACAATAGATGAGGGCAGGACCAAGGATCTGTTATTAACATTAGACAAAGGCTGGTGGACAGCTCATGGCCAACTTGACCAATGAATGTTTCAGTGCACCTGAGGCTAAATGAAGGGTAAAGAAAAATATGATTGTGGTAGCTGTTCATCTGTGCAAATGAGATTATAATTGAATCATTCAGGAGAAACTTAGTCATAGAAAGTACAGCATGAAAACAGATCCTTCAGTCCAACTCGTCCATGCTAACCAGATATCCCAAATTAATCTAGTCCCATTTGCCAGCACTTGGCCCATATCCCTCTAAACCCTTCCAAATCATCTAACTATCCGTTGCCTTTTAAGTGGTTGTAATTGTACTAACTTCCTCAGGCAGTTCATTCCATACACACACCACCCTTTGCATGAAAAGGTGTCCCTTAGGTCCCTTTTAAGTCTTAACCCCATCACCCGAAACCTATGTCCTGTAGATCTGGACTCGCCAACCTCAACGTTATCTATTTACTCTATCCATGCCCTTCATGATTTTATAAACCTCTATAAGGTCACCTGTCAGCCTACAATGCTCCAGGGAAAACAACCCCAGCCTAGTCAGCCTTTCCCTATAGCTCAGACCCTCCAACCCCGGCAACATCCTTCTAAATCTTCTCTGAACCCTTTCAAGTTTCACAATTTTCTTCCTATGGTTTATGAATAGTTCTTAACAAAAGGGTAGTTTACAGATCTATAATTCAAGTTCACATTGGCAAGCCAGTGTTAAAGAACCCTTAATGCTGGCTGCTGCCAAGGTTATTAAGGACAAACTCGGTAAATCATAGTCTAAGTGATAGGTCACCCTCAGTCTGGTGCTGAACACCTGCAGATTGTAAGAGGAGTGGAAGACTGAGGAGGATGGAGAGTTCCAAAAGGTATGGAACATAGAACAGTATGGCACAGTACAGGCCCATCGGCCGTCAATATTGTGCTAATCTTTCATCCTACTCTTAAAATCAAACTAATGTATATACCCTTTATTTTACGGTCATCCATGTACCAATCCAAGAGTCGCTTAAATGTCCGTAATTTACCTGACTCTACTACCACTACTGGCAGTGCATTCCACACACCCACCAGTCTCTGTGTAAAGAACCTACCTCTGACATCTCCCATAAACCTTCCCCCAATCACCTTAAAATTATACCGCCTCATCATTGCCACTTCTGACTAGGGAAAACGTTTCTGACTATCCACTCTATGGCCCTCGTTGTCTTGTACACCTCCATCAAGTCACCTCTCATCCTCCTTTACTCCAGTGAAGAAAGCCTTAGCTCTCTCAACCTTTCTTCATAAGACATGCCCTCCGGTCCAGGCAATATCCTGGTAAATCTCCTGTGCACCCTCTCTCGAGCTTTCGCATCCTTTCTTTCATGAGGCGACCAGAACTGAACGCAATATTCCAAGTGTGGTCTAAGCAGGGCTTTATAGAGCTGCAGCTTTATAGATCTGTGGACGTGGACTCCAAGATCCCTCTGTTCCTCCAAACTGTCAAAAAACCCTGCACTCTGTATTAAAATTTGACCTTCCAAAATGAATCACTTCACACTTTGCAGGTTGAACTCCATCTGCCACTTGTCAACTCAGCTCTACATCCTGTCAATGCCCTGTTGTAACTGACAACAGCCCTCCACACTCCACAACTCTACCAAAACTTAGTGTCATCGGCAAACCTATTAACCCATCCTTCCACTTCCTCATCCAAGTCACTTATAAGAAAAATCTCAAAGAGCAGAGGTCCAGAACAGATCCCTGCAGAACAACACAGGTCACTGAGCTCTAGGTTGAATACTTTCCATTTACTACTACTCTGCGAACCAGCCAATTCTGCATCCAGACTGCCAAATTTCCATGTATTTCCAGCCTCCTTTCTTTCTGAATGACCCTGCCATGACGAACCTTATCAAGTGCGTAACTAAAATCCATGTCCACTATTGTGCCTTCATCAGTGTGTTTTGTCACATCCTCAAAGGCTTGTGAGACATGACCTGCCCCTCACAAAGCCAAGCTGCGTATCTCTAATTAAACTATGCTCTTCCAAATAGCCATAAATCCTATCTCTCAAAACCCGCTCCAGTAATTTGCTGACAACTGACGAAAGACTGACTGGTCTGTAATTCTCAGTGTTATCTCTATTCCCTTTCTTGAACAAGGGAATACCATTTGCCACCCTCCAATCATCTGGCACTACTCCAATGGACAGTGAGGATGCAAAGATCGTTACCAGGTTGCAGCAATCTCTTCCCTCACTTCCCATAGTAATCTTGACTATATCCCGTCTGGCCCAGGGGACTTACCTGTCTTCATGTTGTTTCAAAATTTCCAGCTCATCCTCCTCAACATAACCTGTTCGAGCATACCGGCCTGTTTCATGCTGTCCTCACAAACGACTAGGTCTCTCACTAGTGAATACTGAAGCAAAGTATTCATTACGGACCTCCTCTGACTCCAGGCACAAGTTGGAGTCAGATCCCTGATTGGCCCTATACTTTCTGTGACCATCCTGTTGTTCCTCACATAAATGTGGAATACTTTGGGATTTTCCTTAGTCCTACCTGCTGAGTTTTTTCATACCCACCTCTACCTCTGCTAAGTCCATTCTTCAGTTCTTTCCTGGCTATCTTTAATCTTCTAGAGTCCTGTCTAATCCTTTTTTCCTTATGACTAGATGTTTCCACATTTCTTGTCATTCAAGGTTCCTTCACCCTACCATCCCTTCCCTGTCTCGGTGGGCCGATCTATCCAGCACTCTCACCAAGTGCTCCCTAAAAAACCTCCACATTTCTGTCATGCATTTCCCTGAGAATAACTGCTCTCAATTTATGCTCCACAGTTCCTGCCTAATAGCATTGTAATTCCCCCACCCCCAATTAAATACTTTCCTATATTGTCTGCCCCTATCCCCCTCCATGACTATTGTAAAGGTCAGGGAGTTGTGATCACTCTGACTGAAATGCAGCAGGGGAGAGAAGGGGTTTGGGGATTTTAATTCAATAAAATGTTGAGCCATATATATTAAAGTAGTGTTAATAAATAGAGTAGTTAAGGTTCTATAAAGTGACATATATCTGGGGACACCTCATACAGGAGACATGCATCAGTTTAATAAGGGCCGAAGATGACTGAAAGGATAGTCAGCACGAGGGATTTTGAAAATTGCAGCAGGCGTTCCAGGGAGTGAAAGAAAGCAGAATTTGAATTTCTACACTCTCATGACCTCAAGATATCAGAGTGTGCTTTGGAGTCATTTTAAAGGGTTGTCTCCATAATGTAGGAAGTGCAATAGAAACTTTGCAGGCAATAAGGTCCCAAAAGTAGAAGTGAGAGAAATGCTGAAATATGGTGAGGAATATAAAATGGCCAGGACATTGGAAAAATTCAATTTAGCTAGGCAGAGGAGATGGCAAGATTAATGGGAATAGTCTAATTGATGCTAGGTAGGTAAGGTGGGGCAAGGCTATTGTTTGTATATTTTGAATTCAGTACACATAGGCAGGAATTGGAGAGAGAACGTTTGAAAATAATGGTAGCCATTCCAAAGGGAGAAACTTAGGAGTAGGAAATTAGAAATGAGACAGTTGGGTACTGAACATAAGTGAATGCAGAGGAACTTTGATTATCCGAATGACCAGGGTGAGGAGTATTTTGTTTGGATAATCGAATGTTCGTATAATTGAATGCTAGATAACAGTTTAGCCAGGCATTGGGACCTTGTGATCTTGTTCGGATAATTTGAAATTCGGATATTCACATGCCGGATAATCGAGGTTCCTCTGTACTTGGGTAGCACGGTGGCTCAGTGGTTAGCATTGCTGCCTCACAGCACCAGGGACAAGCCTTGGGTGACTGTCTGTGTTGAGTTTGTACATTCTCCCCATTTCTGTGTGGGTTTCCTCTGGGTACTCCGGTTTCCTCCCACAGTCCAAAGATGTGCAGGTTAGATGAATTGGCCATGTTAAGTTGCCCATAGTGTTCAGGGATGTGTAGGTTAGATGAATTAGTCAGGAGCTAAATGTAGAGTAATGGGGAATGATTTTGGGTGGGATACTCTTCGGAGGATCGGTATGGATTTGTGCTGAAGAGCCTGTTTTCACACTGTAGGGATTCTGTGATTCTATTGACTACAATAGCTACCTGCTCTGAGTGGCCAGCCTAAAGCGAAGGCTCCACATGGCTTGCTGAAGCTGTTGAAAGTCAAGTATTCAGTTGGTGACTCTTTCGTGGAGTAGTGGACAGTGAAGAATGTTACCTGAGAGTACAGCGGGACCTTGATTAGATGGTCACATGGGCTGAGGAGTGGCAGATGGAATTTAGTTTAGATAAATGTGAGGTGCTACATTTTGGTAAGGCAAATCAGGGCAGGACTTACACACTTAACGGTAACATCCTAGGGAGTGTTGGCAAACAGCGACCATGGGATGCAGAATCATAGTTCCTTGAAACCAGAGTTGCAGGTAAATAGGGTCATGAAGAAGACGTTTGGTGCGCTTGCCTTTATTGATCAGTGCATTGAGTATAGGAGTTAGGATGTCCTGTTGCAGATGTGCAGAGACATTGGGTCGGCCACTTTTGGAGTACTGCATTCAGTTCTGGTCTCCCTGCTATAGGAAAGATGTTGCGAAACTTGAAAAGGTTTACAAAGGATGCTGCCAGGGTTGGAGAGTTTGACCTGTAGGGCAAGGCTGAATAGGCAGGGGCTGTTTTCACTGGGGCGTCAGAGATTGAGTGGTGACCTTATAGAGGTTTATAAAATGGAGGGACATGGATAGGGTGGACAGCAATGGTCTTTTTCCTTTAAGGAGGTCCAAAACTAGAGGGCGAAGGTTTAGAGTGGAACAGGAAATATTTAAAAGGGACCCAAGAGACCACTTTTTCACATAGAGAGTGTTGCATATATGGAATGAGCTGCCAGAGGAAGTGGTGGCAGCTGGTGCAGTTACAACATTTAAAAGGCATCTGGATTGATATATGAATAGGACTGGTTCGGAGGGATGTGGACCAAATGCTGGCAGGTGGGACTAGATTAATTGAGGATAACTGGTTGGCATGGGCGAGTTGGACCGAAGGGTCTGTTTTTGTGCTGTGCAGCTCTATGACCCAGAAGTTTAACTTGATTTTGCTAATTCTTCACAGGTTCGCAGGCAGATTCCCTTAATCATGGGGGTCACAGCTCTTCATCCCCTGACCAGGCACAAAAGGGCCTTTCCCCAGAGGAGATCGCACGGCCTCTTTCCCCGGACAGTCCAGAGATTATAAATGAGCTGCAGCGTTACGCCGAGGCAGCAGCTGCCAGAGAGTCCAGCGACCGGCCTGGCACCGTCACCAACACACATGGAGACCACAGCAAACTGAGGCCGACCCAGCCATCTGACCAACTCCTAGGCATCAACAATTCTGCCTCAGCCCGTGCTGCTGCCTTGAACATGCCAACAGCAAGTCGCTATATGGACTGGACATCGGGAGCTTTTGGGATGGATGTCAGAGGAGGCAAGCGCAAGGCTTCCTCTTCTCCTTTAGAGGACCACGTCCGGAAGCAACGGCACTCAATGCCAGCACACAACTACTCTCTTCCTGCTGGCTTTAACTTATCGTCTGTTGGCTTGAGCCCTGAGATGTCTGGGCTGGCTGGTAATTGTCCGACTCTCCTAAATCCCCTGTACAGCACGGGGAGCCCCTACTACACACTGCCTGGCTTGTTGGGGGACCCACGCCTGATGTTCCCCATGACTACTGACCCGCGACTCGCTGCTAGCACTGCTGGCCCCGCTGCCCCTACCTCAGCCACAGGCACCGCGGCGCCCTTCATGCTCAACCCAACCTCGACCCTGCCCGCAGGCCTGCTGCCCGGCCTGCACCACCCATTCGCCCAGTCTCTGCTAAATGAGCCCCGGATGTTCGCCCCATACCCGATGCCCCTGCTCACCAACAGCCTGCCGGCCGGCGTGGGACAGACCAGCAGAGTCTTTGCGCCATCAACGTCGTCATCTTCCAGCTACCCAGCTCCGGAGTTCCTTGGCACCACGGTTCCACGAGTGGACCCACCTGCAGGCTTGGACACTGCTGGCAGTTCAGATGACGATGTCATTGAGGTCACGAGTAGTAACACAGGCTGACCTACTCCTAAGGGACAGGGCTGTCATCCAAATCTTTTTAAGTAATTAATTAATTGACAAGTCATTCACCCAAATTTTATGGCCGATGACTACCATTGTAAATGTTGTCTTTTTTATGTTTTTTTTAAATTATTGGCCAAGTGGTTTTTTTTCATTTTTTAAATAAAACTTTACGCTGGATTTTTTTTTGTTTCATGTCTGGAAGGAATTTTTACCTTCATTTAAGAATTTAAACAACCTCTGACTTAACTTGAGCAGGAAAAGTGCAGTTACTTCCTGTCTTTGCTGGAGAGAGTGGTGTCATCAAATCTATTTAAAGGGGCTGAGTCACAAAAATTGACTGCCCCTTTTGTAGGTTTCTCTTTTGTGTGTTTTTTTTAAACGAGCTGATGTGCAACTTGCTGACCCCGGATGAGAAATGGAATGGAGAGTTTTCTTCTGTCAGTAGGCGAAGAGGGTGAAGGGAGATGTGGCAAGTGAAGAGAGTTTTTACTCTGGGAAGGAACTGGATTGAAAAGCTAACATAATTTATTCCCTGACAGTTTAGAGGCTAAGTGCAACATGCTGTGTAGTTTGTAAGGTTTCAGGCACTCTTCTCAATCACTGAACCTGGTGTAGTTGTTTCAGTCATCTCCCCACTATGATGCATTCTCAATGCTGACTGTTGTTAGAGAGTGGGCTTGGTGGCCTTGCTGGAAACCGGAGAATTGTACTCAAACGTGAAACAAAGGGTCAAAATTGAAGCTGAGTGAATGAAAAAAATCATTTTTGTTCATAATACTTGGAGGTACCACTGACCAGCAAAAGTGGAAACTAATTGATTACAAGCTCCTATTTTATGTTCTGCAAAATACCATAAGCCCTGACTCTTCCTCAATGGTTGTTAATTTTGAAAATTATATGAAGCTTTCAAATACTGTATGCTACTTGGATTGGGTTAATGGATGATTGGCAAAATTCTTGCCTGTCTATTAGTGAAGTTGGGGTTCGTGGGCAGGGGAAACTCTCTGAATGAAACTAATACGGTTGATGTTTTATGTAGAATATCTTGACACAATGACACATGGAACATGACACAATGCAGTGTCAAATCTCACAGCAGACAGGCCATATGAAATAATCTGTAGGGAATTGGTTCATTCAGGTAAAATTCAAATTGGTGTTTTTACACTAATATTAAACCCAGTGGACCTGTGGAAGGTTTCCCAGTTTAAGGGTTTGCTTTAAAATTTAGAACTAGCATTATTAATATTGTTTCTTTTGTAAGTAAACTCCACTTTAACTTATTTATAAACTTGGGTATTTATCATCACAAGTTTCTACAGTACAGATGTTTTGTTTTTTTAAGAGGGAAAGGGGGAATTATAATTCTGACCAAAGTTCAGCTAATATTTGGACCAACTGTAGTCAGACCAAACTGATTCTGGTTCCTTGAATCGATAAAGAAATGGTAGTTGAATGGTGGCCATGTTGGAACAGTCTGGCTGTTAGCCTGTTAATGCACCCCTGGAAGGGGTTTAGTGACTAATATAAAGACAACTTCTCGTGTTTTAGATGTTTACTGTAGTTTTGGAAATGAAAATGAGGCCTCCATCATTCCTTAGTTCAGTGACTCTAGGTGGCCTCATTACAGTTGATCACAGGGTCACTGTTCTGGCATAAGCTATTGTTTGCTGCATTTACACCACCAGTGAGTGTATGTGTTCTTGTTAGCTTCAGTTAGGATGCCAAGAGCTTATGAACATAGCACAGAGTTGGCCATTTCCCAGAGAGGAGAAGGTGAGAAATGGAATACAGGTTCTGTTTTGAAATTGGTTCTAAAGTCCTGTCCACTTTGACGTGAGAATGGTCATTCAAATCTCTGGTTATTGATTTAGCCCAACTTCATTACCCTAAACAATCGTTCTAATTTTCCCCACTGGTAAGACATGTTAAATCTGAATATATCTCAAGTTTTTTAACGAGAATTTTGTTGCTCTCCTGAAGGCAGCAATTCACTGTGATGAGCAGCATTACAGAGACTGACCACCTCACCTGCTTAAATCCACGAGGTGAGGTGCTATTCCACCACTACATGGGTTGCCATAATGTAATTATGCAGCACATGGTGACCACATGCTGGCACTTGAAGACTGGAGCCTGAGTGGTTATACTGGGCAGTAATAATCCAAATGTTTGCTCTCTGATGTGTTGATAGTGCCCCTGCCAGCATGACATGACTTTTATCTAAATTTGAGTGGTATTGAGGCCTGAGATTAGGCTTAATGTAACCCTGCAGAGTTTGTCTATTTTGTACAGCCTGACAACTGACTACTAATTTATGGCAATGGTCATGGTGCTTGAGTTGTCTTATGCTGTCCCTGAAACAATTGATTGCTGAAGCTCACCATTTTGGTGACGTGAAATACAGCAATATTGTCTCTCGAGTGCCATTTTCCTCATTTCCCTCCTCTTGTTGTCCCTTCCCAGTTCAATCAGTTTACAGACACACAGCCAGATCACTGGCATCTGTGAAACCCACTCATGGACAAGTCTACCTTCCGCGAACCTGCCGAGCTTGGCCAGGAGAGAGCATTCAGGGTAAATGTATTATATTTTGTTTATTGCAATAGCGTAAATAAAAGACTTTAACAGGAGGTGTTCAAGAAGCCAGGTGTGATCTGATCTGGGAAATGTCAACACAATGTGTACTAGTTTTGATTTGATTTTTTAACTTTTAATCATTTTAAGTCCCAAGACTGTTATTTGGAAATTGTTACTATACGAGGTGGACAATGTTATTAATCAATAGAAGCCTTAGATATATTAGCTATGCAATTTTTTTTTGTGTTTTTGTTTGTACGTAACGCAGATGGGGTGAAATAAAAGGGGGCTTTAATGAACTTGTCAAACTACCAGACGTGGGACCCCCATCTGTCACCTAGTAATGAAGAAGTTACAACTCTCCAATGAGTTGAAATTGTTTCTGAAATCCTGTAAGATCCCTATTAGAAGGGTTGGTGGGGGGGGAAGAGTGCTTTTAATTATCATTATCTTGCCATTAAATTACCCTGGTCAACTCCTATTTAAACTGAATAAAGTCTTGGAACAGTTCTTTTTGCCTGGGGCATGGGATTCAGTGCAAAGCTGGCTATGAGAGCTACTAGCTAACCTTGGGGATTTAGTTCTTGGAAATCTTCCATTATAACAGCAGTAATTGTGATAATACATTTGAGTTCCTTCCTAAACTTTGTATGAGTCTGTAAGGAGCATGTAGCATTTGTCTTATGCACGGGACCCAGCTCTCCCCTGTACTTGCATTTTTTTTTGCTAAAAGTGGAGTAACTTCTTATTGTGTACCAAACATCAAATCATGTTATTTATTAATATTTGGTGCACATCCAGTTTCTGACTGTGCCATCCACCTCCATCCTCCCACCGCCCCAACCACCTTTGTGCGTTGTTCCTGCTGTTAATACAATCTTCAGCCGACTGTTTCAGTCAGGTGATTCTGCTTTTAAATGATGAATTCCAAGACTCTGCCTTCTATATTAAAGGAGGATGCTGGTTCTGGAAGTGTTTGTGAATTCTCTGTTGTTGCTGGGGAGTCTTAGTTCCTGTGTGTACCTTGCTCCTTCAGAACAGACCCACTCATTATAACAGCTGCAGTTTTTTTCAATGGGAGAAATTAATTTAGTAAATAAATCCTCATTTCAGTTGTAATTTAACCATTCACTGCTACAGTGCTGGCATCAGTATCCCCTTCTGATTTCTGTTACACATTTGCAGGCTATGTTAATATATTAAGGCCAATGCTATGCAAATTATCTTTATCCTGAATGCCAGAGGTCAGATTGTGTTGAGAGAATGTCATGATTTCTTCACATTGAGAGTTTGGTGATGGAAAAGTGGTAACTTGTTTATGTAACATTCTGAATCTCGTCACCCTTTTAGTGCTTCCATCGTTTTTTCATTAAGTGTTAGAGTGAGATACACCTGCAAGTACAGGTGTGTTGTCTTCTGCTCCTGGAGGGCTGTGCACTGGACAAGATCTTGTCTATTTGTTTGCTCATCTTCATTAAATGAGGAAATGGATTTAAAACGCTGCAGTCAAGCCCCAAAAGCTGTTACCACTACTTGTTGAGGGTGTCTGTGGTGCTACCTGTCCTTCTGCAAACTGCTGCTCTTGTGTGTGAGACAGGTGCAACAGTGAAGTGCTACTACCACTGCACCGGACAGGCCTGTGTTAGCTCTCCTTGTGATATATTCACTGTACAGGAGGCAGTGTGGTTTGAGTTTATTCCCCCTCTCTACTTTCACCCTGCCCATAAAATATATTAAAAACCAGTTTGTTCAAAATAAAGACCTTTTGTAATTAAATGTTACAAGTCTGTAAACTGCCTAATGGACCTCTTGTTTTTATTTTGTAAAATGAAAAATAAAGATTAGCTCCTTTTGTGTGTTAGTAGAGAAATCCTTTGGCCGAGTGTGTGAGATGCTCCTGAACAGATTATGTACTATGGTTCTTTGTTCATGACAAACATCACTCATTTGTTAAGGCATCTTCTGCTTATAGCCTCCTGTCTATAAGCATACGTACAGAATAAATCATAGATATTTTTGTGCAGCATTAAAAGTCTGAATAGAAACAGAAAAGTGGAGCGAGAGTTGGCCTGCTCAACTGTTTAGCTGCTTGATTTATAATGAGAACAAATCTATTTCTTTCTCAAGTCTTGA
This sequence comes from Hemiscyllium ocellatum, assembly GCF_020745735.1. Lineage (NCBI taxonomy): Eukaryota > Metazoa > Chordata > Chondrichthyes > Orectolobiformes > Hemiscylliidae > Hemiscyllium > Hemiscyllium ocellatum. Next base: position 66,745,210 of record NC_083414.1, read on the forward strand.
GTCTTTTGACCCCTATTTCCTGTGGCAGAGAATGCCGTAGGCTGACTGTTTTCTAGAAGAAGAAATTTTGTCTATTGTAAAAAGGTCTGTGATCCCTGTCAGCAAGACCATCTTTCCCTATGTATCCTGTTTAACCCTGTGCATATAATCCAAACCAATTCAGCCTCTCCCCATACATCAGTCCTGCACCTTGCACATCAATCTGACAAAATATGCAGGGAGACTTGCAGGAACAGTAGGGTTGTCATAGTAGGTGATTTTAATTTTTCAAGTATAGACTGGGACTGCCATTCTGTTAGGTGGGGTGGAATTTAAATATATTCAGAAAAGTTTCCTCAAGCAGTTTATAGAGGCTCCTACTGAGGAAGAGACAAAACTTTTTAACCCTTAGGAAATATGGCAGGACAGTAAGGGAGTACTTTAGGACCAGTGGCCATAGTTCTATTAATTTCAAAATAATTATGGAGAGGGACAAAACTGGTCCATGGGTTCAAGTTCTAATTTGGAGCAAGGAACACAGGAGCTTACAAGGGTTGATTGGAGTAGTTTGTTTCCAGACAAAAGAACCTCTGGCAAGTGGGAGGTCTTTAAAAGTGAAAGAGCTAGATTTGAAGGTCTCTATGTTCCTTTGAGGGTGAAGCGCAAGGTTGGCAGGAGTAGAGAACCCTGGATGACAAGCGATTTTGAGGCTTTGAACAGAAAAAAGGAAGCATGACTCAGGTATAGGCAGCTGGGATCAAAGGAATCTCTGGAGGTATACAAGGGACTCTGGATCAGTGGTGCTGGAAGAGCACAGCAATTCAGGCAGCATCCAACGAGCAGCGAAATCGATGTTTTGGGCAAAAGCCCTTCATCAGGAATAAAGGGATACAGGAGTTTACTGAAGCAGAAAATCAGGAGGGTGAAAAGGGGGGACAAGATATCTTTGGTTGAGAAGATTTGGGTGAATCTAAAATATATTAAAGGAAAAAGAATAGAGAGAGAATAGGACCCCTCTAGCAACAAAGCGAACATGTATGTGTGGAACCACAGGAGATGGGTGAGGTCCTCAATGAATATTTCTCTATATTTACCATGGTGAAAGACTTGGGGACGTTAGTGAAGATATGTTGGGGACAGTCCATATCACAATAGAGATATGTTGGATGTATTAGAATGTATGAAGGTGGGTAAATCTCTTGGTCCTGACCAGATAGATCCAAGAACACTGCAAGAGGTTGGTGAAGAAATTGTAGGGCTCCCTAACTGATATTTTTGCATCATCATTGGCAACGGGTGAGGTCCCGGAAGACTGGAGGGTAATGAATGTTGTACCCTTATTTGAGAAGGGCTGCAAAGAAAAATCTAACATCTGGTATCTAAGTTAGTCGAGAAGATGCTGAGGGATAAGATAGTTGCATTTGGAAAGGCCGGGTTTGATCAGGAGTAGTGAGCATAGTTTTGTGAGTGGAGATCGTGCCTCTCAAATTTGTTAGAATTCTTTGATAAAGTGACCAGGAAGGTTGATGAGGGCAAGGTGGTAGTCATAGTCTGTATAGATTTCAGTAAGGCCTTTGATCAGGTTCCACATGCTCTGGAAAGTTAGATCACATGGAATCCAGGGTGAGGTCGCAAATTGGATACACAATTGGCTTGATGGTAGGAAGCAGAATAATAGAAGAAGGATGCTTGTCGGACTGGAGGCCTGTGACTCGTGGCGTGCCTCAAGGGTTGGTGATGGGTCCATTGCTGTTTGTTATCTGTAATCAATGATTTGGATGAGAATGTACAAAGCTTGATTAGTAAATTTGCAGATGACACTAAAATAGGCAGTACTATGGATAGTGAGAAAGGTTAGCAGAAATTACAACAGGACCTTGATCAGATGGGGAAGTGGGCTGAGAAATAGAGTTTAACATAGTTAAGTGTGAGGTGTTGCAATTTGGAAAATCAAGTCAAGGTAGGAGTTTTATGGTGAATGGTAGGGCCTTGAGGGTAGTGCAAAAGAGGGAACTTGGAGTTCTGGTGCATAGTTCTTTGAAAGAGGAGTCACAGGTAGAAGGCTTTTGGCACATTGAATATCGAAGTTGGGAAGTTATGGTGCAGCCACACTTGGAATATTGTGTTCAGTTTTAGTCACCTTGCTATAGGAAGGATGTTATTAAACTGGAAAGAGTGCAATAAAACTTACAAGGAAGTTGCCAGGATTTAATGGACTGAATTATAGGGAGAAGTTGGACAAGTGTGGACTGCTTTCTTTAAAGCATAGGAGACTGAGGAGGGATATTATAAAAGTGTATAAGATCATGAGAGGCATGGGTAGGGTGAGTGCACTCAGTCTTTTTTTCCCAGGGTTGAGGAATGGAGGACTAGAGGGCATCAGTTTAAGGTGAGAGAGAAAAGAATCAATGGAAACCTAAGGGACAATTTGTGTTTTTCAGACTCTTGTACACACATGGATTGAGCTGCCAGTGGAAGTGGTTGAGGTGGGCAAATCAACAACATTTAAAAGGCATTTGGACAAATACAGGGAAAGGAAAGGTTTTGCAAGGATATGGGACAAGTGTGAATGGACATTTGGGCCAAAGGGTGCTATAGAACTATGAACGCATCATGTGCTTTTAGCAACCAGCTCATAAGACTTTCTAAACTATAGTTTATTGCTATTCAAATACTAACCTGCCAACTTGTTTTTGTTACTAAAGGGGATGAATTCTCATTGCAGATACTGTATAAGCTTCTCTCCTCCACACCTCCAGCCCAGTTTTGTCTCAACTTACATGTTATGTAGTTTCTCCATCTAAATCAATGTATATTGTAAATTCACTAGGGTCCAAACATGATGTTGCAGTACCCTACTAGTCACTGTCTTCCATTTGGGAAAAATACCTACTTATTGCTGTTCTTCCTTGGCTGCATGCAAATAAGCCATTATAGGGCTTTTCTCAATCAGAGAAAATCCTTCAAATTGAGGCTAAAATCAATTTCCTCTTGCTTATTGCAAACTGTACTTTCATCCAATTGAGATTTCTAAACATTTTTTTTGACATTATGCCATCTGGCTAAGAATTTGCAATAGCCCTGTTTAACCCTTAACTTTGTGCTCTCTGGTCCAGTTTAGATTTTGAAATTCACATCCATGTTTCGACATCCCTCCCTGTCATAGAGACATAAAGCACGGAAACAGACCCTTCAATCAAACTCGCCCACGCTGACCAGATATCCTAACTAATCTAGTCCCATTTGCCAGCACTTGGCCCATATCCCTCTAAACCCTTCCTAGTCATATACTCATCCAGATGCCTTTTAAATGTTGTAAATGTACAGAGTTCTAAGGCACCCAATATCAGATCCTGGGGATTTATCTACCTTTATGTATTTCAAGACATCCAGCACCACTGGATAACTGGAAAAAGTGACGTTTTGGTTAAGAAAAAGGAAGCATTAGTCAGGAATACACAGAAGAGATTGAGTGAATCCTCAAGAGTATAAAAACAGTAGGATTATACTTGAAGATTGTAATTAGGAAAGCAAATAGGGTTAAGGAGAATCAGAGGGATTTTTATAAATACATTAGGGAGAGAACAGGGCCTCTCAAAGATCAGCAAGGCAGCCTTTGTGTGGAGCCGCAGGAGATGGGGGAAGATACTAAATGAGTATTTTGCAGTAGTATGTATTGTGGAAAAGGACAAGAAAGATATAGAATGTAGGGAAATAGATGGTGACATCTTGAAAAATGTCAGTATTACAAAGGAGGAAGTGCTGGGTGACTTGAAACACATAAAAAGTGGATACATCCTCAGGACTGGATCAGGTGTACCCTAGAACTCAGCAAGAGGCTCAGGAATCACTTCCTTAGTTTCTGACAGAGATATTTGTATCATCAATACTCACAGGTGAGGTGCTGAAAGACTGTAGGTTGGCTAACATGGTGTCACTGTTTAAGAAAGGTGATAAGGACAAGCCAGGGAACTATAGACCAGTGAGCCTGACATTGGTAGTGGGCAAGTTGTTAGAGGGAGTCCTGAGGGACAGGATGTACATGTATTTGGAAAGACAAGGACTGAATAGGGATAGTCAACATGGCTTTGTGCGTAGGAAATAATGTCTCACTGAGTTTTTTTGAAGTAACAAAGGATGGATGAGGGCAGAGCAGTGGACGTGAACTTCAGTAAGGCATTCAACAAGGTTCTCAATGGGAGAATGGTTAGCAAAGTTAGATATCAGGAAATACAGGGAGAACTCACCATTTGGATACAGAACTGACTCAAAAGGTAGAAGACAGTGATGTTGGAGGGTTGTTTTTCAGACTGGAGACCTGTGACCAGTGGAGTGCTACAAGGATCGGTGCTGGGTCCACTACTTTTTGTCATTTATATAAATGATTTGGATGCAAGCATAACAGGTATAGTTGGTAAGTTTGCAGATGACACCAAAATTGGAGGTGTAGTGGACAGCAAAGGTTACCTGAGATTATAATCAGGATCTTGATTAGATGGGCCAATGGGCTGAGAAGTGGCAGATGGAGTTTAATTCAGATAAATGAGAGGTGCTGCATTTTGGGAAAGCAAATCTTAGGAGGACATATACACTTAATGGTAAGGTCCTAGGGAATGTTGCTGAATAAAGACACCTTAGAGGGCAGGTTCATAGCTCCTTGAAAGTGAAGTCACACGTAGATAGTATAGTGAAGGCGGCGCTTGGTATGCTTTCCGTTAATGGACAGAGTATTGAGTACAGGAGTTGGGAGGTCATGTTGTGGCTACACAGGACGTTGGTTAGGCTACTTTTGGAATATTGCATTCAAATCTGGTCTCTTCCTATTGGAAAGATGTGAAACTTGCAAAGGTTCACAAAAGATTTACAAGGATGTTGCCAGGGTTGGAGGTTTTGAGCTGAAGCAGAGGTTGAATAGGCTGGGGCTGTTTTCCTTGGAGTCGGAGGCTGAGGGGTGACCTTATAGAGGTTTATATAATCATGAGGGGCATGAATAGGATCAATAGACAAGGTCTCTTCATTGGGGTGGGAGAGTGCAGACCTAGAGAGCATAGGTTTAGGGTGAGAGGGGAAAGATATGAGAGACCTAAAGGGTGTATGAAATAAGCTGTCAGAGAAAGTGGTAGAGGCTAGTACATTTAAAAGGCATCTAGCTGGTATATGAATAGGAAGGGTTTAGCAGGACACGGGCTGTGTGCTGCCAGGTGGGACTAGATTAGATTGGGGTATCTGGTTAGCATGGACGAGTTGGACCGAAGGGTCTGTTTCTGTGCTCTATATCTCTATGATTTTAACTTTTATCTAGACTGGAATAAGCAGACTAGTACCGGTTGGAAGATAATGACTTTAAGTGCAATTTAGTTTTTGTCAGCAATATATCCTCGGACCACCAAGGAAGCACCTCATGAAATTTAGTTATCAGTGTAATGGTGCACAACATTTTTAGAAAAGCCAGAGGAAAATTTTAAAAACCAGCAACAGATGACCAAAAAAACCCAAGAAAGCAAATGTTGAAGATAAATTTGCAAGTAATATCAGATCAGACAGCAAGAGCTTTAAATCTATAAAAATGAATGGAGAAGCCAAAGTGAACATAGGCCCCTTGGAGAAATAATAAGTGACCAGGAAAAGGCAGAGAAATTGAAAAAAAGTTATAGTAGACATTAATAGCATTCAAATATTTCTAAATAATCAAGGGGCAAAAGTAGGAGAGGAAATGAGAACAGTAATATAAATACAATATCAAGAGGATGAAATGCTAGGGAAAGTAATAGGGCTAAAGACAGATAAGCCTGATGGGATGCATCCTTAGATATTAAAGGGAGTAGCTACAGAGATCGTGCATGCACTGGTAGTAATCTTCAGATTCTGGAGAAGTCCCAAACGACTGGAAAACTGCTCTTAATTCCTTGATTTGAAAGGGAAAGAGACAATAACAACTAAAGGTTAGCTTCTATTAAGAAATGTTAGAATCTATTATAGAGAATCAAATAGCAGAACACTTCGAAATACATAACGTGGTGGTGGGTGAGATGCTCTTTGGAGGGTCAGTGCTGTCTTGATGGGATGCCATGAGCATATCAATGAAGTGTTTAAAGGGGCAAACATGAAAATAGCTAAGACTGCAGATTTAATATAACAGAAAAGAGACTAACAACAGTAAATCGGGGTACATTTATTAATTGGTAAAATGATTAATGGGTGGGGTTCAAACAGAATATATTTATATCCCTAAAGGTACAAGTGTGCTACTGCTCAAGAATAAGGCCATTGATGACTAAAGAACGACAACATAGTCTGAGAAAATGCATCAAAAGTAGTACAAATCCTGACCAATAGACCAGATATAAAAACAAAGGTGACAAACAGATTTTGAGTAGGAGAAGAAACTGGCGAAGGAAATCCATTAGTAAAAAAAAATTTTACAATTGTGTTAAGGAAGAAAGGATGGTTCAGAGCATCATAAACTTGGAAAAAACTTACAGCAGATTGTTTAACATATTTGAAATGTCAAACTATTACCTTGCATGAGTATTTAGAGGAAGAGATCTATCTGCTGGGTATCCCCCAGAAAGATAATATTGAATTTGGGATAGGAACTCAAACTTAATGTGAACAATATAATATTAAATGATAAGTGGGACTAAATAGCTAATGATTTACATCCCAGAGATTTAAAGAATGGTGGTGAGACCATTGCCAATGCTGCTAACAATCTTCCAAAATCCTCTTGATCATAAATTATGCATATGATTCTCAGAAAAATGAGAGGAATTGCGTGGATTTTACAAACCAGTTAGATTAGCATCTTCTGGGGAATGATTGAGAGTCCACAACTAAAGAAAGATAAGGTGACTGAAGTCCTTGAAATTTTCAACCTGTCAGAGACAGACAATATGGATTTGTAAAAAGGTAAGCCACGCCAACTGAACCTGGTTCAATTGCCAGTAGTTTGCTTGGGATGTCCAGCACACTGATCTCTTTCTCACTATAACTACTGAACAAAATAGTTTTCAACATACCCATCATCTTTAAAGTAGTAGTTAAAATAATGAACAGGGGATTATCTGTAACTCTCAAAAGGCAAGTCCCTCAGAGGAAACAGTTCGCTAAAGTTGAAGCTCTCAGAAATGAAGGGAAATTATTGACTTGTTTAGGAAATTGATTGAGCAGCTGGAGACAGAAGGGATATGCCAAAGCACCCAGGAATTTTATTTGAGCCTCAATTATTCACCATCTTTACTAATGATGGAATAAAAAGTCTCAGATCGAAACTGCCCAATGAAGCTAAGGTAGGTAATATTGCAAGCAGTATAGCTAGGAACAGAAACATCAAGATACAAAGAGATATTGGCAGATAATGAAAATGAGCAAACAAAAATAGGTGCAGTATACGCCTACTACATCTGCTCCACTCTTTGATAATATCATAACTGACCCAATCGTGGCCTTAATTCTAGTTTATACCCTCAAACTCCTTATACATCAAAACCTGTCTCATCCAGCCTTGAATATAGTCAATGGTCCAATCTCCACTTCTCACTGTGAAAGATTTTCAAAGGAAGAATACCTCTTCTGCCTCTATCTTCAGTGGAAGGCTGCTTATTTTGAAACTGTGTGCCATAGCTTGATTACTCAGGAGGAATTCTGACAGCACTTACCCTGTCAAGCCCCTTCAATTATATGTGTTTCAATAAGATGCAGAGTCGAAAAGTGTGGCACTTCATCAGGAATGTGGGCTTATTCCCAAAACGTCGATTCTCCTGCTCCTCAGATGCTGCCTGACCTGCTGTGCTTTTCCACCACCACATCTTTTGACTTTGATCTCCAGCGTCTACAATCCTCACTTTCCCCTAGTCACCCAGGATGCAGGCCAGTGGGTTCAGGACTGCTTTTCATCCCCCGTTGGTTTTCCTGTTTTGAAACTTTGTTTCAAGTTCCAGTGATCCTTTTGTCTCTTGCTTTTCTACTTGGAATTCTTCCATTTCCTTACAGGATAGAAACTACCTGTTTAAAACCTCTGCTATGTCCTGGTTTCCTATTAACTTGTTTGACTTGCCTAAGGCATCAATACTTACTTTAGCTACTATCATCCTTTATATATTTTGAGACATTTTACTTTTTCCATTTTCCTTGCCAGTTTACTCATTGTCCTAGCTTCTTCCTCTTCTCTTTGTAATCAACTTCATTCAAATTTAAGACATAAATTTCAACCCAAATTTCTTATTTGTGACTAAATATGAAATTCTATCATGTTGTGATCACTCTTCCCTACAGGATCCTTTATTAAAAAAAGTAATTCCCATCCCATCTCATTACACATGATCAGTTCTAAAACAGGCTATTTTTAGCTTGTGCCAGAACATATATTCTCATCTTCTTGGCCAATCTGATTTCCCTAATCTACATGATGATTAAAATCTCCCACGATTATGGCAGTATAATTCTTAGAGCTCCATTTATTCCTTGCTTTATACTCCATCCTACAGTGCACTCCCTCGAGTAACCTCTTTATTTTTCTATGTCTTATCTCGAGCCAAATTGAGTCCTAATTTTGATCCTCTGAACCAAAGGCACACCACAATCATTTCCTTTTTCCTATACTTCTGAAATATCAAATCCTTTTCAATATTTCCAGTCTAGGTCAGTTTGCAACCATATCTTTGTAATAGCTATCACACAGAACAAAGCAGCACAGTACAGGCCCATTGGCCTTTGATGTTGTGCCAGCCTTTTTTCCTACTCTCAGATCAAACTAACCTACATACCCCCCATTTCACTCTTATCCATGTGCCTAGCAGAGTCACTTAAAAACTCTAATGTATCTACCACCACTGGCAGTGCATTCCGTGCACCCACTACTCTGTGTAAAGAACATACCTCTAACATTTTCTCTAAAGCCATATTGCTCTCCACCTTTCTTCATAAGATATTCCCTTCAGTCGAGGCAGCATCCTGGTAAGTCTCCTCTGCATCCTCTCTAAAGTTTCCACATCCTTCCTATAATGAGGCGACCAAAATTGAACACAATATTCCAAGTGTGGTCTAACCAGGATTTTATAGAGCTGAAGCATAACCTCGCAGCCATTAAACTCATACTCATTTATTTCTATTTGAGTCGTCAATTCAGCCATCCTGTTACAAAACTCATATTCCGATACAATGCCTCTAATTGCCTTTTCCTGACTAATCACTGAATTAAAGCCTTGAAAACTCCAGCTGCTACAGGGTGAAAAATAAAATCAAGAGAAACACTTCTTTCACCTCCTCCACCAAATTCCTGATGAAGGGCTTATGTTCGAAACGTCGAATTCTCTATTCCTGAGATGCTGCCTGGCCTGCTGTGCTTTGACCAGCAACACATTTGCAGCTGTGATCTCCAGCATCTGCAGACCTCATTTTTTACTCCCATGTGAGCACTCCAACTCCAGTCAGTGCTCCCAGGCACCATCAGACCCAAAAGAATGGAAGGGATACTTCCTACATAATGAAAAGCTAGAAACAATGGAGGAAATAGGGGACTTGGGAAGTCCAGAGGTATACAGGACACTAAAATCTATGAAAATGATCGAGACGACTAACTGGAATGCTGGACTTGATATCTGGCAAACTAGAATACAAGGAGTTTAATTCCTGTTCATATATGCAAAGCCCTAGGTAGACCACACTCTGAATAGAGCAATACTGGACACTAAATGTTTAAAAGAATACATCAGTTTTGGAAATTAACAGAATAATACCTCAAATCCAAATATTATATTGAGCAAAGAAAACACAAACTTGGGCTGTATTCCCAGGTGAAACTGGTTAGGCCACTGTTGGAATATTGTGTGCAGTTCTAGTCTCCTTCCTGTTGGAAAGATGCTATGAAACATGAAAGGGTTCAGAAAATATTTACAAGGATGTTGCCAGGGTTGGAGGATTTGAGCTATAGGGAGAGGTTGAGGGGTGACCTTATAGAGGTTTACAAAATTATGAGGGGCATGGATAGGGTAAATAGGCAAAGTCTTTTCCCTGGGGTCAGGGAGTCCAGAACGAGACGGCATAGGTTTAGGGGGAGGGGGGAAAAGATATAAAAGAGACCTAAGGGGCAACTTTTTCACACAAAGGGTGGTACGTGTATGGAATGAGCTGCCAGAGGAAGTGGTGGAGGCTGGTACAATTGCATCATTTATGGGCCAGGTGCTGGCAGGTGGGACTAGATTGGGTTGGGATATCTGATTGGCATGGACGGGTTGGACCAAAGGTTCTGTCTCCATGCTGTACATCTCTATGACTTGTTAGAAAGTTTCAATATATTAAAGGGTATGAATGGCTAAAGAAATGACTGGGATCTGTCTAAAAATTACCAATCGGCAATGAGTACTCTCCATGCAAGAAGAGTGATAGAAACTTGGAACTCTCTTCTGAAATGGTTTTTGATGCTGGATCAGTTGATAATGTTAAATCTGAGATTGATAGGTTTCTGTGAACTAAATAATATTGAGGAATACTGGGCAAGGGCACATTCATGGAATTAGGATACACGCCCTCCACAATCCCTTGAATCAACAGTTGACACATTTCCTAAATGGCTACTACAATTCAAAAACACTTCACTGGCTGTCAAATGCTTTGGGATGAACAGTGGTCATAAAAGGTGCTAAAAAAATGCATGTCTTTCTTTGGCGCCGAGTTATTAGAATTAAGAACCTTAATTACAAAATAAAACATTTTGCCTGCCAAATGCACAAAAACCTGCAACTTTGAAAATGTTTTGATATCAAAGGTAAAGCTATTCACAAAAATAATTCACGCATTCCTATCATTTAGTCTTTCAGCAAAAAATGTTGAGCACTGCTCTTTAACCTACGGGTTTAACCACTTACCTTAGCTGCACCTTCGCTTTCGACTCCAAACCTCAATGTTCCACATGAATTCTTTTCTCGCCCTCCTGTCCTGAGGACACTGACTCTCTTGGGTTAGACATTCTGTACAGCTGGCATTCTGATACCCGGTGCCAGTGTCTATTCAACAGACTAGAGTCTAGGCTGCCACACTGTGAAAGGAACTGATCACCTGTACTTTACGGATATGTCATTCAATGCCTAGAGTTTATCTTGCGGTTCCAGCAGGATGGACTGAGTCAGTGAAAGGTAGGTGTCCCCGCTTGTTGTCTAGCCATTTATTTTACATTCTAGAAGTAGCTACTGATCGCAGATGGCATTACGACCATTGATGCTTTAAAGAAGTACCCCAAATTCCATGTAGAATGCACATACCTATCACCCAAGTGAGGCCTCACAACTAAATTACATCTTCACTGCTTGCCTTCTCCTTCTTTGTCATTCTTTCATCAATGTCAATGCAAAGTTTGAGCCGAATTAAAACAGTTCACAATTAAAAAGAAGTAACACAACAGTACAAAGAGGAGGAGGACTGGGTCCCTGGGGATAGCAGCATGCAAGGGAGCTGCCTTCGCTCTTCTAGTTCTGTTGTCAATGACAGTAGAAACCACACTCTGTTTTTCAGAGAACCTCCAGCCTTCATTCAGGCTGAATTCTGGCAATACAGGGGTTTTAAAAACCTCTGGTTTCTTGCCATGTGTTCAAAAACATCCCCAGTTCTGTTGTTGTTTGGTCCTCTCTTCACTGATTGCTGCAGATTGCTGACGAGGACCGTGCTGATGAAGTCTGCTTCTTCCGTCTCTTGTTCAAAAGGGGGTTACTGGTTTTGTCCAAGTCCTTAATCGTCACCTGATCATAGTCAACACGCATTGTGGCAAGTGCACTTGTCAATTCATCCTAAAATCAGAGTATGGAATACAAAATTAGAGCAATAACCACCTTGGATGTGGAGTGTTTTGCAATATCTGTGTCTTAAAATACAAATTACCAACAGGATTTTTTTTTGAAGTCACAGAAATTGTTTGAAATAGCATCAGTTTCCACTGTAACATTGGGTTAGTGTAAGTGGACAACCACTGGTACTAAGTCTAATCATCCACCCCCTCCACTGCCGATGCTAAGTAGCAACAGTGTGATCTACAAGATGCACTGCAGTAATTCATCAAAGATCCTTAGACAGCATCTTCCAAACAACTTGACCACTTCCACCTAGAAGGACAAGGGCAGAAGATACATGGGAGCACCACTATCTGCAAGTTCCCCTCCTAGCCACACACTATCCTGACTGGGAAGGATAGCTGTCATCCCTTCACTGTCAAAATTGGGATCAAAATCCCAGAATTCCCTCCTTAATGGCATTGTGGGTTTACCTACAGCATATGGACTGCAGCGGTTCAAGAGGGCAGCTCACCACTACCTTCACAAGGGCAACAAGAGAAAGGTGATAAATGCTGGCCAGCCAGCGAATCCCATGTCCTTCAAGTAAATGAAAAAAAAACTTGTGTTGGCTCATCTCTTGCATAATCATTACCTCCAAAGAAAAATGCTGTGAAATTTGGAAATGCTCTGCAGGTCTGTAGAATGGAAAACAGGGTTAACGTATCAGGTTGATGCCTGCTCAGTATTGCATTTTCCTTACTGATGGCTTTGACAAAATGTAGTCAACCTGAAATATTGACTCTCTGTCTCTATGCACAGATGTTTCCTGACCTTTGGAACATTCCTTGCATTTTCTGGTTTTCTTTTGCCACCTGTCCATGCTGGTGGACCCCACAGAGTCCACCATCTCCCTGGTGTCATATACATTTGTTTACATTATTGTTAGCTCATGTTCAGATGGACACTGCAACTAGGATTTCACCACATTCACACTGGGGTAAACTTTCATCAACAATCAGAACATGTCTGGTCCCTGCAATGATGAACAGAGTGCTGAAATACCGACTGGGCTATCAATACAACCCGAGGTGACAGCTAATCCACGTTCCAGCCACAGTCTGAATTACATAAACAACTTCTATACGCATGGCACCCTGAAGTTGTAAAACATCCCATGGTGCTTCATGGGAGCATTACCAAATAAAATAATTTGGAGATGCCGGTGTTGGACTGGGATGTACAAATCAGATCTCAGTGTATAAATAATCTGACTTTTTCAAGTTAGCATGCAGTGGAGGCTTTATTCAAGTCCAGGTGCTTTGTGATGTTCAGCGTAGCTAGATGTTGTAACTTTGCCAGGTCCATTAAGTAAAACGCGCACCACAGGTATCCGAGTAAAAACTGAGGCCAGGGTGGAGGGGAGGTTTGGTTTAAACAAAAACCTTGAAATAATTTAAGATACAATTAAATGCCTCATTATCAAACTCTTGGGGCTTAGCAATGACCAGAAACTGAACTGGGCAAATGGAGTTATATAAATGCAGCTTCATTCTCTCTTTCTTTGCCGAACCATGCTGTTTTCATCACACCCATTTGTTGTTCATTGTGAACCTCATTGTGGAACAGAGTATGACTGAGCATGCACTGACCTTCACCTCCTCCCACATATCCTTCTCTTCTTGGAGCACTCGACTTGTATGGAGTGGAGTCTGAGGAACCACCATCGATTGCTGGAAGCAAATAAAAATGAGTATTTGAATGATTTGGTCTTCCCATAAGTTGATCTGTAACAGATCTGTTGTTGTTTTTTGGGCAACGCCTCAGATTTTGGCACTAAATCAGTAAGGGTGCCATGATCTGCCTTGACTGGGAAGCAGGAACATCATACTCAGAACTCTGAGTCTTGGTTATTGTTTTGAAGTACTCGTATGATATGTGGTGGATACAGGATTGGGCTCGGTCCTGATGCTTCACGCTCACACCCTTTCCTGGTCTACTCACAAGGTCGCCCAGGTTAGATGGTAGAAAACAATGGAGGGTAAGTAGAAAATGGGAGTGGAGACAATAGTTGGAGCTGCCGTGACCTTATTTAATTTTGCAGAAGGCTAGGAAGGCCAAATAGCCTACTCTTCCTCCCAAGTCTATTCCTATGAGGTTTCCACAGTTAATATTTTACACATGTGCCTCCCTGCTGCAGTATGTTACAATCTGTTCCGCTTTGGTGAATCCATGATTAAGGGAGTTAGTGCGTTGAATGACTGAGTTGCCGTAGCCAGTGATGCTGGAGTGGGCTCAGTTACTGCACCAAGTATAGTACATGAAGTAGTATCCTTCTCAACATCTCTTGTTGCCTGTAGATTAGATTACTTACAGGGTGGAAACAGGCACTTCAGCCCAACAAGTCCACACCGACCCTCCGAAGAGCAACCCACCCAGACCCATTCCCCTACATTTACCCCTTCACCTAACACTATGGGCAATTTGCACATTTGAAGTACCCAGAGGAAATCCATGCAGACACGGGGAGAATGTGCAAACTACACACAGACAGTTGCCTGAGACGGGAATTGAACCCAGGTCTCTGGTACTGTGAGGCAGCAGTGCTAACCACTGTGCCACCCACAGAAAAGTGACATTCTCAATGTGAACCTTAACAATTAGATTACTTACAGTGTGGAAACAGACCCTTCGGCCCAACAAGTCCATACTGACCCTCCGAAGAGGGACCCACCTCCCCACATTTACCCCTTCACCTAACACTACAAGCAATTTAGCATGGCCAATTCACCGAACCTGCACATCATTGGACTGTGGGAGGAAACCGGAGCACCCGGAGAAAACCCACACAGACATGGGGAGAATGTGCAAACTCCACACAGACAGTTGCCTAAGGTGGGAATTGAACTCGGGTCTCTGGCGCTGTGAGACAGCAGTGCTAACCACTGTGCTGCCGTGCCGCCCCTGTAGTGTGGGGACTCCCTGGTTAAACCACTACCAATCATCTCTCTCCAATGACAGAGCAGCGTAGGGTCTCATAAGACTATGGCAACTACTCCTTTACCATGCTTTATTGTAAATAACAGTCATACTTTGAGTCATTCACAATGTTGCTAGTACCTGTACCGTATACACTCTGGTATTTTGCCACCTTCTTCACTAATGCATACACACATGTAGACAGACACACATTCACAGTCACAGAGACATACCCATACACAGACTTTTGAGGTCTGACTGCTGTATTACTTTCAGACATCAGTATAAGTGCAGCATTGAAACAAGCTTCAGTTGCACTTTTGTGTCGAGAAACAAATACAAGGCATAGTTTGATGAGACCTACGTTAATCCAAGGATGGTTCATAAACTCAGTGATCGTCATTCGCTCGGTGGGATCGGTCTTCAGCACTTGCCGGATCAGATCTTTCGCTGCAGACACAGAAAACGTTAATACTTACAAGAACCAAATTGTCAACAATGTACCAGTCCCACATAGAGAGGAACATCACCATTTCAAAATTCCAGTTACTGAATAGATGCCCAAGTAGCAGCATCAATATTTAAGAATGCTTATAGACTTCAGTGAAAGTCCCACCTCACATTTATACATACAATTCTCAGTGTTAGGCTCTGGATAGTTACTAGATTGGTAATCCAGAATCCTAGACAAACAATCCAGAGAACAGCAGTTCAAATCCCACCGTACCAGCTTGAGAATCTGGATTTGACTTTTATAAACTTATTAATGAGAAGAATAACTGGAATCAATAGAAGTGTTTATGAAGCTGCCAGATTGCCTTCGGAATCCAATGAGATGACGGATGTCCTTCAGCCTTTTACTGAATTTGGCCAGCATTATGTAGCAATATGGTTCCTCTGAAAGTGGTTTAGCAATTTACTGAGGTGTATCATATTCCTACCAGTCATTCAGGACCTCACTAGCAATGTCCACATCCTAAAATTGTCTACTGAAAAGGAAAGGGAACTCTCCAAGTTCAAAGGCTATGGCAGCCCAGTGCAATTGAATTGTTTTAACATTGGGAGGAAATTTATTATCAAGGTTATGTAACTGATTGCTTTAGAATCTGCAACTGTGCTGCATGATGAGTAGAAACTGCGTTTGGTCAGATTGCTCACAAACTACAGCATCCTAACCACAACCACAGAGTGAATGTTGTTTAGTACAAAACAGAGCTGACTTATACCAAATCTGCTTAACCATTATTCTCATTGCTTAATGCTTATTTTTATCAAGACAGGAATGATATCATGGTTAAAAATGGAGACTAACACATTGGTGCTGCCCTTACAGTCTCTCCCTCTCTCTCTGCCTCTCTCACATTCATGCGCACACATTCTTCTCTCCTGTAACTTTGTGCAGGACAATTGGTGTGCTCTGATCAAACACAGAGCCATGACTTGTGCTGCTATTAAACAAGACAATCACGTATCATTGCACCTACTGAGATCTACCAAGAATCACCTAACTTGGCTAACATGTACTTTGTTTGAAATCGGAAGCAGATTTTCAAAAAACTGGTAATTATTTCAAAACCAGTAAAGTTCATTTAGTGTTATATTGCACTCAGTGCTCCCTCTACAGTCTCTCATCAAATACTCCCAAGTCAGGCACTAAATGGGTTAACTGAACAGTAGAGCTCCTTCTACACTGTCATATCAAACACATTTAGGGTAGATACAAATTAGGAGCAGTGTAGCAATCTTTGTATTGAGACGCATAGAGCTTTACTCTGCAATAAGCACACACATGGAATTAACTTGTATTTGGACTTCACCTCATCTTGCATATCCTGTGAATCCTACAGAAACCAATCTCAATAGGTCTCTAATTAGTAATTAGTGACAGACCCTTTATTGTACAGACCCTGCTGCATTACTTTAGTTGGTCATATTTCACTTACTACTGAATAGAAACATGATCCATTAAGTTGATTCTTGATCACTGGCAATAAATTATTAATTTGATAACTTTGACAACAAATTTGCTAAATATTACCAATACGCAAAAGCATAATCGAACCTACCAAATGGAACATTTGCTGAGCATTAGAGTCAAAATCTGCTGCTGTGACCTGACTCAGGACCTTCAGGTCTATAGCAACATGAAACAATGAGCTTCCAAATTCACTTACCCTCCTCGGAGACTTCAGACCACTCTGGGTTTGGAAACT
Organism: Hemiscyllium ocellatum; assembly: GCF_020745735.1. Lineage (NCBI taxonomy): Eukaryota > Metazoa > Chordata > Chondrichthyes > Orectolobiformes > Hemiscylliidae > Hemiscyllium > Hemiscyllium ocellatum. The sequence continues at coordinate 66,762,140 of NC_083414.1, forward strand.
CATACTGTCCCATTCGAATCCTCTTCTTCATTCCAGGAGAGATGGCCAGGCCATGGTTGGAGTAGAATGGAGGATACCCACACAGCCTGTGGGCACAGGGATGATGTTCAGCTGTGCTCTTTGCTAGCCATGTGCAGAGGTAAAATCTCAGTAACTCCCCATTCCCTCTCAAGGATCTTACTATTGCTGGTATTTTCTCTGTCAATTATCAGTTCAATTCACCCATATTTTATTAAAAGTGAACAGATAAAACAGACCACCAACAGTCTAGTTGACAGAAATCTTAGTCAATTCAAGCATTTTTCATCTTCACACATATTCCAGAAGTCAAAAACAGGATTTAGAAGTGGAAGGGTTCAGGTGTAAAGGGAGTTGGGGTGTCAACATTGGATCACAATGGTTCCTCCAGTCAGTCCTTACTACTGATCCAATGTGGCATGAGGTGCCTCATCGCAGGCAATGGATAGTAACTTTGAGCCTCTGATCTATAGAAAACTGAAGGATATATTTACCAAATGAATTATTGATTTGCTTGAACTGCAATATCAGCCTGAAACTCCCCACAATGGCTCAGCATTAAAGATCCTGGATGTGTTTTATCTCCTCAAAAAAAATTATGCATAACCTGATTAATACCAACTTGATATGAAACGAGAATACCTCAAGAAAATTCCCTTAATTATTCACTCTGTTGTTTAGTTATCTTGACCAAAATCCCAAATGGTTCACAAAAATAGCCCTAACCCATATATAGCACCTGAGAATGCAAGTTCCTTGAGAGTACACCTGTTCTGAATGGGTTTAAAGTTACAGGCAAGAATTTCAGGTGAAGCAAGACTTTGTATCAGTTAATTTTTTCTAATATAAAAATAGCAATCTTAAAAAATTCTGCCTTATGAGATTCACACTTCATTCAATATGTCTGAATATATTTTAAATGGGGTTAGATTCATTCATATTCAAAAAGAGAATGCTTTTACCATTGCATTCTATGTAGCATGCTGTTCTTAAAGTACTCTAGTCATTTTAATAGCTTAAACTTCAATTTGATAAAGAGTAAGATGGTGTATATTCCATACTTTGCTCAGGCCCTTATCACTTACACTGATATTTCTCCTTTTAATATTTGCCAGTCTAATACAGGTGCAAGTTTCTGTTGGTGAAATTAGCATAGAAACTATCACAAATTTCAACAGAACATTTTGGATTACGGGATTGTCCTGATTAAAGTTTGCTACTTAGCAAATGAACTGTCTGCCACATTGCATTGATATAACAAGTGGCCATAGATTCATAGAGAATAGTGGAGGAGATTACAGAGGGGAAGTTACAGAGGAGCAATGGAGATGAATGAAGAAGCTACTTACAGAATGTACATGATCACTCCCAGGGACCACATATCACACGACTTGTCATATTTCTCAGGACCCAGAACCTCTGGAGCTATGGTGAACATGTGAATGTATGAGCAACAATTCAGGGCAACAGCAATCAAACAGATTAGAAAATAAAACAATATTCCTAGAGGCTGTCAGTTCTTGACCTTATTATGCCCTGGTTCAAACATGAACAAGAGAACAGAATTCCAGAGGCAAGGTGAGAGAGACTATCCCTGACATTAAGGCTGCATTTGACCTAGCATGGCATCAAGGCTCGCTTGCAAAACCGTGGTCAACAGGAATCAGGGGAAAGTTCTCCAATGGTTGGAATCATACGCAGTACAAAAGGAAAACGGATAATGGCAGTTGGAGGTCAATCATCTCAATGCCAGGACATCAGTGCAGGAGTTACTCGGGGTAGTATACTAGGCCCATCTTCAGCTGCTTCATCATTGACCTGACTTTATGAAAGGAAGAAAGAAATGGGAATGTTTGCTAATGATTGCACAATATGCAGCACCATTCACAACTCTTCAGACACTGAAGCAGGATAAAGCGAGGGCTGCAGATGCTGGAGATCAGAGCTGAAAAATGTGTTGCTGGAAAAGCGCAGCAGGTCAGACAGCATCCAAGCACTTTTCCAGCAACACATTTTTCAGATACCAAAACAGCCTGCTTCCATTTGCAGCAAGACCTATTAATTTACCAGGCTTGGACTGATTAGTAGTAAATAGTATTCAGACCAAACAAGTGATGGACAATCACCATCTCCAACAAGAGGGAATCTAACAACAGCTCTTGAAATTCAATGGAATTCCTATTGATGAATCCAACATTTTCAACATCTTGTGGGATAGCATTGATTTGAAAATGAACCAGAGTAGAAGATATACGTGACTGTAAGAGGTGGACAGACGGTGGGATTCTGTGGCAAATAACTTCCTTCCTATATCCCAAATGCCTGTGAACCATCTACAAGGCTGTGATGTCTAGAAGATCTAGAAGAACATGGGCAGGTGTGTGGATACACCTCCACCTACAAGTTCTTCTCCAAGTCACAAACTGTCCCAATTTGACATTATATTACCAATCCTTCCTGTCACTAGGTGAAAATCCTGGAACTCTCCTCTTAATAGCACCGGGGATGTTCCTCCATCCAAAGCACACCAATGGTTCAAGACGACAGCTCACACCAATTTCTGCAGGATAATTAGGGATCTGCAATAAATGCTGGCTTAGTCAAAGCTCAAAACCCATGCCTGAATATAAAGAAAATCATTAAGGGGAACGGATATATCATTATGCTGTTCCCTCAAAGGTTGTCCAAGAATTAAGATAGAAGCCACATTCAACATATAAATGAAACAAAAATAGAAGCAGACCAGTGGTGTTTCATGGAGATCCGTGCTGGGACCACTGTTGTCTGTGATATACGTAAGTGATCTGGAGGATTGATTAGCAAGTTTGCAGATGACACTAAGATTGGTGGAGTAGCAGATAGTGAAGGAGACTGTCAGAGAATACAGGAGAATATAGATAGATTGGAGAAATGGCAGATGGAGTTCAAAGAGATTTGGGTGTTCGGGTCCATTGTTCCAGAAGGTGACAACGCAGGTTAGTTGAGTGGACAAGGCGGCAAACGGCACGCTTTCCTTTATCAGAAGGGATATTGAGTACAAGAGTCGACAAGCCGTGTTACAGTTGTATAGGACTTTGGTTCAGTCACATGTGGAATATTGTGTGCGGTTCTGGTCGCCACATTACCGAAAGGATATGGTTGCTTTGGAGAGGATGCAGAGGAGGTTCACCAGAATGTTGCCTGGTCTGGATGGCGCTAGCTCTGAAGAAAAGTTGAGTAGATTAGGATTATTTTCATTAAAAACAGAGGTTGCGGGGGGGGGGGGGGGGGGGGCGGAGAGAGACATGATTAAGGTCTACAAAATCATGACAGGTATAGACAGGATGGATAGCAAGAAGCTTTTTCCTAGAGCGTGCAACTCAATTACTAGGGGCCATGAGTTTAAAGTGAGAGGGGAAAAGTTTAAGGGAGATATGCGTGGAAAGTTCTTTATGCAGAGGGTGATGGATACCTGGAACATGTTGCCAGCAGAGGTGGTAGAGGCGGGAACGTCATTTAACATGTACCTAGACAGGTACATGAATGGGAAGGGAGCAGAGGGATACAGATCCTTGGAAAATAGGCGGCAGGTTTAGATAAAGGATCCAGATCAGCACAGGCTTGGAGGACTGAAGGGTCTGTTCGTGTGCTGTAAATTTTTTTGTTCTTAGTTTTGCTAATGCCCTGCATTATCAAAGCATAACATCCTGACTTTATGGTCAATTCCCTTCATAATCAAAGGATAGCAACCCACCAATTTTTATCATTCATACACTAGCATGCCTAAATCCCTTTGTAGCTTGGCATTCTCATTTAGGTAATATTCTTCCTGCCAAGTAAACATTTTTCCATATTATAATCCATTTGCCAGAACTTTGTCCATTGTCTCAACCTATTTTCATTTACAACTTCCTTTTGTCTTCTGCACAACATACATCTGTATTGATCTTGGTCTTGTCTGTAAATTTAACTACCATGCCTTTACTCCCCTCACATAAGTCATTCATATATATCATAAAATGTTGAGGCTGCAGCACAGACCCCACCATCCATCACATCCTGGCAAACACATCAAAGACTCATTCATGTGCACACTCTGGATAGCTGTCAGAAAACAATCTGCTTTCCCAAGGAAAATGTTACCCCCTATACTATGAACTTTTATTTTCCGCAATAGCTTTTGTGGCACTTTATCAAATGCCTTCTGGAAATCCAAGATTAGTATATCTCTATCAGCTCCTTTTTGTTTTAACTACATCAATGTTACTCCTTTAAAGAATTCCAATAAGTTAATTAAACACGATCGCCCTTTGACAAAGCCTTGCCAATTCTTCCCAATTGTTTTGAACTTTAAGTACGTAGCTATAACCTTTTTAATGATCACTTGTAACAGACATAATATGCTAATTAGCCTATAGGTTTGTGTTTTCTGCCTTCCTTCTTTTGTCAACATCCATTACTTTCCAAACCAGTTGAACCTCCCCTGAATCTTGGGAAGTTTGGAAGAATGACACAATAGCCATCTACAGCTTCATTCAGCCACCTCTTTTAAGACCCTGGTATGAAGTCCATCTGGATCCAAATATTTGCAAAACCCACTTGTTTCGTACTGCATTCTTTGATATTGTTATTTCACAAAGTTCCTCTCTCCCTTCCAGCTCCTGATTTCCAGCTATTACAGAGATGTTTTTTATATTCTCTACAGTGAAGACAGAAGAAAAGTATTTGTTCATTTTGTCTGCTATTTCCTTATTGGCTACAATTTTTTTTCATTTATACTCTCTAGAGGACGGACATTCAGCTTACTTACCCTTTTCCTAAATACCTATAGAAAGTCTTGCTATCCACTTTTATATTCCCAGCTAACTTCCTCTCAAACACTAATTTCTTCCTCCTGATTAACATTTCAGTCATTTTCTGCCATTTTTAAATAATCTGATCAAATAATCTCTGGTTTCCTTCCACATTCCAAAGATGTGCAGGTTAGGAAATTTTGGAAGAATAACAAAAATCATCTACAGCCTCATTCAAGACCTCTTTTAAGACCCTGGGATGAAGTCTATCTGGGTCATGCAGAATTGCTCATAGTATTCAAGGACGTGTAGGTTAGGTCCATTAGTCAGGAGAAATATAGAGTAGAGTAATGGGATGGGGGTGTGGGTCTGGGTAGGATGCTCTTCAGAGGGTCAGTGTGGACTTATTGGACCAAATGGCCTGTTTCCACACTGTGGGGATTTTGTGATAAATCTATGATAAATCTGACAGGCCACTGAGCTTTGTACAGTTAACTGTTTTTCCTCAAGTTCTCGAATTCCTTTAATTAACCGCAGATAGAGAAAGTACATATTCAGAAATATCCCCTTAAACGTGTGTCACTGTGTCTCTATTGATCTATCCCTTAGACTAACAGAGTGCCTTTATTATTAATTAATCTTGGCACATTACACAATGCCAAGTGTAATATAACCTCTCTCTGGTCCGATCCGAAATAAATGCTCCAAGCAATGACATCAAAATCATTCCATGAACTCCTCATCCAGGCTACTGCTGCCAATCTGACTTATATGCAGATTAAAGTCAACCGTGTTATTGCTGTTCCTTTATCATAAGCACTCATACATGGTTAGATATTGTAGCAAAGTGAAAATATAATACTTTATGGAATGCTATATCAAGATGTTGCATTGTGCACCATTATAATTATAGGATGAATTATATAAACATTGTATGGTGTTACGGCAAAATCCCTTGAGACTGACTGGGACATTAATAGATAGGATTGTTGAGAAGTTGACCTTTTGCAGTATATCCAAAGCAGTTAAACATCCTGGGGAGGATCAAATATCAGCCAATCAAATATGATCTTTGGTCCAACTCAGCAATGTGCTTGGTCCCACATGGTTTTTTTCCCTTACCACTGGGAGGTTGTTAAAAGAGATGATATGTTCGCACTGAGAGAAGCCAAGTCCTCATCTGAAAGACAGGTCAGATTTGTGTCTGCAAGAACTGAGACAATTTAGGGCATTTTTGGACAAACGCCAGGTTTAGTTACAACACTAGGTGATCCGTTTGACTGAGAAAGGACTGGACCACAATGTGAACTGTACTCAGAAAACAGTAAACTATCGTTCTCTCCCCCCGGTTTGGTATGGTCATTAAACATACCAAGAACAAAGAACAAAAAAACGACAGCTGATGGGAATCAGAAACAAAAATAAATTGCTGGAAAAACCTGGCAGGTCTGGCAACATCTGTGGAGACAAAGTAGAGTTAGCATTCCACGTTGTCTGCACAGATGCTACCAGACCTGGCAGGTTTTTTCCAGCAATTTCTGTTTTTGTTGTTGTGAATGACATCAAACAGCTGGAAACAAATGCTTGAAAAACTGGTTAAAAGAGGAACTGAAAAGAAACTAGTTTTTCAGCAGTCACTCACTAATCCAATACTTGATGAAACCAAGATTAGATTAGTTTAGATTCCCTAGAGTGTAGAAACAGGCCCTTTGGCCCAACAAGTCCACACCGACCCACCGAAGCGTAACCCACCCAGACCCATTCCCCTAAATTTACCCCTTCACCTAACACTACGGGCAATTTAGCATGGCCAATTCACCTAACCTGCACATTTTTGGAAAATGGGAGGAAACCGGAGCATCCGGAGGAAACCCACGCAGACACGGGGAGAATGTGCAAACTCCACACAGAGTCACCTGAAGTGGGAACTGATCCCAGGTCTCTGGCACTGTGAGGCAGCAATGCTAACCACTGTGCCACCATGCCACCCATAGTTTTAAATCCAGAGCAAGAAAGAATTTGCATCTGTATCATGAATTTTGTGATCTTGGAATTAGCTTTATTGTCACATTTTGTCAAATGAGAACAGTGAAATGTTTCCAAGTTACCACTCACGTCACCATCTTAGGTACAAAAGTATCAAGGTACAGATCCTTAAACAAATTCTTAGGGTAAGAAAATTAGAAAAATAAAGAACTACTTGGTCCAGCATTACAGATCATAGGGCTAAATTAGAAAAAGAAATAAATAAAAGATTCAGAATAACAATCTTTTCAACTCAGTCTGTATTGGCACCTAGCCTGTACCACACTGAGCTTTACCTCAAGGCTAGGACCTCTGGAATCACCCCGACGCTGGGCCCATGCTGAGGCCATGCCAGGCCAAAACACCTCACAGCCACAAACACACATTTGACTTATTATTTTTGTACTGTATGGAAAAGCTTTATCATGCTGTACACATGTCTTAAATGACATTTCGTTCACCAGTCCTATGCAAATGGGATTCTTACTGACCTACAACCTCTGCTGGCATCAATACAGACATGACTTCCAGAATCACAACCTAAGCAATTGCGATGCCATGGACATCTGGACCACAAAGTTGGCTAGGTGAAAATGTTCTTTCCCATTGCAGCAGATACCTTGTGCAGAATCAGAGCTCGGCTTGAAGCACTATAGCCTATGTAGAGGTATTCCTACAGTGTTGCTCAGAAGGGAGTTTTAATTTAACCCTGTGCAACACTGATTTTGAAGACTGGAGGTCTTGCCCCTTGAGCTCAAGGAGTCTCAAAAACTCAGTAGTTGATGACCAAATGCTATTGCTCACTGGTTGTCTTGTTTCTGGTTAGTTACAGTAATTTTTTGACAGATATGCACAAAAGGAAACAAGAGAAGAATGCTCTTGATACTGACCAACATAATATGGCGTGTAGCACGGTGTTGCTAGAGAGTTGTGAAGTGTTGTTTCTTTAGCAAATCCAAAATCTGTGAGCTTGAGGATCGCATTCACATCTTTCGACGTATACAACAGATTTTCTGGCTGTAAAATTCAAACAAAAGTTAAAGCTTTCAAGGAGATTTCTTGTTTGAAGAAAAGAACAAATCAAATAGCAGAATTTGGCAACGACATTAAACATATACATGTACAAGCAAAGGGGGGGGCGGGTGGTGGGAGTGATGCCCCAGGGATAAGCCATGGGGTACAGGTCTTTGGCACAGAGTCTGGTCCTGTTGCTCAGAAGGGAAGTGGAGAGAGGAGCAGAATGTTAGTCATTGGGGGCATCATAGTTAAGTGGACAGATAGGAGTGTCTGTGGGAATGAGAGAAACTCACTGTGGGCGTGTTGCCTCCCAGATGCCAAGGTTCTGATGTCTCGGATCATGTTTTTGGGATTCTTGAGGGGGAGGGGAAGCAGCCCCAAGTCATGGTCCACATTGAGACTAACGACTTTGGTAGAAAAAGGGATGGGAATTTAAGGCAGCAATTCAGGGAGCTAGGGTAGAAGCTGAGAGCTAGAACAAACAGTGGTTATCTGTGGTTTTGCCTGACATTTGCTGGTGAGGCGAGGAATAGGGAGAGAGAGAGGAGTTGACACATGACTAAAGGGATGGTGCAGGAGGGGCGGTTTCAGATACCTGGATAAGTGGGGCTCATTCTGGGGTAGGTGGAACCTCTACAAACAGGATGGTCTACACCTGAACCAAAGGGGTACCAATATCCTGGGGTGGAAATTTGCTAATGCTCTTCGGTTGGGTTTAAACTAATTCAGCAGGGGGATGGTAACCTAAATTGTAATTCCAGCATCCAGAAGGTTGAGAGTAGTGAGGTCAGAAATATGATTCCAAGGTTGCAAGAATTCACCAGCAAGCAGGAAAGTGGTTTGAAGTGTGTCTACTTCAACGCCAGGAGCATCCACAATAAGGTGGGTGAACTTACAGCATGGATTGTACCTGGAACTGCAGTGTTGTGGCCTTTTCGGAGACATGGGTAGAGCAGGGACAGGAATGGTTGTTGCAGGTTCCAGGATTTAGATATTTCAGTAAGAACCAAGAAAATGATAAGAGAGGGGGAGGTGTGGCATTGTTAGTCAAGGATAGTATTATGGTGGCAGAAAGGACAGTTGAGTACTCGTCTCCTGAGATAGTATGGGCTGAGGTTAGAAACAGGAAAGGTGAGGTCACGTTGTTCGAAGTTTTCTATAGGCCTCCAAATAGTTCCAGAGATGTAGAGGAAAAGATAGCAAAGATGCTTCTGGATAGGAGTGAGAGTAACAGGGGTAGTTGTTATGGGGCACTTTAACTTTCCAAATATTGACTGGAAATACTACAGCTTGAGTATTTTAAATGAGTCAGTCTTTGTCCAATGTGTGCAGGATGGTTTCCTGACAGTATGTAGACAGGCCAACAAGGGACAAGGCCACATTGGATTTGATACAGGGTAATGAATCTGGCCAGGTGTTAGATTTGGAGGTAGGTGAGCACTTTGGTGATAGTGACCACAATGTACCATTTAATGATGGAAAGGGATAAGTATATATCGCAGGGCAAGAGTTATAGCTGGGGCAAAGGCAATTATGATGCAATTAGGCAAGATTTAGGATGCATAGGATGGGAAGGAAACTGCATGGGATGGGCACAATTGAAATGTGGAGCTACTGTGTGTCTTGGTAAGTATGTACCTGCCAGGTAAGGAGGAAGTGGTCAAGCGAGGGAGGCATGGTTTGAATCTCTTGTCAAGATGAAGGAGGCGTCTTATGTTAGGATGAGAATTGAACGCTCAGTTAGGGTGCTTGAGAGTTACAAGCTAGACAGGAAAGATCTAAAGAGAGAGAACTATGAAAAGCCAGGAGGGGACAGAGAAGTTGTTGGCAGATAGGATCAGGGAAAACTTAAAGTTTTCTATAGGTATATCAGGAATAAAAGAATGAATAGAGTAAGATTAGGACCAAAGACAGTAGTGGGAAGTTGTGCGTGGAGTCAGAGGAGATAGGAGAAACGATAAATGAATATTTTTCATTTGTATTTACTCTGGAAAAAGACAATGTTGTCAAGGCGATACAGACTACTAGACCAGATGGGATTGAGGTTCACAAGGAGGTGGTGTTAACAATTCTGAAACGTGTGAAAATAGATAAGTCCCTTGGACCAGATGGGATTTATCCTAGGATTCTCTGGGAAGCCAGAGAGGAGATTGCAGAGCCTTTGGCTTTGATCTTTGTCGTCATTGTCTACAGGAATAGTGTCAGAAAACTGGAGATAGCAAAAACATTCCCTTGTTAAAGAAGGGGAGTAGAGACAACCCTGGAAATTATAGACCGATGAGCCTTACACTTTGGTTGTAGGTAAAGTATTGGAAAAGGTTATAAGAGATAGGATTTATAATCATCTAGAAAGGAATAGGTTGATTAGGGATAGCCAACACGGTTTTGTGAAGGGTAGGTCATGCCTCACAAACCTTACTGAGTTCTTTGAAAAGGTGACCAAACAGTTGTATGAGAGTAAAGTGGTTGACGTGGTATATTTGGATTTCAGTAAGGCGTTTGATAAGTTTCCCCACGGTAGGCTATTGCACAAAATATGGAGGCATGGGATTGAGGGTGATTTAGCAGTTTGGATCAGAAACTGGCTAGCTGAAAAAGGGTGCTGGTTGACAGGAAATGTTCATCCTGGAGTTCAGTTGCTAGTGGTATACCGCAAGGATCTGTTTTAGGTCCACTGCTCTTTGTCATTTTTATAAATGACCTAAATGAGGGCATAGAAAGATGGGTTATTAAATTTGCTGATGACACGAAAGTCGGTAAAGTTGTGGATAGGGCCGAAGGAGGTTGTAAGTTACAGAGGGACATAGATAAGCTGCAGAGCTGGGCTGGGAGGTGGCAAATAGAGTTTAATGTGGAAAAGTGAGAGAGATGATTCACTTTGGAAGGAGCAACAGGAATAAAGAGTACTGGGTTAACGGTAAGATTCTTGGCAGTGTAGACAAGCAGAGAGATTTCTGTATTCATGTACATAGATCTCTGAAAGTTGCCACTCAGGCTGATAGGGTTGTTAAGGAGGCATATGATGTGTTTGCTTTTATTGGTTGAAGGATTAAGTTTTGGAGCCACGAGGTCATGCTGCAGCTGTAGAAAACTCTGGTGCGGCCACACTTGGAGCATTGCATACAGTTCCGGTCACTACATTATAGGAAGGATGTGGAAACTTTAGAAAGGGTTCAGAGGAGATTTACTAGAATGTCACCCGGTATGGAAGGAACATCTAATGAGGAAAGGCTGAGGGATTTGAGGATGTTTTTATTAGAAAGGAGGAGATTGAGACGTGACTTAATTGAGACATACAAGATAATCAGACGGTTAGATGGGGAGGACAGTGATAGCTGTTTTCCTCAGATGGTGATGGCTAGCACAAGGGGACAAAGCTTTAAATTGAGGGGTGATAGATATACGCCAGATGTCAGAGGTAGGTTCTTTACTCAGTCGATCTCCAGGTTTGCAACAGTAGTCGACTCACCAACTTTAAGGTCATTTAAATGGTCATTGGATAAACATATGGATGAAAATGGAATAGCATAGAACAGATGGGCTACAGATTGGTTCCACAGGTTGGTGTAACATCGAGGCCTGAAGGGCCTGTACTGCGCTGTAATGTTCTATGTTCTAAGCATCATTCTGCATATAGCTATCAATAACCACAAAACCAGACTGCCAGTTTTGGTGTTGATCGAGGGGAGAGTGATACTGAAGCAGTAGAACAACTCCTCGATCTTTTTTGAACATCATTAACATCCACTAGATCAGGCAGATGTGGGCTCATTTTAATATCTGGCCTGTACAACTTTCACATCCTTCAAAACTATTTTGTGTAATACTGAAGTAGGGCTACATGTCTTGGAAAATAAGATTTATGTCTTATCAATGGGATTATTCAGAGAACTGAACCACCATGATAACTCAGGTTTAAAAGGAGATAGTGGCATAGTAGTAATGTCACTGAACTAGTTTCCCAAAACTCTATGTTAACATTCCAGGAACTTGAGCTTGTATCCCATCAGTCCAGATGGTGAAAGTTGAATTCAATAAAAGTCTGGGTTCAAAAGGTTGAACTAATGGTGACCATGTCATCGCTGTTGGTTGTCCTAAAAACCCATCTGGTTCAATACTGTATTTTCTGAAAAGAAGTCTACTGTCCTCAAAAGCAGAAAGGATGAGCATGCAAAAGGATATAGGTTGGTCAAATGGACAACCATTTGGCAGCTGGAGTATGACATGGGTAAATTGAACTGGTCTACTTAAGCTTAAAGAGTATAAAAGCAATATACTACTTAAAATTGAACAAATTGAATTTGATAGTATAGTGTGATCATAATTCACAAACTTAGGAATCAGTTATTAGAAGCAATTAGGAAAGCATATGGAACGTTTTGGATGTAAGTTTGCTCACTGATGTTGAAGGTTCATTTTCAGAAGATTAGTCACCATACTCGCTATCATCAGTTAGCCTCCAGTGACGTACTAGTGTTGTGATCTATTTATGTGTTTAGGTTTCCTTGGGTTGGCGATTTCATTTGCTGCTCTTTTTCTCAGGTGTGGTTAAGAGGCTCCATATCAGAGCTCTGAGCAGAGGCAGTAATGCAGAGACTTGAACAAACTATTCTGCCAAACATCGAACCCAAACATTAGGATGATATTTTTGTCATCACTAAATGAAACAAATTAGAGAAAACCTTCAAGACTATCATTACTGGCATAAAATTCACTAAAGAGGAGGAAAACAACAACAAACTGCCATTCCTTGATGTCATTCCTAGAGTGAACAGCCAATGGAGAACTTCAAACCTGTGTTCACAGGGCAACACCACATACGGACTAAATACTTAACAACAGAAGCAATCATCCCAACACCCACAAATGAAGCTGCATTAGAACATTATTTCAAATGAGCCAACACACTGCAGCACAGAGGACTATGAAGAACAGAGGAAAATCACCTAGACAGTGTATTCAAAAAGAACGTGTACCAAATGAATACAGCCAGATGATTTCTCAGCAACAAACCCAAACAAGCAGACAAAACACTCTCCAGAAACCCTTGCCACACTCCCCGACATCAGAGACATCTCAGAAATGACTGCCAGACTACTCTGACCTCTTGGCATCATGGTAGCCCACAAACTCACCAACACATTAAAACAGCAGCTAATGAACTTGAAAGACCCTATACAGACAAGCAAAACTAATGTCATTTACAAAATACCTTGCAAGAACTGTAACAAACACTACATTGGACAAACAGGCAGAAAACTAACCACCAGGATACCCGAACACCAACTAGCCACAGAAAGAAATGACCCGTTCTCACTAGTATTCTGACATACAGATGAGGAAGGACACCACTTCGACTTGAACAACACATCCATCTAAGGACAAGCCAAACAAAGACATGCACGAGAATTCCTAGAAGCATGACATTCCAACTGGAACTCTATCAACAAACACATCGACCTTGACCCCATTTACCACCCTGGAAGAGAAAGAACAGCAAATGACATCACCAACCCAAGGAAACCTAAACACATAAATAGGAAGCATATCACTAATACCAGTGCGGGTACTGTGATGAAACTTCTGAAAACAAACCTTCCAGTTCAGCGAGCAAACCTACATCCAGAACCTCAACCTGAGCTACAAATCTTCTCAAAACTGGCTAATATGGAACGTTTGTTGTTTATTGTAAGGAGAATTGAATATGAAAAGTAAAGAAGTTAGATTGCAGCTTTTATGAGCATTGGTAAGAGCCATGTATAGAGTTTAGGTCTCCTTACTTGGGAAAATTTGAAAAATCGCTTCAGAAGTGATTCAAAGAAGATTCACTCAATTCATTCCTGGGATGAAGGACTTAACTTATGGAGAATGGGTAGAAGTCAAAGCTGTTAAACCTTTCAGCTTTAGAAGAATGAAAGGTGATCTTCCTGAAACAAAGATCTATTGGAGGGTGGATACCAGGAGAACATTTCCTCTTATGCAGAGACTAAAATTAAGGTATATGGTTTAAGAATAACGAAGTCTCTGTTTTAAGACAGATGAGAAATTGTTTTGAGGTTTGTTAGGAATATGAAATTCTTACAGACAGCAAGTAGTAGGGTCTTTAAATTTATTCAAGGCTGTGGTGAACTAATTTTCGATCAACAAGGTGCTCAGGGATTTTGGGGGAGCAGACTTGAAAATAGAACTGAGGCCACATCCAGATCAACCATGATTTTTACTGAATGACGGACTGGGTTTAAAGACCCAAACGGCCTCATCCCACTTCTATGTTCCATCTTAAAAGAAACAGAAGGTACAACAGATTAAGGGAGGGAAATTCAGAGCTTAGAACCTGGGAAGCTGGAGAATCCACTGCCAATGGTAGGTTAAACAAAAGTGGGAATGTGCAGAGAGCAAGAGTTGGAAGGTTTCACAGAAAGTTGTCGAGATTGAAAGGAAGTTACACAGATAGAGACAGGTGGGGCTAGGAGAGGGTCTTAAATCAAAGATCTTAGGTTTACATTTGAAGTGTTGCTGGATCAAGAACCAACCTCGGCCAATGAGCATGTGCCTATGGTTACATGGGATTTGGAGCAAGTGAATTAGAATACAGACACCATAATATTCAGAGCATTGAGAAGCTAGAAAGACTTTTTAAAACATCTAACTTCTGATCAGAATATGAGCATCTTTAGGCAATGATTACAGCCAAGTCCATGAGCTAACTCCAACACTGTCTCAACCAACATCACCCACAACAGGTTTGTGAATTCAACACTTCAAGTACTTAAAGGATCATGAAAAGAGATTTGATATTCAAAATTGGAACTGGCAGCATAATAGACTTAAAGGGCTAAATGGCCCGATTTTACATCTCAAACACTCACCCTGTGAAAGCTTATTCTTAACTGTCCTTTGCAATATGACATATCCTTTTGGTTACCTCCCACTGATTGTCGGCTCAAATTCTACTGTACAGATCAGGTTGTGCAGTCTACTGTACAGACTTTAGCACAAAATCCAGGCCAACCCTCTAGTGCAGTGCTGAGGATGTGCTGCAATGCTAGAGTTTCCAGCTTTTGGATGAGAGGTTAAACCAACACCTCACCTGCCCTCATCCTTATGTGGACATAGAAGATCCTGGCATCAGGTCAGGAGTGTTGTCCATGCTGTCCTGCACAATATTCATTGTTCAAGCAGCATTGCTAAAACAGATTATGTGGTCATCATTTCACGGAGATCTGGCTGTGCGCAAACTGGTTGCCACATTTTTTTACACTACAGAAGCTCCATTTCAAATAGGTATTTCAATGGCTGCAAAACATTTTTAAACTTCTTGCAGTAATGAAAAGCAATAGGTTAATGCAATATATCGTTTTCTTCCTAATTTGCCACTTTCCCACCTTTGCACGCCAGTCCATCTCCTTTACTCAAGTCTTTTAGAACAAAGAAAGAAAATTTACAGCCCAGAAATAGGCGCTTTGCCCCTCCCAGCCTGTGCCAGTCCAAATCCACTGTCTAAACCTATTGCCCAATTCCTAAGGACCTGTATCCCTCTGCTCCCCACCTACTCATGCATCTATCCAGATGCCTCTAATACTGGCAACGTGTTCCAGGCACCCACCACCCTCTGTGTAAAGTACTTTCCGTGTGTATCCCCCTTAAACTTTTCTCCTCTCACCTTGAGCGCATGACCTCTCATTTTGAATCCCTCACCCTGGGAAGAATTTGTCTCTATCTACCCTGTCTATACTCTTCATGATTTTGTAGACCTCAAGTCAGGTCCGCTCTCAATCTCCTTTTTTCTTATGAAAACAAACCTAACCTACTCAACCTCTCTTCATGCTAGCACCTTCCATACCAGGCAACATCCTCGTAAATCTTCTCTGCACTCTCTCCAAAGTGTCCACATTCTTTTGGTAATGTGGTAACCAGAACTATACACAGCATTCTAAATGCGGCCAAACCAATGTCTTGTACAATTTTAACATGACCTGCCAGTTCATACTCATTACCCCATCCAATGAAGGCAAGCATACTAAATGCCTTCTTGACCACTCTATCCAGCTGTGCAGCCACCTTCAGGGTACAATGGACTTGAACTCCCAGATCACGCTGCTCATCAATTTTTCCCAAAGTTCATCCATTTACACTGTAGTTTGTTCTAGAATTAGACCTTCCAACATGCATCACCTCACATTTGCCTGGATTGAACTCTCACTGCCACTTCTCCGCCCAACTCTTCAGTCTATCTATATTCTCCTGTATTCTTTGACAGTCCCCTAAGCTTTCTGCTACTCCACCAATCTTCGTGTCATCTGCAAAATTACTGATCAGACCACCAGTGCCCTCTTTCAGATCATTTATGCATATTTATGTTTTCCTCCACTCTCATATTTCCTGATAGAAGCCTGGGCTGAGAGATACTATTTTCCTCTCAGATATTGACTTTATTTTGAATTAAATATAGATGACTAAATTCTTAAATCAGTCGATGGTAAATGCCTTTTGTGATAGCCCAGCAATATGTTCACCAAAGCAGCCACTCAAGACAGAAAATTCACAGGTCTTACCTTAACATCCCTGTGAGCAATGTTCATTGCATGGAGGTACTGAATAGCACTCCCAATATCTCTCATTATTTCAGAGGCCTCTGTAAAAGGAAGAAATATAGGGTTCATTTGACAGGTGACCATTCTTATTCAAATATTGCAGGTTTCAAGTAAATTATTCTTTCACAACAGTGATAAACAACACATTAAATTATTTGTAGGATCCTTACATCAGATTCTAGAGTCCCACCTGTAATCAGATTTCAGAGATTTACTTGGTTTTACGACACACCAATTTTTTTCCCATTTAATGTATGTGAGGACACTAAGAACTTCCAAGCCAAATACAATCAACAGCAACTGTAGAATAAAGCACATTTAACCTTAATCCCTGTTTGAGCAGAGTATACCTCGAGGGAATGCTGAATCCTTTCACCAAAATTCAGAGGTGCAACACTCGTTGTTGTGTCTTCCTATTGCTACCTCTTTTTTATGGAGGCCAGCTAACTCGGTATCTTTCTTTACCTTCATAAAAAAGGGTTCAATCTGGTGCTACTCCTTCCATCTAATTTCTGAATTGTTAAAATCCATCCCAGGGTACTTGATGCACCCAGTGCAGTGAACAATTTGTCCCTGTTTTGCATCTTTCCTTTCAATCGCTTGGAAGGATCATCATTGGTTTAAAACAATCAAAACTGCCTCAACCTTTCCTGATAATATAAAATCCCGATCTAGAATTGGTTATTCATCTCTGCATCTTATAAAGGGCTGTAACATACCTCCTACTATGAGGTAACTAGAACGGTGCCCTTGGGCTTGATCGACACCGATGTGCGATATTTATAACCACAGTTGGTTCGACTATTAATTGCCTGGCATTGAGGAAAGGTCACAGATTATGTTGAGAACAACAGCAAAACTATTTTGAATGTTGTGCCTCAGGACTTACCCCTCTCGGTAAATGCTTGATCACCTCGATCATGGATCCTGCTGAACAATTCACCTCCTTCCATACTGTTAGGGAGCGACAGGAGTCAGAGGGCAAGAGAGAAACAGTAGCGTTAGTAACGGGGCTTGGCAATTCTCCAGAGAATTTGAGCTCTGTATTTTATACTTACAAAATGATCTTATGGTTTCTAGTCCTTAAAATGGAATGCAAGAACAGAGATAGAGAACAACAGAAAACATCCTGCCGCATTCATTTAAAGTCCTTAACCACAGAGGGGTGACTTTATAGAGGTTTACAAAATTATGAGGGGCATGGATAGGATAAATAGGCAAAGTCATTTCCCTGAGGTTGGGGTGTCCAGAACTAGAGGTTTAGGGTGAGAGGGGAAAGATATAAAAGAAACCTAAGGGGCAAATTTTTCACACAGAGGGTGGTACAGGTATGGAATGAGCTGCCAAAGGATGTGGTGGAGGCTGATTCAATTGAAACATTTAAGAGGTATTTGGATGGGTATATGAATAGGAAGGGTTTGGACGGATATGGGCCGGGTGCTGGCAGGTGGGATTGGATTGGGTTGGGATATCTGGTCGGCATGGACCGAAAGGTCTGTTTCCATGCTGTGCACCTCTATGACTCTATCTCCTTCAAGAAGCTACTAGATATAGGAAATACCTGAAGGGTCCATACATCTGGCCCCTGTTCAGTTACCCTTCTCACCCGGCCACTGGACAGCTGATGATATCTACCAAAGTTGAATAATAAGATTACCACATGAAGAGCAGTGACATTTGACTGAGGTGTTAGAGGTCTGCTGCACTAACAGACCACATCCAACCTCAGTCAACAGGGGTTACATTTTTATAGGTATTCTCTTGAATGCCACCACAGCGTCATGGGTCAGCACAGAAATCCTCAAGAATGTGACCCACATGATTTAGCTAGTTTCCCCACAGGAACAGAGACACCATGTCCTTGAGCACATCTTTTCATTCAATTAGCTTATAGCTAATCTATGACGCAAATCCACAGAGCCAAATTTACCCTTTATCTCCTAAAATCTTTGCTTAGCAAATTTATGTTGTTGGATTTTTTTTATTATTACTTATTCCCAGGATGGGAGTGTCGTTGGCTAGGCCAGCACCTAAGGCCTATCACTAATTGTCCAGAGGGCAGTTATGAATCAACAATATTGCTGTGGTTCTGGAGTCACATGTAGGCTAGACGAGGTAAGATTGGCAGTTTTCTTCCATAAAGGGCATTAGTGAACCAGATAGTTTTTTTTAGTTCACTGTGTTTTGGGACTGTGTGCTTAAATTTAAGGCAAAATGAAGGGGATTCTATGACTGGTTTTGGAGACTGTCTGTGAGTAAGCCAGTGAGGTTTGATTATTAGACATCAAAGGCAGGCTTAAAAATTGTTTACCGGGAAGCAGATACAAACTATTTATGGTTGAAGATAGCAGCAGCAGCCTGTACAATAACAGTGGAGGCAGTGAATGTCCAAAGTCACGGAAAGATATTATTGAGAATGTCAGTGTGTAAACAGTTGTGTTTTAAACTGACCATTTAGTTTCAGGAAGACAGACTTTGGACTCTCAAGGATAGCTAATTAGGACTTTTATCTAGATACAAGCCCTTATCACAGGGAAAGGACGCAGAGGAAGCCATTGTAAATATTAGGTAACAGATATTGTGAATGTCAATATATGGACATACATGGGCCTGAGACAGATTGAGTGGCAGTCAAAAAGGACATATGGTTTTTCACACAGACTCGAGTGTAGAAATTTGCACTTGGAAAAAACAAATTAAATGAGACCAGAAAAGAAACATCACCATGAAATCTTAGGTTTTTTTTGTCTTTTGCAATAGAAAGATGAAATCTACATGTGTAATTCTTCCACTGTCAACTGAAGTTTGAATTCCGTCCTAAAACAAGTTACCAAAGGGACTGTAATACTATAAATCTCAGATTTAAAAGTTAGAACTGATCTAGCATCAATTAGAATTTACAGAAGAGAATTCCAAAGTTTCACCACCCTTTGTGCGTGTAGAAATGTTTCCTAATTTCACTCAGGAAAGCTCTGACTCTAATTTTTGACTATGTACCTTGTCCAATACTCCCCAACCATGGAAAGTAGTTTCTGTCCTCACCATATCTGTGGTCTTTAATGTCTTGAAATCTTAGCCCTTCTAAATTCCAAGGAATACCACACTGGTATGTGTGATCACTCCTTGCAAGTTAACACCACAGTTCTAGCCAACAGTTCCAATAAAATTCTGATAAACCTACTCTTCATCCCCTCTAGGATAAATATATGCTCTCCATGGTTTCCACCAAGTCATGGCGATTAACTGGGAAAAAAAATTGTGGAAATTCACTCCAGCTTCTACTGCCAAAAAGTACTGACAAATGAGCGTACATTTATGACAGTTCACCCAGCTTGTATGTTATTGAGCATCGCTGAAACGTAACTTGGACCATTCTCTAGAGAACCTGGTGAAACTACAGACAGGAAACTTTAAAAAGGTTGGTGAGGAATGGTGATATGCACGAAGGTTTCTGTAAAACAGTAGATAACTGGGTTTTTGGATCCTTCTGGAACAAGCTTGAAGTAGAGTGCACAATGTAACTCATAACATGAGTACACTCAGAACCGGAACAGCACTTAGCTTTCTCTCCCTCCTCCCTCTTACATTCTTCACCAAGAATGCTGATTGGGTGTTCAGACATCCATTACTCTATGGAGACAGCTATACCACAGAGAAATCATTGCTTGTCTGATGGCTCTTAACATAGAAAGAAAGAAAATAGGAGCAGGAGTAGGCCATTCAGCCCTTCAAGCTTGCTCTACCATGAAGTGTGATCAGTACTCTGTTCTTACTTTCATCCTTTGATCTTTTCATCCTGAAAATTATATCTAACTCCTGGAAATATTGTTTTGGTCACTTTCAGTGGCAAAGAATTCCACAAATTCACAACTTTCTGGATGAAGATATTTCCCTCATCTCAGTCCTAAATGGTCGAACCGGTATCCTTAGACTGTGACGTCAGATTCTGGACTCCCCAGTCATCAGGAATATCCTCCTGCATTTACCATAGCTAGTCCTGTTAGAATTTTATATGTTTCTGTAAGATTCACCCCCATTAAAATTCCAGCGAGTATAATCCTAACCGACTCAATCTTTCTTTATACGTCAGTCCTGACATTTTTTTTAGATTACTTACAGTGTGGAAACAGGCCCTTCAGCCCAACAAGTCCACACCGACCCGCCGAAGCGCAACCCATCCATACCCCTACATTTACACCTTACCTAACACTACGGGCAATTTAGCAGGGCCAATTCACCTGACCCGCACATCTTTGGACTGTGGGAGGAAACCGGAGCACCCGGAGGAAACCCACGCAGACACGGGGAGAACATGCAAACTCCACACAGTTGCCTGAGTCGGGAATTGAACCCGGGTCTCAGGCGCAGTGAGGCAGCAGTGCTAACCACTGTGCCACCGTGCCGCCCACATTCCAGGAATTAGTCTGGTAAACCTTGATTGCACTCCCTTCATAGCCAGAACATCCTTCCTCAGATAAAATGATCAGAAATGCACACAATATTCTAGGTGTGGTCTCAACAAGGCCCTGTATAATGGCAGCAAAACTTTCCTGCTCCTGCACTCAAATGTTCTAGCTATGAAGGCCAACATACCATTTACCTTCTTCACTGCCAGCTGCACCTCCATGTCTACTTTCAGCGATTGGTATATAAGGACATCCAGGTTTTGTTGCACTTTCCCCTTTCCCATTCTGATAATAATCTGTCTCGCTGTTTTTGCTACCAAAACGGATAATCTCTCATTACCGACATGAAACTGAATCTGCAGTGCATTTGCCACTCACACAGTTTGTCCAAGATCACACCGAAGCACCTCTGCATCCTCCTCATAGTTCACCCTCCCATCCAGCTTTGCTTCATCTCCAAACCTGGAGATATTATATTTAGTTCCCACATCCTAATCATTAAAATAAGCAAGAGTTCAAACACCGATCCCTGTAGTATCCACTAGACACTAGCTGCTGCTCGGAAATGATCCATTTCTTGCTCAGAAATACACTGTCAATTGCACAATGTCTATTTATGCAAGATAAAGAAGAAGTTTTTTAGAGCTTTCAATTTAAAAGGGTCTGGATGGGTGTAGCCCTATAAACACGGTCTGTGAAACAGTTTTCTTTAAGGAAAGTTATGAAAGAACAACAGACTTTTTAAAAATTATTTCACACAATCTATTTTTACTATAAGTTTCATTGGGTCTACATTGCATAATGGGTGAATGGACATGGAAGTGACATAGCGTAGCATACAGTTTATGAGGGATCATGGCAGGTGCCTGGAGGGACATAGCTTGGTATGAAGGAGGAGCCATTGGGCTACGGTTGGGTGGGCATAGCTGGACATGGAGGTGACACAGGTAGAATCTTTTGAGATCACCTTTCAAAATGTTCCCTCATTAAGACACCTAAGGTGTATTGAACAAAAAGACCCCTGAAAGTTGCCTGACTCCATGATGGGTTTGGGGGTGGGGAGTCCATGACACGCCTATCCCCTCAATAGAGGCACAGGTGCTAAATGCTATTTGCAGATTTGGATCTTTAATCCACAAAACCAATGAAAACTGGAAGAAATCCAACAATCAAATGCTTTTTCTTGTTTTTGTATCAAGAGCTGGATGTAGTATTCAAGGTGAGGTCTGACCACAGCTGGAACAATCTGATTATAACTTAAGAGCTCTGACTTGTATATTAACCGTGATCAGACAGAATCTTTCCCTTCTGAAAAGAATGTTGCTTGTAATTTGGCAACATTAAAATGGAGAAATGCTACCTGGAACAGGTCTTAGATATAGAATTGAATTGGCTAAGGCCTATCAAAGTACATGCAAACTGATGCTGTGCTTCTGGAAGATGTTGCAAAGGGATACAGTATAATAGCTCAAAAAATCTTTGACCAAGAATTGAAGCGGTCATAGGACACAGGCACAGAAACAACTCCAAGCTGCCAATATCACCCCAGCAATTCCCCTTCACCCCCAATCTCCCTATATAATATTCTTTATCATATTTTCTCCCCTATTCTTTTCAACATTGCTATTTCATTGTTCTCACAGACCCCCTTGTCACTCCCCTTAGATTCTTACTCACCATTCCATCACTATCAGAAGGCAGCGCTTTCCATGGTGCATGTTTTCATAGACATTAAGGATTTGGACAATGTGGAGGGTGCTGGAGGCCCTCCAATGCATATCAATTTCACGTCGTGCCTTTGGACTATCATACAGAATCTGTAAGGAAAGAGGAATTAACAATGGGTATGTGCTCACTTTTAGTATTATGACTACACACTACAGAGCTTTCCAGAACGGTTTCGCAGACAAGACCAAACGACCTTTTTCTTTCTGGAAATGGTTTGGTGTTTTATGCTAAGTTTGGTGCTGGGTTCAGTTTAAATTGCCTGATAACTCAGGCTAGATTTTGCCTCTTTAGTTAGGTTTGTACATGTCTTCTCTCTTCAATGATCTCTCCGCTTTATGATTGCTATAGAAATTGCACCTCTCAACATTTGTTTTTTTAAAATCTTCAGTCACACTAGCTTAGATCCTTTGCCTTGTGTTCTTTGTTAGAGTTAAGATTGCTCATACTATATGCCCTAACTCATGCTAAGTGTTCTGAAATACCAACACATGATATAAAATAACAGTAGCCTATACGAGCAAAATAAAATAACAAAACAGCAAATCCTGGAAATCTGAAACAAAAACAGGAAATGCTGGAGAAAATCAACAGTTCTGGCAGCATCTGTAGAAAAAGAGAGAGAGTTAATGTTTTGAGTGCAATGACCATTTGTGAGAACTGAAAGAAGCTGGGAAAGGGTGAAGAAATGAACTGAACACGTGGAGACACAGAGAGGCATTTGTTGGGCTGAAGGGCCTGTTTCCACACTGAAGGGATTCTATGATTCAAACAAATGGATTGCTAACGATAAGCTGAGAGGAGAATAATAAGAGTGCGAATGAGATGAGTGAATGGTTAAAAATGGGTTGATTGTGCTGGGTGGGTACAACACATACAAAATAGGACTTGGGGTGTGGGACTGGGTAATGAGTGGAAGTTTTCAAGAATTTACATTTCTCATTAGCAGCCCTCCACACTGATCTCCTGCTCAGCGTATGAACCAGCTACCCGATGAAGGAACAGCACCCTGAAAGCTTATACTTCCAAATAAAACTGTTGGACTGTAACCTGGTGTTTTGCGATTTTCAACTTTGTCCACTCCAGTCCAACATTGGCACTTCCATATCGTAGCTTATGATCAGGAATCCCTTTGTTGGCTGTGCTTTTTTACTCCCTCTCTGCACTGTCTACATACATTCCATTCACTTCTTTCCCAAACCCAACATCTGTCATAAAGGTATCAATACCACCCTTTCCCAGCTGAATTCAGTTCTGACAAAAAGCTACAAGGGGTCGCAATGTGCATTTCACCAGACATCAAACTGAATTTTGGCAATCCAACATCCAGATACTCAAGGTGAAATAACTGCACAGAGACCAGTATCCTGTCACCAAGTCACCTTTCATTTACTTGTGCGCAGCACACTGGCTGTGGCCAGCCAGCTCAGAGTCAGTTGCCTGAACTGAGAAGCTCTAGCCTCATGGTTGTAGTATTTCAGCTAAGTCCTTATTTTGAGTCTGGGCAGCACCCACCTCAAAGCCTCATGGTTGTATTGGTCAGCCAGGCCTTTGCTGATTGGTGTGTCATTAATTTCAAATACCAAACGGTTTCTCAGCATCTCATTCGGTGTTAACCCAAAATCACATGCCTCTGCCGGTCATCTTAACCTCGTCAAAAATCCTGATAGAGAACCAGGGGAATCTGTATCAGCCAAATAAAACCAATAGTGTCTCAGAATTAGAGGTGTTTTGGGGTGTTAATAATCCATAACCAACTCTGTCAAATCTTGGAAGGTTTCAATATCTGGTACCTCTGGGGAAAGTTAAGTCCCTTATAACAGAGTGTGCTGCAGGTGTACAAGCAGTCAGAAGGATTACTTGTTGCTTTTCATCTGCCCCAATGTAATTTGCCCAGAAAGAATATCGCACTCTTTCCACATATTGGGCCCAGTCTTCGACAATGGGATCAAATGAGTCAAGCTTCCCAAATAAAGGAATAATGCCAGAAATATCTATCCCAACTCCAAGGTGACAGGAGCAAGCCAATGTTCTTCAGGCACATCCTGTTTTCTCTTGTTGCCACTGAAATAACTGGACGGAGGATGGTATCATATCACCAAGTCACCCTTTACTTGTGTACAACACACTGGCTGCAGCCAGGCAGCTCGGAGTCAGTTGTTTGAACTGAGGAGCTCTAACATCCTAGTTATATTGGTTAGCCAGGGCTTTCCTGATTGATTGCATTTTAACCCCGGCCAATGACCTCAGTCAATGAGCTCAACCTGGTTCAACTCACTACACAAGGCTAACTTAATTGATCTCTCAATAGTGGCTAAAACTTTAATTTCATACAATCCAAGGGACAACAAAATGGCTGCAGCACACAAACCCAAAAAGGTGTGGCAAACCATAGTTTCTGAATGTATGAGGCTCCATGCTCAACCTGCAAAATTCACAACAATAATCTAATATTAAAATAATAGAGATTTTTATGGTCAGCAGTTGGGCATCCTCGATTCAAGACAAAAGGTATTCCTCAAAAAAAAGGGAGAAAAGTTTTGAAATTTTTGCATAATTAGAAAATGTAAAGACCGACTAAAATGATGTTTTCAGGTTCACTTTGAAGTTCCAAGCAAGATTGAAGATGTTTCAAAAGGTTGGGAGCGGGCATTGTCAGTAGCAGGAAATTGCCAGCCTTGCAAATTGGAAATCTTCTCCAACATTTAACAGGTCGACTGCAAAAACAAAGATCACCAGCCCCGTAGAGATTAGTAAACCGCAAATGGAGACAAAAACAAAAAGGAAAACCTGAACCTACGTAATGTGTAGTAGGAATGCAATTTTCAGAAGCTTCCATTGCTTTGTGAGTACATTGCAAAACAGAGACTGGGAAGAAGAAAGAGTAGTGGCCTCCTGAAACTGAAGATGCTGTTAGGCCATAGTTAAAACGTTTGGGCTTATCTGTGAGCTACTGTTGATTTATGCCCTATGTTACATTATTGTAACACAACTGCTGGTGTTCAGTGTTCATCTCCCAGTATGAACAACAGTGAGAGAGTTAGACAGGGTGCCAAAATACAGTCAATGCCATATTGAAACCATATGGCATGTTTCAAAAAATGCAGAGTACATGGTAAGTACATGCAGAGACCCAAACATTTTCTCAGCCATAGAAACTTTGGCATCTTTCCAAAGGTTAATATCAGAAAAACGTTATATAAACAAACATTTCCTCCTTTGTTACTGCTCCATTGATTGCTGTCTTTCACTCCCCAAAATAAAGCCTGTCCCTTGTATCAACTTGATCAAGCTAGTATATGGTGGGTTGTGGATTGAAAGCTCCAAGTGAGACTGGAGAAAATTAGAAGTTTAGAATGGTTTTCAAACGAGCATTGAGTGCTCGTATGTGTGAAATATTCTCTGATTTATGCCCTAGAGTTCACACTCACTGCCCAATATTTACTTACACAATAATGCAACAAATGGCATAAATCAACACATCCTCTTCTTGACATGCAACTCAAATATTGTGCTTTATAACCATGCTTATCCAAACTTTGCAAAGGTGGACGGAGCAAAAATGTGGCCAAAAATACACAGCTCGGAATAAATGGTTAAACTGCTTTCTTTCGCAGACAGCTGGTAAATATATAGAACACAATCAGACTTGCTTAATTCAACCAGTACAAAAGCAAACATCTCCTCACATTGGTGCCTTGCCGTGCCCAATTAAAACAAAGTATTATCCTACAATAACTCTGATTTTATCCACATTTCTGCTGTCTGGTCTTGACATCCAATCCTATAGAACACCCGTTCCTGTGCACACTCCAGTCCTCACTGACCTGTACAAGCTCCCTGATGGATTAAACTGTACTAACTGCAGCCTTCCAACCCGATGAGAATGGAGTAAAGATTGCCCTTGTCTCTCTTCTTCTTCATTTTACCAATGACTGCAAGCCGTTCTAGTCAAGATAGGAGTCTTGAATTTTCCTAAACCCGTACGAAAACTCTCCTCAAAATCTAAATGATACCACAACTTCATATGTGTCCACTATTTGCAGTTCAGACCAACAGTGAAGGCTTCTGGGTCTGCATCCATTCCAAGCATTTATTTCTTTCCATGCCACAGAATCCTATGACTGGACAATCACCTGGTTCCTTACCATGCTAGACAGTGGTAACAGGTATTTTACTTACTATTCATTCCTGCCAAATTGTTTAGAGTTAGCTTTTCATCTTTGCTCATCTATTGCCATTGATTTCCTGACCAACTTGAGACACATCTTTTCATTCAGGGGGTGGTGAGGACACTGAATTCACTGCTTGTAAAGGTGTAGATCCCTCATTCCATTTAAAACATACTGAACAAGTGTTGCAAGCTGCAGAGACACAGCACGAAGAGCAGAAATGTGAGAGTTGATTTTTCATCCAGCACAGATCCAATGCTGAATGGTCATCTCCTATGCCCTAACCTTTCAATGCTTCCGTAGATGGGGTACCATTTCATTTTTAGAATCTTCATCCATTGAAAACACTTAGCAACCATAGAGACAGCAAATAAAGGAACAAATAAAACAAAAGAATCATTTTGTGGTATTTTGAAGAAAGATCTTAGGATAATGATTGAGCCCTGTAACTTCCACATCTGGTCGAAACATGGAAGCATTTGATCACCTGACACTTCACCACCGCAAGCTGAATTTTTTGGTACAGTTACAGGAACTTACAACATTTTCTAACCTTGAGTAGTCATTTCAAAATCTACTTGGTATTTAGGTCAGGAAATTTCTAAATACTTCCTAACAAACCCCAAAATCTTGATGGGTAGTGGCTTAGCTTGGAAATGTAGCATTCATCATGCAACTCAACCACACAGATCAGAAAGATCCCAGGTTGGAGCCTCAGTCTGTATCAGTTTAGCTGGGTTAGAGCTTCAGCATACATAATGTGCCTGGGTCCCTGTCCTGATCTCTACCTGGTGACCTGATCTATTGGCTGGCAGTCCTCGCGATTACAGTAGCTCAATTACATATCCAAGTCTTTCTCAAATAAAATTTTTTGCCTCCATCACTCATTCAGGCAAAGGGTTCCAAACCCACAATGCCATCTGGATGAATAAGTTTACTCTTTTTTAATCCTTCCAACAATAATTTTGAATCTATAGCCATGGTTACTGACTTCTCAGTTAACAGAATTAGATTCTTCCTATCTAAACTATCCAGGCCCCTCAATATGTTATACATTCAATATCCCTTTTGATATCTTGCATCTCTGTTCAAAAGAAAACACATCCAGCCTAACTAATCCATGATCACAGTGACTATTCTCCATTCTTAATAGACAGGCTGGAGCTAGAAGAACACAGCAAGTCAGGCAGCATCAGGAGGTAGAGGAGTCAACGTTGCAGGTGTAACCTTTCTTTAGGATTAGGGGTGGGTGTGGGTGGAGCTGCAGATAAAAGGGGACAGGATGATGAAGCGGGGATAGGTGAAGACAGGTAGAGGGCCCTGTGCTGGAGGGCTGAGGTGGTCACGGTGTTGAGGTAGTGAGAAGGGGACTCACTCATTCCCTTTGAGGGAGACAGATGTGCTCCATTCTTGGCAATCTTTCTGTA
Organism: Hemiscyllium ocellatum; assembly: GCF_020745735.1. Classification (NCBI taxonomy): domain Eukaryota; kingdom Metazoa; phylum Chordata; class Chondrichthyes; order Orectolobiformes; family Hemiscylliidae; genus Hemiscyllium; species Hemiscyllium ocellatum. Next base: position 66,790,296 of record NC_083414.1, read on the forward strand.
CCCTCTCCAGTGAAATTACATCTAAGCTGTGAGGCAAGGCCTAGAATAGTATGCAATTTTCTAACTAGTTATTCAACATATTTCTGTGGTGGCTGACTCTTAGTTGAGATATTATTCTATGGGCACTAATATCCAACCATGACCCTAAACAGTGAGTAAAGGTTTATGATGAGCATCAGGTCTATGAAAATGGGTAGAGAACAGGACCAACTAATACTTTTTAAAGTTCTGTCATAACCTCACTACTCTACCAACTAAGAAAAAGTATTCCTTCTTGACCATCCTGTCCAGCAACCTCAGGGGTCTTTAGATACAGGCCTGAAATTTTACACTGATGGAAAGCCTTTCTATTTTCGTAACAATGGCACTAGAGGCACGAATCCATGTTCCAACTCTAAATTCAACCCAGGCCGTTCATGTGGGATAGGGTGGGGTGGGGTGAGGTGGAGGGGGAGAAAAGAGTAACAGGTTGAAATGTGCACATTTGCAAGAGCAGCTACACATATTAAATTGTGGCTGCCTTCAGTCATACCTAACGTGTTAGCAGGATGTCCAAGATATCTGTAATTTAGACCTGGTAGCGGATCTAAATCAATTGGAAATATAGGGTACTCTTTTGGAAAAACAGCATCTTAGGAGCATTCCTGATGGGCTTATGCCCGAAATGCCGATTCACTTGCTCCTCGGATGCTGCCTGACCTGCTGTGCTTTTCTAGCACCACATTTTTCAATCTGATCTCCAGCATCTGCAGTCCTCACTTTCTCCTACTCTTATGAAAAGGTAGGTACCTTTTTGGATTTTTTTTATTTTTAAGGGATTTCGATTCCCTTCAGTGTGGAAACAGGCCCTTCGGCCCAACAAGTCCACATCGACCCTTCGAAGAGTATTCCACACAAACCCACTCCCCATTACTCTACATTTCCTCTGTCCAAGCACCTAATCTACATGTCCCTGAACACTATGGCCATGCTAAATTGCCCAATTCACCTGACCTGCACATTTTTGAATTGTGGGAGAAAACTGGAGCTCCTGGAGGAAACCCATACAGACACAAGGAGAATGTGCAAACTCTACACAGACAGTCGCCTGAGGCTGGAATCAAACTTGGGTCTCTGGCGCTGTAAGGCAGCAGTGCTAACTGAGCTACCGTGTCACCCATGTTTCTGGAACATCTTTGGGAGGAGTCAGGTACTGTTTGGGATTGTTAAAAGTAGACATGAATGTGCATAAACTCATTGGAATTGTCAAGGTCATTAAAGTTATGAAGTCATTTCAATCTCACACTTTAATTATTTCTTCAAATATTTGTCTACTGTGTTAAACCAATGCTTACTGTTCCACTCTGTATGTTGATGTATGCCAATCATATCAATCTATCATTATGAAGTTACTGTTGCAGACAACTGTGCAAATATGTATTCTAGTGAAGGACATTTTATTGAGATCAGCAGAATTGCCAGGTCACAGACCTTCCCAGTTATGATGCTAGTAAAATGAAATGGCCCTAACCCCCAAGTGATGCACATGCCTGCAGACACATGAAGCTGCCCAATAAGTCAAACTTTGTCTTGAAATATGAACAAAGCTTGAAGTATTCACCTAGATTACAGCTTCTGGAACTTTCAGTGAGCCATTCATATGTCTTCAGTCCAAGCTTTCAGAACTGATGTCATAACCTACAATTATCAGTGGGTGCCTGTCAATTCATTTTGATTGGCAGCTCCAAGTGCCAGAAGATAATTGAATTGGGACTATTAATACAAATGTTTGTTCTTATCAGGGTTTAAAGTATTTGAAGAAAGTTAGATACTGCAATTTATTTTATAAATTAGTATTTTTTTTAAAGAAAGACATTCTCGATTCATCAAAAAAATGCTTAAAAACTTTACTTAATCTTAGTGCTCATCTTTGTGGGCGGCACGGTGGCACAGTGGTTAGCACTGCTGCCTCACAGTGCCTGTAGACCCGGGTTCAATTCCCGACTCAGGCGACTGACTGTGTGGAGTTTGCACATTCTCCCCGTGTCTGCGTGGGTTTCCTCCGGGTGCTCCGGTTTCCTCCCACAGTCACAAAGATGTGTGGGTCAGGTGAATTGGCCAAGCTAAATTGCCCGTAGTGTTAGGTAAGGGGTAGATGGAGGGGTATGGGTGGGTTGCGCTTCGGTGGGTCGGTGTGGACTTGTTGGGCCGAAGGGCCTGTTTCCACACTAAGTCTAATCTAATCTAAGTCTAATCTAATCTGTCTGTCCATGGTGTATTGGATGGGTTGACGTGGAAGATAAATGAAAAGCATAGTGACTAATGGGTATAGTTGGGCATGAGTTGATACTAAATTTGGCAGAGGGCTTACAGTAAACGAGGGCTTACGTTCTTTAGCATGGAAGGTATATAGGAAGCTCTGGAGCTAGTCAGGGGCATACATTGACATGGAGAGTTGAGAAACAATGGGGAATAAATGGATGGAGCATGGGGTATGCGTGGTGGGGCGCGAGGGCTGTTTTCTGTTTTCTTCTTTATTCAAGAGCTGGAGCATTGAGGCAGCTTTTGCACCGCCCACTTCCACAGTTTCCAAGGTCATAAGATACAATTTGCTTAGAACACAACAATACTCCCAATCCCAGACCAAAAATCCAATTTTTCTGGAGGAACTTTACTTGGTCCAGTATGTGGCGTTGAGAATTGTTCCAGCTGTGTACTGCTGATCTAGAAGCTGAAGGTCTGGCCCCCTCATTTTGATTACACTTTTCAGAATCCTCTACCATTCATTACGTAATCCCAGGTTTTGGTTATTATCTGTGGAAGAGAAACCAAGGGTCTTGCACAAATCTCAGTGAAAAACCTGCTGTATGACAGAGTCACAGAGTCACAAAGCACAAAAACAGACCTTTCGGTCCAAACAGTCCATGTCCTGTCACTACTGAAGAGAAGTGCAGTTAGCTCACATGCTAAGTTTATCAAAAATCTTCAACCACAACTATTGAGCAATTGAAAGCTTGAACCTCAGTATGATTCACACAAACATCATTAAAACTAACAATGCCCCAGGCCAAATTCATTATCTCTGACAGGAGTCAGCTAAAGGATGATTAAACGAAAACTGTAAGGGGATGTGGTCTCTATGATTCCTTCCTTACTCAGTGACAAAAAAAAGTATAACTGACACGGAGAACTGTTTATTTCCCTTGCTCAACACCTTTCACAATGGTTTGTTCTGGAAATGACAAGCAAGATGGTGCCAGACTTGCTGTGCATTTTCTATTTTTGTATTAGATTGCCAACACCCACAGTATTTTGCTTTATTTGAGAGATAACAAGGGTCTGGTCAAACAGGTGCATTATAAAGGAGGGACACGGATTATGACTTTGGCGGGGGCGGGTGGACAATTATAAAAGAGACCAGAGTCAGAAGAATGGAAAGTAGACAGGAAAGTAATCAATTGCATTTGAGAAATGAGTGGGAAGAAATTCAAACACAGGGAAGAGAATTTCAACCTTAAGGCTTTGGGAGTCGTTACTTGTCAATATCGAGTAAACAAATGTGATGGGCAAGCTGGAGTGTATAGGATAAGTCACAGGCAGAGTCATGAGCTGAGGTTAATGAAAGGCGGAGAAGAGGAGACTGGGGAGGAGCAGATTGGAACAATTTACTGTCAGCTGTAGTTCAGCTGGGAGCACTTTTGCCTCTGACCTGCAAGGCTGTGGGTTGAAGTTCCAATCTGGGCTCGAGTACAGGAAAGAAGAGCAAACAGAAGGCTGCACTGTTGGAGGTGCCATCTTTTGGACAAGAAATTAACCATCTGCCTTCCCCAAGTGGATGAAAAATATATCCATAATACTATTTTGATGACAACTAAGGGTATTCTCTCTGGTGTCCTGCCAATATTTACTGCTTAAATCGACATTACCAAAGAAGATTGTCACACTGCTATTTGTTGTATCTTGCCGTGCACGTGTCTCCTGGATTACAACAGGGGCTTCACTTCAAAACTATTTAATTGTCTATAAAGCATTTTGAAACCACTGACAGTTGGAAAAATCTTTATATATGAATGGAAGATGTTTATTTTATTTATTTATTCCTGCATTCAACATGAACAGAGCACTGTGTTTGTAACAACTCAGCAAGTACCAGCCTAAAGCAATCAAGTAGGGCAATTGCAACAATACCATATGGCACAATCAATTCCAAAATCTCAATCAATTCTCACTCTATTCTGACTGGGGTCACACTGATGAGGTACTTTCTTTCAGCCTGCACAAAGTTTTCCTTTCTCTCTTGGTTACTTGCTGTACAGTATTGGGAGAAAACCTAAACAGCAACATCAACAAAGAAGGATATGGTTAATGCCATTGAACCTAGGAATCTATTACATATGATAAAGATTACCAAGCATAATAGTGCGCCAGCTTCAGGTTATTTTTGATCATGTTGTGGCAGACAGCTTTTTAAAAAAAAATTGTTCACAGGAGATGAATGACATTGACAAGGTTACATTATTGGCCAGGCCTATTTCTCCAAAGGTGATGGCAATCAGCCTTTCCCTTGAATTATTGTACACCCTGGGCTGAAGATCCTCCCACAGTATTAGGTTAGCATTTCCGGGGTACAGTCCGAGCTGTGATAGGGGACAGGCAATACAGATTCAAGTCTGGATGAGTGTTCAAATTGGAAGAAAATCTGGCAGTGATGGCATTCTCATGGCACTCTTGCTCTCATGTTTTCTTGGTGGATGTATAGATTTGTTCTTTCTTGAACTGGAAGTTATGTTTTGCAAACGAATGCAGTAATTGACAGAAGACATTAAAAGTCCCATAAACACAATATGAAGATAATGCTGGAAGAGCATTCTACCCCCTCCTTATATTAAATTATGGAATACAAAATCCAACACGCCCCTTGTAATGGGTTAACCCTGAACTCAACGGTTTTGAACCAATATTGCAGCACAGTGGCTCAGTGGCTAGCATTGCTGCCTCACAGCGCCAGTGACTTGGGTTTGATTCCATCCTTGGGCGACTGTCTAATTGGAGTTTGCATATTCGCCCAGTATCCGCATGGGTTTCTTCCAGGTGCTCCGGTTTCCACCCATAGTCCAAAGATATGCAGGTTAGGTAGATTGGCGATGATAAATTGCCGATAGTGTCCAGGGATACGCAGGCTAGGTGGATTAGCCATGGGAAATACAAGGTTACAGGGATGGGGCAGATAGTCTAGGTGGGATCATTTGAAGGTTGGTGTGAATTCAATGGACTGAATGGCTTGCTTCCACACTGTAGGGATTCTATGAACAGTCATTATCTTTTACTCTTTCTGACAGTAGATGCCCATACCGCAACCTGCTCACATAATTAAAAGAGAGTTTTGTCTGTATTATTGACTGACTGAGACCATGAAAAGAGGAGAGAGAGAGAGCAAGAAAGATAGAGAAGTCTTTTAATTCTTTCCTTAAACTCTGCAAGACAGGGATTGGTATGCCTAGCTGCCAATGAAATTGTGTTGGCATGGAATTTAATTATACCTGAACTGTTGCTCAGCTCAAGTTCCCTGACAGGCACCTGAATGAAAAGCGTTCTACCGTCAGGGGTTGAACTGCTATGGGAAAAACTGAATAAATCTCTATTGTTCGAAAATAGAGAGACGTAATACACGCACAGCTTCACACTGCTTTTTGCATTCTATACAACTGAGCTAAATAACATTCCTAATGACTGGTGCAGCTCAAACGGTGGAACTTTATCTTTCACCAATACAATATTCATCAAATCATACCTTACAGTCAATGACCCAGACAGCACCATCACCATCCCTGACTATGTCCTGTCTCAAGAGAAGGACAGATCACTATAGATGGTGATACCATGATGTACAATCAGAAAGGATCGTACCTATGAGTATCTGCCACTGACACCATGCTCCGTGTGGTCTAATGGCATCATGTCTAACATGGGCAAGGAGACCTGCTCCTTGCCACATATTACCCTCTGACAGCTGATGAATCAGCATTTTTCCCACATTGAACACAACTTGGGGGAAGCAGTGAGGATGGCAAGGGCACAGACTGGGTAAGGGACTTCAACATCCAAAATCAAAAGGCTCAGTGGCACTACTACCGGTCAAGTACTGGGGAAACTTTTGCAAAATTGGGACTCAGCAGATAATTAGGGTCATAACAAGAGGGAAAGAGCCCTTCCTCTCACCAATCAACTTGTCAGATACATTTGTGCATGATAATGCAAGTTGGAGTAATCATCACACAATCCAAGACCAAAAAATATTTCATATATAACCTGCAGCAGTACCACTGTGCCAAATGGCACAGACTTCAAACAGATCAGGCAGTTCATTCTGACACAGTGGGCCACCAACAGCAGCAGAACTGCACTCAGTAACTTCATAGTCTGGAATATCCCCTTATTCTATTGTCATGAAGCCAGGGGTTCAATGAAGAGAGCAGAAGGCCATGTCAGGAGAAGCACCAAATATTGCAAATAAAAATGCTTCAGGTTACAGCACAGGACCACATGCAAACCAAAAGCAAAAGCAGCATGCAACAAAGCTAAATGATTCCACAACAAATGGAGAAGGTCAAAGTTCTGCAGTCTTACTATACCCAGGCATGAGTGGTAGTGAACGTTTAAATTACAGCAGATAGCCCCGCAAATAGTCCTCAATGACGGGGAGCCTAGTAGATTAATACAAAAGACAAGCATTTTCAAGCAGAATTGCTTAGTGTATGATCCATCCTGGCCTTCTTCTAAAGGTATCAGCATAACAGATGCCAATCTCAGCCAATTTAATTCACACTATGTGATAACAAGAAACAGCCAAAGACATTGAATACTATAAAGGCTATGAATCCTGACAACATTCCGATAACAGCACTGAAGACTTGCTCACCAGAACCATTTGCAACCCCTAACCAAGCTGTTCTAATACAGCTACAACACTGGCAGCTATACAACAATGCAGAAAATTGCCCTATCCTCAAAATAAAAGCAGGTCAAATGCAATCACTATTCATTGGCCTGATCAACACTGAAGTTATCCTTGAGTGCGCTATAAAGTGGCACTTACACAGCAAAAGACTCAGCACCGCCTTCTTGACCTGCAATCTTCTTCCCGACCTCTTCGCCCCCATTCCCTCTCTGGCCCATCACCCTCACCTTAACCTCTTTCCACCTATCGTATTCCCAACACCTCTCCCCCAAGTCCGTCCTCCCTACCTTTTATCTTAGCCTGCTTGGGACACCCTCCTCATTCCTGAAGAAGGGCTTATGCCCAAAACTTTGATTCTCCTGCTCCTTTGATGCTGCCTGACCTGCTGCGCTTTTCCATCATCACAGCAGGATACCCAGTCCCTGGCATCCTCTTGTGCTCATAAAATGTATAGAATTGATCTGGTTAGGTTTCAAGTTAATTGTAACCTTTAGGTGATGGGGAATTCAGTGATAGCAATGTCATTGAAGGACAGATGGTTAGATTCTGTCTTGCTGAAAATGGCCAATGCTTGGACAATTGCGTGATCAACTATGAGTTGTGTTGCCCATTTATCTAGAGGCAAGTTGACTTTGGAAATGGATTTGTACTGAGTGTAAACTCCTCACTGAAGTCCAGTTCTTGGACTGATTCTGATCCCAGAAGTAGAATTGTCCTTTTCCATTTTGGCTGGAGGGGTTCCTATGTGATAGAAGTTTCATGGAGATATGGTACAAGATAAAGGGCACTACCTTAAAGCGTGTGCAGTAGCAGATAGATTCTCATGTACACCCAGTTCTGTTACTATTGATGTAAAGACAAGTGAAAGGAATAGTTAGTAAAAATATGCAATCGGAGATCTAATTAATAGGACCTAGAGTACTCTGAATTTACCTTGGACACTAAGCTCTATAGTTCTGGCACCTGGCTTTAGGAAAAATCTGAATGCATTTGGAGAGAACGTAAGAAAGGTTTCCAAGAATGGTTGATAAACTTCAGTTCCAAAAGATAAATTGGAGAATCGGACTGCTGTACTTTGAGAGAAGATTATGTTTTCAAAATTACAGGGTTTTTACAGAGATGATCTTGGAGAAATTCTTCCCTAGAAAATGAATGACAGAATTACAGGGCAAAGATATAAAAAAGTAATTTGCAAAAGTAGCATTGTGATGAGAAAGAGAAGAAGTCTTTTTCATACAATGAGTAATTTCCTGTCTGGAAAGCACTGCCCCAAAGTGTGGTGGCTCAATGAGGCATACACAAGGGCATTAGATGATTGTTTAAATTGAAACAATAGTCAGGGTCATGAGATAAAGACAAGAGAATGGCACGGATTCATAATACTCATTCAGAAATCCAGTATAGACACAGTGAGAGAAATGCTTTCCTTCTGTACCATAACAATTCTGTCATTCTGCAAAATCAAGATTTTCCTTGACAACTTCCCATTGTTCTAGAGAGATTTTAAGGATGGAATCAAGAGAAAACAACAAAAGTCTTCTAAAAAGAGGAGATGTTTTTACAAGAGGTATAGTTATCATTACAATTTCTGAATCAAATTTATTTTATATTCAACATGTTCACTTTCTATTATTCTAACTATTGGTGCTATATTCATAGCACTGTTTGAATTAAGTTCTTGACTCACCCTTTGTATTTGAACCATTTTCAATTCTTCACATTCTTATTGTATATGCTTTTAAAACCTGTAATTGTGCAATGTGAAACTGCCCAATGTCCACAAGCCACAAATTTATCTCTTCCTTTTCTCTTTGGCAAAATTCATTCCTCTTAACCTCCACCTTCCATTATCAATTTATCTCATTCTGCTAGACATTCTTTGCAGAAAATTTATAGTTTGTTGAGTTTCACACGTTAGCCTTTTTTTCCTCTAGTTGCAGGAATTTGATGACACACAAACTAACAGCCAGAGAGAGAGAGACACACACACAGGCATTGTCTCCATGTTCCTTTGTCAGAGCTAGATGTGACCTTCCCAGCACAGTTCCCTAATCATTTCACAGAAGTACTGTCACATGACGCCTGGTTCAGCTGCTTGCGTAGCTTGGAGCTGATTACATTGCATTAATCTCAAGGGGATCAGGTAGCACATTAATCGTATCTCTATTACCCTGAGCAGACTGTGGAGGCAGGGATATAAAAACCTTCAGTAAGCATACTACACAAGCAGCAGATCCTTCCTATTAGTACCCTGTCTTATAAAATACAAATCAGGCTTCGATACCAGATACAATCAAACTATTAGAATAGGATGGAACAGTGATCTCATCAATTCATTCTTCAAGATAGTGCAAGGCGACAATGGAATCTGTAAAATTGTGCGCACAAATTGTAGGCCATAGAACTGTGCTTTGTGAGGTGCATGAGACTAATTTAAAACAGTCATTTTACCTTAACCTGGCGATGGGTAACCCACACAATTAGGTGCAATGTAGGCTTTACACCCAATTATACTCTTCACTGCCTTCAAGAGGCGGGAGTCATTTGGCTGGGGAGAAGGGGTGATGGTTGGAAGTAAAACTAGCATTTGCCCCAGTTTGGTCAGTTTCAGCCAGACAGAATATGGGCAGGTATGGACAAAGTAGAGGCCTCTGTGTGGTGCAACCATGTCCAACTCCAACAAAAGAATATTTCTCTCAATGTCATTGCTTTGTGGAAATCTTTCCCTCCAAAAACAGTGGCTATCAAGTCACAATCTATTCAAGGCTGAGTTAGATATCCGATAGTCAAGGGAGTTGAGGGTTATGGGGTGCAGACAGGCAATTGGAGTTAAGACCATAAGTAGATCAGACATGATCTTATTGAACTGGCCCAGCAAATCGCCGTGCCAATAGCCTATTCCTATTGCTCCTATGCACTTTGCAGTGACATTTCCAGTGTGCAGTTAGTGATGGCTTTGTATTTCAACTCTTGCCCTTAGAAACTGGATGGAACCTGTTCTAGAACATTTCTAATCAAAATGTTAGTACGTACCTCTGGAATCGGCGAGACCTGAACGCTGGCCGTCTTGCTCAGAAATAGGGACAACCACTGTATCACAAGAACCCTTTTTTAAAAAATATCAATCTACTGGATATGAATTGGCACTAAATCGCAACTGATACAGTTATTTCTTGGTCAACCTGTTGCAACATGTTATGACATACCTCCATGACGGGTGCAAGTTAAATCCAGACCTTCTGGCCTAGAGACAGGGATATAATGACCTCACACAGGACCTTCACAGCTAATAGACATTCTTGCCAGCAGATTGTGTTGGATTTTGAGCCGGAGCCCAGAGGTGGAAACGATAGTGAGGTAACACTATCCCAATGCTGATTCCTGAAACTTTGCTGAGCTTCTGTTTCCCTAATTCAGTGATGACGTGGACCCATGATATGGATCTCGGAACAGTAATAATGCCAACACTGATGGAAAGCACTGTGTCCCTGTGTGGTTGGCTTGATCGGTCATACTTCAGCCAGGAGACTGGTAGAGGCTCTGACAAAAATCATTTCAATGGCCATCCTCAATAGCTTTCACAGGTCTTCTAGAGGGGTTACACTGAGAGCCCCAAAGAAAAATACCACATGACTATCTGAATCGGAAGCACAGTAAGAGATCTGTACCTGAAAAACCAGTCAGCAGTAAAAATGAACACTTATACAGAAATGAAATAAATTGAAAATGAATTGATGGATTTTACAAAAGAAAGTTTAAAAACATCTTGCGTGGAATGGTTTAACAGCTCATTCAATTCTGAGCATTGTAAATGGATTTGTGAAAAGGAAAATCATGTTTGACAAACCTTTATAAAATCATGAGGTGCACGGATGGAGTAAATGGACAAGTTCTTTTCTCTGCGGTGGGGAGTCCATATTGGAGGGCATAGGTTTGGGGTGAGAGGTGAAAGATTTAAAAGGGACCTAAGGGGGCAACTTTTTCGCGCAGCAGGCGGTGCGTGTATGGAATGAGCTGCCAGAGGAAGTGGTAGAGGCTGGTACAATTGCCACACTTAAAAAGGCATCTGGATGGGTATATGAACAGGAAAGGTTGAGGGGGTTATGGGCCAAGTGCTGGCAAATGGGACGAAATTTGTTTTGGATATCTGGTCAGCCTGGATGAGTTGGGTAGAAGGGTCTGTTTCTGTGCTCTACATCTCTAGGTCTCTATTGGAATTCTTTAAAGATATAACGAGGACAGTTGATAAGGGAGGCCCAGGGGGTGTGATTTATTTGGACTTTCAGAAGATTTTAAGATAAGATCCCATTTAAGAGATTAGCAAGTAAAACTAAAGTGCATGGGATTGAGACAGTGTACTGACATGCATAGAAAATTGGTTGGCAGACAGGAGACAAAGGATAGGAAGAAATTAGTCTTTTTCCCTATGTGGCAGGCAATGATTAGTGGAGCACAGCAGTGATCAGTGTTTGGACAGCAGCTATTCACAGTTTGCAAACAAAGCCAGGTGGGAGGATGAATTGTGAGGAGAATGGAAAGAAACCTCTGTGATTTGGACAAGTTGAACGTGTGGTCAAAAGCTTGGATAATGTGGAATAATGGAGTTAATCTACTTTGGTAGCAAATACAGAAGAGCAGATTAATTATCTGAATGGCTATTGGGAAAAGGAGGTGCAATAAGACCTGGATGTATTTGTACACTCATATAGAAGGTAAGCATGCAGGTGCAGCAACTGAAAGTGGCAAATGGTATGTTGGCCTTCATAGAGAGAAGGTTTTAGAACAGAACCAGGAATGGTCAGTTGAAATTATACTGGGCCTAAGCTATGGAGGCAATGCAATTAAGGTATACCAGTGTACGAAGAGAGATTAAATCAGTTGGGACTAAATTCACTAGAGTTTAGAAGAATGAAGGGAAGCTCCTCATTAAACAGGATGAGACAGGTTTAATGCAGGAAATTCAATCCCAATTCATTGAGGAGTTCAGAACTAGGGGGTTGCTATCTAAGGCTATGGGGTAGGTCAAGGCGGATGGTGACTAGAGGTCAGGGATAGCATAAGAGCAAAAGAGAAAGCATATAATGTGGCAAAGGACTGTGGGAAATCAGAGAATTGGGAAGCTTATAAAGACCAACAGAGGGCAACAAAAAATAATGAGGAAGAAGATTAAATATGAGAGTAAGCTAGCCAGTAATATAAAAGGAAGACTAAGTGTTCCTTTAGATATATAAAGGGCAAAAGAGGACGTTGGGCTGTTGGAAAATGTGCTGGGGAGATAGTAGTGGGGAACAAGGAAATGGCTGAGGAACTGAATGCTTACTTTGTGTCAGTCTTCACAGTAGAAAACACAAGTAGTATCCCAAAAATTCAAGATAGCTGAATATGGTGGCCATCACCAAGGAGAAGGTGCTACAAAAACTGAATAGCCTGAAGGTGGATAAATCATCTGGATCAGATGGACTACATCCCAGAGTTCTAAGGGAGATAGCTGAGGAGATAGTGTAGTCACTACTGGCGATCTTTTAGGAATCACTAGAATTGGAGAGAATCCCAGATGACTAGAAAATTGTTCACGTGACATCCCTGTTTAAAAAGGGAGTAAGGCAAAAAATGAAAATTACAGACCAATTACCGTAATGTCAGTTGTGGGTAAGATCCTGGAAGCCATTGTGAACAATGAGATTTCTGAATACTTGAAAGTGTAAGGTAAAATAGGGCAAAGTCAGCACGGTTTCATTAAGGGGAGGTCATGCCTGATAAATCTGCTAGGATTCTTTGAGTAAGTAATGAGCAGGTTAGGCTAAGGAGAGCTAAAGGATGTTAACTACCTGGACTTCAAGACAGTCTTTGACAAGGTACCATACATGAGGCTACTAAGAAAGATAAGGGCCCATGGTGCTACAGGCAAGGAGCTAGCATGGATAGAACATTGGCTGTTTGGCAAAAAGCAGAGACTGGGGATAAAAGGTCCTTCTCAGGTTGGCAGCGGGTGAGAAGTAGTGTTCTACCAGGGTCAGTGTTGGACCATTAATGATTCTAGATGAAGGAACTGAGGGCATTCTGGCTATGTTTGCAGATAATACAAAGACAGGTAGAGGGACAGGTAGCATTGAGGCAGTGGGGAAGCTGCAGAAGGATCTGGACAGGTTCAGGGAGTGGGCAAAGAAGTGGCAGATGGAGTACAACATAGGAACGTATAGGTCATGCACTTTGGTAGCAAGAATAGAGGCATGAACCATTTTCTAAATGGGGAGAGAATTCAGAAGTCTGAAGTGCAAAAAGAGACTTAGGAGTTCTAGTCCAGGATACTTTCAAGGTAAACTTGCAAGTTGAGGCAGTAGTTAGGAAGGTAAATGCAATGTTGGCATTTATTTCGAGAGGACTTGAATATAAAAGCAGGGATATACTTCTGAGGCTCTATAAGGCTCTGGTCAGACCACATTTGGGGTATTGTGTGCAGTGTTGGGACTCATATCTCAGGAAGGATGTACCGGGCCTGGAACGTGTTCAGAGCAGGTTCACGAGAATAGTCCCAGGAATGAAAAACATATAACAAACGTTTGAGGATTCTGGGTTTATTACTCAACGGAGTTTATAAGGATTGGAGGGGGGTATCTAATTGAAACACAGAATACTGAATGGCCTGGACAGACTAGATCTTATGAAGATGTTTCCATTGGTAGAAGAGACTCAGACCCGAAGATATCGCCCGAGAGTAAAAGGAAGACCTTTTAGAACGGAGATAACGAGCAACTTCTTCAGCCAGAGTGGGGAATCTATGGAATTCATTGCCAAAGAAGGATGTGGAAGCCAGGTCATTGAGTATATTTAAGAGTGAGTTAGACATATTTTTGAATATCGAGGGGATCAAGGGTTACCTGGAGAAAGTGGGAGAATGGAGTTGAGAAACATAATTTATGATTGAATGATGGACAGACTCGATGGCTTGATTTTTGCTCCTTTTTCTTATGGTCTTATTTAGGACTGAGATGAGAAATGTTTTCATCCAGAGAGAGTAGTGAGCCTGTGGAATTCTCTACCACAGAACATGGTTGAGATCACGGCACTGAAGGTTTCAAGAGGAGATCGATAAACGCTTTAGGACTAAGAGGGGTCAAAGGTTACGGGGTTAAAGCAGGAACAGCATACTGAGTTTTACAATCAGCCATGATTACATTGAGGGTGGAGCAGGGTTGAAGGGCTGAATGCCCTGCCCCAATTTTCTACGTTTCTAAAATTCCACACATCTTTTTGTGCTCAGTATCGAGGTAGCTGGTTTCAGTCAAAGAATTGTGACAGGACTCCACAAAGAGTCTCAGATCTAAAATTTTGCCTATTCCCGATGCTTATGCGCAACATATGCGATTGGTTCCAATGATCTAATGTTCGCATCAAACAAACCCAGATCAGGTCAAATCCAGAATAAAATTCCTGCTAGACTATGGTTCCTTATGCCAGAAGAACATCAATTTTTACAATGGAATGGCATTTTTCATTTTCCATAACCAAATTTCCTGGATTGGAGGATCGGTTTACTGTCATTTTATGCAGTTGGTGGAGTCTAATTACCCCATGAAAACGCACAGTTTTAGAAAGAAGCACTTTTTATCTGATTAATTTGTGATGAATTTGAAGGATGGCAGTCAATGAAAAAATATGTTGTTCCCTATGCAAGAATTCACAGTACAATGGAAAGGGAACAGAGAATCCTTGTGGTTTACAGAGGCAGGTCTGCAGGAAATCCTTAAGCACACTATTCCTGCTGATGATAGTGTTTCTGTAACAGGTCAACTAAAACCTCACTGAGAAACTTAAGCACTATCTTTAAGAAGAAAACTAATTAGGTTTACCAGTCCTACCCTTTTGTTTCCAAATTACTGTAGAACCATTCACCAAATCTGTTTTCCTGCCACTCCTAAAAGTCTCAGGGGTCTCTGACCCTTTTCCAAAAATGGAGAACAGAATCATAGTTTTTAAATCAAGAAAGGAAATGCTGGGAAATTGTAACTAGAAATGGGGAAACAAATCCTTATTTGGAAAGTTCTGCATCTTGTAGGATTGCACGGTTCTTTGAGTTGAACAAGCACACAGGATTGAGTTTTATAAACTGCAGTGGTAATCCAGCTCTGGCATTTGCTTGAGCTGTCTATGCTTCAAGAATTGCATTATTTAAAACAACATCTTCCAGTTTCAGTTTTAGCCAAATCTGTGTACAATCAATCCAACTGACTCATAATGTACCTTAATGCCACAGTATGTTTTCATGGTAGTTGCAAACATTCACTGACCCAACGGTAACTATTTTTATTGATATAGCACCTTTAACGTAATAAAGCAACACAAGTTGCTTCAGAGTTTCGTAAAACAAAGTACAACACAGGA
Source organism: Hemiscyllium ocellatum (assembly GCF_020745735.1). Lineage (NCBI taxonomy): Eukaryota > Metazoa > Chordata > Chondrichthyes > Orectolobiformes > Hemiscylliidae > Hemiscyllium > Hemiscyllium ocellatum. The sequence continues at coordinate 66,805,615 of NC_083414.1, forward strand.
CCACATCAGGACATGCATAGTACGTGAGTGAAAAAAGTAACTCTTTGACCAAGCTAAGAATTATCTTCAGAAAAAAAAGTGATAGAGAGGCAAAGAGATGTAGGGAGGGAAATCCAGTGCATTGGAGGGCAAATTAAAATAAAACATTGCAAGATGATCCCACATACTGCAGCAATGAACACACCAATTTGCATTTATAAGCTGCATGGCAATAATTGATTCAGAAGCTCATCTCAAATATATATCTTTCTAGAAGTAGTTATCTTTCTATTTGGGACAAAACTACCTTTCACTCAAATCAAAGAAAAATAATGCAGGAACTTAAATTTGAAATTAAAAACTGGGATTGCTAGAGAAAGTCAATGCGTTTGTCAGTATCTGAGGGGAGAGAAACAGAGTTAACATGATTCTTTTTAAAATCCAGTATGATCTTTCTATGAAATCCAAACCCACAAAAAAACCCATATTGGACTCAAAACTTCTGTTTTTCACTCTCTCCACATCCTGCCACACCTGCTGAGTTACATTCTATATTCATTCATGGGTTGTGAGCATCCCTAGCTAGGTTAGGATTTATTACCCATCCCAATTGCCCACAGAACAGTTAAGAGTCAACTACATTACTATGAGTCTGGAGTCACATTAGGCCAGATCAGCTAAGGATGGCAGTTTCCTTCCCTAAAAAGGACATTAGTGAATCAGATGGGTTTTTCCAACAAATGGCAATGGTCGACAATCATTAAATTCTTCATTCCAGAGTTTAAAAAAAACTGAGTTCAAAATCCACCATCTGCCACTGTGGAATTTGAAGAAGAACATGCCCTGGGTCTCTAGCAATACCACTAGGCCATCACCTCCCTCCAGCGCTGTTTTTATATGATCTTTCACTGGTGTTATGACAATCTTTACTTACTTTCACTGGAATTCACAGTTTGTTACTCATCCAAATCCTTTACCAGTATGGCCATTGTGGATGATATTAATGTCACCTTATACCTTAAGCACAGGCAGAAACTATTTGCAGGTAAAAACTGAAATCCACTATTACCTTTGAAGCATAGCAAACAAGGATCACGAAATGTTGCAAAGTACAACCTACTGGTAATTCCATCTTAGATAGTTGACACTATTCAATCTACCTTACAAAGTGAATAAAATGCACTAAAGCCAAGAGCTGGCTTCAAGACATCAGCCAATAAAAATTTTCTGGGCAAGATCTTCAGAAGTCAATGAGGTTCAGATAAGGGATGGGTGTTACTGTTGCAAACATTGGGGACTTCAAGCTCATCTGCATTGTATAGGATGTTATAGCCTGAAGCAGCCTAAGAAGCAGCAGCAATCAATATGAGGATCATGGGAAAGCAGTGAAGTTTTCTTTTTAAAAAAGTAATAGTTGCTGTTGACATTCAAATGATTCAAATTCTACTTTGATCATGCCTTTAGATGGCTGGATCTAGCCATACACAGGTTGTGAAAGAGTCAAAGGAGATGGGAGAATGGTAGCTCTACTGTTGTTGGCTTAGGCATAGGCATAACAAATGACCTCTGAATATTAGGAGAAAGTGAGGACTGCAGATGCTGGAGATCAGAGCTGAAAATGTGTTGCTGGAAAAGCGCAGCATGTCAGGCAGCATCCAAGGAACAGGAGAATCGATGTTTTGGACATGAGCCCTTCCTCATTCCTGAAGAAGGGCTCATGCCCGAAACATCGATTCTCCTGCTCTTTGGATGCTGCCTGACCTGCTGCGCTTTTCCAGCAACACATTTTGACCTCCGAATATTGGTCACCAAGTGGCAGAATGAGCGTGAGGAAAAAGGGAAGACAAGAAGTTACAAAACAAAGTCATTTATACTGCCTACTGTTTAGCTATTTTCAAGCTTGCTTTGCATTGTATGAACAATGAACATTGTATTGTTCTCTTCAATCTGATCTCTGACCATTTGTGGCTGTAAACAAGACCTGTTACTAGATCCCTGCCCATCAGAAGGATTCTCCAACCTGTTCATAATCATCCAGACTACGTCCCAATCTGTTCTTTTGAACAGTACAGAAAAGGAACTGGCCATTTGGCCCACCATATCTGCATCAATCATGATGTCATTCTAAACCAAAGCCATCTCCCTGCACATGTTCTGTGACCCACTATGCATGTGTCTAAATGCCTCTTAAACATGACCATCTTATCTGCTTCTACCAAAGCCCACTCCCTTTCCAACATCTCATTGCTTTTGATCTTTAACCCTGTCAGATTCTTCATCCCACAGACTTTGACAAACTTCCTACTTGGATCATAACTTTGTCAATCACCAATTTCAAGTTTTGCCCTCTTGTTCTATTTTATTAAAGTGAAATGCCAGACTTTCCTGTATATCCATGACATGACCTAACTGGATCATGATACAGTTTAAAAATAATTGATCTTCTTAATACCTACTCCACTGTCTCAACTATATGGTCTCGTATGCAACTGCTGCTCTACATGGGGGAATCCACTCCTATCACTATTTATTGCCTCATTTCTGTTTTTTTTCCAAACCATTCACAAATAATTTGGTGCTTGTTTACTTCTTCCTGTGTTGAACACCTTACAATTATTATTGAGTATCATTCATCCATGTACAGATTTGATTCAGCTCATTTCAGACATTAATTAGTCAGGAACAATGGCTTCAGCTAACCAGAGGGCAGGGGGACAGTAACTGGAAGATACAAACTTTAAAAAGTTAGTAAAAGAACCAGAGGAGGCAGAGGAAGACAATTAGAGTAATTATCTAGAATATAATGTTTGAAAAATCATGAATAACTTCCAAAAGAGAATGGAATACATATATGAAAAAAAAACAACTTCTAGTTCATGGGGCAAGTATGAGTCATGCAACAAATTGGAAAGTTCTTTCAAAGAGCTAGCACAGGTACAATGGGCCAAATAGCTTTCATTCAGTGCTGTTCATTCTGTAGACCCTCGATTGACTCTTCATTACTGACAGTTGTGTCAGCTGTGAAGTGACAACAGCTTTGTGCAATGCTTCTCGTAAACCTTTGTGACCATGGGAAAGGAGAGACTTAATTTAGATCAGTATCATCTGTAAACTGGATGCGTGACAGTATGTGAGGGGGGGGGGGGGGGGGAAGAGAGAGAGAGAGAGGTGGGGGGGAAGAGAGGGGGGAGGGGAAGAGGGTGGGAGGGGAAGAGAGAGAGGGGGAAGGGACGAGAGAGGGGAGGCAGAGACACAGAGACAGACAGACAGAGACTCAGAAAGAGAGGCAGAGAGAGAGAGAGAGAGAGAGAGAGACACACACACACACACACAGACAGACAGACAGCAAGGACAAAGAAAGAAAAGAAAAAGAAAAAGAAAGAACAAAATTTTTTTTAATGCAGACTGCATTGACTGAGCTGCAAAGCGATTACCACACTACCCCAATGACAGGCACCGGGCATGTACACAAATCCCATCTACGGGATAGCGTAGTCCTGTGAAACAACTAATACCAATTTCTTTTTCAAACAGCAAATCCCTTCAAATTCTTGACTGCTTTCCACAATTGCCACTCCAGAAGAGCAATACTGTGGTTTCCTAAAATTTCCCAGTCTCTGGAGCAGGCTACTTCTGGAATGAGTCTCTCCTCAATTCCTACCAACTTGCAAAAACCTCTATTCTAGGAAGAGCTGGCTAATCACCGCCAAGGAAACAGTTTGAAATAGTCCAGTGGATTGGGGCAAAAGGAGAGATTTCCTGAACGACCAATCCAGAATTGTGTTCAATTTTACATTCATGATGATGATTCAGCCACAACTTTTAAATGAGAAAATCTCCACCATCATGTGTATTGCATTAGAGTCCAACTGTTCTGCATTCCCCCTTATCATACAGCCTACACAATAAATATCCTGCAGCGAAGAGACGAGAAATAGCCTGAAGCTGCAACAGCAAGAGGGACACAGGAATAAGTAAGGGGAATAAACAAGGGAGATGAAATGCTCTTTCCTGGCATTCCCATCTCATGCCACTTTCATATTCAACAACTACTGATACACCCTGTTCCACTGAACCTATCTCACTTACATTGGAGGCTGTGCTGTACAGAAAACACAAAAAAGAGAAATTTTATGTATAGCAATGTGGTAATGACCAAACATTTTATTCTTTTATGGGATAAACATCTGAAGGGACAGTGAGGACAATAGCCCTGTTGTCCTTCAAAGTGGCATCATGATTTTTCTTTCCAACCACGCAACTAGATAGATGAGGTCTCGGCTTAATATTTCATCTAAAAGATGGCACCTCCTAAAGTACTGCACTGGAGTGTCAGCCCTGATTACTGTGCCCACTCCTGGAAATGACAACTGAACACAAAAAGGTGAGAATGCTATCAACTGAGCCACAGATAACACACAGCATCAGCAGTAACACAAAAGCAAACTATTAATAACGCATCTGTGAATAGGATGTTTGACCTTCGTAAGTGGAGAACTTTGGCCTGAATTTTTGCTCCCAATGCCTCATTCATGCCAACTCCTGCCATCTCATTTTGCCTCTCCCAATGTATGTCCCCCCACCCCCCCATGTCAACCTATGCCCTTTACTCACTCCCATTGTCCACCAAAGTCCTTATGCCGACTTCGGGACATGGATGGATACTACCGACCATCCTATGCACTTGCATCCTCCATGCCAGATCACTCAGCAGTCACATAGGCAGACTTCAGGATCCATGCTGAAGTGAATTAAAGTTCTCCATTTCTATTGATGATTTCACTATCTCATTCACTCCAATTGACTCAATTATTTATAAGAGCATGTGTGTTCATAACTCCAACTCAAACAGTCAATTAAACTGAGAACGGACAAGCAATGCGCTGTGACATGGATAGGTTATGGAATCAGTCACATAACACAAATGTATAATGATAACCCTCCAGCTTATGTCAGTGTGATATAGCAATCACTGATTTATTTTTAAACTAGAGACTGCATTTGTTAAATTTAAAAAGGCCAGAAATTTAAATGCCTGGATGACAATTCCAAGGGGATTTAAATTCTTTGGCACTTTTTATGAACCTCCCCACATACACACAACTATCGGTTTTTAACATACACATATCTACTCTTAAACAATTCTAAAAGACACTTGACCTCTCTTAAACATGTCCCTGCACCTCTCCACGAAACTCCACTAAGTTTAGATCTTTCCTTGAAAAAAGGTGAGAAACCCACAAGTCATGAAAAAATTGGGGTCTGTGTGAAGGCAGCTTCACGTGTAGCTGCCTCAGTGTGTCACTGATGTGAGAAGTAAAACCTGTCATTATTCTTTCTTCCGCTCCCCAGTGAAAATGGCAGGTGTGGAGGTCAGGAGTGGAACTTCCAGAATCAATTCTTTGCAGCCAATTCAGCTTCTATTGCCAATGCATTAACTTGTCACAAAGAATGACATGTTTTTCGCAGCTCAGAATTTCTCAAAGCACTTTACAGTCTATTAATACTTTTAAAAAAACAGTCTGTGCGAGAGATCTGGGAAAGGCAGGTGCCCATGTTTTTGCGCCGCGAAGTCCTCAAAGCATGAATGAGTTAACGAGTGAATAATCTATTTTAGCAAAGTTGAATGAGGGAATGAACTTTTAAATAACACAGGTGAACTCTGCTGCCCTGTTGAGCCTCCCCCAGGACCACTTCAAAGTGTAACCTCTCACTGGTGTATAGGTGACCCTATCCTTGTTTCCACTGAGCCTGTCTGGTATTAGGTAGTTGCTAAAATTCAGCTGACTTGTTGAAAGATTTTTTAAAACATTAAAGGATGGATTCTTTCTGTGCCCATGACGATGTCAAATGCCAAATTAAAAAGAACCTGTTCCGAGCCTTGCCAAAGCTCACTTTGAGCATCAATAATTGGTAGAAGGCAGAAACGGAGCTGGGATTTCTAGCTCAATGGGCATTTTTCAACAATCCCCCCTCTATTCCTGTTTTACGGAGGGTGGGAAAATTCAGTCCATGTCAATAAATCAAAATGGGAGCACCTTCAATGGCAGCAAGGATATTGGAAAAATAACAGCCTTCCATAGCTGTCTGATCTGAACCCTCGGATCTCCAGAGATTGCGTGTTCTCCTTTTACACAGAGAAATGCCCCAATGCTATTGGTTTTCTTTGCATCAAGGGAAGGAAATCTGGGCGATAACACCAGACAAAAACAATGGAACCAGCAGGAATCCATTGACTATTGTATTATTATCAGCACAACCAGTACCATTTAGAATACAACACAATTAGGTTAGGTTGAGAATTACGCGTAAACCTGAATATCCTCTCCACGGCTGAAGAAAACAAAGGGATTGAATAACTTGGAGAATATTTCAGGATTTGGGGGTGCTTAGTTTTTGATTTTAGATTTTCATTAAATGATTGGTTTACCAATGCTCTCAGTGGGGTGTTTTTTTGGTATTCCTGCATAGGAGTCAGTAAAATATATATTGAGCTATTTCCCATCTTTTAAAAAGAAAATTTCAATGGTGAAATGATGTGGATACTCAGAACTAACCAATGTTCCCTGTAAGCTGAGAGACACCCCTTGTGCAGACAGTCATCCTCTGCTTCCGCTTTGGTTTAACTAAGAAGACCACAGGACTCAAGCTGCCTGTACAGGAAAAGCAAAAATTAGAGGGAGCATTGTTACAAACCCATAACAAATGTCAAGAGAGAAATATGCAGGCCATAAGGGGAGTAAGGGGCAGCGTGTGTGTGTGTGTGTGTGTGTGTGTGTGTGTGTGTGTGGTTTTGGGTGGGGGAGGGGTTGTTCCGAGAGGCTGGCTTGAAGGAATTTGGCCGAGAGCAAAAACCCACAGGCACAGACATAGATCAAGCTAGGCAGAGAGGTAAAGGTAAAATCTAAGCTGACAAACAGGAGAGATTAGATTACTTACCATGTGGAAACAGGCCCTTCAGCCCAACAAGTCCACGCTGACCCTCCGAAGAGCAACCCACCCAGACCCATTCCCCTACATTTACCCCTTCACCTAACACTATAGGCAATTTAGCATGGCCAATTCACCTAACCTGCACATTTTTGGATTGTGGGAGGAAACCTCTGCAAAATGGTTCAACAATGACAACTGAAACCCTGGAAAGTAAGGTTAAGGCTTTACGATGACACCATGCTCTGTGAGCCCACTGCAATAACATGGAAAAGAACCTGGTGACAAAAAATGCTACTCATCACTGCTGAAGCAAGCCCAAAGCTTGGATGGATAACCCTCAAATATGCCAAACAAAATAAAAAAAGAGATTTGTAATGTATGAAAGCACATCTAACTAGATAGTGATTAAGTGAAGAAATAAAATTACTTTTCCCTTCCACAAGATAGAGTTATTGAGGACTATGGTAGGTTTCCTGAAAACCGTCTGAGATCAAGACTGAAACCAAACTGGGAGTCCCTGGTCTGTTTAATTTGAATACACTGGATATTTAACAGAGGGCATTTTTGAGAGCAAACCAAACCCCAGCACCGGGTACATGCATATGGTTCAGAGTTAACATGATGCCTCCAACAATTGAGGCAGGGGTGGGGAAGGAAAGGAAAGGAGTGGGTGTTATGGTGCACCTAAGATAAATTTGAAGTTACTATTCCAAATTAGAATTGGCTTGTTCAGGTCACATTCCATACAAATTTTCTCAGGAGATAAAATTAATGATAGGGATTGAAAGATCATGAAGAAGTTCAATGCTATCCTTACAGGGAAGCTATGAGCAAGAAACCTAGCTTTCTCCTCCATTGCCCAATATTGACACACGTAGCAAGGAAGCTCAGGTCACTTAGGATGAGAAATCAAATCAGATTCCTTCCTGGTTATACAGACTGATGCTTAATTGTTCACTCATTTCTAAATGAAAGGTCTTCGATTTGAAACGCTGCTTCTGCAGATAGAGTCAGAGTCATGCAGCACAGAAACAGACTCTTCGGTCCAGCTAATCCATGCTGACAATAATCCCAAACTAAGCCAATCCCATACGTCGGCGCTAGGCCCATATCCTTCCAAACATTTCTTATTCATTTACTGATCCAAATGTCTTTTTAGACATTGTAACTGTACCTTATCCATCACTTCCTCTGGAAGTTCATTCCACACATGAACCACTCTCCCTGTGTAAAAAAAAGATACTCACGTCTTTTTTAAAAGTCTTTCTTCTCACACCCTCTAGTCTTGAAATCCCCACTCTTGTAGAAAGACACCTTATCTATACTCTTCATGACTTTATAAAGCTCAATAGGGTCATCCCTCACTCTCCTACACTCCAGTGAAAAATGTCCCAGCCTCTTCAGCTTCTCCTTCTAATCCCTGCAACATCCTGAAGACATTTTTGAGAATCCCCTTCAGCTTGAGAACATCCTTTCTCTAACAGGGTGACACAGTACTCTAGAAGAAGAGTCACCAACATCTTATACAACCTCAGCATGATGTCCCAACTCCAGTATGCAAAAGGTCTGAGCAATGAAAGCAAGTGTTCTAAATGCTTCCTTAACCACCCTGTCTCCATGTGACGCAAACTTTAAAGAATTATGTACCTGAACCCCTGTGTCTATCTGCTCTACAACACTACCCAATGCCCTACTTTTAATTGTATAAGTCCTACCCTTGTTTGTTTTACCAAAATGCAATACCTTGCATTGATCTAAAAGTACTTGCCACTCCTCAGATGTCACCTGGCCTGCTGGATGTTTCCAGAAGCTTTTCCAAAATTTTTCCAAATTCCAGCATATGCAGTACTTTGCATTCAGAGTTCACATAGGACACCCATTGAGCCCGAGGAAATGAATGAAGACATTAAAATAAGGGATTTTTAGTCAACAGAATGAACTGCCAATCTAACCATCGGTTAAAATTCCGCTTTTAAGCACTTGCTAGACAAACCAACACTAATTTGAGAACAAACTGCAGAATTTAGCATTACACACGTACAAACAGGCTGCCAATTTATGCTAAAATGGTTCCACCACACTGAATATAAAAATTGCAAAAGCAAAAGGCAGTGAAAATAAAGGCAGAGCACTGAAAAATGTACAGAATTTCTCACTGCATCAGATATTGTAGATTGTTCAAACTGTGCTTAGCTGAAATAAAAGGCACAGACAGACAGGCTTGGAATTGCTGAACTCCAACAGCAGGGAAAGGGAAGAATTCCTCCTGGAAAAGGATCAGAGTCAATTGGAAGGTGCAAAATAGCACATTTTTGTGACATTTCCTATAAAACTGAGCAAAAGAAAAAACTAGATGAGACTTTGTTTACACCAACATAAAAAAAATCTCTGACTGCTAACTGGAGTAAAATAATAGACTTTCATCTTTATATTTGAACTCTTATGAAATTCTGAGATCCAAGAATTAATTTATAACATTTATCTTGAACCTTTGAAAAGGATACATTGCAAAGAGACACTACATAACAGCAAAAACAATGTTGCATTTGCCAGGTGAAGGACGTTTGGTCAGATATCCAGCTTACAATATTTTCAGAGTCTGAGATACCTTTTGTGAGGGGCATTTGCCGTCTTTTTCCCTGAAGCCACTGTCAAAGTGAGAGAGTTGAAAACCCACCAGAAGACTTCATTGTCATTTATGGAAGGCTTCTAGAGAAGGATTTCAAAATCTACCTTGCTATCTTCAGAAAGCAGAAATCAGCCAGCCACAATATCTCCAGAAAAATACCAGAGTAAAATTGGTCCGCAGAGTGACTTTGGTTACAGATCAACACTCAGGACAATCCTTTTCTCCTGGGTTTAACTATCAACTAGCCAAAATATTTTTAAGATATCTTTCTGCATAGTTTTATATCTTTCACCCTCCAGCCTCAGGATGGCATGTGCTTGCATTCGTGTGATTACCCTTCTTGAAGACTAACATGTATTTGTATATTCTATTCATTTAGTTGAGAATCTTTGCTCGAGTAAGTTTTGTTTGTAATAAACCAGTTCTTATCTTATAACTAGAACAAAAAAACCCGTTGGCTGGGTTCTGATACTGAACTAAACAAAGTTCTGGTATCTATTTATCACTACCCTTCTTAAATACAAACTTTGTTATTGGCAGTATAAGGAATCAGACTAGGAAATAAATCAGTCACTTCACCAGTGAATCTTAGCACAACAATTCTAATATCTTTGCTCATATTAAGGCAGGAAGGAGTTATACATCCTTAAACCACAACGACTATCATTCCTGATTCAATGCATTTTGGCATGATAGGTGGGCTCCTTAGGAAGTGATGGGAATTATTCTTACAATTCTAACAACCTAACATGGATAGCAGATGGTCAGACCATCTCTACTTCAGATCAATTTCAATATTACACCAAAGCCACACAACCCAAAGCATATAGCAGTGGGCTCTGTAAACAACTCGAGGAGAAAGTGAGGTCTGCAGATGCTGGAGATCAGAGCTGAAAATGTGTTGCTGGAAAAGCGCAGGTCAGGCAGCATCCAAGGAACAGGAAATTCAACGTTTCGGGCATAAGCCCTTCATCAGGAATGATGAAGGGCTTATGCCCGAAACGCGAATTTCCTGTTCCTTGGATGCTGCCTGACCTGCTGCGCTCTTCCAGCAACACATTTTCAGCTCTGTAAACAACTCCTCTGATAAAAGGTACATGTAACTGATAAGTAATCCTGGGCTTTAGCTCGCTTTGGTTAATCTGGTATTTTTAGAACTTTTAGAGAACTATTATACCGTAATTGAAGAATAAGTGATTAGCAATTTGCATGCTTAAACGTTGGTTTTCTTGTATTCTTTCTAGAACTATCCTTATTATAACTCCCAGTATTTTAATAGCATTTAGAAACAGCATGCATCCAGAATTTTATCAGCTTAAAAACAGCCATTGACTCAAAGTTGTGGATGCTTACGAATAACAGCTTGTATTTTTAAAAAAATAAAATTTAAAAACACATTATGAAATATCAGTTAATGTTTTGAGTCTGGTATGACTATTCTTCAGAATGCTGAAGTTCTGAAGAACAGACATTCCAGATTCAAAATGTTAACTGCTTCTCTCCCCACAGATACTACCAGTTTTTTCTCCAGCATTGTGTATATTTCACGTTTCTAGTAACTGCAACATTTTGCCTTTATTTCTGAAATGTTTTTTAATGACGTTTAAGGCAACATTAGCAGATAGAAAACAAGTACCATGTTATTAACAAGTTGACTTTTGATGACAATATTTCAGTAAGTAAGGGGTTAAAAATAGGGGCTCTAAGCAGAGTACTGAGTACTAGTGTCTGCCAAATGAAGATATAGTGTGGTCCTGCCTAGATTTATATTGAAGTGTCAGTTTCATTACATAGTTTGTCAGGAATTGTGTGTGTAAAATGTGGTCAGAACAGTTAGTCAGGGGCTTCTGTCTGGTTTTAGCAATTTGCAGGGACATTTACAATTAATCATGGATTTTTTTTTGTCAGCATGATAACTAGAGGTATTTTGCCTCACGGAAATAAGTGACGTCTGAATGCCCAGTTTTGAAGTCCATCTTGTATTTCTGACAAGGGTAACTTTTGTGTGCAACTTAAAAGTTCCTAGTTGTTAGACAGGTTGGGTAAAATTATATTCAAGATCAGGTGTTAATCAATCACTCAGTATTCTATTCTTGTTGACTATAGATGTCTATCAGACGTGAAGCATTTGAACCAATTTGGAGGGGTTGATTTGAGACTTTTAATTAGTTGAGCTCAACTGTACTGAGCTAATCTAAAATTAGCTAAGCTCCCTTTTAAAATGCACTGCACCAATCTTAACATAGGGCAACAGATGGATATGGTGTAGATTGGAGTTAACTAGGCAAAACCCCTGAGCGTGTTGAAAGCTAACTGAAAACTACCAACCTCTAGGTTTTTATTTCAGTACAACAAGGGGTGAGCAGGAAAAGAAGTGTTAGAATTTCTAAATATACATTAAAGTAAAATCAAGCCTCAAATGTAACCAGCATAACAGATTTACCTGTGACTGGCTGTATTTTCTAAATCTTGGAAAGCTGACTAGTTGTTCTACCTTTCCTCAAAAGAAAAATTGTCCCTTCCCCTTGAACCTTTCCAACTCACCTCCACACTAAAAGATTGTGTTATACTTTTCATGCACTCCATTCTCCTTCCCTTTACATGCCCAAACTGCTGTTGCAGAAGTGTTCCATTCTTGCTCAACTCACTCCCCATTCTGCTTTTCTTTCTCCATCCGTTTCTACTTTTGCTCTGGTAATGACTCACTAACTCTTCATTCACTCGTGGTGATCCCATCTAAAACTTCACACGTGCTCCACACCTTCTCTGTACTCACATCCCACATCTGACCTGCTTACTAAAGAAAGAAGCTCACATGAACAGAAGGAAGGAGTAAATGCAAAAGAAGTGGGGAGGATTTAATCATCTTGAAAAACTGGGTTTAAGTAATCACTGGTCTTAAAAAGTCCATTCCAATGCCCAATGATATGAAACATGCAATTTCCTCCATTAGCTTAAACAGATACAATTAGCCTGTGGTTTTCAGGCTGTAACATATCCTTCAGCAACACTAAATGTGAATATTTATTGTCCATGGACCAGATATACATGATCAATAATACAACCAGAACATAAACCTGCTACATTAAAAGCATTATTGTTCAATGAGGCTAAGTTAATTCTTCAATTTTAAGTAAACTACTGTGGCCATGGTGAGTTGTGTTGACTTGATTTGTACTCTTTAGTTGCTATGAACATTTCTTGGCCACTCAACTCAAAGTCCTGAATCATTGACAGCTACACCAAAGTCTCACTTTACTCCTGAGCCAGGAGCTAGACAATCCGCTGATCAATTTTATCTGATTCAGCGCCTCCCCTTTCCTCTAGGTACAGTACTGGGCAATTTTCCAAAGTCTCTCCTCGTCCCACGACTGGTAAGTTGGGAAAGTTCTCAGCTTCTGAATACAGGAAATTGGAGATCAGAAGGTGGGAGGCAGTCACACCATTCTATAGGATCATGGCTGTTAATTTGTCCCAGGTCTCAACTCCTGTTATGAAATATCATAACTCTCAGATCCCCATTATTTAAAAAAATGCCTCTTTATATACCTTCAGTGATCTGCCTTCCAAAGTTCTCTGGGATAGAGAATTCCAGACATAGCAGACAAAATTCCTTCAGTTTTAAATGAATGTCCACTTATTTCGTAACTGTTCCCAAGTTTGAGATTCCCTCACTCGTGAAAACATTTTCTCAACATCCCCCCTGTCATGCCTCATCAGAATCTTGTATGTTTCAAAAAGATCACCCCCCCATTCTTCTAAACCATAATGTATAATATTATAATAACAATAATAATGTTTAACCAATCCTGGGAAGTCACGCCTTCATTCCAAGAATGAACCTAATGGTGAGTTTCTTCTGAACCGCTTCCCTTGTCAGTATATTCTTAAATATAGGAAGCAAAACTGTATATACAACAGGTGTGGTCTCACTATACCTTGCATAGCTGCAAAACTTCCCTACTTTCAAACTCTACACCCTAGCAATGAAGGTCAAAATTCCATTTGCTTTGATTATATACTGTACCTGCATACTAATTTCATGTTTCATGCGCAAGAACACACACACAACCCTCAGAGTTGCACTCTGATTTCCAGTGAAATAGCCCGATTTGAGTTTTCCTACCAAAGGGCACAACCCTCACACTTTCTTACGCTAAGCTCTATCTGCCATGTTGTTGCCTACTTACTCAATCCTTTCCATAATCCCTTGCAGATTCCTTATCTCCTTGTTGCAACATGCCCTCCCATCTACAATTGTGTCAGCAACAAATTTGGATACATTACACTATGTTCCATATTCCAAGAGATTAATATAGACAGTAAATAATTGAGGCTCTAGGTCTGTTTGTTGTGGCATTCCACTAGTTACTACCTCGAAAAAGCTTGTTAATCTTGACGCTCTCTTACATGTGTTAACCAATCCTCAATCCATAATATTACACCTGAAATCATGAGCTCTGAGTTCAGTTTCACCTGGGGCTCTCAGGCATTGTCCAGCTCCAAACTTCCTACTCATCTTGGTTATGGGTACTCGGTTATGGGTACAACTCACCATCACCACTCCAGCTCACGGCTCCTCCAACCACATCTATAGTTTTCCAGCTGTGTATCCAAGAGCTAATTTTTATGCTATTGAGGTTTATCCTGGAGTTCGACATTAAGTGGTCTGTTTGTATTTTTTTTGTAGAAATTCAAGTAAGCCTACCCCTAATTGCCCAGAGGGTAGTTAAGAGTCAACCAATTACTGAGAGTCTGTAGGCCAGACCAGGTAAGAGTGGCAAATTTCCCTCCCTAAGGGAGGCTAGCAAACCAGATAGGTTTGTGCAACAATCAACATTGCCATTGATAAGGGGCTTTTCATTCCACATTTCACCATTCACCGTTGTTGGATACAGACCCACATCTCCAGAACATTGGTCTAGGATTCTGGGTTAGCAGTCTAGTGACGTTACTACAGAGCTACTATCTCCACTAGCCAATCACTATAATACACAACACGGTCCAGATTACTGCACGGCTCCAAATTATACCTAAATCATTTTCTTCAGGACCAATCAATATACACACATTCAAATTCCTCCAAATCAGGGAATTATCCTACTTACAATCATGTGGCCTTCTCTACAAGGGTGTGTCTGACTGACACTCCAAGCCTGTCAATTAGGTGCTAGGCGAAGTCAGACTGTCAGATGGTCATAAGATATAGGAGCAGAGATTAGGCCATTCAGCCCATCAATCATAGCTGATAGGTTTCTCAATCCCATTCTCCCTGTAACCCTTTATAATCAACAAGTTATCTATCTCAGACTTAAACATACTCAATGAGAAGGTTGTACCCTGTGAAGTTAAGGCTCCACAGCATGTGGGGGAACCCAGCCTTCTGCGTTTCCCATGAGCTGCCGGACATTACAAATTCTGGCTCTCAGCATGCTAGTCCATAATCGCTCTGCTTCCTCTAAACCTTGAGAACTAAAAAGCCCCAGACTTATGCTTTTTCAAAGCTGAGTTAGGAGGAGAGTATGGTTTAGTCATGGTTCACTGATGGTAGTCTTAGCTTGAGTCAGGGGGCTCAAATTCTCATCAAGAGGTCTTAATCTCAGCTGGTATTCCAGTGCTGCATTTCCATCTTTCAAATTAGACATAAAATTCTCTGACCTCTCAAGTGAGCAGAGACAGGAATGGAAGGCAACGTGATTGTAGATTCCTACATGGTCAACTGCGACCTCCAGGCAAACAGTAATACCACTAGCATAATGTCTGATTTGGATGTTCAGTTCTCCATACAGTACACTGCTACACCTCAACAAGACCTCATGCTTTGAAATCCTCTCCGTAATCAGCTTTCCACCATCTCCTAAATTCTACCTATTCCATCAAGTTTGCAGTCTTCTCAGTGCATATACTCAGTGTCCATATTTCTTTTCATTACGCACATGATGTAACTTGGGATGTTTTACTACTTTAGAGATGGGTTGTCAAAAACATTGGTAGTCTTATTGAAGGGCAACCAAAAAGTAATGGACAATGTTGGGCCTAGCAGTTTTCTATCAGTAAAAGAAATTCTTACATTTTTTTAGATCAAGGATCTAAATCAAGTGTTCTGGGAATATTCAACTGGGAGCTACAACCTGCATTAACCTAATGGGTTATGTGAACAGGAGCTGCTCTACTACTGCAATGGGTTATAGTGAGCCACAGGAGAAAAGTAGGTTCATCAATTTGTTTGGATGTTATGACACACATACAGGACTGTGGAGACTTGAACCTAGACTTTCTGACGCAGAGATAGCAACCACTATATCATGAGACCATTCAATCACAACAGACGTTAAATGCTTCATTTTCTCAATTGGTACACTTGGTCATCCTCGCTTCCTCTTTGCAGCCAACCTGGCTCACGATTTGCTAAATAAATGTTTGTCTCAAATTTCTCCCAGTTCTTATGAAGAATCATTATTAATGTGGTTTCTTTCCCTTCAGATGCTACCATCATTTTCTGAATTTCATTATCAGACCCTCACCGACCTACGGGCCATAGTTTTGTGCTGAGTATCAATTTTTGCTGATACATGAACAGCTAAGGCTCAGTAGAGGGACTGAATCAGGAAGCTTATTTGTTTTGTTTAGCTAGATGACATTCTGAGATGGCCAACTGATTCAGTTCTTTACTTCAAGAGGGTATCCAAAACCAAAAGTAGAACCTTAAAATTAACCCTGGATCCTCAAGGGTGGTGTCAAATGCAATTCTTCATAGAATCATTGAATCCTTACAGTGTGGAAACAGGCCAAACAAGTCCACACCAACCCTCCTAAGAATATCCCACCCAAACCCGTTCCCCTAAATTTCCCCGACTAATGCACCTAGCCTGCACATCCCTGAACGCTATGGGCAATGTCTCATAGCAAATTCACCTAACCTGCACATCTTTGGACTGTGGGAGGAAGCCAAAGCACCCGGAAGAAACCCAAGCTGACATGGGAAAAATGTGCAAACTCCACACAAGCAGTTGCCCGAGGCTGGAATCTGAGTCCCTGACACTGTGAGGCAGCAGTGCTACTCACTGTCTTTTGCTGTTAAAATCCTGAAAACCTCAATCAGATCACTCCTTCACCTTCTAAATTCTAAAACAGGCCTAATTTGTATAAATTCTCTTCATAACTTAATCTTGAAGTCTATGTATCATTCTTGTAAACCTACAATGTACTTGCCCGGAACATCGATTTCCCTGCACCACTAATCTAGAATCTGGTTTCCAGCATCTGCAGTCATTGTTTTTACCTAATGTACTCCAAGGCCAATACATGCTTCCTCAGTTGTGGTATCCAGATCTGCTCTCAGTAATCCAAGTGGGGTCCGGCCAGGGTTTTGTATAACTGCAGCATAACTTCAGCATACTTATACTCCAGTCCTCTGGATGTAACGGTCAGCATTGCATTAGCTTTCTTGATTATTTTCTGCACCTGCTTGTGACATTTTAAAGATCTAAGCATCTGAACCCCCAAATCTCTTTAACCATCGACTGTATTTAACTTCATATCATCTAGAAAGTACCCTGATCTATCCTTTTTTCAGTCTATAACATTTCCTCACGTTGTCTTTCTCAGGTTTTTATTTCAAGTTCCAGGATTTCTTAGGTGAAAACAGGAGCATTCACTTCTCATTTGGCATATAACTAACTGTTCTGAACTAAAAAAATTTTTAGTTTTTTTCTAAAGCATGCAAGGCAAGTTTCAGTTCTTTGTATCGCTACACTTCAAAACTACCGAAAGGATCAAATGGTGAAAATACTAATGACCAAGGGCTAATAATGTGCTTGTTACAAAAGAAATGGACACAGATTTCTAAGAAAAACTATTTATTCTTGGGTGTCAAGCAAATCTCATTCCCTAATTCTCTTGTACATGTTGAGCTATATTGGCTCCTGCGCAAACAATGGTTTAATCTTAAACTCTCATTCTTTGTTCCAAATCCCTATGTAGCTTTGCCCTCCCTATTTCTGTAATCTTGTGTAGTCCCACAAAATTGAGATGTCTGCAGTACTATTCTGATCTCTTGTGCACTCTTATAATAATTGCTCTATCATTGGTGACAAGGTCTACAGTTGCCTGGGCCCCAAATCTTGGTGATTCCCTACCTACACAATGTCAACACCCCCACCCCCCCCCAATCTATCATTCTTCCTTTAAGACACTTAAAACCTTCTACTTCAATCAAAATTTTGCTCCTCTGACTTAATACCATACTTTTTTTTATAGTGCTCTGGCGAAACATCTTAGAACGTTCCATTGTGTCAAAAAGGTGCCACATAATCTCAATTTGCTGTTTTTGAGACAAAATATTTTTAATCTTGTCTGTCGATGGAAGTCTTCAACAGAGATTTTTGGGTTAAGCAAATAACCTAAAATGACACTTGGTATCACCACATCCCTAGTACTGTAAACAGTTTTGACCACCGCCACACCCCCAAATTGAGGAAGAATGTAATTGCATTGGAGGCAATTCAGAGAAGATTCATTAAATCAATTCCAGAGATGAAAGGTTTGTCTTATATAAAAAAAAGAGATTGAACAATTTGGGCCTATCCTCCCTCGTGGTTAGAAGGAAGGATGAGGAGAGATTAATTCATATGCTAACCAGGATCGACAAAGTAGACATAGAGCAGACATCTCCCCTTATGGGACACTCTAGAATGAGAGGTTATAGTATTAGGATAAAAGGGTGGCAGATTTAAAACAGAAATTAGGAGGAATTACTTCTTTCAAAGGGTCATGAATCTTTGGAATTCACTACTCCTGGACACTGAATAAACTTGGAGGAGATAGGCAGATTTTTAATTAGTAACAGGCTGAAGGGTTATGGAGAGCAAGCAGGAAGGTGAAGTTGATACCAGAAAAAATCAACCATGGTCATATTAAAAGAACAAGCAAGCCCTAGGGGCTGCTTCAACCAACCCTGTTCCTAGCTCTTACGTTCATATCAGTACTCAAGAATTAGCAGGAATGTGGTTCTTGGTCAATGTTTTCATCTGATCCAGTTTAATCAAGAAGTAGATTAAGTCAATGCACTGTCATTGAGTTCCCGCTGTACAAAACATTACTGCGTTTATAGACATAACAGTCATTACATTTGAGTTAGCTTTATGCCATTCTTCTAGAGAAATGTTAATTAGCTCGTAGATGTTCACATCTGTAAATAAACTGCTAACAAATATCAACGAAAGAAGAACCAATATCTAAAACACTGAGTTTCTGCTGTACAAAAAATGGCCAGTGTTTACATACACAAGTCCCCACAACAAGCTTTGAGACTGATATTACTAAGCCCTCAATTGTTTGCAAATATGAAAAACCACAAAGTCCAGACATGAGACTAGAAAACCCAAAAAACTAAAACACCTGATCTCCTGGTGTACACTCATCTCGGAGGGTGAAAGGTAAACTAACGCATTATTTAAGGATGTTGTTTTGTTACCAAAGAATGTACGAAATGGTAATTTAGTATCTTTCATGGTTTAGCTTAGTCCCTAAATGCCACATAATAGTCAAACAAGTAGTTTGGATTACCGCTGAGATTGTATAGAACATAGAACAGTACAGCATAGTACTGCCCCTTCAGTCCTTGATGTTGTGCTGACCTTTTATCCTACGATAAGATCAGACTAACCCACATACCCTTCATTTTACTATCACCCATGTGTCTATTCAAGAGTCACTTAAATATCCCTAATACGAAGGACTCTACCACCACTGCTGACAGTGCATTCCACTCACCCACCACACTGTGTAAAGAACCTACCTTTGACATTCTCCCCATAAACTTCTTCCAATCATCTTAGAATTGTGCCCCTTCATGATAGCCTTTTCCGCCCTGGGAAAGAGTCTCTGGCTATCCACTCTGTCTATGCCTCTCATCATCTTGTACAGCTCGATCAAGTCATATCTCGTTCTTCATTTCAATGAGAAAAGCCCTAGCTCCTTTCTTCATAGGACATGCCCTCCCATCCAGGCAACATTCGGGTAAATTTCCTCTGCGCCCTCTCTAAAGCTTCTACATCCTTCCTATGAGACAACCAGAACTGAACACAATATTCCAAGTGTGGTCTAACCAGGGCTTTATAGAGCTGCTGCATAACCTCACAGCTCTTAAACTCAATCCCCCCGCTAATGAAAACCAACACACAACACGCCTTCTTACCAATCCTATCAACGTGCTTGGAAATCTTGAGGGATCTATGGACGTGGTCTCCAAGATCCCTCTGTTTCTCCAAACTGCCAAAATCCTGCCTTAAACCCTGTAATCTGTATTTAAATTTGACCTTCCAAAATGAATCACTTCACACTTTTCCAGGTTGAATTCTATCTGCCACTTCTCAGCCCAGTTCTGCATCCTGTCAATGTTCTGTTGCAACCTACAACAGCCCTCCACACTGTCCACAACTCTACCAACCCTCGTATCATTGACAAGCTTACTAACCCACCCTTCCACTTCCTCATCCAAGTCATTTATAAAAATCACGAAGAGCAGAGGTCCCAAAACACATCCCTGCAGAACACAATTGGTCACCAAGCTCCCGGCTGATTACCTTCCATCTACTACCACCCTCTGTCTTCAATGGGCCAGCCAATTCTGCATCAATTCAGCCAATTTCCCTATATTTCATGCCTCCTTACTTTCTGAATGCAAATGATTTGTTCACAGCCAACTACTGCAAACATCAAAAAGATTAAATGACCAGACAATTCTGTTTCAGTGTTGACTGAGGAATAACATGCTGATCAGAACTTCCCTGCCCTCACTAAAATAATCCCATGGGGTTTTATTTTAAACATTTCCCAATTGACAAATTAGAGATAAGAGACATTATAGCGTTTCAAACTGAAAAATCTGAGGTAATTTGAATTGTTCTAGCACTTCTCTGTATATACTTGTGGAGAAAGTGAGGACTGCAGATACTGGAGATCAGAGTTGAAAGATGTGGTGCTGGAAAAGAACAGCAGATTAGGCAGCATCCGAAGAGCAAAAGAATCAACTTATCAGACATAAGTCCTTCATCAGAAATGTGGATGGAGCGGGGGGAGGTGAGAGGCTACCAACCACTTGAACTGTCTTACCTGTCCATCTTTCTTCCCACCTAACTGCTCCACCCCCCTCCAACTTATCACCATCACCCCCCCCACCTGCATCTACCTATCACTTTCCCAGCTACCTTCCCCCCCAGCCCCATCCTCCTAATTATCTCATCTCTCAGCCCACTTCCCCGCACCCAGCCCCACCACATTTCTGATGAAGAAGAGTTTATGTCTGAAACAGCAACTCTCTTGCTCCTCGGAGGCTGCCTGAGCTGCTGTGTTTTTCCAGAGTCATACTTTTCGACTCTACACATTTATGGCCAACTTATTTCTTCCGGTGTTACATGCTAATTAAAGGGATTTCCTGTAACCAAAGCATCATTTGCCTTCAAGTAGTGATATCTTGAAAGTTTGGAGGTTGCTTTTTTTTTATTATATAGAAATATTTATAAATCACTTTCTCAGGTGAACATTCACACCATCTTGAGTTGAAAATTTTACAAAACTAATTTTAAGTTTCAGCATCTATGTTGCATATAAAAAGGTAGAAAACCAAGTAATTAATAACCATGATCCAGTTATCAAGTTAAGGATGCAAGGTAAGTTAATACACTCAGTGTCAGTTTATGAACCACAATTCATATCGATCAGAAATTTTATTGAACAGTGTGAGGGAAATGGATAGTTTTGGGAATAATGTCATTTTCAAAATCCTCAACATTGGCCAACTAGAAAACAAATAGTACTTTTACCTCTGCAGTTACCTCTAGCACTAGGATCACACTCAATCCAGTCGAGTAAATGGAAGAATAATCATCTTGTTGATTCCAGAATTCCCACCTCATTCTTGTTCCAACAATATTTGCAGTGTGGAATAACAGCGTAGTTAGCAAGTCCATTCTCTGTACTCCCAACCTAGTTTCCATTTTCAGAGTCCAGCCAGCTTCCCCATGGCTAACCTTCTGACAATCAAGGGATTGGCGGTGAGGCAGAATGTGCAGCAATACTAATAAACTAAAAAGCTCATGTTCTCAATGCTTTATCCATAACCCTTGATATTCCCCCATGACCCAAACATTTAGCATATAGAGTCAAACAACACAGAAATAGACTCTTTGGTGCAACAAATCCATGCCAACCATAATCCCAAACTAAAATAGTCACATCTGTCTGCACTTAGCCCATCTCCCTCCAAATATTTCTTATTCATGTACTTATCCAAATGAGTTTTAACATTTTAACATATGCACATCCTATTCTTCCTCTGGAAGTTCATTCTCCACATGAACCACTGTGAAAAAAAATTGCCACTCATGTCATTTTTAATTCTTTCTTCTCTCACCTTAAAAATATGTCCCCTAGTTTGAAATCCCTCAACCTAGGGAAAAGTCACTTGCTATTCACCTTATTTATTCCCCACATGATTTTATAAACCTCTATAAAGGTCATCCCTTAACCTCCTACATTCCCATGAAAGAAAGATCCCTGCCTATCCAGTCTCTCCTTATAACTCAAACTCTCCATCCCCAGCAACATCCTGTTAAAACTGAATCTTCTCCAGCATAATAATATCCTACCTATATACAATGCACAGAATGGTGCTTGGAATACGCAGGCACAGAAGGCAAAACTCGCCTCCCAGAAGATGCCGAAGAAGAAATGAATCATAGAGTGACAAACTAGAAAATAAAAGGATGTTGTCATACATGGAACGATGAAACTTTGAAGAGTGCCTCCACCAATCACAGGCTGTTTCTCCCCCCTACATCTGCAGCAGAGAGTTTGTTGGGCTAGGTGGCTAGAATGCAGGTGGAGGGAAGAGGCAAATAACTACAAAGGGGAAGGGAAGGGGAGCCTGTCACTGAAGAAATACCTATCCAACTGTGACCCGGAAAACTTGAAGTAAATAATTAGTATTTTTAGGAAATGTGTGTGTGTCAATTATTGAAAATAACTTCTATTACTAACTTATTACTAGTTTCTTGTACCATTTTAAATATAGTGGTGCCTGGGAAATTTAAACTTTCCTCACATGTTGCAGTTTTAACTTTATTGGAGGGTTGATTATAATCATAGAAAAAATATCCTACAGTGTGGAAGCACTGTTCAGCCTATTGAATCCACTCACATGCTCTGAAGAGCATCCCACTCCTTTACCCCATCACTGTAATCCTGCATTTCCCTTGGCTAATCTATCTAGCCTGCACAATGCTGGATACACTGGGTAATTTAGCATGCTGCAAATGTGTTGCTGGTCAAAGCACAGCAGGTTAGGCAGCATCTCAGGAATAGAGAATTCGACGTTTCGAGCATAAGCCCTTCATCAGGAATAAGAGAGAGAGAGCCAAGCAGGCTGAGATAAAAGGTAGGGAGGAGGGACTAGGGGGAGGGGCGATTGAGGTGGGATAGGTGGAAGGAGGTTCTGTGCAGAGGAGATGACCTGGGGGGTGCAGTGAGAGAGGGACTCACTGAAATCCTTGTAGAGGCTCTATTCCTGAGATGCTGCCTAACCTGCTGTGCTTTGACCAGCAACACATTTGCAGCTGTGATCTCCAGCATCTGCAGACCTCATTTTTTACTCGAAGATTTTAACCTACTGCGAATCCTCTTACAAGGATGCCTTCCTTGAAGAAGCTCTCTTCCTCCCTCTACAAGGATTTCAGTGAGTCCCTCTCTCACTGCACCCCCCAGGTCATCTCCTCTGCACAGAACCTCCTTCCACCTATCCCACCTCCATCGCCCCTCCCCCTAGTCCCTCCTCCCTACCTTTTATCTCAGCCTGCTTGGCTCTCTCTCTCTTATTCCTGATGAAGGGCTTATGCTCGAAACGTCGAATTCTCTATTCCTGAGATGCTGCCTAACCTGCTGTGCTTTGACCAGCAACACATTTGCAGCTGTGATCTCCAGCATCTGCAGACCTCATTTTTTACTCGTAATTTAGCATGGCCAATCCATCTCACTCCCACATCTTTGGACTGAGAGAGGAAACCCACACAGTCACAGGGAGAACATGCAAACTTCACACAAACAGTTGTCCAAGGGTGGAAATAAATCTAGGTCCCTGGCGCTGAGGTAGCAGTGCTAACCACTGAGCCACTGTTTTGCCATGCATAATGAAGAATATGCAACAATGCCCCAATAGCAGCACTATAGACACTCAATGTCATTCCCACCAAGAAACCTTAACTAGGAGCTAAGGGAAGAACACTAATAGTACAAATTAATATCTACATGGAATCTATGAAGTAGGTCATAAAATTGCAGGTCACAATTCTAGACCTCTGTAGGGTAAATATTTGAATCTAAAATTTTTAACAATGAAAGTGCTTGATGATGACTAAGATATGAAATGCCCATGCAATGGTCAATGACCTTTTTAACCATCTCTTCAGTTGCATGGACATCCATAACAGCAACCAAGGAATTAATTGCAAAAGGTACATTAGAATTAGCTAAATATTAAAAGCAGCAGCCTTTGGTTTCGTTTTGTGACCTGAAACAGTGCAACTACTATGCTGCATGTCAGCACTTCTGAAATGTCTGAAAACAGCTTTTGTTCACTAAACCCCATGAAATTGAGTGTATACAGGATCAAAGTAAAATTACAAACAGACACAGAGTAGGGGCAAGACATATTTCCTGATGCCTGTTGTTTAATGTTTGAAATGATCAATATCTAATAGTATTAAGCATTTATAGGAATTTACAATACTTTAATTTAATAAGCAGTTTTAAAATCTAAAAACAAACCAAGTGAATTAATTCCTTGAAACTTTTAACCAAACAAGGTTACAATGAAAGAGGTGTTACATCTGCAGCCTGTGGGAGTTTGGACAGAGCAGCTTGATCCCAGGCAACACATCAATAGTAAGGGACTGCAACTCTTCTCTGATGATACTGTCAGGCAAAGCCTGCGACAGTCACATGTTTCAACTAAAATCCCAGAAGGGTCCATCATTCATCCAGTGAATGACCTGACCCACCAGCGGGTCAGACACATCAAAAGCAGTAAAACAGAACAAAATGGTCACAGCACAGAAGGAGCCCACAGCCCATCCGGTTCTCTGAAGGAGCAATTCAGCTTGTCAGGAAGATATGGCCATTAATATTCATTCTGAAGTCCATTACCTCGGGTCAAACATGGGAAAGGAAACGTCCCACTGATTACAATTTACTGTCGCCACTGAACAGACGAAACAGTACTCCTCCCTGCTGAACACCACTTGAAAGCAGTTAAGAATAGGACACAGAATGTACTCTGAGCAGAGATTTTAAAATGTCCAAAACCAAAACTCAGGAACTTCTACTGATAGAGCTGAAGAGTCCTGAAGCACATGGCAGACGAACTGTCCTGTAGCAAAGAACAAAGAAAATTTACAGCCCACTGAGTCAGTGTGCTGCCATGCATAATGGAGAATATGCCCTCCAAGCCTGAGCCAATCCAAATGATTAGATTAGATTAGATCCCCTACAGTGTGGAAACAGGCCCTTCGGCCCAACAAATCCAAACCAACCCTCCGAAGAGCAACCCACCCCGACCCATTCTGCTACACCTAACACTACGGGCAATTTAACATGGCCAATCACCTAATCTGCACATCTTTGTATTGTGGGAGGAAACCGGAGCACCCGAAGGAAACTCACACAGACACGGGGTGAATATGCAACTCCACACAGACAGTTGCCCAAGGCGGAAATTGAACCTGGGTCCCTGACGCTGTGAGGCAGCAGTGCTAACCACTGAGCCACCGTGCCGCCCGTTTGTACTGTCTAAACCTGTCGGTCAATTCCTGAGCATCTGTATCCCTCTACTCCCCACCTACTCATGCATTTATCCAGACACATCTACTGTGCCTCTACCACCACTGCTGGCAAAGCGTTCCAAACGCCCACCCCCCTCTGTGTGAAGCACTTGCCGCAAGTATCCCCTTTAAACTTTCCACCTCTCACCTTGAAAGCGTGACCTCTTGCCCTGGGAAAAAGGTTGTATCCACCCTGTCTATACCCTTCATGATTTTAAAACCTCAATCTCCTTTTTTCTAATGAAAATAAACTGACCTACTCAACGTTTCTTCATAGCTAGCACCTTCCATACCAGGCAAAAACATCCTCGTAAACCTACTCTGCACCCTCTCCAAAGCATCCCCAACCTTTTGGTAATGTGGCAACCAGAACTGTACACAGTATTCTAAATGCAGCCGAACCAATGTCTTGTACAATGTTAACATGACTTGCCAGCTCTTATACTCAATACCCCGTCCAATGAAGGCAAGCATACTATATGCGTTCTTGACCACTCTATCCACTGGTGCAGCAACCTTCAGGGTACAATGGACCTGCATTCCCAGGTCTCTCTGCCCATCAACTTTTCCCAAGGTTTTTCCATTCATTGTATAATTCGCTGCAGAATTAGACTTGCCTAACTGCATCACCTCACATTTGTCTGGATTGAAATCCATCTGCCACTTTGCCGCCCAACTCTCCAGTCTATCTATATCCTCCTGTATTAATTGATCGTTCCTTATGCTTTCTGCTACTCCACCAATCTTCGCGTCATCTGCAAACTTGCTGATCACACCAACAGTGCCCTCTTCCAGATCATTTATGTAAATTACAATCAACAACAATGGCCCCAACACTGATCCCTGTGGAACACCACTGGTCACCTTGCTCCATTTTGAGAAACTCCCTTCAACTACTACTCGGTCTCCTGCTGCTCAACCAGTTCTTTATCCACCTAGCTAGAACACCCTGCACACCATATGACTTCACTTTCTCCATTAGTCTACTATGGGGAATCTTATCAAGCACCTTACTAAAGTCCATGTATATGACATCAACAGCCCTTCCTACATCTATCAACTTGGTCACTTCGAAGAAGAACTCTATTAAGTTGGTAAGGCACGATCTCCTCCGCACAAAACCATGTTGCCTATCACTGATAAGCCCATTCTTTTCTAAATATAAAAAGATCCTATCCCTCAGTACCTTGTCCAGCAGTTTTCCCACCACCAAGATCAGGCTCACGGTCTGTAGTTACTTGGAATACCCTATTATCCTTCTTGTACAGGGGGACAACATGAGCAACCCTCCAGTCCTCTGAAACTTTACCTGTATTTAAGGATGCTTCAAAGATACTTGTCAGGCCCCTGCTATTTCCTCTCTCGCCTCCCTCAGCAACCTGGGATATATCCCATCCGGTCTTGGGGATCTGTCCACCTTATTAACCTCTAGCCTACCCAACACATCTTCCCTACTTATGTCAACATGATCCAAACTAATCAAACTTCTATCTCTAATCTCAATATTCATCATGTTGGTAGTAGGCAGTAAGAGAATTGATGCAAGTTTAAACAAAAACTAGGTGACCTCACC
The DNA here is from genome assembly GCF_020745735.1 of Hemiscyllium ocellatum. Taxonomy (NCBI): domain Eukaryota; kingdom Metazoa; phylum Chordata; class Chondrichthyes; order Orectolobiformes; family Hemiscylliidae; genus Hemiscyllium; species Hemiscyllium ocellatum. The sequence goes on from NC_083414.1 coordinate 66,832,604, forward strand.
TTCAATATTTTATAAAATCATAAGTGCATTTATCCATGGCAGTATTGATATAAGTGGCCACCAAACATTCTTTGTAGTGACCATGTTCTGTCTTCACATGAGGCTATTTTTTGCTGTGCTAAATGAAATAGAAATGCAGTTCAGGTCATCTTTGAAGCACTGTGGGCCAATAACTGGACGAGAATTTAACACCATAATTTGTAATCTCATGACCAAGTATGTGCCATGGATCATCATCAAGTCAGGAACAAACCAAGTTATAAGAGGCACAGGAAAGCATGCTAGAGCAACATCGAAATCTGAGAAATGGTGATACGACAATATTGAATGACATGCACATTAAACAGAAGAAGCAGTATGCTAGATAAAGCTACATAATCCCACAGACAAAAAGATTCAATTGAAGCTTTGAAGTCCTGTTATGTTTAGTCATGAATCATGGTGAAAAGAGAAAATGAAGACTACAGATGCTGGAGATCAGAGTCAAATGTGTGGTGCTAGAAAAGCACAGCAGGTCAGGCAGCATCCGAGGAGCAGGGGAGTCAACATTTCAAGGTTGCGAGGGGGAAGTGGGGCAGGAGAGGAGGTAGCTTGGAAAGAGATAGTTAGATGCAGGTGGAAGGTGATGGTGTTGGTCGAACCGGAGGGTGGAGCAGGTAAGTGGGAAGGCAGATAGACAGGTAGAACAGTTCAAGGGAGCAGTGCCGATTGGAGGGTTGGATCTGGGATGAGGTGGGGGATGGGAGAAGATGAAAAAACTGGAGAAATCCATATTGGTTGTGTGGTTAGAGGGTCCCAAGGCAGAAGATGAGGTGTACTTCTGCCAGGCATTGGATGGCTATGATCTGGCGGTGGAGACAGAGTTGGAGAGGTCGGCCACAGGGGAGTGGGGTTGTTTGGTGCGTGTGTCCCAGAGATGTACTCTGAAATGTTCCGCGAGTTGGTGTCCTATCACCCCAATGTAGAGGAAACCACATAGGGTACAACGGAACAGTAAATGAGATGTTTGGATGTGCAGGAAAGTCTCTGCTGAACGTGGAAGGATCCTTTGGGGTCTTGGAAAGAATTGGGGGGGGGGGGGGGGGAAGGGGCATAGGTTTTATCTCTTGTGGTGGCAAGAGAATATTGGGAATTGGGAATGGAGGGTGGGTTGGTGGGGGCATAGACCTAACGAAGGAGTTGCAGAGAGAATGGCCTCTGCAGAATGCTGATAAGAGTGGGGAGGGAAAAATATCTCTGACGGTGGGGTCCGACTGTAGGTGGCAGAAATGGCAGAGAATGATGCATTATATCCGGAGATTGGTGGGATGGAAGGTGAGGACCAGAGGGGTTCTGTCCTTGTTGCAATTGAAGGGGTGGGGTTCAAGGGCAGAGGTGCAGAAGTGAAGGAGATAGGCTGGAGGGCATTATTGACCATGTGGGAGGGGAAATTGCGCTTCTTGAAATACGAGGCCATCTAGGATGTCCTGGAATGGAATTGCTCTTCCTGCGAGCAGATACATCAGAGGCAGAGGAATTGGGAGTAGGGGATAGTGTTTTTACAGGAGGGCAGTGTAGGAGGTGGTGTAGTCCAGGTGGCTGGAGGAGTTAGTGGGTTTGAAGTAGATGTCCATGTTGAATCGCGGTGGACAATTAACTGACTAACTTGGTGAGGTAGCTTTGGATACATCCTCATATTCATTGATAGTAAAGCCCAGTGCAAGTTCACTGAAGTAGTTGTATTTAGCTTCAGCCAACGTGTGCTATTTAGATGATCTGTTTTAGTCTAATGAAGTTCCAAGTATCCAGATGCTAGTCTTCAATAAATCAATTCATTCAAGATCAAGAAAGAGGTGTATGTACTAGATGCAATTAGGGTGATGGGCTCTGAAAACATCTCATCTGTAGCACTAGCTGTTCCTTTATACCACATGATAAAAATTGGGAAATTGCCCAGGTATGTCCTATACACAAACAGTAGACCAAATCTAATGCAATCACTTGCCACCCCATCAGCGTTTATTGCATCAGTAAAATAATGAAAAGCATAGTCAGTGGCATCAAGCAGAACTTTCTAACAAGTAATTCACTTGTCAATGCTTAGTTTAGATTTCCAGCAGGAATTCTTAACTCTAGACTTCATTACAGCCTTGATCTACCATGGACAAACAATCAGAGTTCCAGGGGTGAGAGAAGAGTAACTGTTCTTGACATCAAGAAAGTATTAGAACATCAAGAGGCCCTGGGAAAATAAACATCGAAGAGAATCAGGGAAAAAGAATCTCTCTAGAGGTTGCATTCATACCTAGAATAAAAGGAAGACAGTTGGAGACAAATCATCTCGGTCACTAGACTGAGACCCCAGCAAAAGTTTCTCAGGGTACTGTCCCAGGACCAACCATGTTCAGTCGCTTCACAAATTACTCCCCCCCCCCCTCCCCCCATCAGAAGGTCAGAAGTGGAAGTTCCTGCTGATAATTTCAGTGTGCAATACCATTTGTGACTCTTCAAACAATAAGGCCAACTCACATACAAAAAAGACCTGAAATACATTCAGGATTAGGCTGATCAATGTCATGTAACAATCACGCTACACAAATTCTAAACACTGACCATCTGCTACAAGGGAGAATCTAGGAACCACCTCTTGCATTCAATACCACAGCTGAATGCCTCAGCATTGAGAATCTGGGGGTAGCAGTCAAAACTGAAGCTAACCAGTTCTCCTTGTACCAGTTACTGGACTCTTAAGTTCGGCCTGATGGTCTCAAATGAGACAATGTATATTAGATGTAATGCCACTAAGTATTTTATCAACTATGTTGTTTCATCAAGATACAGCCTATCTTCTGCCTAAGTCATCATTGTAGGCATCCTTCCCCACATGGTATCAGTAGCTCGAACACAGCAAGATGATGATAAGGAGAATACCAAAGATATCCCAAGCGGTTCTGGCAGAAATCAACATTTATAATAGGTTGAACTGGTGCTTGCTATGCACAGCTTCATACTCTGCAAATGTGTCAGTGGTACAGTTAGCACTTCCTGGATACTGGACTTAATTAAAAACAGAAGGCAGCACAGTGTTGACATATTGCCTGCCTTGCAGCTAATTGCCCTGGACATTTCAATCCCAGTGCCCAGTTTCAGGGCTATTGAATTTAGCCTAAGTGAAAAAGTATCATCAAAACTTGCTCACAAGTTCAGAGCAGAAACTCAGCCAAATTCCAAGCTTAATTTTGGGATGGTATCATTTTTACACTGTAAAATATGGTAACAAAATCAGCAAATAGCCATTAAATCGTTTGTAATTATGACTTTCCAGCTGACATAAGTACCAGGTGTGAGATTGATTAAGGGGCAGTACAGTGGCTCAGTGGTTAGTACTGCTGCCTCACAGCGTCAGGGACCTGGGTTCAATTCCAGCCTTGAGTGACTGTCTGTGTGGAGCTTGCACATTCTTCCTGTGTCTGTGTGGGCTTCTTTTGGGTGCAAGACTGATTAACGCAGCTTCTCCTTAGATTTTTCAAATACCAGCAAGGTTATTCTCTCCATATTAACAAGTTACTTTGTTAGGAGTCGATATGATGATGCATTAGATTTGTGCAGTTCGTAATTGGCAATTTAATTGCCAGCTCATCTGTATGCTCTTATTTAACAAGCACGGCAGAGGTTGCTTGCTCAAGGAAAGAAAATGCCACCTTGTCAAACTGTTTCTACTTTCAATTGTTCTATTACAGAATTGCAAACTCAATCCATGGGGGAAGCAGATTTCTGTGTATCGTGAATCACTTATACTTGATGACCCAGCAGCAAAAATATATTTGTTGTTAAATAACATTTTCTGTAGTGGCAGTACTTGTGTTCTCTCCCTATGATAAACGGATGGTTGATTGGAAAACAAACAGAGCATTTCCATTATTATTCCAAATGAGTCTCTTTCTTTCCCATCTCTCCATATTTGCAAGCCATCCTATCTGCTGGAAAAGTTTGTAAACCACAGTCATATGTGACTGCAATGCAGTGCTTGTTATCAAACTCTGACTGAATGTTCCAATGCATTGTCATGTTGTTAGCCAGGAGGTTGGGAGTCTACTCTGAAAATATACACCAGTGAAATTTTCTGACCTACAATTACAAACTGGTGTAAACAAAATTTAGAACAAGCGGCGGATTTGAGCTGCAAATTTGATCCAGATCTCTGCCTATGCCTCAGTAGATTAATCTGAGTAAGGTGACAGAAGCCACTGTGAAATGCTACAAAAACAAAGTGCTGGAGAAACTCAGTGGGACTGGCAGCATCTGCAGAGAGAAAAACAGAATTAACATTGAATCCAGCGTTCCTTCTGGCAGCGCTACTCCTGGCACTTTATATAAAAAAAGCACTACATGTTTGGAGCTATATGGACAAACTAAATTAAAGCCAACTGGACAGAAAGACAGGGTACTGGAAATAAGAGTCACATCTGACTTCCTTCTCATATCTTCTCTCAGTAAACTACACTCGTGTCGCAGAACTTTGGAACAAATCTGCTTATTTCCCAAGATTTAGGGAAGTGGACACGTTCAGTTTGGAAGACTTTGGAATAGGCCGAAGGCAATTTGAGAATTTTAGTAAACAAGTACAAAATGACAAGCCAAGAGCATGTGGAATACTTTCCACAGACAGTATGGCTCGGTCTGGTGTGCATGCAAGATGTACTTGGAGCTGCCTGCTCAATCTCCCATTGCAGGAACATCTGACGCATTGAGTTGGAAAACTGGATCAGACATTGGATCCTCTCTGTAGAATACTAATGAGATTTGATTGGGCTTCCTGTTACACTTGATGCACCATCTGGCACCAGATCCAAGCAGTCAAACCCAGGATGCTGATTGAACACACACATAGCTCAAGATATTCTCGGTAATCATCTCAATCTTTAACAACTTGTCCTGCTTGTTTGCCAATAAGAAATCCTTCTCATAGACTAATACCCTTCGTTGTACTCTATGGTGTGGGGATTCACTATATCCAGCATACATATTAAAATCTTTTCAATATTTCTGATGAAATGGTTAACACCCTTTAAGTAAATAAATACCCTTTCTTTACATAGTACAGAATTAAAACAGACAAAGATCAGGGTAGTAATACAAAGAGAAAAGCAAGATAAAAATGTTTACACTTGATGACAGACAATTTAAGTTCTCAATGAAATTGGCACAGCAGTTCCTGCAGGTATTCAGCATTGAGAATCATGTGGATTAAAACAAAAATGTTGACAATTCAAATGTCTTCCTTTGAGGCCTTGTTCTCCATTTAGTTAAAAATGGTAATTAGATAAGATATAGTTGCAAGAAAGTTCCCATTGTTGGTTTGTTTAACCATTGGCAGACTGGATTAAAAGTGACTCCTCCTTTAGAGACTTGGTCAGCCTGAGTTTAAAGAAGAACATAGTGAGAAAGAAATATCACAACATAAATGCTAACCACAAAGTCATTTCAAACAAGCCGCACTTGGAATATCAATGTAGAGTGGGCAGCGACTCGATTTTGTGAGGCTCAGGAGAAGCTTATACTGCTCATAATTCTCATGAATGGAAGTAAGAAATTCATTAAGCCCACCTCTTTTAAAAATCAGTGACAAGGACAGGTTAATCACTTTATTCATCAACTTGATATGTTTGTCAATGATGTATTGGATGTCATTGTAACGGGGTGGACTGGAGTGTGTCTTTCATTTTTCTCAGATGATGCTGTGTAACACTCACCTAGGTTATAATGAACCATCGAACATCACTAACAGTAACAACCATCACCCAAACAGTTAAAATGGAATCTCAAAACTGCTAAAACAGGACACAAGGATACGTTGCTGCATCATTAAAGTTGGTTAAACTTCAGCAATAGATCTGTATGTAAATGGGAATTCTCAAGCCTATTGGATCTGCTAACTTATATACAAGTTCTTGAGATCTTAGATAAATGGAGATTATCACTTCACTGAATTAGAGTCATAGTCATAGAAATGTACAGCATAGAAACTGACCCTTCAGTCCAACTAGTCCATGCTGACCAGATATCCCAACCCAATCTAGACCCATTTGCCAGCACTTGGCCCATAGCCCTCTAAACCCTTTCTATTCATATACACATTCAGATGCCTTTTAAATGTTGCAATTGTACCAGTCTCTACCACTTCCCTGGCAGCTCATTCCAGACACATACCACCCTCTGCGTGAAACAGTTGCCCCTTAGGTCTCTTTTATATCTTTCCCCTCTCACTTTAAACCTATGCCCTCTAGTTCTGGACTCCCCGACCCTAGGGAAAAGACTTTGCCTACTTATCCATGCCCCTCATGATTTTATAAGCCTCTATGAGGTAACCATTCAGCCTCTGATGCTCTAGGGAAGAACAGCCCCAGCCTATTCAACCTCACCCTATAGCTCAAATCCTCCAACCCTGGCAACCCTTTCAAGTTTCACAAAATCTTTCCGATAGGAAGGAGACTAGAATTGCACTGTGGGACTCTATCAGATTCAGTGGTGTCAATTGCCCCCATAAAAGTGATCTATTTGCTTCATTTTTTAAACAGAAGTTTCCTCTCACTGTCCTATATCTATTAGCACCCTTCCCGCTTTCCAACCCTGCAATCTGCAATTAACAGATACCCATTAACCTCTTGGGCGTGAAATTTGAGATTAATTCAGAATAGCAGACATGGTGGGCCAAAGAGCCTGTTTCTGTGCTGTAGTGCTCTATCAAGTCATAGTCATACAGCATGGAACCAGTCCACACTGAACTAGCCCCACCTGACTGCATAGGGCCCATATCCCTTCAAACCTTTTCTATTCATGTACTTATTCAAATGTCTTTTAAACACTAACTGTATCTGCATCCATCACTATCTCTGGCAATTTGTTCCACACAAACCACAAATTTAAAATTATGCCCCCTAGTCTTGAATGAGAGATAAGACCCCTCATCATTCATCTTATCTATGCCCTTCGTGATTTTATAAACTTCAATAAAGGTCACCTCGCAGCCTCCTTCACTCCAGTGAAAAAAAAAGTCCCAGCATTTCCAGTTTAATTTTATATTGCAAACCCTCAATTCGCAGTAAATTGTGGCAAGTCTTTTCTGAACCCTCAACAATTTAATAATATCATTCCTATAACCGGGTGACGAGAACTGCATATAGTACTCCACGAGAGACCTCAATGTCCTATATTTGGCCTCTTTAAATAAAAATTAGATTTATACATACAACTAAGTTCATAAGTCAAACTCCTCTATTTTCTGCGAAAGTACAAGATATGTCCTCCACGATTCCTAACAATTTCTTCATAGTTTCTTTTCACAAAGTACTCTTGACAACTGATGACTTGTAACTACCAATTTAATTACAGGCATTTCCTTTCTCTTCAGCATGTGCTAAGGCAACAAGGTCAATCCATAACCTTCTGTAACTCTCTTGTTTTGTGGAAAGTGCATTTCTGGGAAAAACTATTTGCATAAAATTCAATGGGTACATTATCATCAGTACCCAAATATACATAAATCTTACAATTTTGTTTTAAATACAAGGAATTCCATGTCCAATGTACGCACAAGATCCAGTTATTGCCAACAGGAAAAAAAAATTAGTATAGATAACACCACCAGAAACAAGCTTCATGTTTCTCTGAGTCACACCAAGGGTGGAAATCTACTTCATCAAATTATTTCTCAAATTGTTTTGAAACCTTGCCGCATTACCTACTATCGAGTGTTTCATTCGAATACTTCACTCCAACATATCAAAACTAGAATCCAATTTATTTCAAGTGCAGGATGCAACTGATCAAACTTTGCAACTGCTTGATCTTTTCTTTCAAAATTATTATTTGTTCTGAGGGTCAAGTATAAATGCAGAATGGAAGTAATGTGCTTTAAATTGGTTTGTTAACGTAAAGGCATTCCAGACCTAGCGTACTTATTTTTTGAACCAAAAAAAATTTTAAAACCCCAGAAGCCAGATTTTCAATTTTAAATTCCACTCTAACCTTACGCACACAGTACTTCTCCAAATTTCCTCGTAGCAACCCATAATAAAATTCAACATGTATCACAAAGATACCTGAAGAATTACCTTTGTGGTACCAACAAAATATTAAGGCATCTATTTTTAACTGAACAAAATCAATGTTCAAAAAACAGATTTCGCACGGTGGCACAGTTGGGCGGCACGGTGGCACAGTGGTTAGCACTGCTGCCTCACAGCGCCTGTAGACCCGGGTTCAATTCCCGACTCAGGCGACTGACTGTGTGGAGTTTGCACATTCTCCCCGTGTCTGCGTGGGTTTCCTCCGGGTGCTCCGGTTTCCTCCCACAGTCCAAAGATGTGCGGGTCAGGTGAGTTGGCCAAGCTAAATTGCCCGTAGTGTTAGGTAAGGGGTAAATGTAGGGGTATGGGTGGGTTGCGCTTCGGCGGGTCGGTGTGGACTTGTTGGGCCGAAGGGCCTGTTTCCACACTGTAAGTCTAATCTAATCTAATCTACTATACCTTGGTGGGAGAAAATATTCAGATAATTGACACATTTGTTTAGGTTACAACATTTCTGGGATCACTCAAAGAAGCAGATGCAGAAGTGAAACTCTATCTTTTATATTGATCGAGCAACACGCCTATGAAGGTGGCCAGAAGAGCTAAAAAGTATTTTTTACGATAACTTTTCCAGCTGAGAGAGAGAGAGAGAGAGAGTCCAATCCAACATCTGCATCACCCTGTTGCTCTTCAAAACACCTAGCAACCAGCCTTGTTTTACCCTTATAGTCCTCACCCTCAAGTACTTTTCCAGTAGAGATCTACCTATGTGGCAAGGCTGGTTATCCCTTTTCTAGCAGCTCAGAATAAAGTCCAAACTTCCTCCAACTAACTTTTTTCCCTACGGTTATTAAAACAAACTGCACACCAAATATGATAATCAAACATTTCTCTAGGACCTTCCCATTCCCTATGACTCCCTTATTTGTAATAAACTATGTGAACTAAACTCTGTCACATATAACCTTTTATAATGCCTCAATGCTCTCTGAATTTTCTCTGGAGATCTCAGGCTTGATTTAAGTCTATGTTTTTCATGCAAAGAAGTCAAATATACAGAAAGAGATTAACTAATTGTAGGGACCATACCAACCACTTGGGAGTCAATCATAAGGTCAAAGAGTCAGACAGCATGGAAACAAACCCTTCGGTCTAACTTATCTGATTAGGCATCCCAATCTAACCTTGTCCCATTTGCCTGCATTTGGCCCATATCCCTCTTACCCCTTCCCATTGCCCTTCCCATACCCAGATGCCTTTTAAATGTTGTAATTGTTCCCGCCTCCACCAGCTCTGGCAGCTCGCCCCAGACATGTTCTGCTTGAAGATGTCACTCCTCTGATCCCCTTTATATCCTTCCCCTCTCACCTCAACCTACATCCCCAAGTTTTGGACTCCCCCACTCTAGGAAAAAGACCTTGACCGTTCACGTCCCTCACTATTTTATATGCCCCCGTAAGACCACCCCCACAGTATAGTTGACAACTCACAGGCTGGTTGATCAGCTAAAACATTATGGAACATTTTATCACTCCTTTCACAAAATATCTACTGCCAAAAGGATTTTCCACTGCAATATTCAATATGATGTATATCTCCAAAGTCATCATTGGCAAGTTTGTCTCCATTATGAGAAAGATAACTCATGTTTTTGTGTATAAAAAAAACCTTTTGTCATAACCACATATGATCAAAGTAAGTTTAATCTCTGCAAAATGCAGAATTAAAATATTTTAATCTCGATACATATCTTTAAATCCATGGCAACTGTCTCATTAAAGTTACTTGTCAATGAATGACTTAAAATAGGAAGATGTCCTCTCTTTTTTTTAAATTTTAAGATTCTGTAGTTCTTAACTTATCTATTAGCCTGTATACATTTCAACTGCCCTTTCAATTTTAGTAAGATTATTAACTTTTGAAAAGTAGGGTCAGCATCCAGTGTATGTTATTTTGAAACAATTAATTTTTCCCTGTGCATTTTAACCACCTAGTATATTATTTCTTTTATAACACTCTGATTAGCAACATCAGGTTTTATTAAGGGCTTAACACATCCTGAGTACCCCGCAGATCAATTGACTTTATAAAAATAACTGCTCATCATGTCCAGCAGTTTGTATTCTGTTCATAGCAAGTTTACTCAGCGGAGACTTCTGAAAGGCTTCCATTATTACATAGGTAAAACCTTTAGCTATTTTACATGGAACTAAAGAGGACAATTTTAAACATTCTGTCCCACATATTGTTGAAAGTATATTACAGCACCAACTACTGAATATGGTTCAACTTCACGAAAGCCCTCGACTTTGTCAGCCACTGAAGTCTTTTGTAGTATCCTGCTCAAATGTATTACCATCCTCCAGTGATGACATGGATGCTGTGGTCCTCAGCTACAGAACAAACACAAATGTAATTTCAGTGAAAAGTGGGGCCAAAACAGATAGCGTCATTGCAGCAACTCTTCATTTTCCTCACTACCACCAGCAAGTCACCCACAGATATGGAGATAATCTATAGGAAGATGGGAAATTATTCAACCTATTCTGCCTTCAATCCAAAACCAAAACCACTTCAACCTCAGTCATAGAGTTTCACTGTGTAGATAAGGCTCAAATATGTACTGAGCTTCAACTCAATGTGCACTTCTCCTCTAAAGCATATGAGAAAATAGATCTTTCACTAAAGGAAGATGACCGAGGTTCTTTCCAAACTATCTCTCGTAGTGAAACACTTGTTTGCCCGTGTCAGTGGTTATAAAAGTGTTGAAATACATAATCCAGAGTGCTGGCTCAGTTTTCAGTTGACTGAGCAAGAGTATTTGAGGGTCATCACCACCAACCCAAGACTAAGATCATGATTACTGGACATTCATGATCCCCTATACACTTTAGTGACTCAAAGACGAGGAAAAGTACTTCCAGCAGTGCATTTGCAAGATATTCAAAATCTATTGGCAAAAAAAATCCTAAATCAATATCCTTTTCCAAATCATCTTACCCAACATGTTAATCACTTAAAACCTAGCTCCACTGGGCTGGAAATGTCATTCCCTATACAAGACTCCAAAATAAACTATTTGAATTGGAACTCAGTAGTAGCAAGTAACTCCTTGAAGGACGATGGAAGTGTTTTAGTGATGTCCTTGAAGCATCCCTAAAGATGACAAACAAATGCACTGACCTGTGGAAGACTTTGTCTTGCCAAAATGAAGGAGGCTGGGAAGGCACTTGCTAGACTTTGTTAGGAGTGTGTAGAGGGAACAGTGATGTGGTATCAGAGCAGTGCACAAACTTCCAAATAGCCCAATCCTTCAAGCGCCAACTGCCCCATCTGCAGATCACGCATTGAAATATTCAGCCATCTCAGAACTCATTAAACTAGACTGGAAAAAGAGGCATCTTTGATCTCAAGGGTCTGCTCAAGAAGATCTTTTAGCACACAGCTGAAGTAGTCCATGCCTAGCACAACAATATATGGTTAAAAGGATTTCTCAACTAATATTCATCACAGGACTAAACCTCCTTATTGTCTGTTTGGATTCATTATTATCGTCAAACTCTCTCAGAATTCTCTTCATTTTGTGTCAGTCTGAGCACCCTGGCTTTTCACTTTGGGAAGTTCACTACATAACGATATGTCAACTCACCTTCAAAGTTCCTTGGGCATGCCTGGAATTCATTTGTCCATTATTTCTGTTCAAAATTTGTCTTCTTCAGGAATAAAAATCTGCTAAAATACGTTGTTCACCTTCATTTTGCCTATTTCATCCTACTATTTCATGATTCTGATATTTGGACTACTTTGATATCTGGCAATCATTGAGTCTTCATAATCACCAAAGAATATATAGTTGCTTAAAAATTAAAGGGAACTTCTATTTAAACCCTTTTTTTAAAAAAGCGGGCAGGAGACATCTTATCCAGCAGGAATATCCTCTGAGAATCATAAAGAACAAGCAGCCAGTCCATGGAGTGACCATTTTCTTTTTAAATCTATCAAGTTTAACTGAACACCTTTCATGTAAATTTTACCTAAGTCTCACAGAAAACAAACCTTCTTCACTGCCTAACTGACAAGCATTGACACAAAATACTTAGGGCTGAGATGTATCACAGAAAGGAAAGGCAAGCATAGTAACAAATCAGGACACAGAGCTTCATCCCCAAACAGTGCAGAGTTGGAGGGCCATGTATCAGTGGCATTGAGAAAGTGGACTTCATTTTTTGATGTGGAGGGAGCATGACTGGGAAATCCTGCTTTTTACAGTAATACAAAAAGAGAATTTCAAACTGAAGATTCGGTGTACACACAAACCCACTCGGCTTCAATGTAAATGCATCCCAGCAGCTTTGGAGAAACCATTAATCGTAACACTGGAATAGTGGCTCTCTCTCAAATTTCCATTCAGAGATAGTTCTCACACACCAATCTGCGTCATGTTGATGTGTGTGTCAGATCTTAAAATATCTGAGCCAGCTGCTGAATGCGGTAAACCTCAAAACAGACAGAGCCGATACTCTCACCCTGCTAATGCATTGCAGTGCAGGAAGAAGCATGCGGCAGCACCTTGTCAGGGTCACAGCAAAGGCAATTAGCAAGAACGTCTATATAGATGCTGATAATACCAGGATAGTGAGCCTATAATTCTTTCACTGACTTGACAAGCGCCTAGAATATTCACCCAGTCAATTTTATAGGTAGTAGCCAACAATTCACATCATTGAAGTAAACAAAAGAGAAAGTACAAACTTCAATCAAGGCATGTGTGCACAGATGGAATACTGCATGCAGTTCTGGTTTCCACAATTTCAGAAGGACACAATTCCACTGGAAAGGATGCTGAGGAGATTCACTAGGATGTAACTGGGATGAAAAGCATGTTACAAGGAGAGACTAGGTAGGCTGGATTTGCTTTCCTTGGAGCGCAGGAGGCTGAGGGGGTGACCTGACTGAAGTTTATATAATTATGACAGGCATAGATAGAGTAGATCATGAGAATCTTTTCCCCATGGCAGACATGTTTGAGACCAGAGGACATATGTTTAAGGCAAGGACCAAGTTTTGTCGAGGCAATCTGAGAAAACCTTGTTTTCATCCAACGGATGTTAGAAATATGCAATATGCTGCCTGAGAGGGTGGTCAAGGCAAGAACTCTGACCATTTAAGAAGCAGCTGGATGAACACTTAACTTGCCATGGCATATGCACCAAATGTAGGCAAATAGGATTTGTGTAGTTTGGCGTTTGTTGGCATGTACAAGGTGGGCCGAAGGGCCTGTTTCTTTGCTGTTTGGCTCAATGAGCATATGGAAGCATTTATTTTATACTTGCATCCAATCTTTTTAAATGTTTTTCTCCACTTGCCCTTCCCACACATCTGCAATGGGCAAAAAAGCTGGGAACTCAAATGAAATTAAAAAGGAGGTACGCTCGTATCAGAAAAAAATAACAGCATGGAATGAGACCATCTAAGTGTCCTGCCAGTGTTAGCTTTTGAGTTAGCAAATTGGATGCATTCCTCTGCTCTTGTCTTAGTCCTACAAATGTTTATATTCAAATATTCATCCAATTCTTTTTTGAAATCTATTTGTGAATTTGCTTCCATTGTCCTTTCTGACAGTGTATCCCAGACCTTACAGTTTTGCAGAACAGCAGTTCCTGGGCAATAATCACGTCTGGGGATATGTCCCTAGTGAAGAGTTTCAGTACTCATGCCTGAATTATAAAATTAAAGACTGTTGGGTACAACATTTAAATGAATGATTAAGTGAGGCAGGCTGAGGGATAGTTAGCTCAATTGGCAGCACAGCTACCTTACAATGCACAGTAACACCAACAGCACAGGTTCAATTTCCACATTGGCTGAGGTTACCATGTAGGCCCATCTTCTCAATCTCAACACTAGCTTGAGGCATGGTGACTCTCAGGTTAAATTCATCACCAGTTGTCTTGTCGAATGAGAGAGTGGTCTTCTGGGACTAAGGCAACTTTATCTTACTTAGACATAGCAGATTATATTTACCGGTTTGTCATTTTTCACACAATGGGCGGCACGGTGGCACAGTGGTTAGCACTGCTGCCTCACAGCGCCTGAGACCCGGGTTCAGTTCCCGCCTCAGGCAACTGATTGTGTGGAGTTTGCACATTCTCCCCGTGTCTGCGTGGGTTTCCTCCGGGTGCTCCGGTTTCCTCCCACAGTCCAAAGATGTGCAGGCCAGGTGAATTGGCCACGCTAAATTGCCCGTAGTGTTAGGTAAGGGGTAAATGTAGGGGTATGCACTTCGGCGGGTTGGTGTGGACTTGTTGGGCCGAAGGGCCTGTTTCCACACTGTAAGTAATCTAATCTAAAAAAGTCATAATGCTATGCTACATCCAATTAGTTACATTCTAGATTAAGGCAATCTTTTATAAGCGATTCATCGACATTTCACCTTCACAGTCCCCACTCTCATTGCCAAGACCAGCTCACATATTCGTTATGTGTAGGTTGGGATGGACAGATAGCTCAGATCACTGTTGATTTAATTAAGATAGATTCTATGAAGCAAATGAAATCAGCTTCATGAAGCTCTTGACGTAATTTTGTCTTCTCCCAATCCCTGCTCACAATTTTCAACCTCAGAAGAACCTCAAACATAACAACAAGGGAAGCAAATAATGAGCGATATTTGCTCTCCTTTACATTGACTTTAAGGTATCAAGGTTTAAAATATTATTTTGTTGACATTAACTTCTCCTTAAAAGAGAAAAGGAAGCTAGTCATAAATTTTCCTGAGGACAATTTTTAACTAACTGTAAGTAAAACAATATTAAAAAGGGAAGTTCAAATTTCCAGTCGGGAACAGAACAAAAATTTTCCCTGGTTATTTTCTCAGGCTATTCCCCTCAAACTGCTCCCATCACCCATCACAAACCTCCCGTACTCACATTTAACGACTTCATTCTAACATAAAATAGCTGAAACAAGAAATGTTTCAACAAAGTCCTGATTTAGGATAGGATATATAATTTTCTACTTTAGTGTTTTAGACAGCTCAGAGATAAAAGGATTTCAAATAGTAATGTCAACACTAATTTTACCCTCAACTATTAACACAATCTGGGCAACACTATTGATAAGTCTTCAGTGTTTCAATTCTGGCCATCAATCAGGAAAATAATCAGCATGTTGTTCATATTCCGAGACATCTGTGCACCATTTGCCTTAATGGAACAAACTGAACACCATCACAAAGCTAATACAGTGGGGGAGGGGAAATTGAAAACAGGCCCAGCAAACTGAGGACTTATTCATTCTTCAATCATCAGGTTGCTTACACAGTTAGAAATATCACCCTTACTTAAACAAACAAACAAACATGCTGAATTGAACCAGTCTTCCAAACCAAAACCTCACTTGCTATTCTGATTGTACTTGTGACTGCAACTCAGCAAATTCATTCTGTTAGACACTGACTGAGCTCGCATAAACCAATTACCCCTGAGCTATCAAGATATTCTTTGATTTGATCCCAAAATTTGGGACAGAAGAAGAGTAGACATTCAGCTCCTTGAGACTTCACCACCATTCTATATCATGGGTTTAGGAGTAAGTTATTAACTTGGATAGAGGATTGGATAACAAACAAAATAGTAAGTCAGGATCAATGGGTCTTTTTCTGGTTGATAAGATTAGATTACTTACAGTGTGGAAACAGGCCCTTTGGCCCAACAAGTCCACACCGACCCGCCGAAGCGCAACCCACCCATACCCCTACATATACCCCTTACCTAACACTATGGGCAATTTTAGCATGGCCAATTCACCTGACCCACACATCTTTTGGGCCAAAGGGCCTGTTTCCACACTGTAAGTAATCTAATCTAATATAAGATGAAACCAGTGGGGTGACAACTTAGGTCCCAACTATTTACAGGAGTTGATTCCTGAAGAAGGGCTTATGCCCAAAACATCGAATTTCCTGTTCCTTGGATGCTGCCTGACCTGCTGCGCTTTTCCAGCAACACATTTTCAGCTCTGATCTCCAGCATCTGCAGACCTCACTTTCTCCCCCAACTATTTACACTCTACATGAATCACTTGGATGAAAAAAAAAGAAGGTACTATAGCCAAATTTATAGATGACACCAAAATAAGTGGAAAAGTAAGTCACAATAAAGAAATAAGAAAGTTACAAATGGCTATCTTAGGTGAATAGTCCAAAATTTGGCAGGTGGAGTTTAATGTGGACATAGGGGCAGTATGGTGGCTCAGTGCACCGTTAGATTCCACTCCTGATAGCTGTCGGTATGGAGTTTGCACATTGTCCCCATATCAGTGTGGGTTTCCTCTGGGTGCTCTGGTTTCCTCCACAGTCCAAAAATGTGACAGTGAGGTAGATTGGCCATGCTAAACTGCCCATGGTGTCCGAGAATGTGCAGGCTAAGTGGGTTAGTCACGGGAAATTCGGGGTTTCACTGATAGGGTAGGGTAATGGAGGGTTGATACAGACTCAATGGGCCAAATGACCTGCTTCCACATTGTAGGAATTCTATGATTCTGTGAGTGAGGTTATCCATTTCGGCCGGTAGAATAGAAATGCAACTTATTATCTAAAGGAAACTTCAGAGTGCTTCAGGGCAGAGGATTGTGTGTTTCTGGACGCTTGAATTGCAGAAAACTGGTATACAAGTAACAAAGAAGGCAAAGGGGATTTTGACATCATTAAAAGGAAGGGAGTATAAAAGTAGGAAAATACTGCTCCAATTGTACAAAATCTGGCGACTGCACTCCAGATTTGATCGCCTTACTTGAGGAAGGATGTGATTATATTGGAGGCAATTCAAACAAGATTTATTAAATTAATTCAGAGATGAAAGGCTTGTCTTATGAGAAAAGATTGAGCAACTTAGGCCTGTACTCACTAGAGTTTACAAGAATGAGAGGAGATCTAATTGATGTTTATAAGATGCAAAAAGGGATCGATAAAGTAGCTGTAGAAATGGCATTTCCTCTTATGGGTAATCTAGAACGAGAGATCATAGTCTTAGAATAAGGGACAACAAATTTAAATCCGATGAGGAGAAATTACTTTTCACAAAGGATTATAAATCTGTGGAACCCACTACCATAGTGCGGCAGATACTGGGACATTTACTCAATTTTAGGAGATACACAGACAGATTTTTAATTACTAATGGGGGTTGAAGGGTTACGGACAGCGCATGGGAACGTGGAATTAAGGCAGAGATGAGATCAGCCATGATCATATCAAATGGTGAGCAGGCTCACTGGGCCGAATTGCCTATTCTTGCTCTTGGTTCTCATCTTCAATGAGAATGACTAAATCCCTTTAATGCCTCTTTGCATTCCCCTCACAACTCATTTCACCAATTTTTGTGTCCTCCTCAAGCTTGGAAATATCATAATTGATTCCTACATCCAATTCACTGTTAAAGATATAGCTGAGACCCAAATACCAAAATAGAGTACAGTTTGGCAAAAGTCTCAAGATGCTGAAAATGTGTTGCTGGAAAAGCGCAGCAAGTCAGGCAGCATCCAAGGAACAGGAGATTCAACATTTCGGGCATAAGCCCTTCTTCAGGAAGAAGGGCTTATGCCCGAAACGTCGAATCTCCTGTTCCTTGGATGCTGCCTGACCTGCTGCGCTTTTCCAGCAACACATTTTCAGCTCTGATCTCCAGCATCTGCAGACCTCACTTTCTCCTAAAAGTCTCAAGATGTCTAGAATTTCCATAAGCAGAAGACAGCAGAGAGGTCTGTTATGGACCAGGCCAGACCCCCTCAAAACATTTCAAGAAAGTAGCCCGGACCCTAACTTTGCTAGTTGTTTTGAGCAGGTAGAAGTGGATATTTCAGGAGTGATGCAGTTGCACAACCACTTCGCTTTAACCAAAACAGAATTTATTTACAGGATTACTGAATGAAACAACGAGCAGTGAAATCGATGCCTGCCTTGAAGAAGTTTTCCTCCTCTCTCTACAAGAACCTCAGGGAGTCCCTCTCCACTGCAACTCCCAGGTCATTTCCTCTGCCCTGAAGCGCTACTCTATGCTACTCTCTCCCCACCCCCACCCTCTCCTAGCTTATCTCTCCACACTTCAGGCTCACTGCCTTTATTCCTGATGAAAGGCTTTTGCCCGAAACGTCGATTTCGCTGCTCATTGGATGCTGCCTGAACTGCTGTGCTCTTTACAGAACCTATGTTCAGCAATAATAGTGAGCAGAGTTAACAGTTTGTGGGATTTGCTGTAAAGGAAACAGAGGACAGTTCTGCAGCTGAATAAGGAGCTTTAGTATGAAGATAGGATAGCTCTTCTTTGGGGTTTCCCCACAATGTGAAAGCAGACCATTTGGCCTATTGAGTCCAGACTGACCCTCCAAAGAGCACCTCACTCAAACCACCCACCCATCCTATCCCTGTAACCCTGCTTCCATAGATACTATGGGCAACTTAGCATGGCCAATCTACCTAACTGCACATCTTTGGACTGTGGGAAGAAACCCACATAGATCCGGGAAGAATGTACAAATCCCACACAGACAGACACTCAAGAATTGATTGAACCTTGGTCCGTGGTGCTGTGAGGCAGCGGTGCTACCACTGAGAGCAACACAGAAGCTCAGGAGTTAACTTGAGTTGCCTCTACTGCTTTTTACTTCAAACTTAACTATCCTTTTTTTTTAGGTGGTTCTTAATTTATTTTCTAAATCAACTGGCTCAGTTAACTTTCCAACAAAATCCAACAGCCTTTACTAAATTCCTCCTCAACCTATATTTCAGACAAAAACCCAGTGTTACGTAGTTGTGTTACTTGTAAAGATCAAGGAATTAATTGTTATCTGAATAACTATGCCCAGGGTGCCACATTCATTATTGCAGTGCAGTCTTAGTGTGAAAGATCTACAGCATAGAAAAATGTCCTTTGGCTCATTAAGTCCGTGAGAGTCAAAAACAACTATCTATTCTAATCTTATTTTCCAACACGTGGCCAACAGCTTTCTATGCATTGGCATCGAAATTGTACAACTAAATACGTCTTACATGTTATGGTGTCTGCCTGTACTGAGAAAAAAAATTCAAACATTCTACATTAGTTTATTAAACTAGATTGAAAAAATTTGAGACAGAGATAGAGAGAGAAAGAAAGAAAGAAGAAAATAAAGTGAATTGTGTGAATAAACTGCAATAAATACAGTTCCAGTCACTGTTGAATTAGGTGGTGGACTGATATTCAGTAAATTTTCTAAATGGCACCAGTGAAAAGTGAAGGGTCAGCTACATCTTTCTGTTGGCAGAAAAGCAAGGGTTACATTGTTTAATAGCTGGGAGCTTAGGGATAACGAAAGCAAATATCCTGACCCAATTTTTGAAAAACCCAGCAACCAAACAAATATCAATATACATGACATGAATTTCAAAGCCAATGACAGGAATCTGATGAGCTTGTTAATAATCTCAAGTTTGAAAATATTATTACATGTTAATTCGAGGAACTATATAAAATATTGATAAAGCTATTCATTTGGAACTCTGAACGCTCTGAAGTGAAAAAAGATTTAATTAGAAAGGGTTCACTTCCAATGTTATAAACACTGCCAGAACACAGGAACCCACAGAGTAGACAGATAAAAGCACAGATGAAAATGGCTGGCTTACAGTTAATTCAAGAGAAAGCCTGTACGGTTAACAATGAAACAGCAACAAGATAATACCTAATGATCGAGAGAAAGATGCACATAAACTATGGTCAATCACACGTTCACAGACAGAAAGAAAATTGTGATTACTTTGAGTGCATGGAACCACAAGTCAAAACACTTAGTTTATGAAATATCTTACAGTGTGACCTTTATCACATTGATAACATTTAAGAGATTTCCCTTCCAAACTAAATTCAATTTATCATTTCCAAAGTATATTGTCCAGCGACTAGACACCATACTCCAGCCATGCTCTAAATCAGGGCTTCGAATGAACCAATGTTATCCAATAGAAAGTACTGACCAGTTACAAATGAGGCTTCAGCAACACAATACATTCAATACTAATAAATGTATTGTACTTTATATATTTACCTAAGAAACACCACCATGCACAATAATTGAACAATACTTCACCTTCTTTCCATTTGACAAACAATGCAGAAAAAATTAACATTCACCAACATCGCCATACAAATGTGAATACAGTAGTCACTTCCCAACCATATCATCTGTTGCTTATTTGTTTATTTATTAATCTGAAATTCAATTAGCCATATCTTGGTTCCAATTAGCCACATGTGGCCAGTAACTAATGTATGTATGTATTGACCAACACTGGACAGATGTGATATACCGTATCTCTATATTCTGGCCATTCAGGTATAAACAGCAAGTTTATAGAGAAAGGAAAACAGCCTTTGTAAACCTTAGTAGCTCCATTTCCCCCACAAATTAGCAGCAGTTCAAACAGACACTCTGGTGAGGCACACAGAAATGGAACTGGCAAAACCTGGGTTCTCTTTCTTTTGGCATCTGCACACAGTGGGCCATGTGGAAAAAGCCAGGCTCCTGCCAGATGTTTAACAGGAAGAAAGGGGCCAGAGTAATTTCACACAGATTGAGCAATTATTTCCTTTTAGTTTTGAAAGTCACATATGTCCCTAGCTAACATGGGTTGGGTTTTTTTTAATCCTAGCACTTAGAGAGTATTTTTCTTTTAATATCAAAGTTCCTTAAAAGTTTTTTTTTCCCACTGAATGAAATGTGTCCAGCAATGCCCATAATCTCTTCTGTATCACACACAACAAACTGTACCTTCAGGGCGCATTTCTCTCCCGTTTTCTTGTGGATACACTCCAGCACTTTTCCATTGACTCCCAGCCCCAGGACGTTAGTGGACACGCGGTAATCATCAGTGATGGCATTCTTCCTGATCTCGGGCCGGGACGGTGGGTGGTTGAGGAGGCTTGGGGCTCCGGCTCCCGCTGCTTTACTCAACTTAGCGGGCGATAACGGGGCAGAGTCGTTGCCGTTGTGAAGCATGGTGAAGACAGCACAATCAGAAGAAGCAGCGGGTGGGCAACATAGAGGGAGGGGCTGCCGGCTCGGACTGGAAGTGAACCAGTGTCCGGACTCCGCTGGGGGGCAGGTGCTGCTGCTGCTACTGCTACTCGCCCAGCGGCTGCACTCCGCGATCAGCTGATTTCCTGAACACGTCAGTCCTGGGATCTGAGGGCAAGGTCACAGGAGCTCGGAGATGGAAGTCAGAGGGTGCGGAGGGGTGAGTGCAGCTCCAGGCCGATATAAAGAAGCAATACACATACATAGGCAACTCCCTCTCCCTGCTAATTTCCCTTGTAATCATCTTCGGAAATGGTTAACCCAGATATCTGAGGATGCTGTCATTCTGACAAATGAAGTATTTACCTAACTTTCTTGTTGTTGCCAGAATTCAATTGCGGAGTCGTGAGGCTCCATTACTGTGAGACTGACTGACTCACTCGGCCACAATGCAGCTCAGTCACTGTGGTGTCTCTACCTGCAGTTAATTTGATCTTTCACCTAATAACATGAGCCGAAGCACTTCACAGAAATGAATACAGTTGCAAATGAAATTTTATTTAGTTAGTACATTTGAAGCTGTACCAATTATACTTTCCAATTGTAGTCATTGATGTAATGTGAAGAAATGTAGTCATCAGCTTATCAAGCAGATCAAGGTTCCATAAATAGCGACGCGATAAATGACCCGGTAATCCAAAATTGGTTGTATGATAAATGCAACTCTCCTGGACAATGGATCAGCCTAAGAATTTGGACTCTGTGGCAATACCAGTTATGGAAGTAATCTAGTGAAAGGATCCTGCTCCTGAACACAAGACCGAGAAAGGAAGAATAGGTGATAACATTTCTGGACACCGTTAGAATAATCCAGATCAATATCAAAACGAACATTACGTCGCCCGACGGTCAGGTGTTACCTAAACAATATTATTTGCTTAAATAACTCAGTAACTGGATACTGAGCCACATAGAGAAAAGGTGATAAATAGAAAAATAACGAGGTAGGTTTTGGAGAGGCTTTTAAGGGGATGAAAGCAATTAAATAAATTACAAGAGTTCAGGTAGTGGCTGAATTCAAGCCAGAAGGGGATTAAATTAGGCAGGAATTGAAGTTCTGTTTTCCTATAGCGTATTGTAATGTAATAGAGGGTTCAAATTTTGAGATTGAGTCGACCAGCAGTGTTTGTCGGGGGTCACTGTCCTCTGCACATTCCTAATAGTATTACATTTGCATTCCACGAATACTCATTATTAAAATGGTTGTAACCAAATCCTACTGTTATGATAAAGGGCAGTAGCGCAGAAAACTCTCATGGAAACCGTCTATGTTTGTTTGAAGGTGTTGTGGCTTCGGGCAGAATCTTTCCAGCACTTGAATAATGTGTGCAATGGGGAATCCATTGGAGAAATATGGCGAGATGGGAAAAATTAGATTCTCGGCATCAAGAAAACCAAGTCCAGTTCTATGACCATGTTTTGAACAGAGACAAGAATCTTGCTAGTGAGTGGCCAGGGGCCTATTTGATGCCATTATCACCATGTCATTCACATGGTATTTCCTATTCTCTCATGTGTTGGTTAGAAACTATACAGTAACAATTCCCAACGTGAAGGTCAGAATGGGTTGTCTGGTGACTCCACCACACCACTTGCTCCTCTGGAATTCTACCTTAACCAGCAGTCACCAGCATGTCACTCCACAGGCAGCAACCATCCACATTCCCATCTATAGACATCAGATGTGTACCATCCTCGTGGCACATCTCTAACCCATTTCCAATACAGGTTTGCCCTTTGGAGCCCACTGGCACCTGTCTTTGGAATGCTGCTGACAGGGAACTTTGCACACTGGACGGTCATCCATCTCATATCTTGGACAACAGAGCATCTCAAGGCAATTTGCTTGCCCACTTAATGCTAATTCATATTACATCTACTTGGATGCTCACAGCATCTCTGCCTTGTATTGCTGCACTTTGTTCAGTCAGCTAGAGCTTAAAGGCTCTCAGTACTTCTGTCTTGCAATGCCTTTTAGCACAGACACATCAGGAATGAATGAAGGGCTGATGAAAGAGTTATGTCTGAAATGTCAATTCTCCTGCTCCTCGGATGCTGTCTGATCTGCTGTGCTTTTCCAGCACCACACTGTCGACCAGTGCACCACTATGTCCAGTTTGAGGGTGCGGCATGACTGGACTCTGCAAGTAAAGTGGAGAGAAGGGCCATTAAATAAATAGATTGGGTAGGAACATGGGGAGGATCAAAGTAATTAAGGTCAACAGGGAGGGCAACGAAAAAGGGAATATGAAGTTTTGGGATCACCTAGACCGACTGTGTGATTCATTCTGTGAATTGCAACCCCTCTTTCCATTTTAATCCAAATAGCGAGTATGTAATGGAAACTGAAATGACTGTGACCACACCCTGAGTGAGTTGATTAAGCTTTTCATTTGTGAGGGAGGGTGATCCATTTTCATGTGAGATGATGTATTTTAAAGGGTAATTACATTAAACAGAAATCCAGACAGTACTGATGCAGTGCAGGTGAAAGACACCTGTGATCACAAAATTCTATACATGCACCTGACGGTTTGCACCTAATTTGGAAGGGGACTAAAATACTGGCAGAGAAATTTGCGAGAGCTGCTTGCGAGGATTGAAACTAGTAAGGTGGGTGGGGGGTGGGTTGGACCCAGGGAGGTAGTGAGGAAAGAGATAAATCTGAGACTGATACAGTTGACAAGGTAGGACTAATAAATTAAACTGCATTTATTTCAATGCAAGGGGGCTAACAAGGAAGGCGGATGAACTCAGGGCGTGGTTAGGAACATGGGACTGGGATATCATAGCAATTACAGAAACATGGCTCAGGGATGGGCAGGACTGGCAGCTTAATGTTCCAGGATACAAATGCTACAGGAAGGATAGAAAGGGAGACAAGAGAGGAGAGGGAGTTTTTGATAAGGGATAGCATTACAGCTGTGCTGAGGGAGGATATTCCTGGAAATACATCCAGGGAAGTTATTTAGGTGGAACTGAGAAATAAGGAAGGGATGATCACCTTATTGGGATTGTATTATAGACCCCATAATAGTCAGAGGGAAATTGAGAAAAAAACTTGTAAGGAGATCTCAGCTATCTGTAAGAAAAATAGGGTGGTTATGGCCGAGAATTTTAACTTTCCAAACATAGACTGGGACTGCCATAGTGTTAAGGGTTTAGATAGAGAGGAATTTGTTAAGTGTGTACAAGAAAATTTTCTGATTCAGTATGTGGATGTAGCTACTAGAGAAGGTGCAAAACTTGACTTGCTCCTGGGAAATAAGGCAGGGCAGGTGACTGAGACTTTGGGGAAGCACTTTGGGGCCAACGACCATAATTCTATTAGATTTAAAATAGTGATGGAAAAGGATAGACCACATCTAAAAGTTGAAGTTCTAAATTGGAGAAAGGCCAATTTTGATGGTATTAGGCAAGAACTTTCAAAAGCTGATAGGGGGCACATGTTTGCAGGTTAAGGGACAGCTGGAAAATGGGAAGCCTTCAGAAATGAGATAACGAGAATCCAGAGAAAGTATATTCCTGGGAGAAAGTGAGGACTGCAGATGCTGGAGATCAGAGCTGAAAATGTGTTGCTGGAAAAGCACAGCAGGTCAGGCAGCATCCAAGGAGCAGGAGAATCGATGTTTCGGGCATGAGCAGTATATTCCTGTCAGGGTGAAAGGCAAGGCTGGTGGGTGAAAGGCAAGGCTGGTAGGTATAAGGAATGCTGGATGACTAAAGAAATTGAGGGTTTGGTTAAGAAAAAGAAGGAAGCATATATAAGGTATAGACAGGATGGATCGAGTGAATCCTTAGAAGAGTATAAAGGCAGTAGGAATGTACTTAAGAGGGAAATTATGAGGGCAAAAAGGGGACATGAAATAGCTTTGGTAAATAGAATTAAAGAGAATCCAAAGGGTTTTTAAAAATACATTAAGGACAAAAGGATAACTAGGGAGAGAATTGGGCCCCTCAAAGATCAGCAAGGCGGCTTTTGTGTGGAGCCGCAGAAAATGGGGAAGATACTAAATGAGTACTTTGCATCAGTATTTACAGTGGAAAGGATATGGAAGATATAGAAAGTAGCGAAACAGATGGTGACACCTTGCAAAATGTCCATATTACAGAGGAGGAAGTGCTGGATGTCTTGAAACGCATAAAGATGGATAAGTCCTCAGGACCTGATCAGGTGTACCCTCGAACTCTGTGGGAAGCTAGGGAAGTGATTACTGGGCCTCTTGCTGAAATATGTGTATCATCGATAGTCACAGGTGAGATGCCAGAAGACTAGAGGTTGGCTAACGTGGTGCCACTCTTTCAGAAGGGTAGCAAGGACAAGCCAGGGAACTATAGAACAGTGAGCCTGACGTCAGTGGTGGGCAAGTTGTTGGAGGGAATCCTGAGGGACAGGATGTACATGTATTTGGAAAGGCAAGGACTGATTAGGGATAGTCAACATGGCTTTGTGCATGGGAAATCATGTCTCACAAGCTTGATTGAGTTTTTTGAAGAAGTAACAAAGAGGATTGATGAGGGCAGAGCAGTAGATGTGATCTATGGGGACTTCAGTAAGGTATTCAACAAGGTTCCCCATGGGAGACTGAGTAGCAAGGTTAGATCTCATGGAATAAAGGAAGAACTAGCCATTTAGATACAGAACTGGCTCAAAGGTAGAAAACAGAGGGTGGTGGTGGAGGGTTGTTTTTTGGACTGGAGGCCTGTGACCAGTAGAGTGCCTCTACCTTTTGTTTTATATATATAAATTATTTGGATGCGAGCGTAAGAGTCACAGGTAGATAGGATATTGCAGAAAGCGTTTGGTATGCTTCCTTTTTATTGGTCAGATAATTGAGTACAGGAGTTGGGACGTCATATTGCGGCTGTACAGGACATTGGTTCGGCCACTGTTGGAATATTGCGCGCATTTCTGGTCTCCTTCGTATTGGAAAGATCTGGTGAAATATTTTGAAAGGGTTCAGAAAATATTTACAAAGATGTTGCCAGGGTTGGAGGACTTGAGCTATAGGAAGAGGCTGAACAGGCTGGGACTGTTTTCTCTGGAGCGTCGGAGGCTGAGGAGTGACCTTATAGAAGTTTACAAAATTATGAGGGGCATGGATAGGATAAATAGACAAAGGCTTTTCCCTGGGGTGGAGGAGTCCAGAGCTAGAGGGCATAGGTTTAGGGTGAGAGGGGAAAGATATAAAAGGGACCTAAGGGACAACGTTTTCATGCAGAGGGTGGTACGTGTATGGAATGAACTGCCAGAGAAGTGGTGGAGGCTGGTACAATTGCAACATTTAAAAGGCATTTGGATAGGTATATGAATAGGAAGGGTTTTGAAGGGATATGGGCCGTGTGCAGGCAGGTGGGACTAGATTGGGTTGGTATATCTGGTCGGTATAGACAGGTTGGACCGAAGGGTCTGTTTCCTTGCAGTAATCTCTATGACTGTAAAACCCTGCAAAGTCCTCCTTGCTGACGTCTGGGGAAAATTGAGCTGTCTCACAGACTAGTGTTGAAAAATGTGGTGCTGGGAAAACACAGCAGGCCAGGGGAGAATCCGAGGAGCAGGAGAATCGACGTTTCGGGCATAAGCCCTTCTTCAGGAATGAGGCTGATGCGCCAAGCGGGCTGAAATAAAAGGTGGGAGGAGGGAATTTGGGGGAGGGACACTGGGAATACGATAGGTGGAAGGAGGCTGGAGAGGGGGTGGGGACGGAGAGATTGGGAAGAAGAATGCAGGTCAAGAGGGCGGTGCTGAATCCGGGACTGAGATAAGGTTGGGGGGAGTGGAAATGAGGAAGCTGGAGAAATCTACATTCATCCCGTGTGGTTGGAGGGTTCCTAAGATGAGGCGCTCTTCCTCCAGGCGTTGTGTGGCCAGGGTCTGGCGATGAGGAGGCCAAGGACCTGCATGTCATTGGCGGGGTGGGAGGGGGAGTTAAAGTGTTCAGCCACGGGGCGGTTGGGTTGGTTGGTGTGGGTGTCCCAGAGGTGTTCCCTGAAATGTTCCGCAAGTAGGCGACCTGTCTCCCCAATGTAGAGGAGACCACATTGGGTGCAGCAGATACAGTAAATGATGTGTGTGGAGGTGCAGGTGAATTTGCGACGGATATAGAATAATCCATTGGGGCCTTGGAGAGAGGTGAGGGGGGAGGTATGGGTGTAAGTTTTGCACTTCTTGTGATTACAGGGGAAGGTGCCGGGAGTGGAGGTTGGGTTGGTGGGGGGTGTGGACCTGACGAGGGAGTCGCGGAGGGAGTGGTCTCTCCTGAATGCTGATAGGGGTGGAGAGGGAAATATATGTCTCACAAACTAATCAAACAACAGCCTGACATAATCATACTCTCAGAAACATATCTTGCAGACAATCTAAGGCACCATCAAACAGGCACGAACGACCACCAGAACAAATCCAGCAGAGGTGGGGATACAGTTGGGAGGGAGTTGCTCTGGGAGCTCTCAACATTGTCTCCAGAAATGGTGAAGTCTCATGGTTTCAGGTTAAACATAGGCGAGGAAATCTCCTACTGATTTCTACATGCCATCTTCCCTTGGCTGATGAATCAGGGTTTCCACATGTTGAACAACACTTACAGGAAGCACTGAGAGTGCAGCGGTATCAAATGTATTCTGGGTGGGGAACTTCAGTGTTCACCAAAAGCGGTTTAGTAAGGTAGTGAAAGAAATCTGAAGACAATCTTCGGATAACGAGATAATCAGACCACATCCATTGTTACGAAGAGCTAATCTGGAATAGGCATCTACCGTGGCACCCCAACAGCATGGAATCAGGTTATTCAGCCCAACCTTCTAAGAACAGACCACTGATGTCAGTACCTAACCTTCTGCACATTTATGAGCTAAAGGCTACAACTTGTCCACTTATTTTCACAAGAACTGACTGCAGGACACCCTTCCCAGATTGCTTCTCTGTGATGCTGAATGCAGAATACTCCTCCGTTTATTATGAAAGTAATTAATCATAAAAATAAAGATGTTATGGTTGAGTTAAGTGAGGCATTGTTGAGACAACAACACGAATATTGTGCGCAGATTTGGTCTTGTTTATACAAGGAAATAAAAGCATTGGAGGCAGTTCAAAGGAGGTTGACCTGATTGAAATTTCGAATTAGTACATTGTCTAATAAGGAAACGTTGGACACATTGTGCTTGCTTGCACTGGAGTTTAGAAGAGTATATAAAATTTAATTGATTAAAGTATATAAAATCCTGACTGATCTTGATAAAGTGGACAAGGAAAAGATGTTTCTTGTTGTGGGCCAGTACAAAGCTCAACCCCAAAGTTTCATCCTAAGCTTTCACACTGATGCGCTGGCCTCTGCTATTATTTAGGATAAAGCCAGTCCAGGCCTTCCTCAGTCTAGTAGTATCTTAGGCCCAACCATCATCAGTTGTTTCATCAATGACCCGAGTAAGCCCCTACTTACTCTTTGGGGTGAGGGACTCAGCAGCTGCTACATCGACATCAGTGAGGTAGGCACAGCAGCCAAATATGGAGCCTAAGCATTGACGATTTCATCATTGATTGGGTCTGGCACTTGTGGCAATGAAGCAGTGGGGAAAGAACATCACAGTGACATTGAGGAGGTGGGCCCAGCAGCAAAAGATGGCACCCCTGAAGAGTGGAGATGGGATGGTGGCACAGGTGTTGTTGATAAACTGGCTTAGGACTAATGGACTCTCTTTTAGCTATATGATTCTTTTTCCCATTTTTTAAAAACTGTTCAAAACGGTGTTGGATTGTGACGACAGTGGAAAAACTTTTCACAGTATCTTACTGTTTTTCTCACTGTAAAATACACATTATAAAATCATTCATCAATTTCAGCATAAGCTCAGATGAGATGTTCACCGATGACTGCACAATATTCACAAACAGGGGATTGAAAGCTTGTTTAAAATAGGTAGATTTTAAAATGCCCATGATCACACGTGCGGTAAATATTCCTGACATTAAAAGTTACAAGTGATAACATTTCAATTTGTTCCTCCAGTCAGTCATTTGTAAAAGAAATGCATTACTGAAACAAATGAGTGATTGTAGATTTGATTTTGGATTGTGCACTGAATTAACTGATCTCAGGTGATTGTAGTGTCATAATGTTTGGCCTTCAGACCTGAGCTAGACAGAGGAAAATCAGGCAGATTTATCACTGATCTCTACTCAGCAAGCCTGTACAAGATGAAATTAGTTGATATTGGATGATGCCATGATCTGTTTGGCTGTGATGAAAGTATCTTTTTAGTCACACACTCCAATGATACTAACTGTTAAGTGTTATATAAGAAGAAGCCCTACTGAAGAACTTGGTGCCCTTGGAATGCATGTCAGGTAGACTCAATCTCTTAAGAAAAACAATCAGGAAAATGTCAAAAAGAATCATAAAAGGGTTAAAATTATTTGTTTTGGTGGAATCCCAATGTATTCTCAGCAGATAGGGATTCCATCTGGCCCTTTGACCTAAGCAAGGTTGGGTTGATAAATATTTCTTCAATATTTTCTTCCTCAGGCCTTTGATGCAACATACTGGGGTAAATAATTTACACATCAGCTGAAGAGAGCCTTATTAAGCTTAAATTTTATTCCATGTATGCCACTGCAGTATTGGATAGCAGCAGGTATTCTTGGCACTTAATGTTGTTCAGGTGCATGTGTCAGAAAATATATCAGTTAATCTATTCCCGGACACTTGCATGTCTCTTGAATACAATCACATTTTACTTGATATATTTGAAATCCCCTTTGCTGGAAAATGTAGAAATGGAGGGAGACTGGAGAGCCAGGAGAGTAGTTCCCAACAGATTTCTACTCCCTCTAACTTCTCCTCCTCCTTCTATCCTGCTCCCACCCCTAGCCAAAATCCCATGACTGCTACAGTTATGCCTGGGTCATACCATGTTAGTGAAATAATCAAGCTGCATGTGTATAAGAATAGAAAAAATACTATGATTAGAGGCATGCAATTTGTATACATATAATAATAACTTCTGAGTTTGGATTCTAAAATAGTTCATAAGGATGGATTCCTTTTTTGAAAGATTTAAAAGAAATTAACTGAGTCAAACAGTTCTTCTGGAACACTGGTCTAATCCATAATGTGTCAGAGATTAGGTTCCTCTGGACTGTTAATGAAAGATTATTTGTACTGCATTGTTTACAGTATGTACTGTAAACATTGAAGGCAATTAGCTTGTTTTTGGTTCAGGATAATTAAGGATGATCTTAGCATAGAAGACTCAAAGATTGGAAGCTCTTTGGCAGTTTTGAAACAGACCTTGCTGGGGTTAGAAGCAAATATTGTTTCTCACCTAGAAAGGAGCATAGGACGGTTCAGAGAACAGTTACTCAGTGTAAAAAATTAGTTTGTGAAACATTCAAACCAAGAGTATTTGGTTAGAAATCTGCAGGTTATTAAAGGTATAGGCTTTCTCAGTTATCAGTTTTGCCCATATTCATATCTAAGATTTTATAATCTACATGAAAGAACTGGGGATGATCAGCGAAGTCAAACTTAAACGTA
Organism: Hemiscyllium ocellatum; assembly: GCF_020745735.1. Lineage (NCBI taxonomy): Eukaryota > Metazoa > Chordata > Chondrichthyes > Orectolobiformes > Hemiscylliidae > Hemiscyllium > Hemiscyllium ocellatum. Next base: position 66,863,295 of record NC_083414.1, read on the forward strand.
TGATATAAAAGCACGAATTACTCTGGATTTGAATTTCTATAATGGATAGTGTCAAGAGATGGGATGAGACATTGTTTTGCTATGTGTATTAAGATTTTTCAAACTTTTGGATAGAGTCATAGAGATGTACAGCACGGAAACAGACCCTCCAGTCCAACTCATCCATGACGAACAGATATCCCAAACTAATCTAGTCCCACCTGCCAGCATCTGGCCCATATCCCTCCAAGCCCTTACTTCCTGCTCACCAAGTTCCTGCTCGCTGCAGGTAAAATATTTGTTATCACCAGTTAAACACTTTGTCTCCATTGTTGACAATTGTAAAAAAAAACAAAATAAAATTGTTTTACTTCTGTAATGCTTCTGTATCGATGTACTTGTTCAAATGTTTCTTAAATGTTTTAATTCTACCTGCCTCCACCACTTCATCTGGTCACTCATTCCATATATGCACCATTCTCTGTGAGAAAAAGTTGCCCCTCAGATCCCTTTTAAACCTTTCCACCTCATCTTAAACTCTAATTTTAGACTCCTCTATTCTGGAGAAAAGACCTTGCTTATTCAGCCTGGAGGATGTTATAGAATATGAGTTCCCTGATTGGGGCTGTTAATCTGATCCAATTCAGGAGCTCTGACTGACAGATATAAACTGGAATATCAGAGGTTCTGTTCCCTCTGAGAACTGGCTCTGGGGAAGTCACACCAGTGTCAAACAAAAATGTACATGTAAATAAAAGGTGACTTGATGACGGAATAGCAGCATCAAACGAGTTATTTCAGCTTCCTTCATTGCTCATTTGCTCATTCTACTAAAGTTTGTCTTCCTGATCTTCCTGTGTTCAATGTTTTTCTTTTAATTTACAGCATTACTGCAGAATATTAACATAACATGGAACACTGCAATTAGTAATGATTGGTCTAACTCAACCTGTGTTCAGAACATGAACTACAAGTTGTCTTCCATGGTGGGGGGGGGCATTGTTCTTATTGGTCAGCAACGTACCCACCTCAAGTTGGGTATTCTCCGACTACTAAGGTGCTGTCATGCCACAATCCATATGCTTCAATGTTAATTCTTCAATTGAAATTGGAACTGAGGACCATGTGCAAAGGATTGACAACTCTTTGCACCTAGTTGATAAAATGTGCAATATAGTCACATTCATAAAATAAACATAAATACTTTTAGTATGTTTCTAAATAGGTAATTAGCCATAGTCAACAAAAGTCAAGATTAGAGTGCTGTTGGAAAAGCATAGCAGGTCAGGCAGCATCTGAGGAGTAGGAAAATCGACGTTTCGGGCAAAAGCCCTTCATCAGGAATGAAGGGCTCATTCCTGATGAAGGGCTCTGGCCCGAAACGTCAATTCTCCTGCTCCTTGGATGCTGCCTGACCTGATGGCTCTTCCAACACCACTTTAATCGTGATTCTGATCTCCAGCATCTGCAGTCCTCACTTTCGCATAGTCTACAAAAGGACCATATGCAGAGACAGATGATTGTTCATATATAATGTGAAATACACTACTCAACAACAGTGGCACTAGGTGAGGAAGCAAGTATCATTTACTACCTTGAACACATACAATCTCAGGAGTTAAACAGCATTCCCTTTAGTTTTAATTCATATAAGTGCATCTGATTCAGCAACAACATTTAAGATAAATGAAGAAAGGGGTCATAATATTTGTTTTCTCTAATTAAACATGGAAAGACTTTTTAGCCCATCAAGAGTAAGAATTCAGCAAAACTTGGAAGCCAGGTTAGTTGGATTGTAAAATGTCACTTTGATATGTAAAAAGTCACAATGATTGTTGAACTTGTAATCTGAAAGATTGGTATGCTAGGAGGGATACTCATTCTAAATATCTGGTTAAACAACATAGTCATAGAGTCATATAGCATGGAAACAGGCTCTTTGGTTCAACTTGTCCATGTCGACCAGGTCTCCTAAACTGAACTATTGCATGCAGTTGACCTATATCCCAATAAACCTTTCCTATCCATGTACCTGTTCAAATGTTTTTTAAATGTTTTAATTCTACCTGCCTCCACCACTTCATCTGGTCACTCATTCTATATATGCACCATCCTCTGTGAGAAAAAGTTGCCCCTCAGGTCCCTTTTAAATCTTTCCCCCTCACCATAAACTCTAATTTTGGACTCCTCTATTCTGAGGAAAAGACCTTGGCTATTCACCCCATCTATACTCTTCATGATTTTATAAACCTCTATAAAGTCATTCCTCAGCCTCTTTCACTCCAGAAGTCTATCCAACCTGAACTTAAAACTCAAACACTCTAATCTTGGTAACATCCTTTTTATTTTTTGCACCTTCTCCAGTTTAATAACATCTTTCCTATAGCAGGGTGACCAGAATTGCGCACAGTACTCCAAATGTGACCTTATCAATGTTTTGTACAGCTGTAACATGATGTCCCAACTCCTATTCTCAATGTTCTAATTGATAAAGGCAAGCGTGCCAAACACCTTTATCACCTTGTCTATTTGTGACTCCACTTTCAAGGAACTATGTACCTGCAATACTAGGTCTCTCTGTTTGACAACATTCCCCAGCGCCCTACCATTAACCGTGTGAGTCCTGCCCTGTTTGTCTTACCAAAATGCAACACGTCGCATTGGCCCAGTTGATCAAGATCCGATTGTATCTTAGAAAACTTTCTTCACTGTCCATTATAACACCAATTTTTGTGTCATCCGCAAACCTATTAACTGTGCTTTCTATATTCATACAGAGTACTTTTTTTGTCGAATCCTTTGGTGTATTAATTTTTGGAAATGTATGCTCCTTTTATAATGAAAACAGAAAATGTTGAAAACAGTTAGTAGTCCAGGCAGCAACTGTGGAAAGCAAAACAGAGTTAACTAATGTTTCAAGTCAATGATCTTTCAACAGAACTGGGAAAAGTAAGAGAACTAATAGATTTTCAGAAAGAGATGGATGAAACTCGATAGAAGTAGAAATATGTTAGGGTAAAAGGCAGGAGATTATGAAATGGCAGAAGTGTCAGTGTTACAGGACCAAACAGAATGATGATGTGGCAAGAAAAGAAACATCAAAGCAAATGATGAATAAGGGTGCTGTGGTTGGAAAGCAAAAACAGAAGAGAATCTGCAAAATGCAAAATACTTTCAACAAAATGTCATAGAATGGGGGAGATAGAGACAGAGAGAGAGCCAGAATTTATGGTCTAAAATGGTTGGAGTCAATGCTGGGTCCAGGGCCTTTAAAGTGTCTAATCAAAATATGAGGTGCTGTTTTTCTTTCTTTTATACTCTTTATGATATAACTGCATGCTAAGGGCAGACATTAGCTAATCCAAATTACACTGTAATATGATTTGAAGGAGACAGACATTATTGCCTAGTCCAGCTCAAGCAATTATTAACAATTCATTCATTCATTTATAACACTTGTCTGTTCCAGAACATGCAATGCCATCATATGTGTTATTATCAGAACAAAATATCATTTTTTTAACAAAACAAGCACTGCACCAAGATATGGGCTCCGTGCTAATATATGCACGTCATCAGAATGATGTGCCTATATCACAAGTATGACCAATACCACATTAATTCCATTACATTGAAAAGATTTTCTTCCAAGGAACTTGTTATAATTTATTAGCAACTGAGAAATTGCTATCTCATTTTATTATAATTTAGAAATGTATTTAATTTCAAGATTGGTTTAGGTTTGGACCTGGATCAATTTTCAGCTTTCCTAATCTATCCAAAATTACATTACTTTTTATTCTAGCATGGTAATTCCATCTGAGACCACTATTTGAAACATAAGAGTTATTAACAGAACTACATTCAGATGTAATATCATGATTTCTTAGCTCTCGGATTAGTTTCATAACTTTAGGATTAGTTTGAATCTGTCCTATGGTATCCTTTAGTAACCCTACACTGTTCATAAAGGTCTTACGATTTCTGACAGTTAGAAAAAAAAAGTCATGACTGCCACAATTGCACACCATCTCTTTTCCAGAGATCTCTTGACTAACGTTATGGCTATTTCTGCCTTCTTTAATTGCATGTTTTACTTTTTGTTGTTTTCAGTCCTTAAAAATGCAGAAAGCTTTCTGTTTCAATCAAATTTACTTCCAAGTACCCACCAACAAAACAGAATTGTTTTAAACAGAACCCATGGGTGGAATCTGATGTCGGCTATGGCAAGATTTGTGGCAGAATCAGAAGAGATATCCATTGATGCCAGTCTCAACATTGGGAGAATCGTATGCATGATTTTATGTTTTTGACAAGTAGCGAGGTGAATTTCAGGCTAGGCAGTGGCAGTTATTGAATGTTGAACAGCTTGTCAACTGCACAACTTACAACATTGACATTCAGCTTCCTTTCTTTCCAAATACATTGAACAAGCTAGATGTTGTAAAGGTCTGACATGGAAATCAGAGCAGCTGCCTGGCAACTTTAGCTCACTATTTGCTCTGAAGGATTTCCATATTGCTTAGGCCCAAATGGCATCTCAGGAAACAATCCATAGGCACCAGCTGCATGTACACCTCATCCACAGTCATTGCACACTAATGACCATGGTAATTCCTCTCCAATCCAGCTGCAGGGCCCTCTGGAAGCGTAAAGTTGTGTTTCAGAGTACGCTGGTAACTAGTATTGAAAGACTGTAGCAGACATCCTTTGTGTTCGTAGATATGCACCCAGCTCAAAGATTGAACCAGGCTGCATCTCAGGGCAGCTCTCTGAGAGTTTACTCAGAGTGCCTACCTGTATGCTCCCTCGTATTGTGTGCAATTCTGGTCTCCTTCGACCGGAAGGATGTTGTGAAACTTGAAAACATTCAGGAAAGAGTTATAAGGGTGTAGGCAGGGTTGGAGGGTTTGAGCTATAGGAGGAGGCTGCTTTTCCTGGAGCATCAGACGCTGAGGGGTGACTTTATAGAATTTATAAAATCATGAGGGGCATGGATAGGTTAAATAGACAAGGTATTTTCTCTGGGGTGGGAGAGTCCAGAACGACATAGGTTTACGATGAGAGGGGAAAAATTTAAAAGGGACCTAAAGGGCAATGTTTTCATGCAAAGCGTGGCGTGTGTATGGAATGAGCTGCCGGAGGAAGTGATGGAGGCTGGTACAATTACAACATTTAAAACTCATCTGGATGGGTATATGAATAGGAAGGGTTGAGAGGGATAGAGGCCAAGTGCTGACAAGTGGAACTAGGTTAGTTTAGGATATCTGGGTGGCATGGACGAGTTGGACCAAAGGGCCTGTTTCTGTGCTGTACATCTCTGTGACTCTGTGATGCTAATAAAGCAGTCACTCAGAGGCGTGCCACTTGGAGTGGGTAGGGTAAGTGACTTGATCTATGAGGGAAGGGCTTGCATGACACACCAATGTAAGGGCCTTTAAAGAGAAACAACACCAACATAGACCCATGCCCTGACAGGACAGAGACTTGTGGGGTGCCTAATTCTTCACCACCCTCATGCATTGGTCCTTCCTGCCCCAGACCAAATAATTTACACCAATACTTTTGAGCACAGATGCCAGAGAGAAAAAAAATGTTGCAGGGCAACACTGTCAAGGTGTCAATAAGTTTTCTTCTTCTGCTCACTCCCAATGTTTACTTGTGTATTTCCTAATTCTGTAGCTGGAGTGGAGGGGGTGTATTTGACTGTGAAGCCCATTGACCCAGGAGGTTTGATTTGGTGACCTGGGTAGTGTTTGTGTCTGTACAGGCAGACATTTGAAGAGTATTCTTGCTAGTATTTCCACGAACTTCTGATGGCAGCAGACAGTGCTGAGGTGGAGGGCCTGGCCACATCTGGAGTATCCTGACAGATCTGTATGTGGTTTCTCCTCAGGCTGGATGCTTCCTGACACCCTCTTGTCTCTTTGTGAGAAAGCAGGACCTGGTGTGCACATATGATTCAGTGATCCCCTGTTGCTAGGCTTTTGGACCTGAGGTTCAATGGCTAAGGCAATGAAGTGCAGATGTCTGTGCCTCTCCAGCAGACCCTGAGGGTGCTGGACCAAATTGTCCATGGTGGCAGATAGACAACTGCATGACCTGCTACACTGATGCAGCTTCTGGACAATGAGGATCACTGCATCTCACATACTTGTCTGCTGCTCCTGTTCCTCCTTGTGCATAACAACAAAGTCCATGATTACCACCAGGACAGTGTCTTACTTGGCTGAGGCTGTGCAGGTCTCTGCCAGACCTGCAGCTACCAGTAGACTGGGGTGTTTCTTCCTTGGCTAACTGCAGAGCTGTTACAGTCCAGAACTACACAGCATAGGTTTAGGGTAAGAGGGGAAAAATTTAAAAGGGGCTGAAGGAGCAACTTGTTCATGCAGTGGGTGGTGCGTGTAGTGAATGAGCTACCAGAGGATGTGGTAGAGTTTGGTACAATCACAACATTTAAAAGGCAGTGATGTGCTCACCTTCTGGCCCAAATGTTCTCACCGAAGTGTCAGTATCTGAAATGGTGGGCAGTGCAGGAGGTAGCCTTGCTAACGCTTCTTCTGAATCTTGGTACCCTCATCTTAAGAAGTTGAGGAGGTGGCTTCTGTGCATGTTGGCTATTTTACCACAGAGGTGGTTGTACCTTTAAGACAAAAGAGAGAGCAAGCATCAGAGCCAATGGTTAGAAATGGTGTGCAATGAATGAGACTGACAGTGGAATTACTATCAGACTTACACTGGAATAAGGAATGATACTACTTGTTTGGAAGGATCTGAATGTCTTGGCATCCTTGTAGGAGTGGTCCCAAAATTCTCATGTGAGGTCCATGATTCTCTCTTCATGAGGAGCCTAACACTGAGTGTCTCTCCAGCCATATGTGCTCTTTCTGCTCTGTTATAGACTATTTCCCTCTGGGGTTAGGGAAAGGAAAAAAATTGAGTCACATGAAATTGGATGGCACAGCTTTTAGTGTTGGTGCAGATAGGAGAAAGGCAGTGATGCCTTCTGAGAGATGAAGATGCAGCGCAGAATTCAGGCAGAGTTCGGGCAGGGTGGATGGCATGTATGGTGATGGTGCACCATGCTTTGACCAGGATTTCCAGGACCCTGTCGGTGAATCGTGATGCCATCTTCCTCAATGGCCTTGACTGAACAGGACACCTTCAGAATGCCACAGCACATTACTGTGTCACAGTGCTCAGTAGTTTTTTAAAAATGGCAGAGACACAAGGACTGCCAGTTTTTCAGTGGATATCTGTTAATTTGGGATTTGTTCCAAGAACGGTTCATTGTAAGATGGGGCTAGAATTTGATATGACAGATGCCATGGGGTAGGGTAGGTAGTTAGTAAGGTCTTATTGGGTAAGATACGGTGAGAAATCTTGCTTAAAAACTCAACATACTTTTAAAAACACAGAAGATTCAGCACTACACATCATCAAATTTGTTTGTCTAACTTTTACCAGATGCTCAGCTATTTTTAAAAAAAACCCTGTTAAAATTATGGACTTGCATTAAAGTGATTGCAATCTTGGGTTAGCCATTAAATTGAAATCAAATTTTATTGTGACTAGCGCTGGCCCAGCATTCCCTGACATGAAAGTCATATTCTACCATGTTGGATTTAAACACCAGCCATAAATCTAGTCATTTTTCACAAATACAAATACACAAGAATTTGGAGCAGGAGTAGATCTTCCAGTTGTTTCAGCCTACTCCAGCAGTTGATAAGATAATGGTTATTTTGATTGTGGCCTCAATTTGACTTTGCTGTCCATCCTGGATAACCCTTGACATCCTTGTTGATCAAAAATCTATCTAACTGAGCCTTGAAATATACTAATGCCCCAATCTCCATTGTTTTTGAGGAAGGGAATTCGTCAGACCAATAGCCCTCTGAGGGAAATTTTTCTTCATATTTCAGTCTTAAATGAGAAACATCTAATTTTGAAATCATGTCTCCTAGTTCTCAACTATCCAAGGGGAAGCATCCTCTCAGTATCCACCCTGTGAAGTCTCCACAGCATCTTACATATTTCAATAAGGTTAATACTCATTCTTCCTTTTTAAAATTTTTCTATAACCAGAAATGCCTTCATGCACTTTTTTCTCCACTACCAAATCACCCATCATACTTTTCATCTATTATCCTCCAGCACTAAATCACTCGTGTTTCCCATTAGATCAATTGATATGCAAAACTTGACAAAGGCAATACATTAACACCAAAAGGGAGGGAAAAGGGAGGAGAGGGAGGGAGCTAAATCATAATGGATCTGTTCGCCGAGCTGGGAGTTTTTGTTGCAAACGTTTCGTCCCCTTTCTAGGTGACATCTTCAGTGCTTGGGAGCATCCTGTGAAGCGCTTCACAGGAGGCTCCCAAGCACTGAAGATGTCACCTAGAAAGGGGACGAAACGTTTGCAACAACAACTCCCAGCTCGGCGAACAGAACCACAACAACGAGCACCCGAGCTACAAATCTTCTCACAAACTTTAAATCATAATGGAGTTGGAAGGGGAGTTAAGGCACTCCAACCATGCAGTGACCACCTTTCTCTAAAGGCATCAAGGGTATTGGTGGAAGGCAACTGGGCACAAACATAGCCATGGACTAAGCCAGGCAATTGTCAACACTAGGAAAAAGACCTTGGATAGTTACTCTATCTATGTCCCTCACGATTTTATAAACCTCTATAAGGTCAGTCCTGAGCCTCCGAAGTAGCAGGGCAAAACGCTCAGCCTGTTCAACCTCTTCCAATGAATCAAACCCTCCAGTCCTAGCAACATGCTTTGCAAAAACATTTTAGCTCTGCATGGTTGCAATATAATTTTCTAAATGGCCTGCTATTCCTTCCTTAATAACAGATTAGATTAGACTTACAGTGTGGAAACAGGCCCTTCGGCCCAACAAGTCCACACCGACCCGCCGAAGCGCAACCCACCCATACCCCTACATTTACCCCTTACCTAACACTACGGGCAATTTAGCTTGGCCAATTCACCTGTGACTGTGGGAGGAAACCGGAGCACCCGGAGAAAACCCACGCAGACACGGGGAGAACGTGCAAACTCCACACAGTCAGTCGCCTGAGTCGGGAATTGAACCCGGGTCTACAGGCGCTGTGAGGCAGCAGTGCTAACCACTGTGCCACCATGCCGCCAACAGATTCTATTATTTTCCCTAAGATATACATTAGGCTGAGTGACCTATAGTTATCTGCCTTCTGACTCTCTCCTTTGGAACAGAGATAATGATGAATGATTTTCAAACCTATTGGGACCTTTTCAGAAGATCTGTAAGATCTGGATTTTCTAATGCTGCATAAGATTGATATTCCAACAATTTACTTCTAAGACTTTTTTTGCATTAGCTGTTAAGTGATTTCTTGTACCATGCAATGTTTTATCCTGGATTGTACTCCAATCCTACTTTATTATTTATAGTTTTCACAGTTGAAGCAACCTCTAATATGTATTTCACTGCACACATATGTTATTTGAAAAGATTCGTGACCTGGTTTCATGTCCTGATATGATAATTAATTTTCATCTTCTTCTGTCTCCCAGCTCATCACCCAGAATGCATATTTATCTGTACTCAGGCCAATGTTAAAAAACACTTCCTCTAATTACTGCTATCAGCTCTGTACCCCTGCTATTTAAGCACTTGTGTCAATGTTCTACCATGATATTGTCACCATGCAATCCAGTAAAGTCCAGATTTCAAATTTTATTTTTAAAACCTCATGCATCCAAATCTAGAATTTTGAAACTTCAATGTATCTTCCAGCAACTATGAAATTCATGAACTGCAATCAGCTGGTCCTTGAGCTTTGTATTCATTTTCAAACAACTGAACTAGTACTTAATGCATTTGCACTCATCTTAGATACTTGCAGATCTAAGGTGTCCCAGACCATGCATACCACATACATGAGGGCAAATTATATATTTCAAGAACAATTTGTGAGATTTTCTCAAGGGCTAATTTTTGGTTTTCAGGGATTCTTTTTTGTTCTCACTAATTCCTTTATTAGTTGATGCAGAACACAGTAACATTTCTTTTTGCATTTGTATTTTTAAGGGCACGTTGATTATGAAGGTCACCATCAGGTGGAGCAACAAAAACACAGATGCAGGAGTACAGCATCATGGTTAGTTGACATTATTAGCCCAGTCTGAGCATGCAGTGGCATCTGGATGAGGAGGCAATAGTGAGGGGAACAACAGGTGGAGTCTATCCAGTCCCTGAAAGGGTCCCTCCTCAGGGAGTGCAGTGGCTGGAGATTCTGCAACACTGCTCACAACAGTTATCTTTGAGTTGGGGTAAGCATTTCTGGCAACATGCCATTACTTGGGAAATTTGACTCATTCAACCTTGTCATCAAAGACTGGGCCCAGTATGTGGAAAGAATGCTTTATTTTTTCCCAGCAAATGACATTTGGGTAGATGAAAAGCAATGAGTAATTCCCCTGTCAGCTCATGGATCGGCAGCTCTTTTGGTTGTTAGGAGCCTAACTTCCCCTCAGTCACCAGATATTAAAACCTTTCAAGAGTTGACAAATTTACTTAAGGAATATTACGACACCAAGCCTCCTCCAATTCTGAGATGCTATGGTTTTTCCTCAGCAACTTGAGAACCGGGAAAGTCCTTGACACTTGGAACCAACTCTCAAAGTGTCAGAACCTCTGACATTCCTCCTTTTATCTATCAGCCAGGGCTCTCTGATGGATTGGATTAACAACTCCATTTAGGGAGGTGCTGAAGTCCACCTGGCTGACTTTGTTACAATCACATCAACATTTTAATTTATATTCCTTTCTCCGCCCATGGATTTTATCTAGTTTGCAGTCTATTTTGATAAGAGATGACCAGAAACTATTTCCCATAGTTTCTTGAAATGAACAAGACCATGCCGAATTAAAGTAACAGCATGGCTTGCCATATAAGCAACGTCTTGTCTGATTATTGTCTAATGTGAATTGTTGAACTCTGGTCATATCAGGCAAAAAAATTCAAGCAACATCACTCTACAAACGATTTTGCCTGACTTTGGATTTAAAATCGCACCTTGGATGTCTAGTTATTGTGGTTTTAATCTCTTGTGCAAGAGATCAGTGACGTTTTAAATCAAAGTATAAAACAAACGCTGTTGCTCAACCTCTCACTTGCTCAGCTATAATTACATGGCAAAGATTGTTTCAAAAATCTCTTTCAATCTCTGTTGCTTAGATATTGTGTGGTCGAATATACAACAAGTAAACTGCATTTTTGTGTCGTCCCAGAACAGCGGAGGCACAGGGCACGGGACCTCACTTTCCAACCCGCTTCCAGAGGCGTTTTCCAAAACAATGGGAGGCGGGGGTGGCAGAGGTTGATTACAATATATAAAGTGAAAACGTGGGGCAAAACTGCTTCACTTCTCAAAGCGTGAAAGATTGTTTGACTTTAATATCGAGGGTAATCTGCAGAAAGGCTAAGTATGAACTGTTGCCACTGTTTATTTTGAACATGATAGTGCTGTTGACCCCTCGCCTAAATTTGGTGCTTGCTCCTTGGTAACCGCGCGTGGCGTTCCGTTGCTAGGAGACGGGCTGCGGCCTACTGGAAGCCGGAGAGCGAGCGACCGAGATTGATCCAGCCCCGAGGTGGGAAACCACGTTTAATTTGTCTTATCTTTCCCTTTCTGGCGCAGAATCTTCACAGGCTGATCTGTTGACATCTGTAAACTTTGGTGCATGAACCGGGGTCTGTCTTTTTCAGTCGGAGCCAGTCAGCACCCCACCCCATCAAGTATTAACACAATACCCTCCATTAAAAGTCAGCGAAACCCCTTCAATTTAAACAGCACCCCATCCCGGCCTATTGTTAGTTTTCCTTTAAAGTTTCCAGTGTCAAAATCCACAAATTCTTACTGCTTTTCAAAATCTTGAAGAGAATATAATGTTTGAATGTGAATTTGTGATAACGGTCGTTTACTAGGGCATTGCTGCTCTTCTTTCAGCTAAAGTTACACTGGGGGGAAAATGAACACCCCGCGCCACTCAACACGAAGTTAGCTAAGTTCATGTAAATCGACAAAGCTTCCTGGTTGGAATCCAACTGGATCGATTCAATGTTGCCCATATGATGTTGAGTTTGAGAACATTTTGGTTTACCTGAGTACTTCTGGCAAAACAGCACAACGGCAGCTGTTGGTGCTGGAGTAAGGATTACCTGGAATATCATCGGCAAGAATTAGGAAATTGACCAGTGGATAAAGTACGTTCCTCCTATAAAACTGTTGGGAATCATGTGGGAGTGAGGGGAAAGACCAGTAGAGGTGGAGGTAAAGATACACCAAGTAGGAGATGAATTGGAGAGCAAACTGTGAACAGTAATGAATGAGTACAAGGCTATGGCAATAATCATAAGTAGTAGTGCTGGTGGAATTGACCAGAGAAGTCCAAGTGCTTTAAGAGTACTCAAAGGATGCTGCTATCAATCTATGCTCTTTTTAAATCTATTTTCATCTCTTCCCTTGGTAATGGATGACACATCTCAGGCACATCCCACGGTCACCATTAACCATATTCTATAAGTTTGTATAGTGACTAAACCATAAGAGTTTAGAACCATAAGTTCAGAAAGATCATGTCTACTGGTTCTCTTTTGTTTAAATTGTTCATTATCTCCTCAAAGAATTCTAACAGATTTGTCAGACATGATCACTCCATGACAAAACCATGCTTTTTACCATTTTGTGATCTCATCCTTAATAATGGACTCTAAAATCTTAGCAATGACCAAGGTCAGGCTAACTGGCTCATTGTTTCCTGTTTTCTGTTTCCCTCCATTCTTGAATAGAATGTTACATTAGCTGTCTTCCAGTCCTCTCAGACCCTCCCTGACTTCAATAATTCCTGAAAGATCACCACCAATGCCTGTACAATCTCTTCAACTACCACCTTCAGAGCTCTGGGATGTAACCCATCTGGTCTGGATAATTTAGCCAACTTCAGACCTTTCAGCTTTCCCAACATCTTCTCCCTTCGTGATGGCCACTTCACTCACCTCTGTGCCCTGACTCTTGAAATTCTTGTATGCCGCTGGTGCCTTCCACTGTGAATACCAATGCAAAGAATTTCTCTGCCATTTTTTTGTTTATCATTACTACATCTTCAGCCTCATTTTCCAGAGGTCCAATATCCACTCTTGCCTCTCTCTTTCCTTTTCTATACTTAAAAAAACTCTGCAATCGTCCTTTATATTACTAGCTAGCTTACTCTCATATTTCATCTTCTTTCCCCCATCCTGCCTTATTGCTTTTTTAATTATCTCCTTTGCTGATGTTTTAAGGCTTCCCTATCCTCTGGCTGCCCACTAATTTTCTTCACATTGTATGCTTTCTGTTTTGTTTTTATGTTAACCTTTACTTGCCTTGTCAGCCATGGTTGCCTTGTCCTCCCCTTAGTATGTTTCCTCTTCCTTGGGATGAATTCCTGCTGTGGCTTCCAAATTACCCCCAGAAACTCCTGCTAGGCTCCCCCTCCAATCAACCTTTACTCAACTGCAATACCTTCACACCTGATTCCACCTTCTCTGTCTCAATTGCAGAAGGAATTCTAGGATATTATGGTGCCTGCCCCAGGAGTTCCTTTACTTTAAACTCCACAATCAAATCTGTTTCATCAGATGTCACCAAATCCAGAATTGCCTGTTCCTTACTGGATATACCACAAGTTGCTCCAACAAAAAAAATCTCATAGACATTGCATAAATTCATTTTCTTGAGATCTGCTTCCATCCTGGTTTTCTGTCCACCTGCATATTGAAGATCACCCATGATTACTGTAATAGTGCCTTTTTTATGTGCCTTTTCTGTCTCGTAATTTATTTTCTTCTCCATATCCTGACTACAGCTAAGAGGCCTGTACACAACTCCCATTAGGTTCTTTTCTTTATTTTGAAGTCCCTCAACTATACCCACACAGATTCTGTGTCTTCTGACTCTATATCACTTCTTGTTATCAATTTAATTTAATTTCTTACTAACAAGGCAACATCATTCCCTCTACCCATCTGCCTGTCTTTTTGATGGGCCGTGTATCATTGGATTTTTAGTTCCCAGCCCTGATACTTTTGCAGCCACACATTTGATACCCACAACATCATACTTGCCAATTTCAATCTGTATTACAAGCACAATTACCTTGTTTTGCTTATTGCATGCATTTCAGTACAACATCCTCAGCACTGCATTGACAGCCCACCTTGCTGCTGTGCCTGAAATTAGATTCCTGACCCTTTCCATTATGTCTATCCTATTATTTCATAGAATCATAGAATCCCTACAGTGTGGAAACAGGCCCTTTAGCCCAACAAGTCCACACTGATCCTCTGAAGAGTAACCCACCCAGACACATTCCCCTATCCTATTATCTTATATTTACCCTTGATTAATGCTCCTAACCTGAACACTATGGGCTATTTAGCATAGCCAATTCACCTAACCTGCGCATCTTTGGACTGTGGGAGGAAAACGGAGAAAACAGACATAGTCACAGGGAGAATGTGCAAATTCCACATAGACAGTCACCTGAGGCTGGAATTGAACCCGGGTCCCTGGCACTGTGAGGCAGCAGTATTAAGCACCGTGTTCTGGTAACTTTAATAACTTCTGCTGAGCCCTCTCTCCTTTAACGTTTTAATAGTTTTCTATGCTACTGAACCCACCCCCTTACTATGTAGTTCTCAAGCCCAATCAGTAGCCCTAGTTTTGTAATTCGTCAGGATTTTGGTCCCAGCATAATTTAGGTGGAGCATGCCCCATCAGAAAGCTCCCTCCTTCCACGTTGCCAGTGCTAATTCAAACCTATTTCTCCGACACCAATCCTTGAGTCATGCATTTAGCTCTCTAATTTTGTTGACCCTATGCTAATTTGCTCCTGGCTCATGTAGTAATCTGGAAGTTATTACCTTTTTGGTTCTGCTTTTTAATTTAGACCCTAGCTGCTCATTTTCCCTCAACAGAACCTCTTTCCTCTTTCCATCACATTGATGGTACCTATGTGAATCATGACAACTAGATTCTTCCCCTCCCACTCCAAGAATCAAATACTTTTTCATTCAGAGTTAGCTTGTGAAATAAGTGGAGTGGTGGCTTTGTGAAATGTGTACAAGAGAGCTTTCTTGATTGTGTTTCTGTCCAACTGGGAAGGAAGCAATTTAATTCTGTTGAATAAATTTGGACAAGTGAATCCTGTTTCAGTCAGGGACCATTTGGGAAATGGTGATTATAGTATCCCCATATTTAGAGTTATCATTGAAATGGATATGAAAAATAAATCAAATAAGAAAATGCACAAAATAAGTAGCTAATTTCATTGGTGAGAAGGGACCTGGCTCAGCTTGATTGACAAGTGAAATGTAAATGAGCAATGTCTAACCTAGACCAGAATTGTTCCCACAAGGTAGAAGAAGGAATAATCCAAAAGTGTAACACCAGAGATTGAAACAACACAGTAAAAGGAGGCCTATTTTGAATGTTGGATTCATACTTCAGTAGGCAACCAAGATGAATACGAAAAGTACAATTGAGGAATAAAAAAGGAAATTGCAGTGAGTGTAATGAGGTCAGCCAGGCAATGAATTCCCTGATTGCAGTGATAATCTAGTCCAATCAGAGAACCCTGGCTGACAGATAAGAACAAGAATGTCAGAGGTTCTGTTCACTTTGAGACCTAGCTCTGGGGAAGCTGGAGCAGTGTCAAGGACTCTCCACTTGTAAATAAAGGGCAACTTGCTGACCAGATACTGACCTCTCATCCTTCTAAACTCCAGTTAATTTAAGCGCAGTCAAATTGATTTCTCCTCATAGGACAGTTCTGACACCACTGCTATCAGCTTAGTGAACCTCCATTGCACTTCATCTCGGCAAGTATAGCTTTTCCTACTTAAGGAGACCAAAACTGCATGCAGTTATCCAGGTGTGGTCTCAGCAAAACTCTGCATAACTGCACGAAGACATCCATACTTCTGAACTGAATATACCATTTGTCTTCCTAACTGCTGTTGCACTGCCTTGTTAACTTTCGTTGATTGATGTAGTCAGATCCTTTTGTACACCCAGACCTCCCAATATAATCAGCACTTAAATAATACTCTTACTTTCTGTATTTCCCATCAAAATATATAACTTCAGATGTAACCATGCTGTACTACATCTATTATTTGTTTGCTCACTCATTTTGTCTAAATCACCTTGAACTCACCTTCCATCCATCTCATAACTCACAATCCTGCCCAGTTTTGTAATCACCAAACTTAGTTGCATTCAATTTCCTCTTCCAGGTAATTTACATATGCCATAAGCAGCTGAGACCCAAGCACTGATCTTTGTGGTACCCCATTGATTACTTGGAAAAAGACAAATTTATTCCCTGCCTCTGTTTCCTGTTATCAAACGATTTGTGATCAATGCCCATTAACTTTGTGCTTTAACTTTGTCCACTAACTTCTGTTGAGGGTTCTTCTCAAAATCCTTGTGAGGATACAAATACAGTACATTCACTGATTCTCTCTTACCTATCCAACTAATTACATACTCAAAAAAACTCTTAATAGATTTTTAAGCATGATTTAACCTTTCATTAAACCATGCTGACTTTGTCCAATCCTATTATTGCTTTCCAAATGTTCTTTTATCACTTCTTTTATAACAAACTAATATTTTCCGCACTCAGAGGTTAGGCTAACTAGTCTGTAATTCTGTGTTTTCTCTCCATCCCTCCCTTTTTAAATAGTGGGGTTACACTTGCCACCTTCCAAACTGTAGGAACTGCTCCACCGTGTATAAAATTTGGACGATGACCACTGATGTATTCAATATTTCAAGGGCCACTTCTTTTCGTACTCTGGGCTGTAGATTATGAGGTCTTGGCGATTTGCCTGCCTTTCATCCCATAAATTTTCCCAGCATCATTTTCTCACTAATACTGATTTCCTTCAATTTCATCCTGAGTTCTTTGACATTTAGATTAGATTAGATTCCCTACAGTGTGGAAACAGGCCCTTTGGCCCAACCAGTCCACACCCATCCTTTGAAGAGTAACCCACCCAGACCCATTTCCCTCTGATTAATGCATCTAGCACTATGGGCAATTTAGCATGGCCAATTCACCTGACCTGCACATCTTTGGACTGTGGGAGGAAACCAAAGCACCTGGAGGAAACCCAGACACGAGGAGAATGTGCAAACTCCGCACAGACAGTCACCCAAGGCTGGAATCGAATCCAGGACCCTGTTGCTGTGAGGCGACAGTGCTAACCACTGAGCCACTGTGCTGCCCCTAACCTCCCAGATATTTCTGGGAGGTTATTTGTGTCCCTTTTTGTAAGACAGAGCCACAGTATGGATTCAATTCTTCTATCATTTCCTTATCCTCCATTATAAGTTCCCTGGCTTCGGAATGGAAGGGAGCTACATTTGTCTTTACTAATCTCTTGTCTCTTCACAAATTTATAGAGGCCTCTATGGTCAGTTTCTATACTCCTGCAATTTTATTCTCATACTCTATTCCCCCGTCTGATAAAGCTTTTTGTCCTCATGGTTTCAATCCTATAGGAAGGATTTTGTGAAATTTGAAAGGGTTCAGAAAAGATTTACAAGGATGTTGCAGGGCTGGAGGGTTCGTGCTAAAGGGAGAAGCTGAAAAAGTTGGGACTGTTTTCCTTTTCAGAGGCTGAGGGGGAGGGGGGGCAACCTTATAGAGATTTATAAGATCATGAGGGACATGGGTAGGTAGTTTCTTTGGGTTGGGGGATTCCAGAACTAGAGGCACAGGTTTAGGGTGAGAGGGGAAAGATTTAAAATGGACCTAAGGGACAACTTTTTCATGCAGAGGGAGGTGCTTGTATGGAATGAGCTGCCAGAGGAGGTGGTGGAGGCTGGTACAATTACAACAATTAAAAGGCATCTGGATGGGTATATGAACAAGAAGGATTTGGAAGGACTAGATTAGGTTGGGATATCTAGTCAGCATAGACTAATTGGACCGAAGCATCTGTTTCTGTGTTGTAAATCTCTATGACTCTATTTGCTGAATTCTAATATGCTCCCAATTCTTACACTTGCTGCTTTTTCTATTTGGATCTGAAGCTATCCTCGTGTTACCAATTTGAGATTGTTTTCTAAGTCATGGATTACTTACTTTTTCTTTTTTTACTTTTGTGCCTGACAGTAATGAATATTTGTTATGATCCATGTGTGTGGTCTTGAAATATGAATCATTGCCTAATCACAGTCAAACACTTTCGTAAGGTTCCCCAATCTGTCCTTGCCAATTCATGCCTCATACCCTTATAGTTCCCTTTAATTAGATTCAGGATCCTCGTTTCAGATTTAACTGCTTCACTCTCCATCTTAATGAAACAACACAGATTGTTAATCATTCCTTTCTAATTGCACATTACCCAGTTTTGAATAGCCCCTCGGCTGGATGGTTCCTAAATGCATTTGTCAGAGGGTAGTGCTTGTATGGAATGAGCTACCAGAGAAAGTGGTGGAGGCTGGTACAACTACAATATTTCAAAGGCATCTGGATGGGCATATGACCAACAAGAGTTGAGAGGGACACCGGCCAAGTGCTGGCAAATGGGACTAGATTAATTTAGGAAATCTGGTCAGCATAGACGAGTTGGACTGAAGCATCTATTTCTGTGCTGTAAATCTCTATGACTCTATTTGCTGATTTCTAAAATGGTCCCAATCCTTAAGCTTGCTCCTTTTCCTAGCAATTTTATGTTTCCTATTTGGATCTGACGCTATCCTACAAAACTTTGTTTTGTCAGTCATGGATTACTTACTTTTCCTCTTTTATTTTTGTGCCTGACAGGAATGAATATTTCTTATGATCCATGCTTGTGGTCTTGAAATATGAATCATTGCCTAACCATAATCAAGCCCCTTTGTAAGGTTCCACAATCTGTCCTTGCCAATTCATGCCTCATACCCTCATAGTTAGCTTTAATTAGATTCAGGATCCTAGTTCCAGATTCAATTGCTTCACTCTCTATCTTAATGAAACAGCACAGCTTGTTAATTATTCTTTTCTAATTGCACAGCACATAATCTAGAACAGCCTGTTTGCTGGATGGTTCCTAAATGTATTTATCTAAAATGCCATCACATTCACACTTCAAGAAATCCCCCTCCACAATACTATTTCTAGATGGCTTGTCCAATCTAAATGTAAATTAAGACACCCATGATTACATAATTACAGAAAGACAGAAAGGGGCGTGGTGTTTTTGGTAAGGGATAGCACTACAGTTGTACTGAAGGAGGACATTCCTAGAAATACATCCAGGAAAGTTATTTGAATTGAACTGAGAAATAAGAAAGGGATGATCACCTCATTGCCATTGTATTATAGACCCCCTAATAGTCAGAGGGAAATTGAGAAACTGATCTGTAAAGAGATTTCAGTTATCTGTAAGAATAATAGGGTGGTTATGGTAGAGGATTTTAACTTTCCAAACATAGACTGGGATTGCCATAGTGTTAAGGGTTTAGATGGAGAGGAATTTGTTAAGTGTGTACAAGAAAATTTTCTGATTTAATATGTGGATGTACCTACTAGAAAAGGTGCAAAACCTGACCTACTCTTGGGAAATAAGGCAGGGCAGGTGACTGAGACTTTGGGGAAGCACTTTGGGGCCAGTGACCATAATTCTATTAGTCTTAAAACAGTGATGGAAAAGGATAGACCAGATCTAAAAGTTGAAATTCTAATTTAGAGAAAGGCCAATTTTGACGTTATTAGGCAAGAACTTTCAAAAGCTGATTGGGGGCAAATATTCGCAGGTAAAGGGATGGCTGGAAAATGGAAAGTCTTCAGAAATGAAATAACAAGAGTCCAGAGGGAATCCTGATTATTCGATATCAAGTATCTGAATTTTAGATTATTCGAAGAAGATCTCAAGGTCCCAATAGAATCAAAGAGGTGTTTCAACACTGATTGCATCTTTTGTTTACAATGATTAAAAATGAACTACCTGGTTTACTGAAATGCTGCCGAGAACAGTCTTGGACGTAGATGGGAGCCCAGGCACCGTCTCCAAATGACTGACCTTGGATGGGGTTGGGTGTTCGATGGGGATGTGGAAGGTGGGTGGGGTTGAATGGGCAGATGGGGGGTGGGGGCGGATGGTGGGTGGGGTTGGACAGGTTGGGGGAGGGGTGGCAGGCATAGGTATCTACAGTGGGTGGAGGCGGCAGTGTGGCTGGGCTGGATGCGGGGCAGAGGCATGGGCAGACGTGGTGGGGGCAGTATTGGACTGGTTTGGAGGGAGGGGGTGGATTCGACAGGTCTGGGGGTTGGGGTGGGGGGGTGTGTGGGGCTCACGCGTGGTGTGCTGCTGCCTTGTCTCCTGAACGGGGAGTAGACTTAGCAAATGCTCGCTGTGTCAATCCCATTGAACTGATTGGAGTGGGAAGAGGTGGTGTGCTGGGGGGGCTTCACTAATGTTGTAGGTCCCTTACACACAAGTGTTGGATGAACTGAGGATTATTCGAGAGGCTGAGAGGTGGATTGATAGAAGCTACAGGGACATAGTTACGCCGGAGAACAGAGGTAGCTGGGTAACAGTTAAAGGTGGGAAGGGGAAGAAGCAGGCAGTGCAGGGATCCCCTGTGGTCGTTCCCCTAAACAATAAGTATACAGCTTTGGAAACTGTTGTTGGGGACAGCCTTGCAGGTGTAAGCTGCAGTGACGGGGTCTGTGGCGTGAGGTCTGGCTCTGAGACTCAGAAGGGAAAGGGGGAGAGGAGGAGAGCGCTAGTTATAGGAGACTCTCTAGTTAGAGGGACAGACAGGCGGTTCTGTGGACATGGGCGAGACTCTCGGATGGTTTGTTGCCTCCCGGGTGCCAGGGTCCGAGACGTCTCGGACCGTGTCTTCAGAATCCTTAAGGGGGAGGGTGTGTAGCCAGAAGTCGTGGTACACATTGGCACCAACGACATAGGTAGGAAGAGGGGTGGGGAGGTCATTCAAGAGCTCAGGGAGTTAGGCTGGAAGCTAAAAGCTAGGACAGACAGAGTCGTCATCTCTGGGTTGTTGCCGGTGCCATGTGACAGTGAGGCAAGGAATAGGGAGAGAGTGCAGTTGAACACATGGCTGCAAGGATGGTGTAGGAGGGTGGGCTTCAGGTATTTGGACAATTGGACTGCATTCTGGGGAAGGTGGGACCTGTACAAACAGGACGGGTTGCACCTGAACCAGAAGGGCACCAATATCCTGGGGGGTAGGTTTGCTAGCACTCTTTGGGGGCGGTTTAAACTAATTTGGCAGGGGGATGGGATCCGGACTTGTAGTCCAGCAAGTAAGCTAGCTGTTTGTCAGGATGTCCAGGAATGTAGGGAGGCTGTGGAGAAGGTAGCACTGACAGGGAATACTTGCGGACACAGATGGGCTCAAGTGCGTATACTTCAACGCAAGGAGTATCAGAAATAAGGTGGGTGAACTTAAGGCGTGGATCGGTACCTGGGACTACGATGTTGTGGCCATCACGGAAACGTGGATAGATGAGGGACAGGAATGGTTGTTGGAGGTTCCTGGTTACAGATGTTTCAGTAAGATTAGGGAGGGTGGTAAAAAAGGAGGGGGGGTGACATTGCTAATTAGAAATGGTATAACGGCTGCAGAAAGGAAGTTTGAGGGGGATCTGCCTTTGGAGGTAGTATGGGCTGAAGTCAGAAATAGGAAAGGTGCAGTCACCTTGTTGGGTGTTTACTATAGGTCCCCCAATAGCAGCAGAGATGTGGAGAAACAAATTGGGAAACAGATTTTGGAAAGGTGCAGAAGCCACAGGGTCGTAGTCGTGGGTGACTTCAACTTCCCAAATATTGATTGGAAGCTCTTTAGATCAAGTAGATTGGATGGGTCAGTGTTTGTGCAGTGTGTCCAGGAAGCTTTTCTAACTCAGTATGTAGATTGTCCAACCAGAGGGGAGGCCATATTGGATTTGGTGCTCGGTAACGAACCGGGACAAGTGATGTGCTTGTTAGTGGGTGAACATTTTGGTGATGGTGACCACAATTCTGTGACTTTCACCTTGGTTATGGAGAGAGATAGGTGCGCACAACAGGGTAGATTTTACAATTGGGGGAAGGGAAATTACGATGCTGTAAGACAGGATTTGAGAAGCATAAGTTGGGAGCATAGGCTGTCAGGGAAGGATGTGGTGGAAACGTGGAACTTTTTCAAGGAGCAGATACGACGTGTCCTTGATATGTATGTACCTATCAGGCAGGAAAGAAATGGTCGTGTGAGGGAATCTTGGTTGACGAGGGAGGTTGAATGTCTAGTAAAGAGGAAGAAGGAGGCTTACAAAGGTTGAGGAAACAGGGTTCAGACAGAGCAGTGGAGGGATACAGGATAGCCAGAAGGGACCTGAAGAAAGGGATTAGGAGAGCTAAGAGAGGGCATGAAAAATCCTTGGCGGATAGGATCAAGGATAACCCCAAGGCATTTTATGCGTATGTGAGAAACATGAGAATGACGAGAACGAGGATAGGTCTGATCAAGGACAGTAGTGGGACACTGTGTATTGAGTCGGAAGAGATAGGAGAGGTCTTGAATGAGTACTTTTCTTCAGTATTTACGAATGAGAGAGACCGTATTGTTGAAGAGGAGAGTGTGAAACGGACTGGTAAGCTAGAAGAGATACTTGTTAGGAAGGAAGATGTGTTGGACATTTTGAACAACTTGAGGATAGACAAGTCCCCCGGGCCTGACGGGATATATCCTAGGATTATGTGGGAAGCAAGAGAGGAAATTGCAGTACCGTTGGCAATGATCTTTTCGTCTTCACTGTCAACGGGGGTGGTACCAGGGGACTGGAGAGTAGCGAATGTTGTGCCCCTGTTCAAAAAAGGGAATAGGGATAACCCCGGGAATTACAGGCCAGTTAGTCTTACTTCTGTGGTAGGCAAAGTAATGGAAAGGGTACTGAGGGATAGGATTTATGAGTATCTGGAAAGACACTGCTTGATTAGGGACAGCCAGCACAGATTTGTGAAGGGTAGGTCTTGCCTTACAAGTCTTATTGAATTCTTTGAGGAGGTGACCAAGCATGTGGATGAGGGTAGAGCAGTGGATGTAGTGTACATGGATTTTAGTAAGGCATTTGATAAGGTTCCCCATGGTAGGCTTATGTGGAAAGTCAGGAGGCATGGGATAGAGGGAAATTTGGCCAATTGGATAGAAAACTGGCTAACCGGTCGAAGTTAGAGAGTGGTGGTAGATGGTAAATATTCAGCCTGGAGCCCAGTTACAAGTGGAGTTCCGCAGGGATCAGTTCTGTGTCCTCTGCTGTTTGTAATTTTTATTAATGACTTGGATGAGGGAGTCGAAGGGTGGGTCAGTAAATTTGCAGATGATACGAAGATTGGTGGAGTTGTGAACAGTGAGGAGGGCTGTTGTCGGCTGCAAAGGGACTTAGATATGATGCAGAGCTGGGCTGAGGAGTGGCAGATGGAATTCAACCCTGCCAAGTGTGAGGTTGTCCATTTTGGAAGAACAAATAAGAATGCGGAATACAGAGTTAACGGTAGGGTTCTTAGTCAGGTGGAGGAACAGAGGGATCTTGGGGTCTATGTACATAGATCTTTGAAAGTTTCCACTCAGGTGGATAGAGCTTGTAAGAAGGCCTATGGTGTATTAGCGTTCATTAGCAGAGGGATTGAATTCAAGAGTCGTGAAGTGATGTTGCAGCTGTACAGGACTTTGGTTAGGCCACATTTGGAGTACTGTGTGCAGTTCTAGTCGCCTCACTTTAGGAAAGATGTGGAAGCTTTGGAGAGGGTGCAGAGAAGATTTACCAGGATGTTGCCTGGAATGGAGAATAGGTCGTACGAGGATAGGTTGAGAGTTCTCAGCCTTTTTTCATTGGAACGGCGAAGGATGAGGGGTGACTTGATAGAAGTTTATAAGATGATCAGAGGAATAGATAGAGTAGACAGTCAGAAACTTTTTCCCCGGGTACAACAGAGTGTTGCAAGGGGACATAAATTTAAGGTGAAAGGTGGAAGGTATAGGGGAGATGTCAGGGGTGGGCTCTTTACCCAGAGAGTGGTGGGGGCATGGAATGCGCTGCCCGTGGGAGTGATAGAGTCAGTATCATTGGCGACCTTTAAGTGGCAATTGGATAGGTACATGGCTGGGTGCTTAATCTAGGATAGATGTTCGGCACAACATCATGGGCCGAAGGGCCTGTTCTATGCTGTGTTGTTCTATGTTCTATGTTCTAACTCAGAAATAAACCCTGAGACAGAGAGAGGGAGCAAGAGTGACGAGAAAGGAAACTTCAGAAAATTCGGAGCCTCACAGCAGAGGCATCGAATTAATTAACCGAATAATCAATTTTCTGAATGAAATAGTGTCCATCCATCTCATTCAGATAATCGAGGTTCCTCTGTATTCCTGTTATGGTGAAAGGAAAGGCTGGTAGGTGTAGGGAAAGCTGGATGACTAAAGAAATTGAGCATTTGGTTAAGACAAAGAAGGAAGTATATGTCAGGTATAGACAAGATAGATGGAATGATTCCTTAGTAAAGTTTAAAGGCAGTAGGAGGATACTTAAGAGGGAAATCAGGAGGGCAAAGAGGGGACATGAGATAGCTTTGGCACATAGAATTAAGGAGACTCCAAAGGGTTTTTGCAAATACATTAAGGACAAAAGAGTATCTCGGGAAAGAATAGGGCCCCTCAAAAATCAGCAAGGTCACAGTACTTGGGAGAGATACTAATCAAGTATTTTGCATCAGTGTTTATTGTGGAAAAGTACATGGAAAGTATAGAATGTGGGGAAATAGATGGTGACATCTTGAAAAATGTCCATATTACAGAGGAGGAAGTGCTGGATGACTTGAAACGCATGAAAGTGGATTAATCCCCAGGACCTGATCAGGGTTACCCTAGAATTCTGTGGGAAAGCCAGAGAAGTGATTGCTGGACCCCTTACTGAGATATTTGTATCGTTGATAGTCACAGGTGAGGTGCTGGAAGACTGGAAGTTGGCTAACGTGGTGCCACTGTTTAAGAAGGGTGGTAAGGACAAGCCAGGGAACAACAGTGAGCTTGATGTCAGTGGTAGGCAAGTTGTTGGAAGGAATCCTGAGGGACAGGATGTACATGTATTTGGAAAGGCAAGGACTGATTAAGGATAGTCAACCTGGCTTTGTGCATGGGAAGTCATGACTCACAAATTTGAGTTTTTTGAAGAAGTAACAAAGAGGATTGCTGAGGGCAGAGCAGTGTACGTGATCTATATGGACTTCAGTAAGGCATCGACAAGGTTTCCCATAGGAGACTTGTGAGCAAGTTAGATCTCATGAAATACAGAGAGAACTAGCCATTTGAATACAGAACTAGCTCAAAGATAGAAGACAGAGGTTGGTGGTGGAGGGTTGTTTTTCGTAATTTATATAAATGATTTGGATGTGAGCATAAGAAGTATAGTTAGTAAATTTGCAGATGATACCAAAATTGGACGTGTAGTGGACAGCGAAGAAGGTTACCTCAGATTACAACAAGATCTTGATCAGATGGGTCAATGTGCTGAGTAGTGGCAGATGGAGTTTAATTTAGATAAGTGCGAGGTGCTGCATTTTGGGAAAGCAAATCTTAGCAGGACGTATACACTTAATGGTAAGGTCCGAGGGAGTGTTGCTAAATAAAGGGACCTTGGAGTGCAGGTTCATAGCTCCTTGAAAGTACAGTCACAGGTAGAAAGGATAGTAAAGAAGACACTTGGTATACTGTATTCTTCAGATCATTGAGTACAGGATTCGGGAGGTCATGTTGCGGCTGTACAGGATATTGGTTAGGCCACTTTTGAAATATTGTGTGCAATTCTGGTCTCCTTCCTGTCGGAAGGATGTTGTGAAACTTGAAAGTGTTCTGAAAAGATTTACAAGAATATTGCCAGAGTTGGATGATTTGAGCTATAGGGAAGGGTTGAATAGGCTGGGGCTGTTTTTCCTGGAGGGTCGTAGGCTGAGGGGGGCCCTAAAAGAGGTTTATAAAATCATAAGGGGCATGGATAGGATAAATAGACAAAGTCCTTTCCCTAAAGTAGGGGAGTCCAGAACTAGAGGGCATATGTTTGGGGTGAGAGGGGAAAGATATAACAGAGACCTAAGGGCCAATGTTTTCATGCAGACGGTGGTACGTGTATGGAATGAGCTGCCAGAGGAAGTGGTGGAAGCTCGTATGATTGCAACATTTAAAAGTCATCCAAATGGGTATATGATTAGGAAGGGTTTGGAGGGATACAGGCCAGGTGGGACTAGATTGGGTTGGGATATCTGGTCGGCATGGACGAGTTGGACCAAAGGGTTTGTTTCCACGCTTTACATCTCTATGACGCTATGAGTTGTCCTCTTATTGCATGATCTCTGATTTCTTGTTTAATGCCTTCTCTTGCATCTTCCCTATTGTTTGTGAGTGTACAAACAACCCCAAAAATATTTTCTGCTCCTTTGTGTTTCTTAGCTCCACCCATACAGATTTCTAACAATGGTATCCCACCTCACTTCCCTTTTTACCTGTCCTTCCTAAGTAATAAATATTCTGAATTTTCAATTCTCATCCTTGGTAACCCTACAGTCATGTCTCTGTATTTCCAATGATACTGTGCCATATCAAAATTAAGGTATTTCAAATTGTATTCTGTGTTAGGTAGCTTAGTAAGTTTTACTTTACTGTTTTCATTTCGAGTTTTAAAAGTGTATTCACTCATCTGATGTGAGCATTGCTGGCTGACCAGCATTTTATTGCCTGACCCTAGTTGCCTTTCAGAAGGTGGTGGTGAGCTGCCTTCTTGATCTGCTATGGCCCATGTGCTGTAGGTAGACCCATAATGCCCTTAAGGAGGAAATTCCAGGATTTTGACCCAGTGACAGTGAAGGATCAACGATATATTTTTAAGCCAAGACTATGAGTGACCTGGAGAGGAATTTGCAAGTGGCGGTGCTCCCATGTATCTGCTGTCCTTGTCCTTCCAGATGGAATTGCTCAGGGTTGTGAGGTGCTATCTAAGGTGTACACTGAAGCTACTGAGTATCGGAAGGAATGGTTGTTTGGATGTAGTGTCAATCAAACGGACTGCTTTATCCTGGACAATGTTAAGCTGCTTCAGTGTTGGAGCTGCACTCGTTCAGGCAAGTGAGGAATATTCCATCACACTCCTGACGTGTGCCTTGTAGATAATGGACAGGTTTTGTCGAGTCAGGAAGTGAGTTATTCACTGCAATTTTACTAGCCTCTGACCTGCTATTATAGCCGTTATATTTACATGGAGTGAGTTTCTGGTCGATGTGTGATGGTAACACTCAATGGAATGAACACTCAATTCCGAGTGGTTAGATGACCTTTTATGGAAGTAGTCATTGCCACACATTTTATGGGATGAATTTTACTTGTTGCTTGTCAGTCCAATCTTGAATGTTGTCTAGATCTTGTTGCAATTGAACATGAGCTGCTTCAGTATCTGAGAAGACATGAGTGGTACTGAATATTGTGCAACTATCTGTGAACACCCCTATTTCTGACCTTATGATGTAGGGAATATCATTGATGAAGCAGCTGAAGGTGGTTGGATCGGGAACATGCCGCTGAAGATCTCCTGCAAAGATGTCCTATATCTGAGATGATTGACATTCACCTTCCACAACCATCTCCCTATGTGCCAGGTATGACTCCAAACAGCAGAGAGTTTGTCCCTGATTCTCATCAATTCCAGTTTTGCTGGGCTTCTTGATGCCACCGTTGATCAATGTGGCCTTTACACCAAGGGCAGTTACTCTAACCTCACCTTTGGAATTCAGCTATTTTGTCCATGTTTGAGGTCAGGAGCTGACTGGCCTTTACAGAACCCAAACGGGTTGTCAGTGAACAGATTATGCTGAGCAGCTGCTTCTTGATAGCACTGTTGATGACACATTCCATCATTTTACTGATGATTGACATTAGACTGATAGGGCGGTAATTGGCCGAGTTGAATTTATCTTGCTGTTTGTGTGTAAGACATACCAGGACACCTTTCCATATTGTCAGATAGATGCCACTGTTAAAGCTGTACTGGAGCAGTTTGTCTTGGGACAGTTAAGTTCTGGCACAAAAGGCTTTAGTACCTTTACTGGAATGTTGTCAGGGGCCATAGCCTTTGCAGTATCCAGCAAAAATGACCTCTGACTGTTTCTTGATATCATGTGGAGTGAATTGAAATGGCTGAATACAGGTATCTGAGATGCTAGGGACCACTGGAGGAGGCCAAAATGAATCAGTCACTTGGCTCTTTTGACTGAAGATTGTTGCAAATGCTTCTGTCTTATCTTTTGTACTTTGTGCCTGGGCTTTTCCACTTGGCCCTTTGACTTTGCTCCACTATTCATTAAGACCATAGCTGATTTGATTTTTACCTCAACTCTACATCCCTGCATATTCCTGATAATTTGTCATTCTTATGGTAATCAAGAATCTATCTACCATTTCCTTAAAAATACCTAAAAACTTTGCATTCACCACCCTTTGAGAAAAGGAGTTCCAAAGACACTCAAACCTCTGAGAGAAAAATGTTTCCTTATCCTTTTTAAATGGGCAACTCTTTATTTTTAAATTGCGACCCTAGTTTTAAGTTCTCCAGAAGTGGAAACATTCTTTCAATATTCACCCGGCCATGTCCCCTCATGGATGTGCAATAAATACTGGTCCAACTGTCAATAGAGAGAAAACATTAGGGAAACTATTGGACTAGGGACTCACGTTCTCTGGGCCCAGTGCGTTGCGTCCTGGGGTTTCAAAAAAAACTTAGCTAGGTAACTATTGGCTATTTAACATCTATAATTGGAAGAATGTTAGAGTCTATTGTAAAGAATGTGATAAGGCAAGTTAGGTCACATAGAATTCAGGGTAAGCTTGTCAATTGGATACATAATAGGGTTAACGACAGGAGACAGAAAGAGATGGTGGAAGGTAGCTTTTCGGACTTGAGGCCTGTCGCCAGTGATTTCCAAAGTAATCAACTCTGGGTCCTCTTTTGTTTGTCATTTATATAAATGATTTATTTGAGAATATAGAAGGCATTGTTTGTAAATTTGGGGACACACTAAAATAGATGGTACAATAGACAGTGAAGAAGGTTTTCTGAGATAAAGGAATCTTGATCAAATGGGTCAATGGGCTGAAAAATGGCAAATGGAGTTCAACTTGGAGAAATGTGAGGTATTACATTTTGATAAAACAAGTGGAGCCACACTTACACAATTAATAGTAGGGCCTTGGGTAGTATTGGGTTCAGGTACATAATTCTTTGAAGTTTGCATCACATACAGACAGGATGGTTAAAAAAAGGTCATTTAGTAAGCTTGCCTTCATTGATCAGTCCTTTGAGAGTTGGAGTAAAAAGTGAGGTCTGCAGATGCTGGAGATCAGAGCTGAAAACGTGTTGCTGGTTAAAGCACAGCAGGTTAGGCAGCATCCAAGGAATAGGAAATTCGACGTTTCAGGCCAGTTTATTCTACTATAAACCGACTGACTCCCACAGCTACCTGGACTACACCTCCTCCCACCCTGCCCCCTGTAAAATCTCCATCCCATATTCCCAATTCCTTCGTCTCCGCCGCATTTGCTCCCAGGAGGACCAGTTCCAACACCGTACAGCCCAGATGGCCTCCTTCTTCAAGGACCGCAAATTCCCCCCAAACGTGATCGACGATGCCCTCCACCGCATCTCCTCCACTTCCCGCTCCTCCGCCCTTGAGCCCCGCTCCTCCAACCGCCACCAAGACAGAACCCCACTGGTTCTCACCTACCACCCCACCAACCTCCGTATACAACGTATCATCCGCCTTCATTTCCGCCACCTCCAAACGGATCCCACCACCAGGGATATATTTCCCTCCCCTCCCCTATCAGCGTTCCGCAAAGACCACTCCCTTCGTGACTCCCTCGTCAGGTCCACACCCCCCACCAACCCAACCTCCACTCCCGGCACCTTCCCCTGCAACCGCAGGAAGTGTAAAACTTGCGCCCACACCTCCTCCCTCACTTCCCTCCAAGGCCCCAAGGGATCCTTCCATATCCGCCACAAGTTCACCTGCACCTCCACACACATCATCTATTGCATCCGCTGCACCCGATGTGGCCTCCTCTATATTGGGGAGACGGGCCGCTTATTTGCGGAATGCTTCAGAGAACACCTCAGGGATGCCCGGACCAACCAACCCAACCACCCCGTGGCTCAACACTTTAACTCTCCCTCCCACTCCACTGAGGACATGCAGGTCCTTGGACTCCTCCATCGGCAGAACATAACAACACGACGGCTGGAGGAGGAGTGCCTCATCTTCCGCCTGGGAACCCTCCAACCACAAGGAATGAACTCAGATTTCTCCAGTTTCCTCATTTCCCCTCCCCCCACCTTGTCTCAGTCGGTTCCCTCAACTCAGCACCGCCCTCCCAACCTGCAATCTTCTTCCTGACCTCTCCGCCCCCACCCCACTCCGGCCTATCACCCTCACTTTGACCTCCTTCCACCTATCACATCCCCATCGCCCCTCCCCCAAGTCCCTCCTCCCTACCTTTTATCTTAGCCTGCCTGGCACGCTCTCCTCATTCCTGATGAAGGGCTCTGGCCCGAAACGTCGAATTTCCTATTCCTTTGAGAGTTGGAGTTGAGGTTGTACAGAACATTGGTGAGGCCTCTTCTAGAGTACTGTGTCCAGTTTGGGTGCCCAGTTATAGGAAGGAAATTACTAAGCTAGAGCGGGTTCAGAAGTGATTTACCAAGATGTTGCTGGGTATGGAAGGTTAGGGTTATAAAAAGGGCTGAATAGGGTGGGAGATTTTTCACTGGAGCATAGCAGGCTGAGTGGTTTATAAAATTATGAGAGGAATAGAAATGGGCAGGTGAGACTAGTTTAGTTTGAGATTGTGTTCAACATGGACAAGTAATCTGAAGGGTCTGTTTCCATGCTGTATGACTCCAGGATTCTATTACTATGACCCTTTTACAGTTCCCAATAGCTTTAAAATCTGTTGTGGATTTTGCTTTTCTCATAGCACATTATACAATCTAACAGTCGTCCATGTTATGTAAAGAAAAGTGAAATCTCCAAACTGGTCTTTAGTCCTATTGGTGATTTTCTTAAATTTATATCCCTTCTTGTTACCAATTTAATAATTAGTGAGAATATTTACTTCATTGAAACTCCATATAATTTTAAACTTTTATGTTTTAGTGAACAATCTTGAATGTCAAGAAACATTAATACAGGTATTACAATATCTAACTGTACTTTGTTTCAGTTTCTGACTTCTGATAGAGGATGGAATCAAGCAGCAAATCAAAATTCCCTCCAAAGAAGAAATTAAAATCATCTAAAGCCAACTTAGAGGATTCTGAAGAGATGGTGCAAAAATACCCTACAATTAAACCAAGGGGTTTCTATTCAGAAATCCTTGCTGCAGGAGCATCAACCGTTCTGGGGGTAAGTACTGTGAATATTTATTGCATGCCATTTTATTGCTGGCTATTGCATAGCCAAACCTAATGGTTTGAGTTACTGTATATACACCCAGAAAATTGCTTTAGTAAACATATTTCATTCTCTCCTATGTCTGTGTTGTAGTGTTTCACTGGTTTTGTTTGTGGTAATGCTTAACTGAAATGTGAGTGTCTCAATCTTATCTCAGCCCAAGGCAAGTTTTAAGCAAACTGCATTATGTTAAAAAATATGAAAGCATATTGAGATGGTTTGATTTTATCTGGGCATGTATGTTATGTGTATTTGAAAGTCTACCACTGTAGTAAGAACAGATTACATTGCAAAATAGACAATAATTTATAGGTTTGCGATTGCACTTACTTTTCCTATCATCCTCTCCCCACCCCACCCCTCCACCCATGAAATCTCTAACATGCATTTTGTAATGTACATTAAAATTTGTTTGAAACTTTTCAGAATGGGGAAGAGAGAGGACTAAAGGCAGATGCCAGATTAGGGGCTGGCAAACAAGTACCAGGAAAATCATGGTTCAATGAGAGTGTTTGACATTCATTTTTCTCCCTTGTCATTCCCTTTGTCAAATATTTTCTTAATGAACCTGTTTAATTATGATAAGCTCCAGGGCAGGTCGGGTCTGAACCTGAACATTTTTGCTTAGAGCTAGGGACATTACTAGTGCACCATAAAATCCATTTTTTTCCTGAGAACATAGAACAACACAGCACAGAACAGGCCCTTCGGCCCACGATGCTGTGCCGAACATTTGTCCTAGCTTAAGCACCTATCCATGTACCTATCCAATAGCCGCTTAAAGGTCACCACGATTCTAACTCTGCCACTCACACAGGCAGCGCATTACATGCCCCCACCACTCTCTGGGTAAAGAACCTACCCCTGACATCCGCCCTATACCTTCCACCTTTCACCTTAAATTTATGTCCCCTTGCAACACTCTGTTGTACCTGGAAAAAGTCTCTGACTGTCTACTCTATCTATTCCTCTGATCATCTTATAAACCTCTATCAAGTCACCCCTCACCCTTCGCCGTTCCAATGAGAAAAGGTCTAGCATTCTCAACCTATCCTTGTACGACCTACTCTCCATTCCAGGCAACAGCCTCGTAAATCTCCTCTGCACCCTCTCCAAAGCTTCCACATCTTTCCTAAAGTGAGGCGACTAGAACTGCACACAGTACTCCAAATTTGGCCTTACCAAGGTCCTGTAAAGCTGCAATATCACCTCATGACTCTTGAATTCAATTCCTCTGCTAATGAACGCTAATACACCATAGGCCTTCTTACAAGCTCTATCCACCTGAGTGGAAACTTTCAAAGAGCTATGAACATAGACCCCAGGATCCCTCTGCTCCTCCACCTTACTATGAACCCTACCGTTAACCCTGTATTCCGCAAAATTATTTGTCCTTCCAAAATGGACAACCTCACACTTGGCAGGGTTGAATTCTATCTGCCACTCCTCAGCCCAGCTCTGCATTATATCTAAGTCCCTTTGCAGCTGACAACAGCCCTCCTCACTATCCACAACTCCACCTATCTTCGTATCGTCTGCAAATTTACTGACACACCCTTCGACTCCCTCTTCCAAGTCATTAATAAAAATTACAAACAGCAGAGGACCCAGAACTGATCCCTGCGGAACTCCACTTGTAACTGGGCTCCAGGCTGAATATTTACCATCTACCAACACTCTCTGACTTCGACCGGTTAGCCAGTTCTCTAACCAACTGGCCAAATTTCCCACTATCCCATGCCTCCTAACTTTCCACATAAGCCCACCATGGGGAACCTAATCAAATGCCTTACTAAAATCCATGTACACTACATCTACTGGTCTACCCTCATCCACATGCTTGGTCACCTCCTCAAAGAATTCAATAAGACTTGTAAGGCAAGACCTACCCCTCACAAACCGTGCTGGCTGTCCCTAATCTAGCAGTGTCTTTCCAGATACTCATAAATCCTATCCCTCAGTACCCTTTCCATTACTTTGCTTACCACCGAAGTAAGACTAACTGGCCTGTAATTCCCGGGGTTATCCCTATTCCCTGTTTTGAACAGGGGCACAACATTTGCCACTTTCTAGTCCCCTGGTACCACCCCCGTTGACAGTGAAGACGAAAAGATCATTGCCAACGGCTCTGCAATTTCCTCTCTTGCTTCCCACATAATCCTAGGATATATCCCGTCAGGCCCGAGGGACTTGTCTCTCCTCAAGTTTTTCAAAATGCCCACACATCTTCCTTCCTAACAAGTATCTCCTCTAGCTTACCAGTCCGTTTCATACTCTCCTCTTCAGCAATATGGTCCCTCTCATTTGTAAATACTGAAGAAAAGTACTCATTCAAGACCTCTCCTATCTCTTCCGACTCAATACACAGTGTCCCACTACTGTCCTTGATCGGACCTACCCTCGTTCTCGTCATTCTCATGTTTCTCACATATGCATAAAAGGCCTTGGGGTTATCCTTGATCCTACCCACCAAAGATTTTTCATGCCCTCTCTTAGCTCTCCTAATCCCTTTCTTCAGCTCCCTCCTGGCTATCCTGTATCCCTCCACTGCTCTGTCTGAACTTTGTTTCCTCAACCTTATGTAAGCCTCCTTCTTCCTCTTTACTAGACATTCAACCTCCCTCGTCAACCAAGATTCCCTCACATGACCATCTCTTTCCTGCCTGACAGGTACATACATATCAAGGACATGTCGTATCTGTTCCTTGAAAAAGTTCCACATTTCAATAACATCCTTCCCTGACAGCCTATGCTCCCAACTTATGCTCCTCAGATCCTGTCTTGCAGCATCGTATTTACCCTTCCCCCAATTGTAAAACCTACCCTGTTGCGCGCACCTATCTCTCTCCATAACCAAGGTGAAAGTCACAGAATTGTGGTCACTATCACCAAAATGCTCACCCACTAACAAGCACATCACTTGTCCCGGTTCGTTACCGAGTACCAAATCCAATATGGCCTCTCCTCTGGTCGGACAATCTACATACTGAGTTAGAAAAGCTTCCTGGACACACTGCACACTGACCCATCCAATCTACTTGATCTAAAGAGCTTCCAATCAATATTTGGGAAGTTGAAATCGCCCATGACTACTATCCTGTGGCTTCTGCACCTTTCCAAAATCTGTTTCCCAATCTGTTTCTCCACATCTCTGCTGCTATTGGGGGGCCTATAGTAAACACCCAACAAGGTGACTGCTCCTTTCCTATTTCTGACTTCAGCCCATACTACCTCCAAAGGCAGATCCCCCTCGAACTGCCTTTCTGCAGCCGTTATACCATTTCTAATTAGCAACGCCACACCCCCTCCTTTTTTACCACCCACCCTAATCTTACTGAAACATCTGTAACCAGGAACCTTCAACAACTATTCCTGTCCCTCTTCTATCCACGTTTCCGTGATGGCCACAATATTGTAGTCCCAAGTACCAATCCACGCCTTAAGTTCACCCACCTTATTTCTGATACTTCTTGCGTTGAAGTATACACACTTGAGCCTATCTCTGTGTCTGCAAGTATTCCCTGTCAGTGCTACCTCCTCCACAGCCTCCCTACATTCTTGGATATCCTGAAAAACAGCTAACTTACTTGCTGGACTACAAGTCCGGATCCCATCCCCCTGCCAAATTAGCTTGAACCCCCCTGAAGAGTGCTAGCAAACCTACCTCCCAGGATATTGGTGCCCTTCTGGTTCAGGTGCAACCCGTCCTGCTTGTACAGGTCCCACCTTCCCCAGAATGCAGTCCAATTGTCCAAATACCTGAAGCCCTCCCTCCTACGCCATCTTTGGAGCCACGTATTCAACTGCATTCTCTTCCTATTCCTTGCCTCACTGTCACGTGGCACCGGCAACAACCCAGAGATGATGACTCTGTCCGTCCTAGCTTTTAGCTTCCAGCCTAACTCCCTGAGCTCCTGAATGACCTCCCCACCCCTTAATGCAGTTTAATCAGCCATGAACTAATTTTTGACAGTTTCTGACCTAATGATTCAAAGCAGCTGTTATATCCCCTGCTAGGAATTTTATGAATGTGACTTGGTGGTTGCTTTTCACTCATTTCTATTGCTGATCTGTATGGAAAAGCTCAATGATGTTCTTTATCTTAGTTGAAATTAACAACCCAGAATGGGAGTCTGCAAATGTGACAGACAAGCAATATTGATTTGCATGTTATTTGGATAGTTACATTACAAAATTAAAACATGCCCATTTTAAACAATCGTGTTGTCACTGAGGATATGCTCCAAAGACTGTTTGGCCCAGCGCTCTTTGAAAGAACTAGCCAATTATGCCCACTCCTCTGTCTTTTCTCCAGAGTGCTGAAAAAGTTTCAATTTCAAGTATTTATCCAATTCCTGTCTGAAAGTTATCGAATCTACTCCAGTAACGTTTTTCAGCTCAAATCAACTCACCACATGAAAAAATGTTTTTTCATGTTCTTTGGTAGTTAAATTAAAATCTGTATCTTTTACTCACTAATCTTTCTGTCACTGGCAACTGTTTCTCCCATTAACTCAATGAAAATTCTTCATGATTTTGAACAATTAAATCTTCCCTTAATATCTTTTCCCCAAAGGAAACAGCCCAGCTAATCCAGCTTTTCCACACAGTTGAAATCCTTCTATCTTATTGTCTTTCAGTATTTTTTCTCTATATCCTCACAACAACATTTGGCATCCTTCCCATAATGGGCTAGCCAGTATTAGCTCCTGGGCTGTAATTTGTGTTTTATGAACATTTAGCAGAGCTTCATAGATTTGGTACTCTGTGCCTGTATTTACTGTTTGCCTTTTTCACAAGCTCATCTTGTCATCTTCAAATAATATCATCTTCAAAAACTTGTGTATACGTTTAGCCACCTGATTGTCTGTCTATGTCTATACTCATTTTAAAATCATGCCATTTAGTTTATTTTCCCCCTTCCTCAGTTTTCCGACAAAAATATTTCACGACACTTGTTGCTTTATAACTCATTTGCTATGTGTCTGCTTTTTTCACCAGTTAGTCCAAGTCCTTCTAAAGTCTGCGACTATCTTTCCCAGTGCTTACTACCATTTTTATTTTTTTATCAACTGGAAGATTTAGAATTATTACCTCAATGCATCACAGTTACTGGACTTGAGATTTAATTCATTGAAAAAGTTGGAAGTAGCAAGGGATAGTGAATTTAAAGCTCTGTTTGAAGAAGGGTATCAGGTAGAGTATAAAATGAACAGCCGATAGAGCTTGTGTGGCACAACAATAATGTCCCTATTGTTGAGAATATCAGTTTTTCTTTCGCTTTTCTCATTTTTACACAGGGACATGAGCTGAAGTTGCGATACGAACTTTGAATTTTGAGCAGCAGTTTTTGTTTTGGAAAAGGAGGCGAATGCAAATTGTTGATTGTTTATGAGAACTGACCTAGAAAGCGGTGTAGGTTAATTATTGTTTTAAGAACATAACAGACTTTCAGCACCACCATGTGTTGCATTGGTACAATCAAGGGGATGCTGTGCTGGCCAGCCAAACAACCACAGAGGATGTGGAAAAAAGAGAAAGAAATCATAGATTGAACTGGTTTTGACTGAGTTTCTTGGGCAGAATGTTGTGACCTCTGAAGCTGTTGGACAGGAAAGCTGTGTTTGAGTTTTATACTCTAGTTTTTGTCTTAGTTAAAGAATTATTGAATGATCTGAGAAAAGAATCCCAGTTTACAAGAGGTTGCTGGAAGCTGTTTGCATTGACTGGTGACTTTGAAATTTAGGCAAGATACAATCCTATGTATTAACAATGCAACTTATCATTCAAGGATTCCATGGCAACCTGGTACTCATTGATAAACTGGAAAATCACAGCTTTTTTCTTTTTAATTTATCCCTTAACCTTGTCTATCTGTGTATGAGAGTAAGGGTTGCAATCAAAGAAGATTGACTTTAAATCATATTCATTAATTAGATTATCTATTTAGCTTTGCTCTACTAAAGTTACAGTATAAATAATAAATTGCTATTTTTTGTTTAAACTATAAACTCAGTGTCTGACATCTTGAGGTCTGGTTGGTTAGGAGCAGCTGGGCAATTTTGAGGGTCATTGAAGATTTTAATTTCACTATGCTGTGATTCTAGTGTTAATAAGTCTGATTTTGGTATACCTTGCAATCTTTGTCTCATAATGTGGCATCTGAGTCATGGGCTCCGGGATCAAGTCCCACCTGCTCAACAGGTGTGTAATAATCTGAACAGGTTGATTTAAAAAAAAAAAGCCAATTTGCTATGGTCCGTTTGGTGTTTCTGGCCAAAACAAATTTATACTCATGCTTTTGAATAATGCTTTGCAATATTTTTGTCTGGTGATGCTCCAGCTTGAACAAACTATACAGACCTTTTACACCTGTTACAGTTGTTACTGTTTCTGTCTTCACAGATGTCAAGTGATCTACTGACTGTTTCCAACATTTTCTATCTTAAGTAGTTCTTAATATATATTTTTGGAAGAGTTTGAGTCTAATAACTTACTATTTTAATTTTCATAGAATGTTCAAGAAGGTCCTGAGGTATCAAGGCACTACCTAAATCAGTCAGGTCAGCAGTACTATACTCCTCAAGGTAAGTACCTATTGAATGTAGCAAAAATGAAAATAAAAGTTAAAAGAGATGTATAGCAGGGTGCTGATTTACTGGCATCCATTTTAAACCAATGATAAACTCAAGATCTGTTCCCAATATTATAGATGATGTGGAATGTAGTGTTGAGTAAATGTTAATACGTCAATGTATTCATGAGTGTAGTTTAGTTTCCATATATAAAGCATCTTTAGAGCCAGAGAATCTCTACAGGCCATTCGGCCTAACAAGTCCACAGTGACCCTCGGAAGAGTAACCCACCCAGACCCATTTCCTTATCCTATTACTCTTCATTTAGCCCTGACTTATGCACCTAACCTACACATCCCTGAACTCTGTGGGCAATTTAGCATGGCCAGTTCACCTAACCTACACATCTTTGGATTTCTCCAATTTTTCTTCAATCCCTTTTGATGTAGCTCATGCACTTTTCCCTTTTTGTTTGTTTCTATCCATTTCTTGCTTCAGTACCATGGATGTGACTTCTCTGTTCCAATTCCTTCAAAATGTAACAAATTTGAGGGAAAACTTGTACGCTACCATGAGTGTGACAAATTAAACGAAGACTTTAAATGTTAGAAATACTTGTGCTTAGGGGAAAAAGCTTGAAAATTACTTTTGTCAGAATGATGCACTTTTTGTTTTTCTCTCCTTTGTTGACTTTGTTGACTTTCAGTAAAATAGCTAATATAGTTTCTCTCTTGCAACCATGCTGTTATTGAACTGGTTCTTTTGCAGTTTGCTTCTATGTACTTAACACTTAATTCCCTAATTTCAGTCTTTTCCTTCGATGGGCCTGATGATCTTTTAACACATCTAGAATCACAAATATATGGATCAAGTACTGAATTGCAGGCAAGATCCGACTTTACATTGAGGTCGTTTCAACCAAAGGTGCAAGTTCCATTTCATGTGGCTCCAGGACAGCGTCCCCGCAAACTTGAGATTGAAAGGTATCTTCCAGTTCTTGGTACATATCCTTTAATAAAGCATGAGATTGTCAGCAGCAGGCTACTAATGAAGCTAAACTTTTTAACATTGACACAATACATGTTGAGCATTGACTGTGTCATTCACTACGAGAATATTATTGACATTAAGCTGACATAAAATCTAGGTAGCTCAACAGCAACTTAAAAATACTCTATATTTACTGTGAATACTAGCTGGTTGTTAATATTATCAAACAATATGTATACAACCTTAAATGAGCACACTTAAACTGGAATATTTACCCATTAAATTTAATGGTACTAGCTATAGCTTACTTGAGAGCCGCCTCATGTCTAGGCGAAAAGGTGGTATGTGCAAGTCCCACTCCAGGACTTGAACAATGAAATCTATATTTCCTGACACATTGTTGTAGCACCAAAATATTCTGTGGCATCTTCCCAGCCCCTGAATAATGTGGGCATGGCCAAGTCAATTGGTAAAATATGGTGTGTCTGATTTTCCACTCGCGGTTTTAAACAAAACTTCTGCTAGTAAGTGGCCAGTCACCTAGTTATATGTATTTATACCTCATCAGTACTGAACCTGACCTCATTTATTTGTGGTTTTCTATTCTCCCATATGGCAGGGAATGTAGTGCACTCTACAGAGTAGACAGCAAATGTAATGATTGTAGCAAGGTCAGGCAGGTAGACATAATTGAATGAGTTCCTTATGGAGGCTACTAATCAGGGAGTCCTGCCTGTCAGACAGAAAATGGAACGTCAGACTGTTCACTGAGAGCTAGCTCTGATGGAACTAGATCAGAATCAAGGACTTTCCAGGTATAAATAACAGGTGACTTGGCGGCTGGATATTGACCTCTGTGGTGTTATTTTAGTGCCAATGAGAATAAAGTGTGCTCCTGAAGAAATTTGCTTGCAACAGTTGCCTTTGAATTGATTTGATTTGATTTATTTATGGTCACATGTACCTAAGTACAGTGAAAAGCTTTGTTTTCAAGCAGTACAGGCAGATCATAGTAAGGAAGGACATACAGATCAGAGGGTGAAAAAAAAACTTAGAGGCTTACAGGTTATGTCGCATAAGGCTTGCACTGGGCAAGATCAACATTAGCAAGATCAGCATTATTTGAAGTTAGAGAGTCAATTCAACAATCTAATGATGCCCAGAAAGAAGCTGTTCTTGAACCTGCTGATGTGTGTCTGTCCAAGCTTTTGTATCTTCTGCCTGATGGGAGAGTTGTAGGAGGGCATTATCAGGCTGCGTTGATCTTTGATGATGATGGTAGCTTTTCTGCAATATAAATTGTGTCCATGGATGGAGGGTTGAGTTCAGTGATGGTGTGGGCTATGCACACAATCTTCTGTAATTTATTTCCATCCTGGGCAGAGCAGTTGCTCTACCAGGCCATTATGCATCTGGACAGAATGATTTCAGTGGTGCATCTGTAGAAGTTGGTAAGGGTCCTTATGACATGCCAAATTTCCTGAGCTGTCTGAGGAAGAAAAGGCATTGTTGTGCTTTTTTGACCATCCATCTACATGGAAAGTCCAGGATAGGTTGTCAGTTATCATCACTCCTAGGAACTTGACATTCTTTACCCTCTTAATCTCAGCCCTGTTCATGTAGACTGTGGCATGTTCTCCTCCTTTCTTTTTGAAGTCAATGATCAGTTCTTTAATTTTGCTGACATTGAGAGAGAGATTGCACCATGTCGCCAATACTTCTAACTCGTTTCTGTATTATGACTTGTTGTTAGATATCCTACCATGTTGGTGTCATCAGCAAAGTTGGGGTAAACATATCTGGCATCATGCCGTTATTTGGAAGGCTTGGCTCATTCGATACTGCTGTTGATGACTAGGCCCAGTATGTGGAAAGAATGTATTTATTTTTTCTGGGCAAATGACATTGGGGTAGATGAAAAGTCACAAGTAATTCTCCTAATGGCTTGTGGACCCACAACTTTCTCAGTTATTTGGACCCTAACTTTCCCTAAGATACCAGATACTAAACCCTTCATGAGTTGACAAATTTAATTAAAGAATATTATGAGTCCAAGCAGTCTCTAATTCTGAATCATGAGCATTTTTTGAAATCGAGGGGAATCTGTATCAGGATTTTTAACTAGGTGAAGACGACTGGCAAAGGCATGTGACATTGGTTTAACCTTTACTGAGATGCTGAGAGACCGTTTGGTGTGTGAGATTAATGGTGTAATCAAGCAAAAGCAGCTACTAGCTGAAGCTTAGCTAGACTTCAAACTGATGGGATACCGGCCTCTGTGGAGTTATTTCTGCAACAATTCCTAACATCAAAGTCTGAGCTCATAACTCATGGCTATATTTCATCATTTGCTCCTCAAGGCTTCCACCTTAGCCAGTAGGCCCCAACATTCAAGGCAGCAGCCATCTGCATCCTTTGTCCACAGAGATTGGCCCTGGACACACATTGACCACATCACATTCTCCC
Source organism: Hemiscyllium ocellatum (assembly GCF_020745735.1). Classification (NCBI taxonomy): domain Eukaryota; kingdom Metazoa; phylum Chordata; class Chondrichthyes; order Orectolobiformes; family Hemiscylliidae; genus Hemiscyllium; species Hemiscyllium ocellatum. The sequence goes on from NC_083414.1 coordinate 66,904,890, forward strand.
GACAACCTTTGATCCTTTTGTAATACAGTTCACCACATAAATGCGGCACAACACTTCTCATCATAAAACCGCTGCTAGACCATTTTTTGCACATTGGCATGCACCCATCTCTTGCATTGGAACAGCATGGAAGTGGACTTTATGATTGCTGTCTTTGCACTCATTTTGCACTTACTTGGATTCTCACTGCATCTCTGCCTTGTCTAGCCTTTTTGTACATTGTTGCCTCATCATGAACTTATAGCCTCTTAGTACTTTTGTCTTACCTTGCCTTTTAGCACAGACACAAACTCACGTAGCTTGTCAGATTTTCCAATAATGATAAGTCAAAGGGATAGACATGTTGTACGGCACCGTGCTCTGTCAAAGTCACACCCACAGCATGTGACAACAGCCAAGGTGCTTTAACTAAACAGCCATGTCTCCACATCTAAGGGGACCTGTCCTCCGTCAAATCAATAGGCTCTGTTATACTCAATCAAATGCAGTGCCCCATCTCGGTCTAAGAGCTTAGAAATGGTCAATTGGTTGCTTGGGGTGCTTCAGGTCAGGAATTCCATATCATTATGGTCTGGAGATTGGACCACGGTCAGTACTGCAGGTCCAGGGCAACCACTACAGGGTGTTACAATAAGTCACTTGAAAAATTCACAGAGACCACTCAGGGTTCTTGTCAGTTATCATTTTGGGCTGTTGTTCCAAGTTAGTCAGGGGGATTGGCCACAATCAATCTGGGTGTCAGTTTGCTGAAAGTCAAAGTGGGGGGGGGGGGGACGTGGGGGTTATCAGTGGCCCACTGCCATGGTGGGAAAACATGAGCAGTCATTTGTAGGATTTGGAGCATGCTGGGATACGGAGGGAATAATAATTGTGACAGGAAAATGCAACATATAAAGGTGGAGAGGGTAGCCCATTGGAGGACACAGATTACTGGGAAGAGGTAATCAATGATGATTATCATCATGGAGGGGGGGACAGTGCATCACAATGATTGGTGTGATGAAGCCAAACCCTTAGGCTTGGGTGTGATTTGGGAAGATGAAGACTTGAATGAAAGAATCAAAAGGCAGTGTGAACAGCTCAGTGGGGTGTTTAGGGAGTGCAAGGAACAAAGCGACTTGAAAGTTTGGGATGTATACCAGATTAACAGCTAGATTAGCACACTCGCTACAAAATGTGACCTGTACTGTCTTCCACTCGTCTCCAAATTGCTAATGCTCTCACTATACTTGGAGTTGGTGCAGTAAATGTTATTTCCCTTCTGAGGATGTGGGCTCTGCTTGTGGATGATGTGAGGCTGTTCAAGGAGCAATTGCATTAATAGGGCACATACACTGTTCAATGCAATGATCAATGTTCCATCTAAGCTGCACGTTTGTGCACAGCTATCAGCATGCTGCCGCCATTTGCAGCAATAACATTTGATTCCAAAAATTGCTGCCATGCACAGACTTCAGAGGTTCACACAGAAGAAAAATAATTATCAAGGACACTTGTAAAATGTATACATATGTGTTGAATTCTGCATGTGAAATGCATGCAGTGACCAACAATGTGGAATACTAGCATGAGCATTTTTAAAGATGCAGTTGATTGTGACAAATTGGTTATACTCATCTCTGTGAAGCAGAAGTAATTACAGATGACTCCAATTGTGATAGCCATACGCCAGAAAAATAATCCAAAAGCTCATAGGCTACACAAGAGCACAAGAACTGTAAGTATTTGACAGCATGGTCTTAAACAATGCTTTTTTTATTTGGATGATGATGGTGGGCATGCCTGGAAGGTTGCAGAACAAGGTTCCAGCAATCCTACTGCAGTTAAATCTCTTCCTGTATTTGTATAACATAGCGTGTGCTACATACATTAGACTAAAGTCCGCTATGCCAAGTATTCTGTGGTCCTCTTTGTTAAAATTGTTATGGACCAGGCCAGAACCTTCAAAACATTTCAGGAAGGTAGCCCAGACCCTAACATTGCTAGTTGTTTTAAGCTGGTGTAAAGTGGGTGTTCTGGGTGAGAATCAGCTGGTCAAACCACTTAGTTTCTAAACAAAACAGAATTTATTTCCAATTTATTGACAGGATGCAGAGATGGGCTGAGAGGTGGCAGATGGAGTTCAACCTGGATAAATGCGAGGTGATGCATTTTGGAAGGTCGAATTTGAAAGCTGAGTACAGGATTAAGGATAGGATTCTTGGCAGTGTGAAGGAACAGAGGGATCTTGGTGTGCAGGCACATAGATCCCTTAAAATGGCCACCCAGGTGGACAGGGTTGTTAAGAAAGCATATGGTGTTTTGGCTTTCATTAACAGGGGGATTGAGTTTAAGAATCATGAGATCTTGTCGCAGCTCTATAAAACTTTGGTTAGACTGCACTTGGAATACTGCATCCAGTTCTGATTGCCCTATTATAGGAAAGATGTGGATGCTTTGGAGAGAGTTCAGAGGAGGTTTACCAGGATGCTGCCTGGACTGGAGGGCTTTTCTTATGAAGAGAGGTTGACTGAGTTCGGACCTTTTTCATTGGAGAAAAGGAGGAGGAGAGGGGACCTAATTGAGGTATACAAGATAATGAGAGGCATTGATAGAGTCGATAGCCAGAGACTATTTCCCAGGGCAGAAATGACTAACACGAGGGGTCATAGCTCGGAGGAAAGTATAGAGGGGATGTCAGAGGCAGGTTCTTTACACAGAGAGTTGTGAGAGCATGGAATGCATTGCCAGCAGCAGTAGTGGAAGCAAGGTCGTTGGGGACATTTAAGAGACTACTGGACATGCATATGGTCACAGAAATTTGAGGGTGCATAAATGAGGATCAGTGGTCGGCACAACATCGTGGGCTGAAGGGTCTGTTCTGTGCTGTACTGTTCTATCTCTATCTATCTATCTATCTATCTATCTATCTATCTATCTATCTATTCAATCATTACTAAATGAAACACAAACAACAGAAAACAGAATAATGGATAACCTAACCTTTCTGTAAACCCAACAGATCACCCCAATTTAATGATGCCGTTCCAAATATTTGCAACAATCTCCATAATCACCCTTTGGCACAAAAGGAAAAATCAAACACAAGTTCTTACAATATAAAAGTCACAGAGAGAGTACCAGCCTGGATCTGCTTCTGTGGGTCCAGCAGCTATTTTTCACACACTACTTCTAAAAAAACAAACCAGAGAAAAGCTGAGCTGGGAGAACTGGCCACTGCCCTTTCATTGCACAGATTTTTAAAAAAACTTAAAAGCCTTCTGTCTGAGGCAGTATCTATTAGCTATTATCAAATTGGCCGTAAAACTCTTCAGCACCCAGACTTTTCGAAGTCTGTGTCGTTTATGACCTCTCTGGAAAAAAAAAGCCAAGGACTGCATAACCTTGTTAAAGGAGCAGACCTCTCCCCTTAAAAAAAATGAACCATCAATATCCAAAGGTGGATTCATTTTAAAATCCCTTAAAAACCTGTTAGTACTCTAAAACACAAATAGACATTACATTGACTAAAAATGTCCAAACATGCACAACTACATTCCATTTCAATCTGATGTACTCCTGCCAGTGAGCACTTCTGTTTTTTCATTCGAGTCTCGACAATGTTTCGGCAATCATGTTTTCTCATCCTGCCACATGTACAATTTTCAAATTGAATGGCTGTAACAACAAGGCATTTTTGTCCTTGAACTTCTCTACAACTTCAGTGGGTTATGATCAGTATCTATAATTGTCTCAGATATGTTACTAGTAGCATAAACACTGAAATGTTGTAATGCCAACACCAAGCTTAAAGTCTCCTTCTCAACCATCAATTATTTCTGCTGATGAATGTTTAACTTTCTGGAGAAATACCCGATAGGTCTTTCTATCTTCTTGTCATTTTCTTGCAAGAGCAGAACACTGACACCCACATCACTTGCGTTAATAGCCACCTTGAATGGCATTGTGTAACTAGGTGTGGCTATTAATGGGGCAGTGGTTAACACAGCTTTCAGGCTGTCAAATGCCTTCTGACAGTCCGCTGTCCACTGAAACTTCCTGCCTTCCTTTAACAGTTCAGTGAGTGGAGCAGACACACTGCTAAAATTTGGTACAAAGTTTTGCTGAAGTCCACTCAATCCCAAGAACCAAAGTACTGCCCCTTTTGTCAATGGTATTGGAAACTCCCCAATTACTTTTTTCTTTGCATCCTGTGGGGCCATTTGTCCATGTACAATGATATGACCCAAGAAGGTGACTTGGGATTTGGCAAATTCACTTTTAGCCAGGTTTATCACCAAGCCTGCCTTCCAAAGCTGATCGAACAAGTCTGATAAATGTTGTAAATGTTCCTTCCATGTGTGACTAACAATCACCATATTATCGATATATACAACACAATTGGGTAGTTCGGCAATGATCTTATTAGTTAGTCTCTGAAATGTGGCTGGCGCATTTTTCATGTCAAATGAAAATGACTTTAAATTGATACATGGAGGAGAAAGTGAGGACTGCAGATGTTGGAGATCAGAGCCAGAGAGTGTGGTGCTGGAAAAGCACAGCCGGTCAGGCAGCATCCGAGGAGAAGGAGAGTTGACGTTTCATCAAGCTGTGCTTTTCCAGCATCATACTCTTTGACTTTGAACTGATACAGTCCATTCGGCATTATGAAAACTGAAATTGCCTTTGCTGTTTCTGACAAAGATACCTGCCAGTATCCTCTGCTAAGTCCAACTTAGAAATGTAAGTTGTTTGTCCTACCTTCTCAACACAGTCTCCCAAATGCGGAATTGGATTTACATTAATCTTTATAACTGCATTGATTTTGCGATAGTACACAATGGTTATGTGTGGACTATCTGGTTTTGGCATCATTACTATGAGTGAGCCCCAGTCACTGTAATTCACTTCAATTTTGTTATCTTGGATATCACCTTCAATCTGCTGTGCCAACTTTAGAGGTTTATGCCTCTAAGAATGTTCCTTAATCGGAACAGCATCTCCTACATCTACATCATGCATAATTAGGTTAGTACTTCCCAGCTAATTTTCACGAATCTCCCCATTAGATAGTAATAACTCTTTTTAAGGTAATTTCGATTTTCCATTTCAAGGGTAACTCAATAATTTATCCCAATTTTTGACAATTTCCTCATTGTCTAATTTAATTTGAGGAATGTCCAATTCAGAATCCTCTGAATTTGGTTCTTTCCTCTGTGTTGTAATCAATAACAACATCCTCCTCTTGCTTTCCTTCCCTGTCAAAATACCTATTGAACATATTCACATGACACATGCTGTGAGACTTTGTTCTGTCCGGAGTCCCCAACAAGTAGTTTACTCACTCAATTTCCTTTCGACTTGATAAGGTCCACCAAACTTTGCTTTTAAAGGTTCATCTATCACTGGAAGTAACACTAATACCTTATCCCCAATAGCAAAATTGCGAGTTTTTGATTTCTTGTTTGCTTCCTGTTTCCTTGTCTGCTGTGATACTTTTAAATGCTGTATGGCCAACTCTTCAGCTCTATTTAATCATTCCATAAAATTTGACACATAGTCCAATTATGTGATCTCTGAATTCTGACTTACCATTTTCTCCTTAATCAGTTTTAATGGTCCTCTCGCTTCATGCGCAAAAACTAATTTAAATGGACTGAATTTGGTTGATTCATTTGGTGCATCACTGATCGCAAAAACACACACGGATTTCCCTTATCCCAAATGTCTGTGTAGTCTTGACTATCAGGCCTCAACATAGTCTTTAATATCTGATGCTACCTTTCTAATGTTCTCTGCGACTCTTGATGGTACGCGGTAGATTTGAATTGATTTATTCCTAAGGTGTCCATAACTTCCTTGAATAATTTTGATGTGAAGTTGACCCTTAATCTGATTATATCTCTGTTGGTAGTCTGTATCTAATGAAAAATCTGAGTAATTCCTCCACAATCCTTTTAGCTCTGATATTGCATAGTGGAACAACTTCTGGAAATCTAGTCAACACATCCATTATTGTTAACAAATACTAATTTCCACTTTTTGTTTGAGGTAGAGGACCTATGCAATCAATTAAGACTCTTGCAAAAGGTTCCTCGAATGCAGGGATAGGTATTAAAGGTACGGGTTTTATTATTACCTGCAGTTTTCCAATTACCTGACATGAATGACACATCTGGCAAAATTCAGCTACACCCTTGTGCAGTCCAGGCCAGTAAAAATGCTTTTGTAGTTTAGCTTGTGATTTTCTCGCTCCTAAATGACCCCTATGTGGTAACTCATGCGCCACTCGCTACACCTCCTTTCTATACCACACTGGTAATACAATTTGATGAACATCTGCTCATTTCTCATCTGCCTCAATATCTGATTGTCTCCATTTCCTCATTAAGACATCATTTTTAAGACAATAGCATGCAGGCAACACTTGGATTCATTTTCTGTGTATGCTTTTTGATACAATTGCTTTAAGTTTCCATCTTTCTGCACTCACTTAATTTATCTGAGTAAAGATGTCTGAATTGTCATCTATCTGCTCCTGGTCAACAGGATTTCTGCTAATTCCACTTCAGTGTTCTTATCTGAACTCTTTGATATGTCCTGTTTCAGCTGATGACTTTGTGACCTCATTACCACACAGTCAGGAAAATTTCCAGGATGTCCTGCAATACTTCAGTTGCCTGAGTTTCCAATGGCTTTTCTCAACCACCCCTACTGATGAATCTGCTGTATCATTAGCAAGGACAAATTGTATTCCTGAAGCTGACAGTTGATCCAATACTCCTACTACGACTTCTCCATTCTTCACTACACACTCACTTTATATAATTGAACGCTTTGTGTCTCACCGTAAATTCCAGTTACTAGAAACTTTTCTGGCAACAGTCCTTTTTAACATTACAGCGCAGTACAGGCCCTTTGGCCCTCAATGTTACGCTGACCTGTGAAACCAATCCGAAGCCCATCTAACCTACACTATTCCATTTTTGTCCATATGTCTATCAATGACCAATAAAAGGTCCATAAAGTTGGCAAGTCTACTATAGTTGCAAGCAGTGCGTTTTATACCCCTACTACACTCCGAGTAAAGAAACTACCCCTGACATCTATCCTATATCCATCACCCCTCAATTTAAAGCTACGTCTCCTCATGCTACTCCCCTTCTTGAACAAGAGAACAACATTTACTATCCTCCAGTCTTCTGACACTATTCCTGTAGACCATGATCAGATGATGGCAACATAAAGATCAAAGCCAACAGCTCAGCAATCACCTCCATGGACTTCCCAGAGAATCCTACGATAAATCCCATCTGGCCTGGGGTCTTATCTATTTTCAAATTGCTAACACCTCCTTATGAACCTCAATCCCATCAGGAGTACATATCTTGTCACCTTTCAGGAGTACAGTCTGAGAGGTTACATCTATGCTCAGCCTCAGGCAGGGCATTTATAATGGTGTTATCAGTCATGGTTGCAGGGGATAGCCCTTGTCTCCCAGCAACCATCCTTGCACACAACCCTTGGAATGAAGCAGGAAACTAAAAGCTCCAAGGATGTAGGCATCATGGCAGTTTCCAGAGTATTTGATACAGGCCTGAAAATTGTGACACTGATAATCATAGATAACTTATACAGAGACTAAAATGAAAACTTTTCTATTTCTGATGTCAGCCACGTTATATGATGCATTGAATACAGTCTATAGCACCCTGTACCTGGGCAAATCCGGTTATGCTGGCAAAATCTACTAACCTTACCATGAGGAGACAAGGTGAACCTGTGTGATCTGGTACAAATTGTATTAGTTAACATCCTTGATAAATTTGTGGGTTGAGAATTTAGAGATTGTACATAGGACTCCAATGGATCACTGGAAGCAGTCAGTTGCATAAAAAATTAGCGTAGTTGCCATCTTGCCAGTCACCACTCACCTTCTCATTTTGCAATTCTTTTCCAGCAGATGACACAATTCTATGATAGTGTCCTGGGACTTCCTCAGTCTACAGCATAAATATACCTTGTTCATCTGGAGGAAGTGGCTTCAAGGGTGATAAATACTGAGCCCCATGTATGTGCTCCATAATGTAAGAAGTTCTTCAGCGCAACCTTTGTGTGGAAGCTGCTCAGCAGCTGCTGATGATAGTTGCTGGATATAGTTTAGCTGGGACATTTGTCCCTCCAACATGGAGTAGAAAATGGCCTTCTTGAAGATGAGATTCTGATGCTTGGATTGCTGTGGGGTACCATGCAGTATGCTCTAGACAGTGTGCTATATAACTCTTGCATGCTGTTCTCTGTACAACAGCAGCAGGCAAACAGTGGATGTGAAAGATGCTAAAGAGCTGAGAGGTCGGACCAGTCTTCCAAGGCACACGATGAAGATGTTAATGAGAAGAAATTTTAGTTTCAGCATGGTAGAATACTGCAGCGTCGAGTGCAACCAGCCAGACAGGACTTAATTATAACCTGCTTCTAATAGATGTGAGCTGAATGAGGTCATTATTCATTGACTGTAAATTTGTTGATTTTCCAAAGGCAGTCGTCCCGGTTTATTCCCAAAAGCAAATGTAATTTTTCTGTTTGTTTTTTTCTTTGCTTTTCCAGTTGTTGAATAAAAGTTAACACTTTCTACTGTTTGAACTGTTTTAACTTTTCAAAATATGATGCTCCCACATTGAACAACCATAAGATGTTATACAATGCTGGGCATTGGAGAAAAGCACTCCTTTAGATAGAGTTCAAATATACTGTGGTGCTAAGGATGGGTAAATTCTGTAGCTTCATCTATGCTATTGCAATTTAGTTGGTTATTAAATGCTGATTAGACCATGTTCAGTAAAAATATCTAATATTATGTAATTTCTGGTTTTCTAACAGACGAAGACGACTGTACCAAAGTTATAATCTGAAACAGCTGCTTAAGATAGAAGGAATTAATTCAGACAAGTTGATGCCACGTCACTCTGGACCAGAAAGATATCGTGCCAAGACTGGGAAGAATCCACCACAGTTCACAGCATACCTACCTTTAGAGGTGCTGCACAGTTCTCTCCATAGTTAGATACTTGTGTATTTACAAATGAATGGCTAACATATTCAGAATACAAAATTCTCACCACTAATTTAACAGGACCGTGTGTTTATGCATTTTAAAACTACTTGGCACTTAAGAGTCATAGAGATGTACAGCACAGAAATCCAACCTAACCTAGTCCCATCTTCTAAGGATTCACTCGACCTCTCCTCTGTATACCTGACATACGCTTCCTTCTTTTTCTTAACCAAATCCTCAATTTCTACAGTCATCCAGAATTCCCTACACTTAGCAGCTTTCCTTTCATTCTAACAGGAATACACTGTTTCTGAACTCTCGTTATCTCATTTCTGAAGGCTTCCCATTTTCTAGCCATCCCTTTACCTGCGAACATCTGCCCCATTCAACTTTTGAAAGTTCTTGCCTAATACTGTCAAAGGTAGCCTTCCTTCAATTTAGAACTTCAACTTTTAGATCTGGTCTATCCTCTTCCATCACTATTTTAAATCTAATAGAATTATGGTTGCTGGCCCCAAAGTGCTCCCCCACTGACACCGCAGTCACCTGCCCAGCCTTATTTCTCAAGAGTAGGTCAAGTTTTGCATCTTCTCAAGTAGGTACATCCACATACAGAATCAGAAAATTTTCTTGTACACATTTATCAAATTCCTCTCCATCTAAACCCTTAACATTATGGCAGTCTCAGTCTATGTTTGGAAAGTTAAAATTCCCTACCATAACCACGCTATTCTTCTTACAGATAACTGAGATCTCCTTACAAATTTGTTTCTCAATTTCCCTCTGACTGTTAGTGGGTTTATGATAAAATCCCTATAAGGTGATCATCCCTTTCTTATTTCTCAGTTCCACCCAAATAACTTCCCTGGATGTATATCCGGGACTATCCTCCCTCAGCACAGCTGTAACGCTATCCCTTATCAAAAATACCACTCGCCTTCCTCTCTTGCCTCCCGTTCTGTTCTTCTTATAGCATTCGTTTCCTGGAACATTAAGCTGCCAGTCCTGTCCAGTCCTGAGCCATGTTTCTGTAGTTGCTTTGATATACCAGTCCCATGTTCCTCACCATGCCCCAACTGCCTTCCCTGTTATGTCTCTTGCATTGAAATAAATACAGTTTAATTCACCAGTCCTACCTTGTTCACTGCTTTGTCCCTGCCTGCCCTGACTGTTCGGCTCACTTCTTTTCTCAACTATATCAGTCTCAGATTAGAGTGGTGCTTTTCCAGCACCACAGCAGGTCAGGCAGCCTCTGACAAACAGGAATATCGACATTTCGTGCAAAAGCCCTTCATTGTGAATGAGGTTGGGAGGCTCGGGATTGGAGAGATGTACCAGTCTCAGATTGATCTCTTTCCTCAGCATCACCTGGGCCCCAATCCCCCTTCTTACTAGTTTAAATTCTCCTGAGCAGCTCTAGCAAATCTTCCTGCCAGAATGTTAGACCCCTTCCAATTCAGAAGCAATCTGTCCTTTTTGTACATGTCACTTCTACCCAGAAGAGATTCCATTGATCTGAAAATGTGAATCCTTCTCCCATATACCAGCTCCTCAGCCACGCATTCATCTGATCTATCCCTCTATTCCTACCCTCATTAGCTCGTAGCACCAGGAGTAATCCAGATATTACTACCCTCGAGAACCTCCTTTTTAAATTCTTGCCTAACTTTCTATGTTCTCCCTTCAGAATCTCATCCTTTTCCCTTCCTATGTCATTGTACCAATGTGCACAATGATCTCCTGCTGGTCCCTCTCCCCCTTGAGAACATTTTGCACCCTCTCTGAGATATCCTTGATCCTGGCACCAGGAAAGCAAACACCATTTTGAATTTTCACTACTGACTGCAGAAATGCCTGTCTGTGCCTCTGACTAGAGAATCTCCTAACACAATCAATCGCTTGGATCCCGACTTAGCCCTTATTACAGTACAGCCTGTCTTGATACCAGAAATGTGGCTGTTTGTGCTACATTCCCCTCAAAGTCCATCACTCACTACACTTTCCAAAACAGCATACCTGTTTGATAACCACAGAAGACTCCTGTACTACGTGCCTACTTCTCCTATCTTTCTTGGAATTAACTCAGCTACCTGACTGTATCTGCGGCTTTTCTCCCTCCCCGTAAGTGTCATCTATCACATCCTCTAGCTCTTGTAAATTCTTCAATGCCTCTAAATGTCGCTCCAGTAATCCATTCGATCTGACAGGATTCGCAACCAACGAAATTTATGCAGATATAATCTTCAGTAACCTGTAAACACTTTTGAAACTCTCACATCCGAGAAGAAGAGCATATTACTCTACTAAAGGCCATTTTTCTCCTTCCAATCTACAGACCCTTCTTTTAGGAGTGATCAGATATGGTAAATGTTCAAGGGACAGTTTTGGTGACGGTATTACTAATGTATGTATTTTCTGTCAAAATGTATAAAATGAAAAAAATTGAACTGCTCTTTATTTTTGCTACCAACAAGTTGAGTAATGTACTGCTGAAAATAGAACACCTTTGCATCAGTATCAACAATACTTTTCTCACCTGATTGTGCATAGCTGCAGGGTTGGTTCTTTTTTCCCAAATGTCCCAACAAGCATCTGGATCAGTGGTGCTGGAAGAGCACAGCAGTTCAGGCAGCATCCAAAGTGCAGCGAAATCGACGTTTCGGGCAAAAGCCCTTCATCAGGAATAAAGGCAGTGAGCCTGAAGCGTGGAGAGATAAGCTAGAGGAGGGTGGGGGTGGGGAGAAAGTAGCATAGAGTACAATGGGTGAGTGGGAGAGGGGATGAAGGTGATAGGTCAGGGAGGAGAGGGTGGAGTGGATAGGTGGAAAAGGAGCTAGGCAGGTCGGACAAGTTCGGACAAGTCATGGGGACATTGCTGAGTTGGAAGTTTGGAACTAGGTGCAGGCATGGAGGCATGGAGCGGAGGATCCTGAAGGAGAACTGTTGCATTTTACCCCTACTGAGAATCCTCTTGCAAGGATGCCTGCCTTGAAGAAGTTTTCCTCCTCTCTCTACAAGAATCTCAGGGAGTCCCTCTCCCACTGCAACTCCCAGGTCATTTCCTCTGTCCTGAAGCTCTTCAACCATGTTGTGAAACAAACTCGGTACCACAGCCACATTTGCTTCCTCAGTGCCTACCTCCGTAACCAACTCATCCCACACGGATTCCAGACCACCATTAAAACAGCAGAGTTCGGACCCAAACAGGACAAACAGTACAGACTGCAGATTCAAAAACACCAGCAACATTTCTCCTTCAGGATCCTCCGCACCACGCTCGCAGCAATGTGCCGGAACCTAACCTCTCTACAGTCAGCCCTGCCTCAGCTGAGGGCCACACTCTCTCAGAATTGCAAAGGACCCACTCTGTACTACATCCTCAGGAGAATTCATACTCTCAACAAACAGTATTTCAATTCCATCTCAAACATCAAAATCTGTAAGTACAACAAACTTTTAACCACCCATCTCTATAACCAGCATTCCTCAAACATTCCAGAAGATTCCCCTGGCCTCGGAAACGACTGAGACGCCATTAGCCATGTGGCTGATGCAGCTACCCCCCCCATGCTGATTGATTATGTCACTTCCGCCCCCATCATGGCCACTCCCACAGCCACTTCTGCCCCTCACAATTCTTCATGCATCACACGTGACATCACGTCCGCCCATCACATCATCGCTGATGCCACATGCTCAATGACTTCCGCCACCCCTACTGCCGTGGTCACCACCACTTCCGACCCCACCAGCACCACTCACCTGCATTCTGCTGACACGCCTCCCACAGACCCCACTGTCACTATCCCCACGCCCCAGAACCCCGAGGGGAACACTACCCCTGCTCATGATTCCACCCCCATTACGCCCACCATCACACCCACTCCAGTTACTGGCTCCGACCCCACATCCCAGCTCCACACCCACACCAGATCTCAGCTCCCAGCCCTGCCGAGTTTTCACCATCCCTCCAGACCTCCCCCTCATGACGACGAATGATCAGTCCTCAGCAAAGGACTCACCTTCATCCCCCTCCGTCCACGCATCAATGAATTTAATACATGTCGAACAATTCTTCCGTTGCCTCCGCCTCCGAGCTTACTTTCACAATCAGGATTCCCGCCCAACTTCCGAGAACCCCTTTGCCCACCTCCAACACACTGCATCCACGTAGACATCCCGCGCTGGCCTATTACCTGCCCTCGACCTCTTCATTTCCAACTGCCGCCAGGACATTAACCGCTTCAACCTGTCTACCCCCCTCCCCCACTCCAACCTCTCACAGTCACAACGCACAGCCCTCCAATCCCTCTGCTCCAATCCCAACCTCACCATTAAGCCAGCGGATAAAGGGGGCGCAGTGGTAGTCTGGCGCACTGACCTCTACCCTGCTGAAGCCAAACGCCAACGCGAGGACACTTCTTCCTACTGCCCCCTCGACCATGACCCCACCACCCCCCATCACCAAACCATCACCTCCCAGACCACACAGAACCTCATCACCTCAGGAGATCTTCCACCCACAGCTTCCAACCTCATAGTCCAGGAACCCCGCACTGCCCAGTTCTACCTCCTTCCCAAGATCCACAAGCCTGACCACCCTGGCTGACTTATTGTCTCAGCTGTCCTATCCCCCTTAGTCCAGGAACTCTCCACATACGTTCAAGACACCACTCACGCCCTCCACCTCCTCCAAGACTTCCTTTTCCTCGGCCCCCAACGCCTCATCTTCACCATGGATATCCAATCCCTCTACACCTCCATCTGCCATGACCAGGGCCTCCAAGCCCTCCATTTTTTCTCCAGATGTGCCCAACAGTACCCTTCCACCGACACTCTCATTCGTTTGGCCAAACTGGTCCTCACCCTTAACAATTTCTCCTTTGAATCCTCCCACTTCCTCCAGACCAAAGAAGTAGCCATGGGCACACATATGGGCCCCAGCTATGCCTGTCTCTTTGTTGGCTACGTTGAACAGTGTAATTCCGTAATTACACTGGCACCACTCCCCACCTCTTCCTCCGCTACATTGATGACTGCATTGGCGTCACCTCGTGCTCCTGCGAGGACGTTGAGCAATTCATCAACTTCACCAACACATTCCACCCTGACCTTTAAATTTACCTGGACCATCTCTGACACCTCCCTCCCCTTCCTGGACCTCTCCATCTCCATTAATGACGACCAACTTAACACTGACATTTTTTTACAAACCCACCGACTCCCACAGCTACCTGGATTACACCTCTTCCCACCCTACCTCTTGCAAAAATGCCATCCCGTATTCCCAATTCCTCCGCCTCCGCTGTATCTGCTCCCAGGAGGACCAGTTCCACCATAGAACACACCAGATGGCCTCCTTCTTTAGAGACCGCAATTTCCCTTCCCACATGGTTAAAGATGCCCTCCAATGCATCTCATCCACATCCTGCACCTCCGCACTCAGACCCCACCCCTCCAACCGTAACAAGGACAGAACGCCCCTGGTGCTCACCTTCCACCCTACAAACCTTCACATAAACCAAATCATCCGCCGACATTTCCGCCACCTCCAAAAAGACACCACCACCAGGGATATATTTCCCTCCCCACCCCTTTCCGCCTTCTGCATAGACCGTTCCCTTCGTGACTACCTGGTCAGGTCCACGCCCCCCTACAACCCACCCTCCCATCCTGGCACTTTCCCATGCCACCGCAAGAACTGTAAAACCTGTGCCCACACCTCCTCACTCACGTCTATCCAAGGCCCTAAAGGAGCCTTCCACATCCATCAAAGTTTTACCTGCACATCCACTAATATCATTTATTGTATCTGTTGCTCCCGATGCAGTCTCCTCTATATTGGGGAGATTGGGCGCCTCCGAGCAGAGCACTTTAGGGAACATCTCCGAGACACCCACACCAATCAACCACACCGCCCCGTGGCCCAACATTTCAACTCCCCATCCCACTCTGCTGAGGACATGGAGGGCCTGGGCCTCCTTCACCGCTGCTCCCTCACCACCAGACGCCTGGAGGAAGAACGCCTCATCTTCCGCCTCGGAACACTTCAACCCCAGGGCATCAATGTGGACTTCAACAGTTTCCTCATTTCCCCTTCTCCCACCTCACCCCAGTTCCAAACTTCCAGCTCAGCACTGTCCCCATGACTTGTCTGGACTTGTCCGACCTGCCTAGCTCCTTTTCCACCTATCCACTCCACCCTCTCCTCCCTGACCTATCAGCTTCATCCCCTCCCCCACTCACCCATTGTACTCTATGCTACTTTCTCCCCACCCCCACCCTCCTCTCGCTTATCTCTCCATGCTTCAGGCTCACTGCCTTTATTCCTGATGAAGGGCTTTTGCCCGAAACGTGGATTTCGCTGCACTTTGGATGCTGCCTGAACTGCTGTGCTCTTCCAGCACCTCTGATCCAGAATCTGGTTTCCATCATCTGCAGTCATTGTTTTTACCCAGTCCCAACAAGCATGCCTAATTCTCAAACTCAAATACTATTTAATTTACTCTATCATTAATCCTGTGGCCTTTTGTATTAGAAATTTATGCTAAGTTGTGAACACTGATCAATAGGTATTGGATCAAAACTCGTGCTCATTTCACAATAACTCTAAAACCAAGAAAGATTGAAGACTTTTCCCTAAAAGTCTGACCAGGATTTAAGTAAAGATTCTGTTGCAATGTGGAAATGGTTTAAAAATTAATAATTCTGCCTGAAATGCAGTAATTTATCAACACATGATTTAGTTTTAATATGAAATACAACACCTCCTGCTATAAGTCCCAAGTCCCATAGGAGTCGATGCTGGGACCTTTGTTATTTGTTATTTACCTAAATTATCTGAATGTACAAGGCATGGTCAGTAAGTTTGTGGATGATACAAAATTAGGAGGTACTGTTAATAGGTAATAGGAAGGTTATCAAAAGTTACAGTTCTTGATCGGATGGGTAAGTGGGCTGAGGATTGGCAAATGCAGTTCAATACAGATACGTGTGAGGTGTTCCACTTGAGAAGATTAAACAAAGTGTGACATATACAGCAAATGGTAAGGTCCTGAGGAGTGTTGCGGAGTGTCAAGGTAGTAGTGTAACAAGTAGACAGGATAGTGAAGAAGGCATTTAGCATATTGGTCTTCATCAGTTGAGGTATTGAGTGTAGGAGTTGGGATGTTATTTAACATTTGTATAAGTCATTGGTGAGGCTGCGCTTGTAGTATTGTGACAGTTTCATTGCCATGTTATAGGAAAGACCTAGTTAAAGTGAAAAGAGTGCAAAGAAGATTTATGAGGATGTTGCCAGGACTAGTAGGCCTGAGTTATAGGGAGAGGTTGGCCAGGATAGGACTTTATTCCTTGCAATGTAGGAGAGTGAGAGGTGACCTCTTGAGGTGTACAAAGTTATGAAGGCATAGATAGGATGAATGCATATAGTCTTTTTCCCAGGGATGAGGAATTGAAAACTAGAGAGCATAGGTTTAACGTGAGAGGGGAAAGATTTGAAAAGGACTTGAGGGGCAACTTCTTCACGCAGAGAGTGATGTGTATGTAGAATGGGCTGCCAGAGGAAGTGGTTGAGGCAGGTAAATAGCAAAATTTTAAAAACATTTGTATAGATACATGGATGGGAAGGGTTTAGAGGGATATGGACCAAATGCAGGCAATTGGAACTAGCTGAGTGAGCACCATGGTCAGCATGGACCACTTTGGGCTGAAAGGCCTGTTTCCATGCTGTATTAATTACTCCATGACTCTCTTTTCAACCAAATCCCATAGGTCTCGATAAATATCTATCCCAAATTATTACCATGATACATAAAGTCTTATTGTCAAGATGTTACAATTTGTGACTTCTAATCTGCTGAACTGTTTCAGAATGTATGCAATTTAGAAAATCATACGCAACGCATCCACTATATAAGCAATTATTTGTTTTACAACTCTAGGACTTAGTTACATGGAATTATTGGATTTTAGTTTTTCGTATTACTTCAACAATTTTTCTTTCCTGATATTTGTTTACTTAATTCCCTCAATTGTATTAACTTCTAGATTACCCTCTATTTTTGGAATGTAACTGGTGTCTTCTGTTATGAAAACACAAAGTATTTTTAATAAATTTCTCTGGCATTTCCTCTTAAAAGTTTCTCCTGTTTCTGCTTCTGAGGGCCCAATATTTATTTTAACTATTTTCTTCCTTTTTATATACCTCTAAAACCTCTTACAATCTATTTTCATGTTCCTTTACTTTCAGAATCTGTTTGTCCCTTTGTATCAAGTTTTGGAGGCCCTTTCTGGTTTTTCAAATACTCCCAAATCCTTAGTGAACTGCTAACATGCACAAAACCATACGATTTAGTAAAATGTTTGAAGAATTAATTACTGTACTGTAGAATGTCATATTTGGCAAAATGTTTCTTCAAATATAATCATAACCATCTTTGAGGTGGGGTAATGTAATCACTTGACCTCAAGTCATCCAGAATAGTTCTCCACGAAAACACTTGAAGATGAACAGGTCCAACCCATGGCGCTTCCGTTGAAGTGAGAAGGTCGTCAAATGTTCCTTGTGGTCTTTTCTACAGAAGGCATATGTAATATAATTCAAGACCATGTCTTCAATGGTCTATGATAAACCTGGTCTTTTGGGCCCTTGTCTGGTATATAATAATGCCCAGGTGTTTCTAGTGTAAACATTGGAGAATTTCCAGCCTGAGGACCCTGGGAACGACAATTTGGTCATTGTAAATGAGCAACTAGTCCATAACTAAGATGACTACACCACTCAAAACACTGTTTTAACATACAATTAGTGGGTACATATGCAGATAATCCAGTGGACTCCATATTTGTAAACGTTCAGCATCAGCCTTCTGATAGTATAACTTTTTTTCATGTTTCTGTGTAGTTGCTGGGAGAAACTTTGTCAACATAGGACCCCATATCATCACCAAAATAGGTGTAGTTCTATGTAGTCTTTCTCACAGGAATGCAGGACAAAGTATCAGGCATGGTTTGAACACATTCTGTGTAGGTGTCAAATCACAAGTAATGCAATCACAATTTTTTGATTTGGTGTAGTGTCTTTGGTGTTGTGGGAGATAACTCATATCGTGTAATCCATTTTTAATTTTTTACAGACTGAGGTGAAAGCTAGGTTCTCCTTTTTGATGACTATTTATCAATGCATTGTAGAGCCATCAAGTTGGATTTGAAACAAAACAACCCCTAAACTAACCAAAAATGCAACAGCTATAACAATGATTGACAAACCTGCAGCACAGTGGGCCAGGGTTTGGTAGATATGAACATGTTTCTGAATGTATCAAAGGTTTTTGATTGTGGAATGTGGGCGTTGCTGACTGACAAGCACTTATTGCCTATCCCTAGTTGCCCTTGAGAAGGTGGTGGTTGACTTCTTGAACCACTATAGTCCACCTGCTCTGGGTTGACCCACATTGCCATTAGGGAGGGAATTTCAGGATTTTGATCCAGTGGCAGTGAAGGAAAGGCAATATATTTCCAAATCAGGATGGTGAGTAGCTTGGAGGGGAACATGAAGGTGATCATGTTCTCATATACATGCTGCCCTTGTCCTTCTAGTTGAAGTGGTCATGGGTTTTGAAGGTGCTATCTGATGGTCTATGGTGATTTTCTGCAGTGCATCTTGTAGAGAGTGCATACTGCTGCTACTGAGTATCAGTGGTGGATGGAGTAAATGCTTATGGATGTAGTGCCAATTAAGTGGACTGCTTTGTCCTGGATAGTGTCAAGCTTCTTGAATATTGTTGGAGCTGTACTCATCCAGGCAAGTGGGGAGTATTCCATCACACTTTTGACTTGTGCCTTATAGATGGTGGACAGGCTTTCAGGAGTCAGGAAGTGAGTTACTCGCTGCAGTGTTTCTAGCTTCTGATCTGCTCTTGTAGCCATTGTATTTATATGGTTGGTTAATATCCCAATACTAAGCCTACTCCTATTTCAGAAATTGCTGTAGCAGCTCATTGATGTGTGTGTGTGTGTGTGTGTGTGTGTGTGCGCGCGCGCAATGGACTGTGAAAAAAAGCACTTGATGGCTGCTGTCTTTAGGGTTTTGCTTTAATACTAGAAGCATTAACAATGTGTTCCAAGAAACTGATGGTGGTATTGGAAAACTTACACTTGTACTCAAGTGTGAGACCCAATCTGTGAGTGTATCCTGAGGATGCTCTATCTTAATGAAGCAATAAATGAGAATATGATCCAAACGGTAGATAACTCCATTAAGGCCTTCTAGGATGCCAATTTTGTTGTGTCCTGTGGCAGAAGTGGTATCCTAATGGCTGGCTGGCAGTAATGTGGTGTTTTCCCAACATAGTGGAGTCATCACACAATGCGTCTAGCCTTCCAGCTTTCCTTCTGGAGGCTGAAACATAGAAGTATAGGAACTCTACAGTGTGGAAAGACGCTACTTGGCCTATCAAGTCCTGCGCCTAGTCTCCAAAGAACATCCCACTCAGACCTAGACCCAGACAGAGACCAGCCACCCTATTCTCATAATCCTGCATTTATCGTGGCTAATCCACCTAATCTGCACATCCCTGAACATGAAAGGGCAATTTAGCATGGTCAATCCACCTAACTTGCATATCTTTGAACATCTTTTAAGGTTCTCCCATATCCACGGTTAACTGTCACCTGTTGCAGGTTATTACCAAAGAATCATTTTTTTTCTGATTTTAGCAGCATCACTTTGAAGTCTAAAATAGGAATTGAAGGCTTTAATAACCTCTTCAGAGATGTGTTTTTCTCACCAACTCTCTGTCATCTTATAATTCCATCAGCAGTTACCAACTGTATAAAGGAACACATTGGTCTGATCACATGACCGAACTTTAAGTCTGGTAATGAATAGTTGGTCTGACAACTGCTGCAGGTGTTTCTCAAGTGCGTTCTGCCCGGCCAATGGCTTTTCACTTTCCTATCTTTATCAGGATTGACTGGTATTCTTAGTAAATGCTTTGCAGAGTGTTGCCAACATGTTTCACTGCCATGACCAGCCTCTTCTTGCCTATGACAGAAGAGGACAACAATCATACCATCCTGATGCAAACTAATGAACATTTATTGATCATTTACACTACTTACACTATTCATAGAGACACATTTTAGAGGGACTACATTAGAACCTCTTCATAGAGCCATAGAGACGTCCAGCATAGAAGAAGACCCTTCGGTCCAGCCCATCCATGCCAACCAGATATCCCAACCCAATCTAGTCCCACCTGCCTACACCCGGCCCATATCCCTCCAAACCCTTCCTGTTCATGTAACCATCCAAATGCCTTTTAAATGTTGCAATTGTACCAGCCTCCACCACTTCCTCTGGCAGCTCATTCCATACACATACCACCCTCTGCGTGAAAAGGCTGCCCCTTTGTGTCTCTTTTATATCTGTCCCCTCTCTGGTTAGGCCCCATTTGGAGTACTGTGTCCAGTTTTGGTCCCCACACCTCAGGAAGGACATACTGGCACTGGAACGTGTCCAGCGGAGATTCACACGGGTGATCCCTGGAATGGTAGGTCTAACGTATGAGGAACGGCTGAGGATCCTGGGATTGTATTCATTGGAGTTTAGAAGGTTGAGGGGAGACTTGATAGAGACGTACAAGATAATACATGGCTTGGAAAGGGTGGACGCTAGGAAATTGTTTCCATTAGGCGAGGAGTCTAGGACCCGTGGACACAGTCTTAGAATTAGAGGGGGTCAATTCAGAACAGAAATGCGGAGACATTTCTTCAACCAGAGAGTGGTGGGCCTGTGGAATTCATTGCCACGGAGTGCAGTGGAGGCCGGGACGCTAAATGTCTTCAAGGCCGAGATTGATAGATTCTTGTTGTCTTGAGGAATTAAGGGCTACGGGGAGAACGCTGGTAAGTGGAGTTGAAATGCCCATCAGCCATGATTGAATGGCGGAGTGGATTCGATGGGTCGAATGGCCTTACTTCCACTCCTATGTCTTACGGTCTTATGGTCTCTCATCGTAAACTATGCCCTCTAGTTCTGGACTCCCCCACCCCAGGGAAAAGACTTTGTTTAATTATCCTATCCATGCCCCTCATAATTTTATAAACCTCTATAGGGTCACCCCTCAATCTCCGACGGTCCAGGGAAAACAGCTCCAGCCTGCTCAGCCTCTCCCTAAAGCTCAATTCCTCCAACCCTAGCAACATTCTTGTAAATCTTTTCTGAACCCTTTCAAGTTTCACAACATCTTTCCGATAGGAAGGAGACCAGAATTGCACGCAATATTCCAACTGTGGACTAACCAATGTCCTGTACAGCTGCAACGTGACATCCCAACTCCTGTGCTCTTCCTTCAGATTACAGTGACATGATCTGACATCACTGATGATGCACTAAAGCGATGAGCAAATTATACCCCTTGTATTATAGGGCAAAGCAGTTGCTAAAAATCACTTGGAAGAAGTCCTGAGGACAGCAAGGACTCAGTGCTTCTTTCAAACGATGTCCAGCTTGTACTAGTTCATCTGTTGGTAAATAGTGATAGGTGATAGTCAGCAGGAGCTTTCCTCGTCTGTTTCCTCTGATGCTATGAAACTTCATGGGTTGAAGAATCAATGTTATGAACTAAGAGAATTCCCTCCTGACTACATGCTACTGAAGCCGCCATCTCTAGTAGGATTGTCTTGCTGGTGAAATACTGATGAAGGAGTCTAGGACTTTGGCAAGCACTAAGCCTCCCTCAGAGCACTTGGCAGAAATGGCAAAAGCCAGTGATGATCTTAAGGCAAGCAGAGTTCTCTTAATTTCAATTCTACTTCAGAAATATCAATAAGATTCTGATGTCAAAAACCAACTATCCTTCCTTTCCCTTCCAATGTAACTGCTTAGTAATGTTAATGGACCAGGAGACTAAATTCAGTATACTGGGTAAGATGTCAATCTTGTACTAGCTGGGAGTGGGGAGAAATTGATAGTGGGGCAGGGTATGGTTATGGGAAAATTTATTGTAAATTAAATATTATTATTACTATTCATTTATTCAAAATGGAAATGTTTGCATTAGGTCATAGTATTTGTTCATGAAATGTTGTTAGAGTCCAAAGTAGATTAAGTACCTAAATAATGGACAGCATGGTGACTCAGTGGTTAGCACTGCTGTCCCACAGCGCCAGGAACCCAGGTTTGATTCCAGCCTAGGGCAACTGGCTGTGTGGAGTTTGTACATTCTTCCCATGCCTGCATGGGTTTCCTGCAGGTGTCCTGGTTTCCTCCCACAATTCAAAGTTGTGCAGGTTGGGTGAATTGGCAATGCTAAACTGCCCATAGTGTACAGGGATGTGTAGGGTAGGTGCGTTAGATTGGGATAAATGAAGAGTAATAATGTAGGGGACTTGGTCTGGGTGGTTTACTCTTCAGAGGGTTGATGTGGACTCATTGGGCTGAATGGCCTGTTTCCACACTGTAGGGATTCTATTAAATTTCATTGCATTTGTCCAATGTAAGTACATGACTATGATTTTCTGTTGACATGCTGTAGGTGTTTGATGATGAAGAATTTGAATGTCGGACACCAGAAGAATGGTTACAACTTGGCTATGAAGAAAGCTCTAATGTCAGGAAACCTATCCCAGGAAAAGCACTGCTACCCAAAGATGACAAGTTGGGACATGGTAAAGAACAACAGAAATAATGTAGTGTAACTAATGTTGTGATTTTGAATGTTATTTTTGTAATTGCTGTAAATTATGTGTTTCTCTAGTCAGTGACTACTTTCAAAAAACATAATTATATCTGCATATGTTATAGACTTAATAGAGGATAAAATAATACATTTGGTTTTCAGCCCATCTATCAGTTTAAATATTCACTCCATCTACCACTGATGTGCATGGCATATACTGCTGCCGCTCTGCAGGATACACAGCAGTGATTCACCCAGGCTCCTTCAACATCACCTTCCAACCTCTCAATCTATACCACTTAGAACATCAAGGGAGGCAAAACATGGAAACTGTGCCACTTGCAGGCTTCCCTTGAAGTTACATGTCAGCGTGACTTGGAATTATCATTGTCACTGAGTCAAAAACCTGCAGCAAAACCCTTTGGAGCAACAGTATGGATATATTTGCACCAGCTAGACTGCTGTGCTTTGAGGAGTAGTTCACCACCACCTTCTGATTCTCAATTAGGGATGAACAACAAATGCTGGTGTTGCCAGCAATATTCGCACACAATGAAAAATGTAAATAAGAAGATATAAATTTATATATAAATTATGCTGAGTGGTTCACATCAGCCTATTTCTAAATCATAGAAAACTTTTCTGTCAGGACTTGTCAATGGCAAATTCATTTTTTTTAAATAGATATTTTTATTGAAAATTTAACATTTTTATAAGTTTACAAAAATAAAAGAAATCCCAAGTATAAACATTGATATACAATTAAATCTTAAATAAATAATAACCAAAATTTAACAGAAGAAAAATACCAAGAAAAAAAAACAAAACTCAACTAACTACTAATCTAACCTACAACTAACCAGAGTGTATAATTAAGTCTCTTACATTATTCAAATAAGAGAAAGAAAAAAAAACAATGGATAACACAGAAATTGGATAGTGAGATACATGCTCGGAATGTATTAACATCAAATGTAACAAAACCTGTATCGTGAGGGATTCCTCTCCCAAGGGGCCCCGAACCAGCCAGGTTAGCAATCTCAATTAAATAAAAGCTCTTGTTAGGATGGCCAAAATATCTGTATTTATATAATTCAAGAAGGGCTGCCATATTTTATGGAATAATTCGGTCTTTTGGTGCGCCATATTTGTAAGGAAGTCAAGGGGAATACATTCCATAATTAATCTGTGCCAATTTGAAAGTCTGGGGGGCCCTCAGCCACCCAGTTTACCAAAATATTTTTCCTTGCACAGAAAGAGAGAATAGAAAATAATCTCTTCCCGTGCATATCCAGGAAGGGTAAGTTCTAAAAGCCCAAATGAAGAGATACAGGGTCCACTCTAATTTCCTTTCCTAAGATTTCTGTCAGAGCACTTGCTACTTCAGTCCAATATCTACGGGTTGCTTATGACAGGTCCATAGGCAATGTACAAGAGTGCCCACCTCTGTTTTACATTTGGGACACATTGGAGATGCTCCTGCCTTAAATTTTGCCAATCGATCCGGTGCTATATGGGCCCTATGAAGAATCTTCAGCTGAATAGCCCGAGTTCTGTTGCACATGATGATTCTTCTGGTGTTTTCCCAAATGTCATTCCACGTTTCTATAGAGATTTCTAGTCCTAAATCCTGATCCCATGTTTTAAGCAGATTGTCCATATCTCCCGATACTTCATCGTATAGTAAATGATAAATAGTACTGACGGAAGATACCCCCATTGGCCGTAGCACTCTACATTCTCTGTCTGATTTATAAAGACTATCTAGTAAAATAGTCTTCTTCTGTATGTAATCTCGAATTTGGAAGTATCGAAAGAGGTAATCTGAATTTCTGACGCAGCTGTTCAAAAGACATCAAGACGAAGTGAGGACTGCAGATGCTGGACATCAGAGCTGAAAATGTGTTGCTGGAAAGGCGCAGCAGGTCAGGCAGCATCCAAGGAGAAGGAGAATCGACGTTTTGGGCATGAGCCCTTTCCTACAGAAGGGCTCATGTCCGAAACATCGATTCTCCTGCTCCTTGGATGCTGCCTGACCTGCTGCGCCTTTCCAGCAACGCATTTTCAGAAAAGACATCAGGACCCCTTCTTTAAATAGATCCCCTAAACATGAGATACACCTGGATCTCCAGAGTTTGAAAGTGGCATCTGTAAACCCTGGTTGAAATCCCCATGCTCCCACTATCGGAACATAGGGGGATGTTTTATATGAGTTGCCCTCACTTTGCCGCATTATATTCCAAGTTTTAATTGTGTTTAGTATTATAGGGTTTTTACAGTGATCCATAATGATTTTCCTCTTGTCTGAAAATAAAAGGTTAATAAGTGGGCATTTTACTTGAGAAGCCTCGATGTCCAGCCAGATTGATTGCGGGTCAGACAATACCCAAACAGCTATGTAACTTAATAGGGAACTTAACTGATATTTCCTAAGATCTGGGAAATTCAATCCTCCCCTTGCCTGTGGAAGCTGTAGCTTCTTCAGCGTAATGAGGGGCCGTCTATGATTCCAGATAAAGGAACCCAACCAGCCACATAATTTACGTAGTGCCAGCCTCGGCAGCATCACCGGAAGCATTCTCATAGGGTATAGGAGACAGGGCAGGACATTCATTTTAATTAGTGCTAATCTACCTAGCCAGGAAATTAGAAGGTCTCCCCATCGCTGGAGGTCCTGCCTTAACCTTTCCAGTAAATGCGCAAAGTTAGCCTTGTATAACTGACCAAATATTGGGGTAATAAAAATGCCTAAATATAAGAAACCCTCCAGGGACCACCGAAAGGGAAAGTGGGATCCGTCCACTAAATGGGGTATCATAGCAAGGCCACCCATTGGCATAGCCTCCGATTTTGAGAAATTAATTTTATAGCCTGAGAATGCACTAAATGTATTAATAACTTGGATTAAGCGAGGCACGGACATCAGAGGATTACTGAGGAATAGAAGAACATCATCTGCATAAAGGGTAATTTTATGTTTACCTGTACCAATCCTTGGGGCTGTTATATTTGGGTCAGCCTGTATAGCTTCTGCTAGTGGCTCAATTATTAGTGTAAATAGCAGTAGCGAGAGAGGACATCCCTGACGGCAGCCCCTATCCACACTGAAGCTATCCGAGCCTAATCTATTGTTAATCACAACTGCTTTGGGATCACTATACAATGTTGAGACCCATTTGGTAAACTCTTTTCCAACGCCAAACCTTTCCAATGTGTAAAACAAATATGACCATTCAACCTATCGAATGCCTTTTCCACGTCTAATGAGATTACTATCCTGGTATCTTTCCCTGATGGCAGGCTTGAACCATATTCAAAACCCTTCTAACATTATTGGATGATCTACGGCCCTTAATAACCCCCATCTGATCCTCCTTTATGATATGTGGCAATACCCTTTCTAGCCTCAATGCTAACATTTTAGAGAGGATTTTAAAATCTACATTTAGCCAGGATATTGGTCTGTATGATGCGCAATCTTCTGGGTCCTTTCCTTTTTTAAGGATAAGAGAGATATTTGCCTCTTTCAACAAAGGCGGGAGACAGCCCTGACTGTATGAGTAGTTATACATGTCCATAAGTGGACCAGCCAATTTTCCTGTAAATTCTTTCAAGAATTCAGCTTGAAAGCCATCTGGGCCAGGTGCCTTACTGCTCTGAAGTTGCCTGATTGCATCAAGTATTTCTTGGATTGTTAGGGGAACATTCAAGACCGATACCTGTTCTGGAGTTAGGTCCGGAAAGGTCAAATTTTTCAAAAATGATTGCATCCTCCTAATCCTGTCTTCACAATCCTGCGATTTAAATAAATCAAAATAAAATTTTCTAAAGATTGTGTCAATCCTTTTATGATCATGAGTCAAAATACCCGTACTTTCCTTGATAGACGTAATAGTTTGAGGGGCCTTCTTTTTCTTTGCAAGAAATGCTAAGTATCTACCCGGTTTATTGCCAAATTCATATAAGCTTTGTTTTGCAAATAATATTTCCCTCTTGGCCGTTTGGGTAAGTGTGGTGTTTAGAGCTGTCCTAGGGGCCTTAATCCTTTGTAATTTGATAATAGAAGGTCTGTCAGCGTGTGCTGTTTCAGCCGCTTTTAAGCGAGCTTCAAGCAGCGCTGTTGTTCTCCCTTTAACTTTTTCTGGGTCGCTGAGTATGAGATGATCAAACCTCGCGGGTAAGCTTTGATGGTCTCCCACAACATTGATGGGTTGCTAGCTATACCTAAATTAATTTCTAAAAAAGTTTTAAATTCTTGGGAGAAGTACCTTACAAATTTACTATCTTTCATCAGGAAGGGGTCCATACGCCAATGCCGGGGCGGGGTGGGGGGGGATGTCTCATTGTTCCTCACATTGATTTCCATATATACAGCAGCGTGATCGGAAATTGCTATACTGCCTATTTTACAGGATGATATGGAATTTTTAAAAATCGAGGGGGCAAAAACATATCAATTCTGGTATGACATTTATGTGGATTGGAATAAAAAGAAAAATCTCTGCCCTGTGGGTAAAGGCATCTCCATACATCTACTAGTCTTAATTCTTTGTTCAAATCCACCAATTGTCTAGATCTGGGAGATACTCCTGCAGTAGTCTTTGGAATCCTATCTATTTCCAGATCCATAATACAATTAAAGTCTCCCCTATAATTATATGACGGGCACCGAGAGCCATCAATTTTGAGAAGGCTTCTGTTATAAATTTAAAAGGATGTGCCGGGGGGCAATACAAATTTAAAATCCCATATTCCTCTCCAGTTATAAGAACTTTAATCAGAATATATCGTCCAGATTCGTCATTTATCTGATTTAGAATTTTGAAAGGGAATTTCTTCCAAATAAGAATAATAACTCCCCTGCTTTTTGAGCTAAAAGAAGAAAAAAAGGCCTGATCAAATCTACCCTGTCATAATTTCAAGTGTTCTTTATCCAATAAGTGTGTCTCCTATAGGAGAGCTATATCAACCCTTTCTTTCTTGAGGTTTGATAATATTTTCTTCCTTTTGACTGGCAAATTACTCCCCTTGACATTCCAGGTGCACCACTTAACCGACTGATCAACCATAATCGTCCAGGCAAATCCGAGACCCCTCGGGAGGGGAAACCCTATCCAGAACATCCCGAGCATAGAGCATATAAAATTCACAAAAATAAAGGCTCTCTAATACACTCACAACAGTGTAATAAAAAACTATTTCTAAATAAAAAATATATAAAACGTATTTAAATGGAGATTTTCCCCCTTGTTCCCAGGGAGTATCACTTCCTTTCCAAAGGTCCATTGTATCCTCTCCCAACCAGTGCCTTGACCCAGGCGCTCCTCAATAGGATGAGGAAAATTCAAATATACTACAGAGCTAGAGTTAACAGTGAGCACCCTACCCCCACACCCCTACCCACACCAACACCTGGATATATTTGGGAATGTTAATACCATGAATAAACATATATAACTATAAAATTACAACCTCAACAAGTAATAATTAAATACAATAATACAAAATAACAAGGGAAAACAAGCCCACTCCTAGAGACAAAGGGAAAATAGAATAAGGTAACCACCTCCCCCCACCAACATTAACTAGACCCGCCTGGCCTCTCTCTCTATATAATATATATATAAAATAATATAAAAAAGGGGGGGGGAGAAAATCGTTAAGTAGAGAACAAATAAATAAATCCCTCTCCCCACCCCCCAAGATAATATTAAACAGTAAGGTAAAAATAAGGGGATGAATATATTAAAAAAAGGGGGAAATGTAAACCGGAGTGGGGGAAAGCAAACCAACATCAGTTATCTCTTACAATTTAGCTAAGAGTCCAAAAATTCCTTGGCCTTTTCTGACGATCCGAAGTTATACATGGATCCTTCCTGGTTAAAGCGTAGCGTCGCTGGATAGCGCAAGGAGTACTGAATATTTAGGTCCCTTAAACACTTCTTCGCCTCATTGAACGCCTTCCTCTTTCGGACCAGAGCTGGGGAAAAGTCCTGGAGTAACATGATCTTGGATCCTTTATAGATCATGGCTTGGGGATCTTTTCCAAGATTTCTAGAGGCTTCTAAGAGCATCTTTAGATTAGATTAGATTACTTACAGTGTGGAAACAGGCCCTTCGGCCCAACAAGTCCAAACCGACCCGCCGAAGCGCAACCCACCCATACCCCTACATTTACCCCTTACCTAACACTACGGGCAATTTAGCATGGCCAATTCACCTGACCTGCACATTTTTGGACTGTGGGAGGAAACCGGAGCACCCGGAGGAAACCCACGCAGACATGGGGAGAACATGCAAACTCCACACAGTCAGTCGCCTGAGGCAGGAATTGAACCCAGGTCTCTGGCGCTGTGAGGCAGCAGTGCTAACCACTGTGCCACCGTGCCGCCCTAAAGTTCTGCCTCTCCTTATAGCTCTGCAGGTGGGGGCACTGGTTCGAGCCGGGCCCGCGTATTGCAACCTGGCTGATCCAGCCTCCAGATTTAAACGCTGTGGAAGCCAGTGTTCAAGGAACCATGTAAGCTGGCCTTCCTCTTCCCGTTCAGGAAGGCCCAGCAAACGAATATTTTTTCGACGACCTCGATTCTCGAGGTCGTCAGTGTGGTTCTCTAAGGTTTGGACTTGCTGTTCAAGAGTTCGGACCCGATCCACGGCCGATTGTGCTGTAGTTTCGGAGATCGCAGCCTTTAGCTCCGCCCCTCCGACTCGGCGCTCGATTTCCTTAATTTCTCGGTCGTGCTTTTAAATTCCATCGGCTTCGGGATTCTTCAGTAAATGCGTAGATCTTCGCATCCAGTTTGAAGAAGATTTCCACAAGACTTGCCACCGTGGCTAAGTCCCCAGGGGTGGCTGTGGATGCCTCTGCTGCAGCTGGAGAGGGTTTGGAAGTGGTTCCTGCTTGCTGAGAGCTGCGGGCTCCCTTCCCTTTAGTCATTTTTACAGGAGATTAACTTGTTTAAATTCAATACTAAACAACTAATTACATGAAGTAAAAGCTATTTTAAATGATTTGGTGAGTGTGGTGGGGGTGATTGACCCACTTTGCCCAAGTCTTGAGAGGAGCACTGTAGACTCAGACTTGCTGGGTCGCCGCCATCTTGGATCCCCCCAAAATTCATGTTAAATGTCACAAACTGTATTTGTTGTGATTCTGTATAATAATGTAAATCAGATGTTAGTGAATTGGAAGCCTGGCTGATCTGACATCCTTCATGTCCACTTTCTTGCCCTTTCCCCATAATCTTTGATTCCCCTACCAATCAAGAATCTATCTCAGCCTTAAATATACACAAGGATTATGCTCCCCCAGCACCTCTCAATATTGTATCGACTTTCATTCTGTGGCGTTTATCTCAGGTCTGCAGATTCAATAGTCTCATTCAGACTTTAGTAAATTTAAGGATTTGTCTGTATGTCAGATTGTGTGCAACCTATGTTCAAGAGAATGTGGTTACATGACACAAAACCTGGCTAATGTCTTAGTCCAACTGGGACTTGAGCTGAATTTGAAATGTGCAGTATGAATTAAAGGAACTCAGTAAAATTGAAGTCAATGGGGATTGGGAGAAAAGACTTTAATACCAGAAGTCATATCTAGGGGTGACATATTAGACTTTTAGACCTAAACATCTGTATTCAAATAATATACAATTCTAATATTTGCAACCTGTTCTCAGAATTTAATCCTTTTTACCTTAGCACAAATTCACTAGAATTATACTATATCTCCGACAAGAATATAAGGACACAGGAATAGGATTACAATTGACTGTATGACACCTTCAACCTACTTCGCCATTCAATATGACCATGATTAATCTTCTGTCTCAACTCCATTTTCCTGCCCTATTCCTTTGTCCCTTGATTCCCCAAGAGATCATAAACCTGTCTCAGATTTAACGATGGAGCATCCACAACTTGTGGTGTATAAATCTGAGATTCATGACCTTCTAAGTGAACAAGTGTCCTTGTCTCGGTCCTAAATAATCAATTATGTCAGGCTAAGTGGATGCTTGTGTTCTAGACTCCTAAGCCAAAGTAAATGTCAACATTTTTGCATTTTTCTTATTCAGTTTCTCATCATAAGACAATTCTTTCATCTCAGGACATAAGCTATTAAACCTATGTTCCATCAGCTCGATGGCAAGCATATCCTTATGTAAATTTAGACACAAAAACTGTGTACAATTCAGTAAGGGGAAAAGATGGTCTAATGGTAGCATCATGAGCCTATTTGTCTAGAGACCAAGATAATGTTTTTGGGACCTGGGTTTGAGCACCACCATGGCAGATGGTAGAATTTGAATTCAGTTAAAATCATGTAACTACTGCCAAGTGTTGGAAAATCCCATTTGATTCTCAAAACTAGAAACTACAATCCTTACCTGGTCTGGCCTAAATGTCATTCTAGATTTACTACAATTTTGTTGACTCTTAACAGCTCTGGATGGATTATAAATGCTGGCCTATGCAGTGACACCCTATGAATGAATAAAAATAAAACTCTCATCAAATCCCTGAATTCTTGTAATTTGTGATCTTTATTCTTGTAATTTGCAGTAAAGGTCAATATGCTTTTTGCATTGTTCAGTGCTTCCTGTTTTCATGTTAACATTCTGTGCTGCTTGCACAGGCACACTTAAATCTCTCTGGACATTAACATTTAAAAGTTTCAAGTTTTTTAAAAGATTCTGATTTTCCATTCCTACTACCAATGTGCACAAGTGCTCATTTCTATATCAGAAATGTGCTGTTGATCACATTGGATTGGACTTCTCCACTGGCTTTCAGCCTAAAAAATAGGTAATTCAAATATTCAATGGATAATTCAGTTATTCAAATAAAGGTCCTCTGTTCATGAAATATCTTTTTCTGGAATTGGATTGTCTCAGTAGCTGATCCAACACAGCAAAGATTCACCCAGTAACTCATGTTGCTAACAAGCAACAATGATCTGCCATTAGTCTTGTGAGATAATTGGAGAATGGCCAAATAATTAATTTTTAGGGTCTGAGATGTAAAATAAACTACAAATGCAGACAAGAACAAACTATTCAAGTCCTCTTTAGCTAACCACCAGCTGTGATATGCCAAGTACTATTTTTTAAATAAATTTTTTTAACTCTTCAGATGATCCCAAAAGTGACTCACTTGGGTACAGGTGGTATTCTGTTGGAGTTTTGGACTATGACAAGGAAAAGAAGCTCTATCTGGTACAAAAAGCAAATAGTTATGGTTTAATTCGAGATGAAAAGAATCAAACAGTTATAAATGGTGGCATTACTGAAACAGGTACGTGCTTTCTAAATATACAATCTATGATGTCTTGACATACACATTTATCATGCATAATGTTTTCACACTGTACTCATCTACTCCAGTTAAAAGCTGAATCTGCCTGTCTGAAAAACTCAAAATTTTCTCAAAATAACATCTATAATTTAAATAACAAGAAATATCTATCCTGTACTGTGTAAATAAGTAACAAGTGTAACAAGACATTTGAATCAGATTTCATGTTTAACCCACTGGTGCCCAAATCCTTTAAATCTGCTCTGTACTCTTTCTTGTATGGTCACCTCCTTCTGAATGCACATCTGTAAGGAAAGCATGGCAACTGATAGTTCCTTTCACAGCAAATGTTGTATGATGTACTATTTTATTGCAATTAGAGGTTTAAAAAGTTTTAATTTATTCTAATTTAATGAGAGGTAACAAAAAATATCATCTGGCTGCAATAATGATCTTTTATCAATTTTCAAGCAGCTAACAAACCACTTTGTACGTTCAAATTTCTCACATTTCAGTAACACAGAGATGATGCAGGCATTGGGAGAAAAGAACACATTTCATCCTACACCAGGCTATGTGAAACATTCCATGACATAGAGTCATATAGTATGGAAACAGATTCTTCCATCCAACTCGTCCATGCTGACCAGTCAACCCAATCTGACCAAGTCCATTTGCCAGCATTTGGCCCATTTCCCTCCACATCATTCCTATTCGTATACCCATCCAGATACCTTTTAAATATTGTAATTGTATACACCTCCACCTCTTCCTCTGTAAGCTGGAATTCATGCGCCACCCTTGGCGTGAAAAAATTGCCCCTCAGATCCTTGTTAAATTTTTCCCCCGTCACCTTAAACCTATGCCCTTTTGGTTTGGACTCCCCCATCCTCGGAAAAATATCTTGGCTGTTCCCTATCCATGCCCTTCATGATTTTATAAACCTCAATAAGGTCACTCCTTAGTCTTGATGCTGCAGGGAATAAAGCCCCAGCTTATTCAGGCTCTCCCTATAACTCAAATCCTCCAATCCTAGCAAAACTCTTGCAAATCTCTTGTTCTCTCAAACCTTCTCATGTTTAACAACATCCTTCCTATAGAAAGACGATCAGAATTGTCCATGGTACTTAAAAGTGGCCTCACCAATGTCCTGTACATCTGCAACAAGACGTCCCAACTCCTATACTCAATGTTTTGACCAATAAAGGCAATAGTACCAAATGCCTCCTTCACCACCCTGTCTACCTGCAATTACATTTTCAAGATACTAAGCAACCACACCCTAGGTCTCTTTGTTTGGCAACACACTCCAGGACCCTACCATTAAGTCATGCACTAGTTTGCCTTACCAAAATGCAACATCACACATTTATCTACATTAAACTCTATCTGCCACACCTTGGCCCGTTGGCCCATCTGATCAAGGTCCCATTTACTTTGAGATAATCTTCTTCACTGTCCACCACACCACCCATTGTGGTGTCATTTGCAAACTTACTAACCATAACTCCTATATTCACCTGCAAATCCTTTATATAATTGATAAAAAGCAGTGGACCCAGCATCAATCCTTGTGGCACACTGTTGGTCACAGGCCTCCACATCATGCGTTGTCTCCTAACTTCAAGCCAATTTGTATCCAATTGAGTGGATCCCTCTGGATTCCATAACCAGTCTACCATGCAGAACCTTGTCGAATGTTAGCTGAAGTCAATATAGATAACTTATACTGCTTTGCCTTCATCAAACTTCTTTGTCACTTCTTCAAATCATTCAGTCAGA
This sequence comes from Hemiscyllium ocellatum, assembly GCF_020745735.1. Classification (NCBI taxonomy): domain Eukaryota; kingdom Metazoa; phylum Chordata; class Chondrichthyes; order Orectolobiformes; family Hemiscylliidae; genus Hemiscyllium; species Hemiscyllium ocellatum. Next base: position 66,938,685 of record NC_083414.1, read on the forward strand.
TTGGTGAGACATGATTTCCCATGCCCAAAGCCATGCTGACTAGGACCTGTTAGGGATAAAGGAACGTGAGTAAACAATTTGACCCTTTCAGTCTGTTCCATTATTCAGTTAGATCGTGGCTGATCTGTGTTGCAACACCTTTTACTTGTCTTGATTCCATATCTCTTAATGGAAGAAAGCATTTATATGACACCTTTCACAACAATTCAAAGAGCCTTACAGTCAAATAAAAACTTTTGAAGGGTTGTCACTTTGAGGTAAGAGAATATAGCCAATTTGTGAACAGCAAGGACCTATAAAAAGCGAAGTCATTCAATTGAATGAGTCCATAAAAGGGTGCATGACTGAGAGATCCACTCAGTTGTTAATGCACAAGTGTGATCAGGTATGTAGATTTACACAACGTGTTTGTTTCGCTAGTAAAGGGGTTATGACTCTTTGAATATGTGGGGCAATAAAGTGGGGTGATAGGGTGATGCTATTGGAGTTATTCGGTTAGCTTTGTTCTGTAGTTGACTGCAAGCAAGGAAATAATTGTACATACAATTATGGTACATGGAGGTAGGGTCAAGGAGAAGCATTGATTATATTACCAGAAGAAGAAACCCAGAATGTCAGAATCAGCGCCACAAGAGATTGTGCATTAGCATCTATGACTGTACAGCACTTCTTCAGTATTGTAGTCAGCCTTTTGTGGTCAAACCTCTGGATTAGGAATGGAAAATATTATATTTTCATTTAACAGGTAAAGAGGATTGCCACATACAGACTCATGGCTAATGTGGTCTGGGAAATTAAGTGTACTGTCTACAATTTGTGGGAATTATGTAGAGCCTTATGAAAATGCCTTAAATATTGATAACTGTGATTGATTTCTGTTCAGGTGAGAGATTGGAGTTGCCCAATCAGTTCTGGATACCAAGGGTTCGTTTGATGTTCATCGCAGAGGATCCTGTTATTTTTTCAAAACGAGTGGCGCAAGCTCACTTCCTACGTCAGAAGACAGAAGCACTGCTGCTGTACAATCTTTATATTGACTGCATGCCAGTTGATAGGCTTAGGTTTCTGGATGAAGAAAGCTTTATAAGAATGAAGAAATGGGCCTTTACTACTCCTGGATTCCGAGATAAATCTGCGTATGTTTTTCATTTTAGCAGCTTATATCCATGATGAACTGCTTTGAGACAACCCTAATTCAGTCCACTTTGGATTCTCAAAATTTAAATAGGGAAACAAACTTTCATCCTATTTGGGTTTGCATTTGATTCCAGGTGCTAAGTATTCAGCTGGGAGAGGTGATATTTCTTTTGTTTCCAGTTTCTAATTCTAGATTAATTATTATTGAAGAATAATAATATTATTTAAATAAAAGCCACTCAAAGACAGCCACTCTAAAATACTTCACAAAATAAATCATATATTATTCTATAGTCAACTGATTAGCCTGAACATTCTCTTAATGCCTATCTTTCATGTTACTTAGAATTGCTTTGTTCTACTTTAATTAGTGCTACCTCACACGCTGCAGCATGATTGGTGTAAGGTTGATAACTGTGAGTAGAGATCATTTGAAGATTGCCTTGCAGGATGACGTCAAGCAGCTCTTGCTTTCTAACACCCAAAAGACCAATTTTGGCCTGTATATGGAAAGCACAGTAAGATGGTTGTGTGGGCCAGGCAGAAGGAAGGTGTGTTAGTAAGGAAGCATTTTAGAGGCAGTGACCACACTTATTTAGATTTATGATAGTTATGGAAAAGGATAAAGATGGGCCAGGAATAAATGTTCAAACTGGGGAAAAGCTAACCTTATTAAGATAAGCAATGATTTGGTCCCAATAGACTGGGAACAGCTGCTTGCAGATAATACTGTCAGATCAGTGAGAGGCTAGCAAGGAGGAACAAGAGAAAATAAATATGCACTTGTAAAGTTAAAGGCTGGAACCAAGACTGAGAATCCTGGATGTCAGACGACATAAAGGACTGGATTAAGATAAATAAAAGGAACTTATGGCAGATATCAAGTGCTGAGTCCCTAGTGGAGTATAAAAACTGCAGATGAAATTTTAAAAAGGGAAATAGGAAGGCTAAACAAAAAAGGCTAAGAAAAAATTGGCAGGTGCAATAAGAAAAGCCCGAAGTTTTAAAAAAAAATACAAACAGTTGAGCCCATTAGGGAACGTAAAGGTAACTGTGGACCCAGAAGACATGGCCATTGTCCATGATGAAAACTTTGCATCAGTCTTCACAAAGGAAAAGATTGCAGGTGTAGACACACTGTGGAGGACTGTGAATTTTTGTAGAAATAACATAGAGAAAAAGAAGATGACAGCAGGTTTAGCAGCCTTAGAAGTGGATAAATCAATAGGCCTGGATGAGTGTACCCCAGCCTGTTGAGGGAGGTTTTGTAGGAGAAATAAGGGCCCTTAATAGTAATGTTTAGGTTCTCCCTGGCCACAGGTTAGGGGAGAGTGAGAGGGTACTGAAGGTCTGCCAACATTGTTCTGTTATTAAAGAAGAGTGGAAAAGATAGACTTGGAAACTATAAGCCACTCAATCTAACCTTGGTGGTAGGGAGTTTTTGAGAGACTAAATAGATCTGCATTTGGAGGCACATGGATTAATCAGATACTTAGCATGGATTCAATGAGGAAAAGTCATGTTTGACAGATATGATCCAATTTTCTTTGAGGAAATAACCAGACATGTTAATGAGGGCAACGCATTTCACGTGGTCTTCATTGATAGGCTCTTAATAGGTTCTCTCTTGGCAAACTGGCCAAGAAAGTAAGATGCCATGTAATCCAAGGAACAGATGATGGTAAAGGGATGTTTCTCTTATTGGAAGTCTGTTACCATTGGGGTTCCACGGGACTCAATGCTGGGTCTTTGCTGTTTTGGCATATATTAATGATTAAGACTCAAATTTAATGGGTATGATCCAGACATTTGTGGATGATACAAAATTGGTAAATTAGCTTATAGGAAGGAGGACAGCTATAAATTGCAGGAGGATGTTAATGGACTGGTCAGCTAGTCAAGAACACTAACAAATGAAATTCATCCCACAAATGTGAGGGGTTATGCATTTGGGAAGGGCTAACAAGACAAGGGATTATGTTATAAATGGTAGAACTCCAGAAAGTACTCACGATCAGTATGACCATGGTATGCAAAACACACTGCCTGAAAGAGTGGTTGTGTCAGAAACTCTTAAAACACTTAAAGTAGTATTTACATAACCATATGCATTGCCATAGCCTCCAGGGCTGTGGGGCAAGAGCTGGAAAATGGGATTAGTGCATTCACATCTTTGTTGATTGGTGTGGATATGATGTACCAAATAGCTTTTTTCTATGCTGAACACAGCAATAAGTCTTAGCTTTGGGCTGCACCAACTTAGCAGTAATCTGGGTTGACATGCAGATTTGCAGGCTGGAGTGATAGTGCTGAAAAGATAAATCCTGATGAAGCCATTCCTGATGAAGGACTCTTGCCTGAAATGTCGATTCTCCTGCTTCTTGATGCTGTCTGACCTGCTGTGCTTTTCTAGCAACCCACTCTCGACTTTGAAAAGATAAATACCTATCAACCTTTTCCTCTATGTCACACCATTAAAGCCCTTATTTCTGATATGTCTGCAGCAGAACTTACATGCAGCCTTGTGGAGATGAAGTTCTATCTTTACATCAAAGGTGTTTTTCATTGTGTTGTGTTGCACTATTCTAAATAAGATATATTCAGAACAGATCAAATAATTGAATCTTAAAGGGCTTCCTTGAGGAACTTGGCATCCATGAGGCACTGTGGGCCATCAATATCAACAGAATTTTACTCCAACATAATCTGCAACCTCATAGCTTAGCATTTCTCTTACTTTTTATTACCATTAGCCAGTGGACTAATGCTGGTTTAGTGAGAATTGTACACTCCAGGCCCAATTTTCTGACAATTCCAAGTTAGAAATTTCTCTCAGAGGACACCCTTCAAACTCAGGAAGAAAAAGATTCCAAAAATTCTTAAATTGGTGTGAAGGATTGATTAGTCTCTGCCCAAAGAAAAGAAGTCAGCTGAGATTATCATTCTCTCAATAAACTGCTGAAGAAATTAAAACCAGATTATAACTACCTAGTTATTATTAGGGTCTAGTTTATTCCTCAGTAATGTATGGAATCAGGTTCTCAAATTAGCAACATGAAGAATATGCAAGAAAGCATAACCTCTAAAAATACCAAAGTTTGATAAAGAACCAAACATGCAATTCAGAATTGGATGGCAACAGTCAAATGAACATTACATACGTTGTAGGAAAATGAAACATGATACAAGTTTATCTCTAATAGAGAATCCAGTTTCAATTATTAACTGTTACAGTAAAACTGTTAAGTAGGATATATGTGAAATATTAAAGAAACATTACCATATTTCATAACCAAATGAGAGACACCTCAGCAAGTTACTCAAATCTATCTATCGGATGTGTGCTTTCTAATTATGGCGTGATTTGGACTGCACAGTTAATTTCTTATATATGGGGTGGTTTCTTAATTCTAATTAGGTCTCTCATATTCCAAATGTTGTTTTGATCATTACTAACTCCTATTAAGTATAACCCTTTCTTATTCTAAGAAGCTTTATCTAAATGGTTAAATTCCATATAAGACCTGATAGTTATTGATTTTAGGGAAGCCTTATTTGCTAGAACTCACAATGGTTAATTTCCATACGGTAGGAGTCTGTGTTCTAAGATTATAAATAGGTTTAGGTTATAAAACAAATCCTAATGAGCATAATCTGCTGATCAATTGCTACAGAGCTGGCTTTCTGATATTAGAAAGTTGTGGTTATATGCTGTTTCTGTGGTATGTGTGGTTTCCTCCATGTTCCTCAATTTACTGGATTTCTCCTGAATTTTTAATTGGATTCATTATTGACAACATGATGACTTCTAGCTTTGCATTCTACAACTGGAAACATATTCTCTACTTGTATCGTATCAAAACACTTCCTAATTTTCAAGGAACTCTATAGTAACCTCTACATTTCTTTTATGTAAAAAAAGAACCTTGGCCTTTTCAGTCGGTCCCAATTGTTACTTATTCAGATGAATAACTATTCAATTATTTTCCAGCATCTGACATAATTTCTTAAAGACAAAACATCATTTAATGATCCTCAATATTACAGTGGAGTTACAACAGATTATATTCTAACATATGGAGTAGGACTTGAGTTAATTATCATGCTATCTCAGAGCTAAGAGTGCTATAGAGTGAACGAAGTTAATGCTCATATAATAATCACTGTATTATTGAGAACAGATGATGATATAAAGTGACACACAAATTATTTTGCCTGTTTCGTTTCAGTTAGAGGGGCTTTCCTTTTATTCCCCAAAAGGAGGTCATACTTCATTATATGTATTTATTCCTATCATGAATGGATCATTGAAAGGCCATAAGTTACTGCCCATTCCTACTTGGTCTACTTGATGATGTTGAGCTGCTGGCAGTGAGTTTTTTTAGGTCACTTCAGTGTATAATTTAAAATCAGTCATGTTGGCGTGGAACTTTACACTCAATTTGTTGCCCTGAAGTACATTAATGTGCCAGTAAACTTATAATAATCTGACTGCTTTATTGTTACTTGACCACTAGTAACTTCTTTATTCAAGTTTTGTTATGAGGAAATTAATTCAAATTCTCAAACTTCCATAGTTGGATATGAACTCTCATTCGCTGGATTGTTAGTTCAGATCTTTGGATTATTGTATTGATATAGTGACAGGCAATGTAGGGCAAAAGTATAATAAATACGGTGCGTTAAAATGGGAAATAAAAATTTTTGTTTGATATATTTGATTTCCTATCTTTTGTAGGTTACCAAACTATTTTAAAAAGATAGAACAGGAGGTTCGTCTCGAGTATGATCGCACCATGAATAAAATTACTTTTGATCACATGGTGATGTCTGACCCCAAAGTATTTTCTTATGTGACTCTTCCAGATAAAAAGGAAGAAAAGGTACCAAGCAAAGGTAAGCTGGATACCTTCACTGCTTGCCACATTATGAAACTTAAATTTATTGTAGTTTTTAACTCATAGAGTCACATATGAACAGAAAATGGCCCATTGAATTCATGACAGATGCAGAGCAATTTAGTGAGTCGCACACCAACTCAATCCAAAGTCCTCTAAGTTTATTCTAATTAAGTGCCCATCTAATTGCTTTTGAAATCTCTGATTGTGGCTTCTTCTAAAATCCTCATGGATAATGGGTTCCAGGTCATTAGCATTCACTGAGTAAAAAATGATTTTTCCAGACATTCCTTGTGTATCTCTTATTCAAATATAAATGTCTCCCCTAATCCTTGTGCCATCAGCTTGTTGAAAGAGTTTTCCATTGTCTACTGTAGTGATTAGAACGAGGTAGGCCAGATAGATCTAATTGAGTGTGAGTTCCCTGATTGGGGCTGTTAATCTGGGTTGATCAAGGTGTCCCGGCTGACCAATATAAACAAGAGTCTCAGAGGCTCTCTGGAGTAGCTTTGAGCTGGCTGGTCAGAGTCCATGTGTTGGCAATGCGTAACTAAAGGGTGACTTGGTGACGGGATACCAGCCTCTGTGGAATTTCTTTCAGCTACTTTATTTAAGCCTGTCAGGATCTTTCACATCTCTGTCAAAAATCTTTTTTGATCCAAAGTAAACAGGCCTTTGGACAATTATGGTCTCTGCCACTCTTTACTCACAGCAGATGGAAATACATGCTAGGGGCTCATGTAATACCATTATGGTTTCCCTGTGACCAACAGAGGCATCTTCCCAACTTCATTCACTCCTTTAACCTCTCTGACTATAACCTTCTCACATCCAGCACCCCTCAGAGAGGCCTTTCAATTTGGCCCTAGTGTCCTGACTTCCTTTCTTCAAGACTCCTTGCAACCCAACAGTGATCAACACTTGAACCTGGCACTGCTAGGCTTATAGAACTGCCAGCTGTCTGATTAACTAACAACTCTAAAGTGGAACCGTTAGAGTAGTAATTGTAATGAAGTCAGCTAGGTGGACCTCAAAGAATAAGAGATCCTTGATTGGAGCTGTTAATCTAGGCTAATCAGGGAGCCTTGGCTGACAAATATAACCAGGAGTGTCAGAGGTTCTGTTCAATCTGAGAGCTGGCTCTGAGGGGCTGGATAAATGTGGACTCTCCAAGTGTACATAAAGTGTGCCTTGGTAATGGGGTACCGGCCTCTGTGGGCATATTTCAGCCTTTCTTCCGAGATAGATCAAAAAAATGAGAATTGCTCCCAATTAACACAAGGAGCCTGCAGTATTGTGGGTGTGTTCCCCGCTTATACTTTATCACCAGGAGTTCTAGATCATTGCCCCGATAAAATTGAGCTGCATGTAACTTTAAAAAAACCTCCCTGAAACACTTCTGATAATTTTCCTCTGTACCCCCTCAAGGACTTTCACATTTTTGCTGAAGTGTGGTGATCAGAACTGAACGTAATACTCTAGTTGTGACCTAATCAGAGCTTTGTAGAGATTCAGCATAACATCGTTGCCAGGGTTCAAAAGTAACTTTTCAGGGTTGTATTTAAGATTTTCTCATGGAATAGTTTTAGTTTGTTGGAGGCTACATTTTGGTTTTCAAGGCTTGTTTTTGGTTTTCTCATGAATTCCTTTATGAGGTGATGCATTCATGTAGTATCATTATATTCTCTGTGTGGATTACTATTTAAGGGTTTCCTTACTTAGATAAATCCACCAAAGACAATATGTGCATTATGGAATCTGCTAAAACTCTCATTAAATCCTTTGTTGTTTATAGATTTGACTGTTGTAATGCACAAACTGGCAGATCGCCCTTATTCTATCCACTTTATTCTTGAGGTTTCACATTGCTTCACATTCCTTAATGTGTAACAGGTTATTGTAAAGAATAAGTCGTGTAATAGATAGCAGGCTAGGATAATGTGGCATATTGTCAGGAGTGTACTGCAATGACCCCTCAATCCAGTTCTAGTTTCAGAATATCACCTTCAGTAGACCTGGAAACTTCCAGAGTATTTGGCAGGTTTCTAAGATATGGTAGCAATGATCACAGATGTTATGGTATGATATGTGTTATGATATGGTGCACCACTCAATGTGATGGATGTACAGTTGAAAGTGTCCTACATCTGGGGGAGTCCAACTTTGCTACCAAAGCTTACTACCTGGACTGCAGCACTGCTCTATCACTGGGAAATGAGATGAACTGCCACAAGTTGCATCAGTAGCATCCTTAGTACATTTGTGGGTGGTTGATTTGAGAGATCCCATATAAAATCCCAAATGCTCCTTGGAAGTAATCAGTTACAGAAAAATGCAATGCAGCTGTCACATTGATGGTCACCAGGATAAGATGGCTACCTACACCTTCATGTTGCAGGTCCCACTCCAGCAGTTGGTATATTTCTGTTACATTATCCACTCACGTTTGTTTATCAACACTGCACCTCATTCATCTGGAGAATGACATCGAGGAGGAACAACTCTGGGCCTCCTGTATAGCCAGAGGAGATCTTCAGCTGCTACTTCATGTAGAGACTCTGGCAGCCGCTGGAGGTTGCTGCTGGTGTTGGACTTTCTATTCCTACTCAATTTCTCTGCACCTTCATTGCATTGCATCAACAGTGGTGATGACTCCTGTTGTTCATTGGCTAAACTTCCAATGAACCTGTGTTGGGAATAAAAGAAATAGAATAGGTCTTTAGTAATGTCAGCAGTGAGTAGTCAACATAGAAATGATACTTTAGCATAGTTCCCCATTCAATGGGACATGGAGGAGTCTGACAAGGAGGGCCTTAGAATGCATCAACATAAGCCTTTGACATTAGGACTTCATTCCAATGAATGCAGCACAAACCATGCCATGCATACAATGTGGGTATTTGTAAGTGCTGTTGATTATTGATACCATATTTTTCCATCCCTACTTTACCCAAGAAAGGCATCATTGCTTATAAGAGCATGTTGGCAAATACTTATACTTCAAGGTGAGAGAAATTCAATTCCATGTCCTTGTATAGCCTATGAAACCTTAAATTATCTTTATGTAGTGTAGCCAACAGGTGTGACATTTAAAGTAACCTGTGATTACTTGTGTTCCACAGAGATGACTATCTTCAGCCCACAGTGACCAATGATATGGTCAAGATTATTTGTGGGATTTTGGAAGTGGAGGAGAGAGTGGATGTTGGTGGTGATGGAGGTGGTATTAGTCTGTGTGGTCAGGATCTGGGTGTATAAGTGGTCTGGAAGAGATTGGAAGAGATGTAGACTGTTAGACTGCAGTGGTTCTAGAAAGCTGCTCACTACCCCCTTCTCAAGGGCAACTAGGGATGGGCAACAAATGCTAGCCAGCCAGTGATGTCCACATCATGTGAGTGAATAAAAGAAAACATTTGTTGATCTGTTCATATTTGTAGTCTATTCTGAATAAGTAATTGTACTAATGTCATGGTTGTTGTAGGTCAGTCATTTCAGCTCCAAGACATCTCTGCAGGAGTTTCTCAGGGTAGTGTCCTAGGCCCAACTATCTTCAGCTGCTTCATCAATGACCTTCCCTCCATATAAGGTCACAAGTGGGGATGTTCGCCAATGATTGCACAATTTTCAGCACCATTTGTGACTCCTTAGACACTGAAGCTGTCTGTGTTCAAATTTAACAAGATCTGGACAATATCCAGGCAGGGGCTACCAAGTGGCAAGTAACATTTGTGCCACAGAAATGCCAGGCTATGACCATCATCAATAAGAGACAATCTAATCACTACTCCTTGACAGTCAATGGTGTTACCATTACTGATTCCCCCACTATCAGCATCCTGGGATGTGGAGGTGCCAGTGTTGGACTGGATTGTTTCATTGACCAGAAACTCAACTGGACTCACCATATAAATGCAGTGTCTACAAGAGCATGTCAGAGACTGGAAAAACTGTGGCAAGTAACTCACTTCCTGACTCCTGAAAGCCTGTCTACCATCTACAAAGTCAAGTCAGGAGTGTGATGGAATACTCCCCAATTGCCAGGATGAGTGCAGTCCCAACAACTCGAGAAGCTTGACACCATCCAAGCCAAAGCAACCTGCTTGATTGGCACTACATGCACAAGAATTCACTCCCTTCACCACCAGACTTCTGTTGCAGCAGTATGTACTATCTACAAGATGCATGCAGAAATTCACCAAAGACCCTCAGGTAGCACTTTCCAAACCCACGACCACTTCCATCTAGAAGGACAAGTAGCAGATGTATGGGAACACCATCACTTCAAGTTTCCCTTCAAGTCACTCACTGTCCTGACATGGAAATATATCACCATTCCTTTACTGTCATTGGGCCAAAATCCTGAATTCCCTCTCTAATGGCATTATGGGTCAACACATAGCAGGTAGACTGCAGCGGTTCAAAAAAGCAGCTCACCATCACCTTCTCAAGGGTAACTAGGGACGGGCAATAAATGCTGGACAGCCAGCGATGCCCACATCTCACAAAATGAATAAATAAGAAAAACTAATAACAAAACTTGCACTTTCAGTCGTTTGTTTTGAAAATAAAATCAACGTTGTTCTGTCTCCTAGGACGAATACAGCTTCCAGATTATCCATTTGCTCAAAACAGAAAGGCATTTTCCTTTAACACTCTGTTGACCAAACCGGAAGTAATCGTAGCCCTGTGCAAAGTACGTGCCGAATGCAACAAAGTGGCCGCCATGTCCCTGTTCTTTGTGACCCTGATAAAAGGTGTTCGACTGGAAGAATTTGAACAGATGCAGTCCCAGGCTCATGCACAGGTATAAATATACTCAGTGCCTTTTTCCTTTAATTATTTGTCTTACTGCATATTGAAATTCAGACAAAAATAGATACTTTTGTGGGGGAATGTCAGGGAAATGAATATTAATCTAATTTCTCAAAGAATGTATCAGCTTCATTGGCTAGAAGAATGAAAGTCTCAGTAATCATTAGTTCTGGAAATTGTTTCAGGCAGCCATATTATTTGGATTCTACTTGTAACTGAGAAACCAATATTGCATGCTTTGCTGTCTTCTGATTACTTTAGGCTGCTTTAGAAGCCTTACAGACCTTTAGACAAATGATTGCCTAGGGTTTTTCGGAACCTTTTGTTTCATTGTCAGTTGTATTGCTTCATTAAAATATTTTAATTTCACAGGATCATTGCCTTTTGAGATTTTTGGTTTCAGCACTCCATCACAAAATCATGTTGCTTTGCAATGGTTAACAGCTTCATTTCACTGGAGTATAAACTGTAAGAATTACAATTAATATCACATTGGAAAAGGTTTTTATTTAAAATTAATAAGGCAAAGTGGACAAAATTAAAAATAATTATTCTACTGTAAGTACTTTTTTTGTAAAATTGTATATTGAGATTAGACAAAGCTGTTTTAAAACAGTGTTTTAATGGATTATTGCATGTTTTGAAAAGTACGTAACCTGACACTTAAGGCAAGCATTTTGTAAATGACTGTTTGAACAAAAGTAATTGAAGTTTGGGTCGCAAATGAATTGAAACCTTGGGGTTCTATGCAGAGAAACCTCGAATACCCAAAGAACATGGGCGGGGAGTATTTTGTTCAGTTAATTGAATTCCAGATAATTGAATGCTGGATAACATAGTTTTGCGAAGCAACGGGACCTTGTGATCTTGCCAGATAATCCGATATTCAGATAATTGAATGCCAGATAATCAAGGTTCCTCTGTGAACAAATGCAGCTGGGTAACAAGAAAAGGTTGATTGGTCCATGGACTAGAGATCAGATATTGATGACAAGAACCTTTTGTCTGCTAACAACGATATGATTAGTTCTCAGGTAACTAAATAGTTTGGGGCTGGGAACAAGATAGAGTGTTTTGATCTCCACCAGCACCAGATGCTGTATCTCTGTCCTCTGCAGTCAAACCCATTTTAAACATGAAGAAAACCAATTCATATTCACTGAGCAGTTATTGGAACCTATGATATTTAACTGATAAGCCAGAGACCTTTTATAAATAAATAAGCCACCTTGCGTTTCTTGCAATCAAATGCAAGAATTTGAAGAAAGATGACAATAAAGCAATGTTCTGACCAGCATAAAACTTATCTCAGCAACTACAGAGCTGTCTTTCAGCTTACCTTCACCCATAACCTATTTAACCTTATCTTTCATCTATGTGTTTGTGTGTGTCTGTGTATATGTAAGGGGGAGTTTATAAGGGGATTGGAGTTTTAATAAATAGTGGTATATGCTGATGGTTAATAGCTGTTTGCCTGTAGTTAGAATACAATTATTGTAATAAATAGTAATTCTTATTAAGTACAGAAACTCCTGGTCCATGCTGTCTAACAACATGTGTCTAAAAATCAGGTAAATTGGGGAATTTTGTGTACTTGTTTTGAAAACTTTAACTTTTGCAACAACTCCTGGCTTGCCACCCCAGAGAGTTGTGACACTATAAATACATCAATAGTGTAAGAACAACCAGAAATGAAATAAGTCACCATGGGATGATCAAAATAAACTTTGAGGTTATAACAGCAAAACAATAGAAATATTGTGTAGAATCTTATAGCTATCTGAATAACGTGGGCTATAGTGAGTTTTGTGACAGGATTAGAGAAGTCCGGTGAGGCCCACTTTTATGTTGGGAGCAACTCCCTCTATCATTTATTCTTTTCACAAGTGGTGAGGTGAGTCTCTTGTGAGGTATCAATGAATGGCCAATTAAGGGGGATTATTGCTTTTTAATAACCTGTTGATGGCCCAACTCAGCTCTACAATATTCCGCTTTCTATCTTACCAAACTCACCAAACAAGCTAGATGTCAAGAAAACCCAACATAGAAACCAGAGTAGTTACCTGACAAATTTAGCTCACCACTTGCTCCAAATAACCTCCATATTGTAAACCAGGCATCTCGGGGCATGCTACATGGTCACTGGCCATACCACATGTACTTGGACATTGGTATCTGACATATGCCAATCTCTAAGAACCCATGTGGTACATCTCCAATCCACTTACATGGCACTTCTGTACTTCAGTGAAGCATCTCAGATAGCACCACCACTTATCATTGTAATACTGCTGCAATGATGCTGTGCACTTATGGACTGAAGTAGGCTTCATCTCCAGGCTCTTTACTTGTTGTCATAACTTCACTCACTTTGACCCCATCTTGATACTGATAGTATCCCTGCCTTGTACTGACTTACATTTTTATGCTTTGCTGCCTCAGCCGGAGATACCAGATTCATATTATTTGTTTTGCCTTGACATTTGCACCAGGCACACATGAACAAAACTTGTCAGCAGGCCTCAGTCAAGTCAAGAAAAGCTTTTACTCAGGGGCTGCAGCACATTAAGTTAGGGACAGTCTAACACTGGTTTGATACCAGTCCAGGGGCTTGGAATTAGTCAGTCAGGATGATGTCCACATAAAGAGTGGTGAGATGTATGACGGGCAGCCCACCACCCATCTAGAGTCTTTCTGCTCTAATGGGGACCACTGTTCTCCTGGAATAATAGAGAAGTGGATATTAAGGGAAATGAAAATGGGTGGCACAGCTGTTACTTCTGTTGTAGGTGTGAAGGTGTCCCAAGTGAATGATTAAGTGTGAGTGAGGGCATGCAGACTTAGTGCTGTCAGAGGTTTGGATGGCTGGCCGCAAGTGAGGGAAGATGTTGCAGACATCAGTGTCAGTGTAGAGTTTTGGTGAAAGGTAGATACAGTAGGAGTGACAGAGTGTTCTAACGGAGAGAAGATGCTGGTATTTATGCTGGCAGAGAGGGGAAGCTCAGTACTGCAGAGACAGACTGCTTTTTTGTGTGTGTGTGCAGGTGTAGGACACAGTGAAGAACAACAAGTGCATAAATCTTTATTTATATTCCACCACCAGGAAAAAAGGAAACACCAGAGTGGCCAGTGACGAGCAGTGCCCTTCTCAACTAAGGGCAGTGCTGTATGATCAAAAAAAAGTAAAGGGGAGGGCAGGGATTAAATCAAAATAGAGTTGGAGGGGGAAATGAAACACTCCACTCCCTGTGGTGCCCACCTTTCCCTGAACAGCTCAAGGATGTTAGTGGACACCAGGTGCTCCTTCTCCAGGGATACCCAGGCTCGAACGTAATCACGGAAGAGGTGCAGGCAACTAGCTTGAATGACGTCCTCCATGGCCTGCTGCCTGGATCTGTTTATGGCCAGTTTGGCCAGGCCCAGGAGCAGACCCACACGGAGGTCCTCTGACCTACCCTCCCACCTCCTACCGGGTGCCCAAAGATCAGGAGCATGGGGCTGAAGTGCAACCAAAAACAGGGGGGAAGGTTTTTAGGAAAATCAAAAAGGGAGTGCAAAACCCACACCTAATATGTACATGGTCTACACACTCCAAAGCACCCCAGAACAAGCGGTTGGGCTGGGAGTCTGTGAACCACCACAGTCTGCAGTTGAGGCAGACTACTACGTGCAGCAGCCTCCACCCCATTTCCTCAAAGGAAAGGCGAGTAGACAGACAGCTTTAACCCAAATGTCAATCTTGCACCAGGCAGGCATGGTCTGATATCATGGTCTCTAGTAGCCATAAAGGGAAGAGCAACTTCTGCCTCTACACAAGCGCATCCAGCGAGACCTCCAGATTCCTGTCTGCATAGCAGAATCCCAGTAACCCATCGTCTCCCATGTCCACGGCAGATGTCAGGAACTGTGTTGGAGAGCTGGAAACTAACAATGCTTACCCAGATGTACAATGGGCTTTTAAAGATGGTGTGGTTGCAAAAGAAGATATTCAGCGAGTGGCATATTATTCTGTGAATGGCACGTGGTATAATGGGATGGAAATCAGATGTGTTGAATGTGATCAAGGTGGCGTAAGTAGTTGATAAGGTGAGTTTACTGAGATATGGAGAGAAAACCTTTGTGGCAGGAATCCCTCCAAAGAATTCTACTGAAATTGGAGTTTGCCAATAAGAAATGAGTCTCAGACAATTGAACAATTTATTTGCGTCAGTTTACAGAGAAGACTAACTAAGTAGGCATGACATTCCAGGAACAGAACAAAAAAGATATAAAAATATGTTAATTTAAGAGACAAGAGATCAATGATAAACCAGTAAAATTTAGACAGTCTAAAACTTTCCTTCATATGGATTGCATCATTCTTATTGGGAAATCCATATAAAATCCATCAACTGTACTATCCTTATCTACACAACTTAGTCAGCTCCTTGAAAACTTCATCAAATTTGTTAAGCATGACCTCCCACTGACAAAGCCACGCTGACTACCCCCCCAATCAAACTTTGCCTCTTGAAGGGGTAATTAATTCTCTCCTTCAGAATTTTCCCAGTAGCTTCCTGATCACTGATTTGAGATTTTCTTATCTACAATTCACTGGTTTATTTCTACCATCCTTCTTGAAAATTGGAATTACCTTAGCTGTCCTGTAGTCCTATGATACCTTCCCTGTTGTCAAAGAAGAACAGTGGCTCAGTGGTTAGCACTGCTGCCTCACAACACCAGGGTCCCAGGTTCAATTCCAGCTTTCGGTGACTGTCTATGTGGAGTTTGCACGTTCTCCTTGTGTCTATGTGGATGTGCTCCGGTTTCCTCCTACAGTCACAAAGATGTGCATGTCTGATGAATTGGTCATGCTAAATTGCCCATAATGTGAGGTGCATTAGTCAGAGGGGAAATGGGTCCAGGTGGGTTACTCTTTGGAAGGTCAGTGTGGACTAGTTGGGTTGAAGGGCCTGTTTCCACACTCTAGGGAATCTAATCTAATCTACTCCTGTAATTTCCTCCATTATCTCCCACAGCAGTCTGAGATCAACTCAATCAGCCCTGGGGATTTGTACACTTTTGAGCCCATCAAAACCTCCAATATCTCCTCATCCCCTTTGTCAATTTATAAGACCATAAGACCATAAGACATAGGAGTGGAAGTAAGGCCATTCGGCCCATCGAGTCCACTCCGCCATTCAATCATGGCTGATGGGCATTTCAACTCCACTTACCAGTGTTCTCCTCGTAGCCCTTAATTCCTCGAGACAACAAGAATCTATCAATCTCGGCCTTGTAGACATTTAGCGTCCCGGCCTCCACTGCACTCTGTGGCAATGAATTCCACAGGCCCACCACTCTATGGCTGAAGAAATGTCTCCGCATTTCTGTTCTGAGTTGACCCCCTCTAATTCTAAGGCTGTGTCCACGGGTCCTAGTCTCCTCACCTAACGGAAACAATTTCCTAGCGTCCACCCTTTCCAAGCCATGTATTATCTTGTACGTCTCTATTAAGTCTCCCCTCAATCTTCTAAACTCCAATGAATACAATCCCAGGATCCTCAGCCGTTCCTCATATGTTAGACCTGCCATTCCAGGGAGCATCCGCTGGACATGTTCCAGTGCCAGTATGTCCTTCCTGAGGTGTGGGGACCAAAACTGGACACAGTACTCCAAATGGGGCCTAACCAGAGCTTTATAAAGTCTCAATAGCACATCTCTGTTTTTATATTCCAACCCTCTTGAGATAAGAGACAACATTGCATTCGCTTTCTTAATCATGGACTCAACCTGCATTTGCTCAAATACTTCACAGTTCTCCTTCCTCAATTCATGGAACCATTATCAGTTATCAGAAAAACCCACCTGGTTCATGAATGTCCCTTAGGGAAGGAAACTGCCATCCTTACCTGGTATGGATGACATGTGACTCCAGACCCATAGCAATATGGTTGACTCTTAACTGCACTGTGAGATGGGCAGAAATGCTGGCCAATCCAGTGACGCACTCATCCTATGAATTAATAAAAATATCTAATGAACATCCTACCAATGTCCTCCAGCTCCACACACAGATTGCCTCCTTCGTCCCTAATGGGCTCAACTCCCTCCTTGTTATCCTTTTTCTCCCTGCATGGATGCTACCATTCCTGCTGAGTTTCTCCAGTATTTCTCTTCTTATATCACATTTCCTACATCTGCAATATTTTGCTTTTATTTGTTTGCATTTGTATGGTGCCTTACTCTTTCTCAGCCTGATCCAAAACACTTCACAGCCACTGTGTTGCTTTTATAAGCCTCGTTATTGCTTGTAGGTACAAACTATATCAGATCATTTGCACTTTGCAAGGGCATGTGAACAACACTGAGATGAACGAACGGTTAATATATTTTATGTCAGCTGATTAAAGGATAAATGTTGGCCAAACCATAGGAGAGTTGTTTGCTCTTCGAAAAAGCATTAGAGTCATCTTTGGCATCCACCTGAACATTGGGTGGATGTCTTCATCTAAATAGGGGCCTTCAATAATACAACATTGCCTAAGTAGAGAACTGCCAGCATAGGCCACGGCTACAAATTCTTCAATAGGATTTGAAAGCACAACCTTCTGTTTTAAAGACTGGTATCACTGAATTAAGTTTTATTATTTATTGTCTAATTCACTAATTTATTCCCCAATTGTAATCTGTAAAATTTAGTAACTAACATGGTAGAAATTGATTTAGGGAGATAGAAGGCTTGTTGACGTGATGCAATGAGAATAACCTCTCTCTCAATGTTGGCAAATCTAAAGAACTGATTGTTGACTTCAGAAAGAAAAGAGGAGAACACGCCTCCATCTACATTAACAGAACTGAAGTTGAGAGAGTGGAGAGTTTCACGTTCCTTGGAGTGACATTAACTGACAACCTATCCTGGAGTTCCCACATAGATGCAATGGACAGGAAGGCACAAGAATGCCTCTTCGTTGTCAGGCGGCCTAGGAAATTTGGTATGTCCATAAGGACCCTCACCAACTTCTACAGATGCATTATTAAAGCATACTTTCTGGGTGCATAACAGCCTGGAATGTTCTGCTTACGACCATAAGAAACTACAGAGGTGATGGACACAGCCCAGACCATCACAGAAGTCAACCTTGCATCAGTGGACTCTATTTACATGGCTTACTGTTGGAAAAAGGCGAACAACATCATCAAAGTCCCATCACAACCTGGTAATGATCTCCTTCAGCCTGTTCCGTCAG
Organism: Hemiscyllium ocellatum; assembly: GCF_020745735.1. Classification (NCBI taxonomy): domain Eukaryota; kingdom Metazoa; phylum Chordata; class Chondrichthyes; order Orectolobiformes; family Hemiscylliidae; genus Hemiscyllium; species Hemiscyllium ocellatum. The sequence goes on from NC_083414.1 coordinate 66,956,761, forward strand.
GCAAAAGATACAGAAGCCTGAAAATACGCATCAGAAGATTCAGAAACAGCTTCCTTCCGGCCATTATTGGACTGATGAATGAACTCTCTAGCCTCAAATAATGCTCATCTTGCTAACGTTGATCTCACCTAGCACCCACCCTGTACAATATAACCTGTCTACCTCTGTCTAAGTCTTTTTGATTTGTACATCCTTGCTTACTATGATCTCCCTGTGCTACTTGTAAACAAAACTTTTCACTGTACTTTGATACATGTGACGATAAATCAATCAAATAAAAAAAACCTTACAGAGAAAATAGCAGTACCATTTGGTTTTCATCACCAAGTTAGGGATCTCTAAAGTAGGATGATTAAGTTGTAATTATGCATGGTTTATGTACAGAGTATATGATGTGAAAGGTGGTTCTATAAGTTCTAGAAAGGTGAACATAACAATAGTTAGATTGAAGTGTTAATTAAAAAGTACCTGTTAAGTGATACTAACTCTGCTGTCTTTTTGGTGTTTCAGATACAGTTATTTCTGAGTGATAGCTGGATAAATACATTGAAGAAAGTTCTACGTACCAGCTTATGGGATGTTCGTAAAGGTTGGTTTAATTTACGGGAGTCTAACTGGGAGGTTTATCGCAAATCTAAGCTCCATATGCTGATGGAAATGATAAAGTACAACCTTCAGGATTCTCTCCGCTACCTTGTGCAAGACTCTCTTGTCAACTACACTCAAATGATCCTTGATGGCTGTCATAGTTCTCTCAACTGCTCTGATGATATGAAATGGGGAGAAGACCTTCTTAACAGCAACTTCAAGTAAGATTCATGAGCATTCTTCCAGCTGGTGCTCTACTTTCAGAACTAAATATTTCCGATGGGATACTTTGTTTTATTTCTGTAAGTAGCTGCAAATGTGTTGCTGGTCAAAGCACAGCAGGTTAGGCAGCATCTCAGGAATAGAGAATTCGACGTTTCGAGCATAAGCCCTTCATCAGGAATAAGAGAGAGAGAGCCAAGCAGGCTGAGATAAAAGGTAGGGAGGAGGGACTAGGGGGAGGGGCGATGGAGGTGGGATAGGTGGAAGGAGGTCAAGGTGAGGGTGATAGGCCGGAGTGGGGTGGGGGCGGAGAGGTCAGGAAGAGGATTGCAGGTTAGGAGGGCGGTGCTGAGTTGAGGGAACCGACTGAGACAAGGTGGGGGGAGGGTTCTCCAGAGAAGCTGGAGAAATCTGAATTCATACCTTGTGGTTGGAGGGTTCCCAGGCGGAAGATGAGGCGCTCCTCCTCCAGCCGTCGTGTAGTTGTGTTCTGCCGGTGGAGGAGTCCAAGGACCTGCATGTCCTCGGTGGAGTGGGAGGGGGAGTTAAAGTGTTGAGCCACGGGGTGATTGGGTTGGTTGGTTCGGGCGGCCCAGAGGTGTTCTCTGAAGCGTTCCGCAAGTAAGCGGCCTGTCTCACCAATATAGAGGAGGCCACATCGGGTGCAGCGGATGCAATAGATGATGTGTGTGGAGGTACAGGTGAACTTGTGGCGGATATGGAAGGATCCCTTGGGGCCTTGGAGGGAAGTGAGTGTGGAGGTGTGGGCGCAAGTTTTACATTTCCTGCGGTTGCAGGGGAAGGTGCTGGGGGTGGAGGTTGGGTTGGTGGGGGGTGTGGATCTGACAAGGGAGTCACGAAGGGAGTGGTCCTTGCGGAACGCTGATAGGGGAGGGGAGGGAAATATATCCTTGGTGGTGGGGTCCGTTTGGAGGTGGCGGAAATGGCGGCGGATAATACGTTGTATGCGCAGGTTGGTGGGGTGGTAGGTGAGAACACACATGGCACGAAAAATACCATTTAATTACAGAGAAGTTAAACGGTTGTGATGTTTTGAAGCAATGTTTTAAATGCCAATACATCTTTGGTACATCTTTGTTTTATTGCTTCTTGTGTAAACGTTGATTAATTTTACAAATATTTCTCTTCACCATTTTTTGATTATTTTGTCCTGAGAACCGACTGAGATAAATTGTTGAGCCAAAATTAATATATATTGTTGAAATGGTGCATTGACTAACATTTTAAAAGATGTTAGTACGATTAGATTCAGGAGATTCTACTAACTTAAACATGGCCAGAGGAGACTGGAATTGTCTTGTACTCATAATAATTAAGATGCAAGAAACAGATTTGAAAAAGGAACATGGTTTTATATAGAGAGCACTGATTGGCTAGAACATAATTGGCAAAGAGATGCAGCAAGAACAGTTAACTTTCAAACTAATTCCCAAACCAGGCAGGTAGATTCTGATTTTTCAGTATTGCCATGAGGATGCAGCAGAGTTTAGCTGGCTCCATGAACCCTTTCTTTTGAAAAGGATGCAATGTATGTATAAATTTCTTTTGCTTACATAAAACAGGATCCTGATATTTATATATGTAGCTTTTACTGCACATGATGCATTACACTTGATGATCTTAAATTGTAACTCTTAGTTTAGTCCAGATTATTTAGTAAATTATTTTCGACAGCAGAATCAGATTTAGTGATGGATGTACTTTTCTGAAGCTTTAAAGCATGATCTGGTTGAGCATAAGTGACATTCTGACTGCTGCGAATGGTCAATAGGACGTGTCGTTTGATCTGGTCCATCAGTCATTGGGATCTAAGGCTTAGATTTAGGACATCATACTGGCACTGAAACTCACATTACTCATATATAATACTCATACTCATGTATCATGCAAAGTACAAAGAACAGTACAGCTCAGCATCAAGATCTTCTGCCCACCAACCTCAACCTCCAATATTTAAGTGAAAATAAACTTAGTTTTTCCAATCTGTCCTCATAGCTAAAACCCTCCAAACCAGGCAATATCCTGCTGAACCTTTTCTGTATCCTCTCTAAAGCTTCCACATTCTTCTGGTTCTGTGGCGACCAATACTGTATTCCAGTGGCTTACTAAAGTTCTATATGGTTGCCACATGACTTGCCAATTTTTTTACTCAGTGCCCTAATGAAAGCAAGCATGCCTTATATGACCACCATATCCATTCACATTGCCACATTTGGGGAACTGTGGACCTGACTGTGTAAATCCCTAGGCAAAATGTCATTTTGGCTTGATGGCAACATTGTGTTAGTGGAGAACACCAGAAGAGATGCCTTTCCCTCCCAGGGTAATCTGAGATAGACCAGGCACCAGTCAGGATCAAAGGACATGAACCACATTTTTGAGTTTCCGTAATATACACCATGCTGATTTGATCAGGTTATCATTTACCCCACAGGATAATTTTGACATGCCTTATCTCAGCTTCAAGCTTATATGGTGAGCAGATGTCTAGGGTCCTATTTACAAGGTTGCTATTACAGTCAGGATGAGACTAAAATAATAAGATTTTTATACCTGAGGCATGTTTCATGAGACCCATGTGGAATAAACAAGGCTACATTGTTTAAAGAGATTAAAATCAGGCAACTGAGTCAGCATCAAGAACTCAGATCTCTGTTTATTTCACATGTACATGCTAATTTCACATATTGGCTCACTGCTAATTAGTCACCTTGGAAAGACAATGGAGCTATACACACTGAACTGCATTTCATCTGCTGCTTTTGAACAGCAGAGCAGAGAGAAGAACATGGATCCTGAAAGCTGGCTCACTCCCTCACTGCCCAATTCAACAAAGAACAACCAAGAACAAAGAGACGTTGTTATGGACCAGGCCAGACCTCTTCAAAGCATTTTAAGAAGGCAGCCAAGACCCTAACTTTTTAATTTTTTAGGCAGATGTAAAGTGGATATTCTGGGAGTGATGCAGCTGGTCAAACTACTCAGCTTTAAACAAAATAGAATTTTACGCAAACCTTTAAAACAGAATTTATTAAACGCTACTGATGAAACATGAACTGAAGAAAACAGAATTTAGAATAACTTATTTGATAACCCAACTGACTCTGTCACAACTTAACAAAGCTGTTCCAGTTCCCGCAACATCTCATAAACACTCCCCTTGGCAAAAGTTAAAATTAAAACACAAGTTCTTGCAGGAGAGATTTCAGAGAGAAAGTCCAAGCATGACCTCTGTTGAAGCATGGAACCACTTTTCAGTGTAGTTGCTTCTCAAGGTCGCCAGCACTTTTCTGACTGCCTGCTAAAACTAAACCAAACTAGAAAAAACCTGAACTGAGAGAACCGGATTGCTCCCCTTTCACTGTACAACTGTTTTAAAAAAAAACTTAAAGGCCTCGTCTGATTGTTCACTTAAGCAGTTTCTGTCAACTATTTTGGCACCACTGCCTTTACAGCTCCTCTTGAAAAAATACAAGCACAACATAACCTTGTTAAAGGGGCAACATCATCACAAAGGACCTTTCAATCATGCACTAATTAACTAAAAAAAAATCTTCTGCCCTTATTAGGTCTGTATCCCTGTATTCCCTCCCTACTCATGTAACCATCCAGATATCTGTTAAATACTGCCAACGTGCTTGCTTCCACCACCTCTTCTAGCAGTGTGTTCCATACTCCTACTACTCCCTGTGTGAAAAACTTCCCTGGCACATCTCCCTTAAACTTTCCTCCTCTCATTTTGAACCTACACCTCATTAAACTTGAAACGTCAACCTTGAGAAAAAAGCCTCTGACTTTCTGCCCTATCGATGCCTGTCGTAATTTTGTAGAGGTCTCCTCTCGGCCACTGTCTTTCCAGTGAAACCAATCCTAGTCTTTCTAATTTTTCCTCATAGTCCATACCCTTGAGATCAGGCAACATCATGGTGAAACTTGTCTGCATTCTCTCCACAGCTTCCTTATCCTTCTGGTAGTGTGGCCACCAAAACTGTACACAGTATTCCAAATGCAGCCTAACAAGGGTTTTATATGGCTGCAACATGGTTTGTCAACTCTTGTACTCCATGCCCCAGCTGATGAAGGCAAGATTGCCAAATGCCTTCTTATTAACCTTGGCCATCTGTGTTGCCACTTTTAGGGAACTGTAGACCTGCACTCCCTGATTCAGCTATATGTTAATGTTCCTAAGGGTTCTGCCTAATTTACACCTAAATATGATTCTCCAAAATGCATCACCTCACATTTGTCTGGATTAAACTCCATCTGCCATTTCTGGCCAAAGTCGCCAATCTATCTATGGAGGAATGTTGATTATCTGGTATTTGATTATGCAAATATCCAAATATTTGGCAAGATTGCAAGATCCCTACACTTGGCTAAACTATATTATCTGACATTCAATTGTCCAGAATTCGATTAACCGAATGAAATATTTCCCTGCCCATGCCCTTTGGATAATCAAGGTTCCTCTGTATATCCTGTTGTATCCTTTCGCAATAGACGGCACTATCAGCAACTCCAAAAATCTTTGTGACATCTGAAAACTTAATAGTTAAGCAAGTCACATTTTCCTCTGGATCATTTATACATACTACAGTCAACAGAGCCCTGTGAACACCACTAGTTACCAGTCTCCATTCTGGCAAACACCCTTCTACTGCTACCCTTTGTCTTCTATGACCAAGCCAGTGAATACCGATACAAAGTATTTTTTTAGATTAGATTAGACTTACAGTATGGAAACAGGCCCTTCGGCCCAACAAGTCCACACCGACCCACCGAAGCGCAACCCACCCATATCCCTACATTTATCCCTTACCTAACACTACGGGCAATTTAGCATGGCCAATTCACCTGACCCACACATCTTTGGACTGTGGGAGGAAACCGGAGCACCCGGAGGAAACCCACGCAGACATGGGGAGAACGTGCAAACTCCACACAGTCTATCGCCTGAGTCGGGAATTGAACCCTGGTCTCAGGCGCTGTGAGGCAGCAGTGCTAACCACTGTGCCACCGTGCCGTCCATTTGTTTAGGATCTAGATTAGATTCACTACAGTATGGAAACAGGCCCTTCAGCCCAACAAGTCCACACCAATCCTGCAAAGAGTAACCCACCCAGATCCATTCGCCAACGCGAAATTTACCCCTGACTAATGCACCTAACATTATGGGCAATTTAGCATAGCCAATTCACCTGACCTGCACATCTTCGGATTGTGGAAGGAAACTGGAGCACCCAGAAGAAATCCACGCAGACACAGGGAAAATGTCCAAACTCCACACAGACAGATGCCCAAGGTGGGACTCAAACCCAGGTCTCTGGTACTGTGAGGCAGCAGTGCTAACCACTGAATCACCGTGCTACCCCTTCTCCCACTGTCACACTTATCGTGGCTCCACACATAATCTCTCTCCTTTATCCTTAAGTGGGTGTACTCTTTTCACTGCCACACTGTTCTAATGTATGCATTAAAAAGCCTTGGGATTCTTTTTGACCCTATTTGGTAAAGACACTTCATGGTCCGTTTTAGCCTTCGTAATTCCTAATCTATTTGGAAAAACCAAGTCCAGTGAACAAAAACAACTTGGGAAAACAAACATTCACCAAAAAGCCATTTTATCTACAGATTCTGTTATTGCTGTGAATGTGAGTCAACAAATAATTGACTGGCCTCATTCTCTAAGGACTTTTAAACTGTGTAGCCTTATTTGTCCCTGTATGTAACCAGACACACTCACTTTTAAACATATTACCTGTTTGATTGAATGCTTGATGTTGGATTTGCACCATTTTTTTCTATGAATTTCTAATGAAATTCCTCTTTCTTTTTGCTAGCTAATTGGCTTTGTCAGTTTATACTAAATTACATTTAATTGAAATCAGATAGTTGCATGCCAAAAAGAGGGGAGCTGAATACCCCTGTTCATTTAGTTGTAGCAGTGCTCAAAAACAAGGACTCAATATTGTTTCCATCCTTTCTACTTGTGCTGTGCTGGGCTATTCCTGCTATCAGAATTTGACCTAGTGCTTACTTGAGCTTTACACCTAGCACAAGAGGCACAAATCCTGTGGAGTTTCTGTAGCAGGGAGTACTTCTGTTGCTTGTGAGTGCCCTGTGTGGCGCTGTAGAGGTATTGTGCATACATACTGAGGTGAGCAGCAGGGAATTGCATGAGATAACTTCCTGAATCTCACAATGACAAACCCTCCATGAAACCCGCTGAAATTGACACAGGCAATTTTGGTAACATTATGCCCCATAACTCTGAAAAGTAGTCTGGAAACCTGGAATACTAGTCCAGTAAGTGTGCTCCTGTTCTAAGTGTAAAAATTGTACTAAAATAAGAGAAGGGATTTACAGACAGGACATGGGTAGATAAAGATGGCGTACTAAAATAAGTATCATTTCTGAAGGTTGGCAAGTGACCTGACCCAATGCAATACACTCCAGGTTGCATAAAGAGGCAAAGTTAAAAATAGCAGAGGCATTGGTCACAATCTTTATGCCTTTGAGAGGCAGGAGTAGTGCCAAATGATTGGAAGATTGCAAATAATGTGAGAAGTGCACTAGTAATCATGAGCTGTCACAAATATATAAATGACCAATTGAATCAATGAAACAGTTAATCTGTCTGACTGACTGCTACCTAAGACCAAAGAAACTCATGCAGATTTCATCAATGAACATAAAACTTATTGATTTATTTTTAAAAATCCCTTAACAGATAACATAATGGATTTTTACTTATGACATAGAAACTAAAAATATTTTCTCTCTAAATCCAAACACACACATACACATTAATTCACAAATAGGATGAACAAGACAGATAACTCTGTAGAATTATCATGATGGAGAAACATAGGCAAAAGACAAATTCAATTTCTGTGAATCAAGAGTCCAAACCACAAATGTGGAGTGAAGTGACTTTCTCACAGTTCTTTCCATTTTTGCTGATGATATCACATTGTTGTCGACTGCTGAACGATGGTAGATGTTCAATTAGTTGGATCCTCACCTGTTTGACTAAGGTCTTTGCTTGAATTAGAAGGTCTTCTTTTTAGAGTCTTTGATTCGTATTTTTCATTCAAGGATGTTGAAAATAGAAAGATCTGTTTTTGTTTGCAGTCTTTCTGGAGAGGACATCTGAGGAGCAAGAGAGTCAACATTTTGGGCAGAGCTCTTCATCAGGACTGCGGAGGAGGCTGAGAAATAAGTAGGGGGAGGGTGTAGGGATAGGGAAAAGGTAGGTGGGATGGCAATAGGTGGGCGAAGGTAGGAGGTGGTTGTGATAGTTCACTGGAAAGTATGGAACAGATACTTGGGTAAAGAGGGCAGTGCCGAGTTGGAGATTAGATCTGGGACAGGGTTTAGTTGACGTTTTGTTGACTCTCTTGCTCCTCAGATGCTGCCTGACCTGCTGTGCCATTTCCAGAACCACACTTTATCAACTCTGACTCTCCAGCATCTGCAGTCCTCACTATTTCCTAGGCTTTCTGGAGGATTGAGTTCAACTGCTCCTTCTCAGGTCCATGACAATACTGCAACTTAAAAATCCAAAAGCTGTATCTGGACAGCTTTTCAAATCAAAGACATCTGTACCAGCTTGTCTCACAAAAGTAACAAATCCTCCTTCTTTATAAGTTAGTTGACCTACCATAACCATTATGTACACACCACAGACTTCCACTTTTTGTCTTCAAGTTATAAGAGACCCCATCACATTCTCTGCCACACAGTAGTGTCCAAACCACTACTTTTCCCAGTTTATATTCCATTAAAAAAATGGTCTTACGCCATTCTAATTCAAGAAAGGGGAGAAGGATAATCAAGCTATGAAATCCTGTAGAGCTATTGGAGATCTTGCATGCTGATTAGAGAACTGACTGGAGAAACAAGCTGCCTCTTCCACACAATGTCCACTGAACCACATGCCAATTGGGGACTGCATTGGCCTTCAATATGCATTAACCTGAACAAGAATTCCTGTTCAATGAGAGGTTGACAGCCTTTTCACACAACAGTGGCACAAAGGAGACCAGGGATGTTGCCATTAGAGCACTCTCAGAATCTTAGAGTTCATACAGGACTCAGGACAAAGGTAAGCAGTGGATTGCAGGGGAATGTTCTTGGAATTGGAGTCACAGGGAGAAGTGACAGTGGTTTAAAAACAAAGGCAGGGTAGTGGCTTCTGAGGGCCACCCTCCTATTTGTTGTCCAGTACCTCAAGCAAGCACTGGTTCCTCCACCCCAATGTAGCAAACATTTTGTTGAATAGTAGAGCAGCACCATATCCCTGGTCTTCTGCTGCTGCAAGTCAATAGCAAAATGTGTTGCTAAATAAGACCCCCTTGGGGGCCTCTACCCACAACTACTACAATTCTATCACTGGCGATATGCACCTTTCCATGTGGGCAGACCATTCTCTTGGGTGGAATAGGGAAGGGAAGCCTTTTTATCAGGCATTATAAGACTCATGGAAGGCCAGCTCAAGAAGCAAGTGCGCCCACCCCCTCCCCAAAAAAAAGTACTCCCATAGTCATGATCTAGCATCCCCAACTACTGACAATTGCTACAGCTAGCCTGATTTCTGTAGTAAGTCCAACCTCACTTGCCTGTACTTTAAGCCTATTCGATGGCCACTGCACTGGGGCCTGCTGGGACTGATGAGCTCCTGGCCTACTGATTGACAACAATCTTTGTGATTGAGATATGTTTAGACAGTCAGAAGCAACAACTGCAGCCAATTAACTCCTTCCTAATTGATAATCCTGTTATGACTTCCATGGAGGCAAGACTACCCCCTACTTTCAAACTGCAACCCCTTAAAATCCTTGTAAATGATTCAGTGTTATTAGTTATTGTCAAGCCTCCTACTGCAGAGCATTGTGCACTTTCCATGTTTTGATGTTGGACAAAAACCCTAAACCTCTTAAATTTTCTGCCCAAAGGATAGCACTATGGGTGAAACAGTTAGGACACAGACTCCAAATCAACCCCGTTAGAACTGGGATCAAACCATGTGCTGTTGGAATCAATCTGATCCATATTGGCTATCCCACCAACATGACCGCCAAGAAGTCTGTCAAAATTCACATTTATGTGCATCTCAGAGCCATGAATAGTGATGATAGGGAGTCCAATTTCATTCTGTCACATGGATGACCTGTTCACCATTTATAGAAAAGATTTGGATATGAACACAGGAGGTATAGTTACTAAGTTTGCAGAAGACACCAAAATTGGAGGTGAAGTGGACAGCAAAGAGGGATACCTCAGATAACAACAGGATCTTGGTCAGATGGGCTGAGGAGTGGCAGGTGGAATTTAATTTAAATATATGTGAGGTGCTGCATTTCAGAAAGGCAAATCAGGGCAGGATTTATAAATGGTAAGGTCCTGGATGTGTTGCTGGACAAAGAGACCTTAGAGTGCAGGTTCATAATTCCTTGAAAGTAGAGTCTCAGGTAGATAGGATAGTGAAGAAGGCATTTGGTATGCTTTCCATTTTTGGTCAGAGCATTGAGTATAGGAGTTGGGAGGTCATGATGCATCTGTGCAGGACATTGGTTAGGCCACTTTTGGAATGTTGTGTGCAATTCTGGTCTCCCTCCTATAGAAAGGATGTTGTGAAACTTGAAAGAGTTCAGAAAAGATTTACAAGGATGTTGCCAGGGTTGGAGGGTTTGTGCTATAGGGAGAAGCTGAATAGGTTGGAGCTGTTTTCCCAGGAATGTCGGAGGCTGAGGAGTAACCTTAGAAAGGTTCATAAAATCATCAGGGCCATGGATAGGGTAAATAGACCAGGTCTTTTACTTGGGGTGGGGAGTCCAGAACTAGGGAGCATAGTTTTAGGGTGAAAGGGACAAGATTTAAAAGGGATCTAAGGGACAGCATTTTCATGCCGAATCATAAGGGTGGTGTGTGTATGGAATGAGCTGCCAGAGGAAGTGGTGGAGGCTTGTACAATTACAACATTTAAAAGGCACCTGTTTGGGTATATTAACAAGAATACTTTGGAGGGATATGAGCCAAGGGCTGGTAAATGGGACGAGATTATTATAGCATATCTGGTCTGCATAAATGAGTTGGAGCAAAGAGTCTGTTTCCATGCTGTACTACTTCCATGTCTATGACTCTAAATCTTGCCTAGCTTTACTGCCTGCAATAGGGTTAGGGTAAGGGTTAGGGTTAGGAAGGATTAACACGATGATAGGCATCCTGTTTAGCCACCCAAGAGAGTGGTCTCCCCAAATGGGAAGGTGCATATCACCAGTGGTAGAATGATAGTAACAATGGGTGGAGGTCCTGAGATGGCCTTAATTGGCAACTCAAGGGCCTTAACTGGCCTAAGAGCAGACAAGCTAGCCAACCCTTTACTATTTGATTTCAAGCCCGAGAAGAGACCTTGGATCCGGAGCTTCTAACTCAAAGGCAGGAATTTGTCCTCTCGCAATGCAAAATCTGGTAATTGATATACAAAATTTTTGCCAGTCTATCAAGAGTGCCAGTTCATGAGGTGCCAGTTAAAACAAGGTTTGTTTTAATTGTAGAGTCATAGAGATGTACAGCATGGAAACAGACCCTTCAGTCCAACCCTTCCATGCCGACCAGATATCCCAACACAATCTTCACAATTTTTGAAATTTAATTTATTGGTGATCTCACCTTTCTGCTTGTTTGTTGTTCTGTATTTCAGGCCCAGGAAAATGCCTATTTTTGTTTTAGACCTCAATTTGGATCACAACGGAGTGCACTACAGCACGCCATTGGAAAAATTTAAGCCTGTCATATTGGCTCTGTTTGATAAAGCAATCACATCCACGCAGCATGTTCCACATATAGAAAAGGTAAAACAAGATAAATTGTTGTGAGATGATTTGAAATCAAGGCATTTTATGCTGGATTTTACCTTAGCAAATATAATGGATTAGTTAATGAATTAGAACAGAACTTTGTACATATTCTTTGGAAGCACTAAACTCAATAAGATCATTTTGCTTTCACATTCTATGCTGTTTACCAGTAAGTAGTTCTATTTATCCATGGAAACAAATATCTCAGAACTTGACAAAGGATAAAAGTAAGCACTGAGAAATAACTGAAAAAAATTAAGATCCTTAAAAGAAATGATTTATGCAGAGAATTTAATTGAACAGAAAATCAGTGGTCAAAAAATTGACTACTGATATTTGAGCAAAGTGAACAGAGAACAGATATTAAATTTAGAATCCACAAGGGAGCAGGCTATTCTGGACCTAATGCTTTGCAATGAACCAGACTCTAGGAAATAGCAGGACAACTTAACAAGTACTTTGCGTCAGTTTTCACAGTGGAAGACATGAGTAATACCCCAACAATTAAAGGGAGTCAGGGGCTGAGTTGAGTATGGTTGCCATTCCAAAAGAGATAGTGCTAGAAAAGTTAAAAAGTCTTAAAATTGATAAATCTCCTGGCCCCGATGGGATACACCCTAGAGTTCTGAGAGAGGTGGCTGAGGAAATAGCGGAGGCATTGGTTGGGATCTTTCAAGAATCACTGGAGTCAGGAAAGGTCCCGGATGATTGCAAGATGGTTGTTGTAACCCCCTTGTTCAAGAAAGGATCAAGACAAAAGATGGAAAATTATAAGCCAATTAGCTTAACCTTGATTGTTGGTAAAATTCTAGAATCCATCATTAAGGATGAGGTTTCTAAATTCGTAGAAGAGCAGAGTATGATTAGAACAAGTCAACATGGATTTAGAAAGGGGAGGTCATGCCTGATAAACCTGTTGGAATTCTTTGAAAAGGTCACAAGTAGGTTAGACCAGGGAAACCCAGTGGATGTGGTCTATCTAGACTTTCAAAAGGCCTTTGATAAGGTGCCACATGGGAGGCTGCTGAGCAAGGTGAGGGCCCATGGTGTTCGAGGTGAGCTGCTGGGATGGATTGAGGATTGGCTGTCTCACAGAAGACAGAGAGTTGGGATAAAAGGTTCTTTTTCGGAATGGCAACCAGTGACGAACGGTGTCCTGCAGGGTTCAGTGTTGGGGCCACAGCTATTCGCATTATATATTAATGATGAAGGGACAGGGGGCATTCTAGCGAAGTTTGCAGATGATACGAAGTTAGGTGGACAGGCAGGTAGTACTGAGGAAGTGGGGAGGCTACAGAAGGATCTAGACAGTTTGGGAGAGTGGTCCAGCAAATGGCTGATGGAATTCAACTTGAGCAAGTGCAAGGTCTTGCACTTTGGCAAAAAGAATAAAAGCATAGACTACTTTCTAAATGGTGAGAAAATTAGTAAAGCCAAAGTACAAAGGGATCTGGGAGTGCTAGTCGAGGATTCTCTAAAGGTAAACATGCAGGTAGAGTCCGTGATTAAGAAAGCGAATGCAATGTTGTCACTTATTTCAAGAGGGTTGGAATATAAAAGCAGAGATGTGCTACTGAGACTTTATAAAGCTCCTAGTGCTCATAGGCCCCATTTGGAGTACTGTATCCAGTTTTGGTCCCCACACCTCAGGAAGGACATACTGGCACTGGAACGTGTCCAGCTGAGATTCACACGGATGATCCCTGAAATGGTAGGTCTAACATACGAGGAACGGCTGAGGATCCTGGGATTGTATTCATTGGAGTTTAGAAGATTAAGGGGAGACTTAATAGAGACGTACAAGATAATACATGGCTTGGAAAGGATGGACGCTAGGAAATTGTTTCCATTAGGCGAGGAGACTAGGGCCCGTGGACACAGCCTTAGAATTAGAGGGGGTCAATTCAGAACAGAAATGCGGAGACATTTCTTCAGCCGGAGGGTGGTGGGCCTGTGGAATTCATTGCCACAGAGTGCAGTGGAGGCCGGGACGCTAAATTTCTTCAAGGCTGAGATTGATAGATTCTTGTTGTCTCGAGGAATTAAGGGCTACGGGGAGAACGCTGGTAAGTGGAGTTGAAATGCCCATCAGCCATGATTGAATGGCAGAGTGGATTCAATGGGCCGAATGGCCTTACTTCCACTCCTATGTCTTATGGTCTTATGGTCTTAAATCCCAAGTCAAAAAAACAGAGAAATTATTTTCCAGATAGGTTTGGGAGAGCCTGCAGAAAGATTTGAGGAGGATGGTCATGAAATGGATTTGCTAGGTTACAGGTAGCTGGTCAAAGTTGTTGAGGATGGGTGTCAGATTAATTGAAATTTGCAGTGGATAGAGTTTGAGAAGCGAATAAAGAGAGAATTTTTGTGAAGTGATTTTAAAATAAGAGGATTTTCAAGGAGGAAATCACTTTAAAAAAAAATCTTGATCACCCCTCCCTCCCAATTCTTCATGGTTTTTGGTGCATTATAATATTTATTTCGACTTGCAAGTCAATTACCCAATGCAGAATGAGGGTTTGGAATCCCGAGCTTGGGCACTGCAGAAGCCTTGTGAAATTTGAACCTAACTAAATATTGGTGCCCTGATGTACTTAAAATACTTAAATAGAATCATATAGAATTAACAGCACAGAACCAGACCATTCAGTCTAACAAGTCTATACTCACTCTTATTTATTTCATCCCGTCAGCACAGACTTCTTTCTTCCCCATATAAAGCTAAATACCTTTCTGTTGATCTTAATCTGCCCCTAATTTCTCTGGTGCACAATCTTTGTATAGATTGCTAGCATAATATATATTGTTCATCTGACAGTATGCAGGATACCTCAGGAAATATCATGTTGCCACAACTGAAGCACTGGGGTGCCTCAGCCATATCTCATTGCATTATTGCCCATATAACGACCACAGTGGCCATCCTCAGCTGCTTCATGAATGATCTTCCCTCCATCATATGGCTTGAAGTAGGGTTGTTTACTGATGATTGCACAATGTTCAGCATGATTTGTGACTCTTCAAACACTGAACCAGTCTGTATCCATGTGCAGCAAGACTTGGATTATATCCATGTTTGTGCTGATAAGTGGTAAACAACTTTGTGCTGCACAAGTGCCAGGCAATGATCATCTCCAACAAGAGAGAATCTACCCACTGTCCTTTGATGCTCAATTGTATTACCGTTGCTGAAATCCACACTGTCAATATCCTGGGGGTTACTGTTGACCAGCCAAATAAATACTGTGGCTACACAGGCTAGGAATTCTTCTGTGATTGTCTGCTATCTATAAGGCATAAGTCAGAAGTGTGATTGAATACTCTCCAACTGAATACTTGTTGAGGTGGGTGCAGTCAAGATAACACTCAAAAATCTTGACACCATCCTGTAGACTGGCAACCCATTCACCACTGACAGTCTTCATTCCCTTCACCACTGTTACACAGTGGCAACATTATAGACCATCTACAACATGCACTGCGGCAACTCAGTAAGGGTTTTCTGACAGCACCTACCAAACCCATGATCTCTACCACCTTATTAGGACATGATCAGCAGGTGCATGGGTGCATTCGTTGAAATTTTCCGAAAATTCTTGGATTCTGGAGATGTATCAGAGGATTGGCAAACTGCCAATGTGAAACCCCTATTCTAAAAGAGAAGGAAGCAAAAAGTAGGGAACTATAGCCCGAGTAGCCTAACATATATTGTTGGAAAAATTATTAAGAAAGTGATAGCAGCACATTTGGAAAATAATAATCTAATTAAGCAGAGTCAGCTTGCCTTTATGAAAGGGACATCATGATTCATTAGTTATCAGAGCTTTTCAAAGAAGTCTTAACCAGAGTGGATCAAGAGAAACTGTTTGTTGTATTTGAATTTCCAGGAGACATTTGACAATGACTTCACAAAGTATTAAGTTGTAAGATAAGAGTCCATGGTGTTAGAGGTAGTATATTGACATGGAAAGAGAATTAGCTAATGGGCAGGAGGTAGTGAGGCGAGGAGTTCTTTTTCAGATTAGCAACAGTGGAGTTCCACGGGGATCAGTGCTGGCACTGCAACTGTTTACAACATATATTAATGACTTAGAGGAAGCAAGTAAATGTACTGTCGGCAAGTTTGCAGATAACACAAAAAATGTGGAAAGGCAAGTTGAGAGAGGGATACAAACAGTTAACAGAGACATTGATCGGTTAAGTAATGCCCGCAAGTTCCTCCCACATCCAAAGATGTGCAGGTTAGATGATTTGGCCATGCTAAATTGCCCATAGTGTTCAGGGATGTGTCTATTAGGTGCGTTAGTCAGGGGGAATGGGTTTGGGTGGCTTTCTCTTCAGAGGTTGGTGTGGACTTGTTGGGCTGAAGGGCCTGTTTCCACACTGTAGGAATTCAGTGAAATATTGGCAAGTGGAGCATAATGTGAGAAAATGTGATGTTCATTTTGGAAAGGAGAACAAAAGAAACAAAAATATTAATTAAATGGGGAGAACTGAAGTAAGCCACAACAGGGGAATTGTGGATACTTGTGCATGAAACACAGAAAGCTAGCACACAGCTACAGCAGGTAATCAAGAAATCTAATGGAAAGTGGTCCTTATTTCCAGGTGTAGGAGTATAAAATTAGGGAAGTTTAACTGCACTGTACAAAGTGCTGATAAGACCACATCTGAAGTACTTTGAGCAGTTTTGGTCCCATTATTTAAGGAATAGTATTTCAGTGGAGGCAGGTTAGAGAAGGTTCACAGGGATGATCCCTGGGAGGGAGAGATTGTCTCATGAGCAAAGGTTAGCAAATGAAATTGTGATGAATGAGAGGTGATCTTATTGAACCATATAGGATTCTTAAAGGACTTGACAATTAAATGCTGAGAGGATCAGAGGACATAGTCTCAGAATAAAGATGTGCAAATTTAAGACTGAGATGAAGAGGAATTGCTTCTCTCAGAAGGTTGTGAATGTTTGGAACTCCTTGACATAGAGTACTGTGAGAGCAGAGTGCTTGTGTATATTTATGGCTGAGATAGATAGATTCTTGATCAGTAGGGGAATTATGAATTTCAGGGAAAGTGGTCATGAGGAATATCATATGACCAATGACACTGTTGAAAGGCAGAGCACACTTGAGGGGCCTACTCCCTTCCTATTTCCTATGGTCTTTAAAACCTCTGTATGTTCTATTCCAAGTCACGTAATCCTGACTTGTAATTATGATGCCATTACTTCAATAATGCTGGATCAAAATTGATGAACACTGTTCGAAATGCAGTACGGGTGTTCTCTACACATCAAAGTGATTCAAGAAGGCTCACTACTGTCTTCTCTAGATTAATTGTGGGTGAGCAATAAATGCTATCCTAGCCAGAGGTGTCCACATTCCCATGAACGAATAAAACGTCTACTGCTGTCCTAATTATTTATTTAAATTTTTGTCTTTTAGTTTGTCCTGGAAGAGATGTTTCAAAGTGGAACACCGCTGTTGGAGTCTGTGTGGCATAATGAGCCACCAGTACAGGAGCTGCGCAATACAATCAAAAATGCCATTGAGAAAGCACTAATACCTTTGAAAAGCTATGCCAAGGAGTATGAACAATTCATAGAACTGAACGAACTGGATATTGATAAATATGTAAAGTTAGTATTTATAGAATTCGTGGATATATTACTGATTGATCTAATTTATTGATTAGGACTTGCATTTTAAGAACATAATTGCTATAATCCTTTTAGCTCAACACTTAAATTCACCACACAACATTGAGTTAAACCATACACACCAGAAAAATTACAAATTTGTTCTTGGTTTGTGTGAAACATAGAAACATAGGCAGAGCAATTAGCCAGCAAACCTGCTCTGCAAGGTTCATTATGATCATGGCTGAAGCTTATAGAGGCATAGAGATGTACAGCATGGAAACAGACTCTTCGGTCCAACCCGTCCATGCCCACCAGATATCCCAACCCAATGTATTCCCATCTGTCCATATCCCTCCAAACCCTTCCTATTCATATACCCATCCAAATGCCTCTTAAATGTTGCAATTGTACCAGCCTCCACTATTTCCTCTGGCAGCTCATTCCATACACATACCACCCTCTGTGAAAAAAGTTGCCCCTTAGGTCTTTTTTATATCTTTCCCCTCTCACCCTAAACCTATGCCCTCTAGTTGTGGACTCCCCGTCCCCAGGGAAAAGACTTTGCCTATTTACCCAATCCATACTCCTCATAATTTTGTAAATCTCTAGAAGGTCACCCCTCAGCCTCCGATGCTCCAGGGAAAAGAGCCCCAGCCTGTTCAGCCTCTTCCTATAGCTCAAATCTTCCAACCCTGGCAACATTCTTGTAATTCTTTTCTAAACCTTTTCAAGTTTCACAACATCTTTCCGATATGAAGGAGACCAGAATTGCACATAATATTCCAAAAGTGGCCTAAACAATGCCCTGTACAGCCGCAACATGACCTCCCAACTCCTGTACGCAATACTCTGACCAATAAAGGAAAGCATACCAAATGCCTTCTTCACTATCCTATCTACCTGTGACCCCCACTTTTAAGGAGCTATGAACCTGCACTCCAAGGTCTCTTTGTTCAGCAACACTCCCTAGGACCTTACCATTAAGTATATAAGTCCTGCAAAGATTTGCTTTCCCAAAATGCAGCACCTTGCATTTATCTGAATTAAACTCCATCTGCCACTTCTCAGCCCATTGGCCCATCTAGTCAAGATCTCGCATCCAAATCATTTATGTAAATGACATAAAGTAGAGGACCCAGCACCGATCCTTGTGGCACTCCATTGGTCACAGGCCTCCGATCTGAAAAACAACCCTCCACCACCACCCTCTGTCTTCTACCTTTGAGCCTGTTCTGTATCCAAATGGCTAGTTCTCCCTTTATTTTGTGAGATCTAACCTTGCTAATCAGTCCTTAAGTGGGTGTTAATTTCCCACTTATGCGCCTCAGTTGAATCATGGGCATGCCACCTGAGTTTTCCCTCATTGGTAGCAAAGTTGTAGCCACCATAGAAGCGGGCAGGTAGGCAGACAGTATGGTGCCTATAGGATTTAACATGCCCCTGCCTTCAAGCCTGCCAATGGAAGAGTGCTAAACCCATCTCTTAGATTTAGATTTAACAGCTCCTGACTGCATTACAAAGTTTTCAGGAAACCGGTTTGCTGAATCTATCTGCTAAGTGTCAGATGCACTTTTCATCATGATTGGATAGAGTGAAGATGCAAAAACCACAGCAAATAAAGCAGCATCAGAGGAGAAGGGGAGTCGATGTTTCAGGTCAGAACATTTCACCATGACTGTCCGACTCGTTCCACTCCACCCCATCACACATTTTGCTATAACCCAAGCTAACGCCAAACTTTCATCTCAGTTATGATTTCCAAACTCTTCAGTCCCTCCCAGCCTATCATCTCTTTGCCTAACACAACCTCCAAACCGATGACACCCCCAAACACCAACTTCGCCCAATCTGTGATATTCTTGATAGTCACAAATTCACAATCTCTTCCTGACTCATACTCCGCTGACTATGATCACACTTGCAGTCTTCTTAGAGCGACAATACTGCCTCCCCAAAATTGCATAGTTCTTGATTTGTGGTATGTCATCAACACGTGATCTCCCTGACTCATTATCTTCCCTAATCCATAGTTATTCTTGATCCATGATTTCCACTGAATTCTACCCAACCATGATCTTTCTCAATCTGAAAATTATCATGTCATCTTCCCAACAAGAAGTCTCTTCAATTCCCTTCTGTTTTCTTGCAGCACACAAGCTCTAAGTTGACTGAAATCCATTCAAACCAATCTCTTTGAGTTTTCTTATAAATGGCCTAATTTACAATCTCCATGATCTGTGATCTCTTCTACTGTATCCTGACCTCCAAGTTGCAAATTTTTTCAAACCAGTTTAGTCTTCTTTAATCTATTATTTCTTCAGTTACTTCCTCTGCATCCTCCCACCTGACTTATATTCTCCCTTCTGCCATCTGACAGAAGATACCGGAGCATTCGGTATCTCACAGCCAGATTTTGCAACAGTTTCTTCCCCCAGCTGTCAGACTCCTTAACACTGTATGATCAGACTCTTTTCCATCTGAAATTCTTTGCATGACTTTGAATTACTGCTAGAACAATGTCTATTAATTATCATTCTCTTATTACACTGGAATTTGCGAGTTTTGCACTTCGATGCACTATATGCTGCCCTGCATAGGATCGAGTAGTTTATGTTGTCCATGTAGCACCTTGGTCCTGGAGGAATGCTGTCTCATTTTATTGTATATGGTAAAAATGACAAATAAAAGCTACTCTACTCTACTCTTCTCATAAGCCCACCAAACCATAATCTGTTCAATTCACTTTCTGCAATGTTTTCCAGCCACTATCTCAGTTGCACTATGATTTCCCAAACTTGTAAATTCTTCAAATGCTCTGCAATTCTCCTGACCAAAGATCTGCCAATGACCACTTTGAACCACACTGTATTCTCATTGATTCATGATATTGTCAAACCCCTATGACCACTTTGATCTGTGATCTCTTTATACTCTCATGACCTCTTGGCATATGATCACTTCAACCCCACTCCAATATCCATGACCAATGATAACTTTAATTCCCTGTATCTCCCTGATCCATAAAGTCTTAATTCTATGTGATCTCCTCCAACTTGTGGTTTCCATGATCTGAGGGGAGGATGAGATATCCATGGCTGACAAGGGAAGGTGGGGATAGCATAAAACAAAAGAAAAAGCAATGTAGTGACAATTAGTGGGAAGCTGGAGAATTGTGAAACCTTTAAAAACCAACAGAGGATAACTAAAAGAAGCAATAAAGGGTGAGAAGATCAAATAAGCAGTAAAAAGTGAGGTCTGCAGATGCTGGAGATCAGAGCTGAAAATGTGTTGCTGGTTAAAGCACAGCAGGTTAGGCAGCATCCAAGGAACAGGAAATTCGACCTTTCGGGCCAGAGCCTCCTGATGAAGGGCTCTGGCCCGAAACGTCGAATTTCCTGTTCCTTGGATGCTGCCTAACCTGCTATGAGGATAAGCAAGCTAGTAATATAAAAGAAGACTGCAAGAGTTTTTATTTAGATATAGAAATGGTGACAGAGAGTAAGAATGAACCTTGGACCTCTGGAAAATGAGGCTGGAGAAATAGTAATGGGCAACATAGAAATGATGGAGAAACTGAATAGATATTTTCTATCAATCTCCACAGTGGAAATAGCTTTCCAGAACTTCAAAAGGACAGAGGTGGTTGTGGTGGCCATCACTCAGAAGAAGATGTTGGGGAAGCTGAAGAGATGATGGTGGATAAATTAACCACACCAGATGGACTACACCCCAGAGTTCTGAAGGAGATAGCTGAGGAGATTGTAGAGGCATTGGTGATAGTCTTTCAGGAATCACTGGAGGCAGAGAGAGTCCTAGAGTTCTGAAAAATAGCTAATGTAACAACCCTGTTTAATAAAAGAAGGAGGCAGAAGACAGGAAACATAGGCTGGTTAACTTGACCTCAGTCATTGATAAGATTTTAGAGTCCATTATTAAGGATGAGTTTAGAAGTGCAAGGTAAAACAAGGCTAAGTCAGCATGGCTTCATCAAAGAAAGGTCATTCCATGATAAGTCTGTTCAAATTTTTTGAAATAACGAGCAAGTTAGACAAAGGAAAATCCGTGGACATGATCTCCAGAAGGCCTTTGACGAAGTGCCACACCAGGAGGCTGTTAAGTAAGATCAGAGCCCATGGTGTTAGGGGCAAGGTATGGCATGGATATGGATTGGCTGACTGGCAAAAGGCAGAGAGCAGGGATAAAGTATTTTTATTTCAGGATTGAAGCCATAGACTAATGGAGTTCCACAGGTGTCAGTACTGGGACCTCAACAATTCACATTATACATTAATGATCTGGAAGTAGGAACTAAGGATGTTGTTCCTATTTTTCCAGATAACATAAAGTTATGTGGAGAGATAGGTAGTTTTAAGGAAATGGGAAGACTGCAGAAAAACTTGGAGAGGCTGGAAGAGTGGGTAAAGAAATGGCAGATGGAATACAAGAGGGGAAACTGTGAAGTTATGCATTTGGTAGGAAGAACAGAACATTTTTGAATGGGGAAAGGCTGCGGAAATCTGAAAGACGAATGGACTTATGAGTCCTAGTTTAGGATTCTCTTATGGTTAACATGCAGGTTCAGTTGGCATTGCAAATGCAATGTTAGCAATTCATTTCAACAGGGCCAAATTACAAGAGCAGAGAAGTATTGCTGAGGCAATATGAGGCTGTGGTCAGAGTGTATTTGGAATACTGTGAACAGTTTTGGGCTCCACATCTAAGAAAGGATGTGTTGGTGTTGGAGTTGGTCCATAGGAGGTTTACAAGAATGATCCTGGGGATGAATGGATTTTCATATGAGGAACAGTTGATGATTCTGGGTTTATACTTGATGGAGTTCAGAAGGATAAGGGGAGATCTGATTGAAACTTATAGTATTTTGAAAAGCCTCCATAGACTTTCCATTCTTTTGCTGTATCCATGCAGGAGTGACATCACAACTGACAGCCACGTAGTCTCTCAAAGAGAGATCAAATGAAGTCCTGAGCTCTGCAATATCCACATCTCTTGGTAGTCTGACTGCCACAATCCGATACTACCCAGCTCCTTGTACCTGTCAGTGCTGTAGTAATACCACCATGCAGAAAGCATAACAGTGGTGAGATGGAGGCTTAATCTATAACTCTGCTGCATTTTTAATCAATACCATAGTGATGAAAGAAGCATCACATAGAGACGTCATGCTTCTCCTTTCTAAGCAGCATTAGTGGAGAGCTAAGAAGAGATTCTTTCTTCCAGTATTTTCACTCGTAGATTAGGGGGGCAGATTACAATTGAATAATCAAATATCCTTAATTCACTTATGATCTTTAATTTCAACTCTTTATAAAATGACTTTACTACCTTTCCCTGTTGAAGTTAATGTCAGAGAGCAAATCTAAACTATGGAGCATATGCATTATCCAAAACTCCAGTGACTTCTGCACCCATAAAATAGAGATGAAAATTACAGTTAACTTGTAGTACATTTTGAAGAGAGTTTTTAACCTGTATTCCATTAGTTGATTGCTTTTCAGTATAATTCTTATATTTTAGATTAGATTACCTACAGTGTGGAAACTGGCCCTTCGGCCCAACAGGTCCACAACAACTCTCCGAAGAGTAACTCACCTAGACCCATTTCCCTCTGACTAATACACCTAACACCATGGGCAATTTTAGCATGGCCAATTCACCTGCCCTGCACATCTTTGGACTGTGGGGGAAGCCCACGCAGACACGGGGAGAATGTGCAAACTCCACACAGTCGGCCGAGGCTGGAATCGAATCTGGTACTGTGAGGCAGCAGTGCTAGCCACTGAGTCACCGTGCTGCCCATGATGTTAAAATGCAAAAAAAAGGAACAGTCTATAATTGAAGGATGTGCTTTCATGTGCCAAATGGTCTTTCTTAGACTTTTTAAAGAATCCTCTAGGCTCAATCAATGCTTTCTTATGATCGAGTGAGTGCATCTTATGAGAAATTGCAAACATGATCCTACATATCCAAAACCTCAATGTATTAGAGCGCTGAAATGCTGTTGTCCTACTAATGTCTTTTGTCCATCATGTTCTGCATAGTGTCGGTTCTAACTCAAGTCTTACACCTGAGATTCTTGAATTACTACTAGGAAAAGTAGTTGGGAATAATTCCTGTAACCTTCCTCAAAGTTTGGTTTTACCTTTCATGTAATTTCTCATTTCTTGATTACAACCAAGAATGAAAAGTTTCACCTATCCTTTATGAGGAGTCAAGACACACATACCAAGCAGTTCTAGTGCTTCCACTGAATACCATCCCAGTGTTCAGAATTGCCTCTCCTCTCTCTCAAAGGCTGTTTTGTGCAGAGCTCAAAACAATTCTTATGATGCAGAGGCATGCTGCATGTTATCTATAACTTAGCAGTAACTCTAAACTTAAGTCTCCCACTGTATCTTAATCTGTTATTTAGATTCTGCATTCTTTACTTATGGGACTACCTCTTGATTTGGTCATGAGAATAATGCCACATTGCTAAATGCTCATTTGATATGCTGCTGTATATCTCATTAAAACATTTTGAAGTTCATGTACAGTTTGGGTCAATCCACAGTAGGAGATTTTTATTTTCTTTTCATTCATGGATTGTTGGTGTCACAGTCATGGAAAGTGTTTATTGCCCTTCTCTAGTTAGAGAAGATAATGGTGAGCTGTCCTCTTAAATTGCTGCACTCCTTATAGTAGATGGAAACACTGCTGTTAGAAATGGAGTTCCAAGATTTTGACCCAGTGACAGCAAAGGAACAGCGACATACTTCCAAGTCAGGAAGGTACGTGGCTTGGAAAGAGCTGGAGGGTGGTGTTCCTCTATGTTTGCTGCCTTTGCCCTTCTATATGGTCATGGATGCTATTGGAGGAACTTGGGCGGTTACTGCAGTGCATCTTGTAAGTGGTACACACTGTGGGCACTTTGTGAAGGTGTTGGAGGAAGTGAATGTTGAAGGTGAATATGGGGTGCCAATCCATCAGACTGCTTTATCCTGGATACTGTTGTTGGAGCTGCAGTAATCCAAGCATTTCAGGTCATAGAGTCATAGAGATGTACAGCATGGAAACAAACCCTTCGGTCCAACCCGTCCATGCCAACCAGATATCCCAACCCAATCTAGTCCCACTTGTCAGCACCCGGCCCATATCCCTCCAAACCCTTCCTATTCATATACCCATCCAAATGCCTCTTAAATGTCGCAATTGTACCAGCCTCCACCACATCCTCTGGCAGCTCATTCCATACACGTACCACCCTCTGCATGAAAAAGTTTCCTGTTAGGTGTCTTTTATATCTTTCCTCTCTCACCCTAAATCTATGTCCTCTCGTTCTGCACTCCCCGACCGCAAGGAAAAGACTTTGCCTATTTACCCTATCCATGCCCCTCATAATTTTGTAAGTCGTCGAGTTTAAGTATGCAACATGTGTAATTTTAAATTGTTTGTGTCACTTTTTCAGAGCCTTTTCAAATCGAGATCCAACAGTTCATGAGGTGAAATTAGAAGTGGACCGTCATTTCAGGAAGAAAGCACAAATAGAAAACACAATTCCTAGCACAATCTCCATTGGACCCTTTATTATCAGTGTGGATGCATTGCAAAGCAATCTTTCCAAGAAATGCAATAATTTGGCCCAAGCTGTATTGAAAATGTTTGCCAAAAAGCTTCACTCACTAGTGGAAGAGGTGAGTACTACTGACCAACTGTTGTCACATAATTTCAGATCAACTGGCCTGATTTATTGAATCAGCTGAATTCCAATTCTATAGGTTACGCAAAATGTTGCTTCTGTGATTCCATGATTCCATACTGTGATTAATGCACTAGATTTGCATTATCTGTATATTGGAAAAAATAAATTTGTCATAGGCTGGAATCAAATTAAGGATTATGAATCGTTTATACAGTGTGTAGAACAAATTCATGGAATGGGCTACAGGCAGAAATTTATTAAGGGTTTTTCATGAATTGGATGTAAAATAAAGGGCTATTATGGGCTCTAAATTAAGGAGACTTTGGGACAGTTTTCTAATGGAAAATGAATGTCAGAAGGGACTGGAGTCAAGTCTTAAAGGAGAACAAATGATCAGTGAGTGTACTTCCTTTACAAAGTACTCCTCTGATTTGAACGGCATTTTTTCTTTGAGATTCCCTGCCTTCCTTTCAATTGGACATTAAAAATTCTACAACTCTCTTCAAAGAGATGAATAATAATTAGCTTGGCCAATTTTTTATCTCTTAATGAACATATTTTCTAGTAATTTATCTTATTACTGTTAACCTGATCTGCTAAATGCAAAATTTGCCTACAATTCAAGAGTATTAGCTTGCCTGTGAAAGCTTCCATAAAAATCCAAGTTCTTTCTTTATTTCTCTCCTTCAATACTTAACACTCATGCAGAGCAGCCTTAGTCAATAGGTGAGATTCTCTCCATGGGCTGAGAAGCAAAATTGAATGCAAGGAAACTTGCAAATTGCTTAAGACATTCCCTTAATGCCAGTGAAGGTCCTAGAAAAGACTGTCTTCCTGTCAGCTTAATTAGAATGCATATTGAGAAAGAAAATACAATTTATAAAATGGGATGCATAATCATTGAAAAATTATTTCATTTCTGTGGAATGATTCAGTGTGATTTCTATCCTTTAGATCAATGATGATTTTAAAGTGATCAATAGAAAATTGTTTGAAAAAGCAAATACCATTGAAGAATTGACAGAGCATCGGGAATGGATGAAGAAAGTTCCTGAAATGCTAAAAACAAATGAGGTATGGGCGTGTGAACACAGGGAATAAGAAAAGTACATTCAGCCCATCAATCCCATTTCTGATGTGTGCAACATATCCCATCGTTATGCCTCAACATTTAACGTATTGTGAGAAAATTGAACAACAGTATTTCTTGATCCAAGCAGTAAATGAGTAAAACTACATAATTCATTCAACCATTCATCCATAATTGCATCTGCTATTCATTGTTCATTGAGTAATTGTAGATAGTAAACAATAGTTTGGTGCCATCCAACCTCTATTGTAGAAACAGATGGAATGTCAAGGGACTTTGTGGGGTGTGTGGGGGTGGGATGGTGGGGGGGGGGGGGGTGTTGAGGTGTTGGTGTCATGGACTGGAGAGAGATTAGAGGCAAGTAACATAAGATCAGCCCAGGAGTTATAGACTATGAGGGATGAGAGAAATAAGCCGACAGGAATGGAGCCAGGTATGCTAAAGCTTGGGAACTTTCTCTTAAGCTGATTGATTTGAACTTGTCGAATGCCTTTACTTCTTGTTACTTAGGAATAGGAGAAGGCCATTCACCATTCAATTATGTCAAAACTCACACAACGCCAGGTTATAGTCCAACAGGTTTATCTGAAAACACTAGCTTTCAGAGCACCGCTTCTTCATCAGGTGCTAGTGAGACAGGAAGACCTTTGACACAGAATTTATAAGAAAAAGATCAAATAGCCATATGACTTTTGTGAATGAATTGAACGCACCTAAGATGTCTCTAAAATCAGTTAGAATTTAGTCAATTTAAATCAGTTATAATGGAGGTGCAAGTTTTGATTGATTAATATCCAAGATCTTCTTTCAAGTCACTGCCTCAAGATAACTTAAGATGTTATCAATATAAAGGAGGTTACATGTCTGGTCAGGTAATGTATTTCAGACGTGAGGTCTTGTTTGGAGTCTGTCTGTGTCTTAACCTGGAGTCAGATTGGTTTTATTTCCAAAATAGGAGTTTATAGAATGTGTCTGCGATTTGCAATATATGTTAATGATATAGAAGATGGTATCAGCAATAACGTTAGCAAATTTGATGATGATACAAAGCTGGGTGGCAGGGTGAAATGTGATGAGGATGTTAGGAGATTACAGGGTGACCTGGACAAGTTAGGTGAGTGGGCAAATGCATGGCAGATGCAGTTTAATGTGGATAAATGTATGGTTATCCACTTTGGTGGCAAGAACAGGAAGGCAGATTACTACTTAAATGGAATCAATTTAGGTAAAGGGGCAGTACAGAGAGATCTGGGTGTTCTTGTACACCAGTCAATGAAGGCAAGCATGCAGGTACAGCAGGTAGTGAAGAAGGCTAATAGCATGCTGGCCTTCATAACAAGAGGGATTGAGTATAGAAGCAAAGAGGTGCTTCTGCAGCTGTACAGGCCCCTGGTGAGACCACACCTGGGGTACTGTGTGCAGTTCTGGTCTCCAAATTTGAGGAAAGACATTCTGGCTATTGAGGGAGTGCAGCGTAGGTTCACGAGGTCAATTCCTGGAATGGAGGGATTACCTTACACTGAAAGACTGAAGCGACTGGGCTTGTATACCCTTGAGTTTAGAAGACTGAGAGGGGATATGATTGAGACATATAAGATTATGAAAGGATTGGACACTCTGGCAGCAGGAAACATGTTTCCGCTGATGGGTGAGTGCCGAACCAGAGGACACAGCTTAAAAATACAGGGTAGACCATTTAGGACAGAGATGAGGAGGAACTTCTTCACCCAGAGAGTGGTGGCTGTGTGGAATGCTCTGCCCCAGAGGGCAGTGGAGGCCCAGTCTCTGGATTCATTTAAGAAAGAGTTGGATAGAGCTCTCAAGGATAGTGGAATCAAGGGTTAAGGAGATAAGGCAGGAAGCGGATACTGATTAGGAATGATCAGCCATGATCATATTGAATGGCGGTGCAGATTCGAAGGGCTGAATGGCCTACTCCTGCACCTATTGTCGATTGTCTATTGTCTATTGCATATTAATTGATCGAAACGTGCACCTCCATTCTAACTGATTAAAGATTTAAGGGCCATCTTATTGACTGACGGTCTACAAATTGTGTGCTTTTTGAACAAAATAGAATGCATTGGCAAATACATATCTGCAACTTTATATGCATGTGTGTGCATGTACATGTGAGAAAGGGGGAGTTTGTGTGTGTGTGAGGGACAGGGAGGGGCAGAGAGAGAGAATGTGCGAGTGTGAGAGATCTATGCATCTGAGAGAGAGAGTGTGTGTATGTATGTGTTTGAGAGTGTGAGGGAGTATATGCATTCGAGAGAATGTGCATGTCAGTCTGTGAGTATGTGTCTGCGATTTGCATATTAATTGATTGAAACCTGCACCTTCATTCTAACTGATCAAAGATTTAAGGGCCATCTTATGTGTATTCAGTTCTTTTGCATGAGGTGTAAGGCACTTTGATCTTTTCCTTATAAATTCTGTGTCTAAGGTCTACCTCTCTCGCTAGCACGTGATGAAGGAACTGTGCTCTGAAAGCTAGTAATGGACTATAACTTGGTGTTGTGTGATCTTTGACCTTGTCCAACCCAGTCCAACACCAGTACCTCCACACCATTGCTACCATTCAATTACATCGTGATTGATCATCTATCTCAATGCCAATTGCATTCACTACCTCAATATCCCTTGATATCAAAAGTTTGCACAAATCTATCGATATAATGGCAGCACAGTGGCTCAGTAGTTAGCACTGCTGCCTCGCAGTGCAAAGGACGTTGGTTAGATTCCAGCCTCGGGTGACTGTCTGTGTGGAGTTTGCACATTCTCCCTATGTCTGTGTGGGTTACCTCCGGGTGCTCCGGTTTCCTCCCACAGTCCAAAGATGTGCGAGTCAAGTGAATTGGCCATGCTAAATTGCCCATAATGATAGGTGCATTAGTAGGGAGTAGGTCTGGGTCTCTTCAGAGGGTTGGTGTGGACTTGTTGGGCTGAAGGACCTATTTCCACACTGTAGGGAGTCTAATAAAATCTATCTTGAACATGCTCAATGACTGAGCATCCAAAGCTGTCTTGGATAGAGATATTCACCACCATGAGAAATTCTTCCTCATCTCAGTGTCAAATGGTATCCTTTATTCTGAGATTATGTTCCAGATTATGTACCCTGATTTTCGATTTACCAGCTTCCTATCTACACGTAACCTGTTATGCTCTGTAAAAAAAAAAGTTAGATTCAACGAGATCACCTCTCATTCTTCAAAACTCGAGAGAATTAATCTCAGTATCCTCAGTCTCTGATAAGGCAATCCTTCATCCCAGGATTAGTCTTATGAACATCTCTTGCATTCCCTCTATGGCAAGTAAGTCCTTCTCGAGACCAAAACTATACACAATATTTCAGATAAGGTCTTGTTAAGATCCTGTACAATTGCAGTAAGACATATTTACTTCTACATTCAATTTCCCTTGCACAGAGTGCCAATGTTCTATTTGCCTTCCTTATTGATTGTTGCATCTGCAAGCTAGCTGTTTGTGATTCAAAGGCAGGGGCACTCAGGGCCCTTTGGACACCACCATTTCCCAATCTATCACCATTTCAGAAATATTCTGTCTCTCATTTTTCCTTCCAGGCTTTTTAAAACACTTTTTCATATTATATTCCACTTGCCATGTTCTTGCCTATTCACTTATTCTATCCCAGTCCATTTAAAGATTCTTTGTATCTTCCTCAGAACTTATATTTCCAATTAGTTTTATCACAGGTAAATACAGAAGTGTTATAACTGGTCACCAAATTAAAACCATTGATGTAGATTGTGAACATCTTTAGTCCTAGCACTGCTTTTTGCACCATGCCCCTAGTAACAGCCTTCCATCCTGAGAATGACTAATTTACTCTCACTATCTGCTTTCTGTCTTAACTAACTTCGTTACCCCCCAATGCACGGTAAATTCTTACTAGGCAAAAGTGGGTACTGCAGATGCTGGAGATTAGTCAAGATAAGATTGTGCTGGAAAAACACAGTAGATCTGGCAGCATTCAAGGAGCAGAAAAATCGATGTTTCGGGCAAAAGCCCTTCATCAGGAATGAGACTGGGAGCCTCAGGGGTGGAGAGATAAATGGGAGGGGGATGGAGCTGGGGGGAAGGTAGCTGAGAGTGCAATAGGTCGATGGAGGTGGGGGTGAAGGTGATAGGTCAGAGAGGAGGATGGAGTGGATAAGTGGGAAGGAAGATTGACAGATGGAACAGGTCATTAGGATGGTGCTCAGCTGGGAGGTTGGAACTGTGGTAAGGTAGGGAGAGGGGAAATGAGGAAGCCAGTGAAGCCCACATTGATGCCATGGGGTTGAAGGATTCCCAGGCGGAAGATGAGGTGTTCTTCCTCCAGGCGTTAGGTAGCAAGGGAGTGGCAATGGAGGAGGCTCAGGACCTATATGTCCTTGGCAGAGTGGGAGGGAGAGTTGAAATGTTCAGCCACAGGGCAGTGGGATTGATTGGTGCGGGTGTTAATTTTTACTAACCACTTGTCTGATATCTTAACAAAAGTCTACTAAAAATCCAAATACACTGTATCCATTCGCTCTACTTTATCTCTGCTGCAGATAGAATCCTCAAATATCTCCAACAGGCTTGTCAAACATGGTTTTCCTTTTATAACTCCATGTTGATTCTGTCCAATTTTATCATTATTTTCTTAGTGTCCCCAGTTATCACATCCTTTATAATTGAATCTAGAATTTTCCTTACTACTGACATCAAATTAATGGGTCGGTGTGTTGTTCACCTAGTAAAATTAAGAGGTAATCTTTTTTACCTTATCTCTGTTGTGGCAATTAAATCAAATCCATTTACTTCAATTTGTATCTTTAAATCCTCAATCTTGTTCCAATTGCTGTGTGCATTCAGATAGAGTGTTTTTAATTATTTTGTTATACGTTCCTTGAACTATTGTTTTAGTTACCCACTGTTAAAACATGGAGACAGACAGCCAAATCAAATAGCCTCTCTGTCCCTGTATTTGCAGCATAGTAAAATTAAAATACTCAATGACCCTGAATGTATATACGAATGATTAATTCCAATCTCTGTATGTAAAGAAATGCAATGTGTGCATAAGAATGGCATGACCAATTGTATAGATATCAAAATAATTTTATGAATAAAGTATGTTCTTGAAATAAAAAAAATATTTCCATTGTGCAAGCCAGTGCCTTTAAGTTACAACATAATAGTCTTGTCAATTTGCTGATCTAATCAAATAGTTAGATGTTTACTAAATGCTCCAATGTTCTCAAACAAAATTCTAAAATAAGCAATGCAAGACTTTTTGCATAATTAATACCAAACACCAAATTTATATCTTAAACAAATAAATTAACAATTTATTCATAATACGGTAGCTTTGGCAGAGCAA
This sequence comes from Hemiscyllium ocellatum, assembly GCF_020745735.1. NCBI lineage: Eukaryota > Metazoa > Chordata > Chondrichthyes > Orectolobiformes > Hemiscylliidae > Hemiscyllium > Hemiscyllium ocellatum. The sequence goes on from NC_083414.1 coordinate 66,988,258, forward strand.
AGTTAAACCACAACATTACCTAATTAATGTCTATGATTTAAACCTAGTCTTTTTCAATTCCACACCTACTAAAAGGTGGACAAACAGACACAGATAAGGGATAGATCAAAAGAAAAATGAATGAGATGTAACTGGCCATTTCATTTAAGCAGTCTTCATGATCTATAATATCACAGGCACATGGGATTGTATCTTACTGGATTTGTGAAAACACTGGTCAGTACAAACAGCTTCTGCTGGATTCAAAGGAATATTCTTTTATTTTTTACAATTGAGATTCTTTTCATTGAGCTTTTCCTAAATTGATCATGGGAGGATAATTGGGAGCAGTCAAATCTCCTTCTCGTAGTTATGATAGTTAAAATTCTTCTGATAAAAATATACAATTCAAAATCCGTGCCTTTCTGATTCCCTTTCTGGTTGTTTTACAGCAATCTTTTGATACCATCCTCCCTGTCAGGCCCCTGTTCATATTCAAACACCTGCCATCTGTTTGAGCATAATGCCTCTCTGGAGCCAAAACATCTTATAGTGTACTTTGAATAAAAATCAAACTGTAATTAATTTCAAGGCCTGATCTCTTTAAGCAAATAAAAGTTTTTTGTTCCCTTTCTTAACAATAAGTAAGCTGCTGCTCACCGTCCAAAGGTCACTTTCAGCTATTAGCTCATAGCTCCAAAGGAAAATGACAAAAATAAAGAAAAATCAAGAAAGCACCTAACATCATCTACCCAACAAGCTAGGGCATGTTGGAACCACAGGGAAATAAGATATAAAGTAAACACCTAAATATTTGATTAGATCAGCAAATTGACAAGACTATTATGTTGTAACTTAAAGGCACTGGCCTGCACAATGGAAATTTTTTTTTATTTCAAAAATATACTTTATTCATAAAATTATTTTGGTATCTATACAATTGGTCATGCCATTCTTATGCACACATTGCATTTCTTTACATACAGAGATTGGAATTAATCATTCGTATATACAAGTCTGTACACTGACTATTCAGCTATTCTGCTGAGGCGTCAGCAGGGCCCAAATACTGGGTGGACCCCCTGTTCTTCTTAGACAGGCAGATCTTACACAGTGGTCTTTTCCCAACACGCCTTGGGGGCAGCTTCCCAAGCTTCAGCGCGTCCCTCAACACTGTAGTCCTGGACCTTAGAATGTGCCAGTCTGCAACACTCAGTTGGGGTCAACTCCTTCAACTGGAAGATCAACAGGTTTCGGACAGAACAAAGCGCATCTTTGACCGAGTTGATGATCCTCCAGGCACAGTTAACGTTCGTCTCGGTGTGAGTCCCAGGGAACAAATCGTAGAGCATGGAGTCCTGTGTCACGGACCTGCTCGGGAGGAACCTCGACAAGCACCACTGCATTCCTCTCCAGACTTTCTTTGCATAGGCACATTCCAGAAGGAGGTGTGTGACAGTCTCGTCCCCTCCACAGCTGCTTCAAGGGCAACGTGCGATGCGGCAGAGAGTCCGGGCGTGCATAAAGGATCTCACTGGCAGAGCCCCTCTGAACACCAGCCAAGCCATGTCTTGTTGCTTGTTGGTAAGTTCTGGCGATGAGGCATTCTGCCAAATGACTTTGACAGTCTGCCCAGGGAACCGCTTGACAGGATCTGCCCTCTCCTTTTCCCGAAGGGTCTCAAGGACACTATGTGCTGACCACTTCCTGATGGACTTGTGGTCAAAAGTGTTTTTCTTCGTAAATTTCTCCATGAAGGACAGGTGATACGGAACAATCCAACTACTTGGAGCGTTCCGCGGCAGCGAGGCCAGGCCCATCCTTCGCAACATCGGGGACAGGTAGAACCTCAGTACATAGTGACACTTGGTGTTTGCTTACCAGGGATCTACGCACAGCTTGATGCAGCCACACACAAAGGCAGCCGTCAGGGTGAGGGTGGCATTGAGCGTGTTTCTCCCCCTGTTGCCCAGATCTTTATACATGCTGTTCCTTCGGACCCGGTCCATCTTTGATCTCCACATGGAGCGGAAGACGGCCCGGGTGACTGCAGCTTCACAGGTTCAGGGAAGAGGCCAGACCTGTGCCACATATGATAACACTGACAGTACCTCACACCTGATGACCAGGGTATATTCTGCGATGGAGAGCGACCTTTGCTCCCATCTGCCTAGTTTCTGGCTCGTTTTTCTGATCAGCTCCTCCCAAAACCTGGTGCACACCCCAGTCCTTCTGAACCAAATACCCAGCACCTTCCAGTGGTCAGTCCTGACGGTGAAGGGGATGGAGGATTGGTCGGCCCAGTTCCCAAAGAGCACGGCCTCGCTCTTGCCTCGATTTACCTTGGCCCCTGAGCCCGTTTGAACTGGTCACAGATGCACATGAGTCTGTGCACAGACAGCAGATCTGAGCAGAAAAAAGCGATGTCATCCATGTACAGGGTGGCCTTAACCTGTAGGCCCCCGCTGCCAGAAATAGTCACCGCTCTCAGGCTCGCATCCTTCCTGATGGACTTGGCAAATGGCTCTATGCAGCACACAAACAAGGCAGGGGAGAGAGAGGGCAGCCCTGCCTGACTCCAGATCTGACTGGGAAGCTATCTGATTCCCACCCATTGATTGAGACTGCACTGACAAAGTTGGAATAGAGCAGCCTGATCCAATTACAGATTCCCTCCCCAAAGCCCATTTTGGAGAGAATATCCCTCATATATGTATGCGATATCCTGTCAAAGGCTTTCTCCTGGTCCAGGCTGATGAGGCAGGTGTCCACCCCCCTGTCCTGCACATAGGCGATCGTATCCCTGAGGAGTGCAAGACTCTCAGTGATCTTTCTGTCCAGTACAGCACAGGTTTGGTCAGGGTGAATCACTGATCCCAGAGCAGACCTGACCTGGTTGGCAATGACCTTTGATAAGATTTTGTAACCCACGTTTAATAGTGAGATTGGTCCCCAATTTCTAATTTCCTCCCTCACTCCCTTCTGTTTGTAGATGAGGGTGATGATGCCTTTCCTCATGGATTCACTCATGGTACCTGTCAGAAGCATACTGACATACATTTTCAGCAGGCCCTGGCCAATCAAGTCCCAAAGAGCAGAATAGAGCTTGACCGGTAACCTGTCGCTTCCGGTAGTTTTATTCTTTTCGAAGGATTCAAGGGCCTTGGTCAGCTCATCCAGAGATAGCAGCTGGTCCAGCCTCTCCCGTGTTGTGCCATCTAAGACCTCCGTGACACAGGACAGGAATGACTGGGAGGCTGTGCTGTCAGTTGGCTTTGTGTCATACAGACTGGCATAGAAGGATTTTCTGATCCTCATGATGTCAGCCTGAGATGATGTTACCAAGCCATCTTCTTCCTTCAGGCTGCTGAGCATGGAACTCTCTGTGCACCTTCTGGAAGAAGAAACGTGAGTACGTCTCATCCTGCTCCACAGAGCAGACCCTGGACCAGAAGATTATCTTGGAGGCCTCCAAGGCAAAGAGCAAGGCTTGGTGGTCCTTCACCTCCTGGAGGTCCTCCATGACATTGATCCCCATCGTCTGCAGCAGAAGCAGGTTCTGCATTCTTTCCTGGAGCTGGGACAGTTTTCCCCACCTCTCTCTCGCCTCCTGAACATCTTTGAGGATGAAGTACCTCTTGTTGTTCCCTCTTCCTGTTTCCCACCAGTCCGCTGGGGACTCAAAGAGAGGCTTCACAGTTCTCCAACCTGCGTCATCCCTCTTGAGTTCCTCAATGTTTCCCGGGGTCAACAGCTTTGTGCTCAATGGAAATATAAATAGGCTAATTATTCCATAGTCTTAAGAGGCATCTAAAAATATATTCCTCTCTATTTTATCCAAACTAACCATCAAGGATGATTATCTGAAGTATGTTAACTTTTATTTTGAACTTTTAGTTCACTCATTGCAAGTATTTTAATGAATTAGTGATTCCAAACAAATGGTCCTGAGGGATTATTTCTGTTCTCTTGTTTCTCAATCTGGTGTTATATATTGCACTGTCTGTGTAGATCTAGGAATTAATTAGCCAGGAACCAATTGTACGTGCAAGTATTCCAGTGGATAACATTCACAGCCAGTGTTTGTTCTAGGACACCTTCCTGTGTTAGACTCCTAGCTAGCAGCATGGGAAGTTTGAATTAAACAAAGTGTTCACAAATTTCAAAGCCTAAAATGTGATTACTCCAAATACTTGGGAACCAGAAGACATGCAGAATCATAACATCTCATCACTTCTAAACCCAAACTGTCTTTAAAGGTGGGGATATTACTAAAGATCCGTCCTCTTGCGCAAGTGGTAAATGTTCCTGCTTAATTTTAACTCTTCATAAATTTGTGCATTTCAATCCAAGACACTACTCACATTCTGGCACAGTGAACTATAGAAAACTTTGGCCTTTAGCTGTTCTGGATGCTAAACATTTTTTTCACTCCCAACTGTCTCTTTCAGACTAATCTGTCTGTGATATGCAGTGATACTTTAGCAATGTCTGTTACCTAATATCACAGTGACATTCACTGTAGCTTCCTCATCTAAGAGCCAAGACAATGATGCCAATGGCAGGTGTAATTGTAGGGATTGTAATGAGGTCAGCCAAATGGACCTCAATAGGGTATGAGTTCCTTGATTGGGGCCGGTATCCTGGTCCAATCAATCAGTCAGCCCGGACTGACATATAAACAGCAGAGGAAGTGTGTGGTGCTGGAAAAGCACAGCCAGACAGGCAACATCTGAGAAGCAGCAGAGTCGAAGTTTCAAATATAAATTTTCAGGATGCTGCCGGACTGGCAGTCCTTTTCCAACACCACACCCTTCGACTCTGATCTCCAGTGTCTGCACTCCTCACTTTTTCCTATATACACAGGAGTGTCAGAAGTTCTGAGGAAGCTGGCTCTGAGGAAGCTGGATCAGAGTCAAGGACTTTCCACATGTTAATAAATGGTTGACTTGGTGTTGGGATACGAGCCTCTGTTTCAGTTATAGTTGGAATTCATTGGCTAGCCCAGACATACCCCAGGCACACCTCTATTGATACTGCTAAATAAAGGAAAGGGAACCAAAGAGTTCCTAAGATCAACCTATTCAGTTTTACCCTCTCTCATCTCAAGAATGATAACCACTTTGATGCTCATAGCATAACTGGAAGAATAGTCCTAACCTTTCTTATCCTTTGATGAAATGGATATGATTTTGTAGCCGTAATGGAGACATGGTTACAGGATGGTCATGACTGGGAGTTAAATATCCAGGAGTATCAGACTATTCAGAAGGACACACAGGAAGGCAAGGGAGGTGGTGTAACTTTGATATTCAGGATTACATCGGGGCAGTGATATAGATTCCATGGAGAATAATATTGAATCCATTTGGATGGAAATTAGAAATTCTGAGAAGAAAAAGTCACTGATATGCGTAGTCGATAGGCCACCAAATAACAATATCACATTGGAGTAGGCAATAAACAAAGAAATAACTAATACCTGTAAAAATGCTACGGCAGTTATTATGGGTGATTTTAATCTACATGTCATAGTCACAGAGTCATAGAGATGTATAGCATGAAAACAGACCCTTCGGTCCAACCCATCCATGCCGACCAGATATCCCAACCCAATCTAGTCCTACCTGCCAGCACCCGGCCCATATCCCTCCAAACCCTTCCTATTCATATACCCACCCAAATGCCTCTTAAATGTTGCAACTGTACCAGCCTCCACCACTTCCTATGGCAGCTCATTCCATACAAGTACCACCCTCTGCGTCAAAATGTTTCCCCTTAAGTCTCTTTTATATCTTTTCCCTCTCACCCTAAACCTATGTTCTCTAGTTCTGGACTCCCCGACACCAGGGAAAAGACTTTGCCTATTTATCCTATCCATGCCCCTCATAATTTTGTAAACCTCTATAAGGTCACCCCTCAACCTCCGACACACCAGAGAAAACAGCCCCAGCCTGTTCAACCTCTCTCTATAGTTCAAATCCTCCAACCCTGGTAACATCCTTGTAAATCTTTTCTGAACTCTTTCAAGTTTCACCACATCTTTCCTATAGGACAGAGACCAGAATTGCACAAAATATTCCAACAGTGGCCTAACCAATGTCCTGTACAGCCGCAACATGACCTCCCAACTCCTGTACTCAATACTCTGACCAATAAAGGAAAGCATACAAAACGTCTTCTTCACTATCCTATCTACCTGCGACTTTACTTTCAAGGAGCTATGAACCTGCACTCCAAGGTCTTTTTGTTCAGCAACACTCCCTAGGACCTAACCATTAAGTGTATAAGTCCTGCTAAGATTTGCCTTCCCAAAATGCAGCACCTTGCATTTATCTGAATTAAACTCCATCTGCCACTTCTCAGCTCATTGGCCCATCTGGTCCAGATCCTGTTGTAATCTGAGGTAACCCTCTTCGCTGTCCACTACACCTCCAATTTTGGTGTCATCTGCAAACGTACTAACTGTACCTCTTATGCTTGCATCCAAATCACTTATGTAAATGGCAAAAAGTAGAGGACCCAGCACCGATCCTTTGGCACTCCATTGGTCAAAGGCCTCCAATCTGAAAAACAACCCTCCAGCACCATCCTCTGTCTTCTACCTTTGAGCCTGTTCTGTATCCAAATGGCTAGTTCTCCCTGTATTCAGTGAGATTTGTCCTGCTAATCAGTCTCCCACTGGGAACCTTGTTGAAAGCCTTACTGAAGTCCATATAGATCACATGAACTGCTCTGCCCTCATCAATCCTCTTTGTTACTTGCTCAAAAAACTCAATCAGGTTTGTGAGACATGATTTCCCACGCACAAAATCACATTGACTATCCCGAATGAGTCCTTGCCTTTCCAAATACATGTGCATCCTGTCACTCAGGATTCCCTCCAACAAGTTGCCCACCACCGAGGTCAGACTCACTGGTTTATAGTTCCCTGGCTTGTCCTTACCACTCTTCTTAAACAGTGGCACCACGTTAGCCAACCTTCAGTCTTCCGGCACCTCACCTGTGACTATCGATGATACAAATATCTCAGCAAGAGGCCCAGCAATCACTTGTCTAGCTTCTCACAGAGTTCTCGGGTACACCTGATCAGGTCCTGGGGATTTATCCACTTTTATGTGTTTCAAGACATCCAGCACTTCCTCCTCTGTAATATGGACATTTTGCATGATTTCACCATCTATTTCCCTACCTTCTATATCTTCTATATCCTTTTCCACACTAAATACTGATGCAAAATACTCATTTAGTATCTCCCCATTTTCTGCAGCTCCACACAAAGGCCGCCTTGCTGATCATTGAGGGACCCTATTCTCTCCCAAGTTACCCTTTTGTCCTTAATGTATTTGTAAAAACTCTTTGGATTCTCCTTAATTCTATTTGTCAAAGCTATCTCATGTCCCCTTTTTTCCCTCCTGATTTCCCTTTTAAGTATACTCCTACTGCCTTTATACTCTTCAAAGAATTCATTCGATCTATCCTGTCTATACCTGACAAATGCTTCCTTATTTTTCTGAACCAAACCCTCAATTTCTTTAGTCATCCAGCATTCCCTATACTTACCAGCCTTTCCTTTCACCCGAACAGGAATTTACTTTCTCTGGATTCTTGCTATCTCATTTCTGAAGGGTTCCCATTTTCCAGCCATCCCTTTACCTGAGAACATCTGTCCCCAATCAGCTTTCGACAGTTCTTGCCTAGTACCGTCAAAATTGGCCTTTCTCCAATTTAGAACTTCAACTTTTAGATCTGATCAGTCCTTTTCCATCGTCGGGCAGCATGGTGGCTCAGTGGTTAGCACTGCTGCCTCACAGCACCAGGGACCCAGGTTTAATTCCAACCTTGGGCGACTCTCTGTGTGGAGTTTGCGCGTTCTCCCCGTGTTCGCTTGGGTTTTCTCTAGGTGCTCCGGTTTCCTCCCACGATCCAAAGATGTGCAGGTCAGGTGAATTGGTCATGCTAAATTGCCCGTAGTGTTAGGTGCATTAGTCAGGGATAAATGTAGGGATATGGGTCTGGGTGGGTTGCTCTTTGGAGCGTCGGTGTGGACTTGTTGGGCCGAAGGGCCTGGTTCCACACTGTAAGGAGTCTAATCATTATTTTAAATTCAAAGTTTGTGCGAAGATTTGTAGCTCGGGTGCTTGTTGTAGTGGTTCTGTTCGCCGAGCTGGAAGTTTTTGTTGCAAAAGTTTCGTCCCCTGGCTAGGAGACATCATCAGTGCTCTGGAGCCTCCTGCGAAGCGCTTCTTTGATGTTTCTTCCGGCATTTATAGTGGTCTGTCCTTGCCGCTTCCGGGTGTCAGTTTCAGCTGTCCGCTGTAGTGATTGGTATATTGGGTCCAGGTCGATGTGTCTGTTGATGGAGTTTGTGGATGAATGCCATGCCTCTAGGAATTCCCTGGCTGTTCTCTGTCTGGCTTGCCCTATGATAGTAGTGTTTTCCCAGTCGAATTCATGTTGCTAGTAGTCACACACTCAGACAACAAGCAACATGAATTCGACTGGGAAAACACTACTATCATAGGGCAAGCCAGACAGAGAACAGCCAGGGAATTCCTAGAGGCATGGCATTCATCCACAAACTCCATCAACAGACACATCGACCTGGACCCAATATACCAATCACTACAGCGGACAACTGAAACTGACACCCGGAAGCGGCAAGGACAGACCACTATAAATGCCGGAAGAAACATCAAAGAAGCGCTTCGAAGGAGGCTCCAGAGCACTGATGATGTCTCCTAGCCAGGGGACAAAACGTTTGCAACAAAAACTTCCAGCTCGGCGAACAGAACCACTACATTATTTTAAATCTAATATAATTATGATCGCTGGCCCCAAAGTGATCCCCCACAAACACCTCAGTCACCTGCCCTGCCTTATTTCCCAAGAGTAAGTCAAGTTTTGCGCCCTCTCTAGTAGGTACATCCACATACTGAATCAGAAAATTTTCTTGTACCCACTGAACAAATTCCCCTCCATCTCAACCCTTAACACTGTGGCAGTTCCAGTCTGTGTTTGGAAAGTTAAAATCCCCTTCCATAACCACCCTATTTTCTTACAGATAGCTGAGACCTCCGTACATGTTTGCTTCTCAATTTCCCTCTGACTATTAGGGGGTCTATAATACACTCCCAATAAGATGATCATTCCTTTCTTATTTCTCAGTTCCAACCAAATAACTTCCCTGGATGTATTTCCAGGAATATTCTCCCTCAGCACAGCTGTAATGCTATCCCTTATCAAAAATGCCACTCCCCCTCCTCTCTTGCCTCCCTTTCTATCCTTCCTGTAGCATTTGTATCCAGGAACATTAAGCTGCCAGTCCTGCCCATCCCTGAGGAGAAAGTGAGGATTGCAGATGCTGGAGATCAGAGCTGAAAGTGTGTTGCTGGAAAAGTGCAGCAGGTCAGGCAGCATCCAAGGAGCAGGAGAATCGACGTTTCGGACATGAGCCCTTCTTCAGCAATGAAGAAAGTGTGCCAAGCAGGCTAAGATAAAAGGTAGGGAGGAGGGACTTGGGGGAGGGGCGTTGGAAATGCGATAGGTGGAAGGAGGTTAAGGTGAGGGTGATAGGCCGGAGTGGGGTGGGGGCGGAGAGGTCAGGAAGAAGATTGCAGGTTAGGAAGGTGGTGCTGAGTTTGAGGGCTGGGACTGAGACAAGGTGGGGGGGAGGGGAAATGAGGAAACTGGAGAAATCTGAGTTCATCCCTTATGGTTGGAGGGTTCCTAGGCAGAAGATGAGGCGCTCGTCCTCCAGCCGTCGTGTTGCTATGGTCTGGCGATGGAGGAGTCCAAGGGGGAGTTGAAGTGTTGAGCTACAGGGCGGTTGGGTTGGTTGGTCCGGGTGTCCCAGAGGTGTTCTCTGAAACATTCCGCAAGTAGGCGGCCTGTCTCCCCAATATAGAGGAGGCCACATCGGATGCAGCGGATGCAGTAAATGATGTGTGTGGAGGTGCAGGTGAATTTTAATCCCAGGTGACCAGGTCAACAGAAAGCAAAATCCAAGTGTTTATTCTTAATGAAAATAATTATTTATTACAAATAATTAGGATTTAGCTACTGATAAATAATCATGTGAACCATCGCATATAACTACTAACTGAAATTCTTAATCTCTTTTGGTACGACATGGAGACAGACAGCTAAACCAAATCAGTCTTTCGATCTTTGTATTCACAACACAGTAAAATTTAAACCTTCAAAAACTCTCAAAATTGACCCCAGTTGTTCCTAACCAGGCTTTTAAATAACCAATCCCAGACTCTGCAAATAATCAATTCCAGACACCTGTTTGATTCTTAAACAAAAGACTTAGTAATTTATTCACAATATGGTGACATCAACAGAGTAAAACTAAATAAAGTAATCTAGTTATTGTCTATTCTTTAAACCCAACCTTTGTTTTCATCCCCATTCACACAAATGATAGACAAACAAAACAGTTAAGAGATAAATAAAAGAACACAACTGGCCAAATTACTCAGTGTTTTCACATCATGTTGTTCCACAGGCACCTTTTTTTGAAGATGTCAATCAGGGTTACCTTTTCAGTTCACTCAGACAAAGGCATTAAATTTATAACTTAGTTTTCTATTTTCAGACTTGGCAAGAACTGCTCATGGGAGTTTAGGTAGGGAGCTTTCAAGTCTTCATGCTGTAGCATCAACAGCCAGATTCAATTTTCTCAGTAAACACAGTCTAAAACCAATTCAACTCTGACCACTGGATAAAAGCAAATTACTGCGGATGCTGGAATCTGAAACCAAAAGAGAAAATGCTGGAAAATCTCAGCAGGTCTGGCAGCATCTGTGAGGAAAGAAAAGAGCTGACGTTTTGAGTCTAACTACTAACTGACCCTTCGAAACATCAGCTCTTTTCTCTCCTTACAGATGCTGCCAGACTTGCTGAGATTTTCCAGCATTTTCTCTTTTGTCAACTCTCACCACTCCCTGACAGACTGCTCATCTCATCCACGAGGTTCCAGTTACCTTTCAATATGTGCATCTGCTTAAACTTAAGGTCTTTTCCAGACTTGGTGGAACCAATACCCAGGTAGTTTTCCAGTACTTGAACTGTCTTTTATGAGCCTACAAAGTGAAGCATCAGCAGCATATTTTACAAGAGAGCCATACAAATTTCAACCTGATCCTATGTTACAGCGCATATATGTGTATGTTCCTTCTGGAACAAATCGCAATCAGAAATGCAATTCCACCTAATTACAAAGTGGCTAAGGACAATAACTTAGGAGAACAGAGGATAATTGTTGCCTCCTAATGTTGTTTTGGCTCAGAAAAATTAGTTCAGCACAAGCCAAGCACAACCAGTTTGTATGTCTTACTAATACAAAGTGCTAATCCTGAACTTATGGAGGGCCAGCTTCATAAGTTTAGTTAGAAAAAGGTCTCACTGGTGCACTGTTGATGGTTTAATCCTCCCACAGTCACAAAGATGTGCGGGTCAGGTGAATTGGCCATGCTAAATTGCCCGTAGTGTTAGGTAAGGGGTAAATGTAGGGGTATGGGTGGGTTTCGCTTCGGCGGGTCGGTGTGGACTTGTTGGGCCGAAGGGCCTGTTTCCACACTGTAAATCTAATCTAATTTTATTAATTTTATTTTCTTATCTCTATTGCAGGAAATAACAAACAAAATCTTATCTGATTATGATATATTTGATGAGTTTTCCTACAATCTCTCTGATGATGATTTTGAAGCTAAGTAAGTGCCATACATTATGAAGGTATTGTGAACATTAAATTATTAAAAATTATAAAATATTCTACCAAGCATGTGAAATATCAATAGTGTGTACTTTAAAGTATAGGTTTTAACTCTTCACAAAGGAGAGGCAGTGGCCAAATGGTTTGAGCGTTATGACTTTAAGAACTATGTCCCCTTACTTACCATTCATATAAGCCAGAGGCCTGATAACACCCTTGACTGTGCCTAGAAATCACTTTGCATTGACAATATTAGCTTAACTTCAAATAAACACATCATAAATCTTCAAGTAAACAGTATCCACCTAATTAATTTGAGTTATATTTGGACAGTTGAAAAACATTACAACAGGGTGTCAGGAGCAGTGATTTACAGTATGGTGTACAGCAGCGATTGTTCTTAAACTAACTCCAAGAAGGTTGATATCCCAGCACCAAGTCACCCTTTATGGCACAAGTGCATAGTACATGACACTGACCCAGCTAGCTCCGAGCTTGCCCCTACAGTGAACAAAATACCTGTTCTGAACACTTCTGCGTATATCTGTCAGCCAGGGCCCCTTGACTGGACCAGCTTAACAGCCCCAATTAGGGGACTCATATTCCATGTTGTCCACCTCGCTGACCTTGATTCAATCACTACATAACTCCCTCCTAAGTCCTGGGACTTAGGCTTGTTCTTTCTCCTGTAGTTTCTCCTGGGGAGTTTTCACAACAGGTCCAGTTCCTCTGACTCTGCCTTAGATACATAGCCCATCACTTTCACCTGGAGCATCAAAGCCGAAATTTATCTTCTTCTTCATAGTGGCAGTAACAGCTTTGAGGCTGTGACATCTGCTGTATCCATCCCATCTTCAGGGGTTTCTTTGATCTAGGCGGAGGGGGGAAAATGCACAGGTTCTGACAACCTTGCCAGTTGTTCGGAGGGGCCCGGCATGTTTTGCTTCTGCCCTGTTTGTGAGGTTACAGCTTTGATGTGGTCCATGTGCTTGTTCAGAACTGCCTCTCCTACAGGGACTTTGTACGTCACGGGACCTGACCTCGTGTCAACCACACCTCTTACCCATGCAGGGCCATTCTAGAGGTTTTGACACCAACATTCTTCCCCTTCCACTTAGAGGAATCTTATCAAGTTTTGAGAAGATTTGTAGCTCAGGTTGAGGTTCTGGATGTAGGTTTGCTCACTGAGCTGGAAGATTCATTTCCAGATGTTTCGTCACCCTACTAGGTAACATCTTCAGTGGGCCTCCGGGCAAAGCATTGCTGATAATTCCTGCTTTCTATTTATATGTTTGGATTTCTTTGGGTTGGTGATGTCATTTCCTGTGGTGAGGTCATTTCCTACTCTTTTTCTCGGGGTTGTTAGATGAGGTCTAACGCGATGTGTTTGTTGGTAGAGTTCCAGTTGGAATGCCATGCTTCTAGGAATTCTTGTGCGTGTCTCTATTTGGCTTGTCCTAAGATGGAAGTGGTGTCCTTCCTGATCTGTAGGAAAGGATACTAGTGAGAGAGAGAGTCATATTGTTTTGTGGCTAGTTGATGTTCATGTATCCTAGTGGCTAGTTTTCTGCCTGTTTGTCCAATGTAGTATTTTGTAAATGACATTAGGTTTGTTTGTTGTCTGTATAGGGTCTTTCAAATTCATTAGCTGCTGTTTTAGTGTGTTGGTGGGTTTATGGGCTCCTATGATGCCAAGGGGCCTGAGTAGTCTGGCAGTCATTTCCTGGCAGGAATCTTTTTACCAGTATTGGCATTTCTGATGCCATTTCATCCTTGTCCTCCCAAGGCCTGGGAAGATAAGGCTTAACCTGGTACAGACTCTTCTCTCCATTAGCAACTTTGCTGGATCTGTCCCTGTAGTTGCTTGAGGGATGGCCCTGTAACCAAACAGGAACTGGGACTGTTTGGTCTTGAGTGAAGCTGTAGACTGTTTCTTTAAGCCTGCCTTCAAGTTTGGGCTGCACTTTCCATCAGACTGTTGGATGATGGATGGTATGAAGCTGTTCTTACATGCTGAATGCCATTTGACTGTAGGAAATACAGGGGAATCTCGATTATCCGAACGTAGTGGGTGGGCACTATTTCGTTTGGATAATTGATTATTCGGTTAATCGTTTAAATGCCTTTCCTCTGGGGCTCGGAGTTTTTAAAGTCTGCTCCCCGTTCAGGAGACTACAGCACACCACGCGCGAGTCCCGCCCCCAACCCCGTGCAACACCGCCCCCAACCCCGTGCAACTCTGCCCCCAACACCGCCCACCTGCCTCCAACCCCGTGCACACCACCCCAACACCACCCCTGCCCCCAATACCGCCCCCTGCCCCCAACACCACCCCCAACCTCGTGCAACATCACCCCTGCCCCCAACCCTGTGCAACACCACCCCGCCCCCAACACCTTGCAACACCATCCAACTGCCTCCAACCCCGTGACAACATCGCCCCTGCCCCCAACACCACCCCCAACCCTGTATAACACCGCCTCCCCGCCTCCAACCCCGTGCAACATTTCCCCTGCCTCCAACACCGCCCCCGTCTCCAACCCTGTGCAACACCACCCCCAATACTGCCCCCCTGCTCCCAACACCACCCCCAACACCACTCCCAACCCTGTGCAACACCACCCCTGCCCCCAATACCGCCCCCCTGCCCCCAACATCACCCCCAACCCCGTGCAACATCACACCTGCCCCCAACACCGCCCCCACCCCCAACCCTATGCAACACCGCCCCTGCCCCAATACCGTCCTCCCGACCCCAACACCACCCCCAACCCTGTGCAACACCACCTCCGCTTCAACCCTGTGCAACACCACCCCCAACCCCGTGCAACACTGCCCCTCCAATCCCTACAACACCCCCCCAACCCTGTCCAACACTACCCCCCCCCCCATCCAGCCCGCCCCTCAACCCTGTCCACATCCGCCCCCTCTCCAAGGCAGCTGGACTGTACATTAACAACAAGACTGCTGCAGTTGCCCTTGTGGGTTAAATCTCCAGATAACGCGCACACGCAACCACAGCCACACACACAACCTTTTACTGCAACTTTTTGACAGGTTCCACCTTTGCCCTATACAGGACAATGTTGGAGAGATTATCTAGGGACGGTGGGAAGGTGACTGAGGGTACACGCCTGTGCAGAACTCCAGGGAAAGTGTGTGGAGAGAGGGTGGCAGACAGTCATTTGGAGATGGTGCCTGTTTAATCACTGTAAACAAAAGACGCGATCAGTGTTGGAAACATGTCTTTGATGTCATGTTTCCATCGGGACTTCGAGATCTCCTTCAGATAATTCGATTTTTTGGATAATTGGTATTCAGATAATCAGGTTCCTCTGTACTTGAATTCCCGACTGCTAAATGATGGCCTGTGACCAACACATCCAGGAGTTTGTGTGTTGCAACTTTTCATTGTCGTTCTCGAATGAAGTCTGGGCACTTCCAGTCACTTTGAATGGACATACGCAATGACTAACAACATAGAGCTCATGAAAGGGTGGCATAGTCGATACATTATTATATCCAGGGTTTACCCAGCCATACCCATGAATGTGGAGGATCTGCTGGTGGTAACTTTTGACCTTGTTGGCATTCTGGTCCCTGCCCAACTAACACAGCTATGTCAGCATCCAAATCTGACCACCAGACATAATGTCTGGTGAAGTTCAGCCAGATATTGGCAGCGAATCTTGCTCACGACAATCACTCTTGCTCCCCATAATAAAATGTCATCCTCTATGATGATCTGGTTTTGCTGGTTCCAGAAATGTTGTTTCCTTTTGTTTTCCCCAACGGACCTGTTGTTTCAGATTTCCCCAGGATGAGATCTTCTCGTGTCCACATTGTGATGTCAGTGGTGACTGGAAGAGTGTACAGAAAGTTTAAATCCAGAACGGACTGTTCTAGTCGTAGCTGCACCGATGGTATATCTGCCAGTGGGAGGCACCTCAGGGCATCTGCATTTGCCACTTGGCCTCCTGGATAGTGTTTCAACTTGTAATAGTCCACACTCAGAATGAGAGACTGCTAAATTCAATTTGAAGTTATGTGCGGCACCGCCCTGTCCTCTTTAAGTAGCCCTAGTAGGGGTTTGTGGTTCATTAATGTTATGATTTACATCTATAAGGGTATTGATGGAACATTCTCACAGCAAAAGTGACCGCCAAACCTTCTTTTTCTATCTGGGTGTATCTTTATTTGGCATCAAAGTCTAGGATACATACTCTATCGGGCATTCCTCTCTGCCACGATGGGCCAACAA
This sequence comes from Hemiscyllium ocellatum, assembly GCF_020745735.1. Taxonomy (NCBI): domain Eukaryota; kingdom Metazoa; phylum Chordata; class Chondrichthyes; order Orectolobiformes; family Hemiscylliidae; genus Hemiscyllium; species Hemiscyllium ocellatum. The sequence goes on from NC_083414.1 coordinate 67,004,220, forward strand.
TGAACAGGGAGGCATTGCATGTCAGCACCACCTGTCACTTGAGATCATAGTGCACTGACACTTTAGATAACAATAGCTGCTTCTTCACTTCCCTAAAGGCTACTTCTTGGCTATGATACCATTTCCAGGATGGAGGCCAGGTTATGTATTAATTTTCTATAATAATTCACCTGCCCAAGGAAATATCTAAGCTCTGGTACAGAGTTGGGAGCCGGGACACCCTTGATCACCCTCACTTTATCTTCCAAAATGTGTACGTGATCTTATTAACGTTGTAGCCCAAGTAGGTTACTTGGCATTCCTAAAGTGTACACCTGCCTTGAAGAAACATTTAAATGCTATGTCAAGTTGTAGAAATGCTCTTTATTAGTCTTCACTGTTATTAACACATCATCCAGATAAATAGCCCTTGTAAAGTGTTCTTCATCATCCACTGGAAAATTGCACAGGCTTTTGAAAAGGCGAAGCCCTGATTACAGTTTGTACTTTTGCATGTAAGCAAATGGGACTTGGCAGGCCTTGCTGAGTTGTGGAATTGCTTCTTGGTCAACATGGCCCCTTTGATAGTCCCTAGTCCTTACTGAGAAACTTCTGGGTATTTAATTAGGACTTCACTCAGGCAGCCATTTTCTAATAGAAAAATGTTGAGCCAACCTGGGTGAATATTTTGAACCAATTTCACCCCATCAAGCTTGGGACTTAGCCTTTTACCACAATCAATGGTAACTGAATCAGTTACTTTTCATAAGAGACCAGAACCGAAGTTGTATCCTTAATCTGTAAAGATTGCCTGGTATCGGTTCTTAGTTTAACTGAGGTTTTGTGCAAACTTAAGGGTTGGAATCCAGAGACAATTTTGTTAAAGGATGGTTCTGAGATCACCGAGATGGCTGTGCCAGTCTCAATCTCCTTTAGAACTGGGTGACTATTTAACCAGACATTTATTTTGACTGCTTCTCATTTGAATGTTGCTAAGCAATTTAACTGTTCCTGACCAGATGTAGATGGATTTCACTCTCCTGGATACTGTCTATGAGTTTTCTTGCTCAATTTAGAGCTAGTGGGATTCTTTTGCTGTCTCAAATCTGCATATCAGCAGCAACTACAAAGGCTTGCCAGCTTAGACAAAAAAAATTTAACCGTTTGGCTGAGGATTGGTTTTGTTTTGGGGTTTTGCTGTGGACTGACCTAGAGAGGGTCATGAGAGGGCAATGGCACTTCTACAGGGCAGCACTGATTAAAGTGATGGTTAGGAGATATTTAGCATGGAATAAGCACACATGCATTCAATCATATTGGACTCTTCCCTGGGTGTTTTACACCTTCCTGATTTCTAAGTTCATATATTTTATTTTAGTATCGTTTGATTATTTATGTTAATAATTGTACACTTTTCCACTATATTAGTTCGACAAAAGAAGCTGTACTGTTTTGGACTGCAAGTATAAAAAACAACGCTTATGTGCTAAATGAATGTCATAGCATATTTTTAAAGGGAAAAACATATTCAAATATTTTAAAAGTGGCATAAAAGTTTTGTTACTGTGACAGTTGAATTATAATTATTTGTTGCCATTAATTTGTCTCTGGCACCATGTCTCACAATTTACAGAAAATGTGAAAAGTTTTGTCCATTTCATCATTTAAGGCACTTATTCTGTTTCCTTGCAGATGGAGTGCGATTGCTGCACCTCACTTAATCACTACACGAATGGAGTTAATAAAAGTGCAACACATGGAGGAGGAAGAGCTTTTCCGTAAAATCCAACTATCAGACCAAAGCACTTTGCAGGAGAAGATTGAAGGATTAGAGGTATTCCACTGTGGCAAGAGAAGAGATAAAATGTGCTGAGTATCTTTTGCTCCTATGACCTGGATGCCAAAGACCAAATTGATCTTTTCTTTTTAATTTTGCCCATTACAGGATAGATCCATTGTCCACCTAAAAACTTGCATGCATTGTGTAACCAGACAGATATCATGTAACATACTGTCATTACATTCTACATAAATGCCATTCCCAAATGAACCGTCAGTTTTTTTAAAGGGGTTACTGGTATTATCTAAGATTTGAAAAGTATTTTCTATTTCAGAGTCTGCATATTTTCTTGTGAAGTTCCAGTTTCCTCCTTCACGAAACCTAATCATCTAATCAGAGAAGTCTGGCATCAGTGCAACAGTAATAACAACTTGGGTCACTACAGTGTCTTTAATGCTGAAAATTGTCCCAAGATAGGAAATAACATCAAGCAAAGAAAGAGATACTATTAAAAGCTTTGTCAACAACTTGGGTTTTAAGGACTGGGAGGTAGAGAAGTATAGGTGAGAAATTGGAAAGCTTAGAGTCTCGGTGGCTAACATCATGGCTTTGAACAGATTTCATTATGCACAAGAAACCAGAGTTAGAGGGAGGCTAGGGATAGTTACAAAGTTAGGGATAGCACACAAACTTTTCACAAGCTATTTGACCCTGAACTGATCTTCCAATCCCACATCTTCTCCATGGAAGGCCAACTACTTTCCTCATACCATTACCTATTTCTGCCTTGCCTCATTTCACCAGCTATTAGAAACTTCACCCCTACTTTTTTTACCTTCATATTTGAGTATTTCGAAACTATCTTCACCAACCTTCCATTTTCTACACCCTATAAACTTAAACGTATCTAAAACACTGCTGCTCATTTCCTAAACTGTATCATCATGTTAAATTTTCAACTTTGTTGACACCCAGTTCACCAACACCTCCTTTTTAAACTGTTTATCTTGTGTTCAAATCTGTTCATGGCTTTGTCCCTACTTTTGATGTTCTCTAGTTCCACAGCCATCAGTATCTCTGTGATGCAACCCCCAATCGTCAACTTGCCCTTAGCAGCCATAACTTTAGATGCATAGGGCCTAAGGTGTGGAATTTCTTATCTAAGCTTCTCCAGCCCTCTCCTTAATACAATCACCGTGGTCAAACTTTTACTAACCTATCATAATTGTTAAATTATGCATCTTTGAATGCTTTGGGCTACTTTCCTATGGTACCAGGGCCTAATAACTGCCAACTGTTCATAGAATCGTAGAAACCCTACATTGCGGAAACAGGCCATATGGCCCAACAAGTCTACACTGACCCTCCGAAAAGTAACCCACCCAGACCCATTCCCCTACATTTACCCCTGACTAATGCACCTACCCTACACATCTCTGAACACAATGGGCAATTTAATACGGCCAGTTTGGACTGTGGGAGGAAACCGGAGCACCCAGTGGAAACCCACATAGACACGGGGAGAATGTGCAAGCTCCAGAAGTCACCTGAGGCTGGAATTGAACTAGGGTCCCTGGCTCCTATGAGGCAGCAGTGCTAACGATTGAGCCATGGTGCCACCTGTAGGTTGTTTATATAAATTGGCCTGTGTACAGACAAATGTGGATCACACATTTGTAACTGTTCCTACCAGTGAGCATTAATGCTCAGTGTGTTGTATCAGTTTAGAGATTTATCTTATTAGGTAGCTCATGCTTACATACAGCTTTTACATTTTAGATGGTGGTAGCTGGATTTTCTGCGTATACTGATATGAATCGTGCGCATGAAATCGCTAATGAGGTGAGACGAATCCATAAACAATTGGTGGAGTCACAGCATCAAGCACAACTTTATAATAGTAGAGAACGACTCTTCGAAATGCCAGTCACGAATGTGAGTATAGTTTAATTAAATGCTAGAGTATGTCTAATGGATATGATATGAACTCAAATTTAGTACACCTTATCGTGTACCACAGTGATCTGAGAAACTATTCACAATATTTAGTAATGCCTTATATAGAAAACTATATATGTAGGGTTACTAACTCGACTGATTGGGGTGGCATGTGAGTAGGGTAGATGGGAATATACAACTACAAAATGACATTGATAAATTTGTCATGATCACATACCTGACGACCAACTTCATGTTATGGTCACAGATGAAATCATTCAAGTTAAGTTATGATGATCTGGTTAGGGACCACTAACTTCTATTTTTAAAGTAAGAAAAGGTGAGATCCAGGGGAGTTACAAACAGAATAAGGCTACAAGATCCAAGCTGCAACAATAATGTATTATACAAGTTAGAACAGTAATACAATTTGCAGTAAAGGTACAACTTATTTCTAACTCTGAGACTTAATGTGTGGAATACTATGATCAAGCATCCCACAGCACAGATCAAATAACGTACACTATCAAGACAGATCCCATGGATCCGATTGTCACATAGCTCCATATATTAATGACATATTAATTAAACTACCTCTGATGAATTGCCTGAATGACTGCTTCTATTCTAGTTGATTACCCTCCTGATCTGTGTTCCCTTGGATTTCAAAATTGCAGTCCAGTACGTATTCACTGTACTCATATAATCACTGATTTTGAATTTATTCAGCAGGTTACTGATACAAGTATCTTGAAACTTCCTTCTCTAAAAAGGATTAAAATTCTTTGTACGTCTGGCACCACGTGTAGAGAGAAATCAGAGTTAATGTTTCAGGTTGAGTGACCCTTCTTCAGAGAACCCTTCACTTGACTTGAAACATTATCTCTGATTCCTCTCCACAGGTGCTGCCAAACCTGTTTTTCCAGCAATTTCAGTTCTTTCACATTTAAAAAAAAATTCTTTGTGTTTATTTGATCACCTAAATCAAAAGTTTATCTTTGTATGAGAAGCATTTAGCAGAAGAAAACAGGTGTGTATAATTTGACCTCTGTTATTTTTTGTAAACAGTATGAGAGGCTTTACAAAATGGTAAAAGAATTCCATCCCTATCGGGATCTATGGACAACGACATCAGATTGGTTACGCTGGCATGACAGCTGGATGAATGATCCACTGACTACCATTGATGCAGAACAAATTGAGAAGAATGTAATTGAGTCCTATAAAATTCTGCACAGGTGCACCAAATTATTTAAGGATATTCCAGGTAAATCATTGTTTCAATTCCCTTTATAGCATATAAATTAATTCTGATAATTCAATTAATTTTTATTTAAAAAATTGATTATCCAAAAATTAAATTGAATATTGCTAAAGAAGCCACATTTTATTGAAGCTTTTCAACTCACACTCATCAGACAAATGCTCAAGCTATCTTAAATCTTTTTGATTTAAGGTAATTATGAAAAAGGACAAAGATGAATCAGAAATAAAGGTTCTGAATTGGGGAAAGCCAATTTTAAATGATAAGGCAAAGTCTGGCCAAAGTGAACTGGGAGCAGGTACTTGCAGGAAAATCATCATCAGAGAAATCAGACACATTCAAAAGGGTATTAATGAAAGGGCAGTGTTAACCTTTTTACATAAAGATGAAAGGTGGAACCAACAAGTCCAGAGAACCCTGAATGTCAGGGAATGTTCATGATTGGATAAGAAACAAATGGAAGTTTATGGTAGATGCCAAAGGCTAAAAGTAACAGATGCCCTAGAGGAGTATAGAAAGTGCAGGGAGTTGCTTAAAAAAGAAATGAGGAGGGCAAGGAGGGGTTATGAGAAAACAATAGCAGGATACCATTAAGGAAAATCCAAAAGCAATTTTTAAGTATACCAGGGACAAGGAAGTAGCCAAGGAAAGAGTAAGGCCACTCAGAACCAAAATAGTAATCTGTGTGTGGAGCTGGAAGATGTAGATGAGATTTTAAATGACTACTTTGCATTTGTATTGACTGTAGAGAAGGACAATGTAGATATAGAAATCAAGGAGTGAGATTATGATACTTGAAAGAAATAACAGCGAGATAGAGGAAGCCTTAGTAATTTTAGTTGTTTTGACAGTGGGGAAATAACCTTGTTCAGATGAGATATGAGATGTATCCAGGCTATTCTGGACTAGAGAAGACATTGCAGAGGTTCTGATATTAATTTCTAAATTCTGTCTGGCTACAGGGAGGGTGCCAGTGGTTTGGAGGACAGCTAATGTGGTACCATTATTCAAGAACAATGGTAGGGATAAACCTGGAAACTATAGAGCATTGGGTCTATCATTTGTGGTAGAGAAACTATTACAAAAAAAAAGCTGAGAAACACAATTAATCTCCATTTAGAGAGGAAAGGATTGCTTAAGAATAGTCATTATGGCTTCATACAGGGAAGATCATATTTAACAAATTTGATTGAATTTTTCAAGGAGATGACTAGGTATGTAGATGAGGGTAGTGAAGTTGATGCAGTCTACATGGACTTCTGTGTAAGGTTTTTGACATGGTCTTGCATAGAAAACTGGTTAAGAAGCTAAGAGTGTCTCATGAGATCCAAGGCAATTTGGTAAATTCAGTTCAAATTCGGCTTAGTTGTAGGAAGCAGAAGGTGATGGTTAAAAGGTGTTTAGTGACTGAACCCGATCAGTGGTGTACCCACAGAGTTCATTGCTGGATTTCATGTTGTTTGTTGTGAACATGAATAATGTAGACATGAATGTAGGAAATATGATCAGTAAGTTGATGCAAAAAGTAATGGTATGCTGAATACAAAAGCCCTAGACTGCAGGATGATAGTAGTCTCAAATGAGTGGAACAGTGGAAAATGGAATGTAAATCTAAAAGTTGAGGTGATGCACTTGGAGAGGAGTAACAAGTCAAGACAGCACACATGAAAAGGTAGAACCCTAGGAAGTACAAAACATCAGACGGACCTTGGTGTGCATATTCATAGATCCTTGAAGGTGGAAGAACAGGTAGATAAGGTGGTTAAGAAGAATCATGGAATATTTTATTATTCAAGGCCTTGACTACAAAATGAGATTATTTTGTAGCTGTATAAAGTTATTTAGACTACAACTGGAATACTGTGTGCAGATCTGGTCACCAGACTATAGGGAGCATTTAGCAGAAGAAAAAAGGGGGTAGAAATGATTCATTAGGATATTGTCTGGACTGGAACAATTCAGCTATGCAGAGAGACTAGATAGGCTGGGCTTGTTTCCTTTAGAGTTAAAAAGCTGGAGGAGCAATCTGATTGAAGTTCTGAGAGGCATAGACAGGCTGGATGGGGAGAAATGTTTCCCCTTAGTAGAAGAGTCAGTACTCACAGAGCACAGATTTATGGTAAGAGCAAGGAGGTTTTTAGATATTTGAAAAAAAAACTTCACCCAGAAGGTTACAGGTATTTAGAACTCCCCATTGCCTAAAACGGCCATAAAAATGGGAACCCTGAAGACATTTAAGAACATTTGAAACACCATAGCATACATGACTACAGACTAAGTGCTGGGAAGTATGATTAAAAAGGATGGTTACTTGATGACTGGCATGGACATGAAGGGCGGAAAAACTCTACTTAATATTTTTTTTTTAAAACTTGGCTGGAATAACTGATGGTGAAATGTCAATAGCCTGAATTTGTATGAACTTCCAGAAAGAATTTCATAAAGTCCAAAGTTGTTAACCAAAGTTGACAGAAAAATAAATGACATTATTAGCTGTAAGGGCTGAAGCACAAAATTACAAAGTGATAGATACAAAGAGATATTGAAAAGTGTGCCCAATGGATTTCAGAGTGTAGAAATATGCGGCTATCCACGTTGGATTAAACAGGATACTTTTTCAATGGTAAAGGGTAAAATTAGTGGAGATGCAAATAATTTGTCAGTCTAGGTCCATAGAACATTAAAATATAATGAGCAAGTACAGAAAATAATCAAAAAGGCTAATGCAATGGTAGATTTTAGAGGTCTAGAACTAAAGCAGAAGAAGTCATACTTCAGGTATACAAAGCTGCTTCATCAATAACCTTCCCTCCATCATAAGAAGTGGAGATGTCCACCAATGAGTACACAACATTCAGCCCAATTTGTGACTCCTCAGAAACAGAAGCAGTCCATGTCCAAATATAGTAAAACCTGAACAGCATCCAGGCTTGGGCTGAGAAGTGGTAAGCCACATTTGTGCCACACAAATGTCAGGTACTGATTGTCTTCAATAAGAGACAGTCTAACCACCATTCTTTAATATCCAATGGCTTTACCATCACTGAATCCTCACTATCAACATCCTGGGCATTACCATTGACTAGAAATTCAACTGGACTAGTCACATAAATACAATGGCTACAAGATCAGATCAGAGGCTAGGAATACTGCACCTTCCTACTCCCTAAAGCCTGTCTACAATCTACAAGGCACAAGTCAGGAATGTGATGGAATACTCACGTAACTGGATGAGTGCAATTCCAATAACATTCAAGAAGTTTTACACCACCCAGGTCAAAGCAGCTCATTTCAATGGCACCGCATCCACAAATATCTACTCCCTCCAATAATCTGCAAAATGCACTGAAGAAACTCACCAAAGATCCATTGACATCCATTCCAAACTCAAGATCATTACTATCTAGAACAATGGCAGCAGATACAGGGGAACACCGCCACGTCCTGCATGTTCTCCTATAAGCTATGATTTGGAGGTGCCTGTATTGGACTAGGATGTAAAAATTAAAAATCACACAGCACCAGGTTATAGTCCAAAAGCTAGTGATTTCAAATAAACATGTTGGACTATAGTCTGATGTTGTGTGATTTTTAACTTTAAAATCCTGAAATCACCTCCCTAATGGCATTGTAGGTCTGTCTACACAAAATGGACTATGACATTTCAAGCAGTCAGCTCATCACCACCTTCTCAAGGGCAAATAGTGATGTGCAATAAATGCTGGCCCAGCTAGCAATGCTCACATTACACTTATGAATAAGAAAATCTCCATCCAAATTAATGCTGTTACTTGATCTTCCAAGTAAGATAATTTCTTATCACTAGGCATTACTTTCAAGGTTGTTGTCCATCACCAACATTGTACGCTGTTCTCTGTTCTGGCTCTCATTTCGAAATGTCAAGAGCACAAGTATATTTAGTCCCCAAACTGATTACCTTGCAATCAGGTTTCTGTAATTGATTAAACTTACTGATTACTTCTTGTTCTCATTTTGTTCTCTTGGTATCTTGGTATGAGTGCTTCATTCATTCAAATTCAGAGCCTTTCATTTTAATTTTTCTTTTGCCTGATTATTTTCTGCTTATTTCTTGCATTTTTTGCTGCACTTTACCACTTTGCTTTATTCCCTCTACTTTTACTTTTCAATTTCTAAATTTTGCCTCCCCTGATACCTCCTTCCCAATCTTTTATTTTAAAGCCCTTTCTTCGGTCTGAGCTATTCAATTCACCAGGACACTAATTAGAACTCAGTTTAGATTGAATCACCAAACTAAACAGCTTTCTTTTCCCCGGGTACTCTATGAAATGAAACATCTTCCTTTACTCTTTGACTCAAATATTTAACTCACTAGTATGCTTGAATCCATTCCAAATTGTGTATTGTTAAGATGTAATTCATGAGTTTTTGCATGTTAGCTTTGTTACAACCAAAATTGGAGAGGTTTATTGTTTTCTTTTCTAGTTCCTCTCCTCCGCTGATCACAACAAATATTAAATTTAGCAGGGTGATAATCTTACCAATTACATAGGTCTCAGACTATGCCAGGTTCAGTATTAAGACATTTTTTTCATCAAATAATTAACAAATAATCAGTGTGTTACCAAAACCAAACTCACTCAAAGATATGAATATTGAATTATGCAAAAATATCTACTCTTTTAAATAAAAATCCAATGCACACATCTGCTTTTAAGTCTGAAGAGAAACGTAAAATTAAAACTCCGCAGAATGTGAACTTTAAAGTCCTTCGTTCAACTAATAGTAAAACCCATGAAAGAAGAATAAGTCATACATGGTCCCAATTGGTATTCCAACTCCAAGTTATAAAACTGATAGCATTGGTATGTCTTCCTGGAACAATTGTAGTTGGCTAAAATCCCTTTGTATTAAATGGTGGGAACATTCTAAGAAAATCCTCTTTGGGAACACTGCTGTAACACATGAAAATGACTTTCAGTTCACGCACTTTGCTATTGCCTCTCAGTAAGTCTTAAACTCTCACTCATTGAATTTTAAAAAATGCACAAGTCTTCTTCCACTTGCAAACTGGGCCATGTGACCTTCTTCCAGTCCTATGACTCGATTTGAGTTCCCTGCTCCTCGGACACTGTTGCTAGCATACCCAATGCCTTTTTCTTAGCAAAGTGGCCTTCGTTTAAAAGTTCAAGACATATTTGTTGTACTCCCATGATTACTTTATTAAATGGGATGTCATTCAAGGAGCATTTAAACTTTTAATAATAACAATGTAAACCACAGTAGTTGATGGATTTTCTGTTGCTTTCTCTTTTTAGCCTCACCCACAATATTAAGAAATCCGTGAAACATTGTTACCCTTGCAGTCTGACATTCATTCACTATTTACAGGCCTTGCAGAAGTTGCAATAAAAATCCGATCAATGGTTGAAGACTTTAAGCCACATATCCCACTGATTCAAGCACTGCGGAATCCTGGCATGCGAAACAGACACTGGGATATGCTATCAGAACAAATCCAAATAACCGTTAAACCTAAGGCTAACCTAACATTTTCCCGGTGTTTGGACATGAATCTTCAAGATCATGTAGAGACTATTTCTAAGGTGGCAGAAGTAGCTGGAAAGGAGTATGCCATAGAACAGGTAGGTATTTCAAAAATCATTTTGATACTTTATACAAAATAAAAATTGGAAAAGCTGCAGATTCTTAAATCAGAAACAAAAATAGAGATTGCTGGACAAGCTCAGCAAGTATGGCAGTATCTGTGGAGAGAAAGCAGAGTTAACATTTCGGGTCTAGTGTTCAGAACTGTTTTGAGGAAGGGTCATGGCTGGAAATTTGTGTACAGTTCTGATTACCACATCACAGGACGGGCATAATTTCTGTAAAAAAATTACAGAGAAGATTTAAACGGGCTTGAAAAAATTGCAGGTGTGAAAGAAAATTGAATACGTTAATGTTTTTTGCCTGAGAACAGAGGAGGCTGAGTGGTGTTTTAACTGAGATATATAAAATAATGAGGGATTTAAACAAAATAGTCAGGGAAGCATTTTTCCCCCAGCAGATAGATCAATTCTTGAGGGCACAGTTTTAAGGTGGTTAAGATGATTAGAGTGGACCTGAGGGAAAATGTTTTGGTGGGTGTCTGGAATTTGCTGCCCAGTTTTGTGGCTGAAGCAGAAATCCTAAACTTATTTTAAAAAAAGGATCAAGTGCTGGTAAGTCAGATTAGAATGGACGGCTAATTTATTCAGGAGGAAGTGAGGACTGCAGGTACTGGAGATCGCAGTCAAAATGTGGCACTGGAAAAACACAGCAGGTCAGGCAGCATCCGAGGAACAGGATAGTCGACGTTTCAGGCACAAGCCCTTCATCAGGCTAATTTATTCAGCTGGTGAAAACACAATGGGCTAAATGGCCTCTTTTTATATTATAACTTTTCTATATTTTTGGCAATTTCTCAGATTGTCACCATATACTACATGGAAAAGATGGTGGTATTGTGCAAAAGGCAGAATATTAAATAGTTTCCACTAAGAGACATAGGGAGGAATCCAATAGGATTCTGAGCATTGTGGGTTTTGGAAAGCATATAGTATAGTAATTTATTGTTACATGTATTTATGAAAATACAGTAAAATCTGCTTAAATTGCCATAATTAATCTGGAGCCATTTTATTTACATAAATTATTTAAAAAGAAATAATGCATACAAACTTAATACAAATTTCATTTTTTTGTTCCAACCGTGACTTCTTAATTTCACATGTGGCTATGGTATGCCACTTTACTAGACGGCCTCTAAAGCTACCCCTGAGGCTGCAACAGCAAGGAGGAAGCATGCTGAACCTCTTCGAAACATATAAAATTCTGACAGGGCTGGATATTCTTAATGCTGGGATGATGTTTCTCTGACCAAGGGGCCCAAGACAGGTGGTCATGGTCTCAGGATATACCTTAAATCATTTTCAACTGAGATGAAAAGAAATGTCTTCACTCAGAGGATGGTGAATCTGTAGAACTTTACCACAGAGTACTATGGAAGCCAAGTCACTGGATATATTTCAGAAAGAAAGAAATTTCTAGAGGCGAAAGGTGTCAGGAGGCACAGGGGGAGAGTGAAAATAAAGCGTTGAGATAAAGGATCAGCCATGATCATATTGAACAACAGAGTGGGATAAATGGGCTGAATGGCCTACTCCTTTTCCTGTTTTCTGCGTTTCTTTCAAAATAAAGTGATCTCCCACTATTAATGTTGATATCTTCTTATTCATAGGCCCTTGATAAGATGGAGGGTGAGTGGGAAGATATTAATTTTGATGTCATGCCATACAAAGAAACTGGAACATATATTTTGAAAAGTCCAGATGAAGCCTCTCAGTTACTGGATGATCATATTGTCATGACACAGAGCATGTCTTTCTCACCCTTCAAGAAGGCATATGAGGCAAGGATCAGCAGTTGGGAAAGCAAACTGCGCATGACACAGGTGAGGAAGAATTTTTAGGCATGTCATTTAATTTCAGTTTCATATATCAATCAACCTATAAATCATTAATAATGGAAAAAAATGCTGGTGAACTCGGTCTTCTAAACCCTATAAGAAATAAAGTATTAGATTTAATCTGGCCTTTCCATAGGATCTAGTCAAATTAATTTACTTGAATGAAATAAGCAGTTGTATTTGTCATTAGCATTAGTAAGGATTACACTATATTTGTGTTTCATGTTGTTTCAGGATGTCCTGGATGAGTGGCTGCTGTGCCAGAGATCCTGGCTCTACCTAGAACCTATCTTCAGTTCTGAGGACATCAACAGACAATTGCCAGTGGAAAGTAAACGATACCATACCATGGAGCGGTTATGGATAACTATCATGAGAAATGTAAATGAAAACAGAAAGGTATTGTTGCTATCATGTTATTTTTAACAGAATGAACATCTTTCAATAATCTTTTTTGTATTCACTCTTTCATTGGCTTCCTGCACCATGCATCTAGTTAAGAACGCTGATAAGTGTCCTGTTTGATTGTGGAACCAACTGGCTCTTCATTCTAATGGAAATACCTAGAACATCGCATCTTACAAAACATTACCTTTCAATTCATTTGGAGACTTGCATGCATCATCCCTATTTCCCACTTACTACCAGAATATTTGTTTTCTAATCCTGCTACATAGCCTGAGGTTCCCTATATTTATTTCCATGCATGTTTTGGCTGCCACTCCAGACTTAAATCCACTTCTATTTCAAATTTTTCTTTTCTCCAACATTCTTAAAATCTCTTTTCAACTTACACCTTCCAGATTCCTCTCTTCCGTTATCAAAGCTCCTTTTATTTCTCTCACATACCTACCCCACCTTTTTAGCTCCCCTCAAACTTCCTATTCTTTTGCCACCACCTCAGCGTTGTCTCACTCAATAATAAGTCTGTAGCTGCTTTTAGCTTTCCTTGGCATATTACAAAGTGCCTGTTATTGCCTCCTTATGAGCTATACCCCAACTGCCCCATCATATTTTTACATTAACCTTTCCATTCAACAATCCCTCCATGGCTTAACCTTTGTGCTTCCTTCCTATCCCATTCACCCTTCTCAGTGCTAGCCCCTTGACTCTGCCAGTGGACCAGCTCTCACTGTCCCTCTCCACAACTCCCTCCAAAATATACATTCAATTGTGAAGAAGACTTTTGGCATCATGGAACTTATTGTGGCTGACCACATTGAGATCAACCTGATTGAAGATTAATAACATCTTCTCCCTAAATGAAGCATCTCTGACTGGCTGTATCTTTTACCACATGCCCCATCAAAACTATCTGGATGGTGTTCTTATGCTTTACAAACCATTCCTTGGTCTGTCTCCTATTTTTCTTTCAAAGGGACACTTTCTCCTCCTTTCGACATCTCATGTTATTTCACCCTCCTCACCTGTTATTTAAATCCTTGTTCTCTATTTCCTTTCCAGCACCCTGGCAAATTTCACCTTAGTATACCTCTCTCCCTTCCTCCCTCAGCTCTTGCACTGATCATTGTCTTATCCTAAATTAATTCAACTTCCATCTCAACTCATCATGTCTATTTCTTCTGAGTTTATGTGTCTCTATTCTTAGCCACCCTCCGACCTTACCATTTCACTCACAACTTTCCTTGTGTTAATCCAAAATCACTTGCATTTATCTCTCAACCCTGTTTTCTTCCTTGTCTGGTTCTCAAACTAAAATCTCTCCACATTCACTAGTGTCACCCAAGTGTTTGTCCTCTGTTCACTGTGATAGTCTGCTGTTATTAATCTTCTCAAGACCCTCCTTACAACTAGTGTTTTCTTTCACCCTGGCCATTTCCCTGGTTTGGCCCTCATCTCTTCTTCCTTAAGATTAAGGGATACAGATATATATGGTTAATGTTTATGATGGACAGTTCTTTTAGTAGTTCATCATCAGTTCTGGCTAGACCATGCAAAGGTTGATTAGATTCTATTCTCTACTGCCAAGACCCTGATGTCCAAATCCCACCATAAGACCTTGGTGACTAATTTCCCCTTTTCTCACCGTAACCCACTGCAGCATTACAACACTCTTTCAATTCAGATATCTTGAATTTCTCTCTCTTAAAGGGACCGCCACTGGTAACCATATCTTCAGATGAGTAGGCCTTAAACACTGGAATTTTCTTCATAAGTTTCTCCATCTTTCTTTCCTCCTATAAGCATTTCCTTTAAACCTATCTCTTTGACCCAGCTTTTGACCATCCATCCACGATCTTATTATGTGCTTACTGGCAACATTTATCACATAATGCCACTGTGAAGTGCCTTAGTAACTTTTGGTACTTGAAAGATACTTTAAAAATCTGAATTGATATTGTGGGGTGAAGATTCTGGAATTAATTTCTGGAATTAATGAAAAGATTGTAGACAAGAGCCAGAGCCTATTCAATACATAAATTAAAAAGCGTACAACTTAGATCAAATGTACTGAATATCTCCCATCAAACAACAACATTGTAATAGGCTGTGAAAATAATGTTGATCAAGATATTCCATATACATGCCAATGGCTCTGTCGTGCTGTTGTTATGCAAAAGAGGCCACATCTGATGAAACCTCTTCAACTGGACCTTGAGAAGACAGGAGGATTTTGTTAAAGCAACACATTCTGGTATTCCAAATGAGCAAATTCTGTAGTACAAAATTGATTGTTACTGCCATTTGCCTTTGTTACAATGGGCTCAGGAAGAGATTGCTTATTGATTGACATCTTGGATTCTTTTAACAGGTTATTGAGATATGTCCTGAATTAAGGTTACTGGACAACTTACGTGAATGTAACAAACAATTGGATCTTGTACAGAAAGGTCTAAGTGAATATCTGGAGACAAAGAGAGCTTCCTTCCCAAGGTAAGAGATTAATATTCTTTTCAATGCCAGTTTTATGTGAACATTTTTTTCTGGAGTTGATGATAAGAGAGATTGTGTAGTAGAACATCTGTTTGTTTTATGAGTAATAAGGGCTAGGTTATGAAACAAATTCAGAATCGAATCAGTTTAATTGAAGAAAATGAAATTAGCTGGGTGAAAGAAAATTGAAGGTCTCCTTAAAAATAGTTTCGCAATATTTGTCTATGCCAAGAAATTCCAGTGTCTAAAATGAAGTCTTTCCTTTGAGACCACCCATTTCAACCTAATATAATTTTTCAAATGTGGTGCAATGACAGCACTATTTCATCTGAGTCCTCAGATTGCTGGTTTGAATCCCACTTCAAAGACTAGCTTAAATTTGGACTAATAGTCCAATTCTGTCCAACTAAGCATCAACTAAGCAGTGTTCTATATACAATATGTATTATTTTGGACTACCACAGCCATAAATCACAAGATCCTGTTTGGTTTTCCTTCTTCTTCCACTGGTTACCATGCTGATGGCATCAACCCAAGCTATTCACCAGGCACTGCCAGATTTCGCTCCTGTATTGCCTCCCGCAAATGTGCAAATGCAATTCATATTCATATTGCTCTTTGCATTTCTCCAGAATCATGATATTGCAGTTTTTCATATTAAATAGAGTCTATTATTCATCAGCCCATTCCTTGCATGATCAATCCAGATCCAGCTGGATTTGCTCCATTTATTCATTTCACTTACGCCCTTCTGTGCAATATCATAGAGCAACCATCTTTGAAGTAGAATTGGAAGGTTAGGAAATAAGCATATAACAATTCCATCTTTGGCACTGGGGTAAGTACAACATAAATATAAGTGTGGTAGTCTAATTACAAAATTGCACAAAGAGCAGAAATTTTAATTTTTTTTATTACAGATTCTACTTCTTGTCAGATGATGAATTACTTGAGATCTTGTCTCAGACTAAAGATCCTACTGCTGTTCAGCCTCACCTGCGGAAGTGTTTTGAAAATATTGCTCTTGTAAGTCAAAAGAGAAGGAAACAAAGGAAGCTAAAGCACAGTGGTTAAGTGCTAAATCTCAATTGAAAATGTGTTGCTGGTTAAAGCACAGCAGGTTAGGCAGCATTTCAGGAATAGGGAATTCGACGTTTCGAGCATAAGCCCTTCATCAGGAATGAGAGAGAGTAGCCAAGCAGGCTAAGATAAAAGGTAGGGAGGAGGGACTTGGGGGAGGGGCGATGGAGGTGGGATAGGTGGAAGGAGGTCACGGTGAGGATGATAGGCCGGAGTGGGGTGGGGGCGGAGAGGTCAGTAAGGAGATTGCAGGTTAGGAGGGCGGTGCTGAGTTGAGGGAACCGACTGAGACAAGGTGGGGGGAGGGGAAATGAGGAAACTGGAGAAATCTGAATTCATACCTTGTGGTTGGAGGGTTCCCAGGCGGAAGATGAGGCGCTCCTCCTCCAGCCGTCGTGTTGTTATGTTCTGCCGGTGGAGGAGTCCAAGGACCTGCATGTCCTCGGTGGAGTGGGAGGGAGAGTTAAAGTGTTGAGCCACGGGGTGGTTGGGTTGGTTGGTCCGGGCGGCCCAGAGGTGTTCTCTGAAGTGTACCGCAAGTAAGCGGCCTGTCTCCCCAATATAGAGGAGGCCACATCGGATGCAGCGGATGCAATAGATGATATGTGTGGAGGTACAGGTGAACTTGTGGCGGATATGGAAGGATCCCTTGGGGCCTTGGAGGGAAGTGAGTGCGGAGGTGTGGGCGCAAGTTTTACATTTCCTGCTGTTGCAGGGGAAGGTGCCGGGAGTGGAGGTTGGGTTGGTGGGGGGTGTGGATCTGACGAGGGAGTCACAAAGGGAGGGGTCCTTGCGGAATGCTGATAGGGGAGGGGAGGGAAATATATCCTTGTGGTGGGGTCCGTTTGGAGGTGGCGGAAATGACGGCGGATGATACGTTGTATGCGGAGGTTGGTGGGGTGGTAGGTGAGAACCAGTGGGGTTCTGTCTTGGTGGCGGTTGGAGGAGCGGGGCTCAAGGGTGGAGGAGCGGGAAGTGGAGGAG
The DNA here is from genome assembly GCF_020745735.1 of Hemiscyllium ocellatum. Lineage (NCBI taxonomy): Eukaryota > Metazoa > Chordata > Chondrichthyes > Orectolobiformes > Hemiscylliidae > Hemiscyllium > Hemiscyllium ocellatum. The sequence goes on from NC_083414.1 coordinate 67,021,626, forward strand.
ATGCGGTGGAGGGCATCGTCGATCACGTCTGGGGGGAATCTGCGGTCCTTGAAGAAGGAGGCCAAACCAACCTCCGCATACAACGTATCATCCGCCGTCATTTCCGCCACCTCCAAACGGACCCCACCACCAAGGATATATTTCCCTCCCCTCACCTATCAGTGTTCCGTAAGGACCACTCCCTTCGTGACTCCCTCGTCAGACCCACACCCCCCACCAACCCAACCTCCACCCCCGGCACCTTCCCCTGCAACCGCAGGAAATGTAAAACTTGCGCCCACACCTCCGCACTCACTTCCCTCCAAGGCCCCAAGGGATCCTTCCATATCCGCCACAAGTTCACCTGTACCTCCACACACATCATCTATTGCATCCGCTGCATCCGATGTGGCCTCCTCTATATTGGGGAGACGGGCCGCTTACTTGCGGAACGCTTCAGAGAACACCTCTGGGCCGCCCGGACCAACCAACCCAACCACCCCGTGGCTCAACACTTTAACTCTCCCTCCCACTCCACCGAGGACATGCAGGTCCTTGGACTCCTCCACCGGCAGAACATAACAACACGACGGCTGGAGGAGGAGCGCCTCATCTTCTGCCTGGGAACCCTCCAACCACAAGGTATGAATTCAGATTTCTCCAGTTTCCTCATTTCCCCTCCCCCCACCTTGTCTCAGTCGGTTCCCTCAACTCAGCACCGCCCTCCTAACCTGCAATCTCCTTACTGACCTCTCCGCCCCCACCCCACTCCGGCCTATCACCCTCACCGTGACCTCCTTCCACCTATCCCACCTCCATCGCCCCTCCCCCAAGTCCCTCCTCCCTACCTTTTATCTTAGCCTGCTTGGCTACTCTCTCTCATTCCTGATGAAGGGCTTATGCTCGAAACGTCGAATTCCCTATTCCTGAGATGCTGCCTAACCTGCTGTGCTTTAACCAGCAACACATTTTCAGCTGTGATCTCCAGCATCTGCAGACCTCATTTTTTACTGCTAAATCTCAATCTCTGGGACCCTCTTTCTGCGGCTGCAGAGTCCCTCTGTAAAATGAATTTGAAGGGTCATAATCTAGTTTCTGGTGGGCAAGTGAGCACCAAACAAAATAATGGCCATTGTTTTAGCTGGAACTAAACACGTTCAAGCACCAGAGAATACCTGCCTGCAGGTTTTTTTAAAATGCCAGTCTGCTGCAGTAAAAAGCAAACCTTCTGAAGTTAGGGCTGAGGCAGAGTGGAGGAAGCTTTACTAAGTGTCTAAATGTTTCAAGATGATTTAGGAATATCTGATTATGATGCTTGGTGTTGGAAATGTTCCAATCCCAGCACAAACATCTGATTATCTTGATCAATAAAACAATATTATCAAGAATTTTTTAGTTGTAAACATCAATGTCAGGGCATTTCATGAAGATAGCTAGAATTAATTTGTTGGCAGGGGAAAATAGAGATGTATAGACAGCGCAGTATTTTTTTAAACTCGATTCTAAAGTTAAATTGTATAAGGGATAATTCATAATATATTTTTCAGGGCGATATCCTAATTCCCCAACAAGGCCCCTTTGAAACCTTTTATAGGGCCTCTATATTCCCCACTTCATGAGAGGACAAAAAGTGGTTACAGTTTATAATGTGACCTGAAGAAAAATTGCATTCAAGTAAACCTTAATATTTAATCCTTGTTAAACTCCAAAAATTGCTGATCCTTTTCCACAGCCTCTACCATTATTAACAATCTTTTGGAAATAGAAATGTTAACAATTCTTTACTCAATTCAAAACTTGCCCATCAGTCCCTCAAAGTACAGTGCTGTTTATTACCTTTCAATGGGGCATTTTGTCATATAATTTTTCTAAAGATATGCACCACTGGCTTTCAAATGGCTAACAACTTTATAACTAAATTGATAAGAATGACACTGTCATAATACATATTAGAAGAGCTGGTACAGACCTGATGAGCTAATGGCCTCCTTCTGCACTGTAACAATTCTTTGATTCTATGAGTCAAAATTCTTTTTAGAAACTATGATGAGATTCCTTAAAAGTTAATTGACTTTTAAGGTATTTGAACAAATAATCCTTTCTAACAACTTGCTTACAACCAAAGTCAAGCAAACTGTCCATTATTTTCTGGGTTAAGGCTTAATACCTTTTTGCAATCGAAATTAAGATGCCCAAATGTAAACATCATGCAAATATCAAAAAACTTCCACTTCAGGGTAAACATCAAATTTATGTACTACTTTATTTGTAATAAAACATTCCAAGATACTTCATAGAAGTGTCAAAAATGAAGTTAATCATGATATCATTTAAGATGATATTAGGGCAGATTGTTAAAAAGCATGATTTGAAGGGGTAGATTTTAAGGAATGTCTTGAAAGAAGATAGAAAGGTGGGAAGACGTAGGGAGGGAATTATTTGAAACAATTAAAATCAGGGATGGTTAAAAGGCTAGAATTAACTGAGCACAGGTACAATAAAGGGTTGTGAATATGGAAGACATTACAGAGGTGGGAAATGGAGTGAGGCCGCTAACAGATTTGAAAACAAGAATGAGATTTTAAAATTAAGGTGAACCTCGATTTGGAGTTAAGGAAGAACTGAGTGCTGGGGCAATAGAGCTTGGTATTAGTAAGGACCCAGGCAGAAGATGTGGTAAGGTAAGGAAAATGTTTGGAGAAGGCAAGATTATTGAGATGGGAAATAGACTGCCTTAGTGATGGCATAGACGTATGATTGAAAGTTCATATGACTCCAAAACTGCAAACATTCTGGTTTAGTCTCAGACAGTTGCTAGTGTGAGGAATGGAGTCAGTAGCTAGGGTATGAAGTTGGAAGCAGAGACTGGACGCACATGGCTTTAGTCTTCCGAATATTTCATTGAAGAAAATTTCTACTGGATGTCAGTAAACAATCTGATAATTTATTAGCAGCAGTGAAGCCAAGAAACATATCAAGAGCTGGCTGTCCTTGGCATACAGTACATGTGAAAATTGGCTTTTTCATTTTGGATTATGTCACCATAGGCTACATATAGATGAAAACTTGGAGGTTCAACATTTCAAGCATAAGGTCTTCATCAAGAATGAGGAGGTGGCCCAAGAGAGCTGAGAGATAAATGGGAGGTGGGGGTGGGGCTGGGGGAAGGTAGCTGGGAATGCGATAGGTAGATGAAGGTGGGGGGTGATAGTGATAGGACAGAGTGAAGGGTGGGAGCAGATAGGTGGGAAGAAAGATTGACAGATAGGACAGTTCAAGAGGGTGGTGCTGAGTTGGAAGGTTGGATCTGGGATAAGATGGGGGGAGGGGAAATGAGTAAACTAGTGCAATCCACATTGATCCCGTGTGTTTGGAGGCTCCCAAGGTGGAACATGAGGTGTTCTTCCTCCAGGCATCAGATGGTTAGTGTTTGGCGGTGGAGGAAGCCTAGGACTTGCATGTCCATGGTGGAATGGGAGGGGGTGTTAAAGTGTTCAGCCACGATTGATGGGTTGTTTAGTGCGTGTGTCCCAGAGATGTTCTCTGAAACATTCCGCAAGTTGGCATCCTGTCTCCCCAGTGTAGAGGAGACCACATCGAGAGCAATGGACACAGTAGATGACGTGTGAGGAAGTACAGTTAAATGTATGGAAGGATCCTTTGGGGCCTATCTCAGAGATGAGGCGGGGAGGTGTGGGTGCAGGTTTTGCACTTCTTGCGGTGCCAGGGGAAGGTTCCGGGAGCAGAGGGTAGATTGGTGGGGATGTGGACCTAACAAGAGAGTCGCAGAGGGAATTGGCTTTCTGGAATGCAGATAGGGGTGTGGTGGGGTCTGTTGTAGGTGGCGGAGATGGCCCCTAAGGATCCTTCCACATCCGACAGAGATTTACTTGTACTTCCACTCACATTATCTACTGTGTCTGTTGCTCTCGATGTGGTCTCCTGTACACTGGGAAGACAGGACGTCAACTTGCGAAACGTTTCAGAGAACATCTCTGGGGTCACACACTAAACAACCCCACTGCCCTGTGGCTGAACACTTTAACTCCCCCTCCTACTCCACCAAGGACATGCAAGTCCTGGGCCTCCTCCACTGCCAAATTCTAACCACCCAACACCTGGAGGAAGGACGCCTCATCTACCATCTTGGGACCCTCCAACCACATGGGGTCAATATGGATTTCACCAGTTTCCTCATTTCCCCTCCCCCCACCTTATCCCAGATCCAGCCTTCTAAACCGGCATCATCCTCTTGAACTGTCCTACCTGTCCATCTTCCTTCCCACCTATCCACTCCACCCTCTGCTCCGACCTATCACCATCACCCCCCACCTTCATCTACCTATTGCATTCCCAGCTACCTTCCCCCTTGCCCCACCCCCATCTCATTTATCTCTCAACCCCTTTGAGTTGCCCACTCATTCCTGATGAAGAGCTTATGCTCAAATCGTCGACTCTCCTGCACCTCGGATGCTTCCTGACCAGTTGTGTTTTTCCAGCACCACACTCTTCAACTCTGATCTCCGGCATCTGCAGTCCTCATTTTCTCTGAGAAAAATGGGAGGGGCCAAGGATACATCTATGAGAGGCACCAATGGCAATGGTGTAGGAGTGGAAGATAAACTATTACAAGTGATACACTTATTATAATTAAATTGATAAGAATTGAAATTGACAAGTGCAGTCCCACCGGGCTGGATGGCAATGGAGAATGGTGGTGTGGTTAGTTGTGTCAAAGCTGAAAGATCAAGTAGGAGGAGGATGGATTGTCTGCCCAAGGGAGCAAATCTCTCTGTATTAACTTAGTGTCTCAATCCAAAAATTTGATGCACTAGAGCCTCATTTTACATTTTCTACCAAATTCTGTTCCAGTAAAGCCTCATGCACAGCAATACATAGGTTTTACAGGTTCTGCGGGAAGAGGAAAGTTTCGAGACCCCCCTGTTTCTTGATAGCCAGTTTTAATCCAGTTCTGTCTTAAATTACATTAGATTTATTTATGTTTTCTAATTTTGCTGTTATAGTATAAAGGTTTAATATTTTCTATTTAATAGTTAAATTTCCAGGAGGACCTCAACATCACACATATGTACTCTGCAGAAGGAGAGGAGATTGAACTCTTCAGAACAATCTATCCCACTGGAAATGTGGAGGACTGGCTGCTGGATGTAGAAAAGGTTATGAAGGAAAGTGTAAAAGATAATATCGAGCGATCATTGAAAACATATCCAGAGGTAAGAGAAAGTGTCAATGTTGTTTCATTGGCCCCTTCATCAGTCTCCATTGAGTAATAGGTTGTGAAATTGTTTCTGCGGGGTGATAATTACATTTGTGCTCCAGATGGTTTTTATGGAAGAATAAAAGAATCTTCTTCGTGATTAAATCAAGGATCATGGATTGTGACTAAGGCACAAATAAGACAAAAGCTGCACTAAAATGAGGCATATATTATTATATTTATATTAAGACCAAAGTATTGTTCAAAAGAATATTACTGACAATTTGCTTTCAGCAAATGTCAGCATGCAGTGTAATGTTGGAATGATTTTCCTCAGATGCTGTCAGCAGGAAGCTTAAATAAGACAATGTGATTACCATAAGTGTCCCACCAAAAAGGAAGATATCTCATTCAAAATGAAAATTTGTTTGGCACTTTGGTGAGCAAGTCTCCACAGAGCTGTTAGAGTCAGCCATAGAGTTGTACAGCACAGAAACTGACCCTTCAGTCCAACTCATCCATGCTGGCCAGATATCTTAGATTAATCTAGTCCCACTCTTGACCATTTGGCCAGATCCCTCCTGTTCATGTACCCATCCAGATGCTTTTTAAATGTTGTCCTGGGTAGTGTTGCCAAACAGAGACCTTGCAGTATTGGTTCATAGTTCCTTGAAGATGGAGTTGCAGAGTAGTGAAGAAGTCATTTGCTTGATTAGAAAAATAGGTTAAATCATAAATATTTAAAATGTTTTTAAAACTCCCATCCTATTGACAAATGTCAAGATATCCAAAGGTAATACTAGTAAGGAATGTAACATCAGTTTGAATTACTATTTGTAATACTAGTTTGGCTGCATTCAGGCAAAATCTGTCACAGATGTAGACTAGTGGTCCTTAAAGAAGCCACACTTCCCAAGGTATGATTTAAGATACACTTAACTAAATTCATAGCAAAGCGGATCTTGTTGGTCTTATCATTTTAATAAGTCAATTCACATTTTTTCCGATTACTAATTCATGCCCCACAGAATCAAATGCTCCTATTTACTTTCCAAACAAATATTCAGCATTGTTAATTTTAGCAGAATGTAATATCACTACAGATGACTAAATAAGAAGGCAAACCTCATCTGGTCTGTTAAGTACACTTTGTATTGGCAACTATGTAATGGTATTGCAGATTGCCACATCTTGTGGTTCCCCCAACCATTCTGCTCTCCACTCTACTTCTTTACCCTGTATCTTTTTATGTTCTTAATCTTTAGGGGAGATGGTGGCATAGTGGTAATATCACTGAGTCAGTATTCCAGAATACCAGCTATTACTCTTGGGACTTGAATTAAATACTGTCATTGCAGCTAGTTAAATTTGAATTTAGTAAATAAAATCAGGACATTGAAAGGTAATCTCAGAGATGATGACCATGAAATTACCATTGATTCTCAATGGTACAAACTCAGCTTATTCACTAAAGGAGGAAGGCTGGTGTCTTTCCTAATCTGGCTTACATGCGAACCCCCAGATCTATAGCAAACTGTTTGTTTCTTCATTGACCGTCAGAAATGGCTTAGTTGGCTGCTCAATTCAAGAGCAACTTGGGATAGACAACAAATGATGGCCTTGCTAGCGACACCTACATCCTGTGAAAGTATAAAGAAAAGAATCTTCAAATAAAAGCATCAATAAAGTCAAGTTATGTCCACAACTGTTGATTTTCAGTTAGATAAAGTTCATTGAGACAAGTCTCTTAGGAGTATGGCCTGTGACCAATGGAGTGCCACAAGGATCGCTGCTGGGTCCTCTTTTTGTCATTTACACAAATGATTTGGGTGTGAGCATAAGAGATAGAGTTAGTAAGTTTGCAGATGACACCAAAATTGGAGGTGTATTGGACAGCGAAGAACGTTACCTCAGATTACAACAGGATCTTGACTAGATGGGCCAATGGGCTGAGAAGTGGCAGATGGAGTTTAATTCAGATAAATGCGAGGTGCTACATTTTGGGAAAGCAAATCTTAGCAGGACTTATACACTTAATGATAAAGTCTGAGGGAGTGTTGCTGAATAAAGAGACTTTGGAGTGCAGATTCATAGTTCCTTGAAAGTGGAGTCACACGTAGATAGGATAGTGAAGAAGGTGTTTGGTATGCTCTCTCCTTCTGAGTCAAAATGTTGAGTACAGGAATTGGGCAGTCGTGTTGCGGCTGTACAAGACATTGGTTAGGTCACTGTTGGAATATTGCATGCAGTTCTGGTCTCCTTCCTATTGGAAAGATGTTGTGAAATTTGAAAGAGTTCAGAAAAGATTTACAAGGATGTTGCCAGGTTTGGAGGATTTGAGCTATAGGGAGAGACTGAACAGGCTGGGGCTGTTTTCCCTGGAACGGCAGAGGCTGAGGGGTGACCTTATAGAGGTTTACAAAATTATGAGGAGCATAATTGGACTGAAGGGTCAGTTTCTGTGCTGTACAACTCTATGACTGACTCTAACATCTCTGTGGAGACTTGCTCACCAAAGTGCCAAACAAATTTTCATTTTGAATGAGATATCTTCCTTTTTGGTGGGAGCATGGATAGGATAAATAGGCAAAGTCTTTTCCCTGGGGTTGGGGAGTCCAGAACTAGAGGACATAGGTTTAGGGTGAGAGGGGAAAGATATAAAAGAGACCTAAGGGGCAACTTTTTCACACAGAGGGTGGTATATGTATGGAATGAGCTGCCAGAGGAAGTGGTGGAGGCTGTTACAATTGCAATATTTAAGGGGCATTTGGATGGGTATATGAATAGGAAGGGTTTGGAGGGATATGGGCCAGGAGCTGGCAGATGGAACTAGATTGGGTTGGTATATTTGGTCGGCATGGACTGGTTGGATGAAGGTCTGTTTCCATGCTGTACATCTCTATGACTCTATAAGAATCCCCCAAAAATAAAATAACTGTCCAAATAGTTTACTTTCTAATCATCATAGCAATCAATCTCTATCAATTAATCTATGACAGATGCTGATATGAAATTACTTCTGCCAGTGGTAGAGAACTTTAGCAACAAAGTCACCTGTTCCTCCTAACCAGATCCCACCTGTTAAGACTCAAATTACTTGTATAGTATATTTCAAAATATTATTTCTTTGAAAGAAACCTATCGTATTTGATGTCTGCTTCTGCTGTCTTCTGTTGGAGCCAATGCAATAGAATCCAACAACCACTTGGTTATTGTATGGAGGTGCCAATGTTGGACTGAGGTGGACATACTTAAAAGTCACTCAACACCAGGTTATAGTCCAACAGGTTTATTTGGAAGCACTAACTTTTGGAGCACTGTTCCTTCATTAGGTAACTGAGCTACAAGATCATAAGACACAAAATTTATAGCAAAAGATGACAGTGTCATGCAACTGAAACAGTAATCTTTTGCTATGAATTCTGTCTTATGATCCTGTTCCACAGCTACCTGATGAAGGAGCAGTGCTCCGAAAGCCCATACTTCCAAAATAAATCTGTTGGACTATAACCTGGTGTTGTGTGATTTTTCACTTGGTCATTGAAATTGTATTTGCAGAATTGTTAAGTTCTGAGGTCTTTTTAAATGTTAAATCAGCTTCTGATTCTGCCAGTTGGGGCTGTCTGATTATTATTAAATAATGAACCCCATGTATACACTGATACAATGCTGTTTTATACAGACCAATCGTGCAGAATGGGTCCTGATCTGGCCTGGTCAAGTTGTTATTGCAGGCTGCCAGACCTTCTGGACCATGGAGGTATCTGAAGCGCTACAGATTGGAGATTTGGAAAGCAGACTCTTCCCAAAACTTGGCAGTCAGGTTTGTGTGTTGTCTACTGGTAGATGCAATGGAATGACTACTGTGCATGTATCCAGGGTTGTAATATTTCTTGCATCATTTTCTGTGTGTACTGACCTCAATTTCGCAGTAATTGACTGTGAAGTACAAATGTAACCTCAAAACAAGTAATAACAGTAATATGCAGAGATAAATATTAAAGTGGTAATAGTGCCACTTTATTTTGGTCATTTCACAAATGAGTTTACTTACAAGACTTTCAATAATTTGAAAACCCTTAATGCTTGATTCTTATATCCTTGGTGTTCAACTAGTTGTTTTTCTTGAAACTCTTGCCTCAGGACACCTACTCTAAAGTAAACAATTAAACAAGAGTGCTGGACTGAGAAACCACAACAAAAGGTCAATCAGAGGAACGAATGGCCTTTTCAAGACAAAATCTGTTCATGGGATGGGACTGTTGCCAAATTGATAAATTGCTGCAATACATCTTGTAATTGGTAAACAGTGCTGTCATGTGTGCTGCCACTGGTGGAGTAAATAAGTGTTTAAAGCAGTGAATGGGTTGTAGACCAATCAACTGTTTTGTTCTGAATGAAGTTTACCTTTTTGAGTGTTGTTAGAGCTGTATTCATTCAGATAAATGTGGAGTATTCTGTCATTCTTGATTTATGCCTTGTAGATGGTGGAAAGGCTTTGGGAAGTTGGGAGGTGAATCACTCACTCACTAAACCTCTGATTTGTTCTTGCAGGTAGAATATTTATATGGTTATTATAGTTCATTTCTACTCAAAGGTAATCCAAGTTGTTATTGATGAAAGAATCAGTGATAGTATGACTAATAAGTGTCATGGGAAGATGGTTGGATTCTGTCTTGTTTGACATGGTCATTACCTAGCATTCAAATGGCACAAATGTTATTCACCATTTATAAGACCAAGCCTGAATATTTTCCATGTCTTTTGCATTGGGAGACAGACTGCTTTAGTATCTGAGAAATTAGAAATGGTGTGGAATATTGTACAATCACCAATGAACATCCCATTTCTGAATCGCTGGAGGTAAAGCCATTAATGGAAAAAACTAATGATGTTTTGGCCTAGGACAGTACTGTCACAAAGCTAGCCCCTTTTTTTTCTAAAAGCTGTTCCTTGGCTCAAGGAGACTCTGTCTTTGATGTTTTTCAACAGGGTAATAAACCGGGTACAGAGACGAAAAGGATTTTGAGAGACCCTTTGTTTATATGTAAACAGATGAGGCTTCAAGCCAAAGTGGCCATGTTTTAGAGGTGACCTGTATGAAGAAAGGAGAGTGGTCAGCTTTCTGCCTGAACTGAGCAGTTTTAGTCCGAGCTGGTGAGACGTTCAACAGGGAGCTGTGTGGAAACGCTCTCTCTCTCTCTCTCTCTCTCTCCATCTTCTGCCCTTCAACTTCAACCTATAAGCATGTGTTCCATTTATACTGGTTTTTAAAAGGAGTTTGTTATTGGGACTATTGTGTATATTCGGAACAGCATAATTAAGTCTAGTTGGATAGGCTGAGTTCTGTAGCGGTTCTTTATTCTGTTCTTTGTGTTTCATTGTGTAATTTTGTGAATAAATTTTTGTCTGTTTTAAAATCAAGTAGTTAACCTAACTATCTTATTCTGGGTAATTTTCGCTGGACGCTTACTGAAACAAATTGCAAACTTTTGTTCTGAGGCTGTCTGCTTAAGAATGTTTGAGTGGTCTGGCCTAGTCCAGAACACTACCCTAAGAAATCTTTGAAGCAATATCCATGGCTAAGAGGATTAACCTCCAAAAACCATTTATCTAACTTTTGTGCCAGATATGATTTCAGCTAGTGGAGAGGTTTTCCCTTGATTCTCCGGCTCCCTGATACCATGTTTGGTCATATTCTGCTTTGATGATTTGTTCATGTTTTGACCAAACTTTAATGAGGTCTGGAGTTCAGTGAGCCTAACAAAACATGAATTTTTTTCAAAGGGGTAATAAACCAGGCCTGGCTCCAATCAGTTTGGTTTGGTACAGAGATTAAAAGGATCTTGAGAGGGCATTTATTTATATGTAAACAGATGAGACGTCAGGTTTTTGGTGACTGTGTCAATTGATATCATTCATCATATTGCCGATAATGAAATGCAGTTTGATGGAGAAATAATAGGCAGATTGAATTTGTCCATTTCCTTGTAGACAGGGCACAACTCAATGAACTATGTTAGTGTACAGATGCTATTTTTGTTGTTGTACTGGAAAAGCTTGACTGAGAAAATGTCTAATTTGGGGGCACAGTCTTAAGCACTACAGCTGAAACGTTGTCAGGACCTATTGTCTTTGCTGGATCCAATGTACTCAGCTTTATCTTGATACCATACAGACTAAATTAAATTAGCTGCAGGTAGGTGCCTGTAGTGATGGGGAGCTCAGAGGATGTAGAGATGGATCATCTACTTGGTACATCTAACTGAAGGTGGTTGAAAGTACTTCAGCCATTTTGTTGTGTATTGACAGACTGAACTCTGCAATCATTCAGGGGTTTGCTCCTGCTGTTTTATCAGTTTATTTGTTACCCATTGTATATGATTGGATGTGGTCAGGATTACAGTGTGTTGATTTAATCTGTTGGATATGGAATTGCCTAGTTCTGTCTATAAAATATTACTTCCGCTGTTTAGAACTCCATTAGTCCTTATAGCCTTGACATCTTGCTTTAAAGTACAAAGAACAATACAGCACAGTAACAGGCCCTCAGCCTTTCAAGCCTGCAATAATACATTTTGCCCTTCCATACTAAAACTGTTTTCACTTACATGATCCGTATCCCTCTAGTTCCTTCCTATTCATGTATTCGTCCAGGTGCTTCTTGAATGCTGCTATTATGTCTGCTTCCACCACCTCCTCTGGCAGCATGCTCCAGACACTTATCACCCTTCGTCTGAAGAACTTGCCTCACACATCTCTTTTAAACATCCCCCCCCCCCCCCCCCCCAGGACTTGAAGCTGTGTCACCTAGTAATTGACCCTACCATCATGGAAAAAAGCCTCATACTTCCCACTCTACCCATGCCATTCACAATTTTATAAACTTATATTAGGTCGCCTCTCAACCTCCTGTGTTCTAGTGAAAACAAACCCAGTCTATCCAACCATTCTTCATAGCTAACATTTCCCATACCAGGCAACATCCTGATAAACCTTTTCTGTACCCTCTTCAAAGCATCCACTTCATTCTGGTAATGTGGTGACCAGATTCAATATTCCAAGTGTTGCCTAACTAAAGTTCTGAAAAGCTGGGCACAACTTGTTTATCCTTGTATTCAATGCCCCTTCCAATGTAGGCAAGCATGCCCTAGGCCTTTTTTTTACCAAATCAGCTGTCTGCGCTGCCACTTTCAGTGATCTGTTGACCTGCACACCCAGATCCGTCTGTATATTTTTCGCTTGTATTTAACCTTCCAAAATGTATCACCTCACATTTGTCAGGATTAAACTCCATCTGCCATTTTTCTGCCGAAGCTTCCAACTGATCTATATCCTGCTGTATTCTCTGATAATCCTCCTCACCATCCGCAACATTACCACTCTTTGTATCATCCACAAACTTACTAATTAGACCAGCTACATTTTCCTCCAAATCATTTACATAGACCATGAATGGCAGAAGCCCCAGCACAGATCCCTGTGGAACACTACTAGTCACAACCCTCCATTCCACTGCTACCCTCTGTCTTCTATGACTAAGCTAGATCTGTATCCATCTTGCCAGCTCACCTCTGACACCATATGACTTCACCTCTTGTGCCAATCTGCTATGTCAAAGTATGCTTGTGCTACTATTACTGTCGAAAGTGTGGTGCTGGAAAAGCACAGCAGGTCAGGCAGCATCCAAGGAGCAGGCAAAAGGCTTGTTCTTACACATTCCTCATTGCACTGTAGCTGCCCCTTTGATGGCGATGTTAGAGTTTACAAAGATGCCAGGCCATAAAATTAGATAACGCTGGAAAACAGTTTTGCTGCCTCTGATTGTGCACAACACCTCATGAATGCCCAGTTTTGAGATGTTCGATCTTTTCTAAACCTGTCTCATATACATCATTCAGAATTGAATGCAGATTGCGTGTAGTAATGGAACTTATAACAGATTCACCCCAGGTGGTATGTGATGACAAGTCTTGTTATAGATTGGCTGAGGTTCTCTGTGATGACAGGTCTGGTCATGAGTGTGGTTAGAGTCATCGAAGGTATATTTCTTTCTCAATCACTTTTCTATTCCTTTCCTAAAAATGTTGATTCACTCTGGGCAAAATACATGGTCAAGCAACATTAATATAATTGCAGACATTTGGACTTAATATCAACTTAACTCACTGGATAGGGCTGTCATGGAATCAGTTGAAACACTAGTTTCACATCTTACCCATTATTCCTCCCCGTTAACTTCAATGGAGAATAAAGTTCAGGTGGAGTATACTGCACCCCAGATTTCTTGCATTTTCTGTGCTTAATTACCAAAAAACTCACCAGTGCTGAAGACAAGTATAACGCTCTGACTTGAGAGTGTGTTGTTGGAAAAGCACAGCAGGTCAGGCAGTATCCGAGGAGCAGGAAAATTGACGTTTGGGGCCCTGGCAAACACTTTCAACTCTGATCTCCAGCATCTGCAGACCTCACTGTCTCCTAGTTGATAACGCTCTGACTATCAACTTGAGAAAACCTACTTGTTGACTTAGGAAGAGTACCTTGTCTGTGCAACTATGTTTTAGACTTCATTTACTGGGTAACTATTACAAGCTTTTCCTTTCTGTGGTGCTATCACCAAAAAATTAATCAGGTTGTAAATTTGCTCGCTGACCTGGTAGATTCGTACTCAAATGTTTCATCACCATGCTAGGTAACACCATCAGTGAGCCCCTGGTGAAGCATTGGTGTTCTGCCCACTTGCTGTTTTTCTGTCTTGGTTTGTAACGGTAGGTGATATCATTTCTATTTCTGTTTCTGAGAGTTGATAAATGGGGTTCACGTCTATATGTTCGTTAATGGAGTTCCAGTTTGAATGACAGATGTCAATTATTTGCAGTGTGTGTCTTTGTTTAGCCTGTCCCAGGATGGATATATTGTCCCAGTCGAACTGGTGTCCCTCTTCTTCTGTGTGTAAGATACGAATGATTGTTGGTCATGTCGTTTGGTGGCTAGTTGGTGTTCATGTATCCTGGTGGCTAGTTTCCTGCCCATTTGTCCAATGTAATGTTTATTGCAGTCCTTGCAGGGTATTTTGAATATGATTGTTCATTCTACTGGTTCTTGATACAGGGTCCTTTAAATTCATCAGGAGCTCTTTCAGTGTGGTGGTAGGTTTGTGGGCTACCATGATGCAAAGAGGAAGAGAACAATAACAGACTCCCTTTCCTGGATGTCACAGTAGAACGAAAAGCCAATGGAGAGCTACAGACCAGTGTGTACTGAAAAGCCACACAGATACTCAGCTGGCTCATTCCTGATGAAGGGCTCCTGCCTGAAACGTCAATTTTCCTGCTCCTCAGATGCTACCTGACCTGCTGTGCTTTTCCAGCACCACTCTAATCTTGATACAGGTGCAATCATCGCAACCCCACAAATAAAACTGTATCAGGACATTATTTAAACAAGCCACAACACATTGCAGCACCCAGGAACTATGAGAAGGAAAGGAAAAACACCTACATTATGTATTCGGAAACAACGTGTACCCAAAATCGCAGTCGGCTGGTTCCTGCACAACAGACCTAAATAAGAACACACAGACACCGTAGCCACCCTGCCATCTATCAAAGACATCTCGGATATGGCGACCAGACAACTTTGGCCCTTAAGCATCATGGTAGCCCACAAACCTAGCACCACACCGAAACAGCTTCTGATGAATTTAAAGCACCCTATACCAACAACTAGCAGATCGAACATCATATATAAAATACCCTGCAAGGACTGCAACAAACATTCCGTTGGAGAAACAGGCAGGAAACTAACCACCAGTATACATGAACACCAACTAGCCACCAAAAGATCAATTATCACTGGTATCCATACACACAGACGAAGAGGTGCACCAATTCGACTGGGACAATGCATCCATCCTGGGATAGGCTAAACACAGACATGCACAGGAATTCCCAGAGGCCTGTCATTCAAACTGGAACTCCATTAACTAACATAAAGATTTGGACCCCATTTACCAACCTCTCAAAAACAGAATCGGAAATTATATCATCTACCACAACAAACCGAGACAGATAAATAGCAAACAGGACAGAACACCAACACTTCACCAGAGGCTCACTGATGATGATACCGAGCATGGTGACGAAATGTCTAAGAACAAATCTATCAGCTCAGCGAGCAAATTTACAATCTGGTCCACAACCTGAACCACAAATCTTCTCCAAAATTGCTAAAAATTAATGTTTGGAAAATCAGTGTTTAAGTACTGAACAGAGTCCCATGATAATTAAAAGTTTCCATATGTTTGTAACAAGTGACCGAATGGTACCTTACCAAATGCCTTCTGAAAATTCAAATGCAAATATATTTCCCTTTAGCTGACCCTCATATTTCAATTAAATTTATCAAATTCATGCTTTTTCTCTTAACAGCTTGTGCCTTTCTGAAACTTCTCTTATGTCATCCTGGGGTTAACTCTTTGATGGTATTGTAAAAATGAACTCTTGAATTTTAATTTCATTGTTTGATTTGACACTTGGGGCTTTAATGGACTGAAATAATTTTTTAAAAGCAACTAAAAACATTGACTTAAATGGCCACCGACATCACCGAAGCACAAGTGACTGAGTTTCAAAGTGGATTTGACTGGACCAGGAAGCCAGATTCAACAGCTGGCTGGCTTTGAAATTTGAATTTAGTTTGTAAATCTTAATCAGGATTTTTATTGGATCAATATTGTAGAGTGGGGAGGTAAAGATAGGTTTATGAGAGAGTAAAAAGTTGTTCAGAAATAAAATTGTTAATTTTCACTTTAAATGACCTCTGGGATAATTCTTTACCTCTTGAATTTTAACAGATTATGATGCGAGGTGAGCTTTTGTTTGTCGGCTTTAAATTAGCAGAGGGGTTTAACCCATGCCATAACACAACATTTAGACTCATAGAGTTGTAGAGGTGTACAGCACGGAAACAAACCCTTTGGTCTAACCCATCCATGCCGACCAGATATCCCAACCCAATCTAGTCCCACTTGCCATTACGAGGCCCATATCCCCCCCAAACCCTTCCTATTCATAAACCCATCCAGATGATTGTTAAATGTTGCAACTATACCAGCCTCCACCACTTCCCTAGGCAGCTCATTCCATACACGTACCACCCTCTGCATGAAACAATTAGCCCTTAGGTCTCTTTTATATCTTTCCCCTCTCACCCTAACCTATGCCTTCTAGTTCTGGACTCCCCCACCTCGGGGAAAAGACCTTGTCTATTTACCCTATCCATGCCCTTCATGATTTTATAATTTATAATTATAATTTATAACCTCTTGAAGGTTACCCCTTAGCCTCTGAGGCTCTAAGGAAAACAGTCCCAGCCTATTCAACCTCTCCCTGTAACTTTTAAAAAACATTTATACAAATACATAGATAGAAAAGGTTGAGAAGGATATGGGCCAAGTGCAAGGAAATGGTGTAAGCGTAGGTTGACATTTTGATTGCCAAGGATCAGTTTGGGCCAAAGGGCCTGTCTCCTTGCCATAAGACTCTATGACTTCATCCAAGACATCAATTAAACAATCGTAGTTTCAGTTTAAAATCTTACACCTTAAGGACTCCCTAAGTACTATAAGCAGTATATTTATAAATCTTTTTTGTATGGGATACTGTCCCTTTTTAAATTTGGACCTGTGTGTATGCTTGACATTGAGTCTTAATAATTTTTCTCAGGGTTAGCAGATAATAAAATTGTATATGAAAACATTACAATTATCTCACTGCAGCTACATAGGAAATTAGTAAACGCATTTTCATTGTAAAGAGGTATAGCCCCATGCTAAAAAGAGCAGAAACCTTTGTTGCAGGCTCTTGTGGAGGTTGAAAAGAGGGGTGCCGATTCACCCCTCCTCACCTAGTTTGAATACTCTACAATTGATGTTAGGCTAATAGCTTTCTCTTAGCTTATCTCTTTTGCCCGACTTTGGACAAATATTTAGTTCAGAGCTGTACTCTGGTACTGTGCCTGCTTCTAAAAATTTCAGAAAATGATAATTGTCCCTGCACCTCTCCTTCCCAACTTCCTTCAAACATTCTAGGCCATTTACTACCTGGGATTGGTTTTGTTCATTCTTAATTTTGTTAACATTTTAATTAATTTTTAATATTTATCTCAAGTGCTGATTCTTCCTTACAGTTCTCGGGTACTGCTATAGTATTGAATGCTGATTAGCCTCATGTTTCTTTTGTATGACTTCAAAATTTCTTTTTCGAAAAACATAGCTGAATGATTTGGTGGGTCTCGTGAGAGGGAAGCTGACGAGAATGCAAAGAACAATATTATCAGCACTGATTGTGATTGAAGTACATGCCAAGGACGTAGTGGCTAACCTTCTGGAGGAAAATGTTCAAAGTGAGAATGACTTTGAATGGATCAGCCAGCTTCGGTAAATGCTTGTTTTATTATTAGATCAGTTTAAATGGTTTGCAACAGAGATGAGTGGTTTACCACCATCATTATCCAATGTACCAGAAGTCAAGTGGTTCTTTCACATAGCTTCCTGAAATGAAACAAGTACAGAGTCATAGAGTCATAACGTCATAGAGATGTATTGCATGCAAACAGACCCTTTGGTCCAACCCATCCATGCTGACCAGATATCCCAACACAATCAAGTCCCACCTGCCAGCACCCGGACCATATCCCTCCAAACCCTTGCTATTCATATACCCATCCAGATGCCTCTTAAAATGTTGCAATTGTACCAGCCTCCACCACTTCCTCTGGCAGCTCATTTCCATACTTGTACCACCCTCTGTGTGAAAACGTTGCCCCTTAGATCTGTTTTATAACTTTCCCCTCTCTCCCTAAACCCATGCCCTCTCGTTCTGGACTCCCCCCAAGGGAAAAGACTTTGCCTATTTACCCTATCCACGCCCTTCATAATTTTGTAAACCTCTATAAGGTCACCCCTTAGCCTCTGACGCTCCAGGGAAAACAGCCCCAGCCTGTTCAGCCTCTCCCTATAGCTCAAATACTCCAACACTGGCAACACCCTTGTAAATCTTTTCTGAATCCTTTCAAGCTTCACAACATTTTTCCGATAGGAAGGAGACCAGAATTGCATGCAATATTCCAACAGTGGCCTAACCAATGTCCTGTACAGCCGCAACATGACCTCCCATCTCCTGTACTCAATACTCTTACCAATAAAGTAAAGCAGACCATATGCCTTCTTCACTATCATATCTACCTGTGACTCCACTTTCAAGGAGCTATGAACCTGCACTCCAAGGTCTCTTTTTTCAGCAACACTCCCTCGGACCTTACCATTAAGTGTATAAGTCCTGCTAAGGTTTGCTTTCCCAAATTGCATTTATCTGACTTAAACTCCATCTGCCACTTCTCTGCCATTGGCCCATCTGATCAAGATCCTTTTGTAATCTGAGGTATTCCTCTTCGCTGTCCACTACATCTCCAATTTTGGTGTCATCTGCAAACGCACTAACTATACCTCTTATGCTCGCATCCAAATCATTTATGTAAATGACAAAAAGTAGAGGACCCAGCACCAATCCTTGTGGCACTCCACTCCACTCCACTAGACTGGCCTCCAGTCTGAAAACAAACCCTCCACCACCACCCTCCATGTTCTACCTTTGAGCCAGTTCTGTATCCAAATGGCTAGTTCTCCCATGTGATCTAACCTTGCTAATCAGTCTCCCATGGGGAATCTTGTCAAACGCCTTACTGAAGTCCATATAGATCACATCTACCACTCTGCCCTCATCAATCCTCTTTGTTACTTCAAAACACTCAATCAAGTTTGTGAGACATGATTTCTCATGCACAAAACCATGTTGACTATCCCTAATCAGTCCTTGCCTTTCCAAATACGTATACAACCTGTCCCTCAGGATTCCCTCCCACAACTTGCCCACCACCAAGGTCAGGCTCAGTGGTCTCTAGTTCCCTTGTCCTTACCACCCTTCTTAAAGAGTGACACCACATTTTCCAACCTCTAGTCTTTCGGCAGCTCACCTGTGACTATCAATGATATAAATATAACAGCAAAGGGCCCAGCAATCACTTCTCTAGCTTCCCACAGAGTTCTCGAGTACACCTGATCAGGTCTACTTTTATGCATTTCAAGGCATCCAGCACTTCCTCTTCTATAACATGGACATTTTGCAAGATGTCACCATCTATTTTCCTACAGTCGATTTCTTCCATATCCTTTTCCACACTAAATACTGATGCAAAATACTCATTTAGTATCTCCCCCATTTTCTGCGGATCCACACAAAGGCCGCCTTGCTGATCTTTGAGGGGCCCTATTCTCTCCCAAGTTACCCTTTTGTCTTTAATGTATTTGGAAAAGCCCTTTGGAATCTCCTTAATTCTATTTGCCAAAGCTATCTCATGTCCCCTTTTTGCCCTCCTGATTTCCGTCTTAAGTACAGATTAGACTGGATTACCTACAGTGTGGAACCAGGCCTTTTGGCCCAACAAGTCCACACCGACCCTCCAAAGAGTAACCCACCCAGTATACTCCTACTTCCTTTATACTTTTCTGAGGATTCACTCAATCTATCCTGTCTATACCTTACATATGTTTCCTTCTTTTTCTTGACCAAACCCTCAATTTCTTTCGTCATCAGCATTCCCTATACCTACCAGCCTTTCCTTTCACTCTGACAGAAGTATACTTTTTCTGGATTCTCGTTATCTCATTTCTGAAGGCTTCCCATTTTCGAGCCGTCCCTTTACCTGCGAACATCTGCCCCCAGTCAGCTTTTGAAAGTTCTTGCCTAACACTGTCTAAATTGGCCTTTCTTCAATTTAGAACTTCAACTTTTAGATCTGGTCTATCCTTTTCCATCATTATTTTAAATCGAATAGAATTATGGTCGCTGGCCACAAAGTGCTTCCCCACTGACACCTTGGTCACCTTCCCTGCCTTATTTCCCAAGAGCAGGTCAAGTTTTGCAACTTCTCGAGTAGGTACATCCACATACTGAAGCAGAAAATTTTCTTGTATGCACTTAACAAATACCTCTCCATCTAAACCTTTAACACTATTGCAGTTCCAGTCTATGTTTGGAAAGTTAAAATCCCCTACCATACCACCCTATTATTCTTACAGATAGCTGAGATCTCCTTACAAGTTTGTTTCTCAATTTCCCTCGGATTATTAGGGGGTCTATAATACAATCCCAATAAGGTGATCATCCCTTTCTTATTTCTCAGTTCCACCCGAATAACTTCCCTGGATGTATTTCCGGGAATATCCTCCCTCAGCACAGCTGTAATGCTATCCTTTATCAAAAATGCCACATCCCCTCCTCTCTTGCCTCCCTTTCTATCCTTCCTGTAGCATTTGTATCCTGGAACATTAAGCTGCCAGTCCTGCCCGTCCCTGAGCCATGTTTCTATAATTGTTATGATATTCCAGTCCCATGTTCCTAACCATGCCCTGAGTTCATCTGCCTTCCCTGTTAGGTGCCTTGCATTGAAATAAATGCAGTTTAATCTATTAGTCCTACCTTGTCCCTGACTGTTTGACTTATTTCTGTTCTCAACTGTACCAGTCTCAGATTGAAATCTTTCCTCACTATCTCCCTGGGTTTAAATCCTCCCGAGTAGCTCTAGCAAATTTCCCTGCCAGTATATTAGTCCCCTTCCAATTCAGGTGCAATCTGTCCTCCTTGTACAGGTCACTTCTTCTACCCCAAAAGAGATTCCAATGATCCAAAAATGTGAATCCTTCTCCCATATACCAGCTCCTCAGCCATGCATTCATCTGCTCTATCCTCCTGTTCCTACCCTTACTAGCTCGTAGCACTGGGAGTAATCCAGATATTAATACTCTCAAGGACCTTCTTTTTAAATTTCTCGCTAACTCTCTGTAATCTCCCTTTAGAATCTCAACCTTTTCTCTTACTATGTCATTGGTTCCAATGTGGACAATGACCTCTTGCTGGCTGCCTCCCCCTTGAGAACATTCTGCACCCTCTCTGAGACATCCTTGATCCTGACACCAGGGAAGCAACACACCATTCTGCTTTTTCGCTGCTGGCCACAGGAACATCTGTCTGTACCTCGGACTAGAGAATCCCCGAACACAATCGATCTCTTGGAACCCGATGTACCCCTCGTTTCATCAGATCCAGTCCCCATACCAGAAATTTGGCTGTTCATGCTATGTTCCCCTGAGAATCCATCACCCCCTACATTTTCCAAAACAGCATACCTATTTGAAATGGGCATGTCCAGAAAAGACTCTTGCACTAGCTGCCTACCTCTCTTACCTTTCCTGGAGTTAACCCATTTGTGTATCTGAGACATTTTCCCCCCCACCTCCTATAATTCTATCCATCACATACTGTTACTGTTGCAAATTCCTCATTGCTTATAACTGTCTCTCCAACCGATCCATTCGCTCTGATAAGATTCGCATCCAACAGCATTTATGGCAGATATAATCCGCAGTAACCCTTAAACTCCCTTTAAACTCCCACATCTGACAAGAAGTACATATCATTGCAAAGGCCATTTTTGCTCCATCACAATCTACACACCCAGAAAATAACACCGTCTTATTCCTCTACAAAACACTGCCCCAGGTTAAATTGGCCGCCTTAATTTCTCTGCCCTTCTTACCCATTCCAACTTCTCTCCATCCAAACTTTCTGCCCTTTGCTCCTTTAGGTCCAACCTCAACCTTGTCATCAAATCTGCTGACAAAGTTGGGGTTGCCATCTGGCGTACTGACCTTTACCTCGCAGAGGCTGAGCGCCAACTCTCAGATCCCTCCTCCTACCTCCCCCTGGAGCATGATCACACCACTGAGCATCAAGCCATTGTTTCCAACAACGTGACTGACCTCATTTCCTCAGAACGCCTCTTCCCCCCCCACAGCTTCCACCCTCATTGTCTGCCAACCCCGGACAGTCCACTTCTACCTACTCCCCAAAATCCACAAGAAGGACTGTCCCGGCAGGTCCATTGTGTCAGCATGCTCCTGCCCCACTGAACTTATTTCCTCCTTACTCCTCTGATTTACTCCCTCCCCACCTACATCCGGGATTCCTCTGATGCCCTGCAACACATTGACGGCTTTCAATTTGCAGGCCCTAACCACCACCTATTCACCATGGATGTGCAATCACTTTACACCTCAATCCCACACCAAGACGGCTTGAAAGCTCTTCACTTCTTTCTTGAAAAAAGGCCCAAACAATCTCCATCCACCACCGCTCACCTCCACCTGGCTGAACGTGTTCTCTCTCTCAACAACTTCTCCTTCAACTCATCCCAAATCAAAGTTGTAGCAATGGGTACCCGCATGGGTCCTAGCTAGGCCTGCCTTTTCATGGGGCAAGTGGAACATTTCTTGTTTCAGGCCTACCTGGGTCCCCTCCCACAACTGCTTTATCGGTACATCGCTGACTATTTCGGAGTGGCTTCATGCTCTCGTCCTGATCTGGAAAAATTCATAAACTTCACTTCCAGTTTCCATCCCTCCATCATCTTGCCTTCCTTACCTTGACCTTTCTGTCTCCATTTCCGGCAATAGTCTATCCATTAATATCCATTAATATTAACATTAATATCCCACTGACCCCCACAGCTATCTGGACTACAGCTCTTCTCACCTTACATCCTGTAAGGACTCTATCCCATTCTCTCAGCTCCTTTGCCTCCACCGCATTTGTTCTGATGAGGCCACTTTCCAAAGTGGTGCTCTTAATATGTGCTCCTTCTTCTCCAACCGTGGCTTTCCACCTACAGTTGTTGACAGGGCTCTCGACAGCATGTGGTCCATCTCCCGCGCCACGACTCTCACTCCCAGAACAAGGATAGGGTCCCTCTTGTTCTCACCTTTTACCCCACCAGCCTTCACATGCAAAGAATAATCCTCTGCCATATTCGCCAACTCCAACACGACACCACCACTAAACATATCTTCCCTTCCCTCCCCCTGCCTCCGGAACAACCTAGCCCACTCCTCCATCACACCTAACACCTCTCCCATCACACATGGCACCTTCCCATGCAATCGCAGAAGGTGCAACACCTGCCCCTTTACCTCTTCCATGCTCACCATCCAAGGCCCCAGACCCTCATTTCAGATTAAGCAGCGTTTCACTTGTACCTCTTTCAATTTGATCTATTGCATTCGTTGCTCCCAGTGTGATCTCCTCTATAACGGAGAGACAGAACGCCGACTGGGTGATCGCTTTGCTGAGCACCTCCGGTCTGTACGAAATCAGATCCCAGACCTTCCCGTGGCTTGCCGACTTCCGTCACCACGCGTAACCCCACCCCTACGTCGATCTCTGTCCCCGCCCCTAACCCTGCCCCCACTCCCAGCTCCAGTCCCACACCAGGTCCTAGCTCCCAGCCTCATACCAGGTCCTAGCTCCCAGCCTTGCCGGATCTTCACCATCCCTCCAGACCTCCCCCTCTCTGAGGATGAAAGATCAGTCCTCAGCAGAGGCCTCACCTTCATTCCCCTACGCCCTCAGATTAATGAGTTCAACACGTGGCGAGATATTGAACAATTCTTCCGCCGCCTTCGCCTCCGTGCCTACTTTTACAACCAAGACTCCCGCCCACCCTCTGACGACCCCTTCTCCTGCCTCCAACACACCCCATCCACCTGGACACCCCGTGCTGGCCTCTTACCCACTCTCGATCTATTTATAGCCAACTGCCGCCGCGACATTAACCGACTCAAACTGTCCACCCCTATTACCCACTCCAACCTCTCACCCTCGGAATGTGCAGCCCTCCACTCCCTCCGCTCCAACCCCAACCTCACCATCAAACCGGCAGACAAGGGAGGCGCGGTAGTAGTTTGGCGCACCGACCTTTATATCACTGAGGCCAAACGCCAGCTCGCGAACACCTCCTCCTATTGCCCCCTTGACCATGACCCCACCTCCCACCACCAAACCATTGTCTCCCAGACCATCCATAACCTCATCACCTCAGGGGATCTCCCATCCACTGCCTCCAACCTCATAGTCCCACAACCCTGCACCGCCCATTTCTACCTCCTGCCCAAAATCCACAAACCTGACTGCCCCGGCCGACCCATTGTCTCAGCCTGCTCCTGCCCCACCGAACTCATCTCAGCGTACCTCGACACGGCTCTGTCCACTTTAGTCCAAGAACTCCCCACCTACGTTCGGGACACCACCCACGCCCTCCACCTCCTCCATGATTTTTCGCTTCCCCGGTCCCCAACGCCTTATCTTCACGATGGACATCCAGTCCCTGTACACCTCCATCCCCTATCATGAAGGACTCAAAGCCCTCCGCTTCTTCCTTTCCCGCCGCACCAACCAGTACCCTTCCACTGACACCCTCCTTCGACTGACTGAACTGGTCCTCACCCTGAACAACTTCTCTTTCCAATCCTCCCACTTCCTCCAAACTAAAGGAGTTGCCATGGGCACCCGCATGGGCCCCAGCTATGCCTGTCTCTTCGTAGGATATGTGGAACAGTCCATCATCCGCAACTACACTGGCACCACCCCCCACCTTTTCCTCCGCTACATTGATGACTGTATCGGCGCTGCCTCGTGCTCCCACGAGGAGGTTGAACAGTTCATCAACTTTACCAACACCTTCCATCCCGACCTCAAATTCACCTGGACTGTCTCAGACTCCTCCTTCCCCTTCCTAGACCTTTCCATTTCTATCTCGGGCGACCGAATCAACACAGACATCTACTATAAACCGAATGACTCCCACAGCTACCTGGACTACACCTCCTCCCACCCTGCCCCCTCTAAAAACGCCATCCCATATTCCCAATTCCTTCGTCTCCGCCACATCTGCTCCCAGGAGGACCAGTTCCAATACCGTACAGCCCAGATGGCCTCCTTCTTCAAGGACCGCAGATTCCCCCCAGACGTGATCGACGATGCCCTCCACCACATCTCCTCCACTTCCCGCTCCTCCGCCCTTGAGCCCCACCCCTCCAACCACGACCAGGACAGAACCCCACTGGTTCTCACCTACCACCCCACCAACCTCCGTATACAGCGTATCATCCGCCGTCATTTCCGTCACCTCCAAATGGACCCCACCACCAGGGATATATTTCCCTCCCCTCCCCTATCAGCGTTCCGCAAAGACCACTCCCTTCGTGACTCCCTCTTCAGGTCCACACCCCCCACCAACCAACCTCCACTCCCGGCACCTTCCCCTGCAACCGCAGGAACTGCAAAACTTGCGCCCACACCTCCCTTACTTCTCTCCAAGGCCCCAAGGGATCCTTCCATATCCGCCACAAATTCACCTGCACCTCCATGCACAGCGTCTATTGCATCCGCTGCACCCGATGTGGCCTCCTCTATATTGGGGAGACGGGCCGTCTACTTGCGGAACGCTTCAGGGAACACCTCTGGGCCGCCCGGACCAACCAACCCAACCACCCCGTGGCTCAACACTTTAACTCTCCCTCCCACTCCACCAAGGACATGCAGGTCCTTGGTCTCCTTCATCGCCAGAACATAACAACACGACGGTTGGAGGAGGAGCGCCTCATCTTCCGCCTGGGAACCCTCCAACCACAAGGGATGAACTCAGATTTCTCCAGTTTCCTCATTTCCCCTCCCCCCACTTTGTCTCAGTCGATTCCCTCGAACTCAGCACCGCCCTCCTAACCTGCAATTTTCTTCCTGACCTCTCCGCCCCCACCCCACTCCGGCCTATCACCTCCTTCCACCTATCACATCTCCATCACCCCTCCCCCAAGTCCCTCCTCCCTACCTTTTATCTTAGCCTGCTGGACACACTTTCCTCATTCCTGATGAAGGGCTTTAGCCCGAAATGTCGAATTTCCTGTTTCTTGGATGCTGCCTGACCTGCTGCGCTTTAACCAGCAACACATTTTCAGCAGTTGCCACTCTAGCACACAATCCTGCTCCCATGCCCACATGTCTGTCCTTGGCCTGCTGCAATGTTCCAGTGAAGCTGAACGCAAACTGGAGGAACCGGATCTCATCTTCCGACTAGGCACGTTACAGTCTGCCGGTCTCAACATTGAATTCAACAACTTCAGATGATTATCCCATCTCAACCCCTCTGTTTTCATTCTGCTCCATAATTTTATTTCATTTATTTTATTTATCTTTTTTATATTTTTTTTCACTGTTCTGTACCTCTTATTTCTTGATTATCACTCTTTCGCTCCCCACTCTCTCATCACCTTTTCCCTCTCCTCTTCCCCCTTTGCTACCCTTCTCCCCTGTTTTCTATTTTGCCTCTGCTTCACCCCATCCCCCACATATTTTGCCATATAGCACTGTCTTCAGCCTTGGTCATTCACAGCTCCTAATCTCCCTATAATCTCTCTATGCTTCTTTATTGCTACCTTTGCTTCTGGAGCCATGACTCGCCTTCTCTCAGCCTAGTATAGATTCAATTTGATCTATTGCATTCATTGCTCCCAGTGTGGTCTCCTCTATAACAGAGAGACATAACACCGACTGGGTGATCGATTTGCTGAGCACCTTCGGTCTGTACGCAATCAGGTCCCAGACCTTCCCGTGGCTTGCCACTTTAGCACACACATAATACCTCCCTCTTTCTTCCTTTTTTTGGCTTTGACAAAGGGTCAGTCAGACTCGAAACGTCATTTTCCAGCATTTTGTCTTTTGGTTTCAGATTCAAGCAATTTGCTTTTATTCAGGTTAAATTAATTGTTATACTTATATTTTAGGTAAATCAAGAGACATAGCTCCAAAAACATATAATCAAGAAAGAACCCACTCTACTCACTACTGCAGCCTTTCTATTGGATGCACTTAAAACTATGATTAACTTATCTGATTCTGTGCTGTGAACTTCACCTAACAGTTCCTCCAAGATCAGTTGTGAATTTGACTGTCAATTTTCCCAGATGCACTCCAATGTCAAGCGATGCATGAATTCAAAACAGCAAAGGCAGTAGCTGTGCAGGTTTTCTCTCTCTCTCTCTCTCTCCCTCTCTCCTGTACTGTCGTCACCATGTGCTTACTTTGTCTTTTCTTCTCCCTTTTAAAACTGCTGTTATTTTGGCTTCTTTTTTCCGAAAACAATGCATCAGCGTATAAAACGGTAATTGCTGCTCCTGGAATTCGAGGAAATCACCTCCAGCACCTAAAATACATCAAAAAAGGAGCAACAATTACAGCCAGAAATTTTTCCCGTCCTCCATCTTGGATTACCCAGCATCATGTACAGCATAGAAACAGACCCTTCCGTCGAACCCGTCCATGTCGACCAGCTATCCCAACCCAATCTAGTCCCACCTGACACCGGCCCATATCTCTCCAAACTTTTCCTATTCATATACCCATCCAATTGCTTCTTAAATGTTGCAATTGTACCAGCCTCTACGACATCCACTGACAGCTCATTCCATACACATACCGCCCTCTGCGTGAAAAAAGTTGCCCCGTAGGTGTCTTTTATATCTTTCCCCTCTCAACCCAAACTTATGCCCTCTAGTTCTGGACTCCCCGACCCCAAGGAAAAGACTTTGCCTATTTACCCTATCCATGCCCCTTAAAAATTTGTAAACCGCTATAAGGTCACCCCTCAGCCTCCGATGCTCCGGGGAAAAGAGCCCCAGCCTGTTCAGTCTCTCCCTATAGCTCAAATCCTCCAACCTTGTCAACATCCCTGTGAATCTTTTCTGAATCTTTTCAAATTTCACAACATCTTTCCAATAGGAAGGAGACCAAAATTGCATGCAATATTCCAACAGTGGCCTAACCAATATCTTGTACAGCCGCAACATGACCTCCCAATTCCTGTACTTAATACTCTGACCAATAAAGGAAAGCATACCAAACCCCTTCTTCACTATCCCATCTACCTGCGACTCCATTTTCGCGGAGCTATGAACCTGCACTCCAAGGTCTCTTTGTTCAGCAACACTCCTTAGGACCTTACTATTAAGTATATAAGTCCTGCTAAGATTTGCTTTCCTAAAATGCAGCACCTCGCATTTATCTGAGTTAAATTCCATCTGCCACTTCTCAGCCCATTGGCCCATCTGGTCCAGATCCTGTTGTAATCTGAGGTAACATTCTTCGCTGTCCACTATACCTCCAATTTTGGTGTCATCTGCAAACTTACTAACTGTGTCTCTTATGCTCACATCCAAATCATTTCTGTAAATGACAAAAAGTAGAGGACCCAGCACCCATCCTTATGGCACTCCACTGGTCACAGGCATCCAGTCTGAAAAATAACTGTCCATCACCACCCTCTGTCTTCTGCCTTTGAGTCAGTTCTGTATCCAAATGGCTAGTTCTCCCTGTATTCCATGAGATCTAACCTTGCTAATCAGTCTCCCATGGGGAATCTTGTCGAACGCCTTACTGAAGTCCGTATAGATTACATCTACTGCTCTGCCCTCATCAATCCTCTTTGTTACTTCCTCAAAAACCTTAATCACGTTTGTGAGACATGATTTCTCACACACAAAAAAACCATGTTGACTATCCCTAATCTGTCCTTGCCTTTCCAAATATATGTACATCCTGTCCCTCAGGATTCCCTCCAACAATTTGCCCACCACTGACGTCAGGTTCACTGGTCTATAATTCCCTGGCTTGTCCTTACCACCTTTCTTAAGCCAATCTCCAGTCTTCTGACACCTCACCTGTGACTATCAAGGGTACAAATATCTCCACAAGTGGCCCAGCAATCACTTCACTAGCTTCCCACAGAGTTCTCCAGTACATTTGATCAGCTCCTGGTGATTTATCCACTTTTATGCGTTTCAAGACATTCAGCACTTCCTCCTCTGTAATATGGACATTTTGCAAGATGTCTCCATCTATTTCCCTATAGTCTATATCTTCCATATCTTTTTCCACACTAAATACTGATGCAAAATGCTCATTTATTATCTCCCCCATTTTCTGCGGCTCCACACAAAGGCCACCTTGCTGTTCTTTGAGGGGCCCTACTCTCTCCCTAGTTACCCTATTGTCCTGAGTGTATTTGTAAAAACTCTTTGGATTCTCCTTAATTCTATTTGCCAAAGCTATCTCATATCCCCGTTTTGCTCTCCTGATTTCTCTCTTAAGTAAACTCTTACTTTCTTTATACACTTCTAAGGATTCACTCGATCCATCCTGTCTATACCTTACATATGTTTCCTTCTTTTTCTTAACCAACCCCTCAATTTCTTTCGTCATCCAGCATTCCCGATACCGACCAGCCTTTCCTTTCACCCCGACAGGAATATACTTTCTCTGGATTCTCGTTATCTCATTTCTGAAGGCTTCCCATTTTCCAGCTGTCCCTTTATCTGTGAACATCTGCCCCCAATCAGCTTTTGAAAGTTCTTGCCTTATACTGTCAAAATTGGCCTTTCTTCAATTTAGAACTTCAACTTTTAGATCTGGTCTATCCTTTTCCATCATTATTTTAAATCTAATAGAATTATGGTCACTGGCCCCAATGACACCTCAGTCACCTGCCCTGCCTTATTTCCCTCAAGTCAAATTTTGCACCTTCTCGAGGAGGTACATCCACATACTGAATTAGAAAACTTTCTTGTCCACACTTAACAAATTCCTCTCCATCTAAACCCTTAACACTATTGCAGTCCCAGTCTATGTTTGGAAAGTTAAAATCCCCTACCTTAACCACCCTATTTTTCTTACAGACAGCTGAGATCTCCTTACAAGTTTGTTTCTCAATTTCTCTCTGACTATAAGGTGGTCTATAATACAATCATAATCAGGTTATCGTCCCTTTCTTATTTCTCAGTTCCACTGAAATAACTTCCCTGAATGTATTTCAGAGAATATCCTCCCTCAGCACAGCTGTAATGCTATCCCCTATCAAAAATGCCACACACCCCCCATCCCTTGTCTCCCTTTCTATCCTTCCTGTAGCACTTATATTCTGGAACATTAAACTGCCATAATGCAATGTTTAAATCCTTTCAGAAAAGAAAATTAGTAGATAATCTTTGTAAATTTAGTAGCAATAGACAGCAGTTTTCTGTAATGGTAAATAGCAAATCAAGGTACAAGATCAAACATCACATGATTAACATAATGCCAATGCGCTGAACATTCTATGCATACATACCAATTATCCAGGTTCCCAGCACAGTCTGTGAACAATTGCTTTACTATATGGCATGTCATTCCCATATGAAATATTTTTTCTCATGTAGGTCAGTTTTACCTTTAACTAAAAACCA
This sequence comes from Hemiscyllium ocellatum, assembly GCF_020745735.1. Lineage (NCBI taxonomy): Eukaryota > Metazoa > Chordata > Chondrichthyes > Orectolobiformes > Hemiscylliidae > Hemiscyllium > Hemiscyllium ocellatum. The sequence goes on from NC_083414.1 coordinate 67,052,048, forward strand.
AAAGAATTTTGGTAGAGGTTAAGGAAACCAACAAGAGGGATAACCTCATCCTTACTAACCTGCTGGCTGCAGATGCATCTGGCTGTGGCAGCATCGGTAAGAGTGACTGCTGCGTAATTCTTGGGGAGATGAAGACCTGCCTTCACACAAAGAATATCCTTCATTGTTGTTGTGTGGCACTATCACCATGCTAAATGGGACAGATTTCAAATAGATCTAGCAATTCAAGACTGGGCATCCATGAAGCACTATAGGTCATCAACAGCAGCCAAATCATACTGCAGCACAATCTGCAACATCATGGTCCAGCATATCGGTCATTGTGCAATTACCATCAAACCAGGGGATCATAGAACATTACAGCGCAGTACAGGCCCTTCGGCCCTCGATGTTGCGCCACCCTGTCATACTTATCTGAAGCCCATCCCACCCACACTATTCCATGTACGTCCATATGCCTGTCCAATGACGTCTTAAATGCACTTAAACTTGGTGAATCTACTACCGTTGCAGGCAAAGCATTCCATACCTTTACTACTCTGAGTAAAGTAACTACCTCTGACATCTGTCTTATACCTATCTCCCCTCACTTTAAAGTTGTGTCCCTTCGTGCTTGCCGTTCCCATACTTGGAAAATGACTCTCCCTGTCCACCCTATCTAACCCTCTGATTATCTCGTATGTCTCTATTAAGTCACCTCTCAACCTTCTTCTCTCTAACGAGAACAGCCTCAAGGCCCTCAGCTTTTCCTCGTAAGACATTCCTTCCATACCAGGCAACATCCAAGTGAATCTCCTTTGCACCCTTTCCAAAGTTTCCACATCCTCCTTATAATGCGGTGACCAGAACTGTACACAATACTCCAAGTGTGGCCGTACCAGAGCTTTGTACAGCTGAAGCATAACCTCCTGATTCCGGAACGCAATCTCTCTGTTAATAAAGGCCAAAATACTGTATGCTTTCTTAACAACCCTGTTAATCTGGGTGACAACTTTCAAGGATCTGTGTACATGGACACAGATCTCTCTGCTCATCTGCACTCCCAAGAATCTTAACATTAGCCCAGTATTTTGAATTCCGATTACTCTGTCCAAAGTGTATCACCTCACACTTGTCCACATTAAATTCCATTTGCCACCTCTCAGCCCAGCTCTACATCCTATCTATGTCTCTCTGCAACCTAATACATCCTTCATCACTATCCACAACTCCACTAACCTTCGTGACGTCCACAAATTTACTAACCCACCCTTCTAAGCCCTCATCCAGGTCATTTATAAAAATGACGAAGAGCAGTGGACCCAACACCGACCCTTGCTAAACGCCGCTAGTAACTGGATACCAAGATAAACATATGCCATCAACTACAACCCTCTGTTTTCTTTCAGCAAGCCAATTACTGATCCCAACTGCTCTGTCTCCCACAATCCCATTCCTCCGCATTTTGTATAATAGCCTACTGTGGAGAACCTTATCGAACGCCTTGCTGAAATCCATATACACCACATCAACCTGTTTACTCTCATCTACCTGTTTGGTCATTTTGTCAAAAAAGTCAATAAGATTCGTTAAGCACGACCTACCCTTCACAAAACCGTGCTGACTGTCCCTGAACAGATTATTCTTTTCTAGATGGTTATAAATCCTATCTCTTATAGCCTTTTCCAACACTTTACCAACAACTGAAGTGAGACTCACTGATCTGTAATTACCAGGGTTGTCTCTACTACCCTTTTTGAACAAGGGAACCACATTTGCTATCCTCCAGTCCTCAGGCACTATTCCTGTAGACAATGATGATTTGAAGATCAATGCCAAAGGCTCGGCAATCTCTTCCCTTGCTTCCCAGAGGATCCTAGGTAGATCCCATCCAGCCCAGGGGACTTGTCTATTTTCACACTCTACAGTATTTCTAATACCTCTTCCTTGTGAACCTCAATCTCTTCTAGTCTAGATGCAAGTATCACTGTATCTTCCTCGCCAACATTTTCATTTTCTATAGTGAACACTGTCGAAAAATATTTATTTAGTGCTTCCCCTATCTCCTCTGACTCCATGCACAACTTCCCACTATTATCCTTGTTTGGCCCTAATTTAACTCTCGTCATTCTTTTAGTCCTGACATACCTATGGAAAGCCTTAGGGTTAACCCTGATCCTATCCGCCAACAACTTCTCATGTCTCCTCCTGGCTCTTCTGAGCTCTCTTTTTAGGTCTTACCTCACTTCCTTGTAACCCTCAAGCGCCCTAACTGAGTTTTCACATTTTGTCCTAACATAAGCCTTCTTCTTCTTCTTCTTCTTCTTCTTGACCAGGGATTCCACTTCCTTAGTAAACCACGGCTCATGCGTTCTGTATCTTCCTCCCTGCCTGACAGGTACATGCTTATCTAGGACACACAGGAGCTTTTCCTTAAATATGTGGAGCTTATTCAATGTGCTCATCCCCTGCAGTTTCCTTCCCCACTCTACGCTTCCTAAACCTTTCTTAATTGCATTGTAATTTCCCTTCCCACAGCTGTAACTCTTGCTCGGTGGAGTACACCTATCTCTTTCCATCACTAAAGTAAACCTGACAGAATTGTGATCGCTGTCTCCAAAGTGCTCACCTACTTCCAAATCTACTTCCACCTGGCCAGGCTCAGTAATAAATCTAAAGTGGCTTCGCCCCTTGTAGGCCTGTCTCCATACTGTGTTAGGAAGCCCTCCTGCATACACTGGACAAAAACTGACCCATCTATAATACTCGTACTGTCGTGATCCCAGTCAATATTTGGATAGTTGAAGTCCCCCATGACAACTACCCTGCCTCTCTCACTCCTATCGAGAATCATCTTTGCTATCCTTTCCTCTACATCTCTGGGACTATTCGGAGGCCTATAGAAAACTCCCAGCATGGTGACTTCTCCTTTCCTGTTTCTAACCTCAGCCCATACTACCTCAGTTCACGAGTCCCCAAACATCCTTTCTACAACTGTAACATTGTCCCTGATCAACAATGCTACACCTTCCCCTCTTTTACCATCTTCTCTGTTCTTACTGAAACATCTGAATCCCGGAACCTGCAATAGCCATTCCTGTCCCTGCTCTATCCATGTCTCTGTAATGGCCACAACATCGAAGTCCCAGGTACCAACCCACACTGTCAGTTCACCCACTTTATTTCGGATGCTCCACGCATTGAAGTACACACGCTTCAATCCAGGTTCTCGCTTGTCAATGTCAGATACCTGATTTGGGAACTCCCTACTCTCATCCTCTTCTGTACCTGTCCTACAATTTTGGTTCCCATCCTCTGCTGTATTAGTTTAAATCCACCCTAATAGCATTAGTGAATTTCCCACATATTGGTACCCCTCTGGTTTAGATGAAGACCATCCTGCTTGTAGAGGTCCCACCTACCCGAGAAAGAGCTCCAATTATCCAAAAACCGAAAACCCTCCCTCCTGCACCATCCCTGTAGCCACGTGTTCAACTCCTTTCTCTCCCTATTCCTCATCTCACTAGCACATGGCATGGGCAGCAAACCAGAGAAAACAACTCTGTTTGTCCTAGCTCTAAGTTTCCATCCTAGCTCCCTGAATTTCTGCCTTAAGTCTCCATCTCTCTTCTGATCTATGTCATTGGTGCCAATGTGGACCATGACTTGGGGCTGCTCTCCCTCCCCCTGAAGGATCCCCAAAACACGATCCTGGGGAGTGCAGAAAGTAATGCCAGAAGCAGCACCAAACACAGCTAAAAATGAGGTCTCAACCTCTTGAGACTACCAAACAGGACTACTTACATAACAAACAGCATCAGTAGCAAGTGTCAAACAGAGCTCAGTAATCCCATGAACAATGGATCAGACTCAAATTCTTCAGTCCTTCTGCTTCTGGTCATGAATTGTGGTGGACAATTATACAACTGACTGGAGAAGGAGGCTCCACAAATGTCATCATGCGCAATGGCAGAAGAGCTCAACACATCAGTGTAAAAGATAAGGCTGAAACATTCACAGCAATCTTCAGCCAGAAGTGCCAGGTGGATAATCCATCCTGTTCTCCACCAGTAGACCCCAGCAAAACAGATACTAGTCTTTAGCAACTTTAGTTCACTCCATGTGATGTCAAAAAATAGTTGGAGGCACCAGATAGTACAAACATTTGCAAACATCCCAGCAAAAGTACTGAAGACTTATGTTCCAGAATTTGCTGCTCCCCTAGCCAATCTCTTCCATTTTAGCTACAATACTAGCATTTACCCACAACGTGGAAAATACATGGAAAATGTATATGCTATAAACAAAAAAAAGGAGAAATCCAACCTGGCAAATTACCATTCCATTAGTCAACTCTTAAACATCAGTAAACTGATGGAAAGTGTCATCAACAATGCTATCAAGCCCAGTTGGGTTCCACCATGGCCATTTAGCTCGTGACCTCATTACATTCTTGGTTTAAACATGGACAAAAGAGCTGAATTCCAGAGGTGAAATGAGAGTGACAGTCCTTGACATGAAGGCTGCATTCGACTCGAGTGTGGCATCAAGGAATCGTAGCAAAAGTGAAATCAATGGGTTTTGGAGGCAATCTCTCAGTTGGTTGGAGTCATACCTAACACATAGGAAGATAGTTGTAATTGTTGGAGACCAATCATCTCAGGCTCAGAACATCACTACAGGCATTCTTCCGAGCAGTGTCCCAGGCACATCCATCATCAGCTGCTTCATAATGATCATCAGCTCCTTCATAATGTTAGAAGTGAATGTTTACTGATGATTACACAATTTTCATTATGATTACTGTTTCCTCAAATGCCAAAGCAGCAACATTCAGTTCAACATTCAGGCTCAGGCTAATAGCTGGCAAGTAATCATTTCCCCAGGAGATTCAATGGTATTACCATTGCAGAATCCCTACCAACATCCTAGGATCTACCGCTGACCAGAAACTGAACTGAAAAGCTACATCAATATTGTGGCTATAAGAGCATGTCAGAAGCAATGAATTCTGTAATGAGTAACTCACCTTCTCAGCTCCGGGACATTCCAGAAAGTGTTCTTCAGGATAGTGTCCCAGACCCAAACATCTTCAGCTGCTTCATCAATACCTTTTCTCTGACATAAGGTCAGAAATGAGTATATTGCCTATGATTGCATAATATTCACCACCATTCGCAACTCCTCAGATACTGAAATAGTCTGTGTTCAAGTGCAACAAAACCTGGACAATATACAGGCTTGAGCTGATAAGTAACCACACACAAATATCAGGGAAATGTCCACCTCCAGTAAGAGACAATCTTACCAGCATCCCTTGACATTCATTGATGTTACCATCACTGATTCCCCACTGTTGACATCTTGGGAGGGATTATTATTGAACATGAACTCAACTGGACTTGCTACATAAACACAGAGGCTGCAAGAGTAAGTCAGAGTCCAGGAATACTGCGCCGGGTAACTCACCTCCTGATTCCCAAAGCCTGTCCACCATGATGTGATGGAATAGGCCCTAAATGCATGGATGGGTGCAGCTCCCCCAACACTCAAGAAGTTTATCATTGAATCATAGAAATCCTACAGTGTGGAAACAGGCCCTTTGGCCGAACAAGTCCTCACCAATCCACTGAAGAATAACCCACCCAGACCTATTCCCCTCCCCTATTATTCTGTATTTACCTCTGACTAATGCACCTAACCCAAACATCCCTGAACACTTTTGACAGTTCAATTGAACCCACTGGGGTGGCAAGGTAACTCAGTGGTTAGGACTGCTGCCTTACAGCAAGAGTGACCCAGGTTTGATTCCAGCCTCAGGCAAATGTCTATATGGAGTTTGCACATTCTCCCTGTATCTGCGTGGTTTCCTCTGGGTGCTCCAATTTCCTCCCACAATCTAAAGATGTACAGACTAGATGAATTAGCCATGCTAAATTGCCCATAGTGTTCAGGGATGTGTAGGTTAGGTGCTTTAGTAGGAGTGAATGTAGAGTAATAAGGATGGGGAATAGGTTTGGGTGGGATACCCTTTGGAGGGTCTGTGTGGACTTGTTGGGCAGAAGGACCTGCTTCCACAATGTAGGGATTCTATGATTCCAAACTTAACAACATCCTGGACAAAGCAGCTGACTTGATTAGCACCACCTCCACCACTAATGCTCAGTAGCATCAGTATCTACAAGATGCTCTTCAGAAATTCACCAAACTCCTTCCAAACCCACTTCCACCTCCATCTAGAAGGACAAGGGCAACAGATACATGCGAACACCACCACCTGCAAATTCCCCTCCAAGTGACTCACCATCCTGACTTGGAATTATATTGCCATTCCTTCATTGTCATGAAGTCAAAATCCTGGAATTCCCTCCCTAAGGGCTTTGTACGTCCTCCTAGAGCAGGTGGACTGCAGGGGTTTAAGAAAACAGCTCATCACCATCTTCTCAAGGGCAATTAGGAATGGTCAATAAATGTTGCCCATGTCCCATGAATGAATAAAAAATAAAAATACATTGTAACCAGGAGTACTAAGCCCCTAATCTTCTTGTTTGAGCTAATTACTGGTTAGTGCCACTTTATCATAATACCATGTGGCAATTTTTATCTGCAGCTCATCAACCTAATTTACCATGCTGTGTGGATTTATGTACATAACTTACAAACTTATAAAAAGTTTTGGAATCTATGGAGACACCATCTATAGAAGGAAAAACAGAGTTCATGTTTCAAGTCATACATGACTATTCCTCTGAACTAGATTCAGGCTCCTGAATCGTGAGAGGAACAGAAATGATAAATTATTTGATAATTTGGTATAGTACCTTCTACATTGCGGATGGAGTGGATTTCTGTGTGGGAAAGCACAAAGTATAAAGTCCTTGCACAGTTCTGAAAGTCCACCTTGTTGATTTTCTGAATCCCAGCCGGCTAATAAGACTGAGTTGAATAAATAAACAATGTATACCATGTATGCTTTTGTAGCATTGGTGTTGAACCATTCAAAATTGCCTTTCAGATATTATTGGTCACGGAATGATCTCCGTGTGTGTGCAGTGAATGCTGAATTTCTCTATGGGTATGAATACTTGGGAAACACTGGTCGTCTGGTCATCACCCCACTCACTGACAGGTAAAGTGGAATTTTCATTACTTTCACATTGTCACACTTTATTCATAATTTTTATTGACGCTGAAATATTTCAGCATTAGAAAATTAAATTATTCAGTCAATGATGTTAATTTCTAGAAACAATAAAGCTACAAATTCTGTGGGTAAACCCTGAAGAGCAAATTTGCAGACAGGGTAATGGTAAAAATGTGTACTGTCCTTTACATGTGAAGTTCAATAATTACATTTCTAACCTTTAGAGTTAAAATGTGTTTATAAACATATCATGACAAAGAGAATGAGTGAGATGCTTCCCTCACTGCTGTAGTATACTGCTATCAGGTTGCTAGTAGAATTTCAGATAAGGACATAAACTGCTTGAATGTTGTGAATTAAATGTATTTTGTGCTCATAATGGTGTTAAGTTAGTATTTATTTTTGCGAATAACTGATGAACCCAGTAAGGATTTTGCATTCACTTTCACACAAGAATATGTTGCCATGTCTTGGAAAGAAAGGAAGTAGTGGAGAACTCTATTGAATAAAAATAAAGAGGAATCACCTAAAACTCTAGACACTTTTAAAGTAGGAAAGTCACCTAGTTTTGAATAGGATGCATAATAGGTACACAAAGGTAGTGCAGGTGAAAATAACAGAGAATCTGACCATAGTCTTTGAATTCTCCTTAGATTTAGAGTGATGCCATAAAACTAAAGGGTTATAAATATGATACCCCTCTTCAAAAAAAAGGGATCAGATTAATCAAGCTACTTGAGCGGGCTGATTGTGCTGTTGGATTTTTGTGTCAGCCTGAGTAATTCTGCTTTACGCAACCTTTCACTGATCCCTTTTGAGAGTATTTGTGATATGTGCTTTGTCCATTGCCAACTGAATGACATTATCTAGGTCCTACAGCTGACATAGAAACTCAGTTTGCATATATAAGAAATCCTGTTTTGGGTGACATTCTTGATGGCTAAACATTGCCTTTGTCTTTGGGTGTGCCAGAAAATTCATAGAAAAATAAAAATGGGGAGAAGACCAGTTGACTGGTCCATTCAATATGGTCATGGCTGATTCTGTAACTCAATGTCATACTCCCACTTCCTCCCTGTACCTCTTGATAGAAGAATAAGCTGGAACCAGTTTTATTTCTCTTGGAAATAAATGATAAGTGAAAAATAGTGGTGAATTGAATTTCTTCTTCAGTTGAATTTAAAGTGCAGTGAATATAAATATTAGTTCATTGAAGTAAAAGGTAAACGAGTTTTCTTAAAGAGTAATTTCAGTGAAGATCGTGTTGAAATACTCTCAGACTTAGATGTGAAACGGAACATGGTTTTCATTCACTTTCATTTATCATCTTTAGACTTTACAAGTTAGTGTTTAGAGGTTCCTTTGGTTTTATTCTATTACTTAATTACTTTATTTCTATTATCCTAATGGAATTTAAAATATTTCTTCCTGTTTCTAGATGCTACCTCACATTAACTGGTGCTTTGCATCTTAAATTTGGTGGCGCTCCAGCTGGACCTGCCGGCACAGGCAAAACTGAAACTACCAAAGACTTGGGTAAAGCTCTTGCAATACAGACCGTTGTTTTCAATTGCTCTGATCAGCTGGACTTCTTAGCAATGGGCAAATTTCTTAAAGGTTTGGCCAGGTATAAAATGAAAAGAATCATGGATGTACAATACTGCTGTTTTCAGACTCTGTGCCACTGATATTAATGTAGATAAATATATGGTTTAGTTCCCTTGGAACATAAAATATGCTTGTACAATAAATAGAAGTCATAAGCAAAGATGAAGGAGTAGATCTGGATTTGATTCTTGACCAATTGCTGATAGTTTCTAGTTTGCATTGTACTTCTAATGTAATAAAACGTCCTTGCTTTGTTTATATAGCAAGCATGAAGTTGGTGTTTGCGATTAATTGTTTAATTCATTGAGATAATTTTAATCAACCCGTTGTATTAATTTAATTGACTCTGTCAACTGTCTAGGTATAAAGGAGGAACAAGTAGTGTGTGGAAAGAGCTGTAACACAAAATAGTTGATAAACTCAAATTAGAAAGAAAGATGTCTCTTGAATGTTGTAAAACAAAATAGGTCACCAAATGATATATGAAAATATTAGGTCAAGTTATCAAAAATGTGGTTAAATAGATAGGTTTTAAAGAGTATATTAAAGGAGGAAAGTAAGGTAGAAAGGTGGAGGTGTGGAAGGGATTTCGTGACAAATCTAGGCAACTGAAAGCACAGCCATGAATGATTAAAGTAGAGATCACAAGAGGCTAGAACTAAAGAAACATCATGGCATTAGTGGCCTGCAGATATTTACAAGAGAGGAGCAATTTTATGAAATAATTGGGAAACAAGAATGAAAATTTTAAAATTAAAATGCCACATGACCAGGAGTCAATCTAGGTTTGTGAACACAAGGTTAATGAAGGATTTAGGTTTAGTGAGAGTAAAGATATTGAGAAGCATGAATCAAGACACAGGAAGAGTTTTGTATCAGCATATGGAGAGTAGAATATGAGAGGCTAATCATACATGTATTGGAACAGTCAAATCTAGAATTACTATGGCATTAATGAGGGTATCAGCAGCTGATGAGCTGAGACAGACCAGAAGTCAGGGGATGGAATGGAAATAGATAAGGGTAGTCTATTACATTAAAACTAATCATATGCTAGGATCTATCTGATGAGGACTTGGCATTCAATTTGAAAGGTCATTTTAGCCTCAAATAAAATGTAAGTGCAGATGCATTTGAACTATGTTTAGTTTTGTGAACCTGAGAGCTTGGTGCTTTTTGTTTTATTTAGATTAACAAGTCAAAGAATCAACTGGGGAACAAGCTATTTTTGACCTGTTGTGTGGAATAAAACAGGGTTAATTAAAAATTTGTGGTAAAGAAGCTACAGTGATCAAAATATAATAACCTTTTACGTTAAGTCTGAGAAAGATTATTTAAGACTGACACTGGGACCTTAAATATGGACAATGTATACTCCAAGGCTATGTAGACAAATTGCTTAAAATAAATCTGGAAACTGCATGAATAGGTCTGATAGTAGACAATAAGTAGACAGTAAATAGCAGTCATTTAGAACATTGATAATTTTAAAAGAAAATATGCTGCTTAAGGGAAAATGATGCACCTGTAGCTAACTAGACTCTAGTGTTTTGTTCACTTTTCCATGCCTGAGAACGATATTGGAAGAATTCTTACATTCCTCACTAAATGTATCTTGTTCTCAATCAGTTTAACCTACGCTTATCAATTCAGCTCTAATTTAGCTGCTCACTATCTGTAGACTATATTTGTTAAAAATAAGTATGTTCTAGCTAATAACTTCTTGTTGTGCATTTTCAGTTCAGGTGCCTGGGCTTGTTTTGATGAGTTTAATCGGATTGATATTGAAGTTTTGTCTGTGGTGGCACAACAGATTACAACAATTCAGAAAGCCCAGCAACAAAGGGTGAGGACTTATTCCTTGATTTTTGCTATTTCTTAAAAATTACTAGTCTTCTTTGATGGTATTTGGAAATGCCAAGAGCATTATGGCAGAGATAGGGGATACGAGATATTGAACAACAGCATGTCAACATAGTTCAGTACTTAATAAAATTATCCAGCCCACCCAATAGTAATCATTATGCATGGAAACATAGCAAAACCACACAGCATCATGACTTGGAACTGTATCACCATTTCTTCACTGTTGCTAGGTCAAAATCCTGGAACTCACACCCTAGTAGCACTGTGCCTGCACTTTAGGACTTGTAGTGGTTCATGAATGTGGCTTAACACTACCTTGTCAAGGGAAGTTAAGGATGAGCAATAACTGCTGGCCATACTCATACAAAATAAAATTATATTCATGCTGACTTCAAACTCAAATTCGAAGAAAAACCTGAAAAATTGAAATGTTTCAAAATATTCTTTCACAAGTTTGTTGCCAAGCTATTACAAATACATTATATTTAAACAAATATAAGAATGAAGACATTAATATTTGAAAAGCTGAAAGGATTCGGAAATATAGGGTACAGTTTGCAAAAATAACTGCAGGAATGGGAATGAGACAAATTGCCTGTTTTCAAAATGGAAAAAATGGAAATGTTTATATCCTTGGAGTTAAAAATAGATTTTAATTTATTTAGCCCATCAATTAAAACTTCATTTTTTTAGGTATCGAGTAAAGCTTCTGGTATGAAGCCATGTCTGTCCTGTAAGGTTCCTATAGTGTACTTCAAATATATCAAGTCATTGTGAAGCTCCATTGCAATTATTTCATCAACATTTATTCCATTATTTCTAATTTGGATAGACCTATGTATTTCTATGTGGTAATTATTCCCTCCACCACTGAAGGAGAGCAGAGATAATGTTTTCACCCCTGTTTGGCAGAAACAATATATCTCAAAAGCTACTGCATGGGTTACAACAAAATATGGTATTAAGTATGGCTCTATGAAGACTATTTTTTGATAAAGGTGCTGCTCGGGATCCAGATGCGTTAATATTGGGAGATGGAGTGAATTGATTTTTTTTCAGATGTTGTGTTGTATTTAACTTTGGAATTTTGTCGATTTAGAATGTTATACATCGTCTCAGCTTCTGAAGTGAATTTTGTCACAGCTGTCAATATCATCATAGAATCTCTACAGTGTGGAAACAGGCCATTCAGCCCATCAAGTACACACCAACCCTCCAGAGAGCACCCTATCCACACCCACCCCAACCCTATCCCTTTAAATATGTATTTCCCACATTTAACCCACTCAGCCTGCACATCCCTAGACAATTTAGCATGGTCAATCCATCTAACCTGCACATCTTTGGACTGTGGGAGAAAACTTGAGCATCCAGAGGAAACCATACAGACATGGGGAGAATGTGCAAACTCTACGCAAACAGAGCATAGATCCTTATCATCTTCTTCAACTGTAGCTAATTGTCACTGATGTATTTATTTAATTCAAAAAATTTTAATTTTAAAAAATCAAGTTTAGTTATTCTGTAACATATAAATGGCTTTCAGATAATATCAAATAATTGTTTCACCGTTTTGCCACACTTCAACTATTCCTGTTATGTCATCACCATCCCCTTCTTTCTATGCCAACACCAACCCTTCCCTCCCTCCAATATGCCGTATATGTCTGTAGTGTATTGTCCGTCAACTAAACCCACTAACACACCTACTCCTTAAATTGACTCATGATACAGTCCAGACAAACAGAAAATAACTTAATATAAACAGTCACAAAACACTTGTATACCTTTACAAGCGAAAAGACTAATTAATAAAGCACATACTTCTTCCATTCTATGTTAATACTATTACAATTGTGCAGTTCTTTGTTGAGGGTCTTTCATGCCTGGATAATGCTCTGTAAATACAAAGCTAAAAACAAAATGTTTTTGTTGAGAACTTCCACCTCCTTGTCGTGATTCCAAGCAAATTCATATCTAACAATCTGCTGTGTAAACTCTGCTCACCAGGGCAGGCAGGTGGCTGTGTGGTTAGGACTGCTACCCCACAATGCTAGGGATTGGTTCAAGGCTGGACTTATACAAGTGTACAAGTGTTTTGTATCTGTTTATAATATAAGTTATTTTTTGTTTGTCTGGATTGTCACATTAGTCAAATTAAGGAGCAGGTGTGTTAGTAGGTTTTGTTTATATGTGGTACGTAATGGACTACAGACATGAAGGGCATACTGAAGGGAGGGAAGGGATGGTGTTAACATAGAAAGAATGAGATGGTGATGACATTACAGGATTAGTTGAAATGTGGCAAAATGGTGAAGCAGTTACTTGATATTATCTGAAAGTCATTTGTATGCTAAAGAATAACTAAACTTGATTTTTTAAAAATCTGCTACATGAATTAAATAAATGCATCAGCAATGACTCTCTACAGTTGAAGGAGATGATAAAGATCTATGCTCCGAACACTTTCTACACAATTTAACCCCAATGGGCATACACCCACACAAAAGTAATTCAAGGAAGGAACAGTCATAAAGATGCTGCAAAACCTGAATCTTATTCAAGGTCTTTATCATGGAACAAGATTGGTTGTTAGGAAGTTGCTTTATTCAATATTAGTTGCTGAAATTATAACAGGTAGATTTAAAGGAAATAAAATGTTCATTGAGCTCTTCAGATGTAGACATATTTTTGCAAATCTGTAGAAAAGAGCTCTTAATTAGATTTTCACAGTCTGACTTTTAATATGTCACAAGATCAGACTGCTCACAAAATAATTGCATTTATATTCCTAGGCCTGTTTTTACACATGGGCAGCTTTATGTAATGTTTTCTAAAGTGAGAAGGTTTGATGCTATTGACGACTTTAATGAAACCATAAGCAGAAAACTTGTACTTAAAGAAACAGCATCACAATGAAGATACTAATTTTACTGCCGGTGTCTGATTATGTTTAATTATTTAAAATATATTAAGTATAGATAAATATAAACAGGAATAAAAACAAAAAAAGTTTTAAAACACAAAAATTGAGAGGAGAATGACAAATTTCATATCATGTAAATGAAAATAGGCTAAAAACTGACTAATTAAAAACTAAGAATTATAAATCTAGTTTACACATTTTCATAAAATGTATAGATTATACACAATGCAATAAATTGACTAATCTAGTACAATTAGAAGCAACTGTGTTGAATAACAATCAACAGGAAAAGTATGGCATTTTTGGCACACCAATATCAATGTTGGACCCTGCACTTTGCCTAAATTGGATTTGCAACTCAGTAATCCCTGACATAGAAATATTAAATGACAGCCAATATAAATAGCTCACAGGCTTGAATGCGTACAAGCACATATCTAATTATCCTTACCTTCAAATAGCGTCTGACTGAAGGTCTGTGATTCGTCTGGCTGAGAGTAATATCTACTTTTTAGATTTATCTAATTCATCATTAATGGATTTAAAATATTCTCCTTGAATTTAATTTGTATTTTAACAGAAGCCAGCAGTGAGGAGCCATTGCTGAGTCCTAATTTACTTTGGCTTCCACTAATCCTCTGGCGCCCCATTTTCTGCAAATTGCCCCCACTATTGGGATCTTCCAGATCTTTTAAGGCAGAATGGGTTTGTAGTAGAAGTTCAAAGAACTATATTCTGTTCATTTGCACTGCCCTTTTATCTTTTTAACCAGATATTGTTCTCTATAGAGAAAAGGAGATTGATGAGAGATTTGATAGAGTTGCACAAGATTATGAGAGGCTTAGATCGAGGTAAATAAGGAAATGCTGATGGTAACAGCAATGGGGGCACGGATTTAAATTCTTGGCAAGAGATATAGGGGGATATGAGGAAGAACTTCTGTATGCAGTGAGTAGTTATGAACTGGAATTTGCTGCCCAATACTGTGACAGAACCAGAAACAATCAGTGAGATCTGAAGGAAATTGAATAGAAACTTAATGTGGGGATTGAGTGGGCTAGGAGGATTGACTGGTTGCTCCACAGAGAGTTGACAAAGACTTGATGGGCCAAAAGGCCATTTTGTGTGCCATAAATGAGTTTGAGTTTATCACTACCACTATATGCATAACTACAAATGAGCCAATTTTAGCAAAAATGTAGGTGAACGAATCCTTAATTTTCGAAGGGGTGGTAATAAAATGGTGAAACAAATATTTTGATCACTAAATATATGAAGAGTATAAAAGAAAATAACTTTATTAATCACAGGTCAGATTCAGCTGGAATTGTTATGGAAGTGATGGACAGGGTTGTTAAAACGAACAAGCATTAGTCAGTAATGTCCTGCTGACTGATGCCCAGACTAGGTTCCACCGCTCAGCACTTGACCCTTCTAGTGACTTGATCAAAACATAGTTAAATGAGATGAACTCCAGAGATGAGGTGCAAGTGACATCAAGGCAACATTTAATCTAGTTTAGCATCGAGAAGTTAGCAAGTCTAAAGTTAATGGGAATCAGTTGGAAAACTCTTTGATAGTTTGAGTCATACAAAGAAGGTAATTATGGTCAATCATCTCAGTCCCAGCACATCACTGCAGCAGCTCCTCAGGATAGTGCCTTAGACCCATCCATCTTCAGCCAGTTCTATTCATCTTAAGATCAGGAGTGGGGATGTTTGTTGATGATTCACAAAATTCAACATCACTCACAACTCCTCAGATGTTGAATCTGTCTGTGCAGTAAGACCTGGGCTTGCCATATATTAACCTTGAGTTAATATATGGCAAGTAGTATTGGTCCTACACAAGATCTAGGCAATGACCATCTCAATTAGAGAGAATCTAACCAACTCTCCATGAGATTCATAATAAAATTAATACCACCGAATTCTGCATCTCCTGGAGATTACCGTTGATCCAAAATTTAACTGGATCAGTCATATAAATACTGTGGCTACAAGAACAGATCAGTTGCCTTGGAACCCTGCAGCAATTAACTAACCTCAAGACCCTAAAATTTGTTCACCATCTACGAAGCATAACTCAGGAATGTGATGGATTAGTCTCCATTTGCCCGGTTGAGTGCAGCTTCAACAATAATTAAGAAACTTAACAATATCCAGGACAGTGATTTATTGGTACTTCATTCATTACCTCCACTATTGATGCACAATTGTTGCAGTGTGTACCATTTACAGGATACTCTGCAGCAACTTAACAAGATTCCTTCAACAGTATCTCCCAAGCCTTCAACTTCTACAGCTAGGACAAGAGCAGCAGAAGCACTGGAGCATATCTACTTGCAGGTTTCCTTCAAATCCCCACACCATCCTGACTTGCTGTTTTGCTGTTATGTCAAAATCCGGGGACTCCCTATTAGTCAGCCCTGTGGATGCATCTACCCTCATGGGTTGCAAAGTTTCAGGTGTAGCTCGCCACCACCTTCTCAACCTCTGTTAAGGATGGACAATCACTGCTGGCCTAGCAAGCATGCTTGCAACCTGTGAATGAATTTTTAAAAATTATGAATTTGTGTTTTCTGTACAATGATTCCAAATATACCTAGATATGAGAGCTTTAACAATGTAAAAAGTTTAAGTGCTGCATATGATTGTTCACACCTTTACAATCCAGCAAAGGGACTCAATGTTGTGAATGTTTTTGCAGGTTGATCGATTCATGTTTGAAGGCATTGAGATCACACTGATACCATCCTGTGCTGTCTTCATTACCATGAACCCTGGCTATGCTGGTCGCACAGAGTTACCTGATAATCTTAAGGTAGGCAAAGTTTTATTAGCGACATCTTCTAGATTAGACATTTTGCATGCCACCTGTAATACATGAAAGACAAATAACAGAATTTATATATAGGCTGGTAGGTTGAGTTGGAGTGAGGTGAGTGGAAGCTCATGAGGAACATGCAAGTTAAAAGAGATGTTGGATTACATTACATGTTTCTGTGATGCAAATTCTATGTGGCCCAGATCTTGCAGTCTCCAGATTGTAGGAGACCTGATATACAAACCAGGGTGTGAATCAGGACCCTGTGAAAGTCCTGATGTGCTGAACCTCTAAAGGGTAATTCTCTTGTATTCTGAGACCATCTGAAAATGGCCTGGATTTTTATGTCGTCATTGTCTACGGGAATAGTACCAGAGGACTGGAGGATAGCGAATGTGGTCCCATTGTTCAAGAAAGGGAGTAGGGATAGCCCTAGTAACTATAGGCCAGTGAGTCTGACTTCAGTGGTGGGCAAAGTCTTAGAGAGAATGGTAAGGGATAAGATTTATGAACATCTGGGTAGGAATAACGTGATCAGGGATAGCCAGCATGGTTTTGTGAAGGGCAGGTCGTGCCTCACAAACCTTATTGAGTTCTTTGAGAAGGTGACTAAGGAAGTGGATGAGGATAAAGCAGTAGATGTTGTGTATATGGATTTTAGTAAGGCGTTCGATAAGGTTCCCCATGGTAGGCTAATGCTAAAACTTCGGAGGTATGGCATTGAGGATACATTAGAGGTTTTGGATTAGGAATTGGCTGGCTGGAAGGAGACAGAGGGTAGTAGTTGATGGATTATGTTCATCTTGGAGCGCAGTTACTAGCGGTGTACCACAAGGATCTGTTTTGGGACCATTGCTTTTTGTTGCATTGGATAGGCATTTGGAAGTTATTGGGCTAGTATAGGTTAGGTAGGATTCGGTCGGCGCAACATCGAGGGCCGAAGGGCCTGTACTGCGCTGTATCCTTCTATGTTCTATGTTCTATGTAAAATATTTTTGACTTTGATTAAAATTTGGTTGCTTTGAACAGTTCAAACTATTTACCTGGATAATTGTCCATTCTGACTAAATTTTAGGCAGAGTCCAACTCCTACATAACTTTACAAATGGCACCCAAGCAATCAATCACATTGATCTCACCTCCCCCATTTCCCTGCCAATATCTCACACCAATTCGGCTAATCCCTTGATCTCTTCCAACTTTTTAAAATTTCATTCATAGGATGAGGGTGTTGCTGGCCAAACCCAGCATTTATTACTCATCCCTAATTGCCCAGAGGGCAGTTAAAACAGTAGATCTGGAGTCACATGTAGACCAGACTTGGTCAGAATGGGAGATTCCTTCCCAAAAGGATATTATTGAACCAGATGGGTTTTTCCAACAATTGACGATGGATTCATGGTCATCGTTAGACCCTTACTTCCAGATTTTACTGAGTTCAAATTACACCATCAGCCGTGGTGTGATTCCAGCTTGGGTCCCCTGTCTATTACCTGGGTCTCTGGATTAACAGTCGAGTGATAATATCTTTAGGCCATTGCCTCCCTATATCCTTTAGTGCATGAACATTCCCATAATTTCTCCTGACCTGATTACATTTTCTGACCTGACTAGCCTCCGTCACCTGGCCAACCCTTGATCTGATTATGCCCTGACCATCTCCAAACAATGTGACTACTCCCAATTTACCCATCCTATCTGCTATTCTACTGTGCTGCCATTGCCAAACTACCTATCTGATACACATCTGCAAGCATACCGACCTGGCATTCTACCAGTCTTCAATCCTACCCTCCTGCCACCAACCCATATGCCACCATAATCCCTTGCCATTCTGCCAATATTTGTATTTATCATGCTACCTATCTGCCATCCTTCCCACTTATACGCCAACCTGTTTGAACAATAGTGTAACTTGAACAGAAAAAGAACATAGTTATTGTTTTTATATATTTTTATTTACTGCTACACATCTAAAATTGGAATATATAAAATATATGCAAAATCCAGCAATCACCCTCCACCATTTTCACAACCTACGGTCAGACTCCACCACCAAAAACATATTTCCCTCCCCATCCATGTCTGCATTCCGTAGGGTCCGTTTTCTCTGCGACTCCCTTGTTAGGTCCACGCTCCTCACTAAGTCCCTCTCCCTGGGACCTTCCCCTGCTGCTGTAAGAGGTGCAAAACCTGTGGCCACACCTCATCCCTCATCTCAGTCCAAGGCCCCAAAGGACCATTCCAAATCTGGCAGAGATTTACTTGTACATCCTCCAACCACATTTATTGCATCTAAGTGCTCTCGATGTGGTGTCCTCTACATTGGAGAGGCCAAGGACAAACTCACAGGATGGTTCAGGGGACATCTCTGGTCCATACGCACCAACCAACCACACCTTCCAGTAGCCATTTCAACTCCCCCTCCCACTCCTCTGAGGATGTATCCATCCTGGACCTCCTCCACCACCAACACAACCGGAGGAGGAACACCTCATTTTCCACCTCAGCAGCCTACAACCACACAGCATGAACACTGAATTCACCAGTTTCCAAATCTCCCCTCCTGTATCCCATCGTAGATCCAAACCTCCGACTCAGATCTGTCCTCTTGACCTAACCTACCTGTCCATCTTGCTTCCCACCTATCCACTTCACACTTCCTATTGACCTCCTACATCACCTCCTACCTTCACCCACCTATTACCATCACAGCTACCTTTACCCTAGTCCCACGCCTCCACTCCTATTTATTTCTCAGTCCCCTTCTTACCCCCAGTCCTGAAGAAGGGTTATATCAGACTCTCATGCTCCTTGAATGCTGCCTGACCTGCTGTGCTTTTTACAGTGCCATGCTTTATCAAGTCTGACTCTCCAGCATCTGTAGTCCTCACTTTCTCCTAGTCTGTGCTATTATTATGTACACTGCATCTTTAACAGAAATGGAACATAAACAGTGTCTGTGCAAATTTACATAACATTGTATCTTAACTAGAATTGGAATTTGTAAGTTATTAGCATTGAGCATTGCTATAAAAAAGAGACATGCTGTTGAAGCCTTGCATTCATACACAGTTCAGGACCGAAGCAAAAACGCCTAACTTAAAGTCATAGTCATAGAGATGTACAGCACGGAAACAGAGCACAGCCATTGTTTCTTGTTTATCCACGGTTAATGGTACTTCATCAAAGAACTCCAAGAAATTTGTTAACTGTGATTACATGTGACTTTGCCTGATTACCTTGACTTTTTTCTTAGTGCCTGCTAATAATAGCTTATAAAAAGAACCGCTATGACAGACCAAACTGACTTGTTTTTCTCCTGCAATAAAAATAGAAAGTTCTGGAGAAATTGTACAGGTTATGTATCATTTTGGAGAGAAATAGATTTAATATTCAAGTCTGATATGAAGCTTCTTCAGTTCTGCTACTTACCATTTAAGATAGGAGTTGGATATTATTGTCAGCATGCCACTGTCAAGTCAAAGAGGATAGCCTTCACTCAGGAGGTCCCAACATAATAAGACAAAGGCAGCCTCTAAGGCAGTTGGCATCAAAATCCTCTCCTGCTCACTGCCAAATGATGGGCAGCAAGCCACACATCTTAAAACCTTTGACCTTTTTGTGGGTTATTGTCCTCCTGTGATGGGAAAGAAGTAGGTATTACAAAAGTGGATGTCACTGTTGGTGTAGATGGGAAAGCATCCCAAGTGAGCGTGATAGATCATGACCTCTGATAGGAGGTGGAGGGCAGTAGCAGAGAAAGCTTAAGTGTGAGATATTAGAGAGAAGAGGTAGAACTTATGCTGACAGAGTGGAGAAGGACATGAACCTTTTTACAGGTACGAGACATTTCTCTAGATGGCTTAGACAGCTTTAAACCAGATTACAACTTCCGAGGAGCCTATTTTTGTGGCCTCCATGCTACTCCTGGGGGAAGAGGAAGTCCCTCCTGTGCACACCCTTTTCAGCAAGTCCTCTGGGATCATGCCTGGAAAGTGGGTCACTGATTTCCTCTATCTGCCATGTCTAGGGCAAATATCAGCAATTGTGCAGGGCAATTCTGGACTGACAGTTTTTAAAGATGGTGTGGGTGAAAGGAATGTCAGTGAATTCCCGGATATCTGCTGAGTGGTGTGATGTTCTGGTGCATGGTAAAATGAGGCAGAAATTGGATGTGAAAGACATCAAGGCAGGGTAGATAATTAATGAATCGAGTTTGGTAAGATTGGGCAAGAAAACTTGCTGAGCCATATGGCAAGAAGTCCTCCAAAATCTTGATGCATCTATGACATCATCAAAAAAACATAAACTGCAGCTCAAAGATAGGAGAATACAAGAGTAAGCTAGTGTATAGGTGTCCAAATGTGAAAAGAATTATATTATCTCAGGTAAAAGTTGACAAATCAAAGGTAGGAGAAATTATAAGTGGGAATAAAGAAATTAAGGGAACAGTAAATTAAAATATTGCATTCAATATTTTAATTCAGTAGAAGGGACATTATTCCTTTGAAACTATCTGAAATTTCCAGGATTTGCACATGTATCCCAAAGTTGCTGTCTGCAATTCTATGCTTCTCTACAGGATGTACTGTTGAAGTGCTGTTAGATTACAATCAAATAGAAATTAACAAGGTCCAAAATTCCACTCTTACATTCTTATTCCTGCTGTAAAAATCCTTGAAAAAGTTATATCCTGTTGGCTGAAGTATTTCTAGATTTTTAACAGCGTTCTAAGTTCACAATTATTGACAAGCAGTTCCACTGGTCCTGTGAAAGTAATTTTATATTTGTCTAATGTCAGGTATCTCCACTATAAGAAATTTCACATTTTTCAATGCAGTTTTATCAAGCAATGTTAAGACAGCTTAGCTTCTACCATAATCACATGTCTATTTTGCAATAATTTATTTCATTACCGGTAAAATGTAGAACTTCAGAGTGAAGGAATTCAGCAATATGTATTTCCTAGATTGCTGTCTGAGAGAATACTTCATTCTGATTGTTTCCTTGATTACATCGCTGTTGAATATCCGGAAATCTCCTTGACCTTGTTCTATATTCAAAATAAAATTGGGAAAAATGTGATCTGTGCCATGGGGATTGCTTTATTTCTGTGGGCATCTTTCTTTGAGATCAATGATGCTTCTCCACTGACAGCAAATTCCAACAATAAGCCAGAATCATGGCATGGAAAACAGAACGTGCAAGAAATGAAAGCAATGTAGCACTACAGAGATAGTGGAACAGGGGATATATTTTGAAGAGATTTCTCGATGGAGGAGCCTTTTGGAATAAGTTAACAATGATATAGAGAGTTGAAGTCAGTTTGGTGTGAACAGAATTAATGGAATTTGTAAGCATCAGGTAGTCAGGATGGCAGAGTTTTAATGAATTACTTAGGTAGGATAGAAATTGGGAGCATGTCATAATGAATTAGTGAAGCTGAGTTTGGAGATGATAAGTCGTCAAAAAAAGGTTCAATGAAGGGGTGAGCTTGCAATGGAGGCAAGCAAATTTACTGGTCAAAACAGGACACTGGTGGTAAAGCAGAATTTTGAGTTTGAAGTTGAACACCAAATAGGAAAGCAGGTTGCCATGTTGGGCACAGTCTAAGCAAACAACAAAAAAGGAGCGGAATCAACTTTGAGATTCTGATGATGCCAACATTGACAAGGGAGCCTCTGAAATGCCCATCTTCTTCCTCAGCCAAGGATTCCCCAGCACCATATCGACAGGGTCCTCAGCAGGGTCTGACCCATCTCCCACACTTCTGCCCTCATTCCCCCCTCTTCCTTCCCACAACAGCCATAGAGTCCCACTTGTCCTCACTAACCATCCCACCAGCATCCACATCCTGAGGATCATTAGCTGCCATTTCCACTACCTCCAGCAGGATGCCATCACCAGACACATAATCCCCTTCCCTCCCTTGTCAGCTTTCTGCAAGTACCTTTCCCTCAGGGACACTCTGGTCCACTTCTCCTTCACTCCCAACACCCCCCACAGCCCCACTGCAACTTCACCTGCAACCACAGAAGGTGAATCACCTGCCATTTACTTCCTCCATCCTCAGTATCCAAGGGCCCAAACACACTTTCCAGGTGAAGCAGCATTTTACCTGTATTTCACTCAATCTACTGTATTCAGTCCTCACAATGTGGTTTTCTCTACATTGGAGAAATGAAACATAAACTGGGAGAACAGCATCTCATTTTCCACTTGGGAACTTTACACCCTTCTGGAGATGGAATTCAACAATTTTAGGGCTTAAGGCACCTTCTCCCATGATCTTACCCCAACACCCATACACCAAGCCTTGTTATCACCTGATCTGCCATTACACACAATTAATGTTGGTTAGTAATTGGCCCTATTAGTAGCTATTTGTTCTTCTAAGCTGACTGTTATCTACTCCTATGTCTGTCCAACTGTTCTTCTCTCTCTTTAGGCTCTATCTTCCCCGATCATTTACTCCTTACCTCCTCCCCCATCCCTATCGTTTGCATAAAAAACAGCTTCTTCCTAGCTACCATCAGTTCTGAAGAAAGGTGACTGGAACCGAAATGTTATCTCTGATTTCTCTCCACAGATGCTGCCAGATCTACTGAGCTTTTCCACCATTGTGTGTTTTTGTTCCATCTAACATGCAGAGTTGGGGATGGTAGCATCGCTGTAAGCATTGCCAAATTTAAACAAGTAGATTGATTAGATAGCAAAGGTCTGAGTTGAGGACTGGGAGCCAGAGAGCAAAGTTAGGTGTTATCAACAGATACGGAAGCTTGACCCAATGCTTTGGTGACAGCATTAAAAGCTAACTTGTTAACAGAAAATAAGACTAAGCTAACAATGGAAGCTTAAAAACAGGAAGTAATTGTGGAAAAGCAGGAGGATACTTGCAGCATGGGTTGGTAGCTGGGATTTCGATGTTGTGGCTATTACGGAGACTTGGGTAGAACAGGGACAGGATTGGCTGTTGCAGGTTCCAGGGTTTAAATGTTTTAGTAGGGTCAGAGGTGGGGGTAAAAGAGGGGGAGGTGTGGCATTCCTTGTCAAAGATAGTATTACAGCAGTGGAAAGGACGAAGGATGAAGACTCGCCATCTGAGGTAGTTTGGGCTGAGCTTAGAAATAGGAAAGGTACGGTCACCCTGTTAGGAGTTTTCTACAGGCCTCCTAATAGTCCTAGAGACATAGAAGAAAGGATTGCGAGGATGATTCAGGAGAAGAGTGAAAGTAATAGGGTGGTTATTATGGGGGACTTTAACTTTCCAGATATTGACTGGAAAAGCTATAGCTCGAGTACATTAGATGGGTTGGTGTTTGTCCAATGTATGCAGGAGGGTTTCCTGACACAGTATGTAGACAGGCCAACAAGAGGTGAGGCAATACTGGATTTGGTTCTGGGTAATGAACCAGGCCAGGTATTAGAATTGGAGGTAGGTGAGCACTTTGGAGACAGTGACCACAATTCGGTGACTTTTACTCTAGTGATGGAGAGGGATAAGTATGCACTACAGGGCAAGAGTTATAGCTGGGGGCAGGGAAATTATGATGCGGCGAGACAGGACTTAGGATGCGTGGCTTGGAAAAGTAGGCTTCAAGGGAAGGGTACAATCGATATGTGGGGCTTGTTCAAGGAGCAACTATTGAGTGTCCTTGATAAGTATGTACCTGTCAGGCAGGGAGGAAAGGGTCGTGTGAGGGAGCCGTGGTTTAATAAGGAATTGGAATCCCTTGTTAAAGGGAAGAGGGCAGCCTATGTAAAGATGAGGCGTGAAGGTTCAATTGGGGCGATTGAGAGTTATAAGGTAGCCAGGAAGGATCTAGAGAGAGAGCTAAGAGCAGCAAGGAGGGGACATGAAAAGTCCTTCGTTGGTAGGATTAGGGAAAACCCAAAGGCTTTCTATAGGTATGTCAGGAATAAAAGAATGACTAGAGTAGGAATAGGTCCAGTCAAGGATAGTAGTGGGAAGTTGCGTGTGGAGGCTGAAGAAATTGGGGAGACACTGAATGAATACTTTTCGTCAGTATTCACTCAGGAACAGGACATTGTTGCCGATGTGAATATTGAGTCACAATTAATTAGAATGGATGGCTTTGAGGTATGTAGGGAAGAGGTGTTGGAAATTCTGGAAAGGATGAAAATAGATAAGTCCCCTGGGCCTGATGGCATTTATCTTAGGATTCTCTGGGAAGCAAGGGAGGAGATTGCAGAGCCATTGACCTTGATTTTTATGTCCTCGTCTACAGGAATAGTGCCAGAAGACTGGAGGATAGCAAATGTGGTTCCCCTGTTCAAGAAGGGGAGTGGGGATAACCCTAGTAACTATAGGCCGGTGAGTCTTACCTCTGTTGTGGGCAAAGTCTTAGAGAGAATTGTAAGGGATAGGATTTATGAACATCTGGATAGGAATAATGTGATCAAGGATAGTCAGCATGGTTTTGTGAAGGGCAGGTCGTGCCTCACAAACCTTATTGAATTCTTTGAGAAGGTGACTAAGGAGGTGGATGAGGGTAAAGCAGTAGATGTGGTGTATATGGATTTTAGTAGGCGTTTGATAAGGTTCCCCATGGTAGGCTACTGCAAAAAATACGGAGGTATGGCATTGAGGGTGAGTTGGAGGTTTAGATTAGGAATTGGCTGGCTGGAAGAAGACAGAGGGTAGTAGTTGATGGTAAAGGTTCATCTTAGAGTGCAGTTACCAGCGGTGTTCCGCAAGGATCTGTTTTGGGACCATTGCTGTTTGCCATTTTTATCAATGACCTGGAGGAGGGGCTAGAAGGTTGGGTGAGCAAGTTTGCGGATGATACGAAAGTCAGTGGAGTTGTTGACAGTGAGGAAGGATGTGGCAGGTTACAGCGGGATATAGATAAGCTGCAGGGCTGGGCAGAAAGGTGGCAAATGGAGTTCAATGTAGCTAAGTGTGAAGTGATTCACTTTGGTAAGAGGAACAAGAAGATGGAGTACTGGGCTAATGGTCGGATATTTGATAGTGTGGATGAGCAGAGGGATCTTGGTGTACACAGATCTCTGAAAGTTGCTACCCAGGTAAATAGTGCTCTGAAGAAGGCATATGGCGTACTGGCTTTTATTGGTAGAGGAATTGAGTTCCGGAGTCCGGAGGTCATGTTGCAGTTGTATAAGACTCTGGTGCGGCCGCATCTGGAGTATTGTGCGCAGTTTTGGTCGCCATACTATAGGAAGGATGTGGAGGCACTGGAACGGGTGCAAAGGAGGTTTACAGGATGTTGCCTGGTATGGTAGGAAGATCATATGAGGAAAGGTTGAGGCACTTGGGGCTGTTTTCTTTGGAGAAAAGAAGGTTTAGGGGTGACTTGATAGAAGTGTACAAGATGATTAGGGGGTTTAGATAGGGTTGACCATGAGAACCTTTTTCCATGTATGGAGTCAGATATTATGAGGGGGCATAGCTTTAAATTAAGGTGGTAGGTATGGATTAGCAGAGATGGCCCAGTTTTAATTATTAGATTACTTACAGTGTGGAAACAGGCCCTTCGGCCCAACAAGTCCACACCGACCCGCCGAAGCGCACCCACCCAGACCCCATTCCCCTACATTGACCCCTGCACCTAACACTACGGGCAATTTAGCACGGCCAATTCACCTAACCTGCACATCTTTGAACTGTGGGAGGAAACCGGAGCACCCGGAGGAAACCCACGCAGACACGGGGAGAATGTGCAAACTCCACACAGTCAGTCGCCTGAGGCGGGAATTGAACCCAGGTCTCTGGCGCTGTGAGGCAGCAGTGCTAACCACTGTGCCACCGTGCCGCCCTTAAACAGGCGGACAGATAGGACAGATGTTAGGGGTAGATTCTTTACTCAGCGAGTCGTGAGTTCATGGAATGCCCTACCAGTAACAGTGGTGGACTCTCCCTCTTTATGGACATTTAAACAGGCATTGGATAGGCATATGGAGGATAGTGGGCTAGTGTAGGTTAGGTGGGCTTGGTTCGGCGCAACATCGAGGGCCGAAGGGCCTGTACTGCGCTGTATTTTTCTATGTTTCTATGTTTCTATATAACCCATGACAAAGAACAGTAGAGACAGGTAGAGTGAAACACCGTGGTACTACAGAGAAAGATTATGTTAGCACTGAAGAAGTGAATATTTTATAGCACTTTCATGGCACATGAACCATGTCCTATATAAACAGGTGAAAGTAGAACGACTTTGCTTCTGTACGTCACCTTTGTAACAAATTCGTAACATGACCGAAAATAGTAAATAAAAA
This sequence comes from Hemiscyllium ocellatum, assembly GCF_020745735.1. Lineage (NCBI taxonomy): Eukaryota > Metazoa > Chordata > Chondrichthyes > Orectolobiformes > Hemiscylliidae > Hemiscyllium > Hemiscyllium ocellatum. The sequence continues at coordinate 67,078,657 of NC_083414.1, forward strand.
TATATATTGGTCCACTCTGAAAAGTTTGACATTGCAGTTCCTACACTGTGTCACAGTTTCAGACAGTACTGCAGGCCTGCTACAGTGTAATTATTGTCGATGAAGTTCTCAACATTAACTCCTCAAAAATAAGCAGAAGGAGAGGTTAAAAATTAGAACAGGGAGAACAGATCCTCAATCCACTATGTATCCACCTCCTGTCATTTTTATAATGGTGAGTTCTGCATATACTTGCAGCCTGCCTGGGGATACAGAATAATTAATTATCATTTTTAAATTAGTCTCTCATATTGCATTTGGAAACCTGATTTAAATTTAACAGCTATTGGCCAGGTTACCTGGGGCTTTTAGAAACCTGATAGTGAAATGGATGTAGAAACTGCTGTCTTCAGAAAATTATTAACAGTCAGAGTACTCTGAATTGTTCTTGCCAGGAAAATTGTATTCCCTTTGCCACTTCAACAAAAACTATAACATCCTTTTTGTCTATCACAACTTGTCTTCATTGAACACTCCCCCAAGTTCCCTTCAGACCCAGTAGTCCCTGGCTGGAGTCTTCCTGCAGACTTTTTCACCTAGCAGCTAGCCTGTCAGCTTGCTGACTGCTGCCAGGTGAGAAACTGATGTAATAAAATCTCCTGCTCTAATAAAATCCTATCCTAACTCTGGGTCTTAAGGGTTGACCCCACCAACACACTCCATCACTCAATTCTCTTCTCCCTATAAATTTTGGTGTCAAAATGTTAATTACATTTACTTTTCAAGAGCAGCAATTAGTTCCCAATTAGTCAAAGTCACCAGTTTAGGGATTTAATTTATATTGTATTCCATTGTGTTCTGTTCTTGCACTATGGTTTGAAATGTATTTTCTGTGTTTGTTGAATGGTAATAGGTTTCCTGTTGTTTAGGCTTTGTTTAGGCCAGTAGCCATGATGGTCCCTGACTACGCCATGATTGCTGAGATTTCTCTGTATTCCTTTGGGTTTAGCAACGCCAAAGTTCTCGCGAAGAAAATCACCTCAACTTTCAAACTATCCTCTGAGCAACTCAGTTCACAGGTAACTTAGAAGTTTAAAAGTAACAGTATTCTCTTTGCAATCTAATATCTTAAGTGTATCTTTATACTCTTATTGGACCTAGTTGGAAATACATTGGATTACCTCATCAAAACGTTATATTTCTTTAAAAAATGTTGAATAATAATGTAGATTGACATTCAAGGTACCCAAATATATCATTAAGCCATCTGTATATGAGACCATCATGATGAAGGTGGTGTCCCTGCCTCTGTGCCAGAATCCCTTGTTCAAGACTAGGAAAGTGCAGTCATGATGTGGCCAGACTTGAGTATCAATCTGCAACCAATCCACCAATTAGACTTTAACAATGAGAGGGGCTCCTGATCAGATGCATGATGAAAAAAATTGGAAACCCTTTCATCACTATTCACTTTCTCCAGATACCTAATGTTGCAACATCAACAGGCACTCCTTGGGGGGAGCTAGTTGGCTCAGTTAACTGGATGGCTGATTTGGATGAAATTGGTATTTGGTCACCATTCCAACAAGGGTGGATTTGGAAGCTGCATCCTTGCCCTATACAAGGTGAAGATGGTGGCACTATGGATTGGATCTGCCTTTGGACAGAGAACCAAATAAAATAATAACAGAAGTGGTGCTCAGATCTTCTTGTTCCTAAATTGCACTTCTCTTTTAAACAATGGCAACATTTCCTTTGTGCTAGCATATACCATCATTGACTGCACAGTCATTGCAACTGATGCTAACACTGAAAACAACAACAACCGACTGCACTTAGTAGGTCCACATACAGCATTTATGGCAGAACCTGTCTCCCTAAGTTTGGCCTCTTCAGCCATTAGCCTAGAGGCAGCAAATATAGACACCTCATGTAAAAAGGATCTGTTTGCTGTATGTCTATCACCTTTCTTAAAGGGACTGGTGCTGGAATGATAAAATCAAATGTTGCAGTATTAAAAAGCCATTCAGTAGCTGTTCACAAGCTGTTGGGATGCAGCACTGTGGCTCCTCACTTTGCTTTTCCATCATGTTGTGCTCAATGCTGCCTGACCTGAAGGACACACAAAAAATATTAAATGGCTCCCTGACAATAGTGCATAAAGTTACTTTAATAAGGGTGTAAGCATTCAAAATGCCACAGGACTGCATTCATGTTCCCATTGCAGTGGTGGGATCAAAATTATCTGCTTTACCAATTAGCTGGTATGGCTATCTGAAGTGGGATTTCCACCCAAGAGAAGGGAGAATTGAAACAATTGGTGTTTCTCCTACTTTTAAACTGTCACGTGCTCAAGGATTAAAGTACCCTGTAAAATCTAGACAAAACAAACAAAGAGCTTTGGATGCTAAAAATCAGAAACAAAATCAAAAATTGCTGGAAAAACTCAGCCAGTCCAGCAGCATCTGTGGAGAGACTGCAGAGTTTCCAGTGGCCCTTCTTCAGAACTGTAAAACCTGGCCCAGTTTTTCAGTTCAATAAACTTTGAGTAGAATGCAGCATCTTTATTAAATTGTTTTGACTCTGAAATGCTTATTTATCTGTATGCGTCACTGTCCATTAATTCAGAGATTAGTGTGGGAATAGTTTTAAATGGATGCTTTAGCTGCAAATAAGCATAAAATAATGTAGAATAGTTTTGAGGGATTCAAAGAATTTCATGGCAAATAGGAATGCAGCACAATCTATGGTGTGAAGCTTACTAAGACTTATCCTCATTATTAATTGGTGTCTTTGCTACAGGATCATTATGACTTTGGAATGAGAGCTGTAAAAACTGTGATCTCAGCTGCAGGAAACCTGAAGAGGGAAAATCCAAATATGGATGAGGTACTAAAATTAATGAAGCCACGTTCTAGTCATAAAATTAATTAATACTTCATCAGTTCTTAATCTCTAGAATTAGTAATTTCATAGAATAGAATCCCTACAGTGTGGAAACAGGCCGTTTAGCCCAACAAGTCCAACCAACTCTCTGAAGAGTATCCTACCCAGACCCATTCTGTATTACTGTACATCTCCTCCAACTAATGCACCTAGCCTACACATCCCTGAACGCTGTAGGCAATTTAGCATGGCCAGTTCACCTAACCTGCACATCTTTGGACTGTGGGAGGAAACCAGAGCACCCGGAGGAAACCCATCCAGAATGGGGAGAATTGCAAACTCACACAGACAGTCGCCAGAGGCTGGAATTGAATCCAGGTTCCTGGCACTGAGAGGCAGCAGGGCTAACCACTGAGGCGCCAATGCAGCAAGTGAAAACAGCCTTTCCACATCCATCTTATCAAAACTTTCAAGAATCTCATATTGACGCTGTTTTTTGATACTTCTCAACACCAGGAATAAATGCCCATTCAAATAATCTCTTCTTGAATATTAACATTCTCATCTTAGGAATCAATTTATGAACCTTCATTGTACCCTCAGCCAAAAATATCCTACCTTCGATGTGGAAAGTAAGACACAAGTACACCATCTCACCAAAGCCCTGTACAACTGCAGCAATATTTACTCTTACCATTGTGTAAGAAAGGTCAAAATATCATTTGCTTCCTGGTTACTTGATGTATATGCATGACAAATGTGTTTCTTGCACAAAGAGACCCAAGTCCCACTGAACACCATTGAGTAGTATGTAACCAATTAATTGTCAGCTTTTCTAAGCTTTCTTTGAGTGATAAATCACATTTTTGTCCACATTATACTCCACCTGTTATCTTTTATCCATTCACTGAGCATATTTTCGTATAGAGTCATATAGACATGTACCCTTTTGCAACCAGTGTGGACTACACACAGCTTTCCCAACTTGCCGTCTATCGCCAGCAGACCTGGATACATTATACTTCACTGGTACCTCCACTGATTTAATATACATCATAAGAAATTCCTTACTAATTCCAAATTCTTGTCTATTAACCAAGCCTCTTTGTGAATATCTTACCCCCATTCCTTAAGCCCTGAACTTGTGCAACAACCTTTGTTAACACCTCTTCAAAGCAAAATATATCACTTTCACTGCTTTTCCATCATCAATCATGTTAGGTTTACCTTTACAAATCTTACTTAATTTATCACATGCAAATTTTCCTTTAATAAAACCATGCCAACCCCGCCTTTTCGTATTTTTGATTTTCTAAGTCTCTCAGCACTTACATGCCAACTGATGTCAAATTCTCATTTCTAAGCTCCATAATAGCAGTACAATATGTACACCTACAAGGCAAGCAAACTCCAAGGAACCAACGTGGGAAAAAAAAACACTTTAATAGTAACCTAGCTGTGCTGAAATCATTTAAGTTAGAGAACTCTACTGCACAAAGACACATTCCCATTCATTACAATGTAACATTTTAACCACAAAATCATTTATGACATTTAGAAATAACATGGAATTACAAAATTGTTACGGTACAGAAGGCATTCAGCCCATTGTGCCAACCCCAGTTCTGTTAATTAATGCCAACCTCCTTCCTTTCCCCACATCACTGTGTACCATTTCTATCCACATATTCATCCATTACTCTCTTGAATGCCTCAGTTGAACCTGCCTTGCACCATACTTGTAGGCCGTGCATTCCATCCCTAATTACTCGCAATGCAAAAAAGTTTTTTCTCACATCAACCTTGCTTCGATAGCACATCGCTTTCAATCTGTGCCTCTTGCTCTTTTTCCATTTCCTGAGTGGGAACAGCTACTCCTTATGTACTCGATCCAACCCACGTATGATTGTGAAACCCTTTATGAAGTCTCCTCTCAGCATTTTTCTCAACAAGGAGAGCATAGTTTTATAGTCATATAGCATGGAAACAGACCTTCAGTTCAGTTAGTGCACATTGAACCATGTGCCCAAACTAGTCCCACTTGCCTGTGCTTGGTCCACATCCCTTCATATTCATGTTATTATCCAAATATTTTTAAATGTTGTAACTGTACCTGCATCCACCACTTCCTCTGGCACTTCATTCCACATACCACTCTTTGTAAAAATGTTGCCCTCATGTCTTTTGAAATCTTTCTCCTCTCACCTTAAAAATATTCCCACTAGCTTTCAACTCACCCACCTTAAGGAAAATACCGTTGCTATTCACCTTACATAAGCCCCTCATGATTTCATAAATCTCTATAAGGCCATCCCTTAAACTCCTATGCACCAGTGGAAAAGGTCCCAGCCTATTTTTGTAATTCAAACCCTCCATTCCTGGCAATATCCTAATAAATTAAACTGACCTCATAACTGAAATTTCTCATTCTTGTAAATCACTCCTGCACTTTCTCTAGTGCATTCCCGTCTTTTCTATAATGTAGCATAAACAATACTTCAGCTGGCCTAACAAGTGTTTTGTATAATTTCAACATCACTTCCTTGCTCTTGTTCTCAATGTCCCTATAAATATGTTAGAAGTTGAATAATAGCTAGCCAATAGGCATTTACAAATCAAAGAATAAGTAGTTAGAATAATAGGTTGTCAGAGAATATTTCATGCTGAATTGTTGGATGCATTGATTTACACATGACCACTGTTGCAAGAAAAGATCAGGCACTAGACCCAAATGTAGGTTTCTTGCAGTGGCACTAGAAATGGACTTACTTTGACATTAGCAGGTATTAGAAGGGCCCAAAAATACTGAATCAGGATATTATTAAGTTGGGCATGCAACTTTTAATAATACCTCAATGAAAACTCCGGAAATCCAGGAAAAACATAAAGGACAGAGACCTGACGTCATTGGCTCTCTCTCCATTTTCTTTGGCATAGAGATAGGAACTGAATGTTTTTTAGGCACTTGAGAAACACATAGCAAAATGTTTTTCAATCAGTTGGTAGGGTGAGACCTAGAGGAGTCATGATTTGGATATCGTGCCTCTCACTGGTATGTCAGATTCCCAACACCTTCTGTATGTACTGTTATTTTCAAAGTGAGGGTGAGGGAATTAAGCTGGAATCTGCTTGACACGGAGTAACTGCCCATTAAGCTGCTTAAGGAGCTTAATAAAGAGTTGCAGAAAGCCAGAAGCAATTTCAGTTGGCATATTGCTGAACATGAATATCTTGTTGTATTTTGGTGCACAGCTGTTGGGGGGAATGCTTTTTCTGAGTAACATTTTTGGCAATAAGGTTATTGTCTCAGATGGCATGCAGTACGTTTTCATTGGGCCACTTCTTTAGTTTCCTGATGTACTGTCTCCTCTAGGCGAAAGTGAGACTGCAGATGCTGGAGATTAGAGTCAAGTGAATGGTGCTGGAAAAGCATAGCAGGTCATGCAGCTTCCGAGGAACAGTAAAATCAAAATTTCGGGCAAAAGCCCTTCATCAGGAAGGGTTTTTGTCCGAAACATCAATTTTCCTGCTCCTTGTATGCTGCCTGACCTGCTGTGTTTTTCCAGCACCATACTCTTGACTCTACTGTCTCCTCTATACAGCCTGCAAATGGCAAGCCGAGTCAGGGCTGCCATTAATCTTTGAGGTTTCTGCTCCACAGTAACTTTCCACCACCCTGGCAGTACTTGGTGTCAATAATTAGGCACTGAACTCAATGCTAGTCTAATTGGAGCATGGGCATACAAAGAAAATAGAGATAGGTGCACGAGTGGACCATTCAGCACTTTGAGCCTTCTCCAGCATTCAAAATGATCATTCCTGATCATCTGATTCAGTACCCAATTTCTAACCATACTGTTTGAACCCTTTAGCTTTAAGAACTAAACCTAACTCCTTCTTGAAAACACAGATGTGGCATGGATCGAGATCTGAAAATTATGCGGAGATTGATTCCTGACCCTGAAAATCTCAGTCGCTGTATTGGAAAAACATATTTAACAATTATCATGCTAGTTAGGCCATTGTGAAAACTGGCTACCAAGACAGGGTGCCATTTTACAATCATATGTACTTTCATATCTACCAAAGAGGCATATATAGTCTTCCATAATTTTTAGGAAAAGAATATTTCATGCTGAATATTACATTACAGCAACAGAGAGAAAACAGTGTCGAGCAGCTTCAATTCCAAAATCCCAACTTCAGTAACTGAAAGCAAAAATAAAACCCTGGTCTAAGTGGACCTGACTCCACCCACTCATGGTGTTTAATTTTAAAACATCCCAAGCTATTACTCTGCTTTCCATGCAGCAGACACCACATCACCAGATTTACAATACCCCTCTTCAAGAGTTAAAAATCACACAATACCAGGTTCTAATCCAACAGGTTTAATTGGAAGAGAACCAGGACAGAACAAATCTCACTTAAAGGCATAGATCATCACACTGGTGAATCTGCATTGGATTGTGAGGGCCTGGAGACACTTCTTCACAAGGTAGCTTCAGAGACAAGTGTATTTAGTCCTGCCCTTGGCACAGAAGTAGTCCTGAAAATGTAATGGCCTGTTTTAAATGGCAGTTCTCACTTCCAGTTAGCTAGTAGTTTTCTCAAGCTTTTGGTTACTCAATCCAAATAGCTGCTAAGTTCTGAGACACAAAGTCTCACAACATATTAACATTTCTGACCTACCCCAACTTATCCCAGTTAAATCAAAGTCATCAAGTTCACAAACATTTGTGATCATATTTTTCATTTTTTTTAGAATTTAACATCCCTTTGTGCATCTGGGGAGTAAATATTATTACATTTCCCATCACTGTATCCTAATTGTTTATCATAAGATGTCAGGCTTTTCTATTTAAAATTACTCCACAGAGGCTAGTACCCCATCACCAAGTCACCCTTTATTTACATGTGGAGAATCCTTGACACTGACCCAGCTCCCTCAGAGCTAGCTCTCAGAGTGAGCAAGGTGTCTGACACTCCTGTTCATATCTGTCAGCCAGAGCTACCTGATTGAACCAGATTAAAATTCCCCATCAGGGAACTCATATTCTCTGAGGTCTGCCTGCTAACATCATTACAAGCACTACACTACCCCTTTTACTCCTGCTTTCTGCAATATTGTATTAGTTTTCACACAACAGATCACTATTATTGTTTAGAATTGAATGCGATGTTGTATGAGTGTTTATATAAACTAACTAAATAACTTCCAGTCAATATTTCTTGCAAATATGAAGACAACTATTTGCACCTACCATATAACAGCTATGTATCAATTCCATTAATGAACAGCAAAATAGAAAGTCACTAAGAAATGTATTGTAGTTAGAGGTAAAACAATGCAATCCAATTTAAAAAAAAATAAAATCTGTATTGTCTTTCAGGAGCTGATATGTCTGAGAGCCATTCGTGATGTGAATGTGCCCAAATTCCTACTAGATGACCTCAAACTCTTCAATGGTATCGTGTCTGATCTTTTCCCCAAGATCAAGGAAGAACCTGTTGACTATGGAATTCTGGAAGAGTCCATTCGAAAAATCTGTGTTCAGAAAATTTTGAAAGATGTTAATGGTCAGTTTTTTTTAGATCAAAAGAAGGAATGTCTTTTAATGACTGGGAAGTAATATTTTGCAATATACAAAAAATTTATTGATGTAAAGTGAAACACCATCTTTAATTCATAATTGAAAATCTTTGTCATTTTTTTCAAATTGGACCCCAGATAGTTTGTGAGACAGAAACCAAAACAGCTTTCTTTGTGGATTCATACTTTCCATTACTATAGGGACTTTCTGCTGCTATGTTCATGATCACAATGTTCAGATTTTCACACATGCCTCCAAGTTCATAAATGGGTAAATACTACCCACCCCCATTGTCAGTTTGGAATTTAACCAGTGCCTCCAGTCTGGTCCCTAAATACTTCCCCATTATCTTCTTCACTATTATTCTTTATTAATTACTTTATATGATTGTAGACTTCCTAACTGTAACTGCCTATCTGTGAAGTGCAAGATGAAAATGTTTGTTTCTTTATCCTATGCCTTCAAAACTGTTGCTATAACTTCATTATAGTCTCTTGCTAAAGATGGACTCACTATAGACAGTGGTAATGTCCTCCTCTTTTTATTACATCTGCCACATTTATCATTGATCTCTTGTATAAGTTTAGCATAGCATCATTCCTCACTTGTACATCTTTTCATAGAAATTTTAACCTGTGATGGCTTGGGAAACTGCCAATGTAGTTTTGAGATAATTAGCTTCTTTTCCTTTAAATGGCTATCTCTTGAAACCAATATTATTGTCTTAATATTTTGATAAAGATGGCAGATCTTGTTAAAAAGACACAATAATGTCATAAATGTGTAAAACCTTTCAGACAGCCATCTCATCAGTAAGAGTATTTCACAGTTATATTTATGTTGATAAAATAGTTTACACCAGCTATTTTACAGGGAATCATCACTTTTTTGTGATTTCAGCATGTTGTCAGCCACAAACCTGAAGCGTTAAAACTTTCAAATTTGTGAATTTTACTTTGGTCTTTATTATTGAAAGAATCTAGGTAACATTTTAATCTATCCACTCCACGTTCTGTGGATGTATATCCATGGCACAATTCAACATGATTGAATGAGTCTGCAACTAAAACATTCATTGCTGGGTTGAAGCTTCTTGCAACCAGTATGATTTCTCTGCCCAAGTCGGTATTATCTTCCTCCCTTTCTTTTGTGTTATGTGTAGCTTTGAACACCTTCTTACTCTATTTAGGACAATGTATTGCTTAATGGCATTTTGACTTGCATCTAAAACACCTCAGGCAATTCTTGGGATTCAATCTTTTGTCATAGTTCCCCAATTCTGTTTAAGTGCTAGAGGTATCTTGATCATTTTCATAATTAGCATTTTCAGCCTATATAAGGACATTGCCATCATCAGTGAATCCTACATTATTTCTGTTGTTGTTGAATTTGAGCCATGAAGGCTCCTGGGAATTATTGTTCTCTCTGGATTTATTTTTAAAAAAGCTTCTGACATCCTTTCAAAATTGCTTCTTGCTGAAACAATAATACCAGTTAATCCAAGAATGTCCAAAATGAGCACAATCCAACAATTTAAAAACAAACACAGCTTAGAAATCTCCAAACAGATTTTTTTCAATCTTGATTTTTGTTCTGTTAAATTCCATTTTGTTTGCTTCTATGGAATAATTATCTGGCTTTCTAAATTTATCAAAGTCTGCCTCTGCCTTTTTAACCATTTAACAGATCATTTTTATTTTGTCCAGAATTTTATCCATAAATGTTAAAAGATTATCCAAACATTCCTTCATGGAGCCCCTGGCCATACAGTATCTTAGTTTTCTTTGGTAAGGACATAACCTGTCCATATATCTGCTTCATTTTTCCATTGGCCGTGATGTTCAACTTCACAGAACATCAGTGGGAAATCACATCCTTATTTGAGATGACCTGAAAGCAACTCAACTTATATCTTTTGGGCAATCATCCTCTACAACTGATATCAAATAGGATCCAAATCAATTGGTGAGACCATCTCCAAGAAACTTTTGTGGATCAAGACCATCAACCACTCAATCTTACAAATCCTCCCCTTTTAAATCCACCCAGTCAATTAATCAAATCAGTTAAACCCCAATCACCTGCTTAACTTCTTGTTATGCTTTTCGTTGACTGTGAATGATCCAGGTTGTGCCTTTTTGTTGACTTAGGTTTTAAAAGGGCTTACCTGTGGGCACAGTTTGACATAAATCTAGATCAGATATATTATTGAAGTAAAGAGGGATTTTCCCACTTGTTTGCCTCAGTTTGGAGGATTAACTTTGTCTTGGAATCCTTGTAAATGAGTGCACAGGAAATAAAACACTGTAACCTGCAGCTAGCTCCTACTGAACAGATACTGTTTAGGTTACTACAGTGAGAAAGCTGCAGGCAGGGGCTAATTCTATTTCATTTAACCACATATTTCTCTCAAAATACAGGCCATTTTGTTATAATGTGCATTTCATTAATGCAAATTTGCTGTAATGCTGTTGATGAATTGGGGATGCTATTTTTACAGCATGAACTTTTAAAATGTGTGTTGGCTGTAATGCGATTACAATGCTAACACTTTCAGCATGTTTCCATATGGACTTTTCCATAAGGCAGGGCTGCATAAGAATGCAATCATCATGATATAGAAGAACTGGCTGTATATAAAATACAAATCAACACATAATGTTCTCTAATCTCCATGGAAAATTAGAAGACCCAATCCCTGAAAAGACTACAATTACTTTAATTTTCCTGCCCTCGCAGGATATCCGTGGTCTAGCCACGATCATGATCTGCATCTACACCAAAGGGAAATTGGCAGTCTCTTTCTTGCTGTGTCAATTTTTCTTTAAATTAATTTCCATTGATCTGCTATAAGCCTGTTTCCCATAATTAATGCCAATTGACTTCACCCCCTCTAGTTTTTGTATCAGGAAGAGGAGGGGGAAGAGGTGGGCAGTATAATCTCTCTACTTGGGGAAAACATTAATTCCCAGGGGCCTTATGGAATCTGTCAATAGAGTCATAGAGTCGTAGAGATGTACAGCATGGAAACAGACCCTTCGATCCAACCCATCCATGCCGACCAAATATCCCAACCCAATCTAGTCCCACCTGCTAGCATTCAGCCCATATCTCTCCAAGTCCTTCCTATTCAAAGACCCAACCAAATGCCCCTTAAATCTTGCAATTTTACCAGCCTCCACCACATCCTCTGGCAACTCATTCCATACATGTACCACCCTCTGCATGAAAAAGTTGGCCCTTAGGTCTCTTTTATATCTTTCCCCTCTCACCCTAAACCTATGCCCCAATCCCAGGGAAAAGACTTTGTCTATTTATCCTATCCATGCCCCTCATAACCTTGTAAACCTCTATCAGGTCACCCCTCAGCCTCCGACGCTCCAGGGAAAACAGCCCCAGCCTGTTCAGCCTCTCCCTGTAGCTCAGTTCCTCCAACCCTGGCAACATCCTTGTTAATCTTTTCTGAACCATTTCAAGTTTCACAACATCTTTCTGATAAGAAGGAGACCAGAATTGCATGCAATATTCCACCAGTGGCCTCACCAATACCCTGTACAGCCGCAACATGACCTCCCAACTCCTGTACTCAATACTCTGACCAATAAAGGAAAGCACACCAAACGCCTTCTTCACTATCCTATCAACCTGCGACTCCACTTTCAAGGAGCTGTGAACCTGCACTCCAAGGTCTTTTTGTTCAGCAACACTCCCTAGGATTACCATTAAGTGTTTAAGTCCTGCGAAGATTTTCTTTCCCAAAATGCAGCACCTCGCATTTATCTGAATTAAACTCCATCTGCCATTTCTCAGCTCGTTGGCCTATCTGGTCAATATACTATTGTAATCTGAGGTAACCCTCTTCGCTGTCCACTACACCTCCAATTTTGGTGTCATCTGCAAACTTACTAACTGTACCTCTCATGTTCACATCCAAATCATGTATATAAATGACAAAAAGTAGAGGGCCCAGCACTGATAGTTGTGGCACTCCTCTGGTCACAGGCCTCCAGTGTGAAAAACAATGTACAATCAATGTATCAAAAGGTATTGCACCTATAAACATAGCCACTCCAAAATATTAAATCTTCAAAGCAACATATTGTCTAGAGGGTAAAGAGAGTTGTAATTGTTTCTAACAGCTTACCTAGTACCAAAATTACCCATTGACCACAAAATTGAATATCTGTAGTTACTTGGTTAAATAGACAATTAACAGCCAAGCTTTGTTTGAATTTTAAATCATGCAAGTTGACTCTGATTGGTCAAAGCATTGCCATGCAAAATGAACCAGAGAATGACTGTCACCTATGTTGTTAAGTTGAAACAGTGAGTGCCACATTCTTTTGATTTGGAGATACCGGTGTTGGACTGGGGTGTACAAAGTTAAAAATCACAACACCAGGTTACAATCCAACAGGTTTAATTGGAAACACTAGCTTTCGGAGTGCTGCTCCTTCATCAGGTGGTTGTTCTTTTGCTACCTGAAATGAACTAGGCCCTATGTATTAATATGTGTAACTTCAACAAAATTAAATATTGCAACTTATATCCAAAGTAGTAAAGGCCATCAATAAGGAGCAGCTGAAAACAAAATGATCAAATCTTTCAGTTTTTAAAAAAATAGAAGTTGTGACAAATTAACAAAAACATTGACCATGCAAATTCAACAGATAATTATTTTTACAGTAGCTGTTTTTGCTCAGGTGTATGTAGCTAAACTAGCTGCATAAACATTAAGCATTCACTTTGCATTGGCCGAAGTGCAGTATGTTTTTTTTAATGTGTAACATATTTGCTGCTGCTCCTTCAATTTGAATGGCAAACAGTTTCCATTTTGCAGCTGGCCTCAGGGACTCACATGCTGTCTAAAATAGTATATATGTTCTGCTACCTGTGAGTTTACATACCTTCTTCTACAATAGCATATCTAGGGTGCCTAGCAGTCTACTGATACCCCTCAAGTGCAATATCATGATAGAAGAATAATCAGCAGCAGCTCTTCCCATTTCCTGTTGGTCGATACAATAACAATAAAAAGGAAACAAATCGTGTGCCATTCCTGATGAAGGGCTTATGCTCGAAACGTCGAATTCTCTATTCCTGAGATGCTGCCTAACCTGCTGTGCTTTGACCAGCAACACATTTGCAGCTGTGATCTCCAGCATCTGCAGACCTCATTTTTTACTCATTTTTTACATGGGTGTCACCACAATTTCTGATCCCTGTCTTGTCTGTTTTATGTTTGTTACTCCAAAATTAATAGTTATCTGTTTACTTTAAATGTGCAAAGGCATTTCAAACAAGCGTGATGCTCGTATTACTCACAATGATTTCACTATGATCACAATCACATAAAAGTACCCTAATTTATAGTAGCACTTATGTGCTTTAAAAGGTTTGTGAGAACCTCTCCGTAGTCCATGGGGAATCACTAATAAATCTCCTCGTGGAACTCGTTAAGTAAGAGTTTCTTTGATAACAGGCAATGGCCTATCTAACTGGAATTCAACACCTCAACCTTTTCTCTTGTGGTGTACTGGTGGAGGGTGACAGAAGGCCCAGGTTCAAGTCTACCTGATCCAAGAGGTATGCAGTGGCAGCTCTGAACAGGTTGATTAAAGAAAAGCAGAACCAGCAGACTTGTTGTGGTGTAGCAGTAGCATCCCTGCTCCTGGACCAGAAGGCCCAGATTCAAGTCCCACATTCTCCAGAGGTGTGTGATAGCATCTCTGAACAGGTTGATTTTTTTTAAGAAAGCAGATTCACAAGGATTCTGTAGCGCAGTGGTAATCCAGGAGACCAGGGCTCAAGGCCCACCTTCTGTAAGGATGTGTATCATCTCCAAACAAGTTGACTCAAGAAAAAAAACATATCTCGTTGCCCATAATGGCTTTTCAGATAAACATCTAATTGGCTGCACAGGTGATTACTCGTGGTAGTTAACAGTTTTAAAAAGTCATGGTGATTTGGTGGTGGGAATGCCATTCGGTTGTGTTTGATAATACTTTGGATATAACAAAAAGTGGCCTAGAGGCTGTTGAGGTGCAGTGTCCCTACCTGGAGACCATAAGGCTTAGGTTCAAGAATTACCTGTTCCAGAAGTGTGTGATAACATCTCTGAAGTGTTGATTAGAAATTATCCATAAAGCAGACTGGGTCTGCAGATCTGCCTGTCCTGGGTTGGACTAGCCTTTGTGCACCATGAGTAATGGCTCTATTTTTTGGTGTTCAATAAGTTTGCTGATGACACCAAAATTTGCTTCGCTGATGACAGCAAAGAAGGTCACCTTAGATTACAACGGGATCTTGATCAGATGGGCCAATGGGCTGAGAAGTGGCAGATGGAGTTTAATCTAGATAAATGTGAGGTGCTGCACTTTGGGAAAGCAAATCTTCGCAGGTAGATAGGATAGTGAAAAAGACGTTTGGTATGCTTTCCTTTATTGGTCAGAGTTTGAGTACAGGAGTTGGGAGGTCATGTTGTGGCTGTACAGGACATTGGCTAGCCACTTTTGGAATATTACGTGCAGTTCTGGTCTCCTTCCTATTGGAAAGATGTGAAATTTGGAAAGTTCAGAAAAGATTTACAAGAATGTTTCCAGGGTTGGAGGATTTGAGCTATAGGGAGAGGTTGAATAGGCTAGGGCTGTTTTCCCTGGCGCATTAGAGGCTGAGGGGTGACCTTGTAGAGGTTTATAAAATCATTAGGGGCATGGATTGATAAATAGATAAAGTCTTTTCCCTGGAGTGGGGGAGTCTAGAACTAGAGGGCATAGGTTTAGGGTGAGAGGGGAAAGATATAAAAGAGACCTAAGAGGCAACCTTTTCACTCGAAGGGTAGTACATGTGTGGAATGAGTTGCCAAAGGAAGTGGTGGAGGCTAGTATAATTGCAACATTTAAGAGGCATTTGGATGGGTTTATGAATAGGAAAGGTTTGGAGGGATATGGACAGGGTGCTGGCAGGTGGGACTAGATTGGGTTGGGATATCTGGTCAGCATGGACTAGTTGGACCAAAGGGTCTGTTTCCGTGCTGTACATCTCTATGAGTCTAATAGACAATGTTATTTTCCAATCTAGCATTCTGAGTTATTATGAATTTTGGTGCGTACCTCTTACAATAGGGATGGTGATAACGTACATTTTCTCTAATCAACCTGTTCAGAGGTGTTACAACACATCTGGATCAGCTGAGACTGAACCTGAAGCTCCTGACTCAGAGGTAAGGAGACTGCCATTACACCACAACAGCTGAGTGAGTACATGTATTCATAAATCTAACATGAGAAACAACTGAACATTACTTTTCAAAATGCCCAATTTCCAGATGGAGGTGTTCCAGAAAACTCTTTTGGATACTCAAAGCTGCTTTGTAGACAGCATTATCACAACAAATGGATCACTCCCAGGCCTCAAGGTCTGACCATACTTCAGTATTCTAAAAGTGAATTTACAATTTTCACAAGGCTTCCAGATCTCAACTGTGTTTCATTCCATTGTATTGTCCTCACCCATAAATGTTGGCCAATTTTCCTGCGGCTCAGAAACATGGAAGCCAATTCTAGTTTCAAGTAAAATGTGCAAATTTGAGGTGGCTGTAGTCAGAATTCTAGCCTTTCTGTTACAAGTAGTGCAGCTCCATGCCAGACACTGCATAGGACATCAGTTGTGGATTTAAGAATGATATTCCCTCATTTGAATTTGATAAATTCAGAAGCTCTCCAAATCTCAAAAGGGAATGTTGAAAGAAATTAAAAAGTAATTTCAATTTCAAATTTTTGATTATAGTCAAAAGCCAAGATATTATTTGTGATTTTGGACATTGGACTGCAAAAAGTAGAAAAAAAGCTGCATGGATTATATTGATTCCATGTATGACACTACCTATAGAGCTTTGCTTTTTCAATGTTAGCAAAAGAGGAATTCTGTTTTCAAACCTTGTAGAATTCATGGAAGTCTGCAAATGGTGCCCTCCCTATGCTACCTGTTGGTATGACTTGTTAATTTGCTATTTAGTAGAAGGTTTAAAATAGCAAATGGAATTTTGTGAACTTATAAAACATTGTACAAGTATAAGTTATAGTCATTGATAGGATGATAGCTCTGAAAGCTTCGGACTTCAAATAAACCTGTTGGACTATAACCTGGTGTTATGTGACTTCCAATTTTCCAAAAATTGGTTTAAAGTGATTGGAAAATTTTGCATACAATCCAACAACCCACACTAGGACTCTTGTGGTGCACTGTTAGTGGAGGCCAGGACCAAGAGGCCTAGGTTCAAGGCTAATCTGCTCCAGGGATGTGTAAGACCATCTTTGATTGGATTGATTGGAAAATATCTATCCACTGATAGTGGACAAGAAACCCAGCTGAGAACAAAAGTTAAGCAAAAATATATAGATATTATTTTAAGCCTCCTTTTGGATAAAGACAAAGAAATTGAAAAGTAATTTCAATATCTAATTTCTCATTGTAAACAAGAGCCATGTAATATTGGATGTTAGACTGCAAAAAGTAGAAAAAAAACCTATTACAAGTGGCACTGTACAGATTACGTTGATTCTGAGTGTGCCATAACGTATACCTTTTGGGATTTCTGACATGCAATTCACTAAGAACATTGTCAACAATGTAACCCATCATTTATATTTCTCCTGTTCCACAGGTTTTGTGACTAAGTGCATTCAGTTATATGAAACAACAGTTGTTCGGCATGGGCTGATGTTAGTTGGTCCTACAGGGTCTGGAAAGACAAAGGTAGGATACAACCTATAACAATGTTGCCTGTATACTGTAATAGATCCAACCACAATTCATGCATAATTAAATGTGAGACTAATTCTGTTTTCAGATTCATAGTGTTGCTTCTGGGTTATACTTTGTACTAAATTGTTTACAGCTAGTTAATGATGAGGAAACAAGAGCCAATAATCAACCACTTATAGGGACACTAACTGAAACAAAAACTTCAAAAGAATCTGATCAATTTAAATGTTATTCCTGCACTGATAATGTGCTACAGCTCCTGTGGTGACCAGTGTCCCTTTATAACTTTTAGAAGTAAGAAGTCAGGACAGAATCAGGGACCTTCAGATTTTCAGCTAAACACTCTTGCAGTTAAGCTATTTAAAACTTAATACAGAATGAGAGCTGCTGACACTCAGGATGCAGCCAGGAACCATCAAGTTCTGACCAGTGGTCTCCCAACTGAGCTATTTCATTGTTTATAGTATTTGTTATACTGTTTTGAGCAACCAATAAAGATTATTAAACAAAGCTTCTTAAAGGGACAATGTAGGGGATCCAAGATGGCGGCGACCCAGCAAGACTGAGTCCACAGTGCTCTACCCAAAACTTGGGAAAAGTGGGCTATCCACCCCCACCACACTCACTAAACCATTTATAATAGTTGTTAACCTTAAATAGTTACCTATTAGTACATTTAAATAGTCTAATACTAGCTGGAAAATGAGTAAAGGGAAGGGAACAGGCGGCTCTAAGAAAGCAGGGACCCCTCCCCCACCCTCTCCCTCTTCAGCTGCAACAAAGGTGTCTTCAGCTACTTCAGGAGATTTACCAATGAAGATGAGCTTTGAGGAGATGTTTGCCAGGTGGGAGGCGAAGATTGATGCTTTTATCGATGAGTCTCGGCAGAGCAGAGAAGCACTATCAGCCGAGCTGCAGAAGCAGGGCAGAGACATTCAGGAATTGGAGTGCCGAGTCAGAGAGGTGGAGTCGAAGGCTGCAGCCTCAGAGACTGGGATAAAATCAACAGCCGACCACATCCGTTTTCTCGAGAATCGAGTCCAGAACCTAGAAAACCACATTGATGACCTCGAAAATCGATGTCGTAGAAAAAATATTCGGTTGTTGGGCCTGCCCGAGCAGGAAGAGGGAGGTCAGCTGACAGCATTCTTAGAGCGTTGGCTGCCACAACTTTTAAATCTGCATAATGGTTCAGGCCAGGTAAGGGTAGAATGGGCCTACCGGGTCACAGTACGTGGGCCCGGCTCAACCCAGCGCCCACGCCCGGTCCTGTTCCAGCTGCAGAGCTATAGGGAGAGGCAGATGCTCCTGGAAGCCTCAAGAAATCTGGGAAAAGATCCCCAAGCTATGACCCACAAAGGATCCAGGATCATGCTGTTCCAGGACTTCTCCCCAGCTTTGGTCCGAAAGAGGAAGGCATTCGATGAGGCGAAGAAGCGTTTAAGGGACTTAAATATTCAGTACTCCTTATGATATCCAGCGACGCTACGCCTTAGCCACGAAGGATCCATATATAACTTCGGATCACCGGAGAAGGCTAAGGAATTCTTGGACTCTCTTAAATAAACTGTAAGAGATTGTGGACGCTGGTCTGCCTTTCCCATTATTTTGGTTTACATCCCTTCATCTTTTCTTATCTTTCCCCCTATGTGTGTATGTATATATATATGTTGGGGCGTTTGGTTAATGTTGATGGGGAGAGGTGGTTACCTTATTCTATTTTACTTCTGTTTTTAGGAGCGGGGTTGTTTTTCTTTCCCCTGTTATTTTGTGGTATTATATTTAAGTATTACATGTTGAGATTGTAATCTTATAGTTATATATGGTATTAATATTCCCAAATATATTTAGATGTGGGTGTGGGTGGGGGTGGGGTGTTCACTGTTAACTCTAGCTTTATATTATATTTGAATTCTCCTCATTTTATTGAGGAACACCTGGGTCAAGGGTGGGGCACTGGTTGGAAGAGGGTAAGATGGACTGTGGGAGAGGAAGTGACGCTCCCTGGGAACAAGGGAGAAAATCTCCAATTCGGAATGTTTTATATTTTTTATACTTAGAAAGAGTTTTTTGTTATATTGTTTTGAGTGTATCAGAGAGTCTTTACTTTTGTAAATCTTGTATGCTCCATGCTCGGGATGTTCTAGATAGGGTTTCCCCTCCCGAGGGGTCTCGGATCTGTCCAGATGATTATGGCTGAACAGTCGGTTAAGTGGTGCACCTGGAATGTCAGGGGGAGTAATTCGCCAGTTAAAAGGAAGAAAATATTATCAAATCTTAAGAAGGAGAGAGTTGATATAGCTCTCCTACAGGAGACACACCTGTCGGATAAAGAACACTTAAAATTACGACAGGGCGGATTTGATCAGGCCTTTTTTTCCTCTTTTAATTCAAAAAGCAGGGGAGTCGTTATCCTTGTCCGGAAGAACTTCCCTTTGAAAATTCTAAATCAGATAAAAGACGAATCTGGACGATATATTTTGATTAAAGCCCTCATAAATGGAGAGGAATATGGGATCTTAAATGTGTACTGCCCCCCGGCACACCCCTTTAAATTCATAACGGAAGCTTTTTCAAAACTGATGGCCTTTGGTGCCCGTCATACAATTATAGGGGGAGACTTTAATTGTATTATGGATCCGGAAATAGACAGGATTCCCAAGAGTGCCGCTGGAGTATCTCCCAGATCTAGACAATTGGCGGACCTGAATAAAGAATTAGGATTGGTAGATGTATGGAGATGTCTCCATCCACAGGGTAGAGATTTTTCTTTCTACTCTAATCCACATAAATGTTACACAAGAATTGATATGTTTTTTGCCCCATCGATTTTTCTAAACTCTATAGCAACCTGTAAAATAGGTACTATAGCAATCTCTGACCATGCCGCTGTATACATGGAAACTAAGGTAAAGAACAATGGGACATCTGCTCGGCATTGGCGTATGGACCCCTTCCTGATAAAGGATAGCAAATTTTTAAAGTACTTCTCCCAAGAACTTAAAACTTTTTTAGAAATTAATACTGGTACGGCTAGCAATCCGTCAATGATGTGGGAGACCATCAAAGCTTATGCACGAGGTTTGATCATCTCCTATTCAGCGACCCAGAGGAAAATGAAAGGAGAGCAACAGCGTCTGCTCGAAGCTCGCCTAAAAGCAGCCGAAACAGCATACGCTGATAGACCTTCTATCACAAAATTGCAGAGGATTACAGCTCTTAGGACAGCTTTAAACACCGCGCTTACTCAAACGGCTAAAAGGGAATTATTATTTGCGAAACAAAGATTATATGAATATGGCGACAAACCGGGTAGATACTTAGCATTTCTTGCAAAGAAAAAGAAAGCCCCTCAAACTATTCCGACCATCAAGGAAAGTACAGGTACCCTGACTCATGATCATAAAAAGATCAATGCGACCTTTAAAGAATTTTATTCTGAACTATATAGATCGCAGGATTGTGAAGATAGGATTAGGAGGATGCAGTCATTTTTTAAAAATTTGACCTTCCCAGGCCTGACTCCGGAACAGGTGTCGGCCCTAAATACCCCTTTAACAGTCCAAGAAATACTTGAGGCAATTAGGCAACTTCAGAGCGGAAAAGCACCGGGCCCGGATGGTTTTCAAGCTGAATTCTATAAAGAATTTACAGGAATATTGGTTGACCCACTTATGGATATGTATAATTTTGCGCATAGTCAGGTCTGTCTCCCGCCCACGCTGAAAGAAGCAAATATTTCTCTTATCCTCAAAAAAGGAAAAGACCCAGAAGATTGTGCATCTTACAGACCAATATCCTTACTAAATGTAGACTTTAAAATTCTCTCAAAAATGTTAGCACTAAGACTAGAAAGGGTACTGCCATATATTATAAAGGAGGACCAGACGGGATTTATTAAGGGCCGCAGATCATCCAATAATATCAGAAGGGTCTTGAATATGATCCAAGCCTGTCATCAGGGAAAGATACCAGGAGTAGTAATTTCATTGGATGCGGAAAAGGCATTTGATAGGGTTGAATGGTCATATTTATTTTACACATTGGAAAGGTTTGGCGTTGGACAGGTGTTTACCAAATGGGTTTCAACATTGTATAATGACCCCAAAGCAGCTGTTATTACTAATGGGTTAAGATCGGATGGCTTCAGTGTGGGTAGGGGCTGCCGTCAAGGATGTCCTCTCTCACCATTGTTGTTTACACTGATAATCGAACCATTAGCAGAAGCCATCCGGACTGATCCTAATATAACGGCCCCGAGGATTGGTACAGGTAAACACAAAATTACCCTCTATGCAGATGACGTTCTCTTATTCCTCAGTAATCCTTTAATGTCAGTGCCTCGTCTAATTCAAGTTATTAATACATTTAGTGCATTCTCAGGCTATAAAATTAATTTTTCAAAATCGGAAGCCATGCCAATGGGTGGTCTGGTTATGATACCCCACTTAATGGACGGATCCCCTTTTCCCTTCCGTTGGTCCCTGGAGGGCTTCTTATATTTAGGTATTTTTATCACGCCAGTATTTGATCAGCTGTATAGGGCTAATTTTGTACAATTAATGGAAAGGATAAGGCAGGACCTCCAGCGATGGAGAGACCTTCCGATTTCCTGGCTAGGGAGAATAGCATTAATTAAAATGAATGTTCTGCCCCGTCTCTTATATCCTATGAGAATGCTCCCGCTGATGCTGCCAAGGCTAGCCCTACGTAAATTATATGGCTGGTTGGGCTCCTTTATTTGGAACCATAGACGGCCCCTTATTAAGCTGAAGAAGCTACAGCTTCCACAGGCAAGGGGAGGACTGGACTTCCCAGACTTTAGGAAATATCAGTTAAGCTCCCTACTAAGTTACATAGCTGATTGGGTTTCATCTGATCCACAATCAATTTGGCTGGATATCGAAGCCTCCCAAGTAAAATACCCACTTATTAACCTTTTATTTTCAGATAAGAGGAAAATCATTACAGACCACTGTAAAAATCCCATAATATTAAACACAATTAAGGCCTGGAATATAATGCGGCAAAATGAGGGTAACTCACATAAAACATCCCCCCATGCACCAATAGTAGGCGCATGGGGATTCCAACCGGGGATTACAGATGCCACCTTTAAACTCTGGAGATCCAGGGGCATCTCATGCTTAGGGGACCTATTTAAAGATGGGATCCTGATGTCCTTTGAGCAGCTGCGTCTGAAATTCGGAATACCTAATGGGGATCTCTTTCGATACTTCCAAGTTCGAGATTATATACAGAGGAAGACTACATTAATAGATAGTCTTTATAAATCAGACAGAGAACGTAATGTCTTACGACCAGCAGGGGCATCCTCCGTTAGTACTATATACCATTTGCTACATGATGGAGTCTCAGGAGACATGGATGACCTGCTTAAAACATGGGAGCAGGACTTGGGGCTAGAAATCTCTGAGGATATGTGGAATGACATTTGGGAAAATGCTAGAAGAATTGCTATCTGTAACAGAACTCAGGCTATCCAACTAAAGATATTTCATAGGGCCCATATAGCTCCGGCTCGACTGGCAAAATTTAAGGCAGGAGCATCTCCAATGTGTCCCAAATGCAAAATAGAGGTGGGTACTCTTGTACATTGTCTGTGGACTTGTCAGAAAATCCGCAGATACTGGACTAAAGTGGCAAATACCCTGACAGAAATTTTAGGAACGGAAATTAGGGTGGACCCTGTATCTCTCCTTTTGGGCTTTTCGAACCTCTCAACTCTGGATATGCATGGGAAGAGACTACTTTCTATTCTCTCTTTTTGTGCAAGGAAAAATATTTTGGTGAACTGGGTGGCTGAGGGCCCCCCTGGACTTTCAAATTGGCACAGATTAATTATGGAATATATCCCCCTTGACTTCCTCACAAATATGGTGCACCGAAAGACTGAATTATTTTATAAAATATGGCAGCCCTTTTTGAATTATATAAATGCAGATATTTCGGCTATCCTAACAAGAGCTTTTATTTAGTGAAGATTTCAGACCGGGCTGCTCCGGGGCCCCTTGGGAGAGGAATCCTGCGCGAATACGGGTTTTATTATATTTGATGTTTATACATTCCGAGCATGTAAGAGACTTAGGTATACAAGCTGGTCAGTTATAGGTTAGATTAGTAGAAAGTTGAGTTTTTTTTTTCTTTCTTTTTTTGTTTCTTTTTTTTCTTTTTTTGTTTTCTTTCTTTCTTTTTTCTTTGTTAAATTATGACTATTGTATATATGATTTAATTGTACATCAATGTTTGTATTTGAGAGTTTTGTTTATTTTTGTAAATTTGCAAAAATGTTAAATTTCAATAAAAATATCTACAAAAAAAAAAGGGACAATGTAGCAAAAATTCTTCAACAGAAACATATCTAGTTTCTGGTAGTGATGGTGCATTTCAGGCTCTGCAGCATTCACCGTTGCAGAAGGCGATCATCATACTGACAGACACCATATGCTCCCATTGGAGGACAACTGTGCACAGATATAACATGCAATAAGGTCAAGCAGTTTTATCCAACAACACTCTCCTCAACTGATTGCCTGGACTTCCTAATAGCCATCTGGACCAGGCCTGAAAGCAGATCCACAAGGATGTGCTCTAATTTGTTTTCCACCTCCAAAAGACCAAAAAGATTACTAAATAGATAATTAGCTACTAAACAGGGCACAGCTGGAATGGGAGCTGCTGAAACCTTCAATCCAACATTCTTTGAACAGAGCTATTTCAGCCTTCAAGCAGAACATCAGCCCCTGAAACCTAAGATTGAACCAGGGCAACATTAGAGTAACACGGTCCCATCTGAATTATTTCAGCTTTTATAGTGCCTTCTTGAACTGTTATTAACTGCCAATAAAGACTAATAAACAAACTAACCAGTTTTCCATCACTTAAAGGGGTATAGTAAGATAATAGCTGAAAATGTGTTGCTGGTTAAAGCACAGCAGGTCAGGCAGCATCCAAGGAACAGGAAATTCGACGTTTCGGGCCGGAACCCTTTAAGATAATACACAATAAGAACAGCTGAAACTTTGGATTGAACCAGAACCCTGTCGATCATCAGTCTAATGCTCTCTTATCTTCGGTTGACATTGTGTCTCCTTGTAGTCTGGAAAAAAATAATAAAAAGTAATAAACGGTTTTAGTCAGTATTTAGCCACTTAATGCGACATAGGAATGTCAAGCAGAAGTGCTGAAACCTGAGATTGAATCTAGCAATATTGAAACTTACACTCAAATTGAATTATATCAGTTCTTCCTAAAAAGGTGATGATACCAGAGCCCTTGAATATATGGATAGATTGTTTCTAAGAAAGGCAGTGAAAGGTTATCAGTGTTAGGCAGTAATATGGATTTGAGGTGACAATCAGATCAACATCATCCCATTAAATGGCAGAGCAGGTTCCAAATAGCCTATTCCTTAATTGTACATACTTCAGGAAAACTGGAGATGCTGAGGTCTGGAGTTGAAACAGACATTTAACTCTTTATTCTAATGTCTTCTAACAGAGGTATTTTAGTCTGTACAATTCACTTTTATATTCTTTTCAGCAACAAATAAATACTAACAAGCAAATTAGCCAGGATGCTGCCATTTTTGGAACATGAATCAGTTCATATAGAGTGAGAGCTGCTGAAACCTTGGAATGAGCTAGATCATTAGGTTATCAGTCTAACACTTTCCAAACTAAGCTACTTCAATCTTTATGCAAAACAAGATTTACACACCTTTAGATCTTCTGTTTAATGCTTTCACAATTGAGGTATTTACTATTATTATTAAAGTTATTTTGAGTCCACCAATTTCTCTCTGTAACTGAAGAGAAATAGAAAAACCACGGATTTTATCTGTTGGAAGGGAGGAAAGGATGTGGGAAAAAGGCACTTTTAGGAACATCTAGACAAACTCCCCCATTGGAGCTATTTCACTGGTTATCCAGAATGGCAGCTGCTGAACATGGAATTGAACCAGGGACCAGTTAGCACTTCAATCTAATGCTGTCCTAACAGATTTTTCAGCCTGCATAGCATTGCTTTATAATTCACCTCAGCAATTATTAAAGAGTAATAAACAAACCAATCATACTCAAAAACAGCTGCTGAAACCTGGGATTAAACACGGGTCCTTCACAGGTTCACTCAATGTTCACCCAAATGAATAATAGCACTGTTCATATCTTTTAGTAAACTCAAGCAGAGTAATTAACAAGCAAACCAGTATTCGGCCACTTAATGGGCTCTAGGTATGTTACTGAAAACTGCTGAAATCTAGGATTGAATCAGAGTCCTTTAGTCTAAAATTCTTCAACCTGAGCTAATTCAACCTTCACACATTTTCATTCATACCTTTTTGGAAAGCTACAAATGCTAATAATTGAATTAACTTAGCAGAGCAGAATCAGATTATACCAAGTGAAAAAAGATGAAACCTTATTCTGAACTAGAGACTTTTAGATCTTCAGGCTAGTTTGCCAACTGAGCTGTTTCAGACTCTTTACAACATAAAAGATGTTGAACCCTGATGATAAAACAGAGATCTTTACTCAAATATTTTCCTAACTAAGCTATTTCAGCCTTCAAAGTTTTGCTTTATACTCTTGACTAAAAAAATGAGTACTGTAACAAATTAACCAGCATTCTGGCATGGTGGCTCAGTGGTTAGCATGGCAGCTTCACAGCGCCAGGGGCCCAGGTTCGATTCCAGCCTTGGGCGACTGTCTGTGTGGAATTTGCACATTCCCTCCACTTGTCTGCGTAGGTCGTGGGTTTCCTCCGGGTGCTCTGGTTTCCTCCCACAATCCAAAGATGTGCAGGTCAGGTGGATTGGTCATGTTAAATTGCCCCTAGTGTTAGGTGCATTAGTCAGAGGGAAATGGGTCTGGATGGGTTACTCTTCAGAGGGTCGGTGTGCACTTGTTGGGCCAAATGGCCTGTTTCCACACTGTAGCGAATCTAATCAGCTTATAGAGTCATAGAAATGTATAGCATGGAAACAGACCCTTCGGTCCAACCTGCCCATGCTGACCAGATATCCCAACCCAATCTAGTTCCACCTGCCAGCACACGACCCATATCCCGCCAAATCCTTCCTATTCATATACCCATGCAAATGTCTCTTAAATGTTGCAATTGTACCAGCCTCCACCACATCCTCTGGCAGCTCATTCCATACACGTACTACCCTCTGCATGAAAAATTGCCCATCAGGTCTCTTTTATATATTTTCCCTCTCACCCTAAACCTATGCTTTCTAGTTCTGGACTCCCCGACCCCAGGGAAAAGACTTTGTCTATTTATCCAATTCATGCCCCTCATAATTTTGTAAACCTCTATAAGGTCACCCCTCAGCCTCCGACACTCCAGGGAAAACAGCCCCAGCCTGTTTAGCCTGTCCCTGTAGCTCAGTTCCTCCAATCCTGGCAACATCCTTGTCAATCTTTTCTGAACCCTTTCAAGTTTCACAACATCTTTCCAATAGGAAGGAGACCAGAATTGCATGCAATATTCCAACAGTGGCCTCATCAATGTCCTGTACAGTCGCAACATGACCTCCCAACTCCTGTACTCAATACTCTGACCAATAAAGGAAAGCATACCAAATGCCTTCTTCGCTATCCTATCTACCTGCGACTCCACTTTCAAGAAGCTATGAATCTGCACACTCCAAGGTCTCTTTGTTCAGCTACACTCCCTAGGACCTTACCATTAAGTGTATACGTCCTGCTAAGATTTGCTTTCCCAAAATGCAGCACCTCGCATTTATCTGATTTAAACTCCATCTGCCACTTCTCAGCCCATTGGCCCACTTGGTCCAGATCCTGTTGTAATCTGAGGTAACCCTCTTCGCTGTCCACTACACCTCCAAATTTGGTGTCATCTACAAACTTACTAACTGTGTCTCTTATGCTCACATCCAAATCATTTATGTAAATGACAAAATGTAGAGGGCCCAGCACCGATCCTTGTAGCACTCTTGTGGTCATGGGCTTCCAGTCTGAAAAACAACCCTTCACTACCACCCTCTGTCTTCTACCTTTAAGCCAGTTCTGTATCCAAATGGCTAGTTCTCCCTGTATTTCATGAGATCTAGCCTTGCTAATCAGTCTCCCATGGGGAACCTTGTCAAACTGTGGGAGTTGGTCGATTTATAGTAAATGTCCGTGTTGAGTCAGTCGCCCGATATAGAAATGGGGAGGTCTAGGAAGGGGAGGGAGGAGTCTGAGATGGTCCAGGTAAATTTGAGGTCGGGGTGGAAGGGGTTAGTAAAGTGGATGAACTGTTCCACCTCCTCGTGGGAGCACAAGGTAGCGCCGATACAGTTATCGATGTAGCGGAGGAAAAGGTGGGGGGTGGTGCCAGTGTAGCTGCGGAAGATGGACTGTTCCACATAACCGACGAAGCTATAAATCAACTATAAATTTACTATAAATCGACTGACTCCCACAGCTACCTAGATTACACCTCCTCCACCCTGCTCCCTGTAAAAACGCCATCCCATATTCCCAATTCCTTTGCCTCCGCTGCATCTGCTCCCAGAAGGACCAAGTCCAATACCGAACAATCCAGATGGCCTTCTTCTTCAAAGACCGCAATTTCCCCTCAGATGTGATTGACGATGCTCTCCACCGCATCTCCTCCACTTCACGCTCCTCCGCCCTTGGACCCACCCCTCCAATCGCTACCAGGACAGAACCCCACTGGTCCTCACCTACCACCCCACCAACCTCCGGATACATCGTATCATCCTTTGACATTTCTGCCACCTCCAAACAGACCCCACCACCAAGGATATCTTTTCCTCCCCTCCCCTCCCCTATCAGCATTCCAGAAAGACAACTCCCTCCGCGACTCCTTCGTCAGGTCCACACCCCTCCACCAACCTAACCTCCACTCCCGGCACCTTCCCCTGCAACCGCAAGAAATGCAAAACTTGCACCCACACCTCCCTCCTCACTTCCCTCCAAGGTCCCAAGGGATCCTTCCATATCCGTCACAAATTCGCCTGCATCACCACACACATCATTTACTGCGTCTACTGCACCCGATGTGGCCTCCTCTACATTGGGGAGTCAGGACGCCTACTTGAGGAAGGTTTCAGAGAACACCTCTGGGACACCCGCACCAACTAACCCAACCGCCCCGTGGCGGAACACTCTAATTTCCCCTCCCACTCCGCCAAGGATATGCAGATCCTTGGCCTCCTCCACCACCAGACCATGGCAACATGACGCCTGGAGGAAGAGGGTCTCATCTTCCGCCTAGAAACCCTCCAACCAAAAGGATGGATGCAGATTTCTCCAGCTTCCTCATTTCCCCTCTCCCCACCTTATCTCAGTCCAACCCTCGGACTCAGCATCGCCTTCTTGACCTGCAATCTTCTCCCCGACCTCTCCGCCCCCACCCCCACTCCGGCCTATCACTGTCACCTTAACCTCCTTCCACCTATCGCATTCCCAATGCCCCTCCCCAAAGTCCCTTCTCCCTACCTTTTATCTTAGCCTGCTTGGCACACCTTTCTCATCCTGAAGAAGGGCTTATGCCCGAAATGTCGATTCTCCTGCTCCTTGGATGCTGCCTGACCTGCTGCGCTTTTCCAGCAACACGTTTTTCAGCTCTGATCTCCAGCATCTGCAGTCCTCACTTTCTCCTAGTATACAAGGCAGTAGTTAGACCATAGGGGGAATAGTGTTTTATCAAAGGAAATTTATACTGATATTTGTAGGCAGTCCAGAGTAGGTTGATTAAGTTGATCTCAGGTAAAGAAGGATTGTCTTTTGCGTAAAGAGGTTGAGTCTGTTGGTCTAAACTCATTGGAGTTTAGAAGAATGAGAGGCGACTTACTGAATCATGCAAGTTTCTTAGGGGACTTGACAGTATAACTGCAAAAACATTGTTCTACCTTGTGAGAAAGTTTCGGATCTGAAGACATAATCTGTTTGCCCTCTCGGGACAGAGAATCATAGCTGCCTACTGTGTGGAAACAGGCCCCTTGGCCCAACACTCCACACTGACCTCTGAAGAGTAACCTACCCAGACCCATTCCCCTACCCTATTATCTTATATTTACCCCGACTAATGCACCTAACCTTCACATCCCTGAACACTGTGGGCAATTTAGCATGGCCAGTTCACCTAACCGGCACATCTTTGGTTAATGGGAGGAAACCCTCGCAGAGGGGTGTAAACCCTCGAGAATATGCAAACTCCACACAGACAGTCACCCGAGGCAGGAATCAAACCCGGGTCCCTGGAGCTGTGAGCCACCATGCCAGGAAAGAATTTCTTCTCTCAGAGGGTTGTGAATCTGTGGAATTCTTTATCACAAGAGGTTGTCAATTCTGTATCGTTAAGTATATTCGAGGCTGAGATTGATTAAAAATCAAGGGTTACTGGAAAAAGGCAGTAAAATGGAGATTATATAAAGGTTATCCAATCAGCTATGATTTCATTGAAAGGCAGAACAGATGAGCTGAATGGTATACGCATGATCCTACGTCTTTAACTCTCTCTTCACCTCTGTTCATTTATGCTTAGCTGTTCTCTCCTCTATTAGTTTCTCTTCATTGATGTTTATTCTCTTGTCACCACCCCTCCAGCTTATTTGATTTCCTTGAATCAGATGTTTCCAAACTGGTGCTCAACTGATGCTTATCTGGTGGGAATGCTTTCTGCTTCAGCCTGGCACTAGCTGAATCATTTTGCAATCTGTTGATACAAACACAAGGGAATGAATTTTAGCATAATATGCAGAGTGAATGTTTGGTTACGTATGAGAAATGCCAAAATGGTGCCACTGCTGATAATTTACAGATGTGTTTGCCTTTATTCAGCATTTAAACGCTAATTAAAAATTAACACTTACCATATTGAGTGTAGAGTTACTTGATTATCTGACAGCTAAATGTATTTCTAAATAATTGGACGTAATAGTTCTATATAATTTACAATGACAAACCAACCACAATTGGAAGTGGCAAACAAATAAAAATGTGAATACATGACTTTTGTTAGAGCATGATGCTATAATTTAAATGTGCTGTCAAGCAGTCAGCTGACATAAATTGGCATTTATTTTACAAGCGAAAGAAATAAACTTCCTCTATAATATTCAAATCTCACTTGTATTTTTGTTACTTCTTTACCTAGTGTTATGAAGTTCTAGCAGCAGCAATGTCAGCCTTAAGAGGGCAGATGTCTAGCAGTGGAGAAAATTATGAAAAAGTCTCTGTGTTTGTCCTCAACCCTAAATCCATCACCATGGGTCAACTATATGGGGAATTCGATCTTTTAACTCATGAATGGTAAGTATGGTTGGTTCGTATTAAGCCATTACCACAGTGAAATTGTAGCATAGTCTCTACATAATGCAATAACACTGCAAAATTACAATTTTATTGCAATGTTACTAGTAATGCAAACCATAGAAACTGATCAAGAATCAGTTTAAAGTGTAAAGTGTAAATGCTATTAAGCTACTTGAATTCAGGAATTTAAAGCAATATGCTGTACTAAAAAAGGAAGCCTAGTATTTTTATAGGGCTTTCATGCCATCAGGTTGATATTGACCAAGAAATTTAGAACAAGGAAGTACAGTTTCAGGGTAAGGGACCAATCATTTAGGATTGAGTTGAAAAGGAATTTTTCATTCAACGAGTTGTGATTCCATAAGGTTGTGGATGATTTGTCATTGAATATATTTAAGACTGTGTTCTCTCAGTAAATTAAGGGATATGAGTGAGAAAGTGGAATTAAGTCCAAGATCAGTCATTATCATACTGACTTGCTGGGCCATATATGTTTTACATTTTTATGACGCTCCAAAGCAATTTAAATCTAATTAAGTACTTTTGTGAAGTGTAATCATTTTTTACAATGTACACAATTTGCATATTGTAAGTATCCCACAAACAGCAATTTACGAGTGGCCAGATAATCCATTTTACTGAAGATAATTAAAGGCAATGTTGGCCAAGAAACCAGAGAATTCCTTTTTCTTTTTTTCCCAATATGTTATGGGATCCTTTACATGAACCCCTGAGTAGATGGGGCTTAGTTTAATGACTTAAATGAAAGATAGATCTTTCATAGTGCAGCAGGCACAGTTCATGGATACAAGTTTTTAAAAGTGAAAATAAATGTTTATCAAGAAATAAGCATTATTGAGTGTGAATTGTACCATGCTTTAGCAAGAGGCCAATTTCTACACAAACTGCTCTTTGCCTCTATAATAGGACAGATGGCATTCTATCATCTTTAATACGGGGTGGAGCTGCAGCAACTGACCGTGTAAAAAAATGGTACATGTTTGATGGGCCTGTTGATGCAGTGTGGATTGAAAACATGAATACTGTCCTGGATGATAACAAGAAACTATGCCTCAGCTCTGGAGAAATCATCAAACTCACTGAGGTAGGTAGAAAGAAGTAATGAAACCAAAAAACTTTGTGTGTTAATTCCATAATTTGGAAATTGGTCACTGGCTCACATACAGGTAGATTCCAACATTCGCTAGGAGATGCATTGGGGCAGACTGATCTGATATTGTGTGGTAAATGCAGAAGGAATTTCCATCCCTCTGCTTATGACATTTTAATTTTTTTTGTGCTGAGGACCTACAGAGGGTAAGAGACCAATTATTTGAAGAGGAATTTCTTCAATCAGAGTTGGGACATTCTGTACTCCATGAAGTTGTGGATGCTTTGTTACAGCTCAATCTAAACTTCAGGATTTAAAGAGCAATTCAAAAGTGGAATTTAGAAATAATTGAAGGTGGATAGCCGAAGATGGAGAAATATCATAATGAATTTAGGTTTCTCTTCACTCCATAGATTACTGTAATCAGTGGAGTGAGGTTCTGTTCTCCAGCAAAGGGAGGGTGAGATCTGCAATTGCCACAAAAGTTGCTTGTATAATAACTCCACACAGGCAGTATCCCATTATCAAGTAACCCTTTATTTACATGTGGAGTGTCCTTGACTCTAATACTGCCCTTTTGGAGACAGGTGTCAGGAGTGCCAGAATCTCTTACACTCCTTTTTTTATTTTTTTTTCTTCTTTTTTTTTCCTCAGAGCCTGCTCTCAGAGTGAACAGAACCTCTGACATTCCTGTTTATTTTATTGTTTTTCACCCACACTACCGCCTAACTGCGGTAGTGCTTATTGTTTCCCCAGCCCCCATGTTGTGTGTGTGTGTGTGCAGGTGTGAGACACAGTGAAAAACACAAGGTGCACGAATCTTTATTCAGTTTCCACCACCATGAAGAAAGGAAACACCCGAGTGGCCAGTGACAAGCAATGCCCTTCACATCAAAGGGCAATGCTGTCTGTGTACTTTGGATTTTTTTTTCTCTGTGTGATCAACACTTCTGATTATTTTTTTCTTTTTTTTTCTCTTTTTTAATTATCTCCCCCACTACGCCGAACTGCGGTAGTGCTTATTTTTTTCCCCAGCACCCATGGTGTGTGTGTGTGTGTGTGTGTGTGTGTGCGCAGGTGTGAGGCACAGTGAAAGACACAAAGTGTACAAATCTTTATTCAATTTCCACCACCAGGAAGATAGGAAAACACCGGAGTGGCCAGTGACAAGCAGTGCCCTTCACATCAAAGGGCATGTTGTGTGATCAAAACAGTGAAGGGGAGGGCAGGGACTAAATCAAAATAGAGTTGGAGGGGGAAATGATGCACTCCACTCCCTGCAGCGCCCACCTCTCCCTGAACAACTCCAGGGTGTTGGTGGACACCGCGTGCTCCCTCTCCAAGGACACCCGGGCTCTAACGTAACCGCGGAAGGGTGGCAGGCAGTCGGCCCTCACGACCCCCTCCACGGCCCGCTGCCTGGACCTGTTTATGGCCAGTTTGGCCAGGCCCAGGAGCAGACCCATGAGGAGGTCTTCAGACCTGCCCTCCCTCCTCCTTACCGGGTGCCCGAAGATCAGGAGCGTGGGACTGAAGTGCAACCAAAAGCAGAGGAGAAGGTTTTTCAGAAAATCAAAGAGGGACACTCCCTTTTTTATTTTTCTTTCTCAGGGAAAACATCCGAGTGGTCCAGTGACAAGCAGTGCCCTTAATCTCCTGTTTTTTTTTCTTTTTTTTTCTTTTTATTATTCCCCCACACTACCGCCTAACTGCGGTAGTGCTTATTTTTTTCACCAGCACCCATAGTGTGTGTGTGCAGGTGTGAGACACAGTGAGAGACACAAAGTGCACAAATATTTATTCAGTTTCCACCACCAGGAAAACAGGAAAACACCAAAGTGGCCAGTGACAAGCAGTGCCCTTCACATCGAAGAGGGCAATGCTGTGTGATCACATAGTGAAGGGGAGGGCAGGGACTAAATCAAAATAGCGTTGGAGGGGGAAATGATGCACTCCACTCCCTGTGGTGCCCACCTCTCCCTGAACAACTCCAGGGTGTTGGTGGACACCGCGTGCTCCTTCTCCAAGGACACCCGGGCCCTAACATAACCATGGAAGAGGGGCAAGCAGTCGGCCCTAACGACCCCCTCCACGGCCCGCTGCCTGGACCTGTTTATGGCCAGTTTGGCCAGGCCCAGGAGCAGACCCACGAGGTGGTCTTCAGACCTGCCCTCCCTCCTCCGTACCGGGTGCCCGAAGATCAGGTGCATGGGACTGAAGTGCAACCAAAAGCAGAGGAGAAGGTTTTTCAGAAAATCAAAGAGGGACACTCCTTTTTTTAATCTGTCAGACAGAACTCCCTAATTGGACCAGATTAACGTATTCTATGAGGTCCAATTGGCTGACCTCCTTGCGATCACTACAGCTTGGCTGGAGATGGGTGAGGAAATCAACAGCAACGTTTCAGGGCTCTGTATGGGAATCACTTTAACAAGAAATTTTTTCTCTTCCTTTATTGAAAACAGGGTCCATTCAAGGGAATTGATGGCCCACTTTCTTCCCCTCTTATAGAATCATAGAGATGTATAGCATGGAAACAGACCCTTCAGTCCAACCCATCCATGCCGACCAGATATCCCAACCCAATCTAGTCCCACCTGCGAGCACCCGGCCCATATCCCTCCAAACCCTTCCTATTCATATACCCATCCAGATGCCTCTTAAATGTTGCAATTGTGCCAGCCTCCACCACTTCCTCTGGCAGCTCATTCCATACTTGTACCACCCTCTGTGTGAAAACGTTGCCCCTTAGGTCTCTTTTATATATTTTCCCTCTCACCCTAAACCTATGCCCTCTAGTTCTGGCCTCCCCGACTCAGGGAAAAGACTTTGTCTATTTACCCTAACCATGCTCCTCATAATTTTGTAAACCTCTATAAGGTCACCTCTCAGCATCCGATGCTCCAGGGAAAATAGCCCCTGTCTGTTCAGCCTCTCCCCATAGCTCAAATTCTCCAACCCTGGCAACATCCTTGTTAATCTTTTCTGAACCATTTCAAGTTTCACAACATCTTTCCGATAGGAAGGAGACCAGAATTGCACGCAATATTTCAACAGTGGCCTTACCAATGTCCTGTATAGCCGCAACATGACCTCCCAACTCCTGTACTCAATACTTTGACCAATAAAAGAAAACACACCTAACACCTTCTTCACTATCCTACTCCAAGGTCTCTTTGTTCAGCAACACTCCCTAGGACCTTACCAGTAAGTGAATGAGTCCTGCTAAGATTTGCTTTCCCAAAATGCAGCACCTCGCATTTATCTGAATTAAACTCCATCTGCCATTCTCAGGCCATTGGCCCATCTGGTCAAGATCCTGTTGTCATCTGAGATAACCCTCTTCACTGTCCACTACACCTCCAATTTTGGTGTCATCTGCAAACTTACTAACTGTACCTCTTATGCTTGCATCCAAATCATTTATGTAAATGACAAAAAGTAGAGGACCCAGCACCAATCCTTGTGGCCTTCCACTGGTCACAGGCCTCCAGTCTGAAAAACAATCCTCCACCACCACTCTCTGTCTTCCACCTTTGAGCCAGTTCTGTATCCAAATGGCCAGTTCTCCCTGTATTCTGTGAGATCTAACCTTGCTAATCAGTCTCCCATGGGGAACCTTGTCAAATGCCTTACTGAAGTCCATGTAGATCACATCTAATGCTCTACCCTCATCAATCCTCTTTGTAACTTCTTCAAAAAATTCAATCAAGTTTGTGAGACGTGATTTCTCACACACAAAGCCATGTTGACTATCCTTAATAAGTCCTTGCCTTTCCAAATACATGTACATCCTGTCCCTCAAGATTCCCTCCAACAACTTGCCCAACACTGACGTCAGGCTCACTGGTCTACAGTTCCCTGGCCTGTCTTTACCACCATTCTTAAACAGTGGCACTATGTTAGCCAACCTCCAGTCTTCCGGCACCTGTGACTATCGATGATACAAATATCTCAGCAAGAGGCCCAGCAATCACGTCCCTAGCTTCCCACAGAGTTCTCGGGTACACCTGATCAGGTCCTGGGGATTTATCCACTTTTATGTGTTTCAAGACATCCAGCACTTCCTCCTCTGTAATATGGACATTTTGCAAGATGTCACCATCTATTTCCCTATAGTCTATATCTTCCATATCCTCTTCCACAGTAAGTACTGATGCAAAATACTCGTTTAGTATCTGCCCCATTTTCTGCCGCTCCAAACAAAGGCTGCATTGCTGATCTTTGAGGCGCCCTATTCTCTCCCTCGTTACCCTTTTGTCCTTAATGTATTTGTAAAAACCCTTTGGATTCTCCTTAATTCTATTTGCCAAAGCTATCTCATGTCCCCTTTTTGCCCTCCTGATTTCCCACTTAAGTATACTCCTACTTCCTTTATACTCTTCTAAGTATTCACTCGACCTTACATATGCTTTCTTCTTTTTGTTAACCAAACTCTCAATTTCTTTCGTTATCCAGCAATCCCTATACCTACCAGCCTTTCCTTTCACCCTAACAGGAATATACTTTCTCTGAACTCTCGTTATCTAATTTCTGAGGGCTTCCCATTTTCCAGCTGTCCCTTTACCTGCCCTCAATCAGCTTTCAAAAGTTCTTGCCTAATACCGTCAAAATGGGCCTTTCTCCAAGTTAGAACTTCAACTTTTAGATCTGGTCTGTCCTTTTCCATCATTATTTTAAATCTAATGGAATTATGGTCACTGGCCCCAAAGTGCTTCCCCACTGACACCTCAGTCACCTGCCTTGCCTCATTTCCCAAGAGTAGGTCAAGTTTTGCACCTTCTCGAGTAGGTACATCCACATAATGAATCAGAAAATTGTCTTGAACACACTTAACAAATTCTTCTCCATCTAAACCCTTAACACTATGGCAGTCCCAGTCTAAATTTGAAAAGTTAAAATCCCCTACCATGACCACCCTATTATTCTTACAGATAGCTGAGATCTCCTTACAAGTTTGTTTCTCAATTTCCCTCTGACCGTTAGGGGGTCTATCATACAATCCTAATAAGGTGATCATCCCTTTCTTATTTCTCAGTTCCACCCAAATAACTTCCCTGGATGTATTTCCAGGAATATCCTCCCTCAGCACAGCTGTAATGCTATCCCTTATCAAAAATACCACTCCCCCTCCTCTCTTGTCTCCCTTTCTATCCTTCCTGTAGCATTGTATCCTGGAACATTAAGCTGCCAGTCCTGCCCATCCCTGAGCCATCTTTCTGTACTTGCTTTGATATCCCAGTCCCATGTTCCTAACCATGCCCTGAGTTCATCTGCCTTCCCTGTTAGGCCCCTTGAATTGAAATAAATGCAGTTTAATTTATTAGTCCTACCTTGTCCGTACCTTCCCTGACTCTTTGACTCGCTTCTGTTCTCAACTATACCAGTCTCACCTTCCATCCAACCATATTTCTCCATCTAATCTACATTTTGCCATATATTCACCATACCTTTTGACTTCCCCTATCTGATGCTGAGTGATCTGTGGTCATCAAAGGACATAGCTTTATCCTTCCGTCTCTACCTCAATGCATTTCAGGCACAACATCACACTAAATCTTCGTGCATTGCCTTTGCCTTCATGCCTCCATGATCTCCAAAACTCAGAGCATCTTGGTCAATAACACCTCAGCAGTTAAATATGAATCTGAACGATTTGTCTTCACCTCTACTGAAATCAGAGAGAAGAGTAAAGTTTTACAATTGTGCTACAATATAAATATGAGTGTATTAGAAAATGTTGTGTTTAAATATTTCTGTTCTTTAATAGAAGCATATAAAATCTATTAATTTGCCCCATTTCTCCATCTTACACATTGATTGCTAACTGACAAGTTGACATTTAACTTGGCTATGGAAACTGGAAATAAATGAGTTTGATTCAATTGCTCATCATTGGTG
Organism: Hemiscyllium ocellatum; assembly: GCF_020745735.1. Lineage (NCBI taxonomy): Eukaryota > Metazoa > Chordata > Chondrichthyes > Orectolobiformes > Hemiscylliidae > Hemiscyllium > Hemiscyllium ocellatum. Next base: position 67,116,210 of record NC_083414.1, read on the forward strand.
GTTGTTGTTGTAAGATGAGATCTAAACTCTTGTAAATGAACAGCAACAGGCTTTATTGAACATAACTATACATAAGATGCCAGGAGAAGACATTTTACTCCAGTTCCATGTAATTGAATGTCACTGTGATATAGTTTTTTTTCATATGCTTGTATCTATTCTCAGAAAAAAAGTAATAATTCCCTTTCTTCTACAGCTGTGCTTTCAATTGCCTTGGCCTGAGGGATTTACTTCTAACTCTCTTGTTTCAAGTTCTCTCTCCTTAAAGATGCTTTTTAAGCCAATCTCTTTGATCAGACGTTTGGCATTGATTTCATTTGATCTTGGGATGCAAGCTATTGCTCACTCCTAATTGTCCTTGAGAAAGTGACATGAGCCACCTCCTTGATCGGCTGCAATCAATGTGATGTATGTGTACCTAGAATGCTGTAAACTAGGGAGTTCCATTATATGACCCACCAATGGTAAAAGAAAATGATATATTTTCCATTCAGGATTGTGTGGAACATTGATAGGAGCTTACAAGTGTAGTCTTTTATAACACTTACTTTCCTTATTCTTCTTGATTATAGAGTTGCTAACTATATACCATAGAATCCGAAACAAACCATTGGGCCCCTTGGTCCACAGCGACTCTCCAAAGAGCTTCCCATCTGGACTCAATTCACCCTCTATCTCTGTAATCCTGCATTTCAAATGGCAAATCCACCTAGCCTCCTACACATCCCTGGCCACTATGGGTAATTTAGCATGGGCAATCCACCATACCTGTACATCTTTGGACAGTGGGAGGAAACCACAGCACCCAGACGAAAACCATGCAGACATGGAGAAAATGTGCATACTTCACACAGACAGTCGTCCGAGGCTGGAATTGAACCCGGGTGCCCGGTGCTTTGAGGCAGCAGGGCTAACCACTGAACCACGATGTTGCACTGCTCCCACCCCACCCCACCCCACCCCATCTTCAACATATTCAGGTAGTGTGCATTGATTGGGAACTCACTTGTGCTTTTTAAAGGAGCTGGTTAAAGTTATGGTTGTGAGGTTGGTGATGTGCAATACATGTCCCTATAAATAAAAGCTTATCAAAAAATATGGTTTATCTTTCACCAACTGGTTATTAACTTTTAATATGATATCACAAAATATGGTTAATCTTTCTCCAGCTGGTTATTAAATTTTAATATGGTAACAGATGATGATTGCCTCAAAATGAAATTAGAGGCTGTGATACGTTTCTGGATATTAAGCTAAAATCCAAGCAGCCATTGTGCAAAATGAAAGTTTAATTTGTCAGGATCTCATTATACTCTGATGTTCTCTGAGTCTGAATCACATGGCCAGAGGAAGAATGAGATTGATATCATTTCCACACTATTGTTATAAAAGCATAAAATGCTAAAGATGCTCAGCAAATCTGGCAGCATCTGTGAAGAAAGAAATAATGTTTTACTTCCAAAGACTTCTTTGGAACTCAAGTTTGAAAGAATGTTATCATTTCTGCAGTATGTTCAGAAGTAAAATATTTCCTGGGATGCAGTAAGTTGGAAATTGCAGAAATTTTGAAGTTCATAGTAGAATTTATGGATAAAATTTATAAGAAAGATGAACTGTTAAATGCATATGAAGACTTGAAGTAGTATTCATCATGCCTTGCCAGTAGTTGTTAAAGTCAAAGTAGATTTTGATTTCACTTCTGGATCCTTCCCAGGATCAATCGTGGACATTGGCAGTATCTCACAGTGGCAGCAAATTTTACATACGCAGGTCACTGAGACCCTATTTACAAATGCTCAGTGGTACACGCCATTTTACATAGATAAGCCACAAAGGGCAGTCAATTTCACCATCAACATTGAATTCCAAAAAGTGCAAGACACCATTGATTTCAAATAGAAACCCCTATCATTGCTGTTACATGCATAGAACATAGAACAATACAGCACACTACTGGCCCTTTGACCCTCAATGTTGTGCCGACCTTTTTTCCTACTCTGAGTCGCTTAAATATTCCTAATGTATCTGACTATGCTACCACTGCTAACAGTGCATTCCATGCACCCATCACTCTGTGTAAACAACCTACGTCTGATATCTCCCTTAAACTTCTCTCCATTCCCCTTAAAATTATGCCCCCTCGTGATAACCATCTCCTGGGAACAAGTCTCTGTCTGTCCACTTTGCCTATGCCTTTCATCATCTTGTACATCTCTATCAAGTCACCTCTCATCCTTCTTTGCTCCAGTGAGAAAAGTCCTAGCTCCCTCAACCCTATAAGACATGCCCTCCAGTCCAGACAGCATCCTGGTAAATCTCCTCTGCACTCTCTCTAAAGCTTCCACATCCTTCCTGCACTGAACACAATATTCCAAGTGTGGTCTAACCAGGGCTTTATATAGCTGCAGCTGCAGGTGGACTCCAAGATCCCTCTGTTTCTCCAAACTGCCAAGAATCCTGCCTTAAACCCTGGAATCTGTATTTAAATTTGACCTTCCAAAATGAATCACTTCACACTTTACCAGGTTGAACTCCATCTGCCACTTCTCAGCCCAGTTCTGCATCCTGTCAATATCCTGTTGCAACCTACAACAGCCCTCCACACTATCCACAACTCCATCAATCTTCATGCCATCAGCAAACTTACTAACCCACCCTTACACTCCCTCATCCAAGTCATTTATAAAAATCACATCTTTTAATTCTCTAATGTCTCTCATTGCATCCCTTTCTGATTTTAATATTATGACAGCTTTCATTTAAGGTCCTTCTGCCTCCACCTAATCACTTTAAAGATCATTGTTTTTCTATTATTGTGTTTTTTCTCTGTCTCTGCATTCCTGGCTGTTCCCTCTCAAACTATCTGGCTGTAACATGATCCGGTTGTAGTGAATAGTCATCAACCTAAAACATTAACTTTGCCCTCCCATCTCACAGAGATGGCTGACCTGCTGAATATTTCCATTTTTGTCTAAATGTTTGAATGCAATACCACTAATTCAGAAAATAACATTTTAAATAAATGCAAGATATATATTTTGTGTCTTGGAACCCAGTATGAGAGTAAGAAAACGCTGAGTAATCTGTGTATTTTTATATTTGAGGTGATGACGATGATGTTTGAAGTGCAGGATTTGGCAGTAGCTTCTCCTGCCACCGTATCTCGCTGTGGGATGGTCTACTTGGAGCCTAGTATTTTGGGATTGGAACCATTTACTGAATGCTGGCTGAGACAAGTTCCCCCAGCCATAGAACCATTTAAAGGTCAACTGGAATCTCTCTTTCATCGTTTTCTGGAGGTCAGCAAATAATTTGACATTGAAAAAACTCAGAAGTTATGTTTCTATACTTGAATATTTATAAATATGGTTGAGATTAAACAGATAGACCTGGGAACAGAGTGGTGGCAGAAGGAGTTGCACAACCTCTGTATCTAAATGTCAAAGCTAGAGAATGCTCAGGTGGTTGATCTGTCACCATTCTGTGAAAAATAATGCATTCAATTTAGAATGCATAACAATTGAAGCAACGCTATTACCAAAAGTATTTCCATTGTTTAAGACTGGATATGGAAGGTGGAAGGAAAAATGCAGGGTTCCTAGTTGAATCAATATGGCTTGTTATATTGTAATGCCATTTGAAAGAAGACTGAAAAGAAGGAAGAATTGTTTGACACTGTATGACTAGTGAATGTAAACCTTATGTTTACAGGAAATCCAAGGAAACACCTTGGTGAGAGGAACTCTTGGCAAGGTTAGGAATGTGGAGTTCCCATAGTCTTTAATGGCGGGACCTCAAAATAATTTTTTCTTCCCTTTCCCTCATGGTAGCCAAGCAGATTGTGTTCATGGCAACTGTTGAATTTAAATCAAGTTCCCAACTGTCTTGAGGGAAGCTTATTTAAATATGTTAATAAAATTGCCTGTTTCTCAAAGATGGGACATTTACACAACACAAATATGCCACTGTAAATAGGGCAATAAGCATGCATATGGTCGGTTGAGGATACATTCCCTATTCTTATATGTTTCACTTTTCCGCCCAACACCACACAGCCCCTATTGCCTTTAGTTGAAAATGTGTTGCTGGAAAAGCGCAGCAGGTCAGGCAGCATCCAAACAGCAGGAGAATTCGTTTCAGGCATAAGCCCTTCTTCTGGAAGGGCTCATTCCCGAAACGTCGATTCTCCTGCTCTTTGGAAGCTGCCTGACCTGTTAGTCTTTTCCAGCAACAGATTTTCAGCTCTATCTCCAGCATCTGCAGTCCTCACTTTCTCCTCGAAAATTTTAACCCACTGCGAATCCTCTTCCTTGAAGAAGCTGTCTTCCTCCCTCTACAAGGATTTCAGTGAGTCCCTCTCTCACTGCACAGCGCAGTGCCCAGAAGCTCTTCAGCCACATTCTCAAACAGACTCGCTACCACAGCCACATCTCCTTCCTCAGCACCTGTCTACGGAACTGACTAATCTCACACGGATTCCGGACTACGTTCAGACCAACAAAATTTGGACCCAACCAGGACAACCAGTACCAACAACAAATCCAAAGCCTCCAGCAACAGACCTCCCTCCAGATCCTCCACTCCACGCTTGCAGCCAAGCGCCATTACCTGCATTCCCTGCAATTAAACCTACCCCAGCTCAGGACTACACTCTCACAGACCTGCAAAGGACCTCTACTGTTCTTCATCTATAGAAGAATCCATACACTAAACAAACAGTTGTTTCTAGCCATATCAGAAATTAAAGTCAGTAAGTACCAAAAACTTTCATGTACTTACCCCCACACTCCGGACTCCTCAACCGTTCCAGAATCTTCCATCAGCCTCCGAAATCACTCTGGCGCCATTAACCACCTGCCGCTACAGCGCCCGTGGCAGCAACTGCCGCCGCGAACCATGGCGTCACTTCCGCCCCCACCGACTTTGCAGCCTCCGCGATCACCGGCCAGACAACCGCCTCCACGATCGCCAGGAAGACCATTGCCGACAGATTCAAGGCCTCCGCAGGATCCACGGTTGTCGGGAACACCGTTTCTACCATTGCCGCAGCCACTTCCGCCCTCTGCGTTGCCGTCGCTGCAGCCACTTCTGACCCCCAGTGACATCACTCACCTGCACAACCACCATGCCGCATGCGTCTCCCCCCCCCCCACGCCGACATCCGTCACCACGCCTAACTCCGACCCCAAGCCGATCTCCGTCACTATGCCTAACCCCGCTCCCACGCCGATCTCCGCACCCGACCCCATGTCCAACCCCACCCCCACTCCCAGCTCCAGCCCCATAGCAGGCCCTGCCGTGTTTTCACCATCCCTCCAGACCTTCCCCTCTCTGACGATTAAACATCAGGCCTCAGCAGAGGCCTCACCTTCATCCCCTACGCTCTCAGATTAATGAGTTCAACACGTGGCAAGACATTGAACAATTCTTCCGCCGCCTTCACCTCCGCACCTACTTCTTCAACCAGGATTCTCGCCCACCCTCTGACGACCCCTTCTCCCGCCTCCAACACACCCCATCCACCTGGACACCCCGTGCTAGCCTCTTACCTGCCCTCGATCTCTTCATAGCCAACTGCCGCCGCGACATTAACCGCCTCAACCTCTCCACCCCTCTCACCCACTTCAACCTCTCACCCTCGGAACGTGCAGTCCTCCACTCCTTCCGTTCCAACACCAACCTCACTATCAAACCTGCAGACAAGGGAGGCGCAGTAGTAGTTTGGCGCACCGACCTTTACACCGCTGAGGCTAAATACCAGCTAGCGGACACCTCCTACTGCCCCCTTGACCATGACCCCACCTCCCACCACCAAACCATTATCTCCCAGACCATCCATAACCTCATCAACTCAGAGGATCTCCCATCCACCGCCTCCAACCTCATAGTCCCACAACCCCGCACCGCCCGTTTCTACCTCCTGCCCAAAATCCACAAACCTGACTGTCCCGGCCGATCCATTGTCTCAGCCTGCTCCTGCCCCACAGAACTCATCTCTGCATACCTTGACACGGTCCTGTCCCTCTTAGTCCAAGAACTCCCCACCTAAAAACAAAGATTCCTGAAGAAGGGCTCATGCCTGAAATGTCAATTCTCCTGCTCTTTGGATGCTGCCTGACCTGCTGTGCTTTCCCAGCAACACATTTTCAGCTCTGATCTCCAGCATCTGCAGTTCTCACTTTCTCCCCTATTACCTATACACAGTCCTCGTGTCTCTCTCGTTGATTAACAATAGCTAACATGCAGATCACTAGTCAGAGTCACTATTTCAGAGGCATAGAGTGATAAAATCATTCAATCCATTGTGTATGTCAGCACTTTGAAACAATTATCCAATTAGTTTCATTTATCCAGATTAATATATATTCCTACAATGTCTCTTTTTCAACTATATAATACCCATTTTGTAAAATAATTCAGGTCATCAGACATTGGTTGCATTTGCCACCACCTTTGTGTAGTCTGGCTGTATTGACCAATTTTTACCATCTCCCGCTGGGTGCCGAATATCAATGTCATTAGAAATACCCAACTGTGAAACAGGGCAATCTTTTTCCCTCTTTCATGCAGCAGCAAATTTATGAACCATCAATGTTTCAATTATAAGTCAATACATTGTAAATACAGTGTATTGCTTGAGAAAATAATTATGTCCATTAAAAAACATTGTATCCCCCTGTCCCACTTCCTCACCTGCAGAACCCTGCCTGTTACTGCCAAATTACATGCTGGGAATTTACATGGAAAATGCATTTATGACTTACTCCTGCAGAATTTGCTAGAAATGATTATATTCTGTTCATATGGAATGCATAATTATCCAGGCTATCAGTATATATTCTATTAACATAAATGTAGACACTACTCGATATGTCAGAGAATGGTCCTGCCTCATCTAACTAGGATTAGTTGTTGGTTTCTTGGTCCTCCTTTGTTAATTGACACAACATAAATCGGTTTATAGATTAAACTGTTTTTACTCCTTTTCTTACAGGAGTCAATCGTTTTTGTGCGAGTAACAGTGAAAGAGGTGATTGCCTCAGTGGACAGTAATCTTACCTGCAGTCTCCTCAAACTGATGGATTGCTTCTTTAAGCCTTTGATCCTAAGAGAGGTCAGATTATAACAGATCAATTATTCAGAACTTTATATTTCTTTTTCACAAACAGACAAAAGGATGCACTGTCAGTTATGTGCTTGCAATCTACCATAATATCTATCCATCTAACCAACCAGAGACATTAGCACCTGCAAAAGGCAGAAATATCAAGGAAAGGTATTTAAACCAATCTAGGAAAGAAGTTCTGCGAAATATTTCCAAATCCTGAGGATAATCAAATAAAATCTAGGTCATGGGGTGACTGGATTCAATAATCAATTACCTTCTAAATGTTGTTCAAAGTCATTTTCAGTTCCCTTTTCAATGCTTGCAGCAAATCTAGACTTACTGTATGCCAACAACTTGTTCTCAAGATTGAAAATAACCTACAAAGAGAGAAACTCATAACTTATAACTACGTGTTATGCCAAATTCTGGAAGTGTTTAGAGATGATAGAAGCAGATGGTTTTTGGTAGTTGAATGTTTAGAACTAGGCACCATGCATTTAAAGTTAAAGATAAAAGTAATCAAAGAAAGAGTAAGAAATATTCCTTGATACAGAGTGTTATAAGGATGTATGATTTTCCAGCATTAATAGTTGAAGAAGAAATTATAGTCTCGGTTTTATCTCCCACCACTTAGTGTTAACCAGGTTGGGAATGGGGAGGTCAGGTTGATGGTGCTGGTACCAGTTAACATGATATGCAGAAACATATTCCTTTCTCACCTGATTTGGTGCTTTGCTTTCATCACTGTATCCAGAATTTAATTCTATGCAATGATCTCTGCGAGAAGAAAATCTTCTAAGTTTACATTTTAGTTCTAAATTTACGTTTTACTAGTTTAATCCCGTAGTCCCTTGTTTTAGTCATTTTCCACTGAGTGTTTCTGGAATAAAACCAGTAGGTGTTGGTGACTGTAAAACTAACAGGCTCTCATAAATATGCACCCAGTTTCCCATTGTCATTTAGAAAAGATAATCTGCCATTATTCACTGTTGGCTACATGTGACCCCAGCCCCACAGCGTAAGGTTGACTTTTAACCTTGACAGAGCATAGCAGAAATTAAAGTGATTGGATCATCCTGCTTCAAGTAGGCATTAGATCTGGTAAATGGAGGCACACTCAACACACTTGATCATATAAAGTCCACCTTACCAGTATTTAATGATTTGTGCCAACATTGGGAGAACTGTCCTACAGAACAGACAAGCCAAAACTAGAAATAACCATATTCACATGAACGTATACTCTGCTCAGCAGGAGTAAGTCTCAGACTCATCATCCCTGCATACATTGTGTCCCACTGGTCAGGCATACATAACAGAAGTACAAGAGTTGAAAACCCACTTGCTGTCGTCTTAACTGATCTATCTGTCGCATTTCAATCTATCCCTGACAATATCACTGGAGCGAGCACTGCATTGTCCCTGTGGAGATGAAATCCCATCTTCAAATTGAGGGGTGCCCTGCAGCATGTTATACCACTGCTAAATAGGATTAACCCTGATTAAATGAAGAGTGCAGGAGAACATGCCAAGAGTAGCACAGTGTGAATTTAAAAACCTGCTAAAGCTATAACATATCAGGACTTGTATGCCAGACAGAAGCAGCTTGTGATAGACAGAGCAGTAATTCTGCAGTCAACAAATCAGATCTAAGATTTGCAGACTTACTACATCCAGTCATGAATAATATGAACAATTAAACAGTTAATTGAAGGAGGAACCTTCACAAATATCATGATTCAAAACCCAGCATACAAGCCTGAAGGATCTTCAGCCAGAAGTGCTGAGCAGATGGTCCCTCTTGGTCTCCTCCTAACTTTTCAAACATAAGCTCTTCATCAGGAATGTCATGTGTCCTGCTCCTTGGATGCTGCCTGACCAAGTATGTTTTTCCAGCACCATACATTTTGACTCTGATCTCCACCATCTCATTTTCTCCTCCTGACTTCCCCAGCATCACAGATGCCAGTTTTCAGCCAATTCAATTTGCTTCACCTGACATCAAGAATACAACTGAAAGCATTGTCATCTGTTTATATTGCTGAAGACTTGCACCCCTAACCAATCTATTCCAATCCAGCTATAACACTGGCATCTACTTGGCATTGTTGAAATTTACCCCCAGCCCTCCACACAAAGCAGGTGCAAACTAAGCTGTCCAATTATCATCCAAACAATTGACTCTTAATCATCAGCAACGTGATGAAAGGTGAGGTCAACTGTTCTGTGAAGCATCAAATGCTTGGCAATAACTAGGTTTCACAATGGATTGAGATTAGCACCTGATCTCATCACAGCCTTGGTCCAAACATGGACCAAAGGCTGAACTCAAAAGATAAGAGTGACTATCTTTTACAGAAAGGAGCATTTAACTGATTAGGGCTTCCAAAAACCCTAGCAAAGCTGGAGTCAGTGGGAATTAGGGAGAAAACAAAGGACAATAGTTATAATTGTTGGAGACCAATCAGTTTAGTATCAGGATATCATTGCAGGAGTTCCTCTGCGCAGTGTACTAGGCACAATTATTTTCAGTTGCTTCATCAATGATCTTCCCCCCATCATAAGGTGAGAAGTGATGATGTCTACTCATGATTACACAATTTTCAGTATGATTACTATCTCCTCAAATGCTGAGGCAGCAACATTCAGAGTTAGGGTGATAACTGGCAAGTAACATTTCTGCCACACAAGCACCAGACAATCTCCAGCAAGGAAGAATTTAACATCTTCTTATGACATCCAGTGGTATTACTATTGGAGAATCCCCACCAGCATCCTAGGACTTACCATTGACCAGAAACTGAACTGGACAGCTATATAAATACTATGGCTGCAAGAGCAGGACAGAGTCTAGGAATTCTGCAATGAGTAGCTAAGTTTCTGACTTTCAAAACCTGTCCAGCATCTACAAGGCATAATTCAGGAGCATGTTGGAATATTTTCTACTTACTTGGATGACTGCAACTCCAAACATGGCCAGGAAACTTGACACTTTTCAGGAAAAAGCAGCCTGCTTTGCGGCATTCCATTCACCAACTTAAACACTCTCTTCCTCTGTCATTGGCAATAGTGGCGGCATTGTCTGTCATTATTAAAGACAAGAGCCACCTCTCCCAGTGAGTTGCTTAATTGTCCACCAACATTCACAACTGGATATGGTAGGAGTGCAGATCTTAAATCTGATCCATTGGTTGTGAGATTGCTTAGTTCTGGCTATCTCTTGCTGCCTATGTTGTTCGTTGTGCAAGTGGATCTGAGTGGAGCTTCTCCAGGTTAGCACTTTATTTTTAAGTATGCCTGGTGCTGCACCTGTCATCCCGTCCTGCAGTCTCCATTGAACCAATGTTGATCCCTTGGCTTGATGTTAAGCATAGACTGGGGCAACTAAGGTTGCAGATTGTGTTTGAGTACAATTCTCATAGATATCCAATCTTGAATTGATCAATTTGTTCAAAATCTATCCTGTTTAGTTACTGCACAAAGGAAGGTTTCCTTAGTGTAAAAATGGGAATTCATCTCCACAAGGTCTGTACAATAATCACTCCTGTCGAAACTGTTATGGATGCAAAAGGTGGTAGGTGTATGGAACAACCTGCAAGAAGAAATGGTGGAGATAGTACAATTACAACAGTTAAAAGGCATAGAATAGAAAGGGTCAGAAGGATATGGGCAAATGCTGTCAAATGGGACTAGGTCACATTGAGATGTCTGATCAGTGTAATGAATTGGGCCAAAAGGTCTGTTTCCATGCTGTATGACTCTATGACAGATCCATTAGCAACAAGCAGATTGGTAAGGATGAGGGCAAGTATGTTGTTTTCTCTTGATGGCTCCTCACACCTTGCTGCATAAGTATGTCTATGTCAGGCTGTTGCATGACTAGTCTGTGAGACAGCTTTCACAATTTTGACTCCAACTCCCAAAATGTTAGTGAAGAGGAATGTTGAGGTTTGACTTTGCTGTTGGCACGTTCCACCCTGACATTAAGTTCTCCTGGACCATCTCGGACTCCTCCCTCCTCTTCCTGGACTTCTCCATCTCTATTAATGGGGACCGACTCAACACGGACATGTACTACAAACCTACCAACTCCCATAGCTACCTGGACTACAACCCCTTCCACGCTGCCTCCTGTAAAAACGCTATCCCTTATTTCCAGTTCCTCTGCCTCTGCTGCATCTGCTCCAATTCCACCTCCGAACACACCAGATGGCCTCCTTCTTCAAAGACATCAATTTCCTCTTCAAGGTGGTCAATGATGTCCCCCAATGACTGCACCTCCACCCTCAAACCCCACCTCTTGGACCACAACAAGGACAGAACCCCTACCACCCCACCCCACCCCATCCCAACACCGGTCCTCATCTTCCAACCCACCAACCTCCGGATACATCGCATCATCCTCTGCCATTTCCATCACCTACAAACAGACCCCACCGGCAAAGATATATTTCCCTCCCCACCTCTACCCTTGTTCCATAAAGACCATTCCCTCCACTACTCTCTTGTCGGGTCCACGTCCCCCCACCAACCCACTCTCCCCTCCCAGCACCTTCCCCAGCCAAGAATTGTAAAACCTGCACCCACACCAACCCCCTTACCCCAGTCAAAGTCTACAAAGAAGCCTTCCACATCCATCAGAGATTTATCTACACTTCCATACAAGTCTTTCATTGTATCCTTTGCTCCCACTATTGTCTCCTCTACATTCGGGAGACAGGACGCCTACTTACAGAACACTTCAGAGAACATCTCTGGGACACGCACGAAGAAACTCCACCACCCCGTGGTCGAACACTTTAACTCCTCCTCCCATTTCACTAAGGACATGCAGGTCCTGGGCCTCCTCCATTGCCAAATGCCTGGCAGAAGAGCACCTCATCTTCCATCTTGAAGCCCTCTAACCACATGACATCAATGTGGATTTCACCATTTCCTCATTCCCCCTCCCCCATCTTATCCCACATCCAACCTTCTAACTTGGCACCGAGCTCTTGACCTGTCCTACCTATCCATCTTCCTGTCCACCTATCTGCTCCAACCTCCTCTCCGACCTATCACCTTCACCCCTACCTTCATCTACCTATCACATTCTTCCAGCTCCATCCCCCTCCCATTTATCTCTCAGCCCCCTTGGCCTCATTCCTGAAGAAGGGCTTATGCTCAAAACATTCATTCTCCTGCTCCTCAGATGCTGCCTAGCCAGCAGTGTTTTTCCAGAACCACACTCTTGACTCAGATCTCCAGCATCTGCAGTCCTCACTTTCTCCTTTGTTGTTGTCATTCCTGGTTCAAATGGTAGAGTTCAGTCTGCAGTTTGAAAGAGAGAAGGCAAAATCAGATGTAATGGTGTTACAGTTAAATAAAGGTAATTATGAGGGCGTGAGAGAGGAACTGACAAAAATAGACTGGAAGCAGAGCCTAGCGGGGAAGACAGTAGAGCAAAAATGGCAGGAGTTTATGGGTATAATTGAGGACACTGTACAGAGGGTGATTTCCAGGGAGGGATTAGACAGCCATGGCTGACAAAGGAAGTCAGGAAATGTATTAAAGATAAAGAGAGATCCTATAAAGTGGCCAAGAAGATTGGGAAGGCTACAAAAACAAACAGAGGATAACAAAGAGAGTAATAAGAAAGGAGAGGATCAAATATGAAGGTAGGCTAGCCAGTAATATTAGAAATGATAGTATAAGTTTCTTTCAATACATAAAAAACAAACGACAGGCAAAAGTAGACATTGGGCCACTTCAAACTGATGCTGCCTGGCCAGCCTAATGATGGGAGATAAGGAAATAGCAGGAGAACTTAACAAGTACTTTGCATCAGTTTTCACAGTGGAAGACATGAGTAATATCCCAACAGTTAAAGGGAGTCAGGGGGCTGAGTTGAGTATGATTGCCATTACAAAAGAGAAAGTGCTAGAAAAGCTAAAAGGTCTTAAAATTGATAAATCTCCTGGCCCCAATGGGAGAGGTAGCTGAGGAAATAGCGGAGGCATTGGTTGACATCTTTCAAGAGTCACTGGAGTCAGGGAAAGTCCCGGATGACTGGAAGATCGCTGTTGTAACCCCCTTGTTCAAGAAAGGATCAAGACAAAAGATGGAAAATTATAGGCCAATTAGCCTAACCTCGGTTGTTGGTAAAATTCTAGAATCCATCATTAAGGATGAGGTTTCTGAATTCTTGGAAGAGCAGAGTCTGATTAGAACAAGTCAACATGGATTTAGTAAGGGCAGGTCATGCCTGGCAAACCTGTTGGAATTCTTTGAAGAGGTGACAAGTAGGTTAGACCAGGGAAACCCAGTGGATGTGGTCTATCTAGACTTCCAAAAGGCCTTTGATAAGGTGCCACACGGGAGGCTGCTGAGCAAGGTGAGGGCCCATGGTGTTCGAGGTGAGCTACTGGGATGGCTGTCTGACAGAAGGCAGAGAGTTGGGATAAAAGGTTCTTTTTCAGAATGGCAGCCGGTGACAAGCGGTGTCCCGCAGGGTTCAGTGTTGGGGCCACAGCTGTTCTCATTATATATTAATGATCTGGATGAAGGGACTGGGGGCATTCTAGCGAAGTTTGCCGATGATACGAAGTTAGGTGGACAGGCAGGTAGTACTGAGGAAGTGGGGAGGCTACAGAAGGATCTAGACAGTTTGGGAGAGTGGTCCAGCAAATGGCTGATGGAATTCAACGTGAGCAAATGCGAGGTCTTACACTTTGGCAAAAAGAATAAAAGCATAGACTACTTTCTAAACGGTGAGAAAATTTGTAAAGCCAAAGTACAAAGGGATCTGAGAGTGCTAGTCGAGGATTCTCTAAAGGTAAACATGCAGGTTGAGTCCATGATTAAGAAAGCGAATGCAATGTTGTCACTTATCTCAAGAGGGTTGGAATATAAAAGCAGAGATGTGCTACTGGGACTTTATAAAGCTCTGGTTAGGCCCCATTTGGAGTTCTGTGTCCAGTTTTGGGCCCCACACCTCAGGAGAGACATACTGGCACTGGAACATGTCCAGCGGAGATTCACACAGATGATCCCTGGAATGGTTGGTCTAACATACGAGGAACGGCTGAGGATCCTGGGATTGTATTCGTTGGAGTTTAGAAGATTGAGGGGAGACTTAATAGAAAATTACAAGATAATACATGGCTTGGAAAGGGTGGACGCTAGGAATTTTTTTCCATTAGGCAAGGAGACTAGGACCCATGGACACAGCCTTCAAATTAGAGGGGGTCAATTCAGAACAGATATGTGGAGACATTTCTTCAACCAGAGAGTGGTGGGCCTGTGGAATTCATTGCCGCGGAGTGCAGTGGAGGCTGGGACGCTAAATGTCTTCAAGGCAGAGGTTGATAGATTCTTGATGTCACAAGGAATTAAAGGCTACGGGGAGAATGCGGGTAAGTGGAGTTGAAATGCCCATCAGCCATGATTGAATGGCGGAGTGGACTCGATGGGCCGAATGGCCTTACTTCCACTCCTATGTCTTATGGTTTTATGGTCTTAAATCAATGCCAGGTGGTCTGTTAGGTTTCAGTCTTTTGTTTTGTCTTTAAAGTGGTTTCAGACAACTAGATTCAACCATGTCAGAGGACAATTAAGAGTGAACTATATTCATTTGGGTCTGGGAGTCACATGCAGCCTGGAGTGGATAAGAACAACAGATTTCCTCGGTCCAAGGGTCATCAGTGAACTTGAATTCTTATGACAATCAACTATGGTTTCATGGTCATCTTTGACTTTTAATTGCAGACTTTTTAAACATTTAAATTCTACCAACTACTGGATTGAATTTGAACCCAGCTTCCCAGTGTATTTCTTGAGTGTTTGAATATTTTCCCCCTAAGTACCATCGTCCAACTTCCTTGGTATTGACTCCAATTGAACAATACCACAATTTACGAAATATCATCCTTGCTTTCAAATTCCTCAATGGCTTTGCATTTTGCTATCTCTATTCTCTCGAGTTCCAAAGAATAAGAGATAATCTAATTGAAAACGACAAAATATTTAAAAGGATAGTCAGGGTGGATGCAAGTAAGGTGGTTTTCCTATTCTTAGCACCAAGATGAAATTCTTTTTTACTGAGAGAGTTGTGAATTGTGGAATTCTTTACCCCAATGGGCTGTGGAAGTTCAGTCCTTGAGAATGTTTAAAGTAGAGATTCATAGATTTCTGATTACCAATGGTGTAAAATTTATGGGTATAGTGTGGATAAAAGGCATTAAAGTGCTTGATCAGCCGTGACTATATTAAATGTTGGGAGAATGCTAAATAGGCTGAACAACCTGCCACCCAGGTAAATAGTGCTTGCCACCCAGGTAAATAGTGCTGTGAAGAAGGCATATGGCGTACCGGCTTTTATTGGTAGAGGAATTGAGTTCCGGAGTCCTGAGGTCATGTTGCAGTTGTATAAGACTCTGGTGTGGCCGCATCTGGAGTATTGTGTGCAGTTTTGGTTGCCATCCTATAGGAAGGATGTGGAGGCACTGGAACAGGTGCAGAGGAGGTTTACCAGGATGTTGCCTGGTGTGGTAGGAAGATCGTATGAGGAAAGGCTGAGGCACTTGGGACTGTTTTCATTGGAGAAAAGAAGGTTTAGGGGTGGCTTGATAGAGGTGTACAAGATGATTAGGGGTTTAGATAGGGTTGACCATAAGAACCTTTTTCCACGTAATGGAGTCAGCTATTACGAGGGGGCATAGCTTTAAATTAAGAGGTGGTAGGTATAGGACAGATGTTAGGGGTAGATGCTTTACTCAGCGAATCGTGAGTTCATGGAATGCCCTGCCAGTAGCAGTGGTGGACTCTCCCTCTTTGGGCATTGGATAGGCATATGGAGGATAGTGGGCTAGTGTAGGTTAGGTGGGCTTGGATCAGCACAACATTGAGGGCCAAAGGACCTGTACTGCGCTGTATTTTTCTAAAAAATAACCTGCTCCTGTTCAGATATTCTATCAGCTCCCTTCAGACTGCAACTATTCAACTATATTTGAGCTCAATTACAGATCATAATTGTTTCACCATTGGCAAATATGCCCTCAACTGCAGAGACTTTCATTTCTGGAATTCCTGTATAAACCTGCTCTCTATCCTCCTTTAAGATTTTTCTTAAAACCTTATTAACCTAATGACTCCTTACGTAGCTCCATGTCAAGGTTGTTTGATAATGTTTTTGTGAAGTATATTACTTTCCCACACTTGAAAATATTAGAATTCTTTACTGTCAATCTTTTCTTCTGGCCTCACCCTAAAAGCTTAGCATCACCCATCATTACTTATTTATTCATTCCATATTGTCTATGACTCTTCATATCTAGTTGTTTCTCACATTGTGCAATTTCACATTTCAAATGTGTTTCTTAATCTTAAAAAAAATCTTGTTTTTCTTTGAACAGGGAGAGAGAGGCCCTCCACGTGAGAAACTGAAACTTCTACCTGACCTAATAGAGCCCTGGTTTATTTTCTCCGTGATCTGGAGTATAGGTTGCACTGGTGATGCTGCAAGTTATGCTGCTTTCAGTGACTGGATGAGACAGAAGATGGCAAAGGAAAAGGTACATTTGTTTAATTGAATTGACATATTGAGGTTATGAACCCTTGGAAAGTCAATAAGTTCTATTTCACTCCTTTCAACTCATCAATGTTCTGTTTTCAAGGGTGGCACGGTGGCTCAGTGGTTAGCACTGCTGCCTCACAGCACTGGGGACCAGGTTCGATTTCAGCCTCGGGTGACTGTCTATGTGGAGTTTGCACATTCTCCCCATGTCTGCGTGGGTTTCTTCTGGGTGCTCCAGTTTCCTCCCACAATCCAAAGTTGTGCAGGTCAGGTGAATTGGCCGTGCTAAATTGCCCATGATGTTAGATGTGTTAGTCAGGGGTGAATATAGGATGGGGAAATGAGTCTGGATGGGTTACTCTTTTGAGGGTTGGTGTGGACTTGCTGGGCCAAAAGGCCTGTTTCCATACTGTAGGAAATCTAATCAATGTAGTTTAATATTTTACTTTTCTCCTTACCATCAAGATGCATTCATGTATGACTAAAGACTCTGAAAACAGTACTTCATTAGATCTCCTGCAGTTCATTAACCTTTAAATTCCTCTTGAGACCTAATAAAAGTGTAATTAAGTTTGTTTTCAATGCACTTTAGAACAACACATCAAGAGCATCAAATGTGTAGAAACAGCACTAGCCATGTTAATGGAAAATTGGGAATTATAGAAGATGCTAGTCACTAGAGTATTTATACCTTTGAGTGAAACCAATTTTCCTCAACTGAGTCCTAAATAGTCTCCCCTGTATCCTCCCTGCATCTCGTCTGTCTGGATTGTTCAAATTTTATACATTTCAATTAGATCAATCTCACCCTGCTGAACTGTATTGAACACAGACCCAGTCAAACCAATATCTCCTCATAGGATAATCCTGCTATCACTGCTATCAATCTAGTGAATCTCCATTATATTCCAGCTGTGGCAGGTAGATTGTATCTTAGGTAGGGAGATCAAAACTGCATGCAAAACTCCAAATGTGGTCTCACCAAAGCCATGTATAACTAATAAAACGTTACCTATTTGTGAACTCAAATCCTCTTGCAATGAAGACTAATATGCTATTTGTCTTTTTAATTGCTTGTTATATCTGCCTCATACATTCATAGACTGTTGTACAAGAACACCCAGAAGTCTTTGTACAACCATGTGTGCCAATATATTATCATTTAAATAATGCTCTCCCATTCTGTTTTTCACACTGAAGTATATAACTTCATATTTAGTCACATTGTAATGTATTGCCATGTGTTTTCCAACTCACTCAAATTCTCTAAACAACCTTGAAGCCTCCTTGCACCTTGTGCACAACGTCTTCATCAGCAACTTGGAAATGTTGCATTTGGTTCCCTCATCCAGGTCATTTATATATAAAATATGAATAGCTGGGTCCTAAGTACTGATCCTTATGGTACCCCATTGCCTGCCACTGAGAAAAGACCTACTTATTCCCACTTTCTGCATCCTGTCAACCAATTATCAATCCATGCCAATATTTCTTACCTTCTGTACCATGTTTTTAAATTTTGCCCACTAACCTTTAATGAACCCTTTCAAGTTTCATAACATCCTTCCTACAGCAGGGAGACTAAAAGAGTGCACAGTACTCTAAAAGTGCCCTAACCAATGTCCTGTACAGCTGCAACATGACCTCCAACTCCTATACTCAATGCAAGCATACCAAACACCTTTTTCACTTATCTATCCATCTGCAATTCCACTTTCAAGGAACTATGAACTTGCACTCCAAGATGTCTTTGTTCAACAACACTCACATGGCCTTACCATTAAGTGTATAAGTCTGGCCCTGATTTGTCTTTCCAAACTGCAGCAGTGTGAACAATAGTGTGAACACTGACCATCTGTCTGCTTTACTCACCCAGATTAAACTAAAGTTAAGGAAAATTGAACAAGATCGGTCACTACGTTTTGTAATTTTGTAAAATTGTGTTGCATAATTTAAAATGTTTAAATTAATAATCTATAACCACGTTGTATGTTACTAGATTGCGCTTCCTTTCCCTGAAGATGGGCTGGTATATGATTACCAGTTGGATGATGCTGGTTTCAGTAGCACCAGTCATGAAGATGAGGATGTTGAGAGAGAAGTAAGTAAATTGCTGGGACTGTGGTATCAGGAAATTCAATGCTTGAACTGATCTCCTTGGATAACTTAAGAATATATTTCTTTGAATTATTTTATTAAATCTGTTACTAGGTGAATTGAAATGGATGTGCATAAAAATACCATAAAAATTCAAAGAACGTGTCACATATTAGTGCATATTTTTATTAAAAATAATTTGGTTTGATGGCAGCAAGCAACATGCTCCCACATTACCAATTTGCTGTACAGAAACCTGTGAACTCATTCACAGACTCCAGATAAGATAGATTTAAATATTTTCAGGTTTTTGTTCTTCTGTGTATAATGCACCTGCTATGACATGGCACATCATGTCACTTTTTGCTGTTCATTACATATAAACAGCATCAGCCACATAATCAAGCAACTGCCAATTTGAAAGTTATAACAACCACAATATATAGTATGCAATTGTTTTGACAAGGAATTCAAATGTTATTAGTGTGGACAAGATTGTGGAATTCTGGACACTGACAGATTAATCGAATTACTTCCTTCTGCTTCTAATTCATAGGTTTGCATGATCTTAGGACATATTGTTAACATCAGTTAGGTAATCTGCTTCTTTCTCTAGTTCACAACAACAGATTCAAGTTAGCACAAAACTCTTGATGGTGGAGTATGTGCAGCACCAAAAGATTTGCCGAACTAGACAAAAAAAATGGCTTTGGAAGGAAGATAGTCCCATTGCCAATGGTGGACACTGCAGGCTCAAAAAATTCTACCAATCATATTTTAATATACTCCCCATTTTCGAAGTGGCCATTCTAAGTGAATTTTTTTGTTGAATATTTTGTTTCTGGTACTTAATTCACCTGATTTATACAAGCAGAAAACTGAGCACATCAAAAGGACAAGAAGCTATACAAAGAAAAAACAAATGACTACTTTCACTAAACACTCATATGTCATTTCTACCTTACCTTTTTTACTGTAAGTTTTCTTCCGAGAGTGCTGACTGTTATTAAAGTGACTTTCAAATGCTGTAGGCAAACCTTAGTCCCTTGCCACAGGGAATGAAAACTGAGGGTACCAAGATTTACATCACTGAATGACATGGTATAGATTCTCTCCTACCCCCTCAGTTATGGAAATAGCAGGGAAACATTTAAGCAAAAGAAAAGACACTAAAGAGACCTGTCTTCTCTATTTTAATCTTTTAATATGAATTCTTATTAAGCTATGTAAACACTTGTAGATATTTTGTATAAAATAAAAAACAGCAAATCCTGGAAATCGGAAACAAAAGCTGAAATTGCTGAAGAAACTAGGCAAGACTGGCAGCATCTGTGGAGAGAAAGCAGAATCAGTGTTTCGCTTCCAGTAACCCATCGTCAGAAGTTCTGATGAAATTCACTGGACCCAAAATATCGACTCTGCTTTCTCTCCACAGATGCTGTCAGACCTGCTGAGTTTCTCCACTAATTTAGATTTTTTGGGTCTATTTTACCAGCTGGATGCCAATGTACTATAGGTAATTTGCTTTGTTATGAGTTACTGACAACGATATACATTCTGGTCTGTCTGTGGAAATTTGGTACTTAATGCGCTTATACTGCCTAATTATACTGGTTTATATTACAGATCCAATGGGTCAGCTGGATAGCATCTGCTCCAGAAGTAGAAATTACACCAGATACTAATTATTCTGACATCATCATTCCAACGCAGGACACCATACGCATGTCATATTTGTTGTCAATGCTTCTAATCAGTAAGAAACCAGTAAGTTGTTCCATGCAGGTTATTTGAAGAAACATGGCAGCAAATTTGGGCACACAAAATACCTACATATGTATTGTGACACTGATAATCTGTATGCACAAGGGATGATATTGTCCAACATGCTGGAAAAAGCTCGTCCACTCATCTTCAAAACTGCCTTTGGATATTTTATATTCACAAGTTTTTTTTTTATTCACAGGATGTGGGCAGAGGCAAATGGGATTAGTTTAGTTTGGGAAGTTTGGTCAGCATGGACAAGTTGGATCAAAGAGTCTGTTCTCAGGCTGTATGACTCTATGACCCTCTAACATTGCTGGTGCTTGGAGGTGGACAGAGTGAATGGTTGAAAGTGTCACATGCCTTGTCGTAGATGGTGTCAAGTAACCCACAGGATGATGTGAGATGGCAATTCATCATTAGAAATGCCACTGAGTTTCTCGGCAAAATTAGAACTACTTCTTGCAAGAGGTAGTCATTGTTGGCACTTCTATGGCACAAACAGTGCTTTTAATTTATCAGCCAAAATCTGATTGCTCTCTAGATCTTGCTACATTTGGGTATGAACTGTTTCAGTATCAAAGGAGTCACAATCGATAGAGTCATAGAGATGTACAGAATGGAAACAGACCCTTCAGTCCAACTTCTCCTTGCTGACCAGATATCTCAACCTAATCTAGTCCCATTCGCTAGCACTTGGCCCATATCCCTGCAAACCCTTCCTATTCATATATCCATCCATATGCCTTTTAAATGTTGCAATTGTACCAGCCCCCACCATTTCCTCTGGCAGCTCATTCCATACAAGCACTACCTTCTGCGTGTAAAAGTTGCCTCTTAGGTCCTTTTTATATCTTATCCCTCTCACCCTAAACCTATGCCCACTAGTTCTGGACTCCACCTCCCCAGGGAAAAGACTTTGTCTATTTACCCTGTCCATGTCCCTTGTGATTTTAAATACCTCTATAAGGTCACCCTTCAGCCTCTGACACTCTAGCGAAATCAGCCCCAGCATTGTACAATCATCAGTAAAAGCTTGCACTTTTGACTGTATGGAAAGAATGTCATGTTTCTTGCAATGGTAGATGGTTAGATCTAGGACACTGCTCTGCATAATTCCAGCAGAGATATCCTTGGAATGATTAATGTACTAACAACAATAAATGGAATATTCCCTTGGATAAGTGATGCATCATTCCCAAAATGTAGAAAAAAGAATTCACTGACAAACGAATGGATTAGAACTCTTTAGAAAACATAAACTGATCGCAGGGATTTACTGATGTAAAGTTTGGTCTGGAGCACAGTTATGATGTTTAGCTGTACCCTGCTCTGTTTTGTATTAAGATATCTATTAATATAGAAATAGTGAGTTAATGGGAATTACCCAGAATTTTTGAAAAACAATGGATCACAGGGATATAGATGACTACCAGCATTGACAGGAGAGGGCCTATTCTAAACATCTAACTCCAATAGTAACCATTGCCAATCCAGGGAACCATATATGAAACCGGTTTGAACACTAACAATTGGAACCATAGAATCCTTATAGTGTGGAAGCAGGCCATTCAGCCCACACTGACTCTCCAAACAGTATCCCACTCAGATCCACCCCCATAACCCTGCATTTACCATGGCAAATCCATGTAGCCTGCACATCTTTGGACCATGGGAGGATACCAGAGTACTCAGGGAAAACCCACACTGACACAGGGTGAATGTGCAACTCCATACAGTCACCCAAGACTGGAAGTGAATTTTTATTCCTGGTGCTATGAGGCAGCAGTGCCTTATAGCCACTGTATTGCTCTGTAAATGACATCAAGTAGTTGTGAATTCACAAAATTAGTCATGAGGTCAGCTTTTTTAAAAAAAGATATTTATTCAGATCTTAGTATGTTGCTGGTTACTGTGATGCTTTTTTAAAAAGATGAAGCTGAGAAACTGTTCTTACGGTCTGAGTTCCTATCTTGTTAAATGCATTAAGTATTCCTATGTTAACATCACACGAAGTAATTTCTGGCATATATTATCAGTATTCATAATCAACAGACTTGAATACTGTGCTATTTTCTCTTGCTGATAAGGTGTTATGTATTGGACCAACTGGAACTGGAAAGACTCTTACCATCTCCGACAAGCTCCTTAAAAAGATGCATCCCGATTACATCTCTCATTTTCTGATATTTTCAGCTCGTACATCTGCTAATCAAACACAGGACTTCATTGACAGTAAACTTGACAAGAGGTGAGTTAGTAGCTAAGCAACTGTCAGTACTGTAGAACTGGGAGAGGTCAGCAGTTTCTGATCACCCAGTAATTGATCAAATAAGTGGCAGTTTCTAAAATCTCAAACAATAGATCTTCTAATAGTTTCCATATCATCATCTTGAGCATACCTATAACGAATGCATTATTTTTAATTGTTTTATAAGTGTTTTAATGTTGAATTACATATCAGTGTAAACCTAACACATGGAACTATTATCTTTCCTTCAAATAAATGTGATTTATTTTTCTTCTTGTCTCCCAACCATATGAAGCATATTCTTGATTATAAGAAGGTGCAGAAGTGATCAATTAGTGTAATCTCAAGTATGAGGGACACAATATTGGCCATGAATTCTGTCTCGTGCAATTAGAGTCAGATGACTTAAGATTGGCAAACTACAAAATACATTTTTATGTTGCAGCTGCCAGGGTTGGTGAAGTCAGTGAAGTGTTTCTCTGGTGGTACTAAAATGTATTGGCTGGCAGTATCTTAATGCAATCAGTTCGATGTTACTTGGCCAGATAATCTCAGTCAACCTATACAATGAAGACCTTGAAACCATTAGAAAATCACTGGCTGTCCCAGAACAAATAAGTCTAATGTAAATTACTGACAATTACTGGTTAACCCATCTCTATTTGAGCAGTGTGAACTTAATTACAGTTAACCTTAGTGATAGAGTAGGAAGTCTACAAAATAAGACTAATAATCCAATTCTAGGCATTAATTGTAAATTTAAGAGATGTCAAGATAGGCCAGCTGACTAGAATGTGCAGCTTGTCATATGTCGGAAGTCTTGGACACTGACATCTGTCCTAGATTACCACATGTGCAGTAAGTGCTCCCAGCTAAGAAGCTGGCGCTCCAGGTTTCTGAGTTTGAGCAGCGGTTGGAGACACTGTGGTGCACTATGAGGATGAGAGTTACATGGATAGCATGTTTAGAAAGGTGATCAAGGGACTAGAAGAAAGGAGGGGATAGGTGATCACTGGGGAGTACAGAAAGAACAGGCAGGTAGTGCAGGAGTCCCCTGGAGTCACATTCACTAACCGGTTTTAAATTTTGGAAGCTGATGACGGTGGTGGTGCCTTGGAGGAATGCAGTCAGACCTAAACTTCTGGCACCACACGCAGATTGACTATACACGGAGGGAAGAAGAAGAAGAAATGGAGAGCAATAATGTAAGGGGATTCTTTAGTGAGGTGAACAGTCAGATATTTCTGGGGCCGAAGACATGACTCCAGAATGGTGCGTTGCCTCCCTAATGCTAGGGTCAGGGATGTGATTCAGAAGCTGCAAGTCATCCTGAAAGTGGAGGGTGATGAGTTAGAGGTCGTAGTACATGTTGATACCAGTGAAATGGGCAAAGTGAGTAATGAGGTCTTACATCAAAAATTCAGGGAGCTAGACAATAGATGAAAAAGAAGGACCTCAATGGTTGTAATCTCTGGATTACTCACAGTGCCACATGCTAGTGAATTTAGAAATAGGAAAATAGGACAAGTGAATTCATGGCTCAAGAGTTGGAACAAGAGGGTGTGTTTTAGCTTCCTGGATTACTGGGACAATTTTTGGGGAATGTGGGACATGTACACATGGAGTGATCTGCGCCTGTACCATATTGGGGCAAAGAGCCTTGTAAATAGGTTTGCTGGAGCTATTGGGAGAAGTTATCAATATGTAGGAGACCCGAAAAGGAACTGCACCGTGCTGGATCTGGTTCTGGGGGAAAAAGTTAGACAAATGTTTGATGTGGTAGTGGAGGAACACTTATGCGATAGCAACCACAACACAGTGTGGTATGATAGTCACAGGTGAGGTGCCGGAAGACTGGAGGTTGGCAAGCGTGGTGCCAGTGTTTGAAAAGGATGGTAAGGACAAGCCAGGGAACTATAGACCAGTGAGCCTGACGTCGGTGGTGGGCAAGTTGTTGGAGGGAATCCTGAGGGACAAGATGTACAAGTATTTGGAAAGGCAAGGACAGATTAGGGATAGTCAACATGGCTTTAGGGGTGGGAAATCATGTCTCACAAACTTGATTGAATTTTTTGAAGAAGTAACAAAGAGGATTGATGAGGGAAGAGCGGTAGATGTGATCTATATGGACTTCAGTAAGGCATTCGACAAGGTTCCCCATGGGAGACTAGTTAGCAAGGTTAGATCTCACAGGATAGAGGGAGAACTGGCCATTTGGATGCAGAACTGGCTCAAAGGTAGAAGACAGAGTGTGGTGATGGAGTGTTGATTTTCAGAATGGAGGCCTGTGATCAGTGGAGTGCCACAAGGATTGGTGCTGGGTTCTCAACTTTACATCATTTATATAAATGATTTGGATGCGTGCATAAGAGGTACAGTTAGTACGTTTGCAGATGACACCAAAATTGGAGGTGTAGTGGACAGCCAAGAAGGTTACCTCAGATTACAACATGATCTTGATCATATGGGCCAATGGGCTGAGAAGTGGCAGATGGAGTTTCATGCAGATAAATGTGGGGTGCTGCATTTTAGGAAAGCAAACGTTAGCAGGACATATACACTTAATGGTAAGGTCCTAGGGAGTGTTCCTGAACAAAGAGACCTTGCAGGTTCATAGCTCCTTGAAAGTGGAGTGGCAGGTAGATAGGATAATGAAGAAGGCATTTGGCATGCTTTCCTGTATTTGCCAGAGTATTGAGTGCAGAAATTGGGATGTCATGTTGCGGCTGTACAGGACACTGGTGAGGCCACTGTTGGAATATTGCGTGCAATTCTGGTCTCCTTCCTGTCAGAAAGATGTTGTGAAACTTGAAAGGGTTCAGAAAAGATTTACAAAGATGTTACCAGGGTTGGAGGATTTGAGCTACAGGGAGAGGCTGAACAGGCTGGGGCTGTTTTCCTGGAGTGTCAGAGGCTGGGGGGTGACCTGATAGAGGTTTACAAAATTATGAGGGGCATGGATAGGATAAATAGACAAAGTCTTTTCCCTGGGGTCGGGGAGTCCAGAACTAGAGGCCATAGGTTTAGGGTGAGAGGGGAAAGATATAAAAAAGACCTAAGGGGCAACCTTTTCACATAGAGGGTGGTACGTGTATGGAATAAGCTGCCAGAGGAAGCGGTGAAGGCTGGTACAATTACAACATTTAAGAGGCATTTGGATGGGTATATGAATAGGAAGGGTTTGGAGGGATATGGGCCGAGTGCTGGCAGGTGGGATTAGATTGGGTTGGGATATCTGGTTGTCATGGATGGCTTGTTACAATGCTGTACATCTCTATGACTCTAAGATTGGATTGTTTTCTCTGGAGCAGAGAAAATAGAAGGCAGGCATGATTGAGATTCTTAAGATTATAAGGGGTATGGACAGGGTGAATAGGGAGCAGCTGTTCCCCTGTTGAGGATTCAGTCACAAGGAGGCATAGTTTTAGGGTAAGGGTCATGAGATTCAGAGAGGACTTGGGGAAAACAACTTCTCCACTCAGCAGGTGTTGGGAATATGGAATGTACTGCCTGGGAAGGTAATGAAAGCTGGAAATCTTACAACCTTTAAAAAATATTTGGATGAGGACTTCAAATATCACAATATAAGGGGATGGAACAAGTGTAGGAAATTGGGATTAGTGCATTTTTAGTGGTAGTTATGTCGGTGCAGACTCAATGGGTTGAACAACTTTTTCTGTACTGAATTAATCTATTCATGTGAGTCCACTTGATATTGAGCCTCAGATTTCATGTAGGTCAGACTGGTAAGCTGTGGGTACCTATTGGATGGTTGAGTTCACTGGTGAAGAGGATTTGAATTTGGGCTACTACATCTTTGGCAATAGTCCTCAGTTTGATCTTGAATGAGATGGTAAGCTAGAGGAAGGAAGTGACCAAGGGATGGTTGTTCAGTTGTGTTGATTTTTAAAACTCACCTGTCTAAAAGAGCCACCACGGTCTTCTAACGTCTGTTGGTCAGGCTGTATCTAGACCTTGCTTTCCAGAACACTGCCCAATTTATAAAAGGGTCCTCAAATAGGCATACAATGTAAGGTGTTGTATTTCAGTTAGGCAAACCAGGACAGGACTTACACAGTTAATGGTAGGGCCTTGGGAAGTGTTGTTGAACAGAGGGATCTAGGTGTCCAGGTTCAAAGTTCCTTGAAAGTGGCTCACATGTAGGCATGTAGTGAAGAAGTCATTTGGCATGCTTGTCTTCACCGGTCAGAGCATTGAGTATCAGAGTTGGAACATCACGTTGCAGCTGTACAAGACTTTAATGAGGCCACTTTTGGACTACTGCATACAATTCTGGTCGCTCTGCTATAGGAAGGATGTTGCTAAACTTGGAAGGGTACAGATAAAATTTACAAGGATGTTGCCAGGACTGGAGAGTTTGAAATATCAGAATAGGCTGGGCATTCTTTCCCTGGAGTATTGGAGACTGAGGAGTGACCTTATAGAAGTTTATAAAATCATGAGGGGGGTGAGGTCTTCCTCCAAGGATAGGGAAGTCCAAACGTAGAGGCTTAGATTTAATGTGAGAAGGGAAAGATTTAAAAAGGACCTGACAGACAACCTTTTCACACAGGAGGTGGTGTGTGGTAAGCTGCTAGAAGAAATGGTATAGGTGGGTAAAATTACAACATTTAAAAGATATTTGGAAAGGTTTGGAGGGATATGGATTAAATGCAGGCAAATGGAACAGCTTAAGTTTGGGATACCTGGTCGGCATGGGCATGTTGGACCGAACAATCTATTTCCATTCTGAATTACTCTATGACTCTATGCCTAATATCTTCTTTAGCCAGGAACTATTTTGATGCCACTACATTAAGCCAGACTATGCACTTCCAGAGCAGAATGTGTGTACGTGTCCGTATCCAACTGATGGTACTACTTGACAAGACAAGTTCCCAGGATTAAAGATGGTTTGATAGATTAAATGGTTTGTTTTATTTAGTTGGTTCCTTAATGTGATGGTTAGTCACTGAGGCATATTCACACAAGACTGCAGATCTTCTTTAACAACAAGAGAAGTTCTAAAAAGCACCTTTGACCTGTGGGTCTTTAAAGAAAACTCTTCACAAAACTAACCAGCACCCACTCCAAAAGTTATGTGTCTAATGTACTTTTCATCACACCACTTTGTTAAACAATATTGCATTGATACCATGTCTGTAAAAGGGTTCAGCATCAGTAAATTTCAGGCCCATCCTTTCTCTAATATGAGGCAAATATTGGCTGAGTTCTAACGCTAACCAGATTGATGGTAGTGCAAAACAGGTGATAATAAATTGGGGTCCTATCTCTTTTTCTTTGACTTTAGGATAGTTTCACAATATGGTTTTGTTTTAACCTGTTCTGAAGTATTTCTTTTCTCAAATCATTGTAAATGATTTCTGTTATCAGACGCAAAGGCATATATGGGCCACCACTTGGAAAGTATTTTATATTCTTCATTGATGATCTGAATATGCCAGCCCTCGAGACATATGGAGCACAGCCTCCTATTGAAATTTTGCGACAATGGATGGATCATCGTGGCTGGTATGACAGGAAAATGATAGGTATGTCTGTGCTTTTTAAGATTTGGTTCTTAAAGGTATTTGTTGTCCATCTATTCTATACCATGTAAAATATCACTGACCAAGATTTTTCACATCCTCACTTGTAATCATAGAATCATACAGTACTGAAGAGGCCTTCAGCCCATCATGTCTGTATCAACAAACAACTATTCTAACTTTGCTCTATGCCTACTTTCCAGCACTGGGCCCATTGCTTTGAATATTATGACATTTTAAATGTTCATCTAAGTAGTTTTCAAAGGTACTGAGGGTTTTTTTTGCCTCAGCCACACTCACGGGCAGTGCATTCCAGATTCCTACTATCTTTGGATAAAACATTTGCCTCAAATCTCCTCTAATCCTCCTGCCATTCACCTTAAAATGATGCCTCTTTGTTATTGATCCATGCTTCTCAATCAGGTCCGATCTCAACCTTCTCTGCTCTGAAGAAAACAACTCAAGTTTATTCAGCCTCTCTTCATATCTAAACTGCTCCATCTCAGGGAGCATCACAGCGATTGTCTTCTGCACTCCCTCCAATGCAGTCACATGCTTCCTATGCATTGTACTGCACATAGTACTCTGCTATGGCCAAACCAAAGTTTTGTACAGCTCCAACATAACTTCCCTATTGTAATAATCTATGTAATGACTGATAAGGCCAGGTGTCCGTATGCCTTTTTAACAATCCTATTAACCTGTCCTGATACATTCAGGAATTTGTCAACAAGCACCCAAAGATCCTTTTGTTCCTCTGAGCTCCCTAGTGTATTTATCAAGTACTCCCTAGCCTTGTTACTTATTCCAAAGTGCACCACCTCACACCTATCTGGGTTAAATTTCATCTGCCATTGATCTGCCCACCTGACTAATCCATCTATACCATTCTGTAACCTAAAATGTTCTTCCTCACAGTCAACCACCCAGCCAATCTTTGTATCTTTCACAAATGTACTTATTATCTCCCACACATTTTCTCCTTTATTGTTTATAAATATCACAAACAATAGGAGACCCAGCACTGATCAGTACCCCACTGGATACTGGTTTCCAGTCAACAAACAGCTCTGTCTCCCACCATTTAAGTATTTTTTGATCCACCTTGTCAAGTTATCCTGAATCCCATGAGCTTTTATATATTTTTATCAGTCTCCCATGTGGCTTTGCTGAAATCCATATAAATTGCATCAACAGCACTAGCCTGATCTACACAGCCTTTTCACAGCAATGAGATGTGTGAATTGAATCAGTGAATGGGAGGTTGGCTTTCATGATAGTCTGGGCTGTGCACACTTCTGTAGCTTCTTCTGATCCTGGGCAGAGCAGTTGCAGTACCAGGCCATTATGCATGCAGAAAGTCTGTTTTCTATGATGTATCTGTAAAAGTTCAGAAGTCATATGACACCAAGTTACAGTCCCAACAGGCTTATTTGAATCACAAGCTTTCAGAGTGCTGATCCTTTATCAACTGAAGTAGAGGGAAGCACACAGGTAAAGAATTTGTAGGTGGTGAGATCAAAAGATCGTACAAATGGTGTGAGTGGAGTGTCAACATGCTGAATAAGATGTCTTTATGGGTGATCAAAAGTGTCAGAAGGTGTGAGTAAATGTCAGTAAGAGTTGGCGAGGTTCCTTATGGACATGTCAAATTTCCTGAGCTGCCTGAGGATGATGTGACATTGTTGTACCTCCTTGATCATCTCAACCTCTGCTTTGTTGGTGTGGACAGGTGTATGTTCTGCTCCTTTTTTTCTGAAGTCAATGATCAAGGCTTTAGTTTTGCCGACATTGAGAGAGAGTTTGTTATCATTGCACCATATCACCAAGCTCTCTGTCTCCTTTCTGTACTCTGATTCATCATTGTTTGATATACATCTTACTATAGTGATATTGTCAGCAAACCTGGCATTCGTCTAGAATTTGGCAACATAGTTGTGGGTATATAGGTAGTACAATCGGGGCTGAGAATGCATCTTTGGGGGTGGCTTCAGTGCTCAGTATTGTCCTGGAGGAGATGCGTTGCCTATCTTCACTGATTGTGATCAGTTGGTCAGGAAGCTGAGGATCCAGTTGCAGAGGCTGAGGCTGAGACCTAAGTCTCAGAGTTTTGAGATCAGTCTGGAGGGGATAATGGGGGCAGAGCAAAACCATCGTAGTGTACAAAATCCCATGCAAGGACTGCATAGGACAAACAGTAAGACAGCTAACGATCTGCATCCATGAACACTAACTAGCCACGAAACGACACGACCAGCTATCCTTAGTAGCTATACACTCAGATGACAAGCAACATGAGTTCGACTGGGACAACACTTCTGTTTTAGGACAAGCTAAACAGAGAACAGCCAAGGAATTTCTAGAGGCTTGGCACTCATCCACAGATTCTATCAACAAACATATTGATCTGGACCCAATACACCGGCCACTGCAGCGGACAGCTGGAACGGACAACCGGAAGCAGCAGTGACAAACCACTATAAATGCCGGAGGAAACAACACAGAAGCACTTCACAGGAGGCTCCCAAGCACTGAGGATGTCACCTAGACAGAGGACGAAACGTCTGCAACACAAATTCCCAGCTTGGCAAACAGAATCACGACAATGAGCACCCGAGCTACAAATCTTCTCACAAACTTTGAATAATAAGAGCGAAAAGTAGCAGAAAATGGGAGGGCTAAACTGACTGCAACCCATATAATGTGATACTGGGCCTAGAAATAGATGAAAAAGAGTGACTGTGCAAAAAGTAATCCGTGTCATATCAGGACTGGGTGTGGGAGTGGGTAAAAAACATGGAAAGATATATCAGGTTCAAAAGTTATTGAACTTAATGTTGAGTCCTAGAGACTGTAGGATCCCCAAGTGGAAAAAGAGATGTTGTTCTTCAAGCTTGCACTGAGGCTTACCGAAACATTACAGCAGGCCTGTGACAGAAATATTGGGCCAGGGAATATGGTTATCTGTTGAAGTGACCGTCATCTGGAAGCTCAGACAGAACATAAGTGTTCTCCAAAGTGGTCATCCAGTCTTCACTTCATCTCTCCACTGTACAGGAGACCACATTATGCATAGCAAATAAAATAGAAACAAACACATAAACTGCTGGAAAAGCTCAGCAGATCTGGCAGCATTTGGTGGGCGACGCAGTGGCACAGTGGTTAGCACTGCTGACTCACAGCGCCAGAGACCCGTGTTCCATTCCTGTCTCAGGCGACTGACTGTGTGGAGTTTGCACATTCTTCCCGTGTCTGCGTGAGTTTCCTCCGGGTGCTCCAGTTTCCTCCCACAGTCCAAAAATGTGCAGGTTAGGTGAATTGACCATGCTAAATTGCCCGTAGTGTTAGGGGCAGGGGTAAATGTAGGGGAATTGGTCTGGGTGGGTTGCGCTTTGGCAGGTCGGTGTGGGCTTGTTGGGCCGAAGGGCCTGTTTCCACACTGTAAGTAATCTAATCTAATCATCTGTGAAGAGAAATCAGAGCTAACTTTTCGGATTCAGTAACCCTTCGTCAGAACTGAAGGTAGTTAGGAAAATGTCACTTTTTTATGCAGAGAGTAGGGTAGTGGTGGAGGGAAAAGGAGTAATCGATAGGTGATTGTGGATAGAGGCCAAGAAGAGAAAAGGACAGTTGGATAGGAGTGGATAACAATCTGGCTAAGACTTTGAATAACTATTAATAGGGACTGTTAGTGGCTAACAATGGGTTCTGAGTCATAGCATACTGTGTGACAACAAGGCCTGGTGTGTGGACTTCTGGACTCAATATTGAGTTCAATAACTTTAGAACTGAATTCTCCTATGTCCTAGCTCCCACCACCACACACCAGGCCTTGTTATCACATAGTCTGCTATGACACATAATGCATTGTTAGTCACTAACAGTCCCCATTAATAGCTATTCACCCTCCTAGCTAGATTATTATCCACTGCTTTGTCTATCCAACTGTTCTTCTCTCTCTCTTTGGGCTCTAGCTCCAACCATCTTACCCCCTCCCTCTCATGGTCTCTTCTGCATAAAAAGAAAATCCTCCTAGCCAGTTACAGTTCTGGGGAAGGGTCACTGAACACAAAACATAACTCTGATTTCTTTTCACAGATACTGCCAGACCTGCTGAGCTTTTTCAGCAATTTCTGTGTTTGTTTCAGATATACAGCATCTGCAGTTTTTTTGTCATTTTTATTTAGCAAATACAGTAGACTAGATTGAATGAAGTACAGATAAATTACTGTTTCGCCTGGCAAGTGTGTTTGGTACCTTGGATGGTGAGTAGAGAGGAGGTAAATGAGCAAGTGTGAAGTACTCTTTCAACACCCTAACAATGTCCTCCAGCTGCACACAGATTGCCCCTTGGTCCCTACTGTTGCCCTGATTAGCCTCTTCCCCTTGATATACCTAGCCCTATCCACCAGTATTTTCTGCAAATTAAAGTTGAGATGTGATAAATTGTATACTGAGTGCGTGGAGGAGGAAATGTTGGCACAATGTCTGTACACAACATTCAGGAATTAGATTCTTGAGAATATTGCTGACAAAGGCAACATGATGTCAAAGCTTTTTGTCTTGCATTCACCAGGGCAGACACAAGAATGCCAAATTTTAAAGGGAACAAGATTTCCCCATACATAAGAAACTGATGCAGGTTAATTGACAAGTTAACTTTGATTGGATGAAGTGATGATCCATTGAGAATGCATCCGGGAACC
This sequence comes from Hemiscyllium ocellatum, assembly GCF_020745735.1. Classification (NCBI taxonomy): domain Eukaryota; kingdom Metazoa; phylum Chordata; class Chondrichthyes; order Orectolobiformes; family Hemiscylliidae; genus Hemiscyllium; species Hemiscyllium ocellatum. The sequence continues at coordinate 67,149,238 of NC_083414.1, forward strand.
AAACCTTCCCCCGGGTTTTTGTTTAGTTCTAAAAATGCATAATGGCTGGGCATGTTCATGTGTCCTGCAGAGGACTTATCCCTGAAAATGGAAGATATTTCATTCCTATCAAGAAAAGGTGAGCCACTCTGCTGATATTCTTAACATATTTGGGATTTTTCAGTAATCGCTGTCCAAATTAAAGAAGTAAAAATGTTATCAAATAGTAGTTTTGCAAACTTTAAATCAGTATGAATTCATTTAGATATGATTTTGGATCCTTTTTTTATGCTGTGCACATTATCTCTTGTTGCAGGAGCCTTCAGGCAGCTATGGGATATCAACTTTGTTTGTGCCATGGGGCCACCAGGTGGTGGAAGAAACCCAATCACTGCTCGATACACGCGACATTTCAATTATCTATCCTTTATTGAAATGGACGACACAAGCAAACTGAAGATATTTTCTACGATCTTGGATAGTTGGCTGAGTGAGTTCCTTGGATACAAATGATTTCACTTTCACCATTGTCACATATATACTAACAAAAAGGGGATTGATTAGGTCAGTCGTCTGAATGGCTAGTATGTGATGCTAACAGCATGGGTTCAGTTCCTGCACCGGCTGAGGTATCCATGAAAGATTCTCCTTTCACCTCTCCCCTTGCCTGAGGTGTGATAACCTTCAGGTTAAACCACCACCAGTCATCTGTCTCATGAGAGAGCAGACCTATGGTCTGGTAGCACCACAGTGACTTTACTAATAGAACATTTAATCTAATTTTTGGCATTCAGGAATAGTGGTGGGAGGGCAAACATATGAGAGATTGGAAATATAATTAAATTTATCGTACTATAATAGGTCATTCATTCTATTGTGGCTTTGCCGGCTCCCTGTAAGGGATATCTTCCACTAGCGTGCTTTTTCAGCAAGGGGATCCAGTACAGGTGAATAAATTATTAAAATCAGATTTGCAAAGCAATTAGAAATGCTACCAAGTGATTGACATTTATTTTTAGGATATCAGATTCAAAAATATTGGGCTTATATTAAACTATGGTCAGTCTGCAGTTAGGATATTGATATAGTCCTGGTCTTTGTGTCATAAAAAGAACTTAAGAAATGCTGAAAAAGGTATGAAAAATAGCAAGAGTTGCACAAGAGCTAATAGATCACAGCCAGTGGAAAAAATTGAACAGTTTGGGTTATGAATGTTTTAATTAGGGTTGTTGGTCCAAGAATCTTTCCATCTGTGTGTGAATTTAATGCTGGACGTTGTAAATGCAAGATAATTATTAATAATTCTAATAGTAAAATAAGGGTAAATTTCTTGACTTGGTGGTTAGAATGTGTAACTTAATTCCAAAGATAGCAATTCAGGCAAGTAGCTCAAATGCCTTCAAACTGAAATTAAACAAATATAGGGGAGAAAAGGAAGTGGAAAATATACTGAGAGACTGAAATGAGGTAGATGGAATGTGAGGATACCAAAACAAAGAAGACAAAGAACTATGGATGCTGGAAATCTGAAGCAAAAACATAAATTGCTGAACAAACTCATGTCTGGTGGCATCTGTGGAGAGAAAGCAGAGTCGACAATTTGAGTTCAGACACCTTCATCCCACGTGGGTAAAAATGCCAACATTGACCAATTGAACTGAATGTAATTCTAGCTCAGAAAGCAAAAAGACACAGAGCACTCTGTGTCACAATGGAGTTTGACCTTGTCCTTTCATCTGTTAGAGCTTGGGTTGAAGCCAGCCAGATTTTTTCTCTCTTCCAGCTGTTAAAACTTCTAAGTAAAGTTAGTTCATGCCATTTGTACCTAGTTCTTTAAGAATGGGTATGCACACCACATTACTGCTAATTTGGCAAAATATGGCACTGCACAATAATTAGGCTGGCTAAATGGACATACAAAATTGAAATTAAGTCTTATTAAGGATTAAAAGTTCTTCACTCTATATGCATCCTCAGACTAATCTAGGAATTACCAATGGTGACACTGGGTTTAAAGTGTTATAGACAACGCTAGACCACTCAAGACATTCATAAGCAGGCAGCCCAGAACGTAACTTTGCAATTTGTTTCGGTAAGTGCATCGTGAAAATTAAGCAGAGTAAGTTTAGCTAGGTTGACTATCAGGTTTTAAAATAGACAAAAAATTATTCACACAATTATGGAATGAAACATAAAGAACAGAATATAGAATACCCACAGAACTCAGACTATACCAAACTAGATTTAATTATGCTGTTCTGAGTATACACAACAGTCCCAATAAACAAACCCCTTAAACACAGAGCAAAAAGTGAAACAAAGACTCACAGGTCGAAGTTAGAAGGGCAGAAGGACAGAATGTCTAGCAGCCTGTTTCCACACAGCCCATTGCTGAACTGACTCTACCAAGACTTCAGCTTCTAGGACTGACCACTCATTTATGAAGGTCACTCTAAAACATACGTTTTGGCCTAAATTCTCATCTGTCTACATATAAACAAAAAGACCTTCTAATACTCTTTTATCTGTGACAAACCCAGCTAATTCAGAGCCCGGAGTGTTTTACGACCCCTCTGAAAAAAAACAAGGACACAAAGGAACAGCTTTTAGAAAAAGGACCAGCTTTGTGACAAAAGTGACAAAATATTCCATCCCCAGTACTGGCATCCCTTGTTTTGATTGTCAGCAATATATGTGGAAATGGGATATTTTTCGAAAGGAGGGATTTCTGTGCTTTGTCAGATTTTAGCAGGCAGTGATCTATAGTAGACCTTGAGTCTGTATTTGATGTGGAAATAGTAAAGAGTAGTTTCACATCACTCTAATTTCTCAGCTTACCGAGTATCGTGATCTCAGATGCATTTAAAATGTAGGCTGTTTTGCATTCCAGTCAAAAGTAAAAAAAATGGCAGGCCCATCAAGGTCTAAACATTAGCAGCTGCATGATTTCTCAACACCAGAGGAAGTGACTGCTCCAGAGGATTTTCAGAAGTTTTCAAGATTTGATTGGTACTCGTGCAACACAACAGACGAGACAGAAATGCTGGATTTCTCCACCAGCATCACAACCTGGAATTCCTGGTTTGGAAGTCCCTGTCACTTACTCTTCTGGCAGCCATCATTTTGCTTGTGAGGGAGACAGTGGTTTCCAGCCTTGCTAATGTTTAAGCAATTTTCAGTATAAATTTAAATTTTGGTGTGGAGTTTTATTAAAATCTAGCTGATTTGTTTTTCACAGATAATGCTGAAGAGGTGAAACTTACGAATGAACCACTCGTTGCTGCAACAATCAAAGTATACTCCACCATAACATCACAGCTACTCCCAACTCCTGCCAAGTCACACTACACTTTCAATCTGCGTGATCTATCAAAGGTTTTCCAGGGTATACTCATGGCTGAATCTAATAATACTCAGGTATGTTTGAGTTATGGCTCCACCTAAAGATCAAATGTATTTTGCCTGGTGCACTTGATTTAAAATAGTATCCCAAAACCTGCAGAAACAAATGTCACTTACAAAATACCCTCCAAGAACTGTAGCAAACACTACGTTGGACACTCAGGCAGAAAACTAGCCACCAGGATACACAAACACCAACTAGCCACCAAAGACATGACCCACTATCACTACTATCCTTATAAACAGACAAAGAAGGGCACCACTTCTACTGGGACAACACATCCATCCTAGGGCAGGCTAAACAGAGACATTCCTAGAGGCCTGGCATTCAAACAGGAACTCCATCAATAAACACATTGATTTGGTGCCCATTTACCAACCTCTGAGAAAAATAATCAGAAATGGTATCACCCACCTTAGCAGACCAAGACACACAAATAGCAAGCGGAACAGAACACCAGCGTTTCACCAGAGGCTCACTGATGATGTTACCTAGCATGCTGACAAAATTTCTGAAAACTAACTTTCCAGCTCAGTGAGCAAACCTACAACCTGAACCTCAACCTGAGCTACAAATCTTCTCAAAAATCATGAGGTGATATTGACATATCTTCTTCAACTGCTGCAATACATTTAAAACAACTGATGCCTTGCTAAGTAATTTCAAATTACAGTTCAGATTAAGACTCGTGTGGAATTGGAGACATCTGGAAGCCAATTTGGATAGTTAAGCAGGTTATCATATCTAGAGGATATTTGTGAACACAGTTGGGTATTTACAACAATCCAATTGCTAAGCCATTACATTCACAGATAACTGTTTTATTTCCAAACTCTAATACATTTCCTTTGTTTGGTCATATTATGTACATTTCTAAGTGCATTGTTATGACTTCAACATTTTCCTGTCTGCTGATGTTGAGCTAATTGGTCTGTGGTACCCTGTTGTTTCAACCTTCCCTTCTTGGGAAACAAGAATTAGAGTGTTAGAACAATGTTACATTTGCTTAATTCTAACCCACTGAGACTGTTCTAGAATCTAGGGAATTTTGGAAAATCATAACCAGTACCTCCACAAATTCTGTACTTACTTAGAATAGAATTTACCATAGAATACTTAGTGTTGAAATGGGCTACTTGGCTCAGTAAATCCACACCAACCCTCCAATGAGTATCCCACCCAGACCCATCCTGCTATCCTATCACCCTGTATTTCTCAAGGCTAATGCACTGAACCTACACATCCCTGCACATGATGGGCAATTTAGAACAGCCAATCCACCTAACTTGCACATCTTTGGACTATGGGAGGAAGCCGGAGCACTCAGCAGAAACCCACGCAGACACGGGGAGAATGTGCAAACTCCATTCAGACAATCACCCAAGGCTTTTGGAACCATAGGATGTAGCCCATCAGTTGCTGATCCACCTGATTATTGTTAAGAATGGATGCAAAGGTCTACTCCAATTAATTAAATTCAAGTAGTGGACAATTTACGTATCCAGTGCTCTATCATACACCATTTGCACATTGCTCGCTTGATCCATTCATCACACACAAATTAGCAAATATTGCTGATGGAGGCAAAGATAATAAGGCTGGAGTCTTCATTCATAGATTAGCCAAAATAATGTCCCTGACTAGAATTTTAACTGCTTTAGGCAGCAGTATCTAATCCAAAAGGATTTTGTGTTGTCCACTATCACAGAAACCCTGATAGCACTCATGATACATTCCTTTCTGTGGCAGTTTATTTGAATGACAATATAGACTAGAGCAGATGTATAAAGTGCAAGTGCAATGAAGCTCATACTCCCACTAATACTGTTCTTGAACAAACAGTTGAGATTTTAGAAACAGTACTTCATGTTTCACACAACACAAATCATTCCCTACCTTCAGACTAATTATGTTGAAACCTGCATCCTTCTTAAACATGGCCTCTGATACTAGAGGGAGTATCACTCGGCAAGGGAGTTGCTTGAACAAAGAGTTCCTGGATGCTTACCTGGGTTAATGCCAAATCGCCAATACATGGTTGGCAGATGGGGGTCGGTGGTGGAAATAATGCCTGATATAAGTAAAAGCCATTTAGAAATTCATCCTATCAATGACAACAACTTGGCAGGAGCCTGAAATGTCCCCATCTTAACATGGTGTTTGCCAGTGTTATTTATGTGAAATAATATTTTCCTTAACGTCTGTGATCAAATTAGGCCAGCACTTAACAGTGGGCTTGTCATCAGGAGATAGATGGAGCTATTATGATTGGAGTTCATAAAATGCTTTGATACCTCATGACTGAGTGAACCCCTAAACTGAAGTTTTTAAATCTGTATCTTACATGTGCAGAACACATTACATAAGCTATCTCCATTTACCAATGAACATAGTACATGAAATACACAAAATGAAAAAGCTCTCATTAACTTTCCTCATGAAATCATAAATTCCTTGCAGCTTACTGTGTGCTTGGGACATTTGCCCTGTGATTTGTACTGTCTTCTTATTTGTTTATTTTTTGTTTTAGACAAAAGTTCTGTTGCTAAGACTGTGGTACCATGAGAGCTGTCGAGTATTCAAAGACCGGCTGGTGAATGACACTGACCGCAACTGGTTTGAATATCTGATGCACAGCATGCTGTTAGAATTGGGCACAAAGTTTGAAGAAGTTGCTCCACAACAGCCTGTTCTTTATGGAGATTTTATGGCAATTGGATCAGATACTAGGATCTACCAATTTATTGACAATATGGAGAAGGTAAATTTGTGCTCTGCGCTGAAAGTATTGTTGTAGTTAATGTTTCATTGTCAGTTGTACAACACAAATGAAGTTTACCTAGGAATAAGAGTGCAGTGCAGGCAAATACGACATGTGCCATAAGATTAGGACTGCTATTTGGCCACATCAGGAATATTAGTCTCAAGTTCCAATTTTGTCAGTTCCTATTGTGGTGATTTCCTGACAAAGCAACCTCAGAACAGTTGTCTTTTAGATTGGCCTATTCAGGCATAGTTCTGATAATATCATTCAAAAACTGAACCTTCCAGTGAGGAACAGAGCCCAACAAAACATGATCCCAAGCCTAGTTGTGTTGCATGAACTGATCTCAGCAAGTTACGCTGAGAAAAAACCAACGCTTCATCTAGGAAGGAACAAGAGGAATCCTGAATTCTTAAATCTATCCAGTCAGTTCTACTAAAAAGTGTTCCAGTGGAGAATGTTGGGTAAGATTGCGATTGAATATTTAGAGAGTCAATTATCTTGTCATCTCTCACAGTCTGGACCCACAAATGTACTTGATCTGCTGGAATAGGTGCTGACATCACTGAAGCACTCAAAGACATTAATTCTACATAGATGAGTGCTGATTATCAGACACAATGCTCCCAGTTCAATCATGTCCTCACCTAAACTTGCACATGCACTAAAGATAGCTGAACAGCAGGCATGAGAAGTGGTAGATTTAGTTAAAATATAAAATATCAGATTGTATTAATGATACTAAAAGTAATTATCTCAGAAGAAAGTATCTGCTACAAACATTTTTTTCAGATCAAAATATATAGCCCTGATATTTGTTTCTTACCTGCACTGAGGAAAACAACACATCCAAAGTATGTGGTGCCGGACCAAAGCCTCCTTAAATATGCGCATTTCAGTTACCATGAGGGACCAACCCCTGCCAGAGATTTAGGCCCAGTGGGAATAACTGCTGCAGCAGACATTCTGGCTGTTGTCCAAAACAGCATCTAAAATGTCTCCAGACCTGAGGACCCAATGAGCCTCTGAAGATAAAAACACCAGTTACCTTTATAGACCTAGTTGGCTTTGACATCTTCAGTCTGATATTTGATCATCTGTGGAATTACACAACAGCATCTTTGGATCTTCCCAGTAGAAAATGAGCCATAAGTTGCAGTTGGGTCCAACTCACATCATTTCAAGATTGTTAGAGTACTTGCATGAGTCATAGATCCAGGTGTTGAGCCCCTCTACCTAATTTGAAAATTCTTTGACAGTATGAAGAAGGGCCACTAATCTGACATTATATGCCTTTGTCTCTTTCTCTCTAAGCACATGGGAACTGGACATTCTTAAGCAGCATAAGAAATGAATCTTTGAAGTTATATTTTCTATTGATATTGATTAAGTTTTGTTTGCAGAACCACCATTCCCGTGCCTCCACACCCCTTAAATATTACATGGACACCGAAAAGACCTGCCTACCTCAGGCAGTTTAATTAGCAGATCATGCTGCAGTGTTGATATATTCAACTGCTTCAGAGCAATGTAAGCAATTATGCAGACATTAGCCACATGAAGACATACTTTTTGGCAATTCTGTAATTGCTATATCTAATTCACAAACTAAAGAAGACACAGTTTAATCAAATTTCCTCTTTCTCCTTGCAGTTGGTGCAAGTTATTGATGAGTACATGGATGACTTCAATCAGACAAGCACTACCAAGCTGAAGGTTGTTCTCTTCATGGATGCCATCCAACATATCTGTAGAATCAGCAGGATTCTTCGGCAGCCATTAGGCAATGCTCTGCTACTGGGAGTTGGGGGTAGTGGCAGACAGTCCCTAACAAAATTAGCATCACATATGTAAGTTGGAATAAGTTATATCTATCCACCAGCAATAAACTATATTTTTAATGTAATTTCTGTGAACAGGCAAGTGTTTGCTGGGCCCCTTGCTGAGCTATTTGTATCATCAATAACCACAGGTGAGATGCCAGAAGTCTGGAGGTTGGTTAACATGGTGCCACTATTTAAAAAAGGTGGTAAGGAAAAGCAAGGGAACTATAGACCAGTGAGCCTGACATGGGTGATGGGCAAGTTGTTGGAGAGAATCCTGAGGGATAGGATGTACATGTATTTGGAAAGGCAAGGACTGAGTGAGTAGGGATAGTCAGCATGGCTTTGTACGCGGGAAATCATGTCTCACAAACTTGATTGAGTTTTTTGAAGAAGTAATGAAGAGGATTGATGACAGCAGAGGAGTGGACATGATCTATATGAATTTCAGTAAGGTGTTCGACAGATTCCTAATGGTAGGCTTGCGAGCAAAGTTAGATCACATGGAATACAAGGAGAACTAGCCATTTGGATACAGAACTGGCTTGAAGGTAGAAGACAGAGGGTGCTGGTGGCGGGTTGCTTTACAGACTGGAAGCTTGTGAACAGTGGTGTCCCACAAGGATCAATGCTGGGTCCACTCCTTTTCAACATTTATATAAAAGATTTGGATGTAAACATAGGAGGCATTGTTAGTAAGTTTGCAGATGAGACCAAAATTGGAGTGTAGCGGATAGCAAAGAAGGTTACTTCAGAGTGCAATGGGATCTTGATCAGATGGGTCAATAGGCTGAGGAGTGGCAGGTGGAGATTAATTTAGATAAATTTGCATTTTGGAAAGGCAAATCAAGACAGGATTTATACACTTAATGGTAAGGTCCTGGGAAGCATTGTTGAACGAAGAGACTTTGGAGTGCAGATTCATAGTGAAAGTGGTGCCGCCGGTAGATAGGATAGTAAAGAAGGAGTTTGGTATGCTTTCCTTTATTGGTCAGTGCATTGAGTGTAGGAGTTGGGGGGTCATGTTGCGGCTGTACAGGATTTTGGTTTGACCACTTTGGGCATTCTGTGTCCACTTCTGATCTCCCTCTGATAGGAAGAATGTTGTGAAACTTGCAAAGGTTGGAGCTTTGGGAGAGGCTGAATAGGCTGGGGCTGTTTTCTACGGAGTGTCAGAAGCTCAGAGGTGACCTTTTATAAAATCATGAGGGGCATGAGTATGGTAAATAGACAAAGTCTTTTCCCTGGGTTGAGGGAGTCCAGAACTAGAGGGTTTGGGGTGAGAGAGGAAAGATTTAAAAGGGACATAAGGGTCAAACTTTTCACTCAGACAGTGGTGTGTGTATGAAATGAGCTGCCAGAGCAAGTGGTGGAGACTAGTACAATGACAACATTTAAAAGGCATCTGGATGGGTGTATGAATAGGAAGGGTTTAGAGGGATATAGGCCAAGTGCTGGCAAATGGGACTAGATTAATTTAGGATAGCTGTTCGGCATGGATGAGTTGGACTGAAGAGTCTGTTTCCATGCTGTACATCTCTATGACTCTATGACTATAGGTGAAGTTATACTTTTGGACTGTTCATTATTTGATACTACTGAACAGTGACATTCTATGAAACTACAAATTTGTGATGGCTTCCAGTTATTAATTCAATTAGCTGTGAGCCTCAAGTCCTGCTCAGAATCCTACAGTGTAAGGAGAGGCCATTTGACCCATCAAGTCTGCACCAACCCTCCAGACTAACCCAACCACTCTATCCCCCATTATTCTGCATTTCCCATAATCATTCCACCTAGTCTGCATATCTGTAGACACTGGGCAACTTAGTTTGGCCAATCCACCTAACTTGCACATTTTTGGACTGTGGGAGGAAACCAACGCACTAGGTGGAATTCCACATGCACACCAGGACAACAGGCACACTCCACACAGATAGTCACCCAAGGCTCAAATCAAACCTGTGTCCTTGGTGCTGTGAGACAACAGTTAAAACCACTGTGCCTCTCCAGAAATTTGAACACAGAATCCAGGCTGATTTTGTAACGTTGTTGCACTGTTGGAGAGCCTGCCTTCCAGATGAGTGATTAAATCAAAGCCTGTCTATTTTGGTAATGCCTTACTTCAGAGCGAAGAAGCCTGGGTTCAAGTACCACCAGTGGTGTGCAGTGGCATCTGTAAACAGATTGATTAAAAATATAAGATGCATTTTTAACCTGAGAATCTTAAGTAAAGGAGTGACAGAAAAGAGTTGGAGTTAGTTATGAATGTAGTTTTTAAGCCAGTATCGAAACTGGATAGGGAGCAAGTTAGAAATAGAACAAAAGGGATTGTCAGTATGTGATCTAACCTTACTAACCAGTCTGCCATTCCAGAACCTTGTTGAATGCTTTGCTGAAGTCTATACAGACAACATCTACCACTCTGCTTTCATTGATTTTCTTTATCACCTCTTCAAAAACTCAATTTTGCAGACATAAAGCCATGGTTACTATCCCTATTCAGTCCTTGCCTTTCTAAATGCATGTAAATGTCCGTCAGAATCTCCTCCTACAATTTATCCACCATTGTGTCAGACTTTCCAGTCTATAGTTTCCTTACTTTTCCTTCTCACTTTTCTTAAATAATAGTACCACATTAGCCAACCTCCAGTTTTCCAGCAACTCACCCAGGGCTGTCAATAATACAAATATCTCAGCCAGTCAAGACATGAGATATTGTTGCTTAAGTTTATATTAAGTGTCACGGTGTAGGAAGCTGAGTAAAGAGAAGCTAAAGTGGGAGTGAAGCAGAAAATTATAATGACTAATGATTAAAAGCTCAGAGTCATAACTAGAAACTGAATGGGGATATTCTGCTAACTAGTAACCCAAACTATGTTAGCATTCCTAGCATACAGCAAGCATATAACAAATATTGTGTACTAAATTGAAGAAGTTCAAGCAAATTGGTGTTTCATCTAGAAGAAGTGTTTAGGTTGCAGGATAGTGAGAAGGGAGGACTAAAAGGATAATTGTATGCGAATTTCATCGCACATTGCTGTGAAAAGAGAAATGGCTATAGAGATGATAGAGAAGTGGATCGGATGTTGTGGTTGTACCAGCCCCTTTGGAATGCTGGAAGGTGAAGATACCATAAGATGTACTTGATTGTGGCATCATGTTGAAGGTACTTGTTGGAGGTTAATGTGTTCAGTATAAAAGCTAGTAAGATGTAACATGAGAACGTTATGATGCTAGGAGAATAGGGGAGGGATAAAAGCAGAAATGAAGTGAAGATTGCGTTGTGATCTAGTAGGATCTAGCAAGGATGCCTGAGACAAAGGAACATGTGATAATTGTTTGTTAATCGAGGGACAGTTGGGTGAGTATTTGACTAGGTGTATTTTAAATGGGGAACAAGTGGATCTTGGAAAGAAGCAAGCTGTGCTAAGACATAGGAGGCCACATAGAGAGATGGTGGGAAATTATTCTTCTTATCTCATAAGCTATATGTGATGATTTCACAATTTCACTTGTACCTCCTCTAAAACCCTCTTTTGTTTATTTGCTATCTCATTACCATTTTCTTTTGCCGAACACAATCATTGATTTCGTCTGACTTCCACTTTATCATAACCTTCCTTTAGTTCTATCCTAAATTTGTCACATCCCTCGAGGTGAAAGATGAAATACAATAAAGTAATGTAAATATTTAATAATTAAATTAGTAGGTAGTTTAAATATGTATTATAAACTGCATTATATTCAAAAGCATTCCTATCCATGAAAAAAACCCAGTCAGAATATTAAAATCCCTTCAAATACTTAATCCTTTATAAAAACAAGCAGAATTGTATTTATAACCATACATTCAAGACTGCCACCTTAGAGGTCAATGTTTATTGATAACTTATTTCCACTGACATCGTTCAAAACTCAATTACAAATGAGCAAATGAGAGTCTGCTGAGTATACAATTGTATTCCTAGTTAACTGCAGGGTTCATTGTTGTGTAATTAGAACAAGCATATGCTTTCATTATAACCTAAAGCTACTTTTAAATCCTCTCTTTTACTGTTTATCATTTTCTATTTTACTATAATCCCTTTCATGGTCTATTGAGCCATCAGATTTGTTTCTCTTGCAGAGTTAGACAAAAACAGCATAGCGACAAAAGTAGCTCCGTAATGAAACGATCCTATTACACTGCTAGCATTGTAGTTTTTTTGTAAATATTTTTTATTGAGAAAAAAAAATTTAAGTTTTTTAAAAATGACCACTACAAAATAGTGTAACAATTTTATATATATAATAAGAAGAAGAAGAAACAAACTATGACTCTACTCCACAAACTACCGAAATGTGAGGAAAAAAACAAAAAAAACTATTAAAAACTATAATTCAATAAATAAGGAAGAAAGAAGAAAAATAAATAAACAAACAAAATAAAATTAGACCAAGTTATACCAAGGTAACTTAAATTATATTAAATTAAATTATTTACTACACTCAACGCAGTTTCACCACCGGGGGCATTTGTAAGCAAACCCGCATTTGTTCAGGATTCTTCCCCCCAGGGGCCTGCGGACCACCAGACATAGCCCTCACGGCTACACAAAGCTCTGATCAGTATAGCCGATAAATCTGCATCAATATAATTCAAGTATGGCCGCCATTTTCTGCACAAAATGAAAGAATATTAAACAATTTCTTCATGTGCATGCCCAAAGAGGGGAGATCTGGAAGCCCCAAAAGGAGGGATACCAGATCCAACTTAACCTCAATTCCCAAGACCTCTTCCAAAACACTTATGGCATCCCAATACCTGCGAAGTTTGTGGCATGACCACAAGCAATGAGTAAGAGTACCAACATCCATTTTACACTTGGGGCACATTCGGGAAACTCCTGTCTTGAATTTCGCAAGCTGTTCCGGTGCCAATTGAGCCCTGTGAAGTACTTTCAATTGGATATCCTGGGTCCTATTGCAAATCAAAATTTTCCTAATATTTTCCCAAATATCCTCCCACATCTCTGACAAGATTTCTACCCCCAATTCTTGAGTCCAGGTTCTGCATAACCGCTCAATGGTCTTCGATACATTACTTCCTAACAAGTGATAGACAGTGTTAACCAAGAGGGCGCCCATAGACCAGAGCACTCTCCTTTCCATATCTAACTTATTGGAAACTAACCATCAATGTAGTATTGTTTTGCATAAAGTCTCTAACCTGGAAGTAATGAAAGAAGTCTCTCCTCGGAAGCTCAAATTTCTGACGCAGCTGCTCGAAGGACATCATGACTTCCCATCAAATAAATCTCCCAAACAAGAGATTCCTCTAGACTCCCAGAACTTAAAATCAGAGTTCTTCGTCCCCAGCTGGAATCCCAACATTCCCACGATGGGAGTGAAGGAGGAAATTCTTTGTAAATTGCCCTCACCCTGCCACATCATTCTCCATGATTTGACTGTGTTTAGGATAATCAGGTTTCTGCAGTAGTCCATAACAGTTCTCATCTTGTCCATAAACAACAAATTAATGACAAGGTGTTTTGTCTGGGAGGTCTCAATGTCCAACAAGATTGATCGTAGGCCCATTCTGCTACATAGGATAGTAAAGAACTCAGCTGGTATTTCTTAAACTCTGGGAAATCCAGACCTCCCCTTTCCTGCAGAATCTGCAATTTATCCAATTTAATAAGAGGCCGCATATGATGCCAGGTGAAAGATCCAAGCTAACTGTAAAGCTTCCATAGTGCTTGCCTTGGCAGCATTATAGGGAGTATTCAATGGGATATAATAAGTGAGGAAGAACATTCATTTTAACCAGAGCCAAGATAGCATTGTAGTTTTAATGTAGTATTAATAAAATATTTGGTTTAGCACAACATTGTGGTGGGGGCGGAACCCTCCAACCACAAGGGATGAACTCAGATTTCTCCAGTTTCCTCATTTCCCCTCCCCCCACCTTGTCTCAGTCCCAACCCTCGAACTCAGCACCACCTTCCTAACCTGCAATCTTCTTCCTGACCTCTCCGCCCCCACCCCCACACCCTCACCTTATCACCCTCACCTTAACCTCCTTCCACCTATCGCATTTCCTTTCGCCCCTCCCCCAAGTCCCTCCTCCCTACCTTTTATCTTAGCCTGCTTGGCACACTTTCCTCATTCCTGAAGAAGGGCTCATGCCCAAAACGTCAATTCTCCTGCTCCTTGGATGCTGCCTGACCTGCTCAGCTTTTCCAGCAACACATTTTCAACTCTGATCTCTAGCATCTGCAGTCCTCAATTTCTCTTAGCACAACATTGATAATGTTCTTTTAATTTTCATGAAAATGTATGGAATTTTTTTCTGAGGCAGAAGTATGTAAACTCAAATATCACATAAGGGACTTTTGAAAATTTAGGAATGCCTACAAACTAATTAACCAGAGCTTATACATGCAATATAACTTGGATTATGCTGTGACATCTCTATGGATGGTGGTAGCCAATGTCAAGTCTGCAATAAGCAGGATATTTGTCTCTCAGATTACTTAACCTGTTACTCTGTGTATTTATCATTATATATGTCCTCTCACTGAATCTATCTGAAGGTTAAACCTTTTGAATCTAATTGAAAGCAAAATGGTGTCACTGCCAAGATGAGAATTTTAAAAATCTTGTTATTCAGTAATTTTTAAAAGTATCCATTTTTTCTCACAGGGCTGAATTTGAATGTTTTCAAATTGAACTTGCTAAAAATTACGGCACAGTAGAATGGAGAGAAGATATCAAAGGGATCCTGATGAAAGCGGGAATACACTATCAACAGCTCACCTTTCTTTTTGTAGACACACAGGTATCTCTCTACAACAGCTGTATTTACTGACCCTGCAACTTTGCACAGTGTACTCCCCACATATACTGTTGTTATTCCCTTCCACCACTGCACTGTCCTGTTTGTTTCTTTTTCCTGCCTTTGCTGTCTGCCTCCCTCATTGTCTGCTATCTGCCATTGCACCCTCCTTTCTTCTACTTCTCAATTCTTCCTTCACCTGTCTCTTATACTCAAATATCTTTCCATTATCTTCATCAGTCATGCTCTTCTTATTGTCCATCTACATTTAAATAAGATTAAAGCCCATGGGACAAGATACTGGCATGGGTAGAGGATTGGCTAACTGGCAGAAGGCAGAGATGCCAGTTGATGACTTTTGGAATTCCAGTAGGGGTCCGTGTTAGGACCACAACTATTCAAGTTATATATTAACAATCTGAACGAAGGACAGGGTATTGTTGCTACGTTTGCAGATGACACAAAGATAGGTGGAAGGACAGGTCTTGTTGAGGGAGTAGGGGTGCAATGGAAGGACTTGAACAGGCTGGGAGAGTGGACAAAGTGTGACAGATAGATTACAATATGGGAAAGTGTGAAGTGATGCACTTTGGTAGGAAGAGTATCGATGTAAATTATTTTCTAAATGGGGAAAGGCTTTGGAAATCTTAACACAAAGGGCTTTGAGAGTTCATAATTCTCTTAAAGTTAACATGCAAGTCCAGTTGGCAGTTGGTAAGGCAAATGCTACGTTAGCATTCATTTGGACTACAGATGTACAATAGAGGCTGTATAAGGCATTTGGAATATAATGATCAGTTTTTTGCCCTGTATCGAAGGAAGGATGTGCTGATATTGGAGGGAGGTTTACAAGAATGGTTCTGGGGGTGAAGGGTTTGTTTGTGAGGAATGGTTGAGGATTCTGATTCTGAACTCAATAGAGTTTAGAGGACAAGGGGGGGATTTGACTGAAACTTACAGAAGACTGAGACACCTAGATAAAGTGCACATGCAGAAGATGTTTCACTAATTAGAAAGACTTGGATCCAAGGGTGCAACCTTAGATTGATGGAATGACTCTGGAACTGGGATGAGAATGAATTTCTTCGGTCAGAGGGTGATTAATCTATGGAACTCATTACTGCAGAGGGCTGTGGAAGGCAATGCAACAAAAACTGACATTCTTGCTCATGTTCATTTCTCAGGTTAAGGCTTGACTGATCAGAGTCAACCTTCCTTGTTTAAAATTTAAACAAAACTCAGCAGGTGACTGTTATCATCAATTAACTGATGCATTCTACAGTGCAGCATCTGTAATAATCAGAGCCCAATCCACATTCTCCTTGTACAGTATAAATGTTGCCTTCCCTTCACTTCGGTATTTTCCTGATTAGTTCAAATTTTTAATAAAATATGTCTTTTTGTCAGCAGTACTCAGGTTTTGCACTACCAGAAGTGTATTTATAATAAACAAAATTGTAGACAGAATTCTCCCAAACAGCAGTTTTCCTTGAATAATTGGCTGTGAAAAACATTTAATTAATCAACATTATTGCCTAGAAAGATGGTTTTATTCTTGTAGGCAAAAGTGAGGACTGCAGATGCTGGAAACCAGAGTTTAGATCAGAGTGGTACTGGAAAAGTATAGCAGGTCAGGCAGCATCTGGGGACTAGGAAAATCGATGTTTCGAGCAAAAGCCCTTCATCAGGAATAGAGGCAGAGAGCCTTGGGGGTGGTGAGATAAGTGGGGGTTGGGGGTGGGGCTGGGGCTGGGGAGAAGATAGCAAAGAATACAATAGGTGAATGGGGATGAGGATGGAAGTGATAGGTCAGAGAGGAGGGTGGGGGAAGGTAGCAAAGAGTACAATGGATGGATGGAGGTGGGGATGAAGGTGAAAGGTCAGAGAGGAGGGTGGAGCAGATTGGTGGGGAGGGAGATTGGCAGGTAGGATAGCTCATGAGGATGGTTTGGAAGTGGGGTAAGTTGGGGGAGGGGAAATGAGGAAACTGGCGAAGTCCACATTGATATCCTGGGGTTGAAGTGTTCCGAGGTGGAAGATGAGGCATTCTTCCTCCAGGCATCGGGTGGTGAGGAGGCCCAGGACCTGCATATCCTCGGAAGAGTGGGAGGGGGAGTTGAAATGTTGGGCCAAGGAACGGTGGGGTTGATTGGTGCGGGTATCCCAGAGATGTTCCCTAAAGCACTCTGCAAGGAGGCGTCCAGTCTCCTAAGTGTAGAGGAGACCGCATCGGGAGCAACAGATACAATAAATAATATTAGTGGATGTGCAGGTGAAACTTTGATGGATGTGGAAGGCACTTTTGAGGCCTTGGATGGAGGTGAGGGGGGAGGCGTGGCCACAGGTTTTGCAATTCCTGCGGTGGCAGGGAAAGGTGCCAGGATGGGAGGGTGGGTTGTTCGGGGGAGTGGACTTGACCAGGTAGTCACAGAGGAAACGGTCTTTGTGGAAAGCGGAAAGGGGTGAGGAGGGAAATATATCCCTGGTGGTGGGGTCCATTTGGAGGGGGCGGAAATGTCACGGATGATGTGGTTTATTCGAAGGTTGGGAGGATGGAAGGTGAAGACCAGGGGGTTCTGTCCTTGTTACGG
This sequence comes from Hemiscyllium ocellatum, assembly GCF_020745735.1. NCBI lineage: Eukaryota > Metazoa > Chordata > Chondrichthyes > Orectolobiformes > Hemiscylliidae > Hemiscyllium > Hemiscyllium ocellatum. Next base: position 67,166,618 of record NC_083414.1, read on the forward strand.
TTGGAGGGGTGGGGTTTGAGGGTGGAGGTGCGGGATGTGTATGAGATGCATTTGAGGGCATCTTCAACCACTTGGGAAGGGAAATTGTGATCTTGAAAGAAGGAGGCCATCTGGTGTGTTCTGTGGTGGAACTGATCTTCCTGGGAGCAGATACAGTGGAGGCGGAGGAATTGGGAATACAGGATGGCATCTTTGCAGGAGGTAGGGTGGGAAGAGGTGTAATCCAGGTAACTGTTGGAGTCGGTGTGTTTGTAAAAAATATCAGTGTCATGTTGGTCGTCATTAATGGAAATGGAGAGGTCCAGGAAGGAGAGGGAGGTCTTAGAGATGGTGCAGGTGAATTTTAGGTCAGGGTGGAATATGTTGGTGAAGCTGATGAACTGCTCAACCTCTTCGCGGGAGTGCCGATGCAGTCATCAATGTAGCAGAGAAAGAGGTGGGGGGTGGTGTCAGTGGAAGGGTACTATTGTGGATGTCAGGAGAAGAAGAAGTGGAGGGCTTGGAGGCCCTGGTCATGGCGGATGGAGGTGTAGAGGGATTGGGTGACCATGGTGAAGATGAGGTGTTGGGGGCCAGGGAAACAGAAGTCTTGGATGAGGTCGAGGGTGTGGGTGGTGTCTCGAACGTATGTGGGGAGTTCATGGACTAGAGGGGATGGGACAATATCTAGATAGGTAGAGATGAGTTCGGTGGGGCAAGAGCATGCTGAGACAATGGATCGGCCGGGCTGGTCAGGCTTATGGATCTTGGGAAGGAGGTAGAATCGGGTGGTGCGGGGTTCCCGGACTACGAGGTTGGAAGTTGTGGGTGGGAGATCTCCTGAGGTGATGTTCTGTATGGTCTGGGAGATGATGGTTTCGTGATTGGGGGGGGGGTCATGGTCAAGGGGGCGGTAGGAGGAGGTGTCTTCGAGTTGGCATCTGGCTTCAGCGGTGTAGAGGTCAGTGTGCCAGACTACCCCTGCACCTCCTTTATTTTTGTGTGTGTATTTCAACTCAACAATGGCACAAGTTACAAGCAGAAGTTGCAAACAGTCATTTTGAGGCTCGTATTTGTAAAGACTAAATTACCTTTGTACAGATTCTTACCTTCTGGTTCCACATTTATCCAAAATGTTAACATATTTTTGACAGCTTTATCTTAGAGATATATGTAGAGCTTTTGTTGAATTCCTCCAAAGAGAATCATTGATAAAATAGAAAGGATAAGTACAGAATTTTAGAATTTTAAGAATTCATACAATTAGTTTAGCAACTCATTTCCACCCTTGATTAATAATTCAAGACAGGTGGATTTAATAGTCAGAACTGTTAACATTATTTTAAAACAACTTTTGAAAGGCAACTTAAAGTCAACTTTTGTCATTGTTTTCTCAGATCAAAGATGAATCATTTTTAGAGGATGTAAACAACATTTTGAATTCAGGAGATGTTCCAAATTTATACAGCTTTGATGAGCAAGAGGAAATCTTCAATGCAATGAAACCAGTAGTCCAGGATCTAGGACAGCAGCCAACCAAGGCCAATATGATGGCTGCATACACAAAACGTGTACGCAATAATATTCATACGGTGCTGTGCATGAGGTAAGTTTTCCTGCTGATACCTCCCAAAACAGATTGTTCCCATCATTAAGTTTCAAAAATGCCTGCACTGAGTGACAATCAAGGCCATTCCTCCTGATTAAAGAAGTTAGCGGACAGGCAGATAGTTCTGAGGAGGTAAGGAGGCTACAGAAAGATTTAGGTAAAAACAATGACTGCAGATGCTGGAAACCAGATTCTGGATTAGTGGTGCTGGAAGAGCACAGCAGTTCAGGCATCATCCGAAGAACAGTAAAATCTGCTCCTCGGATGCTGCCTGAACTGCTGTCCTCTTCCAGCACCACTAATCCAGAATACAGAAAGATTTAGACAGTTTAGAAGAATGGTCCAAGAAATGGCTGATAAAATTCAATGTGAGCAAATGTGAGGTCATGCACTTTCGAAAAAAGGATTCAGGAATGGACTATTTTATATAACAGTGAGAAAATTCATAAAGCCAAAGTACAAAGGGATCTCGGAGTGCTAGTACAGGATTCTGTAAAGGTTGAGTGCATGGCTAAGAAAGCAAATGTAACGTTGCCATTTATCTCAAGAGTGTTGGAATGTAAAAGCAGTGATGTGGTACTGAGACTTTATAAAGCTCTGGTTAGGCCCCATTTAGAATACTGTATCCAGTTTTGGGCCCCACTCCTCAGGAAGGAAGTACTGGTACTGGAGCATGTCCAGCGGAGATTCACACGGATGATCTCTAGAATGGTAGGCCTAACTTACGATAAATGGCTGAGGATCCTGGGATTGTATTCATTTGGAGTTCAGAAGGTTGAGGGGAGATCTAATAGAAACTTTTAAGATAATGCATGACTTAGAAAGGGTGGACGCTGGGAAATTGTTTCCGTCAGGCGGGAATACTAAGACTCATGGGCATTGTCTGAGAATTAGAGGAGGTCAACTTAGAATGGAAATGAGGACACATTTTTCAGCCAGAGAGTGGTGGACCTGTGGAATTCATTGCCATGGAGTGCAGTGGAGGACGGGACGTTAACTGTCTTCAAGGCAGAGATTGATAAATTCTTGATCTTGTAAGGAATTAGGGGATACGGGGAGAGTGTGGGTAAGTGGCATTGAAATGCCCATCAGCCATGATTGAATGGCGGAGTGGACTCGATGGGTCAAATGGCCTTACTTCCACTCCTATTTCTTATGGTCTTAACTCTTCATATTCTTCTTCCCGTTGTTGTGTCAAGCTCTATACATACGCTTTCCCAGCAGATAGCAAATTGTTTCTTCAAAGGGAATGTTGATAGATTTTGATCAGTACAGGGGAACCTTTGATTATCTGAATTTTGGATTATCTGGCAAGATCACAAGGTCCCGATGCTTGGCTAAACTATGTTATCTGGCGTTCAATTATCTGGAATTCGATTAACTGAATGAAATACCCCTGCCCGTCCATGTCCTTCAGATAATCAAGGTTCCTCTGTAGATTGTTTTTATCCTGCTCTGCAGTGAAGAAGTTGCTATCTCAGCTGAAAGATAGTGTCGGGGGGTGAAAGTGACATGACATCTACTGATGTAATTTGTTCAAAGGGATACTCCTCACTTATGAGCTCAGTAAGCAATTTTGAGTATCTAATATCGTGCAGAAAAAGGACAAAAAAGTCAAGCTTTTCACTTCAGTGATGTAACTAAGTCCAAAATTAATATTGTGAGAATGTTCTGATTGTAAACCAGTAAAACCAGCCTTTTCATCAAGCTCTCAGCTAATCAAGGACCACATTTTATGAATGTTTGAATCCTTATCAAAAGAAACGTGAGAGGCAAGTCTAAAAACAGACAATAAAATTAATATTTTAAACTATATGTCGAATAAAATTGAGGAAACAACAAAATACAAACAATAATAATTTATAAAATGAAAATGTAAAATTAGAAAACTGAAGTTAAGGAGGGCAAATAGGATGGTGATGAAGGAAAAAAGACAACAAAAATAAAGGCAACATCAGCATTAAAAGACCATCTGAAAAAATACAGAATAAACAGCAATTAGCTATTATTTTACTTGAGGGAAATCAAACTGAGCAGATGTTTGAAGAGGGTATTTGAGAGAAGTCAATCAAACCATATTTAAAGTGATTGTATTGAAAATAGTGTGAAATATGATAAGGGTAAAGATTCTGGAATGAATTTATAAAATACAGGATGCTGCTTCAATTAAAACTGCCTTCAATTAAATCAAACAAATACATTGTGTTCATTCAGCAACATTACCAGCATAAGTTCAAGGCCAAAATATTGAAAATGTTCAAACAAAACTTTTTAACATTCAGTTTAACAAAGAAGTAATAATATTACAGCAATGAAATTACCTCTGACATTCAAATAGAATAATTACTGAAGAAATTTTAAGGTGGTAGGGCATGAACTGAATTTTTAGAAAATAAAACTGGTTGGCCTAAGGTTAAGAAAGCAATCCTTGCAGCTGTCTACTTTAATTCCATTGGGCCCCAAAATTTGTCAGAATATCCCAACCATGTTGATTGGTACTGGCCAGAACTGAGGACACCGAGCTCCAGATTACCTTGCACACAGTGTCAGGGCCAATGTCTATTCTCTAACAATCAGCAATGCCCAGAGTTGTTTGCACTATGGAATAGTTGCATACAGTAAGATCATAGTAATCCAAGGCTTAGACATATGCTGCAGAAATACGAATTCAAATTCTATGGCTGCTAAGGATTTGAACCCAATACAATTGATTAACTAGTTATAAAAAGCTAGGATCAGTTTGATGACCATGAATCCAGATTGTAGTAAAATCCTGCCTAGTTCAATAAAGTCCTTTTAAGGAAGGACATCCTATTTCCACATCAAATCCAATAAAGCAAGCAGCAAGGTGTTATAAGAGTTTGGAGGGAATGCTCTTGAGAGTGCTCTACATCGATATTGAATTCCACAAAGTTCTATTATATCAGGCCAAGTGAAGGAACTTCCTGCTGATTATCACCAACTGTCTCCCTGAACTGATGATTCAGTCTTCTTTGAGGTTGGATACCACATGAAAGAAGCACTGAGGATAGCAAAGGCACATAATTAACTGTATGGAGAACTTCAATACCCATTGCCAAGAGTTGCTTGGTAGTACATTTACTAGCCACCTGGCCAAGTCCTGAAGAACATATCTGCCAAAGTGAGTCCTCACCAGTCTACCTGTCACAGATGTATTTGTCCATGACAATTGTAGTAAAGTGACCACCCGAAAGTCTTTATGAAAATGAAAAATCCCATTTTCACACTGAAGTCTCAATCAATTACTAAAACATTAACACATGTGGAATTTAGTCAGGCCATTTTTGGAATATTGCATGCAATTTTGGTCTCCTTCCTAGTGGAAGGATGTTGTGAAACTTGAAAGGGTTCGGAAAATATTTACAAGGATATTGCCAGGTTTGGAGGTTTTGAGCTATAGGGAGAAGCTGCATAGGCTGGGACTGTTTTCCCTGGAGCGTCAGAGGCTGAGGAATGACCCCATAGAAGTTTATAAAATCATGATGGGCATGGATAGGATAAGTAGACAAGGTGGGGTGTGGACTCCAGCGCTAGAAAGCATAGGTTTATGGCGAGAGAGGAAAGATATAAAAGAGACCTAAGGGGCAACCTTTTCACAGAGAATGGTGTGTGTATGGAATGAGCTGCCAGAGGAAGTGGTGGAAGCTGGTGCAATTACGTATTTAAAAGGCATGTGGATGGGTATATGAATAAGAAGGGTTTAGAGGGATATGGGCCAAGTGCTGGCAAATGGGACTAGATTATGTTAGGTTATCTGGTCAACATGGAAGAGTTTGACAGAAGGATCTGTTTCCATGCTGTACATCTCTATGACTCTATGTTTGTTAAACAGCAGAAGCAGCTTGTTATAGACCGAGCTAAGTGATCCCAAAAAAAAAATCAGATCATAACTCTGCAGTCCGGCAACATCTAGTTATGAGTGTGGTTGACAATTGAACAACTAAATGAAGGAAGAAACTCCATGAATATTCTCCTTATTAATGGCAGAACCCAGCAAGTTAGTGCAAAAGGCAAAATTAAAGCACTTGCAATCATCTTCAGACAGACGTGTTGATTAGATGATTCATTTTTACCTCTTCTTGAGGTCCCTGACATGACAGATCAAGGCTGCAAAGGAACTAGCCACACCCAAAGTCAAACTGTTTCAGTATAAGGACAACACTTGCATCAAATTGACAAAGTTCAAAATTGTTCACAAAATGCAGGGCAAATCCAAACCAAACAATTACTATGCCAATCAATATCACCAATATTCTGCTCACTTATGCTCAATTAAAGTTTTGCTGAGATGAATCATAGCCTTGGTCGAAACATGAACCAAAGATCTCAATTCCAAAAGTGAGATGAGAGTAACTGCCCAAGGCACCATAGAACCAGAAAAACAGCACAGACAGAGACAACCTAGCACACCTATCTGGAATGGCTGAATAAACTAATTGTGCTACCACCTGCAGTCTTGCAGGATACAGCTTTTCAGGTGCAAATCCATGTCTTTTTTTAAATGAGTTGAAGGTTTCTCTCTCATTATTTTGTTCTTTTTATTCTTTCATGGGGTGTGAGATGAGCTGTCTTTGAGAAGGTGGCAGTGAACTACATCTTGAACCATTGCAATCCCTTTGGTATAGGTGCACCTAAGAATGTTTCGCTGTCAAGCAGTATTAAGTTGTGGTTGAGTTTTACCTCTGTAAGTATTGACGTTAAGCTAAGTTAGAAAACAAGAAGGTTTTCAAAGTTGCCTATCAAATCTACAATTTGGTTAAATCACACTCCATAATTGTTAATTAACTAAACATTGCATGACTAAAGGTTACTTGTGATATTTTCGTGAGTAATTCTCATCAGAACCTGCTATGTTTTCGTGCCCACAGTCCAATTGGAGAAGTATTCAGGGCTCGTCTGCGCCAGTTCCCATCTCTTGTGAATTGTTGTACCATTGATTGGTTTAATGAATGGCCAACTGAAGCACTTATGTCTGTTGCTAATACTTACCTAGGGGAGCTGCCAGAGCTAGAATCCAGGCCAGATGTCATGACTGCATTGGTGAGACTTCAATTGCTTGGATTTTAAAAATAATACTTTACAATTTCTTGTTAAAATCTTCATGAAAAACTGAGCTTTCTTCATTTCTTCCCTGAAGGTTAAGATGTGTGTCTCTATTCACCAAACAGTTGCAAAGAAATCCTTGCAATATCGGGCTGAGCTTTCCAGATACAACTACATTACACCCAAGAGCTATCTGGACTTGCTTAGCCTCTTCTCTGTGCTGATCGGTATAAAGATACAAATGCTAAGAACGGACAGAAACAGGATGAAAGGTGGTCTGGACAAGGTGGTACCCTGAATGAGTTACATTCTGTTATGTTATATATGTTATATTAAAATTCTGATCACTCTGCTGGTTGGTCTTGGTACTTTTAGACTTCCAAGTTTCGAGGCTTGTTTCATCATTTCTCCTAAGTTAGCTCTTCACAGCAGGTTGGTAGTAAGCATGCTTACTTACAGGATGTCAAATAGCAGGGTACCCAAAAATGCATAAGACCAAACGTCTTCTGGACCCTTATGGAAGATCCTTGATCAAAGAACTGCAAGTGATGCTTTTAATTTAGGATGTTGCACTCCAGCATGAAGATGTATAAGACCAGGTACAACAAAAACCCTGATGAACCTTTCTGAGTTCCCTGTCAAATGACACAGCTGGTGTGAGCCTTGAGCTTTAAGTCAGGTAAATTATTGTGTAAGACAAATTCTGGTCACAAACAATGCAAGACCATAAGACATAGGAGAAGAAGTAGGCCATTCATCCCATCGAATCTGCTCCGTCATTCAATGAGATCATGGGTGATCTGATAATCCTCAACTTCATTTTCCTGCCATTTCCCCAATCAGTCTATTTCAACCTTGAATAGCACCTCTGTGCCATCTTTCTGTATTTCATGCACAAGTACATCAAGCTCCTTTCCATGCACCTTTCTGCAGATTTTCTCCACTTAAATGTTCTGTTCTTTTGTTCTCCCTTCCAAAATGAGCTACTTTACATTTTCCCACACTATACTCGACTTGTCAATGTTTTGTCCACACATTTAACCAATCAATATCTCTTTGTAAACTGTTTGCATCCCTCTCACGAACTACCTTATTTTAGTGTGTCACAAAGCTGGTCCTTTTTTCTAAAAGCTGTTCCTTTTCTCAAGGATACTGTGTCCTTGTTTTTTTTCAGAGAGGCTGTAAACAGCCCCGGCTCCGATTAGACTGATTTGGTACAGAGAGTAAAGAGTATTGAGAGGCCTTTTTGTTTATACATAAACAGATGAGACATTAGGCCAAAGCTTTTATGTTTTTAGAAGTAACCTGTAATAGTCAAGGGGATGTGGCCAGCTCTCTACCTGAGCAGTTTAGTTCAGAACTGAGTTGGGAGTTCAGCTGTGGGCTGGTGTGGAAACAGCCTGCTAGACTCTCTCTCCTTCTGCCCTTCTAACTTTGACAAGTAAGCTTTTGTTTCATTTTACAGTGTTTAAGGGATTTACTTATTGGGATGTGTGTGTGTGTGTGTGTGTGTGTTCGAAACTGCATTATTAAGTCTAGTTTGGATAGAATGAGTTCTGTAGGGGTTCTTTATTCTGTTCTTTGTGTTTCGTTGTGTAATTTTGTGAATAAATTTTTGTCTGTTTTAAAATCTGGTAGACAACCTAGCTAACTCACTGTGGGTAATTTTCACTGTACACTTACTGAAAGAAACTGCAAAATTATAGTCTGGGCTACCTGCTTAAGAATGTTTTGAGTGGTGTGTCCTAGTCCATAACAAGTGTCATCTGAAAACTTGGCAACAGTACATTCATTTCTTTCTTCCTAGTCGTTAATATATATTGTAGACATTTTCAGTCTCAGCACTGATCCCTGTGGAACCCCTCTGGTCTGAGGTTGCCAACATAAAAAAGATCTCCTTATCCCCAGTGGCTGTTTCCTATCTATGAACCAATTCTCTATGCATGCCGACCTATTACCTCTAACATTGTGGGCTCTTAACTTATGATTTAACATTTTTTGAAGTCCTTGATGAATATCTTCTGAAAGTCCAAATAAAACATATCTACTGGTTCCATTCTATCCACTCTAATTATGATTTCCTCAAAAAAACTCTAACAAGTTACTCAGACATGATTTCCCTTTCATAAAGCCATGCTGACTCTGCTTGATTAGCTTATGATTTTCAAACTTTTCTGCTGTTGCTTCCTTCATAATTGATTCCAATGCTTTTGCATTAATAGATGTTAGGCTAGTACATCAATGGTTACCTACCTTTTGCTTCTCTCTCTATTTGAATAAGGTGTCACATCAGCAGTTTTATAATTCCTGGTACCTCTCCAATGATTTTTAGAAAACTATAACCAATACATCCAATATCTCAGTAGCTACCTCTTTTAGGATCCTAGGGTGCAAGTCATTAGGGCCAGGAGCTCATCTGCCTTTAGCTTCATTAGTTTGTCCAATATACTGTACTACTGCACCAGTGATGGTGATGGTACTTAATACTTCCCCTGCATTATTTCATAGTAATGGTAAGTTCAAAGTATTTTTCACTGTGAAGACTAATGTGAAATACCTGTTTAACTCCTCTGCCATTTCTTTGTTCCCCAAAACTGTCTCCCCACCTTCATTTTCTAAGTGGCCTATGTCCATTTTGACCTCTCCTCTCCATTTTACATATTTAAAGAAGCTCTTTTCAGTTTTTTATATTCCTCACTGGTTTGTCCGATAGTTTATTTTCCTTGTGGTCATCAGGTTTTTATCCTTTGCTGGATCCTGAATTTATCCTGGGCTCTATGGCTATCACTAACTTTTGCATCCTGGTATGAGTTTTCTTTCAACTTAAGACTTTCCTTCGCTTCCTTGAATAACCAAAATTGGTTTATCCCTCTTTTAGAATCTTTCCTCCTTATTTTTGCTGTGAGCCGTGAATTCCTTAAATGTCTATCATTGTTTGCTTACTTTCATTCCTGCTAATCTATCTGCCCACTTCACTTCAACTAACTCTATTCTTGTTTTATTGTAATTCCCTTTATTTAAGTTGAACACAGTTGTTTCCAACCCAAGTTTCTCACTCTTGAATTAAATATTAAATTCTATCATGATCAGGTATACCCTGGAATTCTATGGGAACCTAGGGAAGTGATTGCTGGGCCTCTTGCTGATATATTTGTATCATCAATAGTCACAGGTGAGGAGCCGGAAGACTGGAGGTTTGCTAATGTGGTGCCACTATTTAAGAAAGGTGGTAAGGACAAGCCAGGGAACTGTAGACTGGTAATCCTGATGTCGGTGGTGGGCAGGTTGTTGGAAGGAATCCTGAGGGACAGGATGTACATGTATTTGGAAAGGCAAGACTTTTAGGGATAGTCAGCATGGCTTTGTGCATAGGAAATCATGTTTCACAAAGTTTTTTGAAGAAGTAACAAAGAGGATTGATGAGGGCAGAGCAGTAGATGTGACCTATATAGACTTAAGTAAGGCGTTCAACTAGGTTCCCCATGGGAGACTGGTTAGCAAGGTTAGATCTCATGGGATGCAGGGAGAACCAGCCATTTGGATACAGAACTGGCTCAAAGGTAGAAGACAAAGGATGGTGGTGGAGGGCTGTTTTCAGACTGGAGGCCTGTGAACATTGGAGTGCCACAAGGATTGGTGCTGGGTTCACTACTTTTCATTTTATAAAAATGATTTGGATATGAGCATGAGGTATTGTTAGTAAGTTTGCAGATGACATCAAAATTGGAGGTATAGTAGAGAGTGAAGAATTTTATCTCGAATTATAAAGGGAGCTCTGATCAGATGGGCCAATGGCCTGAGGAGTGGCAGATGGAGTTTAATTTAGATAAATGTGAGGTGCTGCAATGTGAGGACTTAAGGTAAGGTTCTAGGGGGTGTTGCTGAACAAAGAGACCTTGGAGTGCAGGTTCATAGCTCATTGAATGTGGAGTTGCAGGTAGACAGAATGTGAAGAATGCTTTTGGTAGCTTTCTTTTATTAGTCAGAATATTGAGTACAGGAGTTGGGAAGTCATGTTGTGGCTGTATAGGACATTGATTAGACCACTTTTGGAATATTTCATGCAATTCTGGTCTCCTTTCAATAGGAAGGATGTTGTGAAACTTGAAAGGGTTCAGAAAAGATTTATATGAATGTTGCCAGGGTTGGAAGATTTGAGCTTTATGGGGAGAGGTTGAATGGGCTAGCACTGCTTTGCTGGAGCGTCGGAGACTGAGGGATGATCTCATCGAGGTTTATAAAATCATGAGATGCATGGATAGGGTAAATAGACAAGGTTTTTTCCCTGGGGTGGGAAACTCCAGAACTAGAGGGCATAGGTTTAAGGTGAGAGGGGAACGATATAAAAGAGACTTAAGGGGCATCTTTTTCACACAGAGGGTGATGCATGTGTGGAATGGGCTGCCAGAGGAAGTGGTGGAGGCTGGTATAACTGCAACATTTAAAAGGCATTTGGATGGGTATACGAATAGGAAGGGTTTCGAGGGATATGGGCCGGGTGCCGGCAGGTGGGACTAGATTGGGTTGGGATATCTGGTTGGCATGGACGAGTTGTACCGAAGGATCTGTTTCTGTGCTATTCATCTCTATGACTCTATGTTGTGGTTACTACTTCCTAGGGGATCCTTTACTGAGGTAAATTATTAAAGCTGCCTCATTACCCGTTAGCAGATCCAAAGTAGCCTGAATCCTAGTTAACTCCATGACATGTTGCTGTAAGAAACTATCCCCATTGCACTCTATGAATTAACACAAACAAAAACAGAATTTACTGGGGAAACTCAGCAGTTTAAGTAGTATCTAGGGACAGAAAGCAGCGCCTCTTCTTTAGAACTGAACCCGAAATGTTAACTCTCCTTTTTCTCAACAGATGCTTTCAGAACTGCTCAATTTTCCCAGCAATTTCTGTTTTTGTTTCTGATTTCTAGCATCTGCAGTTCTTTTTTTTTGCATAATGTTTCTCCATGAATTAGTTGTCATTGTTACTCTTTCTAATTGAATTAATCCAATCTATATGAATACTTAAGTCACCCATAATTATTGTTCTGTTGTTTTTGTGCGCTCCTATAGTTTGTTGATTTATAGCCTATGCTACAGAGTGGCTACTGTTTGGAGGTCTGTACAATATTACCATCAATGTCTTCTTATTTCTGTCCAAATGCTCTCTACATCAACCAAGCCTAGGTCATCTCCCACAATTTTTCCACCGCTCCTATATCTCTGAAAGGCCAAATATCCCTGCATGTTAAGTTCATATTTTTGATCGCTGTGTAATCATTTTCCGTAACTTGAACCATCAGTTTGTCCAACTTATTCCAAATGCTTCAAGTATCAAGATATTTGTTCTATTATTGTGTTTCCCTATACATTTATGGTTCCTTAGTACAATGTTACATTCTGTTCCTTCTTTCAATTTTCTATAACAACCAACCCCATCACTAACCTGCAATCTTACCTTCTTTCATTAGATTTAATAATTTTTCTGTGCAACTGAACACTCACACCCCTGAAAATACTTAGCTTAAAAGCTCTACCATCAGTGAGAACTCTGCATGATTCAGGTGGAACCTATCCCATTGGAACAGCTTCCTCCTTCCTTAGTACTAGTGCCAATGTACCATGAATTCAAAACAAAAGTAAAAATTGCTGGAAAAGCTCAACAGGTCTAGAAGGATCTGCGGAGAGAAATCAGAGTTAACGTTTCAGGTCAAGTGACCCGAAATGTTAACTCTGATTCCTCTCCGCAGATGTTTCTAGACCTGTTGAACTTTTGCAGTAATTTCTGATTTACAGAATCCACAGTTCTTTCGGCCCCATGAACTTGAACCCATTTCTCCCACACCAATTTTTGAGCCATGTGTTTTACGTCTTTAATATTGTAGATTCTCTGCCAATTAGTTCATGGCTCATGTAGTAATCTGGAACTCTTTACCTTTTGGTTCTGCTTTGTAATTTAGCTCCTAGATGCTCATACTCCCACAATGGGACTCAACAGCTCCTATATCATGCAACATATCACCTTAACCTGCATCTCATATGTTTCTCGTATAAACCTTCAATCTGAAAGCAACCTATAATAGATAGTCAAGTTAGCCACTATTACCAGCCAATGAATGTACGGTTTCCTGTGACATCACTCTTTGTTTTGTGCCAGACCCCTGATCCTTATAAAGACTTTACAAACTATCTACCAAAATGCACCTCTTACCTTCTGCTTCTAAAGTCCCCGAACTATATGCTAACTTAGCTATGTCTCACACCAAATGTGATCTCTCCATCCTGACGGTGCAAAGCTTGCTGATCCTTGTAACTATGTGTCTCTAATGGTTATAAGGTTATACACATTAACCTTTTGGTGCTCTTAGTTAATTTATTCTGTCAAATGCTTTATGTGTCCAAGTAAAAACTCATTAACTCTATGTTTTTAACCAATTCCACTTTTGATCCTATTTACTGCTGTTTTTTTATATTTGTACGCTCTGCCATTGCTTTCTCACTCCGTGTTCATTATCCATATAGCTTCCCAGCATTAATTCCATAAGCTGTTGTTTATAAGACTATATTTCCTTCTCCCAAACTCTCCTCTCCTCTCTAATTAGTTTAAAGCTGTTTAATTCACAAGGAGCCTGACACACCAGAACAACTCCCTTCTGCTGCAGTACTGGTGCCAGTGCCCCGTGAACTTAAGCCCATCCCAATTTGGTTGTACTGAACTCAAATATTGCTGAAAAAAATCGCATTGATCAAAGCATTTATCTTGCACTCATAAAATATTTCACAAATGTAAATTCATGGGGGAACGAACATTTATACTGCATGAGAGGAGAATGCTAATTACTTGCCAAGTGGATTCTGATTGGTGGAGACATTGCCATGCAGTCAGTGTAATTGGTGGTTTACTCATTGAATTTGTGTTCTTGCAAAATGGCCTGATGAGTACAAGATGAAAAATATCAACAAAGTGTATATATTTTTAGAATACTCGAAATTTGTGGCTACTTCATTGTTAAGTAAAATTGCTCATTTCAACACTAAAGCATTCAACATAGTGACAGCTCATGCTGACACATTTCTAGATCTAAATGTCATTCAGTGAAAGGTTTACTGAATCTTTCCTTTTTTTGTGTTGTAGCTTCTGCGCACTGCAGAGGATGTGGCTAAAATGCAGGAAGAGTTGGAATCCATGAGACCCCTTCTAGAAGAGGCAGCCCAAGATACTATAACAACAATGGAAAAAATAAAGGTGCAGTGCATTTAATATGTTGGTGGATATGCTCTAAAGTTGGATCAGAAATTTACTGTATTGCAGAAAAATATCCTTTGCTGACAAGGGTTGTATTTCCAAAAAGGTTAATATAAATGAATACAAAAGTGACAGGCAGCTAAAGGCCTGTTGTTCTATTGATCCTGAGTATTATGTCTGAAGGATTATGATGAAACATTTTCGTGTAGCCATATAATAATCCCTGGGATAAGGAAGAAGCACTAGGGCCAATAAAGAAAGCATACCTGGAAAATTGCTCTCAACCTCCACAGGTAATCACCACCAGCTGAGGAAACGATAGACACCAATTGCTCTTTACAAAGTCATTTTCAACTGATGTGATATTTATTTAAACACTAATTGATTCATAAACTTGATTGCATAAAATCTTTTTGGGAATTCTGCATTTCCAGAATTTTTCCTAACATTTGTAGTTTTGTTTTATTTTTCATCTGACTGGTAGTATTATAGTTCCTATTGCCAATTTTGCTCATAGCCTAACAGTACTGCCTTTGCCGTCAGCTTAATAATGCACAATGTATTGACAAGACCATTGATTGCCAATGGGTAGTTTCTGACCAATTCCACACCCTTAGCAGGCAGCCCTCTGTTTGAATAACAGTCAGCCCAAAACTCTGTTTGGACAGTGCAGTAAACCAGTATAGAAGAGTTAAAAATCACACAACACCAGGTTATGGTCCAACAGGTTTAATTGGAAGCACATGAGCTTTCAGAGCGCCGCTACTTCGTCAGGTGGTTGTGAAGGAGTGGCGCTCCAAAAGCTAGTGTGCTTCCAATTAAACCTGTTGGACAATAACCTGGTGTTGTGTGACTTTTAACTTTGTACACCCCAGTCCAACACCAGCGTCTCAACATCAAGTATAGAAGAGTTAAGTGAATAGTTTGGTTACTGTTTGATGGAGTGTAAGTACTGTGCCTACAATCAGCAGAGTGAATTGCATATATGCAGCCTGCAATGAAATTAATGTAGTTAACAGTTAAATAATTTAATATTGGGAATAAGAACATAAAAGACACAGTTTGTCCCACAGTGGAACCAAAACTGGAAGTTTCCATTTTCACCATACCTACTTCATTTTGATTTTAGGAGAACTTTAATCCTGTGGCCACGGCTCCTACCACCATCCCGGGAGAGTTTGGGGAATAATCGAAAACTATGTTGCCTTTTTCTTCTCCAACAACATATCTTATGATCCATCATTCTTGTCCTCAATGATTTACATTTGATCCTGGTTCTCCAAAAATTAAAATTTAAATCTCATCCTTAAGTTTATATCCTCTCATATCTTACCCGTCCTATATCTGTAACTTTTCCAAGAACCCTCAGGAATCTCTTTGTTCTTTCAAATTATGTCTGTTGTGCAATCTGCCTAATTTTTATCCCAATTGACATTCAATCATACCTTCCTCTTGTTCTGTGAGAGATTAATGTAAGTCCACCTCTTTTCCAGCTTTTAGTTACCCCCCCATTTGTATTTCTTTGGATTGGTAATGACTTTCATCTGATAAAAGATGTATGTTATATAAAGTCAGTATAGTCTCACTCTCTCATTAGATAGACATAACTGATCATGGTTCTAACCACCAAATCTCAGACAAGAGCCAAGGTTGAGGAGGTAGGACATCCATGGTGGTGTCAGCAAGTACAGGAATTAAATCTGCGCAGTTGATAGCATGCTGCATTACGAACCAGCCATTCAGCCAACTGAGCTAACCAACTCCTAATATGTATATAAACAAAGTATAAACCTAT
Source organism: Hemiscyllium ocellatum (assembly GCF_020745735.1). Taxonomy (NCBI): domain Eukaryota; kingdom Metazoa; phylum Chordata; class Chondrichthyes; order Orectolobiformes; family Hemiscylliidae; genus Hemiscyllium; species Hemiscyllium ocellatum. The sequence goes on from NC_083414.1 coordinate 67,182,308, forward strand.
CCACTTAGGGAAATATTGACCTGGATTTTCTGATGATCAGATAGTGGTTTCTATAGTGTTGGTGGGAAATGCACATTGGGCACTGTGGAATCACAGACATAACAGACTTCAAGGGAATTGCCCAGGGAAATCAAAGATTTTCTTGTACAATCCCTCTGCACCTGCAACACTCCACAAGTATCTATTTCAATAGCGCACTTGGAGTATTCATTGCGATTTAGTAGCTATTTACCCAGGGAAAGTTAGGCAATTAAAGATGTAATCTGACTCTTGGATAACTGTTAAACTGACACTGCCAGTTACTACACACTACCACTCAGCTACACCTCCCCAACTCCTTACACCCCACATTCCCTCAGGACCTGATACTGTTTCTCTATAAATTCCATAATAGTGATCAAAGCCAAATAATCAAATGGATATGCCTTAAGGATATTTGTAATGGAAGAGAGAAAGGTCAATAGGTTTAACAATGGAGTTGTTTACACTTCGGCAGATGAGCCTGTGGCTACCGTTGTTGACAGGTTAAAACCTGGATGTGAAGAGTCAGAATAGGAGAATACATTTCTTGGACGGTTGCAGAGGTTAAGAGGAGCAAGGCTATGGAGAGATTTCAATACAAAAGTGAGGACTTTAAACTCTTGACCTGAGTAGACTAGGGACAATGGAGGTGAGCAAGTAAAGGGGTTATAGATGAACAGAATTTACTGCATGTCAGGATACCAGCAGCAGAGTTTTGTATGAAATTAAGTTTAAAGAGCATGAAAGTTTTGATGTTGGCATGGAAAACATTGAAAGGGTCGACTCTGAAGGTAATGAGCTGAGGCAGAGATGGAGATGTTATGATGCTCAGCCCTTTTCAAGGATCAAGCGTCATTAATCTACAGCCAATATATTCCCTGCCCCAAATGGCTGCTCTAGTGCTTCTCTCCAAATTTGAACTCTCACATTGTCAGGCAGAGAGGTGGCCACTTTAACTAGCAACATGGTAACCTAAGGATTTCTGCGATCATGGAATTGGAGGAAAAATAAAGGAGCAGCATTTGGCCCCTCCGAATAAGCTTTTACCTTAACTCAAATGACCTCTGCTTACTGCACACCAAATTTTACATTTACCAATCTGTATCCTGGTAGACATTTCACTTACTAGACACTTAAAATGGCTTTGGAGATCACTGGATTCTTACTTAAATGTATTCATGCCTGGCTAAAAAGATGCCAGGCACCTTAAGACTAATGGAAAGATGGCAACGGGTGTATTATAAACTTTTCATTCTTTCATAGAATGTAGGCATTGCTGTCAAGGTGGAGCAAGTGTAGCCTGGTGACTCGATGGTTAGCACTGCTGCCTCTCAGTGCCATGGACCTGGGTTCACTTCTAGCCTTGGGTGATAGTTTGTATGGAGTTTGCATAATCTCTCTGCGTCTGTGCGAGTTTCAATCGGATCCTTCAGTTTTTTCCCAAATTTCAAAGATGTGCAGATTAGGTGGACCGGCCATCCTAGGTTGTCCGTGTTGTCCAGTGATATGCAGGCTATGTAGATTAGCCATGGTAAGTTTGGGGTTACGAGGATAGAAACATAAAAAATAAGGACAGGAGTAGACCATTTGGCCCTTAAAGCCCGCATCACTATTCAATATGATCATGGCTGATCATGAAATCTCAGTATTGCAGCAGCAAGTGCCGATCCAGCTTCCTGTTGAATTTGTCTAATGAACTGGCCCCAGCAGCTCCCTGCTGGAGAGAATTCCACAGGTTCACGAGTCTCTAAGTGAAGAAATCCTTCCTCATCTCACTGCTGAATGGCTTACCACTTATTCTTAGACTGTGGGCTACGTATAGATGGGATACTCTTCAGAAGACTGGTGCAGACTTGATGGGCTAGATGGCCTCTTTCTGCATTGGAAAGATTCTATGATTCTTTCCTAATTGACTTTGAGAAAGGGTGCTGAACCATCTTCTTGAATCACTGCAGTCTATGTATTGTAGTTATCCTCACAATACTGTTAGGAAGTTCTATGAATTTAATCCAGCAATAGTGGTCCTGAGTTGCTTAGCATGTAACAAAGAGAATGGAATGTCCAATGAGAGTCATAGATTCACTGCGAAAGAATTCCAGACTCTTAAAGGTACCAAGCCCAACTAAACTCCTCAATATCCTCATTTGAATGATAATCAATAAAAATGCCACACTGAATCTCGATAGTTCAACAATAGCAAATAGCTATAGTAAAATTGTGATGTCTTCAAATTAAGCCAGTATTCATATCAATGTGTCTGTATGCTGATTAATTAATTTTTCACATTGTACAAAATGGTAGTTTAGTGAGATTTATTGCATAGATTGCATGTCATTATTACTATGTTGAGAACTTTATTGACTTATTCTGAAAGAAATGTCAAGTTGCAGCTAAGGTGTACACTTACTGAAATTCTGAACCATGTAAAGGTTTGTTTGTGTATTATTGCTGAAAGTTCTTTTGTGTTCTAGGTTGATACTGCCATCGCAGAAGAAACGCGAAAAGCTGTCAGTGAAGAGGAAGCAAAGGCCTCAGCAAAGGCAAATATAGCCCAGTCAATTGCTGATGATGCTCAAAAAGACTTAGATGAGGCATTGCCTGCTTTGGATGCAGCTTTAGCCAGCCTGAAGTCCCTGAACAAAAATGATGTGACAGAGGTGAACATCTTAGCACTTTTTCTTCCAATATGGCCTATGTATTTTATGGAGGTTTTAGGAATCATGTATCTGATCTTGTGAAGTTATTTGTTGTAATCCAAAAAGCGAATTGGTGAAAGAATTGGAGCTAATCTTTATACATTTTTACAAGCATTTATTTAGAAAGTTATACATTATGAGCAAGCTCATAATGTATAACCACAATTTCAGTACATCTATTTGCACTTGCACATGTGAATCCCTATTTAATGCCCAATGCCTGCACACATTTTATAATTAATATTAACATAGGATCGGGAGTAAGCCATTCAACCCCTCAGATTAGATTAGACTTACAGTGTGGAAACAGGCCCTTCGGCCCAACAAGTCCACACCGACCCGCCGAAGCGCAACCCACCCATACCCCTACATTTACCCCTTACCTAACACTACGGGCAATTTAGCATGGCCAATTCACCTGACCCGCACATCTTTGGACTGTGGGAGGAAACCGGAGCACCCGGAGGAAACCCACGCAGACACAGGGAGAACGTGCAAACTCCACACAGTCAGTCGCCTGAGTCGGGATTTGAACCCGGGTCTCTGGCGCTGTGAGGCAGCAGTGCTAACCACTGTGCCACCGTGCCGCCCACTACCATTCTAGATGCTCTACCATTCTAGATCATGTGTTATCAGTGATATCAATACTATTTTCCCATGCTATCCATATTCCTTGATGTTGTTCATATCTAGAAATAACTGGGTTTTCACAGCCCGCTTGAATAGAGAATTCCAAAGATTCAATTCTAAATAAAGAGATTTCTCCTCATTACAGTTAGAAATGGCTTGTCCCTTATTCTGAGACTGTGTCCCTTGATTATAGACTGCCCAAACAAGAGAACAAAATTCTTTCTGCATCTACAAATTCATGACATCTGAATGAGGTTTTGTTTAGAACGGTGTATTGAGAACCCAACGAGAGAACAGGTTATTTTACATCTAGTATAACAAAATGAGAAAGGGCTTATTAATAGTCTTGTTAGCATCCAGAGATTAAGTTTCTTGATCATCATTCATGCTGAGAAGAATTAAACCTATCCTAACCTGAGAAGTGTGTACCTTTTCAACATTGGTACATGAAAGTGCCTTATGATCAATTTGCATCAGATCAGCCCTTCCTTAAGTTTTCTGATCTCTTCGTACATTCCATGAGTTTGTATCTAATATTATGACAAAGGACTGAATTATCCAAGCCCTTTATGGACAGGCTCAAAGGCAGGATGGGTGAGGTTATGTGGAGTATTGAAACAAAAGATGTCAGAATAGAAGCCTGACACCTTCATGTCAGATCCAGATTTTCAAAGGGAAAACAGCATTATAGGTGGAGAACATGCCCTGTACAGTGAGAAAAATATTAAGACAATCAATTTGAAATCTATTTGAAAGTGCATAGGAACAAAATCTTTCGAACTTTGGCAGATACATAAAGGCGACAAATAAATGGGAGTTCACTGCTGATTCTGCTCAGTCCCTATTCAGTGAGCCATTGTGCCTTTGCCAGGAGAATGTTTCCTGAAGAAGGGCTCATGCCCGAAACGTCAATTCTCCTGCTCCTTGGATGCTGCCTGACTGCTGTGCTTTTCCAGCAATCCATTTTCAGCTCTGACCTCCAGCATCTGCAGTCCTCACTTTCTCCCAGGAGAATGGAGAAGCTGGGCAGATGATATCACTGTCAGGAGTGGCATGGGATGAGGTTATGGAGTAGGAATCCATGCTGGAAATTGACACTTGGATAAATTAAATGGGAAGGAAGTTACCCAAAATGGAAATAAACCGAGGATTGGGAAGATTTTGGCACATAGCAATGAAACTGATGTAAAAAGAAAACCATAGAATATGAAAGTAAACTAGTCAAAAGCTTGAAAAGAAACTATGAAAGCTTCGATGGTATGTACAAAGGAAATATTAGGCTAAGACAAATGTGGGCTCATTACAGGCAGAGTCAGCAAAATTTGAAATGAGAATGAAAAATTAAAGAAATTAGTATTAGTAAGAAGGATATATTGCCGAAATTAATGGAACTGAAGCATAAGTCCCCAGGACTTGATATTCTACATCTCAGACCAACATTCCCTGTAAGCTATGTGCATGCGTGTGTACCAGCAAAACAGAATGCACACTTGCCCCATGATTGTCTGCACACTGGACAGCTGCATCCAAATCCCCCTATATATAAGCAGCACATTCCTGATGAACATGTACAGCAACCCACGAATCCCTGGATTCTCTGTGTGCCAGAACAAAGCCCAGGCCTCTTGAATTCATTACTGGGCCTCCACTTCCAGCTCCAGACAAATTGTAAAAACTGGTGATCTTCAAAGCATGCTCTGGAAAGGGAAAGAAGCCAGATCACCAACACCTCCAGTCAGGGACTGTAGGAACAGGGTCACAGAATACTGAGTGAATTTACAGTCTTCTCAGCAGTGACAAGGAAGATCAGACACAGGGTCAGGGGAAAAGGCAGTCTTTCCAGAAGGCAGTAACAGATGACACAAGTAGCAAGTTACATCTCTCTTTCATATTTTAAAGCTTTGATTTCTTGTTAAGTTTAGAATATGTTCAAAAGTAAAGTGTCTGTGTCTTCAAAGAAAAATAATGAACATAAATCATGTTCAAAAGGGAATGTCTTTCCAAAGTTATCAAGACCAAAATACCATCTTCAACACATAAACAGAACATAAAAATTTGGTGAAATTTTCCCTTATCATGAAAAGGATGATCCTAAATGATGAAATTCCTCTTGATAATGTCACACTCGTAGTAAAGATGAATGCTTCATGCATTCTGAGCCAGACATTGATGATCATGTAGTGAAGTACATAGCAATTACTGACAGCTGATGAAGGGCTTATGCCCGAAACGTCGACTCTCCTGCTTCTCGGATGCTGACTGACCTGTGTTTTCCAGCACCACACTTTTCAACAATTATTGACAGCTGGCTCAGCAAGAATTACCCTTTGAATTTGTATCTGATTCGTTGTATAGTGACAATTCCTGGATGAATTGTGCAAATTACACTTCATATGTTAACAGTTTTTTTTTGAAGTAATGATAAATTATAAGAATGGGGAAGTTAAGTTGGAGCCTTAAAGGACTATGGTTAGGTCACAGCTGAAGTACTGTCTGCAGTTTGGCTCTTGCACTGGAGGGGATGCAAAGGAGATTCACCAAGATGTCGCCTGGGATGGAGCACTTTAGCTTTGTAGAGAGGTGTATAAGCTTGGGTTGTTTTGTTTGAAGTAGAGAAGATTGAGGAGGAAGCCTGTTAGAGTTGTATAAGATTGCAAAGGCATGAATAGAATGAATACAAAACAGCTATTTCTCTTATTTGAAGGGTCAATAATGGAGGGCATAATTTTAAGTAAAAGGTGGAGGTTTAGAGGGGATTTGAGGAAAAAAATATTTTACAAAGAGGGTGATGGGAACCTGGAATGTTGTGCCTAAGATAATAGGTAAGGCAGGAAGCCTCGCAACCTTTAAAAACTATTTAGATGAGCACTTGAAATGAGATAACCTAGTGCTAGAAGGTGGGACAGTGCAATTTTAGTGTAGCTTTTGTGGTACAGACTTGATGGGCCAAATGGTATCTTCTGTACAGTATGATTTTGTAGTCAGATAAGTTTCATTAAAATTCTGCCCAAGATGTTACCATCCAAAAGCAGTTATAAGATTAACCAATTAGAATTCGTACTGTATTCCAAAGAAAGCAAGCCAGATATGATTCTCATACTAGGAAGAAGGATAGCACATGATTAGTTGTATTTTCTACATTCATCACCATTCATTTGCCTAACCTTCTACCTTTTGATGAAGGGTCAAAGAGTCGTGGATCTCTGTATTGTTCAGCATTGATTATTTTACTTTGGTGTGTGTTGCTTCATCCTTCTTGATCAAAGACTTATTATTTAATATTGAGCTGTGAAGAAAGGCCACAGGATTGATATCATGACATTAATGTCAGTGCTACTTGCAACTCTTCCTCCTGATAATTTGATTCTGTCTTAAGAATCATGAAGAATTATGCTTTTTTCACACAACAAAGATGAACTGAATAGGTAATATATCTACAATACAGAGGAACCTCGATTATCTGAATGACATGGCTGGGAGTATTTTGTTTGGATAATCTGAAATTCGGATAATTGAATGCCAGATAATCAAGGTTCCTCTGTGCATGCTTTCTTACTGTTATCCTTCAAATTTGACAAACTGCTTCCGAGTCCTCACCAATTTGAAGTAGTATGTATGTACAACAAATCTGAGACGTGGGATTGTGGGGGGATTTTAACAAAGAATGTTGCGCTTAGATTTCTAAAGTGGATAGGTTAGGTGCTTTGCTCATAATTTTTAATGTTTTAATGAATTATTAAACTCTAAAAAGACATATTTGCATTTACTGCATGAAAAAGATACAAAAAAAGACTATGTCAATGCAGCACACCTTCTTGTGTATCTTTTTGAATATGCCTTTCCTGTTGTCATCCTCTTCAGGAGACCTAGGCTGTTAAATTACTCAGCTCTTACGATTAATGTGTCTCCCTGCACAATTGCAAATTCTAACCTAGTTTCTTATCTGTTTGACACATTGTATTCAACTTGTTGTATATTGTAAGATCTTTAATTAGACATGAAGAATCATATTTGTTATAAAGCACAGTTTCTCACATTAATTTTACAATAACAGAAACAAAGCAGTCAATGCATCATTATAGAATTAGTGACTGATATTTGAAACACCCTTTTGGGTATGTAATTATTTTATTAAATATATTACTGATAAGGTATGAGAAGTCTTGTTGCTATGCTTCAGAACAATTACTCAATTTGTGGCACTTTACCCGTATCATTCAAGTTATTTATTGTTCAGCATTCAAATGGCACATGGTTTAGATATTAATTTTTTATCACATAGATCTTGGATTTAATTCCAGTCCAGACTGATGGAATGAAAGTCATCCCTATCTGTCTATTGAAGTTACTCCCAAAAATGCTGTTGGGGAGGGAGTTCCAGGATTTTGACCCAGCTACACTGGAGGAACAGTGTTTTCCAAGTCATTTCAGTTCAGTGCAGGAATAGATTCTGTTATAAAACAGAGACTAAATGCAACCTTATTCAATGTGTTCTCAAAACTGCCACCTTGCAGATTGGAAAAATGTGATGGCAGAAGAGTCAGGCTTTAAGTTGCAGTTGAAGCAAATTATTAATTTGGAATGGATCAGCTCTATTTTGCAGTTAATATTGTTCAGAATATTGATACTGAAACTGCAAGCATTCCATTTCCCAACACCACATTCTTCATCTTGATGAAAACACCAATTAAAATTGAAAAGAAAATGCTGGAAATGCTCAGCAGGACATGAAGCATCACTGGAGAGAAACAGAATTTTCCGCACTCACCCAGAGCAGATAGAAGAGTGGGCAAGGAAACTTAACTGGGTTGTAGGCAAAAAGACAGTTTCCTGATGGTGTGTTAAACTTCTGTTATTACATTCTCAGAACTTTTCAGATGGATCAGTTTCGCAACCTTTGTTTTACATTTATTAGCATGTCATGCATACTCATTAATACCCCAGCCAGCTGGAATTAAGCTCAGGAGCACAATCATGTTAGCCAAAAGGAAGTAACATGTCTGTTCACAAATTGGAATGGAGATATAAGGCATGAATCTGATTGGGTAGATTGCTTCCTTTATCTCCAGTGAGTACAAAAACAGAAGTTGCTGGGAAAGCTCAGCAGATCTGGCAGCATCAGTGAAGAGAAATCAAAGTTAATGTTTTGGGTCTGGTAACCCTTCCTCAGAAGAGTTCTGTGAAAAGATCACTGGACCCGAAACATTAATTTTAATTTTTATTCATAGATGCTGCAAGACATGCTGAGCTTATCTAGCAACTTCTGTTTTTGTTTCTGATTTACAGCATCCACAGTTCCTTCAGTTTTTATCCAGTGAGTACAAAATATTCGGTTACTTGGTGACTTCATAGCCAACCAGTTTCATTGCACAAAAGCTTAGTGGTGAAGGATGAAGATTGTCCATGTTAATCAGCTCATGATAAGTTTCAGTCCTATGCAGTCCAGCTTGCTGATATGAAGCACATCCAGCTTTAAGGGTGAATCCTGACTAGGCTAACAAGCCTGCACAAGCAAGGGAACCGCACCGGCTGACACCAACAAACCTGACCAAGGCAGGCAAGAGGGGCTGAACTCAAAGGGGGTCACTTTCTGTACATGTGTCCTCTCCCATGCAAGTTTTTTTTGTGGAAAACTATCATATATACAGTGTATGTTCTTCTAGTTGTGCTGCAAGGTCATTATGCTGATGGTTTATGATCCTGCTAAGTGTTGTAGCTTCTGTAATGATTTAAGTGTGAATCCTGGCAGAGTTTGAGAGTGTGCCAATAGTGCTACATTTGTAGCTGCAATTAATTAACAGACATTGATACCACTTGAGATGTCTGCTGGAAGTACCTGGTACCCAACCTTCTGTTATTCAGCTGTGAGCAATATCAAACTTACAACGTTAATTCTCACATGTAGGAGCACTAAGCATTGAGTAAATAATGGTGTATAACCTGGCAAAGCAGAGCAGATCATTCGTCCTCTTGAGGTACAGAAGCCAGGCTCTCTTGAGCGACCCATTGGCACTGTCTTCCACAGACATGTTTGTGCAGACAGCCTTCATAATTTGAGATAGCCTCTTGTTATATTCCTGAGGAAAAGGAACTTCCCTTCTCTAATGGATCTCCTTAGGAGAAATTCGAGGGAGGCATAACTACAGGATGGTCTCTGACATCTCCAGGGGTGAGTTGAATGAAGAGCAAAGGTTGCGATGCTCCTGGGTTGCAGAGAGTGAAGTGCTATCTGGGGTGCCTTTAAATATAGCATCTGGATACTGGAGTACAGAAGGTTCCAGTGGGCTTCAGATCTTCCTGCTCACAAAATTTGGTAGTATACATGTGCGTATGTTCATAATGAGCTGAGAAAAACCCAATTAGGAAAATCTAACTCACTTCAAAGTGAAAGCTCCTCTTGCTTTTTGGATCTGACATGACACTTTAGATTTCCAATACAGTATATGCAGTATTTCTCTTTTGGAAAAAGAATGAAAATGTATTTTCAAAAGATTTGGTATGTGAAGATAATGTTACTTGTGTTATACAAACAGGTACGAGGCATGCAACGCCCTCCTGTCGGCGTGAAGTTGGTAATTGAAGCAGTCTGTATTATGAAGGGAATTAAGCCAAAGAAAGTCGCAGGAGAAAAACCAGGCACTAAAGTAGATGACTATTGGGAACCCGGAAAAGGACTTTTGCAAGACCCAGCCAAGTTCTTGGAGAGTTTGTTCAAATATGATAAGGTATTGTTTGTTGAGTCTGTTGACTTTATCTTGAACGTAATTTAACTGCAACCGGGAAAATGGAATGAGCCAACAGGAAATAATAAAGAAAATCGAATGGATGCAAGCTTTGAATCAGTAAGATGAAAATTAGTCCAATTTGGGTGTATCAAACTGACTCATACCAATGTCAGGCTCAGTTTATTCAGCACAGACCAGGATGCACTGAATCTTGGACATTGTACTCAGTGGAAACAATAGATGCCTTTGAGGAATAAAATACTTGTCTTGATTGTTGTGGTGTTTGGGAAGTCAATCCCTACCATTGTAATGGTGACTATATTTCCATTTTGTCCAGTAGTCAATGAATCCTTACTTTTTCACACTCTTGTCATGTAGTTGCATGTCTTAAGGAAATGATCATGAAACAAACTGTACCTCCAAATGCCTGAATTACATTACAACCCCAGGATTTAATGAGACTCACCAGTACTGGGATTATATGTTATAAAATCAGAAAGAATGTCCAAAGAATATATTTACAAGATTTATATAACCATTTAAAAGAAGACTTCGGTCTGAAATTCACCACATTATTACAGAATGGCCCATTGCATCTGTACTGGCTCTCCAAAGGAACAATTCACCTTATGCTATTCCCTATACTTCTTTCAGTAGCTCTGCACATTCTTCATTTTCAGACAATAAACCAAAATCCTCTTAAACATCACGATGGAACTTGCCTCCACCACATTCCCAGCATTGCATTCCAGATCCTAACTACTCACTTTTGCTTCTTTTGTCAAGTATATTGAATCTGCCCCTCTTGTTAGTAATCCTTCCACAAAACAGCATTTGCCTATACTCTGACCAGAGCCCTCATTAACTTTGTGTATCTCTATCAAATCTCTTCTAAATTTTGTCTTCTCTAAAGAAAACAGTCCCAACTTCTCCCAACAGTTTTAAATGAAATTCCTCATTCCTCAAACTATTTCATGAATCCTTTCTGCACTCTGTCTATTGCCTTGACAACTTTTCTAAAGTGTGATGTCTACAACTGGACACAATATTCCAACTGAAGCTGGGCAAATGTTCTGTATGCAAATTTGGCATACTGTTATGACATGCTCATATTAATAAAGCCTAGTGTTCTATAGCTTTATTAACTGATAGCTAAACCTGTCCAGCCACTCTACTATGAATTACGCAAACATTGATATCCCTCTGCTTCTGCATTCACCTCAGCCATGCTTTTTATATTTCATGCTGACAGAAGACTCAGTGGAGCCTCTCTTCTCTTCTCCCACACAGTATGTAATCAGCTCAACCTCCCCCATTCCTCCACCAGATTTCTTCCCTACCTGACTCCTCTCCATACACTACCAGCCTTTTTTCCTTAACAGCACTCCTGCTCACCCACTCAGCACTCATTCTTAGATACCCTTGAGAAGGTAATGGTGAGCTGCTTTCTTGAACAACAGTAGTTCATTTAGATTAGATTAGACTTACAGTGTGGAAACAGGCCCTTCGGCCCAACAAGTCCACACCGACCCGCCGAAGCGCAACCCACCCATACCCCTTACCTAACACTACGGGCAATTTAGCTTGGCCAATTCACCTGACCCGCACATCTTTGGACTGTGGGAGGAAACCGGAGCACCCGGAGGAAACCCACGCAGACACGGGGAGAACGTGCAAACTCCACACAGTCAGTCGCCTGAGTCGGGAATTGAACCCGGGTCTACAGGCGCTGTGAGGCAGCAGTGCTAACCACTGTGCCACCGTGCCGCCCACAATTAGGTAGGTAGACTCACAATTCCATTAGAGAAAGAGTTCCAGAGTTGTGACCCAGTGACACTGGAAGACCAACAATAGATTTCCAAGACAGGATGGTAACTAGCTTGGATGGCAACTTGCAGGTAGTGGTGTCCCCATATATCTGCTGCTCTGACGTGGTGATGGTTCTGGTTTGAAAAGTGCTGCCTAAGGAGTTCTGATGAACTTCTGCAGTGCACCTTGTAGATGGCACACATGGTGTTACTGAGCACCAGTGGTGGAGCGAGTAAAGGTTTGTGGATGCGGTGGCAAGCGAGCTGCTTTGCCCTGGATAGTAGCAAGCTTCTTGAGTATTGTTGGAGCTGAACCCTTCCAGATAGGTGAGGAGTATTCCATCACCTCCTTAACTTATTCAGTAGCTTGGTAAACAAGATGGCCTTGGGCAGGCCAAGGTATATCTGGTCTGGTACAAGTCTGAGTGGCTAAAATATTAAGTAAATTTTCTCACTGATTCCACCAGTGGCATAAAATAGCAGTGATGATTTCCTTAGAATGATCCAGTCTCATGATTGCTGATGACTGTCTCTTCTTTCATTTTTCAATTTTCTACCTCTTGGGTAAAGGATGCTGAAAAGCAATGATGCAAATGCAGCTGAAAATATCCTAAATGCTGACAGTAAGACCAGCTAGAGTAACTGTTCCAGGTCCTGCAATCATAAGTTTCCTCTCTTCTGCTGCTTCTGCTCCTCCAATTATAGTTTCTCTAGAATGGAAAATATAATTGTAGAAACTGGACCTGTGACCTCAAGAAAGTGATAATCTATGCTTAGAGAGAGCAGGAACTTCTGCTACCCCTCAGGCAGATTGTTTATGCCTGATTTTCCTTTTAAGAAATGAACAATGAGTTTTATTGACAGTTACACCAAGTAGTAACTATAATAATGGATCCGCCATGAACACATTAACTGATGAAGCTGGCTCAAAGGGCCAACTGGCTTACTCCTGCTCTTAGTTTCGAGTTTCTGTAAGTGATGCCTGCAACCTACATGCAGCTTCATGGATTACTGGTCAACTTTCAGTTCCAGATTTGTTTAAATGGCCAGCATTTCAGTGAAATGAAACAAAATTATTTTCCATGCCTTTATGAATTTGTTCATATATTTAGTCACAGGCAAACATTAATTCGTAATTCCTGTAGACTACAGAACATTCATGATTGGATTCATAGAGTCATAAAGTCCTACAGCACAGAGAAAGAGCTTTTGGCCCCAACTAGTCCGTGCTGACCAAATTGTCCAGCCATATTAACCCCATTTCCTTGCACTTGGCCCATGTCCTTCTAATCTTTTCCTATCCATATATTTGTCCAAATGCCTTTTAAAGTTTTAATGTACATACCTCTGCTAGAGGTTCATTCCATATGTGTACCACCCTCTATGTAAAAAAGTTGCCCCTCAGGTTCCCTTTGATTCTTTCCTCTCTAATCTTAAACTGATGCCCTCCAGTCCTCGATTCCCCAACCCTGGGAAAACAAACTGAGTGCATTTACCCTATCCATACCAGGCCAGGTGGTTGACTTAGTGGTAGATGAGCACTTTGGAGAGAGTGACCTTAATTCACTTAGCAATGGAAAGGGATAAGTACATGCCACAGTTATAGATGGGGAAATGGCAATTAGGCAAGACTTAGGAGGCATAGAATGGGGTAGCAAAATGCAGTCCATCAAAATGTGGAGCTGGTTTAAGGAACAGATATTGCATGTCCTTGATAGGTATGTCCCTGTAAGGCAGGGAGGAAGTGATAAGGTAAGAGAACTGTGGTTTACTAAAGAAATTGTATCTCTTGTTAAGTGAAAGAGGGAGGCTTATGTGATGTTGAGATGAGATAGTTCATATGAGGCGATGAAGAGTTACAGATTAGCTAGGAAGGATTTAAAGAGAGATCTAAGAAGAGCAAGGAGAGAACATGAACAGTCTTTAGCAGGTATAATAAAGGAGAACCCTAAAGCTTTCTATAGGTATGTGAGGAATGAAGGATGGCTAGGGTAGGAATAGGGCCAGTCAAAGACAGAAGTGGGAAGTTGTGTGTGGACCCTGTGCAGATCAGAGAGGTGCTAAATGAATATTTCTCATCTGTTTTCACTCAGGAAAAGGAGAATATTGCAGAGGAGAAGACTGAGATACGGTCTATTAGCCTAGAAAGGATTGATGTTAGTAAGGAAGAGGTGTGAAAGTAGATAAGACCCCTGAGCCGGATGGTATTTATCCGAGGATTCTCTGGGAAGCTAGGGAGGAGATAGCAGAGTCTTTGGCCTTGATCTTTGAGTCATCATTGTCTGCAGGTTTAGAACCAGAGGACTGAAGGGTGCAAATGTTGTGCCTTTGTTCAAGAAGGGCAGTAGAGGTACCCATGTAATTATAGACCAGTGAGCCTTATGTCTGTTGTAGGAAAAGTCTTGGAAAGGATTATAAGAGAGAGAATTGGTAGTCAACCAGCAAGCAACAATTTGATTGGAGATAGTCAACATGGTTTCGTCAAGGGCAGGTCATGTCTCATAAACCTCATTGAGTTTTTTGAGAAACCATGTGGAACCTGAAGTCCATGTACACCACGTCAACTGCCCTACCCTCATCCACATGCTTGGTTTTTGGAGAAAATGTGGAGGCATGGGATTGAGGGTGATTTCGCAGCTTGGATTAGAAACTGGATTTAATAGAGACATACAAGATGATCAGAGGATTAGATAGGGTGGATAGTGAGAGCCTTTTCCTAGAGTGATGATATTGGCTTGTACGAGGGAAGATAACTGCAAATTGAGGGGTGATAGATTTAAGACAGATGTCAGAAACAGATTCTTTACTCAGAGAGTGGTAAGGGCATGGAATGCCCTGCCTGCCTATGTAGATAACTCAGCCATGTTAGGGGCATTTAAACAGTCTTTGGATAAGCGTATGGATCATGATGGGATTGTCTGGGGGGATGGGCTTAGATTAGTTCACAGGTCAGCACAACATTGAGGGCTGAAGGGCTTGTTCTGTGCTGTATTGTTCAATGTTCTATGTTCTATACCTCTCATGATCTTATATACTTCTATAAGATCCCTCCTCATTCTCCTATGCTCGAAAAAAAAATGTCTGAGTTTGTCCAACCTCTCCCTTTAACTCAGATCATTGAATCCTGGCAACATCCTTGTAAATTTCTTCTGCACTCTTACCAGTTTAATAACATTCTTCCTTTAGCAAGGTGACCAAAACTGAACACAATCCTCCAAGCGTGGTCTCACCAACATTCTGCACAACTTCAAGATAACTTCCTAATTCTGTACTCAGTGGCCTGATTGATGAAGGCCAATGTGCCAAAAACCTTCTTCACTGCCCTGATAACCTGTGACTCCACTTTCAGAGAACCATGCACCTGAACTCCAAGGTCCCTCTGTTCCACTACACCCCTTAAGGCCCTACCAGTTGCCATGAAACTCCTGCCTTGGTTTGACTTTCCAAAATGTAAGATCTCACATTTATCTGTATTAAACTCCATTTGCCATTTCTCAGCTCACTTCCGTAGCTGATCAAGGTGCTGCTACAAATTCTAATAACCTTCCTCGCTGTCCATGATACCATCTATTTTAGTGTCACCTGCAAACTTACTGACCATGCCTTGGACATTCTCATCCAAATCATTGATTTTGATAGTAAACAGTAATAGGCCTAGCATCAACCCCTGAGGCATTTCACTGGTCACAGGCCTCCAGTCCGACAAGCATCCTTCCTCTATTATCTTCTGCTACCTACCATCAAACCTTGTGTATCCAATTTGCCAGTTCTGCCTGGATTCCATGCAATCTAACCTTCCACAGGAGTCTACCAAGTGGAACCTTATCAAAGGCCTTACTGAAATCCATATGTCTATCTCCTGCCCTTGTCAACCTTCCTGGTCAGTTGATCAAAGAACTCTAACAAGTTTGTGAGCTATGATCTCCCAATGCAATGTGTGACATTTGGTTTTGGAAAAGTTAGAGAAACAAATCAATACAAAATTACAGATCTTTTCTGAAACTGCAGCTGTTTGTGCTTTTCCTTCGTGGTATTTTCCTCATTCTGAATAAATTTATTTTTTTGGGTGATACAGTCAAGTCATAATAATTGGTCAGTTCTCCTAACTTAATCAAATTGTTTGAAATTATCAGCTTGGTGAAAACCAAAGGTTGGGAAATCACTGTGAATATTAACAACAAGTGTAGAACATGTTCTTATGATCATCCTATGTCATTTTAATATAGGCGTTAACCTGTTTAGTTTAAATGGGCTACCATATAATTTAAACTAGCAGATTAAGCTAGCCAGGGGTCGGGGCATGTGGCTCAGTGGTTAGCAATGCAGCCTCACAGCACGAGAGGCCCAGGTTCATTTCTAGCCTCAGATGACTGAGTATGTATGTATGTTCTCCCCATGGTAAAATGAGTTTCCAACAGGTTTCTTTCCACAGTCCAAATATGTGAGAGCTAGAGTTGATTAGCTATAGGGAAATGCAGGGTTACAGGGATGGGTTGGCTGGATTTGGGTGAAATCCTCTTCTGAGGGCTGAGTGGACTTGTTGGGCCAAATGGCCTGCTTCCAAACTGTAGGGATTCTATGATTGAGGGATGATGTAATAATGTATCATTGCTTACCTGCTAATTACAGAAGTTTCCAGTCTATAGTCTGATTTCAGTTTTATTTTTCTGTACCCTCACCAACAGCCGTGTCTCTTGCTGATGTATATTTGCACAGCATTGGCTGTTCATATGTGAATTTAAAATTCTCATCCTTGTTTTCCGATCCCGCTGTAGCCTTTCACTTTTTACCACCCCACAACCCTCCAACTATCCACATTCTCAATGCTGCCACCTCTTTTAGCCCTACAACCCTCTAGCATATATTAGCTTCCGATTCAGATGTTTTGCACCTTCTTGATTTTTAATTTCTTTCATTTTCTGAGAATAATTAAGAAACTTGCAGCTCTGCTTTCAGCTGCCTGCTGGTCCTAAGCTCCAGAATTCACTCCCGAAACCTCTGCACTATTTTTGTAATATTCTATAATGTAGAATACATAAATAATGTCACGTAAGACTCACTGCAAACAGTCAATGGGAGCCAATACGATTGAGCTCCTGGCTTAAGTTAACCCCAACATGATTTTATATCTCCTTGTATGAAGTTCTTGGAAAGTTTGACAAGGACTAATTGGTAATAGTTAAGTGTTTTACTTAGAACAAAAATGGAATCATATATACAAAATATAAAAAGCAAGTGAACAATAAAGATAAAGCTCACCTTTCAGGACTCAGTCATATTCTGGTATTAAAATAATTATTTCACAAGTTCTCTTTCAAAAAATGTGAGTTTGGACTCAACTTTATAGTGGAAGATGTTGCTGCTGATCAGCGTATGCTAATCTATTTAGGTAGCTCTTATGTTAGATAGGTTAGCTCCATTGGCTGGACAATTGGTTTACAGCGTATGGTAATGTTAATAGAGTTGGTTCAATTCCCACAACAGCTGAGGTTATCACACAAGGCCCTCTTTCCCAACCCTTCCCCTTGCCTCTCACTTTCTAATGAAAGAGTTCCACTAAGTCTATGGTGAGTTCATCTTTTACTTAAAGATGCCAAACTAATGCAACTAGTTATTGTGTAACTACTTAGGAATCCTTGTATCTCACCAGGACAACATTCCTGATTCTGTAATCAAATCAATCCAACCATACATTGACAATGAGGACTTCATGCCTGCTGCTATTGCCAAGGTTTCAAAAGCCTGTACTTCTATTTGCCAGTGGGTTCGGGCCATGCACAAGTACCACTTCATCGCCAAAGCTGTGGAACCTAAGAGGGTATGTACTTATATTTGTTAATACGTGACTTTTAAAGCTGGACTCTAAATTTTTCAGGCAGACTTAATCATAGGCTGACAATAGATAAACACTTGTATTCCTGCATCTTTTTCCAAGCTACCATCAGTTCTGAAGTTGGGACACTGAACCTAAAGCATTAACTGTGATTTCTCTCCACATATGATGCCAGACCTGCTAATATTTTCTAGCAATTTCTATTTTTGAAATAGTTTGAGCAGTGTGTTAACTTGCTGAGTTACCAGTGAATGATATGCAGTGAATTTTCTGAATACTTTTGCCTTAGTAATGAGTCTCCTTGATAAGGGGACCAATTTGTTCTCGGTTTTTTTTCTTTATTCATTCATGGGATGACAGTGCCACTGGCTAGGTAGCATTTATTGCCCATCTCTAATTGCCCAGATGACAGTTGAGAGTCAACCACATTGCTGTGGATCTGGAGTCACATGTAGGCCAGACCAGGTAAAGCTGGCAGACTTCCTTCCCTAAAGGACATTAGTGAACTAGATGGGTTTTTCTAACAATTGACAATGTCATCATGAGATTTTTAATTCCAGATATTTATTGAATTCAAATTCCACCATCTGCTGGGTTCACAGAACCTTATCTGGATTGCTGGATTAACAGTCCAGCGATTATACCACTCGGCCATCAACTCACCTTGTATGTAATTACAACTGAACAATAATTTGTCTGTTAAATAGTTGTTACACTGAAGTGATGTAACAAAATGAAAAGTCAGTTTGTGTATGAGTATTGATTTGTGACTTTTTTTTATTATCCATGTAGTATATGAAGGATTTAGACCAGATAAATTGCAATATTTCAACAATACATGAGCTGTATATTTTATGAAATATTTGTGCAATTCTAAAGCACAGTATTTACTGGTAATAGACTAACAAATGATTCATTTATTTCTTGTTACACAGCAAGCTCTCCGTGAAGCTCAGGAAGATCTGGATATAACTCAGAAGATTCTAGAAGAAGCGAAGAACCGTCTGGAAGATGTGGAACTTGGAATAGCTGCTCTTGAAGCAAAATACTTAGACTGTATAACAAAGAAAGAAGAGCTAGAAAATAAATGTGAACAATGTGAGCAGAGATTAATCAGAGCCGATAAGGTAATAAGCATATGCATTTCCATTTTGCACGTACTGCTGGTAAACCGAAAGCTTAACAGTTTTTCAAATTCTTCAGAATGTAATCTTATTGGATGTTTTTTGGAAACCCACGCAGACACAGGGAGAATGTGCAAGCTCCACACAGTCAGTCGCCTGAGGCGGGAACTGAACCCAGGTCTCTGGCAGTGTGAGGCAGCAGTGCTAACTACTGTGCCACCATGCCTCATTGTAAAATGTAATCTTAGCCAACTGCAACATTTTAATTCTTCAGCAGTAAATGATAAATAATGATAATAACTGTAGACGTATGGTAAGAATGGGAAGAGAAAACATTCACTGGAATCTATTCACACTATGGACTTCATTTCTTATCCATTTGGTATTGATTTTTCATGATGTCATTGGATCCTTTTAAACTGTTTCTTGACCAATCAAGACCTCTTTGCAGCCATCTGACAACACTGGATTTGTGAAGACCAGATTGCATTTGTGGTGCAGTCCAAACAATGACTCACATTGATGAGGGGTGTCAGCTGATTAAATTTGAAGGTGGGGTTAGAAACCTCTATCTTGCAACTGACAAGGCTATTGCTTGGTTCTATGATTATGTGTATGCTAAATAAATAAAATGAATTCTAAGCAGTACAATATTATCAATCTACCCAATCATTACAAAGCATTTCTAGACATAGCCTCACTTCCTGCACCTGTATTATTTCTCTTGGAGTCTTCAAGACATATCTGCAGGGTGGCATTATCCAAAGACATGACAAAAGGTTTCTCATGTACATTGATGACATCCAGTTCTTCTGCATTACCTCGTCCAACATCTCTTTTTACTGGTATCAGACTGTTTCCCAACATCATTAAACATTTCAAAGACCAAAGCTATTGCCTTAGCTCCGAGAACAAACTTACAATTTTATTTTTCGTCTTAAGTGGAACCAGATCACACTGAACTTCATATTGAGCTCAACTTCCTATATCTCACAATCATAAAAACCACCTAGATCCATCTCTATAACAACACCTTTCAAAGCATCTATCTCATGGCACTGTTGTTATCTTCAGAATTTAAGGTAATTCTTGGATCTTTATTCTGCTTGAAATATAAAATTACTGTTAGCCAAAGTTATACCCCTTTTATTTCTAAACCCAGAAATCCATCTTGTTTTCACCTCTTTACCAGAACTAAATAGGATCAGAAGAACTAGGAGCAGCAGAAGGCCATTTGGCCCCTCAATCTATATTATTACAGTGGATTCTGTTTATGTTCTTAACTCTACTTTGCTGTTTCCCTCCCATAACCCCTGACACCCCTATATATCAAAACTCTAACTCAACTTGAATATATCCAATGTCTAATCCACGCCAGCTTTTAAAAAAAAGAATTACAAACACTGTTGGCCCACTAAGATAAGAAATTTCTTCTTGTCTCCATCTTACATAGGAGATGGCTCAGTTTCAGACAGTATCTTATGTGAGAATTGAGTCATTTTCAAACCGTATCTTATGTGAGAAATGACTCATTTTCAGACAGTATCTTATGTGAGAAATGAGTCATTTTCAGACAGTATCTTATGTGAGAAATGACTCCGTTTCAGAAAGTAATTATAGAAGTGACTCATTTTCAAAGAGTTTCCACTGTTTTGGATTCCTCCATGAAGGCAAATGTCCTCTCAACATCGACCCTTTCAGAATCTTGTATTTTTCACCAACCTGCTCAAAATTTCCATCGAAGATAATCCCTTCATTCCACGAAAATGTCTAGTCAGTCTCCCTAAACTGCCTCTAATGTAAATATATCCCTGATTAAATAAGACCAAAACTGATCATAGTACTCCAGATGTGGTCTCACCACTGCTGTGTAAAGTTGTAGCAAGACCTCCCTACTTTTACAAAAATATAATACTGCAGATGTTGGAAATGTGCAATAAACACAGCAAATGCCAGAAATAATCAGCAGGTCAGGCATCATCAGTGGAGAGAAGAATAGAGTTAATAGGTGAAATGTTTGGCTCTTACTGGTGGTGAGCAGAAGCAAAATTTAATTAGGTGGTTTGATGCTGTCCTTGAACCACACTCTGTACCCATTTCTGCTGGAAGTTAGTTCTGAGCAGGAAGATCAATAGTTGACGTTCCCACCAGACAAGCAATTGATGCCCTTAAGTGGCCAATTAATGACCACAAAGGGCTTCATCCCACCATGGCTGGTATTAATCCATTTGAAATGGGCTGGTCACCATACAGCATGCATGTTATGTAAAGCCATGCAGACAGCTTCACTGCTATATCTTTCAAACAAAGTCACTCATTGCTTGTTCAAGGGACTGGACATTCAAAAGGAAGTAGCCAGCTTCTATCCTTGCTATTGACCCTGCTCATCCTTGTCTTCCTCACTCCCAAATTAGTCACCTATAGCTTGGGTTTCTGATCAATCCCTGAACTTTGTTTTCTTGAAGCTGCAATAACTTTTGATGCATAGGAGAAGGAGTAAACCATTCAGCCTATCAAGTTCTCAAATCTGCTCTAGATCATAGCTGATCAGCTACCTCAATGCCATTTCCCAGCACTAGCTCCCTATCACTTGATATCATCAGTATTAGAATTCCACTGATTTCTGTGCATACTCATTGACCAAGTCCATGCCACTTCTGAGGTAGAAAATTTGAAAGTTTCATTCCCATCTGAGTGAAGAAATTCCTCCTCATCCAAGTCCCAAACGGTTTGCCCTTTATTCTGAGAATACAGACCCAATCTCCTCAATCTTTGTCATAGATAGTACCACCAACTGAGAAATCAGTTCTGCTGAGACCCCTTTGCACTCCTGCATGGAAAGTATATCGCCCCTTGGGTATGGGAACCAAAACTGCGCACAATACTTCAGTTGTGGTCTCATCAAGGCTCCACATAGAGGTAGCATGACTAGTTTATTCATGTACTCAAATCCATGATTCCATTGGTCTCCATAATTGCTTACTGCACCTGTAGATTAGCTTTCAGTGACTTATGAACAAGGATCCTTTTCAACATCAACACTTCTCAAACCCCTACCATGTAAGAAAAACTCTTCATTTCCATTCCTACTTGTAAAGTTGAAAGATCATACTCATCCATATTGTATTCCATCTGCCACATTCTCACCTACTGCCTCAGTCTGACCAAATCCTCTATACACACACACACACACACACACACACAAACACCACACCCCACACCCCCCCCCCCCACAAATTTAAGTGATGTGGTCCCCATATATAAACCTTTGCAAAAGGTTGTGAACAGTTGGTGCCCAAGCTTTGATCTTTGTAGTACCTAGCTATGTCCTGAGAATGACTCATTTATATAAATTTCAATTCTGTTTTATTTGACGTAACAAAACCTCAATTATATCAGCACATCACTCACCAGTCCATGTGCTCTTAATTTTTGCTCCTCAGCTCATGCATTGAACTTTATCAAAATCTATTCAAGAACCAAAAATATACCAAATCCACTGGTTCTGCCTTATCCACTCTCCAAGTAATACCTCAAAAAAACTCAGTATGTTTTTCAAGCATGATTTCCCTTTAATAGATACATGTTGTCTCTGTCCATTCAGATTGTTATCTTCTAAGTTGTTCCCATCCCTAGGCATTGCCTGATTGACTTTTTTTATCGGCCCTTCTGGTCAAAATACAGAACAGCTCTCTCAATGGCATGCCAGTCAGTAAGTGGCAAGATACTTCAACAAGAGTTTTCCCAAGCTTTTCGATTGGACTTCTCTCTCTAGTAAGATCACCTCTCACTCTTCAATGAGTATAAGCCCATCTGCTAAATCTTCCCTTGTAAGCTAACAAGTTAATTCCAAGAATCACCCTAGTGAACTCTCTCTGTGTCTCTAATGCAAAAATATCACTCCTGAAATAAGGAGACCAAAACAGTTATATAGAGACTTCTCTACTTTTATATTCTGTTCCCGTTGTACGAAAGGCCAGCTTCCATTGTCTTCCTCATTTCTTGCTGTATCTGCATGTTGACATTTGTCAGATGAGGATGCCCAGGTCCCCCTGTAACACAGAACAACACATATTTAAATAATATTCAGCATTCCTATTTTTTTTCAGCAAATTGGACTTTTTTTGTCTACCATTACATTCCAAATTTTTGCTTACTCACTTAACTTCTCTGTACCCTTCATTTTTCTGTATCCTCCACCCAGCCTACTTTTCTACTTAATTTCACACATCATCAACAAATGTGGCTATAATCCACCTGACCCATTTATCCTGATTCTCTATTTCCTGTTAGCCAGTTCTCTGTCCATTCTAATATATTCTCACCCTCGCTTAAACAGAAATATTGGCTCCTGCTTCTTCAGTTCTAGAATGTCACCTGTAAGCAGCTGCTCTATAGTCACTAATTGACTAATTTAACGAAAATCAGAGTGAGTGACTTTGCACCACACAGCAAGTCTGACAGTAAGGCCTGCAGAAAGATCAGAATGTTTGTGATCTGTATCTGAGCTGAGAAAAGTTAGAAATCTACTAGATTTTGACTGAGTGAAAGGCAGAAGGGTGGGAACAAGAACAAAAAGTAGGGGTTCTGATAGGATAGAGGAAATATGTTTTGGTAGGGTATGACTTGCAAGCTCCTGAATAGCTGTCATTTGCAGTAAAGGAAATAAGAAGAATAAACAAATCCAAAATGCCTCAGAAGCCTCTGTCTGTCTTGTATGCCATCTGGCAGTAAAGATTTATCTGCTCAACAGCTGGCCAACTACTGATATCATATCCGACTTTTAAATTTGGCAGGACATATGGGAAATCCATTCTTCCAGATTTCTCAACTTCAAACCAGATTGCCTCACCCCCAACTCCCTCCCTCCTTCTGAGCTAATATCCAACTCAGTAACTTGCAAATAATTCTTCATAATTAATCAGGATACGCAAGGCTGAAAATGACTAATATTGACCTTAGAAAGTGATTAATGCTTAATTTAAACAATTATTGTAGACAGGGCAGAGGAATGTCAGATGAATGTGTGAAGCAGTCACTCATTCACCAATATTACCAATAATCATTTCTAATGAATCTTTGCAATTTAATTAAAAGTAAAGAAAAACAATCAATGCTCAGATTCATTTTTTCCTGTTGCTTTTGGAATTTGTATAAAAATATAAAAAGAAGTATTGTCAGTTATTTAAAATTTTGTGGTTAGTTACTTATGAGGATAGAGTGAATAAAGAGTGGAACTGGATAAAGCACAACAGGTCAAGCAGCATCAGAGGAAGGGGGAGTCAAAGGTTCAGGTCAAAACCTTTCATCCGGACTGGAGGAGGGGAAGGGGGCTGCAAAATAAATAGAGGGAGGGGATTGGGTGGGATAGCTATAGGTGGATGGAGGTGGCTGAGATTGATCAATGGGAAGGAAAACGGACAGGTCAAGTCAGATTAAGGGAGCAGGTGGAGAAGAAGGGCTGGGCCTCAGATGAGATGGGGGGTGTGGGGAGATTTGGAAGCTGGTGAATTCTATGTTAAGGTCATATGGTTGTACGCTCCCAAGGCGAAGGCGAGATGTTCTTCCTTCAGGACAATTTGTTATTCTGGAGCATAAATTTCTTTTTTAAAGTTATCCCTTTCCTTCTATTTGGTTTTCCACAGCTATTAAATGGGCTGTCTGATGAGAAAATCCGCTGGCAAGAAACTATCCAGAACCTGAACCATATGATAAATAATGTAGCGGGGGATGTGCTAATCGCAGGAGGGTATGTGGCTTACCTGGGTCCTTTCACGGTGAGTAATACAAAACCATTCTTTAAACAAAGCTTGTGTGTTACCTCAAGTTACTCCAACCCAGCATACTGCACAGAGCATGTTGCTCATTCATTGTGATGTCTTGAACCATTGGGACATCACAGGAGCTCTTCTCCTATTCACACTGTGTGTAGTTTAAACAGCATTAATTTTCAATTTCAAAACCTGTTTGAAGAAAATCACCTTACCATGGGTACACAGATAAGCAGATGCTCACTTGTAATTCAGGAGGAGTGGAAGTGAAAATGGCTTTTATACTTCATTTTTGAGCACACAAGTTCATTTCATTTGAGATTCTAATAGATTTGGCAGAACAAAAGTTGATAAACCATCCATCAAGTTTTAAGAGTTACTGAAGAAATGCAGTTACACAGCTTAAGAACTCCCAGTGTAAGATAGTTATTCCAACCCATT
The DNA here is from genome assembly GCF_020745735.1 of Hemiscyllium ocellatum. Classification (NCBI taxonomy): domain Eukaryota; kingdom Metazoa; phylum Chordata; class Chondrichthyes; order Orectolobiformes; family Hemiscylliidae; genus Hemiscyllium; species Hemiscyllium ocellatum. The sequence continues at coordinate 67,207,357 of NC_083414.1, forward strand.
TGAGTTTACTTTGTTATTATCATATTGCTATTTATTTTTTAATATGTCCTAAATTAACTTTTAGGGAGAATACCGTGCAGCAATGAATGAAGAATGGCTGAAAGAGTTTGCTACACTTGGTCTTCCGCACACAAAGGAATCCAATCTGATTTCAACATTAGGTGATGCTGTAAAGATACGATCCTGGCAGGTAAATTATTTTCATTCATTTTAATATGACAACAGTTTGATCAATTGCAAATCCCAGAGGGGAAAGTTTATTATAAACTTGGTGAATTTACCTAGATATATGCAACAACTAATTTGTACAGAGTGAGATCCCACACAGGCCTATGAGATAATGGTGTTGGTTAGGACTAAATGTTGACCAGGATACTGTATTTAAATACCTCTATGTCAGGATCTACATATATTTTCTGCTACCATATTAGCATTGGGTATTTTGTAATCAAATCGCTTGGAGGAATCTGACAACAGAAAGAAATATGTAAATTGGATAAATAATCAGCTGGAGATTGATGTACTCAAGATGAGGGAAAGTTTTAAGGTTGCATTGAGAATAGTTTGTTTACAGTAAAGTTTTATTTCTTGAATTTTTGTTTTAGGAGTACGTTGATTGGTGTTTTATCTCCATCCCCTCCTTTTCGACAATTCTTGTTATCTTCTTGTAATGTTGAAGCCTATCCTCAAACTCTGTTTCTTGTTCATATAACAATAGGGACCACAATCTGCATACCAAAATTGCTTTGGTGAGCAAATGCACCTGATGTCATAAGTGTTCTAACATGGGAAGTGAAGGTGGCTATTCAACACTTTGAACTTATTAAGCCATCAGTTGGATTATGGCTGATCTGTACCTCAACTTCAATTTACTAAAAAATATTTTGTGCTTGAAAATTTCAATTGCCCCAGCATTGATAGTCTTTTGGGACAGAATTCAAGATTTCCACAACCTATACATGAAAAGAAAATTGCTTCCGACTTACACTCCTGAATGGCCCAACTTCATTTTTACAATATGCCTTCACATTCTTGATTTAAGTGCTATTTATTACAATATCTTCTGTTTCACAGATTGCAGGTCTTCCCAAAGATGCATTGTCAGTGGAGAATGGAGTAATTACACAGTATACTCAACGGTGGCCCCTATTTATTGATCCACAAGGTCAAGCAAATAAATGGATAAAAAATTTGGTAGGTGTCAATAATAAAACCATGTGAGAAACCTTATAGAAAACCCTGACTTTTCACACACTGTGGTAAAGAGTAGTTAGCCTGGCACCCATGAAGTGTAATGTATGAAACAACTTACAGTACAATTTGCACCTGAGTTTACTGTGACATTGGGAGCAGCCCCAGCTGACTATAGATCCTCAGCATTTAAGGGCAATGTGCTTGCGAATTTCTGCAATCCATTGAAAGTGCTGATGCTCACTGCCAGTTGCATCAACTTAGAATACCGTCTTTTCAAAGTTTGATGTGACTTACTAGTGTCTCAGTTGGTAATGTGTAGCCTTGTGCAAAGTTTAATCTTACAAATAGGAAGGCACATGATTCAGTTCTTCGTCTTTGGCTTCCCTGTTGGGTTCCAGTATTGGTTTCATGATCCCTTAACTGAGGAGTAAACAATTCACCAACTGCCCTTCTTTTATTCACAATGTAGCATTCTCTGCTGGAATTTATTCTGAGCTAGCTACAATGAACTGCCTGCACTCATAAGTGAAAAATGACAACTTTGCAGATGTACAGTACCAAAGGGAAGGTGATACTTGTGTAACTGAACCCACTTTGGGGCAATACGACCGGGAGCAAATTGAGAAGGATGTATTAGAAAAGTATGTCCTATTTATCGCCTGTAAAACTAAACTTTTCATAGCCTGGCAGAATCTGTAGATGTTGAAACAGAGTTATTGTTAAAACATTTTAACTTATGATGAAAAGTCACAGACATTTGAGGAGATTTTATGGAGTTATAAGAGTGGTGGACAGGGTGACTGAATTAGGGAGGAGCTGAAATAACACTTTTCTGATAACATGTTCAAATTTAGAGATTAACTCAGAGGCGAGTTTGTGGAAGGTTGGCCATTTCACTGATCATTGGTGAATTCCTACTTATAGTATACTTGCATTACCATGAATAGTAGAAAGTGATTTTTCACCTTAGAGAATTCCAGATGGCCTCCTTCTTCCAAGATCGCAATTTCCCTTCCCACGTGGTCAACAATGCCCTCCAGCGCATCTTCTCCACTTCCCGCACTACCACCCTTGAACCCCACCCCTCCCAATGCAACAAGGACAGAACCACTACCCCTGGTCCTCACCTTCCACCCCACCAACTTTCGCATACATTGCAACATCCTCCGTCTAATATGTTCGACACACGCTGCAACCTTGAACATTTCTTCTGCTGCCTTCATCTCCGAGCCCACTTTTTCAATCAAGATTTCTGCCCACCCACCGAGGACCTGTTCTCTCACCTCCAACACACCCCTTCCAGCTGGATACCCCATGCTGGCCTGTTACCCACAGTTGATCTCTTCATTTCTAACTACCACCGTGACATCGACCACCTCAAACTGTCCACCCCTCTCACCTACTCCAACCTCACGCCCTCACAACGTGTCACCCTCCGCTCCAACTCCAACCTCACCATCATTCCCACAGACAAGGGGGTTGGCATGGTAGTTTGATGTATGACCTCTACACCACTGAAGCCAGGCGCCAACTCGCAGACACCTACTCCTACTGCCCCCTCAACAATGACCTCACCTCCCATCACCAAACCATTATTTCCCAGACTACCCACAACCTCATCAACTGAGGATATCTCCCACCCAGTGCCTCCAACCTCATCGTCAGTGAACCTTGCACTGCCCGTTTCTACCTCCTACCAAAGATTCCCAAACCTGATTTCCCCGGTCGACCCATTGTCTCAGCCTGCTCCCGTCCCACTGAACTAATCTCTCCATATCTTGACAACATCCTGTGCCCCTTAATCCAGGAACTCCCTACCTACATTCAGGACACCATCCACACCCTTCACCTGCTCCAAGATTTTCGTTCTCCCGGCCCCCACTGCCTCATGTTCACCATGGGCATCCAGTCCCTGTACACATCCATCTGCCACGATGAAGGCTTCCAAGCCCTCCGTTTCTTCCTCTTTTACGTCGCTCCCGGTATCCTTCCACCGACACCCTCGTCAGCATGGCTGAACTGTTCCTCCCCCTTAACAACTTCTCCTTCTAATCCTCCCAGTTCCTCCAAACCAAAGGGATAGCCATGGACACCCGCATAGGACCCAGCTTCATGGAACAGTCCATCTTCTGCAGCCCCCTCCCCCCCCCAGCTGTTCCTTCGCTACATTGACTGTATCAGTGCTACCTCATTCTCCCACGAGGTTGTTGAACAGTTTATCAACTTCACCAACACCTTTCACCTGACTTCAAATTTACCTGGACCATCTTGGACACCTCCCTCCCCTTCCTGAACCCTCCATCTCCATCTCCAGCAACTGACTAACCATAGACATCTACTACAAGCCCACCAACCCCCACAGCTACAAAGACTATCCTCCTCCCACCTACCTCCTGGAAAAATGCCATCCTTTATTCTCAATTCCTCCACCTCTGCTGCATCTGTTCCCAGGATGCCCAATGCTATCTTAGAAAATCCTATATGGGCTCCTTCTTCCAACTTTACAATTTCCCATCCCACATGGTTGATGATGCCCTCCAGCTATTCTCCTCCAATTCCCCCACCACCGCCGTTGAACCTCACCCCTCCCAAAGCAACAAAGACAGAACCCCGTCCCAGTCCTCACCTTCCACCCCACCAATCTCCACATACATAGCGTCATCTTCCGCTTTACCATGAATACTCATTATATTAAAACTTTTAAAATGAATCCTTACTCCATGATAAATCCAGCAGCATATGAGAATCTTGTGGAACCCAGTATACATTTCCTTAAAGGTATAGTGCACCTGCCAACTTTATATATTTGTGTCTGAGGTCAGAAGTATCCCTTAGAAAGGGAGCAAGAGAATGGCACTCTTCATAAAGACTCAGAAACATCAAGGATGAGTCAGTGATATGAGAATAGATTCATTGAGAAATGGGAGATGATCCAAGAAGAGAGTGGGGTCAAGCATACGGAGGAATGAAATTGTGGGCGGGGAGGTGTCTCAGGGAGAAAGGGAGGACACCCCATCTTATCCCACATCCAACACCCCAACTTGGCACCACCCTCTTGAACTGTCTTACCTGTCCATCTACTTTCCCACCTATCCCATCTACTCCAACCTATCCCATCTACTCCAACCTATCACCATCACACCCCCACCTTCATCTACCTATCGCATTCCCAGCTACCCTTCTCCTAGCCACACTCCCACCCATTTATCTCTCAACCCCCATGTAGCCCCCACCCCACATTCCTGATGCAGAACTTACGATTGAAGTGTCGACTCTCCTGCTCCTCAGGTGCTGCCTGACTGGCTGTGCGTTCCCACAGGGTTAGTTTCCTAGACCTCCTGGGGGGGGGTGAAGTAAGAAACTGAAAGATCTAAATAGTGGCCTTGGTACTGTTGCATGTGTGTCCATCTTAGGCTGTTGGTTGGCAGAGTCCTTTGATAACTCTGACTTCACCTACTACATTTCAACTCTCCCTGATATGAGTGATCTTGGACCATGTCCCTTACAAGAAGGGAGAACTAGTTGACCCTGCAAAGTCAATCATGTACAGCACTGAACACAAACATGAACATTAGGGAGGCAATGGTCTTGTGGTATTATCACTGGAAAAGCACAGCAGTTCAGGCAGCATCCGAGGAGCAGGAAAATCGATGTTTCGGGGAAAAGCTCTTCATCAGGAATAATCCTCTTGCAAGGATGCCTGCCTTGAAGAAGTTTTCCTCCTCTCTCTCCAAGCTTTATTCCTGATGAAGGGCTTTTGCCCGAAACGTTGATTTTCCTGCGCCTCGGATGCTGCCTGAACTGCTGTGCTTTTTCAGCATCACTTTAATCTAGAATCTGGTTTCCAGCATCTGCAGTCCTTGTTTTTACCTGGTATTATCACTGGACTATTAACCCAGAGATCTGGTAAAATTCTGGGAACGTGGATTCAAATCCTGCCATTGCAGATAGTGGAATTTGAATTCAATAAGAAAATCTGGAATTAAGAGTCTAATGATGATCATTACTCTGTTGTCAATTGTCAGAAAAACCCATCTGGTTCACTAATATCCTTCACGGAAGGAAACCTATCATCCTTACCTGGTCTGGCCTACATGTGACTCAAACCCACAGCAATATGGTTGACTCTTAACTGCCTCCTGAGCAATTAGGGATGGATAATAAATGCTGGCCTAACCAGCCTACATCCATGAATATATTTTAAAAAGAATGAATTTTTATTTTTGTAGAAATAGGTTTTAACTCCATTATCAATTATTCTCAACCAGAAGGTTGTCAGTATTTTTGTACTTTCATTCAGCTAGTCTTTCTAAGTAATGAGAATGCATACAGGAATAAAGTGAAACCAATGTAATGTGAAACACTTTCAAGTGAAAGTTAAATTTGAAGAACACCCATGCTATCAATAAATCTTAAGCTAATAGGAATGGAATTGGGTCGGAAACTTGTGGTGTGATGCAGCCTGTATATATCTTGTGTATTAACTCAGGAAATCTGACTAGAGAGAAACATTCAAAATAGAGCCACTACTCATATCGTACATAGGCTGGTCCCAACCCAGCACAGACAGTTCTAATTAACCCGTTCAGAGATGTGATGACATCTGAAAGGTGAGCTTGACCCTGGGCCTCTGGGTGGAGACAGTACCACTGTGCGACAAGAGAGCCTATAATGCATCACAAGAGGGTTCAAATGATGAGTTATAACTGAGCAGGCCATTGCCAGTTACCGAGGGGACTCCTATTCAATGAGTTCCATGAGGAGAATAATTAGTGCTCCCTGCGGCCTTATAGAGGTTACCACACCTCTTTTCAAGCAATCCAATGCTGCATTTTCTGCTGATGGTGTGTTTCACCACGGAAAAGCTTCCCCTGTTGCATGATTATGTGTCTCCCAAGCACATCTCCAGGATTTTAAATTTAATTTTAACTGAAATCATGTGGAAGCCCACAAAAAGCAAGAGAACAGAAGTGTTCACACCTCTCTTTCCACTTACTAAACTCTGTTTCCCTCACAAATATTGCCAGATTCAGTGGACATTTCCAGTATTTTCTGGTATCACGTTTCCAGTATCAGCAATATTTGCTTTTGTATACTGATTATACGTACAAATAACCTGGTTGTTGAAAATTCTTAACTTTGCATGACAACGTGCAAAATTGAATTCAATGAATTCCTCTTATTGCATTGATTTCCAGGTTCTAATAGCCGCTTAACTATCCTCTGCGAATGACTAGACCAGAGTGTTTGCATGATGTAAGCCTACACAATATCATGCACTACAATTTTCCACTTAGTCATGTGAGGCCAAAATCATTTGAGAGCAACAGATAGAGCTCCTACTTCTCGACAGTCATAATTTGACTTACCTCTTGTTCACTTTAGGAAAGAGATCAAGGATTAGATATTTTCAAGATAACTGACCGTGATTTCCTACGAAGTCTGGAGAATGCCATCCGTTTTGGGAAGCCATGTCTGATGGAGAATGTGGGAGAGGAACTGGATCCAGCCCTGGAACCTGTACTATTGAAATTGGTACAAACAAAACAGCAAATACACACTGGTGGAAAAGTCATTTTGTAATGCCGAACTTGAGTGTTGTTGAAAAAACGGCAGGCTGTCAAAGGATAGTTGGAAAATACAAATTTCAAATGGAGTGATAATTTATACTACATGCAAAACATGTGTTGATTGACTAGTCAAGTCTAACTGGTTGAAGTATTGCCATGGAGAATGCATCAGGGAACTAATGTCTTCACACTTTGTTTAATCAGTAAAGGCACGATATCTGATGTGTTCTTTTTACCTAAAAACACAGGCTTATGTGTAAGTCCACCAATAGGCACCCCTTTCTCATGCAACGTAAATTTTCAAAGCTAGCATTCTTGCATCTGTCCTGTTGAGTGCAAGACAAAAATCTTCAATTACATGCCTTTTTTTTCAGCATAAGTGGAAGTGTTCTGATTGCATGTTCCCGGCACATTAGGTCATACTCACCAAGAACGTATGAGCAGAAAGTCATACATTCCAGCTATTAGTTGTCCATTCATAATGAGTATCACACACAATCTTTCAGCCTGTACCACCAGCCCATGTGGTCCTATGCTTGGAACTACGCATAAGTGGTCATAAGACCACAGCTTTAATAAAGATACTCAGTTGATCAATAAAATTAATTTCTATTAATTTCTAGATAGAATGTTTTCTTCGTTTAAATGAGATATTTGTTTTTTAAAGAAAGAAACATCCCATTTCAGAAGGTGCAATGTATATACTCGAGTAATAGTCAATCTCATTTAAGAGTTTTGGCCAAAAGAATCTGACATTTTCCGCGTATCCTATGTGAAAGTTAACCCTAGCTCTTCACAGATAGCAGATCAACATTTATGAGTCAGTGTGCTAACCGTCAAGCTCTGCTCCAAGTTTCTAGTCTGCAGGTCATCTCGCTCTACCCTTGGTCTTCCAGTCCATCAGCTGTTGCACTGTGCTCTGGTTTTACTGCAATTCATTGTGTTTTATTTCTTTATTTGTTTAAAGATCAATTGGGCTTCTGGTAATGATACAGTATGAATTTTGGTGGACATGAATTTTATCCAGTCAAAAGTATTATCCATGTAACAGGGTAAAAATAATGACTGCAGATGCTGTAAACCGGATTCTGGATTAGTGGTACTGGAAGAGCACAGCAGTTCAGGCAGCATCCGAGAAGCAGTAAAATCGACATTTTGGGCAAAAGCCCTTCATCAGGAATACAGGCAGTGAGCCTGAAGCGTGGAGAGATAAGCTAGAGGAGGGTGGGGGTGGGGAGAAAGTAGCATAGAGTACAATAGGTGATTGGGGGAGGGTATAGTTAACCCTATAAATTTAACCTTAAAAACTAGTCAAAAAATGTGACCACTACTCGAGTATATATAGTATATTATTAAGTATTGCCACAGATTCAATAACTGCTTGTAGTATAGCACCAAAGCATTTACATTGAGTTCGTAAACCAATGCATTTACACATATTTATTACTTAATTAGAATGCCCCACTTTGTTTACCAAACTGAGATGGAACAGTTGTCTCCTAAGAGCTGCACATTCATGCAGCTGTACAATACACCGAAGTTTGCATGTAAGCCATGCATATTTTAGCCCCTCAAGTTTAGGCATATGCAGCCAGCAAAAAAAACAAGATCTGTGGAGTGCATGTAAATGAATTGGCCACACATAACTAAAGAGAATCAAAAGATGGTATCTGATCAATGAATGTGGAATCTATGAAGCTCATTTTCATAGCTGGGTGACTTGCACAACTTGTTCAACTATTTTAGAAACTGTCCGGATTTGACTTACATTGTCATATTAATATTGTTTTAATTTTATGGAGTCACATTAAAACAAAGGAAACATGCAGCAGACATCTAATCTCCCACTCCTTCACTGGAAGTTGCTATAATGGCTTAGTTGCATCCTCAGAGGCAGTACAATTTTGTACTAACTACATCTATTGAGTGTATACACAGTTGCATTCTTTCACCACCATTTTTAATGTTGTACAGGATATCTTTGGTATATTTGTTGAAATTAATGTCAACTAAAACTTAAAATTAAACAGGGCAAACATTTGAACAGAGACTTGTGTGTAGGATGTTTGATCCAAGGCTCATCAATGCTTTTTCTTCTGCTTTTCAGACCTACAAACAGCAGGGCAGTACAGTCATAAAGCTGGGAGATTCTATCATTCCTTACCATGATGATTTTAAAATGTATATCACCACCAAGTTACCAAATCCTCACTACACTCCTGAGATATCAACTAGGGTGACTCTCATTAACTTCACACTTTCTCCAAGGTGAATAACTTGGTCTTTGTTATATTGATGATACTGCTGCTCTTTGATGCATTTTAAACATCATTGTAACTTCAGATGCCAGACAGAAAAAGGAAAATGATTTCCCCATGCCACGTGCACAGACTCTCCAGGCACTTACACTACTATTGTGTTTCCTTTGTCAGCAATCATCTTTTCTAAACCATCTGCTCTCAGACAGTCAACTGGTTACACCCTCCTGCCTTCTAGTCTCTCTTAGGATTTATGGACTTTTAGGAGGCAAAAATTGGTTAGAGATGGTCAGCATGGTTGTGTGCAAGGGAAATCATGTCTCACAAACTTGATTGAGTTTTTTGAGGAAGTTACCCAAAGGATAAGACCATAAGACCATAAGACATAGGAGTGGAAGTAAGACCATTTGGCCCATCGAATCCACTCCGCCATTTAATCATGGCTGATGGGCATTTCAACTCCACTTACCCACATTCTCCCCATAGCCCTTAATTCCTTGTGACATTAAGAATTTATCAATCTCTGCTTTGAAGACATTTAGCATCCCGGCCTCTACTGCACTCCGCGGCAATGAATTCCACAGGCCCACCACTCTCTGGCTGAAGAAATGTCTCCATATTTCTGTTCTGAATTGACCTCCTCTAATTCTAAGGCTGTGCCCACAGGTCCTAGTCTCCTCGCCTAACGGAAACAATTTCTTAGCGTCCACCCTTTCCAAGCCATGTATTATCTTGTAAGTTTCTATTAGATCTCCCCTTAACCTTCTAAACTCCAATGAGTACAATCCCAGGATCCTCAGCCGTTCCTCGTATGTTAGACCTACCATTCCAGGGATCATCCGTGTGAATCTCCACTGGACAAGCTCCAGTGCCAGTATGTCCTTCCTGAGGTGTGGGGACCAAAACTGGACACAGTACTCCAAATGGGGCCTAACCAGAGCTTTATAAAGTCTCAGTAGCACATCACTGCTTTTATATTCCAACCCTCTTGAGATAAATGACAACATTACATTCGCTTTCTTAATCACGGATTCAACCTGCATGTTTACCTTTAGAGAATCCTTGACTAGCACTCCCAGATCCCTTTGTACTTTAGCTTTATGAATTTTCTCACCGTTTAGAAAGTAGTCCATGCTTGTATTCTTTTTTCCAAAGTGCAAGACCTCGCATTTGCTCACATTGAACTTCATCAGCCATTTCCTGGACCACTCTCCCAAAATGTCTAGATCCTTCTGCAGCCTCCCCACTTCCTCAGTACTACCTGCCTGTCCACCTATCTTCGTATCATTGGCAAACTTCACTAGAATGCCCCCAGTCCCTTCATCCAGATCATTAATATAACAGCTGTGGCCCCAACACTGAACCCTGCAGGACACCGCTTGTCACTGGATTGATGATGGCAGAGCTGTAGATGTTGTTTATTTGGATTTTCATAAAGCCTTTGACAAGGTTTAGCATAGTAGATTAATTAGTAAAGTTAAGTCACATCGGATTCACGGTGAGCTTGCCAATTGGATATATAATTGACTTAACGGCAAGAGACAGAGAGTGGTGGTGGAGGGCTGCTCTTCGAACTGGAGCACTGTCACCAGCAGTGTTCCACGGAAATCCCTTCTAGGTTATATTTTGTTTGTAATTTGAATAAATGATTTGGATGAGAATATAGATGGCATGGTTGGTAAGTTTGCATATGATGGCAAAATTGGTGGCATAGTAGACAATGAAGAAGGTTTTCTAAGATTACAAAGGGATCCTGATCAAATGGGTTAATGAGCTGAAAAATGGCAGTTGGAGTTCAATCTGGATAAATGCAAGGTATTGCATTTTGCTACAACAATTAATGGTACGGCCTTGGGTAGTTTTGTAGAACAAAGGGACCTAGGGGTGCAGATACATAATTCTTTGATATTTATGTCACATATAGACAAGGTGGTTGAAAAGGAATTTGGCATACTTGCCTTCTTTGAGTATAGGAGTTGGGAAGTCATGTTTAGGTTGTACAGGACATTGGTGAGGCATCTTCTGGAATACTGTATCCAGTTCTGGTTGCCCAATTCTCAGAAGAATATAATCTGGCTGGAGAGGGTTCAGAAGAAATTGACCAGGATGATGCTGGGTATGGAAGGTTTGAGTTATAAAGAAAGGCTGGGATTTGTTTCACCGGAGCATAGGAAGTTGAGAGGCAAGCTTATAGACGTTTATAAAATAGTGAGAGGTATAGATAGAGTTAATGGTAATTGTCTTTTCCTTAGAATGGAGGATTTCAGGACTGGGGGACACATTTTTAAGGTGAGATGAAAAAGATTGAAAAATGGCATGAGAGGCAATTTTTTTACACAGAGGGCGGTTCACATGTGGAATGAACTTGCTGAGGAAGTGGTAAATGCAGATACAATTACAATGTTTAAAAGACATTTGGCTAAGTACATGAATAGGAAAGGTTTAGAGGGATTTTGGGCCAAGAGCAGGCAGGTTGCGCTAGTTTAGTTTGGGATTGTGTTCAGCATGGTCCGGTTGCACAAGAGGGTTTGTTTCTGAGCTGTATGACTCTATGGCTCCCTGACTCCCTTACATTCCCTGCCGCTATTTATTCCATTCTGTCTTGCTCAAGTGGTTTTGAGTATGGAATAGGATGCATCAAGTTATGAGTACTGCTACATGCTGTGATATTGGCTCAAATTTTACTAGTACATCATAGGCCCCACCACTAAGGACCAGGGAAAAGATCTTCAAGCAGCAAACAACTAAGAGTCGCCACTGCAACTGTTGTTCAATTAACAAATGTCGCTTTCCTTTCCAAGCTGCCACTGAACCAGAGACTGCAAGGAAGTGACCACCCATTCTGGGGTACCCTCAAAGGGCTAGTAATAAATTTTTTGCATACTATCAATTTAAGAATATTCTTACTTTCAACTGTTAATCTAATTTGTAGAATTCATGGGGAACACTCTTTCTGTTCCTTTCCTGCCTTTGTAGAAAGCAGACCTGGATATCGCATTTCTCACATCAGTGACAAATTTTCTTGTTTCTGTATACTGGTGCACAAATTTTAATTCTATCTTTCAGCCCCTTCAAGCATAAAGAGGATATTAAAACTTCAGTTACCATGCTTTGATTTGGTCAGTTTGCTTGTTTTTATGACAGTGAAATTAGAATTAAAGTAATATGTCAAAAATCTAAATAATTATGTTCCTGATTCTGTCTCCCAATGTGAAAATGTAGAACCTTACTAGATTTTAAAAACATAATAAGAGTAATTATAATTAGAAAATCACTGGATTTTAGTATGGAATTTCTAAAATGTATCTTAACATCGCAGTGGTCTGGAAGACCAACTCCTGGGTCGTGTGGTAGCACAAGAACGTCCAGATCTGGAAGATGCCAAAAATCAGTTGATCGTCAGTAATGCAAAAATGAGGAATGAGCTGAAAGAGATAGAGGATCAGATACTCATGCGCCTGAGCACCTCTGAGGGCAATCCTGTGGACGATGTGGAATTAATTAAAGTGCTAGAAGCATCTAAAGTTAAAGCAGGGGAAATCAAGGTTAGTATCAGTAATTCAATCTGGTTAGTAGTAAACATTTCAACAGCTCTCAAATGCAATATGAGAAACATTAAAGCTTCTACACACATACATGCTATTATGTGGTACACAGTTATGGTGTAGTGCACAATATAACACACATGAGACACACAAAAGGAACACACAGATGCAACAGTAGACTTCTAAGTTGCTATAATGGGTCTTCCATGTTGATACTAAAATTCATTTATGTCTGTTCAGAATCAAATCCAGTACTTTTAGGATTCCAACACTGAAAATATTTCCCAAGCTGGGCAGCATGGTGGCTCAGTGGTTAGCACTGCTGCTTCACAGCACCAGGGACTTGGGTTTGATTCCACCCTGTGATGATTGTCGATCTGGAGTTTGCATATTCTCCCTGTGTCTGCCTGTGTAGGTTTCCTCCTGAAGTCTAAAGGTGTGCAGGTTAGGTGAAGTAGCCATACGAATTTGCCCATAGTATCCAGGGATGTTTGGGCTAGGTGGATTAGCTCTGGGAAATGCAGGGTTACAGGCACAGGGTAGGGGATGAATCTAGGTGGAATGCTCTGCAGAGGGTTGGTGTGGACTTGGTGGGCTGAATCCACACTTTAGGAATTCTATGATTATAAGTTTGGATCCAAGTTGCTCTGAATGTGGATAGGTTGAACTGAAGCAAAATTCATAAATTTTAAATTCAGTTCACAACATTGATTGAAATACAGTGTTACAAATTGAAGGATGAAGATATGTATGAAAGGTTACCAATATGAACGTAAAAGCAGAAATATGATTGGAAGGACAGAGGTATGAATGGAAAGGTGAAATAATGATGAAAATGCAGTGATATTAATGGAAGGATGGTGATATTGCTAGAGTGGTGATACCAATGTTAGTACAGTGCTACTAATTAAAGAATAGTGATAGCAGTAAGTGCACAATGATACTAATTAAAAGATATTGATATTAGTAAAAGTAATATATTTATGCTTTCTGCAATTTTGTAACAGTTTTATGGGATGCAGGCATTGTTGGTTAGGTCAGCAATTGTTGCCCATCATTAATTGCCTTTTAGAAGATGGTGCCACCTTTCTGAACTGTTGCAGGCAATCTAATGCAAATACACTCACAGTGCTGTTGGGAAGGTAGTTTCAGGATTATGATCCCGCACTAGGGAGCGAACAGCAATATAGTTCCATGTTAGGATGATGTGTAATTTGGAGAGAACTTGCAGGTAGAGATGTTCCAATACACAAGCTCTAGGTGGTAGAAGTCTCAGGTTTGAGAGGTGCTGCAAAGCAGCTAGTAGATAATGCACACTACTGCCAAAGTGTATCTTTAAAAGAAGGAATAAATGTTAAAGTTAGTAGATAGATTTTTGATCACGAGAGCTGCTTTGGTATCAAATGTCTTGAGTGCTGTTGGAGCTGCACTCATCCGGGCAATGGAGAGTATTGCATCCTCTTCTGATTTGTGGATTGCAGGTGGTGGACAGGCTTTGGGGAATCAGGTAATTAGTTACATGCCATTTAGTTCCAAGTCACTAACATGTTCTTGTAGCCACACTACAAGCCTGTTTTTGGACTGGTAATACCAGGATGTTGATAGTGGGTGATGCCATTGAATGTCAGGATGAGATGGTTGGTTCTCTCTTGTTGGAGATGGTGTTTTGGCACTTATGTAACCCAAATGTTACTTGCCACATTAGTCCAAGTCTAGATGTTCTCTTCTTGCAACAAATTGGCACAGGTTGACTGCTTTACAATCTGATGAGTTGCAAGTGACATAAAACATTGCACAATCATCAGTGAAAATCACCACATCTGACCTTATGGAGGGAGGTCATTGATGAAAAAACCCAAAGATGCTTGTGTAGTGATTGTAACGAGGTTAGCCAGGTGGACCTCATAATATATCAGTTCCCTGATTGAGGCTATTAATCTGGACCCATCAGGGAGCCCTGGTTGACAAATGAGAACAAAAGTGTCAGAGATCCTGTTCATTCAGAGAGCTGGCTCTACCGAAGCTGGAGCAGTGCCAAGGACTCCCAACATGTAACCAAAGGGTGACTCGGTGACTGGATACTAGCCTCTGTGGAGTTATTCCAAAGACATTACTCTGAGAAACGCCTGCACCGATATGAATGGACTCTGAGATGATTGGCTTCCAACAGTCTCAAACATCTTCCTTTCTGCTGTATATGATTTCAACCATTGGAGGGATTTCTTCCAATTCCATTGGTTTCAATTTTGCAACACTTGATCTTCCATGTCAAGAGCAATCACCTCTCACTTTGCTTCTTAGATTCAGCTATTTTGTCCCTGTTTGTATGAAGACTGTAATGAGGTCAAGAGATGAGTATCATAGGTAAAACCCAAAATGAGCATTAATAAGCAGGTTATTGCTTTGTATACACCACTTGATAATTAATGCGAAGGAGATATCTTATGGATCTTGTTGACAGCAGTGGAAGAAGATGTGGCATTAGAGATACATTGAACATTCTGACCACCACTTCTGAGCAGTGTATACTATCACTGGCCATCTCTCATCTGCACGCATCCATAAAATCCGAGTGACTGTGGCTGTACCTTTGTGGCATCATGAAGGCAACTGTGGCTGTAAACTCCACATTAGATTTCTGCTCCACATTTGTTGGACATTATGTTGGTCCTGGGCTTCCAGATGCATGTATTTTTCATGTGGCTGCTCTTAGTGCCACAGAGGCATAACAGCTTCGGTGACTGGGTCCACTGAGGATGGTTCCAATCAGCCTCCATGGGCAATATCAGAAACAAAACAGCTTCTCAGTAATGTGGTCATTCAACAGTCTCAGTGCGCACAAATAACATTTGAACAGTGTCCTCCAAACACTGGGACATAGAGACCACCAAAAAAGCCAATGGAATATTTCTATTTGGACCTTACACATCATTGCCTGGAATTAGATATATGTTGTTGAAGCTGTTTACATACAGTAGAAAATTGTAATTGTTGTACCAAACATGAAAACCTTTCACCCAACCCACATTAACTAAGAGAGGCAGCAGTGTATTTAGAACAGAATAGAAGATCCTTTATTATCACATTTTCTCCAGTACAGAACAATAAAAAAGTTTTACAATGGTTGCTTTTAATGGCACCATCTTAGGTACAAGTTTTACAGAGTAAAAAAGTGTTGTTACATAGTCAAAAAAAGAATATAAATTAGCATGAAACAGTGGAATAGTCCAGAATGATAATAAATTACCATCAATGCTTAAGTTCCAGTTCCAGTCCATGCCTGCAGGCCCCAGAGCAAGAGGGTACACTGCCTCCATGTGCGGCCTCGATCCAGGATTCGCTCCGCTGCCATTCCAGGAATCGGTCTTTGGCTTTGCTGCCACCACGGGACTCAACCCTCACTTGCTCTGCTGCAGGACTTGGCCCACACTCGTTCTGCAGCAAGACACAATCTGCTCGCTCCATTCCATCGCAGGACATGGCCCACTTGGTCAACTCCACCCCAGGACATGACCTGCTCGGTCCATTCTGCCATGGGACAGCCCATTCAGTCTGTTCCACTTCGGGGTATGACCCACATCTGCTCTGCCGCGGGACATAGCCAGCTTGCTCTTCTCCAGGACTCGGCCTCCACCTGCTCTGCTATGAGACCCAGCCCACACTCATTGTGGGACCCAGCCTGCTCTCTCTGCTCTGCCATGGGACTCAGCCCACTCTTTCCATTCCTCAACTCCACTCTGCAGGTTGGACGGTTCCCACTGGAGAGAAAGCGCAGACTGAGTCCCATGGCAGGATGGAGCGAGCAGGTTATGTCTTGCCGCACAGCGAGCGTAGGCCAGGTCCTGCAGCAAAGTGAGCATGAGCTGAGTCCCGCTGCGGCAGCAAAGTGAATGGGCGATACCCAGAGCAGCAGCAGAACAAATCCTGCATGGAGGCTGACACATGGAGGCAGCATAGCTGCACAGTCTGGGGCCTGTAGATATGGACTGGGATTGGAACTTAACTACTGATGGTCACTTATTATCATTCTGGTCTTTTCCACTGTTTCATGTTAACCTTTTTTTTCACTGTAACAAAAATAGTTTTTTGCTCTAAGATATGTGCCTCGATACTTCTACTGTACCTAAGATGGCGCCATTAAAGGCAGCCATTGTAAAAACTTTTCACTCAACTCCTGTACTTCTATTTTATGGTCTAAGGCATGCAGGAAAATCTTTATAAATCACCTGATGTTATTGGTGCTTCACAACAATTAGTAGAATTGATTTGTACTGTTGATTGTAAGGCTCAAGATTGCTTATGGCCAGGATTTTTAGTCCACATGGTATTTCAGAGCATGAGATCCATATAAGAATGATGTGATGTCTCTCACCTATTCTTTATGAGTGTCTGTTTAATGGCGTTGCAGTCAAAGGTCTTCTCTTGCCCGCAAGCAGAGCCTGCACCCTCAGAGAAAGAAAAACACACTCCCAGGGACAAGAACTAAACGCTGGTACAACCAGTGACACCCACATTCCATGAGTAATAAAAATAACTCTACACACTCAGCCCTGCTGTTAATTACTTTTCAGTTTGCTTGTGCACTTACAATTTGTTTGAAGATGGAAGGAAACACAGATAATGCTTCACAGGATAATTAGCAGGCTCAGCTGCTCCATCTAGCTGACCCCTTGCCACCAAAACGTCTACCCTGTCCTCTCTGTCAATCTTCTTGATTTTGATCTTCCCATGTTAGCTCCAAACTCTTTTTTTAATTAACTGTGATTTATCTCCTCAATTTGTCCCTGCCCCAGACATAGTTTAATGATGCCAAACATATTGATGCACCATTCTCCCAAAGAACCTAGGGCAGTGATCATCAATGAAATTTAATCCGGCTCACAAAAGTACTCTTTGCAGTCTCTACTGTATTATCTCCTACTGTTATATATAGTCCACTTCATAACTATTATCCCCTTTGCAATCCAGCACACTCTCTCCAATCCACGCAATTGATTGAGCCAGCGTCCCCACCACAGAACTGGCATCTAAGCACCTTTCTTGACTTTTAGTGAACAGGGGTTATGTCCCCTCCCACGCCCTTACCCATCTACTCAGACAGCCAGCCCCAACTGACGAGAGACCGATCCTAGCTAACCTCTGTGCAACTCCCAGCCTGTAATAATATGGACCATCTAACTCTTATTGGCCCAAATACCCAAATTATTGCGTTCAAGACTCTAGATTGATTTGGGATATTGAGCTGAATTAAGATGCCCCCCACCAACTCCCCAGCCCCCGATTTGACTGAGGACTCCTACCTTTAGACTTTGAAATACAGATCATTCTGCTATGACACACATTTCGTCAATGTGAATTCGCTGCAAAATGATTAACGAAATGGGGATGCTGTTTTTAAACAGCGAACTTTTTAAAACGGGTGTTGGCTGTAATGTGATTACACCACCAACACTTTAACTGCTGTTTCCAAAATGCAATTTTTCCATAACACAGGGTTGGACAAGAATGCAACTATCGCATTATAGAAGAACTGACTGTAGGGTCATATGGTTGAAGCACAGTCAGTCAGTGTGTTTGCCACACAAGCTGCCAGCATATGCTGCAGCTGTGACATTGACATACCATCAAAGCACAACAATATGTCCACCCTCTTATATGACCACTGCTGGTAAACATAATAGGCAGTCTGGCTTTGTGTCCACACCAAAAGCACTCTTCGGGGGGGTTTAAACTAATTTGGCAGGGGGATGAGATCCGGACTTGTAGTCCAGCAAGTAAGCTAGCTGTTTGTCAGGATGTCCAAGAATGTAGGGAGGCTGTGGAGAAGGTAGCACTGACAAGGAATACTTGCGGACATAGAGATGGGCTCAAGTGCGTATACTTCAACGCAAGGAGTATCAGAAATAAGGTGGGTGAACTTAAGGCGTGGATCGGTACCTGGGACTACGATGTTGTGGCCATCACGGAAACGTGGATAGATGAGGGACAGGAATGGTTGTTGGAGGTTCCTGGTTACAGATGTTTCAGTAAGATTAGGGAGGGTGGTAAAAAAGAAGGGGGTTGGCATTGCTAATTAGAAATGGTATAACGGCTGCAGAAAGGAAGTTTGAGGGGGATCTGCCTTTGGAGGTAGTATGGGCTGAAGTCAGAAATAGGAAAGGTGCAGTCACCTTGTTGGGTGTTTACTATAGGCCCCCCAATAGCAGCAGAGATGTGGAGAAACAGATTGGGAAACAGATTTTGGAAAGGTGCAGAAGTCACAGGGTCGTAGTCATGGGCGACTTCAACTTCCCAAATATTGATTGGAAGCTCTTTAGATCAAGTAGATTGGATGGGGCGGTGTTTGTGCAGTGTGTCCAGGAAGCTTTTCTAACTCAGTATGTAGATTGTCCAACCAGAGGGGAGGCCATATTGGATTTGGTACTCAGCAATGAACCGGGACAAGTGATGGGCTTGTTAGTGGGTGAACATTTTGGTGATGGTGACCACAATTCTGTGACTTTCACCTTGGTTATGGAGAGAGATAGGTGCGCACAACAGGGTAGATTTTACAATTGGGGGAAGGGAAATTACGATGCTGTAAGACAGGATTTGAGGAGCATAAGTTGGGAGCATAGCCTGTGAGGGAAGGATGTGGTGGAAATGTGGAACTTTTTCAAGGAACAGATACGACGTGTCCTTGATATGTATGTACCTATCAGGCAGGAAAGAAATGGTCGTGTGAGGGAGCCTTGGTTGACGAGGGAGGTTGAATGTCTAGTAAAGAGGAAGAAGGAGGCTTACATAAGGTTGAGGAAACAGGGTTCGGACAGGGCAGTGGAGGGATACAGGATAGCCAGAAGGGACCTGAAGAAAGGGATTATGAGAGCTAAGAGAGGGCATGAAAAAACCTTGGCGGATAGGATCAAGGATAACCCCAAGGCATTTTATGCGTATGTGAGAAACATGAGAATGACGAGAACGAGGGTAGGTCCGATCAAAGACAGTTGTGGGAGATTGTGTATTGAGTCGGAAGAGATAGGAGAGGTCTTGAATGAGTACTTTTCTTCAGTATTTACGAACGAGAGGGACCGTATTGTTGAAGAGGAGAATGTGAAACGGACTGGTAAGCTAGAAGAGATACTTGTTAGGAAGGAAGATGTGTTGGACATTTTGAGCAACTTGAGGATAGACAAGTCCCCCGGGCCTGACGGGATATATCCTAGGATTATGTGGGAAGCAAGAGAGGAAATTGCAGTACCGTTGGCAATGATCTTTTCGTCTTCACTGTCAACGGGGGTGGTACCAGGGGACTGGAGAGTAGCGAATGTTGTGCCCCTGTTCAAAAAAGGGAATAGGGATAACCCCAGGAATTACAGGCCAGTTAGCCTTACTTCTGTGGTAGGCAAAGTAATGGAAAGGGTACTGAGGGATAGGATTTATGAGTATCTGGAAAGAAACTGCTTGATTAGGGACAGCCAGCACGGATTTGTGAAGGGTAGGTCTTGCCTTACAAGTCTTATTGAATTCTTTGAGGAGGTGACCAAGCATGTGGATGAGGGTAGAGCAATGGATGTAGTGTACATGGATTTTAGTAAGGCATTTGATAAGGTTCCCCATGGTAGGCTTATGCGGAAAGTCAGGGGGCATGGGATAGAGGGAAATTTGGCCAATTGGATAGAAAACTGGCTAACCGGTCGAAGTCAGAGAGTGGTGGTAGATGGTAAATATTCAGCCTGGAGCCCAGTTACAAGTGGAGTTCCGCAGGGATCAGTTCTGGGTCCTCTGCTGTTTGTAATTTTTATTAATGACTTGGAAGAGGGAGTCAAAGGGTGGGTCAGTAAATTTGCAGATGATACGAAGATTGGTGGAGTTGTGGACAGTGAGGAGGGCTGTTGTCGGCTGCAAAGGGACTTAGATATGATGCAGAGCTGGGCTGAGGAGTGGCAGATGGAGTTCAACCCTGCCAAGTGTGAGATTGTCCATTCTGGAAGAACAAATAAGAATGCAGAATACAGGGTTAACGGTAGGGTTCTGAGTCAGGTGGAGGAACAGAGGGATCTTGGGGTCTATGTACATAGATCTTTGAAAGTTGCCACTCAGGTGGATAGAGCTTGTAAGAAGGCCTATGGTGTATTAGCGTTCATTAGCAGAGGGATTGAATTCAAGAGTCGTGAAGTGATGTTGCAGCTGTACAGGACTTTGGTTAGGCCACATTTGGAGTACTGTGTGCAGTTCTGGTCGTCTCACTTTAGGAAAGATGTGGAAGTTTTGGAGAGGGTGCAGAGAAGATTTACCAGGATGTTGCCTGGAATGGAGAATAGGTCGTACGAGGATAGGTTGAGAGTTCTCGGCCTTTTCTCCTTGGAACGGCGAAGGATGAGGGGTGACTTGATAGAGGTTTATAAGATGATCAGAGGAATAGATAGAGTAGACAGTCAGAAACTTTTTCCCCGGGTACAACATAGTGTTACAAGGGGACATAAATTTAATGTGAAGGGTGGAAGATATAGGGGAGATGTCAGGGGTGGGTTCTTTACCCAGAGAGTGGTGGGGGCATGGAATGCGCTGCCTGTGGGAGTGGTAGAGTCAGAATCATTGGCGACCTTTAAGCGGCAATTGGATAGGTACATGGCTGGGTGCTTAATCTAGGATAGATGTTCGGCACAACATCGTGGGCCGAAGGGCCTGTTCTGTGCTGTATTGTTCTATGTTCTATGTTCTATGTTCTATATGGCAAGACAAAATTGCTGTGAACATGTAAGTTCTGAATGAATTGATCTTGATTTGATTTATTACTGTCACATGTATCCAAGGATAAAAAAATGTTGTCTTCCATGCTTTGCAGGCAGAATATGAGGGGCAAAGTGCAAAAAGGCAACGCAAAGATGCTGTGAGCATCCAATAGACACAAAGTGATTGAATGCTAATAAAGAAAGCTAAGAGCTCTGAGGTGTACCCAGCTCCAGTCCATGAGATGAATGTCTTTCTATGTATACAAAGTGGCCTAGCAGCAGCAGGAACAAGAGCAGCAGCATTATAATGCAAGATGTTGGTGCACTCCAAAGTACAGTCTTGGAGTAAATGTATTTGAGTGGCTTTGATATGTGTCATGTTGATGTGGTGAAGCTGCTACTTGTCTGATGCCAACCTTTGAGGGCAGGGGTGCAGGATATTTCCCATGGAGCATACTCAGAGATATTGGAACCAACTAGCGTCAAAAACATACAGCACAGAAACAGATCCTTCAGTCCAACACATTTTTTTTTTGTAGATATTTTTATTGAAATTTAACATTTTTACAAATTTACAAAAATAAACAAAACTCTCAAATACAAACATTGATGTACAATTAAATCATATATACAATAGTCATAATTTGACAAAGAAAAGAGAAAGAAAGAAAACAAAAAAAGAAAAAAAGAAACGAAAAAAGAAAGAAAAAAAAACTCAACTTTCTACTAATCTAACCTATAACTAACCAGAGTGTATACCTAAGTCTCTTACATGCTCGGAATGTATAAACATCAAATATAATAAACCCGTATTCGCGCAGGATTCCTCTCCCAAGGGGCCCCGGAGCAGCCTGGTCTGAAATCTTCACTAAATAAAAGCCCTTGTTAGGATAGCCGAAATATCTGCATTTATATAATTCAAAAAGGGCTGCCATATTTTATAAAATAATTCAGTCTTTCAGTGCACCATATTTGTGAGGAAGTCAAGGGGGATATATTCCATAATTAATCTGTGCCAATTTGAAAGTCCAGGGGGGCCCTCAGCCACCCAGTTCACCAAAATATTTTTCCTTGCACAGAAAGAGAGAATAGAAAATAGTCTCTTCCCATGCATATCCAGAGATGAGAGGTTCGAAAAGCCCAAAAGGAGAGATACAGGGTCCACCCTAATTTCCATTCTTAAAATTTCTGTCAGGGTATTTGCCACTTTAGTCCAGTATCTGCGGATTTTCTGACAAGTCCACAGACAATGTGCAAGAGTACCCACCTCTATTTTGCATTTGGGACACATTGGAGATGCTCCTGCCTTAAATTTTGCCAGTCGAGCCGGAGCTATATGGGCCCTATGAAGTATCTTTAGTTGGATAGCCTGAGTTCTGTTACAGATAGCAATTCTTCTAGCATTTTCCCAAATGTCATTCCACATATCCTCAGAGATTTCTAGCCCCAAGTCCTGCTCCCATGTTTTAAGCAGGTCATCCATGTCTCCTGAGACTCCATCATGTAGCAAATGGTATATAGTACTAACGGGGGATGCCCCCGCTGGTCGTAAGACATTACATTCTCTGTCTGATTTATAAAGACTATCTATTAATGTAGTCTTCCTCTGTATATAATCTCGAACTTGGAAGTATCGAAAGAGATCCCCATTAGGTATTCCGAATTTCAGACGCAGCTGCTCAAAGGACATCAGGATCCCATCTTTAAATAGGTCCCCTAAGCATGAGATGCCCCTGGATCTCCAGAGTTTAAAGGTGGCATCTGTAATCCCCGGTTGGAATCCCCATGCCTACTATTGGTGCATGGGGGGATGTTTTATGTGAGTTACCCTCATTTTGCCGCATTATATTCCAGGCCTTAATTGTGTTTAATATTATGGGATTTTTACAGTGGTCTGTAATGATTTTCCTCTTATCTGAAAATAAAAGGTTAATAAGTGGGTATTTTACTTGGGAGGCTTCGATATCCAGCCAAATTGATTGTGGATCAGATGAAACCCAATCAGCTATGTAACTTAGTAGGGAGCTTAACTGATATTTCCTAAAGTCTGGAAAGTCCAGTCCTCCCCTTGCCTGTGGAAGCTGTAGCTTCTTCAGCTTAATAAGGGGCCGTCTATGGTTCCAAATAAAGGAGCCCAACCAGCCATATAATTTACGTAGGGCTAGCCTTGGCAGCATCAGCGGGAGCATTCTCATAGGATATAAGAGACGGGGCAGAACATTCATTTTAATTAATGCTATTCTCCCTAGCCAGGAAGTCGGAAGGTCTCTCCATCGCTGGAGGTCCTGCCTTATCCTTTCCATTAATTGTACAAAATTAGCCCTATACAGCTGATCAAATACTGGCGTGATAAAAATACCTAAATATAAGAAGCCCTCCAGGGACCAACGGAAGGGAAAAGGGGATCCGTCCATTAAGTGGGGTATCATAGCCAGACCACCCATTGGCATGGCTTCCGATTTTGAAAAATTAATTTTATAGCCTGAGAATGCACTAAATGTATTAATAACTTGAATTAGACGAGGCACTGACATTAAAGGATTACTGAGGAATAAGAGAACGTCATCTGCATAGAGGGTAATTTTGTGTTTACCTGTACCAATCCTCGGGGCCGTTATATTAGGATCAGTCCGGATGGCTTCTGCTAATGGTTCGATTATCAGTGTAAACAACAATGGTGAGAGAGGACATCCTTGACGGCAGCCCCTACCCACACTGAAGCCATCCGATCTTAACCCATTAGTAATAACAGCTGCTTTGGGGTCATTATACAATGTTGAAACCCATTTGGTAAACACCTGTCCAACGCCAAACCTTTCCAATGTGTAAAATAAATATGACCATTCAACCCTATCAAATGCCTTTTCCGCATCCAATGAAATTACTACTCCTGGTATCTTTCCCTGATGACAGGCTTGGATCATATTCAAGACCCTTCTGATATTATTGGATGATCTGCGGCCCTTAATAAATCCCGTCTGGTCCTCCTTTATAATATATGGCAGTACCCTTTCTAGTCTTAGTGCTAACATTTTTGAGAGAATTTTAAAGTCTACATTTAGTAAGGATATTGGTCTGTAAGATGCACAATCTTCTGGGTCTTTTCCTTTTTTGAGGATAAGAGAAATATTTGCTTCTTTCAGCGTGGGCGGGAGACAGACCTGACTATGCGCAAAATTATACATATCCATAAGTGGGTCAACCAATATTCCTGTAAATTCTTTATAGAATTCAGCTTGAAAACCATCCGGGCCCGGTGCTTTTCCGCTCTGAAATTGCCTAATTGCCTCAAGTATTTCTTGGACTGTTAAAGGGGTATTTAGGGCCAACACCTGTTCCGGAGTCAGGCTCGGGAAGGTCAAATTTTTAAAAAATGACTGCATCCTCCTAATCCTATCTTCACAATCCTGCGATCTATATAGTTCAGAATAAAATTCTTTAAAGGTCGCATTGATCTTTTTATGATCATGAGTCAGGGTACCTGTACTTTCCTTGATGGTCGGAATAGTTTGAGGGGCTTTCTTTTTCTTTGCAAGAAATGCTAAGTATCTACCCGGTTTGTCGCCATATTCATATAATCTTTGTTTGGCAAATAATATTTCCCTTTTAGCCGTTTGAGTAAGCGCGGTGTTTAAAGCTGTCCTAAGAGCTGTAATCCTCTGCAATTTTGTGATAGAAGGTCTATCACCGTATGCTGTTTCGGCTGCTTTTAGGCGAGCTTCGAGCAGACGCTGTCGCTCTCCCTTCATTTTCCTCTGGGTCGCTGAATAGGAGATGATCAAACCTCGTGCATAAGCTTTGATGGTCTCCCACATCATTGACGGATTGCTAGCCGTACCAGTATTAATTTCTAAAAAAGTTTTAAGTTCTTGGGAGAAGTACTTTAAAAATTTGCTATCTTTTATCAGGAAGGGGTCCATACGCCAATGCCGAGCAGATGTCCCATTGTTCTTTACCTTAGTTTCCATGTATACAGCGGCATGGTCAGAGATTGCTATAGTACCTATTTTACAGGTTGCTATAGAGTTTAGAAAAATCGATGGGGCAAAAAACATATCAATTCTTGTGTGACATTTATGTGGATTAGAGTAGAAAGAAAAATCTCTACCCTGTGGATGGAGACATCTCCACACATCTACCAATCCTAATTCTTTATTCAGGTCCGCCAGTTGTCTAGATCTGGGAGATACTCCAGCGGCACTCTTGGGAATCCTGTCTATTTCCGGATCCATAATACAATTAAAGTCTCCCCCTATAATTGTATGACGGGCACCAAAGGCCATCAGTTTTGAAAAAGCTTCCGTTATGAATTTAAAGGGGTGTGCCGGGGGGCAGTATACATTTAAGATCCCATATTCCTCTCCATTTATGAGGGCTTTAATCAAAATATATCGTCCAGATTCGTCTTTTATCTGATTTAGAATTTTCAAAGGGAAGTTCTTCCGGACAAGGATAACGACTCCCCTGCTTTTTGAATTAAAAGAGGAAAAAAAGGCCTGATCAAATCCGCCCTGTCGTAATTTTAAGTGTTCTTTATCCGACAGGTGTGTCTCCTGTAGGAGAGCTATATCAACTCTCTCCTTCTTAAGATTTGATAATATTTTCTTCCTTTTAACTGGCGAATTACTCCCCCTGACATTCCAGGTGCACCACTTAACCGACTGTTCAGCCATAATCATCTGGACAGATCCGAGACCCCTCGGGAGGGGAAACCCTATCTAGAACATCCCGAGCATGGAGCATACAAGATTTACAAAAGTAAAGATTCTCTGATACACTCAAAACAATATAACAAAAAACTCTTTCTAAGTATAAAAAATATAAAACATTCCGAATTGGAGATTTTCTCCCTTGTTCCCAGGGAGCGTCACTTCCTCTCCCACAGTCCATCTTACCCTCTTCCAACCAGTGCCCCACCCTTGACCCAGGTGTTCCTCAATAAAATGAGGAGAATTCAAATATAATATAAAGCTAGAGTTAACAGTGAACACCCCACCCCCACCCACACCCACATCTAAATATATTTGGGAATATTAATACCATATATAACTATAAGATTACAATCTCAACATGTAATACTTAAATATAATACCACAAAATAACAGGGGAAAGAAAAACAACCCCGCTCCTAAAAACAGAAGTAAAATAGAATAAGGTAACCACCTCTCCCCATCAACATTAACCAAACGCCCCAACATATATATATATATACATACACACATAGGGGGAAAGATAAGAAAAGATGAAGGGATGTAAACCAAAATAATGGGAAAGGCAGACCAGCGTCCACAACCTCTTACAGTTTATTTAAGAGAGTCCAAGAATTCCTTAGCCTTCTCCGGTGATCCGAAGTTATATATGGATCCTTCGTGGCTAAGGCGTAGCGTCGCTGGATATCGTAAGGAGTACTGGATATTTAAGTCCCTTAAACGCTTCTTCGCCTCATCGAATGCCTTCCTCTTTCGGACCAAAGCTGGGGAGAAGTCCTGGAACAGCATGATCCTGGATCCTTTGTGGGTCATAGCTTGGGGATCTTTTCCCAGATTTCTTGAGGCTTCCAGGAGCATCTGCCTCTCCCTATAGCTCTGCAGCTGGAACAAGACCGGGCGTGGGCGCTGGGTTGAGCCGGGCCCACGTACTGTGACCCGGTAGGCCCATTCTATCCTTACCTGGCCTGATCCATTATGCAGATTTAAAAGTTGTGGCAGCCAATGCTCTAAGAATGCTGTCAGCTGGCCTCCCTCTTCCTGCTCGGGAAGGCCCACCAACCGAATATTTTTTCTACGACATTGATTTTCGAGGTCATCAATGTGGTTTTCTAGGTTCTGGACTTGATTTTATCCCAGTCTCTGAGGCTGTGGCCTTAGACTCCACCTCTCTGACTCGGCACTCCAATTCCTGAATGTCTCTGCCCTGCTTCTGCAGCTCGGCTGATAGTGCTTCTCTGCTCTGCCGAGACTCATCGATAAAAGCATCAATCTTCGCCTCCCACCTGGCAAACATCTCCTCAAAGCTCATCTTCATTGGTAAATCTCCTGAAGCAGCTGAAGACACCTTTGTTGCAGCTGAAGAGGGAGAGGGTGGGGGAGGGGCCCCTGCTGTCTTAGAGCCGCCTGTTCCCTTCCCTTTACTCATTTTCCAGCTAGTATTAGACTATTTAAATGTACTACTAGGTAACTATTTAAGGTTAACAACTATTATAAATGGTTTAGTGAGTGTGGTGGGGGTGGATAGCCCACTTTTCCCAAGTTTTGGGTAGAGCACTGTGGACTCAGTCTTGCTGGGTCGCCGCCATCTTGGATCCCCCCAGTCCAACACATTTAAGCTGACCAAATTTTCCAAACTAAACTAGGAGAAAGTGAAGCTAATCCTATTTGTCTCAGTTTGGCCCATATCCCTCCAAATCTTTCT
Source organism: Hemiscyllium ocellatum (assembly GCF_020745735.1). NCBI lineage: Eukaryota > Metazoa > Chordata > Chondrichthyes > Orectolobiformes > Hemiscylliidae > Hemiscyllium > Hemiscyllium ocellatum. Next base: position 67,235,049 of record NC_083414.1, read on the forward strand.
TCTTCATGTACCTGTACAAATGTCTTTTAAATGTTGTAACTTACATGCATCTACCACTTCTCTGACAGGTTATTCCACATACAAATGGCCCTCTGCATGAAAACGTTGTCCCTTGGTCCATTATAAATCTTTCTCCTCTCACCATAAAAATATGCCCTCTAGTTTTGAACTTACCCACCCTAGGGAAAAGATCTTTGAGGCATTTGGATGGGTATATGAATAGGAAGGGTTTGGAGGGATATGGGCCGGGTGCCGGCTGGTGGGTCTAGATTGGGTTGGGATATCTGGTTGGCATGGACGTGTTGGACCGAAGGGTCTGTTTCCATGCTGTACATCTCTATGACTCTATTCACCTTACCTATGCCCCCCATGATTTTATGAACCTCTATAAGGTCACCCTTCAACCTCCTATGCTCGAGTGAAAAATGGCCTAAACTAACCAGCCTCTCCTTGTATCTCAAACCTTCTAGTCTAAGTAACACTCTTGTAAATATTTTCTGCACTATTTCCAATTTAATAATATCCTTCCTATAGCAGGGCAACCAGAACTACACAGTACTCCAAATGTGACCTCACCAATATCCTGTACAAATGCAATATGGTGTCCCAATTCCTATACTCAGTGGTCTGAGCACTGAAATCAAGTGTGCCAAATGTCTTCTATACCACCCTTCTACATAAGATGCAACTTTCAAGGAAAGGTTCATCATGATATTAATCAATATACCATGATAATAATGAAGAAACTAGCCAAATGAAGGACAGAAGAGCAAGATATGAGTTGGAGCTCCCAAGTACCCACTCTGACTTTCATGTCAGGAATTGTCATTATCTAGTTTCTGCCCACTGTGTTTGCAAAGAGCTAACTCCAGATAAATGAGGTGAGATTATGTACTAATAAGATGCAAATGCGTGTAGTTAGGCCTCTCATGCTATCGAGTGAGGTTCCTGTCTTACCATTTTTACCTGTCTTTCCTTGGGTGGAAAAGTTGATTTTCTTTTGATAAGGACAACTCAATTGTATTCCTAGGATTGCTGAAATATTAATGGAAGAACATTAATACAAATGCACTGTGTCAAAACCATTATTATTTATCAAACCACTATCACTTCTCAAAATATTTCATGAAAGTTTTGTTGAATTATGGAAAACACAGTGATATGCTTTTTCTCCTCCAGATATCTTAGTTGTATTGAATGAAGTCTCATCAATTGAGAGCCTCTTGGTATCCCAGGATTTCAGAACTGGAATTCCTTCTCTCCCTCATTTGTTCCCTTTCTACTACATAGATTGGAATTAACATTCTTCATTTAACTTAGCTCTCCACTTACTGTTTTAAAGCTTGATGTTTGATTAACCAGGTTACTTTGTTTCCCAATTTGCTTTTTAAAAGAGGGACCATTTTCAACAGCTTACCATCCCTTCTTTAAGGAAGGGAAAGTGAGCTTTTTGTTGTTTATGATTGCTCTTGCACATCTGTTGCCCTTGGGAGTAACAGATTTAGACTGGCTGTGATGCTCTAAACACTTAATAAGCTCTGGCTCACAATAGACTTTTGACCACCTGGGCAAGGTAACACAGTGAGAAATGTTAATGAACAAAATTGGCAAAAAAAAATTTACAGGTTCTAAGTTTGTGCAGTACAAAGCACATGGATAATATAACATGCACCTCATCAACTTCTTCTGCTATGCTGAATATGTAATTACTTTTTCCACAGATAAAAGTGACAATAGCAGAACAAACGGAAAAAGATATTGATATCACTCGGCTGCAGTATGTTCCTGTTGCTGTCCGTACACAGATCCTGTTTTTTTGTGTGTCCGATTTGTCCAATGTGGATCCCATGTACCAGTATTCTTTGGAATGGTTCCTCAGCATCTTCATGTCAGGCATTGCAAATTCTGAGCGAGCAGGTATACCAATCACAACATGCTATTTTACGTTTGCACATACATCAAGTTAACTGAATAACTCAGTTATTTACATCTACTTTTAAAAATTCTACAGCCATTTCTTCAGCTGATTGTTTAAGGACAATGTTGCAAGTGAGGAATGTATCATGTATCATGCGTGAGCCTACATTCAATAGAATGTGATTCCTCAGTCAGTGAATCCCCACTCTGAGCTATGTTGCAAGCCAGACAGTCCTACATGGTGACAGATCTGCTTTCATGTGGTCATAGGCAGAGATTTAGTTTTAGATTTCCTGTCCACATTCTTGCTAAAGTTTGAAGTATCTAAACGATTCTGAAAATGAGATGGAAAATTAATGAAAGAAAATTCAAAATAGAGTCAAATAACATCCACCCATCAATAAATGTGTTTATTATAATAAATATATTTATGTTTTTTTTATAAATATGAGTTGTAAAATTCTATATAAATCTTGTGGAGAAAGAGTTATAACATTTTGTCAATTTTAAATACTGCACACCCCACCTATTTATGGCAGGAAGTTATATGTTGCAAAAACTATCTAACGTCAATCAGTAAATGGTAGGATTATCTCTTGGGCCTGTGCTTATAGGAGGGAGCACAATCAGTGTGGAAGGGGAGATTGTAAGCCCTGTTGTGAGACAGAGAGCATTCACATTCTTTTTGGCCCCACCAGAAAAGCTGTTATTTAGATTTACTGTGGAGGAGAAAGTGAGGTCTGCAGATACTGGAGATCAGAGCTGAAAATCAGACCACCTCCAAACAGATCCCACCACCAGGGATATATTTCCCTCCCCTCCCCTATCAGCGTTTCGAAAAGACCACTCCCTCCGTGACTCCCTCGTCAGGTCCACACCCCCCCACCAACCCAACCTCCACTCCCGGCACCTTCCCCTGCAACCGCAAGAAATGCAAAGCTTGCGCCCACACCTCCTCCCTTACTTCTCTCCAAGGCCCCAAGGGATCCTTCCATATCTGCCACAAATTCACCTGCACCTCCACACACATCATCTATTGCATCCGCTGCACCCGATGTGGCCTCCTCGATATTGGGGAGACAGGCCGCCTACTTGCGGAACATTTCAGAGAACACCTCTGGGACACCCGGACCAACCAACCCAGCCACCCCGTGGCTCGACACTTTAACTCCCCCTCCCACTCCACCAAGGACATGCAAGTCCTTGGACTCCTCCATCGCCAGACCATAACAACACGACGGTTGGAGGAAGAGCGCCTCATCTTCCGCCTAGGAACCCTCCAACCACAAGGGATGAACTCAGACTTCTCCAGTTTCCTCATTTCCCCTCCCCCCACCTTGTCTCAGTCAAATCCCTCGAACTCAGCACCGCCATCCTAACCTGCAATCTTCTTCCTGACCTCTCCGCCCCCACCCGACTCCGGCCTATCACCCTCACCTTGACCTCCTTCCACCTATCACATCTCCAACGCCCCTCCCCCAAGTCCCTCCTCCCTACCTTTTATCTTAGCCTGCTGGACACACTTTCCTCATTCCTGAAGAAGGGCTTATGCCCGAAACGTCGAATCTCCTGTTCCTTGGATGCTGCCTGACCTGCTGTGCTTTTCCAGATTTAGATTTACGGTCCCAAACAGTCTTGAGCTGTGTTTCCCTGAGAGAAACTCATTATTGCTTCCTGCTCTAGCCACTCAATAAAAATTCTTACCAGGTCTCATATGCCATTGGGACTCGTCAATATATGTACAAGAAAGAGAACTTGGTTGGCTTTGAATTGGTGTCCTTGTTGCTTTCCTAGGAAAGCAGAGGAAAATCAAAACTGGCGGCTTCAGTTTGGAGAACTTTAGCAATTTTGACTGCATACATGTTTCTCACCAGCTGTATGTAACTGCTTCCCTGTAAGTAACATTTATCTACATGATCCTTAATTGTGCAGAGCTAAAAAAAAATAAGTATTCATGATCTTTAAAAAAGGCAGATAGAAAACCGGATAGAAAAAATTGCACTTTAACATTGTCCTTAAACAATATTAGATTGAGATGCGCATGACTTATACACAACTGTTTATTTTGTCCCTCAGATACTGTGGAGAAACGGATCAAACTTATCAATAATTACTTCACGTACAGTCTATTTCTCAGCGTCTGCAGAAGCCTCTTTGAGAAGCATAAGCTGATGTTTGCTTTCCTGGTGTGCGTGAGAATTATGATGAATGATAACAAGATTGACATGGTCAGTAACATTTGCATAAAGTTCTATTGCCAAGTCATAGAAGTTTCAGCCAAATAAATGGGCTTTTGATTCCCTATTTATTTGCTTGTTCCACCATTGGTTCCCTATCACATATTTCAAGTGTAATCTTATTTCTAGAGTCTTATGATCTAATTTCCTATGAAGTTAATAAGAAATCTATTCTTGATCCCCTCCTGATTCTCAACAACATGCTGTCAGGTTTTACATGTGCATTGATGTCACCTTAGCAGACCTCATTTAATCTTTCCTCTCTCGCTCTGATTTGTCATAATGCTCATCACCATCAAGTATTTGATGAGCAGAAATTTTCAAATTTTCTCAAACTAAACACTAAAGCCACTACCTATAGACCTCACCACAAACTCCATTCCCCACCTGGTGACACTATTCCCCTCCTAGGTCACTGCATGAAGCTGAACCAAACTGTCCAATTTTAACTTTCCAGACATAGACTGGGACTGCCATAGTGTTAAGGGTTTAGATGGAGAGGAATTTGTTAAGTGTGTACAAGAAAATTTTCTGTTTTGTTATGTGGAGATACCTACTAGAGAAGATGCAAAACTTGACCTATTCTTGGGAAATAAGGCAGGTCAGGTGACTGAGGTGTCAGTGGGGGAACACTTCAGCGCCAGTGACCATAATTCTATTAGTCTTAAAATAGTGATGGAAAAGGATAGACCAAATCTAAAAGTTAAAGTTCTAAATTGGAGGAAGGCTAATTTTGACGGTATTAGGCAAGAACTTTCAAAAGTGACTGGGGCTAGTTGTTCGCAGATAAAGGGATGGCTGGAAAGTGGGAAGCTTTCAAAAATGAGATAACAAGAGTCCAGAGGCAGTATATTCCTAGTTAGAGTGAAAGGAAAGGCTGGTAGTTGTAGGGAATGCTGGATGACTAGAGAAATTAAGGTTGTGGTTAAGAAAAAGGAAGCATATGTCAGGTATAAGCAGGAGAGATTGAGAGAAACCTTATAAGAGTATAAAGGCAGTAAGAGTGTACTTAAGAGGGAAATCAGGAGGTAAAAAAGTGGACATGAGATAGCTTTGGCAAATAAGGTTAAGGAAAATCCAAAGGATTTTTAAATACATTAAGGACAAATGGGTAACTAGGGAGAGAATAGGGTCCCTCAAAGATCAGCAAGGCAACCTTTGTGTGGAGCCATAGCAGATGGGGGAGATACTAAACAAGTATTTTGCATCAATGTTTACTGTGGAGAAGGACATGGAAGATATAGAATGTGGGGAAATAGATGATGAGACCTTGAATAATGTACCTATTACAGAGAGGAGGTGCTGGATGTCTTAAAAAACATAAAAGTGGATAAATCCCTAGGACATGATCAGGTGTACCCTAGAACTCTGTGGGAAGCTAGGGAAGTGATTGCTGGGCCCCTTGCTGAGATACTTGTATCATCGATAGTCACGGTTAAGGTGCCTGAAGATTGAGGTCGGCTAACATAGTGTCACTATTTAAGACTGGTAGTATGAAAAAGCCAGCTAACTACAGACCAGTGAGCCTGACATCAGTTGTAGGCAAGCTGTTGGAGCGAATCCTGAGGGACAGGATTTGCATGTATTTGGAAAAGCAAGGGATAGTCAGCATGGCTTTGTGCATGGGAAATCATGTCTCACTAACTTGATTGAATTTTTTGAAGAAATAGCAGAGAGGATTGAGTGGTGGACATGACTTATGTGCACTTCAGTAAGGCGCTCGACAAGGTTACCCTTGGGAGACTGGTTAGCAAGGTTAGGTCTCACGGAATACAGGGAGAACTAGCCATTTGGATACAGAACTGTCTCAAAGATAGAAGACAGAGGGTGGTGGTGGAGGTATGCTTTTCAGACTGGAGGCCTGTGACCAGTGGAGTGCCACAAGGATCGGTGCTGGGTGCATTACTTTAAGTAATTTTATATAAATGATTTGGATGTAAACATAGGAGGCATAGTTACTAAGTTTGCAGTTGACAACAAAATTGGAAGTGTAGTGGACAGCGAAGAAGGTTATCTCAGAGTACAATGGGATCTAGATCAAATGGACCAATGTGAGAAGTGGCAGATGGAGTTTAGATAAATGTGAGGTGCTGCATTTTGGAAAAGCAAATCACAGCAGGACCTATACTCTTAATGGTAAGGTGCTAGGGAGTGTTGCTGAACAGAGACCTTGGAGTGCAGGTTTATAGCTCCTTGAAAGTAGTGGAGCAGGTGAATAGGATAATGAAGAAGGCCTTTGGTATGCTTTCTTTTATTGGTCAGAGCATTGAGTATAGGAGTTGGGAGGTCATGTTGCGGCTAACAGGACATTGGTAATGCCACTTTTGGAATATTATGTGTAATTCTGGTGTCCTTCCTTTTGGAAGGATGGTGTGAAGCTTGAAAGGGTTCAGAAAAGATTTACAAAGATGTTGCCAGTATTTGAGCTATAGCGAGAGAGGTTGAATAGGCTGCAGCTGTTTTTTCCTGGAGTGTCAGAGGCTGAGGGCTGACCTTATCAAGGTTTATAAAATCATGAGGGTCATGGATAGAAGAAACAGACAGTGTCTTTCCCTTAGGGTGGGCGAGTCCAGACTAGAAGGCATAGGTTTAGGATGAGAGGGGAAAGAAATAAAAGAGAACTAAGGGGCAACATTTTCACACAGAGGGTGGTACGTGTATGGAATGAGCTGTCAGAGGAAATAGTGGAACTGGTACAATTGCAGCATTTAAAAGGCATCTGGATGTGTATATGAATAGGAAGGGTTTAGAGAGATATGGGCCAAGTGTTGGCAAATGGGGCTAGATTAGGTTAGGATATCTGTTTAGCATGGACGAGTTGGACCAAAGGGTCTTTTTCCGTGCTGTACTTTTCTATGAATCTATGACTGTACAAGTAGGCTCACAGTGAGTGAGCACTTTTACAGAAAGCAAACAAGCCAAAGATGCAACCTGATCCAGTCCATGAACTGGATGTATGTTCCTGAACACAAAGTTCAGAAATGCTGCAGGATTACACTGTTAGTTGGCTGTGAAGCCCACGATGTCCCATCAGTAAAAGATACCAAACTTATATTACTGCTTGCTGTGCTGTTAACTCAGAAGCTTAATGTGGCTGTCAGCATGCCTCAAATCATCAAGGGGAACAACCTTCACTCAAGGGGTTCTACTACTGTAAGTCAAGGGCAACAACTGGTACTAGTCTGGGCCTTGTTCAGGGCAGTTGAGTCGACTCATTAGAAGCTGGATGATAGGCACCACCTATCTTGACACTTCCCTACCCTTTGATGACTGGTTTGTCCTGGAATTATGGGAGATGAAAGTGGGTGGTATAGCTGTTGCATACCTGTAAGGAGGTGTCTTGGAGAAATGAGTAGGCAGCACGGAGGGCATACAGGGTTAGTGGATTCAGAGATTGGGTGGTGACCGCCAGTGGTGATGATATTGCAGACAATAGTGAGTGTGATAGAGCATGAGACTTGGTGGGAGTTTGGTGCTGGAGCAGAAACGGAGTGTGTGTGAAATATCAGAGGTAAGCTGGTGGCACTTATGCTGGCACATTTGAAAGATGAATGACCTTCTTCCCACAGCACTGGGCATTCCTTCAGACCGTTGTAACTGGGTAACTTTGGACCAGACTGCCATGGTCTGGTCTCATGGCCTCCACTGCTAGTCCTGGGGGGAGAAAGAAGTTGCATTGGCAGGACCTCCAGGACCATGCCTGCAAAGAGGGTGCATCGATTTTCCCTTATCTACCATGTCCAGGGCACATATCAAGAACTGCAGACTAACAGTGCTTGTCTGGGTGTACAGTAGGCTTTTAAAGGTAGTGCCTTTCAAGAGATGTCAGTCTTTTGGTGACGAGTTGTTCTGAGAATGGTGTGTGATAAATTGGGGTGTAAATCAAATTTAAGTGACACTGTAGGAACATGGTAGGTAATTAACAAGGCTAGTTCAATAAGATAGGCTAAGAAAACTCACCAAACATCACAGCAAAAGAACCCGCCAAAAAAAGCTAAACACAACTTGGACTTAACCCATAACACATAAAATTTATCCCTAAATTTTGAAGGGACTTTATTGCTCTGAAACACTTTGGCTTGTCCTGAGATCATAAAAGATGCCTTCTTTCTATCTCAGGAACGGGTTTCAAGTTAGCTTTCACTGCATAGATAAAGGTCTCCCTCTGCCCGCTGGAAAAAGACATATGTGTAATTAATCAGAAGATCTTAATTTAGAGGAATTAGTCTGTAGGACTGCAGATGCCTCCCAGTAAAGTTACTATCTTTCACTGAGGCTGAATACACTGGCAAAGTCAGCACTGGAAAGTACTGGCTGCAAGGAGCACACTGCCTTGTACAGTAACACAACTAATCTGTATGTAGTTATTTTGTGACTGATCAAAAATAGAAAAATATACTTTAATTAGAAATCTAAAAGAAAAATTTAAAAAGAGGCATGGAACCTGCAGCTCACTGAGCATCTGCAAGAAAAGAAATATTAAGTTCTCAGAAACAAAATTAAAATAAAATAGAAAGAAAATGCTAGAAATACTCAGCAGGTCAGGCTGTATCTGTGGAGAGAGACACAGAAGATTGAATTTTACCAGAAATCAGCTAAGCATCAATTTGGCAAAAGTGGGTACTGCAGATGCTGGAGATTAGAGTCAAAATGAGAGTAGTGCTGGAAAAGCACAGCAGGTCAGGCAGCAGCCGAGGAACAGGAGAATCAATGTTTTGGGTGAAAGCCCTTCATCACTCCTGATGAAGGGCTTTATCCGAAACATCGATTTTCCTGCTCCTCGGATGCTGCCTGACTTGTGTTTTTTCAGCACTACTTTAATCTTGACTTTAAGCATCAATTTTGTCAAGTTTCAAAAGGGTTTATCTCTGTGAGTCCAAGTGAAATTTCTCATGCTATCATCCCAAACATAACACATTACTTATGTACCCAACCTAAAGGCACTCATTGGCCATATCCTTCTTGAAGGACTCACTTTTGCTGGGGCACACCAGGATTCCTGGTGTTGGCACCATTTCTAAATACCAGCCCACGTACCAGGTCAAGCACTTTCAGGCCAGAGCTGCATTGCACAAGACCTATGAATTATCCCAGACTTGAAGGACAGTGGGAAATTGGCACCTCGCTTTGCAGACTGTGACCTGGAAGTCTTGGTGGATGAATTGGTATAGAGGAGGGCTGTTCTCTTCTGGCAGAGGACTGGCATAGGAAACCAGACGCAGCTGTCCTGATCTGAGGTTGGTATTTGAGTCAGTGCTGATTCCATGGTCTGCAGTTATGCTCGTAATGCAGGAGGAAAATCAATTGCCTTCTACACTCCACAAGGACAAGTGCTATCATCTTCACACTGTTGCCTCACAGTCACTTTATCCCTTCTACTGTGCACACTTCCCACCAAGGAATCTGGTCTGCCACTCTTACTAATACATGCAACATGCTTGTACACACACTCAGCCATCTGCCCACACTATTGGATGCCCTCTATGCTGCCTACTCATTCATAAATCACCACCTTTTCTCTACTGGCACCAGCACGAAAGACTTACACTGTCACTTTTCATCCCTCCTCTTACCTCATTCAAGGAGCAAATAGAGACAAGTCTGGGTGGGATTCCCAACAGTTGGCTCCTGATGCCCTAAAGGAGAATTCCTGACCCTCCCAAGTTGTCAACTGACCAGCCCAAGTCCCTTGACTGATAGCTGCTGTCAGCCATGACATCCTGAGATATGGTGTAACTGATATCCAAGATGAAGGGCTGGAGAGCAAAGGCAAGCTGGAATCACCAGACATCACTTTCATGTCTGGAATTGCCGCTGACTAGTTTATGTCCAGAAGGATTAGATTTTTTTTATTAGATTACTTACATTGTGGAAACAGGCCCTTCAGCCCAACAAGTCCACACCTACCCTCTGAAGAGCAACCCTCCCAGACCCAGTCCCCTACATTTACCCCTTCACCTAACACTACAGGCAATTTAGCATGGCCAATTCACCTAACCTGCACATCTTTAGACTAGGTAGAATAGGAAACTGCATTAAACAAGCTGCCATTAACTAATAATGCAGTGTTGATGCATACTCTCTCACCACTCTTAGCAAGATTCTTATCTTGTCAATTGGCACTTTGTTGGAGAATTGGACTTCTTGATCTCAACATCAAAAGACTCCTTACTACCTATCTCACCCTATTTTCCCAACTTTCTCACCAATGCCCAGGCAAAATACTGCCCAAAATTAAAGGACTATTTCAGATTTCCAGCAGGTTAACTTTTCATATCCAGTCTACTGAGAATTTTAAATCTGGTTTTTCTCATTTTTAATTAAAGATGATTTACTGGAAGCAGCATTCCAATGAAAGGTACTGGTGCACTATAAAGTGCGGCATTGTAAGTGGATTGGAGATGTGCCAAGTGGTGATTCTCTAATTTTTATTTTCCTAATTATTCATATTGTAGTAATGACCCATGTTAATTTGCATGTATTGAATAGGATGAATGGCATTACCTTCTCTCTGGGGGAAGCGTCCAAACACTCATCCCCAACCCAGCCTCTGATTGGCTGTCAGACAGAGCATGGAAGGACATCCAGACTCTTACCAATCTGAAGCACTTTGCCAATTTTATAGAAGATTTTGAAAACTATCTGGATGATTTCCAAGAAATATTTGACAGTCCAGAACCTCACAGGTGATCTTTAAGTATTAATTGATTGAAATAGCTATCTGCATATTCATCTACATAAATCTTACTAAGATTCGATTCGATTTATTGTCACATATTAACTAAGTACAGTGAAAAGCTTTGTTTGTAATCAGTACAGGCAGATCATAAAGTGAAAAACTACAGGTTACACCACACAGGACGTGTGCAAAGCAAGATCAACATTAACAAGATCAGCATTATTTGAAGATAGAGAGTCCATTCTCAGTTTAATAATGGCAGGGAAGAAGCTGTCATTGCCCCTGCTCATGTGTGTATTCAAGCTTCTGCATCTTCTGCTTGATGGAAGAGGTTATAGGAGAGCATTACCATGTTGGGGTGGATCTTTGATGATGTCCATAGCAGATTGTTGACCCCAATTTGTGTACAGAGGCTGCTAGTGTCATCTAGGGCTGACATCAGAATGTGCAGGGCCAGTAGGAAGGCAGTGAATTTACATGGCCACATCCCGTAGCCCCAGTGAGCCGGAGACTGTTATCTGTTGCTGTCCTAGACGGTCTTCCCTAAACCCTCCATCTCCTTTGTTTCCTGGTCCTCCCAAATACTCCATCTACCCTCCCCAAACTACTTACGTCTCTACCCTCGTCAGCTTCTCTCTCTCCCTCCCTATCTACAATTATATAACTCTTGCTAAACCAGCTATTCTTAATTGTCTCTATGTGTCATCTCAATTGTTTGTCAGTTTAACAACTATTAGTTTCTTATGGCATTTTAAAGCTACCCATTAATACCTGAATGCTGTTCATTGCATTAACTGGTGCTGTTTTCTGGACTACATTCAGATTGGTTTTAACTAGCATAGAAGGAACATCATGGGATAGGCAGGGGTACAGCCCCCTGAACAAATGAGTCTCATGATGGCATAGTTCTAACAATTGACTGTAAGAACAGCAGCATCCAGGAGAACTTGGCAAAAGAGTACCATCCTATCAGGAGCTATCAGTCTTACAATAGTTGCCTACTGATATTTGAAAAGCAAATTTGTGACTAAACAATTACATATTAAGTTGGCCTGGGTTACATGGTGGCATTCAAAAAAAAATTAAACTTTTTTTTCTTATAGACAACCTTTGCCAGGAGATTTAGAGACTGAAACAAATTCATTTCAGAGACTGCTTATTATGCGTTGTCTTCGACTGGACAAAGTCACCAATGCCATGCAGGATTTTGTGGCACTTCACCTCGGCCAGAGGTTTATTGAGCCTCAGGTCAGTCTTACTGCTTCATATTTATTTGAGTTTGGCTGCTATTATAATTACATTTGTAGCACGTTATTTTCATTAGTTAAGATTTAGATTTTTAGAGCAATGAAAGTAAAATTAATGCTGGAGATGAACTTGGAATTAAAGAGTTTATAGTATATTTGGCTCCACACTTATCAAGACATTTTCTTCTCACTTGTTTACCCTCACCTTAATCCAACACTAACACCATATCTTCCAATCCTTTACCCTCCTTGTGTTTATATAGTTTCCTTATAAATGCACTTCTCCTTTTTCTGTAATCCACTTTATGCGGTGGCAAGTACCACATTCAAACAACTTTCTGCATTTTTAAACAAGATTCATTTATGAAATATTGGTATTGCTCATTAGGCCAATATTTATTTCCCATCCTGAAGTGGTGGTGAGCTGTCTTGTTAAGCCACTGGAGACCTTGGGGTGTACGAATATACATAGTGCCTTTAAGAAGGTAATTCTAGGATTTTGATTCAGTGTCAGTGAATGAACAGTGATATATTTCCAAATCAGGATGGAGAGAATGCCTTGGAAGGTGACTTAAGGGATGGCGGTGTGCCCATGTATGTGCTGCTCTTGTGTATTTAAGTCGTAGACGTCAAGTGTTGTAAACTAATCTTGCTGAGTTATTACAGTAGATGCGGTGAGTTGCTTTTAAGTGGGCTGCTTTGTCCTGGATAATATCAAGCCTCTTGAGTATTGTTGGGGCTGCAAACTTCTGGGCAAGTTGGAAATATTCCATCAACTAATCGTCATTGAATTTCTAGCTAGCCTTTGATCTATTCTTGTAGCCACAGTATTTATAGCAATTCCTCTCGAATGCTTTTTGGGAGTTATTGCGAAGTCCCAAATTTTACTTTTATGTCACCTACTTTTGAATTCTCCCACAAGTGTAAACATCTCTCAATCAATCTATTCCTAAAATAACAACAAAAGCTAACGCATATCATCTAGCTTCTAAATGAGTATGGTGGGCTAAGTTTTGAATGGGAAACTAAGCTAGGAGCCCAGCATTTATCTACCTGTTCCAGATGCTGAACAATCTGTTATAAACTTTACTATTGGGACTCACGTGATGCAGTGGTAGCATCCCTACCTCTAAGCCTTGGAGGCCTGGCTTCAAGTCCCACCTGCTCCAGAGAGTGTGTAATAACATTTCTGAACAGAATGATTAAAATATATCTACATTCTGTTGTTTATTGTTTAATTTCAAAAATTTCAATGCTGACCTAATAGTACAACTTAAATTATTTGAATAATACTCAATAAAATGGAATGGGTGAATCCAACTAATGGAATCAGATTAACTGTTGCTTTAATACTTCAGCAATGTTTCTGCTCATTTCAACTGCCATGACCACTTTATGCTGAGTTAATTGTGCACTAAAATTGTGGGCGGCACGGTGGCACAGTGGTTAGCACTGCTGCCTCACAGCGCCTGTAGACCCGGGTTCAATTCCCGACTCAGGCGACTGACTGTGTGGAGTTTGCACGTTCTCCCCGTGTCTGCGTGGGTTTCCTCCGGGTGCTCCGGTTTCCTCCCACAGTCACAAAGATGTGCGGGTCAGGTGAATTGGCCATGCTAAATTGCCCATAGTGTCAGGTAAGGGGTAAATGTAGGGGTATGGGTGGGTTGCGCTTCGGCGGGTCGGTGTGGACTTGTTGGGCCGAAGGGCCTGTTTCCACACTGTAAGTCTAATCTAAAGGAGGTGATCCAAGATGGCGGCGACCCAGCAAGACTGAGTCCACAGTGCTCTACCCAAAACTTGGGAAAAGTGGGCTATCCACCCCCACCACACTCACTAAACCATTTATAATAGTTGTTAACCTTAAATAGTTACCTATTAGTACATTTAAATAGCTGGAAAATGAGTAAAGGGAAGGGAACAGGTGGCTCTAAGAAAGCAGGGACCCCTCCCCCACCCTCTCCCTCTTCAGCTGCAACAAAGGTGTCTTCAGCTGCTTCAGGAGATTTACCAATGAAGATGAGCTTTGAGGAGATGTTTGCCAGGTGGGAGGCGAAGATTGATGCTTTTATCGATGAGTCTCGGCAGAGCAGAGAAGCACTATCAGCCGAGCTGCAGAAGCAGGGCAGAGACATTCAGGAATTGGAGTGCCGAGTCAGAGAGGTGGAGTCTAAGGCCACAGCCTCAGAGACTGGGATAAAATCAACAGCTGACCACATCCGTTTTCTCGAGAATCAAGTCCAGAACCTAGAAAACCACATTGATGACCTCGAAAATCGATGTCGTAGAAAAAATATTCGGTTGTTGGGCCTTCCCGAGCAGGAAGAGGGAGGCCAGCTGACAGCATTCTTAGAGCATTGGCTGCCACAACTTTTAAATCTGCAGGCTGGATCAGGCCAGGTAAGGGTAGAATGGGCCTACCGGGTCACAGTACGTGGGCCCAGCTCAACCCAGCGCCCACGCCCGGTCCTGTTCCAGCTGCAGAGCTATAGGGAGAGGCAGATGCTCCTGGAAGCCTCAAGAAATCTGGGAAAAGATCCCCAAGCTATGACCCACAAAGGATCCAGGATCATGCTGTTCCAGGACTTCTCCCCAGCTTTGGTCCGAAAGAGGAAGGCATTCGATGAGGCGAAGAAGCGTTTAAGGGACTTAAATATCCAGTACTCCTTACGATATCCAGCGACGCTACGCCTTAGCCACGAAGGATCCATATATAACTTCAGATCACCGGAGAAGGCTAAGGAATTCTTGGACTCTCTTAAATAAGCTGTAAGAGATTGTGGACGCTGGTCTGCCTTTCCCATTATTTTGGTTTACATCCCTTCATCTTTTCTTATCTTTCCCCCTATGTGTGTATGTATATATATATATGTTGGGGCGTTTGGTTAATGTTGATGGGGGGAGGTGGTTACCTTATTCTATTTTACTTCTGTTTTTAGGAACGGGGTTGTTTTTCTTTCCCCTGTTATTTTGTGGTATTATATTTAAGTATTACGTGTTGAGATTGTAATCTTATAGTTATATATGGTATTAATATTCCCAAATATATTTAGATGTGGGTGTGGGTGGGGGTGGGGTGTTCACTGTTAACTCTAGCTTTATATTATATTTGAATTCTCCTCATTTTATTGAGGAACACCTGGGTCAAGGGTGGGGCACTGGTTGGAAGAGGGTAAGATGGACTGTGGGAGAGGAAGTGACGCTCCCTGGGAACAAGGGAGAAAATCTCCAATTCGGAATGTTTTATATTTTTTATACTTAGAAAGAGTTTTTTGTTATATTGTTTTGAGTGTATCAGAGAATCTTTACTTTTGTAAATCTTGTATGCTCCATGCTCGGGATAATCTAGATAGGGTTTCCCCTCCCGAGGGGTCTCGGATCTGTCCAGATGATTATGGCTGAACAGTCGGTTAAGTGGTGCACCTGGAATGTCAGGGGGAGTAATTCGCCAGTTAAAAGGAAGAAAATATTATCAAATCTTAAGAAGGAGAGAGTTGATATAGCTCTCCTACAGGAGACACACCTGTCGGATAAAGAACACTTAAAATTACGACAGGGCGGATTTGATCAGGCCTTTTTTTCCTCTTTTAATTCAAAAAGCAGGGGAGTCGTTATCCTTGTCCGGAAGAACTTCCCTTTGAAAATTCTAAATCAGATAAAAGACGAATCTGGACGATATATTTTGATTAAAGCCCTCATAAATGGAGAGGAATATGGGATCTTAAATGTATACTGCCCCCCGGCACACCCCTTTAAATTCATAACGGAAGCTTTTTCAAAACTGATGGCCTTTGGTGCCCGTCATACAATTATAGGGGGAGACTTTAATTGTATTATGGATCCGGAAATAGACAGGATTCCCAAGAGTGCCGCTGGAGTATCTCCCAGATCTAGACAACTGGCGGACCTGAATAAAGAATTAGGATTGGTAGATGTATGGAGATGTCTCCATCCACAGGGTAGAGATTTTTCTTTCTACTCTAATCCACATAAATGTCACACAAGGATTGATATGTTTTTTGCCCCATCGATTTTTCTAAACTCTATAGCAACTTGTAAAATAGGTACTATAGCAATCTCTGACCATGCCGCTGTATACATGGAAATTAAGGTAAAGAACAATGGGACATCTGCTCGGCATTGGCGTATGGACCCCTTCCTGATAAAAGATAGCAAATTTTTAAAGTACTTCTCCCAAGAACTTAAAACTTTTTTAGAAATTAATACTGGTACGGCTAGCAATCCGTCAATGATGTGGGAGACCATCAAAGCTTATGCACGAGGCTTGATCATCTCCTATTCAGCGACCCAGAGGAAAATGAAGGGAGAGCGACAGCGTCTGCTCGAAGCTCGCCTAAAAGCAGCCGAAACAGCATACGCTGATAGACCTTCTATCACAAAATTGCAGAGGATTACAGCTCTTAGGACAGCTTTAAACACCGCGCTTACTCAAACGGCTAAAAGGGAAATATTATTTGCCAAACAAAGATTATATGAATATGGCGACAAACCGGGTAGATACTTAGCATTTCTTGCAAAGAAAAAGAAAGCCCCTCAAACTATTCCGACCATCAAGGAAAGTACAGGTACCCTGACTCATGATCATAAAAAGATCAATGTGACCTTTAAAGAATTTTATTCTGAACTATATAGATCGCAGGATTGTGAAGATAGGATTAGGAGGATGCAGTCATTTTTTAAAAATTTGACCTTCCCGGGCCTGACTCCGGAACAGGTGTCGGCCCTAAATACCCCTTTAACAGTCCAAGAAATACTTGAGGCAATTAGGCAACTTCAGAGCGGAAAAGCACCGGGCCCGGATGGTTTTCAAGCTGAATTCTATAAAGAATTTACAGGAATATTGGTTGACCCACTTATGGATAGGTATAATTTTGCGCATAGTCAGGCCTGTCTCCCGCCCACGCTGAAAGAAGCAAATATTTCTCTTATCCTCAAAAAAGGAAAAGACCCAGAAGATTGTGCATCTTACAGACCAATATCCTTACTAAATGTAGACTTTAAAATTCTCTCAAAAATGTTAGCACTAAGACTAGAAAGGGTACTGCCATATATTATAAAGGAGGACCAGACGGGATTTATTAAGGGCCGCAGATCATCCAATAATATCAGAAGGGTCTTGAATATGATCCAAGCCTGTCATCAGGGAAAGATACCAGTAATTTCATTGGATGCGGAAAAGGCATTTGATAGGGTTGAATGGTCATATTTATTTTACACATTGGAAAGGTTTGGCGTTGGACAGGTGTTTACCAAATGGGTTTCAACATTGTATAATGACCCCAAAGCAGCTGTTATTACTAATAGGTTAAGATCGGATGGCTTCAGTGTGGGTAGGGGCTGCCGTCAAGGATGTCCTCTCTCACCATTGTTGTTTACACTGATAATCGAACCATTAGCAGAAGCCATCCGGACTGATCCTAACATAACGGCCCCGAGGATTGGTACAGGTAAACACAAAATTACCCTCTATGCAGATGACGTTCTCTTATTCCTCAGTAATCCTTTAATGTCAGTGCCTCGTCTAATTCAAGTTATTAATACATTTAGTGCATTCTCAGGCTATAAAATTAATTTTTCAAAATCGGAAGCCATGCCAATGGGTGGTCTGGCTATGATACCCCACTTAATGGACGGATCCCCTTTTCCCTTCCGTTGGTCCCTGGAGGGCTTCTTATATTTAGGTATTTTTATCACGCCAGTATTTGATCAGCTGTATAGGGCTAATTTTGTACAATTAATGGAAAGGATAAGGCAGGACCTCCAGCGATGGAGAGACCTTCCGACTTCCTGGCTAGGGAGAATAGCATTAATTAAAATGAATGTTCTGCCCCGTCTCTTATATCCTATGAGAATGCTCCCGCTGATGCTGCCAAGGCTAGCCCTACGTAAATTATATGGCTGGTTGGGCTCCTTTATTTGGAACCATAGACGGCCCCTTATTAAGCTGAAGAAGCTACAGCTTCCACAGGCAAGGGGAGGACTGGACTTTCCAGACTTTAGGAAATATCAGTTAAGCTCCCTACTAAGTTACATAGCTGATTGGGTTTCATCTGATCCACAATCAATTTGGCTGGATATCGAAGCCTCCCAAGTAAAATACCCACTTATTAACCTTTTATTTTCAGATAAGAGGAAAATCATTACAGACCACTGTAAAAATCCCATAATATTAAACACAATTAAGGCCTGGAATATAATGCGGCAAAATGAGGGTAACTCACATAAAACATCCCCCCATGCACCAATAGTAGGCATGGGGATTCCAACCGGGGATTACAGATGCCACCTTTAAACTCTGGAGATCCAGGGGCATCTCATGCTTAGGGGACCTATTTAAAGATGGGATCCTGATGTCCTTGAGCAGCTGCATCTGAAATTCGGAATACCTAATGGGGATCTCTTTCGATACTTCCAAGTTCGAGATTATATACAGAGGAAGACTACATTAATAGATAGTCTTTATAAATCAGACAGAGAACGTAATGTCTTACGACCAGCGGGGGCATCCTCCGTTAGTACTATATACCATTTGCTACATGATGGAGTCTCAGGAGACATGGATGACCTGCTTAAAACATGGGAGCAGGACTTGGGGCTAGAAATCTCTGAGGATATGTGGAATGACATTTGGGAAAATGCTAGAAGAATTGCTATCTGTAACAGAACTCAGGCTATCCAACTAAAGATACTTCATAGGGCCCATATAGCTCCGGCTCGACTGGCAAAATTTAAGGCAGGAGCATCTCCAATGTGTCCCAAATGCAAAATAGAGGTGGGTACTCTTGCACATTGTCTGTGGACTTGTCAGAAAATCCGCAGATACTGGACTAAAGTGGCAAATACCCTGACAGAAATTTTAGGAACGGAAATTAGGGTGGACCCTGTATCTCTCCTTTTGGGCTTTTCGAACCTCTCATCTCAGGATATGCATGGGAAGAGACTATTTTCTATTCTCTCTTTCTGTGCAAGGAAAAATATTTTGGTGAACTGGGTGGCTGAGGGCCCCCCTGGACTTTCAAATTGGCACAGATTAATTATGGAATATATCCCCCTTGACTTCCTCACAAATATGGTGCACCGAAAGACTGAATTATTTTATAAAATATGGCAGCCCTTTTTGAATTATATAAATGCAGATATTTCGGCTATCCTAACAAGGGCTTTTATTTAGTGAAGATTTCAGACCGGGCTGCTCCGGGGCCCCTTGGGAGAGGAATCCTGCGCGAATACGCGTTTTATTATATTTGATGTTTATACATTCCGAGCATGTAAGAGACTTAGGTATACACTCTGGTTAGTTATAGGTTAGATTAGTAGAAAGTTGAGTTTTTTTTTCTTTCTTTTTTCGTTTCTTTTTTTTTCTTTTTTTATTTTCTTTCTTTCTCTTTTCTTTGTTAAATTATGACTATTGTATATATGATTTAATTGTACATCAATGTTTGTATTTGAGAGTTTTGTTTATTTTTGTAAATTTGCAAAAATGTTAAATTTCAATAAAAATATCTACAAAAAAAAAATTGTGCACTAAAAAGCAGCTCTCGGATGGACAGTGTTAATTATGCTGCACCTTTGTGAGATATAGGTGGTTGGGTTAAGTTGCTACAACTTGTGTATGATTGTCTTAACAACAATAGGACCTAATTTTTTTTTATATAATGTGGCTCCTACAAGTTTTGAGAAAGAGGCTTGGAAACTCATCAAAATAAAGTCTGGTGTAATTGCAACAAGAACATAGTAGCAGGAGAAGCCCAGATAGCCCCGAAAGCCTGTTTTGCCATTCAAGAAGATCATGGCTAATCTTTGATCTAAATCTATACATCTATGTTCGCTCCATATCCTTTAATACTTTTGGCTAAGAAAGATCTATCCCTCTCAGTTTAAAGTTGATTGTTGATCTAGCATTAATTGTCAGTTGTGGAAGAGAGTTTCAAATTTATACTATGCTTTGTGTATAGAAATATTTTCTAATTTCACTCATAAAAGGTTTACCTCAGTTTTGGTAACATTGACTTACATTCCTGAACCAGCAGAAACAATTTACCTCTATCTACCTTAAATGTTTCTACGGGTATCTTGAAAGCTTCCTCTCTGAACATTCTAAATTGCAGACATTGTGTTATCTCTCCTTGTAATGTAACACTTGGAATCCAAATGTTATTCTGTTAAAACTATGCTTCAATCCCTCCAAGGTCAAGATACTTTTCTGGTATGGTGCTTGCAACAGTTCTCCCGATATAGTCTAAACTTGTAGAGCAGTAGCATGATTCTGACTCCTTTATATATCAGTCCTCAAACCATAAAGGTCAGCCTGATTGTAAATAATTATTTCCCATACCTGTTCATGATTTTTGTCATGATCTGTGTACCTGGACTCTTGGATATTCTGTTCATGGCTTTTCACCATTTAGAAACTACATTGTCCTATCCTCTTTTTCATTCAAACTGGGTGACCTCACATTTGTGCTTATATTAATCTATCAGTTCAGTCTATTCCCTTAATCTATCAATAACTCTGCATTTTTTTTAATTTCTATCAATCTTCCTAATTTGTGATATCCATAACTGGACATAGTTGAGATCAAATCAGCAATTTTTAAAGGTTTACCATAACTTCATTTTGTATTTACTGCTTTATTCTTAAAGAGCAGAATTCTGTATAGATGTTAACCATTTGCCCCATCTTCTTTGCAACAGTCCCTAATTTGTGCACATAAATCCCCAGATCCCTATGTTGTGTACTACTTTCAGAACTGTATCCTTTATTTTACACTGCTTCTCCTTGTTCTTCTGTCAAAAAGGAACATATTTCACCTCTCTAGATTAAATTTCACCTGTCATACATCCTCCCATTTCACTAGCCTATGTCCTTTTGAGGTTAATCATTATCCTTACAATTCACAATACTTCCAAATTTTGTGTCACCTGCTATTTGATTAATTGTTTAAAGCCAGTCTGTCTTTGCACTCCATTTGCTTAATATCTGCATTTTTCCAATCTACCACAACACAGCTATTACAGGGCACCTATTTACAGCATCTCCTACAATCTTAAAATCTTCTCAATGGTTTTATTTTGCACAAAAAGTCTTACCTTTCTGATTACCACTAATTTTATTCTCACTTATCATTGAAAATATCATCTTTAATCGTTAGTTATTTTTCTCTTTCTGCAATTTTATCTTTTCCTAGCAGAATTTATAACCTGGTATATTTAGTTCCCACACCTGACTATTTTGCAGTCATACTACAATCATGTCTATGCGGTCGTGCCCTTCAACTTGAATTTGCACCTGCAGTTCCTCAGTTTGATCCTTTTACTCTTTATACATATGTAAAGAATATTATTTAGAGTTTACACCTTGATCCAGTTACTCTAATACTCAACACACACATTTTATTTATTTATAACCCTGGTGTTCTGCTGCTGCTGAATGAGCGCTGTTCCAACAGCATTCAAAAAAACTCAACACATCCCATGTAAGCAGCCTGCTGGAATGGTACCCTATTCAGCATCTTAAACATTCAGTCCCTTGACCTCTGGCATACTATGGCTGCAGCGTGTATACAAGATATACTGCCACAACTTCCCAAAATTTCTTCTACCACCAGGACAAGGCACAAATACCAGCATTTGCAACCCACTCTCCAAATCACACACATTATCCTGACTTGGAAATATATAACAATTTAAATTTTGGAACTTCCTTCCTAACTGTGTCATAGAACTAATGTCACCTTATAGGTTTCAGCAGTTAAAGAAGGTAGCTCACTACCATCTTCTCAGGGATAATTGGGAATGGGCAAAAATTGCTGGACTTGCCCACATGCCATGAACAAACAAAATATATTCTGATTGGATCAGCTGATTGATGTTGATAAGGTATTTCTGACAGTATGTTTTTTTAAAAGTTGTTGTCTCTTTCAGACCTCTGATCTGAGCACAGTTTTTAAAGATTCGGCTCCCAGCATTCCATTAATATTTGTGCTGTCACCAGGCACAGATCCTGCAGCTGACCTGTACAAATTTGCAGAAGAGATGAAATTTTCAAAAAAACTGAGTGCCATTTCACTAGGACAGGGACAGGTAAGCAAAAATATTTGAAATAGAACTTGACTATGCAGTCTCGTTGCCTCTAGGGGGTTCTTGTTGGTTACCATTATGCAGGCAAGATTAAACATTAACATGATAAATGAAAGAGCTACATATGCTGAAGATCTGAAACAAAAGAAAATATTGCTGGAGGAACTCAGCAGGTCTGGCAGCACCTGTAGAGAGAAAACTGAGTTAACATTTCGAGTCCAGTGACCGTTTTTCAGAACTGAACAGGACTCGAAATGTTAACTCTGCTTTCTCTCCACAGATGCTGCCAGATTTGTTGAGTCTCCAAGTTCTATTTTTGAACACCATAATCATGGTGGTTAAGTTTCTGGTCTAGTGTAAAACTAGCAAGAACTTATAAAGCATTTTGAAATACCCAGAAATGTGCTTTAACAATGTAACATTTTTAAGAAGTGTTTTCTATCACAAATGTAAATTGAACTCCTTTTATTCACAGGGGCCTAGGGCAGAAGCTATGATGCGTAATTCTATGGAACGTGGAAAATGGGTGTTTTTTCAAAATTGTCATCTGGCCCCTAGCTGGATGCCTTCTCTGGAGAGACTTATTGAAACTGTGGATCCTGACAAGGTGATTTTTCTGATTTCATATGAAGAGGGATAAATAATCTATGTGTAGATATCAGTTCACTCCTTTTAATACAATTAGATAACTAGCTCTTTACAAACAAGATTGAAGATTGTGAAGAAAATGTAGAGATAATGAATGTGTGGAAACTACTGGAGTCATGAAAGTGTCATCTTTATGAATTCAACTGAACAAGGACGATGTAAAGAATGTAGGAAGAAATTCTATAGTTTTGGTCAATCTGACCCTCAAATTAACCCAGGAGCGTTTGCCTACTTTTCCTTCGGAAGATGGAATGGGTTAGGTAGAGTTTCTTGGACTCAACAACACTGACCAATTCAATAAAAATAGATCTATTGTCTTCTGTGAAACATTAAGTACCTTTACTTGCCATACCTGTATTTAAGTAAGTGTTAGTGTGCATCACCATATAAAAGATAGTTGTCTTTTAACCCAACAAAACAATCAATTGTTAAGTATTCATACCAAAGAAACAGTCTATGTTCCAATAGACAGTAGAGTGTATTATCTACAGTCTTCAAAATAGCAAGCAGCAATAAATTTTAATCTGCTTGAACTTAAGCAGCATTTTACATCCAGATACAACAAATCAGTGAAGGAAATGTATTTGATAGGTCAAATTAGTTTGCTTTACTTACTCGTTTGGGCTTTTAAAGAATTTCATTCATACACGCATTTTCTTAACCTGAAGGCATCCTAAAACCACTGAAGTATGTTTTGAACATTAGTCACTTGATGTAATGTCATATTGTATGCTGTTGCTGAAAGAGTGGGATACTGCTTACTGATTTCCATCAATACAGTTCCAAATCAGTTGCCCACAACACTTGTCATTTGTCATGGGAAGAAATTCCTTTTATTTTCTTATTATTTTAAATGGCACCTAACATTCATTCTGTTAAAAGAAAATAGCTCATATTCAAGCACTACTTCTTACATACTTAGGATGCCAAAAAGGCACTTTTGAAATGTAGTCATTATTGTAAACTGTAACCTATATATGCCTAAAATTGGAAGCAGTAACATGGTGAAATCAAACAATCTGTCCATCAATGGATAATCACTGTGGGCTGAATTTTATGAACGTCCACCCCGCCCCATGTAGCCTTTTGACATTTAACAGCTATTCACAAAATATATTAATGATTTGGATAAGGGAACAAAATATAACATCTCAAAGTTTGCAGATGATACCAAGTAGGGTGGGAGGGTGAACTGTGACGAGGGTGCAGAGATCCTTCAGCACAATCTGGACAGATTGGTTAAGTGGACAAATCAATGGTATATGCAGTATAATTTGGATAAGTGTGAGATTATTCACTTTGAAAGCAAGAATAAGAAGGCAGATTACTACCTGAATAGCTGTAAAGTGGAAGAGGGAAATGTGCAGCAGGACTTGGGTCTCCTTGTGCTGAAGGTAAGCATGCAGATGCAGCAGACAGTAAAGAAGGCAAATGGTATGTTGGCCTTCATTGTGAGGGGTTTCGAATATAGAAGCCGAGATGTGTTGTTGCAATTATACAGGGCCTTGGTGAGGTCACACCTAGAGTGTTGTGTGCAGTTTTGGTCTCCCTTTCTGAGGAAGGATGCTCTTGCTCTCGAAAGAGTGCAGTGAAGGTTTACCAGATTGATTCCAAGGATGATGGAACTGACTTATAAGGAGACATTGATTAGGTTAGGATTGTTTTAACTGGAGTTCAGATGAGTGAGAGGGGACCTCATAGAGACTTATAAATATCTAACAGGACTAGACAGGGTAGATGCAGGGAGGATGTTCCCAAGGTTGGAAGCGTCCAAACCAGAAGTCACAGTCTGAGGATTCAGGGTGGACCATTTAGAACGAAGATGAGGAGACATTTCTTCACCCAAAGAGTGGTGAGCCTGTGAAATTCATTACCACAGGAAGCAGTTGATGCTAAAACATTGAATGTATTCAAGAGACCGCTAGGTATAGCACTTGGGGTGAATGGGATCAAAGGTTATGGGGAGAAAGCACGATTAGGCTATTGAGTTGGATGATCAGTCATGATCGTGATGAATGACGGAGCAGACTTGAAGGGCCTCCTGCTCCTATATTCTACGTTTCTATGTTAACTGATGTGAAAGTTCATGGGTGCTATGCCCTGCCAGCTACCGTCCACCTCTTACCCCTGTCATAATTTGACCAGGAAGTCCACCTGCCTGCGGGCTAATTGAAATCCTTATTTAATTAAAGGTCATTTACAAACTTCATTTTGCCCCCATGGGATTTAACTAATGGAAGGGCAAGGCATTTGTGCCACCATGATAATGTCCCCATTTCTCGGTCAACAGATCTGATTTCAAGTCCCCTCTCCCCTGAGGTAATACATGTCATGACATGCCTGAACAAGTTGATTAAGTTATTTTAATCAGTGGCAGGAGTGCCCATGACAAGCAACCAACCTGAAAGCTACTATGGATTGTTGGTGGCAAGAAGGTGAGGCTTGCTTAAGAGGCCGTCTAGGTTCATTAGTGTACCTCCATGATCCTTCTCTGCCAGCATCCCCCAAATCAGTGTATCTCATTTGTCTGGATCCTGGTACCTGGATTAATGGTGGAATATTACACTACCAAAGAGTATCGGCAGAAGAGATCCTGTTCTAAGATAGCAAGAAGGTTTATTGAATGATAGCAATAAATACAAAAACATTTTGTCAGTCAAAATTAATATGACCTTAGAGATCTATAGATACATCTGTTCTCTCCAAAAGCTAGAGGAGAACTCCTGGTCTCTATCTATATATGACATCAGTAAAATGAGTGGAGCCAATGTAACATGAACTTTAACCCTTTATACAATATGACCCACCATATTCCCTCTACACTGCCCTGTCTACCCCACCTGTCCTTTGCTTGCCAAGTCTTGTAGCCTAACCACAGCAATACCCACTGCTCAAGTTACTTTAACTCTTACTCCACGGATCTTCAGGGTCAAGGACTGGGTGCAGCAACTGTTCTAGCAGTAACTTCCTCTCCTGGTAGCACTGTGGGGACTGGAGAAGTGCTGGCTATTTGATCAAGCAGCACCACCAGATGGGGAAGAAAGTCTCATCATAAACCAGTTAACAGCCTGTCTGACTGCTATTAAGTAACTGCTTAAAAAAAACTACTAGAGAAAAGGTAGGCTCACTCCCAACATTTTATCCTAGGAGGCATTCAACCTTGAATTTTGTGATACCAAGTGTGGCTATGTGTGTGCTTGACTGATTTTATGTATGAAAATTCAGGATTAATCACGTGTTCTTTGTTTTAATATCCAGGTTCATCGAGACTTCAGGATTTGGCTGACTAGTTTACCAAGCAATAAGTTTCCAGTGTCAATCCTTCAAAATGGCTCTAAGATGACAATTGAACCACCAAGGGGAATAAAAGCAAATTTACTGAAAACCTACACGAACCTCACTAATGATTTCTTGAACTCTTGTTCGAAGGTAAATTTATAATTAATATTTTATTACGAGTATATGGTTTTAATTATGTGGAATACTCGCAATACTGAATAATTAATATTCAACTCTTCTCTTCTTCCTGCCAAAATACCTAACTTCAAATTCTTTCCGTATTTTATCCCATCTGTCAAGCTTTTGCAAATTCAGTTAGCCAGTCTATATTCCTGTGAAGCTTCTTTGTGTAATCCTCAGCACTTGCCTTCCCACCTATTTTTGTGTCATTTGCAATTTTAGCTATACTACATTCACTTTACTCATTCAAGCCAACAACATTTATAATAAATAGTTGTGACCGCCACACACACCCACCCCCACACCAAATAGTCCCTTGAAACTATTTCAAGTTGCCAACATAAAATGTCCCTCTTATCGCAACTGTCTGATTTCTTTTAGGTAATCAATCTTCTACCCATCTTAAGAACCCACCCTGGGCTCTTAAAGGAGACAAATGTGTGATACCTTACCAAATGCCTTATGAGAATCCCAGTATATTGCACTCATTTATCTATACTGCTTGTTGCTTCTCAAATAATTTCAATAAACTTGTCAGGCATGATTTTCCATCCATGATCTGCTTGATTATATTATGTATTTCTAAATGCTCTGTTGTTACTTTTTTTAATCATAGATTTTAACATTTTCCCAATAACAGATGATAAACTAATCGGTCTTAGTTATCTTTTATTTTGTCTTCTTTCTTCTTTAAGCAAAGGTATTTCAGCGACTGTTTTCCAAAACTCTAGGACTTCTCCAGAATCTCAGGATTTCTGGAAGATTCTTCTTCTGGTTCTGTAGCTATTTCTTTTAATCTCTTAGGCTGTGACCCATCAGGTTCCATTTACTGTGATTGTTCTCAAAACGAATACACATTGGAATATCACAATGAATGTATCAAATATCTTGAAAGATACCTCTTCTAAGACATTAAGATGTTGGTTATCAGGTCCAAGAGTTTTGTTGGGTTTAATTCATAACGTTCTCTAGTACTTCACGCTACTGATATGAATTAGCATACACACCTCACACTCAATATCCCCTTGGTTCACCATTATTCTGATACTAATTATGTGCTTTCTATTGTGAAATCAGCTACTGGTCTTCTTTTTTTTTTAACTGTCTCTGCCATTTCTAAATTCCCACTGCAATTTCATACTCCTTAGTCTGCAAGGGCCCAAAAATACTTTTGCCTCCTCCCTACCATTTTATATACTTGTAGGGCTCAGTAACTGTTGTAAAAAGCCACCTATTTCATGAATGTCTTTTAGGGAAGAAAATCTGTCATCAATATCCAGTCTGGCCAGCAGTGACTCCAGGCCCACAACAATGCAGTTGACTCTAGTTGTCCCTCTACCCTCCTGACAGTTCATTATACTTCCAAGCTTATGCCATCTGTACATTCTGAAATTGTGCCCTGTACACCTGAGTCTAAATCATTAATACATATTAAGAAAGTTACTGCTGGGGAACACCTGGCATATAGCTAACTTTCTATCCATGAGGGCAATTATGTCCCTTTTTATTCCATGAACTTTAACATTATTGGCAATCCAGTTATTTGGCAATTTAATAAAAGGCCTGTTGGAAATTCATTTACACAACATCATCAAAAACTCATGAAAATTCATTAACACAATTTACATTTATAAATCCATGCTAGTCTTCCCTGTTAATTTTGTTTGGATTATTGTCTACCACAAAGGTTAAACCGACTGGCCTGCAATTACTGGGTTTATCCTTAAATCCTTTTTGACTGAGATTGATTCCCTCCAGTCCCAATACTTAATGGATCACAATATAAAATTAAAATACTTTTCCCAGTTACCACAATAACAAATATAATAACTTTCTCTAGATCATGTTTTAAACTATAAAATCTATTAACCAGGTTTCTTAGTAAACACGGTTATTGGTTTGTTATCAAAATAAAGAGTCAATAAATATACAATATTTGGTTAACATATAAAGCCAATAACATAGAAATAAAATTAGTTATCCCTCTAAACATCCACAATGCACACATCCAAAAACACACTTTGAAGAAAATTAATTACCCTGCAGAAATGGCTTCCTGGAAAAAATGCATTTTGGCCAATCAGTTATTCTTGAAGGCAAAAGATAACCATAGAATGTTCCAAAGTGTGTTGCTCTGAAGTTTTGACAACTGTTGTCAAGTCACAAATTACACACAGTTGTCCTTGAAATCTTGCAGACAGAGCTTGTTCAGGAAGGACAATCTTGATCCTCAATCACTCTTCCAAAAAGAGCGATTAATTTTATCCCTGAACTCAACCAGAGGCCTTTATTTTCAGAGAGAGATCAACTGGGCAGTTTGTTCTTAACAAGCTTTCCTCCAACTCATTGGGTTCTTAACAGGCTTTTTTGAACTGAACTAGATAAAATGAGACCAGTCACTGTTATAAAACAGCCCCAGTTCTTTGATTTATAGGAAACTTCATTTTTAAAAGATCTCCAATGTCTGCAGTAAACTTTCAAATACCTCTTAAAGAAAAAAATTCCAGTTATTTCCACAAAACTTGAAATAAATCTATTTTTCACAACCCTTCAAAATATAATCCCTCCAAGCAATATTAAAATGTAAAACATTTTGATCACATTTTATCCAGTTCTCTGGCACCACCCTTATATCTATAAGAACTGTCTCCACAATTTCCACATTTACTTATTAGTATTAGTCATCAAAACTCTCGCACCTTTCAAGGTGGTTAATTTGCAGTTTTCCTACCAATCTTTGTCATGTTTACCTGGTGCATATCCATTCTCATCCCACTGAAATTGGAGGGGAGGGCAATAATGTATAATTTTCCATCACACTAAGTAAACATCAATTAATTCTGTACCTCCCCTCCATACTGTTTGACTCCCATTAAGTATGGTAACTCAAAACATAGTGACAAGCAGATAATCTTTGCCCACAGCTCCTCTGATGATAGAATTTTGAAATAAGGAAGTGCAGGTTTGGCACAAGTCCTTATGAAACATCAACTCAATTTGTCATCACAGTAAAACTTTACAATTGTTTCTTTAATTTCAGGTTTCAGATTTTAAGGCTCTCCTGTTTTCCTTATGTTTATTCCATGGAATAACCTTAGAACGTAGGAAGTTTGGGCCTCTTGGTTTCAATATTCCCTATGAATTCACAGATGGAGACTTACGAATCTGCATCAGCCAACTAAAAATGTTCCTGGAAGAGTATACTGAGCTGCCCTTTAAGGTGTGTGAGAACACTTATAATTGGAACTCAAAGTACTGAGTTATATTTTTTCTGGTTGCAGGAAGTCAAAGTGGGTAAGATAGAAGAATTGAAGATCTCTATCCACGGGAGGGAGGGTCTCTCGGTTCCACGATCAGTCAAATAAACACTATCAGTTCGGTCTGGTTGAGCAAGATTTCACACTTTATTAATGGCTGGGCTAAGGTTGTCCAGCAACACAGGGGTATCTGTGTCCCCTGGATAAACTGCGCAAAATAGCTTAAAACAAAGAGAATTTTATATGGTTCTTAAGAAATAGTACAGCCTTAATTACAGGGCAAATCCAATAAATGTAATAAAATGACATTATGAACAATAGGTTAACCCAATGATATTTCCTGTGAACCAACTTTGTTTTGCACATTTTACCTCTCTGCAACTAGGAAGGCCATCTACAAGGTTAGTAATGTCCGATCTAGCTTAGTTAATTCCATGCTGTGAAGGAAGCATTGTCTGCTAATCTTTGATTCAGTTAGTTCAGGAATGCAGCTTTTAGCAGGGTAAAAGCTATTTTAAACACTGTGTCAATTTGCAGCCTAGAAGCCATCTTATTATGTTACTTTATGTTACTTGCAATAAGAAGCCGTTTTGTTGTTAGTAAGGTCATGTATTAAATGATTGCTCCTGACAATGTCCTAAATCCAGATTTTAGATCCTCCGAATCAGCACCATAGCTTAGAATTGTTCTGCTCAGTGTAACTGCCAGAAGACTGTCTATCAAAGAATTGTTTTTATTCATTCACATGATATAAGTATCATTAGCTGAGCCAGTATACTTTGTCTATCCTTAATTGATAAGGTGATGATGAGCTGCCTTCTTGAAATGCTGCAGCCCAGGTTCTGTAGGTAGACTCACAATATCATTGTGGGGGGTGTGGTGGATTAAAGATTTTGATGCAGCAACACTGAAGGAATGGTGATATATTTCCAAGATGGTGAGTATTTTGGAGGGTGACTTGCAGGTAATAGTGCTCCCAAGTATCTGCTGTCTTTATCCTTCTAAATAGAAGTGGTCAAAGGTTTGAAAATAATGTTTAAGAAGCCTTAGTGAATTTCTGCAGCACATTGCATACTCTGCTGCTACTGACCATCGATGGCAAAAGGAGTGGATTTTTATGTCAACCAAGTGGATGTTTCAAGCTTCTTGAGTGTTATTGCAGCTGCACTCATCCAGGCAATAAGGAGTATTCCATCATACTTGTGCCTTGTAGTTGATAGACAGGCAAGGGAGTTAGGAGATGAGTTACCCACTGCAGGATTCATAGCCTCTGACCCACTCTTATAGCCACAGTATTCATATGGATAGTCCAGTCTTGTCAATAGTAACCCCCAGAATGTTGGTTGTGATGGTAACATCACTAAATATCAAAGATCGATGGTTAGATTTTCTCTTATTGGAGATGGTTATTGCCTGGCATTTGTCTGGCAAGAATCATACTTAGCACTTATCAGTCCATCAAATGCAAAAGGGACTCAGACAGCAAGACTGGGAGTCAACTTTGTGATGGTCATCAGCTGGAAAAGCTAATTGCCATTGCTGTTCTGATTTCTTGATGTTCACCTTCACAAGTTTGAACATTATGATAAATTGGTAAGAACAAGATGCTTACCCAGATGCTGTGAATCTGATAATAAGCTGCTATGCCTGAAGTACTTTGAGTTTTTATCAGCATACAGTAGTATTGTAAAAATATGAATTGCATTGTTTGGGCTCTTGGAAGAAGTCCATTTCCTGATAGATTTGAGTGTTCCAGAGCACGAATGGAGTGCATCACAGCTCTGCATGTTCCATTCAAGTTGTTTTTATTTTAGTAGTTTCCTTGCAGTCAGGCTCAGGAGACAGACTCACTGAGTTTTACAGCACAAAAAGAGTCCTTTCAGCCCAACATGTCGTTAAGTGGTCATCAAACATCCATCTTTTTCCATCCTACTGTTTAGCTCTTGGACTGTAGCCTTGTATGCTTTTCAGTGCTCATCTAAATAGTTTTTAAATATCTTAAGTGTTCCCACCTTTTTCACCCTTTTAGGCTATGAGTTCCAGATTCCTACAACCCATCTGGGTGAAAAAGAATTTCCTCAACTCTCCTCTAAACCTCCTGCTCTTTACTTAGCTGTGATCCCTTTACTAACAGAGAAAGTTCCTCCTTATCTATCCCATCTGTGTCCCACAGAGCAGGTGCTGAAGAGCTCAGAAGGTGCTAACAAGCCACTGAGTCTGTGTTGCAGAGAGTAGTAGCCAAAGAAGGTGTCTTCATACAGCTAAAATGCTGCAGTTGACTTTAAGGTGTTGGCTTACATTAAAGTTCCAAAAGCCATTTGATAGCTGACAGTTGGTGTGAAGGAAGCCCATAAACAGTAATTGCTTGGTACAGTCGACAAAAACTGAGTGTAGCCTCAAGTAGCCAGAGGAGCAGAGTTGCAGGGAAAAAAATTCAACTTTCTAGCTGTGAGCAGTCATTGAAACAACCAGTGATGGAGTGGCAGGAGTAACTTTCAAGGCTAAATCTTCAAACTGAATAAACAGAATCCTTGTAAAAGAACAAAGTTTTAATGAGATTTGAAGAAATGTGGTATCACTGATGTCTGGGTGGGTTGTTGAGAAATCCATGGGATCTGTCTTGACTATATCTACTATTTCATGTGCTCTGGGGGGCCTTTCACCATAGTTTGTTCTCCATATTTACCTCGTACATATATCTTTGTCAATTGTTTTCCTTTTCTAACATTTTATACTCAAGTTCATTTTGTTTGTTCAAAACTGTTGTAGCAGGTGACTTTATTATCTTGGTAAGTGCCTGGACCTCAAATTTCATGTAATGGAAAGAGAAAAAAGATACTAGTCCTTAAACAAATCGTAACCTAATTTGGTGGATTGTACCAACAGTCTAATAGCCTGCTGCATTGACCTTATAGGTACTGAAATATACAGCTGGGGAAATTAATTACGGAGGTCGTGTGACGGATGACTGGGACAGACGGTGCATAATGAACATTTTGGCAGACTTTTATAATTCAGACGTTCTAGAACAAGGTTTTATCTACTCTGAATCTGGAATCTACAGGCAGATTGATACTGAGATTGAACTTGAGGCAAGTGCAGACTTTTTTAAAGATACTGTTTTTATTTGATCTGTTCATTGTTTGCAATGAATGTATCTAAGCAAGTTTTTAACACTAACATATTTAAGATCATTGTTCTGAACTGATAGTAAATTAAAGAGATTACTTCTTCTGTTCTGAAGAAATGAATGAAAAATCAAAAAGTCATCCCTAAGAAACAAGTTGCCTAAATTTGTGGCATTCTCTGTTGAGTGTGTGTTCACGTTCCATTTCAGGATACAAAGTATATAATATTACAAACATACTAACAATGAGCAGAAGTAGGCTATTCAGCCAAACAAGCCTGCTCTATTATTCAATAAGATCAATACTGACCTTCTACATTCCCATTTACTCCAGAAAGTCTTGATTTCATTGCCAAACAAGAATCTATCTACTTCTGTCTTAAAAGGAATCAATGACCCCACTTTCACCACTTTCTGAATCAAAGAGGGTACCAAAGTCTCACAACCTTCTGAAAGAAAAAAGTTCTTCTTGTCTCAATTCTACAAGGATGACATCTAATTTTAAAACAGTGATCCCTAGTTTTGAACTGACCCATAAGAGGAAGCAGTAAAAAGTGAGGTCTGCAGATGCTGGAGATCAGAGCTGAAAATGTGTTGCTGGTTAAAGCACAGCAGGTTAGGCAGCATCCAAGGAACAGGAAATTCGACGTTTCGGGCCAGAGCCCTTTCCTGATGAAGGGCTCTGGCCCGAAACGTCGAATTTCCTGTTCCTTGGATGCTGCCTAACCTGCTGTGCTTTAACCAGCAACACATTTTCAGCATAAGAGGAAGCATCCTATCCACGCGCACACTGTCAAGTTCTTTCAGGATCTTACACACATTAATTAGGTCAACTTCACTCTTCTAAACTCCAGTGAAAACAACCCAAATACTGTCCATCTTTCCTCATAGGTAACGCATATGTTCTAGGAATCAATCCAGTAAACTTCCTCTGAATTATCTTCAATACATTTTTATCCTTCCTTAAATAAGGAATCCCAAAGTGTGCACAGTATTCGAGATGGGGTTTCGCCAATGCCCTGAAGAATTGAAATATAACATAGAAACTAGCAGCAAGAGTAGGCTATTCAGCTATTTGAGCCCACTCCACCATTCAATATGATGATGGTTGATCCTCTAGCTCTGTCTAACATCTTTAGTTTTATGTTAAATTCCTCTTATTAGCCTTCTTGAATACATGCCTACTGTACCTTTATTCTAATGTTTTGCGATTCCAGGACCAGAATACATAATCTCAATGTACCTTAGAATTCCAAAGTCATTTGCCATTTAAGTAATACTCTGCTTTTTCATTCTTTCTGTCAAAGTGAACAATATCTTATTGCCCACACTATACTCCATCCGCCAGATTTTTGCCCACTCATTCAATCCGTCTGTATCTATCGGCTAACTCCTTATGTCTTCTTCACAACAAGCTTTCCTATCTTTGTGTCATTTGCAAATTTAGCTACCATACCTTTGTTTCCTTCTTCTAAATCATTGATGCAAACTATAAAAATTTGAGGCCTAGCACAGACCTCGAGGGACTCAATGTGTCGCATCCTGCTCTTCAGAGACCCTTTTAAGCATATTTGGTTTTTCTTCCAGCCATGCAATCTACCCCTACACCTTCAGCTTATAATTTCTGCATAGTCTTTAATGTGGCACCTTATCACATGATGCTTGGAAATCCAACTATAATACAACTCCACACCAGTGGAGGTCTCCACTAATGATGTTACCTAGCCAGGTAATGAAACATCTGGATATCAAACCTACAGCTCAGCGAGCAAACCTACACCCTAAACCTCAACCTGAGCTACAAACCTTCACAAACCTTGCAAAAAGTACACCTACTGGCTACCCTTTATCCATAATATATGTTACTCCTTTAAAGAAGTCTCATGAATTTTTTAAAATTGAATTTCTTTCCACAAAATGAAACTGACTGTTCCTAATTGCCTTTGAATTTTTCTAAATGCTCAGTGAAACCTCTTTAATGATCAATTGTAATACCTTCCCATGACAGACATCAAGTTAACTGGTCTAAAGCTTCTTGTTTTCTCCCTCCCTCCCTTTCTGAATAAAGGTATTAGTTTTGCTACTTTTCAGTCTGACAAAACCTTTCCGAATCTCGGGAGCTTTGGAAATTAACACTAATACTAACATTATCAGTTCCTTCAAGTTTCTAGGATAACGTTTATCTTGACCCAGAAGCAAATTAGTTCACAGTTCCAAAGGTTTGCTTAATACTGGTTGACATTTGAAAGTGCCACTCTGACATAGGAGTCATATATACTTAGCATATTTCAACCTTTCTTCAATATGAAGAAGAATTCTATTCAATTCAAAATGTTAACTCTTTCTTTCACCATAGATGCTTTCAAACTTGCTGAGGATTTCCAGTATTTAGTGTTTTCATTTAAAAATTTCAGCATCTGCAGTATTTTGCTTTTATTGTAGGTGCCTTTCATCTTCTTGGGCTGGTTCTGCCATTCAGTTGATCATAACTGATCTATATCTCTGTTCTATCATCAACCTCGGATAAGTAAGCTCCTGATAGCTATTCTAAACAAAATATATACTTTCATCTTTTTGATGACAGCTGTATATGCTTGTTCAAGTACATATTGCAGGTCATATATTACTATTTGAAGAACAGGAATTACTCCACCTTTCTGTACAACCAAAAGATGGCAAATCATTTCATTACTTGTTAATTTGTGCACCGTTGAGACCAATAATATCTAGAAAGATATGAATGTTTTGGTGATTAACAGAGAGGTCACTCAGATTTCAAGTTTTAAGACCTTTAACGTACTAAATAAACTAAAAGCTACATGGTCTAAACACTCTTAAGTAAGCAATTTATAATCTAAGATACAGGGGAAAACATTTCCTTACTAGATTTTACAATAAGAGAAATTTCCTTCACTGTTATACTTTTTGCTATCTCTTAAATGGACACTTCATTCTCCATGGATCAATCCAAAGTAGTTCTAAGTTCCTGTGGAATTACTTGCTTTTCTCTTCCTTTCCCAGCTCAGCAACTCTTAGTCCCAGAACTGACTTTGATGGTGAGAGATGAATTAAGATCTTTCCTGTAGTCAAGTGGCGACTGACAAGACCACAATATTCTCTGTTTAAAGTGCAGAACTAGCTGCTTCCGTATTTTTCTTTACTGTCTTTCAGATTTTTGCAGTCTGATCTGTTATAGGTTCCTGGATTTGTTATAAAAATCCTGTCCACTGACAGTGTAATGGCTTCATATGTCCTCTTCCTTACACAAAGCCAACTTATGTGGCCCTCGTAGAAATGCTAATTAGCTGCCTTCTAGAACCCCAACTTCTTTCTGTCTTGAAATTATACAGTTTACAATATAACCATATACAAAACCTGATATTCCTAGCATTCCCTGGACTTGGAGACTAACAATCTATCCACCATCAGTACTTTCTTCATAGTAAAGCAACGTGGGCACCACTTTAACCTTTAACAAGTAAATCAACCAGGTTTGTTGTCAGCAAAGTTCACAGAAAATCACATGACCCATTTATTCACCATTTTACCAGAAATTAAAATCACATTCCCACAAACAAATTAATATTAAAAACGTTTTAATTTGTACCATTGTTACAAAATGGCTCCAGTTTTCCTCTATGTTAAAACTCATAATCATATTTTTGAGACTCTTAAAATGGGACTGTAAGTCTTTCTTCAAAATGCCACTGTTTTTAAGCTGATCATAACATTTTTATCCATGTGACAGTGTTTTAACATTCCCAATTAATAATTATTTCCATTGGCAACAGATTAGTTGAACAATTAAGTTTGAGCCAGTCAGAGTCCAGTTTGATTGGAAAATAAGGCTAAAAGTTATATGAACGAATTAATTATTATTTTCTTATCTCTGGCACATAAATTTGAGACAGAAAATATTTAAGATGACTTAAGACTTATAAGCTGTTAACGTTCAGCGTTTGATACTCTTATTCGCTTCTGTAAATTATGAGTGCTTGCCCAGCTGCTATCTGATATTATGTTTACTGGAGCTTTTTTTCTGAAGATAAGGAAAATTGCTACAAATTGGCTTTGTTTGAACATTTTTGTCAGAGCCAGGAAATTCAAAGTAAAACTGCATCTTTACCATTAAAAGAAATCACGGACGTTTAAAGAATTTGTATATCCAACAGACACTGAGCAGGGGAATGTTTGTCGGGTCAACAAAGAACTTGACAAAGAGATAAATTTTCAGCAAATTTTTGAACCAAGAGCAGGAAGTGATGAAATGAAAGTCTAAGAGTGTAAGACCTAATTCGCCAAAGGCCTTTCCAAAATATATTCTGTATGGTTATTTGGGTATAATAACAGTAGACTCCAAATGGCTAGAAAGCAAACCACAAAAAGGCACAGACCCTTTTCCCAGACCCTGCTAGAAAATAAATCTCACAATCCCCTTCAGAAATTTATGAATCCATTACTGCCACAAAATCTGTTTCTGTATACAGTATTACAGTTTTCTTGGCAAGAAAAATAATGGAATTTTGGATATACATTAACTTTTGACAAATTAATGCCCTGCTGCATTAGAGAAGGATGTGGAACACTTATGAGAAATGACTGTAGAAAAAAAATGTTCTGATAAAAATAGCAAAGTTTAAAGTGGACATGGCACTGAATTCTGATGGTTTTCACCACATGCCTGAGGAAATAACAGCACCCCCGCCACAATTTTTCAACATTAGCACAAATGCAGACTGTATTGTAAACCTGAGGGTTGCCAATGTGTGATCTCTGCTTAAGAAAGGAGAGCAGGATAAACTAGATTACTTCAGTAGTTATTCTACTGGAGAATTTCACAGTAAAAGTACATTGAATGCGACCAATTATTTTAAAATGTCCTACAGATTTTTCTTAATGGAGTCCTTAGACAGCATGGAGCTGTAAGATCAAAGACCTGATATACCTCAAATCAGTTGGTGGCAAACCTTCAGCATCAAAGGGGCATGGGAGAATAAAGTACAATTATCATTGAATTGTTGGGGAGGCAGTTGTGTCACTGTAATGTCACCAATCAGTGGAATAATAATGCAGAACCTGAAGCTAATGTTCTAGGAATATCGGTTCAAATGTCACCAAGGCAGATGGTGAAATTTGAATTCAATAACAAAATCTGGAATTTAAAGCTAGCTGAATGGCAACCATGTAACAATTGTCAAAAAAAACTAATGTCCTTTCAGAAGGAAATCAGCCATTCTTATTCAACCTCGACACCACTGAAACCAGATGCCAACTCACAGACACCTCCTCCTTCTGCCCCCTCGACCACAACCTCACCTCCCATCACCAAACCATCATCTCCCAAATCACAACCTCATCACTTCAGGGGATTTCCCATCCACCCCATTCTACTTCTTACCCAAAATTCACAAACCTGATTGCCCTGGTCAACCTATCATCTCAGCCTGCTTCTGCCCCACCAAACTTAACTCCTCTTATATCTTGACACCATCCTGTACCTCTTGGTCCAGGAACTCCCACATACATTCGGGACTCCACCTCTTCCATGACTCGTTTCTCCAGCCCCGAATGCCTCATCTTCACCATGGACATCTAGTCCCTGTACATATGCATCTGCCATGGCAAAGGCATCTAAGCTCTCCATTTCTTCAGCTCCCGCCGACCCAACCGGTACCCCTCCACCGACACACTCATTTTAGTGGCTAAACTGGTCGTCACCCTCAACAACTTCTCCTTCGAATCCTCCCACTTCCTTCAGACCAAAGGGGTAGCCATAGGCACCTGCAGAGTCCCCACTACATCTGCCTCTTCATCAGATACATGGAACAGTCCATCTTCCGCACTTACACTGGCACCATCACAATCTTTTCTTCCAATACATTGACGACTTTATCCGCACTACCTCATGCTCCCACGAAGAGGTTGAACAAGTTCATCAACTTCATGAACACTTTCCACCCTGACATCAAGTTCACCTGGACATCTCGGACACCATCCTCCCCTTCCTGGACCTCTCCATCTCCATCTCCATCTCCAGCAACCGAGATGGACATGGACATCTATTTCCCTGGACTACAGTTCCACAGCTCCCTGGACTACACCTCCTCCCACCCCTCCCCCCCAACCCAATAAAAACATTAGCTCTTACTCCCAATTCATCAGCCTCCACTGCTTCTGTT
The DNA here is from genome assembly GCF_020745735.1 of Hemiscyllium ocellatum. NCBI lineage: Eukaryota > Metazoa > Chordata > Chondrichthyes > Orectolobiformes > Hemiscylliidae > Hemiscyllium > Hemiscyllium ocellatum. The sequence continues at coordinate 67,273,897 of NC_083414.1, forward strand.
CCCAGGAGGAGGAATTCCACTCCAGGACATCCAAGAGGGCCTCCTATTTCAAGAACTGCCATTTCCCTTCCCACGTGATCAACAATGCCCTCCAGCACATCTCCTCCACTTCCTGCACCTCCGTCCTTCAACCCCATCCCTCCAACTGCAACAAGGATATAACCACCCAGGTGTTCACCTCCAACCCTACTAATCTCTGGATACAGTCCATTATCCTTCATCGTTTCTGCCAGCTACAATCAGACCCCACCACCAGAGATATATTTCCTTTCCCACCCCATTGGCATTCTGCAGAGACCATTTCCTCCACGAAACCCTTGTTAGATCCACACCTCTCCACCAATCCACCCTCCACCCCCAGCACCTTCCCTTACCACCTCTTTTGCAAGAGGTGTAAAACCTGCGCCCATACCTCCCCTCCCTCCTCCATCCAAGGCCCCAAAAGATCCTTCTACATTCAGCAAAGACTTTCCTTCACATCCAAACACCTCATTACTGTGCCTGTTGCTTCTGATGCGGTATCATCTACATTGGGGAGACAGGACGCCAACTCATGAAACGTTTCAGGGAACATCTCTGGGATACATGCACTAAACAATCCCACCGCCCTGTGGCTGACCACTTCAACTATCACTTCCCACTCCACCAAGAACATGCAAGTCCTGGGCCTCCTCCACCACTAAATCCAAGCTACCCGATACTTGGAGGAAGAACGCCTTATCTTCCATCCTGGGATCCTCCAAAACACGGCATCAATGTTGATTTCACCAATTTCCTCATCTCCTCTCCCCCACCTCATCCCAGATCCAACCCTCCTACTCAACACCATCCTTTGGAACTGTTCTACCTGTCCATTTTCCTTTACACCTCTCCTCCGATCTATCACCATCACCTCCACCTACATCTATCTATCTATCTCTCACCTTTCCAGCTACCTTCCCCCCTACCCCCACCCTTCTATTTATCTCTCAGTAGCTCCCCCGCCCCCCCCCCCGTCGCTCCTTCTTGGATGTTGCCTGACTGGCTGTGCTTTTCCAGTGCCATTTTTTGATTCTTATCTGTTTGACCTACAGATCTACTGTAATGTCATAGAGTTATAGATTCATAAAACATTGAAACAGGTTTTTCTGGTCACTATGTCTATGCTGACCAACAAACATAAAACTACAATAATTCCATTTACCTGTACTTGGTTTATAGCCTGCTATGTCCTGGCATTTTAAGTGGTTGTCGAGATGCATTTTAAACCTGACTCTACTGACTTTTCAGGCAGCACATTCCATACTTCTCCCACCTTCTGGGTGAAAAAAATCTTTTCCTCAGATTCCCTTTAATGTACTTATTCCCCACCTTAAACTTATGCCCTCTGGTCTTCGATATTTCTGCCATGGGGAAATGATTCTCACAATCTACCCTATGTCTACCTCTCATAGTTTCAGATCCCCACTCAGCCTCCTCTGCTCCAAGGTAAACAAACCCAGCCTAACCGATCTCTCCTCTTAACTTGAGGCTTTACATCCCAGGCCACATCCTGGTGAATCTCCTCTCCACCCTCTCTAGTACAATCACGTCCTTCCGATACACTGGCCTCCAGAGCTGCACACAGTATTCCATCTGTGGCCTAAGCAATGATTTATGAAGTTGTAACAAGACTTCCCTGCTCCTATAGTCTATGCCCTGGCCAATGAAGGCAAGCATCCTGTATGCCTTCTTCACTATTCCGTCTTGCTGTGCTGACACCTTCATGAATCTGTGTGGCTGACTCTTAAATGCAGATCTAGTTAAACTGGAAGACCTTTGCCAATTGAGGAATTGAGCCAAGTTAACAGTCTTTATGTTTACCTCCTTTTGGTGGAGAGTTGATATACATTATAAGGTAAATCTCTATAAGTGCTTTCACAGATAAAAGGGTGAGAGATTAATTGAATTTAATTAATTTTACTGTCCTGTTCTCCAGTCTGTAACAGGGCTTGGTTTATTTACTTTCTTTCTTTTGTTTTCCCCTTTTTCTTTTTAAAATAAGTGCTTCTTTCCTCATTCTGTTTGTGAAGTGCAATTTAAAATTACCAATAGCAAATTCTTTAGAGTTAAAACAAGGGAGGGTTTATCATTGCATTCAAAGTCCAGGCAAATGGTTCTTGATAGACAGTCACAAACATGTACATCCAAGAAAAGAGAAAGGAAAGAAGCTAGTTGCAAATTTCAAACCAGACATGCAAGGTATTGGGATCAAAGCCAGCTGTTTAGCTGCAATCTAATATCATGTGTTCTCTTCTTAAGTTACAAACATACATATGAACAAAAGTCAAAGCTCTGTAGTTAACAGCGATTCAAACAAATGAGTAGTTTGTCATATGACTGAGACTATGGGAGGGTCTCCTTCCCCTTCCCTCCCTCCCAGGGCTCTCTTGTGGCACAATGGTAGTGTCCCTTCCCCTGGATCGAGAGACCTGGGTTGTAGTCCCACCTGCTCCAGGGATGTGCAACAATATCTCTGAACAGGTTGGTTAGAAATAAAAAGTTAAATTATAAAAAAAACTGCAGACCCAAGTCTGCTGCTATTTTATTGTCACGTTTATGCCTGGGTGTCCTTGGAGAAAGAACATGCAATGCCCATCAATGTACTCGATGCCTTTAGGGAGAGGTGGGCACCATGGAGCTTTACTTACCCCTCCAACTCCATTTAGCAATTGTGTTAGGTGACTCTGTAGTCAAAGGCACAGACAGGCGTTTCTGCAACCAGCAGCGAAAAATCAGAATGGTGTGTTGTCTCCCTGGTGTCAGGATCAAGGAAGTCCCAGAGAGGGTGCAGGCTGTTCTCAAAGGGGAGAGGGACCAACAGGAGGTCATTGTACACATTAGAACGGACGACAAAGGTGGGAAAATGAGATTCTGAAGGGAGAATATAAAAAGTTAGGCAGGAATTTGAAAAGGAGGTCCTTGATGGTAGTAACATCTGGATTACTCCCTGTGCTACGAGCTAGTGAGGTAGGAATAGAAGGATAGAGCAAATTAAATTGTAGCTGAGGAGCTGGTGCATGGGAGAAGGGTTCACATTTTTGGATCATTGGAATCTCTTCTGGGGTAGAAGGACATGCACAAGAAGTTTGCATTGCACCTGATTTGGAAGGGGACTAACATTACTGGCAGGGTGATTTGCTAGAGCAGCTCAGAACGATTTAAACTAGCAAGTTGGGGGTGTAGGACCCAGGGAGATAGTGAGGAAAGAGATCAATCTGAGACTGGTACAGTTGAGAAAAGAAGCGAATTAAACAGTCAGGGCAGGCAGGGACAAAGTAGAGAACAAGGTAGGACCAATCAATTAAACTGCATTTACTTCAATGCAAGAGCCGAACAGGGAAGGCAGTTGAACTCAGGGCATGGTTAGGAACATGGGACTGGGATATCATAGCAATTACAGAAACGTGGCTCAGGGATGGACAGGACTGGCAGTTTAATGTTCCAAGATACAAATGCTACAGGATTGATAGAAAGGAAGGCAAGAGAGGAGGGGGAGCGGCGTTTTTTGATAAGGGATAGCATTACAGCTGTATTTAAGGAGGATATTCCTGGAAATACATCCAGGGAAGCTATTTGGGTGAAACTGAGAAATGAAAGAGGGATGATCACCTTATTGGGATTGTATTATAGACCCCCAATTGTCAGCAGGAAATTGAGAAACAAATTTGTAAAGAGATTTCAGGTATCTGTAAAATGATAGGATGGCTACGGTTGGGAATTTTAACTTTCCAAATATAGACTGGGACTGCCAAAGAGTTAAGATTTCAGATGGACAGGAGTTTGTTAAGTGTGTCCAAGAAAAATTTCTGATTCAGTATGTGGATGTACCTACTAGAGAAGGTGCAAAACATCACCTATTCTTGGGAAATAAGACAGGACAGGAGACTGAAGTGTCAATGGGGGAACACTTTTGGACCAGCAACCATAATTCTATTAGTTTTAAAATAGTGATGGAAAAGAATAGACCAGATCTAAAAGTTGAAGCTCTAAATTGGAGGAAAGCTAATTTTGACTCTATTAGGCAAGAACTTTCAAAAATTGATTGGAGGCTGTTGTTTGCAGGTAAAGGGTTGGCTGGAAAATAGGAAGCCTTCAAAAATGAGATAAGAGCCCAGCGAAAGTATATTTCTTTTGGGGTGAAAGGAAAGGCTGGTGGGTGTAGGGAATGCTGGATGACTAAAGAAATTGAGGGTTTGGTTAAAATAAAAAGGAAGCATATGTCAGGTATAGACAAGAGAAAACAAGTGAATCCTTAGAGTATAAAGGCAATAGTAGTATACTGAAGAGGGAAATCAGGAGGTCAAAAAGGAGATACGAGATAGCTTTGGCAAATAAGGTTAAGGAGAATCCAAAGGATTTTTACAAATGCAAATGGGATAACAGGATAACTAGTGAGAGAATAGTGCCTCTCAAAGATCAGCAAGGCAGACTTATTGTGGAGCCGCAGGAGATGGGGGAGATACTAAACAAGTATTTTGCATCAGTTTTTACTGTGGGGAAGGACATGGAAGATATAGAATGTAGGGAAATAGATGATGACATCTTGAAAAATGTCCATATTACAGAGGTGGTGGTGCTGGATGTCTTGAAACGCATAAAGGTGAATAAATCCCCAGGATCTAATCAGGTGTACTGTAGGGAAGTGATTGCTGGGCCACTTGTTAAGATATTTGTATCACCGATAGTCACAGGCGAGGTGTCGGAAGACTGGAAGTTGGCTAATATGGTGCTGCTATTTAGGAAAGGTAGGAAGGACAAGCCAGGAACTATAGACCAGTGAGCTTGAAATCAGTGGTGGGCAAGTTTTTGGAGGGAATCCTGAGGGACAGGTTCTACACGTATTTGGAAAGGCAAGGACTGATTCGGGATAGTCAGCATGGCTTTGTACATGTGAAATCATGTCTCACGAACATGGATTGAGTTTTTGAAGTATTAAAGAGGATTGATGAGGGCAGAGCGGTAGATGTGATCGATATGGACTTCAGTAAGGTGTTTGACAAGGTTCCCCATGGGAGACTGATTAGAAAGGTTAGATCTCATGGAACACAAAGAGAATTAGCCATTTGGATACAGAACTGGCTCAAAGGTAGAGACAGAGGGTGGTGTTGTAGGGTTGCTTTTCAAACTGGAGGCCTGTGACCAGTGGAGTGCCACATGGGTGTTGAGTCCACTATTTTTCTTCATTTATATTAACGATTTGGATGTGAACATAGTTGCATAGTTAGTAAGTTTTCAGATGACACCAAAATTGGAGATGCAGTGGATAGCAAAGAAGGTTACCTCAGAGTACAACGGGATCTTGATCAGATGGGCAAATAGGCTGAGGATTGGCAGATGGAGTTTAATTTAGATAAATACGAAGTGCTGCATTTTGGAAAAGCAATTCTTAGCAGGACTTATACACTTAATGGGAAGGTCGTAGGGAGTGTTGCTGAACAAAGACACCTTGGAGCGCAGGTTTGTAGCTCCTTGAAAGTAGAGTCACAGGTAGATAGGATAGCGAAGGTGTTTGGTATGCTTTCCTTTATTGGTCAAAGTATTGAGTATAAGAGGTCGGAGGGCATGTTGCAGCTGTACAGACGTTGGTTAGGCCACTTTTGGAATATTGCATGCAATTCTCATTTCCTTCGTATCGGAAGGGTATTGTGAAACTTGGAAGGGTTGAGAAAAGATTTACAAGGATGTTGCCAGGGTTGGAGGATTTGACCTATAAGGAGAAACTGAATAGGCGGGGGCTGTTTTCCCTGGAATGTTGGAAGGTGAGGGGTGACCTTTTAGAGGTTTATAAAATTATGAGGGGCATGGATAGGGTAAATGGACAAGGCCTTTTCCCTGGGATGGTGGAGTCCAGAACTAGGTTTAGGGTGAGAGGGGAAAGATATAAAAGGGACCAAAGGGGCAACTTTTTCGCAAAGAGGTTGGTGCATGTATGAAATGAGCTGCTAGAGGAAGTGGTGGAGGCTAGTACAATTGCAACATTTAAAACATACCTGGATGGGTATATGAATAGAAAGGGTTTAGAGGGGTATGGGCCAAGTGCTGGCAAATGGGACTACATTATGTTGGATATCTGGTCAACATGGATGAGTTGGATCGAAGGGTCTGTTTCCGTGCTGTACATCTCTATGACTCTATTTGATTTAGCCTCTTCCCTTTCTCTCCACCTCCCCATTACTATTTTGATTGTTTTTATTCTCCTTAATAGGCTTTGCATGTAAATATTAAATTGGCTACTCAGGTGTTTTTACTGGTGGTGGTTAGTCGTTTAACAATAAACTCTAAAAAAAAATGTTATGGTGATTTTGGAAGATCACTGAGTTGTGCACAATAGCACTTCAGAGCATTTTTTTTTAAGAAACCAGACCCAAGTCTGCCTCTCTTCCATGGTAATGTTCTTGCCCAAGGTGTCCTTGGAAAGGAAGCATGTGGTATCCATCAATGACTGTCAGTGCCTTGAGAGACAGATGAACACCACAGGGGATTTTGTCCTTTACTCCCCATCCAACACCATTTGATTTAACCTCTTCTCTCTCTCTCTCTCTCCCTAACCCCCCCCCCCCTTAACTTTTGATGTTTGCGTTGCCCATAATGAGCTTTCATTGTAAACACTGAATTGGCAACAAGGGTCGTAATTAAAAGAGGAAAAATTTTTAAAAAGTCACAGTACTTTTGTTGGTGAGAAAGTCATTCAGTTTTGTGTAACAGCCCTTCTGGTTATTAAAATAAATAATAAATAAAGCAGACGCAAGTCTGACCCTCTACTGCAGTTATGTTTGTACCATGTTTGCAGATGATATAGAGATAGGTAGAGGTACAGGTAGTATTGAAGAGGTGGGGAGGCTGCAGAAGGATTTGGACATTTTAGAAGAGTGGGCAAAGATGGAGTACAACATGGGAAAGTGTGAGGTCATGCACTTTGTTAAGAAGAATAGAAGCATGGACTATTTCTAAATGAGGAGAAAATTCAGAAGTCAGAAGTGCAAAGAGACTTGGGAGTTCTAGTACAGAATTCTCTCAAAGTAAACTTGCAGGTTGAGTAAGTAGTTAGGAAAGCAAATGGCATTTATCTTGAGAGGATTTGAATGTAGAGGCAGGATGTACTCCTGAGGCTCTATAAGGCTCTGGTCAGAACACATTTGGAGTATTGTGCACAGTTTTGTGCCCCATATCTCAGGAAGGATGTATTGGTCTTGGAGCATGATCAGAGGACGTTCACGAGAATGGTCCCAGGAATATAAAGCTTAACATATGGGGAACATTTGAAGACTCTGGGTCTATATTTGATGGAGTTTAGAAGGAAGAGGAGGGATCTAATTGAAACATACAGAATACTGAATGGCCTATACAGAGTAGATGTTGAGAAGATATTTCAATTACTGGGCGAGACTTGAACCCGAGGGCACAGACTTAGAGTAAAGGGAAGGCCTTTCAGAATGGAGATAATAAGAGACTTCTTCAGCCAGAAGTCATTGCTACAGAAGTTTATGGAGGCCGCGTCATTGAGTATATTTAAGATGAAGGTAGATAGGTTCTTGATTGTCAAGATGATGAAGGGTTACAGGGGGAAAGCAGGAAAATGGGGTTGAGAAATTTATTATCCATGACTGAATGGCAGAGCAGACTCAATAAGCTGAATGGCTTTATTTCTGCTCCTATATCTTATGGTCTAAAGGTGTGTAATATACATCTCTGAATAGGTTGATTAGAAAAAAAAAAGTAAAGCCAACAGGCTCTTGTGGTACAGTGGTAGTATCCATACCTCTGGTTAATCGTAAAAAAAATTTTTTTAAAGTCATCGTGATCTGGTGGTGGGAAAGACCAGCAATGCTATCACATGATCCTGCAGCAGGTGGAACTGAACTATTCCCTATTATCTTGGCCAGGACGCCTAGGTTCAAGTCCCACTTTCTCCAGAGGTGTGCCATAACATCTCTGATCAAATTGATTAGAAATTATAAAACAGGTCCTGTGTATTAAAAAAAGAAGCAAATCCTGATTTTCTTGTGGCACAGTGTAGTGTTCCTACCTCTGGACCAGAAGGCATAGGTTCAAAACCCACATGCTCAGAGGTGTGTTATATAGCTCCTCCGAACAGCATGATTTTAAAAAGTCAAGCAGACCCTGCAGGGAGGAGTTGGTGTAACAGTAACATCTCTAGAATAGTAATCCAGAAACCCAGGCTAATACGTTGTGAGTTCCAAAGGCATGTAATTAATGATTTTGAACATATTGATTTAAAAAATATTACATAAAGCAGACCCAAGATGCCTTTGGAGAGAGGTGGGCACCATAGGGGATATAATTCCTTACTTCCTCTCCAACTCCATTTTGATTTAGTCACCTCACATAGTCTAGTCTACTTGTCTTTTGTGTTGGTTTCACTAAAGTATCTGTGTAATGTAAGGAGTGCTGCATTCCTAAAGGATGGTATGTAGTTTTTGTTCTGACCAGACGTGACCAGATGACTTTTTATAAATTGTGGTCAACTGGCATTCTATGATCAGTGTTATCTATGTTATCAGTCCAGCAAAGGGTCCAGTTTTAAGAAGGTTTTAAGCAAGAGATTATTGGTTTAAACAAAACAATTTTGGATCTCTCTTCTTGCCCTCTCGGCATTACACAAGCCAACAAAAGGATTTTCTATTAATTGTGATATTTTAGTTTGTAAAACATTAGCCTTTGGTACCAGACGTGGTGGTTTAAGTAGAAATATGTATTTATACAGACTTACACTGCATGTACAAAAATCATGAATGTGCACTTGATGCTTCTAAACCTGTACCTTTTTCAATTCTCCAACAGGGCTACCTGGAATACATTAAGACTCTTCCACTTAATGACACCCCAGAAATATTTGGATTACATGATAATGCGAATATCACATTTGCCCAAAATGAAACTTCTGTGTTGTTAAACTGCCTCATCTTGCTTCAGCCAAAAACATCAGGTGGTGGCGGCAAAGGAGTTGAAGAGGCATGTTTCATTTAAATGTTTTTATGTATCACAGTGAGTCAGACCTAGAATCTTCCTATATATCTGGTTAAATTGTACTATGGAAAGGAATATTTTTACTGGCATCAAGCATTACTGGGCCAAGTGCAGAAGAGAGTAGGAATAAGATCTTTCCTGTAGCTTTCCTAGTACTGCATGTTCACCGCCATCTTTAATCCAAGTGTTTTTCTTAACAATATTGAGTGTTCCATTTTCTGAAATCTGTCTTCATTGTGTACTGAATAAGTCTGCTAGTTTAGTACTGAAGTGTGCAAAATGCTATGTTGTGTCTGAATTTAGATTAGCCTAAGCTTAGTACCTTTCAAAAAAAGCAACTTTCTTTCTCAAAGTGCAGAAATGTAAATTTATATTTGGATATGGAAAAAATGCTACTTTCACTCAAAAGATTGATCAAATGCAGAGCAACATTTTACAAATAATATAAATTATGTGAATGAAGGTTGCAAACTTTTATCATGATACTGATGAGTACTTCCAGAAGGCCTTTGACAAGGTACCATACAGGAGGCTGCTGGGTAAGATAAAGGTCCATAAGGTTAGAGGCAGGAAAGTGGCATGAATGGACGATTTGCTGTCTGGCAGAAAGCAGAGAGTGGGGATAAAAGGATCCTTCTCAGGGTGACAGCCAGTGACAAGTGGTGTACCGCAAGGGTCATTGTTGGGACCACAACTTTTCACTTTATACATTAATGATCTAGATGTAGGAACTGAAGGTATTCAAGCTAAGTTTGCAGATGATACAAAGATAGGTGGAGGGACAGGTAGCATTGAGGAGGTAGGGAGGCTGCAGGAAGATTTGGACAGGTAAGGAGAGTTGGCAAAGAAATGACACAATGTGGGAAAGTGTGAGGCCATGCTCTTTGGTAGGAAGAATAGACTATTTTCTGAATGGGGAAAAAATTCACAAGTCTGAAGTGCAAAGGGATTTGGAGTCCCAGTACAGGATTCTGTTAAGGTAAACTTGCAGGTTGAGTCTGTAGTTAGGAAAGTAAATACAATATTGGTAGTTATTTCTAGAGGACTTGAATGTAAATATAATTCAGAATACTGAAAGGCCTGAACAGAGTGGATGTTGGAAAGATGTTTCCATTAGCAGGATAGACTAGAACCTGAGGAGACAGCCTTAGAATAAAGGAGAGACCCTTTGGAATGGATGAGTAGAAACTTCTTCAGCCACAGTGGTGAATCTATGGAATTCACTACCGCAGAAGGCTGTGGACAAGATTCCAGCATTTGCATTTTTTTGCTGCAAACAAAATGCTGTAGAGGCCAGGTCATTAAGTATATTTAAGACAGAGATAGATATGTTCTTGATTTTCAAGGGGAGAAAACAGGAGAATGGGATTATTGAATTATTGAATGGTGAAGCAGATTCAATGGGCTGAACTGCCTAATTTCTGCTCCTGTGTGTTATGGTCTTAAAAGTAAGTAATGAAAAGGATATTAGGAGGTGAATGAATAAGCAAAGATCTGGCAAACATAATAGAATGTAGGAAAATGTGAAATTGTCCATTTTGGCAAGAAGATGATGATCACCTGAATAATGTGAGATTGCAGAGCTCTGAGATGCAGAGGGGTCTGGGTGTTCTAATGCATGAAGCATAAGGGTTAGTATGCCAAGTACAGCAAGTAATCAGGATTGTGAATTGAATTTTATTATTGATAATGAGGAGAAATATAAAAATAGGGAGTTTATGCTTCAGGTGTACAGGACATTGGTGAGTCCAAATCTGTTTACAGTACTGGTTTCTTTAGTTAATGAAGAATGCAAAGAAATTGGAAGCAGATCAGAGCAGATTTACTGGACTAATACCTGTAATGGTTGGTTGCTTTCTGAATAAACTTTGGACAATCTGGATTTGTATCCACTGAAGATTAAAAGAGTAAGAGGTGACTTAATCAAAATTAGTAAGATCTGTGGGGTACGGACAAGTTGTACATGGAAAGGATTCCCTTGTGGGAACTAGGAGTTACTGTTTAAAAATAAGGGATTGCTGATTTAAGACAGAACAAGGAATTCCCTCCTTAAGGGCATTGTGGGTGTACCTGCAGCACATGAACTGCAGCAGTTCAAGAAGACCACCACCTTCTCAAGGGCAACCAGGGACAGGCAATAAATGCTGCCCAAGCCAGCAATGCTCACATCCCACAAGTAAATAAAAAATTGGAGAAATGTTTTCTCACAGATGGTCTTGGTTGTTTGACACATTCTTTTTCAAAAGGAAATGGAAACAGAGTGCTTGAATATTTTTAAGGCAGCGGTCAATAAATTCTGGATAAGCAAGGCAGTAAAAGGTGATTGGAAATCTGGAATTATCAGACCAGTCATGATCTTATTGAGTGTTAGAGCAAGCAGGGGGAAGTATTGGCCTAGTAGTATTATGACTTGGTTAATGATCAAGAAACCCAGCTAATGTTCTGAGAGCCAGGGTTTGAATCCCATGGCAACAGGTGTCGAATTTGGATGCAAAATCAAATCTGGAATTATGAGTCTAATGACAACAATGAATTCATTGCTGATTGTCGGGAAGTAAATCTGCCATCCTGGTCTGGCCTGTCCTACATGTAACTCCAGACCCACAGCAACATGGTTGACTCTCAGCTGTCCTCTGAAATGGCCTAGCAAGGCACTAGTGTATCAACAACTACAAAGCCTCAACAAAGAAATTAAACCAGACTAGATTGATAAATTAAACTGCATTTACTTCAATGCAAGAGGCCTAACAGGGAAGGCAGATGAACTCAGGGCATGGCTAGTAACATGGGACTGGGATATCATAGCAGTTACAGAAACATGGCTCAGGGATGGACAGGATTGGCAGCTTAATGTTCCAGGATGCATATGCTACAGGAAGGATAAAAAGGGGGACAAGAGAGGAGGGGGAGTGGCCCCTTTGGTAAGGGATAGCATTACAGCTGTACTTAGGGAAGATATTCCTGGGAATACATCCAGAGAGTAAAAAGTGAGGTCTGCAGATGCTGGAGATCAGAGCTGAAAATGTGTTGCTGGTTAAAGCACAGCAGGTCAGGCAGCATCCAAGGAACAGGAAATTCGACGTTTCAGGGCAGAGCCCTTCATCAGGAATGAGGAGAGTGTGCCAGGCAGGCTAAGATAAAAGGTAGGGAGGAGGGACTTGGGGGAGGGGCGATGGAGATGTGATAGGTGGAAGGAGGTCAAGGTGAGGGTGATAGGCTGGAGTGGGGTGGGGGCAGAGAGATCAGGAAGAAGATTGCAGGTTAGGAAGGCGGTGCTGAGTTCGAGGGAATCGACTGAGACAAAGTGGGGGGAGGGGAAATTAGGAAACTGGAGAAATCTGAGTTCATCCCTTGTGGTTGGAGGGTTCCCAGGCGGAAGATGAGGCGCTCTTCCTCCAACCGTCGTGTTGTTATGGTCTGGCGATGGAGGAGTCCAAGGACCTGCATGTCCTCGGTGGAGTGGGAGGGAGAGTTAAAGTGTTGAGCCACGGGGTGGTTGGGTTGGTTGGTCCGGGTGTCCCAGAGGTGTTCCCTGAAGCGTTCCACAAGTAGGCGGCCCGTCTCCCCAATATAGAGGAGGCCACATCGGGTGCAGCGGATGCAATAGATGATGTGTGTGGAGGTGCAGGTGAATTTGTGGCGGATATGGAAGGATCCCTTGGGGCCTTGGAGAGAAGTAAGGGAGGAGGTGTGGGCGCAAGTTTTGCATTTCCTGCGGTTGCAGGGGAAGGTGCCGGGAGTGGAGGTTGGGTTGGTGGGGGGGTGTGGACCTGACGAGGGAGTCGCGAAGGGAGTGGTCTTTGCGGAACGCTGATAGGGGAGGGGAGGGAAATATATCCCTGGTGGTGGGGTCCGTTTGGAGTTGGCGGAAATGACGGCGGATGATACGCTGTATGCAGAGGTTGGTGGGGTGGTAGGTGAGAACCAGTGGGGTTCTGTCTTGGTGGCGGTTGGAGGGGCGGGACTCAAGGGCAGAGGAGCGGGAAGTGGAGGAGATGCGGTGGAGGGCATCATCGATCACGTCTGGGGGGAATCTGCGGTCCTTGAAGAAGGAGGCCATCTGGGCTGTATGGTATTGGAACTGGTCCTCCTGGGAGCAGATGCGGCGGAGATGAAGGAATTGGGAATATGGGATGGCGTTTTTACAGGGGGCAGGGTGGGAGGAGGTGTAGTCCAGGTAGCTGTGGGAGTCAGTCAGTTTATAGTAGATGGCTGTGTTGAGTCGGTCGCCCGAGATAGAAATGGAAAGGTCTAGGAAGAGGAGGGAGGAGTCTGAGACAGTCCAGGTGAATTTGAGGTGTTGGTAAAGTTGATGAACTGTTCAACCTCCTCGTGGGAGCACGAGGCAGCGCCGATACAGTCATCGATGTAGCGGAGGAAAAGGTGGGGGGTGGTGCCCATGTAGTTGCGGAAGATGGACTGTTCCACATATCCTACGAAGAGGCAGGCATAGCTGGGGCCCATGCGGGTGCCCATGGCAACTCCTTTAGTTTGGAGGAAGTGGGAGGATTGGAAAGAGAAGTTATTCAGAGTGAGGACCAGTTCAGTCAGTCGAAGGAGGGTGTCAATGGAAGGGTACTGGTTGGTGCGGCGGAAAAGGAAGAAGCGGAGGGCTTTGAGTCCTTCGTGATGGGGGATGGAGGTGTACAGGGACTGGATGTCCATCGTGAAGATAAGGCGTTGGGGACCGGGAAAGCGAAAATCATGGAGGAGGTGGAGGGCGTGGGTGGTGTCCTGAACGTAGGTGGGGAGTTCTTGGACTAAAGGGGACAGAACCGTGTCAAGGTATGCGGAGATGTGTTCGGTGGGGCAGGAGCAGGCTGAGACAATGGGTCGGCCGGGGCAGTCAGGTTTGTGGATTTTGGGCAGGAGGTAGAAATGGGCGGTGCGGGGTTGTGGGACTATGAGGTTGGAGGCGGTGGATGGGAGATCCCCTGAGGTGATGAGGTTATGGATGGTCTGGGAGATGATGGTTTGGTGGTGGGAGGTGGGGACATGGTCAAGGGGGCAATAGGAGGAGACGTCTGCAAGCTGGCGTTTGGCCTCAGTGGTATAAAGGTCGGTGCGCCAAACTACTACCGCGCCTCCCTTGTCTGTCAGTTTGATGGTGAGGTTGGGGTTGGAACGGAGGGAGTGGAGGACTGCACGTTCCAAGAGTGAGAGGTTGGAGTGGGTGAGAGGGGTGGACAGGTTGAGTCGGTTAATGTCGCGGCGGCAGTTGGCTATAAATAGATCGAGGGCGGGTAAGAGGCTTGCATGGGGTGTCCAGGTGGATGGGGTGTGTTGGAGGCAGGAGAAGGGGTCGTCAGAGGGTGGGCGGGAGTCTTGGTTGTAAAAGTAGGCACGGAGGCGAATTGTTCAATATCTCGCCGCGTGTTGAACTCATTGATCCGAGGGTGTAGGGGAATGAAGGTGAGGCGTCTGCTGAGGACTGATCTTTCATCCTCAGAGAGGGGGAGGTCTGGAGGGATGGTGAAGATCCGGAGGGATGGTGAAGATCCAGCAAGGCTGGGAGCTAGGACCTGGTGTGGGACTGGAGCTGGGATTGGGGGCGGGGGCGGGGACAGAGATCGACGTAGGGGCGGGGTTAGACGTGGTGACGAAGCTTGGTGTGGGGGCGGGGTCGCGCGTGGTGACAAAGCTTGGCGTGGGGGCGGGGTCACGCGTGGTGACGGAAGTGAGCGTAGGGGCGGGGATACGCGTGGTGACAAAAGTTGGCGTGAGGGCAGGGTTACGCGTAGTGACGAAAATCAGCGTGGGGGCGGAGACACCTGAGGCGTTGTGGTCGTGCAGGTTAGTGATGTCAGTGGGGGTGGAAGTGGCTGCAATGATGGCAACCGAAGGGGTGGCGACGAAAGAACCGTTGTCATTCCCGGTAGTGTTGGGGGTCGTGAGTCCGTTGACAATCTTCCTGGCGATTGTGGAAGCAGTTGTCTGTGCGGTGATCAGCGGGGAGGTTGATTGGGCGGCGATCGCGGAGGCTGCGAGGTCAGTGGGGGCGGAAGTTACGTCACGGTCGTCGTCAGCCGTTGGTGCCGCAGGCAGATTGTAGAGGCCGATAGAAGATTCTGGAGCAGTTGAGGAACAACGAGTGTGGGGGTAAGTACATGAAAGTTTTCGGTACTTACTGTCTTTAATTTCTGATATGGCTAGGAAGAACTGTTTGTTTAGTGTATGGTATCTTCTGTAGATGAAGCACAGTAGAGGTCCTTTGCAAGTTTGTGAGAGTGTTGTCCTGAGCTGGGGTAGGGCTGATTGCAGGGAATGTAGGTAGTGACGCATTCGTGGACTGCAAGGGTGGAGCGGAGGATCCGGAGGGAGGTCAGTTGCTGGAGGCTTCGGATTTGTTGTAAGTACAGGTTGTCCTGGTTGGGTCCAAATTTTGTTGGTCTGAACGTAGTCCGGAGTCCGTGCGGGATCAGTCGGTTCTGTAGGCAGGTGCTGAGGAAGGAGATGTCTCTGTGGTAACGAGTCTGTTTGAGAACGTGGCTGAAGAGCTTCTGGGCAGAGGAGATGACCTGGGGGGTGCAGTGAGAGAGAGACTCACTGAAATCCTTGTAGAGGGAGGAAGAGAGCTTCTTCAAGGAAGGCATCCTTGCAAGAGGATTGAAGAGAGCTTCTTCAAGGAAGGCATCCTTGCAAGAGGATTGAAGAGAGATTGAAGAATACATCCAGAGAGGTCATTTGCGTAGAACTGAGAAATAAGAAAGGGATGATCACCTTATTGGGATTGTATTATAAACCCCCAAATAGTCAGCAGGAAATTGAGAAACAAATTTGTAGTGAGATTTCAGTTATCTGTAAGTATAGTAAGATGGTTATAGTAGAGGATTTTAACTTTCCAACGATAGACGGGAACTATTAAGAGTTCAGATAGAGAGGAATTTGTTAAGTGTGTGCAAGAAAATTTTCTGATTGTGTATGTGGATGTACCTACTAGAGAAGGTATAAAAGAGACCTAAGAGGCAACTTTTTCACACAAAGGGTGGAACGTGCATGGAATGAGCTGCTAGAGGAAGTGGTGGAGTCTGGTACAGTTACAACATTTAAAAGGCATTTGGATGGGTTTATGAATCGGAAGGGTTTGGAGGGTTATGGGCCGGGTGCTGGCAGGTGGGACTAGATTGGGTTGGGATCTCTGGTCAGCATGGATGGGTTGGACCGAAGAGTCTGTTTCTGTGCTGTACATCTCTATGACTCTATATTTTTAAGAGTTAACTTTTTAACAAGCTTCACTTGGGGCTGAAATTATTTTTATTTCTCCATAGTGCATGTGAAAAAGAATTTGTTAAAATTAAATTTAAAACTAAAGAAAAGTTGAAAATATTCCCAAGACCAAATATAAGAATAAAGAAAGCTCAAAGATACAAAGCAAATCAGGCAGCATGCGAGAGAAAAGTCTTTCAGATTAATAACATTCATCCGAACTGAAGGGAAATAGAAGTGTAAAAGTTTTTCACCTAGTGGAAAGGGAGTGGGAGATCTACATTTGGGCACAGGCCAGAGGAGATTAAAGAATGAAAAATTGTGTGAAGCAACAGCCACAAAGGACATACCAAACAACCATAGATTCTGTCTAAATGAGGTGTGAATTGCCCTGTAAAAATTACCTAAGTGAGACATGAAGAGATAAAGAAAAAAGATGAACCTCAAGCTAGTAGAACAAAGAAAAAATTAAAATAAATGTAGAACAACATAGAGATATGGTTATGAGCTGAAATTAATGACTACAATGTTAAGTCCAGAAGGCTGCAGAGTACCAAATCAAAAGATAAGGTGTTGTTCCTCAAATTTTTGTTGAGTTTCACTGGAACACCATAGCAGGTTATAAACAGAAAGGTCAGCATGGGACCAAGGTGAATAATTAAAATATTAAGCAGAGAGAAGATCAGGTTCATGCTTGTGGATAGAATTCAGGTGTGCTGCAACATGGTCACCCATTCTGCATTTGGTCTCTACCTGTGGATGTTACCATTTGATGAATAATGAATTACAATATGCTAAATTGAAAGAAGTACAGGTATATCACTGTTCGTGGTCTTGGATAATGAGAAGGAAGGAAGTGAAGGGCAGGTGTTACATCCTACGCCTGCACTGAACTGTGCTAAAAATGGCTGAGGAGTGAACTATTGTTTACGATTTGAGGTTTGTAGCTCAGGTTGATGTTCAGGTTGTAAGTTTGCTTGCTGAGCTGGTAGGTCTCAGACATTTTGTCACCATGCTAGGAAACATCAGTGAGCATCTGTTGAAGTGCTGGTTTTCTGTCCCGTTTTTTTATTTATGTGTCTTGGTTTGTTAAGGTGGGTGATATCATTTCCGGTTCTTTTTCTCAGAGGTTGGTAAATGTGGTCTAAATCGATGTGTTTATTGACAGAGTTCTCGTTTGAATGCCAGACCTCTAGGAATTCCCATGCATGTCTCAGTTTAGCCTGTCCTAGGATGGGAATTCTTACAGGCCTGGCATTCAAACCAGAACTTCGTCAATAAACATATCAATGTGGACCCCATTTACTAACTTCTGAGGAAAAAGAATCGGAAATTATATCACCCATCTTAACAGACCAAGACACATAAATAGAAAGTGGGAGGGAACACCAGCACTTTACCTAAGGCTCACTGATGATATTACCTATCATGGTGATGAAACATCTGAGAACAAACCTACCAGCTCAGTGAACATACTTATAAGTGAACTATTGTGTCACAGAAACATACCTTTGGAATGCTGAAATGGAAAGCAAAAGATGTGTTTGTTGGTCATATCACACTGGAGCTATGGAGAATCTATTGAGTACGGAGACTAATGGGTGGAAGGCGAAGAAAAGACGACCCTATTAGATCTGATAGAGGGGGCAAGGAGTGAGAGCAGAGTTGCATGAGACAGATTGAACATTTTCGAAGGATGAAAATTGTCAGATGAGGTACAAGCAGAAAACATGTCAGAAATACTGCAATGGAATTCTATTCCTGTAACCATAACACCACTTGGAGAAACACTGCTTATTTGGAGGAAATGAGCAGACTTGAAATAGAATGATCAGACTGTGAACAAGCTCAGCTAGGTGGAGGAGGTTGGTACTGGATGAGAACTGTTTGAGCTATTGTTGGAGGAAACTTCATAAATTCTAAGCTTGTACAATGGAAGTACAAAGGGATTAGGCATGCATAGTGAATTTAGGAAGTGATTAGGACCAGCGAACTGGAAACTATTGCAGCGACCCAGGGCATTGGAAACCATAAATGTCTGTCTGAAATGTCTATATATGGAGAGAAATAAGCTCATTGGAGCAGGAACAGGCTGGAGATTGATCTTTTATCCCTGGGAGCATAGGCAATCCTGGAGGAGTGTCAATTCTGCCATCTACCATGACAGGTGGTTGGTTAGGACTACCCCTATGGTTTATCTGGATATGCTCAGAAATGAGGAAAATGGAATAGCACTGAAATCACACAGTCAATTTGATTTTAAAGTATCATTTGCTTTTTTTTTAGATGGTAGAGGAGATATGTGGAAGCATTTTGGCGAAAATTCCTCAACTGATCGACATTAACCTTGTGATGCAGAAGTTTCCAGTTATGTATGAGGAATCCATGAACACTGTCCTAATACAGGAAGTGATTAGGTACAGAACTATTCTGCCATCTGGTGGTTACAAACAGAGCAACACAGAAAGCTTGCACAAAGTGAATATTCCCCCCCAACCTTTTAGGTAGTAGGTGCCTGGAACAATTTGCTTTCTTGTCTTCACTCACATTTTTTTCCCATTTTCAGAATAGTGGGGAAGTGCTAAAAGAATTAGCAGGATAATTACCAACCTGCTTGCCCAGACAGTTAGCATGGCATTCACTGATATGACACTGGCTCAATTAAATGATCAGACTGCATCTTACTGATGGAGCTTCTAGCCTGGATTGGGGCATAACTTTCCATCGGTTGGAAGCATATCTAGCGCAAGGAGAAGATGGTTTCAGTTCTTATTGACCAATCATCTCATTCCAGGACATCATAAGAAGAAATCCTGACCCCAACTATTTCAGATCCACTAGCAATGAGTTTCCCACCATTATAAGATCAGAAATGCAGATGTTTGCTGATAATTGCATAATGTTCAGTATTGTTTACAATTCATGACATACTACAGCAAGACCTAGACCATATAAGATATAGAGATGTACAGCATGAAAACAGACCCTTTGGTCCAACTCGTCCATACCAACAGATATCCCAACTTAATCCAGTCCCACTTGCCAGCACCTGGCCCATATACCTTCAAACCCTTCTTATTCATATACCCATCCAGATGCCTTTTAAATGTTGCAATTGTACTGGCGTCCACCACTTTCTCTGGCAGCTCATTCCATTACAAGTACCACCCTCTGTGTGCTACATTTCCGTGAGAATCCATTACTCCCTATATTTTATAAAACAGCATACTTGTTTGAAATGGGGATAGCCATAGAAGACTCCTGCACTACCTGCCTACTTATCTTACCTTTCCTGGAGTTAACCCATCTATGTGACTGTATCTGTGACTTTTCTCCCTTCCTGTAACTGCCATCTAACACACACCATTGCTCTTGTAAATTCCTCATTGCCTCTAACTGTCGCTCCACCCAATCCATTCGATCTGATAGGATTTGCTACCAACGGCACATATTGCAGATATAATCCTCGGTAACCCGTAAACTCTCCCTAAACTCCAACATCCAACAAGAAAAGCATATTACTCTACTAAGGCCCTTTTTGCTTCTTCCAATCTACAGACCCAGAAAATAGTACAGTCTCATTCCTCTACAAAACACTGCTCCAAGTTAACTTAATATTTATAGCTTATATTTTTAAGTTTAATCAAGAGACATATCACAAATAAAACATATAATCAAGAAAGAACTGACTACTCAGTATTGTAGATTTACAGCAAGACTATATTTAAAACTGTTTACTTATCTGTTTCTGTGCTGTGACTTCTCCCAAGCAGGTTCCTCCAAGATCAGTTGTGAATTTCACTGTTTGTTAATTTTCCTAGATGCCTTCCGATGTCCACCAATACATGAATTCAACAGCAAAGGCAATAATATCGCAGGTTCACTGCTGTATTCCTGGCCTGATTAAGTAACATTCAAGCCAAGCAATGATAATTTCCTATAAGAATCTAACTGTTGTATTTGTTTTGACCTGTCAACCCCTGCCACCTTGTGGTTGGAGTACTTTTCTGCCCCAATTCAGTCTTAACAAGAAAAGGATCTTGTTTTAGAGAAAATAGAGTTTATTATATCATAACAATCAGATACAAGTTACATTAGAAAAGTGAGATTGTAACTACGACATTTGGAAGACATGGCTTATACGTCTTCACTCAATGAGATCCAAAGCTAAGATTGCAATAACGTCACAGATTGCTGGAGCTTGATACAGCCTCCAAAATTAAGCTTTTCAGAACCATTATCTAATTCAACATGAACCATCTACCCCTGACATCAGCAACATTATCATTGCTGAATCCCCTACCATCAATAACCTAAGGATTTCCATTAACCAGAAACTGAACTAAATACTGCAGAAAGAATGGCTCAAAGGCTGGGAATTCTGTAAAGAGTAACTTGCCTCCTGATTCCCAAATGCCTGCCAAACATTTACAAAAGCACTAGTTAGGTAGCTGATGGAATACTGTCCATTTACCTAAATGAGCGCAGCTCTGATGGCAATCAGGAAGTTTGAAGCCATCCAAGATAAAGCTGTCTATTTAATTGGCACTCTATTCATTAGCTTAATCATTGTCCATAGATGGTGGAGTGAATGTTTAATTGGCACCATAGCCAACAATTTCATTTTTCATCTCCTCCACTACTGATGAACAATGGCAGCATTGCTTCCCATCCACAGAATGTACTTCAGCAACTCACTAGGCCTTTGACTATAGCTCCAAATCTCTACCTCCTAGAAGGATAGGGCAGCAGATGTATGGAAATAAGTTCTGTTCTGAAAGCATGCCTGCAAGTTCTCATCCAAGCAACACATCAACTTGATATAGAACAATATCAGCATGCTATCGTTGTCACTGGACTTAAATCCTGGAGCTTCACTTTTGAGGACACTTCAGGATGCGCAACAAATACAGTCATGAAATGATGGTCATACAGCATGGAACAAACCTTCGGACCATGCCAACCTTGTTTCCAAACTAAACTAGTCCCACCTACTTTTGCTTTGCCTATATCCCTTCAACCTTTTCTATTCCTGATCTTATCCAAATTTTAAAAAAATATTATAACTATACCTGCAACCACCATTTTCTCTGGCAGTTCATTCCACACACAAACCACTCTCTGTGTAAACAAAGCTGCCCCTGGTGTCCTTTTTAAATGTTTCTCCTCTCATCTTAAAAATATGCCCCCTAGTTTTGAACTCCCACACCCTAGGGATCCTCATCATTCACTTTATCTATGCCCCTCATGATTTCATAAACCTCATTAACATGACCCCTCAATCTCCTATGCTCCAGTGGAAAAAGTCCTAGTTTTTCCAGTCAATTTTTATATCTCAAACCCTCTATTCCCAGCAACGTCAGGTGAATCTTTTCTGAACCCTCTCCAGTTTAAAAATATCCTTCCTATAACAGGGCGACCAGTACTCCAGAAGAGGCCTCACCAGCATCCTGTACTTTGCCAGTGATACTCACAACCAACAACACAATTAAACAAAAAGAAAGAAATTGCTGTTTCACTGTTGCAGTAGATAGAACAGGAATAGTGCAGAGTCATCTCAAGACCCATATAAGAAAGAATACCACATAAGAAGCTCCCACTGTCACCTTTGGGCCACAAATTGAGAGTTCAGAACAGAGACTTGAATTTGAAAATCTAGACAGACAGTACCAAACAAATGCTACAGTTTGGAAGTGTCATCTTTCAGGTGAGATGTTAATCCAAGATTCATCTGCTTTCTAAGGTGGAGTTAAAATATCTCATGCCACGGTTTCGAAGAAGAGCAGGGATGTTACTCGTGGTGTCTTGCCTAATATTTATTCTCATCATCACACAGAAACAGATTATTTGGCCATTAACACATTTCTGTTTGTGGGAGTTTCATTTGTGCAAATTAACTTCTGCATTTTCTTCATTATGACAGTGACCACACTTCGAAAATACTTTATTGATTTCACAGCACATTGTAACATCCCAGCAGTTGCAATAATAGTTCTCACAAGAATTGTAACCTCTTATTTTTAAAATGCTGCCACAGCTATTGTAATGATTTGAAAACGCCGATGTTGGACTGGGATATACAAAGTTAAAAATTACCAAGTTATAGAACATAAAAATGTACAGCACAGAACAGGTCCTTTGGCCCACAATGTTGTGCCAAGGTTTAATCCTAATGTAAAATATAATAACCTACGCACCCCTCAACTCACTGTTATCCATGTGCATGTCCAGCAGTCGCTTAAATGTCCCTAATGGCTCTGCTTTCACCAGCACAGCTGGCAACGCATTCCATGAATTCACAACTCTCTGCATAAAGAACCTACCTCTACGTCTCCTTTACACCTTCCTCCTAATATCTTCAAACTATTACTCCTCGTACCAGTCAATCGTGCCCTGGGGAAAAGTCTCTGGCTATTGACTCTATCTATTTCTCTCATTATCTTGTATACCTCGATCAGGTCCCCTCTCTTCCTCCTTCTCTCCAGAAAGAAAAGTCCAAGCGAATTCAACCTTTCTTCATAAGGCAAGCTCTCCAGTCCAGGCAGCATCCTGGTAAACCTTCTTTACACCCTCTCCAAAGTCTCTGTATCTTTCCTATAGTAGGATGACCAGAACAGGACACAATATTCCAAGTGTGGTCTCACCAGGGATTTGTAGAGCTGTAGCAAAACCTCGTGGCTCTTAAACTCGATAACTCTGTTAATGAAAGCCAAGACACCATATGCTTTCTTAACAATCCTATCCACTCGAGTGGCAACTTTGAGGGAACTATGTACTTGCAGATCCCTCTGTTCCTCCACACTACCAAGAATCCTGTCTTTAATCCTATATTCAGCATTTGAGTTTGACCTTCCAAAATGCATCACTTCACATTTATTCAGGTTGAACTCCATCTGCCATTTCTCAGCCCAGCTCTGCATCCTGTCTGTGTCATGCTGCAGCCTGCAGTAGCCCTCAATACTATCGATGACACCTCCAACCTTTGTGTCATCTGCAAATTTACTAACTCACCCCTCAACCTCCTCATCCAAGTCATTTATAAAAACTACAAAGAGCAGAGGCCCAAGAACAGAGCCCTGAGGGACCTCACTCATCACTGACCTTCAGGCAAAATACTTTCCATCTACAACCGCTCTCTGCCTTCTGTCAGCCAGCCAATTCTGAATCCAGATAGACAAATCTCCCTGTATCCCATACTTCCTGACATTATGAATGAGCTTACCATAAGGAACCTTATCAAATGCCTTGCTGAAGTCCATATACACCACATCCACTGCTCGACCTTCGTAAGGCATGACTTGCCCCTCACAAAGCCATGCTTACTACCTTTAATCACACTATGCTTTGCCAAATAGTCATAAATCCTATCCCTCAGAATTCTTTCCAAAACTTTGCTGACCACAGACGTAAGACTGACTGGTCTGTAATTGCCAGGGATTTCCCTATTCAGTGGTATTGTTAGTTCAATGTCTGCTACACTCTTCATATGTGCTCTTCATTGATGCTGTTCAATAAACTAGCAAAGAAGATCGAGCAGGCAACCAACTTTCAGTTTGCCTATGCCTGGATTAGGAGTTCAAAGAGATATCTTGAATGTCATTAATAGTTCATTATTTTCTAACTGTATGGAATAATATTCTTCTTTTGCTTATTGTGTAGGTACAACCGACTGCTGCACACTATTGTACAAAGTCTTGGAGACCTTCTGAAAGCATTGAAAGGTCTAGTTGTAATGTCCTCACAGCTCGAGTTGATGGCAACAAGCCTATACAACAATACTGTCCCGGAACACTGGAATTCCAAGGTATTAGCTTTACAATTATAGCTATGACTGAATTATATGAATAGCAAAGTATTGGAACTGGAATTCTTCCTCACTTGCTCATGAGATACAAGTCAACTATCTCTGGTGTCCAATGGAGAAACAATTTTTGAATATTTATATAGCTGACCATGTCCCCAAGTTAAAATAGTTACTTGTTTCCTTTTGTAACTATTGACAAAACACCCAAAATCTCAGGCCTCTATGGTCACATGAATATAGCATTAATCACCCTACCTGCAGTCAGCAATGAGCAGGTGAACATTCTGAACATTACCATAGTGCCACATGACCCATAAATAGGATTCTGGTCTTTTTTTAAATCAACCTGCATGGACATATTATAACAAATCCCTTTGGAAGGTAGGACTTGAACCAAACCTTCTAGGCTAGGGATAAAGACACAACCACTGCATCACAAGCATCCATTTCAATGAATTCTAACTCTTCTTCAAATTACTTTTAATTCAACTTAAATTGTTCTGAATTCAGTCTACTGCAGCAGAGCAGGGCATACCTGTTTGAGTTTAGTTGTCTAAAAGAAGATCCAAAGAATCAAAGTCAATTCAAAACTAATGCCAAGATTACCAAATCAGACACTTTAAAAAGAAGTTCTGGTATTCTTAATTTTCTCTGTGATGCTAGAGAATGCTCTGTACCAGTCCCATACATTCTTAAGAAATAAGAGCAGGCAGGTCACTTAGCCTTAAAGTAGAAAGTGAGGTCTGCAGATGCTGGAGATCAGAGCTGAAAATGTGTTGCTGGAAAAGCGCAGCAGGTCAGGCAGCATCCAAGGAACAGGAAATTCAACATTTCGGGCATAAGCCTTTCCTAATGAAGGGTTTATGCCCGAAACATCGAATTTCCTGTTCCTTGGATGCTGCCTGACCTGCTGCGCTTTTCCAGCAACACATTTTCAGCACTTAGCCTTAAAGCCTACCATTCAATAAGATCAAGGCTGATCTTCCCAGGCTCTAGCAAGGTTAGGTCACAGGGAATCCAGAGAGAGTTTGCCATTTGGATACAAAATGGCTTATCAGTAGGAGACAGAGGGTGATGGAGGACGGTCGGTTTTCAAACTGGAGGCCCATGATCAGCAGTGTGCACCAATGATCAGTGCCTGGTCCACTGCATTTTGTCATTTAAATAAATGATTTGGATGTGAGTATAAGAGGAATGATTAGTAAGCTTGCAGATGATACCAAAATTGGAGATTGGGCATAGGTTTAGGGTGAGAGGAGAAAGATTTTAAAAGGGACCTAAGGGGCAACTTTTTCATACAGAGGGTTGTGTGTGTGTGGAATGACCTGCCAGAGGAAGTGGCGGAGGCTGGTACAATTACAACATTTAAAGGAGAAATGTGAAAACAGATAGCAAGAGTATCCCACAAGTAGTTACTATATTCAGTACAGTAAGTACTGTGATGTTCTAAAGTCTGAGAATGGGAGTTAATGGTAGGTTGAAATGTTTACTATAAATCAGGTGGTAGAAATCAGAAACTCACAAATTCCAGTCTATGAAATCGCCTTGGTTCTTCGCAATTTGCCTACCGATGCAACAGGTCCACAGCAGATGCTATCTCCCTAGCCCTACACTCATTCTTGAAACATCTGGATAACAAAGGTACCTAGATCAGGCTTCTACATATTGACTTCGGTTCTAACTTCAACACCATGATTCAAAACAAACTCATCTCTAAACATTGAGACCTAGGCCTCGGCTCCCCCTTATGTAAGGACCCTTGACTTCCTGACCCATACACCGCAATCAGGTGATATTCACCTCTTCTGCCATAATCCTCAACACTGGCCAAAGTCCACCCCAACTCCATTTACAAGTTTGCTCACAACACCATGGTTGGTAGGTTGGATCTCACCACGAGAAGACAGAATACAGGAACGATTGAATGCTTAGTGGCATGGTGTAAAGACATTAATCTCTCCATCAATATTAGCAAAACAAAGGAACTAGTCATTGACTTAAGGAAGTGGAGGGCACATCCCTGTCTGCATCAATGGTGCTGAGGTGGAGAAGGTCGAGAGTGTCAAGCTCCTGAGCATGATTATTACCAACAATCTGCCCTGGTTCACCCACATAAACGCAACAGTCAAGAAAGGACAACAAGTCTCTACTTTTGCAGGAGGCTAAGGAAATTTGGTATGGGCACAAGCAGTCTTACCAGTTTTTATAGACGCAGCATAGAAAACATCCTATCTGGATGTATTACAGTGTGATTTGGCAACTGCTGTTCCCAAGACCGCAAGAAACGAAATGGTGGCATGGCATGGTGGCTGAGTGGTTAGCACTGCTGCCTCACAGCACCAGGGACCCAAATTCAATTTCACTCTCAGGCAACTGCCTGAGTGGAGTTTGTATATTCTCTCTCTGTCTGTGAGGGTACCCTCCAAGTGCTCCGGTTTCATCCCACAGTCCAAAGATCTGCAGATTAGATGGACTAGCCATGCTAAATTGCCCATAGTGTCCTGGAATGTGTAGGGAAATGCACATGGGAAATGCAGGACATCAGGGATAGGGTCTAGGTGAGATGCTGTTCGGAGGATTGGTGTGGACTCGTTGGGCTGAATGGCCGGCTCCCGCACTATTGGGATTCTATGATTCAACGATACAAAGAGTTGTGAACACAGCCCAGTTCATCATGCAAACCAGCCTTCTATCCACTGACTACCTATACTTCCCACTGCTTCGGAAAGCAACCAACATAATCAAAAGCCCCTTCCACTCCAATTACATTCTCTTCCATCCTCTTCCCTCAAACAGAAGATATAAAAGTTTGAGTAGACATGCAATTCGATTCAAGAACAGCTTCTTCCCTGCTGTTATCAGACTTTTGAATTGATCTCTCAAATGTTAATTCTGGTCTCTCTCTCTCTCTCTCTCTCTCTCCAGCTTCTCTGCGGCTGTAACACTGTATTCTGCACCCTGTTCTGTTATCCTTATGCACTTTATGTTGTACGATCTGCCTGAACAGCATGCAAAACAATACTGTTCACTGTATCTTGGTACTTGTGACAACAATAAATCAATCAGACAGGAAAGAGAAACTTGGTGGAATTACAATGACTAGGGGAGCAGTATTGAATAAATTAATTCTAACTATTGTACCAATACCTCAACTCCCCACAGTATGCTAGTGTGACAATACTATTTTCTATAAGTCCTTATGGTCTTAAAAGAGGTGACTAATGATGCATTGGTATTAATTTTCCAAACTGGAGAGAAATAAACATAACTCGGTATTCAAAAAGAGAGGGAGGCAGAAAACAAGAAACCATAGCCAAGATAATATGCCATCTGTATGGGAAAGGTGTTGATTCAGTCATTAAGGAGATTACAGCAGTTCAATAGAAAAATGTACAGTAATTGGGAAGAGTCAGCATGATTCTATGAAAAGGGTATCATGGTTAACCTATGTATTGGAGTTAACTGAGAAATAATGTTTGTTATTGATAAAGAGTAAGCAGTGTAGACCCATTGTACTTATACTTCCAGAAAACATTTGATGAGATGCCACATCAAAAAGTTATTGTACAGATTAGGAGCTCATGGTGTACGGGTAACATAATAGCATGGATAAAAGATTAACTGGATGCAAAGAGTGTGCATAAATGTTTTTTTTATTATGAGGAAGTGGAGTCCCGGATGATTAGTACTAGGAATTCAGTTTTTCACAATTTGTATCAGTGACTTAAATGAGGGGAGCATAGGCAAGATGGCTATAAATGCAGATGACACAAAGATAGGAAATCAGGAGAGGACATGACAGATTGCAGACTGACATAAATAGGCTGAGTGAGTGGGCAAAAATCTGACAGAATATAATGTGGGAAAATGAACTCAATCACCTTGGCAGTTTTTTAAAATAGGGAACAACTGCAGAATACTGAAATACAGAGAGAGACCCTGATGTTCTGGTACATGAATCACAAGAAGTTAGTATGCAGGTACAGCAATTAATTAGGAAGGCTAAAGGAATGCTATCCTTTATTATGAGTGAAATTGAATAAAAAATTAAATATGTTAGGCCTTTGACAGGTCATTGCTGAGATTACATCTTGAATATTGTGTGTAGTTTTGGTCTCCTTATTTAGGGAAGGATGTAAATGTATGGGAGGCAGTTCAAAGGCGGTTCACTCGATTGATATCTGGAATGAACAGGTCTTCTTAAGAGGAAAAGTCGGACAGATTGGGCATGTTTCCATTAGATTTTAGAAGAGTAAGGGGTAATTTGATTGAAATATATAAAGATTATGAAAAGTCATGTTAAGGTAGGCATGGAAAGGAGATTTCCTCCTTAAGCTGAGGGTGTATATCTAGAGGGGATCTTTTAAAAAGTAGGAGTCACACTTTTAGGACAGAAATGAGGAGGAATTCTTTTCTCTCTGAGGATTTTGTGACTTTGGAGCACTCTGACCCAGAAAGTGGTGGAGCTGGGGTCATTGAAAATTTTTAAGGGAAACGTTAGCTACATTCTTAAATAAAACAAAGAATTGCAATTAGTGACGATCTGAAACAAAAACAAAAATTGCTGAAGAAACTCATCACGTCTGGCAGCATCTGTGGAGAGAGAAACACAGAGCCAGCATTTTGAGTCCAGTGATCCTTCTGTGGTCGCTGCTTTCTCTCCACAGATGCTGCCACATCAACTGAGTTTCCCCAGCAACTTCTGTTATGTTTTAGCTAGCTTCTCGTTAGGCAGGGGAGTCGAAGATCATTGGGGGTAGATGGGAATGCAGAATTTGAAACACAAACAGATCAGCCATGATCTTATTGAATGGCGGGGCTGGCTGGAGGGAAGAACAGTCTACTTCTGCTCCTAATTCATATTTACAATATATTTATAATATTTGAACAAATAGAGCACACTGAGAAGGATCCATTCTAAACTGACTATAGTTTCCACATCAACAATGAGTCCCTACTGATTGAACTTGACTGAGGTACCTAGTACCTTAATTCAGAATGTAATGGCTTCAGCCCACGCATAAGTGTTTGCTTTGGCTATGACTTGTTTCAAATATTGTGCATTTACTAATACTGAAACTGAATCAATATGATTAATGTACCAGTGAGAAATGCCACACCTACAACATTTAAAAATAAATTGCAAAAGTAATTTAGTGCAGTTGGTAAGGTGCTAATTGAGCTGAAAATGTGTTGCTGGAAAAGCGCAGCAGGTCAGGCAGCATCCAAGGAACAGGAAATTCGACGTTTCGGGCATAAACCCTTCTTCAGGAATGAGGAAAGTGTGTCCAGCAGGCTAAGATAAAAGGTAGGGAGGAGGGACTTGGGGGAGGGACGTTGGAGATGCGATAGGTCAAGGTGAGGGTGATAGGCCGGAGTGGGGTGGGGGCGGAGAGGTCAGGAAGAAGATTGCAGGTTAGGAAGGCGGTGCTGAGTTCGAGGGATTTGACTGAGACAAGGTGGGGGGAGGGGAAATGAGGAAACTGGAGAAATCTGAGTTCATCCCTTGTGGTTGGAGGGTTCCTAGGCGGAAGATGAGGTGCTCTTCCTCCAACCGTCGTGTTGTTATGGTCTGGCGATGGAGGAGTCCAAGGACCTGCATGTCCTTGGTGGAGTGGGAGGGGGAGTTAAAGTGTTGAGCCACGGGGTGATTGGGTTGGTTGATCCGGGTGTCCCAGAGGTGTTCTCTGAAATGTTCTGCAAGTAAGCGGCCTGTCTCCCCAATATAGAGGAGGCCACATCGGGTGCAGCGGATGCAATAGATGATGTGTGTGGAGGTGCAGGTGAATTTGTGGCGGATCTGGAAGGATCCCTTGGGGCCTTGGAGAAATGTGGGCGCAAGTTTTGCATTTCTTGCGGTTGCAGGGGAAGGTGCCGGGAGTGGAGGTTGGGTTGGTGGGGGGTGTGGACCTGACGAGGGAGTAACGGAGGAAGTGGTCTTTTCGGAACACTGTTAGGGGAGGGGAGGGAAATATATATTAAATTAAAGACATTAAGTACCTCAAATTCCCCCCAGACGTGATCGACGATGCCCTCCACCGCATCTCCTCCGCTTCCCGCTCCTCCGCCCTTGAACCCCGCCCCTCCAACTGCCACCAGGACAGAACCCCACTGGTTCTCACTTACCACCCCACCAACCTCCATATACAGCGTATCATCCGCCGTCATTTCCGCCAACTCCAAATGGACCCCACCACCAGGAATATATTTCCCTCCCCTCCCCTATCAGCGTTCCGAAAAGACCACTCCCTCCGTGACTCCCTTGTCAGGTCCACACCCCCCACCAACCCAACCTCCACTCCCGGCACCTTCCCCTGCAACCGCAAGAAATGCAAAACTTGCACCCACACCTCCTCCCTTACTTCTCTCCAAGGCCCCAAGGGATCCTTCCAAATCCGCCACAAATTCACCTGCACCTCCACACACATCATCTATTGCATCCGCTGCACCCGATGTGCCCTCCTCTATAGTGGGGAGACAGGCCGCCTACTTGCAGTACGTTTTAGAGAACACCTCTGGGACACCCGGACCAACCAACCCAACGGTTGGAGGAAGAGCACCTCATCTTCCTCCTAGGAATCCTCCAACCGCAAGGGATGAACTCAGATTTCTCCAGTTTCCTCATTTCCCCTCCCCCCACCTTGTCTCAGTCAAATCCCTCGAACTCAGCACCGCCTTCCTAACCTGCAATCTTCTTCCTGACCTCTCCGCCCCCACCCCACTCCGGCCTATCACCCTCACCTTGACCTATCGCATCTCCAACGCCCCTCCCCCAAGTCCCTCCTCCCTACCTTTTATCTTAGCCTGCTGGACACACTTTCCTCATTCCTGAAGAAGGGCTTATGCCCGAAACGTCGAATCTCCTGTTCCTTGGATGCTACCTGACCTGCTGCGCTTTTCCAGCAACACATTTTCAGCTCTGATCTCCAGCATCTGCAGATCTCACTTTCTCCTCGAAGGTGCTAATTGATGCAGTTAGGAATACAATTCCTAGAACAATTAGTTAAATATTGCACCAGGTTATAGTCCAACAGGTTTATTTAAAAGTACAAGCTTTCAGAGCGACCTGACGAAGCAGTGCTCCAAATAAACCTATTGGACTATTGCCTGGAGTTGTGTGATTTTTAACTTTACTATACCCAAGTCCAACACCAGCACCATCATAGAACAATTAGTAGCAGAGTTCCAATGGTAGTTAGGGACCTCACATCTAGAATAATTAGGAATCCAATACCTAATGCAGTTGGTAACATTTAAAAAACACAGTCAGAAGCACAAAGCCTACAGTAGTTGGGAATGCCATCCCTAGAGATTTAGTCAACAAAGTTTGGAATACCTACCCATTTCAGTAGTAGTACCTTACTTGGACCAATTCAGAGTCCTGGCAAGACTGGTTGAAAACATCATATCCAGTGGATTGAAAGCACTAGATTTAGTAGATACGTAAAAATGTAACTGTGTTGTAGAGTATTTAAAATCACTATCTCTTATACATTTTCCCCCAGTTAAGTAAAGTAGTCTTATAGGGGCTGTGCTTTCAGCAGGCTGAAACTTAAGATCTGTAGTTCCTTCAAACTTTTGACCTCTCTCTGAAGAGGAGTCATATTCAACTCAAATGTTAATTTTGTCTGCCTGTCTTTCCCTTTAGACCCTCCTTAAACCTTTGTAAAAATGTTTCATTCCTTGTCTCCTTTTTATTAATTTAGCTCAATGTCTTTTGTTTTCTGAAAGTTTGCTTATAAAGGAATTTTGGAGATTTTATTGCTTTTAATTTTCTTGTGGTGGTCGCTGGCAAGCTAACATTTGTTGTCCACTCCTAATTGCATTTGTTAGCACAATAATGTATGAGACACAAGTCTAAAAACAAGTTGTGTTTCATAGTTGCGACTCAGTTGATATAACTTTCATCTCTGAGTCAAAGATCTCAGGTATTGAGCACATAAATTATGACAATACTTTAATATATTACAGAGGAAACACTGGAGTGTTGAATATATCATTTTTTATTATGAAGTGTTAAACTGAGGTTTGTCTTTCTTTTCAAATGGAAGTAAAAGTTTCAAAGCACTATTCTAAAAAGAGCAGTGGACTTCTCCTGGTGTTCTGGCCAATACTTATTCCTCAACTAACATCACTAAAACAGAGGATCTGCTGACTATCTCGTTGCTGTTTGTGGGACTTCCTATATTTGCAGCAGTGACTGCATTTCTAAAATAATTATTTGTCTGTAAGCATTTTGCAATGTTCTGAGAAAATTAAGAGTTTTTTCCCCTATTATCCTTAAATAACTAACCGTGTTAAATGTATAAAGGGAAATCTTGTTTTAAGATACCCGAATATAGCAGATGTTTAAATGTCAAAAATTCATGAGCCCCACCTGATACCTACTCATTTTGTGTATTTTTTTAGGCGTATCCTTCACTGAAGCCCTTGGCCTCATGGGTAGAGGATCTTCTTGATCGAATCAACTTCCTAGAGAAATGGATTGCTGATGGCATTCCTGCTGCCTTCTGGATAAGTGGATTTTTCTTCCCACAAGCATTTCTAACGGGAACACTCCAGAATTTTGCAAGACAGTCAATTATCTCTATTGACATAATATCATTTGACTTTAAGGTAAGGAAGAGGGAGAAGAACCAAGTATACCATCAGTTATATATTGGTTTTCACCACTGAAACCTGAATTCAGACACAACCCTGATTGATAGAATAAGAGTCTTCTTTGCTAATTATCAAAAGTATGACAATCTCATTCAGTACGAGATGATCTTGGAAGGTAAGCAGAGAACTTTGTAGCACCCATGTGAACAAAAAAATGTGACACGCAAAGTTACTTATTAGGTGGGAGCTGAAGTGCCAGAGAAGCAGATAAGTTCACCATCTGTCTTTGGAATGGAGCACCCTCTTCGTTTGTTTTAGTGGCTCAGTTTCTCATGAGCATAGAAAGTGCCTTTAACTGCACAATGTGTGAGAATAACAACAGTAAATGGGATCCTGGCAGTAAATGCAAGACTAATATGTCCAGCAGAGGACTCAGTGAGTAATTGCAGTACCACATTATGCTATTAAGTCTAAATATTCTATTGAGTATGCGGAATATAATATTGCTATGAAAAGCAACCAGCTGTCAAGTCTTCATCATGATGGCAAAATTGCAAGAATACCAAATTGCAAAGAAAGATGTTTAAAAACAACTCTCTTTCCTTCACATGCTGGTTAAGAAATCCATTTATGGGTTCTCTACTACTGCCTACAACAAACCCATCTTGACTAGTCTTGGAGCTGTAGGAATCCCAAAGTCATGTGCTTTGAGATGGGTCTTATTGGCAACCTTCGAAATGGAATCTGAGGCATTTATTCAGTGAGCAAGCTTGATACCAAAATAGGATACATGGAAGCTGTCATGTGGGATAATAGCTGACCAAATCAGATCATGTTTATCAACAGTTACAGGGATGGTTTGTGGAAGCCTGTGACCAGCGGTGTTCCACAAAGATTGGTACTAGGTCCAATTTTGTTCGTCATTTGTATAAATTATTTGGATGAGAGTTTAGGAGGCATTGTTTGTAAGTTTGTGGGTAACACTAAAATTCATGACATAATGGGCAGTGAAGAAGGTTATCTAAGGTTACAAAAAGATCTTAATCAATTTGGTCATTGGGCTGAGGAGTATTAGATGGAGTTTAATTTGGATAAATGAGAAGTATTGCAGTTTGGTAAAACAAACAAGGCAGGACATCTACAATTAATGGTAGAGCCCGGGGTAATGTTGTAAAGCAGAGAGACCTAGGGGTTCAGGTACATAATGTTTTGAAATTTACATCACAAGTACAGGTAGTTATGAAGTTGTTTAGCATGCTTATGTTCATTGCTCAGACCTTTGAGTATAGGAATTGGGAAGTCATATTGTGGTAGTACAGGACATTAGGGTCCAGTTCTGGTCACTCTGTCTTTGGAAAGATATTATTAAGCTGGAGAGGATTCAGAAAAGATTTGCCAGGATGTTGCTGGGAATGGAGGGTTGAGTTATAAATATAGGTTGAGACTTTTTTAATTGGAATGTAGGAGGTTGAGGGGTGACCTTATAGAGGTTTATAAAATCATGATGGCCAGAGATATTTTCCGTAGGGTGGGGGAGCTCAAAACTAGTAACTATTTTTAAGGTGAGAGGAGAAAGATTTAGAAAGGACATGAGGGCAACTTTTGTTTTACACAGATAGTGGTGCATATGTGGAATGAACTGTCTGAGGTAGTGATGGATACAGTTACAACATTTAAAAAGATAGTTGAATAAATACTTGAACCAGAAAGATTTGGAAGGATATAAGCCAAGCACAAACAAGTGGTAGTGGTTTGGTTTGGGAACGTGGTCAGCATGGACTAGTTGGACAGTAGAGACTGTTTCAATGCTGTATGATTCAATGACTATGTCAAATTCCTGGCAGCAAGTTGATGATATTTTCCTGATATCTACATTCATCTAATTCTGGTCTCTGGAGCTTCCTGAATTTTAATCGCTTCATCATTGCTTCAGTTGTCTAGACACCCTGGAATTTCCTCCCTGAACAAACCACCTTTTCTACCTCTCTTTTCCCTTTAAGCACATTCCGTAGAATCTCTCTCTTTAATCAAACATTTGATCATTCTATTTAGTATCACCAGTGGAAAACTTTAATAATCTTCTATTTCCTTACCCAGTAATATTGGCACAAAGTGTAAGTACAACAACTTCTAATTATATTGCACTTTTAATATGGTACTGAAATCCCAATACACCTCACAGGCATTTATCAGATAAAACATGGCATAACATAAGGAGACATTTGGGCAGAGACTCGAAAGAATGGTCAAAGAGGTAGGCTTCAAGCAGTGACTTAAAGTAGGTTTGGGAATTCCAGGGCTTAAGGCCTTAGATGAAGGCACATCTACCAAGGGTGAGGCAACAGGAATCAGGGATGCACATGAAGTCAGAATTAAAGGAACGTGGAATCCTCAGAGGATATAGGACTGGAGAAGGTTAGAGATATGATGGGGGATGATATCATGGAGTAAATTGAATACAAACACAATATCTGTCTAGAAAAATAGATCACTCCCAAATTACATTGTAGCTGGAATCAAGTCAACATAGAGCACAGATAGACCCTGGACCTCGCCTACATAGTAGACTTGAACTCAGGCATCAAAAACCCAATTTAATATATCAATATACCATGAGCAGATACCACAGCAAATGATATTCGGAAAATCTTGAATTAAAAGATAGTCTAATGCAACTATTGTTGATTGTTGTAAAAACTAATCCAATGCACCTTACAGAAAAAAATCTGCCATTCTTTACATGGCCTGGCTGACATGGTGTCTAGACCCACAGCAGTGTGGTTTACTTTTAACTTGCAGCTAGCAAAGTCCAC
This sequence comes from Hemiscyllium ocellatum, assembly GCF_020745735.1. Taxonomy (NCBI): domain Eukaryota; kingdom Metazoa; phylum Chordata; class Chondrichthyes; order Orectolobiformes; family Hemiscylliidae; genus Hemiscyllium; species Hemiscyllium ocellatum. Next base: position 67,309,330 of record NC_083414.1, read on the forward strand.
ATCCCATGATGAATAAAACAAATTTTGCCTTCCCAGTCTTTGTTGTACCTGCAAACTAACCTTTTGTGATCCATGTATAGGCTATCAGGTCCTTTATTCCGCAGCATACTGTAACCTCTCTTCATTTAAATATTGTGCTAATTTTCTATTCCATCTGCCAAAGTGAACAAATTCATATTTCCACATATACTCCATTTGTCAAACTTTTCCGCATGACTTAAACTATATCCCTTTGCACACTCTTTAGTTCCATTTCACAATTTACTCTCCTAAATACAGTACCCATTCTTTGCTGATTGTAATTGTTTTATGTTCTTCCCTCCCTTTCACATTTTGAAATAACTAGTTTTTCTGGAATGTTATTTATGTGTTCTACATTGAAGATAGACACAAGATATCTGCTCAATAATTCTCCCAGTTTCTTATTTTCCAATTATTTAAGTTACTATTTGTAGAAATGCTTGTAGAAACTCTTACTACCTGTTAATATATTTCTAGCTGCTTTTCTCAGTCTCTCAATTGTCTTTCCTGACATAACAATAACTTTTATAGAATTAAATGCTTTTAATTTCAATTTGATGCCATCCTTAACTTGTTTCATTAGCTATGGATGGTGCATCCTTTTTATAGTCTCTCTCATTGGAACAAATCTTTGTTGAAATATTATGAAATATTTATTTAAATGTTTGCACTGCACTTCTACTGTCCGATTCTTTTACTAATTGCCCAGTTCACTTTATTAAGTTTTGCCTTCAAACCTTTTGTAGCTGCTTTTATTTAAAACATTCATCTTAGACCCCAACTTCAATCTGAGAGTAAAATTCAATCATGTTATGACCACCGCCACCTAGTGGTTACTTTACTTTGGTATCATTAATCAATCTTTTGGTTGGCTCTAGAAGATGCTGCTCTGAAAATCTGTCTCAAAGTTATGCTATAAACTTATCCTTTAATAACTGATTCATTTGATCTATTTGTAACTTAAAATCATCCATGGTTATTACAATCCTTTTCTTATTCGCTTCATATATCTCTTGTTGTAAACTCCATCATATACTCCATCGTATTTATCATTAGGCAACCTATAAAATACTGCCAAAAGTACCTCTTATTTTACTATTTCTTATTTCCACACAAGCTTATTCTACATCTTGATCTTTAGATCTAAAATCATCTCCCTATTGTGTTAATGTCATCCTTATTAACAATGTTACTCCACCTACCTTTCCTAGCTTCCTGTCTTTCCAAACTGTCAAATACTCTTGCATATTCAGGACCCAGCCTGGTCAGCCAGCCATGCTTAACGTAGCAGTCATTAGGTCATACATATTTGTTTCTATGTGCAGTGTCAATTCATGGATTTTGTTTCATAAATTACATGCTTTCAATTCCAGGGCCTTTAATTCTATTTCATATTTTTGCATTAATTGCTGGCACACACTTACATTTGTATGCTCTGTCACTTCCTGTCATGTTATTATCCTCATTGCTGTCTTGCTATATTGCCTTGTACTCTCCCTGTAATTTACACCACATAATTTCACCCACCCCACTATTTAATTTAAAGACTTCTTTTCCATCCGTGTGTATGAGTTGCGAGCACAGTGGTCCAATGTGATTCAGGTAAAGACTGTATTTTTCCCAGTGCCCCATGAATTGAAACTCATTCTCCCTATCATTGAACTCCCTAATCTTAATAACCCTATCCAAATTCACTTTTGCACCAAGTAATAATAATAATCCAGATATTATTTCCTTTGTGGTTCTGATTTTTTATTTATCCCCAGACTACTCATTCTATCTAGACAGAAGCTCTTTCCTAATCCTATCCATGTAATTGATTCCTATATTGACCACAATAACTGGATCACCCCAAACCACTCCTCACCCTGGCAATCCCACCTGCAAGTTTCTCTCTAATAGGGAGCAGCCACTACAGCTATAGAGAACAAATTACTCAATACTGTGAGTGTAATCAATTCGCCCTGCATTCCACAATCTCATCTGTGCAAACTGAAGTAACCTCAAACCTATTGGATAAATGCCAGGCTAGGTTTCCCATCGTCTGCTTTCTCAATTCCCATACTTTCCTCACTTGCAATCATACCCCTGTTTCTGACCACTTTTCCCTCCTTAACGCATCACAGTGTGTGTACCTTTGACCATGAGCTGAAACTCCTCAAGACGTAGATACTGCCACAGATTGATCAAGCAAAGAGCCATGAACTCCCATATACTACAGCTTCAACGCCTGCCATCCTTATTATGTTCAAAGTTTGTGAGAAGATTTGTAGCTCGGGTGCTCGTTGTTGTGGTTCTGTTCGCCGAGCTGGGAGTTTTTGTTGCAAACGTTTCGTCCCCTTTCTAGGTGACATCTTCAGTGCTTGGGAACCTCCTGTGAAGCGCTTCTGTGCTGATTCCTCCGGCATTTATACTGGTTTGAATCTGCCGCTTCCGGTTGTCAGTTGCTGTCCGCTGCAGTGGCCGGTATATAGGGTCGAGGTCGATGTGTCTGTTGATAGAATTTGTGGATGAGTGCCATGCCTCTAGGAATTCCATGGCTGTTCTCTGTTTGGCCTGCCCTATAATAGTGGTGTTGTCCCAATCGAATTTGTGTTGTTTGTCATCTGAGTGTATGGCTACTAGGGATAGCTGGTCATGCCATTTCGTGGCTAGTTGGTGTTCATGGATGCGGGTTGTTAGCTGTCTTCCTGTTTGTCCTATGTAGTGTTTTGTGCAGTCCTTGCATGGGATTTTGTACACTACATTGGTTTTGCTCCTGCTGGGTATCGGGTCCTTTGTCCTGGTGAGTTGTTGTCTGAGAGTGGCTGTTGGTTTGTGTGCTATTATGAGTCCTAGTGATCGCAGCAGTCTGACTGTCAGTTCAGAAATGCTCCTGATGTATGGGAGTGTGGCCAGTCCTTTGGGTTGTAGCATGTCCTCATTTCGTTGTCTTTCCCTAAGGCATCTGTTGATGAAATTGCGTGGGTATCCGTTTTTGGTGAATACCTTGTATAGGTGTTCTTCTTCCTCTTTTTGTAGTTCAGGTGTGCTGCAGTGTGTTGTGGCCCTTTTGAATAATGTCCTGATGCAACTTCGTTTGTGTGTGTTGGGGTGGTTGCTTTCATAGTTCAGGACTTGGTCTGTGTGTGTGGCTTTTCTGTATACCTTCATGGTGAATTCTCCGTTCGGTGCTCTTTGTACCATCATGTCCAGGAATGGGAGCTGGTTGTCCTTTTCTTCCTCTCTCGTGAATCGGACTCCTGTGAGTGTGGCATTGATGATCCGGTGTGTGTTCTCTATTTCTGTGTTTTTAACAGCCACTCTCAGACAACAACTCACCAGGACAAAGGACCCGATACCCAGCAGGAGCAAAACCAACGTAGTGTACAAAATCCCATGCAAGGACTGCACAAAACATTACATAGGACAAACAGGAAGACAGCTAACAACCCACATCCATGAACATCAACTAGCCACAAAACGACACGACCAGCTATCCCCAGTAGCCATACACTCAGATGACAAACAACACGAATTCGATTGGGACAACACCACTATTATAGGGCAGGCCAAACAGAGAACAGCCAGGGAATTCCTAGAGGCATGGCACTCATCCACAAATTCTATCAACAGACACATCGACCTAGACCCTATATACCGGCCACTGCAGCGGACAGCAACTGACAACCGGAAGCGGCAGATTCAAACCACTATAAATGCCAGAGGAATCAGCACAGAAGCGCTTCACAGGAGGCTCCCAAGCACTGAAGATATCACCTAGAAAGGGGACGAAACGCTTGCAACAAAAACTCCCAGCTCGGCGAACAGAACCACAACATCCTTATTATGTTTTAATTAACTAAATTAATTGTTTCTAGCCCTTGAAACCCAAAGCTTACCTAGCAAGGTATTGTAGCATGTAATACTGCTTAGCTATATGGCTGTGTGAGGTGAACAAGGAGATAATGAAGAGAAAGCCAGAATAGGCATTAACTAGGAGCTTAAGAAAAGTTTTCACATTTCTACTCCACACTTTCTTAATGCAAATCCAAATCTAAAATGCACTTTCTTAGTTATATATTCTCGAATTCAGTTGAAAAAATCTGGGCTCAATCCTTAGACACTTTTACAAGTATTTATTCTTTGAGCCTAATAACCAGTTTCACAATATATCTATTTAAGTAAATTTTCCAGTTAATGCCCAACAAGCAAATAATCATAAATCTCAGGTAATACATCCTCCAATTTAAAATTTGCATTTTCAGCCACCAATAAATCATGCAATTAAATGGAAAACACTGGAATGTGAAAGGAGGAATATGTCATCCAAGTTGTCAGCTCAGGTGTGACCTTGTGTGAGTCATTGAGCATGTCGATGCCTTAATCTATGAACTTTCCCTGAAAGGCTTCCAGTGAAGATCTGAGATGGGCTGAATGTTTCTTGGCTCCACAGATATCTCTTGAGACAAATCAAAATCCTAAGTAATGGACATTGGCAGATTGTAGGTCAGTGCTTTGGTCAACTTTAGAGTATGAAGGTGCTTTCTTCATCCTATGGTATGGGTGCATGGGAGAAAAGTTTTTGCTGTAGAAATTTGCCTTGTAAAACATTTATATAGATGTAATGACTACGCTTAAAAATGAATTTTTATCATTTGGTTTTCAAGTGCAATAAGTCGGAACAGTTTGAGAGGAAGCAATGGGCAGAAATGAAAATACATGTACTCCCCTCGTGGAAATCCACAGACTCCAGATCCCCACCACCAATGTACCATCCTATCACCTCTGAGCTTTAGGTGAAGCTGTTCTCCAGAAGGGAGGTCAGATGTTACAGGGGCATATGTTTATCGTGTGAAGCCTGGAAGAACAATCTAGCTCCACTTGACCCATAAAAAATTCAAAACTTAAGTTTCAGCTCATCAGAGGAAGGAGGAGGAAGCTCACTGTACCTGGCTAAATAACATCACCAGCAAGGCAAAGATGACAACTGATCAAACAGTAAAGGCAGAGTTACAAAGAAGAATTAGGGAAATCAAGAGCCAATGGTGGACTAAAAAAGCTAAGCAACTCCTTTCTGACAAGCATGACAGTGGGATTTCTTCAGTGCCACCAAGGCTCAACAGACCCAACACCCTAATATTCAAACTGGTGTTGAGTAAGGATGGCACCCTCTTGAAAGTCAGAGAAAATATCAACCTCCAATGGAGAGAACACTTCAAAGAACTCCAAAACTACAATACATATATTTATGAAGTTGCTTTTTGAGGAAATCCTCCAAATACCCATGAAGGATGATTTCAAACTTCCACCTAGCGTGGCAGAAGTTGAAGTCACCATTTGACAACTGCAGAATGGAAAAGCTTCAGGTTTAGATAGGATTTCAGGGGAGATTTTCAGGGGAGAATTTAGCCGTCCTCTCATGCAATCATAGAATCCCTGTAGAGTGAAAGCAGGCCATTTGGCCCATTGAGTTAGGAATAATGCAGCGATCTCTAAGGAGGGTGCCTGTAACCAGAAAGGTGGATTGAAGTGTGTATACTTCAATGCCAGAAGTATAAGGAATAAGGTAGGTGAACTTGCAGCGTGGGTTGGTACCTGGGACTTCGATGTTGTGGCCATTACAGAGACGTGGGTAGAACAGGGACAAGAATGGCTGTTGCACGTTCCAGGGTTCAAATGTTTTAGTAGGATCAGACATGGGGGTAAAAAAGGGGGAGGCGTGGCATTACTTGTCAAAGACAGTATCACAGCAGTGGAATGGACGATGGAAGAGGACTTGCCATCTGAGGTAGTTTGGGCTGAGGTTAGAAATAGGAAAGGTGAGGTCACCCTGTTAGGTGTTTTCTACAGGCCTCCTAATAGTCCTAGAGAAGTAGAGGATAATATTGCGAGGATGATTCAGGAAAAGAGTGAAGGTAGCAGGGTGGTTGTTATGGGGGACTTTAACTTCCCAGATATTGACTGGGAGAGCTATAGCTCGAGTTCATTAGATGGGTCGGTGTTTGTACAATGTGTGCAGGAGGGTTTCCTGACACAATATGTCGACAGGCCAACAAGAGGGGAGGCTATATTGGATTTGGTTCTAGGTAATGAACCAGGCCAGGTGTTAGACTTGGAGGTAGGTGAGCACTTCGGGGACAGTGACCACAACTCGGTGACTTTTACTTTAGTGATGGAGAGGGATAATCGTGCGCCGCAGGGCAAGAGCTATAGCTGGGGGCAGGGAAATTATGATGCAGTGAGGCATGACTTAGGATGTGTGGATTGGAAAAACAGGCTTCAAGAGAAGAACACTAATGAGATGTGGGGATTGTTCAAGGAGCAGCTACTGCGTGTCCTCGATAGGTATGTACCAGTCAGGCATGGTGTAAAGGGCCTTGTGAGGCAGCCGTGGTTTAGTAAGGAATTGGAGTCCCTTGTGAAAGGGAAGAAGGCGGCATATGTAAAGATGAGGCGTGAAGGTTCAGTTGGGGCGATTGAGAGTTATAAGGTAGCCAGGAAGGAGCTAAAGAGGGAGCTAAGAGAAGCGAGAAGGGGACATGAAAAGTCTTTAGCTGGTAGGATTAGGGAAAACCCAAAGGCTTTCTATAGGTATGTCAAGAATAAAAGGATGACTAGGGTAGGTATCGGTCCAGTCAAGGATAGTAGTGGGAAGTTGTGTGTGGAGGCGGAGGAGATTGGAGAGACATTAAATCAGTACTTTTCATCAGTATTCACTCAGGAACAGGACACTGTTGCTGATGTGAATATGGAATCACAAATAATTAGAATGGATGCCCTGGAAATATGCAGGGAAGAGGTTTTGGGAATATTGGAAAGGATGAATATAGATAAGTCTCCTGGGCCTGATGGCATTTACCCCAGGATCCTATGGGAAGCTAGGGAGGAGATAGCAGAGCCATTGGCCTGGATTTTTATGTCGTCATTGTCAACGGGAATAGTACCAGAGGACTGGAGGATAGCGAATGTGGTCCCATTGTTCAAGAAAGGGAGTAGGGATAGCCCTAGTAACTATAGGCCGGTGAGTCTGACTTCAGTGGTGGGCAAAGTCTTAGAGAGAATGGTAAGGGATAAGATTTATGAACATCTGGGTAGGAATAACGTGATCAGGGATAGCCAGCATGGTTTTGTGAAGGGCAGGTCGTGCCTCACAAACCTTATTGAGTTCTTTGAGAAGGTGACTAAGGAAGTGGATGAGGGTAAAGCAGTAGATGTTGTGTATATGGATTTTAGTAAGGCGTTCGATAAGGTTCCCCATGGTAGGCTAATGCTAAAACTTCGGAGGTATGGCATTGAGGATACATTAGAGGTTTGGATTAGGAATTGGCTGGCTGGAAGGAGACAGAGGGTAGTAGTTGATGGATTATGTTCATCTTGGAGCGCAGTTACTAGCGGTGTACCACAAGGATCTGTTTTGGGACCATTGCTTTTTGTTATCTTTATAAATGATCTAGAGGAAGGACTTGAAAGCTGGGTAAGCAAGTTTGCGGATGACACAAAAGTCGGTGGAGTTGTGGATAGTGAGGAAGGAAGTGCTAGGTTACAGCGGGATATAGATAAGTTGCAGAGCTGGGCGGAAATGTGGCAAATGGAATTCAATGTAGCTAAGTGCGAAGTCGTTCACTTTGGTAGGAATAACAAGATGATGGATTACTGGGCTAATGGTAGGCTACTTGGTAGTGTGGATGAGCAGAGGGATCTTGGTGTCTATGTACACAGATCTCTGAAAGTTGCCACCCAGGTAAATAGTGCTGTGAGGAAGGCATATGGTGTACTGGGCTTTATTGGCAGAGGAATTGAGTTCCGGAGTCCTGAGGTCATGTTGCAGTTGTATAAGACTCTGGTGAGGCCTCATCTGGAGTATTGTGTGCAGTTTTGGTCGCCATACTATAGGAAGGATGTGGAAGCTTTAGAACGAGTGCAGAGGAGGTTTACCAGGATGTTGCCTGGAATGGTAGGAAAATCTTATGAGGAAAGGCTGAGGCACTTGGGGCTGTTCTCATTGGAGAAGAGAAGGTTTAGGGGAGATCTGATAGAAGTGTATAAGATGATTAGGGGTTTAGATAGGGTAGATACTAAGAACCTTTTACTGCTAATGGAGTCAGGTGTTACTAGGGGACATAGCTTTAAATTAAGGGGTGGTAGGTATAGGACAGATGTTAGGGGTAGATTCTTCACACAGCGGGTTGTGAGTTCATGGAATGCCCTGCCCGTATCAGTGGTGAACTCTCCTTCTTTATGGTCATTTAAGCGGGCATTGGATAGGCATTTGGAAGTTATTGGGCTAGTATAGGTTAGGTAGGATTCGGTCGGCGCAACATCGAGGGCCGAAGGGCCTGTACTGCGCTGTATCCTTCTATGTTCTATGTTCTATGAGTTCATACCACCCCTCCGAAGTGCATCCCAGTCAGAACTACCCCCTACCCAATTCCTTTAATCCTGCATTTCCCATGGCTAACCAACCTAATCTGCACATTTTAAAACTTTGGACTCTCCATCTGAGAATCTGGGATAAAAAAGAAATAAATCCCTGCTGATCTCAGGAATGCTACCAGCGCACTATCTTCAAGGAGACAAAGCAGACTGTGAGAAGCTACTGAATCTATCCCTGGGGAGATCATTGCCCAATTCCTTGTTAGACATTCTATTCTTGTTTCAGAGAAAATCTTTCCTGAAAGCCAGTGTGACCTACAACCAAACCATGGAACAATGACATGATTTTCACTTTCAACAATTCCAAAAGAAATGCCAGGAACAAAATCAACCACTCCACACGGCCTTCACTGACTTGACTTTTTACTCAGTCAATCAAGAAGTGCCACAGAAGATAGCTGTCTAGTGAAATTCATCAATATCCTTCGTCTCCTCCATGACAAGATGTCGGCCTTGGTCCTCATCAGCAATAATATGACTGAATCCTTTAAGGTCAAGTCAGGGATCCAGCAGGGATGTGTCAGCGTCCCCCATTCTTTTCTCCACTCTTCATCTTGTCAAAAACAAGCTTCCCTATGGTGTGACATTGTCTACAAGATGGATGGAAACTTTTCAACTTCAACTAATTTAAATCCAAGAAGACAATTACAGCAACAGCATTTGTGGAACTTCAGTATGTGAATGACAATGTCATCTCTGCTCTCTCGGAATAGAAATTTCAAGCTTCACTTAATGTCTTCACAGAAGCATACCAAAGAATTGTTCTCAGCCTCAACCTCAAATCCTTCCCAGCCTTCAAAGAATAATCCTCCTGAACACCCCTCATCTAATGTGGAGATTCAGCGTCACATCCAATCTACAAGTGCCATTTTGGATACCTAAGGATGAGAATTTTTGACAACCGTGATATCTGTGTTGATAGCAAGACCCTTGTGTATAAGGCAGTCATCCTTCCAACTTTTCTATATGGCTGCAAAAACTTGACTATGTATAGATGCCACCTCAAGTATCACCAATGTTGTTTGAGAGGAAATCACCACATCAGCTGAGAGGACAGGCAAACTAACACCTGTATCTTTAAAACAGCAAACAACACCAGCATCAAGGCCACTAACACCTGAAACCAACTCCACTAAGCTGGCCGCATGCTTAAGACAACTGGTTTCCGATTATTCAAGCAAATCTCCTTTGCCTAGCTCAGGGGAAGCACATGGATGAGAGGAAGACAAAGGAAGTGTTTCAAAGATTCCCTGAAGGCTTCCCTCAAAAAATACATCATAGATGTCAACACATGAGAGATCCTAATTCAGAAGAAACTCACTTGGAGGAAACTGCTGTATGAAGGGACACAATTCTTTGAGAACACCTGGGGGAAAAGGAAGTACAGAAAAGGAACAGGAGGAAGGAATGCTAATGATCTCAAGGCCAAGGTCCAATTTCACCACTTGGTAACATCTGCTAATTGTGCACTTGGTGATATAGCTCAAGGACTGAGCTCATCAGCCATGCAAAGACCAAGAGAACCCATGACTAGGGAAATGAAATCTTCTGGGTGGATAATCATTCGTGTTAACCAGTGATTGCAACATTGGGTATCTGGTTCAAATAATGTCTATCAAGGAATATCTTTAGCCCTGTTTAAATACAATTTCATCCAGGTAAACATAATAGAATAAGAACATCAGTCTGCTTATCTGCAAATCAGAGAATTACATAATTGTTATACTCAAAAAGAGACCATTCTGCCCGAGACTGCATTGACTCTCTGAATGAGCAATTCACCTAGTGCTATTCTTTCCCTCTCTCTGTACCCTTGCATAAACTTTAGATCTTTCAGGTTTAGATTTAGATTTTATTGTCATGTGTACTCATGAGCAGATGTAGACAGGAATACAGTGAAAAGTATATAATTTCACCACACAAGGTGCCATCTTAGGCACAAAGAAACCTAGGTACAAAAGGCTTAGATCCAAAGTATAGAACACACTGCAGGCCAGGAGAGCACCATGTGTGGCCAAGACATTGCCAGGCCGAGACACCACCATGGGCCGCTGAGAGATTGGGCCAAGAGACTGTTACAGACCACCAAGAGACTGCTATGGGCTGAGCCAGGCTGAGCTGAGAGGTTGCCTCGTTGGGTCAATTCCAAGGTCAGGAGTGAAAAAAAAAGAAAGAGGAAAAAAAAGAAAGAAATGGAGTAGAAGAGCTCCAGCTGAGGCATCCTACTCTACCACTCCGCCGCCTTCTTGCAAATAAATTCCACCTTTTCAGAAAACAATTTAATTGCATTTGAAATTCTTTAGTTGATGTGCCTCCATCATACATCCAAGCAGAGGATTCCAGACCTCCCTGCAATGGGATTTGCTTATATATTTTTGTTTCTTTTACCAATCACCTTCTTCATCCTCTCACAAGTATAAACACTTTTTCTATGTCTATTCCGTCCAAATCCTTCACGCTTTTGAATATCTGTCTCAAATTACCTCTGAACTTTCTTTTCTCCAATCTATCTTCATAGCTGAAGCAGTTCATCCCAGGAATCATTTGCATTAATCTTTCCTGTAAGTTTTCATACCCTTGCTAAAGTGTACCATCCAGAACTGGATGCAGTATTCAAGGTGAAGCCGAACTTGTGCCCTGTACAAGTTCATCATGACTTCCTTACTCTCGTATGCCGTGCCCCTTTTAATAAAGTCAAAGATATTGTATGTTTCATTAACCAGCTCTCAACCTGTGCCACCACTTTCAATAACTGACATAGATATACACCCAGGTCTCTGTTCCTGCAGCCCCCTTAGTGTTGTATCCTTTATTTTTGTCTGTCAATATCCTTTCACATTTCTCTATGTTGAAATTCAACTATCACCTTGCCACAACTCCAACAATTTATTAATGTCCCTTTTGAAGTTCTATCTTACAGTCTCCATATGTTACAATGCTTCCACATTTTGTATCAGTTTCAAAATATGAAGATGTGTCCTATGCAACAAGGTCATTCATCAACAGGCAAGGATCCCAACACTGATATCTGGGTACCTCCATTACAAACCTTTCTCCAGTATGAAAAGCATCCATTAATTACGAGTTAACTACCAGAAACTAAAAAGTTAAACTTATGCCATTCCAAATTTTTTGAATTTGTAACTGATACATATTTTCAGGACTGAACAGAAGGCGAAATGGTCTGAATGTATTTATTTATTTGCATTTTATTTACTCATTGCAATAAAAGAAAATAACTTTTTTTAAGATACACTGATCTAATCAATACTGTCCCAATCACAGGTAATTGAGAATTCGCCTTCTGACTTGGATCGTCCCCAAGTCGGGTGCTATATCTATGGCCTGTTTTTGGAGGGAGCTCGCTGGGATCATGCTTTGTTTCAACTGGGTGAATCTCGGCCCAAAGAACTCTACACAGAAATGGCTGTGATCTGGTTAATCCCAACTGCAAATCGTAAAATACCACAACAAGGAATTTACCTCTGTCCAATATACAAGACACTCACACGAGCTGGTAAGAGAAACTCAATAATATTGTGCTTGTAATGGGAGATATCTCTATGTAATAGGATTATTTAATGTTAAAATGCTCAGAGTAGAAGGAAGCCATTTAATTCCGGAAACAACTGCCAGATTTCTGTAAAAGATATCCAGTTAGTCCCATTCCTCGGCCCATCCCTGTAGCTCAGTAATTTCATTTTCTCATGGCCTTTGCTAAAGAGGCAATTGAATCTGCCACAGCCACCCTTTCAGCCAATCCATTCCAGATCACAACTATTCACCGAGTGAAAAAAACTTTTTCTCATGTTGTTTTCTCTTTTGCCTTCATCTTACGCCAATGAGGACAATTTTTTTCTATCAATTCTGTTTAGAACAATTATAAATTTGAACACCTTAATGAAATTTCTTAATCTTTACTAAGAAGATCTAAGAAGAAAAACCCAAGCTTCTCCAATCCATCCTCCCTTCTCCCTGATGTCATTTCTCTGAAATCAGTTCTGCAGCTTCTCTAATCCTTCACATTGTTCCGAAAGTGTGGTGCCCAGTTGGACACAATGTGTTGAGTTTTCAATGGTTGTGGAGGTGAAGTACCTTAAGGAAATCCCATTGGACCAGCTTCACAATGTGTTGCCACCTGTAGGGGATTCTGCCAGAGTTAGTTTGATAGAGGGATTGATCACCTGCTCAGCCACAATAGGTAAACTTTTAAGACACTTGTGGACTTAACTAAAGGCACTTTCTAAATGCCGACTGGATTTTCCATCCATGAAAAGGCGGAAGCCTCCCACTGGTAGGCTATAAAGATATGAAAGCCAAAGGCTCCAATCATGAGGGCGGCAGTATTCCAAATGTCAAATGCAGCAAGGGTAATGCAAAGATATGAGGTGACATTTCACCAATCTTTCGATTGGTTTAATATTGGATTTGTTCCGCCCATTATTGTGGGGAAATCCTTCATTTTGGTCAATGGCCCTAATTATTTTGGCGCTTTCATTGTTCTCTGTTGTGACCAGCTACCAGGAATAGAGGCAGCTTCACACCTCCCGACATACTTATCCTATACCTACCTCTGACAGAAGGGCTGACAATCTTTCTGTGCCTGATAACTTTTTATTAGCTCTACAGATCAGGAACCTGCCCAGCATCTTTAATTGGGATACCCAAATGTCCACCTCCCTTGAAATCATCTTCTCTGTCCTGATGCCAGGAGATGTGGGTTCATGATCAATACTTCATCCTAACAGCACAATTGTGACCCAGGAAAGATTACTCTTCTCAGTATTCTGCTTGCAGCAAACTTTGCACGTTTATGGAGATAAATACTTTTCCAGAAATCATGTACATGCGGAGGGAACCATGCAGAGGTCAACTAATCCTCTTTGTTACCAGTGACACTGGGAGAGTAGTGGAAGTTCCAGTAATGCACCCAACAGAGGTTTAGGATCAGCAAGGGACCCAGACCACAGGTGACAAGGGAAGGGGTCTTACAGAGGGCCACACTGGCTAGGCAGGTGTGGGAGTAAAAAGGTCAGGGAAACGGGTCATAGCAGATCATGCCCCTTTCAGATGCCACTCTCTAGATTGTATTGAGTAATTTTGATTCAGGGATTCCACATTTCCTCACCCTCCCACAATGAACCACAGGGCTTCCAGGCTTCCCAAGTGACTTCCTCTGACTGAATACCAGCATAGCAGGGATGAAGTTCTTAGGTTGGGCTCATGTAATTAAGAGTGGACTACTTTGCTTCAATGACAAGGTTCATCACGGTAATGTTAGCCTAGAACCAATTAGCAATTTTCTACCCTTCCTTTCCCTAAGTTATGAGTGTGATATTGTAGATGGTGCCTCAAAGTATTTTTCATTTTACTTCTGCACTCTGCACCAGAGAATGCAGATGACCTAGCAGAACCAGGACATCTGTCCCCTTTAGGCTGCTTTGCCATTCTTTGTGTTTTGAATTCCACATTTCCATTTATTCCCAGCAACCTCTGACTCCACTGCAAGAAAGGGAGGACAACAATTATCTATCTACATCTATCTCAAAAATAGCCAATGACCCCAGTCAATTTCCACTGCCTTCTGAGGCAAAGTACTCAAAAGAAAAAAAACTCTCCCCATTTCTGTCTTAATTTTAAAACAATGTCCCCTAGTTCTGGACTCACTAACAAGCCAAAACAGCCTTTCCCCATTCACCTTGCTAAGACTGTTCAGGATCCTACATACTTTGATCTCAGTTATTCCTCAATCATCGAAACAAAGAAGTGCTCTTCACTGCTCTCCCAGCCTGTCCAACCCATGCATAATAAAACCCACTCATTCCTAGTATCAATCTAACAAACCTCTCCTGAACCACTTCTGATACATCTACATCCTTCCTTAAAGGAGACCAAAACTGCATACAGTATTCAAGATGTGATCTCACCAATGCCCTGTACAACTGAAGTACAACATCCTTACTTTTATGTTCAATTCCTGTCATTACAAAGTGTAGCATTCCATTAGCCAGCTGGATTACTTGTTGTACCTGCATACTAACTTTGTGACTCATACAATAGAACACCTGGATCATTTTGCATCTTGGAATTCTGTCATTCTCTGTCTAAATAATACTGAATAATAATATGTTTTTTTAATTCTTCCTGAGCAAGTGAACTCTTTCACAATTTCCCGCATTTATACTCCATCTGACAGATTTTTGTCCACTTACTCAACTTCTCTGTCTGCATCGCCCTCATTGCTTCTTCACATTCCTACATACATTCCTGTCTATTTTTATGTGATCTGCAAACATAGCTACCACATCTTCACTTCCCTCTCCCATTAAAGTCATGAATATAAATTATAAAAATCTGAGGCCCCAACAAAAACTCCTGTGGGCTTCCATTTGTGCTATCCTGCGAATCAGAAAAAGATCCATTTATGAATAATCTTTGTTTCTTTTTCGTGCCAGCAATCTTCTATCCATGTTACCCCTACATCATGAGCTCCTACTATATGCCATAACCTTTTATGTAACACCTTTTTGATTCTTTCTGGAAATCCAAGTCTACAGGCACCTCTTTATGCACAGCGCACATTATTCCTTGAAAGAACTCCAATAAATTGGTCAAATATGATTTCCCTTTCAGGCAACCATTATTTTGAGTTTTTCTAGGTGCCCAATCATAACCTTCTTCAGGATCAATTCTAACACTTTTCTCATTACGGATGTCAAGCTAACTAGCTTATAATTTCCTGGTTCCTACCGCCCTCCCTTCTTGAATAGAAGAGTTACATTCACTACTTTCCTGTTTGATGGAATCTTTTCAGGATCGAGCAAATTTTCGAAAATTGAACAAACACAGCTTCTACCTTATTAACTACCTCTTTTAAGACCCTACCATAAAATCCATTCGGGCCTTTGTCAGCTTGCAGCTCCATCAGTTTACTTAGAATCAGTTTGCTCCTTATTGTAATTTCACAAAGCCCTCTTTCCTTTCTCCCTCCTCATTTATAGTTGTTTCTGGAATGTTTTTGTATTCTGTATAGTGAAGACAGAAGCAAAACATTTGTTTGTTTCATCCATCATTTTATTATTTGCTATTAAGCCCCCCCATCCTCATCATCCAGAGAACCAAAACTTTTTTACTTACTCTTCTGCTTTTTCAGTACCTGTAGTATTGTCCCATGTTATACAGTTTGCTAGAATAATGTCCCAGTACGGATCAAATACAGAGTGAAAGAGAGAATTCATGACACAAAGTTCATAGTAATGCAAAGTTCAAGTAGCCTTTGTCATGCTCATTTATTTTCCTCAGGCTACAATGTTTGAGGCAGAAACACCCACTGTTACACTGAAGTTTCTCTCTCGGGACAGATGTTCTGACTTGAATATATAGAAACATAAAAGATAGGAGTAGTTGTAGGCCATTTGACTCCTCAGTCCTGTCCTGCCATTTATTATGATCATGGCTGATTGAGTTCCATACCCTAATCCTGCCCTCCCCTGAACCCTCAATCCCTTTAGCCACAAGAATAACATCTGTCTCCTTTTTGAACATTTTGGCCTCAAATACTTCCTGTGGAAGTGAATTCCACAGAGTTACCACTCTCTGGGTGAAGAAATTTCTCCTCATTGTAGTCCTAAAAGGTTTACCCTTATCCTTAAACTATGATCCCTGGTTCTGACTAACCCACCAGCAGGAGCATCCTTCCTGTATCTAATCTGTCTAGTACTGCTAGAATTTTATAGGTTTCTATAACATGCCCACCCCAAATTCTTCTAAACATGACTGAATATAATCTTAACTGATTCAATCTCTTCTTATAAGTCAATCCTGCCAGCTAGGGATCAATTTGGCAAATCTTTGTTTCCTTATCCTCCTACCCCCACCTCATTCCAGACCCAATCCTCCAACTCGGCACCACCATCTTGAACTGTCCTACCTGTCCATCTTTCTTCCCACCTATCAGCTCCCTCCTCCTCTCTGACCTAACACATCAACCCCCAACTTGCATCTTCCTATTGCCTTTCCAGCTAGCCTCCCGCTACCCCCACCCTCCTATTTATCTCTCAGCAAGCCCCCCCACCCCACATTCCTGACGAACGGCTTATGCCCTAAACATCAATTTTCCTTCTCCTCGGTGCTGCCTGACGGGTGCTTTTCCAGCACCACACCTTTCGACTCTGATCTCCAGCATTTGCAGTCCTCACTTTCTCCCAAAACTGCCTCTCTTTCCAAGAGCATCTTTTCTCAGATAAGGAATCCAAAACTGGGCACAATATTCCACGTGTGATCTCACCAATACCCTGCATAATTGCACTAAGACATCCTTGTTCCTGTTCTCAATTCCTCTAACTGTCGAGGCTAACACACAGTTTGCCATCTTTACTGTCTGTAGCACCTTCACACTTACTTTCAGCGACTGGAGCACGAGGACACTCAGGTGTTGTTCAACATTCCCTTCTCTCAATGTACAGCCATTCAAGCAATAATTTGCTTTCCAATTTTTGCTACTATAGTGGATAACCTCATATTATCCACATTATACAGCATCCACATGTACTTTCCCAACCATTTAGCCTGTCCGAATCACACTGCAACACCTCACAACTCACCCTTCAACCCAGCTTTGCGTCATCTGCAAATATTTAGTTCCCTCATCTAAATCATTAACATACATTGCGAATAGCTGGGGTCCTACTACTAACCATGCAGTACTCCACTAGTCTCCCATCACCATCTTCACTACAGCTCTTCACATCCCATTTTCCCTCTTCGTTCACCCACGTTGCATCTGTTTGGATGATGCCACCTTCCAAAATAGTGTTGCTGACATGGCTTGCTTCTTCCATAACCTTGGTTTTCCGGCCACTGTGGTTGACAGAGCCCTCAACCACATAGCTATCACCTGTGCTTCCACCCTTTACTCACAACAGTGTCCTCACTTTTCATCCCACCAGCCTCTGCATTCAAAGGATTATTCTCCACCATTTCAGACAACTCCAGCAGAATGTCATCACCAAACACATCATCTTCTCACTCCCCCATCTGCATTTCACAGGGATCATTCCCTCGAGGACACCCTAGTCCATTTCATGACCACCAACACCACCCCTACCCCCTTCCCACGGCACCTTCCCATGTAACTGCAGAAGGTGCAACACCTGCCCCTTACCACCATCCAAGAACCTAAACAGTCTTTCCAGGTGAAGCAGCATCTCAGCTGTACCTCCTCCAATCCTGTGTATTGTATTCGCTGCACCCAATGCAGCCATCTCTACGTTGGAGAAACCAAACACAGACTGGGTGACCGCTTTGCAGAACACCTCCAGTATGTGCGCAAGCAGGACACTGACCTCTCCACAGCTGGTTATTTTAAGGTCCTGCTCACATGCCCACTTTTCTGTCCTCAGCATTGCAATGCTCCAGTGAATTGCAGTGCAAACTGAAGGCAGAATGTCTCATCTAAAGGCTAGGCACTTTTCAGCCTTCTGGACATAATATTGAATTCAACATCTTCAAATTGTGAACCAACACCCATTCTTTCCTTTCTTTTAGCTTCACTTGTTACATTCTCTGTCACCATATCCCCCCACCCCAGTGCATCTGTCTGCTGTTTCAAGTCTGGCAGTTAGAAACACCATTATTCTACCATTCTCATATTCTAATCACTTATAGAGTCATAGAGATGTACAGCATGGAAACAGACCCTTCGGTCCAACCCGTCCATGCTGACAGATATCCCAACCCAATCTAGTCCCACCTGCCAGCACCCGGCCCATATCCCTCCAAACCCTTCCTATTCATATACCCATCCAAATGCCTCTTAAATGTTGCAATTGTACCAGCCTCCACCACTTTCTCTAGCGGCTCATTCCATACACGCACCACCCTCTGTGTGAAAAAGTTGTCTCGTAGGTCTCTTTTATATCTTTTCCCTCTCACCCTAAACCGATGCCCTCTAGTTCTGGACTCCCCGACCCCAGGGAAAAGACTTTGCCTATTTACCCTATCCATGCCCCTCTTAATTTTGTAAACCTCCATCAGGTTACCCCTCAGTCTCTACACTCCAGGGAAAACAGCCTCAACCTGTTCAGCCTCTCTCTATAGCTCAAATCCTCCAACATCATTGTAAATCTTTTCTGAACCCTTTCAAGTTTCACAACATCTTTCTGATAGGAAGGAGACCAGAATTGCAAGCAATATTCCAATAGTGACCTAACCATTCCTGTACAGCCGCAACGTGACCTCCCAACTCAATATTCTGACCAATAAAGGAAAACAATACAAACGCCTTCTTCACTATCCTATCTACCTGCGACTCCACTTTCAAGGAGCTATGAACCTGCACTCCAAGGTCTCTTTGTTCAGCAACACTTCCTAGCACCTTACCATTAAGTGTATAAGTCCTTCTAAGATTTGCTTTCCCAAAATGCAGCACCTCGCATTTACCTGAATTAAACTCTATCTGCCACTTCTCTGCCCATTGGCCCATCTGGTCAAGATCCTGTTGTAATCTGAGGTAACCTTCTTCACTGTCCACTACACCTCCAATTTTGGTGTCATCTGCAAATTTAGTAACTACCTCTTATGCTCGCATCCAAATCATTTATGTAAATGACAAAGAATAGAGGACCCAGCACCGATCCTTGTGGCACTCCACTGGTCACAGGCCTCCAGTCTGAAAAACAACTCTCTGTATTCTACCTTTGAGCCAGTTCTGTATCCAAATGGTTAGTTCTCCCTGTATTCCGTTCTCTTTCATCACCCCCCGCCCCCACAACCAAGTCCCCGCACCCAATAGCATAAATGCTTCTCCCTCCACACTTCACTTCAGTTCTGAAGTTGTCACTAGTTTCAAACAGTTAGCTTACTCTCTCCCTGGATGCTGTCTGGTCTGCTATGATCTCCACCATGTGTTGGTTTCTGTATAGATTCCAGGATCAGCAGTAATTTGCTCATACTAGTCATTGCCTGCCATTCAGAAAAGAATCTGTTTATTCCTACCCTTTTTCCTGAATGCTAACCAATTTTCTATTTATCTCAATAACACTACCCCCAATTCCATGCACTTTAATTTTACATATTAATTTATGTGGGACTTCATTGACAGCCCTCTGAAAGTCCAAATAAACCATATCCACTGGCTTTTCGAATCAACTCTACTAGTTACATCCTCATGGATAATTTCCCTTTTAGAAATCCATGCTGCCTGTGTCTAACTTTACTGCTGTTTTCTAAATGTTCTACTAAATATTGTTGATAATGAACTTTTAGCATTTTCCCCACTACCGATATCAGACTCACTGGTTTATAATTTCTTGTTTTCTCTCTACTATTTCCTGCTTTAAATAGTGGGGTTACATTTCCTATAGACCGTACTGTAGCTACAGTTCCACGTCTAAATAATCTCGAAAATTGACCACCAATAAATCCACTATTTCTAATGCCACTTCCTTAAGTACCCTGGGATTCTGCAGTGTCATGTTTCTCACAGATCTGGTTTCTTGGCATCAATGTTGGACCACAGTATTGGAACACTCAAGGGGTTTAACCTTTTGATTTAAGAGGCTTTTGAAAAAGACATGCACTGAATCATTTGTCCAATTTGAGACCCAGTTAGCAGTGTGATAGGAAAACCAACCAGGGCCATTCCCGATCGGATAAATTGGGGCAGAGGCAAGAAGGCAGTGGGGTCACTATGCAGCACCTCCCTGCCTGATTAACAACTTCCCTGAAATGTATTGGTGGTGGTGGTGGTGGTGGTGGTGGGGGGGGGGGGGGTTTAAAATCCACATTTGGATTCCCTTTTACATCATCTGCTGATCTCTTATAATCTCTCTTTGCCCTTTTTGTTTTATTTTAACTTCACCTCTGAACTTTTTATATTCATTCTAGTTCTCCCTAATATTATCAGCCTGTCATTCTGTCACACACCCACTTTTGCTGCTTTATCTTACTCTCTCTCTTTAATCAGCCAAGGAGCTCTGGCTTTGGTTACCCTATCTTTTCTATTCCTCAGAACGTAAGCTGTACCCAAACCAACTCCTGTTTAAAGGCTCATTGCTTGATTACAATTTGCCTGCCTAAGTGTCCGAATTGAAGTCATTAACACATTTTTAAATGAAAATTTATTCCACTTGGCAAACAAATTTCCAGTCCTATAAACAGTATGGGATGAACATTTACAAAATTTGTGTTCAACAAGCAGAAGTGGCTTTTCAAAAAAGATGTACTAAATCTTTAAGTATTGTAGACAGTGACTGGCTGGTCCAGGAGATCTCAATGGATGATCACCAATCTATTGTGGGTTAGCAAATGTTGGCCCTTATAAATTTACAGCCAATGCTAGTGTTTGCTTATGTGTTCTTCAGGTTAGCATAGAATTGGGGTTGAGCTGCTAGCTGTGTTGATCCTTTCAACTTCATTCCCATGAAAGCCTTGCCACCTCCAAGATTTTAATGACTAACAATAGCATTTCCAATCATTTCCTCTTCTCCATCCACATCCATTTCTTGTCCACTATATTATCTTCGTCTAATGTCTCCTGTTAAAAAACAGCTCAAACATTTCCTTTTCTCTAATTCCTATCTCTATCTGCATTCCTATTCACTTGTCTTTCCACACCTATTAAAGGCCATTCTTACTCACCCGTGTCATTTCCATTGATTAAATATATTCAATTCCAATCACCTCTACTTCAATCTGAAAGGGGATGGAGAATGGCATCCCCTTCACTTCTCATATCATGCTAATTCAGTCAATCACTTTGAGTGGATTTTTCAGTCCAGTGGAGGCAGGTTTCAGGACATGTGTGATAAGAAAGTCTGGAAATTAACACCAGGATGCATTATCAAGGTCAGCGACATGTAACCATCCAGCTTAATCCCACATTCCAACTCCTGATCTTCAGCCTCATAAGTCACTTGGCAATGGAAATTTCATGCACATTTTTGAAAGGACAACAAATGTGTTTTACAACCTGATTATGTGAAGATATTTGAGTTTTTATACTTGGAGCACATTATGTATCAGTTGGGGGTGGCATTTTCTGGCTAGACACCTTTGGAGGCATACTAACAACCATAGACTAAAGGCACTTGGAGTTTTGCTGTTTCGCCCACAAACTGTCACTTTGACTTATTCAAGTTAGTTGCTATTAATAGCAATAAACCCAAACACATCATCTGGACCAGTGGTTCCCTGAGTAATATTGAAAATCATAATTAAAGAGATAGTCAGATTGCTTTCTGATAAGCAGTGAATTTAAGGTTTAATTCAATGTTTAATGATAAATGGATTTCATGTAGGAGCTCTTGTGATGAAGTGGTAGCATCTGTATCTCTGGACCAAACACTGTAGGCTTGAGTCCCACACCTAAGTTAGTGATGGAAGGTGTGGCCACAAACAAGTTGAAGTCAACCTGTAGATCTTTCCAAAGCCATCTAATGGCAAGTAGTAAGAGTGAGAGAATCTCCTGGTTATCCATCCTGCAGAAGGCAATGAAAAACTACTTTGTCAATAAACCCAGACCAATTCAGTGACAGCCCATGGCTCAGTCCTTGGAAACAAGAACAGGAAGACTGACTGATTATGTGTCAATGAAGAAACACAACTTTATCTGAGTAGCAGAACAATAGGCTCTGTATTAGTGGGTACGATTTTCAACCCTATCTATGTAACCTATTTCAGCCTTCCAAGATCTCTGCAATCCTCCAGTTCTGGTCGACTGCATTTCTCCCAGTTTTAATTATTCCATCAATAGCAGCCATGCATTCAGTCACCTTGACCCTAAGCCATGGAATTTCCACCCTAAACCTCTCTACCTCACAACTCCTTTCCTGTTTTTAAAGATTCCTTAATCCCTTTGACTAATCTTTTCTGTCTTCAGTATCTCGTTATATAGCTTAGTGTAGATCTTTCTTTTATTAAGACTCTGATGAGGGGTTGTCTTATTTCATCAAAGGCATAATAAAAATGCAAATTATTTTTGTTTGGGTGTAAAACCAGTGTTCCTACCAATTCCTGGACTGATACAGTTAGAATTTCCTCATAACTCTGGAGAAACTTTTCTTTGTTGAAATTTGTTGGATTATATTTGACATGCAGAAAGACATATAAATGTGCACATTTTGATATTGTATGAGATTAAAGTGAAATTGAGCACTTTGAATAACAAGTATTTTTCATGCCTATTTGGTAATAAACATTCCAGAGATAATCTTCATGCTTTAACTTGTCAAAAAAATCTTCATTTTAGGTACACTATCGACAACTGGCCACTCCACTAATTACGTTATAGCTGTGGAATTACCAACCACTAAGTCACAGAGACACTGGATCAAGCAAGGGGTAGCATTAATCTGTGCTCTGGATTATTGAAAAATAGCATGTGACAAAAATTTGCTTCCTCTGTTCTTATCCTTGATTGGTTCAGTATTGAGATATGCACCTTATTTCAGTGAAATGTCTCAGAGAAATAAAAACTGGTTATGCATTAAAATTTTTCAAATTGTTGTTTATTATGCATTTTTCATTTTTGTTTTGCAAATATATTTACTTTTAAGTAGGTTATGAAATTCCACTTCAGTAAATTGTGATAAACAAATGACTAAAGAATTTGCAGGAATGAATGCTTTTGTATGGGTTTCTGAAAGTGCCTTTCTGTCTTAAACCATCTCATTATAGGAGGAATTTCACCCTCATGTTCATTGATAATCTCAAGCATAGATTTTTTTGTCTGTTATGCTCTTTGCGTGCAACAGGTTGAGGGCAACATTACAAAAATTGATGGGATTTTATATTTGTCATGGAGTTTCATTTATAATAATTTGTAATGATTCTCTTTTTTATTTTCAAACTATTTTTAAAAAATTGTCACATTTTGCTCAACTAAAAACAAATTTACGTTGAAATTTATGAATGCATAAAATGTACCTCTGTTCACATTTTATAATATGCTTTATATAATATTAGAGTTTTTACTGAAACCGCAATGGTAATGTACTGTTTTAAAGGCAACTTTAATTTAGAGAATATCTGCACTGTTATAAAGAAATAACACCTTTTTTGGCATTGTACTGATTGGACAATGATGAATAAACATTTTGAAAGTTATTTCAGATGTCGTGTTCACAGATGGTGTGATCAATGCCACACCGTCCTGGGGGAGATGATGACTAAATGGTATTACCACCAGACTTGTTTTTTTTTTAATCTGAGATTAAAAAATTTAAAAATGACTATTCTCAGGAAAACTCATCAGGTTCACTAATATCCTTAAGGGAAGGAAACTACTGTCATTATCTACATGTGACTCCAGAATAACAGCAATGCAGTGGACTCTCAATAGAGATGTACAGCATGGAAACAGACCCTTTGGTCCAACTTGTCCATGCCGACCAGATATCCTAACCTAATCTAGTCCTATTTGCCAGCACTTGGCCCATAACCCTCTAAACCCTTCCTATTCAGATATCCATCCAGATGCCTTTTAAATATTGTAATTGTACCAGCCTCCACCACTTTCTCTGGTAGCTCATTCCATACACGCACCACCCTCTGCACAAAAAAGTTGCCCCTTATATCCTTTTTATATCTTTTCCCTCTCACCCTGAACCTATGCCCTCTAGTTTTGAATTCTCCCACCCCAGGGAAAACACCTTGCCTATTTATCTTATCCATGCCCCTCATGATTTTATAAGCCTCTGTAAGGTCACCCCTCAGCTTCCGACGCTGCAGGGAAAATAGCTGCAGCCTATTCAACCTCTCCCTATAGCTCAAATCCTCCAACCCTGGCAACATCCTTGTAAATCTTTTCTGAACCCTTTCAAGTTTCACAACATCCTTCCGATAGGAAGGAAACCAGAATTGCACACAATATTCCAAAAATGGCCTAACCAATGTCCTGTGAAGCCACATCATGATCTCCCAACTCCTATATTCAATGGTCTGACCAATAAAGGAAAGCATACCAAATGCTCTCTTTATTATCCCATCTATCTGCAACTCTACTTTCAAGGAACTATGAATGTGCACTCCAAGATCACTTTGTTCAGCAATGCTTTCCAGGACATCACCATTAAGTGTCTCAGCCCTGCTCTGATTTGCTTTTCCAAAATGCAGTACCTCACATTTATCTAAATTAAGTATGACCTTCGCAAGGCTATTAAGACAGCCAAGGACCAATATTGATCCAAACTAGAGACCTAGACAGATAGCTGGCAACAATAGCAAGGCTCTAAAAAGAGACAGTGCAAGATAGCAGACGATGAAATATCCCTCCCAGATCGTCTCAACACCTTCTGCGCTCGCTTTGAGCAGAATTTCGGCAGAGAGGTAACACCTATTCTGATAAGTCCTGACGAACCTATCCCAACAGTCACTGCATCAGAGGTCAGATCATTTTACCTTGGTGTGAATCCAAGGGAAGTGATGGGACCAGACGAAGTACCAGGCCGTGTACTCAGAGCATGCGCAGATCAATTGGCAGAGGTCTTCTCGGACACCTTCAACCAGACCCTGCAGTAGACCACTGTCCCTACCCGTTTTAAAAGGGCCAACATCATCCCTGTGCCGAAGAAGACTCATGCAGCATGTCTCAATGACTATCATCCAGAATACTGAATGGACTCTCAAACTCTTAACATTCACCTGTACCTGTGTTTTTGTTTTTGCCACGGTTTACCTAGTATTTCCTTATCTATGCTACTTAACTCTATGATCTGCCTGTATTGCTCGCTAGACAAAACTTTTCACTGTGCCTCAGTACATGACAATAAATGGAATTCAATCCAAATTAAATTAAACTCCATCTGATCAAGTTCCCATTGTACTCTGAGGTAACCTTTCTCGCTGTCCACCACACCTCCAATTTTGGTGTCATCTGCAAACCTACTAACCCTACCTATGTTCACATCCAAATTATTTATATAAATGATGAAAAGCAGTGGATCCAGCACCGAACATTGTGGCACTCCACTGGTCACAGGCCTCTAGTCTGAAAAACAACCCTCCACCACCACCTGCTGTCTTCTACCTTTGAGCCAGTTCTGTATCCAAATGGCTAGTTCTCCCTGTATTCCATGAGATCTAACCTTGCTAACCAGTCTCCCATGAGGAAACTTGTTGAACGCCTTACTGAAATCCATATAGATCACATCCACCGCTCTGCCCTCATTAATCCTCTTTGTTACTTCTTCAAAAAACTCAATCAGGTTAGTGAGACATGATCTCCCATGCACAAAGCCATGTTGACTAAGCCTAATCAGTCCTTGCCTTTCCAAATACATGTACATCCTGTCCCTCAGGATTCCCTCCAACAACTTGCCCACCACCAACGAGAGGCTTACCGGTCTATAGTTCCCTGGCTTGTCCTTACCACCTTTCTTAAATAGTGGCACCACATTTGCCAACCTCCAATCTTCGGGCACCTCATCTGTGGCAATCGATGACACAAATATCATCTCAGCAAGAGGCCCAGCAATCACTTCCCTAGCTTTCCACAGAATTCTAAGGTGCACCCCAGGTCCTGGGAATTTGTCCACTTTAATGTGTTTCATGACATCCAGCACCTCCTCCTGTGTAATATGGACATTTTTCAAGATGTCACCAGCTATTTCCCTACATTCTACATCTTTCATGTCCTTTCCCACATTAAACACTGATGCAAGATACTCGTTTAGTATCTCTCCCATCTCCTGCAGTTCCACACAAAGGCTGCCTTGCTGATCTTTGAGTGGCCCTACTCTCTCCCTACTTACCCTTTTGTCCCTAATGTATTTATAAAAACCCTTTGGATTCTCCTTAGCCCCATTTGCGAAAACTATCTCATGTCCCCTTTTTGCCCTCTTGACTTCCCTCTTAACTATACCTCTGCTGCCTTTTTACTTTTGTCAGGATTCACTCGATCTCTGCTGTCTGCACCTGACATATGCTTCCTTCTTTATCTTAATCAAAATCTCAATTTCCCTACATCCAGCATTCCCTATACCTACCAGCCTTTCCTTTCACCCTAACTCGGAATGTATTGCCTCTGGACTCTTGTTATCTCATTTTTGAAGGTTTCCCACTTTCCAGCTATCCCTTTACCTGCAATGTTCTGCCCCCAATCAGCTTTTGACAGTTCTTGCCTAAAACCATCAAAATTAACTTTCTTCCAATTTAGAACTTCAACTTTTTGATCTGGTCTATCCTTTTCCATCACTATTTTTAAGACTAATAGAATTATGGTCGCTGGCCCCAAAGTCCTCCCCCACTGACACCTCAGTCACCTGCCCTGCCATATTTCCCAAGAGTAGCTCAAGTTTTGCACCTTCTCTTGTAGGTACATCCACATAACGAATCAGAAATTTTTCTTGTGCACACTTAACAAATCCCTCTCCACCTAAACCCTTAACACTATGGCAGTCCCAGTCTATGTTTGGAAAGTTAAAATCCCCTACCATGACCACCCTATTATTCTTACAGATAACTGAAATCTCCTTACAAATTTGTTTCTCAATTTCCTGCTGACTATTGGGGGTCTATAATACAATCCCAATAAGGTGATCACTCCTTTCTTATTTCTCAGTTCCACCCAAAACACCTCCCCGGATGTATTCCCAGGAATATCCTCCCTCAGTCCAGCAGTAATGCTCTCCCTTATCAAAAATGCAGCTCCCCCTCCTTCCTTGCCTCCCTTTCTGTAGCATGTGTATCCTGGAACATTAAGCTGCCAGTCCTGTCCATCCCAGACAGAACCCCACTGGTTCTCACCTACCCCACCAAGACAGAACCCCACTGGTTCTCACCTACCCACCAAGATAGAACCCCACTGGTTCTCACCTACCCACCAAGATAGAACCCCACTGGTTCTCACCTACCACCCCACCAACCTCCGTATACAACGTATCATCTGCCGTCATTTCAGCCACCTCCAAACGGACCCCACCACCAGGGATATATTTCCCACCCCTCCCCTATCAGCGTTCCACAAAGACCACTCCCTTCGTGACACCCTCGTCAGGTCCACACCCCCCACCAACCCAACCTCCACTCCCGGCACCTTCCCCTGCAACCGCAGGAAATGTAAAACTTGCGCCCGCACCTCCTCCCTCACTTCCCTCCAAGGCCCCAAGGGATCCTTCCATATCCGCCACAACTTCACCTGTACCTCCACACACATCATCTATTGCATCCGCTGCACCCGATGTGGCCTCCTCTATATTGGGGAGACGGGCCGCTTACTTGCGGAACGCTTCAGAGAACACCTCTGGGACGCCCGGACCAACCAACCCAACCACCCCGTGGCTCAACACTTTAACTCTCCCTCCCACTCCACCGAGGACATGCAGGTCCTTGGACTCCTCCACCGGCAGAACATAACAGCACGACGGCTGAAGGAGGAGCACCTCATCTTCCGCCTGGGAACCCTTCAACCACAAGGAATGAACTCAGATTTCTCCAGTTTCCTCATTTCCCCTCCCTCCACCTTGTCTCAGTCGGTTCCCTCAACTCAGCACCGCCCTCCTAACCTGCAATCTTCTTCCTGACCTCTCCGCCCCCACCCCACTCCGGCCTATCACCCTCACCTTGACCTCCTTCCACCTATCACATCTCTATCGCCCCTCCCCCAAGTCCCTCCTCCCTACCTTTTATCTTAGCCTGCTTGGCACACTCTCCTCATTCCTGATGAAGGGCTTATGCCCGAAACGTCGAATTTCCTGTTCCTTGGATGCTGCCTAACCTGCTGTGCTTTAACCAGCAACACATTTTCAGCTGTCCATCCCTGAGCCATATTTCTGTAATCGCTATGATATCCCAGTCCCATTTTCCTTGCTATGCCCTGAGTTCATCTGCCTTCCTTGTTCGGTGTCTTGCTTTGAAATAAATGCAGTTTAATTTATCGGTCCTACCTTGTCCTCTGCTTTGTTCCTGCCTGCCATGACTCTTTGACTCGCTCCCTTTCCCAGTTGTACCAGTCTCAGATTTATCTCTTTCCTCACTATTTCACTGGATCTCCCCACCCCCACCTTACTAGTTTAAATCCTCCCGAGCAGCTCTAGCAAATGTCCCTGCCAATACGTTAGTCCCCTTCCTGTTCAGGTATAGTCCATTTTTCTCATACAGGTCTCTTCTACCCCAAAAGATATTCCAATGTTCCAAAAAAAGTAAATCCTTCTCCCCTGCACCAGCTCCTCAGCCACACATTAATCTGTTCTCTCCTCCTATTCCTCCTCTCACTGGCTCATAGCACAGGGAGTAATTCAGATATTACTACCATCGAGGACCTCCTTTTTAAATCCCTGTCTAACTTTCTATATTCTCACTTCAGAATCTCATCATTTTCTCTTCTTATGTCTTTAGCTCCAATGACCTTCTGCTGGTCTCAGAATCATAGAATCCCTACAGTGTGGAAACAGACCCTTCGGCCCAACAAGTCCACACCAATCCTCCAAAGAGTAACCTGCCCAGACCCATTCCCCTACCCTATTACCATATATTTACCCCTGACTTATGCACCTAACCTACACATCCCTGAACAATTTAGCATGGCCAATTCATCTGACCTGCACATCTTTAGACTGTGGGAGGAAACCAGAGCACCCGGAGGAAACCCGGGGAGAATGTGCAAACTCCACACAGACAGTCGCCCAAGGCTGGAATCGAACCTGGGACCCTGGTGCTGTGAGGCAGCAGTGCTAACTGCTGAGCCACCATGTCACCCCAGCAGTGCTAACCACTGAGACGCCCATGCCATCTCTTTTGAGAACATTCTGCACCCTCTCTGAGATACCCTTGATCCTGGCACCAGGAAGGCAATACACTGTAATGATTTCTTGCTGCTGGCCGCAGAAATGTCTGTCTGGCTTTGACTAGAGAGTCACCTAAGACAATCGATCGCTTGGAATTTCTTTTAAGATATGTATTTTCCCTTTCTGCTTTCCATTGGTTAGCCAATGTCATATTGCCTTTTCTGTGTCAGATGTAGCATAATTAATAGCGCTGTTGGTTCAGAGTAGGAAGGTAAGGGGTTCATAATGCCACAACAAAATAGCTAATCCGTTAAACTGTCACTCAGACTGTCAACCTGTTTTGAGAATGTAGCATTTGAACTTCAGCCTAGTAAATATAATGCCATGTGTTAGCCCTTAGGAAGATGCAAAACAAAAACGCTATTGAAAGTGCATAAACAGATGTTTATTTTTCTGACCAGCACCTAGTGGCCTGTCATAGAGTAATAGACATGTACAGCATAGAAACAGACCCTTTGGTCCAACTCATCCATGCTGGCCAGATACCCGAAATTAATCTAGTCCCATTTTCCAGCACATATCCCTCTAAACCCTTCCTATTCATATACCCATCCAGATGCCTTTTAAATGTTGTAATTGTACCAACTTTGGCAGCTCATTGCATATACGCATTACCCTTTGTTTGAAAATGTTTCCCCATAGGTCCCTTTTAAACCTTTCCCCTCTCACCCTCAACCTATGCCATCTATTTCTGGACTCTCCCAACCCAGGGTAAAGACCTTGTCCATTTACTCATTCCACACCCCTCATGATTTTATGAACCTTGACAGAGGAACCTCGATTATCCGAAGGACACAGGCGGGGAATATTCCATTCGATTAATCAAATTCTGGATAAGCGAGTGCCAGATAACATAATTTAGCCAAGCGTCAGGACCTTGTGATCTTGCCGGATAATCCGATAATCGGATAATCGAGGTTCCTCTGTATAAGGTCATCCCTCAGTCTCTGACGCTCCAGGGAAAACAGACTCAGCTTATTCAGCCTCTCCCTGTAGCTCAAATCCTCCAACCCTGGCAACATCCTTGTAAATCTGTCAATCATGATATTTTCTTTTCATTCTCATAGACTGCTTCAGCCTGTCTTTTTGCCTACAAGTTTGAGGAGTGGGGTATTTAAAAAAAATCAGAAAGTTATACAATCTTATACACTTCTGAAGAATATCTACTGTACCAAATTGTAACCCACCTAAAAGGAATTTGTTTGATCTCAACGGTAAGCTCAAATATGCCGGCTGAGTTTAAGTTTCTGCCCTGTGTAACTCATGTCTGTCCCCTGCCAGCAAAAATGAGATCTGTTGGGAATGGGGGAGAATCTTCTGCATCTGAATCCCACTAATCACTTTAGAATTCTGCAGTATCTTCATATCCATTGACTATGCTTCTCTTACACATGTGGCCCAACCTGCTGAGTATTTCCTGCATTTCCTGTCTTTATTTCACATTCGCATAATTTGTGTAGCAAGAGGCTAATTGTCAATGTCGGCCATATCCTAGGTCATCTGTGATAAATTAAGTAAAGGTTTGACCAACACATTTAACAGGAATATAAAAACAGTGAAAATGTACAGTACAGAATATTCCCAAGGATGAAGATTTACACTGATGAAGAAACACAAGGGATTGAATTTATTTCACTGTGAAGATTATGGGGTACTTGATAACAGTCCACGATTATAAAGATTTATGCCAAATTAAAGGCATAATAAAAAGCTATAGCTCAGAAATAAGCAACTGTGTTGACCAAAGATGAGCGATTTTTTTTCCTCTAGTTAGGTAGACAGTAACAAGAGAGACAAAATTCAAGGCAATATTTGAAAACATTCTGTATGGTGAGTGGTTAGAATGAAAATTCTCGTCATCAAGTTATGCTGAAACCATGCACATTTTTAATGGTTGTTCTAAAACCTGAAATACACTGAAGGATAATTATTCCCAGCAAATTCCAAGAAATACCAAAAAAGGATCATTGTAGTATGACAGGTTATTTCTGACTGTGGGTTGTGCTAATGAGACGTTAAACATCATCGCAGGAAGTAATGCAATGTCACATGATCTTGCCCTGTCTTCCAGTCTCTTGGTAAAATGGAGGTGGGGGAAGCTGGTGGCCTAGTGGTACAGACGAGTAAATAAGAGGCCCAGGCTTGTGTTCAGGAGTATGTGGATATAAATCTCACAACAGCAGCTGATGGAATTTTAATACAAGTAATAGGGAAGACAAATGGAATGTTGACCTTTCTTTCAAATGGAATTAAGTACAAAAATAGGGAGTTCATGCTAAAATTATACAGGGCATCAGTCAGTTCATAGCTGGAACTCTGAACAGTTTAAATCCCCTTATCTAAGGAATGATATATTGGCATTGGAGATAGTCCAGAGCAGATTCACCAGGTTGACCCCAGGTACGGACGGATTTTCTCAGGAGAAGAGGTTAACTGTGTTGAGCCTATACTCTTTAGCGTTTAGAGGAATGAGTTGTGACCTCATTGAAAAGTACAAGAATCTTAGGGGATTTGATAGAGTGGCTACGGAAGGGTTATTTCTCTGCTGGGAGAGTCTAGGACCAAAGGGTATAATCTCAGGATAAGCAGTCACCCATTTAACAGGAAGATTTTTTTCACTTAGAAGGTGGTGAATTTGTCGGAATTCTTTACCGCTGAGGACATAGCGACTGGATCATTAAGCATATTTAAGGCTGAGGTGAACAGAATTTAAATTAATAAGGAAATCTAAGGGAAAAAGGAGGAATGTGAAGATAAAGGTAGTCAGCTCAAACATGATCTCTTTGAATGGTGAAACAGACGAGATGGGCTCAATGACCTACTTCTGTAGTAAACCTGGAAAATGAAGCTAGTCTCAGAGATCATGACTATGACAACATTATCAATCATTATTAAAACCCACCTGGTTCACTCATGTCCTTAAAAGAAGCAAATCTGCCATCCTTCCCTGGTTTTGCCTGTATGTACTCCACATTCACAGAACTGTGTGACTGAATCTTAGCTGTCCTCTAAAATAACCCAGCAAGACACTTTTTAAAGGCAATTCAGGACAAACAACAAGTGTTGACTGTTCCAGCACTGCTCAAATTCCTAGCAGTGCGCTGCAAGGATCGGTACACTGCACTTCCTCGTTTATATAAATGATTTGGATGAGACAAGAGGAGACATGGTTAATAAGTTTGCGGATGACACCAAAATTGGTTTCACAGTTGGGAGTGAAGAAGATTATCTAAGAATACAACAGGATCTTGATTAACTGGGCCAGTGGACCAAGGAATGCCATGTGGAGTTTAATTTAGATAAATTCAAGGTATTGCATTTTGATAAGACAAACCAAGGCTGGATTTACACAGTTAATGGTGGGGTTTCAGGGAGTGCTGTCAAATAGGGCAGCAGGTACAGAGTTTCTCAATGGCAATAGGGGAAAGATTTAAAAAGGACCTAAGGGGTGACTTTTTCACACAGAGGGTGGTGTGTAAATGGTAAAGGTGAATACAATTACATTTAAAAGACATTTGGGCAGTTACATGAATAGGCAAGGTTTAGAGGGATATGGGCTAAATGCAGGCAAATGGGATTAGTTCAGATTAGGAAACCTGGCAAGCATGGATGAGTTGGGCCAAAGGGTCTGTTGCCATGCTGTATGACTATATGATTCTATAATAAAAGATAAAGCTGCTGTTTGTTAAAAGCTGTTCTTAAATAAAGTTGCTTAGGCAACATCTAGAAATAAACTTTAACAGCGCAACAAGACTATTATTGGGTGGCAGCGAGTGAAAGGATGTGAAGGAAATCTCTCTGATGTTCATGAAAACTTCAAGCAGATTGCATGTTCCAAACAAAGAGAAGCAAAGCTGTATTTGGCCTTACTGCAAAACCAAGCAGTAAGCAGGTGCACGTGCAATGAAGGGGTCACATAGATGATATACTAACCAGGCAGGGGATCAACAGCAGAAGAGCTACATTTAGGGGAATAATAAAACCATTCAATCTGCAAAATGACACCATTGTTGAGAAGGCTAAATTTAATAAATGTATCCGGTGAGAAAGGGAAACTATTGGTTTTGTTATCAATGATCCACACAGCCCTGCAGAGAACTGAGAGTGTGGCAACTTCAAAGGAGAAATCATCAAGTACGGAATTGTTGTTGAAGTCTTAGATGAAGCACTACTGACCACTTGCAGTAAAGGATCAAAAACAATTCAACTCATCAGCTAAGCTTGTTGTATGGTAGATCCTCACCCTCACAGGTTACTTCGCTGTCATCATCCTCCCTTGAGGTTGGGAACTAAAGTGCATGACCTATCTGGTATGATAGAGGAGAATCTCTTGATGGTCTAATGAAAAGATGTCACTTATAAAATTATAGTAATTGTTGTTGTGCTTCTGTTCGCCGAGCTGGGAGTTTTTGTTGCAAACATTTCGTCCCCTTTCTAGGTGACATCTTTAGTGCTTGGGAGCCTCCTGTGAAGCGCTTCTGTGCTGATGCCTCCGGCATTTATACTGGTTTGAATCTGCTGCTTCCGGTTGTCAGTTGCTGTCCGCTGCAGTGGCCGGTATATAGGGTCTAGGTCGATGTGTCTGTTGATAGAGGCATGGCACTCATCCACAAATTCTATCAACAGACACATCGGCCTAGACCCTACATACCGGCCACTGCAGCGGACAGCAACTGACAACCGGAAGCGGCAGATTCAAACCACTATAAATGCCGGAGGAATCAGCACAGAAGCGCTTCACAGGAGGCTCCCAAGCACTGAAGATGTTACCTAGAAAGGGGACGAAACACTTGCAACAAAAACTCCCAGCTCGGCGAACAGAACCACAACAATGAGCACCCGAGCTACAAATCTTCTCACAAATTTTGAATTATAGTAATCGGGTACAATTTACATTTGAATGGTAGACATTGTTACCAGGACTATGAGGGAGACCTGGATTGTAGGTCTGTCTCCTTCGAGATCCAGAGCGGTTCTCTGACTTTACCTCGTCCCATGCCTCCCATCATAGAGTCAAATAGTCCGACAGCATGGAGACAGGCCCTTCAGCCCAAACTGGTCCATGCTGACTAAAATGTCCATCCATGCTAACCCCATTTCCCTGCACTTGGCCCATATTCTTCTATCCATATATTTTATAAATGTTTTATAAGTGTTGTTAATGTACCCATCTCAACCACATCCACTAGCAGCTCACTCCATGCATACCACCCTCTGTGTAAAAACGTTGCCTCTCAGGTTACCTTTTGTTCTTTCTCCTCTAACCTTAAACTGATGCCCTCCATTTCTCGATTTCCCCCATTCCTGGCAAACAGACTGAGTGCATTCACCCTACCCAAGCCTCTCATGGTCTTATACACTTCTATAAGATCCCCTCTCAGTCTCCTACACTCTACAACAAAAAAATCCTGGCTTTTCCAATCTCTCCCTAGAACTCAGACCCTTGAGTTCTGGCAACATCCTTGTAAGTTTCTTTTACAATCTTTCTAAGTTTAATAACATTCTTCCTATAGCAAGGTGACCAAAATTGAACACAATACTCCCAAGTGTGGCCTCACCAACCTCCTGTACAACTGCAACATGACTTCCCAATTTCTATACTCAGTGCCCTGACTGATGAAGGTCAGTGTGCCAAAAGCCTTCTTCATCGTCTTGTCTACCTGTGATTTCAGTTTTAGAGAACCATGCACCCAAATCCAAGGTTCCTCTGTTCCACTACACTTAAGGCTCTACCATTCCCCATGAAACTATTGTTTGATTTGACTTTCCAAAACGTAAGACTTCACACTTATCTATATTAAACTCCATTTCCCATTTCTCGGCCCACTTCCCCAACTGATCAAGGTCCTGCTGTAAATTCTTCTCACTGATCCACAATACTGCCTATTTTATAGTGTCATCAGCAAACTCACTAATCATGCCTTTAACATTCTCATCCAAATCAGAGATATAGATAACAAACAGTAATGGGCCTCGCACCGAATCCTGAGGCACTCCACTTGGCCTCCAGTCCAATAAGCATCCTTCCTCTATTACCTTCTGCTTCCTATCATCAAACCAATTGTGTATCCAATTCACCAGCTCCATCTACCCATACATGTCCACTTTAGTCCTTGAGGTGTCCTATTCTCTCTCTAGTTATTCTTTTACCTTTAATAAGCTTAAAGAATCTCTTTGGATTCATCTCAATCTTCTCAACAAGGCTGTCTCATGCCTCTTTTTCACTCTCCTGATTTCCTCCTCCAGTAAACTCCTGTATCCCCTATATATGTCCAGAAATTCCCTTGATCCCAGTTGCCTGTACCTGAGCCATGCCTCCTTTTTCTGGTCAAAGCCTCAATATCTCTTGTCATCCAGGGTTTGCTATACCTGCCAACCTTGCCCTTCACCCTCACAGGAACATATAGACCTTGAACTCTAGCTATCTCACTTTTAAAGGCCTCCCACTTGCCAGAGGCCCCTTTGCCCACAAACAAACTACTCCCATCAACCCCTGTAAGCTTCTGTATAATTCCGTCAAAATTTGCCTCACCCTAATTTAGAACTTGAAACTGTGGACCCGTTTTGTGCCTCTCCATCATTGTTTTAAAATTAATAGAACTATATTCACTGGTCCCAAAGTGCTCTGCCACTGTCACCTCAGTCATCTGTCCTGCTCTATATCCCAGGAGTAGAGTATACTGAGTATACTGCTTGAGGAAACTTTCTTGAATGCACTTAACAAATTCCATCCCATCTAAGCCCTTAACACCAAGCAGACCCAGACTATGTTAGGAAAATCAAAATCCTCTATGATGACAAGCCTATTGCTCCTGCAAGTCTCCCCAATCCCCCTTTCAATTTGGCCCTCTAATTCAGTGTGACTTTAACATCTTGCCATAGTTGTGGGTATGTTTGGGGGTGGATGTAAAGGGAGCTGCAGATAAAGGAGTGACGGGGAGAGGGGTAGTGTAGTGAGGTCGGGATAAGTGAACACAGGGTACGACCTGGTTGGTCATTGGGAGGAATGAATCCAGTTGGTAGCTGGAAGGGTCAGGGCAATGGGGCTGGAAAGAGAGTCAGGAGATGACAAGGGGGGTTATTTGAAATTGGAAAACTCAATGTTGAGTCCTCGGGACTTTAGGCTGCCCAGGTGGAAGGTGAGGTGTTGTTCTCCAATTTGTGGTCTGATTTGCTGTGGCAAAGGAGAAGGCAGAGAATGGTCATGTCGGGAAGGCAGTGGTAAGGGGAATTAGAATGGGCAGTGACAGTGACAGCGACAGCCCCTGTGAGCCCGGCTGAGAGTCGCAGCAAAACCTGCCCTGAATTCACGTTTGGTCTCACCGATATAGAGAAGACCACAATGGGAGTGCCTGATACAGTACTAGGTTGGAGAAGAGCAGGCACCTCTGACGCACCTGGAAGGACCGTCTGGTGCTCTGGATAGAGGTGAGGGGGCTGGTGTGCCAGCAGGTTTTGCATCTTTTACGGTTGCAGGGGAAGGTACCTGGGGTTTCACGGGTGGGGGTGGGGGGTGGTTGGTGAGGAGAGTGGTGCGAACCAAGGAATGGTCCTTGCAGAAGGCAGAAAGGGGTGAGGAGGAAGATGTTCTTGGTCGTAGAGGTCTAATTGGACCTGGTGGAAGTGATTGAGTACGCTACAATGGATGCAGATTGCCCACTCCTCCTGTTCCTCCTCCCTCCCACCTTATCTGCAGCTCTCCAGCCTGAAGAAGGGTTACACGCGAGACGTTGATTTCTCCATCTCCTGATGCCTATGTTCATGCATCCTCCTGCCTATCTACTCTGAAATTTCCCAAACAGTTGATTAAAAATCTACATTGCACGAGCAATGAAATATGGCCAAATTTGTAGCTTTTTTTTTCTTTCTGCTCAAAAACAAACCTGGACAAAGAGATAAGTCAACAGCAAATCCACAAATCAGGGCAGTATCACTGCATCGCAAGAGCTGTCCAGAAACAGCTGATCTTCACTTGGAAGGGAAGGGGACGGTACCGCACACGCGCAAAGCTCCAGGACTACAATCCCCAGAATGCTGAGCGGACGCGAGCGCATGCGCAACAATGCCCAAAACGCCAGGACTACAAGCCCCAGAATACCAAGCGGACGCACGCAGCGACGCGCTGACGTTGCTCGCCGCCATTACTGGGAGCGCGGAACCGAGCGGAGCCTGGGGCCTGAGGCTGAGACAGACCGAGCTTACCACCGCCCGAGAGCCAGGTCAGTGAGAACCGTCCGGGAGGCCGGCCTTTGTGGAGCGGCTGCAGGAGCAGCAGCAGCAGCAGCAGGGGAGGCGGACGGTAACCACCCCCCGGGTGCGGGGAGGCGGAGCGAGGCCTCAGTGTAACCGGGGAGAGGGGGAGTCGCGGCTGGCTGTGCCTCACGCTCTGGTCCTGGTCCCGGTCCCGGTCCCGGTCCCGGTCCAGGTCCACACGTGGGGCCACCGGAGCGGACCGTGACGGAGGGGAAGCTAAAGGGCGAGGGGAGCGTTGGAGGGGCAAAGTGATGAGGAAGGGGGTGGCACAGAGAGCGGGGGGGAGTGGGAGGAGGGAGAGGGTTTGGGGGGAGGCTGTGGAGGAGGGGGATGAGGCTGGGGGGGATGCCTCGGGGGGGTGTGGGGGAGGGGAAGTGGGGGATGCTGGAGGGGGGTGAGGCTGCGGGGGAAGGGGGGAGAATGCGTGGGGGGGGGTGAGGCTGCGGGAGGAGGGGGGGGAATGCCTGGAGGGGGGGGTGAGGCTGCGGGGGAAGGGGGGGGATGCCTGGACGGGGGGGTGAGGCTGCGGGGGAAGGGGGGGGGGATGCCTGGACGGGGGGGTGAGGCTGCGGGGGAAGGGGGGGGATGCCTGGACGGGGGGGTGAGGCTGCGGGGGAAGGGGGTGGATGCCTGGACGGGGGGGTGAGGCTGCGGGGGAAGGGGGTGGATGCCTGGACGGGGGGGTGAGGCTGCGGGGGAAGGGGGGGGATGCCTGGAGGGGGGAGGGAGGATGCCTGGAGGGGGGGGTGAGGCTGCGGGGGGAGGGAGGATGCCTGGAGGGGGGAGGGAGGCTGCAGGGGGAGGGGGGATGCCTGGAGGGGGGAGGGGGGGAGGGAGGCTGCGGGGGGATCCCTGGAGGGGTGTGAGGCTGCGGGGGGTAGGGGGGATGCCTGGAGAGGGGGGCGGGGGAGTGGGGATGCCTGGACGGGCACCGGGGAGGGGGGGGGCGGGGGAGTGGGGATGCCTGGAGGGGCACCGGGGGGAGGCGGCAGGGGGAGTGGGGAAAGCCTGGAGGAGGGGGGAGGCGGCGCTGGGAGTGGGGAAAGCCTGGAGGAGGGGGTAGGCGGCGCTGGGAGTGGGGGATGCCTGGAGGAGGGGGGAGGCGGCGCTGGGAGTGGGGGATGCCTGGAGGAGGGGGGAGGCGGCGCTGGGAGTGGGGGATGCCTGGAGGAGGGGGGAGGCGGCGCTGGGAGTGGGGGATGCCTGGAGGAGGGGGGAGGCGGCGCTGGGAGTGGGGGATGCCTGGAGGAGGGGTGGGAGGCGGCGCTGGGAGTGGGGGATGCCTGGAGGAGGGGTGGGAGGTGGCGCTGGGAGTGGGGGATGCCTGGAGGAGGGGTGGGAGGGGGACTACTTGGGGGAGGTGGAGGGGGAACTGCCTGGGAGGGGTGGGGTATGCCTTGGGGGGAGGCTGCGTGGGGATTGGTGGATGTCTGGGGGCGAGGTGTTGTGCAGGGAGATGGGATGCCTGGGGTTGGGGGGGAAGGCTGTAGGGGGAGGTGGGGTGTCTGGGGAGGCGGTCGAAGGGGGTGATTTCTGGGAGATGGGGGGGGGGGGTTCAGGACGAGGCGGGGGTGGGCGCTCCTAGCAGGTGAAGGTCCTGAGGTGGGAGTGGGCGGGGAGGGGGGGGGGGGGAGAGAGAGAGGGAGGGAGAGGAGAGAGCACGGTGGTCAAGAGGGGTCCTGGAGCGGGCGGGTGTCAAGAGGTGTCCGGAGGGACAGGGCAGGGGCGGGTGGGCGTCTGGAGACTACCACCCTGTCTCTAGACTCACCCCTGCAAACCTGCGTCTCAGAGGTGGCGGGTGGGAGGTGGCCTAAAGAAGGCTCAGTTGTCCTCAGTGCAATTTGTCAATGTCTAACCTCATCTAAACTTTGCCATCTTGTCTACTGATAGATGTAAAGTTTACTTAATCCCCACTTTTTTTTTGGAATATTTTTAATGAGGTACCTTTAGCTGATGGGTTACATCCTAAAAGTTTTAGAAGAAGTAGCTACAGTGTGTGGATGCTAGCTTTTTTTGTTGTGATACTGTTGCCAAATTTGTGGATGACACAAAATACGTACAAAGGCAAGTCTACAAAAGGATGCAGACCTATTAAATGAGTGGGCAAAAGAGTTGGCAGATGTAATAAAATGTGGGAAAATGTGAAGTTGTGCACTTTGGTCAAATGCATAGAGAAGCTGAATGTTATTTGAGTGTGGAAAGCTGCTATGCAGTGGAATTTGGGATCCTTAAAGGGTCCATGAATCACAAAATGCTAACATCCAAGTTGAGTGGGTACCAGGAAAGGGCACGTTAGATTTTGTTTCAAAGAAATATAAAAATTGGAAGGAATTTGTGAGGATATGTTGGAAGTATTTGGCCCTGTACTTGAGTTTAGCAGTATGAGAGGAGACCTCATTGAAACCTACAACGTTCTGTCAGGGGTTCTATTGGACTCTATCTTGTCAGTTATGCGAGTGCCATGGACAAAGGCACAAAGCAGGAGGCAGGGGTTGTCAATTTGAGGCAGATGAGGCCTTTTTTTTCTCAGAGGATAATAACCCTATAGGATTCTTCACTGTAGAATCTATTGAGGCTGGGGTATTGACTATATTCAAGGCTGAGGTAGACAATTCTAATCAATATGGATGCTGTGAATAAGTAGGAGCATAAGAACTGTTATTTGCATAAGTAGTCGTAGAGATGTACAGCATGGAAAGTGACCCTTCAGTCCCACCCGTCCATGCTGACCAGATATCACAACACAATCTAGTCCCACCTGCCAGCACCCGGCCCATATCCCTCCAAACCCTTCCTATTCATATACCCATTCAGATGCCTTTTAAATGTTGTAATTGTACTAGCCTCCACCACTTCCTCTGGCAGCTCATTCCATACACGTATCATCCTCTCCATGAAAAAGTTGCCCCTTAGGTCTCTTTTATATCTTTCCCCTCTCACCCTTGCCTTTCCAAATACATGTACATCCTGTCCCTCAGGATTCCCTCCAACAACTTATTCTCCACCGAGGTCAGGCTCACCGGTTTGTAGTTCCCTGGCTTGTCCTCACCGTCCTTCTTAAACAGTGATTTGGATGTGAGCATAAGTGGTACAATTAGTTAGTCTGCAGATGATACCAAAATTGGAGGTGTAGTGGACACCGTAGAGGGTTACCTCAGATTACAACAGGATCTGGGCCAATGGGCTGAGAAGTGGCAGATGGAGTTTAATTCAGATAAATGCAAGGTGCTGCATTTTGGGAAGGCAAATCTTAGCAGGACTTATATACTTAATGGTAGGGTCCTAGGGATTGTTGCTGAACAAAGAGACCTTGGAGTGCAGGTTCATAGCTCCTTGAAATTGGAGTCACAGGTAGATAGGATAGTGAAGAAGGCATTTGGTATGCTTTCCTTTATTGGTCAGACTATTGAGTACAGGAGTTGGGAGGTCATGCTGTTACTGTACAGGACGTTGGTTAGGCTACTGTTGGAATATTGCGTGCAATTCTGGTCTCCTTCCTATCGGAAAGATGTTGTGAAAGTTGAAAGGGTTCAGAAAAGATTTACAAGGATGTTGCCAGGGTTGGAGGATCTGAGCTACAGGGAGAAGCTAAACAGGCTGGGGCTGTTTTCCCTGGAGCGTCGGAGTCTGAGGGGTGACCTTATAGAGGTTTACAAAATTGTGAGGGACATGGATAAGACAAATAGGTGAAGTCTTTTCCCTGGAGTCTGGGAGTGCAGAACCAGAGGGCATAGGTTTAGGGTGAGAGGGGAAAGATATAAAAGAGACCTAAGGGGCAACTTTTTCACACAGAGGGTGGTACGTGTATGGAATGAGTTGCCAGAGGATGTGGTGGAGGCTGGTACAATTGCAGCATTTAAGAGGTATTTGGATGGGTATATGAATAGGAAGGGTTTGGAGGGTTATGGGCCGAGTGCTGGCATGTGGGACTAGATTGGGTTGGGCTATCTGGTCGGCATGGACCGAAGGGTCTTTTTCCATGCTGTGCATCACTGACTGTATAACCCCTGCTTCACCATGTAGTCTGATCATGGGTGATTTCATCTTGGCCTGAACTCCACTTTCCTTCACATTCCCCATAATTCTAACCCATTACTAATTAAAGCTGTGTCATAGAGATGTCTATCTCCTTGAATTTATTCCGTATCCAGATACCCACTGCATTCTGGGACAGTAAATTCCACGGATTCATGACTCTTCTAGAGAAGTTTAAAATCTGCCACTCGTTAGCCTAAGACTTTGCATTCTAGTTTGCCCCACAAGGGCAAACTATTAGATCTCTTCACATCCTTTTTAAACTCTAAACTGTTCAATTTCTCCTCAAGACCAGCCTTGTAACTGATCTAGAGAAAAACTCCAACATCCTTCCTCAAGTACAGGTACCATAGCTATATGTAAATGTGGTCTCTCAAATGCCATATACAGTTATAAACAAAATTTACTTACTTTTGTACTCCATTACAAAAGTAATAAAATGCTAAAATTCCATTTGCCTTCCTTATTACCTACTGTAACCGCAGACAAACTTCCTTCAATTCTGCATAAAGACTTCCAGACCCCTCAGCACTGAAACATTCTCAAGTTTATCTCCATTTAGAAAATAAGTTTTGTTTTTAAATGTTCTGACCAAAATAGAGCATCATGCTTATCCACATTGAACTCCATCTGCCAAATTTTGGCCCATTCCCTAAATTTGTCACTATGTAAACTTAGTTGTTCTTTGCAGAGTTGAGGATGATCTGATCAACCATGAATGTTGGAGCAGACTTGATGCTCTATTTTTGCTCCTGCATCGTATGGATGTGCTGCCACAGTTGTGTGTGTGGGATGGGATTGATTGGGATTGGAATGGGGAAGAGATGTGCCTGGTGTCAGTGTGATGGTGAGGATAGAGAGAAGCCTGCATGTCTGGTAAAGGGGAAGGGAGGAGGTGACAGTCTGGGTTGTAACTTGTGGAAATTCTTAGTGCAAGAGGAATATGTGACTAACTGAACATGGTGTGTTTTGAGTTGGAAGATCAGCAAAAGTCAAATGTGCAGTTTGGCCAACTGGTGCAGGAGATACTGTGGTTAAAGTAACTTGCTGTATGCGATGTTTTGTTGTGAAGTTGAACCCAATTAAACTAACTTTATGGTTGTGGCAATTGTAAAGGTGCTCACCTTTTTACTAATATGTCATCTGTTGATTTTTTTTTTAAATGAAATTTGACTGAGAAAACTTAAGTGACATGATACACCCAGCTGTTAAGTTGTCTGGCAGTCAAGATGAGGCATCAGCCATCTGTGACCCCTTGAGGGTATGTGATAGTGACTGAAATGAGCTTCTGAAATTGTTTAGCACTGAGCCCTAAAATCTGGTAAGCTGTCTTGTCACTTCACAGAAGGAAAACTCAAAAGTCAACTGTTTTCCTGTGCCTTTTTGTCAGTAGACAAGAGATGAAAAGTGGAGAGCCTTACCACGTGGTGTTGGAAGTGACCCAGTAGGCGGATCTGTGCCAAGTGACAAAAAGCACTTTAGCTCCAGTATGCTTAATTTCAGTCGGCACTATAACTTCAAGCTAGCTTAGTGAAATGTAGCAAGTGTATAAAATGAAAGGGAGTTGGTGATTTGAAGCTGCAGTTTACAAGCAGCACTGTAATGGCTGTCTATGCCCCTTCAGAATGTAGCCTTTTGTTTTGATCAGGCCCTTGGAGAGTAGACAGTTGCTTGTTGAACTATCTAATGAATGAAGAATTTCCCGCGAGCCTTGCTTTTGTTAAATCCCGGTGGGCACTGGCAACGATTATGTATATACTGTGCCCTGTGGTGTGTTAACTTTGGCTTGACAGAAATTACAAATAATGCTGAGGAGATTAGCTTGTGGCAACGCTGTAGTGCTGGCAATAAGATTCACACACTAAGCTATCTAGACACCTCTTTAGTCCTTGATATTGTGACCACTCATCCTCTAGATTGCATAGGAGCATGAATAGTTTAGCCTTATAGACCAGAACATTTTGGGGG
The DNA here is from genome assembly GCF_020745735.1 of Hemiscyllium ocellatum. Lineage (NCBI taxonomy): Eukaryota > Metazoa > Chordata > Chondrichthyes > Orectolobiformes > Hemiscylliidae > Hemiscyllium > Hemiscyllium ocellatum. Next base: position 67,352,805 of record NC_083414.1, read on the forward strand.
TCTGTTCTCAATGTTTTACATTATCTGATCTTGGAGAGTGGAAGGAACATTATCCAGTTTTCCAGCTCCTGATTTCTGCGAGAAGTGCCCATTTGTGCACGTGAGAGAACTTTGGATTGCAATAGTGATGTTCCCACAGTTGAATACACAGTATTAACACGATCACTTGGGACCCATGGAACTGAATTCCTCTCAGGGCCTTCAAGGGAAGCATGGAAGATTCAAATAAGATGGATCAGATTTGATGTGGTTACTGAGTGTGCATTAAATGGCTGCTCAGTGTTGTACCTTATTCATTAGATTAATTTACTCTGCCGTGAGATGAGATTAGCCTTTAAATTAAACAAGTAAAAGATAGTTTGACTTGCTTGCATACAGACAGAGGGGCCTGGCTGCAGAAACAAACTTAGAGTTGAATATGTAGCTGACAAAAAAAAGACATTTGTTACAGGGTTATAAACAGTATTGTGATATTTCATAGACACGTGGGGTGACCAAAGTGACTGGAGCGATCTTTTCTGAACGTGTACATGGTTGTGTTCCTGTAACGTGCATCTAGCAGCTACAGAAATCTGCGTGTGGTTTTTATTTGGCTAATTCGGGGCTTCCTGTGCTTTGAATGTGCTCGTGACCAGAAGTGATGTTGCACAATAGCTGCACACTTCGAGATAGTATCTGGAACTGTATACAAATGCACCTGTTCATGTACTCTCTTTCATGCAGTGTGCATGCCTTGTGCCTTGTTGATTCTGCAATGATGTGAGACATGCTAAGGAGGTAAGGGATGTTACAACAGGAATGGCACTTGAAGTGAGGACATTAAAAATATACAATTTTAAAGAGAAAAACATTAAAAGGAGAGATTTAAAAGAAAGATCTGTATAGCATAAACCATGATCAATTGCAGGTAGCTATTAATGAAATAACCTTATCACCAAAAATAGAGACCCCCCATGCAGCAAAATGCTCCGATCCTGCAAACATATGACCTCTCCAGTAAAGCAATTTGTGCATTAATGTGTAAAGTGCATGCAAAATATCCTAGAATACAATCTGACTAAACAAATGATACCTGAGATTCAACAGTTAGGTTTGTACATTTGTTTTTACTCTAACCAACATTCAGACCAACTTGAGTCTCGGGTATTAATTGTTTAGACAGACTGTATTCTAGGATATTTTGCATGTAAATTATTGAAGTAGCATCAGTCAAAAGTATTTTGACTGATGCTACTTCAGTAATTTACATGTATAAATGTTTTGTCTGAGAACTTTTGAATAGAATAGTTTTAACGAAAGTATCATACTCTCCTGGCTTCCTTCACTTTCTATCTTTGTTTTCAAACAAAAAATCTGGGTTTTAAAGTCTAACAATGACCATAACATCATTTTCACAAAAACCTGCCTGGTTCACTAGTGTCCTTCAGAAATGGAACTCTGCTGTCCTATTTGGACATGTGATTCCAGACTTGCACCAAAGTGATAGACTCTGAGCTGTCCTCAAATGACCGAGCAAGCCCCTCAATTGTAACAAGCTATTTAAAAATTATCAAGAGTGAGCTGGGATGGAACACCTTGCACTGATCTAGGCATTACAAGTTAAAAGGCGAACTCCACGCTGGCCATCCTGCACAAACCTACTAATATCTGGCATCTAGTATCAAAATTGGGAGGGGAGTTTCAATAGAGTTGTCTCAGATTAGTCAAGCAACAGGCTTGTACAGTTGTACTGTCAAATCATATTTTGCACACAAGGTTCCACACAGCAACAACAACACCACCATCCCTGCTTATGTCCTTTCCCACTGGCAGGGCAGGATACAGTTGGGAGGGTGTTACCCTGGGAATCCTCACCATTGACTAGACCCATAAGATCTCATGGCATCAAGTCACTCATGGGTGAGGAAGCACTGAGGGTGGCAAGGGCATAGAATGAATTCTGTTTGGGGGAACTTCAATGTCCATCACCAAGAGTGGCTCAGAACCACCACTACTGGTCAAGTCCTGATGAAATCTGCTAGACTGCTATTGCTGTAGGGGTGAGGGGACCAACAAGAGAGGAATGTATTTGACCAGCTCCTCAACAATTAGCCTGTCACGTGCATCTATCCATGAAAATATCAGTAAAAGTGGAGACAAAGTCCTATCTTCACATTTACGATACCCTTTGTCATGGAGAGTGGCATTTCAATTTAGTTAAATGGGACAGACTGCAAACAGATGTAGCAATTCAAGCTTGGTCATCCATGAGGCAATGTGATCCATCAGCAGCAGAGTAGCAAACGACTTGCAACCTCAAGGTCTATCATATTTTCCACTTGACCATTACCATCAAACCAGGTAGCAACACTGATTCAGTGGAGAGTTCAGGAGGGAATGAGTACAATGGGGAGTGCAGGAGCAGCACCATGTATACCTAAAAATGAAGTGTCAACTTGGTAAAGCCAGAACATGGTTACTTAAATACTGAAAAGCCTAAGCAAGAAATGATAAACAGAGCAAAATGATTCTTCAACCAATAGTCAGATCTAAGCTGTGCAGTCCTGCCACATCCAATTGTTGGTAGAAAATTATGCAACTAACTGGAGAAGACTTCACAAATATCTCAATCCTCAATGATGGGGAATCCTAGCACCTTGGTCCAAAAGATAAGGCACCAAGAATGGTGAATGGATGATTTATCTTAGAGCCTCCTGTGGAGGTCCCTAGCATCATAGATGTAGTCTTTCAGCCAGTTTTACTCATGCTATGTGATACCTACCATCTACCCAATAATGCGAAAAATTGCCCACATACAATAAGACAATTCCAACCAGCCAATTACCATCGCATCAGTTATCAGTGGTGGAAGAGGTCATCAAAAGTTCTGTCAAACAACACTTGCTTCGCAATGAGCTGATCACTAACACTCAGTTATACTCTGTCAGGGCAACTCTGCATCTCAATACAGTCTTGGTTCAAACATGAATAAATGCGCTAAACTCTCTAGAGGTGAGGTAAAAGTCTTTTATGGTACAGTGGTAGTACCCCTATCTCGGAACAAGGAGGTCTAGTATGTGTAATGACATCCTGAAACAGATTGAGAAAACATCAGAGGTGTGAGTGACTGCCCTTGATGTCAATGCAGCATTTAACTGAATGTGACATCATTTAGTCCGAGCAAAACTATTATCAATGGAAATCATGTAAAACTTTCCACTGGTTGAAATCATGTCGAGCACAAAGATGATTGTCATTGTCAGAGGTTAGTGGTTGTACCCCAGGGCATCTCTGTAGAAGTTCCTCTGGATAGTATTCTAGGCTCAAGCATTTTGAGCTTCCCTCCATTACAGGGTTAGAAGCCAGGATGTGCAATTATCCGCGAACAATGTTCAGCACCTTTCAAAACTCATCATACTGAAACATTTCCGATCCAAATACAGCAAGACCTGGACAGTATCCAGGTTAAGGGCAGCATGGTGGCTCGGTGGTTAACACTGCTGCCTCACAGCGCCATGTATCTGGGTTCGATTCCAACCTCTGGCAACTGTCTGTTTGGAGTTTGCACATTCTCCATGTGTCTGCGTGGGTTTCCTCCGGGTGTTTCAGTTTCCTCCCACAGTGCAAAGATGTGCAGGTTAGGTGAATTGGTCATGCTAAAATTGCCTGTAGAGTTGGATGCATTAGTTAGAATGGGTCTGGATGGGTTACTCTTCAGAGGATCGGTGTGGACTAGTTGGGCAGAAAGGCCTGTTTCCACACTATAGGTAATCTAATCTAAAGTGTCAAATAACTACAGGAATTGCAAAACCTGCACCCACACCACCTCCCTCACCTCCATCCAAGGCCCCAAAGGAGCCTTCCACATCCATTAAAGCTTCACCTGCACATCCACCAATCATTTATTGTATCCGTTGCTCCCGATGCAGTCTCCTCTACATTGGGGAGACTGGACGCCTCCTAGCAGAGCGCTTTAGGGAGCATCTCCGGGAAACCTGCACCAATCAAACCCACTGGCCTGTGGCCCAACATTTCAACTCCCCCTCCCACTCTGCCGAGGACATGGAGGTCCTCGGCCTACTCCACCGCCACTCACTCACCACCTGACACCTGGAGGAAGAACGCCTCATCTTCCCCCCCCCCCCCCCCCCCCCCCCCCCCCCCCCCCCCCCCCCTGCCCATCCACCCCTCGGAACACTTCAACCCCAGAGCATCAATGTGGATTTCACCAGTTTCCTCATTTACCCTTCCCCCCACCTCACCCCAACTCCAACCTTCCAGCTAAGCACAGTCCCCATGACCTGTCCTACCTGCCTATCTTCCTTTCCACCTATCCACTCAACCCTCCTCTCTAACCTATCATCTTCATCCCCACCCCCATTCACCTATTGTACTCTATGCTACTTTCTCCCCACTCCCACCCCCCTCTCATTTATCCCTCCACTCTGCAGGCACCCTGCCTCTATTCTTGATGAAGGGCTTTTGCCCAAATTGTCGATTTTCCTTCTCTGATGCTGCCTGACCTGCTGTGCTTTTCCAGCACCACTCTAATCCAGACCACATTCACTTCTTCCATCATTGAAACTCATCAACAGGATGAACTCAGTAATTCACCAAGGATCCTGAGACAGCACCTTCTGAACCCACGGCCGCTAGTATTTAGAAGGAGAAGGATAAGGACAGCATGTCCACGGGCATACTACGACCTGCAAATTCCCCTCAGCCGTTCACCAGCCTGACCTGGAATATATTGCCATTCCTGCAGTGTTGCCTTCCTAGTGGCATTGTGGTTCTATGTACACTAAATGGACTGCAGTGGTTCAAAAAGGCAGTTCACCAGCACCTTCAAGGGCATCTCATGATGGGGGCAATATTTGCTGGCTCAGCCAGCAGCTTCCACACTTCTAGGATAATTTGTTTTAAAATCTTGGGCGTGAGTTTCAATATATATATCAAACCTGAAGATAGACTGGCAACTTCACTTCAGGTTGTGACAAAAGCTTTGATTTGTTGTCAAGACCCTGACTCCCTTTGATCTGCAGTTGGATTCTCTAATACTAGTGAACTTTCAGTTTCTTGTTGGCTTTCATTTTCTTCCTGATTTTCAGTTTGGGATGTAGGAGATATTTGGACTACAGGAGGTTGCTCATGCTCTCCCCTTTCAGGTATCCTTTTTCATTAGGTATGTGAATTCAGCTAATCTCTTTACATTAACTCCAATCATACATTCTCAATTTTCACCAGCATTCAACTCTGAATTTAGCATCTCAAAACGTAACTCATTACTTTGTCTTGCTTTCCTCTTACCCTTCTGTTGGTATAATTCTTTAAGAAAATTAGATCTGGTCTTAGGAGTGTGTTTAATCTGTTGCATATCGTGGGTTATTCTATAAGACAGCAACATTATCTCTCCTGTGTCTAAAAGAAACCTCAAGTTTCAGCCTAACATGGCACCAAACAAATACTTCTGCTAAGACCTCTGCATGGTCATTTGTTGTGATGGTGGTAATTGAGCTTTGACTCAGTGGGGATCCTTGATTTATGAATGTCTGATTTACAAACGCTCGTATTTACGAATGTGGTTCCATATATCTTTTAAATTTTAAAGACTGTTGAATGAATGTTTTCTGTACATACGGATGACTGCTTTCTACTGTGCTCCAATTTGAGAACAAATTAACTTGTGAATGAATTCCAGAATGGAACCCATTCTCAACTTGGGCAATTCCTTTATTCCGACTCCATATTTCAAACCCTTTGGAGGATCATCCACAGTTTATCAATAACACCTCTGGGAACCTATACATTACAAGCCAACTTCACAAAACCTCAGTAGTTTTGGCACTTGATATTTGGCATAGGCTTGATGTTTGTTCATTTGCGATAGCTATTAACCAAAACAGATACCTTTTCTTCCCCTCCTTGTCAAAGAAATGACATGTTCATGTTGCCATGGTTTTCTAGTGTTTGTGGAAACCTTGATTGGATAATTTCTCATTCTAACTCTCCTTTTGCAACTTTTCATCAACTACCTAAAGAGATTTTCTTGCCACTGTCATACAGATTATTCCCTTTGGTGATCTTGAAGTTCATCTGACAATTTCAAAACAAAAGTTCCTTGTCTGTGGAAATTCTCAAGTGATGATGAACTCAGAAGCTCTGACCTTTTGGCAGGTTGTGCCCTGTAACTTAACTGGAGTAGAGGTTATTCTTTGCCTTGCATTAGAGTTGGGAGAATGATCCTGAGCAGTTGTTGGGTCTAAGTCAAAGGTGGAAGGAATGCGTAATTAATTTGACATACTGATTGATCTGTTATTGGTGAAGAGGCACATTGGACTCGAGTTTTCCAGTGTAGAGCAAAGGGCTCCCAAATTTCCCGGAACTCAGATCTCAGTAAATTGAGTGGTTGTAATTGGTGCTTAGATTTGTGTATGTGTCAGTATTCTGATTGAACTCTAGCACTGCATTGTGCTGACAGTTAGCGCTATCATTCTATTAAATCATGACTGATCCAGACCTTCATCTACTTTTCATACATGTTGCTCGTTCCCCTTAAGTAACAAAAAATATCGGAGCAACTAATCTTGCTCAAACTTAGAACAGTGTATGAAACCTTGTGGGAAGAATACTTTGTGTGAGTAAAAGGAAAAGTTTCCTGATATCAAATATAGCATTATTTGTAAGATTATTCCTCTTGTCCTATATTGCCCCACACAAGGAAGTAGCTTCTACCTGTCTACCCTTTCAAGTCCATCTATTATTTTAAACAATGTGACTGAATTTAGAAAGTGGAAGGTAAAAAACAATGTGTAGAAAACCAAAGTTCTCTTATCTAGCTCAGTTGATGTCTGATGCTGAATTCCTCACTCTAACTTAGGTTATTTAGCATATTGAAGTCAAGAAGTTTGCAATATTCTACTTCTCCTATGATGTTCTTAATTCATCCACTTAAACTCCTTTACCAGCTCTTCACTCTGTTGTTACATGACACGTCTCTCCCCAAATATAGCTCGAGTTTGGAACAATTAGTCTGCTGTTTAATTTCTACTTTCAATTCGCATGGGTACTGAATGAAAACTCCATAGCGATATGATTTCATTTTGAGTCCCTCTAGCAAGACCATTTATAAATTATGATTTTAACACTGGAAATAATTTCAACATTTCCTGTTGTGAAGTGCAATGAGAGTAACCTACTGTTGGAACATAGGGTAAGTGCTGAATCAATGCTGTTTATTTAATTGTATTTCTCCAGCGCTGTTGTGTATCCAACATGATGGCCATTGTTAGGAAACATGACCTCATCTTTATTCTGTGGAATTCTCTGTATTGTCTGTAATATCATCTGAGTGAGGTACTACTTCTGCAGCGTCATTTTCCAACAATCTAATGCCCACGTTTGCCCCTCTTTCACCTTTCAGACGTCTAAAAAGACTCTTGCAATCTTCTTTTATGTTATTAGCTAGCTTACTCTCATATTTCATCTTCTGTCCCTTTGTTGCTATTTTTAGTTATCTTCTGCTGGTACATGGTGTTTAAAGGATTCCCAATCCTCTGGCTTCCCACTAATCATCATCATATGATATGATTTTTCTTTTGCTTTTATGCTGTCCCCAATGTGTTGCTTTTGAATGTTGCTTCTGGATTGAATGTGTTCTGTTGTGATTTATAGAGGCCAATTATGTCCCCTCCGCAGCTGGCATAGCAGAATAGAGTTTGCTTGTCAACTGATATTTGTTCCTTGTGGGTACTCTTCCACCATCTGGTCACTACTTTTGTCATCGATTTTGTCCACATGCTTCCTGACTGCATGTCTGCTGATACTCTGGTCAGAAGTAAGAAGTTCCCATGCATTGACTCTAGTTTTAATTAACTAGTGATCTCTAGATGTGTGTGTCCTGTTGCTTTGGTGTCAATACTGAGCCCACTAAGAGTATGTCTTTGGGAATGCAGCCATCATTCATTTTGCTCACATGGGCTAGTCAACAGACTTGCTGCTAACTCAAGGGGAGAAACATGCGGAGGTTCCCTACACATTGCTGCACTTCCACATTTGGCACAGGAAGTTAATTACTTTTGAAGTATAGTTGCTATTGATATGTAGGAAGAAATGGTAGCCAGTTTGAGCACAGTGTAGTACCACAGAGAGCAATGAGAACAGTAACTGGTTAATCTGTTTGATATTGGTGATTGAATGAATGCCTTGTTGTTTGAATATTTCATAGTCTTTTGCCTTCCCTGTACATTTTGCATGGCGTATTGTCTGAGACACTTCAGCAGCACAGCACTGTCAGTCTGAATTATGTCCTTAAGGTGTAAATTGAAACTGGAACCCACAACTTTGAGTATAGAAGAGAGGGTCCTTTAAAATAAATTGTGATCATTTGGTAGCACCAAATGAAGTGTCAAGTCCTGCTGGTTGTCTTCAAATATGTCAGCCTTTATCTTGTTGAGTTACCCTTCATTTAAACAGCAGCCATGGCAGCTGAAAGCATCTTTGTTTTCTGTTTGATCCTGAGCTGGTCTTCAATCCCATATGCTGTTTGTCACCGAGACCTGCCTGCTGTCAACTCTAAGGATTTCAGGAGGTGAGCCTGTCTCAATTCACCTCCTGAAACCCACTCCATGATTCTAGTTCCTCTACAATTATTCCAGTGCAATCCTGGCTGACCAGCCATCTCACACCCCCTAACTTGGGCTTGTCCTGAACTCCATGTAATTCACACCAAGTCCCCTTCACTTATCACCCTTGTGCTTGTTGATCTTGATTTTAAACTCTTCGTTGGTGTGTGCCTCTATGGCCTGAGCACATCTGACCTGCCTACTCCTCAATCAGTGCAAACCTTCCTTCATGACCTTTTAACTGTTCTACTTCTGGCCTTTCATACATGCCCAATTTTCATCACTCTGCTATTCCCTTCTGGCTATGAAGGCCTAAACTCTGATTCTTTCCATGAGCCTCCCCATATGTCTAACTCTCTCGAGCTTTTGACCAGCTGTCCTAATAAGCTAACTTACGGGTGAGATTGACATTTTGTTTTATTTTGGTCGTGTGAGGCAGCTTGGCATTTTTAGTGTAGTTAGCTGCTGTATAAATTATTGCTTTAGTCGTAATTGATGCAGTTTTGATAGATCATAATGATGTGTACAAGCCTTGTGTTATCTAAATGGTAGAGCTACAAGTCTACATGTGTGCTAAACTGTGGTGCATTTTGTGCAATATAACAATGCAATGAAGTGCAGTTGTTTGAGTCTACAACCACATTGAGAGTAATTTAAAGCAATCTCTTTTACTCCTGTGCAATGTTAATTAACTGCTGCTTCATCTGTAAGCATGGAGAATTAAGTAGCTGATGACTGGATCGGTGGGTAGATTTTTCAGAAGTGATTTTAATATATGTAATACAAGTTTTAAGATGTAGGGCAGACTGAGAAAAAAGCTCAAATGCTGGCACATTATTATAAACTTTAGAATGAGATTACTGTCTTGGAATTGTGCCATTTTATTTGCACCTGACTGAACTGAAGTGCTCCACCTGGAATCTTTCTATTCGTCCTTGCAATTTCCCCTCTTACAGGATGGAGGATGCTTTTACGTGAACAGCATGGGGCCAAGGAGTAATGGCAAAGCTCTTCAATCCATAACCCACAAGCAGGAATGCTCTGAAACTTCTGAAACAGGCAAAGGAGAGTGTACTGCAATACATTTCAGAGCTATTTTATAACATTGATATCATACTTTCTTTTGCAATTTGCTGGGAGATGGACATGACCTAAGCATTGAATGTCACTGACTCCTGCTAAAGTATAGGGCAACAGATGATCCGATCTTAACACTGTGATTAGAGAGGAACCCTTGTTTTGATTTAGTCCACTAAATTCAATAAATCAATGTTGCTATTTTAAGCTGACTTTGACCAAATTGAACTTGCATTAGATTGGGGGAATTGGGAAAAGATGCGATTAGCTTGCTGCCTCTTGAACATACTCTGCCTGGGAAAAGTCACAGATGAAGACTAATGCACTCCAAGCCAACAATTTTCAACAGTGAATTGCATAATCCTTTTAACCATGAAAATCCCAAAGCTTTTGCAACTGTGTAGTGCTTTACTAGTAACGCACTGCTAGCACAATCAGGACATCAAACATTTTGTGTGATCTCCTGGCCTAGCATTGTTTAACAGCTATGCGGAGGATGGAATTAAAATTTCACTTCAGACATCATTCTTTGATTTGAGTGTAATGGAGATGTAGTAAGTGATGCTATGGAGGTCTAACAGTTTTTGTTTCCTCTGGTCTCTTACCAGGCTCAGCAATGGCTTCAGTTACTGCAAATGTTGATTCCAAAGCCGAGCTCACCTCATTACTGGAACAGTGGGAGAGGGAGAACAGCAACGGGCAGAACATTGTCCCTATCTTAACCAAGTAAGCAGTTTAAACTTGTTAATTTTCCTTGTGGGGTGGTAGAGGCTGAAAGTTGAGATGAAATCAAAATATAGAATGTTTGTATATCTTGGGATTTTAAAGCATTGTGATTGTAAAGTTGCTTGTTGCAGATAGGGAAGATGTGATTCACTGCGATAGTTGGCTCTGTGTGTGCTGGGGATCATCACTGGATTCATACAAAACGGAAGAGGCCCTACACCCCATTGAGTTTGCACTACCAAAAATAGACTTAATTGACACTAGTCCCACATTCCGGCTCTGGGTCCATAGCCTTGAATGTTAAGTATGCCACTTCATTTGCACATTCAAGTACTTTGTAAAGGTTGTATGGTTATCTGCCTCAACTATCTTCCCAAGCAGTGCATTCCAGAGTCCCCTGGGTGTAAAAACTATTCAAGTCCCCATCTAAACTTCCTGCTTTTCAGCTTAAAATTATGCCCCTTATTATTGACCTTTCAACTAAGGGGAACAGCAGCTTTCTACCTTCTCTATCCATGTCTCATAATCCTATACCTCAATACCAAGTCTCCCTTCAACCTTCACTGCTCCAAACAAAGCAACCTCAGGTTATCTAGCCTCTCTTTGAAGGTAAGATGCTCCATTCTCCATCCTGTTGTCTCTCCCCTTTACCCCCTTTATTGCAGTGTAGTGACCAGAACTGCAGACAGTATTAAAGTCCTGTACAGCTTCAGCATAATCTCCCTGCTCTTATAATCTGTGCCACAACTGACAAAGGCAAGTATGCCCCATACTTTCTTAATTACCCTATTAACCTGCTCTGCTGCCTTCAGGGATTCATGGAGAAGCAGTCCAGGAACTCGCCAATGTATTTGTAATCTGTCCCCCACCCCCAATGATTGTTATCTGTGTCACAAACAATAAAGGTCCCAAAACTGTTCCCTGTGGTACTCCACTGCACACCAGCTGCCAATAACACAAACAGTCTTTTACCCCTACCCTCTGTCTCCTGCCACTAAACCAATTTTGTATTTATCTTGCCTAGTTACCCTGGGTCCTATGTGCTTTTAAAGAAACTTTAACACTCGCCTACCTGAGAACTTGCTGAAAGCCTTACTGAAATCTGTACTTTCAAATGTGCACTTACTACACATTTGGTCACCTTGTAAAATTCAGCCAGATATGTTGGGATGGTGAAATGGGGGAAGGAAGGAGTTGAGACGTGCTCGTCATAGTTTTGGGGGATTGTCAGAGATTTTCCTTTCTGTTCATGGGGTGAGTACTTTGCTGGCAATGTCAGTGTTTTATTGCCAATAGTGGAGATTGGAAGCATCTTTATTCTGCATCTAATTTGTAAAAACTGCACATTCTAGTATTTGATGCAAACACTGCCCAAAGTGGAAAGATTTTCCATTTCCCAATAAAAGCTGTCAGCTTTCCATGCGGCAAAGTTCTCATTTTAAAAAGTCAGGTAATTTGGCTGACTACATTGAAGCAGGTCAAGTGTTGATGTTACTGAATTTGGAAGTACAAATGAACTGAGTGAATGTGCATCTTTGAAATAGTCTGTGTTTGAGCCATTTTATCAGTTAAAAATCGGAAGTAAAATATAATGCACTTGTCTCCTTTTCTTAGACTACATTTGTATTCTATTGGCATTAGCAAAATTCTTTTTCTTAGAATGTTTTATGAAAACAATAAAAAAAATTGATTGAGAGGCACTAATATAATTTAATTCCATTTTATTCAATTAAATGAGGACAGTAGGATAGCTAAATGGGGACAAGTTAAATAACCTGAAGGTGGTACTGAGTTACTGTGCTGAAAAGGCTCTCTTTTTTTTGTTTCAGGATTTCAGACCTAATTGAGAAAGAAACTGAAGAGTACCATAAGGCTGACCCTGATCCCTTTGATGATAGGCATCCTGGTAAGCTGAACATCTAGCATTTAAATAGGTGTAGTGGCATTAACTGACCTACTAGTCAGATTTCACTAGCATTATCTGTGAAGAGAGTGCCTTTGAACTGTGTGGTAATGGTCAAGACCAATAAATAAGTTTTGTATGCTAATGGTCTGTCATGTGATTATTTAGTGACCAGACTCTGCTGAACATTGCATATGGCAAGGTAGTATTTGCCTCCAGGACAACTGAATGCTGTACTGTACAACCTTGATTATCCGAACAAGATCTCAAGGTCCTGATGCTTGGGTAAACTGTGTTATTCAAACATTCGATTTTCCGAACAAAATATTCCCCGACCGCGTCGTTCGGATAATTGAAGTTGTCCTATATTTGGTGCTTGGTGACATCGTTGCTTGGAATAGAAATAAAAGTTCAGTGGGTTCTGCTGCAGTGCCACCTGCTAAAAGTAGTTAAAACAGGAGTTCCATGATTGTTTAACTGGACTCTGAAGAACATAACACTGATTTCTATGGGACCTGTGCTGTGAAAAGTTAAAAATCACACAATCCCAGGTTATAGTCCAGCAGGTTTATCTGGTAGCTTCCAGCGTGCTGCTCCTTCATCAGATGCTGCCAGCTAAACATGTTGGACTATAACCTGGTGTTGTTATTTTTAACTTTGTACACCCCAGTTCAACACCAGCACCTCCAAATCATGTGCTGTGAAATGCTGTGTACCCAGTTGTATAAATGTGCTGCTCATCCATTGTTTCTCAGTGGCACTTGACCATTCATCACATCGGTAGCCCTGCTTTTAAGGAAGGAAAAAGAAAACCGTTAGCCGTATATAGGTAATCAGTAAAATGCTGCTTGTAACTAGGGATTGCAGTCATGGCACCTTCTGATAGTTGAACAGTCATCAGAAATTCATGGAAAGGAAATAGTGACTGATAAATTTTAGGTTCTTGAGGATGTAACTTGCAAGATAGATGAGGGGTGGCACTAGTTGGTGTAGTGTATTTGAGTTTTCAAAGAAAGAGTTGATAACGTCAAAGATGTTCCTTTCACAACTGGGGCTCATGCTAATATATTGGCATGGATTGAGGGTTGGTTCGTTGTTGAGAAATTAAATAGGATTAAACAGTTATTTTCAGGTGGACATATTAAAACTAATGGGGTGACGCAAGGATTGATTCTTGGGCCTCTGTTACTTCAAATCTGTATCGATGAGGAAACTGTAACGTATTCAGATTTGCAAAGAAAGCATAAGCTAGTTAGGAAAGTAAGCTGTAAGGAGAACACGGAGCTTTTTCGGGATATGAACAGGTTGATTGAGTGAGCAAGAATGTTGACAAGTCAAATATTAATGTGGAGCCATGAAAAACGTTAAAGCAGGTAATGAGTATTTGGAAGGAACTGCATGTCATTGTATATAAGTTGTAGAAAATTAAACGCAAGGGTGAAGAAAACAATTCAGGAAACATGGTTACTTAGTCTTTATAATAGAGATTAGAATTTAAGGTATGTCTCAGTGCAGTTGTATTGGGCCTTAGTCTGGAGTATTATGTACCTTTTGTGTCTCCTGACATAGGGGAGGGAATATATGAAAACCCTGTTTATCTCTGCTAAAGTTCATTTTAATGCCATCAATAAAACAGTGACCATATACTTGTTTTAACATGGAGAGTTTTAGGTTAATGTTGTTTGCACAGAGTTCCTGTTGTATTGCTTGCCTGCTCTTAAAAACATTTCTTCAACCTTCCACTGCAGCATTCATTCACTCTGATCTTTGTCCAGATCCTGATCCTGACCCTGTCCTCAGTTGCTCTTCTCTCCCCAGCCTGGCTCCCATCTCTGCTCCCTGATTTTACCTTTAAAATCTTCAGTGCCTGTTTCTGTCTTGGTTCCATTTTGAATTTATGCTGAGGTACTGGGCTCCACCTAATGACAGAAGCTGGTTAGTGCAAATAGTGCACCAACCAGTGTCTGCCATTAGAAGGAGCCTGGTGTTAAAACTTCTGCAAATGAGTGGAATTTTTGTCATGTCTTGCATTAGTAATACTTTGGAGCTCTGGTGCAGTGCTAGGACCTCTTCTTCTGAGCTAGAAGACTGGGTTCAAGTCTTACATACGACAGAGGTGTGTACTAACATCTCTGAACAGATTGAAATATTTTTCTTCCCAGTACTTTTTTTTTCACCATGTCAACTAGGCTACGTTCCCTAGACTTTAAAAAGATACAAGGTGATCTTGTTGAAACATACAATATTAGAGTTTTTGCTGAGGGATGTGCTGAGACAATGTTGGATTGCTTCAAACTAAGGATCATAGTTTCAGAATCAGGATCAAGATGAGGATAAATTCCTTCACTACATTCTTAATCTTTAAAATTTGCTGTCCCAGGATCAACGGATGTTCAGTCACCAGGTATATTTAAAACTGATGTGTGAACATTGGATACTAAGAATCGATAAATGTAGGGATAGAGTTGAAAGATGAGTTGAGGTCCGTTAGTAAATGGTGTAGTCTTGAAAGAGTGCAGTGGCTTTAAGGCAGACAAGGTTACATCTATAAAACTGGAACTGCAAAAGATGAACTGAATGATAGTGAGACATGGAAAGAAACATAAAATTTAGATCCTGGTATTATGCCAACTTTCTGAGGAGTGGTGGTTAGTAGTGCAATTGGAAATTTAGTGCGGAATAATTTTAAGTGGTGAGGTGATTTGTCTGAAACCTTTTGTGGAAGACTGTCACTTAAGCTGCTGGTTCCAGACCCACCAACCTCTGGAAGTCACTTGGCCAGCAGAATTTCTCCAAAGTCCAATTTTTATTTTTGCTGTTGTATAACTGAGATACAGTCATACCTAACACATCTCTGCATCATCTCATAACCTGCAGGTGCTCAGTTAGAGAATGGTACTTTAAAACAGTACTCATCTTGTCCTGCCCTTCCCACATTTTCAAAGTCGTCATACCATGAAGAGAGACATTGCAGGGATCCAGAAATCCAGTACTTGTCTACACCTTTGCAACTTTGCATTTTAATGATGTAAGAGGAAGGTGCATGTCATTGAACTAATATCTCTCACCATTTTCTGGGCTTTTCTGCAACAGTATCACTTCTGCCTGAGATTTTTCTGAAATGTTGGCATGACTTTTATATAAAACTCTGACCTGAACCAGCAGATATTGAAATTGCAACTTGATGCTGAAACCTAATATTAAATAAAGTTGTTAAACTTTTGATTATATACTTAATGTATTTCTTGCAGGTCGAGCAGATCCAGAATGTCGATTGGGACATCTGTTAAAAATACTCTTCAAAAATGATGATTTCATGAATGCAGTAAGTATGATCACTTCTGTAGTGCAAATCCAGTGAACAACTAACTTCAAAGGCACAATTACAGATGAGGAAGAGCCATTTCACTGAAGCCCATCCCATTTAGAACTGGACAATGATCCACTTCACCTATTGGGGGAATGATCAGAATGGAAGCAATCAATGATCATGAAAGGAAATTGGATACGCACTAAAGAGAAACAACGTAGTTTTGGGGATAGCATGGGCACTTGGAGCTGATCAGGTTGCTCTCCAAAGAAATAAAATGGACCCAGTAGGTCGAATGTCTACCTTCTGTTCCTTATGACTCTGACCGGGAGCACAGGAGGAGACCATTTTGCGTATTGTCTATTGGTAGCTGTTTTGTGATACTTTCTGATCATTTTTTTCAGAGATGTTACTACACATCTCTGGAGCAGATAGGACCTGTACCTGGGCCTCCTGATACAAACAGCTGTTTTTTTAAAACCATAACCATGCCACCTGTAGTTTTTTTTCTTTATTAGCCACTACCAGTAAATCACCCTATGTCTACAAATTGAATCATTTCCATGTAAAGCCCATTAAAGACAATGCAAACCATCGAAGGCGAGGGAGAGGTAGGGGGAGGGGAGCTTAATCAGATCTTTTTGTTAGAAATTATGTAAGTAATTAATTTAATCAGGAGACTGCTGTTCCTATTGAACCTGTTTCCATCATCATTGGATCTGATCTCTCTCATCAAGCTTATCCCTCTCGATGGAACTGTTCCATCCTCTTTCTAAAACCAGTCAAGGTGAACAGTTGAAAGTAACTGCATTTTATTGCACAGGTAGCAAGAATTATTTTTAAATTCACATTAAGATTTTTAATAATTCACAGGGAAGAAATTATGGAGTCCCTAGTATTTGTATCATGTACAGTCATAGGTGAGTTGCTGGAGGATGAGAGTGGCTAATAATGTGCGTTTATTTAAGAAAGGTTGTAAGGAGAAGCCTAGGAACTATAGACCAGTGAGTTTGCCATCAGTGGTGGCTAAGTTCTTGGAGGGGATTCTGAGAGATGGGATTTACATGCATTTGGAAAGGCAAGATCTGATTAGCAATAGTCAGCAATATTTTGTTTGTGCGAAATCACGTCTCTCAAATTTGACTTTTTAGAGGATAAAACCAAAAAAATTGTTGAAGGCGAGCAGTAGATGTTGTCGACATGGATTTTCAGGTTTTTGACAGGGTTCCGCATGGTAGATTAATTTAGTAAAGTTAGATCATGTGGGATTTAGGGTGAGCTTGCCACTTGGATTCAAAATTGGCTTGACTAGAGACAGATGGTGGTGGTGGAGGGTTGTTTTTCAGATTGGAGAACTATGACCAGCAGTTTGGTTATAAATGATTTGGATGAGAATTTAGGAGGCATGGTTAGTAAGTTTGCAAAATTGGTAGTCTTGTCAACAGTGAAGAAGGTTTTCTAAGATTACAAAGGGACTGTGATCAATTGGGTCAATGGGTTTGAGGAATGGCAGATGAAGTTCAATTTGGATAAATACGAAATATTGCATTTTGGTAAAACAAGGGCAAGACTTGTATAATTAATGGTAGAGTCCTGGGTAGTGTTGTTAAACAGACCTAGGGTTCGGATACATTGTTATTTGAAAGTTGCACAGCAGGTAGACTGGGCAGTTAAGAAGGGTTTAGCACGTATGCCTTCGTTGCTCAGACGAATTGGGATATCTTGTTGAGGTTGTATAGGACATTGAGGCCACTTTTGGAGTACTGTGTACAATTCTGGTCACCCTGCTTATAGGAATGATATTATGAAATTGGAGATGGTTCAGAAAAGATATACCAGGAAGTTTTGATTTGAAGATGTACTGACAGCACTTTTGTTTTTATTTTTAAAATACATTAGCATGTGTGCAAATGTGCTGGGGTTTGAGAGTGGTTAAAGGGAAATTTAAGGCTAAGATATAATTGCTGGGAATGTATTTTTGGTTTCAACTCCACATCACTGCCACTCCTATTAAATAATCCAGGTGAAATGAGGTACTGTTTGGGAGATTGTTTTCTTTAGAGGGATGAGCAAATCCGGCACCTGTCCTTCTGATAAGGCTGTTGTTTCCTGTTGTGGGGTGGCTCATCAATTTAAATGATCAGTGAGTGAGGAGAGATTAGAAAGCAATTATACACACTTTTGTTTTGAGGGGATATATTATTTCTACTTCTCTAACCTGTAATGTGCTAAATAAGACTATTTAAGAAACTGCTGGGAATCCCTCAGGCCAAGCTTCAACTTTGCTTTTGTTTCGTTTGTATTAAATATTCATGTTTGAGCTTCATGAAGTTGATGTACTTTAGAGCCTTGATATGTTAACTAGGCCTTCATCTGCCTTTATTGGCTTTTCATGTGTGGCCTGATTGCCACAATTTAAAATTCAAAGAGGACGAGAGAGAATCTGATTACCAGATTTTGATATTTTTAACCATTCCTTGTGTTGGAGAGAGGGATTTCGTATGTAGAGGTTCTGCTGCTGTTTAAAATAAAGGCCAATGGTTCTAAATCTATGCAGCTTTGAATTTACCACTTTTCAACACGTCAGCTTCTGTTAATCTGGGCAAGATGAAACAATTGGAATTGAATCAGATCTGAGCAAGGGTCACTCCACCTAAAATATTAACTCTGATTTCTCTCCACGGATACTGCCAGACCTGCTGAACTTATCCAGCAATTTGTTTTTGTCTGATTTATAGCATCCGCGGTTCTTTCGGTTTTTATTAGATGAGTCTACCTCATTGAGTTCACTTACACAATTGACTCTCTTATTGCTTTTATCTAATGGGCTCAGCAGTGGTGCAACTATTTTATAGAGCTAAAGTACCCTGTGACGTCTTTACAAATAGATAAGCATATACTTGTTTTACTTGGTAACATAATCTCGCTATTCCTTAATCCATCTCTCATACCTCTGGACAGTTGGTGAATACGTATGTGATGACCAGTAGAGATCCTCCAGTCAACACATCAGCTTGCCGTCTTCTGTTGGATATCATGCCAGGATTGGAAACTGCTGTTGTCTTTCAGGAGAAGGTAGGACAAAGGATGTTGATCAGAGTTAGGGTGTTTATTGATTTGTATCCTAGTTTGTAAACTAATCATAAAACCAACCTTATTGTATTTAAGTGATGAAAGGCACTGCACTTAGTTTTACCATAAACTGGATTAATTAAAGTACACTCCCTCCTGATTTGAAGTATTTATGGGCATCTTAATATCTAAACAGATTTTAAGTTTTTAAAATTAAACTGTAAAATTCAAACAGTTTTGATTTATAAACAGTTCAACTAGGTTTAGCTGTGATGAATTTTTTTTTTGTCCCCCTGTTAAAACTTTCTACCATTCATGATAAATCCTAACTCTTCTTGCTGTCTCAGTTCACACAACAAATGATCTTGTACGAGACATTAAGCTCCATACACCACACAAGATATAGGAGCAGAATGTGCCCTACGAACCAGCGCCATCATTCAATGTGATCACAGTTGATCATTTGCCTTAACTCCACCTTCAGATTCTACCCCTAAGTCTCTGCGTTTGATAGAATTAAGCCAAGTATGATTTTTGTTTTCATTTTAGTTAATTTTAGTGTCAATTATGTCAGTTCATAAGCTGTTATTTACTGAGATTGCAAAGATTGTTAGAACATTCTCTTTTTTCCATTAGGAAGGAATTGTTGAAAACCTATTCAAATGGGCAAAGGAAAGTGACCAACCATTGAGAACCTATGCCACTGGTCTCCTTGCTGGGGCCATGGAAAACCAGGATATTGCAGCCAACTATCGGGAGGAAAACTCTCAGATGGTAAGGAATGTGAAGCTGCCACTTTAAGTTTCAGGAAGCCTAGCATTTGTATTTCATAATTCCATCAAATACAGTAGCCTGTGGATTTGCCATACAAAGTCCTCTTTTTGCTAAATGATTCACTTAAAGTTCTGGTTGAAGTCCTGCAAATCACAACTACAATTGAAGCACTGCGAGATGAAAAATTGGTGCCACAGGAGCTACGTGTTTATGGGAGGAATGATGTTAAAACTATAAAATTCTACAGAACGTAATCCTAAAAAAAAATTATAGTCCCTAAATTGAATATTTTACATTAGTGAACTACTTTAAAACTTATGGAAGAAATTGCACTTATGTTGTTTCCCAAACAGCCTGCTGCCTAATCCTCCTGATCGCTACAGAAACAACATTCTCCACAGCCCACTCTGGGGTGTGACCTCTTCCCCACTCCCCAGACGTGGAGGCGTGGTGGGGGGGGGGGGAAGACATTGTAACTCGGATGTCAAGCAGCCGCTCAGATGCCAATCCACCCTCGGAAAAAACAGCGTTAAAACAAATTTCACAGCACAGCAGAATATGAGAGAACCCATTAGCATACTGATGTTCAAGTAAAGCAAGGTTACACGGGCAACTTTAAAAGAGGATGAGGTTTTTGACTGGTTATCTTGAGATCTGCAAAGTGAATAAAATTAGGAAGGAGGACAGGAGAGGGATTTGGTTCCATTGTTTGTCTGCAAACTTTCTTTCAAATATCAAATATTAATGGGAAGTTATGTGACCAAGTGGAAGTGCAGGACATTTATCCACAGTACAAAATGATTTCTCGCTGTCATTACTACTTTAGTGTATACTATCTTGTTTTCATAAGTCCAAGGTATTTCATTTCTTTTTGTTGTCATGGATCCCCTTGGGTCAAGCATCATATGTCAGCACACAATAAATATGCATCTACTCTCTGCTCCCTACTCTTCAGGAAAACCCAGGATATGAGTAGATGGTTTTAATCAGTGTAATGTTCCTTCCTTCGTATCCATGTTTTCCAACATTGACTTCAATTGGAGAGACCTTCCTTTTTAAAACAAATTTACCTTATAACACTGCAGTTGAAACTTCATGTCCTCCTTTTGCTGTATGAACATGTATAAAAATTATTTTGTGGATAAGTTGCTCTGCTATCTTTCAGATGACATGTTTGGAGTAACTGTCAGCTATTCATCTTCCATTTAGTTAAATCCATCTCAGTGCCATTTTCCCGCGCTATCCTTTATCTCTATGTAATTAATTTTTGGAAATATTACAATTTCAGTCTTGAATGTACTTGGCAACTGAGCTTGCACTGCTGTTGGGCAGAAATTTCCAAAGATTATTGTCTTCTGAGTGAAAAACCACCACCTCATCTCAGTCTTAGTATCAAGTGAGCATCATTATATAGTGCCAGTTTGGTGCTTTGTCCTCCTACACTTGCACGTTACTTTATTCAATTATCATCCAATCATTCTATCCATTTGAAGTCTCCAGTGGTCACCCTTTTGAAGTGGCTTCAAATGATTTACATTTCACATCAGACTTAAAAACTGCTGTAATTGTATGATTGTTTGTCACAATATTTCCAGATCTTTTATTTTCAGCCACTCTGTAACTTCACTGTAGCTTCATATCTCTACCCTTAATTCAGACTCAATCCTCATTCTAGTGTAGTTCAGGCCAGACTGGCCAGAGGGGGTTCTTAGTAAATGGTGGAATTGCTCTGTCAGCTAGCATCTGTGGAGAGAAAAACCAAGTTAATATTTTCAGGCTAGTGATATATTATCAGAACTGTAAAATGCTAAATGAAGAGCTTTTAAATAAGTTTTATAACAATAATGTCTGTCGGCAAGAGAGCAAAAAGAAGTAAATGCCAGGTGATGGGTAAAGTCAAAGATGGTGATGATCCGTCAAATCAAGAAATTGTAAACAGCGGAACAGCAGACGGGCAAGAGAAGCAGGGGAGATCCAGTTGAAAGTGTTATATTATACAGGGGTGTGATGAAAGAATAGTAGGTAAATCTTGGATGTAGCTACACCATGAGTATTATGAAAATAGGCAGTCTCAACCCAAGGCTCAGTGCTTACCACTTTTGCACTCAGTTACTCTGATGCAGAACACTTAAGATAAGAGAATGAGAGCACTGCAGGAGCCTGAGAATGAAGGTATTGGAAAACTTAAGTAAAACACTTTTTTTTTAGACTCCAGTGGTTGCTCTCTGGAGAAAATCAATTAGAGTCATAGATGTATAGCATGGAAACAGACCCTTCATTCCAACTCGTCCCTACTAACCAGATATGCCAATCCAATCTAGTCCCACCCGTCAGCACCCAGCTCATATCCCTCCAAACCCTTCCTATTCATATACCCATCCAGGTGCCTTTTTAAATGTTTCAGTTGTACCAGCCTCCTCCACTTCCTCTGGCAGCCCATTCCACACACACGCACACCCTCTGTGAGAAAACATTGTCCCTTAGGTCTCTTTTAAATCTTCCCCTCTCGCTCTAAACCTATGCCCTCTAATTCTGGACCCCCCCCCTCCCCCATCCCAGGGAAAAGACCTTGTCTCTTTATCCTATCCATGCCCCTCATAATTTGGTATAGTTCTATATGGTCAGCCATCGGCCTCTGTCGCTCCTGGAAATTCAACCTCCTTATAGCTCAAATCCTCCAACCCTGGCAACATTCTGAACCCTTTCAAGTTTCACAACATCTTTCCGATAGGAAGGACACCAGAATTGCATGCAATATTCTAAAAGTGGCCTAACCAATGTCCTGTACAGCTGCAACATGACCTCCCAACTCCTGTACTCAATACTCTGACGAATAAAGGAAAGCATACCAAACACCACCTTCACTATCCCATCTACCTGCAACTCCATTTTCAAGGAGCTATGAACCTGCATTCCAAGGTCTCTTTGTTCAGCAACACTCCCTAGGACCTTACCACTAAGTGTACAAGTCCTGCTAAGATTTGCTTTCCCAAAATGCAGCACCTACCGTTAATCTAAACTAAGCTCAATCTGCCACGCCTCAGCCCCTTGGCTTGGCTGATCAAGATCCTGTTGTAATTCATTTATTCAAACTCCCAATGAAAGTTCTTTACTTTGTTGCCTGACATTGACCCACTGTGTTAAAATTGGTTTTAAGATGAAGTCAATTACGGTGGTTTATACTATGGCTGCTTGTAAATGAGATCGGGAGCTTTCTGTCTTTTATGTACTGCATTAATGATCTTCTGATTTGCTTAAAGGTGCCAGTAATGCTACAACGCTTACGAGACTTGCAGGTTCAGGATTTAGAGAGCAGCCAGAAAATGAAATGGCAGAGCCCACGGAAGCCACACTTCACATCACTTCTTCCAATGGATGAGGAGGCGGTGGACATGGACTATGGTGACACATCGAAAATTGAGGATGGTGAGGACTGTGCTGACGATGTGTCCTTCCAGATAACTTCTTCACATAAAACCAGCAGCAGGATGAACTCCACTATCAAGAGCACAGAAAGCGAAGATGGTGTAAAGGGGAAGGATGGACGAAGGACTGAGAGGGAGGATGTGAGGAAAGCAACCAAACAAAGACTCAACTTTGCCAATTTGGACCCTGAACGAATATGCAACGAGCAATCAAACAGCTGGTCAGAAATGTCATCTTGGGTCATTGGCAATAATTATAACCTTTTCCCTTTGACCTCTGCCATCGAGCAAAGGTTAATTCTTCAGTACTTAACACCCTTAGGAGAGTATCAGGAGGTGAGCAATGAAGCTGAATTTCCCCCCCCACCCCCAGTTATTCTTGGTTGGGGTTTAAGTGTTTTAAGCATGATTGCCTTTTATTTTTAGTATCTGGTTAACCTGTAAGTTTGGTTCAGATTGAAGCAATTGATTGGATTGCTAGGTCCATTCAGTGGCTAGTTAAGAGTCAATTGTTTGCCTGGGATTGGAGACATGTCTAGAGCATTAATGATTCAAGCATTTTTAGCACTGTCTGACTCAAATATTGTGATTTGAACTTGTTCTCTGGATTATTAGCACAGGCCTCTTGATTGTTAGTCTTGTGCCAGAAGCAGGATTTGGGTTTCATTTATGACTGGATTAATGATATAGTGCACCCACTGACAGCGGTTATTTCAAAGTGAATGTTCAGATGTTTAGATTTAGAACAAACTTCCCTCCTCTCAAAAGCGTTCTCCCCTCCAATCCTAGAAGAGCATCTCCTGCTACCCAGTGAGAAATCTCATTTCACACTGCAATCATGTCATCCGGTTGGTCAGTTTGGAACAGTTTCCTTATGTTACAACATTGACTACATAATTCATTAACTGTAAAGTGCTTGAAGTGTCCTGAGCCTATGAAAGGCACTATATAAGCGCAGGTTCTTCCCTTTAGTTCTGTACTGTTAATCAATGCACATTAGACCTGGACTCACTGCTAAATTCATCCCTGCAGAATTCTTGAAACCAGCAGCCTTTAATCCCATTAGTCCATGCTAGATTTCAACAGAAAACACACCACCAATGCACTCTACTATGTAGTTCCTCTAAGAGGTTGAGGTCCTGATAGGAAATAGGGAAAAGGTAGACATTTGACTTTTCAAATCTGGTCTACCAATCAATTAGATCACCACTGACCTACTTCAATACCATTTTCCTGCACAATTCTCTCACCCCTACATATTCTCTTTGAAAAATCAATCCTTTTTTTATTGAATATGCTCAATAACTCCACAGTACTCTGAAGTAGAAAATTCCATACAGTTATTACCCTTTTTTGAGTAAAGAAATTCCTCCTCCTCCTCCTCCTCCTTGATCATAAATGACCGACCATTTGTTTCTGAAATTCTGCCTCCTGGTTTTAGACCCCTCAGCCAGGGGATACATCCATCTTGTCTGTTGCACCCTATAGGAATTTTGTATGCTTTGTTGAATTTGCCTTTCAAGTAGCCTGAAAGAATATAGGCCGAGTCTCCTCAGTTTTTCATTTCTGGGCAAGATTACCCCGTTTTCTTTTGACTGTGCGCACATTTCTTCTGGTCACCCCCTGATGCAGTCCTATGTCCCCCACACATCTTCAGTAAGCTGTATCTTTGATAGATGATCAAAATTTGATCTGAGATTGCAGTAATGTGATACAGAACTTGATCAGTTCTCCAAAGACACTCTTGACTTTTGTGTAAAAGGCCAATGTGATCCTCTGTATTCCTTCCATTGAGGTTATGTTTTTCCGTTGCCTGTGTTGAACTTCCAATTATGTCATTTTCCAAAGGCCTCCTTCGTTTTGCTTGTTTCTAACCCTATTACATCAAGAGAAAGGTAAGACTACAGAAAACCAAATATAGAAGGGAATAAGGGATGTGCACAGCTCAAAGAAATTTATGCTTGCTTTCTAGGCTGTATTGTATAAGCAGCTCAGATAAGGTAACCCAAGACATTGTTTCCAACTTGTCTTGGGTAATTCGAAGTAATGTAACAATAACTAATTTAAATGTAAAATTTAGGTCGGACATAAAGATATGGAATAACCAATCTGATGGGTTAGTGGAAATGGAAGCATTAATAACATTCAAATATAGTGGACGAACTGGAGTACCAGAGGAATCGGTTACGTTGGGCTGAATTGCCTTTTCTAAGGTTCTTTTGTCATGGTTTGTGGTTCAGAGTTTTCCCAATATTCTATAGAGTTGCTTATTCTAGGACAGTGTTTTATTTGGAAGCTAAAAATCTCACAACACCAGGTTTAATTGGAAGCACTAGTTTTTGGAGCGCTGCTCCTTCATCTCCAAATCGTTATTTGGAAGTGTGTGTGAAACCACGTAATGCAAAATTAAGAATTGTCAGACTCAACTGTAATCTTTGTTTTCCCTTCTTCACATATGCTGTCAGACCAGCTGAGTTTCTCCAGTACTTTTTTTTAATGAAAAAGTGTTCTATAAATAGTGCTTGTGTTATTTTAAGGAAACTGAACCTAATAATTGTAAAAATGAATTCTGTTCTTTGGTTAGAGAACATTGTGAAGAGGTGTTTTCAAATTTGAATCAAAAGCAATTAGCTGAAAGTAACTAATTTGTTTGACTTTTTTTATGTGTATTTGTGTTACAGATGCAATCTGTGATATAAAAATTGACACAATACCAGAGTATGTGCTTGACATTAGAAAAACTGCAGTATTCTTCTTTGTGTCAGTATTGAGAAGTGTGTAGCCAAGTGTTTAATTATCCATTGTGAACATAATTGTTATCTGGGAGTTCGAGGAAAATGAAGGTGGTGTTCCTGTAATGAGCAGTCAGCGAATGAAAAGCCCAAAGTTATATAGTCCATGAGCAGTTAGCTGATCTTAGCCATGACTGAGAATAGGGTTGCCAAAGTTAACCTCAATATCTTTGCTAGACATGGTCATTATCTAGTATTTTGTGCTGGGTGAAAGTGCATATAACTGCTCGGGATTATGGGGCCAAGAGTGAATGTTGATGGCTTCACCAATTTGAATAGACTGGACCATGAGGAAGCAATGAGCACTGGAATGAGGTTCCAGGTGAAATGCTGATGTTCTATCAGTAGATTTCACTGGAAAGTCATGGAGCTGAGTATCTTTTTTTTTATTCCTACCTTGTCCCCAAAATGTGAGGTGACAACCAGCAATCTAGATCTTCAGTTTTATGTTGAAATCTTGTTGAATTTGTGTCAGATGTGACCACACACTGCAATCCAGACAGAGAAACAGTCACAGTCTAGCCTTCTAATTATGTGTTGTTTCTGATTTATGCCAGTTGCTGGCTGTGTTCATGCAGCTCGGTGCTCGAGAACTGCTGATGTACTACATTGACCTGAAACAGACTAATGATGTCCAGTTGACTTTTGAAGCTCTTAAGGTATGACAACATTGCATTAAACTTGGGTTGCTGGGGCATTCATTTCATGCGATACTTCTGTGCTTGTTGGTGTTAAAAAGAAAAGGTCTTGTGTAGTTCTTTAAAGACTTGATATGTAATTGAATTGTATGATGTAAAACTGAGTCACTGAAGCTGGGAATCCAGGTTTATTGTTACTTCCAGTGATTGATATGTCTGATTGCAGAAGTTAGATGGTTATTTGAATGATTTAATAGAGAGATGCTAGCTGGGCCTACCTTTAATTAATATCTTCAGGAAGGTCGGGGAGCAAATCGAGGAATGGGCCATAGGATCCCTACAATGCGGAAGCAGGCTCTTCAGCTCATTACGTCCACACCAAACCTCAGACGAGTGTCCCACCCAGACCTACTCCTGACCCTATAACTGTAATTCCATGGCTAGCCTGCATCACACTGAACACTGGGCAATTTAGCATGGCCAATCCGCCTAGCCTGCACATCTTTTGGACTGTGGGAGGAAACCAGAGCACTCTTGAGGAAACCCACACAGATGTGGAGAGAATGTGCAGACTCCACGCAGACAATCGCCCAAGTCTGGAATCCAACCCAGGTCCCTGGCACTGCAAGGTAGTGGTGCTAACCACTATACCACCATGCTGCCCATGTATCTTGTATGTATTGATTTGCTTGGCTGACCACTGATTCAATTCGTTTATCACAGATGAGCTTGACCCTGTCCTACAAGCAAGAACAGGCCTCTTGACCCCTAGAATCTGCTTCACTGCTCAATGAAATCAAGAGGCCGAGTTGATTATAGCCTCCACTCCATATTCCCACCTACCCCATGATACCCTTCACCACTTTGCTTACCAAGGATCTCTCTAATAAAGCTATTCAAAGGCTGTTTTTTAAAGAAGGAAATTTCAAAGAATCTGAAATATCCATGTGCGCTTTCCACATGATCAAGTATGTTAGAGTGCCAAACTCTGGTCAGTTTTCAAACTCCTAGCTCGGACATTCCTGGTCTGATTTTCAAACTTAGAAGTGCTACTTGCCAACTGCCGATCAACCCTCAGAACAGATTAGTAATTCACTAGGAACTTCCATCATTCAGTGGCATCATGATTGAGTATCTGCCTTGGCTCATTTATTTCTGTCAACTTGCTTTTTGTGTGCACTAAAGATGCCATATGTTCCATCCTACACAGAGGTAACTGATCCCAGCATGGCTAGTTGAACTGTAAGGTCATTTAACCCAAGAGTTCCGGGCAAAATATGTGAGAAGAAAATCAAAGCGTTTTCAATTTTGATTTTCTTGTGACCTTTGCTGGAATATGCTGGAGCATACAACAAACTTTGCCACGATGTCTGTACCATTTATATGGTCTTTTGAATGAATTCCCTGCCTATAGAATGAATCTGTGCTTTTAAGGAGGGAAACATGGAGGTGATGGGAATGACGTGGTGGTATAGAGGGGCATTGTTTTTCTAACTTATTGCAATTTTTGCTCAGTGTACAATCTAGTTTGGGATGCAGCGAGATAGCAAATGTCTCATTGACCATCTGTGTAGCATGGGTTGTGATGGCGGCTTCATGGGAACATGCCATGCAGTGCCATAGCACTTGTGTATTAAGTGAGCCATTCAACCCCGTGGTTTGCAATCTTTGATCGTGGTTTATAAATGTTTGACAACTGTTTTCCTCCTCTACAGTACTTGGCCTCTCTCTTATTACACAAAAAATTTGCAGCTGAGTTTGTGGCTCATGAAGGAGTTCAGAAACTGCTGGAGATTCCCAGGCCCTCCATGGCTGCCACAGGAGTATCCCTGTGTTTGTATTATTTGGCTTACAACCAGGACGCAATGGAACGGGTGAGTCTAGCACTGTGTTCTGATTGCCTTCATTCATATTGAAATATGAGTGGCTTTTGCTAAACTTAATGAGATGCATCGGATATTAAAATACTGATAGTTTTTTTGGGGGCTGGATCCCGACTAACCCACAGGGGGCTAATTATTTCACCTGTATGTTTCTCTTCTCTTACCTGAGAATTCAGTCTTTAAGATAACCATCTCTAACAGAGAAGATATTATACATTAGTAGCCATAGTGTTCTTTGCCCATTGTTGACAGACATGCCTTCAACATTTGCATCCTAACATATGCAGATCCCACCCTAGATGTCTGCATTTCCACCTGTGTTTTCATGAGTTCCCTAAAATCTACCTCTCTCCAAGCTGTCCTAATGAGCCCTTAGATTTTTTTATATATTTTAACTGATAACGTTGCTATATATAAGTGCAAGTTGTGTAATTGTGGCTCAGTTAATACTGTTGCTTCTGATTCATAAGGTTTGGATACAAATCTCAGTCCAGGGACTTAATCACAAAATTTAGGCAGAGAATCCAGTATGTATGCACTGTACTGTCGAGGTCTCGTCTTTCGGATGAGTTGTTAAACTGATGCCCTGTCTATACTGTCATGGCATTATTCGAGGAAGTGCAGTCATTATCTCCCTGGTATCCTGGTCAATGTTTATCCTCCAGCCAACAACTGGAAACAAGTTAACTGGTTATTATGGTATTGCTGTGTGTGTGCTATCAACTGCTGTGTTTCCTGCGATGCAAGATTAAATATAATTCAAAATTGCTACATTGGTTGCAAAGTGCTTTGGGACATCCTGAGACTGCTATGTAAATGCCAGTCGCTCCTTTCTTTAATTTATTGCAAGCATTTATTTCCTATCTAATGTGTTGATTCTTGTTCTTTTCTCTCCAGCTGTGCCTGTTACCACAGTACGTACTGTCCGATGTTGTCAGCTACACCCTGTGGCTGCTGGAATGCTCTCATGAGTCAGGCCGTTGTCATGCCACCTTGTTTTTCTCCATCTCATTTGCTTTTCGCTCCATTTTGGAGCTTTTTGACTTACAAGATGGTCTCCGACGAGTGGTAAACCTGGTAAGTTGATGTTTTTGGCTAATTTTTATTCCTCCTGTAAGTTTATTCTGGGCTGGTAGAGCAACATTTCTTCTCATGTCTTTGGAGCTGAAAGAAATGTACTGAAGGTAATAGTGTGCAAATATCCACATAAATGGGTCAAGAAATAAAATATTGTCCTAGATTGCCAGGAGGGGAGCATCTCTCCTAAGGCAGCAGGAAATGCAGTATTGACATGCAAACCATCTTTTGAGAAAAGAACTGTAAAGGGATCTATAAAAATGGCTGCTTTGAGTAATCAATACTTCCTTAAACCTGTAACCAAATTCATTTTATTCTTTGTATCAGCAAGTTAACATTTGTATGGTGATCTGATTGAGACGCTTAAAATTTTAAACTGAGTTGTTGGGTAAGTGCAGGATGGTGGACAAAGCTGAGAACGTGTCTTAATGTCATGTCATCCAGGTGGAATTTGTGGACTGCTTTTTCACATACAGGAGCAATAGTCTGAAACACTTGCTCCCAGCAGGCTACAGATTCTGCAGAAGTTGATGCTTTTAAGTTGATTTATTTTAGTTGAGTATGAGTATTGAGGGATGTGGAGTTAAGGCATGTAAATGAGATTGAAATGTAGATCAGCCATTATCAAATTAAAAGGCCAAACCAAAGGGCTGCGTGGAATTCATTGTTACACAATTAAATTTGATCATGTGCAGATCGTCTTTGTGACCTGAATTTAACTTTGTTCTGTGTGACTCTTGTAGATCAGCACACTGGAAATCTTAAACCTTGAAGATCAGGGTGCACTGCTCAGTGACGACGAGATATTTGCCAGTCGCCAGACTGCCAAGCACACATGTATGGCTCTACGTAGGTACTTCGAGTCACATTTGGGAATTAAACTGGAGCAAGTGAAAAGATCGTTGCAACGAACAGAAGGCGGTGCAATTATTCACCCTCACCCGCCATGTAAGGTGTGTGCAGAGAAACGATGTTGTATATAGAGAGCTGTCAGTATTTTCAGGATGGGTGGAAAGTTTGGCACCAAACCATGTGACAGGCTTAGTGGTTTGCTCTGAAAGCTTCATGAATTAGTTGTTGCCTCCTTTGACATTCCCACAGAACCTATAGCAAATATTTGAAATCAATAGTTATGATTCATCAAAGTCATCCTACTTAGCATGTGTGATTCGTTTTGAAATGATGATCTTTTGTTTTTACTGTCACATGGAAAACAGCAAATCATTCATTTTGTGGCGCAATCTGATTTGTAAACACTCATTCTCTGATTGCTGACGACTGACGATTATTGGAAGTCCGTGGAATCAGGATGGGAATAGAATTAATGCAGATTTACCCATGCAGAAGTAGTAGCTTTGAGTCACGTGTGTGATATGTTATCCCTTTGTGGATCATTTGTCATTGAAGGGGAGTTTTCATGTATCTGGAGTAGCTTTCCAAAATGCAAGCTGTTTGTGTTGATCATAGTCATGGAGTCATACGGCACGGAAACAGACCCTTTAGTCTAACTCGTCCGTGCCAACCAGGTTTCACAAACCAAACTAGTCCCACCTTTGTCTGAGCATGTGGAATGAAGCTATCTGTTAAACCCAAGAAAATCAAATTATCAGTTTGAAACATGGCCTCTATTATACAGAATATCTTCACATTGAAGTGATGCAGAATACAAAAACAGGAAATATTCATGATAAAGTGTAGGTCTGTTAGTATTGTAGAAGCAGGAGGAATGAGATGAATTCCGCAGATTCTGGAAAGAATGGGTTATAATAGAAACTGTATAAAGATTGAATTGATAAATTCAAGTTACAGCTAACAGCAACAAGTAAAGATTGGCCTAGGAAGGAGGAAGTTTGTCAAAAGAGCATTGATTTGATTTAATGTAATGCAGCCTTTTGAATGGAAACTATCGAGTTGCAAAAAAGAGCACAGATCGGAAAGAAGTCTGGAATGCTCGGGTTTAATTTTAAAATAAAATTGGTCCATGCCAAAAAATTAACATGGGAAGAGTATACTATTAATGATAAAATTGCAAAATAGCTGTCGCAAAAAGACAAAAGATAGGCATTAATGATGAAGGCACTCAAATTTGTGGCAATAATTTGACTGAGATCTCCATTTTCATCACTTAAATGGGGAAACCTACTCTCCAGAAGGAAGCTGTGACTCTGTACTGCTTTTTTTTTTAAAAAAGGCCATATTTCTAACAATTTTTTTTTGTTCATAGGATGTAGACCCTACTGACAAGGCCAGTATTTGTTGCCTATTCCTAATTACCAAGAGAGCTGTTAAGAGTCAGCGACATTTCTGTGGCCCTAGGGTCAGACATATTCCAGACTAGTTAATGACAGCAGATTTATTTCCCGAAAGTGTATTAGTGAGCCAGGTGAATTTTTATAACAATATATCATGGTTGCTATCACAGAGATTAGATTTCACTTCCAGATTTTATTAATTGTGGAATTTGAACCAAAGTCCTCAAAGCATAAGATTAGGTTGCAGCTCGTTAAAATGAACACAACCTGTACCAAATGTGTTCTGCATCTAATATTTGCTGAAGGATATTTCTGAATTAGCCGCAAGTAGGAAGGTCACATGACAATAGAATTGTGTTTGAGGACATTTAACCACATATGGTTTCACTATGTTCTGCAAAGAGAGAAAGTACTCCATACTTTTTCCAGAACTTTCAAAGAGTGTGTTGTGCTCACAGAGACTAATTGTGGTCAGCTGTTTATGCTTTATCCGTGTTATTTTCAAAAGTCTTGCAGTGCTCAATCACTTAATTGATGAAAATTTATGTTGAGTGATCTGGGTGTTCAGGTCCATTGCACCCTGAAGGTGGCAACTCAGTTCGATAGAGTGGTCAAGAAGGCATACGGCATGCTTTCCTTCATCTGGCAGGGTATTGAGGACAAGAGTCAGCGGGTCATGTTGCAGTTAAATAGGACTTTAGTTCGGCCACATTTGGAATACTGAGTACAATTCTGGTTGTCACAGTGCCAAAAGGATGTGGATGCTTTGGAGAGGGTGTAGAGGAGGTGCAACCGGGGTGTTGCCTGGTATGAAGGGTGCTAGCTATGAAAAGAGGTTGAGTAGATTAGGATTATTTTCTTTAGAAAGACAGTGGTTGAGGGGAGACCTGATTTGAGAACTACAAAATCATGAGAGGAAAAGACAGTTTGAATAGCAAGAAGCTTTTTCCCCAGAGTCAGGGACTCAATTACTAGGGGTCACAAGTTCAAGGTAAGATAGGAAAAGTTTAAGGGAGCTATGTGTGGAAAGTTCTTTACTCAGAGGGCGGTGGGTGCCTGAAATTTGTTGCCAGCGGAGATGGTCGAGACTGACACAGGAGAGAGGGTACAGAAGAGACTTACCAGGGCTGGGCTGGACTGATTCAGCTTTGAAGAGAAACTAGATATGCTGGTGTTATTTTCCTTAGAACAGGGAACACTGTGTTTAGAGTACCTGATTAAGTGGTTAACACAGTCCAGGTAGGGAGAAGTTAGCAGCAGGCTGAATGAGTTACAGTTTTAAGACAAGGAGCTGGAGGTTGAGAGTGGATTTGAATGAACCACAGAGGGATGTGGGTATCTGGATCTCGCCGTCTCAAAAAAAAAATCAGAGGTGGGAACTCTTGAGACTTGTCAGAACTATTCAGCTGAACAGTTGAAACACATTAGCAAACAAGGCTATGGTCCAAGCGCTGGAAAATAACATGAAAATAGATGAATGTTTGATGACCAGTGTAGGTATCATGGGCTGAGGGGAAACTTTCTACACTCTAAAATCTCTGATTCTAAGATATTCCTCACATGCATCATATTTTGTTCAAATATCTGTGTTTAGAACACTTGGGTTAAAGGCCTTTTTATGCTCTGGGAGTCTCTCTCTTGATCAAATGGTGATCCATCAGAAAAACATCTGTTGGAAGTAGTCGACCAGTTTCTGCACATTTTTGCAGGGGGCAGCTCAGTGGTTAGCATCACTGCCTCACAGCGCCAGGGACCCAGGTTCAATTCCAGCCTCAGGCACCTGTCTGTATGGAGCTTGTACATTCTCCCCGTGTCTGCATGGATTTACTCCAGGTGCTCTAGTTTCTTCCCACTGTCCAGAGGTATGCATATTAGGTGAATTGGCCATGTTAAATTGCCCTTAGTGCCCAGGGATGAGTAGGTTAGGTGCATTAGTCAGTGGTAAATGTAGAGCAATAGTGGAGGGGAAATGGGTCTGGGTAGGTTACTTTTTGGAGGGTCGGTGTGGACTTGTTGGGCCGAAGGGCCTGTTTCCACGCTGTAGGGATTTTATGACTGTTATGACTTGAATGTGGCCCTCCTGCTGTGATAGTTTGGAGCCTCGGTGTTGAGGTGGCTGCTGTTGGAGCTACTAGAACTAATTACTTTGTCTTGAATCTTTCTCTCTCTTTTTTTTTTAAGGCCTGTTCCTATACCCATGAGCAGGTTATGGAGATGATGGAGTTTCTGATTGAATATGGCCCAGCAAGGCTATTCTGGGAGCCCGCTGAAGTCTTTCACAAGCTCTCTTGTGTACAGCTTTTGTTACAGCTCATATCCATCGCTTGTGATTGGAGGACTTACTATGGCAGGTAGATTTTGACTCATGATTCCAAATTTTCAGCTGAAGGATCACTGCAAAATGTGACTGTGAAGATGTTATTCTCAAGTTTACCACCTTTTACTACATTCCTGTCTATCAGCTGAACAGTGGAGGTGAAGCAAGTTAATTCATTTCATTGTTGGTTTTGAATAAGCCTAACTGTTTAAGTCATTCGTACTCCATTTTCTGCAAACTAAATCTTCACTTTGCCTATTCTCCATTTCCTTGATCCTTCTCTGCTTCTAGCTTTGTGCGGAGCCCTGAAAGAAAGTTCAAACTGGCTTCAAGGATGGAAACAATAGTCTTAGGCCTTCAGTATGGGCATTACTCAAGCCATGATTTTTCCCTCCATTATTGTATAGGAAAATATATGCATCCATATATTTAGATGTAAGCTCACATTTGCTTGAAATAACCATTTTAGTTTGGCTACCATTGTGTTCAGAATAACAGAGCTATTGTTTGTTGGGTTAGGAACTTTAGAAGCGTAACATTCTTGGTATTTTCATGTCTTGAACCTGCAGACAGCTTTTGCCCGCGATTTAGGTTTGGAGAAATAAGATAAGTAGTGATAGATTAAGTGACAACTTTGGTATTAAAGACGATTTAGGTTGCAGGAGATCAGGCCAGATTGAAATTGAGATGATGCGCAATGGTTTTGAATAATGATTAGCTTGTTTCAGCTGGTTTTGTTTAAGGAAACAGAGTGCGCCTTGCTTTCTTTCATTATCATCTGGTGATCTTATAGAAGAAACCAAAATTAGCATGGCATCTTGTACTTATGCGGCACATTTAAGGCAGAAAGATATTGTAGCTAAAAATGTGTTGCTGGAAAAGCGCAGCAGGTCAGGCAGCATCCAAGGAGCAGGAGAATCGACGTTTCGGGCATGAGCTTCCTGAAGAAGGACTCATGCCTGAAACA
Source organism: Hemiscyllium ocellatum (assembly GCF_020745735.1). Taxonomy (NCBI): domain Eukaryota; kingdom Metazoa; phylum Chordata; class Chondrichthyes; order Orectolobiformes; family Hemiscylliidae; genus Hemiscyllium; species Hemiscyllium ocellatum. The sequence goes on from NC_083414.1 coordinate 67,387,618, forward strand.
TTTATTCTCCTGCTCCTTGGATGCTGCCTGACCTGCTGCGCTTTTGCAGCAACACATTTTCAGCTCTGATCTCCAGCATCTACAGTCCTCACTTTCTCCTAGAAAGAAATTGTAAGATGCTTTACAGATATACAATCAAAAAGTGATTGCTAAGTTAACATGGAGATATTTGGAGGACTGATCAAAGGTTTAGATGTTCAGAGGGAAGTGCAAAAGTTGAAGAATAGACAAAATTGAGCCAAAGGACCATAATCAACTTGAACAGTTTGAATGAAATTTGACACAGTAAAACAAGAAACCTTGGAAAGAAAGGATATTTAAATGTGGCTCTGTGGATTAATTTAACTAGCAGTACTTGAAGTATAAGCATTGTGTAGGTTCAAGTGACAATTGAATGTGTTTCTGGCACGAGACGTGATTAAGACATGCTACCCAAATCTGTGATCTAATTGTAAAATGTGAATAAATAGTCAATCTGTGCAGTTTTATAGGAACTAATAGCCTTTATCTGTTAGGTAAATTCATGAGATATTGATTGGAGGGCCAACAAGTCCCTTGCCAATAGTTCTGATTTTGAACAGAAAATGAGAAGTGATTTTTACCCCTGAAGATGGTCATGTTTTTGATCACCTCTACCAATTCTGACCATCTTGAGAATGGCTCTGTCAGGAATGTGGTGAGTTGTTTCGGCAGTCTAGGGTGTCATAGAAACCAAAGGGAAATCCAAGCCTTTGCTCTAGTAGATTGGGCGCCATAGACTAAGAAGGTCCAAGGCTTCATTTGAATTAACTGACCTAGGCTAGGTAAGGTGCAAGTTAGTCTTACTTTTTTCCCCCCAAGGTTAACCGTAAGAAATCATTTCTTTTCAGGTGATAACACCGCAAAGGGCAAGGACACCTGGTAGTCAGCATTCCTTCTGATTATCATTGCAGCTGCAGGGTCTTCCAAGGTCCAAACAGCTACACAGCTTAGAGGGAACATTGGTGATGTCACTGGCCTAGTAATCCAAAAACCCAGGCTAATGATCTGTGGACCTAGGTTCAAATCCCACCATGACAGGTAGTAAAGTTAGAGTTCAGTTTAAAAACTTGGAACTAAAGGTTAGTCTAATGGCAGCCATGTAATCACTCCCAATTGTCTTAAGAACTGTTCTGAAGAAGGGTCATTGAATTTGAAATGTTAACTCTGCTTTCTCTCCACAGATGCTGGCAGACCTGCTACAGTAATTTCTAGTTTAGTCCTAAGAGCCCATCTGGTTCACACATATTTTAGCATTCTGCCATCCTTACTCAGCCTGGCCTGGCTGTGACTCCAGATCTACAGAAATATTGTTGACTGCACTTAGGGGTGGGCAATAAATGCTGACCTAGCCAGCAATACCCACATCCCATGAATGAATGAAAAAAGAATGTCTGTTAGTAGCAATTTACAGTGCAATAATAGAATAAGTATTATTCTTTCAATTGTTGAGTCATGCAATCTCCTAGAGGCTAGCTCCAAGCTAAGAATGTCAGAGAGACAAGTTTGCCTTTGAGATTACAAACCTAACCACCACTCCTCAGAAATAACATCTGTTATGATTAGCTGTCTCTTGGCTCTCACCAGAGGATGCCCGTAAATAACTGCCACAAATTTAACAGGTGGTCGTGAGGCTAGAGAATGAGTTTTTGGTGCAACCTAACTAGCAGACTAAAGAAAGTAACTGAGCAGATTCAATTCAATTCAATTCAATTCTCAGAGGCTTTTAAAAAATATACATTGGAGGTATCAGGACCTGACCACCTGTTAAAGTTGTGGCAGTTATTTACCAGCATCCTCTAGTGAGGACCAAGAGACAGCTAAGCATAACAGATGTTATTTCTGACAGAGGAGTGGTTTGGTTGTGGTTAAGTTTGTAATCTCAAAGGCAAACTTGTCTCTCTGACATTCTTAGTTTGGAGCTGGCCTCTAGGGGATTGCATGACTCAACAATTGGAAGTGAGGATCCTATTAAGCACTCTGTTTATAAACAATCAATCAGCACCTCCTGTCTGTCTGTAACAATACGAAGTATTGCACTCAAAAACACTTAGTATATGTATTCTAAGGAAGAAAATGGTGAAGTATTTAATCTCGTCATTAGTATTAGCATTTACTTCAAACTCCATGCTTGTACTTTAATACACTGACTAATCACTATGTTCAACTAGATTTGGTGACATTGAACAGTTCTTATCAGACAACAGAGCATGTCTACTTTCACAGGACATTGATTAGATGATTCTCAAAAATTTACCCTTAGTCATAGAGATGTACAGCACAGAAACAGACCCTTCGAGCCAATCCGTCCATGCCGACCAGATATCCCAACCCAATGTACTTCCACCTGCCAGCATCTGGCCCATATCCCTCCAAACCCTTCCTATTCATATACCCATCCAAATGCTTCTCAAATGTTACAATTGTACCAGCCTCCACCACTTCCACTGGCAGCTCATTCCATACATGTACCATTCTCTGTGTGAAAAAGTTGATCCTTAGGTCTCTTATGTCAACTTCCTTTTAATTTGGAGAAACATCCCAAAGGAAATTTCTATTCCAAGTAGGACTTGGGAGGAGAATTGGGAAGGATTTAGAGATCGAGGTTAAGAGGAGAGATGTCTGAAAATGAGGGGTGTTTTCTGAAGGCTGTGACACATGTTGGAGGCAGTAGACCTGTACACTGAAATTACACATTCCCTGGTATATTATTTTTCTCTTCCCTGTCTCTCTCACCTTTTGAATTCAATTTTGAGAAGCATATGATACAAATTGCAAATATCTCTGAAATCTTGATGCAGGCTTATGAATTAACTCATATCTGTAAAGAAAGGATCTCAACACCTCTGTCACATTTGGCCATTTCACTTGCCAAAATGATGGTTGAATCTTTAGTTGAAGCTTATTAAATGATTCTGGATCTTCCAAGGTCTTCTGGAAAATGGAAGTAGTTCTGGCTGTAGCAGCTGCTCTTTTTTTGAGGTATTTTCAGTGTTGAAGCTGATTTCCTCAAATTTATCAGAGCAGTGATTACAGTTCCTGTTTTATACTCTGTTGCACTGATTTGGAACTTTGGGGGGGAAAAAAATCAAAACAACAGCACTTTTAACAATAAGGAAGAGAGACCAAGCAGATACTATGTAGGAGGTGCAAACAACAGAGCAGTGAACCTGTGTAGCCTTCTGACTCTACTGTTTAGTTTTAAGTATCTCTGGACATTGGAGTTTGTTCTTAAAAGAAAACAAACAGCAAAATTCACAACTGACGTTGGAAAAACCTGTGTGGAGGAGCTCACAGCAGGGGAACAGCTAAGCAGCTAGTTTTAAAGTATAGCCCTACTTTTTTTTTTTGTAAACCTATAATAGTGGGTAGACTTTTTCATTTAATGTTTTATTGAGATCTGTCTCTTGATTAAAAGGCACCTGGATGGATGTATGAACAGGAAGAACTTAGAATAATATGGGCCAAATGCTGACAAATGGGACTAGATCATTGGTTGGACAAATTGGACCGAAGGGTCTGTTTCCATGCTGTACAGCTCTATGACTTTAAATATATGTAGATTGGATTGTGTTTAAAAGGGAATGTGACTGCAATTGTATTTAAGCTGGGAACTGTTCAGAAACAAAACAGTTTAATAAGCAACAAGCTTGCAATGTACTGTTTAGACAGTCATTCCTGAGTTAATGGATTTGAGCATGGAGTAGGACACTGATTTCAAATGTACAGCTAGTTCTACTAGAACACAATAGTTCCCTTCTCGTGCAACTGCGTTATAAGAAAATCGTGTAATAGAAGCACCATTCAAACTAATGAGATCAGAACTGCATTATAACTAATACACACTTTAAAAGATTGTGCTATAGAAACAGTGTCCCCAATTCGTCAATTGTGTTATAGTGAATCCGCATTAACAAAACATGCATTATAGCAGAATGACCTGTATATGCAAATATTGTGGTTGGTTCACTTCAAGCTGTCAATTAGTACCACATACTCCTGAGCCAGTACACTATGGATTCAATTCCCAGAACTTTGAGCACCTTTTGAGGTGATACATTAGTGCAGCATTGAAGGAGTGTTGAATATTGAAGTATCATCTTTCAGATGCAGTGTTGCAGTGAGGGTTCGTCTATCCAGGCTATACTTGCCAGATCTGAATGTAAAAGATTCTAAGGCACTATTTGAAGTACCATTAGGGGTTTCCTGGACAACTTATTCAACTGCATTAGGAAAAATTGAAATGCCAGGGCTTGCTTTCCCTAGAAAAAGGAAGACTGAGAAGTGATGTGATAGAGGTCTTCAGAGTTATTAACAAGATAAATGTAGTCACAAAGCTTCTGTTCATAGGGAAATCCAAAACTAAGGCCTATAAAAGTTAATTCAAAATCCCATAAGGAATTCGGGAGGTTTACTTTGGTTAGCATGTGGAACTGTCTACTGTGTGGAATGTTGAGGTAACTGGCATAGATCCATTTGAGAGAAACAAAATAGATACATGAAGAAATGGATAGAGGAGTATGTTGATAGGATGCTATGAAATAAAGTGGGAGGTACCTTGTGTGTTGTTGGTATAAACATTGGCGTAGTGCTGCTGTGTTATAAATGCTGTATTTTTTTAAAAAGGCATTTAATGTCTAGCCCTTAAAAGAATTCTGCAGATGATTTGTCTCCATTAATTTTATTGCTTGATTGCAATACCAAGATGAGATGTTTTTGTACAGGTTTAAAGAGTGTGCTATAATTATCCGGGATATAAAAAGTTGTTGTGAATGATGATATCTCTGAAATCTAAAGTGTGACATACGCTAATTTTCTATTCTCTCTTTCCTTCAGGAATGACACTGTGCGTTGTGCTCTTGACGTGCTGGCTGTTCTTACTGTAGTTTCCAAAACCCAGCTTTTGCTAGCAGAACCTGTAGATGTGATGGACGAAGGGTCCTCAACTGTGACTGCGGTGGGTGAGTGTATTTTTCATGGTCACTTTTTCAAAGCTTAACGTTCAGAATCAAAAATTTCCATCATAAGTAATATGAGACTAATCATGCAAGTGAGATCTAGGTGCAAAGTGAAACCAGACTGTCCAAACTCAATTGTGTCCTGTTTGAAGTGAGCTCTGTTTGTTCACTACATCATGGCAGTGGGTTTACAGAGCAAACTTATTCTATTCGCTCCTCTTCTATTCCTGCCAAAGTGCATAATCTCTCACTTACCATCTTAGATTCCATCTGCCAGCTTTTTGCCCATAACTGGTCAACATCCACTCTGTCTTCCTTACCACTTGCCTTCCCACCTATTTTTGGGTTATCTTCAAACTTAGCAATGGTACATTCACTATCCTTGTCTCAGTCATTATTATTTATTGCAAATAATTGTAGCCTAAGCACTGATCCCTGTGGAACACCACAAGTTACAGGTTGCCAGCCTGAAAATGTTCCACTTTATTCCAACTCTGTTCTTTACTTAGCCAGTCCTCTATATTAATATACTATCCAACATGATGAGCACTTGTTAAGTATCATATTTTGCTTATCAAACACCTTTTCAAATGTATTACCTCAGCCAATTACCTTTCGTCTATCCAGCTTTTTCCTCTTCGAAGAATTTTAATAAAGTTGTCAAATGTGATGACCCCTTCATGAAGCCAACCTGACTGCTTCCTTATTTTATGAATTTTTAAATGCTCCACTATTGCACCTTTTATAATTTTTCAGATGACCATCTTGGATGTTCAGCTCATAGGCCTATAGTTAACTGTGTAACTGTTTGTTGTCTCCTTTTTGAATAAGGGTGTAGCAATGGCATATTTTTTAATCCTCTGGGAATTTATGGATTTAAGGAATCTAAATTCTTGAAAAGGTACATTCAGCACATCTCGTTTTCTCTTAGCTACTTCCTTTAATATCCTTGACTGCACTCCAACAGAGTATGAGAGAAAGTTTGCTAGAAATATAAAAACAGTATTTACAAAAGAAAAAGGAAACTGAAGTGACCATTAGTCCAGCAGAGGGTGAAACCGGGGAATTAGTAATGGAAAACTAGGGAATGCGAGAAACCTTGATCAGATATTTTGTACCTTTATTTTTCACTGTAGAAGATTCCAAAATGTAAGTCCCAGGCCGAACTGAAAATTAAGACATGAAAGGAAAGAGGGATATTTCAATTATTGGGAAATTATTAGAACTAAAGGTGGACAGGTTTTCTGCACCTGATGGCTTTCATCCTGAGTCCTTAGAAGTTGCATTTTTCCAAAATTCCCTAATTTTTGGGAAGATCCCAGCAGACTGAAGAAACACCATCGTGACACCTCTTAAAGGAAGGTGACAGAAAGCAGGCTAGTTAACTGTTTGTGAGCCGTAAACTTACAGTTTAATAGATTTGTAACCTCTATCCTACAATAAAGGGCCTTGCTTTCTTTTGTAGGGATGAGCATAATCCTTGGAGTTGCCGAGGGGGATATCTTTGCAAATGATGCTGAGACACAGAAATCTGCTCTTCAAGTCATTATCAACTGTGTTTGTGGTCCTGATAAGCGTATCTCCAGCATTGGCAAGTTCAACTCTGGAACCCCTCGTCGGAAAAACCTGCAGAACCCCAAGAGCACAGAGAGTGTGCTGACTAAAATGTGGAATGTGGTGCAGGCCAACAATGGAATCAAGGTATTACTGTCCCTGTTGACTGTGAAGACACCCATCACAGATGCAGATCAAATCCGCACCTTGGCGTGCAAGGCTCTGGTGGGCCTGTCACGCAGCAGTGCTGTGAAGCAGATCATCAGCAAGCTGCCCCTTTTCACCAGTGGCCAGATCCAGCAACTGATGAGGGAGCCTGTGCTTCAGGACAAGCGACACGAGCATGTCAAGTTCTGCAAGTATGCCTCTGAACTGATTGAACGTGTCTCTGGGAAGCCGCTGTCCATTGGCTCCGATGTATCTCTGGCCCGGCTTCAGAAGGCAGATGTGGTGGCACAAACACGGATCACCTTCTCCGAGAAAGAGCTGCTCTTACTTATCCGCAACCATCTGGTGTCTCATGGCCTGCACGATACGGCGTCAATGCTCACCAAGGAGGGCGACCTTCCCAGGACACCAGCCATCCAAGCAGCACCGCCACATTCTCCAGCCTTCACAACAACCGCCCCTGGCACCTCCCCTGTCAGCCTACCCCGGACTCCCAGATTAGCCAATGGCATATCATCTCGAACCATCAACCTAACAGCGTTTCCGCCATCCTGCCAAGCAAAGGTGGCAGCTACACAAGGGGCCACCTCCACATCTGGGCTCTCCTGTCCCAATGGTTCGCCAATTATTGGCAAGATAAGTTTTTCCAAGGAAAAGCCATCTCCATGCAATGGCACCAACCTGAAGAAGCAGAGACTAATTCGACAGAAGTCAGACTATGGGGCTTACAACCAGACGCCGGCTATTAAAAAGCAACTGGACCGCCATCTCCCGTCACCACCTTCCTTGGACAGCATCATAACCGAATACCTCCGGGAACAGCATGCCCGTTGCAAGAACCCTGTTGTCACCTGCCCTCCTTTTTCCCTCTTTACTCCTCACCAGTGCCCAGAACCAAAGCAGAGACGGCAGGCACCTTTGAACTTCACTAGTCGTGTGACACATAGGTCTGCTTTCCCTAAATACGGAGGGGTGGATGGGGGCTGCTTTGACCGGCATCTCATCTTCAGCAGGTAATGTGTAGTTTATTGACCGAGGAGTGGCAGAATGTTGCCTTGCACAAAACAAGTATGCTTATAGTCCTCGCTGTTTATAGTGAGCATGTTTGATTCTTGCAGTTTGTCTGTTGTGCATAATATGTAGTAAAATCACAGTAGTTTGTAGCATTACAATGATTCCTGTAATCATGAGCAATATTAACATTGATACAAGCTGCCTTCGCCTAAAATCAGCAGTGTTTTTTTGCTGTTTTAACTCCAAATAATCATTGCACTTAATACGGTTCAAGAGGAATCTTTGTAAATGCATTGTGGTAGTGCTAAAGTTAGGAGTTATTTTCCCAATTAAAATTGTAGTTTCCCATCACTTCAGTTATCATTTATTCTTGATTTGGGATGGCCTCATAGGATACCTCCACATCCCCAACAGAAAGTTACCTGTACCCCATCCAATGTCATCCACTGTATCCGTTGCACCCAATGTGGTCTCCTCTACGTTGGGGAGACAGGACGCCAACTCACAGGGAGTTTGGGAGAACATCTCCAGGAAACCTGCACCAACCAACCCATTCACCGCCCTGTGACTGAACACTTCAACTCCCCCTCCCACTCCTCCAAGGACACGCAGGTCCTGAGCCATCTCCATCACCAAACCCTTACCACCCAACGCCTGAAGGAAGAACGCCTCATATTCCACCTTGGGACCCTGCAACCACACTGGATCAATGTGGATTTCGCCAGTTTCCTCATTTCCCCTCTCCCCACATTATCCCATTCCCAAGCCTCCAACTCAGTCCCACCCTCTTGACCCGTCCGTCGACTTTCCCATCTGTCCGCTCCACCCTCCTCTCCGAACTGTCACCTTCTCCCTCCCTTCATCTACCTATACCATTCCCAGCTACCTTTTGATTTAAGACAATTGTTGATTTTTTTTTTAAACTGCAGTGTAACACTACATTGTTACTCTGCACTTTTTGTTGTAAACTATGCATGAGTTCTTTGAAAGTTAGTAATTAGTAAAATGTTTATTGTCATACCTCTTAATGTAGTTTCCCGATATGCCATTTCCAGTTTACCCCTCATAGTCTCCTTTCAGATTTAAGACCCTAATTTCTCACCTAAGTTCACTTTCAGACTTAGTGCAAAATGCTGTCATGATCTGGTCACTCTTTTCTAAAACCTACTTCATAAGATTATTAAATAGTCATTTTCATTGCTCAAATATTGATGTAAACTGCTCCCTAACTGGTTCCTCAACGTACTACTCTGGAAAAACGTCAAGCATATGTTCCAAAAATAAGTCCTGCTCAGCCTTATTAATATTTCTGGTTTGTATGTAAATTTAAGTCACCCAGAATTATTATATTCTTATTAGATGAACCTCCAGCTTCCTTATTTCTATTGTGATTTACATTATTATTTATGTTTAGTGGTGTATAATTAACTCCCACTAAAGTCTTGTCTTTTGCTGTTTCCTACTCCATTCAAACTTTAGAATGCAGGTCATTTCTCGCTCTACAGTACTAATGCTGCCTTAATTTAAGGAGATTACCCTGCCACATTTTCCCAGAACTCTGACCTCTGTGAACGCCACAGAACCCTGGGTGTTTGTGCCTCAGTTTTTGTTTCCTGGTAGCCACCTCTCTACGGAGACCAGGCCAAGCCTAAACTTGTACTTGAATTAACAGTTTCAGTTTTATTACAAATCCTCTAGGCATTCAAATGCAGAACTTTAAATTTGGTGTCTCGCCACCAATCTACACGTGTTTTTATAAAATCTGGCCCTATCTGTTGACAGTCAAGTTTGGAAGCTCTGTTCGTTCCTGCTATACACTCATTATCACTGTTTATTACTATCCTAATCTATTGAGATGGCACTTCCCTTTAATTCCCTCAATTTTGTCCAGCATGATCTTTTTTCCCTTTTTTCCCCCCTCTTTCCCCCCAAAAAAGCACAGTTCGGGTGAAGTCCATCCCAAAATATAGCCCCCACATTGTTCAGTACTGATGCTAATGGCCCATAAATCAGTATCCACTTTTCACATGGCAGTCTTTCAACTATGCAGCTCCCCAATTTTCATTACCCTTGGCCCATGGCTCTTGTACTTTTTGAGGTTCTGCTTTCTAATTTAGCACTTAGCTGCTCATACTACCTAACAAAGGCCTCTTTCCTGGTGTTTGTTATTGGTACCTACATGGAGCACTGCAACTGGATCCACCCCCTTCTACTTTTCGTTCCTGTCCAGCTTTGAACAGATATCCTGAACCATTGCACCAGGCAGGCAAAATAACCCCTGAATTCACGCGGTTAGCTGCAGAGAAATGTGTCTATCCTGTAACTGAACTATTGCATACTGCAACCCTGTTCCTTTCATTTATCCCATTTCTATGCCTTCTGTATTGTGGTGCTATAGTCAGTCATCTCATCACACAGCAGCCTTTGCTGTCATCCACACAAGCTCAAGAACCTCCAACCTATTGGACTGTTAGTAAAGCTCCTCCACACTCACCTTCTCAAACCCCTTGACTGCCTAACTTTTATTGTGCTCTCCTGTCCCTGACCACTAGCTAAATGTGATGCACTAATAAAGGGGTATGAATGATCCAGAAGCCAAATAGCGTCCAGGTAACTTTCTCCTTCCCCGATGCACCCGATTGTCTGTAGTTTGTCCTCCAGCTGAGAAACTGAAGTTCCTCATTCTGCAGCTTCGACATCTCCTGTCATCTCTATTATATCAATTGTGTTTCTTTAGATATTTCAATTACTTTATAGTCCTCTTGCCTCTTCCAACTCCCGGTTTCACATTATGTGCACTCTAGCAGTATAGATGCTCTTGGGAAAAACAATGAGTATATCCTTTGAAAAGTCTACTAGTTACAGCTGTCAGAGCTTGTCTTTCCTGTTTAAGCCTGGGGAAAGTGTAACTTCTTTTAAAAGGTAACTTACCTCTGTTAAGTGGTAATTTTTAGTTGGATGTTAAATATAAATAAAAATTAGATTTTCGAGAGAGATTAGCCCTTTAACAGCCTCTCACTCACCCACCAGCTTCTCTCATAGTGCAGATATGTGTTTCTGCTCCTTTTCATTCACTTCTTCTGCACCAGTATCAAGCTCTATAGCTGAAGCTGATACAGTAAAATCCTGATGTGAAGGGATTATGCCCGAAACGCCAATTCTCCTGTTCCTCGGATACTGTCTGACCTGCTGTGCTTTTCTAGCACCACACTCTCAACACTGATCTCCAGCATTTGCAGTCCATACCAGATGATGACCACTATTCAAGGAACCGTATAATAGTTTAGATTTGGGGTCAGCAAATAAAAAAAATAAATTTAAACTAGGCATAACATTCTAACACTAGTCACTTCTCTTTGTTAGCTAACATAATGTGTGTAGAATTCTAAATTAGATCAATACAGCATGGTAGACATTCCTACCTTTATATCACTTTCTAATTTCAAAAGCATGGCTGACACAGACTATCAAATTTCCCACTTCGGCTCTGGGCTCAGAAGACAGGGTTTGCTAAATCTGCTCTGGTTTCCAGACTTCGTCACTTCCATTTGTCCGCTAACTAAGAGGTCAGAAACCTAAGTTAGATCCTCCCAGTCATGAAGATAACACTAAGTGGCCAAGCACAAAGAATTCAATAGCTCCGTTTGCCATGATTACGATGATTGCTAGTCAAGTAATCTGGCATTACATATCTTGAAGTGTTTTTAATTTGTATGATGGGAGTTGATTCTGGGACTTCTGGCCTAGAGGTATTGATATTTACTACTGTCGCACAATACCTCATGGAACAGTGTCTTCATGCTGACTGTTACCAGTTTGTTTTAAGATAATGCTGATGGAAATCCAAGATTAAGTGAATATGTAGGAATGGCTTTTAAAGCTGGCCTAATCCTGACCCCATTATATAAATTGAATAATTTTATTGTTATGTGTAAAATACAGTAAAAAGTGTGTACCGTCACCATCTGTAGGCACCATTCACATTAACTCAGCTTTTTAAAAAATTTTATTCTAACTTGGATTCCAACTTTTCTCTCTCATTCGAGACACCACCCATGCCCTTCACCTCCTCCAAGACTTCCGTTTCCCCGGCCCCCAACGCCTCATCCTCACCATGGATATCCAATCCCTCTACACGTCCATCCGCCATGACCAGGGCCTCCAAGCCCTCCGTTCTTTCCTCTCCAGACGTCCCCAACTGTACCCTTCCACCGACACGCTCATTCGTTTGGCCGAACTGGTCCTCCCCCTTAACAATTTCTCCTTCGAATCCTCCAGACCAAAGGGGTAGCCATGGGCACATGTATGGGCCCCAGATATGCCTGTCTCTTTGTTGGCTACATAGAACAGTTAATATTCCATAATTACACCTGCACCACTCCCCACCTCTTCCTCCGCTACATTGATGACTGCATTGACGCCACCTCGTGCTCCCACGAGGAGGTTGAGCAATTCATCAACTTCACCAACACATTCCACCCGACCTTAAATTTACCTCTGACCCCCTCCATCCCCTTTCTGGGCCTTTCCATCTCCATTAATGACGACCAACTTGACACTGACCATTTTTTACAAACCCACCGACTCCCACAGCTACCTGGATTACACTTCTTCCCACCCTACCTCTTGCAAAAATGCCATCCCGTATTCCCAATTCCTCCGCCTCCGCCATATCTGCTCCCAGGAGGACCAGTTCCACCACAGAACACACCAGATGGCCGCCTCCTTTTAGAGACCACAATTTCCCTTCCCATGTGGTTAAAGATGCCCTCCAATGCATCTCGTCCACATCCCGCACCTCTGTCCTCAGATCCCACCCCTCCAACCGTAACAAGGAGAGAGCGCCCCTGGTACTCACCTTTTAGCCTACCAACCTTCACGTAAACATATCATCTGCCGACATTTCCGCCACCTCCAAAAATACCCCACCACCAGGGATTTATTTCCCTCCCCACCCCTTTCCGCCTTCTGCAAAGACCGTTCCCTCCGTGACTACCTGGTCAGGTCCACGCCCCCCTACAACCCTCCCTCCCATCCTGGCACCTTCCCCTGCCACCGCAGGAACTGTAAAACTTGCGCTCACACCTCCTCCCTCACCTCTATCCAAGGCACTAAAGGAGCCTTCCACATCCATCAAAGTTTTATCTGCACATCCACTAATATTATTTATTGTATCCGTTGCTCCTGATGCGGTCTCCTCTACATAGGGGAGACTGGGCACCTCCTAGCAGAGTGCTTTAGGGAACATCTCCGGGACACCCGCACCAATCAACCCCACCGCCCCGTGGCCCAACATTTCAACTCCCCCTCCCACACTGCCGAGGACATGGAGGTCCTGGGCCTCCTTCACCGCCGCTCCTTCACCACCAGGTGCCTAGAGGAAGAACTCCTCATCTTCAGCATCGGAACACTTCAACCCCAGGGCATCAATGTGGACTTCAACAGTTTCATCATTTCCTCTTCCCCCACCTCGCCCTAGTTCCAAACTTCCAGCTCAACACTGTCCCCATGACTTGTCCGGACTTGTCCTACCTGCCTATCTCCTTTTCCGCCTATCCACTCCACCCTCTCCTCCCTGACCTATCACCTTCATCTCCTCCCCCACTCACCTATTGTACTCTATGCTACTTTCTCCCCACCCCCACCCTCCTCTAGCTTATCTCTCCATGCTTCAGGCTCTCTGCCTTCATTACTGATGAAGGGCTTTTGCCTGAAATGTTGATTTCGCTGCTCCTTGGATGCTGCCTGAACTGCTGTGCTCTTCCAGCACCACTAATCCAACTTTTTATTTCCCTGTTACAATCCCGCTCCAGGCTTCCCAGCCCATGCAGCACTGCTGCTAGAGTCCCTCTCCGGGCTTCCAAGCCCATGCCATTATACCCATGTTTCACAAAGTCTTCTCCCTGTACAAGATTTTATTCAGCAAGAACTTTTTATGTCAGGGATCTGGCATCAGATCCTGTTTTATCATGTCTCCCTTGATTGAAAACATTAAACAAAATGACTTTGGGTAACCCCAATCCACTATAGTGACCAGTGTGCATTTAAATTTCTTTTAAATGATCAACCTGCCACATAGCTGCTGGTATCGAAACTGGTGTATTAGAAAGTGTTTGCTGAGTGCTGGGGCTGAAGTCGCTTCGAAGAAGTTTCCCTATGTACTCAACAACCCAAAATCTGTGTATTTAATTGTCTGTATTTAACTTTTGATATCTGCTGTAGTAGTGATGAATGGTTTAATGTAAAGACAGTGTTACACTGAGTCTAAACAGTTCCTACCCTGGTGGTTATTTGGGCAGAGTAGAGGAAATTTTTTTTCCTGGTAGTAACCTCTTTTATCTGACCAGGGACAGGGGAGTATTTGATGTAACAGCTTGGATTTTTAAGAGTACAATTTAGACCTGACCTGGCACAAAATTGAGTGTTCCATTTCTCGCAATAACATTTCTCACCTTGATGAACAAAACACTCCAGGGCCCTCCCTCAAGTAATTCCATCAAAACATGAGGTGCATTTTTTTTTATTAGATTCCCTACAGTGTGGAAACAGGCCCTTCGGACCAACAAGTCCACACCGGCCCTCCGAAGAGCAACCCACCCAGACTCATTCCCTTAGATTTACCCCTGACTAAGGCACCTAACTCTAGGGCAATTTAGCATGGCCAATTCACCTTACCAGCAATCTTTGGATTGTGGGAGGAAACCGGAGCACCTGGAGGAAACGCAGGGAGAATGTGCAAACTCCACACAGACAATTGCCTGAGGTGAGAATTGAACCCAGGTCCCTCGCGCTGAGGGGCAGCAGTGCTAACCACTGAGCCACTGTGCCTGTTTAAGGGTTCTTCCAGTGCATGGAATAAGACTTGAAGAAAATTATGCATTTCTACAGGTGTTTATGGAAAGGAAAATGGTGTAAATGGAATCATAGAATTAGTAGTTCATATCTGTTCTCCTATTGAAAGGTTTCTTGCTGCATAATGTATTTATTCCTCAAATATTCAGGACACAAATTGAGTTCCATGTCCTGCTCACTTGTTGCAGGTTCCGACCCATTTCTGTGTTCAGAGAATCAGATGAGGAAGGCAGTGGTTTTACATGCTGTACATTCTCTGCTCGAGAGCGCTTTCTGATGTTGGGGACGTGTACTGGAGAATTAAAGCTCTACAATTTATTTAGTGGCCAAGAAGAGGGTACATATGCCTGTCATAATTCCGCCATAACGCACCTAGAGCCATCTAAGGTAGGTGCATTATTATCAGGCCTATGGTCTGGGAAGGATATGCATTTAAATTTCTTTTAAAAAGGCTTGCATTTTACACAGTACTTTTCAGACTTCAGGATGTCCCAAAATGTTTTATGACCAAATAATTCCATGTAAAATGTAGAAATACAGGATCCTGCAAACAGAAATGTGATGTCTTTATTTTTGTGATTTTGGTTCATGGAAAAATATTATTAGGCAGGAGAATGGAGAACTCTCCCCTTTTTTCTTTTGAAGTACTGAGTCATTTACGTCCATCAAAACAAAAGGGAAAATGGTCTTGTTTTAATGTCTCACCCAAAAGGTATAATCTCCCAACAATGCAACATTTCTTCAGCACAAAAGTGTCAATCTAGATTTGTGTGCCTATATCCATTATCCGCTCTGTGTTGATTACAACTGTGAATCGCTGAGATTTGCAAAGCAAAGATCTTTGTTTCAATCTCCAGCCTGTACTGAATGTATAATCCGAGGCTATTGATGCTACACATAGCTTGGGGTTCCCAGTCCTGAGCACTATTCATTAAGTCCTGCTTCAGTCATGTGTCCTAACAGACACCAGCTGTTTAGGCCCCTAACCACAAGATGCCCAGTTTGGTAGGATGCAGCAGGACAATCAGAATCTGTATCAAATCCAAGTAGAAATCTCTGACAAGCTAGGCCAGGATAGCAAGTGATTGTGCTTTTGGGCACCTTTAACAGAATACTTCATAATGTAAAGCCCTTAATTGATAGATTTGTTATGCTCTGCTTATTCTGAAGTGTATGATCGGCTATAACTGGCTTGGCTTATCTCTCTTAATTTTACCCTTCCTCTTTGCCCCACTTCTAACATTTGTGTCCCATCAATACATTTTTGTGCACTATCTCTTTGGATTTCCTCCCTGGCTTCCTGTATAATTGACCTGAAATTTAACCTCCAGTTTCAGCTCCTGTTCTGCAATCAAAATCAAATCCTAGTCTTGTATTAATCATGATTGTGGGCCCATATTTCTGGCATTGACTGACTGTGCTTCCTTCAGTAATACTGTTCATGAGGCTATCCAACAATGGCCAGGGTGATGGGTGTGCCAGTGGCAGAAGTCCACAAAATACATTTCTATAGCACCTTTCTAATTTTAGAATATCAGTAGAGTTTTATGTTCAATGAAACACTTTTCCAAGTGTGGTCACTGATTTTACTTTGGTAACTGTGACATCCAGTTTGCTCATGGTAAAGTCTTGCATTTAGTCATCAAATAATAGCCAGATAATGTGTAATAATTTTGACTGCGAGATTGTATATCAAGACCAGTATTACTCCATGTACTGTCGGACCTGATATTTAATTTTTCTGTAATTTCTGTGCACTTGCAGGATGGATCTTTGTTATTAACATCAGCAAGTTGGGGCCAACCTCTCTCTGCTCTCTGGGGAATGAAGTCGGTCTTTGACATGAAGTAAGTGAAGATGATTTTTCACGAGTATGAGTTGTAAGTGCCAGGCCTACAGTTTCTTTATTCGCTGAAGTGTCATTTTAGGTGAGATTTTCTAGCTTTGAATTACAGTGGAACAATACAGAAAGACAGGTGTGTGAATGGATGAATCCCTATGCTTCTCAACTGACCAGTACAATTTGAGGTTGCGTTTGCTATTTAATTACAGATGCACTGAACTGTACTAAAGAGAATTGTATGTGGAGAATAATCCACGTGCTGAATTTGCAAATATTTACGAACATCTGGTATTATCTCAACCTGTCACCTCTCTAATGTCCACAAGTCACCTTCCAGTAAGCATCGTTGGATAACCAGCAGAAGAGGTTGATTGTGCTTTCTCCATCTTAAGGATATGGAGACCAGTTGCAGTGTCTGTGTGGCTTGAAATTTTTTGCTTTAGATAGGAAAAGAAGTTGTCTTTATTTTATTCAAAAATAAAGTCTGGAATTTTTGTATTTAAAAAGTGCTGTCCCCATCCTGTGATTGTTTAAAATGGGAAAGGTGCTAATACTTCTGGTGGCTTTATGCAATAGACTATAATTGCAATATTATTTTGAAAAATTAGAGAGGTGCTGGAATGTACCAATGTTTGATTCACTGAAGTGGTTCAGTTCCCAGTTTGTGTGTGAATGAGGTTTTTTATTCTTTTGTGGGATGTGGGTGTCATTGGCTCGGCCAGCAGTTATTGCCAGTCCCGAGTTGCCCTTGAATCACTGCAGTCCATTAGCTGTAGATAGACCCACAATACCATCAGGAAGGTAATTCCAGGATTTTGACCAAGTGACAGTGAAGGAACGGCAGTATATTTCCAAGTCAGGATAGAGAGTGGCTTGAAGAGGAACTTGGTAATGTTCCCATGTGTCTGCTGACCTTGTCATGCGAGATGAAAATGGAGTACCAAACCTGGTGACAAATGGATGAATTGTGGGGTAAAAGAGGCTTGTGTTATGCTGCAAAGAAGAATTTTTTTTTTGTCCTGAAGAGCCATACAGTGCAATTTGATGTCTCTAAACACAGCTGATCCGCACTAGACCTTGAAGTATTGGGTGTTTGTTTTGGATCTGTGCTGTTGGAATTAATTTGGCAATGCTGTTCCCAATGTTTCAGGCACTCATTCACAGACGATCATTATGTGGAATTCAGTAAACTCTCTCAGGATAGAGTCATTGGGACAAAGGAGGAAGTGGCTCATGTGAGTAATTTGGCTTTGATTTATATGTGAAGATAAATGGGAATCTTGGGCATTTGATCTGCTAATACCCCAGTAGGTGAAGGGTTCAACTCTGTAGAGTAATGTGTGCCTCATAGTTTTGTTAGGTGATTTGGTCTGAGTTAGGAATTGAATAAAATCACCCATGCCTCCCATTGTTGATCACCGTCCAATGGCTTGCTGCTTAATAGTGCACTGTGTAAACTGAGACCATCATCTTTGGGCTTCACAGCAGACTGTATACTTTTATCACCAATTCGATTCCCTCCCCAGACAGTGTCACAGGCCGATACAAACCTTGTAACTTCTGTGTCCTAGTTAACTCTGTATTTTCTGCCCATCTGAAATCCTCATCTGTGCCTTTATCCCCACAGACCTAATTATTCTGGTGCTGTTATGCTTGACAACCCATCCTGCGACTTCTGTAAAACATCTAAAACTCTGCTGCCATAGGGCAGCACAGTGGCTCAATGGTTAGCACTGCTGCCTCACAGTGCCAGGGACTCGGGTTCAATTCCAACCTTGGGCGACTGTCTGTGTGGAATTTGCACATGCTCCACGTGTCTGCATGGGTTTTCTCTGGGTGATCTGGTTTCATCCCACAGTCCAAAGATGTACAGGTCAGGTGAATTGACCGTGCTAAATTGCCCTTAGTGTTAGGTGCATTAGTTAGAGGGAAATGGGTCTGGATGGGTTACTCTTCGGAGGGTCGGTGTGGGCTTTTCTGGCCGAAGGGCCTGTTTCCACACTGTAGGGAGCCTAATTTAATCTAGGGGAAGCAATATCATTATTGGTAGACAGTTAATGCAGAGACCCAGGTAATGTTCTGGGGTCTTAGGTGCAAATTCACATCTGCCATAGTGCAAGTTTGAATTCAATAAAAATCTGAAATTTAGTGTCTAACGATGACCAAGAAACTACTGTCAGTTGTTGGAAAAACCCATCTAGTTCATTTGGATGGGTATATGAATAGGAAGCGTTTGGAGGGATACGGGCCGGGCGCTGGCAGGTGGGACTAGATTGGGTTGGGATATCTGATCAGCATGGACGGTTGGACCGAAGGGTCTGTTTCCATGCTGTACATCTCTATGACTATAACTCCGTCAGGGAAGGAAATCTGCTATCCTTATCTGATGTAGCCTACGTGTGACACCAGGCCCACAACAATTAGGAATTGTTATAAATGCTGAGCTAGCTTGTAATGCCCAGAAACTCTGAATGAATAAAAGAAAATCTTGTGGTCACTCAATCCTGCCCTCCTCCAATTTATCTCCGCTGTGATGCTGATCCTTCCTTCCTCAAACTGTTTGTTCCTCTGACTCTGACCTCATGCATATCCTGTATCCCCTTTTTCTTGCCTCTCCATTAATGGCTGTGCCTTCAGCCACCTTGGTCCCATGATCTGCGATTTCCACCATTAACCTATTAGCGTAAGCTTTTTCTAAGACCATACTTAAAACCTAAATCTTTGACCAGTCTTATGGTTTCTTCTTCCAAAATCTTTTAGCCCAGTGTCCATTTCTATACCTTTTGGCTTTTTGAATGGTTGAATTTTAAAGTTGCTATGTAAATTCTAAGGTAGGTTTTGCCAAAGCTCTGTCCCAATCCAATTCATCAAGCATTTAGATCTTCAACACAAAGCAAGGCAGCAGTAAATTAGCAACTTTCTCAAATTCCATAAGATGGTTCAGAGAGATGGAAACAGTATGATACTATTGTGCTATTGATATTAAGATTGGAGAATGTTATAGCAAAGTTGAGAAAAGGTTATTCATAAATTATGTTCAAATTCTGCAGCATCAATATCTCTCACTTTCTGCACACAGGATAAATACGCACTATTATTGAAAAAGAGCTTGTCTTTTCTTCTGTCCATAGATATACGATATCCAGACAGGCCAAAATATCCTCACTCTCTACAATCCTGACCTAGCCAACAACTACAAGCGGAATTGTGCAACCTTTAACCCCACAGATGATTTGGTGTTAAATGACGGAGTGTTATGGGATATCCGTTCAACACAAGCCATTCACAAGTTTGATAAGTTCAACATGAATATCAGTGGAGTGTTCCATCCAAATGGTCTGGAAGTCATCATCAATACAGAGATTGTATCCTTCAGTAAAGAGCGACAGTGTACTAGAGGAACTGGGGTGTTGTATAATAAGTGGTCAATGATTTTAGGGAATATTTTAGACAAATCTCCCAGTCAATTCTGAAGACCAGGATTTTTTAACTTGTATAGGGACGGTCTGTTTTCTCAGACTGTTGTCTATTGTGATTTGTGGCTCCTGGAGAGAAGGAGTAGCAATCAGGAAAATGCTATTGAAACACCACCATGGTAAAAATTGTTTTGGTATAAGCATGTTAACAAGGAAGCATTTTTATTGAATTTCAAGCTAAAACGTAATAGTTACTGGAAATATGATCTGAAAACTGCATGTTTGGCACATCAAGAGCATAGCCGTAGGTAAAGTCTTTTCAGGTCATGACCATTTCTTCTGGAAATAGATCATTGATGTGAAACCTTACTTTTTTAGTAGTTTACCAGCTGATCATTTCCAGAATTTTCTTTGTTTAAATTCTATAGTAATTCTATATATTCATCCATGCTGACTAGACTGACTATCAAGACAAAAGATGGAAAATTATAGGCCAATTAGCCTAACCTTGGTTGTTGATAAAATTCTAGAATCCATCATTAAGGATGAGGTCTCTAAATTCTTGAAAGAGTAGAGTCTAATTAGAACAAGTCAACATGGATTTAGTAAGGGGAGGTCATGCCTGACAAACCTGTTGGAATTCTTTGAAGAGGTGACAAGTAGGTTAGATCAGGGAAACCCAGTGGATGTGGTCTATCTAGACTTCCAAAAGGCCTTTGATAAGGTGCCACACGGGAGGCTGCTGAGCAAGGTGAGGGCCCATGGTGTTCGAGGTGAGCTACAGGTATGGATTGAGGATTGGCTGTCTGACAGAAGGCAGAGAGTTGGGATAAAAGGTTCTTTTTCGGAATGGCAGCTGGTGACAAATGGTGTCCCGCAGGGTTCAGTGTTGGGGCCACAGCTGTTCGCATTATATATTGATGATCTGGATGAAGGGACTGGGGGCATTCTAGCAAAGTTTGCTGATGATACCAAGTTAGGTGGACAGGCAGGTGGTACTGAGGAAGTGGGGAGGCTGCAGAAGGATCTAGACAGTTTGGGAGAGTGGTCCAGGAAATGGCTGATGGAATTCAACTTGAGCAAATGCGAGGTCTTGCACTTTGGAAAAAAGCATAGACCATTTTCTAAACGGTGAGAAAATTCGTAAAGCCAAAGTACAAAGGGATCTGGGAGTGCTAGTCGAGGATTCTGTAAAGGTAAACATGCAGGTTGAGTCCGTGATTAAGAAAGCGAATGCAATGTTGTCACTTACCTCAAGAGGGTTGGAATATAAAAGCAGTGATGTGCTACTGAGACTTTATAAAGCTCTGGTTAGGCCCCCATTTGGAGTACTATGTCCAGTTTTGGTCCCCACACCTCAGGAAGGACATACTGGCACTGGAACGTGTCCAGCGGAGATTCATACGGATGATCCCTGGAATGGTTGGTCTAACATACGAGGAACGGCTGAGGAACCTGGGATTGTATTCATTGGAGTTTAGAAGATTGAGGGGAGACTTAATAGAAACTTACAAGATAA
Source organism: Hemiscyllium ocellatum (assembly GCF_020745735.1). Lineage (NCBI taxonomy): Eukaryota > Metazoa > Chordata > Chondrichthyes > Orectolobiformes > Hemiscylliidae > Hemiscyllium > Hemiscyllium ocellatum. The sequence goes on from NC_083414.1 coordinate 67,408,960, forward strand.
TACATGGCTTGGAAAGGGTGGACGCTAGGAAATTTTTTCCGTTAGGCGAGGAGTCTAGGACCCGTGGACACAGCCTTAAAATTAAAGGGGGTCAATTCAGAACAGAAATGCGGAGACATTTCTTCAGCCAGAGTGGTGGGCCTGTGGAATTCATTGCCGCAGAGTGCAGTGGAGGCCGGGACGCTAAATGTCTTCAAGGCAGAGATTGATAGATTCTTGATGTCTTGAGGAATTAAGGGCTACGGGGAGAATGCGGGTAAGGGGAGTTGAAATGCCCATCAGCCACGATTGAATGGCGGAGTGGACTCGATGGGCCGAATGGCCTTACTTCCGCTCCTATGTCTTATGGTCTTATTTATGATGCATCCTAACTTGCCTTCAAATGTGTTTGTGTGAGCTGCTGCTTGAACTACTGCAGTGCATGTGGTGTAGGTACATGCTGTTAGGGAGTGCCAGGATCTTGACCCAGTGATATTCAAGGAATAGCAATTATAGTTCAAATGAGTAAGTATCTTTGAGGGAAATTTGCAAGTAGTGATGTTCACTTACGTTTTAACTGAATGACTTATTGCCCTCTATGAAGGAAAGAGTTCAATTCCAGGCAGAACGTTAATAGTCAAGGACTTAGCATAATTGTTCTGAGAATTGTGGAGATTGAACAATAGAGTACTTTTACCTATTACTGTAAATGGCCTGACATTAATAGTATGGCTATATTCAACAAGCAGAAGGTCTGTGTGACCAGGGGATTCAAGTGCATGGGTTTTCCTGAGAGTATTTGTTGAGTCGGCTACCTTAACTCCTCCCATGCAGAGGAATTACTTTTGGGAGGGTGTCCTCCAAATACTTGGCTCTAGATAGAGGTTGTATATTATATACACTTAAGTGGCATGCACCCCGAATATAATTAACCTACTGTGCTGAAGTTTTTAATAATATTGTATTTATAATCTAACAATGTCAGAGGGAATCCTTAACAAAGGCTTCATTTCAGTGGGATCTGCGGACATTCCACCTTCTACACACAGTCCCAGCATTAGACCAGTGTCGAATAGTCTTCAACAACACAGGCACAGTTATATATGGAGGTAGGAGCTTTGAGAGAGGGATAAAAGATTGTGTTTTTATGGAGTTGGAAAGAAAGTATGGAAGTTTGAAATTCACCTGTCTCTGGAAAGCTTCACTTCCTAAGGCCCTCTAGACCAGGCCGAATGTCTGCTTCATATCTGGAATGGTTGGAGAATGGGGGGTGTGCACTAGTGTGGGACTTTCTGATACGTGCATGTTTTGTAAAGGAAAATCGGTTTAAGTAGCTAATGTACAAATTTTGGTGGTCAAATAGGTTAGTCACCCAACTAACTGTCTTCCCTCACTCCCTCCTTCCATATTGCTCATCCAGTCAGCTTCCTGATGTGAAACTGGACTTCGTTTGTAAGGAGATTGTAGCTGGTGTATAGGTTTCACAAATACTGGGTAACGTCACATCCTCTCATCCTCTCTATACCACCTCATCTTCAATTTATGCCCCCGTCAGTAATCCATGTCTACCCTTTCTGTGCTCATAATTTTATACATCTCAATCATGTACCCCCTCAATCTCCCCTGCTATAAGGAAAACAACACCAATCTATCAGATCTCTCTACATAACTAAAACACTCCGGCAACCTGGTAAATCTCCTCTGTGCCCTTTTCGTTGCTATCACATCCCACCTATAATATGGATTCCAAGATTGCACAAAAGCTGTGGTCTAGCTAATGTTTTATGCAGTTCTAATATAACTTGGTCTTAAACACTCTGTAATGCTTTATGCAACAGCCCAGGATACATTTAATCCAGCATTGGAGATTTATCTACTTATCCACCAACCAGACCATTCCAAACCTCCTGTCTGTGTTAGCTCTTTAATTGAAGCATAGCCACCTCCTTGATTTCTGTGCCCACGTTGGTCCCTGACAAGTAAACACTGATACATTTTATTCATTTAAAACCATACCTATATCCTCTGGCTTCACGCAGGATTACTTTGAGCCCTACTCTTTTCCCCTTTTTTTTATCTGTAATGCACTGTAAAATAATGTGGGATTTTCCTTTATTATGCCTGCTGTCATCTAATTATGCCTCCTTCTTGCTCTTTAATTCCTTTTGAGATCCCCCTTGCACATTCTGTACTTCTAGGACAGATCAACTTCCCTAAAGACATTAGTGAACCATATGGGTTCACTAATGTCTTTAAGCACTAATGACATTAAGCAGTGGTTATTTGGTCACTTTTTTTCTTTTTGAATCCAAATATCACCATCTGCCGTGGTGGGAATCGCAGCAACATTATCCTGAGATTCAGGATCGCTAATAGTGATATTATCTTTGAGGAAGAAGTGAGGGGTATTAGCCATGCATCAACACTACCTCCAATATAAAACATTGCATGTACTTTGACTGCGAGTTTTGCACATACTTAGTTGGTGCATATTTGGAGTCTTGTGCTTAGTTTTGATTCACCATTCCTAGTTTAAAAATTTTCATGACCCTGGTCCAGGTGCATCAGTCAGAATGGCTAAAAGATATTAATTACAAGTATTTCTTCTATAACACAATGGTTGTGTTCTTGTGTATTATAGAAAAGTTGCATTTAGAAACAGCACTTAATGTTGGCAAATTAATTGCGTTACAGCCAACCACGTTTTAAAAGTTTGTGCTTTAGAAAGTGTCCCCAATTCATCAGTTGTGTTACTGTGAATTTGTGTTAAAGGAGTGTGCGATGTAGCAAAGCTACCTGTATATAGCAGAATAAGTTGCAAAAGCTGTATTTTATAAGGAACAGCAGCTGAGGTTATGGGGAATTGACAAGATCCTCAAAATTGAACTATTTTGATTAAATAAATCAAGAAAAACAAATTTCATTGGCAGGTGAATCAGTTACCTGAGTACACCAACTTAATATGTTTGACGAGAACTTGAGGAATTATTTTACACAGCAGCTGTTGTCCTTTGGGGAAAAAAAGGGTGAAGTTAGAATACAAGAGAAAACTAGCAAGAAATATAGAATCTCACAGTAAAACCTACAAGTTTAAAAAAGGACAATTGGCTAAAGTGATCATTGATCTGAGGATGAGATTAGGGAATTAATGGAAAATAAGGAAATGGCTGAGGTTTTGAACAGGTGCTTTGAATCTCTACACAAAGCATCTCATGAATTGAAAAAAAATTAAGGGACAAAAGCAGGAGGAGCTTAAAACAGCTATCACTACAGAAAAGTAGTAGGAAAGCTAATGGGTCTAAAGTCTGACTATATATCATAGTCTTGAAACGGATCAGTATAGTGGTACTATGTGTTGGTTGTAATCTTCCAATGCTCTTTAGATTCTGGAGAGGTTCCATGGAAAACTTCAAGTGCAACACCTCAATTCCAGAAAGGAGGGATACAAAGCAAGAAACCAAAGACCAGCTAGCCTTACATTTATCGTTGGGAAATTGCTAAAATCCATGATGAAGGAGGTAGCAACAGGGCATGTAATTAATTTTGTGACAAGGAAATCATGTCGTACAAAGTTGTTTGAGTTCTTTGAGGACGTAGCAAACAGGGCAATTAAAGGGGAAGTAGATGTAATGTATTTGAGTTTCTAGAATTATTTCAATAGGGGTTTATTGCGCAGGAGAAGAGCGCATGGTGTTGGGTGTGACTAATTACCATGGATAGAAGAATTTGCTATCTAAAAGGGAATGGTTGGGATAAATGGATTATTTTTGAGTTGGCAGTCTGTAATGAGTAGAATGCCACAGGGACCTCTTCTGAGGTCTGGGCAACTTATGATCTATATTAATGATGTGAACAAAGGGGGTAGGTAGCCAAATTTGGCTGCCAGTACAAGGAATTTAGAAAAGCAAGTTGAGTAAAGAGTCAGAGTCTTAAGGAAATAGTGAATGAGGAATAATTTGGCAGATGGAATATCCTGTGGGGTTGTCCACTTTGCAAGAGGACTAGCAAAGCAGAGTATTATTTCAGTGGTGAGATACAGAATGCTGTGGCACAGCGGGATCTAGGCATTCTTCAGCATGAATCTCAAGGTTGCACGTGGTTGTCAATTGGGAAGATAGCTGGAATGTTGCCCTTTATTGCAACAGGGATGGAATACAAAAGAAGGGACATCTTGATGCAACTGCACAGCATATTGATGAGACCACATGTGGACTACTGTGTTGTGCAGGTTTAATTGCTTTATTTATGGAGGAGAGAGAGTTGCATTGGAAGTAGTTCAGAAAGCGTGCACTAGCTGATTCTTCAACTGAGAGATTGTTTAGGGTAGGTTGAGTAAGTTAGACCTGTAGTCTTTGGAGTTAAAAGTAAGAGAGACAATGTCATTGAGATACAAGAATCTGACTTTAACAGGGTAGATGCTGGCAGGCTCGTCTGACCTCTTGCCCACTCATTCTGGGAAATCTAGAACCAAGGAAAAAGTTTAAGAATATGGGATGAGAGTCAGGAGGAATTTCCTTGGAATTCTTTCCCACAGAGAATAGCAGAAGCTGTACCATTGAATATATTCAAAGCTGGCAGATTTTTAATCTACAAGTCAAAGTTAATGAGGCACAGGCAGGAAAGTGGAGTTAGTCATAGATGGATCCACATTGTGCTCTTATTGAAAGTTAAAGCTGGCTTGGTGACCAAATTGCCTGCTCTCACTCTTGTTTCTTTTCATCTTTGTGCCTTCCTGAAAGATTGGTGGGAGCAGGTTAACCAAACATAGGCTGGGACTGCCATAGTGTTAAGGGTTCAGATGGAGAGGAATTTGTGTGTACAAGAACACTTTCTGATTCAGTATGTGGATGCATCTACTAAAGAAGGTGCAAAACTTGACCTACTCCTTGGGAAATAAGGCAGGTCAGGTGACTGAGATGTCAGTGGGGGAGCACTTTGGGGCCAGTGACCATAATTCTATTAGATTTAAGATAATGATTGAAAAGGATAGACCAGATCTAAAAGTTGAAGTTCTAAATTGGCGAAAGGCCAATTTTCACGGTATTAGGCAAGAGCTTTCAAAAGCTGATTGGGGGCAGATGTTCGCAGGTAAAGGGACGGTTGGAAAATGAGAAACCTTCAGAAATGAAATAACGAGAATCCAGAGAAAGTATATTCCTGTCAGGATGAAAGGGAAGGCTGGTAGGTATAGGGAATGCTGGATGACTAAAGAAATTGAGAGTTTGATTAAGAAAAAGAAGGAAGCAGTCGGCTTAGACAGGATAGATCGAGCGAATCTTAGAGTGTAAAGGCTGTAGGAGCATACTTAAGAGGGAAATCAGGAGGGCAAAAAGAGGACATGAGATAGCTTTGAGGCAAATAGAGTTAAGGAGAATCCAAAAGGTTTTTACAAGTATGTTAAGGACAAAAGGGTAACTAGGGAGAGAATAGGGCCCTTCAAAGATCAGAAGGACGCCTTTGTGTGGAGCCACAGAAAATGGGGGAGATACTAAACTAGTATTTTGCATCAGTATTTACTGTGGAAAAGGACATGGAAGATGTAGGCTGTAGGGGAATAGATGATGACACATTGCAAAACGTCCATATTACAGAGGAGGAAGTGCTGGATGTCTTGAAACACGTAAAGGTGGATAAATCCCCAGGACTTGATCAGGTGTACCCTAGAACTCTGTGGGAAGCTAGAGAGGTGATTGCTGGGCCTCTTGCTGAGATTTTTTGATTAGAGTAGATTACTTACAGTGTGGAAACAGGCCCTTCGGCCCAACAAGTCCACACCGACCCGCCGAAGCGCAACCCACCCATACCCCTACATATACCCCTTACCTAACACTACGGACAATTTAGCATGGCCAATTCACCTGACCCACACATCTTTGGACTGTGGGAGGAAACCAGAGCACCCGGAGGAAACCCACGCAGACACGGGGAGAACGTGCAAACTCCACACAGTCAGTCACCTGAGGCGGGAATTGAACCCAGGTCCCTGGCGCTGTGAGGCAGCAGTGCTAACCACTGTGCCACCGTGCCGCCGATTTGTATCATCGATAGTCACGGGTGAGGTGCCGGAAGACTGGAGGTTGGCTAACATGGTGCCACTGTTTAAGAAGGGTGGTAAGGACAAGCCAGGGAACTATAGACCAATGAGCCTGACGTCGGTGTTGGGCAAGTTGTTGAAGGGATTGATGTACGTGTATTTGGAAAGGCAAGGACTAATTAGGGATAGTCAACATGGCTATGTGCGTGGGAAATCATGTCTCACCAACTTGATTGAGTTTTTTGAAGAAGTAACAAAGAGGAATGATGAGGGCAAGCAGTAGTTGTGATCTATATGGTGTTCGACAAGTTTCCCCGTGGAAGACTGATTAGGGAGGCTAGATCTCCCTGAATACAGAGAACTAGCCATTTGGATACAGAACTGGCTCGAAGATAGAAGACAGAGGGAGGTGGTGGTGGGTTGTTTTTCAGACTGGAGGCCTGTAACCAGTGGAATACCACTAGGATTGGTGCTGGGTCCTCTACTTTTTGTCATTTACATAAAGTGATTTGGATGTGAGCATAAGAGGTACAGTTAGTAAGTTTACTGATGACATCAAAATAGTGGACAGCGGATAGAGTTACCTCAGATTACAACAGGCTCTTGACCAGGTGGGCCAATGGGCTGAGAAGTGGCAAATGGAGTTTAATTTAGATAAATGCGAGGTACTACATTTTGGGAAAGCATATCTTAGCAGGACATATACACTTAATGGTAAGGTCCTAGGGAGTGTTGCTGAACAAAGAGACCTTGGTGTGCAGGTTCACAGCTCCTTGAAAGTGGAGTCGCAGGTTGATAGGATAGTGCAGAAGGTGTTTTGGTATGCTTTCCTTTATTGGTCAGAGTATTAAGTACAGGGTTGGGAGGTCATGTTGTGACTGTACGGACATTGGTTAGGCCACTGTTGGAATATTGCGTGCAATTTTGGTCTCCTTCCTATCAGAAAGATGTTGTGAAACTTGAAAGGGTTCAGAAAAGATTTACAAGGATGTTGCCAAGGTTGGAGGATTTGAGCTACAGGGAGAGGCTGAACAGGCTGGGGCTGTTTTCCCTGGAGCATCAGAGGCTGAGGGGTGATCTTACAGAGGTTTACATAATTGAGGGGCATGGATAGGTAAATAAGCAAAGTCTTTTCCCTGGGGTCAGGGAGTCCAAATAGATTTTGGGGTGAGAGGGGAAAGATATAAAAGGGACGCAAGGGTCAACTTTTTCACACAGGATGGTATGTTTTTGGAATGAGCTGCCAGAGGATGTGGTGGAGGCTGGTACAATTGCATCATTTATGGGCCAGGTGCTGGCAGGTGGGATTAGATTGGGTTGGGATAGCTGGACGGGTTGGACTGAAGGGTCTGTTTCCATGCTGTACATCTGACTCTATCACTTTATGTAATAACTTTGATAAGGGAATTGAATAAGTATGTGGAAAAAATGTGGGACTAAGAAATATTAAATGAATGGACTTAAGTTGCTGTTTTGAAAAGACAGTGCAAGGGTGATGGAGTGAATAGCACCTCAACTAAGATTCCATGCCGAGGAGAAGTTTCCAATTGTTAGAGTTTTTTGTTTTAGAAAAAGGGATTTTTTTAAAATAAGAATTGGAGTGGGTCCAGTAGCATAATTTTTGTTTAAGATGCTGAGAGTTGTAGGTTTAGAGGGGGAGATGCATATGAGAGTGCTTTGATCAAGTTAGTAAAATTAAATATTAGGAACTACTTTGTCCTAAAGAGTGCCATTGCCCTCTGAAACAAGATATTGAAACCTGGTGAATCAAAGATATTGTGGTCCTGAAACTTGAGCACACCTGTTGATGGTCAGAGTGGGTCAGTTATTACTTCCTGGGTCAGGGTCTTCTATGGTACTCGTAACTGAGTCATAGAAGGGTTTCCTTGAACTTTTGCTAATTGGCCTCCAATTTCCTCTACTGTGTATTTATAGGCCTGTTTGGAGGAGAATATTCAGTGGACACTGATTTCTTATGTTTGTATATAGAGATCCCATTGCAGTGTTTGAAAAGTGAATGTCCTGGTTTGGGACTGTACCAGGAGTGTGCTGCTCTTGGATTATCTGACGCACTGAGCTCATAAATACAATGCGTCTGTCTACAGACAATCCTCATTCAATTACTCCTAGCTGTCAGTATTATGATTCATTTCAGAAAGAGGATAAACACTTTTTGGGATAAATGTTTCTATGATGTCATTTCCCAGCAAACGCATAGGTTGGTTCAGGAAACTTACACAGACTGGCTGTTGCGATCTGCCTGCCTAAGTCATTGCATTGCAAGTAGTCTGCACAGCACTGAGTTATCAGGCTATGTGAATGAGTTCTTTCTCTGATTTTTTTTTGTGTTCTAGCTATGCTGCAAGCAGATGATGAAGATGATTTGATAGAAGTGCGGATGAAGAGTCCTTTTGGATCCTCTTTTAGGACGTTTGATGCTACGGACTACAAACCAATAGGTGAGAGAGCTGAGCGCCAACTTCAGATAGTCCCCTTTTGAAATGTGTTCAATTTCGTGTTGTTAGTTATTTTTAGTTAGCATTGTAAAAGATAGAAACAGTTATCTTTCAGTTGTTTGATGTTGCTAACTTATTTGTGATGCCTTTAGGGTATAAGTTCCTTGCCCTTTTTAGTTTCAGCTCATCGAAGTATTTATTTTGCTTATGTATAGATATTTGATGCATTTGCATCTTAAACAGATAACAGATTCGTCTTCTGAGCTATCAGACTTAGTGTTTCTCTCTGCATGGACACTGCCAGATCTGCTGAGTTTCTCCAGCAAGTTCTCTTTTATAAGCAGATAATGTTGGCTTCTTCCAGTAACTTGCTGAGCAAAGCTGAGTTTGCCACCTTGCTCTTTAAAGCCAACAGTTAATCAACTGTTCTAGGTCAATTTCTCATCTGAGTAAAAGTAAAATATTGCAGATGCTCAAAAATGGAGCGAGTCTAACGGTGCCTGTCAAAACAGGTTCGGTTAAAGTTTCAAGGCCAATATGACTCCTGGGTCTGGAGAAAAATCATTAGACTCTCAACATTCGCCCTCTTTCTCCTCCCCAACGCTGCCGATGTTTGCTGATTTTTTTTTTTGACAGCACTTTCTCTCAAAATTGAAATAAAGACAAACAAAGATTAATAGGAGAACCAACTTGCTGACCAGCTTTAGCTTTCTGTATTGAGTGTTTGAGGTAATGTCGTCACGTAATTTGCAGCAAAATGGTAATTGAAATTTTATATTTTTAAAGCAACCCTTGATGTTAAGAGGAACATTTTCGACCTTTGCACAGATACCAAGGACTGCTATCTGGCTGTAATTGAGGTAGGCTCAGGCTCTGGTTTACAGTATGAAGAACTTGTCCACTCTTAACTGTCTATGTGGGTGCAGGAAGAAATTTTTTTTAAATATATTTTCTCTGCTGAAACGAGGGTATCAATATTATTATTTCTTCAAAGAAGGATCATCTTGCATGACAGACTATGGAGAATAGTACAGTCATGTACAGCAACATGTATATTTCACCACGAGGTAGTAACTAGTTCAGCAACCAGTTCCCCGGCTAATTCTCTCAGCTGCCTGCTCCTGGCTCAGACTTGGCATGCCCCTTGTCCATTAGAGGCTGAGGATCAAACTTTGAAACTTAAGGCTACACGAAATCCCCAGGAAACTCATCCTTCAATCTTTGAGTGATCCGTTTGAAATAAGTTCGAATTTCTGCTGTCGATATCTGACTGTAAATACAAATTGATTACCTCACCTGATTTAACTGCCAACTCTTCAACACTGTGATCTAGTCGGCCTAGATATTTGCTTATTTTCTTTATTTTTATACATTTGAAGTGAGGAGCTTCACTGCATGAGATTTTGCTCCCTTTTTATCTTTAATCATCGTCAGCTATGGGTCCTGCCAAGCAAGATATGGAGCAGGTTCAGAGCAAGGTGAAGCTTCCTCCACAGCTATTTATCGCAACCTGCCTTCCCTCATCATTCTCCAGATAGCTCTTCTGAATTGACTGAAACCAATATCAGAGAATCATCATATGAAAAAACAGCCCAAGTGCACTCAGCCCTTTCCAGTTTTCCCAATGAACAGACACTCACTAATCATTGTAGGCAAAATTTAAACCCAAAGTTTGAAAGTGTAATTGCCAGCCAATTTGCCAAATCTCTGCTTTGCATGTCAAAATTTGTCAGCTTCAAAATTAGTCAGAACGTCAAGTCACCATCAGTTATACATTGATTCAAACGTTTTGATCTTTGAAAGTCAACCAGTGAGAGTTGAGGTAGTTTGGATTGATTGGAGAAAATTCTCACTTACCCTCATTGTTCAGTAGCATTGCTGCAAATGGAAGTGATTTGACATATAGGAAGGGCAAATCAAGATCAAATGTGATATTCTCCATGTTCGCATTGGCTGCTCAGTAATACCTGATGAGGCCTAATTTGGCAAATTGTGGTGAATATTGAGATTTGAACCTCATACAGGTTCATGGGGACCACAGCAAAGCAAATGTAATTCACACCTTCCCTAACAAATTGCTCCATTATATTGTGCCTCCATTGCTTTTAAGCGCGCACAGCCTTGGGTTCTGCAAGTTTCTCCTTTCTTCCTTCTCCACTATTACTGTCTGCTTTCAGCCGTTTAGACTCTCATCCACTACATTAGGGCACTCCTTTAAAACCCACCTTTTTGTTCAAGCGTTTGATCCCCACCTGAACATCTCGTGTGGCTTGTTGTTAGTTTGTCATCTGATCATGTTCCTAAGAAATGTCTTATTTTGTTTTACCACAATAAATTTACTGTAGGATTTTTAAAGCTGTAGTTTTAAATAAAAGCTGATATTCCTGCATATTAGTGTGGTTTGGTTTTATGGGATGCAGCTCTGTATTATTTTTCCACAATATATTGCAGAACCAAGGCAGCAGCATGGATGCCCTGTCAATGGACACTGTCTGCAGGTTGTACGAAGTGGGGCGTCAGCGGCTTGCAGAAGAAGAGGATGAAGAGGAGGATCAGGTCTGTGCTGCTGTTTCCCACGTATTTAGCTTGAGCCACATCCTTTCAGTTTGCTTTAAACGATGCAATTACTAATCGGTGCTACCCAGTAGGTCTAAAGATGTAGTCAAGAAACAAAAACCTGTCACTTAAGCCTTTTAACCTTTAAAATAATGGCCACATCAGGCATGTTGGCTGTTTGTGGCCAAACAACAAGTCAGGATTTTCATGTCTGACATCTTTGAGATCCCTGAATGCAACGGATCTAGTGGAGGATGTCTGTTTTCATCAGTTTCACAGAAGAACTACATGGTTCTGTGGCAGAGTCTGACAGACATTTTAAACAGCATATCTGTTTAAGCCAGGTTGTCAGTTTGTATTCTTCCTCCCCATCCAAACCGAACAAGTCCCCAGTGCATGAGTGTCCTACCTCCAGGGTGGCATAAAACAAAACTTTAGACAATTCCCGATTGGTTTTAAAGTGTTATGGTTCTTTGCTGATGAGAGAGATATTCCTTTATGTACTAGGAAAGGAGAAAATGGGAAGGACTGTAAAGACAAAAACCAAAAGTAGCAATGTGCCAGCTCAAATTAGATGAAAAAAGCAGCACTAGTGTTGAATCACTGCATTATGGTAATGTTAATTAAAGCTCACATTCATTTTAAGGCTGGTTTCATTGCCAGACTGAGCTGAAATCTAAAAATGGCCAATCCAGGAGGCAGAGAATTCCCTGGAGCTTGCCAGTGTTCGAGTTTAATTGTTAGTATTACATCTTAACTTCATTGGAAAGAATAAAGAGAGCAGCAGTAGTGACCAAAATTGCCTCAATTTAGTCTTTTCTCTGAGATTTTGACAAAATTGCAGAATTTAAGACCTGAGCATAGGCCAGGAATGATCACGCTCTTTGGTGAGCGGGCAAAGTGCCCTGCCCAGACTTTATCCTTCTGTTTTTAAAAACAACTCTGTGCAGTATTTTACTGAACCACACAACAAAGTTGCCCAATATTTAATCACTGGTCTGTGTTGCTGTAGCTGTTTTTAAGTGGTATACCAGCTGATCTTGCCACCCTTTGAGTGAAGAAGGGAAAGATCAGCTCAAGGGCTGAAAACCCCCCCTGGTGCTGTGAATATTTTGTCATATTTTGACAATAGTCAGTTTGAAGAAAATATCACTGAGTATTATACAGAACTAAAGATGATATTGCTGTCACAGGAAGAGGAAGAGGAGGATGACGACGACGACGACGATGATGATGATTCCGAAGATGACCTTGATGACTTGGACACTGACCCATTGCTGGATGGGGAGGATGAAAATAATGAAAGTGAAGCAAATGCAGCCCAAGATGGAGAACGTGACTTCACTCCATCTGATGAGGAGGAGCTAGAAGCTTTACTGGGTAACGGTGAAGAAGAAGCTGAGGAGGAGGAGGAAGAGGAGGAAGATGATGAATGGGAGGACGAAGATACAGACATTCTTGGAGATTGTAAGTCAATTCCATTTATATGTGCAATAATCCCAAAAAAAGTGTAGCTCTGCCTTTGAGTGCAACATATTTCTAGCCAAACAAAGACGACATTTCTGGGATGTATTTCTGCAGAATGAAGTTAGTGTCAGTCAGGCAATATTTAGGAAGCAGTGATCAAACTGTTATAAGTCAGCTTTGGGAAAGGGCAAGGAACAATCTAGTGTTAAAATACTTCATTTGAAGTATGGCCAAATTCAGTAAGTTGAGGACAGAATTTGTAATTTAAATGAATTACTGGTGAGTGCAACTGTAAATGAAAAATGGCTGCTTTTGAAAAAGTAATATTGGTTACATTCCCAGGATAGTTAAAGCCATATAAAAAGAATGCAAGCGCAGTACAAGAATTGTTGATTTATGTGTGGAGGCAGCAGACATGGCTATGGTGACATGGGAATACTTTTCATTGGTGAAGTAAAATGCAGGTGCTGCCAAAGTCATAACGAAAGCAGGGAAATTTGAATCTTCCAGGCCTTGTACAGCTGGTTCTAGCATTGGCCTCGTGGCTGTTGTGGTATTGCTGTTGTTCAAAACCTTGTTTAAGGATATCCTCCATCTATAGCCAGTCAGCTTAACATTGAATTTCCATACCTTGCTCATCTCCAGTATGAGAGTTGCAGGATACATGTGTGTTGTTTCAGTCTAGGCACCCTTCTGTGTTTCTCTGGCCATGCTTGGCTTCTGAAACTGGTGCATCCCCTGATGGTCTAACATCATACCTCAATTCTTGAGTAATCAACATCTTTCTGTTCTGTTGCCATCATTCCAGGTTTGATCTCCTTTCAAATAATTCCTGAATTTTCCTCTGTCCCTCTCTTGGCATCCTCCAATTGGTCTACCAATTTACTCATTGCAGCCTCTCAATGAGCAGCAACCTCAATTACTGCATCATATATTTTCTCCCTATCCTCTCAACCTGCCAGAGATTTTCCTTTTCATGCCCCCCCTCAGTGTAAACACTGAGCCTCTGGATTCTGACTATTATTGTTCCCCTTTGTTGCTTGATTTGTGAAGAAAGACCTGAGGTATTTGTGACTGATTATGTTCATTATATGGCTTTGGCAGACCTGTCTGAAGGTTGAAGACACCTTTCTCCTTAATGAAACTCCTTTACTTACTACATCATCCACCACTTCACCTGGTCAAGCAGTCTTGGCAATGGTGTGGCCTTTATCTCCAAGTCACTTCTTTTGCTAATTCCCACAATCTTCTGGCAATTTCTCCATGTTTTGAGAATCTTGCCTTTTCCATCCATTGCAATTACTTCAAATCTTAGATCTGTATTGCCCACCCTGTCCATGTTTCCCTTTTGTAATTTTCTCTGATTTCCTATCTTAACCTCTGCACCAGGTGACTCATCCTGGATAAATATCGCTTCCATCTCAACTCTTTTCATTTAGTTCACTGCCCTCTTTCCTTCCTAAACTTCCCTCTTTGTAGAAATTCTCAATTTGCAGCCCCGTCAATCTCTCAGCCTTGCAACTCACATTGTAATTATTGCTGATAGTGCAATCTGATCATTTCCTTGTTTCACTTTCTATCCATATTCTCGTTCACTTTCCCAAGCCCACTACTTTGAGTCCAGCCATAGTAAATGCACTCCCTCAAGTCACTTAACACAGCACTGTCAAATTCCCAACTACCTTGCCTCTGGCCTTTAATTCATCACGATACTGCAATATTTATTGATTTGCTAAATTGCACCTCAACTAACTTTCATGACTTGCCTCTGCTTTTTCTCATCCAGATCTTTCCTGATGTATCCTGCATTTTGACTGCCTTAAGTCTAAAGGATGTAGATTTAAAGCCTTTGATTAACTGTCTTGTTTCATCATTCACTACCAGTTCTGACTAGACCACTTAATATTGTCCATCTAAAACTGCTTCCCAATCAGAGCATCAAGAGGGAAAGAGAATGTCTAGTTTGCTTTCACTACAAATGATACTTCTGAGACACCTCTGTTCTTCCTTTTCCACCTCCAACAATAAGTGTGAGGAGCCTCTAGACTTTGGTACAAAAATCAATGTCTCAATTCAGTTAACTCTGTTGTTGACTTCACCTCAACTAACCCACTAGGAGATATATCCCTCTCAGGCTCCCCTATACTTAAACCTGAGTTTCTTATTTTTCTTATTCTAACTTCACTCACATCCCCAACCGAGTTCACCTTGAACAGGGACGACCCTTGCTCCCTTAGCCCTATTCCTGCTAAGCCGCTGACCAGCCTATCTCCTTTGGGTGAATGGGACGTTGGTGCAAAGTTGTTTTTAAGGTTAACAAAATATTAGCTGAACTTGAAGTTTATGGAGGGTGGAAGATGAGGGGCTGAACAGGACCATATTGGAATAGTTGAATCTGGTAGTGTTAGAGTCTCAACTAGATGCTGGCATATATGATCACTAGTCCTCAGAGGGTGGTGGCTTTAGGAGATTGGCAGGAGAATTGGTAAGCTGGGCAACAGGAAATGCCCTATATAAACATTCAACCAATCTTGTAGAGCTCTGTTTAACTAAATGTCTGTTAATTAGAGTCCCTTTCACTTTTAATGGTCTTTGTAATTAACTAACAGTAATTAATTCTCCTCTCCACTTTGTCCAGCGGATTCCACGGATAACTCTGACTTGGAAGATGATATTATCCTGTCCCTGAATGAATGATCCTACCAGCTGGATTGATGGACCTGGCACACACCGTGATCCAGGCATGAGGAATGCCCCCACAGTGAGGGCGACAGAGGATAGCAGAAGTAATGAATGTTTTACTTCAGGGACCGTGAGTTCAGCCCTGTGACATACACATACATGCGAGGAGACAAAGAAGAAGCAAAAAAAATTTACTTGTAACTTTCCCATCTATTTGTGTGCAATCACAGAGCCTGGTCAGCTCCTGCAGACTATGGGGCTGTGGAATAATTTTGCCTCAGTGGCAACCAGCTTTTGTGAGGTCTACTTTTGACCTTCATGCAGTATCGCAGCTTGAAGAGACTGCACTTAGAAAAACTGAGAACAGTTTGTTTTTTTTAATGGATTTTCTAAAACACATTTGTTTATATGTGTGAGTGTATATATTAAAAAAAAATGGAAGGTTTATAAAGAGAACCATATATTTAGGGTGATGACAATGAAGATTTGGGCTATGATTTTCCACCATTTCACGTAACAGATAAAATTTCTGGACTGAGCCCATGCCCTGCTAAATGCATCTCATTGCTGCTTGTATTTTAACATTAAGGAGCACCTCAGTCAGTGTTGCAGAATAGTATGTGCTTTAGATGCCATGGCCTCCAGGGTACAATAAGTGTTGATTCGTTAATCAGAATCCTGAGACAGCGGATGTGCCAATAAATGATCGCCTTCATCGAACTTCAGTGTGACAAGCGAACAAAAGCAACTGTGCCCCAGCATTTCTCAAGGCTATGGGTGGTGCAACCTTGCCTAGATTCAGCCTGCATCAACAACCAAGATGTACTTCGAGGAGTGTCAGCAGTCCTTTGTTTCTATTCCTTTAACAATGTTACTACTCACTTTTTTTATCATCACCTCTCAGGAGAGGGAGAAAGAAAGCACAGTACATTGCCTGGTTGTTTGAGACACTTTGACATTAATTGAAGGTAGTAGAAGTTAAGCTAACTTGAAGTTTTTGCAGTTTGCAAAGTGTAGTGTCTTTGCTGGAGAGTGAAGGTATGCTTGTGTAGGGGAGGGTTGTGAATTACCATTTCCGAATTCTGAGTTTACACAACCATTGAAACTCATTTGCTCTTTTCATAACTGGGGAATTCTGGCTGGACACAGTGTCAAAATTGATTTTAAAAATTAATTGCATGCTTAAAATGTGTGTTTGCATTCTCAGTTGCATATCCAAATGTCTATACACTCTTACAATCAAGGTGTGTGAATGAACAAGCTGAGAATGGACCAATGTGTCCAACTGCATGAAGGAGAAATGCTAGTAGTTCTTTTCACAGAATTGAAAAGATTACCTGCAGGGATGCCGTGTGCTGCATTAACAATGAATTTATTGAGTTCTTTAGCTGAGAAAGAAGGGATGCTGGAATTATTCCCTTTTATATAATCAACTGCTTGCAGGAAACATTGCAAGTTACATGGGACGTGTATTAAATCTAACTGATATGCATCACCTCAACATTAGAAAAGGCAGTAAGGGTTCCTATTGACTTTTCCTACATCTTTTTGGCCTGTCGTAATAAAATGGTGATGAATTGTCCCCTTAGCAGGAACCTGGGTTTGAATCCAACTCAATGGAAAAGCCGGAGGCTTTCATCCCATCATTGGTTTGTACCAGATATGAAACATCTATACTATAACCTGTATCAGGTTCCATCTCTCTCGAATCTTGCAACTGTGCTATAGAGGAATGGTTACCTCAAGGAATAGTAATCTCCAGTGTGCAGGTATCTTATGATAATGTATAGCCCCTCTCTTTAATTCAGCGATTTGTGACTGATAGTTGATTTGTTGGTGACAATTTGAATTAATTTTCATTGCAATTATTTGGTGGGAGTAGCAGATTAAATTTGAAGATGCTGACGTGAGATAGTCTTATGATACCATAATTCACTCGTGTCTTTGTTTTCTGATTTTCTTTCTGCAATTGCTTTCTCTGGCGCATTCTTCTAAGCACACTTCATACCTCCATCCATTTTTCACTTCCAGATAGGAATGTTACCAGTGACTTGCAACAGCAAATAAGTCAACGGAGTCATTGAAACATGGGCATAATGACCATAGCTTTTAGATTTTCCACGTGGCTGTTTAATGCATTATCTCTTGCCTCTAACAAGCTGAGAATAAGTTGAGATGAAATAGTCTGGTGCTAATCTAAGCAGTCAGTGGCTGTGATCTCCTAAATTCTTAATCGATGTGATATAAAGTCAGTATAAGTATTGTATTCAAGCAACAATTTAGAAGAGGATAGAATATTGAGGCCAGTCCAATCCTGGTGTAAATTAAATTTGTGTAAGGATATGACCTGGGTGGAGTGTTCAACATCTGTCTCTTTTGTATATTTAACAAAATAATCATGTATTTCAGGGTGAGAGACTGTTTGGTAATGCAGGGAGAGGGGATGCTTAATGGAGCACGTGCTGGCTTTTGAGCTGAGATCTGAATGCTAATCCTCTTGGGTGGCAGTGTCAGAAGTTTCTCTTGTGTGCTGATGAAGGACACTAGGTTTGCACAATTGGTTTATGCTGGTAATGTCACACTAATGCAGTACAAACAAGTAATGGCGTTCTGTTTATCACAAAGTCTTGGGCTACAAACAGTGATTAAATGTGTTTAAATTAATTCCCATTCATTTGGACAAAATTTGAATAATCTGCTCTGATTTCAGAATTGTCCATCAGCATTTAAAACAAACCAATAAATAAAGGGACCTAAGGGTTACTGAGACTGAAATGCCTGAGCATCAGCAACCAGGTTGCAGGCTTCAAGGCCATTGAACATCCAACTGCAGGACAGCAATTACTTTAAGACAGTTAAGAGGGATCCCTTTCTCTATCTGAATGATACGGGACCTGATCTGAGTCTCCAATGCTGACTCTAAATTCCTAAAAAACCAATATGTTCCATGTCTCCATTGTTGTCTTTCCATCTCATGAACCAAAACTCTTCAGGGAAAGAAATATTGCCTCAGTGCATCTTAAACCATAATAAATGTGCTTACAATCATCATTAATCTGGAAGCTTTTACCCTGAGTGGGCTGAGCACAGCACGTAGCCATCCTTGTTGTCAGCGTTCTTCAAAATGACATTTCTGGACTTCAGCCTCACCAACAGCTGCATTGGAACAGTTTCAAAGCTGTGTGAGAAATCATGGTGTAGTGGTGTTTGTGGGCTTGTCTGGGTGCGAACAGTAGTGTCACTGAAGTAATTCTTCAAGGAGAATGCAGGAGGATCTCTTAATAACAGAATTAATGGTTTAATCTTCTGCCTCTTCCGCTTGACAATAACTGCTGACTTGAGCCAAAATGGTCCCAATACAAGTATCTGCCACTAAGTGGTGCTAGCATACCGGAAATGCTGGTTGCATGCACTGGTATTGAGGCACGTAATGTCAAAGATGGTGCTTTTTTTTTAAAGAGTCGATTTTATGTTATTTTTCCATTTGTTCTTGCTGGGCTTGGCCGAGAGGTACAGAGTAATTTCTGCCCAGCCGTAATGTGGTCTGTTAATGGCAGGACACCTCCAGTGAATTTTCAAAGTAATTTTATATATATAAATATATGTTAAAGAAAAAGGGGCTGCTTGTCAGTGTTTTTAAAAAATGACAAGCAGGGACCGGGACTGCATTCACGTTGCCGGGGTGTCTCAAATCTTTTGTGCGTTTTCTTGTAATTTAGGAGCGTGTGATATGAGCACAAAAAGGAGTCTGTTAAAAAAAAAACAAAAAAATATTAGGCCTTGTACAGAATCTAGCTGACATATTTTTATTACTGGAAACCCAACAAATAAAGATTACAAAATCAGAGTCAATCTGTGTATTTGTGTTATTAGCCGTAATTTTGTTTTGCTTTTGGCCTTGCCTTTTTTTTTAAAAAAACAAAAATAGCACTCACTCAACAGTTCTGTCAACCCTAAAGATGTTCCAAACTATCTTACAGCCTATTTGAATGAGAATGGTTACAGTAAAAGAGAAGGCTGTTCAGTCTGCCATGCCTGTGCCACCTCTGCAAGTGTAACTCCACTTGTCTCAATTCCCCACAACCCTTCAAAAACTTGTATTGAGCACTATCCCAACTCCCTTTTGAAAGCCACAATTGCACCTGTCTCCTCCACACTGGGCAGTACATTACTAATCCTAACCTGGGTAAAAATAGTTATTCATATTGGTCATTTTGCCAGTTGTCTAGAGTCTTGGGCAGATTGAGAACCAAAAGCCAATCAGTGGAGACGTTGTCTCTCTGTCTATATCCCTCATTATCTTGAAATCTTTATTGATTCATGCCTCAATCTTCTCAAAAGAAAAGCTTCCAGTCTGTCCATAAATACTGATGTCCTTCAACCCTGAAACAATTTTGATATCAAAATTTTTTTTCCTGTGCTCTTTAATAAGCTTACACATAATCCCTAAAGGGCGATGGTTTGCCCAATTCTAAGCAATGTCTTAAAGCTTTATTTTGCATTTTCTGTATGCCATATTAAGCACTTTCTTAATTTGCTGTGCATATCCAACAATTTGTGTGTGTGTGTGTGTGCGTGTATATCTGCACCCTTTTAAATAATGTCCTTTTGTTAATGTTGCCTCCTCTTGTTCTTCTGATCAAAATGGTCATTGCATTCAATTTCATCTACATGTCTGCTCATTCCAATAACCTATGTTCTCATGTTTTCAGATTATCTACAAGCTCTGAAATTGTGCCCTGTAAACTTGAGTCTAAAACATGAATATATATCAAGAAAAGTCCTATAGCCACTGTGGATGTCCACTAACTACCTTTTATCAACTCTGAGAACACCACCTTTCGGCACTATTCTCTGCTTCCTACAACTCGGGCAATTTTGTCTCCATCCTGGCACTCTGTTTTACTTCATGGGAAGTCGCACCTTATCAAATGCTTCTTGGACATGCAGATACATGCCTTACTCATACATTACTCATCAAAAAAAAACTGCAGAAGGTTATTAAACTATCACTTCTGTAACATCCTTGTTGGCTTTCCTTAATCCACACTTGTCCAAGTGATGACTTTGCCTGGGAATAAAATTTCTGAAAGCATGCTAACATAAAGGTTAAACTGTCTGACCTGTTGTGCAGAAGAGTGGAGTGTTAGCCATGTTCCAGTCCCGTAGCACAATCCCTAAAGCGAAACATAATTAGAGTATTATACCCATACAAGTGCAAATTCCACTCTTAATTCCCTTGTATCCTCCGATATGTTTCATCTGCTACTGTTGACTTTGAGAACAGAAGTAGGTCATTCAGTCCCTCGAGCCTGTTCCACCATTCAATGAGATCATGGCTGATATGTGGACTAACTCTGTGTACCTGCCTTTGGTTCATACCTCTTAATGCCTTGCTTAACAAAAATCTATTTCAGATTTAGAATTGGTGGCTTATTTAGCATCAACTGCTAATTGTGAAAGAGGGTTCTGAATCTTGACCACCCTTTGTGTTTAGAAATGCTTTCTAATGTTTCTCCTGAATGGTCTGCCCCTAACTTTTAGACTATCCCCCTAGTTCTAGAATCTCTGACCAGTGTAAATAGTTCATCTTTATCTACCCTGCCTTTTCATGTTAATATCTTGAAGATTACCCCTTAACTTTCTAAATTCTAAAGAAAACAGGCCCAATTTATACCATCACTCCTCCTAACAGCCCTGAAATCCAGGCTTAACTCTTGTATACCCATGTTGTACTCTCCAAGGTCAGTTTTTCATTCCTGAGGTGTGGCGCACTGGTCTGCTATCAGTGCTCCAAGTGGAATCAAACCAGGGTTTTGCATAACTGCAGCATAAGGACTACATCCCTGTATTCCAGTCCCCAGCATTCCATTAGCTGTCTTGATTGATTTTGTTTTCTTTATCTGTTCCTAACTTTTTAAATAGCTACACACCTGAACTCCCAAGTCTCTCTGGACATCCAGTGTAGTAGACTTCATACCATCTACAAAGTGCCTTGAACTTTTTTTGGTCTGAAATGGAAACTTCCTACTTTTTTTACATTAATCTCCATCTGCTACAATTTCTCCCATTAACTTAGTCAATTAATATCCCTTTGTAATATTATTTGTAAATTCATTTGTGAAAAGTGGCATTGCTGGCTGGCCAGTATTTATTGCCTAGTTGCTTTTGAGAAGTGGTGATGGTGAGGTGCCTCTTGAATCACTGCAGTCCAGTGCAAGTAGGGAGTGAATTCCAGGATTTTGACCTAGCAACCGTGAAGGAACTACTATATATTGCCAAGTCAGGATAGTGAGTGGCTTGGAGGGAACGTGAAGGTGGTGGTGTTCCTATGTTTCTACTATCCTTGTCCATCATCATGCTATCATCCACATGGTCTATGATGCCATCTCACTTTGTGTCATCAACAAATTTGGATATGACTTTCAATGCTATTATCCATGTCATTAATAAATAATGTGAATAATTGAGGCCCTATCACATCCATATAGGATACCACTGGTCACATCCTGCCAATTTGAGTATCCATTATTCCTACTTTCTATCACCTGCCACTTAACCAAGTTCTCAGCCGTGTTAGTAATTTGCCCTCTGTTTCGTGGGCTTCTACCTTAGTTAACAATTGTGGGACTTTGTCAAATGACTTATGACTTAGAGTCATTGAGATGTACAGCATGGAAACTGATCCCTTGGTCCAACTCGTCCATGCTGACCAGATATAAACAGCATCTGTAGACAATCCCTTGTCCTCTACCTTGGTTACCTCATCAAAAAACTTCCACGTGGTTTGTCCAGCATGACCTACCTATCGTGGCTCTCCCTGATAACTGAACATTTTTGAGGTATTTAGTTACCATATCCTTGATTGTAAATAACAAATTCCCCATCATAAATGTTAGGCTAACTAATGAGATTACATTAGATTCCCTATTGTATGGAAACATACCTTCAGCCCAGTAAGTCCACACTGACCCTCGAGTAACCCACCACCCAGACCTATTCCCCTACATTTACCCCTGACGAATGCACCTATCAATATGGGTAATTTAGCATTGCCAATCCACCTAACCTGCTCTTCAATAGCCTATAACTGGCAGAATCTTTCAATAGTTTATTTATCAGGTTTGAAATTCCTCTTAATTTACATCCTTCTTCCCTTGCAGCCATCTTCCCCTACCTCTCTTGCAATCTTTTCCTCCCTCCCACAACCCCTCACTTCCTCCTCAGCATCCTCTTCTAACTAACGGATCCCATCAGACAGTCCCTGGCAGCTCCACTCGTGATGACACTCCCTCACTGCCTGCTACACCACAAATCAGAATGAACTTATCAGCCTATGATTAGAGGAGCAACATTTCAATTCTATCATTTCTACTTGCAGGGGTGATTTTATTCCCCCATTTGTTGCCATGATTAATTTTCTAGGGCATTTTGGAGAAGATTCACTCACCCCTGTGTGCTTGAATTCTGCTTCTCAGTGCTGTCAACTATACTGGAGAGCTCTGGTTTTGTTTGACCTGTTTACTCCTCACCTTCACCTGGGTATATCTTGATTGTAACTCTAACTGTATTCTGTTTAAAGGCAACTATTCAGTGACCATTTTGTTTGCCTATTTTTGATTCCAACTTTCTTGGGCCAGATCTGATCTTACCCCATTAAAACTGATCATTTTCTGAATATTTTTACTTTGAACTGCTCCTGAAGAGCAAGTCCCACAGCATTCACCTTTCAGAAATGAAGATCTGTAGGGGAGAGACCAAGCAATGAGTTTTATAGCGCTTAGCTTCATGGAATGAGGTGAACCTGAAGAGGAGAGACCAGGGACCAAATTCTAACAGTAATCACTCTGTGAAATGAGATGGAGTATAGGGGATAGACCAAGGAACAGGTCCTCCAGCACACTCCTTCCAGAAGGCAGCTGGACCTATGGGGGTAAGACTAGGGTCAACATCAACAGCACCTGGAGGCCCATTAACTCTGTGAAGGACTCTTTGCTCTGCTCAAAACTCGTCAGTCTTCCAAAACAAAAAGTTGTCTATACGTGTGTTGCGGTCTAGCACATTCCAAGGTCCAGGACTACATGCTGAGGGACGCACTAAAGTTTGGGGTAGCTGTTGCCAAAGCACAATGAGGAAAGACTGAGGCCTTCCTACTGAGGGTAAGTGGAGGTTTGTTCAGCTATCGGTCCCTCCCTGTGTCTCAAATATTTGTAAATATTGGAATTGTATATAGAAGAGTTTAAAAATCGCACAACACCAGGTTATAGTCCAACAGGTTAAATTGGAAGCACACTAGCTTTTGAAGCACCGCTCCTCGCCACCTGAAGGAACGGTGCTCCGAAAGCTAGTGTGCTTCCAATTTAACCTGTTGGACTATAACCTGGTGTTGTGTGACTTTTAACTTTGTCCACCCCAGTCCATCACCAGCATCTCCAAATCATATATATAAGGGAATTGGCTGGAGTCAAAGTCCAATATTTTTGTTTTGTTGTTTTGACATGCAACAGTATGTATCTGATATACATTTGTGACAATGTGTGTATATATGCAAATTCTTTTGTGAATGAAATTAAAAAAGGAGGGACTAGGGCACAAAACTTCCAGAAATGAGACCAGGAAAGCAATGAGTTGATCGGTTCTTGAGTAACTGTTACAGGGGAAATGTGTGTGTTGTGTTTGAGAATAGACAGAAACAATTGTTTAATAACCCTTAAATAACTATTTTCATGATTGACTAGAAAAATGCACTGGAAATCAAGGCCCATCTACTCCCGGGGTCATTACAAATGTGAAAATTTGATTAAAGCACCCAAATGCCCAATTTTATCTCACTATCTAATTCAGGTAAGAATAATGTGTCCACTAAGCTTTTCTTTCCCCTTTAGCAGGAAGATAATTGATTACAACAATCTATTTTTTAAACAGTCAAAAAGGTTGAAGTTGAATTGCAAATCTATACCCTTGTAACTTAACCACAACCCCTCTTAATACAAAAATTGAGAGTGGAGAAGCAAACAAAAGTCAGAAGAACAGTTCTAGAACCAATCTACATCATAGACATCAATGAATTGTTTTCTTTTGATTCCTTCCAATTGGATACACTAATTCTCAGTCTTTCTTTCACTGGTTGAGGATTTGTCCTTTCAGTGCCTCTGATAGCGGTTTTGTTTCCCTTTTACCTTCCAGCAGACAATTAGTAGACAGAGTAGCTCACAAAGTAATGAAGAGTATCTAACTACAAGGGATTTACTTGTACTTCCCCATACAGAAGCGAGAAAGGGAGATGGATGCTTTCCTTTTGCAGTCTGAGTGTTTCTTCTGTTGCCCAGACCCAATGCCATAGTCATCTGCTCAGGATTCAATCAAATGCTTGTCACTCTGCTGAACCTGCCTGAGCCCACAACAATGTTCATGATTGGTTTTTCAATCAATAGACTATGGGTAAAATTGCTCTGAACAAACCCATGTGGTGCCATTCCATCTAGATTTCCCCTTCACTACTTTGATAGGGCTATATTATTAATCTCTTTTTTAAAAACTACAAAAACTTTCACAATTTTTTCTTGGTTAAAAGCAGTATCTTCTTTTTCGTCTCCTGTCAAAAACTGGAAATTCTATTATTTATTTTATTCCTGAGTAGTATTTTAATTGGATTACTCAAGTTTAAATTAGTACAATAAGTGATTGGATGTAAAGGCATGAATTTAATAATTAGGAAAAAATAATGTGTTACAATTCCAGAATGCAGGAGGTACTGGACACCAGTGTAATCCAGGGCAAGCAAATTTCCAGCAAGTGTTACCTAGATCTTTTGTTCTAAGAGGCAGTCATAGCTGTTAGGATAGGGTCTTTCAATTTGGTCACTGGTTAAGGACAGGGCAATGTGGTTACAAGTGAGGCGGGTATAGAGTAGTAGAAGGGGAAGATCCTAAACCTTTGCAATGGTCCAACAAGTTCAAAGTTCATATTTATATAGATGGAAGTGGTGGCTACAAGGTGGATGAGTAAACTTACGCCCAATGGAACCATTGTGCCAAGAAACCTTTAAACTAATTACTTAATGGTGGGTGCAATGGATAAAGGTGAGGAAGGTGTGATAAATAGAGAAGGCAGGCGAGGAAGCAAGGTAGCAACAAGAGAAATGATCAATTTGTGCCAAGAAGAGTGTGTGCAAACCGAAGAACACATTGAAGATAAGACGAGGTTACAAAGTTAAACATTGTAAAACAAAAGAACTAAAAGCTCTGTACCTGAATGCTGATAACATTCGTATCAAAACAGATGAATTGACATTGTAAATAGAAACAAATATATTACCCATGAAAGAGACATAATTGCAAGATGACAAAGTCTGTGTCTTAACTAATCAAAGCTACATGATATTTATAAAGGATCAGAATCTAGGAAAAGGTGGAGACATAGCTCAGTTACTTAAAGATAACCCTTTTGTAATTGAGAAATTATCTTAGTTTTACAGACCAACATGTAGAATTAGTTTGGGTACAGATAAGAAATAGGAATGGTCGGAAGTTGCTTGTGGTAGTGGCATAAAGCCCCCTCCCCATCCCCATCCCCAAGACAGTAATCATTACTGTAGAATTTCTAAAAGAAAATAAAAGGGGCTTGTATGGTAGTAATGCATTTTGATCTGTGTATGGATTGGATGAATCAGATGGGCAAAAGTAGCCTGCACAGTAAGTTCCATGGAATATTTAAAGGACAATGTTTCAGATCTAACAAGTGAGCAGGCTATGCATTGTCTGATAATGTCCAATGGGCTAGAATTAATTTATGACCTTGTAGTGAGGGTTCTCTAGGTAACAGTGATCACAATAATATTGAATACCACATTCAAACTGAGAGAGAGGATTGGATCTCCAAGTAATCCTCTAAATTTTAATAAAAACCATGAGGACGTAAAGGCAGAATTGGTTAAAGTGAACTGGGAAATTGAGTATCAGCATAGATCAGCAGAGTAACAGTGGCAGATATTTCAGAACACTTAGAAAAGGTACATTCCAGTGAAATTCCAAGGGAAGGATCCATGGCTAAGTAACTAAATAAAAGTTAGTATTAACTTGAAAGAGAAAGCATACAATTCCACAAAACGGAGTAGCAGATCAATCAAAACCTAAACCACAGCAATTAATGACTAAAACATTAATCAAGAATGAGAAGTTAGAGGGTAAGAGAAAGCAAGCTAGGAATATAAAAACAGGTGATGAGTTTCAATGGAAATTTAAGAAGGAAGCGCGTAAGTAAATTGAGCTTTGATCCTCCAAAGGTTTAGGGTGAGAGAGTGATTCCAGGGAATTAGTATTGGAAGATAAGGAAATGGAAAATATATTGACATATTTTACATGTCTTCATGGTATAGAAGATACAAGTAACATCCCAGAATTACATGATGTTTCATTGTTTTGGAACTTTGGAGAGAAAAAAATCATAACAACAGCACTTTTAAAAGGGAGAGGAACAGAAAAAGGAAGCACAAGGTGAGTTCAGTGTGGGGGAGAGAGAGAGAGAAAAACCCATACTGCTAACTGACACAGCAGTGAACCTGCACAGTTACTGTCGTTGCTGTTTGAATTCATGCCTCACTGGACATTGGAGTGTATCTGGGAAAATGAACAAAGAGTGAAATTCACAACTAATCTTGGAGGAATCTATTGGGAGAGGTCACAGCACAGAAACAGATAACCAGATATTTTAAGTGTGGCCTTACAGAAAGTCTGCAGTAGAGTCATAGAGATGTACAGCATGGAAACAGAGCCTTCGGTCCAACCCATCTATGCCGACCAGATAACCCAACCCAATCTAGTCCCACCTGCCAGAACCCGGCCCACATCCCCCCAAACCCTTCCTATTCATACACCCATCCAAATGCCTCTTATATGTTGCAATTGTACCAGCCTCCACCACATCCTCTGGCAGCTAATTTCATACACATACCATCTTCTGCATGAAAACGTTGCTCCTTAGGTCTCGTTTATATCTTTCCCCTCTCACCCTAAACCTATGCCCTCTAGTTCTGGACTCCCTGACCCCAGGGAAAAGACTTTGTCTATTTATCCTATTCATGCCCCTCATAATTTTGTAAACCTCTATAAGGTCACCCCTCAGCCTCCAACACTCCAGGGAAAACATCCCCAGCCTGTTCAGTCTCTCCCTATAGATCAGATCCTCCAACCCTGGCAACATCCTTGTAAATCTTTTCTGAACCCTTTCAAGTTTCACAACATCTTTCCAATAAGAAGGAGACCAGAATTGCACACAATATTCCAACTGTGGCCTGACCAATGTCCTGTACAGCCGCAACTCCTGTACTCCATACTCTGACCAATAAAGAAAAGCATACCAAATGCCTTCTTCACTATCCTATCTACCTGCATTTCAAGGAACTATGAACCTGCACTTCAAGGTCTCTTTGTTCAGCAACACTCCTTAGGACCTTACCATTAAGTGTATAAGTCCTGCTAAGATTTGCTTTCCCAAAATGTAGTAGCTCGCATTTATCTGAATTAAACTCCATTTGCCAGTTCTCAGCCCATTGGCCCATCTGGTCCAGATCCTGTTGTAATCTGAGATAACCGTCTTCACTGTCCACTACATCTCCAATTTTGGTGTCATCTGCAACCTTACTAACTGTACCTCTTAAGCTTGCATCCAAGTCATTTATATAAATGATGAAAAGTATTGGACCCAGCACCGATCCTTGTGGCACTCCACTGGACACAGGTCTCCAGTCTTCAATACGACCCTCCACCACTACCACCCTCTGTCTTCTATCTTACAACCAGTTCTGTATCCAAATGGTTAGTTCTCCCTGTATTCTGTGAGATCTAACCTTGCTGATCAGTCTTCCATAGGGAACCTTGTCAAACGCCTTACTAAAGTCCATATAGATCACATCTACTGCTCTATCCTCATCAATCTTCTTTGTTACTTGTTCAAAAATCTCAATCAAGTTTGTGAGACATGATTTCCCATGCACATAACCATGTTGACTATCCCTAATCAGTCCTTGCCTTTCCAAATACATGTACATCCTGTCCCTCAGGATTCCCTCCAACAACTTGCCTACCACTGAGGTCAGGCTCACTGGTCTATAGTTCCATGGCTTGTCTTTACTACCCTTCTTAAACAGTGGCACCACGTTTGCAACCTCTAGTCTTCCGGCACCTCACCTGTGACTATCGATGATACAAAAATCTCAGCAAGAGGCCCAGCAATCGTTTCTCTAGTTTCCCACAGAGTTCTCAGGTACACCTGATCAGGTCCTGAAGATTTGTCCACCTTTAACCATTTCAAGACATCCAGCACTTCCTCCTCTGTAATCTGGACATTTTGCAAGATGTCACCATCTATTTCCCTATTCCCTTGTCAGCTCCACACCCCCCACCAACCCAACCTCCACTCCCGGTACCTTCCCCTGCAAACGCAACAAATGCAAAACTTGCGCCCACACCTCCCCCTTTACTTCCCTCCAAGGCCCCAAGGGATCCTTCCATATCTGCCACAAATTCACCCGCACCTCCACACACACCATTTACTGCATCCGCTGCACCTGATGTGGCCTCCTCTATATTAGGGAGACAGGCCACCTACTTGCGAGACGTTTCAGAGAACACCTCTGGGACACCCGGACCAACCAACCCAACCATCCCGTGGCTCAACACTTCAACTTCCCCTCCCACTCCACCCAGGACATGCAGTTCCTTGGACTCCTCCATCGCCAGACCATAGCAACACGATGGCTGGAGGAAGAGCGCCTCATTTTCCGCCTGGGAACCCTCCAACCACAAGGGATGAACTCAGATTTCTCCAGTTCCTCATTTCCCCTCCCCTCACCTTGTCTCAGTCCCAACCCTTGAACTCAACACCACCTTCCTAACCTGCAATCTTCTTCCTGACCTCTCCGCCCCCATCCCCACTCCAGCCTATCACCCTCACCTTAACCTCCTTCCACCTATCGCATTTCCAATGTCCCTCCCCCAAGTCCGTCCTCCCTACCTTTTATCTTAGCCTGCTTGGCACACTCTCCTCATTTCTGAAGAAGGGCTCATGCCTGAAACGTCAATTCTCCTGCTCCTTGGATGCTGCCTGACCTGCTGCGCTTTTCCAGCAACACATTTTCAGCTCTTATCTTTGAGGGGCCCTATTCTCTCCCTAGTTACCCTTTTGTCCTTAATATATTTGTAAAAACCCTTTGGATTCTCCTTAATTCTATTTGCCAAAGCTATCTCATGTCCCCTTTTTGCCCTCCTGATTTCCCTCTTAAGTATACTCCTACTTTCTTTATACTCTTGATAATCCACTTGATCTATCTGTCTATACCTTACATATGCTTCCTTCTTTGTCTTAACCAAACCCACAATTTCTTTTGTCATCCAGCATTCCCTGTACCTTCCAGCCTTTCCTTTCACTCTGACAGGAATATACTTTCTCTGGATTCTTGTTATCTCATTTCTGAAGGCTTCCCGTTTTCCAGTCCCTTTACCTGCGAACATCTGCCTCCAATCAGCTTTCGAAAGTTCTTGCCTAATACCGTCAAAATTGACCTTTCTCCAACTTAGAACTTCCAACTTTTAGATCTGGTCTATCCTTTTCCATCACTATTTTAAAACGAATAGAATTATGGTCGCTGGCCCCAAAGTGCTTCCCCACTGACACCTCAGTCACCTGCCCTGCCTTATTTCCCAAGAGTAGGTCAAGTTTTGCACCTTCTCTAATAGGTACATCCACATACTAAATGAAAAAATGGTCTTGTACACACTTAAGAAATTCCTCTCCATCTAAACTTTTAACACTATGGCAGTCCCAGTCAATGTTTGGAAAGTTAAAATCCCCTACCATAACCACCCTATTATTCTTACAGATAGCTGAGATCTCCTTACAAGTTTGTTTCTCAATTTCCGTCTAACTATTGGGGGATCTATAATACAATCCCAATAAGGTGATCATCCCTTTCATTTCTCAGTTCCACCCAAATAACTTCCCTGGATGTATTTCCGGGAATTAGATTAGATTACTTACAGTGTGGAAACAGGCCCTTCGGCCCAACAAGTCCACACCGACCCGCCGAAGCGCAACCCACCCATTCCCCTACATTTACCCCTTACCTAACACTACGGGCAATTTAGCATGGCCAATTCACCTGACCCGCACATCTTTGGACTGTGGGAGGAAACCAGAGCACCCGGAGGAAACCCACGCAGACACGGGGAGAACGTGCAAACTCCACACAGTCAGTCGCCTGAGTCGGGAATTGAACCTGGATCTCAGGCACTGTGAGGCAGCAGTGCTAACCACTGTGCCACCATGCCTCCCTCAGCACAGCTGTAATGCTATTCCTTATCAAAAATGCCAATCCTGCCTCCCTTTCTATCCTTCCTGGAGCATTTGTATCCTGGAACATTAAGCTGCCAGTCCTGCCCATCCCTGAGCCATGCTATGATATCCCAGTCCCATGTTCCTAACCATGCCCTTTGTTCATCTGCCTTCCCTGTTAGGCCCCTTGCATTGAAATAAATGCATTTTAATTTGTTAGTCCTACCTTGTCCCTACCTGCCCTGGCTGTTTGACTCACTTCTGTTCTCAGCTGTACCAGTCTCAGATCGATCTCTTTCCTCACTATCTCCCTGGGTCCCACCCCCGCAACCTTACTAGTTTAAATCCTCCTAAGCAGTTCTAGCAAATTTCCCTGCCAGTATATTAGTTCCCTTCCAATTTAGGTGCAATCCGTCCTTCTTGTACAGATCACTTCTACCCAAAAGAGATTCCAATGATCCATTCACCAGCTCCTCAGCCACGCATTCATCTGCTCTATCCTCCTATTCCTGCCCTCACTAGCTCATAGCACTGGGAGCAATCCAGATATTACTACCCTTGAGTGAGTAGAGAAGGTGCAAAACTTGACCTATTCTTGGGATATAAGGCAGGACAGGTGTCTAAGGTGTCAGTGGGGGAGCACTTTGGGGCCAGCGATTATAATTCTATTAGTGTTAAAATAGCGATGGAAAAGGATAGACCAGATCTAAAAGCTGAAGTTCTAAATTGGAGAAAGGTCAATTTTGATGGTATTAGGCACGAACTTTCGGAAGTTTTTTGGGTGCAGATGTTTGCAGGTAAAGGGACGGCTGGAAAATGGGAAGCCTTCAGAAATGAGATAACGAGAATCCAGAGAAAGTATATTCCTGTTCGGGTAAAAGAAAAGTCTGGTAGGTATAGGGAATGATGGATGACTAAAGAAATTGAGGGTTTGGTTAAGAAAAAGGAGGAAGCATATGTCAGGTACAGACAGGATAGATTGAGTGAATTCTTAGAAGAGTATAAAGGAAATACTGCTCCTGAACTGCTGTGCTTTTCCAGCACCACTCTAATCTAGGCTCTGGTTTCCAGCATCTGCAGTCATTGTTTTTACCTAAGAAGAAAAAAGGAAGCATATGTCAGGCAGAGACAGGATAAATCGAGTGAATCC
Organism: Hemiscyllium ocellatum; assembly: GCF_020745735.1. NCBI lineage: Eukaryota > Metazoa > Chordata > Chondrichthyes > Orectolobiformes > Hemiscylliidae > Hemiscyllium > Hemiscyllium ocellatum. The sequence continues at coordinate 67,440,614 of NC_083414.1, forward strand.
TTAGCAGAGTATAGAAGCAGTAGGAGTGTACTTAAGAGGGAAATCAGGAGGGCAAAAAAGGGACATGAGATAGCTTCGGCAAATAGAGTTCAGGAGAATCCAAAGGGTTTTTACAAATATATTAAGGACAAAAGGGTAACTAGGGAGAGAATAGGGCCCCTCAAAGATCAGCAAGGCGGTCTTTGTGTGGAGCCGCAGGAGATGGAGGAGATACGAAATGGGTATTTTGCATCAGTATTTACTGTGGAAAAGGATAGGGAAGATATAGACTGTAGGGAAATAGATGGTGACATCTTGAAAAATGTCCATATTACAGAGGAGGTGGTGCTGGATGTCTTGAAACACATAAAAGTGGATAAATCCCCAGGACCTGATCAGGTGTACCCTAGAAATCTATAGAAAGCTAGGGAAGTGATTGCTGGGCTTCTTACTGAGATATTTGTATCATCAATTGTCAAGGTGAGGTGCAGGAAGACTGGAGGTTGGGTAACATGGTGCCACTGTTTAAGAAGGGTGGTAAGGACAAGCCAGGGAACTATAAATCAGTGAGCCTGACCTCAGTGGTGGGCAAGTTGTTGGTGGGATCCTGAGGGACAGGATGTATATGTATTTGGAAAGGCAAGGACTGATTAGGGATAGTCAACATGGCTATGTGCGTGGGAAATCATGTCTCACAAACTTGATTGAGTTTTTTGAAGAAGTAACAAAGAGGATTGATGAGGCCAGAGCAGTAGACGTGATCTATACGGACTTCACTAAGGTGTTCGACAAGGTTCCTCATGGGAGACTGGTTAGCAAGGTTAGATCTCACGGATTACAAGGAAAACTAGCCATTTAGATACAGAACTGGCTCAAAGGTAGAAGACAGAGGGTAGTGGTGGAGGGTTGTTTTTCAGACTGGAGACCTATGACTAGTGGAGGACCACAAGGATCGGTGCTGGGTCCTTGTGTCGTCATTTATATAAATGATTTGGATGTGAGCATAAGAGGTATAGTTAGTAAGTTTGCAGATGACACCAAAATTGGAGGTGTAGTGGACAGCCAAGAAGGTTACCTCAGATTACAATGGGATCTTGATCTGATGGGCCAGTGGGCTGAGAAGTGGCAGATAGAGTTTAATTTAGATAAATGTGAGATGCTGCATTTTGGGAAAGCAAATCTTAGCAGGACGTATACACTTAATGGTAAGGTCCTAGGGAGTGTTGCTGAACAAAGAAACCTTGGAGTGCAGGTTGAAAGCTCCTTGAAAGTGGAGCCGCAGGTAGATAGGATAGTGAAGAAGGTGTTTGATATGCTTTCCTTTATTGGTCAGAGTATTGAGTACAGGTGTTGGGAGCTTATGTTGAGGCTGTACAGAAAATTGGTTAGGCCACTATTGGAATATTGCGTGCAATTCTGGTCTCCTTCCTATCAGAAAGATGTTGTGAAACTTGAAAGGGTTCAGAAAAGATTTACAAAGATGTTGCCAGGTTTGGAGGATTTGAGCTACAGGGAGAGGCTGAATAGACTGGGGATATTTTCCCAGAAGCATCGAAGTCTGAGGGGTGACCTTATAGAGGTTTATAAAATCATGAGGGGCATGGATAGGATAAATAAACAAAGTCTCTTCCCTGGGGTCGGGGAGTCCAGAACTAGAGGTTTAACGTGAGAAGGGAAAGATATAAAAGAGACCTTTTCATGCAGAGGGTGGTACGTGTATGGAATGAGCTGCCAGAGGATGTGGTGGAGGCTGGTACAACTGCAACATTTAAAAAGCATCTGGTGTATCGGAATAGGAAGAGTTTGGAGAGATATGGGTTGGGTGATGGCAGGTGGGACTAGATTGGGTTGGGATATCTGGTCAGCATGGACCGAAGAGTGTGTTTCCGTGCTGTACATCGCTATGACTAAATAATTGTGAATCAGAAAGTAAAAGGGAGGAAGTACCACAATTACATTCACCAGGGAAATGGAACTGAGAGAATTATTAGAAATAAAAACTTAAGTCCTACTACATCTTAAAACAAGTGACTCCTGAGATAGTAGATGCATTGGTTTTTAGTTTTCAAAATGCTCTAAATCCTGAAAAATAGATTGAAAAATACCAAATGTGACTCTTCTATTCAAGCCAGGTCAGTTACTTCAATACCATCAAAGGGAAAAAGTTGTAATCTTTTATTAAGGAGAATATAGTGGGGCATTTAGAAAATACCAATGCAATGCAGAGTCAACATGGTCTTGTGAAAGGGAAATCATATTTGGAGTACTTTGATGAAGTAGGAAGCACTGTGGTGAAAAGGCGGACCTGTGGATATATGATATTTAAATTTCCAGAAGGCATTAGACAAGGTGAGGCATCAAAGATTGCTGTGCAAAAATATTTGGAAGTGGCCTCTGATTAACAGAGGTGTTACCATGGAGAATTTACTCATCAGCATTCTCCTGCTGTATAAAAATCGGTTTCCCTCTATTTCTTGTGAATTCTCCTGATGAGTCCAAAATGAAAAGTACCTTTTTATAGCATCTGGAAAGCTGTGTGAATAAGCCAGAGACACTAAAGGGTTGGATGTCTTCCCAAAACTGGCCAAAGCTTGAACTGGGATGTTATTGAATATTCAGTTAAATAAGGACTCTGGAAAGCTATACCTTTGGGACAGTAATTACCTGAGGGAAAGGAAGTTTATAGAAGTCTGCATTGCTGATCATAATCAGACCCATGAATCTTGGAGATGAAAAGTGTTTCAGAATAAGGAATCTTTTTGAGAGAGTTCGTCAATCTTTGATAAAACCTCACTGAGGACTTCAGCACATAGTCTGTACTGACACTTCACATCAAGGGAGTGCTAGTGGTCACTGGTTCCAACATTGTGTTTAGGCAAAGATTGAAAATTAGAGATCTCATCCCACCCAGACTTGGCAAACATTTTTACACCTGCCAGCACCAACTCAAATGAATTAATCTCCTTTTTTGTCGGTGGTTTATGCGAACTTGTGCACAAATGTTCAGAGGTCTTTTCCTGGTTAACAGTGCCTACACATTGAAATTTGGCTGTAAAGCAGATTTCAAATATTCTGCAGATGTGATGAGATGCTGTAGAAATATAGGGTCTTTATCCTCAGTTGGTTTCTCAAATAAGATTCATAACGTGCTTTTAGCAGGAGTTCAAAAACTTGAGTCTGCCAACCAAATTTGAACTTATTCCTTTCTTCTTCGCTTACTAACAGGCCTACAGTGTATTCACAGAACAAATGTTACGTTTTGTATGCCACTGAACCTTTAGGCTTGGAGACACAAGAACAGAAATTGCCAGAAAAGCTCAGCAGGTCTGGCAGCATCTGTGAAAAGAGAATAGAGTTAAAGATTCAGGTCCAGTGACCGTTCCTCAGAACAAATGTTTCGGGCCACAGGACCCAAAATATTAACTCTGATCTCTGTCCACAGATGCTGCCAGACCTGCTGAGCTTTTCCAACAATTTCTGTTCTTGGGTCTGATTTACAGCATCTGCAGTTCTTTCAGTTTTTTTAAAGGCGTGGGGAATTGAATGCCAACAGCATTAGCTGTACTTTGCATCGCCACAAAAATGACGCTATGACTTCTTGAACAAAATGGCCGCCAAGTTGCTTCTTGCAAATTCAATGAACAATTTTAAGGGAATGGGTAAAGATTCTGATAGGACAATGATGATTCCTACGTATGGTCTGACAGAACCAGATAAACACAGTGGAGGGTGCCTGCAATGTGTTACCAAAGCTTATCTCCCATGTAGGAGCTAGCTGCCATGTTGTTTTGGTTCAGTATTTTGCTGTCAGGGAGTAAATGCTTTAATGTCCGATCAGATCTTGTGACATTCTTCCCTGGCCTGTCACGGTAGAGAGTGATTGCTTGAAGCGCAAACAGCGGAAATGATGGAGAGAATGAAATCAATGAGAGTTGGGGGATGGGTGAAGGCTGACTCTATTTTGGACGAAGCAGACAGGCAGAAGGCTGGGAGAACACAGCAAGCCGGGCAGCATCATGTGGAGAAGTCGACATTTCAGGTGTAACTCTTCTTCAGAACTATGGATTACACCCAAACTTCTCCACCTCCTGATGCTGCCTGGCTTGCTGTGTTCCTCCAGCCTCCTGCCTGTCTGCTTTGGATCCCAGCATCTACAAGGTCTTATTGTCTCTATTTTAGACAAGACACAAAGACCCTGCCAAGCTGACTCTTCCCCCCACCCCCGCTCCTTAGTTTTTGGCATTGCGACCATGTTCATTCTTGCCATTGAGAAACGTAGACTTTACATAGAATTATAGAGATGTACAGCATGGAAATAGATCCTTGTTTGGTTAAGAAAAAGAAGGAAGCACATGTCATTCCTGCAGGGAAACAGTTTTGGTCGAGACTCCTCCCTGACCTATCACCTTCATCCCCTCCCCCACTCACCTATTGTACTCTGTGCTACGTTCTCCCCACCCCCACCCTCCTCTAGCTTATCTCTCCACGCTTCCGGCTCTGCCTTTATTCCAGATGAAGGGCTTTTGCCGGAAACATCGATTTCGTTGCTCCTCTGATGCTGCCTGAACTGCTGTGCTCTTCCAGCACCACTAACCCAGCTAATTTGAAAAACGTCCTGTCTATAATGCGAGGCCAATCTCCTGAAGCAGGCTTTCTTTCTCTCGCAGTCCTTGCTGTGGGTCTCTTGCAAACAGGCGGGGATTGAGGGGATGGGGGTGGCTGTTGAATGGATTTATTCATGAAAGGACAATGGACTATTCTCGCTCAAGAGTGAATGTGCAGGGCAGTGTGGCCCATTGTCTGAGTCCCTTCCTGCAATCTCTGCATTTTGTGCGTGTGTGTGTGTGTGTGAGAGAGAGAGAGGAGGCAAGGCTAAATTGGATTTAGAAAGAAATATCAGCAGCTTAACGGCAGTGGCCGTTTCTGCGTGTGTGTGTGTGAGGGAGAAATTGTTCTGTAGGCTGCTCAATACAAAGACGCCACAGACCTTCATCTCAGCATGGCTGGGGGAGGGAGGTACGCGGACTTCCAGAACCTTGAGCCTCCCAGCTGTCAGCGCAACCTTCCTCCTCCCCCCCCCCCCCCCTCCAAACCTGGAATAACTTTGAGGTCGTTTCACCTTGACTCGTTCGGCTCCAAATCCCTTTCTGGACGAGAGGACGATTTTTAAAAATAAACAAGGAAAATACCGCGGGGAGGCTGCATCAAAAAGAGGAGTGCTTGAGAGCTGAGCCCAGTTGTAACTCCCATTTGCTCACTCTGGGTTAAAATCGGCCCCATAATCAGGTATCCGTGGACATGAGAACCTGCGTTACTGTAGCGCCTCTCATGACCACAGCCAATCAGGTACACTTCGAGAGAAGTCACTATTCGTTCTGAAGGGAAAATGCCGATTTATGTACATGACCTGGAGGTGCCAGTGTTAGACTGGGGTAGACAAGGTTAAAAATCAAACAACAGCGGACTCTAGGTCAAAAGGTTAATTTGGAAGCACTAGCTTTCAGATCGCATTCCTTCATCAGGGTGGTTGTTTACGCACAGTGTGATCACACAATCAGCAATATGATAATGACCTATCCGAAAGATGTTGTGAAACTTGAAAGGGTTTGCCAGGGTTGGAGGACTTGAGCTACAGGCAGAGATTGAATAAGCTGGGGGTGTTTTCCCTGGAGCGTCGGAAGCTGATGGGTGACCTTATAGAGGTTGATAAAATCAGGAGGGGCATGAACAGGATAACTAGACAAAGAGTAAAAAGTGAGGTCTGCAGATGCTGGAGATCAGAGCTGAAAATGTGTTGCTGGTTAAAGCGCAGCAGGTCAGGCAGCATCCAAGGAGCAGGAGAATCAACATTTCGGGCACAAGCCTTTCCCTGAGATGGGGAGTCCAGAACTAGAGGCATAGATTTAGGGTGAGAGGGGAAAGATATAAAAGAGACCTAAGAGGAAACTTTTTCGCACAGAGGGTGGTACCTGTATGGAATGAGCTGCCAGAGGAAGTGGTGGGAGGAAGTGGTGGAGGCTGGTACAATTGCAACATTTAAGAGGCATCTGGATGGGTAAATGAATAGGAAGGGTTTGGAGGGATATGGGCCGAGTGCTGGCAGGTGGGACTAGATTGGGTTGGGATATCTGTTTGGCATAGACGGGTTGGACCGAAGGGTTTGTTTCCACGCTGGACATCTCTATAACTCTATGACCAAATCTTCTTTAGTATTGTATTCACACTCTTAATTCCCCTGCTGGTCAGGGGTATACTCCAGTCCCCAACTAAGAACAAAGTGACTGAAGACCTTGAAAATAATTGAGCTGATCAGAGAGAACCAGCATGGATTTATAAGTTTGGGGTTGCTCAATCCATCTGTATTACCTTATTGTCATTCGCAGGTTTGATAAAAGTTCTGGAAGCATGAACTGAGTTCCTCTCTCCATATTTCAGCCAGGAGGGCGGATTGGAGAAGTTGGGATTGGTCTCCTTGGAGAGAAGAAGATTGAGAGGAGATTTGATGCAGGTTTACAAAATAATGAGCAGGCTGGATTGAGTAAATGGGGATAAGCTGTCCTGGCTTATAAAAGAAAAATAGAATAAAAGGGCATAAATTTAAAGAGATGTGCATCCGAAGCAAAGATGATGTGAGGGGAAAAAAAACTTTTCACAGGGTTGGAGTGTTTGAGCTCTAGGGAGAGGCTGAACAGGCTGGGGCTGTTTTCCCTGGAGCTTTGGAGGCTGAGGGGTGACCTTATAGAGGTTTATAAAATTATGAGGGGCATGGTAAGGATGAATAAACAAACTCCTTTCCCTGGGGTCGGGGAGTCCAAAACGAGAGGGCATAGGTTTAGGGTTTGAGGGGAAAGATATAAAATAGATGTATTGGAGGCATGTGGGCCAGGTGCTGGCAGGTGGGACTAGATTGGGTTGGGATATCTGGTTGGCATGGATGAGTTGGACCAAAGGGTGTGTTTCTGTGCTGTACATTTCTATGACTCTATGATGACGGCATGTAGTTAGGGTTAGGATGCACTCTCTGGAAATGTGTTGGAAGCGTGTTCAACTGAGGCATTCAGGAGGGACATTGGATAGAAATAGTGTACAAGGATATGTGGAAAAAGGGATGGGATTGGTTCTAGATAATAGAGCAGTGGGCTGAATGGCCTCCTCCTGAATGGCAATAATTCTGTGTTTCTGTGAGATGCTGTCTTACTCGCTGAATACTTTTCAGCATCTTTAAGTTTTATTTCATGTTTCCAGCATCTGTAGTATTCCGCTTCTGTAGATTTGGAGAGGGTCAGTCTTGCTGACAAACCTGAGAATCCCTACAGTCCATTCAGCCCATCGAGTTCACACCGGCCCACCAAAGAGCATCCCACCCTCTTCCCATGGCTAATCTACCTAACCTGCACATGTTTGGACTGTGGAAGGAAACTGGCATACCCGGAGGAAACCCCACACAGACACAGGGAGAATGTGCAAACTCCACATAGTCACCCAAGGATGGAATCAGCCTGGCACTGTGAGGCAGCAGTGCTAACCACTAACCTACCATGCTACCCCACTAATCACATTTTTCACAAAGATTGTCAATGAATCAGCATAATATGTAGTAATGCTCTTCTGATGCGGTCAGTATCACCTGATTATGTAAACAGAGCAGGGGTCTCCAGGGAATGTGTTTACAAAGGTGTAAAAATTTCTCAGGAGAAAGTTTCCTGTATTTTAATGTGGATTCTGCTGTTCTTCATAGAAGTTCATGTCAAACATCACGGTTTCGTAGAATCCCTACAGTGTGGAAAGAAGGTCATTCAAACCCTTTGAGCCTACACTGACCCTCCAAAGAAACTCCCGCCCAGACCCAGACCCCCACCCCTATCCCAGTAACCCTGCATTTCCCATGGCTAATCCTTCTAGCCAGCACTTCCCTGGACACAATGGGACAATCCACCTAACCTGTATATCTTTGGACCGTGGGAGGAAACTGGACCACCTGGTGGAAAAGCAAGCAGACACTGGGAGAATGTGCAAATTTTGCTGGAATTGAACCGAAGTCCCTGGCACTCTGAAGCAGCAGTGCTAACCATTGAACCACAGTGCTGTCTGTTTCCTTTAAAAAGTGATTATTAACAATAGTTACATAATGATGAGACTATAGAGTTCCTTGCTCTGAGTTGTACAAATTCCAATCTTATTGTATAACCACTGGGGCACATTTACACCACAGCATACCTCAGACATTTATCCATGTTTTCATTAAACCCTATCCAGAGCATGGACTCAGGAAGCAGTACTTGGAAGGTTAATTCAAGCTAGACCCCAAGACCATAAGAAACAAGAGACGAACATAGACTGTCTGTGTGGTATTTAATAAAGTCACTAATAAAGAACAGTTAAAGTTGATGGAACGGAAGGCAAATTAGTGATCTGTTTAGGAAACTGACTGAGCAACAGGCTGGAGGGATAATTGGCAAGTACTCGAAAAGGCAGGATGTGATTAGTTGTGTCCCACAAGGATCTGTGTTGGGGCCTCACTGTTTAAACATTAAATTTATGAACGATTCAGATGATGGGATTGAAAGAAACCACTGGGGCAGCTGGAAAGATAGGAGGCATTCTAAACAGTGTCGCTAGAAACATGACATTATAAAGTGATGTCAATAGAGTTAAGTGGGTGGGCAAGATTGTGCCAAATGGATTTCAGTCACAGCAAATGTGAGATTATCTACTTTGCACCTAAAAAAATTCACAAAACAAAGTGCTCTATAAATGGTGAAAAGCTTAAAAAAAAGGCTTGAAGGTGCTCCAAAGAAATTTGGGGACTTGTGGTAGAAAGGCTATTAAAATGTTGTGGATAAGTACAGAAAATAATCAAATGTTTAATGGAAAACTGGTCATTTTATTTGGACGACTGGAATTCAAGGGGAGAGTGGGGACCTGAAACACAGCACTTTTGAGAGATTCTATGAAGTTTGGGCACCACGTTTTAAGGACATATTTGTCTTGTAGCTCTGATTTATCAGAATGGTATGAGGGGAAAATTAAATAAGTTAGTGTTATAATCTCTGAAATTTAGAAACTTAAGGGCCAGTTAGATGAAACCTTTCAAGATGTTGAGGGGAACAGCTAACAAAACCATTTAAATGGGTTTAGGGGTCCAGGAGTAAAGGACAGGATCGAAACATTTGAAACTTAGGAAGAAAAATCTGTGAGGAAAACATTTCGGGAGTGAAATATTGCTACATTTTGGAACTGCCCTCTGCAATGTCAAAGCTGCTTTAAGTAGCAAATTAGTTTCTGTAATTGACTGTGGCCCAGTAAACTACTAGAGGCTCTGCTGACGGTGAGCGCAGCCCCTCATACTAGAGGCAGGGAGAGAGGGTGTGTGTTTGCTGAGAATAAGCAGGATGCTCAAACAGAGAGGTGTCTACTGAGGCTAGGCAGGACCCAAGAACCAAAGAGGAGGTCTGTTGAGGGTAGGTGCAGAGTCTTAAACCATCGGTGCTTGCTGATGGTGGACGCAGTCTTTTTGAGCAAGGTGGTGTGTTGAGGGTGCAGTTGGACCCTTTACACAGATGATGTTTGCTGCAAAGTTATTGCCTCCTTTTAAGCAGAGGCATTTTGCTGAAGATGTGCATAATGATTGCGCAGTTCTAAGCACCATTTATGATTCTTCAGATACTGAAACAGTTCATGTCCAAATACAACAAGACCTGGACAATGCCCAGGTTTCAGCTGACAAGTAACATTCACACCACGCAATGCTAGGCAATAACCATCTCCAATAAGAGAGCATCTTGACATTCAATAGTGTTGCTGTCATTGACTCCCCCATTATTATCATCCTGGGGTTTACCATCGACAAGAAACTGAACCGGACCTGCCACATAAACACCACTACCGACCAAGCTAGTCATTATTGAGCCTTGGAAATATATTGCCGTTCTTTCAGTGTCACTGGGTCAAAATTCTGAAATTCCCTCCCTCATGGCATTGCGGGTCAGCCAATAGCACGTGAACTGCAGCGTTTCAAAAAAACACCTCATCACCATCTTCTCAGGGATAGGCAATATATGCTGACCAGCCAGTGATGCCCACATCCCAAGAGCGAATATAAAAATAGACAGTTTAAGTGGAGGGACCTTGATGTGGATGGGCAAGGTCCTTTAAGAAGAGGTATTTTTAATAAATTAGGTGAAATGGATGGATTTGTGTTGATGTTCTACATAACCCCATTAGCGGGAGGGGAGGGGTAGGTGAATATTTGTTTGGCTCCTTTAAGCACAGGCTGTTTTATTGAGAGTGTGTAGACTCTTGAAGATATGGGCAGATTTGCTGGAGATGTACACTGATTCATTAAACAGCAAGAGGTTTACTATTGGTGAGTATTGCTCCTTCAGGCGGAGAGGGTTTTGATAAAGGAGGTGCTGTCCCTTTAAGCAGATTGGGATTTGCTGAAGGTATGTGTGGCTCTTTTTAAGTGGAGGTGCACTTGCATAACATATACAGAGTGGGGTTTAATGGGCAGCAAACACCTTTTAAGCAGTGAAGAGTTTGCAGAATGGGCAAGTTCTTTAAGTCGTCATGAACTTTGTTGAGAAGCCATAGCTGTGGAGGGGACATGGTCCCTTTGAGCAGCAACGGTTCTGTTGAGGGCTGCATTCCCTTTAGTTAGTGATGATTCATTGAAGGGATGTGGTCACTTTAAAGGGCAATGTTTCTTTCGAGGGAATGCAATCCCTTTAAATGGTGACAGTTTGTTCAGAGGATGCGATCTCTTTAAATGGTGGCATCTCTGTTTAGGGGACGCTGCCCCTTTAAATGGTGATTTTTCTGTTGAAGGGATGCACTCCCTTTAAACAGTGATGTCCTTTTCAAGAGGCTGTGGTCCCTTTAAACACTAATGTTTCTGATGAGGTGATCGCGCTACCTTTAAACTCAATGGCTCAGGGTTAGGGATGAACAATGTTATTCTCAGTTTGCAGTCTTGACCACTGCCTGAAGACTGTGTAAGGATATCGTAAAGCTTGGTTCCCTCATTGTTAGACTCTCACTCACAGGATGACCCCTTCAATGAGCCACTGAAGGTCAGTCAGTGCCTTCAAGATAGCCCAGCAGTTCCAGTCAAAAGAAGGGCAATGAGTACACCGTCCTTTTCAAAGAGAGCATGTGTGTGAATGATGCTCAGCACGAGAGTTTGTAAGCTTGTGCAGTGCACTGAAAATAATGAGGTTCGACATGTGTTAGTTTGACTTTGTGAGTGTGTTTATGCCTCTGCAGACTGCTTTAGGATATATTCCTTTGTTAGAAGCTCTTTCTGAAATATTTTGTTTGTGTGTGGGCTGCTATCTGCCAGAGTTTATCACATGCCTTATTGTGAAAAAACTCTGAGATGAAAGGATTTGAGCTCATGGGACTTGATGCTAAACTCCGCATCTGCCTTGGTGCCATTCCTGTTTCATTCTTATTTGGGTTAATTCGTGTCAGAGATTATTGAGGTCCCTGTGGTCACTTCACTACAGATCTTCTATACTGAGGTTGAACCAGACTCAGAGTGGGAGTGACATGTTTCAACAGAAAGGTAGGGGGAGCACTAAGGAGATGGTTACAAGGCCTTCCTTGTCAAGTCTCTTAAAGATTTAATGATTTGTGTCCAGCCATGATGGACCTGTACTTGCCTTGCTGAGAATCACTGGGATCTCCTTATTTGAGGTTCAGTGTTGCACCTCTTGCGGTTGAAGAGCTGTGCATTGTTTTGAAATCTTCTCTCAAGACAATAAGTCTCAAGCCTGCTCCTCCTGCCTTGTTGGTTCGTGATAGCTCTGACCACCCAGTCCATGAAAACTGTAAATCACAAACTGAGGCACCGTAAAGCAGCTCTTCACACAGTATCTGTGCATCGGAGAATATTGCAAAAAGGTGTGTTCACATTTAAAACTGGTGCAAAATAAATGGGTGCTTTATTCCTGATGAAGGGCTTTTGCCCGAAGTGTCGATTTCGCTGCTCGTTGGATGCTGCCTGAACTGCTGTGCTCTTCCAGCACCACGAATCCAGAATCTGGTTTCCAGCATCTGCAGTCATTGTTTTTACCACCGGGTTTATAGATGTGACAGGTCATGTTGATAATTTCAGAAGATATGATTTACTGAATCGTCAGAGGACACTTGACAAAGATCTTCAAGCAAAGCTTTTAAAGAAGATTTGCAGACTATGGTGTAATGAATTGTCAGGTTTTGCCTCTTGGCAGGAATGTTGTGAAATCGGCAATTGTACCAGAAGTTTTTGTGATTTAGGTTAACACTTCGAAACTGTGGGAGCTGCATTGGCAGGAGTGCTGTCCCTGGATAAGATATTAAACTGGAGCTTGTTAGACTTGGTGCAGCATTAAAGATACAGAAAGAGAGAGCAACAGGGAATAAGGATTGGTTAATTGTTCATCTAAATGCGATAAACTGGATTCTGTAAAGGCTATATAAAAGCGTTCACTTTGCTTCAAAGTGCTTCACTTCCTAAAAATGGCTATCATTTTGTTTCTGTGTTTGATAAGATGCTTTATTTATGCAAATTCCTTTTTATTGTGAATATGGTTCTCGGCAAATCAATCAGCAACAACTTAGAACTATATAGTCCCTTTTCAAGTGATAGACATCAGAAAGGCTTTTCATGAGGCTCATAGAAAAACAAATTCCCCAAATGGAGAAGTGAGCCTGGGAAAAATGTGGGGATAGCAGGTGTGTATTGCCTAACCAGGATCTTGTTCAAGGGCCAGTCTTGAAAATGCAACAACGATGATCCCAATACAGGGGTTTGTGACTCCCGGCAGGAGGCTGATGCGAGGTACTTTCTGCAAGCTGATCAGTGTATTTTTGTACTGGAGTCACAGAACCACAGCAGGCTGTTTGGGTCATCGAGGATGGGCCAGCTCTTGATAGCAAGCCAGTCAGTTCTCTCACTCAATCTCTGTAGCCTTGTGAGCTTATTTCTCTCAAGTGCCCATCCTAATTTCCTTTAAAAATCAATGAAATTCTCCACTTCCTCCACCCTCGCAACAAGTTCCAAATCATTACTGTTTGCTGCTGTCTGTAAACAAAGCAGTCCTTTCTCATATTCCTCCTGCAGGTCTTACCCAAAACCTTATATTTGCGTTGCCTGGTCTTTCTAGCACCAGCTAATAGAAACAGTTTCTCTTTGTCTACCTCATCCAGAATGGGCATAATCCTGCACAACTCTATCAAAGTAGAGGACACAGTACAGAGGTCCATCCCAAAGAAAAGAAAGATTATCCGGGGGTGGTGGTGGATTAGACAGCCATGGCTGACAATGGGATTCAGGAAATGTATCGTAGAAAAAGAGAGAGCCTTTAAAGTGGCTAAGAGCACTGGGAAATCAGAAGATTGGGAAGACTACAAAAACAAACAAAGGATAACAAAGAGAGAAATAAGGAAGGAGAGGATCCAATATGAAGGTAAGCTAACCAGTAATATTAGAAATGATAGTAAAAGTTTCTTTCAATACATAAGAAACAAAGAGAGGCAAAAGTAGAAATTGGGCCGCTCCAAATTGATGCAGGAAGACTAGTGATGGGAGATAAGGAAATAGCTGAAGAATTTAATAAATACTTTGTGTCAGTCTTCACAGTGGAAGACATGAGTAATACCCCAACAATTAAGGAGAGTCAAGGGGCAGAGTTGAGTATGCTAGCTATTACAAAAGAGAAAGTGCTAGAAAAGCTTAAAGGTCTAAAAATTGATAAATCTCCTGGCCCCAATGGGCCACATCCTAGAGTTCTGAGAGAGGTGGCTGAGGAAATAGCAGAGGCGTTGGTTGTAATCTTTCAAACATCACTGGAGTCATGGAAAGTCCCAGATGATTGGGAAATCGCTGTTGTAACCCTCTTGTTCAAGAAAGGATCAAGACAAAAAATGGAAAATTATAGGCCAATTCGCCTAACCTCGGTTTTAGGTTAAATTCTAGAATCTATCATTAAGGATGAGGTTTCTAAGTTCTTGGAAGTGCAGGGTCGGATTAGAACAAGTCAGCATGGATTTATTTAGCGGAGGTCGTGCCTGACAAACCTGTTAGAATTCTTTGAAGAGGTAGCAAGTAGGTTAACCAGGGAAATCCAGTTGACGTTATCTATCTAAACTTCCAAAAGACCTTTGATAAGGTGTCTCATGGGAGGCTGCTGAGTAAGATGAGGGCCCATAGTGTTCGAGATGACCTATTGACATGGATTGAGGATTGGCTGTCTGACAGAAGGCCGAGAATTGGGATAAAAGGTTCTTTCTTGGAATGGCAGCTAGTGACAAGTGGTGTCTGGCAGGGTTTGGTGTTGGGGTCGCAGCTGTTCACTTTATATATTAATGATTTGGATGAAGGGACTGGGGGCATTCTGGTGAAGTTCACCAATGATACAAAGTTAGGCAGACAGGCAGGTAGTTCTGAGGAGGTGGGGAGGCTGCAGAAAGATTTAGACAGTCTAGGAGAGTGGTCCAAGAAATGGCTCATGAAATTCAATGTGAGCAAAGGCAAGGTCTTGCACATTGGAAAAAAGAATAGAGGGATTGACTATTTTCTCAACAGTGAGAAAACTTATAAAGTGAAAGTACAAACGGATCTGGGAGTACTAGTCCAGGATTCTCTAAAGGTTGACTTGCAAGTTGAGTCCATGGTTAAGAAAGCAAATGTAATGTTGTCATTTATCCCAAGAGGATTGGAATATAAAAGCAGTGATGTGCTACTGAGACTTTATACAGCTCTGGTTAGGCCCCATTTAGAATACCGTGTCCAGTTTTGGGCCCCACACCTCAGGAAGGATGTACTGGCACTGGAGCATGTCCAGCGGAGATTCATATGGACGATCCCTGGTGTGATAGGCCTAACGTACGATGAATGGCTGAGGATCCTGGTATTGAAACCTAATAGAAACTTACAAAATAATGCATGTCTTAGAAGGGGTGGAGGCTGGGAATTTGTTTCCATCAGGCGGGGGATAGTAGGACTCGTGGGCACAGCCTTAAAATTAGAGGGGGTCAATTTAAAACGGAAATGAGGAGACATTTCTTCAGCTAGAGAGTGGTGGTCCTGTGGACTTCATTGCCACGGAACGCAGTGGAGGCCGGGATATTAAAAGTCTTCAAGGCAGAGATTGATAAATTCTTAATCTCACAAGGAATTAAGGGATACAGGAAGAGTGTGGGTAAATGGCGTTGAAATGCTCATCAGCCATGATTGAATGGTGATGTGGACTCGATGGGCCGAATGGCCTTACTTCCACTCCTATGTCTTGTGGTCTTATGGTCTTAAATCTCTGCTCAATCTCTTTTGCTTCAAGAAGGACAACCCCAGCTTCTCCAAACTAACCTCATTCCTGGAGCACTGTGCTCAATCTCCCTTCTCTCAAACATCCTCCTCACATCCTTCCTAAAATATGATGGCCAGAATTGGATGCAATATTGTAGATATAGCTTTATAAAAAAATTAAAAGATGATTAAGATTGTTTTGTAAGTATGGTACTCAATAGTTTTATAAACCTCAAGGATCCATGTGCTTTTATTTTTAAATTATTCTCTCAATCCCCAAGGATGCTCCGTGCCTACATGTTTGCTAGATTATGCCATTGCCTCTTCCTTTCCTTTCTTCCAAAAGTATCATCTCACATTCTACTTGCTACATGTCTGCCCATTCTCCTGGCCTATTGCAGGTGATTAGGATCATTTTTACTGTTTCTCACTCCATCAGGTTTGGTATCATCAGCACATTTTACTCTATATTCCAAAATCCAAAGGAAAAAGCAAGTGCTGCCCTCACTATCTATCCTCTAATCTGAAAACTTATCATCTGCTGTAACTCTGTGTTTTCTATCCTTAAATCAATTTTTTAATCCAAGCTATTCAATGTGCCTCAGGTTTGAGAATCATTCTTTTATGTGATACACTGTTAAAAAACAAATTAAAAATTCACATTAATGACATCCGTTACTTCCCTTTGGTCAACTTTCTCTGTTACTTACAGTCATAGTCATAGAGATGTACAGCACGGAAACAGACCCTTCACTCCAACCTGTCCATGCTGACCAGATACCCCAAGCCAATCTAGACCCACCTGCCAACACCCGCCCCATATCCCTCCAAACCCTATCCAGATGCCTTTTAAATGTTGCATTTGTACCAGCCTCCACCACTTCCTCTGGCAGTTCATTTCATACATGTACCACCCTCTGTGTGAAAAGGTTGCCCCTTAGGTCTCTTTTATATCTTTCCTCTCTCAGTATAAACCTATGCCCTCTGGTTCTGGTTTTCCCACCCCAGGGAAAAAACTTTGTCTATTTATCCTATCCATGCCCCTCATGATTTTATAAACCTCTATAAGGTCACCCCTCAGACTTCGATGCTGCTGGGAAAACAGCCCTAGCCTACCCCTCACCAATGTTAAACCGAAGAGCTGCATTAACTTGAAGTCTCCATGCCCTGATTCCTGAATAACATGTGCCACTGCCCTATTTTTACTGTCAAATTTCACCCCCCCCACCACCATCACACCACCACCTCCAGGGAGAAACACATGGGATGCATGCCATCTGTACCTGGTGATTTCTGCACGTTAAACTCAGCCCATCTTCCTGTCTGCTAATTTTCACCCCATCCATCTCCCCATGTCTCAGTGTTTGCCAGCTTCCTCAGTAAATGCTGATGCAAAGCTTTCATTAAGGATTCTAGCTTTGACTGATGCTTCTAAGAATGCATTATCTTCTTTGCCTCTAATAGGACTCCACCTGTTACTACTTGCACATTTATAGAAGATTTTTGGGTTCTTTTTATACTAACTGCCATTCTATTCTCCTTATCTTTGTCAGTTCTATTTTCTCTTCTGTCTCCATTAGTATTGTATCAGAAAAGTAGTGTCCTAGCACTGATCCCTGGGCAAACCCCACTGTCAATCATACTGTCGTCTGAAATAAAGACTTTTTAACCATGATCAGCTGTTACCAATCCTCGAGGTAATTTATTTATCCACAAGTGACACCATCCTTTTATATGATTCATAGAAAATAGGAGGTGATAGCCAAATGGCATTATCCCATTAATCCAAAAACTCAGCTAACGTTCGAGGGAGCTGGGTTCAAATCTCTGACATGGCAGATGCTGGAATTTGAATTCAATAAGAAAATGTTTGGAATTAAGAATCTACTGATGCTCTAGAAGCCATTGTTGATTGTCAGAAAAATCCATCCAGTTCACTCGTGCCCTTCAGGGAAGGAAATCTGCCATCCTCACCTGGTCTGGCCTACATGTGATCCAGACCCACAGCAATGTGGTTGACTCTCAACTGCCCTCTGAAATGGCCTAGCAAGCCGCTCAGTTGTATCCATCACTATGAAGTCTCAGCAAAGAAATGAAACCAGGTGGACCACTTGGAATCAGCCTAGATAGTGCAAATAACAATGGCAGAAACAGCCTTGATGACTCCCATCTCAGTAACAACTGAGGCTAGTGCCAAATCTGGGAGAGCTGTCATCAAACTGCCTGATGTAGTTAAACTCATGGAATGATGCCTTATAGAATATTCCAGACACCACCATCACCATACCTGGATATGTCCCGTCTCACTGGCTAGACAAACCCAGCAACGATGGTATATGGTTGGGAGGTCATTGCCCTGGGAGTCTTCAACATTGACTCTGGACCCCACCACATCGTTCCTCAGCTGATAAATCAGCCTTTCTCCATGTTGAATACTTGGAGGAAGCACTGAGTGTGGCAAGGGCGCAAAATGTACTCTGGGTGGGGGATTTCAATGTCCACCACCAAGAGTGGCTCAGCAGCAGCACTACTGATGAAGCTGGTAGAGTCCCAAATGACATAGCAGGCTGGGCTGGGTCTGCAGCAGGTGGGGAGGGAGCCAACAAGAGGAAAAAACATTCTTAACCTTATCCTTAGCAATTTGCCAACTGCATCTGTCCATGAGAATATTGGTAAGAGTTACCACTGCACAGTCCTTGTGAAGATGAAGTCCTGCCTTCACATTGAGAATACCCTCCATTGTGTTGTGTGCACTATCACCATGCTAAATGGAATAGTGCTAAATGGCACTATCACCATGTTAACAGAGCCTGGGTGTCCTTGGAGAAGAAGCACGCAGTGTCTACCAACACCCTTGAGCTGTTCAGGGAGAGATGGGCACCGCAGCGAGTGGAGTGTATTATTTCCCACTGCAACTCTGTTTTGATTTAATCCCTGCCCTCCCTTCACTGTTTGATCACACAGCATTGTCATTTGATGTGAAGGGCACTGCTTGTCACTGGCCACTTGGGTGTTTTCTTTCTTCCTGGTGGTGGAAATTGAATAAAGAGTTGTGCACCTTGTGTCGTTCACTGTGTCTCACACCTGCACACACACAACATGGGTGCTAGGGAAAAAATAAACACTACCACAGTTAGGTGGTAGTGTGGGGGTAAAAAGAAAGGGAAAAAAAAGAATAAAGAAGAGAAAAAAGGAACACACTTCAAAAAGAAATAGTAACTCAAGACTGGGCATCCATGAGACGCTTTAGGTCAACAACAGTAGCAGAATTGTACTCCAGCACAATCTGCAACCTCCTGGCCCAGCATATGGGCGGCACAGTGGCTCAGTGGATAGCACTGCAGCTTCACAGCACCAGCGTCCCAGGTTCGATTCCAGCCTTGGGTGACTATCCGTGTGGAGTTTGCACATTCTCCCAGTGTCTGTGTGGGTTTTCTCCGGGTGCTCCGGTTTCCTCCCACAATCCAAAGATATGCAGGTCAGGTGAATTGGCCATGCTAAATTGTCCATAGTGTTAGGTGCATTAGTCAGAGGGAGATGGGTCTGGATGGGTTACTCTTCGGAGGGTTGGTGAGGACTGGTTGGGCTGAAGGGCCTGTTTCCACACTGTAAGGAATCTTTTTAAAAAATCCCCAACTCAACCATTACCATCAAACCAAGAATCAACCTTGGTTCAATGGAGAGTGCAGGAGAGTATCCCAGGAACAGCACCAAGCATACTGAAAATGAGGTGTCAACCTGCTGAAGCTAATTGCAAACAGCAAAAGCAGCCTAAGTGATAGAGCTAAAAGATCCCACAACCAACAGATCGGATCTACATTCTGCAGCCCTGCTATGGCCAGTCGTGAATGGTGGTGGATAATTAAACAACTCACTGGAGGAGTAGGCTCCACAAATATCCCCATCGTCAATGATCGAAGAGACCAGCACATCAGTGTAATAGATAAGCCAGAAGTATTCACATCAAGCTGCAGCTAGAAGTGCTGAGTAGATGATCCATCTATAATTAGAATTAGGTTTTATTGTCACGTGTACTCAAATACGGGAGTACAGTGAAAAGTTTATATTGTGCCATCTTAAGTATAAACCTTAGACAGAGAAAGAGGAATAAAAAAGAAAAAGAACTTGCATTGTCTTAAAATGATTCATAGTATACATTAGAAATAAGAGATAGTTAAAAAGATAAACATTACAGTCAGATAAACAGATTACAGATAAAGATTACATTGTAGGAGATCAATGCAGGGGTTTCCACATGTGGCCTGACCAGCCTCGCAAGCAGCTGACCGCTGGGTCCCAGTCCAACGGCTGTCCCCACACCACTCCAGGCCTCCAGCCACACCACTCCAGCTCTCAGCTGCTCCACACCACTCCAGGCCTCCAACCCACTTCACTCTGGCTATTAGCTGCTTGAAGATAAGTTTTCTTATCAAGAAATACTTTAAAATATTAGGAAAACAAAGAGAGGAAGAATATTTTGCATCAGTGTTTACTGTAGAAAGGGACTGGAAGGTATAAAATGCAGGGAAATAGATGGTGACTTCTTACAATATGTCCATATTACAGAGGAGAAAGTGCTGGATGTCTTGAAACGCATAAAGGTGGATAAATCCCCAGGGCATGATCAGGTGTACCCTAGAACTCTGTGGGAGACTAAGAAAGTGATTGCTGGGCCTCTTACTGAGATATTTGTATCATCGATGAGTCACAAGTGAGGTGCCGGAAGTCTGGAGGTCGGCTAATGTGGTGCCACTGTTTATGAAAGGTGGTAAGGATGAGCCAGGGAACTATAGACCAGTGAGCCTGACGTTAGGGGTGGGCAAGTTGTTGGAGGGAATCCTGAGGGACAGGATGTACATGTATTTGGAAAAGCAAGGACTGATTAGGGATACTCACGATGGCTTTGTGTGTGGGAAATCACATCTCACAAACTTGATTGAGTTTTTTGAAGTAACAAAGAGGATTGATGAGGGCAGAACAGTAGATGTGCTCTATATGGACTTCAGTAAGGCGTCGACAAGGTTCCCCATGGGAGACTGATTAGCAAGGTTAGATCTCATGGAATACAGGGAGAACAAGCCATTTGGATACAGAACTGGCTCAAAGGTAGATGACAGAGGGAGGTGGTGGAGGGTTGTTTTTCAGACTGGAGGCCTATGACTAGTGGAGTGCCACAAGGATCGGTGCTGGATCCTCTACTTTTCATCATATATATAAATGATTTGGATGCGAGCATAAGAGGCACAGTTAGTAAATTTGCAGATGATACCAAAATTGGAGGTGTAGTGGACAGTGAAGAAGTTTACCTCAGAATACAATAGGATCTTGATCAGATGGGCCAATGGGCTGAGAAGTGGCAGATGGAGTTTAATTCAGATAAATGTGAGGTGCTGCATTTTGGGAAAGCAAATCAGAGCAGGACTTTTACACTTAATAGTAAGGTCTTAGGGAATGTTGCTGAACAAAGAGACCTTGGTGTGCAGGTTCATAGTTCCTTGAAAGTGGAATCGCAGGTAGATAGGATAGTGAAGAAGGCATTTGGTATGCTTTGCTTTATTGGTCAGAGTATTGAGTACATGAGTTAAGAGGTCATGTTGTGGCTGTACAGGACATTGGTTGGGCCACTGTTGGAATATTGCAAGCAATTCTGGTCTCGTTCCTATCGGAATGGTGTTGTGAAACTTGAAAGAATTCAGAAAAGATTTACAATGGTGAGCCAGGGTTGGAGGATTTGAGGTATAGGGAGAGATTGAATAGGCATCTTCCTGACAAGGTAGAGAATTGCCTAGGTATGGCCTGTGCACAAAAAGCAAGAAAAACCTAACTCAGTCCCATCAGTCTACTCTCGATCATCAGTAAAATAATGGAAAGTGTCATAGACAGTGCTATCAAGCAGCACCCGCTCCATGATGCCCAGTTTGAATTCTGACAGGGCCACTTAGCTCCTGGTTTCATTACAGTCTTGATTCACTCTGAACTAAAGATCTGAATTCCAGATGTCAGGTGAGAGTGACTGCCCTTGATATTAAAGCCACATTCAACAGAGTGTGGCATTAAAGAGCCCTACCAAAAGTGAAATCAATGGGAATCGACGTCAAACTAGTTGGAATTATATCTGGCATGCAAGAAGATTGTTATGTTTATTAGAGGTCAGTCATCTCAGCTCCAGGCCATCTCTGCAGGAGTTCCTCAGGGTGGAACTTTCAGTTACTTCAACACTGACTTTCCCTCCACCACAACTTCAGAAGTGGGGAGGTTCACCAATAATTGCACAATGTTCAGCACCAGTAGCAGCAATACACAGAGAACAAAGAAAAATTTCAGCCCACAAACAGGCCCTTCAGCCCTCCAAACCTGAGCCAATCCAAATCCACTGTCTAAACCTATTGCCCAATTCCTAAGCATCTGTAAGCTTTGCTCCCCACCTACTCATTCATCTGTCCAGACGCACCTTAAATGAATCTACTGTGCCTGCCTCTATTACCTCTGCTAGGAACACATTCCAGGCACCTACCACCCACTTGCCGCATATATTCCCCCTTAAACTTTTCACCTGTCATCTTGAATGCGTAACTTCACATTATTGAATCCCTCACCCTGGGAAAAAGCTTATCTCTATCTACCCTGTCTATACCCTTCATGATTTTGTAGACCTCTGTCAGGACCCCCTCAATTTCCCTTTTTCTAATGAAAACAATCCTAACCTACACAACCTCTCTTCAATGTATGCTGTCTGCAAGATACACCAAAGAAATTCACCAAAGATCCTTATAAACTACTAACAAACCCACCACCGCTTCCATCTAGAAGGACAAGAACAGTAGATACATGAGAACGCCATCACCATCTGGAAGTTCCCCTTCAAACTACTCACCATCCTGACTTGGAAATATATCACCGTTCCTTCACTGTTGTTGAGTGGAAAACCCAGAATTCCCTCCCTAATGACATTGTGAGTCAACCTACAACAGGTGGACTGCAATGGTTCAAAAAGACAGCTCATCACTACCTTCACAAGGGCAACGAGGGGCAGGCAATAAATGCTGGCCAGTCAGTAATGCCCATGTCCCATGAGTGAATCAATAAAAATAGGAGCAGGAATAGGCCATTCAGCCCCTTGGCCTGTTGCACTATTCTATATGATCATGGCTGATGATCCAATCAGTACTCTGCTCCAGTTTTCTCCCAATACCCTTTTGGTCCCTTTAGTCCCAAGAGCTGTATCTAACTCCTTCTTGAAGACATTCAATGTTTTAGATTTGACTGCTTTGACAGCAAGTTTCATGGGCTCACCACTCTGTGGGTGAAGAAACATCTCCTCACCTCAGACCTAAATGGCCTACCGTGTATTCTTAACCTATGTCCATTGGTTCTAGACTGCTAGGTCATCGGGAACATACTTCCTGCATTTACACTGTCGGATCCTGTTAGAATAATCCTCCATTGAATATATTCCTAACCAACCTAGTCTCTCTTTATCAAATTTTCTCAGAGATATTCATCTTGTTCATTTGAAAAGTTTGATGCCATGCATCGTATATCTCATTAATTTTTGATTAATGATATTCTTGATCTTCCTTGTGATTCTAGAAGCCTAGGCTTCGGCTCCCCCATCTTTTTGCCCTTGTTGCTATCTACCTGACCTGGAGGTGAAATCTCTTCTTAAAATTCATCCATCATTCCATTACAGGTCTACCTGTCAGTTTTTAGTTCCGTTTTGCTCTGATTAATCCCCCCTCCTCACTGTCTGAGTTAAAAGTTCTACTTTAGAGTGTTCCTTCTCTCTTCTCCGTTCCTAATCTAACCTCTTACAATATACAACAACTTTAATTCAAATCTTTCCCCTTAGAGATTTGATCAACTTAACCCACTTCATTCCTTGGCACTAGATTCAGCAAGAACCAAAGATGTTTACCTGAACACATTTCAGAAATTCCGTCCTTTCATTTTCCTTACTTAAATGTTATTTCAATTGATATTTGGGTCAGTAAAGCACCCCGATACCATCATCAGTAGCAACTTTTTAATTCAGTGCCTTTCACGTTAGAAAAGCTTCAGCGGTGCTCCGCGGGAGCATTATAAAATGCAGTGTTATGCGGAGAGGTGGTGGCATAGTGGTAATGTCACTGGACTAATAATCCAGAAACCCAGTCTAATGTTCTGGAGGAAAAAAAAATCAAAGACTGCTGGAAATCAGAAACAAAGACAGAAATTCCTGGAAAGCTCAGCATGTCTGGCAGCTCCTGTGGAGAGAAATCAGAGTTCACGTTTTGGGTCCAGTGACCCTTCTTCAAAACTGATTATAGCTAGGAAAAGATTTTCAGCAGCAAGTGATCTGAGACAGGGTGAAGGTTAAGTGAAATAATTGCATGGAGGCTGGTATTCCATCGCCTAGTCACCCTTTATTTACACATGCACAGTATATGGACTCTGACCAGCTAGCTCAGAGCCAGTGCCTAGAGTGAGGAGAACCCCAAGACTTCTGCTTATATCTGTCAGCCAAGGAGAGAGATGACAGGTAAGGAACAGAGTCTAGAATGAGGATCATAAGCACACTCTAGTTGGCTGTGTAGTTCTTCACATCTGTCCAATTTCCTGTGAATTTGTTCCTCTGTCTCTCTCACTGTTTGAGGGACTGTGGGCTACATCATCATGCCCAGTTTTGTTTCTCAGCTCTAAGAAAATGGTTTCTGAATCTTGCCTCTTCTAATGAGAACTGTAAACTTCTTTCCTTCCCTGTATTTTATAAACACTTTGTGTCTAAGAATCTTAAATGCCCAACTTTCATTATTTTGAAACCATGTTTCTATTATTTGCACATAATATTCTGATGATTCTATTGTGCTGGTAGCTCACTGCCCATCCAACCATTTTCACCACATTTGTGTATTTGCATATAAGTGTTCTAAACCCGTGTTTGCATTTCTCGTAGTTCTCCTTATTAGGTCCTGTCTGATAAGGCACTATGTTCTTCAAAGTTCCACAACCACTTTACACACCTTATTCTACTATTCCACATCCTGGTGCCAGTCACAACTGTTATGGTGCAAAGGGAGGCCATTCGGCCCATTTGGTCTACACCATTCTCAAAATGAATGTTATGATTTTAGTGCCAATCCGTTGCATTTTACCCACAACCTCCCACAATGATTCTATTGAGATAATGATCTCTTGCCCTCTTGAATGCCTGAGATCTATCTCTACTACAATTCCAGCCAATGCATTCCAGACCAGAGCTGTTCACTGTGTGGTAAAAGAAGAATCCCACTCCTATCAATTAAGCCTAAACCCTTCCCAAACACCTTGATGAACCTCTCCATGAGCATATTGGTCCTAGTCCCATTGAGCTGCCTTTAGTTGACTCCTATCCCAGGATGTCCCAGAAATCTGATCTCTCCCTCCTGCGCTACGCCTGAAACCGTTCAATGTCCTCTGCCATCTTCCTGCTTCTACTCTTACTATTGTGTGGCAGTGGCAGTTATTCGGAGATTAATACCCTTATATTCGCACTTTTTAATTTCTGCATTAGCTCCTGCAAATTGGATGACCAGGCCTCAGTACCTGACCTCTCTGTTGCTGGATGCTTTTTGATTTGTTGGACTTCCACGGTTCCCATTTTTATTTTCAATCTGTTGTGTCACTAGTTTGGTATCTATTGCCCATCCCCAATTTTCCCACAGATGGAGGTTTGGGGGTGTATAGGTTTGGAAATGTTAATGTACTTTGGCGGTTTTCCTTGTGATCAGAATGACAAGCTCTCATTCCAGGAGTGCACTTTGATGAATGAGAGAAGGACTGCACCAGCAGTGCCCTCTATAAAATCAGAACTGACCGAAAACGATCCAACTTTAAATTGGATTGAAATAGTAATGAGCTCAGCATTAGGCAGACTGCGGTGACCTCATCGGCAGTCTCCCTTTATGGAGAGATGCAATTAAACAAAATGCAGGGAGCTGTCTCCTTCAAACCCAGTCAGTGCTAGCAAAAACCTTCTGACAAAGCCTGAGAAGAGCAAGAGCATCCGTCTGAACCTGATTTGAGGTGATCCCCCTGCAGCCCCCCCCCCACCTTCCCCCCAAAATGAGCTTACCTCTCAAGTGAGATTCAGGAATCTGACCACATCCTCCAATCAAACCCCCACAATTCCTCCCTGTCCCCCATTTCTCAACCCCAGCCTCTTGATGGTCAGGCTCCTAAACTCAGCTTCAGAAGAGGTAGGATGCCAAAGAAGGCAGCTTGCGTTTCTGACGTGATACAAACTCCAACCCTGTAGAAGTTGTCCAACAAAATTTGAACCACTTAAGGGCGGGATTGGATTAGATTAACAGAAACTCGGCACAGGAAATCTTTCAGGAGCATTTTAAAAGAGAGAGAGAGAGAGACAGAGAGAGAGAGGTTTAGATGGGGGGGGGGTAGTGCAGAAATAAGAACATAAATTGCTGGGAAAACTCAACGGGTCTGGCACTATCTTTGGAGAGAGAGAGAGAGAAAGCAGATTTAATGTTTCAGATCCAGTGACCCTTCTTCAGAACAGATTTGCAGAGGAGCTGCTGGGAGGTCAGTGGCTGAAAGTTAGTCCTGCAATGGAGTTTTTAAAATTGGGGATCGGCCAGAATTGAAGCAGCGCAGATATCTTGGGGGTAAGTCGAGAGGGGCAAGATCATGAAAGGAATCAAGCATCAGGTTGATCTACGGCTGACACAAGCCCTCATCGCAAGTGAGATCACTGATGTACAGTAAGCTTTGAGATCCTGCTAAAGTGCCTAAGGTTCAAAGAATTGCTGAACCATTTGATGCTATGTGAAAGACCTCTGCTTGACCTAATATCTGATTTGCTAATCCTATGTCGCTGAATTTGTATGCCCTGGCTAGTGTGGGCTGCTGAATAAACAAGGGCAGCCTCAAAAAGGAGATGATGCCACTGTGAACAAGCTGTCCCAGATTAGCAAAATCTTCCTTCTCCAGTAATCTCCTCTTTAATCCGCTTGCCGAGTCACGTCATATCATTATTTAATACCTACCATCACATCCCCCACCTTTCCAAGCAACCCCAGGAAAACATCAACTGGATCTGTATTGAGGAAGGTAGTTAGAGAATACCTAGCTATAGAGTGGGGTGAGGGGCTAAATTTTCATTGAATTGTAGAGTTAATCATTTCTACTCCAAATAGTTCCAATATTGGGTGGATTGGGTCCCATTTTCCTGCCACCTCAAGTCAACCCAATACCCCTGGGCCTTCATCCCTGTTCCAGTTGGACACTGTTTTTCTCTCTGCTCCTTGGATGCTGCCTGACCTGCTGTGCTTTTCCAGCACCACATTCTCGACTCTAATCTCCAGCATTTGCAGTCCTCACTTTCATCGCTGTTTTACTCTCTGTCCTGTAACCAAATTCCTTTGAACCCCACCCCAGTGCTCCCCGGCAGCCACCAGAGATTGAGATCCCTCTTGCACTTTCTAATTTAGAATTGACTCCCCAAAGCTGCCAGAAGCTAGAATCTCCCATTCCCAATCATCCCAGAGACTGCATGTGCTCATTGTCTATGCTGCAGTAAATGTGTGTAGAGTCTGTCTGTTATACTGTTCCAGTATGAGAGGGAGCTTGCAATATTATAATACACTCTGACATTTTTCCAGTGCTCGCCCATCCTAAAGTCCTAATGCTGGTAAGCGCTGTTAGTAATGAGTTGGCACATTCTTACAAAACATCTGACTTGATGAGTAATGTAATGTGACTTCACAGTAGAAGCTGTGCATCTAAGACCTTTCCTGCGCTTTGTATCACACTGCTCATTCTCATGTTGCACTTCCATTAATCTTCATTATGAAAAAAAATTTAAAACCAGTGAAGTAATTTTTAACATATAAAGTTCTTCAGCAATTAAAAATATTTGACTTTTGATGTGGGAGCAGGAATGTCCATGATTAATTTTTGAATTGACTTTATCCTTGCTCTCTTGAGAAAAAGGATGTAAAGTCAGAATCGTGACCTTCAGCCTGAAAAGTAAATTTGCCTCTGACCACAGACACAAGTTACATAACCGTCAGCAAGTGGTACCTTACACTGACTCCAGTTTACCTTAACAGCAGAATAATACTCTCTCTGCATTGCCTGCACAAAGAAAATAATCTGGTTTCCAATGAGCAATGCCAACAGAGATCTAATTAATATAAAGATTTCCATTGGATTATATTTGCGCAGCCAAAATTAAAGCAGACAGAAGAAGATAGTTCAGACTGTTTCCTCGCCTGAAGCTGCACTTTCTCGAGAACAGTCAAAGGATTTAAAATTTTAACACTGTTTCTGCCCCCACAGCTGCTGCCAGACCTGCTAAGTTTCTCCAGTTTGCTTTCAGTTCATGTTTTGGACCTCCAGAATCCACAGTTCTTTATTTTTATTAAAGGGACAGGGTAATGGATAATTTCTTGTTTATAATCGATTGAAATTTGCCTATTAATTCATGTTTAATCTATGTTGTTCTGGCTTTTAAAGTATTAAGAGTTAGCTAAGGTAATGTGCAGCACTTGCTTTGTTTGACTCTTACATAGTCAAAATACGTCTGTGTTAAGTTGTGGAAACTTTTGATTTTGTTTGTTTTATTAAATAACTAGGATTTGGGATTCCTTTTGTTTCAACAGGATGTTATCGATCTCTACAGAATTCTAATACGTTGTAACACACCCTGTGCAGTCTACATTTTGTGCTCGAGTCTCTCTTGAATCAGATTTGAATCCACATAAAGAAGGACATACAAATTGGAAGCAGAAGTAGGCCATTCAGCCCCTCATTAATACTGTGGGTGGTCTGATTATGGCCCCGACCTCCAAGTTCCTGTCTCCCTTGTTGATCAAGAATCTATCTGCTCCTGCTTTCAAATTATTCAATGATGCAGTCTCCACTGCTCTCTGAGGAAGATAATTTCATAGACTTGTGAATCTCTGAAAGAAAAGGTATTCTCCACATCTCACTCTCCCTTTGTTTTCAAACAATCCTCTGGTTCTAGTCTCTCCTACAAGGGCAATCATCTTTTTAGCATCCCCTCAGAATCTTGGATGTTTCAATAAGATCACCTCTGAGGAAAATTCTTCTAAACTCCAATGGATACAGGCTCTGCCTGTCCAATCTTTCCTTGTAAGCTAACTCCCCCACGATCCCAGGAATCAGTTAAGTGAACCTTCTCTGTACTGTTCCCGATGCATTGATGTACTTTCTTCAGTAAGGCTGTACATTCTCGGATGTGGTCTTGCCAATGCCTGATACCACCACAGCAAAACAATCCATTCCCCATGCAATAAGCAACATGTTCTGTTTGCTTTCCCTAACCAGCTGCCGCACCTGCAAACTAGGTGATTGTGTTACTCGATCTTCAGAGTCAGAATTAGCACATCAGGTGGTGAGCCTAGACTAAAGCAGTTAAATTGAGGCTGTCAGTCGAAGTACTGCCTTCTTCGTTTAAGAACAGAGTGGGAGTCTTTAATACAAAGCAGTCTTTGTGAAGGGACTGCTTCAGACAAGGGGCTTGACATTTAGTTGTCAAACTCTTTGTGAGGGTGACTGCAATCAAACTGCACTGCACGAAGGCTCCCCCCACCACTCCTGCCTCAGCCGCAGGCTCCCAGCTGCTGGGAGTTAGGGAAGAGGTCAGGGAGCAGCCAATTACTGAAGGTCAGTGTGTTAAGGGAGGACCTGTAGGATTGTAGAATGTGAAGAAGTTGTTTTATAATAACCAGCAACACTCCAGTGCTCAATGGGCCGCTGTGAGCGGTGGCTGCTTCCGGAGTTGAGCAGTCCACAAGGGTGCCATATTCATTCACACAGAGCCTAGAATATAGACTCTACACTCGTGAAATCTCTGAACCAGTCAGTTGCCATGGAGATCTGGTATCCCTCTCCCCACAGTTAGTTTCAGAGGGAAACCGGATGAGTGTCCGTCTCAACACAGGGATGGTGCAGGCTCTGGGCAATAAGCTGACTGCATTCCGGGACCCAGTGTCCACTGCAGCCTGAAAATCAACCCTGTCTAATTTTTATGTGGTGAGGACTACGTGCTGAGTCTCAGGTCAAAGTGCACGTAATCCACTGAGGTTGTAAAAAGGAAGTTGATTTCAATTAAATGCTAGTTGGATGTGCAAGCTTGCGTTTGGAAGAAATGCGATTACTGTCAGAGTGGTTGACATTGAGTGGGGGGGAGGAAGGAGCTGCAACATATTGAAGACCTGAGAAAGAATGAGACTGAAATTATTTCTCTATTTAACATACAGGGACTGGGGTTGGAGATGGGAGTGGGAGACAGTTGAGAGACGACTGGGAGAAGGGTGGGTTTGGAACAGGGGTGGGTGTTGGGATTGGGAGAGGTAGGTTTGGGATTGGGGTGGGATGTGGGAAGGGATGTGGGAAGGATGATTTTGGAAGAGGGATGGGGATGGGAGAGGGATGCGATTGGGAGGGGTGGTGTTTGGGAGAGGGATGGGATTGGGATTAGGAGAGAAATGAGATTGGGAGAGGGCTAGGGTTGGGAAAGGGTTGAAAGGGGTTGAGAAAGGGGTGATTGGAGGTGGGGTTAGAAGATTGAGATTGGATTTGGGAAAGATGCAGTGTGTATCAGTATAGAATTAAATATTTGAGGTAGAAATGGTAGAAACACTTGTTCTGCATTCATTTACTTTTTACCAGGTGATATGAGTCAAATTCCATTCCTGATGATCAAAGGAGAGTTTGAGCCATCATGTGCTTCCTCGGGAAATACAATTGACCTCCAAGCATCTGAGGAAGGGCCAGGGAATCTGCATCCTGATCATTGAGCTAGTGTGAGATATTTGAATATGATCCTCCTATAACAGAATAGCTCACCATATCAGCTGACCTCTGTCGAGTAAACTATTTGGAGTCAGAATCCAAACTGTGGTCATGTAAGATTACAGTTAAAGATGGGGCAAGACTGAACATGGTCCTTCAACTGCACAGAAAACATTCACTGAATTTATAAACAGTGAATCAATTCTGTCTCCCTCTCCTCAAGATCATAATGTTCTAATCAGTTCACTGATTGAGAGTTGACATGTGGCCTTTAACGTCTATGCAAGAGTTATTATTTAATTTTTATTCTTTTAAAATGTATTTTTTGGCTTTGCTGTCTACCTTCAGGGCACAGGGTACTTCAGAGTATTTTGGTCTCATATGTTCTCAGAGTCCAGATGTTCCTCACAATCTGCAATAGATCAAGCTCCACAGTGATCCTTGAACTTCAGCTCCTGTTGTGTTCGAGGACAGCCTTTCAGGTGCAAGGCATGAGTTGTGTTTTATATATGTAGCACCTTTCACACCTTCAGGATGTCCTCAAGCTGTTTCAGCCCTGGTGAATAAAGCCATGACACTCAAATCGCTTGATGTCATCCAAGGCAAAGCAGCCCAGTTGATCCAAATCCATCCAGTACCTTCAACATTGATGCATAGAATGTCACCAAAAAGATGCATCGTAATAACTCACTATATCTCCTTCACAAGCACATTTCAAACCCGCAATCTCTACTGTCCAGAAGTATGAAGGGCAGCAGAAGTATGGGAACACCACCCTCTGCAAGGACCTCTCTAAGCCACACACCATCCTGAAGTGGCACTGTATCACCATACCTTCACTGTTGCTGAGTCAAAATCCTGGAATTCCCATCCTAACAGTAACCCATGGACTGCAGTAATTTGAAAGGGCAGCTCATCACCACTTCCCCAGGGCAACTGAAAAGGTCAATATTTAATATTAAGACCCAAGATGAAAAAGAATCCATTGATCAGTAAGAGCAAAATATTGGAGACACTGGAGTTCGAAATTTTTGTTTAAAAATGTGGTGGAGAAATATCAGGTCTGACAGCAGCAGCAGAAAGTGCTACAGAGTTAAATTTTGAGTCCAATGACTCTTCTTCATGACTTCAGGTCACAGAATCCTGAGAATTAGCGCCACCAAAATTTAATCCATTAAAGATGGGATTGGACAGCTCATAAAATATTCTGCAAAAAGAACTCTACTGAGAGAGAAGAAAGATACTCTCAGGAAGGTAACTTATGTGAAATGCTGAGGTTATAGGTCAGCAGCTAGAACATGTTCGTGGCAGAACAGAGTAGACCTTGCATTATGCTGAAAAATATTCCAGGCCCCATAGGCAGAGTAATCGTGAACAAAGAACAGAATGCAAATACTGTGAGGATATCACACAAAGGAAAAGAAGGAATGTGCAACTTTGAAAAAGCAGTGTTCTCACTGCAGGAAACTAAATCATTTCGCACACAAATGTTTGTCCAGGAGAAAACACAGTAAGTGAGTACCAGTGTCCATGGAGAGGTATCACCTGAAGACCTTGACAAATCAATCTACTCCATGCCACAAAGTATTTCAATCAGATAGATAGATAAAAATTGATTTATAAGTGTTGGAATGATGACTGCAGAAGTCCTGAATATCAAGTACCAGATAGACAGTGGTGCATCATGCAACATCATGACTTTCACAGAAGTGTATGAAGTAAAAATGTAAAAACCCAAAGAAGCCCTCAAAAGTAAGGTTGAGGTTAAATAATAGCACCATGCTCGTGCTGAGAGTATGAGAGTCGAAGAGTGTGGTGCTGGAAAAGCACAGCCAGTCAGGCAGCATCCGAGGAGCAGGAGAATCGACGTTTTGAGCATATGCTGATGAAGAGCTTATGCTTGAAACATTGATTCTCCTGCTCCTCGGATGCTGCCTGACTGGCTGTGCTTTTCCAGCACCACACTCTTCGACTCTGATCTCCAGCATCCCCAGTCCTCACTTTCTCCCAATTTACAATGAGAGCCCATTGCATTAACAAGGTCAAAGATTTGGAGTTCTAGATCTTAGACAGCAAACAAAATCTATCACCTTCAGTCAGGGCAAGTCACAAGCTTGGATTGGTAACCTTCAATTTGCCAAAAAAGATGAGAATGTGCTGCAGCACACTAAACCATTGACCATCGAATTAGGATAACTTTCTGGAGAATATAATTGCAAAATATGTAAGAGTCTAAGACCAATTTAGCATCTACCAAGGGAAATTCTATATGTCCTCATTGCTGTCCTAAGAGACCAGATGGAAGAACTGGAAAGAACGGGAGTAATGAAGAAAGGATTCCGGATTAGTGGTGCTAGAAGAGCACAGCAGTTCAGGCAGCATCCAAGATTTCGCTGCACCTTGGATGCTGCCTGAACTGCTGTGCTCTTCCAGCACCACTAACCCAGAATCTGGTTTCCAACATCTGCAGTCATTGTTTTTACCTCTGTAATGAAGAAAGGGACAACTCCTTCAGAATGGATTAGCATCATGACAGCAGTGAAGCAACTCAGGGAAGCTGAGAGTAAGGATCGACCTAAGGAGCTGAAGGGATCTCCCTTTTAAAGTTCCTTCTTTTTTTTCTCTCTGCTGCACAGACCCTGAGGTCTGTGTATGGCAGAAGCTTCTGGAAGGGGAAGCCGATGTATCAGCACCCAATTGGTGCAGGTAGAATGTCCACACGCCTGTGCAGCTTGAGGGAACATTGCTCACTACTCCACGCCAACCATTGAAGGTATTTTGCCACAATGTCCAAAGGCAAAAATCTTAACTTCCCAAAATGTGAAAGATGGTTACTGCCAATTGAAGGTGGAGAAACAAAGCAGCTTTCTAACCACATTCTGGATGTCTTTCCAGAGATATCGATGGCACATTTACTGTTGTCCATATCCATGATTCCAAAAGAATATCAATAGAGACAATGTGACAGCTTGTGAACTTCCCAGGATGGATCTACAGTAGTCTTCCGAGAGTGGATCTATATTAGATCATCCAGTTTATGAATACAGAGAAACAACAGAAGAAGCCACCGCTGACCACTATCAAAATTTCATGTAAAAAATGTTAATCAGATCTCAACAGATTGAACCTGAAGCTGAATAAAACAAGATATACAATTGAAGATGACCAAAGTCAGGTACATATGTGAGACACTGACAGCAAAAGGCTGAACATTATTCTCATTCATGATGGCATAGCGGCTCAGTGGTTAGCACTGCTGCCTCACAGCGCCAGGGACCCGGGTTTGATTCCAGCCTTGAGCGACTATCTGTGTGGAGTTTGCACATTCTCCCCATGGTCTGCATGGGTTTCCTCTGGGTGCTCCCTTAATCCAAAGGTGTGCAGGTTAGATGAATTGGTCATGTTAAATTGCCCGTAGTGTTCAGGGATGTGTAGGTTAGGCACAATAGTCGGGGTAAATGTAGAGTAGTAGGAGAGGGGAATGGGTCTGGGTGGGTTACTCTTCGGAGGGTTGGTGTGGACTTGTTAGGCCGAAGGGCCAGTTTCCACAAAGGATGTGCAATTGCATTGGGATGCAGAACAAGAAACAGCATTCAGTAAAATCAAGCAAGTAGTGACAGCAAAACCAGTACTGAAATACTCTATGTAAATAATCAATTCACCCTTTAATGTGATGTCAGCAAGACAGACTCAAAACGTCATTAATGCAGCAAGGACAACCGGTTATATTTTGCATCCAAGATACTAACATAAATCAATTAGTGCTACTTTCAGGCAGAGAAAGTGTGCCCGGCCACTTTCTTTGCTTACGAATATTTTCATTTAACCATATTTATAGAATCGTAGAGTCATAGGAATGTATAGCACGGAAACAGACCCTTCTGTCCAACCCGTCCATGCCGACCAGATATCCCAACCCAATCTCATCCCACCTGCCAGCACCTGGCCCATATCCCTCCAAACCCTTCCTATTCATATACACATCCAAATGCCTCTTAAATGTTGCAATCATACTAGCCTCCACCACTTCCTCTGGCAACTCATTCCACACACGTACCTTAGGTGTTCCTTAGGTCTCTTTTATATGTTTCCCCTCTCACCCTAAACCTATGCCCTCTAGTTCTGGACTCCCCCACCCCATTGAAGAGACTTGTCTATTTGTCCTATCCATGACCCTCATGATTTTATAGACCTCTATATCATCACCCCTCAGCCTCTGATGCTCCAGAGAAAATATCCCCAGCCTGTTCAGCCTCTCCCTGTAGCTCAAATCCTCCAACCCTGGCAACATCCTTGTAAATCTTTTCTGAACCCTTTCAAGTTTCACAACATCTTTCCGATAGGAAGGAGACCAGAATTGCACGCAATATTCCAACAGTGACCTAACCACTATCCTGTACAATCACAACATG
The DNA here is from genome assembly GCF_020745735.1 of Hemiscyllium ocellatum. Classification (NCBI taxonomy): domain Eukaryota; kingdom Metazoa; phylum Chordata; class Chondrichthyes; order Orectolobiformes; family Hemiscylliidae; genus Hemiscyllium; species Hemiscyllium ocellatum. Next base: position 67,475,090 of record NC_083414.1, read on the forward strand.
ACCTCCCAACTCCTGTACTCAATACTCTGACCAATAAAGGAAAGCATACCTAACACGTTCTTCACTATCCTATCTACCTGTGATTCTACTTTCATTGAGCTATGAAACTGCACACCAAGGTCTCTTTGTTCGGCAACACTCTCTAGGACCTTACCATTAAGTGTATAAGTCCTGCTAAGATTTGCTTTCCCAAAATGCAACACCTTGCATTTATCTAAATTAAACTCCATCTGCCATTTCTCAGCCCATTGGTCCATCTGATCAAGATCCTGCTGTAATCTGAGGTAACCTTCTTCACTGTCCACTACACCTCCAATTTTGGTGTCATCTGCAAACTTACTAACTATACCTCTTATGCTCACATCCAAATCATTTATATAAATGATGAAAAGTAGTGGACCCAGCACCAATCTTTGTGGCACTCCACTGGTCACAGGCCTCCAGTCTGAAAAACAGCCCTCCACCACCACCCTCTGTCTTCTACCTTTGAGCCAGTTCTGTATCCAAATGGTTAGTTCTCCCTGTATTCCATGAGACAAAGTGATAGTTGAATCCAACCACAGGCTGTTTCAATGCATTTTCCTTAAGCCATTAATTCTGCTCATTGAGCCTCTTCAAAGAATGGTACTCTGGTTACAAAGATATATGATGGATGCAAATAACCAGCAAGGGAGCAGATGTGCTTTGTAGATATTGTGTGAGCAGCACTCCCAATGAAAAAAGTAGAGGGTGCTACAATAGAGGGCAAAATCTTCCAGGTTCAATGTGAAGACAGAGCTTACAATTACCTGGAAGTCATCATTTCAGCAGGGATGCTGACTCTAATAGACAAGTACTTTGCTCAATCAAGCTACCCAACAAACTGCAACTCTCCCAAGTGTTGCAAGAAGTAGTGATAACAGGATAGCCTAAACACATCAGTGTCACCCCTATTTTCATACCAGAGTGTTAGACATACAGGGATGAATTGACAGTACAAGATGATGTACACAGGAAGTGGAATCATTATCCCAAAAGGAATTGAAAGGACAGGTGCTAAAGCGCAATTTTGCAACCTACCAAGGAATCAAGTCAAGTCTGAGGAAAACAACACTGTTAGACTAACACGAGCAATGAAAGCAAGGATCATATGAGCCAGTGCAGTGTTTGTAATGAGTATCAGGCTGAGCAGGTTATTGTTGTAATTACTATGGCATCTCTGATTGACCATGGATAAAGCTGGGAGTTGACCTCTTCACTCTCGCATGGACTAGTAACATATCAGGTAGGAGAAAGTGAGAACTGCAGATGCTGGAGATCAGAGTTGATTGTGTGGTGCTGGAAAAGCACAGCAGGTCAGGCAGCATCCGAGGGGCAGGAGAATCAATGTTTCAGGCATCTCCAGCATCTCATCCACTTCCTGCACCTCTGCTCTCGAACCGCACCCCTCCAACCGCAAATTGGACAGAGCCCCCCCCCCCCCCCGGTCCTCACCTTCCACCCCACCAACCTCCGTATACATTGTATCATCCTCTGCCTTTTCCACTACCTACAAATCACCCCACCATCAGAGACATATTTCCCTGCCCACCCCCATCTGCTTTCCACAAAGACCATTCCCTCTGCAACGTTCTTGTCAGGTCCATGGCTCCCACCAACCCACTGTCCCCTCCTCTCCTGGCACCTTGCCCTGCCATCGCAAGAATTGCAAAACCTGCACCCACACCTCCCCCCTCACCTCCTTCCAAGGCCCTGAGAGAGCCTTCCACACCCATCAGAGCTTTGCCTGCACTTCCAGACATGTCATTTACTGTGTCCATTGCTCCCGCTGCAGTCTTTTCTACATTAGGGAGACAGGACACCTGCTTGCAGAACAGTTCAAAGAACATCTCCAGGACATCTGCACCAACCAACCCCACTGCCCTGTGGCCGAGCACTTCAACTCCCCTTCCCACTCCACCAAAGACATGCAGGTCCTGGGCCTCCTCCATGCAAACCCTAACCACCCGACGCCTGGGGGAAGAATGCCTCACCTTCTGCTTTGGGACCCCCCAACAACACGGAATCAATGTGGATTTCACCATTTTCCTCATTTTCCTCTCCTCCATCTTATCCTAGATCCAACCTTCCAGCTCAGCATCACCCTCATGACCTGTCCTACCTGTCCATCTTCCTTCCCATCTAGCCACTCCATCCTCCCCTCCAACCATTCACCATTACCCTCAACTTCATCTACCTGTCGCACTCTCACCCTCCTCCCATTTATCTCTCCACCCCCTTGGCTCACAAGCCTCATTCCTGATGAAGGACTCTTGCCTGAAACATCAATTGTCCTGTTCCTCAGATGCTGCCTGACCCGCTGTACTTTTCCAGCACCACACTCTCGACACTAAAAATATGTCACTCTAGACTACCATTTTAGCTACTGGAAGATGGTCCAGTTGACTTCATTGACGACTACTGAGACGGTCAAATGCCTGAATGCACACTTCAACCATTATGGCCTTCCCAAGCACAGGGATGAGTGTCAATATCCTCAGTTCACAAGTGAAAAATTCAGCCATTGACTCAAAAAGGATCAGGAAATTTAACACCGCACATCATCTCCATGCTATTTCCAGTCAAATGGAGAGGCAACAATGAAAATTGCCAAAGGAATCACAAGAAATTGAGGAAATCTAAAACAGATGTATACAAGACAATCGTCAAGTTGAGAAACACACCTCATGAAAGTAGTCTAGTACAAAGACTATTGTTGCATCACACCCAAACTACTCTTTCAATACCAAAAGAACTACTGAAGCCAAAAGTACTAACAGGTGCTAGTGTAAAAATAAATTAGGATGAAATTACAGAAAGCAACATTTTATTTTGACAAGATTGACAATGGGTTGGCAGAGTTAAGAGCTAGTCAGGGTACAAGCATTCAACACACTGTCAACAAGAGTAAGCCCAGTAACAACTTGAGCCGCCATGGAATTGTTGTCACTGCAAATATAAATGGTGAAAGTGAGCAGCCAGCTATTCTGTTGCAACCACAGGCATATATACACAACTGGAGAAGCAGTTCCTCAACTACAGGCAGCTGATCCAGAAGATGGGAACTCACTAACTGCACAGTCCACAGATCTACCATCAGACTCTAGGGGTTCACAGAAATCTAACAAATGGAGTGAAACAATAACAAAAGACATGGGAACAACACTCCCCAGGGAAAGAATATCATTGAGATGAACCACCAATAACAGCAGGCACACATGCCATTAAAAGACAAGCAGAATGTACACAATACATGTGAAGAGATGGATGGAAATAATGAATTGCTAATGCATGAGAATGCTCATTCTTTACTGGATAACATGGGTAACTCAGTTTGTTTTTTTTTGTTGTTTGTTATGAAAAGATGAGGAATTTTTAGATCGAAATGCAATCTCATACAAACGCCCTTCCAGATTTGTCCTGTGACCTCTATCATGATGCACACACTGAAAGCATGATTTGGAGATGCTGGTGTTGGACTGGGGTGTACAAAGTTAAAAATCACACAACACCAGGTTATAGTCCAACAGGTTTAATAGGAAGCACACTAGCTTTCGGAGTGACGCTCCTTCATCAGGTGATTGTGGAGGGCTCGATCGTAACAGAGAATTTATGGCAAAAATTTGCAGTGGGATGTAACTGAAATTATACATTGAAAAACTGATCGTCTGTTAAGCCTTTCATCTTTTAGAATACAGTGATAGTTTCACTTCTTTCATGTGTAAATCTGATGATGTGTGATTTTTAACTTTGTACACTGAAAGCAGCCATTTTACAGGCACCTCAATAAAGACCTTGTCTAGAAATGACTGCTGTCTGGCACAAAACAGTCTTTATTTTGAGGGACTGTGTAACAAAGGGCAGGAAGTGATGCTTCATCTGTACAGTGGCTTTGTCAGGCTGTTAACAAGTATTGCATTTCACTCTGGGCACTAAATCTCGGCAAGGTTATGTTAGCCTCTGCGTAGTTACAGCACAGATTTACTAGAATGGTACCAGGACTAAAAGAGTTAAATTATGAGCACAGGCTTGTATCCCATTGAGTTTGGAAGATTAAGGGGTAATGCAAAGGAGAGGCTAAAAATGTTAACAGGATTCAATCAGATGGATAGAGAGAAACTAATTCCTTTAATGGGAAATTGTCTTAAAATCAGTTGATCTTAAGCCAGTTGGAATCAAAATTGGAAAGCATGTTTTTACACAGACACTTTGCAAATCTGGAATTCACTGCCTCTGAAAGACAGTTAATGCTGGCAGACATAATTTTCATGAGTGCAATCTTTAGATTTTTGTTAGGTATGAGTATCACGAGCTATGAAGCTTAAATTAAATTTATGTATGAGATAAGCCATCATCTGATTGGGATACAAGTTTAAGGGGCTGAATGGATCTCACCCCTATAATCTCTTCAAATGTGTCTTGCTTTTGCGCTATTTACTTTTGTTTAGTCCTATCAAAGATCAGTATGCAGTTGTATTTTATTATATGGAAGATTGCTGTGTTGGATTTTTGGTGTAAGGCAATCCAGAAGACATTCAAAGGACAAGTATACCCTGAAGGTAGTCAGTGAAAGCAGGAAATACATTCCAACAGTGAAAAAGGAACAATGACTCCAGTGTTGAGGGTTAAAGGTCACAGATCAGCCAATTATGACATGATACATGACGATAATTTTATGGGACACAAAGCTGAAAGAACTGGGGGAGTCACTGAGAGTCAATTAATCATGCTGTTGTGTTCTGATTGTCTTGTTCCATGATATTTGAATTAATCACAAATTTAAGCTTGGAAAGAAAAGGATTATTTGTTTAATTTTGAACATGCCATGCTATTTGTGTGAGAAGATTGTTCAGACTGGTATTGTCACACATAAACCGAACTCTCCAGCGCTGCCCTGAATGTTGCCCACTAGAACACTTGCACACACTGGCCCCTGGTTAAGTAGTTCCCAGTTCATCATATTAGGTATGACAATATTTAAGAGACATGGACAGCTTGTCCCAGGAAGAAGATAAGCAAGCTCATTTCTGTGGTATGTATAAATTAGTTCTATCAAAGTTATTTAAAATTTGATCTAAATGTTCTCTTCTGAGAGTTCAGCTGGGGGTTTTGAGACTTCCTGGAAACTTCCAAATTGAATGAGTTGAAAATTTCCAAGGAGGATTAACCAATTACTTCAGAAGCTGGGAAAGTATCAAAGAGAAACAATGTAGAAGATGCAGATTCTATGCAACAGCTAGCTGAGCTTAGCGACTTATTCTGAATAGAGATGTTTCATTGCTATTTCTTTGTTCATTAATCATTTAATAAGTGTTGCAGAGTTGTAGCTTAAATAAGGATCTCACCCATCTTTATCTTTCAAACATCATGAGGGTACCAAGAAGGATAATTGCTGGCGCAATGCCAGTTTCCTGATGCATTGTTCACGCTCGGATTTGGAGGTTGGTGGGGAGCACTATATTAATGCAGCTCTATCTCTACCAGCCCTTGAAAACCAAGTGCTAAGACCTGTGTCTCAGGAAACCTGCTGTTCTACGTAATCTGGTGTCAAACCAATCACTGCCCCATTGCTATCAGTAACAAATAGTTCTCTTGGTGTTGGTGCTGTGGAACAGACGGAAATAGAAAGCTGCAAGGACAGATTTACATTGCCATATCGCCCATCACAACTTCAGAACGTTTTGTTGGCAGGGAAAAGAAAAGATTGAGGGATGAACTGAAAAAAATTACGTAGATTATGAAGGAGTTTGAAAGGATATTTGTGGACAAAATGTTTCCACTGCTGGGAGAGACAAGAACTAGAGACTCACACTGAATCCAGTAGGGAATTTGAGAGAAACCATTTCACTCATAGATGATGGCAATGTGGAACTTGCCACTACAGGGAATAGTTGAGGTGTATAGCTGAGGTGTACTTAAGAGGAAACTAGCTGAACACATGAAGGAGAATGAAAGATGGATGGACATTGAAATCAACTATGCGAAAGTGAAGACTGCAGATGCTGGAGATCAGAGTCGAGAGTATGGATCTGGAAAAGCACAGCATGTCAGGCAGCATCCAAGGAGCAGGAGAATCGATGTTTCGGGCATAAGCCCTTCATCGGGAGCATGATAAAGGGCTGATGCCTGTCACGTCAATTCTCTTGCTCCTTGGATGCTGCCTGACCTGCTGTGCTTTCCCAGCACCACACTCTGGACATTGAAATCTGATGAGGTCTATGTGGAGAGAATGAGGCAATGAGAGGGAGACTTTTGAATACAATGCTTGGTGGGAGGAAAACAAGGAATAAATGCACGTTGATATTAAATGGGTGGGATGGCAATGGAGATGGCTTTGTACCCTTTCTGCAAAACATTGGCATCAGGTTCTTGAATGAAGTGGAGCTTAAGGGGTTTGCCCTGATGGTAATCAAGTCAGAGCCATTGGTATTGATGACAGGCCTGAGGTGAAACCTGACTTATTAGAATAAAGCTTGTTCACATGTCAACCGGCCACATTGTAAGGGGTAGTCTGTAGCTAAACACAGAGGGAGATACTCAGTGCATTCAAAGAGGTGTTCTCAGCTTCAGTCTGAGCTGTCAAGGTATTGCAAACCTGAACTCATCCAAAATTCTGCTGCCCGTTTCCTAATTCACATTGAGTGCCATACACCTTCTTCTGTTTGTGGACCTACATTGGCTTCCACTCCCACTTTTGAATTCTCAACGTTATCTTCAAATTCCTGCTTGACCCCACTCCCTCTCTACCTGCCATTTCCCCTCAACTCCCTGACCCCCCCCCCAATTCCCTGCATCACTGCCATTCTCAAGCTTCCTCAGCCTACAGCCCTCTGAAAACGCTAATGTTTTCATTTGATCTCTTGAGCATCACTAGTTTTAATTTCTCCACAACTGGAGGCTTTCCCTTCAGCTGTCTAGCCTCTAGGCTCTGGGAATCCAACCCTAAACCTGTCTGCCTTGCTGTCTTCTCCTTCAGGCATAACTTCTAATTCCCATCTCTTCAACTAAGACTATGGTCATCTGCCCTGCTATCACTTTATGTGGTTCTGTGTCAAATTTTGTCTGACAGTGCTCTTGTGATATTTTATTGCTATGTTGAAGGCAGTATGTAAATGCATATTTTGTTATGGAGGTAGGTGTATGAAAGACAATCAGTTAAGATACAGAGGTGATTGTTACTTTTCCAAATTCTCTAAGAGGGTCACTTATGTCTTCTGGTTCCAGTAAGTTTGAAATAAGCACACCTTTACACTCAAAATGTTGGACATTCATCTCGTCTCTCATGGTGAGTCTACTTGTACATTGTTAGCTGGCTGCAGTGCAGCAGAAATATGGCATTCTGAGGGGAATGCTCACATAACAAATAATTCTGTTTATATTTTGGCTAATTTAAAGAAAATGAACAATCTACTGTAATAATTAACCTGAATGCCTTTAGAGTCTGTTAAACGTTCTGAAAAAAAATACTTTTTGTGAAAATGTGCCTCTTCTAAGCTAAGGCAATATGCAGCAGTCGGTGTTTGGTCTGGCGTTGCTTCTGCTCAAGCTCTGCCCTCCGATTCTGCAGCTTGTTTTTCTCTTCCAACCCACTCTGTGCACCAGTCTCACACCAGTTTTTCCAACTTCCTGCTGTGCCTGCTTCGCTTGACTTCTTGCATTTCTGATTTTCTCTTTTAAACAGTCCTGTATTTCCTTCTTTGTAATTGGTTTGCAGTAAATGGTTCTCTGAGGTAGTGTCAAGCTGAATCTGCAGTTCACAAACTTGCAGTCTGAACACAGTACTGTCATTCTTTTTCAAGTTCTTCTATTTGAATTTGAAGGGTTGACCCAAGATTCAGAATCTCCCTGTTAACTGTACAGACAGCGGTTTCCCTTCTCACATGTTCGTCTTCAAAATGTCACATTATGCCTTGCTCACTTTTAGTTTTTCTAGGTCGACAACTTTCATCTTTGAATGTCTTAAGTTTCTGGGAATCTTTATCTCGAATTGGAGAATCATACAGGTACAAGAGAGACCTTTTTGCATTGACAAAAACTGCTCTAAATCTATATGGGTCCCATATTCTGGCACTTTTTGCATGTTGTGATATTTCAAGTGCTCGTCCAAATATTTTTTTACAGGTTGTGAGATTTCCCGCCTCCCAGGCAATGCATTTCAGATTCCCACCACCCTCTAGGTGAAAAAAATTTTCCTTAGATCCCTTCTCAACCTCTGCTCTTAACTTTAAAATTATGCTCTCATGTCTTGACCCTGCTTTTTATGTTCTGTATTTGTACCTCATAATCTTATACAACTCAATCAAGTCCTTTCTCAACCCTATAGAAGATAACTTGAGCTTATTCAGCCTCTCTTCCTTGCCCAACTGTTCCAATTCAGGGAGCAGTCTGGTGAACCTCGTCTACACTTCCCCTAGTGCAATTACATCCTTCCTGTAACGTTATGACGAGAACTGCACACAGCATGTAAGCTGTGGCCTATCCAAAGACCATAAGATATAGGAGCATAATTCGGCCATTCAGCCTATCAAGCCTGCTCCACCATTCATCATGCCTAATAAATTTCTCAACTCCAGTTCCTGCCTTTGTCCTGTAACTCCTGATCCCCTTACTAATTAAGAACCTATCTATCTCTGTCTAACATACAGTTAATGACTTGGCCTTCATAGCCAGCTGTGGCAATGAGTTCCATAGATTAACCATTCTCTGGCTGAAGAAATTCCTCCTCATCTCAACTCTGATGCTGTGCCCTCAGGTTCTAGTCTCTCCTACCAATGGAAATATCTTCTGCACATCTAGTCTATCCTTGCTTCTAAGTTTCAATCAGATTCTCCCACAACCTTCGAAACTGCATTGAGTAAAAATCCAGAGTCCTCAACCACTCATTGTTTGACAAGCCCTTCATCTTGGGATCATTTTTGCAAACCTCCTTTGGCCCCTCTAAGGCTAGCACATCCTTCCTTTGATATGGGGCTCAAAACTGCTCAATATTCCAAACGTTGCCTGACCATAGCCTTATACAGACTCAGCAGTACATCTCTGCTCTTGTATCTAGCCCTCTTGAACTGAATGCTAATATTACATTTGCTTTCCTAACTGCCAGCTGAACCTGCATGTTAAACTTAACTAGGAACTCCTAAGACCTTTTGTGCTTCAGATGTTTGAGCCTTTCCACATTTAGAAAATAGTCTATGCCTCTATTCTTCCTATCAAAGTGTATAATGTCACATTTTCCCATATTGTGTTCCATCTGCCACTTCTTTGCCCACTTTCCTAGCCTGCCCAAGTGCTTCTGCAGCCTCCCTGCTTCTTCAACACTATCTGTCCCTCCACCTATAGACCAAAGTCTTGTACGGCTCCAAAATAACTGTTTTACAACAATCAGCAGCGTTGCCATTAGGCTAGCTTTTCATTCCAGTTTTTTTTAAAAACTGAGTTCAGATTTCACTACCTACTGGGGAGGATTTGAACCTATACTCTCAGGCCATTAGTCTGATTGCAAGCCCTTTGACATTATCACTATGCTACCACCTCCTGATCTGAATCCAACCATTTCTTCTGTAGTTATATGGTTCTGATGTCTGTCATGTTCTCAGACTCATTGTCATCTTCCAGCAGCTAGGTGTTTTGGTTCGTTTTGTTTCCCCTGTTGTTGTGTCTCCTTTACCATCGTTGATCTTTGTTCTGCACGTCTTTCCCCAGGGATTAAGGTTTTACAGTAGCTCTGCAGTTTGATCCACGTGCAAGTCATTTTCTAATGCATATCATCCACAACTTCTACACAATTCTATCCCTTTGTGATGTGCATTCTTAGGTTGCTGTTTCACTGTGTCAACCATTGGTAACCTTTTCCCCTGAATTAACTGAGATCTAGCTATGTCGGCAGTCAGTACCATCATCTGTTTATTCTGTGGCCTCATGTGCTCTGGTAGTGTCTATAGCTTGTGATACAATGGGTTTGCCCTTTGCATTGTGCTACAGTCTGTACAGAGCACCAGTAACTTGATCTATCAGTCTTTCAACTGCTTCCTTAAATGCAATCAGAAAAATGCAAATTCTTAATTTTTGTTTTAAATGTCAACTGCCTAACTTGGTTCCTGTCTCAGGAATTGAAATTCATATTGTTGGATCCCATGCTTTAATTTTGACCGGAGATGTGCATTGAATCTTTCAAAAAAATGTTTCTCTGGATTTCTTACAATTATCCTCATTGGCTCACCAGCTACTAAAAAAAATAAAGCATTCTCTCGTGCCCAAAGAGGATGTAGCTGACCCTTTCTTCTTTGCCAATGCCTTCCAGAAATCTATTTGAATGTCAATCTACATTTTGTTTAAACCACTGAAATTGCTCTTTCATCAGCCTCTCATTCACCATGAGCTGGGGCTGCACATTCATTTGCAGTGGTGGCCATTTGTTTTTTCACGTGATTCCCTCAGTTTGTCCTCTCTCTCTGTCTCTGGGTTGATTTTTCTCAATCTAATTCAATGTTCAATCCATTCTAAGGTTTGAATCTCACTCACTGACACCTGCTGAAGCCATGTTGTGACTTGATATTTCCATAAGTTCAAAACATTCATGCTTTTAGACTCAAGATGCCAAAGCCTCCTCGAGTATATTTCATGTTGCTTTCCATGTGGTGAGTGAACTGACAAGTTGTTGTTTAGCATTGACTGCAGTGTGGCAGTATATATGACACCATGGATGCACCTTCTGTGCATCTTCTAGCTCTTTATGAATTCCTAGCTCTTTATGAATGATATAACAATACAATAGTGTCTCAGTGTTAGATGTTGTCCAATAATGAACTTCTGAAGTACCGTGGTGTATGTTATTACATTAGAGGTGCTATATAAATGCATGTTTCAGTATGAAGGTGTGTGGAGGAGAAACAGAGAGTTGAGACAGAGAGGAGATTGGTCCTTTGTTATAAAATTCTCTCTATAAAGGTAAAACAAATTGACTGTTATTCTGCAGGATGAGAGTCAATAGGAAAGAGATATAAATATGTTCCTACCTGTCATTGGCTGCAAATTAACAATTCATTTCTGAAACATTTCAGATGCATTTCTCAGCATAGGCTAATCGTGACTTTAATATTTATTTATGAGCAGCAGGGGCCAGACATGTACTGGCTGTTAAACTCTTTGACAGGAATTGTGATCTGAGCTAATTGTAGAGCTGCCCCTCGAAGATTACAGAAAAGGATCACATTAACTCTGTTCCTGTTTCCACCAACCCAGGTGCTGCTGCACTTTCTGTTTGTATTTCAGATTTCCAGTATATACGATAGTTTGCTCTTTCTGACTGAAAACAGGACCTCAAGTGAATCCAGTCATCAAAAACGGAATGGAATTCTTACTTAATGACATGCAAAATAAATTTTAATTTCTTGAGCTCCTTTTTAAAACAGTGAAGTTGTCTAAGGCACCTCATAGGGGATATAATTGTGTGGTTTGTTATCAAATCTTATATCAGCTGTTTTAGCATCACCGTTGCTTTGCTTGCACATAATTTTAAATGACACCCTCTTGTTTTTTGTTTCTTTTACCATCAAAAATAGCTTCTCCTTATCTATTCAGTCCAGCCCATTCAAGTTTTTGAAAACTTCTATCAAATCTCCTCTCAGTCTTCTCTCCAAGGAGAATATTCATAGCTGACATTTCTCATCCCTTGATCCATCCTAACAAATTGCTTCTTCATTCTCTCCAGAGCATTCATATCCTTTCTATAACATGGTTCCCACAAATTGTCAAGCACAGGGAACATGGTGGCAAGTACAGAGCACACGGAGTTGGGTACAGGAAGCACGGAGTCAGGAACAAGGAGCATAGAGGCAAATACAGGGAGCGCAGAGGCAGGAATAGAAATTATGGAGGCAAGTGTAAGGACCATAGAGTCAGGAACAGGGAGCTGGGAGTCAGAAACAAGGAGCACAGAGTCAAGAACAAGGAGCATAGAGGCAAATACAGGAAACATGGAGGCAGGAGCAGAAACCACGGAGGCAAGGAAGGGGAGCAGAGAGTCAAGTTCAGGGAGCATAAAATAAGGCAACAGAGAGCACGGAGGAAAGCAAAGTCCTGTGAACATTCACTCTTATAGGCTTTCCTTTGTACTGTGCCTGAGGAGCCCAATTAAATCTGAAAGCAGTTTTTAGATTTCCAGTCACAACTGTTCCATTATGAAGATTACAAAGCAAACAGCCGGCTGTTGCCTCTACAAAATAGTACACAACGCTGCCATTTTCCAGAATTTGTTTACCTCCTGGAGAGGTTTTGTGGACCTCATGCTACAATCATTGACTCCGCAGTCTTTTCGTAAACAGCAAACCACTGGCACTCACCCCTCCCTACCTCCAGCCATCAGACTGGTTGGCAGGGGAGAGCTATGAAAAGAGAGGTGAGAGTTCCTGAGCCTGTTTTTCTTAGACTTCTTTGAATTGAAGTAACCAACTTTCAACATTGAGAAATAATTGATCAAAGTACATTTGCAAATATTTCTTTATGGCTCCTCCATGACTTCAGTTATCACAAAGTAATCACCAATGTTTTTCTTCACTCATGGGTTGTGCATTTATTACCCATCCCTAAGTGCCCAGAGGGTAGTAAAGACTCAACCCCATTTCTATGGATCTGGAGTTACATATAGACCAAACCAGGTAGGTTGGCAGATTTCCTTCTCTAAAGAACATTAATGAACCAGATGAGTTTTCCCTTACAATTGACAAAGGTTTCGTGATTATCATTAGACCTTTATTTCCAGATTCTTTATTGAATTCAAATTCCATTATCTGCCAAGAAAGGATTGACACACAGAATATTGGTTAAATTTCTGGATTAATAGTCCAGCTATAATACCATTAGGCATTGCCTCCCCATGGTAAACTTTTTTTGAAGTATAATCACTGTTGTAATGTAGCCAATCTGTGCAGAGCAAGCTCCCAAAACAGCACCAAATGATAACTAACATTATAGGCTGCAATTTTACATAGAGGCTTGCCCTTTACCCCTTCCTTATAAGTGCTGGTCAACCAAACCATATGATTTGTGCGCTTCTCTCTCTCTCTCTCTCTCTCTCTGTGTCTCTCTGTCTGTCTCTCTCTGTTGACCCAGTGCCACTAGGAGCAGTGGCCACTCTGGCGACTGGAGACATTTCTCACAATGATCATTGATGGAGCCAGATAGTAAGGTAAGTTTAGGGGTGCTGGGGGAGAAGCAAGGTCAGGGTTCAATGACTGAGAGTGATACATTGGAGACCAAGCAGGAGCTTGGAAGTATCAATGGTCAGGAATTGGGGCCCCCCACAGCTTGTAAAAAAGGCTGCACAGTTCACCCAATGGGAGTGCCAGCCTAGATACGTCCTGAAATCTCTGGGTGGGAGTTGAACTCTCAACCCTTGAGGCAAAGGCAAGTGTGCCACTTCTGAACTGCATGTCCAAATTAACTGAGGTGAAGGCTTCAAATTATAAGCACAAAATTAAGAATGACAGTAGGTGATTAGAGATGTAGATATTAACCTGGTAGCCACACAACTATAGCAGTGCTGATCTGCATCTCAATGTAATTCACATCCATTCACCAGAAAGTCTTGCAGCCCTTCAATCTGTTTTTCCTTCCTGTTCACATTTCCGAACATTGGACTATGTATTTCAATTGGATCAGACCATGCTTAATGATAAAGTATTGCAGTGGTTTACCATCTTCCACAAGATAGTTGACCAGGAGACTCTCCCACACTTGCCACCTGCCATTAGGTGTATTGGAATGGTTCACAGGTTGGTAATTGACCTGTTTGGCCATGCTCTGTGGCTAACAATTCCTGGAGAAGACCTCAAAACCAGAGCTTATGTCCCTGAAGTAGGGGATCTGGACAGAATACAAAGAAAGCATTTCAAATGGTGGAAGGATTTAAGGTAATTGACAAAAGAAGCAAAAAAAGCAACTTGAGGGGGAGCTTTTTGACACAACAATTGGTTAGGATCTGGTATGCAGGTGAAGTGAATGTATTTGTCCTGAAAGAAGTTCCCCACCGGAGATCGTACTGGGAATTCTGTAATCATCATTGAAGAATGAATGGCTGGCCCATTGATGTTGAGTTTTCTAGAGGGCGATCTTCTTGCTGTTGTGCCCAGTACAATGAAGGAACTCCTTGTTTGTGATTTTATCCTGCCACTACATTTTTTTGGCAATGTTGTTGCTATGTGGATAGACCTTTGGTATGCTCCTGATCAGGCTTGTTGAAGACATGGCACAAAAATCATAATGTGACCTCCTTCAAAGGGCTCTGTGTGGCTAAGTGAGGGGTCTCAGTCTGATTGCTGGATGTAAGTAGGGGTGAGATTCAGACAGGACAGGGCAATGAGAGTCAGGTGGACCATCGGTGAGGAGATATGGTGGCTGAGTGACTGAAGGAGTTGAGTGAATGGATGAATGAGTGAGTGAGTGATTAGATGTGAGAGCAAGAAAGGGTACCTCCATGCTGCTTTTATCCCTAACATCTCTGCCTACCCCCAAAATAACTAACCACAAGATAGAGTAATAGTAGTAGAAGAAAACCCACATTGAAAGGCAACAAGCTCCACCCCCCATTTTTATTTGCATTTTGACAAGGCCAGCTCAAACTGTATGCCAAAAGTAGTGAAACAAGGTCAGTGTTAATTAATCTCAGCTTCTGAACTTGGCTCTGGTTCCAACAGCAACCCTGGGATTGGGGAGCCTAGTCTTTTTCCTCTCCCTAGTTCTGCTTCTTAACCAGAAGGATCATTAAGAAAAGATTTTATTAGTTATCTCTGCTGCTTGTCACTTTTAACAGTCTTTTTTTTAACGACTCATTTAAATGATCAATTTGTTGTTTTGGAACTTTTTTTCTGAAGTTAATGCCTACTGTTATGGGAAGTCTTATCTTTGTGAAATTCTGAAAAATTCATGATCTCATGCAAAAAGGTTGGATAACCTTGATCCTGACAATTGAATTATTTTGTGTGGAAAAGAAACAAGAGTAATGGGTTTGTAATTTCCTCTGTATGTATTGAATGTGGGAACCACATTAACCTGGCTTCAGTCAGCTGGGAATGATAGAGGAGCTTTTGGCTGGGTTTCTCGCCTTCCATTACATTGAGATAGGAACTAATCTCATTTGCAACCTTTTAGTGCTGAAGATGCATCTGGCACAGAGTGATCCTTGCTTCATGAAGAGCAAGTCAATGCATATCTTCCAATTTTCCACTTGAGACTCATAGGTCATTGACCTATTCCCTTTCAGCCATCCCTCCCCCACCCCCAACCATACTTCAAAACACAGAGTGGATCACAATCCACACCCTTAAATCACTGATGTAAGATGCAGCATTGATTATTTTTAAATTTCAGGTTTCTTTATCCTATATTTTGGACACTATTTCTATCCTGGACACCCTCCTTTGAATAAACAAGTGTCTAATGCTGGGGTCCAGAAACTGGTCCTCAGCAAGGGAGTCTGTGAAATTTACAATGAGGATAGTGGTTTTTCTATGGGATGTGAAAGGAAGGTTTAGAGTTCATTGCACATCAAGAATTCTCTTTGCTTCTGTGATGTACTTGAGTGCTCTGCCTGTCACATTGTTTCCCCCTCCCTAAAGACGGCATACAGAAGGAAGCTGTACTGTTTAACATATAGTAACCACCCTGTCCACTAGAGTCAGCCATGGCCCATTAAGTAAACCTTCCACTTTGAAGACACAAAGTGCTGGGTTCAAATCCTACTACAGGATTCAAGCAATTTTTAATTAAAAAATCAAGGCTGACACTCCAATCTGTGCTGAGAGAGTGCTGCACTGCCAGAGCTCCTATCCTCTTAGATGAGATGCTAAATTAAGTACTGCACGGGTCGATGTAAAAGATTCCATGATGCAATTGTCCTGATCAATATTTATCCCTCATACACCATGGCCAAAAGCTCATTATCATATTGCTTTGTGGGATCTTGCTGTTTACAAGATGGCTGCTGTGTTTCCTGCATTACAAAAGTGAATATACTGTCAAAAAAAAAATTGGCTGCCAAGTGCTTTGAGAGCCATGGTTCTTGAAGGGCGCTATAGAAGTGCAAAGTTTTCATTTGTGTGCGAGCATAATTGGATGCACGCATTGTACTTGCTCTGAGGGGGCATCATGGCCAAGCCTGACTTTCCTTATTTGACAGGTCAATTTGCACATGGGATTCTGATGCATCAATTAGTAATTGGATTTTTGGCTTATTATCTTTTGGTGTTCACTACACACACACGCATGCATGCACACATATATATATCTGGTTAGCTACCTGCCACAACATGCCAATTGGGCACAGACTAAGGGTCAGTCTTTGATACGCTCATCTTGTTTGCTCAGTCTGAAATTAAAGCTGGTGTTGTCTCTCACTATCTCTCCCTCTTCCCAAAGGGGGAAGATTAAGATTCACAGGATGACGATTTTCCACGTGTCCTCTTGTCTGCTTACTTTTCAGGAGAACATTTCACGCATAACTCTCTCTTTCTTTCTCTCTTTCCCTCTGTGCTTTTCAAGGCCAAGCCTGTTCGACACCTGAATAAAACATGAGCTGCTTCTCTTTGAGAAGCTGCTCATTATCCTGAGACTGGGTCGAGAACCATGGCTGCAAGCGATTCTGAGTCTCCTCAGCCACGTAGCTGCTGCCTGCTCTTAGCAAGGTCAAGGAGCACACTCTCTTTCATTGCCTCCTGGTTGTGGTGTGGAGATTGGGTCCAGATGTTTGTGTCGGGGATCATGCTGCAGCCCTTGATACTGATAAAGTTGTGAAACTACCAGGAAGCTCTGGTGTCTTCGGCTTAGCCTGGAATCTCCAGAGGTAATCTGCTGACAACAGCAAGAGAGAAAAATCATAGTGGCATTAAAGAAGGTGCACTATTTTTAATTTTCTCTGAATATTTTGTTTATTCAGTATGTTGTTATAAAATTAGTGACGGATTCCTGAGCTGTGGATTGCTTGTAGGATGAGGCTTGATTTGTTGGGAAGTGGCAAAGACAAGGACCATAATATAGGCTTCATAAATCATTGAATCCATACAGTGTGAAAGCAAGCCATTCACTCCACTACCCTATCACACTTTATTTGCAATGACTAATCCACCGAGGCTAACCCACAGAGGAGGCAATGCTGGATGTCGTGAAACACATTAAGGGGGATAAATCCCCAGAACCCTGATCAGGTGTACCCTAGAACTCTGTTGGAAGCTTGGGAAGCGAATGCTGGCCCCCTTGTTGAGATATTTGTATCATCGATAGTCACAGGTGAGGTGCTGGAAGACTGGAGGTTGGCTAACATGGTAAAACTGTTTAAGAAAGGTGGTAAGGACAAGCCAGGGAACTATAGACCAGTGAGCCTGATGTAAGTGGTGGGCATGTTGTTGCAGGGAATCCTGAGGGACAGAATTTACATGTATTTGGAAAAGCAAGGTCTGATTAGGGATAGTCAGCATGGCTTTGTGCGTGGGAAATCATGTCTCACAAATTTGACTGAATTTCTTGAGGAAGTAACAAAGAAGATTGATGAGGGCAGAGTGGTGGACGTGATCTATATGGACTTCAGTAAGATGTTCAACAAGGTTCCCCATAGGAGATTGGTTAGCAAGGTTAGATCACATGGAATACAAGGAGAACTAGCTATTTGGATATAGAATTGGCTCAAAGGTACAAGACAGAGGGTGATGGTGGAGGGTTACTTTTCAGATTGGAGGCCTGTGACCAGTGAAGTGCCAGAAGGATCGGTGATGGGTCTACAGCTTTTCATCATTTATATAAATGATTTGGATGTAAGCAGAAGAATTAGTTAATAAGTTTGCAGATGACACTAAAATTGGAGGTGTAGTGGACAACGAAGAGGGTTACCTCAGATTACAACAGGATCTTGACCAGATGGGCCAATGGGTTGAGGAGTGGCAGATGGAGTTTAATTCAGATAAATGCGAGGTGCTGCATTTTGGAAAAGCAAATCAGAGCAGGACCTATACTCTTAATGATAAGGTCTGGGGGACTGTTGCTTAACAAAGAGACCTTGGAGTGCAGGTTCATAGCTCCTTGAAAGTGGAGTTGCAGGTGGATAGGATAGTGAAGAAGGCATTTGACATGCTTTCTTTTATTGGCCAGAGTATTGAGTATAGGAGTTGGGATATCTATATTGCAGCTGCACAGGATGTTGCTTAGGCCATTTTTGGAATATTGCACGCAATTCTACTCTCCTTCCTATCGGAAGGATGTAGCAAAACTTGAAAGGGTTCGGAAAAGATTTACAAGGATGTTGCCAAGGTTGGAGGATTTGAGCTATAGGGAGAGGCTAAGTAGACTGGGGCTGTTTTCCCTGGGGCGTCAGAGGATGAGGGGTGACCTTATAGAGGTTTATAAAATCATAATGGGCATGGGTAGAGTAAATAGATAAAGTCTTTTCCCTGGGTTAGGGGAGTCCAGAACTAGAGGGCATAGGTTTAGGGTGAGAGGGGAAAGATGTAAAAGGGACCTAAGGGGCAACTTTTTCATGCAGTGGGTGGTACGTATATGGAATGAGCTGCCAGAGAAAGTGATGGAGGCTGGTACAATTCAAACATTTAACAGGGAATGGGTATATGAATAGGAAAGATTTGGAGGGATATGAGCCAAGTGCTGGCAAATGGGACTAGATTGGGACATCTAGTTGGCATGGACGAGTTGGACTGAAGGATTTGTCTCCATGCTGTAAATCTCTATGACTCTGACCCTAGGCTGCACAATTCCTGGACAGTATGAGCAATTTCCCATTGCCAATCCACCTAACCTGCACATGTTTGGACTGTGGGAGAAAACCAAATCACCCAGAAGAAACCCATGGAGACACGGAGAGAATGTGCGAACTCCACACAGATAGTCGCCCGAGAGTGGAATCAAACCAAGATCCTTGACTGTGAGGCAGCAGTGCTAACCACTGAGCCACCGTTCCACCCTGAATATATCCAGTGCTTGTCTAGCTGCATGTATATCCATGATTCCTGTTGTTGGGGTCTGTCAGATAGCCTAGTGGAAGTGTCACTGGATTATAAACCAGAGGACCAGGCTAATGTTCTGGAATCATCCCAGAGGGAAAAATCGGTAAGAACAATGTCATGCAATGAATATATCAGTTGGTCATTTTTAAAGTGTGCAAGTAAGTCATTCTCAAATGATGCATTCTGTTTTTCTTTCTGGCAGAATCAAAAGCTGCCGATTGCAGAATTTGAAATTGAATTAATAAATCTCATGCTGTATACATTGGTGTTCCTTTTTCAAGTCTATTTTTTGCATCCTAGTCCTGATGACTGCAAGATGAAAAGCTTTGACTTCTTGTCTCCTTTTAGCAATGTTTAGACTCTCAAACAATTAATGAATAAACCTAAAATGCAGGCTCTGTGGCCATGACAATGATTGTCAATTATTGTTTAAAAACTCACCTGCTTCACCCATATTCTTTTAGGAAGGAAATCTCTGATCACCTAGTTTCATCTATATGTGATTGCAGATGCACAGCAATGTGATTGACACTTAACTGCCCTCAGAAATGGACTAGCAAGCCACTCAGTTCAAGGATAATTAGGATTAGGCCTAAAGGGGTCATGTGGTACAGTGGTAATGCCCCTAAATCTGAGCCAAGAGGCCTGGGTTCAAGTCCTGAACTTACTTCAGATAACGATGCTGAACAATTTGATTACAAAATATCAACAGATCCTGCTTTGCCACATCTCCTGAAATTGTGAATGTTGTGGAAATGACAATTCTGATTGGATATATCCACAGAGCTCTCCATCACATAACTGTCTCCATTGGTTGGCTGACATGTCAATCTCACAAAACTGGTTAATTTCATGTGGCTATGTCTATAGCAACAGTGGTCACACTTCAGAAGTACTCCATTGTCTGTCATGCACTTTGGGGTGTCTGGCGAAAGGTGCTATAGAAATGTAATTCTTTCTTCCTTTTTACAAGATATGGTTGGAAATTAGATCACTTTGGAAACAAAAAAAGATGATTAACAGAAGAAAGGGAGGACGGCAGATGCTGGAGATCAGAGTCAAGAGGGTAGTGCTGGAAAAGCACAGCAGGTCAGGCAGCATCAAAGGAGCAGGAGAATCATCAATTTGGGCATAAGCCCTTCATCAGGAATGTCAATTCTCCAGCTCCTTGGATGCTGCCTGGCCTGCTGTGCTTTTCCAGCACTACACTCTTGACTAAGATGATCTACAGAATAAGGAAAGTCAGGACTGATGTTAAGCCACAGAATATCATGTATCAAGAAAGCTGAGGGGTTAACAAAGACCATTATTGTTCCTGTTGTACTCAGAAATACAAGTTCTGCAGAAAATTAACGTGGATACTGGGAAAGCAGTAATTGGCTTTGAGAGGGTTTAGGGATGGGTAAACAAGATCCTCTAGAGGAGGAAGGTTTTGGCTAGAGGGAATGGTTTGGCAGGAGGGAAGGCCCCCTCAAGAGATCAGTGGGTGAGACTGAAGATGGATTGTTGGAGGTACTGAGAAAGTGAGGATGGATCAGTCACTTGACAGGGCTTAATTATTAAATATCCTGGAATGTTCCTTGACTCTGTTGGGGATTGGGGGATGTTTGTACAATACTTCCCCTGGAGGATGAAATGTAAGAGCCAGCAGCTGGGAATTGGCAAACTTCAGTGGGATGAAAGAGGTACTAAATGCAGATTAATTAGCTCAAAAGGAACTACCAGATCAAATTAGTAGGATATATGAAAATAAATGAATAAGATTTGGAATACATTCCAACTGGGAGCTGTACACGACTGAAGTGTCATGGATAAATAAAGATTAAGGCTGTACATAGTGACTATTCCTGTCCAGTGACTAATCCTGCCATTGTCAGGAGATGTTGTTACAGGTTCAGGAATGAGTTTGTTTGCAGAGGCTTTTTAATTTAGACTGTGGACTGTAATAAGTTATTTAAATGGAGTTTTATTTGCTGTAAAGTATCATTTGTCATAAGTCCCTCCTGAGCTCCATCTCACTGATATATGGGTGTCAAACTCACTGAAAGATCTGTACAAAAATCCAATTCAAACGGTCTGATATATATATATAGGGATAATTGGTAAACTGAGAACTTTAAGGGGAGAAAGGGAGAGATTAGGAATGGTGAGGAATTGGGAAAGGAAACTGGCAGCTAATTTAATGGAGAACAGTAAATCATTATCTCACTATGAAAGCATAATGAACAAAGAAAGAACAAAGAAAAGTACAGCACAGGAACAGGCCCTTCAACCCTCCAAGCCTGCACTGATCCAGATCCTCCATCTAAACCTGCCGCCTATTTTCTAAGGATCTGTATTCCTTTGCTCCCTGCCCATTCATGTATCTGTCCAAATACATGTTAAATGACGCTATCGTTCCCACCCCTACCACCTTTGCTGACAATGCGTTCCAGGCACCCACCCCCCCACTCTATGTAAAGAACTTCCCACTCATATCTCCTTTAAACTTTACCTCTCTCACTTTGAACTCGTGACCCCTAGTAATTGAGTTCCCTGTTCTGGGAAAAGGTTTCTTGCTATTCACTCTATCCACACCTCTCATGACTTCAGGCCTCAATCAGGTCCCACCTCAACCTCTGTCTTTCAATGAAAATAATCCTAATCTACTCAAACTTCCTCATAGCTAGTGCCCTCCATACCAGAAAACATCCTGGTGAACCTCCTCTGCACCTTCTCCAAAGCATCCGCATCCTTTTGGTAATGGGGTGACCAGAACTGTATGTAGTATTCCAAACGTGGCTGAACCAAAGTCTGAGACAACTGTAACATGACCTGCCAATTCGTGTACTCAATACCCCATCCGATGAAGGAAAGCATGCTAAATGCCTTCTTTACCACTCTACTAACTTGCCTTGCTATCTTCAGGGAACAATGGACCTGAACATCCAGATCTCTCTGTACATCAATTTTCCCTAGGACTTTTCCATTTGCTGTATAGTTCACTCTTGAATTGCTTCTTCCATAATGCATCACCTCACATCTGTTCAGCTTGAACTCCTTCTGCCATTTCTCTGCCCAACTCTCCAACCTATCTATATTCTGCTGTATTCTCTGACAGTCCCCTTCACTATCTGCTACTCCACCTATCTTAGTGTCATCTGCAAACTTGCTAATGAGGCAACCTGTACATTCCTCCAAATCATTTATGTATTTTTCAAACAATAGTGGTCCCAGTATGGATCCCTGTGGAACACAACTGGTCACAGGTCTCCATTTTGAGAAGCTCCCTTCCACCACTACTCTCTGTCTCCTGTTGCCCAACTAGTTCTCTATTCATCCAGCTAGAATACCCTGGACCCCATGTGACTTCACCTTCTCCATCAGCCGACCATGGGGAACCTTATCAAATGCCTTACTGAAGTCCATGTATATGACATCTACATCCCTTCCCTCATCAATCAACTTTATCACCTCTTCAAAGACTTCTATTAGATTTTTAAGACATGACCTTCCCTGCACAAAACCATGCTGGCTATCACTGAAAAGCCCATTTTCTTCCAAATGAGTATATATCCTCTCCCTCAGTATCTTCTCTAGCAGCCTCCCTACTTCTGATGTCTGACTCACAGGTCTGAAATTACCTAGATTATCTCTGCTACCCTTCTTAAACAAGGGGTCAAAATGAGCAATTCTCCAGTCCTCTGTGACATCCCCCGTGTTCAAAGATGCTGCAAAGATATGTGTTAAAGCCCCAGCTATTTCCTCTCTTGCTTCCCTCATAACCTGGGATAGATCCCATCTGGACCTGGGGACTTATCCACTTTAATGCCTTTTAGAATACCCAACATTTCCTCCCTCCTTATGCCGGCTTGACCCAGAGTAATCAAACATCCGCCATGTCCCTCTCCTCGGTGAACACTGATGCAAAGTACTCATTAAGACTCACCCATTTTCTCTGACTCCACTCATATCATTCCTCCTTTAAAAGCTAAAAGGGAATAGGGAACTTCACACTGTAGCTAACCCCATGCTGTACTGATCCTGGGAGTATTTGACGGCAACAGTGCAGAAGGAGCTTTACTCTATATCTAAGCCTGTTCTGTACCTCTCTTGGGAGTGTTTGATTGGGACAGTGTAAATGGAACTTCAGATACATTTTAAGAGAAAAGAAATGAGAAGGATATACTGATGGAGATAGATGGAATGAGTGGAAGCTTGTGCAGAGCGTAAATTTTAATCTAGGAGATGCAATAAATCCAGTTAGAGGAGATGCAAGTGAACCTTTGCTGGACTTAGAATGACTCTTCGGGGTCTTTGACAGAGGTGGGGGAGGTGTGCCACTTCTGCCACCTGTAGTCTGACCCCACCCCATCTGCTTTTTGCAGGGACTGTTCCCTCTGCGACTCCCTCATTAGGTCCACACTTCCCACTAACGCCTTCTCCACATCCAGAACCTTTCTCTTCGGCTGTAGGAGGTGCAAATCTTGCCGCCACATCTTCCCCCTCACCTCCGTCCAAGGCACTGAAGAGTCATTCCAAGTCTGGCAAAGGTTCATGTGCAATTTCTCGAACCTGATTTATTGCATCCCTTGCTCTTGATGTAGTTTCCTCTACATCGGAAAGACCAAGCAGAAATTCATGGAGCAATTCAAGGAACATTTATGGTCTGTACATGCCAATCAATCCCACCTTCCAGTTGTCATCCATTTCAACTCCCCCTCCCACTCCCACAGCAACACGTCCATCTTGGGCTTCGCCACTGTCAACACAAAGGCCACACACAAATTGGAGGAAGATACCTCATCTTCTGCCTCGGGAGCTTACAACCATACAGTCTAAACACTGAATTCACAAGCTTTCAAATCTTCCCACCTGCCTCTCCACCTCATCTCAGGCCTAACCTCCCTGTTTCTCCCCGCCCCCATCCTGCTAACCTGATTTTACCTGTCCATCTTCCTTCGCATCAATCCGCTGCCTCCCCACTGACCAATCACGCCTCCTCCTACCTGCATCCACCTATCGCCATCCTATTCACCTTTCCCCAACCCCACCCCCTCCCTCTATTTATTTTGCAGCCCCCTTCCCCTCCTCCAGTCCTGATGAAAGGTCCTGACCTGAACTTTGACTCCCCTCCTCCTCTGATGCTGCTTGACCTGCTGTGTTTTTTCCAGCTCCACTCTTTATGCACTTAAATTCTAATCTAGACCAGTGAACTGAATGCAGTACATGATGATAAAAGAGAACATGTGGGAGTCTGGATGCTTCAATCCAGTAGCGTGGTAACCATTTTGTTTTAACCAATTACTGACTGAGCAGAGACATCAGATCAAAGAGAAACACACATTGTACATCATACAGAGCAGTGAAAAGCCTGAGGTATTTGTAAGCCAGGATCAGAACAGCCTGTTCATCAGGGAACATTTCAGAATTGCCACACACACCAGAAGTTAGGGAATGGCATCACTATCTGGACAGAAAATTCCCAGAATGTGTTTCTTGAGAGGATTGATTAGGAACATGAAGCCGCACTCAAAGAGAGGAAATGTAAAGTTGTCAATTATGTATGAGGTAGAAGTGGAGTGGAAACAGTCTCCTGACAGATATTGTCATGCACAGCAGTGAGAGGCCTTCTCCAGGGGCTGTACCCAATAAGCACAAGGACAGAACAGGAGCAACAGGAATTGTTCAGGGTGACTTCTCAGAGAAACAATACAAAGCTAATGAAGAGGTGGTTTGAATCACACATTTATCTGCTCGTAATGGAAGTTCAAAGAAGTTTAAATCCTAGGAGGAATTCCTTGCTATCCTGCTGAAGAAATTTAAAGACTTATACTGAACACCTGTATCCTCTATCCTCATATCCTTTCCTTCATGATAGACCGGGCTTGATTGGACATATGCCTGAGAAAAGCTGTGTGTTCAAATAATACTTCCAGCATTTTATGATGCATAAACAGAAATTGTTGGAAAAACTCAGCAGGTCTGGCAGCATCTGTGGAGAGAAAGCAGAGTTAACGTGTGGAGTCCAGTGACTGTTCTTCAGAACTCAGCTTGATTGATGAGTTTTTCCAGATACTTCTGTTTTTGTTTCTGATTTTCAGCATTCACAGTTCTTTTGTTTTTTTGTTGTTCGATGAGGCATGCTAGACTGAGGAAGTGTTGGTGAAGGTGACATCCTTTGGGTGAGAGATTAAACCGTTTGTACTTGGGGGAAATTAACAATCTTGTGGATTACTATGGAGTAGTGCAGGGCATTCACCCTGATGCCCTGTAAAGGTTTACGCCACAAACATGTGCATTAAAATAACTAAACTGATCAGAATTATTTGTTGGGATTCACACTGTAAGGGTGCAAATTGGCTGCTGTCATTCCTGCATTATAAAGCAACTACACTTTAGTAGAAATTAATTGGTTGTAAAGTGAATTCCCTTTGATTGTAAATGGTGCAAAGTGAATTGCTCTATCTTTTAACACGTGCTGCACTCGCTTAATCTAAACAACGATACTAGAAATGGGGACCGGGGACCGCAGGCCCTAAGCCAGCTGCACTGGGACCAAACTGCAGCACATATTAGCTGATAAAATCAGCTAAGTCAGGATAGGCCCAAGATGGAGCCAAGGGCCTCCTTCAGATGTTGTATTAGTGCAGTATGATCTTTTTTGCCTCCTCAGCATGCAGAATATGGGTTCAAATCTCACTACAAAATAAAGAAAGACATAGATAGCATGTTTCTCTTGGCTGGTAACTCTAGGAGAGGACATAGCCAGTGACTCTAGGGGAGGTAATGGTCTAGTGGTATTGTTGAAGTGTTAATCCATTGACCCAGGCAATGAATTAGCAAATAGTAGAATTTTAAGTTGATGAAAATCTGGAATTAAAAGTCAAATGATGACCAAGAATTTGTTGTCAACTATCACCTGGTCTGGCCTATATGTGACTCCAGACCTACAGCAATGCGGTTGATTCTTACAGGCAATAAGTGTTGGTCTAGCCAGCGACACCCTCATCTCATGAATGAATAATAAAAAGAAATATAATCTCAGGATAAGGGGTAGACTGTTTAAAACTGAGGAGGAATTTCTTCACTTAGAGAGTAGTGAATTTTGAAATTCCCTATCTTAAGGGCTATGGACACAGCCACTGAACAGGTTCAAGACTGAAATCAATGCGTTTCTGGAGACTAATGACATCGAGGGATGTAGAGATAGTTAGGGGGGAATGTCATCGAAGAACTGATTGCATGATCTCAAATGGTGTGGCATACTCCTGTTTCTAGATCCTACTCAGCTTAGGCAGACAGGGAGTGAATTTGCACAGAGATTTATGAGACTCTTGGAGTGTTCTACACTTCTCTGGTCTGAAATTAGAATTGACAAGTGGGAGTACCCCAGTTGTGGTCCATTTTGATACTCCAATGCAGTACTGAGGGAGGGCTGCACTGTTCAAACTGGTCATCTTTTGCTTGAAATATCAAATTAGTGAAAGTAAATTGAGTCTGTTTGGGTTGAGGTTAAAGACCCTATGGTTCTAGAATGGAGCCTGGGGTTTGGTAAAAGGGCAGATTCCCCAGCATCCTGGCCAACCAAAAAAACATGGCTACCAGGTCTACCCACATGCAAAGAGTAGCTGCATGAGAGATAATTCCATTGTGGCTGAAGAACGTTGTGAGGCTTCTAAACACTGTGATCGATTGATTCTTTTTTTCTTTCACTTCCCTTTTAATCTCTTGTGGATTACTCCATTCTCTACAATTTGACCTGGGAGTGTGTCATTACTGGGTTTTAATTAAGGGAGGGAGGAATATCATACTGGTGTGATCAGCCACAGATCTCTCAATGTGTTTGTTCTTCTGGTATTTGGGGCTGAGGGTCCTCTTGAACATCCGATTTTTTTTTAACTTTTTCATCATTGGTGACCACTTTGCCCCAAACTCTGGAATTCTGTCCTTACACCTCTCTACTTCCCTTTCCTCCTTTAAGAGGCTCCTCAATTCCTCCCCCTCCAACCCAGTTTTGTGGTTAGCTGTCAATAATCTCAGTATTAAATTTTGTTTGATTAAGCCATAATCAAATTCCTTTGGACCAATGTACTGCATTAAAGGTGCTATATAAATGCAAGTTGTAGAGAAGGATTTGTACCCACCTTCAAGAATTTAACTAACTAACTGATGCCTGAGGCAAGACATGAAAACTAAGCTGGCCTTGCTGAAATGGGTTTATCCGTAAATCTAATTGAGCTTCTCTGTTGGGAACCCTGTCAGAAGGAAGGGAAGTAGAGGACAGATGTCTCTCTCTTGCTGTTTCTCTTTCCTTGGCAGGGGGAGGGGGGAGGTGGGGAGGTCAAGCACTCAGTGACAGATGGAGTTGCCCACAGTGTATTGTCTGTTGTCAGCTGTGTGTTTGTTTGCTGCAATGGGAGTCAGAAACAGGACACAGCACTAACTAGTACCCGAGAGGAGAGCAAACAGAGAAGGCTGGGTGTAATTCGGGAAGTCTCACAGACAGGTAGGGTGGACTGAATGATAGCCTCTGCCGCTGCTGTTTGAGCAACTCTGCTTGGAACACAGCTCAGCATTTTTTCGACAGGCAGTGTTGATGTCTACTCAGTCAGTGTCAGGAATATTGTGTTCTTCAATGAGCATCTACAGCAGTAGGATTCAGGCCCTGTGTTGTGCCTGGCCCCAAACACAGAAGCAAATGCATAGTAAAAAGTGCCTCATTGTTCGCATCGCTCCCGCGAGCGAGGGAGGCAGCTTAACTCTGCCCCGTATTGAGTAACCCTGATGTAGGGAGCCTGACACCTCAATGTGTTTGCCAAGGTCGTTTTAATCTGATAAATCAGAAATTTTGGAGTTTAATTGATCCTCAGATTCTGTTTTAACCGGGTGAATTAGGGAGTAATTGATCCCCAGCTTCAATTGGTGGCAGTATAAAAGGAAGGAAAGCTGAGAGAATGAAATCTGATTGGAATATGATCACTTGAAGCTTGAGGGGCAATGCAATTACACAATGACATTATGCTGGAGAGGACAAAGGGATGGAAGTTTGGACCAGCAACGAGATCCCGTAAGGTCAATGATCAGAGAGAACAGTGGTTTTACTTAGTGGATAGAAAGACAGAAATGATTGTCGTTAGTTCAATTAGTTCTTCATTTGTGCCCTGTCCCGGAGTGTGAGCTGTGGCCTCGATGATGCTTATTTGACCTGGGTAAGAGGGAATTAGGCTTCATTGAGAATTAGGCGCAGGAACTCTGCTTCAGTTGGGACAAAACTCCCCAGAATTGAAGAGATGAGCTTGATGATGTTTCCATGGTGACAGTAGGAACAAACATCCCTGTTAATGAGGATCAAGGCCTTCATTTCCCCCCATTTAAACACTACCGCCCAACTGTTTGGCGTTTTATGCAGTTCATGCTGTCATCAGGAGGCTTTCACAGCCGTTGTTCTAAAATAAGATAAAACTTTGTTATGTGCCTTTGTAAACTAAAGTGTTCACCCACTCCAGTCACTGCTGAACAAAGAGACTTTGGAATGCAGGTTCATAGCTCCTTGAAAAATGAGTCGCAGGTAGATAGGATAGTGAAGAAGGCGTTTGGTATGTTTTCCCTTATTGGTCAGAGTATTGAGTATAAGAGTTGGGCAGTCATGTTGCAGCTGTACAGGACATTGGTTAGGCCACTGTTGGAATATTGCGTGCAATTCTTGTCTCCTTTCTATCGGAAAAATGTTGTGAAGCTTGAAAGGGTTCAGAAAAGATTTACAAGGATGTCACCAGGATTGGAGGATTTGAGCTACAGGGAGAGATTGAATAGGCTAGGGCTGTTTTCCCTGGAGCAGAGGAGGCTGAGGGGTGACCTTATAGAGGTCTTGGGGTGGAGGAGTCCAGAACTAGAGGACATAGGTTTAGGGTGAGAGGGGAAAGATCTAAAAGGGACCTAAGGGGCAACTTTTTCACGCAGAGGGTGGTGCATGTGTGGAATGAGCTGCCAGAGGAAGTGGTGGAGGCTAGTATGATTGCAACATTTAAAAGGCATCTGAATGGGTATATGAATAGTAAGGGTTTGGAGGGATATGGGCCGGGTGCTGGCAGGTGGGACTAGATTGGGTTGGGATATCTGGTTGGGATGGACGTGTTGGATCAAAGGGTTTGTTTCCGTGCTGTACATCTCTATGACTCTATGTTGCAAGCTGGTTACATGCTCCGTGGGGAAGGATGGTCTATCCTGTCTCCTGATTCTCGTGGGCGTCATGTTCTTGCACTCCTGTTCAGAAAGGGTGAGAGAATAGAGTGGTGTGGACAGGGCTGTTCTATGGAAACTTTCAGCCTTCTGCCTCTGAGTCAAATGTTTGTGGGGTCAATCCCTCTTGAGCACACAGCTTAAACAGATGTCCAATGTAGCATCATGAGAGTGATATGCCATCAGAGGTGTTGTCTTTTGGGTAAGATGCTAAACTGAGGCTCCACAAGGGCATACAAGACTATTTTGAATTCTCCTGGCAGTACTAATCCTTTGATCAAAATTGGTCATTAATCTAATTCCTGCTGTGGGATCTTGCTGTACACCTGCATTTCCTGCATTACAGCAGTAATTACATTTCAAAAGTGCTTCATTAACTATGAAGTTTGGACATTCTGAGGTCATGAAAGGCAATATATAAATGCAAGAGTTCTCCTTTTTGGGAATTGGCTGCAATGTGGCAATTTTATTGAGCTGTTAGGACAAATATCCTTTCATTAATGCCTTCAGAAATTGATCCTCACAATTCCTCCTTGTGACTTATTCTTTGTCCAATTTTCTCTCCTTTAGGAATGTATGACCAAGAGTAGGCTGCCAGTTAGATATTGGCCGATTTGTACCGCCACTTCATTTTGCTCCTCAGTAGCCTTGGCAACCCAAATCAATTTTTCTGAGTCTAAACATTTTGAATTGACCTGCAGGGTCCAAGGCTTTTTACAAAGTGAAAGGTTAGGGTTTCTTCTACTCTTTGCGTGAAGAAATGATTCCTGACATTATCCTTTTGTTGTCTGGCTTTAATTTTACACAGTCTTGCTCTTGATCCTCCCACCAGAGGAAATCATTTCTCTCTGTCTGCCCTTTCAACTCTTTTAGTTATCTTAAACAATCCAATTAAATCACCCTTCATCACCTTCATTGTATGGAGTATTTGGGTCTAATCAATGTGGAATTCATGCTCAAATTCTAATTGTTCTGTCATATTTTTGCCAATAGTCTTCCTTTCCAGCAGCTTCCTGGACATTATCTCCCCAGCTCAAGTTAGGAAAATCTTGCAGCCTCATTTTAAATCCTTGAAAATTTGGCCTTTCCAATTTGAGCATGAGGTTCCATCTGCATTCCCGCAAGGTAAACCATAGAAACTTGTTCTTGTTAACTTTGCTATTTGCCTTCCTCTTCGATGCTGGCAGATTGACATGAACTTCTGGGATATCTTTTGGAAAGCCAATAACCCAGTCCTACAAATGACTTTTTGTAGACCCCTCCTCTGTCAAGGTCAATCTCCATGGCAGCATGAATCATGAGTCTTCTTGTATCTAGCCAGATAGAAATGTTCATTAGCTAACCTTTAGTTTCCAACTATTGGACTCAAGTAACTAATTTAAAGCAAAAAAAAATTATAGTCTGGCATTCTCAATGCCTGAGACTTGGAGACTAACAGTCTATTCACTTTTAACACAATCTACCATTGTCTACAAGTGTGAATACCTTCCCATGAAAACAACGAAGGGACACCTTTAATCTTAACAATCCAGTTTGCTGTCGGTGAAATTCAAATCAGGTCACATACCACTCTGCCTTTATGTTACCCTAATTTACCAACAGCCCCAAAACGTAACCATCTTGTAAAAATAATTGATTGGTAGTACTGAACTTAGTACAGATTCCTGAAGAAGTGCTCATGCCCGAAACATCGATTCTCCTGCTCCTTGGATACTGCCTGACCTGCTGCGCTTTTCCAGCAACACATTTTCAGCTCTGATCTCCAGCATCTGCAGTCCTCACTTTCTCCTCCAGTACTGAACGTAAAACATGTCTAAAAAGAGACATGAGGTTGAAGCTTTTTGGCTTGCACTCATCAGGATTGAAATGCGGGAAAACCAACAATAAAAAGTTTATATAAAGCAATTTATACAGTGAGAGCAGAAGGTTTTGAGGATATACGATATGGAGTTCACTATATTGCAGCATGCCAAACGTGCTCGTCAAACACATCTCTGCAAAGATCAGAACACAGTATCCAACATTAGATGTGATTCTGTGATTGGACAACATTTATTAAATAATTCTGACTCAGCTAAGAATTATACCAGAAAGTACTTTATAATTACCAATCAGCCTCATCATGTAATTCATTGTATGTATTCAAGGCTACATGTATTCAAACTCAGGGTTCTGTTCTTTGTAGATAAATGTCCATACAATGTCCTATCCTCAGTAGAAAAAAGGGTAATAGAGACAGCCATTCCCTGATGCACCCACATGGCAATTCCCTGACCAACCAGAGTCAACTTACCTTATTTGAATTTAATCAATTAACTAAAATAGTTCACAGTTCCTGCTGCATCTGTACGTCAACCATTGTCCAATCTATCAGTCCACTCTTCCCATGTTGTATAAATTGTTATTCCCTTTCTAAAGCTGGCTTTCTAATGTTTTAGAACTAAAAAGTTTTGTCTTCCTTTCTCTTTTTGGCATTGCTTCCTAAAAGCTCACATTTGTTACATGTCAGTATTTCAATGAGACACAAAAGGCCAGGAAAATCCTAGATTTGAAATTGGACAATGTTATTGTACATAGAATGACGTACAGGTACAGAACTTTGGGGGGTGGGGGATAATTTCAGTGAATCAACACCTATGGCATCTATTCCTGAAGTTCATTATTCTTTTAGGAAAAAATTGTGAGCCAAGTTAATGATTCACTGGGAAGGTTACATTCCTGATGGTCTGTCTATGACAGGGAGGTATTTCTCTACGTGGCTACCTCCGAACACACAATCCTTCTGTCTTCAACCACTCATTTATCAAGCAGCGCTTCTCCTTGTCCCCAGCCCCATCTTCAATATTTTTGTAACTGATAAAGTTAAGTGCTCTATGAGAATAGAAAAACAACTTTCAATCTCTTTAATGCACCAATTATTTTTTCTCCTGCATTGCTTCCAGCAATGTCCAATGCATTAATCTTTAATTGCTGGAGGCTCCACAGTACTCCTGGAAGGTGGCCAAGCTTTCACTGACTGGAAGACTCAGTTACACAGAACTAATAACATAGATTGTCCAACGGGTCAGGCTCAACATCGTGCTCCTCCCACCCTATTTTATCTTACCCTGTCAACATCATTGATTCTTTTTTCCCTTGTGGGATCACAAAACGTGACTTGGGTTTCCACAAGGAAAGGTCTGGTTTGAATGGAGGGAGGGGACAGGGTCACATAAGCATTTGCCAAAAGCAAGCGTTGATGTTTCTGGTCTTCATATCTTCCTCAAGATGACCCTGTAGCTTCTTTTGTCGCTGCTCAGGAAGGTTTCACAATCAGATTTAGCAGAAAATTGCAAGTCCCCTGAACAGTATATGCATGGGCATGTCCCGACTTCACCTGTTGTTGAACAGAATTAAGATGGAGGCATTTCTATATCTGTTAGCCTATCTGACAAAAGGGAATTCCACAGTCTGCTGGGGATCCAGCACTCTCTCATGCAAAGCTGTGGAAATCTGGAAGACTTCTCCTTTGAAAGGTTGCAAATGTTCACCTCCGCTAGTTAAAGATCAACTGATTGATTTTTTTGCTGCTCAGTGTTTTGAGGGATGTCAAGAAGAGTTGAAGTACAGCAGACCTGCAATTGGATTGAATAGGATTTCGGGGCTGAATGGCCTCTTGTGCCTTTACATCATGAAATCGAGAACAGAACTGGTCAATGTGACTCTGCAGGGGTGTTTGCAGGGGATGGTGGTGGGTATTGTACCCTATATCTTTTAGCCTGTGTCAGTCTATAATACAGAAGGGAAAGAGTTCTAATCCCCCCTTCCACCATCCCCATGTGTTCCTGTAAATGACCATGAAAGTTGTAACTCCAGTCTGTATAGTGGGAATCTTTTAAAAGCTTCTCTACATAGCACCAACTGTTGGCCAGTATGAAGATGGGTACTGCCATGAAGAAGTGTTTCCATTCCCCTGTCAGAACCGAATCAACTTCCAAATCCTTACAGCTCCCACCCAATGAGTCAGTACCAACAAACAAGAGCAACCATATTGTTCCTCTGTCAGGTTTAAATATACCTGTAACACCAGCCACAATGTCACTGCACACTCCTTTCTTAAGGGAAAAATGTAAAAGGTGAAAAGCTACACAACAATCTATCAGAAAAACAGCAGAAGGATACCACTGAATGTCAAGGAGTGATGGTTAGATTATCTCTTACTGGAGATGGTCATTGCCAGGCATTTGTATGGTATGAATATCACATGTTACTTGTCAGCCCAAACCTGGATTTGTGAAGGCCTTGCTGCACTTGAACATGGACTGCTTCAGTACCTGAGGAGTTGTAAATGCACTCAGCATTATGTAATCATCAGCAAACATCCTAACTTCTGACTTTATGAGGGAGTGAAGGTGACTGACGAGCTTCTGAAGATGATTGACTCTAGGATACTACCCTGAGGAATTCAGCTCTTTTGTCCATGTTGATCCGAGGCTGTAATGAGATCAGCAGCTGAATGGCACTGGCAGTTCCCAAACTTGGCGTCACTGAGCAGGTTATTGCTGAGCAGGTGCTGCTTGAGAGCACTGTTGATGACACTTTCTGAAACTATATCTCCCTCTCTCCTGACACTGGACACTAACCACCAACTCCCCATAAATGGGATGCTATCAGCCCTCTCCCAACACAGGACATTAACACCCCCTTCCCACCCAGGACACTAGCACACCCCTCCCCATATAGGACAAAAATTCCCCTGCCGACACAGGACAGTTACTCCCCTCCCCACATGGGACACTAACACACTCCTCCCATATTGAACACTAACCACCCTATGAAACATTAACCATCCCTCTATGGGACAATAATACTCTCCTCTTCACACTGGACAGTGACACTAACCATCCCTCCACACATGGGATACCAATCCCCTCTACCAGATGGGACATTAACATCTACCTACATGGGACACTAACAACCTCTCCCCCATGGACTATTAACTACTACCCCTCCCCCCCATTGGGACAATAATCCCCACATAGAAACAGACACAGAGACACAAACGTACACACACAGATAAGTGGTGAGAACATAAATACAACAACTCACACTAAAGAAAATGTACCAGAAAATCAAGTGGGGCTAAAGACCAATAACTCTCCTTGGGCCTGATGGATTATATCTTAGGATTTTACAGGAAATAACTACAGAGATAATGGATCCTTTGGTGGTAATCTATCAAAAATCTTTAGATTCTGGACAACTGCCAATAAAATACTCTTATTCAAAAAGAGAAAGGGACAGAGAGGTTGATAACTGTAAGCCAGTTAGCTTAATATCTGTCAATGGGAAAATGCTAAAGTCTATTATAAATGGTGTAATAACAGGGCATTAAGAAATGCTTAGTACAAATCAGGTAGAGTCAGCATGGCTTCATGAAGGGGAAATCATGTCTGACAAATTTATTATACTTCTTTGAGGAGGTAATGAGGAACCAGTCGATATCATATATTTGGATTTTCAAAAGGCATTTGATAAGATATTGCATGTAAGCCTTTTTATACCATAAAGAGCCCATGGTGTTGGAGATGGTAAATTAGCAGAACTGGCTGAAAGGTAGAAGACAAAGGGTGGTGGTGAAGAGTTGCCTTTCAGACTGGGAGGCCTGTGACCAGCGGAATGCCACAAGAATTGGGACTGGGTCCACTGCTTTTCATCATTTATACAAATAATTTGGATGTGAACATAGGAGGTCTAGTTAGTAAGTTTGCAGATGACACCAAAATTAGTGACAGCGAAGAAGGTTACCTGAGAGTGCAACAGGACCTTGATCAGATGGGCCAATGGGTTGAGAAGTGGCAGATGGTGTTTAATTTAGATAAATGTGAGGTGCTGCACTTTGGAAAGACAAATCAGGGCAGGACTTCTAAACTTACTGGTAAGGTCCTCAGGAGCATTGCTGAACAACGACCTTGGAGTGCAGGTTCATAGCTCCTTGAAAGTGGAGTTGCAGGCAGATAGGACAGTGAAGAAGGCATTTGGTATGCTTTCCTTTATTGGTCAGAGAATAGAGTATCGGAGTTGGGAGATCATGTTGCAGCTGTGCAGGACATTGGTTAGGCCACTGTTGGCAAAAGGGAGGATGTTGTGAAACTTGAAAGGGTTCAGAAAAGATTATAAGGATGTTGCCAGGTTGGCAGGTTTGATCTATAGGGAGAGGTTAAATAGGCTGGGGCTATTTTCTCTGGAGCATCGGAGACTGAGGGGTAACCTTATAGAGGTTTAAAAAAATCATGAGGGGCATAAATAGGTAAATAGACAAGATCCTTTCCTGGAGTGGGGGAGTCAGTACTAGAGGGCATAGGTTTAGGATGAAAGGGGAAAAATTTAACAGGGACCTACTGAGCAACATTTTCACAAAGAGGGTGGTGCGTACATGGAATGAGCTGCCAGAGGATGTGGTGGAAGCTGGTACAATTGCAACAATTAAAAGGCATCTGGATGGGTATATGAATAGGGATGGTTTAGAGGAATCAAGTGCTGGCAAAAGGCACTAGATTATTTTAGGGTATCTGGTTGGCATGGACTTGTTAAATCAAAAGGTTTGTTTCCGTGCTGTACATCTCTATGACTCTATGAGCATGGAGAGAGGGATGTTGTTGCACAATGGTAGTGTCCTAACTTTGGATCAATAAACTCAGATTTAAGTCCCCTCTGCCCTAGACATGTGTTATATAATATAGTCAGTTCTGCTTTAACGCGTGTTTCTTCAACGCAAATTGGCTATAATATAATTGAAGAATTTAGACCATGATTTGTAGAATGCAAACTTTCCTTACCTGTTTTGGTTATATCACAATTCCAGCCCCATTGGTTTAAATGATGTTGCTATTACGTGATTTTCGTATAATGCAGGATTGCACGGGAATTATATCAGAACAGACTGTATATAAAAGGGTTGATTTAGAAATATCTATTAGCATAAATAAAGGACTAGAGGATTATCCAACTAGCAGAAGATAGAGAGTTGGGATAGAGGGGGAATTTTCAGGATAACAACCTGAAACTGGAGGGGGAACCAATATCTTGGTAGCCAGATTTGCCAGTGCTATAAGGGAGGATTTAACTACATTGGCAGGGGGTGGAATCCTCAACAGCAGGTAGGCACGTGCAAGGTTGGAAGGAGATACAGTAATCAGAAATAGTAAGTTGAAGAGACAGGTCAGGCTGGAACATGACAGGGAGCAAGGAATGCCTGTTGGATTAAATGGTATCTATTTCAATGCAAGAGGGCTGGCAGGTAAGGCTGATAAACTCAAGGTGTGGATAGGTACATGGGACTGAGATATTATAGCAATTACAGAAACATGGCTAAGGGAGAGACAGGACTGGCAGCTTAATGTACTCGGGTGCAGGTGCTTTAGGTGAGACAGAGGTGATGGAGAGAGAGGATGGGGAGTTGCATTTTGAATGAGGCAAGTACCACAGCAGTAATCAGAGATGAAATAACTGAAGGATCATTCAGTGCGGCTTTGTGGGTGGAACTAAGAAATAAGAAGGGGATAGTGACATTATTTGGGTTGTACTATAAGCTCCCAAATAGTCAAAGGGAATTAGAGGAACAAATATGCAGGGAGATTGAGGAGACTTGCAGGAGCAATAGGGTTGTCATAGTAGGGGATTTTAAGTTTCCTAACGTAGACTGGCACTGCCAGAGGTTAAAGGCTTAGATGAGGTGGAATTTGTTAAGTGTGTTCAGCAAAGTTTCCTCAAGCAGTATATCGAGGGTCCTACTCAGGAAGGAAAAACCTGATCTACTCTTAGGAAATAGGGCAGGCCAGGTGACTGAGGTGACAGCGGGGCAGCACTTTGGGACCAATGACCGTAGTTATATTAATTTTAAACTAGTTATAGAGAGGGACAAAACTGGTCCACGGGTTCAAGTTCAAGACAGGAGCTTGCACAGGTTGATTGGATTGTTTGCAGACAAAGAAATCTCTGGCAAGTGGGAGGCCTCTAAAAATAAGATAGCTAGAATTCAAGGTCTACATGGTCCTGTGAGGGTGAAGGGCAAGGTTAGTTGAAGTAGTGAACAATGCATGACAAGAAATATTGAGGCTTTGTCCAAAAAAAGGAGGCATGGCTTACATACAGGCAAATGGGATCAAGGGAATTCCTGGATGTATGTAGGGAATACAGGACCTTACTGAAGAAGGAAATCAGGATGGTGAAAAGGGGGCATGAGATAACCTTGGCCTAGAAGAAACGGGTGAATCCAAAGAAGTGCTTTATGCATTTAAAGGAAAAAGAATAACTAGAGAGAGAATAGGACCCCTCAAGGACCAAAGTGGACATGCATGTGTGGAACTGCAGGAGATGGGCAAGGTCCTCCATGAATATTTCTCATCTGTGTTTACCATGGAGAAAGACATGAAGACTGAGGAACTTGAGAAGTTAGTGGTGATATCTTGGGGACAATCCATATCACAGTAGAGGAGGTGTTGAATGCATTAGAATGTATGAACGTGGATAAATTTCCTGGTCCTGACTAGATATATTCAAGAATCCTGCAAGAAGCTGGAGAAGAAATTGCAAGCCTCTGGCTGATATTTTTGCATCATTATTAGCCATGCGTGAGGTCCTGGAAGGCTGGAGGGTGGCGAATGTTGTGCCCTTATTCAAGAAGGGCTGCAAAGAAAATCCTAGGAACTATCGACCATTAAGTCTAACATCTGTGCTGGATAAGTTACTTGAGAAGTTTCTGGGGGATAAGATATACATGCATTTGGAAAGACAGGGTGTAATTAGGAGTAGTCAGCATGGCTTTGTGCATGGGAGATCATGCCTCACAAATTTGTTAGAGTTCTTTGATGAAGTGACCAGAAAGGCTAATGAGGGCGGGTGGTAGATGTAGTCTATATGGATTTCAGTATTGTCTTTGATAAAGTTCCATATAGTAGGCTGTTTTGGGAGGTTAGATTGCATGGAATCCAAGGGGAGCTGGCAAATTGGATATACAATTGGCTGGATGGCAGAAAGCAAAGAATAATCGTGGAAGGATGCTTATTGGACTGGAGACCTATGATTAGTGGTGTAGCTCAGTGGTCAGTGCTGGGCCCATTGTTGTTTATTATCTAGATCAATGATTTGGATGAGAATGTCCAAGGCATGATCAGTAAATTTGCAAATGACATTAAAATGGGTAGTAACATGGACAGTGAGGAAGGTTATCAGAAGTTGCAGCAGGACCTTGATCAGCTGGGGAAGTGGGCCGAGAAATGCCAAATGCAGTTTAATATAGCTAAGAGTGAGCTGTTGCATTTTGGAAAGTCAAATCAAGGTAGGAGTTAAATGGTGAATGGTCGGGCCTTAAGGTGTATAATGGATCAGAGGGACCTTGGAGTTCAGGTGCATTGTTCTCTGAAAGTGGAGTCAAAGGTAGGCAGAGCAGTGAAGAAGGCTTTTGGCACAGTGGCTTTCATCAGTCAGGGCATTGAATATAAAAGGGAGTTATGTTGCAGTTGCACTTGGAGTATAGTGTTCAGTTTTGGTCACCTTGCTATAGGAAGGGTGATATTAAACTGGAAAGAGTGCAGAAGAAATTTACAACAACATTACCAGGACTCAAGTGTCTGAGTTATAGGGAGAGGTTGGACAAGCTAGGTCCTTTGTTCTTTTGAGCCTAGGAGACTGAGGGGGCTCTTATAAAAATATATAAGATCATGAGAGACATAGATAGGGTGCATGCATTCAGTCTTTTTCCCCAGGGTTGGGAAATTGAGAACTAGAGGGCATCAGTTTAAGGTTAGAAGGCAAAGAATAAAAGGGAACCTGAGGGGCAACTCTTTTTACACAGAGGGTAGTACGCATATGGAATGAGCTGCCAGCAGAAGTGGTTGAGGCAGAACACTAACAACATTCAAAAGGCATTTGGACACATATATGATTAGCAAAGGTTCAGAAGGATATGGGCCAAATGCAGGGAAATGGGGTTAATGTGGATGGACATTTTGGTCAGCATGGAGTGGTTCGGGCTGAAGGGCCTGTCTGTGAGCTGTAGGACTCTGTGACTCTATAGAGTCAGTGCTGGGATCATAGTTATTTTCAATATATAAATGATTTGGATGACTGAAATCAGTATACAATCTACAGCTATGTTTGTGTACAACGCAAAAATAGGCAGGGAGACAAGTAGTGAAGATGACCCAAGGAGTCTACAAAGGGCCATAGACAGGTTCAGTGAGTGGGCAGAGTGGGCAAATACTTGAAAGATGGAATAGTGTGAGAAAATGTGAGGTTATGCTCTCTGGCAGGAAGAATAGAGTTGAATATTATTTAAGTGAAGGAACACTTCAGAAAGTTATAGCATTTGGAAGTTCTTGTGTATGAATCACAAAAAAGGTAGTATCGAACTTCAGCAGGCAACTGGCAAAGTAAATAGAATTTATTTTAGTAAGAACAGCTTATAAAATAGGAAGTCCTGGTAACATCTGTGACAAGAGAAATAGAGTTAACATTTCTTTAGAAGAAGAATAAGAGTCCTATCAGATTTGAAATGTCAACCCTGTTTCTCTCTCCATAAATGCTGCTGTATTTTTCATAGTACAGACTTACTGGACCAAATTGTCTCTTCTGTACCATATAATTCTGTGCTTCTGTACCAGACCTGCTGAGTTTCTCCAGAATTTTGTTTGCTTCAGGTTTGCAGCATCCACAGTATTTTAGTTTTATAAACATTGGGAGACTACAGCTGGAATACTATGCAAGATATTGGGCCCCTTATCTACAAAAAGATATACTGGCATTGGAGGTAGCCTAGAGACGTTTTATTAGGTTGATCCCAGGAGTGAAGGGGCTCTGATTTGAGGAGAGATTGAGTATCATTGGAATTTGGAAGGAGAGGCGACCTTATTGAAACATATATGATTCTTAGGGGCCTTGACAGGATAGACACAGAAAGGTTGCCTTGCCTTGTGAGGAAGTCTAGGACCAGAGGGTAAAATCTCTGAATAAGGGATCATCCGTTTAAAAAATATAGATAGGGACTTTTTTTGAAGATGGTGAATGAGTGGAATTAGTTACCATTCTGAGGGCTGTTGAGCATTTTCAACGCCGAGATAGATTTTTTTTAAAATCAGTAAGGGAATCAATCGTAATGATGATAAAGCGGGCAAGTGGAGTTCTTGCATTATCAGATTAATCGTGATCTCATTGAATTGTGGAACAGACCTGACAGGGGCCTATGTTTGCTCCTCCATTTTATGGTCCAAGTCTGAACTGGTTCTTTCCTTCAGCATTCTGATGGTACCCTCGCCTTGCTTTGTCAATTTTATTTGCAGATGGTTCTTTTGTTCTCAAGATCTGTTCTGTTCCGTTCTTAATGTAGGTGCCGTTCCATTTCTACAAATTGTTTTGCTGTTTATTTTTGTTCACTCCCAGTCTGTGATTTGGGGTTTCAAACCACCCCCGCTCCCCACAAACACACACTGTTGAGCAGATTGTATGAGCCATTGTAGGATTGATGGGGCCGTCGCGTTTGACTCCTAAAGGGTTAATGAGAGCTGGAACTTCAGCGACCGCCCATCTTTGAGAGTGGGGGAGGGTTTTTTATTGCTCTCTCTCTCTCTTTGTTAATTTCAGCGGAACAGTAGATGTGAGTAAGTCGCGTCATCGCCGGTTCCTCAGTACTGCCTCATGGTGTGAAACTCAGCTGAACCCCAGGAAGTAAGTTTAGGATATCAAACAGCATCTTCTGAGCAGAAGAGAGGAATCGCCTGTGTTGTTTTCGAAAGCGAAGGTAGGCACAGTCTGCGGAGTGGGGTAAAACAGGACGGGGATCTGCCCCGGATGGAGTGGGATTGGAACTGGGAGAGGGGGATGGGAGGGAAAGAAACCTTCCTTCATTCTCTCGTGTTCCGACATTCTTCCCT
Source organism: Hemiscyllium ocellatum (assembly GCF_020745735.1). Lineage (NCBI taxonomy): Eukaryota > Metazoa > Chordata > Chondrichthyes > Orectolobiformes > Hemiscylliidae > Hemiscyllium > Hemiscyllium ocellatum. Next base: position 67,516,239 of record NC_083414.1, read on the forward strand.
CTTTCCCCTCACCCTGACCGTGTGGTATGCCCGTAACTTCCTCCAGCCCTGTAATCCTCTCGGATCTCTTTGCATCCCCTTCCCTCCTTTTGATCTTAAACAGTTGTCAAAGGTGCCCGTAACCTTTTTGGGATAACTCCCTCCCGAAACCCGCTCCGTTTCACACCCCCAAACCCCGGAGGGCTTGTGCGAATCGAGTCGCTTGAGCCCAGGCTGTATTCACCTTCCTGTGGGACCTAGTCTCTGAGCCGCTCCCCTCTGAAGGTTCTGCTCAACTGCGGCAAAGACACTCGCTAAATCCTGTGGGGCCGCAATGGCATTCTGATTTGATACGCTTTCCCAGGAAGATTTTTTGTGTTAGAAGTGAAATTGCAGAGCCCCATTTTTTTTTTAATCGCTTGTTTTTTTTTTGCTCATTCATTAGTCTCTCTCTGAACAGAAATGGTATTAATAGAGAGCCTTTCTTTTTTGCTGAGTGAATATAAATCCATCCATCGCAGATTCTTAAGCTAAAGCCATGCCTCGGCTCTAATCGTCAATGGGAGCAGATGTCCCGGGAGGAGTCGTCCTTTGTTGCCTTGGGGGGGTGGGAGCAAGGGGGAGGGGTCTAGGGGGAGGCAGGGATTATCAGAAGCAGGATCCTCCTCCCTGCCAGCTCTAATTGGGACCCGTTTCCATTGTGTGTGTGTGTGTGAGAGAGAGACCACTTGAGCCCCATTGCTGTTACAATGAATCGGTGGAAGATGGCAGCACAGACACACTGACCCAAGCTGAAGGATAAGCCCCTAAAGGTCATTGCGGTCGGGTCTGTGTACCGTCAACGTGACGATTTATCTATAAACCGGGTCACTTCGGGACTGCAACTTGGAGGCTTGGATTCGCCGTCGTAATTCATCGTGACATTCCGGAACTTAAGGGGGGGGGAGGGGAGAATTGGTGAAGAGTGGGCCCCCTCCTTAACACTTGGAGAGCGGGTTGATTGCTGTCGGTCCTAGTTAGGTACAAGAGGTAGCCCCATGGGTGGGGGAGGGGGTGGGTAGGCATTTCCAGGCGGCGTTTTTCATGTGGACCTGTCCGAAAGTTTACGTTATGCGTGAACGAGGTGCCACCTCTGAGCCAGTAGTTTTGTGTTGTACACAGCAGGGGGGCCTGAGGGCAGATTTGCAGGAAGGCACTGGAGGGTGGGTGCTGCACTGTCGGAGGTGCTGCCTTTCCGATAGCACGTTAGACCGAGACGCCCTTGGAAGAATTTCGAAGGCGAGCAGGTTGTGTTGACATCGGGGTGCTGGACTATAATTCACCCCACCGCCAACATCATCAAATAGAAAAGGTTGACATCCCGTAGTGGGATCTTGCTGTGCGCTTGCTGTTGTATTTTCCACAGTGCCAGCAGTGACACCTTTCCAAAATTTGGTTTTGACATATTCAGCTGTCCTGAGAGAGTGCAGCTTCTGGTGGTTATGCAGGAAGACTCTGAACTGTACTTTGTGATTGGCAAACTGTTTGGATAGAGTCCTGGAATGGTGCAGAGATGATGAAATCGTGAAGAACGATAGATTTTCGGGCCGCAAAGGTGCTTGCTTGTACTGAACTGACTGCTTTTAGCTGAGTCAGCACAATAGCCTCAGCCCCCAGATGAAGGTTGCTCCATACTGCTGACCAGTGCTCTTCACTCACCTGCTCAAAGTTAGCAAGTTTCTTGAATCCTCTACTCACGGTGCCATAATCTCTCGGTGTTCGGGAGGAACCCAATGAGTTTCGAACCCCATTGCTATCAGCACCAACTGGATTCACGCAAGCCATCCCACCAATTCAAACAAGCCCCCTTGCCCTACTCTCCTCTCCTCTTTCCACTTCTCCTTCTTCTCACTCCCACATTCACCCCTTCTTCCAACTCGTCCCACTCCCATATTCACCCCCTCTTTAAACACGTTCCCTCCCCATTCCCCTCAAGCCTCTCACTTCCTTCACCTTGCTGCTCAGCATCATCCCACCACCTCACATTCCCTCTTCAGCCCCTTCATCTCCTTACCACTTTCTGCCTCTTCCCTTCCCTCCCCTGTCTGTGTCTCTCTCTCTCTCTGTTCCCCTCATCTCCCCCACTCCTAGCCCTTGCTGTCCCCTCCCTCCCCACTTCCCCCACTCCTCCTCCTTGCCCCTTCCTCCTCCCCCCCGTCCTCCACCATCCCCCCCCGTCCTCCACCATCCCCCCCCCGTCCTCCTGCTCCTTCTTCCCCCTCCTCCTGCTCCTTCGTTCCCCCCCCCATTGCTGTCTTTTCCTTTCTCTGTTCCGTCTCCTTAACTCTTGCTTCTCATCTCCCCCTAGCATCTCTCTTTTTATTCCCCCCCTCTCCCTTGTGTATCTGTTTTATTCTCTCACCCTGGATATGTCTCACTGCTACAACCCTCCCCCTCCTGCCATTCCTTTTGCAGATTCCACTGAACACAGGAGGTTGTGACAGGCCCTGGTGCCCTGTTCTGTTGGTGTATAATTAAACAGACGGGAGCAGAATTAGACAAATCAGGCAAAAGCTGCCTTAGCCCACAGAAAGCTGAGGGATTATTTAAGAGTGAGCTACAATTACAGTGCCAGGAGACAAGGGGAGTGGGGACTGGCTGCTCCAGTTATGTGATATTAACCAGACAGTGCTAATTTCCATCAGTCTCTCAAATGCTGCAATGTGAAGCAACTCTTGCTGTGTAATTGTTGTTTCCAGTCTCCCTTTACACCTAAAGCTAAAAACAGTGTGACTAATGTTTCTTACAGGGTACCTATCAAATATTTTACCATCTTAATAACTCCATTGCTTGTTCCTGATGTTTCCTTCAGTCAATACTCCAGGTGAAACCTTTTAATAAAGAGCAGTTAAACCTCAGCTAGAGTATTGTCCAGTTGGGGACCCTGTATACAGGCCTAGTGTCAGAGAGCTATGAACAGGTGGATGAGTGGCTACATATGGGGATACATTTTGGCACTTCTAGCTTAAAATCCATCGTCGTAGTCCAATGTGGCAGTGTCACTGGCCAAGATGAACTGAGAGGGGTTGTGGGAGGCTGGTCTACTGCAGTCTCTAACCTGCCTTGAGCATGTTTTTACATGTTCATTCAGTAATGTGCACTTTGCTGCCTGGGCCAACTTTTATTGCCCATCCCTAATTGTCCTGGAGAATGTGATTCACGGCCTGCTTAAAACACTTGCATTATGACCGCGATATTTTATTGGTTTGATAGGACATAATGGCTCACTAGGCCATTTGAGAGAGCAGTTAAAAGTCAACTGCATTGCTGTGGGTCTGGACTTCCATTTAGGACAAACTAGTAGGTATGGACAACAGATTACCTTCCCTACTGGGATTAGCGAAACAAACAGGTTTTTTTTAAGAGCAATTGACAATATTTCATAATCATCATTAAGCTTTAAATCTAGGTTTTTAAATAATTAAAATTCCATATCTGCTATGGTGGGATTTGAACTAACTCCCAGAATATGACCTGAATGTTTACCCGTCCAGTGACAATACTGCTCCATTGTGACTGGGCTTGAAAATACAAACTATGGGAGGAAACAGTTTGATGGGCCAAATGGTCATATTGGCCTTTGAAGCTTTTCCGACACAAGTGTTGTAGTGAAAGAATACTTGACCTTAATACCTCCGCAGTTTAATCTTCTCCCGTTTAACAGTATGACTGGTCACGTTGTCTTGGCTTTGGAGATTTGATGATGTAATGGTCCTTGCACACAGTGTTCTGTTGTACATAAATGTTTTTGGATCATAAAAAATAGGGCAGGAAGGAGTAGACCATTCAACCGATCAAAATCATTGCATCATGCGACCGAAATAGGAGTAAGGACGTATGCACAGTGGGTCCTGTTTAGACTGTCCAGGTGTCAGTCTCCAAATTAAAGAATGGTTTTGAGGGAAGATATGAGAGGGCACAATCTTGCCCTCACTGGAAGTGTCAAGAAGGTCAAATGATTATTCATTTGGCCTACAGAGGTAGTCTCTTCATTCTCTCCATCTCAGCAGCTGAGGGACAATGAGGAACTCTTCTCTTTACCAGAGCTAAAGGTCTTTAAGTTAATTGGCAACTTCAATGTGTCACCAGCTCAATTACCTACCTCCCAGTAGGTGAGAAAGTGACTGGTTTCCTGCCTGGTGACTAGCCTGCTGCTTTTTTGGGATGAGGAAGCTTCCATTTTCTCCAAACTGGTGCATTGATTCTGTGTATATGAGTGTTTGTGTGGGGAATGCTGGGGAGACCTGAAAGTGGAAGAATAGAATCCTTTCATAGGATTGCACGGTGGCTCAGTGGTTAGCACTGCTGCCTCATAGCACCAGGGACCCAGTACGATTCCAGCCTCTGGCGACTGCCTGTGTGAAGTTTGCACGTTCTCCCAGTGTCTGTGTTGGTTTCTGCTGGGTGCTCCAGTTTCCCCTCAATCCAAGGGTCTGTTTTCGTGCTGTACATCTCTATGAATCTATGTGCAGATTAGGTGAATTGACCATGCTAAATTGCCCATGGTGTTCAGGGATGTGTAGGTAAGGTGGATTAGTCAGAGATAAATGTTGGATAATAGGATGTGGGAATGGGTCTGGGTGGGTTATTCTTCAGAGGGTCAGTGTGGACTTGTTGGGCCAAAGGGCCTGTTCCACATTCTAGGGATTCTATAAAAGAAAGTAAAAGATTTATCCTCTCACCATTGGGTCTCCTGAACAGTAGGCTTTGAGTGATTGTCTGTAGAACCCAGAAGCTGTTGGTCTTCTGTTTGGCAGGACTTCAGTGTCAGGGTCACTGAAAAGAAACATCTCGCCAATCTCTGCTGACTGGGGCTCAGTACAGTGGGCTTTCTCACTGGGAAGGAAAGTGAACACACTGCCTTTGCCTTTTTCTTTCCCACCAACCCACCCACACTCACACGCCAAAATGCTGAGCCTGCAAAATGGGATAACTCAGCCCAAATGAAAGAACTGAAGTTGGGGGTGGGTGATAGATATGCTTGAAAGGCTATCTTTAAAACTCCACCAGTATCAGAAAGATCACAGCAGGATGAAAGTCTGTTCACAACACAATTCAACTTCTCAACAGTATCTTCACTCTTACAGGGATTAGCAGGGTATATACAGGAAGGATGCCTCTTTGGCTGGAGTAGGAGGGGTTTCAAACCATGGAACTCAGTCTCAGAGTAAGGGGCAAGCCATTTAGAACTGAGATGAGGGGGAGGGCAGTGAACTATTAGAATTCTTTATCCTGGATCGTTGTGGAAGCACAGCCATCAAGACCGAGACCAATGGACTTCTAGATATAAAAGATTTGAGTTGTTTTGTGATGGCGGCAGGGTGGGGGGTGTTGGTTATTAGTGTGCGACAGTGGCGAAGAGGCCATAATAAAACCGCTTGCTCAATGGTTGAATAGACCCACACTCCTGCTTGTATTTCCTGTGTTCTAGCATTAAAAAAAAGCGTGCACACAACATCTGGGTTTTTCCTCTTTCTGAAACAGTCTTTACAAATTTTTGCTCCAAGGTCAGTTGATACGAGCAACCTTTTTTCTCCCAAGGCCACTATTATTTGCCTATCATCCATCATGTGCTGATTGGGCCTGGACGTGTGAGAGACTGTCTCTACCAACCAGAAACATGGTTATGACAGGTTGTTATACTCTTGGTGAGCCCAATCTTTACATTAAGCAATCTTATGGCCTGTAATGAAAAACCTGGGTGTCACATTTGATGTTAGAGATGAGCTTCTGACCTACTTCTACCTCTGTTCTATTACCCAAAATCCCTGGTCACAGCTTGGCTGTTGCTGAAATGCACATCTATACCTGCATTGCCATGAGTCTTGACTCTTCCAGTGCAGGCGTAGCTGATCTGCCACAATTCTACCTCCTGTAACCTTGGGGTTACCCAAAAACAAAGCTGCTGAGCCCGGAGTTATCAATTGCCCCTGTGCTCACTCAACTACAGTAGCTCTTGTGACACAACATCTCAATTAACATTTTCATCCTTGTTTTGAAATCCCACCATGGCCTTGCACCTGCCTATCTCCATCATTTTCTCTGGCCTCTCACCACTGTGGAATACCTGTGTATCTTAGATTTTGCCTCACCCCACATTCTAGAATTCCTTCCCTATACTTTGTCTCTATCGCTATCCGCCCTTGAGCTGCTCCTTAAAAGCTTCGTTGGCTGAGCTTTTGGTCATCTGACCCGATATCTCCTTAAGTGGCCTGATGTCAAATGTTATTTTTATAATGCTCTTGTGAACTGGGCTGGGGAATGTTTCATTGTATGAAAGGTGCTATATTTGTTAAGTTGTACAGTCACTGGGTCCTCTAACATTTGAAAATTCAGGCATTGCTGTGGAAATGATTGTTTTGTGACTTCCCATCTTCTGTCCTGCTATCTGAATGTAATTGCTCCTGAATACAGCTTGTCTAAGAAGTGATCGAAAGGGAGAATGAGTTGTGCAAAGGACGAGTGGGAGTAGGAAAGGTTTAGCTGTCTGTGCCGCAGACAGATCTCACGTCATTGAATTTTTCTGCCCCGAGAGATTCTGTTAGTAACTGTAACACGATGCTGCCTCGACTGAACAGATCACAGGCAGCCAACTGCTGCAATATCCTCCACATTGAACTCACTTTGTAACCTGAGTTGACAATACTGGGAGAGAAAATTAATTTCCACTGCAGCAGCATGGAATTTCAATTCAATTAAATTTTAAAATTTGGTAATTGAAAAGAGTCTAGGTAGCGGTGGTCGTGAAACCATTGGTAATAGTTATGAAAACTCATCTGGTTCACCAATGTCCTTACTTGGCCTGGTCTACATGTGACTCCAAACCCAAAGCAATTTGGTTGACTCTTAACTGAGCTTTGAAGCGGCTGAGCAAAGCATTCATTTCAAAGACAGTTAAGGAGAGCCAGCAAATGCTGGCCTTGCTTGCGATGTCCACAGAAAAAACATTTGTCCCACTTGGTCTGTGGCTTCCATTGAGGCTTCCATTTGGTGGTCCCTTTGACTCAATGTGGAGTTGGCTTGGGAGGGTAAATGATCCCCTTTCATATGGGAGGTTGCGTGGGGGAACAGTGTGAGGGAGGGAGGCTGCAGAGAGCCTGGTTTTGGATTGTGGGGTGTAAATCTGGGTCTGGGCAAGGAGCAGTACCAGTGTCTGTGATTTCTATTCCTGCCCCTATACTTGGAGCCCACAGGATGGGTGGAGCTGTAGGGCAGCGACTGGGGAAGAAAATGCCTGAGACTTCCTGATGCGAACACTTAAAAAAATTCTAGTTGAGCCCCAACAACGGAACTGCACCAAGTTCTGATCATTACAATTTTTTAATTGAGTGTTCTTGAGAAGGTGAGTTTTAGTCATAAGGTTAGATTGAAAAGGCTGCAGTTCTGGGGGGAGCAAAGGAAATTGGAGAGACTTGATCAAGGTTATGATTGGTCTTTCAAAGAGCTGATGATATAAGGAGTAGGGAACTCAGATTTAAAATTTTATGTAAAGAGGTGTAGGGGGCAAATATGAGGAGGAATGTTTTATGCAGAGTGAGAATGACCTGAAGCTCACCAAATGAAACTGGATGGGGGCATTGGGGACCACATTGGTTAGTGAGACTGACTAGGTTGTCCAGAGTTGATCTAGACTTGATGGACCAAATGCTGCCCCTTTTTTTTTGCTGTGATGAGTCTATGATCCTGACTATTGTATCAAAGGGATGTGGAGTAAGAGTGAGCAAACAGAGCATCCTCCGAACAGCCTCAAGGAACTGAAAGGTTTACTCTTATGTTTCTGCTCCCAGATCTGTTGAACTTGGCTCTGACAGGGTAGGGGTTAGTTGTAGCTGGGGTTGGATGTGGCTGTGATGCCCTCGTTGGTTGAAGAGCTAGCTGAAACTTAATTAAAAGGCTAATGGATCAAAAGAACAGTGAGGTGTGGTGGACAGTGGAGGGGAAGAAGGTCAGGAAGCAATGTTTGGTGTTGGGATTTGCTAACGATTGAATTAACAATTTGTCCAGACTCTTCCCCCTCCCTTCCCCACTTAGAAAGCATGATGAGTAATGTGGGCACCTCATCAATAGGGGAAGCTCCGTGTTGGGTGAGTGTGTCTTTGACAGGTACCCGTCAATGACTGTCTCAATCTGTATGGTGACTGGTTCTCCAAACTGAACAGGAAATAGGCCCCAATGAGCTTTAAGCCCATGCAGTTTGATGCTGTTTCTGGGCATTGAGTAACATGATGGAAATTAGGTGCCCATTACACTGCAGCAACTGTGGACAATTCTGCCTCATTTCAACCCAGTTTCCATAAGCATGCACACTATAGAAATCAGTCTGTGTCTCTCCCTCTCCCTCTCCCTCTCTCTCTCAGCTCTGTCTTTTGTCTCTGTCTGTCTCTCCTTTTAGGTTTAGCATCAGCATAGGGACTTAACACCAGTCTCTCTGCAGAGATTTACCAGCTCTTTAGTTTTAAATAAAACACTCCCTACGTGTGGAAGCAGGCCATTGAGAACACTGACCCTCTGAAGAGCATCCCACTCCTTACCTTATGCCTGCATTTCCATGGCTAATCCACCTAACCTGTACATTCTTGTACATTGAGCAATTTAGCATAGCCAATCCACCTAATTTCCACATCTTTGAACAGTGGGATGAAATCCATGCAGACAGGGGGAGAAGGTGCAAACTCCATAGGCAGGGAATCAAACCTAGGTCCTTGGTGCTGTGATGTAGCAGTGCTAACCACTGTGCCACCCTTGTGAGCAGTACAGAAATGTCTGAGTTGCAACCTACGCTCCCATGTCCAAATGGAAACAGACTTCTATTTTTATTTCTGTCCCTTGTGATTAGAGTTGTCACTTATTAAGCTTGTTAGAGATTTCAATGAATCCTCAACATCAACAAAGATAATGAGAATGCAATGAGCCATTCACTCACTGGATTCTGGCTGTCCCCTCATGTTATCCTCCCTATCCAGCTCCTATGCAGTGCCGCACTCTGCTTGCCACCTTTTCTACAGTTCTGTTCATTTAAGTCATTGAGAAGTCGCAGGTTTATTCTAAACAAAACCCTCTATTTATACCATCACTGCTCCCAAAGGCTGACACTGTAAACATGCAATTCTCTCCCATTCTCTTCCTGCCCCCACACACATCCTGTGTGTTTCCAGTTTAAAGTTAAAAATCGCACCTCACCAGGTTATAGTCCAATAGGTTTATTTGGAAGCACTAGCTTTCGAGGTGCTGCCTCTTCATCAGGTCTTCATCAGCTCATCTAACTATGAAAAAAACCATGAGTTTGTAAAGTGTGCTTCGAGACATCAGGATGTCCCACGTTCTGTGTAGACACCATTGGGGGAAATTGTGGGAGTCAGTTTGTGCGTGCAAAACTCTTTCCACTCTCCTCTCAAAAAAAAATTGATTCCTGTGAAAGTATAATTTTTTTGGGTCTAGTTGAAGGATGACTGTTGAATCAGAACACTGGCAAGAACTTCAGTGTTTTTAAAGAAAAATATTGCTGTGACATCTATGTTGAGGTAGATGGGGCTTCCAACAGTGTAGCACTCCCTCAGTATTGAGCAGGACTGTCAGCCTGAATGTTCTGTCACAAGATTGGGACTTAGAATTGCTACACTGTGGAGCAGGCCATTCAGCCCATGAGTCCACACTGACCCTCAAGAGCATTCCCTTCTCAAAAACACTCAAGGAGCTTGATACATTCCAGGACAAAGCAGCATGCTTGATTGGCACCGTATTCACCACCTTCAACATCCACTCAGTTCATAATATTTGTACAGAGTAGCATCTACACATTGCACTTGAATAATTCACCAAGGCTCCTTTGACAGCAGCTTCCAAACCCACGATCTCTAGGATATGGAAGGACAAAAGTAGCAGATACGTGGGAACACCTTCTCCTGCAAATTCCCCTCCAAGCCATTCACCATCTTGAAAATATATTGCTGTTCCTTCACTATTGCTGGCCAAACCAACAACCAATCTTCCTGTCGAGCATTTTTACTTCCTATCTGAAATAGTGAGGGCCTCTCTCTCTCTCACAACTGCAGCAAAGCAACTTGCATTTAAAGCACCTGTAAATAACCTAACAGCACTTCCAAACAGATTTGGACATAAAGCCACAGAAGAGATACTTGCACATTCTGAGATACACTACAAGGAAGAGAGAGGTAACAAGGTATCAAAGGCACAGCTCTTTGTTTCAGAACCTTTGATCCAGAAAACTCGGGGCACCAATGATGTAGCAATTCAAAGGCAAGGACAGTCAAAGAGACCAGAATTGGAGGATGCTGAGATCCTAACACCCTGTGGAACTGAAAGAGGATGCTGAAATAGGGAAGGAGACACTCCATTGTGGAATATGGAAATGAGAATAAGAAGTTTACAACTGACATGTGGTATAATCTGGAATGAAGGGTGAATGGGACTTTGGTGCCTGGTTTTAATGATTTGAAATTTACAAAGGGTGGAAAATGAGCCAAGAAAACAGGCAATTTTCAAACCAGAAGGGAGCATGGTTATGCACCGATTGGGTGATGTTACAGAGTTTGAGAGGAAACACTGGTATTGACTCCATGAAAAACATCCATGAATGAAGACCCAGAACCTGTGGAACTGCAGCTTTGGCAAATTTTGATGGAGGACGAATGTGAAGTGAGTTTCATTTGCTTTAACTGTACAATCATACAAACACATGAATTAGAAGCATGAGGTCCGTCGTGTTCACTCCAGTCATCAAACATCCATCTATTCTACTGTGAGAGAACATGACTGATGTTTGTGGCCTCAACTCGGCATTCACAACTACGCCTCATTACCAGATTCTTTACAAACAAAGGAGCCAATCTACCTCTGATTTAAAGTAGTAAAAGATCCCACCTCTGGGGAAGAGGATTCCACAGAGGTCTCCTTTTTCGTTGGCAAGACCAAACAGACTCTATGCTGTCTCCATTCTGACCTTGCAGTTGCTTGCAAATAAACCACCTTTCTTTCATTTTAACATTTCTTTCCCGGGCTTTCTGAAATGTTCCAAAAAGCACAATACCTCATTTTTCACTTTGGCACTTGACAGCCTCAAGGTCTCAGTGTTGAATTTTACTTTGCACTGAGTTGAGAGGACCCATTCCCCCTCTTTCATACCATAATGCACACCCATTTTACATTTCTCTTTCTCTTTCACTACTCTTAAAATCTCCTTTTGTCTTTTGTACTGGGTTGCTATTTTGGACTGAAACATTTAACTCTGTCCACAGATGATGTAGATCTGCTGAGTTTCTCCAGCTTACCCTGTGCTTGTTTCATAGATTTACGATCCTCAGAGGGGAAAAATCCTGTTCTGGGGTGACCCATTTTGGAATGGTGTCTGCTAGTTTTTGGTTCAGAATCACTTTGACTAAAAGGGAAGAAGCCAAGTTGCTTATTTCACTGAGGGGGCAATTTGCCTTTCCTCAAAAGGCCACTGACCCTGGACACGTAATATCACCATTCAGATTTCTGGCCTGATCTTGGTTGTGTATTGTTATGCCTATGAGATTAAGCCGGTTTAAACTACTATCATATGATATTGAGATAGGAGTGTCAACAAACACTTTCCGAAAAGAAACAGAAGAAAACTGCCTAGCCACCCCCATTCAATTAAAATTTTTAAAGAATTAATAATACATTTTGGTAGGGGATGTTAGAACAAAATATCGACTAATGGATAACTTATTGCTGTAATAAGCCATATGAGAAATAGGGAATTGCTTATTTTTCTCATCTTGCTTGGGGGACTGTTCGGACTGCTATTAGACAAGCAGCTACTGGTCGCTGGAGGCAGCACAGCGAGAGGCTGGGCCTAGCAGCAAAAGGTAGTAACGCTGGAGGCGCTTCCTAGCCGCTAGGGGCAGCAACGGCGGAGTCTGAGCCTTGCAGCTCGGGGCAGTAACGCTGGAGGCTCGTCGTGGCCACGAGGGGCAGTAACGCTGGAGGCTCGTCCTGGCCGCTAGGGGCAGCAGCGCGGGAGGGTGTGGAGGGGACCGCGCTCGGAGTCCAGTGGAGCCGCGAGGTCAGGAGCTGTTTCTCGACAGCCGGAAGTTGCTCTGAAAACGAATTTTAAAAAAATTTCCAGCGCTCGGTGGAAGCGGTGTGGGTGAGAACGGTTTCGGGTAGCGGACTGCGACGCAGGTAAATGCCCGACAGCGAATCCCAATTCTCGGCCTCGAAGATCTGGGGGCCGTAGAGGCGGCTTCAGTTCCTCAGATTGGACACGCACTCGGTCCCGATGCTGAGGGCCCGGCCCCTTCTCTGCGCTGCCTCCTTTCTCCCCGATTCAGCTCCAACCGAGCTCCCCAACTCTCCCTATCTCCTCCCGCGCTTTACCCTCCCCCTGTACCCTCCCTCCCCCCTCCCCCCCCCCTCCCCCCCCCCCCCCGCGCGCCCTTCCCCCTTCCCCCCCCCCCCGCGCGCCCCCTCCTTCCCTCCCCCGCGCGCCCCCCTCCTTCCCCCCCGCGCGCCCCCCTCCTTCCCCCCCCCCGCGCGCGCCCCCATCCTTCTCCCCCTCCCCCGCGCTCCCCTTCTTCCCCCCCCCGCGCGCCCCCCTCCTTTCCCCCCCCCCCCGCGCGCCCCCCTCCTTCCCCCCCCCCGCGCGCCCCCATCCTTCCCCCCCCCCGCGCCCCATCCTTCCCCCCCCCCCCCGCGCTCCCATCCTTCCCCCCCCCCCCCGCGCTCCCATCCTTCCCCCCCCCGCGCTTCCCTTCTTCCCCCCGCGCTTCCCTTCTTCCCCCCGCGCTTCCCTTCTTCCCCCCGCGCTCCCCTTCTTCCCCCCGCGCTTCCCTTCTTCCCCCCCGCGCTCCCCTTCTTCCCCCCCGCGCTCCCCTTCTTCCCCCCCGCGCTCCCCTTCTTCCCCCCCGCGCTCCCCTTCTTCCCCCCGCGCTCCCCTTCTTCCCCCCGCGCTCCCCTTCTTCCCCCCCGCTTCCCTTCTTCCCCCCGCGCTCCCCTTCTTCCCCCCCGCGCTCCCCTTCTTCCCCCCCGCGCTCCCCTTCTTCCCCCCCGCGCTCCCCTTCTTCCCCCCGCGCTCCCCTTCTTCCCCCCGCGCTTCCCTTCTTCCCCCCCGCGCTCCCCTTCTTCCCCCCCCGCGCTCCCCTTCTTCCCCCCCCGCGCTCCCCTTCTTCCCCCCCCGCGCTCCCCTTCTTCCCCCCCCCGTGCTCCCCTTCACCCCCCCACCCCCCGCACTCCCCTTCTCCCCCCCCGCGCTCCCCTGCTTCACCCCCCCCCACCCCCCGCGCTCCCCTTCACCCCCCCCACCCCCCCGCTCCCCTTCACCCCCCACCGCCCCCGCGCTCCCCTTCACCCCCCCACCCCCCGCGCTCCCCTTCTTCCCCCCCCCGCGCTCCCCTTCTTCCCCCCCGCGCTCCCCTTCTTCCCCCCCCGCGCTCCCCTTCTTCCCCCCGCGCTCCCCTTCTTCCCCCCGCGCTCCCCTTCTTCCCCCCGCGCTCCCCTTCTTCCCCCCCCCCGCGCTCCCCTTCTTCCCCCCCCCGCGCTCCCCTTCTTCCCCCCCCCCGCGCTCCCCTTCTTCCCCCCCCGCGCTTCCCTTCTTCCCCCCCCGCGCTCCCCTTCTTCCCCCCCCCGCGCTCCCCTTCTTCCCCCCCCGCGCTCCCCTTCTTCCCCCCCCCGCGCTCCCCTTCTTCCCCCCCCCGCGCTCCCCTTCTTCCCCCCCCGCGCTCCCCTTCTTCCCCCCCCCGCGCTCCCCTTCTTCCCCCCCCCGCGCTCCCCTTCTTCCCCCCCCCCGCGCTCCCCTTCTTCCCCCCCCCGCGCTCCCCTTCTTCCCCCCCCGCGCTCCCCTTCTTCCCCCCCCGCGCTCCCCTTCTTCCCCCCCCGCGCTCCCCTTCTTCCCCCCCCGCGCTCCCCTTCTTCCCCCCCCCGCGCTCCCCTTCTTCCCCCCCCCGCGCTCCCCTTCTTCCCCCCCCCCGCGCTCCCCTTCTTCCCCCCCCCCGCGCTCCCCTTCTTCCCCCCCCCGCGCTCCCCTTCTTCCCCCCCCGCGCTCCCCTTCTTCCCCCCCCCCGCGCTCCCCTTCTTCCCCCCCCCGCGCTCCCCTTCTTCCCCCCCCCGCGCTCCCCTTCTTCCCCCCCCCGCGCTCCCCTTCTTCCCCCCCCGCGCTCCCCTTCTTCCCCCCCCGTGCTCCCCTTCACCCCCCCCGCACTCCCCTTCTCCCCCCCCGCGCTCCCCTGCTTCACCCCCCCCCCCCCCCCGCGCTCCCCTTCACCCCCCCCCACCCCCCGCGCTCCCCTTCACCCCCCACCGCCCCCGCGCTCCCCTTCACCCCCCACCCCCCGCGCTCCCATTCTTCCCCCCCGCGCTCCCCTTCTTCCCCCCCCCGCGCTCCCCCTCCTTCCCCCCCCCGCGCTCCCCTTCTTCCCCCCCCCCCGCGCTCCCCTTCTTCCCCCCCCCGCGCTCCCCTTCTTCCCCCCCCCCCCGCGCTCCCCTTCTTCCCCCCCCCCGCGCTCCCCTTCTTCCCCCCCCGCGCTCCCCTTCTTCCCCCCCCCCGCGCTCCCCTTCTTCCCCCCCCCGCGCTCTCCTTCTTCCCCCCCCGCGCTCCCCTTCTTCCCCCCCCGCGCTCCCCTTCTTCCCCCCCCGCGCTCCCCTTCACCCCCCACCGCCCCCGCGCTCCCCTTCACCCCCCCACCCCCCCCGCTCCCCCTCCCCCCCCGCGCTCCCCTTCGCTCCCCTTCTTCCCCCCCCGGCGCTCCCCTTCTTCTTCCCCCCCCCCCCGCGCTCCCCTTCTTCCCCCCCCCCCGCGCTCCCCTTCTTCCCCCCCCCCCCGCGCTCCCCTTCTTCCCCCCCCCCGCGCTCCCCTTCTTCCCCCCCCGCGCGCCCCCCCTCCTTCCCCCCCCCCGCGCTCCCATCCTTCCCCCCCGCGCTCCCCTTCTTCCCCCCCCCCGCGCTCCCCTTCTTCCCCCCCCGCGCTCCCCTGCTTCACCCCCCCACCGCCCCCCCGCGCTCCCCTTCACCCCCCCACCCCCCGCACTCCCCTTCTCCCCCCCCGCGCTCCCCTTCTTTCCCCCCCCGCGCTCCCCTGCTTCACCCCCCCACCGCCCCCGCGCTCCCCTTCACCCCCCACCGCCCCCGCGCTCCCCTTCTCCCCCCCCACCCCCCGCGCTCCCCTTCTCCCCCCCCCGCGCTCCCCTTCTTTCCCCCCCGCGCTCCCCTGCTTCACCCCCCCACCGCCCCCGCGCTCCCCTTCGCTCCCCTTCTTCCCCCTCCGCGCTCCCCTTCTTCCCCCCCCGCGCGCCCCCCTCCTTCCCCCCCCCGCGCGCCCCCCTCCTTCCCCCCCCCCCCGCGCTCCCATCCTTCCCCCCCGCGCTCCCCTTCTTCCCCCCCCGCGCTCCCCTTCTTCCCCCCCCGCGCTCCCCTTCTTCCCCCCCCGCGCTCCCCTTCTTCCCCCCCCGCGCTCCCCTTCTTCCCCCCCCGCGCTCCCCTTCTTCCCCCCCCGCGCTCCCCTTCTTCCCCCCCCGCGCTCCCCTTCTTCCCCCCCCGCGCTCCCCTTCTTCCCCCCCCGCGCTCCCCTTCTTCCCCCCCCGCGCTCCCCTTCTTCCCCCCGCGCTCCCCTTCTTCCCCCCCCCGCGCCCCCCTCCTTTCCCCCCCCCGCGCCCCCCCTCCTTCCCCCCCCCCCCCCGCGCGCCCCCCTCCTTCCCCCCCCCGCGCTCCCATCCTTCCCCCCCCCCGCGCTCCCCTTCTTCCCCCCCCCGCGCTCCCCTTCTTCCCCCCCCCGCGCTCCCCTTCTTCCCCCCCCGCGCTCCCCTTCCCCCCCCCCGCGCTCCCCTTCCCCCCCCCGCGCTCCCCTTCCCCCCCCGCGCTCCCCTTCCCCCCCCCCGCGCTCCCCTTCTTCCCCCCCCGCGCTCCCCTTCTTCCCCCCCCCGCGCTCCCCTTCTTCCCCCCCCCGCGCTCCCCTTCTTCCCCCCCCGCGCTCCCCTTCTTCCCCCCCCCCGCGCTCCCCTTCTTCCCCCCGCGCTTCCCTTCTTCCCCCCGCGCTCCCCCCCCCCCCCCCCCGCGCCTCCCCTTCCCCCCCCCCCGCGCTCCCCTTCTTCCCCCCCCCGCGCTCCCCTTCTTCCCCCCCCCGCGCTCCCCTTCTTCCCCCCCCCGCGCTCCCCTTCTTCCCCCCCCCGCGCTCCCCTTCTTCCCCCCCCCGCGCTCCCCTTCTTCCCCCCCCCGCGCTCCCCTTCTTCCCCCCCCGCGCTCCCCTTCTTCCCCCCCCGCGCTCCCCTTCTTCCCCCCCCGCGCTCCCCTTCTTCCCCCCCCGCGCTCCCCTTCTTCCCCCCCCGCGCTCCCCTTCTTCCCCCCCCGCGCTCCCCTTCTTCCCCCCCCGCGCTCCCCTTCTTCCCCCCCCGCGCTCCCCTTCTTCCCCCCCCCGCGCTCCCCTTCTTCCCCCCCCCGTGCTCCCCTTCACCCCCCCACCCCCCCGCACCCCCTTCTCCCCCCCCGCGCTCCCCTGCTTCACCCCCCCCACCCCCCGCGCTCCCCTTCACCCCCCCCACCCCCCGCGCTCCCCTTCACCCCCCACCGCCCCCGCGCTCCCCTTCACCCCCCCACCCCCCGCGCTCCCATTCTTCCCCCCCGCGCTCCCCTTCTTCCCCCCCCGCGCTCCCCTTCTTCCCCCCGCGCTCCCCTTCTTCCCCCCGCGCTTCCCTTCTTCCCCCCCCGCGCTCCCCTTCTTCCCCCCCCGCGCTCCCCTTCTTCCCCCCCCGCGCTCCCCTTCTTCCCCCCCCGCGCTCCCCTTCTTCCCCCCCCCGTGCTCCCCTTCACCCCCCCACCCCCCGCACTCCCCTTCTCCCCCCCCGCGCTCCCCTGCTTCACCCCCCCACCCCCCGCGCTCCCCTTCACCCCCCCACCCCCCGCGCTCCCCTTCACCCCCCACCGCCCCCGCGCTCCCCTTCACCCCCCCACCCCCCGCGCTCCCATTCTTCCCCCCCGCGCTCCCCTTCTTCCCCCCCCGCGCTCCCCTTCTTCCCCCCGCGCTCCCCTTCTTCCCCCCGCGCTTCCCTTCTTCCCCCCCCGCGCTCCCCTTCTTCCCCCCGCGCTCCCCTTCTTCCCCCCGCGCTCCCCTTCTTCCCCCCGCGCTCCCCTTCTTCCCCCCGCGCTCCCCTTCTTCCCCCCGCGCTCCCCTTCTTCCCCCCCCGCGCTCCCCTTCTTCCCCCCCCGCGCTCCCCTTCTTCCCCCCGCGCTCCCCTTCTTCCCCCCGCGCTCCCCTTCTTCCCCCCCCGCGCTCCCCTTCTTCCCCCCTCGCGCTCCCCTTCTTCCCCCCCGCGCTTCCCTTCTTCCCCCCCCGCGCTTCCCTTCTTCCCCCCCCCGCGCTCCCCTTCTTCCCCCCCCGCGCTCCCCTTCTTCCCCCCCCGCGCTCCCCTTCTTCCCCCCCCCGCGCTCCCCTTCTTCCCCCCCCCGCGCTCCCCTTCACCCCCCCCCCCCGTGCTCCCCTTCACCCCCCCACCCCCCGCACTCCCCTTCTCCCCCCCCGCGCTCCCCTGCTTCACCCCCCCCACCCCCCGCGCTCCCCTTCACCCCCCCCACCCCCCCGCGCTCCCCTTCACCCCCCACCGCCCCCGCGCTCCCCTTCACCCCCCCACCCCCCGCGCTCCCATTCTTCCCCCCCGCGCTCCCCTTCTTCCCCCCCCGCGCTCCCCTTCTTCCCCCCCCGCGCTCCCCTTCTTCCCCCCCCGCGCTCCCCTTCTTCCCCCCCCCGCGCTCCCCTTCTTCCCCCCCCGCGCTCCCCTTCTTCCCCCCCCCGTGCTCCCCTTCACCCCCCCACCCCCCGCACTCCCCTTCTCCCCCCCCGCGCTCCCCTGCTTCACCCCCCCACCCCCCGCGCTCCCCTTCACCCCCCCCACCCCCCGCGCTCCCCTTCACCCCCCACCGCCCCCGCGCTCCCCTTCACCCCCCACCGCCCCCGCGCTCCCCTTCACCCCCCACCGCCCCCGCGCTCCCCTTCACCCCCCCACCCCCCGCGCTCCCATTCTTCCCCCCCGCGCTCCCCTTCTTCCCCCCCCCGCGCTCCCCTTCTTCCCCCCCCGCGCTCCCCTTCTTCCCCCCCCGCGCTCCCCTTCTTCCCCCCCCCGCGCTCCCCTTCTTCCCCCCCCCCGCGCTCCCCTT
The DNA here is from genome assembly GCF_020745735.1 of Hemiscyllium ocellatum. Taxonomy (NCBI): domain Eukaryota; kingdom Metazoa; phylum Chordata; class Chondrichthyes; order Orectolobiformes; family Hemiscylliidae; genus Hemiscyllium; species Hemiscyllium ocellatum. Next base: position 67,534,380 of record NC_083414.1, read on the forward strand.
CTTCCCCCCCCCCGCGCTCCCCTTCTTCCCCCCCCCCCGCGCTCCCCTTCTTCCCCCCCCCCGCGCTCCCCTTCTTCCCCCCCCCCGCGTTCCCCTTCTTCCCCCCCCCCGCGTTCCCCTTCTTCCCCCCCCCCGCGTTCCCCTTCTTCCCCCCCCCCGCGCTCCCCTTCTTCCCCCCCCGCGCTCCCCTTCTTCCCCCCCCCGCGCTCCCCTTCTTCCCCCCCCCGCGCTCCCCTTCTTCCCCCCCCCGCGCTCCCCTTCTTCCCCCCCCCGCGCTCCCCTTCTTCCCCCCCCGCGCTCCCCTTCTTCCCCCCCCCGCGCTCCCCTTCACCCCCCACCGCCCCCGCGCTCCCCTTCACCCCCCCACCCCCCGCGCTCCCCTTCTCCCCCCCGCGCTCCCCTTCGCTCCCCTTCTTCCCCCCCCGGCGCTCCCCCTTCTTCTTCTCCCCCCCCCCGCGCTCCCCTTCTTCCCCCCCCCCGCGCTCCCCTTCTTCCCCCCCCCCCGCGCTCCCCTTCTTCCCCCCCCGCGCTCCCCTTCTTCCCCCCCCGCGCTCCCCTTCTTCCCCCCCCGCGCTCCCCTTCTTCCCCCCCCGCGCTCCCCTTCTTCCCCCCCCCCGCGCTCCCCTTCTTCCCCCCCCCGCGCTCCCCTTCCCCCCCCCGCGCTCCCCTTCTTCCCCCCCCCGCGCTCCCCTTCTTCCCCCCCCCGCGCTCCCCTTCTTCCCCCCCCCGCGCTCCCCTTCTTCCCCCCCCCCGCGCTCCCCTTCTTCCCCCCCCCCCGCGCTCCCCTTCTTCCCCCCCCCCGCGCTCCCCTTCTTCCCCCCCCGCGCTCCCCTTCACCCCCCCACCCCCCGCGCTCCCCTTCTCCCCCCCCGCGCTCCCCTGCTTCACCCCCCCACCGCCCCCCCCGCGCTCCCCTTCACCCCCCCCCACCCCCCGCGCTCCCCTTCACCCCCCACCGCCCCGCGCTCCCCTTCTCCCCCCACCCCCCGCGCTCCCCTTCTCCCCCCCGCGCTCCCCTTCGCTCCCCTTCTTCCCCCCCCGCGCTCCCCTTCTTCCCCCCCCCGCGCTCCCCTTCTTCCCCCCCCGCGCTCCCCTTCTTCCCCCCCCCGCGCTCCCCTTCTTCCCCCCCCCCGCGCTCCCCTTCTTCCCCCCCCCGCGCTCCCCTTCTTCCCCCCCCCGCGCTCCCCTTCTTCCCCCCCCGCGCTCCCCTTCTTCCCCCCCCCGTGCTCCCCTGCTTCACCCCCCCACCCCCCCCGCGCTCCCCTTCACCCCCCCATCCCCCGCACTCCCCTTCTCCCCCCCGCGCTCCCCTTCTTTCCCCCCCCGCGCTCCCCTGCTTCACCCCCCCACCGCCCCCGCGCTCCCCTTCACCCCCCACCGCCCCCGCGCTCCCCTTCTCCCCCCCCACCCCCCGCGCTCCCCTTCTCCCCCCCGCGCTCCCCTTCTTTCCCCCCCCGCGCTCCCCTGCTTCACCCCCCCACCGCCCCCGCGCTCCCCTTCTCCCCCCCCACCCCCCGCGCTCCCCTTCTCCCCCCCCACCCCCCGCGCTCCCCTTCTCCCCCCCCACCCCCCGCGCTCCCCTTCTTCCCCCCCGCGCTCCCCTTCTTCCCCCCCGCGCTCCCCTTCTTCCCCCCCCGCGCTCCCCTTCTCCCCCCCCCGCGCTCCCCTTCTCCCCCCCCCGCGCTCCCCTTCTTCCCCCCCCGCGCTCCCCTTCTTCCCCCCCCCACCGCCCCCGCGCTCCCCTTCACCCCCCACCGCCCCCGCGCTCCCCTTCTCCCCCCCCACCCCCCGCGCTCCCCTTCTCCCCCCCCCGCGCTCCCCTTCTTCCCCCCCCGCGCTCCCCTGCTTCACCCCCCCACCGCCCCCGCGCTCCCCTTAACCCCCCACCGCCCCCGCGCTCCCCTTCTCCCCCCACCGCCCCCGCGCTCCCCTTCTCCCCCCCCCCGTGCTCCCCTTCTCCCCCCCCCCGCGCTCCCCTTCTTCCCCCCCCCCGCGCTCCCCTTCTTCCCCCCCCCGCGCTCCCCTTCTTCCCCCCCCGCGCTCCCCTTCTTCCCCCCCCCGCGCTCCCCTTCTTCCCCCCCCCGCGCTCCCCTTCTTCCCCCCCCCGCGCTCCCCTTCTTCCCCCCCCGCGCTCCCCTTCTTCCCCCCCCCCCCCGCGCTCCCCTCCTTCCCCCCCCGCGCTCCCCTTCCCTCCCTCCCTCCCTTTACCCCACCTTCACCCCCCTCCCCCTCCCTCCCTTCACCCCCCTTCCCCTCCCTCCCTTCACCCCCTCCCCCTCCCTCCCTTCACCCCCCTCCCCCTCCCTCCCTTCACCCCCCCCTCCCCCTCCCTCCCTTCACCCCCCTCCCCCTCCCTCCCTTCACCCCCCCTCCCCCTCCCTCCCTTCACCCCCTCCCCCTCCCTCCCTTCACCCCCTTCCCCCTCCCTCACTTCACCCCCCCTCCCCCTCCCTCCCTTCACCCCCTCCCCCCCCCCTCCCTCCCTTCACCCCCCTCCCCCTCCCTCCCTTCACCCCCCCTCCCTCCCTTCACCCCCCCTCCCTCCCTTCACCCCCCCTCCCTCCCTTCACCCCCCCTCCCTCCCTTCACCCCCCCTCCCTCCCTTCACCCCCCCTTCCTCCCCCCTCCCCCTTTCCCCCCTCCCCCTTTCCCCCTTTCCCCCTTCCCCCCCCCCCCTTCCCCCCCTCCCCCTTCCCCCCCTCCCCCTTTACCCCTCCCCCTTTCCCCCCCTCCCCCCCTCCCCCTCCCCCTTCCCCCCTCCCCCTCCCCCTCCCCCCTCCCCCTTCCCCCCCTCCCCCTCCCCCTTCCCCTCCCCCCTCTCCCCCCTCCCCCCCCTCTCCCCCCCCTCCCCCCTCCCCCCTCCCCCCCCTCCCCCCCTCCCCTCTCCCCCCTCCCCCCTCCCCTCTCCCCCCCCTCCCCTCTCCCCCCCTCCCCCTCCCCCCCCTCTCCCCCCCTCCCCTCTCCCCCCCTCCCCTCTCCCCCCTCCCCTCTCCCCCCTCCCCTCTCCCCCCTTCACCCCCTCCCCCCTCCCTTCACACCCCCCTCCCTCCCTTCACCCCCCCTCCCTCCCTTCACCCCCCCTCCCTCCCTTTACCCCACCTTCACCCCCCCTCCCCCTCCCTCCCTCCCTCCCTTTACCCCACCTTCTCCCCCCCTCCCCCTCCCTCCCTCCCTCCCTTTACCCCACCTTCACCCCCCCTCCCCCTCCCTCCCTTCACCCCCTCCCCCTCCCTTTACCCCACCTTCACCCCCCCCTCCCCCTCCCTCCCTTCACCCCCCCCCCCCCTCCCTCCCTTCACCCCCCTCCCCCCTCCCTCCCTTCACCCCCTCCCCCCTCCCTTCACCCCTCCCTCCCTTCACCCCCTTCCCCCCTCCCCTTTCCCCCCTTTCCCCCCCTTTCCCCCCCTTTCCCCCTCCCTTCACCCCCCTCCCTCCCTCCCTCCCTTTACTCCACCTTCACCCCCCCTCCCCCTCCCTCCCTTCACCCCCCCTCCCTCTCCCTCCCTTCACCCCCCCCCCCCCTCCCTCCCTTCACCCCCCCTCCCCCTCCCTCACTTCACCCCCCCCTCCCCCTCCCTCCCTTCACCCCCCTCCCTCCCTCCCTCCCTTTACTCCACCTTCACCCCCCCTCCCCCTCCCTCCCTTCACCCCCCCTCCCTCTCCCTCCCTTCACCCCCTCCCCCTCCCTCCCTTCACCCCCTTCCCCCTCCCTCACTTCACCCCCCCTCCCCCTCCCTCCCTTCACCCCCTCCCCCTCCCTCTCCCTCCCTTCACCCCCCTCCCTCTCCCTCCCTTCACCCCCCTCCCCCTCCCTCCCTTCACCCCCCCTCCCCCTCCCTCCCTTCACCCCCCCTCCCCCCTCCCTCCCTTCACCCCCCCTCCCCCCTCCCTCCCTTCACCCCCCCTCCCCCCCTCCCTCCCTTCACCCCCCCTCCCCCCTCCCTCCCTTCACCCCCCTCCCCCCTCCCTCCCTTCACCCCCCCTCCCCCCTCCCTTCACCCCCCCTCCCTCCCCCCTCCCTTCACCCCCCCTTCACCCCCCTCCCTCCCCCCTCCCTTCACCCCCCCCCTCCCTCCCCCCCCTCCCTTCACCCCCCCTCCCTCCACCCCTCCCTTCACCCCCCCCTCCCTCCACCCCCCTCCCCCCCCCCTCCCTTCACCCCCCCCCTCCCCCCTCCCTTCACCCCCCCCCTTTCCCCCCCCCCTTTCCCCCCCCCCTTTCCCCCCCTCCCCCTTTCCCCCCTCCCCCTTTCCCCCCCTCCCCCTTTCCCCCCCTCCCCCTTCCCCCCCTCCCCCTTTCCCTCCCTCCTCCTTTCCCCCCCTCCCCCTTTCCCCCCCCTCCCCTCTCCCCCTCCCCCTTCCCCCCTCCCCCTCCCTCCATTCACCCCCCTTCACCCCTCCCCCCCTCCCCCCTCCCTTCACCCCCGCTCCCCCTCCCTCCCTCCCTCCCTCCCTTTACCCCACCTTCACCCCCCTCCCCCTTTCCCCCCCTCCCCCTTTCCCCCCCTCCCCCTTTCCCCCCCTCCCCCTTTCCCCCCCCCCCCTCTCCCCCCCCCCTCCCCTTCCCCCCTCCCCCCTCCCCCTCCCTCCATTCACCCCCCTTCACCCCTCCCCCCTCCCTTCACCCCCGCTCCCCCTCCCTCCCTTTACCCCACCTTCACACCCCCCCTCCCCCCTCCCTCCCTTCACCCCCCCTCCCCCTCCCTCCCTTCACCCCCCCTCCCCCTCCCTCCCTTCCCCTCCCTCCCTTCACCCCCCCTCCCTTCACTCCCCCTCCCCCCTCCCTCCCTTCACTCTCCCTCCCCCCCCCCCTCCCTCCCTCCCCCCCTCCCTCCCTTCACACCCCCTCCCCCCTCCCTCCCTTCACCCTCCCTCCCTTCACCCTCCCTCCCTTCACCCCCCCTCCCTTCACCCCCCCTCCCTTCTCCCCCCCCCCCCCCTCCCCCCTCCCTCCCTTCACCCCCCTCCCCCCCCCCCCCCTCCCCCCTCCCTCCCTTCACCCCCCTCCCCCTCCCCCCTTCACCCCCCCCCCCCTTCACCCCCCCTCCCCCCCTCCCTCCCTTCACCCCCCCCTCCCTCCCTTCACCTCCCTTCACCCCCCCTCCCTCCCTTCACCCCCCCTCCCTCCCTCCCTCCCTTCACCCCCCTCCCCCTTCCCCTTCACCCCCTCCCCAAATGACTGAGCGCACAGATAAGGAAACTGGTGGAATGCTGTCTGACCTCTCCCAGTCTCACTTGTCCTGTACAGGTGTGTGAGAAAATTTGATTTCAATCTGAGGGAAACTCTGTGCTCCCAGTTGCCTATCATCAGCCATGTTAAAATAAGCTTGACATTCTAGTAAACAGGCTGTGTCCAACAGCTGAAGGAGATCAAAAGGGTGTAGGCCTATACATCTGCTCTGTCAGCTTGTAATTTCCACTAAACGAACAGTTGTGTGAAACCTTAAGCCTCTGTTCTGGGTGTTAGACTAATGTTATTCTGGGTATTGTAAACACTTCAGTTAGTTGTGTTGGAGATATAGGGCCCTGTCTTGTCCACCCAGTAAAGGGCGTCTTGAGTTTGCACGAGAGGGTTTTGAAATTCCTCAATGCATTTGTGCTTGCTTTGAATAAATGAAGTTTCCTCCCCTGCCATGACTCTAAATTTGAGGCTAGATGTCCTCTTGACCACTCGCATTGTGATCTGCTGAATATTGTGTCAATGTGCCAATATGGAAGGTGCTCCACGTTTGCTCATTCAATGGGAATGGATCACCTAACTGAACTTTCACGTCAACCCGCGTTTAATTCTGTTCCATCTTGCATTTCTCTGTTAATCTCGGCCTTTTATTTCAGAAGCTGTTCTTTTTACAGATTAGGAACGGTCTCTTGATGCTTGGTGACAGTTTGATGCCCCTTGACACTGAGGTGCAGACAACAATGGATCAAACGGATTATACTTCTGATGGAGGGCTACATGTTACACTGACACTCCGACTTCTCATGCATGGCAAGGTAACTGACTGAGGAGATGCGAAGGTCCACAAGTGCCCGCACTCACTCATGTTTTCTACTTAGCTTCCAGCATCATCTGCTAACTTGTGCTGATTTGTTGCTGATGAGAGCATCATGTGGATGAGGGCACTCTACCAAGCACAGTGCTTTTGAAATTAATTTGGATGGTACTGTGATGACATTCTAAACATCATGTTGCTTATGTTCAGTTTGATAAAGCTGGTAACAGTAAAAATAATTGTGAGACTGTCAAAAACTCAGTTGTCTTCCTCATCTGTTTCAGACATACGATGTGCAACAACTTGGTTGACTTATAATTGTCCTATGCAGTTAATATTGTCAACCAGTGGTTTATGATGGTAATTGTCCTCCACTTTGGGTAGTCTTCAAATCTCCTAAACACTCTCCTTTTGATCCTGGTCCCTATATGGCATCACAAAATCCAGCTGACCTGCTAGGCTCCAAACACACTTTTTCTCATCTGATCATTTTTTTTCTCCCTTTTTTCCCTGGCAGGAGGTTGGCAGCATCATTGGAAAGGTAAGTGCCCGTTTCTATTCCATTACGTTGAACAGACTTATTTCTTGGATGTTCCTAGACTGTCTTGATGACTTCACTTATCTCGTGCTTTTATTTCATAGAAAGGTGATACAATAAAGAGAATGCGGGAGGAGGTGAGTCCTTTTTTTTTAAAACTTTCTGTAGTAATTAGATGCTTGGGAGCTCAACTATTGGCACAGAACCATGAGGGTACAGATTGCAAACCTCTTGCTGGTACTGCAGTGTTAGTCCTGGGCTGCTAGGTCTGTTGTATATTGTAGAGCAGCAGTGCTACACTTCGAGATGTAGGGCACCCTCTCTGGACATAAGACTGATGTCGCCAGATATATGCACCGATTAATTCAATCAATGTTAACATGAAAACGGGTTTGTTGGGGTAAGGCCAGAGGAACTAACCCCCCCTTTATTGGTTCTCACTGCCTGATTTAGATTGTCTTTTCATAACTACTTGGCTCATGACCACCAACTTTAACCAAAAATTTTAAATAAAGATAATTTTAAATAGAATAACAGATGTCGGGGAGTGCCTTTGCAAACTGACTTGAAGTTAGAATATTGTAATGGATACCAAAATGTGAACTACAGGCTAGAGGAATTTGAATTACTTACCTGGAAGTGAGTCACAAGCTGGGATATTGTTTACTTTACATTGTTTATCCAGGTACATGTGTCCTGTTTCTTTTCTGTAGAGCAGTGCCCGTATCAATGTATCTGAAGGCTCATGTCCTGAACGCATCATCACGATCACTGGCTCAATGGAGGCTGTCTTCAAAGCATTCACAATGATCACAGGAAAACTTGAGGAGGTATGTGCACATTGTGTTGTCGTGTGAAGCAACTTGCAGAGTGGCTGGAATAGTGAGATGCAGAGGGTCTAGGACGTATGGACCTCTGCATGGGCTAGCTAAATTAAACTGTGTGAAATGTGGATTCTGTATGAAGTGCAGATTCTTTAGTGTGTCGCTCAAAGAATGGCAGTTTGAGTTGTGTTGAAGTTTTCATGTGTGCATGGAACAGAACTGGTTCTCATATGCTATCCCTCTTTTCCTTCCAGTCTTGTTTTGACTTTCAGAAGTTCAAATTTTGTCACTCTGATCTTTAAATCCCTCTATTTCTCTGTAACCCCTGTCACCCTGCTGAATTCTGTACTTTAAACTTGTATTTAAATGTAGACCTTTTCTTTCAGGTTTTATTTTAACAGCAGATGTCACATGCCATAGAATTGCCTCCTTATCTCTTTTTTGTTCTTTCTATTACAACCCCCTCTAAATGACCATCTCGATCCAAGTTTACAGTAACATTCCGGAAAAGTCTTTGCAATTCTGTTAATCACTTAACTATTGTACAAATACAATACTAAGTATCAGCTGTTTTTACAGTCCTTCCCTCCTTCAATGTCCATGAGCCATTGTTGCTAACCCTGTACAACATGATAGTTCTGTCTATCCTTTGGTTCCAGGATCTCAGTACATCCAGCATGAGTGATGTTGCAAGGAGCAAGCCCCCTGTAACACTACGCCTGGTGATTCCTGCAAGTCAGTGTGGCTCTCTGATCGGAAAGGGAGGGTCTAAGATCAAGGAGATCAGAGAGGTGAGTCATTTGGGTAGTTTGTTGACTAGCACCAAATGTAGGAATCTGGCTGTAGCTGAGGACTGCTCATTTCTAGTTCTGTGCCATCAAAGCAATTACAGAGGATTTATTCCGTACTGATACTCCATAAACTAATGCCATGTCCAATAATAACTGGGTGCCAAGCAGACACAATATGAGAAAGAGATTGTAAGACACAGAAGTAATAGCAAAAGCTTACAGTCTGATGTATGAAATTATATATAGAAAAATACCTGGATTGTTTATGTCTCTCACCTTTTAGAATGACCATGTTGGCTTCATTCGGTCTAAAAGGCAAGAGGTGTAACAAACAATTCAGGTCTTTTTCAATATATAACTTGTTACATCACACTGTAAGGTTTTGTTATAAATTCTGTGTCTTACAATCTTATTCTCCACAACCACCTGATGTAGGAGCAGCGCTTCAAAAGCCAGTGCTTCCAAATAAACTTGTTGGACTATAACCTGGTGTTGTGTGATTTTTAACTTTGGATACCCCAGTCCAACACTGGCGTCTCTAATTCAGGTAGAAAGTAACGCAAGGGCCAGCATCAGAATGAACCAGACTGTTGCTGCTCTCCCCACCTCCTTCAATGAGATTTATGGGAAGTATTAAGAGGTGTCAAAATCACGGGCTCATGAGTAAGTAAGGAAAAGATATTCACTGTTGGTTTGAAGCAGAGGACCCACTCTTCAAAAGAAGCAGGGTGGAGTTCAGAATTTTTACCCAGGACTTGCTATCTGGATTTAGTTTACTGAAAGGGTGGTGGAAGCGGATTCAATAATTTCTAAATGTGAATTAGATATGGAAAGGGAAGAGATGCAATGGGAAAAGTGTTGGTGCAATTAAATAGTTGTATCAAAAAGTCAGTGCTGGTATCGTGGACCAAGTGGTTTGCTTCAGTGCTGTCAGATTTTTTGACTACTGCCTGATACATGGTGACAGTTCTGTTCTACTCCCATTTTCCAAGAGGGTCCAAGATATTAATTCAGGATCTGTTACTAATAGAAATGAGTTGATACCAGAGCCCATTAAAAGGAGAGAGCAATGTGAGATTTGATGACTCAAGATACCGAGATTGCTGTTCCTGCCAGCCCAATATTCTGATGTGTGTTTGTGTTAGAATGTTTTTAAAAGAGCTCAATTTTCTTGTTTCTACAGTCTACTGGAGCTCAGGTCCAGGTAGCTGGAGACTTGCTGCCGAACTCGACTGAGCGTGCAGTCACCATCTCTGGGACCCAGGATGCCATCATTCATTGCATCAGGCAGATCTGTGCAGTTATTCTGGAGGTAAAATCATATCTTGGAATTGGACAGGACAGCACTGGTTTGTGACAGAAGCCTCCTGCTTGCTGACCTGGGTGATCTTGAGGAAGTCGTGCAACATTGCAACTGTTTTGTGCTTCTAGGTGTTTTAACTTTTGGGGAGGAGAAGCCCTAAAGAATGGGAAATCGTTCGAAATGTTGTGTACCTATTCTGTGACGAGCGTGTTTAGGACTCCATGGAAGAACCTTGCTCTATCTAACTTCATTTTGTTAAATGTTCCAAGAGTATTTGATGGAATAGCGCAGAAAGAGGTTTACTGTATCAAAACACATTGCTGTACGTGACTTGGGAGTGTTTGGGGACAGTGTAGAGGCAACTTTACCTTCAGTTTAAGAGTAGAGGGAGGGTTACTTTGCAATATGGTGTTATACCTGCAAGGGAGTGTTTGTTGTTACTTGGTGCCTGATCTTGTAGTGTTCTGTGTTCCCAGCAGTAATATTACTGGTGGAGTGAAACGTCCCTTTAGTTTGGGAATTTAAAGGGCTGAAATAATCTTGGTCTGTAAAAACAATGGAAGGGTTAAGAAGATGAATTGAGTGGAACTTCCTACAAGCTGAGGCCAGGTCAGGGAAGTATCATACAATATAAATTAAGTCATTATATACGAAGTGCTGATAGACCAATTTTTGGCACAGCGCACAAAGATTCAAAACTGATATACAGATACCTAACTTCCTCTTTAAAAACTTGTGGGTTGGAGGAGATAGGGCTGAAGAAAGATACAGCTGGGAAAGAATGAACTTGTGTCAGACTGCAGTGGCTTCTGATTCTGGTTATTGTGGGAATGCAGTTTGAATTCTGTATCTTCAACTTGAGGAGAATGAAGAGAAAACTCAGAACTGAGGTGGCAATGACTTAAAGAAAGACTAATAGACAGATGGGAAAGATTGCAAGATGTAGGAGCAGAATGAGGCCTGTTGACCCATCGTGTCTGTTCCATCATTTGATCAGGGCTGATGAATTTTTCCACCCCGTTCTCCTATCTTCTCCCCATAACTTCGATTCCATTACCAATCAACAATCTATCTCTCTTAAATATGCTCAATGACTTGGCTTCCGCAGCCATCTGTGGCAGTGGGTTTCACAGATTCATCGCTCTGGCTGGAGAGGTTTCTTATCTCAGTTCTGGAAGGTGGTCCTGATGAAATGAAGTTTTGGAAGCTGGAGTTGGGAAAGATGTTACCTCTGAAATAAAGTACTGTTTTCAGTGTGAAGCCCTGTCTGCTTTGAAAATTGTTCTTAAGCTTGGGTCTTTCTAGACAATTCCTTGCTGGGGTAAAAGGTGGCTTTGAGACACAATTAGCTTTAGTAATGGAGGAACTGCAGACTGAAACTGCTAAGAACTTACTTGTCTGAGACTAGACTAAAGCTGACATGTTGCAAAACGCAGATATTTCTATATTAGAATGAGCCAATCTCTGGTGCTGTGCCTGGAAGGTAAACACCTATAGGCAGGCTTGAGGCCTGTGTCCTCTTAATCTGTTGAAGTCTTTGCATGGTGACAGGGATCACTGCCTTTTTCATGCTCTATATGTCTGAGGGTAATGTTGCTCTGTGGTCGAGTCTATACAAGAGATGGATAGATTTTTGGACGGCATTGAGAGGTATACTGAATATGTGAACAAAGTGTTGAGGTAGGAGATTAAATGCAAAACAGACTGATGGGGCCAAATAACCACCTCCTGTTTTTGAGCTGTTATGGTACTAATTATTGTTTTTTTGTTGTTCTGTGTAGTCTCCACCCAAGGGTGCCACTATTCCCTACCGTCCCAGTCTTGGACCTGGACCAGTTGTGTTCTCTGGTGGGCAGGTAAGTACAACTGGCACTTGACCACCAACTCCTGGTCTATGTGTGTACCCATTTCTTCTTCCCTTACTAACAACAAAGTAACCTGTGATGTCACTAAAGGCTGCCTTCCTGAACCTATTGGAGTCAACTTGAAAGGTGACCAGATATATCTCCAGTGGACTCCCCCTTCCTTTTTAAGACAGAACTCAGGTGCTGCCTAGGCAAGAGGTTCATGCCTTGACACAAGATACTGGGGCACAAACCTTAATCAGGCCAAGTTTGGGCATGAGAGAATAGCTGCAGCAGGTACTGGTGGCATAGTCACTCATGCACAAGTTTGCGATCTACACAGTGAGGTTCAGCAAATGAAGTGGGATTTGACTAGTCTCTTGGATGATCAACCTTTAACTGAGGCAGAGTGATCAATCCAAGATCAGTTGAAAAACTTCATTTTTGATAGGCGAACCTTATTTTGCATTTGTATGAAAATCCCTCTTCGCTTCGAAGTGTTGACCTTTTTTAAATAGCCAGAGTAATAGTTGAATTTAGGCATCAATTTTTATTATTAATGTGTACAGTTGTGTAATCATGTTCACACATCATTGAAATTGTGTTTGCCCTGGAACTGACTCCAGTGCAAGTTTTCCTCTGACTAGTGTACCAAGTCTGCTGGTTTCCTTCTGATTCTGTGAAAAATAAGTGTCACCTGATACTGAATAGTCAGGTATCTAACCTCACTCTGTTGGCTAAGATTTGTTGTGTGCTCTGCACTTGCAATGCTCAATTTGTAAAGATGGGTCGTAAGTGGCATCTATTGGGGCGGAGGCTTTTTTAATAGGTGCTTTAAGTAAACTGTTTGTATGATGGCCAATTCACTCCTTTTGTAGTTTATTTGGAGTCCCCTCCTTGAGAGTTGAGACTTTAGGGAACAAACAGAAGCTGGAGAAGTAGGGTGATTTAAAATGAGCGATTTAATTTGAAGTGTTGAATCACTAATTGGGTTTGAGGTGGCTTTTGCCACTCTGATTACTCTCCTGTTGCAACTGAACTTTCTGTGCTTTAAATATAAAGCTACCTGCTGGTCCGTACTGTTGCATTTGACAGTGCCAGGTTACTTTTGATGCTCTGACCTAATGCCCCTCACAACTATGGACGAACGTGGAGACCTTCTCTAACAAGCTCCTCGTACCAGTTTGGCTCTTTCACTTTAATTTGGCCCATAGTTTCTTTAGGCACTTATCCCTGCAGAAAATGGGCTGTGCACAAATCCAGCTTCAAATGTTAAATGAAACACAAAACAACTGTAATCGGTCTTTTGGCTGAAATAGTTCATGCTGGTGTCATGGTTCACTTGTATCCCTTCCCACTTTTGTTACTATCTCCATCAATGCAGTCCTTTCAATATGTTTTCCTGGCCTGCCCTTAATTCTGTTGTTAGTATATATTTCTACTACTCCTTGTGCTTGAGAGTTCTCGCCACTTTCAAGATAAAGGATAGTCTTACAATGACTTGATTACTAGAACATTACAGCACAGTACAGGCCCTTCAGCCCTCTGTTGCACCAACCTGTGGAATAAATCTGAAGCCTGTCTAGCCTACACTATTCCATTTTCTCCACATGTTTATCCAATGACAATGTAAATGCCCTTGCAATTGGCGAGTCAACTACTGTTGCAAGCGGTGTGTTCTATGCCCCGACTCCGGAGTAAAGAAACTACCTTTGACATTTGTCCTATATCTATCACCCCTCAATTTATAGCTATGTTCCCTTATGCAAGCCATCAGCATTCAAGGAGGGAGGCTCTCACTGTCCACCCTAACTAACCCTCTGATTATATGTCTCAAATAAGTCACCTCTCAACCTTATCTTAAACCCAAAAACAGCCTCTAGTCCCTCAGCCTTACCTCATAAGACTTTCCCTCCATACAAGGCAACATCCTAGTAAATCTTCTCTGTACCCTTTCCAAAGCTTCCACATCCTTCCGGTAACGTGGTGACCAGAACTGTATGCAATACCCTGAGTGCAGCCGCACAAGAGTTTTGCACAGCTGTAGCATGACCTAGTGGTGCTGAAATTCAATCCCTCTACCAATAAAAGCTAACAAACTGTATGCCTTCTTAACGATCTATCAACGTGGGTGGCAACTTTCAGGGAGGAGTTCTGACCCACCCCCTCTATCTGCTCTGCTAATTGCACAGGTCTCTCTTGCGTGTACTCTTAATCTTTCCTTCTGGGGAAAAAGAGACCCAACCCTTTGCACTTTCCCAGTGGATGCAATCTCATAAGCCTGCTAACATGGAATGTTATTGAATTGAAGGGAAACACATCTTTGTCCCAGTCCAAGTCATAATCAGCAGCTGCACTGATAATAGATATAGTGCTGTATTGTAACTTTCGGTAGTGGTATTGAAAAACCTATTAAGAATTGCAAGGTTTGTGAAGGCTTGTAGCTCAGGTTGAGGTTTAGGGTGTAGGTTTGCTCACTGAGCTGTAGGTTTGATATCCAGACGTTTTATTACCTGGCTAGGTAACATCATTAGTGGCGACCTCCAAATGAAGCGAAGCTGTTGTCTCCTGCTTTCTATTTATATCTTTCTCCTGGGTGGGGTACCTGGGGTTTGTGGTGATGTCATTTCCTGTTCGTTTTCTGAGCGGTTGATAGGTGGCGTCTAGATCTGTGTGTTTGTTTGTGGCATTGTGGTTGGAGTGTCAGGCCTCTAGGAATTTTCTGGCATGTCTTTGCTTAGCCTGTCCCAGGATAGATGTGTTGTCCCAGTCGAAGTGGTTTTTTTCATCCGTGTGCAGGGCTACGAGGGAGAGAGGGTTGTGTCTTTTTGTGGCTAGCTGCTGTTCGTGTATCCTGGTGGCTAACTTCCTGTTTGTCCCACGTAGTGTTTGTGGCAGTACTTGCATGGAATTTTGTAGATGACGTTGGTTTTGTCCATGGGTTGTACTGGGTCTTTTAAGTTAGTTTTTGTTTGAGAGTGTTGATGGGTTTGTGTGCTACTAGGATTCCGAGGGGTCTTTGTAGTCTGGCTGTCATTTCTGAAACTTCTTTGATGTATGGTAAGGTGGTTAGGGTTTCTGGCTGTGTTTGGTCTGCTTGTCATGGTTTGTTCTTGAGGAATCTGCGCACAAACCCCAGGAATCTCATCCAGGAGAAAGATATAAATAGAAAGCAGGAGACAACAGCTTTGCTTCATTTGGAGGTCGCCACTGATGATGCTACCTAGCCAGGTAATGGAACATCTGGATATCAAAACTACACCCTACATATTCAGAATGTTAGGGCATCTACAGGAAATACCTTTTGAAATGTAGATATTTGTGCAGTACAGGATGTTTGATTTATCTATTTGCACTTGACAATATCCAACAAACAGCAATGTGTTAATGAGCATATAATTTGCTTCTGAGTCCTTCTGCTCTTGAATCCATGAATAGAGGGCAAATAGAACTTGCTTTAAGGTATGAACTGAAAGACAACACCTTCAACAGTACAGCACCCGGAACAGTACTGGAATGTTTAGATTTGTTTTAACCAGTTCTCTAGAGTGGGACTTAAATTTTTATACTGCAAAGCACAAATACTAACAACTAAAGTTGTGCTGTGTAAGATTTTTATTTATGCTACGCTGACCTGAGTTCTACATTTTCATTTAAAAGATAAGAGTCAGCTGGGTCTCAGTTTTTCTGGTAACTTTCAGAGCTTTTGGGGTGATGAGGGACACAAGCCTCTTAGAATCAGCAATCTAGCCAGAATTATCATAGCTGTTAGTAAGACATATTCAAACAGTGCTTTATTCTGTAAAATTCTCTTTCAGGCCTACACTGTCCAGGGGCAGTTTGCAGTCCCTCATCCAGATGTAAGTGAAATTCAAATAATTGTAGCTTATTGTACAGAAAAGTTTGTATTGAGAACCAGCTGGGGATGAGGATCTGTTCAATTAGTTGTCCCTCCCGCTCTCTCCATGGGGCCTTTGGGCTCTCAATTTAAACATGGAGCTTCAAACTACTCATTGTGGGTGAATACGCAGCTCTAACCCTTTCCTGGATAGTGTATTTGTTCATTCAGTCATTGAGCAAGCTGTAGTGTACTTGACTCACCCACTTTCATCCCACTAGATGTAACCTTGTGATCCCCAAAAGAACCCAGTAGAGGGAGGCAGGCGGACCTTGTTCTTGATGAATTGAGCTGGTGGTTTAAACTGCCAACTCAGTGCCATTTGGAAATCCAGCCTGCCAGCTGTTCAGCCAAGAGACTGGCACCATACCTGCTGGTGGATCTGCTGCACGTCTGATCAAGGAAGTGACCATATATGGAATTCCAAGCATTTATCTTGTTAACTAATCTCTTCATTTTGTGCTGTTCTGTATGCACAAGTGCACACTTGCTTGTGTTTACTGTCAATTATCCTGAGAACCAGAATGGTCATCTTGGGTGATGTCAAGATTTGTGACTTGCTTCCACAGTTGAATAGCCTCATTCATTGCCAGTAGTCTCCTTTTTAGCCTCTGGCGTCCAGGGTGAGGCAGCAAACTAAGGGAAGGCAGGCATCAAGAGAAAAAAAAATCCACACAATGCTGTCCTTTTGAGGAGTGAATTCCATGGGCCCACGCTTTAATTCACAAGCCCTGTCAAATCAAATCCCTGCTTTCTTTCCTCTACAGCGGAACACCATTCCCAAAATGACACTTTGTCACAAGCTTTCATCTTTGAATAAAGATTTCTATTGAAAGGACTGAGCAGAGGAGGAAGGGCAGCCCAGATAGTTGGACACTTGATGCTTTTATAATTGGGCTGTTTTTATTTGGACTCTGGTACATTGCTTTCTCTGAATCAGAGACGAGCTTCTAGAATCCTGCAACAACTAGACTTAAAAAAAAAATCAAATATCATGCTTTGGCATTTGAGCCTGAGGGCTGAATTTGTATCTGGTATGGGCTAGGAGTCTCCATTGCATGGCTTTTAAGGGTCTCTTGTGGAATGAGTTTGATGGACTCAGCCCATTGTCACAATACTGCTTTTCATTGCCAGATGGCACAGAGAACCCTGATTGCTAGTATAGGAATTGACAACAGAGCCAAAGAAGAAAATACTTCAGTGACTAGGCCTGAGGCCTCTTTATTGGTTAGAATAGAGAGAGCATTGAGCAGGGAAAAGTCCTTGGTTTAAAATATCTTAGTTAATTTTAATAATTTGGCAATTCCATCCAGACACTTTTGCTATCTTGTACTGGAGATCACTAAGATCGGTTAGCTGATTAACCGGAATAGCCTAAATGGGTACTGTTGCAGGGAGTGTTTCCTGATGCCACATCTCCGAGAGCCCACCAAAATACCAGACACGTTAGCTTTAAATGGAGCTGTAGCATCTTCCTGGCCTCCATCCCGCTGCCACCACCTGGCATATTGGTCGTCTCCTTTTCATATGTTGGGAGCCTATCTTTGGATCCATTGTGCATCCATTCTTTGCGCAAAGCAGTAATGGTGTTGAGTCGGTAATGCATCTGTTAAAAAAGTTTGATAATGAGATATTTGGAAGCTGTGCATGCTACCATCATGATGATACTTCTAATGGTTGTTATTTGGTTGATGTTGCAGCTCTCCAAACTTCACCAGCTGGCTGCACAGCATGCTTCCTTCAACAGCGTAAACCAGTCATCCTCTTCATTTACAGGTATGTATTAAAAATGGTTGGTGTGTGGGCGGTAACTGTCCTGTCAGCACTGAGTATTAGGGATTCTAACAGTATTGTTAGTACAGAGCATTGGAGAGAGTGGGGCAGTAACTGTCCTCAGTGCAAGTATTACTGAGAGTGGGATAATAGCTGTCCTGACAATGCAGAATGTTAGAGGTATAGTAAATGTCTTATTGGTTCTGTGTATAACTTGGCATTTAAGACAGACAATAAATGTGTTAGTGTAAAATTATTGGAAATATTGTTAAAGTTCTTTTAGTTATGCTGATAGGTTATCTGGTAGAATGGGATAGGGCGTTAATGGATGAATGAGAAATAGTTGTTAGGAGCTATGTGGAGTTGAAGGGCTTCTTAAATCCAAAGACTTTTTAAAGAAAGAGTCCTTTGTTACGAATGAGGGGTGCATTGTATGTGGCCAGTTTTTGGTGCACTGTGCCTTAAAACTCTCTTGCCCTTATTATTTCTGACAATGAGGCTGGTGGAGAACCTTGGAGGTTGCAAGTCTGCAGTTTGGTGGAAATGTTGATGGGTTGTTAAGATTTGAGTTCTGTCAATTTACTGTGAGCTAGGAAAACCTAGCTGAATTTGAATCTTTCCTCTGGCCATTAAATAGATTTGTGTTCTGCCACTGATGGATTGAAACTCCACTGCATTCTTCTTTGGACTGGTGTGTCTAAATCATTTCTGTTTCTTCCTGTCTGCTCCCTGTTCCTACTTAACTTTCACTTTCTTTCACACTTTTGCATGCTCTCGTTCTGTGTATAGCTGCATTTTCCTTTGTCCATAGCACTAATTTGTTACTCTTTCCTCCTGCAGGTTTGGACAACAGTGGTCAGGCTACATCTCAGGAGCTATTGGTTCCAAATGATGTAAGTAATCATAAAATCTAAGGAAAAGGAAATAACACGTTTCAGCCCCTCAAACTCTGCATTTGTTGTATTCTGCAATTGTTCGTGGAGTATGACTGTCTATCCAAAACGTTTCTGTCACTGGTTATGAGCTTTTGGGGTCCTTGCGTGACTGATGGGCCTGGGGTTTCCCAGACTTGAAATTGGTCCATGGCTTTGCATTCAGTAAAATCATGACTGATATGATTTTGCCCTTTTGCCCTTCACTCTCTTGCCCTCTCTCTCATTTCCTTATTAATCAAAAATTTACCTAACACTGATGATATTTGATTACTTGGCTTCCATCTCTTATTGGAGAAGTGAATATCAAGGACTAATATCCTCAGAACAATTCATCCTCATCTTTGTCTTTAAGGGATTATCCTATATTCTGAAACCACTTCCATAGTTCTAAATACCTTGACAAAAGGAAAGATCATACTCACATCTACCTTGTCGAACTCTTTAATAAAACTCTTGTATTTAAATAAGACCACCACTTATTCTTATCTCCACTGAGTAAAGGCCCAACCTGCTAAACTTCGCCTCAAAACAAATCCCTTCATCCTAGGAATTGGTCCTGGTGAACCTGCTCTGAGTTGCATCCAAGTCATTTTCTTCCTCAAGAAAGAAACCAAAACTGTGCACAGTAAACCATTTGTCCACAACATTCTCGTTGTCTTGCTGTACTGACATATACTTTTTGTTCTGATAGACTCGCGAGGACATCCAGGTTTCTCTCTTGATTTATATAATCTTCCATTTAAATAATAATTATTAGTTTTCTGTTGTTATCAAAGTAACCAGTTGATTTGGGGAGAAGGAAAGAGAATCGGGAAAGCAAGAAGGGGTCATGAAATGATTCTGGCAAGTAGGGTTAAACAGAATCCCAAGGCATTCTGTACATTAAAAATAAGAGGATAACTAGGGAGAGGGTAGGACCACTCCACGATAAAGGAGGCAACTTCTGCTTGGAGGCAGAGGATGTGGGCGAGATCCTCAATGAGTATTTTCCCAGGAGAACAATATGGAGGACTGTGAAATTATTGTGGCGCATGATAATATGCTAGAGCATTTTGAGATCAAGAAAGAAGTGGTGTTGGGTCTCTTGAAGTGCATTAAGGTGGATAAGTTCCCCAGGGCCCCATGCTGTCTATTGGGAGAGGTAACAGAGGAGATGGCTTCGGCCTTGATCAAGACCTTTGTGTCATCGTTAGCCATGGGAGAGATCCTGGAGGACTGGCGAGTAGCTAGTGTTCCTTTGTTCAAGAAAAGGAATAGGGATCACCCAGGAAACTGTAGACTGGTAAGTCTCTCATTGGTGGTTGGGAAGCTATTGGAGAGAATCCGGAGGGGTAGGATTTATGCACATTTGGAAAAGCGTGACCTAATTAGGGACAGTCATCATGGCTTTGCATAGGGTAGGTCACGTCTTACTAAATTGTTTGAATTTTTTGAGGTGATGAAGATGATCATTGAGGGTAGAGGAATGGGTGCTGTCTATATGAATTTTAGTAAGGCTTTCAATAAGATGTTCCTCATGTAGACTCATCCAGAAGATCAAGATCCATAGTGACTTGGCCGCTCAGATTCAGAATTGACTTGCCCACAGAAAGCGGAAGGTAGTGGTGGAAATGTGTTTTTCTGGCTGGAGGTACAAAACGAGTGGTGTTCAGCAGGAATCTGTACTGGGACAAATGCTGTTTGTGCCTTATAAATGACTTCGATGAAAATGTAAACAGGTGGGTGAGTAACTTTACCAATGACTCGAAGATCAGTGGAGTTGTGGCTAGCATAGAAGATTGTCAAAGGATACAATGGGATATAGATCAGCTGCAGATAGGGCAGATGGAGTTGAATCCAGGCAACTGAGGTATTGCACTTTGGGAGATCAAATGTTAAGGAAAAATATACAGTCAATGACAACATTGATGTACAAAGGGATCTTGGTGTTCAAGTCCATAGCTCCCTGAAAGTGGCCATGCAACTGGGTTGTGATAAAGGAGGCATATACCATGCTTGCCTTTATTGGTCGGGGCAGGATGTCACGTTGCAGCTTTGTAAGGCTTTGGTTAGGCTGCAGTTAAACTATTGTGTTCGATTCTGGTCATATTACACATGATGATGATGATGATGATGATTGAGGACTTTGGGGTGGATGCATAGGAGGTTTACCATGATGCTGCTGAGATTAGAGGGATTGAGCTATAAGGAGAGGCTGGAAAAACCACCTTTTCTATCGAGTGGATAGGCTAAGGGGACATTTGATAGAAGTCTGTAAAATTGAGATGTATTGATAGGGTTGACAGAATCTTTTTCTCAGATGAAATGTTTAATACCAGGGGGTATGCATTTAAGTTGAGAGGGGAAAACGTTCAAAGGAAATATGAAGAGCAAGTTTTTTTTGTGTGTGGTGATGTCTGGGGCATACTGTCAAGAATGGTAGTGGAGTCAGATACAATAAGGACGTTTTAAAGGGCTTTTAGATGAGCATGTGAACATGCAAGGAATGGACGAATATGGACCCTGAAGGGCAGGCAGAAGGGATTAGTCTAATTTGGATCATGTTATGTGGAACATCATGGACTGAAGGGGCCATTCCTGTGCTGTGTACTGTTCTATGGTCTATGTCATAGAATCATAGAGATGTACAGCATGGAAACGGACCCTTCTGTCCAACTCATCCATGCTGACCAGATATCCCAATCCAATCTAGTCCCACCTGCCAGCACCCGGCCCGTATCCCTTCAAACTCTTCCTGTTTGTATACCCAACCAGATGCCTTTTAAATGTTACAATTGTACTAGCCTCCACCACATCCTCTGGCACCTCATTCCATACATGTATCACCCTCTGCGTGAAAACATTGTCCCATAGGTCTCTTGTATCTTTCCCCTCTTCCCCCTAAACTACACCCTCTAGTTCTGAACTCTGCCACTCCAGGGAAAAATACTTTGTCTATTTATCCTATCCATGTCCCTCATTATTTTATAAACTTCTATGAGGTCACCCCTCAGCTTTCGACGCTCCAGGGAAAACAACCCTCGCCTATTCAACTTCTCCCTATAGCTCAAAGCCTCCACCCCGGCAACATCTTTGTACATCTTTTCTGAACCCTGTCAAGTTTCACAACATCTTTCCCGTAGGGAGGAGACCAGAATTGCACACACTATTTCAACAGTGGCCTAGCTAATGTCTTGCACAGCTGCAACGTGACCTCCCAACTCCTGTTCTCAATACTCTGACCAATAAAGAAAAGCATACCAAACACCACCTTCACTATCCTATCTACCTGCGACTCCACTTTCAAGGAGCTATGAACCTGAACTCCAAGGTCTCTTTGTTCAGCAACACTTCCTAGGACCTTACTGTTAAGTGCTAAGATTTGCTTTCCCAAAATGCAGCATCTCACATTTATCTAAATTAAACTTCAACTGCCATTCCTCAGCCCATTGGCCCATCTGGTCAAGATCCAGTTGCAATCTGAAGTAACCTTCTTCGCTGTTCACTACACCTCCAATTTTGGTGTCATCAGCAAACTTACTAACTATACCTCTTATGTTCACATCCAAATCATTTATGTAAATGATGAATAGTGGACCCAGCACTGATCCTTGTGGCACTCCACTGATCACAGGCCTCCAGTCTTCAATACCCTCTGTCTTCTATCTTTCAACCAGTTCTGCAACCAAATAGCTAGTTCCCCCTTTATTCTGAGACCTAAACCTGTTTACTAGTCTCCCATGGGGAGCCTTGTCAAACGCCTTATTGAAATCCATATAGATTGCATCTACTGGTCTGCTCTCATCAATCATCTTTTTGTTACTTGTTCAAAAGACTCAATCAAGTTTGTGAGACATGAATTCCCACACACAAAGCCATGTTGACTATCCCTAATCAGTCCTTGCCATTTCAAATACATGTACGTCCTGTCCCCTGAGGATTCCCTCCAACAACGTAGCCACCACCGATGTCAGGCTCACTGGTCTATAGTTTCCTGGCTTGTCCTTACCATCCTTCTTAAACAGTGGCACCACGTTACCCGACCTCCAGTCTTCCAGCACCTCACCTCTGACTATCCATGATACAAATATTTCCGTAAGAGGCCTACAATCACTTCCCTAGCTTCCCACAGAATTCTAAGGTACACCTGATCAGGGCCTGGGAATTTATCCACTTTTATGAATTTCAAGACATCCAGCACTTCCTCCTCTGTAATATGGATGTTTTTCAAGACGTCACCATCTATTTCTCTCCATTCTATATCTCCCATGTACTTTTCCACATGTCTCCTTTTTTGCCTTCCTGATTTCTGTCTTAAGTATACTTTTGCCTTTCTACTCTTCTAAGCATTCACTAGATCTAACCTGTTTATACCTGACATATGCTTCCTTCTTTTTCTTTAGTCATCCAGCATTCCCTATACCTACCAGCCTTCCCTTTTCACCCTGGCAGGAATATACTTTCTCTGGATTCTTATCTCATTTTTGAAGGCTTCCCATTTTTCAGTCGTCCCTTTACCTGTGAACATCTGCCCCCAATCAGCTTTTGAAAGTTCTTGCGTAATACCGTTCAAAATTGGCTTTTCTCCATTTTAGAACTTCAGCTTTTAGATCAGGTCTATCCTTTTGCGTCACCGTTTTAAAATTAATAGAATTATGGTCACTGGCCCTAAAGTGATCCCCCACTGACACCTCAGCCACCTGCCCTGCCTTATTTCCCAAGAGTAGGTCAGGTTTTGCACCTTCTCGAGTAAGTACATGCACATACTGACTCAAAAAATCTTCTTGTAAAATCTTAACAGATTCCTCTCCATCTAAACCCTTAACACCACGGCAGTCTCAGTCTATGTTTGGAAAGTTAAAATCCTCTGCAAAACCACCCTCTTATTCTTACAGATAACTGAGATCTCATTGTCTATTAATACAATCCCAATAAGGTGATCATCCCTTTCTTTCTTCTCAGTTCCACCCAAATAACTTCCCTGGATGTATTTCCGGGAATATCCTCCCTCAGTACGTCAGTAATGCTATCTATTATCAAAAACACCATTCCCCTTCTTCTCTTGCCTCCCTTTCTGTAGCATTTGTATCCTGGGACATTTAAGCTGCCAGTCTTGTCCATCTCGGAGCCATGTTTCTATAATTGGTATGATATTCTAGTCCTGTGTTCCTAACCATGCCCTGAGTTCATCTGCCTTTCCTGTTAGGCCTCTTGCGTTGTACTCTATCTAGAGTCCTTTTCAGAATCTTTGTATCTTCATAACTTCCTATCTATGTAACATCAGTAAATTTTGGCTGTAGTCCATTCTTGCTTCAGTCAAGTCACTGATATAGATTGAAAATAGTTCAGGTGCCAATACTGATTTATGACATTCCACTACTTTGCCCATCTGAGCATTGCCAATTATTCATGAGTCTGTATCCTGTAAGTTTGCCAATCCCCCCTCTATTTTAAAATATCATCCCAATAGCATGAGCTCTTGAGCAGTAACTTTTTTTTATTTGATAATCACTTTTTATTCTTATCAAATACCTTTTGGAAATTCTAATACATTGTATCCACCTTACTACTTACAGTCAACTGTATTAACTGCTGAATATGATTTCCCTTTCTCTCAATCATATTGACTCTGATATGTTTCATAATTTTCTAAATACCTTGCTACTACCTTAACCTTAATTGAATTTCTGCATGCTATCTCCCTTCTTTCTTGAATTGAGGTGTTAATATTTGGTTCTAATTGACTGGGACTGGTCCAGAATTTGGAGAACTTTGGAAGATTACAACTGATCCTTTACAATATTTGCAACTTCTTCCATCAAACCTTTTAAGCTTCATGTCACAAGACTTGGAAGGCTTCTTCGTCCCATTATATTTATTGTATTTTTTTCTCTGGTGATCATGATTAATTAAGTTCCTTTTACCATTTTTGCCTCTTGATTTTCTACAATTTTGTGCTTTATGTCTTACTATGCCAACAGATGCAAAATATTTGTTCAAAGGTTCTGCTATTCTCTTGTTTTTCAATTGTTAATTCCCAAATCTCCCCCTCTTAAGGGACCAACACACTTTTTAATAATCTTGTGAATGCTTTTACTGTGTTTTTTACATTTCATTTGTTTTTGGCTTGTGCTTCAATTTCGCACTTAAAGTAATTCTCTACTAATTTCTTAAATTTTGCCAAAGAATGCTGCCAATTTTTGCAGCCTGCTGCATCTTTTGATTTGACTCCATCCTTGATCTTAATTAATGGTGGATGGTGCACCTTTTTCATAAGTTTTCTTTCCCAATGGAATATATCTTTGAGATTTAAAAAGTTTTCCTTAAATGTTTGACTGCTCTGCTGTCTTTTTATTTTTCCAATTTATTTTCCCAATCTACTTCAGCCAACTCTATCTTCATACCATGTAATTGCTTTTCCTTAAATCGAAGACACTTGCTTCAGACCCACTTTTAACATTTCCGAACGGAATGTGAAATTCTACCATGTTATGATCATTCTTACCTAGAAGATCCTTTTACAATGAGGTCATTAGTGCTTTCATAGAGCACATGATCAGGCCTAAAATGGCCTCTTAATGGTTAGTTCCAGCACACATCATTTTAAGTAATTGTCTAAAATAACTGTGTAAACTCATTCTCCTACCTGTGTTTGCCAATTTGATTTCTCCAATCTTTCTTCATAAGACCATGTTATTTCTTAATGTATGTGCTATCCAACAGTGTAGTAATGGGGACTACAAATGCTATCAATGAATTTACTTCTTGACTGAAACAAAATGATTCAATACTGTATTTTGATATTCTAAATTAAAATTATTTTTCTTTTGAGAGCTGTACAATGTCATTTTCATTTCCTCCCATCCTTTGGAAATATCAAGTACTTTTTAAGTATTCAGTGTTGGTTGAACTGAACCTGTTGTGTGAGCAAGTCCCGAGTTGTCTTCTGGATACCCAACTGATTAGATTGCTTAGTGTGGAAACAGGCCCTTCGGCCCAACACGTCCACACCGACCTGCCGAAGCGCAACCCACCCATACCCCTAACCTAACACTACGGGCAATTTAGCATGGCCAATTCACCTGACCCGCACATCTTTGGACTGTGGGAGGAAACCGGAGCACCCAGAGGAAACCCACGCAGACACGGGGCGAACGTGCAAACTCCACACAGTCAGTCGCCTGAGTCGGGAATTGAACCTGGGTCTCGGGCGCTGTGAGGCAGCAGTGCTAACCACTGTGCCACTGTGCTGCCCCAAATGTGATTTGTTAACCACTGTCTAATATATTATTAACCTGCCCAGTATCCAAAAAAAGATGGAGTGAGTGAAGGATAGGCAGAGTGGTGTGTGGTCTGAGGATAATGCTAAAGATGGACTGGAATTAACAACACTGCACAGAAAGTAAAAATGAAATGAGGGCGAACAGAGCAGGATGTTTGCCAATGGATTCATCACAACTGATGAATCTTATCTTCCACATATTTGGACGTTATCCAGAAGAATTGGAGATCAGTCTCTACCCTTCCAAGTAAATACAGGGGAAAAGAAAAGAGCACTTGCTACAGATTTCTCCCCCTTCCTGCCACAGAGCCAGCAGGTTATCCTGCTACAATGCAGATTTTGTTGACATGAATTTGCTATAACATGATTGATAAATTGGGGACACTATTTCTAAAGTGCCAAGTTTTAAAGCATGTATTGGTTGTAACACTATTCCAATCCTGTTATTTTAAATGCTACTGCTTTTGCACAATTTTCTTGTTACACGGAATTGCATGAGAATGAAACTACCGCAGTATAGCAAAACTGACTCCATGTGAGATGAGGCAGCAGTGATAGCTCACCATCTGTTAGTGATGGATCAGTAACAGTATGAAGCTTTGATTGACAAATCGCCCTCCTTGAGCCAGTGGTTGCATTAAATCTCAGATCAGTCAGCATTAATCAGGCAGCACTCAGCCATCTTCACTAACAGAGGTGATGCAGTACAGGCGCTTGCTGTCGCATACCCTGCCTGTTCATTGAGGTTAACTAAACCCCTCCAAGGCTAAGTTAATGTGCAGCCATTCCTGGAGTGGTGACCTCTGATTTTTTTCTTTCACATTTTTCAGTTTCAGGCAATACCTACAAAAGTGGTACTGGGTTGCTTAAAAAGTCCAGTGGTGAAAGGAACCTCTGTGCCATGGTGCAGTGTAGATTTATACTAGTGAAAGGCTATAGGGTAACTATACAGTACATTGGAACAAGGGTGACTGTACCTCTTACTACAAATAGTGATTATGCCTCACACATAATTTGATATACGCAATTGCATAGGTACCTCTTTAAATGGGACAGTCATAACTTATTATAATTTACTTGTAGTTCTATGGAAATGAAGTGCACTGTTTTATGTATAGTGAGTATTTCACAATTTATGAATGGACAAGCAGGGAAATTATATGTCATATAATATACAGACTGTCCCTTCACAATGAAAAGACCTTACTTCTATCTAGTATAGGCACTATTACAATGCCTCATTTAGACTCGTGTTTATGATGTTGGGTAATGACTTATTGCTGTGAGGCTGATGTTGTCATCCTCTGGTCTGTTGCTGCTGTCCTGTTGAAGGACAATTCTCTGGTTCACTTCAGTTGGAGTTGAGTTGCAATTCTAGGCATGTGATGAATGTGAGGTGGATTCACAGCCCCTGCAATGACTCTGCTTATAAATAGTCAGCAGGGCAACACAATGCTCTCTTCAAACTCAAAAGTATCAAGTGACAAAGGCAGAAAAGAATGCCAACCAGACAGCACACACCATAAGGCTTTTGAAATTCAAAACAAGAATGAAGAGGTGTCTGTTTCATAAAATGGATGACAGGACAATACTGGAGAGACACTAACTGTTGGAAGTTTGAGTGCTGTTGTGCAAGTCAGGCTTCCATATCCATAGGGTGTACAGTACAGTTAGGAATCCATAGCTTGGACACTATATCCCAGCTTTCACATAATTTTTAAAGACTTGCATTTATAGAGCACCTTTCAGAATTGTACATCTGAAACTACTTTGTAATGAAAAAGTATTTGAAGTGTAGTCTCTGTTACCATGTTGAGTCCAGCTAATGTTTCAACTGAGGATTTAAAAAAAAAATGTCTCCCTTGATGCTCCCCTGAAGTGTCAGCTTTTAGATAGTGACTGAGGTAAGATCTGAGCCCACAGTTGGAGAATGAAGGACTTAAAGAAAATTGTGATGAAGAAAGTGTTCTGGAGAAATTAGCGGGACTAAAACCTGGCATTATTTTGGAGCTGACAGCTCGGCTATGGTTTACATGTTAATAATAGTGGATGCACTGGTTTTGCCCTACCAGGGTGCTCTAGCTTCTAGAATGAGGTCATTAGATTGGAAGGTGGCAAATCCAGCTCCTGTTAAAGTAGGACTATTAACTGTTTAGTCTGACGAGGATAGTAAGAAACATGCTGGGTTTTATTACCCGGGAATTGCTAGTGTGTCATTTTGCAAATTGTAATTTGATTAAGCAGAAGTCAGTATGATTTTACGCAGGATAAATGATGTTTGTCAAATCAATTATAATTCTTTGTAACCATCCTCCCACATTCTATACTTTGTAACCGGAGGTCATCCAAAATTGTCAGAGTTCTAACATATGCCAGTTCTCATTCACCGATCACCTCTCTACTTGCTGATCTACACTGGCTCCCGTATCAGTTACACCCATTTTGCAAAAAAAAGTTTTTTAAATTTTCCACGGCCTTGTCCTTCTGTATGGAGACTTGTAGGAGATTTTAAAGCTATAATGTGCTCCTTCAATTCTGGGCTTTTGATCACCTCTAATTTTAATTGCTCCATCATTCTTAAGCTGCCAAGACATTAACTTCTCTGGGATTTCCCTCCTTGCCCACTTTGCCTCCATTCGCCTCTTCATTTTTTTTCTTCTTTGAGATACTTCTCAAAGCCTTACTTCTGCCTGAGTTTTGAATCACTTGTTGTGACTTAGTGTGACGCTTTGTTTGATAATACTGTTATGAAGTACCGACAGTCTTTATTTGTTATGGTAATAGGCTTTATGTGCAAGTTTGTATTGAAGTGTCCGTTTCAGGTTGTAAGTACCAGGAACAATAAAGAGGAACCAGTTAATGTTATTTGATTTTCAAAAGGCATTGGCTAAATAAGAGCTTGTTATACAAGGTTAAAGCTTCTGAAATAGACAGAAAAAAAACATTCAGGATGGCGGTGAGTGAAATGGAGAACTTCAGGGAACAGTGCTCTGGTCTCCTCTTTATGGTATATCTTCGAGTAAAAAGTGAGGTCTGCAGATGCTGGAGATCAGAGCTGAAAATGTGTTGCTGGTTAAAGCGCAGCAGGTCAGGCAGCATCCAAGGAACAGGAAATTTGACGTTTCGGGCATAAGCCTGATTCCTGATGAAGGGCTTATGCCCAAAACGTCGAATTTCCTGTTCCTTGGATGCTGCCTGACCTGCTGCGCTTTAACCAGCAACATATTTTCAGCTCTTTATGGTATATGTCAATCTCAGTCCAATGAAGTGTTTTTTTTAAAAACAGGTAGGTAGTAAACTAAACCATTTGGGAGATGCAAGGAGGCAGAAAAAAAGGTTTAAATGGATGAAATAAATGTTAAAGAATGTAGTTTAATGAGGTGAAACAGCAAATTACTCACTTTGTTGGAAAAATTAGAATTTTCTTTTATAAGGTTAGACTAGCCAGTGTTGGCTAAAATCAAGATTTGGGCTTTTAACAGTTAAAGTGCCAATGCAATGACCAATTGGGAAGACAAATGGTACATAAACTTTAATATTCCAACTGCTTTGGAATGCTGAAACAAGTCTGATTTCAAGTGGTCTTGCTTATCTTAAGTGTTTGGTGGGACCACACCTAGAATACACTTTTGTGATTGTACCTACAGAAGAGACTGCTTGCCTTGACGGAGTTTTGACGAAAGCTCACTAGATTGATTCCCAGAATGAGATGGCTGCCCTCTGAGGGGGTTAATTAGAACAGGCCAGAATATTGTTTCTCCATCTTCTACTGACCAATGTTATTAAAATATTTCCAGTAGATATGACAGAATAAATGTTTCCTGGCTACAGCATGTGAAACGAAGGATCGCAGTCTCAGGATAGGGGACCAGTCATTTAAGAATGTGATGAAAAATTGCTTCACTTGAACATGAGTTTTTTGAATTCTTTACACCAAATAGCTGTGAATGCTCAGTGATTTGGAAGATTTTTTTAAAAAAACCCACAGACACAGGAAATGAAAGAATCTGGAGATTTTAGATGACAATTATTGTACTCTAAGGCAGAGCCAGCTTGTTGCAAAATCTTTTTTTAAACAGGAGAGATGTAAATGAGTTGGTGGTTCAGGGATGTTTGCTAGATTAAGACCTGCAATGAATAGGTGGTTGTCTTATGAGGGAAGGTTGGGTAGGTTGGACTTGGCTTCACTGGCATTAAAATGAGGGGTAGTTGATTAAACTTTTTAAGATTCTGAATGTTCTTGACCAGGTGGATATGGAAAAAATGTTTCCTCTAGTTGGTGAATTCTCAATTAGAATAGTGCAATAGTTGCATTTCTCAGGACGTCCCATTCCCCTCAAACACTAACTTTTCTACCTCCAATAACTTGTGCTTTTGTCTTGTTTGGAAAATTATTTAGTAAGGAAATACCAAAAGTTGATGCTAGTCTTGGGTCTCACCAGACTCTCTTGGTAGAGCTGTTCTTTTTGCACTTGGACTTCAGTTGTCTCTGATTATTTCCAATCCAAGTGTCAGTGCTGTTCTTTGCTATTCAGAGAGATAAGCTATAGAGATTGAGGTAAATGTGCTGTAACATGATTAAGATGAAAAACAAATTTATCTTGGTAAAGCAGAGTCTTGCTTGACAAAGTGCCAGAAATGCACAGCTATAATTCTTGAGGTGAAAGATCCAGGCAAAATACCATAAAGACCAGGTTTTGTTTCAATTCCCTAACTTTCTTAGGTCCAAATTTCAGACCAGAATAATCCTGTTTAGAGTAATTGAGATGTACAGCATGGAAATAGACCCTCGGTCCCACTCATCCATGCCAGCCAGATATCCTAAACTAGTCCCATTTGTCAGCACTTGGCCTATATCTCTCTCAACCCTTCCTATTCACGTACCCATCCAGGTGGCTTTTAAACAGTGATTGTACCAACCTCCACCACTTATTCTGGCAGCTCATTCCATACACACACCACCCCTTTGCATGAAAAAGTTGTCCCTTTTTATATTTTTCCCCTCTAGTTTTGGACCCCTCATACCCCCCTCCAAACCCCACCCTAGGGAAAAGACCGTGTCTATTTCTTCTACCATGCCCCTTAGGATTTTATAAGCCTCAGCCTCCAACGCTCCAGGGAAAACAGCCCCAGCCTCTTCAGCCTCTCCTTATAGCTCAAATCCTCCAACACTGGTAATATTGTTGTAAATTTTTTCTGAACCCTTTCCAGTTTTACAACATCCTTCTGATAGGAAGGAGACCAGAATTGCATTTAGTTTTCAAACAGAGGCCTAACCAATGTCCTGTACAGCCACAACATGACCTCCCAACTCCTATACTCCCATGCTCTGACCAATAAAGGAAAGCATACCAAATGCTACCTTCACTATCCTATTTACCTGTGATTCTACTTTCAAAAAACTTTTAAGTCTGCACTCCAAAGTCTTGGTTTTCAGTAACACTCCCCTGGATCTTACCACCAAGTGTATAAGTTCTACGGTGATTTGCTTTTCCAAAATGCATTATCTCACATTTATCTAAATTAAACTCCCATTTGCCATTTCTCAGCCCATTGTCCATCTCATCAAGATCCCGTTACAATCTGACCTACGTGTCCACTGCACCTCCCATTTTCGTGTCATCTGAAAACTTACTAACTATATACCCCCTGTATTCACATCCAAATCATTTGTATAAATGATGAAAAGCCGTGGACTCAGCACCGACCCTTGTGGCACTCCACTGGTCACAGGCCTCCAGCCTGAAAAGCAACCCTCCCACCACCACCCTCTGTCTTCTGTATTCAAGTGGCTAGTTCTCCCTGTATTCCATGAGATCTAACCTTGCTAGCCAGTCTCCCATGGGGAACCTTGTTGAATGCTTTACTGAAGTCTTTGTAGATCATGTCTACCACTCTGCCCTCATCAGTCCTCTTTGTTACTTCTTCAAAAAGCTCAATCTTAATCAGACACTTATCATCAGGAATGGGGCAAATGTCAGGTTATATTATGGGCACTCTTGTTTGAAATATTTTAAAGATTTGAAATATTTCAGTTTAAAAGAAGAGAGGAAGCTTGACTATGTCCTGCACTGCTGGGAGTATTTGGTGGCTGTTTAGCAGGAGCTTTACTCTGTATCTTACTTGCTGTTCCTCATTACCTGTTGAATAACTTAATGTCACCAATGATGTAGGTTGACAGAGATGCGTATTGCTTTTTTCAGTGTCTGGTAGAGCACAAGAACTGTTTAGTTTATTTTCTAAATGGAAAATGTAAGAATTAAATAATTGTCAGGATAGGCTGTTGCATTTTCTTGACTAATCCATGCCTGTTTTTCCTCAACAGTTAATAGGCTGCATCATCGGAAGGCAGGGCAGTAAAATTAATGAAATCCGGCAGATGTCAGGTGCTCAAATCAAGATTGACAATCAGGTTGACGGTTCAACCGAGCGACTTGTTACAATCACAGGGGGACCCCTGAACGTCAACTTGGCCCAGTACCTCATAAATGCATGGTAAGCAAACTTGGAGGTCTACCCCAGAACAATACCGCGCACTGTAGTTGTCTGCCAGCACAGTTTTAGTAGTGGGTTGCAGTGAGCTATTTGAATAGTGATGGAAACAGTGTAGAACTAAGTGGACTCGCTTACCTAAATCCACAGCTTGTCATGTTTGGAGTAGGTAATTAATTTTGACATCTGATCCATGCTTTCTCATGTATCCTGAGATAAACAGGTGCCATAACACCACCCAGAGAACAGTCAATGCCATTCTCCCCTCAATTATCAGGAGACAGGAGAGAGGTGAAGTTGGATCCCTCTTCACTGTTCCTTTCTCTTTCTTAATTGAAAGCACTGACTTCTACTCTTGCTGTTCCCAGCCCTGACTATTGTATCAGACGCTAGTATCCTGTCAGTTCTTGCACTGATGTTAAGGATGAATTGTGACAGCACCTTGGTTGGTTTCTTCACTTTTGCTCCCCTTTTATCTTGCTTGGGGTATGGTTCCACGGGTACTGTTCAACCTCTGGTAACCCACATAAATGGCCTAACCTGTGCAAGCTAGGCAGCAAGTGCCAAAGGGCTAGTTGACCATGGGTGTAATGAGGTTCAGCCCTGCCTGATTTGACTGAGTGTTTCCACTGACTGGATCCAGCAGGTGGTGAGTTTGAGAGACAGGAGGGTAATAGGACTGGGAACCCTGGCTGAATTTCTGCATCCACCCTGAATTAGTGCTGGAGGAGATTACCCACTGCCGTGTGCCTAAGATCAATTAATTCAGCTCAGATCAGACACTATGTTGGTCAGTGAGGCCACTCACCAAGTCTTGGTGAAGACTTTTGCGAGTTTTCAGATAGTGGACGTTGCAGTCTCTTTGAACTCTTTACAAATGGAGTGCACCTAATCATTAAATCACCACATTTCATCAGTAAAGCATGTTGGTACCATTTCTAGGTTGCACCAGTCACTGTTCCTCCCACTCATTTGTTATCCTCCTGTTTGTATCTCCTCTCCCTAGGCCATATTGGGCCAATATAGGAGTTGGGGGAATTTGGCATGGGACACCTGAGACAGATCAAAGCCTCAAGCTCAGTGTTAGTCACAATTAGTGCAAACCTCCTTCCTTTCAGCCTTTGGCATTGTGCACCCTGTATTGGCTGATCGTCTAATGTGCTGGCCGTCTGCACACTCCTCTACCTAACCAGTGCTCAGTTTGATGCCAGTTGGTGTGTATTATCAAGAAGCCTAGGTAAAGGCCCACACCACAAGATGCCAGCAAGTTACATACTGTTGGTTCTAAGACCAATTAAGTAATTTTGTATTTAAGAAAGCCTGGATATTGTAAAATTGGAGGGAGATGACAGCTTCAAAAGTTAGTGTTATAGAAAATAGAGTTTAATGTAGGTCAGTTAGCAAAGAGGAGGGTTAAAGAAGATTCAATTGGTAGAAAGGGAGGAGGATTCTGGTTTTGACTTAGCCTCCAAATTTAGTAGGTTTCACCGGTGGTCTAGGAGATGACCTGTTCAAAAGTGGGAGGGAATGGGTCTGGGTGGGTTGCTCTTTGGAGGGTTGGTATGGACTGGTTGGGCTGAAGGGCCTGTTTCCACACTGTAGGGAATCTAATCTAATCTAGGCATCTCCCTAAACCAGCCTGCACCTTCTGTGCTCTGGGGAAAGCACTGGGATTTGCTCTTTGGAGCCAATGTCTCCAGCAAACAGTCACCTCAGTGGAACTTTGATCAAGTTTACACATGAAGGTATTGTGAACCTCGAGTCTGGCTTCATTCTGCATGCCCTTGGCAACATGGGTTTTAGCTGGTCAAAGGTTGTCAAGCTGTGATGGTTCCCTTGCATGTATTTAGTGGTGTTTGTGCGTGTGTGTGTGTGTGTTTAATTCAATACACAAGTATTGAACCTGAGGCATAATGTATCCGTACATTTGTTTTACTGTCATCCTTCACCACCCTTCCTTAACTCAAATCTTTTTCAATTCCTCTCACCTAATATAACCCTGACCTCTCTCCACCTCTCTTTCTTTACAGTTTAGAGATGGCTAAAACCACCTCCCAGAATGCTTCCATCACGACCCCAGTTGACCTCAACATGACCTTCTCTCAACCTACCAACCCTGCCTCTTCCCCACTGGCATCGATGAGCTCCACCCTCCCATCCTCTCTGCTGAATGCCCCCTATGCCATTCCCATCTCCAGCCTCCTTGGCATGAAAAGCGTACCTTTCCTGGCATTGTCTGCGGCCACCTCGGGGCCTTCTGGGAGCCTATCAGCTTATACGGCCAAAATCTCCTCATCCAATGGGGTTAAGAAGTCTGAGCGACAGAAGTTCTCTCCGTATTGAAAGGATGGTGCAGCTGCCCAGACCCTGTGTAGAACTAGTGAGGTAACGAGTGACGGGAAGGAGTCATTGGGAGTTTCATTCAGATTTGTGAATTTTGTTGTTTAGGAGGTCTGTTTTCATACAAGTCCATACCTGCAGACTAACCCCTAAAAGTGGCTGAATAGCCTTTACCTGATTCCCTCAGTGTTCAAAACAAAAAGAAATCAACATTCTGAGAGCTGGCTGGACTTTACAAATTGAATTTCCTGTCAGTTAATTGAGTTTGAAACTGTGGCCCAGAGGATGAGTGCATAGTTCAGTGTCTAACTGAACCATGTGGTCCACAAAGACCTCACATGCAATCTGAAGTAGGGTACCAATTGGCCTCAGTGACCCTGGGTTGAGGGTGGGGGGTTGAAAATTCAGCCTTTGTTCCCACTCCTAATTGGTGTCGTGACCCCTGCTGGAAAGAGACCAACGAGTATTGGCAGGCTGATCAATCATGATGGGGGAAGGGGAGGACATCCAAGTTATGTTTGGTTCAAACCCCACCCGCCCCCCCCTCCCCAAACCCCACCTGGTCAATTAGCCCACTGATGCTTGTAGTCCAGGCTTCCAGTATGAATGTTAGGCACAGGAACAGGTTCTGTGGAACTCTAACCCAGCATGAATCACTGCCTTTGAGAAAGAAAGGCAAAAAGTGAAAAATGAACGTTGATTTTTTTTAATGTAAAGGCGATTTGGAAACCGACAAGGATTTGTTTTTACTGATGCCAGCTCGCTGTGAATTCTGGGAATCAGGGAAGCCATGTAGAAGTCACTGGGCATTAGGGGGCTCGGCACATTCCGTAATCTAACTACTTCCTTTGTGCTGTACTTCTCCAGATTAATCAAATGTTTAAAGGATTTTAGTTATTATACCTGATAACTTCAGGGATTATTTCAATATCAAATAATTATAATGAAAGAAAAGCTGTTCAGTGTTTGTTTTCTTTGTTTCCCCTCCAATAACTACAAACATCAAATGACCACACCAGGCTCTCACAGCACAGTCCAGTCTCAAGTCACTAAATCATTTAGATTTTGAATGATATCCTCTGGCAGCCCCCAAACAATTGCTATCTGGTTTTAAGGCACAGGCCTAAATCAATCACCGTTGGCAAGCTATGCAAAATTTGTGTATTTGTTTTTTTTAAAAAAAATTCAAAATCTAGTGAAATTTTCAAAGACTGATTTGACTTCTGCCGTCACAGAGGCTGACTTTTTTTCCTTTTTTAAATGAAGAGTTGTCTTGCTCGTTGGAACTGGAAGCATTTTCTCATTTATTTGAAAAGAGGATCCCTTTTTCCTGAAGTTCTATTGTGGCTTCTGTATTCTCAAACTTAATGGAACACAGCAGGACAGGACTGAAGAAGGGAACAAACTTTTTTTTTCTCCCTCATGAGCTGTAGGTGTAATTGGAATGCAACACATCACTCTCAAACTGACACGTGCATATGCTCTGTTCTGCGCTGGACATTCCATCCCCACTTACACAATTTGTTTGACATGGGGCCATTTTAATAAGTGCTTGGTTCACTAAGCTGGAGAAAAACGTTTTTTCCTTTAATTTTGTTTGCGTTTAGAGCTGAATCCCAGACCTGGTCTTTGTGAAGGACCATAAGTGAAATTAGTTTGGGCACCTTTAGCCTGGTTCCCTTTTGGGCACAAGTAAACTGCATGGTACAAATTGATAGTCACTCTTGTAGGCTGTAAAATTGCTGGTGTGGGAGATGAATAAAATGTCACACATGCAGTAAGGGACTTGATTCTGTTGTTGGTGTAGAGGTGCATTAATGTGGTAGCATAGAGGAGCTTTATCCGATATTCAGTTCTGTGCTGGACTTGCCCTGGGGGTGTTTGGGGACAATGTAGAGAGAACGTTTCTCTGAATCTAACCCCATGCTGTACTGTCCTTACAATGTTTGGGGACAGGTATCCC
This sequence comes from Hemiscyllium ocellatum, assembly GCF_020745735.1. Taxonomy (NCBI): domain Eukaryota; kingdom Metazoa; phylum Chordata; class Chondrichthyes; order Orectolobiformes; family Hemiscylliidae; genus Hemiscyllium; species Hemiscyllium ocellatum. Next base: position 67,570,334 of record NC_083414.1, read on the forward strand.
TCGCTTTGGCAGAAGTTATTTGCTCAACCCAAGAATAAGTTAATCTTTAGTTTTTATAATTTTGTTCTGATTCCAACGAGAGGAAATATGTCCTTTTTTTGGGGTGGGATTGCCCAGTGAAAACTATGGCTCCTGTATGTAAAGGCAAGGACTGTGTCTCTTTGACATTCGCATCTCAACCGTGTCATTTACATCGCCGAGATGGTGTTTAGTTAGTTGCGCATATGATGAGGTTCAGAGGGGTACCAACTTGTTGGGCCCCTCCACTGAGGAAAGCTTTGTGTAAAGGTACAGGCAGACACTGTGAATGCACAGGGTTCTGGGCTGACAGCCATATCTAATATTACAGACCCACTTCTTTGTTCCCTTGTCCCACCTCTGCCCTCATCCTCTTGTGTTGGTGGTGTTCAAATTCACTCTCCATTTTCCTTTGCAGTTGTTTCTTTTATATTTCCTGTTATGTTTCGTTAAATAAAAGTTTTTTATGCGACACAAATTCCTTTTATAAAATATTAATAAAAGTTTTTTGGCACATTACAGGAGTTCTCTTGTGTGACCCTTTTTTTGGTCTAATTTTTAAGGTTCCTTTTTCAATTGGAAGTTCCACCTTGTTTGTGAGATATTGTTGAACAATGCATCACACATTTTTGGGCTGGTTGTCCGAGAGCTGCCCAGGACTGTTAAATCGGAGTGGTTTGGAGAGAAAGTGGCCCATTGCTCCTACTTTTGATCACTGATCCAGTGATATTTGCTGATAAGGACACTTGAATGAAGTCATAGCTGTGATTACTGTCATGGTAGAATGTCTGTGGTAGCAGTATGTACCATCTACACAATACACTGCAGCAATTTGTCAAGACTCCTTCCAAGCCAATGATGTAAACACACAACTGTTGCCTTTGTCCTGTGGTGTGTGAACACCACAAGCTGCAAGACCCTTTCCAAGTCACAAGCCATCCTGCGTTGGGACGAGACGTTGTCATTGTCATTCAAATCCTCAGGGCATAAACCCATAATGTCATAAGTTAAGTGCACTGCAATGATTCAAGAAGGCAGCTTACCACCACCTCTGGAGAATATTGGGGAGATGGGTGATGAACGCTGTCCTAGCTAGTGATACACACAATCCAAGGACCGGGGGAGGAAAAAAGACAAATGCATGAAGAATTTCAGGTAAAGTGCCACCCTTGCACCATTTTAAAACAAAGGAATGCTGAAAGGGGTACAATGTAATTTGGTTTCAGAATGAATGGTGCTTGTATCGGAAAAAAATTCTGCAGCAACAAAAAGAATGTTTCCAGATAATGTGGAAACCAGTTTCTGCCTAGATAAACATCTGATGCACACTTCAGACTGTCAGGCAATGAAGCAAAACTTTAATTGCTACCTCTCATTGCAAACTAAATGGAGAATCTTAAATCAACTGAAAGCTGAAAACAAAATCACGGATTGCTGGGAAAACTCAGCTGGTCTGGCAGCATCTGTAGAGAGACAACAGAGTTAACGTTTTGGGTCCAGTACCCCCCTCCAGAACCAACCTTGTTTTTTTTTGTTAAATCATCTGAAAGCTGATGGTAAGGGCTAAGCCTGTAAATTGCCTTTATTTGGCATTGGTTAATTTAGCTTCAGAGTGTGAGCACGGAACTTTAAATATAAATTTTTAGTGAAAAAAGAATGAAGATTTTAGAAGTGCAGATCAAATCCTGCATTAATGATTCTGTCAGTTATTTCCAAGACTGCACTGAGGCAAATTTAGGACCAGAAATGGGGTGGGGTGAGTTATGAAATAGTGAGGGTTTAACTCTGGTTTCTTCTTACATTTTCAGTGGGAGTTGAGTATCTCCAGCGATGCATCTTAAAACCAGGAAAATAGCCTCCTCATTACCCTCCTTTTGGTTTTTCAAGCATGGTACATTAACCCATCAAGAATTAGACACCGCACAGGAAGCTCCCTAAATTCTCTGGGGCTTGTTCTGGATGAGTGAAATAGCTGATAATGAACCTGCCCTGCCTACTTCTGGAGCTATTTTGCTGTATAGTGGCTGCCCTCTGTATTGGGAGAAAATGAGGGCTGGAGATCAGAGCTGAAAATGTGTTGCTGGAAAAGCGCAGCAGGTCAGGCAGCATCCACGGAGCAGGAGAATCGATGTATTGGGCATAAGCCCTTCTTCAGGAATCAGATTCCTGGAGAAGGGCTTATACCCGAAATGTTGATTCTCCTGCTCTTTGAATGCTGCCTGACCTACTGCGCTTTTCCAGCATCACATTTTCAGCGCTGCCCTCTATATTGTCTGACCCATCACAGAGCCTTGGACAACACTTGTCCATGGAGAAATATCCCAGTTGAATCTTACCCTGTCCTTACCTGTGTACACAATAGGCTAAATTGCTCACTGTGGAATTGCAGACTGATTGATTGCCTCTTTTTCCTAGGTTGAGGTCAGTTGTACACTGCAGTGGAGATCATATCAGCCCACACAGGTGACGAGTGAAAGCTGGGGACCCAGGAATGGGATACAACCCAGCCTGTTCCTTTCTGTCTGTTGGTGGCTACTCTGTGTGATTGTGACTTTTTCCAAGCTTCTTATCTTGTGTGTATATCTCTCCCTTTATCCTGCCATCAGTCCCTTGGATCAACACAGGGAAGCTATGCTCCGGTTCTTTTGTGATTTCCTTTTTAAGTATCAGAATGCAGAGGCAAGATTGGTCTTCCAGGTCTGAAGCTAAACTCAGTAACTCACTGTCGCGTTTAATCATGAGGCTGTCATTGTCACAAGTGGATTTATATCGATTGCAGCAATAACTTATATTTAGTGGCTCCAGGAAAAGAAAGGCTGCTTTGTGCCTCTATTAGTAAAATATGCTAGTCCCTGTGGTCCTTGGCCAAAAACACATGTCCTATTCTCAATCCACTCCAGCTTGCCTTATCCAAAAGCAGCAATAACAGTGCAGTGTCTGGTCCCAGCACTGATTGATTGATTGCCTCTTTTTCCTAGGTTGAGGTTAGTTGTGCACTGCAGTGGAGATCATATCAGAGCTGACAATGATTGGAAAATCGTCTTTTGAACTGAGGGCTTAATTTTGGTTAGGAGACGTTATCAATTTGGGTCTGGGACATCTTTTAGAGTAGTAAAATGTCCAAGAATGTTTCGTAGGACAATTATCAAACAGCATTTAATTCAGCCAGATGTTTTCTGGTAATGTCAAGAACAGCACATCAGGGACTAAGTCCAGTCCTTACACTAGGGCACCCTCCGGTGTTTGTCACTGGTTCTGTGCTAAGTGGAATGACTCAGAACAAATCTTGACAGAAGAGCAGGTCAGAAACAGTGAATTTTGTGGCATCTCATCTGTTTCTCTAAAGTTTTTACCCTATCTTTAAGGCACAAGGCAGGAGCGTGATGGAATATTCCCCACTTGCCTGGATGGTGCAGCCCCAACACCATGCACAAAACGTCATACCAACCAGCAACTGCTTGATTAACATCACACCATATCCACCAATGTCCACATTCACTCCCACCAACACAGTGGCAGCGGTGTGCACCATCTACAAAAGGATTATCCAACACATGACCTGTTGTTCACTAAGAGTTCCGTCAAGGTCCCGAGGCCAGAATGTGACTAGTGCAGGGGTTCCTCATGGTCCATTGTCAACCATGTGATCCTTCATAGCCTCAAGTGCCTTTGTTCAAAACCCAGGTAAGTGTAATAGGAAAATTTTAAAAGGAAGCATAGATAAGGTGACTAGCAAGGTTCTTTTCCCAAGGATGAAGCTGTTCAAAACTAGGGATCTTTTTAAGGTGAGAGAAGGAAGTTTTAAAAAGAATCTGAAGGGTAACTTTTATACTGGATATGTGGAATGAACTGCCAGAGGAAGTCACGGATGCAGGTACAGGAACAACATTTTAAAAAGACATTTTAGTACACATATGGACCACACATAGGCAAGTGGGACTAGTTTAGTTTGGCAACATGGTCGGTGTGGACCAAAGGGTCTGTTTCCATGCTGTATGACTCTCTGACCTGCTCTTCTAGTCAGAGGATGCTTTACTCCATCCCGCAGAGCCTGATGCTGAGCTAGTGGAAGTGAGGGAAGGGCATGTTACAAACAGATTTATTATTATTGTACCCAATAAAACAGAATTATATTGATAGTGCCATAACATGTGCATGCAGTTGCTTTTAAGGAATTAATTTATACAAATTTATACAGCTCCAGTAAATCAAGCAGGAAGCTGCTTTCCTGCTGTTTGATTTATGTAGATCCCTTCCAATGCCATCAATGCTTTCTATTCAGGACCTGACAGGGAATCAAAAGCTGCCAGCTGATGTATTGTTTCCTCCTGAGTCTGACTGTCACTAAGTTTGCGCAGATACAAACACAATCTTGCTGTATTAATGGCTTTTAGTTTATGGCAAGTGATGAGACCTGACATTTATGATGGGGGCTGATGCTCCTTTCCAAACCAAACTCCCTTGTAACCCTTTCAGTCTCAGCAAGAGTCTGGAAATGAAGGTGGTCCATCGTAGAGCAGGCACGTGTTGTGATAAATGCTGAACAACTTAAGAAACATTTGCATTTATATTGTGCCCTTCAAGGCCACAGGACATTCTGAAGCGCTTCACAAGTACTGTCAATAAATGAGGGAAATCCAAGTTGTACACAGCATGATCCCAGATTGTGTTTTAGTAGTGTTGGCTGGGGAAATAGTGGCCAGAACACCAATAAAAAAACTCCCCTGGTTTTTTTTCAGGTGATGCAATGGGATCTTTTAAATCCACACCTGACAGTGCAGGCCTCCCTTACACAGTGGACATTGTAGAACCTTTGTCATTTGTCTACAGCATGCAAAATTAAAAATCAAAAAGAACATATGACAATTGCATTTATTCTTTTGAAAGTGTGAATCATGATTTGTCTCAACATTCTTCTGTGAAAATAAATATACAACAGGCAAGAATGATTGTGGCTGTGCTGTGGAGTTACCATTTGGAATTTTCTTCCAGCAGATACATTGCCGTACTGAGCTTGACTGAATAAACATACTCAATGTTTGGCAACTAATGTACATCATGCACTTCCAATTTCTCTTACTAGTCAAAGAAACTATTTCTAATATTTGTAGATTCCCATTGTTCTGTACTAATACATCTCACATTTTCCCCAATTACAGTAAATTCCAATTGTTGCCCTGTCCACATCAGTTTCACAGGTGATTCCAGATTGGTAACAGCATCATATTAACCATTGTTATTCTTTGACAGTTACTAAAGTCTCCAAATCCTCAAAACACAGATTCTTATGTAAGCCAGAGTATAGAGGGATCAATGCAATGAAACACTTACTAGTAGTAAGTAAATAATGAGGTTCCATTTCCGGTCAACAAGTAACAGCTTGTCACAGGATTATCAATCCATTCAACAGCCAACTTTGTTGTCCCATTTTAATTTTTTCAAGAATGGAAATACTGTTTTAAGATCATCTACATTGTACAATGGTACACACACGTATCAACATAATGTAGATACTTGGATCAATACTCAAAAAGCCATATATGTTTATTTTTTATATATAAAAAGTATTTCAGATTTCCAGATAAAATTGCTCAGAGTTGAGGCAGGGCCAGAAAACTCTGCATCACTGGCACACAAAACTAGCAAAGTGACTGCCACTGATGCGAGGTGCCAGTTGAGAGGTAGCTGTTTGCCAGATGGAATCTGCATCACTGTCATGCTGCAGCGAGACTAAGAGAATTGAAGTGTCAGTGACACATGATACCAGTGCAGATTGCATTATCCAGATGTGCTGAGAGCAGAAGAGCTGGATGTCACTGACACTTGGGACCAGCACACTAGATGGCTGGGAGCGACCACCACCAGCAGAATGAGTATCATTGATGCACTGGGACCAGCACAGGCAAGGATGACTGGCAAGTCATAAGGAGTTGAGTGCCATTGATAACTTCAACATTTCTCTTAAAAACACTTAGGAATAAGTTACAATAGCTTTTGCAGGGTGGGGCTGCTTTCTTTCATTCTTAATGTCATCAAACACTGGCCAGTGTTGGATGCAGTCCAGAACATGGGAAGAAAAATAAATCAGACCTGTGGATGTTCAAAGTTCATCCTCCAGCGCCCTCTAGTAGCCTGGATGAAGTAATTCTTAAGTAGTAAGAATCCGAGAGAGAGGTCTTGCCTCCAATCATTAACTTGGAACTCTTCGCTGGAAAGTACAGGGACTTCAAGTTCTGGCAATACTAATGCACTCTTTGGCTAAGTGGTCACCAAATAGTCTTTCAAACTAAGAATGGTCAAGGTGGATACAGTCACCACTCAGGGTCAGCAGGTCAGGCAGCATCCAAGGAGCAGGAGAAGCATAAGCCCTTCATCAGGCATGATGGCTAGTCACCATTCAGAAGCCAGTGTATTTGCGATTATACCTCACAAAAAGAATACACTTTTGCATGAGAAAATGTTGATATGATGTTTGCAGATGACCACTTGGGAATATTACATCCTGGTGTTAATGGAGACCTGGGTCAAAAAGGCAGTACTGGGTCCAGTGAGCATGTCTCTCTCTGTCACCATTGGCTTTTGATGGAGAATGAACAGATCTAAGGTAGTTTTTCTCAAACTTGAAGGTGGTTGTAAAATATCCCATAATAAATTTATTGATGTCCATTCGTGGCATCTTTGATATAGGAAAATATCTTGAAACACTTCACAGAAGCACAAGGGAAAAATCTCCCAGAAAAAGAAGACATCAGGAGTTCAGGAGGTGAACTTGGCAGGGGGAGGCAGAGGGGAGAGAATTCTATAATGTGTCTCTCATGTCTGAAAGACTACCTGCCAATGATGCAAGAAGGAAATCTTAAAATAGCTACTTGGTAAGGCCATTTAGCCCATCATATCAATATGAGCATTAGTTCTCTGAAATATCAACTCAGCTAATTACACTCTTCCTGTAAATGAAGAATGACTAAAGTCACTGGGAGCCAGATAGTCAATGTAGGTCAGCAAAGATAGAGGTAATGGCCAAAATAGACAGAACACTGTTTGATGAAGCAGACAGGTTGAAGTGTACGGGAGGCTGGCCAGCTAAGCATTGAAATACTTGATATGGATGATGGCTTCAGTGATATGTGGAAGAGGCAGGAATAGGCCAGGATTTTTTTTTCTCTATTCTTTGATGGGATGTGTGCATTGTCTGTCCCCGATTGCCCTTGAACTGAATGGCTTGATAGAGCAGCTAAGTTTTGTTTCTGTGACTCTTAAGTCAGATGTAGTTCAAATTGGACGAGGATGGCAGAAAGGCTTTGACATAATCAATGAGTTTCACTGACACTAGCTTTCAATTCCAGATTTGCTAATTGAATTAAAAATTCCATCGCTGTTATAATGCGCTGTGAACCTGTGTCCCCAGAGTATTAACCTGGGCTTATGTATTACTAGTCCAGAGACATTATCAGTACTTTACAATCTTTCCTTAATGTTACTGAGGTGATAGCAGCCAGCATTTATAATTAAAAGATATGGTGTTTAAAATACAACTCACAATCAAATAGGACACCAAAAATAACGCTTAAAATGGTGAATTTCACTATAACATGTGCAGCACACCACAAGGAAGCTTCCACAAGCCATGTATATGATTTAGGATGTCAGCCCAATTTGCTTCCTTCCTTGTACACCTGTGCTAAACTGTTACATTTCACTTTTCTCCACCACAGGCTTAGTCCAGACTATTCCAATTAAAGTTTACTTCTTCGAAATTCCACTTCATGCATCAGCTCCAGGTGATGTGACCAAAATTTGAATAAGGATCCTGTGTGGGTTCTTCAATCGCAATTGCCCAATTATCTCTCAGCCAGTGTACATTTAAATGGCAACTTTTAAAACAAAACTCGTCCAAAAGCAAATTATAAATGAACAAAAGACCTGGTCTTTTTGGGGGCGTTGGGGAGTACATGATCTGAGGAGCAACTGATGTCTGGTAATGACTTTTGGGAAAGCTTTCACAGGCAGAGATCCAATTGCATTTTGAAATGTTAATACAGCAGATTTATGTGCAGTGCTTTAGTGTAGTAAAAGTGTCACTTCACAAAATGATTTATGATTACTATTTCTTAAAGTGCAATTGAGTTTTTAAGAGCATTACTTCCAAGTGTTACATGTAATTTAATCTCACTAATTAAGTTTGAAATCAGTTTGCATTGGAGATTTTAAAAAAAGACTATCATTCAGATCAGAATATTTTAATGTATTAAATAATTCTATTTATCCAAAACTAGTCATAACCATCTGTACAGATTTGTACATTTCTATTCTCACGAAGGCACTGATTTGCAGAGCAATGGTTCAAATATACTGAGCTCAGCAGGAACACATTCAAAAGGGTCATTTTTCAATGCTGGCAAGAAGTTCAACTGTGAATCCATCACAAATTATTTGATCTCATCAACACACACATATGCTTTGACAGCAGGTGACCATGGATAGACCACACCCTGGGGCACCAAGACCACTCAAAGTACCACCAACTGAGATCAGCTAAAGCAGTGCAGATTGGGGACTCAACTTGGTTACCACAGGTTACGTAGTAATTGGTATTATACACGATAAGTAACAGGCTAGCGAAGGAATGTTTCACCAAAGAATTTTAAATGATTGGAGAAGGAAAGATTTGAATCAACCATGGTGGATGGGTCAGCTCTTTCCTTGATACTCATGATGAGATGCATGCACACAGGAGGAGGATTAGGGTAAGGATGATATTAATATAAACACAAAATCTCTTAAGTTACAGATCACAATCTATTTAAGGAAAAATGGTGTCACACATTCCTTACCTATTTTTAAGTTAATCTAGGAGACTCAGAACAGTTTATCATTACTGAAAACCAGTACAGCTTACACTACCCAAGTCTGAACCATCTATTACTTTTTCACACTCCTCGCAAAACTGATCTTCAGCTTAGAAACTCTTGGTCAACTTTACACCCGTGCGACATCCAGCAGTTGTGCCACTTGCTGTACTCTCATTTCCAGCACACAATGATATTAGAGTCATTCTCTAGCCTCTCATCCAATTCTTTGTAGCTAATTCCTGAGAGCAATAGAGAGAAGAAGCATTTGTTATAATTCCCACAATGATAATATCAAACACTTCCAAGTAGTTAGTCTTGGCTAAAACAAAGGTCAGATACAGAGGAGGTGTTAGCTATGGTTCAGTTGGAGTGCTCTCACTTTGGAGAGATCACAAACTCCACTGAGACTTAACCAGCAACTCTAGACTGATACTACAGTGCTGGAGGTGCCTCCTCGCAGATGAGTTGTTGAACTGTCTACTCTCAGGCAAGTGTGAAAGACCAATGGCACAGTTTGGAACGGCAGCTGCTATGGGTGATCTGCTCCTTGAAAGCATGGATTAGATAAAGAGTAAAGCTTCCTCCGCACTTCTCTAGTGAAAAGCTTCATGGCAATTGTTTCTTTTCTAGGCTCAGCTATCCTGCAGCTTCTCTAATACAGAATCTCAGTATTATTAGAAGCTATTTTAAGCTATGGACCCATATCCAAAATACTACTCAAGTTAAATTTATACAGGGCCCTTATTGCAAAGTCTGGAATGTGAACACACCTCATTTGTGCAAATACAGAATACTTTTCACAGCTCTACTCCCTCAGCTGTTTTGACCCCAGTAAATGGGGTGAACCCCTTTGGGATGGTTTACCTGTTTTGCAGCAGATTTCATCATAGCTGTGTGAACCAGTGTAGAGACGAGGCGGCCGGCTTCTCTCGTCTCGGTTGATCTTCACCGGATACTTATGTAGTCGCCGAATTAGATTTTTCATCAGACCAAACTGAATCAACTTTCTAAAATCAGAGGAGAATGAAGCACTTTGACTCTTCCATAGCGAATCACATATCAGACTCCCCAAAGTCTCCGCAACAAGGCACAAGTCAGGAGTGTGTTGGGATACTCTCTAGTTTTGTTTGGTTGCAACAACAAAACTCAAAAAACCTGATAGCAACCAAGGCAAAGCAGTTGACTTGGTTTGCATAACCTACAGACAAAACATTCGCATTCGTCAACCACAGAATGCCATGGTTGCTGTGAATACCATCAACAAGATGCACTACAGCCACTTGGCAAGGCTCCTTCAACACCACCTGCCAAAACTGCACCCTCTACCACCTAATAGGCCAAGGATTATAGGCACAAGGGCAAACTCTCTGCAAATTCCTGTCACACATCATCCTGACTTTGTATGATTATCACTGTACTTCACTGACATGGAGACAAAACACTGAAAACTCCCACTGGCGGTGACTCAGTGGTTAGCATTGCTGCTTCACAGCACCAGGGACCTGGATTCGATTCCTGCCTCAGGCGACTGTCTGTGTGGAGTTTGCACATTCTCCCCTTGTCTGTGTTTTTTTTCTCCGGGTGCTCCAGTTTCTTCCCACAATCCAATGTGCTGGTCAAATGAACTGGCAATGCTAAATTGCCCTTAGTGTTAGGTGCATTAGTCAAGGGTAAATATAGGGCAGGAGAATGGGACTGGGTGGGTTACTCTTTGCAGGGTCGATGTGGACTTGTTGGGCTGAAGGGCCTGTTTCCATACTGTAGTATGGAATAAGTACTCTGGGAATAAACATTCTCCACAAACTGCAGCAGTTCAAGGATAATAATAAATGTGCGATAACAAAACCAATAAGAGAAAACTTTTTTTTAAAAAAAGCAAGACAACAGGGAGATCAAGGAGACCGTCCCCATTATTCATTCAACCTATTTGTAAGGTAGCTGCAAATGTGTTGCTGGTCAAAGCACAGCAGGTTAGGCAGCATCTCAGGAATAGAGAATTCGACGTTTCGAGCATAAGCCCTTCATCAGGAATAAGAGAGAGAGAGCCAAGCCGGCTGAGATAAAAGGTAGGGAGGAGGGACTAGGGGGAGGGGCGATGGAGGTGGGATAGGTGGAAGGAGGTCAAGGTGAGGGTGATAGGCCGGAGTGGGGTGGGGGCGGAGAGGTCAGGAAGAGGATTGCAGGTTGGGAGGGCGGTGCTGAGTTGAGGGAACCGACTGAGACCTGGGGGGTGCAGTGAGAGAGGGACTCACTGAAATCCTTGTAGAGGGAGGAAGAGAGCTTCTTCAAGGAAGGCATCCTCTTCCTGACCTCTCCGCCCCCACCCCACTCCGGCCTATCACCCTCACCTTGACCTCCTTCCACCTATCCCACCTCCATCGCCCCTCCCCCTAGTCCCTCCTCCCTACCTTTTATCTCAGCCGGCTTGGCTCTCTCTCTCTTATTCCTGATGAAGGGCTTATGCTCGAAACGTCGAATTCTCTATTCCTGAGATGCTGCCTAACCTGCTGTGCTTTGACCAGCAACACATTTGCAGCTGTGATCTCCAGCATCTGCAGACCTCATTTTCTACTATTTGTAAGGTAGATCACACTTAATCAGTATGAAATTACAGCTTGTCCACACATGGATTTGGAGAAGCAGGGATTAATCAAGAACAGTGGGCTTGGTTTTGTTAAGGGATGGATACATCTGACCAACCCGTCTGAATTTTTCGAAGAGGTGACCAGGTTACAGATGAGACCAACACATTTGATGCAGCCTAATTAGCGTTCAGCAAGCTTTTTGATAAGGTCCCCATGGTTTACTGACAGCAAGGGTTAAGAGACTCTATCGAAAGAAAATTTGGCTAATTGGAACCAGAATTGGCTGAGTGGCAGGAAGTAGGCGGTGATGGTCGAGGTGTAGTTTTGTGACTGCAAGCCTGTGTCGGGTGAGGCTCTGCAGGGTTAAGCTTTGGGATCCCTGCTGAATTTCTTTTATTCGTTTGTGGGATGTGGGCATCATGGGTTTGCCAGTATTTATTGACTGTCCCTAGTTGCCCTTGAGGTGGTGATGGTGAGCTGTCTTGAACCACTGTAGTCCATGCACTGTAGGTAAACCCACAATGCTATAAGGGAAAGAAATCCAGGAGTTTGACAGTGAAGGAATAGTGATACATTTCCAGGTCAGGATGGTGAGTTGCTTGGAGGGAAACTTGCAGGTGGTGTTGTTCCCAAGTATCTGCTACTTGGTCCTTCTAAAGGGAAGTGGTCATGGGTTTGGATGGTGCTGTCTCAGGATCTTAGGTGAATTACTGCAGTGCAACTTGCAGATAGTATTGAGCGTTGGTGGTGGAGGAAGGGGATGCTTGTGGATATGGTGCCAATTAAGTGAGCTACTTTGTCCTAAATGGTGTCAAGCTTTTTGATTGTTGGAGCTGCACCCATCCAGGCAAGTAGGGAGTATTCAACCATAATCTTGATTTATGACTTGCAGGTGACGGGCTGGCTTTGGGAGTCAGGAGGTCAGTTACTAACCACAGTACTCCTAGCCTTTTGTAGCCACTGTGTTTATGTGGCAAGTCTAGTTGAGTTTCTGGTCAATAGCAATCCCAAGGATATTGATAGCGGGGGATTCAGTGATGGTAACAACACTAAATATCAAAGGGGAAAGATAGTTATATTGTCTCTTATTGGAGATGGTTTTACCTGGCAGTTATGTGGCGCAAATATTACTTGCCATGTGTCAGCCCAAGCCAAGATATTGTCCAGATCGTATTGCATTTGAACATGGACTCCTTTTGTATCTGAGGATCACAAGTGGTGCTGAACATTGTGTAATCATCAGCAAACATTCCTATTTCTAACCTCATGATGGAGGGACAGCCATTGATAAAGCAGATGAAGATGGTCAGGCCTAGGACACTATCTTGAAGAACTCCTGCAGAGATGTCCTGGAACAGAGATGATTGACCTCCAACAATCACAACAATCTTCCTATGTGCCAGATATTGTAAGTCCATGGCTGAATATGACAAAATGACTGTAGAATTTTCTTTTTAACTGACACAGACATTTGAAGGAAATTTTAACCGAAGTAGCATTTCACATAACTCAAATCATGACCTTCAAAGCCAGACAACAAAATGCATGAGCCTTATTAAGATGGGACTAGAATGCAAACAGTAAGACTCTGATACGTTAGCTCAGATGAAAACCATCTGATCTGAGATTTCTAATTTTTATGTGAAATAGTGAAAATTTGACCCACTTAAGATGAGGCTTGTAAATAATAATAATTACATATTAGAGTAGAGACATATTCATATAAGAATGCAAGTTTAAATTTATTAGATTGTGGGGAATTAAATTTCTGAAAGCAGTTAGCCTTGAATGCAGAGACAGGTTTTGATAAATACTAGTGAAGAAACTTTTTCCTTCATTAGCAAGAAAATTAGAAGAAAAAGGTATAATAAGTTAACCTTAGAAGAGTACCAAACAACATGGCAAAGGTAGCAGAAACTATGACCTCGAAAGGATAAATAACTGCCGCTTCCCAAGTTGGATAAAAGGGAAATTGTTCCTGAAATTGTTAGCTTTGTCACAGAATCATAGTATTAGGTTTAACCATGTTAAACTTTATAAGTAGTTTTATATTAGAGCTGATATTACAAATATTATAACCATTGGTAGAAATTAACATGCTTTTTAATCTTCTGTACTAAGGTCAGTAAGGGATGTGAATTTCTTGACCAAATTTGTAAAGTCATTAGTAATAAGTATATGAGGCGACTGGCAAAGGTCTCGGAAGAGACATAAAAATCAGTGTTGAAATATGGCCAATAATCGTAAGAGCCCAAGGACAGGTGATAGGGGTCTGGCAAGCATCACAAGATGATGGAAGGACCTAAGGTGGACCATGAAGTTGTCCATTGTTGATCATGTATTTGCAGGATTGGAAGTGTAGGAGAGAGGGGATGTGGCAAGCACCGATGTCAATGAAGCATTTAACCACGATAAAGAAATATGTACAAATATTCTCTATTTTGTTGGGAAAGGTAGATTGTCACTGACCTCTGATCTGAACTGTAATTAGGAGGGCAACTGGGCCCCACATGAAAGCCAGATTCGGAACAGTCTCTGCTGTCTCCCATATGTGGTAAAGGAACTCCAAACAGTGATTTGTGCTACTGAACGAGGAACTTACAACTCCTCTTTAAAATCCCTCTCCAACATCAAATATGACTTTAACTAGCAGAGAGTATTCCCCGATACTCACGGATTCCAATTTTGCTCGGGCCCCTTGATACTACATTTGGTCAAATGTGGCTTTGATGTCAAGGGCAGTTACTCTCACCTCACCTCTCGAATTTCGCCCTTTTGTCCATATTTGAACTAAGACTGCAATGAAGTCAGGAACTGAGTGGCCCTTGCGGAACCTGAACTGGGCATCACTGAACAGGTTATCGCTGAGCAAATGCTGCTTGATAGCACTGTTGATGACACCTTCCATCACAGACTGGTAATTAGCTGGGTTGAACTTGTCCTGCTTTTTGTCTTCAGGACATAGCTGGGCAATCTTCCGTGTTGTCATGTTGATGCCAGTGTTGTGACTGAACTGAAAGGGCTTGGCTAGGGGAGTGGCAAGTTCGAGCACAAATCTTCAGTGCTATTGCTGGAATGTTGTTTGGATCCAAAGTCTTTGTGCTATCCACGGCCTCCAACTGTTTCTTAATATCACATGGAGTGAATTGAATTGGCTGAAGACTGGTATCTGCAATGCTGGGCACCACTGGAGGAGACCGAGACGGATCATTCACTTGACACTTCTGGCTGAAGATTGCCTTATCCTATACTAATTTATTTAGCTCTTCCATTATCGCAGATAGGGACATTTGCAGAGCTTTGTCCTCTAGTGAGTTGTTTAATTACTTACTATCATTCTCAACTGGATGTGATAGGACTACAGAGTTTACGTCTGATTTGTTAGTTCACTTAGCTCTGTCTAACACTGCTGTGGTTTGGGGTAAATATAAACAATTTACACGATTTGCAGGTAGGAGGGTTGATCAGTGAGTTTGTGGATGATATGAGGATTGGTGGGAAGTAGATACTGAGGAGGATAGCCTTAGATTACAGGAGGATACAGAAGGGCTGGTTAGATGGTCTGATCAGAGGCAACTGGAACTCAATTCAGATAAGCATGAGGTGAAGCAATTGAGTGGGACAAACAAGGTAAGGGAATACATAATGAATGGTAGGACCCTGGGAAGCGCCAAGGACCAGGACATGAGGAACCCTGGTGTCTATGTCCACCAGTCCTTTAAGGTATTGGGACAGGTAGATAAAAATGATCGAAAAGGCATTTGGAATACAATGGAACCTCGATAATCTGAATGTGATTTGCGGGCACTATTTCGTTCAGATAATCGATTATTTGGTTAATCGATTAAATGCCTTTCCTCTGGGGCTCGGAGTTTTTAAAAAGTCTGCTCACTGTTCAGGAGGTAAGGCAGTATGACAGTGCACGAGACCCCGCCCCAACCCCATCTGACACCACCCCCCCGCCCCAACCCCATCACCTGCCCCCTCACCCTGTCTGACACCATCCCCACCCCCAACCCTGTCTGATAACGCCCCCAAACCCTGTTTGATACCGGCCCCACCCTGTCTGAAACAGCCCACCGCACCCGCACATCCACCCCGGCCCCAACCCCATCTGAGACCGCCCCCCACACCCACACATCACCCCTGCCCCCAGCTCGGTCTGACACTTTCCCCACCCACAAACCTGTCTGACACCGCCCCCTGCCCCCAACATCCTCCACCCCCAACCCATACACACCCGTCCCCTCTCTGGGGCAGCTGGACTGGACACCAGCAACAAGACTGCTGCAGTTGCCTTTGTGGGATAAGTCTCCAAATAGCGCACGCGCGCACACACACACGCGCGCAGCCACAGCCACACACACAACTTTTTGACAGGTTCCACGTTTGCCCTGTACAGGGTAATGTTGGAGAGACTATTTGGGGAAGGTGGGTTTAGGGTACACCCCTCTGTAGAATTCCAGGGAAAGTGTGGGAGGGGGAGAGGCAGGAGATCAGTTATTTGGAGACGGTGTCTGTTTAATCACTGTAAACAAAAGACGCGATCACTGTTGGAAACATGTCTTTGATGTAATGTTTCCATCGGGACCTCCAGATCTCCTTTGGATAATCCGAATTTTGGATAATTGGTATTTGGATAATCAAGGGTTCTCTGTACTTGCAATGCCAAGACATACAAGGCTATGGGCCAATGGGAATGGACTAGTTAGGCGGCTGTTTTTGACCAATGCACGCTTGATGGGGTCTTTCTCCGTGTTGCAGACCTCTATGACTCTAATCCAAAGCCAAGGCTCAATATCCTACCTCTCGTCCACACGTTGAAGCTGTTGAGCATAGCGGGAGCAGAGATCTCGTGCTGTAGTGCCAGGACTGAGCCCACAGTAAAGCTGAAATACATCACGCAGACTGGCACGCTTGTGTCCTGTGGGAAGAAGGGGCAAGTGACAGGTCTTCAAAGGCCTCCCACTGATGTAGTATCATCTAACCTCTATAGGTGAATTGTACATACAATGTTCACATCAGCAATAGTGATTTTTAAGCTGTTATCCCTATTCTGGCTTCTCACTTGCATATTAGTTATTTGGGAGTGAACTCCACTTGCAATCTATTGAGTTAGCTTCCCAACAGATCTAAATCCTTCTGAGATTCTTTGGATTGCTCCTCATTAGCTTATTTATCACCAATTTTAGCTTCAATCTCATTCAAATCATGCTTTTTAAAATGAAAGTTAACACGAAACTATAGCCACTTAAAGAATGAGTCACTCAAAAACCCCTGCCATTGTACAAAAAATTCTTTTATTAGAAATTCTCTTTCTCCTCTTTTGACCAGCTTTCTCAGGGACTTGGACAGGATTTGACTCAATAGTGTTAGTGACCCAATACTAGTCCACAGATCCTGACTGGTCTCCAATGACCATTAACTGAAGTAACAAAATAAATGGCTGCAAAAACTCAGCAAGTCTGGCAACATCTGTGGACAGAAAGCAGAGTCAATGTTAGGGGTGCAAAGACCCTTTTTCACCATCCAGAGGCTGGATGCTGGTCAAGAAATGGAAACTCCATTTTTTTCTCCTTTAACTGAGGATTTGAAACTTTAGCAAAGATCAGGGTTTTGCTCAGATCTGCAAGACACTCTCTCTCAACATAAACACATATTCACTCATTCTATGGGCAGCCAATTCCTATTTAAGGTCATTTTCCATGCAGGACTTTACTTCCCAAGTCACAGCATGGACACTAATTTATCTTAACAACTAATCAAGGAAAAAGAACCTGCTAAATGATTCGAAAATCTCACCATTTTATGAAATCTAACTCTTCCCCATTTCACGAGTCCAATATGCCAAATGCCAACTGTGCCTGGGAAAACTACAGCAAGCCAATTGGCGCTACATGCCACCAGGCTGCCATTGGTCTATAAATTTCTATTTATGCTCAGCGGATTGTTGAAGACATTTGAAAGAATTTTCAGTATAATATGTGTTTTATGATAGATCCTTACCAGTCACCTTAGTGAAAGATACATTATAACAAGGTCAACATGGCTTTGTGTGTGGGAGATCATGCCTCACAACTTTGTTTAAGTTATTTGAAGGAGTAATCAAAAAGGTTGACACAGGGTGGCAGACACAGTCTATATGAATTTCGGTAAGGCCTTTGATAAGGTTCCACATGGTAGGGTCTGGGAGGTTAGATCACATGGAATCTGGGGGAGCTGGCAAACTGGATATATAATTGGCTTGATGGTAGGACAGAGGGTAATAGTGGAAGGATGCTTGTCAAACTGGAGGCCTGTAACTGGTGGCGTGCCTCAGTGGTCAGTGTTAGGCCCATTGCTGGTTGTTATCTATATCAATGATTTGGATGAACATGTACAAGGCATGACACTAAAATAGGAGGTATTATGGACAGTGAGGAAGGTTATCAGAAATTGCAGCAGGATCCTGATCAGCTGGGGAAATAGGCTGAGAAATGGCAAATGAAGTTTAATACAGATAAGTGTGAGGGCATGCATTTTGGAACATCAAATCAAGGTAGGGAGTTTCATGGTGAATCGTAGATCCTTAAGGAGTGTAGTGGAACAGAGGGACATTGGAGTTCAGCTGCACGGTTCTCTGAAAGTGGAGTCTCAGGTAGGCAGAGCATAAGGTTTTTGGCACACTGCTCTTCGTCAGTCAGGTCACTGAGTACAGAAGTTAGGTTGCAATTGTACAGGATATTGGTGAGGCCACACTTGGCTACTGTGTTCCGTTTTGGTCACCTTGCTACAGGAAGCAAGTTATTAAACTGCAAAGAGCACAAAAGAAATTTACAAGAATGTTGCCAGAACTCAAGGATCTGAGTTATAGGGAGAGGTTGGACAAGGTAGAACTCTTTTAAAAAAAAGAGTATAGAAGACTGAGGGGGATTTTATTGTAGTGTATAAGATTGTGAAATGCAAGATAAGGTGAATGCATTCAGTCTTTTTCCCAGGGTTGGGGAATCAAGGACTAGAGGGCATCAGTTTAAGGTTAGCGGGGAAAGAATAAAAGGGAACTTGAGGGGCAGCGTTTTTACACAGAGTGGTACACATATGCAATGAGCGGCCAGCAGAAGTGGTTGAGGCAGGTACGTTAACAACATGTAAAAGGCATTTGGACACATAATGGATAGGAAAGGTTTAGAAGGACATGGACCTAGTGCAGAGAAATGCAGTTTGCACTGATAGACATTTTGGTCAGCATGGAGCAGTTTCGGTGAAAGGGTCTGTCTCCATGCTGTAGGGCTCTCCGTCACTTTATCTATTTGCTGCCACCACTGTCCTTTGAGGTTGGGATCCAAAGGATTTGACTGGTTTAGTGTGGTAGAGGAAAACCACTAAGTAGTCTAACAAGAAAAGGCTCTTGACTTAAACAAGATGAAGCTTAATGCACAATAGCAACTAGGTATAAGCTATTTTGATATGACAGATATTGTAGTGAAATCCATGAGGGAGTCCTTCATGTTAGGTCTACCTTTTTTGAGATCCAGTAATGTACTCTCCTCTCCATCCATGACATTGTAATATTGGATGGTGCTTAATACATTCCTCAGCATTAACCCGTTCAGATTCTTATATCCTTTACAACAATGTTTATTGCATAATTTCATATCTTAGTCCCAGGTATGCCATGACAATTAAACAATAAAACCCTATCACGCCCAGAAATAACAAGCACTCCTCTATTAGATTTCATCCCTGTTGCCAGTCCGATTTGCAAAATCTTGGGAGCCTATAATGACCCAGTCTGCATCATTATATATTTTTCAAACTACTGCTCGTTGTTTCACGAGACCCATTCAATTCAATCATCTGCTGAGTTCACCGACAACTATGAAGACTTAAAGCAAAACATGCACATCAACATTTCGAGGAAGACCTCAATCTGGGCTCCAAGCTCTGCAGCTCTAGGGGCAAAATCCTTGATATTACTACTTCAAAGTGTTGTGCAGGTACAAACTAGTATTCTTTAGCATATTTTTGCTTTAAGAAATGATGAGCGGTAACCTCCCTGAGGATTATAAAGTGATATAGCACCATAACATTAGTCCAAATTTCAAACAGTCTCAACAATTTATTATGGAAAACATTGTGCTAATTGCTTGATAAGTTGATTCTGACTGGGTGAGGTGATGCCATGGAAGAAGTAATGTGAACTTGCTATTCAATCAGCATTCTTTTCACCTACCCTGATCGTTTGAAATTTGGCATTTTTGCATTGGTCATGATGAGTGCAAGACAAAAAATATTGGCAATATCTCTTTCTTTTTAAGTAAAATATTTCAGTTTTGTGTCATCAAATAGCTGTTTGAAATAGGAGCAGAGGTCACTATACCTCCACCACCGAACTCATCATGGCTGATCTACTACCTCAACTTACATTCCTGCACTATGGCCAAATACCTTTATTCAAAAATATATTAATCTCGGTCTTGAATGACCACCCACATCCCTATGAAGTGGAAATTCCAAAGATTCACAACCCTCTGAGTAAAGACATTTCATATCTTAGTCCCAAAGGCAACCCATTTCTTTTAGAATCAAGCTATTTGGTTCTCCAGAAAGGGGACATTCTTCATACATCTACTCTGTCAACCAATGGTCTATTTAACATTAAATTTTCAATGTCCAATGTTATAGCCTTTTAAATTATTTTAAATTCTGAAGAGATTGTCCCAATTTATTCAATCTCTTCTCAGAATACAACCCGTACATTCCAGGCATCAGTTTAGTCAATTTATATTGTAAGTGTATCTTTTTTCAGGGAAGGAGACTGAAACTATACACAGTACTCCAGGTATGGCCTCTCCAAACCCCTCTACAATTGTAGTAAAACGTTTACTCTAAAACTTTAATCCATTTTCAACAAAAATCATTCCCCTCCCTGTAAGTTAATATCAAGTGATTAACATATGAAAACACCCAAGTCCCCTGAACACCAACCAATCCAGTCCCTAACCATTTAAAGAATACAGTTCCTCTAATTTTCCATCCAGAGTGGATAACTTCACACTTTCCCACATTATTTTATATCTTGGCATTTTCCTTTCCACTCATTCAACCTCAGCAGTTTTTGTGTCCTCACAACATATTTAATAAGAACATACAAAATAGAAAAAGGAGTGGGTCATTCTATATGACCATGGTTGATTGATACTTCAGTGCCTTTTACCCAGAATAACCCCACAACCCGATACCCCATTAATAATGACAAATCCATTAATCTCTACATGCAACATCCTCAAATACTTTGCTTCCACTGCGCTCTCGGATACTGAAATCCACATATTCGCAACTCAGAGGAAAAGCAATTCTCCTCTTGGTCCTAGATGGCACCCTACCCCTTACTTTTAAATTGTGCCCATTCTAGGGAGACCTCTTACCAGCTTCATCCTGCTTATTCCATCAGTATTTTAGCAGGTTTCGATGACATCATCTCTCATTCTTCAAAACTGAGAGAATATTGTCCAATCTTCATCATAGGACAGTCCCACCAGCCCAGGAACAAGTCTGGCAAATCTTCATTGCACTCTCTCTATGCCAATGATATATTTTCTGAGATAAGCAGACTAAAATTGCACAGACTATTCTAGGCGTAGTCTGACCAAGTTTTTATTCAACTGAAGCAAAACTTCACTACTCCTGTACTCAAATCTTCTTACAATCAAGTCTTACATTCCATTAGCCCTCCTAATAGCTTGTTGCGCCCACATATTGACCTTCAGTGACTTGTTACCAACAAGGACACCCAGGCCCCATAACCTCTCACCATTTAAAAAACACTCTGCACATCTGTGCCTCATTTCAAAGTGGATAACCTCACATTTTTCCACATCATATTCCACCTATCATGCATTTGCTCACTCATTAAGCCTGTCCAAATCCTCCTGAATCCACTTTAATTTTCCTGAATACACATTCCCACTTTGTTTTGTATCATTTGCAATTTTGGAAATATTACATTTGGTCCCTAAACCCAAATCATACCAGACACACCCTGCAAATGGGAGAATGACCCTTTTATTCCTATTCTCCATTTTCTATTAGCTGATCTTTAATCCATGACAGTATATTACCTCCTATCCTGTGTGTTTTACGTTTGTTAACCAAAACATTATTTATAATAAATTCTAGCAGCTTCCCTTCTCTAGCAGCTGTAAGGCTAACAAGTCTGTAGCTCACAGTTTTCTCTTCTTTCCTTTCTTAAATAGGAGAGTGACATTTGCGAGCTTCAAACCTGCAAGAACTATTCCAGAATCCATAGATTCCTGGAAGATAATCACTGCTGTATCAAGTATCTCTATAGCCACCTTTTTACACACTCTGGCTTGTTGAATGTCAGGTCCTGACGACTTAGCATGATTGATCTGAGTACTCCACATTCCCAACTATCCTGATAACCTTTCACTCCTTTTATTGTATCATTATAATTTACAAGATTTTCCATGTTGCTATGTTTGTGGACATTAATGCCATTTGATTTTCATTGCCTTTGCACGGTTTAGGAACTTTCATCATACCTGGTTTGGTGACATATACTAGGCACTCTTCCTGCAAGGATTTGTCATCTACCAGATCCTGCACCCGAGGAGTTGGACAGTACACATTGGAATACTTCAGAGAAAAGGAATAGAATGCAGTTAAACAGCAGCAGAACTAGAAATTAATGTAAAAGTAGGTTCGGTAAAAGGTAAAAGCTGGTTTCATTTTAAGGCAGAGAAGAACTGGCACAGAAGCAACAGCTAATTCTAGATAATAATTAGAAATATAAATAAACTGAGTGTCTACTTCCACTCACCTGGAATATAGGAACTAAGGTCACAACTCCATAGTACCTGCAAGACAACAGCACACATTACTTGCACAGTGCAACTTGAACTGAATGAACAGGAGCACAATTTATTAACAGATTGCTCTGTACAATATATTCCCGTGCTGATTGTGACTGTTTGATTTTGTGTTGAGTGTCAGGAGATGGGAGAGATATTAAATGAATATTTAGCATAAGTTTTTATTGTTGATAAAGAATTGGAGTCTAGACAAGTCAATAAAATAAATACTGATGCTCACATTACAAAGAAGTAGTGCTGGAAGTCTTAGAAAACAAAGGTAGATAAATTCCCATGACCTGACCAACTGCATCCCAGGACCTTGTCTGAAGTTAGGGAGAAAATTGTGGGGCCCCCTAGGAGAAATATTTGTATCATCTATAAATACAGGTTAAGTACTGGAGGGTACAGTTACAGCATTTAGAAGCTACCTGATGAAGGAGTAGAGCTCTGAAAGCTTGTACTTCCAAATAAACCTGTTGGGACTTTAACCTGGTGTGTTATTTTCAGCATCTAGAAGATATTTGGATAAGTACATAAATAAGAAAGATTTGGAGGGATATGGAGCAACCGCAGGCAGGTGGGACTAGTTTAATTTGGGATTAAGATCAGCATGGACTGGTTGGACCGAAAGGTCTGTTTCCATGCTGTGTGACTCTGTAGATCTACTTTAGAGTAGACATACTGAACTATATAAAAAAAGAATTAAATAAGGTTCTGAAATTTATTAAGGTCCCTTCACTCCAAAATACCATAAACATAAATATTCCTTTAAACCATTTCCCCTGAGAGGGATAAACAACCATACGCAAATTATTTCATCCCCAAATCCCAGATCACCAGTTTATGAAGTTCCTAAAAAAAATTAAAACTTCAAAAGATGTAGTCATGGAGAGATGCATCTCAGACAGGTAGACTGGGGAGGGCAAGGTGAAGTAGGCTTTCCCTTTACCATTTGCCACAGGCTCGATATATGATACCAGATATGCCCTACATCACTTGGTCAATTCAGTCAGTAGTGATGCTTCTGAGCCCTTCTTTGTGATGGACGTTGAAGACCCCACATTCGGTTTCCTTCACATCCTAAGTGTTTCTCCAAGTGCTATTCAATGTGGAGGGCCACTGATTCATTAGCTGAAGTCATGGCAGGAGATTGGATATGGTAGTGGAGATTTCCTTGCCTGTTTTTGACTTGTTGCCACAGGGCTTCCTGGGTTTCAAAGTCAGTATTGAGCACTACCAGGACAACTCCCTTCTGTCAAATTGCACCATCATCCCTGGTTGCTTTTCCAGCACCACACTCTCGATTACTGAAAGTAACCTTTAATCCAGTCTTTTTACTACTAAATTCAAATCCTATCAAAAGTGGGAGATTTGAACTGTGATCCCCGCAGCATTAATTGGAATTCTGCATTTGTAGTCTTGCTAACATTACAACCATGATCTGCTTCGACCATCCTTTCAAAAAGTACTTTACAGATTACAACAACCTGCTGCACAAAAAACCTCTTCAGGTTATCTGTAGTTCAATAAATAAGCAAAGGCAAATAGCAAACATAGATACTGAACAATGCGATTACATGGAAATCTCAGCAAGCGAAGCATTTCAAAAGTAGAGATTTGTTTTTCAGCAGAATCCTCATTAAACACATGGATCCCACCTCCAACAATATAAACTGTTCAATTAAGCTGCAATTAAAATCTTGTGTTTATTGCTGAGGTTGCCAAGGTGCCCTGAATGGGCTAAATACACTCATCATCTTTGATAATAGAAATATAGTGCTAAAAACAAATCTCAGGGAGGAAACTATTACATGTTTTAGAACAACCAAACACTTATATTGAATTTGAGAATATTGCGACAGGCAATGTAGAAAGATCCTTATCCTGTATTTAACCCACACTATACTGGTCCAGTTCCAATAAAAGATAATTGACTTGAAACATTAACTCTCAGATGCTTCATGACCTGCTGAGGATTTCCAGATTTTCTTTTGTTTCTATACCTGCCACAGGAATGTTTCATGGGGCAGTAGAGAGAGAGTTTTACAGTGTTTGTAACCTGTACTTGCTTCAGGAGAATTGATGGGAAAGCAAAGAGGGTGCTGTATCTAGAACCTAATTTATACCTATAGCTGTCCTGTGAGTGTTCAATGGTATTTTACACTGTATCTGACATAGGTTGCATCAGCCCTGGACTGTATACCAGGAACTTGAGGACAGGGC
Organism: Hemiscyllium ocellatum; assembly: GCF_020745735.1. Lineage (NCBI taxonomy): Eukaryota > Metazoa > Chordata > Chondrichthyes > Orectolobiformes > Hemiscylliidae > Hemiscyllium > Hemiscyllium ocellatum. The sequence continues at coordinate 67,594,868 of NC_083414.1, forward strand.
TTTAATCCATATCTAACCGATGCTGTATCAACCCTGCAGTTAGGCTGGTAGCGTTTGATGGGGACAAGGCAAAAGGAGCTTTACACCAGATCTGACCCAAGCTTTATCTATGAGTGTTTAATGGAACAGTTTTGAAAGATAGAGCTTTACTTTGTATCCAACTCATGCTGACCCTAAACTGAGAATGTTTAGTTAAGTGTACGAAATGTTTTGTATCATGCAGATTCCAGGTGATACTTGAACTGACAGTGTATCTTAAAAGTAGAAAAGTACTAAATTTACAACCTCTTAACAAGTCTCACTTTGATCAGCACATTGAAAATAAGACATAAAAACATGAAGAGAAAGGCCAGGTACATTGAAAAGCTGCTCCCAATATGTATTAAATGTGGTGACTTTCCCTTTAAAGCTCTGTTGGCCTAATTGCAGCCAATCCAACAGGTAAAGTGGAACAAACTAGCTCAGTCACAGAAGCCTGCAGTGTTTCTTGAACAACAGATGTTTATTAGAAGGAACACAAAACAAAACCAAGTTCCCTAAATATAGAACACAGTTTGAAAGCTCATAAAACACATAACACAAAAGCCTCATCCCGTTTTCCAATGCTATTCATTACAGAAACACAGATCTGACAAATAATCCACAAAATTACTTGTGAGGCGTGAACACAATTCATGTGACACCTGCCTCTTCACCTCCTTTCTGCTCATCATCCAAAGGGCCTAAACAGTCTTTCCAGGTGAAGCAGCATTTCATCTGTACCTCCTCAAATCGTATGTATTGTATTCGCTGCACCCTATTCTACATTGGAGAAACCAAACGCAGACTGGATGACCGCTTTGCAGAATACCTCCCGTCTGTGCGCAAGCATGACCCTGACCTTTTCATAGCTGGTCATTTTAACACAGCATCCTGCTCACATGCCCACTTGTCTGTCTTCAGTATGCTGCAGTGCTCTATTGAACCACAGTGCAAACTGGAGGAACAATATTTCATCTTTAGACTACGTACTTTATAGCGTTCTGAACTTAATATTGGATTCAACACCTTCAAATTGCGAACTCCAATTCACATTTTTTTCCCTTTGTTTCAGCTGTACTTGTTACATTCTCTGTCACCACGTCCGCTCTCCCCTCCTTTCACCCCAGTGGGACTGTCTGTTCTTTCAAATCTGGCAGTTAGGCCCATTGTTCTGCCATTCTCACATTCCAATCACTTAACCTGAACTATCAACATCTTTTCTCCACCAGCACCCTATACCACCCAACCATTCCCCCCTCCCACAAATGGTGTCCCCTGTACACTTCACTTCAGTTCTGATGAAGAGTTACCTAGACTCGAAATGTTAGCTTGCTTACTCGCCATGGATGCTGTATGACCCATGGTGATTGCGGCATTTGTTGCTTTCAATTCATTTATAAGAAACCTGGATCAGCACTGTAATCAGCAAAGCTACAGACTAGAGTTGATAAGTGGGATTAAGATGCACAACTAGTTTATTCAGCCAGTGAAAATATGATGGGTTGAATGGCTTTTTCTATAGTTTTTTTATGGTTTGCTGTCAGATCTTCAAATTCAACGTAACTGAATCTATCCAGTTCTTTCCTGTGAACCGTGAAGAATTTTTACATAAATATTCTCAAAACTGATGTCTTGGACTTTCTCAGCTTCTAATAATGTACAGATTTTCAGCCAAACAACCCTGATTTGGAAATTGCACAACCAATGGGATATCTGTACTTTCCCTGAACTGTTATACTCCTTTCTAGGAGAGAGACAGTACGTACATCTCTTCACAATATCCTAAAAAACTTACGGATTTTCTAAATTAAAATTATGCTTCAATTATCCTGACCTAAAAATATGCTATTGAACTTTGATACAACCCTGTCATAATCGGCCACAATAAAAACAATTCCAGTAGTCCTGCTCTTTAGCACGTACTCAATTAGGTTACAGTTCCAGAAGGACTATTTTACCTTGTTATTTTTTAAAATTTTCAGAATAGTAACTGGTCTCATATGCTACTATTTTAAAATCCAAACTCTAAAAGTTATATTTTTTGAGATACCTTTCATCACACTGCTGTGCTACTCACAGTAAATTCTGCACTGCAATTCGCACCAAGTTCAACTCCACATCTGCCTCAGCAGAAATCTTCTGGATGTGACGGAACCCATCAATGTATGGTAAAATCTGAAGGATACAAAATTAACCAATACTGAGCAGAAAAACACTAATACAACTGCTCAATTACAATCATCGCTGGACAATTGATGTCCACTTGGCCATTAGTGGTGAAGCAGGCTTGAGAGGCAGTTCCTATTTCTTTTTATAATATTCCTGCATTACTTTAGGTATGCAGTGGCTCCTCTAACAACTTTTCACAAAATACATAACCACATTTCTGGACAGAGGCAAAAGGAGAAACTTGTTTCCATGTGATTTACTTGAAACAGATAAAGCTGACATTTTTAGGACGCTCTTAGTGCATTCACAATGCATGTGGTCAGCCGTAATAGTGATACGGCAGAAACTACAGGAGGTCAGACACTCACTGAAACTGAGTGATTCCCCCATGATGGCTTGGCACTTGGTTCATTCAAAAATAGGGTGACATGCTCATGTAATGATAAAAAATGGCAAAATATGAAATTATGTCTTCAAATCATTTGGTATTTATAGATTTGGAAGGCTTCAGTTTATTTATCCAGAAAGGTCCTACGGTCTGACAAATTGAAGCAACATTATTTCTTGAATAATTCCATAATTTATACATCCACTATCCTGGAATCCTGTGTATGTATAAGAACTTCCAGTTTTGAGCTTTTAAGTACTCTGTTTATTTTCACCTATTGACTTGTATTTATATAGTGCCTTAATGAACCGTCTCAAGAGCACCATGAATCAAAGCATAACACCAAGTCACATAAGGAGATATTAACTCAAATGACCAAAATGGAATGTCTCAAAGGAGGAAAGAGAGGTGGAGGGGTATAGGAATAGTCTTCCATAGCTTGGACACTTGGTATCCGAAGGCTCAGTTACCAATTGTGGAATAATCATAGGGATGACCAGAATTTAAGGAGTGCAGAGGGTCTGGAGGGGGTCAAAGAGATAGAGAAGGGTGAGGAATAGGCAGTTGGAAATCAAGGAGAATTTTCAAGTCAAGGTGTTGTTTGATGAGGAGTCAATGCAATTCAGCAGGTGCAGGGATTACAGGGAGCAGAATTTGCAGAATTAAAAGTCGAGCGGCTCACCTTTGGATTAACTCAAGTTTATAAAAGGCAGAATGTGAAGACCAGTCTGGAACACATGAGGAAAGTCAAGTCAAGTGGTTAGCGCTGCTGCTTCACAGCACCAGGGACCCGGGTTCAATTCCAGTCTCGGGCAACTGTCTGGGTGGAGTTTGCACATTCTCCCGTGTCTGCATGGGGTTTCAACTGGGTGCTCTGGTTTCCTCCCATAATCCAAAGATGTGCAGATATGTGAATTGCCTATGCTAAATTGTCCATAGTGTTCAGGGATGTGTAGTCAGGAGTAAATATAGGGTAGGGAGAATGCATCTGGGTGGATTATTCTTTAGAAGGTCAGTCTGGACATGTTGGGCCGAAGGGCCTGTTTCCACACAGCAGGGATTCTATTCTTCCTTTATCCAGATAATTAATATATAACATGAATCCATAATTTAGCAACAAAGGAGGAGCTGAGATGGGAGATGGTGAGGTAGAGTTGGTTGTGATCAGCACCCTTGAAGATCCTTGTGTCATCGAATGAATCGCCAACATGCAAGGAAAAAGATAGATAAATGTTTGGAACACACCAGAGGAAATGGTGTGAAAACAGGAAGAAGAGTTATTGTAAGCAATTCTCTAGATAGATAGATAATTAGATAAGTAATAATGATGCCACGAGTGGTGTACAACGGAGGAGAATGGTCCTGGAGGAGGAACGTATGTTGAACTATGTCAAAAGCTGCAGCCAGATACCAAAGGATGCTGCAGGGTGGTCAACTTTTATTGTAGCCGCATAGATGACATTTGTAACTTTGATAAGAGCTTGTGAGGCACTATGCAGATGAAAACTATTGGTTTACCTCCGGTACTTTAATTCATATCCCAGATTTGCCTCTTGTATAAGATTGCTTCACAGACACTGGCTTTCTAGAACCCAAATTTCCCATTTTTCTCATTATACAGACATTTAGGATTAGTCTCAAGCATCTCCAAGTACCTTCAACAGATGGATGCTTCTCCTCTCCCACTAACTGCTACTCAAGGTATGGAAGTTTGACTATACCAGTGTATATTTCAATTACATCTTCTACTAACATTCTGAATGTCCAGGAAAGGGAGCAGTCATTGGCCCAGGAGATTCTCTCAGAAAGCATACACTTCTGGCAGAATCAGGCTTTAATATATTTACAGATTTCACATACAACTTCCTATTCTACTTGTGACTTTCCACTCACCTGCTGTGTTGTCAGATCCCAGTGGATTTTAATAAAGTCTTCTTTACACTCAGTGAATACTGGAACATCATACTCCTGCACCACAGGCTGGTCTCTCCGTTGGGTGATCACTTTCAGGTGAATGGTATTGGATTCATCTACAAGAGTGACAAACCAAACTTCCTGAGAACACAGCACTGGGTACCATCCACAAAATGGGGTTACTTCTTTCCAACAATCAGCTTTGCCATTCCAGCCCCATGGTAGCCTCAACATTTTATCAGCTTCTAACTAGAACTCAGTGAAACAAGGTTAAAAAATTCACCATGTGGTTCTCTCTTAATAGGCCTCTGAACTAGCCTAGCAAATCAGTCAGTGGCATTAAACCAAAACCACAACACAGAATAGTGAAGACGGCAGTGGTTCAAGGGAGTGGCCAATTACAATTTTTTCAATAAAAATAAGCAAATAAAACAGACCTTAATAATGACACCAGATTCGAGGAACGAAGGGAAAAGGAAAGTTGCTTAAAAGTTCATGATCAAAGTCAAGTTTCAAATTTTTAATTCATTGCAATTGATACTTGGGCATGGATTTGAACTCAAAGGCATTTTACCTGCAATATTGGAAGCTCCGTTAGTGGGTTACGAAATATTGTGTTGCTTATGACTGCAGGATTTCTTTACTTTTTTTGCAGTTAGTTTCTTTCTTTCTTATTTGACTACTAGATTATAGGGCTTGTTGCATAAGGTAAACAAGCTCAAAGCCAAGGATAGGCATTTGGTCTGCACTGACTGTATTAGCAGATAACTGCAGAGGAACAGAGGAGGTCAGGTGGGAAGTGAAGCTCTGGTGTATTGCTAATGATGGGACTTTATTCGTTTGCTTTGGAAGAAATATATGTTTTTCTGCCACACAGCTGTAAAAACATTTTTAAAAATGTATTCATTCATGGACCATGGGCATTGCTGGTTGGGTTAGTACTTATTGTCTGACCCTAATTGCCCTCAAGACGACAGTGGTGAGTCATCTTCTTCTACTGCCTGAGATCACGGGTGTAGACATGTCCACAACACTGTTGATGAGAGTGTTTCAGGGATTTGATACAGTAACAGTGTAATGATGCTGCTCCTTTATCAAGGTTATGTTGTCCTTGTTTTTTTTTCCTCAAAGGGGTCATAAAGGCAGGGGTTCCAATATGTCTGGAAATATCTACTTGAAAAAGCTTTTAAGTGTTTTTTTTAAAACACTTGTACCATGAAAGGGGAGTGGCCAGTTATCCTAGTTCAGGGTTTGGTTTGGTTTTAGCAAGACATTTTGTTTACAGCTGCTGATCAGGTTTTTGGCTAGGGACTCAAAGAAGGAGTTCCATGTTGGTCCTCTCTCTGATGTTTCTCCTGTAAGACCTTGTGGTTGATTTTACCTTTTTTGCCAATGGGTGCTTCCAGCATGTTGCAAGTATTTGCAACAACATCATTAAGTTGCGATAGAGTCAAGTGGGTTTTCAGATAGGTTGTTGTTGTTATTGTTTATGTTTCATTCAGTAGTTTGTAAACAAATTCTGTTTTGTTTAAAACTGAGTGGTTGGGCCAGCTGCATCACTCCTGGGATATCCACTTGACCTGCTTAAAACAACTAGAGAAGTTAGGGTCTGGGCAATCTTCTTGAAATATTTTAAGGGAGTCTGGCCTGGTCAATAACAACAATAAAGGAAGAAAAATATATTTCTTAGTCAGGATGGTGTGTACCTTGGTGGGGAACTTCAGAGGTTTTTCTTTATTTACTCATGAAATGGGGGTATTGCTGGCTGGCCAGCATTTATTGCCCATTTCTAGTTGCCCTTGAGTGGAGGGTGGTGAACTGCCTTGTTGAATTGCTGAAGTTCAGGTGCTGTAGGTAGACCACAATGCCCTTAAAAAGGGAATTCCAGGGCCCTGACCCAGCAACAGTGAAGGAACGGTGGTATATTTTAAAGTCAAAATGGTGAGTAGCTTGGAAGGTGGTGGTGGTGGTGGTGCTCCCATGTATAATCTGCCCTTGTCCTTCTTGATGTGACCATGGAAGGTGCTTCCTAAGGATCTTTGATTAATTTCTACAGCGCATCTTGTAGATAGCACACATTGCTTTTACTGGGCATTGGTGGCGGAGGAAGAGGAATCTTGTGGATGTGGTGCCAACCAAGATGCCTGCCTCGTCTTGGATAGTGTCAAGCTTCTTGAATATTGTTGAAGCTGCATCCATCCAAGCAAGTGAGGAGTGTTACATCACACTCTTGATTTGTGACTTGTAGACGATAGATAGGCTTTGGGGAATCAGGGGGTTAGTTATTTGCTGCGGTATTCCTGGCCTCTGGCCTGATCTTTCACCATTGTGTTTATATGGTGAGTCTAGTTGAGTTTCTGGCGAAAAGCAACCCCAAGGATGTTGATAGTGGGGTTTCATGATGGGAACACCACTGAATGTCAAGGGATGGTGGTTAGATTGTCTCTTACTGTAGATGGTCATTGCCTGGCAATTGTGTGGCAGAAATGTTACTTGCTACTTGTCAGCCCAAACCTGGTTACTGTCCAGATCTTGTTCCATTTGAATAGTAACTGCTTCAGAGCATGAGGAGTTGCAAATGGTGAAATGCAATCACCAACAAACATCCCCACTTCTGATCTTTTGATAGAGGGATGGTCATTGCTGAAGCAGTTGAAGATTGTTAGGCCGAGGAAACTACCCTGAGGAATGCCTGCAGAAATTGCCTGGAGCTGAGATGACTGATCTCCAACAATCACAGCCCTATCTTCTTATGTGGCAGGTATGACTCCAACTAATGGAAGTTTGCTCTCAATTCCCATTGATTCTAGTTTTGCTGGGGCTCTTTAATGCCCCACTGAGTCAGATGTGGCCTGGATGTCAAGGGCTCTCAACTCATCTCTGAAATCCAAACGGACCCCACCACCAAGTATATATTTCCCTCCCCACCCCTATCAGCATTCTGGAAAGAACACTCCCTCCTCGACTCCCTTGTCAGATCCACACCCCCCACCAACCCAACCTCCACTCCCGGCACCTTCCCCTGCAACCGCAAAAAATACAAAACTTGCACCCACACCTCCCCCCTCACTTCCCTCTAAGGCCACAAGGTATCCTTCAATATCCATCAGAAATTCACCTGCACTTCCACACACATCATTTACTGCATCCGCTGCACCCGATGTGGCCTCCTATACATTGGGGAGATAGGCCGCCTACTTGTGGAACGTTTCAGAGAACACCTCTGGGACACCCACACCAACCAATCCAACCGACCCGTGGCTGAACACTTTAACTCCCCCTCATGTCCTTGGCCTCCTCCATCGCCAGACCATGGCAACATGACGCCTGGAGGAAGAGCGACTCATTTTCTGCCTAGGAACCCTCCAACCACAAGGGATGAATTCAGAATTCTCCAGCTTCCTCATTTCCCCGCCCCCCACCTTTTCTCAGTCCCAACATTCAGACTCAGCACCGCAATCTTCTTCCCGACCTCTCTGCCCCCACCCCCTCTCTGGCCTATCACCCTAACCTTAACCACCTTCCACCTATTGCATTCCCAACGTCCCTCCTCCCTACCTTTTATCTAAGCCTGCTTGGCACACCCTCTTCATTCCTGAAGAAAGGCTTATGCCCGAAACTTCGATTCTCCTTCTCCTTTGATGCTGCCTGACCTGCTGCGCTTTTCCAGCAACACATTTTTAAGCTCTGATCCCCAGCATCTGCAGTCCTCACTTTCTCCTCTGAAATTCAGTGCTTTGGTTCAATATTTGAACGAAAGCTGTAATTCTGTCATGAGCTGAGTGGCTGCAGTAGAACCTAAACTGGATGTCATAGAGATGTACAGCATGGAAACAGACCCTTCGGTCCAACTCGTCCATGCCAACCAGATATCCCAACCCAATCTACTTCCACCTGCCATCTTCTATATCTTTCCCCTCTCAGCCTAGACTTATGCCCTCTAGTTCTGGACTCCCCCCACCCCAGGGAAAAGACTTTGTCTATTTATCCTGCGAGCAGGTCACTGCTGAGCAGGTGCTGCTTGATATTTCTGTTGGTGACGCCTTCCCTCACTTTACTAATGATCAAGAGTAGACTGATGGGGCAGTATTTGGTTGGGTTGGATTTGTCCTGTTTTGCGTATGCAGAAAAACCAGGGCAATTATCCACATTATCGGTAACATGCCAGTATTGTACTAGTATTATAACAGCTTGATAAGGCTGTTTCTGTTTCTTGGTAGCTTCATCATGTCAATACTTCATTCTTAAGTATGCCTGGTGCTGATCCTGGCATTATCTCCTACACTCTCCATTGAACCAGGGTGGATCTTAAATGGTAATGGCTGAGTGGGGAATATATTGGTCCATGAGGTAGCAGATTATGCTGGAGTACAGTTCTGCTGCTGCTGATGGTCTACAGTGCCTCATGGATGCTCAAGTTTGAGTTACTAGATCTGTTCGAAGTATGCCCAATTTAGCATGGTGGTAAGGCCCCAAATCACGAAGTGGGTATTCTCAATATTAAGGCAGGACTTGGTAGCACCATCAACTTGTGAAGACAATGTATCTGCTGTCCTTGTGCAGTTACATGGTAGCACTCATAGCTTTCCGTAGAGCCTTTTGGTGAGGTACAGCCATACATCTTACAGTTGGCACGGATTGCTGCCACTGATGGGTCAATGGATGGAGAGAGGATATTGAAGGAGAGGATAGGATATCAGTCAAGTGGGATGCTTTGTCCTAGATGATCCTGAGTTTCTGGAGTGACGCTGGAGCTGCATATGGATGCACTTTTCTTAGCTATCAGATACCCTGATAACGGAAAACCCAGCTGACATGAGATAAAGTTACAATAATTGACGAAATAAAGGGAGGCAATCTCATTTAACTAACATCTAAATGATCTATCCACTTCCCACACAAGCAGACAAGTTGCCTGCTCTTCGTCCTGCATTTTGAAATCTTAGTTTGTTACCACCTAATCTCACCCATTTTTGAGAGTGAAATTTCAGCTGGTTTGTCCCATCTATTAAAATGAAACCAAACAGAATACAATTGTATTAAAATTGACAGGTTAAATACATAACACACGCCAGGATCCTCATAGTCCAACATGCTCCAAGAACACTAAATAAATAAGATGTCAAGGTACCTAGCCAACTTGCCGAGGGGTTAAACAAGTGTGCAGATAAGAAAGGTGAAGAGAAATCTAAGTGAGTAACTAGCATTAAAAATGCTTTGCAACCAACAACTCAATAAACATATAAATATTATCGAGGCACTAGCGTAGTTTTAACATTCTAATCACAATATCCCCACTGGAGAAATATACAACAGGCACAGCATAAAATGAGCTGTTGAACTGTACGAAACATGGGCCACTCCCACACTATTCATAAATCAATAGCAGATGTGTGACTACCAATTAAGAGTACAAAGCAGTAGCAAAGCAAATCAAAAGTCAGGACTCTTCCAAAATTTCCATGAAAGGTCCAGGGTACTGGAGAAATGCAAATGTCTGTTCGAGGAGGGTGGAACAAAAAGCAGCCAAAAATACTGGCTCTATTTTGGCCATTTGGACTATAATCTTTCATTGGGAAAATAATAAAATTTATTCTTAAAGAAACGGTGCAAATTAATTTCCAAAGGCATTCAAAATTGAGCCACATGAAGAGTTACTATGCAAGAACAGAGTTGATAGTTTTCAAGATGATCTATCAGCATTAGTCCAGTATCGTAGTTACATGATCATATAGAGGTTTACAAAATTGAGGGGCATGGATAGGGTAAATAGGCAAAGTCCATTACCTGGAGTTGGGGAGTCCAGAACTATAGGGCATAGGTTTAGGATGAGAGGGGAAATATATAAAAAGAGACCTAAGGGACAACTTTTTCACACAGAGTGTGGCACGGGTATGGAATGAGCTGCCAGAGTAAGTGGTGGAGGCTGGTACAATTACAACATTTAAGAGGCATTTGGATGGGCATATGAATAGGAAGGGTTTGGAGGGATATGGGCCGGGTGCTGGCAGGTGGGACTAGATTGGGTTGGGATATCTGGTCGGCATGGACGGGTTGGACGGAAGGCTCTGTTTCCATCTCTATGATTCTATGAAGATGGATAGGAAAGCAAGCTGTCAGGATACAAGAAGTCTGCAAAGGGATACACATAATTTTAGTGAGTGGGCAGTAATTTGTTGGATGGACTATAATATGGAAAGATGAGCTTGTCCAGTTTGGCAAGGAGAACAGAAAAGCAGAATATTATTTGTGAAAAACTACAGAGTGCTCAGTTCAAGTATATTCTTGCTACAACTGATGAACTCACAACTAATGTTTGCTACATAGTTTTGCTGTCCTTATGTAAGGAGGAATATACTTGTATGGGAAGCCGTTCAGAGGAAGTTCACGAGGTTGATTCCTGGATCAACCATATTTGGAAAGTCTGAGCCTATACTTACTTCAGTCTATAAGAATGAGGAGTGACCTTGTTGCAATGTATAAGATCTGGGCAAAAGTTTTGATGTTTCTTCTTGTGGGGGAATTTAGAACTAGGGAACGAAATTTAAAGGGGCTTCTTGTTTCAGATGAAATTGAGGAAGAATTTATTCTCTCAGAAGTTCATAGCCTTTGGAATTTTCTTCCATAGAGAACAATGGAGCCCGAATCAGTGAATAGGCTGAGTGAGCTAAAGTAGGGACAAAGTCAGGTAGTGTTCAGATGGTGGAGATGGGCATTCTTAATGATGATATGGATGACTGGCTGAAAGTTCATCTTAGGATCAAAAATGACACCTAAGATGTGAACTGTCTGATACAGCAGTAGTCAGTTGTCAGGTAGAAGGGTGCAATATCAGATCATTTAGAGATACGTAATAAAATCAAGCAGAGTCAGCATAGCTTCACGAAGAAAATATGTCTGACAATTCTATTTAGAGGTGGTAACAAACAGGATAGATAAAGTGGAGCTAACAGATGTAATGAATTTCGATTTCCAAATGACATTTGATAAGGTACCAGATATAAGATTATATAAAGTGAAAGCTCATAGTTTTGTGGTGGTATATCAACATGAGAGAAGACTGGCTCACTAATAGAAGACAGAGAGTTGGGATAAAGGACCATTCTCAAGATAGCAAAACATAACTAGTGGGCTGCCACAGAAATCTGTGGTGGGGCCATAATTACTTACAACATATATTAATGACTTGGATGAGGGATGTACTATAGCCAAGATTATGAATGGCACAAAAATAATTAGGAAGACAAGTGGTGAGAATTAAAAAAAAGAGTCTACAGAGGGACACAGACAGGTTAAGAGAAAGGGCAAACCCTGGCAGATGTAGTATGATGTAGGGAAATATGAGATTATACATCGCGGTAGGAAGAATAGAAGAAATGAATATTAGTCTGTAGTCTACAGGAAGTTGCAGCAGACGCATTTTGTGGGTCCTAGCGCATGAATCACAAAAAGGTAGTATATAAATTTGGTGGTTGACAGTGAAGGCAAATGGAATACTGGCCTTTATTTAAAAAGGAATGAGGTACAAAGAAAGGGGGTTGTCTTGCTAAAACTAAACAAAGCATTAGTCAGATCACACCTGGAATACGTTTATAGTTTTGGAATAGGAGGCAGGGATTGGAGAAGGTTCACTAAGTTGATGCCAGGTATGGAGGGATTTTCTTATCAGGAGAGATTGAGTAGGTTAGGCCTATATTCATTGGAATTTAGAAGAATGAGAGGCAACCTTATTTAAATATGCAAGATTCTTAGGTGGCTAGACTCCACTTGTAGGCAAGTCTAGGACCAGAGGACATAATCTTTGAGTACAGGGCAGAGATGAGAATGACATTTTTCTTTCTCAGGTGGTAGTCAATCTATGGAATTCTTTATCACTAACAGCTGTCGATGCTGGGACATTAAGTATATTCAAGGCTGAGATAGACTGACTTTTGATCAGTAAGGGAATCAAGGATTATGGCAATAAGACAAGAAAGTGGAGTTGAGGATTATCAGATCAGCAGTGATCTAATTGAATGGTGCAGAAGACTTGATGGACTGAATAGTCTACTTCTACTCCTATTTCTTACGGTATCGAAAGGTTCAGCACTACCACTGACAAGCTGCAACCATGTCTTTGACAGAAACCTGTGGAAGTCAATAAAGATCCTGGTCTGTAAGGTTATGATGTTGATGAACTTGCTGCACTGCAGTGAAATCTAGACTGTCTAGCACTGTCATATTAAGATCCTTGAAATCTTTCACCAGTGGTATCAATATCGGATCCGAGGGATCAAATGGGAGGACACACTGGACCAATGTGGGTGTCCTACATGAAACTGGGTACCAACATCAAAGCTCCACTCCTGAAGAACCAACTCCAGTAGATGGGCATTGGCATCCAGATGTCCAGAAACCTCTTCCCTCCTCCTTTTCTCCCTGCTCTCCATTTGTCCCACTTTTAGCATTAAAGCCGGATAAGTTTCTGCATGGTAGATTAATTAGTACAGTTAGATCACATGGGATTCAGGTTAAACTTGCAACTGGATACCAAATGGGCTTTACAGTAGGAGACAGAGTGTGGTGGTGGAAGGTTGTTTTTTTTTGGACTGGTGACAGTGTGCTGTAAGGATTGGTGCTAGGTCAACTGCTTTTGGTCATTTATATAAATGATTTGGACACAAATATAGAAGGCATGGTTAGTAAGTTTGCGGATGATACCAGTGAAGAAGGTTACCTAAGATTAGCAGATCTTCATCAACTGGGTCAATGGTCTGAGGAGAGGCTGATGGAGGTTAATTTAGATAAATGTGAGGCATTGCATTTTCGTAAAAACAACCAAGGGTCGCTCTTATACAATTAACAGTAGGGTCCTATATGGTGTTGTTGAACAAATCTGGGGATTCAGCTACATAATGCTTTTAAATTTACGTCACAGGTAGGTAGGATGGTTAAGATGATGTTTAGCATGCTTGCCTTCATTGCTCAGACCTTTAAGTATAGGAGTTAGGATGTTATGTTTAAGTTGTACAGAATGTTGTGAGCACTCTTCTAAAGTACTGTGTACAGTTCAGGTCAGTTGTTACAGGCAGAATATTATTAAACTGGAGAGGGTTCAGAAAATATTTACCAGGATGTTGCCAGGGATTAAGGGTTTGAGTTATAAAAATAGGATGGATAGGCAGGTGGTGGTTGAGATTTATAGAGATTTATAAAAATCATCCATAGCATAGATAAGGTGAACAGCAAAGGTCTTTTCCCTAAGGTGGGGGAGTTCAAAACTAGGGGGCATATTTTTAAGGTGAGGAGAAAGTTTTAAAAAGGACATGAGAAGCAACTGGCTTGTGTGTAGAATGAACTGCCAAGTACAGTTACAATGTTTAAAAGACATGTGGATAAGAACACAAATAGTAAAGCTTTGGAGAGGTTTGGGCCAAACACAGACAAGTGAGACTAGTTTGGTTTGGGAACACAGTCAGCATGGACTAGTTGGATCAAAGGGTCTTTCCTTGCCGTGACTCTATGACTCCAAGTCATCGGTTTGGGAAGACACTTTGATATAAAAAGCAAAGACAATGGCTTCAATCTTTCCAATATTTATTTGGAGGATATATCTGTCTGATGGAGGAGGATGGTGTGGCTGCAAAAAGATTGAGCAGGATGATGAGGGATACTTTTCCTTTGACAACCAAAATGAATGTCATTTATGAGCTTCATAAATGCTGCCTTAGTACCATGCTGGGGCAGAAACCTGATACATTCAAAAATGGAATTCCAGGAAAGTTGGGTATGGATTTAGAAGTGGGATAGAGGCTTGCAGTGGCAAAAGAGCCACTGGAAAATGGCAGATTTGAAGAAGGGAAAATCGTAACCAAGTAGAAAGATTTATGAATAATATTGGTGGATCTGGGGCCAAGAAGGGGAGCTACATGGTCAGCAGTTTAGTGGAAATAAAATCGAGGGAGCAGGACACCTTACAAAGAGCCTAAGTACTCACGTATGTACCTATTGGTAACGAGCACTCTCCACGGGCATTCAGCTCCTCTAGAATAATGGTCATTAGCGGGACTAGTTTCTGCTTGCTGTCTTCGTTTGAGATGAAACCGCTTTCCAGCTGGAAAAAGAAAGCTCTTTTCATAGATCAGATTATGTAAAGTTATGCTGCTTCATCTAATCATAAACATGCTTTCCTATTCAACAGCCTCACTGATAGCAGAGAACAGATTTCATTGCCAAGGCCTCTGGCTGAAAGCTCAGTGTATTAACCCATTCTGCCACTTGTTTCACATTGCTAATTCCAGTCAAAAGAAGCCGTCAACATTTTACATTCTTGAAATTTTCATGAGTGTCTAGGACTGCTTTGGAGATAACGAGGTTATGAGAGATGTGAATAGAGAGATAGCTCCTGGAGGCCGAATAGCCTTTTCTCTGTGCTGTTCTTACCTCCAATGTAGTGAGGTATCCTGCCAGCTTTTTAACAATTGGTTCCAAAGAGCAAGTCTTCGCTTTTGCGTCACAAACAAAGCCCAGATTGAAGAGTAATGCATTGCGGACATACTTCTTGTGTTCTATGCACACAGGGCAGCCAATTAGTTTCTTATCCATAGAAGTGCTTCATAACATAGGAAAAAAAACGGATTAACAGAAATACAGACTTACAATAAAAAAAATTCAGAATTTTCTTAATATAGTGCAGAGGATAAGGGAGACGCAATCTTATACAGGATATATACATTTCCACCTTTGCTCAAGGATATAATGAATTATATCATCTACCTTAAGTTTGAGGGCCTCTATTTCATCACTGTATATTTTGTTCTCCTTGTGGGTCACAAAAGATCCCTGACCCTATTTGATCAGTAGAGCATGTCCTTGCCAATATTACCCTCAATCACCATCACTGAAAGACTATTTAAGTCATTTGCAAAGTTATTTGTGGGAGCATGCTGTGAAAGAAAATTGGCTGCTGTGATTCCTACATTACAACAGCGACTACCTGAAAGCAATTTGTTGACTTTGAAGCAGTTCAGACAACTGGAGGTCACAAAAGGCACTATGTAAGTACATGTCTTTTTTAAAAAATGTTAACAGCAGCCCCTAATTCATTGGTAATGCTGAGAATTAAATTTAACTTGTTAAAATGCCAAGAAGCACCACAATGGATGAATACAGCAGCGTCTGCCATGCATCTCCAGGGTCAGAAGCGTTGACTGCAAATACAAAGGTAAATTTTTCACTTCTGATTCTTGTAGACACAGTGCTCAGATTATTCATATAGGCCAGCAGGGGCATCAACCACTGCTCTAGAAAGACTGTCTCCAACATTCAGGGAAAAATAGATACACAAAAATGAGTTTAGCATTTGTAATTTCAAAACAACTTGTGCCATCAGTAAAATCATCAGAATTTCACAGGAGAGTGTTTACTTGGAGCAGCACATTGCGATCTGAAAAGCACTGTTTGAAAAATTGGAGGAAGAAGATTCAGTTGTGGAATTGGAACTATCATGTATTTGTAGGCCTATAAGAAAAAGACACAAGAGAAAAAGCAATTGAATAGCTCTTTCAAAAGAAAAACCAATACAGTACAAACACAATGGGGTTGAATGGCTACTGCCTTGCTATTTGGTTCTAACTTGCCATGATGCTGTTCGTTTGTTATCACAAGTGCTGGAGAAAATATATACTTCAGGAGCTCCAGCTTATCACAAACTCAGAAAATGTTGGATAAACTCAGCAGAACTGGAAGCATTTATGGAGAGAGCAACAGAATTAATGTTTCGAGGCTTCTATGATTTCGGAAATCTTCACAGGAACCATATGAACTCATTGCAGGAATATGCAAATCATAGCTGATTTCATCCTGGTCTCAACTGGTCTTTCCAACCCACTCTCCATAACCTTTAAATCAATTACTCATTAAAAATCTATCGGTCCTTCTCCTCAAATTTATTCAATGCCCTGGCATTGAGTAGAGAGCCCTGCACTCTGGGGTAGTGAATTCCACAGATTCACTGAGAGTAGTAGTTTCTCCTCATTTGTTTCAAACTGGATTTTAAATGTTAATACTCCTTCTCTCTACAAAGATGCTGTCAGACCAGCTGAATTACCCCAATTTTTTTTTGTGTGGTTTGTTTAAGATGTCCAGTATCCACAGCATTTGATTTTTTGAAGTTCCAGCTTACACAACCACTTGTGTATGAATACATACTACAATATGAAAAGAGACATGCTTGTAAATGATTTGTGATTCCTGCAACTTACACAGTAATGAGTTTATTCTGTAACTCTGGTTTTGTTATGATGTATACCTGGACTGTATCAAATAGCTCCCTTGAAATGTACTCTTCAGGCACCTGTAACAGATGATTCAAATACCAATTGAAAATTCAGACAGTATAAATTCTTGTTGGTATGCAAATACTTAAACTCAACAAACATCTAATAAATAAGTCATGTCAAAGAGCTGCCAGCCTTCAAGGTGGATGTAAATTTTGAATAATGCAGTAGCTCTGTGCCAAGGTTCTCAGAATAAATTCACTGGCACTGATGATCCAACTGATATACTGGTACTGATATTGGAGTGGGCAGAAAAGACTTCGATACTGCATAAATTCTTGTCTGATACTCTTAATTTATCATTTTAAAGTTTCTCCCCAGAACTGGCACCAAATGCGTAACACCACTTCGTCCTAGAGTTAAGCTGCTTTTATTGGGCTGGATGTAGCCAACAGATCCTAATTCTCAGGTCTCACACAGCTGAGGACAAAAATGGAAGAAAGTCTGCCAGACTAATAAAGGTTGGGCATCAGGAATTACAAAACCCGGGCTCGACATTACTATTCCAGTGACATTACTACTGCATCACCTGTAGTGATTGCAGCTTTTATTACCTTGCGCTTTGTGGGAGTTTGCTATACATATAGGGTGGCACGGTGGCTCAGTGGTTAGACATTGCTGTCTCACAGCACCAGGGATCCAGATTCGATTCCAGTCTCGTGCGACTGTGTGGAGTTTGCGCATTCTCTCAGTGTCTGCGTGGGTTTCCTCCCACAGTCACAAAGATGTGCAGGTCGGGTGAATTGGCCATGCTAAATTGTCCATAATGTTAGGTGCATTAGTCAGAGAGAAATGGGCCAGGGTTGATTACTCTTCAGAAGGTCAGTGTGGACTTATTAGCCCGAAGGGCCCGTTTCCACGCTGTAGGGAATCTAATCTAACAGCTGCCATATTTCCTACATTATAACAAAAGTAGCACACTCAAAATATTGTAAACTAAAATAGAGTGCCTTGGGACAGATAGGTGCAAAAAAAATTGAGGTCTGTCCTCTTCTAGATAACTTGGGCCAAATGATAGACACACCTTTTGCCAAATTCCAAAGCAGCAGAAATTGAGATCAAAGTTTCACATTATCAAATAAGCATTTATTTAAACATTCATAATCAACTCCACACTATGAGAAAATAATTTAAAATTACACTAAGCATTAATGTTTCAATCTACGTTTTAGAAGTTTCAGGTTCAAACATTCCAATTGATAATACAATAAAGACTAAGCTGAATACAGAAAGTTCTGAGGGGAACTGGAAACACAAATAAAGAGAGTATGAGAACAGACTGGTTTAAGACAGGTAGGAATTCCCTCGTGGTCAATGCTAGGACCTTGATTTTCAGATATATAATAATTAGATGGGTTTACAAAGCAAAATTTCAAAATTAATGCACGAGATAAAACTTGGAACTGGGAAAATGAACTGTGTAGGAGCATTGCGTACAACTTCAAAAGTAATTGACCATTTGGTGGAACATGTAGGCAACTTGCTGATAATTAATGTAGAGAAGTGTGAATTATTAATTTTATTAAAGAACACCGAATATAAAGAGTACAATTTTATAGGGAGTACAAGAGATGAGGGACCTTAGCATATTTGTGCAAAAATCATTAAATGTCAGAGTTGAACTAATTAAACAATCCTTAAACAAGTCAAGAGTGGCTGACAATCAGTCATTGAAAGGGGTAGAAAAGATTGACAAGAATAGTTTTTGTGATGACAAACTCAAGTAATGTTAATAGATTGAAAATGTCAAAACTGCTTTCCTTGGAGAAAAATAATCAAGAAGAGATTTGATAGAGGTACCCAAAACTTTTCCTGTCCAGTAGCAGTTGGAGACACAGCAGAGATGACGTGAAGACCAGGAGGGTGCCAGGAAGGTAAGGACTTGGTATATATTTGGGCAGCGGCTAAACCAGAGATACTAACCCCCTCTAACCAGAAGAAAATGACTTTGTATGTTAAGGTTTTATTTTTTCTTTTTCTTTCTTTTTCATATATTTAAGTGCATTGTTTGGTTTTAGTTAGTTGGTACAAAACTAAGCTTACAATGGCAGGGGACCTCAGACCCATGGCATTTGCTTTTTGCTTGATGTGAGAGTTCAGGAATGTGGCTGACGATCCTGACTCTTACACTTGCAAGATGTGTGTTCAGCTGCAGCTCTTGTTTGACCGCATGACGGCTCTTGAACTGCGGATGGATTCACTGTTGAGCATCCGAGATGCTGAGGAGGTTGTGGATAGCACGTTTAGTGAACTGGTCACACCGTAGGTTAGAATTGCTGAGGGAGACAGTGAATGGGTGACCAAAAGGCAGAAAAAGAGTAGTAAGGCAGTGCAGGTGTCCCCTGCGTTCATCTCCCTCTAAAACAGGTATACCGTTTTGGATACTGTGGGGAGATGGCTCAAGAGGGGAGGGCAGCAGTTGCCAAGATCATAGCACGGTGGCAGGCATTGTTGTTCAGAAGGGCAGGAAAAAAACTCATAGGACCATAGTTGTAGGGGATTCTATTATTAAGGGAGTAGATAGGCGGTTCTGTGGTTGAAAACAGGACTGTCTAATGGTAATTTGCTTCCCAGGTGCTTGGGTCTGGGATGTCACCGATCGGCTGCAAAGCATTCTAAAACGGGAGGGTGAACAGCCAGTTGTCTTGGTGCATACAGGCACCAATGATATAATTAAAAAATGAGACGAGGTCCTGAAAGCAGAATTAAGGGAGCTAGGAGAGAAGTTAAAAAGGACCTCAAAGGTAGTGATCTTGAGATTACTACCAGTGCCACGTGTTAGCCAACGTAGAAATGAAAAAATAAATAGGATGACCACGTGGCTTGAGGGATGGTGTAGGACATGGGGACCAGTTCTGGGGAAGGTGGGACTATTACAAAATGGACGGTCTACATCCAAACCAGACTGGAACCAATGTCCTTGGGGGAGTTTTTGCTACTGCTGTTGGGAAGGTTTTAAACTAGTGTGGCGGGGGCTGGGAACTAGAAGAGAAGACAAGTAGACAGCGAGATGGAAACTGAAGACTGTAAGAATCATGAAGATAGCATTAGTAAGGGAAAGAGTAGACATAGAGCAGATGTACGCAAAAGAACTGGTGGCCTGAAGTGCATCTATTTTAATGCAAGGAGTATAGTGGGTAAGGCAGATGAACGTAGGGCTTGGATTGGTGCCTGGGGGCATGACGTTATTGCAATCACAGAGACTTGGTTGAAGGAAGGGCATGATTGGCAACTAAATGTTCCAGGATATACTTGCTTCAGACAGGAAGGGAGGTAAGTAAAAGGGGGGTGGGGTGGAGTTGCATTGCTGGTCAGGGGTGATATCATGGCTGTGCTAAAGGAAGACACTATTGAGGGCTTGAGTAGTGAGGCATTATGGGTAGAGCTGAGAAATAAGAAGGGTGCAGTTACATTGTTGCGGCTGTATTACACTGTTGGAACATGAGGTAGAAGAACAAATAGGTAAACAGATTATGGAAAGATGTAGAGGCAATAGGGTAGTGGAGATGTGAGATTTTAATTTTCCCAACATTGACTGGGATAACTTAGTGTCAGAGGTCTGGAAGGGGTAGAATTTGTAAGAATCATCCAGGAGATTTTTCTAGAGCAGTATGTCAATAGTCTGACGAGGGAAGGGACCATATTGGACCTGGTGTTGGGGAATGAGCCAGGCCAGGTGGTAGAAGTTGTGGTAGGGGATTTATTTGGGAACAGTGACACTGTTGATTGTGATATACATTATTAATCTGGAAGAGGACACTGTTGGTATGATCACCAAGTTTGCAGATGATACGAAGATTGGTAGAGTAGCAGAAACCATAAGGGTCTGTCAAAGAATACAGGAGAATATAGATAGACTGGAGAGTTGGGCGAAGAAGTGGCAGATGGAGTTCAATCCAAGCAAATGTGAGGTGATGCATTTTGGCAAGTCTAATTCTCGAGCAAATTATACAGTTAACTGTATAATTTTCCCAACTGCCTTGGGAAAAGTTGAGGAGCAGAGAGATATAGGAGTGCACGTCCATTGTACCCTGAAGGTTGCTACACAGGTGGATAGAGTGGTCAAGAAGGCATATGGTATGCTTGCCTTTATCGAACAGGGTATTGAGTATAAGAGCTGGCAGGTCATGTTAAAATTGTACACGGCGTTGCTTCGGCCGCATTTAGAATACTGTGTACAGATCTGGTTGCCACATTAGTGGGCGGCACGGTGGCACAGTGGTTAGCACTGCTGCCTCACAGCGCCAGAGACCAGAGTTCAATTCAGGTGACTGACTGTGTGGAGTTTGCACGTTCTCCCCTGTCTGCGTGGGTTTCCTCCCACAGTCCAAAGATGTGCAGGTTAGGTGAATTGGCCATGCTAAATTGCCCATGCTAAATTGCCCGTAGTGTTGGGTAAGGGGTAAATGTATGGGTGGGTTGCGCTTTGATGGGTCGGTGTGGACTTGTTGGGCTGAAGGGCCTGTTTCCACAGTGTAAGTAATCTAATCTAATCTAATTACCAAAAGGATGTGGACGATTTGGAGGGGGTGCGGAGAAGGTTTATGAGGATGTGCCTGGTATGGAAGGTGCTAGCTATGAAGAAAGGTTGAGTAGGTTAGGTTTGTTTTTATTAGAAAAAAGGAGATTGAGGTCTACAAAATCATGAAGGGTATAGACAGGGTAGACAGAGATAAGTTTTTTTCCCAGGTGAAGGTTTCAATAACGAGAGGTCACACTTTCAAGGTGAGAAGTGAAAAGTTTAAGGGGGATACACACGGCAAGTACTTTACACAGAGGGTGGTGGGTGTCTGGAACACGTTACCAGCAGTGGTAATCTACCTGCATGGTAGATTGATTTAAGATGCATCTGGACAGATGCATGAGTAGATGGGGAGCAGAGGGATACAGATGCTTAGGAATTGGACGACAGGCTTAGACAGTAGATTTGGATTGGCTCAGACTTAGAGGGCCAAAGGATCTGTTTCTGGGCTGCAAGTCTTCTTTGTTCTTAAAACCATGAAGGCTCTAGATTAAAATGATTAAAACTGGAGGGCATAGATTTAAGGCAATTGGCAAAAAGCATATGATGACGTGAAAGAATTATTTTTTGCATAGCAAGTGGTCAGGATCTGAAAGTCGGGTCACAGGTAGATAGGATAGTGAAGACGGCGTTTGGTATGCTTTTCTTTATCGATCAGAGTATTGAGTACAGGAGTTTGGAGGTCATGTTGGGGCTGTACAGGACATTGGTTAGGCCACTGTTGGAATATTGCATGCAATTCTGGTCTCCTTCCTATCAGAAAGATGTGAAACTTGAAAGGGGTTCAGAAAAGATTTTTTAAAAATTAGAATAGATTCCCTACAGTGTGGAGACAGGTCCTTCAGCCCAACCAGTCCACACCGACCCTCCAAAGAGTAACCCACCCAGACCCATTTCCCTCCGACTAATGCACCTAACACTATGGGCAATTTAGCATGGCCAATCTCTCTCTTATTCCTGATGAAGGGCTTATGCTCGAAACGTCGAATTCTCTATTCCTGAGATGCTGCCTAACCTGCTGTGCTTTGACCAGCAACACATTTGCATCTGTGAGAGGAAACCGCAGCACCCAGAGGAAACGGGGAGAATGTGCAAACTCCACACAGTCACCAGAGGCTGGAATTGAACCTGGGACCCTGGTCCTGTGAGGCAGCAGTGCTAACCACTGAGATATCGTAATTTACAAGGATGTTGCCAGGGTTGGAGGATTTGAGCTCTAGGGAGAGGCTGAACAGGCTGGGGCTGTTTTCCCTGGAGCGTCGGAGGTTAAGGGGTGACTTTATAGAGGTTTACAAAATTATGAGGGGTATGGATAGGATTAATAGACAAAGTTTTTTTCCCTGGGGTGAGGGAGTCCAGAACTAGAGGACATTGATTTAGGGTGGGAGGGGAAAGCCGACTCAGGCGACTGACTGTGTCGAGTTTGCATGTTCTCCCTGTGTCTGCGTGGGTTTCCTCCGGGTGCTCCAGTTTCCTCCCACAGTCCAAAGATGTGTGGGTCAGGCGAATTGGCCATGTTAAATTGCCCGTAGTGTTAGGTAAGGAGTAAATGTAGGGGTATGGGTGGGTTGCGCTTCGGCGGGTCGGTGTGGACTTGTTGGGCCGAAGGGCCTGTTTCCACACTGTAAGTAATCTAATATAAAAGAGACCTAAGGGGCAACTTTTTCACTGAGCGTGGTACATGTATAGAATGAGTTGCCAGAAGAAGTGGTGGAGGCTGATACAATTGCAACATTTAAAAGACATTTGGATGGGTATAGAAACAGGAAGGTTTTGGGGGAATATGGGCCAAGTGCTGGCAGGTGGGACTAGATTGGGTTGAGATATCTGGTGAGCATGGACAGGTTGGACAGAAGTGTCTGTTTCCATACTGTACATCTCTATGACTAAGTGTGTATTCTCTTCATGCGTGCTGTAAGTCCTGCTGAGTTTCTCCAACAATTTCTGTTTTTGTTACTTCTTTCAGGTCTCCAATATCCACCATTCTTCGTTTTATTCTGGAATGGACAGCCTGAGATTGCACGGGAGCCAGAGTCAATCATAGAGAGACTGAATCATGAGTTGCAAGGGGTTAAAAAAAACAAGCAGGCTTACTTGAGAAAAAGCGAGGTGAATTGCCTCTACTACATTATTCAAAAATTCTAATTCCAAGCCCGGAAAAAAATAAGAACAATCCACAGAAAAAAGAACAGCTGAGTCCTATGGATAGCAATAAAGAATTTCTGGCTCAATCTAGGCACTAGTACCACACAGCAAGTCTTGGGAAGAACACAGCGAGCCAGCCAGCACCAGGAGGTGGAGAAGTCAACGTGAGCATGTAGAAACATTGACTTCTGCACCTCCTGGTGCTGCCTGTTGTGTTATGTTTTTGAGCCTCTTGCCTGTCCACCTTGGATTCCAGGCTCTGCGGTTTTTTTAAACAAAACTCTAACTAGAACAATCCACAGCTGCTCCAAGATAGACCTTAGATCTACTCTTTGCAGCAACAGTGCACGTTGTGGACAACGAGGCTGCTGCTTTCCCTGCAGTTGGGGGACACACAGTGGTCACTGTCACCGGATACTGGTGGCACTACCGTCAGTGAGACAGGGCGGGTCCCCCACTCACGTCAGGAGGCCACCCCACGAGTGGTCGTCGCCGGCCTGCTTGCTGCCAATCCTCGGTACCTGGAAGGTGATTTTCGGCCCGAGGGTCGGGTGAAACTCGCTGAAAAACACGCACTCGATTCGGCTACCCATGGCCGACCATACGGAGTTCCTCCTCAACCGTCACCCCGCGACCCTCGGCGAACGTTGCGATCTCGCCAGCCTGCCCACTGCGTCGTGACCTCATCACGCCAGCCGCCCCGGCGTCAGCACATTTCCACACCGCAAAGACCTCATCACGCCAGCCACACAAACGTTAGCACGTTTCCACACCGCAAAGACCTCATCACGCCAGCCGCCCCGGCGTCAGCACGTTTCCACACCGCAAAGACCTCATCACGCCAGCCACACAAACGTTAGCACGTTTCCACACCGCAAAGACCTCATCACGCCAGCCGCCCCGGCGTCAGCACGTTTCCACACCGCAAAGACCTCATCACGCCAGCCACGCAAACGTTAGCACGTTTTCACGTCGCAAAGATTTCATCACGTAGTCGCGCCACGGCCGTGTCGTCATCACGTTCACCCCTTCTTCCCGCAGTTTCTCCAGGCTCCCCTCTGGACGTATAGAGAATCTCCTCAGTTGGGGACGTGGTTGATGGCAGAACCCAGCAGCGATGAGTGGTTGTACCGGACCCTGCGGAGAGTGGCGGGGACAGCGGCCCATCTTCTCAGCTTGGGGTTCCCTGTCGTCATCGCGCTGGTCTCGAAGCCGGGCAGCAGTGAGTATTCGACAAACGGAGGAGCGGAGCTGATCGCAACCGTTAGTCAGGTCTGTGTCCCCCCCCCCCTCCTCCTTCTCACACCATGAGGAAGGAAAGGGAGGGGGTTGCAGGTCCGTGTGTGCCCCAACATGAGGAACGGGGGGACCCCAGGTTTGTGACCCCTCCCTCCCATGAGGAACGGGGGGGGTGTGGCCCAGGTCTGTGTCCCCTCCCCTCGTGAGGAACGATGAAGAGGTCTGTGTCCACTCCCCCCCCCCCCCCCCAATGAGGAATGGGGGCCCCCAGGTTTGTGTCCCCTCCCCCCATGAGGAATGGGGGTGTGTGGCCCAGGTCTGTGTCCCCTCCCCCCATGAGGAATGGGGCACCAGGTCTTTGTGTGTGCACCCCCCCGGGGAAACTGCCCCAAGTCTGTGTGTGGGATCCCCCATCCAGAGAAGGGGCTCCAGGTCTGTGCATGCTACCCCTCCCTGCCTGGGGAGGAGGACTCCATGCTGTCGTGTCTGTTCTCCCCAGTGTTATTCTTCAGTCCAAGATACAGATAGACGTGTCTGTGGCCAGCAGCAAAAAATCTGAATGGTGTGTTACTTCCCTGGTGCCAGGATCAATGATGTCTCAGCGAGGATGCAGAATGTTCTCAAGGGGAGAGGGACCAGCAGGAGGTCATTGTACACATTGGAAAAATGACACAGGAAGGAAAAAAGTTGAGATTCTGAAGAGAGATTACAGAGCATTAGGCAGGAAATTAAAAAGGAGGTCCTCGATAGTATTAATATCTGGATTACTCCCATTGCTACCAACTAATAGGAGGATAGAGCAGGTGAATGCATGGCTGAGGAGCTGGTGTATGAGGGAAGGATTCACATTTCTGGATTATTGGAATCTCTTTTGGGGTAAAAGTGACTTGTACAAGAAGGATGAATTGCATCTAAATTGGAAATGCACTGATATACGAGCAGGGAGATTTGCTCGAGCTGCGCGGGAGGATTTAAACTAGTAAGATGGGGTGGGACCCAGGGAGATAGTGAGGAAAGAGATCAATCTGAGACTGGTACAGTCGAGAACAGAAGCAAGTCAAACAGTCAGGACAGGCAGGATAAAGCAGAGAACAAGGTAGGACGGATAAATTAAACTGCATTTATTTCAATGCAAGGGGCCTAACAGTGAAGGCAGATAAACTCAAGCATGGTTAGCAACATGGGACTGGGATATCATAGCAATTAAAGAAACATGACTCTTTCCTGATGAAGGGCTTATGCCCGAAACGTCAAATTTCCTATTCCTTGGATGCTGCCTAACCTGCTGTGCTTTAACCAGCAACATATTTTCAACTGTGATCTCCAGCATCTGCAGACCTCATTTTTTACCCTCAGGGATGGACAAGACTGGCAGCTTAATGTTCCAGGATACAAATGTTACAGGAAGGATAGAAAAGGAGGCAAGATAGGAGGGGGAGTGGCGTTTTTGATAAGGGATAGTATTATCACTGTACTGAGGGAGGATATTCCCGGAAATACATCCAGGGAAGTTATTTGAGTGGAACTGAGAAATAAGAAAGGGGTGATCACCTTATTGGGATTGTATTATAGACTCCTTAATAGTCAGAGGAAAATTGAGAAACAAATTTGTAAGGAGATCTCAGCTGTCTGTAAGAATAATAGGGTGGTTATAGTAGAGAATATTAACTTTTTAAACATAGATTGGGACTGTAATAGTGTTAAAGGTTTAGATGGAGAGGAATTTGTTAAGTGTGTGCAAGAAAATTTTCTGATTCAGTGTGTGGATGTACAGGTACAAACCTTGACCTACTCATGGGAAATAAGGCAGGGCAGGTGACTGAGGTGTCAGTGGGGGAGCACTTTGGGGCCAGCGACCATAATTCTATTAGTTTTAAAATGGTGATAGAAAAGGATAGACCAGATCTAAAATTCTAAAATAGACCAGATCGAGTTCTAAATTGGAGAAAGGCCAATTTTAACAGTATTAGGCAAGAACTTTCAAAAGCTGATTGGGGACAAATGTTTGCAGCTAAAGGGACGGCTGGAAAATGGGAAGCCTTCAGAAATGAGATAAGTCCAGTGAAAGTATATTCCTGTTAGGGTGAAAGGAAAGGCGGGTAGGTGTAGGGAATGCTGGATGACTAAAGAAATTGGGGGTTTGGTTAAGAAAAAGGAAGCATATGTCAGGTATAGACAGGATAGATCAAGTGAATTCTTAGAATATAAATGCAGTAGAAGTATACTTAAGAGGGAAATTAGGAGGGCAAAAAGAGGGCATGAGATAGCTTAGGCAAATAGGGTTAAGGACGATCCAAAGAGTTTTTACAAATACATTAAGGATAAAAGGGTAACGAGGGAGAGAATAGGGCCCCTCAAAGATCAGCAAGACGGCCTTTGTGTGAAGCCGCAGGAGATGGGGGAGATACTAAATGAGTATTCTGATCAGTATTTGCTGTGGAAAAGGATATGGAAGGTATTGACTGTAGGGAAATAGATGGTGACATCTTGGAAAATGTCCACATTACAGAGGAGGAAGTGTTGGATGTCTTGAAACACATAAAGGTGGATAAATCCCCAGGACCTGATCAGGTGTACCCGAGATCTCTGGGATGCTAGAGAAGTCATTGCTGGGCCTCTTGCTGAGATATTTGCATCATCAATAGTCACAGGTGAGGTGCCAGAAGACTGGAGATTGGCTAACGTGGTGTCACTGTTTAAGAAGGGTGGTAAGGACAAGCCAGGGAACTATACACCAGTGAGCCTGATGTCAGTGGTGAGCACCTTGTTGGAGGGAATCCTGAGGGACAAGATTTACATGTATTTGGAAAGGCAAGTTCTGATTAGGGATAGTCAACATGGCTTTGTGTGTGGGAATTCATGTCTCTCAAACTTGATTGAGTTTTTTGAAGAAGTAACAAAGAGGATTGATGAGGGCAGAGTGGTAGATGTGATCTATAGGGACTTGAGTAAGGCGTTCGACAAGGTTCCCCATGCGAGACTGGCTAGCAAGGTTAGATCTCATGGAATACAGGGAGAATTGCCATTTGGATACCAAACTGGCTCAAAGGTAGAATACCAAGGGTGCTGGTGGAGGGTTGTTTTTCAAACTGGAGGCCTGGGACCAGTGGAATGCCACAAGGATCGGTGCTCGGTCTACTACATTTCGTTATTTATATAAATGGTTTGGATGTGAGCATAAGAGGTACAGTTAGTAAGTTTGCAGATGACACCAAAATTGGAGGTGTAGTGGACAGCAAAGAAGGTTACCTCAGATTACAACAGTATATTGACCAGATGGTCCAATGAGCTAAGAATTGGCAGATGGAGTTTAATTCAGATAAATGCAAGGTGCTGCATTTTGGGAAAACGAAACTTAGCAGGACTTATACACTTAATAGTAAGGTCCGAGGGAGTGTTGCTGAACAAAGAGAGTACAGGTTCATTGTTCCTTGAATGTGGAGTCGCAGGTAGATAGGATAGTGAAGACCGTGTTTGGTATGCTTTTCTTTATTATTCAGAGTATTGAGTACAGGAGTTGGGAGCTTATGGGAAAGGACTACAGTACTACAGTTGTGTGACCCTGCTGCCACCCCCCTCCAATGGAAATTGGACTGTTAATGTTTTTGTGTGGGAACCCCCCCCCCCCAAGGAAAATGCTCCAGGTCTGTGTGCCCACCCCTGAGGAAGGGACTCCTTTTTTCTCTTTCCCCCACCCAAAGGAGAAAGAATGCGTTTGTGTCTGTGGCCCCCAAGAGAGAAGAAGTTCTAGGTGTGTTTACACCCTTTCCCTCTCCTGTGAGGAAGAGGCTGCAAGTGTTTATGCCTATCCTCTGGGCTGGTTTGCCACCTGCGTGGGGACTGGCCTCTGGGCTTCTGGAACACAATGTGGAAGGAACTATGTATGATAGTATCAAGGGAAGGCTTCTGTTTTAGTGGGGCTGCATAGTGCATGGGTGCCTAGTTAGGCTGGATTAACCCGTGCACTTTGCAGCCTTACTAAAATGGAAGCCCTCCCATGATGCTGCCTGAGACATTTAAGTGATACCTAGTTAGGCTGGCTTAATCCCTTAAATGTCTCTGACCTTAGTTTGGTTTATACCATGGAGCTAAGAACATATCTATAAATTGAAGTTGGAATTGAAAGTTATGTTCTAGTTTGGTATTTCAGTGTTGTGGCAGTATCAACAATGATCCTCTTACGTCCTTGCAATTCTAACATGGCATTTTTGCTACAATGATCAACAAAGCAAATTTAATTAATTTAGAATGGCACAATGGTCAGCACACAGCCTTGTTGCTGTGCTGTATTGTTCTGCACTCTATGTTCTTGAGTTCCAACATCAGTCCTGAAAATCCTGTATAGATTGTTCTGCTGAGGTTTCATTGCCCTACATGTTTGAAAAGGGCCAATTTCACAATTCCTGCATTATTGGTAGATGACAAGGTCCAGGGCTGTGAGCACTGACCACTCTCTCATTAATGAAGATTCAGATTTATCCTTAAATCATGACAATACTCATAGAGTTATAGAGATGTACAGCATGGAAATAGACCCTTCGGTCCAACTCATACATGCCGACTAGATATCCCAACTCAGTCAAGTCCCACCTGCCAGTATCCCACCAAACCCTTCCTATTCATATACCCATCCAAATGCCTTTTAAACATTGCAATTGTATCAGCCTCCACCACTTCCTCTGGCAGCTCATTTCATCATACATGTACTGTCCTCTGTGTGAAAAAGTTGCCCCTTAGGTCTCTATTATATCTTCCCCTCTCACCCTAAACCTACTCCACGGTACATTCGCCCAAATAGCACATGAAGGCAAAAGCTTGGACATGTTTGACCAATACAATGTCAATCTGATTATTGGGATTTATTTACTGACAGGACTGCACGTAATCCACATACTTGTTCGCAATCAACAAATCACAAAGGCCTATAACTGGGCAGTTTAAAGTACATTTGCATGAGGAAAACAATCCTCAGCACTTTGGATAGTGAGGAATGTTATCAAAGGATACAGTAGAATGTAGACCAGTTGGAAGGTTGGGTGGAGAACTGGCAAATGGAGTTTAATTTGAACAAGTGTGAACTGATGCATTTTGGAGAGTCAAATGCAGGAGGAAAGTATACAGTGATCTTGGGCGCAAGTCCATAGATGATATTCATGACAACGCAAGTGGGTACGGTGGTGAAAAAAAGTGTACACACACCCACATTTTGATCCCCATGGTGGGGTCTCTCATACACACCTGGACCCTCTTCCTCATGTTGCATCCCGTCATTGGTTATGGCGTTGAGTATAAACGTCGGCAAGTCATGTTACACTGTAAGATTTTAGTTAGGTCACATTTGGAGCATTGTGTGCCACTCTAGTCACCATACTATAGGAAGGATGTAGAGGGTGCAAATGAGGTTTACTAGAATGTAAACTGGACTGGAGTATAAGGTAGACAAGCAGGAGACTGGAAGAACACAGCAAGCCGGGCAGCATCAGGAGATAGAGAAGTCAATGTTTTGGGTGTAACCCTTCTTCAGAACTGTGGGTGGGTGTAAGGGAAGCTGCAGATAAAGGGGGTGGCAAAGTGGGGATAGGTGAAGACTGATAGAGGCTGGTTAGTCAGTGGGAGGAATGAATCTGGTAGGTTGCTGGGAGGAGTGGGAGGGACTGGGAAGGCAGCCAGGGGAAGGGCAGGGAGATTATTTGAAATTCGAGAACTCAATGTTGAGTACTCTGGGCTGCCCAGGCAGAAGATGCAGTTTGGTTTGTTATGGCAATGGAGGTGGTTAAGGATGATCATGCCAGAAAGGAATTGGGAAGGGGAATTAAAAAGGGTGGTGACTGGGAGGTCTAGTCGACCCCTGCAGGCCTGGCTGAGATGTTCGGTGAGCAGTTCTCTAGGTTTACGTTTGGTCTCCCCGTAACCTAGAGAACTGCTCACCGATCATCTCAGCCAGGCCTGCAGGGGTCGACTAGACCTCCCAGTCACCACCCTTTTTAACGTGTAGAGAAGACACGTCGGTAGCACCTGATGCAGTAGACTAGGTTGGAAGAGAGGCAGGTGAACATCTGTTTCACCTGGAAGAGCTGTTTGGGGCCCTGGATGGAGGTGAGGGAGGGTTGGTGTACCAGCAAGTTTTGCATCTTTTGCGGTTCCAGGGAAAGGTACCTGGGGGTGTTCAGGGTGATTGGTGGGAAGAGTGGCACAAACCAAGCACTGGTGAAGGGAATGGTCCTTGGGGAATGCAGAAAGGGGTGGGGAAAGCAAAGCTCTCCTTGGTGGTGGGGTATAGTTAGAGTTGGCGGAATTGATTAAAGATGGTGCGTTGGATTTGGAGACTGGTGGTGTGGTAGATGAGGGCAAGGGAAACTCTGTCTTCATTATATTTGGAGGGGAATGGATTGGAGTAGGTGAAATCCAGGTAGTTGTGAAAGTCTGTGGGTTTGTAGTAAATGTCCACTGGAGAATGTCTTTGGAGATGGAAATGGAGAGGTCAAGAAAGGGGAGGGAGGTGTCTGAGATGGACCAAGTGAATTTGAGGGTGGGATGAAAGTTGTAGGCAAAGTCAGTGAATTGTTCCAATTCAGCCTGGGTACAGGGCGCTGCACTGATGCAGTCATCGATGTAATGGGGGAAGACTGGGTGCACAGTGCCTGTTTAGGTACTGAAGAGGGACTGTTTGACGTAGCTGGTGCCCATCCAAGTGCCCGTGGCCATCCCCTGGATTTGGAGGAAATGGGAGGAATTAAAGGAAAAGTTATTAAGGGTGAGGACCAGTTTGGCAAGGTAGAAGAGGGTAGTGGTGGAGGGGACTGAATAGGTCTGTCGAGAGGAAGAAGCTGAGGGCCTGGAGGCCATCCTTGTCAAGTATGGACGTCAGAAAGGACTACAAGTCCATAATGAAGGTAAACGCAGGAACCGGGGAACAGGAAGTTACTGAAGAGGTGGAGGGCATGGTTGGTGTCATGGATATAGGTAGGAAGGGCCTGAACCAAGGGGGAGAGGATGGAGACTAGATAAGTTCAGTGGGACAGGAGTGAGCTGAGATGATGTGTCGGCTGGGGTAGTTGGACTTGAGGATCTTGGGGAGTAGGTAGATTTGGGCAGTACGGGGCTGTGGACTATGAGATTGGAGGCAATGGAGGGGAGATAATTGGAGGCAATGAGGGCATGGGCAGTGTGAGTGATTTTGGCCTGATGGATCACGGTGGGGTCGTGAGCAAGGGGGAGGTAGGATGTGTTAGCTGTAAGGAGAAATTGAATTGTTTTCTCAAGAATGTTGGAGGCTGAGGGGGTGACCTGATAGAAATATATCAAACTGTGAGAGGCATGGATTGGGTAGATGGTTAGTTTTTTTCCCCCACAGTGGAAATGTCAAATACTAGAGGCCAGGTGTTTAACGCAAGAGGGGGACATTTTCAAGATGTGCAAGAAATTTTTTTTAAACAGTGTGGTAAGTGCCTGGAATGTGCGGCCAGGGAAGATGGTAAAAGCAAATAGAAAGTTTGAGGTACTTCAACGGTCACATAAACAGGCAGAGTATGTAGAGACGTGGACCATGTGCAAGCAGATGGGATTAGTTTAAAATGGCATCATGGTTGCCACAGACATAGTGGGTCAAAGGGCCTGATCCCGTACTGTACTGTTCCACGTAGTCCACTCCACTTGTTTCCACATATGGCAGCACATTAGTAGAAGCAGTCAATACTGGGTCAATCTCTCTGAAACATACTTCAAATATCTTCATGCACGTTATCCCTTTTAGAAAGTGCCAGCACCTGCAAGATGAGTCTAGTAGCTCAGTAAATTACTGTTATTCTACTTGTGACCCAGCATTTTAAAGGAGGTGTTCATTTGAATGTACCCTAACCAACATTTGATGCTTTGATTTTTTTTTCTTGTTCTAGGTTTATTTTCTTGGCATCCATTCCTGATGGCTGTTGCTGTAAGTAATACATACTTGCAAGTTGTGTGTAGAGATCTTCATTAGAGACTGCTCTTTGGACTAAACGCTTTCCTTTGGAGGATATACTTCTCACCAAAGCAAGGGTTTCAATATTTCGCTTCCACCTATACTACCTTTCCCTGTTCCAATCCTCTCCCAAATATACCATCATTCTTCGTTCAGGAATAGATAGCAGACTCAATCATAAATGTTTGGTGTCTTCGTCACCCCCTCTCTCTAGTGTAATTGAGAGAAACTCATTGGAGAAGAGGACATGAGGCACTGACTTTGTATTAGTGACATTTGCAACTCAAAAACATCATTCCCCACTCTTCACAATTTAAAAAGGTTTGTTCGTTTGATATGGGTGTAGCCAGTTGCACCATCTGCTTTACTCCTGATGAAGGGTTCATGCCCAAAACATCGATTCTCCTGCACCCCAGATGCTGCCTGACCTGCTGTGCTTTTCCAGTGCCACACTTCTCGACTTTATTGCCTATACCCTTGATCTGAATGGCTAGCTAGGACTGTTTCAGGTTACAGTTAAGTCAACCAAAATGCTGTTGGTCTGGAGTCACTGACAAGGTAAGGATGACAGATTTCCTGCCTTGAGGAACATTATTAAAGCTGGGTTTTAATGGCCATGGTATCATGGTTGCCATTACATTAGCTTTTCATTCCTGACTTAATTGAATTCAAATTTCACCATCTGCCATGATGGGTTTCGAACTTACGATACCAGAGCATTGGCCTGGGTTTCTGGATTATTAGTTCAGTGATAGTATCAGTACATCCACTGCCCTCCCACTTTATCCTCTCCCTGTCCCGAAAGGTAGTTGAGATCCTGATATTTAACTTTTTTGTAAAGCACATGAGATCTTGCACCACCTCTACCCCTTGCTATCACACAGATTGAGGTTTTAAACAAAAATAGTTCTTGCTTTGGACATAAGTTAGCACAGGCACAATGGGTCAAATGGCATAAGACTGTGTAATTTGTGTTCCAGATTTCAGGCTGGGTGTGAGTTGAAGCTTATCTCGAGGAATATAGTCTCCACTACTCCATACCTCAGTTTTAACATCCTGAGTATGGTACATGAGAGCACAGGTGCCACTCAATTTTCCAACCAGATGTGGGGGATGGAGAAAGGGAGCTGAGTGTTGCCTAGTTTGTTTTGGATTGGGAGACCAAAGAAAGAAGAGAAAAAGGAACAATTTTTATTTTGGAGATATAGGCTTGAGCATACTCCGGTGCAGAGAATGGGTCGCTGCATTTTTTGTTTTATTTATTCACTCATGAGGTATAGGCGTCGCTGGCAAGCCAGTATTTATTGCTCTTCCTAGTTGACCGTGAGAAGATGGCCATGAGCTACCTTCTTGAACTGCTGTATTCCATGTCCTGTAGATAGACTCTCAGAACACTTGGGGATGGAATTTGATATGAATGTATTTTGCTCATAAGTAAAGTAAATGAATGACTTCATAAATTCTACTGATTAACTTAAATTGATTGTTGCGATTAGTGCAATTGCAATTGTTCAGCAAGTGTTGCCCAACTGTGTTACCACATTTGACAGTGGATGTTTTGTTTTGGGTTTTGCAAGCAAAGAATTGTGGAGTACAATCTGTTTATTGTTTATTATGAACTACTAAGAAAACATTGTATTTGGTTCAATAGCCAATCACTGAGACATAGTGTCTACGTTCCTGTTATTGAGCTGTTTCTGACATTTATACAGGACATTGCTCAATTGTATGGAAGGCAGAGCATCGTTTTAGACTAACATCAGCAACTTGTTAATGGAAAATGTTACTGTTGTAGCCATTTGTATAGTAGCAATATGAAATTGCTTTTTTAACCTATTCAAATGTTTGGGATATTTTACCATTCCAGGATAATTTGAGGAAGACCAGGCACTTTCAGTGAGTTTGTAATGATACATTGTGAACAATAATATGATCAGGATGGCTGTTTCCTACATGACAGCCTTATTGGATATGTTTTATTTGTGCACCAAGTTTGCAAAGTATGTTAATGGCCAGGGCTCTATTTACTAAATTGCTGATAATCTTACAAAATGGTTGCTTGATAATTTGGAGCTTAAATATTGATGAGGAGAAATAATGTTTAATCTTTCATCATGCACTTATCAGTAATGACTTGCAAGAAATCAGATTTAGAAAGGGAGTACCAACTCACGCAGCAAGAGAAGATAGTACAGATTGGTTGGACCATGGTTGTCCTTCAGATGAAGCAGAAACTGTAAACTGCCAATCTTTGGTTTCTTGT
This sequence comes from Hemiscyllium ocellatum, assembly GCF_020745735.1. NCBI lineage: Eukaryota > Metazoa > Chordata > Chondrichthyes > Orectolobiformes > Hemiscylliidae > Hemiscyllium > Hemiscyllium ocellatum. Next base: position 67,629,806 of record NC_083414.1, read on the forward strand.
ATCTTCAAGAGTGGGCTGCTGGAAAAGCACAGCAGATCAGGCAGCATCCAAGGAGCAGGAGAATTGATGTTTCAGGTAAGAGCCCTTCATCAGGAATGAATGTTAACTGCTTCATCTCAAAAATCCCATTGCTTTCTCATTGACAGTGTTTTGGTTCATCAGTCAACTTGCCAAACAATCAGCATCCTCTTCTCCTATTGTATAAATCATTGTTTGCTTGAAATTTCAAAATTTCTCCAATAGAAGAAATTCTAACTATTTTTAATGGCATTGCTGTTGCTAAACACTTCATTATCAACACCCAAGATAGGGTCACCATTGGCTAGGAACATTAACTGGACTATCCACATAAGCACTCTACCTAGAAGATGCATGAAAGGCTGGAATTCTCCTCCTGACTTCCCCAAATCTATCTAGGAGCTTTAGTGCACAAGTAAGAAGTGAGTGAGAGTGTTCCCGCCTTTCTGGATGAGGGAAAAATTCTCCAGGACAAAGCAGCCCTCTTAATCAGCATCCAAAACACCACCTTAAAGATCCACTGCCGCCTTCACTGGCTCGGACTGGCACCATCTACAAGGTGCACTGCAACTCCTTTGACAACACCAATGAAACCTGGGATCTCTACCACCTAGAAAGAACAAAGACAGCAGATACATGGAACTGCTACTAACTGCAAGATCCCGGTTTATCTGTCATCATCCTAACTTGAAACTAATTCATTGTTCCTTCTATATTGCTGAGTTATAATCCTGGAACTCCTTCTAAAACATCCTACTCCCAAAGGACAGCAGCTCAAGTTCACCTTCTCAAGTGTAGTGAGGGATGAGCAATAAACATTGGACTAGCAAACAACGCCCATCATCAATGGAAGGCAAATTTTAAAACAGAAAATGTTGGGAACACTCAGCTCACATAGGATTTGGAAAGAAAAGCAGAGGTAATACTTTTACCTCCAGTTAAATATTTTCAGCATTTATATTTTTGTTTCAATGCCCTGCTTTTGCAGCCAGAGGGAGAAGTTGTCCGGTCAGCTGTATGGCATGAATAAAGTTAGGGGAACCGGTGTGAACAAGATATACCAGGAGATAGGAATATGAGAAGAGGTAGGAGAGAAACTGCTGAAAGATGCACTTTCAGGGCTAACCATCTTTGAAAAGCAAATGCAGAATGTTTCTTGATGTATTTGTTACAGTGAGGTTTTAGAGGACTTTGATTGGCATGTACATTGCTGTCTATTTTGAGGGAGAGGACTAAAATTACCAGTGACTTGAGCTTTTTGATGTTAAGACTTCAGAAATAAGATGGGAGAAAGTATGTTGATTTCAGTAAAGGCAGTTATTATAAGGCTGAATGTTGGGAGGAGAAGGTGAGGAACAAAAATAAAGGCAAAATCTTCTGCTGTGTCAGTTTGAATAGTTAGTGCTATAAAGGCGAAACATACTTATTTTTTCAAGACTTGAAGGAAATTAGAAAAGAACGAAGAGTTTTCCTGAAATATGAGTAATTTGGAGGCAGATGTTTTGAAGATAATAGGATTGACAACACCAAGTGCTGAAGCCTAATAGAACCCAAGAGTAGAAGGTCTGCCATAGTGGGAATAATTGTTGATATGACCTGACTGATGCAATGGAGTAGAGCATATTTATAAGGAAAGCTGTGCCAAGGAATTTCAGATTACTCTTTCAGATATTTAACCAAATTGTAAGGACAAAAGAAACAGTAAAGGAGGATTTGCAGAAGTTTTAATGAGCAGCAATTTAATTGTGTTTCTGTTTTTTCCTAGTTTTCCTTCATTATGACTCAAGCCATTCTGCTATTCTCTCCAGAGACTTCCCTTATTATGTCTTACTCAAGGAAAATCAAAGTTCGAGCCCACTGGTTGTTGCAAGGGATGGCCACATTGTGTGCTGTTCTAGGTTTGACCATTATTAGCTTTAACAAATACCTAAATGACAAACCGCATTTTACCAGCTGGCATGGTTTGGTTGGTCTGATAACCGTCCTTTACATTTGCATGCAATGCATCGGTGGAATTTCACTTCTGTACCCCAAAATGATGAAGAACTGGTCCCTATCCAAAATGAAAGTCTATCATGCTACTTCAGGATTGGTTGGCTACCTGCTGGGCTGCACCAGTCTACTGCTGGGCATGTGTTCAACATGGTTCACTGAGACTGTGACTGGTATTAATTGGTACCTCGCAGTCTGCTTCCCAGTCCTGTTGGCATTGGTCCTCATGAATCAGATGTCTAATGCCTACCTGAAGAAAAAGAGGATGCAGCCTTGAAGAACCTTTCTGTGTAATCTGTCAGTGCTCAGCAATGACCTGGATTTCTACTTATCTGAAAGTTTACTACAGTGGAACGGTCAAGAAAACAACTTGAGCTATTACACAAAGACCAATCATCAATGCAGGTGATTGATGCCAAAGTGTGAACAGATCAATACAAGATCTAAACTTTGAGATTGGACTCCAGTTTAAAGAATTTACTAATTCATGCTGGAAGCTTGGAAAGCAAATCTCAACATTGATTTCCCAGCTTGCTCAATTAACATTATCTGCCACTTTTTAGGGTCTAAGTTTAACCTATAATGAAATGTCCCTGTGTGTTCCTCCTTTGCAAGTCAGCACTGCAGTGAGTAGTGCTGCATTTTGGTTGTAGTGTATATTCGATGTTCCTTTTTCTTACTGATTGAGATTCAAGGAAATATTCGTCAAAATAGAAGCAAGCTGTGTACATGTAAGCCACAAGTAAAGTGAAGCTGTGTTCAAATCAACATTTCCATTATTGGGGGTTGCTTTAAACCCATCATGCTTAATCCTATAGTTGTTTGTGACCTTGTTTCATGTCTGATGATATTCCTTATCCCAAGTTATTCCAACCTCCCTTAATTCTCTCCTATGTAGAATTTACAATGAAAGGGATGGCAACCCACAGTCTTGTTAATAATTTGTTTGTTTATTGATGTAGATGCAATTTTAACTGTGCTGTTTTCTTCTCAATTTTCAGATTCCAAATCAATTATTTTGTAAATATTTAACGTTATTACTTCCTACATGTGTGTATCTTGTGTTCCTGCAGTATTGTGTGAATATCTCATCTTTCATTTATTGAGAGATTTCTTTATTACTGATTGCACATTGTTTGCATTGAGGATGATGGCTTGGAAAGCATCTATATGATCAAGACCCTTTCTCAGTTATCACTACCTCAGGCTGTTCTGTACTCAACAGGGTGAGCTTCAATGTGCAGGGGACTAATGGACAAGTTCAGAGTTGCCAACTGCACTTAATATTTAATTTTATTAAAGTCAGTGACCAGAATAGAGTGGTAGAGTGTATAACAGACAATTAATGTGATACTGCCTGATGTCCTAACCAATTTCACTCCCAAATATATTGTCCCAACTACAAATAAGATCTTGGAGTCTATTCAATTATCTTCAGCTTCAACAATCAATTTAGAAATTACTTTATGGTGAGAGAATTCTTGGTAGAGTATACTGTAGTCCTGGGTATGGACAAGTGTCCTTGTGACTTTGTGCCATAAACAGAACTACTCAAGCAGACATGAGATCCTTCCTGTACAGTATTGTCACCCAGGCTCTCCTTGTTACTTTTGTCTGACTGAAGCAACTAGAGGCTGGGTTGTGGTCTTAAGACTTAAGAGACCAAAGGGTTTGATAGACATAGACTATTACTTTAAACAAAGGATGATGTGACATTGAAATGAAACTCAAAAGGAAAACTTTAATGAGCTCCAGACTTTCTTTAAACTCTGAGATTATCTCTAGGGACTGAAGAGAATTACTGTTGGCAGACTGATGATGAAAAATGTTTGTATTCTAAGGGCCAGTCCTGCCATACTTGGATGACAAAGGATAGTCTTACAATTAAAACAAAACAGCAAATTAAATGAATTCCAATAATATTCAAGCACCATGTGCTTTTTTCAATTATCCTGAATAAGCACACAAAGCTTTGTTTGTTCGTGTTTGCAATTCTTAAAAGTTCAATATTGGTGTCTGAGATGTATCCTGTTATTTGTATCACACTTAAGATGGTGCTAGAAGCCTGTAAGATTTAGATCTGTCTGCTTGACTAAGATTTTATTCCTGATCATTGTGTATTTGAATTCAGTTGGTTTACTGAAGCTGTACTGAGCCATTCAGTCAGTGCCTTCCAGCTATGTATAAACAAAATAAATGACCACCTGTCACATATTGTAGTCTGTCTTGCTTGAGTGTTTTTTGTGTCCAGTTAGGCTGTCCATTCCTTTGTAAGAAATGCAAAGTGAATGTTAAGAGGGATCTTTCTCAAAAGGACTTTGTTTACCAGGGTATTTGTTTCTATTTTTGTCTTAGTAGTATCCCTTTGAATTGAGTCACCATGTATGAAGGAATGGGTTAAAATGCTATGCAATCGTGGAAACAAATGACAGTGAGTTGGTAGCCCATTTCCCTACTCTCACCTTTTTATTGTTTGTTTTAATGGTTGGGCTGCTGATTTGCAGCAACACCTCACCTCATTTGGTCCTATTTTACACAAGTCCAATTTTAAGGGGTATAAAATCAGATGCGGTTTTAAAAATAGCCCATATCCCAGCTAAATTCTGTGCAAATACAACAAGCACTCTTTTATCAGCTGATAATCATATAGTGCAGAAGAGGCCCTTCAGCCCATTGAGTCTGTACTGCCAAAAATAGCTTATACTTAGACTAGTCCCATTTTTCCCACACTAGGCTTATAGTCTTAACATTGTGAGACTTCAGGTATTCATTAAAGTACTTTTTAAAGGTTACAAGGTTTCTGGCCTCAATCACTGTACCTAGCAGTGTCACATTTAAATATCAAGGCAAGCCATGGCAATTGAGATGGCTGGATCTGTTCATTAAACTCCGTTAATAAGATGGTGGAATTGATTGGCATCTTCACAGTGAGAGCCAAAGCAGATAAGTTCACTCCGATAATTGAGAAGATGAGAGCAAGATAAATGTGTCTAGAATTTATAAATAAATTAATCTTACACAGTTACTGATAGGGCCCTGGAAAGTTGTGAAACAGAGACCTCCAGATTCAGATACATTTTTCTTTGAAAGTTACATCGCAGGTAGACAGGTAGTTAAGAGTCATGGAGATGTACAGAATGGAAACAACTCCTTTGGTCCAACTCAATAAATAGTGACCAGATATCCTAAATTAATCTAGTCCCATTTGCCAGCATTTGGCCCATATTCCTCTAAACCCTTCCTCTTCACATACCCATCCTTTTAAATGTTATAATTGTACTAGTCTCCACCACTTCCTCTGGCAGTCCATTCCATACATGCACCACTGGCTGCGTGAAAAAGCTGCCGTTTACCCTCTGAAGATTAACCCACCCAGACCCATTCCCCCATCCTTTTATTTTACCTTTATCCCTGAGGTGAGTTAAATATTTCCCCTCTCACTCTAAACCTATGCCCTTGAGTTTTCGACTCCTGTACCCTGGGGAAAAGACTTTGGCTGTTCACCTTATACACACCCCTCATGATTTTATAAACTTCTGTAAGGTTGTCCCTCGGCCTCTGGATCTGCAGGAAAATAGCCCCAGCCTATTCAGCCTCTCCCTCTAGCTCAAACCCTCCAACACAGGCAACATCCTTGTAAATCTCTTCTGAACCCTTTCAAGTTTCATAACATCCTTCCTATGGCAGGGAGACCAGAACTGAACGCAGTATTCCAAAGGTGGCCTAACCAATGTCTTGTACAGCCTCAATATGACCTCCCAATTCTGTCCATCTGATCAAAGTCTCATTGTATTCTGAGGCAACCTTCTTGGCTTCCACAACGCTTCCAATTTTGATGTTATCTGCAAATGTATTAACCATACCTTCTATATTCACATCCAAATCATTTATATAAATGACAAAAAAACAGTGAACTCAGCACCGATCTTTGTGGCACACTGCTGGTCACAGACCTCCGGTCCGAAATGCAACCTGCCTCCACCTCTCTCCATCTCCTCCCTTCGAGCCAGTTCTGTATCCAAATGGCTAGTTCCCCCGTATTCCAAGTGATCTAACCTTGCTAACCAGTTTACCATGCAGTACCTGTTGAATACCTTACTGAAGTCCATATAGGTCTGCTCTGTTTTCACCAATCCTCTTTGTTATTTCTTCAAATGAGAAGGCATTTGGCACGCCCATCTTCAATGCTGAGAGCATTGCGTATAGGAGTTGGAGCATTGTTCTCATGCAGGATATTGATGAAGTGACTTTTGGAGTCCAGTGCACAGTTCCGGTTGCTCTACTATAGGAAGGATATTATTAAATTGGAGAGGGTGCAGAAAAGATTTGCGAGGATATTACTGGGACTGAAGGGTTTGAGATATAAGGAGAGGCTGGATAAGCTAGGAATTTTTTTCAATGGAGCATAAAAGTTGAGTGTTGGCCTTATCGAGGTTTATAAAATCACCAGGGGCATAGATAAGGTGAATCATAAAATCCCTACAGAGCTGAAACAGAGCATCTGGCCCAACAAGTACACAATGACCCTCTGAAGATTAACCCACCCAGACCCATTCCCCCATCCTTTTATTTTACCTTCATCCCTGACTAATGCACCTAACCTACACATCCCTGAACATTATGGGGTATTTAGTGTGGCTAATTCAACTAACTTAGGTATATTTGGATAGCCAATGTCTTTTGTCCAGGGTAGGGGAATTCAAAACTAGAGGGTGTAGGTTTAAAGTGAGAGGTGAAAAATTTAAAAGGGACCTGAGAGGCAACTTTTTCCCACAGAGGGTGATTTGTATTTGGAATAAACTGCCAGAGGAAGGGTTGGATGCAGGTACCGTTACAACTTTTAAAAACATTTGGACAGGTACGTAAATAGGAAAGGTTTACAAGGATATAGGCCGAATGAAGGCAAATGGGAATAGTTTGGGAAACTTGATTGGTATAACCTTGTTGGACCGAACTGTGTGTTTCTGTGCTTTATGACTGTGATTCTATTATAATTTCAATTTAAGTTTGAAGTGTAACTGAAAACCAACCTTGGTCTTAAAGCTAGAATAGGTTACTTGAAAATGTAGAATATTTGCACTCCTCAACAAGCTAGTGTGATATCCGACAGTCAAATTATTAAGAAAACTCAAAAACACTAAAATGCTATCCACAGGCAAACAAAAAAAATTCCATTAAATTCTTAAATTTCAAACATGTTGTTAGAATGCAAAGAATAAGGTGATCGATGCAAAGGCTTGTAATTAGGTGACCAACTTGCAGAGAGTTCTCTGATCATTCATAGTTGCAGTGAAAAGCAGCCAGTGTATGAAACATTATGTTGGCCAGCAACTGGGAGCAATATGGGCAGCCTGTGCTGCTCAGTGACTGGAAGGCTTGTACTGTTGGGACAGTTGCTAGCAAGTTAAATGCAAGAATGGGTGTCTGAGCGTTTTCCTATGACAGTAGCAATCCAGATCCCTTCTGTGTTCAAAAATAACACCAGCTACTTTGTGACCAGATCCATTAAAAACCGGGCAGTGGACAAGGCTCTGGCCCAATACAATTCTCATTTAACATGGCAGTTATTCACTGGGGTGTACTTGTTTAATAGTAAGACCTTTTCACTACTTCCATACTTTCCCCACTGGGCCCAGTATAACAAACAACAAATACAAATTTAAGATTCTGAAGGAATTAGAAGAGCAGGCTACAAGATGCCTTGCTTATCAACTATTGAGGTTGTGGTAGATATTCAGATTCTACCCCGCCAGTCAGCTGGTGGGAGATACGTGATCTGGCGTGTAGTCTGAACCAGGAAATGTGCTACTGAGTAAAAACTCCAAACTCTAGAGAATACAGGCCCATTCTTTTTTCATTGGACAGACCCACCATTCTAGGGATGCATCTAAAGAGCCTTTGTTGCAATTTCTGTATGGCAATAATATCTTTCCTGAGATAAAGAGACCAAAAGTGCAGATGCAATCTAACTACGCTGTTATGCAATTGAGCTAAACTTCACTCTTCCTGTATTCAAATCCTTATCTGATTAAAAACTAAAATATCATGAGCCTTCCTAATACCTTGCTATGCCTGTACGCTAGATATTAGTGACTTATTGACAAGGACACCTAGGTTCCTTTGCACATCTATACTAACCAACCTCTCGCCATTTAAAAAATACTCTGCATGTCTGATCTTCCAACAAAATGGAAAATACCCTTGTTTTGTGCTGAGGAAAATAAAAGAAAATTGTATTGATATGGCATCTCTCAGGGATGTAAACAATGTGGGAAGGAGGATTGTGGTTAGTCTGTGGACTAAATTCTATGAACACTTGCTCCTCCTAGCACCACCTTCAGCCAAGCATATTTTGTACGTCGGTTGGAGTTTGCCACGACCCTTTTAAGCACAGGGCATTAACCTGATTCTCCTGAGTATAGAGAGTGCTGGGACATCATTACACCAAATTGGAAGCTTAGGATGCTGTATGATGCCTAAAAAGCAGTTTGCCAACATGGGTACATTTCTAGCTGAAATAGCTGTCAATGTCTTTCAGAGTGAAAATGTTTTTCTGTGATGTAAAGAAGGAAGACATCAAGCACAATTTTTTTCTTCAGTACTGCAAAGAAATTCCAGCCCAGACTCCCAGGATAATCCATCAATCCTTTATGACTAAGAGCAGTCACTTAGAGTCATAAAGATGTACAGCATGGAAACAGATCCTTCAGCCCAACTCATCCATGCCAGATATCCTAAATTAATCTAGTTCCATTTAGCAGCATTTGGCCCATGTCCCATAAACCCTTCCAGATGTCTTTTAAATGTTGTAATTGTACCAGTCCCCACCACTTCCTCTGGCAGATCGTCCCAAAGATGGACCATCCTCAATGTGAAAAAGTTGCCGCTTAGGTCCCTTTTAAATCTTTCCCCCTCACCATAAACCTATGCCGTCTAGTTTTCAACTCCCCTACCCTGGGCTTTTCACCTTATACATGCCCCTCATAATTTTATAAACTTCTCTAAGGTCACCACTCCAGGGAAAATAGCCCAGCCTATTCAGCCTCTCCCTATGGCTCAAACCCTCCAACCCTGGCAACATCCTTGTACATCTTTTCTGAACCTGTTCAAGTTTCACAACATCTTTTCTCCAGTGGGTAGACCAGTATTGAATGCAGTATTCCAAAAGTGGCATAACCAATGTCCCGTGCAGCAGCAACTTGACCTCCCAACTCCAATACTCAATGCACTGACCAATAAAGGCAAGCATACCAAACACCTTCACTATCCTATCTACCTGAGACTCCACTTTCAAGGAACTATGAACCTGCACACCAAGGTCTCTTTGTTTGGCAACACTCCCTAGGACCTTACCGTTAATTGTGCAAGTCCTGCCCTGTTATGCCTTACCAAAATGCAGCATATCACATTTATGTAAATTAAACTCCATTTGCCACTCCGCAGCCCATCGGCACATCTGATCAAGGTTCTGTTATACTCTGAGATAACTTTCTTGTCTGTCCTTTATACCACCAATTGTGGTGTCATCTGCAAACTTGCTAATTATACGTCCTATGTTCACATCCAAATCATTTATATAAATGATGAAAAGCAGTGGACCCAGCACAAATCCTTGCGACACACTGCTGATCACAGGCCTCCAGTCTGAAAGGCAACTGTCCACTACTACCCTCTGTCTTCTACCTTCAAGCCAGTTCTGTATCCAAATGGCTAGTTCTGCTTGTATTCCATGAGATCTAACCTTGCTAACCAGTCTCCCATGGGGAACCTTGTTGAACGCCTTACTGACGTCCATATAGATCACATCTACTGCTCTGCCCCTCATCAATCTTCTTTGTTACTTCATCAAAAAACTCGATCAGGTTAGTGAGATATGGTTTCCCACGCACAAAGCCATGTTGACTATCCCGAATCAGTCCTTGCCATTCCAATAAATATAAATCTTGTCCCTCAGGATTCCCTCCAACAACTTGCCCACTACCGATGTCGGGCTCACCTTCTATAGTTCCCTAGCTTGTCCTCACCACCTTTCTTAGATAATGGCACCATGTTAGCCAACTTCCCATCTTCTGACGCCTCACCTCTGGCTATCGATGATACTAGTATCTCAGCAAGGTGCCCAGCAATCACTTTGTTAGCTTCTCATAAAGTTCTTGGGTACACCTGATCAGGTTCTGGGGTTTTATCCTCACTTATGCATTTTAAGACATTCAGCATCTCCTCCTCCGTAATATAATTTTCAATAATAAATCGCTATTTATTCCTCCAAGTTCTCTAGCTTCCATATCCTTCTTCACAGGAAACACATCATCTAGACTCGAAACATTCGCTTGTTCTCTTTCCATGGATGCTGTCTGACCCTCTGTGATCTCCAGCATTTGCTATTTCGATGCAAAATACTCATTTAGTATCTCCCCCATCTCCTGCATTCCAGACAAAGCCGACTTTGCTGATCTTTGAAGGGGGCCTATTCTCTTTCCAATTATTCTTTTAACATATTCGTAGAAATCCTTTGGATTCTAATTCATCCTGATTGTCAAAGCTATCTCATACCCCTTTTTTGCCCTCCTGCTTTCCCTCTTGAGTATACCTCTGCTGCTCTTATACTCTTCTCGGGATTTACTTGATCCCTGTTGTCTATATCTGGCATATGCTCCTTCTTTTTCTTGACCAGCACCTCAATTTATCTAGTCATCCAACATTGTCTCCACTTATCAGCCTTGCCCTTGGCCCTAATAGGAACATACTGTCTGTGGACTCTCATTATTTCATTTTTGAAGGCCTCCAAGTTATCAGCCAACCCTTTGCCTGGAAGTAACCGCCCCCAATCAACTTTTGAAAGTTCCTGCCTAATAGCATCAAAATTTGCCTTCCTCCAATTTAGAGCTTCAACTTTTAGATCTGGTCTATCCTTTCCATCTCTATTTTAAAATGAATAGAATTGTGATCACTTGGTCCAAAGTGCTCCCCACAGTGACACCTCAGTCACTTGCTCTGCTTTATTTCCCAAGAGCAGGTCAAAGGTTTGCTCCTTCTTTCATAGATACATCCATATACCTTTTTCAATTTTGTGGTTTTTATATAAGAAAGCAGAATGTATTACCATCAGACATTGTCAAAAGGTGCTGGATAATTCAATTTTTTCTTTGTGCTTGGGCAAGTGTGTAATAGGGATTAAAATAATTGCACCCTGCTTCTCATTCCATTTACACAATGTGATCAGATTAGTAATCCTATTAAAGAATAATTTTGAGACACTAAGCAAATATCTGCTTACAAGGCAATTAATTTGCAGGACCATTATCTGAATGTGTTGGATCTCTTTCCAAAGGGATGTGCTCTGGAATATCCAGCCTGTGTAATTCAATCCTGGTTTAATCTAGTTCTCTTTTGCACTTTTTTCTAGTAGACACCAACAGCTTTTTGGGCCATTAGTTTATTTGAAGCTTTTGAAGGATTATGTTTTCCATCAAGTAGCTTTGCTCCAGGCAGGAATTAATTTTAAAATTTAATTAAATATGATGAAAATTTGGAAAATAATGCCTCCAATTCAAGATAGGTTTCAAGGGCATATTGTTGAATATCTGCTCCCCTTTGAGGGTATGCATTACTACCAAGCCATTTACATTGGGCTTTTTATTTGCTTAAATACAGGTGTACATTGTTCATAAAATATTTAAAAGTACACTATAAAGTATTTCAAATTGGGCATCATGGAAAATGCAATAAGATATAACTTTTTTCCATTAAGCATTATGCTACACGCCTAGGTGCCTCACCATTTGCAGTACAGGTGACACTTTACTATACACATTCACTGACTAGTCTACAGCCCCTGGTGTTCTATAAGTTACTAGTTCTCTGGTATACTATGACTGAAAACCTTTAAACAGTACCCTATACCCTATGTGCCTTTGCAATGGCTGTCCAAAATCTTAGGGCTTCCTTAGTTTGTAGTCCCAGATCTTGGTGTGTGTCAGCCTGCAACCATCGGTAAAGGACAGTAGCGGGTTTGGGCAGACAAAGTTGATAATCTTCTGGGTGCAGTTGATGTTGTCCTGATGTGTGTGGATCATAGAGTCCTGTGTCGCTAAGCCACTTGAGATGAACCCCAACAAAAAAATACTGCTTCTCTTCTTTGCAAAGGCATACTTCAGGAGATGTGTGACTGTCACTTTGCCAGTGCAGTCATCTCAGGCATAAGATGCATTTGTACAGAGACTTTGGATATGCGTGATGATCTGATGGGGAGTGCCCATCTCATGACGTGGCAAGCTATGTTTTGGTGCTTGTTTAGAAGTTCTGATGATGATGTATTCTGCTAAATTATTTTAATAGTCTGCTCAGGGAACTGTCCAAGACAATTGACCTTCTCCTTTCCCCAAAGGGCTTAGAGGATGTTATATGCTGACCACTGCCTAATGGATTTGCAGTCCAAGATTTTCTTTGGACACAATTTACCATGAGACATAGGTGATACGGTAATGTCCAACTACTTTGAGTATTCTTTGGCAACATGGCCAGACTTATCCTTCATGGAACTGTGTACAGGTAGAAGCTTAGCACATGACAGCACTTGATGTTTGTGTATCGAGGGTCCATGTACAATAGTCTGGGCTGAGTTAGCTCATTTCAGCTACTACAAGGCTAACTGTGCTACATTCACTTCAGTGGCCATGATCCAGGGAGGACATAGGTCAGTCATGGCACCTGCTCTTAGTTGTCATCCAGCACTTGCTGCTAGAATTATAACTGTAGATTTGGATAATTACCATAACCCTCTTCCATCCCTGTGTCAAGTGGTCAAACAGTCTGCTGACACAGCACATAGATTCACATATGAAGGATCATCATTTGGATCAAACGAACAATCTGTGCCAGTTTGATTGAATCCAAACATGAATTATTACTCCAGAGTTTGCTGGAAAAGTTTGCATAATAACATGTTAATATGTGTGATATGAATGCACAGACTGAACAGCAAATTGTAGACAGGAAACTGCTTAACAGCCAATTTTGCTGTTCTACTATTGGCTTCACAAATACGGCATCTTCCTCTTAATCGCCTGTGAATTTCATTAAGTTACTGCATTTGCACATTAATTGCCCATTGAACTTGTCACCTACTGTGAAGTCCATTGACTAACAGCATAAATACTCTTAGTAATGTGATAATAACTACCAAACATTCTCTCTTGCTCAGAAAGTGAGCAAATATAAAGGTGAATTCTCATTCATCCGGAAGTGAAGCGTTTTGGAAAATTTAAAAATGTCAAATTTTAAACAATTTTTTCCTCCTTTCCCTCTCTTTATTTCTCTCTCAATCCAAATTTATCTTTATTTTCTTCCTTTATGCAATATAACAATTCACCTCCTTTAATTTACCCTCTTTGACCCTCTCTGTTATTTCTCAATCCTAAAAATGTCATTGGTAAAGGGACACACATTTTCAGAGTGGTTTCCAGAGTGTCCTGTTGCCTTCATGTCACTGTTATCAGTTTACATTTCCAGCAACTTTATGGGCAAAAGAGTTTTAAATGTATAAGTGTACAAGTAAGTATAACTAAGCAGACAATCTGACCTGGAAATATCTTGCTGTTCTCTCAGTGTACCTTGTCAAAATCCTGGAATTCACTCCTTAACGACACTGTAGATCTACCGACAGCACATGGATTGCAGTGGTTCAAGAAGGCAGCTCACCACCACCACCTCAAGACAGCTAGGGATGGGCAATAAATGCTCGCCCAACTAGCAATGCCAATGTCCCACAAATGAAATTTAAAAAAAAAATTGGTGGTGTGGCTTTGCTACGACATGTATATTTGTAATGTTTAACTCTACGAATACGCAAGAGACTCAGATTGTTTCCAGCACTATTCTTCACCAATTTTTGGTAGATTGTCCCTCATGTCTTTGAACCCCAGGGCAGTACATATGACTGGCTACAAGGTACTAGTGAATACCTTCAGATATCATGGCTGATGGTAGTCCTGAGAAAACCCCAGCCAACAACTGAGCACTTTGAGAATCATTCTGCCACCAGATTATTGAGCATATCATTGGAGTGCTAAAACAGAGTCTAGACACTTGGAAGAGTCATGAGGCTTAGAAGGAGATTCTTTGTAACACAATACATGCACAGCAGTAATGAGAGGCCAGCCATATTGATGGTATAGTGGACAGTGAAGAAGGTCATCTAAGATTACAAAGGGATCTTGATCAATTGGAACAATGGGCTGTGGAATGGTAGGTGAGTTTAATTCAGATAAATGCAAGGTTTGCATTTTGATAACAAACAAGGGCAAGTTAATGATAGGGCCCTGGGGAGTGCTGTCGAATAGAGAGACACCTAAGCATTCAGGTACACTGTTCCCTGAAAGTTGTGTCACAGGTAGACAGGGTGGTAAATAAGGCTTTTGGCATACGTGCCATAATTGCTCACACCATTGAGTGTAGGATTTGGGGCATCATGTTGGTGAGGCCACTTTGGAGTACTGTATACAATTATGGTTGCTCTGCTAAGAAGGATATTATTAAATTGGAGAGGGTGCAGAAAAGATTTACAAGCGTGTTACTGGGACTGGAGGGTTTGAGTTATAAGGGGAGGCTGGATAGGCTGGGACATTTTTCACTGGAGCATAGGAGGTTGACAGGGGAATCTTGTAGAGGTTCATAAAGTCATAAGAGGCATAGATAAAGTGAATAGCAAAGGTCTTTCCCCCAGAGTATGGTAGTTCAAAACTAGAGGGCATATTTTTAAGGTGAGAGGAGAAAGATTTAAAAGGGAGCCAAGGGGCAACTTTTTCAACAGAGAGTGGTTTGTATATGCAACAAACTGGCAGAGGAAGTGATACATGCAGGTACAGTTGCAACATTTAAAAGACTTTTGGACAAGTACATGAAAAGGAAAGATTTAGAGGGATATGGGCCAAATACAGGCAAATGGGACTAGTTTAGTTTAGGAAATATGGCCAGCATGGACAAGTTGGACCAAAGGGTCTGTTTCCAGGCTGTCTGACTCTATGACTCTCTAACAGTAATGCCAGACTTGAGCCGTTAACTCTGTTTTTGTCTCCTAAATGTTGCTAGACCTGCTGCATTTCTCTAGCGTTCACTATATCTGTTTAGATTTCCAGCATCCGGAGTATTTTGCCTTTGTTCTAGTATGGGTTCTTTGTGTTCTTTATACAGCATCAGGCCAGACTTCATGGCTACTTTTAAACAATGTTTATTAATAATCTCTACATGATGGTAAGGTTGCAAAGCAACATGTTTTAAATTGTACAAGTTTTAATCTTCTTGCAGGGTACTGAAACATGACTGCAGTGGTCACAGTTACATTACAGCCTACCTCTGAGACTCATCCACATATTTAAAACCTGTCTCTATAGGGTTGACCTTGGTTTAAAGGCCGGGATAATCTTTATTCATGGACCAGCCATCTTAGCTATTCGTACTCCACTAATGTTGGGTTTACTGAGGCAAAATAACTATGTGAAGGTTAAGCTCAATGGTCTTCCTCCAGTAATTACATAGAATTTGAGTTTTGTTCCACCCAAATGAATGTACTCTCCCATTATTGTCCTTTCTATACTGGTTTATTGATATCCCTACTGGATCATTGGTTGGAAGAACATTATTTTCAGAAGGCTTCCTCTCCTGCACTATAATAATTTTCTGCTGAGGAAATGATCCATCCAGAAGGACAAGGACAGCAGGTACATGGGAACATCACCACCTCCAAGCTGCTCACCATTCTGACTTGAGAATATACTACCGTTCTTTCACTGTCGCTAGGCCAAAATCCTTGAATTCCCTTCCTTAGAGCATTGTGAATCTACCTATAGCACATAGACTTCAGCAGTTCAAGAAGGCAGCTCACTCCCACCTTCTCAAAGGCCACTAGAGACAGGCTATAAATGCTGGCTCAGCCAGCGATGCCTATGTCCCATGAATGAATAACACAAACTTCCTTCATACAACTACTTGAGGGACAAAAATAGTCAAAATAGAACAGAATTTTAGCTGAAAACCAAATGTTCCCACTTCCTTTCTAATTTCACAAATTTGTGTAAATCACGTTTTTAGATTAGATTAGATTAGACTTACAGTGTGGAAACAGGCCCTTCGGCCCAACAAGTCCACACCGACCCGCCGAAGCGCAACCCACCCACACCCCCACATTTACCCCTTACCTAACACTACGGGCAATTTAGCTTGGCCAATTCACCTGACCCGCACATCTTTGGACTGTGGGAGGAAACCGGAGCACCCGGAGGAAACCCACGCAGACACGGGGAGAACGTGGAGATTAGTTTCAGATATCTTGGCTAATCATTCGTAACATCTTCATACATAGTTTGAAGAAAAGTGTTGAGAATTAAAATGAGTAGGAGGGAAGGAGAAACATCAAAATGAATGATTTAAATGAGATCAAGTTTGGGCTTTAACAACCTGTGTCTTTATAGACCAACTCCTCGCTATCCAGTGCTCCTTGATGAAGCACCAAGATGATGCTCTCTTACAGCAGAAAGACTGATCTATGAAGGTGTGGAGTTCCATAAATAACAATCTGCTGTCTCATTAATTAACAAGTCATATGCCTTAAATATTAATTTAGGAAGTTATGGTTCCAGTGAATTAAAGCATGTAGATAGAAGGCTGTTGTTTTTCAATAATTTCACCCTTTTGTTCAATAATTATTCTGCAGCTAAACAAATAACTGACAGATGGAACAAGAGTCACAGGCTGTACTTTTCAGGCTTTGAACAGTAGGGAAGTTTGCAGTTTAACTGAGAGTCTGAAGCCCCAGGATGGGATAGCTAACAGCTCAACAGCTCTGATGGAACATTTGGCAAGTAATCTAATCTAAAAAAAATTTGGCACCTTCCAGATTTGATAACTATCAGTTCAGTTTGTGAACACGGCTTGTTTGACAAAAAATGCTACAAATGTAACATTGCATGAATAATATACTGTATCAAGCATGACTGCAACAAATCACTTAAATAATAAATATATTGCCATTGTTTAGTATATCACTGATACCACAGTGGAACGTGGGTTTTATAATAAGTCCTTGAGCTCAGGAGTATGCGCGGAAAATTTAATTGAGGTTTGCAATCCAAACTGGCAAATAACAGTTATTAAGTTAATAACTTCAATTAATACTATTATTACCTTAATATTAACTTGGTATTATTATGCATCCACAGTGTCTTACTCAAATTGGAACTGAGCTTCAAATCTCACATTTGCCCTATTACCAAGTCTGTCTGTTTCTATCCTCAGAGTATCTGCCAGCACTGCCAGAATCTTCACCCACGCTTGCATCACCACCTATCTCAATTCAAACTCCTCTTTCCAGGCCTGCTCAATTCAAACTTATCTTCTATTCTGCACAATGTTCTGCACACGCATGGGTACATGCTATTAATCTCAATATCCATCTCTTTTCCCACAAATTCCACTCTGCCTTGCCTCTGCAATCTTCAAGGAGCGGGAGAGTCGATATTTCAGGCATAAGCTCTTCATCAGGAATTCATTCATCACATTCCTGATGAAGAGTTTATACTCGAAACGTCAACTCCCCTGCTCCTCAAATGCTGCCTGATCGGCTCTTCCAGCACCTGACTTTTTGACTCTGATCTCCAGCATCTGCAGTCCCCACTTTCTACCTCTGCAACCTTTGTCAGCCCTCCATTCCTGATACACGAGCTCAGATTTTGCATATTTCTCCCTGCCTTCATTTTGCCACACAGAACTTTGAGGTTCCAATCTACACTGTAAAGTCCTCTCTTCTTCATTGAAATGTAAGAATTGTGAGATGAAAGTAGACCAAGATCCATCTAGTTCACCTTCTACCAGTTGAATGCAGATTAATCCAGTTGAAACTAGTTGTTAACCAATCATTACAATCAGACTATTATCTGGTTTTATATCATGTAGTGTACAATGTGTTATTCTGTTACAGTAGTAATGCAGTGATTCAGATGTGTTGTCCTCAGATCTAGTTACTTTATGTACATCCTGAGGCCAAGCAGCTGGTTGTAAACACTTATGTGGGGCCTTTGTCATCTAGGTTAGAGAAAAATAACAGAAGATGAGAGGTTTTAATTACATATCATTGAGAATTGGCAGTGTACATTAATTGTAGATACATAGATAAAGAATGGACCTGGCAATTCTGTAGCAGTAACTTGTGCTTCCTTTGCTCTCCTCCTCCTTCACCACCACCACCACTACGTCCCCCTCCCCCCGCCCTTGCCAATTGAGACCTTGTGTCTGTGTGGTTGTTGGTAAAATTCTAGAATCCATTTTACAAATGAGATTTCTAAATTCTTGGAAGTGCAGGGTCGGATTAGAACAAGTCAGCATGGATTTAATAAGGAGAGGTCATGCCTGACAAACCTGTTAGAATTCTTTGAAGAGGTAACAAGTAGGTTAGGCCAGGGAAACCCAGTGAATGATTTCTATCTAAACTTCCAAAAGGCCTTTGATAAGGTGCCTCACAGGAGGCTGCTGTGTAAGGTGAGGGCCTATGGCGTTTGTGGTGAGCTACTGGGATGGGTTGAGGATTGCCTCTGTCAGAAGGCAGAGAGTTGGGATAAAAGGTTCTTTTTTGGAATGGCAGCTAGTGACAAGTGATGGCGCACAGGGTCAGTGTTGGGGCTGCAGTTGTTTACTTTATATATTAATGATTTGGATGAAGGGACTAATGGCATTCTGGCAAAGTTTGCTGATGATATGAAATTAGGTGGACAGGCAGGTAGTACTGAAGAGGTGGGGAGGCTGCAAAAAGATTTAGACAATTTTGGAGAGTGGTCCAGGAAATGGCTGATGAAATCAATGTGAGCAAATGTGAGGTCTAGCACTTTGGAAAAAAGAGTGCAGGCAGGGACTATTTTCTAAACGGTGAGAAAATTCATAAAGCCAAAGTATAAAGGGATCTGGGAGTGCTAGTCCAGGATATCTGTCAAGGTTAACTTGCAAGTTGAGTCCGTGATTAAGAAAGCGAATGTAATGTTGTCATTTATCTCAAGAGGGTTGGAATACAAAAGCAGTGAAATGCTCTGAGACTTTATAAAGCTGTAGCCCCATTTGGAGTACTGTGTCTAAGTTTGGGCCCCACACCTCAGGAAGGACGTACTGGCACTGCAGGGTGTCCAGCGGAGATTCACACAGATAATGCCTGGAATGGTAGGCTTAACATATGCTGAACGGTTGAGGACCCTGGGATTACCTTGCAAAATGTCCACATTACAGAGGAGGAAGTGCTGGATCTCTTGAGATGCATAAAGGTGGATAAATCTCCAGGACCTGATCAGGTGTACCCTAGAACTCTGTGGGAAGCTAGAGAAGTGATTGCTGATGAGATGTTTGTATTATCAATAGTTACAGGTGAGGTGCCGGAAGACTGGAGGTTGGCTAACGTGGTGCCTCTGTTTAAGAAAGTGGTAAGGACAAGCCAGGGAACTGTAGATCATTGAGCCTGATGTCGGTGGTGGGCAAGTTGTTGGAGGGAATACTGAGAGGTAGGATGTACATGTATTTGGAAAGGCCAGGACTGATTAGGGATAGTCAACGTGGCTTTGTGCGTGGGAGATCATGTCTCACAAACTTGATTGAGTTTTTTGAAGAAGTAGCAAAGAGGATTGATGAGGGCAGAGTAGTAGATGTGATCTGTATGGAGTCCAGTAAAGCATTCGACAAGGTTCCCCATGGGAGACTGATTAGCAAGGTTAGATCTCATGGAATACAGGGAGAACTGGCTCAAAGGTAGAAGACAGAGGGTGGTGTTGGAGGGTTGTTTTTCAGACTGGAGGCCTGTGACCGGTGGAGTGCCACAAGGATCGGTGCTGGGACCTCTACTTTTTGTCATTTACATAAATGATTTGGATGCAAGCATAAGAGGTACAGTTAGTAAGTTTGCAAGTGACACGAAAATTGGAGATGTAGTGGACAGCGAAGAGGGTTACCTCAGATTACAACAGGATCTGAACCAGATGGGCAAATGAGCTGAGAAGTGGCAGATGGAGTTTAATTCAGATAAATGCGAGGTTCTGCATTTTGGGAAAGCAAATCTTAGCAGGATTTATACACTTAATGGTAAGGTCCTAAGGAGTGTTGCTGAACAAAGAGCTGTTGGCGTGCAGGTTCATAGCTCCTTGAAAGTGGAGTAGCAGGTTGGTAGGATAGTATGCTTTCTTTTATTGGTCAGAATATTGAGTGCAGGAGTTGGGAGGTCATTTTGTGGCTGTACATTGGCTAGGCCACTGTTAGAATATTGTGTGCAATTCTGGTCTCTTTCCTATCGGAAATGTGTTGAGAAACTTGAAAGGGTTCAGAAAAGATTTGCAAGGTTGTTGCTAGGGTTGGAGGATTTGAGCTATATGGAGAGGCTGAACAGGCTGGGGCTGTTTTCCTTGGAGCGTTGGAGGCTGAGGGGTGACCTTATAGAGGTTTACAAAATCATGAGGGGCATGGATAGGGTAAATAGACAAAGTCTTTTCCCTGGGGTTAGGGAGTCCAGAACTAGAGAGCATAGGTTTAGGGTGAGAGGGGAAAGATATAAGAGAGACCTGAGGGGCAACTTTTTCACGCAGAGGATGGTACGTGTATGGAATGAGCTGCCAGAGGCAGTGGTGGAGGTTGGTACAATTGCAACATTTAAGAGGCATTTGGATGGGCCTTTTTATGAATAGGGAAGGTTTGGAGAGATATGGGCCAGGTGCTGGCAGATGGGACTAAATTAGGTTGAGATATCTGGTCGGCATGGATGGGTTGGGCCAAAGGGTCTGTTTCCATGCTGTACATCTCTATGACTGTATGAGGTTAGAAGGTAGAGGGGAGATCTAATAGAAACTTACAAGATAATGCATGGCTTAGAAAGGGTGGACACTGGGAAGTTGTTTCCATTAGGCGAGGAGACTAGGACCCGTGGGCACAGCCTTCGAATTAGAGGGGGTTAACTTAGAATGGAAATGAGGAGTCATTTCTTCAGCTAGAGAGTGGTGGGCCTGTGGAATTCATTGCCATGGAGCACAGTGGAGCTGGGATGTTAACTATCTTCAAGGCAGAGATTGATAAATTCTTGATCTCGTAAGGAATTAAGGGCTATGGGGAGAGTGCAGGTAAGTAGAGTTGAAATGCCCATCAGCCATGATTAAATGGGGGAGTGGACATAATGGACCGAAAGGCTTTATTTCCACTCCTATGTCTTATGGTTGTATAGCTTCTTCACAGACATTTATATATGCATGGAATATTCCCGAATATATCTTTCAAGATGGCTGAGAGAAGTTTTTTTTGAGATGTTCAGAATCATGCTGGCTCTGGACAGAGTAAGTAGGGAGAAATGTTTTCCATTGGGAAAGGATTAAAAAGCAGAGGACGTTGTTTTTCGATAATTGGCAAAAGAAGGCTGGACAATGTGGAAAATAGCTTTTACACAGTGAATGGTTAAGGCTATCAACGTACTGTCTGGGAGTGTGGTGGAGGCAGGATCAATTAGCATTTTCAAAAGGGAATTAGATAATTTTCTGAAGAGAATCAGAGAAAAGGCAGGGAAGTGACAACAACATGTAAACAATGGGCCAAATGGCCTCCTGCTGTAATCACTCTATGATCCTATTCTATGATCTATATGGCTCAGGTCAAATGTAATCTGATAACATGTCTGCAATGCATCTTGGGACATTTTACAATTTTGACACATGATGTAGATGCAGATTGTTGCAAATGAATTTCTGGAGATTGTTGGCTGCTTAATCTTTTTTATGATTGCTTCATGAAACACTGTGATTCAAAATGTACACCAGTTGCTGCCACACCAAAAAGAACTGTACCAAACGCCACCAATGATCTGAGACTGAGTCAGTGAGATCAACAGAGTGTGCTGAGCATTTTGTAATCGCTAAGGATTGAGTTTCATTTTCATTTAATAGATTTAATATTGCATACAAGCCACAATTATATTGAGTCCTGCAGATTGGGCAGCAACACAGGCTGATTGGGTTACAATGGATGACACAGTCAAGGATTCTTGTCCCAGAAACTGTGAGCTCATCTCAAGGGGTTTGTCGGATATAAAATCAAATCTGGCAGGACATGTGGATTGGGGATGGTGTTTGGGAACTATTGTGCAGTGAAGAAAAAGATCAATGAATGGTGTTATGAATGGAGAAGATGAATTTCCATTCAATCGTGAGTGAATTTCAGTTCTCTGCCTCATTGTAGAATGAGAAAGGGCTTAATTGGAGGCCAGTCATTCCCTCAAAGAGGAAATTAGCATGACGCAGTACTGAACGGAGCCTTATTTGTGAACAGATGCTATATCTATTCTCTTGACTAGCCCATAATGACATTAAAAAGAATAAACTTGCATTTTCATAGCACCTTTCATGACTTCAGGAAATCCTAAAGTGTTTTACAAGTCAATTTTTTTTTAAATGTAATCATTGCAATAATGTTGAAAACTTTACAGCCAATTTGAACCCTGCAATTTCTCAAATTGGGAATGTAATAGTGCCAGGATAAATTTGCTTAAATTGTGTTTGTTGGAGGATAAACAGGACTCAGGGAGATATCTCTGGTTCTTCTTTTTCTGTTGGATCTTTTATGATCACCTGACATCCATAAGATAGTGCCTACTACATTGCAGTTTTCCCACAAACTGACGTGAATGCTTGGATAATGCACATAAGCTGTCCAATAGCGAATCTAAGGACACGATTGTAAAGACTCTGCTTTACATTCTACTTCTTCTTTTGGTGGTTTGTAGCATTTTTCCAAGCCCTATTTAATATTAAAACTAGTTGTTTTATTCCAGGCAGCTATGACCCTTTTGCCACATCTCAGTTCTCAACCTCAGATTGAATTCCAACAACTGACACTGTATTTGACAATAATGTTTCTACATTTTCAAACATCTTTCCCCATAAAGTGGCTCTTAAACATATTATATTAAGCTAGAAACTCCACATTCTTTTGTGAGTAATTAATTAGCTCAGTAATTAATTTCCTGGCTTCTGGTGGAGTTGCGGATAGATAGATAGAGAAGGTGTTTAGTATGCTTTCCTTTATTGAACAGAGCATTGGGTGTAGGAGTTGGGAGGTCATGTTGCAGCTGTACAGGGCATTGGTTCGGCCACTTTTGGAATATTGAATGCAATTCTGGTCTCCCTCCTATCGGAAGGATGTTATGAAACATGAATGGGTTCAGAAAAGATTTACAATGATGTTGCCAGAGTTGGAGGATTTGAGGTACACAGAGAGGCTAAATAGGTTGGAGCTGTTTTCCCTAGAGCATTGAAGGCTGAGGGTTGACCTTATAGAGGTTAATAAAATCATGAGGGGCATAGAGAGGATAAATAGACAAAATCTTTTCCCTGGTGCAGGGGAGTCCAGAATTAGTGGACATAGGTTTAGGGTGAGAGGGGAAATATTTAAAAGGGATCTAAGGGGCAACTTTTTCATGCAGTGGGTGGTGCGTGTATGGAATGACCTGCCATCTGTTTCATTGCTGTACATCTCTATGACTCTATGGTTATCTAAGTACTCATTTGCAGATTTAAAGCAGTTCCCGCTCCTTTTCAACCTTTCTCTCTCTCTCTCTCTCTCTCTCTGTCTCCCACTACAGCCTGCCTCTCCCCATCCTTGCAACCTCACTCTTTCTGTCCAGTCGATTCACTCACCCCTCTCCTGCAACCACTTTTTGTCTTCCTCTCTCTTCACCTGTGTACTTTAATCATTTTCCCTACCCTTCTTCAGCCTTCATGATTGAATTTTTCCAAACCAGTTTTTGGGTTTTTGGGAATGAATACATCTACTGCCCCAATATATTTGGCCCAGCATTGTTTCACAGTGAGCTCTGCTGTACAGCCAACAGTCTTTACACATTAAAAAATACATTTTATGTATTGGGGTTGGGATATCCTGATTAGCACGGCTGAAATGTAGGATTTTTCTTTCTTTATACAGAAGCACTGGCAGACAGCTCATCAAATTTGGATTTCCCTTCATTGTCCCAGTTGCTGGAAGCAACTTCACAAGAAAACTTTATCGTTGCTTAGTTAGTGTACAGGCTGTCTGTCTGTAGGCTGTCTGTTGCTGCATGGGTTGATGGTACATTCTGTTAGTTTACACCTTTGATAGGCAGCCTGTTAGTATATGGGCAGTCGATACAGAGTGTATGAGTTGTCTGAGGACACAGTCTGTCAGTACACAGAGTTTGTGGCAAGTGATGTTTGTTTAATGGCAGCCACAGATTACACACAAAGGCACTTACAGCAGAAGTAAACATTGTATAACTATGTCAAGTCAACCAGAATACTACAGGTAAAATTGCATTTCTCTTTTTTCATTAAAAAAATGGATACACTATCATTTGCAGTTATAAGTTATCCAACATATATAGATTACTTACAGTGTGGAAACAGGCCCTTCGGCCCAACAAGTCCACACCGACCTGCCGAAGCACAACCCACCCATACCTTTATATTTACCCCTTACCTATGGGCAATTTAGCATGGCCAGTTCACCTGACCCGCACATCTTTGTGACTGTGGGAGGAAACCAGAGCACCCGGAGGAAACCCACGCAGACACGGGGAGAACGTGCAAACTCCACATAGTCAGTCGCCTGAGTCGGGAATTGAACCTGGGTCTCAGGTGCTGTGAGACAGCAGTGCTAACCACTGTGCCACCGTGCCGCCCACTAGTAATCTAATATGTAGTCACAAAGAAAATGATTAGTCATTAGCAAAACAATATATTCCACTTTGGTCAGTCTCTAAAAATGGATTGTATACATTGTCTTTAAACTGTGCAAGTCTCCTAATGGCAAGCATACAGACAAGACATTTTGGTTAGGCCACATTT
Source organism: Hemiscyllium ocellatum (assembly GCF_020745735.1). Lineage (NCBI taxonomy): Eukaryota > Metazoa > Chordata > Chondrichthyes > Orectolobiformes > Hemiscylliidae > Hemiscyllium > Hemiscyllium ocellatum. Next base: position 67,654,696 of record NC_083414.1, read on the forward strand.
GGAATATTGTGTGCATTTCTGTTCTTCCTCCTATAGGAAGGGTGTTGTGAAACTTGAAAGGGTTCCAAAAGGATTTACAAGGATGTTGCCATGGTTTGAGCTATAGGAAGTGGCTGAATAGGCTGGGGCTGTTTTCCCTGGAGCATCAGAGGCTGAGGAGTTTATAGATGTTTGTAGAGCTTTATAAAATCACGAAGGGCATGGATAGGCTAAATAGACAAGGTATTTTCTCTGGAATGGGGGATTCCAGAACTAGAGGGCATAGGTTTAAGGTGAAAGGGGAAATATTTAACAGGGACCTAAGGGGCAACTTTTCCGCGCAAAGGGTGGTACGTATATGGAATGAGCTGCCAGAGGCAGTGGTGGAGACTGGTACAATTACAACATTTAGAAGGTATCTGGATGGGTACATGAATAGGAAGGGTTTAGAGGAATATGGGCCAAGTGCTGGCAAATGGGACAAGATTAGTTTAAGATATCTGGTTGGCATGGATGAGTTGGACCGAAGGACCTGTTTCCGTGTCGTACATCTCTATGACTCGATGTGTTGTCATTGGCTGTTCTTCTGGTTTCAGCACCTTCTTGGAGTGATAATTCTTCTCCATTAGTGTCAATTTGTGTCATGGTGACTGTTATCGTTGATCCATTTCTGTCACTGGGGAACAGTGTACCTCTGGAATTCATGGTCCTTTGATACTCTATGCAGGCTGGTGCGATCACTTGTTCTTGATCCACTGTTGTCTCAACTAGGACTTAGGCAGCGCAGGTGTGACATGATATCTAGTCTTTCACGTTCACTGTGTCTATTTGAGGTGATGAGGAGGAAGTGAAGATTGCAGATGCTGGTGATCAGCGTCAAAAATTGTGGCGCGGGAAAAGCACAGCAGGTCAGGCAGCGTCCGAGGAGCAGGAGAGTTGATATTTTGTGCATAAGCCCTTCATCAGGAATGTGGACTTACGTCTGAAAGGTCGATTCTTCTGCTCCTCAGATGCTGCCTGACCTCCTGTGCTTTTCCAGCACCACACTTTTTGATGATGGCCATTTAGGTGACAATCATTCTATTCAGGACCAAGGTTTCTGTGTGAGTTGATTAAGAATGTTAAAAATTTGCACTTTCCAATGCATATTTCTCCAATGCCTTGGCAGCTTTATCAAAGTTATATTTGGATTTCTGTCATTTCATCTTGATTTTGTTACTCATGCCCATTAATACTTCTGGTTTCAAATGACAGGACAGGCTGCAGGTAATCTGTGTATGCATTGATGATAACACTGCATATATTGTTGAGAGACCAGGGGTTGGGCCCTGATGGGAATGGGACAAAGGGCAGGAGAGGTAGCATGTAAGGAAGGCTTGCACCAGGAGCAGGCTGGGGGGAGGGAGACTGGCTGCAGGATGTGGGAGGAGGAAGGCCTGCACTGGGAGTAGGCTCGGGAAGGATGCCAACACAAGGAACAGGGTGGGGTAGGAAGGCCTACACAGGGAGCATGGTCAGGGAGAGAGGGGAGTGTATCAGATGCCAGCACCCATTTTGTTTGGGAGTGTGGGACTGCTGGGATAAGGTTAGGAGGCTAAAGGGGGACTGGGAGAGATAGAGTTGTCTCAGAGAAAATTAAATTAACTTATCATTCCATAATGTACGCTCCATCATTTTACATCCAGGCAGTGTCATCTTTAGATAGACAGCTGCTTCCTTTTGCTTGAGAATGATTTGTTTCCTCGAGGTGACATTCATAGGATGCACAGCCTTTCCTGACTCCTCTTCTCCCCCCATTTCCTACACTATCTCTACACAATGGGTCCTTTGTGCTTCTGTATGTTATTCCATGTTTTTCTCTGTGTGTCCATATATTTAATTCTGTCTGTGCCTGCCTATTTATGTGTTTGTGAGTGAATGTGTGTATGTGGCTGTGTGTCTGTGTGTGTTCTGCATGAACATGTGTGTGTATATATGAGAGAGACATATCTATAAATTTATGTATTTGTGTTTGTCTTTCTGTGCATGTGTGGGTGTGTATGTCTGTTGATATATGTTTCTTTGTGAGTGAGTGCATATGCATGTGTATTCTTCTTTGTATATATGTATTTGTCTGTGTTCATGGTTGTGTGTGTGTGTTTCTCTGTATTTTTGTGTGTGGTCTCTTTTTTTTGATAGTTTTCAATTTGATAGAGAAACTTCTCCATTAGGGGGCAGCACATACTCACTGTATTGCAATCTCAATGGCAGTAAGATGACAGATCTAAAATAAAATTGCAAATACTGGCGATCTGAAATTAAAACAGACATTGCTGGAGAAATTCAGCTGGAAACAGAAATTTCTGCAGAAATACAGCAGGTCTGGCACCGCCTGTGAGTGAATATTTTGAGTCTAATGCTTCAGAACTGAAAGGGGCTGGAAAACGGTGTTTTTTATACTATTGACAGTGGAACAGATTGTGAAGGTGGCTCGAGCTAAAGACAAAGGGATTGTCAGTGTTGGTGAAGGAAGATAGGAACATGAAATGGATGTAAATAAAAATAGGAAAATGAGAAAATAGGTCAGCTCTGCTTTGAGTAAAGTCAACAATACATTGAGGTGGGGGAATATAAGGAAAATGGAGAGCAGAATTCATGCCCTGAACTTGTGGAATTTAATATCCAATCCTAGAACTGTAAAGTACATAACTGGAAGATGAGGTTTTGTTCCTCAAACACGTTTGTTGGACAATTTCAGCAAGTCCAGGGCAGAAGTGTTAGCATGACAATATTAAATATGGTTTATTGAAGTGGCAAAGCAATTGGAAGGGTTAGAGTCATGAGGACAAAGGGTGGAGGTGTTCTGCAAAAATTGTCACTCAGTTTGCATTTGATCTTGCCAATATAAAGGAAACTGCATGCGTGTAGTGAATATAGTAGACTAGACTGAAAGAAGTACAAGTGAAACGTTGTTTCGCCCAGAAGTAGGGGCCTTGGACAGTGAGGAGAGAGGAGGCAAGTTATGAAGTATAATATCTTGGTGATTGAATGGTAAGGTGCAATGAGACGGACGTGTGAGAAAGTGTAAGGAATGTTGGAGGAATGGATCAGGCTGTCACGGAGAGAACCGTCTCTGCAAAATGGGGGAAGGGGAACATGTGTTTGGTGGTGGTACCATGCTGGAGGTGGAGAAAATGATGGCCACAATTGAATCTGCCTCCACCACTCTCTCCGATAGAACCAAGAGACATCACAGGAAAAATATAATTGCCTTATGAGGATGATGTTTACTTAAATAGAAACAATGTGCAACATTGCGTGGGAAAGGCAGGAGTATGGCACTAGGTTAAAATGCTCAAACAGCCAGCACAGACATATGAGCCAATTTTTTTTAATGATTTAGTCAAATACAATGAGGTGTTTTAACTTACAGTTATTCACCCCCTACATATTATCTTAAAAATGCTTTCAAGAATCCTTACCATGAATGTTCATGAAGAAACAGTGCTTTTTTACACTGTCAATCTGCATGTGACATTCCTCCCCTACTCACATTCTTTCACCCATTCATCCAATCCTTACTATTTACACCCAACTGAGGGATTACTTTGATACTTGAGTATTATTGCAGTCACAGGTGTCACAGGTGAGGTGCCGGAAGACCGGAGGTTGGCTAACGTGGTGTCACTGTTTAAGAAGGGCGGTAAAGACAAGCCAGGGAACCAATGAGCCTGATGTTGATGGCAGACAAGTTGTTGGAGGGAGTCCTGAGGGACAGGATGTACATGTATTTGGAAAGGCAAGGACTGATTAGGGATAGTCAGCATGGCTTTGTGAGTGGGAAATCATGTCTCACAAACTTAATTCAGTTTTTTTGAAGAAGTAACAAAGAGAATTGATGAGGGCAGAGTGGTAGATGTGATCGATATGGATTTCAGTAAGGCGTTCGACAAGATTGCCACTGGAGACTGGTTAGCAAGGTTAGATCTGATGGAATTCAGGGAGAACTTCCCATTTGGATACAGAACTGGCTCGAAGGGAGAAGACAGAGGGTGGTGGTGGAGGGTTGTTTTTCAGTCAGGAGGCCTGTGACCAGTGGAGTGCCACAAGGATCGGTGCTGGGTCCACTACTTTTCATCATTTATATAAATGATTTGCAGATCACACCAAAAGACCTCAAAGAAGGTTACCTCAGATTACAACAGGATCTTGATCAGATGGGCCAATGGGCTGAGAAGTGGCAGATGGAGTTTAATTTAGATAAATGAGTGGTGCTGCATTTTGGGAAAGCAAATCTTAGCAGGACCTAAACACTTGGTGGTAAGGGAATGTTGCTCAACAAAGAGACCTTGGATTGCAGGTTCATAGCTCCTTGAAAGTGGAGTCGCAGGTAGACAGGATAGTGAAGGCGGCGTTTGGTATGCTTTCCTTTATTGGTCAGAGTATTGAGTACAGGAATTGGGAGGTCATGTTGCGGCTGTACAGGAGATTGGTTAGGCCACTGTTGGAATATTGCGTGCAATTCTTATCTCCTTCCTATTGGAAAGATGTTGTGAAACTTGGACGTGTTCAGGAAAGATTTACAAGAATGTTGCCAGAGTTGGAGGATTTAAGCAATAGGGGGAGGTTGAATAGGCTGGGCTGTTTTCCCTGGAGCGTAGGAGTGTGAGGGATGACCTTATGGAGGTTTACAAAATCATGAGGGGCATGGATAGGATAAATAGACAAAGTCTTTTCCCTGAGGTCGGGGAGTTCAGAACTAGAGGGCATAGTTTTAGGGTGAGAGGGGAAAGATATAAGAGAGACCTAAGGGGCAACATTTTCATGCAGTGGGTGATACGTGTATGGAATGAGCTGCCAGAGGAAGTGGTGGAGGCTGGTAAAATTGCAACATTTAAAAGGTATCTGGATGGGTATATGAATAGGAAGGGTTTGGAGGCACATGGGCCGGGTGCTGGCAGGTGGGACTAGATTAGGTTGAGACATCTGGTTGGCATGGACAATTTGGACCGAAGGGTCTGTTTCCGTGTTGTACATCTCTATGACTCTATGAGATAGTAAACCCCACAAACCCCAGGCTCATCCCACATGAGAAAGCATCCCTCCAAATATTTGGAGGGGGGGACTGCAAATGGAACTGTGGGATGGTGGCCATATGTTAGAACAACACCAAACTTTGTTGCTGTTCCTTATCCAACCTCGAATAAGTGGGCTCTTTTTACACACTTGCTTGAGAAATTGATTTTTCCTATTGCTGGAGCATGATTGATTTGATAATGATTTTAAAAGAGACAAAGAGTTGCTTTGCATTCATAGACATCCTAGCAGTTACGCTAAAGGCACAGTAATATAAAGACAGGTATATCTGAGCATGGCTTCAGTCTGTAACCCTCATTTGCTGATAATGTATCTTGTTCATCTGGTATTGCAACAGCTGGATAGGCACAAGACTAAGGATTAGTGGATATGCAAATAAGCAGCCAACTGAAGAAAGAGGGAGGGCACAGCACTCCTCTCTCATGATGATACTGCTACTCATATGAGATGGGTTTCATCTGCCTAGTTTCATCTCCTCCTCCCAGTGCAGATCAAGGGCAGGAAATAGGGGATGCTCCCTAGCAAGTGGAGGAGTACAGTATTCAATGTCTTGAGGTGAAGTCCCCAGAGAATTTTGAGAAAATTGTTAATAGAGTGTTGGCGAAGTCTTGACAAAGTCTTCCAATGTATATTAAAAATTGTCTTCAAATGGGGTTTCAAGTTGACTTCATTCAGCAAGTGGACTTGAAAATGGATGTGTTTTTAAGTTTCGGGCATAAGCCCTTCATCAGGATTCCTGATGAAGGGCTTATGCCCGAAACGTCGAATTTCCTATTCCTTGGATGCTGCCTAACCTTCTGTGCTTTAACCAGCAACACATGTGATCTCCAGCATCTGCAGACCTCATTTTTTACCCTGTGTTTTTAAGTATATGTCACAGTAAAGCAACAACTTTGTTACCCTTGTTCAACTGATTATTGTTTAGAGAAGTAGGTAATTGCAGTAGAAATCACCAAAATGTTCTGCAGCCTTATTAAAAAATGTTTGTAGATGATTTCATTGTCAATCAGAGCCTTAACAATCTTTAGGAATGCCCTATTTTTAGATTGTATGTAAATGTGTTTATCACAGTGGCATCAAAAAGGCTAAACCAGTGTGCAGTTCAAGATGGCATCTTGGCCAGACTGAGGCTCATTAGAGTTTAAAATATCTGTGAAAATTCCTCCTCCACCAAGTTTATTAAAAACTAGAGCCCTCAGACTCAGCTCTATAATCTTGAGATTCAGCTCTGTTTGTGTGTTGGTACAAATGCCAGGAACTCAGAATTGTGCAGAGGATTAGGGAGTAGGGAACAGGACAGAAAGTAAGCTGGGAAGATCAGCTCCCAACTCTGGGATTGTTCATCACAGCAATTTCCAGACATTTCATTGGTGAGGAGACTGTGTCTTTATACCCATGTACAAATCAAGCTGAGCTGAGCTCAAAGCTGACTACATAGCAACAGGGGAACAGGAGTAGGCCATTCAGTCTGTTGAGCCTATCCAAATCCTCCTGAAGCCACTTTACATCTCAGTCACAACATAGTTACATTTAGCTTTGCATCATTTGGAAATATTACATTTGGTTGCCACATCTAAATCATACAGTGAACAGCTGGAGCCCAAGTACTGATCATTGCAGTCCCACTAATCACAGCCTGCCAATTGAGAGTGACTCATTTATTCCTACTTTGTTTTTTAACTTTGTTTTTCCCTGTCTTCCAGTCTCATTAGCAGCTATTCAACTTACATTCACTGAACGAGCAATGTCCTTGAACTTCAGTGGCTGTAAAACTTGGCTGTTCTACTTCTATAAAAAGCCCCTTTGCAGCATTATCCATATTGCATGATGTATATTGCAAATAGAAAGTAAGAACTGCATTTATATAGCATCTTTTGCAAACTCACAGCATCCCAACTTGCTTGAAAACCAATAGTTTTGAAGTGTAGTCAGTGTTGTAAAGCAGGAAACATAGTAACTAATTTTTGTATATCAACGACAACGGGGTAAATCACCAGATAATCTGCTTTAGGAGTTGTTCAATATAATCAGTCACAGGGCAATAAAAATTACTCAGAGTCAAATGGTTGTTTGTATTTAAGTTTGATTAAATTCTTCCATTGATCTGTAATGTACTTAGTTCCACAATGTATTATAATGTGAGACTGAATTTGTCACACACTGTGCTTTAAATCTTTAATATGGTGTCACCTCAAAGGTGATAACCTGAGGTAAAGCTGTTCACCACTGCACTGTTTCATGATGAGATGCATTCAAGTTGACTAAAATCATGAGATATCAAAGCAGGAGTATACTTTCATTATTAACTTAACCCAGAGGTTTGAGTTTCATCAACTAGAAGAGCAGTTTTGGAAAGAAGAAAACCAGAAACCTAATGAAGATGATCTGAAGGTGCTTCCTGTCAGATAAATCCAAATGACCATTTCAGATCATTGGTCCCCAAAACTCTGATCTTTAGTTTGTGTGAACTACCACATCACTGCCACATCTCCAAACGGCAGTTGAATTAGTGGGTCCCTTATGGCATCAATATAAAATGGGAGGGATTTTCACAGAAGGAACTTAGGAGTAGGCCACTCAATCCCTCTGTTCTGCCATCTGGTTAACTCATGAATGACCTGTATTTTAACTCCATTTCCTTGTTTCCAAATTCCTTCATATCCTTTGCCCAACATAAAGTCTTAGTTCTTGGATTTTCAACAATTTTTCCTCTTTCTGTGAAGGATGCAAATCTCCAACTGTTTCAAGAATTCAGGTTACAGGTGAAGATTGACCTCATCAGTAAATTGCACAGTAAAGTTTAGGGCATTCCTTCAATTTCAGGAATTTTCTTCCAAAGTTTTGTCTGACATTTAGGTGAATCCAGAAAATATGTTCTTTTTCTCTCCTTTCACGTTTCACTCTATGTTCAAATTGTGAATTTGTCTGAGAGATTGCAGGTATTATTGAGACATTTTAACTGAGGCATTTATGAAATAATATTAAAGGCCTAACATTTATTCTCACAACCTCAAGATATCCCAAAGTGTTTTACAGCCATTGGAGTATGTGAATTGTATTATATAAAATGATGGCAGCCAATTTGCGCACAGCAAGAAGACACAAATAACATGATACTGAACCAAATAATCTGTGTTTAGTGCTATGGAAAGGTTCTGTTGTAGGAAAGGTTTTGGAAAGGATTATAAGAGATAAGATTTATAACCATCTAGCAAGCAACAATTTGATTTCAGATAGTCAACATGGTTTCGTCAAGGGCAGGTCGTGTCTCACAAATCTGAGTTTTTGAGAAGGTGACCAAGCATGTAGGTGAGGGTAGGGCAGTTCACATGGTATACATGGACTTCAGTAAAGCCTTTGATAAGGTTCCACATGGTAGACTGTTGGAGAAAATGCAGAGGCATGGGATTGAGGGTGATTTAGCAGTTTGGATTAGAAACTAGCTTTCTGTGAGAAAGCAGCAAGTGGTGGTTCATGGAAAAAATTCAGCCTGGAGTCCGGTTACTAGTCGTATGCCACAAGGATCTGTGATCCCTGAAAGTTGCCACTTAAAATTTTCATTGATAGCGCTGTTAAGAAGGCATACGGTGTGTTAGGTTTCATTGGTACAGGGATTGAATTCCGGGGCCGCAATATCATGCTGCAACTACCAAAACGCTAGTGCGGCCACACTTGGAATATTGTGTACAGTTCTGGTCGCCATATTTCGGAAACGATGTGGAAGCATTGGAAAAGGTGCAGAGGAGATGTACCAGGATGTTGCCTGGTCTGGAGGGAACATTTTATGAGGAAAGGCTGAGAGATTTAGGTCTGCTACCATTGGAAAGAAGACTAAGAGGGGATTTGATAGAGACAAACAAGATGATCAGAGGATTAGATAGGGTAGACAGTTTCCTAGGATAATGACGTCAGCTTGTACGAGGAGGCATAACTACAAATTGAGGGGTGATAGATTTAAGACAGATGTCAGAGGCAGGTTCTTTACTCAGAGAGTGTAAGGGTGTGGAATGCCCTACCTGCCAATGTAATTAACTCAGCCACATTAGGGAGATTTAAACAATCCTTGGATAAACACATGGATGATGATGGTATAGTGTATGGGGACGAGCTGAGAATAGTTCACAGGTTGACGCAACATCAAGGGCTGAACGTGCCTGTTTTGTGCTGTATTGTTTTATGTTCTATCTATGTTCTATGAGTGATAAACATTGAACAAGACACCCATGTAAGTATGACTCTAACAGGATGCTTTACCTGATACAGTATTATTTATGTTATCAACCATAAGCTAAAATCTGGGGATCGATTTTGTGGTTGTTGAAGAATCCAACAGACATTTATTCCAAATAACTATTATGTACAAACATTACATTTCTCAGGTACATATATGTTATTTATTAGGTTCAACAAAGAAGCATGCTTCCAGTAGAGGGTCATGTCTGAAATTATCCAAGATAAGATTAATAGGAGATCTTTATACCTTCAGATTACATGCTATGATACAATGATGATATCATGAGCACGTCTGTTAAAGGCATACAGACAAACTGACAATGAGATCTAATACAGATGTTGCGAGTCAAATAAAAGCAAAATACTGTAGATGCTGCAAATTTGAAACACACAGTATGAAAAGTCATATCACACTTAAAGTTAACTTTGTTTTTCTCTCTCCATGGCTGCTGCCAGATACTGAAGTCAAACCCCGCTCTTCTTTCAAACAGTGCTATCAAATCTTTTTTTCCACCCAAGAGTGTGGATGGGCTTCCAGTTTAACATTCATAGAAAATATGGCTCTGACAACACCCTTGGTACTGTACTGGGATGTCAGCCCAGATTTTGTTCTTAAACTCTTGAGTAGGAGCTTCAAGATTCTTTATGACAATTTTAAGTTTTAGGACAGATGTTAAGGAAGGGTCTTATTTACTAAGAATGCAAAAGCACATTTCAGCCCTCTAGAGGCAGTCTCAAAGCATTGCCAAACCCATAGCCAAATCCAAATAGCTGGCATTAACATTGAGGATACTCTTAGGCCACAACTAAGAGGCCATAACTACATAGCAGCAGGAACTAGCCCAGTTATATTACAGCACTGCCTCCAGAGTCACCTATGTATCAACCAATGAGTAGGTGGGGTTGGGCTTGAGAATGTTTGAATCTATGACTAAAAATACAGCAGAGTGTCCTGTGTGCTGTAGGATTTTACTTTTGCAAATTGTAGGAGGTGGAGGATAGTCACAGAGCACAAAGTCTGACCAGAAAATAAATCCCAGTTGCTTTACAGCAGTAAAGGTCGCCCATGTAATCATCTCATTCTGGCTGGGATCAGTGCTGTCACTACGTGTGGCTGTTGTGATATAAATGCAGCATGAGGACGGAGGCTGGTGAAGGGGCTTGTCAGAGATTAACATGTAAACAAGACATTCAGGCTGACAGGGTAAAACAGCAGGAAGCATCTGCTGGATGGAAACTTGGGCTCACTGCCACTATTATATACGCATGGCAATGTGCTCGACAATGCTAAGATAAAACACTAATAGACTATTAATAAACTAATCTTTATTTATAAAGTGAATGGTATTAATTTATACCACACGCATTCATTTACTTAGACACCAGTAAACATGTGACACAATTTATTGGACCCTGAGGTCTACAAGTGGCGCCCGTATGCCAGGATCACAGACTCCAAATCTACTGTAGTGTAAACTGTGCCTTAACATTCACAGAGAACAATAGGACTTTATAGGAGTAGGAAGTTCAGAGAGTACTTTACAATTAAATGATATGTCTTTTTTCCATAGCATAGGTCCTGGTTCTGGCTACCTTGGCTTACAGCTCCTCCAAATGTAATTTCTATTGAGGATTGAGATCAGGAGATATATGGAACTGGCTTTTGACTCGTTATCATTTGGCTTAAGCTGTCGTGTGAGATCTACACCAACCCCATCCAAATTATGCTACCAAAATACCTCTGTAGCCATGATCGATTAACCAGCTTCAAAAACTTGCAATTGGCAAAGAGGTGTTTAACTGATTAACCTGCTTTGTGCCAGTGTTATTGAGGAAGATGTAATGGTCCTAACAAGCAAAGAACCAACCCTTTATTCTTCTCAATAATATTGAAAACTCTTAGACCCTCCCCTGACCAACATTCCTCATCCCCTTTCTCTGAGCTTGCTGCACACTTGGGGGTGTGTGAGGCAGAGTGGCCCAGGTTAAGGTTTTCCTTAGAAGGATGCTGAAGGCTGGCGATCAGAGAATGGTACACTGGCATTTGCTGGGATAGTCTGGAGCATAGACATTGTTTTCTGTGCCATACACAAAGTAACTGTTCTCTTGTCCTTTCCACTGGAAGTGCACCTTAGTTACAGGAATCAATTCAATTGTCTGTCGCTGTAATACAAGATTGAAATGATTATTTATGTGTTGAATAAGGAAGTGAACAAAACACATTAAACACAATTTCATATTGAACTGCAATTTTACCCCTTCCACCTACCCAGGATCATGCTCTAAAAGGTCTGTATCTTCTCTTGTTCATCTTGCTATTACTAGCTGAGCAATGGTCTCCTGAATGCATTTTAAGAATTCAGTGCCCTCTGTACCTATTTACATAGGAACACAGAAAATAGGAGTAGGAATAAGCCATTTGGTCCTTTAGGCCTGCTTCACCATTCAATTTGATCATAGCCAATGATCCAACATGTTCAATGTTTTGGCCTGAGCCACTTTATGTGGCATAGAATTCTACAGATTCTCCTCTTTCTGGATAAAGAACTTTCTTCTCACCTCTGTCCTCAATGAACTACTCCACATCCTTTGACTATGATCCCTGGAACTGGACACAGAACAATATTAGGATAGTTGAAATCTTCTACTATTACTTGCCTGTTGTTTCTGACTTTCTTGACAATTTGCCCTTCTAACTCCAACTCACTGCTGGGGATCCAGATTCCCAACAGTGTGACTGACCGTTTTCTGAGGCTGAACTGGTATGGCCTTATTTGATACTCCTTCCAGCACATCAGCCCTCCTTACAGCTGTGATGGCACCTCCATTTTATAAATATTTCTTAAAACCAAACCCTTTGGCCAAGCTACTAGTGATCTGCCCTAACATTCCCTTAATTGGTTCAGTGTCAAATGTGAGTTGACCATCCCTCTTGTGAAGCATCTTTTGATGTTTTTTCAATGCAAGTTGTTATTATGGTGAAGGCAAAACAGCAGCAACTGATTTTTTATTTTGTGATTTTGTTTTGTATTCATTTCCAGAGAATGGGGAACACTTTCACTTCAGATATCCAAGGCAATATTGCACACCGTCCAAGTAGCCACTGACTAAACCTACTGCTGATCTCGACTTCTGAAGAGCACCGCCTCGTATTCTGGTGGGATGTTTTCTACTTCCAATCCCACTTTGTGATTGGCCAGTTCTGTGCTGTTGAAACTGCCCAACTTTTCATAGGGTCCATACAATATGTAGACTTCTATCCCATAAGTCAGTGTGTTTTAAATGGAATCTCTAAAATATTGAAGTTTAATCGTACCTGATCCCGAGGGACCATGCAACACCTTTTAATGTCATCTAGTCATGAGCTAGGGATGGTTTACTAAATTGTCAGGACAACTACTAACGATTCTAAAAATGCCAGCACTTAAGAAGCGATCCAGCATCAATTCCAAAGAAATTTCCCAATTCTCCAACCTGTATCTATGGAAGAGTTTTTTAGTTTCTTTTTTGAGGGTTCAATTTTGAAACTACACCACGAAGTAATAAACTCCCCAGCAATTTAATGTGTCTTTCTTGAGGGCCTCTCGAGATTTCCACAAAGGTTACTTTTGTTTTTTTTGGGCACTATCTTTTGGTTTTTGGGGGCTACCTTTATTTCTCACTAGACCATTTGTTGGATGATGCAATCACAAAGAAACAACGCCTTCTGTACTTGTGTTGTTATTTGGAATGTTTGGATTCAAGAGGAAGCTGGATTGGAAGGTTTAGGGGAGATGTCAGAAGTAGGTTCTTTACACAGAGAGTGGTGGGTGTGATAAATTCACTGCCAGCAGTGGTATTAGAGTCAGATACATTAGAGAATTTAAGTGACTCTTAGATAGGCACATGGATAATAATAAAATTAAGGATATGTAGGTTAGTTTGATCTTAGAGTAGGATAAAAGGTTGGCACAAACATTGAGGGCTGTGCTGTAGAGTGCTATGTTTTATAATATTCCATCAATTTCGTCAACAGTTATCAACTTTCTATTAAACTAAAAGCCACAATAAACAAGTGAAGCATTAATTTCCTGAACACTATCTACTTTCAATTGATACAAGCCTAAGTTAACAAACATTTTATTCAGATTAACTGAAACGCACTTCTATGGACAAAAAGCCACCTATCTAAATATACTTTCCACAGATTGGTAAGGTCAAAGCTAATGAATTTCAATTGCACTTTCACAAAGCCTGAAGATTTTAACCAACCCTATTGACTGCACATCAGATTAAAATTTACCAATTGACAGTGTCCATACTGCCTCCCAGTGCTAGGGACCTGGGTTCAATTCCACCCTTAGGTAACTGTGTGGAGTTTGCCCATTCTGCCCTTGTCTGCATGGGTTTTCTTCGGATGCTCCAGTTTCCTCCCACAGTCCAATGATGTGCAGGTTAACTGGAATGCCATAATGTCCAGGGATGTGCTAGTTAGGTGGATTAGCCATGGGAAGAGAAGGATTACAGGGATAAGGTAGGGAGTTAGGTTTGGATGAGATGCTCTTTGGAGGATCAGTGTGGACTTGATGGGCCAAGTGGTCTGCTTCCACAGTTTGATGATATAGGGTTGTGTTGGTGGGTCTCTGGCCCATTCTTACCTGCTGAAGTATACATGCTGTTCTGCCAAACTTTTCCTGGTGTTCTTGAACACCTTGCTGGGAAATCCGATCAATTAAAGAGTCTGGAAAACCAACTATAGTGTAGACCTCAGGGAAAAAAACAAAACAGGATTGGAGGAGTTATAACATTTGCAGCATCAAGCCCACTGATTTTCTCCAATCTTCTTTTCTTTCACTTGTGACTTTTTTTTTTGTTTGTGTGCGTACTCACCAAGATGAAGCATCTGGCAATCTTGTTACCCAGAATCAGCACCAGAAATCTCTAAGCTGGATACTGTGTTTTACTGAAAAGGGTCATTGTTACAGTGTGAGGAATGAAAAGAATTAGATGGGAGTTTAGATCAAGCTGGAATTAATGGTTAGGGAACATAGATGGCAACTATCAATATTTTACATTGTTAATTGTTTCAACTTATGGAGACTGAAGGGCCTCAGTATCAACCGATCACACCAAGTTGTTTCGGAGCCTGTCAGAACTAATCAGATTAGTTAGAATGTTGACAAGAAGAAAAGAAATACATATATTTACATATGCCTTACACAACCATGTGGTGTCCTGAAGCATTTCTGAGCCAGTTATGTGCCTTTGACACATACTCATTTTTGTAACCTGGGAAATGCAGCAGTCAATTTGTACACAGGGAGATTCCACAAACTATAATTAGACGACTTACTTAGGATGTTATTTGAGGGCTAAGTATTGACCAAGGCGCCAAGGAGAACTCACTCTTTGAAAAAAATGACTTGGCAATTTTTACATCCACCCAGCGAATGAAGGTGGGAATATGATACGACATTTTTTTGACACAAAGATTACCCAAGCACATTAAAAAACATTTGGAATAATCTCTCTGCAAGGATTTCAGTGAAATCTTGCAATTGTTGCCATGCATATACTGGGATAAGAGGACTGCTTGCATTTTATTACATAATAAAGATTGTACCTCACTACCACGTGGATGCACATTCAGAACCCATTAAGAGCTGGTTTCTCTGATCATTTATTACATTGCAGCTCAACAACACAACAACAGGGAAGACACCTGTCCAACAGGTAGAAATATGACAATAAGCAGCATGTTCAGAAATGTTCCCCTCTTACTCGATAGCTTTCATCAGCAAACACATTCTGTCCAGTCACTTCATTGAAGAGTGCCACAGGAAGTCCAATTTGTTGGTCAGCCACTTGTTCAAAGACATTATTGGTCCTGGATCAAACACAACAACAGATTCATTGATGGCACACAAGTCAGGAGAGTACACCATTGTGCTCTGATCAGTATTTAACCATTAATTAATGTAAGAACTAAGTCATTTACGAATTTTGCTTGTGGGATCTTGCTGTGTTTAAATTGGAGGCTGCATTTCTTGGACCACGAGGTGTATATGGTGTAGGGGTGGGAGAGGTTGGAATGTATGGGTGGGATTTGGTGTGGGGTGTAGGGGTGGAAGTGATGTGGAGTGGGAATGGGTAGGGGTGTAGGGGTGGGAGTGGGCGTCAGTTGTAGGTGTGAGAATGGGTGTAGGGTATAGGATGGGAGTGGGTTCAAGGTCTATGGGTGGGAATGGCTGTGGAGTGGAAGTGGATGTGGCATGGGAATGGGTAGGGATAGGAATGGGTGCTAGATGGAGGGGAGGGAGTGGTGTGTTGGATGGGAGTGAATGTGGGATATAGAGGTGTGAGTGGGTGTAATGATGGGAATGGGATGCGGGAATGGGAATGACTTTGTGGGCTGTGGGGGTGGGAATGAGTGGAGTTGTCAGGTGGGAGTGTGTATAGTGTGTAGGGATGGAACAAGTGCAGTGTTTAGGGGTTGGAGTGAGGCCCCAAGATATGTATTTTGCAGCCTGATCCATATGGGGTAATCATTGAAACAACAACCATCATGGTTTGTCAACCTGGAGATGCTGAGGCCAATTGTGACCTCTCTCCAGCCCCAATATTTAGATTCAATTAGCCAACTCGAACATTAAAAACATTACCCTCACTGTTGATCTGGGTGTAGAATGTCCCGTGTGAATGCAATATCTACAATTCTGCTCAACTTTAGCAGTGTTGCTAAGACAAGTTCACCAACACTAATTGAAGGAATGTGAGAGAAACTGGAGATTGGGAAGGGCGAATTCAGCTGGGTGGTGGTGTGTGTGGAGCTCCAGTATGGAGCTGTTGGGTCAAATGGCCTTTGTCTGTGCTGCAAATTGTAAAACAACAAAGACATGAATAGTACAGGTGAAATAAGCACCAAAATGAGACAGTAACAGACCCACACTGTCTCATGCAAGCAAACCCGGAAGAATTGGAACGCACTAGCAAGTTACCAGTGATGCACTCCCAGCTATTTCCTCCCACAGTCCAAAAATGTGCAGGTTAGGTGAATTGGCCATGCTAAATTGCCCGTAGTGTTGGATGAAGGGGTAAACGCAGGGGAATGGGTCTGGAGGGTGCGGTTCGGCTGGTTGGTGTGGATTTGTTAGGCCGTAGGGTCTGTTTCCACACTGTAAGTAATCTAATCTATCTGAATCAGTCCATTATGATCTTTGATGACCAGATCTCAATAGCACCACATGCGACAGGCTGCCTTTTATTAGTGGTTATATGAACTGGCTATTTGGACATAGGTTGAGGGGTGAGAGGGAAAGATAATCATTACACAGGGATTAAAGTGGGTGACAACAAAAAAGATCTTAAAGTCTCTTGTGTCAGGGATCAAGTCATATTATAGTATGAGGAAGTGGAATATTAAAGTACTCCTTACAATCTGTAGTGAAAATGAATGTTTCTCAGCAATTTCAAGAGGGTAGAAACAGGAGAATGTCCTTTTGTTTCTTGTCTATTACTGTTATATCAAACTATCAAAAAGGCCTCAGCACTTCAGCATTCAATGTAATTAGTGCACGTACAACAGGGTGAAGTCCTCGTAACAACACAACATGGCAATGCTGAATTACATCCACATGAAATGAAGCAAAGTGGAAGAGTACGGAGAGATTGGAAAAGCATCAGAAAGAGCAGGATTTCACACTCGAAAACTTGGAATTCCACCAAGAGGTGAATATTCGTCATCCCAGGAATAATATGGAATTAAAAGTTGCCTTAATAGCGACCTTGTAACCACTGTCAATTGCTGTTAAAAGCCACCTGGGTCACTAATATCCATTAGGGAAGGGAATTAACTGTCCTTACCCAGTTAAGTTTGACTTCAGAACCACAAAAATGTGGTTGATCCTTGGGCAATAAATAATGGCCTAGCCAGTGACACTGATATCCCATGATCCCTGGGAAAGACAGAGAGGATATTTACTGCAGAGATCAGCGCCAGCAACATCTTCCCTACTGTAAATAACGGATTGATTTTGCTCACACTGCTTGTGTTGGCTCTGGATTTTCCACTGGTCAGTCCGTTGTTACACCAGTGTTGATGGGATTACACATGGGAACCTCATCATAGCAGATTTTAAAAGAATTGCCCTGAAAATTGAATTTTCTGTTGGGCAATTCCCCAACACCTGGAACCCTCTGAAAGTCTGCATAAAAAATTGAAGATTTCAGACGGTTCTGATGAAGTTATGTAAAATAGTCAGTCAGCATGGAAACAGACCCTTCAGTCCAACCTGTCCATGCTGGCCAGATATCCCAACCTAATCTAGTCCCGCTTGCCAGCACCCGGCCCATATCCCGCCAAAACCTTCCTATTTATATACCCATCCAAATGACTCTTAAATGTTGCAATTGTACTAGCCTCCACCACACCCTCTGGCAGCTCATTCCATACACGTACCATTCTCTGCATGAAAAAGTTGCCCCTTAGGTCTCTTTTATATCTTTCCCCTCTCACCCTAAACCTATGCCCTCTAGTTCTGAACTCCCTGACCCCAGGGAAAAGACTTTTGTTTATTTATCCTATCCATGCCCTCATAATTTTGTAAACCTCTATAAGGTCTCCCCTCAGCCTCCGACGCTCCAGGGAAAACAGCCCCAGCCTGTTCAGCATCTCCCTGTAGCTCAGATCCTCCAATTCTGGCAACATTCTTGTAAATCATTTCTGAACCCTTTCAAGTTTCACAACATCTTTCCGATAGGAAGGAGACCAGAATTGCACACAATATTCCAACAGTGGCCTATTCAACAGCCGCAACATAACCTCCCAATTCCTGTACTCAATACTCTGACCAATAAAGGAAAACACACCAAACGCCTTCTTCACTATCCTATCTACCTGCGACTTCACTTTCGAGGAGCTATGAACCTGCACTCCAAAGTCTCTTTGTTCAGCAACACTCCCTAGGACCTTGCCATTAAGTGTATAAGTCCTGCTAAGATTTGCTTTCCTAAAATGCAGCACCTCGCATTTATCTGAATTAAACTCCATCTGCCACTTCTCAGCCCATTGGCACATCTGGTCCAGATCCTGTTGTAATCTGAGGTAACTCTCTTCGCTGTCCACTACACCTCCAATTTTGGTGTCACCTGCAAACTTACTAACTATACCTCTTATGCTCGCACCCAAATCATTTATGTAAATGACAAAATGTAGGGGGCCCAGCACGGATCCTTGTGGCACTCCATTGGTCATGGGCCTCCAGTCTGAAAAACAACCCTCCACCACCACCCTCGGTCTTCTACCTTTGAGCCAGTTCTATATCTAAATGGCTAGTTCTCCCTGTATTCCATGAGATCTAACCTTCCTAATCAGTCTCCCATGGGGCACCTTGTCGAAAGCCTTACTGAAGTTCATATAAATCACATCTACTGACCTGCCCTCTTCAATCTTCTTTGTTACGTCTTCAAAAAACTCAATCAAATTTGTGAGACATGATTTCCCACACACAAAGCCATGTTGACTATCCCGAATCCGTCTTGCCTTTCCAAATACATCTACATCCTGTCCCTCAGGAATCCCTCCAACAACTTGCCCACCACCGAGTCAGGCTCACCGGTCTATAGTTCCCTGGCTTATCTTTACCGCCCTTCTTAAAACAGTGGCACCACGTTTGTCAACCTCCAGTCTTCTAGCACCTCACCTGTGACTATCGATGATACAAATATCTCAGCAAGAGGCCCAACAATCGCTTCTCTAGCTTCCCACAAAGTTCTCGGCTACACCTGATCAGGTCCTGGAGATTTATCGACTTTTAACCGTTTCAAGACATCCAGCACTTCCTCCTCTGTAATCTGGACAGTTTGCAAGATGTCACCATTAATTTCCCTACAGTCTACATCTTCCATATCCTTTTCCATGGTAAATACTGATGCAAAATATTAATTTAGTATCTCCCCTATTTTCTGTGGCTTCACACAAAGGCCGCCTTGCTGATCTTTGAGGGGCCCTATTCTCTCCCTAGTTCCCCTTATATCCTTAATATATTTGGGAAAACCCTTTGGATTCTTCTTAATTATATTTGCCAAAGCTATCTCATGTCCCCATTTTGCCCTCCTGATTTCCCTCTTAAGTATACTCCTACTTACTTTATACTCTTCTGAGGATTCACTCGATCTATCCTGTCTATACCTGACATATGCTTCCTTCTTTTTCTTAACCAAACCCTCAATTTCTTTAGTCATCCAACATTCCCTATATCTACCAGCCTTCCCTTTCACCCTGACAGGAATATACTTTCTCTGGATTCTCATTACCTAATTTCTGAAGGCTTCCCACTTTCCAGCCGTCCCTTTACCTACGAACATCTGCCTCCAATCAGCTTTTGAAAGTTCTTGCCTAATACTGTCAAAATTGGCCTTTCTCCAATTTAGAACTTCAACTTTTAGATCTGGTCTATCCTTTTCCATCATTATTTTAAAACTAATACAATTATGGTCGCTGGCCCAAAACTGCTCCCCCATTGACACCTCAGTCACCTGCCCTGCCTTGTTTCCCAAGAGTAGGTCAAAGTTTGCACCTTCTCTAGCAGGTACATCCACGTACTGAATCAGAAAATTGTCTCGTACACACTTAAGAAATTCCTCGCCATCTAAACCTTTAATGCTATGACAGTCCCAGTTGATGTTTGGAAAGTTAAAATCCCCTACTATAACTACCCTAT
Source organism: Hemiscyllium ocellatum (assembly GCF_020745735.1). Taxonomy (NCBI): domain Eukaryota; kingdom Metazoa; phylum Chordata; class Chondrichthyes; order Orectolobiformes; family Hemiscylliidae; genus Hemiscyllium; species Hemiscyllium ocellatum. Next base: position 67,674,684 of record NC_083414.1, read on the forward strand.
TATTCTTACAGATAGCTGAGATCTCCTTACAAGTTTGTTTCTCAATTTTAGTCAGCATAGGTTAGATTATTAAATATGGGCTGAAAATGTGTTGCTGGAAAAGCGCAGCAGGTCAGGCAGCATAATCAATGTTTCGAGCATGAGCCCTTCTTCAGGAAATACCCCATATAAATCCTGAGTAACTACCCACTCACCACATATCTAACTCAGATATCCGCAGCTACACTACCCTCAGACTCTAATCTGCCATTGCCCTCTCTCCTTCAGGTAATGATACCTTTGCCCTGCCCCACTCTGGGCCCAATACCCCCTTACCCTGACTCCCCACATCCTGCTTCCCCCTCACCACCACCAGGTCTTTTCTCTTCCCTCCAGTCCAGACCCACTGCCTCCCTTCTCCCACTCTGGGCTAGATCTGCTTCTTCCCTCGGGGACCCATCCCCCTCTTTCCCATGGTCTGGGCTTTATCTGCCCCTCTACCCCATTTGTCCATAATCCCTCCCTAGGCCTAGGCTCCTACCCTCCATCTTAACCCAATGCTGGACTCAACCTTCCCTCATGGGAAATGACCTTACCCCCTACCCACTTGGCACCCTACCCTCCTGGCACTTAACCTCACAATTACATAAAATGTAGCTGGCAGTGCACTTAGATTTGGTGATCTGGTGCTCCCGTGTCTGGGCAGCATGGTGCAAAAATAGTAGTACTCCTTGAAAAACGCATGAAAATAGCAAATTACTTTCATGAATCAGGAAGTGAGAAGTCGTTCCAATCCTGACATTTGCTGTTGTTTCTCACTCTCTCACCTAGCGGTTGTTTTTCATTCTGGACCTTTGTGTTTCAGAAGATAGCAGCTGATTCTGTGGAAAACGGATGTTGCAAAGTTGGGTAGAATAATTGTAGATGGGGAGGCAGGAAGTTTTAACTTGTGTTTGTAAAATTGTAAGATGCAAAGAAGGGGATGCATTGCATGGTCCCCTGAAACGATGGTGTTTTTTCTGTGCTTACAGATTTAAAATGGGTGCCTGTGAGCAGCAGCTTGAGTTTGCCGGTACACAGAGCCCAAACTGAAACATTTGTATTGAAAGGCTGTACAGTTAGCAGGCCAAGCAGCAGTTTTTACCAAGACCTTTGAATTTAGCCAATCGATTTGAAGCAGGCACTTGGATACCAAAAACGTATTAAATTTAAATCTGACGGTTTTGACAACATAGGACCAATCCTATTATGTGAAATACTGATATGTCATTAAGGGTATAAAAGAAGGGGAACAGTTAGACCAAGAGCCCAGAGCAAGTTGCCATTCTCCAGAGGTAATGACTCTCAGCTCTCGAGAGAATCGCTGGCTCTCTCAGCCTCATCATTGTCTTAAAAAAAGCACAATCTGCGTAATAATGGTACCAACGATGGAGAAGGAATTCTTGTCAGAAGGATCAACGGAGAAAGCACAGAACATTCTGATGGACATGTAACCTGGCTGTAATTCCGAGATACTAAATTCTATATATGTGAGTGTTATTTCTATTTATTGGAACAGTATACCATTAGAATCTTGCTTCATTCAGGAATAGTTAGTAGTTAGAAGGGTTTTTATTTGGGTTTGTTAATAGTTTAGTTAGTTCATTCGCTGTTAGAATTAATAAATAGTTATTTGTTGATCTTAAAGTGAGTATCAGGAATTTATTTCATATAACGACTAGAAGTTGATAAAAACCAGCTTACACCACTTTTCAGACTTTTCTTTACAGGTTATAGGGTGAGACACTCCTCTTTGGGTGTTTTGGTTTTAGTTCGCAGAAGTGGCAGGGGAGGCCAACATCCACTTTATAACATCCACTGTCTGAGCTGCTTTCCTCTGACAGTTCTATTTATATGACAGCTGTCAGATCGGAATTACATCATCACTTTTCTGAAGGAGGTCTGGTTGGAATCTCTTGCCAGAAATGCAAAGCTCTCTCCTTTTGTTAAAAAAAAGGAAGGAATTCTGAGTATGATTGCCCCTGCTTGGAAAATTCAGCCCTGTAGGTATTCACTCAATGAGATGTAGGAGAAATAATCTTACAAGACTCTGAGGCACCACACAATTCCCACCTCAATTTGAATAAAGGACGTACACCCTATGTCTAACTGAATGGCTATAGGAATACAGTGCTTTTTCTAAACCTGACACTTACCATTTTACTGTTAGCTGTATGTAGAAGAGCAAATGGCCACTGGTCTTGCAGACATGGCAGGTCCGGGTGCCTCGGCCTAGACAAGGGCCACACCTGAACGTAAGGACACTGATGTTATCTGGAGCAAACCAATTCATTCCACAGACACTTTAATAAGTCAAACATTCTCTATTGAGTCATTTAGAGTTGCATCCAGACAGCGGGCATTTGATGGGTTTGGGTCTGAGGACTTGATTTTGGAAGAGCCAGCAGAAAATGGCCAACAGCAATTTATAAACTTTAACTGTCAACTTTAAAGAGTAAAATTTAACTGAGAGCCTGAGCCACTAGTGAGAGTCTGTACCAGTGCTGAGAACCTGCACAAATGCATACAGCAGGCAGATTCATGGAGTGATGCACAGAAAGAGACTGTTGAGCCTAAAGCACCCGTGCCGGCCCATCCAGAGAGCCGTCGGCCAACCCCACTCACCTGCTCCATCCCCACAGGCCTTCATTACGTTCTGATAGGAACAGCAGGTTTGGTTCAATCAGATTATGGTTAATCTGTATTTTAATTCCCATTTTAGTTCCAAAATCCCTCAGACATGTGCTTAGTTTTGAAATCTGCAATTTTCTGTCCTGTTTTTGGGGTGGGGCAGAGTTCCAAATTTTGACTGCCATTTGTGTATGCATAGGTTTTCTGATCTTACTTCTGAACAGTTCAATTGATATATATTTAGTTTTATAACTTGGCCCGACTGACTGGTAAAGGTTACTTCAGCTCTCAGCCTCTGCTTGATTGTGAACCCATGGCAGTATGATTGGATGGGCTGCTGAACTGTGAGTACCATCACGCATGCATATGATTCCATCCCTGGTTCACAGAGTAATATTTTCCACAGGTGTTGCTGAATTATGATGGTATGCAATATAATTCCATAGGTCAGGTAGGAATGTCTGAGACCAAATGGAATTAGGGAACTAGGATGGTTATTTGTTAATCAATGGGTAAGAAATGGCTGATGGAGAAAGTGAAGTCGCATGGGGTCCATGATATACTAGCTAGATGATTAGAGAACTGGCTGGGCAACAGGAATCAGAGAGTAGTAGCAGAAGGGAGTTTCTCAAAATGGAATGCCGTGACCAGTAGTGTTCCACAGGTATCGGTGCTGGGACCTCTGTTGTTTGTGATATACATAAATGATCTGGAGCTGCGCAGCAGGTCAGGCAGCATCCAAAGGCTCATGCCCGAAACGTCAATTCTCCTGCTCCTTGGATGCTGCCTGACCTGTTGCGCTTTTCCAGCAACACATTTTTAGCTCTGATCTCCAGCATCTGCAGTCCTCACTTTCTCCTCATAAATGATCTGGAGGAAGGTATAGGTGGTCTGATTAGCAAGTTTGCAGATAATATTAAGATTGGTGGAGTAGCAGAGAGTGGAGGGGACTGTTAGAGAATGCAGCAGTCTGTAGATAGATTGGAGAGTTGGGCGGAGAAATGGCAGATGGACTTCAGTCTGGGCAAATGCGAGGTGATGCATTTTGGAAGATCCAATTCTAGAGCGAACTACATGGTAAATGGAAACCCTGGGAGAATTGATGTACGGAGGGATCTGAGTGTTCAGGTCCATTTTACCCTGAAGGTGGCAACGCAGGTTGATACAGTGGTCAAGAAAGCATATGGCATGCTTTCCTTCACTGGACGGGGTATTGAGTAAAAGAGTTGACAGGTCATGTTACAGTTGTATAGGACTTTGATTCACCCACATTTGGAATACTGCGTACAGTCCTGGTCGCCACATTACCAGAAGAATATGAATGCTTTGGAGAGGGTGCAGGGGAGGTTCACCAGAATGTTACCTGGTATGGAGGGTGCTAGCTGGAAGAGAGGTTGAGTAGGTTAGGATTACTTTCATTAGAAAGACGGAGGTTGACGGGGGACCTGATTGAGTTCTACAAAATCATGAGAGGTATAGACAGGGTGGATAGCAAGAAGCTTTTTCCCCCAGAGTGGGGTCTCAATTAATAGGAATCACGAGTTCAAGGTGAGAGGGGAAAAGTTTAAGGGAGATATGCGTGGAAAGTTCTTTACGCAGAGGGTGATGGATACCTGGAACATGTTGCCAGCAGCGGTGGTAGAGGCGGGAACGTCATTTAACATGTACCCAGACAGGTACATGAATGGGCAGGGAGCAGAGGGATACAGATCCTTGGAAAATAGGTGGCAGGTTTGGGTAGAGAATCTGGATCGGCACAGGCTTGTGTTGTAATTTTCTTTGTTCTTAGAACTGGGTGTGTACAGGAAACAAGTAGTCAGGGTGGTTGGATTTTTTGTGATATCTAAGTTGAAATAAAACTGACTAGAAAACTATAAGCCCTATGTGTCTAACCAACCTTTAAATTCTAATATTTTAATAGTGGTATCTGAGGTTTGGTAGCTGTTTAAACTAAGCATTATTCTAACCAAAGAGTAATTTGGAGTAAACTTTATAGTGATGGCTCAGTCACAATTTCAAGTATTGGAGTATGTTTACCAGCTCCTGTTTTTTGAATGTGAACCTTATGAACAGTAAAATAATTAAATAACCTGTGGACCTGTGTTACTGAAGAGGAAACAGGTTATGGCCGTGGCTCTTTCATTAGAAAGTAGGATAAGAAGCAAAAACTTTTCACAATAGGAGATTGACGATACAGACAGGGATGAAGGTGTTGAGAAAGTGTTAACATTCGCGATAACATTTATCAAAAAGATAATTTATCCATGCCTATGAGACAAGTTAGATTTGTGTAAATTTAGAAGAAGTGAAGATGGTTCCATAGAAGAATGCACAACGGAATTCAATAGATTCTATGTTAGACAGTGGAAATCCTATCTGGAAGTTCTCTAACCTGTGCTGCCATTTAAATTCTTAGACAATGCCAAAGTATGAATTCAGATGAATTTCTAATTTTGAGGGTGGTCAAAATTTGCAGTTAAAAACACACTGCTAGAAAAAATATTCAGAAGTATAAAAAATTCCTTGGAAAGCATTCCTTTCAGCAGGTACAAATGGAGCAGAAAGTGGAAGGCACAATGTTGACAGGATGGTGAAGCTGTCTAGAAACAAGTTGCAAGTGACATGGACAAAAGGAAAACTTTCACAAAGAGAAATAAGAAGAGCAATGCTTTTGACAATGTTGAGAAGCAAACAGAATTTGGGATTTACAATAAAAGAATGAACTCCAGGAATGTCCAGGGTATGGCCAATGTTGCAAGTTAAAGTACTATTATGCCATGAACTGTCCCATATATATTAGAATATTTGAAACTAACCATGAAATGAAAGATTCAAAATATAGGGACTATTATTCATAAGTAGTTTCATCCAATGATGAATGGTAGAAATGTTAGTGTGACAGAATATCTTAACTGTGCAGTATTGGACAGTGGATGCATTTCTACAATGCATGGAATAAAGTGACCAATAAATAAGAATTAGGACTAATCTGAAGAATTTAAGAGTTCTATTGGTTTCAGGTTTGGGGATGATAAAACAAAATATTTCAAAAATGTCATTCCTTGCAAAATAACTAAAACCAATCAGCTTATTAGCACAGGCTTTATATCCAGTGAAATATCATTATTACCAAATAAGAAATTGATGAAAACAATGCTGACTAAACCAGATATGGAAAATTATAAATTGTTGTATTTGGGTAATCAATGAACTTGCAATTTACAAAATCAGGATATTTTTCTATTCCTTTAAATGGATATAAATTCTTCACCAAAGAATTTTTTTAACATGTTACTAACAACAGAGGACAGAAATAGGACAGACAACATCAGGTGTGTTCAAATTACGAGGCAATGTGACATCCCTCCAAGGTTAAACATTTTATTAAGGGGTGCAGAAATAAGGGATGAGGAGTATAATAAGCTTATAGAAGAGAGAAATGATAAAAGTGAGATTTGTAAGAAAGGTCAAAGGATATCATCATGACTTACAATACATTTATCCTTAGCAAAGGATTAACAAAATAGTAACAATGAATTTAAAGATGTGTGATAATTTTTACATTTTGTCGATTCGGTAAATACATTGAGTCAGTTGACAATAATATATAGTGAATAAAGTAAAGTAAAATAAAATAAAGTAAAAATTGCCCTTTGGTCAAATGAAAAAGGGACTGGACTTGAACCGCTGACAAAATGTTTCATGATTGAATAATTAATTTAGGATATCCGTGCAAATATGAGCATAATAGTAATGAATATTGCAGCAAAAAGCCCTGTTCATAATGGAAAAAGGAACCATGTGATTAATAAGTAAAACGGTCAAAGTTTGACAGACCAGCTAAATTATCATTCATGGAAATATGGGCTGTACATTTTTGCTTTTATTCATTCACAAAATGCAGGCATCACTGGTCAAGCCAGCATTTATTACCCATCCCTGATTGCCTAGAGGGCAGTTAAGTGTCAACCACATTGTTGTGGGTCTGAAGTCACATGTAGGCCAGACCAATATGGATGGCAATTTCCTTCCCTAAATGGAATTAGAGAACCAGATAGGTTTTTCCTGACAATTGACAATAGTTTCATGGTCATCAGTAAACTCTTAATTCCAAATATTTAGTGAATTCAAATTCCACCATCTGTCATGTTCTGGATCCCTAGAACATTCTCAGGGTCTCTGGATTAGTAGTCTAGCTTTAATACCACTAGGCCATCACCTCCCCAAGCTAAGAATTTATAGCAGATGGTCAGAGGATAAAATTCATATCAGTTAGTTTTTGGGAATTTTAAAGTTCCATCAGTAATACAGTTGGTTCTGATTAGTTCTATTCTCATATGACCCTGCATGATAAGAAAATCGCGTAATGGTAGCACCATTTAAACTGATGGAATTGCGTTATAGCCAATACAGTTAAGTTCATGTTATAGCCAATTTGCATTGAAGAAACACACGTCAGAGCAGAACAGACATAAGTGATCAACCCCAGCTTGTGAAGAGGCTACATATTTGTTATTTCAACATATTTGGAATATTTGAATGTACTGCATGGAAACAGAAAGGTTATCGTTAGAGCAGAAGACTCAGAAAGAATTCAGTGAGTCTTAAGGCCATTAGAAACCAGTTTCGATTGGGAGAGAAATAATTTATTGTAACAGACAGGTACTTAAAGAATGGAGAGATCCGGGGAGGTTACTGGTAAAAATAATAACTCTACAGAACCAGACTGCTCGAGTACAGTTTTCAAGTCTGGACTACAAATTTGCAGATTCTAGTAGAATTATGGAAAGTAACAAGAGACCAAGTACTTCTCGTATCTATATGGTACACAGCTCTGTGTATCAGACTGTCACAATTGACGTTTGTCTGATGAAGGACAGATACATTCTGATGATCAATATGAGGCTATTAGTCCCCAAAGACAAGTACTAAAACTGGAAAATAAAGTCACAAATTTACCAGAAGCAACCAATCAGTGGAGAAATGTGACTTTTATAAATGTTGCAGGCCACTGGAAAATATAATAACTCGTTGAATGAACAGGATGAAGGGCATAAATAGATTGCAAACTTGAAGTACAAAATGGAAGGCAAAAAAATGCAGTGTAAGCTCAGATAGCGGCTCTGTGAGTCACTAGAAAAAGATCATGAATCTTTAAAAGGAATTCTATTAATAGGAGGCAGGAGATCCAATAGTAACAGTCCAGAAAGAGATAGATTGCAAGGTAGTGGATATAGCTTATCAAGGTCAGAAAATATAATACACACCAGACATACTACCAGTATCAGAGGCTCAATGTGATCGGGACATCTTAGAAGCTACAAATGAATTTGAAGACAAGATTATCAAAGATGTCAGGCACAAGAGTTTCTAGGTTGTCAACCCTGTCCCATAGGTAGACTAGGTGTCTTGTAATGGAATGTCGAAGGCTAAAACAAGGCTAGTGACATGAGCTTTTCAAGAAAAATTGGGGGATCAAGATTTGGAGATTCACTGATGAAAGGAAAAGCAATTTTGAAGATTATCTTGACTCTATTTGAAACAAATACTTAGGAATATAGATCAATTGACATTAAAGCTACATTTTGCAGGGGAATCGGCTCAAAAGGGAAGTGTTTCTTCACCCTCCAAATTAGGCACTAAATGCAGTTGGGACACTCTGGAAGATAAATAAATATGTACATGGTCTAAATGATACGTCTAGAGTCTTCTTGGCAAGGTCTAACTTATTAAAATCAGACTGCCTTCAGTTAAAATCAGATAAAGCCAGCTTTTCCAGACTCCACGAGGGTACCTTTCAGACAATTTTATGATGCATGGAGATGATATTTTATGTGGAGAGAGCAGTGAATTTGAAAACATTGTAATAAATGAGCTTAAGCATAATTCAAAATTGGAAATAAGGATTGCAGGGGTTTTAAGGACATTAGATTGGAAACATGCACAATTGGTAAAGGGTCACTTTACGTCAGCAATCTTTAGAAAATATAAGCCCCATTGTTGTTCATCAAAGTGGGACCTCACAAAAAGATGCAGTGATTTCCAGTTGACTAATTGACAACTGAATTGGTTGGTCACTCAAACAAAGCCAGATGCCAGTTTTGAAGTATTAAAGTTGAGTAAAACTGAAAAATTCTAAGGCGCAGGTCATTAGTTAAGCAAAGAAAACATTGAAAACTTAAAAATGGAACATTAAGTTTTGAAATTTCTGTCATTGGGAGATGCCTGGAACATGAAACTTTTTTTTTACTAATGGGTTCTGAAGTTGAAGAGGATTTATATTTTTCTCAGGGAGAAGGAAGTAAATGTTGTCCTTTAGTTTGGCAGGCTGAGAAAAACCAGAATAATTGTAAGAAGTACCTTAGCAGAAGGAACTTTTATATTTGTTGAGGCAGTAGTTATGGCATTTTTCTTAGCAAAACATTTGGAAGAAATTCCATTAAGGTATTCAGCAACAATATCCAGAGCATGCCACATTGTTAATAAGTCACTCTTGGATAACATACATTCAACAAAGTGTATGAATGAATAAAAAAAATTGAGGATCAGTGTTGCAGTTTTAAAATAGACGCTGGATAATTGAGGAATCTCCAAATTGAAATGGGTGGATAGCAGCAGTCAGCTACCTGATTGCTCAATGAAGAAAGCAACAAGCTCTAAGTAACTATTAAAAATGTTGGGAAAAGGGTATTTGGAAATCTAATATATATTAAAAAGATTGGAATATAGTATGTTGTTCTGCACAATATGTTGTCTGTTTTATTTTCATCATTACTATACTTGGTAAAGAATAAAAGAGATAGAAGTTATCAACAAATGAGGTCTGTCAGGGATATCGGAGAACTAAAGAATTAAGGAGAGTGTCATGATTATAGAATAATTGAATGAGAACTTGACTGGGTTATGTACGTGTTGTACAGATAGGGAACAAGTAATCAGTGGTCTTGGAGTTTTGGGATGAGCAGGTTGAAATTTAACTCTGACCAGAAAAGTATATGCCTGGGTTCTGTGCAATGAACCTTTGGTGTTGGACAACGTGTGGTATCCCTCCTGAACCTCTCTAAGCACTCTAAATCAGAGCTGCTGAATGGTAATGGTACCACGACTTTATCCTCACCTGACCCATCATCAAATTCGAGGTCCAAACTGCAAACCACGTATACTCTACTGCACCATGTAAACAAAAGGCTATCACAATAGCATCATTCTTTGCAGGGCAGTTTAAACAAAATGATGTTTTATTTACCTTTTCATCCCTCTCCCTCCGCACTGGATGCACCTCTTATTTCTGTGTACTACTCCTCGGCTACCACATGGCAGACATTTGAGCTGCATTTTAAAAAAAAACTGAATGTACGTGACATGCCCATGAAAATCAGTTGTCTACCAAGCCCATTCAATTACCCAGAGATTACAGGTGGCTCTGAAACAATCCAGCTCACCCTTGCACTGCGCAGCAGAGGACAAGCCCCATCCCTGATTGAAGGGATTCAGTTTGTAACAGTCACTGGCAGAAGGAATGGAAGGAAAGGCAGAAGGGTGAGGATGAGGATCTCTTCACCCAACTGAAGTTGTTGAAATGCAATATTGTATGGTGTGTAAAACTGGCAATCCATGCAATCGTATTGGTTCTCTGCTCCAGCGAGAATGTCCCCCATGATGCAGAAATTTACCTGGATTCAACTCAGAAACCAGTTGAAGGCTTGAGTGTAGCAGGGAGTATGGCCTGGGATTGTCCAAGCTTTACTCCTTTTTGAAGTTTCAATTTACTTTCTTGCTTCCTTCTCTCCTGTCCCCCTATGACAATAAGTGATAACTTGCCTAGATAGATATTCTCACCTGTCAGCCAGCAAGCTGTGGAATAAAACCTGTAAGTGTCTGTAGAGAATTGCACACAGAACCAAGTACTACACTTAACTTCAACTCTCAAATGAGACATCATCCAAGGCCTCTTCTGTTCTCTCAGGCAAGTATAAAATGATGGCATGATCTGAGAAGAGAAGGGGTGCTGTCTCATGCTTCCTTATCAATACCTATGCACCAATGTCTCTAAAGTAGATTGTCATGGTTGGATCTTGCTCTGCTCAAACCTGCTGCTGGGCTTCTGACATATAGCACTTTCAAGGTTGTCTATAAAGTGCTTTGAGACAATTTGAGGTCATTAAAGTTGAGGTATGAATTCAAAGACAGGCTGTTTTTGAAGTCCAGTTCAATTGAATATTGTTGCAGGAGCTTGGCTGTCAATACCAGATATGGCCCACCCACCCTGTGCTCACATACCTTGCCAGTTGGTATCCTCACTCATTCTTCTAAACATTCTGTTTATCAATCTGTTAAACATATTTAATCAAAAGTATTTCTAAATTCTATTTTTAAAGCTTGCCCTTCCGCAGAAGCGAAATTCTGTCTGTATTAAAATAACTTATTGTTTTAGCTCCCAGGGTGTGGCTAAGTTGGCAAGGCTATCATTTATTGCCCATCATAGTGCATAGCCATTTCACAGAGTGGAAAAGTGGTTAAATGGTTACCTCTCAGCTACAGATTGGAGTCACATGTCCATTAGACTGGGTAAGGACATTGTTTCCTCCCGTAAAGGACCACAGTGGCATTATCACATTTCAATTCTCAAATTATCACAGTGAGATTGAATCTTCTATCCTGACGGACGATTAGGTCATACCATGATGACTGGTCCAGTTACATGGCCACAACAATATAAGGTGAGGACATGCCCTGGACTATGCCAGTGGCCTGGAGAAGCCCATAACAGAATGCTTAGACCCCACACAAAGACTGAAATGTCTTTCCCAATGTGGTGTCTGGTTCAGTCTCTAGTTTGTGCTGTTTTACTGAATCTGAACTGTGTTGGCCAAAACAACTAGCATTTATGTGCCAGAGGATATAAGGGGTGAAGTCATCTTGAAGGAATCCTGCACTTTATTGCTGCCCAACAGCTCTCAGCTGATAAGTAGATAAAATTACGATAGACCATTATTCTTATTATAGCAACATCTTGAACTTCAATTACAAAATTTGTTTTAAAGAATGGCCATACAGATGGAAGTTGGCTGCAGATACAAATCCACTGGATTCCTGACAGACAGACTTTGGAATGTCACACCTGATGAGATGTCAAGGACGCTTCAAAGGTTGGACTTCAAAAAATGAGAAATGCACTTATAACCCCCTTTGAGCATCTTAGACTATGAACATAATGGTAAAAAAGATACCAGTCTGGGCTAGAGTCATATTTAACATCTTCCCAGATGTTTAAAAGGGACTGGATGTAGGTTTGCTTCTCAAAACTCATTTAAAAGGGAGTTTCAACCTTGGTGTGCATCGGTTAATGGCCTAATTATCTCTGTGTGATGTGTGAGGGTCGCAGCTTTGAGAATAGCTATTAAACACAAGTAAAGAAAGGGAAAAAAGTGATTCTCTCAGTCAGTGCTGCCAGCCAGATCCTGTAAAAAAAGAACTAGGACAAGACAACAAAAAGAATCTCAAATCGAACTGCAAAGAGAAGAATCCCAAAATTGACTATGACTATCAATGGCAATACTACTGGTAACAGATGCTGCAAGGTTCTTCTGTTCATTCTTCACAATTATCTCAGACAGAACCATAATGTGTTAATTTTATCTTTTTTTGGATGAATTTCTAATTTTTGTGAATGTATGCTGCACCATTATTTCTTCTTGCATTTATCAACTGATAAACTCACTCTTTGTTAACTGAAAGAATCTAGGTTAAATTGGCTCCTTTGAAAACATAAATTCATTTGGTCTTGGAGAAAGGTATCCGCAAGGGAGGAGATTCATTGTAAGTTAACGTGAGTGAGTGATTAAAGGATGGGGGCCAGATCATCCCTCTTCATTTGGCAGTTTGAAGATTTGGAGTATCCCTGTCTGGAATCAAAATAACTTGGAGAACTTTGCAGAAGGTTTAACTGCAACATTGTGATGACACTGCAGCTAAATAGTATGCCAACAGCTTTAAAGGGAATCTGCAAGTTGCTGGCAGAGTTGCTGGAACTGCACACTGACCAGAGTTAGCAGCATCTGATATGGAGGGGAGGAAAGGACAATAGGATATTGGAGTAGTTAATCCTATCACTCACAGAGTACAGGTAAATAACTGCAAAGTGTAGACTAGACCATACAATCTATTACTCACCATTCCTTTACCACCACACTGTGAACATCTATATCTCCCCCGGCCCTTGCACTTGTGGCAACACTGAAATAAAACATAATTTGTCAAATGAAGCTGATTTCTAGCAGCCCAACTGCAATTTTACAAAATGCTACAAAAATCAGTTGCTCCTCAGGGATGGCTTCCTATGTTGTGGGAACGTCTTTTTTTTAAAGAATTCATAGTGGTAGTATATTGGCACTCATCTGAGTCAATCTTAGTCAATAACAAATGGTCACCAGTTTTGTGCGGACAGATTATTTGAATTTTTACAAACAATTCAGACGGTGTGATGATATTGATATTTTTCATGATATTGACAGTGAAAAATGACTTATTATGCACTCTGTCAAAATGGTTTGTCAATCACTTCTTGTCCATCGCCTCAAGTGGAATATCAGATGATCTTTATTTTAGCTGAAGGAGCTCCTTCAGTGCAGTCTGTGTCAGTTGCTGTTAATCCTGATTGGCTAAGTCGGTAAAGACCTTTGCTCCCTATTACTTGGAAAATCTTAGTTGTTTGTTGTTTTTCTGCATTAGAAATGTCCAAATCCAGAAATCCTAGCTCTGAATGCTGTTTAAATATTTTAAATTCCAATGAAAAGTTTGCTGTGTTTCAATTTAAACTAGAGAACTTTGAAGACATTTTGACAATATGCCTTTGATATTCACTTGTTTGCTATTGATCCATCACATACACGGATCATTTACTTTTCTCAAGAAAGTTAAACTGGCCTCTCAATAAGGATTTGTCTGAATACCAGCAAGCTCTGTTTTTAACACACTCCAATGCTGTATTGAACTGATTTGCACGATTTAAGCGTGGTAACCATATATTTCATCTGTAGATCTTTCCTACTGACAGTTCAAGCACAATGTTGCTTCATCAAGACAATGTTTTCCACATGTTCACCATGTTGCATTAATAATGACAGTCTAACACTCAACCGCTCATCAAATACTGATTAACTCCATGGGTTAGTTTATTCAAAACAGTAAACCATTTTTATGCACGGAGTGGTCAGTACAGCAACCAACTGAGTTTTCTCTGAGTGCAGCTTGCAAACACAAAAGAGACATACTGTCAGGCAGGGTCACAGTATTGTATACACAAAGTCCTTAAAGATGAACTGTCTTAAAGGCGAGGTACATTTTATTCTCACTCTTTGTACAATAGGCTCCCTTCTTCAGGATGGATTAGAGCTTAACAAACTGAATTAGAACAGGACAGATTGGTTAGAGACAGAGAATTTGGATTAGAGATGAAAGATTGGATTAGAGCTGCATTGTCTGAAAAAGGTTTCAATCATTTGGACTAGAAAAATCTATCTTTGGAAAATAGATAATTTTATTACAATAAAAAGTGTGCAAGGTTTCATGACAGTCAAGTCATCAGCATAAATCAGAGAGAACTTGGGATTAGATAGAATTAGTACAGATACATCAAGACAAAATAGATTTAGACATGCTTGGGTAAAATTGATAAGATTATGTTAAAGTAGAGTAAAACACAGCAGAAAGATTAGGCTGGTCAAGTTTGAACTGAATTAGGATAAGAGAGATTAGGAGAAGAAAATTCTTGAGTTAATGTTTTATATGTAAATTATTTCTTTAATTATTTCTGTTTCACATTTAAGACAGATCCACACCAACCCTGGTGGTACAGCACTGGATACAGGCTTCTAACCACAAAAACACTTTTCAACCACCACCCTCTGCCTCTTGCCATGAAGCCAATTTTAGATCCAATTTGCCAAATTTCCCTGGATTCCATGGGTTCTTACGCTCTTGACCATCTTGCATGTGAGACCTTATCAAAAGGTCACTGCACTCCCCTCATCCACCTCCTCAAAAAATCAAATCTGTCAGGCACAATCTCCTCCAGACAAAGTAGTGCTGACTATCCTTGATTAATTCTTGCCTCCCCATGTGGAGATTTATTCTGCTTTAAGCTCATAAATCACTCCAAATGTTTCCCCGCCATAGATGTTGAACTCACTGGCCTGTGATTCCTACCATTCTTCTGAATAATGGTGCCACATTAGCTGACCTCCAGTCCTTTGGCACATTTCCTGTGGCTGAAAAGGGATTTGAGAAAATTAATGTCAAGGCCCCTGTAATGTCCTCCCTTGATTCCCAGAATAGCCTGCGATATATCTCACCTAGTTCCAGATAAAGGGCTTTTGCCAGAAATGTCCATTTTTCTGCTCCTCGGATGATGCTTGACCTGCTATGCTTTTCCAGCACCACTCTAATCTTGACGTTATATCTCACCTAGGCCTGGGGATTTATCCAACTTTAAGCCAGTTAAAACCACTATAACCTCCTCCATTTGAATTATAAGTTGTTCAAGTACATCACAGACCTGATTCTATACCTAGATCACTCCTCTATTGTGAATACAGAGGCAAAATACTCATTTAAAACCTCAACCTTGTTTTTCTGCTCCACACACATTGCTACTTTGATTCCTAAGGCCGTACCCTTTCCCTGGTTATCCCCTAGCCCCTAGTATATTGATAAAATGCTTTTGGATTTTCCTTTTATTTTATCCATTTTTTTTCCATATCACGCTTTGCTCTCCTATTTCTTTTTAAGCAACCCCCTGCACTTTCCACACTCCTTTAGGGCATCCACAGTTATCACACTTCAGTATCTAAATTCCCTTTGTTCCTGATCTAATCCTGTACATCCGTTGACATAAAGAATTATTTGGACTTGTTAGTCCCATCTTTCACCTTTATGGGAATATGGTGGTCCTTTACTGTCATTATTACACCTTTGAATATCTTGCACTGCTCTAGTGAGGATCTTCCTGCAAGTACCTGCTCCTAATTGGGCAGCACGGTGGCACAGTGGTTAGCACTGCTGCCTCACAGCGCCAGGGACCTGGGTTCAATTCCCGCCTCAGGTGACTGACTGTGTGGAGTTTGCACATTCTCCCCGTGTCTGCGTGGGTTTCCTCCGGGTGCTCCGGTTTCCTCCCACAGTCCAAAGATGTGCGGGTCAGGTGAATTGGCCATGCTAAATTGCCCGTAGTGTTAGGTAAGGGGTATATGTAGGGGTATGGGTGGGTTGCGCTTCGGCGGGTTGGTGTGGACTTGTTGGGCCGAAGGGCCTGTTTCCACACTGTAAGTAATCTAATCTAATCCACTTTGGACAGCTTCTGTCTTGTCATGTTAAAATTGGCCTTCTCGGAATTCAAAATGTTTATTTTTGATCAATCTTTGTTCTTTTCTATGACCACTTTAAATCCTAATTACATATGTTGTCTGAAAAGGAATTAAGGAGGTGGGTGAAGAGGCATAGGTTGGCATGGAAGACATGTAGGGCCATGGGGGTTAATAAGAGGAAAAGGTTGCATTTTGTTCTATTCATTCACTGGATGAGGGCATTACTGGCTAGGCCAGCATTTATTGTCCATCCCTAATTGCTCAGAGAACAGTTCAGAGTTAACAACATTGCTGTGGTTCTGGAGTCACATGGGACTCTAGACCAGGGAAGGTTTTCTTCCCTCAGAGCCATTAGGGAACCAGATGGATTTTTCCCAATAATCAACAATGGATTCATGGTCCAGATATTTATTGAATTAAAGTTCCACATCTGCCAAGACAGGCTTCGAACCAGAGTCCCCGGAATATTCCCTGTGCCTCTGGACTAACAGTCCAGTGATAATACCACGAGGCCATTGCTTCCCCATTAAAGGAGTCTCCTCCACACCCAGCATTCTTTGCAATGGCTGCTTCCAAACTCTTTCTAAGGGATAGTGGGCCTGACCTCAGTAAGCACCCTGCCTCAAGGATTAAAAGTAAAACTACCCAGGACATTTCTCCCGAGTCAGGATTTGCAGAGCTGGGAAATCCCTCAAACCTGAGCGTGAAAGTGTGGACCTTTGCTGTGATTATTTCAGTATCACAGCGACAGAATGGATTGTCCCAGAGGAACAGTTCTTTCTTAGATTTAACAGCAATGTCTGAGCAAATAGTGACAATTACCTTGACAGCTGCAGTGTGAGGAACCGGAACTTTCTTTACAGAATCCTGAAACATTGGTGGGGTCTCAACAACCACTTCCCATGGAAGGGGTGGAGATCCACATTCAGCACTGTCGACAAGCTGACCTGGATAAAAAGAAATAGTTGACAATTTTTAACCATACTTTAACACTGGAGCATGGGTCTGAGGGTTGATGCGTCTAAGGCAACTGGCAGTACACCAACCTCCATCTGGTCTGTTGTCTAAGTCTACAAGCCAAATGGAAAAACTAGTAAAACTTGCAAATTCCACTTTAACTCATCCTGTGTACTTCAAAATGGCCAGTACATTCATTTCCAACTCGCACATTTTTATGAACTGGTCTTTGTCTCTGGGCATTTTCAGGTTGAACCTACTTTTTTTATTCACTTGTCAGTTTGGACATTGTTGGCTGGCCAGCATTTATTGCCCATTCTTAGTTGCCTCTGTGAAGGTGATGGCGAGTTTCCTTCTTGAATTGCTGCAGTCCACGTGCTGTAGGTAGACCCAAAATTCCCCACTAGGGAGTGAATTCCAGGACTCTGACCGAGCAGTTGTGAAGGAACAGCGACATAGTTCAATTTGCAGCAGGGTTGCCTCAGAGAGTCACAGGTTCCAAACACTACATAAGCTGCATGCATAGGCTGACCCTCTAGTGCAGTAGTGTATGAATGCTACATTGTCTCAAGGGCTGTCTTATTAAATTGAGACTCACTTAGTGAAGCTTAACTTCACTTCTCCCCTCTCCTGACAAGTGGTCTGTAAGGTAAATTTGCCAGGCCTCAAGGAGCAAAAGGTTCAGTTGTTTCCCAGGCCTCCAGCCTCACTGATCCTGCTTATCACTGAAATCGTTCCCAGTAATTTGATAATTCACTTCTTGACAATTTACTGTTAATTACTGGTTGTATTTTTGGATCTCTTTTAAAATCGATCTGATCTGTCCTAACTCCTTCCGTGCTTAGTGTCAAATTTTGTCCGACCACACACCATGATCATTTTTCAATATCAGGAGTGTTTTATATAAATGAAAACTTGTGAATACAATAACTGATTGTATTTTTAGATCTGATTACAGAATATACTTTGATACATGGGAGTAAAAGTCACCATATACTGCTTTCTTATCAGAGATATAATAGTTGTGTGTTTAACTTGAAGTAGGGAGGAGGGACAGTCACCTCAGTTTGTCCAGATATCCAACCGACTGAGCTAACTGATGCCCCTGAAAGCAGTGTGAAAGAACAATAATGTGCCACATGCACATATACATTTATCTCTAAAAATTATTGCTGTCCTTTTAAATTTGCATCTTTATTCAACTGTTTTTATGAACCAAATATAGCCCATAATTAGATCTAAAAATACAACCAACTATTGAAAATTTGACACTAATGATTCAGGACAGGCAGGCAGTGTCTGAAATGAGGGCAGGAAGGGGACAGAGATTTAGGAAGGGAGTTTCAGAGCACATTTTCTGTAGATGACTGGAGATGAAGGAAGTGTATATTGGAGGAAGCCTCAGATATCGCAATGTGTATGACTGCTATGGAGCTGCTCACTGATAAACCATAGCAGTGTCTCCAAAGCCTGAGATTGAGATCAATGGCAACCTACAAGCAGATTGGATTATCGCTTCATTTCACTGACTTGGTTTGAAATGGTGCCTTCCAGAATACTGCAGATGTGCATCATTAGACAGGTTGTCATATGTTAGTAATATGTTGTGGTGGTCACAGTGAACATGCTTAAATTGAAGGTTTTGCCAAAAATACACGTACCAGTAAACGGCTTATGTGCCCATTCAGTTGACCGGGTTTCAGTGAAAGTCTCCAGTCGATACTGAAAGAGATTAAAAAAAAACATTTTCCGTTTAGCCAGTGAACAGCTTAGTGGTAATGTCACTGGGTGAAAGGCCCAGACTAATGCTCTGGGAACATGGGTTCTTTACATCCCACCACAGTAGCTGGCTTAATTCAATTCTTAAATCTGGAATTGAAAGCTTGTCTCAGTGAGCATAAAACTGTCATGAAAACCCATCTGCTTACCTTTAGGGGAAGAAATCTGGCCTATCTATAACCCCAGACACAGAGGAATGTGGCTGTTTCTTAACTGCCCTGTGAAATGACCAAACAGTTCAAAGGCAATTAAGAATGGGCTACAAATGGTGATCTTGGAATGCTGGCTTCATAAGAGGTTTCTAAAGAACTGAGATATATCTATAAGTCTCCATCATCAGAGGTCAATCGTCCATTGCTAGGGGCCTATCATATTCTTTCACTGAATCAAGGGGAGGAGGGAAATCACAATCCTCCATCGTTGGGGACATTTACTATCCAACCCCTCCTTCACCCTCTTCCCCACAGTCCTACAGCCACCTTCCATCACAAAAGACCAATCATATTCCACCTTCAGTCAGCAGGAGCCAGCATGGACACGATTATCTCTTTCCTGAGTCTGGGTGTCTAGTTGCAGCCTACATGTTCATATGAATGTTGTTTTCTTGCTATATATGAATATACAAATGACAGAGCAAAAAAATGTTGGGTGCAAAGCTGTCTGATGATGAATCCATGCAAGCCATACGGGTTTGCAATCATGTCTAAAGATGTCAACTGCAGACAGGCTTGCAGTTCGTTGGAAATCCTATAAATGTAACAGGACTCCAAAAATCACTAAATAACTAGGTAGAGCTTATAGTGATTGTAATGAGGTCAACCAGATGGATCTCACAGAATATGAGATCATTGATTGAGATTAGATTAGGTTCTCTACAGTGTGGAAACATGCCCTTTGGTTCAACAGTCCACATTGACCCCCTGATGAGTAACCCACCCAAACCCATTCAGTTTGACTAATGCACCTAACATTATGGGCAATTTAACATGACCAATTCACCTGACCTGCACATCTTTGGACTATGGGAGGAAACCAGAGCACCCGGAGGAAACCCACGCAGACACGGGGAGAATGTGCAAACTCCACACAGTCGGGGATGTTAATCTGGTACAATCGGGGAGCCCTCATTGACAGATATAAAAAGAAGTCTCCCTGCATACACCCGACATGGGTGCTGGGGAAAAATAAGAACTACCAATGTCAGGCGGTAGTGTGGGGGAAAGGAAAAAAAAAACAGGAGTCTCACAGGTTCTGCTCACTCAGAGCTGGCTCAATGTCACATGTAAATAAAGGGTGATTTGGTACTGGCCACTGTGGAGTTACTTCAGAGGTCACCTTGAGAAAATTCTGATTAGTTTACATGGAGGGAGGTGCAGAGCAGAAGACAGGCTAAGAAATGAATGGAAGCTGGAGTGATGTATGGTGAGGAAGTGAAAGAAAACATTGATTTAGGTGTCTTACCCTGTACATGTTAAATGGTGTGAGATCCTGAAAGACCATGTCTTGGGCAGGGTGTCTGCTATAACAGCAGTGAGCATCAGCAAACTGTGTCAATGCCTCTCGCGCTGCCTCTTCAGTGATGGATGGAATTCTAGAGGTAAATAGACAGAATATCAAGTCTGAATCCCAGGATTTGTTTGAAATGCTGCATTCCAAGCTTTCCATTTGAATGGAGCGGCATGCAGTGTTCTGAACCGATCAACCTAAAGGAGCCCAGATGTTCTCGGTGTTTGGAAGTTGATTTACCTCTGTAATGGAAGGGCTTTTGACATTGTTGCATCATGAGACCTGATAACAAGCAACACTCCTTAGTCAGACAGAGTTTTAAGGTATAGGGGTACAAGTAGCTCAAGGGAAGCAATAAAGCAGCACTGAACCATTCAGCAATGCAACAATCAGTCACTTTAATATTAATGGTGATTACTATCATGGGCTGAGGGCATCACTGACTAGACCCGCTGGAGTCACATATAGTCACCCTGGAAGGATGGCAGATTTCCTTCCCTAAAAGACATTAGTGAATATTTTGCAACCATATAGTGTCACTGTTAGACCATCTTTTAATTTCAGATTTTTACTGAATTCAAATTTCACCATCTGCTGTGGTGGGATTTGAACTGTCTAGACCATAAGGGTATGGATTATATTCCAGTACTTGAATCTGTTATACGAAAAAGTCATAGCACTGTTACTTGTGATCAAAGAGTAATTTTCAGACTGAGAATGGTCGAAATAGGAGGTATTGTAAAACCAAGTGGAGTGAGTCTCCCTCTTCTGTGTTAAAAATTTGTCTAAAAGCTGACAACTCATGACCTCTCGGAAAACAGTGTACCTCCACTCCAGCTGTCGCTGAGGTTGCTCCCTCTTGTCAGACGGATGAGTTGGTGGAGAGACATAGTTTTCATCTGTAACCAAGAAAGCAAGATTCAATTCACCAAGCCTTATTGTTTACTCCCAACTAAATACAGTACCCAGATTGAAGGATGTGAAGCAGGAGTTCTCTCAACAGGGCAGGCACCAGAACTAAATTTATATTGCTGAACAGCCCATTGTAATGCCTGAGGTGAAATTATATGCTGCCCCACCCATCGGTGTTCTCCAACAATGTGGCCATGGCCCTGAACCTGAACCACAGTGGCTCAGTGGTTAGCACTGCTGCCACACAATACCAGGGTCCCAGGTTCGATTCCAGCCTCGGGCGACTGTCTATGTGGAGTTAGACACATTGTCTGTGTGGGTTTCCTCTCGGTGCTCCGGTTTCCTCCCATAGTCCAAAGATGTGCAGGCTAGGTGAATTGGCCATGTTAAATTGCCCATAGTGTTAGCTGCATTAGTCAGAGGGAAATCAGTCTGGGTGGGTTACTCTTTGGAGGATCAGTGTGGACTTGTTGGGCCGAAGAGCCTGTTTCCACACTGTAGGGAATTTAACCTAATCAATAGGTTGCCCAAGCTGCCCACCAACTGCTTTGACCTGGTGGTCAGTCCTTGCAGGTAGTTTCAAGCAGCAAGCATTGGCCTCAAAGATTTTGCACTGATCCTGTGGTCCCCAGGAATTTTCACAGGGAGTCAGCAGATAGTAATCGCGAGGAGTCCCGAGGAGCTCTGAAGTAGCTATCTTCAGCTCTTCGTCATAATCCTTCTACTTGAAGCATTCAAGGGAAGGCTATTCACCTATGAATCTTCAAGTGTTCAAGCACACATTACTCTCATAGCTCACAATAACTGCTATGTGGAGTGTTCACTCCAAACCCACCTCCACCTACAACAGTTCCCTCGTAGCCCCTTATATTGTCCAGCATTTCAATAGGGGGTGCTGTTGGGCCTTCCTCATCCTCCAAGTCCTCTGGTCCACCTGCAGAGATCAGGACAATTAGAAGTGTGTCGGCCAGGCCAATGTAATATCTCTGACTGATTGCAATGAACTGGACCTATTGAGAACTTTAGACAGAAAGTGTTTCTATATGTCTGAATGGAATAAGACTATCTAGGCTGCCTATAATATACCTTTCTTGGTATTCTGTTTCAGAAATTATTTAAAGTAAGGAAGGTTTGTATTTGTATAGCCCCTCTCAACCTCAGGATGTCTCACAATGCTTGATAGCCAAGCACATATTTTTGAAGACACTGTTGTAATGAAAGAAATGCAACAGCCAAATGGTGCACAGCATGCTCCCATAAAACAGCAATGTGACAATACCCACATAATCCTTTCTAATGGTGTTGATTGAGAGAGTATTGCTGAGAGAAATACCCTGCGCTTTTTTGAAATTGTACTTTTTTTTAGGCAGCTGAGGGCTTGACATTGTACTGCAGTGTCAGTCTAGAATTTACAATGGCTTCTGTAGTGGGAATTGAGCCCACAAATAATTGACAGAAATATAACAGCACTACCACTGAGCCACAGCTGACACTCAGGGCTGCAATGGAAGTGAGTATTCTGTAGGGAGCATAACATCGACTGAGTTAATACCATCAACAATACACAAAATCCCAAGGTGAATAACTACTTAATTGTAGTCTTGGACTTGCAAATTACAGTGGGAAATCTGATGTGTGTGTGTGAGAGTGTTTGGCAGAAACATAAAATAGGAAAGGTGGCCTGACCATGGCTAACAAGAGGAAGTAGGTCCAAGGAAGGGGCATACAAATTATCCAAAAATGCAGCATACCTGAGGATTAGGAGCAGTTTAGATTTAAGTGAAGGAGGATGAAGGGATTGATTAAAATGGGATTATTCAATACAAGATAATCTCATGCAGAACATATAAACTGATTGCAAAAAGCTTCTAAAGAAAAAAAATCAGTGAAGACAGGGACCCGGGTTTGATTCCAGCCTTGGGTGACTGTTTGGAGTTTGCACGTTCTCCCTGTGTCTGTGTGGGTTTCCTCTGGGTGCTTCGATTTCCTCCTATAGTCCAAAGATGTGCAGGTCAGGTGAATTGGCCATGCTAAATTGCCCATAGTGTTAGGTGCATTAGTCAAGAGGGAAACAGGTCTGGGTGGGTTATTCTTCAGAGGGTCGGTGTGGACTTGTTGGGCCAAATGGCCTGTTTCCACATTGTAAGGAATTGAATCTAAATATAGGTCCTTTACAGCCCAGAAACAGGAGAAATTGTAATGGGGGACAGAGATTGCAGACCAATTAAATATACATTTTGGTCCTTCCTTTTGGTGTAAGGAGGATACGAATAATATCCCAAAAATTTCAGGAGTACAGGGTCTTATGAGAGGGAATGACTGAAGGAAAGCAATATTACTAAGGAAATTATGCTAGGAAAATCAATGGGATCAAAGACCAATAAATCCCCAGAGCACAATAACCTGTACTTGAAAAAGTGGCCTTCGTAATAGCGGATACATTGGTGGTCATCTTTCAAGCTTCTATACACTCTGGAATAGCTCTTATGGATTAGGAAGTAGCTAATGTAACCCTGTTATTTAAAAACGGAGGTAGAGAGAACACAACGAATAGTGGGGCAAATGCTAGAGCCCATTATAAAAGGTTTAATAGCAGAGCACATAAAAAACAGTGACAAGATCACTCCGACTCAGCATGGATTTACAAGTAGGAAATCCTACTTGACCAATCGTCTGGAATTTTTCAAGGATTTCATTAGTAGAGTTGATAGATAGATAGATAGATAGAAGGATACAGCGCAGTACAGGCCCTTCGGCCCTCGATGTTGCGCCGACCGAATCCTACCTAACCTATACTAGCCCAATAACTTCCAAATGCCTATCCAATGCCCGCTTAAATGACCATAAAGAAGGAGAGTTCACCACTGATACGGGCAGGGCATTCCATGAACTCACAACCCGCTGTGTGAAGAATCTACCCCTAACATCTGTCCTATACCTACCACCCCTTAATTTAAAGCTATGTCCCCTAGTAACACCTGACTCCATTAGCGGTAAAAGGTTCTTAGTATCTACCCTATCTAAACCCCTAATCATCTTATACACTTCTATCAGATCTCCCCTAAACCTTCTCTTCTCCAATGAGAACAGCCCCAAGTGCCTCAGCCTTTCCTCATAAGATTTTCCTACCATTCCAGGCAACATCCTGGTAAACCTCCTCTGCACTCGTTCTAAAGCTTCCACATCCTTCCTATAGTATGGCGACCAAAACTGCACACAATACTCCAGATGAGGCCTCACCAGAGTCTTATACAACTGCAACATGACCTCAGGACTCCGGAACTCAATTCCTCTGCCAATAAAGCCCAGTACACCATATGCCTTCCTCACAGCACTATTTACCTGGGTGGCAACTTTCAGAGATCTGTGTACATAGACACCAAGATCCCTCTGCTCATCCACACTACCAAGTAGCCTACCATTAGCCCAGTAATCCATCATCTTGTTATTCCTACCAAAGTGAACGACTTCGCACTTAGCTACATTGAATTCCATTTGCCACATTTCCGCCCAGCTCTGCAACTTATCTATATCCCGCTGTAACCTACCACTTCCTTCCTCACTATCCACAACTCCACCGACTTTTGTGTCATCCGCAAACTTGCTTACCCAGCTTTCAAGTCCTTCCTCTAGATCATTTATAAAGATAACAAAAAGCAATGGTCCCAAAACAGATCCTTGTGGTACACCGCTAGTAACTGCGCTCCAAGATGAACATAATCCATCAACTACTACCCTCTGTCTCCTTCCAGCCAGCCAATTCCTAATCCAAACCTCTAATGTATCCTCAATGCCATACCTCCGAAGTTTTAGCATTAGCCTACCATGGGGAACCTTATCGAACGCCTTACTAAAATCCATATACACAACATCATGATGAGGGGGACCCTGTGGATGTAGTCTATTTGGTTTAGAGAAGGCTTTCATGACGGTCCTGGATAAGAGTTCAACATATAACTGAGGGTATGTACTGACATAGATTTGCAGATTGAGGTGAGGAAAGAAGCTGTCACCTGCTGGAAGATATCAAAGTAGGCAGAAAGGTAATAAGTGGAATTCAGTCTAGGGAAGACTGGAGGTAATTGGCAAGGGAAAACAGTGCAAGGCAAAAGCAAAGAACGATAGAATATAAGAAATGTAGGGGTACAGATGGACCTAGGACACCTGAAGGTGGCTAGATAGGTAGATAGGGCGGCACGGTGGCACAGTGGTTAGCACTGCTGCCTCACAGCGCCAGAGACCTGGGTTCAATTCCCGCCTCAGGCGACTGTGTGGAGTTTGCATGTTTTCCCCGTGTCTGCGTGGGTTTCCTCCGGGTGCTCCGGTTTCCTCCCACTGTCCAAAGATGTGCAGGTTAGGTGAATTGGCCATGCTAAATTGCCCGTAGTGTTAGGTAAAGGGGTAAATTAGGTGTATGGGTGGGTTTCGCTTCGGCGGGTCGGTGTGGACTTGTTGGGCTGAAGGGCCTGTTTCCACACTGTAAGTAATCTAATCTAATCTAATAAGGTGGTCATGAAGGTATTTGAGATACAGCTAAGATGTCAAGTGTAAGAGCAGGGAGATTATGGTGGGACTGCATAAACCATTAGGCAGACAACACATTACCACACTCCGGGAAGGATGTGATCATACTGGAGAAATACAGAGGAGTTTTACCACGATTTGGACTGGAATGGAGAATTTTCACCATGAGAAAAGATTGAATTTTTAAAAAATTCAATCAAAGGGTAAGTGTATCAGGGCCAGGCTACACTAGTTGCCCATTTCTCATTACTACTGAAAAGGTGATGGTGAACCATCTTGCTGTCATCAATACTTTTGTAGCAGTTTTAGTGCAGACTACTTGGCCACTTCAGAAGGCAGGTAAGTCACATGTTGGCCTGACCAGTAGATTTCCTCCCTTAAAGTGAACCAGATGGGCTTTTAAACAGTTGAGTCTAGATTAGAGTGGCGCTGGAAAAGCACAGCAGGTCAGGCAGCGTCCGAGGAGTAGGAAAATCAACATTTCGGGCAAAAGCCCTTCATCAGGAACCATCAGATTCCTGATGAAGGGCTTTTGCCCAAAATGTCGATTTTCCTACACCTTGGATGCTGCCTGATCTGCTGTGCTTTTCCAGCACCACTCTAATCTAGACTCTGATCTCTAGCATCTGCAGTCCTCACTTTCACCTTTTAAACAGTCGATTCTAGTTTGAAACTTATCGTTACTGTGATTGGATCTTCCTAAATTCATGAACTGAATAAGATTTCACTGGTTGCTCTGGATAGTTTTGAATCTACAATTGCAATAGGCTTTAGCTGCTGGGAGGCTAGCCAATCACATACCCACCACACCACAATCTTCCCCAGTAGCCAGGGACATTTTCTATTTAACAGAGGAAGCTGCGTCAATTATAAAATGATGAGAGACATAGAGAGTGTGGATAGGAAGGCCTTATTTCCATTTGCAAAGACAATAACCTGGGGGAAGGGAACATAAATGTAAAGTAATTGATAAGATTAAAGGGGAGTCGAGATATTTTTATTATCAGAGACTGGTGGTGATCTGGAACCCATTGTCAAAAAGAGTGTTACTTACAAAGTATTTACATGGACACAAAGTTCTGCAACTACAGACCATAAGTTGAGTTTTGAAACAATTGCTTGTTTACAGCTTGCATGAACAAAATGGGTGGCATACTGGCTCAGTGGTTAGCACTGCTGCCTTATAGCACCAGGAACGCAGGTTTTATTCTAGCCTTGGGTGACTGTGTGGAGTTTGCATTTTCTCTCTGTATCTACATGGGTTACCTCCAGGTGCTCTGGTTTCCTCCCACAGTCCAAAGATATGCAGGTTAGGTGGATTGGCCATGCTAAATAACTCTGTAGTGTCTGGAATATGCAGGTTAGGGGAATTAGCTGTGGTAGTGCAGGGGGCTGGGTCTGGGCTTGGGTGGCTTGCTTTTTGGTGGATCAGTGCAGACTTCCGCACTGTAAGGATTCTGTAATTCTAAATTCATAGATGGTCTGCCTCATTGCCATTTGTGGGACTTTGGTGAACTCAAATAGCCTTCCAATTATCTTACACCATACTTCAAAAAAATACTTCATATATGTTAAATACTTTGGGATGTACTGAGGATATGAAAGTCACTACTGGAATTCTTAACTTCTCCACAATATGATACTAGGAGGCAAAAGTGTTGCAATCCAGGGAATAAAATCTGGAATTGAACAGTTTATAGGGTTCAGATTCTTCCGAGCCTCGGCCAGTGAATAAAAAGAGAATTATTTTACTGAATAGCCATGCTAGGCACAATACTAACTGTTAATTTGAAAAGACACCACATTTTGAACACAATAACTCCTAATAATTCAAGTGTTTTATTTATTTCTTGGGGTAGAATATTCTGGTTAATAATTAATCCACAATTACTCAATTTACATATTTATTACACGTTTTGGACAAACACAGTGATCTTCATAGACAAAGCCCATTGCTGTACAGTCATAAAAGTATTTTCACTATATATATTTTATATTAGTGTCCAGGGATATGCAAGTGAGGCAGATGAATCATGGGAAATTCAGGGTGATGGGTTTGATCTGGGTGAGATGCTTTTTGGAGGGTCAGTGTGGATTCAATGGGCTGAAAGGCCTGCTTTCACACTGGTAGGGATTCTGTAGGGGGAGATTGATTGGGGAAAATGATAGAAAGGGAGAGAGAGAGAGAAATAAACACATAGGAATATATAGGAAAAAAAAACAACCAAACATACCAGAAAGTAGAAATAGAGTGGATGTACGTCATTGATTAGACTAAGATAGACTAAGCAAAGTTAAAAAGGGTGGTGCCGAAAAAGCACAGCAAGTCAGGCAGCATCCGAGGAGCAGGAGAGTCGTCGTTTCAAGCATAAGCTCTTCATCAGGAATGTGGGTGAGAGATAACTGGAAGGTGGGGCTGGTTGGGAGGGAGAAGGTAGCTGGGAATGCAATAGGTAGATGAAGGCAGAGGGTGATAGTGGTAGGTCAGAGTCAACGGTGGAGTGGATAGGTAGGAAAGAAGATGGACAAATAGGACAGTTCTCACTTTCTCCTGGGTAGAAAGCAGCAAAGGCAGAGCACCACACTACAGTTGCTGACTGTCCTGACTTCTCCAGGAATACAGATTAATCTCTGAGACACTGCTGTGAGCAAATGAGGAGAGTCCAAGTGAAAAATCAGAGGCCACAACTGAATGTTAATTGATTGACAGTCAAGAATCATTCTGCCAGATCCATTCACTCTCACACCATTTATGTGGGAAAGTGGACTTGTTGAGTGACTAGAGTATGAAGGGGTGTGCTGGAAGGTTAAGTGCTAAACCTCTTGGAAAATCGCCAGGCAGTGTTGGCAACTCCAGAACACAAACCCGATCAGTTTAGTGGCAGGCAGAGAGAGTTGAAGAAAGCATGCACAATATTAAAAGGTCAGGGGAAAACTAAATGTCAGATTGAGGTGGGATGGCAGACACATGGATCTTACTTATGTCGGACTGAGAATTTATGAGACAATGCAATCAGGAAGACATCAGATGTCAAAAATGTGGAGTTGGGAAAACCATGCCCTGTTTTCTGCTCATATACGCCTAAAACTTCAGCTCTCAAGTGTACTCAGAGGTTAGAGAGAGCATAATTAGAAGATGAGTGAAGATGATGCCAAATCTCCCCTACTTCGGCACAATCTCATCAAGCAACACTGTTTTTGAGAAAGACTGGAAATTAGAATAAATTATTGTCAGTTTTGTGCTGCATGCTCAAGGTAACTATAAAATGGAACAAGATGAGTCAAACTTCACATGTGATGAGTACGCCTACAATCAGAAGACTGAGGGCTACACTTGCATCCAGAATTGAAGATCTATATTGCACCACAATGCAGATTTTATGCATTTTCAATACTATTTGTTTGAAATGATAATTTACAACATTATGGGAGATAAGCTAAAATCTAAAATCTCTAAGAAATTCCAGCTTACAATCAAATATATTCTCAAAACAGGTATTGCTTCAAATCTATATAATTAAAAGTTACAAAATGGGAAAAAGAATTTTGCATAAGGCACATGACAGGGAAAGTGTGAAAGGAAAAGGTGGGAAAGAAACAAAAATGCAATTGGAGAAAATGGGTTGAAAGAACATATGACAAAGTATGACAGGAAGTAAATTAAAGGAGTCTACACAACACGTAAGGAGTTTGATACTGTATACATTTAACTGCCTGTAACTATACAATTGCATTACACAAAAATATGGTTAGCGTTCATTTCCAAATTACTTTACACGTAAAAAATACCACACTCAGTTTGTTCACTGCCATTTGCAGTTTTGCTGATCTCTCAACATCAGGTTATAGTCCAACATGTTTAATTGGAAGCATATTAGCTTTCGGAGCATCACTCCTTCATCAGGTGGTAGTGCTTCCAATTAAACCTGTTGGACTATAACCTGGTGTTGTGTGATTTTTAACTTTGTACACCCCAGTCTAACATCGGCATCGCCAAATCATTGCTGATCTCTGTCATCCTTGTTCATGAATGGATTGCAGCATTACGTCTGTATTCTTTCACACAACCTCCAAGATTTCCACTGTCACTGTGAGCTTTTCCCAAAGTTCCACAACTACAGAAAATGTGCTGAAAGCTGGGTTGGATACAACAGCTTGTTTACAGCTAGCATAGATAAGCTCAGAGGTTAGCACATCAACAGGAATTCAATCCAGCCTCAGGTGACTGGGTGGAGTTTGCTCATTCTCCTCATGTCTGCTTGGGTTTCCTCCAAGTGCTCTGGTTTCCTTCCAATGCAAAGATGTGCAGGTTTTGTGGACTGACCACACTAAATTTCCCATAGTATCCAGGGATGTGCAGGCTGGGTGGGTTAGCCATTGGAAATGCAGGGTTACGAGGATGGAAGCTCTTTGGAGTGTCATTGTGGACTCGATGGGCCACACTGGAGGGATTCTATGATTCTATGAAAATGGTCCGAATGGCTCCTTCCTGTGTCAATACCTTTTGTTTCTACAGTGCACATATATTGCAGTGTACAGTAACATTACTCAGAGTGGAGTAACATTACTTTTGTGTTCAAGTGGCAATGATTTAAATGTGCTGAGAATCCAGTCATTTCTGAAATGTCCTGTATCCACAAACTTGTGAAACTCCTGTGGGGACACTCTGGTCTTGTCACACTCTTTCCACAAAGACTGACAGCCCAACACTCCGCACTCATACTTTAACTGAACACATGGACGACACATTAAACTGTGAGAGAAAAATAACTTTTCAAAAGTGAAACCACGATTGGAATTAAGTCTGCCCCCTGCAGCTGGCAATGATTGAACAGCATGTGACAGCAAAATCAGATGGGGAACCAGTGTGTCAAATGTAATCGCAAGTACACATTATTCTGTTTCTTAGTTTATTATCACAATCGCTATAATCTACTTATTTCTCTTAGCTTGTAAATCTTTTTGGCAGTTTTCTCCTTCTTTGTCCCTCCCTCATTCTGTCATCTGTCCCTCCAATTGTCTCTTTCTTTGTCTCTCTCTGCCTGTCCCTTCCTGCTCTCTTACATAATCGCTCACTCCTTCTCTGTCTCCTTGCTATATGTCTCAGACTCTTTCTTGCAGTCATTGCCATTCCCTCTGTCCTCCGATTACTGGACAAGGAACAGAGTTATCAGAGCATCCACAATCCCTCTGCAGCTTGTAGCTTTTCAGTGAGCCCAGCTGATCTGAGACACACTGCTGCCTCGCTCCTCAAACCCCCGAGTTGGGCCCCACGAATAAAGCAAGAGAACTTTTCCAGCTTACCAGTTTCTGACTGATTGGGATCCATTGGGAAAATCCAACAGCATTCGCCGTGAGCAAGACAAAACCTCTGCCAGAGGAGGCTGTTTTGAGCCACAGAAATCGCAGCTGTCTTCTGTGGGATGTGGAATTCTGCTCAATATTCACCGTTTACACCACTTCAAGTTTTAGTGAACAGAGCACGTGACCTCGGCGTGTTGAACCTATGAGCAGACACTGCAACGTCATGAATATTCCTTTAAACTGAGGGCTGACAATGGAACTGCATGAATGTTCAGTGTAAATAGGTTCATGCTTCTGGAAAGAGTTGAGGCAGCTAAAGGGACACAGCCTTCACAGAAACGTGTTTGCCAATTTACCATGGGGGAAATGGAGCAACAAGGACAGTTTCTGAGAGATAACCTGGGAGTAATTTATACTGTACCCATTGCAATTGGGCAGAAGGGGATTGAAAATCTGACTGGGTAAACTGGTGTAAGTCAGATCCGGGTAGATATCAGGTCCAGTGGGGATATGGTATAAGAGGGGATCTGTATCTGAAGCAAAAACAGAGATTGATGGAGAAGCGAAATTTTCGCAGGCCTGACAGCGAGTGGCAGGCAACTGGAAGATCGCGGTCATTTTTGCAGAAATAACGTAGGTGTTCCGCAAAGCGGTCGTCCAGTCTGTGTTTAGTCTCCTCAATGTAGAGAAGACATTGTGAGCAGCAAATACAATAGACCTCTTTGAGTGAAGTGCAGGTAAATCGCTGCTTCACCTGGATTGACTGTGGGTGGGGGTCAGATCTAGTTGGGATTGGACCCTGTGTCGGGGTCAGGTCTAGTTACGGATGGACATTCCTGATGAAGGGCTTATGCTCGAAACGTCGAATTCTCTATTCCTGAGATGCTGCCTGGCCTGCTGTGCTTTGACCAGCAACACATTTGCAGCTGTGATCTCCAGCATCTGCAGACCTCATTTTTTACTCGACAGTGAGCAGATCAGGCACCATTCCAGGAGCCAAGGGGGGTGGAAAGATAAATGGGATAGTGTGACAGATAGATGGAGATGGGGGTAATGGTGATAGGTCAAAGAGGGTGGAGTGGATAAGTGGGAAGGAAGATAGACAGGTAGGACTGGTCATGAGGGTGATACCAAGTTGGAATGTTCTATCTGGGATAAGTGGGGTGAGGGGAAATGAGGAAACTGGTGAAATCCACATTGATGCCACGTGGTTAGAGTGTCCCGAGGTGGAAGATGAGGTGTTCTTCCTCCAGGTATCAGGTGGTTAGGGAGTGGCAATGGAGGAGGCCCAGGACCTGCATGTCCTTGACAGACTGGGAGGAGAAGTTAAAGTGTTCGGCCATGGGGTGGTGGGCTTAGATGGTGTGGGTGTCCTGGAGATGTTCTCTGAAGCGCTCTGCGAGTTGGCGTCCCAATGTAGAAGAGGTCGCATCGGGAGCAAAGGATACAGTAAATGATACGTTAGGACATGTAGGTAAAACTCTTGATGGATGTGGAAGGCTCGTTTGGGGCCTTGGACAGAGGTGAGTGGGGAGGGTGGGTGCAGACCTCTGGAGGTTTTGCAATTCCTGCGGTGGCAGGGGAAGGTGCTGGGAGGGGAGGTTGGGTTGGTGGGAGGCGTGGATCCGACAAGGGAGTCGCGGAGGGAATGGTCATTATGGAAATCAGATAGGGGTGGGGAGGGAAATATATCTCTGGTGATGGGGTCTGTTTGTAGGTGGCAGAAATGGCAGAGGATGACGTGATGTATACAGAGATCGGTGGGGTAGAAGGTGAGGATCGGGAGGGTTCAGTCCTTATTGTGGTTGGAGGGATAGGGTTCAAGGGCCGGGATGCGGGAAGTAGATGAGATGTGTTGGAGGGCATCCTCAACCACATCGGATGGGAAATTACAGGTCAGCTCTAGTTAGGGATTGATTCTGGGTCAACTCTGGGAGGTCAGGTCAATTTGGGTATTGAATGGGGATCATTTTGAATATGGTAATCAGCTGATTTTTAAACACATTTTACCAGACTGTTAAGTAGGAATGTATCGTCAATAGTCACAGATGAAGTGCCGGAAGACTGGAGGTTGGCAAACATGGTGCCACTGTTTAAGAAGGGTGGTAAGGACAAGCCGGGGAACTATAGACCAGTGAGCCTGACCTCGGTGATGGGCAAGTTGTTGGAGGGAATTCTGAGGGACAAGATGTACATATATTTGGAAAGGCAAGGACTGATTCGGGATAGTGCGTGGGAAATCATGTCTCACAAACTTAATTGAGTTTTTTGATGAAATAACAAAGAAGATTGATGAGGGCAGAGCAGTAGATGTGATCTATATGGACTTCAGTAAGGTGTTCGACAAGGTTCCCCATCGGAGACTGATTAGCAAGGTTAGATCTCATGGAATACAGGCAGAACTAGCCATTTGGATACAGAACTGGCTCAAAGGTAGAAGGCGGAGGGTGGTGGTGGAGGGTTGTTTTTTAGACTGGAGGCCTGTGACCAGTGGAGTGCCACAAGGATCAGTGCAAGGCCCTTTACTTTTTGTCATTTAGATAAATGATTTGGATGCGAGCATAAGAGGTATAGTTAGTAAGTTTGCAGATGACACCAAAAATGGAGGTGTAGTGGACAGCGAAGAGGGTTACCTCAGATTATAACAGGACCTTGACCAAATGGGCCAGTGGGCTGAGAAGTGACAGATGGAGTTTAATTCAGATAAATGCGAGGTGCTGCAATTTGGGAAAGCAAATCTTAGCAGGACTTATACACCTAATGGTAAGGTCCTAGGGAGTGTTGCTGAACAAAGAGACCTTGGAGTGCAGGCTCATAGCTCCTTGAAAGTAGAGTCACAGGTAGATAAGATAGTGAAGAAGGCGTTTGGTACGCTTTCCTTTATTGTTCAGAGTATTGAGTACTGGGGTTGGGAGGTCATGTTGCAGCTGTACAGGACATTGGTTAGGCCACTGTTGGAATATTGCGTGCAATTCTGGTCTCCTTCCTATCGGAAAGATGTTGTGAAACATTAAAGGGTTTAGAAAAGATTTACAAGGATGTTGCCAGGGTTGGAGGATCTGAGCTAAAGGGAGAGGCTGAACAGGCTGGGGCTGTGTTCCCCGGAGTGTCACAGGCTGAGGGGTGACCTGATAGAGGTTTACAAAATTGTGAGGGGCATGGATAGGACATATAGGTAAAGTCTTTTTCCTGGGGTTGGGGAGTCCAGAACTAGAGGGCATAGGTTTAGGATGAGAGGGGAAAGATATAAAAGAGACTTAAGGGGCAACTTTTTCACGCAGAGGGTGGTATGTGTATGGAATGAGCTGCCAGAGGATGTGGTGGAGGTTGGTACAATTGTAACATTTAAGAGGCATTTGGATGGGTATATGAATAGGAAGGGTTTGGAGGGATGTGGGCCGGGTGCTGGTAGGTGGGACTAGATTGGGTTGGGATATCTGGTCGGCATGGACGGGTTGGATCGAAGGGTCTGTTTCCATGCTGTACATCTCTATGACTCTAAATGCAGGAATGAATCTCAAAGATTCCACAAGCAGCAATGTCCATTACTCTGATTTAGTGATTATTAGTCCACAAAGAGGATCGGTTATGGCACCAATTTTAGTGCCTTGGAATCTTTTACATTTGCCTCAGAGCTCAGACAGAGCTTTAGATTTAGGTCATATCCAAAAGGTCAGTACCACAGAGTCAATGAACTCAAACCCTCTGGAGTGGCACATGAACATTGAACCTTCAGGACTCAGAGGTGAGTATGCTGCTCTTTGACTCATTACTGAAACAATTTAAAGAATCAATATACCCTATAACTGGTTTTAGAGCTTCAGAACTATGAGGAAGTGAAAGAGGAGTAAATTAGCCAAGGTTTCCTCTGTCCAATCAATCTGCTGTAGACGAGGTACTGCAAACTTTATTTTTACTGGCACCGTATGAACCAGTAAAAATTAAATACCTTAAAGTTTACTGTATTAATCTGACCAATTATCATAGGTTTACTTTAATTCATTCAAGGGATGCATTATCACTAGCTAGGCCAACATTTATTGCCATTCCCTAATTGCCCAGAGGGCAGTTAAAAGTCAACCAGGTTGCTGTGGGTCTGGAATCACAGGTAGGCCAGCAGATTTCCTTACCTGCAGGACATTACTGAACCAGATGAATATTTTTCCTCTGACAATCAGCAATGGTTTCATGGTCATCATGAGACTCTTAATTCCATATTATTATTGAATTCAAATTCCTTCATCAGCCATACTCAGGATTTGAACCCCAGTCCATTTATACAGTATCATAGAGTCATAGAGATGTACAGCATGGAAACAGACCCTTCGGTCCAACCCGTCCTTGCTGACCAGATACCCCAACCCAATCTAGTCCCCCCTGCCAGTACCCGGCCACCTCCCTCCAAATCCTTCCTAATCATATACCCATACAAATGGCTTTTGGGCCCATTGTCTACTCTTAAAATTTTAACCCTTAGTTTTTAAAATTTATTTACCTCAATGAAAATATACTTGTTGAATCAAATGGCCACACAAACTATCAACAGTTGATTCAATTTCAAATCAATTTTTCTTCAAATCAATCACATTTCACAACTTCCCCATGTTCAGCTGTGGCCGGGACATTTCCCAAATACATATTCACTACACTCCCTCTCTCTTGACAGATTAGAGAGCAGCAGCAGAAAACCATCAGTAAATGGATATGGTTCTACATGCTGAGCTCTTTGGAGGAAATAGCTCCATATTACAGAGCTATCAATGACTGAAGCTGTTATATCTACAAAAATGAGAACATTCAGAAAGATACTGTATTTCATGACCCTTCTCAAATCCCTCCTAGCAGAGCGCTTTAGGGAACATCTCCAGGACACCCGCACCAATCAACCACACCACCCCGTGGCCCAACATTTCAACTCGCCCTCCCACTCTTCCGAGGACACGGAGGTCCCGGGCCTCCTTCACCGCCGGTCCCTACCACCAGACGCCTGGAGGAAGAACGCCTCATCTTCCACCTCGGAACACTTCAGGGCATCAATGTGGACTTCAACAATTTCCTCATTTCCCTTTCCCCCACCTCACCCTAGTTCCAAACTTCCAGCTCAGCACTGTCCCCATGACTTGTCCAGACTTGTCCTACCTGCCTATCTCCTTTTCCATCTATCTACTCCACCCTCTCCTCCCTGACCTATCACCTTCATCCCCTCCCCGACTCACCTATTGTACTCTATGCTACTTTCTCCCCACCCACCCTCCTCTAGTTTATCTCTCCACGCTTCAGGCTCTCTCCCTTTATTCCTGATGAAGGGCTTTTGCCCGAAACATCGATTTCGCTATTCCTTGGATGCTGCCTGAACTGCTGTGCTCTTCCAGCACCACTAATCCAGAATCTGGTTTCCAGCATCTGTTGTCATTGTTTTTACCTCATTGATGATAACTTCACACTAGCTGAGGGATAACATCCCTTTAAGAGGTCACAGCATTGGTCTCAGGTTCCCAGTCCCTGCTGGCTTTGAAAGTTGAAAAGCTGAATGCTTCCAGGAGCAGTTTGTTTCACTGCATTGATCTGTGTGTCGGAGTCTTGATTGTCTTTTACTCAAACATTTATTATTCATTCTGTTTTTGTGCTTTTAAAAGTTGCTGTTGTGCCATTTATAGAGGCACATCTTTGTCTTCTCTCCACTCTCCTGCCGGAGTTGCTACTGGAAGTCCTCATTCCTCAAATACATCTATAGACCATTTCATCAGTAGATTTACTTCTACTAGTAGCCAGAGATGAACTACATTATGACAAGAATAAGACATTGTGAAAACCCTAATTGGTTCAAAGCAGTGAGCCTGTTGGCCTTGCCTTTTCCAGCCGTCAGTGGCAAACATTCCTCTTTCTGGGCTAGAGTGCCTTTGGTTGAAAACCCAATCCAGACTTTCAATGGAACATCCAGAGCGTTACTGAGGGAGTGCTGCACTGTTGGAGGTGCTGTCTTCAAAATGAAGCATTAAACCAAGTCCTTGCCTGACCTCTCAGCGGATGGAAATTATTTCATGGCATTATTTCAAAGAGGAGCAGGGAAGCTCTAGGTCAATATTTATCTGTGAGCCAACATAGACATACAATGATGAAACAGAATAGAAGACCATTCAGCCCATTGTGCCTGGGGGCTGACTCTTTGAAATAGCTATCCAATTATTCTTTCTCCCCTTCTTCTTCCATCTAGCTCAGCAAGCTTTCAATGTTGTGTAAACTGTAAACTTTTCAAAGGAACCACATTCTCAATTTTGACAACTCGCTGCATAAAACCAACTGTCATCTTGCCACTGGGTGTTTTTTTCACTTATTTAAAATCTGTTGCCTCCTGGTTCCTTATTATCCTTCTTAGTGGAAATAGTCTCTAAAATGCAGTGTTCACTTCCAGTTTAAACAACAGTATAGGATCACAAGATATTATCTGGTAATTATTTTGGCAAATTTGCCACCAAGTTTCCTGCATTATAACAATGGCAACATTTTAAAAGCACAACACTGGCTGTAAGGAGCATTGGGATTTCCTGAGTTTGTGAAAGGCGCTATTGAAATGCAAGCATTTATATTTACTGTTGTCCCAGTCTGGGGTTGGATAATTATTAATGTCTCCAAGGCAAATGGGGAGAGGCACTAAATACTGGCTTATCAGTGTAGCCAACCAAAACCTGAATGAGAACGAAATAAAGTTTTAACATTGGAACAATTTGTTCAACAGAAATCACCTGATAGAACTATCCACTGAGAAAAAGTACACTATATTTCAAATCAATTTGTTCAGACATACATCTGAAGCAAGTGCGATTTAAACATAGGTCTCCTGGCTCAGGGATAGAGACACTACCATTGTACCACAAGCCCTGTTGATGCCAGATCTATTTTTTAACCCCATCTCTGTTACTGAGTGATCATGTCTTGTTTCCAACTGGACAAACGTTTGCCAGTATTTTTCCCTGCCGTGATATTTGGCTTGTCCCCTGTTCACTGCTGTGGATGCACAGTTGAGCTAAACAGACAGTTCAGGATGGATGGGTTGCATAGACAGATACATAGATAGAGAGATTATTGACAAACAAGGGAGTCAAGGGATACAGAGGGTGGACACAAATGTGGGTTTTCAGGCCACAACAAGATCAGTCGTGATCTTATGACAGGGTATGCTTGAGGGGCTGAATGACCTGCTCTTGCTCCTAATTTGTGTATTAGAATGTGTTAAGTACAGTGAAGGAACGAGAAGATGACAGAATGGATGCTTAGAGGTCAGGTACAGCAGGTAGGAATTTCGCAGTCCCAGGTTAGAAGATAGGGGGGCTGAAAAATAACAGGGAGTTGTGTCATAGTTGCTGTCAGCACCATTGCAGGAAGTCTCCCAACTGACCAAATGAGAAGCAGCTATCTGCAGACTGGAGACAGACAGCCCATTTCGGTAATTATTATTCCAAGCCTTATGGTGTTTAGTCAATGGCAGAGCAGAGCCCATGTATGTATGAGGGGAGATCACCTGTTTATGGAGCCTGTGTCTGAAAGAAGCATGGAAGCTCCATGACTCGTACAAGAGGTGATGGGCAGGGAAGGCCATTCTGAAGGGCCTGCCTGCATTGCACCACCCATCTTTAATTTTATATCTATGCCCACCCACCCCTCCGAGGCCCCCTCTCCACCTAGTGGTGCACTCCAAATCACTACCTATCTCAGCAATGCCCACCTCTCTGTTGGCATTGCCAAGACTCAGGAGCTGTTGGTCTTTGGATTCCATTGGCCAATCAGGAATCTGTCCCTAACTTCTGTCACATTGCTGAGCCAATTCCACTGCCAGCGAGTGGGAGCTCAGAATCTCCACCTCATCCCAACATCACAGTTCCATCCTAAAAGTCATGGCAACATCTCACCCACAGAATTCACTAGGGTGCTTAATTGGAGATTGATATTTATAACAACAACTTGCATTTATCTATTGCATTTAACATATTACATACGGCACAGAGTACAACATGGATACAGGCCATTTGGCACAACTAATCCACACCAGTATTGATGCTCCACGCAAGCCACTTCGCACTGGTCTTTTCTACGCTCCATCAGCACATTCCTTCCGGTGCCTTTTTAGTTTATCCTGAAATGCATCAAGGTCTTTCCTCTGAGCTTTTGCCTGTGGTCATAAGGACATTCTTAACATTCTTCATGAGTCAAGGAGGTTTCCATTTGAAATTACTTCAATGAAACACAAGCTCCAAGGCCAAAGAAGGGCGTCAATGAGATACGTTTTAAGCAGCTTTTAGGGAGGAGAGGGTTAAGTATTGTATTCCATAATTTTGATTCTGGATTACAGATGATAAGTACTGTAATGTATTTTGAAATGAGGGTATTTTAGGAGGCTTTGTGATTGAAGAATGGGAGCTGCTATTGCTGTGGAAAAGCAGGCCCGATGGGTTTCTGGCCTACTCTGAATACAGTGAAACACTTATTGTATCACAGCACAGATTTCAGAGCAGACAGACCTGTACTTTTAAGACAGTTCCATGATACGTGAAATGTGGTATAAAGGTCCTTCTCTTCCTTCTCTTCGGGAACTCTCTGAGTGTGATGGAGTCAGTGCAGTCAGTTGCGTGTTTTATGCGCAGTCACATCAACAAACACAAAATCCAGGCTCTGCGTGTGTGTAAGCCTGTGATATTATAGCCTTATAAATAGTGTTATAAATAAACTTTAAGATACCTGTGCCGTACTTCATCCTTTGTGGTTGATGTTACATGGGCTAACATATAGTAAATTACAAACTGCATCAACTTATACCACAATCTTAACACTTGTAGGTGCTCATGAATCCAAATCACAAAATGATTCCAGATAAGAAATTGAAATAGAAACTTCTTGTTCTTGTGAAGAGATGAGAAAATGTGATAGGGAGTAAAAAGCCTGACTGATTCTCTGATAAAGACTGGGAATCAAAATGAAAATACACATTTTTACCATTTATTAAGAACAGGATTAGACAGGTCTTTAACTGTACTTGAAAAGATCAACAAAGGTGTCTAACAGTTGGAGTTCATTGAGCCAGTGTTTTGTCTGCTGTATATGCCCAAGTGAATCTGACAATACCACAAAAGAATGATAAAAATTGACAGAGTAAGGAAATTGTTGAATCTCCTTCTGCCGATGTTTTTTTGAAGATAACATAATATCTGGAATGATGGCAGGAAGTAGGCTGGTTATTAAACTGACCTTGTGTCTGTAAGCACTTATGGATATATCAAAACAGGGATAATCAAAGCACGTTCAGTTCCTTGAATGTCACTGATGTAATTCATAGACAGGGCTAAAAGGGCTGGAAACAAAGAAATGCCAAGGGATTGATGGTAGTTAGCCTACAAAAACCTCTGAGAAGAATACTGGAACTTATCTTGTTGTTCCCATGTTGATTGAGGATAAACAATTCTGTGATAATACAATAAACAGAACTCAACATGGTTTTAGATTGATAAGATCCTGCCTGAAAAACCTCCCTGATTTCTTCAAGGCAGTGGCAACAAATAGGGGCTGTGGGAAGCCCTGTCATACACTGAAGCGTAATTGGCTGAGTGATAGGAAACAGAGAGTAACAAACAATTAATATTTTTCGGGCTGGAGGAAGATTTGTCGTGGAGCTCCTCAGGGGTCGCTATTGGGACCCTTGTTTTACCTGAAAAATATTAATAATCTGGATACTAGTGTGGAGGGGGTAACTTCCAAGTTTGCAGATGAAATTAAACTTGTAAGAATTTTAAATTGCGGATAGGGCAGTATCACCTTCTAGAAGGAGATTGACAAATTGCTGGAGTGGCTTCATAAGTGGATAAGGTTCAATGCAGAGACATGTGAGAATGCACTTTGATTGGAAGAATATTGCAAGACACTATAAAACAAGGGGCACATTTCTAAAGGGAATGCAGTACCACAGAGACCTGTGAATGGGCACAAATCATTGAAGTTAGCAGGACAGGTGGCGAGACCAGTTCGTAAAACAATATCCTTGGTTTTATTAATAGGAGCAGAGAGTACAAGAGGAAGGAGGTGATATTGAACATGTACAAAATACACTTGTTAGATCTCACCTGGAGTATTGTGTATAGTTGAGGGCACGTCATAATAAAGAACATGTGAATGCATTCCAGACAGTAAAGAAACAATTTATTAGGAAGGTCATAGGGTTGAGAAACTTCAGCTATGAAGATAGATTGAAAAAGTTGGGAGATTAGTTTTCTTCTTCCTAGAAAAAAACAAGAGGAGATTTGATAGAAGTTTTCAAAACATGAGCAGCTGGACAGAAATAATAAGGAGAAGCTGTTTCTGCTTGTAAAGGAAACAAGAATGAGAGGGCATAGATTTGAAATGATGTGCAAACCAAGCAAGGATGATGTGAGAATAAAAATTTAACACAGCGAGTAGTTAAGAGTCTGGAATGCACTGCCTGGAAATGTGGTGGAGACAGGCACTGGATGATTATTTGGATAGAAATAAAATGCAGAGGTATGGGGAAAAGACATGAAATTGGCACTAGTAACAAAGCTAATGCACATGCAATGAGAGATTGAGATGAGGAGGAATTTCTTCAGCCAGAGGGTGGTTAATCTGTGGAATTCATTGCCACAGAGGGCTGTGGAGGCCAAGTCATTGAGTGTAATTAAAACAGAGATATATAGGTTCTTGGAAAAGCGCAGCAGGTCAGGCAGCATCCAAGGAGCAGGAGAATCGATGTTTCGGGCATAAGCCCTTCTTCAGGAATGAGGAGGGTGTGCCAAGCAGGCTAAGATAAAAGGTAGGGAGGAGGGTCTTGGGGGGAGGGGCGTTGGAAATGCGATAGGTGGAAGGAGGTCAAGGTGGGGGTGATAGGCTGGAGTGGAGGTGGGGGTGGAGAGGTTAGGAAGAGGATTGCAGGTGGGGGGATGGGAATTGAGGATTGCAAGACACTATAAAACAAGGGGCACATTTCCGCCACCTCCAAACAGACCCCACTACCAAGGATATATTTCCCTCCCCTCCCCTATCAGCGTTCCAGAAAGACCACTCCCTCCGCGACTCCTTCGTCAGGTCCACACCCCCCACTAACCCAACCTCCACTCCCAGCACCTTCCCCTGCAACCACAGGAAATGCAAAACTTGCGCCCACACCTCCCCCCTCACTTCCCTCCAAGGCCCCAAGGGATCCTTCCAAATCCGTCACAAATTCACCTGCACCTCCACACACATCATTTACTGCATCCGCTGCACCCTATGTGGCCTCCTCTACATTGGGGAGACAGGCCACCTACTTGCGGAAGGTTTCAGAGAACACCTCTGGGACACCCCCACCAACCAACCCAGTCGCCCTGTGGCTGAACACTTTAACTCCCCCTCCCACTCCGCCGAGGACATGCAGGTCCTTGGCCTCCTCCATCGCTAGACCATGGCAACACGACACCTGGAGGAAGAGTGCCTCATCTTCCGCCTAGGAATCCTCCAACCACAAGGGATGAATGCAGATTTCTCTAGCTTCCTCATTTCCCCTCCACCCACCTTATCTCAGTCCCAACCCTCGGACTCAGGACCACCTTGTTGACCTGCAATCTTCTCCCGACCTCTCCGCCCCCACCCCCTCTCCGGCCTATCACCCTCACCTTAACCTCCTTCCACCTACTGCATTCTCAATGCCCCTCCCCCAAGACCTTCTTCCCTACCTTTTATCTTAGCCTGCTTGGCACAAACTCCTCATTCCTGAAGAAGGGCTTGTGCCTGAAACGTCGATTCTCCTGCTCCTTGGATGCTGCCTGACCTGCTGCGCTTTTCCAGCAACACATTTTTCAGCTCTGATCTCTAGCATCTGCTGTCCTCACTTTCTCCTATA
Organism: Hemiscyllium ocellatum; assembly: GCF_020745735.1. Taxonomy (NCBI): domain Eukaryota; kingdom Metazoa; phylum Chordata; class Chondrichthyes; order Orectolobiformes; family Hemiscylliidae; genus Hemiscyllium; species Hemiscyllium ocellatum. The sequence goes on from NC_083414.1 coordinate 67,717,557, forward strand.
TATAGGTTCTTGACTGGTAAGAGGATCAAGGGTTATGGGGAGCAGACAGGAGAGTGGGGTTAAGAAACGTATCAGCCACAATGGAGTGGCAGAACAGACTGATGGAACAAATGATCTAATTCTGCTCGTATGTTTTATGATCTCATGGACCAAATGGCATACTTCTGCACCATAATAATTCTGTGATTCTGAACCTTGTCTTGTGAAAAACTTATGATGAGGTTCCAAATGAAAGACTTTTAACTGTACTTAAGACTGTGCTGATTCAGAGTTAACATTGGGAGAGGGAAGCAATTAATAAAAGGTAGAAACACATATTCTCTTTAAGACTTGCATCTTCTTTCTGCTACAATAGTCCAAGTTTCTCTGGGTGCAGCTGTATAGTAATACATACAAAAATAACAATTCTGCACGTCAACCTCCTCTTTCCCTGCTCCAACAGTTCACTTGAGTGGCCTATTGTTCTATCACACTTTAGATAGTTCATCAATGTGAATCAGACTGCACAAAAGTACACCATTTAGCCATTGTGTCTATGTTTCTTTGCGAGAGCTATCCAATTAGTCCAACCCTTTTCTCTTTCCTCACAGCCATGTATTCTTATTTTCATTTGCAGGTAATTAGCTTTCTATCATCATAAATCACTAGTGAACCTGCTTCTGTCATTGCTTCAGGCCGTGTGATTCAGTTCACAATAACTGTTCGCTTGTGGAATTAACTTCCTAAGGAAGTGGTAGATAGATATCAGCACAATCACAATGTTTAAAAGATAATTGGATAGGAAAAGTTTGGAGAATATGGGCCAGGAGCAAGCAGGTGGGCCAAGTTTAGTTTAGGATTATGTTCAGCATGATCGGACTGAAGGGTCTGCTTCCACGCTGTATGACTCTATGCCATCTTCAGTTCTTTTGCTGAATTATCTTACTTGCTACTCAGGATCTTACTAATCCTGACAATGTGAATGAAGTCTTTTTTCAGTCAAAACTGCTCTGGCTAAATATGTACCAAGGGAATGAAATTTATAATACCACAGTGAACCTCTGATAGGGATTATGTCTCAATTGACCTCTGTAATCCCTACTTGAGGCCCCCTCTTGGTAATCACCGTGAGAAGGCCGTCCTTGGTAATCTCTGCGAAAACTACAGCTGCCAATTGCCTCTAGTATTCCTAGTTGTGAAGGTATCATCCTGCTCTCTGGCTGAAATGTAAGAGAACACTTTCACGAGTCTATCCTCAATCTCTTTTGATTCATCTTCCAATTCATGAAAACAGCACCCTGACGAGGACTGTATCAAACAAGGACCATCTGTCAAGGATTGTTCTGTATTGAGAGTCATCCTGTGTCAGGAGGATGAATTGTCCTGTTCGAGAGCTGTCCAGTATTGAAAGTTGGGGCGACATGGTGACTCAGTGGTTAGCACTGCTGCCTCACAATGCCAGGGACCCTGGTTTGATTTCATCCTTGGGTTGTCTATACATTCTTCTGAGTTGCATGGGTTTCCTCTGGGTGCTCTGGTTTCCTCCCACAGTCGAAAGATGTGGAGGTTAGGTGGATTGGCCATGCTAAATGCCTGTAGTGTCTAGGTGTATTAGCCACGGGAAATGCAATGATAGGGTGGATTGCTCTTTGGAGGGTTAGTGTGGATTCAGTGGGTTGAATGGCCTGCTTCCACACTTTAGGAATTCTATGATTCTAAGTTGTCCTGTGACAAGGTCCCCTATCAAGGGCTTGCCCCTGTCATAGATTGAGGTCAGCCCAGTGACTGTGGGCACCTATTAATATACATATTTTATTGCTGGCAATCTTGCTGTGTCAATTACTTGTCAGTATCCTTTTAGTCAATGTCCCCAAGATACAGATAGTTCTGGGAAAACACACGTTTTGGCAGCGTAATTTGGCTATAATGTTGCTGAAGAATTAAGGAATGGTGTTTTGGAGAACGCTTTCCTCCATTGGTAATAGCGCGATTCCAGTAGGGGTCAGTTCATGTGTTTTATTATGCGTGTGTGCCGAAATCTCCCCGCTGTTTTGCTCATGCGCCAATGTTCTTACTGTTCTATGCAGGCACTGCTATTCTGTGCGTGCACAGTGTCCACGCTGAAGTCTCTGCATCGTTCTGCGCATGCATGATATCATCCCCAGTCTTCATTCTTTTTATTTCAAAATATACTTTATTCATAGAAATAAATCTTTGGTGCCTGTATAATTTGTCATGTCGTTCATAGATACATATATTGCATGTCTTAACATTACAAAGAACAGATTGAATTAATCGAATTTACAGTTATCCTAGTTACAGTTCCCTTTATTAACCATCCAGTCCCTTATTATTTAGCTGTGGCTTCAGCGGAACCCATCTACTGAGTGGGTGCCCTGTTATACAATAGCAAAGGAACCTTCTTTCATCCCCAGTTTATGGGGTTACCATTATCCATTTGACTGTCCTGTCTCTGGGGTAGCTGTCTGCATCCCCATGGTGAGCTCGAACTGCTGGACCTTCATTGGGCTGAGGTAGCTATCCAGCTCCTCACTGGGGTTATTCACCCGCTCCGGTGTCATTGAGCCAAGGCAAGGGTCCGCACCTTCCAGTTCTGTGTCTGACAATGGGACTGTCAGAGGATCACAGCTTTCAGTTACCTGTAGTTGTGGGGCAGTGGGTACGCCCTGGTTCTCACTGGGTGGCGGGTGGACTTCGGGGGGGTCCATTGTTTCCTGGTTGGGAGGAAATGCCCTCCTCTTTATCCACGGCGCTTTGTCTCTTCTTCTGGTGGTGATGACCTTCTTTCGCCCGTCTTCCCCATCAGAAGCGCTGGCCGTCTCTCTCCCTCGTGCAGCTGTCTTTTCCCCCTTTGCTGGAAGGCTTTGGGGGCCTGGCACGATTTCCTCTTCCTGTTTTTAACAAGTATCCACTCCTCTGCCTTCTCGATTACATCCTCCTCCATTGCTTCCATCTGCCCAGCTAGAGCTAGGATCAGCTGCTGTGTCTCTCTGCTGGCTGCTGCCTCCTCCACTCCAGCCTGTTCTTCTTTCTGAGTGTCGCCAGTCTCTGTTTCCCTGCTGTCTGGGTGGACCTCGCTGGTCTTTGGGGATCCACGGCTCACATTGTCACCTCCAGCCATCTCTGCGTAAGTGGGGCCCCCCCCGTCTTGGGCAGGTCTTGTACACGTGGCCTGCCTCTCCACACAGGTTGCAGCTCTTTGCTTCCTGACAGTCCTTAGTCAGGTGACCCTCCTGTTTGCAATTCCTGCAGATGGTCACCTTGCAATCCGCCATCACGTGTCCCACCTTCCCGCAGGTTCGGCACACTTTTGGCTGGCCTGCATATGTCAGGTAGCCTCTGCTCCCTCCAATTGCGAAGCTCGAGGGTGGGTGGAGAATGATCCCATTATCATCAACCCTCAGAGTTACCCTGACCTGCCGCTTACTGGTCCAGATCCCAAAGGGGTCGGTCACATCCGTGGCTTCTCCCTCAACTTGGACATACCTTCCCAGGAAAGTCAGGACGTCAGCCTCTGGAACATAGGGGTTGTACAAATGGATTGTAACAACTCAACTCCACTGTGCAGGAAGCACACACAATGGGATCGCCGACAAGATGGAGAATAGTGGCTCCCCTATCTTCTCCTTGAAGACCTTCAGGAGCTGCTCGCACTTCTGAAGGTCATATCAAAGTAGCTTGCCCCAGGGAAATCCTGCAGGCAGTACACGTCCACTGCGGCAAACTCACAGCATCCCAACAGCACTTTCTTAATAAACAGGATGCGATCGACTGGTGTACGACCCTCGACCTTCTTCACAGTCACCCTTACTGTGTTTCAAACCCCCTGTCTAGGGCTGCAGGCAGCTGTTGAGGCCATAGCTCTTGAGGTTGGCTGGTACCTGAATTGGCATTAGGCCGAAGCCAGCATGAAGTTCCACCAAGAGCAGGTCAGCACAACCAAACGATCCTCCAATGATCAATTACGATCCAGCGATGATCTCCACTAGCTCTGATGACTCGCAACCTGTCCTGATAAGATCAAGTGCCTGCAGGCAGTACACGTCCGCTGCAGTGAACCTACAACATCCCAACAGTCTTCATGCCGTTCTACTCATGCGCCGATGTCAGCTGCTAACAGCAGCTTTCTGTGAGAGGTACTGTAAGGAGAGCAGCTTTCTTACATTTTTTAAATGTACTGAGTTAAATTTACTTTTATTTTGTTAATAAATATGATTTTAACCATTCATTCAAACTGTGCTATACTTTGCGTTAGACTTTTGGATGATTTTTGTGTGATCTTGAGTGATATTTTTTGCTGGTCTGCCCCAACCTTACTTTTCTGATAGGCCACATTATTTCTATTAAGTGAGATTTCACTGGAACGCATCTACAGCGTTATAGGAGAACCATCTGTACCACTCAAAGTTAACTAGTGCCCCATTAGCCCACTTCCATTATAAGGTCAATGTTTCCTAAGAACAAACTGTAGATCCTAAATAATTTGGACCACCAGGCATCAGTGACCTGGTGATCATCATCAAGGTCAACATCAGCTTGCCTTTTGTTCTTGTTTAAGGAATTGCTAATGTTCAGGGAAGGGATGTATCTGCTGTAGCAGCCATTACATGAGGTCTCATGTTACACAGACAATACTGAAAAAGGAAGGTAATGACCTAGTGGTAGTATTACTAGACTATTAATCCATTAACCCAGATAATATTCTGGGCACCCAGTCCCGAAACCTGCCACAGCAGATAGTGGCATTTAAATTCAATAACGAATCTGAATTACAAATCTAATGATGATCATGATTGTCAGAAAAGGCCTGTCAGGTTAACTAATATACTTTGGGGAAGGAAGCTTCTGTCCTTACCTGTCCACTCCAAATACATGACTCCAGACCCTCAGCAACATGGTTAACTCTTAAATGCCTAATGGGGCAATAAATACTGACTTAACCATTGGCATCCATATCCTGTGAATGAATAAAAAATATCCATTTTAGAGGAATTTCAATTTCTAACTGCATTTCCTCTCCTTCAAAGGGATGCTAAAGTTTATTGCTGACAAGGCCAGTTTTTCTTAGCCATCCTGGATCGATAGCAGTGAGCCTTCCTTTTAAAGCACTGCTGTACATGTACTACCTCAATGCTGGTCTGGGTGATTGCAGGTTGAAAGGTGCTGTCAAAGGAACCTAGGTGAGTTGCCACAACTTGTTGATTGTACACACTGTACATTAGTAGTGATAGGAGTGAATGCTGAAGATGGTGGATGTGGAGCAAATCAAACTTCGTGCTATGGAGGTTCTTGAGTGCTGTTGGAACTGCGTCCATTGAGGCAAGTGCAGAGTATTGCATCACAGTCTTGACTTGTGTCTTGTGATAGTGAACAGGCACCCTCCCTTTTCATTATGGCTGGTAGGGAAACCCTCCAAACAGATAGAAGGTGTGGTGGATAGTTGGTTTTCAGAAGGGGAAAGGAAGGACTTATGCAGTACTAACCATTAATGTTACTGTTTCCTTTTCCCATACTGGGCGGAATGAAATGTTTTACTATCCAGCACCACAAAATCCAAAAATGTCATTCAGCAAATTCAATTTACATTTCCAAAGATAGGATGACTATTTGAATTTTTGTTTTTCACCTTGTATAAAAGCAGTCATTTTCCCCTTTCCAACCCGCCCTCCGATCAGCCATTCTCCCGACATGGTAGAGGACAAAGGACTTCTCTCTTCACTTTCTGAACCTGGTTCCAAACTGAGTGTCTGATATTAACCATCAGATAGATGGATTATTAAAAATCCAGTAGGTGAAAGGTTGTGACTCATGGCCTCTGCTTGTAATAAGCATTTGCTGATTGTGCCTTGATGAACATGGCAGAGGTTACTGAAGCTGTAGGAATGACACCTGGAAGAACAGCAACATCAAGGAATGCTGAAGGATTGGAAAGGGTGAAGAAAGAAGTGAAAGGAGATATAATAATGAAGGAAAGGGATTGAGGAGGGGGTAAAAGAAACAGAAAGAGCAAAAATAGAAAGAGCAATGAGCTTATGTTCAGGGCAGCAGCCAAATCATGCATGCAGACAAATGAACACAGGAATAGTACAGGTTACATAAGCCTGGTCTCACAAAACGTAAAGACAAAAACCTGATAGGAAGTAGGAAACAGGTAGGAGATAACAGGAAGGCGTCCAGAATCAAGTTTAAATGTAGAGTCCCTACGGAGAGACGACAATGGAATTGACCTGTTGTCCAAATTTGGTGACAAGAAATATCCAAATGATATTTGAAGATTTTCTGCTTTAGTGCAAGGCTATTATTGTTGAATGGATTAAAAAGTGTTACTGAGGCACAGTTCTGGCAACAAAACATAACATTAACATATTTATAGAATATGTACCTTCACCAAAGATGAAGGCACTGCACAAACCAAGTCTCACAATACAAAGAGGCAACATTCTGCCAATCAGAGCCCACTTTCCAACTAGTCAGCACTCTCCTTTCATAAATTTTAAATGTTGCTTTGCCTTTACTTTGGCATTCTTGCAAACTGTCCTGATGAGTACAAAATGAAAAGCTTCAATGAATATATATTTTGGCAATACTCAAGTTAATGAAGTCAAATTGAAACGTCTCTGGTTACCACTTGGGTATCTCCTCCTGTTTTTTAGGATTTATTGATTAACACTGGGTCTTCAGAGAAATACATCTGCATGATCATTCCACGAACTCTAGAGGTAATTTTGTAAAATCCATTGATCCGCACATTTTCATTATTTCACAACTTACAGTCTTCCCAAAAGAAATGACATAAAAATCAGTCTATCTCATGGAATCTATTCTGCCCCTTGAACATATTTATGAAAGCACAGATTTAATTTTTATAGTATTTACAAATTCACTGTCAATTTGAGTTATGTATTACTAATTGTAACTGGAAATAAACTATTTCAAAAAAGCTTTTTCAATCATAATCTACTCATCACTCACTTTCTATAAAATTTGCCTTCTACTGTGCCATATAAAGATGTGTTTGCTCAGTAAATTTCAACATTAAGTTCTGTCATGAGGACATTGTAGTTTATTTAGAATCTATTAATACCAGGAATCAGTTATTGTATAAGACGAACTGAGCGCAGAATGCAAAAACAGTTTGGTTCATGAAATTGAAGCCAGTGAATTCTTTGTGAATTCTCAGTGAATTGATCATATTGCAGTGAATTAAATTATCTGCATCCACTTCAAAAAAAAATGAGTCCAGGTTTTTCTTTCTGCACTTATGTACTTTTGATCATTTCTTCTTTCCAGGTGAGCTGGACAAATACTGCTCTCATGGAGTCTTGGACCATCTCGTTCTCTCCCTAGTTACCCAATGCTTTGAAAGGAGTTAATCTCATCTCTCACTTCTTTTGCTGAGAGTCCATTCCACATCCACTACAGGGGCTCTTCAACTAGTCCATGTTCTTTCTCCAGGTTTCTATGTAAATGGCAGCAGAGTAAGACGCTCATGCTCATCAGTTTCTTTTTCATTTTTCCCTCTTTGCTGCAATTTGTCATCCTCCCACACCTTCCCTTTTGACTTTTAACTTCTTAAACTACCCTACCTGGACGGAATGGAACAGAGTCTGGGACCAGCCTGGTATGGGAAGCAAGTCATGGCTGGAACCCAGAATGGGAGCAGACCAAGCCCAGGCTGAACTGCAAGGCGAGTCCTGGAAGCGAGTCACGGCCGGAGCCCGGAGCGGGAGCAGAGCGAGTGTGGGCTGAGTCCTGGAATTGAGCCAAGGCCGGAGCTCAGAGTGGGAGCACAGTAAGTGTGGGCAGGATCCTGGAGTGGAACCAGAGCAAGAGTACGCCGAGCTGAGAGCTGAGTCACAGGCCGGAGGCTAGAGTGGAGTGGGAGTAGAGTGAGCGCAGGCTGGCCAGGGAGAAGAATCCTGGAGAAGAAAGTGAGGACTGCAGATGCTGGAGATCAGAGCTGAAAATGTGTTGCTGGAAAAGTGCAGCAGGTCAGGCAGCATCCAAGGAGCAGGAGAATCGACGTTTCGGGCATGAGCACTTCTTCAGGAATGAGGAAAGTGTGTCCAGCAGGCTAAGATAAAAGGTAGGGAGGAGGGTCTTGGGGGAGGGGCGTTGGAAATGCGATAGGTGGAAGGAGGTCAAGGTGAGGGTGATAGGCCGGAGTGGAGGTGGGGGTGGAGAGGTCAGGAAGAGGATTGCAGGTGGGGGGAGGGGAATTGAGGAAACTGGAGAAATCTGAGTTCATCCCTTGTGTTTGGAGGGTTCCTAGGCGGAAGATGAGGCGCTCTTCCTCCAGCCGTCGTGTTGCTATGGTCTGGCGATGGAGGAGTCCAAGGACCTCCAAGAATCCTGAAGGCGAGTCTGGGACAGAGGCTGGAGGCAGTGAGGCCTTGTGTTCTGAATCCTGGCAGGCACAGACTCAATGAAAAAGGACAATAACTTGAGTATTTTAAAGACACTTTTTTATTCTCATTCTGACTTTTTAAACTCTGTTATTCATCAAAGTCTTTTCTTTAACTATTTCAATTCTGTATCAACACATAAAGTATTTGTACCCAGGTACCTTGTTAATAAGAGAGGTGACATTACAAATTTTCACTGCACTCATTTAACAATGAGTGACAAAAAAGGCTATTCTAAGAATGGCCACTAGATGAAGTGCTGGTCACTGAAGCCAGGCCCAGCATTAAGATTAGATTCCCTACAGTCCAGAAACAGGTCTTTTGGCCCAACAAGTCCACACCGCCCTATTTGTCTACTCCCTACTAATACACCAATCACTGTGGGCAATTTAGCAAGGCTAATTCACCTGACCTGCACATCTTTGAACTGTGGGAGGAAACCAACGCAGACACAGGGAGAACATGCAAACTCCACGCAGACAGTCGCCCAAGGCTGGAATCGAACCTGGGTCCCTGGCACTGCAAGGCAGTAGTGCTAACCACTGAGCCACCCTGTAAAGGTTGAGAAGGTGAATCCTTCATGGTAACCTCAAACCAGTTGATGGGAATTGAACCCACACTGTTGGCATCACACTACTCTGTAAACCGACAATCCAGTCAACTGAACTAAACCACTAAAATGCAATTATCATTTGTGAACAAAGGAGGGGGATAATATGAGGGAAATAAAGTGGACAGACCAGCTACTGGTCCCTAACCTGTAAAAATTCTGGCCTCCTCTCTCTTCCCGCCTCTTCAATGTTTTGACTCATTGCACCCTCTCCTATTTTTCACTTATTTTTTTCCTAAGGCAACAAACAACTTCCTTTCTTCCATGTCGCCTTGAATCTACAGCCACTCTAAGGTCAAACTTGGTGTCACCCAGGCCTTACTTTCTGATGTACCTTGTCCTGTATCTGATTCTTTCCAATCTTGGGTGTTCCTCACTATGAATCTCATATTAGACCCTCTTCCAGATGAAACTGCAAAATGAGGAGGGGGCAGATTTGCTGTTGAGTTTTAAACTACAAATTGGACTTCTGATGCCAATGATCAAATTAAATGACTGTTTCAAACTCTAATCAGCTCCACTACTTCGTGCCCTATAATGGTGGAAATTATGGAGATTCCAGTCCAATTCTGGATCACCAATACTAGAAACAAGGGATCTTCCACAGAGTTTGCAGACTGATGACAACAGTACAATTGCAGAGACACCAAGAAAATGCAAGGTAGAAAATTGACCCCAGCCTCACACCTCAGACAGAAAATGAGCACTTTACATCCCAAAACTGCTTAGCTTGTGGTTGTTAAAAGGAAAAGTTTAGTTGATAAATTTGCACCAGAGGCACTGTATAGAATTCACTTAGTTCAAACCCACCTTCCCATTTCCTCTATCCCCTTTGTATAGAATTCTTGGTCTATTTTGATCTTTTCCTGTTTATCTGTTTTCTATTTTTAGCGCAGTTGCGGAAGGCCCACAGTTGGTCCAAGTCTCAGTAAAATAACAGCACTGAGGTGATAAAATATAATGATGTACACACAGAATACCAGTAATTAAACCAACCAGGAGAGAGAAGTGTCCTTGAATACTGTGAGATATCCTATTCCTTTGACTAGGCAGGTGTTACATTTATTTAGTCAGTATTTAGACAACTTTGACTTGTCCTCTAGACTAGACTAGACTTACAGTGTGGAAACAGGCCCTTCGGCCCAACAAGTCCACACCGACCCGCCGAAGCGCAACCCACCCATACCCCTACATTTACCCCTTACCTAACACTACGGGCAATTTAGCTTGGCCAATTCACCTGACCCGCACATCTTTGGACTGTGGGAGGAAACCGGAGCACCCGGAGGAAACCCACGCAGACACGGGGAGAACGTGCAAACTCCACACAGTCAGTCACCTGAGTCAGGAATTGAACCCGGGTCGACAGGCGCTGTGAGGCAGCAGTGCTAACCACCGTGCCACCGTGCCTCTATATCTGAGTGTTCACAAACCTCCTGAAATGTTGATTGTTCGCCATCATCTGACTCTGATCATCCAATGATCTCCATCCATGCTAGTTCAATATGATCTGTTTGACATGTACAGTCATCTTTGTCTCTTCACTCTAGCCAACCCATCCCCTCCCCCAATCCCCACTTTGTCTGATTTGCTTGCTAGAACATTTCTTAGCTTATCTTATTAATTCTTTGCACTCTGTAGTGTCACTGTCAATGTGCTTGACAAACTTCACTTACAGTTACAAAAAGAGAGCTCAGTTCAAACATTTGTCTTGCATTTAAGATTAAACAAGCCACTCTGCAATTCACAACAGAGTTATCCCATTTCAGGACAGTTAACAAATTATTAATAAAGATCATTCACATATTGACATCTTTCTCTGATTCTATTGTGGGTTAGTGAGGAATGTTTTCCTCAGTGCTGTCAGGTTCATTCCCACTGTTTCACAATTCCATCCTCAACTTTATTCATTCAAGAATGTTGTAAATTAGCTGAAGAAAAACAAAACAACAGAATACTTGACCACACTGTCCTCATTATTTCTTCTTTTTTGACCAGGCCCTCGATGTTGCGCCGACCTGTGAACTAATCTAAGCCCATCCCCCTACTCGATCCCATCATCATCCATGTGCTTATCCAAGGATTGTTTAAATGTCTCAAATGTGGCTGAGTTAACTACATTGGCAGGCATTTACCATTCTCTGAGTAAAGAACCTGCCTCTGACATCTGTCTTAAATCTATCACCCCTCAATTTGTAACTATGCATCCTCATACAAGCTGATGTCATCATCTTAGGAAAAAGACTTTCATTGTCTACCCATCTAATCCTCTGATCATCTTGTATGTCTCTATCAAATCCCCTCTTAGCCTTCTTCTTTCCAATGAGAACAGACCCAAGTCTCTCAGCCTTTCCTCATAAGACCTTCCCTCCAGACCTGGCAACATCCTGATAAATTTCCTCTGCCTCTTTTCCAATGCTTCCACATCCTTCTTGTAATGAGGCCACCAGAACTGTACACAATACACCAAGTGTGGTAACACTAGCATTTTGTATAGTTGCAGCATGACATTACGGTTCCAGAACTCAATCCCTCTACCAATAAAACCTAACTCACTGTATGCCTTCTTAATAGTGCTATCAACCTGGGTGGCAACTTTCAGGGACCTACGTACATGGTCTCCAAGATCCCTCTGCACATTCACACTACCAAGAATTTTTCCATTGACCCACTATTTTGCCTTCCTGTTGTTCTTACCAAAATTAATCACCTCACATGTATCTGCATTGAGCTCCATTTGCCACCTTTCAGCCCAATTCTGCAGTTTATCCAAGTCCCCCGCAACCTGCAACGTTCTTCCACACTGTCTACTACTCCACTGATCTTAGTGTCATCTGCAAACTTACTGACTCATCCACCTATGCCTGCCTTCAAGTCATTTCAAAAATGACAAACAGCAGTGGTTCCAAAACAGATCCTTGTGGCACACTATGAGTAACCAGACTCCAGGCTGAATATTTTCCATCAACCACCACTTGCTGCTTTCTCACAGAAAGCAGTTCCTAATCCAAACTGCTAATTCACCCTCAATCCCATGCCTCTGTATTTTCTCCAACAGAAAAACCATGTGGAACTGTATCAAAGGCTTTACTGAAGTCCATGTACACCACGTCAACTGTCCTAGCTCATCCACATACTTGGTCATCTTCTCAAAAAACTCAGTGAGGTTTGTGAGACATGACCTGCCCTTGATGAAACCATGTTGACTATCTGAAATCAAATTGTTGCTTGCTAGGTGATTATAAATCCTATCTCTTATAATCTTTCCAGAACTTTTCCTACAACAGAGGTAAGGCTCACTGGTCTATAATTACCCGGCTGAGCAGATAACATATATATCAACTTTAATGGGAGCAAGAACCTGAGTCTTCGTTTCATTCATATAAAGACCCCTCCTCTGTCCAGATCTTTCTCTCATTTCCTTCCTAGGTACAATCCACCATCTCAATCTCTGCCCGGATACGATCCATTGTCTCAGTCCCTGCCCAGATATGATTCAACATCTCAATCCCTGCTAAATATGATTCGTTGTCTCATATCCCTGCCTAGATACAGCCCCTCCTCTCAGTGTCTGACTAGCTATGACCCGTATCTCAATCCCTGCGCAGATATGATTCGTCATCTCAATTCCTGACTGGGTACAATCCATTGTCTCAAACTCTGCCTGGATACGATTCGTCATCTCAATCCCTGCTTGGATGTGACCCTCCTGTCAATTCCCGATGAAGGGCTTTTGCCCAAAACATTGATTTTCCTGCTCCTTGAGTGCTGCCTGACCTGCTATGCTTTTCCAGCACCACACTCTCGACTCCTGCCCGGATATGATCTGTCATCTCAATCCCTGCCCAGATACAATCCATCATCTCAATCACTGCCCAGGTATGTTCCCTCTTTTCCCTCCTTGCCCTGATACATTCCTCTTATCAATCTCTGTCTGTTTATGACCCTTTGTTTCAATCCCTGTCAGAATACGATTCCTCACCTCAATTCACATCCAGACACACATTCTCATCATTGTTTAAGCTGGTATACAGGGCTATGTGTTCGATTCTCATTTGCACACCAGGCATTAGGCGATTGGGGGCCCACATCCTGATCAACATTTATGCACATCCTTGTAAATCTTTTCTGAACCCTTCAAGTTTCACAACATTTTTCCAATAGGAAGGAGACCAGAATTGCATGCAATATTCCAACAGTGGCCCAACCAATGTCCTGCACAGCTGCAACACGATCTCCCAACTCCTGTACTCAATACTCTGACCAATAAAGGAAAGCATACCAAATACCTTCTTCACTACTCTTGCTCTTTCTCATGTTTTACTAATGCTGAAGAAGGGTCACCAGAACTGAAACATTAACTCTGCTATCTCTCCACAGGTGCTGCCAGACTTGCTGGTTTTTCCAATAATTTCTGATTTGGTTTTAAATTGTGAACAAACTGTTTTAGGCACCATGTGTCAGAGAGAATTGAAGGTGCTGGCTAGGGAACAGTTAGTGAAGGGGATCAGAAACATTAATGCTGGTCTTCCTAATATAGACTCCCTCATTTAGCAAGACTACCATACTCTTATAAACAGCTGCTAAACAAGAGTAAAATTCCCATGGAATGGGACACACCTGATGTCTATTTTTAACAGTAAGAAACCTATTAGTTGCCTCGGTCCAAAATGAGCCAAAAATCCTCTTAACAACTTATCTTCTGCTTACTGCCTCCTTCCCATCCTCCAACACCCTGCCTACCCCTCCTCCTTGCCACCTTCTTCACACCCCACCACCTCCTGCTTGCCAATTCCAAGTCCTCTTCCCACTCACCTTCTCTCTAGCAAGCTCACAACAAAGTTTTGGAAGAGGACAGTGAGCAGGAGGAAGCACAGGTTTGGGGGAAGAAAGTAGCGAGAGGGAGAGAGACAGAGCGAGAGGGAGAGAGACAGAGCGAGAAAGAGGGACCAAGGACCACAAAGGGATGGTTTATTTGCAAAAGACAGAATACATGGTAACTGCACTAACTAGGAATACAGTTATTCAGGGAAAATCCCTCAGTTAATAAACTGCATTCAAACACAAATGGTCTGTGTTTTCAATGAGCAAGACCTGAATTTATTTGGAGAAAATTTCTGGTCATTCACTGAATGGCAGACAAATAGAGGGTTATGCCCAAAATGTCGATTCTCCTGCTCCTCTGATGTTGCCTGTCCTGCTGTGCTTTTCCAGCACTACACTCTCGACTCTGATCTCCAGCATCTGCAGTCCTCACCTTCTCCTGGCAGATGTGTAGCATGTGACAAATGAGAGAGTGGAGTGATACAGAGAAGTCATGGTCAAGTTGAGCTAAGTGTTGTCAATGGAAATGTAGAAACTCTACTCTCAACTGGGCTTGTGGTCATTCTCTGTATGTTAAAAAGGTATTGATTCTGTGCCCTCTGTTTAAACAATATTAGTTGACAGTTTTCAGTTAACATTTACAAAAGGCAAAGAGGAAAACCTTTTCAAATTGCCACTTTAACACAACCGGCCCAACCTCTCTCACTTTCCTGTAGCCATGAGAGGTTAATGACGAGCAAGGACAAACACCTCGTGTGGAGTTTATGTTGACCTCTGGATTTGGGCTCCACCTTGAGGCTGAATAAAGTAATGTTTTGTGAAATTATTATTTTTGACATAATCTTTGGGATTTGCCTAACATATTCAAGTCCCTTTCTCCAAAATATAATTTTGTCTGATGGCATTTATACATCTTGAAACACTCTGTAAGCATTTCAAAAGTGGGGTAGGATGTGACGCAATGCAAGTCATTTTTAGTAGCTGGTTCAGCCTGTAGCATTGACTTGTCAGCTACAGATCAAATGACCTGCATCTTTGGGATGTATTAATTTAATTGTAAATTTTGGAACATAATTTTTACAAAGATAGGTCACATAGTTTCTGTCTACCATAACCATGAAGAAATCACTCATGTCTCTAGGTTAATATATCTTTAAAGATATGCTCAAGATATTGTAACAGTATCATAGGAAATGACTTGTGGATTTAAAGGTTCCATCTTACCCCAGGATCACTAGAAGCATGACATGTTATTAAAAACATGCTGCTCAATATTTTCTGTTATAAACTAATGCTTGTATATAATAGCCAGAATAAATATCTTTTGAGTTGATCAAAGTTTAAGAAGGGTGGTAAGGACAAGCCAGAGAACAAGAGACCAGTGAGCCTGAGGTCAGTAGTGGGCAAGGTGTTGGGGGAATCCTGAGGGACAGGATGTAGATGTATTTGGAAAGGCAAGGACTGATTAAGGATAGATAATATGGCTTTGTGCTTGGGAAATCATGTCTCACAAACTTGATTGTAGTAGTAACAAAGTAGATTGATGAGGGCAGAGCAGTAGATGTGATCTATATGGACTTCATTAAGGCGTTTAACAAGATTCCCCATGGGACACTGGTTAGCAAGGTTAGATCTCATGGAATACAGGGAGAACTAGCCATTTGGATACAGAATTGGCTCAAAGGTAGAACACAGAGGATGGTGGTGGAGGGTTGTTTTTCAGACTGGAGGCCTGTGACCAGTGGAGTGCCACAAGGATCGGTGCTGGGTCCTCTACTTTTTGTCATTTATATAAATGATTTGGATGCGAGCATAAGAGGTACAGTTAGTAAGTTTGCAGATGACACCAAAATTGGAGGTATAATGGACAGCGAAGAAGGTCACCTCAGATTACAACAGGATCTTGACCAGATGGGCCAATGGGTTGAGAAGTGGCAGATGGAGTTTAATTCAGATAAATGCGAGGTGTTGCATTTTGGGAAAGCAAACCTTAGCAGGACTTATACACTAGGAGAAAGTGAGGACTGCAGATGCTGGGGATCAGATAAAAGGTAGGGAGGTTATCTTTTATCTTAGCCTGCTTGGTGCACCCTCCTCATTCCTGAAGAAGAGCTTATGCCCGAAACGTCGATTCTCCTTCTCCTTTGATGCTGCCTGACCTGCTGCGCTTTTCCAGCAACACATTTTTAAGGACTTATACACTTAATGGTAAGGTCCTAGGGAGTGTTGCTGAATAAAGAGACCTTGGAGTGCAGGTTCAGAGCTCCTTGAAAGTGGAGTTGCAGGTAGATAGGATAGTGAAGAAAGCGTTTTGTATGCTTTCTTTTATTGGTCCGAGTATTGAATACAACAGTTGGAAGGTCATGTTGCGGCTGTACAGGACATTGGTTAGTCCACTGTTGGAATATTGCATGCAGTTCTGGCCTCCTTCCTATTGGAAAGATGTTGTGAAACTTGAAGGGGTTCAGAAAAGATTTACAAGGATGTTGCCACTGTTGGAAGATTTGAGCTATAGGGAGAGGTTGAACACGCTGGGGCTGTTTTCCCTGGAGCATCGGAGGCTGAGTGGTGACCTAACAGAGGTTTACAAAATCATGAGGGGCATGGATCAGATAAATAGACAAAGTCTTTTCCCTGAGGTCGGGGAGTCCAGTACTAGTGGGCATAGATTTAGGGTGAGAGGGGAAAGATATAAAAGAGACCTAAGGGGCAACCTTTTCACACAGAGGGTGGTACGGGTATGGAACGAGCTGCCAGAGGAAGTGGTGGAGGCTGGTACGATTGGAACATTTAAAAGGCATTTGGACGGGTATATGAATAGGAAGAGTTTGGAGGGATATGGACAGGGTGCTGATAGGTGGGACTGGATTGGGTTGGGATATCTGATTGGCATGGACGAGCTGGACCGAAGGGTCTGTTTACATTGCTGTACATCTCTACGACTCTTATAAAAATGTATTGCTGCATCAAGTTAAACACCTGGAGGCAAACTCTCACCATCTCATGCAATTAGCAAATGAATTTCAATACAGGTAAGTCTGGGATTTTGATATTTGACAGGATGAATAAAACAGAATTCTATGGGCAAAAGCAGCAAAGGAATCTAGGTATACAGATATACAAATCATATAATATGCAGGTTAATAAGATCATATAATTAACTCACCAACTGGATCATTCACACATGGACCATATCGTGTAAACCCTTCTCTTTTCATGATACCCATACATGTGCAATTTCTTTCAAAGGTTATCTATATTTCCTGTACACCAAATTTTTCTGTATGTTTTAGTTTTGTTTTAAAAGCCATTTAATTTATAAATGTAGGCATTCAGGAAATACAATATTTCAACTTATGAAAATTGTTTCCTTCAGCTGAGAAATGTGTGACATACCTAACTGAAATGTTTCTTTTATTTTGTGATGTATTTTATTTTGCAGCTTATTTCAAATAAAAATACAGCCTGCTGTAAATGTTCAGTCCGTGTTTCAATTTGTACGGTATGCTTTCTGATTGGACAATATTGAAGGAACCCAACTCCGGTTCTAACATTTAATCAATAGGAACCTATCATTCAATTGAAGTTACAATTTTCAGGAAAATAGCTTTGACTGTAAGCAAAGACTTATTGTAGATAAATGCAAGTGTTCTTTTCATGGAAAGCTGTAGTATCGCCAAGTCCCATGGTGAGCTATTTGACATTGTGAGCATCATGTACCTCATAAGTCAGGATTGACAATATCTGCAATTTAAACATGGCCACTCATCACTGAATAGCTCTCATCTATTGAATATGCAAAGCAGTGTTAACGGCAGGGAAAAAGAAGGTTCATTTTCCATTTTGAATGTTCCACGCAGAATTACAGCCAGGGCTCAAAAAGCACAAAGGTGGCTGGCGAATCCATCACTGGAGGTGTACAGAATTCCTGGAAAAATTCAGAGAAATGTTGTCAAGAATAATAGATAAAATTTGTGAAGTGGTGATCTCACTCAGTCTGCTTGAGTGAGGCAAGTGCACTTTGAGGCTGAGTTCCTAGTTTCAGCATTGGATTGGTGGGGTGGGGGGGTTCAGGATGCTGGGCTGAAATCTGGTCAGTTGATTTGACTGGATTTATTACTGTTATGTGTTCTGAGGTACAGCAAAAAGTGTTGTCTTACAGGATTTTCAGGCAAATCGTACTATACAAGTGCGTCAAGGTGACAGAACAGAGTGCAGGACACAATGTTAAAGCTGCCAGAAGGTGCAGGTAGAGATCAACATGAACATTAAAGAAGTCCATTCAAAAATCTAATAATGGTGGTGAAGAGGTTGTTCTTGAATCTGTTTGAACCTATATACAAACTTTTATATCTTCTGCTCAACAGAAGAGGGTGGAAGAGAGTATAATCAGGGTGGGAGGTGTCTTTGATTAGCTTGTTTGCTTTCCTGAGGCAGCAGGAAATATACATGAAGTGAGTTGATAGAAGGCTGATTTGCGTGTTTGGATTGGGCTGTGTTCATAACTCTCAGCAATTTCTTTCGGTCTTGGGAAGAGTAGCTGCCGTCCCATGCTGTGATACATTCAGTTAGGATGGTTTCTATGGTGCATCTATAAAAATTTGTAGGAGTCTTTATGGACTTGCTAATTTCCTGAACCTCCTGAGGAAGTAGAGGCATGGTTGTGCTTTCTTGACCATGGGTCAACATGGGTGGACCAGGACAGATTGTTGGTAATCATCACTCCTAGAAACTTGACCCTCTCAACCATTTCTACCTCAGCACCATTGATACAGACAGGGGCATGCCCTTCAATCTGCTTCCTGAAATCAATGACCAGTTCATTCATTTTCCCGACATTGATGGAAAGATTGTCTTTACACCATGCTGTTAAGTACTCTACTTCCTGTATTCTGTTTCAACATTGTTTGAGATCCAACTTGTAAACGGTGATGTCATCAGCGAACTTGTAAATGAAGTTGGTGCAGAATTTGGCCCCACAGTCGTGCATGCTTAAGGACGATAGTAAATAGAATTATCAGAAAGAGAATTGGCGGCCTCCCTGGCAAATTTTTATATGGAGTTCTTGAGATGCACATGAAAACATTATTTCATTCGTTACCCATGTTTGACACAAACTTGAGCAATCTTGAAGATTGCACATTGAATAAGCAGGATTTGGTTATAATCTCACTTGAATTCTTTATTCAGAACCTATTCATGTCAGCAAAAAAAAACACCTTAATTATTCCACTTTGGCCACAACTTAAGTTCTGATCTTAATCCTGAACTTTATCCATTCCCAATAAGTTATATGGTGACAAATATTTAGATTTTTTATTAAGACAGTGTACAGGAGATTTATTTACTGTGAATTAAAAAAAAGTTAATATTTCAAGGTTAAGTATTTAATATTTACATATATAATGTTCTGTAATTGTGCTATCATATCTTTCTGAAGAAGAATGCATTCCTCCTCCCCTGAAAAGCCAACACAAATATAAGTGATCATGTACTACGTGACTGCATCTCTTAACCAAAACGTAATCCTGAAAATTAAATCATAGCCCTCAAGAATATCTCACTAGGACCTGTCAAAAAACAAATTGACCCCTCTGATATCCAAGTCTGGATAAATAGCAAAGTCCCTAGATTAAATTGTGACTAGAAGCCATTTGCCTAAACATTTGCTGCTGCTATGGTAGTGATTATTGGATACTTAAGAATCTTGTGATGAATTCCTTTTTATTTTGGTTATATTCATTTGTTTTGTCTGAGAGAATTGTCAGGGAATTTGATGTGCAATGTCAGTCACATTTGATTTTGCCTAGCAATGGGGACAGGGCTTGTTATGAGGTTTTCAATGGGTTACACAAAACAATTCAAGGGTCACTGAAATTTGAGTGTGCCGCTGGGCAGTCAATTTTAAAAGTTAAATTGTGAGGAGCAAGCTCCATGCTGGGCAGGGCCTGCTAGCTGTGATGCTGAGAAGGTGACTGAACAGTTGAAGGTCAAGGAGCTGTGTGACAGCTCAGTTCAATGAGGACTCAGGACAAGTCCTGAGAACAGTAGATGCAGCTAAGTGTTGAAGTTAGGATGCAGAAGATCAGCAGTCTGTTGGAGAATTGGAGCAATTAGTAATTCAGTGCAGGGTGAAAGAGGCCCACAATCAGTATTTGCTTTAAAAAATCTTAGAGAGAAATACTGGAGGTTGGAGAAACCATGGGGCATAATTGGCTTGAAGCTAGAATTGTGCCTGCAATATGGTGGTGAGTGGAGTAGAAAAAAATTGGCCAGCAGGTCCAGGATCATAATCTCATTTGACATAGTGCATTATACATCAGGCATACTCCACTTGCCAATGTTGATAAGGACTCTAGCAAGGTCCATCCCTGAAATCTGGCATTTGTACCAGCTAATTGGCAGGCTCAAGTGGTGTAATGGTAGTGTTCCACCTCTGGACCAGAAGATCAGGATTCAAATCCCACCTGCTCCAGAGGTGTTCAACAAGGTGTCCATTGGCTATCAACTTCCACTCCAACCAGCATCTCAAAATTGCCAAAATAACTTTGCTAACAGCCATCTCATTCCTAATTATCTCTTTCCAAATACTAGCTAACTGCTGAAAAATCCCCAAATGCATCCATGTTGCAAATCTCACTATTCAAGGTATGTACATTTTTCACTGACTCTTTATAAAACTGTGTAAAGGTGTTGTCTTTTAACTGGGATATAGAATGAAAAATAACTATGTAAGGAGTTTCAACACGACCACAGTGATAAACATTACAGAAATGAATTAATGAGCCATTATTAATTAGTCAGAGAGAGCCTCAAGGGGCAGAAACCACCCTTACCTACCATGAAGATATAATCTCATCAGTGGTTACTAGGCAACAGTAAAGGCTCATCATGCACACATTAAGAATATATTCTGAATAACAAGGAAAAAGCAGATTTAAAAATAGAAAATGCTGGAAATGTTCAGGAGCTTGAGTAGCTGCTTTGGAGAGAGAAACAGATTTAGTGTTCAGATTAATGACCTTTCAGTGGGAAAAAGTTCTAAATCAGGTGGAAGAATAAGGAAGAATAAGGGAAGATCTGTCTGGGGAGGGGGGGGGAAGAGTGGGCAAGGTAGAAGAAAACAAATCATGAGAGTTGCTTGTACAGAACCAAAGGGAGTGGTACTGGGACAAGTAAAGGAACAAAAGAGGTGAAGGGGAAAATAAAGAACAGCTGCTACCTGAAAGCAAAAACTGGAGAAGGAGTAAAATTAGATTGACTTATGCTGTGCTTAAAAAAAAACAGAAGTAAAAACAGAGACAGAGATTGAAAAATGAATATTTTTCTAGGACCATTTCAGAGAGCAGTTGCTGTGGGTCTGGAATCACACGTATGCCAGACCACGTAATGACAGATTTTCTTCATAAAAGGACATCAGTGAAACCTGATGGGTTTTTTAATAGGTTTTTTTAATTGAAAAATTTTAAAGACTTTTTACAAAGTTACAAAAGTAATACAAACAAGTATAAACATCAATATTAAATCAAATAAGAAAAAATACATATAACCAAAAAAAAAGACAAACCCAATGAACTACTATCCTACAAACAAACAAATAGTATGGAGTCAGCTATTACGAGAGGGCATAGCTTTAAATTAAGGGGTGTTAGGTATAGCACAGATGTTAGGGGTAGAATCTTTACTCAGCGAGTCGTGAGTTCATAGAATGCTCAGCCAGTAGCAGTGGTGGACTCTCCCTCTTTATGGGCATCTAAACGGGCATTGGATAGGCATATGGAGGATAGTGGGTTAGTGTAGGTTAGGTGGGCTTGGATCGGCGGAACATCGAGGGCCAAAGGGCCTGTACTGCGCTGTATTTTTCTATGTTCTAAAACTTAAAATAGAATATCATACATTACTAGCAATAAACAACGAAATAATTAAATAACTAAATACATGCTCAAAATACATTTACATCAAGTCATAATAAAACCCGTATTTATACGGGATTCCTCCTCCCGGGGGTCCCCGAACTAGCCAGAACCATTACCATAGCTAGACAAAAGCCCTGGTCAGTATGGCCGAAATGTCTGTGTCGATGTAGTTCAAAAAGGGCTGCCATGTTTTATAGAATAATTCTGTTTTTTGGTGCACCATATTTGTGAGGAAGTCAAGGGGGATATATTCCATGACTAACCTGTGCAGTTCGAACGTCCTGGAGGGCCTTCGGCTACCCGATTCACTAAAATATTTTTCCTTGCACTGAAAGAAAAAATGGTAAATCATTTCCTCCTGTACACATCCGGGGGGGAGGAATCTGAAGAGCCCAAAAGCAGAGACACTGGATCCAATCTAATCTCTGTATGCAAGATCTCTGACAAGGCATTCGCTACTCTGTTCCAATACCTATGGATCTTATGGCATGTCCATAGACAATGCATGGGAGTGCCAATTTCTATTTTACATTTAGGACACATTGGAGATGCTCCTGCCTTGAATTTTGCGAGTCGTTCAGGTGCCATATGAGCCCTGTGGAGTATCTTTAATTGAATAGCCTGAGTTCTATTACAAAAAGAGATCTTTCTGGCATTTTCCCAGATGTCCTCCCACATTTCTACTGAGACCTCCAACCCTAGTTCTTGATTTCAGGTTTTAAATAATTGTTCCATGTCCTTGGATACTTTATTATATAGTGAGTGATAAAAAGTACTAATCGAGGGAGGCCCCATCGGCCATAGCACTCTCCTTTCCCTATCAGATTTGTAGGGGTTAATTATCAATATGGTCTTCTTTTGTATATAATCTCATATTTGGAAATACTGAAAAGGTCCCTGTTAGGCAGTCCAAACTTCTGGTGCAACTGCTCAAAAGACACCATAACCTCCCCATTGAACAGATCTCCCAAGCAGGAGAATCCACTGGACTTCCAAGTTTTAAATGTAGCATCTATCACCACTGGCTGAAATCCCGGTGCTCCCACAATAGGAGTATAAGGTGAGGATTTTTGCAGGTCACCCTCATCTTGTTGCATTATCCTTCAGGCTTTAATTGTATTTAGGGTTTTTACAGTAGTCCATAATAGCTCTCACCTTGTCCATAAATAAAAGAATGACATGGGGACATTTTGCTTGGGAGATTTCAATATCTAACCAGATTGATTGTGGGTCACAAGGGACCAAATCAGCTACATAAGATAATAAGGAGCTCAATTGATTCCTCCTAAAATTTGGAAAGTCCAGTCCTCCACTTGCTTATGGGAGATGCAGCTATTCTAATTTGATAAGGGGCCGTTTATGATTCCAATAAAGGAGCCGAGCCAGCCATATAGCTTACGCAACGCCTGTCTCAGCAGTATCGGGGGAGCATTCTCATAGGCTATAGAAGACGAGGTAGAATATTCATCTTAACTAGGGCTACTCTGCCTAACCAGGATATTGGGAGATCTCCCCAGGATTGAAGATCCTACCTTATTTTCTCTAATAGGTGCACAAAATTAGCTTTATACAGCTGACCAAATACTGTGGTGATAAAAATACCTAATTACAGAAAACCTTCAGTGATCACTGAAAGGGAAAATAAGATCCGCCCGGTAAATTGGATACACTGGCAAGACCTCCCAATGGCATGGCCTCAGATTTCACAAAATTGATTTTATAGCCTGAGAACATCCCAAATAAATTGATTACTTGGATTAGACGGGACACGGATATCAAAGGATCACTTAAGAAGAGGAGGACATCATCTGCATATAGAGTGATTTTATGTTTGCCCAATCCAACCCTCGGAGCTGTAATGTTAGGTTCAGTTCATATAGCTTCCACCAGTGGTTCAATCACTAGCGTGAATAATAATGGTGAAAGAGGACATCCCTGATGACAACCTCTGCCAAGACTAAAGCTATTTAAACCTGAATTTAAACCATTGGTGATCACCGCTACTTTGGGATCATTATATAATACTGAAACCCATTTAGTAAATACCTCTCCGACACCGAACCTTTCCAGTGTATAACAAAGGTATGGCCATTCTACCCGATCAAATGACTTCTCTGCGTCCAAGGAGACAGCTAAACCCAGTATTGTTCCCTGTTGACAGGCTTGTATCATATTTAAGACCCTTCTAATATTATTAGTTGACCTGCGGCCATTTATAAACCCCGTCTGGTCCTCTTTTATGATGTATGGTAAGACCATCTCCAATCTTAATGCTAACATTTTAGAAAGAATTTTGAAATCCACATTTAGTAAGGATATGGGTCTATATGATGAGCAATCTTCTGGGGCCTTTCCCTTTTTAAGAATAAGAGAGATGTTTGCTTCTCTCAACGAAGGCAGAAGGCAGCCCTGACTATGTGAATATTTATACATATTTATGAGTGGCCCGGCCAGTTCCCCTATAAATTCTTTATAGAACTCAACTTGGAATCCGTCTGGTCCAGGCACCTTGCCATTCTGAAGCTGCCTCACTGAGTCGAGTACTTCCTGGGTTGTCAGGGGGGCATTCAAGATCAACACCTGCCCCGAGGTTAAGCCCGGAAGGGCCAAAGTTTTAAAGAAGGATTCCATCCTCACAGTCCTAAGATTTATACAGTTCAAAATAGAACTTTCTAAAGGTTGTGTTGATCTTTTTACTATCACAAGTCAGGGTACCAGCACTTTCTCTAATGGACGTAATGGCTTGAGGAGCCTTTTTCTTTCTGTGCTAGGTATCTGCCAGGCTTGTTGCCATATTCATTTATTCTCTGCTTTGCAAATAATATTTCCCTCTTTGCTGTTTGGGTAAGTGCGGTAATCAAGGCTGCCCTAAGGACTGTGTCCTTTGTAACTTAGTAATGGAAGGCCTGTTAAGATATGCTGTCTCAGCTGCCTTCAAGCGAGCCTCAAGCAGGCACAGTTGCTCTCCCTTTTGTCTTTTCCGGGTCGCAGAATATGAGATGACCAAGCCTTGCGCATATGCCTTAGTGATCTCCCACATCATCGATGGGTTACTGACTGTACCTGAATTAATTTCCCAGGAGGTTTTGAATTCATTCGAAAAATACTTTATAAATTGCCATCCTTCAATAAGAGGGGATCCATTCGCCAATGTCAGGAGCCTATCCCATCATCCCTAATCTTGACTTCCATATATATTGCGGCATGATCAGAAATAGCTATATTACCTATTTTACAAGACAGTATGGAATTCAAAAGGGTCAAGGGGGTAAAAGACATATCAATTTTGGCATGGCACTTGTGTGGGTTAGAGTAGAAAGTAAAGTCTCTACCCTGGGGGTGAAAGCACCTCCATACATCTACTAGCTCGAGCTCCTTATTCAGATCCACCAGTTGTCTAGATCTCAGAGATATACCCATAGTGCTCTTAGGTATCCTATGTGTCTCTGGGTCCATAATACAATTAAAATCTCCTCCTATATTTGTATGGTGGACTCCAAAAGCCATCAACTTAGAGAACGCTTCCGTTACAAATTTAAAGGGATGCGCCGGGGGGGGGACAATAAAGTTTCAAAATTCCATATTCCTCTCCATGTATTAGGGCTTTGATCAATGTATACCATCCAGACTCATCTTTTATCTGGCTTAACATCGGAAAAGGAAGATTCTTCCAAATAAGAATGGCTACTCCCCTACTTTTTGAACTGAAAGATGAGAAAAAAGCCTGATCAAATCCACCCTGTTGTAGCTTTAAATGTTCTTTATCAAATAAATGTGTCTCTTGTAAGAGAGCTACATCGACCCTTTTTTGAGACTTGATCATATCTTTTTCCTTTTGATTGGTCAATTACTCCCCTTGACATTCCAGGTGCACCACCTAAGCGAATGGCTAGCCACAATCGTCCAGGCAAGCCCGAGACCCCCCAGGAGGAAGAACCCCACTCAGAAAACTTTGAATAAAGACTGTAGGAAATTCACAAATTCAAAAATTCTTTAAAAAATTTAAACCAACACAATTAATAGCCATTCCTAAGTTAAAAGAGTGGCAAACATATTTGAAAGGAGACTTTCCCCCTTGCTCCCAGGGGGCATAACTACCTATCAATAACCCCAACATAACCTCTCCTAGCTAAGGCCCTGCCCTTGGCCCAGGCATTATAGAATGGAGTATACAAATTCAAGTATTTTATAAAAAATGAGTAACCCCCCACCCCCCCCCACACCAACACCTGGGTGCGTTTAGCAAACACAGTACAAAATAGGAATATATAAAATTACAAAGTTACAATCCCGGGCTAGTATTAGACAACTAAGTAAAATGAGAATAGAAGAAAACCCTGCTCTTAAGAAAAGGGCAAGACAGAACATACTGCTCTCGCCCACAAATCGATGAAGCCACGTGAACTATAAAAAGGAAACCAAAGGAAGAGTAAGGAACAAGCCCACCCCCAGTGAAAGATGAGTAGAAGGATAAAAAAAGGGGGTAAAAAAGGGGGGGGGGGCAAAATTAAGTCATTATCCATACGGTTCAAGTCTATTTGAGTCCAAGAATTCTTTTGCTTTTTCCAGCGACCCAAAGTTGTAAATGGATCCTCCATGGCTGAAGCGCAGCGTTGTCGGATAACGCATAGAGTATTGGATATTTAGGTCTCTCAGACACTTCTTTGCCTCATTGAATGCCCTCCTCTTGCAGCATAACCGAGATTGACTCCTGCCTGGACCGGGGACTCCTCAATAAAAGCGTCGATCTTCTCTTGACATTTGGTGATCCAGGAGAGCAGGCTCACCTTCGCAGGTAAGTCCCCTGAGGCGACCGCTGACGTCTGTGCTGCTGCAGGAGTCGTCCCTGCCGGTTGCGAGTTGCAGGAGTTTTTGCCCTTAGCCGTTTTAGAAACAACACCAAACTATCCAGGTTTGATGTAAAATGACTAACTACGCCGGGCAAAAACTATCTTAAATGATTTAAAGGGTGAGGTGAACGCGGGTGCCCCACTTCGCCCGAGTTTTAAGCAGAGCACTACAGACACAGACTTGCTGGGTCGCTGCCATCTTGAATCCTCCGAAACAGATGGGTTTTTTTTTAACAACAATCGATGATAGTCTCAGCAATGGGACCATGTGAGCTATCTTTCAATTCCAGTTTTATCATTGATTTCAATTTAGGACCACAGGCCATCCATTTATCATTATATGCGTTGGTTTCTTCACTGATTTCTAAAAAATGGGAACACTGCAGCAAGCCAAAGGGACAGTGATTAGTATTTGAGCAAGCTGAAGAATTAAAACGGTGTGAGACTGAAAACACAAGGTCCTGTTTATGAATTGAATTTAAGTATCCTGCAAATGTGGTCACCCAATTAATGCTGTTGATTTAGTTTACATGGACTTTCAGATGGTGTTTGATACAGTGCCACACAACAGATTTGTGATGAAAGTCATATGGCTTGAAATAAAAGAGTTAGTAGCAAAATGGACACAACATTAACTGTATGATAGAAGACAGAGTATTGGTCATTGATAACATTTTGCTCTGGAGAAAGGTTTGTTAATGGAGCTCCCCAGTGGACAATATTGGCACCCTTTCTTTGCCTGATACATGTTTTAATGATCAAGATCTTGGTGTGCAAGGAGCAATTTAAAGTTTGCAGATAGTTCCAATGCAGACGTGAGAGGTAATGTATTATGGTAAGAACATTGACAAAAATTTAAAATGGGGGTACAGATGCAGAGACCTAGGTGCATTAGTGCACACATCATTGAAAGTGGCAGGCTGGTAGAGAGCAAGTAAAGCATAGTTATTCACAGCTTCATTTATTGGGGCATAGAGTACAAAAGCTGATGATGAATTTCTACGTGATGCTTGTTGGACCCCAACTGGAATATTGTTTCAAGCTCTGGCAGGAAGGATGTCAATATGTTGGAAAGCATGCAGAAGTGGTTTACAAGAATGGTTTCAGGGTTGAGGAACTTTAGTTATGAGGATAGTCTGGAAAGAAGGCTAAGAGGAGATTTGATGTTTTCAAAATCATGAGCAGGCTGGATAGATATGGAGAAAATGTTCCTGCTCACAAAGGGAAAAAGGCACAGATTTAAAGATCTGTAAAAGCAAAGATGGACTGAAAAACAAACATTTTTCCACAGTAAATACTGAAGGTATAGAATGTACTGCCTGGAAATGTGACATTCAGGAGGGCACTGATGATCATTTGGATAAAATGTGTGCTATGGTATGGGAAAAAGCAACAGTTTAACACTAGGTAATGAAACCCATTTAGCAAGCCAGCCTAGACACGATGGACCAAATGGCATTTTTGTATTATAACAAATCTGCGATATGTAAATACATATTTGGCCTCTCCATTGTAGAACAATTTGCATCATGACCAAGATCAGTTTGAAAGCAGTAAACACAAATTGCTGCTTCACCACCATCCCCAGGGATGGGGGTGAATTGAAGAGTGAACAAAACTGTGCCTTTTGGAATAGTGAAAGGGAAGGCTGGTTGCATTACATCGAAGGTGATATGAAGATTGTAAAGGGTGTTTAGTTGAATATGAAGGCAGGTTGAGAGGAAGCTGAGGAGAAGGAGAACCCTATCATGGGTCTAAAGGTGAGGAGAACAAGTGACAGAAGTGTAGCAGTTGGGTCATACATGTTTGAGGGAAATCCTTGGAGGAGGATAAATGTCATATCAGAAATGCAGATGGGGAAGGCTGCATTATATACAGATGCAGTGAAGAAATGGGAAAACCTGGTGCAAATGAGGCCCAAATAGCTGTACGAGCCTGTGGATTTGTGTCTCTGTTTTGCTTACACCAGTTTAAATTTTGTCTTGTTTTTGAATGGAATGCTGTTCTTAATTCTGCAAATTCACATCCTGTCAAGGCATAATTTATGTTTCTTTACCTATTTCATTAACACTCCCTCTGTCTCTGCATCATTAACCCTTTCATCACAATCTCTCCTGTGCTCTCAGTGATCATAGACTTCCCCTTCTGTTGATTTTCCATTTCCAAAGGTTGAGTTGGGGGATGGGGTGGCCGACAGAATGGTTACAGTAAGGAAGAGACCTGCCAAAGGAGGAGAGGTGGAAAACAAGGAGGTTGCAGGGGAGAGGTAGCCTGGAACAGGAATAGAGGCTGCAGGGGCTAGAAGACAGCTAGATGAGTTTAATTAGGCTACTTTTGGAATATTGTGTGCAATTCTGGTCTCTTTCCTATTGGAAGGATGTTGTGAAACTTGGAAGGGTTCAGAAAAGATTTACAAGGATGTTGCCAGGGTTGGAGGATTTAAGCTATAGGGAAGAGATTGCATAGGCTGGGGCTGTTTTCTCTGGAGCATCAGAGGCTGAGGGATGACCTTATGGAGGTTTATAAAATCATGAGGGGGCATGGATAGGTTAAATAGATAAGGTCTTTTCCCTGGGGTGGGGGAGTCAAGAACTAGAGGGCATAGGTTTATGGTAGAAGGGGAAAGATATAGAAGGGACCGAAGGGGCAACATGTATGGAATGAGCAGCTAGAGGAGGTGGTGGAGACTGGTACAATTACAACATTTAAAAAGGCACCTGGATGGGTATGTGAACAGGAAGAGTTGAGAGGGATATGCAGTGGCTCAGTGGTTAGCACTGCTCAGCACCAGGGACCCAGGTTCGATTCCAACCTTGGGTGACTGTCTGTGTGGAGTTTGCACATCAGAGGGATATGGGTCAAGTGCTGGCAAATGGGACTAAATTAGATTAGGATATCTGGTCAGCATGGATGAGTTGGACCGATGAGTCTTTTTCTCTGCTGTACATGTCTATGAATCTGAGTGAAGGACACTAGAAAACAAAATTACTAACCACAAAGTTGTTATAAATGTGAAATGTCTTGCTTAAGGCTGCAGGCTCAATAGCCACAACAATGAAATGTTCTTGTAACGAACGCTGCCAATTAAATTAAGCAACAAAGGGTTGTAGTTGCCTAACATATTCAAACCTCCAGCATATGTAATGGAACACAATTGCTCTGACCTCAGTTGTCGACTAAAGGTGTTTAGTGTGTTACTTAAAAATAAACTTTTAATTTATGTTTGCTGTCTTGTGAAAATTTAAATACCATTGCACCAAAATACTGTTGCTTTCCTTGTGCACAATGGCTTTATGATTTACGGAGAATTGATGATTACGGATTATACTGTTGACATAACTCCTCCCAATAAAGTGAGAATGGAAAAAAGACACAAATATAAAATAGTACAGAAAATCAAAACAGTTTGAAGTCTACACTAGAGCGCGGGGCAGAAGCATGGGAAAGGAGACAGGCAGGGATGGAGAGAGGAACAGAATCACAGTTCAAAAATTGCTCTTTGGGCCATCACTTCTGCATTGTCACAAAATACACTATGACCAACACTGAATTCACAGAGCCATTCCTACACTACTCCCAAGCCTTGACTGTTGTGACCCTTCATGTGTGCTCATCCAAATACTTCTGCCTTATCCAGCCTTCTAGGCAGTGTATTCCAGACACCCACTATTCTCTAGCTGAAAAGGTTTTTTCTTAAAACCCCTCTTTTCACTTAAGGGCGGCAGAAGTACAATGCTGAAGGTATGCAAAATGGCAGAGTTAAACAGACAGTCATGGGGGCTGGGTATCTGCAAAAAGACAAATGGGAAAGACAGGCAGGATTATAGGAAATGGAGCTGAGGTAAGATGGAGGAAAGCAAGAAGTGTCAAAGGAGGGAGAAAAGAGACACAGGAAGCTGCAGTTGGGAGGGGTGAGAAGAGAGATGCAGAAAGTCTAAAGGGTGAGCAGGGTAGAGATGATATAGATACTGTCCTGGAAAGACTGAGACAGATGAAAAATGACCAATGCAAAGGTAGGCAATAGTGATGAAGATAGATGGGTAGGAAAGAGAAAAAATGGCAGAGAGGTGCAAAAATATGGGACAGAAATTTGAGACAGAGGGGAAAGAAACACAGCAAGTTGGAGAGGTGATATTGCAGAAAGAAGTGGAAAGAAATCGATAAAAGTTTAGGAGGATGGAAAGAGAGAAGACTTAAAAAATGTAGATTGCCCGAAACGTCAAATCTCCTGTTCCTTGGATGCTGCCTGACCTGCTGCGCTTCTCCAGCAACACATTTTCAGCAGCTGCCAAATCAGATATGCAAGTACAGGGAAAGAGAAGTGTGAGGGGGAGAAAGATTGAGGTAAAAAAAATCAGGGCATGATACAGAAATATGGTGGAAGAGACACTTAGAAAGAGGGGGACAGAAAGAGAGACGTTCTGGAAGTGTGGTTGAGATAATAATATAGGAAAACAGGCAATGATGCAGGAAGGTGCTGTTGAAGACAGAGGCAAAGATAGAAGGAAAGAGGGGAGTGGAAGACAGTAGGGGGAAGGACACAGATGAAAAGGAGAGGGAGAAGCAGAGAGACAGGAGGAGGGTACACAGGCATTGACAGAAGAGAGGGGGAGACAGGAGGGAGAGGTAGAGGCAGAGAGAGAGAGAAAAAAAGACGGGAAGGAGAGAGAGAAGCAGAAACATGGGAGGGAGGGAGCAATGCAGAGACTTGGGGGGGGAAAAAAAGAGGGCAGAGAGAGACAGGTGGGGGGGCGTGAAGAGACATGGAGGGGAAAGAGAGAAAAAACAGGGGAGGGGTAAGAGGAAGAGATAGGGAGGGGAAGAGAGAAGAGGAATAGGAAGAGATGGGGGAGGGGGAAGAGGAAGAGACGGGGAGGGCAAGAGGAAGAATAATGGGGGGAAAAGCGAGATATCAGTGCAGACATGCAAAAAGAGGAGGGACACAGATGGAAAAAGATGGGAGACACAGAAATGCAGAAAGAGACAAAGAAAGCTGGCAGAGATTTAAAAACGTGGGGAGCATCACACAAGACAGGAAGAGACAGACAAAGACAGGGAGAGAGCAAAGGGACAACAGGATGGGAGAGGTATGTGTAATGACAGGGTGAGGGGAGTGTGCAGGAAGGCGCAAGGGTGAGATATACAGAAAGATGCAAAAAGGGAGATGCAGGAGGAGGTTGTGTGGGATTTACCTAAAGGGAAGCAGCAACATGCACAAAAATGGCAGAATTCAATTTGCAGCAACACAGGAGGGTAAGAGATGCAGGTTGTTCTGCTATAACATGCTTGACAAATTGGGACACTGTTTCTAAAGCACAACTTTTAAAATGTGCATTTGCTGTAACGCGATTACATTGCCAATGCTAAGTACTGTTTCTTTACAGCGCAGGGTTGCACAAGAATGCAACCATCACGTTATAGAAAAACTACCTGTACAGAGATGTAATTCAGAGACAGAGACAGAAAGATAAATAAAACAGCCATAAAAAAAGAGGAAGAGGTAGCTGCACAGATAGAAGTACAGAAGAGGGGAAACTGAAAGACACAAAGGGGATAAGAAACAGACAGAATGCATAGATACACAGAGGGCATGGAGGAGAGAAACTCTGACAGACAGATGGAAAGAGATATGCAGAAAAATGGGAAGAGGGAGAGAGACAGAGGAAGAGAAATGCAGAGAGATAGATGAAGGAGAAAGAAAGAGTCTCAAAGAAATAAAGAGGGATCGAAGGAAGGATATAGATGATGGAGGGAATGGCACAGAAAGATGGGACTGAAACAAAGCTGGGGAGGAGGGGAGATGAAGACAGGCACCAGTAGATACACAGAATGAGACAGTGAGGGGTAGAAAAGACAGAACATAAATGACAGAAAATGGAGTGTGACACAATGAAACAGGGTGAAATCCAAGAAGAGGTCAAGGCAGATGTAGAATAAGACACATTGCAAAATAATACGGAAGAGGACAGAAGGATGAGTGAATCAAACTGAAAGATGCAGAAGGAAGGGAGACAGCAAGAGAGAAAGAAATTGAATGTCTGAGGTGGGGTGAAATATGACGTAGAAAGTCAATGGATGCAGAGGGATGCAACAGACTCAAAGCAGTAAGAGACAGAGTGTTACAGGTGCAAAGGGGTGGAGGAGTAATTCAGTCAGACACACACATACTTGAGACAAAAATAGATGTTAGAAATATACAAAGCAAAGGGAAATACAGACCAGAATGAAGAATGACATATTAAGAGGCCAAAGAGAGACCAGAACAAAGGGGATGAGCACATGAAATGTAAAAATTGAAGGGAGACAAAACAAGCATGAGTGACGTAATATAAGTGTTGTCAAGTAAATAAAAAACTGTTGAAGAAATGGAAAAGAGAATTGCCGAGAAGCACAGAACCAAAACAAACAAATACAGAAGGGAGAAGTGCTTATGATAAGAAAAGCAACGCACAGATGGAGTGAACAGAATGAGTGGCACAGCTACACAAGCGAAGAAAAGAGAAAAGAAAGAACAGGGAAGAATGTTAAAATAAACAAGAATGAGTGGAAAACAATCATACAGAGGGGAAAGAGACTAACCCAGAGAGTGACACAGAGAAAACACAGGTTTGTCATGTAGCTGGGATGAATCAAATATGATGCAACTATGCAAAGAAAGACACACATACGGACAAATGAGGGGAGAGACATAAGCATGGGAGGTGGAGTGCGATCCCAATTAAGAGATTGCAGATTTGGGGGTGGAGTGAGTAGGATCAGATAAAGATAAGCAGAGAGAAAGCACAAATGAAAGGTAGACGGGGAGCAAAAGCCAGAGGTGTGCAGCTAAAGACCTGAGACACCAAAGAAAGAAAGAAACTGCATGAGGATGAAGCAATTTATCACAAAGACATATAAACAGAGCAAGGGCAGAAGGGAGACACAGCCAAAAAAACTATTTGGTGTGGGGCATGAACAGTAAACATACAGATGAGCACTGGCTCCAGTAACAGCAGAGACAATGAAAAAAGTACAGATCAGTGGAGAATGATTGGAGATGATAGAAGTAGATGCAGCAACCACATGGGAAAAACTTTCAGTTAAAAGAATCTATAGCAGAGGAGATAATTCAAAATGCAAAGGGAAACAGAAAAGGTAGGGAGAATTTGGAGTTAGGAATATCAGCCCAATTCAACAAAAAGCAAGATATTTAAACACCCTGAATTCCTTTCTAAATTATCTTGTTTACAGAATCATTTAGTTTGGGTGCTTTAGTGCACTGCAATTTACTGGAAGATCATAATTGAAGCAAATGCTTAATTTTGTAGTGTTGTGTGCCCATTAACATCTGTTATTAAGATATAATGTACTTCAGAACACTGGACAATATTGATCATTCTCAAGTACAATTCTAACCATTGAAAATGTGAAAGAAAAGTCAAGGACAGAACAAAATTAAAAATACAACGTTAGACGTAGCTTTACTGACAATTCAGAACTTTTCTTCATACAATCAATTTTTTTTTTAAAAAACCAAACAAATAAAAGGTCAACGTTCAGCACTGGCCTAAAATTCCAATGAAAAGGAATAAAAGGGCTATTATGGTAAATGGTAAAAACAGAGTACAGAATTAGACAACTAAAGTTCTGGTGCAGACACACATTTGTTTGGTTTAGCAATCATTGTCCCAAAGACACTAGAACTGAAATGGCAGTCCCGACAAGAGTTACATTTTATTCCTGATGAAGCAGTCTCTCAGACAGAGTCCCGTACTATTACCACAATTAAATGTTCTTCATCTACTTTCCCTAATGTCCTCATGGCTGTCTGCAGGAATTGCTGAGAGAAGACACAGGGTGGGAAAGCATATAGCATGCCTGTATTATCCTTGTCCTTTGCACCACCGACTGGCAAACCAATCACTCCTGCGGCCTGTTTCTGCTTCAGGTAAGACACCAAATTCCGCAGTAGCCGTTGCTGAAGACCAGGCTCCACAGCCACAGCCCCGTCCCCTCCTTCAGCACCCTGGGGAGCCTGCACAGCGAGCAGCACAGCATAGCCATTAGGGCTGCCCTGTTTGATGCGGCGGGTCACCTCATCCAGCTTGGGCTGGTCAAGACGCAGGCGCTGAGCAATCTTCAGTTGCGATACCTGTGCACCCGTTGCAGAATCCTTGAGGAGAGAATGGGTGATGGCAGCGTCACCCTCGAGCGTGAACATTTTTGTGGGAAAACAGCTATTCTTGAGCACAAGGACACCATTCCAAGCAAGCGTGAGTGCCTGTGCGAACTCCAGCAAATTGGCTGGCTTCTTGGTCTCTGTTTTTGGAGCATCAACAATTGCTTTAGTCTCAGACTCAATCTCATTAGTTCTGTGATTGCGCTCACTGTCTTTCTTTTTAAGCTGCACAGGGTCCTGGGCATCTGAGAGCACCTTGTCCTCAACAAGCAAACGCCGATCCTCCAAAGGTGCAGACGTGACCTGTTCCTTCTCAGTGGTACCATCGGCCCCACGGGCATCACGATTCCGTTTGTCCGGGCTTAGCTCCAATGAGCCCCGAGGCTTGGCCCTCGCCCGCTCCTCATAGGGTGAGAGTACAGGCCGGACACGCTCATTTGAAAGGCTCCGGCGCTTTCGCCTTTCTTCCCAGGGCTTAACGGCAACAGTACTGCGGTCATTCTCCCGTTCGTTCAGCCAGCGGTCCCGGTTGCGGATGGAAACAGTATCAGTGTTGTTACGGCGCTCCAAGTTCTTGGCTGGGCTGCTCCAGTCACCATCCAAGTAGCTCCTCTCCCGTTCATGGTAGAGGGGCAGCGGTGGTGTCCGGTCACGTGCCCGGGCCTCCCGCTCCAGGCTCCGGTGCCGACCAAAGCCATCTGCCAGCAGTTCAAAGGGGACTGGAAGTGGAGCCTGTGGGTACGGCTGCTGGTAACGTGTATCTTCCACCTTAGCAAAGTCTACTCTTAAGCGCCTGTCAGGCCCTCCAAGTGGAAAGCCGCGCATCTGAGCACAGGCAGCCTGTGCAGCATCCAAACTCTCGTACTGTATGTAAGCAAAGCTGTCGCCTTTTACATAGTCAATGGTGCGAATGCTGCCAAATCGGTCAAACTCACGTGCAAGGGCAGCGAGTGAGGTCAGGGGTCCCAGCCCACCCACCCACAAACGAGTCGTTGGATTAGCTTTGCCATATCCAATTTTAACATGGTTCCTGCCGATCACCCGACCTGACATGGCCACCTTGGCTCGGTGTGCCATGTCCAAATTCTGAAACTTTAAGAACCCATAGGCACCGCCTTGCCCCCTGGGTGGACGCTTGATTACCACTTCCTCAATGATGCCATACTTCTCAAAAGCGCGTCTCAGATCAGTTTCTGAAATGTTGTGATCTAAGTTACCAATGAATAAATTTCTCGTGGCTCGTTTGTCATCCTCAGGCATCAAATCATCCTCCTGCACAGGGTAGCTGTAAGCTCGCCCACGCTCGTCATATAGCCCATAATAGTCTAACGACCGTTCACGTTCCCTTGCCAGCGGCACTGCCTCAATGGGATAATTAGCATGTCTCGTCCGCTGGTCTCGGAGGGCACAGGCCCCTGGTGACAAGGATCGTTGCCGATACTGATATCCAGTGTGGATAGGTCCAAAAGTAACTTCGGGTGGGGTACAACTCCTCCTCTTGGGGTACACCGGCTCAATTTTGAGGGGCCGGTCATAAAGCACCAGCCGACCCTTGGCGTGCCTTGCCTCCTTAGCGTCCTCGTGGTGCCGGAAATGGGCATATGCCAGCCGGCCCCCTTCAGGGGTATGCGTGGCGTTAACGCTCACCTCTCCAAACTTCTTGAACTCATGGAAAAGACCATCCTCCACTGCCTCATCCGTCAGCTGTGAGCCCAAGTTGCTGATTACCAGCGTTTTGTACTCGAGCCCAGCGGGCCGGCTATTGTCACCTTTGCTTTTTTGGGCAGAGCTAGTCCTGGCAGAGGGCAACCTGGCAGAGCTGGCAGTCTCATGGTGGTGGTGGTGGTGATGATGGTGGTCCCCTCTCTCCTCCCTACGGTTGTTATTATTGGATTTGTCCCCCCCTCCTCCGGCCCTGTCCCGGCTCCTGCTCCTGCTCCGACCCCCCGGGTGCTTGGCGCTGAGGCCAGCCTTGTGGTAGCTGCCACCTCCTCCCCGGCCGGTGTCACCTTCCTCCCTGCCGGACCGGCCGTCCCGCTCTCTCTCCCGTTCCCGGGGCCTCTTGGCCGCTCTCCCGCTACCTAGGGCCGAGCTGGGGCTCGAGTCGCGCTCGCTCTGTCTCTTCATGGCGGGCCCGAGGCCTGCCTCCCCGCGACCCGCACCCCCCGCCCGGCTCGGCCTCCGCCTCGGCCTCGGCCTCGGCCTCCGCCGCCTCCTCCTCCTCCTCACAACCGAGCCCGCGCTAGGCCGCCAGCCCCTCTCCGGGAAAGTAGGCCCTGGCGCCACCACCAGCTGACGCCGATCGCGAAGGCCCCGGGCAAGGCGGACCTGCCGCGAACTCCCCGTCAGGCTGCAAGCTGCCTCCTCGCCATCTTGTCAGAGGATGCCCCGCTGCCTCTAACCCCGCCGAAAGAATGCGCGCCGCTT
Organism: Hemiscyllium ocellatum; assembly: GCF_020745735.1. Classification (NCBI taxonomy): domain Eukaryota; kingdom Metazoa; phylum Chordata; class Chondrichthyes; order Orectolobiformes; family Hemiscylliidae; genus Hemiscyllium; species Hemiscyllium ocellatum. Next base: position 67,754,747 of record NC_083414.1, read on the forward strand.
CCCCCGCCCTTGCCCTGCGCTCTTGCGCTCTGACCTCACCGCTTCCTGCGTACCTCCGTCCAGGCGCGCCGCTTCCAATGACGTCATCGCGCTACGTGACGCAACGACGCCGCCCGACGGCCTGAACGTTTCGTGCGGCGTCACCACGTACGCCGAGCGGCCCGTGCGTGGTGAGCGTGCTCGGCGGCGGCGGTTTGTTTTTGCCGTTGCTTTGAACCCCCCAGAGGAACCTGACCGCCCGGCCTACAGAGCAGGAGCCTTTCCGCTGTTTTGCCATTGTGGCAGGAGAGTTCACTCACAGCAGCCTGTGAAGTCCAGAATGAATTGAGGAGAAGGTCGCCCGGTTTGCACAGTTAAGGCCAAGGCTCCAATCAGCAATGGGGAGACCTGACTTTAGATTAGATTAGACTTACAGTGTGGAAACAGGCCCTTCGGCCCTACAAGTCCACACCGACCCGCCGAAGCGCAACCCACCCATACCCCTTACCTAACACTACGGGCAATTTTAGCATGGCCAATTCACCTGACCCGCACATCTTTGGACTGTGGGAGGAAACCGGAGCACCCGGAGGAAACCCACGCAGACACGGGGAGAACGTGCAAACTCCACACAGTCAGTCGCCTGAGTCGGGAATTGAACCCGGGTCTACAGGCGCTGTGAGGCAGCAGTGCTAACCACTGTGCCACCGTGCCACCGTGCCGCCCACCTGTTACCAAAGGAATGATTAACGGTATCAGGGCCTGGAATTAATATGGCAACCTTGAGGGTGTGAGGACTCCAGGATTCCTCCCACACCCTGGATAACCGTCTGTGTAGAAAGTACCATCAGCAGCTTGGACCCTGTGATTCAGGATTTAAACAGTAACCGTCATTATTGCTTTGCATCTCCACCCCCCCCCATTCCAGTTTACACCCACAAACATGAAGACAAAGGTGGTCGCCGGACACTGAAAAAGAAATAGGCAGGTAACGCAGAGTCCGTTTAGTGTATCCCACTGTTCAACCCAGTATTCAGTTGTGAATACTGTTGAGAGTGATGGTTCATTTGGGGGACATGCGGTCAGAGCATTGTCCATGGCTGGCTTAGCTATACATTGATTTTGAGGAAAACTGCTTAAACAATAGTTCAAGGGGATTCTGTAGTTATTGCAAACAACAGGAGCAAATGTGCATTCTTGCCTTCCTGGTGGTAGGCTCCTGAATGTCACTGAATGGCTGCAGAATATTCTGGAGGAGTCATGATGAACAGTGTGGCGTTGGAAGACATTTCTGATGAAGGGCTTATGCCCGAAATGCTGAATCTCCTGTTCCTCGGATGCTGCCTGACCTACTGTCCTTTTCCAACACTACACTTTTTGACTCTGACTCTTCAGCATTTGCAGTCCTCACTTTCTCCGACTCCTGATGAACAGCCAGAGGTCATGATCCAGATAGGTTCCAGTGACGTAGTTAGAAAAAAAAGATGACTTTCAGGAGGCAAGAGATTAAAAAGTAGATCTTAAAGGTATTGATCTCATGTTTACACTCAATGTCAACCACTAGTGAGTATAATAGTAGGAGGTTAGAGCAGATGAGTACATGACTGTAGAGATGGAGCAGGCTGAGAGATTTTGGATTCCTGGGGTATTGGGACCAGTTCTGGAACCTTAATAAACCATGGAGTTTGCACTTCAACAAGCCCAGGTTTGCCAGTTAAAATTAGTGAATGATCTGAAAAGCAGAAGAACCAGTTTAGAAATTTCTTTGAAAGGTTTGTCAGTGCTAACAGGTATCTTTGATGAAAAGAGTATTGCAGATAAAGCAGATGAGATGAGGGCACAGATAACATCGTGGCAGTGTGATATCATAACTGTTAAAGACAGGGACAGAAATTACACACCCTGGTGCTGCTCCTTACTCAAGCCTTTGTCCTTACCTGAGCACAATATTCCATAGCCCCAAGGAGAGGATTACACTGGTAATCAAGCCTCACTATTCCATGAGCCATCATAAATGTATGAATATCGAAGATGGTTAATTTGACTGCTATCTCGAACAAGAGAAACTTGCACCACATTTTATCAACAAGCAAAAAAGTAATTATTTATCGAAAACAAATATTTAATAAATGGCAAAACAATTTGTGAACAATACTATCGCAAACTTAAATCATATTCCCTTTAAACAATGCACACTATAAACCACAAGCACGTAAAACAAGATAGACAGCTTTACAGAAATATGAATAGAAAATGTAGCCATAAAGGAACATATTCTGTTGGTTAATTGTTTAAAATGCGTCGGTAGAATGAGGTGACTTCCTTGCAGTTCTTTAGGCTTTTACATAGTAATCAAGATGTACAGCACGGAAACAGACCCTTCAGTTCACTTGTCCGTGCCAACCAGATATCCTAAATTAATTTAGTTCCATTTGCCAGCATTAGGCCTATATCTCTCTAAATCTTTTCAACTCAAACATCCATCCAGATGCCTTTTAAACGTAATTTTACTAGCCTGCATCACCACCTCTGGCAGCTCATTCCATACATGCACCACTCTCAGTGTGAAATGTTGCCCCATAGGTCCCTTTTAAATCTTTCCCCTTTCACTTAAACTTATGCTCTCTAGTATTTTACTCTCCTGTCTTACGGGAAAGACCTTGACTATTACCCTATCCAGGACCCTCTTGATTTTATAAACCTCTATAAGGTCACCCCTCAGCTTTTGACACTCTGGGAAAAATAGCCCCATACTATTCAACTTCTCCCAATAACTCAAACCCTCCAACTGCGGCAACATCCTTGTAAATCTTTTCTGAACGCTTTCAAGTCTTTAAACCTTTTCAAGTTTAACAGTGTCTTTCTTATAGCAAGGAGACCAATAGTGGCCTAACCAATGTCCAATATTGACTGGTGATGAAAAGTTGCGAAACAATAGAATATAGTCAATTCGGTAGCTAGTCAGTTGGGTCTAGGTCTTCGCTGAGTAAGAAGTTATTCTTTTCAGTATATTTGGAGTTTGTATTTTTCACCTACATCGGGTGAGGAAGAGAGATTCACGCCTTTGCTCTCTGGATGCCAATGTTCATCTGTCGCTTCTCAGGCCTGTGACAGGCTGCAACTTAAAAAGCCAAAGATTGTTGCTAGGCAGCTTTTCGATCCAAAGGCACCAGGTGCTATCTTGTCTCTCAAAAATGTCAGTTCTTCCAATCTTTGTTTATCCAGTAAGTGAACATCATACAGTTTCACATTTGAGCTTTAAGTTGCAAATAAGAAGTACCAGACACATTCTCTGCAACACAGTAGCTATCAAACAAGTTTTTTGCAGTTTATATTCCAAAGAAAGATGTGTTGACATGCCTCAACCTTTGGAGAGATGGAACACCATTTCTAAATGTGTTTCATTAAAAGAGAATTGTGACATATATACAATAAAACACAAATTATATCCATCGGTCTGCACTCATTTTTATGAAGGAACTATTCCAACATAATTCTTAATAATAGTTCTGCAATTACTTTATTTTTTTCAAAGTTACGAATTCACAAGCTTCATCAAAATAACCTTTCTTTTCAATTTTTAAATATCCCTATGAAGAATTATGATCAGTGCATATTAGTGTTTCCTTATTTTTGCGATGGACATAGTCTCCTTTACCACTGTGGAGTACGTTTTAGAGTCATAGCCATAGATCTACAGCACAGAAAATGTTCCTTTGGCTCATTCTGGTCTCCCTCCAATCAGAAGGATGTTGTGAAACTTGAAGGGTTCAGAAAAGACCTACAAAGATGTTGCCAGGGCTAGAGGGTTTGACCTATAGGGAGAGGCTGAATAGGCTGGGGCTGTTTTTCCTGGGAGATCAGAAGCTGAGGGGTGACTTTAAGAAGTTTATAAAATCATGAGGGTCATGGATAAGGTAAATAGGCAAAGGTATTTTCCCTAGGGTAGGGGAACTAGAGGCATAGGTTTAAGGTAAGAGGGGAAAATTTTAATAGGGACCTAAGAGGCAACCTTTTCATGCAGAGGGTGGTGTATGTATGGAATGAGCTACCAGAGGAAGTGGTGGAGTCTAGTACAATTACAACATCTTAAAGGCACCTGAATAGGTATATGAATAAGAAGGGTTTAAGGGATATGGGCCGAGTGCTGGCAAATGGGACTAGATTAGTTTAGGATGGGGTGGCACAGTGGCTCAGTGGTTAGCACTGCTGCCTCACAGCGCCAGTGACCGGGGTTCAATTCCTACCTCAGGCGACTGTATGGAGTTTGCACACTATCCCTGTGTCTGTGGGGGTTTCCTCCCACAATCCAAAGATGTGCAGGTCACATGAATTGGCTATGCTAAATTGCCCATAGTGATAGGTTTGTTAGGGGTAAGTGTGGAGGAATGGGTCTAGGTGGTACACTTCAGAGGGTTGATGTGAACTTGTTGGGACGAAGGGCTTGTTTCCATACTTTAGGGAATCTAGTCCAGGATATCTGGTCGGCATGGACGAGTTGGACCGAAGGGTCTGTTTCTGTGCTGTATGTGTCAATGACTCAATCAGGTCTGTGCTAGTCAAAAATACTAACTATTCTAATCACATTGTTCTGATTCTTCTGGTTTGGTTTCTTAGAAAAGTACACCACTGACCTCTCTATCCTTGTTTTATCACCTAGGAATAATACCACATCCTCACTTTCCTCATTCCTGATGAAGGGCTTGTGCCCAAAACATCGAATTTCCTGTTCCTTGGATGCTGCCTGACTTGCTGCGCTTTAACCAGCAACACATTTTCAGCCATAATACCATATCCTACAAGTTATTAGCATCAATTGTCATTCTAAAAGGTTTAGTGAAGTCACTAACACTAGGTAATTCATTAGAACTGTAGTCAGCTTCTCAAAAACTGTTTGGTACTCACTTGGAGCATATTATGTTTGCTGTTTTTACAATAAATCTGTTAGAAGTGTAGTTACAGTGCTGAAATTAGGCATGAATTTTTTGATAAAACCTTCTCATCCCCAGTAATCTTTTACTTTTCTGATTTGTTTTAGAAATGCAGAATTCTGTAACTGTCTTCACTTTCTCTGTTTTTGGCAACACCTGCTATGCCCCACGATGTGTCTGTGTAAGCTACCCTCACTTTTGTGAACTCATTCTTGGCATCATTTATTGTTAAACTGCAATCTGTAAATCTTAAAAAAAGTAAATAGATACATGTGTTCTTCTCAGGTGTTATTTAAATTAATACATATTCTAAATATCAGTTACTACAGATAGGCACACCAATTACAAGCTGATTCATTAATCTTTGAAATGTAACCAAGATATTTTTAAATTCAATTAATGTGACTCAATAATGACATTGGTGTAACAAAACTGGTAGTTCATTAGCTTTTTATAAAAGCTTTCTGAAAATCCAAGTATACTATATTCATCAATTCCTGTTCATCGGTTGTATTAGTAAATCTCCCACCCACCGCCTCCAACCTCATAGTCCCACAACCCCGCACCGCCCATTTCTACCTCCTGCCCAAAATCCACAAACCTGCCTGCCCCGGCCGACCCATTGTCTCAGCCTGCTCCTGCCCCACCGAACTCATCTCCCAATACCTCGACACGGTCCTGTCCCCTTTAGTCCAAGAACTCCCCACCTACGTTCGGGACACCACCCACGCCCTCCACCTCCTCCAGGATTTTCGCTTCCCCGGTCCCCAACGCCTTATTTTCACTATGGACATCCAGTCCCTGTACACCTCCATCCCCCATCACGAAGGACTCAAAGCCCTCCGCTTCTTCCTTTCCCGCCGCACCAACCAGTACCCTTCCACTGACACCCTCCTTCGACTGACTGAACTGGTCCTCACCCTGAATAACTTCTCTTTTCAATCCTCCCACTTCCTCCAAACTAAAGGAGTTGCCATGGGCACCCGTATGGGCCCAGCTATGCCTGCCTCTTCGTAGGATATGTGGAACAGTCCATCTTCCGCAACTACACTGGCACCACCCCCCACCTTTTCCTCCGCTACATCGATGACTGTATCGGCGCTGCCTCGTGCTCCCACAAGGAGGTTGAACAGTTCATCAACTTTACTAACACCTTCTATCCCGACCTGAAATTCACCTGGACTGTCTCAGACTCCTCCCTCCCCTTCCTAGACCTTTCCATTTCTATCTCGGGCGACCGACTCAACACAGACATCTATTATAAACCGACTGACTCCCACAGCTACCTGGACTACACCTCCTCCCACCCTGCCCCCTGTAAAAACGCCATCCCATATTCCCAATTCCTTCGTCTCCGCCGCATCTGCTCCCAGGAGGACCAATTCCAACACCGCACAGCCCAGATGGCCTCCTTCTTCAAGGACCGCAGATTCCCCCCAGACGTGATTGACGATGCCCTCCACCGCATCTCCTCCACTTCCCGCTCCTCCGCCCTTGAGCCCCGCTCCTCCAACCGCCACCAAGACAGAACCCCACTGGTTCTCACCTACCACCCCACCAACCTCCACATACAACGTATCATCCGCCGCCATTTCCGCCACCTCCAAACGGACCCCACAACCAAGGATATATTTCCCTCCCCTCCCCTATCAGCGTTCCGCAAGGACCACTCCCTTCGTGACTCCCTCGTCAGATCCACACCCCCCACCAACCCAACCTCCACCCCCGGCACCTTCCCCTGCAACCGCAGGAAATGTAAAACTTGCGCCCACACCTCCACACTCACTTCCCTCCAAGGCCCCAAGGGATCCTTCCATATCCGCCACAAGTTCACCTGTACCTCCACACACATCATCTATTGCATCCGCTGCACCCGATGTGGCCTCCTCTATATTGGTGAGACAGGCCGCTTACTTGCGGAATGCTTCAGAGAACACCTCCGGGCCGCCCGAACCAACCAACCCAATCACCCCGTGGCTCAACACTTTAACTCTCCCTCCCACTCCACCGAGGACATGCAGGTCCTTGGACTCCTCCACCGGCAGAACACAACAACACGACAGCTGGAGGAGGAGAGCCTCATCTTCCGCCTGGGAACCCTCCAACCACAAGGTATGAATTCAGATTTCTCCAGTTTTCTCATTTCCCCTCCCCCCACCTTGTCTCAGTCGGTTCCCTCAACTCAGCACCGCCCTCCTAACCTGCAATCCTCTTCCTGACCTCTCCGCCCCCACCCCACTCCGGCCTATCACCCTCACCTTGACCTCCTTCCACCTATCCCACCTCCATCGCCCCTCCCCCTAGTCCCTCCTCCCTACCTTTTATCTTAGCCTGCTTGGCTCTCTCTCTTATTCCTGATGAAGGGCTTATGCTCGAAACGTCGAATTCTCTATTCCTGAGATGCTGCCTGGCCTGCTGTGCTTTGACCAGCAACACATTTGCAGCTTTCCTCAAAACCTTCCAACAACTTTATCAAACCCAATTTTCTCATTTGCAAATCTGCTCTGACTAGCTCCAGTCATACCATTATTATTCAAATATTTATTTATCACATCATTTGTAATGTTATGACACACTTGGGAAAATCTGCAGTATCTGATTTATCTGTCTGATGGAATCAGGATAACAACAAACACTGAACAGGTTCCTGTACTTAACGTAACCCATGTTTATTGCAAATAAATAAGTTATAGGTACAGATAAACAAAACAATGAACTGTCAATTTATAACTCTACTAGCTGACATTCTAATTCTGTTGTAAATCAGAGCCAATCAGAGCGTGTTTTGTATCTGCAACTGATCACAATTACACAAACCTGTTGCTGGTTGAATGTCACTTCATGCACTCCAGCCATGCAATCTTATTTCACCTCCTCCACTGTATTCAATGCAAAAGTATAAGGAAAATTCACAATGTGTTTCAATAACTTGTTTTCAAAAGGGCAGCTATTCCTTCCACAATCTTTCGTTTTTTTAAAAACAATCCTTCTCTATTTTAGTCCAGAATCTTTAGAATGAAGACTAATAAAAAGTAATGTCTTTACACACCTCCACCCAAATAAGACAGAAAACTTTATTTCAAAAATATTTTGGATTTGTGAAATGCAAACAACAAAACATAAGCCTTAAATCCATTCAACATTCCATACAATCTTATATAATCTTTCAACGTTCTTTATATCTTTAATGTATTCTACAATCTTCACTGGGAACACTGCATCTGTAATCATAATTTCCTTTGCAGCAATGAAAATGATCTTTATATTAAATGTCTGAAAAAACAGACTTCATCTGAGTAGTCTTGCAATTATAATTTTAAACTTTTAAATGAATGCCAATGGATTATGGTCAGTACAAATTAATGTTTCTTTGTTACCATTTCATATATAGATTTCAAAAGTATTGAAGAGCCAATTATAATCTCCTACAGTAGAGTATTTCATCTGATACTGGTTTTCGTAGACAAATACCCACTTTCTTCTTTATTCATGATTCATCACCCTGTAACAAGATAGTGCCTATCCTCAAATCACTTGCATCAATCACCATTTTGAGAAGTCTGGAAAAATCAGCTTTGTTTCTAAGGTTTGCCTTCATTTTCTCAAAGGCTGCCTAGCATTATGGTGACCATGCCACTTTTGCTTGTCCCTCTAATAAATTGCAAATAAATGTTGAAATTACACACAAATTTTCAATAAAACCTATGCATTCCTAAAATCCTCATTGTTTCTTTTTTACATTTAGAACTGAATATCACTGGTGAAATTCAGTTACTTTGTCTAGAATGTACTAAATTTACTTTTCCGCCTGATCCTGTTTTTCTGGGCTGAGCTGAAAAGCATGTAGTCTTAATGGTCCTGACTCTTCTATGTCCACATCGTGCTAGCTAATGTAGTACATCCAGGTGTATCTCTATAGATTGCCTTAAACTTCCTAAGATTACAGAGACTTGGATATCACAGGGGCAGGAATGGTTGATGGATATTCCACGGTTTAGATATTTCAAAAGGAATGCGGGTAGGTAAAAGAGTTGGAGGAGTGGTATTGCTAATCAGGGATAGGATCACAGCTGCAGAAAGGGATGTCATCGAGGAAGGTTTGTCTACAGAGTCAGTATGGGTGGAAGTCAGAAACAGGAAAGGAGCAGCTACTTTATTGGGAGTTTTTGACAGACCTTCACAAAAGCAAAGGCGACATGGATGAGCAGATTGGGAGGCAGATTTTGGAAAAGTGCAGAAGTAACAGGGTTGTTGTAATGGGTAACTTTAACTTGCCTGCTTATTGTAATTCCTCCCTCTTCACTATCCAAGGCCCCAAACACACCTTCCACGTGAAGCAGTGCAGCACGGTGGCTAAATGGTTAGCACTGCTGTCTCACAATGCCAGGGACCTGGGTTTAATTCCAGCCTCGGGTGATGTCTGTGTGGAGTTTGCACATTCTCCTTGTGTCTGTGTCGGTTTCCTCCTGCAATCCAAAGATGCACAGGTTAGGTGAATTAGCAAAGTTAAATTGCCCATAGTGTTCAGGGATGTGTAGGTTAGGTGCATAAGTCAGGGGTAAATGTAGGGGAATGGGTCAGGTGGGTTACTCTTTGGAGGGTTGGCGTTGACTTGTTGGGCTGAATGGCCTGTTTCTGCACTATAGGGATTCTATTCTTTTCTATGCACTTCACGCAATCTGTCTACTATATTTGCTGCTCACAATGTAGTCTGTACATTGGGGAAATGAAGCGCAGGCTGGGTGGCCACTTTGCAGCACATCCATGTTCTGTCCGCAAAAAAGACTATAATTTAATCAGTTTTTCTTTTGAGTTCCCTTTCTAGACTCGTGAACTCCATATAAGTTTCCCTTGCAACTTCCAGTATTCTGTACAAATATGACCCATTTTGTTAAAATGGAAACACTTTGGTTATTGATTCTCACCTCCACCGTCAGCACTTTCTGATCTAAGGGCACACCTGGCTATTCATTCCTTATCTTAGCTATTTGCCTTCTTTTCACTCTTTCACTTTCTGTCCCTTTTAAATTTATGAAAGTGATAGAATAAAGGTTTAGTTTATGGATCAGCTCCAAATCATCAGCCATTATTGCTGCTTGATTTTGTTTTGATTTGATTTATTGTTGTCACATGTACCAAGATACAGTGTAAAGTATTGTTTTGCTTGCTGACTGGATGATCGTACCTGATATAAGTACATCAAGGTAATAGAACAGAATGCAGAGTATAGTGTCACAGCTGCAGGGAAAAATCAAATCTATGAGAAGTCAGTCCAAAGGTCTGATGACAGCAGGGAAGAAACTGTTCTTGAATCTGATTGTACGTGTTTTCAAACTTTTGTATCTTTTGCCAATGGAAAAGGATGGAAGAGATTATAACCTGCATGGGAGGGATCCTTGATTATGTTGGCTGCTTTCCTGTGGCAGCAGAAAGTGTACATGGAGTTATAGAATCTTAGAATCATAGAGATGTACAGCATGGTTTATGTGATAGAATGGGCTGCTTTACATCCTACATTTCTAATTCTAGTTTTTGTTTTCATTTCCCTTTGTCTTTTTATTCCCATTGGAATTTCATCTTGAGCATTTTTTACTTCAAGTTGGTTTAATTTTTCTTCACATATAAGCTTCTTTAACCATAGCACAATTCTACCTGATTCAAATGTTTCACTACCCAGAGTACCTGATCTTTCTTATATTTCCACTGAACCTAAATGCTGTGCTGGTACTTAAATTATATCTGTCTAGCAGGTAGGTTGACCCCCATCTTTGTTTGTGAACTCTATTATCTAGGCCATTTAAGTTTCACTTTAAGACTGTTGGGGAGAACACTGCCATCTGCAGGGTGTTTGTTGAAATTTCTAATGCTGTTTCTTATTTACAACACAGAACCTTGTGCTTTCTTTACTATTATCACTTACTAATGTCACATCCAAATCCTTATTGTTTTTGTTTCTATATAATCCTACACAAGACCCTGATCTCTTCTTCAACTTACTTGGGAAAGCGCACTGATTCCTGAGCCCCGTTATTCCCAAGTATCCATAAAAGATAATGATTTATGAAAGTATATAACGTTCACAGAAATCACATTAACAGAAAACACTGACCAGCTTCCTGTACTCAATGCTAATGTTTTCTAGGTTCATTAAAAAACTAGCTAACATGAACATTGGAAACAATTAGAATCAAATGACTTTATAATAGGGAATAAAGAAAAGGGCAGAGAAGTTAATTGATTACTTTGTGCCTGTTTTAACTGAGGAAGGTACAAGAAATCTCTCAGAATTAGAAATAATCAGACCAAACAACTGTTTATTCGAAGTAAATGAAATCTAGCCACAGGTAAATAAAATCATGAACTGTCAAAAATATACTAGTTGAAACTCTAATCTCCTTCCAAACTTCCATGTATACACACACATACAGATAAACAAAAACAAATTGGTGTTATAGATGGAAAGAAAAAAATTCAGAACAGTTCAATAGCAGCAGTTTGCAGGTTTCAATATGATGTTCCTTTTGCTTCCCAAGACTTCAGTTCTTCAGTCCCCTTTCTCCAGGTTCTTTAACTTCTTTGCAGAAGGCACACAGTGATTGTTCTACTAATTACAAAGTTTCAATAACTGGTTAAAGGCAACAGCTTATGGTAATTCATGGGAGAAAATAGAACATAGAAGAATACAGCAGGTGGTGAACTTGTGGAACTCCCTACCAGATAAGGCTATTAAGGCTAAATCATTGAATATATTTCAGAAAGCAACATATAGATTGATTTCCAGACACTCGAGATTGTCAAGGTGTGTGGGGAGAGACTGGAGTTATGTTATTGAGATGAAGGATTAGCTGTATTCATATTGAATGGTGGAGTAAGTTCAGTGGGCGAAATGCACTTATTTTCAATGTTCCTTTATTAGGGGACTTGATGTAGAGATAGGTATGGTTCCCTGAGCTTTGTTTGAGCTCCACTGGAAAACTAAATGTAGGAAGCCACAAATATAGGGTTCAGAGTGGAATAGCAAGAGAAATTTATAATAACTAGTGATCAGAAGCTCAAAGTCACATGTATGAACTGAATGGCGATGTTCAGCAATCACCCAATTCCTCTTCGATTTTTCCCTGTGAACAACAGGCTAGTATGAGCAGTGCTGAAAATGTGTTGCTGGTTAAAGCACAGCAGGTTAGGCAGCATCCAAGGAACAGGAAATTCGACGTTTCGGGCTAGAGCCCTTCATCAGGAATGAGTTCAGTGAGTTCACATCCCAAATTGAAAAGAGAATTACTGATTCCACCTAAGGGATGTGTTTGTAGACCTGATAGTGGGTTGGGAGGTGAAAATGCAGGAGTTGCATTTCCTGCACTCTGTAATGGGCAATTGTGTAGATAAGGGGGTGGAATGGAGTATTAAAATGACAAAACACAGACCAAGGTATTACAAAATGAACAATCTCTTTGGAATGCTGAAAGGAATCAAAATTAAATTGGCAGCTGGTGGGGACATTTGGCAATAGTACCGTGCAGGAGATGGGGGGGGAATTGCCCACAATGATCCAAATGAATGTGGAAGCTGATCAGATGGAGGTGTGGGTAGAAATGTGGGAAATAGAATGGATATAGTTAGGCCTTATTATATACTGTAGTAGGGAATCCTTTATTGAGCAAGAGGAACGGTATTTGAAGCATCAAATGGAAAGTTGCATTGCCAGAACAACTGAGACAGAGAGTTAAAAAAAAGCTAGGACAACCTCACAAGGGAATAAGGTCACCAGCACTTTTACAAACTACTGTCTGATATTTAGTGGTAGGTCACATTCAGAGGTGGGGATGTAGGAGGTGGATTTGGAAAATTGATGCTATGCCTCTAAGTCCACCAAATGACCTCAACCTAAATGACCACGGTGAGGGACAGATTCAGGTGGAATTTGGTGGGAGAGGAATTGTTCTTTTGAGGAATTGGAGAAATTGCAAGTTATAGTTTCATAGTATATGGCTGGTAGAGCTGGAAATGGTGATAGGGCTGAGATTTGGTTTAACTGGTGGTGGGGGAATCAAGTCTTGGGTTATCATGCTAGTGGCATTTTTAAAGTGGATCTCATGCTCATATAACACACACACACGCAATGGAGTTTGAACCAGCAACATTCTTTATCTCAGTTACACAATGGACAGTGCATTCACCAGCCCTGTCAGAAAATTGAGCTACCATGCTAATATAAATTAGACAGCTATATTCATGGGAGAGCAGGCTCCCAATGGTAGACCTACAACCTCAGTGTAGTTTACGTGATCTTTGATTGTTGGTGAAGAACATGATTGAAATTGACAATATCTTTATGTACACAGCTACAGGAAAGGCACCTTTACCTCAATTACTGCATCTGATATTTCGATATGAGTGATACTAACAGCGGTAAGTCAAGATAAAGGTGTTTATCTGTGATTTTCTTGATAGCTGCAGCATAGTTGGTACTCGTTTGCAATCATTGTGGGTTGACTTGCACACAAGAGATTTGAGTGTATAATCTAGATTTGGCATATCCCATATTCAGACTGCAATATTCCATTTGTTATGTGAATTGCAGATAGAAAGACAACCCTCTGATGGTGGGATGAGCTCTGTAGGAAACATGGGAGGCCAATTAAGCAAAACAAATTATCTGATCATCATTTTGTTCTACATACGAATTGACCACTGTGTTTCCCAATTCACAATGATGGCCACTCTGTTTTTTCAAAAGAACACTTCATTGGTTGTAAAGTGCTTTGAGGTATCGCAGAAGTTGCAACATTTCTTCATTGCAATGGAGTTGTGCAACTTTATTGGCACTGTGCAACCCAATCTGCAAAATAAGAGCCACAAACTCATGACTGTCACTTCCTCCAACTTTTCAGATCTTCATTAGTAAACCGGTACTGAATTTTCCTGAAACCTTGATAAAAGGTCCTGTTTTAATGGTAAACTAGGACCACCCTCCCACATATTGGATCATCCCAAGGTTCCAAATCAAACAGACTCTCTTCAAGCCACAGTCTATTGCAGACCACAGCATAGCATCACTTTGATGCGCTGCCATCTTTACCCTTTTCCTGTTTCACTGGAGTGGTGACATAGTAGCAAACAGAATGTGTTTGGAAGCAGGAACAGTTTCTTATGTTGACTACATTGTCAGTTCTCCTCTAATACGATGGTCGTGTTTGTGTGCAACCCTGCGCTACAGAAAAATTGCACTTAGAAACAGCACTTAAAAGTGTTGGTGATGTAGTCACATTACAGCCAACACACATTCATATTTTGGAAACAGGATCCCCAATTTGTCAATTGCATTAGTGAAATCTTGCTGATGAAACACGTTATAGTAGAATACCCCACACATTAATGGGGGTTACAATCTAAACAAACTCTCTAGCCACCAGACCATGGCATCATGGATTTAAATAGCAGGGAGGTGTTGTATTCCCCAGCCTCCACTCAAGCTTCTCCCTCCCAAGATGACTGAAGATGCTGATCCACATCTTGTAACAAGGTAGGCTACAGCACATTTGAAGAAATGACATTTTTTTTGCACAGTTCCACACCAGAGCTTACCAACACATAGATAACCAACTTCCAATTGTAAAGCACCTCATTAGGCCCTGCAGCATATTGCAAACATGCATGAAAAATAATTAATAAACCAAGAGAGATTAGGAAAGGTGAGCAAAAGCCTGTCAGAAGAGGGGAGCTTTCAGGAGTGGGAAGATGAGCAAATTATAGGAAGGCCATACTTGTATATAGGTAGCAGCAAGGATGGGCTTGTCTGAGCCCAGAGCTGCATATAATGAAAGAAATGTGAAGCATGTTGAAATCCAATAACTCAGTAGGACCAGTAGTAGTTGAAGAGAAGGGGGTGAGCTGGGGTTTAATGATGGGAGGTCAGCAGGATTGAGTGTCTGGAAGTAACAGTAGCACAATGCTTCAGTTGTGGATCAACCAGGGTAGAACCTGAGGTTGGGAAAGCAACTGCTACGATGCAAAAAGAATAACGTATGACCAATGTACCAGGCACAAACCTGTATCAGTTTCTGTTACTTATTAAAGTTATTGTCTCTGAAGACATCAGTTGGCACAGTGGAGCAACTTTACAAAAGGCTAGCATCAAGCCATCATTTGAGGTCTAAAAAGAGTGAAGCTGACAGGCTGCTTCATTCTGCGAAGATGGGTTAGGGATACCCATCACAACTATATCATGCTGTTCAGACAAAAAAAAACCATAGTACAATTTATTTAGAAAAATGTTTAATGAGCAATTTTTTTTGTAAATACAACAAAAATAATGGGTAAATAGATATCTAAGAGTGTACTGGGAGCTCCGAGTGACACACTGGACAACTTGCTTTCCTACTTGAAAATGGGTGAGACAGAGAGCAAGTGTAGGTCTTTGCACTGAAGGTCAGTGGTATTTCTACCAGAGAAGGAAGACAGTACTACAATGTCAGCTCCAAGCACCTTCACCCTCCCATCTGAGCTGTCAAGGCCATCACTGCTTTAACATGACATTATGAAGCATATCTTCAGTATAAATCTCACCCAGCACAGCTTGGAAATATATCCTCCACCTCCCCTCAGTGGGGTGTACTCTCTACTTCTCTCCCTTACCAGAGTTCTTCAAAAAGGAACCATGGCTTGAGTAAGAAGGGCCAGAGGACTGCAGAGAAGGGCATGAGAAATCACCACAGTTTCATCCCATGTCTGCACTTGTTGTGTTTATAAACATACATTTGCCAGTGCAGATTGCTGTACAAAATAAATTGCAAATCTTTGCAAATGTAGCCAGAGTATCAGATCAATTCCTGTTTCAGCATATAGATCTGCTAGTTTAGACCTGGGCTGGAAATTGCTGCACATAAGAGACATTTTACTAAAGAAATGCCTGGAATGCCAAATACCCAACTTATGAAGTTTGTTTACAGCTCAAGGCAATGAGGAATAGGTTCAAATTATTCCAACTGATTTCACGAGACCCTTACTGCAAGGGGTGCTGACTAACCCAGGCAATTAGTAATAGATTTGAACCAAAGGCCTAGAAGGTGAATCACAATGTAGAACTGTGTTAACCATCAAAAAAAGATGCTACTATACTCTCAGGGAATTGCTGCGTGACCACATTCCATTTTACTGCTTAGAAATCCAGCCATCGTACATTTTTTAAATCAACTTTTACAAACATTTCCATTTTCTAACTCATTGACCCCCCAAAACATCACAAGCAACACTTCCCACAAATCAGTTTATTTTATAGCAAATCTCAAGACATTAAAGTCCCCTTTTTATTAATAAATACAAAAAGGCAAGTGAAAACCAATGGAAATGTACAATAACGAATTGGAGGCAGGGCATCCTCGAGCTTCACTAGAGTTCGTTCCGTGATTTGGCAGCAAGGGGAGCATACTTGGGCATCAGGTCTGTGATTTTCCGGATGAAGTCAGATTTCTCCGCGCAGCCTTTACACGACTCACCCCACTCATCCAGAATCTTCCTCAGCTCCTTAACTCGCAGCTTCTTCAGATCAACTGTACTTAGGTCCACCTGTTTGTCTGATTAAACAGTGAAAACAAGACACGTGGTCAGTAGCACTATTCTCAATGTACAACCCCTTATCGACCCCAGGCCAAACAGTTCTTAGTTTGAGAGGACAGTCTGTTGTGTAGGCTAGCCCTTCATGGATTGGCTTGTTTTTCTTGGACACTGTGTCCACCTATGCTAAACTTTTGCAATGTTTCTACACAAATGCACATTTCTTCTTTGTACTGTGCAGTGGTATATTGAACAAAACTGTATCACCAGTTGAAACTGAACCACCCCTCTTTCAGCAAGGTGTAGCAGTTCATTGATTAAACAACAAAGTTCATTGAATCATACTCTGCAGAAGAGGTCATTCAGCCCATCAAGACTGTACTACCAAAATACATAATCTACACTGATCCCACTTTCCAGCACTAGACTCACAACATCATAAGTGTTCACTCAACTACGTTTTATAGCTTATGAGGTTACACACTCAACTACCTGCCCAGGCAGTGCATTCTAGACCTCTACCATCTTAGGGATGAAAGTTTTTCATGAAGCCTCATGTTTTTTAACCTTAAAAAAAATTATCTTCTCACTGATCTTTCATCTAAGGGAAAGGATATTTTCTGTCCACACCCCTCAATATTGTAGATTTATCAGGTCACCCCCCCCCCACCTTTATTTTAAAGAAAACAAAAACTTATTCAGTATCTTTTCATAACCAAAGTGCTCCATCCAGGTAACATTCTGGTGAATTGCTTCTGCACCCCCTCCAGTTCAATCACATCCTTCCTACAGTGTGGTGACCAGGACTGCACAGTATCCACTGGGACCTAACCAACCATAACCGCCCTGCTCTCATAATCAGTGCCTCAACTTAGTAGAGGCAAGTGTCCCTATGCCTTTGTAACTACCCTATTAATCTTTCCGCTGCCTTTAGGGTTTTGTGGCCCATGATATATATGTTCTTGGGCTTTCCAATTTCCACCCATTCATTAAGTACTCCCTTGCCTTTTACTTCCGTCTAACCTCACACTTTAGGGTTAAGTTTCATCTAACCAAACTTCCTGTGACTCAAGGCCTACTTCCTTACTGTCAACCACTTGGCCAATCCTTTTCATCTGCAACCTTACTTATCATCCCTCCCCACATTCTCATCTACATTATTTATACATCAGAAATAAGTTATTACCAGTGTTCACTGCAGTGAGCCACTGGACAATAGCCTCCATTCAGATAAACAACCTTCTACTAATATCCTGTCTCCTGCCACTAAGCTAATTTTGGATTGAACTTTTCAGGTTTTTGTGGATCCCATGGTTTTACCTTTAGCAGTATCTTATGTGGGTTCTTGTCAAAGACCTCACTGAAAAGCATATCAACTACATCAACTGTACTATAATAATCTGCAGGCTTAGTCACCTCAAAAAAATTCAATTAAATTCATTAGGTATGATCTCCCTCTGACAAAGCCATGCTGACTAACACTGATTGAATCTTGTTTCTCCAAGTGGAAGAGGATTCTCACCTTCAGAATTTTCTCCAATAGTTTCCCTATCACTCATGAGAGACTCACTGGTCTGTAGTTTCCACATCTATCTCTACCATCTTTCTTGAAAAGTTAAACTAAATTAGCTGTCCTCCAATTCACTGGCATCTCCCCTGTGGCCAGAGACAAACTGAAAATTTGGGTCAGTGCCCTTGTGATTTCCTTGTCTTTCATAACAGCCTGGGATGCAAATCATCTGAGGAAGTTAGCGAGTTGAGAAGATTTGCAACTCAGGTTGAGGTTCTAGTTGTAAGTTTGCTCACTGAGCTGGAAGGTTCGTTTTCATGAAAATGAACCTTCCAGTTCAGCGAGCAAACCTACACCCATTAAGCAACTACTGGATGGATCACCAGGGCATGGTAAAGTTGGCTTTAGGCAGAAGTAGTAAGCTGATTTTTGCAGAAGTCCAGTAATATTTTCAAAACTAGCACTTTTTTTCTAAATGACTTCACGGAAAGCAAGATTTCAGTTGTGTTTGGAGTACTGGATGTCACCGGCTAGGCCAGCATTTATTATCCATCCCCAATTGCCCAGAGGTCAGTTAAAAGTCAACCACTTTGCTGTGGTTCTGGTGTTACATGTAGGCAAGATCAAGTAAGGGTGGTAGTTTCTTCCCTAAAGGATATTGGTGAACCATGTGTTTTTCCCCTGACAAAGAAAGTGTTTGGTATGCTTTCCTTTATTGGTCAGAGTATTGAGTACAGGAGTTGGGAGGTCATGTTGCAGCTGTACAAGACATTGCTTAGGCCACTGTTGGAATATTGCGTGCAGTTCTGGTCTCCTTCCTATCGGAAAGATGTTGTGAAACTTGAAAGGGTTCAGAAATGATTTACAAGGATGTTGCCAGGGTTGGAGGATTTGAGCTACAGGGAGAGGCTGAACAGGCTGGGGCTGTTTTCCCTGGAGCGTCGGAGGCAGAGGGGTGACCGTAGAGGTTTATAAAATTATGAGGGGCATGGTAAGGATAAATAGGCAAAGTCTTTTCCCTGGGGTCAGGGAGTCCAGAACTAGAGGGCATAGGTTTAGGGTGAGAGGGGAAGATATAAAAGAAACCCAAGGGGCAACTTTTTCACACAGAGGGTGGCACGTGTTCTGGAATGAGCTGCCAGAGGATTAGTGGAGGTAGGTACAATTACAACATTTAAGAGGCATCTGGATGGGTATGTGAATAGGAAGGGTTTGGAAGGATATGGGCCAGGTGCTGGCAGGTGAGACCAGATTGGGTTGGGATATCTGGTCACTATGACTCTAATTGACAATGGTTTCATGATCATCATTCAACTCTTAATTCACATGGATGATCCCTGGAATGGTAGGTTTAACATACGAGGAACGGCTGAGGATCCTGGGATTGTATTCACTGGAGTTTAGAAGATTAAGGGGAGATCTAATAGAAACTTACAAGATAATACATGGCTTGGAAAGGGTGGACGCTAGGAAATTGTTTCCGTTAGGCGAGGAGACTAGGACCCGTGTATACAGCCTTAGAATTAGAGGGGGCAAATTCAGAACAGAAATGCGGAGACATTTCTTCAGACAGAGAGTGGTGGGCCTGTGGAATTCATTGCCGCGGAGTGAAGTGGAGGCCGGGACACTAAATGTCTTCAAGGCAGAGATTGATAAATTCTTGATGTCACAAGGAATTAAGGGCTACGGGGAGAATGTGTGGGCGGCACGGTGGCACAGTGGTTAGCACTGCTGCCTCACAGCGCCTGAGACCCGGGTTCAATTCCCGACTCAGGTGACTGACTGTGTGGAGTTTGCACGTTCTCCCTGTGTCTGCGTGGGTTTCCTCCGGGTGCTCCGGTTTCCTCCCACAGTCCAAAGATGTGCGGGTCAGGTGAATTGGCCATGCTAAATTGCCCGTAGTATGTAGGGATATGGGTGGGTTGTGCTTCGGCAGGTCGGTGTGGACTTGTTGGGCCGAAGGGCCTGTTTCCACACTAAGTAATCTAATCTAAAAAAAAGTGGAGTTGAAATGCCCATCAGCCATGATTGAATGGCGGAGTGGACTCAATGGGCCGAATGGCCTTACTTCCACTCCTACGTCTCATTGTCTTAATTCTGTTTTTTTTTAAAAAGTGAATTTAAACTCCACAATCTGCTGTAGCAGAGTCCCCAGAACATTTCCTGGTTCTCCGGTGGTAATAACCATGAGGCTATTGCTTCCCCTTTAGATCATGTATTTGGATGTTGACCATTCTTTGACAGAATTCATCTTTACATGGGAAAAGATTGCTCATAATATAGTATGGAAATCAAAAGGAAATTATTCAAGGAGATCATACCCCAAAGAGGGTCTTTCCAGCATGCTATTATTTTGCTAGTTTCTGCTCTCTTCACTCTTCTACACAAAGAACCATTCTAAAATGCAGCCTTAATCTGTAAAGACTGCACTGAATCTTCAGTGTACCATCATGAACTGTGAAACAAACTAAAAATGTGCACCATCGGCATTAAGCAAGCAGAGACAGATAGATTTGGAGCAAAGTCAGAACAAACTGAAAGAATGCCAAAATCTATCATAATAGGTAAGCTAGGATTCTTCATTTGTTTGATAGAACAAAACAATTTGTATAAAAGCTAGTAGTGAACCTCCAGTGAATTAAACCAGAATTTTTACATTGAAGCTTGAGATGGCTGAGTCAGTGTGTGCCAAGAAATAAAGCGGAACTACTTTTGTAAGTAGTTAATGTAAAATATATCTATTTGCTGTGAAAAATAAGAGACATATAATGATCATATGGCATGCAACAAGGAAGGCAGATAACAATGGCCAAGTATACAACAAGCGGAGGAAATTACTACCTCAAATTACTACCAGTAGCACCATAATATAAATATCTTTAAGGACCAACAGCTACAAACACATTCATTGCTTGGGAGATATTTGAATTATAGAATCCCTACATAAGTGGAAGCAGGCCATTCGGCCCATCAAACCCACCCAGACCTTTCCTCCTACCCTATTCCTGTAACCACTGCACGTTCCATGGCCAATTCACCCAGCCTGCACATTCCTTAAATGGGCAACTTAGTCTGGCCAATCCACCTAACCATCTTTGGATTGTGAGAGGAAGCCCACACAGGTGTGGGGAGAATGTCTGTGCAAACTCTGCACAGACAGTCACCTGAAGATGGAATTAAACCTGGTGCTGTGAGGCAGTAGTGCCCACCACTGAGCCACTGTGCTGCCTGAAATTGCTTGTACAGTGGTTGAATTGGCTTGCGCTGATTCTTGAATAATTTTAAAATCACTTGAATCATTTATTAAAATCATCTAAGCAAAAGAAATTTAAGTTACATTTATGTAACTGGTCTTCAGAATCGAACCATTCAAGCACCAGCTTTGCACCCAACCTGACTTACCATATTTTAGATCACAGATTTGACTGTCGCTCTTCTTCAGTTTTTCGCAGATCTTAGTAACTGGCACATGATTGCTCATGGGTCTGGAGACTTCTTTAACTATCTTGGTGGCTGCATCACCTGTTGCTCCAATGTAATAGCACTGGAAACAAAGCATGATCCATTAGTAGCTTTTCTACTTTCCCCACTTGCCTCTCACTTTTGAGATTGTCCTCGGCTGCCATACTTGACTTAAACTATTTGACTGCCTGACCATCAATAAATTGACTTGCAAAGGTTCAAAGGAATAAACTATCCCTAAATGTACCCACAGCAATTCCAAATATTTTAGATAGTATACTGGATTTATTCAGGTTATGATTAGTGAATCCAAAATTTGAGTACAAAATATCTTAGATAAAATATAATTCAGTTGTTACCACTCAACTAACATTAAAGAGTCATCTTAGTTCGAATTAAACAATTCCTCATCTGTCAAAGTCTGTGGGAGACATGCAAACTGCTGCTGGCACGAAATCCGATAATGTTCATGTTAAAGTCCATACCTGCAGTATCTAACAGACTTTCTTGCTCTCGAGAGCCAAAGAACAAATCAACATTCTCCTAATCACCCTGTAGCCTACAAGAGAGGCTTGCAAGGAGGATGGTTTGTTTAACAGAGAAAGGCTTCAATGCTGAAGCAGCTTTTGGGGAAACAGTGCAAATTGTCCTGTTTCATCCAGTGTTTTAAGCTGCATTGTGTTGTCATTGCATGTGCACTGATTAACCACTTACAAATCGGTTCTCCTTGCCCTTGACATCCATGCATTGCTGGATTAGATGTTCTTCTATAACATCAGGAGTGAAGTTTACATCTTGCTCTTTCAAGGAGTTATAAAATCGTTCCAAGAATGACAAACATACTAGAAGAATGAACAAGAATCTTCCATTAATATCTAACACTCAAGTAAAACAAAACATTTTTGTTGGCGTAGAAGTTGGAGGAGGTTATTATATTTCAATTCACCCCAGCAGTGCTGAGGAGTTGTACGTGTTTATTACCCATATAGAGTGAAAAGAGTGGCTCCCAATTTCACTTTTGCAGAATCAGACTCTAATTTCCAGATTTGCAACCTTTTCTCTGGAAAACCCAGAACAATAAAAAGGATAAATATGGAGAACATATCAACACCTCAAATAAGATAACATCCAAATTTCTAAACTTGTGAATACAGAATTCATGCAAATTGATTTTACCCATTAAAAGTCATAATATCATTCTGCTGAATCTGCAACCCTACCTACAAGATAAATCTCTTCTTCAGGTACAGAACTGCCTCAAAGTTAGAAGACAGAGGGTGGTGGTGGTGGAGGGTTGTTTTTCAGACTGGAGGCCTGTGACCATTGGAGTGCCACAAGGATTGGTGATGGGTCCACTACCTTTCATCACTTATTTAAATGATTTGGACATGAGCATAAGAGGTATATAGTGAGTAAGTTTGCAGATGACACCAAAAATGAAGATGTAGTGGACAGCGAAGAAGGTTACCTTGACCAGATGGGCCAATGGGCTGAGAAATAGCAGATGGAGTTTAATTCAGATAACTGCGAGGTGCTGCATTTTGGGAAAGTAAATCTTAGCAGGACTTATACACTTGGTGGTAAGGTCCTAGAGAATGTTGCTGAACAAAGAGACCTTGGAGTGCAGGTTCATAGCTCCTTGAAAGTGGAATCACAGGTAGATAGGATAGTGAAGGTGGTGTTTGGCATGCTTTCCTTTATCGGTCAGAGTATTGAGTACAGGAGTTGGGAGGTCATGTTGCAGCTGTACAGGACATTGGTTAGGACACTGTCGGAATATTGCATGCAATTCTGGTCTCCTTCCTATGGAAAAGATGTTGTGAAACTTGAAAGGGTTCAGAAAAGGTTTACAAAGGATATTGCCAGGGTTGGAGGATTTGAGCTATCGGGAGAGGTTGAATAGGCTAGAGCTGTTTCCCTTGGAGCATCGGAGGCTGAGGGATGACCTTATAGAGGTTTACAAAATCACGAGGGGCACGGACAGGATAAATAGACAAAGTATCTTCCCTGGGGTCAGGGAGTCCAGAACTAGAGGGCATAGGTTGAGGGTGAGAGGGGAAAGAGACCTATGAGGCAACTTTTTCCACTCAGACGGTGGTATGTGTATGGAATGAGCTGCCAGAGGAAGTGGTGAAGGCTCATACAATTGCAACATTTAAAAGGCATCTGGATGGGTATACGAATAGGAAAGATTTGGAGGGATATGGACCAGGTGCTGGCAGGTGGGACTAGATTGGGTTGGGATACCGGTCAGCATGGATGAGTTGGACCGAAGGGTCTGTTTCGAGCTGTACATCTCTATGACTCTTTCATTTAAATTCATATTCCTCCAAAACCTTCCTATTCATAACCAACATCCAGATGCCTTTCAAATGTTGCAATTACAGTAGCCTCCACCACTTCCTCTGTGGCAAAATAGCCTTCGCCATGCTACCAGAGAGCTAGAAAGTAAAATTGGACAGGATAATTCTTTCTTGACCTGCACATACAGAACGGATCAACAGGAATTTATGGCACAGAGATATAGTTATGTTTAACTGTATCAGTTGCATTGGTTGAGGTATATTTATTCTTTAAATAATTCATATGGATCTATTACATTCACTTAAGAGCAAAAACAACTCTTTCATTTAAAAACCCATCTAACATCTCCAATATTGCAGCACTTCTTCAGCACTGTGCTAGTGTTGGCTTAGATTTTGTTCCAAGTTTCTGGAGTGGCACATTGACATTCAGGTAGAAAGAGTTGACTGTCCATCAATATAGTCTCATCGTGTAATTATTTATTAAAATCTTATGATTAATTAGGGGCAGCAGAGCAGCTAGTACTGCTGCCTCTCAGTGCCAGGGACTCTGGTTTGATTTCACCCTTCGTTGACTGTATGTGGAGTTTGCACATTATCTCTGTGTCTGCGTGCATCTCCCGAGTGCTCCGGTTACCTCCTACAGTCCAAAGATATACAGGTGAGGTAGATTGGCCACACTAAATTGCCCTTCATGTTCAGGGAGGTGCAGGATAGATAGATTAGCCATAAGAAATGCAGGATTAGAGCAATAGGGTGGTGGGTTGGATCTGGAGGGAATGGGGGATGTACTTGAAGGGGGTTGGTGTGGCTCGACAGGATGAATGGTGTGCTTCTGCACTGCAGGGATTCTATGATTCTATTCTATGATTGTCAACCAGTAGTTTTGTGGTGTAGTGGTAGTGTCTGTAGACCTGATTACAAGTCCCACCTACTGTAGAGGTGTGACAACATCACTGACCAGACTGATTAGAAAATATTTAGTGTCATTGTCAACCACAACATTCAAGGTGGACTTCTGTTATGGAATGGAGGAAAGTTTAATACCGTTTGTTCCCTTTTCAAAGTCTATTTTACAGAGGTTACAATGCATAACCAGAACCTTAGTGGACTGTAAAATCCCTAGGCTGTAGATCAGTCCAGTCAATTCTTCAACTTGGGTCAGAAAACCCAGAGAATAAAGCAGGAGCTCTCCCTGATGAGAATGATTTAAGAATCATGATGGAGATGGGGAAATCTCTTAGTTGTAAAATTCTGCTGTTTTCACTGCAGTTTTGGGTCATGCAAATGTCAGCCAATGTTGCTGAATGTGCATTTTACAATTAGTAGATGCCATAATACTACCATACAAGAGGTTACAAGCGTGTCTAATAAGAATATGTGCACCCACCTTCAATTCAATTACAGCTTTGCCTATGCTTTGGGAAGATGCCAACTAATTCAAGTCATAGAACAGCATAGTCACGTGATTCAGCTAGTCACGTCTACACCAGCACTTTTATCATCAAATTCCAACAGTGTGGAAGCAGGTCATTTGGCCCACTGAGTCCACAGTGACCCTCCAAAACGCATCCAACCCAGACACCCCCCTCCCAACCCCAATCCCTTTAACCCCACATTACTCATGGCTAAGCCACCAAACCTGCATACCTGTAGACACTATGGCAACAGAGCATAGCCAATCCACCTAATCTGAACATTTTTGGACTGTGTGAGGAAACTAGAGTACCTGGAGAAAATCCATGCAGGCACGGGGAGAACATGCAACTCCACAGATAGTTGCCCAAGAGTGGAATCAAACCAGGGTCCTTGTGCTGGGAGGCAGCAATACTAACCACTGGTTTCTCTTTCTCCATATTCCCTTTGAAGCCACTTATTGAATCTGCATCTATCATCCACAGATTATACAACCCATAGTGCATTCTGACAGGAAATTAGTACTTCTGATACTTGACTGTAGCTTTATGTTGTCCACAGACTAGCTGGAGCTGCAGTCATTTCTCAGGGAGCAGTAGCAATATGAAGAGGCACCCAACTTGTGAAATCACTGTTTTTATAACTTGCAATACAAATACAGAAATCAAAGTTACCGCCTTGTGAGACCCAGACCAAAGATCCCTGATGGGGAAAACTTTGAAGGCAATGGGTCTTGAGTTGCAGCACTGCTTGCAGGGCCAGATTGGCTCAGTGGTTATATTCTCATACAATAGATAATCAGTTCCAGCCTCACTCCATGTATTTGAGCACATTCTAGATTGCAGCTCCATTTGCTAGTGTAAACATTTCCAAAATCCCTAACCTGACAGCACTGTAGGTTTCATATGGTCCAAACTACAGGAGGAAGGAAAGGGTCCAAGGGAAAAAGCAGACAAGCACCGTCAGAAGTAGCATTTACTTCTTGAGGAAGAAAGAAAAATAAAAAACCTTTTGCGTATATTAGTAAGAGAAAGTGAGGTCTGCAGATCAGAGCTGAAAATGTGTTGCTGGAAAAGCGCAACAGGTCAGGCAGCATCCAAGGAACAAGCGATTCGACATTTCGGGCATAAGCCCTTCTTCAGGAATGGATTCCTGAAGAAGGGCTTATGCCCAAAACGTCAAATCTCCTGTTCCTTGGATGCTGCCTGACCTGCTGCGTTTTCCAGCAACACATTTTCAGCATAAGTTAGTAACCCAGAAACAAAAGAGCAGCTTCTGAAAATCACTGCTCAAAAATGTACACAGTCCTGAGATATTACATCAGTTTAAGATAAACTTGAGCATACTTTTGACATTATTGGATGTTTTACCTCCACACTCTCTTAACTAACATCTGGAACATCCTTGCTGCAGCTCCTCCCAATTACTCACCTATCATCAAGTTGGGAACCCCCCACCCCCGATTAGCTCAATCCCACTTACACATTTACCCTAAATCTTCTTTAAATGGACCCATACACTTCACCTTACTTCTTCCTAACCAAACCCCTACCAACAACACACATCCCTATCCAGCACCCATCCATTTCCCAAAACATTCCCTCCAAAAGGTATTTTACTAGCACATAAATAGTAAGCAGGTGGAAGGCCGATTAAAGACAAGGAATGACAAGATGCTTAGGGGAAACAGAAAAGATATACAAGAATGGTTCTAGGATGAGGAACTTCAGTTACGTAGATTGGAGAAATTCATTGGAGAAAATATTTAAAAAATGATTTGATAAAAGGTACTCAAAGTCACGTCATCTGGTTAAGATAGAAACGCGAAACTTATCGATGATAAGATCAAGAACAAGAGGCCACAGAATTAAAGGTAATTGGCAAAAGGAATGAAGAAACATGGGTACAGCAAGTGGTCAGGACGTGGAATACAGCCAGAATGTAGGAGAAGCAGTTTTAATTGAAGCCTTTGAAGGGGATTTGGATTATTATCCATAAACGGAAGAACATGTAGGCTGCAGAGAGAAATCAGGAATGTGGTTTTAGGCGAACAGGTGCTTTAGAGAACTAGATGAGATGAGATTAGATTACTAGCAGAGACAACAAGCTAAATGGCCACCTCCGGGCGGTATTGATTATGTGATCTGAGATGTGAGGTATGGCTAAAACGCTTGGTCAATACTATGCATCAGGGAGCTCTGGGGAAAGATAAAAAAAAAGGAATAATCAGAGAAACTGACACTCTGGTGCCTGATTCTGTATGAGGCAGTACTAAAGTCAAGGGCTGCTAGTGTGTAGGTAAACACGGTGACTAGTGACAAGATATCGGCCTCTGTGGAGTTATTTCAACTTTAATTATTTTACATTATAATATGTCATGTTAATGTAATATACATTGCAATCATTCCTCAGAAACATGAATTTGCCTGTGCAGGCCAAAGAATCATTCAAAATGCATGAGCAAAACTCACCTAGATATGACTACTTTCACTTCAGTGGCAGTTGCGCTTTCACGGTCTAACCTGTTCAGGTACACAGCTCTTCCCCTTAACCCTCCATGAGCAATTGCAGAGGGGTTCAGGTGAATAGACAGAGGAGGAGACCGCATCATCAGGGGAGAGTGGATGGGAGGGAGACTTATCTGCATTGTCCACCCCCTCTCACCCCCAGTGTCCACCCACAACCTCCCCCAACAAAACTCAGCCCTGGTATGCAGAATGTCTCACTTTTATTGGTAAGTTACGATACGCTAGAAAAGGACAAATAGAAAAGGTATTTTCCCAAGGGTGGGCACATCCAGAACTAGAGGGCATAGATTCAGGGTTTGGGTGGGGGGGGGGGGGGGGGGGGGGGGGGGGGGTGTGTGGAGGAGGAGAAGAGAGAGAAGGTATAAAAGAGACCTAGGGTGCAGCAACTTTTTCAGGCAGAAGGTGGTGCGTGTGGGGAATGAGCTGCCAGATGAAGTGGTGGAGGCTAGTTCAATTGCAACATTTAAAAGGCATCTGGACGGTTATATGAATAGGAAGGGTTTGGAGGGATATGGGCCAAGTGCTGGCAGGTGGGACTAGATTGGATTGGGCTATCTGGCTGGCATGAACGAGTTGGACTGAAGGGTCTGTTGTCGTGCTGTACATCTCTATGACTAAGACTCTATGTTTACTATGGAAAAATGATACTGGGAAAAAATGCTACTAATGATTAAAATTGATGGGCTGGATGTGCTGGAAAGGATGGCTATGCTTGGGTTGGATAAGTTGCTTGGTCTGGATGGATTGTGTGAAAGAACACTTGAAAGATTGCGTGAAAGATAGCAAGGAGGAAAGCGCACAACTGGCCATAACCTTCCTTGGATACACTGGAGTTGCCAGAACATTTGGGAAGTGGCAAATATGATCTCTTAATCAAGAGACAGTGCAAGGACATGCCTAGCAAGTATAAGCCAGTGAGTTCAATATCCATAGCAGGGTTTTGCAAGGAGAAAGAAATCAGAGATTTGATTTAGTTAAGGCTAATACAGACTTGCAAAAAAAAAAAATCATGATTGACTGTTTTAAAGGTTACTGATGATATGGTCTCATCTTAAAATTGACAAAGCGTAGTACAAAGATAAAATTCACAATATGGTGCTCATAGAATAGGTGTCTTAGCTTGCTTAGACAAACTAGCTCGAGTACTGAAGAGAGTGAAATGACAATTTCAAAGTTGTAATACAGGACTTGGGAGGTCATGTGCATTATCCTTTGAAGATGTCAAGATACATCAGTAGAGTGGTTAGCAAAATATATGAGATCCTAGGCTTTAATAGAAGGAGGTAGGAGTACCCAGTGAACACTG
This sequence comes from Hemiscyllium ocellatum, assembly GCF_020745735.1. Lineage (NCBI taxonomy): Eukaryota > Metazoa > Chordata > Chondrichthyes > Orectolobiformes > Hemiscylliidae > Hemiscyllium > Hemiscyllium ocellatum. The sequence continues at coordinate 67,783,735 of NC_083414.1, forward strand.
GTTAGGTTGTTAACCGACAGCCACATCTTGTTCTGGTCATCAGACTTTAGAAAGGACAGAGATCCTTAAAGCACAGAGGTGGTGGCCAGAATGACATGGGCAGGAATAATTTTCACTACAATAATTAGTTAAAATGTTGAGAGGCTGAGGATGTTCTACTTGAGAAAAAGGAAACTGAGGGAAGATTTCATAGAGACCAAGATCAATGAAGTTGCTCCCATTATCTACTGTACACAGGTACAGGGCACAGATTTAAAGTTTTGGGCAAAAGGCATTAGAGAATGTAAGGAAGAACCAGTCTTACACAGCAATGGTGATAACCTGGAATTTGATGTTTGAGAGAGCAAGAGATGATTAATGATTTCAAAAGGAATTTGGATACACTCTTGAGCAAAATAAAATTGTAAAACTACAGGGAATGTGGAAGAATGAAGCAGACTTGATTGCTGTACAGAAAGCCAAATGACTGAGTGTTTCCTGCTCCTCGGATGCTGCCTGACCTGTGCTTTTCCAGCACCACACTCTCGACTCCAATCTCCAGAATCTGCAGTACTCACTTTCACCTGAGTGTTATAAAGCAACGTCACTCCTCTCACTGATCTATACCCCTAAACCAATCTTTAACTATGCTCTCACTCTACCCAAAAGACAGCATCATCAAGAATAACCATCCCAATACCACACCAAACCCTGTCAAATAACCAAGCCCAATATTACCCTGCCAATTGAAGATAACCCTTCACGAAAACCTTCAACTCGGTTAATGGGCTGAGAAGTGACAGACAGTTTAATTTAGACAAATGTGAGGTATTGCATTTTGGTAAAACAAACAAGGGTAGGACCTATACAATTAAGAGTAGGGGTTTGGGTGGTGTAGAAGAGACACCTGGGGATTCAGGAGCATAATTCTTTGAAGTTTGCATTACATGTAGAAAGGGCAGTTAAAAGCATTTAGCACACCTGCCTTTATTGCTCATACCTTTGAGTAAGGGAGTTGGGACATCACTGAGATTGTTTAGGACATTAATGAAGCCTCTTCTGGAGTATTGCGTTCAGCATAGGAAGTTGAAGCTAAAGATGCATGGCGGTGTGATTTCCCTCAGGTGGAAGTTTCAAGATTGGGACATATTGTAAGGTGAGAGGAGAAATATCTGAATTAGACATGGGGGCAATTTTTTTTAAAGATAGGTTCACACGTGGAGTGAACTTCCAGAGGAAGAGGGGGTGCGGTACAGTTACAGCGTTTAAAAGACGTTTAGATAGGTATACGAATAAACAATGTTTGGAGTGATGTGTGCCAAGCGCACATAAGTTATACTAGGTTTAGTTTGGGATTATGATCGGCATAGACTGGTTGGACCGAAGCGTATGTTTCCATGCTGTATGACTCTGTAACCCCTTAAACTCTTCCTCAACTTTACCCAACCCATCCAAATAACTACAGCTTCACCATGGTAACCACCACGACGCTGCGCCAAACCCCTTCAGCGAGGACCTGAAACCGCACCCCGACCCAATACTTCGAGCCTCATCACAATAACCACCCCATCCCCAAATACCCATCCACCCCTCTATTCCCTTTTCTCATCTCCTGCCTCCACCATTACCTTCACACTCCCCTTCTTTCAGTGCCTTAGAAGACGTTACGAAAAAAACTAATGCCGCAGCCAGACCAGTGGCCACGAATCCCATCTTCAGCTCCAGAACTCCACTGCACCGACACTGTCCTCCCTTCCAGATCTGCCGGCAACACACCGCGTCGTGCAACCAAACTAGCCTTCCCCGCTTCAATTGGACCACGTCTTCGAATCGGTGTCCCACCTTAGCATAGTCTCTACGCCTATTGGACAGGATGGATGTCGCTCAGTTAACGCCAAGGAACGGCGTGCAATCAAGTTTGGTTACACGCGGCGTGGTCTCCCAGCGGCCAGTTGGCGCCTCACGATTGGCTCAGGGGTATCGGCCAGTCGGAATCATCCACCAAGTCCCTGTGCCTCGCGTCACTTCCTGGAGGCGAAACGGGACTGCATTTTCCACCCGAAAGAGGGGGCGAGGCCAGAGCCTGGAGGCCCATCCCACGTGAGGTGGAGTGGGCGGAGCCAGAGTGTCTCCGTCACGGGGAATGAAGTCAACGGTATGTGGACCATTTCCAGGAAGGATGGGTGGTGCTAAAAGTGGGGCGGGCCCATTCCCAGGCATGGCGGGTGAAGCCCAGCGTTGAGACGGGGCAAACGCTGGAACTGGAGGAGGATAGGAATGGGCGGAGCTAGTGTGCGCTGAGGCGGGGCTAGCTCTAGCTGCGTTTGTGGTCTTGAGGCGGGGCTAGCTCGAGCCGCGTATGTGGTCTTGGGGCGGGGCTAGCTCGAGCCGCGTTTGTGGTCTTGAGGCGGGGCTAGCTCGAGCCGCGTATGTGGTCTTGAGGCGGGACTAGCTGTCGCCCCGTTTGTAGTCTTGGGGCGGGGCGACTCGAGACGCGTTTGTAGTCTTGGGGCGGGGCGACTCGAGCCGCGTTTGTTGGCTTGAGATTGGTCTAGCTCGATCTGTGTTTGTGGCCTTGGGGCCGGGCTAGCTCGAGCTGTGTTCGTAGTGTGAGGGTGGGGCGAGCTCGAGATGTGGGTTTGAGGTGGTTGGTGAAGGGTGTTCGCCATCTTGTGTCTGAGGAGAGATGTGAACTGTGACAGAAATGGAAACAGGTGCCAGCCAAATCGTAACAATACTTAATCTTCATAGCAAAAGTAATTCCAGTCACGCCCATCTCCTTATTCTAATGTCCCTTTGTTTTGTTTCATTTACCCGTCCAGTTTGCAGGCTGATACCTGTGGCATATAGGTAAATTAACGTTACTTCTGCAACCATAATTACTTATGCAAGGTAAATGAACTCACACCAGTGTGTAATTGTTTCAGCCAAGTGCTGAGTCAACAAGAATGGAAACTATGTGGAGGAAATGCATAATTGTTTTTTGTATTAGCTAAAAATGTATGCAAGAAAGAAACGGGACTGCAAAACAATGATAGAAATACTGGCACTAGATAAGATGTTGTGAAGAGAGGCAGTTAAACTAGATATGCCTGTATAAACAATAGGTATAAACATCTGTTTCCCACTTTGTACAGAAACATAGGAACAAACCCCAATTAAAAGGGCTTAGTGATAAGATGCTGAGAGGGGCAGCACAGATGGAGGGAGAAGATAATGGTAAGCAAAGGATGGGATGAGATCAAACGGCCTTGAGGCCAGGAATAAGCATTTTGTCACAGATAAGGCCAGATAAGGCAAGAGATAAACAGGAGTAATGGGTACTGGTCTTAGGGAAGTGGAGGATGTAAACAGGGGGGGAACAATGAAATAAAAAAATGGAGGAACCAAATTGTATAAATATTAAGTTTCGTTGAATTCAGTGTGTTTTGTCCCTGCCTTGTGGACATCACAAAAGGCACTACTAGTTCAGATCTGGGACTGAAATTATTGAAGTGAGTGAGCTTTGTTTCTCACATACCGTATCGCACTAACCTTCCATCAGAAAATAAACTTTCGAAGTCTTACATTTCTGTAGCGTCCTTTACGTGCTGAGCAGAGTTTCACAACTCATATGACAATTTTCTTGAAGTTCTGGATCAGAAACCTTAAATCTCCTTTCTTTCCTCAGATACTCCTGGTTTCTTCAAGCAATTTCTGTTTATGTTCTTGCAGTCTGGACTCTGGAAATCTCAGTTGAAAGTAGCTTTGAAGAAAGAAATAGAGTTAGTGGGTTGAATTGTACATTTGTTTTAATCAGGGTCTATTACCAGTCCCATGAGCTGAAGAGATTCTGCAATAGTGCTGAAGACTTGTGCTCCAAAACTTGCTGATGCTCTAGCCAAGCTGTACCAGTACAGTTACAATATTGGCATCTACTTGATGATGTGGAAAAAGTCTCAGGTGTGTCATGTCGACCAAAAAGCAGGGCTAATCCAAACTAGCAATTTACTCTCGATCATTATTAAAGTGATAAATGGTGCCGTGAACAGTGCTATCAAGTAGCACCTGCTTAGTGATGCCCGGTTTAGGTTTGGCTAAGTCCACTCAGCTCCTTACATTACAGCCTTTATTTAAACATTGCTCAAACCACCTGAATTCCAGAGGCGAAGTGAGAATGACAGCCCTTGATGTCAAATCTGTATTCGACTGAGCTGTGGCATCAAGGAGTCCTAGCGATACTGGCAATTTGTATCAGGGCAAGCTATCTGCTGTTTGGTCCACATGTAGCACAGAGGAAGAGGTATGTGGTTATTGTAGGTCAGTCATCCTGACTCAAGGATATCTTTGCATGAGTCCCTCAGGATAGTGTCCTAGGCCTCACTGTCTTCATCTGTTTCATCAATGTCCCCTGACCATGTCCATTGAAAAGGACAAGGGGACAGCATGTAGATGGGAATGTCAGCATGTCCTTCCAAGCCATTCATTCACCTGACTTCTAAATATACCACGGTTCCTTCATTTGTCACTGGGTCAAAATCCTGGAATGTCCTCCCTCAGGGCATTGTTGGTCTGCCTACAGCATGTGGACTGCAGTGGTTCAAGAAGGCAGCTGACCATCACCATCTCAAGGAATATGAGGATTGATGAGGGTAGAGCAGTAGATGTGACCTATATGGAGTTCAGTAAGGCGTTCGACAAGGTTCTCCATGGGAGACTGATTAACAAGGTTCAATCTCATGGAATATAGGGAGAACTACCCATTTGGATATACAGAACTGGCTCAAAGGTAGAAGACAGAGGGTGGAGGGTTGTTTTTCAGACTGGAGGTCTGTGACCAGTGGAGTGCCACAAGGATCAGTGCTGGGTCCTCTACCTTTTGTCATTTACATAAATTATTTGGATGCAAGGATAAGAGGTATAGTTAGTAAGTTTACAGATGACACCAAAATTGGAGGTGTAGTGAACAACGAAGAGGGTTACCTCAGATTACAGGATCTTGACCAGATGGGCCAATAGACTGAGAAGTGGCAGATGGAGTTTAGTTCAGGTAAATGAGAGGTGCTGCATTTTGGGAAAGCAAATCTTAGCAGGACTTATACACTTAATGATAAGGTCCTAGGAAATGTTGCTGAACAAAGAAACCTTGGGGTGCAGGTTCATAGCTCCTTGAAAGTGGAGTCGCAGGTAGATAGGATAGTGAAGAAGGCATTTGGTATGCTCTCCTTTATTGGCCAGAGTATTGAGTACAGGAGTTGGGAGGTCATGCTGCGGCTGTACAGGACATTGGTAAGGCCACTGTTGCAATTCTGGTCTCCTTCCTATTGGAAAGATGTTGTGAAACTTGAAAGGGTTCAGAAAAGATTAACAAGGATGTTAACTTCCTGATGAAGGGCTTATGCTCGAAACGTCAAATTCTCTATTCCTGAGATGCTGCCTGGCCTGCTGTGCTTTGACCAGCAACACATTTGCAGCTGTGATCTCCAGCATCTGCAGACCTCATTTTTTACACTAACAAGGATGTTACCAGAGTTGGAGGATCTGAGCTATAAGGAGAGGCTGAACAGACTGGGGCTGTTTTCCCTGGAGTGTCAGAGGCTGAGGGGTGACCTTATAGAGGTTTACAAAATTATGAGGGCTATGGATAGGGTAAATAGGCAAAGTCTTTTCCCCCTGGGGTGGGCGAGTCCAGAAGGTTTAGGGTGAGAGGGGAAAGATTATAAAAGAGACCTAAGGGGCAACTTTTTCATGCAGAGGGTGTATGGAATGAGCTGCCAGAGGAAGTGGTGTTGGAGAGACTGTTAGGTGTGAAGGCTAATAAGTCCCCGAGACTTGATGGTCTGTATCCCAGGGTACTGAAGGAGGTGGCTCTAGAAATCGTGGATGCATTGGTGATCATTTTCTGATGGTTTATAGATTCAGGATCAGTTTCTGCGGATTGGAAGGTGGCTAATATTGTCCCACTTTTTAAGAAAGGAGGGAGGGAGAAAACAGAATTATAGACCAGTTAGTCTCACCTCAGTGATGGGAAAAATGCTGGAGTCAATTATAAAAGACGAAATTAGGACACATCTGGATAGTAATAACAGGATAGGTCAGAGTCAGGATTTGTGAAGGGGAAATCATGCTTGACTAATCTTCTGGAATTTTTTGAAGATGTAATTCTGAAGATGGACAAGGGAGTGGATGTAGTATACCTGAACTTGCAGAAAGCCTTTGATAAAGTCCCACATAGGAGGTTAGTGAGCAAAATTAGGGCACATGGTATTAGGGGCAAAATACTGACATGAATTGAAAATTGGTTGGCTGACAGGAAACAAAGAGTAGTGATAAACTGCTCCCTTTTGGAATGGCAGACAGTAACCAGTGGTGTGCCGCAGGGATCAGTGCTGAAACCACAGCTTTTTACAATGTACAATAATGATATAGATGAAGGTATTAAAAGTAATATTAGCAAATTTGCTGATGCAGCAAAGCTGGGTGGCAGGGTGAAATGTGAGGAGGATGTTAGGAGAATACAGGGAGACCTGAACAGGCTAGGTGAGTGGACAGATGCATGGCAGATGCAGTTTAATGTGGATAAATGTGTGGTTATCCACTTTGGCAAGAACAGGAAGGCAGATTACTACCTAAATGAAGTCAAGTTAGGCAAAGGGGCAGTACAACGAGATCTAGGTGTTCTTGTACATCAGTCAGTGAAAGCAAGCATGCAGCTACAGTAGGCAGTGAAGGAAGCTAATAGCATGCTGGTCTTCATAACAAGAGGAACTGGGAATTGATTATAGAAGCAAAAAGCTCTTGCAGCTGTACAGGGCCCTGGTGAGACCGCAATTGGAATATTGTGCGCAGCTTTGGTCTCCAAGTTTTGAGGAAAGACATTCTGGCTATTGAGGGAGAGCAGCGTAGGTTCACGAGGTCAATTCCCGGAATGGCGGGACTATCTTGCGCTGAAAGATTGGAGCGACTATGCTTGTGTACCCTTGAGTTTAGAAGGCTGAGAGGGGATCTGATTGGGTTAGATGGGTGAGTCCCGAACCAGTGGACACAGTTTAAGAATAAGGGGTAGGTCACTTAAAACAGAGTTGAGGAGAAACTTCTTCACCCAGAAAGTGATGGGTGTATGGAATGCTCTGCCCCTGAAGGCTGTGGAGGCCAAGTCTCTGGATACTTTCAAGAAAGAGTTGGATAGAGCTCTTAAGGATAGTGGAATCAAGGGTTATGGGGATAAGGCAGGAACAGGATACTGATTGAGGCTGATCAGCCATGATCATAATGAATGGTGGTGCTGTCTCGAAGGGCAGAATGGCCTACTCCTGCACCTATTGTCTACAATTGAAACATTTAAGAGGCATTTGGATGCGTATATGAGCTGGTTGTTGGCAGGTGGGACTAGATTGGGTTGGGATATCTGGTCGGCATGGATGGGTTGGACTGGAGGGTCTATTTCCCTGCTGTACATCTCTATGACTAATAATATACAAGAAAAATACCAAAATATAAAAAGGCAGAGGTAGGACAACAAGTCATACCACAGCACTATAATGATAAACCATCTACATATCAACTTAGACTAAACTACAATCAAATTAAATAAAAATTCAAATTATCTTAGAACAAAGTAATGATATAATTTATTTCACTCACCACACTCCACTAAAGCTCTCACCTCTGGGAGCACAAATCATTGTACCTGTTTTTTTTATCCCCGCTTCCCCCTCCCAGGGCCCGACAGGTGCCCAAACTGATTCCAATGGCTATATCACGGCCCTAATTAATATTGCCGATAAGTCTGCATCAATATAATTTAGAAAAGGCCACCGCATCTTGTAAAACTGCTTTGTTTTGTGGTGCATATTTGTGAGGTAGTCTTGGGAGAGATGCTCGATCACCAGCCTGCGCCTCCCCATAAGACCTAGGAGTATTTCCAACGCCGAATTCATTAAAACATTCTTCCTCGCACAGTGGATGAGAATGTTACTCATTGTGTCCCTCCAGAAAGGGCAGATTTGGCAACCCCAGAAGAAGAAATACTGGGTCCACTTTGACTTCAATTTTCCTTCAGCTCCCTTAGTATGGCACACCAGTATCTCTGGATCTTGAAACATGACCAAAAGCAGCGTGTAAGAGTGCCTATACTAATTTTACATTTGGGACATCCTGGAAATGCAAATTAAGTTCATAGCTTTCCCAGATCTCGGGCTCCAGTGAATAGCACACAAACATTCAATCCATGACAAGCAAGTGTACACGCAAATCAGACTACAGAGTTAACCTTTCCATCAGCTTCCATCCTGTCTGTCTGTCTGTCTCCCTCTTGTATGAACATCTTCGAATTTTCTTAGTATCTCGGTTTCAGCCTTTGTGTTTTCCTAGCTTGTAATGGTAATGAGACATTCACATTCCGGAACGTCCAGATTAGGGAGCTGCGCTTCATAAATTCAAATCTGCTCAGTGTGGTGTACATGAAAATGTAAGCGGATTGTTCTATTATATGCATATTCCACTCAGCTTATTAAATTACTAGTTAAGAGTCATAGAGATGTACAGCATGGAAACAGACCCTTTGGTCCAACCTGTCCATGCTAACCAGATATACCAACCCAATCTAGTCCCACCTGCCAGCACCTGGCCCATATCCTTCCAAACCCTTCCTATTCATATACCCATCCAGATGCCTCTTAAATGTTGCAACTGTACCAGCCTCCACCACCACCTCTGGCAGTTCATTCCATACACGTACCACCCTCTGTGTGAAAAAGGTGCCCTTAGGTCTCTTTTATATCTTTCCCCTCTCACCCTGAACCTATGCCTTCAAGTTCTGGACTTCCCAACCCCAGGGAAAAGACTTTGTCTGTTTATCCTATCAACAGAGTGCAGGTTCACTCTGGTGTCAGTTTCTTTGTCTCTCTGTCTCTCTCTCTCTCTCTCTCTCTGTCTCCCCTGCACTGACCTCACCATGTGCTTCCTTTGTCTGTTGTTCTCCCTTTTAAAACTTGTTTTGACTTTGTTTTGGAACTTTGGGAAAAAGAAGCAACAGCATATAAAATAGTAATTGCTGCTCCTGGAATTCGAGAAAGTCATCTCCAGCACCTAAAATACCTCAAAAAAAGAGTAGCTGTTACAGCCAGAAATTTTTCCTGTCCTTCATCTTGGATTACCCAGAATCCTTTTTGAGAAAGAGAAAATGCTTCTTGTTAAGGCTTTGGATGAGCTGAAGAATGAAACTGAATTGGGGAGTAGGAAAACCTTTGGAAAGCTGAGTCAGTGATGGGCAGATTAATTTGTTTACTCATTCATGTATAAGGTGTTGGTGCTGCTGACAAGGAGCATTACTTAGAAGACAATTAAGAGTTAACTACATTACTAAGAGTCTGGAGTCATATCTCAAAGGGAAAAATCGGTTGGCAGTGGTATTTAGTCTGCCTTCACAGTCTTCATCTGCAGCAGTAATTCATACCAGCAGTAACTATAAGGCTCAATGATTGAGAGAAAACATCCATAATCTGTGGTTGTGTTTCGCTAATAGCAGACAACCTTCACTCAACCCCTTCTGGGATCTCCAGTCTGAAATTTTCACTCCCCCATCATCCTCACCCCATATCTGTCAAACCATAGGATTCTTAGCCCTCCCCCCAGATTCCACATCCTGTCGGCAGGAACTTTAAATGGTACTGTTTGCAACTTCTCTGCTTCATTCCTAGATTGCTCTCATACAGGGAAGGGACAGTGTCGTGAGACTCTCCTATGCTTTTCCTAGAACTTCAGAGAAGTCACCCTGACAGATAGCGCAGACGTCACCCTGGCTTGAGATGGCATAGAGACAATGCAAAGTGCCCCGTGGAAAGAATAGTGAATAGGTCATTCTGGCAATGTTGGCACAGAGGTCATCTGGCGGACTTGGTGTGGAAGAAGAAGGGTAGTGTCTGAAATGGAAAGGCTGAGGGAAGCTTGTTGGAAAACATTTGAAACCACCCTTGGTAAGAATTTTTGTTCGTATTAGAACAGGAAGAATTTATTGGTATGTCTGACAGATTTCAGTCTATAATCAACATTCAAGGTCTGTGGGCAAGCCTATGGACATATTGCAAAACTATTTTTCAAATTTCTTGCTTTGATTTTGGAAATTAGTGGTAAACTATAGGGGACTGTGTTGAAAAATTCCAACTGCTGTTTCTCTGTGAATACCTGTGAGAGGGAAAGGATCTGTCTGTGTGTGTGGGAGACCATGATATATGAAGGAATAAAAATCTGTCTATATGTGTTGGAGAACATTGTGTGAGAGGGAGAGAGATCTGTCCGTGTGTGTGTGTGTGTGTGGGGGGGACAGTATTTTGTGTGTGTGCATATTTTGACGGGGAACATGTGTATGCCAGAGACAGCATGCAGGTGAATGAGGGAGAGCACGTGTGTGCATGACAGGTCTATCTGTGTTTGTGTACGTGGAAGAAAATGTCTACATGTATGTAAAAGAAAACATGTGCGTGGGAGAAGGGTCTGTCCACGTGTTTGAGAGAGAGTGTGTGTGTGAGAGAGAGGGAGATGTTTGTTTGAGCATGTGTATATGTCAGGCCGAGCATGTACCTGTGCATGAGGGAAAATATCTGTGTGAGAGGGATTAATGTGTTCGTGTTTGCGTCTGCATGTGCTTAATATGAAAGAGAGGATGTGCTCATGGGTGTATGAGGGAGAGCATGTACGAATGCATGGGAGAGGGTGTGTGTGCGTATGTGGCGTAGAGGGTTTGTGAGGGAGAGGATGTGTGCACATATGTGAGGGAGGGGGGTGTGTGTGGAAGAGGGTGCGTGCATGTGTATGAGGGAGAGTGAGCATGTGAGGGAGAATGTGAGAGGCGGAGGGTGATAGTGCCTGCCTGCCTGTGAGGGAGAGGGAGTGTGTGGGAGAGTATCCACCTATGGGAATGTGTGTGCAAGTGTGTGTGTGTTGGGATGCATGCGAGAGAGAGAGGGGAAGTGCACATGCATGATGAGAGGGTGTGCGCATTTGAAAGGCGGAGTGTGCACATCTGCGTGAGGGTGTGGGTATCCTCGTACGTGCTTGTGTGTGAGGGTGAGAGTGTGCGTTGTGTATGTGAAGTGAGAATGTCCACGTGTATGTGTATGTGTATGTGAGGGAGAGCATGTGTGTACTGGTGTGAGAGAGAGGGTGTGCATATGTTGAGGGTGAGAATGTGTGGGTACCCATATGTGTGAGAGAGAGAATGTGTGCACATGTGTACATTTGAGGAAGAGAATGTGCATGAGCGCGCGTATGAGGGAGAGTGTGTGTAAGCATGTGAGGGAGAGGGTGTGCATGCATGTGTTGAGGGTGAGAATGTGTGTACATTTGTGTGAAGGAGAGCTTGTGTGCGCACGCATGTCTGTGCACGAGGGAGATGAGTGAACACCTGAATGCGTGTGAGGGAGAAGGTGTGCTTGCGTGTGTGTGTGTGTGTGTGTGTGTGTGTGTGTGAGAGAGAGAAGGTGTGCAAGACTGTGTGCATGCATTTGTGAGGCAGAAGGTGCATGTGGGAGAGGGATTGTGTATATGTGGCAAGTGGGGCAATGTAACAAACCAGTTACGATGGCAGTATATTGCATAGATAATGAGAGACTAGGACGATAGTGTAAGAAATCGTGCCGGTGTTCACAGAAAGAAACCCTTACCAAAATTAACAGTTTGCTGATTTCTGGCAAAATTCAGCTCAATGTTTCAAGTCCACTGTGATTTATTCAGAATGGGAATGAATTTAGGCATTTTATATTGATATCTTAATTCTTTTGATTTGGTTTGGATTGTGATTTGTTGGTGGAATGACAATGTAATGAGGTTAGATTATATTTGCAAAAGCCGGGATGGGGGCTCTCTGCACAGCTTGAGCCACCAAGGTGGGATACTGAGGACATTTTGCGCTCATGGATAGGCACCCAACTAATTGATTGGAACAGAGCGTATCATAGAATTTCATTGCTTGGTCTTCATGCAAAAAAATACACTATGCATAAAAAAACTTTATGTACGTACACAGTAAAGTTGTTTGGTCTGTACTGTGTATGGATATGGAGAACAAACAAACATTTGACTTTCTCTATTGTTGCAACAAACCCAAAGGCATTTCTTGCTTACATGTATTTGAGGCAGGGTCTGATAACTGAATGGACCCCCATTGTACTTTGGTAGAAAGACCTTAGAAGGTGGTCTTTCTCCCACTATATCTTGGTGGCGGCTACCCGAAGCTTTAGGGTGACCCCTCAGTGCATAGTCCTGGAACTTGGAATGTGCCAGTCTGCCATATTTGGTCGAGGTCAGTTATTTGCACTGGAAGGTCAACAAGTTTCAGGCAGACCAAAGAGCGTTTTTCACAGAGTTGATAGTGAAGTGGGAGATGGCACGGGGCAGGGTGACACTCGGCACACAGACACACAAGATGGCTGCTGAACCAAACGTTGGCCACTTGACACAAGATGACCGCCGGACAATATGGAGAGAGTCAGCAGACCAAACAAGGATACTGCCTGTGGCCACCAGAATGCCAGCACAATGGACTCACAACCTAGTTGATTAGTTTAAGGCAGGTGGGGAGAGAATACACGAGTAGCGTTTACTGCTCGCTGACGTGTCTGGGTCCAGTCAGTACCTTTGATAGAAATGCTAATAATTTGATACGGACTAATACAAAGTGCTAATAGCCAGGGCTGCAGTAATCGTCCGTCTCAGGAAGAGCTATTAGCACCCGTAACTACAGCAATGGACTTCCGCACAGACATTGAAACTGACAATGTCTACGTTGAAACACAACACCGGCCGCACTGGAACTGACAATGCCTGCACTGAAACTATCAATGATTCTGCAATGTTTACAATAAACAAACTACGTTAGAAAGACAATAACCTCATCACTGATCCATTATATTACAAAATGTATAAAAGTATCTTTACGTGCTCCGGTTTGAGAGAAGAGTCGCAGCTGACTGCTGTGCTGTTGATGTCTTTTCTCTCCCTGGAGTTCCAGTATTTCCTTGTACAATAAATGTTTTTGTAGAGTCCCGACTCTGAATCCGAGGCTGGTGATTGTCCGCACGATAGTCTTCCGGGTGTATTCAATATTTGTCTGGTGTGCATCCTGGGAACAAACAGTAGTGCACAGAGACCTGAATCATTGAACAACTCAGGACGGATCTTGACAAAACCACTGCATCTGTCCCCTTTGCATAGCCACATCCCAGAAGGGATGTGTGACAGTCTCTTCCTCTCCGGAGTTAGTTCAAGTGATAGAGAGACTCTGGCCATCTTTGAAGAATCTCAAAGGTAGTGCCCTTCTCATCATCAACCAGGCTATGTCTTAGTGCTTGTTGGATAGTAGCCACACACGCAGACAACAAGCAACATGAATTCGACTGGGACAACACTACTATCATAGGGCAAGCCAGACAGAAAACAGCCAGGGAATTCCTAGAGGCATGGCATTCATCCACAAACTCCATCAACAAACACATTGACCTGGACCCAATATACCAACCACTACAGCGGACAGCTGAAACTGACAACCGGAAGCGGCAAGGACAGACCACTATAAATACCGGAAGAAACATCAAAGAAGCGCTTCGCAGGAGGCTCCAAAGCACTGATGATGTCGCCTAGCCAGGGGACGAAACGTTTGCAACAAAAACTTCCAGCTCGGCGAACAGAACCACAACAACGAGCACCCGAGCTACAAATCTTCGCACAAACTTTGAGCTTGTTGGATAGTTCTGGCAAAGAGGCTTTCTGCAAAATAAGTTTGACACTCTGCTCACAGATAGGATCAACCTGCTGTTTTTCCCACAGATAGGATCTCAAGGATGCTATACTTTTGACCACAAGTCCATCAGGCAAAGGTTGGTATGCAGCAAATCTTTCCATGAGGGGCAGGTGATATGGAATGGTCCAACTACTTGGAGTGTTCCATGACAACAAGGCCAGGCCCATCATTTGTAACGCAAGGGACAGGTGGAACCTCAGTACATAGTGACACTTGGTGTTTGTGTACCAAGGTTCTACTGACTGCATCATGGAGCCACATGTGAAGTGGCCATCAGGATGAAGGCAGTGTTCGATACATTCTTCACTAGTCCCAAAACATTAACTCTGACTTCTCTTCACAGATGCTGCCAGGCCTGTTGAGTTTTTCAAGCAACTTCTGTTCTTGTTTCTGATTTACGGAATCTGCAGTTCTATCTGCTTTTACATTCTTTCCCTCCATATCTGGAGCATTATACATGGTCTCCCTTTCGACCTGGTTCACCTTTGACCTCCAGATGAAATGGCAGACGGCTCAGATGACTGCAGTGATGCAGACTTGGGAAATAGGCCAGACCTATTTGGGTTGCTGGAACAGCACAGCAGGTCAGGCAGCATCCGATGCTCTCTGACCTGCTTGCTTTTCCAGCAAACCGCTCTTAACCCATCCAGAGACAACGGCTACTCCAGTCTCTGCCACATGATGTCATCCAAGACCTCTGTGATGACCGGGAGGCCATGCTGTCTATTAGCTTAGCATCATGCAGAATGGCATAAAAGGATTTGCTGATCCTGAGATGACATTACCAAGCCGTCCTCTTCCTTCAGGCAGGTGATCACAGAACTCTTCTTGTGCACCTTCTGGAAGAAGAAGCATGAGCACGTCTCATTGTGTTCCATGGAACAGACCCTGGACTGGAAGGTTATTTTGGAGGACTTCGAGGCAAAGGCAAGGCGTGCTGGCTCTTCATCTCTTGGACATCCTTCTCCTCATTGAACCCCATTGTCTGCAGCAGGTGCAGGTTTTGCTTTTTTTTGGATTTTGGACAATTTTCCCCATCTCCTTCTTACCTGCTGAACACTTATTGAGGATAAAGAACCTGTTGTTATTCCGCTTGACTGTTTTCCTCTGGTCCACTGGAGACCCAAGAGGGGCTTCTTGGTTCACCAAATTGTGTAAGCCTTTTTGAGCACCTCGAACAGTTACATTCAGCTTCCACGTTCTCTCATCCACTGGCTGTCATCGTTTTGGTGACAATTGGCCAGTAAGAGGCAGTGGTCAGAGAAGGAAACTGATTTGATATTAATGGATCTGACTGAAAATGCTTGGGACACAAATAGGAAATCTGTCCTTGAATGGATAGACTCAACTGGCTGTGACCAGGTATCTCAGGGCTCTTTGTTTGGTCTTTTACTGCACATTTCTTTGCACTTACTTGGCTGCACACAGCATCTCTGTTTTCCCTATGCCTCTTCAGCGAGAGCATAAAGGCCCTGACTGACTGTTCAATGCAGACACAAACCAGGCAGCTTGTTGTTGTCAGCTATCATTGGCAGCCTTTTCTTATAAGAATCTCCTAGGTCCAGGGGTTACTGAGGCTTCCGGGATCAGAAGAATATGTTGACATATTGATTGGTATGCATGAAACCTCTCCCTGGCCAAGCACGTTATGGGGAATGTTGGTCAGTGGTCAAGCAGTGGACACTTTGCTGTCTGTTGCTGTACTGTATTAATCTCACATATGCACCATGTGCCAGCAGAGCAAACACACTGGATATGCATCAACTGCTGGCCATGGTTCAAAGTCTGAGGGGAGGAGACCTCAGTACAGTGAAGAGAAACACCCTTCAAGTCGTGGATTCCCATGCAAAGTAAGTCGTGGCAGCACTTAATATCAGGGTAGGAGCTTAAGCATAGTCAATTGTCTAGACATTATTGATCTGTTTCCTGTATTGCTGGTCATTCCTCTGCACTGTGGAAATAGCATTTACCTGGATGACAACCTCAAACCAGGTTGGTAATATCTAGAAATGTGGTCATTCCTGATGTGGTGAGGAAAGAGGTTGGCCCTCCTCACCACCAAGACCTCCAGGTCCCTGTCAGCAAAGTAGGTAGTAATTTGCATCTGCCTATCCTCTCGGAGATTTCAAATCAACTGTACAGAGGATCCGTGGACTAACAGCACTTGATCTGGTATATAACTGTGTTTTAAATGTGTTGACCCTGGGCCCAGGAATATATTTGCCTATGGCAAGAGGGAGGATATGATCAACAGGGCAATACAGGACATGTTGAAGTTTTGTCAGTATTTGAAGGGATTCATAGGAAGTATTTGAAGTTTGCAGGAGATTCCCCAACACAGAAAGGGACAAACACCACATGTAAGTTGCAGAAAATAACATAAGGAGACTGGCTTGGCTTCATGGAGTCAAACCCTCCATGAATTCAACTATTTGAAATTTAATCAATTTTTGTTAATGCTCAGTACCAGGTCTATGAATTTGTACAGGATGCCATATCAGAATTTTTCATGTGGGCTTCAGGATTGTTGTGTTCAGATTGTTCTGAAAATGTTTTTCAGAAGCCCATATTTTGTCGTGAACAATCAACTGTGAATTTTGGTGCTGTGCTACAAGCTGATGTCAGGGAATGGGCACACTAACTGGTAAAGTCCATTTACTACCTGCTTGACTTTGTGCTTGCCTTGTCATCCAAACTTAAACTTTCAGCCCCTGAAGTTTTGTCAGTATTTAAAGGGATTCGTAGGAAGTTTGCAGGAGATTCCCAACCCAGAAAGGGATAAACATCTCTGCTCTGCAATTCTCTTCAGATTAACTCAGAACTGTTATATCAGTATGTTGCCAACTTCAGTCTGAAAAGACTTTCGGGGAACGAGAGAAAAGTTTGAAGATAATTGTGGTAATTTTGCATTTACATTAATTGTTTACAAAGTGAAAAATGGAAATTTTCAGAACAAAAAAATACTAAGATTTAAACATGTAAAGCTGTCTGGAGCTTTGTTCCCTCTTGGAACAGCTGTGTTTCAGTATCAGCGATATAGTCAGATAATTTACGGAAGTCAGAAAATCGATACGAGTACTAGTCAGTCATATACTGAAAAATGGAGGGTCTCGGTCAGACAAAAATACTGCTGGTTTCAGTATTAGAATCTAATGACTTGTGAACTACCTGGCAGGAAAAGCTGCAAACTGTCAAACAACAGCAAGGTAATCAGCTGTCAGTCACGCAGACAGCAAATGCTATAAGCTGTCACTCCGACAGGGTCATGTGACTCAGCAAGCGTAATGAACTGGCAGTTGAACAGGAAATGCTATGAGTTGTCATTTAGAGTAAGGATTCTGAACTGTCAAATTGATAGGCAGTGAGAAAGGCTAAGATAAGCCAGCAGTCCGTAATACACTAATGTATACAATGTTAATAAAGAGATGGAACTAAGTTATTACGATCACATCCAGATTTATTTAAAAAGAGGAAGGAGACAAAATGGTAATTTTAAGCTAGTTAACTTAACATCTGTCATTGGGACTATTATAAAATTATAATACCAGAGCATTTAGAAATGCATATTATCACCAAAGTTTCATGAATGGGAAATCTTGCCTGAAAATGTATTAGAATTATTTAAGGAAGTAATAAGCAGCACAAATAAAGGGGAAACAGTGGATATACCTATTGGATTTCTAAAGTGCTTAATAAGAGTCGATGATGCTGGACGGATGCATGGCAGATGCAGTTTAATGTGGATAACTGTGTGGTTATCCACTTTGGTGGCAAGAATAGGAAGGCAGATTGCTTTCTAAATGGAGTCAAGTTAGTTAAAGAGGAAGTACAACGATATCTAGGTGTTCTTGTACGTTAGTCAATGAAAGCAAGCTTGCAGGTACAGCAGGCAGTGAAGAAAGCTAATGGCATGCTGGCCTTCATAACAAGAGGAAATGAGTAAAGGAGCAAAGAGGTCCTTCTGCAGCTGTACCGGGACCTAGTGAGACTGCACCTGGAGTGCAGTTTGGGTCTCCAAATTTGAGGAAGGACATTCTGGCTATTGAGGAAGTGCAGCATACGTTCACAAGGTCAATTCCCGGAATGGCGGGACTGTCATATGTTGAAAGATTGGAGTGACTGGGCTTGTATACACTTGAATTTAGAAGGATGAGAGAGGATCTGTTTGAGACGTATAAGGTTAGTAAAGCATTGGACACTCTGGAGGCAGGAAGCTTGTTTCCGCTGATGGGTGAATCCAGGACCAGAGAACACAGTTTAAAAATAAGAGGTGTAGGCCATTTAGAACAGAGTTGAGAAACTTCTTCATGAGAGAGTGGTGGATATATGGAATGCTCTGCCCCAGAAGGCAGTGGAGGCCTAGTCTCGGGATACTTTCAAGAAAGAGATGGTTAGAGCTCTTAAAGATAGTGGAATCAAGGGTTATAGGGATAAGGCAGGAACAGGATCCTGATTGTGGACGATCAGTCATGATCGTAATGAATGGTATCAGTCAGTACCAGCTATGGACTGACAGTAAGGACTGTGTGAACAATCAGGCAGGCAGGAAACTGTCGATTACATGCATGCAGCAACAGTTATAACCTGTTGGTTAGTTAGAATCTAATGACTTGTGAACTACCTGGCTTGAAGGGCCAAATGGCCTACTTCTGCACCTATTGTCTATTCTCTAAAAGGGGTAAAGGCTTCTGAGAGAACAGGACATGAATATATTTCAAAGTCAATTCAACATAAATAGTCTTTTTGCCTCTTAGAACAGTGGCTTATGTGAAATTAACATAGTCACTTTGCTTTGGTTATGAAACACAGTTTGTGAAAGTCACCCACAAAAAAACAGTTATCATCAGAGAGGGTTCTTTGCTTAGTGAGCACAAAGAGAAAGGAATTCAGAAATTAACTATAGTTGCACTGAAAGAGTCCAGCCTACCTGCGGGTTTTGTAATTGCAAAACTAATGAAGAACAAGAATCCTTTCTCTCCTAACACCTTCCAAGTCAATATTTGCCTGTACGTGAGGACTATTTTGACTACAGAAGCCATTGCAGTTGCTGTGGAAAGAGAAACTTCAAGAAGCAATAAGCTATAATGATCTTAGAGACTGATCTTACATTCACCTTTAAGGTATCTTTCATTCTAGTGACATTTTTTTTCTATGTATCATTAGGTAGTACATTTTATCTGACCTCCTGAGTATAGATAGAAGAAGCTCGTGAGCTGACAGTTAGACAGTAAAACTTGTCAAAATAATTAAACAAAAGGATATAGTCACATATACTTCCCAAAGAAACACCAGTAAAGTTCTGGAATGTGTTTATCTTTTTGTTCAGTGGTCTTGCTCAGTGTATGTGCGCTACATAATAATAATAGGTTTGAGTGTGGGATGTTGCTTTTGCTTGTTATTTCATGTATTTTTGCTTGCAATACAAAGACAGACAAGGAATTACTTGTTAAATCAAGACTTTAATTTTAGGCATTAAGGAATTACACATCACAGTAATTTTGGTGAATAGGAAAACGAATAGCAGTATTTACATCTAAAATTCACGTCACATTTTGACATGCTAACACGATATATACAGTAAAACCCCACTATATATTTTTACCAATGTGCCCTTACTGGTCCCCTTATAATATCAATAAGGGGCAGTTCTGTAATAAAAGAATGGAGTTGAGTTCATCACTTAAGAGTACAATTGAACATAACCATGGGTCTGGCAAAAGGTTATTTACCATTATAATCAAGTGCTTTTTGTTTAAAACTCTACCGTTCCGTACCCCAGCCTATAAAACCAATTTACCTTTAAGAATTTTTTCTTGGAGCTCAGGAGGATTGGTTGAAAATCAATCTGCCATGCTGGCCAGCCATCTTTTACCAAAACAACAAGCTAGGCAGAGGCTAGCTCTGAATACAGCTCGCTTGTTCCTACCATGTTTCCCAAGTCGGGGTCATGTGGTAAAGTTTTGCAGTTAGTAACTAACTTTCTGGCCTGAGCCAATCACAGCCCCAGTGAGAGCCATTAAAACTTAGTGCTACAGAAAAACTTTTTACACAACATTTCAATTTCTCAGTCCCTCTCCTTCTGCTCTTTCTACAAAATTCATAAATACTGAGCATTCAAAATGGAAGATCTATACAAGGAGCAAGATTATTTGGGCATTTACATGGTCCAATAGAGACAGACACAATTTGGAAAGGGGAGAAACAGCTTCACATCACTGTGCGATAATGCTGACAAGTCTTAAATCAGAGCAACCCATGGTTACAACAGGCAGTTTAAACTCCATCATTTCAAACATTGCTGCTGTACAGAAGAACAGGACTTTAAATTACAAGGCTCACAAAAATACATCTGGCATGCTTTAGTTACAGAACACACTTGTGTACTGCGAAGAAAGCACTGCAAAAGCTTGGTAAATATTAACTAAGAACAATGCCTTTTCAGAGACATGTTACTGTTATACATCAAAATGTAATTTTTATCTTACAATCCTTTTCACACTTCATTTTGTTTTCACACGATCCCCAGTGGAACTCTTGACTTATGAAGGGAAAGTAAGGTTGAAAAAAAAATTAATTTTGTACTTTTCTGAGATTAGATTACCCATCTTGCAAAGCATCCCAAATGAAAACATTGAGTAAAACTTTGAAGCTGCTGACCACAGAGTATATAAACACTGGGTCCATATCGCCTGCAGTATTGAAGACTGAGATGAAATGATACTGACATATCACTACTTCAGTAGCCCTTTCAAATTTTCCCTGATCGTTACATTTCCAATTGAAATCCCAATATTGGATAGTGGCTGGGATATGTTTGAAAGTTTCACTGGCCACCCCTCTTTTCTTCCTGCCTCCTCCTAGGAGGGGGAAATAGCACCGTATCAGTAGCCTAAAGACTGGCCTTTCATCCGATTATGGAAAACAGATTGACCGCCCTATCTGTGGAATTGTTTTCCGCTGTCTGAACATATTACAGGGAACATTCTGGAACCAGGGACTAGGGGCCTGCCAGGCAGGTAGGTTTCCCATTTAAATGATTGGGTTCGCACCTATCTGCAGTTTTGGGCTTCGGTGGTAGGTCTTGGAACATATGTCCCATGGGTACGAAGGGACTACTGTAGTGTTTTTGAACAAGAGGGATTTATTAGAATTATATGCTTTGGGGGCCATTCAGGAGTCAGTGTTCATCAAAGTCTCTTCCCCATCCCTAACAACAATTAACAATTGAGAGTAAGTTGGATGTGAGAGAATACTCAATGATGTACATAGAGTTACAATCACTTTTCAATTCTTTTCAACTTTTGTACCAATTTTTACCTTTTTTAACAATACCTATGTTACCACTTTCTGAACAAATGTTTAACATGTCTCTTTATTTATAGCTTTCTCTCAATAACACATCTTGCTCTATGTTATCTTACACCTCTGCTTTAACATTAAACCATCAACTCAATTGTTAATAAAGAAACAATGTAAGACACCTTCAGAATCTAGCTCTAATTTTTTTACTTAGATAAACTATCAAAAACTTGCTTTAGCACAGTGGTCATTTAAAGTACAAATTACATATAGCTCCCTAACTGTTATAGAGGATTTTTGTTTTTTTTATACTTGCTGTACTGTTGCTTGTAAGGGTAGGGGTTCTTTGACATTGCAATGCATCTTCAGATGTATGAAATTAGTGAGGTCCAAATACATCTGAGTTCTTACATAAGCCAGATGGTATAAGATCATGTTACCTGATTGAAACGAAAAGTATCTTTCACATGTTTAAAATGGTGGTACGCACATATTACCCTAATGAAAAGTACACAAGTCTCTTTGCAGGTAAATAACATATTGAACTAGTGGAAACTGGAATGATTAGCAGTGGAGTTTTTACATTTTACTCCTGAAGCTGTACCAACTGTATAATGTTTAAACATTTCTTTCATAGGGTGTGGG
Source organism: Hemiscyllium ocellatum (assembly GCF_020745735.1). Classification (NCBI taxonomy): domain Eukaryota; kingdom Metazoa; phylum Chordata; class Chondrichthyes; order Orectolobiformes; family Hemiscylliidae; genus Hemiscyllium; species Hemiscyllium ocellatum. Next base: position 67,805,435 of record NC_083414.1, read on the forward strand.
TGGAGCTGGCCATTGCCATTGAGAAAGTGATGGTGAACTGCCTTCTGGAACTGTAACAGCCCTTGTGATTTAGGTCAGATTGCTGTTGTCAAGGGAGTTCAAGATTGTTAATCCTGAGAGGTGCTCCCGTGCATCTACAGCCCTTGGCCCTCTAGGTGCTTGAGGTCACAAGTTTGGGAAGGTGCTGTCAAAATAGCCTTGATGAATTGCTTCAGTGCATCTTGTAGGTGGAACACTGCTGGCACTGTTTTGGTAGTTGGAAGGGATGGAAATTGAGTGATGGTTAGATTTTCTCTTGTTGGAGATGGCATTACCTCGCACTTGTCTGATGCAAATGTTAATTGTTACTTATTGGCCCAAGTGTTCTGCACATCAATGCACAGTGTTTTGGTTTCTATGGAGTTGCAAACATTCCCAATTCTGACATTGGTCATTGATAAAGAGCTGTATATATTGATGGATGGGCTGAGAACTGTCCTGCAGTGATGTCTTAAGAGTGAGAGGGTTGGTCCGTAATAACCAAAATCATTTCCTTTGTGTTAGGTATGATTCCAACCAATTCCCTTGACTCCCACTGACTCCAGTTTAGCTAGGGCTGTTAATACCACACATATTTCAGTGCTGCCTTTATGTTAAGGGTAGTCTCTTTCAGCTTACCTCTTTAGTTCACTTGTTTTGTCTATGTTTGGACCATGGCTATAATGAGTTCAGGAGTTGAGTTGACTTTGCAAAATCCAGTCTAAATTTCAGTGAGCAGGTCATTTGTCTACATATGTCGCTTCAAAAAAGAACTCCGAGTTGGTAAGTTAAATGCTGCAATTGACATTTAAAATTGGACAAATCCATTCCAACAGGATTTAACTGAAGCCAGTCCAAAGAAAAAGCCCAAAATTTAAATGATAATCAACTTTTTCATTTTGTGATTTAACTGGACTCACACTATTAATGAAGATTTAACCTGAAGTTCTTCAGCACTAAGTTCTATGCTGAATTTAGACGTATTCTGCCTTAACAGAGGAGGGGCAATTGTATGCTACTTCAATATTGGACTGTACATTCCTGATATTAGTTTGGTACACTTCTGTCTGACATTACCTTCATGCTTTTCATACACAGGATGCATGATATCTCAATGACAATTTTACTCACAACTTTAGTAAAGATGAAAGTCAGTGGAAGACCTGGTAAGGAGGTATATCAAATGCTTTGACCAGAAGATCGAGAAAGGGGAAATAGAGAGGAGAGACATGAATTTATGAAATGACTAATATCCTTAAGTGTTCACAACGATCTCAATCATCAAATGCCTCATTCATTCTATGCTTTCTGAATAATCAAAGTGAAGTGTGTGATGCAACAGGAAATTTTGGACCTGAAGGGTTGAGGCCTTTTCAGAACACTCCTGTACTCCACACAGGGACCTCCAACTGCAAATACAATCAGAGAGCAGCCAGGCCGTAAATAAACAGGCCTTCCTTTTCATGAAACAAAGTATTAGTCAAAAGTAAATAGTTTTGCAAAGAAATGTAATCCGTTTACAATAAACAGAGGTGGCTGACACCCGTAGGATGAACCAGTGAACACCTTAATTTTGAGCCCTTTTTGTGGCCTAGTCTTGATTGATGCCATGTTGCCACGGTACCTTGGCCTGCTCCTCTTTACCGCTGTGACCAGACTGAGAGAGTTTGCGTGTGAAAGCCTTTGGCCTGCTCTCTTCTTCAAGTGTTTCTTCATTGCCTATGTATGTAGGTCTGGGGTAATATGGTTTGGGGGGCAAAGCTGGTATCTCTGTGGATTCCTTAGGAATAACTCCAGTGGGAGCAGAGTGGCTACGGCATGGGTGAGCTTTCACAGATTCAATGACATCTGGTTCAGATAGGCTGTACCTTACTGGTATGTAAGGGGCTTCCCCATCCTCCTCTGGGTTCCAAGTCTGACTGGAATCTGTTGTGTCTGTACGTGGTGGCTCCATTGATTGGCCAAAGTTGCTTTCACTCAGAGAGGATACCCCGCTGCTTGCGCTGCCAGACAGAGTGGAGTTACTGCCATCAAGACCCGAGTGGGGGCTTGTAGGTGATGCAGGAATTGGGTGTAACGAAGACTGTGGGGGAGAAAGGAGAAAAAAAGTTAGTATTCACAGTTCTTTCTGTGTACAGAAAACGTTCTTTCAACTCAAACCATTCTTAGGTAGAACATTCTAGCCAGGTGATTATCCCATGCCAATTGTCAGTGACAAAGTGTATTTAGAACAATGACATTGAAAGTCAGCACTGTTCAACTGTCCAGAATATATTTACAGTCAAATCTGATCTCTGTGCCTCATGGTACAAGGATGAACAATTTGCTGTGAGTCACTGGATAGCAATCAGGAAGACCATGTTAAGGCTAATTTTCACTTTCCTTCATTTTATATATTAAGGGTAATTGCGTTGGTGCTATCATTCCTGTAACTGAGATCAGCTACCTTAACACCATTGAAAATGAAACCATCTTATCTAGATGACTAAAAGACACAAAGGATCATACATTTACCACTGGCTAGTCAAATCCCATCACATATCTGCAAGATAAGCAAGAAGTTGTCTTGATGCCGTGGCCACTTTTTATTTCTCAACTAGTATGACTACAGAGATTATGAAATTGTTATTTGTGAAGTTGCTATGGCTGTGCAATGTTTACCTGCATTATGATAGTGATCACATTTCAAAATACATTGGGATGTCTTGGTTTTTCAAAAGCCACAATATAAGTACAAGACTGAATCCAGGAACTAAAATTCTATCTTGTCTGTTAATTCTTTTTAGTTTAATTATTTTTTGTTTCTATTTATATGAATGCTGTAACTCAAGTAACACTACCTGCAGGCAGTGCATAGAGAATGCAGTTTCAAGGTGGCACTGCAGGGAAAGAGGTTCTTCAGATTTTTAAGGAACTCTTAAAAATAAAAACTGAAGCACAAGCTTGAGAAATGGAGGCTGGCAGTTGGAAGTTAGGAAGGCGAAAGCAATGTTAGCATTCATTTTAAATGGGTTAGAGTACAAGAGTAGAAATGTATGGCTGAGGTTGCTGAAGACTCTGGTCAGATTGAATTTGGAATATTGCGAACAATATTCAATATTTGGGTCCCATATCTAAGGAAGGATGTGGTGGCATTAGAGAGGTGATGGAGGAGATTTATAAGAATGATCCCAAGGATAAAGGACTTATCATATGAGTGGTTGAAGATTCTGGGTCTGTATTGAAAGAATTTAGAAGGATAATGGGGAATCCGATTGAAACTTACAGAATAATTAGAGGCCTGGATGTGGTGGACATGGGGAAGATGTTTCTGAGGAGAGACTAGGACATGAAGGCATAGCTTCAGGAATGACCTTTAGAACTAAGATGAGGAATGTCTTCAGTCAGTAGGATGGTCCCTGGTGAATCTGTGGGACTCATTGCCACAGAGGCCTGTGGAGGCCAAATTATTGAGTGCATTTAAGACCGATAAATAGGTTTTTAATTGGTAAATGGATCATGGGTTACAGAGATGAGAGAAGAATGGTGTTGAGAAACATATTAGCCATGATTGAATGGTGGAGCAAACTTGATGGGTTGAATTGCCTTATTTTGCATCTATATCTTATGGTCTAATGCTGCAGCCGGCCTCTGTTGTCCCAGCCCCCTCCTCAGTGGCACCTGTTCTCATAATGGCATCTCACACTCTGAATGTGATGAAGTCATCAGTGCATGTGCAGATGCTTCCTATGATCTGTCCTGTTGCAGCCACGGGATAAACCATAAGAAATAGGACAGTAGGAGGTCGTTCAGCCGTTAAGCCTGTTCCACCATTCAGTAGCATCATGTCTGATTCGATATTCCTCACAACCATATTCCTACACTTTCCCTGTAACCTTTGATTGCACCTACTGATCAACAATGTATCTATCTCAGTCTTAAGTATACGTACTCTGTTCTTACAGCTCTCTTGCAAGGAGTTCCAAAGGCACTCAACCCTCTAAAGAGATGAAATTTCTCCTTATCTCAATCTTTAATTGGGGCACCTTTATTCTGAACTTTGTCCTCTGGTCCTTGATTCTCCTATGAGGGGAAATATCTTCTCAGCATTTATTCTGCCAAGCCCCTTAAGAATCGTGTATGAATTAATGTAATCCTCTCTCACTGTTCTAAACGCCAGCCAGTAGAGTCCTAACCTGTTTAGTGTTTCCTCAGAAGACAATTCTTCCATACTAGGGACCATCCTACTGAACACCCTTCAATTATGTTTTCCCATAAGTAAGGGGAGCAAGACTGTTCACTTATATTTTCTGATGTGGTCTCATTGGCAGCAACTTTCAGTTAGACTTCCCTACTCATATACTCGAACCCTCTTGAAATAAGGGCCAACATTCCATTAGTCTTTCTGATCACCTGCTGTGTTCTATTTAGCTTTCTGTTTCGTGTACACTTATCTCAAAATCCCTTTGTGTTGCAGCTTTCTGCAGTTTTTTTTTCTCCATTTAAATAATACTGTTCTTTTGTTCTCCTTTCCAAAATGAAAAACTTTGCATTTTCCCACAATATATTTCATTTGCCAACTTTGTGCCCACTTACTTAACCTACCGATATCTCTCTATAACTGTTTGTATCCTGCTCACAACCTAGCAAAAACCTTACCTTCATTCCCTTCCATCCATGCATCAATGAATTCAATACGTGAGATGACATCAAACACTTCCTCTGCCCCTCCCCCACTCTATTCTCTCACCCTCACAATGCGCAGCCCTCTGCTCCAACCCCAACCTTACCATCAAACCAGCAGACAAAGGGTATGCAGTGGTAGTTTGGCGCACTGACCTCTACTGCTGAAGCCAGGTGCCCACTCGAAGACACAACCCCCTCGACCATGACCTTACCTCTCATCACCAAAGCAGAGTCTCCCAAACCATACGCAACCTCATCACCTCAGGGGAATTCCCAACTACACCTTCCAACCTCATATTTCGGGAACCCCACATCACCCGATTCTACCTCCTACCTAAGATCCACAAGCCTGACTATCACGGCCGACCCTTTCTTGCCCCACCAAATTCATCTCCACTTGTCTCGATACTGTCCTATCCTCCCAGTCCAGGAACTTCCCACGCCCTTCCCCACCTCCAAGACTTCCGTTTCCCCAGCCCCCAACACTTCATCTTCACCATGGACATCCAATCCCTATACACCTTCATCTGCCATGACCAGGGCCTTCAAGCCCTGTTTCTTCTTCTTCCGATTTTTCCACCAGTGCCCTTCCACTGACACTCATTTGTTTGGCTGAACTGGTCCTCACCCTTAACAATTTCTCCTTCGAATCCTCCCACTTCCTCCAGATGAAAGGGGTTGCCTGTGGGCACCCGCATGGGCCCCAGCTATGCCTGTCTCTTTGCTGGCTACGTAGAACGGTCCACCTTCTGGAGTTACAATGGCACCACTCCCCATCTTTTCCTCCACTACACTGATGACTGCATTGGCGCCACCTCATACTCCCACAAGGAGGTTGAATAGTTCATCAACTTCACCAACACATCAACCTTAAATTCACCTGGACCATCTCTGACAACTCCCTCTCCTTCCTGGACCTCTCCATCTCCATCAACGATAACTGACTCGACACTGACATTTTTTACAAATCCACAAACTCCCACAACTAGCTGGATTACACCTCCTTCCACCCTACCTCCTGCAAAAATGCTATCCTGTATTCCCAATTCCTCTGCCTCTGCCTCTGCTGCATCTGCTCCATGGAGGACCAAATCCACCACAGAACACACCAGATGGCCTCCTTCTTTAAAGACCGCAATTTCCCTTCCCACGTTGTTGAAGATGCCTTCCAACGCATCTCATCCATGTCCAGCATCTCTGCTCTTGAAACCCAACCCTCCAACCGCAAAAAGGTCAGATCCCCCCGTACTCATTTTCCGCCCCACCAACCTCTGCAGAAATCGCATCATCCGCCATTTCCACCACCTTCAAATGGATCCCACCACCAGGGATATATTTCCCTCCCCACCCCTATCTGCTTTCTGCAAAGACTGTTCACTCCGCGACTACCTGGTCAGGTCCACGCCCACTTACCCACCCCTCCCCACTAGGCACCTTCCCCTGCCACTGCAGTTATTGCAAAACCTGCATCCACACCCCCCACCTTCCAAATCCATCAAAGTTTCACCTGCACGTCATTTATTGTATCCATTGCTCCTGATGCAGTCTCCTCTACACTGGGGACACCGGATGCCTTCTCGCAGAGCGCTTCAGAGAACATCTCCGGGACACTTGCACCAATCAATCCCACCTCCCCCGGCCAAACATTTCAACTCCCCTCCCACTCTGCTGAGGACATGCAGATCCTGGGCTGCCTCCACCGTCCCTCCCTCACCACCAATGCCTGGAGGAAGAACGCTTCATCTTCTACCTTGGGACCCTCCAACCCACATTGGCATCAACGTGGACTTCACCAGTTTCTTCATTTCCCCTCCATCCACCTTATTCCAGTTCCAACCTTCCAACTCAGCACCGTCTTCACAACCTATCCCACCTGTTAATCTTGCTTCTCACCTATCTGCTCCACACTCCTCTTTGTCCTATCACATTTATCCCCACCTCCTTCCCCCATCGTACTCTCAGCTACCTTCTGCCCAGCCCCCTCCCATTTATCTCTCCACTTCCGAGGCTCCCAGCTTCATTCCAACATCAATTTTCCTGCTCCTCGGATGCTGCCTGACCGGTTGTGCTTTGCCAGCACCACTCTAATCTTGACTCTAATCTCTAATCTGCATTACCCACCTCCTCCTTCTCACAACCTACCTTGCTACCTATTTCTGTGTTGTCTGCAAATTTGGCTACAGCTCATTCATGTCCTTCCCCAGTCATTAATATATATTGTAAACAGTTGTGGTTTCAGCACTGATCCTAGTGGAGCCCCACTGGTAATGGATGCCAACTTGAAACAGAAACTTATCCCCACTTGCTGTTTCCTGCCGATAAGCCAATTCTCTTTCCATGCTAACACATTACCTCCAAGACTGTGGGCTCTTATGACAACTTTTTGTGATATGCCATCTCCTGGAAGTCCAAATACACACATCTATTTATTCTCCTTTATCCACTCTGGATGAGACTTACTCAAAAACTCTAATAAATTAGTCAGACATAATTTCCTTTTCATGAAGTCATGGTGACATTGCTTGATGAGATTCTGATTTTCCAAATAGTCTGCTATTACTTACTTAATTGATTCTAATACTTTTCAAACAATAGATGTTAGGTGGATTTCAAGGGCAATGTGTACATGTACCATGGCCATTTGGATAATCACTCCATTACATTAAGTACACTTCAGCATCACAGCTAAAATTCACAAATACTTTTATGGAAAGATTAACTGTTGAACAAATTTTTCTCTTTATTTGGAGGTGCCCAAGTTAACATTGACCTATTGTACAATACTTACTTTACGTAGGGTTCGTGCAGGCAAGGCAGGTGGTATATCACTGATCTGATGATGGAAGGGATCAAAATTCATAGTGAAATGACCTATGTAAACAAAAAGGAGATTTGTTAAACCAGCCTCATCATGACCATTACCACTATCATGAAGTACTTCCATCATTACCATCACCACAAACAAATTACCAATATAATGTGGAACTTTTACATTTTACAGCACAAGAGGAAATTCTGCCCATTGACTTGAAACTGACTCCCAAACCCTGTTAATCTATTCTGTTGTTTTCCTTTTCAAATATTTATTCATTTTCTCTCAAATAGTAATAATAAGTCTCTCCTACTTCCCCAGCCCCACTATTTCTGATTTGATGACCTACCAGTCCTACCCCTTAAAGAAATTTCTCCGAACTTCTCCCCTCCCTTGTCCCAGTCTACTTTATAGTGAAAGCCTCAAGTCCTGGTGCTACCTTTAATAAAGCTGTTTTGTATATTCCATGTTTTGACTCCCTTCCTATTTCAGAGCACTGAAAACACACCATTTTTGATTTAGTGTTACTTTTCTGTTTCTGTACCCTATTTTCAAAAAAAGTGTCAAGTTTTAAAATGAAATTATGAACTCATCTTTCCTTTTTTAAAGATTTATCTGATTTTCTATGTTCTTAAATTTTTTTCCATTCAGTATATTCTTTCCAAAATGGTTCTTTTAAGTGGTTTCTTATATCTGATATCTGTTTGCCCAATTTGACTGTTTTCAGAAGTTGTTTGTTGCTATGTTCAGAGTTAACCATAATTCCTACTTTTGTGTTGACTGAAAACATTCATCCTTCACCTCTCCTGCAAATGCAGGAAATCTGGAACATTAGTAGAAAATGGTAGAAATCAGCAGACCAGGGAGTGTTTATGAGGGAAAAACAAAGTTGAACATTTTAAGTTCTCTGATTTGTTAGTGTTTCTTCCATTTTCTGTTTGTGTTTATTTTAGAACACGTACATGTAGCAAAGTCAACTGACTCAAAAATTATTACTACCATTGGATCATCATCCTTTTCATTGACAACATTACATAACTGTACAGGTGACGTAACAGCATCTCATGCACATGGATTCCAAACTATAAAACTTCATTGGATAACAGAGAATCCTCCTCTATTGTCACTGACCACAAATCATAATCCTAAATCACCTACGGATATATTGAACTTTAATTCTAAATGGTTTTTAAAAGAGTACTGATACAGCCAACAGGACCGTGGATTTAGATTAAGCGGCCGTCTGGAGAGGAATTCTGGAATCTCACACTTGTACAGAGTTGGGGAAATTTTAAATGGAAAACTGAAAAGGTGACTAGGAGGGTGGACCTACATGAGAAGTGCGGCGTGGTGAAAGATAAAAGTTGGCAACAGAGAGTCCTTTCATTTTGTTTCTTCTTGTAAAAGCTGAAGTGTGACACCACAGGTAAACTGTTAGGTGATTGGTGGGTATCTCTGCCAGACCTTTCAATTGATCATTTTGTTTAAGTAAGGAGATGTTATTGTAGCTGAAGAGGACTGATGAAACGTAAAATATTTAACAATGAAATTAATTAATTGGATTGAATAGAGATGGCTAAACAGGAAATGTATTGCAGCTGTAGTATCCGGAGCTGGTGAATGCCAGCAGACTTCACAGTAACCACAACTATAGCAGTTGCTGAAACAAAAACAGAAATTGCTGGAAAAACTCAGAGGTCTGGCAGCATCTGTGAAGAGAAATTAGTGTTAATGTTTTAGCTCAGGTGATATTTCCTCAGAAGAGTTGCTTGAGGAATTTCAGTTCAGAGTTGATGAGCTGGAATCTGCCTTGTGACGTCAGGAGAGTTCCCTGAATGTTGGTTCCAGGAGGCAGTCATGCCCTTTAGATTAATTGTGTAAAATTTGGTCTGTGGTCAAGGACATAAGGATGTGACTGTGGTGAGGCAGGCTTTATGATTCAAAATTTAGCTATGGAGAAGTCTCAGCCAACCCCTTACCTAAGAGGTACGAGGACCTAATAGGTTCTTGCTCCCAATGTGGACAAGGGCACAAAAAAAGGAAGATGAGCGAACTGACCATAGTAGCATGATCCACAGCACTATTCAAGTGGGTGGGGTGAGGAAAGAAAAAGTGAGGAGTTACGGGAAATGGCACAGTTAGGGGAATAGATGCTGAAAGACTTTGTTGCTAACTGTTGCCAAGCTTCAGGACATCTGTTCTGGGCTGAAAAGGAACAAGAGTGGCAGGGGAAGGATCCTGATATCACGGTCCACGTAAGTACCAATGACCTAGGCAGGACTAGGAAAGAGATTCTGCTGAGGGATTACAAGCTGTTTGGAACTAAATTAAAATATAAAACACATGCTAGTAATCTCCAGATTAATACCCAAACCACATGCGAATTGGCTTAGGATAAATAGAGAAGTAAGTATGTGGCTCACAGATTGGTGTGGAAGAAATGGGTTCTGATTCATGGCACACTGACACCAAGGAAGAGCTGTTCCTTTGGCACAGGCTTTATTTGAACCATTCTTGACAGGTGTCCTGGTGAATTTGATGAATTGTATTACAGATAAGGTTTCTTTTTAATACATCCATGGAATGTGTATCTCACTGAGTAGGTCAGTATTTATTGTTCCTTCCTAATTATCCAGAGGGCAGCTAAGAGTCAACCATATTGCTGTGGGTCTGAAGTCACATATAAGTCAGACTCAGTAAGGATGGCAGTTATTTTCCCTAGAAAACATTCGTGAACCAGATGGCTTTTCCCAACAATCAGCAATGGTTTCATTGTCATCATCAGACCTTAAGATTTTTATTGAATTCAGATTCTACCATCTGCAGTGCTGAGTTGGTTAGCAAATCAAATAGAAACAAGAAAACATAAGTGCACATTACTGAAAAGGAAAATGATAATCAAAATTTGACAGTACAAAATATGTGCGGAGTGCAGCAGAAATAATAAAAAGTCAAAGCTTAAGGCTCTTTAACTGAACATATATGGTATTTGTAACAGTAAATGATCTGACAGGAGAAATATGGATATGATTTGATAGATATTACAAAGATGTCATTATCTTGTGTAATAACTCCTACAAGGCCAATGGGGAATCACTAATTAATATTTGTGGAGATTGAATATGAATTCCCTTGGCAACAGGCAATGAAATGCCCAGCTGGCACTCATCACCAGAGCTCTTTAGTGGTGCATTGGTGAGGGGCCATCTTTGTGGTGTCCTTGGCCTTGAACCAGGAGGTCCAGGTTCAAATCCCACCTGCTGCAGAGATGTATAATAACATCTCTGATCAGTTTGATTTAAAAATGTGGTGAACTAGCAGTGTCCCTGCCCTGGAGCTGAGAGGCCTGGATAAAAGCCCTACATGCTCCAGAGGTATGTATTAACATCCATGAACAGGTTGATTAGAAACATGAGTTAATAATTTTAAAAAATGGTAGTATCCCTATGTCTGAGTCAGGAGACCTGAGTTCAAGTCCCACCAATTCTAGAAGTGTATAATAACATCACTGAACAGGTTGATAAAAAAAAATTAAAATGTTAAAAAAAACAAAATCAAAGTGATTTTGGTGGTGGAAATGTTGCTTATTTGTATATGAAAGCATATCTGAGTATAAAAGAAATAAAGGGCTCTTCTATACAGTGCTTTATTTCCTTTCCAAATCCATTTTGATTTAGTCAGAAAGGAGGAAACAACAGACCAGTTTACCTAACAGTTGTCGTTGGGAAAATGCTAGAGAGTCCATATTAATGAAATTGATAGGAGATCATTTTAATGTCATTAATGAGATCATGGTTTTGTGGAAGGGAATTCATGTTTGACAAATTTGCTAGAGTTTTTTTTTCCTTATTCCTGATGAAGGGTTTATGTCCGAAATGTCAATTCTTCTGTTCTTCTGATGCTGCCTGACCTGCTGTGCTTTTCCAACAACACACTCTTGACTCTAATCTCCAGCATCTGCAGTCCTCGCTTTCTCTTAGCTCATGGTATTGGGGTATTGGCATGAATTGAAGGTTGATTAATTGACAAAGCAGAGTTGGGATTAATGTGTCTTATTCAGGTTGGTACGACAGGTGGAGTGCCAAGCGCTTCATTTATTTATTATCTACATTAAATACTTGGAGGAGGGACCAGAGTGTAATGTATCCAAATTTGAGATTTGAGAATACATCATGAAGATGTCAGGAATCTACAAGAGAAAATAGATAGGGTGAGTTAGTGGGCAAAAACTTAGCAGGTTGAGTTTAGTGTAGTCAAGTGTCAGGTCATGTGCTTTGATTAGAAGAATTAAAAGGCAGACAATTAGTTATGTGGTGAAAGATTCCAAAAAAAAAGTGTGCAGTGCACTGGGGATCTATGTATTTTTATGCATGAAACACAAAAATTTGGCAAGTAGGTTCAGAATATAATTAGGAAGGCAAATGGAGTTTTGGCTTTTGTTGCTATGGAATTAAGTTTAAAAACAAGGGACTGTTGTTAAAACAATACAAGTTATTGGTGACGTTGCACATAGAGTACTGTGTACAGTTTTGGTCCCTGTATTTGAAAACAGGAGGCTGTTCAAAAGCGATTCACCATGCTGATTCCTGAGATGAAGGGACTGAATAGAATAGAATCCGTACAGTGTAGAAACAGGCCACTTGGCCCGAGTCCATACCGATCCTCTGAAGAATATCCCATCTATACCCATTTCCTTACCCTGTTTACATTACCCCTGACTAACACATCTAACCTACACATTCCTGAACACTATGGGCAATTTAGCATGGCCAATTCACCTAACCTACACATCTTTGGACTGTGGGAGGAAACCGGAGTACCCGGAGGAGACTCAGGCAGACACTGGAGAATGTGCAAACTCCACACAGACAGTCACCTGAGTCTGGAACTCGAACCAGGGTCCCTGGCGCTGTGAGGCAACAGTGCTGACCACTGAGTCACTGTGCTGCCCCACCTGACTTGTCATAAATACTAAACAGGTTAGGCCTTTATTTGTTAAAGTTTGTAAGAATGAGGGATGATCTTATTGAAACACTCAAAATTCTGAGTGGGGTTGACAGGTAAGGCAAGGCACACTTGACTTGAATTTCCACTAGTGGGGACTGTTGAACTAGGGGACGTTGTTATAAAGTAAGGGGACACTTACTTAAAGCTGAGATGCAAAGGAATTTCTTCTCCCAGAGGGTAGTGAATGTCTTGAATTCTCTACCCCAGAGAATTGTTGGACCTATGCTGAGCTGGCACAACAGGAGAGTTGAGCTGCAGGGCAGATCAGCCATGAACTTGTTGAATGGTAGGGCAGGTTTTAAGATTCAAAGTCTACTGATGCTCCTATTTCTTATGCTCCTACAGACATATTTGTGTTTTTCTGTTCTCAGGACATACAAAAAATAGAGTTATAAGTGAGCTTCAACTCTGGTCTGTGTATGTTAGTGGCCTGACATCCTAATATGTGGGTCATTGTGCTGTGAAGGCTGTAGGGTTGAGAACAGCCAATTGAACATCTTTGGACTGTAGGTAAAGAGAGAGAGAGAGAGAAAAACAGCTCTCCCTCTGGGTGCACTAGCCACGATTGAAAGGAAACAGGACAAAATCAATCTGCTTGGCCAAGAATCCTGAAACTGACACAACATGCTATTACCTACTTTACACAAATGACGCAGAAATTGATCTGCACATCATTTTTTAAATTCTTAACTCCTTTTGGACTCAGTTCTTATTCTTAATGTGTGTCTATGTGTTTAATAACTAATAAACTGATTCTTTTGTTCAGTCAAGAAAGCCTGATTACATTGACACCTTTTAAACCATTAATCCATTGGTCTGGAAGAAGGGCATCCAGAAGGTGAAGGGGTCCTTTTCAAATTAACCTTTATTGTAACCAGAAACTAATAATGGACTAGCCATATAAATACTGTGCCTACAAGAAAGGTCAGAAGCTAGGAAGTAATTCATCTCCTGCCTCCACAAACCATTTCCACCATTTAGAAGGCACAAGTCAGAAGTGTGCTGGAATATGTTGGGAGGGTCTGTTTTTATGTGTACAAGTCTATGTCTCTGTGTCCACTTGCCTGGATGACCGTAAGTCCAACAACACTCGAGAAGCTTGACACCATCCAGGACAGAGTAGTATGCTTGGCACCAGATTCACAAGCATCCACTCCGTCCACCATTGACACCCAGTAGCAGCAATGAGTACCATTTAGAAGATTCACTACAGGAATTTGCCAAAGATCCTTTGATGGTACTTCGCAAAAAACAGTGAACTTGTTATAAGACTGGTGACAGTTGTGATAACGTAAGGTTACCATTGCCAAGGATAGATACTTTATTAGGGATTGATTTGGCTGATGGCACAATGTACACCTCACACAGAAAAGGACAGCTCGGAGAAACTGAGAAGACTGGAGAAAGCCAACACCAACTGGCAGGAAAGATAGGAATCAAAATAGATTCAGAAGCTATACCAGAGGCAGCAAAATCCATAATGGTTGGAGTGGTTAAAGAAGGGTTACTTGACTTAAACTTGCAGTAAGTGACTAAGATGGTGGGAACTGAGAGGTTCAGAAACCCTACTTGTAAGTTTTAAGATAACCCAGGAATGGTCATTATATTTATTCAGATAAAGCCAAGCCTCCTGCTTTAGAAAGGAGTTAAAAGGGCAGAAGATAGAGTAATAGATATAAAACAACACTAGAACGGGCCAAGAAATTGCCTGATAAGGGCTTTTGCCCGAGACGACGATTTTCATGTTCCTCGGATGCTGTCTGGCCTGCTGTGCTTTTCCAGCACCACTCTGGTCTAAACCCAAGAAAGGTGACATCTGCAGCGGAACACCATCATCATTAAAGTTTTTAAAAGGCCCATGAAGAAATTGCCAGATAGGGCCAGAAGGAAGTGGAGATAAAGTCTCGTTTAGTGAAAGAGGTGCATTCCTTTTAATTTTCTTTCTGGCTGTGTGGGCCTCTAAGGTCCATATGCAGCAGTAACATCTGGAACCTAAGAGCAGCTTGAAGGGAATGTTTTCACATAATCGACGAGGACAAACAAGGCTGCATGATAGCCCTCATGTTACTCACTATAGAAATGGGTTTGACTCTTAACTGCTGTCTGGGATGAGAAATAAATGTGGGCCATGCCAGCGACACCCACTTTCCAAGAACAAAAAAAACTTTACTTGACAGTGATTATTCACCTTATCTAAGAACAACTGTCCTCTGACGTCAACATTAAGTACCATGTAGATGGAAAATATTTAACCTCAAACTCCTCTATGCCAAAACTGAACAGACCACTATAATTGTACATGATCCACAGTTTGCAATTAATTACAATGCCATTGTCCACTCTGCACCAGATTTGTAAATCATTTTTAATCTCTTCAATTCTGCACAGTAGAAACTCCAGTCTGTTCTTGAATATTGTTAAAACAAACTCATATCAATCGAGAACAGATCAGCCAAATATGCCACTTCTCATATAGAAGGAGAAACTCTGGATTATTTCAGCACTTTATACACCTTGGCAAAAATCTCTCTCAAAAAGCCACCATTAATGAGGAGCACCAGTATCAGATTAGCTGCACGAGTTCAACCTTCTATACACCAAGCAGTCAGTGTTTCACAACAAAGAACTCTGAGTCAATTCTAATGTGCAAAGTGGTTGTCATTACCCCATTCTTGTACTGCAGTGAGACCTGAACTGCTCAGGAATATGTTCAACTACTGAAGTGATTCCATCAAGCAATGCTTCTGTTGCTATCTCTGGATTCAATGGGATGGTCATAATACAAACACTAATGTTCTTCTGTGAAGCCAGCTTACTAGCATTCAGGCAAAATTGCAAAATCAATTTTAATCAATTTGACATTGTGTCCAGACAGCTAAAAACCATCTCCTTCACAGGGCTCTGTTTTCTCAACTCTCAAGTGGCTGATATTACAGGAGAGGGTTTAGAAAATATTTCAAAGGTCCTCTGAAGCTCTCTTTGAAGTGTGATAGCATTGACATTCATGATTGGGAGGGGTATGCAATCATTCAAAATATAAATAGGCTCAGATTTAGGATATTTGGTAGAAAAATTAAAGGAAAGTTGAGGAGAATTTATTTCCCTCCATAATGGGTGTGGTAAAAGTTAGAAAAGAACTTGGATATGCATGTGAAGTGCTGTTATCTACAGGACTATTGACCAAGAGCTGAAAAGTGAACTTAGGTTGGATCATCTGGCACAGGCATGATGGTTACTGGGCCTGAATTTTCTGTGTTTCTACATAAGTAACAAGAGCAATTTGTAGTAACATTATTTTCCTACCCATCACTTATAGCTAACATTGAGCTAACTTTCCTCTACCAGGCCAACCCAACAAAGGGGCTTGGATTTCTACTTACCAGGTGGCAATGATCGAGGTGGTACTGGGGGTGCCACTACTGTGCCCACATGTGCTGAGAGGAATGGTATTGTGTCCCTGGTTCCACTGTCTAAACTCCAGCTACTGGGAGCTGCTGGCACCGCTGAAACATAGTGAAACCAATGTCAGTCAACAAGTACCTGAACTGGTATGCAATAAAGTCTGGTGCAGGCAAATGAAAGGTAAATGCAGTGGAAATGAAAAAAACTAGGAACCACGTATTCCTGATGGATGAGAAAGAACTTGCTGATATAGAACATAGAAGCCCTACAGGGTTGGAACAGGCCCTTCGGCTCAACATGTCCACACCAACCCTCCGAAGAGTAATCCATCCAGACCCATTTGCCTGCTCTACATTTATCCCAGATTAATACACCTAACCTATACAGCCCTGAACACTAATGGGCAATTTAACATGGCCAATTTACCTGACCTGTTCACCTTTGTGATTGTGGAAGGAAACCAGAGCACCCAGTGGAAACCCACGCAGACACTGGGAGAATGTGCAAACTCCACAAAGACTGAGCCTGAGGCAGGAGTGAGGCAACAGTGCTAACCACAGAGCCACTGTGCTGCCCCTTTCATATAGACAATGAAAAGACCTGACATATCCTTTAACTTTGTTGAACTGTGATGCACAACAAAGAAAGCTAACAGGACCCAGACGTACATGACTCCATTCACTGTGCTCATGACCTTTCCAGTCCGTTGGAGCATCCTGGTTTGATCAAGTTAAATCTACTTGGTAAAACAAGCATCAATTCACTGTTAGCCATGATGAATAAGAGGTGAGAAGTAATCCTGAAACACTACTTTAAGTATGTTCTCCCGGGGAAAACTGGACATGTCCTTTGAGGGTACAGATACTTTCAGATGCATCAGATAAATTTACATAGGTTGATGAAAATCTATGATGAATGGCAAGAAGAATAATTAAGATCAAAACAATGAAGTGGCATCAGTGCAAAACAGTAACAACAACAGTATCTGTATTCACTGGAGTAAAAAGGTTCTCCGGCAGTCTTCTCCAGTTGAATGAGTAAGTTCCCAATTTCCTGTAATTCGTGATACGGAGGTCCTGGTTTATTAATGAATTTATGAATACTAATGTATGAATGCAATCCTGTACTGGGTGTCATTTCAAAGGTCCAACATACGAATGCTTCCTATACTTAAGAACAGATATTTTATATTGTCCAGCCTTGTGTTCTGACTTGCAAATGGACTCGAGTGGAACCCATTTGCAACCTGGGGACTGCCCAGATAATATCTGAGCAGATTGTTGTAGGAGGAAGTAGGTTGAGTTGATTTTTTCCATATTCACATAGCATCCAAACACAAGCATTTTTTGATGGTCCTGGTTTTTCAATAATATTGAGGAACAGAAACTTCTGGATGTTTGCTTTAACCCAGAATACCCAGGCGAACTGGTAACCTTCCTGAGATCAGTTGTAAATACTCAGTATCACACTGGGCAATGCGGTTAGGTGTTGAATTTTGATTAAATTGTAATATTTAAGTAACTGAAAAATGCGCAAGGTTTCCTCCCCTTTCAAAATGACATCAAAACCACATAATCTCTCTCACTGCTTCGTACATATGAACCTAGATGGTCACAGTCTATAGTAAGTGGTCAAATTAGCATTGCAACTGAATTAATTTTGCTTACTGTGAAATTACGTATTATCACAAACAGTAATGCATGAGACTCGGCTGTGGTGTTTGGGATAGTGCTAAGCACAAGTCTGGAGTTTTATGATGAGGAGGTAAAACTGAAGTAATCGGGCATCTTGATGTATTTCTTCAATTATAGATGGCTAGGACCAATCACCCTTTGAGATGAGGTATTGTCCACTATGTGTGAAAGAGGACAGACTTTTTGAGAAGGACATGTTTAGGTGTGGGGGAAGAGAGGGAGGGAGGGAGGAAGAGAGAGAGGAGGGCATAGTAGTAATATCACTGGACTAGTAATCCAGAAACCTAGGATAATTCTCTGCGGACACGAGCTTGAATCCCCCCATGGCAAACAGTGACATTTAAATTCAATAAACGGAAAACTCTAGAATTGACAAGCTAGTCTAATAGTGACCGTATAACCATTGTCAATTGTGGTAAAAACGATCTAGTTCACTAATGTCCTTCAGGGAAAGAGATATGATGTCCTTAGCAGTCTGGCCTACAAATGATTCCAGACCCACATCAACATGGTTGATTCTGAACTGCCCTCTGGGTAATGAGGGATGGACAATAAAATGCTGGCCTAGCCAAAGACACCCACATGAATGAATGAATAAAAAACTAGGATGCAATGGGAAATCAGAAACGAGGATAAATTGAAAAGTTGTAAATCAATTTAAAATACAGGAGACTTTTGTGTTTAGAAAGACAATGGTAAAACCATTATAAAGGGAAAACAGGAAAATAAATGAATAATCCTATGTAACGTAGTAAGTTACAGAAATAACTAGCTAGTTCATACCATGGGCACCATGGTGGCATAGCAGTTAGCACTGCTGCCTCACAGCGCCAGAGACCCAGGTTCAATTCCTGCCTCAGGCGACTGTGTGGAGTTCGCACATTCTCCCCATGTCTGCGCGGGTTTCCTCCGGGTGCTCCGGTTTCCTCCCACAGTCCAAAAATGTGCAGGTTAGGTGAATTAGCCATGCTAAGTTGCCCGTGGTGTTAGGTGCAGGGGTAAATGTAGGGGAAATGGGTCTGGGTGGGTGTGCTTCGACGGATCGGTGTGGACCTGTTGGGCCAAAGGGCCTGTTTCCACGCTGTAATCTAATCTACTATTCATAACGAATCAAAAAACCTACAATGTGAAAATATCTAGGTTAATGTTAAGTATTTGGTACATACACAGAGGCTACCATAAGGATGACAGGAATTATATGTTGATGAAAAGGCTGTGCAAGAACAGGGAATTTATTATAATGGCAGATTTCAGTTATCCCAATAAAATTATAAATAGAGTTGGTAAAAATTATGCATCTTTGCATCATGACCAAGAATGTAAATGGAACCAGAGGCAGTGTTCACTGGTGACTCCTGAATTCATAAATGATTGATAAATTCATTCATAAGTGATCCAGCCAATTTACAGGAAATGGAAATCAAAGCATCACTGGGAGATGGTATGAACTGATCAAATTTAATATGATTCTGGACCTATTATTGCAAAGACCAGGAACTAGACATATAACTTTTAAAGGAGCTAAACTCAAATAATTTGTATAAATCATTTGAATGTGAATATAGGAGGTGTGATTAGTAAGTTGCAGGTGACATCAAAATTGGAGATGTAGTCGACAGCAAACAAGGTTACTGGCGAAGAAGAGTACAATGGGATCTTGATCAGATTGGACAATGAGACAAGGAGTGGCAAATGGAGTTTAATTTAGATAAATGTATGGTGCTGCAACTTGTAAAGACAAATCAGGGCAGGTCTTACACACTTAATGATTAAGGTCCTGGGTAGTGTTGCTGAACAAAGAGACCTTGGAGTGCAGGCTATTAGTTCCTTGAAAGTGGAGTCGCAGATAGATGGGGTAGTAAAGAAGGTTAAGCCAAATGCTTGCAAATGGGACTAGATTAAATTAGGATATCTGGTTGGCATGGATGATTTGGACTGAAGGATCCGTTTGTGTTGTCCTACTCTATGACTGTGACTGTAAAGAGATTTAAAACAAATGGGTTGGATGAAAATGTGAATAGAAAAATACAATAAACATGAGCAAAAGACACAATAGACATCTTTAAAAATATAATGTTGAACATGAAAAAGGGGGACATAGAGTAGATTTTTTTTGTCATTTTTACCTTATACAACTGATAAAAGTAAAAAAGAGACAGTGTTCGAGCTTGATTATAAACAATTTAACCAAGCTCAAACGAAGTAGTGTGATAAGTGGATCAAAAAGCAAATTAGAAGTGAAACAAAGAGGAAGAAACCTCTGCGAAACCTCTGCAAAACCTACAGGGAGAAAAGACAAACAGTTCATGTCTATGAATGTAAGATAAAGTCGTGAAAAGTAAATGAGCAATCACAAAGTGCAAAGGAGAGAGTATATTCCCATTGTCTTACCAGACCATAATTTTGCTTTCTCAGATAGAGACGGAGCGGTGGTGATTTAACGTGAGGGTCAGCACATCTCGGGTGAGAGGAGAGGTTGAGAAGGAGAATCCTTCATGGTAACCTCAGCCACTGCAGGAATTAAACCCAATCTGTTGGCATCACACTGCTTCACAAAGCAACTGTCCAGCCAACTGAGTTAAACTAACACCGCAAGAAATGAATAGATAGTCTAACTGTGGTGGTGGGGGAGAGAATAGGTAGTCTAACTGCAGTAATGTGGAAATCATTGGAAGCCATTCTGAAGGACAGAATTAGTCTGCACTTGGAGAGACGGGAATTAATCATGAACAGTCAGCACGATTTTGTGAAAGGAGGGTCATATCTGACCAATTTGAATTTTTCAAAGAGGTGAGCAGGTATGTAGATGAGGACAATGCTTTTTATATAGACTGCTTAGACTTCAGTAAGGCTTTTGTTAAGATCTCAAACAGGAGACCAATAGCAAAAGTAACAGCCAATGGGATCTGGGGAAATTTGGCAAATTGGATCCACAAGTGACTGCATAGCAGGAAGCAAAGGGTGATGGTTAAGGGGTGTTTTGTCGACCTGAAGTTTGTGTCCATTGTGGGTTACACAGGTGTCAGTGTGGGGTTTGCTGTTCGTGGTTTATATGGATGATTTAAACTTGAATGTAGGAGATTGATCAACAGGTTTAAAGATGTACAAAAATTGGGGTGATAAATGGTGAGGAGGAGAGCCTAAGTTTACAAGATTGCATGTGCTGGTCAGAGGTTGATCAGTGGCAAATGGAATTCAATCTGGATTAATGTGAGGTGATGCACTTGGGCAGAATAAACAAGGCAACAGAATACATGATTAACAATAGGACCTTGCGAGAGAGACCCTGTGTGCATGTACACGAGTACTTTATGGTATCAGGGCAGGTGAATAAAGTAGTTAAGACAACACATGGTATACTTGTCTTTATTATTGAAGGCATAGAGTTTTAGAGCAGGCAGGTTATACTGGAACTGTATAAAATATAGATTAGTCGACAAGTAGAGCGTTGTGAGTCGTTATGGAATCTACATTATAGAAGAGATGTAATAGCACTGGAGGATGCAGAGAAGATTACCAGGATAATTCTTGGGCTGGAGAGTTTTAATGTAAAGTGAAATTAGACAGACTGAGGTTACTTTCCTGAGAGCAGAGGAGATTCAGAAGGGGACGTATAGATAAGATGTAGAAACTATGATGAACATAGGGTAAACAGAAAGAAACTTTTCCCCTTAATGGAAGGATCAATGACCAGGCGACATAGATTTATGTTAATGGGCAGAGATTTAGAAGAGATATGAGGAAAAGCTTTTTCATATAGAGAGTGGTGTGAATTTGGAACTCACTGCTTGTAAGGGTGGTAGAGGCAGAAACCTTCATAATATTTTACAATTATTTAGATGTACACTTGTGATGTCCAGGCATCTTAGGCTACTGCTGTAAAATGGGATTAGAATAGTTAGATGGTTGTTTTTGACTGGCGCAGATGTGATGAGCCAAAGGGCCTTTTTTTCTGTGCTGTGGACCTCTATGACTCTACAAGACCTGCAGATGTATATGTAACGAGAGGCTATTAGAGAGGAGATTAGAACATTAAAAGCTATAATTGAGCTTGTGACCAAGAATGGGTACAGAACTGCAAATACTTTAAACAGTTACTTCTCTAAGTACTTAGAGAGCTGAACAATTTCCTCAAGAAAACCAAGACAAAACTCAATGTCAATACAAATGAGAAGTAAATCCTAAACCAACTAAAATACCTTGAAAGAAAGAAATCCCCAGTGTTAGCTGGCATGTTAAAATAGACATGGAAAGGAGACTAATGAGGTAATCATCATGTCGGAGTTAATGTACAATGGGCAGATATTAGTAGATAATGCATATGTTTTAGAATGGTAACAGATGAAGGCCTGTAACCTGTTCCTCATTTGCATATAAAAATAATGGAATTATTATCTGGAGTAAACATTTATTATTTCTAAAAAACATTAATCAAGTAAACAATATTCAACACAGAGAAGATCCAAGACATGGATAAATGAAAAGAACCCTGGAAAAGAGAAAACAAATGGAGAGGTCAAATGTGCATGTGATAAACTAGGAGAGGTGGAAACAGAAACAGAAAGAAACAGTTGGAAACAGAATGAACTTAAAATACAAGAGGCTAGATAATGGTAGGGGAAGGGTATGTGAGCAGCACATATAATTCACGAGCAGCAACAATACATGACTAAACTTCCCACATACACATGGAATGTAACATGATTTCCAAAAAAATTTTCAACTTCCATATGAAAGGTTTTTAGTTAAACTCAAAACTGTAGAGTATGCAGAAAAAAAAACAATGGCAATGACAAGAAACTGGAAGTAGGGTGGAAATGGGCACTCCCTGGAAGTTAGGTCAGAGTGGTGATGGTTCCTTTTTTTTCTGGTGATGTGGAGGAATGGAAGAGGTTAAATGCTGACAAGAAGAAACTGGTTCAAACTAATAAATGATAACTTTTAGGACTGTTTTCAGGATATTCTTTTGTATACAGAATGATTAACATTTGGATTGGCTTCCAGGAAGAATGTTAGAAAAAAACACACAATTTAAGAAATGATAAGGTACAGAATTATGGTAATTGTTGGCTTGTTTCAACAGAAGCAGCATGTTGAACTGAATGGCTTTTAAAGTATTTTGTAATTTTGAATCTCAGAAGAACTTGTTTAAGAAAAGCATTGCACCATACATGACCGTGTTGCTGTTGTAAGATTTGTTGAATAACAATGTCTGAACACATTGTGTAGGGCTGTGAAACAGATACATTGATAAATGAGTAATTTTACACTATAACCAACATGTTTTGATCACTTGCAGGTAGCTGTTGGTTTATCAGACCCACATTGCAAACACGTTCAATTCAGTCCAATATCAAACCAGCGCAGGCATTACATTTCCATTTATAGAGTCATAGAGATGTACAGCATGGAAACAGACCCTTCAGTCCAACCCATCCATGCCGACCAGATATCCCAACCCAATCTAGTCCCACCTGCCAGAACCCGGCCCATATCCCTACAAACCCTTTCTATTCATATACCCATCCAAATGCCTCTTAAATGTTGCAATTGTACCAGCCTCCACCACATCCTCTGGCAGCTCATTCCATACACGTACTACCCTCTGCATGAAAAAGTTGCCCCTTAGGTATCTTTTATATCTTTCCCCTCTCACCCTAAACCTATGCCCTCTAGTTCTGGACTCCCTGACCCCAGGGAAAAGACTTTGCCTATTTACCTTATCCATGTCCCTCATAATTTTATATGCCTCTTTAAGGTCACCCCTCAGCCTCCGATGCTCCAGGGAAAACAGCCCCAGCCTGTTCAGCCTCTCCCTTTAGCTCAAATCCTCCAACACTGGCAACATCCTTGTAAATCTTTTCTGAACCCTTTCAAGTTTCACAACATCTTTCCGATATTCTATCCCACAGAAGGATTTTGATCCTGATTTTCTCCTATATCAGGTTTGTCTTCTATATAGGTTTTACTATTAATTCAAGTAACCCAACTGTTTACTTTTCCAGTGATTAGAAATTGGTAAACAGATAAAGTTGGAATGACATTAATGTAAAAAAGGATATAGAATATAAAACCGAATGAGAATATGAAACTAAGATATTACTCTAATTATACAGTGTGCTGGTCAATCTGGTGTTCAGTTATGAGTACTATGCCTTACAAAGGATACTCTGACCTCAGGAGCAGAATTCACTGTGATGATACCTGGCTTGGATGAACTGAGCAACAATGAAAAACAGAGAAACTTGAGGGTGGCATGGTGGCTCTGCGGTTAGCACTGATGTCTCACAGTGCCAGGGACCCGGGTTCGATTCCTACCTCGGGCCACACTCTGTGTGGAACTTGTAAATTCTCCCCATATCTGCATGGGTCCCCTCTGGGTGCTCTGGTTTCCTCCAACAGTCACAAAATGTGCAGGTCAGGTGAATTGGCCATGCTAAATTGCCTATAGTGTTACCTGCATTAGTCAGGGATAAATGTAGGGGAGTGGGTCTGGGTAGGTCACTCCTTGGAGGGTCGGTGTGGACTCAGTCATTAAGATGTACAGCACGGAAACAGACCCTTCTGTCCAACCCATCCATGCCAACCAGATATCCCAACCCAATCTAGTCCCACCTGCCAGCACCCAGCCCTTATCCCTTCAAACCCTTCCTATTCATATACCCATCCAGATGCCTTTTAAATGTTGCAATTTTACTAGCCTCCACCACTTCGTCTGGCAGCTCATTCTATACACATACCATCCTCTGCATGAAAATGTTGCCCCTCAGATCTCTTTTATATCTTTCCCCTCTTACACTAACCTTATGCCCTCTAATTCTGAACTCCCTCACGCCAGGGAAGAGCCT
The DNA here is from genome assembly GCF_020745735.1 of Hemiscyllium ocellatum. Classification (NCBI taxonomy): domain Eukaryota; kingdom Metazoa; phylum Chordata; class Chondrichthyes; order Orectolobiformes; family Hemiscylliidae; genus Hemiscyllium; species Hemiscyllium ocellatum. Next base: position 67,829,881 of record NC_083414.1, read on the forward strand.
TTGTCTATTTATCCTGTCCATGCTCCTCATAATTTTATAAATCTCTATAAAGTCACCCCTCAGCTCCAAGGAAAACAGCCCCAGCCTATTCAGCCTCTACCTAAAGCTCAAATCCTCCAACTCTGGCAACATTCTTGTAAATCTTTTCTGAACCCTTTCAAGTTTCACAACATCCTTTCGATAGGAATATTCCAACAGTGGCCTTGTATAGCGGCAACATGACTTCCCAACTGCTGTACTCAATACTCTGACCAATAAAGGAAAACATACCAAATGCCTTCTTCACTATCTTACCTATCTGCGACTCCACTTTCAAGGGGCTATGAACCTGCACTCCAAGGTCTCTTTGTTCAGCAACACTCCCTGGACCTTACCATTAAGTGTATAAGTCCTGCTAAGATTTGCTTTCCCAAAATACAGCACCTCACGTTTATCTAAATTAAACTCCATCTGCCACATCTCAGCCCATTGACCCATCTGATCAAGATTCCGTTGTAATCTGAGGTAACCTTCTTCGCTGTCCACTACACCACCAATTTAGGTGTCATCTGCAAACTTACTAACTATACCTCTTATTCTCATATCTAAATCATTTATATAAATGACTGATCCTGAAGTGGCAAGACATCAGAGCATGTTAAATTTTAATTCAACGAGATGCTGCCATAATCGATGTTCAAGAGCATGCAAAGAACTGTGCTACGTTTATAGACTCTGGAATCTTATCTTCATGTGCTTCTCTCTGTTTTCCTTTACAGGTTTCTGCAAACCACAAATAAGATGTCAGGCACTTAAGGAGACTTCTGGGGATGACGACACCAATGTCCTAGAGGATGCATTGTCAGCTGCCTTGCCTGCACCCTTGAAGAGTCTGTTCACTGGCATTGCATTTACAAAGAAATTTGTTCACATGCCTTAAACTGTAAGGGATTGTATTTATAATTAGAGCCACATTCTTGTGAGCACAGTGTAGATATGCAAAGGGAGTTTGTGATAGTCAGGTCTTGGCTATTTAGGAGACTATTGGAGAACAGCCTTTTACTGAGCTCCATGCCGATGTCATGGCCATAAAATGTCTGTAGAAAATGAAGCAGAGCTTAGGGGAACATATGGCAGAGATGCCAGTGGGAGTGCATTGATTTCTGTCTTCTGTAAAGAAGTCTATTTATCCACAAGTTCTTCTTTCACAGTTGCTGGATCAAAATCTTTGATTTCCCTCCCTAAGAGCATAGTGGGTCTACCTACAGTATGATTACAGTGGCTCAACAAAACAGGTCACCACCACCACCCATATCTCTCAAGCAAATAACCAAGCGTTGGCAGATTAGTGCACGGCTTCCTGCATCGAGAGATTGATGACCATGATGAAGAGCAAGTCAAGCAATTGATCCTTATGTGTGCTAACCTACATTCCATCACTCCAAGCATTGGGTCCATATGGCATTGAGGCATCTGGATCTCTCTTTCCAGGTAGTCCTTCTCTTAAGGGAAATATTATTGCTTAACCAGATGGAGGAGAAATCCATGTTAACAGCCCCAGAGGAGGCTTATGGTAGTCACAGGGTGAGTGGTGTCTTTTCATCCCCACCTGGCATCAACCCCACTACCTCTGGTAGGCATGGCTGAGGAGATTGCCTCTGCATTTGTGCAGGACATCCTCAGGCAGCCAGAGACCTCAAGGCTCCAGACCTCAGAGGATACCTGCCAATGGTGCATCTCACACAACATCTTGCCTTCACCTCAGCTGCTGCTCACCTCAGCTAGGAAAAGAAAACTTAAACAGTTATGAGAGCACATGGTAGCATGGCGTGCTTTTAAGAAAATCACTTTGTCACTGTAAATATTGCACAATATACTATTTTCACTTTATTCACACGTGCATCCTTTTTTAAAATTGGAACCTGCTTAGTCACAGACCAAACAGTACTATGCTCAGGACATTACATAATTACATTACTTTAAAAACTGATTAACTGAGAGAAAATCTATCTGCTTTGGTTGGAAAAACAATAGCTGAGCAACGAGTTATCTTCAAAAAAGAAATTTCAAGCATATTTTCACAAAAGGAAAGGCAATATGAAAAAAAAACAGAACCCCAAGGATGACAAAGAGATTGAAATTAAGGAAAAGAAGAAAAAGTGTTCTTATGACTGATATTGGGTAGAAAATATACTTGAAAATCAGGCAGAATATAGAAAGTTCAGAGGAGAGATGAAAATGCAAATAAGAGCTGCAAAGAGGAAATTTGAAAAGAGGTTGGCAACCAATTTAAAATGGAATAACAATGTCTTCCATAGGCTTAGAAACAGTAAAACTGTTGTATAAGGAGGAATAGGGCCAATTAGGGATCAGTAAGGGGATTGAGGAGGTAGAGGGCATAGTTGAGATATTAACTGAATATTTTGTACCTGTCTTTACCAAGAAAGGAAATGCTACCCTGGCCATTGAGAAAGAGAAGGTAATTCAGACATAGAAGATGGAGAAAAGTCATATCGGACTCAAAATGCTGTTATTTTCTCCACAGATGCTGCCAGACCTGCTGCGTTTCTCCAACATTTTCTATGTTTCAGATTTCCAGCATCCACCATATTTTCCTTTTACTAGAATGGCTTAAAATTGATAAGGAAGAGGTATTAGACTGTACTTTAATCTGATCAGGACCAGATAAGATGCATCTGATGGTACTGTGGAAAGTGAGAGTCAAAATTGCCAAGTCAGTGGACATAATTTTTAAACTTTTCTTAGACCTGGTGGTGATGAAGAGGGCTGGAGAATTGCAAATGTTTTGCCCATGTTCAAAAAAGGCTTAAAAATAAACCAAGCAACAACAGGACAGTTGGTTTAAACATTCACTTAAGATAAAATTGATAGTCTTATAGATTAACTACAGTAAGCCAACACAGATTTCTTAAGGAGAAAGTGAGGTCTGCAGATGCTGGAGATCAGAGCTGAAAATGTGTTGCTGGAAAAGCACAGCAGATCAGGCAGCATTCCTGAAGAACGGCTTATGCCTGAAACATCAAATCTCCTGTTCCTTGGATGCTGCCTGACCTGCTGCGCTTTTCCAGCAATGCATTTTCAGCACAGATTTCTTAAGGGAAATCTATGTTTGATTAACTTGCTGAAGTTAAATCGAAGCATTCAAATGGAATTAGACTGTTATTTGAAAATGAAGAATATGCAGGGTTGCAGGAAGAAGGCAGGAAAATGAAGCTAAATGAATTGCTCATTTGGAGCGGTTATACAAACATGACTGGCAAAATGGCCTCCTTTGATGTTGTGATATCTTTTCCTGTAAAGAAAACAGCCTCTCTGACCCATCTCTCTAAACTGGTCAAATCTGCTAGTACAGGCAAATTGAATCAAATTCACCTATTGGTAATTCAGCATACGTCCTCCTTACACCCATGAATGTGTCCGTTCATGCTGCCAACTCTTATGGTCTCACCTTTGGTTTCCAGCACTGAGGAAGGGTAACCAGACCCAAAACGTTAACTTTGATTTCTCTTCACAGATGCTGCCAGATCTGCTTAGCTTTTCCAGCAACCTCTGTTTTTGTTTCTGATTCACAGCTTCAGCAGTTCTTTCAGTTTTTATTTGATACCTCGTAGGTTTAGTATGTGTTTCTTTCCAGCTTCCTTTAAATCTTTTAGAAAGTGTTTTCTATTGAGCTTGACATATTTGTTTCCTAATCCAGCCATCTTATGGCCCAGAAGAGAGAGATTTTCTATTTAGTGCCAAATCAGGGCTGGGTTTGCTAACTTGGAACTGAGTTAGATTGCCAAAGACATTTCAGGTAGGAGCATTCTACTTGAAAGTTCATGAAATGCTGAGAGTTAAACACAATACACTAATCAGTTTCACAGCCCATTTGCATATTTAAAAAAATACTGAACTTGTCATTGTTAATTTATAGAACATTGACCTTTGTGGTCCAACAGGAAAAATGAATAACTGATCATTAATGATTAAATTGATCCTTACCCTTTTCAGCGACAGAGAGATTAGGGTCACTGCATGGTTTGCAAGGTCCAACCACCTGTTGAATCAGGGCCCGCTGGAAACTAGAAGGCTGTAATGAAAATGTAACATCATGAGCACAAGTCAGCATATTATAGAGTTTATAACAACACTCAGAATAATGTATACCTCAGTGACTGTTTAGCAAATGGAATTTCAAATGTCCAGCCCAGTTCACATCCATTATGTGAGTTCTCTTTTAGTAATTTGACCTGATGGTGCTGTCATTAAAAATTTCAGCAACTCTGTTTCATAGTAAGTATAGCTGAGGAGCATTCTGTACACCTATACAGCTAGAACCCTCCCTAAGTACATTGTGGGTCAACCTACAGCACATGGACTGCAGCAGTTCAAAAAAGCAGCTCATCACCACCTTCTCAAGGACAACTAGGTACAGGCAATAAATATTGGACATTCACGAGTGAATGAAAAAAAGACCAGCAGTATGAATAATGATTTGTTGACTGAACATTGAGCCTGGCCCATGTGCAGTCAGTAATGTAACTTCCTGATCTTGTGGTATTGGGTGTGTTGAATATAAAGCATCCTGAAGGAGCATCCCACTGCTCTTTTGCTAAACACAGGCACAAATGAATGACTTTCATGCCAAGTGGTCAGGTAACAGTATATTAATACTAATGGGATATAATGGTGTACTGGTACTTAAATTGCATCAGGACAAAGGTTATCTCGAAGCATGGTGTGAAGACATGTATGTTTTATCACACTCTTCATTATTGGGTTACTTCAGCCTACATTTAAAAGTCCCAAAATCCCTTCAACTTCACTCAATCACTTTACATAACCACCCTTCCCATATCCATGGGCAAAATAAAAGCAAAGTACTGCAGATGATGGAAATCGGAAGTAAGATTGGAAGACTCAGAAGGTTTGGGAGCATTGACGAAAAGAAAAACACAATTAACATTGAGTCCAATGTGCCTTTATTCAGAACAAATCACACTGAACTCAAAACATTAACTCTGTTTTTCTCTCTCCACACATGCTACCTGCTGAGCTCTTCCAGGACTTTCCATTTTTTTCCATATTTATGACTGTTGTCTGGTCATTTTGGTGGTCTCTCCACTTTTGAGATTTATGTTATTTATAAGGCGTTCTCTAATCACTTCATTAATCTATTTACCTATACTCTCAGTATCCCCTATGCCAAGTGGAGGTAGCGATGTCATGGTAACATCTCAGGACAGGGGATCAAATTCCACCATGGTATGAAATTTGAATTGAATAAAAATACTGAAATAAAATGCTAGCCAATTGGTGACCATATTACCATTGTTGATTGTCATAAAAAAAAATCCCATTTGATTGATTAATATTTTTTAGGGAAGGAAATCTGCCGAACTTATCTAACCTGCCTATTGATTCCTGACCCACAGTAATGCGGTTGATTCTTACTGTCTTCTGAGCAATAAATGCTGATTAGTCAGCAATGTCCACATTCCATGAACAAATAACATTTTAACAAAACCCTTCATGCATCAACAAGATTCTCCTTAAAGACTTCCATTAATTCACTAACAATCTCCTAACTGTCTGTATTTGGCCCTTAAGATAGCTCTTTCATCAGGGACCTGTCAAATTCCTCTAACTCCTTCACTTTTGACAGTCCCATTTTCACTAAATTTTGGCTGTTTTGAACCTCTGCTAGTTCTCTTGGCCAGTTGCACCATTGTATCATCAAATGCAATGGTTGCAACTATTGAGTTCAGTAGATATAATTCAACCATGATTGGCAAACCTCATTTTGTAACTAAAGACTTCTACTGTCAAAGGCAAAGACATCCTTTGCCCCTACAATTACTTGCCCGTTCAAACCCATTTCCTTCGAACAAATGTTAAGTGAGGAGTGTTCACGGATTTCTTTATTTCTAGTATTGAGAATTATTACTGTACAACTAGGAGATATTTTCTCCTTTTCCTGACCTTGTGCTAGTTTGCTGTCCACTGACTCCTATCAATCAACTTACACCAATCTGCTTCATGCTTTCATCTGTGGGACCCATTTCTGTTCTTCCAAGATGGTACACACTCAAAAAATATTCATAGCTTTGGAAGCTCAGGGACCAATCATATCTATTTTAAAGGTACCACATAAACCCTTCCACTTCTGAAAATCTATACAACCTATCCATGCTTTTCCTTTCCTTTCAAGGTCACTCAAATGTGTTGCCTACTTCAATACTTTCTGCTCAGATCCCTTCAATCCAAATCCTCTGATTCAGTAATTGTTCTGAATTTTCCCACCTTGCCTTCCTCTCAAAATTATATTGCACGGTTCACCGCACCCATCTATTTTCTTGATTTTCCTCTACTGGTCATCTCTATGAGCTCCCCTCAGATGGCTGCATCATAAACTACCTGTACTCACCCTCCATTATCGCATCCATTGTCTCTCAGGTATCTATTCTTGATCCTTTTGTAATATCACCTACAAGCACAGGGCTCAGCTTCCATACGAATACCAATTGGATCTCTCCATTACCTCCTTTGACTTCAATGAACACCAGGGATCTATCTGATACAATGTTTTCAATTGAACAATGGGAAGACCAGAGACATAAATTCTAATTTTTTGCCAGTTCCTCCATTTCTGTGTAAAGTATTTTAAAAAGTGGCTGCCTTGAACATGTTTTTAGCCAATCCTCTTCAATTCTCAGCACTTGTTCCTATTGTTATTTTCAATGTGATGGTCTTTTTTGTATATGAAAATTTGAAAGTTGTTTTAGAATGAGGTGAAGCCTTACTTTATAATACTAGATAAGATTTCAATTCAGTGTTCCTGTGCTCATCTGGATTTTGCTAATACAATATTATTAATCTCGTGATAAAATGACAGGTGTAAGCTCCGTCTACACTTTATCTCAATCAACATGATGTCAGATAGCTAGCAACTTTGAAGTTTAATTGTCATACATGCCAATTGAGGGAATCCTCCAGTAACTTACCGGTCCATTTTCCATCATATTTGGATACAGAGCACTACTCGGCCTGTCCCTGTGAGGAGGCAGCAACATCATAATCTCCCGTGAATGACGGTACTTATCGGACAATGATGGGGAACCTGAGGGTAGGCAGAAAGAGGAACAGTAGATGAGGGACCAGTGGAAAAAGACAAGATAATAGAAAAAGAAAATCGACGAAGAGAGAATATTGGATGAAGAGGAAGAAAAGGAGAAAGGGCAAAAGGAATAACATGAGGAATTACATTTGGAATATTGCGTACAGTTCTGGTCACCACATCAAGAAGGTGGAAGCTTTGGAGAGGGTGCAGAGGAGGTTAACCAGGATGTTGCCTGGTATGGAGGGTGCAAGATATGAGGAGATTAAGACTATTTTCATTGGAAAGAAGGCGGTTGAGGGGAGACCTGATTGAGGTCTACAAAATCATGAGAGGTATAGACAGGGTGGATAGCAAGAAACTTTTTCCAAGAATGGAGGACTCAATTACTAGGGGTCACAAGCTCAAAGTGAGAGGGGAAAATTTAGGGGAAATATACGTGGAAAGTTCTTTACACAGAGGGTGGTGGAATGTGTTGCCAGCGGAGGTGGTAGGGGCAGGAATGATAGCATCATTTAGGATGAATCTAGACAGACACGTGAATAGCAGGGAGTAAAGGCATACAGACCCTTAGAAAATAGATGGCAGATAGAGGATATGGATCAGCACAGGCTTGGAGGGCTGAAAGGCCTGTTCCTGCACTGTAATGTTCTTTGTTAAGACAGGTAAAAGTGAAAATAAAAAGAGAAAGGAAGCTAATGTACAAAATGGATAGAGAAAAGGAGAGAGGTAAGGTAGAGTGTTAACAAAAAGTAGTACAAAAGGACAGCATGAAATAGTAAAAAAAAATGCAGACAGTGAAAAAGAAACTAAAGTAGGGAAGATGGACACGAAAAGGTCGAAATAAATGAGTGTGCATTCATTCAGAGTCCCGGGAAGACTTGAACATCTCAATTCCATAAAAGTGGCAATAGGAAGTTACACATAGTATTAGGGTCACAGTGACCTCACTGTGTATTGTTTTGTATGTGTTAAAAGGAAAGCTGATATTTGGGAGCGATGTGTAGCTCAGCTGCAAGTTGACCCTGAAAATTAATTCCAAATAAAAGAGGTTCTTACCTCGAGCACTAGACGGGGCTGAGTTGATCATCTGTGAGGGTGCAGAGTGTGTGGAACTCAGGCTGGAGGTGGATGGACTGGCCTGGTATGACAACAAAACAGAGACATTGATCATGGAGCTCTGGAACTTGGCTTTAGCATAAGCAAGCTGCAGAAAGCAGTTAAAGTAGCAGAAAAAAAGAGCATGTAGGTTACAGATAACTCTGACTCATCATGATTATATGATTTGAATCTTAAAATCAGAGAATTCATATAAATTATCAAACAGTATCTCCAAAATGAAGAAGAATATTAATTTCATCCCATCCCCAATTTTGTCCCCATCACTTCTGAAGATCCTGACCTTTGATGGGGTAGAGGTTTTGTAACATGTGACTTGTTCCTTGTACATCACCTAAGTGGCCGTGCATGACTTTAGATGGTGAGGTCTGACAGCGATTCTACCACAAAAGACACCACAATTTCTCATCAATATTACTATCCATGTGCTTCCCAGCAGGTGCCACTGAATAGAGATTAGAATTGTGAATCTTGGTTGACTTTTTCCATCCCTAACCTAGGAACACTGAGGTTAACTGCTTTGTTCCGACTATTTGAGATTAGCTGACTTAACATAGGCTGTAATCAGGCCAGTGATGGAAAAAGTGATTTTTGTTTAGATAGCCTCTTTCATCTGTTCACCAAAAACATACCACAGAATGGCTTGTGGAAAGGTTTATTGCTGTAGCTTGTATAACAACATCAGGATGGGAATGATCCCTTATGTACTTAAAATGGGCATGAGTGAACCATTATCAATTGTGAAATTTGTTTTGGCTTGTGGATGCTCTGTATATGTGATTGTTTCTGAGATTGGCACCTTTCATGGTGATTGCTAAACAGTGTTTTACTTAAACATATTTATACTCCACTTTAGTCATGATAGCCAGCCAAATGAAGTATGCCCAGCTCTTCTTAATAAAGTTTTACACATACTCAGAAGATAAGTGTTTTATGGTCAACTATATCACACTTTAACTGCGAGGCTTTTGCAGTTGCAGTTCCCATCAACAATATTTTTGCTGCAATCTTTATTATTTCTGAGTTGGGATTTGCTTAGTTAATGCTCCTCCTAGTACAGTTCTTGTGACTACATTATAGTTCCCATTAAAGATTAGCATTGCTACAGCCCTTTTTGAGGTTTTCTTCATTACTTTTGTCGTTTGGAGTTTGCTTTTACTGTCATTATTAGGATTTAACTTCTATTATTATCTCTGTTGGAATTTCATTCCTGTTAATGTCTCCATTGGGATTTAAATCCCTATTTCCATTGCACCATACCAGTAGATGTTCAGGAGGAGCTTCTTAATTTCCATTTCTCACAGTGAGATCTATGATTGTGATAACCCTTCACACAGCAACTCATTTACAGAGCTGGGCTACCATGGACAGGTATTTCTCAATAGAAAAGGAACATAAACAATTTGTTCCACTCTCTTCTGCTTCTTGTTAAAGGCTCAGCACCTACCATATCCACTCTAATGGCCCAGAGGTAGTGAATAATACAGGAAAACAAAAACAGGAACTGCCATACCTGCATGCGGAATGGGTCATCAATGGTTTCTCCTACAAGACCGTCTGTGAGGATGACAAGGTTTCCAACCTCACTGGATGTCTGTGAGGATAATGAAGATGAGGAATGTCTACTGGAGCCAAGCAAGTTCAGTGGGCTGAGGAAATGAATTAAGATAGATTTTTTTTATGTTCAGCCAGTCCAGTCTCAGCATTCACAATGTGACTAAGCAAGAATATCACACCTGATTCAACCACAGATATTTCATGGATACTATCCCATTATATTAATCTTTTCAAAGAAACCTCTATATATCATACATGACACTCAAAAGGACATCAGCCGAACAATGCTGGTTTATCATGCCTCTGCCACTATAAGGCTCACTGAGTAAGTATTCCATTGTTGGAGATGCCGTTTTCTGTATTCTGGTCAACATTTTTCTGAAACCCAATCTTTCCATATCATTGTTTGCATAAACCAGATTTCACATCTACCATACTACAGCCACTGCAAAGTCATTCGTAACTTAGGTGCTTTGACTGTTTAAGGCTTTACTAAATTATTATGCAAAATACTATGGATGCTGAAAATGTGAATTGAAAAATGTAAAATTCTGGAAGCATGCAGGTGTGTAATAACATCCCTGAACAAATTGATTAGAAAATATCTAAAGCATAAATCAAAACCATTTTGAATAACAGCCCCTCTGTAGCAAGTCTTTGTTCAAAAGATACTGTCTGAGATAGCAATGACACAGATTTGAAACCAATGTGATCCAATAAAATTGTGATAATACAAATTATATCAATAATCCAAATTACGTCATCAGCTGAGCTCATCAGAGCTGGACAAGCAGGAGACTAAAGAGCATAGCAAATTAGGCAGCATCAGGCGGTGAAGACGTCATAGAGATGTACAGCATGGAAACAGACCCTTCGGTCCAACCCATTCATGCCGACCAGATATCCCAACCCAATCTAGTCCCACCTGCCAGCACCCGGCCCATTTTCCTCCAAACCCTTCCTATTCATATACCCATCCAAATGCCTCTTAAATGTTGTAATTGTACCAGCCTCAACCACTTCCTCTGGCAGCTCATTCCATACCCGTACCACCCACTGCATGAAAACGTTGCACCTTAGATCTCTTTTATATCTTTCCCCTCTCACCCTAAACTTATGCCCTCTAGTTCTGGACTCCCCGACCCCAGGGAAAAGACTTTGCCTATGTACACTATCCATGGCCCTCATAATTTTGTAAACCTCTACAAGGTCACCCCTCAGCCTCCGACCCTCCAGGGAAAACAGCCCCAGCCTGTTCAGCCTCTCCCTATAGCTCAAATTCTCCAACCCTGGCAACATCCTTGTATTTCTTTTCTGAACCCTTTCAAGTTTCACAACATCTTTCCGATAGGAAGGAGACCAGAATTGCATGCAATATTCCAACAGTGGCCTCACCAATATCCTGTACAGCCACAACATGACCTCCCAACTCCTGTAATCAATGCTCTGACAAATAAAAGAAAGCATATCAAATGCCTTCTTCATTATCCTATCTACCTGCGACTCCACTTTCAAGGAGCTATGAACTTGCACTCCGAGGTCTCTTTGTTCAGCAACACTCCCGAGGACCTTACCATTAGGTGTATAAGTCCTGCTAAGATTTGCTTTCCCAAAATGCTGAACCTCACATTTATCTGAATTAAACTCCATCTGCCACTTCTCAGCCAATTGGCCCATCTGGTCCAGATCCTGTTGTAATCTGAGGTAACCCTCTTTGTTGTCCACTACACCTCCAATTTTGGTGTCATCTGCAAACTTACTAAAGTATGTCTTATGCTCGCATCCAAATCATTTATGTAAATGATAAAAAGTAGAGGACCCAGCACCGATCCTTGTGGCACTTCACTGGTCACAGGCCTCCAGTCTGAAAAACAACCCTCCAACATCACCTTCTGTCTTCTACCTTTGAGCCAGTTCTGTATCCAAATGGCTAGTTCTCCCTGTATTCCATGAGATCTAACCATACTCATCAGTCTTCCATGGGGAATCTTGTCGAATGCCTCATTGAAGTCCATATAGATTACATCTACTGCTCTGCCCTCATCAATCCTCTTTGTTCCTTCTTCAAAAAACTCAATCAAGTTTGTGAGACATGATTTCCCACGCACAAAGCCATGTTGACTATCCTGAATCAGTCCTTGCCTTTCCAAATACATGTACATCCTGTCCGTCAGGATTCCCTCCAACTTGTCCACCACCGAGGTCGGGCTAACTGTTCTATAGTTCCCTGGTTTGTCTTTACTGCCCTTCTTAAACAGTGGCACCACGTTTGCCATACTCCAGTCTTCCAGCACCTCACCTGTGACTACCGATGATACAAATATCTCAGCAAGAGACCCAGCAATCACTTCTCTAGCTTCCCATAGAGTTCTCGGGTACACCTGATCAGGTCCTGGGGATTTATCCACCTTTACCCGTTTCAAGACATCCAGTACTTCCTCCTCTGTAATCTGTACATTTTGCAAAATGTCACCATCTATTTCCCTACAGTCTATATCTTTCAAATCCTTTTCCACAGTAAATACTGTGCAAAATATTCATTTAGTATCTCCCCCATTTTCTGCGGCTCCACACAAAGTCTGCATTGCTGATCTTTGAGGGGCCTTATTCTCTCCCTAGTTACCCATTTGTCCTTAATATATTTGTAAAAACCCTTTGGATTCTCCTTAATTCTATTTGCCAAAGCTATTTCATGTCCCCTTTTTGCCCTCCTGATTACTCTCTTAAGTATATTCCTACTTCCTTTATATTCTTCTAAGGATTCACTTGATCTATCCTGTCTGTACCTGACATATGCTTCCTTCTTTTTCTGAACCAAACCCTCAATTTCTTTAGTCATCCAGCAATCCCTATAACTACCAGCAGTTGATGTTTCAAGTGTAACCCTTTTTCAGGACTGGAGGTGAGTGAAGGGGGTGATGGGAGGTTGGGGGGGGGGGGGGAGGCTGAGGGTAGGGTGGTGTAGTGGGGACAGGTGAAGACAGGTAGAAGGTATGACCTGGTTTGTCAATGTCAGGGATGAATCTGGTTGGTGGCAGGGAGGAGTGGGAGGGACAGACTGGGAAAGGAGTTGGGTGATGGGAAGGGAGGTTATTTGAAATTGGATAACTCAGTGTCTGTAGGCTGCCCAGGCAGAAGATGTGTTGTTCCCCCAATTTGCAGTTTGATTCATTGTGGCAATGGAGGAGGCCAAGAATGGTCATGTTGGAAAGGGGATGGGACAGGGAATTAAAACAGGCAGTGACTGGGTGTCTGTTCGGCCCCTGTGGGCCTGGCTGAGATGCTCGGCAATCCGTTCGCTAAGTTTTCATTTGGTTCCCGATGTGGTCTTCTCCACCTGTTGCAGTAAACTAGGTTGGAAGAGAGGCAGGTGAACCTCTGTCTCACCTGGAAGGACTGCCTGGGACTCTGGATGGAGGTGAGGGGGGATGGTGTACCAGCAGGTATTGCATCTTTTCTTGTTGCAAGGGAAAGTACCTGGGGGTTCAGGGGGATTGGTGGGGAGATTGGCGCAAACCAAGCACTGTTGAAGGGAGTTGGCAGCAGTGTTTAAGGATGATGTGTCGGATGTGGAGACCGGTACGTGGTAGATGAGGACAAGGGGGACTCTGTCTTTATTTCGTTTGGAGGTGGGTGGGTTTAGAGCAATTGAATGGGAATGGAGGTGGTGTAGGAGAACTGTCTGGATGACAGAGCGAGGAAAAGCATGAAGTTTGAAATAGATGGATATCTAGGATGCTTGTTAGTGTAACATCTCTTTGTCCAAGCAGATGCACCAGAGGTGAAGGAATTGGGAGAATGGGAGGGAGTTCTTGCAGGGCTACTGGGTGGGAGGAGGTGTAGCCCACGTAGTTTTGGGAGTCTCTGGGTTTGTAGTAAAAGTCTGTCTGGAGACTGTGGCTGGAGATGGGAAGGGGGGGGGCGCTGGGGGTGGTACTGGGGAGGGGGAGGGGAGGGAAACGGGTGTCTGAGAAGGACTAAGTGAATTTGAGAGCTGGGTAGAAGTTGCAGGTGAAGTCTATGAAGTGCTCCAGTTCAGCCTGGGTGCAGGATGCTGCTCCAATGCAGTCATGGATGCAAAGGCAGAAGATTTAGGGCACACTGCCTGCGTAGAGGGACTATTTGACATAGCTGACAAAGAGGCAGGCCCATCCAGGTGCCCATGGCTACCCCTTGGAGGAAATGGGAGGAGTTAAAGTAAAAGTTGTTGAGGGTGAGGACCAGTTTGGCGTGGTGGAGGAGAGTATTTGGTGGAGGTAGACTGGATGGGTCTGTTGGAGAGGAAGAAGCAGAGGGCCCAGAGGCCATCCTTGCAGGGTATGGACATGTATAAAGACTGCACAGCCATAATGAAAATATAGCGTTGAGGACCAGGCACTGGAAGTTACTGAAGAGGTGGAGGACATGGTTGGTGTCACGGATATAGGTGGGAAGTGTCTGATCCAAGCGGGAGGATGGAGTTGAGATAGGATGAGATGAGTGATGAGACAGGAGCATGCTGAGTCATGGGTAGTTGGGCTTGTGGAGCAGGTAGAACCAGGCAGTGCGGGCCTGGGGTCTATGGTTTGGAGGCAGTGGAGGGAAGATCACCAGAGGCAATGAGGACACGGTCAGTGAGAGTGATATTGGCATGATGCGCGTGGTGAGGTCATGGACAAGGGGGTGTTAGGACGTGGTGTCAGAGAGTTGGCATTCAGTCTTTGCGACATAGAGGTCCGTTCTCCAGACTACCCCTGCCCTGCCTTTGTCAGCGGGTTTGACGGTGAGGTGAGAGTGGAATGCTGCACATTTAGATGGGGTGTGGTTGGAGTGGGTGGGGGAGGTGGAAAAATTGAGGCAGCTAATGTCATGTCAGCAGTCTGCAATGTAGAGGTTTAGGACATGTAGAAGGCCAAAGGGGGGTGACCAAGTGGATGAGGAAGGTTGGAGGTGGGAGAAGGGTCCTCAGAAGGAGGTTGGGAGTTTTTGTCGAAGAAGAAGACATGGAGGTGGAGGCAACGGAAGAAGAGATCCACATCGTGGCCTGTTCAGAATTTGTTGAGGTGGGGCAGAGGGGTACGAACATGACCCCTTTCCTAAGGACAGACTGTTCGGCCTCAGAACAACAAACCTGGCTCAGCCTCACTTACCTGTGTCTATGCATGAGCTTTATAGCATCTGGACTCATGGGATTATGACCGGACATGAGACTGCCACGTGGTGTGCTGGAACCAGAGCAGGCAGGACTGATCTTGTCCATTCCAGGAAGATCCTATATAAAAAGATGGAATCCTTAGTGAGCTCTAAATTTCTGTGTGACTGCTATCATCAAGTTCCTATTGCTGAAATGTATTCACATAAGTGAGTGATATTAGACCATAAGTCAAAGGACCAGAAGGAAGCTATTCACTGGGTCCGATGGAGATTACATAGGTAGCAAGGATGCAGGCCATAGAGAGATGGCAAATATTCAGAGAATTTTAAAATCTAGCTTTCTGTGATAGCAGTGTGATGGGTGAATAAGAACTGGTGAGAGGAAAGGCAGCAGAGTTTTTGATAATCTTAACCAAATGCAGAGTAGAATAGTCAGGTATGCACTGGAATAGCCAAGTACAAAGGAAAAAGAAACAGAAGACTTGCATTTACGTCATGGATTCATAATCACTGGATGTCTCAAACATTTTACAACCAATGAAGTACCTTTGGAATGTTATCACTGTTGTGAAAACAATAGCAGTAATAAAGACATGAAATGTTAATGGTGATCCCTCTCTCTCTCCGCATTTTCTCTGCACCTGTACCACTATTCTGCACTCTGTTCTGATACTTGATGCACTTTGTATGGTACAATCTGCCAGTTGAGCACACAAAACATTTTTCACTGTATCTAGGTACATGTAACAACGATAAAATCAATGTGAATGAGGATTCGTTAACAGATGAGCTGAAGCACGGAAGAATTGAGTGATGTTACAGAGGTAGAAATAGTTGGTCTTAGTGATGACATGGGGATTTGGTCAGAATCTCATCTTATAGACAAAGATGGAATCCTTAGTGAGCTTTAAATTTCTGTGTGACTGCTATCATAAAGTTCCTATTGCTGAAATGTACTCACATAAGTGAGTGATATTAGACCATAAGTCAAAGGACCAGAAGGAAGCTATTCACTGGTTCTGATGGAGATTACATAGATAGCGAGGATGCAGGTCATACCAAGAATGCAACATGTCTGGTTCAACATCAAACAGCTGTCAAGGGAAGAACTGGGATTTCAACTGGACTCCCCAACAATTCCTTCCTATATTAAACTGATCCGTCAAAATACAACAGAAACTAAAATTAATTCTGTAGACTTTACCAGCCAAAGGTGAGTGAATAATAATGGAACTTCAAAACTTTTTATGCTTCCTAAGGAGCCTCACAGCACCAGGGACCCTGGTTCGATTCCACTGTCTGTGTGGTCTCCTCCAGGTGTTCCGGTTTCCTCCCGTAGTCCAAAGATGTGCAGTTTAGGTGAATTGATCATGCTAAATTGCCCATGCTGTTCAGGGATGTGCAAGTTCGGTGCATTAGTCAGGGGAAATGTAAAGTAATAGAGGAAGGGAATGGGTCTGGGTGGGATACTCTTTGGAGGGTCAGTGTGGACTTGTTGGGTCTAATGGCCTGTTTTCACACTGTAGAGACTCTATGATTCTATTTGGGGCTGTCAACAATTATTTTAACCCCATTGTAGGTTTGGTTGAGAATGGCACAGGCTAAGGAATAAACCCAGGCACTTCCCGGATTCAGTATAATACTAGAGCTATTAGTAAAACTTAAAGACCCCTCACACACTGCAGTAATCAACAAACACATGAGGGTGATGACAGAAAACCATCTCCCTGAGGTACTGACGCAAGAGCCTTACTGTTAACTTGTTTTTCCAGATTGCCACAGATGAATACCTGTATGAAGCATAAACAATATAGAAATAATCTGTCCCCTTTATTATATCTCAAGATCATTCAATAAGTGAGCAAACTGCACATAAATAGTTATCATTGAAACAGCCCTTTGCTAAGTCAGCATGTTCCTCTTAGTAGGAATACTTGCAGACTTCTTAAAGCATGCTTTTGATTAGCCAGGATGTATGAAATGTATATAACCCAGTACAGTCTTTTTAAAATACAATGCATCAATTTGGGATGATATATTAACTGTGGTTTTGGTTCAATTTCTTTTGTGCAGCATTTCCACCAACAATCACTGTGAGACTTATGATGGCTCAGTGGTAAGCAATGCTGCCTCATAGCACCTGGGTTCGATTACACTTTTGAGCAACTGTCCGTGTGGAATTTGCACATTCTCACTATGTATGGGTTTCATCTAGGCATTCTGGTTTTCTCCCATGGTCCAGGAATGTGTAGGTTAGCTGGATTAGCCATGGGATATGCAGGGTAAAGGGATAGGGTAGGGGGTGGGATACTTTTCGGAGGGTTGGTGTCGACTTGATGGGCCAAATGGCCTGCTTCCACATGGTCGGGATTCTATGATCTTGTACTCTCTTTGGATGACCTTGTTTAAATTGGTACTAGTTTTGTGGATTGAAGTCCAAAGAACACTCCTATTGAGATTACCCCATATTAGGAGCAAAGAGTCAATGAAGCTACCCTTGAGATGAATGAGAATAATTCTTAAAGCAGCCGTCTGGAGCATTAGGAGTTCATCTTTGAGATTTCAATTCTGATCTAGGCCAAACCAAAGAGATGAAAGTCTCTTTTCCATGGTAATTATGGAATCAGCTTAAGTAGGTACAGGCCCAAAGCACAAGAGGATTTGGCACAAAATTTGGGAAGCTACTCCAAAATCCACAGCATCTTGAATAAAGAAAATGGAATTTAGGGATAAGCTGTTTGGTTTGGAAAGAGTTTCTAAAGATTAATTCATATAACATGGGAGTCACTGGCAAGGCCAGCATTGATTGCTCATTTGTTTCCCCTCAAGACAGTGGTTGTGGGTTACATTCTTGGACACTTCTTGTGGTGAATGTGTTCCCACATGCTCTCATAGAGTCATATAGCACAGAATCAGACCCATTAGTCCAACCAATCCATGCTGAACATAATCCAAACTAAATTAGTCCCACCTGCCTGCTCCTGGCCCAGATCCCTCCAAACCTTTCCTGTTCTTTTAAACATTGTAATTGTACCCAATTCACCACTTCATTCCACATGCAAATCACACTCTGTGTAAAACATTTTGACTTTTTAAAAAAAATCTGTCCCTTCATCTTAAAAATGTGTCCCCTAGTCTTGAAATCCCCCATCCTTGGGAAAAGGGTTCCAAAATTCTGACGTGGTGATAATAAAGGAATTGTGATTATGTATGCACATCAGATGGCATGTGACACTTGATTTTTCCATGAATCCTGGTGCCCTGACCTTTGAGGTCTTGGGAGTTTATAAGTTTGGGAGGTGCGGTTGCCTTGGTGAGCGTAATAACTGCACAGAGGCTGGTATTTTCTCACCAAGTCACCCTTTATTTACCTGTGCACAGCACAACAGCTGTGGCCAGCCAGCTTGGAGTCAGTCCTCTGAAATGAGGAGATTCTAAATCTTGTGCTTGTATAGATTTTATTTTACTTTTTAATTTTTAACGAAAAAGTGAAGGGGAGGGTAGGGATTAAATAAGAATAGAATTGGAGATGGAAATAAAACACTCCATGCCCCCGGTGCCCACCTCTCCCTGAAAACCTTGAGGGTATCGGTAATCTTGTGGATTTTTTTCCTTTTATTAATTCCCCCCCACACTACTGCCTACTTGTATTTTCCCCAGCATCCATGATGTGTGTGCCAGTGTGAGACACAGTGAAAGACAACAGGTGTACCAATCCTTATTCAATTTCCTCCACCAGGAAGAAAACATCCAAGTGGCCAGTGACAAGCAGTGCCCTTCTTCATCAAAAGGCAATGCTGTGTGATCAAACAGTGAAGGGGAAGGCAGGGATAAAGTCAAAATCGAGTTGCAGTGGGAAATAATACACTCCACTCGCTGCAGTGCCCATCTCTCCCTGAACAGCTCAAGGGTGTTGGTGGACACTGCGTGCTCCAATCTTGAGGTTATATATATATTTTTTCTTTTCTTTCTTTTAACCCCCACCCTACCACCTGACTGCGGTAGTGCTTATTTTTTCCCTAGCACCCATGGTGTGTGTAGGTGTGAGACAGTGAGAGACACAAAGTGCACAAATCTTTATTCAATTTCCACCACCAGGAAGATAGGAAAACACCCGGGTGGCCAGTGAGAAGCAGTGCCCTTCACATCAAAGGGCAATGCTATGTGATCAAACAGTGAAGGGGAGGGCAGGGATAAAGTCGAAATAGAGTTGCAGTGGGAAATAATACACTCCACTCGCTGCGGTGCCCACCTCTCCCTGAACAGCTCGAGAGTGTTGGTGGACACTGCGTGCTCCAATCTTGAGGTTATGTATTTTTTTAAAGATTAGATTATTTACAGCGTGGAAGCAGGCCATTCGGCCCAACAAGTCTTGAGGTTATATATATACTTTTTTTCCATTTTTTTCTTTTTTTTTAATAGGAAAACACCCGAGTGGCCAGTAACAAGCATTGCCCTCCTCAACAAAGGAGATTCTAATCTCCTGGTTATACTTTTTTTATCAAAACAGTGAAGGGGAGGGGTGTTGTGATTTTTTAAAATTTTTTTTCTTTACCCCCACACTACCACCTAACTGCGGTAGTGCTTATTTTTTCCCCAGCACCCATGGTGTGTGTGTGTGTGTGTGTGTGTGTGTGTATAGGTGTGAGAATAAGTGTGAGACACAGTGAGAGACACAAGGTGCACAAATCTTTATTCAATTTCCACCACCAGGAAGAAAGGAAACACCCGAGTGGCCTGTGACAAGCAGTGCCCTTCACATCAAAGGGCAATGCTGTGTGATCAAAACAGTGAAGGGGAGGGCAGGGACTAAATCAAAATAGAGTTGGAGGGGGAAATGATGCACTCCACTCCCTGCGACGCCCACCTCTCCCTGAACAACTCCAGGGTGTTGGTGGACACTGCGTGCTCCAATCTTGAGGTTATATATTTTTTTAAAGACTAGATTATTTACAGTGTGGAAACAGGCCATTCGGCCCAACAAATCTTGAGGTTATACTGGTCAGTTACAGGGCTTTCCTGATTGGCCTAAGTTAACAACCCCAATCAAGAATCTTGTAGTCAACAAGATCCAACTGGTTTCAATCACTAAAGTGTGTATCTGTTCCGCATCCTGTAGATGTTACACCTTGCACTAGAGGAAGCTTTATCATACATCTCACTGTGCTGCACATTTCACAAGGGAATTACAGCACTGTGGTAATATTACTGGGCTAGCATTCTGAAAACCTGGATTAATGTCTTGGAGAGACAAGTTTAAATCCTACCACAGCAACTTCAACTAATTACTGTAAAGCTGGGATTTAAAAAAAAACTATTTTCAGTCAATGAGATCATGGAACAATGAAATTTCTGTTAAAAAAATCTTATAGTATTGCCCCATTGGGAAGGAAATCTGTTACCTTTACCCAGGCTGATCTGCATATGACTCCAGACCCAGTTGACTCTCAATTCCCTCTGAAATGACTGCTCAGTTGTGACAGAGAAGTCAAATAAGAATAAAACAGGACTGACCGCCTGGCATCAACCTAGGCACCAGCATCGCAAAGTCTTCAGTAACATCTATTTCCAAAACTGGGAGAGCTGTATCTTCGGTCAAAGGATGCAGATTTCTCCATAACCATCTCAGGTACGCTCTGTCTTACAAAATCACTCGATGCAAGAGCAGAGTGGTCTGATAAGAGTCACCCTGGAGATCTTCAACTGCGACCTTGTGGCATTAGATCAAACATGGGCAAAGAAACCTTCTGTTGATTACCATCTTTCCCTCAGCTGTCATGTTTGTCCTCCTATCTGTGGGCACCCCCAGGAAAGGCACAGGATGCATTCTGGGTGGAATGTCCATCACCATTACTGACTGAACTGCCTGTGTCCTGAAAGACATATTTACTAGTCTGAGCTTGGAGTAGGTGATTAGAGAATCACAGGAACGTAGATTCACTTTACTTAGCCTTCACCAATATATCTGTCACAGAATCATCTGTCCATGTGTGCATTGGTAAGATTGATCATCACAGTTCCATATTCAGGGACACCTTATGCAATCATATAAAATTATGAAGGGAATCGATAAAATAGAAATAGACAGAATGTTTCCACTGATAGGTGAAACTAGGGCAAGAGGGCATGGCCTCAAGATTAGAGGAAGTAGCTTTAGAGCTGAACTTCTTCACCCAGAGGGTTGTTAATCTTGCCAGGGAAATAACTGATGCTACTTCAGTAATGGCTTTTAAAGCTAAGGTAGATACTTGTTTGAAAAATAAAGGAATTAAGGGGTATGGTGAAAACACAAGTAAATGGAGCTGAGTCCACAAAAAGATTAGCCATAATCTTATTCAGTGGCAGAGCAGGCTCAAAGGGCCGGACGGCCTACTCCTGCTCCTAGTTCTTATGTTCACACTGAAGATATTCTCCACTGTGTGGTACAACTATGTACTAAATAGGATGGATACAGGTTTAGAAGTTCAAAACTGGTCATCAATGAGGTGTTATGGGCCATCAGCAGAGGCAGAACTGTATTAAATCACAATGTTAATCCCATGATCCGGTCTATTCTGCATCTTAACATTACCATCAGGTCAAAGGTCAAACTTTGATTCAACAACGAGTGAAGGAGGAGGAGCAGTACCAGACATACCAAAAAAATGGTAGCTTCAATCTGGTGAAGTTACAATGCAGGATCACTTGTGTGCCAAACCATGGAAGCAGCATGAAAGAAAAGCTAAGCAATCCCACAACCAACTGATCAGATTTAAACTCTACAGTCCTGCCACAACAAGAGATGAATGTTAATGGACAATTAAACAACTAATTCGGGACTTGGCAAGATGGTGGCGATTCTGTACGACTGCTGTGGACAGCTCTGCCTAACAGCTAAGGTATACCGATGTTTTTTTTGCCATCCCTGGCCATTTTATGTGGTGGAAATATTAGTTTAAAACCTCACAGAACACATTTTTGTTAATATTTGGGAGTGGGAAGGATGCCAAAGGGAAAGGAAGCAAGCAAACAGCAGCAGGGAGGACACTTCCCTGCAGCACCTGGTACACCAGAGACTGCAGCAGCAGCAGCCTCTCCTGAACCCCCCGGGGACCTGACAGACTCACAGGAATTGTCTGCGGTGATGGAGAGACTTACCTTAAAAGTTGCGGCTGCGATTGAGGAAATCTGTGGGGACATTCGTGCCCAGGTGCAACCTATTCCATCCATGCTGCAGAAGCACGAGTAGGAGATCCAGGGCGTCAGGGAGAGGCTGGAGGAGGTGGAGGATCGAACTAAGGCCTTGGAAGCTGCAATGGAGTCCTCATCCAGTCGGATCCAGGTGCTGGAGTGATAGGTGCGGGCCTTGCGAAACCATATCGACGACCTCGAAAATCGAGGTCAGAGGATAAATCTCTGAATTGTTGGGCTCCCTGAAGGTGAGGAAGGTGACCAGCCAGTCAGCTTCTTTGAAAACTGGCTGCCGAAGTTTTTGGGCCTTCACATGGAGTCCAGCAGGCTGCAGATTGAAAGGGTTACAATGCACAGATCAGGCCCAGATCAGTGCAGCGCCCCGGCTCGGTCCTAGTGCACCTCCTCTCATATAAGGACAAGGAAAAAGTCATAGAAGCTTCCAAATCCCTGGGAAAAGATCTGCAGGCGCTGCTGTACAAAAATCATGTTTTTCCAGGATTTTTCAGCAGCTGAAGTCCTTCGTTGACGTTAAAAAGAGGCTGAGGAACCTGGGCGTCCAGTACTCCATGAGATACCCCGCAGTACTCCGTTTCATCCACGAGGACTCAGTTTATACATTTGACTCGGCGGATAAGGCTAAAAACTTTGTGGATTCTTTAAAATAGACGGATTGGCCTGAAGAATATGGTTAATGTCTGTTCTCTTTTCTATTTTTTCCCATGTTTTCCCTTCCTTTTTTAAAATTCCTTTCTTTCTCCCTAATAATTTCCTTTTTGGAAAGGGGGGAAAGGACTTTGGAATAAGTTGTTCCTATTTTTTTAATAACTGGATTTTCTGATGGGAAATTTTGTGGATGTTCTTTGTTGTCTCTCTTTTTTTTGTTTGTTCTGCTTCTCTTGTAACCATAAGTAGGGGTGTCATGAAGCCAGGGGTGGGTGGAGTGCTCATCCTGACCTTGTCTTTTGATTTAAGGATCATTTCCTTGTTTTTTTTCTGGCCTAAGGTTGGGGCACAGTCCAGGTTTGAAGGAGCTGCAAAGGAGGGGGTGGGTAGGGTGAGTGCCCCCTATGGGCAGGAAGAAGAGTCTTCCATTCAAGGTTCTATAGTTGGTTTTCTTTGTAGTTTTTTGGTAGTAATAGTTGTTTATAGTTATGATAGCGTAGTTTTTCGATTCTATGAGTCTTTATTTACTTATGCTCAGCGCTTTGTGAGCAGGGCTCTCCCTCCATGGAGTCCAAGGGTGTCTGAAAGGGGATATTGCTAAGTGTCTTATTAAATGGTGCACCTGGAACATTAAGGGAAGTCATTCGCCTATTAAAAGGAAAAAAGTGCTTTCTAGCCGTAAGAGGGAAAAGGTTGATATCGCTTTGTTGCAGGAAACTCATCTTGATGATGGGGAACACCTGAAATTACAACAGGGGGGTTATGACCAGGTATTCTTTTCATCCTTTACTATTAAAAGTAGGGGAGTGGCAGTAATTATCCAGAAAAATCTTCCGTTCACATTATTAGAGCAGGTGAAAGATGAGCAGGGACGGTTTGTGCTACTTAAAGCCCTGATACATGGGGAGGAATATGGCATTTTAAGTGTCTACTGTCCTCCGGGGCATCCCCTCAAATTTTTAATTAATGCTTTCTCTAAGCTGAGTGCTTTTGAAACATGGCACATTATTATAGGGGGGGATTTTAATTGTCTTTTGGATCTGACAGTGGACAGGATGCCTTGTGGACCCCCAACTATTTCTTTGCAGACCAAGCAGGTGGTTGACTTATGCGAGGAGTTGGGGCTGGTGGATATTTGGAGATGTCTTCACCCTATCGGCAGGGACTTCACCTTTTTTTCAAACCCACATAAATGTCACATGAGGATTGACCTCTTTCTGGCTCCCTCAGCCCTTCTGGATTTGACTATGGGTTGTAAAATTGGGAATATAGCTATCTCTGATCTTGCGGCAGTATATTTGGAGGTTAAGGCCAAGAGTGAAGGGCTAAGTTTACGGCACTGGTGTTTGGACCTTTTTCTCCTTAAGGATTCCAAATTTGTGGAATACTTTTTGAAGGGAGTTTCAGGAATTCTTGACTATCAACTCAGGCAGGGCTAGTAGTCCGTCCATGCTATGGGAGACTGCTAAGGCCTTTGCTAGTGGATTAGCTATTTCCTATTCGGCTAGTTGGAAATGACAGAAGGAGGAACAGCAGCGTCTACTTGAGATGCGGTTGAAAGTCGCAGAGGCAGTACATTTTGCGTGGCCTTCGGTGACTAAGCTACAGTAGATCACAGCCCTTTGGTCTGCCTTGAATTCAATACTGACACAAAACGCAAAGAAAGAACTTGCTTTTGCTTGACAGAGGCTGTTTGAATATGGGGATTGGCCAGGGAACTAGTTAGCATACCTGACTAGGAAAAAGCGTGCTCCACAATCTATTACTGCAATCAGAGACAGCGCCGGAGTCCTTACATATGATGTTAAAAAGATTAATGAGGCTTTTTGGAGCTTTTACTCTGAATTGTCTTGGTCTGAAGGTTGCGAAGACAGGAGTGCTAAATGGAGACCTTTTTTAAGAACCTGGACCTCTCAGGGGTAACCTTGGAAGAGGCCTCTCTGCTTAATGCCCCCTTGACAATTCAGGAAATACAAGAGGCAGCTAGGCAACTTCAGAGTGGGAAAGCACCTGGCCCTGATGGTCTTCTGGGTGAGTTTTATAAGGAGTTTATTGGGATTCTATTGGAGATGTACAATCACTCCTATATGCATGAACGCCTACTACCATCTTTGAGGAAAGCTAATATTTCCTTAATTCTTAAGAAGGGGAAGGTTCCTGAGGATTGTGCCTCATACAGGCCCATCTCTCTGTTAAATTCAGATTTCAAGATTCTGTCCAAGATCCTGGGCGGCACGGTGGCACAGTGGTTAGCACTGCTGCCTCACAGCGCCAGAGATCCGGGTTCAATTCCCGCCTCAGGCGACTGACTGTGTGGAGTTTGCACGTTCTCCCCGTGTCTGCGTGGGTTTCCTCCGGGTGCTCCGGTTTCCTCCCACATTCCAAAGATGTGCGGGTCAGGTGAATTGGCCATGCTAAATTGTCCGTAGTGTTAGGCAGGGGGTAAATGTAGGGGTATGGGTGGGTTACGCTTCGGCGGGTCGGTGTGGACCTTGTTGGGCCGAAGGGCCTGTTTCCACACTGTAAGTAATCTAATCTAATCCTGGCGCTAAAATTGGAAAGGATATTGCCCCATATTATTAAAGAGGACCAGACAGGCTTTATAAGGGGCCGTAAGTCCTCTTATAATATAAGGTTGCTGAATGTGGTCCAAGTTTGTCAACAACAATCAATTCAGGGGTTGGTGATTTCCTTAGATGCAGAGGAAGCTTTTGACCAGGTAGAATGCCCGTATCATTTTTATGTCTTACAGCAGTTTGGGTTGGGTGGGGTCTTTGCTAGGTGGGTGGAGGTTTTATATTGCCACCCTCTGGCCGCGGTCATCACCAACAGGGTGAAGTCTGGGAATTTTACAATTGGTAGGGGTAGTCAGCAAGGCTGTCCCGTCTCACCATTGTTGTTTACGTTGGTGATAGAGCCGCTGGCAGAGGCTATTCGTCAGAATATCCACATAACCGCTCTGGAAGTGGGATCAAGGGCACACAAGATTACATTGTATGCGGATGATGTCCTTCTGTTTTTATCGAACCCGATGACCTCCGTACCCCATTTGATACAATGTATCAATTCATTTGGGGCTATTTCAGGATATAAGATTAACTTTGTAAAATCGGAGGCTATGTCTTTGGGGAACCTTAAGGATGTGCCAGAAGTTGAAGGTGGCTCTAAGTTCCCTCTTAAGTGGTCACGGGCAGGGTTCCTGTACCTAGGCATTTTTATTACCCACAAGTTTGATCTGTTATTTTGGACTCACTTTGCTCACTTGCTGGACAATATTAGGCAAGATCTCCAGAGATGGGAGGCTCTTCCAATTTCACGGCTGGGCAAAATATCTCTCATTAAGATGAATGTTCTTCCTCGTTTGCTTTATCACATGCGTATGTTCCCTATAATGTTCCCAGGTTAATGCTGCGGAAGCTTATGGGATGGTTTGGTTCCTTTGTCTGGCATCGTGGGTGGCCCCTCATCAAACTTACTAAATTGTTGTTGCCTCAAGGAGGGGGAGGAGTTGATTTCCCAGATATCAGAAGGTATCAATTGAGTTCCCTGCTGTCCTTTGTCTGCGATTGGGTAGGTAACGATCCAAACTCAATATGGCTGGATATCGAGGCCTCCCAGGCAAAGTGCCCTCTTATTAACCTGTTGTTCATAGATAAGATGAGGACAGTTATGGACCACTGCCGGAACCCTATTGTCATTGGTACAGTCAAGGCATGGAGGGCGATGCATCAGAGTGAGGGTTGTTTATCCAAGACTTCACCACTTACACCTACAGTTGACATGCCAGGGTTCTGACCAGGGATGATGGACTCAGGGTCCAAACTATGGGCAGCAAGAGGAGTTTCTAGTTTGGGAGACTTTTTTTGAGGGGGAGGTTATGATGTCTTTTGAACAACTGAGCCGCAAATACGGGTTGCCCAGCAGAGACCTTTTCCGTTTTTTTTCAGATTAGGGATTTCATCCAGAAGAAGACTATGCTTCTCACTAAGCCCTATCAGCCTGATACAGAGAGGTTGTTGCTACACTCCACAAGCACCCTTTCGGTTAGTGCCCTCTCTCGCCTGCTGGCCTTATCTTAACTAGGGCAGGGTATTAACCAGTTATGTGAGGTCTGGGAGCTAGCACTGGGAGTGGAGATCTCTTGTGAAACATGGGAGAATACTCGAAAGATCTCAATCTGTAACAGGACATGCGCTACGCAGTTAAAAGTTCTGCACAGGGCTCATCTGGCAGCAGGCCGTCTAACGAAGTTTAAAAAAGAAGCATCATCAGTGTGCCCCAAATGTAAAACAAGCTTACGTACTCTTACCCATTGCTTCTGGACATGCCACAGGCTCCATGTTTGAGCATTGTGGTGGGAGAGATAGGGAGGGTATTGAGGATTGAAGTCAAAGTAAACCTGATATCTCTCCTCTTAGGTCTATCGAATTTATCTTTACACGGGCATGGGAAGAAACTATTTAATATTCTTGAACACTGTGCACAGAAGAATATTCTGATGAATTGGGTGTCTGAGAACTCGCCGGGCTTGCTGGGATGGCAGAAATTAATTATGGAGCATATTCTCTTGGACTTTTCACAAACATGGTTTACCACACAATAGACAATTTTTCCAAGACATGGCAGCCCTACTTGAGTTATTTGGATATAGATTTATCAATTATCTTAACTAGGGCGTTTGTTTAACCAGGATGATTAGATTTGTCAAGCCCTAGGCCCTGGATGGGGTCTCCCAAGTTGATACGGGTATGTATACAATGCTCCTATTTGTTTGGGAGCCTTGCACCGAGCATAGCTGTTCTGTATTTTGTGGGTTTTTTTTGTTTTTTTTTGCTTTTCTTTCTTTTTTTTGGTGTTGCTTTGCACAGTGTTTGGGTTTGCTTTGTATTATAGAGTAGGTTAGTAGTTAGCAGATAGTAGTTGTATTGTAATTTGTGTTTTTTTCTTTTTATTATACTGATATTTGTGATTGATTGTTTTTTCAATAATTTTATATGTTTGTAAAGTTAAAAAAAATTGCTAATAAATACATTTACAAAAAAAAACTAATTCGAGTTCGAGAATTCACAAATATCCAGCACATCAAGAAAGAAGACAAAGCCGAAGTATTCACATCTAGTTTCAGCCAGAAATGCTAAGTGCATGATACATCTTGGCCTCTTCAGGTGTCAGCATCACAGATGTCAGTCTTCAGCCAATTTGATTTACTTTTGATGATATCAAGAAATAATTGAGTGAACTAGATATAACAAAAGTTGTGGACTGGCATCTACTTGACAATTTGGAAAACTGGCCGGGTATATCATGTCCACAAAAAGGACAAATCCAATCCAGACAATTACTACCTCACAATCTACTCTCAGTCATTAGCAAAGTCAGTGGTACTTAAGCAGCACTTAATCAGCAACGATCTGCTGACTGTCTCTCAGTTTGGCAACCTTAAACCAAACATTGTCAGGACAACTGACTTGGAAATGTTTGGTGACATCAAGGCAACATTTGACCAATGCTTCAAGGATCCTGTTGCAAAATTGTTGTTAATGGGAACCAAGGGAAACCTTTCTGCTGGTTTTAGCACAAAGGAAGATAGTTGTGCTTGTTGGAAGTCAACCATGTAAAAGAAGTCCTGAGGAGAGAGGGCGAGAGATATAGGCAGGGAGACAAGAGTTGGCAGAGGTTGGGAAGATTGTGAGGGAAGATTACTGCAGATGTTCCTCAGGGCAATATTCTTGGCCTAACCATTTTCAGCTGCTTCATCAATGACAGAACCTCCATCATAAAATCAGAAGTGGGAATGCAGTACTATTAGTAGCTCTTCAGCTACTGATGCAGTTGAGTCCACATGCAGCAAGACACGGATGACATTCAAGCCTGGGCTGAGAAATTCTTTGTGACATGATTACCCAAGTATCAGGTAATTACCATTTCCAACAAATAAGAACCTTTTCCCTTGACATTTAATGGCATGACCATCGTTGTATCACCCCACTATCATCATCTGGTTACCGCTGACCAAAACCTGACATGAACCAGCCACATAAATAAGGTGGTTATAAGAACAGGTCAAAGGGGTGGGAATGCTGTATTGAATAACTCCTCTCCTAACTTACCAAAATTCAAAGCATGAGTCAGGAATGTAATGAAATCCCCTTCACCTGCCTGCATGAGTGCAGCTCTAACAACACTCCAGAAGCTCAACATCATCCAGCTATACACTTGACTGACATCTGAACTAACACCTTTAACATTCACTGTTTCTATCACTGTCACAGGGTGGCAGCAGTATGTACCATCTACAAGGTACATTGCAGCAGGTGCATGGGAATGACAACATAATGCTTTGGTTCAAGAATGCCGTTTACTAATACAAGGGCAGTTGGGATGGGCAGTAAGATGCCTCATATGAACAACCTTGGTGAGTAAATAGCAAACAAACTTCATTAAAATAAACTTACTGTACGTGTAAAGACATATTTATACAAACCATCGAACGCATGGGGCTGGTACTCACGTGACAAAGGCTGGACCTCATCATCTGGAATTGATCTATTAGTTTCTTATGCAGAGGTCTCATTTCTGGGTGCACTAATTTCTCATGGATTGCTAAACCCACTCCAAGAATGTGAACCTGGAGACAAGAATGATTCAGGTTACAGTACTGTGGGTCACTGTGGAGCCTATCTGAGAAAACCATATGCACTTAAATCTGCACTATGAACCCGATCACTGTCCTAACTCTATTTTCATTCTCTTTGTCAGTCTGTCATTCTATAACGTGAACAGTCTTTCTGGATTACTAAACATTTCATTGCTTTAGGGTTTGAGGTGCTGGGTTTGAGTTGGACAATGGAGCGGACTCCATTAGACTGCGAAACATAGAACAAAATATATTCCCCTGCAGCATCCTTCCTGTCTGAAAAATGCATGCTCACCTGAATGGCAAATCATCAAATAGAAATGTCAGACAACTGTGTAAGGAATTATAGCTGAATCCAGTCTTTTGTCATTCTGTGAACCAATTAGTGCTTTTTCATATCCTTGATTTTTTGCATAGCAACCTCTTTATTTTAGTAGTTTCTCTGCAAGGAGTGTCTGACTCACCTCTCCCTAGGTGACCAATTTGTTTACACAAAAGAACAAGCTGCCACTTAATATCCATTCAGTGACCTAACCAACTCAATGAAGTGGTACTTTCTTGATTGGAGAGGTGATGGCCTAGTGGTATTATCGCTGGACTATTAATCCAAAGACACAGATAATGTTCTGGGGGCTCTGGTTCAAATTCTGCCTAGGCTGGACATGTTTCAATAAAAAATATCTGGAATAAAGAGTATAATAATGACCATGAATCATTTGTTGATTGTTGTAAAAACTAATCTAGCGTGGCCTACATATGACTCCAGACCGACAGTAATGTGGCTGATTCTTAACTGCCCTCTGGGCAATTAGGAAAAGGCAAAAATTGCTGACCAAGCCAGTGACACCCTTATCCTGTGAATGAATAAAAAAAATGAAAGGTCAGTTCCTGTTAAGTGCTGCTTTTCTTTTGCTCCATAAATGAGTTCATAATCTGGGATTAGCTGGGTAAAAACTGTTCATTCATACAATTAGAGTCATAGAGTCATAGAGATGTACAGCATGGAAACAGACCCTTCGGTCCAACCCGTCTATGCCAACCAGACATCCCAACCCAATCTAGTCCCACCTGCCAGCACCTGGCCCATATCCCTCCAAACCCTTCCTATTCATATACCCATCCAAATGCCTCTTAAATGTTGCAATTGTACCAGCCTCCACCATATCCTCTGGCAGCACGTACCACCCTCTGTGTGAAAAAGTTGCCCCTTAGGTCTCTTTTACATCTTTTCCCTCTCACCCTAAACCTATGCCCTCTAGTTCTGGACTCCCCGACCCCAGGGAAAAGACTTTGCCTATTTATTCTATCCATGCCCCTCATAATTTTGTAAACCTCTAAGGTCACCCCTCAGCCTCCGATGCTCCAGAGAAAACAGCCCCAGCCTGTTCAGCCTCTCCCTGTAGCTCAAATCCTCCAACCCTGGCAACATCCTTGTAAATCTTTTCTGAACCCTTTTATGTTTCACGACATCTTTCCGATAGGAAGGAGACCAGAATTGCACGCAATATTCCAACAGCGGCCTGACCAATATCCTGTAGAGCTGCAACATGACTTCCCAACTCCTATACTCAATACTCTGAACAATAAAGGAAAGCATACCAAACGCCTTCTTCACTATCCTATCTACCTGCAACTCCACTTTCAAGGAGCTATGAACCTGCACATCAAGGTCTCTTTGTTCAGCAACACTCCCTAGGACCTTACCATTAAGTGTATAAGTTCTGCTAAGATTTGCTTTCCCAAAATGCAGCACCTCACGTTTATCTGAATTAAACTCCATCTGCCACTTCACAGCCCATCTGGTCAAAGTCCTGTTGTAATCTGAGGTAATCCTCTTCGCTGTACACTACACCTCCAATTTTGGTGTCACTTGCAAACTTAGTAACTGTACCTCTTATGCTCGTATCCAAATCATTTATGTATATGACAAAAGTAGAGGGCACAGCACCGATCCTTGTGGCACTCCACTGGTCACAGGCGTCCAATCTGAAAAACAACCCTTCACCACCACCCTCTGTCTTCTACCTTTGAGCCAGTTCTGTATCCCAATGGCTAGTTCTCCCTGTATTCCATGAGATCTAACCTTGCTAATCAGTCTCCCGTGGGGAACCTTGTCGAATGCCTTACTGAAATCCATATAGATCACATCTACTGCTCTGCCCTCAATCTTCTTTGTTACTTCTTCAAAAAACTCAATCAAGTTTGTGAGACATGATTTCCCACGCACAAAGCCATGTTGACTATCCTGAATCAGTCCTTGCCTTTCCAAATACATGTACGTCCTGTCCCTCAGGATTCCCTCCAACAATTTCTACACCAGTGAGGTCAGGCTCAATGGTCTATAGTTCCCTGGTTTGTCTTTACCGCCCTTCTTAAACAGTGGCACCACGGTTGCCAACCTCCAGTCTTCCAGCACCTCACCTGTGTCTATCGATGATACAAATATCTCAGCAAGAGGCCCAGCAATCACTTCTCTAGCTTCCCATAGTGTTCTCGGGTACACCTGATCAGATCCTGGGGATTTATCCACTTTTAACCATTTCAAGACATCCAGCACTTCCTCCTCTGTAATATGGACATTTTACAAGATGTCACCATCTATTTCCCTACAGTCTATATCTTCCATATCCTTTTCCACAGTAAATACTGATACAAAATATTCATTTAGTATCTCCCCCATTTTCTGTGGCTCCACACAAAGGCCGCCTTGCTGATCTTTGAGGGGCCCTATTCTCTCCCTAGTTACCCTTTTGTCCTTAACATATTTGTAAAAACCCTTTGGATTCTCCTTAATTCTATTTGCCAAAGCTATCTCATGTCCCCGTTTTGCCCTCCTGATTTCCCTCTTAAGTATACTCCTACTTTCTTTATATTCTTTTAAGGATTCACTCGATCTATCCTGTCTATACCTGACATATGCTTTCTTCTTTTTCTTAACCAAACCCTCAATTTCTTTAGTCATCCAGCATTCCCTATACCTACCAGCCTTCCCTTTCACCCTTAATGGCCACTTTCACTTTCCTCCTCTTCTGTTTGATCCCAGATTCTTCAGGAAGAAATACAGAATATTATCTGTAATGTTTGACAATCAGCCATCTGTAAATCTCAAAGTATTCTTCAAAATTGTTTTCTGTAGGATCCTGCTTCCGCAACAGAGCCACAGATAAGTTTCACTGTGGTCTCAGAATAACCTCTCAGATTCAGGTCCAGAGAGAATGGAGAACAGGAAAGAATGCAGTACCTGCTCCTGCATCAGCTCCTTCAACTGATTGATCTTCTCACTATCCTCTGGGTGGCTCACTATATACTCCTTTTGGAAGAATGCCTGTCAAAGGGAACAAAAATTGACATTTGGAATAAAGAGAAAGTTGGACAGGGTTTCTGCTTTGGACAAAATTATGGTGCAAATTTTACTGATTTTGAGAGGTGGTTTCCTTCATCATTTCTCCCACCCAATTTTCATTCAAACACACTTACATGGTGCTGAGCAAAGTACCTGCCAACCAGCAAGGCGGTTGGTATAGCTTGTTTAATAAAGCTGGGTTTACCATAAAAAATAAGCATTTTAATCGGAATGTGAATCCATCACTATGAATAAGATGATTTTAAATGAATGAATACAACTTTATCAAGCCATTCACTATTTATAATGGTAGAGTAAATTTGTTTACTAAATTTAAAGCTTAGAAAACGCACATAAAAGTGACCTTTGCTCAAAAGGACCAGCTTAACCTTTAGAACCTGAATGAAAGACCCCAAACAGGCACAATTAGCAGATTCATGGTTGGGGTGGGGCTATTGTTAATTTTGGGACCTGCTTCTAGTGGGTCTTTCCTAAACTAACTGAATGTAGTTTATGCTTAAAATTCTGAAATTGTTTACTTTGGTTCGCTCTGGACAAATTGTGCAAAGAGAAAAAAGCACAATCAGTGTAAGTGTTAGGCCAGTATATTTAAACTGTGTTCTCATAAAGACACTTAGCAACAGGATCTAATCCAGTTACATTCATATTATTGGGTTATGCATGCTTGGCTTCTAAGAATTTGAACTTCAGCAGATATTTTCATGGTGGTAATATACAAATGTTCTTGGTATATTTAATTCTTTAATAAGTTTATGTGGTGTTGGGCAGTCGGTAGCAGCATGCATGTGCGTGTGTTGTTTTGGATACTGGATACAAGCAGCATATAGCACCTATGGCAAGGAAGCATTGAGTTTCCCATTCCCCTTCATCTCTCACAGATACTACTGTGCTCAGTAAGCAATAAGGATGAGCAAGGGCTATCTACTGTTCTTTTTAGGTACTTACACATTAGCTGGGCAACTGCTACTCTTTAATGTACTTGGTGAATTCTAAAAATGTTTCATTTTCAGCTCGAGACCATATGATCCAATATTGATGATGTTTGACAGCCTTAGACAGTGTGGGAACACAATCTGGTGAGCACATCAAAGTAAAAGCACCAAGGCTAGCTGAGGAATAAATACTCTAGGCTGCTGACATTTTAAGGATTGGTGGAGACCAGGCACCTGTTTAGCCTCAGACTAGGAATGACCTCTGGTGTCAGCAATTAGGGATTTCATCCACATGCACTGGTGGAACAGGAATGGCTAACAGGAATGTGGGACACAATGGTTGTTATTGGCCAGAAACTGCAGCAATACAGTGAGTCATAGGACCAGGTGAGAGGTTGTCAAATGCCGACACTAATACCTAAGAACGAAGAGTGAGTGCAGCTGATGCCTGTGGAACATGCCCTGAGATGCTATTTGAGCGAAGCAACATCGAGCTCCTTTGACGTAATCAGCAAACTGAAGTCACCTGATGGCTGCTCTAATTTCCATGTCAATATTTCCCAATGTCTAGCTTGTTTGCTGCATTTGGTACGATACAAAGATGAAGATTAAAGACTCAAGTTTTGCCATTAACAAGGTCATAGAGACTTAGAGGTATACCACACAGAAATAAGTCCTTTGGCTCAATTCATCCATGCCGACCAGGTTTCCTAAACTGAACCAGTCCCATTTGCCTCTGTTTGGCCCATATCTCTCTAAAGCTTTCCTATTCACATACCCACCACATGCCTTTTAAATATTGTAATTGTACCCGCCTCTACCACTTCTCCTCTAACATTCATTCCATATATGCACCACCCTGATGTGTGAAAACGTTTCCCCTCAGGTCCCTTTTAAATCCTTCCCCTCTCACTTTAAACCTGCATCCTTTAGTTCTGACTCTGCTAGCCTGAGGAAAAGACCTTGACAATTCACCTGATGATTTTATAAACCTCTATAGCATCACCCATTAGCCTCCTATGCTCCAGGGAAAAAAATGACCCAGCCTATCTAGCCTCCCTTTATAACTCATCTTCTAGTTTAGGTAACATCCATGTAAATCTTTTCTGTACTCTTTCCAGTTTAATGACATCCTTTCTACAGCAGGGTGAACAGAATTGTAGGCAGGATTCCAAATGTGGCCTGACTAATATCTTGTACAACCATAACATGACGTCCCAACTGATGAAGCCAAGTAGACAAACCACCTTATTTACCATCCTAATAGTGACTTCACTTTTAAGGAACTATATACTTGAACCCCTAGGTCTCTCTGTTCGTAAACATTCCTCAGGACCCTATTATTAACTGTGTTAATCTTTTCCTGGTTTGTCTCACCAAAATGCAACAGCTCGCATTTATCTGAGTTAAACTCCATCTGACATTCCTTGCACCACTGGCCCAGTTGATCAAGATTCTGTTGTACTCTAAGATAACCTTCTTCATTAGCCACTGTACTCATCGATTTTGGTGTCATCTGCAAACCTATTAACAATGCTTCCCATATTGACATCCAAATCATTTATATAAATGATGAACATTAGTGGACGCAGCACTAATCCTTTGTGGCACACTGCTGGTCATGAGTCTCCAGTGATAAACAACAATTTACCATCACTCTCTGTCTCTTAACGTCAAACCAATTTTGTATCCAAGTGGCTAGCTCTCCCTGGATCCCACATGATATAACTTTACGAACCAATGTACCAAGTGGTACCTAATTAAGGTCTTGCTAAAGCCCACATTGACAATGTTTACTGCAATGCCCTCATCTATCTTCTTGGTCACTTCTTCAATAAAGGAGAAAGTGAGGACTGCAGATGCTGAAGAGTCAAGAGTTGAAAAGTGTGATGCTGGAAAAGCACAGCAGGTCAGGCAGCATCCAAGAAGCAGGAGAGTCGATGTTTCAGGCATAAGCCCTTCATTGGGAATTCCTCATGAAGGGCTTATGCCCGAAATGTTGACTCTCCTGCTCCTCCGATGCTGCCTGACCTGCTGTGCTTTTCCAGTGCCTCACTTTTTGACCTCATCAAAAAACTCAATCAAATTTGTGTCATATGATTCCTCACACATAAAGGCATGCTGACTGTTCCTAACCAGTCCTTGCTTTTCCAAATGCATGTAGATCCTGTGTCTCAGAAACCCTTCCACCAACTTAGCCACCACTGATGTTAGGTTCACGGGTCTGCAGTACCCTGTCATTCCCTTGTAGCCTTTCTTGAATAATGGCATAACATTAGCGATCCTCCAGTCTTGCGGCACCTCACCCGTGGCTGTTGATGAGACAAATACCCCCACTAGGGGCCATGAAATTCCATCCCTAGTTTCCCACAATGACATGGGATATACTGATTAGGTTCTGGGGATTTATCTACTTTTATGCATTTTAAGATCTCCAGCACCTCAGCTCCTATACTGTGGACTCTTTTCAGATATCTCTATTTACTTCCCAGAGTTCCTTAGCTTCTATATCTTTCTCCGTGGTAAATACTGATGAAAAATATTTGCTTAGGATCTCACCCATTTCCTGTATCTTCACAGGTAGACAATCTTCTTCATCGTTAAGGGGCCCTATTCTCTCCCTAGTTACTGATTTGTCCTTAATTTATTTGTAGAATATTTTTGGATTCTCCTTTACCTTTTCTGCCAAAGCTATTCTAATATCCCTTTTTTGCCCTCATAATTTCCCTCTTATGTCTGGTCATACACCTCCCCTATACTCCTCAAGGGATTCACTTGATCAAAGTTTGTGCGAAGATTTGTAGCTCGGGTGCTTGTTGTAGTGGTCCTGTTCGCCGAGCTGGAAGTTTTTGTTGCAAACGTTTCGTCCCCTGGCTAGGAGACATCATCAGTGCTGTGGAGCCTCCTGTGAAGCGCTTCTTTGATGTTTCTTCCGGCAT
Organism: Hemiscyllium ocellatum; assembly: GCF_020745735.1. Classification (NCBI taxonomy): domain Eukaryota; kingdom Metazoa; phylum Chordata; class Chondrichthyes; order Orectolobiformes; family Hemiscylliidae; genus Hemiscyllium; species Hemiscyllium ocellatum. The sequence continues at coordinate 67,866,497 of NC_083414.1, forward strand.
TTATAGTGGTCTGTCCTTGCCACTTCCGGGTGTCAGTTTCAGCTGTCCGCTGTAGTGATTGGTATATTGGGTCCAGGTCGATGTGTCTGTTTGATGGAATTTGCGGATGAATGCCATGCCTCTAGGAATTCCCTGGCTGTTCTCTGTCTGGCTTGCCCTATGATAGTAGTGTTTTCCCAGTCGAATTCATTGCAACATGAATTCGACTGGGAAAACACTACTATCATAGGGCAAGCCAGACAGAGAACAGCCAGGGAATTCCTAGAGGCATGGCATTCATCCACAAATTCCATCAACAGACACATCGACCTGGACCCAATATACTAATCACTACAGCGGACAGCTGAAACTGACACCCGGAAGCGGCAAGGACAGACCACTATAAATGCCGGAAGAAACATCAAAGAAGCGCTTCGCAGGAGGCTCCACAGCACTGATGATGTCTCCTAGCCAGGGGACGAAACGTTTGCAACAAAAACTTCCAGCTCGGCAAACAGGATCCACTTGATCCCATCTGCCTATGGCTGACATATGCCAACTTGTTCTTGACTAGAGCCTCAATATCTCTAGTTTTCCAGTGTTGTTCACGCTAACAGCTGCTGGCCCTGAACTCTTGTTATCTTGCTTTCGAAAGCTTCTCACTTGCCAGACATCACTTTAGCTGTGAACAGCCTCCCCAACCAACTTTTGACAGTTCCCGTATAATACCATCAAAATTGGCCTTGCCCAGTTTAGAACTTTAACTTGTGGACCAGACCTATTATTTTCCATAACTTTTTTAAAACTAATAGAATTAAGGTCACTGGTCCCAAACAGCTCCCCCACTAAATATTTCAGTTACTTGCCCTTTCTTATTTCCCTGGAGGAGATCGAGTTTTTGCCTCTTCTCTATTGTGCCATCTACATATCGATTGAGAAATTTTTCCTGAACATACTTAACAAATTCCTCCCCATCCAAGATTTAATACTTTAGCAGTCCCAGTCTATGTTTAGAAAGTTAAAGTCCTCTACTATTACAACCCTATTATTCTTACAGCTATCTGTGATCTCCCTCCATACTTACTCCTCAATTTCCCAGTCACAATTGGGGACTTATAGTGATCACTCCTTTCTTATTTCTCATTTACACCCATATAGCCTCACTGAATGATCCCTCAGGAATATCCTGTCTGAGTACTGCCATGATGTTTTTCCTGATCAAAAGGTGTTTAACAAGCTGTAATCCCTCTTAATTGGCAACTCACCACTGTCTAATGAGATACTTAACTCACCGCTTGGCAAAAGCATACAAGATGGAGCAAGTTGCTTCCAGCATTAAGATAGACTTCTCATCTGATTCTACCACAAATTGTAGCATTGCTTATGGCATTCAGACTCCTACAAGATTCTGCTCATCGAGATTTGAGAGAACAACCCGGAAGAGCATATAAAGCTCAAATTAAACATACATTGCTGTTTGCTACAGACAGGTCTACAGAAATTGACAAATGCCACATTCATAAATTGTGAACTTTGCACTACATTAGTATGATAAAAGCTGTAGTTTAGTTTCATTGTGGATAAAGAGTCTTTCCTGTAATAGGAAATAATACATTCAAGACAAAGGTATATTGTAACATTGGATTAAAACCACACAGGCATTTTTTAAAACTTTTGTTTCATTTTGGTACCAAGTTAGAAGTTTGGTGAAACTTCATGTACACCATGAGACAAACTGCCTGTTAGGTAATTTAAATGTTTGAAAACTGCAGATGGTACACAAACTGATGTTGAATGACAATGTCACAGTTTCTCTTCTTTTGAAATGCCAAGACACTAAGTTGATAAGAATACGTGTTTTTCATATATGTTAAATCTGATAAACTTGACCTTTATTTCCCCAGGCAACACTTAGTCATTTTAATCAACCTATTCAAAACACATGATGAAAAATTTCTAAGACAGGTGAGACTTTTCAATAATTTGTGGGACTGAAATTGTTAACTTTCTTGTAATTCTAAAGTGTTTATGATCAAGAACTGAGATTGCGCTTGTTGTGTATATTAATAATGATCTAAGAGACACCTGTGGCATGAAAGAAATCCAAAACAAATGTACAACATCAAGACAGTCTAATATAATCGCAACAAAGAAACAGTTGCCTCATTGGACAACTGTGGCCTAAGATGGACTTCAGGTGGATTTTGATAGTATCCTAGTCACCCTCGGAAAGAAAGGCATGAAAGTCATTGCAAAGAGTGATCCAGTCTTTTTATGAACAATTCGATCAGATGCTGAAGGCTACATTTGATATGTGATTGACTATTCTCGGAGTTATATAACTCCTGAAAATAAATTTGTTACTAGTAGATATATTCATTAACAGGTGTATTGCTAATGGATATGTTGCCAACTGATATTCCTATCAAATCTAGTAAAGATATTAATGGTTAATTTGGGCTGTAAGTGTTATCCCATGTCTGAACAGCCAATAATTTCCATTTCTATTTTGATTCTGCTTTACTGTATTCAACTGCAATTTCAAGCGTACTCCAAATGAACCTTACCTCCTGGTATCTGGCTATTCCTCCATTGACAGCAGCATCTATCACTCCATTAAGACACATGCTGAGAAGATTAATGTTGGCATGCAGCTGCTTGTGCTGGTATTGACTGATGAGAGTCCGCAGCTCCTGGTTTTTGTTTTCCACAACATAGATAGCATTTTCCAAGGGGCTCACTTCCAACTGCCAAAAATCAATCATGAAATATAGCATCAACTTGCATTAATATTGGCATTTTATCAAGGTAAAATATCTCAAGATGCTTTATGGAGAACTATTAAAGAAAATGAAGAAGTTAAAAAGTTTAGGGAGTGAAATCCAGAATCTGTATTCTAGCCAGCTGAAGGCACAACCACTAATGGTGGAGTGATTATAACCAGGAAAGCACAGAAGCTCAGAATTAGGTATGTGCAAATAGCTCAGAATTTTTGGCCTGAAAACGGTTACAGAAATAGAGGGGGTCACCTTGCCGGATTTGAACAATCTTGAGTCATATCCTACAGTGATGTACAGGGTCTTGGACCATATCTGGAGTGCTATGTACATTTTTGATCTACTTATTTGCAAAAGGATATAAATGCTTTAGAAGCAGTTGAGAGAAGATTCACTCAGTTCAAGAAGGACTTACTTATTGAGTAGGTTGGGCCTGGTATGAATTGCAGTTTAGAAGAAAGAGGTCTCTTATTGAAACATATAAAATCCTGAGGGGACTTAATATGGTGAACACAGGGAATATGTTGTCTCTTGTGGGACAGACCAGATATAGGACACTGAGTTTAAAGTTAAAAAAATCTCCCTTTTACAGATAAAGAATAAAATATTTTCTTTCTCAGTTGTTTTTTTAAGTGTGTGGAATTCTTCTTCTCAGTAAGCAGTGGTCTTTGGTCAGACTTTAGATAGACAAGGGAACCAAGAATAGATAAGAAGGTTATGTTGAGACCGTAATCAGATCAGTTATGATCCTATCGAATGCCAGAGCAAGCTTGAAGGACAAATTATGTACTCCTGTGCCCTAGTCCTATTTTTCCGATACTGAACAATGCCCAGCTAATGTCTCATGTCACTGAGTAGTCTCCAGGATTGGATATAGAGTCATACAGCCATGCAGCACAGAATCAGATTCTTCAGTCCAACTCATCCATGCTGACCAAGTTTCCAAAACTAAACTAATCCCATTTGCTCGAGTTTAGCCCATATCCCTCTAAATCTTTCCTATTCATGTAACTGTCCAAAGGTTCTTTAAATGTAGTAACTGTACCTGCATCTACTACTTCCTTTGGCAGATCATTTCACATACAAACCGTGTGTGTGAAAAAGTTGCCTCTCAGGTCCCTTTTAAATCTTTCTCCTCTAATGTTAAAATTATGCCCTCTAATTTTGAATTCCCTTACCCTAGACCTATGCTATTCACCTTATCTTTACCTCTCATGATTTTATGAACCTCTGCAACATCACCTCTCACCTCCTATTTGCAATGAAAAAAGTCCCAGCTTATCCAGCCTCTCTTTAGAATACAAAACCTCCAGTCCCGGTAACATTCTTGTCAACCATTTCTGCAACCTTTTCAATTTAATAATACAGGTAGCTCACCTATAATGCCATAGTTGTATATGAAAATTGCTTAATAAAAGAAATGGGGCCTTTGGGAAAAGTGTGGTTGGGGTAGACCAACAAAAAATGATCACTCACAATCGCTCAAACATCACTCAAAGGTTTAACATAAATTAGAGCACATTATAGCTGAATGTAGATGTAAATCATATTTATGAATGAAACAAAAGTACATTTAACACAATACATTTAAAAAATATTGTTAATGCACAGACAGAAGGTCATCCTGGTGTGTAATGTAGACTCCCTCATTGCTGTTAAGTGAGCTATATCACATATTCTCTCCTTAAACTCAAAACACTTTATAATATCTAGCTTCTCTTGCAATGTTAGAGCCTTTCTTTTGTGTTCATCACCCACAATTTTATCACCAGGACAATTCCTACGAACGTTCCTGTCACTATGCCCCTCTATTTTTCAAAAAAATGGGATAATCCAGGAGTAGTGTACCTTTCATAGGAAGCTGCTCAATGTATCTATCTCAGAAAGCTGCTCTCTGTACAGTACCTCTCACAGAGAGCTGCTCTGTAGGCAGCTGACATCGCCACATGTGCAGAACGGCATGCACATTGGCACATGCGCAGAACGAACTGCGCGAAATGATCACCAATGGTATCACACTATTGCAAACAGAGGTAAGCGTTCTTGAAAGTACCACTCCTTAATTCCTCAGTGACGTTAGAAGCAAATCATGCCGCCAGAATGCGCATTATCTGAGAACTACCTGCATCCTTCCTGTAGCATGGGGACCAGAACTGTATATAGGACTCAAATTGTTGCCTTACCAAAGTCCTGACAACTGCCACATGATGACCAACTCCTACATTCAATGGTCTGAGTAATGAAGGCAAGCATGCCAAATGCCTTCTTTACCACCCTGTCTACCTGTGACATAACTTTCAAAGAAATATGTACCTGAACCCTCAGGTTTCAGTTCGACAACACCTTCCAGGGCTGTACCATTTACAGTGTAGGTCCTGCCCTTGTTCACCTTACCAAATGAAATATTTTGAGTTTATCAAAATGAAACTCAATTTGCCACTCCTTGGCTCACTGGCCCAATCAATCCAATTGTAATTTTAGATAATCTTCACTGTCCACTATATCATCAATTTGGAGTCATCTGCAAAACTAACAATGCTTACTATATTCTCATCCAAATTATTTATGTAAATGACAAGCAAAAGTGGACTCAGTACTGATTCCTGCGGAACACTGCTGGTCACAGGCCTCCAGTCTGAAGAACAACCCTCTACCATCACCCTCTGTTTCCTACTGTCAAGCTAATTCTGTATTCATTTGGCAAGCTCTCCGAGTTCCATGTGATCTAACTTTACTAACTAGTCTACCATGCTGAACTTTGTCAAAGGCTTTACTAAAGAACAATTATATCTTGCAAAATGCAGAACTCTCAGTTGCAGGATTCCAAAGCAGCCTTCCTACACTTCTCAAGACCATCCTGTCTAGAGACAGCTGCTGGCCAATCTTAGTGAGGCAGCTGCTCAACACCATCACTAAGGTGGAAAACCATCCCCCAGAGTACTAGGACGATGAAGTAACCACACCACAACTGAATTAAGTGTTAAATTAAACTAAGTGTTAAAGGCTTGGTATTCATCAACCCCCTCCTCCCAATGTCAAGTATCTCAGCCAGGCAATGATTATCTTTGATGAAACGATCCTGCCATTACTACCCCTTTACCCCCAAGATGATAAGCAGTCCGTACAATTTGACATCATGTGGAAGTTACATGGCAACTGGCCCACCTGGAACTGTGTTAATCCCAGCAGCAGTTAGATAAAATCTCTAAATGGTGTGTGATTCACTACAAAGGGGACTCAATTGGTGGCCAAGTGAAAGATTGGTTATGGGCCTTCTTGCGCAAAAAGTAATTCTGGCAGAGGCCGGAAAACATCAGGATTCAGATGTGATATCACTCCACCTAACTGGATGCTCTTCCTACCCCAGGCTCGCCACCAGTGAGAGCATAAAATTCTGATCATGTTTTGTAGCGTCTGAGTCACCAAGTGAAATCCATTTTAATGTCCTTAGCCCAACTCATCCCACTGTAGTGATTGCAATTAACCAAGTGAATACATACTGAAATTTTGTGACCTTCCTTCAAAGACATATGATGTCTTTGAAGACATCACAGATGAATTGCTCATGACCTCAATTGGTATGTGTAAGATGCACATTTCTAGCAGAGGCACAGACAATTGATTGGAACCCTGATGAAAGCGTTCCTTCACATATCCCAGAGATGCTGTGGCCAACTAAAGTGCCTCAACTTGACCCAGACTTTGATAAGCTAACTTTACTAGATTTTGATATCAATACACTCTGGGTAGCATGTTCACAATGAATAGTACATCACAAGGATGCAGGTTCAGACTTTCCCGAACAAGTCTCAGGAAAGGAAAGACAGAGATTTGCTTCCAGTTCCTCGGGCTGGTGAGGCCAGAAACAAGGAGATAATGGACTTGAACATGTGGCTGGGGAACTGGTGCAGGAAGCAAGGATTTAAATTCTTGGATCACTGGGGTATGTTTATGGTAAGCATAAATTATACAAGAGAGACGGTTTGTACCTTAGTAGGTTAGGGACCAGCATTCTGGCAGGCAGGTTTGCTACTGCAACACAGCTACATATAAACTAGGTAGCGGGGGGGGGGGGGGGGGGGGTGGATATTTAGGAAGGAAATTGAAGGGAAAGTTAGAACAAGGGAAGTCAAGAAAGATAACTGTGTCAATGAAGCAGAAAACTCAAAAAGGGATCATGCTGTAAGGTTGAGTGAAACAGGAGTTGTGGGAAGGGTGAGGGCAGTAACAAATTAAAAATACTATACATGAATGCACAAAGCATTAGAAATAAGATGGATGAGCTTGAGGCTCTTTTGGAAATTGGCAAATACGATATTGTGTGGATAACTGAGACGTGGCTTCAAATGGACAGGGCCTGGGAAATTAATATTCAAAGCTACACGTGCTATTGTAAGGATAGACTGACAGGCAGAGGGGGTGGGGTGGCCATATTGGTAAGGGATGATATTCAGTCCCTGGTGCGGGGGGACCTAAAATCAGGGGATGTAGAGTCAGTTGGATAGAGCTGAGAAGTTCTAAGGGTAAAAAGACCCTCTTGGGAGTTATCTACAGGCCTCCAAACAGTAGTCTGGATGTAGGATGTAAGTTGAATCAGGAGCTGAAATTGGCCTGTCGCAAAGATGTTACTACAGTTGTTATGGGGGATTTCAACATGCAGGTAGACTGGGAGAATCAGGATGGTATTGGACCTCAAGAGAGAGACTTTTTGGAGTGCCTCAGAGATGGATTTTTAGAATAGCTGGTGCTGGAGCCTACCAGGGAGAAGGCAATTCTGGATCTGGTATTGTGCAACGAACCAGAATTGGTCAGGGACCTTGAAGTGAAGGAGCCATTGGGAAGTAGTGACCATAATATAGTAAGCTTCAATCTGCAATTTGAGAAGGAGAGGGTACAATTGGAAGTGACAATATTTCTGTTGTAATAAAGGGAACTATGGAGCTATGAGGGAGGAGCTGGCCAAAGTTCCAATACCTTAGCAGCGATGACAGTACAGGAGCAATGGCAGATATTTCTGTGTATAATGCAGAAGATGCAGGATCAGTTCATTCCAAAAAGGAAGAAAGAGCCTAGGAGGAGGCATGGGTGGCTGTGGCTGATGAGGGAAGTTAAGAAACATATAAAGTTAAAAGAGAAAAAGTATAACATAGCAAAGATAAGTGGGAAAACGGAGGACTGGGAAGCTTTTAAAGAACAACAGAGGACTACTAAGAAGGAAATACGCAGAGAAAAAATGAGGTACAAAGGTAAACTGGCCAAAAATATAAAGGAGGATAGTAAAAGCTTTTTTAGGTATGTGAAAGGCAAAAAAATGGTTAAGACTAAAATTGGGCCCTTGAAGACAGAAACAGGGGAATATATTATGGGGAAGACACAAGCAATCTCCCTGAGGTAACAGTGGCTGAAGGACCTGAACTTAAGGGAATTTAATTTGCCAGGAATTGGTGTTGGAGAGACTGTTAGGTCTGAAGGTTGATAAGTCCCTGGGGCCTGAGGGTCTACATCCCAGGGTACTGAAGGAGGTGGCTCGAGAAATCATGGATGCGTGGTGATTATTTTCCAGAGTTTGATAGATTCAGGATCAGTTCCTGCGGATTGGAGGGTGGCTAATGTTGTACCACTTTTTTAAGAAAGGTAGGAGAGAGAAAGCATGAAATCATTGACCATTTAGTCTGACCTCAATGTGGGAAAGATGCTACTATAAAGGATGAAATTACGACACATCTGGATAGTAGTAACAGAATAGGTCAGAGTCAGCATGGATTTATGAAGGGGAAATCATGCTTGACAAACCTTCTTGAATTTTCTGAGGATGTAACTCTGAAGATGGACGAGGGAGATCCAGTAGATATAGTGTACCTGGACCTTCAGAAAGCTTTTGACAAAGTCCCACATAGGAGGTTAGTGAGCAAAATTAGGGCGTATGGTACAGGGGGCAAAGTATTAACTTGGATTGAAAGTTGGTTGGCTGACAGGAAACAAAGAGTAGTGATAAACAGCTCTATTTCAGAATGGCAGGCAGTGACCAGTGGGGTACCGCAGGGATCAGTGCTGGGACCGCAGCTTTTTACAATATATATTAATGACATAGAAGATGGTATTAGTAATAACATTAGCAAATTTGCTGATGATACTAAGCTGGGTGGGAGGGTGAAATGTGAGGAGGATGTTAGGAGATTACAGGGTGACCTGGACAGGTTAGGTGAGTGGCCAGATGCATGGCAGATGCAGTTTAATGTGGATAAATGTATGGTTATCCACTTTGGTAGCAAGAACAGGAAGGCAGATTACTACCTAAATGGAATCAGTTTAGGTAAAGGGGCAGTACAAAGAGATCTGGGTGTTCTTGTACACCAGTCAATGAAGATAAGCATGCAGGTACAGCAGGTAGTGAAGAAGGCTAATAGCATGCTGGCCTTCATAACAAGAGGGATTGAGTATAGAAGCAAAGAGGTTCTTTTGCAGCTGTACAGGGCCCTGGTGAGACCACACCTGGAGTATTGTCAGAGTCAGAGTCAGAGTCAGAGTCAGATGTACAGCATAGAAACAGACCCTTCGGTCCAACCCATCCATGCCGACCAGATATCCCAAACCAATCTAGTCCCACCTGCCAGCCTCCACCAACCTCTGGCAGCTCATTCCATACTCGTACAACTCTCTGTGTGAAAAAGTTGCCCCGTAGGTCTCTTATATCTTTCCCCTCTCACCCTAAACCTATGCCCTCTGGGTCTGGACTCCCCGACACCAGGGAAAAGGCTTTGCCTACTTACCCTATCCATGCCCCTCAATTTTGTAAGCCTCTATAAAGGTCACCCCTCAGCCTCCGACGCTCCAGGGAAACGGCCCCAGCCTGTTCAGCCTCTCCCTATAGTTCAAAATCCTCCAACCCTGGCAACATCCTCGTAAATCTTTTCTGAACCCTTTCAAGTTTCACAACATCTTTCCGATTTGTGTGCAGTTCTGGTCTCCAAATTTGAGGAAAGACATTCTAGCTATTGAGGGAGTGCAGCGTAGGTTCATGAGGTCAATTCTTGGAATGGCGGGACTACCTTATGCTGAAAGACTGGAGCGACTGGGCTAGTATAGCCTTGAGTTTAGAAGACTGAGCAGGGATCTGATTGAGTCATATAAGATTATTAAAGGATTGGACACTCTGGAGGCAGGAAACATGTTTCCGCTGATGGGTGATTGCCGAACTAGAGGACACAGCTTAAAAATACGGGGTAGACCATTTAGGACAGAGAGAAGGAGAAACTTCTTCACCCAGGCAGTGGTGGCTGTGTGGAATGCTCTGCCCCAGAGGGCAGTGGAGGCCCGGTCTCTGGATTCATTTAAGAAAGAGTTGGATAGAGCTCTCAAATATAATGGAATCAAAGGTTATGGAGGTAAGGCAGGAACAGGATATTGATTAAGGATGATCAGCCATGATCATATTGAATGGTGGTGCAGGCTTGAAGGGCAGAATGGCCTACTCCTGCACCTATTGTCTATTGTGATCATACACTTTACTAGGTTCTCTGTTTTAAACGGCCACTTGAACACCTCTGTTGGCTTCTGGGCAGGAAGGCTGTCCTCAAATTTTTTTCACACCAGATAAATAAGGAATTGGGAAGTCAACAGTGTTTTCACACTCGAACTTTCCACCCATTTTCACAGACACTCTGCTTCCCAACTTGTCACCTTGGGAAGCATTAAATTCTACCCAATGTCACCTGTGCTAATTTGAGGGTGATTCATTTTAACCAAATCAACTCAGTGGCAAACAAATAGAGCCTAGCTGGTCAAAATCAATGGAAATTGAGTAGATCAAAACTTGATCCCGTAAGATCCTATCAAGTCAGTAAGATTTAACTTATTCCCTCAATCTTTCCTATGACTTCAAATTGCAAATTCTTCAACTTATCCTCATAGAATCCTTCAGTATTCCCTGTAAGCTTTTGCTTTTACAATCCCACCTTGACATCCTCATGGCTTCTTGTGAAATTACCTAATCTTAGCCTTCGATTCTTCTTCGTATCATCAGGATCTGGTGCAATGGGCCTTTAAAGCATTTTCTGCCAGGGCTGGGTTTGAAAGACCCAAAAATGGAAATTACAAATTCAAATGGAGAGGATATCTGTGGTTCAAAAGCCTCATGAAGATGGACTGCTCTTGTAACTTATTCCTGCCTCTCTGGAATAACAACACAGAAGCAAAAAGTAGGAACTTACCACCTCTCTCTTCTCCACTTCAAACCATCGGGAGATTCCAGGCAAACTGTGTGTAAGAGTCAGGGTAGTGCGTTCAATCCAAAGACTCTACAGTAGGATAGATGATGATAAAATACTCATTACCGAGATAAACTTTTACCCAAAACCTAATTCTTTGTGTCCTAGCATGTTGCGTCACCTCAGTATGTGGCAGGCCCAGTAACTTTCTCATCTATACACACAGATTACAGAATGTCTCATATACACTTACAGTACTTGATACTTTCAACAACTTCGAGGGACAATGTTAATCTAACTTATTGATGGGAGCAAATAATTCTGAAACCTATTCCACTATAAGTTGTAGGAGCAGAATTAGGCTATTCGGTTCAGAGACTCAGCTCTGCCATTCAATGAGATGATGGCTGATCGAAAATCTTCAACTTCACTTTCCTCTATTATCCCCATAGCCCTTGATTCCCTTATTGACCAGAAATCTATCTACCTCATCACTGAGTATGCTTATCAACTGAACCTCTACAGTTCTCTGCAGTAAAGAATTCTACAGATTCACTAACCTCTGAAAGAAAAAAAACTTTTTCATGTCTGTCTTAAATGGACACCTTACTCTGAAATTAAGCTTTCTGATCTTACACTCTTCACAAGAGGAAATAACCTATCCTGTCAAACTCTCTCAGAATCTTATATGTTTCAACAAGATTGTCTCTCATTCTTCAAAACTGTTCCTCAATAGATAGTCCCTCTATACCTGGCATCAGTCTAATGAACCTTCTCTGGACTGCCTCTCATGCCAGCATTCCTTTCATTAAATCAGAAGAAATAGGAACAGGTGGAGGCTATTTAGTCCCTTAAGCCTGATCTGCCATTTACTATAATCATGGCTAATTCAACATTCCTCACATTCACTTTCCTGCCTTTTCCTTGTAACCATTGATTCCCCTTCTGATCAAGAATCTATCCCACTCTTTAATATACACAAAGACTCTGTCCACATAGCTCTCTATGGTAAGGAGTTCCAAAGACTCTCAAACCTCTGGGAGAAGAATTTCCTCCTCAATCTTGAACTGATGCCTTTTTATTCTGAGATTATATCTTCTGTTCCCAGATTCTCCCATGAGGGGAAACATCTTCTCAATATTTACTCTATCAAGCCTCTTAAGAATCCTACATGTTTCAATAAGATCACTACTCATTCTTCTAAACTCCGGTGAATAGGGTCCCTAATTTGTTTAGTCTCTGCATTTAAGACAATCCTGCCATACTAAGGATCATCCTAAGAACCTTGTCTGAATTTCCTCCAATGAAATGGGGTCACAGAGTCATACAGCATGGAAACAGACCATTCAGTCCAACTCGTCCATGCTGACCAAGGTTCCCAAATTAAACTAGTCCCACTTTTCTGCGGTTGGCCCGCATCCCTCTAAACCTTTCCTATTAATGTGCCTGTCTTTTAATGTTATAACTTTATTTGCGTCTACTACTTCCTCTGGCAGTTTATTTCACGTATGAACCACAGTCTGTGTTAAAAATTTGCTCCTCAGGTCCCTTTTAAATCTCTCCTCTCACCTTAAAAATATGCCCCCTAGTTTTGAACTCCCCCACCCTAGAGAAAAGACCCTGTCATTCACTTTATCTATGCTCGTCATGATCTAATAAATCTCTATAACATCACCTCTCAAAATCCTAAAATTAAAATTTACCTTCTTCGGATTTAATTGGTTCCTTTCAAATCTTTTGAGCTCAAAAACACTTGATTAGTGAAGGACCAGATAATGTTTCCCCTTAATGCCACATATTAGTCATTTCTACCCACAGCAGATCTCAAACAGGATTAAGATTATACTTCAGCATTAGATCCAAAGACCAAAAACATGAAAGATGAACAGACATTCATTGTATTTATGTTAATCTTCACTATTTTGCAAGAAAATTCAAAGTGAAGATTTCTGAGGATTCTTATACTTACCACTTCTATTTCCTTTTTGGCTCTGAATTTGTTTAAAAACAGTTTATCTCCAACAATTTCCAGTTCTGAGGAAAGGTCATCCACCTGGAACAGTGTATAGAATTTTGTGTCCTCCCTGTGGTGAGACTCTTGGCGAGCATTTAATCAGAGGGGATGTGGGAGCTACACTATCTTCCCATCTCCTCCTGATTAAGTCTGTGGTCCTGACTGCTCACCGGAGATCCAGCCCATTAAAGGACCTCTTTCTGCAGTTGCTAGGTATTAATGCCCAGTTGTAGGTATTAATGCAGCAGGTGGCAGTGGACTCACCATGCATCAAGCACAACCATCAAATCTCTATGTGCTTACTTGCCCAGTGGTAGCCCCTTGTTCAAAGGCATCTGACTGAAGGAACTGATGATCGAATGGGGTGGGCCACTGATAGCCCCTTGCCCAGCTCTCATCCCATTATCTTGTCGAGAATCTAGTGATGACGTGAGACCTTTGGTAGGTCTCAAACTGTTGGTAGCCAAACTATCTCTCTGGTGATGCTGTCTTTCAAGAGAGGTATTGCTATCTGATTGGCCAATAACTCAGTCAGCGTGATTTCCACATTTAGTGTCCTCAATTCCATGGAAGGCCCATTATTGGCTTGTAAAGTGCCCAAATGGAATAGGATACAGAAGGTGTTCCCCAAAACAGCTCTTGATCTCCCAGCACCTCCATGGGATTTCACTCACAACTCTATTACTCCCTCCTCCAGAAGGAAAAACCGGTAGGATATGAAAATGAGATGTACTAGTCTAGTTCGTCTTGTACACTTCAAAGTTGAGCTCCCAGGAGGTCCAGTATGTTCATTTCCAAGTTTTACTTACTTATACTTTCTTTTCCCTTTGTGCAAATCTTCAGGGATTGAACACATTTTCTACTTTTGTTTCATATTTTCCAATTTTGCAGTTTCGCCAACACCTACTAAGACTTACAGTAGCATATTTCATTGTTGGCTACATCCATAGTATGGACTTCAGCAATACACATCCTTACTGCTTCCTGTAAAGCACTATATTGTAAACTACAAATATCAGTTTCCTGTAGCAGACAGTAATCCAGTTATGTTGTTTTTCCTTCCACTCCTCATGAAGAGTGGGAGAGGGTGCACACTCACCTTGAACTCATTTTCCTTGTCCTTTGAACCTTTATGAAAAGGTCGGTCATATCGAAAGCGGCTGATATTGTTTACGCGATAGAAGCTCTTGATCCGGTCTGGAACTCTCTCCATCTGAAGAACTTCCACATTCTCTGGAATTGGGCTAACGGCATAAATTTGCAAATCTAACCAAGAGGTCAAAGATTATAACACAGCAAAATCTACTCTTCTTCATCAGCTTTCATGGACAAGGTCTACACTGGTAATTACAATCATCACTGTATCCTCTAGTTAATAGACAGGCAGCATTAGTTTTTTTTAAAAATTTGTTGATGGGGTGTGGGTATCACTGATTAGGCCAGAATTTATTATCTGTCCCTCATTAAGAGTCAACAACATTGCTATGGAGTAACATGGAGGCCAGACCAGGTAAAAATGGAAGAGATCCAGATGCGTTTTTATGATAATCGACAATGGTTACCATTAGATCAGCTTTTTATTCCAGACTTTTATTAAATTCAAATTTGTGGGATTCGAACCAATGTCCTCAGACTATCAGCCTGCGTATCTGGGTTACAACTCAGGTACCTTACTACAATGCCGTCACCATCCCTAAATTCATTCAGATATTCATTCGGTTACAAAGAAACAACATATTGTAGATGCTAGAAATCTGAAATAAAAATGAAAAATGCTAGAAATATTCAGCAGATCTGGCAGATTGTTCTGATGAAAAGTTTCTCTATCCACAAATGCCACTTGACTTGCTGAATATTTCCTGCATTTTCCATTTTTATTGCTTACATAGAACATCAAATAGTACAGCACAGTACTTGCCCTTTTCTCCTTGATGTTGTGCCAACCTTTTATCCTACCCTAGGATCAAACTAACCTACACACCCTACATTTTATGATCATCCATGTGCCTAACCAAGAGTCGCTTAAATGTCCTTAATGTATCTGGCTCTATTACCACTGCTGGCAGTGCATTTCACTCACCCACTACTCTCTGTGTAAAGAAACTACCTCTGGTATCTCCCCTAAACCTTCCTCCAATCACCTTAAAATTTTGCCCCGTCGTGATAGCCATTTTTGCCTATTCACTCAATGTGTGGTTCTGTTCGCCGAGCTGGGAATTTGTGTTGCAGATGTTTCGTCCCCTGTCTAGGTGACATCCTCAGTGCTTGGGAGCCTCCTGTGAAGCGCTTCTATGATCTTTCCTCCGGCATCGCAGAAGCGTTTCGCAAGTTCCAGCTCGGCGAACAGAACCACAACAACGAGCTACAAATCTTCTCACAAATTTTATTCACTCTATGCCTCTCATCATCTTGTACACCTCTACCAAGTTACCTTTAATCCTTCTTCGCTCCAATGAGAAAAGTACTAGCTCCCTCAACCTTTGTTCATAAGACATGCCTCCAGTCCAGGCAGCATCCTGGTAAACCTCCTCTGCATCCTCTCTAAATCTTCCACATCCTTCCTATAATGAAATGACCAGAATTGAACAAAATATTTTAAATGTGGTCTAACCAGGGCTTTATAGAATGTAGCATAACCTCGTGGCTCTTAAACTCAATCCCCCTGCTAATGAAAGCCAACACACATACGCTTTCTTAACAACCCTATCAACTTGGCGGCAACTTTGAGGGATCGATGGACGTTTCTCCACACTTGTATTCTGCAGTCAAAGTTAACCTTCCAAAATGAGTGACTTTTCCACATTAAACTCCTTCTGCCACTTCTCAGCCCAGTTCTGCAGCCTGTCAGTGTCCCGTTGCAACCTACAACAGGGCTCCACACTAACACAACTTCACCAAACTTTGTGTCATCGGCAAACCTATTAAGCCCCTTTCCACTTCCTCATCCGAGGAATTTATAAAAATCACAAAGAGCAAAGGTTCCATAATAGATCCATGTCACTGGTCACCAGGCTCCAGGTTGAATATTTTCCATCAACTACTACCCTCTGTCTTCTACAGGCTAGCCAATTCTGTATCCAGACACACAAGTTTCCCTGTATCCCATGCGTCCTTACTTTCTGAATGAGCCTACTGTGGGGAACCTTATCAAACACCTTGCTAAAATCCACATCCACTGTTCTACCTTCATCAATGTGTTTTGTCATATCCTCAAAGAATTCAATACGTCTTCCGAGGCATGACCTGTCCTTCTCAAAGCCATGCTGACTATCTCTAATCAAGCTATGCTTTTCCAAATAATCATAAATCTTATCTCTCAGAATCCTCTCCAATAATTTGCCCACTACTGACATAAGACTGATTGGTGTGTAATTCCCAGGGTTATACCTATTACCTTTCTTGAACATGGGAATAACAAGGGAATAATCATCTGGTGTACTCTAGTGGTCAGTGAGGATGTAAAGATCATCGCCAAAGGTGCAACAATCTCTTCTCACTTCCTGTAGTAACTCTGGCCCAGGGGACTTATCTATCCTTATGTGTTTTTCAAAATTTCCAGCACATCCTCCTTCTTAACAACAACCCGTTTGAGCATATCAGCCTGTTTCATACTGTCCTCACAAACAAGAAGGTCCCTCTCACTAGTGAAGACTGAAGCAAAGTATTCATTAAGGACCTCCTCTACCTCCTCCAACTTCAGGCACAGGTTCCCTCCACTATCCCTGATCAGCCCTACCCTCACTCTGGCCATCCTCTTGATCCTCACATAAATGTTGGTCACCTTAGAGTTTTCCCTAATCCTACCTGCTAAGACTTTCTCATGCCCCCTTCCAGCTCTTCCTAAGTCCATTCTTCAGTTTCTTCCTGGTTACCTTGTAACCCTCTATTGCCCTGTCTGATCCTTGCTTCTTCAAGCATAAATTAGCTTCTTTCTTCCTCTTGATTAAATGTTCCATATCTGTTTGTCATCCAAAATTCTTCATCTTACCATTCCTCCCTTGCATCCATAGGACAAACCTATCTAGCACTTGCAGCAAGTCTTCCCTAAACAACCTCCACATTTCTGTTGTGCATTTCCCTGAGAATATCTGTTCCCAATTTATGTTCCACAGTTCCTGCCTAATAGTATTGTAGTGCCCCCTCCCACAATTAAATACTTTCCCATACAGTCTGCTCCTATACCCCTCCATGAGTATAGTAAAGGTCAGGGAGTTGTGATCACTGAAATACTCTCCCACCGAGAGATCTGACACCTGACCTGGTTTGTTGCCAAACACCAAATGCGTTATGGCCTCCCCTCTTCCTGGACACACCTGACAAAGGCTGTTCCATCCAAACTATTTGCACTAAGGAGATTCCAATCAATATTAGGGAAGTTGAAGTCAACCATGACAACAACCCTGTTGCTTCTGCACTTTTCCAAAATATGCGTCCCAATCTGCTCCTCTGTGTCTCTGTTGCTATTTGGGAGGATCTATAGAAAACTCCAAATAAAATGATAGCTAATTTCTTGTTTCTGACTTCCACCCACAATGACTCAGTAGACAAACCCTCCTCGATGGCCTCCCTATCTGCAGCTGTTATACTATCCCTGATTAGCAACGCCACTCCCACACCTCTTTTACCTTCCTCCCTCTTCCTCTTGAAACATCTAAACCCCGGAAGATCCAACAACCGTTCCTGCCCCTGTGATATCAAAGTCTCTGTAATGGTCACAACATCGTAGCTCCAAGCACTAATCCATGTACTAAGTTCATTGCCCTTATTCCTGATACCGCTTGCATTAAAATACACACACTTCAACCTGTCACACTGTCTGCAACTTTGCTCTATCAACTGTCTATCCTTTCTCACAGATTCTTTGCATGCTGTATTTGCCTGTTCACCAGCTATCCCATCCTCTGATTTGTAGGTCCAGTTCTTATCCCCCTGCCAAACTTGCTTAAACCTTCCCGAAGAGCTCTAGGTCCCCATCCAGGATTTTGGTACCCCTCCAATTCAGGTGCAACCAGTCCTCCTTGTACAGCTCCCACCTTCCCCAGAAAGTATACCAATGATCCACGTATCTGAAGCTCTCCCTCCTTAACAGCTTAACATTGGTATTTCCAATTTTCTCTCTTCATCTCCTCAAAATGGTGCAATTTGCTGGTTACTGATTCCATGGGTATTTGCAGTCCCTGAGGATCTTACCAACTGGCCTTGCTTCATGTATGTGAGACTAGTCAGTGAGTGTTGACTAGCCATGTTCCATACAGGGCATTATGACTGAGTTTGATGACTTATGTTGGGCAGGGGTCAGTTCAAGGAACCCTAATTTAATTTTCTCTTCTTAGCCCAGGGCAGCTGAGGACAACCATAGTGTTTCTATACTGTTGCTGAACAATGAGCTGAACACAACCTGGGACCTTCTGGTTGTGATGATGAGTTCTTTACGGCCACAACCAGCTCAAGGTTGAAGGATACACTGTGCATCAGACTGCAGGATGGTTTCATCTGGCTGATTGAGATGTTGCATGGCAATAGCTTGTGGAAATTCAGTCAGCATCCTCTGCTGAAAGGCCTCCAGCCTTTCATAATCATGACCACGACATACAAACTCCTTATTCTGATGACAATAGAAAGAATGGAAGAATCAGACAAAATAAATGATTAGCATTATGCAAAAGGATGAAAAGAAAAACTTACAGTCTAAAGAACATCTAAAATGGCAAGAAAGGAAAATATACAGACAGTCCATTAATTTTTTAAAAATATCAATGCATTGGGTTGCTATGCTCAATACAGCTAAATAATCCAGATACTCGTTTATAAATGATAAAGTCTGTTAAATATTAGGTAGTGCACCTCCTATCTGCAAACTTCAACTGTTGTTGTTGACATAAAAACAATATGAAAATCATGACATGTACAAACTGTCAGTGCAGTTATGTTAGAACTTCTATGCATAGTTCCGTGTGATGCTGGAGTTGCACGCTGTGAACATCTGGTGGCTCTGAACTCCAATGGCATCTTATATATAAACAAAACTAATATTCAGCAACAGCCTGACAGCAATTTATTAATGCACAAATACAGAGCTGGAGTCACTGCCAAAGGCAAGGTGAATGTCACATTATGAAAGTCAGTGATTACATATTTAAGTAGATGACTTCAATAGAATAACTTAAAGAAACTATATAATTAAAATTAAAAGCAAGAAATTTGATTCAAAGTACAACATTGTGTGGAAGAGTCTAAATTGCCAAAGCAATGAACAATCTGCAGCATGTTGAAGTGGTTCAGATTCTGCTCTGAGTCTAGAATTTTCTTGGGGGAAGTAATTGCTGTGACTAAGTTGTAGCAAATTATACAAAAATGCAAATTTTTAAAAATCTCATGCTTCACATTTTTCAAAGGCAATAATAGAATTATCAAATTATTAAAAATATATAATTGAATTCCTTTATATCAGCAAACAGTATTACAGGACAAGGAGTTAGACACATTGCTGATGATGGATTTCTTGCTTGTATTTGCTGGTGTTTTGATTAGCACTGGTTTTAACCAGAAAGACGCTTATAACTAGGATGAATAGAAGTATATGAATAAGTTCCTCAAATACTGCTACAAAGTTAATTTTCTTCTTCCTTTTGCCTCCTCTTTTATCTTTATTTCTCTGTGAAAGGTTCTGTGCCTTTGTGAGATTATTCATCTTGGATTGATAAAAGGTACTTTCTAGGTGTTATGAAGTTAAATACAGCAGATATCCAAAGAGACTTGGGAGTGCAAAGATCTTTAAAATGTCATGGATAGGTGCAGAAAATAATAAAGCAAGCTCATGGAATGCTTGCCTTTATAAATAGAGGACTGCAATACACAGAATGCTGAGGGTATGCTCCAGTTACACAAAACCTTGGTTAGACCTCACTTAGAGTACTGAGAGCAGACCTGGGTATCACACCTTACAAAGGATATATCAGCCTTAGAGGGAGGACAACCTAGGTTTACAAGAATAATACCTGGATATAAGGGGTTGTTATGAGGAGAGATTACACATATTAGGCCTGTTTTCTCTAGAATATATAAGGGTAACAGGTGATCTGATCAAATATATTAACAGGAAAAGGCAGGGTCAATAAAGATAAACAATTTTCACTGACGGCGGATTCTAGAACTAGGGGGCTTAGTCTGACAATTAGAACCAGACTATTCAGGAGAGATATTACAAAGTATTTCTAAACACAAACTGTGGTAGAGATTTGGAACTCTCTTCCACAAATGGCAATGGACGCAGGATCAGTTGTTAATTTTAATTCTGAGATAGATAACCTTCTGTTAAGCAAAGATATTATAGGATATGGGTTAAAGACAGGTACATGGAGTTAGGC
This sequence comes from Hemiscyllium ocellatum, assembly GCF_020745735.1. Classification (NCBI taxonomy): domain Eukaryota; kingdom Metazoa; phylum Chordata; class Chondrichthyes; order Orectolobiformes; family Hemiscylliidae; genus Hemiscyllium; species Hemiscyllium ocellatum. The sequence goes on from NC_083414.1 coordinate 67,886,841, forward strand.
CACAGATTAGCTTTGATATAACTGAATGGTGGTACAAACTTGAGAGCTGGAAAGGTCCACTCCTGTTCCTATGAACTGATATCTGATTTCTCTTTGTACCTTATATGTATGCTTGGTGGGTGAAAAAAGAATGGTGATTAGAGTTGAAGCCAACTGTCGTGCTCCACTCACCACCCAATTGAGGTCATATAATCACCAATAACTGGGGATTTAACGTGGGCTCATGTGGCTCAGTATCACCTTACCTGAATAATTTTAAGTATTTTCATGTATGGGTATAAATCAAAAATAAAGTGCAACTGCTGGAAGTTTGGAGTGAGCCATGAGGTTGAAAAGGATTTTGTATTTCTGTGGCCCCTCTCAGTGGCCATAGGAACTCAGAACGAGGACTTTATAGTCAATGGATTTGTTAAGTATAGTCACTGTTGTGTTTTGGAAACTACAGCAACAAGATGTGCACAGGAATATTGTAAATACAATATTGTGATAATTACTAGATAATCTATTTTACAGATATTACTGAGGGATAAATACCAATAAATCATGAGGGATAGGGTTAACACACCCAACACTACAACAGAAACCAAGGGGCTTGACATCTGACAGTATGGCAGAAAAAAACCCCACACCAACAGCAAAGTTATTAAAAATGAGCACAAGTTTGAGGACCACTGCCAAATATGACAATTGAATTCCAACAGTGGGGATTCAGAACAATAGCAGATTTTGAAAATATAACAACAGTTTGTGAGCACATTGAACATATACTAGAGAAATCTATTTGGAGTCCCTTTAAAAGTAATGTCTGTCTTTACTTTTGGGATCCAGTGACAACTCTGAGCACATCCAAATTATATATTAGATGGACTAGATACAGAGTAAAACACCCTCTACAGTGTCCACATCAAACCAACAGCAGACACATCACAGGGTTCAACATCGAGTAAAGCTTCCTTTAGTGTCCCCATTGAAAACCCCCAGGACAGGTACTGAAGAGTTAGATGCAGAGTAAAACTCCTCTAAACTCTCCCAAAATTCTAACAACATTGCCAGCCTGAGATTAGTTCTTCAAACAATCTAGAATGCCACACTTCTATTCCTTATATCTGTAATTCAGTGCTCCACTGAATTATAAGGTTTGTGTATCCCCTGAATAATGTGGAACAGGACTCTCCAGATTGTCACAAAAGAATCTTGCCGACCATGCAAACAATGATGAAATCTGTCTGGGATGGACCTTTCTCAGATTTTGCATTGAAATATAAATCTGTGAATGTAGTGTGCTACCGAGACAGTGCTCAGAATTTATATCTTATGAAAACATTCTATAGTTAAGTGTCTGTGGTTAAATAAAATTATATGTGTCACAAATACATCAATACTAAAAGCAATGTTTCCAAGAGCAACAAAACAACAGCTGAGAGCATAAAAATAGTACTCAACAGCACATCTAATATTTCCGTGTGCTGCATAAAATCTATCCATTGTAAATTTTTTATTATTATTGCAAAAAACAAAATATAGGATGTACCATCATGCTTTCACATAGAATGCCCAGAAAATTATTTCTTCAGAACGTAATCTAAATTTCACCCCATAATGTGATATTCACTTTTTGAGAATTCATTGGGGAAGTCAATTTGAATGTCTTCATCTGGACATGTCCATCTGATTCTGTGCACAGTTCCAAGTGTGTTATTTGGTTCAATATTATTTGAAGTAATACCTGCCATTATGGTCTTGACAAGCCTTCACTGTACAAACCGTATAGACCACTGGATGGCATTCTAACCACAAGGGCTATGACTGGCATTTTGCTTAAACACAAGCAAGTTCAGCAGGTGTTCAAGACATATAGGCACACATACACACAGAAACATAGCACACAGCATGCTTAACACATTCAGTACACTCATAAAAGAGCACATAAAGACACAGAGGTATATTCAGTTCCTGAAGAAGGGCTTATGCCCGAAACGTCGAATTTCCTGTTCCTTGGATGCTGCCTGACCTGCTGCGCTTTTCCAGCAACACATTTTCAGCTCTGATCTCCAGCATCTGCAGACCTCACTTTCTCCTCATATATTCAGTACGTACAAGCACACATAGATGTAACAATATTGGGCAGCACGATGGCTCAGTGGTTAGCACTGTTGCCTCACAGCGCCAGAGACCCGGGTTCAATTCCCACCTCAGACAACTGTCTGTGTTGAGTCTCCCCATGTCTGCATGTTCCTCGGGGTGCTCCGGTTTCCACCCACAGTCCCAAAAGGTTAGGTGGATTAGCCATGCTAAATTCCCCGTAGTGTTAGGTGAGTTGCTCTTCTTGGTGTTGGGCCGAAGGGTCTGTTTCCACACTGTAAGTAATCTAATCTAATCTAATAACACAGAAATATATGTGTACTTGGCTACACACACACACACACACACACACACACACACACACAATAGTAACTGCAATAAATGTTAGCATCAATCTGCCTGCATGTTAAATACCTAACAGTCGAAGGTAATAAGGTAAAAAGATGTTGGGTACTGATTAGTTAATTGTACTTACATGTGTATAATGTGGTCTTGTGGCACAATGTCCTACTTCTCGGATAGAAGATCTGGACTCAAGTCACACATCGGGATGTAATAGCCATGGAAGTGTATCACAACACATTCAAACAGATTGATCCAAAATTTATTTAGATATATACATAAAGAAGAACCAGGCAGTACAAGGGTAGTGGAGGGGAATTATAGAGTCATAGAGATGTACAGCATGGAAATAGATGCTTTGGTCCAACCCTTCCATGCCGACCAGATATACCAACCCAATCTAGTCCCACCTGCCACACCCAGCCCATATTCCTCTAAACCCTTCCAATTTGTATACCCATCCAAATGCTTCTTAAATATTGCAGTTGTACCAGCATCCACCACTTCCTCTGGCAGCTCATTCCATACACATACCACCCTCTGTGTGAAATAGTTGCCCCATAGATCTCTTTTATATCTTTCCCCTCTCAGCCTAAACCTATGCCCTCTAGTTCTGGACTACCCCACCCCAGGGAAAAGACTTCTGCCTATTTATCCTATCCATGCCCCTCATAATTTTGTAAACCTCTATAAGGTCACTCCTCAGCCACTGACACTCCAGGGAAAACAGCCCTCCAGGGAAAACAGTCCCAGCCTGTTCAGCCTCTCCCCATAGCTCAAAACCTCTAACTCTGGCAACATCCTTGTAAATCTTTTCTGAACCCTTTCAAGTTTCACAACATTTTTCCAAAAGGAAGGAGACCAGAATTGCACGCAATATTCCAACAGTGGCCTTACCAATGTCCTGTACAGCCGCAACATTACCTCCCAATTCCTGTACTCAATACTGTGACCAATAAAGTAAGCATACCAAACACCTTCTTCACTATCCTATCTACCTGCGACTCCACTTTCAAGGAGCTATGAACCTACACTCCAAGGTCTCTTTGTTCAGCAACACTCTCTAGGCCCTTACCATTAAGTGCATAAGTCCTACTAAGATTTGCTTTCCCAAAGTGCAGCACCTCACATTTAGCTGAATTAAACTCCATCTGCCACTTTTCGGCTCATTGACTCATCTGATCAATATCTTGTTGCAATCTCAGGTAATCTTCTTTGCTGTCCACTACACCTCTAATTTTGGTGTCATCTGCAAACATACTAACTGTACCTTTTATGCGTGCATCAAAATCATTTATGTAAATGACAAAAAGCAGAAGACCCAGCACTGATCCTTGTGGCACTGGAGGTCACAGACCTCCAGTCTGAAAAACAACCCTCCACCACCACCCTCTGTCTTCTACCTTTGAGCCAGTTCTATATCCAAATGGCTAGTTCTCCCTTTATTCCGTGAGATCTAATCTTGCTAACTAGTCTCCCATGGGGAACCTTGACGAACATCTTACTGAAGTCCATATAGATCACATCTACCTCTCTGCCTTCATCAATCCTCTATGTTACTTCTTCAAAAAACTCAATCAAGTTTGTGATACATGATTTCCCATGCACAAAGCCATGGTGACTATCCATAATCAGCCCTTGCCTTTCCAAATATATGTATATCCTGTCCCTCAGGATTCCCTCCAACACCTTTGCCCACCACTGGCATCTGGCTCACTGGTCTATAGCTCCCTAGATTGTCCTTACTACCCTTCTTAAACAGTGGCATGACATTAGCCAACTTCCAGTCTTCTGGCACCTCACCTGTGACTATTGATGATACAAATATCTCAGCAATCACTCTCTAGCTTCCCACAGAGCTCTGGGTACATCTGATCAGGTCCTGGGGATTTATCCATCTTTATGCGTTTCAAGACATACAGCACTTCCTCCTCTGTAATCTGGACATTTTGCAAGGTGTCACCATATATTTCTTTACTTTCTATATCTTCCATATCCCTCTCCAAGTAAATACTGATGCAAAATACTCGTTTAGTATCTCCCCCATTTTCTGTGACTCCACACAAAGGCCACCTTACTAATCTTTGAGGGGCCCTATTCTCTCCCTAGTTACCCTTTTGTCCTTAATGTATTTGTAAAAACCCTTTGGATTCTCCTTAACTCCATTTGCCAAAACTATCTCATGTCACCTTTTTGCTCTCCTGATTTCCCTCTTAAGTATACTCCTACTTCCTTTATACTCTTCTAAGGATTCACTTGATCTATCCTGTCTATACCTTACATATGCTTCCTTCTTTTTCTTAACCAAACCCTCAATTTCTTTAGTCATCCAGCATTCCCTATACCTACCAGCCTTTCCATTCACACTAACAGGAATATACTTTCTCTGCAATCTTGTTATCTAATTTCTGAAGGCTTCCCATTTTCCAGCAATTCCTTTACCTGCAGACATCTGCCCCCAATCAGCTTTCGAAAGTTCTTGCCTAATACCATCAAAATTGGCCTTTCTCCAATTTAGAACTTCAACTTATAGATTTGGTCTATCCTTTTCCATCATTATTTTAAATCTAATAGAATTATGGTCACTGGCCCCAAAGTGCTCCCCCACTGACACCTCAGTCATCTGCCCTGCATTACTTCACAAGAGTAGGTCAGGTTTTGTACCTTCTCTAGTAGGTACATCCAAATGCTGAATCAGAAAATTGTCTTGTACACATTTAGCAAATTCCTCTCCATCTAAACCTTTAACACTATGGCAATCCCAGTCTATGTTCGGAAAGTTAAAATCCCCCACTATAACCACCCTATTGTTATTACAGATAGCTGAGGTCTCCTTAGAAGTTTGTTTCTCAATTTCCCTCTGACTATTAGGGGGTCTATAATACAATCCCAATAAGGTGATCATCCCTTTATTATTTCTCAGTTCCACCCAAATAACTTCCCAGGATGTATTTCCGGGAATATCCTCCCTCAGCACAGCTGTAATGCTATCCCTTATCAAAAATGCCACTCCCCCTCCTCTCTTGCCTCCCTTTCTATCCTTCCTGTAGCAATTGTATCCTGGAACTCGCAGTCCTGCCCATCCCTGAGCCATGTTTCTGTAATTGCTATGATATCCCAGTCCCATGTTCCTAACCATGTCCTGAGTTCATCTGCCTTCCCTGTTAGCCCCTTGCATTGAAATAAATGCAGTTTAATTTATTAGTCCTATCTTGTCCCTGCCTGCCCTGACTTTGACTCGCCTCTATTCTCAACTGTACCAATCTCAGATTGATCTCTTTTCTCACTATCTCCCTGTGTCAACCCCTCCCCCCTTCACTAACAGACTTGATGGTCTTCCAATAATGTTCACTAATGAACATGACTAATGTGTTTACAGATATAGATACACACATATGAAATAGCAGACATGTGGAGAGTTGCATTTTGACAGACTTGCGGATACAAAAACATAAAGAGCAAAATGTAAAGAGACATTTTGAGACAATGGTCTGATTTTCCCAATGTTGTCCAACTCTACAACTTATAGTTCTACAGAACTTCTCATATTCAGAAAAGAGAGCGGGGCGATCAGCAAACCTTAGTTTTGCCGGTGGGGAGAAGGGCCCCTTGTTGGACACTTCACATGCAGCTGAAGTTTCATTGCCATTGCAAGGTACAAGATGACTGTGGTGTGCCTTTGTAAAGGAGGTCTGGGAGAGATGCAGTGGTTTTTGTTGAGGTTTATCACGAGCATTTCCATAATACAGGACCCTGTACACTTTGTGTTGTCAGAGAGATGTATACCAAAATGAGCATCAGCTGCTGCGAGAAGACCAGCAATTTGGCAAAAGACGCTGTCGGGTTGCTCAAAGATCATTGATCTTCCAGTGCAAGGAGCTGCATATAACTATATGTTGTGGACTGAAACATTGCAGACTTCAGCACAATATACTGAAGAACACAATAAAACTTGGCGCAGCACTGCAAAAGCTCGATGGACAAAGGTCATAGCTTTATACTCTCTTGCCATGCTACCTTGAGGGTTGTAATCCATGCAGAACTTCACGTATGCACCAAAAATATCTGGCACAGAATTTATGTTGTAAATATAACTTTTCATTAGAGATGCAGTGAGGCATTTCAGAATGCCATTTATAGTATCTAAAGAAATTGAACTGTGTTACACTTAATGTCAAACCTGAATTGTTATGTATTGTATTTCTGCACATTTTAGGATATAGAATCCTTACAGGCCCTTCAGCCCAACAAGTCCACACTGGCCCTCCAAAGAGTAACCCACCCAGACCCACTCCCCCTACCCTATGTTTACCCCTGACTAATGCACCTAACCTACACATCCCTGAACACTATGGGTAATTTAGCACTGCCAATTCACTTAACCTGCATACCTTTGGATGTGTGAGGAAACCAGAGCACCCAAAGGAAACCTACACAGACACAAGGAGAATGTGCAAACTTCACACAGTCACCCGAGTCTAGAATCGAACCTGAGTCCCTAGCACTGTGAGGCAGCAGTGCTAACCGCTGAGCCACTACGCCGCCCATATTTTATGAATAAACTATCATTTTTAAAAAAAATCCCCACATACAGTCAGATAAATGGGAATACTGATGTGGAAAGAAAAAGTGAGATGTTGAACACATGGGAAACAGGAGGATGGAGAGGATTAGAGGAAAAGGGCAAAGCAAGGAATTCCTAACTCTCAGAGAGGAAAGTGACATTGGGAGATTAGGAGAAATTTTGCAGCTGTATAAAGCAATGATCAAAAGTACAAGGGAGTTAGGAAGATGCCTGTGATGGAAGGGGAGAGAGTTCATACAAGGTCACAGAGAAAATGGTTATTCATGGAGGAAAGGGCAGGTATACGATTTTATAGAAAGGATTGTGATATATGCAAAAGTGTGAAATGTGGTGGATTAACAAAATCAGGTGTGTTGTGAAATGTCAATTTGTGAATGGAAGAGATAAAGTCAGTCACATGTTTGTGGTACACAATGGCTCACTCTGCCTGTAACAGGTTCATGCTAAGCAATATGTTTGTATTCTATGAACGCATTAGCATAAAACCTCTAAATATTACATCCACCCTTAAAGTTAGTGGCATATGAAAATCTTGTCATTGGGTTTGTTTGTTTAGAGGTGGCATGCAGCAGCTGACTTTGTGTGGTTGCATGTAATGTCAGCAGTTTTTCTGTCTAATTTGCTGGCACAAGGGAAGCAGGAGAATATATGTGCATGGAGGCTCAAAACTAGAAGGGGTGAGAGTGGTGTTCGGGACAGAGGATGATATAGAGTGAGGTCAAGGCATGGAAAAATAGAAAAGAGATCCAGTGGAAAAACATTTTATATTTGACATCAGGGAGCAAAGGATTCTGGGAAAGGAGAGACTTTTTTATTTCTGTCCAGCTGTATAAGTGAGTGTTTTCTAAACCAGAGACCCTACCTTTGTAGTGCCTTCCACCCAACCATCTCCTCGAACCTTAAACACCAGAGACACATCAAGCTTCTCTTCTTTTTTTACTTTCTGATAAGGGGACTATCAGGGATGGCAGTGCAGGGAGAGGAATGTTCCTCCTACATAGTGTTTGACGTGAGGGACACCATTAGTGTCCCATCCAAGTACATCTGTAGGAAGTGCACCCAACTCTCGCTCCTCTAAGACTGCGTTAGGGAACTGGAGCAGGAACTGGATGAACTTCAGATCATTTGGGAGGCAGAGGGTGTATAGATAAGAGCTACAGGGAAACATTTACTCGTAGGCATGAGAAAGCTGGGTGACTGTTTGAAGGGGGAAAAGACAGTCAGTGGAGGGATCCACTGTGGTCGTTCCCCTGAAAAACATGCATACCGTTTTGGATATTGTTGGGGTACTTACCAGGGGTATGCAGTGGGGTCCAAGTCTCTGTCAAGAGCCTGTTCCTGTTGCACAGAAGGGAAGGAGGGAAAGGAGGAGAGTGTTAGTCATTGGGGACTCAATAGAGGGTCAGATAGGTTTGTTGGGAATGAATGAGACTCACGGTTGGTGTGTTGCCTCCCAGGTGCCAGGGTCTGTGATGTCTCAGATCGTATCTTTGGGATCCTGAAAGAAGAAGGTGACCAGCCCCAAGTCATGGTCCACATAGGTACCAACGACATAGGTAGAAAGAGGGATAGGGATGTGAGGCAGGATTTCAGGGACCTAGGGTGGAAACTAAGAGCTAGAACAAATAGAGTTGTTATCAGCTGAACATGTGGCTGCAGGGATGGTGTTGCAGACAGGGTTTCAGGTACTTGAATAACTGGGGCTCATTCTGGGGAAGGTGGGACCTCTACAAACAGGATGGTCTTCACTTAGACCAGAGGAGTATTGATATCCTGGGTGAGACATTTGCTGGTGCTATTGGGTGGGTTTAAACTACCTCAGCAGGGAATGGAAATCTGAGGTGTAGTTGCAGTGCACAGGAGGATGAGAGTAGGGAGGACATGGACAGAATTTCATGGTCACAGAAATGCGCTATCAGACAGCAATAAGGTAGATGAGCTTGCAGCATGGATAGGTACCTGGGACTTCAATGTTGTGGCCATTTCACAGACTTGGATAGAGCAGGGTGAGGAATGGATGCTGCAGGTTCCAGGGTTTAGATCTTTCATTAAGAACATGCAAGGCGGTAAAAGAAGGGGAGGTGTGGTCATGTTAGTCGAGGATGTTATGACGGTGACTGAAAGAACTTTTAACGAGGGTTTGTCTACTGAAGTAGTATGGGCTCAGGTTAGAAACAGGAGGAGAAGTCACACTGTTTGGAGTTTTTTTATAGACCTCTGCAGAGTTCCAGAGAAGAGGAGGAGAGGATTGGCAAAATGATTCTGGGTAGGAGTGAAAGGAACAGGGTGTCATTATGGGGGACTTTAATTTCCCCAACATTGACTGGAAATGCTATAATTCTATACACCAGATGCATCAGTTTTGTCCAATGTGTGCAGGAGGGTCTCCTGACACATTATGTCGAAGGGTCGACAAGAGAGGAGGCCACACTGGATCTGGTGCTTGGTAATGAACCAGGCCAGGTGTTAGATTTAGTTGTAGGTGAGTACTTTGGAGAGAGTAACCATAATTCAGTTATGTTTAGTTTAGCAATGGAAAGGGATAGGTACATGCCACAGGACAAGAGTTATCGATGGGGCAAGGGCAATTATAATGCAATTAGGCAAGAATTAGAGTGCACAGAATGGGGTATCAAAATGCAGGGAATGGGGACAATTGAAATGTGGAGCTGGTTTAAGGAACAGATATTGTGTGTCCTTGATAGGTATGTCCCTGTCAGGCAGGCAGGAAGTGATCAAGTAAGGGAACCATGGTTTACTACAGAAATTGCATCTCTTGTTAAGCGGAAGAAGGAGACATATGTGTTGATGAGACAAAATGGTTCAGATGAGGCGATGGAGCTAGGAAGGATTTAAAGAGAGAATTAAGAAGAGCAAACAGAGGTCATGAGCAGTCTTTAGCAGGTAGAATAAAGGATAACCCTAAGGCTTTCTATAGGTATGTGAGGAACAAAAGGATGACTAGGGTAGGAACAGGACTAGTCAAAGACAGAAGTGGGAAGTTGTGTGGACCCTGTGGAGATTGGAGAGGTGCTATATGAACATTTCTCATTGGTTTTCACTCAGGAAAAGCAGAATATTATAGGGGAGAAGAATGAGATACGAGATATTAGACTAGAAAGGATTGAGGTTAATTACAAAGAGGTGAAAGTAGACAAGTTTCCTGGGCTGAATGGGATTTATCCGAGGATTCTCTGGGAAGCTAGGGAGGAGATAATGGAGCCTTTGGCTTTGATATTTGAGTCGTTATTGTCTTCAGGTTTAGTATCAGAGGACTGGAGGATTGAAAATGTTGTGCCCTTGTTCAAAAAGGGCAATAGAAATGACCCAGGTAATTATAGACCAGTGAGCCTTGCTTCTGTTGTAGGAAAGATTTTGGAAAGGATTATAAGAGATAGGATTTATAATCAGCAAGCAAGCAACAATTTGATTTCAGATAGTCAACATAGTTTTATCAAGGGCAATTCGTGTCTCACAAACCTCATTGAGTTTTTTGAGAAGGTGACCATGCATAAAGATAAGGTAGGGCAGTTGACGTGGTGTACATGGACTTCTGTAAACCTTTGATAAGGTTCCACATGGTAGGCATTTGGAGAAAATGCAGAGGCATGGGATTGAGAGTGATTTAGCAGTTTGGATTAGAAACTGGCTTTCCGAAAGAAAGCAGTGAGTGGTGGTTGACGGAGAATATTCAGCCTGGAGTACAGTTACTAGTGGTGTGCCGGAAGGATCTGTTTTGGGACAACTTCTGTTTGTCATTTTAATAAGGTGGATGGGAGAGTAAGTTTGCAGATGACACTAAAGTCGGTGGAGTAGTTAACAGTGTGGAAGAATGTTATAGGTTGCAGGGGGACTTGAATAAACTGCAGAATTGGGCTGAGAGGTGGCAAACCGAGTTCAATGCAGCTAAATGTGAGATAATTCACTTTGGGAAGGATAACAGGGAGGCAGAGTACTGGATAAATGGAAAGATTCTTGGTAGTGTGGATGTGCAGAGAGATCTTGGAGTCCATGTACCTAGATCCCTGAAAATTACCACCCAGGATCTCCAGCATCTGCAGACCTCACTTTCTCCACCCAGGTTGACAGTACTGTTAAGAAGGCATAAGGTGTGTTCAGTTTCATTGGTAGAGGGATTGAGTTCTGGAGCCACAATGTCATGCTGCAACTATACAAAATGCAACTGCGGCTGCACTTGGAATATTGTGTATGGTTCTGGTCACCTCATTATAGGAAGGATGTGGAAGCATTGGAAAAGGTGCAGAGGAAATTTACCAGGATGTTGCCTGGTCTGGAGGGAAGCTCTTATGAAGAAAGGCTGCAAGACTTGGGTCTGTTCTCATTGAAAAGAAAGCAGCTAAGAGAGGATTTGATAGATACAAACAAGATGATCAGAGGATTAGATAGGGTAGATAGTGAAAGTCTGTTTCCTAGGATGATGATGTCAGTTTGCACAAGGGGGCATAACTACAAATTGAGGGGTGATAGATTTAAGACAGATGTCAGAGAAAGGTTCTTTACTTAGAGAATGGTAATGGCATGGAATGCTCTGCCTGTCAATGTGGTTAACTCAGCCACATTAGGGAGATTTAAACAATCCTTGGATAAGCACATGGATGATGATGGGATAGTGGAGGGAGATGAGCTTAGAATAGTTCACAGGTTGGTGCAACATCGAGGGCCAAAGGGCCTGTTCTGCACTGTATTGTTCTATGTTCTATGGAGTTGAGGGCATGGAGGAGTGAAATGGTAAGGGCCTGGAATGTAGAGGTAAGGGTAGATGGTGGGAAGAACAAGTCAAGGTAAAAAAAAAGTAGATGCCTCAAGATTGGTATCAGTGCTGTCCAAATGTGTGTCCATCTCAGTGTCAGATGGCAGAGTCCTTGCAGACTTTGAGTTCACCACATTTCAATTATCCCCACCAAGAATGATCTAGAATGAACGTTATGTACGAACATTATTTTTTTGCAATGAGGAATGTCCCTGATTGCCCTGCAACAATTGATATGCGTCAGTACATTCAGTTCTCTGACTAAACAGCCTCAAGAAATAATAATGATGTACTTATGAATAAAGTGAATGTAATGTGAAATATTTACGAATGGGATTTAATTTTGAAAAATACCCTTGCCACGTGTGCTCTCTAGTTTAATGTTAATAGTATTTGAATTGTGTAGAAAAGTTGTGGGGATGATGCAGCACCTTTCTGAAGGCTCTTTTATAGTCTGCCAGTGGCTGCAGGATTTTTAGATACTTTCAGGTTTCTCTGCTGAATAGCTTCTTCTGCTGTGAGGTTCCACACATTTCCTGTGTCCTTCACTGCCACTTTCATTTGTAATTATAATCATGTTGGAAATGGGAAAAAGCTTGAGACTACGTTTGGCACAAAGCACCATCAGGATCAGCACTTTTTTGAAATAATTTTTGTTTTGTGAAGGACAGGATGGGATTTTGATGCACCAAGGATGGAAACTGGATTTCGTACAGTGAAACCTTGCTGAATTTATGCAGTCAGAAGGACACCAGAGCCATTTGAAAATGGTCACTGGGATCCAATTACAGATTTCCCAACCCTATTCATCCACCAATTTTTGCTCTCACAATATAAAGGTGGTAACGGCAAGTTCACACCCTATATTCCTGATGTGGCTGGGAATGTGGGGATTGGATTCTTCAATCTTACCATTCTTCTCCTGGGATATGAATATCTTTTCTGCAAACTGTGGGTCACATATTTCTGAGGAGTTGTGAACCACAGTTTGGATTCAGGGACCTTATGAAAGGCAAGTATAAAACATCTTACCCCTGCTTTGCCTGCACCCTCCCACCCCCACGACCCCTTTCAGCCTCAATGCCAACTCATTCCAACTTCAGTTCCTCATGGCCCCTTAAAACCCTCATGCTAAATCAATCCCAACTCGTGCCTCCCATCCATTTCAACAGCCCTTATAACCTCTATGACCACTTGCCAAAATATACTATGTATAGAAAGAATACACCTACAGCTACAATGGCATGTATGAAACTACTTAGAAAAAACAACCCATTTATTAGTTTTTGACAAAAAGAATGAGTGTTCCTAAAACCATATAAAGAAGCTAATTGAATAGACCATTAAAGTATCAATAACTGAGGCTTTCAACTCAGTTTACCATTGTGAAAATAAACATTAAGTCATTGGCAAAAGAGATTACAGAAAAAAAAGTTTTATAATTTTATAGAGCTATAATTCAAGCAAAGTCAAGCTTTTCTGCATCTGTGCAACCAAACTCACTCTCACAATTTATTGTTAAGAGTCCAGACTCAAGCTTCACTCACCTTTTGAAGCACTGTGACTTGTATTGTTGAGGTTTATTTTGGAAGTAAAGGAAAAATAATATTTGGATGATCAAATAAACATTGGCTCATACCTAAAAGGCATGGATGTGACAAGAGAGGAAGGAGTATGATAGCTTATGCCTAGAAGGCTGAGCTACAAGGATCTGAACAACTTTATTTATCTGTACTTCCCTGTGATCTTTCAGGACATTTCAATATTTTGAAAAAAGAATACAGCTTTGAAAATGTCCACTGGCATGAAAATTAACAAATAGGATTGTACTCACACGTAGGTAAAATGGAAACTTTCTGCCATAAAATCCAACCCTAAAGAATTCTGGTTCCAGACGCTGGTGCTCCAATATATTGTCGTAATATGCAGCTTCCATTTTCTGTTAATGCAAAAAAACTAGCGGTTATGACCCAATTCTAGAATACTGCAACACTGAAAGTGATGAGATGGCTTGAATAAAGTGCATTCTATTCATATAAGTTCAGTCAAAATTTGACTGTCCTTTACCTTGGGCATTGACTCAGTTCTGTAGGCACTGGCAGTCCTTCAACCTCCTCAGGCAGATGGTCAATGTTGAATTTAGACAGTAGTTTTCATGAGGTGGATCAATGCTCATGGGCATCACTACTAAGCCTGATTCTAGCCTTGTTTGTACTCGACACAGAACAACAGATAAGCACTGAGACTGTGCTTTGTGGATTTATCAAGACATCATTATTAAAGGGATGTGATTTATATGTATTCATCTTTTGTTTAAGAATTTAGATTGCCAACTAGTAGCTTATAGGTGTTGGTCTAGAGTGTTGGTCTAAAACCTAACAGAATTCTTTGAAGAGGTGACAAAGTTGTTTGATGAGGGAAGGGATGTAGATGTCGTATACATGGACTTGAGTAAGGCATTTGAGTAAGGCTCCCCGTGGTAGGTTGATGTAGAAGGTGAAGTTGTATGAGGTCCACAGTATTCTAACTAGATCGATAGAGAATTGGTTGGGCAACAGGAGACAGAGAATAGTAGTGGAAGGGAGCTTCTCAAAATGGAGAACTCTGACCAGTGGTGTTCCACAGGGATTCGTGCTGTGACTACTGTTGTTTATGATATATATAAATGATTTGGAGGAAGGTGTCGGGTGCCTCATTAGCACATTTGCAGATGACACTAAGATTTGTGGACGAGCAGATAGTGAAGGGGACTGTCAGAGAATGCAGGCAAAAGTGAGGACTGCAGATGCTGAAAATCAGAGTCTAGATTGGAGTGGTGCTGGAAAAGCACAGCTGGTCAGACAGCATAGCTGGTCCGAGGAGCAGGAAAATCGATGTTTCGGTCAAAAGTAATTCATCAGGACTGAAGGCAGGGAGCCTCCAGGGTGGAGAGATAAATGGGAGGGGGTGGGGCTGGGGAGAAGGTAGCAAAGAGTACAATAGGTGGATGGGGGTGGAGATGAAGGTGATAGGTCAGAGAGGAGAGTGGGGGAAGGTAGCAAAGAGTAGAATGGGTAGATGGGGGTGGGGATGAAGGTGATAGGTCAGTGAGTAGGGTGGAGCAGATATTGTTGTGGTTCTGTTCGCCGAGCTGGAAGTTTTTGCTGCAAACGTTTCGTTCCCTGGCTAGGGAACATCATCAGTGCTATTGGAGCCTCCTGTGAAGCGCTGCTTTGATGTTTCTTCCGGTATTTATAGTGGTTTGTTCTTGCCGCTTCCGGGTGTCAGTTTCAGCTGTAGTAGTTTGTATACAAACTACTACAGCTGAAACTGACACCCGGAAGCGGCAAGAACAAACCACTATAAATACCGGAAGAAACATCAAAGCAGCGCTTCACAGGAGGCTCCAATAGCACTGATGATGTTCCCTAGCCAGGGAACGAAACGTTGGCAGCAAAAACTTCCAGCTCGGCGAACAGAACCACAACAACGGACACCCGAGCTACAAATCTTCAACCAGACTTTGGAGCAGATATGTGGGAAGGAAGATTGGCAGCTAGGACAAGTCATGAGGATGGTGCTGAGCTGGAAGGCTGATGCTGGAGTAAGGTTGGGGGAGGGAAAATGAGGAAACTGGTGAAGTCCACATTGAAGCCCTGGGGTTGAAGTGTTCCGAGGCAGAAGATGAGGTGCTCTTCCTCTAGGTGTCGGGTGGTGAGGGAGCGGCGATGGAGGCGGCCCAGGACCTGCAAGTCCTCGGCAGAGTAGGAGGGGAGTTGAACTGTTGGGCCACGGGGCAGTGGGGTTGATTGGTGTGAGTGTCCTGGAGATGTTCCCTAAAGTGCTCTGCGAGAAGACATCCAGTCTCCCCAATGTAGAGGAGACTGCATCGGGAGCAACGGATACAATAAATGACTTTGGTGGATGTGCAGATGAAACTTTGATGGATGTGGAAGGCTGCTTTGGGGCCTTGGATGGAGGTGAGGGGGTTGTGTGGGCACAGGTTTTGCAATTCCGGCAGTGGCAGGGGAAGGTGCCGGGGGGGGCGGGGGGGGGGGGGGCGGCGGGGAGGTGACCTGACCAGGTAGTCATGGAAGGAACAGTCTTTGCGGAAATTGGAAAGGGGTAGGAAGGGAAATATATCCCTGGTGGTGGGCTTCCTTTGGAGGGGACGGAAATGTCGGCTGATGATGTGGTTTATATGGAGGTTGGTAGGGTGGAAGGTGAGGACCAGGGAGTTCTGTCCTTGTTATGGTTGGAGGGGTGGAGTTTGAGGAAGGAGGTGCTGGATGTGAATGAGATGCATTGGAGGGCATCTTCAACCACGTGGGAAGGGAAATTGCGGTCTCTAAAGAAGGAGGCCATCTGGTGTGTTCGGTGGTGGAACTGGTCCTCCTGGGAGCAGATATGGTGGAGGCGGAGTAGGAAGAGGTGTAATCCAGGTAGCTGTGGGAGTCGGTGGGTTTGTAATAAATGTCAGTGTCAAGTCAGTCGTCATTGATAGAGATGGAGCGGTCCAGGAAGGGGAGGGAGGTGTCAGAGATAGCCCAGGTGAATTTAAGGGTGGGGTGGAACGTGTTGGTGAAGTTGATGAACTGCTCAACTTCCTTGCGGGAGCACAAGGTGGCGCTGATGCAGTCATCATTGTAGCAGAGCAAGAGGTGGGGAGTGCTGCTGGTGCAACTACGGAAGATGGACTGTTCTACTTAGCCAACAGAGACAGACATAGCTGGGGCCCATATGGGTGCCCATGGCTGCCCCTTTGATCTTGAGAGAGTGAGAGGACTCGAAGGAGAAATTGTTAAGGGTGAGGACCAGTTCAGCCAAACGAATGAGTGTGTCAGTGAACATTGGGAGAGGAAGAAACGGAGGGCTTGGAGGCCCTGATCATGGCGGATGGATGCGTAGAGGGATTGAATGTCCATGGTGAGTTGAAGCATTGGGAGCCAGGGAAACGGAAGTCTTGGAGGAGGTGGAGGATGTGGGTGGTGTCTCGAATGTATGTGCGAAGTTCCTTGATAAGGGGGTATAGGACAGTATCGAAGTAGATGGAGATAAGGTCGGTGGGACAGGAGCATGCTGAGACAATGGGTTGGCTAGGGTGGTCAGGCTTGTGGATCTTGAGAAGGAGGTAGAATCGGGCGGTGCAGGGTTCCCGGACTACGAGGATGTAGCAGAATATAGATAGATTGGAGAGTTGGGCAGAGAAATGGCAGATGGAGTTCAATCCGGACAAATGCGAGGTGATGCAGTTTGGAAGATGCTATTCAAGAGCAAACAATACAGTAAATGAAATGTTTTCCCAGAGTGGAGGACTCAATTACTAGGGGTCATGAATTCAAAGTGAGAGGGGAAAGGTTTAGGGGAGATATATGTGGAAAGTTCTTCACGCAGAGGGTGGTGGGTGTCTGGAATGTGTTGCCAGCAGAGTGGTAGGGGCGGGAAGGATAGCGTAATTTAGGATGTATCGAGACAGATACATGAATGGGCATAGAGCAATGGGACACAGATTTTTAGAAAATAGGCAGCAGATTTAGATGGAGGATGTGGATTAGTGCAGGCTTGGGAGGCCGAAGGGTCTTTTCCTGTGCTGTAATATACTTTGTTCTTTGTCTTTTTCTTGAGAAAAGGTTTAATAATTAACTAAGTCAATTTTTCCAGAAACATGACGTTGAATCAGAGAGTTGATGACGAAGTATTAATGAAAGCTTGTTTTATTGTGGGGGGTTTAGATTGGAAGTGTTTGGTTGGAATTTTGCAAATTATTAAAGGGCTGAGGAAGTATAAGCTCTTTATTAGGAAGTATGACTGGTTAAAAGGAAAAGAAAACCTTGCAGCTCACAGGGCAAGAATTGAGAAAAAAAAGTCATGTAAAGCTTACAGATCTAATAGAGAATTAATTTCTCAGATGTTTGAGTAATTGTAAAGTGATAGTGTTGGGAATTTCCAGCTGCTTTCAGTTCTAATGAAGAATCATGCTGAACTTGAAGCATGATCAATGTTTCTCCCTCCACAGATACTGCCAGACCTGCTGAGTTTTTCTAGTACTTGCTGATTTTATTTGGGATTTTGTTTTATTGTGAGTTTTGAAAATTTTCAAACTTTCAAGAAAGCTTTTATATTATTTTTTTTTCTCTTGTGTAATAAACCTCTATTTTATTGGTAAAACACATTTATAGTCTTATGTTTCAGTAAGAGACTGCCACTTTAAATTGAAGAAAAAATAATACATGCTCTGTCAAGCCAGATTGCATTCTGGGATATGACTTGTCCAGTAGTAACGTCAGCTAAAGTCATCATGATACTCTTACCTCACAAAAATCTATTAGTTGCAATATAATACAATATTGTTCAGTTGCAGAAAGCCTGGATGACTTGCCCTTTCCTTGTCCACATGGTGAAAGCCTTGAATCTTTCGGTCCAAGGAACACAATGGGCACTTCATTTACTTATAAAAAAGATGATTATACAGACTGTTTCCATGCCATTATAAAGGTGTGAACCTACAGGCTGCACACAGAGAGTGCAGGTAAGAGAATTGTGGCTATTTCTGAATAAAAATATTCCCGGGAAAACAGCATTTTAGAATCACTGCTGAAAAGCATTCTTCCTTTGAAATGAAAACAGCATTTTCAACTGGCTGCTTTTATTTCCATGAGAAAACAATTCCACTCACAAATCAATGTTACAGCGAATACAAGTGGCAGGCAACCTGAATCTTGACTCTAATCTTCAGCATATGCAGTACCCACTTTTGCTCTGAATATGCCTCTGATGCCAGTATGGGTATTTGTAGGGGCTACAGCTGTATTAATAATTTCATGTTAAATTATATTACATTCAAGTTGCCCATCTCTTGATCTGTGTGGGGTTGATCCATTGATGAGGGAATAGTCTAGTCCCTTGTGCATTGAGTAAATGAATGCTGCTGAGAATAATGGCTGAAACAATGGGGTTGACCCCAGTACTGCTGGTTTCGAGGTGGAGAGATAAAATTAAAAATCAGAACCCGTCAAATTTCAATCTAAAAAGGTTGCACAGAATGAGCTTATATTTCAGTAAGACCTATGAGATGTTTAAGGGGTTAATAAGGTAGATTAAGAGAAACTAATTTCTCTGGGAAGAATCCAGAATTAAGAATAACCTTTAAATTAGAGTAGGCTGTACAGAGATATTTTCAAAAGGTATATTGTCACACAAAAGATGACAGAAAACTGGCATTTTCTCATGAAAAAGCAGTTTTTGGGCTTCAGGCAATGGTGCCTTGTGCAGGAACAATAATTGACTAACACACTTAATCGAACAGTTCTTGATTCCACTGTCACAGCCTTGATTTATAGGAGTGTAATTTTCTAGTGTTCTCTCATAGAAAAGTTTAGATCATTGGTTGAGCTTTGGAAGCTAATGGCATTGAAGCCCATTGAATCAAGGCAGATAGAAGATTGAAGTTGAGATTTTTCTGTATGTTGGGTTTAGTTCCATGTCAGCCAGTGTAATAACAGGAACGACCACATTGGAAGTTGTGTCTGGCTCCTTTAGAAGGACAATCCTCTCTGCTGGGTGTCTGTCTCTCAAAACTGTGACTTCAATAAAATATTTTGCCTTTGTCCAATGGGAAACTGCCCAAGAGTCTGCACAGGATTGCCTACCAACAGCATATTTTGTGCACCGTATATCAAATTTTGAAAAGATGTGCTGTCAGCATAACACATAATGCTACTTTTAAATGTCCTTGTGACAACATTACTCTGTGTACTTTTGATGTAAACTGCATATATTTTCTCAGACTGTCAATT
Organism: Hemiscyllium ocellatum; assembly: GCF_020745735.1. Taxonomy (NCBI): domain Eukaryota; kingdom Metazoa; phylum Chordata; class Chondrichthyes; order Orectolobiformes; family Hemiscylliidae; genus Hemiscyllium; species Hemiscyllium ocellatum. The sequence goes on from NC_083414.1 coordinate 67,906,396, forward strand.
TCAAATGTCTAATATGAATAAAGACTTGATTTAAATTAATTTTGTTCGTAAGCAAGTGGTATGATGAATGGCTTTGCATTACATACCCGGATCCAGCTGAGACTGTGGTAATCGTAGAAGGCTTCGTATTGACTGGCCAGCTCCCGACAAAGAGGAATTCCATACTCCCAGCACTGTGGACAATAAAAATTGTGAGTGAGTTCAAACTAAATATAGAAATGCTCAACAGAGATCGTTAGAACAAATAATAATTTCTGACAGCAGGATAAATCAATGCAATATAGTTTGTGAAGGCATGATGGGTCCTGAGTTCAGATAGTCTAGGGCATCAAGTCTGCAACCCCCGAGCCCTAATAACCCAGACAACTCTGTTTCTATTTTCAATGATATGTTTTATTTGTATTTGCTGGTTTGAAAATTCTGAGCCTGGTGATTTATCTTATTGATGGGCAAATCCTAAATTTAATCTTCAACCAACACTTAAAATAGATACCTGGTCATTATCATTGCAGTTTATGGAATCTTGCTGTACACAAATTGCCTGCAGTCACAGCTTGTGATACATGGCAAATTAATGGGAACATCGGCTGAGTCTCTGTAGTCACACAGCTAAGCAGCACACAAAGGTCATGAAGCTTGGACACTCCTGAGATATATAAAGGAAAGCTATTTAAATTAGTAATCAGTGAGCAGAGAGATTCCCTGATGCCTGTTCCAATAAAACAAACATGTAATTAAACTAAAAGCAAAAAATATTAGGAACACTCAGTAGGTCTGGCACAATCTATGGAGACAGGAAGGTAGGAATAATGTTTCAGTTCAATAGCCTTTTGTCAGAACCTTTAAAGATCTGCCATATTTTGTTTTTCATTCTATTATGAAACAGAACCACAGAGATTCTAAGGTTCTAGGATCTGGTTTCCTGATGTGGTAGGAGTGTTACAAGCGGTAGTAGTTGGGATGCCCATATTAGATTAGATTACTTACAGTGTGGAAACAGGCCCTTCGGCCCAACAAGTCGAACCCGCCAAAGCCCAACCCACCCATACCCCTACATTTGCCCCTTACCTAACACTATGGTCAATTTAGCATGGCCAATTTACCTGACCCGCACATCTTTGGACTGTGGGAGGAAACCGGAGAACCCGGAGGAAACCCACGCAGACACGGGGAGAACGTGCAAGCTCCACACAGTCAGTCGCCTGAGGCGGGAATTGAACCCGGGTCTCAGGCACTGTGAGGCAGCAGTGCTAACCACTGTGCCACCGTGCCGCCCACTAGAGCTGATTTTCTGGATTGATAATCTAGCGACAATACCATGAGGCCTACTTTGATTGTTGTTCATTGTCTAAATATGTTGCTGACAAAGGTGCCTGGTGCTGGCAGTGCCTGATGAAAGCAAACAGTCAATGATGTCAAGAAAAAGGCAGAAATCAATATCTCTTTTTACTTTTTCAAATTAGTGATAATTTGGAGAGTGATTGGTAAAGAGAAAAGAATAGGGGAGAGAAAAAGAGTCAGACAGACCAGCAAAGGAATGGAGAAAGTGAAAGACATACAGATGGGGGCAGGGAAGAGACATTTTTAGAGAGAGACAGAGACAGAGACAGAGAGAGAGAAAGAAAGAAAGAGCAACAGAGACCAATAGAGAGATAGATAGTGAGAGACTGGAAAAAGACTAGGAAGGGAGAAAAACAGGCAGTCAAGAAAAGAAAGAAACAAAATGGAGATAGAAAGAAAAAAATAGATAGTACATACTGTGTCAAACACAGCACGCTTTCTAGGTAAATACTAAAGATTGATTTATCTCTTTCTTTTCTTTATGACCCACATTAACTCATTGCCAGAGTACTGTTCCATGATATCCTATGGTTCCTCAATCAAATTGACCTGTTTTTGAAACTATGTGAGCTAAGGCACTAAATATCATCAGGCTACTTAACTATGGAGACATCTCAGAAAAATGTGATCTAATGCTTGCCTTATGCCACTCAGTAGGGTTCCAGCTATAAGAACCCTGGCTGACACTCCACTCTTAACTCAGTAATACTGTGTTGAATCATTTTGCCTCATCTTAGTTGAACACAGACAGGGAATTGAACAAGGTATATCTGGCTCACCGATTGGATGATCTTTCTGAGTCATCAACAGAAAACAAACAATGCTGTATTCAATCCATAACGTTGACTGCAGAGGTGCACTGCTGGGTTAGTGAAGCACAAGTCTCACTTAATTCAAATTATTCAGCATGTTCAGTGAGGTGAATAACTTGCTGCACAGACAGGAATTAAAGGGAAAAGGTTTCCTTGGATTTTTTTTGCTACTGTTTCATTTTCAGCTGAGGGAGAGACAAGTGAGTTGAAGACAACTATTTTAAATTTAAGTAAGGGCAATTATGAGGGCATGAGAACAGAACCAGCTAAAGTGAACTGGAAAATTAGATTAAAGTACAGGTCAATAAAGGTGCAGTGGCAGACAATTGAAGGGATATTTCAGATTACATGGAATAAGTAAATTCCAATGAAAAAGGAAAATTTCAGAAAAAGGGTCCTATTATCTGTGAATCTGTGGCTAACTAGAAGAGTTGAAGGTATTAACAAATTTAAAGAAGAAGCATTTAATTACACAAGGATAGTTGGCAGACTATATAGAACAGCAGAGAATTACTAAAATATTAACAAGGAGAAAGCTAGCTAGAAATTTAACTAACAGATATTAAGCATTTTCACAGATATTTAAAAAGAAAGAGTTAAGAAAAAAAATTAGCCCCATGCAAAGTAAGTCTGGAAAATTAAGAATACAAAGTAATAAGAGAGTAGATAAATTGAACAGATACTTTGAATCAGTCTTCATTACATTGGATACAAACAACATTGCAGAAATAGTTGCAAATCAGAAAATGGACGTAAGGGTAGAACTCAAGAAAATAACAATCATCAGGGAAGTGATACTGAGCAAATTGTTGGAACTGAAGGCTGACAAGTGTATCTGGATTCTGAAGGGCTTTCATTTTCCAAAATTTCCCGCTTTCAAGGAAGCTGCCATGAGATTGGAAAATAGCAAATGTAACTCCCTTATTCAAAAAGGGAAGGAGGCACAAATCAGGGAACTACAGGCCCATTAGCTTAATATCTGATATAGAGAAGATGTTAGAAGATATTATTAAGGACATTGCAACAGGGACTTAGAAAAATTCAGGCAGAGTCAAAATGGTTTTGTAAAAGGAATATCATGCTTAGCGAAATTAAAAGAGCTGTTTGAAGAAATAACATGTTCTATCGATACAGTGAAAGTGCTGTATTTGGATTTCCAGAAGATTTTTGATAAGTTATGGTATCTAAGGTTAGAATGGAAAATGAGGTTTATTGAATGGAGGTGGACAATTAGCTTGGGAAGATTGGCTAACTAACAAGAAAGAGACAGAAGGCAAAGTAGGTAATGTTTTGGTTAGCAAGATACAACAAGTGACATGTCACAGGGGTCAGTGTAGGGCCCTCAACTTCCACACAATGTATATTAATTATTCAGATGAATGAACTAATGGTGTGGTTACTGAAGACAGAGAGATTGGTAGGAAAGTAGGATGTGAATAGGAGATAAGGAAACTATAAAGAGACATATGTCGGTTAAGTGAGTGAGCAAAAGATCTGCCAAATGGAGCATAAAATGGAAAAAGGAGAAGTTGTCTATTTTGGCAGGTAAAATAAAAAGGAAGCATATTATCGAAAAGGTGAGCGATTGCAGAGCTCTATACAGAGGGAACTAGGTTTTCAGCTGAATTGTTACTGTTTGGACATAGACACAGCAAGTAAAGAGGAAACCCAATAGAATATTATAATTTATTGTGAGAGGACTGAAGAGTGGAGAGGTAATACTTCAGTTATACTTGGCATTGTTGAGCCCATGTCTGCTGTGCAGAGCATTGGCTTCTTAACCTAAGGAAGAATGTGAGTGAGTTGGAAGCAGTTCTAAGAATGTTTACTAGACTATTACCTAGTCTTAGCTGCACTGTCTTATGAGGAAAGGTTGGACAGGCTTGGCTTCTTTCCATTGGAATTTATAAGAGTAAGAGGTGACAAGACTGAAACATACAAATTCCTGAGGGGCTTGACAAGGTTGGTGTGAAAAGGTTTAGAGTTAGAGAAAATCTAAAATTAGGGGTCACTACTTGAAAATAAGGGTTCACCTACATAGACAGAAATATAGGCCAGGACACCAAGGAGACCTTGCTTTCTCTTCTTTAAAATATGCCATGGGATCTTTTACAACATCTGAGAGATGACGCAGTCTAACATCTCATTCAGAAAGGTGACAATGAACAAATAGCAAACTTTATACGCAGGGTAACAGAGCTGATTGGAGCCCAGGAGTTTCTTTGCAGTCAAGGTTGAGGAGTTGGAAGACACAAAATTGGCACAGCCTCAAAATGGACAGAATGGTGCATTGTAAATGTTGACAGCATATTATAATACAATAGATTGACAGGAAATTCATACAAACATATGAATTTTCATTTTGTTATTTGACCTTTACTGTGTCAAAAGAAGATCAAGCAGAGACCTGTAACATATATTTAGTGAACACATGGTGGATATGACTGGTGTTTAATAACATCTTACAGGAAGATACAAATGGAGACGAAGGACAAAAAAAGCATCTCCCAGCATCTCCCAGATAATGATGGAAGGCTCCTGAATCTATTTTTTATGACTGTCCCTCAACAGAAATCCTAATGAGCACAATACTTTGCAGGATAAGATAATATTCAGCACTTGATAAATCAATTATCTTTAATCCAATCAAGCCATGACACAGTGTCATAAAAATAGTAAATGCTAGAGAATCTCAGCAGGTCTGGCAGCATCTTCAGAGATACAGAATTAGCGTTTTGAGGTTCCAAAGGAACTTGCTGAGATTTTCCAGCACTTCCTGTTTTATTTCAGATCTCTAGCATTGCCACTACTTTTCTTTAACATGATATTGTGTCCCTCACTCCATTTTACTGATACTTGACGGCTCTCTGATGTACTCATCACAAATTTTGGCTAATGTCGATTCAAAGACAGCAATTATAATATGAAAATTCCATATGATAGGCCATTCAACCTACTGAATCTGCTCTGCCATTCAATGAGATCATGGCTGATTTAAAAATCCTCAACTCCACTTTTCTGCCTTATCCCCATAACCCTTGATTGGCCTACTGATTAAAAGTCTGTCTATCTCACAGCCTTTATAGCCCTTTGCAGTAAAGTATTTGACAGGTTCACTTCCTGCTGAGGGAAGAAATTCCTCCTCATAACAGTTTTAAATGGGTGATTCCTTATTCTGAGATTAAGCCATCTAGATTAGACTCTTCTACAAGAGAACAACCTTTCCGCATCTACCCAGTCAAATGCCCTAAAAGTCTAGCTTGTTTCAATAAGGTTGCCTCTCATTCTTTTAAACTCCAATGAGTATAGACCCAAAAACTCCCAAAGGCTCATCTGGGATTTGAATCTGGGATCTCAATCCCTACACAGCCCAAAGCAAGAACCATACTCCGAGACAAATGAGCCAGCTCAAACAGACATTGAGTCATACAGCATGGAAACAGATCTTTTAGTCCAACTCGTCCATGTCAACCAAAGTATACTAGTCCCATTTGCCTTAGAGAGTCACAGAGATATACAGCACAGAAACAGACCCCTCAGTCCAACGTGTTCATGCCAACCGAATATCCCAAATCAATCTAGTCCCACCTGCCAGCTCCCAGCCCATATCCCTCCAAACCCTTGCTATTCATATACCCATCCAGATGCTTTTAAATATTGCAATTGTACAAGCCTCCACCACTTCCTCAGGCAGCTCATTGATACACATACCACACTCTGTATGAAAACATTGCCCCTTAGGTCTCTTTTATATCCTCCCCCTCTCACCCTAAACTTATGCTCTCTAGTTCTGGACTCCCTCACCGCAAGGAAAAGATTTTGTCTATTTATCCTATTCATGCTCTTCATGATTTTACAAACCTCTATCAGGTCACACCTTAGCCTTTGACGCTCCAGGGAAAAAAGCCTTAACCTATTCAACTCCTCCCTATAGCTCAAATCCTCCAACTCTGGCAACATACTTGTAAATCTTTTCTGAATTCTTTCAAGTTTCACAACATACTTCCGATAGGAAGGAGACCAGAATTGCACACAATATTCCAAAAGTGTTTGGCCCTTATCTCTCTATTAAGCCTTTCCTATTCATGTATCTGTCCAAATATCTTTTAAGTATTGTGACTGTACCTGCATCCACCAATTCCTCTTGAAATTCATTCCATACATGAACAATCTTCTGAGTGAAAAATTTGCCCCTCTGGTCCCTTTTAAATTTTTCTTCTCTCACCTTAAAATTATGGCCTCTAGTTTTGAATTTCCCTATTCTAGGGGAAAGACCTTTGCTATTCACCTTATCTATGCCCCTCATGATTTTATAAACCTCAATAAGGTTACCTCTCAACCTCCTATGCCCCAGTGAAAGGAATCCCAGCTTATCCAGCCTCCCCTTATAACTTAAAATCTCCAGTCCTCGTAAAGCTTTCCTGCACCCACTCCAATTTAATAATATCCTTCTTGTAGCAGGGTGACCAGAAATGTACAAAATACTTCAAAAGTGGCTTCACCAATGTCCTGTACAACTACAACATGACGTCTCAACTCCTACACTCAACAGTCTAAGTAATGAATGCAAGGGTGCCAAATACCTTCTTAACCACTCTGTCGCAACATTCAATGAACTATGTACCTGAACCTGTAGGTCCCTCTATTTAACAACGCACCCCAGACCCCTACCATTAACTGAGTAATTCCTGCCCTTACCAAATGTGACACCTTACAGTTATCTAAATTAAACTCCATTTGCCACTTCTTGGCCCATTGATCCAATTGATCAAGATCCCTTTGTAAGCTGTACCATCAATTTTGGTTTCACCTGCAAACTTATGGTTGCTATATTCTCATCCAAATTATTTATATAAATGACAAGCAATAGTGGACCTCGTACCAATCCCTGTGGAACACTACTGGTTACAGGCCTCCAGTCTGAAAAACAACCTTCATCATCACACTCTGTTTCTTACCGTCAAGCCACTTTTGTATTCAATTGGCAAGCATGCGGAACCTTGTCATAGGCCTTACTTAAATCCGTGTAGGCAATGTCTACCACTTTTCCTTGAACTAGCTTCTTGGTCACATCCTTTAGTAAATTTAATCATGTTTGTGAGATACAATTTCCCACACAAAAGCCATGCTGACTATCCTTAATTAGCTCTTGCCTCTCCAAATGCTAATAAATCCTGTCTCTCAGATTCTCCTCCAACAATTTACCGACCATTAACATCAGAGTTTTCAGCTTGTACTTCCTTGGCTCCTCCTTGCAGCCTTCTTAAATAAAGGCACAATATTAGCCACCCTCCAGTCTTCTGGCACCTCACCCATGGCTCTAGATAATACAAATATCTTTGCTAGAGGCCCTACAATTTCTTCCCTAGCTTCCCACAATCTCCTTCCTATCGGAAGTATGTTGTGAAACTTGAAAGAATTCAGAAAAGATTTACAAGTATGTTGCCAGGGTTGGAGGATTTGAGCTATAGGGAGGAGTTGAATAGGTTAAGGCTTTTTTCCCTGGAGCGTCCTAGAGATTTATCTACTTTTATGCTTTATAAGACCACTGGCACCCCGTCTTCTATAATGTGGACTGTTTTCAAGATATCAATATTCATTTCCCAAGTTCCTTAGCTTCGATGTCTTTCTCTACAGTAAATACTGAAGCAAAATATTGGTTTAGTATCTCTCCGATATCCGGTGGTTCCACACACTCGGATTCTGGGTAATCCAAGGTGGAGGACGGGAAAAATTTCTGGCTGTAACAGCTGCTCCTACTTTGAGGTATTTTAGATGCTGGAGGTGATTTCCTTGAATTCCAGGAGCAGCAATTGCCTGTTTTGTATGCTGTTGCATTTTTTTTTCCAAAAGTTCCAAAACAGTCAAAACAACAGCAGTTTTAAAAGGGAGAAAAACAGACACAGGATGCACATGGTGAGGTCATTGCAGGAGGGAGAGAGAGAGAGAGAACCTGCACAGTTACTGCCTTTGCTGTTTGAATTAATGTATTGTTGGACATCGGAGTGCATCTGGGAAAATTAACAAACGGTGAAATTCACAACTGATCTTGGAGGAACTGTTGGGCCAAGTTCACAGCACAGAATCAGATAAGTTAATTGTTATTTTAAGACTGGCCTACAGAGAATCTGCAGTAGTGAGTAGAGTGTGTTCTTTCTCGATTATGGTTTTGGAGATAAATCTCTTGATTAAACTTAAAATATAAGCCATAACTATTAATTTAACCTGGGGCAGTGTTTATAGAGGAATAAGACAGTGTTAATTTCTGGGTCTGTAGATTGTGAAGGAGCAAAAATGGCTTTGAATAGGGTGATATGTACTTCTTGTCAGATGTGGGAGTTTAAAGAGAGGTTAAGGGTTACTTCAGATTATATCTGCCATAAATGCTATTGGCTGCGAATCTTATCAGATTGAATGGATCAGTTGGAGAGACAGTTAGAAGCAATGAGGAATTTGTATCGACCACAGTTTGTGATGGACGGCAGTTGTAGGAAGGGGGGCAAGTCTCAGATACAGTCACATAGATGGGTTAACTCCAGGAAAGGTAAGAGAGGTGGGCAGTTAGTGCAGGAGTCTTTTGTGGATATACCCATTTCAAACAGGTATGCTGTTTTGGAAAATATAGGGGGGTGATGGATTCTCAGGGGAACGTAGCACGAACAGCCAAGTTGCTGATATGGAGACTGAGTCTAATGCAACGAGGGGTACGTCGGGTTCCAAGAGATCAATTGTGTTAGGGGATTCTCTAGTCCAAGGTACTCACAGACATTTCTGTGGCCAACAGCGAAAAAGCAGAATGGTGTGTTGTTTCCCTGGTGACAGGATCAAGGATGTCTCAGAGAGGGTGCAGAATATTCTCAAGGGAGAAGGGGCCATCAAGAGGTCATTGTCCACATTGGAACCAACGATATAGGAAGGGAAAAGGTTGAGATTCTGAAGGGAGATTACAGCGAGTTCGGCAGAAATTTAAAAAGGAGGTCCTCGAGGGTAGTAATATCTGGATTATACCCGGTGCTATGAGCTAGTGAGGGCAGGAATAGGAGGATAGAGCAGATGAATGTATGGCTGAGGGGCTGGTGTATGGGAGAAGGATTCACATTTTTGGATCATTGGAATCTCTTTTGGGATAGAAGTGACGTGTACAAGAAGGATGGATTGCACCTAAATTGGACTAATATACTGGCAGGGAAATTTGCTAGAACTGCTTGGGAGGATTTAAACGAGTAAGGTGGGGGGGGGGTGTGGCACAGGGAGCTAGTGAGGAAAGAGATCACTGAGACTGGTACAGTTGAGAACAGAAGCGAGTCAAATAGTCAGGGCAGACAGGGACAAGGTAGGACTAATAAATTAAACTGCATTTATTTCAATGCAAAGGGCCTAACAGGGAAGGCAGATGAACTCATGGCATGGTTCGGAACATGGGACTGGGATATCATAGCAATTGCAGAAACATGGCTCAGGGATGGGCAGGACTGGCAGTTTAATGTTCCAGGATACATGTGCTACAGTAAGGATAGAAACGGAGGCAAGAGAGGAGGGGGAGTGGCGTTTTTGATAAGGGATAGCATTACAGCTGCGCTGAGGGAGGATATTCCCGGAAATACATCCTGGGAAGTTATTTGGGTGGAACTGAGAAATAAGAAAGGGATGATCACCTTATTGGGATTGTATTGTAGACCCCCTAATTGTCAGAGTGAAATTGAGAAACAAACTTCTAAGGAGGCCTCAGCTATCTGTAAAATAATAAGGTGGTTATGGTAGGGGATTTTAACTTTCCAAACATAGACTGGGATTGCTATAGTGTTAAGGGTTTAGATGGAGAGGAATTTGTTAAGTGTGTACAAGACAATTTTCTGATTCAGTCTGTGGATGTACCTACCAGAGAAGGTGCAAAACCTGACCCACTCTTGGGGAAATAAGGCAGGGCAGGTGACTGAGGTGTCAGTGGGGGAGCACTTTGAGACCAGTGACCATAATTCTATTATATTTAAAATAACGATGGAAAGGGTTATACCAGTTCTATAAGTTGAAGTTCTATACTGGAGGAATACCAATTTGGATGGAATTTGGCAAGAACTTTTGAAAGCTAATTGGGGCAGATGTTCGCAGGTAAAGGGACGGCTGGAAAATGGGAAGTCTTCAGAAATGTGATAATGAGAATCCAGGGAAAGTATATTCCTCTTAGGGTGAAAGGAAAGGCTGGTAGGTATACAGAATGCTGAATTACTAAAGAAATCAAGGGTTTGGTAAAGAAAAAGAAGGTGAAGCATATGTAAGGTATTGACGGGATAGATCGAGTGAATTCTTGGATGAGTATAAAGGAAGTAGGAGTATACTTAAGAGGGAAATCAGGAGGGAAAAAAATGGGACATGAAATAGCTTAGGCAAATAGAATAAATAGAATACATTAAGGACAAAAGGGTAACTAGGGAGAGAATAGGGCCCCTCAAAGATCAGCAAGGTGACCTGTGTGTGGAGCCACTGAAAATGGGGGAGATACTAAATTAGTATTTTGCATCATTATTTACTGTGGAAAAAGGTATGGAAGATATAGACTTTAGGGAAATAGATGGTGACATCTTGCAGAGGAGGAAGTGTTGGATGTCTTGAAACAGGTAAAGGTGGATAAATCCCTAGGACCTGATCAGGTTTACCCTAGAACTCTGGTAAGCTAGAACGTGATTGCTGGGCCTCTTGTTGAGATATTTGTATCATCGATAGTCACAGGTGAGGTGCTGGAAGACTGGAGGTTGGTTGATGTGGTATCACTGTTTAAGAAGAGTGGTAAGGACAAGCCAGGGAACTATAGACCAGTGGGCCTGACGTCGGTGGTGGGCAACTTGTTGGAGGGAATCCTGAGGGACAGGACGTACATATATTTGGAAAGGCAAGGACTGATGAAGGATAGGTAAAAACAATGTCTGCAGGAAAGATAATCAACATGGTTTTGTGCGTGGGAAATTATATCTCACAAACTTGATTAACTTTTTTGAAGTAACAAAGAAGATTGATGAGGGCAGAGTGGTAGATGTGATCTGTATGGACTTCAGTAAGGCGCTCGACAAGGATCCCCATGAGAAACTGATTAGCAAGGTTAGATCTCACAGAATACGGGGAGAAGTAGCCATTTGGATACAGAACTGGCTCAAAGGTAGAAGGTGGTGATGGAGGGTTATTTTTCAGACTGAAGATCTGTGACCAGTGGAGTGCCACAAGGATCGGTGCTGGGTCCTCTACTTTTTGTCATCTACATAAATGATTTGGATGCAAGCATAAGAGGTACAGTTAGTAAGTTTGCAGATGACACCAAAATTGGAGGTGTAGTAGACAGCGAAGAGGGTTATCTCAGATTACATCAGGATCTTGACCAGATGGGCCAATGGGCTGAGAAATGGCAGATGGAGTTTGATTCAGATAAATGTGAGTTGCTGCATTTTGGGAAAGCAATTCTTAGCAGGGCTTATGCACTTAATGGTAAGATCCTAGGGAGTGTTGCCAAGAAAAGAGACCTTGAAGTGCAAGTTCACGGCTCTTTGAAGGTGAAATAGCAGGTAGATAGGATAGTGAAGAAGACGTTTGGTATGCTTTCTGTTATTGGCCTGAGTATTGAGTACAAGAGTTGGGAGGTCATGTTGCGGCTGTACAGGACATTTGTTAGGCCATTGTTGGAATATTGTGTGCAATTCTGGTCTCCTTCCTATTGGAAAGATGTTGTGAAACTTGAAAGGGTTAAGAAAAGATTTACAAGGATGTTGCCAGGGTTGGAAGATTTGAACTACAGGGAGAAGCTGAACAGGCTGGGGCTGTTTTCCCTGGAGCGTCGGAGGCTGAGGCGTAATCTTATAGAGGTTTACAAAATTATGCGGGGCATGGATAGGGTAAATAGGCTTTTCCCTGGGGTCGGGAGTCCAGAACTAGAGGGCATAGGTTTAGGGTGAGAGGAGAAAGATATAAAAGAGACCTAAGGGGCAACGTTTTCACACAGAGGGTGGTACGTGTATGGAATGAGCTGCTAGAGGAAGTGGTGGCGGTTGGTACAATTGCAACATTTAAGAGGCATTTGGATGGGTATATGAATAGGAAGGTTTTGGAGGAATATGGGTCGGGTGCTGGCAGGTAGGAATAGATTGTGTTGGGATATCTGGTCGGCATGGACGGGTTGGTCTGAAGGGTCCGTTTCCATGCTGTAGACCTCTATGACTCTATGACATAGATGATCTCATTGATTTTTAAAGGGGTCCTAATATCTTGCTAGTTGCTCTTTTGCTCATATTTGACTGGCTGATATAGACCATAGAACCATACAGAAACACTTGCCTTGCCCTTGTTGAAGTAGTTGATAACCTGTCGGCATAGTCCTTCTTTACGCTGCCATTCTGTTTGGGCTGGGTAGTGTAGGAACTCTCGCAAGGTTCGATCCTCCCAATGAAGCAGTTCCCAGTATAGCATTAGTGTAAATGCTGCCTCTGGAGAAAAGAACAAATAAGAGATGCAATCAATTCAAGAAATCTTTGAAACGAAATCAGAATTTGATATTTTCAAAAGTATTCATTATTTACTCACCAATGAGATCGTTTTACTTCTTTACACCTCTGACTATCAACATTAGAAAAGAATGCTTTCTCCTCGACACTTCTGAACTTGTCAACTTGAGATTAATTGCTGAACTAGGTGTACAGTCTACTGGCACTTCACCAAACGATTCTTTACATGTGCTTTGTCAGCAAGCACAAGCTGACAACTGAAATAACAGGAATGGGCAAGGAAAAAAAAAATTCTAATCCTGCTCAGGATTTTCCAGTCGAGGCCATAGGACACAGAAGAGGAGTTGGCACTTGGCTGACCTTTTCCCCTCAGATTCCAATAAGAATGAAATGTTGGATGTAAACAGCTAACTCAGTATGAATGGGTAATTGAACCAGAGACCCACTTAGCCAGCACTGCTTCATTTATACACTGAATGGTGCTTTTATACACTCGTATGATGGAAGAATCAGAAAATTTCAAATTTCAGAGAGTGATACTCACTCTCATATTTCAGTGTTTCTACCGTTCATTGTGGCAGTGTTTCTGACCACAGGGCAAATGCTGACTCCACAAAGAAAAATAACTTGCTATGTGGTGGCATCAATACGATCTTAATGGCACAGTGGTTCAGTGGTTAGCACTGCAGACCTCAGTGCCAGGGACCTCGACCCTCAGGCAATTATTTCTGTGCACATTCTCCCTGTGTCTGCTTCGGTATCCTCCGGGTGCTCCAGTTTCCTCCCAGAGCCCAAAGATGTACAGGTTAGGTGGACTGACCATGCTAAATCTCTGACAATTAACCTTTTAATGTCAGCCAGGACTCCTGCCTGGACCAGATTAACAGCCACAATCAGTGAACTCATATTCTGTGAGTCCAGCTGGCTGCCCATAGTGTCTAGGGATGTGCAGTCTGGATGGATTAGTCAGGGGAAATGCAGTGTTACAGGGTTAGGTTGGGGGTAGGTGGGTGGGAACTACTTTGGAGGATCAGTGTGAACTCGATGGCCTGAATGGCTTGCTTCCACATGATTTTATGATTGCACACAGACACTTCAACAATATAGAAAACACAACTGCCAATTTGTACACAGCAAGATCTCAACGATAATGTGATTATAACTAGCTAATCTGACTTACTGACTTCCTCCCCAAAATGTTCCCATTTCCCTTTACTTTTAGTCTTAGCACTGAGTAATTTCTCAAAGTTGCTTTCAATCTACATCTTACACGTCTTAAACTTTCTCTCTTCTGCCCTAAGTGTGTAAGGTGCTCTTGTAAAAAACTTATGAGCATTTTTAACTTGGTGGTAGGAATTAAACATTTGACAGTTGAACATTTATGGCACTTTTGGTAGAGTAGATCTAGGACGATCTGTGCAGTGGACTAATTTTTAAGTTAAGGTTGTAAATATGAGCCTTTGATGAATTGGTTTTGCTGCCATCACACGCTACGTCTTCTCTGTTTGCTGATACTAAGACTTTTCTAGAATCACAGAATACCCTACAGTTTGAAGTTATTCAGGATGCAGATTAAGAGATTACCACAGTCCTTGAAACTTCTACTGAACTGAATTCCAAGATATTTCCATTGTCACAAATGTATTCATTGAAATAACTCCACAGAGGTGGGTATCCCATCACTAAGTCACCTTTTATTTACACATGACCAGTCCTTAACTATTGTATTGTCTCATATAGAATCATATACCAGAGTGTCAGTATCTCTGACACTTAAGCTTTTTATGTCAGCCAGGGCTCCTGTCTGGATCAGATTAACAGCCACAATCAGTGACATATTCTACGAGTCCAGCTGGCTGACCTCATTACAACCACTACAATTATATCATAGACTTTGTAACAAACTGTATTCTCCTCTTAAAACTGAACATGTTTGTAAAAACAAAAGCTCACAAAAAGCCTGACTTCTCTTGCAGATTCAGCTATGATCAACTATATAGGGGAATTAGACTGCTTATTTCAAGAAGTATTACAGACTTTTCCTACATCTGATTTCTTCTGATTGGCTCACCACTGATAACCATTTCAAATCCACTAACTCCCACAGCTACCTTGAATTTACATCCTCAAACTCTAATAAGGATTCTACTCCATGATCCCATTTTCATCATCTCTGTCTTATCTTTTCTGACAGTCCCACCCTTACGCAAGGGAGCTTCAGAAATGTCCACCTTTTTCTTTAACTGATGATTGCCTGCCACTGTGGGTGATCCGGCCCTAAGCTGTGTCAGATCCATTTTTTACACTTCTGCCCTCGCCCCTTTCCTCCCCTCCAAAACAATGATAGGTTGTTCTTCCCTTTGTTTTCATTATCCACCCCACCAGCATCTGTACCCAAATTACCATTAGGTGCCATTTCCACCATCTCCAGCAGGATGCCACCGTCAGACTGACTCCCCTCCCCTCCCTTGTCAGCATTCTAGGAGAATCATTTCCTCTGGACATGTTGGTTCACTCATCCCAATACCTTCTCACAACCCTGTGCCACTTGCCCATGCAAACATAGAAGGTACAACACTTACCCACTTACATCATCCTTCCTTACTATCTAAGGCTCTAGGCACACATTCCAGGTGAAGCAGCAATTTATCTGCAATTCATTAAATCTAATCCACTGTATTCATAGTTCATAATGTACGCGGAGAAGACTAAATGCAGACTGGGTGACTGTTTTGCCAAATACTTGATCTGTGAAAATGACCCCGAGCTACCCGTTGCCCACCATTGCAACAGAACATTGTGTTTCCATGCCAGCATTGCTGACTCAAGTCTACTACGGTGCTCTAGCAAGGCTTAACAGAAGCTAGGGGAACATCTCATCTTTTGCCATTTCAGACCACTATCACCGTCCTCTATGTTGGTTATCCTCCATCCACATCCTTTATTTTGTACAGCCAGACCATTTTCTCTCTCACTGCTTATCATCAGCTATCTCAGCTTGCTTTTTCACTTATCCCTTTTCTCTCTCAGCTCCATCTCTATGTTCTCTATTCACTCCCCCTCACCTGCTGATCAGCATAAATACCATCTTTTCCAAGCTATTTTCAGTTCTAATGAAGCTTCATGGGACTCCAAACATTAACTCATTTTCTCTCTGTAGATGCTGTCAAACCTTTGGAGTTTTCCTTTGTTTTAGTACTGAATATGGAAACATGGGGATAACAGCCACGTTAGGTGTTGAATTCTATAAAAACAAAACCAGAATGATCATTTCATGCAGAACCCAAGTGTTCTGAGAAATATCAGAGATGCAGGAAATCAGCTGCAGTCCTTCTGAAAAAGTGCAGGCAATTTGCAGATGCTGTAAACATAGAATTAGTCTGGTACTAAAACTTTCTCTCTCTTGATGACTTGTTGAGCCCATCTATATTGACAAATATCTAATACTCAATTGCCCTCATGGCTGCTGAATCGGATTTCAAATTTCAACTCGTTCATTTCAGAAAATTTCATGAAGCAACAGGCCTGCAATAACTACATACAGCAGGCGGCATGACAACCATGCTCAACCAACCTGTGTTTTCAACTCTCAAAACATAGGGTTAATTTTACCAGAAATTAGTTAATAGCTAATTTTGTCAAGTTTCATGGAGGATTTCTCTCTGTGAGGCTATCTGAGATTACTCATACTATCTTCTCCAACTTGCCTTATTACCTATGCACCACACCTCTATTGCACCCACTTGTCCTCTTCTCCCCTGTAAAACAGGCAGAAATACTCACCACTGCTGGGCCTCTGGAATTTCTGGCACCAGTACCATAAAATGCAAGCTATGCAGCAGGTCAAGTGCTGTCAGACCAGAGCTGAACTACACACTTAATGTGAATTGCCCAGGACATGTCAGAGGAAAATTACCATCCCATTTTGCTGACAGGAACCTGCAGGTTCTGAGGGGTGAGGTGGTGCAGAGGAGTGTTCTCTTCCTTCAGGACCAGCAGAGGAAACTGTGATATCAGACAGAGCCAGTTAGGCTTGGGGTTGCTTCCTGGGTCAGTGCTGATTTCATGGTCTAGAGTAATGTCAACAATGCAGGAAGAAAATCAATAACTTTCTCTACTCAGCAAGTTCGAGTGTCCCATCTTCTCTTTTTTTACCTCACATTCAGTCTCTCTTCTACAGCACACATCTTCTACCAAGCATCTCTATTGCGTACCATATTTGCCCTCAGACACTCTTACCTACCCAATCCCCCCCACATCATGAATCCTGCACACTCTTTGTGCTGCTGACTCACTTACCTGGACACCTGCATCACCACTAACTGCTGTGCTAGCTACTTTCAGGTCACTCAAACCCCTGCCCTTTGTCTCACTCCAGGAGAAAAAGGGCTCTTTCTGCCCTTCTTTGGCCAAGACAAGTGAAGAAGTTGCAACATTTGGCTTCTCATCCTTGATGAGGAAAGGTCCCTGATCCTTGTTTTTTAATTCACTCGTGGGAGGTAGGCATCATTGGCTGACCAGCATTTTATTGCTGTCCTTACTTGCCCTTTAGAAGGTGGTGGTGAGCGGTCATCTTGAAACACTGCAGTCTACATGCTGTATAATGACCCACAATGCCACTGTGAATGGAATTCCAGGTTTTGACTCAGTTATGGTGAAGGTAAGGCGATGTATTTCCAAGTCAGGATGGTGACTGACTTGGAGGGGAACTTGCAAGTGGTGTTCCCATGTTTGTGCTGCCCTTGTTCTTCTAGATGGAAGTGATCATAGGGTTGGAAGGTGCTGTCTAAGGATCTCTGGTGAATTTCTGCAGTGCATTTTGAAAATAATACACACTGCTGCTACTATATTTTGGTGGTAGAGGGAGTGGATACTCATGGATGTGGTGCCAATCAAGCTGGCTGTTTTGTCCTGGTTGCTGTCAAGTTTCTTGAGTGTTGGAGCTACACACATCCAGGCAATTGGGGAGCATTCCAAACACATTCTTGCCTTGTGTCTTGAAGATGATAAACAGGCTTTGGTGAGTCATCATCAGTCAATTAGCTGTGCCCAAATCACAGGACTGAGATCACAGGCTGTTCTTAATCTTTTGTGCCTAGACCCTCTGACTGAAGGTATGCCAGAAGGGTGCCTCCCTTTATTTGGCTGAGGACTACACCTCTTAGATTTTGAGACATGACCACTTAAATACTGCTCAATCAGTACGTTCGCTGCCTACGTTAGTGGCACATAGTGTAGATATGAGGTAGGTATTGTATAGTGACAACAATCTATCCATGCCTTGATTGATGGCTTCCTGCAACCATGACAAGGTGCATGGCTTTGTGTTTGCATTAAAAGGCACAACAAAACCAAAATACTGTGAGCTTGTAAACTCTGGCTATGGGAGAAAAGTGCAAAAAATCATGATATAGCAGGGCAAAGCAGAGATGCTATGAGCATCCAAGTAAAGTGAGTCAGTGCTCAGAGAGCAAGTGAGGAACCTCGAGGTGTACCCTTGTCCAATCTATAAGTTGGGTACTTTCAATGAAACAGCATTCCAATGAAAGGTGTTGGTGCACTCCAAAGTGCACCATGCAGTGCAGAACTGTAATACATGTGTATTGACGATGTGCCATGTGGGTGTAGGGATGCTGGTATCTATGAAAGCCAATGTTGATTGAGGTGTGGGGTGGGGTGGGGGTTGGGGTTGGGTATATGTGTGTGTGGTTGCTACCTACCTGTGCAGCTTGCCCTGAAATATTGCTGAACGGTGTCCAAATGGATGGCTAGAGGAGCAGAGGTTGCTGGACTAAACCCTGACTGTCATGTCGGGAACTGTTGCTGTCTACTTTCTGTCCAGCAGATGAGAGAATAGCAAACTGCATATAAATAAGATGATGAATTAATAATATCAATGCGCGTTAATATATACTATAGGTATCTTGCTGCTCACTATCGAGCTTCTCAACTTGCTGTTCAACACTTGGTTGGAGAATGGGACTTTTGCTTTTGATTAGAGTGGTGCTGGTCCGAAATGTCGATTTTCCTGCTCCTCAGATGCTGCCTGATCTGCTGTGCTTTTCCAGCACCACTCTAATCTTGACTCTGATCTCCAGCATTTGCAGTCCTCACTTTCACCTTTTGCTTTTGATGTCAGGAACCTCCTTACTGCTGATCACACCTGATTTTCCCAAATTTTCACTAATGGCCATGTTTTTCAGTGGCTGGGAAGATTCTACCCTAGTCTCTAATATTAGATGCGATTCTGCTTTGGGTTTACATGTACTAAATAATCGTAACTACGTTAAGAATTATACTGGAAACCAGTTTAAGATTATCAGTCAGGTTTGCAGTATGATTCATTTGCATATTTTATAAGCTACATTTGTTCACACACAGGGCCCTGTTTTTTGTTGGCGAAAGCAATGTTTCCACACATTGCACCTTTGTCATGGAAGAAAGGACTGAATCCTGATTATGATTTCCTGACCAATCAAATTCAACTTGCCTGGTTTGAAAGAGATTCCATTTAATAGCAATTTAGATCTTCAATTTTTCCATTTTAATCTGTGGTGGATAATGAAAGTTCACAGTTTATCGGAGACTACCAAAACAGTGTTGCAGAGTCAAGGCTCAACACTTAAAAATCTTAAAACTGAATTCTATCTATCTACTGTTGACTGAGGACATTGCATTAGATAATTACCCTCCATGTTTTTGAGTTTTTTTTAGTCTTATCTTTAGGATCCCTGTGATCTGAGTTTCTCGCTGTATCTCAGAATTAGGAAACATGAATCCCTCAGATCAGTCTGCATTTTGGTTACCAATGAAAATCTGTCATCATGTTCACAAATTCAATTGATGTAGAAACCTAGACCTTTCTGTTGGGTTTCTATGTTATATGTTGCGTGCAAACTCATTTCTGATGCAGATAATTCCCACATACCTCAGAACACAGAACTGATGATTCAAAGTCAGCTATCTGAGAACCACAAAGAGTCTTATCAATGTCTTACCCTACCTAAAGAGAACAGTGATACTAATGGGACCTTTTGAATAGAAAGGTTCTCACCATTGGAAATCTTCAAATAAAATCTAATCATTAGATATTGCATAAAGTTACTAATTGGGGATCCTTCGGTCCTCAGCTTACTTCAGGTCCTTTGTATCTTCACTCTATATCATATGGTTTTAACTTGCATTTATAAAGTTCTTTGTCACATTTCTCAAAACATGTCAAAGCACTTTCCAAGCAGTAAAATATTGAAATGCAGTCATAATCACTAAATGTTGCTATTTTACACATACCAAACAAATAACATGATAATCAAATAAACTGCTTTAGGTACTGTAGGTTCAGGACAGAGTTTTAACTAGAATGGCAGGTGAACGCCATGTTTTTTTTGTTAATTGTGTTGGGAATTTTTGTTTACATTCACTTTAACCATCGGAAATCATCAGTTTAATATCTCATCTTAAGGACAGTACCTCTTTGGGGATACTTGAACTGGCAACCTTCAGTTCTGAGCCTAGAATGTCATCAAATGGGTGAAATGACAAAATATAAACATTCATGATATAATTTCCATTATTCATCAAGCCTGAATTAAAGAATAAAGATTCCACTATATTGACTACTCAACTTTTAAAAGTGAGGTTGAATGGTGGACATGGTAAAACAGAAGAACATATGTTAAGATTTTTTTTGAAGAAATGTAGGTTCTCCTTTTTAAAAAAAAATCACTAGAAAAGTGACCAGAAGTACAATAAATCTAGGATGAAACTATCCAAAACATCCAGTCATGTTTAAAATATAGATAGGAACAAGCTTATTGATTCTTACCTGTATAATTATCAGCCTGAAGATGCATGTCACACAGTTTATGGATGTAACGGATATACATTTCCTCCTTGTTAATCTCAGATTTGTAAAAATTCTGAAAAAAATGTAAATATCTGTAAGCATACTGGAGTTGGAACAGGCAAGTGAAAGAGATCATTTTAAATTAGGCACTCTTCACTTGTTAATTCCTGCCCATTGATTTTTTAAATGTCTCTAACAATACTGCCCTGGGAGCATGTATCTACATATAATCCATTCTGTACCTATCCTGAATGTCTTTGATGAGATTGTGTCTTTGCCTAACCTTTACTGTATCTGACCTAAGTATGCTTGACATGGCTACACTGAGAACATCTAATGCTCCATCTGAGGCATTCTATGTCAGACTTAAGTGCAAAATGCTTGATCATCTTAACTCTGTAGATGTGCTTGACCTAAAAGTATTGCTGCTGATGTTGAATACCAAAATTGCTAAAACATTTTAATGCACTCTGTGTTATGAGTACAAATAAAGTTTAAGCAGAAAGAAAATTACTTGCTTACCAGCAAATTAACAGTACAGCCAATCTTCTTATTTTCAGTTTCATCCCCTTTCATACAGTCCCTGAGGAGAAGAAAGGCGCTTGAGCTCAAAAAATTTAGCATGTCACATAACAGGAATTAGTAGCTTCTGAATTGTAGTTTCTGCACAGGATTTCAGTTCTGATATTACACAGTTAACTTTCTGCATGGAAGCAGACTTAAGATGCCACACCTGATCTGAGTTCATTTCATGGATAATTACATCCATAAGTTTCATCAAATGGTTGAACATACAAGTGCCAAAGGTCATCAATTTACACAGATCACAGAATTTTCCCCATGGTAGGAGAGTCCAAACTAGAGGGGATAGATTTAAGGTGAGAGAAGAAACATATAAAAGGGGTCAAAAGGGGCAATGTTTTCATGCAGAGGGTGGTGTATGAAATGAGCTGCCACAGGTGGTGACGGAGGCTGGTACAATTACAACATTTAAAAGGCCTTGGCATGGGTGTATGATTAGAAAGGGTTGAGAGGGATATGGGCCAAATGGCAAATAGGACTGAACTAATTTAGTTGGCATGCCAAGTTGGACCAAAGCATCTGTTTAAATGCTGTACATCTCAATGACTCCACAGAAGATGCCGACTGTCAACTCCACACCACTGACTGCAAGAGAAATTTCACCAGACTCACTCTTGCCTTAAAACTCTGAGAAAGCTTGCTCTGCAAATGCTTATCCAGCTCCTCTTTGAAAGCTGCAATTGAATATCCATCCCTCCATTGTACACTCAGGGAGTGCGTGACAGGTCTAGATGCATAAAAAATGTTACTCCGCAAATTGCCTTTGGCTCTTTTGCCAATTGCCTTTAATCTGGATTTCTGGTTTTGATCCTTAAGTCAACCTGAATAATTTCTCTCTACCTACTTGGTCTAGACCCTTCATTATTTTGAACACCTAAGAAGAAGAACCTTTGGCAACCTTCCTGAAGCTGGAGGAAATTTGAGCAGCCCAAGTGCACATAGATATGTGGGTTCTGTGCTACAAGATGGTCTGAAGTTGTTCCTAGCTACTGTATTCTTAAGCAGTACTTTTAAGTGCGACTCCTGGATGCCTTAGAAGAGTCATCATTCCTAAAGACCTCAATAAAAACATCGGGGCACCTGGTATAACCAAGTTCACAGTTCAGTTTGGTGGCTGGGAGTCTCCAAAGCTATTGAGGACAAGCTTTCTAATTGTGTTATTTGTGCGATTTTAGTGAATAGATCTGCAACATAGCAGAACAATGTTGCTGAAGACAGTATTTCCTTGATACTGTCAAATGTCCAGTGTTGATGTTTATCCAAGACCAAGCATGGTCCTGTTTGACCATCTTTAATGTTGCAGAGACTAGTAACCCGCGTATAATTTTCTATTAATAGTGGGGCTTCCTGCAGTGAAAGCACTCAGGGTGGTTTCCCAGCTGTTTCCTGTCCAGATCTCATCATTTAATGGTCAGGGACAGTTCTGCTTTTTCTGCATCACTTTCCTTTTCTCTCCAGCTTGTCTGAGGGTATTTACTTCTCCTTTATCTCCCTTTGGTGTGTGAAAGTTTCAAGACCACAGTCTATCTGAGTTTATGAAATTGGCAAGGGTTTAAGAGACTTTGAGTTCCACAAGAACAATTACTTCACAAACATTTTGGCAAATGGCTCCAATTTAAGTATTTGCAATTAACAGTCAAAAACAAGCTGCTTAAGCCATTCAAATTTCTGTTATGTATGGTTAGGCTATTTTTGGCGGTACGGAATCTTTGGTACTAACTGATACACATCTAAGATAGCACCTTGTGTTGCCTCTAGTTAGTTGCACTCCCCTCAGACAAGAGGGAGTAAACTTAGTAAAATCTCCTTGTCCTACACTGCAACAGCAGTGTCGACTGTTGGACTAAGGACCAGTGTTCCAAAAGACTTTAATAAATCTGTTGGACTGTAACCTGATATTGTGTGACCTCTGACTTTGTCCACTCCAGTCCAATGCTGGCATATTCACATCATTGTTGGACTAGCCACTTTACAGTACTTATTATTCAAAAGAGACAAAGAAACTTCTTTATCATCAAACACGGGGATTGATGTGAATAAATTTGAATACTATAATTAGATTAGATTAGACTTACAGTGTGGAAACAGGCCCTTCGGTCCAACAAGTCCACACCGACCCGCCGAAGCGCAACCCACCTATACCCCTACATTTACCCCTTACCTAACACTACGGGCAATTTAGCATGGCCAAGTCACCTGACCTGCACATCTTTGGACTGTGGGAGGAAACCAGAGCACCCGGAGGAAACCCACGCAGACACGGGGAGAACGTGCAAACTCCACACAGTCAGTCGCCTGAGTCGGGAATTGAACCCAGGTCTCTGGCGCTGTGAGGCAGCAGTGCCAACCACTGTGCCACCATGCCGCCCTTAAATCTGCATTAAGGTGGTTTCCTCACCAGAGGCGACTTCAATGGTACATTAGGATTCCCCCTCTCAGCTCAAAATGTTTCAAGTTAAACTCCATTTCTTCATCCCTTTCTTGCTTCTCTTTCTCCTTTTCCATTTCATTACAGTTAAATTACAGTAAATTTCCAGTGTGATTCTTGTCTCTCCTTGTCTCTTTTTCCTGTTCCTGGAATTCTTTTCCTTTTCTTTCCTATTGGAAATCTAGTTCAAATTTCTGCTGCTCCAATTTTAATTTATCTATTTCAACACCTTAAATTTCAACCTCTAGATGCTTAATCACCTGATTTGCAATTTCTGTTTGCCTAGCTTTCAGGTGGAACTCTGCCTTATAGTGCCTAGCCACACTCAACTCTGCTATCAACCACAACATTCTGGAAGTTATCACATCCTGTATTGTAAAAGCATTGAAGTGTGGAAAGGAACTTGTACATAGGGTATTGTATGGTAGTGTCCATACCTCTGAGCCAGGAGGCCTGGATTCAAGTCCCATCTCCTTCAGGGGTGTGTAATAGCATTGCTGAACAGATTTATGAAACAATATCTTGAAATATGAACATCTTAGTTTCCACTTTAATATTGCCAATTCAAAAGAAAACCTTTTTGCATTTTGTAAATTAGTAGCTTCTGAAGGAAAAAAAAATTTTCCTCTTTCCATTTCTTTGGTTATTCTGTGGGACTATCCCAGACTCCAAGCATTCCATCTTGGTAAGGCCAGGTGAGGAGGGTGTGATTTAGCTCCCCTCTTTTAAACTTCCCCATTGGCTGCAATGAAGATTTAACTTCTTGTTATTACAGGAAGTTCAATTAAAATTTAGCTAAGGAGCCAATTAGAAGTTAAAGTTTTCTTACATGAAAGAGAGAACATATTTATTGTCTGCTAACCCCAAACAAAAGTAATAAAGACATTAAGTCAAGCATACAGACAAAAAGTGTCCAGTATGACAGGAAGATGAAAGGAAGATGCTATTTAAAGCCTTTAGGGTGATGTGATGCACGACATTTTAAATGGAGATCCACAGTTGTTAAATTGATGCCTTGAATCTTCAGCACTAGTGAAAATTGCAGCTATCCTTTGAGTTTTGAGTGTTCGAATGTTTCAATTTAATTTGGATTGTCATAACGTGCTCTTTGAGAGGCAGAGCTTTCTCAGTTGTTTTCAGCTCTGCAATCAGAAATCCATCTTCTCTCTTCAGCAACAAGAAGTTAATTGAAATGCATGCTTATGTACTTTATGTCTGAAATTATTGTCTCCAATCTTGGTAATTTCAGTGTTATTTTCCTCTCCAACATGTGAAAATACATATACCAGCTTAAGTAAGCAATGAGGAATTTTCACACCTCCTTGGTTGTTGGGGGTAGGATAAACCGTATTCCAGTCACCAGTACTGTAAAGGACATGTAGGTCTATGTACGTATGTACAAAAGTTAATAGGCATACCAGCAGGTGGTCAGGCCATCTACCAAGGTTATTTGTACAAAACACAATTCATGAAATAAAAAGAGGAGTAGTAAAATTAAAAAAAAATCAACTGATAGTATTTTATTTTTCAAAAACCTGCTAAAACTGTTAATAATATAAGATAACTCTTTGCATCAAAAACAGATATTCACAGTAAAAAATTCTTCTCATCATGTATCACAAATATTATGGGATAGTCAGGAAGAGACCACTGAAAAACTAGGGTCAACTTATACACGAGGTAGATTAAATATAGAGGACAATTTATACATAAGATTGACATATAGACAAAGTACGTACAGTACACTGCACTTTGGATGCTGCCTGAACTGCTGTGCTCTTCCAGCACCACCAATCCAGAATCTGGTTTCCAGCATCTGCAGTCATTGTTTTTACCACCATAATGGCCTGGCACCTGACCTTACTGTAATATGGTAAAATTAATAGCTCTAGAAAATCTCATTTGAATTTGTTGCATTTGTTCAGCTCCTATACCTTGTGGATCTGTTACATATCTAAGTAAGGTGGCCCTATCATGAGCACTTCTTATTTGGAATAATATCAAGAGTATACATAATTTGAAATCCTCTATCGACATTGAAGCGTAGCTGTTAACTGTCCACTCATTTTCGTTAAGTGTTCCTTGGTTTGTGAAGTCATGTAGTTAATGGTTGGAAAGATGAGGCTTCAGCCATGGTACATGCCAGATAGCATTAAACATCAGTTGGCGTCCAGGCTTATGCTTTTCTCGTCAGTTGTCACACCACCAACTCCAATTGCACTGAGTATAGATTCCCCATACAGGTAGTTCTTCTATTATGCAATATTTGTATTCTTGTGTAGCCCCGCATTATAGAAAAATCATGCTTTAGGAACAGTGCTTAAAGTGTTGGCAATGTAATCGTGTTACAGCCAACACATGTTTTAAAAGTTCGTTCTATAGAAAGAGTGTCCTCGATTCATCAATTGTGTGATAGCAAATTCGCAATAACGAAACACGCACTGTAGCAGAACGACCTCCACATATATCACACCCCGTCAAGTTCTCACTCGATTAGCACTCACTTTATATATAATTATCCCTCATTCCTTAATTCTATTTGATTTCAGGCACCCCTGTCACAACATGTTAGATAATAACAGAAAGGAGTGACACTCCAGCATCAGTGTCTAATTTGCAAAATGTCCACTGACCATTCAACATAGTATTGGCATTCTAGACATTTATTTTATGTCATTTCTTAAGAAGGGTACTTCCTGTCTGTTGCTTTCAATGACTTGTTTTTCTGAATTGGTATAAACAGTTTGCTGTTCCCACATCTTCCCACCCTACCTTTTGTAAAAATGCCATCCCGTATTCCCAATTCCTCCGCCTCTGCCGTATCTGCTCCCAGGAGGACCAGTTCCACCACAGAACACACCAGATGGCCTCCTCCTTTAGAGACCGCAATTTCCCTTCCCACGTGGTTAAAGATGCCCTCCAACGCATTTCGTCCACATCCCGCACCTCCGCCCTCAGACCCCACCCCTCCAACTGTAACAAGGACAGAGCGCCCCTGGTGCTCACCTTCCACCCTACCAACCTTCGCATGAACCAAATCATCCGTCAACATTTCCGCCATCTCCAAAAAGACCCCACCACCAGGGATATATTTCCCTCCCCACCCCTTTCCGTCTTCCGCAAAGACCGTTCCCTCCGTGACTACCTGGTCAGGTCCATGCCCCCCTACAACCCATCCTCCCATTCTGGCACCTTCCCCAGCCACTGCAGGAACTGCAAAACCTGCACCCACACCTCCTCCCTCACCTCCATCCAAGGCCCTAAAGGATTCTTCCACATCCATCAAAGTTTTACCTGCACATCCACTAATATCATTTATTGTATCTGTTGCTCCCGATGCAGTCTCCTCTATATTGGGGAGACTGGATGCTACCTAGCAGAGCGCTTTAGGGAACATCTCCGGGACACCCGCACCAGTCAACCACACCGCCCTGTGGCCCATTTCAACTCCTCCTCCCACTCTGCCGAGGACATGGAGGTCCTGGGCCTCCTTCACCGCTGCTCCCTCACCACCAGACGCCTGGAGGGAGAACGCTTTATCTTCCGCCTCGGAACACTTCAACCCCAGGGTATCAATATGGACTACAACAGTTTCCTCATTTCCCTTTCTCCCACCTCACCCTAGTTCCAAACTTCCAACTCAGCACTGTCTCCATGACTTGTCCTACCTGCCTATCTTCTTTTCTACCTATCCACTCCCCCTCCCCCCGACCTATCACCTTCATCCCCTCCCCCACTCACCTATTGTACTCTATGCTACTTTCTCCCCGCCCTCCTCTAGCTTATCTCTCTACGCTTCAGGCTCTCTGCCTGAATTCCTGATGAAGGGTTTTTGCCCGAAACGTCGATTTTACTGCTCCTTGGATGCTGCCTGATCTGCTGTGCTCTTCCAGCACCACTAATCCAGAATTTGGTTTCCAGCATCTGCAGTCGTTGTTTTATCCAATATTGGTGAGCTGCTCTGATTACAGATGCGGGTGTTTATCCCCAGTGTATTCTGGTGTCCAAGGCTTTTTAAGTTTCCTATCCTTTACCAATGTCAGCTGAGATCACTCATAGACAACTGGCAGATTACATACCACTGTTAACATGTAGGAATGTCAGAAGCAGGTTCTGGAAACTACATATACACAGATGCGCGTATGACATCAAGCTTGTGCAAACTAAACATTTCATTACTCACTTACAGGAACACAAGTCTCCAGTATTATTCCAGAATATTAGATTAGATTAGATTACTTACAGTGTAGAAACAGGCCCTTCGACACAACAAGTCCACACCGACCCGCCGAAGCGCAACCCACCCAGACCAATTCCCCTACATCTAACACTACGGGCAATTTAGCATGGCCAATTCACCTAACCTGAACATTTTTGGATTGTAGGAGGAAACCCACACTGACACGGGGGGAATGTGCAAACTCCATGCAGTCAGTCGCCTGAGGCGGGAATTGAACCCGGGTCTCTGGTGCTGTGAGACAACAGTGCTAAACACTGTGCCACTGTGCTGCCCAAATATTGTCAGGGCCCATATCCTTTGCAGTATCCAATGCCTCCAACCATTTCTCAATATGACATGAAGTGAATCAAATGAGCTGAAAACTGATATCTGTAATGCTGGGGATCACTGGAGAAGGCTGAGATGGATCATTCATTTGGCACTTGCAGCTGAAGAGTTTTACAAATGCTTCAGAATCTTGTCTTTTGTACTTAAATATTGGGCTCATCTATCATTGAGGATGGGGATGTTTTGGAGTCTTCTCCTCCAATGAGTTGTTTAATTGGATGTGGCAGTACTGCAGAGTTTAGATCCAATCTGTAAGTTGTGGGATCACTTAGCTCTATCACTTGCTGCTTATGCATGTTTGCCATATAAGTATCATATGTGGTAGTTTCACCAGCTTGACATCTCATCTTTAGGAATGCCTAATGCAGCTCCTGGCATGTCCTCCTGCACTCTCTATTGAACAATCACTTATTTATCTATTTGAATCTATTTGAAGAAGCAAGGTGCTCTTACATTGTCTAATATTGTGCTAGGGATGAACTTGATTAATTCACTACTTATTGCACCTCGGGAAGCATACTTGTTGACAGCTGATAAAGAACTGGTCATGTATTTAAAAACTCCTGAGAAGAAATGCATAGGTTAGGTAGGCTGTGCATGAAGCAGCATGGGAGATAAGAATGTTGAGTGAACAGCAACACAAAGAAACAACTGCAAACATGAATATGCAAATGAACTGCAGTCAGATTAACGTTTTATAGTGGGTGCTGAGGGAAAATAGCTTTGTATTTAAAAAAGAAGCACACACACTTTGAACACATGGATATGAATCTAATGATTTCCCCATGTCGAATCGAATCAACCCATCATTATTTACAGATTGAAACTCACACTGGATATAAGTGGGACATTCATCACAAATGACAAAGAAAATGTTTGAGATTCCTTAGCTGCCTTCAGGTGCAATATAAATATCTTTGCTTCCATTATAAGGTCAGAAGTGGGAACAGTTGTTGATGATTGTATAGTGTTCAGCACCATTCATGACTCCTTAGATACTCCCTTCCACTGCTCCCTGCCACCACCAACCAGATTCATTCCTCCCACAGACCAACCAGTCTACCTGTCTTCACCTATCCTCACTTCACAACCCTGCCCCTGCCACCCCCTTTATCTGCAGCTCCCTTTATACCCATCTCCGGTCCTGAAGAAGAGTTACACCGAAGACGTCAACTTTTCCATGCCCTGATGCTGCCTGGCTTGCTGTGTTCTGCCAGCCTCCTTCCTAACTTCCCTAGATACTGATGCAATTTGTGTCTATATGCAGCTAGACCTGGACAACATCCAGGCTTGGGCTGATGTAGCAAGTAACATTGTGCCACAAGAGTCCTGGGCAATGACCATTTCTAATAAGAGAGAATCTAGCCATTGCTCCTTAATGTTCAACGTCATCACCACTTTTGAGTCTTCACTGTCAATATCCTGACGTTATTGCCCAGAAACCAACCTGGACCAGCCAAGAACTGGTCAGAGGCTAGGAAATCTCCAGTGAATAGCTCATCCCTGTCTCCATAATCCCTGTTCACCATTTACAAAGCATAAACCAGGAGTGTGATGGAGTACTCTTCATTTGCCTGCATGAGTGCAGCTCCAGCAATAGTTGACACCATCCACCACAAAGCAAACCACTTGACTGGCACCCATAAACTACCATCAACATTAATCTGCTTCACCACAGATGGCGAGTGCCAGCAGCACACAGCATCTACAACTTGCAATGTAGCATCTCTAATCAAGGGTCCTTCAACAACACCTTCCAAATCTTCTATCTAGAAAGACAAGAGCAGCCAGGACAGAAGTACCTACAACTTATCCCACCTGGTCACACATTATTTTGACTTGGAACTATATTCCAAATTCTTCATTGTTGCTGTGTCAAAAGTCTGGAATTATTTTCCTAAGAGCCCCACTAGTGTCCCTTGGTCTGAAGGGGTGCAGTGGTTTAAGAAGGCAGCTCACAGCCAACTCCTCCAGGACAATTAGTGATGGACAATAAATGTAGGCCTTGCCAGTGAATTTAAAAAAGTGATTGAAAGATACTTTTTAAAACACTTTTATAAACTTTTATTTACACAATATTGCATCTTTCTAAATTCACCAATCATAACTTGAGTCAGTGTTTATTTATAGTGAATCCCCAGTTAATGTCTACTGCTTACCTGCTATTAACTACAATTGTCACACAATTAATGGATTCCCTTCTCTCTATTCAAATAATAAATAAATAAAGTTCAAATATGCAGCCAAAATTTCAAAATAAGTTGAAAGACAAACCTCTATACAGTATCTGGTATAAAACCTAGAATAACGAGCCACCTCCTCCTCTAAGTCCCTCAGCAATTTGTTCATACATGCATTTGTTTTGTAAAACAATCAGTTACTGACTTGCATCCACCAAAATTAATTTCAGAAACTTATTTCAAGCTAGCAAGGTCAATCCAAAACCTTTTCTCATGCATACTTGTTGAGGAGTACTATCCTACAATGAAAGAATATTTACATGACATGAATAGCATGAAGAATCTCAAATCAAATATTTGACAATGGAATCCTATAACTACTATCTTCGCAAGAACCAATGTTTCAGGAGTCACAGTACTTTTAGCAATCTTTTGTATTTTATCATTTCGAAGCTGAGGGAAGACAACACTTATCCGGACCCAGAAAAATTATAATGAAATATGCTGCATCAGAATGAAGAAAAAATTCATGTCACTAAGGTTTTATGTTCTTTGGGTCACATAAGGATGAGAACTTAAGCATGTGATTCTCCATATTCAATATTTTCATGTTCTATTCTTCCTTAAACTATCCTCTAATTTGAGAGTTTCATTATCACACATAAACAAAAACTATCATTTAGTTGGAGAGCCCAAGGGGTTCAACTGGTCAATTGTGCTTGCAATTGGTCTGCCTCTTTTTTGGTGAATGATCATCCCCCTGTGATTACCTCATACAAATGACATGGGTATAAGTAGCACTCTCTAAACAGGACTGTTGATATAAGGACTATTCCTGACCTACTCTGCTCAATATCTAAATCAATATAGTTAAAAGCCTCACGAGCCTCACTCTTACTTTTAAATTCTACACAAGTGTTCTCTAATCTTCTTAAGCATAACATCACTTCTTGAATTTAAGTGCAATCCAGGATCAACCCGGAGGAAACCATAGAATAAACAGTTTATTTTTAGTTCTATATAACTCTAAAACCAAGTATATATAATTACTAATTTTGTCCTCTACTCACCAAGTCTCAATGTGAAGTGAGTTATTGCACATTATCTGCCAGTGCCTTGAAGTCTGGGTTGTAGTTTGAGACTACTAATTGTATGCAGCCCATAAAATGAGTATTGGCAAGACAGATATGATACTTGGACTTGATTATCTTCATTTGAGATAGTTCTGTATCACAGAGGAATGTAGAGTCAAAATAAACTTTCACTTGAAAAGCAGAGGATGTTGAGTGAGTACTTTTCTATTTCTAGGAATCCCAGTCTAAAAGTCAATGACCCTTATCAGACTTTCAGCTCAATATCATTTTGAATAGTAATTATTTCCATCAAGAAACAGAAAATAGGAACAGGAATAGGCCATTTGGTTTTTTGAGTCTGCTGCACCATTCAATTTGATCACAGAAAATCATCCTACTCAATACCCTGTCTTGTTTTTGCCCCATATCCTTTGCTCCAGGTACCTCCACTACTTTGGAAGTCAAATATGCAATGGAATTTAGTAGTCAACCCATCAATGTCATCTTGAAGAATGGACCTGAGACAAACATGACACTTTTTTCCATCATGTCTCATTCCTGAAATTGCCACTTGAATTCCTGTGTTAACGTCCTCAGGTGTGCGCACAGGTTTTCTGGATAAAACACATTTTCTTTCTTTTAAAAAAGTATTTACTCCAGACTCAGGAAGAGTAGCAGTGTTTTTTAAATTTCAGTCTGGGGCTTAGTGACCCGTGATGTTCTGTAGGGATCGGTTCTGGGACTTTTGTTGTTTGTGGTTTTTATAAATGACTTGGATGAAGAAGTGGAAGGATGGGTTAGTAAGTTTGCAGATGACATGAAGGTTGATAGACTGGTAGATAGTGTGGAGAGCTGTTGTAGATTGCAATGGGACATTGACAGGATGCACAGCTGGGCTGATAAGTGGCAGATGGAGTTCAACCTGGAAAAGTGTGAAGTGATTCACTTTGGAAGGTTGAATTAGAATGCAGAATACAGAGTTAAAGGCATGATTCTTGGCAGTGTGGAGAAACAGCAGGATCTTGGGGTTCATGTCCATAGATCCCTCAAAGTTGCCACTCAAGTTGATCGGGTTGTCAAGAAGGTGTTTAGTGTGTTGGCTTTCATGAGCAGAGAGATTTAAGAGCTGTGAGGTTATGCTGCAGCTCTACAGAGCCCTGGTTAGACCACACTTGGAATATTGTGTTCAGTTCTGGTTGCCTCATTATAGGAAAGATGTGGAAGCTTCAAAGAGGATGCAGTGGAGATTTACCAAGATGCTGCCTCGACTAGAGGGCATGTCTTATGAAGAAAGGCTGAGGGAGCTAAGGTTTTTCTTATTGGAGCAAAATAGGATGAGAGGTGACTTGATAGAGGTGTGAAAGATGATGACAGGCGCAGGTAGAGTGGATAGCAAGAGACTTTTTCCCATAGTGGAAATGTCTATCATGAGTGGGCATAATTTTAATGTGACTGCAGGAATGTTTAAGGGAGATGTCGGTAAAGCATCAGACTTTTGGGGCGGCACGGTGGCTCAGTGGTTAGCACTGCAGCCTCACAGCACCATGGACCTGGGTTTGATTCCAGCCTCGGGTGACTGTCTGTGTGTGGAGTTTGCACATTTCTCCCAGTGTCTGTGTGGGTTTCCTCCGGGTGCTCTGGTTTCCCCCCAAAGTCCAAAGATGTGCAGGTCAGGTGGATTGGCCATACTAAATTGCCCATAGTGTTAGGTGCATTAGACAGAGGGAAATGCGTCTGAATGGGTTACTCTTTGGAGGGTCAGTGTGGACTTCTTGGGCTGAAGGGCCTGTTTCCACACTGTAGGGAATCTAATGTCAGAGGTAGGTTCTTTACAGAGGGTGGTGGGTGCATGGAATGCACTGCTAACAGTGGTAATAGTGATAGATACATTGGGGACATTAAAACGACTCTTGGATAGGCACATGGAAAATAGTACAATGCAGTACATACAGGTTAGTCTGATCTTAGGGGGCCAAAAGACCTGTACTGTGCTGTACTGTTCTATATTCTAATTTGGAAGATCACAAACCTAATTTCAACCTGAATGCATTCACAGGACTGATCACGTGTGTTATGCCTTTGTCCTCTGCTTGCACTTCGATTGTTCAGTTTTGACACTTTGTGTATAAGGAGCCTGAAGCTGAGCAAACACAGGTTGTCTGACAGTTCACTCCACATTTCATTGGTTGATTTTGAAAAGTGACAATATCAGCTACAGAATCTAAAAACTTTTGCCGGACCTTCCTGTGACTTAATCATGTCACAACAGCATAGAGGATTACTTCACTGCAGGCAGCATCAAGTTTACAATCTTAACAACTCTCATTAAATTAGAAAAGCTCATGATTTTACTTACCAATGCTTTCTGGTGGATTATACATTGGTAATTGACAAATCAGGATAATTTCTGCAAAATATAACAAAGCCTGTTCTTCTGCCAAAGCATGGCTGGTGCAGCATCAATTATGATGGAAACCAGTTTCTTGACTGGAATGTTTTTCTCAAACACATCTCTTTTGAATGTATTGTAGCTATCCTTACCTCTTATTGTCTCTTCAATGGGCAAAAGAATGAGATGATCCACTTTAGTTATGTCCTTAAACACAATCATCTGGGCTGTGTCTGTTATGTATGGATTCATCAAACCACAGTGAGAAGCATTCACAGTCCTTCCAGATCCCCCTGTAGTTACTGAAAGACGTCTTTAGACAAAGAGTCCACTTGCCTTGCTATTGTGGGAACATCAAATGACATGCTCTGGATTGCTATTATTATTTCTTCTTTCTTCTCAAAATCTTTTAATAAAGAGTCAGTGGCCACAGTCATTGCTTCTTTAATTCTGTCTGTGAATGATTTCTTGTATTTTGCTAAATGGCACCAAATGCAAAGTGATGCTTTAGTGCAAATCTTTTATTGTTGGTTTACATAAAAATGATGGTTCAGCTTTCAAAGTGGCCTTCAGGTCATCAATTTTCTTTGTCTGAAGAAAGCTATTCAAGGGAAAACTATCCTTGGATTTACTGTACATCATTGTGCAGTGTCACACTAAATTCCCACCTTTATTTATCAATATACTTTGTTGACATATAAGGCAAGTTTGTTTGAACAAAAATTGTTTTCCTGTGGAAGTTGTACATTTTTTGTTTTCTTTTTAGATTTCCTGATCCTTATTGCTTTACCTTGTGTGACAGTGTGACATCACTCTGCCACAGTTCATGCAGGTCAGCCTCTAGATCCGTGCTTCTGGAAATTCCAGAATGTTGATGGATGCTTTAAAATGTGGACAAGTGGGAGGTCACCTCTGTAGTATGATTTATTTCTGGGGTCCCTGGTCAGTTTGTGTTGCTCAGATATTGGATGTGGGTTGTGGTAGTGTTCCCCACAATTATTATTTGCCCTACAAAGACTTATCAGATAGGCAGCTGAAGAAAGAAAACTGCAGGTCTATAAAGGAGCGGTACTACATGGACTGCTCTTGCAGACAGTCTGTATGGACATGACAGGCTGAATTGTCTCTTATATTTAGAGTCATGTAATATACTGGTTTCACACATCTGTTTCTGGAATTTATTTGTTTGCACTGCCATCACAAAACGTATTTTACCTGTAATGATAGCCCAGCTGGAGCATAGCTGGCAAATCCTGTTGAGAGTATGTACATTCTCTAAATTCATTGTTTCTGGGAACGGAAGTCATGCAGCAGGATTACAATCAAGATGCATGCGTGCTGAGGAAATTTTGGAGGAAACATAGGTCAGCTGTCATAAACACGCACAGTGAGAATTCTCTACCCAGATGGTTGTGAAGGCTCAGTCTTTCAGTATATCTACAGTAGTATATTCTTGATTATAAATGGCATAAAAGGGTTACAGAGATGCCGTGGGTAAAAAGCATTGGAGTGTTTGATCAGCCATGATTGAATTAAATGTTAGAGTATGTTCGACAGGTTGAATGATCTGATCCTGTTCCTACCTTCCAAACATCCCTTTCATCATAACTGAATAGTGACATACTAGAATGTATATGTGAACAGGGTCAAATATGGCTGTGATGTTGCTCACAAGATGTTGACATTCATAAGTCTCACATTTGGACAGTTGTTTCTTGAATTAGCTGCCAGCTCAGCTCAGTTGATGCAGCTCGGGCCTCAGAATCTGATAGTTCAAATTAGGATTTGAATGCCTAACTATTACCCAACTTACCACTGTCACCAGTACGGTCCATTCCCTATGCCCAATTATGCCTTTTAATATATCTTCCTAATCCAGCTCAGCTAATACCTCATGCTTTCATAATTTCCCCTATTCAAACTGAACATCCTTGCTTCAGATTGAACTACTTCACATTTAAATATAATGTAAAATCCTATCATATTGTGGTCAGTCATCCCTCAAGGTTCTTTTACAGCAAGATTATTCATCAGCCCTTTTCATTACATAATACAAGATCCAAAACAGCCTGTCCTCTAGTTGACCTTTCAACACACTACTCTAGAAAACTCACTAAGAACACCAGAAACTCATTCTCCACAACATCTCAATTAGTTTACTCAATCCATATGCAGGTTTAAGTTACCCATGAGTACTGTGTTGCATATGCTATTTCATCCTCTGGCTTTACTATGCTCCATATTACTATTTGATGGTTATTAATAACTCTAACCAAAGTCTGCTATCCAATGCTGCTTCTCAGTTCCACTTAGATTCCACACATTGTTCTTCTGATCAGATATTCTCCCTTATAATGTAATGACCCCATCTCATATAATCAGTACAACCTCACCTCCTTTTCCTTCTCATTTGTCCTTCAAGCCCTGGAAAAGCAAGGGCAGCAAGTCCTGGAACAGTGTGGGCTATGAGCCTTTGAACTGTGCAAGCAGAGCAAATCCTGGAGCAGCGAGCAAGTAGTGCGCCCTCGGTGGAGACCGGTACAGGGGAGGAGTTCTGAACTTGCCTTGGAGCAGCTGGGAGCTGGTACAAAGCAGACTGGAGGCCTGGAGTGGAATAGGGATGGCTGCTGGACTGGCTTCTGGTGCAGGCGGTCAGACCACATGCGGAAGCCCTGTGCTGAGCTGCTACAATGTAATGTTAATTTGAATTTTTTTTACCTTACTGTAATGTCAATCCTTTAATGACGCCTTATTACTAACTTATTTTTTAAAACTTCTTTTTATTCCTCTGTTGTGTCCAAGATTTGTACCTAGATACTTGTACATAAGATGGCACCATAAGAGACAGCCATTGGAAAAGATTTTCACTGTACTTCTACAATGGCATACATGTGACAATAAGAGTCTATTCTATACTAAATGTTGAATATACTTAAATATTTAATTCTCAGTTTTCTGTTTCAGTTCTTTTTTTCTTTCCCTGAGTCAAGGGATAACTGCAGCTTTCAAGGTGCTCTTTGGCTTAACAGGAGGGAACTCTTTCACTTGGATACATTCTGACATTTTTACTCACTTGATTATTGGTAGGAAAGAAAGCTCTTTTACTTGCTGAGATACTTGCTATTTCTTTCATGCAATTTGCTCCTGAAGTAATGGGGTTGGAAATTTTGTTACAATACTAGGTTGAAAATTGAGATGTATTCAAGGTTTTCTGACCTCCAGAAGAGCAGCAATGAACTAAAGGAAGACTTATATTTATTTAGCTAATTTCATAGTCTTTAGACATCCCAAGGCATTTCATAACTAATTAAGTTCTTCTAATATAGTGTCACCGTTGTAATGTAGAAGATGCATGAGGAAATTTGTGCAGAAAAATCCAACAAAACCAATGTATTGAATAGTTTCAGTACGTTGGTTGGGAAATAAATGTTTGCTAGGAACACCAGGGAGAACCATCTTGCTCTGAAGCCATAAGACCTTTTACGTTCACTTGAGAGGACCTAAGGTGCCTTAGTTGAATGTCTCAATTGAAAGACAACCATCTAACAGTGCAACACTTCTTCAGTAATACACTGAAGAGTTAAACCTAGATTCTGTGTTGAAGTCTCTGGCATGGGATGTTAATTCAGAACCTTATTCAATGCTCTCCTTAGTGATGTTGGTACAAACTGGCTTTCCACTCAGAAATACCACTGGACAAAGATGGAGAAAAACCCTGAAGAGATGTATCTTTCAGCACAAGCTATTTATTTCACTATGTACTGGAAGTCAAGACTTGGATGTCCTTTACTGGGTGGTTTTGTGTCTATTGATGATAATTATCTAAATACTTGGAGAAAGTTTGTCAAGGGAGAAATAGTGACAGATTTTACATGGAAATACATCTCACTGATAGACTTGCAACAATGCTTTAGCAATCCCTCTGTTTTGTAAGTAACACACAGAGTAGTGTAACATTATTCATCGGGATAAATATCAAAGCCCTACAGGGTATTGTGATATTGTGGCTTATTTATTTAGGATTGGTAACCTATAGAGCATATGTTCAAATCCTATCATAGCAGTTTTGAAGTCAGAAATAAGATTGGAAATTTTTAAAAAATGGTGCTACTGATGGAACTACTAAGAGTGGCTATGAAGTTGTCAGTTTCTTTTTAAAACTGAACTAGTTCATGAATGTACTTTAAGGGAAAGAAACCCCTTTCCTCTTCTGGTCTATATCTGATTAGTGTTCTACATTAATGGCTGATGACTTTAATTGCCTTCTGAATTGGTTTAGCAGACCACTCAGAAGTATCAAAGTGAAAGTCACCACCAGACTGTCAGGGTATAGGAGCCTTGCATCCCCAAAGAAGGCTCTTTTGAATCATGGGAAACAAAGACAGGACAGGAGTCTTGTCAGGAGGCAAGACTGTAGCATATCAACTTGATCATAAAATAAAGAATTAAGCAGTATGTAAGCATTGTTGTAGTTAGATTTCACAAACATGAATTTCTCTCCCTAGCACCGCAACCACAGACAGACATCTACCTGTAGTCCAGCAGTCTCTCCATGAGGCGAGTTACTGACAATACGAAAGAAACACCAGTTTCTCTCCATGTTTCTTGTTCAATCTTCTCTAATAAACTGTGAGTACAAGCAAAAAGAAAGTTGTGAACGTTCCCTTCTGCAGCAAACCTCCCCAAGCACAGCCTGCTATCATTTTGGTAACATTTTAAAAAAATCTTGGGTGTTTTAATCTTACCTAGGATAAGGCCCAAAGAGCTGGGTGCTATTTCCAGGCAGCAAAAATTAAGCAAAGACAAGGATATTAATCACATTAGTACTGCATGATGTTAAAACTATGAGTTTACACATACCAGCACTGAGTCAAGAAATACCTACAATGCTTAAAGTTGATCATAGTGACCTTGACAAATAAAGTCATCCCACCATTGGAAAGTCAAGTGCAGTAGAAGGAGCACTTTACTGGTGAAATTCATTATTCAGCCATCAGTGTAAACAGAAAAATTAAACACTGTTACTTTTTGTATTTAAGTCCTGAAAGGTTGGAGACTAAAGCTGATGGTTTTCATGTCCCTCTGGTGTATGTATAATGTCAGATTTGAATCACCTTCAACTCAGAACTGAATGGAATAATTAACTAAAATATAGCATTTGGATGTTATAGCTTGTCAACTCTCTTTTAGATACATTTTTCCAGGAATGTCACCTACTTTCATAAAAGCTCAGACTAGCCAGATATAGATACAAAACATGAAAGAACGTGATCCCACTCACTCTAGAAAGAACTTGCACCAACATCTTCATAGAATGTTTCTCGGCTGAAACATCCTGTTTAACCCAAAACATCTTCATGAGTGTATTGTACCACAACTCTTCTAGTTTAATCCCAAAAGTCTTTAACATTTCTTTGACAAAATCACATGCTGGAGCACGGAATAAATTTAAGGATCAGATAGAAAAACTTTCAATTAGTCATCGTATAAAGGATTATGGGGAGCAGCTAGTAAAATGGAATTGAGACTGAGATGAGATCAACCATGATCGAATTAAATCATGTAGCAGGCTCAAATGGCTGAATTGCTTACTCCTGCTCCTTGTTCTTAATATTTTGTGTATTCTGAAATATCCCCTTGAACATTTTCACTACATTTCTATTGACAGATCCCTCGACCAATTTGCCAGTTCACTTTAGCTAGCTCTGCTTCAAAATCTTTATAATTACCCTGAACCAAGAATAAAATTGTAACATTCCATTCCTCTCTCTCACACAAATTGAATGTAAAATTCAGTCATATTATGATTGTTGCTACCAAGGATGCCATAATTGTGAGGTCATTAATTAATCCTGTCTCATAATCCTGTCTGATTTATGATTGGCACTGCAACATGTTGTTCTAAGAAATTATCCCAAAAATGTTCCAGGAACTACTTATCTAGACTACCTGTGAGGACAAATTGACAGTGCAGGCATTAGGAGGGGCTGAAAGGAAAAACAGACAATGTCGGTTTACTGGTAATCATAAACACATACTGCAAAAACGTAATGATATGACTGGATAATACAACCATGTGTATTAGTTCAAATACGATTGGTTAATGTAATCACATACATTAGCTTGGAATGTGAACTATATGAAAATGTTTGAGTAGAGATAGGAGTGAGCAAAGTGTAACAATTTGATTGGAAGTTATTATTTGTAGGAATACTCAATTGGAAGCTTGTTGTCTGTAAAATTAGGATAAAATATTTGACCTTGTGATAAAAATTTCAGCTGCATGTCAATTTCTTAACATGTATGAATGTTTAAACAAAGAAACTTCAGCCTCATCTGGTCTAAGAGAAAATAGAAGGTTAAACTCACCCTTACACAATCTTTGCCTATCTGACTTTTCCAATTGATATGTAGTTTACAATATCATTGTACCTTTTTGACAAGCTTCCATTACTACTTCCTTTATATGGCACGGCAGCACAGTAGTTAGCACTGCTGTCTCACGGGTTATATTCTAGCCTTGGGCAACTGCTTGCATGGAGGTTGCACATTCTCCCCATGTCTGCATGGCTTTCCTATGGGTGCTCTGATTTCCTCCCACAGTCCAAAGTTGTGCAGGCTAGGTGAATTGGCCATACCAAATTGCCCATAGTGTTTTGTGCATTAGTCAGGCATAAATATAGGATAGGGGAATGGGTCTGGGTGGGTTACTCTTCGGAGGGTCGGTGTGGACTTGTTGGGCTGAAGGGCCTGTTTCCATACTGTAGATAATCTAAAACAATCTAATCTAAAAAAAATTTAAAAAACTTTGATCCTTTGTTTCTTGTCACTGAACCAATTTTGGATTCAACTTGTTACTTTTCCTTGGGTCACATGGGTATTACTTCTCTGACCAGTCTACCATGTGGCAACTTGTCAAAAGCTATGCACGAACTGATGAATCAAATATACTAATCTCACACTTGTTACCTCCTCAAAAAATTAAATCAAGCTAGCCAGACAACTTTTCCTTAACAAATCCATGTTGACATAATTAAGATGTATATAATGGTGAGGGATATAAATAGGCTAGACAAGAATAAACCTTGCATGTTGATGGAAGCATCAAGACAACATGCATAGATTTCAGGTGAAGAGTAGATGGTTTAGAGGAGATGTGAGGAAAAATATTTTCACTAAAATAGGGGTGGGAATCTGGAACTTACTGCCTGTAAGGATGGTAGAAGCAGAAACCCTCACAATATTTAAGTAGTATTTAGATATGCACTTGTGATACCAAGACATACAAGGCTTTTGGCCAAGTTTTGGAAAATGGGATTAAACTAGTTCAGTGGTTGTTTTTGAATGGCATGGACTTGATGGGCTATAGGGCCTTTTTCTGTGCTGCAGATCTTGATTACTGACTATGATTATCATTCAACGCCAGGTTATAGTCCAACAGATTTAATTGGAAGCACACTAGCTTTCAGAGCAACGCTCCATCAGGTGATAGGAGTGTCGCTCTGAAAGCTAGTGTGCTTCCAATTAAACCTGTTGGACTATAACCTGGTGTTGTGCGATTTTTACACCCCAGTCCAACACTGGCATCTCCAAATCATGACTATCATTAATTAACTTATGTAATTTTAACACACAATTTATACCGTTTCTCAGAACATTTTCCCAAATAATACATAATTGGCATCAAGGTTTAGCTGACTGGTCTATAACTATTCAGAGGTTTACACAAGGACATATTATCATTGTACATAATTAAGTTTGTTTTCTAATTGGGGAGCGGTCACAGCACAGAAGCAGATAAGTGGTTTTAAGCACAGCCTTAAAATAAGTCTGCAGTAGGGAGTAGAGTGGATTTTTTTCTTGATTATATGTTTTATTGAGTTATGTCTCTTGATTAAATTTAAAATATAAGCTATATAATGGAGCTGTGTTTTATAGAGGAATAAGACAGTGCTCTTTTCTGGGTTTGTAGATTGAAAGAAGCAAAAATGGCCCTGAGTAGAGTGGTATGCTCTTCCTGTCGGATGTGGAAGTTTAGGAAGAGTTTACGGGTTACTGAGGATTATACTTGTAATAAATGCCGTTGGTTGCGAATCTTATCAGATCGAATGGATGGGTTGGAGAGGCAGTGAGGAATGTGCAAGAGCAAGGGGATGCGATGAATGGCAGTTAGAGGAAGGCGGGGGGGGGAAAGTCACTGATGCAGTCACATAGATGGGTTAACTCCAGGAAAGGTAAGAGAGGTAGGCAGGTAGTGCAGGAGTCTTCTGTGGCTATCCCCATTTCAGTTTCTGGTATTGAGACTGGCTCTAATGTAATGAGCGATACGTCGGGTTCCAAGCGATCGATTGTGTTAGGGGACTCTCTCGTTCGAGATACAGACAGACATTTCTATGGCTAGCAGCGAAAAATCAGAATGGTGTGTTGCTTCCCTGGTGCCAGGATCAAGGATGTCTCAGAGAGGGTGCAGAGTGTCCTCAAGGGGGAGGGGGAAAGTAGGAGGTCATTGTACACATTGGAACCAAGCACATAGGAAGGAAAAAGATTGAGATTCTGAAGGGAGATTGCAGAGAGTTAGGCAGGAATTTAAAAAGATAGTCCTTGAGAGTAGTAATATCTGGATTACTCCCGATGCTACGAATTAGTGAGGGCAGGAATAGGAGGATAGAACAGATGAATGCATGGCTGAGGAGTTGATGTACGGGAGAAGGATTCACATTTTTGGATCATTGGAAGCTCTTTTGGGGTAGAAGTGACCTGTATAAGAAGGACAGATTGCACCTAAATTGGAAGGGGACTAATATACCGGCAGGGAGATTTGCTAGAGCTGCTCAGGAGGATTTAAACTAGTAAGGTGGAGGGGGTGTGGGGGTGGGGGGGGGAATCACAGGGAGATAGTGAGGAAAGATTTCAATACGAGACTGGAACAGTTGAGAACAAAGGTGAGTCAAACAATCAGAGCAGCTGGGACAAAGCTGAGACAAGGCAGGACTGATAAATTAAACTGCATTTATTTCAATGCAAGAGACCTAACACGGAAGGCAGATGAACTCAGGGCATGCTTAGCAACATGGGACTGGGATATCATAGCAATTACAGAAATGTGGCTCAGGATAGGATTGACAGCTTAATGTTCTAGGATACAAATACTATAGGAAGGACAGAAAGAGATGCAAGAGAGGAGAGGCAGTGGCATGTTTGATAAGGGATAGAATTACTGCTTTACTTAAGGAGGATATTCCTGGAAATACATCCAGGGAAGTATTTTGAATGGAAGTGAGTAACAAGAAAGGGATGATCACCTTATTAGGATTGTATTATAGACCCCCTAATAGTCAGAGGGAAATTGAGAAATAAATTTGTAAGGAGATCTCAGTTATCTGTAAGAATAATAGGGTTAATATTAGTGGATTTTAATTTTCCAAACATAGACTGGGACCGCCATAGAGTTAAGGGTTTAGATGGAGAGGAATTTGTTAAGTGTGTACAAGAAAATTTTCTGATTCAGGATGTGGTTGTACCAATTAGAAAAGGTGCAAACCATGACCTATACTTGGGAAATAAGGCAGGGCAGGTGACTGAGGTGTCAGTGGGGGAGCACTTTGGGGCCAGCGACCATAATTCTATTAGTTTTAAAGTAGTGATGGAAAAGGATAGAACAGATCTAAAAGCTGAAGTTCTAAATTGGAGGAAGGCCAATTTGGACAGTATTAGGCAAGAACATTTGAAAGCTGATTGGGGGCAAATGTTTGCACTTAAAGGGACAGCTGGAAAATGAGATAATGAGAGTCCAGAGAAAGTATATTCCTGGTAGGGTGAAAGGAAACACTGGCAGGTATAGGGATAGCATTACAGCTGTACTTAGGGAGGATATTCCTGGAAATACATCCACAGAAGTTATTTGGGTGGAACTGAGAAATAAGAAAGGAATGACCACCTTATTGAGACTGTGTTGTAGACCCCCTAATAGTCAGAGGGAAATTGAGAAACAAATTTGAAAGGAGATCTCAGTAATCTGTAAGAATAATAGGGTGGTTATGACAAGGGATTTTAACTTTCTAGACATAGGCTGAGACTGCCATAGTGTTAAAGGTTTAGATGGAGATGAATTTATTCAGTGTGCACAAGAAAATTTTCTGATTCAGTATGTGGATGTACCTATGAGAGAAGGTGCAAACCTTGACCTACTCTTGGGAAATAAGGCAGGGCAGGTGACTGAGGTGTCAGTGGGGGAGCACTTTGGGGCCAGCGAACATAATTCTATTAGTTTTAAAATAGTGATGGAAAAGGATAGACCAGATCTAAAAGCTAAACTTCTAAATTGGAGGAAGGCCAATTTGTATGGTATTAGGCAAGAACTTTCAACAGCTGATT
Source organism: Hemiscyllium ocellatum (assembly GCF_020745735.1). Taxonomy (NCBI): domain Eukaryota; kingdom Metazoa; phylum Chordata; class Chondrichthyes; order Orectolobiformes; family Hemiscylliidae; genus Hemiscyllium; species Hemiscyllium ocellatum. The sequence continues at coordinate 67,950,472 of NC_083414.1, forward strand.
AGGCACAGATGTTTGCAGGTAAAGGGACAGCTGGAAAATGGGAAGTCTTCAGAAATTAGATAACGTGATATTTTTGTTAGGGTGAAAGGAAAGGCTGGTAGGTATAGGGAACCCTGGATGACTAAAGAAATTGAGTGTTTGGTTAAGAAAAAGAAGGAAACATATGTCAGGTGTAGACAGGATAGATCGAGTGAATCCTCAGAACAGTATAAAGGCAGTAGGAGTATACTTAAGAAGGAAATCAGGAGGGCAAAAAGGTGACATGAGATAGTTTTGACAAATAAGATTAAGGAGAATCCAAAGGGTTTTCACAAATACATTAAAGACAAAAGGGTAACTAGGGAGAGAATAGGGCCCCACAAGGATCAGCAAAGCGGCCTTTGTGTGGAGCCACAGAAAATGGAGGAGATACTAAATGAGTATTTTGCATCAGTATTTCCTGTGGAAAAGGATATGGAAGATATAAAATATAGGGAAAAAGATGGTGACACCTTAAAAAATGTTCATCCTACAGAGGAGGAAGTGCTGGATGCTTTGAAAAGCATTAAAGTGGATAAATCCCCAGGATCTGATCTGGTGTTCCCTAGAACTCTTTGGGAAGCTAGGGAAGCAATTGCTGGGCCTTTTACTGAGATATTTGTATCATCGATAGTCGCAGGTGAGGTGCCGGATGACTGGAGATTTGCTAACGTGGTGCCACTGTTTAAGAAAGGTGGTAAGGGCAAGCAAGGGAACTATGGAATAGTGAGCCTGATGTCGGTGGTGGGCAAGTTATTGGAGGGAAATCCTGAGGGACAGGATTTACATGTATTTGGACAGGCAAGGACTAAGTAGGGGTAGTCAACGTGGCTTTATGCATGGGAAATCATGTCTCACACACTTGATTGAGTTTTTTGAACAAGTAACGAAGAGGATTGATGAGGGCAGAGTGGTAGATGTGATCTACATGGACTCCAGTAAGGTGTTTGACAAGATCCCCCATGGGAGACTGGTTAGCAAGGTTAGATCTCATGGAATACAGGCAGAAAAAACCATTTGGATTCAGAACTGGCTCAAAGGTTGAAACAGAGCATGGTGGTGGAGGGTTGCTTTTTAGACTGGAGGCATGTGACCAGTGGAGTGCCACAAGGATCGGTGCTAGGTCCACTACTTTTTATCATTTGTATAAATGATTTGGATGTGAGTATTAGACGTATAGTTAGTAAGTTTACTGATGACACCAAAATTGGAGGTATAGTGGACAGTGAAGAAGGTTACTTCAGATTACAACAGAATCTTGATCAGATGGGCCAATGGACTGAGAAGTGGCAGATAGAGTTTTAATTTAGATAAATATGAGGTGCCGCATTTTGGGAAAGCAAATCTTAGCAGGACTTATACACTTAATGGTAAGGTCCTAGGGAGTGCTGCTGATCAAAGAGACCTTGGCGTGCAGGTTCATAGCTCCTTGAAAGTGGAGTTGCAGGTAGATAGTTGCAGGTAGGTTGAAGAAGGCGTTTGATATGCTTTTCTTTATTGGTCACAGTATTGAGTACTGGTAAAAACAATGACTGCAGATGCTAGAAACCAGATTCTGGACTAGAGTGGTGCTGGAAAAGCACAACAGTTCAGGCAGCATCTGAGGAGCAGGGAAATCGACATTTCGGGCAAAAGCCCTTCATCTTTCCTGATGAAGGGCTTTTGTCCGAAACATCAATTTCCCTGCTCCTCAGATGCTGCCTGAACTGCTGTGCTTTTCCAGCACCACTCTAGTCCAGAGTATTGAGTACAGGAGTTGGGAGGTCACGTTGCAGCTGTACAGGCCACTGTTGGAATATTGCGTGCAATTCTGGTCTCCTTCCTTTTGGAAAGATGTTGTGAAACTTGAAAGGGTTCAGAAAAGATTTACAAGGATGTTGCCAGGGTTGGAGGATTTGAGCTATAGGGACAGGGTGAATAGGCTGGGGCTATTTTCCCTGGAGGCTGAGGGATGACTTAATCGAAGTTTACAAAATCATGAGGGACATGAATAGGATAAATAGACAAAGTCTTTTCCCTGGGGCGGAAGAGTCCAGAACTAGGGGGCATAGGTTTAGGGTGAGAAGGGAAAGATATAAAAGAGACCTAAGGGGTAACTTTTTCACTCAGAGGATGGTATGTTTATGGAATGAGCTGACAGAGGATGTGGTGGAGGCTGGTACAATTGCAACATTTAAAAGGCATTTGGATGGGTATATGAATAGGAAGGGTTTGGAGGGATATGGGCCAAGTGCTGGCAGGTGGGACTAGATTGGGTTGGGATATTTGGTCCACATGGACGAGTTGGACCGATGGGTCTGTTTCCGTGCTGTACATCTCTGACTCTATGACACATCTTACACAACGTCCATTTCTTTTCTTTTGGTCAAACACATTCACAGATTGGATCAATTCTGAATAATGTGTTCCTTCTCCACTTCAGACTATTTGTAATGTTACTGATTCTTTCTCTGCACTGCTTACAGGAGGCTGAAGAGTTCACGGTAATTTTCATCTCCTTTTCCATCGGATACCAGACTGTCCAGTTTATCGATGAGCTCTGCTTCTACCTGCAACAGAGGAACAAGAAGTAAAAACTTTTGCAAAGATGTTATCCGTAATTGGGACTGGAGCTGTGCAGGAACAAACAGAAAGCAACCTGGGAAGGTAAGAGATTATAAAAACTTAACTTGTGGATTTGGGGCCTGCACTTCAGGACAGAGCTGAGTGGGAGAGAATGGAGAGCAGTCTGGGAAGGTAAGAGATTCTGATTTTAAACAGTTTTGACTGAGGAGAAACTGAAAAGTGACATCACAGGAAGGCTGTGATTTGATTGGCTAATAAGAGTCTGGGCTGTAGAGCAACTTGGAGTGGGAGGGTAAAGATTCAGTGGTTATGGTTGTGGATAAAACCAGAGCAGAGGTTCTGTTAACGGAGTATGAACAGCTAGGAGCTAAATTAAAAAGCAGAACCAAAAAGGTAATAATCTCTGGATTCCTACCTGAGACATGAGCTAATTGGCACAGGGTCAATAATATTATGCAGGAAAATACATGGCTCAAAGTTTGGTGTAGGAGAAATAGATTTGAATTCATGGGACATTGATACCAGTACTGGGAATGAGGGGATCTGTTCAGATGGGACGGTCTTCATCTGAATTGTGCTGGAACCAGAGTCCTCGCGAATTGCATAACTGGGGCTATAGACAGGGCTTTAATCTAAATAAGGGAGAGGAGAGAGATCAGTTATAGGGGAAATTAGAAAACCCGAATGAAAAGAGGAGGTAAGAGCACAGAAGTCAGGAGAGGTTATTAAAATCTCCAGCACAGACAGAAATAGGACAGAATGTAAAAGATGGTTAGCAATCAAACTTCAAGCAGAGATGCATGGTGAAGAAAAACAAGCATAGTACAGGGAGGATGAGGCAACCATGGCTGACTAGGGGAGTCAGGATAGCATAAAGCAAAAGAGAAAGCATATAATGTGGCAAAGGGCAATGGGAAACCAGAGGATTGGAAAGCTTATAAAGACCCACAAAGAACATCAAAAAAAGGAATAAGGAGGGAGAAGACTAAATATGAGGGGAAGCTAGCCAGTAACATAAAGGAAGACTGTAAGAGTTTCTTGAGATATATAAAGGGCAAACGAGAGGCAAAAGTGGAACTGGGCTCCTGGAAAATGGCACCAGAGAGATAGTAGTGAGGAGCGAGTAAATGGGTGAAGAACTGAATAATTACTTTTTGTCAGGCTTCAAAGTGGAAGACAGAGTAATAACCCAAAAATTCAAGAGAGTGAGGGGGCAGAATTGAGTATGGTGGCCATCATCAAGGAGAAGGTGCTAGAAAAACTGAATGGCCTGAAGGTGGATAAATCCCCTAGACCAGATGGACTACACCCCAGAGTTCTAAGGGAAATAGCTGAAGAGATAGTGGAGGCATTAGAGGTGATCTTTCAGGAATCGCTAGAATCAGAGAGGGTTGCAGAGCACTGGAAAATCACTAACATGACATAAGTATTTAAAAAGGGAGTAAGGCAAAAGAAGATGAAAAATGACAGGCCTAACCTCAGTCATGGGTAAGATCCTGGCATCATTGTGAAGGATGAGATTTCCGAGTAGTTGGAAATGTATGGTGAAATAGCGCAAAGTCAGCATGGTTTCATCAAAGGGAGGTCATACCTAACAAATCTGCTAGAGTTCTTTGAGGAAGTAACAAGCAGGTTAGACCAAGGAAAGCCAATGGATGTTATCTACGTGGACTTCAAGAAGACTTTTGACAAGGTGTCACATAGGAGGCCACTGAATAAGATAAGGTGTCAAAGGCAAGATGCTAGTATGGATAGAAGCTTGGCTGTCCGACAGAAAAGAGAGAGTAGGGATAGAAGGGTCCTTCTCAGGGTGGCAGACAATGACAAGTGGTGTTCCATAAGGCTCAGTGTTGGGACTACAACTTTTCACTTTATATATTAACAATCTAGGTGAATGAACTGAGGGCCTTCTGGCTAAGCTTGCAGACGATAGAAAAGATAGGTAGAGGGACAGATAGATTTGAGGAAGCGGGGAGGATGCAGAAGGATTTGGGCAGGTTAAGACAGTGGACAAAGAAGTGGCAGACGGAGTACAATGTGGGAAAGTGTGAGGTCATGCACTTTGGTAGGAAGAATAGAGGCATGGACAATTTTCTAAATGGGGAGAAAATTCAGAAGTCTGAAGTGCAAAGACACTTGAGAATTCTAGTTTAGGATTCTCTCAAGGTAAACTTGCAGGTTGATCAGATTAAAGATTTCCAGTGTGGAAACAGTCAGTGGTTGGGAAGGTAAATACAATGATAGCATTTATTTGGAGAGCACTTGAATATAAAAGCAGGGAGGTACTTCTGAGGCTCTTGAATACTCTGTTCAGACCACATTTGGAGTATTCTGTGCAGTTTTGGGCTCCAAATCTCAGGAAGAATGTACTGGTCCTGGAGTGTTCACAAGAATGGTCCCAGGAATGAAAAGCTTAACATAAGAGGGCTCTGGATTTATATTTGATGGAGTTTAGAAGGTTGAGGGGGGATCTAATTGAAATATACAGAATACTGAATGGCTGTACAGAGTAGATGTTGGAAAGCTGTTTCTATTGGTAGGAGAGACTATGATCCAAGGGCATAGCCTTAGAGTAAAGAGGAGACCTTTTAGAACGGAGATAAGGAGAAATTTCTTCAGCCAGAGAATGATGAATCTAAGGAATGCATTGCCATAGAAGGCTGTGGAGACCAGGTCATTTCTTTATTTGAGACTGAGATAGATAGGTTCTTCAGCATCATGGGGATAAGCCAAAGAATGGGGCTGAGAAACTTATCAGTCATGATGAATGGTGGAGCAGATTTGATGGGATGAATGGCTTAATTTCTGCTCTGATGTCTTATGGTCTTATGTTGTTGACTAGAGATTTCCTATATCTTGAGCTTTTTGGAAAGAACACTTTGCAAACAAAGCAGTCTGCCTATAGGAGAAAACAATACAAAATTCACTTCTTGATTACAGTCACAAAGTCCACAATATTATCAGAAAGCAGTCACTATCCCAATTTTGGCTGTAATCAAGTAGTTGGATTTGAACACAGAGAATTAAAGTGATATGGATTTCAGCAAGGCTTTTGACAAGGTTCTACATGGGAAATTGATTGAGAAGGTAAGAGCTCAAGAGATCCAATGTAACTTGGCAAGTTCGATCCAAAATTGGATTAGTGACAGGAGACAGAGGATGGTGTGCAATGGCATGTCACAGGGATCACTGCTAGGTTCCCTATTGTTTCTGATATTCATAAATGCTGTAAATAAGAACGTGAGATGGACGACAAATAAGATTGTATATAACATAAAGACTGGCTGGGTGATTACTAGTGAGGAGGGAGGTGTCAGGTTACAGGAGGAGATAAACAGATTGGTCAGATGGACAAATCAGTAGCAGGTGAAATTTAACTCTGATAAATGTGAGGTGATGCACTTTGGAAGAAGAAACAAGTAAAGAGAGTACTCAATGAAGGCCAAGATACAAGGGAGATCAAAAGAAGAGGGATCTTGCAGTGCATGTGTATAGATTCTTGAAGGTGGTAGGACAAGTGAGTAGGGTAGTGAACAAGGTACCTGTATACAGTTTGCTTGCCTTTATGACTCGTGGCATGATTATAAGAGCAGGTAGGTCATGATGAATCTGAACAGAACTTGGGTTAGGTCATAGCTGGAGTACTTTATGTTGAGGAAACTGATCAGAATGATGACTGGGATTGAGCATTTCAACTCTCAAAAAAGGCTGGATAAGCTCAGGTTGATTTCTTCGGAGCAGAGAAGGTGGAGGTGGCAAGTTGATACACCTAATAGGGGCCTGCACAGGGTGAATAGAAAGCTGTTGTTCCCATTAGTGCAAGGGCCAATAAGAAGGGGGCAAAATATTAAAGTGAAAGGAAGGAGTTTTAGAGGGGACTTGAGGAAAACGTCTTTATTCAGAGGGTGGTGGGAAGATGAAATGCACGGCCTGGGAGAGTAGTTGAGGTGGCAAACCTCACAATCTTTAAAAGGTACTTGGATGAACGCCTGGTGCGGGAAAGTGGGACTAGTGTAGGTAAGTAGTATATTTTTGGCAGTACAAACCTAATGGGCTGAAGGCCCCTTCTGTACTATATGATTCTATGATTCTACATAACATGTTAGGAGCATAAGTTTTTGACCTTCCTACTCTTTTCCAAACCCTCTCATTTAACGTTTGTAAGTTGAAAGCTACCAGAAAGAAGACTTCCACAGCAAGTGGAGGGAACATAAAGGAGAATCCAAAGACTCCACTACTCTCTCAGCAGACTGATCCAAAAAGACACCCCAGTGTCAACAGCTTGTGTACCAATTAGCTTTGGCAACAGACCAATACTTGAGCCAATTGGTGATTTTATTTTGTGAATTTCATTGTTACCTTAAAAGATTCTTTGAACATAACTGCGGAGCTTTATATTTTCCTCCCCAATATGATAATTGTATGTTATTTTTCAAGAAGGGTAGCTGTATATATGTTCACATATTTTAATTTTTTTTTAGTAATCTTTATAGTCTGCCTGACTACGTTTTGTTTGCAATAAACAAGTTCTTTATTTGTTATGTAAGGAATCTAGCCAACTTGTTTCTGAAGTGGAGCTATACTGTCAGATATAGCACCTTTTTAAATTCAAATTTGCTGTGACAATGGAAGAGTGGGACAAGCAAAGGAATCAGTTCACTCCCCACATCACCCCCAACCGGGATGTAACATTGGACAATATCTTTACATTTTACTTCTCCCTGAAACTTTGGCCTCCTGTGAATCATGGAACTGACCTGCAGGAATTTTGAGTTTCAGGATCCTCAGCAGTTACTTGCATGGAATAGGGAAAGATTTTAATACTGATGTTTAAAATAGAGGTGGGATGGAAAAGAAGAGAGGGAGTAGGTGAGGTGTTTTCCTTTTCAAAATAATATGACAGGATTTTTTACATCCAGAAAGTTAAGGGAGTTGCCTGACAGACTAGTCACAGATTAGAATCCCTACAGTGCGGAAACACGCCATTTGGCCCAACAAGTCCACACTGATCCTCCGAAGAGTGTCACACCCAGGCCCATTCCTCTACCCTATTACTCTACATTTTCCCCTGACTAATGCACCTAACCTACACATCTCTGAACACTATGGGGCACTTTAGCATGGCCAATTTGCCTAACCTGCATATCTTTGGACTGTGGGAAGAAACTGGAGTATCAGCAGGAAACCCATGCAGATACAGGGAAAATGTGCAAACCCTACAAAGTCATCTGAGGGTGGAATCAAATTCAGGTCAGGCAACAGCATGACATAATCACACTCATAGAATCATATCTTATCAACAAATGTTCCAGACACCATCATCACCATCCCTGGATATGTCCTGTCCCACTGACAGGCCCGACCCAGTAGAGGTAGCAGCAGAGTGGATTATAGTCAGGAGGGAGTTGCTCTGAGAATCCTCAACATTGATTTTGGACCTCATGAAATCTCATGGCTTCAGGTTAAACATGTAAACTGCTTATGAACATCATATATTGTCTGCCCTTGGCTGACGAATTTGAACTCCTCCATGTTGAACATCACTTGTAGGGAGCACTGAGGATGGGAAGTATGCAAAATGTATTCTAGGCAGGGGATTTCAATGTTCGCCACCAAGAGTGGCTCGGCAGCAGCGCTACTGATTGACTTGGTCAGATTCTAAAGGACATAGCTGCTAGACTAGGTCTGCAGCGGGTGGCAAGGGAACCAATAAAAGGGAAAAATATATCTCACCTCATCTTTACCAGTCTGCTGGCTGCTGATGCATCTGTCCATGACAGTACTGTAACAGTGGTATCCACACGATCCCACATAATCTCTCATTCTTGCCTTTACATTAAGAACACTATTGTGCTGTATAGTACTATCACCAGGATAGAAAATTGGACTGGCTTTGAATAGATCTAGGAACTCAAGCTGCACATCTATGAGGCACTGTGGACCATCGACAGCAACAGAATTGTACTCTGCAAGCTGCAACCCCTTGGTCTGGCATTAACTATTACCGAGGAGAAAGTGAGGTCTGCAGATGCTGGAGATCAGAGCTGAAAATGTGTTGCTGGAAAAGCGCAGCAGGTCAGGCAGCATCCAAGGAACAGGAAATTCGACGTTTCGGGCATAAGCCCTTCCTGATGAAGGGCTTATGCCCGAAACGTCGAATTTCCTGTTCCTTGGATGCTGCCTGACCTGTTGCGCTTTTCCAGCAACACATTTTCAGCATTAACTATTACCATCAAGTCAGGGATCAACCCTGGTTCATTGGAGAATGCAATTCCAGAAGCAGCAGTCAGGCATGAGATATCAACCTGGTGAAACAGGACTACTTGCATGTAAATAGCATAAGCAGCAAATGATAGACAAAGCTATGTGATCCCACAACCAAAGGATCAGATCAAGGCTCCAGTTGTGACATTGGCAAACAATTAAACTATTCTCTAGAGGATATGGCTCCACAAATATCTCCATCCTCAACAATGGAAAAACACACATATTTGTGCAAAAGATAATGAAGTATTTGCAATCTTCAGCCAAAAATATCGAGTGAATGATCCATTTCGGCCTCCTCCAGTGGTCCCCAGCATCACAGGTACCAGTCTTCATCAAATTTGATTGACTCCACGTGATATCAAAAAACGGCTGGAAGCACTGGATGCTGCAAAGGCTATGGGCCCTGAATACATTCCAGCAATAGTACTGAATACTTGTGCTCCAGAACCTGCTGCACCCCTAGCGAAATTTGCTAATGCTCTTCGGGAGAGTTTAAATTAATTCAGCAGGGAGATGGGAACCTTATTTGTAGCTCCAATGTAAAGGAAGTTGAGAGTAATTAGGTCATGAATAAGGGTTCAAGTCGCAGGAGTGTATTGGCATGCAGAAAGGTGGTTTGAAATGTGTTTACTTCAATGGCAGGAACATACGGAATTAAGTGGATGAACTTGCAGCATGGGTTGGTACCTAGGACTTTGACGTTGTGGCTATTTTGAAGCAAGAGGCCTAACAGGAAAGACAGATGAACTCAGGGCATGGTCAGGAACATTAGTCGGGCGGCACGGTGGCACAGTGGTTAGCACTGCTGCCTCACAGCACCAGAGACCTGGGTTCAATTCCCGACTCAGGCGACTGACTGTGTGGAGTTTGCACGTTCTCCCCGTGTCTGCGTGGGTTTCCTCCGGGTGCTCCGGTTTCCTCCCACAGTCACAAAGATGTGCGGGTCAGGTGAATTGGCCATGCTAAATTGCCCGTAGTGTTAGGTAAGGGGTAAATGTAAGGGTGTGGGTGGGTTGCGCTTCGGCGGGTCGGTGTGGACTTGTTGGGCCGAAGGGCCTGTTTCCACACTGTAAGTCTAATCTAATCTAATGGGACTGGGATATCATAGCAGTTACAGAAATGTGGCTCAGGGATGGACAGGACTGGCAGTTTAATGTTCCAGGACACAAATGCTACAGGAAGGACAGAAAGAGAGGCAAGAGAGGAGGGGGAGTGATGTTTTTGATAAGGGATAGCATTACAGCTGTACTGAGGGAGGATATTCCTGAAATACATCCAGGGAAGTTATTTGGGTTGAACTGAGAAATAAAAAAGGGATGATTACCTTATTGGGATTGGTTAATAGATGCCCTAATACGCAGTGGGAAATTGAGAAACAAATTTGTAAGAACATCCCAGTTATCTGTAAGAATAATAGGGTGGTTATGGTAGGGGATTTTTAACTTTCCAAACATAGACTGGCACTGCCATAGTATTAAGGATTTAGTTGGAGAGGAATTTGTTAAGTGTGTACAAAAAAAATTTTCTGATTCAGTATGTGGATGCACCTACTAGAGAAGGTGTAAAACCTGACCTACTCTTGGGAAATAAGGCAGGGGAGGTGACTGAGGTGTCAGTAGGGGAGCACTTTGGAGCCAGCAACCATAATTCTATTAATTTTAAAACAGTGATGGAAAAAGATAAACCAGATCTAAAAATTGAAATTCTAACTTGGAGAAAAGCTAATTTTGATGGCATTAGGCAAGATGTTCGCAGGTAAAGGGACAGTTGGAAAATGGGAAGCCTTCAGAAATGAGATAATGAGAGTCCAGATACAGTATATTCCTGTTACGGTGAAAGGAAAATCTGGTAGGTATAGGGAATGCTGGATGATCAAAGAAATTGAGGGTTTTGTTAAGAAAAAGAAGGAGGCATATACCAGGTATAGACAGGATAGATCAAGTGAATCCTTAAGAGTATAAAGGCAGTAGGAGTATACTTAAGAGGGAATTCAGGACATGCAAAAAGGGGACATGAGATAGCTTTGGCAAATAGAGCTAAGGAGAATCCAAAGGGTTTTTACAAATACCTTAAGGACAAAAGGGCAACTAGGGAGAGAATAGGGCCCCTCAAAGATCGGCAAGGTGGTCGTATTGTGGAGCCACAGGAGATGGGGCAGATACTAAACAAGTATTTTGCATCAGTGTTTACTGTGCGAATGGACATGGAAGATATAGAATGTAGGGAATTAGATGGTGACATCTTTAAAGATGTCATTATTACAGAGGAGGAAGTGCTGGATGCCTTGAAACGCATAAAAGTGGATAAATCCCTAGGACCTGATCAGGTATACCCCAGAACTCTGTAGAAAGCTAGGAAAGTGATTGCTGGGCCCTTTGCTGAGATATTTGTATCATCAATAGCCATAGGTGGAGTGCTGGAAGACTGGAGGTTGGCTAATGTGGTGTCACTATGGAAGAAAAGTGGTAAGGTCAAGTCAGGGAACTATAGACCTATGAGCCTGACGTCAGTGGTGGGTAAGTTGTTGGAAGAAATCCTAAGGGACAGGATGTACATGTATTTGGAAAGTTAAGGACTGATTAGGGATAATCAACATGCCTTTTTGTGTGGGAAATCATGTCTCACAAAACTATTGAGGTTTTTGAAGCAGTAACAAAGAGGATTGATGAGGGCAGAGCGGTAGACATGATCTACATGGACTTCAGTAAGCCATTTGACAAGGTTCCTCATGGGAGACTGGTTAGCAAGGTTAGATCTCATGGAATACAGGCAGAAACAGCCATTTGGATTCAGAACTGGCTCAAAGGTAGAAGACAGAGGGTGGTGTGGAGGGCTGTTTTTCAGACTGGAGGCCTGTGACCAGTGGAGTGCCACAAGGACCAGTGCTTTTTGTCCACTACTTTTTGTCACTTACATAAATTATTTGGATGTGAACATAAGAGGTACAGTTAGTAAGCTTGCAGATGACACCAAAATTGGAGATGTAGGGGACAGCGAAGACATGCTAGAGAATTCCTAAAGGCCTGGTACTCCAACCACAATGCCATAAACAAACACATAGATCTAGATGCCATCTATCAACCCTTCAGAAAACGAACAGGAAATGACATCACCACAAACCCCAGAAACATCATCCAGGACAAACATATAAATAGAAAGCAGGAGACAACAGCTTCGCTTCACTTGGAGGTCACCACTGATGATGTTACCTAGCCAGGTAATGAAATGTCTGGATATCAAACCTACAGCTCAGCGAGCAAACCTACACCCTAAACAGCAAAGAAGGTTACCTCAGATTATAACGGAATCTAGATTAGATGGGCCAATGGGCTGAGCAGTGGCAGATGGAGTTCAATTTAGATAAATATGAGGTACTGCATTTTGGGAAAGCAAATCTTAGCAGGACTTATACACTTAATGGTCAAGTCCTAGGGAGTGTTGCTGAACAAAGAGACCTTGGAGTGCAGGTTCATAGCTCATTGAAAGCAGAGTTGCAGGTAGATAGTATAGTGAAGAAGGTGTTTGGTATGCTTTCCTTTATTGGCCAGAGTATTGAGTACAGGAGTTGGGAGGTCATGTTGCGGCTGTACAGGATAATGGTTCGGCCACTTTTGGAATATTGCATGCAATTCTGATCTCCTTCCTATCGCAAGGATGTTGTGAAACCTGAATGGGTTCAGAAAATATTTACAAGGATGTTGCCAGGGTTGGAGGATTTGAGCTATAGGGAGAGGTTGAATAGGCTGGGTCTATTTTCCCTGGAGGGTCAGAGGCTGAGGGGTGACATTATAGAGTTTTATAAAATCATGAGGGGCATGGATAGGATTAATAGACAAAGTCTTTTTCCTGGGGTGGTGGAGTTCAGAACTAATAGGGCAAAGGCTTAGGGTGAGAGGGGAAAGATATAAAAGAAACCTAAGGGGCAAACTTTTCATGCAGAGGGTGGTGAGTGCATGGAATGAGCTGCCAGAGGAAGTGGTGGAGGCTAGTACAATTACAACATCTAAAAGGATCTGGATGGATATTTGAATAGGAAGGATTTGGAGGGATATGAGCTGGGTGCTGGCAAGTGGGACTAGTTTGAGTTGGGATGTCTGGACAGCATGGACGAGTTGGACCAGAAGGTCTGTTTCTATGCTGTACATCTTTATTACTCCAAGACTCTATGACATGGATAGAGAAGGGACAGGAATGGTTGTTGCAGATTCCGGGGTTTAGATGTTTCAGTAAGATCAGGAAAGGTGGTAAAAGGGGGGAGGTGTGGCATTGTTAATCAAGGACAGTATTACTGTGGCAGAAAGGACGTTTGACAAGGACTCGTCTACTGAGGTAGTGTGGACTGAGGTTAGAAACTGGAGCTTCTATAGGCCTCTGAAAAGTTCCAGAGATGTAGAGGAAAGGATTGCATAGATGCTTCTGGATAAGAGTGAAAGTAACAGGGTAGTTGTTATGGGAGATTTTATCTTTACAAGTATTGACTGGACTGGAAATGCTATAGTTTGAGTACTTTAGATGGGTCAATTTTTGTCCAATGTGTGCAGGAGGGTTTCCTGTCACAGTATGTAGATAGGAGAAAATGAGGACTGCAGATGCTGGAGATCAGAGTCGGGAATGTGGTGCTGGAAAAGCACAGCTTATGAGGCAGTATTCGAGAAGTAGGAGAATCGACTTTTCAATGCTCTATCAGGAAGGGCTGATGCACCACACTCTTGACAGTATGTAGATAGGCCAACAAGAGGCGAGGCCATATTGGATTTTGTACTGGGTAAAGAACCAGGCCAGGTGTTAGATTTGGAGGTAGGTGAGCACTTTGGTGATAGTGACCACAATTTGGTTATGTTTACTTTATCAATGGAAAGGGACAAGCGTATACCGCAGGGCAAGAACTATAGCTGGGGGAAAGGCAACTATGATTGATTAGGCAAAATTTAGGATGGGAGAGGAAACTGCAGGGGATGGGTGCAATTGAAATATGGAACTTGTTCAAGGTACAGCTACTGCAAGCTCTTGATAAGTATGTACCTACCAGGCAGGGAGGAAGTGGTTGAGCAAGGGAATCGTGGTTTACTAAAGAAGTCAAATCTTTTGTCAAGAGGAAGGAGGAAGCTTATGTAAAGATGAGATGAGAAGCCTCAGTTAGGGCATGTGAGAGTTAGAAGTTAGCCAGGAAGGACCTAAAGAGAGAGCTAAGAAGAGCCAGGAAGGGACATGAGAAGTCTGTGGCAGGTAGGAACAAGGAAAACTCTAAAGTTTTCTATAGCTATGTCATGAATAAAAGAATGACGAAGGTAAGATTAGTGCCAGTCAACGACAGTAATGGGAAGGTGTGTGTGGAGTCCAAGGAGATAGGAGAGGTGCTAAATGAATATTTTTCGTCAGTATTCACAAAGGAAAAAGACGATGTTATTGAGGAGAATACTGAGATACAGGCTATTAGACTAGACAGGATTGAGGTTCATAAGGAGGAGGTTTTAGCAATTCTGGAAAGAGTGAAAATAGATAAGTTGCCTGGGCCAGATGGGACTTATCCTAGGATTCTCTGGGAATCCAGGAAAGAGATTGCAGAGTCTTTGGCTTTGATCTTTATATCATCACTGTCTACAGGGATAGTGCCCAAAGACTGGAGGATAGCAAATTTTGTCCCCTTGTACAAGAAGGGGAGTAGAGACAATCCTGCTTTGTCCGGAGGCTCACTGAAGATGTTACCTAGTATAGTGATGAAATGTCAGAAAATGAACCTTCCAGCTCAGCGAGCAAACCTACATCCAGAACCTCAACCTTAGTTACAAATCTTCTCAAAACTCGCTAACAATCCTGGTAATTATAGACTGGTGAGTCTTACTTCTGTTATGGGCAAAGTTTCGGAAAGGATTATAAGGGACAGGATTTATAATCATCTAGAAAGAAATAATTTGATTAGGGATAATCAACTTTTGTGAAGAGTAGGTCCTGCTTCACAAACCTTATTGAGTTCTTTGAGAAGGTGACCAAACAGGTAGACGAGGGTAAAGCAGTTGATGTAGTGTATATGGATTTCAGTAAAGAGCTTGATAAGGTTCCCTACGGTAGGCTACTACAGAAAATACGGAGGCATGGGATTGAGGGTGATTTTGCTGTTTGGGTCTGAAATTGGCTAGAAGACAGCGGGTGGCAATTGATATGAAATATTCATTCTGGAGTTCAGGTACTAGTGGTGTACTGTGAGGATCTGTTTTGGGGCCACTGCTATTTGTCATTTTTATAAATAACCTGGATGAGGGCATCACACGATGGGTTAGTAAATTGCGGATGACAGTAAAGTTGGGGGAGTTGTGGACAGGGTGGAAGGATGTTGCAGGTTACAGAGGGACATAGATAAGCTGCAGAGCTGTGCTGAGAGGTCCCCTGCAAGCCACTCACCATCCCGACTTGGAAATAAATTGCCATTCCTTACTGTCACTTGGTTAAAATCCTGCAATTCCCTTCCTAAGAGGTATGGATCTACCTACAGGATATAAACTGCAGCTGTGCAACAAGGCGACTGATTACCCATTTTTACAAGGGTAGCTTGGGATGGGCAATAAATGCTGGCCAGCCAGCAATGATTATATCCCATGAGTGAATGAACAAAAAGACAAAGTTTTGATTTAATGTCTCAAGCAAAAGATGGCACCTCTGAACTCTATCAGTATGGCACTGGAATGTCAACCGAACTTTTGCACTCAATCTCTGCAACATGACTTGAAAATACAACCTTCTGATTTAAAAAATTCTTGTTTTGAATGCCAGTGAAAGTATGGAGTTTACATTCTTTCTATTGTTGTGTGGTTTGCAGGAGTGTGGAAAGTAGGAATCATGTTACAGCAGAAATTAGGCCCCCAAACCTCTAGGGGAGTTGAGGATTATCATCTCACCATTATCTCATTAAATGGCAGACACCTCTTCTTCCTCAGGAGGCCAAGGAAATTCCGTAAGAACCCTGACCAACTTTTAGAGATGCATCACAGAAGACATCCTATTTCGACGCAGCACAGCTTAGCATGGCAATTGCTCTGTCCAGGACCATAAGAAACTATAGAATGTTGAGAACACAGCCCAGACCATCACACAAGCCAATCTCCAATCCATTGACTCCATCTACACTTCTCATTGCCTTGGAAAGGCAGCCAACATTATCAAAGATCCCACCTACCCTAGTTATAATCTCTTTCAACCTCTTCTGTCAGGCAGAAGATACAAAAGCCTAGTCACATGTTCTGCTTGTCCTGCCAAATAGTCACGTATCCCTGAATAATTAGTTTCCATCTTTGATCTCCTTGTAACGAAGGGTCTATAAAAACAATAAGATTATACCCATTGATCTGGATCTGTGCCATTAATTCATTCATTTTGTTCTAAATACTACATACTTTGAACGAAAGAGCTATTAATTTTGACTTTTTACCATTTTCACTACCCCACTTACTGTTATTTTTCTATCTTTGTACACTTCCTCCCTTCCTGTCCTGCTCTGGGTATTGTTATTCAAATTGATGCCTTGTAATGCTGCCATATCCTCTTGCTTTGTAAATCTACATTTCACCCTTCCCAAACCTCCCACCACCACAACTCCAATCAGTTTAAATCCCTGGGATTAGTATTAGGACCACTGTTTCCTTTATATATCTTAATGAATTGCTCTTTGTTGTAACAGCCCAGAGATTCAAAATTTGCAGATGACACAAAATTTGGAATTATACCAAACTGTGAGGAAGATAGTGATAAACTCCAAGAGAACATAGATAAATTAGTGCAAAGGGCAGGCACGTGGTACATGATATTTAATGAGAATTACATGACATGTTGAGAAATGCAAAGTAATAGGAAGTGTGTGGAAAGACAACATGAAATAAGAATGGGAATCTAAAGTTGGGACTTGGGGCATATGGGCATAAATTGCTGAAGGTATTAGGACATGCAGCAAATGATGAATAAGGTATACATAAACCTGTGCTACATGAAGGCATAGATTTCAAAAGCAAGGAAATGAATAATGAAACTGTAAAACACTGCTTTGGCCTCAACTGGAGCTTGTGCTTAATTCTGGTCATTGCACTCTAAGAAAGGTATGAGGATGTTGAAGATGTGGAGGTTTTCGAGCAGATTCAGAAAAGATTTCTGAGATCATTCCAGCAGTCATGGATTTTGCGGAACAAGTTGACATACAGGGCTAGATGGATGCTTAAGGAACTGTGAATTGAATTTTAAGGGGCAACAGCACATTCTGACATGTGCACTGTTTAAAATTAGGTGGTGAAAGTTTTGATTGTTTTACTGAAAATAAAACCAATTTAAAAAAAAATTTGGGACCTTCACTCAGAGTTATTGAATGATTTGGACCTATTTTCATAAACAAAGGTTAAATGGAATGAAAAATAAAATTTAATTCTTGCTCAGAGGTTGCTCCCTCTAAAATCTAATATAAAAATGAGCTGCTTAATACACATATGCATTACTAATTTTACAAAGATTGTACTTATTGAGAAGGGAGATTTGAACATTATGATTCTTGGTACCTAATGCCAGCATCACCACCAGTTAAATGTTTAGTAAATATCCTATTATAATAAAAAGCATTACGGTACTATTTTGCCTTGCACTGTTGTCACTTTGTGGACCCTGAATCAGATTGCAAATTGATTTTCCTGTGGTTTGCACAAAACAAGAACTTGGATCTGCAAAGCACCTTACAAATAGAAAATTTTAAAAAATGAAGGCTTTAACAGACATGTACAAGAGGAATTGGTTATATATTTTCCAAATTTATTTCATACAGCAATCTGTGACTAGCAGGGGAGACTTTCATTATATCAGTCTGAGCTGGACCTGAACGCAGATTCCAGAGTGCAAAATGGCGTAAACCCCCAAAATACTGGTACACGTGGACCTCAAAATTCTTCAGCTATCCCCTTTATATTTTTGCTATTCTGCACTTTGCAATGAACATTTATTTTTAGTTGTGAATAGAACTCTAGAATTAGATTAGATTAGATTACTTACAGTGTGGAAACAGGCCCTTCGGCCCTACAAGTCCACACCCACCCGCCGAAGCGCAACCCACCCATACCCCTACATTTACCCCTTACCTAACACTACGGGCAATTTAGCATGGCCATTTCACCTGACCCGCACATCTTTGGACTGTGGGAGGAAACCGGAGCACCCAGAGGAAACCCACGCAGACTGTGCATACTCCACACAGTCAGTCGCCTGAGTCGGGAATTGAACCCGGGCCTCAGGCGCTGTGAGGCAGCAGTGCTAACCACTGTGCCACCGTGCTGCCCAGAACTCATCTAGAACTCAGGATTCAAACCATCTCCCCAGAACTGAATGTACCAACTTAAGAAGTTTCTGCTACTCAGAGCTAGCTCTGAGAATTGAAAGCATTAGCTAAACAATCCATCTCTCTTGATCAGCTCATACTCACTCAGCCTACCTGCTTGAAATTGCCATTCTTTCGCTGCTCCCAGTCCATCATGTCGTGAAAGATTGGGATCATTACATTCCGTACCTCAACTTGTGGCACCAGTGTGACACCCAGGAAGGGGCCAATCATTCCTGGGATGAAATGAATCTTATTTTCACCTATAAACAAAATTAAAATACATATTTATTCAAGGTAAAAGGCATTTTATTAATTATGCACATTAACTTAGGGTAGGAGACTATGAAGCATAAATTCTTGCCACCAACACTTAAAATTAATTCAAGTAATTCAAGGTATTGGACTCCAAACCTTGGGCGATTATTTTCCTCTGGCACAAAAGAGATCAGATATCAAAAATGGACACTAATTACCTTTTACTATGCCCTATTACTGTGCCCAGATATTCCACACCTCTTTAATTCAGTTTGGATATTTCATGTTCTCTGAGAACTAGAATTCAAATCACTACTTGTACAGATTCTTAGAAAAAGAAATAAGAAGTTCAAAGTAAGTCCTTCCAATTCAGTTTGCGCTGACACTCAGCCTTCAGACCATGCCAGGCCTCACCTCCAGTCTGCACTGGGCTTCACCTTGAGGCTCATACTACTCAGTTGTCTTGTTTTAATCATTAGGAATAAGAATTAATCTCAATATTTGTAGTTGTTTAACTTGGAAGACTTTAATTTGGACAAAAGCAGTTGATTTTCCAGTCAACAAAGAATAGGAGATGGATGCTAAGGTTGATCTGAATGGGAACATCTCAATAATGTGCTGCGCTAGAGTACTTCAATCTGGATATCCATATGATATACAATATAGACTGCATTGCCACCTTACACAACAACTTTTCAAATAGGTTCATAAAATTACACAGAGCTAACAGCACAAAACAGGCCATTAGACCCATTTGATCCGGACTGACGTTTATGGTCTACATAAGCCTTTTCTTGCCACTCTTCATCTAAACCTTTTGGCATATTTTAATCTCTTTCCTCCTTCATATGGTAATCTACTTTCTCTTTAAGTGTATCCATGCAATTTAATTCTGCAGTTCCACAATCACTCTCTGGATAATAAAATTCCTTCTGAGTTTACTGCTGAACCTATTGATGACTATTCTATAAACTGTAATAATTTTTTTAGTTTCAAACAAATTCAAAATGTTAAGCAGTAGCTATCACAAGATCCAGCATTGATTTTAACTGATATGAAAGAAAGAAAACACTTTCATTTTTATAGTCTTTTTTATGATCTTTACTTTTTTCATACTTTCATAGTAATAGGAGCAGGTGTTGGCCATGTGTCCATCCGCCATTCATTAAGATCAGGGCTGATTTATCCGTTGTCTCAGCTCCTCCTACCTGCATCACCCTTAATTCCTCTACCACGCAAAAACCCATCCAGCTGTGTCTTTGATATATTTAATGCCTCTACTGCTTCCTTCGGCAGAGAATGCCATAGATTCACTACTCTCTGGGAAAAGCAGTTCCTCCTCATCTCTGTCCTAAGTCTACTCCCCCTAATTTTGAGGCCATGTACCCGAATGTTGGTCTCACCCACCAGTGAAAACAATTTGCCTGCCTCTATCTTATCTATTCCTTTCATAATTTTATATGTCTCTGTAAGATCCCCTCTCATTGTTCTAAATTTTAGCGAGTACAGTCCCAGGCGGCTCATAGGGAAACCCCCTCATCTCTGGAATCAACTTGGTAAACCTCCTCTGCACTGCCTCCAGAGCCAGTATATCCTTCCTCGGGTAAGGAGACCAGAACTGAGCACAATACTCCAGGTGCGTTTCATTAGCAGTTGGTGCAATTTCAGCAGAACCTCCCTGCTCTTAAATTCAATCCCTCTTGCAATGAAAGCCATTATTCCAGTTGCCTTCTTGATTACCTGTTGTTCCTGCAAATCAACCTTTTAGCGATTCATGTATGAGCACTCTTAAGCGTCTCTGCACAACACCAAATAATACTCTGACCTATTAATTTTACTTCTAAAGTGGATAATGTCACATTTACCAACATTACACGCCATCTACCAGACCCTTACCATTTATTTAACCTATCTAAATCATTCTGTAGACCCTCCATATCCTCTGCACAGTTTGCCTTTCCACTCAATTTAGTGTCATCAGCAAACTTGCATACATTATACTCAGTCTCTTACAAATTATTTACATATATCATGAACAGTTGCAGGCCCAATACTGAGCCCTGCAGCACCCTGCTTAGCAGAGAATCACCCATTTATCCCAACTCACTCCTTTCTATTGGTTAACCAGTCTTCAATCCATGTTAGTATATTCCCTGCAACTCCATGAATTCTTGTCAATGAATCTTTTATGTGACAACTTATCGAATGCCTCTGGAAATCCAAGTATACAACATCCACCTGTTCCCCTCTATCCACCGCTGTTACATCCTCAAAGGACTTCAATAAGTTTGTCAAACACAACCTTCCCTTTCTGAATCCATGCTCTGACTGCCTGATGGAACCCTTTCCATCTAGATGTCTCACTATTTCTTCTTTAATGATAGCCTCCAGTATTTTCCAGACTACAGATGTTAAGCTAACTGACCTATAGTTACCTGCCTTTTGCCTACACCCTTTTTTAAACAGCGGTGTGACATTCGCTGTCTTCCAGTCTGCCGGGACCTGCCCTTAGTCCAGTGAATTTTGGAAAATTAACATTAACGCATCTACTATAACTTCTGCCATTTCTTTCAGCACCCTGGGATGTTTTCCATCAGGACCAGGAAACGTATCTACCTTCAGACCCTCAAATTTGCTCAGTACTACCCCTTTAGTGATAACAATTGAAATAAGGTCCTCACCTCCCATCGTATGGGCGGCACGGTGGCACAGTGGTTAGCACTGCTGCCTCACAGCGCCTGAGACCCGGGTTCAATTCCCGACTCAGGCGACTAACTGTGTGGAGTTTGCACGTTCTCCCCGTGTCTGCGTGGGTTTCCTCCGGCTGCTCCGGTTTCCTCCCACAGTCCAAAGATATGCAGGTCAGGTAAATTGGCCATGCTAAATTGCCCGTAGTGTTAGGTAAGGAGTAAATGTAGGGGTATGGGTGGGTTGCGCTTCGGCGGGTCGGTGTGGACTTGTTGGGCCGAAGGGCCTGTTTCCACACTGTAAGAATAATCTAATCTATCCTTAACATCATTTTTTGGCATGTTAGACATATCTTCCACTAGACTGACACAAAATAGTTACTCAAAACCTCAGGCATTTCAATATTACAACATTAATTACTTTTTCTCATTCTGCAAGGGATCTCTGTCCACTTTAGCCACCCTCTTCCATTTTGTCTGTATTCTGTGCTAATTTGCATTCATAATCTATCTTTCTTTTCTTTGTTGCTTGCTTCATGGTTCTTTGTTGCCTTTTAAAGTTCCTTTTAATCTTCCTGTTTCTCACTAATCTTGGCTACTTTATAAACCTGAGCTTTTAATTGGATGTCTTCCTTTATTTCCTTGGCTATCCAAGGCTGGCTCTTTCTACCCTTGCTATCTCTGTTTTTGACAGGGATATACTTTCCTTGAGCACTGTGAAAAATCTCTTTGAAAGTCCTCCACTATTCCTCAACTTTTCCACTATATAACTTGTGTTTCCAGTCTAATTTAGCCAATGCTTTCCTCATCCCATTATAAGTCTCTCTTTTTTAAGCATAATACCTTGGTTTTAGATGACACTATTTCACCCTCCATTTATATCTGAAATTCAATCATACTGCGATCACTCTTTCTGAGAGAATCCTTAACTAGAGATCATTAATTTTATCTGTCTCATTATACAGGACCAGATCTAGGATTGCATGCTCCCTTGTAAGTTCAATAACATGCTGTTCAACGCAGTCATCATAGATGAATTCTATGAACCCTCTTCAAGACTGTCTTTACCGACTTGAATCGGCCAATCAATGTGCATGTTAAAGCATGTCATGAGTACTGCTGTTCCATTCTTACATGCGTCAGATATTTCTTGATTAATTCCCTATACCACTGTAGCATTGTTATTGGGTGGCCTATAGACTACTCCCACCAGTGACTTCTTCCTCTTACTATCCCTGATCGCCACTCAAGTGGATTCAACATTTTGTTCCTTAGGTCCTATAATGTCTCTCTCTATCACCCTAATCTCATCCTTAATTAAGAATGCAACCCCACCTCCCTTACCTTCTTGCCTATCCTTTCAAAGAGCTTTACAGCTAATGATATACCTCTTCAAGTGTATGAATGTAGGAAACACAGCAGCTAAATTGTGTAGCGCAAACATCCAAAATGGGCAGCACGGTGGCACAGTGGTTAGTACTGCTGCCTCACAGCGCCAGAGACCTGGGTTCAATTCCCGCTTCAGGCGACTGTGTGTGTGGATTTTGCACATTCTCCCCGTGTTGGCGTGGGTTTCCACCGAGTGCTCCGGTTTCCTCCCACAATCCAAAAATGTGCAGGTCAGGTGAATTGGCCACGCTAAATTGTTGCTGTCCACCAACCCACCCTCACCTCCCGGCACCTTCCCCTGCCATCTGCACGAATTGCAAAACCTGCTCTCATACCTCCCCCCTCACCTCCATCCAAGGCCCCAAAGGAGCCTTCCACATCCATCAAAGGTTTATCTGAACATCCACAAATGCCATTTACTCTATTTGTTGTCCTGCTTCAGTTTCCTCTACACTGGGGAGACAGGATGCTTACTTGCAGAACACTTCAGAGAAATTCTCCGGGACACCCGCATCAACCAACCCCACTGCCCCGTGGCCAAACACTTCAACTCCCCCTCTCAGTCCGCCAAGGACATACAGGTCCTGGGCCTCCTTCATCACCACACCCTCACCACCTAATGCCTGGAGGAAGAACATCTCATCTTCTGCCTTGGGACCCTCCAACCACACAGCATCAATGTGGATTTCACCAGTTACCTCATTTCCCCTCCCTCCCCTTTATCCCAGTTCCAACCTTCCAACTCGGCACCGCCTTCGTGAACTGTCCTACCTGTCCATCTTCCTACCAACCTATGCACTCCATCCTCCTCTCTGACCTCTCACTATTACCCCCTCCTCCACCTACCTATCACACTCTCAGCTACCTTCCCCGCAGCTCCCCCCCTCACATTTATCTCTCCACCCCCTCAGCTCACAAGCCCCATTCCTGATGAAGGGCTCTTGCCCGAAATGTCGATTCTCCTGCTACTCGGATGCTGCCTGACCTGCTGTGCTTTTCTATTACCCGACTCTCGACTCCCCTAGCCATGCTGTCCCCGTACAGTTACGATACTGGTATCTACCCGACATTGTGGAAAATTGCCCAGGTATGTATTGTACATAAAAAGCAAGACAAATCCAACCCGGTCAATTACTGCCCCATCAGTCTACTTTTGACCATCAGTAAATTAATGGAAGGTGCCATCTACAGTACTATCAAGCAATTCCTGCACATCAATAACTTGCTCAGTAATGTCCAATGTGCATTCCACCAAGGCAACTCAGTTCCTGACTTCATTACAGCTTTGGTTCAAACTTGGAGAAAAGAACTGAATTCCAGAGGTGAGGTGATAGTATCAGTCCTCAATATCAAGGCAGCATTCAACCCAGTGTGGCATCAAGGAGCCCTAGCAAAATTGGATTCAAAGGGCAAACTCTCAGGTGGTTAGAGTCATACTTGATACATAGGAAGATGGTTGTGGCTATTGGAGGTCAATCATCTCAGCTCCAGGACATCTCTGCAGGAGCTTCTCAGGGTACTGTCCTAAGCCCTACCATTTTCAGCTGCTTCATCAATTACCTTCCAACCATCAGAAGGTCAGAAATGAGGATGTCCGCCAATGAATGCACGATGTTCGGCACCATTTATGACTCATCAGATAGATACTGAAGCAGTCCATGATCAAATGCAGCAAGATCTGGACAATATTCAGGCATGAGTTGACAAGTGGCAGGCTATGACCATCACCGATAAGAGACAATCTAACCACTGTCATAGGGTTCTACAGTATCGAGACAGGGTCTTTGGCCTGAACTGATCCATGCCAACCGAAATGTCCACCCACGCTAACACCATTCCCCTGCACTTGGCCCAAATCCTTCTAAATCTGTTCTATTCATATATTTGTCCAAATGCCTTTTAAATGTTGTTAGTGTACACACTTCAACAACTTCTGGCGGCAGTTCATTCCATAGGTGTACTACCCTCTGCGCAAAAATGTTGCCCCTCAGGCTCCTCTTTATTCTTTCCCCTCTAACCTTAAACTGATGTCCTCTAGTCCTCGATTCACTGACTCTGGGAAAAAGACTCAGTGATTCACCCTATCCATACCTCTCGTGATCTTATACATTTCCATAAGATCTCCCTTCAATCTCCTATGCGCTAAAGCTCGTTTAATCTCTCCCTGTAAATCAGACCGTTGAGACCTGGCAACATCCTTGTAAATTACCTCTGCACTCTTTCCAGTTTGAAAACATCTTTCCTATAGCAAGGTGACAAAAATTGAACATAATACTGCAAGTGCAGCCTCACCAACATCGTGTACAACTGCAACATAACTTCCCAACTCCTCCCCCCCACCCCCCCCCCCACTCAATGCCATGACTGATGATGGCCGGTGTATCCTTGCAAATATGAGTCTTGAGATATATAGATCCTGATCAGTAGGGGAATCAAGAGTTAAGGAAAAAGACAGTAAAGTGGATGTAAGGAATTTTGGATCACCATGATCTTATTGAATGGTTGAACAGGCTCAAGAGGCTAAACATCATATTCCTGTTACTATTCGTTATGTTTTTATGGAAATTTTTGATCAAATCCACCTCCTTTGTTGTATGCCTGAACTAATACGCCCCTCTTCTTCTCTAAATAATAAGGTCCTCTTGCCCTAGTTCCCATCTTGAAATCTTTCATTATATTTACACTGACAGCAGCAATAAAAGATCTTTGGAGATAAATGATCTGCTTAAAATTGATCAAAATCTCATCTCACTGAACGAGATGTTTAAGTGCACAGTCTCCTAATATTCTCCTTTGAAATTTATATCTTGGGAGCTGCACTGATTCAGTACCATTTTATTGTAAAGACCACATCTTTTGAATTCTTGCATTTTTGATTGTCAATTAAAAATGGGGAAATAACTGATTTAAAAAGTACAGCAATCCTCAGTTTTTACAAGTAAGTCACCTGACACTCATTCTAAGTACCTTGTTTGCAGACAAGCTGGAGTGTGTATGACTGGGGTTTTGCCTGCCATCATCTGTGTGATTGACTCCCAGGTAGATGATCAGCATGGGAGTTTGAATGTTTTGGCAGAAACCAATTGACCCCTGGAGGAGAAGGGGCTGAATTTGCTCTGCAGTAAAAAGTATCTCAAACTTGAAGGTAGCCAGTCTGTATTCACTTTCCAATTGTTGTAAGTTGTGACTTTAAATTAATGAGTTAGAGACTATTTTAAGTGTGAACCAGCCACCCTGTACCTACTGCAAACAAATTAAAGTGCCTGGATAATGACGATTAAGAAACAGCATTTTGATAAGTACAGGAATCATCTTTGGAGATTCTATGAACAGGGACTGCTCAACTGCCTGTGCAGTTTTTCCGTTTGCCTATAACACCAATGTGTTTGCCTGTGTCTGTCTGTATGTGCAGGGGAAGAGTTTATGTGGGGGTTAGATTGTTAAGTTATTGGCTGACAGTTTATAATTGTTTACCTATAACTTGAATCTATTTGTTTATAATAAATAGACATTCTTGTTAAGGACAGAAACCTGGTCTGTGCTTTCTGTTAACTTGGGTCAAAAGGACAGCTAAATTGGGAAATTCTGCAGGCTTTTATAAAAATCTTTGACTTTTGTGATGTCTTCAGGAGTGGCAGGGCTTGATTTCCACCATGATACCCAATGAGGTGTTACATATATATGACATCATCCTCAGCCACTTCTGTCAGCTTCAATATAGTCCCACTTCCAAATAGATATTCCCTCCTTCTCTACATATTACCAAAAGACTGTTTTCTTCATTATTTTTATTTCTTTGATTAGCGACACTGCTTGATGCTGTTACTCCTTTAGATTGAACAGTACTGGATGTGATCTTTACCCTTTGAAATCCAAAAGTCAGATTATATAAAACTGAGATGACAGAAACTAATGTGGGGCAAATTTTCATGGATTTCAAAAAGTTAAGGGGTGATTTGGTGGAATTTTTCTAGATATTAAGAAAAGCCAATTAAATAAAGATATTCCTAACATATTCTCACTTGTTTGTGACTAGGGCACATCATCTAAAACTTGGAGTCAGACCTTTCAAGATTTGGATTAAAAGTTTGGAATGCTCTTCCCCAAATGCCAATTGATACTCAATCAATCATTAACTTTAAATATGAGATTGGCATTTTTTTTAACCAAGGGCATATTGAGGGATATGGAATAAAGAGGAGCACATGGAGTTGGGTTGCAGTTCAGCCATAATTTCATTATTCTGGAAAGTAAATGGTATCCTCCTGTTCTTATGTTCCAGTGTTCTTTCTACATCACTTCTAGTGCTCCAGAAACTCATGCCATCACAGGGAATTCAGTTAAAACTACTTTCTCCAAAATGGTACACTATAACCATTGTTCATGAAGCATTCTTCACCACAGTGTCTGAAACTGTGTCTGCTGCCTGTAAACATGATTTCAAACCTTCTTTGACTCACCAGTTCAAATCCCCCATCCAAACACGCAAGCCAATCCTAGCAGAAACTAGAAGAACATAACTCTTCACGGCAATCTGCAATCTTTAAATCAACCCTTTGTTAGCTCACACATAAAACAACAACATGTGAAGAAACCTGAGCCCCAAACACTGGATTGTGCTGGTGAAACCAGTTGGAACTGGCTTGACTCAGAGGAAAAAAGTGAAGTGACATAAGGTACAAATCCTTATTTGGTGGAAGAGTAATGAGGTAATGCTACCAGTACCCTTGGGCTGGAGCCTTTAACAAAAGGACACAGGCTTGGCAGATGAGCCAGAGTCAATGAAAGTAAGACACCATAGTTCAAGAAGATGGAGTAAAAAGAAAGAATTAGGGTGTGTAGCCAGCAAAAATATAGTAGATCAACATTCGCAGAAGTAGAGGACCCTAAGTTTCCTGATGAAGGGCTTATGCCCGAAACGTCAAATTTCCTTTTCCTTGGATGCTGCCTGACCTGCTGCGCTTTAACCAGCAACACATTTTCAGCTCTGATCTCCAGCATCTGCAGACCTCACTTTTTCCCTTAAGTTGGAAGAGTTGACAGTCAGGACACAAGGGATTGCCTGGCCAGTGTGAATTCCTATTCTTGGGTATTAGTCTTTATACTCTATGACTGTTCAGGGAACGTTAGAGAATGTGCGCATAGATTTTAGTCTTGTGTGCCTACTTTTAACTCTTTCTTAACTAAACAGTGTGAATTTTATGTTTGTTTTAACTAACCAATAAAGTTGCTTGTTTGTTGATCAGATAACTATTAATTTAACATGGGCAGTGTTTGTAGAGGAATAAGGCAGGTCTGTACATTTTCTGGGTCTGTACATTGTGAAGGAGCAAAAATAGCCTTTAGTAGAGTGATATGTACTTCTTGTGGGAGTTTAAAGAGAGTTTAAGGGTTACTGCAGATTATATCTGCCATAAATGTTGTTGGATGCGAATCTTATCAGATCGAGTGGATCGGTTGGAGTGACAGGCAGAAGCGATGAGGAATTGCAACAGCAACAGCATGTGATGGATGGCAGTTATAGGAAGGGGGGAAAGTCTCAGATACAGTCACATAGATGGGTTAACTCCAGAAAGGTAAAAGAGGTAGGCAACTAGTGCAGGAGTCTTTTGTGGCTACACACATTTCAAACAGGTATGCTATTTTGGAAAATGTAGGGGTGATGGATTCTTAGGGGAACGTAGCACGAACAGCCAAGTTTCTGGTATTGAGACTGGCTCTAATGCAACAAGGGGTGCATCGGGTTCCAAGAGATCAATTGTGTTAGGGGATTCTCTAGTCCGAGGTATAGACAGACGTTTTTGTGGCCAGCAGCGAAGAAGTAGAATGGTGTGTTGTTTCCCTGGTGCCAGGATCAAGAATGTACTCACAGGGGAGAGGGGCCAGCAAGATGTCATTGTTCGCATTGGAACTAACAACATAGGAAGGGAAAAAGTTGAGATTCTGAAGGGAGATTACAGAGAGTTAAGCAGGAATTTAAAAAGGAGATCCTAGAGAGTAGTAATATCTGGATCACTCCAATGCTACAAGCTAGTGAGGGCAGGAATAGGAGGATAGAACAGATGAATGGCTGATGAGCTGGTGTATAAGACCATAAGACTATAAGACATAGGAGTGGAAGTAAGGCCATTTGGCCCATCAAGTCCACTCCAACATTCAATCATGGCTGATGGGCATTTCAACTCCACTTACCCGCTTTCTCCCCATAGCCCTTAATTCCTTGTGACATCAAGAATTTATCAATCTCTGCCTTGAAGACATTTAGTGTCCCGGCCTCCACTGCACTCCGCGGCAATGAATTCCACAGGCCCACCACTGGCTGAAGAAATGTCTCCGCATTTCTGTTCTGAAATGACCCCCTCTAATTCTAAGGCTGTGTCCACGGGTCCTAGACTCCTGTCTAATGGAAACAATTTCCTAGCGTCCACCCTTTCCAAGCCATGTATTATCTTGTAAGTTTCTATTAAGTCTCCCCTTAATCTTCTAAACTCCAATGAATACAATCCCAGGATCCTCAGCCGTTCCTCGTATGTTAGGCCAACCATTCCAGGGATCATCTGTGTGAATCTCCGCTGGACATGTTCCAGTGCCAGTATGTCCTTCCTGAGGTGTGGGGACCAAAACTGGACACAGTACTCCAAATGGGGCCGAACCAGAGCTTTATAAAGTCTCAGTAGCACAACCGTGCTTTTATATTCCAACTCTCTTGAGATAAATGACAACATTGCATTCGCTTTCTTAATCACGGACTCAACCTGCATGTTTACCTTTAGAGAATCCTCGACTAGCACTCCCAAATCCCTTTGTACTTTGGCTTTATGAATTTTCTTACTGTTTAGAAAGTAGTCCGTGCTTGTATTCTTTTTTCCAAAGTGCAAGACCTCACATTTGCTCAAATTGAATTCCATCAGCCATTTCCTGGACCACTCTCCCAAACTGTCTAGATCCTTCTGCAGCCTCCCCACTTCCTCAATACTACCTGCCTGTCCACCTAACTTTGTATCATTGGCAAACTTCGCTGGAATGCCCCCAGTCCCTTTATCCAGAAAGGGACTTCATCCAGTATGGGAGAAGAATTCACATTTTTGGATCATTGGAATCTCATTTGGGGTAGAAGTGACCTGTACAAGAAGGACAGATTGCACCTAAATTGGAAGGGGACTAATATACTGGCAGAGAAATTTGCTAGAGCTGCTCGGGAGGATTTAAACTAGTAAGGTAGGGGGTGGGACCTAGGGAGATAGTGAGGAAAGAGGTCAATCTGAGACTGGTACAGATGAGAACAGAAGTGAGTCAAACAGTCAGGGCAGGCAGGGACAAGGTAGGACTAATAAATTAAACTGTATTTATTTCAATGCAAGGGGTCTAACAGGGAAGGCAGATGAACTCAGGGCATGGGACTGGGATATCATAGCAATTACAGAAACATGGCTCAGGGATGGGCAGGACTGGCAGCTTAATGTTCCAGGATACAAATGCCACAGGAAGGGTAGAGAGGGATGCAAGAGAGGAGGGGGAGTGGCATTTTTGATAAGGAGATCTCAGTTATCTGTAAGAATAATAGGGTGGTTATGGAGGGGATTTTAACTTTCCAAACATAGACTGGCACTACCATAGTGTTAAGGGTTTAGATGGAGAGGAATTTGTTAAGTGTGTACAGAAACATTTTCTGATTCAGTATGTGGATGTACCTACTAGAGAAGGTGCAAAACTTGACCTACTCTTGGAAAATAAGGCAGGGCAGGTGACTGAGGTGTCAGTGGGGGAGCACTTTGGGGCCAGCCACCATAATTCTATTAGATTTTAAATTGTGATGGAAGAGGATAGACCAGATCAAAAAGTTGAAGTTCTAAGTCGGAGGAAGGCCAATTTTGACGGTATTAGGCAAGAATTTTTGAAAGCTGATTGGGGGCAGTTGTTTGCAGGTAAAGGGATGGCTGGAAAATGGGAAGCCTTCAGAAATGAGATTACGAGGATCCAGAGAAAATATATCCCTGTTAGGGTGAAAGGAAAGGCTGGTAGGTATAGGGAATGCTGGATGACTAAAGAATTTGAGGGTTTCGTTAAGAAAAAGAAGGAAGCATATGTAATGTATAAACAGGATAGATTGAGTGAATCCATAGAAGAGTATAAAGGAAGTAGGAGTATACTTAAGAGGGAAATCAGGAGGGCAAAAAGGGGACATGAGATAGTTTTGGCAAATAGAATTAAGGAGAATCCAAAGCGTTTTTACAAATACATTAAGGACAAAAGGGTAACTAGGGAGAGAATAGGGCTCCTCAAAGATCAGCAAGGTGACCTGTGTGTGGAGCCACTGAAAATGGGGGAGATACTAAATTAGTATTTTGCATCAGTATTTACTGTGGAAAAGAATATGGAAGATATAGACTGTCTTTCCAGTCTACTTTTATATCTCAAACCCTCTATTCCCATCAACATTCTGCTAAATCTTGTTTGAACTCTCTCCAGATTAATAACATCCTTCCTATAACAGTGTGACCGGATCTGCACACAGCACTCCAGAAGAGGTCTCACCAACACCCTGTACAAACTCAACATAACATCCCAACTTCTATACTCAAAGTCTGATCAATGAAGATAAGCATACTATGTGCCTTCTTAACCTGTGACGCAAATTTCAAGAAATTATGTACCTGAACCCTGAGGCCTCTCTGTTCTACCCAGGGCCCTACCAATAATTTTATTAGTCCTGTCCTTGTTTAGATCATCAGAATGCAATACCTCACATTTATCTAAATTAAA
This sequence comes from Hemiscyllium ocellatum, assembly GCF_020745735.1. Lineage (NCBI taxonomy): Eukaryota > Metazoa > Chordata > Chondrichthyes > Orectolobiformes > Hemiscylliidae > Hemiscyllium > Hemiscyllium ocellatum. Next base: position 67,981,759 of record NC_083414.1, read on the forward strand.
CTCCACCTGCCTCTTCTCAGCCCATTGACCCAAGTGACCAAAGTCTCTTTGTAATCTTATATTACTATTTTTGGTGTCATCTGCAAACCTTTTAACCAGATTTCCAATGTTTTCTATCATTCATACAAAAATGACAAATGAAAGTGGACCCAGTACTGAATCCTGTGGAACACCACTGGTCACAGGCGTCCAGTCTGAAAAGCAACACTCCACCAACACCCTTTGGCTCCTGCCATAAATCCAATTTTGTATGCACTTGGCAATTTAATGTGATCTAACTTTTATGATTAGTCCACCATGCGGAAACCGGTCAAAGGCTTCATTAAAGACCTAGTAAACAATGTTTACCGCTCTGCTCTCATCAATCTTTTTGGTTACTTCATTAAAAACCTCAATCAACTTTTTGAGACAGACTTCTCTCACAATAAACCATATTGACTATCCCTAATCAATCCTTACCTCTCCAAATGCATGTAAATCCTATCTTTTAGAATCACCCCCAACAACTTAACCACTACTGATTTCAGACCCACAGGTCTTTGTTTTTAGGCTTCTCATTACATCCCTTCTTAACAAAGGCACAACATTAGCCACCCTCCAGTCCTCCGGTACCTTTCCTGTGTTTATTGATAATACAAATAATTCTTGTAAGGCCCCTGCAAATTCCTCACTAACTTAATCACAATGTCCAGGGATACAGTTGATCAGGTCCTGGAGATTTATCTATCTTTATGCTTTCTAAACTTCCAGCACTTACTCTTCTGTAATGTGAACTGTTTTCAAAACATCACTATTTATTTTCCATAGCTCTCTAACCTCCATTTCTTTCTCCACAGTAAAAACTGACATGAAATATTCATTTAATATCTCTCTCATCTCCTGAGGTTCAACACAACGACCAGCTCATTGATTTTTAAGGGGTTCTACTCTCTCTCTAGGTGTTCTCTTGCTTTTCACATATTTGTTTTTTCTGGATTATCTTTAACCTTATTTGCCTCTTTTTCTATCCTTGCTGTAACATCTAAAACCCAGACCATTTAGCTGCCAATCCTATCATTCCCTCAGCCAAGTTTCTATAATAGCTACAATGCTCCAGTCCCATGATTCCATACATGCCCTGAATTCACCAGCCATACCTGTAAGACCCCATGCAGCTTAATTCTTCAGAGTTACGTCATTCTCTGACTTGGTCTTGCCTGTCTTTTTCTAATTAACTTGCCGTTTCCTGATTCAGAACAATCCTCACCTTAGGAACCCTACTACCTCCCACAAAAGGTTTATAGAGTTCTTGAAATAGAACTAGCAAATCTCCCTGCCAGGATACTGGTCCCTTTCTGGTTTCACTGAAATCCTTCCTTCTTGAACAGGTCTTTTCTGTCCCAGAACAGATCTCAATGATCGAAGAAACTGAATGCCTGTACATGCCAACACCACTTCAGCCATTTATTTATCTCCCCTATTCTTTTATTCCTTCCCTCATTGGCACAAAGTACTGGAAGCAAACCAGATATTATGACTTCTGTTGTTCTGTTTGTAACCTTCTACTTAACCTGTTGTATTCATTTTGCAAAGCCTTAACCTTTTCCCTAACTATACTGTTCCTACCAATGTGTACAACACATCCAGTTTTTCACTGTCCCCTTTGACAATATGCTTCAAACATTTTGAGATTTCCTAACACTGGCACCAGGATATCAACATGCTATAGAACTTATAGAAGCACAAGAACGGGCCCGTCTGTCCACAATGGAGAAAGTGAGAACTGTAGATGCTGGAGATCAGAGCTGAAAATGTGTTGCTGGAAAAGCACAGCAGGTCAGGCAGCATCCAAGGAGCAGGAGAATCAACGTTTCGGGCATGAGCCCTTCTTCAGGAATGAGGAGAGTGTGCCAAGCAGGCTAAGATAAAAGGTAGGGAGGAGGGACTTGGAGGAGGGGCGTTGGAAATGCGATAGGTGGAAGGAAGTTAAGGTGAGGGTGATAGGCCGGAGTAGGGGTGGGGGTGGAGAGGTCAGGAAGAAGATTGCAGGTTAGGAAGGTGCTGCTGAGTTCGATGAGCAGCAGGTCAGGCAGTATCCAAGGAACTCCACCTTCCTAACCTGCCTAGCCTTCCATCACTTTCCTAAAAGTTTCTGAAACGCCCCTATTGTATCTGCTTCCACCACCATCCCTGGCAGCGCGTTCTGCACATCTACCACTCTCGGTGTAATAAAACTTGCCCCGTACATCTCCATAAGACTATAAGACATAGGAGTGGAAGTAAGTCCACGCCGCCATTCAATCATGGCTGATGGACATTTCAACTCCACTTACCAGCATTCTCCCCATAGCCCTTAATTCCTCGTGACATCGAGAATCTATCAATCACTGCCTTGAAGACATTTAGCGTCCCGGCCTCCACTGCACTCTGCGGCAATGAATTCCACAGGCCCACCATACTCTGGTTGAAGAAATGTCTCCGCATTTCTGTTCTGAATTGACCCCCTCTAATTCTAAGGCTGTGTCCACGGGTCCTAGACTCCTGTCTAATGGAAACAATTTCCTAGCGTCCACCCTTTCCAAGCCATGTATTATCTTGTAAGTTTCTATTAAGTCTCCCCTTAATCTTCTAAACTCCAATGAATACAATCCCAGGATCCTCAGCCGTTCCTCGTATGTTAGGCCAACCATTCCAGGGATCATCTGTGTGAATCTCCGCTGGACATGTTCCAGTGCCAGTATGTCCTTCCTGAGGTGTGGGGACCAAAACTGGACACAGTACTCCAAATGGGGCCGAACCAGAGCTTTATAAAGTCTCAGTAGCACAACCGTGCTTTTATATTCCAACTCTCTTGAGATAAATGACAACATTGCATTCGCTTTCTTAATCACGGACTCAACCTGCATGTTTACCTTTAGAGAATCCTCGACTAGCACTCCCAAATCCCTTTGTACTTTGGCTTTATGAATTTTCTTACTGTTTAGAAAGTAGTCCGTGCTTGTATTCTTTTTTCCAAAGTGCAAGACCTCGCATTTGCTCAAATTGAATTCCATCAGCCATTTCCTGGACCACTCTCCCAAACTGTCTAGATCCTTCTGCAGCCTCCCCACTTCCTCAGTACTACCTGCCCGTCCACCTAACTTTGTATCATTGGCAAACTTCGCTAGAATGCCCCCAGTCCCTTCATCCAGATCATTAATATATAATGTGAACAGCTGCGGCCCCAACACTGAACCCTGCGGGACACCGCTCGTCACCGGCTGCCATTCCAAAAGAGAACCTTTTATCCCAACTCTCTGCCTTTTGTCAGACAGCAAATCCTCAATCCATACCGGTAGCTCACCTCGAACACCATGGGCCCTCACCTTGCTCAGCAGCCTCCTGTGTGGCACCTTATCAAAGGCCTTTTGGAAGTCTAGATAGACCACATCTCCTTTGAACATTCCCACTCTCACCTTAATCGTATGCCCCTAGTATTAGAAATTTCAGCTCATCATTTTATAGACTTCTATTAAGTTTCCCCTCAGCCTCCACCACTCCAGAGAAACCAACTTGAGTTTTTCTAACCTCTGTTTAAAGCTCATACCCTCTGATCTAGGCAGCATCCTGGTAAACCTCATCTGTACTCTCTCCAAAACCTCCACATCCTTCCTGTGGTGATGAGAATTGAATGTAGTATTTTAAGTGTAACCTAACCAAAGTCTTACAAAGCTACAACATCCTGAGTCAATTCCCTGCCTAATAAAGGCAAGCAAGCCACGCGCCTTCTTTACCACCTTATATACTTGTGTGGTCATTTTCAAGCTGTTCAGGGTCCTGCCATTAACCGCAAATTATCATTTCTATTTAATCTTCCAAAGTGCAGCATCTTACACTTACACAGATTAAATTCCATCTGCCATTTCTCCATCCATATCTACAACTGATCTATATCCTTCTGTGTCCTTTGACAATCTTCTACATTATCCACAACTCCACCAAACCTTGTATCATCTGCAAACTTACCAACACCCATTTTCATCCAAGTCAGTTATATACATCAGAAATAGCAGAGGTCCCAGTTCAGATCCCTGCAGAACACCACCAGTCACGGACTTCCAGCCTGATAAACAATCTTCCAGCACTACCCTCCTGCCTTCTATGGGCAAGCCAATTCTGAATCCATGTGGCTAAGTCACCATGGATCCCATACATCTTACATCCCATAGTATCATACATTCATGCTCACTGCTGCAAAATCTCTGGGCCCGAGACAAGAGAGTTTCCTATAATAATTATTCCTTTAAATTGTGATAAATCTGGTTTAATGTAAGATTCATTCTTATTGCCCATGATCTGATGATCACTTCTATTTTTCTCTGAAAGACTGGCTCCCTCAAAAGTACCCAAATGGAATATCTGTTTGAGAGAGGAATAGCTGCAGGAGATTTATCAACTACCTTCTCACCTTTCCTGACAGTGAACCATCTATCTGATTGATTCTGCCGTGTAATCACTTCGACAAATCTACTAACCATCACACTCAGTGTCGCTGATTTACCCTCAGTGACATTAGGCCTCAAAAGAAGCTCTCAATAGTATCTGACATATAAAAACAAATTAACTTTCCTTAACCACAGATTTAATATTAAGCAAGCAAAAAATGGAAAAAAATAAACATATAAATATTAAAAAGAAATCACTTAGCTGAACAAACAAAAAAATGACTCCTCCTCAAATAATCCAACATTCAGTTTTCAATCTTCAGATTAAAAAAAAACCTCTCTCCAGAGCCATCCACACGTAGGCCTCTCCACAAGCTCCGTATATAAACTAACCATTTCTTCTTCTCTACGTATCTTTTTACGTAATTTTTTTTGTCAGAAACTCAATACACGTAAACACAAAGTATGTTGGGAAAAATTCTTTTTTGCGATTCCTTTAAAAAAACACCCTCGCATTTGTTTTTTTGAAGCTTTTTTTAGATGAATATTTTTAGAAATATAAAAGATTAAAACCGAGGAAGAGAAAAACACAGATACTTGACGAACATGTGGAGGCCCTTGCCACACAAACTCAGTTTCAAAAAATACTCTACTGTTTTGCATTTTTTGGTAATTATTTAGACAACTGTTTTAAAATGATTCAAAATAAAAATCTTAGGATTTTGAAATATAAAAACCATAAGAATTTTACAAAAAAGCCTGCAACTCAGGAGTAGCTGCAATATCCACTGATCATAAATCTAACTATATGAACCAACTATAAACTATAGAAGTGCACCATCCTCACATACATCTAATGCAATGCGACACTGAGTGTGTGATATAGCATTAATCAGTGGAAATATAAGAGATTAAATAACATTTTTTATTTTAAATTCATGAAAGCTCCCTGCTGAAGTACTTATTTGAAACAAACACTCCAAGAATAAGATGCACCTCTTTCCACAAAAACTTATTGATTTGGACCAGTAACATACATTCTGTGTCTGACATTAGCATAGACTGGGGACTGTAACCAAGACCTATTGGGGTTCTATTACTGAGCACTACACCAGTTGGCATTTGCTCATTATTTTATTGGAGGAGTTATAACAAGAAATCTTTTAAAATTTTTGTTTTTCCTTCAAATTATTTGATTAATGACAAGGGCGCGCATTACATTATATTTATTATTTGTTTCAGAACAAATCTTCAGTTATTTGCATTAGAAAATGTATATACAGCACACTGTCTTCATTCTAGAATTGTGGATGAATGGGAATTCTGAGTCAATACTGGCAAAACAATGAACTAAGGAACCCTATGAAAAGGTGAGTTCATTGTCATAGTCGACCGGCTTAGTTAACAGAAAGGACAATTTATACTAAAAGTAGTTGCTGTTATCTGTGACACCTAATCATAATGAATTGTTTTAATGCAACTTCCCTTTTGTGCTTTTCAACCATGTACTGTTTCCTGTACTATTAGTCTTAATCTATCCCTTTGATTCCCAATAATGAATGATAGTGTACAGCCATATAGGGGGTCATAGAGTCATAGAGATGTACAGCATGGAAACAGACCCTTCAGTCCAACCCGTCCATGCCGACCAGATATCCCAACCCAATCTAGTCCCACCTGCCAGCACTCGGCCCATATCCCTCCAAACCCTTCCTATTCATATACCCATCCAAATGCCTCATTAATGTTGCAATTGTACCAGCCTCCACCACATTCTCTGGCAGCTCGTTCCATACACGTACTACCCTCTGTGTGAAAAAGTTGCCTCTTAGGTCTCTTTTATATCTTTCCCCTCTCCCTCTAAACCTATGCCCTCTAGTTCTGGACTCCCCGACCCCAGGAAAAAGACTTTGTCTATTTATCCTATCCATGCCCCTCATAATTTTGTAAATCTCTATAAGGTGACCCCTCAGCCTTCGACACTCCAGAGAAAACAGCCCCAACCTGTTCAGCCTCTCCCTGTAGCTCAGATCCTCCAACCCTGGCAACATCCTTGTAAGTCTTTTCTGAACCCTTTCAAGTTTCACAACAGGCACAGTGGCGCAGTGGCTAGCACTGTTGCCTCACAGCGCTAGAGATCTGGGTTCAATTCCTCCCCGTATCTGCGTGGGTTTCCTCCGGGTGCTCTGGTTTCCTCCCACAGTCCAAAAATGTGCGGGTTAGGTGAATTGTGCTAAATTGCCCATAGTGTTAGGTGAAGGGGTCTGGGTGGGTTGTGCTTTGGCGGGACGGTGTGGACTTGTTGAGCCGAAGGGCCTGCTTCCTCACTGTAAGTAATCTAATCTTTCCGATAGAAATGGGGAAAAGTGTTGTTTTTGCAGAAATAGAAAAAGCATAGAGAAAAGGGGTACAGCAAGAGAACTGTTAACTCTGCAGGTATTTAGAGAAGAGTATCTCTACTTTTCAGTGTATAATTGTGGTTAATTAAATACTTACTTTGGTGTGTAATTATTATAGCAAATAAGTTCTTCTTAAAAATTATGTTTTCAGCAAAAAGCTGAGATAACTGAAATGCTTGGGCTATACAAAATGATACAAGTTAATGGAATGTACCAGCAGAATTGATACAAAATGTTAAACCAGACCTTGATGTACTGTCGACAAAATAATGTGTGTGTCAGCACTTACAGAGAGGAAGGTTGCCACCTGGGGAAGGGGGAAGTAATAAGGGTGGAGCGCAGCTGGGCAGTGGTATGGCAGTAAGAGAGATTGGGTAATTAGGAGTCTGGAGAGATGACCTCATTCAGTTCAAAGGGTATAACTGGACACTAACCTGAGTTCTAATTTGCTCAATTGCTTCTGCATTTGATGCCCTTTCTTGCAAGATCATCGAATAAATTGTCGTTTCCAGTTTTGGTGGTCTCGTCTAAATTTTATTAAATTTATTTCTAACAGGAACGAGACCAGAATTGCACACAATATTCCAACAGTGGCCTAACCAATGTCCTGTACAGCTGCAACATGACCTCTCAACTGCTGTACTCAATACTCTGACCAATAAAGGAAAGCATACCAAACGCCTTCTTCACTATCCTATCTACCTGTGACTCCACTTTCAAGGAGCTATGAACCCGCACTCCAAGGTCTCTTTGTTCAGCAACACTCCCTAGGACCTTACCATTCAGTGTATAAGTCCTGCTAAGATTTGTTTTCCCAAAATGCAGCACCTTGCATTTATCTGAATTAAACGCCATCTGCCACTTCTCAGCCATTGGTCCATCTGGTCAAGATCCTGTTGTAATCTGAGGTAACCCTCTTCGCTGTCCACTACACCTCCAATTTTGGTGTCATCTGCAAACTTACCAACTGTACCTCTTATGCTCGCATCCAAATCATTTATGTAAATGACAAAAAGTAGAGGGCCCAGCACCGATCCTTGTGCACTCCATGGGTCACAGGCCTCCAGTCTGAAAAACAACCCTCCACCACCACCCTCTGTCTTCTACCTTTGAGCCAGTTCTGTATCCAAATAGCTGGTTCTCCCTGTATTCCGTGAGATCTAACCTTGCTAATCAGTCTCCCATGGGGAACCTTGTCGAATGCCTTACTGAAGTCCATATAGATCACATCTACTGCTCTGCCCTCATCAATCTTCTTTGTTATGTCTCCAAAAAACTCAATCAAGTTTGTGAGACATGATTTCCCATGCATAAAGCCATGTCGACTATCCCGAATCTGTCCTTGCCTTTCCAAATATATGTACATCCTGTCTCTCAGGATTCCCTCCAACAACTTGCCCACCACCGAGGTCAGGCTCACTGGTCTATAGTTCCCTGGCTTGTCTTTACCGCCCTTCTTAAACAGTGGCATCACGTTTGCCAACCTCCAGTCTTCCGGCACCTCACTTGTGACTATCGACGATACAAATATCTCAGCAAGAGGCCCAGCAATCACTTCTCTAGCTTTTCACAGAGTTCTTGGGTACACCTGATCAGGTCCTGGGGATTTATCCACCTTTAACCATTTCAAGACATCCAGCACTTCCTCCTCTGTAATCTGGACATTTTGCATGATGTCACCATCTATTTCCTTACAGTCTATATCTTCCATATCCTTTTACACAGTAAATACTGATGCAAAATATTCATTTAGTATAGAACATAGAACATAGAAAAATACAGCGCATCGATGTTGCGCCGATACAAGCCCACCTAACCTACACTAGCCAACTTTCCTCCATATACCTATCCAATGCCCATTTAAATGCCCATAAAGAGGGAGAGTCCACCACTGTTACTGGCAGGGCATTCCATGAACTCACGACTCGTTGAGTAAAGAATCTACCCCTAACATCTGTCCTATACCTACCACCCCTTAATTTAAAGCTATGCCCCCTCGTAATATCTGACTCCATATGTGGAAAAAGGTTCTCATGGTCAACCCTATCTAAACCCCGAATCATCTTGGACACCTCTATCAAGTCACCCCTAAACCTTTTTTTCTCCAATGAAAACAGCCCCAAGTGCCTCAGCCTTTCCTCATACGATCTTCCTACCATACCAGGCAACATCCTGGTAAACCTCCTCTGCACCCGTTCCAGTGCCTCCACATCCTTCCGATAGGATGGCGACCAAAATTAGATTAGACTTACAGTGTGGAAACAGGCCCTTCGGCCCAACAAGTCCACACCGACCCGCCGAAGCGCAACCCACCCATACCCCTACATTTACCCCTTACCTAACACTACGGGCAATTTAGCATGGCCAATTCACCTGACCCGCACATCTTTGGACTGTGGGAGGAAACCGGAGCACCCGGAGGAAACCCACGCAGACCCGGGGAGAACGTGCAAACTCCACACAGTCAGTCGCCTGAGTCGGGAATTGAACCCGGGTCTCAGGCGCTGTGAGGCAGCAGTGCTAACCACTGTGCCACCGTGCCGCCCACCACACAAACTGCACACAATACTCCAGATGCGGCCGCACCAGAGTCTTATACAACTGCAACATGATCTCAGGACTCCGGAACTCAATTCCACTACCAATAAAAGCCAGTACACCATAGGCCTTCTTCACAGCACTATTTACCTGGGTGGCAACTTTCAGAGATCTGTGTACATGGACACCAAGATCCCTCTGCTCATCCACACTACCAAGTATCCGACCATTAGCCCAGTACTCCATCTTCTTGTTACTCTTACCAAAGTGAATCACTTCACACTTAGCTACATTGAACTCCATTTGCCACCTTTCTGCCCAGCTCTGCAGCTTATCTATATCCCGCTGTAACCTGCTACATCCTTCCTCACTGTCAGCAACTCCACCGACTTTCGTATCATCCACAAACTTGCTCACCCAACCTTCTAGCCCCTCCTCCAGGTCATTTATAAAAATGACAAACAGCAATGGTCCCAAAACAGATCCTTGCGGAACACCGCTGGTAACTGCACTCCAAGATGAACCTTTACCTTCAACTACTACCCTCTGTCTTCTTCCAGCCAGCCAATTCCTAATCCAAACCTCCAACTCCCCCTCAATGCCATACCTCCGTATTTTTTGCAGTAGCCTACCATGGGGAACCTTATCAAACACCTTACTAAAATCCATATACACCACATCAACCGCTTTACCCTCGTCCACCTCCTTAGTCACCTTCTCAAAGAATTCAATAAGGTTTGTGAGGCACGACCGGCCCTTCACAAAACCATGCTGACTATCCTTGATCACATTATTCCTATCCAGATGTTCATAAATCCTATCCCTTACAATTCTCTCTAAGACTTTGCCCACAACAGAGGTAAGACTCACCGGCCTATAGTTACTAGGGTTATCCCTACTCCCCTTTTTGAACAAGGGAATCACAATTGCTATCCTCCAGTCTTCTGGCACTATTCCTGGAGACAACGAGGACATAAAAATCAAGGCCAATGGCTCTGCAATCTCCTCCCTTGCTTCCCAGAGAATCCTAGGACTTATCTATTTTCACCCTTTCCAGAATTTCTAACACCTCTTCCCTAAATATCTCAAAGCCATCCATTCTAATTAATTGTGACTCAATATTCACATCAGCAACAATGTCCTGTTCCTGAGTGAATACTGATGAAAAGTATTCATTCAGTGTCTCCCCAATTTCTTCAGCCTCCACACGCAACTTCCCACTACTATCCTTGACGGGACCTATTCCTACCCTAGTCATCCTTTTATTCTTGACATACCTATAGAAAGCCTTTGGGTTTTCCCTAATCCTATTAACCAAGGACTTTTCATGTCCCCTCCTTGCTGCTCTTAGCTCTCTCTTTAGATCCTTCCTGGCTAACTTAGAACATAGAAGGATACAGCGCAGTACAGGCCCTTCGGCCCTCGATGTTGCGCCGACCGAATCCTACCTAACCTATACTAGCCCAATAACTTCCAAATGCCTATCCAATGCCCGCTTAAATGACCATAAAGAAGGAGAGTTCACCACTGATACGGGCAGGGCATTCCATGAACTCACAACCCGCTGTGTGAAGAATCTACCCCTAACATCGGTCCTATACCTACCACCCCTTAATTTAAAGCTATGTCCCCTAGTAACACCTGACTCCATTAGCAGTAAAAGGTTCTTAGTATCTACCCTATCTAAACCCCTAATCATCTTATACACTTCTATCAGATCTCCCCTAAACCTTCTCTTCTCCAATGAGAACAGCCCCAAGTGCCTCAGCCTTTCCTCATAAGATTTTCCTACCATTCCAGGCAACATCCTGGTAAACCTCCTCTGCACTCGTTCTAAAGCTTCCACATCCTTCCTATAGTATGGCGACCAAAACTGCACACAATACTCCAGATGAGGCCGCACCAGAGTCTTATACAACTGCAACATGACCTCAGGACTCCGGAACTCAATTCCTCTGCCAATAAAGCCCAGTACACCATATGCCTTCCTCACAGCACTATTTACCTGGGTGGCAACTTTCAGAGATCTGTGTACATGGACACCAAGATCCCTCTGCTCATCCACACTACCAAGTAGCCTACCATTAGCCCAGTAATCCATCATCTTGTTATTCCTACCAAAGTGAACGACTTCGCACTTAGCTACATTGAATTCCATTTGCCACATTTCCGCCCAGCTCTGCAACTTATCTATATCCCGCTGTAACCTACCACTTCCTTCCTCACTATCCACAACTCCACCGACTTTTGTGTCATCCGCAAACTTGCTTACCCAGCTTTCAAGTCCTTCCTCTAGATCATTTATAAAGATAACAAAAAGCAATGGTCCCAAAACAGATCCTTGTGGTACACCGCTAGTAACTGCGCTCCAAGATGAACATAATCCATCAACTTATAACTCTCAATCGCCCCAACTGAATGTTCATGCCTCATCTTTACATAGGCCGCCCTCTTCCCTTTAACAAGGGATTCCAATTCCTTATTAAACCACGGCTCCCTCACACGACTCTTTCCTCCCTGCCTGACAGGTACATACTTATCAAGGACACTCCGTAGTTGTTCCTTGAACAAGCTCCACATAGCGATTGCACCCTTCCCTTGAAGCCTACTTTTCCAAGCCACGCATCCTAAGTCATGCCTCACCGCATCATAATTTCCCTGCCCCCAGCTATAACTCTTGCCCTGTAGTGCACACTTATCCCTCTCCATCACTAGAGTAAAAGTCACCGAATTGTGGTCACTGTCCCCAAAGTGCTCACCTACCTCCAATTCTAACACCTGGCCTGGTTCGTTACCCAGAACCAAATCCAGTATGGCCTCACCTCTTGTTGGCCTGTCTACATATTGTGTCAGGAAACCCTCCTGCACACATTGGACAAACACCGACCCATCTAACGTACTCGAGCTATAGCTTTCCCAGTCAATATCTGGAAAGTTAAAACACCCATAACAATCACCCTATTACTTTCACTCTTCTCCTGAATCATCCTCGCAATCCTTTCTTCTACATTTCTAGCACTATTAGGAGGCCTGTAGAAAACTCCTAACAGGGTGACCTCACCTTTCCTATTTCTAAGCTCAGCCCAAACTACCTCAGATGGCGAGTCTTCATCCATCGTCCTTTCCACTGCTGTAATACTTTGACAAGCAATGCCACACCTCCCCCTCTTTTACCCCCACCTCTGACCCTACTGAAACATTTAAACCCTGGAACCTGCAACAACCAATCTTGTCCCTGTTCTACCCATGTCTCCGTAATAGCCACAACATCGAACTCCCAAGTACCAACCCACGCTGCAAGTTCACCTACCTTATTTTGTATACTTCTCACATTGAAGTATACACACTTCAAGCCATCTCCCCCATTTTCTGTGGCTCCACACAAAGGCCGCCTTGCTGATCTTTGAGGGGCCCTATTCTCTCCCTAGTTACCCCTTTGTCCTTAATATATTTGTAAAAACCCTTTGGATTCTCCTTAATTGTATTTGCCAAAGCTATCTCATGTCCCCATTTTGCCCTCCTGATTTCCCTCTTAAGTATACTCCTATTTTCTTTATACTCTTCCGAGGATTCACTCGATCTATCCTGTCTATACCTGACATATGCTTCCTTCTTTTTCTTAACCAAACCCTCAATTTCTTTAGTCATCCAGCATTTCCTATACCTACCAGCCTTCCCTTTCACCCTGACAGGAATATACTTTCTCTAGATTCTTGTTATCTCATTTCTGAAGGATCTGTAATATATTATTTAGATTCCCCTCATATATTTGTCACAGATTTTATACCAAGTCAAATAATGACAGCATACCCAGATTCTGCCACATGCTGAAGAGTTCATAGGCCATCATCACTCTCATATCACCATACCTGCCAGGAAGAGAATATGAATGAATGCACATCAACGCAAAGATAGACTTTACACAGTAAATATGCAACAAAATATGGCTGATTCCATCTCTTAGTGCTTGGCCCCATCATCAGGAAAAAAAGAAAGTCGGTAATTTTTTGCATTATTATTGATTCTCATTTTGCTTCATTTAAATCAGAGTGAGAACTTCACTTACAGTGGCTTTCCTTCAAGCTCCTGCATGATTATGGATCAACCTTGTTTTCCTCCTATTTTTTATTTGAGACATCATCCGAAAGTACAAATGTTATTTTTCATTTTGAGGGTATTCAGCTCCATCTCATTGCTTTCTCAACACATCCACTGTAGTTAAATTATCAGATTGCTTTCTGATATCCATATTGGATAAATAAAAAATATCTTATAACTAAATATTGGGAATATTTAAAATCACCACCTTCAGTCCACACTACAACTCCTGCTCCCTAGCCATGGAATTCTCTGTCTCCCTGGCAACAAACTATGGCTGAACCTGCCTGTCTACAACATTGGTGCCATATCTAACATCAATATGTGCTTCCAACCACATATCGATGACATTTGTAAGATTGCTCATTTTCACCTTTAATAATACACCCCAATTCTGCCACGGCCTCAGCTCATCTGCTACTAAATCTCTCATCCATGCCTTAGTTACCTCTAAAGTTGAAGAGACCGACTCACTCCTGCTTAACCTCTCAATGACTATCAACCTGTGTGCTCACTGATCTACAGTACACTGTCTCTTGGTTAAGTTTTATCTTGATTTTGAAATTCTCACTCTTATTTTAAAATCCCCTCCCTATCCATTAATCGTCTTTCCAACCCTTTGAGAGATCAGTACTCAGCTAATTTTGGCCTCTTGCACAATCCTGATGTTAATTGTTCCACTACTGGGAGCCATACCTTCAGCTACGCAGCTCCTGGAATTTCCTTCTAAACCACCTCATCTCTTTATTTCTTTCTCCCCTTCATTTAGGACATAAATATTACCTCTTTTTCCAGCCTTCAAGTCCTCTTCCCTATTATAAGTTTAGATGACCTAGTGTCAAATTCTCCTTTATAATGTTTTTGTGAAGTACCTTGGAAAATTTATTTTTGTTGATCTAGCTATTATTTTTTACTGTACATTTCATATCTAGCTTATACAATGCGGGCTTCCTTCTACTCAAAACTTTAATTCTTGGCTCAGGCTGTTCATCGAGTCCAGTAATGTTTTCCTGGAAGATGCCAACATTGACTGTACTCACCTGTCCAAGATCTTCTTCCTTTTGGCAGGTGTGGCATGCTCCAGTTGAAGACTTGGCTGATTTATAAACAGTACAGCCAAACTAAAGTACGAATTCCACACCTATAGAAATGGATCACAGTGACAGCTATCCAACAAGAACAATAAGTTGCAGTTATCTAAGTACAACAATATCAGAATGTTGTACTAATTCAATAGCAATAAGGTAAACATCTCCATCACAAAGCCATCTCTCTGATCATTCTGTCAAACTCTGACAGATACCATCTTTCACAGACTCTCTTAGAAACATATTGCAGATTTTACTCTATAAGGTTTTCTTTGAATTTAGAACAATTACAGAGTTGGTTTTGAACAGCCAAACAATGAATATTATTATTGTATTGCCAAATTGACTACCTTTGAGAACGACTTATTGGATCAAAGCAGGCGTGCAGAGTTTATAAATCCACTTAAACACATGTAGATTTACTTCCTTAAATGAGGTGTCAAATAGGTTAGATTTTTAAATCAAGACAAAGTCTCACTCCAACTGAATGGAATTTAACTTTATTTGTTAAAGTAACATAGTAGATAGAGAAAGACAAGGAGCAATTTCTGCGGACAGGCAGTGCAATATTATGCTCAATTGAGAATGATAAAAAGAATATAAGTGGGATTCATCAAAAACAAGGATGGCTGGGATAAAGAGGACATTTTCAAGATGGCAACCTGTAATTAGTGGAGCGCCACAACTATTTACAATATATCCGAATGACTTGGATGAATAAAGTGAATGTATAATAGCCAAATTTGCAGATGACAAAAAAAGGGAAAGACAATGAGTATAGGAGCTGGGAAGTCATGTTGTGTCAGTGCAAAATATTGGCTCGGCCACTTTTGGAATATTGTGTTCAATTCTGGTCTCCCTCCAGTGGATGTTGTGAAACTTGAAATGGCTCAGAACAGATTTACAAGTATGTTGCTAAGACTGGACAGTTTGAGTTATAGGGAGAGGCTGGGCCTTTTTTTTCACTGGAGTGTTGAAGGTTGAGGGGCAAACTTATAGAAGCTTATAAAATCAAGAGGGGCATAGGGAAAGTGAATCGTAAAGTTCTCTTTCCTTGAGTGGCAAAGTTTAAACTAGGGGCATAAGGTGAGAGGAGAAAGATTTAAAAGGGATCTGTGGAGCAACATCTTCTCACAGAGAGTGGTTCTTATGTGCTCCATGAGTTGCCAAAGGAAATGGCAGATGTATATACAGTTACAACATTACAAAACATTTGAAGAAATACATGAACAGAAAAGTTTTAAGAGGGATATGGGCCATACACAGACCGATAGTTTAGTTTGGGAAATTTGGTTCGTATGGATGAGTTGAATCGAAGGATCTACTTCCATGCTGTATGACTGTATAAGTGATGCAGTGGGAAAGACTATATCGACTGCAAATGATGTTAGTGATTGAGGCATATAGGCAAAGGTGTCAGACTTTATGGAAGAAGTCTTAACCGGCCTTTACTAAATTTGAAAAGATTAAGCGAATTAATTTTGATAGGAGAATGAGAACACTAGAAGGTGAAACTATATACAAAACTCTTGGAGAGGTTATTCCCTCAGAGGAATTTAAAAACTCACTATTTTTTGTATTAAGAACTCATGTTGAGGACCAAAGGGCTGCTACTGCTAGACAGGTAATGATAATGGCTGATGATTACAAAGTTAAACTCTTTTTAAAATCATTCTCATAAATTCAAAAACTATACAAAATAAGCGTGAAAGGAAGGCAAGGTAAGGCATGGATTGCTGGGAATATCTCACAGTGGTTTCCTCAGATCAGAAAGGAAAGTGCTAAAGGTGGAGATGAGAATCAGAAGCCAAGGTGTTTCCACTGCAAGTGGAACACATTCATTTACAATGTTAGAAGTTGAAAGGGAAACTCATATTAGAACTTGTACCTTTGCCTATAACTAGGATACCGGAGGCAAACACTGTAGTGAGTGCAGAAGAAATACATAAGGTAGATGAGAGACATGAGAAGATTTGCTGTAAAGGAAAGCTAATCCCTTTATCTTCAAAGGTAGAATCCATGCCCATAACAATTCTGAGAGATACAGAGACTACTCAAACTCTCTTGTTGGAGAAGGATTCAGTTTTCCCTCCAGAGAATTCATTGAAAGCCAAAGTGTTGGTAAATGGGATAGAAGGAGAATATATTACAGCTCCATTGTACAAGGTGCAATTAGAGTGTAGGTTGGTCTCTGGACCAATGGTAGTCAAGGTAGCTGCAAAATTATCTATGATTGGAGTTAGCTTACTTCTGGGGAATCATCAGGCATGAATAAAAGTCATAGCTTTGCCTATAAGAACAGAGAGTCTAATTGAGGCTAAAGAAACTGTATGGTTGCAGGAATAGATCCTGAGTATTTTTCTATTATGTGTGGTGACCAGGGCAATTGCCAAACAAAGTCCATCATTAAAGGGTGCAGTCATACCACAAGCAGATATTCGATAGCTGATATTCTATTTAAGAAGGATGATAGCTCAAAGGAAGTGTTTGACATGTGTTCATTAATTGAGGCTCAGGAAGAGGTCCAGAGTTAAGTAAGTTACTAAAGACAGTTCACACTAAATCTGAGGCTGAAAGGTTAACCAGAGTGTTACCACATAAGAAATGGAGTTTTGATAAAGTGGAGACATCCTCTCAGGTTTGTAGAGAAAGAATAGTTGGCTACTCATAATATAGTGGGACTGCCCAGATATCCTAAGGAGATATTGCGAATAGCACATGAAGTTCCTATGGCAAGACAAATAGGAACATGTAGGAGCAAACAACAAGTATGTGACATGGCCAGGACTTCATAAAGATGAAGCGTAGTTCTGTAAAAGTTATCATACATATCAGGTAGTAAAAAAAGCTCAACATCAAAATGTACTTTTGATATCGATATCAGATTCTGAAGAACCATTTAGTCAAGCATTAGTAGGTTATGTAGGCCCATTACCAAAATCAAAAGCAGGACGTCAGTACATCCTAATAGTTATGGACATGACAACTTGATATCCAGAGGCTATCCCTTTAAGAACTATAGCTAGGGTAGTGATGGAAGAATTAACACTTTATACTGGTTTAGATCACCACTTGATGTATAGTCAGAGCAAGGTTTTAATTTCATGTCTGAATTTTTCCAGGAAATCAGTAGCAGTTTGGGTATAAAATAATTGAAGTCAGCTGCACATCATTAGCAAACACAAGGAATTTTAGAGAGGTACCATCAAACTCTAAACATCAAGATTATGGCAAATTGTCCGAAATGCTCACAGAATTGGGGATTCTCAAATAATCTACTGGATTTCGCCTGTCTGAATTAAAAACAAAAAACAAAGAACCTTACAGCATAGCATCAGGCCCTTCAGCCCTCCAAGCCTGCGCTGATTCAGATCCTGGATCTAAAGTTGTCGCCTAGTTTTTAAGGATCTGAATCCCTTTGCTCCCTGACAATTCATGTATCTGCCTAGATACATCTTAAATGACACTATCGTTCCCAGCCCTACCACCTCCACTGGTAATGCATTCCAGGCACCCACCAATTTCTGCGTGAGGAACATTCCACATATATCTTCCCTAAACCTTTCCCCTCTCACTTTGAACCATGACCTCTTGTAATTGAGTCCTCCACTCTGGGAAAAATGTTTCTTGCTATCCACTCTGTCTATGTCTCTCTTTATTATGCCTCAATCAGTCTCCCCGAACCTCTTTCTTTCCAATGAAAATAATCCTAATCGATACAACCTCTTCTCAGAGCTAACACCCTCCATACCAGGCAACATTCTGGTGAACATCCTCTGCACCCTCTCCAAAGCATCCACACCCTTTTGGCACTGTGGCAACCAGAACTGTATGCAGTATTCCAAATGTGGCCAAACCAAAGTCTTATACAACTGTAACATGACTTGCCAACCCTTGTGTCAAATACCCCATCCGATGAAGGAAAGCATGCTGTATGCTTTCTTGACCACTCTACTGACCTGCATTGCCATCTTCAGGGAACAATGGACCTGAACACCTGGATCCCTCAGTACATCAATTTTCCACAGGACTTTTCCATTTACTGTATAGTTTGCTTTTGAATTGCATCTTCCAAAATGTATCACCTCGCATTTGTCCGGATTGACCTCCATCTGCCATTTCTCTGCCCAACTCTCCAATCTATCTAGGTTCTGCTGCATTCTCTGACACCCTCCTTCATTATCTGCTAGTTCACCAATCTTAGTATCATCTGCAAACTTGCTAATGAGGCAACCAATACCTTCCTCCGAATCATTGATGTATATCACAAACAACAGTGATCCCAGCACGGATCCCTGTGGGACAGCATTGGTCACAGGTCTCTATTTTGAGAAGCTCCCTTCCACTACTACTCTCCGTCTCCTGTTATCCAACCAGTTGTCTATCCACCTAGCAAGAATACCCTGGACCCCATGGGACTTCACCTTCTTCATCAGCCTACCATGGGGAACCTTATCAAACGCCTTACTGAAGTCCATGTATATGACATCTCCAACTCCTCCTCCATCAATCAACTTTATCACCTCTTCAAAAAATTTTATTAGGTTTGTTAAACATAACCTTCCCTGCACAAAACCATGCTGCCTATCACTGATGAGCCTATTTTCTTCCAAATGGGTATATGTCCTAACCCTCAGTATCTTCTCCAGTAGTTTCCCTACCACTGACGTTAGCCTCACAGGTCTGTGATTACCTGGATTATCCCTGCTATCGTTCTTAAACAAGGGGACAATATTAGCAATTCTACAGTCCTCTAGGACCTCTCTCATGTTCAAGATTGCTTCAAAGATATCTGTTAAAGCCCCAACTATTTCCTCTCTCACTTCCCTTAGTAACTTGGGATAGATTCCCATCTGGACCTGGGGACTTGTCCTCCTTAATGCCTTTTAGAATACACAACACTTCCTCCCTTCTTATGCTGACTTGACCTAGAGTAATTAAAGATCTATGCTCAACATCCGCCATGTTCCTCTCCTTGGTGAATACCGATGCAAACAATTAGATTACTTACAGTGTGGAAACAGGCCCTTCGGCCCAACAAGTCCACACCGACCCGCCGAAGCGCAACCCACCCATACCCCTACCCCTACATATACCCCTTACCTAACACTACGGGCAATTTAGCATGGCCAATTCACCTGACCCGCACATCTTTGGACTGTGGGAGGAAACCGGAGCACCCGGAGGAAACCCACGCAGACACAGGGAGAACGTGCAAACTCCACACAGTCAGTCGCCTGAGGCGGGAATCGAACCCAGGTCCCTGGCGCTGTGAGGCAGCAGTGCTAACCACTGTGCCACCGTGCCGCCCCTGATTCATTAAGAATTTCACCCACTTTCTCTGACTCCACGCATACCTTCCCTCCTTTGTCTTTGAATGGGCCAACCCTTTCCCTAGTTACCCTCTTACTCCTTAAAAATGAATAAAAAGCTTTGGGGTTTTCTTAAACCCTGCTCACTAAGGATCTCTCATGACACCTTTTCGCTCTTTTAATTCCTTGTTTCAGATTGGTCTTACAGTCCCAATGTTCTTTCTAAGATACGTCTGTCTTCAGTCACCTAGACCTTATGTACGCATCCTTTTTCCTCTTTGCTAGTCTCACAATTTTACCTGTCATCCATGGTTCCCTAATCTTGCCATTTCTATCCCTCATTTTCACAGGAACATATCTCTCCTGAACTCTAATCAACCTCTCTTTAAAAGTCTCCCACATATCTGCACCCAACCATTACGGATCCTCAATCCACCCCACCATCTCTTTACGCCTTGTATTCCTGGGAGTTTGAGCTCTGTTGGAAGTTGGAATTCTGAGATCAGGGTTTAAATCCCATGCTGACAGAACATTATATCATGGAGGTGGCATTATGTAAACCTTAATTGATATTCACATACTTGTATTTTCAACATTATAATCACTACAAAATAATGGGTAGGAACCTTAGTTAAAATTTTTCCTCCTTTGCCAAGGCTATCCTAGATAATCCACATCGAAACATTGCATTAAAGTTGGATCTGAACTGAGTGAGTCCCTGTTATACAAGGAGACAGTTATTTTAAGTCCAAAGAAAGCTGCAGGTGAACAAAACACACAGATGGGTTCACATGAAATGTGGTGGCCATTTAAGACAATTTTATTTTGTTATTTTGTAAAAATTAAGAAACCAACTCACCTTGAAATCGAAATCTGCTTCTGTGAAGTTCTTGTGTAATGCAGGAGACAGATATTGAACTGTTGTAACAATTATGCTGCAAAATAAATACACAAAGGTAAATCTAAGGCTAGTCAGAAGTCAGAATTTGAAATCACAGATGATGTCCATTAATCTCCTTATTCAAAAACAACTTTTCATTTCATAAATTTTCAAATATATATGCCAATGTGTTTTTATTGATTTCATAGCTTCTGTCTCAATCCTCATTCATAGTATTGTTTTTCTTCGCTCTAGATTATTGATAAGCCTGACATTACATCAGTGTTGGGAAAAACAAAATCTTGGAATTAAACTGAGATAGATCAATAGAAAATAGTTTTGATTAAAGCACCCACCTGAAATAATAACTTGCCTTTTTCTTTCAGATTACAACTAAACGTGTAGATACATTACAATTGACCCCCATGTTTTGGGTTAGGAAAGGAAGCTAAGGTCCTCCACCTCCTGTTTCCTAACCAGTTATCGGTGTGCATGTAAATCTGTGAAGGCATGTTTGTTCATGCTCAAATGTACATATGGGGTCAATACGGGATTGCATTCTGAGGACTGCATAATTGAATAGCCTGCCAAAATTTAGTGCCTATGCTTGCACATGAAGAATGGCCACTTAGGTAAATACCACACAGAGCAATCTATAGGAGAGGTGGCGGATCGGAGGATAGAGGAAGCCAAACTCAAAATCTATAATTTGTTTTACTAAAGAGGTATAGTGGGATATTTGTGACCAGACATATTTTAAGTTCCTTGACAACATGTACTTACTTGAGTCACTTCAGTCAACTTACTTGCTGGTTAGAAGTCTCATTACCATCCAGTCACGTGGGTAGACACTCAGCTTCATTAAATTACGGAACACACAAAATATTTTTAACAAGAAATCCTAAAAGAGAAAGAAAGACATGAAATAACTTGTTGAGTTAGCACTATTTTGTTTAACTTTTTGTTAAATTAGTTCTCTATTTTGTAGTAGTTTTGATATGATCAATGTGATGAGGATTCAGTGAACAGCAAACCAAATAGCCTGATGTTACCTCAAGCATGGTACCTGCACATTATTAAATAAGTGCTGGCTTAGCCTCTGAGAGATCAGTGGTACCAGTTACATTGCTTGGAATCACAGAGGCAGAGTAAATCAGAAAGGGTATACTCAACCATGCAAAAAGCTAATAAGACAGTAAAATGCATGACAGAATGTAGGGCTCACTGATCAATATAGCCAACTGATTCACACGGGCAATTTTCTATACCTACTTTTTTGGTAAACTCTTTGATGTGTAATTTAAAACTTAATTATTAAGTTTTAAGTCAACATTAAAAAAACATTACCACCAATTAAAAGCACCACGTTTAGCAGGCTGCATAGCAGGAAATGGAGAAGAACTTCAGGAGGAGAGCATGAAAGCAAATCACTTAGCTAATTATGGTTGGACTGTTCGACACTAGAGTGGTACTGGAAAAGCACAGCAGGTCAGGCAGCATCCGAGGAGCAGGAAAATTTACGTTTCGGGGCAAAAGCCCTTCATCAGGAATGAGGCCTCATTCCTGATGAAGGGCTCTTGCCTGAAACGTTGAGTTTCCTGTTCCTCAGATGCTGCCTGACCTGCTGCATTTTTCCAGTACCACTCTAATCTTGACTCTGATCTCCAGCATCTGCTGTACTCACTTTCACCTGTTCAACACTATGATGGGGAGATGCTAGTGTTGGACCAGGGTGGACAAAGTCAGAAATCACAAGCCACCAGGTTATAGTCCAAAATCGCAAGCTTTTAGAGTGCTATCCCATCTGACAGCCAGACTGCTGTGACCACTAGGACTCATAACAGCACACAAACCAACAGCCACTCTCAGACAACAACTCACCAGGACAAAGGACCCAATTCCCAGCATGAGCAAAACCAACGTGGTTTACAAAATCCCATGCAAGGACTGCACAAAACACTACATAGGACAAACAGGAAGACAGCTAACAACCCGCATCCATGAACACCAACTGGCCACGAAACGACACGACCAGCTATCCCTAGTAGCCATACACTCAGATGACAAACAACATGAATTCGATTGGGACAACACCACCATTATAGGACAGGCCAAACAGAGAACAGCCAGGGAATTCCTAGAGGCCTGGCACTCATTCACGAATTCCATCAACAGACAAATCGACCTAGACCCTATATACCGGCCACTGCAGCGGACAGCAACTGACAACCGGAAGCGGCAGATTCAAACCAGTATAAATGCCGGAGGAATCAGCACAGAAGCGCTTCACAGGAGGCTCCCAAGCTCTGAGGATGTCACCTAGAAATGGGACGAAACGTTTGCAAGAAAAACTCCCAGCTCGGCGAACAGAACCACAACAATTAACTTTTTTGCAAAAAATAAAGCTTAAAATATGACTTGAGCTCAGAGCCAATGATAGTTATCCAATTTGCATGACCTTACTTCCACATCCAATCCAATGAGGCAAAGGCACCATATCTCAAAAAAACTACCAAGGATGTTACCACAGAAATTTAATTGAGCTTCATGTCCTGTTCCCTTTAGCAAGCAATCAAGGCATCACCTAAGGAACTCAACTGGTGGAGATGAACTAGTTAACCTATTGCTTGGACCGTGGGATACTGCAGGAGATAGGGTTTCCAGTCAAGCTACAATAGTTGCATGTCATAACCTGTTTGCTTGAGCAATCACATCCTGGCTGAGTAGGTGGTCGCCAGAAATGAATTGATTATACTACAAGAGTAATAACCTGTGCTTGAATCCCTATGTCATGATCCAGAGACAAGACCATTCTGTGTGCATTCTGCTTTTTCTGCAGTTAAGAGGACAAACAACTGAGATGCTGATGAGAGAAGACCCATCTGGGGCTCCTGCATCCCCCTCCCCATTGCCATAAAGCCATTGATGATCTTTTTGAGTGAAATTTACAATTTTTTAATTATCCTAGCCATTGGTTTTGTTGCGGATATATGCCGACTTTGGAATTGGGTTCAAACTATTCAATTTATTTCTTATAGCTAGCTGATATGACAGATGGATACATGATTCTCCTAATTTTTGCACTATCTATTAGAAATGGCCTGGTACTCTTGAATTAATAAGAATATGTGACTGTATAAGCTTAAGGTTAAATGTAACAAACTTGCTCCCTGTGCTTGATATTCAAAGGGATTATATTATTCCAAAGAATGATATGGGAACAAAATTAAAAGGAGAAACTAGCATCATGTTTTGAATGTGCAAAATGACGATCAGAGCTGATTCCCAGGGGCTGGTGAATGCTGAGGTGATCTTGCTTTATCTAAGACCCATATTGTCACTTAAGTTACTCACAGAAGGCTGACAGTCAAATTATTTTACCTTGAGCTCCTCCTTGCTCTGGAAATTATCAAGCAATTGTTGATAGTGGTTATCTGCCATTTGCCGAAGTAGGGATAGTAGACAGGTGACATACTCCCCCTAGGGAACCAGAGCAAAGTAGAACCATCAGTGTCTCAGGTCACAACATAGCATATGGCACACCCAGTTATAAGGGTTGAAATGGTTGTAGGACAATGATGCACACACAGTTTTATGGATTTATTATGGATTTGCATGCCACTCTTTGATAAACTACATAAATAAACTGTATTTAGTATGTCATAAGGGCTCCAGATCAACTGACATTTAAGGTGTGGAGAGTTAGTGTTCTCTAATCCACAGTTCTCCAATCTAAGTCTCCAGGTCTGGGAGAAGTGTAATGAGAAAGGAACTTGTTCTTATTTGATGTGAAAAATAGAAGGCTTATAATTGCAGGAAACGTTACAATTCCCAATAGTCTGTCAAAAGACAACAAACACACTTTCCTTTATTTCATTTAATTTATTTTGATGTTTATTAATATCTATTATTTTTGTTTCCCCATTGGTACAGTTCAGCACAAAGCCATACTGAACTGGGTCCAAAATTCAATCTGAGGTTTCTACTGAACTGACTGTTACCAAGGCAGCAGTCACAGTGTTGTAATTGGTTTCAGAAGCCCTGGGCTAAGAAGGGGAAAAATAAGAGGATGGTAGATTTATATGGAAAGATGAGCTAATTGGGCTGAGTGGTTTCCCGCATCTATACTTATCTTTGTGAACTTTATAAAAGCAGCCAACCTGCAAATTTTGCTTATACTACATATAAATTGTTCAGCTGTCATTTAACACTTTTAGGTTTGAGACTAACTAGAAGTCAGTCATGAAATGAATGTCAAACTTTTATTCAAATACAGCAACAGTAAATTAATTTTTTTTAGGAAGTCTGCTAAATGTCACAGAAATGTGTACGCAATGGTTATAGTTTGCCAGATGATTTATCGCTTAAAGAGGCATTGTCAGCAAATTGCCCAATAAGTCCTCACTAATTCTATATGAACACCAAAGGATCACAGTTTTACAGAATGACCAGCTTTTTAATATATTTGGTGTAAATATTCCAATAAAAATAATTGAAAGGATATCAGGTTGAAACAAAATTATTTCCCATTATCATCCAACTACATTGCATAATAGAAATCATGCTTGCCTGATGACAAAAATCATGTCTTAATTCCTTGGATCCTGTCAGATAACAATGCAACTTTAAGGATCAGAATGCAGTCAATCTAAATATACCTAAATATGGAGTCTAGATGAAGTGTGAACATGAGATTTTGAATTTATACACAATCTTGCAGACAGAAAGGCTTGTGAGGTGTGGGTTTGGGAGGCGGGAGGGAGAAATTCATGCATGGGTGAGAACTATTAAAAAGGATTGTTAGTTACTAACAGTTATCTCTGCCGTGCACTGTGGGCAACGCTGTCCTCTTACCGCCTCCGCCATCTGGGACTTATTCATGATAGCAAGCAGAGTCTGTAGTAGGACATCAAGAAGGCTCTCAACCATCATCTCCACCTCTTCTGACACTGAGCACTCCTGGATCACAGCACAATGTCAGTTAATACATTAAAAGGAAATGTATAAGATTTGTGAAATAATGATTACCTAGCAAGTTACCTAGTACCGTAACACTCATGGTCTATAAGAGCAAATTTTAAACATAGTGAAAAACTCTTTCTTTTTTAATTAATTATTTTTGATAATGCTCCTGTGAACTGTCACAGGATGATTTGCTGCTATAAAAATGATGTGTAAGTGCTAACTGCTGTTACTGATGAGGAGATTAAATAGTTAAGGTTTAAAAAGACGACTGTTTCTTTGTTAATGGTAAACCAGTAGCAAACATTCTCTGCAATTTACGTCAGGATATTGATCACAGTTTAGGAAATAAAACATTTCATTTGACTGGAATCATCATGACTAAAACTGTGAACAAATTTGAGATGCATGCTGAGCAGACTCATATGTATTCGTACTCATACAGAGAATGTCTAGATGGTTTTGTAGAACAGTTTATGGTACAGCCTACTAGGGAACAGGCAATTCTGGATTTAGTGATGTGTAATGAGGCAGACTTGATTAGGGAGCTGAAGATGAAGGAACCTTGAGGGGGCAGTTACCATAATATAATAGAATTCACCCTATAGCTTGATAGGGAGAAGACTCAATCCAATGTAACGGTATTACAATTGAGTTAAGGTAACTACAAAGGCATGAGGGAGGAGCTGGCCAAAGTTGACTGGAAAGGAAAATGGTGCAGCAGCAATGGCAAGAGCTTCTGTGTGTAATTTAAGAGTCCCAGCAAATAATTCATCCCAAGGAAGATGAAATGTTCTAAGGGGAGAACGAGGCAGAAGCCCTGAGGGAGGAAAGCAGGAGACAGGAAACTAGATGCCAGTTAGCCTGACCTCGGTTGTTGGTAAGATTTTAGAGTCAATTTTTAAGGATGAGATTGTGGAGTACTTGGAATAACATGGTAAAATAGGTAGAGTCAGCATGGTTTCATCAAGGGCAGGTCAAATGAGAGTCAGTGGATGTTATTGCTAAGTTTTCAGATGACACAAAGATAGTTGGAGGGACAGGTAGTGACGAGGAAGCATGGTGGCTCAAGAAGGTCTTGGACATGGTAGATGAATGGGCAAAGAAGTGGCAGATGGAACACAATATGGAAAAGTGAGAGGTTATACATTTTGGGAGGAAGAATAGAGGTGTAGACTATTTTCCAAATGGGGAAATGCTTTGGAAATCTGAAGCACAAATGGGCTTGGGAGTCCTATTTCAAGATTCTCTTAATGTTAACAGGTAGGTATAGTTAGCGGCTCGGAAGACAAATGCAATCTTGGTATTCATTTCTAGAGGGCTAGAAAACAACAGCAGAGATGTACTGCTAAGGCTGTTTAAGATGCTGGTCAAACTGCATTTGGAATTTTGGGAAAGACATGCTGGCATTGGAGAGTGTCCAGAAGAGTTTTACAAGAATGATCCTGGGGATGAAGGGCTTATCATATGAGGACTCCGGGTATGTACTTGATGGCGTTTAGAAGGCTGAGGGTGATCTGACCAAAACCTACAAAATACTTAAGGGCTTAGATAACATGGAGGTGGAGAAGATGCTTCCACAAATAAGGACCCAGGGGCACAGCCTCAGGTTGAAGGGACAACTCTTTAGAGCTGAAGAGGAATTTCTTCTGCTAGAGGGTACTTTGTGGAAGACAAAGGGTTCTGCAGTGGGCTGTGGTGGCCAAGTCATCGAGTGTATTTAAGGCAGAGATAGATCTGTTCTTGACTAGTAAGGGGATACAGGGTTACTGGGAAAAGGCAGGAGAATGGGGTTGAGAAACATATCACTTATGATTGAAAGTGGAGCAGATTCAATGGGCTAAATTACCTAATTCTGCTTCTTTACTTTATGGTCTATTCTTGTGTTAATATAAGTACTTGAAACCAAGGAAAGGAAATACAGCTTTTGTGTATGGTTACATCATTGTCCATCATTCTGTTTGGCTGATTTCTACATGGAAAGAGAACTATCTCAAGCAGGTCAGACAGATAAATATTTTGGGTCTGACCACTAATCTTCCAATCCTGACAAGGCCATAATGAGCTCTGTGGGAAGTTAAAACTCATAAATTCTAAGTTCGCTAACTCATCTTAGAGGAAAACCTTTGAGACTACATTGTGTTTATCAAGGCATATAAGGCAGCTTATATGAGTATTCCAAAAGAAACTGCAAAAAACGAAAACAAAAAGCAGCAATCTTAAAAAGATAGTTCAACCACTCATGAACTATTACCAGCTTGAATAGCCTAACATTTTTAAGTTCTCTTTTGCTTCCAAGGTTCTTGTTTAATTGTAAATAAGTGGTTTAGCTTGGACAGTGTAATGGTATTTAACACCTACTGATCCAGCAGATCCTGTTAGCAGTCGATGTAATTATAAAATTTGTTCGTAGGATGTGGTTAACTCTCATAACGTTGCATTGATTATGAATCTGACAGTGGTGGTTGTGATGGTGGGGAAGCAAGGAAGGGTGTCCTTGAATTGCTCAAATCCAGATTACATTAAGTAGAGAATTTCCAGATTTTAGCCTATCAGTGATGAAGTTTCAAAATATATCTAAATCAGAATGGTCTGCAACCCTGTCCTTCCTAGTGGCAGGTTCAAATGGCTGTGATATACTATCAAAGCAAGCTTGCATGATGCTGAGATGCAATATGTAGACAACATACATTGCAGCCATAGTTCAGATGTCTTAAAGAATGAATATTAAATTTAGCGGCCAGGAGTTCTGCTCAAGGTTTGTGTGGGTTTCCTCTGGGTGCTCCAGTTTCCTTCCACAGTCCAAAGATGTGCAGGTTAGCTGAACTGGCCATGGTAAATTGCCCATAGTGTTCATGGATGTGTAGGTTAATTGCATTAGTCATGGGAAATGCAGAGTAATAAGGAGGGGAATGAGTCTGGGTGGGATGCTCTTCGGAGGATCGGTGTGGGTGTGCTGGGCCGAATGGCCTGTTTACACACTGTCGGGATTCTATTAAAATCTATAAAAAGTGGGCTGTTTGTCCTGAATTGTTGATGGAATACCGTAGAAACACCCAGTAGTTGCTTCAGGTATGATTTGAAGCATCGTTGTGATTAACTGATCAATATAAAGAAGCAGGGTTCTCAAAACAACACACTTTGAAGAAAATTCTAAACAAAAGGATGAAAATAATGATGAATTTGAACAAATCATACCAGTCACAAGAAGGTTTAGTCCTATGACGAATGTGTTAATCACAGATTGCTTTAACTGTGTGGTATTAGATAATATTTGCAGTCCAAACATACATTGAACAGAGTGGGTAAAATATCAATTTAGTTCATTAGGTACTAAGAATTGATGAAGGATTAAGGCATTAAACCTTAAGCTTCTTGATGACCAGTTTGAGCATACTAAACATAGTTATAATTCCAAGTAAAAGTAAAAAAAAATCAATTTGAAAAGAAATTCTATTGCCTCTAGTGAGATCATTATCCTTTTGAGTTACTTTTCTATGAAAAAAGGCATAAATGAAAAACATGGAGTATGACAAGGTATTTATTATTGAAAGTCAACTGATTTGCAAGTTATCCTGTCAAGAAAATACTGCATCCGTCAACACACTACCCTCCAAAAAACCTGTGATGTCTCTCATCATCTAATGTGCCTCCTACTGTCATCTCATTCCTGTCCAACTCATTCATTTCCTTGCTGAACTTGTGGACTCAAACAGTAGAACAGCTCTCAAACCCTTGTACACATCTAACCCTGAATGAGATTTCTGAATTGAAATCGTTACCATTACAGAAACCTGGCAAGGGTGATGCTATCTTAACCCTTAAGTCTCTTTGCTTGGATCTTCTAAAACTCGTCTCACTGAGACTACCAGAGTTGGTGGTTCAACTTTTATCACCAGATCACACCTCGGGTGACAGCCTAATTCTCTGACACATTCTCCTTCTTTGACCAGATTATCTTGTTCTATTTCTCAACCAAATCTTAATTATCTTACTCCCCTCCCATGTTTGATAAAATTTGCTCATTCACGATCATATTTTGAAACTGTTTTCTTTGTTCAGTTCCTATCAAAACACTTATTTTTCGGGGACATTTCAACTACTACCTCAGCTCACTGTATTCTTTCTCTCCTCTCTGAATTATCTGCCTTCTTATCCACTTTAAATGTCAACATCTATTTAAATTCCACCAACCCATATTCACAGTCATCCATTTAAGTCTCACTTGTTTCATCATATCAATCACAGATAAGTCAATTTCTAATAACTTTCTCCTGTCAATCCCTACCCATGTTCCCTTCCAAGTTGCAACCCTACCACCTTCTGTATGCATTTATGAAAACAAAAATTATCTTAATGCACTTCCAACTGCATCTTCAAAATCCCAACCATCTAACCTTTGTTTGCCACAATAATTTAGCATCTGCTGATATACTCAATTTCATCCTCTCACTAACGTTTGGTGCATTGTCCCTCAAAAGAAATATTCCCTTTCAGCCTTCCCATTACCACTACTAAATGCCTTCCCCCGATATAGTCGTGATCCATATTCCCAAACATCTAAGTGAATAAAAGCATGTGCAATATGTACAAACCTGACTGAACTATAAAATACTCCTGTTGACCTGCCAAAATTGCTTACGATTTCAGGATTATGTCGTAGTGCAATAAACCCCTGGCTATGCTACTGAAAACCATCTTCTTAAACTTCTTTCCTCTGGCCTCCTTATGTCCAACCATAAATGGGAGCAGCTCATGTACATATTTTTTACTAGGATTAAGACAATCAAATGTTATTTTCTTACATAATCCCACTGGTCCAAAATTTCTCTAAAAACCTACTACCCTGCCTCAGCCATGAACTCTCATTTTTTGTTTATTTTCTCTCATGAATTCTTCTACATCCATCTTGGCTAAGAGACCCACCTCATGGCCCCTGAATTCTGTTCCCAAAAGATTGCTTGTCACCCAACTTCTACTCCTGCTTTTCAATTTAACCTTTTCTGTCAAAAAGTTTCTATATTCAGGTATCGTCATCCTAGCCATTACCATCATCAATCCTTTCCTTAAAAACCTATCCTTGATATCACAGTGCTTGCAAATTCACCCTTTTGCCAAGCTCTCATTCCTCTTCAAAAGTCTTGAACATGCTGTCACCTCTTAAGTTTGTTCACATACATCCTGGAATTCCATGTTTGAGTTTCTCCAATCCAGCATCTGCCCCATGCTACAATCCTGAAACAGTTCTTCTCAAAGTTACAATTAACATCCTATTTGGCTTTGACAAAGGTAAACTAATCCTCCCATCCTTCTTGACCTGTCTGGAGCCTTTGACACAACTCTTTGCACCAGCTTCCTCCAATATCAGGATGAGAACTTCTGTGCATCTGGTTTCACTGTTATTTGTCTAATTATAGCCACAGTGCTAAATACAATGCATTTTTTTCTCTTTTTGCTTCCATACGGTTACATCTAGTGTTCCACATGGATCTATCCTTGGCTCCCAATGTTTTGTCCGTATGCTGTCACTTGGCAGTATCCAAAACCACAAATGTAAGCTTGTCACATGCATGCAGTTGACTTTACCTCACTACCACCTCTCCTGAGATTTCCACCGTTGCTGAGTCATGAAACTGCTAGTCTGACATATAGTCCTTCAATTAAATTTTCTGAAGAGTAAACCATTGTTTAGATCACTATTCCAAACTCCTCTCCCTAGCTATCAATTCTCTCCTTGTACTTGACAACTGTCTGAATCTTAACCAGGCTGTTTCCAACCTTGGTCTCACTAACCCAGAGATAAGCATTTGACCACATATTCACATCATCACTTAAATCATTTTTCTCCCGCCTGTCTAAGCTCACCTGACCACACCTGCCTCAGCTTACCTTTAATCAAACTTTCATTTCCACCTTGTTATGTCTCGACTTGATTATTCCATTGCATCTCTGGCTGGGCTCCTACATTTTCCAATCAAACATCTTGAGGTCATTCAAAAACAAATGGTTTATGTCTTAACTTCCACCAACTCCTATCCATCTGTCATCCCTCTGTGCACTGACACATGGTTCAGTCAAGGCAACCTAATTACCTTTAATGATTTTAATTTCAAATGACTTTAACGATCTTAAATAATTTAAACATTCTTATTCTTGTTTCGGATCTCTTCATTGTCTTTCCTTTTCCTGTCTCTGTTAATGCCTCAACTCTTTAAGTTTTTCAGACCTTTTGAACAGTCCCAATTTTAATTACTCCATCATTGGTTATTATATTTTCAATTGCCTTGGGCGTAAGCTGTAGACTTTTTTCTTTAACCCTTTTTTTGCTCTGCACTGTACACTTCTCCCTTAAGAAGATCCTTAAAAATGTACCGTCTTTTTCATAAAGATACAGGTCATCTAATTTATCTATAAAATAAAAATCAAAGAAAATAAATCTGAAAGTTTATATCAAATATTAAAAATCCCATCCAACAGATGTTTCTGGACACAAGACTGACAGAAGATATCAGTGGGTAATAGGAAATCCTGTGTTGAGAGGTGCTGTAATATCTTATTGTAAGACTTCCACTGACAGATATTTTAGCAAGAGAATTGTCATATATCAAAAGAAATGGGATAAAGCCAGAACCTTTTTAAAGGTAGCAGCTAAATATTGTATTTCTAAAATAATACATTGCAAATGTAAAAGGGTTATTACGGACAAAAACATAGATAAATGGATAGGAGCTGAACTTGGGGTACTTGTTATTTTTACCTTATAAAGGAAGACATTTTGCGAATAACGTGCAAAGACATATGAATATATGGTTATGGTCACAAATGCTGCAACTAAAAGTAATTTCAGCAACAGATTTGATGAAATAAATTATATAACATTTAAAAGCATGAGACTAGACTGTGGTCTTGACGAAAATTCAGAGAATACTGAGATGTCATAGTGACTCAGTGCTTAGTACTGCTGTCTCATAGGTCCCAGAGATCTGGGTTCGATTCCAGCCTTGGGTGAATGTCTATGTGAAGTTTCCTTCCTGTGTCTGCCTGGGTTTCCGCCACGTGCTCCGGTTTCCTTCCACAGTCCAAAAATATGCACGTTAGGTCAACTAGCCATGCTAAATTGACCACCATGTGCAGGTTAGGTGGGTTAACCATGGGGAATGTAGGGTTACAGGGGTAGGGGGTGGGAGTGGATTCAATGAGCCATATGGCCTATGGTAGGGATTTAATGAAAATGATCATGAAATATAATTCAGAAGATTTGTTGTACTCTAAGCGAGGGGCATAAAGAATCAGAAGGACTCGGGATGACATCTCTTAATAATATGATCTTCAAGTTAGAAAACGTTCATTTCTCACCATTTAATCAGAATTAATTACAAAATTTCACACTCTGAACAATTGATCGAAGTCAACAAGGTACCTTGTACTTTAAGTGCACATGTGCTTTGTGATGAGGGTCCTGAGGAACAGAGCACAGTAGATCAATGTGTGGAAAATGGTAATATGAAGAACATGACACGTGGGACAAAGCTATCACATTCACAGTGTGATGAACTCAGTACTCGGAAAGAAGCTTTTTAAGATATCTCTTTAAAGCCAATGAGAAACCAAGCTAATATTGGAAAGATGAATTCTTGTCTATGAGGTAATTAGACACTTAACAAATTATTCTAGCTTGACGTTACTAAGGATACAGGATTCAGTTAAGAGACAATGCCATAAACTAGACTGTTATTTAACATTGCCATGGAGACAGGGATTTGCTAATCAGAAAGGTCAATTACAGCAAATAAATGGTTTTAGAGCACAGATCTTGAGCGGGGCAATTTTATTGCCACTATTCCATTTATGCCAGAGACTGTTTAACAATGTTTATTAAAGGGGTTGGATAACAGATTCCCTGAAGGATCTGTGTCATCATGACTGCCCAAAACATAGCCAATCAAGATTTCTAAAACTGTACTATTGGTGTTCATTGTATTCAAGGCCCTTGGATAGAGTAGAGTAGCCAGTGAAAGCAACTCAAAGGTAAAATCTGTTAAGTAAGAAAGTGAGAAACCCTATATAATGTATGCTGAGTTGGATGTATTGCAAAATTACATATAGGGCCACAGTTATTGGGGAAGTATCCGAGTGCTTATAATTGTACTGTGAAATATTTGTTACATAAGCTATTGACAGTGAAATTCATTTATTTGAGTGAAATTTAATTTGTCCCTCACTGTGTGGTGTAGATTGTGTAATTTATATATATTTGAATATCATTTAATTTTGAGCTTTGATTTTGACCTGCTGACATTTGGACTTGGTTTACATGTATAAAGGGTTTTAATGATTAACTTGTCAATATTTTTAAAATCCTGATTTTTTTAAAACCAGTGAGGGGGTGTCCTCAGGGTGATATTGAGAATATGTTTGTATTTGGGAGAGTTTTAAAAGCAAACACAGTAAACATTGAGGAGCATTAGCTTATTTCCTGTTTAGAAGGATCAGGAAACCTTTCCTTAGAAAAAAATCCATACTTTGGAAAGCTTTTGTTTTTCAGTTCACAGATGTTCTAGTGCAGGTTAGGTTCATGAAACTGTTTCTCCTAAAGAAAGGATATAGTTTAAACTTAGAAAATAGGTTACTTCAGTGTAAGGATTTTAGTTTAAAAGTTTCAGAGCTTAAGTATTGATTAGAACCCTGAAAGGGTTTTACAAGGTTGAGAAAGGCTAAGTGTGACTAATTAAGAAAGAGGATTAAACTGGAAACTGGAAGAAATAGTTAAGTTAAACTGATAGATGAAAAAAGAAGCAAACTTTGATACTTGAGTACTGTAAAATAATGATGTTGGGATTACTAGGAATACATTTTTACTGTGTGCTTCAACATCTTTTAAATTGTGTTATATGTAAATAGCTTGGTTTATTCTGCTTTATCTTTTTTGTAGAATAAGCTTCTGTTTTATTGTTAAAACTAAATTACTTATGTTTCACTGAAAGGCCATCTCAGTAAACTAAACAAAGAAGATCCGGACTGGATTTCAGTCTGGAAGCTTGACTTGTCCAGTAAGGATCAGATTGGATCATAACAATTGTATGATTAACTTTATGTTGACTTTTGGTTTAACTATTACAGCAAAAGTGTTTTCAAGAATGAAAAATCAGTGTTGCTTGGGAATTCCTTTTGTTTCTAGTCATTGCTCTTTATGATGATACGATAACAGTTAGAGTCAGTACTTGAATGACATGCCCTTTAGAGGAGGAATGCAAACTTTGTGGGACATATTGTGCAAGTTACTGCTTAGTTAAATATTAATTGAATATTCAGGATGATGGCCAAGAGTAACAAAACACAGAACAAGTACAGTTGTTGAGTCTGAAAGTGAGTCACATCAGAAACCAACCATAAACTGAAAACCTGAAAACAGAAGTCCTCAAGATCATGATGTTTGATGACTGACAATAAACTACAAACTTATAGGAAAGGCAAAACAAAAGGAGTTAGATGACGGAAGAGAGTTTAGAATATATTCTACAGTATCAGATAATGGTTAACCTGCATTGACACAGGTGGATTTGTACTGAAAAAGTCCTTGCAGATGGGACTAGTATGCTAAAGTGAGGTTAATTGCTCAGGACTTGAACACAGAACAAGCAATACAAACAGTAAAGTGGTTTCCTCCACAGCTGAAAAAGTTAAGTTAAAAACCTTTATAATTTTTAGTCACACTTTTTGAGAGTTTAGGTCATTTGATGTAAAATACAGTTGGTTCTGATATAATGCAACACTTCCATTCTCATACATGATAACAAAATCATGCAATAGCCCTGCCATTTATACTATGGGAATCGCATTATAGCCAATACAGGTAAGGCAAGCTCATATTCTACAAAAAATGGTCTCAATTCTTCAGTTGCATTATAGTCAATTTGTGTTGAAGAAACACATATTATAGCAGAACAGACTGTATTATCAAATCAATGCTACCATGGAGAAATGTTTTGGAAATTGCTCAAAGAGGTTCCAGATGCAGAAGAAAAACAATAGAAACAAATTTGTCTATGGCCTGAATGATGCCTTAAGATGTGGTACTGTTCTGTGACTGGCTGACTGACCTGTGATGTATTTACAAAAATGTTCAGTTTTTAATTTCAGATTTCTAGTATTTACAGTTTTCTTTTTAACCTCTGATATAAACATACATTAAATTTTAAAAATGAATCAAAGGCTCTGTATAAAACCAATAGAGGACATGCTTTGATGAGTTGCTGAGAAAGGCAGTGGAGATATTACGCAAGAAAACTAACTAGAATAAAGGAGGAATCACTGAGAACTAGCCTGACTTGAGCTAGCAGGAGATTCTCTATGAAAATACACTATTGCTGGCATTCCATTATGTAGGACTGAGACATACCAGAGAGCTTGACTTCATGATAGAAAAGATGCTGCTGAGGATTCCAGAGCAGATGAGCAGCTCCTTCTGCTGCCGCAGATGCAAATGAATGTGATGGAGAACAACAGGTAGAAGGATCCGACGGGAGTCTATGAATAGAAGAAATTGTATTCTGAGCCACACCTCTACAGTATATCCTTCAATATGAACACATACAGATGTTGAAACACATTCCCAACTGAAAACAGGTGTCATCTTGCAAAATAAAGGTGATAATTGAAGTAGGTACACATCCATAACAAACAGTGGATATCTACAGGCTGAGGGATTGTGGCTCTGAAACTTAGACAGCACCACTGGAATTGAGGAAAAGCTGAACTTCTGCCTATTTACAGATCAGTGTACTGACCCTGCTGTAGGCTGCACAGAATCTGCACTGATGGGCTGCAGGCTACATGGAAACAATGGTGTGGGAGCCATAAAACACTGGAGATATCTGCCTGGTACAGGAATAATATATTGTTGAAAGCAGAAACAAACACCAAGGAGGTCAACCAGGTCAAAGAACTGAGTATTAATTTTCAGTGAGTCAGGTCTACACATCTTTGTAATGCAGTTTCTGAACAGGATATGGTGGTCTGTTTGGGATTGATGACAAGGGGCCTGCCAAGAACTTGTGGAGGGAAGTGTCTGTAGCAGTTGAGTTCCACCTCCTAGCACCATAGAACTCTTTTGCTGTGCATTACATTTAAAGTTAAAAATCACACATCACCAGGTTATAGTCCAACAGATTTAATTGGAAGCACACTAGCTTTCAGAACGACGCTCCTTCATCAGCTGATGAAGGAGTGTCGTTCCAAAAGTTAGTGTGCTTCCAATTAAATCTGTTAGACTATAACCTGGTGTTGTGTGATTTTTAACTTTGTACACCCCAGTCCAACACCGGCATCTCCAAATCATCATTACATTTAACATCTTCATCACAGCTGCCAAAGTACCAGTTCAGACAATAGTGGAATCAAACAGTTAGGAGTGAATCTCTCCAGATTTACATCTTGAGATCTCTAGTGACTTGCTCTACGAAGTGGGTTAAGACTTTCATGACATGAATGCACTGAGGATTATTTCAGAGCAATGGGGATAGCAGGGACTAAGAGTAAATAAATAAAATAAATTTAGAATATTTAAAATGCACTTCTCCAGTGTGTGCATAGTTATGTAACATCTAAAATCCAACATTAATCATTTACAACTAAGTATTTTGTACAGTCCAAAATCAGATAATTTGTATAACTACAGAATTACACTAACTCTACAGGCAAAAAACTTGTGACTCAATCTTTGCTGAAACAACAGGGACGTTTTTGATTTGGAAACACAATTAATTAATTTGCACAATTTGTTGTGGCTCTTTAACTGAATCACAACATTAGCTTCCAATCTCCAATTGACAGTCAGTTAAGGAAGGTGAACAGGATAGTCCATCCATTCTGTAAAAGGAAGAATTTCTAATGCTAGCAACTGTAGTCCTCATATCAACAGGAGCAACACAAGTTGCCTTCCCAGTCACATGTTCCCCTCTAGGGCAGATACAGAGTCTAATTGTGAGGAGATAAGAGCTCCAACACAGAGAATGTAAATAAACGATTAGCTCTGTTGACATGTCTGAGCACCAGGACCTTATGAAGCTCAAGTTTACACAGCATTTGCTGGATATCATGTGTTGACATTGCCTCTACTCGTTTCTTGTTAGAGTTGTAAGGTATGGGGGAGGATGCACATGATGTGTTGCAGGGACATGCAGCTGAAATTGAATAGATTAAATGCCATCCAAAAAACTGGCAATCACCAATGGCTGAAGCTCTTTCGTGTAACTGATCAAAGCACTTCCAGCTTTTCAATTTTGCTAAAGAAGCTCTGCTTCTTGTGATCTTGTTGAGTTGCTTAATTTATTTGTTGGCAGACCAAGAAGCTTCCCTTCTTGCCTTCAATCCTGCCCTGTAGAAACTAGAAAGAGGGGGGAGATGTTATTGGGGTCCTGACCTAAATTTCAGGAAGTTTCAACTCTCCAGGCAGACAAACCCTTCCTTTATCACCTGGGAAAACATCCCTCCCATAGCCAGAAAACATACACCAGTCCAGAAATAAACGTTTTTAAACTTTTTAAAAGCAACTGGTTTTATTTTTACATAGCTTATTATTTATAGCCATCTCTAAATATATCTTATGAAGAAAGGTGGCCGTATATGGACCATGCCTGCATTTCCTCTTACCTGAATATGAAAAGAGACGACTGTCCACTGTTCGTGCGATGGATTGCAGCTTGACTACATCCATAGATTGACCAATGTGCACTGTGCTGGGCATGCTGCCCAGTGTCCCCCTCACAAACTCTGCCACTTCCTGTACAGTAAACATCTGCAGCAGCTCATCAAATATTGCTGGGAAGGAATTGAGAAGGGCAGCCTACAGCAGAAACAACAGGATTGAAAAACTGCTCAATTCATCTTTCAATAAAATCCATGGAACTACTAACATTGTCAAACTAAATGGCATCATTCAGCCATTCAGAATGCAAGTATCATGAACAGCACTGTATTATTGCAAGGTACATGACAAAACACTCATGTCTTTCAATTATTCATTCACAGAAACACTAACAACATGAAATACTTATTTGACTAGCATGTGGCCAGAACAAAATTGTTTCAACATACAAGCACTGAAAAAGCTTAAACACTTACCACTAAATTAGAATGACAGTTATCCCAGTTCAGGCTGAAGATACAAGAGGTTTTTTTATTTACTCATTCATGAGATGAGGGCATTGCTGGCTAGGCCAACACTTATCACCCGTACCTAATGATCCAGAAGGCAGCTAAGAATCAACCACATTGCTGTGGCTCTGGAGTCACATTTGGCCAGATCAGGTAAGGATGGCAGTTTCCTTCCCCAAAGGATATTAGTGAACCAGATGGATCAACAATAGATTTGTGGTCATTGTAATTCCAGATTTTGTCTTTAGTGAATTCGAATTCCACCATTTGCCATGGCACAATTCAAACCCAGGTCCCCAGAACATTACCTGAATCACTGGATTAACAGTCTAGTGATAATATCACTAGGCCATCACCTCCCCTTATTGCTATTTGATTACTGGAATCAAATTGACATTTTATTTTACTGATTTGCTGTGTTTTATAGATTTTGAGGTACGAGATGCTTAGAACATAAGCTTCTATTTCTGTCACCTAATATAACATTGGGTGTGGAACTTCAATGCCCATCGCCAAGCATTACTTGGCAGCAGCACTCCTGACTAAGTTAGTTGAGCCCTAAAAGACATGGCTGCTAGATGCGGGAAACAACAAGAGGAAAAAGTACACTTTATCTCATTCTCATCCTCACCAATCGGCCTGCAGAAGATGCATCTGTCTTTTGAAGTATCAATATAAACGACGATTGCACAGTCCTGTCTCACATTGAGGGTACTCTCCATTGCGTTGTACGGCATCAAAACCATGCCATAATAGCTGGATTTCAAACAAATCTAGCAACTCAAACAGGGCATCCAAGAAACATTGTGGGTTATCATCAGCAGCAGAATTATACTCAAACACAATCTGCAACCTCATGGCTTGGCATATCCTCCACTCTAACTTTACTTTTAAGCCAGATGATAAACCTGGTTCAATGAAAAGTGCAGGAAAGCATGCCAGGAGCAGCACCAGGCACACCTAAAAGTGAGCTGACAACCTGGTGAACCTTTTCTGTGAAACTTCATGAGCAACAACTGACAAACAGAGATAAGCGATTCTAAACCCAATGAATTAGATCTAAGCTCTGCAGTCCTGCCATGTCTAGTCATGAATGATGGTTAACAGCTCAAGAGGAGGCTCCACAAATATTCTCATCCTAAATGATGGAGG
This sequence comes from Hemiscyllium ocellatum, assembly GCF_020745735.1. Lineage (NCBI taxonomy): Eukaryota > Metazoa > Chordata > Chondrichthyes > Orectolobiformes > Hemiscylliidae > Hemiscyllium > Hemiscyllium ocellatum. Next base: position 68,021,746 of record NC_083414.1, read on the forward strand.
AGCTCAGCACACCAGTGCAAAAGATCAGGCTGAAGCATTGAAGTAGTCTTCAACCAAAAGTGTTGAGCCAATGCGCTATCTCAGTTTCTCCTGGAGGTTCTAAGCATTACAAACACTAGTCTTTGGCTAGTTTGATTCACTCCACATGTTAACAAGAAATTGTGAAGGCATTGAACACTGCATAGGCTATGGGCCATGATAATATTCCACAGCAATACTGAAGACTTGTGTTCAAGAATCTGCTGTGCCCCTAACTGATTTGTTCCCAAACAGCTACAATAATGGTATTCATTTGGAAATGTGGAAAGATACCCTGCAATCAAAACGCAGACAAACCTAATAGCTAAGTTACCGGCCCACCATATACTCTTGATCACCAGTAAAGTGACGGAAGCCATCAAGAATTTTTGCCAGGATAGGGGAGTCCAAAACTAGACAGCATAGGTTTAAAGTGAGAGGGGAAAGATTTAAAAGGAACCTGAGGGGCGACTTTACCCTGCAGAGGATGCTAAATGCATGGAATGAGCTGCCAGAGCAGGTAGTGGAGGTGGGTACAATTACAACATTTAAAAAGTATCTGGATGGGTACAGAAATCGGAAGGGTTTAGAGGCATATGGACTAAATGTTCTAAGATGCACTTGCTTAACAATAACCTGCACAGTGACACTTAATTTGGGTTCCATTAGGGCCACACAGTTTCTTTCATCACTCAGCCTGTAGACTCAGTGAGGTTGCTAATTGAAGGCTAATTCAGCCATATGTGAGAGGAAATGTATTAAAATTGCTTGATCTCTTCATCTCAAAGTCAACAAATGAAAGAGACAGCTATCCTATCAAGTCTAGGTATCACTGAATCTGAAGCCTGTGAGATGAAAATCCAGTATTTTATGTCAATGCACTCTGCATTGATGCTGTTTAAAACCTATGTTGCTAAATGCAAACAGTGGACTTGTTCCTGTTCAGGGTCGGTTTTCTGAGAATATGCTATGGTTGCTAGACTAACCTGCGTGAAGATGAGAGTCTCAGAACTTCTGCTATCCAAACTCAAAACAAAGCGAATGGACTGAAAGAGTTCCTGAATACTGGCACGAAACTGTTCTTCTTCTATCCCACCTGTTGCTCTTGAATACAACATCCGAGATTGCACAATAAACTTGAACAAATATTCCAATGCCTGAGAAGAATAGAAACACACATTTGTCAGATAATTATAAAATAAGAAATATTAATCATCCAGCTTATCTCAGCTATTCTGATAGGCTGTACGTTCTTACCACTGCAGGTAATGTTTTAAAGCTGGCTTCATATGCATGTGCTTTGAATGGGCAACTGCTCCAGCGGTCCACAGGGCTTGTGTCATATTGAAAGCTAGTGGTTGTGGTTACATGGTTATTGATCAACGACTCAGAACTTGCAAGTTTCACCATGGCAAGTGGCAAAATTGAATTGACAGAAAACAGGCATACAAATTCCTGATTTCCATTCAACAGAAAACATTCACCATTTGCCTTTGAAAAGATTTGAAGATATGTCATGCTAGCTTGTATAGCTACTGATTCCAAACCCAGTGCTGTGTGCACACAAGGAACAAATAAAACGAAATCTCACAGTTCTGTCCTATTACCATCTTCTCAAGGTAATGGCTGACATTCAAAGTCCTTTCTTCAAATGTGAGTTGAGATAGTGCTTTAATCTCATCCAATATTCACAAGTGAACCTTTGCCAATTGAGGTCACTGCATATAATTAATAGTGCAAACCTTAACTGAATTTCCTTTCTGTGAATCTGAAGGCAACAGTCCAACTGCTGCCCTGACTGCAATCAATGCTCAACCTTTGTGTAGACATATATCTTATTAAAACATCATTTTGGAAGAGCAGAGGCTTATTAGAAAGAGTTGGGGAATCGGCCAGGAAGACATTATAATGAAAATCTATACTTTACAAATAAATTCTTGCAGTGTGAATGCTAGTTCAAGATAAATGCTGCCATTTATATGTTGATATTACAAAACAGCATATTCTCGGATTACTCTAAATGAAGAAACTGTAATAGACAGTACCACTTTTATATCTCCAGCATGTACAGCACAATAGAAAACACAACTGTTAGCACTGGTATTTCAGAAATATTAAACTGACTACAGTGAAAACTGTAAATACCATCTGTTCTGTAAGCAAGTCTGGATCTGAAGTGGGCGGGGTGCATTTCCAGTTGGTCTTCAACATTGACTAGGATATGTTCATAAGTTAATTATTGGTGCGAAGCAAATTCTGGATTTTACTTTATATTGATGTTAAACTCATATAGCATGATTACACAAGTCAAGTCTGACCTGTCAACAAAGGTAAAGAACGATACTTCTCCTTCAGAAACACATACTAACACAGACTGAAGTGGTGAAAATTGGTGATTAGATTTTTAATGTATGTCAAACAACTTCTACAGTTGATTATCAGGAAACTACATATAAAAATAAGTACGAAAACACAAATATGCATTGCTAAATTAGTTTCATTTCAACTGAAATACTAGGAGTCAAAGTGATGACCTAAGAATCACAGCAGGAACCAAAAAACAAAGTGATAATTCAGGATTAGGGGTTTAAAAACCTGATGGGAGGAGGAGGATAGGGATTTTGAAATAGGAAACAAAATTATAATTCAGCAGTCCATTTGGGATTAGAAACCCAATGAGTGGCTGAAAGAGTGTATGGATTTGTAACTTGGAACAAATTGATGATCGAAGAATACATCAAGTTCATTATCAAGCTACCAGGCAGGACATTACTGTGATTATACAAGTTCTGACATTCCCATGTCTCCACATAGAGCCATACAGCATGGAACAGACCCTTTGGTTCAACTAATTCACACCTACCTTGTTCCCAAACTAAACGATTCCCATCTGATTCCGTTTGACCCATATCCCTCAAAACCTTTCCTATTCATGTATTTATTCAAGTATCTTTTAAACATAACAGTATCTGCATGCATCAATTCCTCTGCCAGTTCACTCCACATTAACCACTCTGTGTAAAAAGAATGCCCGTCATGCCCTTTTTAAATCTTTCTCCTCTCACCTTAAAAATATTTTTCATCTCTAGTTTTGAAATCTCCCGTCTTGGGGGGGAAAAAAACCTTTGCTATTCACCTTATGTATACCCCTCATGATTTAATAAACCTCTGTAAGGTCACCCTTCAACCTCCTGTGCTCCATTGAAAATAGGTTCCACCCTGTCCAACCTATTTTTATAACTCAAACTATCTGTTGTTGGCAACCTCCTGGTAAATCCTGTCTGAACTCTCTCTAATTTAATAATATCCTTCCTATAATGGAGACCAGAACTGCACACAATACGCCAGATAGGACTCACCAATGTCCTGTATAACCTCATACAAAGTCATAAAACAGTTGATGAATGTTGTGCCCCTTTAAAACAGTAACATATAGTGAAAAGCGGAGCAAAATTCAGACCAAATAAAAGGAAAATGTTTCAACTAGCTGTGAGAGCAGGACTGGGGAGGTGATCAGGATATTGCTGTTTAAAGAAGAATTTAGATTATCTGAATATCAATTATCCAAATATCGGATTATCTGAAGGGGATTTCAAGATCCTGATAGAAACATTATGTCAAAGAGCTGTTTCAACCCTGATTGTGTCTTTTGTTTACAGGTACAATGATTAAAAACAAACCCGGCTCACTGAAATACTGCCAAGGACAGTTCTGGTACCATCTCCAAATGACTGACCTCCTGCCCTCTCTCTCTCTCTCCCCGACCCCAACACCTTTCCTGGAGTTCTACACAGGGGTGTACCCTAAACCCCCTTCCCCAGATAATCTCTCCAAAATTATCCTGTACAGGGTAGAGGTGGAATCTGTCAAAAAATTGTGCGCGCCATTTGGTGACTTACCTAACAAAGGCAGGAGCAGCAGCAGTCTTACTGTTGGCCTACAGTCCGGCTGCCCCTGTAGGGGAGAGGGGGATGGGCTGAAGTGGGGGGGTGGGGTTGGGGCTGAGGGATTGGGGGCAGGTGGGGGGGGGCGGCAGGGGGGCGGTGTTGGACGGTGCAGGGGGCAGGGGGGTGTCAGGGTGGCAGTGAACCAGGTTGGGGCTGGCGAGGGCGTGTGGTGGGGTGGGGCAGGGTCTCACGCGCAGTGTGCTTTTGCCTAGTTTTCTGAATGAGGAGCACACTTCACAGAAAACTCCACAGGAAGTCAATTAACTGAATAATCAATTATCTGAATGAAATAGCACTCGCCCATCTCATTCGGATAATCAAGGTTCTTCTGTATATAGCACAGGGACCAAACAGTACATCGCTGTTACCTGTAGGTTTTTAAGACAAACAAATTTTCAAAGGAATAAGTTTTAGTGATTTCTAGCAGTCATCACGATTAACAAATCATGCCACACAGGGTGAGCGAATGAAAACCGAGATTTGATATTATTAAGTGGGAGTAGCAACTAATAATTATCTATTGTTCCAATTCTATATTTTGTCAGAGTTATCACAGACATTATACTATGTACCCTCATTGCCTCTTGAATGTGATCTTGTCTCACAACTTCTGCAGATCGATCCATGTACCATTTCAGACATCGGATTAGCTCCCTATGGGAAACAAAAATCACAGTTTATATAAAACATGTAAGCATAACTCAGATTCTCACAAAGTCATAAACATGAGGCTTCTGGAATTAACATACATTAATAGCAGGTGAAAGTGAGTATCGCAGACGTTGGAGATCAGAGTCAAGATTAGAATGTTAGTGGAAAAACACAGCAGGTCGAGCAGCATCCGAGGAGCAGGAAAATTGACGTTCATTCCTGCTGAAGGGCTTTTGCCTGAAACGTCAATTTTCTTGCTCCTCAGATGCTGCCTGACCTGCTGTGCTTTTCCAGCACCACTCTAATCCTGATACATTAATAGCAGTACAACAGAAACACAAAGATAGCAAGAATATGCAGTGAGCTAGTATAGAGACAGGAGGGAGATACACAAATGCACTCTTCATGATGTATTTGAAGGTATTTTGGAAAAAGTTTATTTTTGAAAAACTGTATTTCTGAAATGTTTTATTCCCGGTCTCATTATCTTAAGTGTTGTCAACATTTGATAAATAGCTCCAATCCAACACTTAACAATCATTTTCTGAATGTCGTGAAATTCCCCATTAAGGAGTAATAGAGTGGACTATACTTGTCTACAAGCTTTACACAAATGCTCCTGACTTCAGACATCGTGGACAGTTACCAAGTGAAAACTGGATATTTCCCTATTGTTAGAGCAAAAAAAAGCACAGAGTCAACAGGTTTATATCAAGAAGACTATTTGACAAGCTGAATGTTGTACGAATGAAACCTATCTTGAAACACATTCCTTGTCTTCTTTTGCAAGAGAAACATGGCTGCCAGCCCGGTTTACTATTAATTGCATACCCCATGTCCTGAATTGGACACTAATTTGAACAACAATTTAATTGGAATCCAATGGGGAAGTCAGTGATTGAAAGGAACAAGCAAATTCTACATGTGAATCCCCCATGTAACTTGCTTCCTTCCCTGTTCCAAGTTAGCTCTTACAGGGGAAACCCATAATTGGTGGCTAAAAAGGAGGGAATCCAGTTTCACAGCTTTATTGTTAATGGATCACAGGCAAAAGCAAATACTGTATAAAAATGAGTCTAAGCAGCTGTCAACAGGATGTTAGACTGTCAGCCAACAATGTAAAGTACATTGCACCTACAACTGATCGTACTGGAAGGTAAATGGTCCCCATCCTTTGAGGTAAAAACAATGACTGCAGATGCTGGAAATTAGATTCTGGATTAGTGGTGCTGGAAGAGCACAGCAGTTCAGGCAGCATCCAAGGAGCAGTGAAATCGACATTTTGGGCAAAGCCCTTCATCAGAAATGAAAAAGGCCTTCTTTATTCCTGATGAAAGGCTTTTGCCCGAAACGTCGATTTCGCTGCTCCTTGGATGCTGCCTGAACTGCTGTGCTCTTCCAGCACCACTAATCCAGAACCCCATCCTTTGAGCACAGTCAGTGACACTACGAAGATTTAAACCATTCAATGAGGACCGACAACAGTGTAGTACCATGTAGAATTATAGAGATGTACAGCATGGAAACAGACCCTTCAATCCAATTCATCCATGCCAACCAGATATCTCAACCTAATCTAGTCTCACCTGCCAGCACCCGGCTCATATCCCTCTCAACCCTTCCTATTTATTTTGGTTTGCTTGATGGCTGGGATATCAAAATCCATTGAGCATTATCACACAAACAAATGAATAAGGAACACAAATAGGCTACACCATGAGTCTGCTCTGTCCCTCTTAAGGATCATGGCTGATCTGGTTGGTGCCTCAATACCACGTGCTTGCTTATCCCTGATAAACACGGACTCTTGTGAGTCAATAATCTATCTTTCCTTACCTTAAAGATATTCAATGACTTGGCTTCTTCCGCTCTCCAGGGAACAGCGTTCCACAAACTTATGAACCTTTGAGAAAACAAATTTCTCCTCATCTCCAACCTTAACAGGAGATCCCTTATTTTTTCAAACTGTGTCCCCTCTACTTCTAGTCTCCCATACAAGGAAAATGTCCTTTCAGGATTCACCCTGTCAAATTCCTTGAGGAATCTGATATGTTTCAATAAGGTCATCTTTTAATCTTCTAACTCCAGTGGATTAAAGGCCAGGCTGTGCAAACTCTTATCGTAAGATAACACCTCTGCCCCAAACATCAGTTGTATGAACCTTCCCTGAAAGACTTTAACACATTTATAATCTTTCTTAAATAGAGAGATTAAAACTGTATACCATGCTCCAGATATGGTTTTATCCTGTATAACTGCAGCAAAACATTGCTATATTCCATTCTTTTTGAAACAAACAATATTCCGTTTGGCTTCTTAATAAATTACTACACTTGCACACTAATGTTTTGTGATTCATGGACCAAGATATTCAAATTCCTCTGGAGCCCAGAATTTTATGATTTTCCTGTATTTAAATAATTTGGTACTTTTCCAAACTGGACAAGTTCACACTTTTCTACATTACAGTCTTTCTCTCAAATTTTTGCCCATTCACTTAGCCACTCAATATCCTTTTGCAAACTAGATTACAGTGGTCCTGGAAAAGCACAGCAGGTCAGGCAGCATCCGAGGAGCAGGAAAATCAACATTTTGAGCAAAAGACCATCATCAGGAATGAAGGCAGGGAGCCTCCGGGGTGAAGAGATAAATGGGAGGGGGGATGGGGCTGAGGAAAAGGTAGCCAAGATTACAATAGGTGGATGGAGGATGGAATGAAGGTGATAGGTCAGGGAGGAAGGTGGCGTGGATAGGTGCAAAGGAAGATTGGCAGGTAGGACAAATCATGAGGATGGTGCTGAGCTGGAAGGTTGGAACTGGGGTAAGGTAGGGGGAGGGGAAATGAGGAAACTGATAAAGTCCACATTGATGCCCTGGGGTTGAAGTGTTCTGAGGTGGAAAATGAGGCACCCTTCCTTCAGGCATTGGGTGGTGAGGGAGTGGCGGTGGAGGCGGCCTAGGACCTGCATGTCCTTGGCAAAGTGGGAGGGGGAGTTGAAATGTTGGGCCACGGCTGTGGGGTTGATTGGTGCAGGTGTCCCGGAGATGTTCCCTGAAGCGCTAAATAGTTAAGGGTCCAACACTGATCCTTGTGTCACCCCACCATTATACCTTATCAAACTGAAAATGACCTATTTATGCCTACCCTCTATTTCTTGTTTGAGAGCCAATTCTCCATCCACACTAATATTGTATTCCTTACACCACGAGCTCTTATTTTTCTTAGTAACCTTTCATGTGGCCTTGTCAAATGGCTTCTGGACTCTAACTACAGCATGTGCACAGTTTCTCTTTTACATGCTCTGAGTGTGAAACAGAACAAAACTTATATTGAAAATGTTTGCAACAATTCTTCTGATAGGACTGAAAAAATTAGATTTAAAGCTTAGTTCCCTACAGTTTAAGTTCCCATGAATATGTCTCATTTATATTTCATGGACATAGTTCAGCAATCCAATTCAGTTCATTTGCTGCTGATTCTGCCCCTCTCTAACCAGTGGTTTTGGATACAGCAACATCTCCATACCTGGAGGATTAGGACGCATGCTGCTGCAGCAAAGATATAATATGATATGATCTACCAGGGGAAACCCACAGTGGCCAGGTCTCTGGCACTGAGCCTGGCTCTGTAGCTCAGAAGGGAAGTGGGGAGAATAGGAGAGTGATAGTGATAGGAGATTCAATGATTGGAGGAACAGACAGGAGATTTATGTGGTCGGACTCCCAGATGGTATGTTGCCTCCCCTGTGTCAGGATCAGGGGAGCCTCAGAGCAGATCTACAGGATTCTTAAAGGAGAGGTTGAACAGCCAGAAGTCATGGTACACATCAGTACCAATGACATAGCTGGGAAAAGGGATGAGGATCGGAAAAGTGAATTTAGGGAGTTAGGTTGGAAGCTAAAAAGCAGGACGAGCAGAGAATAATCTCAGGACTGTTACTGGTGTCACAGGCTAGTGAGGCTAGGAACAGAGAGCAAGTGCAGCTGAATACGTGGCTGCAGAGCAGTTGCAGGAGGGAGGGCTTCAGATATGTGGATCATTAGGATATTTTCTGGGGAAGGTGGGACCTGTACAAGGACCTGTACTGGGTTGCACCTGAATTGGAGAGGTACCAATATCCTGGGCGGGAGGTTTGCTAGAGCTCTCCGGGAGGGTTTAAACTAGTGTGGCAGGGGGGCGGGTGGGAACCGGAGCTACAGATCAGAGGTTGGTGAACAGGCAGATACAGCATGCACAGAGTCTGTGAGGAAGGATAGACAGTTGATAGGGCATTGCTAATCAGAGATAGTATCACAGCTGCAGAAAGGGAGGTTGTCGAGGAGGGTTGGTCTACTGAGCCATTAATAGTGGAAGTCAGAAAAGGGGCAGTCACTTTATTTGGAGTTTTCTATAGACCCCCCCGCCCACCCCAAATAGCAACAGAGAAATAGAGGAGCAGATTGGAAGGCAGATTGTGGAAAGGTACAGAAGTAAAAGGGTTGTTGTCATGGGTGACTTCAAATTCCTTGTATTGACGGGATGGAGTAGATTTCATCATATTGTGTCCAGGAAGGGTCATGGTGTGGGAAAACTGAGGACTGGGAAGCTTTTAAAGAACAACAGAGGATTACTAAGAAGGAAATACGCAGAGGAAAAATGAAGTACGAAGGTAAACTGGCCAATAATATAAAGGAGGATAGTAAAAGCTTTTTTAAGTATGTGCAAGGCAAAAAAATGGTGAGGACTAAAATTGGGCCCTTGAAGACAGAAACAGGGGAATATATTATGGGGAACAAAGAAATGGCAGAAGAATTAAATGGGTACTTCAGATCTGTATTCACTAGGAAGACACAAGCAATCTCCCTGAGGTAACAGTGGCTGAAGGACCTGAACTTAAGGGAATCTATATTTGCCAGGATTTGGTGTTGGAGAGACTGTTAGGTCTGAAGGTTGATAAGTCTCCGGGGCCTGAGGGTCTACATCCCAGGGTACTGAAGGAGGTGGCTTGGGAAATCGTGGATGCGTTGGTAATTATTTTCCAGAATTCGATAGATTCGGGGTCGGTTCCTGAGGATTGGAGAGTGGCTAATGTTATACCACTTTTTAAGAAAGGTGGGAGAGAGAAAGCAGGAAATTATAGACCAGTTAGTCTGACCTCAGTGGTGGAAAAGATGCTGGAGTCTATTATAAAGGATGAAATTACGGCACATCTGGATAATAGTAACAGGATAGGACAGAGTCAGCATGGATTTATGAAGGGGAAATCATGCTTGACTAACCTTCTGGAATTTTTTGAGGATGTAACTCTGAAGTTGGACGAGGGAGATCCAGTAGATATAGTGTACCTGGACTTTCAGAAAGCTTTTGATAAAGTCCCACACAGGAGGTTAGTGAGTAAAATTAGTATTGGGGGCAAAGTACTAGATTGGATTGAAAATTGGTTGGCTGATAGGAAACAAAGGGTAGTGATAAACGACTCCATTTTGGAATCGCAGGAAGTGACCAGTGGGGTACCGCAGGGATCCGTGCTGGGACCACAGCTCTTTACAATATATGTTAATGATATAGAAGGTGGTATCAGCAATAACATTACCAAATTTGCTGATGATACAAAGCTGGCTGATAGGAAACAAAGGGTAGTGATAAACGACTCCATTTTGGAATCGCAGGAAGTGACCAGTGGGGTACCGCAGGGATCCGTGCTGGGACCACAGCTCTTTACAATATATGTTAATGATATAGAAGGTGGTATCAGCAATAACATTACCAAATTTGCTGATGATACAAAGCTGGCTGATAGGAAACAAAGGGTAGTGATAAACGACTCCATTTTGGAATCGCAGGAAGTGACCAGTGGGGTACCGCAGGGATCCGTGCTGGGACCACAGCTCTTTACAATATATGTTAATGATATAGAAGGTGGTATCAGCAATAACATTACCAAATTTGCTGATGATACAAAGCTGGGTGGCAGGGTGAAATGTGATGAGGATGTTAGGAGATTACAGGGTGACCTGGACAAGTTAGGTGAGTGGGCAGATGCAGTTTAATGTGGATAAATGTATGGTTATCCACTTTGGTGGCAAGAACAGGAAGGCAGATTACTACCTCAATGGAATCAATTTAGGTAAAGGGGCAGCACAGAGAGATCTGGGTGTTCTTCTACACCAGTCAATGAAGGCAAGCATGCAGGAACAGCAGGTAGTGAAGAAGGCTAATAGCATGCTGGCCTTCATAACAAGACAGATTGAGTATAGAAGCAAAGAGGTTCTTTTGCAGCTGTACAGGGCCCTGGTGAGACCACATCTGGAGTACTGTGTGCAGTTCTAGTCTCCAAATTTGAGGAAAGACATTCTGGCTATTGAGGGAGTGCAGCGTAGGTTCACGAGGTCAATTCCTGGAATGGAGGGATTACCTTACACTGAAAGACTGAAGCGACTGGGCTTGTATACCCTTGAGTTTAGAAGACTGAGAAGGGATCTGATTGAGACATATAAGATTATGAAAGGACTGGACACTCTGGCAGCAGGAAACATGTTTCTGCTGATGGGTGAGTGCCGAACCAGAGGACACAGCTTAAAAATACGGGGTAGACCATTTAGGACAGAGATGAGTAGAAACTTCTTCACCCAGAGAGTGGTGACTGTGTGGAATGCTCTGCCCCAGAGGGCAGTGGAGGCCCAGTCTCTGGATTCATTTAAGAAAGAGTTGGATGGAGCTCTCAAAGATAGTGGAATCAAGGGTTATGGAGATAAGGCAGGAAGAGGATACTAATTAGGAATGATCAGCCCTGATCATATTGAATGGCGGTGCAGGCTCAAAGGGCTGAATGGCCTACTCCTGCACCTATTGTCTATTGGTGTCTTGGGTGACTTCAACTTCCCTAATATTAATTGGAACCTAATTAGTGCAAATAGTTTGGATGGAGCAGCCTTTGTCAGGTGTGTCCAGGAAGAATTCCTGGCTCAATATGTAGATAAGCTGACTACAAGGGAGGCCATATTGGATCTGGTGCTTGGCAACAAACCAGTTCAGATGTCAGATCTCTAGTTGGGAGACCATTTCAGTGACCTTTACTATAGTCATGGAGAGGGACAGGAGCAGACAGTATGGGAAAGTATTTAATTAGGGGACGGAGAATTACAATGCTATTAGGCAGGAACTGTGGAGCATAAATTGGGAGCAGGTATTCACAGAGAAATGCATGACAAATGTAGAGATTGTTTCGGGAGCATTTCCTGCTAATGCTGGATAGGTTTGTCTCACTGAGGCAAAGAAGGGATGGTAGGGTGAAGAAATCTTGGATGACAAGAGATGTGGAACGTCTAGTCAAGAGGAAGGAGGAAGCCTATTTAAGGTTGAGGAAGCAAGGACCAGACAGGGCAATAGAGGGTTACAAACTAGGCAGGAAGGAACTGAAGAATGGACTTAGGAGAGCTAGAAGGTGGCACTGAGGTGATCTACATTTATGTGAGGAACAAGAGATGACCAGAGTGAGGGTTGGGCTAATCAGGGATAGTGGTGGGAACATGTGCCTGGATTAGGAGAGGTCCATAATGAATACTTTGCTTCAGTATTCACTAGTGAAAGGGACCTTGTCATTTGTGAGGACAACATGAAACAGACTGACACGCTTGAACAGGTTAATGTTAAGAAGGAGTTTGTGCTGGAAATTTTGAAAAACATGAGGATCGATAGACCAGCTGAGCCAGACAGGACATACCCAAGGACGTAAGGGAAGTGAGGAAGAGATTGCTGCACCTTTGGCACTGATCTTTGAATCCTTATTGTCCACTTGAGCAGTACCAGATGATTGGACTGTGGCAAATGTTATTTCCTTCTTCAAGAAAGGAATAGGGATAATCCTGGTAATTACAGACCAGTCAATCTTACGTTGGTGGTGGGCAAATTATTGGAGAGGATCCTGAGAGATAGGATTTATGATTATTTCGAAAAGCATAGTTTGATTAGAGATAGTCATCATGGCTTTGTGAGGAGCAGATCATGAGGAGCATCTCACAGTCTTACTGAAATCTTTTGAGGATGTGACAAAATACATTGATGAAGGTAGAGCAGTGGATTTGGTGTATATGGATTTTAGCAAGAAGTTTGGTAAAGTTCCCCATATTGTGCTCATTCAGAAAGTAAGGATGCATGGGATATAGGGAAATTTGGTTGTTGGGATACAGGGAAATTTGCCTGTTTGGATACAGAATTGGCTGTCCCATAGATTACAGAGAGTGGTAGTAGATGGCAAGTATTTGGGCGGCACGGTGGGCGGCACGGTGGCACAGTGGTTAGCACTGCTGCCTCACAGCGCCTGTAGACCCGGGTTCAATTCCCGACTCAGGCGACTGACTGTGTGGAGTTTGCACGTTCTCCCCGTGTCTGCGTGGGTTTCCTCCGGGTGCTCCGGTTTCCTCCCACAGTCCAAAGATGTGCGGGTCAGGTGAATTGGCCAAGCTAAATTGCCCGTAGTGTTAGGTAAGGGGTAAATGTAGGGGTATGGGTGGGTTGCGCTTCGGCGGGTCGGTGTGGACTTGTTGGGCCGAAGGGCCTGTTTCCACACTGTAAGTCTAATCTAATCTATTTAGCCTGGAGCTCGGTGACCAGTGGCATTCTGCAGTGATTGGTTCTGGGATCTCTGATCTTTGTGGTTTTTATAAATGAGTTGGATGAGGAAATGGAAGGGTGGATTGGTAAGTTTGCCGAAGACACAAAAGTTGGTGGAATTGTGAATAGTGTGGAGGGCTATTGTAGGTTGCAATGGGACATTGACAGGATGTAGAGCTGGAGACAAAAAACTGCAGATGCTGTAATCCAAGCAGATGGCTGGAAGAACACAGCAAGCCAGGCAGCATCAGGAAGTGAAGAAGTTGACATTTCGGGTGTAACCCTTCTAGTGGTGGGTGTAAGGGGATCTGCAGATAGAGTGGTTGGCACGCGCAGGGTGGTGAAGTGGGGATAGGTGAAGGCAGGTAGAGGGTACGACTTGGTGAGTCAATGGGAGGAATGAATCCTGTAGATGGCTGGGAGAAATGGAACAGAGGGAGAGGAGCTCAGGACGCAGAACTGGGCTGAGAAATGGCAGATGGTGTTCAACCTGGAAAAATGCGAAAGGATTCATTTCGGAAGGTCAAATTTGGATGTTGATTACAGGGTTAAAGGCAGGACTCTTGGCAGTGTGGAAGAACGGATGGATCTTGGGGTGCATGCCCATTGGTCCCTCAAAGTTGCCACCCAAGTTGATAGGGTTGATAAAAAAGGTATGGCGTGTTGGCTTTCATTAGCGGGGGGATTGAGTTTAAGAGCTGCGAGGTTATGCTGCAGCTCTATAAAGCCCTGGTTACACCACACTTGGAATATTGTGTTCAGTTCTGGATGCCTCATTATAGGAAGGATGTGGAAGCTTTAGAGAAGATGCAGAGGAGGTTTACCAGGATGCTGCCTGGACTGGAAGGCATGTCGTTTGAAGAAAGGTTGAGGGAGCTGGAGCTTTTCTCATTGGAGTAAAGGATGAGAGGTGACTTGATAGAGGTGCACAAGATGAGAGGCATAGATAGAGTGGATAGCCAGAGACTTTTTTCCCAGGGTGGAAATGGCTAACACAAGGGGGCATTATTTTACGGTGATTGAAGAAAGGTTTGGTTAGATGTCAGAGGTAGGTGGATGTATGGAATGCACTGCTAGCAGTGATAATGGAGCAAGATACATTAGGGACATTTAAGCGACTCTTGGATAGACATATGGATGATAGTAAAGTGTAGGGTATGTAGGTTAGTTTGATCTTAGAGTAGGATAAAAGGTTGGCACAACATCGAGGACAGAAGGGTCTGTACTGTGCTGTATTGTTCTATAAATGCAGAATGCTTCCTGTTTTGGTGACAGATCCAAACAGCTCTGTGATGCTAGTGGTTAGGCCACCTGCAACCAGACTTAGAAGGACAAAGTTGCGAATGATACTCCAGTAGAAAAATGGGTTTATGTTTGCCATCTTGCATTCAGCAGTTAGAATATTCCCTCACCTCGGGCACAGGGAGAGAGGATCTTGGGGCATCTAAGGAAACTGGTAGCACCTTGCTTCCTCCATACAGTTTCATTTGACAGCACTTTTGTTATCAGAGGTAAGGTGGCAAAGTAAGTGGAATATCAAAGACTACCTACAACTCAATGATAAGTCTAAGTCACAGAACATAGAGAGATCAAAGATCTGCACATCTGCCAGATGAATGAAATATCCTGCTCAGGTCTCTTACATCACCTATCTTATCAAATTGAAAATGACAATGTAGTAAATTGATTGCAATGGAATGGGATTTTATAGAAGGTCGTAACTATGAATGCAGCTTTAGGGAAATGATTTTGTGATATTGGAAACTCTGTGGTTGCACAAGTAATTTTTACAGTTATGAGTCCCGAACCATCAGATATTTGGACTCACTTGTATGCCAGTGCACCAGAGAAGTGCTTCTGAATGTAGGTATCCATCACTGGACGGAAATGAAAATACTTGCTATCCCGCAGCAAATTTATTACGAATACCTGGGAAACAGAGACAATGTTAAGTTAAAAAGCTTTAATACAAACTAGATGGCATGTTGATGTTAGCGATGCATGTTAATGAAATAGCTCAAAAAACAAAACTGATAATCTGAAGAAAAGAAGAAAATGAATAAATTAAAGGAAGGATCTTTTTTAATGAAGGGCATTAAAACCTGACCTTTTCTCCTCAGATAGTAAGACCATTATTCTGTACCTCATGCATACTGCTGATTGATAAAAATTACTCTATCCTACCCTCGTTACATTCATAAACTGTTACAGATGGGGCAACAGGGGTGTGCTGCAGAAATACACATGGAGCGAAGGAACTTAAAGAAAGAGAGATTTAAAAGGATCAGAGGGTGATGGGTGTGGGATAATGGAGAGGTTGTGGGTGCGGGGGAAATCAGGATCTCTGATATTTACTCTGATGCTATGTCTCATTCTCATAATCCAGTCTGATAAATTCATCAAATCTATTCATTCCCACTACCGAGTCTGATAAAACTGGTGAATATAGAGTAAAATTCAGATGTACAGTGATGACAAGATTTTAAGGTGTTGTTCTCATCACTGCAAAGTAGCAAATAATATCTTCCGATGACTGTGAAAGACAGCAACTGACTAAAGTATCAATGGATGGCCACATCTTATAGTAGTTTTACGAAAGTCATGAGTTTTGGATTCATGCAGTGTCTTTAAGGAGAAGAAATAGAAGCTTAGGAAGGATATGTTTTAGGAATTAGGCATCTGAAGATACAGTTATCAAGGTGGAGTGATAAAGATCAGGAGAGATGTGACCTATACAAGTGGTATCGGTTACATCTAAACAGAACTGAGGCCAATTTTCTCATGGGGTGAATTATTAATGTTGTTGGGAAGGGTTTAATTAACTTGAAGAGATATAGGAACTCGGAGGTAATACTAAATAGGAATACCAAGGTGTAAAGAATATTGGCAGATATAGACAGTATTAGAGTTGAGTGCAAGATGGAAAATAAGATGCTTGAATTATGGTAAGTGTGCATGCTTGTTGTAAATAATACTGCTGACTTGCAGATGCAGATTGCCATGTAGAAATCTGATGACAGAGGCCTGGCTCAATGAAGAGCAGAGCTAGGTATGAAACATTCCTCAATGTAAAGTGTTCAGAAAAGATAGGAGAGGAAGGAAAGGAAGAGGAGTGTTAAGATTGATTAAGGAATATATTATAATGCTGGAGACAGAAGATGCCCCAGTTCAAAGTAAGAATCTATTTGGATCAAGCTATGGAATAAAATAGGTACATTTCTATTATTTGATATAATCTATGGGCCACTAACTAATGGAAAGATGTAGAGGAACAAATTTGAGGGAGAATTATACAGAAGTGCAAGAATTTGAGAGTATTTATAATGGAAGCTTTTATTTAAAGTAAAAAATGAGGTCTGCAGATGCTGGAGATCACAGCTGCAAATGTGTTGCTGGTCAAAGCACAGCAGGCCAGGCAGCATCTCAGGAATAGAGAATTCGACGTTTCGAGCATAGTGCTCGAAACGTCGAATTCTCTATTCCTGAGATGCTGCCTGGCCTGCTGTGCTTTGACCAGCAACACATTTGCAGCTGGGAAGCTTTTATTTGTCTAGAATAGACTGAGATAGTAGTAGTGTGAAGAGGAAAAGGTTTTGATAGCATGTTCAGCAGACTTCTATAGCAAAGCCATTCCAGTTAAACGAGGAGAGGGGGATTGATAAATCTGCGGTTTCCAGCCTTGGCAAATTCAACTGGAACAGAGATTTCTTTTTTTATTCATTCACAGGGTGAGGGTATCACTGGCTAAGTCAGCATTTATTGCCCATCCCTAACTGACCAGAGGGCAATTTAAGAATCATGGTGATCATTAAGACTCTTAATTAATTTACTGAATTCAAATTTCATCATCTGGCGGATTTGAACCTAGGTCTCTGGATTAATAGTCTATACCTATCTTCTGAAAAGCATCCCACCCAGACCCATTCCCTTACCCTTTCCCTGTAACCCTACATTTCCCATGACTACAGAAATAGGGACGTCAGAAGGGATTGTAGCAAAGGTGACATGTTAACATTTAAGATATTGAGAAACGAGTCAATGAACTCAGATGGGTGAATGAAACTTGATGTCACTAGCTCACAGGGCAACAATCTATCTTGTTTTGTGTCTTTTTTGAGCAGATTATAAGATGCGTGTCTGTAGTGAGTGCCTATTGATAAAGATCATATCATTACCATAAGGCAGGAAGTACATTAATACTGTATTACATTACTATCCCAATAACCTCCCTTTCGTGAAAAAATGTTGCAGGTATTACCACTTCCAATGTGATTCATCCTCATACAATAGCCAGATAGAAGTATTAAGAGAGTACCTTGGAAATGCTGTGGGAACCCAAAGATAATAGCTTTGGTAATCCCAATATTGAATTGAAGAAAATTTCTGTTCATCTTGGTGGGCCTGATGAGCAATGTAATAATACACACAGTGGCATGCAGTGCAATAATAAAGTTCTTGTAAATACATTTTTAATCCATTTATACTGGGGGTGATTGTGAGGGTGGTAGAAAGGAATTGAGAGAGAAGTCTGTGTTGTATTGTGTTATCTACTAGAAGGAATAGATGAGACAAAGTGCACTGCTCAAACAAGCAGTTTGAAGTCAGTCATTCTAAGGATTTAATCAGCTTCTTTATGAGGTTGCAAGCCCACTCACAAGAGAAAGAGAAGATAAATTCCTTTGAACAAGATATATTCAAGCTAGGGGCAATATGGAGAAAAATGTCATGTGGCAGAGGCCAGGATATCTGAGCAATTTGAACCTTGGGGCTTACTAAAACTATCCAACCGACACAAATAGGTCTGAGCAACAAGGGATCCTGGCATTTGAATTGCGAGCATTTAGCTTAGAGGCTATACAACCATGATTTTTATTGTTTGCTCTATATGCTAAAACGCAACTATTGTAAGAACAAATGAAAACACTCATCTTAACGTTTGACCAGAAATCAGCATGTCTGTCTATACTCCATATATATGTCTGATCATAGAGAGGGAGAAGAAGGAAGAGGAAAAAAAGAGAGGAAAAACCTGCAATTTTTATTATCATACAAGCCAAATACATAATCAAAAAAGAACTATGATTCTATCAAAATATATTCCTTTATCTTTTAAACGGTCTTTAGAGAAATGGAACCCCAAAACATGTCCGCCATTATTTCAGTTTGCTCCTCATTGCTCATGAGGCATTTTTATACCTTAAATACATATTTTTCTGAACAAAATTAGGGATTGTTCCTTTAGCCTCCAATAGGTGGTCTCTTTTTCTCAAGTGCAATTGCTGCTGAGGAAATGACTGGTTCAAATCTGTCATTCAGATTGAGAAATTGTCACAAAGGTTACTTACAGGATGGTGCAAATGTACAGCTTCATTATATTCATGATTTCATTTAATTAAATAGCAATTTAAATGCCATTCTTTTCGTGTTCATGATAGTACTGAGTCACACAGATCAGAAAGGTCTCATGTCTAATAGTGTTAGTTAGCGGCTGGCATTTGTAACTGGTCTCATCTTGCTGGAGACACAAAGGGAAAATGAGCCAGGATTCCTCCTGCTAATTGTTATCTACTAGGTCTTCTGGAATGTAGATCTACAATGAAAAAGGCTATGTACCCTTTTACTGTCTAGGTTTGGATGCGAGAAATGACCACTTGGGCAGATATTCACTCATGGGTGTCTAAAACCTCAGTAAGGATCCAAACCTTCAGGAAATACAGGAGACAATTCAAGGGAATAAAACAAAATAAACTATGATTCTATCAAAATATATTCCTTTATCTTTTAAACGGTCTTTAGAGAAATGGAACCCTAAATTTTGTTTAATTTTGTTTTGTTTTGTTTTGTTTTGCAATTTGTTTTGTTAACTTTGTTTTGCAATTTGACAAATGTGGTGCTAGAAATGTTGGTTCTAGAAGACAGATAAGAAATTAGATTTTCTTTAAACCACACGACACACTTTCCAAAAACCTTACTTTCCAACTGCTATTAGAGTTATATTTAAGTAAGATTTTTAAATAAAATCACCAGTTTGGAAGCAGGCCATTTGGCCAAACAAGTCCACACCAATACTCTGAATATCATCCCACCCAGAGCTACCCAATTGTAGCTGCTTACCACTATCCTGTAACCCTGCATTTCCCTTGGCTAACACACCTAACCTACACATTCCTGAACACTATGGGTAATTTAGTATGGCCAATCCACCTAACCTGCAAATTTTTGGACTCTGGGAGGAACTCGGGACACCCGAGCAGAAATCCAAGCAGACATATTATGGCACATCCTGGGCAGCCATGATTTGAACCCAGATCTCTGGCATAGAGACAGGATTTACTTTAATGCATCAAAGAACATTTAAACTGCAATTATATCTGAGATTATCTCACCTCATAGTCTAACAATGCCAGGAAACGGTTAGATATATAACTTACCAGGTTAATGATACTTACCAAAGATTGAAATACAAGCAGCCCATATTTCTCTGTGTTGTCATCTAAAATTGTAAACAGCGTATCTAAAATATCCTGTAAAAACTGGAAGAGAAAAGAGATTTATCCAGGGAAATTGTTTCAGTATCAGTAATATCCATTCACTGAGTTTTTACATTGAAATTTTACTTCAGAGTGGGGTAAACACTTTCAATGCTATTTAGAGTTAGTGCTACAATGAAGTGTCAATGACTTGGATCTTCTCTTCAATTACTCATTGGTTTAATACACCATTCAGTGAGGAGTCATTGAGACAAAGAATGATCAGATTTGACAATTTAACTTTCTTTATTGTCCTCTGTGTCTCTTGCTGGGTGGTAATGATTGATATGTAGTGATTCAAACTTATACAGAATGATACGAGGTGGGGGTTTGATAGGGATCCTCATGCCTACCGCTGTTTGAGTGAGGAGTTGGAGTATACCAGTACCCGTGGAAACATGATAGTGTTTATTCTTTTTCTCTCACTCTCTGTCTCTGTCAAAGAGTTACGTATACATACAGAATATGCACAAAACCTTCATTTACATTCTAGCTACTGCTGGTCAAAATTGTTAAATCTTTCCTGAGAGTGTGTATTAAATCTCTTGAATAATTCAAGGGATTCTCTCCAGCCTATCTTTTCTCCAGACCTTCTATGCTGCTCTATTGCTCTCTCTCTCTCTCTCTTTCTCTCTCTCTCTCTCTCTCTCAAGGCAGTAAGCAGTATCTGTAGCCTTTAGGCATTCTTGTTTTGTCTAGCAAGAAAAAAGGGAGCTGACTTGGATGATATACCTGCCTCGTTTCTTAGATTAGATTAGATTAGATTAGGTTAGATTACTTATAGTGTGGAAACAGGCCCTTCGGCCCAAAAAGTCCACACCGACCCGCCAAAGCGCAACCCACCCATACCCCTACATTTACCCCTTACCTAACACTACGGGCAATTTAGCATGGCCAATTCATCTGACCCGCACATCTTTGGACTGTGGGAGGAAACTGAAGCACCCGGTTTCGTGAGTACATTGTGTGAAGTTGCTGCTTACTACTATCCATCACAATAATTCTCATTAATTCTACTTTGTTCTTCGGTAAATTGATGTATCAAAATCAAGATTTTGGCATGGAAGCTCCAAGAATTATTTATTTTCCAGGACATTGCAGTGGACAATCTAGGAGAAAAATAATTGAGTCTTAAAAATATTATATTTTCATTGTCTTGAATATTTCAATTGGTTCATATCAAGTCAGGGTAAAAAAAAGGCTTTTTGTCTGACAACCAAGAACTACCCATCGGGGAATGATGAGTCTTTATTTTCTGATTGGCATAGGGAACTGGGGTACCATGAGGATAGTCATTTTGGGAGACTACAAGAGAGACATTTGGAGGCAGGGGTCATGTTGTAGTAACTGCAACAAGGTTAGCCAGCTGAACCTCATAGAAAATAAGTTCCTGACTGATCCAATCAGGGAGCCCTGGGTGTGTCAGAGATACTGCCTCCCTATAACCAAAAATTGTTCATGTGTAAATAAAGAGTGACTTGGTAATAAAGGCTTCTGTAGAGTTATTTCAATGGTGACAAGAGGTAAGCATGACTTTGAAGAAACATGCTTGCATTGGTCATCTTTGAGTTGAGGTAAGCATTTCTTACAGGATCTTAGCTGGCAAGTTGTAGTTATTGCTGGTATGTAGACTTTACGCAGCAAAAGAGTCCTTTTAGATCTGAACTGAGTAAGATAGCTCATAGACCAGATCCAGGAAGATATCCAGGAGAGTTCATACACTGCAAAGTCCACCTACACCTGGTGTGGAATAGTTAAAATGTTTAGCAACATCAAAATAAGAATCAATCAAGATAAATGTCTGGCTAATTGATGGTGGAGGTTGATACCAAGGTGACAATATTAATGATTGCAGAACCACTTTTTAATAAAATCTGCACTGGACTCCAGCCCTTAACTTTGCACAATACCTCAGCTCAGCTGATGACTTACACTGGCAACCAATTACAGATTAAGGATCCAACTTCATTTCTGGTCTCTTGTGAAAAGCAGCTGGTTCAGTTAGCAGTGATTTTAGTAAAAGGCTCCAGCCCAATCCTGATGAAATGAAACTGGTTGTGAAAGATTCACCTAGATTCACTTGACATTTTTCGATTTAGTAAATAGTTGCCTGAGTGAAGTCCTAATTAAATACCCAGAGGTCTTCAAGGGAGGTTTAGGGACTATCACAGGAGTAAAGGCCACCTTACATGTTGACCAGGAAACAATTCTGCAAGAACTGCCTAGCACCAGTTGCCTTACAGGCAAAACTACAGACAGAAATCAGAAGGCTGGCAAGTGAAGGAATCATCAAACTAGTCCAATTCACAGAATGGGCAGCACCAGGCATATCAAGTTTGAAGCATAAACAGAAATTGCTGGAAAACTCAGAAGTCTGGCAGCATCAATGGACAGAAATCAGAATTAACGTCTTGGTTCAGTGAACCTTCTTCAGATCTCTTCTCTAGTCTCCTCCAGTTCTGAAGAAAGGTCATTGGACCCAAAATGTTAACTCTGATTTGTGATAATCACAGAGCACAAATCCCTACTTGGCCTGCTAAAGAAGACAAAGCCATGACACCCATAGCTTTGGGCCACATTTAGCAGCAGGCTCTAATACTAAGTGCTTATGATTATAAGTTAGAAAACCATCTGGGAGGCTGAACAACGAATGTAAATGCATCGAACCGCAGCCCATTAGCAAATACACCACCGATAGTATGCACAATGGAAGAGTCTGTAATGGGGGAAGCCAAAGGGCTATCTCAACTAGAATTTAAAGTTTTTTTCTACCTGGAGAGACCACCTCATGGGAGAGGATAACATATTGTTATGAGAAGCAAGAGTGATTTCTCTGAGAAAAAGTCGCTTTCGAATACAGACCAACCTCGATTATCCGAATGCGATGGGTAGGGAGTATTTTGTTCAGATAACTGATTGTTTGGATAATGGATAATGTTTTTACGGGTCCTTGAGATCTTATTCAGATAATCTGAAATTCGGATAATTGACATTCGGATAACCAAGGTTACTGTGTACTGGCTGAACTCCACCACGGCCATCCAGGGTTCTCCAAAAAGAAGATATTAATTATAAGTTATATCTAGTGCTTGGATACAGACATAGCCGCATTAGTGGGACAATACTCAGAGTGTAAACAAGGACAAAAATTACTGCTAGCAACTCTCCCACATTCCGGGAATAACTGGATAAATCTTGGACTCAGTTGCACATTGACTATGCAGGTTCTTTCATGGGTTCATTGTTCTTAGTCAATGTAGATACCCACTTAAAGTGGTTGGATATGCACAGACTTCATTTGTCAAACACGGGGACAACGATAGAAAAATTGTGTGCATCATTTCCAATACACAGAGTCTTGGAAGTGTTGATGACATATAACAAGCCATCATTTACTAGCAGGGAATTTGGTTATCTCTTAAAGTCAGATTGGATTTGACACACAAGATCAGTTCCATACCACCCATCATCCAATGGCCTGGCAGAAAGAGCAGTCCAAACTTTGAAGGTTGGCTTAAAGAGCCTCACTAGATTATCAAGTTGTCATGGTTCTTATTTGATTAAAGACCGCTTCACATGCAACAACAGGGATAGCACCAGCAAAGTTGCTAATGGGCAGAAGATTCTGCACTAGGTTAAGTCTGATCTTCCTGGACCTAGGTGGTGGTGGTGGTGGTGGGGGGAGAGGTGCATGTAAAATGCCATCAAATACACCAATGACAGGCATACGACTCCACTAAATGAGAGAGAGAGTATAATATCGGGGATGAAGTATGGTGAAAGAATCATGGAAAAGACTCCATGTAGGTAAGAGGTATGGTCAACATGAGGTCAGGACCTGTGACGTATTAAGTGCGATGATCCTGAATGAGCATGTGGACCACATGAAAGCCACAAATCTGCAAATGGTGTGAGAGTAAAACATGCTTTGCCCCTCGGAACATTTGGAAATGCTGTTGGAACCCATGGATATGCCCTCTCCGTCAAGAGTGTTCTGAATCAGAGGTGGACATGACGGAGGTAGTCACCTTGACACCTTTGCCATTGGAAGATGAGAGTGAAATTCTACTGAGGTGCTCATGGCACAAGAAGTGAGCTTCTGTGAGTTACATGTCACCAATAACGGATGCAGAGTCAAAAGAACATGACTCGGTGCCGAAATGTCCCAGGAGGCTCTTCAAGAAAAAATATCACCTATGTCCGCGGTCTCAAAGTGGGAGGAAAGTAGCGATTGTAATGAGGTTAGCTGGCTGGACCTCACTGAAAATGAATTCCCTGACAGGGGCTGTTAATCTAGTCTCAAGATACTTGACTCCCTCATCAGGTCCACACCCCCCACCAACCCAACCTCCACTCCCGGCACCTTCCCCTGCAACCGTAGGAAATGCAAAACTTGCGCCCACACCTCCTCCCTTACTTCTCTCCAAGGCCCCAAGGGATCCTTCCACATCCACCACAAATTCATCTGCACCTCCACACACATCATCTATTGCATCCGCTGCACCCGATGTGGCCTCCTCTATATTGGGGAGACAGGCCGCCTACTTGCAGAACGCTTCAGGGAACACCTCTGGGACGCCTGAACCAACTAATCCAACCACCCCGTGGCTCAACACTTTAACTCTCCCTCTCACTCCACCGAAGACATGCAGGTCCTTGGACTCCTCCATCGCCAGAACATAACAACACGACGGTTGGAGGAAGAGCGCCTCATCTTCTGCCTGGGAACCCTCCAGCCACAAGGGATGAACTCAGATTTCTCCAGTTTCCTCATTTCCCCATCCCCCACCTTGTCTCAGTCGATTTCCTTGAACTCAGCACCGCCCTCTTAACCTGCAATCCTCTTCCTGACCTCTCCGCCCCCACCCCACTCCGGCCTATCACCCTCACCTTGACCTCCTTCCACCTATCACATCTCCATCGCCCCTCCCCCAAGTCCCTCCTCCCTACCTTTTATCTTAGCCTGCCTGGCACCCTCTCCTCATTCCTGATGAAGGGCTCTGGCCCGAAACGTCGAATTTCCTGTTCCTTGGATGCTGCCTAACCTGCTGTGCTTTAACCAGCAACACATTTTCAGCTCTGATCTCCAGCATCTGCAGACCTCACTTTTTACTCAAGATACTGACACTCTGGTACCTGCCTCAGTATGAGGCAGAAATATAGTCAAGGACTGTTCATGTGTTAATAAAGGGTGACTTGGTGCAGGTTTTCGGCCCCTGCGGAGTTATGCCAATGTGACGATAGTTTTAAGAATATGTCTACTCAGAGTTGATGACTCTCGGCACACAGGATAAAATCTTTTTCAACAACTTTGGTTGCTTACTTCCTTCAATAGGCTCTCCTGCAATAACTTTTAAAACTTTATCTCTTATCACTACTTCTTTACTCTTTATCTTACCTTCTTCTCTTTTCTATTCAACTTCACACAGTGATCTGAATCACTCATCTACTTATTTCAATCAAAAGTGATCTCCTCAGCTTAATATGTTGGAGATTCTCATATTTTGCCTCCAAATTATGTCTGTATAAATGATAATGGAAGCTTAGTGAAGGCCACAATGTTTCAGTGAGATCCAAAATCGAAATTCAACTCTAAGAACACTGCAAATATTTTGTATTCGGCTCCATTTGAGCATTCATTTACAGAGACGTAGTGACTAGAGAGAAGAAATAATAGTGAGAGGGGAAGGATGAGATGACAACTGGCCAGAAAGGAGAGGGCAGGGAAGAGAGATGAAGGATAAGGAGGAGGAGAAGACATCTAGAACAGAGCTAAGAACAGAGAGAGTGTGGGGGAGGACTGAAGATGAGGTGAGGGAAAGACAAATGGAGTTTGTAAAGAAGGGAGAAATGTAGACAAGAGGCAATGGACAGTTGATGAAGTGATGCAAGGATGGATGAGTTGAGCAAAACTGAATAGGGAGAAGCAATGTTAAAAACAATGGAGAAGAGACCAGCCTGAAGAAATAACAGAACACATTTCTTGAACTGTCTCTAGTCTCTGAGCGTATGGTTTGCAATAACACTTTGAACAACACGATCTGGATATTGACTTACTTTAACTATTTCTTCACCGTTAACATGACGCAGTCTTCCCAGGATGTCCATCACTCTTTCCGGCTGTGCTTTCCATTTCAAAAGGGCAAGGAGGTCAACTGCAAGCAATCAAAAATTAGGTGTTAAACTTAGTAGATATTACATTGGGTGCTGTTTAATTTATGTACAGAGAAGCATAGTGCGGACTGGTTGGGCCGAATGGCCTGTTTCCACACTGTAGGGATTCTATGACATAGCACTGAAGTAGGGAATTTCATGGTCAAATTGAATAGTGCAGCACACTTAATGGGCCAAAGAAACCTACTCCTATGTTTTCTCGAAGCTTCAACTGTTTACAAGTGTTATGGGTTAGGCCAGACCCCTCAACATTTCAAGAAGGTAGCCCATATCCTAACTTTGCTAGTCGTTTTAAGCAGGTGTAACATGGATATTCCAGGAGTGATGCAGCTGGTCAAACCACTTAGATTTGAACAAAATATAATTTACTTACAAGATTACTGAATGAAACACAAACAATAGAAAACATAATATTGAATAACAACCTATCCGAAAACCCAACAGATCACCCCAACTTATTGATGCTGTTCCAAATACTTGCAACAATCCTCATAATGACCCCTTCGTAAACACAGGACCTTACAGGATAGAAGTCTGTGAGAGACAGAGTACCAGCCTGGACCTGCTTCTTTGGCTCCAGTAGCTTTTTTCATGCTACCGCTAAAAACCAAACCAAACCAAAGAAAAGCTGAGCTGGGAGAACTGGCCACTCCCCTTTCATTGTACAAGTGTTTTTTTTTAAAACATGAACACCTTCTGCCTGAGGCACTCTCTGTTAGCTATTATCAAATTGGCTCTAAAACCCTTCACCTCCAGACTTTTCGGAGTCTGTCATTTATGACCTCACTGAAAATAAGCCAAGGTCAGCATAACCTTATTAAAGGAGAAGCTTTGTCACACAAGACCACAGGAACAGGATTAATCCATTTAGTTTCTCAATCCTGCTGTCTAAACAATGAGATAATAGTTGATCTGTTACCTAACTCCATCTATCCATTTGTACTCTTACGATTCACCTGCACTACTTACAATGCCACTCATCTTTTGTGTCATGGACAAATCTGGATATATGGTGTTCTCTCTCATCCTCTAAGTCATTACTAAATATGGTGAATAGTTGAGGCCCTACAGGATATCTAATTGTCACAATGTTAGAGATTATCTTAAAGATTTATAGAAAATTCTATGTGAGAAACTATAAATCTCTGTTGCCTATCCTAAACGTGGACATCAAAAATGGTATGCATTCATTTGGCAAAAGGAGAATGAACAGTCAGTTGGTCTTTCACACAAGTTTATTCAACAATACCTAATACAACACGAGTGCAGAGGATTGTCCTCATACATTATGTATTATCCTAAACTGATACATCAAACTGTGGGTTTTTTTAGGTTGGTAATTGCGGTTCAGTTAATATTGAAGGTAGATGTTTATTTGCCATATGTCCAACATGATAATTGGTAATATGATAGACAGGGCTAAATTATCCCATAGCCAATGGATTAGATCTAAACTCGGCAGTACTGCCACATCCAGTTGCAAATGATGATAGACAGCTTAACCAAGCACTGGGGGAGAAGCCTCCAACTGATTGCCTCTGTCGCCATCTTTCACTGCTGACTGCTGCTGCCTCATTGCTGACAATCGCTGGGCTCCAATCACTGCTACCCTCCATTGCTGTGTCAGCCGCCTCGCTGTAGGGTCCCACTTTGGCACCACTTCAGACAACAATGAAGCTGCGATGTCACTGGTGGCGACCAGCCACTTCATGGCTGACCATCAATGCCCCCTGCGGCTGTCATCACCATCTCCACAACAGAGCTCCAACGACCAAAGAACCAATAGAAAGAAAGAGAAAAGCAAATAAAGAAGAAAGAAATGCGGTTTGAGCAGACGAGCTCTGGTAAGGAGCCCTACTCTGCTGCCATCTTGGATCACACATTTGGTACAAGCATTTGTAATAATCTTCAGACAAAATTTCCAAGCGGAAGATCCATCTCAGCCTCCTCCTTAAGTCCAAGCATCACACATGCCAGTATTAATTCACTCCACATGCTATTAAGAAATAGGTACTGTAAAAATTCTAATAACATTCCACTGAAGGCTTGTGTTCCAGAACTTACTGCAGTCTCAGACAATTTGCTCCAGTGCAGCTAGAACTCAGACATCTTCCTGACAATGTGAAAAATTGCCTAGATGTGTCCTGTTCACAAAAAGCAAAAATCCTACCTAACTACCATTGCACCAGTATTGATTTTCAGCAAACTGATGGAAGGGGTCATTAATATTGATATCAAGTGGCACTTAATCAGAAATAATCTGTTTATCAATGCTCAGATTACTGTCTATCAGGACCACTCTGCTCCTCATTGCAACCTTAATCCAAACATGGACAAATGTATCGAATCCAAGAGTGTTGTGTTTTCGTCCTTAATACAGAATTACTATCCTTATTCTGCAGTAGTAAGTAATGTACATTCAATTTATCTGAAAATTTCAAACACATTGACTAAACAGATAAACTGACAAATTGCAGTTTCAAGCAACTTCTACACACATCCTTAGTCTAGCGTGCTGCTGCATGGAGTCCTCATGGTTCCTGGTCATCTGATATCAACCTAGTCCTTGGCTTAGTAGCACATTCATATCTTACAAAATACTCAAGCCTCTTTCTTCCAGGATAAAATTACATACAAGAGTGAGAATATATATGTACTATATTAGGTAGTTGCAAAACTGTTTACACAGAAGAATTGTGGAATTAATAAATTTTAGAATTTATATAATGCATCCGTGGTTTGATGGCCCTTCCAATAAACTGATAGCATGTTACTTTTAAGCAACCTTTTCTGATATTTTATGACAGACCTCTGGAATAGATGGGATTTGAATCTGGACTTTCTAGGTGAGAGATAGAGACATTATCACTTCACTGCAAGCCTCTAATCTTGCAGAGATTTAAAGTTCACATTTAGCTCTTCTCGACTTGTAGATGTTTTGATCTTGTACATTTTGTTGGAGTGTTGGTTTATGTTATGACAGTCTAAAGAATCTCATTATGCAAGAGTACATGTGTTTGTGTATTATGCACAGTTGGAATACTGTATATCTCCCTTGGCTGGCTTCTGTTTCTCATCACTGTTGCTCCATTAGGTATTCAGGCTTTGTAGGATCTAAGCTCAGTGCACACTTAGGATATCTAGATGAACAATGCTATGGATCCTGTGCTTGAAAATGGGATCAGAGTATAAAGTTAGACCCTACTTGGAGTACTGTGAGCAGTTCTGGCCACCAAACCTCAGGAATGAGTACAACACAGGTTTATAAGAATAATACCTGGACCTCATGAATTGTTATGAGGAGACATTATACAAATTAAGCCTGTTTTTCAAAAGATTTGTTGGTAAAGGTGTTAGCTGATTGAAGTTTTCAAGATATTAATAGGAAAAAAGGTAGATAAAAATTCTGAGGAAGGGTCACCGGATCCAAAATGTTACCTCTGATTTCTCTTTACAGATGCTGTCGGACTTACTGAGCTTTTCCAGTAACTTCTGTTTTTGTATCTGATTTACAGTTTCTTTTCAGTAGATAAAAGATTCTGTACTGTAAAATTCTATGATTCTATATAAGCTATCTTCATTAGTTGGCAATTCTAGAACTAAGAAGCACTAAGGGATAGACTAAACATTAGGGCCAGATTGTTCAGGAGAAACATTAGAAGTACTTCTACATACAAAGAATGGTAGAGGTTTGGAACTCTCTTCCACAAATGGTAGTTGATGCTAGATTAGCTGTTAATTTTAAATCTGAGATAGAAAAATTTTTGTTAAGCCATGGTATTAAGAAACATGGGTCAAAGGTCTGTATCTGGAGTTAGACCACAGATCAGCCATTATCTCATTAAATGTAGAATAGGCATGAGGGGCTGAATGGCCTACTCTTGTTCTTATGCTTGATGATCTATGCAATCACAATGGTTCGAAGGGCCTCACTCGATGTTGTATGACTCTATCCCAAATATAGTGGTCTCACCTAGTGAAGCATTTGCATTGCCAAAGCATTTGTTTCAAGTGTAAGTGAAAAAACATTTTTTTTTGTTATACTACACTCCAGAGTGATACATCTGGATATCGGCTCCCAGCACCAGTATAATTCATATTTGAAAGCAAATTTAAGGTGGTAATACTTAACAAAGTTGAGAAACTGCCTAATCTGTATGTAAGAAAGAAGGACAGAGCTTTACCTCCTACAAAAGAATCCTGGCAACCACAGACTTTAGTAACCAAGGTTGTGCATCTGTTTATGTGTTTTCTTACTTTACTTGGTTTTAATAGGTCATAAACTACACTCTTTTTACTGAAGAAAACCTTGGAATTGGCTCTCTTTCAAATGCTTAACAAGATTAATTAAAGTGCAGTAGTTACATGCTAGAAAAGAAATAAAAATAGTTTGTTGTGGCTGACCAATGGGGTATTTAAAAAGAGGAACCACTCAGCCCTCCTCACCTGGCCAGAACAGCTACATGACCTGCATGATGTTAGAAGGCAGCTGTGTGATGGGTGTAATAAATTGCACTTCCCACAAAGTTTGCAAGATTTATGAATCCTAACTATCATACTAATGTTTGCAGAAGTTGTTGTCTAGCTGCGATGCCGTCATGTTTTCTGCCATCTTTTAGCAGTGTTGATGCTGTTTCCTTTTTTTCCTCCAAGAGATCTTTCTGGAAAGCTTCAGTGAGCACTGAAACAATAACAAGCTCTATTATCCAGTCACACAGTTCAGCCTGTAAGACTTCAGTCTTTATCCTTGTCATGGCACCAACTAATGAAAAGGCCAATTCATTCTTGTGGCTGTTGCTTATAAGACATCAACTCTAGGAGTTGAATTCTAAAGTTCACTTTAACAGGAAGTTGATCCTCCAGTACTTATATATCTAAGCAGGACTTGTCTGGTTCTCTTCAGAGGAAGATGCAGTGTTGACTCTGCAATGCCTCTTTTCCAACAATTCCAATGGCTATCTTTTTTCACTGTCTGCTTATCTGGTTCTGCAATAGCTAAATATAACAAACAGTTCTATTCTTTGTTTAAAAGTCTAAATTTAGATAAGACTTTTTTGGGCTCCTAATTCATGCAAAAGAATGCTTACTTTTTATTCACAGAGTCGTGGATGTCGCAGGCTGGTCAACATTTATTGCCCATCCCTAGTTACTCTTGAAGGTGGTGAGGAGTTGCCTTCTTGAACCACTGCAGTCCACGTGTTGTAGGTTGACACATGATGCCCTTAGGGAGAGTGTTATTTCATGGTTTTGGATTCATGGCAAAGGCAGTAACTTAATTACGTAACTCATTCAGGAAAGGTGAATACAATCAAATATTCACCTAACATTATGCTGTATCTAATCCCATCTCCTCATTGTACCTGATCAAGTCTAATTTATGACAGTGATTTGCACACCCACTTACCTTGTACCCACCATTACCTTTTTATGCACTCCTAAGACTCTATTCCACACACCCACCATGCCATTAATCCTTACTTTCATACAATTTCATGCCTCCCCCAGTAGTTACCCTCATCAAATACACTCTATTGTCAATTGTGCACTAGGCATGATGTTTACTTGTAGCTTTGTTCTTTCCCTGCTGCAAGAGAATAGAACATAGACACAATTAAGAACAAACAAACTTAGATGGTCCTCCACAGATCTCACAGTTCACAGCTGCAGCAGTTGAAATGCTGGAAATCAATGGAATTTTATCATTTATTGCCTTAGGAAATAGACATTTCCAGCTATCTAGTTACACAATTAAACATCAGCAAGGCCCATATCGCAGAACATTCATTCATGTTAATTCAATTTTAGCAACCAGTGAAGTTTGACCATTTTCAAAGTAAGGCATTGCAGCTGGACAATGGCATTTGGAAGATGAATCATCAAAGGAGGTTCCTTCTGATAATGCACTATCAAAGGACTTATGCTTACCATACACCAGTTTACTTATTCTCTCTCCAGTTAGACAGTCAGTTGGGTTTTCATCTGGTATAAAGTCTCCACTATGTAATGTGTACTGATGTTTGCCTGATCCATGAGAGCAATAAAGACAAAAGAGGACATGGAATTGGGAATTACACCCAAAAGTGCTTTGATTTCTCACCCTCATTAAGCTATCCGCATGCTACTTCATGGTCTGGAGGCTAAATCTTCCTTTCACGTGTTAAGTTGTTAAAAATAGAAATATAGAAAATGGGCTGGGAGACCTCAGAACAGAGAATGGGAAAAAATTATGGCTCTAAGTCTTGCTCCTTTTTTGAGCTACTTTCACTGTTGGAGCTGAATTCCTCAAATTTTAGGAGCAGTCTATTGTACTATTTTATAAACTGCTGCATTATTTTGGAACTTTGAAAAAGAAAGATAACTAAACAACAACATTTTTAAAAAGGGGGAAGAGAAAGCAGTGATCGTGTGGGAAGTGATACAAAGAGTTAAACCTATACAGCTGGCTATCTCTGGAGCTTAGTTTCAAGTATCTCTGGACATTGGAGTTTGTGTAAGAAAAATAAACAAACAGTGAAATTCACAGCTGACTTTGGAATGTAGCACTGACAGTTAGATTTCTGGTAATGAGACTGCCTCTACTGTAACAAGAAGTATGGCTGGTTCCAAGCGATCGATTGTGATAGGGCTTACTCTAGTCAGAGGCACAGACGTTTCTGCGCTTGACAACAAGACATCAGAATGATGTGCTGCCTTGCTGGATATCTCAGAGAGGGTGTAGAATATTTTCAAAGGGTAGAGGAATCAACAGGAGGTCATTGTAAGCATTGGAACTAATAACACAGGAAGAGAAAAGGACAAGATTCTGAGGAGAGAATACAGGAAAGTTGGCAGGATTAAAAAGTAGGTCCTTGAAGGTAGCAATATGTGTTTTAATCCCAGTGCCACCAGCTAGTGAGGGTAGAAGTAGGAGGGTAGAGCAGATGAATGTGTGGCTGAGGATCTAGTGCGGGGGAGAAAGATTCATATTTTCTGGATCATTGGAATCTCTTCTGGGGTGGAAGTGACCTGTATAAGGACAAATTGCATCTGAATAGGAAAGGGACTAATATACTGGTGGGGAGATTTGCTACAGTTGGTCAGGGGAATTTAAATTATAAAGGAGGGACCAGAGAGATAATGAGGAAAGAGATCAGTCTGAGACTGGTGTAGTTGGGAAAAGGGGTAAGTCAAAAGGGCAGGCAGGGACAAAGCAAAAAATGAGGTAAGACTGATAAATTAAATTGCATTTATTTCAGTCCAAGAGGCTTAACAGGGAAGGCAGATGAACTCAGGGCATGGTTGGAAACATGGGACTGGGATATCACAGCGATTACAGAGACGTGGCTCAGGGATGGACAGGAATGGAAGCTTAATGTTCCAGGATATAGATGATATAGGAAAAATTGAAAGCGCGGCAAGAGAGGACAGAGTGCTGTTACTGGTTAGGAATAACATTACAGCTATGCTTGGGGAGGATATTCCTGGGAATACACCTAGGGAAATTATTTTGGTGGAACTGAGAAATAAGGGATGATCCCCTTACTGGGATTGTGTACAGGCATCCCTCCCCACCAACACCTCCCCCCCCACCCATCCAATAGTCAGCGGGAAATTAAGAAACAATTTTTTTAAGGAAATCTCAGTTATGTATAGGGTATTTTAACTTACCAGACATAGACTGGGACTGACATAGTGTTAAGACCTTGGATAGAGAGGAATTTATTAAATGTGTACAAGAAACGTTTCTGATTCAGTATGTGGGTGTATCTATTAAATAAGGTGCAGAACTTGACTTGCTCTTGGGAATTAAGGCAGGGCAGGTAACTGAGGTGTGAGTGGGGGAGCACTTTGCGGGCAGTGAACATAATTGTGTTAGTTTTAAGTAGTGATGGAAAAGGATAGATCGAATCTAAAAGTTAAAGTTCTAAATTGGAGGAAGGTAAATTTTGATGGTATTAGGCAAGCACTTTCAAAAATTGATTGGGGCAGATCTTTGCAGGTAAAGGGATGACTGGAAAATGGGAAGCCTTCAAAAATGAGGTTATGAGAGTCCAGAGAAAGTATGCTCCTGTTAGGATGAAGGGCAATGCTGGGAGGTGTGGGTAATGCTAGATGACTTGAGAAGTTGAGGTTTTGGTCAAGAATAAGAGGGAAGCATATGTCAGGTATAGACAGCAGGGATTGAGTGAATCCTTAGAAGAGTACAAAAGCAGTAGGAGTATACTTAAGAAGAAAATCAGGAGGGGAAAAAGGGGTACGTGAGATCTCTTTGGCAAGTAGTGTTAAGGAGAATCCAAGGGATTCTAAAAATACATTGAGGACAAAAGAATAACTAGGGAGAGAACAGAGCCCCTTAAAGATCAGCAAGGTCACCTGTGTGTGGAACTACAGCAGACAGGGGAAATACGAAATGGATATTTTGCATCAGTGTTCACGGTGGAGAAGGATATTGAAGATGGAGACCATGGGGAAATAAATAGCAACATCTTCAAAAATGTCCATATTACAGAGGTGATGGTGCAGGATGTCTTAAAATGTATAAAAGTGGATAAGTCCCTGGGACCGGATCCGCTGTGCCCTAAACCTGTGTGGGAAGCTAGTGAAGTGATTGTTGGGCCCCTTGCCGAGATATTTGTAGCACCGGTAGCCACAGGCGAGTTGCCAGAAGACTGGAAGTTGGCTAATGTGGTGCTGCTATTTAAAAAAGGTGGCAAGGAAAAACCAGGGAACAATAGTCCAGTGAGCCTGACATCAATGGTGGGAAAGTTGTTGAAGGGAATACTGAGGGATAGGATTTACATGTATTTGGAAAGGTAAGTACTAATTAGGGATAGTCAACATGGCTTTGTGCCTGGGAAACTGTGTCTCACTAATTTGAGTTTTTTTGAAGAGGGAACAAAGAGCATTAATGAGGGCAGAGCAATGGACATGATCTATATGGACTTTAGTAAGGCATTTAACAAGGTTCCTCACAGTAAACTGGTCAGAAAGGTTAGATTACATGGAATGCAGAGAGAAGTAGCCATTTGGATATAGAACTGGCTCGAAGGTAGAAGACAGACAGTGGTGGTGAAGGGTTATTTCTCAGACTGGAGGCCTGTGACTGGCTGTGTGCCACAAAGACCAGTGCTGTGTCCACTGTTTTTCATCATTTATACAATGATTTGGATGTGAACAGAGGGGGTATGGTTAGTATGTTTCCAGGTGACACCAAAATTGGAGGTGTAATGGACATTAAGGAAGATTATCTGAGAGTACAACAGGGCCAATGCGCTGAGGAGAGGCAGATGGAGTTTAATTTAGATAAATGTGAGATGCTGCATTTCAGAGCAAATTGGGGCAGGATTTCCTCACTTAATGGTAAGGTTCTGGAATGTGTTGCTGAAAAAAGAGATGTTGGAGTGCAGGTGCATAGTTCTTTGAATGTGGAGTCGCAGGTGGACAGGATAGTGAAGAAGGCATTTGGTATGCTTGACTTCATTGGTTGTGCATTGAGGAAAAGAGTTGGGAGGTCATGTTGCAGCTGTACAGGGTATTGGTTTGGCCACTTTTAGAATACTGCATGCAGTTCTTGTCTCCTTGCTATAGGAAGGATGTTGTGAAACTTGAAAGGGCTCAGAAAAGACTTACAAAGATGTTGCAAGGGTTGCAGGTTTTGAGCAATAGGGAGAGGCTGAATAAGCAGGGGCTGTTTTCCCTGGAGGGTCACAGGTTGAGGGGTGACCTTGTAGAGATTCACAAAATCATGAGGGGCATGGATAAGATAAATAGATAAGGTCTTTTCCTCAGGGTGTGGGAGTCTAAAACTAGAGGGCATAGGATTAAGGTGAGTGGGAAAAAATTTAAAAGGCATAACCCTTTTAAAGGGTTCATACAGAGGGTGGTGCATGCAAGGAATGAACTACCAGAGGAAGTGGTGGAGGCTGGCACAACTACATTTAAAAGTTATCTGGATGAGTATATAAATAAGAAGATATCAGAAGTATACAGGCCAAATGTTGGCAAATGGGACTAGATTAATTTAAGATATTTTATCAGCACAGACCAGTTGGATTGAAGAGTCTGTGTCTATGTTGTACAGTTCTATGAATCGAAGTGAGGACTCTGCTGGGTGGGGACGTGGGCCTTGGTGCATGGGCTCTGTATTGACGTTTTATGGAAAACAACAAAGTAAATTCTCCTAATCACATCAATCATATTTCCCTATTATCCTCTCCACATGGTTTGTCATGGTACCTCATGTCCTCCATCTCGTAGCACTTCATAGCCCCATGACAACGTGATGTCAACTCATAACAATCAACTGTGGTTGTCTTTACATTAGAAGATAAATTACTTACCACGAATAAAGGGTAATCAATGAATTAAAGAAGACCAAGTTAAAAATCACATAACACCAGGTTAAAGTCAAACAGGTTTAATTGGAAGCACACTAGCTTTCGGAGCGTCGCTCCTTCATCAAGTGATAGTCCACTACCACCTGATGAAGGAGTGACACTCCGAAAGCTAGTGTGCTTCCAATTAAACCTGTTGGACTTTAACCTGTTGTTGTGTGATTTTTAACTTTGTACACCCCAGTCCAACACCGGCATCTCCAAATCATAAAGAAGACAAAGTAAGAAAAGGTAATTAATGTCGGCTGAGAACAGGTACTGGAGAAACCGAAGGAACTAAAATCTGATAAATCCTGAGGAAATGATGGGCTACATGCTTGGGTTCTTAAAGAGGTATCTGCCATGATAGTGAATCCACGATTAGAGGTTTTCCAAAATTCCCCAGATCATAGAATCATCACAACAGTTTGGAAGCGAACAAATGTAACACCAAGAAACCACAGGCCACCTGATAGCAGTCATCATAAAAATATATGAATCTCTCATCAAGGTTGTATTAACAACACGTGTCATAAATAATAGGATGATTAGGCTGGTTAGGAGGACCTCAAGGCTTTAGAGTCCATTATTAAGAATGAGATTGTGGAGTACTTGGACTTGCTTGGTAAAACAGAGATAAGTCAGCATGGCTTTGTAAAAGGGAGGTCATGTCTGACAAATCTGTCAGAACTCTTTGATGAGATAATGAGCAAGTCAAACAAAGGACAGCCTGTGGATATGATCTATTTTGATTTCCAGAAACCTTTCACAAGGTGCTGCACAGGAGGCTGTGAACCAAGATAAGAACTATAGTGTTAGGGGCAAGGTAATGGATAGGGGACTGGCTGACCAACAGGAAGCAGAGAATTGGGATAAAGGGATCTTTATCGGGCTAGCAGCTGGTGACTAATGGAGTTTCGCAGAGGTCAGTATTGGGACCATAACTATTCACTATATACACAAATGATCCGAACAAAGGAACTGAGGGCAATCTTAAGTTTGCAGATGACACAAAGATGGGTGGACGGATAGGCTGTGTTGTGGAAGCAGAGACCACAAAGGATTGGAACAGGCTTAGAGAATGGCAGATAGAATACAACATGGGAAATTATGAGAAAGGTGTGAATGTGAGAAGAGTAGAGATGTAGATTATTTTCTAAATGGAGAAGGCCTTGGAAACCTGAGTCACAGTTCAGGATTAACATGCAGGTTAAAAAATTGGCAGTTAGGAAGGCAATGCATTGTTAGTATTCACTTCAACAGAGCAAGAAAACAAGAGCAGAGATGTACTACTGAGGTTGGACAAGGCACTGCTAATGCCTCATTTAGAATATTGAGAGCAATTTGGTTTCTGTATCTAAGGAAGGATGTTCTGGCCTTGCAGGTGTCTACAGGAGGTTCACAAGACTGATCTCAGGAATGAAGGGCTTGTCACATGAGGAGTGTTTGAGGATTCTGGGTCTGTAATCAATGGAATTTAGAAGGATGATGGAGCTCTCTCATTGATGTTTATAGCATACAGAGTTGTTTAGATAGAATGGACGTACAGAGATGTTATCATTAGTAGGAGAGACTAGAACCTGAGGGCAGAGCCTCAGAGTGAAGGTACAGCCCCTTAGAGTTGAGATGAGGAGGAATTTCTTCAGACAGAGGATGGTGAATCAGTGGAATTCATTGCTACAGAAGGCTGTTTGAGGCGAAATCATTTAGTGCCTTTGAAACAGGCAGGTTCTTGATTAGTAGAGAAATCATAGGACATAGAAAAGTACAGCACAGAACAGGTCCTTTGGCCCACGTTGTTGTGCCAAGATTCAATCCTAATGTCAAATATAGTAACTTAACCTACGCATCCTCAACTCACTGCTATCCATGTGCATGTCCTGCAGTCGCTTAAATGTCCCCAATGACTCTGCTTCCACCACCACAGCTGGCAACGCATTCCATGCATTCACAACTCTTTGCATAAAGAACCTAACTCTGATGTCTCCTTTATACCTCTCCCCTAATATTTTCAAACTATGACTTTTCGTACCAGTCAATCCTGCCATGGGGAAAGGTCTCTGGCTTTGATTCTATCTATTCCTCTCATTATTTTGTACATCTCGATCTAGTCTCCTCTCTTTCTCCTTCTCTCCAGAGAGAAAAGTCCGAGCTTATTCAACCTTTCTTTATAAGGCAATCCCTCCAGTCCAGATAATATCTTGGTAAACCTCCTTTGCACCCTCTCCAAAGCCTCTGTATCTTTTCTATAGTGGGGCGACCAGAACTGGACACAATATTCCAAGTGTGGCCTCACCAGGGACTTGTAGAGCTGCAGCAAAACCTCGCAGCTCTTAAACTCGATCCCCCGTTAATGAAGGCAAAAACACCATATGCTTTTTTTAACAACCCTATCCACTTGGGTGGCAACTTTGAGGGATCTATGTACTTGCACACCCAGATCCCTCTGTTCCTCCACACTACCAAGAATCTTGTCTTTAATCCTATATTCAGCATTCGAGTTCGACCTTCCAAAATGCATCACTTCTCATTTATTCAGGTTGAACTCCATCTGCCATTTCTCAGCCCAGCTCTGCATCCTGTCTATGTCATGCTACAGTCTGCAGTAGCCCTCTATACTATCAACAACACCTCCAACCTTAGTGTCATCTGCAAATTTACTAACCCACCCCTCAACCTCCTCGTCCAAGTCATTTATAAAAACTACAAAGAACAGAGGCCCAAGAACAGAGCCCTGCGAGACCCCACTCAACTCTGACCTCCAGGCAGAATACCTCCCATCTACAACCACTCTCTGCCTTCTGTCAGCTAGCCAATTCTGAATCCAGATAGCTAAATCTCCCTGTATCCCATGCTTCCTGACTTTATGAATGAGCCTACCATAGGGGACCTTATCAAATGCCTTGCTGAAGTCCATATACACCACATCCACTGCTCAACCATCATCGACCTGTCTTGACACCTCCTCAAAGAACTCAGTAAGATTCGTGAGGCATGACCTGCCCCTCACAAAGCCATGCTGACTGCCTTTAATCACACTATGCTTTGCCAAATAGCCATAAATCCTATCCCTCAGAATTCTTTCCAAAATTTTGCTGATCACAGACGTAAGACTGACTGGTCTGTAATTGCCAGGGATTTCCCTATTACCCTTCTTGAAAAGAGGAACAACATTCGCCTCCTTCCAATCTTCTGGTACGACTCCTGTGGAAAGTTTTAAGAAACATATCAGCCATGATTAAATGGCAGAGCAGATTTGATGGGCTGAATAGCCCAATTCTGCTCTGAGAGCTTATCTTTGTGAAGAGTTGGGATGTTCAGCTCTCCAAACTGGGAATCTCAGTGTGAACAGCTAAGATGTTCCAGCTCTCTAATTTGGAATCTCTGTGAACATCTGGGATATTCCAGCTCTCTAACCTGGGAATCTCAGTGTAAAGATTGAGATTCTCAAGTTCTCCAGACTGGGAATATTAGTGTTAATAGTTTTCAGCTGACTCTTTAAACTTTACAATGGGGGTGAGGAGTTAATGACCACATTTGACTGTGGGGAGAGCCTTTAGTGGAAGCGGCTGATGGAGAGGAGCGGAAGAGTTTATACAGGAAGGAGCTGTGTATTGGTGGAGGGAGAAGGATGTTGGTAGAGGGAGGGTGGTGTTTTGGTGGAGGGTGGATGTTGTTTTAGTGGGGTCTATATATCTATTAAATCCTCCCACACCCCAATCGCAGGCTCAGTAATTACAGGGCCAAAATCAACGAGGTAAAAACAATGACTGCAGATGCTGGAAACCAGATTCTGGATCAGTGGTGCTGGAAGAGCACAGCAGTTCAGGCAGCATCCAGCTGCACTTTGGATGCTGCCTGAACTGCTGTGCTCTTCCAGCACCACTGATCCAGAATTACAGGGCCACGCTACTGATTCCAGCTGCACCACATGACAGCTGCTGAAGGGCTCTGGCATGCTCACCTTCAAACTTCCAACTGCTGGCTGCCAACTGCTGCAAGACAGGTGCATGTCATAACTATAGCTCCCATCAGGCCTGTTGGCTGAGCCTCTGCCAGGCACCAAGCTGCTGGCCCTCACTATGCAGATGTGGAACTCGAAAGGCATCGTGGGTAATGTAGTCCAAACAGTGTGCTGGAGGAAGTCATCAGATCAGAAATGATGGTTTTTATGTTATAGACAGAGTAGGAGTAAGAACAAAGGGAACAGATGGTGAGGGTGCCCATAGCCAAAGACAGAAGTTGCTAATGGAGGTGAAGGAACGATTCACTAAATGTGCGTTAATGAAGGTGTGAAAGGGAGAAAAAGTCCACACTGCAAAGAGCAAGGTCAACAGGACACAGCCATGTGGGCAAATAGAAGAAAACTGAAGAAGGCAGACCAGCGCAGAACTTACGAAGTTAGTGGTAGGGTCCTGGGAAGTGTTACCGAACAAAGAAACCTAGGGGTGCAGTGCATAGTTCCTTGAAAGTCAGGTCTCAGGTAGACAGGGTGGTGAAGAAAGCACTAGACGCTTGCCTTCATTGGCCAGTGCTTTGAGTATAGCAGTTGGAGTGTTACATTGTAGCTGTAGAGGACATTGGTGAGGCTACTTTTAGTATACTATGCACAATTCTGGTCACCCTTCTATAGGAAGGGTGTTGTTAAACTTGAGAGGGTGCATAAAAGATTTACAAGGATGATGCCAGGACTGAAGAGTTTCAGCTATAGCAACAGGCTAGTGGGGAGTATTTCATCACACCTGACATGTACCTTGTATATGATCGACAAGCTTTGGGTAGTCAGGAGGTGAGTTATTATATTATTTCTAGTCTCTGAACTGCTCTTGTAGCCACTATGTATGTGGCAAGACAGTTGAGTTTCCAGTCAGTAGCAACCCCCAGGATGTTGATAACGGGTGCTTCAGTGATGGTAACACCACTGAATGTCAAATGGCAGTGGTTAGATCACCTCTTACTGAAGCTGGTCATTGCTTAGCATTTGTGTGGTGCAAATGTTACTTGTGGAAGAGCTGAGTGGATAATTGAAGGCAGAGTCTACAGAGAAAGAGAGAGACAGAGAGAGAGAGAGAGAGAGAGATAAAAGGTAGGCAGAAGAAAGGATTATTGATAGTAGGCCAGGCCAGAAGAGAAATTGAATAGGAGTGGAACAAGGAATGTTCCAAATACCCCACAACGACACAGTTGTAATTGGGGCTCATGTGGATAGCCAAGGCCAAACCTTGTTCCAATCCTACTCTGGCTCCTCCCCAAAACTCTTCTTCTGGTATATTGATGATTTCATCATGTGCTGTTTCCTTCTCTTTTGGAACTTGAAAAAAATTATCAACTTTGCTTCTAATTTCACCTACACCTAATCCTTCCTCAACATCTGTTTCCATTGCTGGGGATAGGCTGGCCACCAATATTCATTACAAACCCATCAACTCCCACCATTACCTGAATTAAGCATCCTCACACCCTACTTCCTGAAAGGATTCTATCCCATTATCCTAGTTTCTCCATCCCTGTTGCATTTGTTCTGATCATGCCACCTTCTGCAGGACAGGCTTCGAAACCTCTATTTCTTTTCTTCAACCAAGGATCCTCTGCTACCATGGTTTATGGGGCCCTTAGCTATATCTGACCCATCTCCCTCACTTCTGCCCTCAATCCTTGACTTCTCTCTCACAACAACAATAGTGTCTCCTTGGTTCTCACTTATCATCCCACCAGATTCTGCATTCAAAGGATAGTCAGCTACGATTTTTATTACCACCAGTGGGATACCACAACCAGACACATACTCCCCTCCCCTCCTTTGTCAGAGTTCCAGAAGGGCGGCACGGTGGCACAGTGGTTAGCACTGCTGCCTCACAGCACCAGGGACCCGGGTTCAATTCCCGCCTCGGGCGACTGTCTGTGTGGAGTTTGCACATTCTCCCCGTGTCTGCGTGGGTTTCCTCCGGGTGCTCCGGTTTCCTCCCACAGTCACAAAGATGTGCGGTTCAGGTGAATTGGCCATGCTAAATTGCCCGTAGTGTTAGGTAGGGGGTAAACGTATGGGTATGGGTGGGTTGCGCTTCGGCGGGTCGGTGTGGACTTGTTGGGCCGAAGGGCCTGTTTCCACACTGTAAGTAATCTAATCTAATTTCAATGACAGTTCCTTCTCCATGCGCAACATCTCCTCACATGCCACTTTCTTACGTGATCGCAGAAGGTGCAACACCTACCCAATGAGCTTCTCCTTCCTCACTATCCAAGGCCTCAAACATTCCTGAAGCTGTGACTTACCATCTTTTAAATGAGTCTACTGCATTCGCTGTTCAG
Organism: Hemiscyllium ocellatum; assembly: GCF_020745735.1. NCBI lineage: Eukaryota > Metazoa > Chordata > Chondrichthyes > Orectolobiformes > Hemiscylliidae > Hemiscyllium > Hemiscyllium ocellatum. The sequence continues at coordinate 68,064,320 of NC_083414.1, forward strand.
TCTGGTCTCCTCTACAGTAGCGCAGACTGGGTGACTGCTTTACTACACATATCTTCTGTCCATAAGAATGACTGTGCTTCCAGTTGTCTGCCACTTAAAGACATCATCATGTTCCCACACCAACATTTCCGTTGCAGTGTTTCAGCAAGTTTCAGTGCAAAGTATAGCATTTCATTTTCTGCTTGAGGACCTTGGAGCCTCTGGGACTCAACATAGAGATCAATAACTTTAGACTCTAATTCCACCTCCCATGTTTTTCACCTGCTCCCAGACCCTCATTCTGTCCTGACATGGGTTGCTATAAGCACAAGCAAACTACTCTTATCCACTCTCAGCCCTATTATCACATGACATGGGTTGCTTTTAGCACAGCCTACCCATTCTCTCCTACTCTCAGCTCTCATTATTACTTATTCAGCTTCTCTTCTGTCTGACCTGCTATTAATATTCCCCACATCTGCTTACATTTCATACCTCTTTAATTCTGGGCTCCATCTCCACTTATCCATTCACCTCTCCCCCGCATTATCCCAATCTCATCTTCAGTATAAATACTACATTTTCTTAGATGCTGTCAGTCCTCATGAGTTACCAGACTTGAAATGACAATTCTGCTTTCTCCCCATGGATGCTGCCAAATATACAGAGTTTTGCTAGCAATTTCTGTTTTTGTATTACCTTGGTACATCTATACTCTATTCCCTTCAAGCTCATGGCACTTCAGAAAAGGTTCACTTGATTGATTCCAAAAATGAGGGGCTGTCTTATGAAGAGAGATTGAGAAGTTTAGGCCAGTACTCTATGAAGCTTAGAAGAATGAGACGTGATCTAATTAGAATCATAGAGTCAGAGATGTCCAGCACAAAAACAGACTTTTCGGTTCAACTCATGCATGCTGAGCAGGTATCCCAAATAAAGCTAATCCCATTTGCCAGCACTTGGCTCATATCTCTCTATTCATACACACATCCAGATGTCTTTTAAATGTTGTAATTGTACCAGTCTCCACCACTTCTTCTGGCAGCTCATTCCATATACACATCACCCTTTGCGTGAAAAGGTTGCCCCTTTTGGGCTCTCCCATCCAGGGAAGAGACCTTGTCTGTTTACCCTAACCATGCCCCTCATGATTTTATAAACCTCTGTACAGTCACCCCTCAGCCTTTGACATTTCAGGAAAAGCAGCCCCAGCCTATTCAGCCTCTCCCTATAGCTCAAACTCTCCAACCCTGGCAACATCATTGGAAATCTTTTCTGAACCCTTTCAAGTTTCACAACATCCTTCCTTTAGGAGACTGACCAGAAATGCACACAATGTTCCAAAAGTGGCTTAACCAATGACATGTATAGCTGCAACTTGACCTCCCAATTCCTATACTCAGTGCTCTGACCAATAAAAGGAAGAATACCAAATATCTTCTTCAATATTCTTTCTACCTGCAACTCAACTTTCAAGGAGTGGTATATAAGGTCTTAAAGAGGATTGATAAAGTAGACACCAAGACGATGTTTCATGTGGGGCATCTAGAATGAGATGTCATAGTTTTAGGATAAGGGGTAGCAAATTTTAAATATGAGAGGAAAAATTCTCTTTAAAGGGTTGTGAATGTGTGGAATTCACTACTCCAGAGTGTGGTGGATGCGGGGATATACAGTAAATTTAATAAGGAGATCTACAGATTTTTAATTATTAAAGGGCTGAAGACTTATGGAGACCGGGCAGGGAAGTGGAGTTGAAGCTGAGATGAGATCAGCATTTTAATTATTTTATGCCATTTTAATGATTTATTAATGCGGATCTAAAAGTATCTTTGAGCCTTCACTGTTTCCAGCTTTTGATGATATTGAAGTGAACTTTCCTTTTTAAATTAATGTGGATAATTTCACATTTACCTACTTTGAAATCTACTAGGCCTAATTTTGACCATTCATAGAATACACTATTATTTCATTGTAATTTCACGCTACTTTCCACTGTGCTTATAATGCTGCTTATCTTTGTGTCATTGGCTAATTTGAATACATGACTTGCTATTCTATCATCAAAATAATTTTTAAAAATATGTTCTAATCAACAAGTTCAGCGATGTTTTTACACATCTCCGGAGCAGATGGGACACGACCATGACACCACAAGAACCCTTCAGAGTCATTAATAGGTAGAGTGAAGATGTGGAGCCACATTCCTTGTAGGATGCGACTAATTTTTAGATGTCTTTTGTTATTTTAATATTTTTTTTCTAATTAACATTTTCAAATCAGATAGTACCCTCACTGTATCAATTAAGAACACCTGCCCATTCACTCTATTCATTACATCTGTAATTATAAAGGGGATCACGAAGAATGGCTTTGAAAATCTTCTGAGTTTGGTCCACCTTTCCAAACTAAGTAAAGAATGCATTAATAAGGTTATCCTGTGAGCAATGCGAATAGCTGGCGCTGCCTTGCACTCCTTGTAATCTTCTTCCATCTCCTTAAGATCATCCATGAAAAACCCATACCTTGTTGCTCCTGCAGGCTTAAATCAAGTTGCTGTCCAATGTTGTTTAGAACATAGTACAAAATATCCTCCCTGGCGGAGGTCTTTGCATATACATGAATATATTCAGCATGTTGGTATTAATCAAAATGTTCTTTGGCTTCATTTATCATCTTTCCAACAGGTGTCAGCAGTTGAGTTTGAAGCGAGTAATCCATGCATCCTTGAGGCCACTATTTAAGTTTCCTGATGCAAAGACATTGAGGAGACTGGTGGTTGCAGTTTCAAAGCATCATGGCAAATCTCCAGAAATCTGCAAGTGTACCTTTTTGTGGTTGCACCCTATGTGGACACTAGTGGGATGGAAGTCCAAGGAGTTTGCAAATTTTCCTGGTTAATACAGGGATGTGCAGATGTGTATTGTGAATTGTGCCCCACATATCTGGGAAGACAGCTAGAGGTGCAATCCTAAATGCCTACTCATTGTGACAAGCACTATTGCTACAAACTTTCGTATAATTGCTGGCACTGACAAACAACTAGTCACCTGCCTTATCTATTTGTGGACTGCCAACTGAAACAAAATCTGGATGTGTTTCCGACAGACCTCTGGAATATTGAGAGGCAAATTTTGATCATGATGACAACTTCAACAGTCACCAATAATATGTGGCCATCAGGGTAGCAGGGAGTAGGGTTTCTTCAAATCCGCAGATGTGAGCAAATTCTGATGTGACAACCACATGTTCCACTATGTCAAGGAACAGCAGCATTTTCTGTTTCTTCTGCTTGAACACTTTTGTTGTGTGTAGTGCCTTATGTGAGTTGCACCACTCTTTTGTTTCCCTCTCAACAGCAGGCTGCAGCAGTATTGGTCACATTGTATTCGTGTCCAAAGTCTCAGCTAACACAAAGAAGACACATCTTGTGGTACACCACAACATGATTTCAAAATGGAAAGTTAAAAACCATACAACATCAGGTTGTAGTCCAATGTGTTTATCAGGAAGCAGTAGCTTTCAGAGCGCTGTTCCTTCATCAGATAGTTGTGGGGTATAAGATCGTAAGACACAGAATTTACATTAAAAGGGATTACAGCACTACAGATCAGGAAGTGCTCAAACCCAATCAATATCCTGACAACAGTACCTAGATGAAGGCATGATTTGGAGGTGCCAGTGTTGAACTGGGATATACAAAGTTAAAAATCACACAACACTAGGTTATAGTCCAACAGGTTTGTTTGGAAGCACTAGTTTTGGGAGTGCTGCTCCTTCACAACCACCTGATGAAGGCTCTGAAAGCTAGTGCTTCCAAATAAACCTGTTAGGTGGAGGCTAACATCCTACGTAGCAGTGTTCACCTCACTAAACCAGACCAGCACTTACTACTGATTTTAAACCAACATTTGGGTAATATTTATTTTCAAATAGGGTTTTGCTGTTGTTACACCACCTTTGGTTAAACTATATTTAACTTCTCTTATTTGTAGTTTAGTATTTCAGTCTGCAGAGACAACTATCCATTCCACATAGAAAGGTGATGATCAAAACTAATAGCATTACTGGACAAACTAAGGCAGTTTCTGTGTTTCTTTGGCCAGAACACAACATTATACCACACCATAAATATTATCAAACAATAGATACCTGAAACATTATTTAAGCAAAGTCAGACATATTGGCCCTGAAATTCAGCCATATACTTGTGTATGATCATTTAATATGGTGGATCTAAATTGCAGTCTCTGGTACTCCGTCAGAAGGATAAGTCCATTAAGACCATGCTAAAGATAGCAGACAAAAATCTGAGATGTTAAGCCTTCTTACACCAGCGCCTAACAGGGGTTAGTACTGATTTGGATACCTGTAAGTGAGAAACAAGTAGTACCTAAACCAGCTTTGAAAACTTTGGAAGATAACATAAAATAATACAACATTACCATTCTGTGTCAGTTTAGTGGATGAGAGTAGAGTTGAGATCCAAAAGAACTCCTTGGTACTTCGTTGAAATATGAGACTGGATGGAATGTTGGCACAGCCACTGAAGTCTTCTTTACAGCAGGGAAGACCCAGGTACAGCCCATGGTTAGTGAAAGTGCTATTTTCATCACACTGCAAAGTAAAATTCCAAGGTTAATTTTATTCTTTCTATAATTATTCTCCATCATTCATCTTATCATCCTCTCTACGCTGCTCATTTCTGCAACTTCATCCTTTTGCTGAAAGACCATAACGTGACACAATCCATGGCTTTCACTATACCTCTCAGCTGACGGATTGGTAAGCCAAAACTTCGGTAATCAATTTTATAATAACACAAACCATTATATTGATAAGCTAATTGATCTCTTTTGAGATATGATATTCATTTCTAAAACAAAATGTAAATGACTATTCTTTTAAAGGTACAGTTCAACAACAAAACAGTAAAAATATTGAATTGATCTTTATCATAAGTAGGATGTGATACCAAAGGGTGGAAGTGTTGTACATAATCTGTTAGGGTGAAGGGCAAGGCTGATAGGTGTAGAGAATGCTTGATGACTAGAGAATTTGAGGTTCTGGTCAGGAAAAATAAGGATATATAAGTCAGGTATAGACAGCAGTGAATCCTGAGAGGAGTATAAGGGCAGTAGAATCATGAGGGCAAAAAAGGGGACATGAGACTGCTTTGGCAAATAAGGTTAAAGAGAATCCAAAGGGTTTCCACAAATACATTGAGGACTAGGGAGAGAATAGGGCCCCTCAAAGATTAGCAAGGCCGCCTATGTGTGGAACCACAGGAGTTCGGTGAGATATTAAATGAGTATTTTGCATCAGTGTTTACTGGAATTGGAAGATAGAGAACTTGAAGAAATAAATAGCGATATCTTAAAGTATCCATATTAAAGAGGTGGTGGTGCTGGACGTTTTAAAATGCATAGATTCAGGGGACCGGTTCTGGTGTACTGTAGAGCCTTGTGGGAAGCTAGGGAAATGATTGTTGGGCATCTTGCTGAGATATTTGCATCATTGATAGCCACAGGTGAGGTGCCGGAAGAATGGAGGTTGGCTAATGTGGTGCCATTATTTAAGAATGTTGGTAAGGAAAAGCCTGGGAACTACAGACAAGTAAGCCTGATATCAGTGGTGGGCAAGTTGTTGGAGAGAATCCTGAGGAACAGGAGTTACATGTATTTGGAAAGACCAAGGACTGATTAGAGATAGTAAATATGGCTTTGTGTGTGGGAAATCATATCCCATTAACTTGAGGACTTTACCACAGCAGATATTATTGTAAATTACTTAGCCTATATGATGGTCTATCTTTTATGTACAAGCTATTTTTCCTTCTTGCAGCCAAACTAATGTTCTTTGGCAAATGACAAGTGATTATGACATGGATCTGCATAGCCCAAAGCTGAAAATTGATCACCACATCAGTTGGCATGGCTGATTGCCAATGTGATAATGCTGGGTCAGATGCCTCTGCAGTAGAAGGGACCAGCATGGGGGACCATGCAAAAGTAACTGGACATATAGCGTGTCGCATCTGGCTTCTATTTTGCTGTCTCCAGCAGTGACTCATTGAAATGTGATGATTATATCACTTATATAATGGTGCTGATACCATACTAGAGTTACAAATAGGGCATTATAGGACCGAACTCAATGCATTTATTATACTGAGAGAATGCCCACAGAACAGTTCTCAAGCTGAACCTGTCACTTGCAAGTGCAGCATTTCTATTTCATGCTTCAGCCAATGTGCTGCAGTTATCTATTGGGCTACGGTAGGTCTCTGGTCAGTCTTTCAGGAAAATTTTCACTTTCATAAAGGTGATAATTGCCATTATGTTTTCATGTAGAGAATTATAATGATCTTATAAATGCTTCCTGAAAGGATTATGGAAGCAAAACTAACAAAAACTGGCAAAACAAAATAGGAGAAATGCTTTGCATGAATGATTTACAGTTCTACAAATTAAAGTTGTCCTTTTAGAGAGGCAGTTCAAGCATGTTGGGTTGAATGGTCTCATTCTATGCTGTGTTGGTAAATGTACTAAAGATATGCCACCTTGAAACCATTAACCTTATCCAAACCAGAATTTTGAGAGCTTTGCAATTAATTACATTTACTTATAGAATCTGCCATGCCAACAGCATGTTCTTGCTTCATTCAATATCTGCATTTACCAAATAAATCATTTTGTGACAATTACAGCAGGTTCGTATGCTTTCAAATTGATGAGTTCAAAATTGATTCTAACTATGTTTGTTTGAAAGCTGGCCACAATAAATTAATACCTATAGCAATTATAATAACCCACAGACAACAACTGTAGCATCACCAGGCTCCTCACACACAGCAAGAAAATCAAAGTGAATTGCATTTAAATTGAGAGATGGAGAATGACATTGTATAGAAGGCCAGTGGCAAAGGGCTAAGAAGAATCTAATCTCTGCGCACTAGAATACAAATCTGTCTATATTTCAACATATTACATGTCATTGGTTAAAACCAGGTCTTCTATTAGAGAATGGTTGACTTTAGAATACTATTGCGGAACAGTAATGAGCAATATGTTGATGCTTCTGTCAACCGTTAGGGAGTTTGGGCTCTGAACTAGAATATCACTGGGGAGGAACCAAAGAGTCTCAAATGGGGGGAATGTCTGTGCTAAAGACGATGACAGGGTGTGTCTTTTACCCCAGTATGGCTGATTCCAACTAATTGTTGGAGTTAGGAGGAGGCACTGACACCCATAACAGATTGCTGAATATTCTAGTCTACAGCCGTTTGAAAGGACTGTTGAATAAGTTTGAATCTGAATTGTAGCAAGAATGGCTGTTGACAGGATACCACACTTAGACTAATGTGCAACATAAGATGAGAGGTTATATCTAATGCAGGTCGTTCTGCTATAATGCATGCTTCATCAGCATGAATTGGCTATAACGCGATTGACGAATTGTAGGTGTTGTTTGGATAACGTGAACTTTCTACTGAACATGTATAGTGATTTTCTATTGATGATCTTCTACATTGTGATTTTCTATAGCAGTTTTCCAACGCGTGATCTTCTATAGCACGAGTTTGCAGAGGAACACAATTGTCACGTCATAGCAGAACCACGTATAGGAGATCAAAGAGAACTGTAGTTACCTTGTAGACGTACAGTTCGTGGACGTCATCTGAGAGTGTTGTACCATCGTCACGCATCAGTGGTGTAAATGCAAAACCAAACAGCTTCTTTTCACCTTTATCTTTTGCTAAATAAAAATTGAATTTTGAAATTGGAACCGTGGATAAGAGCAATTTTTAACATTATCTGTATTATAGAACATATAATTCCAAGTTTATCCTGGTCAGTTTATAGAGATATAAACAAAACATATATAGTGGTGGCCCCAAACTTGAATTTGTAATGGTGAAGTTAATACTGCTTTCAGCTATTATGGAGTGAATTGCATAGCAACATCTAGTATACACGCATACACATTTAAACACACAAATCCAAATATGCTGTCAGGGATACGCTGCTCCTCCATAGATGTTCTCACTGATAAACTTGGCATTAAAAGAGATATATATGGATGAAATTAGAGTACTTGACCACTAATTCCTCATTAAATATGACAGAAAAGTTAGGACTGGTAAATTCAGCAATGAGCAAACTTGAAATAAAGTGTTCAGATTTAATTATTGCCAAACAACTGTCTGATTTTAAAAGTATAACTTCTCAATGTTCAATGTTAGAATCATATAGTTTTTAGACAAGGAAAAAGGCCCTTTGGCCTATTGTGTCCGTGCCAGTCATTTAGCATCTACATATTCTAAACCAATTTTCCAGCACTTGGCCCATTGACTTGGATGCTATGATGTTTCAAGTGCTTCTCTAATTACTACTTAAATGTTGAGGGTTTCTGCCTTTGCCACCATTTTAGGTAGTGAGTTCCAGATACCCACTATCCTCTGGGTGAAAACATTTTTCCTCAAATGGCTTCTAAACATCCTCCTTCTTTCCTCAACAATGTGTCACAGGTTATTGATCCCTCTACTAAGGAGAAACATCTCTCCCTATTTAGCCTGTCTATACGCTCATAACTTTGAGCATCTCAACCAAGTCACTCCTCAACTTTCTCTGCTCTGAGGAGAACAATCGCAACTCTTTACACAACCGTATCACTTCAGTCCAAGCAACATCTTTATGATTTTCCTCTGCATGCTTATTAGTGCAATCACATTCTTCCAATAGTGCAGTGACCAGAACTACACACAGTATTCTAGATATGGTCTAACTAACAATTTATATACTTCCATTAAAATCTTGTTACTCTTGCATTCAATACCTTGACCAATAAAGGCAAGTATTCCATTTGCCTTTTAACCACCTTATCTAGCTGTCCTGTAACCAGGGTGGGAAGAGTCTTTGATTATGTTGATTACTTTCACGAGCTAGTGGGAAGTGTAGACAGAGTTAATGGAAGGAAGGCTGGCATTCGTGATAGACCCGGCTGCATTATATCTCCTATTCATTGTTCAGAAGTTAATTAGTATTGGAAATCTCTTCCTTAACCTAATCTGATTTTCCTAATCAGGACGTGATTTAAATCAAATTTCTTGCTTTAGACTCTACATGGCTCAGAAGGCTGACTGTTTGAAGAGCATCATTGTGTCTTGCTATTCTCACAGATACCATAGGTCAACTGTATCACAAGCAGAGAGGATATAATGAGGATACAAAAAGGTATAGATTAACTGAGTGGCAAAGATATGGCAAATGTCTATTATTGGAAAATGTGTATGCTCTAAATTGCAAGAATAATAAAGAACTAGATTTTCTAAATGGTGAGAGACACAAATCTCTGAGATGTAAAGGGGTTTGGTCCTGGTGCATTCATTATAAAAGGTTAGTATTCAGATACAACAAGTAATTAAAAAATCCAATGTTATCATTTATCACAAGGAGAATTGAATACAAAAGTAGAGAGATTGTGCTTCAATTATACAGGCTACAGGCGAAATCATATTTGGAGTACTGCACATAGTATTGGTCATCTAATTAAGGAAGTAAATGTGTTGGAGGCAGTTCAATGAGGGTTTACAGACCAGTAGCTGGAAGAAAGAGAGAAGAGAGCGATAATGAGAGAGATTGAAAGTGAGTGATTGAGTGACTGACTAAGTGAGAGTATGGGTGTGGGTGTGTGCATCTCAAGATGAAAGGTTGGATAGGTTAGGCTTTTACCCAGTGGTATTAAGAGCATTAGGTGACTTGACTGAAGCATAAAAGATCCTGAAGGCTCTAGACAGTGTAGATGTGGAGACTATGCTTCCTCTTATGGGAGAATTTTGAACTAGGGATCACTGTTTAAAAATAAGGGATCATCCATTTAAAACAATGATAAAGCATTTTTTTTCTCTCTGCCAGAGGGTTGTGAGGTTTTGGAACTCTATTCCTGAAAAAATGGTGGAAGCAGCTGGTGGAATATTTTTAAGACTGAGATAGATAGAAGCAACAAGGGGGGAGGGTGAAAGATAATTAATCGTAGGTGGGGATGTGAATTTGAAGTGACAATCAAATCAGCTATGATCGTATTGAATGGCACAGCATGCACCAAGACTGATGGCCTGCTCCTGTTCTGAATTCATATGGCAATACAGTATTAGATGTAGAATCAAATTGGTCTCATCTCCAAAGGCTGCATAAAAAAATTGTGAATAACTGTCAGGAATGTCCACGTCAAGATCTATTCTGTTGGCTCTGACTACAAGTTCAGGGTATTGAAAACAATATTCTGCTGAGGGACAACAAGGTATCTCTCAAATTGTGATAGCATTTTTTTAACGTTCACGATCAAACATTCTGTGCTGGGCAAGGGTATCACACAGGATTCTGCAATCAGAATTCACACATTTTGATTAAAAAGAATCTTTTGCATCTTCCTCCACTCTTTTTGACTTGCAGATGTTGATTCAAAGAAGAACAAAGAACAGTACAGCACAGGAATTGGACAAAATAAGCTTGCACTGACACACAACTAAATTAAAAACCTTTTTGCCTCTATGTGGCCCATATCCAACTATTCCCTGCCTATTCACGCATTTGTCAAGATCCTTTTAAATGTTGCTATCGTATATGCTTCTGCCACATCCTCCAGTAGTACACTCCAGACACTTACTACCATCTGTATAAAAATAAATTGTCTCTCACATCTCCTTTAAATTTTCCCCTTTTACCTTAAACCTACATCCCCTAGTAATTGACATTTCTACTTTGGAAAAAAAGACTCCAACTATCTACTAACCATACCTCTTATAATTTTGTAAACTTTTATCAGGCCGCCCGTCAGCCTCCGACATTCTATTGAAAAATAAGCCAAATATGTCCAATTTCTTCTTAGAGCGAATATCCTCCAAACCAGGCAATTCCCTGGTAAATCTTTTCTGTACACTGTCACAAGAGGTGAGTCCACAATCAAATGCATCACTTTGTAAAACTTGAAACCATCCAAAGCTTTGCTGCCCATGTCCTAACTTACAATGACCCACTTCCCATTATCCATATGGTTGCTGACTTTTATTGGCTCCTAATTATGCAATTTGAAAATTCTCAATCCCACAGTCACCTCAGCCTTGTTTCTGTAATCTTCATACTCTCCAAGGTGTTGTGTTAAGCCATGATCGATTCTTCCACTCAACTTTTCTCTTTCTGAAGAACCACTGCTGGATTTTCCAATCTATCCATGAAATAAGATCCCACACCACTGACTACATTCCCATGAATCTTTACTGTACCCTCTCTAATATCTTCACATCCGTTTGAAAATGTGTATCCTAACCTGAGGCAAAAACACTGTTTACAAAGGATTTTTCAAATGTTCCTCACTTTTATTCTCTGTGCCTTAACTTATACAGTCCACATAATTCTAAAATCTCTTTCTCAACATGCCATCTTCAAATGACTTGTGCAGGTATAGCATACATCCTTCTGTATGCATCACTTCAGAAAAGATGTTTTCTGAATGGTAGCATCAATCTTTTGTCAATAAAACTCATCTGTACAGTGAGTGCCAGACTAAGAAAACAAATGAAATATTTAACGCTACATTGTTTTGAACCATTTATTGTTGTGGGAATCAGTTAGCTCAGTTGGCTGTATGGCTGGTTTGTGATGCAGAGTGGTGCCAACAGTATAGATTTAAGTCCTGCATTAGCTATAGATACCATGAAGGACTCTCCTTTTCAATCTCTTCCTCTGCCTGAGACATGGTGACCCACCATCAATTGTCTCTGATGACAGAGTAGCTCTCTGGTCTTGGAAGACTATGTGATTTTACCTATTTTAGTTACAAATTATCAAAACATTTTGCCACAGTTTTTCTAAATATCAAAAATTCACATTTGCCAACATCTAATTATCTCAGCATATTGTTTTTGTTTTCAGTGGTGAGCACTTTTTGAATTACTCGCACCACCCCTCCAGACTCTCTGTTCCTGTCCCCTCTCTAGAACTGTATCCTTCATTGTATCCTCTTTGTACCCTTATCAAAATGTATAATTTCACAATCCCTGCATTCAATTTCAGTATGTAGTGATTGTAACGAGGACAGCCAGGTGGACCTCATAAAATATCAGTTCTTTGATTGGGGCTGTTAATCTGGTCTAATCAGGGAGCCCTGGCTGACAGATATAAACAGGAGTGTCAGTGGTCCTGTTCACTCAGAGCTAGCTTTGAGGAAGTTGGATTAGTGTCAAGGATTCTTCATGTGTAAATAAAGGGTGACTTGGTGACAGGATACCAGCTTCACAGAATCCTCTACAGTGTGGAAACAAGTCATTGGCCCAACAAGTCCACACTGACCATCCTAAGAGTATCCCACCCAGACCCATTCCCCAATCCTATTATTCTACACTTCCTTTGACTAATGCACCTAGTTTACACATCCCTGAAAACTATGTGCAATTTAGCATGGCCAATTCACCTAACCTGCACATCCTTTGGACTGTGTGAGGAAACCGGAGCACCCAGAGGAAACTGACGCAGACACGGGGAGAATGTGCAAACTTCACACAGTCGCCCAAAGCTGGAATCAAACCCAGGTCCCTGGTGCTGTGAGGTAGCAGTGCTAACCACTGAGTCACCGTGCCGCCCCAAGTGGAATTACTTCAAGTGCACTTTATTTACATTAATACTACTTTTGTATAGTATGTAACACATGCAGATCTGCATACATTTGTACTCTGACAAAAGATTGGAATCTCAAATAAAATAGAATACTAAAATAGAAATCCCTATAGTATGGAAGCAGGCCATTCAGCCCATCGAGTCCATATTGACCTTCTGTACAGTATCCCACCCTCTCCATGTAACTCTGCATTCCCCATGGCTGACCCACTTAGCCTGCACACTAGAGGCAATTTAGCATGGCCAATCCATCTAACCTGCACATCTTTAGATTGTGGGAGGAAGCCAGAACACCCAAGGGAAACCCATGCAGACATGGAGAAAATGTGCAAACTCCACACAGACAGTCACCTAGTGGTGAAATCAAACCCAGGTCCTTGGCACTATGCCGCCTCAGCAATGGGATATTCTTAATCAACCTGTTCAAAGATTTTATGACACTCAGTCCTTCTGACCTAAAGGACACTACTACTTCACCACAAGACACCTCCCATACCCAACTAAGTGTCTATGGACAGAGAAACTGTGGTGTCCCACAAGGATCTGTGCTGGGCCTCAATTATTCACATTATTTATTCATGATGTGAATAATGGCATAGAAAATCATGTAGCGAAATTTACTCAAGACACAAAGTAGACAGCGTTATAGACAGCATAGGTGACAGCATAAAAGGACAAACGGATATTGATAGACTTAAGTGAATGGGCAAAGTATGTCAGATGGTGTTCAATGTAAGCAAGCATGAGGTTATCCATTTTGGATTGAGAAAAAAATGATAGATCATGGCACTTCCTATGTACAAAGTTAAATACAGTGGATGTTCAAAGATACTTGGGTGTTCAGGTGCAAAGATCTTTAAAATGTCAGAAAAAGATGAAGAAAATAATCAAGAAAGCTAATGGAATACTGGCCTTTATATTTAGAGGATTGGAGCACAAGGATACAAAACCTCATTTGGACTCCATTTGGAGAACAGGTCAGGAAGCCTCAGAGGACCAGGAGAGTCGACATTTCAGGCATAAACATCTGAAACATCGACTCTCCTGTTCCTCCGATGCTGCTTGATCTGCTGTGTTTTTCCAGCGCCACACCTTTTGACTCTGATCTCCAGCATCTGCAGTCCTCACTTTCTCCATTTGGAGAACTATAGCAGATCTGGACACCACACTTTAGGCCTTGGAGGTACAACATAGGTTAACAAAAATGATACTTTGACTTCAGGGATTAGATTACGAGGAGAGATTATACAAATTAGATCTGTTTTCTCTAGAATTTAGAACATTAAAGGATGATCTGAACAAAGTCTTCAAGATATTAACAGACAAAGGTAGATGAAGATAAACTATTTTCACTGTTTGGGGATTCTAGAATTAGGGGGCATAGTCTGAGAATTAGGGCCAGGCTGGCAGGAGAGATGTTACAAAGCGCTTCGAAACATAAATGGTGATAGAGATTTGAAACTCTCTTCCACAACTGACAGAAGCTGGATCAGTTAATTTTAAATCTAAGATAGATTTTTTTTTGTTAAGCAAAGGTATTAAGGGATATAGGCCAAAGGCAAGTATATGGAGTTAGACACAAATTAGCCGTGATCTCATTGAATGGCTGAACAGGCTCCAGGTGCTGAATAGCCTAATCATGTTCTGAACTCAGCATTTCAGATCAATTAACTTTGGTCAGAAACTAACATGCTTTGGGCAGGAGAGAAGCAAAATATATATTTTTAATTCTTCCAGGGGTTGTGAGCATCACTGGTGTCCATCCGTGATTGCCCCGACAAGGTGGTGCTGAATCATCTTCTTGAATGCAGGATTGTGACGATAACAGTGAAGGAACACCAATATAGTTCCAAATCAGGGTAGTGTGTGGCTTGGAGGGAAACTTGCAGGTGATGAATGCAGATTCTAGAGTCTGCAAACAGCCAGGGTATTGCTGACCATTGTCAATATTTGGTGTCCATCCCCAATTTTCTGAGGGCAGTTAAGAGTCAACCATATTGCCATGGGTCTGGAGTCACTTATACGCCAGATCATGTAAGGATGGCAGATTTCCTTCCCTAAATGACATTAGTGAACTATATGAATTTTTATGTCAATCAATGACGATTTTGTGGCCATCAGTAAATTTTCCATCTGAGAGTTAAATCAATAAATGAATTTAAATTCCACTAGGGTAAACTTCCACACTCAGACAACAACTCACTAGAACAAAGGACCCAATAGCCAGCACGAGCCAAACTAACGTAGTTTACAAAATACCATGCAAGGACTGCACAAAACACTATATAGGACAAACAGGAAGACAGCTAACAATCCGCATCCATGAACATCAGCTAGCCACAAAACGACACGACCAGCTATCCCTAGTAGCCATACACTCAGACAACCAGGAACATGAATTTGACTGGGAAAACACTACCATCATAGGACAAGCCAGACAGAGAACAGCCAGGGAATTCCTAGAGGCATGGCATTCATCCACAAACTCCATTAACAGACACATGGACCTGGACCCCATATACAAACCACTACAGCTGAAACTGACACCCGGAAGCGGCAAGAACATCCATCAACAGACACATCGACCTGGACCCCACATAAAAACTACTACAGCTGAAACTGACACCCGGAAGCGGCAAGAACAAACCACTATAAATACCGGAAGAAACATCAAAGCAGCGCTTCACAGGAGGCTCCAATAGCACTGATGATGTTCCCTAGCCAGGGAACGAAACGTTTGCAGCAAAAACTTCCAGCTCGGCGAACAGAACCACAACAACGGACACCCGAGCTACAAATCTTCAACCAGACGGTAAAGTCCTACCAGGAACCCCACAGTACTTTACTTAAATGGTTAATTTTTACTCAATCTGTGTCTGTTGGCTATTTCAGTCTAGGATAAAGTGGGAACAATTTGAGATGAGCTTGATGCTAACCTCATCTAAAGTCCACTCACAATAATTCCAATAGGAATGGGATTGCTGTCTCTAAGGGCAGTTTTTTTCAGTACCTTTAGCCTTCTCTAATCTTTACATGACTAAAACGAAACAAAACAATTATATTACAGTTTCTATTTACTGTTTGATTGCTCATAAGAGATTAACCTTGAGATTCCTGGAGATTCCAGGACAATGCTGGAGTGACGACAATCCCAGAAAGGATAGTTCTTTGGACAATGGCTGTAAGTGGAATCATGAGATCTAAAAATGTAGCTCAATAATGTGGATGCAGACAGTGATCGCTGTGCTTAAATGATAATGCCTGTGACACTACTGTATTAGGCTGGGTATCAATTTCACACTGTAGGGATTCTATGATTCTATGAATCATCAATTACAGTTGATAAGCTGTCAACAACGACAACAGATGAAGCACTAGTGATGATCATATGATTGTGTGTGCATGTGTACATGAGAATGGCACTCTTAAGTCAGTGAGAAAGAAGGGCAACTGGAAAGGACATGATCAGGTCAGGAAGTAAATGCGGCAGGTGGAGACAGGATAGCAGAAGTATGATTAAAGGATGTTAGCTGCATTGTGTTGATCAGGAGAATGAAGTGTGACTTTGGGTGAGTAGTGGCCAGCAGCAGTTCATGAATTTTCAATGTGGGGAAGAGGAAAAATTTTTCAAGAGGAAAAATCTTGCTTTATTTTGTGCCATGTTCTGCCATATGTATTTTATAATCTTACTTTAAGGACAACCTGTCGGGCAACACATAGACCTGGTTTTCCTAAATGTGGCAGAGCAATGCCCAGCACTTCAGGTCAATTCATTTTAACATTAAGGGGCCTGAACAGGGAATTTAATCCCTTCTCTTGTATACTCTTGTCCTTTACCAAAATAGTATGAACTGCAAAAGTATTATTTAATGAAAAACATCTCCTGCCCATAATATTAGAAACTTGGGACGACCTTTGGTGCCTGAAGAAATAGGTGTTATGGGCTTTGTCTAATAGCTCTGATAGGACTCCTAACAATTAAATAAAAATTCAAACTTCCAGCAATTAAGCAAACTGGGCCGTGAGATTTCACATCTTAAAAGAAAAACAAGCTTCATGAGAATTACGTGAATTAGATGTTGTCAACTTAATACTGTAATTTACAATTAATTATGCTATCAGTTCTACATTTCCAGCCCCCCAACCAAAAATAATTTTATAATATGTCATGACAATCTTGAAGCTACATTAACTTCTTTAGGGACTCAACCCATAAATATGTCACAGCTCTTCCCAAATTTAATTGTTCTCAGCGTTCTCTGAAGTCAAATTTTATGGGGATCTTTCTTTCAGCTCTTTAGCTAAGTGACCCTTCAACTTTTATTTATGATCATACAGCTCTGGATGCCTTTGTTCCTAATTCTGGTTCCCAATATGTATCCATCATCCTTGCAGCTTCCAAGCTGACTCTAATAACTGCTCTTACAAGGTTTGAGGACACTAGATTTTTTTTCCTTTAGCTGCAAACCAGGTAAATGTTCCAGCTGCTCTTTCCATCACTAATTCCAAATTGAACATTAGACTCACCTGCATTCCACACAGTGAATGATACAGTTGGTATTTTATCTGCTTAAAATACAGAATTGACCAACAACTATCTCTTATTGGCTTTCTTGATCCAATGAGATTTGGACTCTATTGAAGCAAATCTATATCTGCTGTGAGAAAAATCCAATCAACCGTAACAAACAAAACCTCTACTCCCTTTGCCATTTTCTATGACAACGTGATATGTTTTGGGAATCTTCATGTGAATTAATTGTTTTACATTGAACACAACTCTTTATTTTTGTAACCCATACAAATAAACTATATGGCTAAAGTTCCGATGACTTTTCTCCACAATTTCTATTTAAATGAAGGAACCTTGTTGATCAGCAAATGGGACTAGGTCAGATTGGACAGAACGGTCTGTTTTCATGCTATATGACTCTACGACTAATTAATGAACTTGTTGCAGAAGTATCTTTATAGAAAGGTGACCACAGTTTAATAAGAATTTTCAAATAAGTTTGATAAAATATGTAGTTTAATCTGAAACCAGAGTCTTAAATCTAAACAAAGACAATTAAGAAAGTAAGAGAAAGAAGTTGACTGCAGCGGATTGGAAAAAGTACATTAAAATGTTGATGGTAAATAGGAAATGACTATGATTAAAATAATTAATGTTTGGTTTTCAAAAGACATGGTTTAAGGTAAAAATATCCAATATAAAAACAAGGGAGCTGTGGATAACAAAGGAAGATAGTATTAGAAGAACAGAGCAGCCTGAGGAGGTTGTTAGAGAAAGTTATAAACCCGAGGATTCCAAAAATATTAGAATTCAGCAAAGGAGGATAAAATAAAAGTAAAGAAAATGATGCAGACTAGAAATTAATGTAAAAATATATTGTAAAAGCTTTTTAGGCTTATATGGAAAAAAAAGATTTTAAAAGCCAAATGCAGATGTAGTACAGGCAAAAACATAAACATTTCTAATAGGAAATCGAGGAATGGCTGAGAAACTTAATGAACGTTTTGTGTCAGTATTCTCAGAGCAAGAAATAGATTTATCCCTGTAATAGTTGAGGCCTAATGGCACAGGGGGTGTGAAGGACTATAAGAAATTAATATTAGTCAAAAAAGTAGTCTTGGAGGAACTAATGGGAATGAAAATGAGCAAATCTCAGGACCCAATGATTTTCACCCAACAATGCTAAAAGAAATGGATATAGGGATAGTGAATGCATTGGTGAACACCTTTCAAAGTGCTATTAATTCTACAATGATGCTTGCAGTTTGGAAGACTACAAATTTAACTCCAATGTTTAAAAAAGGAGAGAGACAGAACAACAGAACTGTTAATCTGATTTCAGTAGTTGGGAAAATATAAGAATATACAGGTACACAATCCTTTATCTGAAACCCTCAGGGCCAGCTGGTTTTTGGAATTCAGAATTTCTTGGATTTCAGAATAAGTGACAGTTTAACAGTTAAATTAAAAAAAATTACCGAACAGCAGGTACTCCTGTGAGTACTACGAGCTCTGAGACAGAATTGACGCTTGCCAGTGATTGGCCATGCCCCCACGTCATATCTGAGTGATGTGGGTCGAGTGGGTGTGAAGTTGGGTTAACTGTTTGCATGCCAAACAACCTTGTTATGGAGAAAAAAACTTCACGAGAAAAAACTTTGGATTTCAGAGTTTTTTGGGTTTTGGGATTTCAGATAAAGGATTGTGCACCAGTATAAGAATGTGACCACCGGACTTTGGAAATAATTGTCTGATTGGGAGAGTCAATATGAAGGGGAAATCATTTTTGACACTCTTAGTTTCTTTTTGAGGATGTTACAGCAGAGTCAGTAAGGAGGAACCAGTGGATGTGGTGTATTTGGATTTTCAGAAGACCATTGAAAACGACCCACAAGGGAGGTTGGTGAACAAAACTGAAGACTGATTAGGGATAATCAACATGGCTTTGTGCGTGGGAAATCATATCTCACTAACTTGATTGAGTGTTTTGAAGAAGATTGATGAGGGTAGAGTGGTGGACATGATCTATATAGACTTCAGTAAGATGCTTGACAAAGTTCAGCATGGTAGTCTTGTTAGCAAGATTAGATCAAATGGAACAGAAGAAGAACTAGTTATGTGGATACAGAACTGGCTCGAAGGAAGAAGACAGAGTGTGGTGGTGGAGGGTTGCTTTTCAGACTACTGGCCCGTGACCAGCAGTGTGCCATAAAGATTGGTGCTGCGTCCACTGCTTTTCATCACTTATATAAATGATTGAATATGAAGATAGAAAGTATAGTTAGTACGTTTGCAGGTGACACCAAAAATGGCAGACTAGTGGACAGCAAAGAAGGTTGCATTAGAGTTGAACAGGATCTTGATCAGGTGGGCCAATGGGCCAAGGAGTGGCAGATAAATGTAAGGTGCTGCATTTTGGAAAGGCAAATCAGGGCAGAACTTACACACCTAATGGTAAGGTCTTGGTGAGTGTTGCTGAACAGAGACCTTGGAGTGCAGATTCACAGTTCCTTGAAAGTGGAGTTGCAGGTAGATAGGATAGTGAAGGAAAAGTTTGGTATGCTTGCCTTCATTGGTCAGCGCATTGAGTATAGGAATTGGGAGGTCATGTTGTGGCTGTACAGGACATTGGCTCGGCCACTATTGGAACATTGCGTGCAATTCTGGTCTCCTTGCTATAGGAAGGATGTTGTGAAACTTGAAAGAGATCACAAATGACTTACAAGGATGTTGCCAGGGTTGGAGATTTGAGCTGAAGACAGAGGCTGATAAACTGGGACTATTTTCCCTGGAGCATCAGAGGCTGAAAGATGACTGTATAGAGATTTATAAGATCAGGAGGGGCATGGATAGGATAAATAAACAAGGTCTTTTCCCTGGGGTGGGGAGTCCAAACTAGGGGGTATAGGTTTTAGGTGAGAGGAGAATGTTTTAAAATGGACCCAAGGGACAACTTGATCATTCAGAGAGTGATGTGTGTATGGAATGAGCTGTCAGAGCAGGTGGTGGAGGTTGGTACAATAACAATCTTTAAAAAGCATCTAGATGGTTATATGAATAGGAAAGATTTAGAGGGACATGGGCCAAATGCTGGCAAATGGGACTAGATTTATTTAGGATATCTAGTCAGTATGGATGAGCTGGACTGATGGGTCTCTTTCAGTGCTACGTATCTCTGTGACTCTTTGACTCTACATGGAATTGACAGTAATATACTAGAATGGACTGAGGATTGTTTTTTGCCTGTTAACTAGTCAGAGGGAATGATTGCTAATTCTCAGTTTGGCAGTTTGTGACCAGTGGAGTCACAAGGATCAGTGTTTGGGCACGGCTGTTTACAACTTATATATTTGGAAGTGTGGAACAGCTGTAATAATTCCAACTTTTTGGATGACATAGAACATGGTTGGAATGTATGCTGTGAGGAGGATGCATTTAGACAGACTGAATCTGTGGTCAAGAGCATAGTTGAAGAAGGGGTTATGCCCGAAATGTCGATTTTCCTGCTCCTTGGATGCTGCCTAACCTGCTGCGCTTTTCCAGCAACACATTTTTCAGCTCTGATCTCCAGCATCTGCAGCCCTCACTTTCTCCTAGATATAATATAACGTGGGTAAGTGTGAAGTTATTCACATTGGTAGGAGGAACAGAATACAGAGCATTTCTTAGAAGTTGAGCAATTAGAAAGTGTTGATATTCAAGGAACTTATGTTCCCTTGTTCATAAGTTACCGCCAAGCATGCAGGTGTAGTTTGGTAGGTAAAGGGGCGTATGTTCGACTTGAACCCTGGTTCAATGGAAGTCTAGGGGGGCATTCCAACAGCAGCTCCATGCATACCTAAAAATGAGGTGTCAACCTGGCGAAGTTACCAAACAGGACTACTTTGGTGCCAAGCAGCAGCTGATAGAGCTAAACAAGCTCACAACCAACAGATCATTGGAGGAGGAGGTTCTACAAATTTCTCCATCTTGAAAAATGAAAGAGCCCAGGACATCAGTGCAAAAGACAAGGCTGAAGCATTTGCAACCATCTTCAGTCAGATGATGATCCATCCGACCTCCTCAGTTGTCCCCAGCATCACAGATGCTATTCTTCAGCCAATTTGAATCACTCACATGATCTCAAGAAATGATTAGATGCACTTAATACTGCAAAGGCCCTGACAATATTCTAACAATGGTACTGAAGACTTGTCCTCCAGAGCTTGCTCCACCTGTAGCTACATTTTTTCAGTACAGCTACAACATTGGCATCTAACTGACAATATGGAAAATTGCCCTGATATGTCCTGTACACAAAATGCAAGACAAATCTAATCTGGCCAATTACAGCTCTATCAGTCTATCATCAGTAAAGTAAATGAGAAAGCATTGGCCTAACGTAAGGTGCTGCATTTTGGTAAGGCAAATCAGGGCAGGAATTATACATTTAAGTGTAAGGTCCTGGGGAGTGCTGCCTTGGGATGCTGGTTTATGGTTCCTTGAAAGTGGAGTTGCAGATAAGGTAATGATGATGTTTGGTATATTTGCATTTACAGGTAGTTCTCATACAACACAGTAGTTGCATTTCAGGGAAACGCACTTAATAGAAATAATGGAGCTGATGGAAAAAATGTGGTTGGGGCAGACCAGCAAAAAATATTACTCGTGATCGCTCAAAAATCACCCAAAAGCCTAACATAGAGTGTAGCACAGCCTGAATAAAGGTTTAACTCACATTTATTAACGAAACAAGACAAAAGTAAACTTAACACATTATATTGAAAATATATTGTTAATGCAAGGACAGGGGTCATCATGATCATCATCTTCAGGAGCAGTTGTGGCTGCAGAAGTGGATGGCTATTGTTGATTGTCTTCTGACTGTTTCTTGGGGGTTGGTTAAAAAAAAGACATCCAGTTTTGCTGCTTTGCCCTTTTTCTTCTGTCTTGAAGAAGCTGTTCATAGGATGCCAGATAATATCTTATTGAACAAACTGCTACCCTGCTGTGTTCTGCGTTATAATTATTGTCCTCTAAGCTGCAACTGCCCCTCAATTTCCCTCAGAACAGAAGAGAGAAGAAAAGTGGAAAACTCTCGTGGTGCTATATACTGGACTTCATCTTTTTCATCTCCAGCTTCCATGTACCCCTCAGCGAGAAACTGTTGGAGATCAGCTATAGAGAGGTCTTCACAGTGGGACTCAAGCAGCTCTTCAATATCCTCACTTTCCACTTCTTCAAAGCTAGGCAGCTTTTCAAGGGCAAACAATGATCTTTGATGTTTGGGAGCTCCTCTGATGGTTCACATCTTTTAAAATCTTGGACTACGGGAGGAAATGCCAACGCACGCTCCTCGTCTGCCAAGGCAGATTCACTGATTAACTTTACATTATGGAATGCATTGTGGTTCTTAAAACCAGCATCTCACCCACTATCAGCACTCAAGGCAGGCACATCTGCAGAATTTTGAGCATTTTTCTTTCGATCTACATAAGTGGATAAGGCTTTCTCTTTTATGGTGAGAAAGGTTTTCCCAGATCACTTTTTTGTTTGATCTTCTATCCAACCACTTAGAAGCCTCTCCACCTCCTCAAGTACCTTTGGCCACAACCTCACAGATTTGCTGAGGCTCAGACTTGTTCCAGTAATACAGGTTGCTTTAATCTTTTCAGCACTGCCTCTAATGGTGCATAAGGTAGACTTCCTCATTCCTGTTAAGCAAGCTTTATCACATGTTCTCTCCCTTTGCTCAAAATGCTTTATTACATCTAGCTTCTCTTCCAGTATTATAGCCTTTTGCATTCATCATTCACAATTTTATCACCAGGACCCTTCTTGCTAACATTCTTGTCAGTATAACGTTTTTGCAAAAATGGAGAGGCATAATGAAGAGGAGAAGATTGTGTGATATGCAGGAACAAATTAGAAAGTCAAATGGTATGTACACTTGGATCTGCTATAATGTGAGTCTCTTCAACGTGAATTGGCTATAATGTGATTGAAGAATATAGACCATTATTTGTAGAACGTGAACTTTCTTTACCTGTATTGACTCTAATGTGATTCTGGTCCCATTGGTTTAAATAGTGCTGCTATTACGTGATTTTCCTATAACACAGGATCACACGTGAACAGAACTATTGTGTTATAGCAGAATAGATTGTATATGGGTAATGCAGAGTTATACAGGGCTTATACAGGAATTATACAAGAATATTTTTGTCTCAGAGGGACAGCAATGAACATTCATTAGTTTAATTCTTGAGATGAAGCTGCTGAATGTACAGTACTGTTCCTCTCACATGGCAACTGACATTGATACTTGTGCAGTACAGCGCGGAGACCTCGGCGCTGACATTGGTGCACGCGCAGAACGGTGCAGAGACTTTGGCGCATGTGCAGAATGAAGCATACAAAACGATCACTGGAATCATGCTATTGTGAACAGAAGTAAGCATTCTTGAAAATACCATTCCCTAATATTTCAGTGATATTATAGCTAAATTGAACTACTGAAACATGCTTTATATGAGGACTACTTGTATTGAGTAAAGGAGTTTGGATGTCATGTTGAAGCTGTACAGGATATTGGTTAGGCCCCTTTTGGAATACTGCATTCATTTCTAGTCTCCTTGCTATGGGAAAGATGTTGTGAAATTTGAAAGGGTTCAGAAAATATTTACAAGAATGTTGCCAGGGTTGGAGGGTTTGAGCTATAGGGAGTGACTGAATAGGCTGGAGCTATTTTTCCTGGAGTGTCGGAGTTTGAGGGATGACCTTATAGAGGTTTATAAAATCTTGAGGGGCATGGATAGGGTGAATAATCAAGGTCTTTCCACCAGGATATATAAATCTAAAACTAAGGGGCATAGGTTTAAGGTGAGAACGGAAAGATATAAAAGGGACCAGAGGGGAAAATTTTAAAAGGGACCAGAGGGGAAAAATTTAAAAGGGACATAAGGATCAACATTATCAAGCAGAGGGTGGTGCATTTATGGGATGAGCTGCCAGAGGTGGTGGTGGGTGCAAGTACAATTATAGTATTCAAAAGGCATTTGGAGAAGTACGTGAATAGGAAAGGTTTAGAGAGATAAGGAACAAATGCTGACAAGTGAGACTAGATTAGTTTAGGATAACTGGTTAGCTTGGACGAGTTGGACCGAATGGTCTGTTTCTGTGCTGCATATCCTATGACTCTAGTGGTATTATCGCTAGACTAGTAATCCAGAGTCTCAGGTTCGAATCCTACCACGCCAGATGGTGAAGACTGAATTAAATAAAAATCTAGAATTATGACTCTAATGATGATGATGAAACCACTGCCAATTATTGAAAAAACCCCATCTGGTTCACTGATATCCTTTCAGGGAAAAAAAATACCCCAATTTTTGCCTGGTCTGGCCTATATGTGTGTTCAGACCCACACTATTGTAGTTGACTCTTAACTTTGGTCAATTAAGTATGGGCAATAAGGATTGGTGTAGATAGACACACCCATATCCCATGAACAAATTTTCAAAAATGGTGGAAGGTGTCATCAGTAGTGCTAATAAGCAATATCTGCCTGGCAACAACCTTGCTCATTGGTGCCCTGTTTGGATTTGCCAGGGCCACTCAGCTCCTGACCTCATTGCACTTCTGATTTAAACATGGATAAAATAACTGAAATCCAGAAGTGAAGTTTGAGCGATATTCCTTAATATCAAGGCTGCAGTTGACCGAGTGTGCAACAAGGAGCCCGAGCAAAACTGGAATCCATGAGAATCAGAGGCAAATTCCCCGTTGGTTGAAGTCATAGCTGAGACATTGGAAGATGATTGTGGTAGCTAGAGTCAGTCATCTTAGTTCCAGGACATCCCTGCAGGAGCTCCTCTGTGTGGTATCCTAGGCTCAACCATTGTCAGGTGCTTCATTAATATCCATCATAAGGTCAGAACTGGGGATGCTTGCTGATGATTTCACAACGTACAGCAACATGTGAGACTACTCGGATACCAAAACAGTTCAAGTTCAAATGCAACAAGACCCTGACAATATCCAGGCTTAGGTTTACAAATGGCAAGCAACATTCGTGTCACACAAGTACTAGATAATGACAATCTCCAATAACAGACAATCTAACCATCACCCCTTGTCATTCAATGGTGTTACCATCACTGAATCTCCAATATCAATAGTTTTGGGAGGGGCTTACCATTGAGCAGAAACTCAACTAGACTAACCTATTGTGGCAAGAGAAGGTCACAGGCTAGGAATACTGCTGCGAGTAACTCAACTCCTGATTCCCCAAAGCCTGTCCACCACCTATAAGTCACAAGTCAGGAGTGTAATGTAATAATGCTCACTTGCCTGGATGGGTGTGGCTCCAACAATATACAAGAAGCTTGACATCATCCTGGCCAAAGCAACCAACTAACTGGCACCACATTCACAAGCACACACTCCTTCCACCACCAATCTCAGCAGAAACAGTGCATCCGATCAACAAGATGCACTGAAGAAATTCACCCAAGATCCTTAGACAGCACCTTCTAAACCCATAATCACTGCCATCTACAAGGACAAGTGCAACAGACACATAGGAACACCATCACCTTCTAGTTACCTTCTAAGCAACTCACCATCCTGACTTGGAAATATGTCACCATTCCTTCACGCACACTGGGCCAAAATCCTGGAATTTCCTTCTTTAGGACATATGGGTCCACTGCATGCCCTGCAGTTGTTCAAGAAGGCAACTCACTACCACTTTCCCAAGGACAACTCGGGATGGGTAATAAATTGTGGCAGAGGCAATGAGGCATCTCCCCACCATGAATTAATGAATTTTAAAAGAAAAGACTAGAAGATTTAAGTATGTAAGCAAATAAGTCCTGTTTCAATTGTACAGCAGACTGCACCTACAGAATTGTATGCAGTTCTGATTTCTTTGCCTCAGGAAGAATACACTAGCCACAGAAGGAGGGCAAAGATGATCATCAGTCTGATTTCTTGCATGATGGGCCAATCCTGTGAGGAGAAATTGAGGATATTGTTTGTATTAAGATAGAGATAAGGAGGAAGTTCTTCACTTAGAGGGTGGTGTAAGTTCAGATATAAAGTAAGTTTAAGAGATTGAAAGATTTGAATTGAATTGAATTTATTGTCACATGTACCGAGGCACAGTGAAATGCTTTCACTTGTGAGCATTACAGGCAAATCACAGAGTTAAGTAGCCCGGATAAGTAAATAATAAGTAAATAGCGGCAAAAACAAAAACACAGGTACAGGTGAATGTTAAGAATTTGAGAGTCCATTCAGTATTCTAACAACAATAGAGTGTACACTGTTCTGAAACCAGCTGGTGCGTGTGTTCAGGCTCCTGCGCCTTCTCCCTGATGGTAGAGTTTGTAGAAAAACATTGCCAGGGTGGGATGGATCTTTGAGATTGCTGGTGGCCTTTCCTCGACAGCGGGCCTGGTAGATGATTCTATAGATGGGCGGTTGGTCTTTGTGATTGTCTGAGCCAAGTTCACCACTCTCTGTAACTATCTCCAATCTTGAATGGTACAGTTGCCCTATCAGGTAGTAATACATCCAGACAGAATGCTCTCAATGGCGCAACTATAAAAGTTGGCAAGGGTATTTGCCACATTTCCTCAGCTGCCTGAGGAAGAAGAGACATTGTTGGGCCTTTTTATCCAGTATGTCCACATGAAGAGTCCAAGAAAGTTTGTTATGGATGACCACTCCTAGGAGCTTGACACTCTGCACTCGTTCCACCTCTGTGCTGTTAATATGTAGGGGAGCATGAGTAACATTCTGCTAAAGTCAATAATGAGTTCCTTGGTTTTGCCGGTATTGAGAGCTAGGTTGTTCTCAATACACCATTTTTCTAGGTCTTCCACCTCCCTGTAGTCTGTTTTGTCGCCATCTGAGATTCAGCCGACTATGGTGATATCATCAGTGAACTTGTAAAGGGCATTAGTCTGGCATTTGCCAACGCAGTCA
The DNA here is from genome assembly GCF_020745735.1 of Hemiscyllium ocellatum. Classification (NCBI taxonomy): domain Eukaryota; kingdom Metazoa; phylum Chordata; class Chondrichthyes; order Orectolobiformes; family Hemiscylliidae; genus Hemiscyllium; species Hemiscyllium ocellatum. The sequence continues at coordinate 68,091,458 of NC_083414.1, forward strand.
TGGGTATACAATGAATACAGTAGGGGGCTAAGTTTGTACCCCTGGTGGGCTCCAGTGTTGAGTGTTAGTGAGGATGAAATACTGTCCCCAATCTTCGCTGATTGTGGCCTGTGGGTCAAGAAACTGAAGATCCAGTTGTAGAGAATGATGCTTAGTCTGCGATCACTAGTAATCAATCTCAAGGGGATAATAGTGTTGAAGCCTGAACTGCAGTAAATAAGTAGGATTCTTACGTAGCCATTCTTCGTGTCAAGATGTTCTAGGGAGGAGTGAAGGGCAAGTGATAGGGCATCTGTTGTGGATCTGTTGGTTGGATAAGCAAATTGGACTGGGTCAAGAGTAGTGGGGAGGCTAGAATTGATTAATGCCATGACCAGCCTTTCAAAGCATCTCATGGCCACCAAAGTTAGGACTACTGGGTGATAGTCATTGAGACATGCTGCATGAGTCTTCTTAGGCACAGGGATGATGTTAGCCCTCTTGAAAAAGGCAGGGACAGTGGTCTGTTGCAGGGAGAGGTTGAAGATGTCAGAGAAGACCTCTGCCAGTTGATCTGTGCATGCCCTGAGTGCATGGCCTGGTAATCTGTCTGGTCCCATCGCTTTCCTGGATTCACATGAAGGAAAACTGGTCTGACCTCTGATGCAGTGACTGTTGGGATAGGTTCGTCAGGACTTGTCGGAATAGGTGTTACATCTTTGCCAAACTTTTGCTCAAAGCGAGTATAGAAGGCGTTGAGACGATCTTGGGCGGTTTTGTCATTGTCTGCTAACCTGCACTGTATCTTTTTAGAACCTGTGATGTCATTCAGTCCTTGCCATAGTTGCCGGGTGTCTGTCTGGGTCGCTAGTTTGGGTCAGTTTTGGTTCTTGGCTGTTTTAACGGCTCTGCAAAGGTCATACTTGGATTCCTTACATTTGAATGGGCCTCCTGATCTGAAGGCCTCACGCCTGGTTTTTAGCAGGTCCTGTATTTCTAATTCATCTATGGTTTCCTGCTGGGGAACACCTGGATTGACCTCCTCGTTATGCAGTCCTCCACATACTGTGATGGTGGTGACGTACTCGTCCAAGATACCTGTGAACTGTTTGAAAATGGCCCAATCAGCCTATTCCAGACAGCAGCGGAGTTGATCCTCTACCTCCTCTGACCAGCACTGAGCCTGTATCCATGAGGGGGTCTCCTGCTTGAGCTTTTGCCTGTAAGCCGGAAGAAAAATCATGGCATTGTGGTCGGATTCCCGAAATGAGGGCAGGGACGAAGCAGTAAGCATCTTTCACAGTGGTGTAGCAGTGGTCCAAAATGTTCGAGCTCCTAGTGTGGCAAGTAATGTTCTAGTGGCATTTAATGACATCAAGAGATAAGGGGATAAGGTGGGAACATGATATTGAGGCAGATAATCAACCATGATCTAGAAGTGTGGAGTAGGCTCAAGGGCTGAACAGCCTACTCCTGCTGCAATGGTTCTCTATTCCAATCTACTGGGAAGAATAGGTCTAAGGACAGTTAAAAGTTATGAAAATGCTTTTATTTTATTTGATTATTCTTTAAATGTGAACCCGGATAGTGATCTGTTTCAGAATCAAAGTCAGCTTACTTCACAGAGTTTGGGATCCAAAGACTGGTCAATATTGCTGAGATTCTTGCTACTCCAGAGACTTGAGCATATAATTCAGCACACCATCTAGTTCTGCACTGTCTGGAGTTTCATTTTTTACATGGGATATTAAGCAAAGATGCCCATTTGCTTCTAACATGGACATAAAAGATCCCATTGCATTAATGTGGAGAACAGCTGTGATGCAGCTCATGTCTTATGGCCAACATTTCTCCCTTATCTAACAACTAAGAAATGGATGATCTAGTGATTGTCGCATTGATATTTGGGCAAGGTTCATGTGTGCAAATTGGCAGTCACATTTCTGACACTATAACTATGATTACATTTCAAACTACATATTTGCTGTAAACACTTTGAGGTATCTTGAGTTCATGAAAAGTGCTATAAAAAGTGCTACAAATGGAATCACAGAGAAGGTCTGGACAATACTTTGGGGCAGGTACAGAGATTCATGACTGCAACAGTAAGAGCACAAATCTTTTTCACTAATACATTTTAATAAACACAATGGACAATCAACAATAGGTGCAGGAGTAGGCCATTCTGCCCTTCCAGCCTGCACCACCATTCATTATGATCATGGCTGATCATCCTCAATCATCCTCGGTTATGCCCGAAACATCGAATTTCCTGTTCCTTGGATACTGCCTGACCTGCTGCGCTTTAACCAGCAACACATTTTCAGCTCTGATCTCCAGCATCTGCAGACCTCACTTTTTTCATCCTCAGTCAGTATCCTGTTCCTGCCTTATCTCCATAACCCTTGATTCCACTATCCTTGAGAGCTCTATCCAACTCTTTCTTAAACGAATCCAGAGACTGGGCTTCCACTGTCTTCTGGGGCAGAGCATTCCACACACCCGCCACTCTCTGGGTGAAGAACTTTCTCCTCATCTCTGTCCCAAATGGCCTACCCTTTATTTTTAAGCTAGGTCCTCTGGTTTGGGACTCACCCATCAGCAGAATAACAATTTTTGCTTCTGTGACTTTTACATCAGTAAATTCAGGGAAGGTAATCCACTAAATATGCAAAATTTTTGTCCATATGCAGTTTGCAGTTTTGTGACAAGGGAGAACATATTAAGCACCCGTGATACATCATACATGTTTATCCTGCTTCCTAAATCCCTTAAAACTTACTGGACACGATATGGGTAGGAAAATTTAACCTCAATCCATGATACTACGACAGAAAATCTTGCAGTCAAGTTGTGAAAATGTTTTTTTCATTGAGCATGTCTAAAACCACCCTTAAATCAATAAATAGGAGGTGAGAGTGATTATAACGTGATAACTTTACCTTTTTTTGTGGAAAGTCACTTCACGTCTGTATATTCCTTACCCCAATTATAAAGCTGAGGCTAGAAACTTGCACAGTAGATAAGTCTAAGTGCCTGTGAGCTATCTGTGCACAGCATGGCAGTTTCAGCGTTTTGGGAGACTTCTTAAAAAGATTTACACAATTAATGTTTTGATACAAAAGTCTGTAAGTTTCAAACATTTGTCAGAATATACTGAGTTTGACCTTTTAAACAATTTTCTCTTTAAAGCCAAGATTTAGGTGTACTTACTGGAACAATGCCTGAATTCAAATCGAAGATGTGAGCCTCTAAACTTGTCAACAGGGATGGGCAGTTTGATGATCTCACCCCAGCGTGGACTGTTGTTGTGGTACATCACGAAAGAGCAATGTTCACTTACAGAGGGCTCTCCTGAGCCAAGACTAATACAATCCTGTAAATCACAAAGCAATATGCTGAACATTGCATCATTGTTTGAATGATACTTGTCAATTCATCTTCAATAATAAGATCACAATGTAGGAACAGCAAATCTAAAGAGAGCTGTAGGACATAATCTAATTGTACATTTCTATGACTCTATTTAATTCCTATGGATACAGCAATACTGACAGCTTTTTAAGGTCTGGTTAACATTGTGGATTTTAATTTGCAGTTGAAAATGTGTTGCTGGTTAAAGCACAGCAGGTTAGGCAGCATCCAAAGAATAGGAAATTCGACGTTTCGGGCACAAGCCCTTCATCAGGAATTGCTGATGAAGGGCTTATGCCCGAAACGTCGAATTTCCTATTCCTTGGATGCTGCCTAACCTGCTGTGCTTTAACCAGCAACACATTTTCAACTGTGATCTCCAGCATCTGCAGACCTCATTTTTTACCCGAAGATTTTAATTTGCAGTTCACTTACTCTTTAAAATATTTCTGTTTTTTTACTGCTCATCCTTCATGTGAATTGGAGACACTAAGAAGCACATAAATGGCCGTCAGCATCATAGATGGAAGTTACAGACACTCGGTCATACCCAAGGTAGAGGAAGATAGATGGGTAACTGTTAGATGGGACAAACAGTCAGTGCAGATGTCCCTGGCAGCTGTTCCCCTGTCAAACACGTATTCTGTTTTGGATACTAATGAGAGGGACAGCCCAGCAGGAGCAGACAAAGCAGTGGCACCTAAAGTTGGATCTGCTGTACCGAGGGGAGGGACAAAGCGTGGTAGTGTGATAATAATGGGAAATTCGATAGTCAAAGCTGTTTTTCAGGCCATGGGAGACACTTCAGGATGGTATGTTGTCTCCCCAGTGCCAGGGTCATGGATGTCTCAAAACAGGTACAAGGCATTCTGAAAGGGGAGGGTAAACAGATTGAAGTCAGTGTCTAGACTATCACAAATGACATAGGCAGGGAAGAGTGACAAGGTCCTGTAAAGACAATTCAGGTAGTTAGTTAGTAAACTAAATAGCAGGACCTCTAGGGTCGTAATCTTAGGATTCCTTCCTTTGCCACATGCTAATGAGGCAAGGAACAGAGATATATACAATTGAACAAATGGCTAAAGAGGTAGTGTAGGGGAGAGCGCTTTAGATATGTGGATCATTGGGATGTATTAAAGGAAAGCTCGGACCTGTTCATGAAAGATGGTTTGCACCTAAAATGGTTGCATCTTCAGGTAGGGAGGTTTGATAATGCCATTTTGGAGAGTTCAAACTAGTGTAGAGGGTGCTGTGGGAATCGGAGCAGGTCAGTAAGTACAGAGACTGGGGAAGAGCTTGAGACTAAGGCAAATATAGCTAAGAGGAAGGGCAGTTAGGGAGAGGTTGTTGAGCTCAGCGGAACTGGAGGCGTAGACTCCATTTGCTTCAATACAAAAAGTATAACAGGTCAGGCAGATGAACTTTGAGCTTGAATTAATGCTTGCAATTATAATGTTGTTGCTATCACAGAGACACGGCTGAAAATGGCCAACATTGGCTTAACATTTCTGGACATTGATCCTTTAGATAAGACAGAGGAGGAAGCAAAAAAAAAAGTGGGGGAGTTGTGTTACTCGTTAGGGAGCACATCAAGCTTTGTTGAAGGAGGGCATCCTGGAGGAATCTTGCAACGAGGCATCATGTGTAGTGCTGAGGAATAGGAAGGGAGCAATCAGAATACTGGGATAGTACTCAGACCTCCTAGATGCCATTGGGAAATACAGGAAGAGATATGTAGTCAGATTCTGGAAAGATATGAAACTAATATGATTGTTGTGGTGGGTGATTTTTAACTTCGCCCATATTGACTGGCATTCCCTTAATGCTATAGGTAGCAATTTGTTAGGTGTGTCCAGGAGAGTTTCTTAAAACAGTACGTTGATAATCTAGTGAGGGTGGGAGACATACTAGATCTGATATTGGGAATTTAACATGCCAAAGTTTCAGTGGGGGAGCATTTTGGGAATAGTGACCATAATTCCATAAGATTTTGGGAATTAGGGAAAATTTGGAGAATGTGGATTGGGAGCAGCTGTTTGAGGGTAAATCCACATGACATCTGAAATACTTTAAAGACTGGTTGATTAGATTGCAGGACAGGTATGTTCCAATGAAAATGAAAGATAGGAATGGCAGGATCTGGGAACTTTGGATGACAGAGGAAATTATCAGCTTGGTCAAAAATAGAGGAGACAGGCCTAAGGTCTAGGCAACTAAAAACAGACTAAGTCCTTGAAGAATATACAGAATGTAGGAAGGAGCTCAAAGGGGGAATTAGGAGAGCTAAAGGGCCACGAAATGTCCTTAGCAGGGTTAAGGAGAATCCCAAGGCATTTTCTACATATATTAGGAGCAAAACAGTAGCTATGGAAAGGGTAAGCCTGCTCAAGTATAAAGGAGAGAGATTATGTGTGGACCAAGAGGAAATGAGTGAGTTCCTTAATGCGAACTTTACATTGATATTCACCAAAAAGACAGACATGAGAAATGTTGAGGGTAGGGCAAGGTATGTGAATACTCTCAGAAAGGTGAACATAATGAAGGAGGACGTGTTGGGTGTCGTGAAACAAATTAAGAAGGACACGTCCCCAGGAGCAGATGGGATATATCCCAAGATATTGTGTGAGGCAAGGAAGGAAATATATGGGGCCTTAACAGATTTCCTTGCATTGTCTTTGGCCTCAGGTGAGGATCCAGAAGACTGGAGAATGGTCAAGGTTGTTGCTTTATTTAAGAAATGAAACAGCAATAATCCAGATAACTACAGGCCGGTGAACCTAACAAACGGGGTGGGGAAACTGTTGGAGAAGATACTGAGAAAGAGATTTATTCATATTTGGAAGTGAATGAAATTGTTGGAATGACCTTGTGTGGGTAAGGTCCTGTCTCGTCACCTTGATTGAATTTTTTTAGGAGGTGACAAGAATGATTGATGAGGGAAGGCCAGTAGATATTGTCTACATAGACCATAGTAAGGTACATTTGATAAGGCACTTCATGGCAGGTTGGTACAAAAGCTCAAGTCTCATTAGATCTGTGGTGCACTGGCTAGGCCATAGAAGACAAAGATGAGTGGTGGAAGGGTGCTTTTCAGAATGAAGATCAGTAACTAGTGGTGTTCCACAGGGATCAGTACTAGGGCCTTTGTTGCTTGTAATATAGATATATACAATGATCTGGAGGAAAATATATGTGGTCTGATTAGTAAGTTTGCTGATGACACAAAAATTCGTGCAGTTGCAGACAGTGAGGTGGGTTGTCAAAGTATAAACAGAGGAGCCTCGATCATCCGAATATCAATTACCTGAAAATCAAAATTAGAAGGAGAGCTGAAGGAGAGACACATTACGTCAAAGACGTGTTTCCAACAGTGATCGCATCTTTTGTTTACATGATTAAACAAGCACCGTCTCCAAATGACTAACCTCCTGCCCGTGCTCTCTCCCCATACTTTCCTTGGAGTTGTACAGAGGGGTGTACCCTAATCACCCACCTTCCCCAGATAATCTCTCCAACATTGTCCTGTACAGGGCAAACGTGGACCGGTCAAAAAGTTGCAGTAAAAACGTGTGTCTGTGTGCGTGTGTGTGCGTGCGCGCTATTTGGAGACTTACCCCACAAAGGCAGCAGCAGCAGTCTTGTTGGAGAGGGGATGGAGCGGATGGGGGGGCAGTTTTGGACAGGGTTGGGGGGCAGGGGATGGTGTTGGATGGGCTTGGTGGTTGGCGTTGGACGGGATTTGGGGGCAGGGAACGGTGTTGGACGGGGGTGGAGGGCCATGTTGGATGGGTTGGGAGCGGGGACGGACAGGGGGATGGTGATGGCCGGGTTTGGGGGCAGAGGGTGGAGTTGGACAAGGTTTTGGGGCGGAGGTGGTGTGGGGCGGGGGGGGGGCGGTGTTGGGGCTGGGGTCTCGCACAATGTGTGCTGCTGCTAGTCTCTTGAATGGGGAGCAGATGTTAAAAACTCCAAGCCCCAGAGGAAAGGCATTTAATTGATTAACTGAATCATCGATGATCTGATCAAAATAGTGTCCACCCATCTTGTTCGGATAATCGAGGTTCCCCTGTAGTGGGATATAGATGGATTGGAGATTTGGGCAGAGAAATGGTAGATGGATTTAATATGGATAAATGCAAGGTGATGCACTTTGGAAGATTAAAATTAGGTGTTAATTATACAACAAATGGCAGAACCCTTAGCAGCATCGATATACAGAGGAATCTGGACGTACTGGTCCACAGATACCTGAAAGTGGCAATAACACGTGGATAAGCTAATCAAGAAGGAATGCAGCACACTTTTCTTCATCAGCCGGGCACGGAATATAAAATCTGGCAAGTTACTGAACTTTAGTTTAGTTTGGAATATTTCTTGTAATTCTGGTCACCACACTACGAGAAAGACATGGATGCTAGGTACAGGTTGCACGGAAAGCATATCAGGATGTTGCCTGGTCTGAAGGGTTTTAGGTATGAGGAGTGTTTGGATAAACACATTGTTTTCACTGGAAAAACAGAGGCTGAGCAGCAACCTGATAGAGGTTTACAAAATTATGAGAGACATGGATAGAGTGGATAGTCAGATGCTTTTTCCCAGGGTGGGAAGATCAACTACAACAGGGCACAGGTTCAAGGTGAGAGAGGGAAATTTTAGGGGAGAATTGCAGGGAAAATGTTTCACAAAAATGGTTGTGAGTGCCCTAATGCACTGCCAGTGGAAGTGGTGAAAATGGGCACATTAGCAATGTTTAAGGCGTATCTTGATAGACACAAGAAATGGGAGGTGAACAGAGGGGTAGAAACTGTGTGTTGGCAATAAGTAGCAGGTCTAAATGAGGATTAGGAATTGGTCCATGCCTAGTGGATTGAAGGGACTGTTTCTGTGCAGTATTATTCTTTGTTCTGCGGGAATGCTTGTCCACTCTGATATCCCTACATTGTAATTTATTCAAATTGTCTGCTATCCAACTTTAGAAAAATATTGCACACTGATACAGTCCAACACTTATATTACCATTGTTTGAATTCAATTATCTATTAGGAGCAGTTCGTGTTGTAAGCAATGCTTTTGAGAGATGGATTCATACTTCTGAGTGCATTTTATTCAAGACCCAGACAGCCAAACAGAGATTTTCCTCCTATTTCTCTGGGTATTGAGTATTAAATTTGAAGGGATAAATATAATGTGCAAAACCACAGTACAGCCAGTCACCTTCTGTCGCAAGTCTTTTCTTCTAGCTACTACTGATTTTGTTTTTAAAATCTAAAATATTGACACCAATGTAACGAAGTGGACTAATTTTTTTTCGAAGAAGAAGAATCTAATAGTCCAGAATAATTCAGAAAATGAAAACTTCAATCAGGAGTTTTACACAAGGAAAAGGAGACACTGGGCTGATTTTTTTGGCTAAGTGCAAGTTGTGTCAAGTTTAGTGAAGAGCTTTTACCTGAGAGGCTTGTTGAGTTATCTCACTGTATCTTACCAAACTTATCTCCGTCCATTTGATGTCTCTCACATATGATTCCAACTCTATCTTACTACACGCTGTTGCCAGAACAGCTTGCCACTGCTAAGATATCACAGAATTAACTAGCATCTGTTGTCCTACATAATCTTTTAACAGGTGGTTGTGCACTCAGACAGGCACTGTCAGGTCAGACTGCCCTCCATTATTCCTGAAATTTGTCACAGAGATGGTAGGCAGGGGGAAATTGACACATCACTTTGAGGGCCAGGGTTCTGGAGGTCCGGCTGGACAGTGTAGAGTGAGGCAGTCTTTCTCTTCTCAGGGCTAGTAGTGGAGGCCACAACACTAGACCCTGTCAGCTTGATCTGAGATTAATACCAAGATTAGAAAAGTCTGAGCCATTTGAAAGAGTGCCAAACATTGTAGCGAGAAGGTCAATGTCCTCCTGCATTCTGTCAGATAACTCGCACTTACTCTATCTCTGCTACTGCAAGAAAAAACCTCCACCATGGCTCATGCTCTACCACCCTCACTACTGTCTGCATTATGTGTCCTCACTTGATGTCAGCAACTTCAATCCCTGGTATCACTAAATCTGCATGCTCTCTGTGCTTCTTACTCACTATGCTGCTAACAAACCTAACAAAAACAGTAATTGCTGGAAAAGCTCAGCAGGTCTGGCAGCATCTGTGAACAGAAATCAGAGTTAACCTTTCAGGTCCAGTGACCTTTCCTCAGAACTGGAGCTAGAACTAACAAACCTATGCCACCCTACTTTATGAAATCCCATCCAAACATTCTTCTATTCCTCTCTCAAGTACTTATTTGCAAATTTCATGGATGCATTGATGGTATTTATCCCTGAGTAAATATGTTCCTGTTGACTTCCTCATTGATTTTGGTATGAAAAAGGGCAGAATCTTTCAGGTCCATCTGCAGCTTGAAGGGCAGGAAGAGGTAAGTAATTGAGGTAAGACTGAGGGTGGCAAAAATATTGGTTTCCTAATAGTGGGTTGAAGGTTTAATGCGAAGTTTGTAGAACCTTTCAGATGAATTGGGTTTTCTTCTTCAACATTCACTCGCATTTCATGATCAGCTCAGCCTACTTAATTAAGTTCATGGATGTAATCCTGTTCGGCAGAGGCTGGAAACACATTCATAAACATGACCATATATACTTGGTATGCATTTGGCAAGTAGACTGATTCTGCTAAATTCTGGGATAACAAACCTCTTCAGCAACACGGTTCCTTCAAAACCAAGTTTTTTTTTGTGCAAATGCTTTCAGTGAAAGGGATGAAACTCCACTGGATCAACCAGAATCAAAAGAATCTCATTTGTTCTTATAGAGTCATTGAGATTCTTCTGTCCAACTCGTCCATGGTGACCAGACACTGTAAATTAACCTAGTCCAGTTTGCCAACATCCCTCTGAGCCCTTCTTATTCATATACTCATCCAGACGTCTGTTAAATGTTATAATTATACTAGCTTCCATCACCCCCTCTGGCAGTTCATTCCATACATGCATCATTCTCTGTGTGAAAAAGTTGCCCCTTAGGTTCTTTTCAAATCTTTCCCCTCTCACCTTAAACCTATGCCCTTTATTTCTGAACTCCCCTACCGTGGGGAAAAGACCTTGTCTATTCACTCCATAATTTTATGAACTTCTATAAGTCACCTCTCAGCCTCTGACACTCCAGTGAAAATAGGCCCAGCCTAATCAGCCTCTCCCTATTCTGAAATTCTTCAACCCTGACAACATCCTTGTAAATCTTTTCTGAACCATTTCAAGTTTCACCATCTCCTTCCTATAGCAAGTATTAAACATTTGGAATGTAAAAGATGAAACCTGATTAGGTCCACAAGCCTGCTCATAAAGCAGTCACACTCACTAATTGCAACAAACCTGACTGGGATAGCCGAACGGGAGGTTAGCTCAAAAAGAGTTCAGCTGAAAATGTTCAGATATCGGTGGGGTAAGTAGAAGTTCAAGATTTTGGGCTATCAGGGACACTGAAAGGATAAGGATCTTTTGGAAGGAGGAAATCACAGTGATACTAACAAACAGGACAAAGATGGAAGGGATAGGGACAAAGAGACAGTGATTGGGACAAAGAGGACAAGGAGGAGACATTTAAGGGGGAAAACAAAATAGGGTAATTAGTAGTGCTGGGAACAGAGAAAGAGCAGGAAAACCAAAAAAGGGTGATGTAAAACTAAGACTGGGCATGGAGATGCTTTTGGAAGTAGAATCAGCGGGAAATACAAGAGCAATGAGAGAGACAATGAAATGACAGATAGTAATTCAGGAGATTGAAGAAGGGTAACAGGGGTGATAAAGGAAAGAATTCTAGCCACAGAGATAGGGATGGAATTGTAGAGGAGGAGGATAAAGGGTGAATGAATTGAATGAAAAGTTAACAATCACCATCTTTCTCCTAAATCAGCTTGCAAAAGAAAGCATTGCAGAGAATGCATAGTATAAATGGGAAGTCTGTGTGCATGTGTTCCTATGCAGCATAAATACATCCTGAGGGAATCAGAATAGAAACTAAAAAAGTATCATTGCTCATGCATTTAATTAAGTGCATTGAAGGGAAGCACTCACTGCAGGGCAAAGTGAACAAGCACTATCAACACCTAACACCAACAAATCAATCATATTCAGTGACTCATTTAACTCTGAGAAGAGGGGAACATAAGACTCACCAAGTGTTGATACTGGTGAGGGAGGATTTCCCACATGCAACACTGCAGGTCATGCAGGTCATGAAAATGAAGGAAAATTGGATAAAACTATTATGCAAACTAAAAATTCTAAGGTTTCAAGGAATAATGAAATCCACTCAGAGTCAAATTGAGCTAATTGCTCAATGAATGAAAGCAATATAAAGATCAAGTCTATCAAAAGGCTGGAAATGGCAGAATGAGGAAGAGAAAAAACAATCATGGATCATGGGTCATGTACTCTCCATGCACCTTTCTAGGTGACTCCAGGGAAGGTTTTCATCCAGCATATGAGCAACATGATAAAAGTTCAAGGGGTAGCCTGACTGTCTCAAGATCCCAAATAGAAAACAAAAACTGATTCCTAATTTTTCTTCTCAGATCAGTATTTCGATGCCAGATATTTGACCATCTTAACCTATCAATACTATGGTTAAGGATGTGGAGGCTGAAGAGAGGAAGGAGGAATGTCCAGGGCAAATAAAACCAGAAACATGAGGCTAAGAGTCTGTAGCTTAGACAAGCAAGCAGTGTTAGAATAGAGAAACAGCATCTTCAACAATGTTGAGCCATGTACTGAGAGGGTGTACCAAAGACATTACAGCTACCAGCAGACTAGTGGAAGGCAGTTCCAGAAATGTCTTTGCATGATGAGGGATGTGTTCTCTTCTATTTGTCACTGCCTGCAGGTAGACGTGTTGTGTGCATCTAGGGCGGCAGCACTATGGCTACGCCGCTGAAGATCACAATAGGATTGAACTTCCTACACACAAACTCATTTTCAAAATTCAACTGGGGACATGTGTTGTGTTTTCTAATTGGCAACCCACAAATGGATTCATACGTCAATCAATGACATTGACAGGAATGCAATATAGTTTTCCAGTTCACCATGGACCCACACAGTCAAGATACCTAGTTGTCAGATTTGTAGCTGACTTTGAGGATGCTTGCTGATTGCCTTGTTAGCATGCTTAAAGTGACTTTGGCATGCCTCCTCTGGTGGTCCAGGACAAAGAGGGTTGCCTGCATACAAGCAACCATCATAGAGGCATTTGGGTCCCTTGCAGAGGAAAGGTGATTCAGCAGAGCATCTTTCAAGAATCCTGACATGATGACCTCTGCATTCAGGTCTGTTGCTCCATCAAATGGCTGAAACTCATCATTTCTACAGAACTCAACAGTACTTATTGTGTCAGGAACCTTGGTTATTTCTTCTTCCTTTAGTTGTAGGCCCATGTCAGTGCCCATGCTCATCAAAATTTTACAACAAGCTTATTTTAAATTTATCAACCATTGAGATGAATGTCTCTAAGCTAGTGAAGGACATTATCTGAGGCTCACAACTTTCTTCTTCATAGGATAGTTCAAAGGGCTGATAAGAATGGTCTGAGAGGCTAGGTCTCTTTTCTAATTTGCATTGGGATGGAAGCTTAAAGTTGTTAAGGAAGAAAGGAATTTATTAGTGTTATGAACTGCTACTCACAAACAAGGTTCCTTTAAGACCTTGGTGCTTGATTGTAGTTGTGAGTAGTAGATTGGAAGATTATTCATGAGATGACTGCAGATATCAATCTCTCTTCAACACAGATACATTGCCCCCATTCTCTAACCAGTTTTGCAAAGAGTGTCAGTAGCCTTATATCAGGCACTCTCCCACACCACATTTGTGGAGCACACAGGAGTCAAAATGTTGTGGCACAAGAACCAGACTCTCTTCAGCTGCCGCCTTGGCACTGATCTCCACAGCAACTTCTTTTCCAGGTTGTCTTCATCGGTCAGGATGCCCTCCTATTGCAATCCTTAAGGGAAAGAACTTCCCTTCTCTCTTAAATAGCCTTCAGATAATCTTTGGGAAGGCATCGCTGAAGAATTGTATCACCTTTTTGCATGGTCTGAGACCTCTCCAAGATGTGTGACAGTGATGAGCAGAGATTGCGTGATGCTCCTGGCTGACAGATGAACACATGAAATAAAAATAGGAGTCACCCACTCAGCCCCTCAAACCTGCTGTGCTATTCAATGAGATTGTGGCTGATCTGTTCATGTTTTAAATTCCAACTTCCTGCCTATTGCTGAGGTCCTTTGATTCCTTGCCAAGAATCCAACCTAAAAATATTCAATGACCCTGCTTTCTGAGGCAGCGGATTCCAAAGTCAGACACCCTGAGAGAAAATAAAATTCTTTTTATGTCTGTCCTAAAAAAGTGACCGTTAATTTTAAAATACTGATCCCCAGCTCCGGATTCACTCACAAAATGAAACGTCTTTTCCCAGTCCAAATTGTTGAGGCCATTCGGGATTCTATACACTTTAATTAGTAAGGCTCATCCAAACAAATCCTTACCATCCTTACCCATAAGACAATCTATTCCAACCAATCTACTCAAGCCAATCTACTCAAATCTACTCAATCTAGCAAACTAGTCTGAACTTTCTCAAGTAAATTTGCATCCTTCCCAAAATAAGGAGACCAAAGTTGCATGCAGTATCCAGGATGTGGTCTGACCAATCCCTGTATAAGTAAAACATAGCATCCTTATTTTAATGTAATCTCCTCTCATAATAAAGATAGCATCCTATTGGCCTTTGTTTTTAAATGGATGTGCATACCAACTTTTTGTGGCACATGCGTTTACATTTTTGTGCACCCTGGAATTCCAGTTGTTCACACTTATTCCAAATTGGTCTGCAAACTCCTCATCTGTTCTACATAATTAGAACAAAGAACAATACACAGGAACTGACCCTTTGGCTCTCCAAGCCTGCGCTGACACATTTTGCCCTTCCATACTAAAATTGTCTTCACTTACAGGATCTGTATCCCTTTATTCCCTTCCAATTCATGTATTCGTCCAGGTGGTTCTTGAATGCTGCTATTATGTCTGCTTCCACCTCCTCCCATGGCAATGCCACCAACTTTGTGTGAAAAATCTGCCTCTCACATTTCTTTTAAGCTTCCTCCCTTGCATCTTGAACTTGTGTCCCCTTGTAATTGACCCCTCCACCCTGGAAAAAGCTTCATATTATACACACCAGTCAGAATCTTATAAATTTCAATCAGATTGCCCCTCAACTTCCAGCATTCCAGTGAAAACATACACAGTCGATCCAACCTTTCTTCATAGCTAAAATCCCCCATACCAGGTAATATCATAGTAAACCTTTACTGTACCTTCTCCAGAGCATCCACATCCTTATGGTAGTGTGGTGACTAGAACTGTATGCAAGATTTCAAGTATGGCCTAACTAAAATTCTATAGAGCTGCAGCATAACTTGCCTACCCTTATACTCAATGCCCCTTCCAATGAAGAGGAGCATGCCACAAGTCTTTTTTACTACTTTATCTACCTGTGCTGCCACCTTCAGTGATCTGTGAATCTGCACACCCAGGTCCCTCTGCATATCAATACACCTAAGGATTTTGCCATTCACTGTATAATTTCCAACTCTACTTGACCTTCAAAAATGCATTACCTTACATTTGTCAGGATTAAACTCCATCTGCCATTTTTCTGCCCATACCTCCAACTGATCTATATCTTGCTGTATCCTCTGACAATCCTCCTCACTATCCACAACTCCATGGTGGAAGCAGACACAATAGCAGCAAACCTTTGTAAGATCCACAAACTTACTAATTAGACCAGTTACACTTTCCTCCAAATCTCTCCTGCTCTGCCTGATGGTCACCTTTTCCCTTCCTGCTTGTGGAATCTGAGTCTGCAGTGTGATAAACTCTCTATAGGTGCTATCCATGACACTCTCCGCCTCACGAATGCTCCACAGTATCCCCAGACTTCACTCCAACTCCGAAACTCAGGCTTCTAGGAGCTGCAGCTGGAGGTACTTCTTGCACACATGCAGGTCCCAGGCACTGGAAATGCTCCTGGTTTCCCCCATCGACCAAGGGGAGCAGACTACGATTTGAAGCTCTCCTGCCATGTCTTACCCTTTTAACTTAATTAATCCTTACAATGTTAAACTTTTAATACTATGTTGAAGCTTCTGATGCTCTCTGATCCAATAACAATTTCTCAAAACTTACCAGTTACTCACCAACAAGAGTTTCCAGAAATAGTATATGCTCACGCTTCTTTGCCCACTGGAACTCTCAATGCCGACCTTCCTCTCATGATGCTGTCTCACCTCTGAACCTTGCCTCTCACTGTTGTTTTTGGTTAGAGGAGGAAGGATAGATGGAAACACTACAGTAATGTAATGTTTGCGGCTAACCATTCCTTAAGAGCAGGTTCTTCCAAGATAACTTTCATGCCCACACTGAGTACGAATTTCACTCTCAGAATGTAAACTAGTGATGACTCAGCATCCTCTGGTTGTAATACTTTCCTATTATCTTTGTATCATCTACAGCTATTTGTTGTTACTCCCATCATTTAAGCGTAAAGGTGCACATGGACTGCAGTAGTTCAAGAAAGCAGTTCGCCAACACCCTCTCAAGGGCAGCTAGGGACCAGTCATAAATGTTGGGCTAGCCAGTGATGCCCACAAGTCAATAACATAAAACTCTGCTTTCTGCCAGCCAGCCAGTCAATCTTTTAGTCATGCTTATATATTTTCCCTATACCATGAGTGGCTATTTTCTGTATTAACCTTTGATGTGGTATCTTACCAAATGTCTTCTGGAAATCCAAGTAGACATGAATGTGGGGCCAAATTGCACACTAACTTCATTTACAAGTTTGCTGACAAAACCACCATTGAAGCTTGGATCTCAAACAACAGGACAGAACACAGGAATGAGATCATTCTTACAATGTTAAATACTTTTAATATGAAGTTGAAGCTTCTGATGCTGCAAATGTGTTGCTGGTCAAAGCACAGCAGGCCAGGCAGCATCTCAGGAATAGAGAATTCGACGTTTCGAGGAATATTCCTGATGAAGGGCTTATGCTCGAAACGTCGAATTCTCTATTCCTGAGATGCTGCCTGGCCTGCTGTGCTTTGACCAGCAACACATTTGCAGCTGTGATCTCCAGCATCTGCAGACCTCATTTTTTACTTGAAGCTTCTGATGCTCCACCAATGTAAGCAAAATGAAGATGCTAGTCATTGACCTAGGAGGTGGAGTGGAGGACATGCCCCATTTGCAATAATGGTGCTGAGATGAAGTTGCTCAAGTTCCAGGGAGTGATGATCATAATCTGTTCTGATCCACCCATGTTGACAATACAGTCAAGAAAGCACAGCAGTGCCTCTACTTCCTCAGAAGGCTAAGGAAACTTGACACGTCCATAAAGACTCTTGTAAATTTTTATAGATGCATTATAGAAAGCAAACTATCTGGATGCATCACAATATGGTATGGCAACTACTCTCCCCAAGACTGAGAATACGCCAGAGTTGTGAACATAGCTCAGTCCATCATGCAAACCAGGTTCCCATCCACTGACTTCATCTATACTTCCCACTACATTAGGAAAGTAACAATCAACGACCCTTCCCATCCCAGTTATACACTCTACCTCCCTCTTCCATCCGGCAGAAAGTAGAAATGTTTGCATACACAAACAGATTTAAGAACAGCTTCTTTTTTGTGTTATCAGACTTTTGAATGGACCTCTTTAATATTTATTCTGATCTCTCTTTGCAACTTCTCTAAAGCTGTAACATTGTACTATACAAGTGCATCAGAGTGCAGGATACAATCGGTACACTTAATAGTAATCAAATCAAACCAAATACAGTACATCTACAGGCTCCCCTTTATTAACAGCACAATTGGCTCCTTCAAAGAACTTGGTTCCCTTTCACAAAATCATGCTGACCTTTCCTGATTACAATGAGCTTTTCTAAGTATATTCCAGCTCTAACCTCTAGTGATTAAATCTAGATAAAACTTTCCCCCTGACAGATGTTAAGCATACTGGTCTTTTCTTCAGTTTGCATAGTACTATTTCCCTAGAGATTGTATTTTCATAAAGTTTCTTTCACTCTTCTACCTTCTGATTTATAGCTACTATTGAAATGTTTTTTGGATCCTCTACAGTGAAGACAAAGCAAAATATTTGTTCATTTCATTTCTTTATTCTTCATAATTTCCTTATCATTTAGAGAAAGGATCTTCTGGCTACTGAGGGACTGCAACAAAGGTTTGCCACAACTGATTCCTGGATGAAAGAATGACATATGAAGAGAATGGTTCAGACTATATTCATTGGAGTTTAGAATAATAAGGGGGAAATCTCACAGAAATCTCTGAATTCTAAAAGGATTAGACAGGACAACTGCAGGAATGAGTTTCCTAATGATTGGGAAGTTTAGAAAAGGGGGTTACAGTTGAAGGATATGGGATCATTTATGACTGAGCTGAGGAGAAATTTCTTCACCAAGAGAATTGTGAGCATGTGGAATTATCTGCCTTCAGAAATAAATTGAGGCTAAACATTTTTTTTAGATTAGATTACTTACAGTGTGGATACAGGCCCTTTGGCCCAACAAGTCCACATCGACCCGCCGAAGCGCAACCCACCCATACCCCTACATTGGGCGGCACGGTGGCACAGTGGTTAGCACTGCTGCCTCACAGCGCCTGTAGACCCGGGTTCAATTCCCGACTCAGGCAACTGACTGTGTGGAGTTTGCACGTTCTCCCCGTGTCTGCGTGGGTTTCCTCCGGGTGCTCCGGTTTCCTCCCACAGTCACAAAGATGTGCGGGTCAGGTGAATTGGCCAAGCTAAATTGCCCGTAGTGTTAGGTAAGGGGTAAATGTAGGGGTATGGGTGGGTTGTGCTTCGGCGGGTCGGTGTGGACTTGTTGGGCCGAAGGGCCTGTTTCCACACTGTAAGTCTAATCTAATCAAATTACCCCTTTACCTAACACTACGGGCAATTTAGCATGGCCAATTCACCTGACCCGCACATCTTTGGACTGTGGGAGGAAACCGGAGCACCCGGAGGAAACCCACGCAGACACGGGGAGAACGTGCAAACTCCACACAGTCAGTCGCCTGAGTCGGGAATTGAACCCGGGTCTCAGGCGCTGTGAGGCAGCAGTGCTAACCACTGTACCACCGTGCCGCCCACCACAAAATAAAACAAATTTAATACTTTCAAGGAAAAATTAGATATAGTTCTTAGGGCAAAAGGGATCAAAGGGTAAGGAGAGAAAATGGGAACAGGGTACTGAGTAGGAAGATCAGCCATGATCAGATTGAATAGCAGAATAAGTTTGAGAGGCCAAATGGCATATACCTAATATTTTTTAATGTTTCTATTTTTACTAACTCCCTAATCTCACTCTCTAGGGAACCAAAACTCACTTTACTTACTCTTTTCCTCTTCAAATACCTGTAGAAATGATTGCTTTCTCTAACACTCTAATGTCTTTCTCCTGATTAACCTTTTAGTCATCATCTGCCCTTTATCATATTCTAATGAATCATCTGACTTGCCATTCATCTTTGCACAGTTATTTGCTTTTTCCTTAAGTTTGATGTTTTCCTTCCTTTTGTTAACCACAGAGGCAGTTTTTCGCTTTGGAATATTTATCTCCAGTAGTTCTCAGTATATTACAAATATTCCTTCAAAGGTCTGCCATAACATCTCTACTGATCTATCTCCTAGCCAAATATACTAGTTACCTCAGTTTGCTCAGCTTTCATGCCCCTATAATTGGTCCTATTAACGTTTAAAATGCTAGTTTTAGACAAAATCTTCATCATTTTAAACCAGATATTACATTCAAACATACTATGACTGCTGCTACCTAGGAGTATCTTTATTCTGAGGTAATTAATTAATCCTGTCTCATTGAACAATACCAATTCTAATGTAGGAGCATATTACTGGATTAGATTAGATTCTCTACAATATGGAAACAGGTCCTTTGGCCCAACAAGTCCATACCGACTCTCCGAAGAGTAACCCACCCACACATTCCTTTACTTTATATTTACCCCTGACTAATGCACCTAACAGTATGACAATTTAGCATGGTCAATTCACCTGAACTGCACACCTTTGGAGTGTGAGAGGAAGCCAGAGCACCCAGAGGAAATCCATGCAGATGCAGGGAAAATGTGCAAACTCCACACAGACAATCAGCCAAGGGGGGAACCGAACCCAGGTCCCTTGCGCTGTGAGGCAACTACTGAGCCACTGTGCTGATGCTGGAATCTACTGAAAACAGCAAATGCTGCAGATTATAGTGGGTGAGACAACATCCATGGAGAGAGAGTAAGCTAATGTTTAGATTCAAGATGACTCTTCATCAGAGCTGAAATGAAGTGCAGAGGGTTAGTATTCATGCCGTACTTTGCTCGGGGGAGGGGGGCATTGTGTGAATGCCAGTGGAGAAAAGATGTTGATAATTCAGATAAAGTTATCTGAACTATCAACATCTTATCTCAACCAGCACCCTCCACCCTCTACCTAGCTCCCCTCACCCTCCACTTCCCCTCCAGACTATAGCATAAACACTATCTCCTTCACACTTCACTTCAGCTATGATGAAGAGTCTAATATAACCTGATCTCTGATTGGTCCCACAAAATTTCTTAGAGCAATACAACTTCAAAGGTATTCAATGAACTCCTCATTCAGGCCACCATGACCAATCTGAATCAATCTGTTTATATGTAAATTAGAATTACCCATGATTATTTTTGTTCTTTTTTCACACATATCATTAATTCTTCATGGATACCTTGTCCACAGTGTGATTGTAGATTGGAGACCTATAGACTTATCCCATTAGTGATTTCTTTCCCCTATAATTCCTCATCTCCACTGAAACATTTTCCACTTGATCTCCTTAACCAAGGTAATCTCGAACTATGGCACAAATGCCATCTTTGATTAACAATGCTGTCCCATCATCTTTACCTACCTTTCTATTTCTGTTGAATGTCATGCACCCCCCACCTCTACCCTTATGGTCTCATAATTTTATACAACTCAGTTATGTCCCTTGTCAGCCTCCTCTGCTTCAAAACAAGCCCAGTCAATCCAGTCTCTGCTCATAAACCCCTCAAGTCCTGGCAACATCCTGTTAAGTTTCTTCTGCACTGTCTCCAGTCAATCGCATCCCTCCTATAACATGAATTTCAGAACTGTACATCATAATATTCTATTAGAGCTCTAACTAAAGTCTTGGACAGTTCCAGCATAACCTTCCTACTCTTAACCTCCATGCTTCAGTTAATAAAGGCAGGAATTGCATATATTATTGAATTTATCTGCATTTCCTGCTACCTTAAGGGATTGGTGGATATGCATACCAAGACTTCTTGCCTACCTGTCCATACAATTTGATATTTTACTGTGCAAGCAAATCTAATGAGATAAGAAATGATCTCAGAAAAGCAAGAATCCACCTAAAATGTGTAAACTCTTGGTTTTTCCTGATAATTCATGCCAGGATTCATTTATAAAAACTCTGTATTTTCCTTCTTACAACCAAATATTTGTATTAAAATCTTTTAAACAAGCTGAGATGCTTTTAACAATCAAAATCACAGTATTAAAGAATCACTGTTTTTCACTTTTGTTCGGTTGTTCTGACTTTTCTGAATATGTTTATGTAAACTGTGATGCTGTTTTTATAATGGGAGCACTTATTCGAGAAGTAGCTTTGCCTGAAAACACAGCAACTGGAAATAGCATTAATCAAAATACAATAGCTGGATTATCTCAGCTTCAGTTCCATATATTAATTTATGCTGCCAAACTCAAAATACATGACTAATTTGTGAAGCACTGATTGAATAAGCAAAAGTATATTCAATTCAAACCAACTAAATTGGACAGGAGAGAAACAAAACAGAGATTGTACAGTTGATTGATGGAGCAACTCCCTAAAGAATCCAAAATATTTATTTCCTGCAATGTTCACCTGATCAACCTCAAATCCTCTTTCATGCATCTTAAAGTTTTGCATCTGTGCCCCAATCTGCTCATCAATTCGATCCCAGTTCTTCAACAGTTCAAATTTTAATTCTTATCGTCACGGTTTAGTTATTTCATGGCTTTACTCTTCCTATGTTTGGAATCTTCTCTTGCAGTCAAGTCTCTGTTTGTGTCACACCACCAGTTTGTGGCCACTTGTTTCAACCCATCAATGACAGCCATATCTGCACAAATCTCATGTTCTTAAATTCCTTCATGTACCTCTTCTTGACACTCCAAACTTTCACGTCAAATAACTTCTGGGTAACTGTACAATTGAATCCTCAACTCCATCTATGGACTCCTGAAAAACCCACTTGACTACCCTAATTTGCCCTACTAGGCACAGTGGCTCAGTGGTTAGTGCTGCTGCCTCACAGTGCCAGGGACCCAGGTGTGATCCCAGCCTCAGACGACTGTCTGTGTGGAGTTTGCACATTCTCCCCATGCCTGCGTGGGTTTCCTCCCACAATCCAAAGATGTACAGGTTAGGTGGATTGGCCATACTAAATTGCCCATAATGTGTAGTTTAGGTACATTAGTCAGGGGAGAAAGCGAGGACTGCAGATGCTGGAGATCAGAGCTGAAAATGTGCTGCTGGAAAAGCGCAGCAGGTCAGGCAGCATCCAAAGAGCAGGAGAATCGACGTTTCGGGTATGAGCCTTTCTTCTGGAGGGGTGAAGAAGGGCTCATGCCCAAAATGTCGATTCTCCTGCTCTTTGGATGCTGCCTGACCTGCTGTGCTTTTCCAGCAACACATTTTCAGCATTAGTCAGGGGTAAATGCAGAATAATGGGGAATGGGTTTACGTGGGACATTAAAAAAAAAGTGGGCGGCACGGTGGCTCAGTGGCTAGCACTGCTGCCTCATAGCACCAGGGACCTGGGTTCGATTCCAGCCTTGGGTGACTGTGTGGAGTTTGCGTATTCCCCCTCCGTCTGCATGGGTTTCCTTCTCGTGTTTTGGTTTCCTTCAACAATCCAAAGAAGTGCAGGTTAGGTGAATTGACTATGCTAAATTGCTCATAATGTTCAGGGATGTGTAGGTCAGGTGCATTGATTAGGGGTGAATATAGGATAATAGGGTGGGAGAATGGGTCTGAGTGAGTTACTCTTCGGAGGGTTGGTGTGGATTTGTTGGGCCAAAGGGCCTGCTTCCACACTATAGGGATTGTATTCTTCTATAACTCAAGCTTACTAGAACTCAAAACTTATGAATTCTCTGGCTACCCTCTGACTCAATGTGACTTGACCACATGACCTGACTACTTCTGACTCCCGATTTCCCCAACCTGCTCTTCTCCAACTTGAACTGATTATACCCCATCACTTGACTTGTCCTTGAAACTCTCCTAACATCTCCCCTAATCCTCTGACTATTCTCCTAACTGGGTCCCATCTTCAAAGCTGATATGACTACCCTATTACCACCTGACCCAACTGCTAACATACTGCCTACCATGACTACCTCCCACATCAACCACATGTGATCCTTCCCCCTTACCTACTTATCTCATTCACCCTGATTCACTAAAACACTGAAAAGCTGTGTAAATGAATTAATGCATTTAGTTTGAGAGTGAATAAACATTTAACAAAATAAAGCAGCTAATGCCATAAAAAGGTAACATGCTTTGACTTTTCATGATAATTCAGTATGAGGGAAGACTTTGATTTTAGATAGACTGTATTTTTTTAAGAGATCAGGTTCACACTAGTACCAGGCAGAAATGTGGAGCGGCAAAGATGTAAGAGCAGGGTGGCAAACCAATGGTGATTACCACTCCTTAGAGGATTCAGGCCAATACGTTTTTCAGTGGAATGAATGATAGTGTCCTGCAATGGGAATTCTTGGCAGCGTTCTCTTTTCTCAATTGAAAGTATTGAAGGCCGATGTTATTATCCCTCAACACTGTCACCCTGGTTGAGGTTATTTAATTCAGCACATGATGAAGTTCTTTTGACTCCTCTGCCTTGAATGGGCAACCCTTTACTCTGAATTCATGCCCACTGATTCAAGTGCATTCAATTTAAACAAAGGGGAAAAAACCCAACACTCTATGAATTCATCCTATGACTATCTCTGCTAATTTGATTTCCCCAATGTACATGAAGATTAAAGTTATCTGTGAATAGTGTACTGTCTTTGTTACACATACTTATCATTTCCCGATTTATTCTCTTCCTTGCCGTATAGTACTGGTATCTACATTTTCTAACTGAGCATCAAGAGAACTTCTCAGCAAGTGTAAAAAAATCTTACCTTGAGTATTTCTCCATCTGCATAAAGGACGTAAACCGTTATTTCTATGTTTTTCTGTACGCTCTTTCCACCTCTCTCAAAATCTCCTCGTTCCAATGTCAGATACAAATCATTTCTGATGTCACCTGCAGGATAGTCACATAACATGCCCCAAAATGTTACTTTGATAAAATTTAACAGGAATAGCATAAAAATGATGGGTGAATTTGCAGGTTAACTACACTTAAACCACAGCAGTGAAGTTAATCTAAACAATGAATCGTGCAGGGTCAGTATCTGACTGAAAAGAAGCATGTAGTCAGTGAGATATATATGCCACTCCTACAGCTCAATGAATGACCCCACCTAAAATTCTAACCTACCTTTCTTTAGATACTGACTGTCATACTATGTAATCCTAGTATTTTCTGTTTCTTATATCACCAGTAACTGCACTTTTTTGTTTCACTTATATAAACATGGCAAAATGTCTTACATGATTCTTTGCCAGCAATGTGGAAAGGAGAGCATGAAATGATTATGGTTGGTGAAGTATTGATGCTACATTACATTGCTGACTCTGCCTAACGTTATGATTTATTATACATTTACAAAAAATTCAGTCAAAATTGTTGAATTTCCACTGGAAAAACTGCCAAGCCAACTCATCTGGGGAAGTCTATGGTGATATCTATGAACAGTCCATATCACAGTAGAGCAGGTATTGGATATATTAGAATAGATGAAGGTGGATGAATCTGCTGCCCTGACCAGATATATCCAGGAACCCTGCAAATGGCTAGAGAAGAAACTGCGGGGGCCCTGGTTGATATTTTTGCATTATTGTTAGCCACAGATGAGGACTCGGAAGACAAGAGGGTAGGGAAAGTTGTGCCGTTATAAAAAAGGGCTGCAAAGAAAAACGTGGGAAATACAGACCAGCAAGCCTAATATCTGTGGTGGGTAGGTTACTTGAGAAGATTCTGAGGGACAAGATATCCATGGATTTGGAAAGTCAGGGTGTGATTAGGAATAGTCAGTATGGCTTTGTGTGTGGAAGATTATATCTCACAAATTTGTTAGAGTTCTTTGATGAAGTGACCAGGAAGGTTGATGAGGGCAGGGCGGTACATATAGTCTACATGGAACTTTTGATAAAGTTCCACATGGATGGCTGCTCTGGAAGGTTAGATCGCATGGAATCCAGGGGTAGCAGGCAAATTGAACACACAATTGGCTTAATGGTAGGAAGCAGAGTGTAATAGTGAAAGGATGCTTGTCGGACTGGAGGCCTGTGACTAGTGGTGTATCTCAGGGGTCAGTGCTGGGCCCATTGCTGCTTGTTATCTATGTCAATGATTTGGATGAGAACGTACAAGGCATGATTAGTAAGTTTTGCAGATGATACTAAAATAGACGGTATCGTGGATAGTGAGGAAGGTTATCAGAAATTGCAGCAGGATTTTGATAGTCTGGAGAAGCAGGCTGAGAAATGGCCAATAGAGTTTAATATGTAAGTATGAGGTGCATTTTGGAAAGTCAAACCAAGATAGGAGTTTCAATGGTGAATGGTAGGGCCTTAATGAGTGCAGTGGGACAGAGGGACCTTGGAGTTCAAGCGCACGGTTTGCTGAAAATGGAGTCACACATTGACAAGGCAGTGAAGAAGGCTTTTGGCGCATTGGCCTTCAATAGTCAGGGCACTGAGTATAGAAATTGGGAAGTTATGTTGCAGTTGTACAGGACATTGGTGAGACTGCACTTGGAGTATTGTGTTCGGTTCTGGTCACCGTGCTAAAGGAAGGGTGTTATTAATCTGGAAAGAGTGCAGAAGAAATTTGCAAGGATGTTGTGAGGACTGAAGGGACTGCTATGGAGTGCCATTGGACAAGTTCGGACCTTTTTCTTTACAGCGTAGGAGATTGAGGGATGGGGTCTTATAGAAGTGTAAGATCGTGACAGGAATGGATAGGGTGAATGCACTCAGTCTTTTTCCCAGCGTTGGGGAATCGAGAACTAGAGGGCACCAGATTAAGATAAAAGGGGAAAGAATAAATGGGTACCTGAGGGGCAGCTTTTTTACACAGAGGGTGACGCGTACTTGGAATGAGCTGCCAGCGGAAGTGGTTGAGGTGGGTATATTAACAACATTTAAAAAGCATTTGGACAAAATCATGGAATGTAGGCCAAGTGCAGGGAAATGGGGTTGGTGTGGATGGACATTTTGGTCAGCATAGACCAGTTTGGGCCGAAGGACCTGCCTCCGTGCTATAGGACTCGATGACTTGATATTGCATTTCTGGTTTATGAAGTTGCTTGGATAGTTGAGAGTAACTGTGTTTGGTGTAGGCTGTTCCAACAATTAATTGTGCCTCACAATTCCAAAACAATCCTTTTAAGTATTTTTAAAAACCTATATAGCCCTTCTACTGCAATATAAACAAGATGGTGCTAATGTCTCTATGCGGTAATCTTTCCTTGTAGTAATAAAGAGATAGATAAATGTTAGTTCTAAATGTTTTTCAAAACACTTCATGTTTTTTTAACTTCTGGTCTATACAGCAGGGATATGTTACTCTGAAGTTCTGATTGTGATTCTGAATGTCTACACGCAATTCCAATGCAGATTCGGGAGTTTGAGAAGGAACTGCCCAAGATGTACAACCACTTCTATTTTATTAGAAGCAAATCTTAAATAATGCAAGCCAAGTGGACAATTTTTCAGAATCCCAAGCCAGTCCTTATAGTCCTATTAGGTGCTCAGTCACAGTAAACTGAGTCAATAATTTGTGCTTGATGCTTGGCAGATAGCTTCCCTTTCCAAAGGTTTATCAAAAGTAATAAATAGATGGTCATATGTAATTTTGTTTTGGCTAGTGATCAGCAGGTACGTTAATCATATTACAAGAAAATACAGCGTAACAATGGACCATTTGGTCTAGATACTTTGTTGGTGTCTATTCTGTGCGAGTTGACACGGAGAAAGATCCTTGGATTTTTGCAATTTCATGTCAACACTTTTGTTTCCAGTGTTTGTCAATTGTTTTGGTTCGTTGTCATTCACAATCATTTCTAGTCAATTTAAAATAATCAACCATTTGAACAAAATCATCTTCTGTGTATTGCTTGCAGCAAGTTTAAAGTTTAGTTACTTTTTATTTGAGATTGATAATTTCAGTTACACAGTTTTCAAATCACCTCTGCAGTTCTCTCTGAATATGAAGTTGGAAGCTCTGAATTTACAAGAAAATGAAGATATACAATTTTTGGGTTCTCTGAGTTGGCCTTGGTTTCCAGTCGTCTTTCACTTAGTTGAGGAATCAGTGAACATGGGAGTTTACAAGTCTCTGATTTAAATTTTGACACACATATACAAGAGAAAAATGTCTCAGTTTCAATTTAACTCTGGTAAAGCAAGGCCCAGCAAGATCTCAGATAGGAAATGTACACGATGGTGGGTGGACTCCTGATTCTTATCTTGCCAACAAATGGATGTGGTATGTTTGAGGAAAGATCGAAAGACTGTTTTAAATTGCTTACATATCTGGACAAAAGGAAGTGTAACTAAAACCTGTTAGTTTCTGCAATGGGGGCTATTTCCTTGTTGCTAATTTTCTCCCATTAACACTGTAAATAAACAGTTCCTCAGAAGTTCTGAATGCAACGTTACCAATAGGTTTTCCTCCGATGTCATAGGTGAATGGACTCAGTGAAGACTGTTAGGTTAACTTGTTCATGCTGACAGTTAAGATAATGGTTCCTGTGCAAATGGTTAGACACTCAGACCTACCCTCCTAATTTTAATGCCTGTGTACTCTGAAATCATTTTGTTTGCATCATTATGTTCCAATGTATAGCAACTAGGATAGTGAATGGAATACAGTATTATGCCTGCAATTAGAGCCAGGTGAAATGAAATAGTTTGTTCCCTGCCTCCAGGAGTCCAATGTTGCGTACTGGTCACAAAATATTCCTGAATAAGCAAACAGAGCTTAAATAGATTGCAAACTGGTTTGGCAACAGAATGCAAAAGGTAATGGTGGATGGGTAAGAGTCTATGGGGAGTGGGGAGGGGACACTGACCTGTAGATTTTGACCAGCTTCTGCTCCGGATCCATTACTTGGCTTGAAAATAATGTGGAGGAGGATGCCTCTAATAATATGATTAAAATCAAATACACATATTTCCATGCCTCACTGTGTTCACTTTTACAGCTCCAAAACCAGGCCAGTATCTGCTGTGCAATTGTTAACACAAATAATACACTAAATTGAGAAATCTTAGCCAATTTTGTCCATACAAGCCCAGAGGATGTTATAGTTAAGTGTTGTAAGCCAGATGAAGTCAGCCTACTCAGGATAGAAGAGATGAATCTGGGAGCCTTGTAGTCTGATAAATTTATGAAATCATCAAGGAAGGTTCAACAATGTACAGTTACAAAACCCAGGCTGTGGAGATGTTAGTCCACCCAAACAAGTGCAACCATTGCACCACTTAGCAGTAAAAGCACTTAAAATATGAACATTATGAAGCTGAACTTGTCCATAATAGAATACTGTTAACAAACTTGGCATGCATGGCCACCCTAATATCCTCATCATTCACTTGTCATTTGAATATTAACGTATGTTGACTTAAAATGCAAATAATGCTGCTGCAGATAAAGTTAATAGCCATGATAACCTTTCTATATATTGTAGATGCCAGAGAGAATTTTGTTCATGTGCACAAAAATTGACATAGTACATGGGTTTGTACTTTGAAGCAAAGGAAATACCTTTATATTCAACTGCACAATGCAGTGTTTAGCTACTTTTAAGTATTTACCTACTTTCTACTCGTCTCCATAAATTGGAACAAACAAACTCATAGGTGCAGTAAAATGAACAGTGACATTTACACTTCATGTTTGAGACAAGAAAAAATCTGAACAGTAGTGCTTAGTGTAAAATATTTGAAATACTTGATTACCCCCAATTTACTCATATATCTTTCCTAATTGGTAAAATCAGCAACGCAGGGACTGAGAGTGTGCCGACAAATTAGAAATGAAATAATGGTAGTACCGCCTCAGGAATACTATAATTTTATAAGACTAGAAAGTATAATACTTGCAGCGAATATTTTTGAGCTGTCAACACACATTTCTGGTTTTAAACTTTCTTTCATTACAAAATAAGGAACAATTCCATCTGAACTCATTAATTATTCACCCAATACAGTCTCAGAGAATAGCTTGAACATGCTGTGCTGTTCTGAGTGGAGGGCTAACTTTTTTGTTGGGTTTTATTAAAATATTTCGTAACTTGCTGTGTTCTATAGAGTCCAAAGTTGTGAAGATTCTATCACAATAGCATTATGAAAGGTAGTTGTTTTAGAATAAATAATGTTTAAACATGGTGTGGTGATCAATGTTCAAATGCAAAGAACTGTCCTAGATGTGCGGTATTCTTCAAAATGAAGAATAATCCAAGAACATTGAATGGAATCTTTTGCTTCAGCAATCAGTAGCACAATAACAATAAATAGAATCAAATAATTCTACAGTACAGAAAGAGGCCATTTGACCCATCATGTCTGTACTGGTTCTCAAAACAGCTACCCAACTGATCCTATTCTCAAACCTTATCTCCATAGCCCTCTAAGTTAATCACTTTCAAAGATACATCCAGTTCTCTCCTGACCTTGCTGGGTAATCTGCTTCCACCACTTTCCTAAGCAGTGTGTTCTAATTCAATTCTCTGAGTAAAGAACTCAACACTCCTTATCTCAATCCTAGCTCTTATGCTGAAATCTTGAAATTGTGACTCCCAATTAATGACATACCAACTGGTGGAACAGTTTCTTCTTTATCCTGTCAAAACTGCTTGTAATTTTGTACGTCATAATTTTAAGGTCATCTCTTAATAGTCCTTGCTGCAAGCAGAATAAGCCCAATTTCTAAAATCTTTCCTTGAATCTAAAATCCCTCAACCCTGGTATCATTCTAGTAAATCTCCTTTGCATTACCTCCAGGGCTTTAACATAATTCCTTAAATAAGGCACCCAGAGCTGAACACAATATTCCAAATGTCGTCTGACCAAGATTTGTAGAGGCATAGAAGCATAGAAGCATAATCTATGCTGCATTTTATAAACCTAAGGATCTTATAGGTTTTCTTAACAACTGTTTCAACTTGCCTGGCTACCTTCAGAGAATTATACATGCGAGGTCCCTCTGATCCTGGACTCCCCTGAAAGTTATACCATTGAGTCTGTATTATTTCTTTATGCTTTTTCTACTACTGACTCGCAGAACGTTACTGTTCTATTCTTCATAGTAAGCAAAAGCTAATTCACATACTGTTAGTGCGCTATTGGTCATTTTAGGACAATTGCCTCACATTTCTTTGCACTGAAATTCATCTGCCAGGTGTCTTCGTATTTGGCCTATATTTATCTTATCCCATATAATGGCCCCCATCAGCTTTCCCACTGTTAATATCAAGATTTCCTGGGTTATCCTTTGCCCCTATCTTAAATATTAGTGTCACATTTGTATTCCTCCAGTCCCCAGGACTAATGCTATGTTCAGACAGGCCTGGCCATTTCCTTACAGGGTCCACGCTATCCTTCACTAATCTTTTACTATTAACATATTTGAAGAACAGTTTACTATTTGTTTTATTGAAACCTGCCATCCTTCCCTCAAGCTTCCTCTTAGTCTTCCTTATTCTAGCCTTAGCCTTTCTCATGCATTTAAATACTCTTTCAGATTTCTGTTGCTATTACATTCTGGTAAGCATATATGCCTTCTTTCTCTTCCTTATTTTCTCATCAATATTCTTAGTCATCCAGGGTACTCTAGCTTTGGACACCCTGTATTTATTTCTTATTGCTATGTACCGAGACATTCCTTTATCTCCCTTTTGAAAGTTCTTCATTCATTTTTCATCCACCAAAATACATTTCCAATCACCCAGCTCCAGTTCAACTTCTGGATCCCTAAAATCTGCCCTTTTCCAGTCTGGGATCTTAATCCTTGATTGATTTTTTTTTATCCCTTTCTAACTTAATATTGAACATCATTATATTATGATTACTATTTCTGAAACGCTCTCTCACTCTGACATTCTTCACTTGGTCTGCCTAGGACCAGATCCTACACAGTTCATTCCCTGGTGGGACTGGAAATGTAGTATACACGTTTCATGAATTGCTTCCCTTCCATGCCCCACAAACCACCTTTTTTGCCGTCTTCTCTAGGGTCATTAAAATCAACAACTATCACAACCCTAATTTTTCTGTAGATTTCCATAATCTGTCTGCAAATGCTCTCTCTGTTTTCTGTCCATTATTTGAAGATCTACATACCCAACAATGTCACCACTCCTTCTCTGTTTCCTCACATTCAATCATGGATATTCTAATTCAGGAACTGCATTGTGTTCAAGATTGAAAGTTCTACACCTTTTTTACCCACCCTGTTTCTACTAAAAACCTTATAACCCAGATGTTAAGTATCCAGTCCTGTTTTGCCTTGAGTCACACTTCTGTCGATGCTACTATGTCATATCCCCCAGAGCAATTCTAGTTCCCCAATATTGTTCACTATTCTCTGTGCATTTATGTACAGTCAATTTAATTCTGCCCTTATCCCTTTCTATAGTGAGTGGCAAGCCATTAACCAAAACTGGTCATTGTTCTAAAACTACCAATAGCATACTAACAGTGTGTGAATTGGCTTTTGTTTACTATGAAGAATAGAACAGTAACGTTCTGCGAGTCATCATTCTGCGAGTCAGTGTGAATCACTGTTGCTTGAAATAAGAAATAACACAGCAACATGTCAAGGACTACATACTGACAGATGTACCAAAACTTGGGACAACTGCTGTCAAGGCTGCCGAGAAAGACAGCCATCTAGGATCCATCTGCCAAAGTATAACGAGGGTCCATTCTATTATCAGATCCTCTCAGTGCCTCAAAATGAACATAAATAGTTTCCTGCATTAGTAGAAAATGTCTTTGTTTTTGCAACTGTCGAGAAGCTCTGAGAAACATCAAAATTCTTTTATTTGTTTTTTTTCTGTCTGGAAAGACAATACAGAACTGACGTGGAGACTTTGTATGTACTTATAGATGATTTTTAAATGAATAAGCTATATTTTTGAAATAAAACAAAACATAGCAACAGTAGGTCACTGTTTGCAATGAGAAAAAAACACAGTAACAAGTTTGAACCACTGTTGTTTCCAGCGAGCAACAGCACAGCAACAGTGCAGGTTACAGTTGCAATGAGCAACAGAACTGAATTGCATGGTTGTTACTTTGGACCTGTGAAATCCAACTTGCACAACAAACTGTAGATTCCATATACCAGTACCCTAAAGTCACTTAGTGGAGGAGTTTTGTAGCAGTTCTGTATTGAGGTGTAGCATCAAATGTTTTTATATCAATGATAATGACTTCTAAAAAGGATTCTTTTTCAATTTCTCAATTAAATTGAGAAATTGCAGCATGATTTCACCATGCATGGTCTATGATTCTAAGATCCGGCAAATTCTGAAGCTATTCTTCAACATTAAATCAATAGCTTTGTTAGGCCCTTATAAAGGAAACTATCTTTTTTGGCATAAAGTTAATTTATGATGATGCAAGAAAGCTATGGTTTTAGAGCATTTGAGCTAACACTCAATTTTTGAAATATATGCAATGCAGCCAATGTAGTCCAGCCTTAGGGGAGTAAAATGGTTTACTGAAGTAAGTGAAGTAACCTTGATATGAATATTACTGTGTGCATGCTCCTGAAGTGCAATGTATATTTATG
Organism: Hemiscyllium ocellatum; assembly: GCF_020745735.1. Lineage (NCBI taxonomy): Eukaryota > Metazoa > Chordata > Chondrichthyes > Orectolobiformes > Hemiscylliidae > Hemiscyllium > Hemiscyllium ocellatum. Next base: position 68,124,009 of record NC_083414.1, read on the forward strand.
AAAAATGCAAACAGCGAACACTGCAAAAAAACAGGCATCGGGGACTTACACCCTACTATCTTCATCTCTGCAGCAGAGAAAAAGAAGGAAGGGAGGGGTTATACAGATTGAGTTTGACATTAGTCAACAGAACATTTTTCACAGCATGACACACATTTTAGCAAACAATAGAAACTGCATGAAAGTTAAACATTGTTCCATTAAAAGGACAAGACAGATTATTGAGACTGAGACTAAGACACAAATAAAATTTGAATCATATCAAGTACAGTAATGACCAAAACATGCTCATTGCTCCATCTTAGTTACTGTTGTAAGGTACTAAAGTACATACGTGGAGGTCATTCCCAATCCATGTCATTAGAAGTTTTGAATCTATCAATCAGTCATACAGTTAATTTATTTAGCAAGCTCCACAAAACTGACTGCTCAAATTTCCAAATATTTTCAAATTGTCATTTGGCTGCTTCACTTAGTATTAAAGCAAACATCTATTAAAACAAAACAATATAAATAATTCCAAATCAAATCACTAAAATTATTCAGCAAATGTGTTAATTTTTAAATAGCTATAAATAATTTTCCTGTGTATAGCTCTATCTGAGCCTAAGGGTGAAACTAAAAGTTCATCTGAACCTTGTACTTAACACTTCTGGCTTTTATAAGAGATTATTTGGGTCCATGAGAATCAGAGCAGGAGACAGGAGAGAAAGTAGGGTTAAAGGACATTTCACAGGTGTTAACTTTCTTTCTGCCCACATTGTATCTATGTCATACCAATTCCCTTATTAAACTGCACAGATGCATGATTCACAGGAGCCTGGAAGCAATTATACAGATTTTGCTCTGAAATAAATTCCTCTCAAAAGACTTTAATAGGACCATAGTTAGAAATAAAGGGAAAATATAATACACTAGGGCAATCTGAGGCATATGATATATAAACACAATGAACAGGGATGTTTATTGGCAATTGCGTCTTTCATCCTGCAAGTATTGATGCAATTTAGATATATTTCCATAAGCATTCAGACAATGCCTTGGTGGGCATACAACACAACCAGATCTAGTCTTTATGCAGTTATCACAACTTGGTGTTGTAGCTTCATTCTGGTGTGCTGATTGTTGTTGTGGATGTTTCCATATAATTTATTTTATATATGTTGTTGTTTGGAATGATGATTTCTATCAGAATCATCATACGTATGTTAGACGGTTGATGATACGTAGTTCAGATTGTTATTTACTTCTTCGCATGATTTGACAGTTGATCATGAAAATGTCATGTGACCTAGTCTGGACACCACAACATAATGTGAACCCAAATTCCCATATGTAAATCTCCAACTTGTTGTTTTGCTCTTATTCAAGTAGCTACTTGTCTGTATGCTCATTGATCATGCTCTTATACCATTTTCTCCCTTTCCAACAATACATCGTGTATATATAACTGGATGGTAACACTGTGTGGAGGAAAAACTGTATGGATTATTTTTCCAATCATGAGAGCTGTCACTGAGGGCAAGCTATCATCTAGAGCATGCAGATTTAACATAGCCATCAAAATTTTTTTAAAGTCACTTTATCTTTAAAGATCGTGGATTTTATTGCATGGACTGTATGTTGTGTGAGATCATTCAACTGAGGGTAGTAAGGAGAAGAGTTAATACAATGAACACCCTCTTTCTTATACATCTTTGAAGGATTCACTAGCAAACTAAAAAACCACTGTCAAACATTTTGTAATACACCAATCATACTAAATACCGTAGTTAATATGTCAACAACTGTGGCAGTTATAGTATTTTTGACTGGTTGTACAAAAGGGAATTTTGTGAAATAGTCAATCAACAAACTGTACTCATTTCAGTAGGCATGGAAAATATCACTTCACACTTGCTCAGGAGGAATCTCATTTGAATGGAGAAGTGCTTTCGATTATTAGGGTTGATGGAATTAACATGCTTCACATGACTTATGAATTGATCTTGGGCTAATATGTAGACTCATGTGCCAACCTCTTGGGAAAAAATCTTAGAGATCTAAATGACATGGGTTATGGTGAGAAATGAGGCAGAATTGAGCAAAAAATCCAGTGATTCATATCTTAATGTTAGGAACATCTTTTAATTCATCTGGTGTTCAAATGAAATTCCTCTAGACAGTGGTGAGTTGCTTATTAAGGGTGGGGAGAGCTGATGCTTGTTAACAACCTTATTAACTGCACATTGCCTGAGTATTATGCAGCTTCCTATCTTACATTTGCTGCAAGTGAACTAGAAATCAAGTACTCTTGACATGGAGGTCAGAGCAGGGACCTGGTCGATTTCAGTTCATCACTGCCTGTGAAGAGCTCCACATTGATCACAATGCAACAGCATCTCAGGGCACAATCCATGGGAAGCAGCTACAGACAACCACTGCCCACAGACATTGGCATCTGATAATTGTCAACTCCTCAGCATCCTCACGACATCTCTCCAAAACACTTGAAGGATGTTTAGGAAGTACAGACATACATCGCAAGATGCATTGGCACCTAGCATTTAAAAGGCTGCTGCAAGGACACTACACTCAAGGACATACACCCAACTCATGATTGGTCCAGAGCTGATTCCTTGCTGTCTTAGTGTTTGTGCAGTTACCACCAACCTGTATGTTTGTGGCAGCATGGTGGCACAGTGGTTAGCACTGCTGCCTCACAGCGCCAGAGACCTGGGTTCAATTCTCGCCTCAGGCAACTGTCTGTGGGGAGTTTGCACATTCTCCCAGTGTCTGCGTGGGTTTCTTCCGGGTGCTCCGGTTTCCTCTCACAGTCCGAAAAATGTGCAAGTTAGGTGAATTGGCCATGTTAAATTGCCCATAGTGTTAGGTGAAGGGGTAAATGTAGGGGAATGGATCTGAGTGGATTGCTCTTTGGAGGGTTGGTGTGGACTTGTTGGGTTGAAGGGCCTGTTTCCACACTATATGGAATCTAATCTAATCTAATCTTTGTAGCATCCATGATTTGCCTTGCTGGTCAGTGCTTCTGTCAGAACCTAAAGGTTATCAGTACTACCCAACTTCGAGCTGCATATCATGGGTGGGAAGGGGGACATCTTGCTGGACAGCACACCAGCTGTCAATCTAACACCTGCAACAGCATGTGCCCTCTAATTGCATGGCAAATCACAGTGCATGATTATTTAAGCAAATGCAACTTGTTAGAAAGTAGATATGAGTTAGTCCTCAATCTTGTCAACGGAAGAGGTCACTGTTGATCAGGAGTGCTGGTACTGTTAATCATGGGCACTGTTTGCACACAACACAGGGGTTTGGCCATGGACAGATGTTCATATGGGCTAGCCATGTTAGGAAATATGTCCCACGACAGTCTAGACAGCGGGCAATGGTAAATCCTGGAGGGCCATCATAAGCAGTCAGGGGAATTGTGTATTCCTAGCTGAGGAGCTGCGAAGACAGTGGTCAGTGTCTGGTCAGTTATGTGAAAGGGATGTTTGTTGAAGGTGGTGAGAGATCTGGACTGAATATAGTACGTTGAATGATGGGGATGGTGCACAGTAAAGAGGAGGGCTCAATGTTAAAAGTGAGTGGAGGTGGTGAGGGAAAGCAGAACATTTGTTGAGTTGAGAACAAGATTGGTGACAGTGGTGGGTTGAAGAGAGATTCACGGTAAATAGGCGGAGTATTGCAGTACAGTATCAGAAGGTATGGTGTGCTACATGAGTGGAGATTATTGGCTGTGACCACTGCCACGGCTTTCACTGGACCACAATGGGCATCAGTAAGGTATAATGTCAGGTTCAGGGGGCAGGAGGAAAATTGGATGCACAGTTCATTGTGGTGGGCCTCCATATGGGCTGCCAAGTAGTGCAAGGTACCTGTTGACTGGGCAGAGCCTGACACTAATAGCGTTCAGCACAAGTTGTGTTCATCACTGGCTATTCACTAGACACTAAGTGCAACTGGAAATGGTTAGGACAATGCTGACAGTGGATGGAACAGTGTCAGTTTGATGGGTGGAATCACACATTACACATCTGCTGGATGATAGGACATTAGGGTGCATATAAATTAAGCATAAGGTTGTAAACTGCAGCTACATTTCATTCGCAATAGTTTAATTATCCATTTGCAATAGCTGCATGTATGGTTAGTGCAGTCAAAGGCAATTTGCTCCATGCCACTAGTTCTTGAAAATTGGACATTGCTACTAACTTCTGCATCATTAAGATGTCAATGAGTTAAAGAGAGATGAATGCTAGTCAAAATCAAGTCATAACTTCTCACATGTGCAGGGACACTGTGGGAGATGGAGATGATTATCATGTAAATATCACAATGGATTTGGTTGAATGCAATTATAACTTTCAAGGTTCATGTGGGTCTGGGATGCGAAGAGGTTGGACCACAGCAGTCACTCCCTTTTTGATGTAATGAGTTAGTTACTAGCTGATGCAGCACCTTACCTATGATGCTGCATACATTGTAACTGAAGCTGAATGAATGGTGAAAATATGATCCTCATTGTAGGGACACTGCATGTCTCACCGTATGGATGACTGTTCAGCCATCATCTGGAGGATATGCCACCACTTACTGTTCTCAGAGATAAGTACTTGGTTGTTCCTTATGTTCCCAAAATGGATCATTGCCAGAAAGAATCATATACCCAGCCACTGGCAAGATGTTGGTTTGTGGCTGCCTTCCTAAGAAGGCAAAGGTAGATTTGGAAGGAATGGAGCCAACAGCAAGTCCATGAACACTAGCAAGTCTCTGCAGAGGCCAAGGAGCACTCAGGTTAGGCAGCTGTCACAGCCAAAGCCCTCTCCAGATGTGCAGAGTTCACAGGAGGAGCAGAACTCTTTGCCTCCTCAGGAGGAATCAGCACAGAAGCGCTTCACAGGAGGCTCCCAAGCACTGAAGATGTCACCTAGAAAGGGGATGAAACTTTTGCAACAAAAACTCACAGCTCAGCAAACAGAACCACAACAACGAGCACCCGAGCTACAAATCCTGGAGGAATCAGCACAGAAGCGCTTCACAGGAGGCTCCCAAGCATTGAAGATGTCACCTAGAAAGGGGATGAAACTTTTGCAACAAAAACTCACAGCTCGGCGAACAGAACCACAACAACGAGCACCCGAGCTACAAATCCTGGAGGAATCAGCACAGAAGCGCTTCACAGGAGGCTCCCAAGCACTGAAGATATCACCTAGAAAGGGGACGAATCGTTTGCAACAAAAACTCCCAGCTCGGCGAACAGAAACACAACAACGAGCACCCGAGCTACAAATCTTCGGAGGAATCAGCACAGAAGCGCTTCACAGGAGGCTCCCAAGTACTGAAGATGTCACCTAGAAAGGGGACGAAACATTTGCAACAAAAACTCCCAGCTCGGCGAACAGAACCACAACAACGAGCACCCGAGCTACAAATCTTCGGAGGAATCAGCACAGAAGCGCTTCACAGGAGGCTCCCAAGTACTGAAGATGTCACCTAGAAAGGGGACAAAACGTTTGCAAAAAAAACTCCCAGCTCGGCGAACAGAACCACAACAACGAGCACCCGAGCTACAAATCCTGGAGGAATCAGCACAGAAGCACTTCACAGGAGGCTCCCAAGCGCTGAAGATGTCACCTAGAAAGGGGACGAAACATTTGCAACAAAAACTCACAGCTCGGCAAACAGAACCACAACAATGAGCACCCGAGCTACAAATCCTGGAGGAATCAGCACAGAAGCGCTTCACAGGAGGCTCCCAAGCACTGAAGATATCACCTAGAAAGGGGACGAATCGTTTGCAACAAAAACTCCCAGCTCGGCGAACAGAAACACAACAACGAGCACCCGAGCTACAAATCTTCGGAGGAATCAGCACAGAAGCGCTTCACAGGAGGCTCCCAAGTACTGAAGATGTCACCTAGAAAGGGGACGAAACGTTTGCAACAAAAACTCCCAGCTCGGCGAACAGAACCACAACAACGAGCACCCGAGCTACAAATCTTCGGAGGAATCAGCACAGAAGCGCTTCACAGGAGGCTCCCAAGTACTGAAGATGTCACCTAGAAAGGGGACGAAACGTTTGCAACAAAAACTCCCAGCTCGGCGAACAGAACCACAACAACGAGCACCCGAGCTACAAATCTTCGGAGGAATCAGCACAGAAGTGCTTCACAGGAGGCTCCCAAGTACTGAAGATGTCACCTAGAAAGGGGACGAAACGTTTGCAACAAAAACTCCCAGCTCGGCGAACAGAACCACAACAACGAGCACCCGAGCTACAAATCTTCGGAGGAATCAGCACAGAAGCGCTTCACAGGAGGCTCCCAAGTACTGAAGATGTCACCTAGAAAGGGGACAAAACGTTTGCAACAAAAACTCACAGCTCGGCGAACAGAACCACAACAACGAGCACCCGAGCTACAAATCTTCGGAGGAATCAGCACAGAAGCGCTTCACAGGAGGCTCCCGAGCACTGAAGATGTCACCTAGAAAGGGGACGAAACGTTTGCAACAAAAACTCCCAGCCCGGCAGACAGAACCACAACAACGAGCACCTGAGCTACAAATTAGATTAGATTACTTACAGTGTGGAAACAGGCCCTTCGGCCCAACAAGTCCACACCGACCCGCTGAAGCGCAACCCACCCATACCCCTACATTTACCCCTTACCTAACATGGGCAATTTAGCATGGCCAATTCACCTGGCCCGCACATCTTTGTGACTGTGGGAGGAAACCGGAGCACCCGGAGGAAACCCACACAGACACGGGGAGAACGTGCAAACTCCACACAGTCAGTTGCCTGAGTCGGGAATTGAACCTGGGTCTCTGGTGCTGTGAGGCAGCAGTGCTAACCACTGTGCCACTGTGCTGCCCCACAAACTCTGAAGACAAGAATTGGGTACAGCATGCATTCTTGCATTGTAAAATAGTTGTTGGTCATCATGCCAGTATTTGTTTTACACTATGGAAGTGAATTGCATCCTCTATTTGTTTGGTTTGTATTCACTCTTGTATTCACTCTTTTATTCACCTCTAAATAAAAGCTCACCTTTGAAATTATTTGATTGCTTGCCTGTGCATGATGTTCTCTTCCAGACAATAAGATACAGGTCTACAATGGACACTGGGTGATGGGGACTCAGAGAAGATGGTCAGATTTTACTAAAGACAGGTAAACTGTATGGCCTGGTGTAAAATAGTGATGAATGAGAGAGATTGGGATTGTACTTGTGCGGGGGTGTCAACCAAGTCGATATGTGACCTTATAGCTGCTGTGCCATTTTGCTGCCAGTGAAGGACAACAATAAAATGCCAAAGCTTGATTGTAGCCTTTTAAAGATGGTATGGATGGCAGGGATGTTGGTCTTTTGGTAGATATGAGTGATGAGCTGTTCTCAGAATGGTGGATTGCAAAATGGGGGTAGAATTGGGTGAAAGGAGTGGCAGGGGATGTGACATGTAGCTAATCAGGCAAGTTTGTTAAGATGCAGTGAGACAGCTCACTCAACCTCGCACCAAAATCCTCCAGGAAACTCATGACACATAGCCAAAAAAATTCATCATATTCAGTCCTTGCTTTTTTATGCCCTTATGACCTACACAGAAATGGCCTAGCATGTCTTAACATAGACTTGTTTGCCTTTGAAGATTACATTATTGAAATGACACAGTTTACCTAAGAATGACCAGCATTAATGTACAATCTCATGGACAAGTTTGCATGTGTTCAGGCTACCATTGATGATCTATTTGAGATATTGCAGCTGGATTTCAGCAGATGTAACTTACTGAGTCTGCTCTGTTCAAATGTGAGAAAAATGCAATGTTGCAGTCTGAAATCATTGGTGTTGCAATGGGTTTGATACCTTGTGGATCATAAGAATATATAGATCCTGTATTCAGGGAGAACAATTAATGATGGTGCATCTGTTTCAGTGGTATAAGAAATGTCAGGTGTCAGTCCTGTGAAATTGTATTGACATATATGATAGATACAGGCAATATATGGGATGTCAAAAGAAGCAGTGATGATGTCACACAAACCAGTTTTTATCTTTATGTTGTTTCAGAAAAGTAAAGTAATGGAATCAACTGATGTTTGAAAATAGAAAATGCTTCTTTAGTATAGAAAACACTATTGTTATTGTTTTAAACTGAATTTTGCCGTGTAATAGTTTCCTTAGATTGGAACTGCTCCTTCTGTACCTTTTAATTCTCCTTTATTTAGTTTTAAGCTGTCCTGGACTTTTGTAAACTGCTCTTATTTGAAAGAGGGAGAGAGTGGTTGAGTACAATCAGTCCTTTTGTTTTGAATATAGTTTTAACTTCAGCTCTGAACTTGGACACTCAGATAGATGACTCTTAAGAAAAGTAATTTTCTTAACTACCATGGTGATGCCACCTTTTGAGTCTTTGTTATTCACAAACTAGTTGCCATGAGTAGCTTTCATTTCCCACATAAATTATGATGCGGTTATGGTTCTCTATATGTTAGTCTATTTATCATATACCAGAGAGAGTTAGGTTCTTGTTGAGACAGATTTCTTAATGCTTACTGATTTACGGTACATTGTACTTACATAGAAAGGTACAGCATAGGAACAGGCCCTTTGGCCGACAATGTTATGCCGAACATTACACCAAGTTAAACCAATCCCTTCTACCTGCCCTTGGTGCACATTCCTTCATTCCTTGTTTATTATGTGCATAGCTTTAGAGTAAAGGGAAGACCTTTTAGAATGGAAATAAGGAGAAACTTCTTCAGCCAAAGAGTGGCGAATCTATGGAATTCATTGCTACAGAAGGCTGTGGAGGTCAGATCGTTGAGTATATTTAAGATTGAGATAGATAGGTTCTTGAGTATCAAGAGAGAAAGCAGGAGAATGGGGTTGAGAAAGCCATGACTGAATGGTGGAGCAGACTTGATGGGCTGAATGGCCTAATTTCTGCTCCTATGTCTTCTGATCTCATCTAAAAGCCCCTTAACATGTCCCTACCATATCTGCCTCCACCAATATCTTGGCACAGCATGCTAGGCATGTACCACTCTCTGTGTAAAAAACTTGCCCCTCATATCTCCTTTGAACTTTCTACCTTTTACTTTAAATGCATGTTTTCTGGTATTAGCTTTCTCAATTCTGGGGAAAAGATTCTGACTGTCAGTCCTACATGTGCCTCTCATAATTTTATCAACTTATATCAGGTCTCCCTCAGCCTCCACCAGAGAAAACAACCCAAGTTTGTCTAGCCTCTCCTTATAGCACACCCTCTAATCCAGGTAGCATCCTGGTAAATCTCTGCTGCACTCTCTCCCAAGTCTCCGCATCCTTCCTGTAGTGTGGTGACCAGAATTGAACACAATACTGTAAGTGCGGTCTAACCAAACTTTCATGAATCTGCAACATCACTTCATGACAATTGTACTCAATGCCCGAACCAATAAAGGCAAGAATGCCACACACCGTCTTTACCAATCTATCTACTTGTATGGCGACATTTAGGAAGCTATGGACTAGGACCCCAAGATCTCTCTGTTAAGGGTCCTGCCATAACTGTATAAAACTACATAATTGACTTTTTAAAAATATCAATTCACTGGATGTGGACATCACTAGCTATTTATTGCCATCCCTAATTGCCCAGAGGGTAGTTAAGAGTCAACCACATTGCTTTGAGTCTGAAAACACATGTAGGCCAGACCAGGTAAGGATGACAGATTTCCTTCTTAGGAAGGCATTAGTGAACCAAATGTTTTTTTTGACGATCGATTTCATGGCCATCATTATGCAGTTAATTCCAAATTTTTAATTGAATCCAAATTCTATTATCTGTCAAAGTGGGGTTCAAACCCAGGTTCCCTAATCATTACCAGAGTCTCTTGATTAATAGTCTAAAACTAATGCCACTAGGTCACTGACTAACTACATTGATTCTGTGACACAGAGAGTGAGTCAAAGAGAGAGGTGAGTACTAGAACATGCCTATCAGTCTGTCTGAAATATATAATATAATACATGGTGAATAATACTTAGATTGTGTGTAATCCAACTGAAAATCTTAATCAATAAAGAGGTGCAAATAGCAGAAAAAAGTAATCTTTTCACTTCTGAGCTTTCTATATGATTTATGACATGAGTTTATAAATCTTAGTGGTGTGAGGAAGTATTTTTGGCTGCTGACAGCAAGGCGAGATGAGAATACTTATGAGATTCTTTCACACTGGGCTTGAACATTGTTGAATGACCAGCTGCTCAGGAAACATTAGAAGATTGACAATGGGAAACCATTTCCCTAAATTGATAGTGCACTGATGGTACGAAAAGATATACAAAGCAACTGTGTGAAAAAAGGAAGAAAATTTATTTCACCATAATATCAAAAGAAAGGAGGTTTTGAAAAGGAGGAAAAGGAGAATAAATAAGTGTAACAGTAGTATCTTAAAACTCTGCAATAAAAAGTTTTATAATGTAAATAATTTTAAACAAGTGGTTTACCATGGGAAGAATTATTTGCATTCTTATCAAGTATTATGAACTGGCAGGTAACTAGGTATTGTGCTCATTATGATTAGATTAGATTACTTACAGTGTGGAAACAGGCCCTTCGGCCCAACAAGTCCATACCGACCCTCCGAACAGTAACTCATACAGACCCATTCCCCTACATTTACCCCTTCACCTGACACTATGAGCAATTTAGCATGGGCCAATTCACCTAACCCGCACATCTTTGGACTGTGGGAGGAAACTGGAGCACCTGGAGGAAATCCACGCAGACATGGGGAGAATGTGCAAACTCCACACAGACAGATGCCTGAGGTGGGAATTGAACCCGAGTCTCTGGTGCTGTGAGGCAGCAGTGGTCACCACTGTGCTACCGTACCGACTGATTATTTATCAGTCATGCAAATTTTCAGTCATTTTAAATTAATAGTACTGAATGTGTGCTGGCTTACAGTGATTCATGCTGCAAAGGTTATGGTAAATTTGAAATTATACTCTAGGTCTTGAACTACATGGGAGTTATGCCATTGATGAGTTGACAATAGTTCACTGTTTCACATAAAGATGTTTTCAGTACTGGGAAGGATAGATACTATCCAGGCATAATGCATATTATATAGCATGTTATTTAACATAATATGATGCTATGTAATAAAGCTCTTCAGCAACAGATTTATCTTTGATGGCTAGATGTGTGGCAATCACCTCAAATCTTAGTTGAGAATAAATCAAAACTAAAACACTAATGGGACATCAGACTTGACCAATCTTACTGAATCCTTTAAAACAGACACAGAAGGAGCAGACAAGGGTATAGTACTCAATGTAACATACTTAGACTCACCACATATTAGATTTCAAAATAAGGTGTCATGGAATAAATAACAGAATCAATTGGAAGCTCTTTATAGAACAGAAATCAGACAGTAGGTGTTAAGGTTAGCTAATTAGATTCACAGAAGGATTGCTGCTGTGTTGCTCTTCTCAATTCACATAAATGTAAAAACTCAAAATTGACAGAACATACTAAATTGAGAGTTCAGTCACTTCTACAGTTCAGTTACTGTAAAACAGCAATAAAATACAAAACATAATAAAGTTGCAGAAATGGAGTGGACTTTGCAAAATAATTATGTAGAAGTAATTTTGATGAGTTTCATTTTGGTAGGAAGAATTAGGTGGCATATATTTCTTGGATAATATAAGCCTAAATAAGTAGAGGAACAAGCAAGCCATTGGTCCAAATGCATAATTTGAAAGTAGGTTAATACACCAATTAATAAAACCAAAAACCAAAGAGAGTCAACAGGTGAAGAAATTAGGTAAAACATATATTGAACTTAAGAATATTATGTACTACTCTGATTTGGTTATTATACAAAGGATATTGATTCATAAAGATGATAATTTTTTTTAAAACCGTAACTGACAGGATATGTTTATCAGAAAAGTCTGAACAGGCAGGACATAAAGCTAAGTACTTTGGATGCTGGAAATCTGAAATGAAAATAAAAAATGCCAAAGAAGCTCAGCAAGTCTGGCAGCATCTGTGGAAACAGAAACTGAGAACACTTTGAGTCCAATGCGACTCATCTTTGGAAGTGAAAGACATTGAAAAAGTAGTTTTTATGCTGCTGATAAAGAGTGGAGAAGGAACAAAAAAAAACAGAGGTGCCCAAAGTCAAAGGCAAAGAGAGTGCTAATGTTAATAGAAGAAAAATATAGATGAAACATTAAAGGAGAAAATAGGTTGCGTTACCAGGAGTAAATCCATGCAAACAAGACAGAGGGAGGGTTGGTGGTCAAGCAGAAGTGGGAGCAAATATTATAATCAACACTGAGGACAGACTTCATGGCTGGAAGTTGTTGAATTCAGTGTTAAGTGTTGCAGCCTGTAAAGTGCCTAAGTAGAAAATGGAATGTGGGTCATTTAGTAGGCCTGGGTCAGAAATTTTAGAAAAAGAGCAAAATGGTGAATTAAAATGGCAAATGAGTGGAAAGTTAGGTCATTCTTGTGGACAGACTGGAAATGTTCTGCAAAGTGGTCAATTAGTCTGCATCTGGTCTTGATACTGTAGAGGAGACTGTATTGCGAGCAGTGAATAAAATAGAGTAGATCGAAAGATTAGAAATACGTTATTGCTTCACATCAAAGGTACTTGGAACCTTGGATAATGAGAAGGGAGGAGATAAATGGGTTAATATTACACTTTATGCGATTATGTAGAAGGTTCCTTTGGTTGGGGCTAAAGAAGCAATGGGTATGACAGAGGAATTAGTCAGTCTGTTGCAGAGGGAACGGTACCTTTGGGATGCTGTCAAGTGAGGTGAGGGGAAGACAGATTTGGTTTAAGCATCCTGGTGGCAGGAGTCATGGAGAATGATTCCTTCAGTGAAGGGATGAGAGTGGAAAACCAAGAGATCAGAATTGTACTGGCAAGGAGAAGAATTGGTGAGGATGGATGAGTAGGCAATGAGACAGACATGGCTGAGGTCCCTATCAATCATGGTGTGAGGAATCAGAGATAGAGACTGTAGAGAGAGAGAGAGAGAGAGAGAGAGAGAGAGAAACAGGTATTCTTTAGTTGAGGAAAAAATGAAGACACATTCTAGTGCTGTATTTTCTAGCTAATGGGATTCATAACAAAACAAATGAATTGTTAGAGTACATTAAAGTCAATAAATATGATCTGATAGCTCATTTGAAAACATTGCTTCAGAATGTTAGTCCTGAATATTGAGAGGTGTATGACATTGAACAAGAATAGGAAGCTAGTTAAAGGTAAAGGTGTAGTACTCTTAATCAAAGAGGCCACTGGTGCAATACTTTGTCATGACTTTTGTTCAGGAGATAGGACACAGAAACTGTTAGGGTAAAGATAAGGAATAGCAATGGAAAGGAGTCACAAATGGGTGTGGTCTGTAGGTCTGCTAAATGTAAGAAGATCATAAGATACATGAGCCAAAGTACCACTTCTGCCTGCCATTCAATGAACATGGCTGATCTGATCATTCTCAACTCCCTATTCCTACTTTTCCCATAACCCATTATTCCTTTAATATTAGAAATCTGTTGATATCAGCCTTGAGTACACTTAATGACCCAGTCTCAACAGTGCTCTACACTAAAAAATATCCACACATTCAATACTGTCAGAGAAAAAGTTTCCTCCTCATCTCAGTCTTTAAATGGGTGACTGCTTACACAGATGCTGCTCTCTGGTCCTAGATCTCCCAAATGGGACAACAATTTCCTGCAACTCCTATATTAAGCCCTCTAAGAATCTTATATGTACGTTTCAATAAGGTCTCTTCTTATTCTCCTAAATTCCAATGAGCACAAACCCAGCTTACTCAACCTCGCCTCATAGGAAATGTTCCATGCCCAGGATCAATATACTGAACCTTCTCAAGACTGTCTCCAACGACAGTATATCTTTCCTTACATAAGAGGACCAAAACGTCTCACCGTATTCCAGCTGTGGTCTGACCAGTGCCTTATATAGTTTTATAAGATCTCCCAACTTTCATATGCCATTCTCTTTGAAATAAACAATTCCACTTGTTATTGTGTGCTTGGGATTAAAAGAATGCAATAATCACAGCTGATTTAAATCTACATCTTAATTGGAAAAATGAGGTTGGCAATTGTAGCCTATATGAGGAGTTCCTGGAATTCTTTCCAAAAGATTGGAATATTTTCAAGATAGCTTCTTCAAGCAGCATTGTCGGGAAACAACCAGAGGGCAGGTTATATTAAGTATTGTGCAAAAGTATGATTAATTAATGATCTCAAAGGAAAGGCACTCCTAGGCAGCAGTGACCACAGTATTGTTTTACATCCTGTTTGGTGGCCCATAAGATGTAAGAGTTGAGGTAGATTATTCAGTCAACTGAGAATGTGCTGTCACTCAATAATACCATGGCTGATCTGATAATTCTAATCTCCCCTCGCCTGCCTTTTCCCATAATCCTCGATTTCATTCCTGGTTAAATATATTCAAGGCTGAGATAGACCTATAAGAGACTCAGTCTCAACAGTCCTCCACAGACACATTACCCTCAGAGATAAAATTCAAACACATCTCGGTTTTAAATGTGGGACACCGCATTCTGAGGCTGAACCCTGTGGTAACTATATGGGCATAAAAACTGAGCTAGCTGAAGTAAACTGAGTCACCAATTTAGAAGACAGATCAATGAAGAACCAATAGTAAATGTTTAAGGATATTTCAGAATACACAGAATTACTATATTGCTATTCAAAAGAATAATTCCAGGGAAGGATCTTTATAAATGCTTATCTAAAGAATCAGTCTTCATGGTGGAAGACACCAATAACATGCCAGAACTTCAAGAGAGTCAGGGGAGGAGCTGAGTACAGTAGCCACCATGAGGGAGAAGCTGTCAGGGAAGCTGAAAGATCTGAAGGTGGATAAAATACTCAGACCAAATGCGCGACACGCATAATTCTGAAGGAGATAGTGGAGGAGATTGTAGAGGCATTGGTAAACAACTTTCAGGAATCACTGGAGTCAGGGAACGTCCCAGAGGACTAGGAAATGGCTAATATGACTCCCCTGTTTAAGAAGGGAGAGAAGCAGAAGACTGCAAATTATAGACTAGTTAGCCTGACCTTAGTCATTGGAAGGGTTTAGAGTCCATTTTTAAGGATGAGATTGTAGAGTATTTAGAAGTGCAGGGTAAAATAGGGCTTAGTCAGAATGGCTTTGTTCATGCCTGACAAATCTGTTAGAATTTTTGCAGAGGCAATGAGCAAAGGAAAGCCATTGGATATGATAAGTTTCAATTTCCAGAAGATCTTTCACAAGGTGCCACACAAGAGGCTGCTAAATAAGATAACAGCAAAGGGCAAAGTTAGGGCAAAGTAATGGCATTGATTTACTGACTGGCTGAAGGCAGAGCGTGGGAATAAAAGGGTGGCAACCCGTGACTGGAGTCAAGGAAGGTCCCAGAGGACTAGAAAATAGTTGAGTTCTACAGGGGTCAGTGCTGGGACCTCAACTATTTATGTTATACATTAATGATCTGGCTGAAAGAACTGAAGGCATTGTTGAAGAAGCAAGGAGGCTGCAGAAAGATTTGGACTGGATAGAGTAGCAAAAAAATGGCAGATGGAATACAACGCAGGGAAGTGTGAAGTTTTGCACTTTGGTAGGAAGAATAGAGGCAAACGTTATTTTCTAAATGGGGAAAGGCTTTGAAAATCTGAAGCACAAAGGGACTTAGGAGTGTAGTTCAAGATTCTCTGAAGCTTAACACACAGGTTAAGTCAACAGTTAGGAAAGCAAATGGCAGCATCATTGTAAATTTCTTTTGCACTCTTTCCAGTTTAATAACATCCTTTCTATAACAAGGTGACCAAATCTGAACACAATACTCTAAGTGCGGCCTCGCCAACATCCTGTACAAGTGCAACATAACTTCCCAACTTCTATACTCAATACACTGACTGATGAAGGCCAGTGTGCCAAAAGCCTTCTTCACTGCCCTGTCTACCCATAACTCTACTTTCAGAGAAGTGTGCACCTGAACTCCAAGGTCCCTCTGTTTCATTACACTCCTTAAGGCCCTACCATTCACCGTGGAACTCCTACCTTGGTTTGAATTTCCCAAATGCAACACCTCACACTTGAACTCCATTGGCCATTTCTCAGCCCACTTCTCCAGCCTATCAAGATCCTGTTGCAATTTCTGATAACTTTCCTCACTGTCCATGATATCACCTATGTTAGTGTCATCTGCAAAACTTACTAATCATGGTTTGAACATTCCCATCTAAATCATTGATAACAAAAAGCACTGGACCCAGCACCGATCCGAGGCACACCACTAGTCACAGACCTTCAGTCTGACAAGCATCCTTCCACTATTACCCTCTGTTTCCTACCATCAAACCAATTGTATATTCAATTTGCCAGCTCTCCCTGGATTCCATGTGATATCTTAACCTTCCAGAGCAGCCTACCATACGGAACCTTATCAAAGGCCTTAGTGAAATCCATATAGACTAAGTCTAATGCCTTGCCCACGTCAACCTTCCTGGTCACTTTATCAAAGAACTCTTAACAAATTTGTAAAGCATGATCTCCTATGAACAAAGCCATACTGACTACTCCTAATCAAGGTCCTGTATGGTGGTCATGTCTAGAAGATTAAGTCACATAGGACACACAGTGAGATGTTAAATTGAATACAAATTGGCTTGGTCATAAAAGACAGGGAGTAGTAGTGCAGAGGTGCTTTTCTGACTGGAGGTTTGCAACCAATGATGTTTCAAGGATCAGTGCAGGGACCTCTGTTGTTTGTACTACACATATATAAATGATTTGAACGAAAGTGTTGGTGGCCTGATTAGTAAGTTTCAAACAACATTATATTGCTGTGATTAGTGAGGAAGGTTGACGGGATATAGGCCAGTCAGAAAATTGCTTATCTAAATGGCAGATGGAATTTAATCTGGATGCATGTGAGGTCAAATGCAAGAGGAAAATATACAGTAAATGGCAGGATCCTGAGTAGTGGTGATATACAGTGGGACCTTGGGGTGCAAGTCCATAGCTCCCTGAAAATGACAACATAAGTGGATAAGATGTAGATAGGAAGATGGCATGCTCGTCTTCATTGGCTGGGGCATTGAGTTTAAAAGTTGGCATGTCAAGTTGCAGCTGCATAAAGCTTTAGTTAGGACATATTTGGAGTGTTGTGTGCAGTTCTGATCGCTGTACTATACAAAGGATGTGAAATCTTTAGAGGGGGTGCAAAAGACGGTCGTCAAGATGTCACCTGAATCAGAGTGTATTAACTATCAGGAAAGGTTGGACAACTTGGATTGTTTTCATTACAGAGTTGGAGGTTGAGAAGTGACCTCCAAATTCACACATATTTCTTCCTAACATCCATATCCCATGCATTCACTCACTCAGTAGCTCTACTTCTTAAATTTTCCTTACTCACTCACCACTTGGCCCTGAACTAACTCAGACATTGCCTGCTTCCCACTCATCCCATACTTACTTACCTCCTTCTCTCCAGCACCCCCTCTCCCTGTCCCAACCTGTCCTTTCATTTCCAATCATTATCAGTCCTTCCCATTGCATTCATTCAGTCCCTCTTTCCCTCCCAATCCAAAGCCACCTATTGATCCCTTCCTCTTTCTCCAAGCTGTCCACTACCTAGCTTTCTCCACCTTGTTCAGACTTGGCTCCTTGTCTCTGCCTCTCTAAGTGAGTGGATGTGGTTCCTCCTGCACGGGCAGCAATGGATCTTGTTGCTCCCTCATAGGGGTTACGAACTTGGGCCCTGGAAACTCAAACCTAAGTGGGTTGGGGAGTGCTGCCTCTTCTACTTAAATTCCTGAGTTAGCTGAATTAGAATTAGTGTAATACAGCAACCTCTGCTCAGCACAGAATATGGCTGAGGTCATGTATAGCTGGAATGTTCCTTTCTGTTGGGGTACAGTTTCTGTGTCAGTTAACAGGGCCTCAGATGGTGATAAATGAAAGAAAGAGAGACTGACTGGCAGCTTCCCAGGTCAAGTAGAATTGCAAAATAAAATTAAAACGATGGAATTTCATGACTGAATGTCAGAGTTCCAAAAAAAAGTGAAAAACTCTCATTCCTGCTTTAAGATGGTGTATTGAGTGCAAATCAAATGTACTACTTTGTCCTGCATGATGCTAAGTTTCTTGAGTGTTGTTAGAGTTGCATTAATTCAGGTAAGTGGACAACATTCTATCACACTTCTGATTTTCACCATGTATTTTGGGGAAAGTTTGTCAGAGTCATGAGATGAGTGACTTAAATCAGAACTCTGAGACTCTAATCCATTATTAAATTCACAGTATTCAACTGCTGAACACTAAGGGGATACGTTTAGAATATTTTCTTGTTAGATATAGTCAATACCTGATACCTTTGTAGCAGGGTTTATATTAGTCCAAGTCCAAGCTTGATTGTGATGCAGGTCTTATGTAATGCAGACAAGGATTCCTGAACAAATCTTGAATATAAAACTGATTTTAAATGACAGTCACCAACTGCTTTGATATTGATTGCTCTCAATACTCTGATCAGCCATGTTGCTTAAATGAGCTGAATGCAGGGAGCTAAATATAAATTTACAACCTTGCAACTCCTGGCTGGAGAGCTGTCAATGAAATAATCAAACTTGACTTAAGTCTTCAGTTCAGATATAGTTCCTAATCAAGCCTATCATTTAAGCGGTTATCCAGAATGTTAATTACAATGCTGACTTTGAATGGATTACTTTCTGGGAGAATCACTGAACTGCGAAAAATCACTGTAAAAAAAAAGTATACAGACAGCCATCAGTGAGACTACTGGACAGAATGACACTAATTATTCTGTACCATCACAATAATACATCTATCTTTTATTCTGCAGGAAGAAGGGACAGATTTATATCAATGTATTTGGCTCATCAATGTATAAGGGATATTCTCCAGTGAATGTTTAAAAAAAATCGTGCTTCACTATTGTCACACATTTTGGAAAAAATATTAAATTATATCAGAAAGACAGATCGTAGGCAGAGTAAAAGAAAAATGCTGAATAATTACTGGGAGAAAAAAATAGTGACAATCTTCAATGAAGAACCTTCCCAGAACTCAAAAAATATAATCATCCGTTCAAAATTAGGAAAGATTTGAAATCAAACTGATGGAGTACAAATTCCAATCTCTTGAAAGAGGCCATTCTTAAGATTGTTATAAAAAGATTGAATGAAGAAATTAGAATAAATATTTCATGGAAAACCATTTAAACTTTAAATACTTTATCACAATCTGCTGTTTTGGCAGAGTGGATGACACTTTTAACAAAAGGAACAGTGCTATCCCTTGATTTTGTTGTATGTCGCCTGACTTCCAATTTTATTGGAAATTCTGGCTGCAGAAAACTTGATCAGCATATTTTCACTATTAAACCATTCCTTTCTCAGATAATGAGCTCCTTCATAAATTGAAATATAAATTGGGTGGCAAGGTGGAACAGTGGTTAGCATTGCTACCTCAACACCAGGGACCTGTGTTTGATTCCAGCTTGTCTGTGTGAGTTTGCATGTTCTCCCTGTGTCTTTGTGGGTTTCCACCACATGCTCCAGCTTCCTCACACAATCCAAAGATGTGATTCTAGATGAATTGACTATTTAAAAATTGTCCCATAGTGTCCACGGCTATGAAGTCTGGGTTGATTAGCCATGGTAAATGCAGGGTTATGGGATGGGGTGGGTCTGGGTGGGATGCTCTTTGGAGGATTGGTGCAGATTCAACTGTCCAAATGGCCTTGATCTGCACTGTTGGCATTCCAATCTTTGTGCCAACAAATTATTTTGATGTGTGGCCTCCCGGCGAGATGTAGTGATCTTTGGGCCTCCTGCAGCAGCTTCCCAATGTGGCATGTTGCTGGTAGGGTGTGGAGCTGGGTCCATTGGGGACTGGAAGCTAACTGTGCCACTGTGGTCTGCTGTACTGAACTCATTTTTGTAATGCTAGACATTTTATTTCTGCATTGTCTAAAATCTTGTAATAAAAGTAGCTGTGGTATTTTTGTACCTAAGTTAGTGCTGTAATTGGCGATATTTAAACTTTTCACTATACACATTGAGTATATGTGACAATAAAGGCTGTTCTATTCTATTCTATTCGTCATGGGTTAATCCCCCACTTATGAGAAGAAACAAATCAAAAATTGTGAAGCATTCTTGTACTGTTACACTATAACAAAATCAAAATTATGTGGGCTGAACAGGCTTCCACAAAATTTAAGTCATCATGAGTGATTCCCTTACGATTTTTTGTGGCTATCACAGTGGGCATTACTACCAACTAAAACAATGTACAGATCTAGGCAGAGAGTGTTTGCAACACTGATGCTTGACTTTGAACTCGCTGCATTATCTCTGCCTTCAGTTTGAAAGTCTACTCACAACAGATTGCTTTTTCCAGTGAAATGAACAATCACTTTATGTAAGTCTGATTGCAGGCATAGTTAAGTTTTTTTCTTCTATTGGAATGACCTCCATGCTTTGCTTTGCTTTCTGTGTTTGCATCATCATCATCTAGTATCATGCAGGCCCCTTGGAAATAAATTGGTGAGGTGAAGGCCACTTTTTCTGCACAATAGAGAGTGTTAGACCCATATCTAGCAGAAAAAATAGACCAGTCAGGACAATCCTTTAATGGATACACAATAAGCTTTGCAGTAATTCTGATAAAAAGTACAACTAACAGATATATGAACATGGGGTGAGAATGAGAATCACATCCACCATATAGATCCTATCCATTAGCTAATACAAGTTTGCTCATCATTTTTTCCAGTGAGCAAGCTAATCTCCTGACGGAGCCAAAAAAAGAAAAACAAATTGTGACCAATTTCAAGGAAAAAAGTCTTTGACAACTTAATGCAATGAAATATATTCTACGAGACCATATTTATCAATGAAATAGCACATAAGTGTTACTAATGTAATTTTAATACCTTGCAATACTGCTAATTATTTCATGATACTATTTGAGTCACAGTGTATAATATACAAACAACACCAGCACTCCCAAGTAGCAGGCTAGAAGAGCAAGTAGTTGATTATAAGGCTTATGAGGTTTTGTGGGCTATAAAAACAAAAAAGAGTGTTGTTTGGGCTGTATGAGAGTTGACTCAGATACATTAGCGAGTGCCTCAGTTGCCCTCACTTGCTAAAATGTGTTTGCTTCTCTTTCCCATCTTTAAAAGCCTTTTAAGAATTTATCTTTAACCAAACCTTTAGCCACCCTTCCTAAACACTTTGATTCCTGGTTCTAATACCTTCTCACTACAGTTATTTTCAAATTGTGACAGGATGCTTCTTTATGTTATATATTGCAATGTGTAAAATAACTACACATTGTAACATTCGTACAGGCAACTCCTTGGAAAAGTGAAAATGCCTCAGATGATAAAATAGTAGACGTTAGGTAACGAAGTCAAACAAAGAAGTCAGTCTCCACTTCTGCATTAAATTCATTCAATCTTCTTCATGGTATTAGTAAGGAGATTCAATTTTCACAGCATGAGCATATATTAATTATTTCAAAGGAATGTCATTCAACTCAAATATAGTTGGTGAACTACACAGTGCAATTATCTTCAACCTGTTATGATTCACCATTTTCCTGAAGAAACATCAATCCATTTCTAAATTTCATTTTATGTTGGGTAGGGCAGGGTTATTCATCTTCTTTAGGAATCACTCAGTAGAAAAAAGATTAAAAGTTAATTATGGTCAAGGGACACTTTTTAATCCAGCTTTAACTCAACGATCCAGTATAATCCCCACGTTCCTCATTTAATTGTTCTTATTTTCAGAGTTCTATTATGCGTTTCTGCATCCAGGTGTCTAGTTCATGTTGCTTGCTCACTTTATGAAGATGTGTTCCCTAATATCATTCTTTTTTGAATGGTAGAATAGGCTTTATGAACAAAATGGCCTCTTCTTGTTCCTATTGCCTACATTCCTTTGACCCTTTTATAATCTCTGAATGGAGTGAAATCTTCACATTAGTTGTTGAGATAAGATGAAAGTCTACAATCTTAGTTTCCATTGATTTTTATTTCAACAAAGGTTAAACTCCACTCATAAGATTATGCTTCCTCAGTGACCACAATCTGCAGCCTACCTGGCATAATTACATCAGGGAAGCCCAGCTTGCGAGTGATAGCCACACCCCGGTTAAAAATCACAGGATTCTCTCTGCGAATGTGATCCATGTCACCTCGGAGTAGTTGCAGAGAGATGATCATTCCTATGAAACAAAAAAACACACAACATTCAACCATTAAGTGGATTGAGGTACATTTCCAGATAAGTTTTGTTAGAGGTGGCACAAAGCTCAATTGATTTATTAAAATCATGCAAAAGGTCAATGACTTATGCTTAGTTCTGGAACCTAGTTTAAAATGTATGATAACTTTAACATTTCAAAGAAGGGTAATCTCTCTTCTGTTTTTCTCTTTCCCTTCCCTTAAAGTGCAGTATATGAATACCAATACTTCTTAGGCATCTCACCTACGAGATTGCCTTGAGGAGTAAGCCAAGGTGAAGGTCGTCAGCCAACTAATTAATACAAAACAAGTGGAACAATTCAGCCCTTTTCTCAAAACATTGAGACCTATGATTTTATCAGTAGAGGTCAATTATAATCTCTTCCTCCCAGAAGCATTACACTCATTTTGGTTGTAGGTGCTGGTTTTCAAAACAGAAAACCAGCATCTTGGGGTGACACGGTGGCTCAGTGGTAAGCACTATTGTCTTACAGCACCAGGGACCCAGATTCGATTCCAGCCTCGGGCGACTGTCTGTATGGAGTTTGCATATTTCCCAGTGACTGCGTGGGTTTCCTCCGGGTACCTTCCACAATCCAAAGATGTGCAGGTTAGGTGAACTGGCCATGCTAAATTGCTCATAGTGTTCAAAGGTGTGTAAGTTAGGTGCACTCAGGATAAATGTAGAGTAATGGGAAACGATTGGGTGGGGTGCTCTTCGGAGGGTTGGTGTGGACTTGTTGGGCCTGTTCCCACACTGTAGGGATTCTATTCTATAAAAATGTCTTTTCTGTGTCTTCGGGCATTATTACATATCACATATTGATGCCATTCTAAGTGGCTTAACAACTTGACTGAAGCAATAATATTATAAAACATATTTTGCTTCCCATTACAGCAGAAGTCACAGAAAACATAAATGTTAAGGCAGAGGTTTATGGTTCTATTATGCTTGAATGTTGTGGTCCTTTAATATAACGATTAACATGAAATATATACAATTGCTACTTGCAATTCCTCAGGCAAGTAAATTCTTTAAATTTCGCTCAAATCAGACAAATTAATTTATGAGAAATGGCATTAAAGGTCACACTGAATCATAAATAGCAATTAGATAAATATCCAACATCTGCTGTTCAGAATTCCATTAAAGATGACTGCAATGTCAGTCCTCATTTTGGCATTGCCTGAAGCTGTTACAGTTTGGACGGTTTCACATACTTGGAAGCCAACTTAGTCTGGGACATATAGCTACCTTTTCAAATTACAAGATTTTCCTTTGAACTGCTGATAACACCTTGAAACAGATTTATAATTACAATAGTATTTGAGGTTGAGAGGCATAGGATGCCCATTTCAGACCATTAAGCAAAATAAATGTCCCATGTTAATTAAAGGGACAAATTCAGTAGCACCTCAATGGTTCAGTCATTATGATGTAACTTATAGACCAGATATGTGTCAGCTTCAACACTGGGCCCATATTCAATTTACTGAGAATAGCTATGTGGTAAATGGGTATAAAATTGTCCTCAGTACTTTGGAAGCAGTGGGTAGTTGGCCAAAGTTCTTGATCCTGATCAGGCTTAAGGGACTTTTGTTGAAAGTGCATATCAGCAGACACTGAATAGGGTGGGTTTGGCTGTAAAGTCCTGCAAAGTCAAGTAAAATATCAATTCACTCAATCTGAGTTCTTCCAGGAAGCATGGGCAATGCTGTAGATGATGGCAAAATTCTTTGAAGCAGTAGTCCATTAAGAGATAATGGTTGAGGTTTCCTCCATTGGAGCAAGACACTTCCTTTACTTATTGCCAGAGCAAGAAGTAGTGGAAGGATTTGAATATTTACAGAAGATTAGAGTGATACCCTTTTCAATTCTAGCAATTGCAAGCCTATCCTGTCCAATCTTTCGTCAAAAGGCAACCTGCTCATTCCACCTATTAGTCCAGCAAGCTTTCTCAGATTTGAACATAGAACATAGAACAGTACAGCACAGAACAGGCCCTTCAGCCCACGATGTTGTGCCGACCATCGATCCTCATGTAAGGTAAACCTAATGTATGAATCCTCAAATTTCTGTGACCATATGCATGTCTAGCAGTCTCTTAAATATCCCCAATGACCTCGTTTCCACAACTGCTGCTGGCAACGCATTCCATGCTCTCACAACTCTCTGTGTAAAGAACCCGCCTCTGACATTCCCGCTATACTTTCCGCCAAACAGCTAAAAACTATGACCCTTTGTGTTCACAATTTCTGCCCTGGGAAAAAGTCTCTGGCTATCAACTCTATCTATGCCTCTCATTATCTTGTACAACTCAGTTAGGTCCCCTCTCTTCCTTCTTTTTTCCAATGAAAAAGTCCGAGCTCAGTCAACCTCTCTTCGTAAGATAAGCCCTCCATTCCAGGCAGCATCCTGGAAAACCTCCTCTGAACCCACTCCAAAACATCCACATCTTTCCTATAATAGGGTGACCAGAACTGGACACAATATTCCAAGTGCGGTCTAACCAAAGTTTTATAGAGCTGCAACAAGATCTCACGGCTCTTAAACTCAATCCCCCTGTTAATGAAAGCCAAAACACCATATGCTTTCTTAACAACTCTGTCCCCTTGAGTGGCAATTTTAAGGGATCTATGTACCTGCACACTGCCAAGAATCCCGTCTTTAATCCTGTACTCAACTTTCAAGTTCGATCTTCCAAAGTGCATCACTTCGCATTTATCCAGGTTGAACTCCATCTGCCACCTCTCAGACCATCTCTGCATCCTGCCAATGTCACGCTGCAGCCTACAACAGTCCTCTATATTGTCAACGACACCTCCAACCTTTGTGTCATCTGCAAACTTGCTAACCCATCCTTCAATATTATTCTTACAGCATGTGCTTTTAGTTTGGCAATAAGTTTGATGTGGAATGTTGTCAAGTGTCTTTGGGAAATCTAAGTTCAGTACATACATGAGTTATCCACAGCACATTACTTGGAGAATAATAGAGTCAGAGAGTCTTTCAGCATGAAGACAGGACCATCGACCCAATTGGTCCATGCCGACCAAAATGTTTATTCTTGCTAACACCATTTCTCTGAACTTGGCCTATATCCTACTAAACCTTTTCTATCCATATGTTTGTCCAAATGCCTTTGAAATGTTGTTAATGTATACATCGCAACCACTTCTGCGGGCAGCTCATTCCATTTGTGTACCACCCTCTGCGTAAAATAAACGTTTCTCCTTAGGTTCCCTTTTATTCTTTTCCCTCTTACCTTAAACTGATACGCTCTAGTCCTCAATTCTCCAACCCTGGGAAAAAGACAAAGTGCATTCACCCTATCCATGCCTCTCATGATCTTAAACAATTCTATAAGGTCCCCCCTCAGTCTACTATAATCTAAAGAACAAAGTCCAGGTTTGTCCAACTGCTCCCTATAATTCAATCCCTTGAGTGTTGGCAACATCCTTGTAAATTTCTTCTGCACTCTTTCCAGTTTCATAACATCTTTCTATAGCAAGGTGACAAAAACTGAACACAATACTCCAAGTGCAGTCTCACCAATGTCCTGTACAAGTGCAATATAACTTCTCAATGTCTATACTCAATGCCCTGACTAATGAAGGCCAGTGTGCCAAAACTCTTCTTCACTGCCCTGTCTACCTGTGACTCCATTTTAAGAGAAGTGTGCACCTGAACTCCAAGGTCCCTCTGTTCCACTACACTCCTTAAGGCCCTACCATTCACCATGAAACTCCTACCTCAATTTGACTTTCCAAAATGCAACACCTCACACTTATCTATATTAAACACCATTGACCATTTCTCAGCCCAATTCTCCTGCTGATCAAGATCTTGCCGCAATTTCTGACGACCTTGCTCACTGTCCACGATACCGCCTACATTAATGTCATCTACAAAACTTACCAATCATACCTTGTACGCTCTCATCCAAACCTTTGACGTAAACAACAATCAACGTTGAGTCCAGCACCAACGCCTGAGACACACCTCTAGTCACAGGCCTTCAGTCCAACAAGCATCCTTCCAATTTTACCCTCTGTTTCCTATCACCAAGCTGACTGTGTATCTAATTTGCCAGCTTTCCCTGGATTCCATGCGATCTAACCTTCAGGAGCAGCCTACCATATGGAACCTTATCAAAGGCTTTACTGAAATCCATATACTATGTCTACCGCCCTGTCTTTGTCAACCTTCCTGGTCATTTCATCAAAGAACTCTAACAAATTTGTGAGGCATGATCTCCATGCAAAAAGCTACGCTGACTACTCCTAATCAAACCCTTCCTTTCCAAATGTACATCTTATCCTTCAGAATGTTCTCAACTAACTAACCCAACACAGATGTTAGGTTTACTGGTCCATAGTTCCCAGGTTTATCTTTGCAGCCCTTCTTGAACAAGGGCACAACATTCGCTACCCTCCAGTCTTCTGGGACCTCAGCTATGGCTAATGATGACTCCAATATATCAGCCAGGGCCCCTACAATTTCTTCTTCGGCCTCTTGCAGTGTTCTTGGATATATTTGGTTAGGACCAGGAGATTTATCCACCTTCATACATTCTAATATATTCAACACCTCCTACACCGTGGTATGAACTATCCCCAAGAGATCACCAAATGTCTCCAAGTCTTCATGTCTTTCTCCACGGTAAACACAGAGGAGAAATATTCATTGAGGACTTGCCCATCTCCTGTGGTTTCACATGTACATGTCCACTTTGTTCCTTGAGGGGTCCTATTCTCTCTCTAGTTATTCTTTACCATTTAATATACTTTGGATTCTCCACAATCTTGTCAGCCAAGCTATCTTGTGCCCCCTTTTCGCCCTCCTGATTTCCTTCTTTAGTAAACTCCAGCATCCCCTTTACACCTCCAGGGATTCCTTTGAGCCCAGCTGCCTCCTTTTTACTGGTCAAAGCATCAATATCTCTTGTCATCCAAGGTTCTTCAAAGAACATCAATAAATTGGTTAAACATGATTTCACTTAAACAACAGACAATTATGATTATGCTTGAAGGTCCTGAAATTTTCTATGCAACCTTTGCTATTTCCAATTTAATAGAACTTCCAAGAATCTAGAGAATCTTGAAATTTTAACACTAATGCATCAACCATTGTATTGGCACTCCTTTTAAGATGCGACTTTATGAGTTCCTCCCTCCCTCCATTTCCTGATTTACAGCTATTTCTGAAATGTTACTTGCATCCTATAAAACAAAGACCAATGCACAATACCTGTTTAATTTAGTTGCCATCTTCATATTGTCCTTATTGTATCCCCAGATATACTGTTTACAGAATTAACATGTACTTTGTTGTCTTGCTGCTTTTTAAAATATCTACATGAATTCTCTTTATTGTTTTATATTCAATGGGAATATCAATATATAAAGCAACAGTTGGAACAACTATTGTCATGAGAAGTCACAACTACAATTTGGACAGGCACAGCACCCCAATCAATCAAAAGCATAAAATAGACAACGTTCAAGTAAGATGCACAAAATGTCTTGCCAAGCTACATGATTAGATAATGAATATAGTCAAAGTATATATTCGCCATGGTAAATATCAAAGAATGTATTGGCACAGTAGTACCAACAGAAGCTTTTGCCATTTTACAGATTATATTTGTTAGTCTTTACACTACTAGTATCGCAGTCCACATTAAAATATTTAAAGTTCCCTGTTATAACTCTACATAATTTATGCACCTCTGATTTCCTGGCAATTTTTTTGTTTTATATTTGTCCTTGTCATTTGACAGCCTACCAAACATTCTTTGTCACATAACATTAGCTGTTATTTTGTGGTTCTAACCAAACATGTTCTATCTTGATCATTATAGGACCCTATTCAATTGGCATACTCCAACTGACCAAATGACAAATAACTCAGCACTAATCTAGTCATTGGAATTGGTTATGACAAGGACATACATGGCTCTACAAGATGACTTATGCCTAATATTAATGATTTGGATGCCAAAGTTGGGAGAGCTATCCCACAGACTTCTCAAGCAATTGCCTGACATAGCCATATTCACAGAATTACATCTTTCAATCAACATGCCAGATGGTACATCAACATCCTTGTCCTCTTTTCCGCTGGCAGGACAGAGTGACCAATCACAGTAGCAATATAGTGGTACAACATTTGGAAGTGAGAAGCTGTGGATACCTTCGACTTCGACTCTGGATCCCATGAAATCTCACGTCATCAGGTTATGGAAATCAAATTTACTATCTTCTGTCCTCTCTCAGCTGATGAATCAGTTCTCCCCTACATTGATTACCACTTGGAAGCAGTGAAGATAGCAAGAAAACAGAATATGCTGTGGATGGGCGAATCTTGATATCTGCTACCAATAGTGGTTTAGTAACACCACTTCTGACCAAACTGGCTGAAACCTGAAGGACATAGTTGCCTGTTGAGCCTACATGGTAAACAATCTCATCCTTAACAATGTACCTGGCATTAATGAATTATTTCATGTCGGTTTTGATGGGAATGACCACTGAACAGTCCTTATGGAGTCAATGTCTCATTTTTAAATGGAGGATGTTCTCCATTTTGCATTACTATTGTACTAAATGGAATAAATCAGATTTTGCAGATAGGCATTCAGGAGGAACTGTGGGTCATCAGCAGTAGCAGAGTAGAACTCCATCAAAATCTGCAACCTCATGATCCACTATAATACCCACTCTACCACTGGCAGTGAACCACCTAACGAACCCTGGCTCAGTGAAGAGAGTAGGAATGGATGCTGGGAGTAGTACTAAAGGTGAAAGTGAAGACTACAGATGCTGGAGATCAGAGTTGAAAATGTGTTGCTGGAAAAGCGCAGCAAGTCAGGCAGCATCCAAGGAGCAGGAGAATCGACGTTTTGGGCTTGAGCCCTTCTTCAGGTTCCTGAAGAAGGGCTCATGCCCGAAACGTCAATTCTCCTACTCCATGGATGCTGCCTGACCTGCTGCGCTTTTCCAGCAACACATTTTCAGTAGAACTAAAAGTGCCAACCTAGTGAACCTAATGAACTGAAGCAATATGCTGTAAACAAATTGGCTGTAAACAAAGGAAATTAATTCCATGACCAACTGATCAGATCAAATATTTGCAGTCCTGCCAGACCAGTTGTGAATGACAGTGGGCAAGTAAACAGCTGTGCTCAGTCCCTGAATAAACTCTGCCCAATAATACCAGAACACAGATCCTGAGTGGAAAAGACAATGATGAGTGTTCACAACCATCTTCAGCCATGAGTGCCAAATGGGTGGTCTATCGTGGCCTCCTCTTGAAGTTCACCTCAGACATAGGTCTTTAGCCAATTTCAGTCATTAACTGTATTGATATAGGTGCACATTTTTGGGTTAAACTTTGTAAAAGGGATATAAAACTACATGTGCATTGCAGAAAGTGAATAGAAAACACATAGCCACTTAGTTAATTAGGAATCAGTTAAAATCCATTGCAGGAGTATCAGAAATGAAAGTCTTAGTTACTTTGGGAAAGCAATAATTTATGTTAGGAAGCTGTTTCCCGAGAAAAAGAGAGACAGAAAAGCTTAGCAAGCAGTTGTGAAGTTTGTAGCCTCAGCAGTTAAAGGGAACTAGAAATTCCAGCAATTCAGGGAGACCGAGAATTTGTGATTGGAAAAAATTCAACAAGAGCCGAGTCTTAAGCTGGAAAGGCAATTGCATATATGGTAAAGCAACTTGCCAAAACTAAAATCTCTAAGCATATCACGAGTCAAGGACCAGATTCAAGAAACTAAGAAAGGAAGTTCTGGGATCTATGGGAAAGACAGACCAACAAGCACTGGACTATCATATATGTTTGTGATTTCTGAGAGGATTTGTAGCTGAGGTTGAAGTCCAGGTTTGGGTTGGATAGGTGGGAGGAACCAAGGACACAATCACCAGACAGCACCAACTTGATCAGCAAAGACAACATTCTCAAACTACTAGACCTATGCCTCACCACCCACTTCACATTCAATAACACGATCTACAAACAAATCAACAGAACAACCATTGGGATCCAACCCAAACTTTGGGTCCGCTACATGGATGACACCTTTGTGATTACAAAAGGAAACAAATTAGAGGAAACCTACAACATCATCAACAATATCCTTATTACCATAAAATTCACAAAGGAGAACGACAACAGACACCCATTCCTAGATGTCACAGTAGAATAAACAGTTAATGGAGTACTTCAGACCAGATAATTAACTACAGAAGCAATCACCCAACATCCACAAACGGAGTTGCATCAGGACATTATTTCAACGAATCACAACAACCCGGAACTGCGAGCAGCAGAAGAAAAATACCTATACGGTGTATTCAGGAAGAACTGGTACTCAATAAACACAGTCCGTCGATTTCTCAACAACGAACCCAAACAAGCAGACACAACGTGCTCAGAAACTTAGCCACATACCCTTACATTAAAGACATCTCTGAAATGACTTTCAGACTACTCAGAACCCTTGGCATCATGGTAGCCCACAAACCTACCAATGTGCTTAAACAGCGGCTATTGAACCTAAAGGACCCTATACAAACCACCAGCAAAGCAAATGTAATTTACAAAATACCATGCAAGGACTGTAATAAACACCACACTGGACAAACAGGTAGAAAACTAGCCACCAGGATACATGAACACCAACTAGCCATCAAAAGATATTACCCACTATTACTAGTATCCTTATATATAGATGAGGAAGGACACCACTTTGTCTGGGACAACACATCCATCATAGGGCAACTAAACAGAGACATGCACGGGAATTCTTAGAGGCCTGATATTCTAATCGGAACTCCATCAATAAACACATCAATTTGGACTCTATCTACCATTATCTGAGAAAAAGAACCAGAAATGACAACACCCACCTTAAGAAACCAAGACACATAAATAGAAAGCAGGACATAACACCGGCACTTCACCAGAGGCTCACTGATGATGTTACCTTTTAAGGTGATGAAAAATTTGAAAACAAACCTTCCACCTCAGCAAACAAATTTACAATGTGAATATCATATATGTTGCTAGGTAGCGAAGGTTTGAATTATGAAAACGAAGTTGGATAGGCTGGGACTTTTTTTACTGGAGTGTAGGAGGTTGAGAAGTGACCTGATAGAAGTTTATAAAATAATGAGGGGTGCAGACAAAGTTAGTGGTAATTGTCTTTTCCCTAAGATGGGGATTTCAAGACTAGGGGGTACATTTTTAATGTGAGAGGTGAGAGATTTAAAAAAAGCTTTTACACAAGTGCATGATTTGCGCATGGAATGAACTTTTTGAGGAAGTGGCTGAAGAGTCTATAATTAAAAGCCATTTAGATATCTTGAATAAAAAGGTTTGGAGGGATATGAGCCAGGAGTAGGCAGGTGTAACTAGTTTAAATGTGGGATTATGATTTGCTTGGACTGATTGGACTGAAAGGTCTATTTCCATGCTATATGGCTCTATGAGTGTATGTCTCAACTGATGAAATGTGAATTATTAGTCTTTATTGTCCATTAAACAATGCCAGTTTTTATTTTACGTCAATGATAACCCTTTTTGCCAATATGTGTATTGCTCAAATAGAATTTTCTTCTTCTTAGGCTTAATATGGAGTCTAAATTCCTACACAGAGCTGGTGGAAAGATAAACTGCAGGGAGGCTGCAAAGAGCTATAAGAGGTTCACACAGCGGGCAAGAAGATAATCAAACAAGTTTAATGTGGCAATGTATAAATAACAGAAAACTAGAATATTTTCCCAAAGGTATGAAACTTGACCAATGAAACCTGGGTGTGCTTGTGAATGAATATGGCAAGTTAGCTACATGTACAGCAAGCAATTAGGAAGGCAAATGGCATGAAGTACAAGACCAAAGAAGTGCTGCTACAACTGCAAAAAGCATTTGCGAGGCCAAGTTTGGAATACTGAATGCATTATTGATCTCCATATTAAAGGCATGTCAGACTAACACTGGAGGTAGTATAGTGAGGGTTCACTAAATTGGCCCCGAGGTTATCCTATGATGATTTAATGAAACCAATCCAGAGCTTAGAAAAATTGAGTTACAATCTCATAAAAACAAAATTTGTTGGGCACTTGAGAGGGGAGACACTGAGCTTGGTTCCATTCATTGTGGAATCTAAAACACAGGGTCACAGTCTCAGAATAAGGTCCAATAAGTTAGAATTAAGGTGATGAGAAATTACTTCACGAGTGGCACGGTGGCACAGCAGTTAGCACTGCTGCCTCACAGCACCAGAGACCCGGGTTCAATTCCTGCCTCAGGCGACTGTCTGTGTGGAGTTTGCACATTCTCCCCGTGTCTGCGTGGGTTTTCTCTGGGTGCTCTGGTTTCCTCTCACAAAAATGTGCAGGTTAGGTGAATTGGCCAAGCTAAATTGCCTGTAGTGTTAGGTGTAGGGGTCTGTGTGGATGGCGGGTCGGTGTGGACTTGTTGGGCCGAAAGGGAAGGGGTCATTTGTCCATCATGCCTCTACTGGCTTGTTGAACGAGCATCATTACCTAGTGTTAATTTCCTGAACATTCCCAATGTCCTTACACATTACTTATATCTCAGTAATATCCAATGCCTTCTTGAATGCTTCAGTTGAGCTTGCCTCCAATATACTTCCAGGGTAGCACATTGGATACCCTAACTACTTTGAATGAAAGCATTTCTCCTCACTTCATCCTTGTTTCTTTTGCAGATCACTTTATAACTATGCCCTCTTCATAGAATACCTACGGTGTTGAAGCAGGCCATTCAGACAATTAATTCTGCATCTCTCCTCCAAAGAGCATCCCACCCATTCCTGTAACATTGTTTTTCCCACGGCTAAACCACCTAATCTACACACCCCTGGACATTATGGACAATTTAGCATAGCCAATCCATGCAACCTGCACATTTGGCCTGTGGGAGGAAACCAGAGCACCCAGGGGAAACCATGCAGACATGGGAAGAATGTGCAAACTTCATAGAAACAATCACTCAAGGGTGGAATTGAATCTGGGTTACTGGTGCCTCTCTTATTTGTGTTCCTTTTATGAGCAGGAACAGTTTTACCCTATGTACTCTATTCAAAGAGGTTGCACATCTTTGGAATTTTTTGACTTAGTGTTGTGGATATTCTATTATTGAATGCATTACGGGCTAGGACAGAAAGAGATTTCTTCTACAGTGAATTAAATGATATGGGGAGCAAGGAGAAAAGTGGAGTCCCAGGTCAGCCACGATCATATTGAATGGCATGTGGGCTCAACTGGCTACGTGGTTTAGTCTTGCTCCAACTTATTTTGTCTTGTGTTCTTATTTTTCCCACAATGTGGCATAGATTCAACGATTTTCAATTGCTTCTTCATTCAACTTCTCTCCATCATAAGACTAGAAGTAGAAATGTTCACTGATGATTGTGTTCCATATGTAATTCTTTGAGATAATGGTGCCCACATGCATCAAGATATAAAGAATATCCAGATATGTAAGGATTCTATGATTAGCTGGTAAGTAGCAAATATCATTTATATCCAGCAAACAAAAGGCAATGATCAAATTCAATAAGACAATTTAACTATCTCCATTTGACATTCAACTACAGTACTATTAATGAATCCCCTGACATTCTAGTATTCCACTGGCCAGAAATTGGATATTCTGTGATGACTGACTCACATTTTGACTACTCAGTGTCTTTTTTGCTTAAATGGTATGAGATAGGAGTATGATGGAATATCCTCTGCTGCTTGGATAAGTGCAACTCCAGGAAAAAACTTGACATCATCCAGGACAAAGCAACTTGCTCTACTGGCACCTCATCCAACACTTCAAGCATTCACTAGCTCCACACAGTACACTAAGGCAGCGGCTCTACATCTCCATGATGCACTGTGCCAACTCTTCAAAGATTTTTCAACAGAATTGTCAAAACTGCAACCACCAACACTTAGGTATACAAGGGTGGCAGATGCATTGGAACACCACCAATTTTAAGCCACTCACCACCACCACTCACATCCTGCCAATCTTTCATCATTGATGGGTTAAAAATCACACAGTTCTCCACTAGCAGCACTACAAGCTGTATTTGAATCAAGATGAATACATTTTGAACAATTTGGAAGCAGGCCCCACAATAGAAAACAAGTGAAATATTTACGATGATCACACTCTGGGTGCAGATCAGTCCCCTGTTCCTGAAATGCTGTGATTGCAGTTTCAACATGCAGTCTCAAGCACTCAGTGATTGGCTGCTTAAACCCATAATTAATTAGTGAGACCTTCACATATAATTAAGTCTATATACTCAGTACGGAATGATTCAACTTGCTTAATGAGTTCAATTATTGATGAGGATTGTGGACTGAGGAGCAATTATAGTTATGGTAGAGTTACTACAACAACATTTTTCACCATCAACAACTTACAAAACTTTTGTTTGAAAGCCAATTGTAAGTTATGAAAGATGCTTATTAAAGGGAGGCTGTAGTCTAAATACGAAGTCTCATATGGAGGTGCAATGGAAAATAATAATTTTGACAATGCAGGTTTGGGGCAGAACTCAAAAAATTTCTTTAGAATATAGGCTAAGAGCGTAAACAAGATGCAGAGATTTACCGTAATTTGTGCTGGCTGCAGTATACTTGTTGCTGGATTTGCGAATTATATTTTCATGGATTTGATACCATTCATTTTCATTATTACACCTGGTCAAAAAAGAAGGAAAGTAAGAAATGTTAGAGATCACTTCTTAGTGTATGATAGGGAAATCAAATACTTTCACAAAAGCCCATTGCAACTTTTGACTCAAACACAAAAGACAACAATAACTGATTTCTCATTGTAATGCAATGAAGACCCTAACAACAGTGAACTGGAGCTCGGTATTTATGGTCAATTGCTCAGTCAAAAATATAAGAGCTCCAAGACAAGTGAAAGATCACCTTGTTTATTGAAAACCAATTGAAATATTATTTATTGTAATATATTATATTGTTTGAGCAATAATACAGTGAATAGAATTGTATAGTCATACAGCATGGAAACAGACCCTTCAGTCCAAGCATAACATAATCCCAAAATAAATTAGATCTACCTGCCAGTACTTGGCCCATATCCCTCCAAACATTTCTTATTCATGTATTTATTCAAATGTCTTTTTAACATTGTCACTGTACCTGCATCCACCATTCCTCAGGTTAAAAAAAAGCCCCTCAATTCTTTTTAAAATCTTTCTCCTCGCTACTTAAAAATATGCTCCCAGTCTTAAAACCCCCCCACCCCAGGAGAAAGAAACATTCAATTCACTTTATCAATACCTGTCACAATTTAGTAAAGCTCTATAAGACCACCCTTCTCTGAAAAAAGTTTCAGCCTATCCTTATAACTCAAATCCTCCATTCCCAGCAACATCTTAATAAACTTTTTTTGAATCCTCTCCACTTTAATAATAGTTTTCGATAACAGGGCGATCTGAATTTGTCACAGTACTCAGCAATGTTCCCACTGACTTCATCTGCGGGAAATGCACCCAACTCCAGCTCCTCGGAAACAACATTAGGGAACTGGAGCTGGATCTGGATGAATTTCAGATCACTCAGGAGGTTGAGGAAGTAATTGAGAGGAGTTACAGGGAGATAGTCACACATCAGGTACTGGGAAAAGGTAGATGGAACAGAAAAGGAACAGGCAAGCAGTGCAGGAATCCCTGTGGCTGTTCCCCTCAATAACATGTACGCTGTTTTGGATACTGTTGTGGGGGGTGTGGGGGACTTACCAGGGGTAAGCCATGGGGTACAGGTCTCTGAAATAGAGTCTGTCCATGTTGCTCAGAAGGAAAGGGGGGAAAGAGGAGTAGAGCATTAGTTACTGGGAATTCCATAGTTAGGGGGATAGACAGGAGATTCTGTGCGATACTCACGGGTGATGTGTTGCCTCCCAATTGCCAGGGTCCGTTATGTCTCTGATCGTGTTTTCAGGATCCTTAAAGGGGAGGGAGAACAGCCCAAGTCGTGCTCCACGTAGGCACCAACAACATAAGTAGGAAAAGGGATGGGCATGTAAGGCAGAAATTCAAGGAGCTAGGGTCAAAGCTTAGAGCTAGCACAAACAGAGTTATCTCTGGTTTGTTACCCATGCCACGTGCTACCGAGGCAAGGAATAGGGGGTGAGAGAGAGGAGTTGATCATATAGCTTCAGGGATGGAGCAGGAGGGAGGATTTCAGATACCTGGATAATTGGGTCTCATTCTGGTGTAAATGGGACCTCTACAAACAGGATGGTCTACACCTGAACCAGAAGCGTACCAACCTTCTGGGGGTGGGGAATGGGGAGAGGTTTGCTAATGCTCTTCAGGAGAATTTAAACTAATTCAGCAGGGGATGGGAACCTGAATTGTAGCTATAGGAATTCGAGAGAAGTGAGGTCATAAATAAGGTTGAGGTTGCAAGAGTGTACCAGCAGGCAGGAAGATAGTTTGAAGTGTGCCTACTTCAATGCAAAGAGCATCTAGATTAAGGTGGTGAACATGCAGCATGGATTGCTACTGGGTCTTGGATGTTGTGGCCATTTCGGAGACATCGATAGAGCAGGGACTGGATTAGTTGCTGCAGGTTCTAGATTTAGACGTTTCAGTAAGAACAGGGAAGGCAGTAAAAGAAGGGGAGGTGTGGCATTGTTAGTCCAGTACAGTATTACAGTGGCAGAAAGGACTCATCTACTGAAGTAGTAGCGGCTGAGGTTAGAACTCATCTACTGAGGAAAGGAGAACTCACCCTGTTGGGAGTTTTCTATAGGCCTCCGAATAGTTCCAGAGATGTAGAGGAAAGGATTGCAAAGATGATTCTGGATAGGAGCAAAAGTAATAGGGTAGTTGTTACGGGGAACTTTAACTTTCCAAAAATTGACAGGAAAGATGGGTCAGCTTTGGTCCAATGTGTACAGAAGGGTTTCCTGACACAGTATGTGGATAGGCCAACAACAGGTGAGGTCTAACATTGGATTTGGTACTGGGTAATGAACCAGGCCAGGTGTCAGATTTGGAGATAGGTGAGTACTTTGGTGATAGTGACCACAATTCATTTATGTTTACTTAAGCGATGGAAAGGGATAGGTATATACTGCAGGGGGAAGAGTTATAGTTGGGGGAAAGGCAATTATGATGCGATTAAGCAAGATTTAGGATACATAGGATGGGGAAGGAAACTGCAGGGGATGGGAACAATTGAAATGTGAAGCTTGTTCGAGGATCAGCTACTGCGGGTCCTTGATAAATATGTACCTGTCAGGACGGGAGGAAGTGATCGAATGAGGGAATCATGGTTTACTAAAGAAGTTGAATCTCTTGTCAACAGGATGAAGGAGGCTTATGTAAAGTTGAGATGTGAAGGCTCAGTTAGGGCACTTGAGAGTTACAAGTCAGCCAGGAAGGACCTAAAGAGAGAGCTAAGAAGAGCCAGGAGGGGACATGAAAAGTTTTTGGCAGGTGGAATCAAGGAAAACCCTAAGTTTTCAATAGGTATGTCATGCGTAAAAGAATGACAAGGCTTAGATTGGTGCCAGTCAATGATAGTAATGGGAAGTTGTGTGTGGAATCCAAGGAATAAGGAGAAGCACTAAATGAATATATTCACACAGGAAAAAGACAATGTTGTTGAGGAGAATACTGAGATACAGGCTACTAGACTAGACAGGATTGAGGTTCACAAGGAGGAGGTGTTAGCAATTCTGGAAAGTGTATATAAACCCCTTGGGCCAGATGTGATTTATCCAAGGATTCTCTGGGAAGCTTGGGAGGAGATAGCAGAGCCTTTGGCTTTGATCTTTATGTCATCATTGTCTACAGGAATAGTGGCAGAAAACTGGAGGATAGCAAATTTCGTCCCCTTGTTCAAGAAGGGGAGCAGAGACAACCCTGGTAATTATAGACCAGTTGTGGGTAAAGTGTTGCAAAAGGTTATAAGAGATAGGATTTATAGTGATCCAGAAAGGAATAAGTTGATCAGGGATAGTGAACTTGGTTTTGTGAAGGATAGGTCATGCCTCATAAATCTTGTTGAGTTCTTGGAGAAGGTGACCAAATAGGTGAATGAGATAAAGTGGTTGATGTGTATATGGATATCAGTAAGGCGTTTGAAAAGGGTGCCCACGGTAGGCTATTGCAGAAAATATGGTGGCATGGGATTGACAGTGATTTAGCAGTTCGGATCAGAAATTGGCTACTTGTAAGAAGACAGAGGGTGATGGTTGATGGGAAATGTTCATCCTGGAGTTCAGTTACTAGTGGTATACTGCAAGGATCTGTTTGGGGCCACTGCTGTTTGTCATTTTTATAATTGACCTGGATGAGGGTGTAGAAGGATGGGTTAGTAAATTTGCGGATGAGACTGGGTTGGTGGAGTTATGGACATTGCAGAAGGAGATTGCAGGTTACAGAGGGACATAGATAAGCTGCAGACCTGGACTGTGAGGTGGCAAATGGAGTTTAATGTGGAAAAGTGTGAAGTGATTCAGTTTGGAAGGAGTAATAGGAATACAGAGTACAGGTGCACAATCCTTTATCTGAAATGGTCGGGACCAGCTGGTTTTCGGATTTCAGAATTTTTCAAATTTCAGAGTAAGTGACAGTTGGATGGCGAAATTTAAAAAAATCTTACCAAAGAATAGACTTACTGTGAGTAAAATGGACTTTGAGACGGAATTGAGGTCTGCTATACTGGGCCACGCCCCCATGTTGCATCTGATTGATACGCATCGCCTGGATGTGGAGTTGGGTCAGCTTTTTGCACGCCAAAAAACCTTGTTAGTGAGAAAAAAACTTCACAAAAAACCTTTGGACTTTGTAGCTTTTAGGGTTTCGGGATTTTGGATAAAGGATTGCCTACCTGTATTGGGCTCATGGTAAGATGTTTGGTAGTGTGGATGAGCAGAGAGACCTCGATGTCCATGTGCATAGATCCTTGAGAGTTTCCACCCAAGTTGATAGGGTTTTTAAAAAGCGTATGGTGTGTTAGCTTTTATTGGTAGAGGGATTGAGCTTCAGAGCCATGAGGTCACATTGCAGCTGTACGAAACTCTGGTGCACCTGCACTTGGAGTACTGCGTACAGTTCTGGTCGCAGCAACATAGGGATGTGGAAGCTTTGGAAAGGGTGCAGAGGAGATTTACCAGGATGTTGCCTGGTATGGAGGGAAGGTCTAATGAGGAAAGGCTGATGGACCTGAGGCTGTTTTCATTGGAGAGAAGAAGGCTGAGAGGTGGCTTCATAAAGATATAAAAGATAATCAGAGCATTAGATAGGGTGGGCAGTAAGAGTCTCTTACCTCGGATGGTAATGGTTAGCACAAGGAGAATTAGCTTTAAATTGAGGATTTTAGATATAAGACAGTGTCAGAGGTAGGTTCTTTACTCAGAGAGTAGTAAGGGTGTGAAAGGTCTGCCTGCAAAAGTAGTAGACTCACCAACCTTAAGGGCATTTAAATGGTCATTGGATGAACATATGGATGACCATTGAATAGTGTAGGTCAAATGGGTTTTAGATTGGTTTCACAGGTTGGCACAGAAGGGCCTGGACTGCACTGTAATGTTCTATGTTCTGCGTACCTGATTAGGTCCTGATGTTGTGAAATTTGAAAGGGTTCAGAAAAGAGTTCCAAAGGTGTTACCAGAGTTGAAGGGTTTGAA
This sequence comes from Hemiscyllium ocellatum, assembly GCF_020745735.1. Lineage (NCBI taxonomy): Eukaryota > Metazoa > Chordata > Chondrichthyes > Orectolobiformes > Hemiscylliidae > Hemiscyllium > Hemiscyllium ocellatum. Next base: position 68,164,083 of record NC_083414.1, read on the forward strand.
TTATCGGAGGAGGCGGAATTGCCTAGGACTATTTACCTTGGAGTGTCGGAGGCTGAGGGGTGACCTTTTAGACATTTATAAAATCATGAGTTTCATGGATAGGGTGAATACACAAAGTGTCTTTCCCAGGCTGGGGGAGTCCGGAACTAGAGAGCTTAGGTTGAAAGTGAGAAAGGGGAAAGATTTAAAAGGGACCTAAGGAGCAACGTTTTCAAGCAGAGGCGGGTGCATGCATGGAAAGAACTGCCAGAGAAAGTGGTGGAGGCTGGTACAATTACAACATTTAAAAAGCATCTGGATGGATGAATGAACAGGAAAGGTTGAGAGGGATATGGGGCAAATGCTGGTAAATGGGACTAGATTAATTTAGGATATCTGGTCAACATGAATTAGTTGAGCTGAAGGGTCTGTTTCCATGCTGTACATCTCCATGATTCTACATAGACAGAGTAATTAAGGAGGTGCTTAGCATGCTTGCCTTTATTGTTCAGACCTTTGAGTATTGAAGTTGGGACATCATTTGGAGTAATCCTTACTTCCCCCATTCTACAGCAGGAGCATTCAACTGCCCTAACATCCATTTCCATTGTTCTGAATTCCCAAAGAGACTATTGAAAAAAATCTAGTAACCTTACCAATCCAGTGCACAAAACCCTTTTTATGGTTGCAGAAGGAATATGGGTGGGAGATACTGCCGAAGTGTATTTTGGGTAAAGCAACCAAATTGGATAACGTGTTGCCACTATTTTAGAAAGACGATAAGGAAAAGCCAGGGTACTATAGACTGGTGAGCCTGACATCCGTAGTGGACAAATTGTTGGAGGGTATCCTGAGGGGCATGTTCCTAAGGGCCTTATATGTATGCGGAAAGTCATGGACTGATTAGGAATAGTCAACATGGGCAGGTGCCAGTAGGGGAGGGTTGGTTGTTAAGGGGGCGTTGACCTGATCAGGTACTCACGGAGGGAATAGTCGTTGCGGAAAGCGGATGGGATGGAGAGGGAAATATATCCCTAGTGGTGGGGTACATTTGTAGATGGCAGAAATGTCGGCAGATGGTGCGGCTTTTGCGGAGGTTGGGATGGAAGATGTGGACCCGAGGGGTTTGTCCTTGTTGCGGTTAGAGGTGTGGGGTTCGAGGGCGGAGGTTTGGGATGTGGATGAGATGCGTTGGAGGGCATCTTCAATCACGTGGGAGGGGAAATTACAGTCTTTAAACGAGGAGGCCATCTGGTGTGTTCTGTGGTGTAACTGGTCCTTTTGGGAGCAGATTCGGCGGAGGAGGAGGAATTGGGAATACAGGATAGTATTTTTGCAGGAGGTAGGTTGGGAGGAGGTATAATTCAGGTAGCAGTGAGAGTCAGTGAGTTTGTAAAAAATGTCGGTGTTGAGTTGGTCATCATGGATGGAGATGGAGAGGTCTAGGAATGGGAGGGAGGTGTCAGAGATGGTCCATGTGAATTTAAGGTCAGTGTTGAATGTGTTGGTGAAATTGATCAACTGCTTAACCTCCTCATGGGAGCACGAGGTGGCATCGATGCAGTCATCAATGTAGTGGAGGAAAAGGTGGTGAGTGGTGCCGGTGTAGCTACAGAAGATGAACTGTTCTACGCAGCCAACAAAGAGAAAGGCAGGGGCCCATCCAGGTGCCCATGGCTACCCCTTTCGTCTGGAGGAAGTGGGAGGATTCGAAAGAGAAATTGTTGAGGGTGAGGACCAGTCAGTGTTCTGTGGTAAAACTGGTCCTCCTGGTCTTTAAAGACCATAATTTCCCCTCCCATGTGGTTGAAGATACCCGCAAATCCATCTCACCCACATCTCGCACCTCCGCCCTCAAAGCTCACCCCTCCATCCGCAACAAGGACAGAACCCCCCTGGTCTTCACCTCCCACCCACCAACCTCCGCAATAAACCGCATCATCCACCGACATTTCCGCCACCTACAAATGGACCGCACTACCAGGGAATATATTTCCCTCCCCACATCTATCCACTTTCCACAAAGACCATTCCCTTGGTGACTATCTGGTCAGGTCCATGCCCCCCAACAACCCACCCTCCCCTCCTAGCACCTTCCCCTGCCACTGCAGGAATTGCAAAACCTGTGCCCATACCTCCCCCCTCACCTCGCAGAGCGCTTCAGGGTACATCTCTGGGACACTTGCACCAACCAACCCCACCACCTGTGGCCAAACATTTCAAATCCCCCTCTCACTCTGCCAAGGACATGCAGGTCCTCGGCCTCCTCCACCGCCACTCCCTCACCACCAGATGCCTGGAGGATGAACACGTCATCTTCCACCTTGGAACTCTTCAACCCCAGGGCATCAATGTGGACTTCATAATTTCCTCATTTCGCCTCCTTACCCCAGTTCCAAACCTCCAGCTCAGCACCATCCTCATGACCTGTCCCACCTGTCAATCTTCCTTCCCACCTATATGCTTCACCCTCCATCCACCTATTGCACTCCCAGCTACCTTCTCCCCAGCCCCACCCCCTCCCTTTTATCTCTCTGCCCCCGAGGCTTCCAGCCTCATTCCTGATAAAAGGCTCCTGCCCGAAACGTCGATTTTCCTGCTCCTTGGATGCTGCCTGACCTGCTGTGCATTTCCAGCACCACTCTAGTCTTGACTCTAATCTCCAGCATCTGCAGTCCTCACTTTCGCCTAAAACCTAGATACACCACATGCACTGCTCTACCTTCATTAATGTGTTTTGTCACATCCTCAAAGAATTTAATAAGGCTTGTCAGGCATGAAATTTTTGTTTTATCAAAATAAAATGTCTTACAAACATCCAAATTAAACTTCATCTGCCACTCCTCAAACATTGATCTAATTGATCAAGATCTCTTTGTAATTTTAGATAACCTCTTCACTGCTTACCATACTACCAATTTTGGTGTCATTCACTAACTTACTAACCATGCCTCTATATTATCATCTGAATCATTTAAAAAAAATAACAAACATCAGTGGACCCAGCATTGATCCCTGTGAAACCACTGGTAACAGGGCTCCAGTCCTAAAAATAACTCCCGCCACCACTCCCTGTCTTCTGCCATTAAGCCAATTTTGTATCCAATTGGCAAGCTCATCCTGAATTTCATTTGTGCTAACTTTACTAATGTGGAACCTTGTCAAATACTTTACTGAAGTCCAATTAAACAATGTCTACTGCTCTGTCCTCGTCTATCTTCTCCTTTTTCAAAAAACTCAGTTATGTTTGTGAGACATGATTTCCCTCACACAAAACCATGCCGTCTCATCCATGACACAACCTCATCATTCTTGGTCTTTTCAAATGCATATAATTCTTTCAGAATCACCTCCAACAACTTACCTACCACTGAAGTCAGACTCATTGGTCTTTAATTCCCAGTCTTCTCCTTATATTCCTTCTTAAACAAAGGCACAACATTAGCCATTCTCCAGTCATCCAGCACCTTATCTGTAGTTACAGATGATGCAAATATTTCTCCAAGTGGCCCCACAATTTCCTCTCTCACTTGTAACAATGTCCTGGGATATGCTAGATCAGCTCCCAAGGATTTATCCATCTGATCTTCTGTAATGTGAACTGTTTTCAAAACATCAATATTTATTTCTAAGTTCTCTAGCATCCATTTCTTTCTCCACACTGAGGACTGATACAAAATATTCATTTAATATCTCTCCCATCTCCCAAGGTTCAACTGAAAGATGATCTTTTTGATCTTGAAGAGGCCCTACCCTCTCTCTCTAGTTGCTTTCTTGCTCTTAATGAATTTTAGAATCTCTTTGGATTGTCCTTTGGATCTGCCAAGGCTATCTCAAATCCCTATTTGCCGACCTAATCTCCCTCTTAAGAATGCCCTCTTCATAGTGTTCAAGAAAGTCATGTGAATCCAGTTGTCCACATCTAATATATGATTCTTTTTTATTCTCGAGTTAAACCTCAATATCTTTATTCATCCATTGTTCTCTAATCCTATCAATGAATGATGTTACAGCATTGAACAGGAAAAAAATAATTGCCAAAATCCTATATCGAATGAAATCTCCAGAAAATGTTTTGGTTCCGTTCCACAGTGGTTAAGCTAGTGGCTAGTCATCAAGAAATATGTTGGAGACCCAATTTCAAATCTTACCATGGCAGTTAGAGAATTCAAACTTGGTTAATTAAATACATTTAGAATAAAAAGCTCATATCAGTAATGAACTGGATTATAATAAAAATAAGTGTCCCAAAGTCCTTGCTTAAAAGTCAACCATTTTCAGTTACCATACATGTGCACCATACTTAAATAGATCCCTGCACTCCAAAGAAACTGGACACTTGGAATAGGCAATAAATGCTGATTTTGCCAAGAATGCCTATTTCCCACAGACGAGTACAAAAAGTTCTTGGAACTGATTTGAACGTATTTAGAAAAGAGATAGTCACCTTTCAGATATCAAGTGGTTGCCTGTTAGTAGAACTGAATTTTCTACCAGCAAAGACTATGTCTGATAAAGATTATTTATGTTTCTGCTTATTAATATGATTGTTTACAGTTTTTGAGAAGATTTGTAGCTCAGGTTGTGCATTAGGTTGTTAACTTGCTCGCTGAGCTGGTAAGTTTGTTTGCAGAGGTTTTGTCACAGTACTAGGTAACATCATAAGTGCGCCTCCGGTGAAGCATTGGTGTTCTGTCCTGCTTGTTATTCGTGAGACCTGGTTTGCTGAGGTGGGTGTTATCATTTCCAGTTTTGTTTCTTAGCAGTTGGTATATGGGGTCTAACTCTACATGCTTGTTAATGGAGTTCCAGGTTGAGTGCCAGGCCTCCAGGAATTCCTGTGCATGTCTTTGTTTGGCTTGTCCTAGGATGGATATGTTGTTCCAGTCGAATTAGTGTCCTTCTTTGTCTGTGTGCATGGACACAAGTGATAGGTGGCAGTGTCTCTTGGTGGCTAGTTGGTGTTTGTGGACCCTGATGGCTAGTTTTCTACTGGTTTGACTTTTGTACTGTTTGTGGCAGTCAGAGAGAAGAGTCAGCCAGGGATCATCTGCTGAAGCATGAAATCTTTCTCTGGAGCAGCTTCTGTGCCTGCTACCAGCTAAAACCAAACCAGAAAACACCTGAACTGGGAGAACTGACCACTTCCTGCCATTGTTAAACTAAGCTCTTTCCGAGACATTTCAGCACCTCTGCCTTTACGACCTCTCTTAAAAAAAACCCAAAGACAAAGTAACCTTGATAAAAGCACGGTATCGTTACTACAGCCTCAAAACATTGGATCAGGTTTGTCAATTTCCTCTTCATATATCCCATGTTGACTCCATCCAATCAAATAATTATTTTCCAAACATCCAGAAATCACACTCTACATTAGATTTTTGTATTTTCCCTATAACTGACATCAGGAACACAAAAGTGTGTCGCTCCTGTTTTCTTTCTCCTTCCTTTCTGAAATAGTACAGTTATATTTGCAATTTTTTAATCTGCAGGGACTGTTGCAGAATCAATAGAATTTTGAAAGATAATCCCCAATATATCCACTACTTCTGTAGCCATAAACTTCAACACTCTAGGGTAAAGACGATTGTTTCCCAGGGAACTATCAAGTTTTAGTTCCATTGACTTCCCCAATAAGGTTTTTCATTAATACTTATTCCATCTAGTTTCACACTATCACTGGACCTTTGGATCTTAATTATTTCAGAGTAACTGATTACCTTTTCAACTGTGAAGAGAAACAATCATTATAGATACGCAGAGAAATATCGATTGTAGTTTTTTGATGATTGAGGGTTATTGAAGCCATGCCTGAAGTGAATGCAATTATCGGATGGTTCTATGATCTAAAAATTAGAACTAACAAATCTCTCTTTGGAAATTATAAGTCAAGTTGTCACTTCGTTTTGATTAAGGAAGGATGAAACATATTGTGGAGGCAGTTCAGAGAAGGTTTATTAGATTAATACCTAGAATGAGAAGCTTGATGCTAGGCCTGTAATTCCCAGAGTTTAGAAGAGTAAGAAGTAACTTAATTGAAATATATAAGATCCTGAATGATCTTGACAGTGCTCATGTAGAGAGAATGTTTCCTCTTTTGAGAGCATCTAAAATTAGGGGTCACTTTTAGAGGTTGCTCATTTAAAACAGAGATGAGGCCAAGTTTTCTCTCTAAGTCATTTGAACTCTGAGGATGACTATAACATGGACTGTTATGGACTTCCAACAGAGAAAGAGCAAAAATCATTGAATGCTGCAGGAATGAAGCTTTGAGCACTGACTACTTTGTGAAGTGACATGTGGCAAACCCACTCAGTCTACTGCCAAACATCTGATGAAGCAGATATCAAGACAGTGAAATTAAGGTCTGATGTTTTATCTCTTGCAAATGGTGATGTCAGAGAATCACAGCCAGCTGTGTAGATTGAGGAACCATCATCACAGGAATCATGCATGCCCTTCCCAGTGCAGGTACACACACCTCGAGCTGTCTCAGACAGCTGTAGTATGAGTGGCAAAGGTAAGTATCACATCATTTGTGAGCAGAAGCAAGTAATCAAGGTGTAGCAAACTGTTGGCAGTCCCTATTGGAGAACAGGGGCGGCACGGTGGCACAGTGGTTGGGGCGGCACGGTGGCACAGTGGTTAGCACTGCTGCCTCACAGCGCCTGAGACCCGGGTTCAATTCCCGCTTCAGGCGACTGACTGTGTGGAGTTTGCACGTTCTCCCCGTGTCTGCGTGGGTTTCCTCCGGGTGCTCGGGTTTCCTCCCACAGTCCAAAGATGTGCGGGTCAGGTGAATTGGCCATGCTAAATTGTCCGTAGTGTTAGGTAAGGGGTAAATGTAAGGGTATGGGTGGGTTGCGCTTCGGCGGGTCGGTGTGGACTTGTTGGGCCGAAGGGCCTGTTTCCACACTGTAAGTAATCTAATCTAATCTAAAAAAACAGAGGAGAGCTCCAACCAGGCATACCCTGGCTGTGTCCGCTGAATAGTTGTAAGAGCAGTACATTGATATGAATGGATCGTATAATACATCCTGTACCATTGACCAATCTGTTGCAGTAGTGGTACATGAATACATAGACCCAATCAGGCATTCTCCTGCGCCTGCATGCGCAGGTGAACCTGAAAGGATGAAATGAATAGTGTCACTCTTTTTTTCTGAAGCCAATCCTTCGCCCTTTTATTTGAGGCACATAATAAGCATCATGCTCTCACCTTATCACCCAATGAATAAGACCGTTTTTGCACACATGCAGCTGGCACACTATATTGTGATGCCATCCAATATATTGTGAGGAAGAGGTATCACAGGCATTTTAGAGTTTGGGACAGTGGTCATCTGTTTGCACAAGGCATGTTCAGTATGTAGGAGTTCTTGAAAAGGGCAGAGAAGTGACAATAGTATCACATTGGGTCTCACATGATTCCAAATTATACTATTTTGATTAAATGAATAAAAAATGAATCCAATTTAAAGTAGACTGGACCAAACTAATCTTGTAAGAGGCCCTTGAAGAGACACAGAAAAGACAGAATCTCAAAGCTATCTCATTAATTTAAATCAACATGGCATTTTTGTGGTTTTAGGATGCACTCTACCTTTGATAGGACTGCAGATTGTAAAGCTTTTGTGAAATATTGTGATTAAAAAGATTATCATTAATACACACGTGGCATGTACCTTGCTTTGGAAAATTACCATTTTGTAATTATGCACTGTCTGTGTATGATGTCTGAAAGTATCATGCAATAAAGTAATTTTCTGCGTCATGACCGCTCTATCCACGAGAGCTGGATGTGGAATTGGACTCTGAAGGGCTGTAACCTGAATGTTTGGCTTAAATGCTTCCAATGAAGGATCTGCATTGCTCAGGAAAAGTGATCCTGAATCAGGGTATCCCAGACTTCCTTGTCATCCCAATTCATGTGTTGACAGATAAAGCTGAACTTGCTGCACTGCCAGATGATTCTCGTCAAATTCCTCATCCTCACACAAGACAATGTTCTCTTCCTGACGGACCTCCTTCATGTTCATTTCACTCTGGATAAGTACACAGAAGACCACAATGACATGGAAACCACTGAAGAGTCAAACTGCAGGGCACCCCTGATTAGTCAGGGCACTAGAATCTCACCTTAGGGGAATGAAGACCTTTGTGCTGAACTGGCACTAGTTGCACTGTTCCTGTGCCTCAGTCGTGGGACTTTGCACTGAGGTCATCAGCAACTTTTTCACTGACATTCCTTGTTAGCCAGGAACCATCTCAAGAGGGCTGTCAACTGGAATGAAGAGCTCTGGTACCTGAAACTGACTCAGGATGAAAGATTCATGACAGCTGCCACGAAACCTATTGAATACTCAAAAGAACTGCTTGCAATGCTGCCACTCAGACTGCATTGGTTATCCCTATCCACAAAAGTGCTGACTATTCCACTACATTACTTGATCTTCATCACTGCTCCAGCCTAGTTTGGAGGAGGTAGCACCCAACCACAATTATAGATTCCTGAGATTCAGAAATAACTTGCTACTGATTGTGACTGCAATTAAGCATTCTAAATAACCTCTCAATTTCAGCAATTTCTATAATGACAACACAATTTGTTCAGCAGTAAGTCTTCAGCTATCAATGTGATCCTCTTTGTCTATTCCCTCTTTTTAAACAAAATAGTAAATGTCTGATGCTTCACTGAAAGGCTTCCTACTATGCAGCTGCCTCATCTGTTTGGATGAGTCCCTGAGAAAGTGTGGAGGGTTGTGCAACATTACATTGCAAGTGTGAAAAAATAAACAATACGATTGGATAAATAACCAGCCAAACTGGTTTCTTCCTGCTTTCTGATGGGCCTACCTCCTTCCCAAAATGCTGCTTCAGACATACCCTTGTCTACCTGCTCACCCGCGAGAAGTTCTGTGGTACAATGCACCCCAATAAACCTGCTGTCCTCACCCAGAATGTCCATGAATGGAAGAGGCTCCTAACTATACTGCAATACAGATCAATACTGATAACATGATTATTTGTAGGCTAGCTGAAAATGTGTTGCTGGAAAAGCGCAGCAGGTCAGGCAGCATCCTGGTGCTGTCTGACCTGCTGCGCTTTTCCAGCAACACATTTTCAGCTCTGATCTCCAGCATCTGCAGACCTCACTTTCTCCTCCTATTTGTAGACTAGATAAATCCTACTAAATGAGGGGACAAAGTGAGCGGAGAGAAAGTTAACTTAAAAAAGATTTGTCTTGCAACTGGTTATTTATGTGAAAATATAACATCCATCTTCAGGATGCTTCCATTATGGGGGAACAGGGTTTGTCATTGCCAGTTATAATCCATATCTCACCAACTCTCTTGACAGCTCCAAAGACAGATTATGTCTTTCAACCTTCTCAATGCATTGACGTGTTATGTAATGGCTTCATAATAAGCGTCTTCGACAAAGGTTTTTAGGAACAGGAGACTTTGTAATGCATGTGTAAAAAGCTTCATGCCAAATTTGACTTGAAGAATTTATGCTTTGGAAATTCATAAATTCTTCAGTCATTACGTAACTCAGAAATAAGAGCTAATTGGCACAATGTCTCTGTCTTAATTAGCTGCATCTAAGTTTAAAAATAGGTCCTTTGATGCCGTGAGCCCACTGTGGTATGACTTCATATCATTTCTAACAAATAATACCGTTTCCATTCCTCTAAAGAAACAAACACAAAAAAAAGGAAGCAACTCGTATAGTATTACCTTGTCTCTGTAAAACTTTTTTTTTGCTTATTCTATCCTGAACTACAATGGACTATAGTTGGCATCTAGTTCAACTAACACTTGTAGTTTCCCAATACATCATCCGCTTAACTATCCTTCACTCGTGAACCAATCCAGTGAGTGGTAATGGGTTCTTTAAGAGGGTCATTGATACTGCTGGAAAAGCGCAGCAGGTCAGGCAGCATCCAAGGAGCAGGAGATTCGACGTTTTGGGCATTAGCCCTTCTTCAGGAATGAGGAGAGTGTGCCAAGCAGACTAAGATAAAAGGTAGGAAGGAGGGACTTGGGGGAGGGGCGATGGAGATGTGATAGGTGGAAGGAGGTCAAGGTGAGGGTGATAGGCTGGAGTGGGGTGGGGGCGGAGAGGTCAGGAAGAAGATTGCAGGTTAGGAGGGCGGTGCTGAGTTCGAGGGAACCAACTGAGACAAGGTGGGGTGAGGGGAAATGAGGAAACTGGAGAAATCGGAGTTCGTCCCTTGTGGTTGGAGGGTTCCTAGGCAGAAGATGAGGCGCTCTTCCTCCAACCGTCGTGTTGTTATGGTCTGGCGATGGAAGAGTCCAAGTACCTGCATGTCCTTGGTGGAGTGGGAGGGGGAGTTAGTGTTGAGCCACTGGGTGGTTGGTTTGGTTGGTCCGGGTGTCCCAGAGGTGTTCTCTGAAACGTTCCGCAAGTAGACAGCCTGTCTCCCCAATATAGAGGAGGCCACATCGTGTGCAGCGGATGCATTAGATGATGTGTGTGGAGGTGCAGGTGAATTTGTGGCGGATATGGAAGGATCCCTTGGGGCCTAGGAGAGAAGTAAGGGAGGAGGTGTGGGCGCAAGTTTTGCATTTCTTGTGGTTGCAGGGGAAGGTGCCGGGTGTGGAGGTTGGGTTGTCTAACAACAATGAGCACCTGAGCTACAAATCTTTTCACAAACTTTGAATAGGTTCCATAGCTTCACAGGATTTGATTAAACAATTTGGTGGTAGTTAAGGCACTTTCAATTTTGGCTTTTTATTTCAAAAGAGAATGGAAATATGAAAATAAGGAAATGTTGTTAAACCAATACAGGGCACTAGCCAGACCACATATAGAATACTGTGAATATTTTTGTTCTTTTTTTCTAAGAAAAGGCATACTGACACTGAAGTCAATCTACAGAAGGTTCACTAGATTGATACTATGCATAGAAGGATTTTATGAGGAAAGATTTGACCTGCACACGCTACCATTTAGGAGAATTGAGGCATGACCTTATTGAAACTTACAAGATTCTGAGGGGATAGATGCGGAGCAGAAATCTTAAAGGTAGAAATTTATTTGATGGAAACTTATTTGATGGGTGGCATGGTGGCTCAGTGGTTAGCACTGCTGCCTCACAGCACCAGGATCCCAGGTTCGATTCCAACCTCGTGTCTGCGTGGGTTTCCTCCAGGTGCTCTGGTTTCCTCCCACAATCTAAAGATGTGCAGGTCAGGTGAATTGGCCATGCTAAGTTGCCCACAGTGTTAGGTACATTAGTCGAGGGAAATAGCTCTGGGTGGGTTACTCTTCAGAGGGTCGATGTGGACTGGTTGGGCTGAAGGGCCTGTTTCCATACTGTAGGGAATCTAAAAATAAACTATAACTTCAGGAGCTACTTTCTGATGTAATAAGATGGGCATCCATTTGGATGAGCAGAAGCAGAATTTCTGACTGCTTGTTGGTTCGAAGCGGGTAATTTGAGACTGTGGAGATTGTCATTTTAAAAATCCCAATCATGATACCCATTTGACTGGAATGAAAGTATCAAATGACAGAGATGTTTAAAGGAGTTTCAAAACTGATAAATCTGTTGATAGAAGTATTATCAAATTGTAGCAAAGTGGAAAAATTGATGAGGCATAAAGTACACTTGAGGAAGCCATAATATGTTGAAGGAAGCCATCAATATTTACACCAGGAAGCTTTATTGTAGCAGTGAAGATGCACCACCATTTTCAGAATGTAAATTTCTCAAAAATATGCACAGATACGTTCAGTTTTAATGGCATCACTTTTGCCAAAATTGGTAATATATGTATGGGATCCACTTTAGGTCAAGCCCTTGCAAACATTTTTGTCGATTTCCTCAAGAAATATGTTTTTCATGGAATGAGTTCTAACCTCCAAAACAACCACCAACTGCACCTGCATAGACACCTGCCCACCTGCATCCATCCATACCCCTGGCCATCTGACACAAATCTACTCCCCAAACCTGACTACACCCTCAACCCACTAATCCATTTGACATCCCATGACCATACGCCTCATCCCCTGCATGGACAGACCCTGACAGAAACCCACTTACCCATCTGATCTACTCTAACCTGTCATCCACTTCCCTCCAAACTACCTGCCGCCTTGCCAACTTATCACCTTACAACCACTGCCTCAGCTGTCACCCTAGCCCACTTCTCACCCTCTCTCTTTCTCACTTATCTCACATTACCTTATCCATATTCATTCACTAGAGATCATTAAATAACATTTAATGGTAAATGTAGAAAATAGGTGCAGTAGTAAGCTATTCTTCCCTTCAGGCATGGCTGATCATCTAACTCAGTGCCCTGTTTCCACTTCCTCCCCAGACATTTGGTCCCTTTCGCCCTAAAACCTATATCTACCTCCTTCTTGAAAAGATTCAATGTTTTGCCTTCAAGACTTCTACTGAATTCCACTCTTAGTTATTTTTAATTAACTTTTTAAGAAATGTTATAATTAGTTTAGATTAGATTCCCTATAGTGTGGAAGCAGGTCCTTTGGCCCAACAAGTCTACACCGACACTCCGAAGAGCAACCCACCCAGACCCATTCCCGTACCCTATATTTACTCCTGATTAATGCACCTAATACTATGGGCAACTGAACATGGCCAATTCACCTCATCTGCACATCTTTGGATTGTGGGAGGAAACCGGAGCACCCGGAGGACACACATGTTGATACAGGGAGTATGTGCAAATTCCACACAGACTGTCGCCCAAGGCGAGAATCGAACCTGGGTCCCTAGTGCTGTGAGGCATCAGTGGTAACCACTGAGCCCCTTTAGCAATGCTCCTTTAGAAAAGGTTGAGACTCAAACAAAATGAAAAACTGCATACACTGAAGATCTAAAACAAAAATAAACTGCTGGAAAAACATAGTAGATCTGGCAGCACCAGTACAGAATTAAAATTTTGAGTCCAGTGATCCAAAGTCAGCACTACAAGCAGCTGGGAAATGGTTGTATTTATGTTGATGATGGAAGGTGAGGTTGGGGAAGAGTGAGGGTGGAAGGAAAGAAGGGATTGCTGATGATGAACCTTGGACATGACTGCTAGGAATGGTGCTAACGAGACGTCTGAATAGTTGGAAATGGGTTGGCAGTGCAGGGAGCAACCCATGCAGAACAGGACCTTCGGATGTGGGAGATGAGTAACGGACAATGGAGGACAGTGTTTACATTCTGAAATTGGTAAACTCGATGTAGAGTCGTGAAGGCTGGATGACCTAGGCAGAAAACAGAGTGTTGTTCCTCCAGCTTGTGTTGAGCCTCGCTGGAGCAGTACATAATAGCATAGGAACAGACGAAATAAGAGCAGAAGCCTATTCTGCCATTCAATAAGATTATGGCTGATCTTGTCATGGACTCAGCTCAACTTACACACCGTAACCCTTAATTATAAAGTCATACAGATGTACAGCATGGAAACGGACCATTTGGTCCAACTCGTCCATGCTGACCAGATATCCTGTATAAATCTAGTCCTATTTGCAGTATTTGGCCCAAATCCATCTAAACCCTTCCTTTTCATATAACCATCTAGATGCCTTTTATAAGTGGTAATTTACCAGCCTCCTCAACATCCTCTGCTAGCTCATTCCATTCCCTTTCTGTGAAGAAGTTGCCCCTTTACTCCCTTTTAAATCTGCCCAACTCACCTTCAATCTATGCCCTCTCGTTTTGGACACACCCACCCCAGGGAAAAGACCTTGACCAGTCTCCTTGACATGGGTCCCTCATGATTTTATAAACTTCTATAAGGTCACCCCTCAGCCTCTGACACTCCAGGGAAAAAAGCTCCAACCTATTCAGCCTCTGCCTATAGCTCAAATGTTGTCTGATGTACATAACCATTTGGTTAATTAATTAGAAAGCCTACCAACAAACCTATCTCCAATATAAGAGATACAGAAAGTCTAAAACTAAAGTCTAAAACCCTGGCAGTTCTTTGCATAGAGTTTGGTGCCAATCCTTTCCAAATTGGATTTTTTTTCTGCTGGAACTAAGAATGGAGGGGTTTTGGTTGCTTTCCCAAAGCAGCAGGAAGTATAGATGCACTCAAAGGAGAGAAGGCTGGTTTGCATGATGGACTGAGTTCATGACTGTCTTGGTTTCTTGCAGTCTTGGGAAGAGCAGTTGCCAGACCATATTATGTTGCATCCAGATGGGATACGTTCTGTGATGCATCTATAAAAATTGGTAAGAGTCCTTGTTGAAAAATGTGTTGCTGGAAAAGCACAGCAGGTCAGGCAGCATCCAAGGAGCAGGAGAATTGACGTTTCGGACATAAGCCCTTCTGCAGGCATATGCCTGAAACGTCGATTCTCCTGCTCCTTGGATGCTACCTGACCTGCTGTGCTTTTGGTAGGCTGAAGTTGATGTGAACCATGACTAACCTCTGGAAGCACTTTACACTTATGGAGTCAGAGCCACCAGGCAGTAATCATTAAGATATGCTACATGATTTTCTTGGCACCAGGATGATGGTGGTCTTAGCAGGTGGGAACTTCAGAGCGTAATACAGAGAGGTTAATGATGTCTGCGATACTACCACCAGCTGATCCACACAAGATCTGAGTGCACAGTCATGGCCATTCAGGCCAGTTGCTTTCCATGGGTTCATTCTTGTGAAGGCCAATCTAACGTCTGCAGCAGTGACCATGAGTACAGGCGCATCTGAGGTTGTTGGGATAGGTGACATCTTTTCACTGACCTTCTGTTCAAAGCGAGTGTAGAATGCATTGAAATCATCAAATACCGCAATTCTGTTTGACTTCGCTTTGTAGCCCTTTATGTCGTGTAAGCCTTGCCACAAATGATGGGTGCTGAAAAATGTGTTGCTGGAAAAGCGCAGCAGGTCAGGCAGCAACCAAGGAGCAGGAGAATCGACGTTTCGGGCATAAGCCCTTCTTCATCCATGGTTTTTGGTTGGGAAATTAACTTCATCAGCACACAATTTTCTACACACTTACTAAAGAAGTCTGTGATGATGATAGCAAAGTTGTTGATATTGACCTTGGAGTTCTTGAGTATGGACCAGTCCACTAAGCTGTCTAAGCGGTCCGTCGCAGCCCTTATGTTGTCTCAGACCAACACTGTAATACTTCCTGTGATCAGTCCTCACACTTCAATTTCCACTTGTAAGCCAGGAGGAGGAACACAGCAATGTAATTTGATTTTCTAAAATGCTGGTGGGGATGGAATAGCCAGCACCTTGATGGTTGTATAGCAATGGTCAAGGATGTTCAGTCCTTTGGTGGGACAGGAGACATGTTGATGGTAGCACGTTTTTGAGATTGGTCTGGATGAAGTCACCGACCTTGATGAATAGGGACTGGGGATATTCTATCTCAAGACTGTAGCTTTGTATACTTCGTCAAGTGCATTCTTCACTTCTGCATGGGATGTAGACTACTGTCAGCAAAGTGGAAGTGAACTCGTGCAGCAAGTTTTAGGGACAGCACTACCTACTTACTACATTTACAAGAACTAGAAAGAGGTGGCAACACCTCAAACTAAAGGCTATTCTGTATAAATTTGTAATTGCATATTTGAACAAATCTATTACATACATGACTGCCATCATGAATATATATATCTGTAATGTGTTAAGAATGCTTTTACATGCCCATATTATTTATGTCCTTAAATTTTTAAATCTTCAGAGATGAAGCTGCTTTAAAATCCAGATGTTATGTTGCACCTTGAGTTTCTTTTTCTGTTTTTTCCCCTCCCTTTTAGACTCACATAGTGCTCTCAGACCCATCAAATTTCCTCATGAGCAATGAAACATTTTCAATTTGATTTGGAAATGTAATACATGCTTCTTTCTTAGTCTGAAAAAGTACTGCGAAATATATTAACTAGGATTTTGATCTCCTCTTCTTTAGTTATAAATAATAAAGCACGAACCATGTCCTGACATATCAATGCTTTGATCCTCCTTCAGTTTTCTCAGGTGCTTCACATTCTACACTGTTCCTCATATATTCCGACTGTGGTAAATGCATGAGGTGACCAAATAATGAGTTTTCCATTATGAATTAAAAGCATTGACATATTTTGAAACCATTTACAATCCACTTGAGACCAGAAAATAATGTACAGAGCCTGCAGATTTTCATATAGAAATTCTGTGACATGCGGATCTGTCAGAACAAGTCAGGACATTTTTAAAAAATGTGATAATTGGATGAGGAAATCATGCTCCAGTTCACTGTTTATTGCCCATGATTAATTGGTCTTGAGAAGCTGGATGTAATCAGCTCATGTGGTAGAGATATACCTCCAGTGCTAGCAGGAATTTCAGGATTTATTAGAATCACCAAAGAATGATAAGCAATACATTTACAATTCAGGATGATCAATGACTTGGATTTGAGCTTCTAGGTAATGCTGTTCCATAAATGTGTTGATCATGTGTTTGGAAGTGGTGAAAGTTGCAGGATTTCAAAAGTCCTGCAGAAGATGCCTCACCAATTTGAGAGAGTGCACCTTGTGCATGATACACACAGCCACCACAATGCACCAGTAGTTGAAGTGGATGTTTCAGGGTGGAGAAAGGGTGCCAATCAAGCAGACTCCTTTCTCTTGGACTGTGTTTGTATTGTCTTGTGTTATAGGAGCTGCACAAATTCAGGCAAGCTACAGATATTCCACTCCAATCTGTGTTTCATAGATTATGAAAGGGCTTTTGAGAGACAGGAACAATATCCTCACAAAGCTACACAGATGCAACAACCTAAAAAGAAAGGAGCAGGCAATATCTATAATAAATAATACATATACCAGGCTATACACTTAAATAAAAGAGACCATGCATAGCAATTATAGTTTAAAAAGTACATAGGTCGACAGCTGATTGACCCATCATAATATCCAGTTTTGACTTTATCTTTTAGCCAGGATCTGTTGAACGTCTGGCAAATAGTAATAAGTTGATGTTGGAGGATTCATTGGTACTAATCCCATTTAATGTCCATGGTAGATGATTACATTTTCTCTTCCTCGGGTTGATCACTATCTAGGACTTGTATGATGAGACGTTGTCCAGGTTATGCTGTATGTGAACATGGACCGCTTCATTAACTAAGAAATTGTAAATGGAACGAGCTAGATTTTTTTAAGACCGTCACTTGAGATCAAGAATGGCTTGCTTCAAACCATCAAACTTGAGTTGAAGCAAGCCATTCTTGATCTCAAGTGACGGTCTTAAAAAAATCTAGCTCGTTCCATTTACAATTTCTTAGTTAATGAAGCGGTCCATGTTCACATACAGCATAACCTGGACAACGTCTCATCATACAAGTCCTAGATAGTGATCAACCCGAGGAAGAGAAAATGTAATCATCTACCATGGACATTAAATGGGATTAGTACCAATGAATCCTCCAACATCAACTTATTACTATTTGCCAGACGTTCAACAGATCCTGGCTAAAAGATAAAGTCAAAACTGGATATTATGATGGGTCAATCAGCTGTCGACCTATGTACTTTTTAAACTATAATTGCTATGCATGGTCTCTTTTATTTAAGTGTATAGCCTGGTATATGTATTATTTATTATAGATATTGCCTGCTCCTTTCTTTTTAGGTTGTTGCATCTGTGTAGCTTTGTGAGGATATTGTTCCTGTCTCTCAAAAGCCCTTTCATAATCTATGAAACACAGATTGCAGTGGAATATCTGTAGCTTGCCTGAATTTGTGCAGCTCTGTGCCCTGACCTCAATAGTCTACTGTAGTAGCAAATTCACAAGTTGATCACACTCTGAAGAAATGTTTCTGTCTTTCAGTTCTAAGTGGCTTACCCTATATCCTGGGACTGTGACTTCTGGTTCTAGATGTTAAAATCAGATTCCCTCTCATCTTTCTAAACTCTAGTGAATACATGCTCAGTTGAACCAATCTCTGCTTGTATAAGAGTCCTGCCATCACCAGTATCAGCCTAGTAAACCTTCATTGCACTCTTTCTATGGCAAATATATTCTTTCTGAGATGGGAAGACCAAAACTGCACACAGTACTCCAGGTGCAATCTCACCAAGCCCCTTTATAACTGCAGTAAGACATCCTTTCTTCTAAACTCTCATTCTCTTGCAAAGGCGGCCAACATGCCATTTGCCTTCCTAATTGCTTGTTGTACCTGCCTATTTACTTTCAATGTCTGGTGTATAAGGACATCCTGATCCTTTTGTACATCAGCAGTTTTCAATCATTTCAACAATTTGAATCACACTCTGCCTTTTTTTCACACTAAACTTCACTGTATAACTTCACCTGTTTCCACTTTAAACTGCATCAACCATTTGTTTGACCACACATTCAGCTTTTCTAGATAATCTTGAAGTCTCCTTGCATCCTCTTTACAATATAGATTTGTGTTGTTGGCAAGCATGGAAATATTGCAATTGGTTCCCTCATCTAAGTGTATATAGATCATGAATAGCTAGGTTCAAGCGCTGATCCCTGCAGTACCCCACTAGTCACTACCTGCCACCCAGACAATGACCCATTTATTCCCATTCTCAGTTTCCTACCTGTTAAGCAATTCTCAATTCCTGCTAGTGTATTTCCACCAATTGCAATTTGCCTTGCTTTTTATGTGGGAACTTAGCAAAGTCTTTTTGAAATCCAAATGCACCACATCAACTATTTCTTCAATATCTATTCAGTTGGTTACATTCTCAAAATCTTTGTTAAGAATGATTTCCCTTTCATAAATCCATGCTGACTTTGCCTAATCCCATTAATACTTTCCAAGTGTTCTGTTATCACATGATTTGTAATAGATTAGCCATCCCCTCAACTGATGTTAAGCCAACTAGTCTTCCATTCTTCTTTTCTCTCCCTCCTTCTTTAAGTAGTGGGATTGTATCTGCCAACCTTCAATTTGTATGAACTAAAGCAGGGTCTGTAGAATTTTGGAAGACAACCACCAAAGCCTCCAATATTGCCAGGATGCTTCCTTTAGAACTGAGAGAGGCAGATTATCAGGCTCCGGGGATTTGTCAGTCATTAATCTTGTTAATTTCTATTGCATCTTGTTTCTTCAGTAATTTTAATTTTCTTCAATTCTTCTGTCTCACTAGGCCCTTGATTCCCTAACATTTCTGGGAAATTATTTGTGTCCTCTTTTTTGAAGAGTGAACCAAAATGTGTGTTCAATTCTTCCGCCATTTCTTTTTTCCACAGCATACTTTACCTGATTTCTGAATGTAAGGAACCACATTTGTCATCACTAATCTCTTCACATATTGGTAGAAGTTTTTATCATTAACAATTTTTCTAATTTATTTTGTAATCATCATTGATCTACCTTTCCAGATTTATTTTTGCGCCAGGTAGGAATGAATAGTTGCTGTATTTATGCATTTGGTCCTTAAATATTAGCCATTGTCTATCCACTGTCAATCTGTTCTATAATGTTCCCCAGCTGAAAATGTGTTGCTGGAAAAGCGCAGCAGGTCAGGCAGCATCCAAGGAACAGGAAATTCGACATTTCAGGCATAAGCCCTTCATCAAGGCTGACCTGCTGTGCTTTTCCAGCAACATATTTTCAGCTCTGATCTCCAGCATCTGCAGACCTCATTTTCTCCTATAATGTTCCCCAATCTATCACTGCCCTTACAGTTCCCTTTAGGTTCAGTTTAGAGTTCAACTTCTTCACTGTCCATCTTGATGAATAATTCTATCATTTTATAGTCATTTTTCCCCAGTTAACCTTGCAATAAACTATTCATTAATCCTTTCTCATTGCACACTACTCAGAATAGGATACCTTGCTGTCTGGTTGGTTTCTCAAAATATTAGTCCAAAAAATGTGCCCTCAAGAAAATTCTCCTCTGCGGTATTATTTCCAGTCTGGCTTGTCAAATGTTTATGTAGATTAAAATCACCAATGATTACTTGCACACTTATTGCACCTGTGTATAATCTCCTATTTAATGCCTTGCCTTTCATCTCTGCTCCTGTTGAGAGCAAACGGATAAGGTTTACCAACACTTTCTGACCCTTAATGTTTCATATCTCCACCTTCACAGACTTCATATCACGATCTTCTGAGCCAATATCCTTTATTAGTGTTGCATTGATTTTACTCCTTTACTAACAATGTCACCTCCTTTCTCTCTTTGTCTGATCTTCCTAAATATTCAATGTTCAGTTCATATCCTTGGTCACCCTGCAGCCATATCTACGTAATGTCAACTATATCATAACCATGTATATCTATTTGTGCTGTTAATCCATGTACCATATGGTGAATTAAGATACAATTCCTTTAGACTTGTCTTTTTAACATCGTCAGTCATCGTATCTTTGTTTTGCACCATGGCCCTACTGGTTGTTTGCCCTTGTTTATTCTGCTTTTCATTCTTCTATCTTTTGTTTCCATCCATTTCCCCCCCATCCTGTCCGTCTGCGGAACCTCTCATCAACATCTGTTCTTAAACCCTTCCCAACAGCATTAGCAAACAGATACTCAACACCGCACGCCAACGCCCCCACCCCTCAAAATCTCTCATCCGAGGAATATGCTTGACCTCATCAGGGATACTTTGAGGCAGAAGTCATATTTGTTTTCTTTTCTTCTCAGTTTAACAAAAACTGCCAACCTTAATTTTGACAATGGTCTCATTTTGCTTTTTGTTTTGTTGAGGCTTCAAATATAGTACATGTTTTCAAATCCATTAATTTGAAACTGCATCAATGCATGGATCCAGAATAAAATTTAGTATCATTAACAGTTAAGCATACGATGTTTTACAAATGTTCTTTCAGGTTTTTAAAACCCACTGCCTTGAAAGACACTTGCTGTTATCTCAACTTTTTACCCTATCTGAAGAATCAACATATGTATTCCCTAACTACTTCCCAATATATCTCAATTTTAATATACACACACAGTCACACACACAAGCTTTCCATTAAATTTTGTTCATGAATGTAAGTTGTGCCAGTTATCATTTCTAAGTATACTAATACTGCTGAAGTGAAACACAGTCCCATGATTCCCAAGATTAGACTGAACTGTTTAGTAACCTCATTACCAATATATGCTGTGTTCTACATTGCATTTACCCTGAAGTGCATGAATTTCATAAGTTTTTTGAATTTCATCCGTTTCTACAGCCATGTAGCAACAATATATTTCTACACACTATCTAAGCTGAGAATTCACTAACCTACTTAGCACACTCCTCGTATTCATGTATTTAAAGTAGCCCTAATTTTGACCTTCGAGCATTCCATTTTAGACTGACCCCACCTAATCCCCTACTATTTCCAACTGTAATGCCAGGTCTGTCCCAGTTATTTGCACTCCTTTGTTTTCTGTCTAGTATTATGCCTGATTCACATGCCTCTACCAAGATAGATTAAACCCCAGGCACACCAGTAACTTGTCCCATAAGGGATGTGGTCTCACTTTGTTCAGACGGATGTGCAAGTCATGTCACATAACAGTCATAATCTCATTGAATGATATAACAGAAACATAGGTCCAAGTGGTCTACTCTGTTCCTAATCTTTTTAAAGTGAGTTATAGCAAAAGTGCTAGTGAAAATTGTCAATTACAAAATTAATTGTCATTTCGAGAAATATTGGTTAATAAGGGATAGCCAGCATAAGTTTTTTGAAGGAAATTGTGTCTGATTAGCAATCAAAACAGTTAGCAAAAATTCATAGATTTAAAACAATTTACAATAGCTAAGGATAAAATAAAGCATTTTTAACACTGGCTGTTATGATAGAAAAGATAGTGGGTTCCATTGGCACTTTCAAGAGTCAATTGATCACCTATTTCAAGTGAACTAATTTATAAGGTTGTGAAGGGAAAAATATTGGGTGCATGATTAAATTAGACAGTTCTTTCAAAGACCTGGCAGAGACATAGTGCAGCGAAGTGAGATGCTATTTCCAATTTTATTTTCACTGACATGTATATCTCAATTTTAATATATGCACACTGCCACACATTCAGTAAGCTTTCCATTGAATTTTGTTCATGAATGTAGGTTGTGCCAGTATAGCTGTCTTACAAATAAATGTTATCCAAGTATTCTTTGAATGTCCACCTCCATCCAGTATTTCAAGAGGTATCTTTACTTCTTGACAAAGCATGTTGTATTTTTCATGGATTGTTGGCCTACACTTAAAAATACAGACTGCATCATGTGTTGCATACACTGGAGAGAACATTAAGAAATGATACAGAAAATGTTAAATCACATCTAAACAGGTGTTCCCATGCAGTAGTGTGCTCAGGTGCCCAGCTTTCCAAGGGAATTTCCTCCTAAAACTGTACATCGACTGCCAGTATCGGCAAAATATAATATATAGATTTTTGTAAGTTCTGGTTTATTGGAGACATTGAATGGCATCTCTAGAGTGTCAGCTTTGTTGTCAGTCAGCAACGTGGTGAGCATATTGGATACAATGAATAGCGAACTGTTCTAGCGCTGGTATTATACTGACATTTAGCAAACTTATAGAGTTGATTGTTCGACAGAGTAAGAATCGTGTCTTTTTATTTTGTGTTTGTTTTTATTAAACTGTGGACTGAAAGAAGAAGGTGCTATTTTAAAAAAGAAACAGTGTTTGAAAAACTGGCAGAAGTTTAGAAATAAGTAAGCTGACACATGCCAGGCATCATGTAAACAAATGTTTAAGCAATCAGTAATTGGGGTATGAGTTGCAGCCAACATTTGCAGGCAACAAGAAACTGATTGAACAATGGACTGGTAACCAGTTTTCAATGATAGGTACCTTTTTGTGCTGCCAACAACAGTGTGCTTGGTCCTTAGGTAACTGAACAGCTCGGAGATGAGAACAAATTACAAAGAGAGAGAAGTGCATTGATCTTCCTCAGCTCAGAAACAATCTCTCATAGAATCCCTACAATCTCTGTTCTCTGCAGTCAAAGCTCATTGTTAATCCGAAGAAAACCAGTTTATCTTTCCTGCAACAGCACAAAGGAAGACTATTGAGTCAGTTGGAGGTCAGTCATCTTGCTACAGAACTCCCTCAGGTAGTGCCCTAGGCCTAACCATTTTCACCTACTTCATCTTCCTTCCATGGGTATTCTGTTCATTGCACAATCTTCAGCATTATCCTCAACTCCCTTGATGCTAAAGTGTGCATGTGCGGTAAGATCTGGACAACATTAAGGCTTGAGCTGATAACAGACAAGTAAATTTTATGCCATGAAAGTGCTATGGAAAGTCCATCTCCAATCTGGGAGAATCTAGTCATCTTCTCTTGACATTAAATGGCATTCACATTACTGAACACTATCAACGCCCTTACCATTGAACAGAAACAGAAATGGATCAGCCATTTAAATTATTTAGTTGGAAGGATAGGGCTGAAGCTGAGAGCAAGTTACTCAGCTCCAAAGTTTGATCACATCTATAAACCATCAGATAGAAGTGTGTTGGATTACTGTCTACTTGGACAACTGCAGCTCCAACAACTAATAAGCGACTCAGCAACACATCTAGGAGAAAGCAGCTTGCCTGACTTATAGTCTGGGATAGATCCCTCTCTGCCATGCTTATATAGCAGTGGTACAGGGACCTTTGCACATTTTAGGGAGTTTGGAAGTATCTAATATCTCTGCATAGGAATAGCCAGTCTTTAGTCTCATTATTTTACTCAGTATGTTACCTCTAATGCTTATGATTATTAAAGCTCATCCACCCCTTTACCTTCTTAATTTTCTTCCATTCTTGGAATTTTTTTAATGTTTACAGCTGTGAAGATAGACATGAAAATACTTGATTAAGGTCTCTGCCATGTTATTATTTCCTATTACTAACTTCCTAGTTTCATTCCACTAGGGACCAACGTGTCACAGTTTATCGATTGCTTTTAACTAACTGTGTCACAATGACCTGTCATTTTTTAAGTTTGGTCAATGAGCTGTGAACTTCCTATGAATCATCATTTAGCCTCCTTTTAGATCTTTCGAATGTCCATTTGTGCAAGGTAATGTCATACATTCAGTAAATAAAATACAGATACAAAATAAAAGAAGATAGAGATAATATGTACTGATAAAGATGAAAATTAATTTAGTCCATTATTATGCAAGCCATTACTTTTTTGTTTAAAGATTTCTCTATCCATGTGAAGGAGTTGAAAATTTGAAGTCAGAATTCTGTAGTTGAATAGTTGGAGGTAGCTTTGTTGGACTCAGTAGGTATAGCTAGTTTTTGACAGAGATTTCTTGTTCCTCAATTGATTCCTCAGTAATTAAGGCATCTGCAAATTCCTGGATTCATTTGGAAGAAGTATTACCTGGAAGTTACCTGGACACTGTGTTTCAGGAGGGAATCAAATCCCTTAGCGTAAACACCTTGAATACAGTAAGAGGGTCCAGGAGGTAGTGCTGCAGGAGCCTCAGCCCTTGACCAGCAATTTTGAGTTTCTTCCTCCCTGTGTGGATGAGAGTGGGGACTGTAGGAGGGATGAGCAAATTGATCATAGCACGTTGGTGTAGAGAGCCATTCTAGAGATGGCAGAAAAAAGAAATGTAATTATAGTCAGGGCTAGTATAGTTAGGAGAATAGGCACTTCTTTGCAACCAGGATCCAGTTCTCGAAGGTTGTGTTGCCTGCCTGTGTATGGGTTCAAAATATCTTATCTGAGCTTCAGAGGAACTTGCAGAGGGAGGAAATATCCAGTTGTCGTACTCCACATTGGTACCAATGATTTTGGCAGAAAGAGCAAAAAGGTTCTGCTAAGAGAATAGAGCAGCTAGTGTAAATTAAAGCAGAACCTAAAATGTAACAATCTCTGAATTACTACCTGAGCCATGAACTAATTAGTACAGGGTCTATAAGATTTAATAGGTAAATGCATGGCTTAAAGATTGGCATGGAAAAAACGGCTTTGAATTTATGGTGTCATACTGGGATGGAAAGGACTGCTTCCATAGGATGGGCTCCATCTGAATCATGCTGAGACAAGAGTCCTAGTGAATCACATAACCAGGCTCTTCATAGGGCATTAAACTAAATAGCGGGGTGGGGGTGAGGTGGGGAATTTGCATCGAAATTAGAAAATCATAGCTGAAGGAGAAGGCATGAATGCAGGTTAATGAAGAGTTTGTTTGTTACCAGAAAATAAAAGGAAGGAAGGGGCAGAATGTGTGAACATCACATTCCATCAAAGAATCTGACAATAGTAGGCAAATTTGATCATAGAACAAATTTAGAGGCTTTGTCTCAGAATGAACACAACATTTGGATAAAATAATGAATTTACAGCACAAAGAACCAAATGATTATGAGTACTGAGGCGTGCTTGCTGGGAAACCAGATTTGGGAATTCAGTATCCAAGGCTATTCAGTGTTTCAGAAGCTTAGGCAGGAAGGAAAAGGAGGTGATGTAGCTTTGTTCATAAATGAAGAGATCAGTGCTGTACTGAGAAATTATTTCAGCACTACAGACACTAATGTAGAATCAGTGTGAGTAGAAATAAGTAATAACAAGGGAAAGAAGTCCCTGGTGGGAGTAAGCTATATAACCCCAAAAAGTAGTCCTGCAGTGGGGCACAGTATAAGGAAGGAAGTTGCATAAATGATATAGCAATAATCTTGAGTGATTTAGATATTCATATAGACTGAATTAATCAAATTGGCAAATGTAGCCTCGAGGCAGAGGTCATAGAATGTATTCAAGATTGTTTCTTGGAGGTGAGATTAACTAATGAGCTTGTCATAAAGAATCATCTAGACTTCGGTAATTGCACATTCACCTTATGAGGGTGAAAAACTGGAGTCCCACACTAGCATTCTATGATTAAACGCAAGCATGAGGACAGATCTGTCCCTAGTGGACTGAGCGGAAGGCTACAAGGTAGGGCACTTGATGAACAGTGACAGACGTTAAGGAGATACTTAATTGTTCCCAACTAAAGTATTTTCCAGAAATGAAGAAAGATTGTCTAAAAGAAGGAAAAGTCCATGGCTAAGCAAAAAAGTTAAAGATAAAAGAGGTGGAGGAGTGGCATTGATGATCAAGGATAGTATCACAGCTGTAAAAAGGGAGGTCATTGAGTAGGGCTTGTCTATTTTTTCATTTTGTTTGAGTTTCAACCTTTTCTAAAAGAGCATTGCTAAAGGGGCTCAGCGGTTACCACTGATGCCTCACAGCACTAGGGACCCAGGTTCGATTCTCGCCTTGGGCGACAGTCTGTGTGGAATTTGCACATACTCCCCGTATCTACAGGTATGTCCTCCGGGTGCTCCGGTTTCCTCCCACAATCCAAAGATGTGCAGATGAGGTGAATTGGCCATGCTCAGTTGCCCATAGTATTAGGTGCATTAGTCAGGAGTAAATATAGGGTACGGGAATGGGTCTGGGTGGGTTGCTCTTCGGAGTGTCGGTGTAGACTTGTTGGGCCAAAGGACCTGCTTCCACACTATAGGGAATCTAATCTAAACTAATTATAACATTTCTTAAAAAGTTAATTGAAGTTATTACTAAGAGTGGAATTCAGTAGAAGTCTTGAAGGCAAAACATTGAATCTTTTCAAGAAGGAGGTAGATATAGGTTTTAGGGTGAAAGGGACCAAATGTCTGGGGAGAAAGTGGGAACAGGGCACTGAGTTAGATGATCAGCCATGCCTGAAGGGAAGAATAGCTTACTACTGCACCTATTTTCTATATTTACCATTAAATGTTATTTAATGATCTCTAGTGAATGAATATGGATAAGGTAGGGTGAGATAAGTGGGAAAGAGAGAGGGTGAGAAGTGGGCTAGGGTGACAGCTGAGGCAGTGGTTGTGAGGTGATAAGTTGGCAAGGCGGCAGGTAGTTTGGAGGGAAGTGGATGACAGGTTAGAGTAGATCAGATGGGTAAGTGGGTTTCTGTCAGGGTCTGTCCATGCAGGGGATGAGGCGTATGGTCATGGGATGTCAAATGGATTAGTGGGTTGAGGGTGTAGTCAGGTTTGGGAAGTAGATTTACTGTCAGACGGCCAGGGGTATGGATGGATGCAGGTGGGCAGGTGTCTATGCAGGTGCAGTTGGTGGTTGTTTTGGAGGTTAGAACTCATTCCATGAAAAACGTATTTCTTGAGGAGATCGACAAAAATGTTTGCAAGGGCTTGACCTAAAGTGGATCCCATACATATATTCCCAATTTTGGCAAAAGTGATGCCATTAAAACAGAACGTATCTGTGC
The DNA here is from genome assembly GCF_020745735.1 of Hemiscyllium ocellatum. Lineage (NCBI taxonomy): Eukaryota > Metazoa > Chordata > Chondrichthyes > Orectolobiformes > Hemiscylliidae > Hemiscyllium > Hemiscyllium ocellatum. Next base: position 68,191,285 of record NC_083414.1, read on the forward strand.
ATATTTTTGAGAAATTTACATTCTGAAAATGGTGGTGCATCTTCACTGCTACAATAAAGCTTCCTGGTGTAAATATTGATGGCTTCCTTCAACATATTATGGCTTCCTCAAGTGTACTTTATGCCTCTTCAATTTTTCCACTTTGCTACAATTTGATAATACTTCTATCAACAGATTTATCAGTTTTGAAACTCCTTTAAACATCTCTGTCATTTGATACTTTCATTCCAGTCAAATGGGTATCATGATTGGGATTTTTAAAATGACAATCTCCACAGTCTCAAATTACCCGCTTCGAACCAACAAGCAGTCAGAAATTCTGCTTCTGCTCATCCAAATGGATGCCCATCTTATTACATCAGAAAGTAGCTCCTGAAATTATAGTTTATTTTTAGATTCCCTACAGTGTGGAAACAGGCCCTTCAGCCCAACCAGTCCACACTGACCCTCTAAAAAGTAACCCACCCAGAGCTATTTCCCTCTGAATAATGTGCCTAACACTGTGGGCAATTTAGTATGGCCAATTCACCTGACCTGCACATCTTTAGATTGTGGGAGGAAACCAGAGCACCTGGAGGAAACCCACGCAGACACGAGGTTGGAATTGAACCTGGGATCCTGGTGCTGTGAAGTAGCAGTGCTAACCACTGAGCCATCATGCTACACATCAAAAAAAAGCTTTCATCAAATAAATTTCTACCTTTAAGATTTCTGCTCCGCATCTACCCCCTCAGAATCTTTTAAATTTCAATAAGGTCATGCCTCAATTCTCCTAAATGGTAGCGTGTGCAGGTCAAATCTTTCCTCATAAAATCCTTCCATGCATAGTATCAATCTAGTGAACCTTCTGTAGATTGACTTCAGTGTCAGTGTGCCTTTTCTTAGAAAAAGAGAACAAAAACATTCACAGTATTCCAAATGTGGTCTGGAGAGTGCCCTGTATTGTTTTAGCAACATTTCCTTATTTTCATATTTCCATTCTCTTTTGAAATAAAAAGCCAAAATTAAAAATGTGCCTTAACTATTGCCAAATTGTTTAATCAAATCCTGAGAAGCTATGGAATTTATGTTCGCTTTCGCACTTTTTACATAATTAATAAAACTCTTCCTATCCTTTTTGTTACTTGCAGTTTATCCTTAAAGATTGAGGTAGTACAGTGGCTCAGTGGTTAGCACTGCTGCCTCGCAGCACCAGGGTCCCAGGTTCCATTCCAGCCTTGGGTGACTGTCTGTGTGTAATTTGCACATTCTCCCTGTGTCTGTGTGGGATTCCTCTGGGTGCTTTGATTTCCTCCCACAATCTAAAGAGGTGCAGGTCAGGTGAATTGGCCACACAAAATTGTCTATGGTGTTAGGTGCATTAGTCAGAGGGAGATGGGTCTGGGTGGATTACTCTTCAGAGGGTTGGTGTGGACTTGTTGGGCCGAAGGGAATCTAATCTAATTTGTTTTCATGCTCGTGTACAATAGTGTAGCTGTCCAAAATCCTTGAATGCTTTTATGCCACCTCCCTCTGGCAACAATATATTTTCAAGTCCTTTCATTGAGATTCCTAAAGCATGTTCAGCACTCTGAGTAAAATAAAGATTCGTTTTCAATCCCAACGCCAGTATTTCACAAAAAGAGATCATAATTTTCCACTGGGATTGCTAGAGGATGTGAAGACAGATATAACTAATTTTGTATACTTACTGGGCACAAAAGAAGCATGAAGGTTTATTATAAGTAAAAATATCTCTAGTAATTGTAGTTCCAGACATTTATTTCATATTTTTTTCCCAAATAAGTTATATATATCAAACAAATTGTGAAACTGCTGGTTTCAAAAATATTTAACTTTTCTTATTGAATCAAGCTGGCTGCTATTTTAAGTGGATGTCTACTTCCAGCAACTATTATTTTAATAAAATAAGAAACACTTGCTGTAATGAACAATCCCATTACTTCACTGATGGAAATAACATGGTTTGGCACTCAGGAGTGTTGTCAGAAATATTGATGTACTTATTTAATTGCACTTATCTCCCCACATACAGAATTCTAATACAATGTACCACCACGAAGTGTTGCGCAGATCATTAGACAGGTCTTGTTGCACAACTTAATTGTTTTCAGTTCCCCTGATACTTACATGATTGAGACCCTATATTTACCACTGAGTAACCTGGGAAAATCAACAACATTATAAATAAAAAAATGACGTTGATAATAGATTGTTAGTAATAATACATAGCCAGTTAACACCCGAAAGCAAAAAAATCAGTACCTATGGCTGTTCCTCAAAGCCGTAATCTTGTGCATTCACCCCTTCTTAATGTAAGGGGAGTGAGAAAGAGTGGGAGAGAAAGAGATCGATAAAACCCTTCCACAGTGAAATGGAGAGATTGGCAACAGTCCTCAGAGAGAGGATCAATGAACCACCTCAGTCAGAGAGAGAGAAGGAAAGAAATAAATTGGTATACTCCTCAGCACACAGAGGGATAGAGGTTAAGAAATCCTTTGGACATAGAGATAGCGAGAGGGAGAGAGACAGAGGAGGACAGAGAGAATGAAAGAGAGTGAGACAGAGAGAAAGAATTACTGAAAAAAAGGTAGAGGTATCAGTGAAACACTTCAGAGAGAGAATACAGACATCAGTAAGATCCAAGAAATCCCTCACCTTTGGAGATCAGTGTGAAAATTTAGTCATACGGAGAGTGAGCCACCTGCATGTTCTGTAGAAGAGAGCCTGATAATTTTTGTTTATCTCAGCACTGTAAATCCGTTTAGTGTTGAACACTCAGTACAACAATAAACAATTTTAACATTTCTTAAGGTCAATCACAACAATCATTTAGACCGTATCTGCTGGTTTGGTGGAATTCCCAGTAAGCCACCATATGAGAAAAATAGGGTTCAATGTGCACACCTAAATGCACCTGTGAGGTCTATTCATCAGTTTCTGACTGACTGATGGAGATGGTTGGCTAGTTTCCAATTTGAAAGTGTTTTCACTATAAACAGTATGCGCAGGCATCTCACAAACAGTCATAAACTATTCTGGGAATCTACTGAACGATGCCAGTAAAACAATATGCTCAATCTCAGACTAAGTGAAATCAGAAAATGAATAATCTCTTGCTTACTTGTGTCTATCATTTGCTCCTTACGCAGTTTGGCACACGAGACTACATATTTGTTTTGGAATGTGAAATGGAAAAAAGAGAAGTTTGGGCACTGCTGTATTGAAGAGAAACGTTTTTTTAGTTCAAAGGTCAAAAATGAACACTATGGTGTTCACTTATTGATTATGCAAGGTCTTATAACAGTTGGAGAAACTGAATTTGTTATTTGTATGAAACAAGCCAACACCAGGTACTCTTGGGCTGCCTAGCAAAAGACATTTGGATTTTCAAGTTGCAGTTTGTCATTGACCTGAGAAGGGTGGTTTTAAAAAAAATTTGCTCATGGGATATGGGTGTCGTTGTTAAGGTCACCACTATTACCCAGCCCTAATTGCTTTTTAATTGCTAGGCAATTCAAAAGGGCAGTTAAGAGTCAATCGCACTGCTGTAGATGCAGTCACATGTTGACCAGCTCAGATGGCAGATTTACTTCCCTAAAGGACAACAGTGAACCAGATGAATTTTTAATGATAATCAACATTATGTGGGCGGCACGGTGGCACAGTGGTTAGCACTGCTGCCTCACAGCGCCTGAGACCCGGGTTCAGTTCCCGACTCAGGCGACCGACTGTGTGGAGTTTGCACGTTCTCCCCGTGTCTGCGTGGGTTTCCTCTGGGTGCTCCGGTTTCCTCCTACAGTCCAAAGATGTGCAGGTCAGGTGAATTGGCCATGCTAACTTGCCCGTAGTGTTAAGTAAGGGGTAAATGTAGGGGTATGGGTGGGTTGCGCTTCGGCAGGTCGGTGTGGACTTGTTGGGCCGATGGGCCTGTTTCCACACTGTAAGTAATCTAAACAATGGTTACATAATTGTAATTAGGGTAGCTTTTAATTCCAGATTTGTATTGAATTCAAATTTCACCATCTGCCATGGTGAGATTCAAACCTACATCTTCAGTATATTATTCTGGATTCCTAGTCCAGTCCAGTGACATTAACATTTTGCCACTGCCTTCCCCTCATGGTAAATGGTGAGTATCAAGCCTGATAAAAATCTGGAATTAAAAGCTAACCTAATGATGACCATGTAACTACTATCGGTTATAGTAAAAACTCATGTGTTTCACTAATGTCTTTGGGGAACGAAATCTGACATCCTCACCTAGTCTAGCCGACATGTAACCCCACTTCCACAGCAATGTGGTTGATTGTTAACTGCTCTCATGACAATTAGGGACGAGCAATAAATCTCTGGTTTTGCCAGAGATGCCCAAACCCTCCCATGGGTTTAGACACATGATGAAATTTTTAAAAAGTAGTCTACTATTTGCAATTCATGTATATGACAATCCAACACTTAGAAGTAAAATCTCACTTCTTACAGAAAGATATATAGAAAGTGTGCTTTCAAACTCAACAAACCTCCTTCAATAGCACCTCCACAATCAGAAGAACAATGGGAACAACAATGCGGGAATATCACGACCCGCAAGCTCCCTTTCAAGTCACACACCAAGTAATTTGGAACTATATTGTTTCTCTCTATCACTGCTGTTACATTAAAATCCTTGAACTCCTTTTCACATGAGCTGTAGCATTTCAAGAAGGTAGATCACCAGTACTTGCTCAAGGGAAAAATGCTGGTCCCAACTTGGACAAATGGTAAATATCTAAAGAAAATTGAATAATAGTATGTGAAATAACTCAGCAGAATTATATCTGCCTGTAAACAAACATGACAGAGAAGAAAAAGCCATTTGATCCATTAAATCTGTCCCACATTACTGTGATACCCTGTGCATTACAATATACACATTCCTAACCACATCTCGAACCCTGTAAATTTCTGAGAGACTGCAGCCTGTAAATCAATCTCTTAGTAACATTGAACATACGTCACTTACGTGTAAACTTTCAGCACAAAATCCTTTTCCTCTCGAAGTTCAGCAATTGACGATAGAGCGTCCATCATACTCAGCACTGCACAACCGTATGGGCGCCGATACTGCACATGAGGAGGGCCTTTCTTCGAGTCATTCGATAGCATCCGACCTTACAAGAACACAGGAATAGATGAACATAAATCTATAAGAAATACAAACAGAAGTTGGCCACTTGACTACACCACTCCATTATCATCCATATGTTTATCCAATGATCATTTAAATGCCCTTAATGTTGGCAAGTCCACTACTGTTGCAGGCAGGACATTCCACACCCTTCCTATATCTGTCCTACATTTATCACCCCTCAATTTAAAGCTAAGTACCCTTGTGCTAGCCACCACCATCTAAAGAAAAAGGCTCTCACTGTCCGCCTTATCTAACCCTCTGATCATCTTGTATGCCTTTATTAAGTCACCTCTCAACCTTCTTTGCTCCAACGAAAACAGCCTCAAGTCCCTCAGTCTTTCCTCATAAGACCTTTCTTCCAAAATAGGCAAAATACTAGCAAATCTCTTCTGCACCCTTTTCAATGTTTCCACATCCTTCCTATAAGATGGCAACCAGAACTGTACACAATACTCCAAGTACGGCCGCACCAGAGTTTTGTACAGCTGCAACATGGCCTCATGGCTCCGAAACTCAATCCCTCTATCAATAAAAGCTAACACACTGTACACATTCTTAACGACTCTATCAACCTGGGTGGCAACTTTCAGGGAGCTATGCACGTGGATAATGCGATCTCTCTGCTCATCTACACTACTAAGAATTTTAGTATTAGCCCAGTATTCTGTATTCATGTTACTCCTTCCAAAGTGAAATCACCTCACTTTTTTCCGCATTAAACTCCATTTGCAGCCTCTCAGCCCAGCTCCGCAGCTTATCTATGTCCCTCTATAAACTGCAACAACCCACATTGTCCACAACTCCACTGGCCTTAGTGTCATCTTCAAAATTTACTAAACAATCCTTCTGTGCCCTCATCCATGTCATTTATAAAAATTACAAACAACAGTGGCCCCAAAACAGAACCTTGCAGTACTCTTCTAGTATCTGAACTCCAGAATGAACATTTCCTATCAACTACCAATGTTTGTCTTCTTACAGCTAGCCAATTTCTGATCCAAACTGCTAAATCACCCTCAATCCCATACCTCCATATTTTCTGCACTAGCCCACCATGGGGAACATCAAATGCTTTACTGAAATCCATATACACCACATCAACCGCTTTACCCTCATCCATCTGTTTGGTCACCTTCTGAAAGAACTCAATAAGGTTTGTGATGCACGACCTACCCTTCATTTGAACCGTATTGACTATCCCTAATCAAATTATTCCTTTCTAGATGATTAGAAATCTGATCTCTTATAATCTTTTCTAAAACTTTGCCCGCAGCAGATGTAAGACTCACTGGTCTATAATTACCAGGGTTGTCTCCACTTCCCTTCTTGGACAAAGGGACAACATTTGCTATTCCCCAGTCTTCTGACAATATTCTTGTAGACAATGATGACATAAAGATCAAAGCCATAGGCTCTGCAATCTCCTCCCTGGCTTCCCAGAGAATCCTAGGATAAATTCCATCCATCCAAGGGGACTTGCCTATTTTCACACTTTCCAAAATTGCTAACACCACCTCCTTTATGAACCTCATTCCTGTCTAGTCTAATAGCCTGTAGCTCAGTATTCTCCTCGACAATATTGTCTTTTTCCTCTGTGAATACTAATGAAAAATATTCATTTAGCATCTCTCCTCTCTCCTCGGACTCCACACATAGCTTTCCACTACTATTGTTGACTGGCCCAAATCTTACTCTAATCAATCCTTTATTCCTGATATACTTATAAAAAGCTTTAGTGTTTTCCTTGATCCCACCTACCAAAGACTTCTTATGTTACCTCCTGGGTCTTCTTAGTTCTCTCTTTAGGTCCTTCCTTGTAACTCTCAAGTGACCTAACTGGGCCTTCATGTTTCAACTTTACATAAGCCTCTTTCTTCCTCTTGACAAGATTTTCAAATTCTTTAGTAAACCACGGTTCCCCTGCTTGACCACTTCTTCCCTGCCTGACAGGTACATACTTATCAAAGACACACAGTAGCTGTTCCATGAATAATCACCACATTTCAATTGTGCCCATCCCCTGTAGTTTCCTTCCCCATCCTATGCATCCTAAATCTTGCCTAATTACATGATAATTGCCTTTTTCCCCAGCTGTAACACTTGTCCTGAAGAAGGGTTTATGCCCGAAACGTCAATTCTCCTGCTCCTTTAATGCTGCCTGACCTGCTGCGCTTTTCCAAAACATTTTTCAGCTCTGATCTCCAGCATCTGCAGTCCTCACTTTCTCCTGTGGTGTATACCTGTCCGTTTCCATCGCTAAAGTAAACATAACCGAATTGTGGTCACTATCACCAAAGTGCTCACTTAGCTCCAAATCTAACCCCTGGCTTGGTTCATTACCCAGTGCCAAATCCAATGTAATCTCACCTCTTCTTGGTCTATGTACACACTGCGTCAAGAAATCCTCCTGCACACATTGGACAAAAACTGACCTGTCTAAAGTACTCGAACTATAGCATTTCCAGTCAATATTTGGAAAGTTAAAGCTAGCCTCAACAACAGTTCTCTGACCCAGTGGTAACCTGCACAGCTAACTGCCTTTGCAGTTTCAAGTATCTCAGTACATCGGAATATGTCTAAGAAAAGTTAACACATAGTGAAATTCACAGCTGACCTTGAATAATCCTGTGTGGGGAGCTCACAGCAGGGTAGCAGTTTTAAAGTGTAATCTTACTCCTTTTTAGTAAATCTACAATAGTGAATGGAGTGGGTTCTTTATCAATTATTGAGATTTATTGAGATCTGTCACTTGATTAAAGTTTAAAAATACAAAAACATAGGTACTAAGTTTGTGCTATTTTCTGGATCTGTAGATTGTTAAGGTACATTTAGTAGAGTGATGTGTTCTTCCTGTCAGATGTGGGGGATTAGGGAGAGCTTCCATGTTACTGATGATTATATCTGCAGCAAGTGTATTTGGTTGTGAATCCGATTGGATCACATGGATTGGATGGAGCAGCAGTTAGAGACAATGAGGAATTTACAGGAGATACGGGGTGTGATGGATGGCAGTTGCAGGAAGGGAGATAAACTCAAGGCACAGTCAGGTTACCTCCAGGAAAGGTAGGAGAGGGAGGCAGGTAATGCAGGAGTCTCCTGTGGTTATCCCCAACTCAAACAAGTATTGAAAAATGTTGGAGGTGAGGACTCACAGGGAAATGTAGCACTGGTACTGAGACTGACTCTAATGTAACTAGGGGTATGCCAGGGTCCAAGCGATTGATTGTGAAAGGAGACTCTCTAGTCAGAGGCATAGACAGATGCTTCTGTGGCCGACAGCAAGACATCAGAATGGTGTGCTGCTTCTCTGGTGCCAGGATCAAAGCTATCTCACATGGGGTGCAGAATATTCTCAAAAGGGAGAGGGACCAGCAGGAGGTCATTGTATACACTGGAACTAACAACATAGGGTGAGAAAACAGGAAACTAGACAAGAATTTAAAAAGGAGGTCCTTGAGGGTACTAATATTTGGATACTCCCAGTGTTACGAACTAGTACGGGTAAGAATAGGAGGATAGAACAGATGAATGTGTGGCTGAGGAGCTGGTGCAGGTGAAAAGGATTCACATCTTTGGACCACTGCAATTTCTTCTTGGTTAGAAATGACCCGTATAAGGAGAACAGATCGCACCTGAATTGGAAGGGGACTAATGTACTGGTGGGGAGATTCGCTACAGCTGCTCGGAAGGATTTAAACTTTGTGGGTGGAACTGGGGAGATAATGAGGAAAGAGATCAGTCTGAGACCGGTGTAGTTAGGAAAAGGGGCAAATCAAACAGCCAGGGCAGGCAGAAACAAGGCAGAGAATGAGGTAGGACTGATCAATTAAACTGCATTTATTTCAATGCAAGAGGCCTAACAGGTAAGGCAGATGAATTCAGGGCATGGTTGAGAACATGGGACTAGGCTACCTTAGTGATTATAGAGACATGACTCAGGGATGGACAGGACTGGCAGCTTAATGTTCCAGGGTATAGATGTAATAAGGAGCATAGAAAGGGGTGCGAGAGGAGATGGAGTGGCTTTTTTTGATTAGGGATAACATTACAGCTGCACTTAGGGAGGATATTCCTGGCAATATGTCCAGGGAAGTTATTTGGGTGGAACTGAGAAATAAGAAAGGGATCACCTTATTGAGATTGTACTATAGAACTCCCCATCAAAACATCAGCAGGAAATTGAGAAACAAATTTGTAAGGAGATCTCAATTATATGTAAGAATAATAGAGTGGTTATGGCAAGGGATTTTAACTTGCCAAACACAGGCTGGGACTGCCATAGTGTTAAGGGCTTGTATGGAAAGCAATCTGTTAAGTGTGTACAACAACATTTTCTGATTCAATATGTTGACGTACCTACCAGAAAAGGTGCAAAACCTGACCTACTCTTGGGGGAAAAAAGCTGGGTGGGTAACTGAGGTGTCATTGGGGATGCACTTTGGGGCCAGTGACCATAATTCTATTAGTTTTAAAACAGGTCTAAAAGTTGAAGCTCTAAGTTGGAGGAAGGCCAATTTTGACACAATTAGGCAAGAACTTTCAAAGGTTGATTGGGGCATATGTTCACAGGTAAAGGGACAGCTGGAAAATGTGAAGCCTTCAAAAAAGCGATAAAGAGAGTCCAGAGACAGTATGTTCCTGTTAGGGTCAAGGGCAAGGCTAGTAGGGTAAGCAATGCTGGATGAATAGCGAAACTGAGGATTTGGTCAAGAATAAGAGGAAGCATATGTCAGGTATGGACAACAGAGATCGAGTGACTCCATAAAAAAGTATAAAGGCAATAGCAGTATACTTAAGAGGGAAATCAGAAGGGCAAAAAAAAAGACATGAAGCAGCTGTGGCAAAAAGGATTAAGGAGAATCCAAAAGGATTCTACAAATACATTAAGGACAAAAGGGTAATTAGGGAGAGAATAGAGCCCTAAAGATTAGCAGGTCTGCCTATGTGTGGAATTGTGGGAGGTGGGGAAGATACTAAACAAGCATTTTGCATGAATGGTTACTGTTGAGAAGGACATGGAAGATAGAGAACATGGAGAAATAAATATTAACTTCTTGAAAAATGTCCATATTTCACAGGTGGTGGTGCTGGGCATCTTAAAATGCATAAAGATGGACCTGATTAGGTGTACCCTATAACTCTATGGAAGTGATTGCTGGGTCCTTTGCTGAGATATTTGTATCCTTGATAACCACAGGTGACTGTAGAGCTGGAACACTGGAGGTTAGCTAACACGGTGCCACTATTTAAGAAAGGTGATAAGCAAAAGCATATTGTATATCAGTGAGCCTGACATTGGTGGTGGGCAAGTTGTTGCAGTAATCCTAACAGATAGGATTACATGTATTTGGAAAGGCAAGGACTGATGAGGGAGAGTCAGCATGGCTTTAGGCACGGGAAATCGTGTCTCACTAACATGATTGAGTTTTTTTCAAGAAGCAATGGACTGATGAGGAGAGAGAGGTGAACATAATTTACATGGACATCAGTCAGGCATTTGAAAAGGTTCCTCATGGTAGACTGATTAGCAAAGTTTGAACACATGGAATTGGGTAGAACTAGCCAGTTGGATACAGATCTGACTCAAAGGTAGAAGACAGAGGGTAATAGTGGAGGCTTGCTTTTCAGACTGGAGGCCTGTGACCAGTGGTGTGCCATAAGGAACAGTGTTGGGCTCAATGCTTTTCATCATTTATGTAAATGATTTGAGGAGGTATGATTTGTAAATTTGCAGATGGCACCAAAATTGGAGGTGTAGTGGATAACGAAGAAGGCTACTTCAGAATACAACAGAATCTTGATCAGACGAACCAATGGGCCGAGGAGAAACTGATAAATATGAGACATTGCATTTTATAAAGGCAAATCAAGGTAGCACTTACACACTTAATGGTAAGGTCCTGGGGAATGTTGCTGAATAAAGAGATCTTGGAGTGCAGGTTCATTGTTCCTTGAAAATGGAATCGCAGGTAGATACGATAGTGAAGAAGGCATTTTGTATGCTTGCCTTTATCAGTCAGTGCATTGAGTATAGGAGTTGGGAGGTCAAGCTGTGGCTGTGTGGGACATTGGTTAGGCCACTTTAGGAATATTGTGTACAATTGTGTTCTCCCTGCTATAGGAAAAATGTTGTGAAACTTAAAAGCATTTAGAAAAGATTTATAAGGATGTTGCCAGGGTTGGAGATTTTGAGCTGCAGGGAGAGGCTGAATTGCCTGGGGATATTTTTTCCTGGAGTGTTGGAGGCTGAGTGGTGACCTTAAAGAGATCCATAAAATCATGAGGGGCATGGATTGGGTAAACAGACAAGGTCTTTTCCCTGGGGTGGGGGAGTCTAAAACTAGAGGGCATAGCTGTAAGGTCAGAGGGGAAAGATTTAAAAGGGACCTAAGGGGTAATTTTTACACGCACAGGATGGTGTGTCTACGTAATGAGCTGCCAAAGGGAGTGGTGAAGCTGGTACAATTACAACCTTTGAAAGGCATTTGGATGACTATATGAATAGGAAGGGTTTGGAGGGATATGGGCCAAGTGCTGACAAATGGGACGAGATTAATTTCTGATATCTGGTCAGCATGGATAAGTTGAACCAAAAGGTCTGTTTCTGTGCTGTACATCTCTATGATTCTATGACTCTCCTGCCAATCAAATATCCTTCTAAAGTAGCCCAAATGCATTCAATAGCTTAATGTCCACTGCTTTCTAAGAGAAGAAATTCATTATTATCTCTTGTCATATCATGTTTTTAAACTTGATATTTATGGGCTCTTCATCCTGTGCCCAACAGCTCAATGAGTGCATTATTATATGCAAAGACATAATGAAACTATTGCTAAGCATGACCCTAATGTGCATGTCTTAATACAGGGAACCCCCTTCTTACAATAAAGCCTGACATGGATTCAGAAACTGTAGTTTTGGAAATTGAGATAGTAGGGAGGGAGAGATGGTGGAATGGGATCTGAACCAGAGCCTGTAATGGTTCAGTATTTTTCTAGAGCTGGGAGGACTATTCAGGACTACCACTATAAAACACGATTAAGACAACCTTTTGCATTTTTCCCTCCGTTACCAGCAGTGTTTCCTTTAAGAATTTTTGCTGAAAATGTGCTGCTGGTTAAAGCACAGCAGGTCAGGCAGCATCCAAGGAACAGGAAATTCGACGTTTCGGGCCAGAGCCCTTCATCAGGAATGAGGAGAGTGTGCCAGGCAGGCTAAGATAAAAGGTAGGGAGGAGGGACTTGGGGGAGGGGCGATGGAGATGTGATAGGTGGAAGGAGGTCAAGGTGAGGGTGCTAGGCTGGAGTGGGGTGGGGGCGGAGAGGTCAGGAAGAAGATTGCAGGTTAGGAGGGCGGTGCTGAGTTTGAGGGAACCGACTGAGACAAGGTGGGGGGAGGGGAAATGAGGAAACTGGAGAAATCTGAGTTCATCCCTTGTGGTTGGAGGGTTCCCAGGCGGAAGATGAGGCGCTCTTCCTCCAACCGTCGTGTTGTTATGTTCTGCCGATGGAGGAGTCCAAGGACCTACATGTCCTCGATGGAGTGGGAGGGAGAGTTAAAGTGCTGAGCCACGGGGTGGTTAGGTTGCTTGGTCCGGGCGTCCCAGAGGTGTTCCCTGAAGCATTCCGCAAATAGGCGGCCCGTCTCCCCAATATAGAGGAGGCCACATCGGGTGCAGCGGATGCAATAGATGATGTGTGTGGAGGTGCAGGTGAATTTGTGGCGAATATGGAAGGATCCCTTGGGGCCTTGGAGAGAAGTAAGGGAGGAGGTGTGGGCGCAAGTTTTACATTTCCTGCGGTTGCAGGGGAAGGTGCTGGGAGTGGAGGTTGGGTTGGTGGGGGGTGTGTGGATCTGACGAGGGAGTCACGAAGGGAGTGGTCTTTGCGGAACGCTGATAGGGGAGGGGAGGGAAATATATCCCTGGTGGTGGGGTCCGGTTGGAGGTGGCTGAAATGACGGCGGATGATACGCTGTATGCGGAGGTTGGTGGGGTGGTAGGTGAGAACCAGTGGGGTTCTGTCTTGGTGGCGGTTGGAGGGGTGGGGCTCAAGGGCGGAGGAGCGGGAAGTGGAGGAGATGCGGTGGAGGGCATCGTCGATCACGTCTGGGGGGAATCTGCGGTCCTTGAAGAAGGAGGCCATCTGGGCTGTACGGTATTGGAACTGGTCGTCCTCGGAGCAGATGCGGCGGAGACAAAGGAATTGGAAATATGGGATGGTGTTTTTACAGGGGGCAGGGTGGGAGAAGGTGTAGTCCAGGTAGCTGTGGGAGTCAGTCGGTTTATAGTAGATGTCTGTGTTGAGTCGGTCGCCCGAGATAGAAATGGAAAGGTCTAGGAAGGGGAGGGAGGAGTCTGAGACAGTCCAGGTGAACTTGAGGTCAGGATGGAAGGTGTTGGTAAAGTTGATGAACTGTTCAACCTCCTTGTGGGAGCACGAGGCAGCGCCGATACAGTCATCGATGTAGCGAAGGAAAAGGTGGGGGGTGGTGCCAGTGTACTTGCGGAAGATGGACTGTTCCACATATCGTACGAAGAGACAGGCATAGCTGGAGCCCATGCGGGTGCCCATGGCAACTCCTTTAGTTTGGAGGAAGTGGAAGATTGGAAAGAGAAGTTATTCAGGGTGAGGACCAGTTCAGTCAGTCGAAGGAGGGTGTCAGTGGAAGGGTACTGGTTGGCAAGGCGGGAAAGGAAGAAGCGGAGGGCTTTGAGTCCTTTGTGATGGGGGATGGAGGTGTACAGGAACTGGATGTCCATCGTGAAGTTAAGGCGTTGGGGACCGGGGAAGCGAAAATCATGGAGGAGGTGGAGGGCGTGGGTGGTGTCCCGAATGTAGGTGGGGAGTTCTTGGACTAAAGGGGACAGAACCGTGTCGAGGTACGCAGAGATGAGTTCGGTGGGGCAGGAGCAGGCTGAGACAATGGGTCGGCCAGGGCAGTCAGGTTTGTGGATTTTGGGCAGGAGGTAGAAACGGGCGGTGCGGGGTTGTGGGACTATGAGGTTGGAGGCAGTGGATGGGAGATCCCCTGAGGTGATGACGTTATGGATGGACATAACAACACGACGTTTGGAGGAAGAGCGCCTCATCTTCCGCCTGGGAACCCTCCAACCACAAGGGATGAACTCAGATTTCTCCAGTTTCCTCATTTCCCCTCACCCCACCTTGTCTCAGTTGGTTCTCTCGAACTCAGCACCGCCCTCCTAACCTGCAATCTTCTTCCTGACCTCTCCGCCCCCACCCCACTCCAGCCTATCACCCTCACCTTGACCTCCTTCCACCTATCACATCTCCATCCCTACCCCAAGTCCCTCCTCCCTACCTTTTATCTTAGCCTGCCTGGCACACTCTCCTCATTCCTGATGAAGGGCTCTGGCCCGAAACGTCGAATTTCCTGTTCCTTGCATGCTACCTGACCTGCTGTGCTTTAACCAGCAGCACATTTTCAGTTCTGATCTCCAGCATCTGCAGACCTCACTTTTTACTTTAAGAATTTTTGCTCAGACTACTTGTTGATTGGAATCACTGAGCATGACCAAAGTTATTGTGCACGACAATATACCCATTTGTCCCTTAAAATTGCAACTATTATATCTTGAAGGCCCCAATTGCACATGCATGACAGCACTTTGCTTCCTGAACACAACAGGTGTAAGCTCTTTTCAAAATGTCTAAGCCTGAATGTGGGCACACAGTAAGTCAATTGCCCTTGTTTTACAGCCTTTAGCACCCCATTAATATATTAACGTCTCGCTTTCCTATCATCTACCCATGAAACTGGCCTTTTACCTGGTACTTCAATGGTATTTTACAGATCCTCAGCATTATAATCCACAATAACATACAGAATGTATTACTTCAAAATACTAACGATGCTTGGTTACTGGGCTGTATTTTCTATGTCAGAGTCTTATTCCGAGTGGAAATTGAAAACCTGTCCACCTTGCCTGATAGCATGTGAATGAATTCATATTCAAGCTCATAACAGTCTATTGTTAAATATCAAGGGTTTACCTATTCGTATCACATGAGCAACTATGTAGAGATCTCGCTTCAGATCCTTATTACTGAGATCCTGAAAGTCCAAACATAAAAACAAGTTGACATGAAAATGAGAATGAGAACTACAGAAAAAAAAAAACTATAGTTAACATCAGAATGTGTTAGAGGGTGAAAAGAGGCAATTAATTCTGTATATATTAAATATCTTCACTATTATCAGCATTATCTCATTAAACATTTCAAACTGAAATGAAACGTTTAACATGAAAAATCATTTTTTTCCCACTTATCAGCATGAAGTAACTAGATTAGTTAAAGGTTTCGAACCAAGGAGACATTATTTTTTCTCACCATTGTTTGCAATTTATCTAATGATGTTACTAAAGATGTCCCATGACATGTACACAAACAATACTTCCTGAAACATGTTTATGCCAATACTAATTATCTATAAATCTCTTAATGTGTACAATTATACCACAGTCTGTATGAAACCTTTTTATAGTGGGGAAAATGTTTTATCAATACTTCATGAGCACGGTTTGCTGCTAAACTCTTTGAAATATGTTCTTAACGTAAAAAATTATTCTTAAAAACTTAATTTGGCTACTACTTCCTATCCAAAGCCAACATTTTAACATTCAAAAGAAAACAAAATCCCTATTTCACAAGAGCATAATTAAGTCTATGACAATAAAACATGATACCAGAACAGTTGGAAAGCATTAACAGGGTTGGCCAAAGTCAGCATAGGTTTATGAAAAGTAAGTTATGCTTAACAGATGGTTCTCCAAAGCACATGTTTCTACAACACAAATTGACTATAACACGATTACTGAATTCAGACCGATATTTGTAGAACACAAGCTTTCCTTACCTGGACTAGCTATAACACAATACTGGCCCCGTTAGTTTAAATGGTGCTGGCATTGCATGATTTTCTTCTAAAGCGAGATCACATGGGAACCGAACTATGGCATTATAAGAGAACTACATGAGTTAGAATCTTTTTTGAGGATGTAACTAGTAGAAAAGAAAAGGAATAACAAGTGGCTGTGATGCATTTAGATTTTCAAACAATTTTTCATAAGATCCCACTTAAGTGGTCAGTGGAAGCAGAGTCTTTGTGTGTACTTAAGACTGAGGTAGATTCTTGATCCATAGGGGAATCAAGGGTTACAGGGAAAATGCAGATAAGTGGATGTGAGGAATGTCATGATCCTACTGAATGGTGGAATAGGCTCAAAGGCTGAATGGCTACTCCTGTTCCTATGGTCTTATGAGACATTGTGACTGTTGCTAGGAAATAGGCTCTGTGCAAATGAAATAGTACTTGTGTGAAACATAGTGAAAGGGCTGTGAGATAGCTGTGCAAGCAGCAGCATGGACTGACACAAGGAGTTAGGGAATTTCAGATCATACATGAAATTGAAGTACAGGCAGGTATGGAACAGGTTGAGGTCCCAGCATAGGAGATATACTCATGAAAAGGGTAACACTGGAAGATAGGATTCATGCCAACCTGAATAGAACCTTTTGAACTGATCTTGATAAGTGATGTATGCACCTGAGTATACATGAAAGGGAAATGTCATTGGAAGTACTGGTCACAGTTTGAACATGTTACTAACTGATTTGTTTCAGAGCATTAACCATAACCAACTGGTGAAGACTGAAAGGTCATTTGCTTACAGACTGTAGGATGTTATTCACCATATTGATAGTCAGTACTGTCAGGGTTTGGGGAGGGCACACAGTCTAGATTTCATCAAGAAACAGGAGCTCCCAAAGAAAATATGGTGCCACATTCTAACCAATTTCTAGTGACAGGGACAAGTTCCAATGTTCTGTACAAGGACTGGCAGCTTTGTCCACGAGAACATAAAAGCACAATCCCACCCACCATTGCAACAGTATCAATGAATCAGGGAAAAATACTGAGACCATAAAAAATTGACTGACCTCATCTGACACTCGGCCTGCTACCAGAAAATGGACTAATGTTAGTCAAGTTATGAACCTCTCTGATGTTGGTCTGCCCGAGTAGTCTTGATTCAGAGCAGAAGGATTAGAAGCAGGCTATTCAAGTTTGCCTTGCCAATCACTGAAATCATAGCTGATCTGATAATCATCAATTCCACTTCCCTGACTCTTCCTCATAATCCTTGATTCCCTTACTGTTTAAAAATATCTCAGCCTTGAACATATTGACAGACAACTCTACAGACATCTGTGGTAAAGAATTCCATAAATTTTGAGAGAAAACTCTCTTTATCTCTATCTTAAATGGGCAACCTATTATTCTGAGATTATGCCCTCTGGTCCTTGGCTCTCCTTCAAGGAGACACAACCTCTCCATATCCACTCTATCAAGCCTCCTTATGCTTCAGTAAGTTTTTGACCATTCGCTTTAGAACCTGTCTGGATCTTTTTGTAAACTCTTTCTGCATCCTTGCCACTTGTCTGCCCAACTACTTTTGTGTTGTCTGCAAATTTGGTTGTTATACATAAACTTTCCTCACTCAAACTATTATTATACATTGCAAATAATTGTGGACCCAGTACTAATCCTTGTGACACTCCACTAGTCATGGGTTGCCATCTGAAAAATGCACCCTTTATCCCAACACTCTATCTTCTTTTAGTAGCCAATCCTCAATCCTTACTAATATGCCATTTCTAACATCGTGTTCTCTTATCTTAAGTAGCCTAACATGTGAAACCAACTGGAAAATCAGATATATTACATTCATTGCTTCTCCTGCTATCTTGTTTGTAACTTTCTCAAAGATTTCTAATAATTTTTTCAGGCATGATTTCCCCTTCATGTAGCTATACTGACTCTGCTTGGTCATTTCTAAATTAGTTGACCTAATTTTTGTCTTCTCCCTTTTTATTTAGAGATGGTACTTTGGCAGCTTTCTAATCCACAAGGACTTTTTCAGAAGCTGTGGATTCTTGGAAGATTACTACCAGTGCACAGCAGCTCTGCAGCTACTTCTTGCATTTCATTTGCTGTCTTAGTATATTTTATAATTATTAAACTTATTTCTGCTCTTCATTTGGCTCCTTGATTATTTAATAATTTTGGAATGCAATTAGTGCCTTCTCCTGTGAAGACGGATGCAAAATATTTATTCAACTCCTTTGCCATTTCCTGGTTCCTCATTATTATTTCACCTGCCTCATTCTCTAAGGGGTCAATGTTCACTCTGCCCTTGCTCTTCCTTTCTAGATATTTAAAGAAGCTCTTACTGTCAATCTTGATAGTACAAAAATTATATTTTCTCTGTTTCTTTTTCTGGTCACTTTTTGTTGGTTTTTAAAGCTTTCCCAATCCTCTGGTTTAGCACTAATCTATGCTACAATGTATGTTTTTTTCTTTCAATTTGATGATAGCATTGACTTCCCTTACTTATCGTGGTTACCTTATTCCATTTCCGAGAATCCTTCTTTCTCACTAGGATATTGATATGAGCTGTAGGATATCTTCTTAAACATCTGCCATTTTTTCTCAATTGCTGTTAAACTCCTTTCCCAGCTACTCCAGCTAGTTCTGTCCTTATTGCTTTGTAATTCTCCTTATGTAAGATTAGCATAGTTGTTTACAACATAAATTCCTCCCTCTCAAACTGAATGATAATTTTCATTATGTTATGATCATTTTTTCCTAGAGGATCTTTTACTCTGATATCATTTAATAAAATTTCCACATTACATATCACCAGATGCAAAACAGCCTGATCCCCGGCTGAATCTAGAAAACTGTCCAGACACATACTTGAATTTTTCTTCAAGGTTACCTCTGATAATCTGACTATCCTCATTTACATAAAGATTAAAGTCACTCATAATTAATGTTTTGCATTTTGTTTAAATATGATCTTATTATCTCTTGATTTACTCTCAGTCCTACTGGATACCTACAGTTTTATATCCTAATTAATACTCCCAATAGTGACTTCTTCCCCTTGTTATTTCCTATTCCCACCCACAATGATTCTACACCTTCCGATTGAAAATTCTTTCTATCATTCCTATTCCTTCCATATCCAGCCATGCTTCTTTTCCTACCTCTTCTTTCAAAGATTAAGTTTGCATCTTTGGAAAAACAACTGATGACACAGTTTGAACAGTCTAACAGTTGGTTGCAGCTAATCACTGCACTCTTTGCTTAGGGAATGGGTGGACTAAAATACTGGCTGGTCAATTATGCCACCAGAACCTTTAACACAGGAATCTCAGATGTAAATTCAACTGATTTGACAACTATGACCAAAAAGTTTGGATTTTAAGTTCTCAACTTAAGAAAATTCTGGCAAAGGAATAAGGAATCCAAGAGAGACAGCTGGGCATCGATCAAACACCGTCATAGGTAATTCAGAACTTGGCCACTGCATTGGAGTGCCATGCATGAACTATTGACGATTATTAACTTTGGAAAACTTCTCAAACAACGAGGTAAAGGATGATGTCTGCAACATCAACGGATCATAGGTAATTGATCAGTCAAAGAAAATCCTGAGATAAATTTATACAGATGAGGTACCTCTTTTTGCATAACAAATATACACCCGTTGAGCCTGTCAGAGTACAGACAGCATGGTCTGATTACCAACTCAGGTTTAACACATAAATAAACCTGATGCAGGATGTACCATCAATAACAATGTGTTAATTGGCATTGAGCTGGCAATCTCAGTTATATCACAATCAACATCAATTAAGACATTTTAGAAATTACAGAATAGGTAATTAGGGGAGGTTATTATGTAAGGTATCATAATTTAACACCATATATACTAGGTAGACAGTAATATAATAAGCACCACTTTAGATAGATGGAATGGGGATACCCCTTTGGTAGTGTGTCCATATACAATATATAAGGCAGAAGAAGCAAGGTGCAGGTTTAATGCAACAGTCAATTATAAATGGAAGAAATGTAACCAACAATGGACCAACTCATGTTGGCTATTTGCATATAGGCAGATATTGCATTACATCAGAAGAGCAGTACAATATGTGAACAATCAATCTTTTCCTGTAATCTTCCATGCAATTTATTCATACCCACAGTTACCGGCAAGGGTGGGCAAGGTAGAACTGGTGGAAATCTATAACAGAGAAACAAACAACATACAGGCGAAAGAAGATGTTAAGTAAAACCTGACACAGTATCTAAACCAGTAAAATATATGTAAGTGGGTGCCAAATAGCCAAGAGAAAGTGAGGATTGCAGATGCTGGAGATCAATGTGGTGCTGGAAAAGCCCAGCAGGTCAGGCAGCATCCATGCAGCAGGGGAATCGATGTTTCGGGCAAGAACCCTTCATCAGGAATGAGGGGTGAGCTGAGGGGGCTGGGAGGGGGATGGGTCTGGGGGAAGGTAGCTGAGAGTGTGATGGGTGGATGGAGGTGAGGATAAAGGTGATAGGTCAGAGCCAGGCCTGGCAGTGGGTGATAGAAACAAGGAAGTAGCCTAGACTGCAAAATAACCAGGATAATGGGAGGCCTTGGGAGACACAAACAATCCTTGTATGCACTATGTATGTATGTACCTATAAGATATAAGTAAATTAACCCTGGGAAATCTCATCAAGATATGAGTTGCAAACGCACCAGTTAAAATTAGGTACATGATCTAAACTGTATAAAACCTGCGAATGTGGATTTCTGCAGAAGTTAGTTTTAGACTGTTGTAGCCAAGCTGCCTTGTGTTCAGTTGAATAAACAATTGTAACTTGTACTTGAGTTTCCTGATGTTTATCAAGTTGTCAAGTTGTCTGACACCATTTGGAACATATGAGATCCTGAAAGATCTCCACAGGTTAGATGTGGAGAGAATGGTTCCTTTTTCGAAACCACAGAAATAATACAGCACAAAAGGGGACTACTCAGCCATCTTGTCCATACTCACCCAAAGAAACCCAGATACCCTTTATAATCCTTTCTGCCTGCACACGGTCCATAGCCCTGCAGCTAACAGCACTTAATGTGCAAATCCAAGTACTTTTAAAAGATTTGAGCGTCTCTTTTTAAATTAGTATGCTTACTACGTTGCTGCATTCCTGTCTACTCTAGCTGTTCCCCTCACAATTTTGTATTCCTCAATCATGTCACCCCTTTGCCTCTCTGTTCTAAGGAAAACAACGCAAACCTCCCGCCCCCCCCACACCATCTCACCTCGTAGCTACAATTCTCAGCCTTGCCAACATTCTAGTAAATCTTCTTAGCATGTTCTCCAGGGCAATTATGTCCTTCATGTAATGTAGTAACCAGAGCTGCACACGTACTCTAGTTTTGGTCTTATCAGTGTCTACACCTCTGCCAAGGACAGAGTGAATTCCATATGTGTTCTGTCCAACTGTACTGTCAGCTTTAGGGACCTGTGCATTTCCATGCCAAGATTGAGCATTTCACTTACCCGTCTCAGTGCATTCTGGCTTATTTTGTATTCCCTTTTACTATTTTACCTCCCTAAATGTATTACCTCACACTTATCAGAGTTGAACTCCATATGCCACTTTCCCGCCCACTCCACCAATTCTTGTATACCATTTTGGATCTTGCACTGACAACATCCACCACGCAGGCCAAGTTTTGTATCATGTGCACTTTTCCCATTGTGTGCCTCACATTCAGGTTTAAATTGTTAATTTATAAAATAAACAGCAGGAGTCCCAACACTGAGCCTTGTGGATCACCACTTTAAACAACTTTGCATTTGTAAAGGCAGCGATTGACTATTGTCCTTTGTTTCCCGTAGCTAAGTCAACTTTGGATCCAATTCGACACATTACCCTGCACTCCATAGGCTTTCAGTTTTTTGAACAGACTGCCGTGTGGGGCATTGTCAAATGTCTTATAAAATAGGCAGACCACATCCAGTGGATTACTTT
Organism: Hemiscyllium ocellatum; assembly: GCF_020745735.1. Taxonomy (NCBI): domain Eukaryota; kingdom Metazoa; phylum Chordata; class Chondrichthyes; order Orectolobiformes; family Hemiscylliidae; genus Hemiscyllium; species Hemiscyllium ocellatum. The sequence continues at coordinate 68,213,363 of NC_083414.1, forward strand.
CATCAATCCTTCTTGTCACTTCCTTAAAGAATTCAATCAAACTTGCAAGGCATTGCTTTCCTTTAATAAAGCCATGTGAACTATCCCTGACATTAGTCTACGTCTTCCTAAGTGGCAGTTTATCTGACCTCTCAGGATTGATTCAAATAATTTGCCCAACACCAAAGTAAGGCTAACAGGTTTATAATTGTTTGTCATTTTCTTTGTACCTTTTTTTAAACAATGAACCACACTTGCATTCCTCCAGTCCTCTGGCACCTTGCCTGTGTGTAATGAAGATTGGAAAATAATCCTCAGAGCATCTACTACTTCCTCCCTGACCGCCTTCAACATCCTAGGGAACAATGCATCTGGTCCTGGTGACTTATGCACTTTCTCTCTTTTGATTATTTTGTCCAATATTTCATACTCATCCTGGATTACTACATTGACGTTGTTCTTTTCTGTTGTGAATACGGAGACAAAAAACAATTGAATCAAAATTCTTCCCATATCCTCTACATCTTCATATAAATTTCCTTCATCATTCCTGATAGGAAAGATATCTGAGAAAGATATATTCGCATTGGAGACAGTCTAGGGAATACATACAAATCAGATTCAAGGTATGGAGGGACTGTCTTATGAAAAGATTTTAAATAGGTTGAGCCTATACTCCATGGGAGTTGAGAAGAGTGAAGGGCAACCTTATCAAATGACTTGTCCGGACTTGTCTGACCTGCCTAGCTCCTTTTCCACCTATCCACTCCATCCTCTCCTCCCTGATCTTTCACCTTCATCCACTCCCCCACTCACCCATTGTACTCTATGCTACTTTCTCCCCACCCCCACCCTCCCCTAGCTTATCTCTCCACGCTTCAGGCTCACTGCCTTTATTCCTGATGAAGGGCTTTTGCCCAAAATGTCGATTTCGCTGCTCGTTGGATGCTGCCTGAACTGCTGTGCTCTTCCAGCACCACTGATCCAGAATCTGCAGTCATTGTTTTTACCTCTTAGGGGATTTGACAGGTGTAGTGGTAGGATAAAAATTACATTTCCAAAACAGGCCATTAAGGGTTAATCACTAAGTGTTAATTGAATTTGGTAATGAGCAAGTGAAATAAAGTTGAAAAGAACATGGAAACAGACCTAATGGAAAAAATAGTCTATTTATACTGAGAGGTAACCATGTGACACTAAATTGTCTGTCTTCTTGGGCTGTCACATGGAGCCACCTGGATAATCGAATGTTTTTCTGTATAATAGAATGTTTGAAAAAGTACTGGAAGTATCACAAAATGGTGATACAGCATGTAATATTCGACTCAATAGTACTAATATCAGGGACTTTGCCCCAGTCATTGGACTTCACTGCAGGCTGAGATTTGTGACTGTAAGAAGGCAATGAGACTGGTTGTCAACTTAAAGCGTGTGTTATTTGCTGTTGGAATTCGCGACCAAGTTTCGTGAATGGTGCCAGGATCCTCAAGTTCTCCACCTGGGCAGAAAGGCATGAGACCTATTGATATACATTTATTGCTTTATATATTTACTGCTAATTTGCTACTTAACATATAAATTTACTACTTAATATGTATTTACTGATTAATGCCCTCTTTATATCCCACTAGCAAATCATAACAACAAAGTAGATGCAGAATGGCTGTTGCCCCTTGTGGGAGAGTCTAGGAAGGAAATAATCTCAGAATAAGGGGTCACCCATTGACAAAAGAGGAGAAATTTCTTCTGTCAGAATTCTTTACTGTAGAGAGCTGTAGAGGCTGGGCTGTTAATTATATTTAAGACAGAGGTTTAATTTCAAAGGTATCAAGGGTTATGGAGAAAAAGCAGGAAAGTGGAGTTGAGGATTGCCAGATTAGCCATGATCAAACACTGAACTACACTAATTCCATTTACCTGCATTTGGTTCACAGCCTACGATGGAATGACATTTTTAAGTGCTCTCAAAATGTTTCTTTAATGTTGTGACAATATCTGTCCCCAAAACCCTTTCAGGCAGTTCCATATTTCTACCACATTGAAAGAAACAGCAATAACTCTTTTTGGAATAAACTGTTTCTTGAGATGAAAGGGACAGCAAGAAACTGTTATAAAAGGAGTTACATCAACATGTGAATTGACATCCCTGGGAAGAAGGAGCTACAGAAACAATGTAAACAAGCTGTTTCCTGGAGGACAGGAGACAACACTTAATTATCTGCTGTCTTGTGACAAATGGGCAATTAGACTTGCCTGCAGAAGCAACATTCTGAAGTAAATTGCAGGAAAAAAGCTATATGTTATACAGACAACTAACCCCGAAGGTAACAAGGGACAAAGAGTTATTTTTGATGAGAAGGCAAGCTGCAGATGTGAAATCAGTATTGGGTATGAAAAAATCTATCATTTATCAATAATGCCACAGTAAAAACTTGAAAGAGAGAAAACTGTATAAGAATCAAACACCACAACAAGTCAACAGCAGAACTTCAAAGAACAACACTGCAGAAGGAACAAACTCTGGAAACTTCCTATTGGTTGATAACAATCTGGTCAGATTTCACCATTAATTGTGTAATAGCTAAGTTGGGTTGCAGGCTTATATTTGCTTACTTGAGAAGTCTTAGTAAAGTTTAAATTATTGTTTCAGTATTTGATTGTCTGTGAGATTTTTTAATAAGTAGCTGAATTTAAGGTAACTTGTGGTGATTTACCCATGACAGCTCATTCAGTCAAATCCTGCCTTGATGTCAAGGGCAAACACCCTCAGCACACCTCTTAAGTTCAGCTTGTTTGTCCATGTTTGGACTAAGACTGAAAGAAGGTCAGGAGCTGAGTGACTCTGGTAGAACCTATACTTAGGATCAGTGAACAGGTTATTGTTGTGCAAGTACCGCATAGTCATATTGTTGATAACCCGATCTGTCACTTTGTTTATATAGATTGGGACAATAATTGGCCGGATTTGATTTGTTCTGCTATTTGTGAATGGGACATATTTAAGAAATTTTTCACATTTATGAATGAGTGCTAGTATAATAGCCTAACCTAACCTAACAGCATACCTAAAAAGAAAAAATGACTGAGAAAGATGAAAGGAATCGTATTTTCTTTATGTTGTTAACGTCTAATTTGTAGAGTACCAATACACTTTATATTCAAATTTGATGTTGTGTTTCTTGTGTTAATAGTTTCTTTACTAACATTCTCATTATCCTGAAAGGAGAAAGAATATCATTGAGGGAAAAGCAGCTCCTTTTGTCCTCAAACTAAAACCTGAATATTTATAGAACCTGGCCTCTAATAAACTGATATGTTTGATGCAAGATTTAACAAAAATCTTTCATGACAATACCTTCATACACAGAGTTTAATTTCATTTACAACTTAAGGAATTGAATTTCTTTTAAAAGAATAAAACACTAAAATGGCAAGCAAGGATTTTACCGTAAATAATGCACACATCCGATCTATTTTCTCAGGGTTTCTTGGCATTCCATTCTTATTCAGCCTCACCATAAACCTCTCACTGCGAAAGAAAAGAAAACGTAATTAAGTATTTTTTGAGGAATACATCTAAGTCAGCTTATGAACGTCTTTTAGCAAGTTTGCTTAAGGAAAAGATTTGTTCAGACATAATCAGTTCCAGTATTGTCAGAGATTAGAAAAAAATATGACTTCCACTTGAACCATGAGAAACAGCAAACTGCAGAACTAAAGATTTTGCCCAAAGACTTTTGTTACATGTGCAGAGAACATTTTGAACTGTGTGACATAAAAGATGGAGTTCATAATTTTGTTAGGTATGCCCGTGTTCTGATTCTATCAAAATTAGCATGGTTATTTGTGTATTCATTGTGTTTTGTTATATAGAGGTTAACATAAACTGGGCATTCAGACGAGCCCTTGCAAAAATTCAGAGACTTAAACTTTGGTTGTTGGGTTAGGAGGTGTATGCTTGCACTGTGTCATTCTAAAGGTAATACTAAATGCATAAAGAATGGCTCCAGTTCTATCCTTCACCAAATGGTTTCTTGAATAGCATAAATTAATTTGTACGAAAGGTTACAGAAGTTTAAGTAAATATTACCTCCAGCCCAAAGTGATTTCCTGCAATGTTTTATTTTACGATAAAATCATATTTAAGGTGACAACAAATCTAGCCAGGCATCTAGATGAATCAAGCACTGTCATGTGTTTCTGATAATTGCAGTAATTTGGAAGCCTTTGAGGAATATCAAAAAAATTGTGCTGCTTTGCTTGGGTACAAAGGCAGCAAATAGATACATATTAAAAGAGTTTGAACCTATTTTTTAAAATGTGTAGGTACATGTATAAGGGGACCCTATGGAATCCCCATCATAGCAGACTCTTAAAGAATTGCCAAGAAATTGGCAATTCTTCTATGCCTGGAACTCCAAAAGTCTCCATTAAATTGGAAAATTCAGAGGATTCTGTTGAAATTAATAGGTACTCAGGAAAAGTTTGTCTATTAAATACAGCAATTACTGTAACGAGGTCAGTCAGCTGGACATCATTAAATATGTGAGTTCCCTGATTGGAGCTGTTAATCTGGTCCAATCAGGGAGCTCTGGCTAACAGCTATAAACAGGAGTCTCGGGATTTGAGGTTTATCCCCATCTCCCTATAAACTGGTTGAACGGTAGGGTTTGGGGCCTAGCTTTGCTGCTCCTCTCCCTTGTAAAATTGCTGTCTCTTGTACAGCTGTCAATGTTTATTGTAGACTGTTTTGTAATTTGTTTAATAAAATAAAAAAAAATAAACAGGAGTCTCTCCGCGGTTACGTTAGGGCCCGGGTGTCCTTGGAGAAGGAGCACGCGGTGTCCACCAACACCCTGGAGTTGTTCAGGGAGAGGTGGGCGCTGCAGGGAGTGGAGTGCATCATTTCCCCCTCCAACTCTATTTTGATTTAGTCCCTGCCCTCCCCTTTCGCTGTTTTGATCACACAGCATTGCCCTTTGATGTGAAGGGCACTGCTTGTCACGGGCCACCCGGGTGTTTTCCTATCTTCCTGGTGGTGGAAATTGAATAAAGATTTGTACACCTCGTCTCTCACTGCGTCTCACACCTGCACACACACACACCATGGGTGCTGGGGGGAAAAATAAGCACTACCGCAGTTAGGCGGTAGTGTGGGGAAAAAAAAATAAACAGGAGTCTCAGGGTTTGGGGCCTGGCTTTGCTCCTCTCCCATGTAAAATTGCTGTCTTTTGTATGCAGCTGTAATGTAACAGTTTGTTTTAAACTGTTTTTGCAATTTGGTTAATAAAATTAAAAAAATATAAACAGGAGTCTCTCAGCCTTTTAAATGCTGTAATTGTACCTGCTCCACCACTTCCTCTGGCAGCTCATTCCATACGTGCGCCACCCTCTCCGCATAAAAAAGTTGCCCCTTAGGAAAAATAAACAGGAGTCTCAGAGGTTCTGTTCACTCTGAGGGCTGATACTGATCCAGCTTTCTCAGAACTAGGGATTCTTGGCAGCAAGATACTGGCCCCTGTGAAGTTATTTCAGTGGCGACAGGACTGGAATTAATGATGTAACTATGTATAAGCACCTACTAACCAAAGCCCAACAGGACTTCAACAAACACTACAACTGGTTTTATCATTGGAAAATGTGGCAAGTAGAGCACAAGTAGCAGCGTATTCCAGTGGAAGTGTACATCCTCATTAATTTGGCTGACATTAATTTGGGAACACCACTTGAGTGAAGGCAATTGCATAGCCTCACTCAGTACATATCCTGAAAGAAGGACTCTAGGTCAGCCCACAGCAAAGCTCTAAAACAAAACTAAGCCTTGCCAAATGATTAAAATTTTCTTCTGGATCTGGCTGCAAGTCAAGTGTAGTTGCTGCCAGTATGTGGACTTTACTCAGAAGGAGTCTCACAAGGCCTAAATGGAGTAAGAAAACTCCGGTATTCATTACTGGAGGAAATCACCACCTACACCTAAAATTCCTCAAAAAAGAAGCAGCCTGTTATAGCCAGAAATTTTTCCCATCCTCAGTCTTGGATTACCCAGAATCCTCAGATTGGAGGCCTGTGACCAGTGGAGTGCCACAAGTATCAGTGCTGGGTCCACTACTTTTCGTCATTTATATAAATGATTTGAACGTGACCTTAAGAGGTATAGTTAGTAAGTTTGCAGACTTGCAAAATTAGAGATGTAGTGGACAGCGAAGAAGATTACCTCGGATTACAATGGAATCTTGATCAGATGAGCCAATGGACTGAGAGTGGCAGATGGAGTTTAGTTTAGAGAAATGTGAAGTGCTGCATTTTGAGTCAAATAGTGCAGCACAAACCCCTGCTAGATCTGCATAAAGAGGACAAGGCAATTCCGCCCTGTGTTTCAGATTGAATACAATGGGAGGTTCTAATACTAAGTGCATATGATTACATGTCGTAACGCTGTCCAGGACGGCCAGGTAGCAAATGCCAATGGATTGAGCTGCCTTCCATTGGCAGATCCACCACCAGTGGCACTGCCACTGGGAGAGTCCACAATGGTTTTAAACTTTCTGGACACACTTCCAGTCACAGCTGGCAATATCAGATTCTGGACGCAAAAAGATCAGGTCATAGCAAAACTTAAACAGCTGGTGGTGATGGGGGATATTAAACGGCCATCACAACCAGAACTGAAACACTTTTGGATGCAGAGAGACCAGATCACTGTAGAGAACGGCACATTATTATAGGGAATAAGAGTGATTGTCTTGAGCAAAGGCTGCCTTCAGATACTGGTTGGATCACCCAGGGGTTTCCAAAATGAGATGCTGGTGAAAAGTTATATCTGGTAGCTAGTACTAGATTCAGACATTGTTGGTGGGGCACTGCCCAGAATGCATACAAAGACAAAAATTACCACTAGCAGTATCCTCCATAATTGTGAGAATGGCCAGGTAAACCCAGGACTTGGTTGCACGTCAACTATGCTAATACCTTCATAGGCCCAATGTTCTTAATTATTGTGGATGCCCACTCAAAGTGGCTGGATGTGCATGGAGTTCATTTGTTACAATTGGGAACAATGATAGAAAACTGTGAGCATCTTTTGTGATACACGGATTTTCGGTAGGGTTGGCTACAGATAATTGTTGAGTAAAAAGTGAGGTCTGCAGATGCTGGAGATCAGAGCTGAAAATGTGTTGCTGGTTAAAGCACAGCAGGTTAGGCAGCATCCAAGGAACAGGAAATTCGACGTTTCGGGCCAGGGCCCTTCATCAGGAATGGGATGAAGGGCTGATGAAGGGCTCTGGCCCGAAACGTCGAATTTCCTGTTCCTTGGATGCTGCCTAACCTGCTGTGCTTTAACCAGCAACACATTTTCAACTTCAACAAACAGCTTACAACTTCACTTGATACTTAACTGTCCAAGTTGCTATTTGATCATTGGACCACCTCCTCACTCAACCATAGGGATAGCTCCAGCAGAGTTGCTAATGAGAAGAGTCTGGACCAGGTTAAATTTGATCTTCTAGGGCCAAGGTTGGATGTGAAATAGCATCAGGAACAACAAGACTCTGCTAAGCGAGAGAGACAGTTTACTACTGGGATGAAGTTTGGTGTAGAAACCATGGAAATGACCCTGTATGGGTAAGAGTCATCGTTGATGCAAGGTCAGATCCAGTGATGTAAAAAGATCGGGTAGATGCAAGAGTCTTGAATACGCACATGGCCAACATGATATCTGCAAATGACATGGGAGCAAAACATGCTCAACTCCTCAACAGCCTTTCCGATTGTAACAGAACCCGTGGGTTCTCCCTCTCCATCAAAGAGTCCATGCTGTACACCTCTATGACTCTGTGAACCCCCTTTCCTGGTTCTAAACCTGATTTGGCTATGTGGTTATCATCCCACCCATGGACCTGAAACCCCCGTTCCCACTGCTGTACCCAACCACATATCTCATAACCAATATTCATCTTCATCTGCTCCCCCATCTGGTACTCTACTTACCTGACACCCTACTCACCTACCCTCTCTAGATCCTAACCTCTCACATCTTACAGACTTGCCATTTATAATAGCAGTTAAAAGTGGCTGTCTGTGTTTCTGGACCATTGATTTCCAGATCATATGAGCTAACGTCTATGAAAATGGGGTGTGTTCCATCCTGTGACAGTTCTGCAATACAAAAGAACTGTCAGAATGGAAATACTACTCCGCATTCCTGAGGAAGCCAGATTGGATTCTCCTGTCAGAAAATCAAAGCTCTGTCCTTGCATTTTAAAAAAGGGTTGGAGTAGCATTCCATATGAGATAACACACCTGTTAAACAGTCTATAACAGTAAAACATCTTGGTCGGATTTTCCAATCAGTGGCAATCTGCATGAGATTGCTATTCGTTGGAAAATCTGGCCTAGAGGTTTTACTTTTATAAACTGTTTCATGAGTGTATTTATCAAGTAAAAGACTGACATTAAGCCTCAATATGAGATAGTTCAGCAGATGATAGAAATGCTTACTTAACTGATCCAGTACATTTTTAAAAAATAATTTTTACCATTTAAAATCTGATTACTCACAGGTTGTATGTAACATTGTTGACTATACAACTTTTTTTAAATGGGAAGCTTGTATCGAGTTGTATTAATTGTCGTGATTCATGTTACGATGCTTCATTATATCAAATGCAAATTTCTTTAACCTATGTTTGAAAATTAAATTTTAAAAACTGGCCCAAATTTTGCTGGTTCATTGACATAGCATTGAACAATGTGGAAATGAATTTGAGCAGAAGTACAAAAAAAATCTTTCTCAAGATGGGTACAATTTTCATTGGAGTCAAAATATTATGAATGTTTTTCGCTACCAGATCTGCCATGTTTCTCTTGCATTTTCTGTTTTTACAACAACTTTCACTTAATTCCCAATTGTTCCCAAAGTTATATACACCACATAAGATCAGTTACAGCCAAATTCACATTCCACAAGTAAGTGTACTATTGAATAAAGGATAGCACATTGAGCAGGAAAGGTGTACCCAGCAGTCTTCTGCTAACAACGTCACAAAATATTCATATAACAACTTCACTCTGAATTAATTCTACAGTCAAACTCACAGAGCACATTATTGTAATTGGCTGTACTCTTGTCAATTTCACATATTAAGCTAAATCAATGGGAACTACAATTGGAAACAAGAAATAACTTCAGAGTGAATTGTGAAAAAAATAAACTGTAAGCATGCCATTGGAAAATTCGGTAAACTATATGTAACATGAAATTTGAACACAAGATGGCCAAAAGATCACAATGTAGGGATTCTTTATTCCGCAGGCATTGGGTTATTACAAACATGAAAGGAAGTGGCAATTTTTTAAAAAAGTATTCATATGGAATTATCTGGTTTACACTTGGATGAGGAAATCCCTTGTGTCTGATCTTTATCCCCATGAGGTTTCTTTCCCTCAAAGACACACCCTCCGGTGAGGGTCCATTCGGCTGATCTTGCTGCCTTGTGTAGTGGCTTCCTTCACTGTCACCATCTGTTACTGGAAGTTCTGGTAATACTTCTCCTGTTGTCCAACTCAATACCCTCCCTCACCATCTTCACCCGATACTGGATGTTCTTTTACATATGTCACTGTTTGAATCTTGGCATTCTAGCAACTAGACATAGCACAAAATAGATACATGCATCAAACACCCCCACTGCCAATCACTTAAACTCCCCCTCCTACTCCCCCAAGGACATGCAAGTCCTGTGACTCTTCCACCATCAAATCAAAGCCACCTGCAAAGTGGAGGAAGAACGCCTCATCTTCTGCGTCAGGATCCTACAACCTTATGGCATAAACATCGACTTTACCTCCCCTCTTCACCACCATCCCCCCGACCTCATCCCAGATCCAACCCTCCAACTTAGCATCTTCCTCTTGACCTGTCCTATCTGCCATCTTCCTTCTCAGGTATTCCACCTTCCCCACCAACCTATTACAATTACCTCCCACCTGCATCCATCTATTGCCTTCCCACCCATCTTCACCCCCAGCCCCAACCTCACTCCCTATTTATCTCTCAGCCCCCTTCCCCCTCCGCATTCCTGATGAAAGGCATTTGCCTGAAATGTCAACTCTCCTGTTCCTTTGATGTTGCTTGACCTGCTGTGCTTTTCCAGTGCCACACTTTTTGACTATAACTCTCTAGCATTTGCAGTTTTCACTTTCTCCGACATAAAGGTTAAGTCTGATGACTGAAATGGGGTGAAGATGGTGATCGCCAGAACATAACAACACGACGGTTGGAGGAAGAGCACCTCATCTTCCGCCTGGGAACCCTCCAACCACAAGGATGAACTCAGATTTCTCCAGTTTCCTCATTTCCCCTCCCCCCCACCTTGTCTCAGTCAATTCCCTCAAACTCAGCACCGCCCTCCTAACCTGCAATTTTCTTCCTGACCTCTCCGCCTCCACCCCACTCCGGCCTATCACCCTCACCTTGACCTCCTTCCACCTATCACATCTCCATTGCTCCTCCCCCAAGTCCCTCCTCCCTACCTTTTATCTTAGCCTGCTGGACACACTTTCCTCATTCCCGATGAAGGGCTTGTGCCCGAAACATCGAATTTCCTGTTCCTTGGATGCTGCCTGACCTGCTGCGCTTTAACCAGCAACACATTTTCAGCTCTGATCTCCAGCATCTGCAGACCTCACTTTTTACTCGGAGACATGAATAGGAAGGGTTTAAGAAATATGGGCTAAATGCTGGCAAATGGGATTAGAGTAAGTTAGGATATCTGGTAGATATGAACTATTTGGAGCACAGCGTCTGTTTCCTTGCTGTATATCTCTATGACTCTATAACACTAATATAGCATGGCAAAAATAGCAGAATGGATGAGTGGTATTTAAATTGTAATATGTCGGGAACTATGGATTCGCAGAGGGATCTGGGTGTCCTTGTGCACCAATTAATAACAGTAGACTGGCAGGTAGAGCAAGCAAATAAGGCAAATTGTATGTTAGCCTTCATCACAAGAGGATTTGAGTTCAGAAGTAGGGATGTTTTACTGCACCTATACAGAGCCTCAGTGAGACCACACCTGTGTGCAGCTTTGGCTACCTACCTAAGAAAGAATTTGCTTGCCGTAGAGGGAGTGCCATGCAGGTTCACTAGGCTAATCCCAATGATGGCAGAGTTGTCCTATGAGGAGAGATTAATTCAACTGCGCCTATGTTCACTGCTGTTTAGAAGGATGGGAGGGGATCTGATTGAAACATACAAAATTCTAACAGGGCTGGAGAGACTAGCTCTAAGAAGGAAGTTTTCCCAGACTGGGGGAGTCTAGAACTAGGACATACAGTACTAATATATTGGATAGACCATTTAGGTCTATGATGAATGAAGATTTCTTCACTGTGAGCCTGTGGAATTCTCTACAACAGAATTCTGTGGAGACCGAGTCACTGAATATATTCAAGAAAGCCAAATTATTAGATCTTAAACATATGAAGATGTATGGGGAGAAAGCAGGAAAATGGCATTGAGACAGATGATCATATCAAATGATAGACCAGGCTTGAAGGGCCGAATGACCTGCTTCTGGTTTCTATGTTTTCAATTATTATTATGTTCCTGACAGCTTCTTTCTAATGTTGAACTATTATAGATGCAGCTTTAATTCCTTTTCTCTTTTTTTAAGAACTTCACTTTTTTTCCACCAGCCTTTTGAATGAGAGAAACATTCCTGTCTCTAAAATGAGTTCCCAGGACAGACTGAAAATAAGAGTCTGAAAATTCTTCCCCATTAAGGTCTTTGTTTAGTTGTCTTGAAACTGTTGTGGTTCTGTTCGCCGAGCTGGAAGTTTTTGCTGCAAACGTTTCGTTCCCTGGCTAGGGAACATCATCAGTGCTATTGGAGCCTCCTGTGAAGCGCTGCTTTGATGTTTCGTCCGGTATTTATAGTGGTTTGTTCTTGCCGCTTCCGGGTGTCAGTTTCAGCTGTAGTAGTTTGTATGTGGGGTCCAGGTTGATGTGTCTGTTGATGGATCTTCTTGCCGTTTCCAGGTGTCAGTTTCAGCTGTAGTGGTTTGTATATGGGGTCCAGGTCTATGTGTCTGTTAATGGAGTTTGTGGATGAATGCCATGCCTCTAGGAATTCCCTGGCTGTTCTCTGTCTGGCTTGTCCTATGATGGTAGTGTTTTCCCAGTCAAATTCATGTTCCTGGTTGTCTGAGTGTATGGCTACTAGGGATAGCTGGTCGTGTCATTTTGTGGCTAGCTGATGTTCGTGGGTGCGGATTGTTAGCTGTCTTCCTGTTTGTCCTATATAGTGTTTTGTGCAGTCCTTGCATGGTATTTTGTAAACTACGTTAGTTTGGCTCGTGCTGGCTATTGGGTCCTTTGTTCTAGTGAGTTGTTGTCTGAGTGTGGAAGTTGGCTTGTGTGCTGTTATGAGTCCTAAGGGTCGCAGTAGTCTGGCTGTCAGTTCTGAGACGCTCCTGACGTATGGTAGTGTGGCTAGTCCTTTTGGTTGTGGCATGTCCTCGTTCCGTGTTCTATCTCTTAGGCATCTGGTGATAAAGTTGGGTGGGTATCCGTTTTTGGCGAATACCTTGTATAGGTGTTCCTCTTCCTCTTTTCGCAGTTCTGGTGCACTGCAGTGTGTTGTGGCTCTTTTGAATAGTGTCCTGATGCAGCTTCGTTTGTGTGTGTTGGGGTGGTTACTTTCAATAGCCAGCACGAGCCAAACTAACGTAGTTTACAAAATACCATGCAAGGACTGCACAAAACACTATATAGGACAAACAGGAAGACAGCTAACAATCCGCATCCACGAACATCAGCTAGCCACAAAACGACACGACCAGCTATCCCTAGTAGCCATACACTCAGACAACCAGGAACATGAATTTGACTGGGAAAACACTACCATCATAGGACAAGCCAGACAGAGAACAGCCAGGGAATTCCTAGAGGCATGGCATTCATCCACAAACTCCATTAACAGACACATAGACCTGGACCCCATATACAAACCACTACAGCTAAAACTGACACCCGGAAACGGCAAGAAGATCCATCAACAGACACATCAACCTGGACCCCACATACAAACTACTACAGCTGAAACTGACACCCGGAAGCGGCAAGAACAAACCACTATAAATACCGGACGAAACATCAAAGCAGCGCTTCACAGGGGGCTCCAATAGCACTGATGATGTTCCCTAGCCAGGGAACGAAACGTTTGCAGCGAAAACTTCCAGATCGGCGAACAGAACCACAACAACGGACACCCGAGCTACAAATCTTCAACTAGACTGTCTTGAAACTCTGGTTAATGTCTTTAGCTTACAATTTTAGCTATTTCAGTTTAAAAGCTAATTGTTAACTCCAAACTCACAGACAAACTCATTTATTTAATTTAGCATTCCAAGAGCCCTCCAGTTTCGGACTCCCCTGTCCTGGGGTAGGGACCTTGTCTATTTTCCAAGCCCCTCATGATTTTATAAACCTCTTTAAGTTCACTCCTCAGCCTCCGACGTTCCAGGGAAAATAGCCCAGCTTATTCAGCCACTCCCTATAGCTCAAACCCTCCAACCCTGGCAACATCCTTGTAAAATCTTTTCTGAACCCTTTCAAGTTTCACAATATCCTTCCTATAGCAGGGAGACCATGCATCTGCTATCAAAGAACAAAGAGCAATTACAGCATAGCAACAGGCCCTTCAGCCCTCCAAGCCTGTGCTGACACATTTTGCCCTGCCTTGTTAAAACTATTTTCACTTACAGGATCTGTATCCCACTATTCCCTTCCTATTCATGTATTCATGCAGCTGCTTATTGAGTGCAGCCATTGTGTCTCCTTCCACTACTTCCTGTGGCAATATGTTCCAGGCACTCACCATTCTTTGCATGAAAAACTTGCCTTGCACATCTCTTTTAAATTCCATTTAAAACACTATTAAATTCCAACTCCTATTACACACCTTGAACTTGTGGCCCCTAGTAATTGACCCCTCCCCCTTGGGAAAAAGCCTCAGAACTCTATCCATGCCATTCACAATCTTATAAATTTCGATCAGGTCACCCCTCAACCTCCTGCATTTCATTGGAAATAAACCCAGTCTATCCAATTTTTCTTCATAGCGAAAACTCTCCATACCAGCAATACACTGGTAAACCTTTTCTGCACCTTCTCCAAAGCATTCACATCTGTCTGGTAGTGTGGTGACCATAACTGCACACAATATTCCAAGTGTGGCCTAAAGCTGCAGCATAACTTGCCTATCCTTACACTCAATGTCCTTTCCAATTAAGGCAGGCCTTTTTTTATGACCTTACTAACCTGCACTGGCACTTTCAGTGACCTATGGACCTGCACACCCAGATCCCTCTGCATATCAAACTCCTAAGAGTCCTGCCATTCATTGTATAATTTCCACCTGTACTTGACCCTTCAAAATGCATCACTTCACATTTGTCTAGATTAAACACTATAAGCCATTTTTCTGCCCATGCCTCCAGCTGATCTATAGCCTGCTGTATCCTCTGACAATCCTCCTCACTATCCAATTCCTGCTATATCGTCTGACTATCTTCCTCACTATCCAATATCCTGCTATATCTCTGACAATTGTCCTCACTATCAATACGCAAGCTTATATGCCTTCTTGCATCCTCCTCATAAATCACAATCATGCTCATTTGGGTTTTGTCATTATTCCAGGATATCATATATATTGTGAATAGCATAATCCTTGCGGTACCTCATTAGTCACTTCCTGATATTTGGAAAAAGAAACCTCTGGTTCTGACTGGCAACCAATTCTCATTCCATGTCAACATTTTACCCAATTTCTCATGTACTTTAAATTTGCTCACTAATTTCTTCAGAGGGACCTTATAAAAGGCCTTTTGAAATTCCACTGGTTCTCTCTCACCTATTCTATTAGTTACATCTTCAAAAAACTCCAGTAGATTTGTTAGCCTTCCATAAAGCCAGGCTGGCTTTTTAAAATCTCATTAACGCTTTTGAACTATTCTATTAACACATCTTTTATAATAGACTTTAGCATTTTCCTCAGTACTGATTTTAGGCTAACTGATCTTATCATTCTTTTTTCTCTTTCCCTCCCTTTATAAATAGTGAGGTTACATTTGTACCTTCCAAACTACAGAGTTTCAAAGTTGACCACCAATGCATCCAATATTAACAGGACTACACCTTTAGTACTTTGGATTGTAGATTAACAAGCCCTGATAATTTGTTAGTATTTCACCTCATTAATTTGCTTCGTGCCATTTTCTTACTAATAGTGATCTCCTTCTGTTGTAGCCTTAACCTTCTATTTTATTCCACACTCTCAGTAGAAGCTTTGGTTCGTTCATATTCCTGGGAGGTTATTTGTGTCCTGTTTTATAAAGACAGAACCAAGAAAGGGTTATTTAAAGTTCCAGCAGTTGAGTTGAAATTTTAATTACTTCAATCCTATCAAAGTATTTATGAAGTCTCACTCTCTCTCTCTCAAAAATAAGCTGGATTGGATTTTGTTAGTGATATAGTATTTGATGTTCTTAGAATTGCAACAACAATGTTTACGTGCTATATCAGGGTGTATGGATTCCAATATAAAGCTTTTGTTTCTGTTCAATATATAAAAAAGTGCTTCTGTGATTTCCATGATATTTGAAAATCTTCAAATGGGTTATAAGATTTTTTTTTCATGTTATCTTCATTTCTGTGTGAACAAAGATTGAAACATTGCCAACTTTTCATTCAGTAAAAGATCATTTTGGCAAATAAAGTTAAAAAAAATCATGATCTATCCAGCCAGGTTGCTTTCGGGTGGCCGACTTGTGTAGCACTAACATCAACTGGGTATTATCCCATAACAACTGAGGTTACAAGATCACAATAGCTGGGTGATTGCAGGCTGTACTCAAAAAGCCAAACACTACCTATGGCAAAATAATCATCTTAATCCATCACCTTACATATCTAACATTACACAAGTGCATTATCATAGTTGCTTTCAGTGATGCACTTCACAGTATCCATAGATGTTAAAGATCTAAGAATTTCCATTTTACCTTAATGGCTTCTGACACTTGAAATCCCATTCAGAAGTTCACCAAAGGAATAATTTTTGTGTGTACACCTGAAATTTTCTGGAAAGATACTGGACTACAAGCTACTGGGATGGCACGGTGGCTCAGTGGTTAGCACTGCTAACTCACAGGAACCCATGTTCGATTCCACCCTTGGGTAACTGTTTGTGGAGTTTGCACATTCTTCCCATGTCTGTGTGGGTTTCCTCTGAGTACAGTGGGTTTCCTGCCACAGTCCAAAGACATGCAGATTAGCTGGATTGGCTATGCTAGATTGTCCATGGTGTTGAGCAATTTGCAGATTGGGTGGATTAGCCATGTGGAACGCAGGGTTACAGGGATAGCATAGGATGCTTTTCAAAGGTTCAGTGAACATTCAAGGGGCTGAATGGCCTGCTTCCATACTGGAGGTATTCTACATGAGCATCTTGAGTGCTACGATACAACAGTTGATAAAAAGACAGGTGAAACTAAGCCTGATACCCTACCTGGGGCGGCACAGTGGCTCAGCGGTTACCACTACTGCCTCACAGTGCCAGTGACCCGGCTTCGATTCCTGCCTCAGGCAACTGTCTGTGTGGAGTTTGCACGTTCTCCCAGTGTTTGCGTGGGTTTCCTCCAGGTGCTCTGGTTTCCTCCCACATTCCAAAGATGTGCGGGTCAGGTGAATTGGCTATGTTAAATTGCCCATAGTGTTTATCACCACAGGTACATTAGTCAGGGGTAAATATAGGTTGGGGATCTGGGGGGGGAACACTCTTCGGAGGGTCGATGTGGACTTCAAAGGGCCTGTTTCCATACCATAGGGAATCTAATCTAAAATCATTCCCTGCATATATGTGATTAGATGATCTCATCCAAGGTTGCACCATTCATAGTACAGTATCAATCTATACAGATGAAGATTAGTGAGAGGCTCGAGCAAAGTGTGGGGGAAACAGTGCAAGTGCGGTGAGAGGATAAAAGAGTGAGTTTGAGATAGAGTAGTGAGGAGATTACAAAGTGATCCTCAGAGAGAGTACTCTGAGAGCAGTGGGAGGATTACAAACCAAGCTTTAAGAAGGAGCAGTGTAAGAGCAGCATGTGGATGACAAAATGAGCCTCAAAGAGAGCAACACGTGTGGTGCAGGGATAACAGTGAATCTGACAACAAGTGGTTGGAGAGAGAGGATAACAGTGCAGTGATAACAGAAATGCAGAGTATATTTTAAAGGGTAAGAGATTCTATAATGTTGATGTTGAAAGCAAGCCACCAAAAGCTAAATTACAGCTGTAGCAAGGAATTAGGAAGGCAATAATACATTAGCCTTTACTGTAACACGATCTGAATAAAGGAGTAAAGAAACTTTACTGCAAATGTATAGAGCCCTGGTGACACTGGACTTGGAGTACTATGTACAGTCTTTTTCTCATTACTCACGAAGAATAGAAGGACTGCAATGGAGGTTTACCAGACTGCTTGTGGGGTTGTCCTGCAGGAGAATTTAAGAAGACCGAGCCTACAATCTCTTGAGTTAAATAGAATGGGAGATGATCTCATTGAACATATAAAATTCTTGCATGGCTCATGAGGGTAGATGCAGGAAAGATGTTTCCTCTGATGGACTGGGGTAGGGAGGGGCAGAATCAAGGACCCTGAATTAAAATAAGAGGTAGAGATCATTTAGGCCTGAAATGAGGACGCGTTTCTTCTCTCAGAAGAGAGGGAATTTTAGACTTTTCCAGTCACTGAGTATACTGAAGATGAAGGTTGATAGCTTTCTAGACATTAAAGACAGCAAAGCATTTGGGATAGAGCAGTAAAATGGATCTAACTGTATAGTGGAGTTCAAAAGGATAAATGGCTTGCTCATGATGCCATCTCCTAGTGAACAAGAATGGTGTAGGAGAAACAAAAAACACAGAATTGCAGCTTTTATAGGAGATTCCATAATTAGGATGTCACATGCATTTTTGTAACAATTTTCGCAAATCGTACATGATGTTAGTCTTTCTGATGCCAATGAAAAGGACCACAGATCATAAAACCAGACTATCGATGGATATATCAACCATTCATTCCAACAAGGGCTATAATATAAAAAGAAAAAGATATACAGTTAAAAGATGCCTGTGGATGTAAATTCAGTGACTATCTGGACAGAGACACACCTGGAAAGTCACACCTATTGATGTATCAAAGAAGTTTCAAAGGGATAGACTTAAAAGTGTAGAATTCACTGCAAAATAAACTCTAATGTCTGTGAACCCTGTGAATATCTCAGGCTGTGAACATGATGGTAAAAAAGACAGCTGTCTGGAAGAGAGACATATTTGTATTTTTCCCTCTTCAAGAGTACACAGGGACATTAGTTAAAAGTGAGCCTCAACCTTGCTAGTGTGTGTTGTTGGCCCAATATCCTCATGTATGGATTAGAATGCCTTAAGGAGATAGCTTTGAGAACTGCCATCAGTTACCCCTACAGCTCACGTAAAGGAAGACAAAGATACTCTTGTACTCTGTGTGTGCACCTAGCTACAACCAAAAGGAACCTGGAATAAAAAAGAGCTTCATTGACTTGAAAAATCAGGAGTCTCAAAATCCATTGTTCATCATTACATAGAGAATGCACATATTGAGGTCATCGTGTCATATGTTCAGGAGCTAAGGATCAGGTTAAAAACCATGATCTCAAGAGTATAGCCAGATGGAAATAGAAAGATGGAGAATATCAATACACGGCTTGAGGTACAGTGAGGCCCCGATTCTTGAGGCACTGGAAAGCAAGGCATCTTTTCAAAGGGGATGGGTTGTACCTCAACAGATTTGGGACCAATAACCTGAAGGGAAAATCACAAATGTGATTAGGAAGATTTAAATTAAATCAATGAGAGTATGGGTACTGACACAGAAGGAGAAATAAAGAATAGGACTCTTAAGAATGTTTGACATTACCAGAGAAAGAATTAGTATAATAGGATGTATGGGAGAAGATGCAAAGGCAGAATTACAATCGTATACATATATTTTCAAAGTATGCTGAATACAGTTGTTGAGTTCAAAGCAAAACAATAAAGTATTTTTAAACATTTGTGGGATGTGGATGTTGCTGGCATTTGTTGCCTCAGAGTATGATGTAGTGGAAATAATGGAAATGTGGTTTGAAAATGGTGAGAATAGAGCGCTTAATAATAAAAGGATATAAAGTGTTCAGTAAAAAAAATTACAGAAAGAGAAAAAGGAAGAGGAAACCATGCTGTTTAGGAAAAACATTGCAACGTTGGAACAATGGTATATCCTTGAGAAGCAAAAGCAGAATCCATCCGGTCAGAATGGAGAAATAATGTAAGTAAGGTAATGTTACATAAGGTAATCTGCAGCTCTCCAAATAGTGAGAAAGAAAGAAAGAGAGAGAAAGAGAGAGATTTAATCTGCAACGAAATCACGGATGTGCCAGAATTACAGGATAGTGTTATGAAGTTGTGTAGAGTACTCATGAAGTGGAAGGCAGGAAGCTTGAGTTTGTTTGTTTAAATGATAGGAGGACAAAGTGCGTGGTTTCTTTAAGAGATAAAGTGCTTTTCAAAGCTTGGCGATTTTAAAGAAAATACCTACAAGCAGCTGTAGATGCACCAACAGTTCTACATTGGAAACATGTAACAATTGGCTGTGGGATTGGAAAATTTTAGGCTTATTTTGTTGTTTTGGTAACTATCTTGAATAGCCAATTAATTTAAACCAAGCCCTTAGATACTGAAAACCTATCACATTTAAAACTGATGGTTTTGACAATCGGGAACCAATCTGTCTGTAAAGAAACTAATAGATCAAAAGATCTAAAAGATGCTGGCACTTTGAAAATTGGGGGAGAGCCAACTGCCACCTGAAGTGAGAGCACACCCTCTATCTGAAGAAAAACATCTTGCTCCCACAGAAATCTTCACGCTCTTTTAAAAATATAATCTATTCATAAAGATACATACGCTTAGATAATATTCCGACCACTAGAATTCAGTGGAGAAAGGCATTCAGAACAGAAGAAATTATGGACGAAACATCCCTAACAGCAGAATTAGCAGAAGAAAGATTGGAGAGACAGCACAGCATTTCAGAAGACACATTTCAGGTGAACTTTGAGAGACAAAATTTTAATTTATTGTTTTGTTATACACATGGGACTTGTATTTATGCAAACTGCATCCTATGAGAATCTTAATTTAATCAGGAATAAGTTCTTTGAAAGGAATTTCTCAGTTTGCTGATTGTTCTATTAAGTTGTTCACTGTTAAAGTTAGATAAATAAATTATTATTTGTTGATTGTAGAGTGAGTGAAAGGATTTAATTTCATTAACGCACTCCTTTATAAGAGATGGGGGGGAGAGGGGAGGTAAGTTATACCACTTGTCAAACTTCATCAGATTACAAGGTAAAGCAAACTTCTCTGGGTATTTCAGTTTTAACCATTAGAAGGGGTGTCAATGTCCACTCTATAACAATAGGAATATAGGCTGACACTATCGCAATTGATGTTTTAGAAATGAATGATAGAGGTGTGCTCTGACCCCTGATTTGCTAAGCTTCCCTGCATCAAACCTCTCACTGAAATCAGGTTGGCTGCTCAGGGCACCTCCACATCTTCCCATCCCCTCCCATCCCCATATACCCTGTATCTGGTTCCAAAAATATTACTTTCTGGGACTACTAGTGGTTACCACTCCTGCTGACATTACAGAGGTTAGACATTGAGAGACAATGGCGCCTGGAGGTTGAACTTTCAAGGATGAAAGTCTCACATTATCTATTCAACAGTCTGCTGACCATTAATTATGGGGCCATACCACAAAAGTTGTGTCAAGTTCCCACATGTTGTTTATGGTGGAGAGGCACAGGGAACCAGAAGAAATGTTAAATTCCAGCCATTATTTCTGACTTTACTTGTGACTTAAACAG
The DNA here is from genome assembly GCF_020745735.1 of Hemiscyllium ocellatum. Classification (NCBI taxonomy): domain Eukaryota; kingdom Metazoa; phylum Chordata; class Chondrichthyes; order Orectolobiformes; family Hemiscylliidae; genus Hemiscyllium; species Hemiscyllium ocellatum. The sequence continues at coordinate 68,234,362 of NC_083414.1, forward strand.
CTAAAAGTGACTTGGTCAGTCATGAAAATACAGCACATTTGGTTTTCTATGAATCCTTATGCCCAGCAACACTGCTTACTTTCAGTGCCCTCCTTTTTTGCCACCAACCTATTCATTCCATTCCATATAGCTACCATAATCTTCCTAGTGCAGATTAAAATGTTCTGATCCTTTTTTTGATTACAGCAACGGAAAGACACAGGATTATGGTGAAAGGTTTTACTGAACACATTTATACTGTTGATGCTAAATTCTCAACCAAGCCCCTGCCAAAAACACACATTTTGATTATTTTGAACCTCACCTTTGCCTTCTGTTCAATTATTTCAACAGTATTTACTATGGTGGGTTAAATATTTAAACTATAGCAGCAGCATTTTTTCCACAAGAACAACTGAGCTCAATCATCATGTACCAATGGTGTTTGCACAAGAACATTAATGATAAACGAAGTATAAGCAAGGAACTCTGAATTTGTAAACAAGTTCAGCAACTCTTCAATTACATTGAATTATATGACACAAAATGACTCCGTTTATGATTCATTATTTCTAAATAGCTCAGTCGGGGGAGCAGACAAATTACACTTTCGACATTGAAGTGAAATGATTCTTTTTTTTAAACTTAGGAAGCTAAACCTTTAAAGCAAATGACACCTGCCTACAACTCCTCATAGCTTCCAGTCTGTTAACAAATTTTGAACAGTTTCAGAGTTTTAGTTTGGTGGTTTTAAAATGCAACGTATTCCAGTTTCTTACAATCAACACTGGCAACAACATCATTAGATATTTTAAACTGGAACTATTTTAAACAGATTGCAAATGCTTGCAAAATTAAAGGAGATCTTTGGTGCAATGGTAGGGTGTCTGCCTCTGACTCAGAAACCCTTGATTTAACTACCACTTCAGGACAAAAGATGAGGAAGGTATATTTAAAACATGGCCAAATAGGCTGATTAACAATTATAGATCAGTCAAACACATGTCAATGGAAGAGCATAAGAGTGAGAGAGATTCTTAGTCAGCTATATGATGGGAAAACATCAGAGCCTCTCTCATTATCCATTGGTCCAGACTACAATGTGCATGTAATAAATGTAAAAAATGCCTGTTGCCACAGCATCTGGGACCAAGTTGATTGGTAACACCACCATCACACAATTGAATCTGGCTTTATCTTCGATGTGATAGCTTCGTAAACCACTACTTACCTTCATCAAAAGGTGTGGTGCTGGAAAAGCACAGCCAGTCAGGCAGTGTCTGAGGAGCAGGAGAGTTGATGTTTCAAGCATAAGCTCTTGATCGGGGTGCGGCGGCAATAGGTCGGAGTGGAGGTGGAGCGGACAGTTGGGAAGGAAGATGGACAGGTAGGCCAGTTCAAGATGGCAGTGCAGAGTTGGAGGATAAGGTGAGGGAGTTGAGGAAACTGGTGAAATTGATATTGATCCCATGTAGTTGGAGGGTCCCAAGATGGAAGATGAGTTGTTCTTCCAGGTGTCAGGTGGCTAGAATTTGGCAGTGGAGGAGGCCCAAGACTTGCATGTCTTTGGCAGAGTGTTTGGCCACAAGCGGTAGGGTTGATTGATGCGTGTGTCCCAGAGATGCTCTCTGAAATGTTCCACAAGTTAGCATCCTATCTCCCCAGTGTAGAGGGGACCATATCAAGACCGACGGACACAGAGAAGGACACAGGAAAATCTCTGCTGGATGTGGAAGGTTCTTTTGGGGCATTGGATGGAATTTATCTCCGCATACCTTGACACTATCCTGTCCCCCGTGGTCCAGGATCTCCCCACATATACTCGAGACATCACATGCCCTCCCCTCCTCCATGACTTTCGGTTCTCTAGCCCCCAATGCCTCATCTTCACCATGGACATCCAGTCTCCGTACACATCTATCTGCCATGATGAAGGCCTCCAAGCCCTCCCTTTCTTCCTCTCACACTGACCCAACTAGTACCCTTCCACTGACACATTCATTAGATTGGCTGAACTGGTCCTCACTCTAAACAATTTCTCCTTCAAGTCCTCCCACTTACTTCAGACCCATGGGGTAGCCATTGGCACCCACATGGACCCCAGCTATGCCCGCCTCTTCATCAGGTACGTGGAACAGTCCATCTTCCACAGTTACACCGGCACCATTCCCTACTTTTTTCTCCACTACATCGATGATTGTATTGGCGCCACCTCATGCAACCATGAGGAGGTTGAACAGTTCATCTATTTCACAAACATCTTCCACCTTGACTGCAAGTTCACCTGGACCGTCTCAGGCACCTCCCTCCCCTTCCTAGACTTCTTCATCTCCATTTCCAGCGACTGACTCAACATGGACATCTGCTTCAAACCCAAGTACTCCCACAGCTACCTGGCCTACAACATCACACCAATGCCACCTGTCTCCCTCCTGTAAAACGCTATCCCTTATACCAAAGTCTTTGCCTTTGCCACATCTGCTCCCAGGGGGACCAATTCCACTCCAGAGCATCACTGATGATCTCCTACTTTAAGGAATGCAATTTCCCCTCCCACAAAGTTAACAATGCCCTCCAGTGCATCTCTTCCTCTTCCTGAAGCTCCACCCTTGAACCCCAGCCCTTCAATTGTAACAACGATAGAACTATCCCCTCCCCGCCCCTCACCTTCCCACCCCATCCTCTACCATTTCCACCACCTACAATCAGACTCCACCACCAGAGATATATTTTCCTCCCCCACCCTATCTGTGTTCTGCAGAGACTATTCCCTCTGCGACTCCCTCGTTAGGTCCACACCCCCAACCAACTCCACCCACGCCCCCCACCCCTCCACTCCTGGCACTGTCCCTTGCCACCACAAGTGGCGTAAAACCTGCGCCCACATCTCCCCCCTCACTTTCATCTAAGCCCCAAAGGATCCTTCCACATTCTGCACCTTCAAACACCTCATTTATTGTGTCCATTACTCTCAATGTGGTCTCCTCTACATTGGGAAGACAGACGCCAATTTGCGAACATTTCAGAGAACATCTCCGGGATACACCCACCAATCAACCCCACTGCCCTGTGGCCAAACACTTCAACTTCCCCTCCCACTCTGCCAAGGACATGCAAGTCCTGGGCCTCCTTCACTGCCAAGTCTAGGCACCCAATGCCTGGAGGAATTACACCTCATCTTCTGCCTTGAGACCCACAAACTATACGGGATCAATGTTGATTTCACCAGTTTCCTGAGCTCCCCTCCTCTCACCATATCCCAGATCAAATCCTCCAATCTGCTCCATCCTCCACTCAGATCTATCACCATCATCCTCCACCTTCATCTACCTATCACATTCCCCCAGCACCACCTCCCCTCCATTTATCTCTCAGCCCCCTTGGGCTTCTCCACAACATTCCTAATAAAGAGCTTATGCTCGAATCATCGGCTCTTCTGCTCCTCGGATGCTGCCTGACCGACTGTGCTTTTACAGCACCACACTGTTTGACTCTGATCTCCAGAATCTGCAGCCCTCACTTTCTCCCAGTATTTATTTTAGTCTATTAGTGTGCTCTGGGGAACAAAGTGCTAGCTAGATTTGTGTCACATGTTGGAAACTGGCCCAAAGATCTTGGATTCTGAATTAAAATAGTACTGGTAATATCAGGCATAAATCAATGAACCCTAATAAAGGAAGAACTAGTTCTTTTTCTCTCAGCTGCATTCTACAATGTGATGAAACCTGGTTTTCTTGTGCATCAGCATTATATTTACAACAAATGAGGTCGTAAGATTCTTCGACATAGCTCAGTTAGTCCAAATTGGCTCATTCGAATTGTAATTCAAATTGGAAATACACACATTAAACCACCTCAAATGGTTCTTTGGTCATTATGATGCATGGGTTAACAGGTAAATGTAAGATACACATTATATTGAGAATTCATAAGTCCTTAGCATTTTAGTGATCTATTTAAAGCAAAACAGAACTTTCTTGACAAATTTCAAATTGCATTTCAATAATTCAGAATATAGTCAATTACTGGTGATTGTAGTCACTGAGTGGATTTGCACATCAAAAACTGATGTTTATTTGCTTCATTATTGTTTACATCCCAATCTTCATTCAGTACATCATGTGAGCTTTTGATTCTACTATTGATTGTTCTGTTTATTTTGAAATAGAACTGGCTGATTCTTCCTAGACTTACTTGTGTCCTCAAAGAAATACCATTTACAAATATTTCTGCAATGGATTCGACAATTCGTTTATTTTTAAAAAAACACAAAAATGATATGGAAACAGGAAAAAGCAATTGCTATCACTTGAATTTTTTTTAATTTAGAAAGGCCTACATTGGACTAGAATAATTGACTTTAATTAAAATGTCAGAAACAGAAACATAACAGAAAACACACTTTCCTACATGTTAGATTTATAGACAAAATAGCATATGGATGTCAAGTCTCTTCTGCTCTATAAAGTCAAGGAAGTAGGACTAGTTGAAATACTCTTGCAGACAGCAAACTCTGGCTTGTCAGGCCAAATATCCTCCTGCACTGGGCACCCGAGAGTTTTCTGGACTCAACATTAGGTTGAACAACTTTATATCATAACTTCTACCTCCATTCTGTTTTCTATATGCTTTTGTTTCTTTCTCTTTGTTTCGTTGTGATGATTTTTGTCTTAAAATTTATTTCTTTATCCCTTCATGTTGCACTTTTTTTTGTTTCTTCCATTATTACACTTTTTAGCTGTCGCATCAGCAGGGAACCGTTTGTTTTTGAATCCTCCCTGGCCTCCACTCTATCACAGACCTTCTCCATTGTTCCTCTTGATCCTCCCTCACCCCTTTCAACAAAAAAAAACTCTTACACCATTATTTCTCTTAAATTCAGATGAACCATTGTCAACCTGAACTGTTAACTGCTTTTTTTCCAGATTTGTTGCCTGACCTGCAGAATTTTCAGCTTTTCTGTTTTTCTTAAAAATTCACTCATATGATGTGGGCATCCCTGGCTGGCCAGCATTTATTGCTTATTCTTAGCTGACCTTGAGAAGGTAGTGGTTAGCTGCCTTCTTGAACTGCTACAGTCCACGTGTTGTAGGGTGACCTCCAATGCCCTTAGGGACTGAATTCCAGGATTTTAAACCAGTGGCAGTGAAGGAAAGATGACATATTTCCAAGTCAGGATGGCGAGTAGCTTGGAGGAAAGCTTGCAAATTGTAGTGTTTCCATGCATCTACTGTCTTTGTCCTTCTAGATGGAAGCAGTCATGGGTTTAGAAGTTGCTGTCTAAGGAACATTGGTGAATTTTTTCATCTTGTAGATGATACAGTCCCACTATTGAGCATACTTGTGGCTAGGGTGCCAATCATGCAGACTGTTTTGTCAAACCTTTTGAATATTGTTGGGGTTACACCCATTCAGGCAAGTGGGGAGTATTTCATCACACTCCTGATGTATGCCTTGTAGATGGTGGAGAGCAAGGATGAGAGTTAATCGCTGCAGTATTCCAAGCTTCTGATCTGCTCTTGTAGCTATTGTGTTTATGTGGTGAGTCCAGTTAAGTTTCTGGTCAATGATAACCCTACCAATGTTGATAGTGGTTATTCAGTATTGGTAACACCATTGAATGTCAAGATAATTAGCTTGTCCATATTTGAAATGTTCATTGCCTAGTGTTTGTGTGGCATAAATGTTACTTACCACATGTCATCCCAAGCCTGGATATTGTCCAGATTGTATTGCATTTGAACGTGGACTGCTTCAGTATCTGAGAGTCATGAATGTTGCTGAACATTGTGCAATCATTGGCAAACATCCTCACAGGTGGCGGGATGGTCATTCATAAGACAGCTGAAGATGGTTGAGCCTAGGACACTATCCTGAGGAACTCCTGTCGAAATGCTCTGGAGCTGAGGTGACTGATCCCCAACAATCACAAAAATGTTCCTATGTGACAGGTACAACTCCAGCTAGGGGACAGGATGTCCTCTGATTCCTGTTGATTCCAGTCTTGTTAGGGCTCCATGATGTCACACTTGGTCAAATGCAGCCTTGATGTCATGGGCTATCACTCTCATCTCAGCTCTGGAATTCAGCTCTTTTGTCCATGCTTGAACAAGGCTGTAATGAGGTCAGGAGATAGCAGAACATAAACTGGGAGCCAATGAGCAGTTTATGGCTGACCAGGTGCTGCTTGATAAGAGTGTTGATGATACCTGCCAACACTTTACTGATGGAGGGTTAACTGGCCGGGCTGGAATTATCCTGTTTTTTGGGCACAGGACATAACTAAGCAATTTTCCAAATTGTTGAGTCGATGCCAGTGTTGCACTGTACTGGAAGAGCTTGGCTAAGGGAGTGGCAATTTCTGGCGCACAAGTTTTCAGCACTTTTGCCAGTTTATTGCCTTTGCAGTATCCTTCTTCCAACTGTTTGTTGATATCAAGTGGAGTGAATAGAATTAGCTGAAGAATGGTATCTATAATGCTGGAGATCATTGGAGGAGGCAGAGATGGATCATTCACTCAGCACTTCTGGATGAAGATTGCTGCAAATGCTAAAGCTTTATCTGTTGCAAGTATGCGGTGGGATCATCCATTATTAAGGATGGGGATATTTGTGAAGACTCCTCCTCCAGTGAGTTGTTTAATCATCCACCACCATTGATATCTGGATGTGGTAGGACTGCAGAGCTTAGGTCCGATTTGTTCATTTTGGGATTGCTTATCTCCATCTATAACTTGCTGCTTAAGCTGTTTGGCATGCAAGTGGTTCTATTTTGTTGCCTCACGAGGTTGACACCTTATTTTCAGGTATGTCAGGTGTTGCTGCTGACAAGTCCTTCTGTATTCTCCAAAGAACTACAAATGATCTCATAGTTTGATGGTAATGGTAAAGCGGGGGACAATGCTGGGCCATGAGGTTACAGGTTGTGCTGAAATATAGTTCTTTTCCTGTTAATGGCCCACATCATCTCATGGATGCTAGATTTGTTTGAAGCTTGTCCCATTTAGCACAATGATAGTGCCACACACATGATGTGGACATTTTCAATGTGAAGGTAAACTTCATCTCCACTGTATGGTGGTCAATCTTACAGAGACTGGTATGGATGAGGTTAAGTATGTTTTTCCCTCTTGTTGGTTCTTTCATCACCTGCTAGTTTAGCAGATATGTACTTTAGGGCCTAACCAACTCAATCAGTAGTGCTGCTGCTGAGCCAATCTTGGTATGGACATGGAAATCCCCCACCCAGAGTACATTTTGTGCCCTTGCCACCATTAGTGCTTCCTCCAAATGTTGTTCAACATAGAGGAATACTCATTTATTATCCAAGAGAGGATGGTACATGGTAACCAGCAGGAGGTTTCCTTACCCACGTTGAATCTGATTGCAAAAGACATCATGGGGCCCACAGTCAAGATGAAGCACTGTCACGCCAACTCAGATCCAACTTTACACAACTATGCTGCCACCTGTACTGGATCTGACCTCCTGGTGTACAGGTCAGATCCAGAGTGATGATGGTGGTTTCTAGGACATTGTATATGATTCCATGAGAATGATTATGTCAGGCTGTTGCTTGACTAGACTGTGAGACAGCTCTTCCAAATTTGGCACTAGCCCCCAGAGGTTAGCAAGGACGACTTTGCGGGGTCGACAGTGCTGTTTCTGCTGTTGTCTTTTCTGGTGTCTAGGTCAATGTCAGGTAGTCTGTCCAGTTTCTCATTGCAAATATTTCTTTGTTCATTGTACATTGATAAATTAGGTATCATCCAAACATCAGCATTTTGGCTCCTCAGTTAAGAGTTGGCGCTGATCTCTAAATATATACACCATATGTAAATATTGAATCTACTGGTTCCTTAATATGTAACCATCAAGATTTTGCTAGTTTGTCATCAACAGTCATACTCTCTAAACATCCAAACTCTATATCCTCTGACCACAATAAATAACCGTTGTCCAGAAAATTTTGCACCCAGTTATTCAGTTGGAGAACTTGGTTCCTTGATGAATATGCTGAATATTGGTTTATTCCAGCTGTAATAATGGTCTATAGGCTCAAACATTTTGGAATGTATTAATGCTGATAATTCCAATCACAATTTAGAACTCTTTCATGTAAAATTTGCATATTTGGATACATCAGTAACCTTTCCATTCTGCTCTGTGACTCTCCCATTAAGGAACTACCCTAATTTGGAAAATGAATCCTGTAGTAAAAGACCAAAATGGCTGCCATTTATGTTTATCTTTTTCTAATGTTTAGCCCCTAGAGAAAGAAGGCCATCTCATTTGTATTCAAAGGTGTGCTTGATGGTAAGTCTATAATAAGATAACAAGCTCTTTCATAGAATGAAAAACAATGAAATAGGCTTCAAGATTCAATTAACATGCAGTAGGGACTCTCCTTGAGCAGATTTCTTGATCATGTTACCATGATGTAACTCAAACAACCACGAATCCCAATCTCTACTGTGACAAATATACAAAAATACCAGGCCACACTACTCTACATTTGTAAAAATAACATTCAATGTGCTAAACCTGCATTAGTACCTTGCATTCATAAACACTTAACTGTCATGATCTATTACAACAGAAAAGCTAAGCAGCTCCAACTGCAAACTCAGTAATTGATCTGGCAGTATCTAACATGCTTCCTGCAAGAGCAATGAAAACATTTTTCTGAACACAATCTATGCTAACCAGTGAATTTAATCAAGGTCCTGCAGCTACTCCGATAGTTCTGTTAAGTGCACCACATGGAATGAATGAACTAGTTAATGTTTTCATTTTGTCTGGTTTTGTGTACTTCATGCAACAGATTCCAGTTAAAATCTTTTATCTGGTAACTTGACACTTGGGTTGGTCCTAAATTATTCTTTTGTGGAAACCAAATGTACCTGCAGTTTGTCAAACAAAAGAGCCAGCGTCCAACCAATATGTGTAGAGATAAAATTTAAAAAAAACATTAATCGGATGTATGCATTACTGGCAAGATTATCATTTATTACTGATCTCTAAATGCCCTTAGGAAGGGGTGTTGACATGTCATCTTGAACAGATGAAGGCTATGGTTCTGTAGTGCTGCTGTGTAGGGAGTTGTCAGATATTGACTCAGTAGCGAAGCAATATTGTTACAGTTCAAAATCAGATCTTGGAATGGAACACAGAAGCTGCAACTATCATTCTCAACTTAGCTGGTGAAAGCTGCAGATTTTGAACTATCAATTGCTTTTATGTATCTTGTTCATTGTATGACATGCATTCACAATTCGTTGGAGGAGTAACAGCATGCCAACAAGTGGACTGTTTTGATAGGGATGACTTGAGTTTCTTAAGTGTTGTGGAGCTGAACCCATCCAGACAAGTGGACAGAATTCCATCACACTCTCAATTCGAGTCTTGTAGATAGTGGCAGAAGGAATGATCTTGTGTTACACATTCTCTGACTTGCTCCTGTAAACAAAAATATTTATGTGGCTGGGCCAGTTAATTTTCTGGTCAATGGCGACATCGCAGGCTCTTGATGGAGAATTTCAGCATGAAACGTTTTGGCTATATTATAAAATCATTTCTTCATCCTGATTTGTCATGGGTGGATATGAAAAATTAGACACAAATCCTGAGACAATTGTTGCATATCTTTGAACGGCATTTGTAAAAATCACATTAAAAACAAAAAACTTTCCATTAATGCAGGTCTTCAAACTTATTTTGTCTAAGGTACCTGTGTGATAGTCAGACAAATTGGCATTTTCATTGAAATATTTGAAGATGAAACAAATGCTGCCTATATACTCCTATATAGGAGTAGCATAAGAGTTTAGTATTTCCCTGGATGTCCTGAGTATTTGAATCCATTTCTCCAGGTGGTTGAAGTTTCAGCTGAGGATTACTTTGGGAATAGTGATCACAATTCTGTAAGTTTTAGAATACTCATGGACAAAGATGAGAATTATCCTAAAGGAAGAGTGAAATTGGGAGAAGGCCAAATATAGCAAAATTCAGCAGGAGCCTGGGAATGTGGATTGGGAGCAGCTGTTTGAAGGCAAATCCACTTTACTATGTGGGAGGTTTTTAAGAGAGGTTGATTAGAGTGCAGGACAGATATGTCTGTGAAAACAAGGGATAGAAATGGCAAGATTAGGGAACCATGGATGACAGGTGAAATTGTGAGATTAGCTAAGAGGAAAAAGAAAGCATTCGTAAAGTCTAGGTGACTGAAAATAGATGAAGCTTTAGGAGAATATCGGGAAAGTTGGACCAGTCTGAAACAAGGAATTAAGAGGGCTAAAAGGGGTTATGAAATATCTCTTGCAAACAGGGTTAAGGAAAATCCCAAAGCCTTTCATTCATATATAAGGAGCAAGAGGGTAACTCGAGAAAGAGTTGGCCCACTCAAGGACAAAGGAGGAATGTTATGGGTGGAGTCAGAAAAAATGGGCGAGACACTTAATGAGTATTTGGCATTGATATTCATCGAGGAGCGGGACATGGTGGATGTTGAGGTTAGGGATAGATGTTTCATTACTCTAGGTCAAGTCTGCATAAGGAGGGAGGAAGTGTTGGGTATTTTAAAAGACATTAAAGGTGGACAAGTCCCCAAGTCCAGATGGGATCTATCCCAGGTTACTGAGGGAAGCAAGAGTAGAAATAACTAGAGCCTAACAGATATCTTTGCAACATCCTTGAACAAGGGTGAGATCCTGGAGGACTGGAGAATTGTTAATGTTGTCCCCTTGTTTAAGAAGAGTAGCAGGGATAATCCAGGTAATTATAGACCTGTGAGCCTGACGTTAATGGTAGGGAAGCTGCTGGAGAAGATAATGAGGGATAGGATCTATTTACATTTGGAAGAAAATGTGCTTATCATTGATAGGCAACACGGTTTTGCGCAGGGAAGGTCATGTCTTACCAACTTAATAGAATTCTTTGAAGAAGTGACAAAGTTGATTGATAAAGGAAAGGCTGTAGATGTCATACATAGATTTCAGTAAGGCATTTGGTAAGGCTCCCCATCATAAGCTGTTGGAGAAAGTGAAGTCACATGGGGTTCAGGGTGTACTAGCTAGATGGATAGAGAACTGACTCGGCAGCAGGAGACAGAGAGTAGTAATGGAAGGAAGTTTCTCAAAATGGAGAACTGTGACCAATGGTATTCCACAGGGATCCATGTTGAGACCACTTTTGTTTGCGATATACATAAATGAACAGGGAAAAGGTATGGGTCACCTGATTAGCAAGTTTGGTGGTGTTGCAGATAGTGAAGGGGACTGTCAGAGAATGCAGCAAAATATAGATACATTGGAAAGTTAGGCAGAGAAATGGCAGACGGAGTTCAATGTATTTTGAAAGATCCAATTCTAGAGCGAACTATATTATACTATTTGCACATTGACCCTCCGAAGAGCAACTCACCAGTCCCATTCCCCTACACCTAACACTATGAACAATTTAGCTTGGCCAATTCACCTAACCTGCACACCTTTGGACTGTGGGAGGAAACCGGAGCACCCGGAGGAAACCCACGCAGACACGGGGAGAACGTGCAAACTCCACACAGTCAGTTGCCTGAGTCGGGAATTGAACCCGGGTCTCAGGCGCTGTGAGGCAGCAGTGCTAACTACTGTGCCACCGTGCCGCCCACCGTGCCGCTTTCCTTCATCAGATTGGGTTTTGAATACAAGAGTTAGCAGGCCATGTTATAATTGTATAGGACTTTGGTTCAGCCACATTTGGAATACTGCATGCAGTTCTGGTCGCCACAGAGTTTTTCCCAGAGTGGGGGACTCAATTACTAGGAGGTAAGGATATCAAGGTGAGAGGGGAAAAATTTAAGGGAAATACGCGTGGAACGTTCTTTACGCAGAGGATGGTGGGTGCCATTGGAGGTGGTAGAAACTGGTATGGTAACGTCAGTTAAGATGTATCCAAACAGATACATGAACAGGCAGAGAAGAGAGGGATATAAATCCTCAGAAAATAGGTGACAGGTTTAGACAGATGACCCAGATCGGAGGGCTGAAGGGCTTGTTCCTGTGCTGTAATTTCCTTTGTTCTTTGTACTTTTGTCACCCATTTTTATGTAGCGTTGTGCACTAATGAAATTGGCAGCTAACTTGGTGCAAGTAGACACTGGTAAAATGGACACAAATTTTGGAGAAATCTCCAGTGGAGATTCCAGATTATGTCTCATAGGACATTTCATCTCCAGAATAAAATTAACTGAGCCTGAGAAAAATGTTATCAGTTCACAATTTCTGAGAAAGGTATCCTGCAAAACAGAAGTTGTCAATATAAAACAAAAAAAATTGAATATGACAAATAATTTACAGATATTAGATTGAGATCTTTTTATTGCTGATATGAGAAGCTCCCAGGCAAGTCTCCTCAGTTTGTTCCAGATTTACAAGGGTGTTGCCAGGTTGGAGGTTTTGAGCTATAGGGAGAGGCTGAACAGGCTGGGGCTGTTTTCCCTGGAGCATTGGAGGCTGAGTGGGGACCTTATGGAGGTTTACAAAATTATGACGGGCATGGGTAGGATAAATAGACAAAGTCTTTTCCCTGGGTGAGGGAGTCCAGAACCAGAGGGCATAGGTTTAGGTGAGAGGGGAAAGATATAAAAGAGACCTAAGCGGCAACTTTTGAACATAGAGGGTGGTATGTGTATGAAATGAGCTGCTAGAGGAAGTGATGGAGGTTGGTACATTTGCAACATTTAAAAGGCATTTGGATGGGTATATGAATAGGAAGGGTTTGGAGAGGTAATTAGAAAACCACAGGCAGTAACAATACCCACACATTTAATACCTATTCCTCCATTTGAGGAACCTTTTACAAGAGTCTTAATTGATTGCGTTAGGACCCTTATCTCAAACAAAAAGTGGGAGTCAGTATTTCTTAACAACAGTGGTGTATCCACTGGATTCCCAGAAGATGTCCCATTACATAATATCACAGCTAAAAGGATTGTAGAGGGAACAATCAAATGTTTCACTAGATATGCACTACCCACAGAGATACAATCACATCAATGTCAAACTTCACACCGAAATTACTCAAAGTTATGGACAGCTTAGAAAAAAAACAATTCAAATCTACTGTGTATCATCCATAGGGAGCACTAGAAAGGTGGCATCAGACATTAAAGAACACAATGAGGGCTTAGATTAGATTACTTACAGTATGGAAACAGGGCCTTCGGCCCAACAAGTCTACACCGACCCGCCGAAGCACAACCCACCTATACCCCTACATTTACCTCTTACCTAACACTACGGGCAATTTAGCATGGCCAATTCACCTGGCCCGCACATCTTTGGACTGTGGGAGGAGCCTTTCCGCCCAACAAGTCCACACCATGTGAAGAGTATCCCATCCAGATCCATTGCCCTATACGTTCCCTTGACTAATGCAACTAACCAACACATCCGTGAATAGAATGGGCAATTTAGCTTGGTCAATTCACCTAACCTGCACATGTTTGGACTGTGGGGTAAACTGGAACACCCGGAGGAAACCCACGCAAACATGGGGAGAATGTACAAACTCCACATGGTCAGTCGTCTGAGGCTGGAATCGAACCCAGGTCTCTGGCGCTGTGAGGTAGTACTGCTAACCACTGAGCCACAGTGCTGCCAGATGATTGCCAGACTATCCAGATGATTGGGATAAGAGATTTCCATTTGTGCTTTTTGAGATCAGAGATGCACCAAATGGATTGACCAAATTCAGTCCATTTGAATTAGTTTTTGGGCATGAAGTGAGAGGACCACTAAAATTAATTAAGGAGAAATTGGTAAGTCAGAATTCAGAGACCACATATTTGGACTATGTGTCAAATTTTATGGAACAATTAAATAGAAGAGGGAGTTGGCTAGATAGCATTTAGAAGTATCACAGCAGACAATAAAACAGGAAGCAGACAAGAAATCAAAAACTTGCAATTTTGCTATCGGGGATAAGATGTTAGTGTCACTTCCAACAATAGGTGAACCTCTAAAAGCAAGGTTTAGTGGACCTTATCAAGTCGAAAGGAAATTGAGGGAGGTGCTCTATTTGATAAGGACACCAGACAGAAAGAAATCTCAGTGTTTCTCAAAGGCATTTTGACAGGGAAGGAATGCAAAAGGAGACTGTGTTATTGGTTACACTACAGGGGGAAGAACCAAGTTCAGAGGATTCTCAGAGAATTGAACATTCCTCAAATTAAATTGGACAATGAGGAAGCAGTCAAAAAGTAGGATAAATTATTGAGTTACCTTCCAGAGGAAAAGCGAAATGACCTGAAATCACATGGGGAGATATGTGGAAATAAACTGGAAAGAACTAACCTAATCATGCATGATGTAGACGTATGAGATGCTGTTCTGATTAAGCAACATCCTTATAGGCATAACCCTCTGAAGTTGGCACAGGTTCAAAAGAAGATTGAACGCATGCTCAAAGATGACATAATTGAAGTGAATTACAGTGACTGGAGCTCACTCATTGTAATGGTACCCAATGGCTATGTGTGGACTATCGCAAAGTCAGTGCAGTTACAAAGACTGATGCATATCCGATTCCACGTTTGCAAGGCTGTGTGAAGAAGGTTGGCCAAGCAACTTATATTTCTAAGTTGGAATTGCTCAGAGTATACTGGCAGGTACCTTTGTCAGAAGGAGTAAAGGCAATGTCGGCTTTCGTAATGTCTAATGGACTGTATCAGTTTAAAGGCATGCCATTTGGTATGAAAAATGCATCAGCCATATTTCAGGGACTAACCAATAAGTCTATTACTGGATTACTAATTGTGTCCTATATATTGATGACCTGGTGATTTTTAGTCACACATGGAAATAATATTTGCAATATTTATCAGACTTGTTTGATCAACTTCGGAAGGCAGGTTTGGTGATAAATGTGGCAAAAAGTGAATTTGCCAAAGCCCAAGTTACCTTCCATGTTATTGGACATACCATCGACAAAACGATTCCTGGGATTGAGTGGATTTTATCAAACATTCATACCAAATTTTAGTAGTGTGGCTGCTCTACTCACTTAAGTGCTAAAGAAAAGCAAGATGTTTCAGTGGAAAGCGGACTGTCAGAAGGCATTTGACAGCCTGAAAGCTCGGTTAACCACTGCCCCAGTATTAGCCACACCTAATTACGCAAAGCCATTCAAGATGGCTATTGATGCAAGTAATATGGGTGTTGGTGCTGTGCTCCTGCAGGAAGACGCTGAGATTAAAATGACCTATTGGGTATTTCCCCAGGAATTTGAACATTCATCAGCAGAAATATTTGACAGTTGAGAAGGAGACTTTGAGCTTCAAAGTTTGTGAGAAGATTTGTAGCTTGGGTGCTCGTTGTTGTGGTTCTGTTCGCCCGAGCTGGGAGTTTTTCTTGCAAACGTTTCATCCCCTTTCTAGGTGACATCTTCAGTGCTTGGGAGCCTCCTGTGAAGTGCTTCTGTGCTGATTCCTCCGGCATTTATACTGGTTTGAATCTGCCGCTTCTGGCTGTCAGTAGCTGTCCGCTGCAGTGGCCGGTATATAGGGTCTATGTCGATGTGTCTGTTAATCGAATTCGTAGATGAGTGCCATGCTTCTAGGAATTCCCTGGCTGTTCTCTATTTGGCCTGTCCTATAATGGTGGCGTTGTCCCAATCGAATTCATGTTGTTTGTCACCTGAGTGTATGGCTACTAGGGATAGCTGGTCGTGTCGTTTTGTGGCCAGTTGGTGTTCATGGATGCGGGTTGTTAGCTGTCTTCCTGTTTGTCCTATGTAGTGTTTTGTGCAGTCCTTGCATGGGATTTTGTAAAAGAGGAAGAAGAACACCTATACAAGGTATTCAACAAAAACAGATACCCACGCAATTTCATTAACAGATGCCTCAGGGAAAGACAACGAAATGAGGACATGCCACAACCCAAAGGACTGGCCACACTCCCATACATCAGGAGCATTTCTGAACTGACTGCAAGACTGCTGCGACCACTAGGACTCATAACAGCACACAAACCAACAGCCACTCTCAGACAACAACTCACCAGGACAAAGGACCCGATACCCAGCATGAGCAAAACCAACGTGGTTTACAAAACCCCATGCAAGGACTGCACAAAACACGACATAGGACAAACAGGAAGACAGCTAACAACCCGCATCCATGAACACCAACTGGCTACGAAACGACATGACCAGCTATCCCTAGTAGCCATACACTCATGACAAACAACATGAATTCGATTGGGACAACACCACCATTATAGGACAGGCCAAACAGAGAACAGCCAGGAAATTCCTAGAAGCGTGGCACTCATCCACGAATTCAATTAACAGACACATCGACATAGACCCTGTACACCGGCCACTTCAGCGGACAGCTACTGACAACTGGAAGCGGCAGATTCAAACCAGTATAAATGCCGGAGGAATCAGCACAGAAGCGCTTCACAGGAGGCTCCCAAGCGCTGAAGATGTCACCTAGAAAGGGGATGAAACTTTTACAAGAAAAACTCCCAGCTCGGGCGAACAGAACCACAACAACTTTGAACTTGGTGTTGGCATTACACCATTTCAATGTTTATGTTACCAGTTTAGTATCTGAGACAATTAAATACACTGACCATACCTCATTGAAGTTTGTGGAGAAATTTAAGGACAAAAATCTCAAACTGTTTAGATGGAGCTTGCTGTTACAGCCATTTAATTTGAAAACTATGCATGTGGCAGGATGAGAAAATGTGATTGCTGAAGGATTGTTGAGACTTAAATGAGAAGTGGACATGTTCGGTGGCAGGATAAAATAGACTGAAACGGAATGTAGCGGTACCTGTTTGCATGTTTATATTCAATATAATGTGTGTGTGTGTGTATATATATATATATATATATATATGTTACCGAGTATTAACAATTTAAGATTAAGGGATTTTAACATGAAGCCATCTTTGGATATTGATGGGTTTTTTTAAGGGAGGAGAGGTGTGATGATGCTGCTCCTTTGACAACAATATGTTGTCCTTGAATGCTTTTTCCAGGGAGGTCATAAAATACACAGACTCTGAAAAATCTAAGTTTGAAGGGTTTTCGGGGTTTGACCAGCTACATCTCTCCTGGAACATCCATGTTATACCTGCTTAAAACAACTAGCAAAGTTAGGGTCTAGGCTATTTTCTTGAAATGTTTTGAGAAGGTCTGGCCTGGGTCATAACAGACTAATGAACACAGGAAACAAGTATCCTTCTAAGCTCCAGAATGCTCTTTCACTCCCCTCCTAAAAACTTGGAACTTCAAACTTCTGCATTGATTATGGACTTATCATGGCTATCAGGTTTCAGTGATGTTGAAGGTGTAGTGTCAACTGAGAGCAGATTATTATTTTCAGAACATAATTAAATTCATCTAATATTTGAATTTATTAAGAATTGCCA
This sequence comes from Hemiscyllium ocellatum, assembly GCF_020745735.1. Classification (NCBI taxonomy): domain Eukaryota; kingdom Metazoa; phylum Chordata; class Chondrichthyes; order Orectolobiformes; family Hemiscylliidae; genus Hemiscyllium; species Hemiscyllium ocellatum. The sequence goes on from NC_083414.1 coordinate 68,251,767, forward strand.
CATTTCCAGTCTTGCAAGGGCATTTTGATTTATGGATTGCCATGATTGGTAGGTTACATTTTGTAATAGATCAGAATTCAAATTTTCATACATTTTTCTATTAAAAGTAACTCTGAGAGAGAAACTAATGTAACTATTATCACAAGATCAATTAACAAATGTTGTAGTTATGTTGTGCAGAACCTCTGTAATTCAGTCCACCTGTCATCTTATTTCCAGCTTCAGCCTCTGAGAAAACCTCTACTGTTTTCAAGCCTTAAGGTTTGCTACTTAGGTTGTGCGATAACAGGAAATTGACCCTACTCCAACTCTGCCTAGCTTATCCAGTCTAGTTTGGTGCTTAATTTCTTGTTTCAATTTGTTACTTTGTTTCTAAGACCATGTCTGGAGCACCCATAATCAGTACTCAGCAGACTTAGGCTGTTTGTAATTTTAGAAACAAATATTCCTGAAGGAAAGGATTCAGAGTGATCTGGATTTGGATCAGTCGTAGATAGCCTCTAAGTATGCTAAGTTTATTATGAAATGAGTTTTGCCTTTTGATAACCTGAGCAACAGCATGACTTGTAGGTAAAAAAATCAAAATTGCCTGCAACCCAAATGAATATCCATGTGTTTCACATATATTTTTTCAGTTTTTCTAAAGGCAGATTAAGCAAGCATTTGGTGAGACAAAGTTCGTTGTAAAACATTAAGCTGGTTTTGTTCATGGTTGATTAGCATCCAAAAACACCAGTACTCAATGCAGTTGTATAGCTTCAAATCAATAGGTCATCACACATAACTTTAATAAAATGAATTTAATGAATGAATATAATACTGAATTCAAACCTTTCACAAATCCTTTGCCTGAATCACTGCAGTTTCATTTTTTGTTACCAAGAATTATTCCAGCTTCAGTTTCTCATCAAATTATCACTACTTACCTTCTCAGAGCAGAATCAACCAGCTTACCTTGGCATCAACCAATGCCTAACAGATTTACAATTGTCATGCAAACTAGAATGTTCAACTGACTTTCATTGACCACAGTACATTGATTCAGATACCTAATTTAATTAATCCTTGGTACTCTCTGAATTAGAGTCATAGAGTCCTACAGCATGGAGACAGGTCCATGCCAACCAAAATGTCTGTCCACACTGACCCCATATTCCTGCACATGGCTTATATCCTTCTAATTCTTTCCTCTCCATGTATTTGTCCAAATGCCTTTTAAATGTTGTTAATGTACCTGCCTCAACCACTTCCATTGGCAGCTCATTCCAAATGCGTACCACCCTCTGTGTAAAAAAGTTGGCTCTCAGGTTTCCTTTTATTATTTCCCCTCTAACCTTAAACTGATGCTCTCTAGTCCTTGATTCACCAACTCTGCGAAAAAGACTGAGCGCATTCACCCTGTCCATGCCTCTAATGATCTTACACACATCCATAAAATCCCCCCTCAGTCTCCTACACTCTAAAGAAAAAAGTCGTAGCTTGTCCAACCTCTCCCTATAACTCAGATCCTTGAGTCTAGACAACATGCTTGTAAATTTCTTTTGCACCCTTTCCAGTTTAATAACATGCTTACTCTAACAAGGTTACCAAAACTGAACACAATACTCCAAGTGCAGCCTCACCAATATCCAGTATACCTGCAACATAACTTCCCAACTTCTATACTCAATGCCCTGACTGATGAATGCCAGTGTGCCAAAAGCCTTCTTCACTGACTTGTCTACCTGTGATTCCACTTTCAGAGAACTGTAAACCTGAACTCCAAAATGCCTCTGCTCCTACATTCGGTAGGGCCCTACCATTCATCATAGGACTCCTATCTTGATTTGACTTTCAAAATACAAGACCTCACACTTATCGATAAACTCCATTTGCCACTTCTTGGCCCACTTCCCCAGCTAATTAAGGTCCTGCTGCAGTTTCTGAGAACCTTCCCCAATGTCCATGATACCGCCTATTTGATTGTCAAAGTTAAAAATCTCAAAACACCAAGTTATAGTCCAACAGGCTTATTTGGAGGTACCTGTTGGACTATGACCTGGTGTTGTGTGATTTTTAACTTTGCCCATCCCAGTTCAACACCGGCACCACATCATATTTTATTGTCATCAACAAACTTAATCATGCCTCGTACAATCTCATCCAGATCATTGATGCAGATTACAAATCGTAATGGACCCAGTACTGACCCCTGAAGCACTGCACTAATCACAGGCTTCCAGTCCAACAAGCATCCTTCCACAATTACCCTCTGCTTCCCACCATCGAGCCAATTGTGTATCCAATTTGCAGGTCTACACGGTTTCCATGCGATCTAACCTTCCAGAGCAGTCTACCATGTGGAACCTTATCAACAGCCTTATTGAAATCCATACAGACAACATCTCCTGCCTGCCCTCATCAGCCTTGCTCATCACTTCATCAAAGAACTCTTAACAAATTTGTGAGGCATGATCTCCCACTCAGAAAGCCATGCTGACTACTCCTAATCAAACCCTGTCTTTCTAAATGCATGTACATCTTATCCCTCAAAATCTTCTCATGTATCTTACACACCACTGGCATTAAGCTTACTGGTTTATAGTTTCCAGGTTGTTCCTTTGCAGCCTTTCTTGAATAAGGGCACAACATTCACTACCCTTTGGTCTTCCAGGACCTTACCCGTGGCTAACGATGATGCAAAAGTATTAGCCAGGGCCCCTCCAATTTCTTGTCTAGCCTCTTGCAGTGTTCTTGGATATATCTGGTCAGGACCAGGAAATTTAATCACCTTTATACATTCTAATACATCTAACACCTCCTCTCCTGAAGTATGGATTGTCTCCAGATATCACCACTAACTTTCCCAAGCTCCCAAATCTTCACTGCAAACACTGAGGAGAAATATTTATTGAGAACCTCACCTATCTTCTGCAGTTCTACACATACATGTCCACTTTGGTCCTTGAGCAGTCCTATTCTCTCTGTGTTTACTCTTTCTCTTATAATATATTTAAAGTACCTCTTTATATATTCACCCAAATCTTCTCAGCCAAGGCTATCTCGTGCCCTTTTCACGTCCCTGGTTTCCTTCTTCAGTAAACTCCTGTATCCCCTATATACCTCCAGGGATTCCCTTGATCCTGTACCTGTACCTGAGCCACTTCCTTTTTTCTGGTCGAAGCCTCAATATCTCTTGTTATTCAGGGTCTCCTATTCATGCCAACCTTGCCCTTCACCTTTACAGTAACATGCTCACCTTGAACTCTAGCTATCTCACTTTTAAAGGCCTCTCACTGCCAGACATCCCTTTACCTGCAAACAAACTACTCCAATCAACTCCTGCAAGCTCCTGTCTAATTCCATCAAACTTCGCCTTCCCCAAATTTATAACTTGAACCTGTGGACCAGTTTGTCCCTTTCCCTAACTATTTTAAAATTAACAGAACTATGGTCACTGGTCCCAAAGTACTCCCCCACTGTCACCTCTGTCACCCATCCTGTGCTATTTCTGAAGAGTAAGTCGAGTTTTGCCCCTTCCCGAGTAGGGCCCTCTATATACTACTTGAGGAAATTTTCCTGAACGCATTTACCAAATTCTACCCAATCTGTGTCCTTAATGCTCTGGCAATCCCCTACATGACAACCCTATTGCTCCTGCATTGTGTGTTAACTTTAGCTCAAGAATAACATCTTTAAACATATTCTGCACCAAGATGCCCTGTGAAGCATAGTGTAATATTCTAAAACTTGGCATAGGCTGTTATATATACTTTTTCAGATTATTTCAGCACATTTGCAAAACAAACAAAAATACAATACTACAGCTGATCAGCCTGTTGCCTTTGTGTCACAACAACACAACATGATATGTTAAAATAAGTGAGAAATACAGAGAAAGCTATTTGGCTTGTTGTAAAATATATTTAAGTGCTAAAGTATAAAGTTTGCTTCTTAGGAATATAGTCAGATACACAATTAAACACAATTTAAGCTCTTGAAACTTCTTACATTCTTTAAACAGATACTGCATGAATTTCAAGAGGAAATGAAAAGAAATTTCTCAACTTAAGGTACAGATACAAATACTGGCAAAATTACATATTAAGCTGAATTACCTTGGAACAAACAGGTATTTATCCCAATAGTCAATCATTGTCCATACTCTATAAGTCTTCTCAGCCCTTGTCATACAACCATACCAACATGACCTCTGCTAATTTCCCTCAAATATAGCTTACTCTTAAAATTTACTCAATTTATTTCACTGCTTCGTCTACTGGTGAATGTAGGCTGGCATCTGCTAATTGTAAAATATACTTGTGGCTGAAATTTGACATTTTCATACTCTGTCCGCTTGATTTGTAAATGTCATTCAGCATCATGGTTACTGGTTCCATCTTTCCAGGCTTATGAGATACTTAGTTGGTTAATTTACAAATATGTAATGCAGAGATATGGAACAGATCAGGTAGTATTGCCAATGTTACAAGTCAGCCATTTTCACTAGCATTTAAATGCCTTATAATTTATACAGTTTGCCATAACCCCAGATCACTTATGGACAAATTGAATTTTTAATTACAGTATGTGCTATTTAAAAAAAAAAGAGAATAAACAGTCGAAGAATGGAAAGTCTACACAATTAATTTCAGTTTCCCGAGCATGCCAGTGTGGATCATCACTCGACTTGAGGGAGTCTCTGGAATGTCACACCTGGTTAGTGTCAATGAATATTAGAAGAAAGAGAAGGGCTTCAAATGGAGAAATGCACCACAAACTAAATTATAATCTCCTGCAAATTTTCTAAGATCATGATCATGATGGGATAAAGGAGAGCAGTCTGGTGAGAGACATGTTTGTGGTTTCTCCTGTCAAGGTTGTACAAGAACAGGAGTTAAAATAAATACAAAGAACTGCAGGTGCTGGAAATCTGAAACAAAAACAGAGTGCGCTGGAGAATAACAGCAAGTCTTGCAGCATCTGTAGAGAGAAAAACAGAGTTAACATTTTCAGTTAAGTGAAGTTCTGTTCTCTCTATTTTTTCTCACAGATGTTGGGTTTAAAAGTGTGGCACTGGAAAAGTACAGCAGGTCAGGTGGCAAAATGGAGTAAGGGAATCAATGCTTTGGACATAAGCCCTTCATCAGGAATGTGATGAAGGTTTTATGCCCAAAACATCGATTCTCCTGCTCCTCGGATGCTGCTCGACTTGCTGTGCTTTTCCAGCACCATACTTTTCACCTTTGATTTCCAGTATCTGCAGGCCTCACTTTGTCCTCTCTACAGATGCTGCTAGATCTAATGTGTTACTCCAGCACATTAAAATTCAGTGGTTAAAATTCAGTTTAAACCTTGGTGTGGTGTTATGGTAGGCCACAGCTGAAAAAAGCCATCTGTGCACTGCAGGTAAAGAGAGAAGCCTCACTTTGTTGGAAGGAAGCAAGCAAAACCACAGCTGAAAGAAACAGACAAAGATCTTCTGGCTGAACTGAAAGTGCAAGCATCTTGTAATCAACTACTCACCTAGCACAATCTGTGCTACTAATATCACGCTGCAACATCCCAATTCCTAATCTTCACAGAACTCAGAGACTGATTCATGTATTTTTTTCTAAAACAAATTCTTGCACTCACCTTTCACTTCTAGTACGTGTGTGTGTGTGTGCGTGCCTTTTTTGTCTTGTATGTAGCAACAAATAAACTCACTTGTTTGCTAACTCAAGAAAAGCTTGATTAATTTGGCTCCTTATAAAACACAAATTCATTTGATCTGAGAGAAAGTAACCTTGTTAAATCAATCATATTGTGACCTGCCTGGGGACAGATGAAAGAAGGGGAACCGGTTCATCTCCTTCACCTGGGAGCTTGACAGTTTAGGATATCCCATCTTGAACTTTAAGAAACAATGGAACCTCAGTCAAGGACTGGTCATAAGTTAACAGGATAAATATCTGCACATCAAAGGCTGTATAACAAGGACTGTTTCTGGAAGTAGATATAACCTGAAGATTAGCAAAAAGGGATGAGTGTGTTATTCACATATTGTATAATAATTATATTAAAAATGAATCTGTTGATATATAGCTTACTATTTTTTAAATAGCTATAAAGGACTGGATAGTAGTAGTGGATGTGAATATGATAGAAAGCGTCAGCAAAAGAAACTTTCACCTCAATAGTGATTGCTATGTTGGACATCGTTTAGTAGAGGCAGTAGTGGATTTTCACTACAGTTATAATAACTCTAGCCTATATCTTAACCAGAATAATACTGCATCAATAAAACTATTATTGAACAAAGCCAGAGAAAGGAAGTGAACAGAAAAATCAGGATGTACAACATGCATGCACATCAGGAATCTGAACATTTCCCCACACAGGTTCAGCTCACCCCAAAATGGTGACCAGAACTGCCTTCCAAACAGAACCTTGTTACCTCTGGATAGGGAACAAAGTTCTCCTCACAAAAGTCCTGATACTCCAGAATGGGAAACAAAGCCTCTCCTATTGGCAACCAAGACATCTCCTCAGATGGGCTCTGGAGTACCAGGATGGGGTGCAGACCCTCCCTGTATCGGTACCTGTTACTTCAGATGGATATACAGTCTCTCATTATAAAGGTACTGGTTATGCCAGATTTGGAAGCAGGGCTTCTCTCCATATGGGTCATAGTTACCATGGGCTACACAATAGCCAGATCATTTCTGAAAAGCATTGAAAGTCACCTTTGTATCCACTTTGGCCAAAGGCGAGGACCCAGTGGACTGGAGAATAGCCAATGTTGTTCCATTGTTTAAGAAGGGTAGCAGGGATAATCCAGGAAATTATAGGCCTGTCAGCCTCACGTCAGTGTTGGGGAAAACATTGGAAAAGATTCTCAGGGATAAAATGATCTATGCAAATTTAGAAGCAAATGGTCTTGTTAGCGAAACAGAGCATGGTTTTGTGCGGGGAGGTCATGCCTCACTAACTTGATTGAGTTTTTTTGAGGAGGTGATGAAGATGATTGATGAAGGAAAATCAGTTAAAGTTGTCTACATGGACTTTGGGAAAGCCTTTGACAAGGTCTCTCATGGCAGACTGGTACAAAAAGTGAAGTTACATGGTATCAGGGATGAGTGAGCAAGATGGATATGGAACTTATTCATAGGAGACAGAGGATCTTAGCGGAAGGATGCTTTTTAGAATGTATGGTTGTGACTAGTGGTGTTCCTCAGGGATCAGTACTGAGAACTTTGTTGTTCGTGGTCTACACAAATGATTTGGAGGAAAACGTGGCTGGTCTAATTAGCAAGGTTGAGGAAGACACAAATATCTGGAGTTTGGATAGTGAGGAAGATTGTCAGAGAACACAGCAGGAGGTAGTAGAGTTATGTGCTTTTCCTGTCAGATGTGGGTGATTAGGGAGAATTTCCATGTTACTGATGATTATGTCTGCAATAAGTGTGTTTGGTTGTGAATCCTATCAGATTGCATGAATTAGTTGGAGCAGCAATTAGAGGCAATGAGGAATTTACTGGAGCTAGGGGATATGATCCATGGCAGTTATAGGAAGGGAGAAAAATTGCAGATACAATCAAGTAGATGGGTTACCACCAGAAAAGGTGGGAGTGGGAAGCTCGTAGTGCAGGAGTCTCCTGTGGGTATCTCCATCTCAAACAAGTACGCTGTTTTGGAAAATGTAGGGGGTGATGGTCTCTCAGGGGAATGTAGCATGAATAGCTAAGTTATTAGATTAGATTATTTTATTAGATTAGATACAGTGTGGAAACAAGTCCTTCGGCCCAACAAGTCCACACCGACCGGCAACCCACTACATTTACCCCTTTTACCTAACACTGCGGACAATTTAGCATGGACAATTCACCTGACCTGCACATCTTTAGACTGTGGGAGGAAACCGGAGCACCCGGAGGAAACCCACGCAGACACGGGGAGAATGTGCAAACTCCACAGTCAGTCGCCTTAGTTGGGAATTGAACCCGGGTCTCTGGCACTGTGAGACAGCAGTGCTAACCACTGTGCCACCATGCCACCCAAGTTTCTGGTATTGAGACTGGCTCTAATGTAATGAGGAGTACGTCAGGTTCCAAGTGATCAATAGTGATAGGGGACTTTATAGTCAGAGGCAAAGACAAACATTTCTACAACCGACAGTGTGAAATCAGAATGGTGTGCTGCCTCCCTGGTGCCAGGATCAAGGATATCTTGAAGAGAGTGCAGAATATTCTCAAAGAGAAGTGTGACTAGCAGGAGGTCGCTATACATACTGGAATTAATGACACAGGAAGGAAAAAGGATGAGATTCTGAAGGGAGAATATAGAAAGTTAGACAGGAATTTAAAAATGAGGTCCTCAAGGATAGTCATATCTGGATTAATCCCAGTGCTATGAGCTAGTGAGGGTAGGAACAGGAGGATAGAGCTGATGAATGGGTGGCTCAGGAGCTGGTGCAGGGGAGAAGGGTTTACATTTTTGGATCATTGGAATGTCTTTTGGGGTAAAAGTGACCTGTATAAGAAAGATGGATTGCACCGGAATTGGAAGGGGACTAATAAACTCACAAAGAGATTTGCTAGAGCTGCTTGGCAGGATTTAAACTGGTAGGGTGGGGGGGAACACCCAGGGAGACAATGAGGAAAGAGATCAGTCTGACACTGGAACAATTGGAAGAAGACCAAGTCAAATAGTCAGGGAAGGCAGAGAACAAGGTAGGACTGATAAACTAAACTGTTTTTATTTCAATGCAAGAAGGCAGATGAACTCAGGGCATGGTTCGGAACATGGGACTGGCATATTATAGCACTTACAGAGATGTGGGTCAGGGATAGACAGGACTTGCAGTTTAATGTTCCAGGATAGAAATGCTCCAGGAAGGATAGAAAGTGTGGGCAAGAGAGGAGGGGAAGTGGCGCTTTTGATAAGGGATAACAGTTCAGCTGTAGTTTGGATATTCCTAGGAATACATCCAGGAAAGTTATTTGGGTGAAATTAAGAATTAAGCAAGGGATGATCACCTTATTGGGAATGTACAATAGACACCAAAATAGTCAGTGGGAAGTTCAGAAGCAAATTTGTAAGGTAATCTCAGTTATTTGTAAAAATAATAGCATGGTAATGATAGGGGATTTTAACTTTCCAAGCATAGACTGGGACAGCCATAGTGTTAAGGGTTTGAGGAATTTATTAAGTGTGTACAAGAAAATTTTCTGATTCAGTATGTGGATGCACCTATTGGGAAACAAGGCAGGGCAAGAGACAGAGGTGTCAGAGGGGAACAACTTTGGGGCCAGCGACCATAATTCTATTAGCTTTAAAATAGTGATGGAAAAGGATAGACAGGAAGCACAGAAACAGACCCTTCAGGTGACCCATCCATGCCACCCAGATATGCCAACCCAATCTAGTCCCACCTGCCAGCACCTTGACAATATCCCTCCAAATCCTTCCTATTCATATACCCATCCAGATATCTTTAAATGTTGCAATCATTCTAGACTCCACCACTTCCTCTAGCAGCTCATTCCATACACGTACCATCCTCTACATGAAAATGTTGCCCCTTAGGTCTCTTTTATATCTTTCTCCTCTCACCCTAAACCTATGCCCTCCAGTTCTGGACTCGCTCACCCCAGGGAAAAGACTGTGTCTATTTGTCCTATCCATGTCGCTCATGATTTTGTAAACATCTGTAAGGTCCCCTCAGCCTCCGACACACCAGGAAAAACAGTCCCAGCCTGTTAAGCCTCTCCCTATAGCTCAAATCCTCCAACCCTGGCAACATCCTTGTAAATCTTTTCTGAACCCTTTCACATTTCACAACATCTTTCCGATTGGAAGGAGACCAGAAGTGCACACAATATTCCAACAGTGGCCGAACCAATGTCCTGTACAGCCACAACGTGACCTCCCAACTCCTGTACTCAATACTCTGACCAATAAAGGGACGCATACCAAACGCCTTCTTCACTATCCTATCTACCTGCGACTCCACTTTCAAGGAGCTATGAACCTGCACTCCAAGGTCTCTCTATTCAGCAACACTCCTGAGGACCTTACCATTAAGTATATAAGTCCTGCCAAGATTTGTTTTCACAAAATGCAGCACCTTGCATTTATCTGAATTAAAGTCTATGTGCTACTTCTCATCCCATTGATCTATTTGATCAAGATCCCATTGTAATTTGAGGTAACCTTCTTCGCTGTCCACTACACTCCATTTTTGGTGTCATCTGCAAACATGTAAACTCCACTCTTATGCTCTCATCCAATCATTTATGTTAATGACAAAAAGTAGTGGACCCAGCAATGATCCTTGTGGCAATCCACTGGTCACAGGTCTCCAGTCTGAAAAACAACCCTCCACCACCACCCTCTATCTTCTACCTTTGAGCCAGTTCTGTATCTCTTTATTCTGTGAGATCTAATCTTACTAACCAGTCTTCCATAGGGAATCTTGTCGAACGCCTTACTGAAATCCATACAGATCACATCTACCACTCTGCCCTTGTCAATCCTCTTTGTTACTTCTTCAAAAAACTCAATCAAGTTTGTGAGATATGATTTCCCACACACAAAGCCATGTCGATTATCCCTAATCAGTCCTTGCCATTACAAATATATATACATCCTGTCCCTCAGGATTTCCTCCAACAACTTGCACACCAATGACATCAGGCCCACTGGTCTATAGTTCCCTGGTTTGTCCTTACCACCTTTCTTAAACAGTGGCACCATGTTAGCCAACCTCCAGTCATCCAGCACCTCACCTGTGTGTATCGATGACACAAATATCTCAATAAGAGACCCAGCAATCACTCCCTTAGCCTCCCACAGAGTTCTAGAGTACACCTGATCAGGTCCTGGGGATTTATTCATGTTTATACATTTTAAGACATCCAGCACTTCCTCCTCTGTAATATGGACATTTTTCAAGATGCCACCATCTATTTCCCTACATTCTATATCTTCCATGTCCTTTTCCACATTAAATACTGATGCAAAATACTTGTTTAATATCTTCCCCATTTTCTGCGGCTCCATACAAAGGCTGCCCTGCTGATCTTTGAGGGACCCTGTTCTCTCCCTAGTTACTCTTTTGTCCTTAATGTATTTGTAGAAACCCTTTGGATTCTCCTTAACTCTATTTGCCAAAGCTATCTCATGTCCCCTTTTTGCCCTCCTGATTTTCCTCTTACTGCCTTTACGCTCTTTTAAGGATTCACTCGATCTATCCTGTCTATATCTTTCATATGCTTCCTTCTTTTTCTTAACCACAACCTCAATTTCTTTAGTCATCTAACATTCCCTATACCTACCAGCCTTCCCTTTCACCCCATCAGGAATATACTTGTTGAGATATCATTTCTCATTTCTGAAGGTGTCCCATTTTCCAGCCGCCCCTTTACCTGTGAACATTTGCCCCCAATCAGCTTTGAAAGTCCTTGCCTAATTCTGTCAAAATTGGTCTTTCTCCATTTTAGAACTTCAACTTATAGATCTAGTCTATCCTTTTCCATCACTATTTTAAAACTAATAAAATTATGGTCGCTGGCCCCAAAATGCTCCCCCACTGACACCTCAGTCACCTGCCCTGCCTTATTTCTCAAGAGTAGGTCAAGTTGGTTACTAAATCAGAAAACTTTCTTGTACACACTTAAATTCCTCTCCATCCAAACCCTTAAAGCTATGGCAGTCCCAGTCTATGTTTGGAAAGTTAAAATCCCCTACCATAACCACCTTATTATTCTTACAGATAGCTGAGATCTCCTTACAAATTTGTTTCTCAATTTCCCTCTGACTATTAGGGAGCCTATAATACACTCCAATAAGGTGATCATCCCTTTCTTAGTTCTCAGTTCCACTCAAATAACTTCCCTGGATGTATTTCCAGGAATATCCTCCCTCAGTACAGCTGTAATGCTATCCTTTATCAAAAACGCCACTTTCCCCTCCTCTCTTGCCTCCTATTCTGTCCATCCTGGAGCATTTGTATCCTGGAACATTAAACTGCCAGTCCTGTCCATCCCTGAGCCATGTTTCTGTCTTTGTTACGATATACCAGTCCCATGTTCCGAACTATGCCCTGAGTTCATCTGCTTTTCCTGTTGGGCCTCTTGTAATGCAGTTTAATTTATCATCCTACCTTATTGTCTGCTTTGTCCCTGCCTGCCTTGATTGTTTGAGTCACTTCAGTTCTCAACTGTACCAGTCTCAGATTGATCTCTTTCCTCACTATCTCCCTGGGTCCTCCTCCACATCCCCCCCCCCCACCCCGCACAGCTCTAGCAAATCTCTCTGCCAGTATATTAGTTCCCTTCCAATTTAGGTGCAATTCGTCCTTCTTGTACAGGTCACTTCTACCTCAAAAGAGATTCCAATGATCCAAAAATGTGAATCCTTCTCCCATACACCAGCTCCTCAGCCATGCATTCATCTGCTCTATTCTCCTATGCCTGCCCTCACATAGCTTGTAGTACCAGTAGTAATCCAGCTATTACTACTCTCAAAGATCTCCTTATTAAATTCCTGCCTAACTCTCTGTAATCTCCCTTCAGAATCTCAACCTTTTCCCTTCCTATGTTGTTGGTTCCAATGTGTACAATGACCTCCTACTGGCCCCTCTCCCCCTTGAGAATATTCTGCACCCTCTCTGAGACAATCTTGATCCTGGCACCAGGGAAGCAACACACCATTCTGATTTTTCGCTGCTGGCCATAGAAACATCTGTCTGCACCTCGGACTCGAGATTCCCCTAACACAATCAATCTCTTGGAACCTGATGTACTCCTCATTGCATTACAGCCAGTCTCAATACTGGAAACTTGGCTGTTTGAGCTCCGTTTCCCTGAGAATCCAACACCCTCTACATTTTCCAAAGCAGCATACTTGTTTGAAATGGGGATAGCCACAGAAGACTCCTGCACTAACTACCTACCTATCTTTCTTACCTTTCCTGGAGTTAACCCATCTATGTGATTGTATTTGCAACTTTTCCTCCTTCCTATAACTGCCATCCATCACATCCCCTTGCTCTTGTACATTCCTCATTGCCTCTGTCTCTCCAACCGATCCATTTGATCTGATAGGATTCGCAAACAACGGCATTTATTGCACTTATAATCCTCAGTAACCCATAAACTCTCCTTTATATTCCCATATCCAACAAGAAGAGCATATCACTCTACTAAAGGCCATTTTTGTTCCTTCACAATCTACAGGCCCTCTACAAAACGCTGCTCCAGGTTAAATTAATAGTTAATGCTTATATTTTAAGTTTAATCAAGAGACATATCTCAATAAAGCATATAATCAAGAAAGAACCCTACTATCCTAACTACAGCAGACTTACTGAAAGGCCACGCTTAAATATTCACTTCTGTTTCTGTGCTATGACCTTTCCCAAACAGGTTCCTGTAAGATTAGTTGTGAATTTCCCTGTTTGTTAATTTTCCCAGATGCACTCCGATGTCCAGCAATACATAAATTCAAACAGCAAAGGCAGTAACTGTGCAGATTCACTGCTCTGTCAGTTTCTTTCTCTCTCTCTCTCTCTCTCTCCTGCACTGACTTCATCATGTGCTTCCTTTGTCTGTTCCTCTCCCTTTTAAAACTGCTTTTGTTTTGACTTTTATTTCTCCAAAGTTCCAAAATAATGCAACAGCATATAAAACAATAATTGCTGCTCCTGGAATTCAAGGAAGTCATCTCCAACACCTAAAATATCTCAAGCTGTAACAGCCGGAAATTGTTCCCATCCTCAATCTTGGATTACCCAGAATCCATCAGATCACAAGGGCAAAAAGGGGACATGAGGTAGCTTTGGCAAATAGGGTTAAGGAGAATCCAAAGGGATTTTAAAAACACATTTAGGACAAAAGTGTAACTAGGGAGAGAATAGGACCCCTCAAAGATCAGTAAGGCAGCAATGTGTAGAACCACAGGAGATGGGAAGATGCAAAACAAGTACTTTCCATCAGTGTTCACTACAGAGAAGGACATGGAAGGCACTGAATGTGGGGAAACAGATGGTGACATTTTGAAAAATATCCATATTACAGATGATGTGATGCTGGGTGTCTTAAAATGCATAAAGGTGGATAAATCTCCAGGTGTACCCTAGAATTCTGTGGGAAGCTAGAGAAGTGATTGCTGGGCCCCTTGCCGAGATATTTGGATTATCAAGTCACAAGTGAGGTGCTGGAAGACTGGAAGTTGGCTAATGTAGTGCAACTATTTAAGAAAGGTGGTAAGAAAAAGCCAGGGACCTATAGACCGGTGAGCATGACATCGGTGGTGGGTACATTGTCAGAGAGAATCCTGACGGACAAGATTTACATGTAGTTGGATAGGCATGGACTGATGAAGGATAGTCAAGATGGTTTTGTGCATGGTTAATCATGTCTCACTGACTTGTTTGAGCTTTTTGAAGAAATGAAGGAGGATTGATGAAGGCAGAGCGGTGGATGTGATCTATATGGACTTCAGTAAGGCATTTGACTAGGTTCTTCATGGTAGACTGGTTAGCAAGGTTGGATCACACGGAATACAGGGAGAATTAGCCATTTGGAACAAAGATAGAAGACAGAGTCGGAGGGTGAGTTGCTTTTCGGACTGGAGGCTTGTAGCCAGTGGTGTGTCACAAGGATTGGTGCTTGGTCCGTAGGTTTTCATCATTTATATATACAATTTGGATGTGAACATAGGAGGAATAGTTAGTAAATTTGCAGATGACACCAAAATTGGAGATGGCGTGAACAGCGAAGGAGGTTATCTCAGAGTATGATGGGATCTTGATAAGATGGGCCAATGGGCTGAGGAGTGACAGATGGAGTTGCTGTATTCTGGGGAATGTTGCTAAATAAAGAGACCTTGGAGTGCAGGTTCATAGTTCCTTCAAAGTGGAGTCTCGGGTAGATAGGATAACGAAGAAGGCATGCTTTGCTTTATTGTTCAGAGTATTACGTATGTTATCTGAAAGGTCATTTTGCGGTTGTACAAGACATTAGATAAGCCATTTTTGGAATATTATGTGCAATTCTGGCCTCCTTGCTATAGGAAAAAACAAGTTGTAAAACATGAAAGGATTCAGTAAAGAATTACACGGATGTTGCCAGGATTGGAGGGTTTGAGCTATCGGGAGAGGCTGAATAGGCTGGGGTTGTTTTCCCTGGATCATTGGAGGCTGAGGGATGACCTTATAAAGGTTTATAAAATTATGAGGGGCTTGGGCAGGATAAATAGACAAGATCTTTTCCCTGAATTGGGGGAATCCAGAACTAGAGGTCGTATGTTTAGGGTGAGGGTGGGAGAGATTTAAAAGGGACGTAAGGGGCAACTTTTTCACTCAAAGGGTGATGCCTATGTGGAAGGAGCTGCCAGAGGAAGTGGTGAACGCTAGTACAATTACAACATTTAAAAGGCATCTAGATGGCTATATGAATAGGGAGAGTTTAGATGGGTATGAGGGCCAAGTGCTGGCAAATGGGACCAGATGAATTTAGGATATCTAGACAGTATGGATGAGTTGAAATGAAGGGTTTCTTTCCATGCTGTACCTATTACTCTATATAGGTCAGTTGGCGGCATGGACAGTGAAATGGCAGATGGAGTTTAATCCAGACAAATGAGCGGTGATGCATTTTGGAAGGTCAGGTACAGGTGAAAATTATGTAGTGAATGGTAAGCCTTAGGAGTATTGATATTTAGAGAGATCTGGATGTGGAGGTCCACAGATCACTGAAGGTTGCAGTGCAGATAGATAAGGTAGGCAAAAAGACCTATGGTATGCTTGCCTACACTGGACAGGCGTCAACATTAGAGTGGTGCTGGAAATGCACAGCAGGTCACACAGCGTCCAAGGAGCCGGAACATTGATGTTTCGAGCAGGAGCCCTTCATGATGCAGGGCTCCTGCCTGAAACGTCGATTTTCCTGTTCCTCGGATGCTGCCTGACCTGCTGTGCATTTTCAGCACCACTCTAATCTTGACTCGAATCTCCAGCATCTGCAGTCCTCACTTTCACCTATATTGGAAAGGCATAAGTATAAAGATAGGCAAGGTATGCTGCAGCTTTACAGAACTTTAGTTAGGCCATATGTGGAATATTACATACAGTTCTGGTCACCACACCATGAGAAGGATGTGGATGGTTTGGACGGGATACAGAAAATGTTTACCAGGATGTTGCCTGATATGGGTGACTTTAGTTATGAAGGAAGGTTGGCTAGACTGGGTTGTTTTCATTGGAACACAGGAGGTTGAGGGGCAACCTGATAAAAGTTTATAAGATTGTGAATGGATCAAGTGGAAAGAATGAGGATTTTTCCCAGGTGGAGGGGTCAATTACTAGGGGACACAGGTTCAAGGTGTACGGCGGACAGTGGGAAAGAATTTAAAGGAGATGTGCGAGGTATATTTTTCACGCAAAGGGTGGTAGTGCCTGGAATGTGCTACGAGAAGTGGGAATGGAGGCAGACACAATAGCAGCATTCAAGAAGCATCTGGACAATACATGAATTGGAAGGGAATAAAGGGATACAGATCCTGCAGTGAAGTCTTAGTATAGAAGGGGAAAATGTGTCGGCACAGCTTGAAGGGCTGAAGGGTCTGTTCCTGTGCTGTTTTGTTCTTTGTTCAAAACACCTGACTTTTTTGCTCCTTGTTCCACAATTTGTGAGGATGAGGCCATATTCCCATACAGGAAAGTTTGATAAGACAAAATATATCAGATACCTCCTGTTGTGTAAAGGCCCCAGTTATGGATTCAGCTTCTGCCATCAAGCTCAATACCTCAGTTTTACAGCCGTAGTTATACAGATCTAATGAACCTAGCCTCCTGACTCTATTAACGCCTTTGGTAATGTGTGAAGTTTTGATAAGACTCCTGGTCTCTCTCTTTCCAACACCCCATGTTCGTGCCTCCAGCTCTCCTAAAGTTTACAAAATTGTAGAAAATGTCTCCATTGCTGCAGTGCATCACAATAAACAAAGAATAGTCAGTAACAAAAGCAGAAATTGCTGGAGAAATTCAGCAAGTCTGGCAGCATCTATGGAGAGAAAACAAAGTTAATGTTTTGGGTCCAGTGACCCTTCTTCAGAATATAATGGTCATTATTGACAAACTGCAGTAGTCTTATCAACAGTCAACAGATTTGTGGAAATAAATTATTCCTCAAGCTGAGAGCATGGCACTTATTAGATCATTTTTTTTTAGAATTTGGTTCATGTATCTCCATTCACAACGGACATAACTTTTCATAAATAAATGCATCTAGCTTCTTAACTCCATTTACTGTTAAATGAACCAAATGCTAAAATCACATCAATTTGCCTTTACTGAATAAATGCATCTGTACTTGTATTTCGATGGTCCACATCTGAATCATATATGCCCAATAAGAGTACATTGCCAATACTGGATAATTAGCAAAACAACCACTGCAAGATACATAACCTACTTTGAGTTTCTCTCTTGTACACCTTTCGTAGGCTCCATAAATACTGTTCAGGCTAAAGATCAGGGTAATATCAACACTAGTCAGCTGATTTGCGTACCCTTTGCCAGAGAAGCTGCTATTTTTCCCTCTTTTTCTAACATCTGCCAGCAAATCTAAAACACTGATGATCTTCAAGAGCGTACACAGTTAGAATAACAATCATTACTGGCTTACTCGCTCAATCCCATCTTTGTTCAACTGCACCAGCTGCCGGGGATTGATTATGTTGGATGTCTGTTTGTGCTACACATGATGTCAAAGGCATTTTTAATAATATCCATGCAAAATAGATTGTACACACAAAATACTTTGATAATTAAAATGGTTAGCAATCTAGACCACATTTAAACTTTAATTCACATACTGCTTTACAGGAGTTTTTACATTTCAGTAAATCTCAAAATACCAGCTAATTGATTTCTTCATCTCTCCTTCACTGCACTGAAATGAGTTCAAATTATTTATTTTGTGACAAATTACACACTGAAAAGCTACTCTTTTATTTTGTTTATTTTATTAATATCTGCCTTACTCCTAACATCAATTGATTTAGTTGGTTAGGAGTACATTTTGGATTTGAACAGAGGACATGGTGGACGATAAACAAATGTTCCAACTGAACTCTTTTAAAATTAATGATATTTTAGTGTTATGTTTGTAGATTCATTTTCTGTCTTGTGCTGGTACAACTTTGAGTGTTGTGTGCTGAATCAATGGGCATTGCATGCTGAATCAATGAACGTGGATTGTTGAAACATTAGGCGTTGTGTGCTGAATCAATGAATGTTATGTATGAAATTGATGGGTGTTGGTTGTTGAATAAATGGACGTGGTGTGTGGAATTGATAGATATTGTTTGCCGAATAAAGGAATGCTATGTGCTGAATCAATGGACATGGCACACTAAATCGATGGGTGTTGGGCGTTTGAATCAATAGGCGTTGCATGCTGTAGCACTGGGTTTCTGGATTGATAGATATAGGTTGCTGAATCAACGAGTGTTGAGTACTGCATTGATGGGCATTGGGTACTGACTCGATGAACATTGTGCACTGACTTGATGTGTATCGTTTGCTGATCCGAGGAGCATTAGATGCTCACTGGATGCGATACTCCAGTATACGACGTGGCAAGTGAAATGGTGGCTGAATGAATTTAATTAGGCAAGAAATGAAAACATGAAATTCTCATTGTTGAGATAAATGCGTGATAAAATTCTGTCCCTTTGCATAGCACTACTGGGTATTGTGGTCTATCTGCACACATTTTCACCGTATTAAAACCACAACTCACTGCCAATTTACTTCTACAGCGATAAAAAGATCCATGATATGCTATTATTATTTGAAAAGTTGAGTTCTAAAGTGCACAAAACTAGGTATAGTTTTAAGTTTGACTTATATGTTCATATTCACAGAATTCAGAGTGTTGAAGCAGCCATGGTGGCAAGTGGTTAGCACTGCTGCCTCACAGCGCCAGGGACCTGGGTTCAATTCCCGCCTCAGGTGACTGACTGTGTGGAGTTTGCACATTCTCCCCGTGTCTGCGTGGGTTTCTTCCGGGTGCTCCGGTTTCCTCCCACAGTCCAAAGATGTGCGGGTCAGGTGAATTGGCCATGCTAAATTGCCCGTAGTGTTAGGTAAGGGGTATATGTAGGGGTATGGGTGGGTTGCGCTTCGGCGGGTCAGTGTGGACTTGTTGGGCCGAAGGGCCTGTTTCCACACTGTAAGTAATCTAAAGATAATCCATTCAGCCCACTGAATCCACACCGATCCTCTGAAGAGCATCCCACCCATATGAACACCTTCTACTCTATCCCTGTATCCCTACATTTTCTAATCCTCTGAGCCTACACATTCATGGACACTATGGCAAATTAGCATAGCCAATCCACCTAAACTGCACATCTTTGAACTTAACACATATCACATGCATTAAGAAGGGGAGGACATAACTTTAGGTCATTTTAAATTTGTTTTGTGAATGTTGTTTGTAGTTTGTTGATGTATGCATTTTTAATGAGGATTTGCAGACATTGACTAGAAATTGACGCGACTAATTCAGTACATTTGAATCAAAGGAAGAGGAGAGGAAAAGAAACTACTGTTGCCTTGCAACAAGTATTCTGTGATGGAAAAACAGAACCATCCAGAAGATTAAGCAGAGTGTCCTGGTTTCTATCAGAAAGAAGTGGCCATTCAGAGAGAAAAATATCTGTAAAGCAGCTGTGCAGTTTAGTAGTTTCGTAAACAGTCAGGGAAGAAATAACAACGTTCTGAATGGCTCTATATCAGTAAGATAAAAGCTTCAGAAACAGAAGTCTATGGAAGAAGAGTTGCATGAACCAATATTACAGAATAAGGGAGATGAGTTAACAATTTGTTTAAGAATCTCAGGAAGAGACATTAACCAAATACAGATAGTTCTCGCATAAAGCTATAATGTGATTTAGCTATAATGTTGCTAAAGAATTAGGGAGCAGTATGTTTGAAAATGCTTACCTCTGTTCACATTGCTTTGATCATTTCGCATGCTTTGTTTTGCACATGCATCCATGTCAGTGTCAAAGTCTCTGCATCGTACTATACATTGAGCAGCTTATCTCAAAAATGAAACAAATTAATGTTCATTGCTCTTTCTCTGAGAGGACAATATTCTTGTATAATTCCTGTAGGACTGCATTACTCTTACATATACTATTTGCCTTTCTAATTTGTCCTTGCATCTGCATATCACACCATCTACTCCTAGATTATCCATTATTTTGTAAAAAATGGAGAGACATAGTGACAAGAATGTTAACAAGAAGCGTCATAGTGATAAAATTCTGGGTGGTGAACATGAAAGAAAGGCTATAAACTGAAAGAGAAGTTAGATGTTATCAAGCATTTGAGCATAAGGAGAGAACATGTGAAATAGCTCGCAGGTTAGCTTTGAGGAATTGGAAAGTGAGGATATTGAAGAGCCGCTTGAGTTCCACTCTGAAGACCTCTCTACAGCTGATCTATAACAGCTGTCACGGATGGGGAAACGGAAGCTGAAGATGAAAAAGCTGAAGTCCAATTGAGCAAGGAACCATGGAGAGGAAAAACAGAGCACAGAAACAGACACTTCAGTCCAACCAATCCATGCTAAGTTTCCCAAACTAAACTAATCCTATTTGCCTGCATTTGGCCCATATCCCTCCAAACTTTTCCTATTCATGTTCCTTTCCAAATACCTTTTAAATGCTGTAACTCAACTGTAACTAATCTGCATCAACATGACGACTATTCACAAGATTTAAGTAACTGTAAGGTATTGCTTAGATTAAGAGTGTTCAACCTCCATTTATGATATTTAAGATAGAATAATAAAGTCATACAGCAAGCAAATAGACCCTTCAGTCTGAGTCATCCATCACAACTAGGTATCCTAAACTTAAATAGTTCCATTTACCTGCCTTTGGCCCATATCCTCTTTCCTATTCAAGTACCTGTCCAAACATCTTTTAAATGTTTTTAGAGTGCCTGCCTCTACCACTTCCTATGGCAGTTAGTTCTATATATGCACCATCCTCTCTGAAAAAGTTGCCCTCAGGTCCCTGTTAAATCTTTCCGCTCTCAGCTTAAACTTATGCTCTCTAGTTTTGCACTCTCCCACTCTAGGAGAAAGACCTTGGCTATTTATCTTATATATGCCCTCTATTTTATAAACCGCTATGAGGTCACCACCCAACTTAAGGGAAAAAGTTCCAACCTGTCCAGGCTTTTAGAGTAATACAGCACAGAAACAGACCCTTCAGTCCAATCAGTCCACGTCGAATATAATCCCAAACTAAACTAGTTCCAATTGCCTCCTCCTGGTCTATATCCCTCCAACCCTTTCCTATTCATGTACTTATCCAAATGTCTTTTAAACGTTGTAATTGTACCCACATCCAAGCTCCCATCTCCGTGTAAAAAAAAGCCCCTTGTGTATGTTTTAAATCTCTATCCTTTCATCCTAAAAATGTGCCTCCTAGTCTTAAAATCCCCTATCCTAAGGAAAAAGGCAACTATCATTAACTCTATCTATACCCCTTATCATTTTGTAAACTTCTATGAGGTCTCAAGTCCTGGCAACATCCTTGTAAACTTTTTTATGTACCCTTTCTAGTTTAACAACATCCCTCCCTTAGCAGGGTAGATTTTTTTTTCTCTTTGCATGCAATATACTTTGATTTTCTTTTGCCAAAAGTATATTGGCAGCCTCTTATGAATGTATTTAGTGACTGACAACCACAGTAAACGAACAGCAAGAATTAAACTTAAGGTCTGTCAAAGTTGGTCTCAATCTGACATCTAACTTGTTCAAGTACTATCATCAATTGAGATCATACCACTACCTAATTGAGAAACATGGCACTTCAGAAACCCAACAGACAAAAAGCCATTGCACCTCACCCAGTTTGGAGGTAGGTACTGTTGCTCTGTCCTTATAATCACTTGCACTGTCTTTTCTCAAAGCTCAGGCAATGGGTCCAGTGGACCAAGAAAGGCTGCCTTTGTGGGCCATTCCCCCAAACCAAATCAGACATGAAAAATAATGGGGAATTATGGCACAATGGCATGCTCTTGTACAAATGGCCTAAGCCTGAATGTCAGATTTTAAATCTCATTAAAAACAGGGGCTACTTTCTGCTGAATGACAGCCTTTCCTGCACATTGTGAAGGTTTATCACTCCTGACTACATGATATGTGAAAGCCTCCCCTGGAAGGCATAAATGTCGGGGAGGAGGCCAGTTGGGAAACATTGCGAGGTAAGGGACATCTTGGACATGATGGGAAAGCTGGCAATAAAAGGCTAAGACAAACATGACTATACTACTGCCTCCACAGATCTCCTACGAACATTAAGATAGCACAGATCAACTCACATTATTTTGATCATCCTGCTTCGAGAAAGAAACTGCAAGAGCAACTGCCGCAGTAGAAAGAGCCAGCTCCGTCAGCAGATTAGCCTGCACAAGAAGCCCATGCAGACTGTGAGCAAGGCACAAAACTGAAGCTACAGAGCTAAAGACACATGAAAAATCAACATTTTTAACATTACTTCCTAGGATATGCTGAAGCAATCGCTGAAATTTGTCAGCTGCTGGACTAGTATTTGCACCCTCATGGATAAGGAGGGAATCTCATCCTTGTGCTATGAAGGTGTTAACAGTCCTCAATTCTTCGGCCAGTGGATCATATCAGGGAGCTACTGGGGATCTCTGCAGAATCTCACAGATAACCACTTATAAATGTAAGTGGGAGGTCACTGATGCTCTGTTTGCTAATGCCCACCTACTTATTAATTTCCCGATAGAAACTCTAAAATGGAAAATGAGAGCCAATTGGGCATTGCATGCTGAATAGATGAGCATTATATACTGAATCAATGGGCATGTGTTGCAACCAGAAAACATAAGCATTCCGTACTGGATCATTAAGACTTGCACATTTAATCAATGGGAATTGAACAATTGAATAGTGCAGCACAGACAAGGCCCTTTGGCCCATATTGTCTGTGCTGTCCATGATTTCACACTGTATTGATGAGCATTGCATGATAAATCAATGAGCTCTGAATTCTGAATCAATGAGCATTGCATTCTCAATCAATGGGCACTGCATGCTGAATCAATGGGCACTGTAAGCTGCAACAATGGTCACTATATACTACAACAATGGGAAGGAAGCCTGCTATGAAATGGGTGATTTAGAGGGAGCCTGCTAAGAACAAAGTTGGAGAAAAGCTTGAAAAGAGAATAAGCTGCTGGCTGACCTCTCAGAATTTTGAAAAGAAAACAGTCAGCAGCAGTTCAGGATGAAACCTGCTTGTTTTTGTGAAAAAATAAGTGAGCAAGCATTTCAATATTGTCTATCCTGCACAAATTTTGACTGTAAGATCTCACAAATATCCATGCATATTTAATGATTTGAACACATGGTAGAACATCAAGGTAACAGACCCTGGAACATCCTTCACTTTATTCTGCTGCCTTCAAGAATAATTCATTGGACAATTTTTTTTGAAACGTAAATCTCTACAGATAAATCTGTCTTTTGTCCCCTCTTTTCCTGAAGACAGTCAGTGTGCGTTTGTGGACATCTTGGGGATACTTAGAGGGATAATCATTTATATTTCTATATTACTGACTGTGCACCTTCATTGAAAATGTTTTGTTTTGATAATAAATCTGAGCATACAATAAACTCAGAATTGCATTTATTAAGAAACCTGGTTGATAGGCCTTTCTGCTTAAAACATGATATAGATAAAGTAAAGTTGGTAACTGGAAAAAAGTATTTTTATTTTATGTTGTATGGAGTAATGACACCAGAGTGAGAGTACTCTCCAATTTTGGTGATAACACTGTGGATAGAGATACAGTTAACTTTGCAGTTCAATAACCTTTCATCAGAATTGATGAACAGTTCAAAAACTTACTTATTTGACTAAGAATTTGATCACCTGGCCTAATATGCCCTACATGGCTTGGCGTCAAATTTTATTTGATATCACTTCTGTGAAGTACCTTGGGATGTTTCATGACATTAAACACACCATGTAAATGCAAGCTGCTGATGTACATGCAAGATTGTTATATAGGCATGCCAGCTCACTGTGCCGTATAAATAGCTGCTCATGATGAAGATTGGTGTCACCGATGTCTTACTATAGGAAAATGCAAGACTTGTTAGTCTAAAGTAGTAGAGAAAGATTACTTCCTGGTTTAATTAGTAGAGTCTCTTGTAGTTAACAGGACATTGTTTATTAGAAGCAAATTACTGCAGATGTTGGAGTCTGTACTGAAAACAAAAAATGTTGAAGATCAGAGTGGGTCAGGCAGCATCCATGGAGAGGAAACAAGTTAACATTTCAAGTCTCAGTGACTCTTCATTAGAACTGACGTGAAGTGTGGAGGAAGCAACATTTTTACAATAGTTGGGGGAGGGGGTAGGGAGGATGGAGTTCCGCGGGATAATGTACTGCCCTCGGCAAAGGACTCAGCTTCACACCCTTAGGCCCATACCTTAGTGAATTTCGTGCCATCATGACACTGAACTGTTCTACCACTGCCTCCATCTCTGCACTCACTTCTTCGGGCAGGAGTCCTCCCTGCTATTCCATCGATTCTTTCACCTGTATCCTGTATTCATTCTCCATTGGACCGCTTCCTCTAGCTTCTTACCTGCCCTTGAGCTCTTCATTTAGAACTGCCTGTGTGACATCAGCCATCTCAATTTGTCTGCTCCTCTCACCCACTCTAACTTTCCATTCTGAAATTGCCACACTTGGCTCTGAGGTTCAATTCTGATTTGGTTATTAAACCTGCTGACAATGGTGATGCCGTTGTAGTGTGGTGCACTTTGTGAAGGCTCAATGCCAGCTCTCTGACATTTCTTCCTACCTCACCCTGGATCATGATCCCACATTGGAACATCAAGCCATTGTTGCCAGGACTGTCACTGACTGCATTATCTCCAGGGATCTTCCTCTCCATCGTCTCTAACCTTACAGTCTCATAACTCCAGACAGTCTGCTTCTACCCACGTCCCAAAATTCACAAACCAGACTGCCCCAGTGGATCCATCGTATCAATCTGTTCCTATCCCGCTGAGCTCCTTTCCTCCTACCTTGACTTCATCCTCTTTCCACTTGTCCAGATCCTGCCCACTGACATCCACAATTCCTCTGATGCCTTCTGACATATTGACAATTTCCAGTTCCCTGGCCCGAACTGCTTCCTGTTCGCCATAGATGTCCAATCCTTCTACACCTCCATTCCCCATCAGGATAGTCTGAGAGATCTCAGATTTTTCTTCAACAAAAGGCCTGAACAATCCCCACCCACCACTGCTCTCCTCTGCTTGGCTGAACTTGTTCTCTCACTGAACAATTTCTTCTTTCATTCATCTTTCTTCTGCCAAGTCAAAAGAGTGGCTATGGACACCCACATGGGTCCCAGTTATGCCTTCCTCTTTATTGAGTATGTGGAACAATCCTTGTTCCAGTCCTACACTGGCCTCCCTCCCACAAATCATTTTTCAGTACATCCAGTACATCAAACTCCTGGACCTTAAAAAAAACTTGTTTATATTTCTACCCCTCTGTAACTTTCATATTGTCCTTTTCTGACACTTCCCTGTCTTTCCTTGACCTCTCCACCTCCATTTTGGGGAATAAACTGCCCTCTGTCATCCAATACAAAACCACTAACTCC
This sequence comes from Hemiscyllium ocellatum, assembly GCF_020745735.1. NCBI lineage: Eukaryota > Metazoa > Chordata > Chondrichthyes > Orectolobiformes > Hemiscylliidae > Hemiscyllium > Hemiscyllium ocellatum. Next base: position 68,277,478 of record NC_083414.1, read on the forward strand.
CTTAGCTACCTTCACTACAGCTCTTCACATCCCACCTCCTGCAAGGATTCTATCTCATTCTCCCAGTTCCTTTGCCTATGTTATGTCTGTTTGGATGATGCCACCTTACAAACTGTTCTGCTGACATGGCTTCCTTCTTCTCTAATAATAGTTGCCTACCCACAGTGGTTTACAGAACCCTCAACCGCACCTGACCTATCACCCGTGTTTCTGCCTTTGCCCCTCCCATCACTCACAACAATGTGATTGGGCCCCCCTTGTCACCCTTTCATCCCACCAGTATCCACGTTCAAATGATGGTACTCTGCCATTTCAGACAACTCCAGCACAGAGCCACCACCAAACACATCTTCCCCTCACTCTCCCTGCCTGCATTTCACAGCGACTGTTCCCTCCAGAACACTTTAGTCCATTCCTCAACACCAACACAGCCACTCTCTCTTCCCATGTAACCACAGAAGTTGCAACAACTGCCCCTTCACCCCATTCCTGCTCATCATCCAAGAGCCTAAACAGTTTTTCAAGGTGATGCAGCATTTCACCTGTACCTCATTCAATTTTGTGTATTGTATTCACTACACCAAATGTAGCCTACTCTACATTGGAGAAACCAAACAAAAAGTGGGTAATTGCTTAGCAGAATTCCTCTGGTCTGTGAGCAAGCATGATCCCGACTTTAACACAGCGTGTTGCTTGCATGCCCACTTTTCTGTCTTCAGCATGCTGCATTGCTCCAGTGAATCACAGCATAAATTAGAGGAACAATTTCTTATCTTCAGACTAGGCACTTTATAATCTTCTGGACTTAATATTGAGGTCAACACCTTCAAATTGTGAACACACTCCCATTCCTTCCCTTTCTTTTAGCTTTACTTCTTACATTCTCTGTCACCATATCCTCTCTCCCCTATCTCACTAGTGGAATTGTGTTCTTTCCAGTTTGGCAGGTAGGGAGCCATTGTTCTGCCATTCTCCCATTCCGATCACTTAATATGAACTGCTAATATCCTTACTCCCCCAGCATTTCCACATCCATCTCCCCAATGTATAAATGCTGCTCCCTTTCACACTTCACATCAGCTCTGATGAAAAATCATCCAGACTCAAAATGTTAGTTTTCTTTCTCTCCATCGATGCTGCCTGCGTGCTGTGATCTCCAGCATTTCTTGTTTTCAAGATTTTGCTTAATGTTGTCATTGGCAAACAGTTACTAGGTACATTGATATGACTGACATTGATACAGAAACTTTCAGGAAAACCATATTGTGGCCTCACTCCTTTGAGATTTTAAGCTGTTTACTCACAATCCATATATCATCATCATAGTGTGATGTTTCAGATACACGTCATTATTAACATACACACAGTAATCAAGAGGAGTTCAAGAGCCAAATGTTGTGACAAACAACAAATGTGGAAAATGTTCTTCTGTTCCGAGAGTACATTTTTACTCTATAAATAGCTATTGGACAGGTGAGAAAGGAACTTTGTCAGACTGACATCAGAACACAAGGAACTAAATTCTGAGTTTGCCTGGTTCCAGAACTTCTCCTTTCTTAACATACCTTGTATGCAGTATAACATTTAGTTATGTAGATTTACAACAACATGGACCTTATGTTATGACAAAAAAATGGCTGAGTGTGCTACTCAGCCTGCTTTTAGTTATAAGCTTTTAAAGAAGCAGTTTTCAGATTTCTAAGTAATACAGAATTCTTCCGCAGTATACAATTGTTTAAAAGCAAGCCATGACAACAATCTCTTACACAGACCATCAATTCATAGCATTTGTGTTCCAAAATATATCTATCCTCTCTATATTCCGTCAAATTCAGTCAAAATGATTAATGAGAAACTAGAAATACTCTGTGAAAGAAATGGAAACATTCAAGTATAACAGAGAAAATCTTTTAGGAGACTTGGAAAAAGTAACATGGATCATTAATTGCAGCCTTTCATCACACAATCTTCTCTTTAGCTTATTAATTGTATACCCAGCCTCTATACAGGCTGGTTCATGGAACTGGGTGGCAGCACAAATGTAACTCCTCATCACTACAGGAATCCTGAAGGTGCTGGTTTTCCTGCTGACTGGTAAAGGAGGCCATACCACAAGATATAGCCAGCCTGAATGAAGGCATAAGCCTAGATCAGTATGATTCCCAGATTACAAGAAATGCAAAGCAGTGCAGGAAGAAAGTGAACCATATAAAACAGAAACCGCTGGAGACACTCAGCAGATATGACAATATCTATGGGAAGAGAAACAGAGTTAATGTTTTGCATCCCAGGAATCTTCTTCAGAACTGAAAGGGGATAGGAAATTGAAGAAAAAGGGAGAGGATGGAGTGAGTGGAACAGTTGATTAGAATGCCATCACCAATGACAAAGTGAGTGTTAATGTTAGTAAAGAAGGGATCTCAGTGAGACATTGGACTTAATTGTAGCAACGGATAGTTGAAAAGGTTGCCTTTGCTGAGAGGAAATTCATTTCAACACATTGAGGTGGTTGGGGTGGAGAGGAAAGGAGAATGGTGGAATGAAAACAGAGGACAGTGTTCATGAGTTATTGAAATCAATGTTGCATTCTGAAGAATGTCAAGTATTTGGATTGTACTGTATAACAATACCTCCAGCTTATGTTGGGCTTTGTGGAACTCTGAAACAGGCCTACGATTGAAATGTTAGCTTGAAAGAGCATGTATTGAAATAGCAAGAAATGAAAGGTTAGAGTCATGCTATTACACAGAGTGGAGCTGAACTTTAAAGCATTCACCCAGTCTGTGTTTGTTCTTGCCAATCTAGAGGAGACTGTATGGTAAGCAACAAGTCAACGTAGGAATCACAAAAATGGCAGCATTCAAGTTTAGTAGGTAATAGGGAAGGCAAATTAAACATCAACCTTTATTTCAAAAGGAATGGACTAAAGAAGTAGCAAAGTCTTGTAAAACTATACACTGACTGTGAAAAACTTTGATCTCCTTATCTAAGGAGAAATATATAGGCATTGGAGGCAATCCTGATCTCAAGTTTCTTAGCTAGTGTTATGGACCAGACCCCTCAAATTATTTTAAGGAGATGGCCTAGATGCTAACTTTTTCTTATTTTAAAGGCAAATGCAATGTGTTGTGTTCTAGCTGCAATTCGATTGGTCAGTCTACTTGGCATTGAGCAAAACACAATCTTCTTAAACACTATCGTTAAAATACAACCAAAGAAAGAGAATTTTGGAATAACTTAACTCTACTGGAAAACTTAACAGAACAATAGATACAGTCACACTAATTAACTGCTACGATATAGGAACATCCCATAAACACACAGCTTGACAAAAAGGCAAATTCCAAAACCAGATTCTCACATGCAGTTCTTCATTCCAGGAGGAAAGAACATCAAAAGACAACTCAGAGAGTATACTCCAAATTTCAGCTGGAGCAAAGAGAGTGATGGCAGCTTTTCACAATCCGAGCTGCTTCTGCCCTGTTGAGACTCCAACAGCAACTGCTTAAAGATATAAAAAAACTAAAACTAGAAATCTTGGTCTGAGAGGGCTGGCCACATCCCTCTGGGCTGTGTTTATTGTTTCCAACTTAAAGAAAAAACCAAAGGCCTCACAAACTGTTGACTTTACTGGCTTTTTCAAGTATACAGCTCGCCACTTCTGCTTAAAATCTTGCTTCCAACAAAAAAAGGACAAAATTACAGTGACGCCACAGCACTGTCACACTACCTAATATTCAATTAAATTATACAGGGAAAGTAAACTCAACTCCTCATGTGCTAGCTGTTGCTCTACAAATAAATGTTGCATTTTGGATGGGAGAAGATGAAATACTGAGAGCGAGTGGGGTTATTGCTCTGCTGGAATTTCATGTGCATATAAAGATTCCAGTGATCTGTGCAAGTTATGCCCTCAGGTCTTCTCCCACTTAGGCTAATCAAATTGATTTTAATTTTCTCTCAGCTACTCATGTCGTGCTCTGTGTCAACTCAGGATTTCTGTCTTGCTTGATCTTTGTCTCTCACGTTAACTTAGGGGAAGCTACAGGGAGGCAGATTAACCTTTCTACAAATTCTTGTACTCCCCATGATGAGAATAGATTGGTTTGATAACACTGGGAACTTTTCCACTGGTTCTCAATAATGTTATTTAATTCTTACAATGAAGTGACAAGACAACAACAAATATTATGATAAACAAGCAAAGAGGTTGGCTGTGCATGACAACTTGTGAGACAAGAAGTGGATAGTGGCAGCTAGCATGATGTAGAATAACCTGTGTGGAGCTTAAGTTTTGTAACAGGAGTTTCTCCGGAAAACAACATCACAAGATGACCAAAATTTATGTTGTTATTTTTCTAACTTAACTGTGCAATTTTTAAAGAACTCCAATGACACATCTCCATTTTTACTTTTACAAAAACAGAACCACCAGACCTTTGAATGACCTCATACGTGTTATTTTTAAAGAAATGGAACTTTAATAAACAATTATCCTGGATTCTAGCTGAACAGGACATGTTTAAATGAGAGTAATTAATCCTTGCTGGTTCAACATTAATTGTAATCAGTCCAGTGTTCCTGCAACTCATTTTCTGATGTATTAGCTATTTTACTGTCACAGTGAATGAATAATTCTAACACATTGTGAGAGTTGAACTTCTTCATGCACTTATAGCCATTACAGCAGCATAGTTCCAAATATTCCTGGCACATCACAGAATACAGGTGATAGGCATAATTAGAAGCTGCTGTTGTCTTTGTCTGTCTGTCTGTCTCACACACACACACACACACAGCCAAAGCTTTAATTAATAACTGTGACAATTATCCAAAGCTCAAAAATCGTCTCTTTCAAAAATTAGAACTGGTAAGTTCCAAAGAAATAGAATGAAATAGGTTGTGGAACTGCACAATGCTGCCAGCTGAATTCATCGCCTTTTGGATTCCTACCTGATCTGTTTACCCTCTCGCATGTCGTAAAGAGAAAAGAAGATATCTGTATCTTCTCCAATAGTGTGGTAGGTAAAGCTTCTCATACTTAGTAAGAGATGATGGGGTATGGGGATGCGGCATGTATCACCATGTCGATGCTTCATAGTATCCGTCTATTTCAAAAAGAAAGAAAATGTCACATTCATCAGAAATATAACATAATAACATTAAACATCTTGAAAAGCTACAAATAATTTTGGACATATATTTGAAAATAATTATTGTTAGGGCACTGAGGAAATTGCAGGGCAGTGGGAATGACAACAGAGTTCCTTCAGAGAGCCAGGGTGAATTCCCTCATTTAACATTCTATGATCATTTTATGAATTTCAACAATACCAGACAAAAATGCAGTTTTTTTCCAAATTCAAATGTTCCAGTGTATTTTTCACAATAGCTAATCTATCTACACTTTAAGTAGTGAATTAAAACAATTGTTCTTAAAGTGTGTTAAGGGGTACCTTTGGGTAATGGTTGTAATTATTACCATTCTGTCAGCAGATAAGAAAACCATCAAAAACACTAAATTGAAGTGGCCCTCCATCTAATCTGCAATATCCATGCATGCACATATTTATTAATTACTTTAACAGAAAAAACTGGATGGTGATAAATGAAAAAGTCAAACCCACTAGCTGAAAATGTGGCAAAACCTACATCTCTTTTAGGGAAGTGTCACTCGGGCACTTAACTGGACAGCAGTAATCCCATCAGGAGGACAAATGTCCCATGTGTGGAAATTCTGCCTGCCAAGAGTTGCCAGCAGCTTTACTGAATGGTAGCACCACTGGGGAGACAGTAATCACTGTCGGTAAAACACCTAAATGGGGACTAATAGTCTTGCTGGATCTTAGGTCACAGATGAATGATGACATGAAGGAACTGACAAATGGCGCAGGATTACAAGGTAGGTGGAAGGGGTGTTGGCAGCCAGGGAGGGGGTTGACACTGAGCAGGTCCCCTTCTTTCCTGACGTTCAAACTCTAGGTCAGGCATTGAATGCTTTTGAACAAGGGAACTCTTGCACATAAGTAACTCAAGGATTTGCTTAATAGAAGAAAAAATTGTGGATGCTATAAATATGAACCAAAAACAGAAGTTGCAGGTGTCAGTTCTGAGGAAGCATCATCAGACTCAAAACGTTAACTCTGATTTCTCTTCAAGGTGCTGCCAGACCTGCTTAGGCAGCAACTTCTGTTTTTGTTTGAAGTATTTGCTTGTCATACTCCCTGAACAGCAAAGGTCCTTACTCACTGCTGAAGGAATATAGCACTCATGGAATGAGGCCCTTAAGTGGGCATTAATTGCCCACTCAAGTACCGCAACTGATGGCCAAGGAAGTCAAAGCTTCGACTTGGGAAAATTGGGCACACCAACACATATTATCTTGCTAAAACTCACAAAACCTCTCTAAGCAATTTATAATTACATAGTTATAAAGTAATACAATACCTGAAATATTTCTGTTTCTTCAGACTAGTCTAGTAATCAGGCAACTATGGAGCGGCATGGTGACTCAGTGGTTAGCATTGCTGCCTTGTAGTGCAAGGAAGCTGGGTTCGATTTCCATCTCGGGTGACTGTATGGAGTTTGCACATTCTCCCTGTGTCTGCATGGGTTTCCCCTGGGTGCTCTGGTTTCCTCCCACAGTCACAAAGATGTGCACGTCAGATGAATTGGCCATGCTAAATTGCCCATAGTGTTAGGTGCATTAGACAGAGGGAAATAGGTGTGGGTGAGTAACTCTTCGGAGGGTTGGTGCGGACTTGTTGGGCCAAATGTTTCCACACTGGATTAGATTAGGGAATCTAATCTAATCTAATCAAATATACAACAGTTTGCACATTCTCCCCATGTCTGCGTGGGTTTCCTCCAGGTGCTCTGGTTTCCTCCCACAATCCAAAGATGTGCAGGTCAGGTGAATTGGCCGTGCTAAATTGCCCATAGTGATAGGGAAATTGGTTTGGGTGGATTACTCTTCAGAGAGTCGGTGTGGGCTGGTTGGGCCAAAGGGCCTGTTTTCACACTGTAGGGAATCTAATCTAATCTCTGGAAGGTGTTTGGTAGAATTCTACTTAGTTAAAGTATTTTTTTTTAACATAGTTCAATGCTACCATTCTTTTAAACTTTTGTTTTGGTGGAAGTTGTATTTATTAAGATATGAGAAATCAATGGAATAATTTCACAGCATTTATTTGTATCAAGCACTTACATGTCAAATACAGTTTCAACTTTGTCATAACTTCACAAACATTCCACATAATAACATCAAGAATACAGGGTGAATTTTTCAGCAAATTTGGTATGGATTCACGTCTAGGTCCCAGGGATAGAAATAAAGTTCTTAAGCACTGGATATGAAGTACGAAGTAGGAGTAGAAATAAGCCATTGTGCCCCTCAAGCATGCTCCACCCATTCTATAAAATAGCAAATAAGACAACCCTCCTCACTTTTTTTCCTCATTCCTATAGCTAATGTTTATGAACTGATGAAGGAGCTTTATATAATTATTTTGGCACTCAATTTATGAATGAAAAGCAAGAGCTAAGTATTAACTATGCTACTTTTGAGATACTTTCAATTTCCGCACTTATTCTCTAATACAATGCATATATTTTAGATTTTCTTCATAATATTGAATTGTTGGTATCTGATTAAATCACTAGTAATAAACAATAGAGATAATCTTCAGGATATATGTAGGAATACCTGTGTAGTACTTTGCTGTATGCTGTGTCTACTGGACAGGTGCTGTGAAGTTTAAAAGAAACAAAATTAGTAAAATAGATAAATATAACAATTTCAGATTCTAATCATTTTAAATATGTCTCTTCAAATTTCGGCTGAATCCTGCAACATTGTTGGACATATCCAACCTGCTGAACCAGAATCAGATATTTTATACTATGAGAAACTGTAGCACAGCACGTTACAAAAATTTAGAGTCTGAATTTCACTATAGGCTTCGAGAAAAGAAAAGCATTATTGAGATAAATAAATTACTTGCTTTGTACATCATTGATTTCAATGCAGTTATGAGGTCAACAAGAATAAACAGAACTTTTACTTATCTAAATCAGTCGCTTTTGGAATATTGCATCCAATTTTGGTCTCCCTACGATAGGAAGGAATGTTGTGAAACTTGAAAAGGTTCAGAAAAGATTCAGAAGGATGTTGCCAGGTTGGAGGCTGAACAGACTGGGGCTATTTTCCCTGGAGTGTCAGGGGTTGAGGGATGACCTTGTAGAGGTTTATAAAATCATGAGGGGCACGCATAGGGTAAATAGACAAGGTCTTTGCCCTGGGGTGAGGGAGTCCAAAACTAGAGTGCATAGGCTTAAAGTGAAGGGAAAATAAATAAAAGGAATCTAGGGGCAACGTTTTCAGGCAGAGTGGCGGGTTGTATGGAATGAGCTGCCAGAGGAAGTGGTAGAGGCTGGTACAACTGCAACATTTAAAAGGCATTTGGATAGGTATATGAATAGGAAGGGTTTAGAGGGATGTGGGCCAAATACTGGCAAATGGGACTAGATTAATTTAGGATATCTGATCAGCATGGACAAGTTGGACTGAAGGGTCTATTTCCATGCTGTATATCTCTATGACTCTAAATAGGTTTTAACATATACTCTTTAAATGGAGAAAACCTCTCCTTCTACAATAATGTATATTTACATGAATGCTGACTTTGAGTTTAACTCCAGCTAAGTTTTGTGCCTTCTATTCTCAGAATGAGGTTTGATGAATAGGCTTTTTTTTCTTTCAATTTTTAAATCTTTTCCACACATACACAAATCTGTAGTGTGGATCGGATTGTGGCAGATATGCAATATTTTACCCTAATGTCACAAGACATCAAAAGAATCTTTTTGGTGTGACCTTGCATATGCATACATATTATAAAGTAAGTCTTTGACATTCTACAGAAACAATTCTTAATGCCAAATATTGGTAGCAGATCCTCCCTAATGAGTGAAGAACTTCAATATATGCTAAAAACAGACTATTGGCTTTTAATATAATGACCACGACAAAACGCTGACCCAAAACGAACTGTTTAGGGAGACAGAAAAGTCCCTTTTTAATCATTCTCAGTGCTTCTTAAAGCATCAACACCTGCACTCATGTCATATTATTGCAAGATCACTATGTCATAATTAGGATTATAAAATCGATATATCCCTGCTGCCTCAGGGGAGGCTATTTCCAGAATGAACCTTTAGGACATGTTGTAATACATGGCAACTTTGGTTAGAAGTAGAGAGATCACAACTGTTTTGCATAATTTCAGATGGTTTCTCAAGCTGAGCTTTTACACTTGCTTGGCACAGAAGGTGAACATTAAAGTGATTGAATGTTAATAAGTCCTCTTGAACAAGATCTTCCAGCTCCTCCATTGTGATGATGCAACATTTCATATATTCAATTAGCAGCTTTGATGGCTCTCTTTTTAAACATTGATTGTCACAAGTAAGGATTTTTATACGTATGTGATTTTAATACATTACTTCAGTGATTTAGAATAGTGTAGAATACACAAGTAGATTAAATCTCTAAACAGATCACCATACTTCCACTTCTTCATGATGCTTATGGAGCATGGGTACATGTGGCTTGATCACTTGTGACAACAGTTTTCAGTGGGTGATTTCACCGAAGTATATTCTGTGAGGTTGCTTCATTCTTCAATTTAACTTTAAGGTAAAGACAATATAGGAGTGGAGGAGAGTTAGACATTTAATTGCAAGGTTTAAAACAGGGAGTTACAGGAGAGATCTCTTCTAACATCTGATACCTGAATCTACATCAATCCTGTGCCGTACCAGATTGAAAAAAAACTCTGGTTTACCCTAAAGAGAAGACCCATCCAAATTCAAGTAAACTCAATAAGGGCTAATTAAATTTCAGGTAAAGCTAATACTAATAACAGCGAAGTTATGTGTGAAAATTGTATACACATGCTTGAAGAAGTTTGAAAAACGGTTCATTGACTTGTGAGAAACAAATGCAAAATTAAAATCAGAGGTGATGATGGTGCTGCACTAGCTGTAGATGCTGGGACACTGGAGCGATGAGCTAGACATGTCTAAGAGATTCTTTTTGCACAACAATTTTAGCTGATGTGAAACCTTGCAGAATTTCTTGATTTTGTAACTGCATGGTCCCTTCAAGGCCTCACAGATTTCTGACTTGGAAGGAGGTGATATGGGACTCAGCTGCACTTGCTTCAGTTTTGGCAAAACCTGGTTTATGTGATGCTGAGACAGCAGCTTATGCAAGATAAGAAAGGGCTGAGCAACATATGCAGACTTGCCCTTACTTAATAAAGGTTGACAGCCATAGAATCAATCATACGTCAAAACGCTCCCATTAATTCGAGGCCCAACAATAATTGCTATGTCAATTACTCTCATATCAACCATATAAAGTTTCAATGAAGTACCAAGACCTTAAAGGCCCGTAAATAAGAACCGAAAGAACTGTGCTTGCTGTAAACCAGAAACAAAAATATAAATTGCTAGAAAAGCTCAGCAGCTCTGGCAGCACCTGTGGAGAGAAATCAGAATTAACATTCCTCCGTTCCTGAGTTCTGAGGAAGAGTCACTCAAAGACAGACAAAAGGCAGTGACCACAGTCAGTGAGGGAGAGAGAGAAAGGAACTTACACTGACAACTGACATAGCAATGAAACTGCACAGTTACTGCCTTTGCTGCTTGAGTTCCTGTATCTCTGGATATCGGAGTGTGTCTGGGAAAAACTCACAAACAGTGAAATTCAGTGTTGACCTTGGAAGAACCTGTGTGGGAAGGCTCAGCACAGGAACAGATAGGTGCATAGTTTTTAATGTGGAATCATGTTGTAAGTGTACAGTAGTGCGTAGAGCAGTTTCTTTCTTGATTATATGTTTTATTGAGATCTGTCTCGATTAATTTTTAAAAATATAAACCATAAGTACTAAGTTAGCCTGGAGTACTGTTTTTTAGAGCAAAAAGACGGTACTATTTTTGGTCTGTAGATTGTATAGAAGCAAAGATGGCCTTTAGTAGAGTGATTTGCACTTCCTGTTGGAAGTGGGAGTTTAGGGAGAGTTTCCATGTTACTGATGATTGTGTCTGCAGGAAGTGTCTTTGGTTGCGAATCCTATCAGATCACATGTTACAGGCAATGAGGAAATTACAAGAGGCAGTGAGTGTGATGGATGGCAGTTATAGGAAGGGAGAAAAGCCGCAGATACAGTCACATAGATGGGTGAATTTCAGGAAAGGTAGGAGGGGTAGGTAGGTAGTGCAGGTGTCTTCTGTGGTTATCCCCTTTTCAAACAAGTTTGTGTTTTGGAAAATGTAGGGGTAATGGACTCTCAGAGGAATGTAGTGCAAACATTCTGGTATCGAGACTAAGTTTCTGGTATCGAGACTAACTCTAATATAATGAGGGATACTCTGGGTTCCCCAAGTGATCGATTGTGATAGGGGACTGTCTAGTCAGATGCACAGACAGACATTTCTGCAGTCAGCAGCCAAAAATCAGAAAAGTGTGTTACCTCCCTGGTTCCAGGATCAAGGATATCTCAGAGAGGGTGCAGAATGTTCTCAAAGGGGAGCAAGACCAGCAGGAGGTCATCGTACACATTAGAACTAACAACATAGGAAGGGAAAAGGATGAGATTCTGAAGAGAAAATATACAAAGTTAGGCAGGAATTTTAAAAAAAGGCCCTTGAATGTTCCAGGATACAAATGCTCTAGGAAGGATGGGGGAGGGGGTGGCAGTGGCAAGAGAGGAGGGGAAGTGGCATTTTTGATAAGGGATATAATTTCAGCTGTACTGAGGGAGGATATTCCTGGAAATACAGCCAGGGAAGTTATTTGGGTGGAACTGAGAAATAAGAAAGGGATGATCACCTTATTGGGATTGTATAGACCCGCTAACAGTCAGTGGGAAATTGAGAAGCAAATTTGTAAGGAGATCTGTTATCTCTAAGAATAATAGGATGGTTATGGTAGTGGATTTTAATTTTCCAAACATAGACTGGAACAGGCATAGTGTTAAGGGTTTAGATGAAGAGGAATTTATTAACTGTATACAACAAAATTTTCTGACTCAGTACATGATGTACCTACTAGAGAAGGTGCAAAACTTGACCTACTGCTGGGAAATAAGGCAAGGCAGCTAACTGAGATGTCAGTAGGGGACCACTTTGGGGCCAGCAACCATAATTCTATTAGCTTTAAAATAGTGATGGAGAAAGACAGACCAGATCTAAAAGTTGAAGTTCTAAATTGGAGAAAGGCAAATTGTGGCAGTGTTAGGCAAGAACTTTCAAAAGCTGAGGCAGATGGTCGCAGGTAAAGGGATGGCTAGAAAATGTGAAGCCTTTAAAAATGAGAATACAAGAGTCCAGAGACAGTATATTCTTATTAGGGTGAAAGGAAATGCTGATAGGTATAGAGAATGCTGGATGACTAAAGAAATTGAAGGTTTGGTTAAGAAAAAGAAGGAAGCATATATCAGGTATAGGCAGGATAGATCGAGTGAATCCTTAAAAGAGCATAAAGGCAGTAGGAGTATACTTAAAAGGGAAATCATGAGGGCAAAAAGGGGACATGAGATAGCTTTGGTAAATAGAGTTAAGGAGAATCCAAAGGGATTTTACAAATACATTAAGGACAAAAGAGTAACTAGGGAGAGAATAGGGCCCCACAAAGATCAGTAAAGCAGCCTATGTGGGGAATCGCAGGAGATGGGGAGATACTAAATGAGTATTTTGCATCAGTGTTTATTGTGGAGAAGGACATAGAAGATATAGAATGTCAGGAAATAGATGGTGACATCTTGAAAAATGTACACATTGCAGAGGAGGAAGCGCTGGATGTTTTGAAACACATAAAAGTGGATAAATCGCCAGGACCTGATCCTGTGCACCCTAGAATTCTGTGGAAACTAGGGAAGTGATTGCTGGGCCGCTTGCTCAGATAGTTGTATCATCGATAGCCACAGGTAAGATGCCAGGAGACTGGAGGTTGACTAACATGGTGCCACTATTTAAGAAAGGTGGTAAGCCAAAAGCCAAGGAACCATAGACTGGTGAGCATGACATCAGTCATGGATAAGTTGTTGGAGGGAATCTGAGGGACAGATTTATATGTATTTGGAAAGGCAAGGACTGATTAGGGATAGTCAGCATGGCTTTGTGAGTGGGAAATCATGACTCATGATTTAATTGAGTTTTTTGAAGAAGTAACAAAGAGGATTGACGAGGGAAGAGTGGTAGACGTGATCTATATGGACTTCAGCGAGGCATTCCACAAGATTCCTTATGGGAGACTGGTTAGCAAGGTTATATCTCATGGAATACAGGGAGAACTAGCCATTGGATACAGAACTGGCTCAAAGATAGAAAACAGAGGATCGTGGTGGAGGCTTGCTTTTCAGACAGGAGACTTGTGACCAGTGGTGTGCCACAAGGATCAGTGCTGGATCCACTACTTGTTGTATTTTATATAAATGATTTGGAATTGAACATAGGAGGTATAGCTAGTAAGTTTGTAGATGACACCAAAATTGGAGGTGTGGTGGACAGCGAAGAAGGTTGTACCTCAGAGTACAATGGGATCTTGAGCAGATGGACCAATGAGCTGAGGAGTGGCAGAGTTTAATTTAGATAAATGTGAGGTGCTGCATTTTGGAAAGGCAAATCTTTTTTGCATGTATACACTTAATGGTAAGGTCCTCAGGAGTGTTGCTGAACAAAGAGACCTTGGAGCGCAGGTTCATAGTTCCTTGATAGTAGAGTCACAGGTAGATAGGATTGTGAAGACAGCATTTGGTTTGCTTTCCTTTCCTTTATTGGTCAGAACATTGAGTACCCGAGTTGGGAGGTCATGTTGGCGGCTGTACAGGACATTGGTTCGGCTTCATAGAGTCATAGAGATGTACAGCATGGAAACAGACCCTTCGGTCCAATCCGTCCATGCTGACCAGATACCCAACCCAATCTAGTCCCACCTGTCAGCACCTGGCCCAATTCCCTCCAAACCCTCCCTATTTATATACCCATCCAAATGCCTTTTAAATGTTGCAATTGTACCAACCTCCTCCACTTTCTCTGGCAGCTCATTCCATACACATACCACTCTCTATGTGAAAAAGTTACCCTTTAGGTGTCTTTTATATCTTTCCCCTCTCACCCTAAACCTATGCCTTCTAGTTCTGGACTCCCTGACCCCAGGGAAAAGACTTTGCCTATTTATCCTATCCATGTCCCTCATAATTTTGTAAACCTCTATAAGGTCACCCTTTAGCCTCCGACTGTCCAGCGAAAAACAGTCCCAGCCTGTTCAACCTCTCCCAATAGCTCAAATCCTCCAACCTTGGCAACATCCTTGTAAATATTTTATGAACCCTTTCAAATTTCACAACATCTTTCTGATAGAAAGGAGACCAGAATTGCATGCAATATTTCAACAGTGGCCTAACCAATGTCTTGTACAGCCTCAACAGGACGTCCCAACTCCTGTACTCAATACTCTGATCAATAAAAGAAAGCATACCAAACGCCTTCTTCACTATCCTATCTACCTGCGACTTTACTTTCAAGGAGCTATGAATCTGCACTCCAAGGTCTCTTTGTTCTGCAACACTCTTTAGGACCTTACCATTAAGTGCATAAATCCTGCTAAGGTTTGCTTTCCCAAAATAGATCACCTCGCATTTATCTAAATTAAACTCCATCTGCCACTTCTCGTTGGCCCATCTGATCAATATCCTGTTGTAATCTGAGGTAAGCTTCTTCGCTGTCCATAACACTTCCAATTTAGGTGTCATCTGGTTCTTCTGGAATTTACATGCAGTTCTGGTCTCCTACATATTGGAAGGATGTTGCGAAAGTTGAAAGGGTTCAGAAAGGATTTACAAGGGTGTTGCCAGGGTTGAAGGATTTGAACTAGCGGTAGAGGCTGAATAGGCTGAGGCTGTTTTCCCTGGAGCGTTGGAGACTGAGGGGTGACCTTATAGAGGTTTATAACATCACGAGGGTCATGGACAGGGTAAATAGACAAGGCCTTTTCCTTGGAGTGGGGAGTCCAGAATTAGAGTGCCTAGTTTTAGGGTGAGAGGAGAAAGATATAAAAGGGATCTAAGGGCAACTTTTTCACACAGAGGGTGGTGTACATATGGAATGAGCTGCCAGAGGAAGTGGTAAAGGCTGGTACAATTACAACATTTAATAGGCATCTGGATGGGTACATGACTAGGATAGGTTTAGAAGGACACAGGCCAAGTGCTGGAAAATGGGAAAAGAATAGATTGAGACATCTGGTTGGCATGGACAAGTTGGACTGAAGGGACTGTTTCTGTGTTGCACATCTCTATGACCCAAAATATCAACCTGGATTACTCTGCACAGATGCTGCCAGACCTCTTGAGCTTTTCCAGCAATTTGTTTTTGTTCATTAAAAGCCCCTATCTGGTTTCAAAAATCTGAATATGACCATTCAATACACAAAAATAAAGAAATCAAAGCTATTGATCTGCTGCATTATAAAACTTGTACTGAATAACTCCACAAGAAAAAGTACCATTGATCATTGACAGAAAGGTTAGACATTAACAATATGAACTTTGCAAATCCACTCACATTAGACCTCTAACTTAAATATTTTCTATCAATTAAGTTTTCAGGAACCATATGTTTTGCTTTTCTTTTTATCTTGCCTCACTATTGCTATCAATGGACTAACCAATAGTAAGCTCCCATCTCAGCTTGTTATAGGAAGAGAAAAAGGAGGGATGCAAGGCCACTCAGGATGCATCAGAAGTAAAATGTGCTCATTCAATGGAACCCAACAAACTTGAATTTACAGCTTGTGACAGCAGACCTGATAGGCCTTTATCAAAACCAATGCTAACAATAGTGTTGATGACTCTTTGTAAACTTCCAATTCATTGTCTATTCTCTCATTACAGCATGGGGAAAAAAAGGGTTCGACAATTATTAGCCAACAATGACTAATCAGCTACACCTATCAAGATGGCACAAACTACCTTTGGAAACATAGTCATAGCTATCTCAATACAAACAATCCTGTCTCACAGCATCCCAATCAGTATAAGTTTCATTGCAGATCATACACCATCAGGGTATCAAAGCCTGGTATACCACAAATTAGCTGTTGCTTTAACCTCCTGGCAGGTATCTGCTTCTTGACAGGTTGCAACACTGGCTTATGGAGTAAATCAACAAAAAAAAGGCGTCTCTCACAACTTTCCATGTAATATCATCTGACTTTGAAAAGACCTGAAAGTGATTTATGGAAAGCAGTGCTCAGACGTATGATTGCAGATTTATGCCTGCACACCAGATTTCCTTTTCCTTCAACTTTTGCTGATCACTCGTTTGTCTTTTTTCCTTTCATCCTTGGCTGCTATGGTTGGGGTGAATTTTTCTAAAAGCTATGAGAATTTATATATAATCTCCACACTTTTTTTCAATTATCTGATCATATTGAAATTTTGATTAGATTCCCTACAGTGTGGAAACAGGCCCTTCGGCCCAACAGTCCACACCGACCCTCCGAAGAGTAACCCACCCAGACCCATTTCCCTCTGACTAATGCAGCTTACACTATGGGCAATTTAGCATGGCCAACTCACCTGATCTGCACATCTTTGGACTGTGGGAAGAAATCAGAGCACCCGGAGGAAGCCCACGCAGACATGGGGAGAATGTGCAAACTCCACACAGACAGTTGCCCAAGGCTAGAATCAAACCTAGGATCCTATTGCTATGAGGCAGTAGTGCTAACCACTGAGCCACCCTGCGCCCTTTTATCAATACCTTACCAAATTATAAAACAACGTTATTGCTCGAGAACAGAGTGCTATTCGCACATTTCATTCTAGTAAGGCATGCTTCAATTTTTGATCAGGTATTGCTGTCTCACACTGGGATGCAAAACCTAATACTGATATGATAAAGGTTGTATCTCCCTAATCTGACAACCTCTTGACCAGGTCTCTCCCAGACCAGAGAATTTGCAAGATCACAGGAGGTCATGTATCAGGTCAGAATTGAGTTTCTCAATTCTAATGTGAAAGATGTTCTGTAAATCAAACCTATAGGCTGTTGCAAATGTATAAATAAACAGCGGAATCACTAAGATGGTTAGTTTGTCTAACTTTGACTACTTTCTAACGTAAACGGAACTGGCAATAGGTTTAATACCACATCCACAGGTACATCCAACTGACTGATTATCTAAGTAAATGCTCGCCTTCTTAAAAATGATATCAAAACAATTTTACAAATACTGCTTTCATATACAATAATGGGGATCATATCATCTTAAATTTAGATAGGAGTTCACAATTACAAATCCATTTGTAAAAGGGCTCCTTCAATCAAAACTATTTGAAAGCACTGATTAGTTTTTAATCAGGCTGAATCAATTTTATTAAACTTGCTACAATTGCTGATGCTTTGTCAATGGGAATGTCTTCAATGAACGTATTACAATTTTGATTGAAGTCCATTAAAAATTACAGAAGGAATTTTCAGAATATTAACACTTGAATAGATATTGAGAAAATGTGGTTTTGACAGTTCTAAACTTTAACAAGTTAAGACACAGGTTAATTACTCATTCATGCAACGTCATCTAAAGGCAGGTAGTAGCTGATTAATTCTTTAAAAGTTTACAATGGTTCTATAGAAAAGTAACATCTTTTGCAGGTTCAAATAGGATATTAGCATTTACACAGTTTATTTTGAGGATTACTGGAGATGCCCTCAGCACAAATATTCACAATGCCATTCTTATATGCTTTACTTCATTGGCCTATTTCTGATATTAGACCTCTTGCATTAACCCTGAACAACTGGACTTTCATTGTCAAGTCTACATTGCCAAAAAAAACCTCAAAACATAAAACAGATCAATAAATGACTTTATGTTGACAGACTGAATTCAAAAGGATCCTTTGAGATGGTCTATGCTCATCCACATTTCATATGCACTGTTAAAGTTCTATCCAGCTCACATGGGTCTATTAAATGCTGTATTTTTGAAATTGAGCAGTTTGGGACTGTAAACTGTGCATTCTACCAACAGCTGTAATTTATTTCAAAGAGCAGATTCCTCACAATAAATGTCAATCAATCTCCATAATCAACCTACCTCCTGATAATGACAAAGATTCATTCATTCATATCACTGTATAGTGGGATCCACATAATGATTATTTGACAAATAAGCACAGAAATAAGACTCCATGATATACAATGTTCTAAATGTTTGTTGCTAGGCTTGATTATATTGAATTTCCTGGATATTAAAATGATTTGCCGTTTACTTTATTAGGCACAGACTATTAAAGCACTGAACCTGAATATTGATTGGAAAATCACAAAGGAAAAGGTAAAAGAATGAATTTTCATTTATTTTATCTTCAATGTTATTCATCCTCAGTGCCTCTCCCCACCCATCACTACTCTCTCCTGTGTCACAGCATCTACTTCAGCACATTCCTGCTCCATCCTTACTGTCGCAAAATTTCTCTATATACTCGCCCCATTCTTTTACACAGTGTTGTAGGAATGGAATCCCCTCCAATTGGATTTTATCATAACTATGATAAAAAAAATCAACAAAACTCATGATACAGTGCTGCATGTAAAACCAAACATCAGCACAAATACTCAGAGGTTAAATTCAAGCAGTGGCCTCGTCACTGAGGGATTCAACATTGTCTAAGTGCAACCATGGGATGACGGTGCACAAAAATGAATCTTTCATTACCCATTACAATTAAAACATTGATCAGCTAAAACATTAGCATGGAACCTGGACACTATTACTATGATCAGTTCGCACTGAGCGAGGGAAATAGATCATTCAAACTTATGTCTATCTAAGGGCTAGATACTGTTGTCATGTCATCTCAAAGTAGCAGCAAGAATTTTAGAACCACTGTGAACTAATCAGGCTCTGTGGACCTTCTTTTCACAGAAAAGGACTGCATTGTTTAACTGACCATACTTGAGAAAGATACCAAGGAGGATTAGCTTTCAGATATTCTGATCAATAGAAAAATGTTTGATGTGGTTGCAGTAGGCTTGCTTTAAATCACATAAAAGGATGGAATTGAAGCAACTGGGCTGCAGTTGGAGTAAGGGTCAGGATCAGCAAAATAGGTGATGAGAGCTTGACTCATCCATTAAGGAGCCACACAACTACAAGATGGGATTTTAGGCAAGGTGCTGGTGGAGCCATATGGGCTAGAGGAGAAACCTGGACCTTCAGCATGCACTTTGTGGGAGTGATGAATCACAGAACTCCAAGGAAGCCTCTTGGACCACGGTGGCAGCACTAGGTTTCGAAATGAACATTATGACCGAGTGCCATTTTCCTGTCTTTTCTTTGTATTCCTGCATATTGTTTTGATGCAAATGTTGTCTCAAATGAACTTGCCCCACTACAATTTCAGGACTTGCATTCCAGTCCCTAACTACACAGTGTGCGAAAAAGATTTTTTTCTCACATTATAGTTGCTTCTTCTTCCAAATACTTTAAATCTATGCCCCCTCATTCTCAATCCTTTTAAATATGGGAACAGTTTTTATTATTCTGTTTATCTTCTCATGAAAATTTCTATCCTCTTAGCCTTCTCCTCTACAAGGAAAACAGTCTCAACTTCTCTAATCTATCTTTGAAACTGAGGCTTTCCATCCCTGGAACTATTCTTGGAAACCTTTTCTGCACATGTTCCAATTGGTTCACATCCTTCATGACATGTGGCACCCAGAAACATAGAGAATACTTCAGTTGAGGTCTAACAGATTCAGCATAACCACCCTGCCTTTGTATTCAATGCCCCTATTATTAATGTCTAGGTTGCTGTATTCTTTATTAAATGCTCTCACCAGTCGTGCCATCCTTAATGACGTACACAGACATATACCCCATGTATCGCTGCAATTACATACATTAGACTTGGTGCCTTTATTTTGTACCATCTCTGTGTTCTTTCTACCAACTCACACTTGTTCAAATTGAACTTCACGTGTTATCTGTCTAACCAAGTTACAAGCTAATCAATATGCTTTTAATATGTTGTCCTCAACGTTTACAATGTGACAAGTTTTGCATCATGCGCAAATACTGAAATCGTCTCTATATCATGTATAATATATAAAACAACACATATAGCAGGAAAAGAAAGGGTCACAATACCAACCCCAGGGAAACTCATGGAATGATGGTGCAGGAAAATGAACTTTCGTAGAAATTTTGTATGCAAGTTGCTACTGCCCCTTTTATTCTATGAGCTCTAACTGTATTAACAATCTGTTAAGTAACATAAAAATGGGTCAAGCACCTTTTGGAAGTTCATGCACACCACATCAACAGTCCTTTCTGTTACCTCATCAAAAAACTCCAGCAAATTAGCTAAACAAGATTTTCTCTCAAAGTAGTCCAAGCTGGCCCTTCTTAATTAAGTTACATTGATTCATATGACTATTAATTCTAATTGGATGTATTATCACCCTAGATGCTTCCCCACTGCCAAATTTAAACTGACCAATCTATATTGCTGGGCTTATCCTTACACCGGCCATTGAACAATAGTGTAATGATTGCAATTCTCCAGTCCTCTGGCAAGTCTGAAGATGACTGAAAAATTATGACCAGCGCATCTGCATTTTCTGCCATAATTTCCTTCAGAATCTCTTCCTTCGTAAAGTATTCATTTAATAACTCAATCATGCCCATACTCCCATATGTAAATCATATTTTTGGTCTCTACCCGTCCCTACACCTCCTTCTACTACCGTTTTACTACATCCGTGCTTACAGAGGACATTGCAGCTCCCTTTTATGATAGCTGTCAGTCTCTTCTCATAACTCTCTTTGTTCATCTTAATTGCTTTCTCATTGCTCCTCTCAACCTTCCGTATTCAGCTTGGCTATCAATCGTATTTTTTACCTCACCCCTGTGGTTAGCATACCTTTTCTTATTTATATTAATTTTTATGTTATTTTTCATCCAGTGAGCTCTTGTTTGTTCTACCTATCCCCTGTGAGGCAACAGACCTTGAGTGTACCTGAACAATGTCTGCTTTGAAGGTAACCCATTGTTCAGCTAGTCTACCCTGCTAGCCTTTGGCTCTAACCCAGCGCTGCTATTAATCCATTGAAGTTGATTCAGATTTTTTTTCTTATATTGGAATATTCATTGTTTTTTCCACTATCATCCTAAACTTTATGATACAATGATCATTATTCCCCAAATATTACACCAATGACACCAGACAATTTTGTCCACCTCATTTCCAATAATCAGATCTAGAAATACCTTCATTCTCTTCAGAGTGGGCACATACTACTGTAGAAAATCCTGACTTGGAACACCACCACTATTCCTTCACTGTTGCTGAGTCAAAATCCTGTAACTCTCTCCCTTAAAACACTCTGCATCTGCACCCCGAATGGATTACAATAGTTCAAGATAGCAGCTCATCACTACCTTTTCAAGAGCAATTTGTGATTAGTAACACGTACTGCTCTTGTAGGGATGCCTATATCCTGTGAAAGAAGAAAAGCTTGACATTTAGTCTCTCTGCATATTCCTCATACTCTTCTCGCAAATGTCTTCTGTACTCTTGGCATTCTTCTTAAACCATGCTATCTAGATTGAACATATTGCTCAATCTATGTTGTATTTCTTGAGGGGATCATTCAGAAATTAACATGATTTGGCCATTGCCCTTAAATGTTGTAGCATAGCTTTGAGAACCATAGACATGGGGCAGATCTTTCAATCCTGCAGCCTGTATATGCATGATAGATTCCAAATCTCTGATTAGCCCTCAACTGGAGCAATAAACGGCCAAGGCCCCCTTCTACCAGGGTAGGGGAGTTCAAAATGAGAAGGCACAGGTTCAAGGTGAGAGCCAAAAGACACAAAAGGGGCAACCCCACCATTGAGGATGTTGAGCAAATCATATTTATGTCTCCAAGACAGAATATCTGTCCCTGCAATCTATACAAATAGGGATTATAGAGATTTACTGCACTTTAAACATCTACTTTTATCCAATCCTCCTTTCCTCAAATTAATTTGACTATTTGTGATTAATTGGAGAGTTGCGCAAGGTTTACGATAAATCAGAGGAATTTTAATAGCAACACTGTCAAAAATACAATCATGAAGTAGCTGAAAAGACAACTTCATTTTGAAACTTCTAAGAATTAAGGATAGCTAGGTGATAAGAGACCCTTCATTCTTTTCCTTTTTAAAATAATGTTGTCAAGCAATACCATTGCTTTGAGCAAAACTACATATTTGAACCACCAAAACACTACTTGCCTCAGGTTCTACCTTAACCTTTATTTCAGTCCCAGCCTCCTGTAACCATCATTCCAATGTCTGTTATCCTTAAATTTGTCAATTTCAATAGGCTGGGCTTTCAACCTCCACAAATTTGAATTCAGTCAAAACACTGTTGTTCACATTTCTGTCTGGCTTAAGTCCTGCCTATGACTCTGTCAATCTACACTAATTTCCAATGTGTTGGGCCAGATTCTCCAGGGAGTGGTAATTTTGTACAGATTGCAGACTCTGATTGGGTCCAACATTTGTGGGGGAAAGGGATCAGCTCCAGTGCTGGCAGCAGAGGGAGGTACTGAATTTGGTTGGATGATGTTTTGCATTTTTTGGTGGGGGGTAGGGGGGCACAGGTATGGGTATTAGGTGTTGGGTCCTGTGGCAGTGGGTGCTGGGTCTCTGGGGAATGGGGAGGAGAGCCTGGAGAGTGCATTATGTCAGCTCCTGAGGATTGTCAAGCCCCATGGTTGGGATATCACAATAGGTGATGGCTTAAGTATTTGGATTGTTTAATAGCTATTCAGGATAAGCTAAGTATTTAATAACTTTTCTGAGTAACTATTTTCCTTAATTTCATTAGAGCATCCAGGACAGCGAGGTATTTAGATGATGCTTTCTGGAATTACTTTTCAAAATCTCCCAATCTATTTCTACGAAGCTTCTCAAAATCCATGCTTTAAATCAATTATCATTCACCCTCCTTGATGACTGTATTTGTTCCCTCATTCATCATTGAGATGCTCTTTACATAAGGTCACCGTGTAATCTGAGTTAAACTGATCTAACAAAATGGGTTTCCAAGAATCATTGCTACACCTATTGAATTATTTGTAGCAGGAGACAAGAAACAAAGCTACAAAATGTACAAATTGCACCAAACACAGCCTGTGGACACTGATATCACTCACAGAGTTTGCATTTCCCCTCTGTTTGAACTTTTCCTTTCTCAGTATAGATTAAGATTTAAGTACACATTTAAGGTACTGAACTTTGAAAATGTGTCCAACCCAGAGTCAGAGTCGAAGTCTTCAGAGAGTTCTGACTTACTTGCCTTAATAATTACCCAGAGGAAGCTAGAGTGATAAAAGCTTGATCTAAGTCTTTGCTAATTGTATTACCGAACCCCGACTCCATGTCATTTACATCGACTGCATACGACCCAGTACATTTGACACAAAGCTCCAGCACCCGATACCTGACCCAACGCCAATCCCCGCCAATACCAAACCACCATCCCCACACCCAACTAATCCCCTGACATTTGATGTACTCCCTCCTCATCCACAATAACATACACTCACTCATTTGTCTCTATGCCCCACCATTTTCCACCAATTGCCTTATCCATCCACTTGCCACCCTACTTGCTGATACACCCACTTACAATCTCAACAGCATTTTGGCAAGGAGAAAAGATAAGTCCTGTAAGTCTTTGAATACAGTAGTTACAGCTGTAAAAGTGTGCGCCTTGGTCTTCAGCACAGGTCCTGCCTTGCTCTCAAAAGCTTAGGATAGAGTCATAGAGTCATACAGCTAGGAAATAGACCCTTCAGTCCAACAGTCCATGCCAACCATAATCCCAAACTAAACTAGTCCCACCTGCCTGCACTGGGTCCTTATCCCTCCAGTCATTTCTTATTAATATTTATCCAAATGTCTTTTAAATGATGTAACAGTACTACATTCACCACTTCCTCTGGAAATTCATTCCATACACAAACCATAAGACATAGGAGCAGAAATTAGACCATTTAACCAATTGAATCTGCTCCACCATTCTATCATGGCTTATAAATTTCTTAAACCAATTTTCCCGCTTTCTCCAGATAATCCTTGATCCTCTTGATACTCAAGAACCTATCTGCCAAACCATTCTATTTGTAAAAAAATTGTCCCATATGTTTTTTTCAAATCTTTCTCCTCTCACCTTAAAAATATGTGCTGAAAATGTGTTGCTGGTTAAAGCACAGCAGGTTAGGCAGCATCCAAGGAACAGGCATTTCGACGTTTCGGGCCAGAGCCCTTCATCATTTATTCCTGATGAAGGGCTCTGGCCCGAAACGTCGAAATGCCTGTTCCTTGGATGCTGCCTAACCTGCTGTGCTTTAACCAGCAACACATTTTCAGCTCTGATCTCCAGCATCTGCAGACCTCACTTTTTACCTTAAAAATATGTCCCTAGTCTTGGAATAGAGAAAAGACACCCACCATTCATATTATCTATATCCCTCATTATTTCATAAACTTCTATATGGTCACCCCTCAACCTCCTACACTCCAGGGAAAACAGTCCCAGCCTATCTAGCACTCTTAAAACTCAAATGCTCCATTCTCACAACATCCTGGTAAATCTCTTTTGAACCCTCTCCACCTTAATAATATCCTTCCTATAACTGGGTGACCAGAACTGGACACATTACTACAGAAGAGGTCCCACCAATATCCTATACAACCTCAATCTGATGTACCAACTCCTAAACTCAAAGGCCTTTTGAGCTTGCTTTGCCATTTAACATATCTTGGCTGATCCTCTATCTCAATGTCATTTTCCCAGTTTCCTTTGATGTCTTTAATATCTAAAAAATTATTAAAGTCTTTCTTGAATTATATTCAGTGAATTGTGCTGTACAGTCTTCGGCAGTAGGCAATTCCTAGGCTCACTACCCTTTAAGTGAATAAACTTTTCCTCACTCAGTCCTAAATACCCACACTGTGCCTTGGGTGCATAACCCTAGGTTTTCCAACTAGGGAAACGATCCTGTGTGTGTCTGGTCTGTCCAGTCCAGCCCACGTAGAACTTTGCACATATCAATCAGAAATCCTCTCTGTCATAAACTCTGCTGAATACAGACAAAACAGAAGGCCATTGTGGATTTTGTGATGAATAAAGAACCAGAGCAGTCTGCTTAGTTCAGTTGGTAAGCATGTGTTTCATAAAAATGCCAAAACACAGGTTCAATACATGTTCCAGTAATGATCTATAAGTCACTCGGTTCCACGATCAATCAATTAACATACCTGTAAACAACTCTTTGTCCAACATGCAAACAATCCTTTATTGCATGTTTCAATGTTGGGTTGGCAGACTCTGATTCGCCCAGAAGTATGAAAACTTTTTGCAATCAAAAGAATCCAACAACCTTACAGAATTTTCACAAGGTTTATATACATAAATCATCATCAAACATGGAGCATGATTGCATAGTAACAACCAATCAATAATTATAATCACTTCATGGATAGTAGTTTGAACCAATGATACTGAGTAAGTTGTAATGGCTTATATCACCTTTTCAAAGATTCACAATCTGCAAAATGTGGTTTAGTATTTCTTCTACAAGAACTTGCAGCTTGCAAATGTGGTTAGTATTTCCTCATCTCACAGCTTGCAAATGTGGTTAGTTTTTCCTCATCTTATCCATCTACTTCTTCATAGCTTTAACTATAGGTAGTCACGTAAGCATGGGGAAACATCAGTCTGCGGTTTCTTGTTTTTGTCTGGTTCAGAGCAATCTAATTTAGCAATTGTGCACTTTGCAGAAGCCATTTTGTGGAGCTTCTTTATCCATTTTGTCCTATCTCCTAGAGGCCCATATCCTCACCAGCTGTATAGATTTGGAACCAGACTTCTTGCGCTGTTCCTAAGCTGCCAATGAAAAAGCTCAGTACAAAATATCAATAATGGTCCAAGGATTTGACTTTGAGGAATGTACATAATTTCTAATCAACCTGTTCAGAGATGCTATTACATGCCTCAAGAGCAGGTGGTCTTTAAACCAAGCCTCCCGGCTCTAAAGTAGGGATACTATCACTGCATCACAAGAGCTCCACTTAACAGTGCTTAACTTGACATAGATCAATTGAGATTAGTTAACAATTTGACTCTAAGGCAATAGTTTGAAAATAGTGATAGTAATTTGACTGATATCAGAGCTAATGGCAAAAGCTTTTGTTGAACATACTTTGGGGAAGTGATAAGTGATATTACAGACTAGGTGATAACACAATAAGCAATGGTAGACTTTTAAAATAATAAAATGTATCATTTTCAAAGCTGAGAATAGGGCATAATATTAATGGGAAACCTAAA
Organism: Hemiscyllium ocellatum; assembly: GCF_020745735.1. NCBI lineage: Eukaryota > Metazoa > Chordata > Chondrichthyes > Orectolobiformes > Hemiscylliidae > Hemiscyllium > Hemiscyllium ocellatum. The sequence continues at coordinate 68,303,947 of NC_083414.1, forward strand.
TGTGAGATTAGCTAACTCAACTTATCTTAAGTAACAAAATAGCAATGGACAAAATACTCAATTTTAATTCGACAAAATTCCTGATCTTGATGGTTTCCACCCTGGAGTATCCACAAAAACAGATGAGGAAATAGTCATAATTTTCTATTATTCTGTAATTTGAGGAATTGTGGTTTTTTTCATTGGAAAAATGTAAGTGACAGTTTCTTTTAATAAAGGACAGTGGGAGAAGCAACAAAAGTACAGACCTGTCAGTTCAATGTCAGTTGCAAAGAATTGTGGAGTCAGGGACAGAGCTACTGAGCATTTGGGCAACTACGAATCGATAAGACAGTCAGCATGGATTAGTAATGGTAAGTTAGATCCTACTAATTAGTTATTTATTTTGAGCGTGTCACTAACATATGCAAGAGAATTCGTATATCCTGCCAGATGGCATTTGGTCGGATTCTTCAAATGAGGTTATTAATAAAAGTGAGAACACACAATTGTAGGTCATACATTGATAAAGATAGTTTGGAAAACAAGTTTGTAGAATGCTTGTGACAACCTCTTGGAACATTACAACATGGAACCAACTAGCAATAAAGCTAAGTTACATCCAGCAATGTAATGAGGTAAAACTGACTAATAATCTCAAAACCATGACAGTTAGAATATTTAATGAGCTAACTAAATAAATCTGGCTTAAAAGCTGGTACCAATATAGGTGACCATGAAACTACTGGATTATCATAACAACTAATTGACCTATGCCCCTTTAGGGAAAACATTCTTATCTGTGACTCCAGATGAATAGCATTGCAAATGATTCTGACAACCTTCTGAAATGGCCTTGCAAGCCACTCTACTGCAGTCAACAAGATGCTCGCTGCCACCTCTTAAGAACAATTAAATATTGGCAATAAATGCTGGCACTGCCAGTAATAACAACACCCTATGAATGAATTTAAAAAAATACCTTCCATTCTTTGTTAGGAATGCAATATCTGAATTATGTAGTGGTGTTATTCATTCTTCGACTTGAAAGACTACAGTGGCTATTGTTCACAAACCAGTTTTGTAAATACATGTATGAAAATGCTGCATTGATAATATGAATGCATCTGTGAGCATAACACTATTATAGGTTTTAAGTCAGCATATGGGCGGCACGGTGGCTAGCACTGCTGCCTCACAGTGCCTGTAGACCCGGGTTCAATTCCCGACTCAGGCGACTGACTGTGTGGAGTTTACACGTTCTCCCCGTGTCTGCATGGGTTTCCTCCGGGTGCTCCGGTTTCCTCCCACAGTCCAAAGATGTGCGGGTCAGGTGAATTGGCCAAGCTAAATTGCCCGTAGTGTTAGGTAAGGGGTAAATGTAGGGGTATGGGTGGGTTGCGCTTCGGCGGGTCGGTGTGGACTTGGGCCGAAGGGCCTGTTTCCACACTGTAAATCTAATCTAATCATATAAAGTACCGAAAAGACAAATGCAATTAGTATTTACACATTGGCCTGAATCAATAAAAACAGACAAATTACCTAAAATTGTTGAACTGCATTTGATTTTTCAGTGCTAAAAATTATTCAAAGTGTATACTTAAATATAATTTAATATGGTATTCTATCTTCTGAAAATAAAGAAATGACAGATTTTTCATTGATGTTTGCTTTCGGGGATGCAAATAACATTCCTGAAATAGCTGTAAAGCAGGAAATGGAAGTAAGGGTAGAATCTCATGAAAATTACAATACCAAAGAAGTGGTATAACAAAGTGTTGAAGCTGTGGGCTGACAGATTTCTGAGGCATTGGGACCAACACTGAGGCAGTTAGGACTTAAACAATCTGAACACATGACATATTAACAGGATTAGGACATATCCTCAAGGGAGGTTTGCTGGGGTTTGTTTAAGCTCACATGTCAAAGGTTGGGAACTTGAGGGGTAATCCAAATTGTAAGGGAGTTAAACGGATAAAAAGAAGTAGAAAAGCTACAAAGGAAATTAAAAAGAAGAGCAAAAATTGCTGGAGAAACTCAATAGGTCTGGCAACATCCGTGAAGTGAAAATAAAGTAAAGTTTCGAGTAAAGTAATCCTTCAAATGAAACATTAATTAATTAATGAAGCATTCACAACAAATAGATGAACTAAATGCACAGGTCATTCTGCTGTAATGTGCGTTTCATTAATGTGAATTCACTATAACACTTCTGATGAATTGAAGATGATTTACGAACTGTTTCTACAGCACAAACGTTTAAACGTGTATTGGTTAGTACATGATTCCGGCCCCATTACTTTAAATTATGATGCTATTATGCATTTTTTTAAATAACATGGGGTTACACAATAATGAAACTACCATGCTATAGTTGAACCACTGTTTTTGTCTAGGATCTCCTTGCCATTACAGAAACATAGCTGTTGGGGTTTGTTTAAACTGACATGTCACAGGGATGGGAATATGAGGAGTTGCACAAATTATCTGATATAACCCAAAAGATAAGTTAGAATCTGCTTAAGTGGAACAGTAAAGGGTTGGAGTTATTTATAGGCCACCAAATAATAGTGGTAAATGGGTCATGGTATTAATAAGGAGACAAAAGAATCTTGCATCATGTACAACATGGTAATCATGGGTGATTTCAATCTGCATTCTGACAGGGTAAACCATTTGAGCATTAAAGCTGTGCAAGATTAATTTCTGGAGATCTTAAGGGCAGTTTTCTAGAACAGCAGTTTGGATTGATGATTTTCTCTTTTGGATCTAAAGGACTGACAAATAAGGGTTTAGTGACTGCAATATGATAGAATTTATATTAAGTTTGAAAGTGAGATAGTTCAATCTGAAGTAAGAGTGTTCAATTTGAATATGGTAAATTAGGAAAACTTGAGGTGCAAGTTGGTGAGACTATCTTTAAAGAACAGGCTGAAAAAAATTACACATTTCTTCAAAGTGCAAACCACAAAAATGTCAATCAATCATAGCTGGCAAAGGAATTTAAGAACTTTACAAGTTTAAAAGAATATGATTATAAAGTGGGGGGCCAGAAATAGTAAATAAATATTTAAGAATACGGCATATGAGGACCAAAAAATTGCAAAAGGATGTTACTAAACTGGAAAGAGTGCAGAAGAAATTAATAAGGATATTGCCAGGACTCAAAGGTCTGAGTTATAGGAAGAGGTTGGACATGCCAGAGAGGTGCGAGGGAATAGCGAAGGACCTCTGGGAAGGTGAGTCTGATTGTTTAACACACTTACTTCAGACATCAGGGCCTCCATTTGCTGAAAGGTGCGAGGGAGGAGCGAAATACTTCTGGGAAGTTTTTAAGTGGGTGAGATCTAAACCCAAGACCCTACACCATAGGGCCTCCCTCCCACCCACCTCCTCTAACCTTACTAAGACTCTGTAAATTCAGTAAGTTTCCAGGTTTCTTTTTTATCTTCTCTTCCTTTGGTTGGTCCAGTGCAGGCTTTCAGAGTAGCGGAAATGGATGGTAGGGCAGTTGCATGTTCCTCCTGCAGAATGTGGCAGATGAGAGACACTTCACATGTCTCTGCCGACTACATCTGCGGGAAGTGCAACCAACGCCAGTTCCTCGAAAACCGAGTTAGGGAACTGGAGCTGGAGCTGGATGAACTTCGGATCATCTGGGAGGCTGAGGGAGAAATTGAGAGGATGTACAGGGAGGTGGTCACTACCCAGATACAGGATAAGGACAACCGGGTTACAGTCAGGGAGAGGAATGGGAACCGATAGCCAGATCAGGGATCCCCGGTGACCATTCCCCTCAGCAATAAGTTTACCGTTTTGGCTACTGCTGGTGGGGACAGCATACCAGAGGAAAGCCATAGTTGTCAGGTCTCTTGCACTGAGCCTGGCACTGTGGTTCAGAAGGGAAGGGGGGGAGAATAGAAAAGCGCTAGTGGTAGGGACTCAATAGTTAGACGGATTTACAGGAGATTTTGTGGTCAGGAACGGGACTCCCAGAAGGTATGTTGCCTCCCTGGTGCCAGGATCCGGGATGTCAACGATTGGGTTTACAGGATTCTGAAGGGGGAGGATGAGCAGCCAGAAATTGTGGTACATATTGTTCCAATGATACAGCCAGTAAAGGGACTGAGGATCTGAAAAGTGACTAGAGAGAGTTAGGTTGGAAGCTGAAGAGCAGGACGAGTAGAGTATTGATCTCAGGTTTGCAACGGTGCTGTGAGATAGACAGGTGAGGAACAGTCAGCGAATGCAGCTTAACACATGGATGCAAGGCTGGTGCAGGAGAGAGGGCTTCAGATACCTAGACCATTGGGATACCTTCTGGGGAAGGTGGGACCTGTACATGAAAGACAAGTTGCACCTGAACTGGAGGGGCACAAAATTTCCTGGGTAGGAGAATTGCTTGTGTGATTCAGGAGGGTTTAAACTAGATTGGCAGGGGGGTGGGAATCAGAGCCACATATCTGAGAAGGGGAAAGTTGCAGATGGGGCAGTGACAGGATGTAGTGAATCTATCAGGAATGTTTCTCATGTGATGAAACAAAGGGATTGGTTAAAGTGTGTCTGCTTCAATGCAAGGAGTGTCAGAAATAAGAATGATGAACTTAGAGCATGGATCAGTACTTGGGGATATGATGTTGTGACCATATCGAAGATGTGGGTTTCACAGGGGCAGGAATGGTTGCTTGATGTTCCACTGTTTAGAACATTTAAAAAGAACAGGGAGGGTGGAAAATGAGGAGAGGGTGTAGCATTGCTAATCAGAGTGTGCATCACAGCTACAGAAACGAAGGCTGCTGAGTCAGAATGGGTGGAAGTCAGGAACAGCAAGGGAGCAGCCACCTCACTGGGGGTTTTCTACAGACCACGTAATAGCAGTAGAGAGATTGAAGAATGATAGGCGGGCAGATTCTGGAAAAATGCAGAGGTAGCAGGGTTGTAGTTATGGGTGATTTCAACTTTCCCAATATCGACTGGAACCTCCCAAGTGGAGATGGTCTGGATGGAGCCGTTTTTGTCAGGTTTGTTCGGAAGGGTTTCCTTACTCAGTATGCAAACAGATCGACAAGGGGAGAAGCTATTTTGGATTCGGTGCTCGGCAATGAGCCAGGACAGCTGTCAGATCTCGCAGTGGGAGAACACTTTGGTGACAGTGATCACAACTGCCTAACATTTAACATAGCCTTAGAGAGGGAAAGGAGCAGTTACCGAGGGAAGATATTTAATTGGGGAAAAGGAACTTATGAAGCTATCAGACAGGATTTGGGAAGTACAGACTGGGAGCAATTGTTCCACAGAAAGGGCACAGCAGACATGTGGAGACTGTTTAAGGAGCAGTTGTTGCGAGTGATGCATGCATTTATTCCTCAGAGATAGATAAGAAGGGGCAAGATTAAGCAACCTTGGATGACGAGAACAGAGGAGCTTCTCGTCAAAAGGAAGATGGCAGCTTATGTAAGGTGGAGGAAGCAAGGATCTAGCCCAGCTTTAGAAGATTACAGGCTTGCTAGAAAGGAGCTCAGAAATGGACTGAGGAGAGCCAGGAGGGGGCACGAAAAAGGCTTGGCAAATAGGATTGGTGAGAATCCAAAGGCATTTTACTCAATAGTGAGGAATAAGAGAATGATCAGGGAAAAGGTTGGGCCAATCAGGAATAGCGTAGGGAACTTGTGCATGGAGTTTGAGCAGATAGGGGAAGCCCTAAATGAGCATTTTGCTTCAGTTTTCTCTAAGGAAAGGGACCTTGTTGTGAATGATAACTTTGAGGAGCTGGGATACAGTCTTGACCAGATCAAGTCTGATGAAGTTATGTGCTGGAAATTTTGGAAAACATTAAGATTGATAAGTCCTCAGGCCAGACCAGATTTATCCTAGGCTGCTCTGGGAAGAAAGAAAGGAGGTTGCTATGCCACTGGCGAAAATCTTTGCCTCCTTACTCTCCATGGGAGTCATACCAGAGGATTGGAAGGAGGCGAATGTTGTTCCTCTTTTCAAGAAGGGTAATAGGGAAATCCCATGCAATTACAGACCAATCAGTCTTACGTCTGTGGTCAGCAAAGCTTTGGATACAACTCTGAGGGAAAGAATTTATGACTATTGAGCAAAGCATAGCATGATTAAAGGCAGTCAGCATGGCTTTGTGAGGGGCAGATCATGCCTCACAAATCTTATTGAGTTCTTCGAGGAGGTGACAATACAGGTTGATGAAGGTTGAGCAGTGGATGTGGTATATATGGACGTCAGCAAGGCATTTGATAAGGTTCCCCATGGTAGGCTCATTCATAAAGTCAGGAAATATGGGATACAGGGAGATTTGGCTGTCTGGATTCAGAATTGGTTGGCTGTCAGAAGGAAGAGAGTGGTTGTAGATGGAAATTATTCTGCCTGGAGGTCAGTACTGAGTAGCGTCTCGCAAGACTCTGTTCTTGGGCCTCTGCTCTTCGTAGTTTGTATAAATGACTTGGACAAGGAGGTTGAGGGGTGGGTTAGTAAATTTGCAGATGACGCAAAGATTGGAAGTGTCGTCAATAGTGTCGAGGGCTATTGCAGGCTGCAGCGTGACATAGACAGGATGCAGAGTTGGGCTGAGAAATGGCACATGGTGTTCAACCTGGATAAATGCAAAGTGATGCATTTTGGAAGGTTGAACTCAAATGCTGAATATAAGATTAAAGATGGGATTCTTGGTAGTGTGGAGGAACAGAGGGATCTGGGTGTGCAAGTACATAGATCCCTCAAAGTTGCCACCCAAGTGGATAGGGTTGTTAAGAAAGCATCTGTTGTATTAGCTTTCATTAACAGGGGGATCGAGTTTAAGAGTCATGAGGTTTTGCTACAGCTCTACAAGTCCCTAGTGAGACCACACTTGGAATATTGTGTCCAGTTCTGGTCGCCCCACTATAGGAAAGATACAGAGGCTTTGGAGAGGGTGCAAAGAAGGTTTACCAGGATGCTGCCTGGACTGGAGGGCTCGTCTTACGAAGAAAGCTTGAAAAAGCTTTGACTTATCTCTCTGGAGAGAAAGAGGAAGAGAGGAGACCTGATCGAGGTATACAAGATAATGAGAGGAATAGATAGAGTCAATAGCCAGAGACTTTTCCCCAAGGCAGGATTGACGGGTACGAGGGGTCATAGTTTTAAGATATTAGGGGAAAGGTATAGAGGAGGCGTCAGAGGTAGGTTCTTTACGCAGAGAGTTGTGAATGCATGGAATGCGTTGCCAGCGGTGGTGGTGGAAGCAGAGTCATTCGGGACATTTAAGCGGCTGCTGGACAGGCACATGGAGAACAGTGAGTTGAGGGGTGCGTAGGTTAAGTTATTATATTTTACATTAGGATTAAACCTTGGCACAACACTGTGGGCCAAAGGGCCTGTTCTGTGCTGTACTTTTCTATGTTGTATGTTCGATTCAGGACTTTTTCTTTCAAGTATAGGAGAGGGAGTTGGAATCTTATGGAACTGTATAAGATCATGAGAGGCATGGATAGGGTGATTGCACTCAATCTTTCTCCCAGGGTTGGGGAAACCAGGACAAGAGGCATCAATTTAAGGTTAAAGGGGAAAGAATAAAAGGGAAACTGAGGGGCAACTTACTTTACATGGAGGGTGTGGCAGCATATGGAATGAACTGCCAGTGGAAGTAGTCGAGACAGGTACATTAGCAACATTTAAAAAGCATTTGAATAAATGGATAGGAAAGGATTAGAAGGATATGGGCCAAGTGCAGGGACATGGGGTTAGCGTGGATGGACATTTTGGTCGGCATGGACCAGTTTGGGTGAAAGGGCCTGTCTCTAGAATGTAGGACTCTATGACTCTAAAAGAATTATGAATCTAATCTAGGAAACAAAAAAACAGAAAAATGGACTGCAAAGGTTTCTACAGCTAGTTAAAAAAAAAGGCAAGGTTTGTTTAAGATGAGTATGGATCTTAAAAACACAGTCAGGGGAATTTATAATGGAGAATAGAGGAATTACAGAGAGGCTAAATTATTACTTTTTATCTGTTCTCACTTTTTAAGATACAAGGAAAATCCCATTGTTAGAGATCCAAGTGACTAGGGAGAATGATGAGTGGAAATAAATTATTAGTCAAAGGTTGGACTAGAGAAATTAATGGGGCTAAATGTTAATAAATCTCCAAGAGGTGATATTCTACATCTGAAAGATTTGAAGAAGGTGGCTATAGAGGCAGTTGATTCATTGTAATCATTTTCTGAAATTCCACAGATTTTGAAATAATTTGGGAGCTCCACATTTATAACAGTAGATTCCGTTTAAGTCTCTTTCATAAAATGCTAAGCCATATTTCCATTCTGACAGTTCTCTTGCAGCACAGAACTGTCAGTGTAAGTAAAATCACACCTCCTTTTCACATATATGTGATGTTAGAGTTCTGGGAGGTAGGGTACTAAGTGAATAGGCTTTTCAATGGCAGCTAAGTAGTGGCAATGTTCCAGATAGAAGTTGGCCAAGTGGATAGAATGCTGCGTGGGTGCACCTTAGGGTGTCAATTGTGTAACATGCCAGGATGGAAAGAGCCAAGGTGGAGAGAGGGTCAGTCAGAATAGGCTAACAAAGCCAGGTCCAGAGGGTGGAAGGGAGTAAGTAGTTGGGTCTGGCAACAGTGATGTTGATTCAGGTCAAACAGCTGGAAGATGAGATAGGGTTTTGAGTCTGGTGCAGTTGTGATGGGGAATGGGAATTTTGTCAGGTCCTGGAGCGATGCCATGTTAAGTCCCAGGGCAGAACCGTGTGGTCCAGAGGAGCATGTGTTAGGTCAGGGTCTGAGGGTAGTGTAGTTGGGGTAAGAGTGTGAATAAGTATGGGGTCCGTTTATTAATTACCCAAGATTTAGACAATGGATTTTATCATCCAGCTTCTCATGACTAACTATTTTACTTAAATTTCTTGGAACCATCTAAAGTCTCCAACTTTTATGGAGATTTTCAGAGCATTCCATTCGTAGACAAATTGTAGAGAGGAACATTTAATTTCTTGAATAGCTCCTTTGGAATCTGCTACGATGTGATTCCTCAGGGTCTGTGCACAACTCCCATCTATGCTGGTGTATCAGCAGCCTGGCCAGTGGAAAATTTGCCCCAATGTTGCTACATAGGAAACACAACAAAGGTTCTCCAGACTTGTTCTTGGAGTGATGGGCCTGTGCTATGAAGAAAGAATGGGCAAACTGGGCCTGTATTCTTGAGAGATTGTAATTGAGAGATGATCCAATTCAAACCTACTAAATACTTCAAAAGAAAGAAGGATAGATGTAGGAAAGATAATGCCCTTGGTTGGGGCCTAGAACCATGAGACACATTTAAAAAATAAGGGGAATGCCATTTAGGACTGAGTGGAGGAGATATTATTTTTAGTCTGAGGGAAATGGATGTTCTCTACTCCCTAACAGCTGTGAAAGGTCAGTGTTTGAATATCTTTAAAGTTGAGGTTGATAAATGTTTCATTGGCATAAGGGGTTACAGGAATACTATGGGCAATAGGTATCAAAATGTTGGCTTGATGGGCTTAAAGGCTTAACTTTGTTTCTATGTTTGTGTTCACCATGAAGGAAATTGGATACAAATGTATAGAAGTTATGTTTCAGTTATATTATGGCTTTGCTGGGGCTACATCTGGATTATTGTTGTTTCTAATCAACCTGTTCAGAGATGCTATGACACACATCTGGAGCAGGTGGGGCAATCGGGATTGTTGTGTACAGTACTCATCACCTTATTTAAAGAAGGATACAATTGGGTTGGAAGCAGTCCGGAGAAGATTTCCTAGACTAATACCTAGAATGTGCAGGTTGTTTTAATGAAGAATAGTTGGACAGGGAGGAACTGTATTTCTTGGAGTTCAGAAGGGCAACAGGCGACTTGATTGAAACATCCTGAATGGTCTTCATAGGTAGTTGTGGAAGAGATGTTACCTCTTGTTGGAGAATCTAGAACTCGGGGTCAGAACTAAAAATAAGGGATTTCACCTTTAAGAAGGAGATGAGGAAAAGTTTGTTCTTCGATGATCATGAAGCTTTGGGGCGCTCCTCCTCAAAAGCGAACAAAAAGATACAGGTATTTTGAAATCTCTTTCAGAAATGGCAGAGGATATCACATTAGCTGCTAATTTTAAATCTGAGATAGGTAAGTTTTGTTAAGCAAAGATATGAAGAGACATGGGCCAAAGGCATATATAGGGAGTTAGGCCATAGATTAGTCATGATCTCATTGAATGGCAGAAGAGGGTCAAAGTTCTACTAGTGCCCATATTCCTAAGTTCCTCCCTGAAATAAAAATAGAAAAAGCTGGAGAAACTCAGCAGGTCTGGTAGCATTTGAGAAGAACTGAAGAATTCAAAGTAACATTAACTATGTCTTTCTCCCTCTTCTCTCTCTCTATAGATGATATCTGACCTGCTGAGTTTCTCCAGCACTTTATTTTTATTTCAGCATTTAGGAAGCCTGTGTTTTCAATCTCAAAAGGTACGCATCAATGAATCTGATAAACTATTTCCTCTGTTGTTTTACCTTTTGCCAAGGAAACATCTTAAGTTTATAGTGCAAATAATAATTGATTCAACATGTCAAACTGTCTTACACTACCTAATTAAAAATGAACTCTAGTTCATTCAACCAAACTTCAATTAAGATAATTGGTTATTTCATGTTTTACTCTATCAGTCTAAATCATCAATGTGAGACAACAGTTCTGACATAATGCTGAACATTGAGTATACCAACAACAGATATGAGTAGATATAGCCTGGGTCATTTTTCAACGACAATAACAATGCAATGGACAGATCTTCTCAAGAGAATGAATGTTAGCATTCTTGTTAGGAATAACAAAGTAAATTATAAAAATAATGGGGGATGAACTTAGTAAAATGGTTAAAAGTTTAAAAGTTTGTTTTTAAAAATCCTCAAATGGAATAAAAGACAGATACATGAATTAATTATTGACATTAGGAAAAACAGATAATGATATGGTTCCTGTGAAAATTCATGACGTGGACATTAAAATATTAATTAGTAGAAGTTGTAAAGATATAAATTTGGAGATTACTTCCGAAGCACCTGTTGATAGTGTTGGACATCTGATGATGGTATTTGTCCCACTGAGACATGGAAGGAATGGTAGGTCAAAAGAACCTTGGGTGATGAGGGATGTGGAACATCTAGTCATGAGGAAGAACGAAGCTTAAGGTTGAGGAGGCAAGCATCAGACAGGACTTTACAGGGTTACAAGGTAGCTAGAAAGGAACTGAAGAATGGACTTAGGAGAGCTAGTAGGAGGCATGAAAAAGCATTCACGGGTAGGATTTAAGAAAACCATCAGGTATTCTACACTTATGTGAGGAACAAGAGGATGGCCAGTGTGAGGGCAGGCCAATCAGGGATCGTGGAGTACACTTGTGCCTGGAGTCAGAGGAAAGAGGAGAGATCCTTAATGAATACTTTTCTTCAGTATTCACTACTGAGAGGGGCCTGAACGTTTCTGAGGGACAGCATGAAACAGACTGATATGCTATAACAAGTTGATGTTAAGAAGGAGGATGTGCTGAAAATTTTGAAAAACATAAGGATAGATAACTCTCCTGGGTTAGATGGGATATATCCTCGGTTACTACAGGAAATGAGGGAAGAGATTGCTGCACCTTTGGCAATGATCTGTGTTCTCACTGTTCACTGGAATACTGCCAGATGATTGCAGGGTGAAAAATATTATTCCTTCCTTCAAGGAAGGGAATAGGGATAATCCTGGGAATTACAGACCAGTCAATGGTGGGCAATGTATTGGAGAGGATTCTGAGTGACATGACTCATGATTACTTAGAAAACCATAGCTTGATTGGCAATAGTTAGCATGGCTTTGTGAAAGGCGGGTCATGCCTCACAAACCTTACTGACTTCTTTAAGGATGTGACAAACCACACTGATGAAGGTAGAGCAGTGGATGTGGTGCACATGGACTTTAGCAAAGCATTTGATAAGATTGCCCATGGTAGGATCATTCAGAAAGTAAGGAGGCATGGGATACAGGGAAATCTGGCTGTCTGGATACAGAATTTGCTGGCCCACAGAAAACTCACGGTGGTGATAGATGGAAAGTATTCAGCCTGGAGCTCAGCGACCAGTGATGTTCTGCAGGGATCGGTTCTGGGACCTCTGCTCTTTGTGAATTTTATAAATGAATTGGATGGGGCAGTGGAAGGTAAGTTAGTAATTCTGTTCGCTGAGCTGGAAGTTTTTGTTGCAAACGTTTCGTCCCCTTTCTAGGTGACATCCTCAGTGCGTGGGAGCCTCCAGTGAAGCGCTTCTGTCATATTTCCTTTGGCATTTATAGTGGCTTGTCTCTGCCGCTTCCGGTTGTCAGTTGCTGTCCGCTGCAGTGGCCGGTATATTGGGTCCAGGTCGATGTATTTGTTGATAGAATCAGTGGATGAGTAAAAATGAAGTTGCATCAGGACACTATTCAAAAGGTCCACAACACACTGCAGTACACCAGAACTGCAAAAAGAGGAAGAAGAACACCTATACAAGGTATTCACCAAAAACGGATACCCACGCAATTTCATCAACAGATACCTAAGGGAAAGACAACGGAACGAGTATATGCCGCAACCCAAAGGACTAGCCACACTACCATACATCAGGAGCATTTCCGAACTGACAGCCAGACTGCTGTGACCACTAGGACTCTTATTCCTGATGAAGGGCTTATGCTCGAAACGTCGAATTCTCTATTCCTGAGACGCTGCCTGGCCTGCTGTGCTTTGACCAGCAACATATTTGCAGCAGTGGATGAGTGCCATGCCTCTAGGAATTCCCTGGCTGTTCTCTGTTTGGCTTGCGCTATAATAGTGATGTTGTCCCAGTCGAATTCATGGTGTTTGTCGTCTGTGTGTGTGGCTACTAAGGATAGCTGGTCGTGTCGTTTCGTGGCTAATTGGTGTTCGTGGATGCGGGTTGTTAGCTGTCTTCCTGTTTGTCCTATGTAGTGTTTTGTGCAGTCCTTGCATGGGATTTTGTACACTACATTGGTTTTGCTCATGCTGGGTATCGGGTCCTTTGTCCTGGTGAGTTGTTGTCTGAGAGTGGCTGTTGGTTTGTGTGCTGTAATGAGTCCTAGTGGTCACAGCAGTCTGGCTGTCAGTTCGGAAATGCTCCTGATGTATGGTAGTGTGGCTAGTCCTTTGGGTTGCGGCATATACTCGTTCCGTTGTCTTTCCCGTGGGCATCTGTTGATGAAATTGCGTGGGTATCCGTTTTTGGTGAATACCTTGTATAGGTGTTCTTCTTCCTCTTTTTGCAGTTCTGGTGTACTGCAGTGTGTTGTGGACCTTTTGAATAGTGTCCTGATGCAACTTCGTTTGTGTGTGTTGGGGTGGTTGCTTTCATAGTTCAGGACTTGGTCTGTGTGTGTGGCTTTTCTGTATACCTACGTGCTGAATTCTCCGTTCGGTGTTCTCTGTACCATCACGTCTAGGAATGGGAGCTGGCTGTCCTTTTCTTCCTCTCTCGTGAATTGGATTCCTGTGAGTGTGGCGTTGGTGATCTGGTGTGTGTTCTCTATTTCTGTGTTTTTAATGATTACAAAGGTGTCGTCCACATATCTGACCCAGAGTTTGGGACAACTCACCAGGACAAAGGACCCGATACCCAGCATGAGCAAAACCAACGTAGTGTACAAAATCCCATGCAAGGACTGCACAAAACACTACATAGGACAAACAGGAAGACAGCTAACAACCCGCATCCACGAACACCAACTAGCCACGAAACGACACGACCAGCTATCCTTAGTAGCCACACACACAGACGACAAACAACATAAATTCGACTGGGACAACACTACTATTATAGTGCAAGCCAAACAGAGAACAGCCAGGGAATTCCTAGAGGCATGGCACTCATCCACTGATTCTATCAACAAACACATCGACCTGGACCCAATATACCGGCCACTGCAGCGGACAGCAACTGACAACCGGAAGCAGCAGAGACAAGCCACTATAAATGCCAAAGGAAACATGACAGAAGCGCTTCGCAGGAGGCTCCCAAGCACTGAGGATGTCACCTAGAAAGGGGACGAAACGTTTGCAACAGAAACTCCCAGCTGGGGGGGCAGAACCACAACAACGAGCACCCGAGCTACAAATCTTCTCCCAAACTTTGTAAGTTTGCCGATCACATGAAGGTTGGTGGAGTTGTGGACAGTGTGGAGGGCTGTTATAGGTTGCAATGAGACATTGACAGGATGCAGAATTGGACTGATTAAGTGGCAGATGGATTTTAACCTAGAAAACTATGCAGGTCGAATTCGAATGTAGAATACAGAGTTAAAGGCAAGATTCTTGGCAGTGTGGAGGAGCAGAGGGATCGTTGGGGCCATGTCCACAGATCCCTCAAAGTTGCCACCCAGGTTGATAGGGTTTTTAAGAAGGCAGATGGTGTTGGCTTTCATTAACAGGGGGATTGTGTTTAAGAACTGTGAGGTTATGCTGCAGCTCTATAGAGCCCTGGTTAGACCACACTTGGAAGATTGTGTTTAGTTCTGGTTGCCTCATTATAGGAAAGATGTGGAAGCTCTACAGAGGGTGCAAAGGAGATTTATGAGGATGTAGCCTGGACTGGAGGGAAAAGTTGAGGGAGCCAAGGCTTTTCTCATTGGAGCAAAGAAGGATGAGAAGTGACTTGATAGAAACGTACAAGAGACATAGATCGAGTGGATAGCATTTTCCCATGGCAAAAATGCGTGTCTGTCAATGTTTCTGTCTGGGTAATTAAGTTAGTGATTTATGTGTCTTCCTTACTGTTGGTTAAAGATAATTTGTACATAATAGTTTTCTTCTGGTTAATTATTCAAACGTGGTTGTGTACATTCATTTTGACCTGTTTATCAGTCAGATAAATTGAAGAGTTTAACCAAACCTTTTGACTCGTGACGACTCTGGGAAAAGCAGGGCTTGATTTTCAGTCCGCTATTGCAGCAGGTTATAACAAAATGTCGAGTTGTCAAAGTGGCAACATGTGAATTTTGAGAGAACAATGCATAGTTGTTTGTCCCTTGACCATACACCTGACTATAATATCTCAAAATTAGAATCTTTTCAAGTTGATCCTACAACCACGAAACCCTTTTATACAACTGCACTGAGAATGCTATCTATTCAGAAATCTTGCCTGACATGGCTATCCTAGGAAAGCAGATTCATTAAGAGCACAGTGATTAAGAAACTGAGCAGGTCTGGCATCATCAATGGAGAGAAAGCAGAGTTAATGCTTCAAGTCTAGTAACCCTTGAGATTGCTTTTGTTTTCATTTCAGAACTTCAGCATCCGCAGTTCTTGTTTTGTTTCAGAAGGTGATTTAATGAGCAAATATTCCTTGTTGAACTTTGGTCTTGAAGAATTATGAAAAATAAGTGTCATGTTCAATGAAGATTACCCCTATCATCAGTATTATAGTTGTCTATATTCAGGGAATAGGATGAAATCCCTCAGCTGTGAGACAAATCAGCTCCTAAACTAATTGGTCCCCTTGCCCATAAGAACTGCTAATAAGAGCTGATATGAGGATGAAAATGTGTGCACAGAAATTGACTTAAAAATTGATGACAATTGATGACAACAACTGACTGTAATGATATTGTAATAGCTTACTACATTTTTTAACTAAATTTTTGTGAAAGAATAACTTTTGTCTTCTTATGTAATTATTTACTTATTTACTTGTTCTGGTCTACATGTGACTCCAGATTCACAGCAATCTGGTTGACTGTGGATACCTATATCCTATGATCAATTTAAAACAAAAACAAATTCACTTCATCTGAGCTAGTCTTATTTTCAACAGGAATTAGATTAGAACTCTCTTTGAAGTCATGAATGTGGAACAAAACTGATACAGCTTTTGGTCATGAATTCCTGACAGGATGAGTTTATGCTCTTTCAACTCATTGCTCCTGTGCAATATTTTTTTAAAGACAACTATAAAAATGATGCATACAGGAATTAAATATGAGCACATTAACTAACTATTTAAAAACAGCACATGTAGGAATTAAATCATTGTGACATCCAAGTATGAGACATTGGAGTCATTTGACATAAGAATACAAGGAACACCAATAAGGCAAAATACTGTGGATGTTGGAAATCTGAAACAAATACAAAGAACACTGGAGAAACTCAGTAGATCTGACAGCATCTGTGGAGAGAGAAAGAGTTAATTTTTTGAGTCTGATATGACCGTTCTTCAGAATAAGGAATGCTGATACTGTTAACCCAATAGTAGGCCGTCATAAATATTCATTCTTTTTAGTACTGCTGTTTGCTTCAGTGGAACAGAGTGTGGTAAAGTAATTT
The DNA here is from genome assembly GCF_020745735.1 of Hemiscyllium ocellatum. Lineage (NCBI taxonomy): Eukaryota > Metazoa > Chordata > Chondrichthyes > Orectolobiformes > Hemiscylliidae > Hemiscyllium > Hemiscyllium ocellatum. The sequence goes on from NC_083414.1 coordinate 68,320,296, forward strand.
GCTTCATTTCATTTTGCTAATAGTTCTATTCTATTATTTTTTTTACACACTTACAATGGCTATTTTTGCTAAATATGTAGATGGCCCACAGAAAATACTTTTCATTAAATTTTGGATACAGGTATGTGCTGCTTAACAAGTTAATCCTGACCTTCTATCAAATCAAGCATCAGAAATGGAACTGGTTTGAGCCTGGCTCAAATTGAGCCCAGATTCTTTCATGAAAATCTCCTGAATTTGAATAATCTCAATTTCTGAAAGAAATAAATTGAGTGCAAAATTCTATAGCTTAGAAGTAAAGCATTGGCGTGTCTCATCATATATTTTGTCCATTTTTTTTCCCCTTTTTTTCTAATATTTATACTGTATTTGGTAATACATATTTATATTCAAGGACTATGTGAAAAACTGGAAGATATGGAACAATTTGGACATTTTCTGATTGAAAAGACTTTACATACTGATCTCTTGGAAATAAAACCAAGAGGTTAATTTGCGCTAGAGTTATTTCTATTTTGAGAAAATCAAGTAACTTTGGTTAAAAGAGATACGAAAGAGTTTATTGCTCTTAATTACTGGACAAAGCCTCCAAAGCAAACTTCTCCCTAGCTTGTTTCTGAAACTTTCTTGGTTGGGAACCTGATAAAGTTTTCACATCTCAATATTTTGACTATCTTTTAAACCCTTTTAAAAGGTTGAATGGTGATCACTAAGAATTTAGTACCAAAATGATTTCTATTCAAATCAAAGTTTTGTTTGGAAGACTTTCCATCAGTCATTGGCTATCAGTGACTTGATTTCTCTACCATAAAATCCAGTAGACTGTGATAAGTGATCACATTCTATCCTTCATTTTCAGATCTTAGTCAACAGGATTGCATTTTTTTCAAATTCCTTCTTGCAGAGAATCGACTCCCTTTAGATTGTGTGAATATATCTGTGTTTATGATTAAGGAAAATAATTTTAATTCCAAGTTATAGCAGTATTTTCCATTTGTTTTCAAAATAAGATTGTTACAATAATAAATGGACTATTTTGAGTTCATTAAAGAAGCATAGTGCAAGTGTCTTTTCTTGTGGATAGTAGTATAAAAAAAAGCAACTGGTCATTTTGGGGATTGACACTAGTGTTGCAACTGGTGGAGTAGTGGGGCTTGATTTCAGTCGTAATATTCCCTTCCTTTTGAAATCTATTGTGGATTCATCCACCTCTGTTGCAAATAAAGAAAAAAAATACACTGCCTCTACATAAACATTAATTACCAATGAAGTCCATTTTGAGGGGCAGTAACATGTACATAGGCGAGTGTGTTATTACTGAACCAAGACAGACATAGTAATTTTCTTAATCATTCTAGGATGTATGGATCAAAAAGTGTGGCGCTGGAAAAGCACAGTAGCTCAGGCAGCATCTGAGGAGCAGTAGAGTCGATGTTTTGGGCATCGTTGGCCTCCTGCTCCTCAGATGCTGCTTGACCTGCTGCGCTTGTCCAATGCCACACTTTTTGACTCTCACCAGCATCTGCAGTCCTCACTTTCTCCTAGGATGTACAGGAACAGTGATTCACTCTTATTTCACCAACTTCAACACTGTTTAGATTAGATTAGATTACTTTAGATTACTTACAGTGTGGAAACAGGCCCTTCGGCCCAACAAGTCCACACCGACCCGCAACCCACCCATACCCCTACATTTACCCCTTACCTAACACTACGGGCAATTTAGCATGGCCAATTCACCTGACCCGCACATCTTTGGACTGTGGGAGGAAACTGGAGCACCCGGAGGAAACCCACGCAGACACGGGGAGAACGTGCAAACTCCACACAGTCAGTCGCCTGAGTCGGGAATTGAACCCGGGTCTCTGGTGCTGTGAGGCAGCAGTGCTAACCACTGTGCCACCGTGCCGCCCTTGTTGTTTCTCTATTTGTACTTATCCTATCTCGTTGCTTCGTCTACTCCTTTGGTAAATGTTCAATTCCATGATCACATTCTTCTGTAAAAATAAACTCATTTATTATTTTGTCATTTTCTAAGGTTTTTGATTTTTATCTCTAATTGGTCCTCAACCTTCTATGAAGCTTTACTTTATAAAGCTTTATTTTTATTGTGTTCCTTACCAAGCTTCTAGTACATTCGCTCTTCGCCTTATCCACACCACAATGAGCAGGATGCCACATATAATATTGACACAGATTTTAGAGTACAGTCGGTTCTAATATAACATGATAGTTCCATTCTCATGCAATCTCATGTTCTAAGAAAATCACACATTAGCTGTGACATTTCACCTAATGGGGCTGGAATCACATTACAGCCAATACATGTAAGAAAGTTTGCGTTCTACAAATACCAGTCTAAACTCTTCAATTGCATTAAAGCCAATTCACATTGAAGAAACACATGTTATAGCAGAACCTTTTTTGGATACATATTCAGAAAAGTACCAGAATAGTCACAAAGTTATAATTTGTGAAAATTTCTCACAGTTACAAAAAGCGATGCTGTTGGAATTCAGCCACGTTGTTAGGATGTGGTAAACAGAGACTTATTGTAACTCCGACCTATTTTGTGTCTCAGAAATGAGCAGTTAATCAAATCGGGTGGGGGGGGACACAAAATTCATTTTGACACCAAGAAATGAACAAGGGGGTAGCAATGCAGCCTCAAAATGTAGAGATAAAAACATGAACAATGATAATGGAGTTTTACAGCATCTACAAGTTGCTGTATGGTACTTCAAATTTGCTTTGTTTCAATACCCTGTACTACAAGCTGAATAACTTCCTGGAATTTATTTTCAATGACAAAGGATCTCGTCCTAGCAAGTACCAGATGAATGATCTGCGTGCTATCCCTGAAAGCAGATAATATCACGATGAATGAGATATACATGCTGTGTTTTGTTCTACTACTAGGAGAACAAACTAGTTTATGTTCTATAATACAGTGCCTCATATTGCTTGTGGCTTACCATTGGATAGTCCATATCCTATAACTGGTAATACAAACTGGGTTGTACCTTGCAATTGATAGTATTCATACTGCTTTCTCCCTACGATTAGAAGTATACACTGGTTTGCATCCAAAATAATCAAGGTATACGGTGGCCATTATCCTACTACTGATTGTACTTTACAGCTTGCATCCAACAACTGGGAATGAAGAGCCATCAGACCTATATCACCTTCTTAAGCAATGTGATATCACACGCAATGTTGGCATTCTCAATTGATCCACATCAGTAGGGAGGTTTTGCATTTTATGTAATTCTGTCTGACTTCGCCTGTTAGGAAATGCTGATGCCTATCACAAAATAATAAACTTAGATATTTAATCTCATAGAATATTCATGTCTCACGTTGTATGGCAAAATCTTTAACTTCTTATCCTGATTATTTATTTCAAATTGAGGCAAAGCTTAAAAAGAGAAAATGTTTAAAATAAGTAAGGTTTGAGTCTATTACCACCAGTACTTCTAACTTTAGCTGAAAATGAAACACTGCAATATATGCATCATTCATGGTCTTCGAAGGTACCTTCAAAATATCTAGAAGGACAGTTAACAACAAGCCATCATGCAGAGGTGTACAGTTTGATGGAATGACGAGTCATGACCAAATTCTAATTATTGATATTTTGATTAAACATCAATGAGCTAACAGTTCAGCATTGAGATTTTGTTTTCAAATGCTCTGAGGAAGCAGAACTCAAACATCTTTCAGCAGTGAGATCCATAATTACCATTCACGGGCGGGGACACGGTGGCTCAGAGATTAGCACTGCTGCCTCACAGCACCAGGGACCCGAGTTCAATTCCCGCCCCAGATAACTGCCTGCGTGGAGTTTGCACATTCTCCCCATGTCTGCGTGGGTTTCTTCCGGGTGCTCCAGTTTCCTCCCACAGTCCAAAGATGTTCAGGCCAGGTGAATTGGCCATGCTAAAATTGCCTGCAGTGTTAGGTGCGTTAGTCAGGGGTGAATGTAGGGGAATGGGTCTGGGTGGATTGCTCTTCGGAGAGTCGGTGTGGACTTGTTGGGCCAAAGGGGCCTGTTTCCGCACTGTAGGGAATCTAATCTAAATCAAAGAAAAACTATCCCACTTCTCCAAAGTTGAATTTCTTTTTTTTGAATGTTTGGCCTTTCTTTTTCTGTCATCTTCACTGAGAATTAAATTAAAATTAGCTCTCATTGGTAAATGGACACTGAAGCTATTTATTTCAGAAACACAGAAACAGGAGGAGGCCATTCAGCCTTATGAGCCTATTCTACCATTCTGTTCATCGATCAGCTCACACTAGCTGCCTTATTTCTTGATGTCTACATTAAAAAAAGATACCAACCTTGAACACATTAATCTTTGGAAGAAATTTTCCAGATTTCCTCACCTACTTAGTACATAAGGTGTGTTTCTTGATTTCAATCATCAAAATGGTAGTTCCACCAAAAGAAATACTACCTCTGCATCTGCCCCTATCAAGGTGATTTCCTCAAATTCCAGGAGCAGCAATTACTGTTTAAATGCTGTTGCATTGTTTTGGAACTTTGGAAAAAAAAAGTCAAAACAACAGCAGTTTTAAAAGAGAAGAAGAACAGATAAAGGAAGCACATGATGAGGTCATTGCGGGGGGGGGAGGGGAAGAGAGAGAGAGAGAGAGAGAGAGAGAGAGAGAGAGAGAGAGAACCTGCACAGTTACTGCCTTTGCTGTTTGAATTCTTGTATCGCTGGATATGGGAGTGCATCTGAGAAAATCAACAAACAGTGAAATTCACAACCGAGCTTGGAGGAACTGTTGGGCAAAGTTCACAGCACAGAATCAGATAGGTTAATCATTGTTTTAAGTGTGGCCTACAGAGAATCTGCAGTAATGAGTAGAGTGGATTCTTTCTTGATTATATATCATTGGAGATATGTCTCTTGATTAAACTTAAAATATAAGCCATGACTATTAATTTAATCTGGGGCAGTATTTGCAGAGGAATAAGATGGTGTTATTTTCTGGGTCTGTAGATTGTGAAGGAGCAAAAATAGCCTTTAATAGAGTGGTATGTACTTCTTGTCAGATGTGGGAGTTTAAAGAGAGGTGAAGGGTTACTGCGGATTATATCTGCCATAAATTATCAGATTGAATGGATTGGTTGGAGAGACAGTTAGAAGCAGTGAGGAATTTGCAGCAGCAACAGTACATGATGGATGGAAGGGGGGAAAAGTCTCAGATAGAGTCACATAGATAGGGTAACTCCAGGAAAGGTACGAGAGGTAGGCAGCTAGTGCAAGAGTCTTTTGTGGATGTACCCATTTCAAACAGGTATGCTGTTTTGGAAAATGTAAGGGGTGATGGATTCTCAGGGGAACGTAGCACAAACAGCCAAGTTTCTAGTATTGAGACTGGCTCTAATGCAACGAGGGAAACGTCAGGTTCCAAGAGATCAATTGTGTTAGGGGATTCTCTAGTCCGAGGTACAGACAAGATGTTTCTGTAGTGAAGAAGCAGAATGGTGTGTTGCTTCCCTGGTGCCAGGATCAAGGATGTCTCAGAGAGGGTGCAGAATGTTCTCAAGAGGGAGAGGGGCCAGCAAGAGTTCATTGTCCACACTGGAACCAATGACATAGGAAGGGAAAAGGTTGAGATTTTTGAAGGGAGATTACAGAGAGTTAGGCAGGATTTTAAAAAAGAGGTCCTTGAGCTTAGTAATATCTGGATTACTCCCGGTGCTATGAGCTAGTGAGGGCAGGAATAGGAGGATAGAGCAGATGAATGCATGGCTGAGGAGCTGGTATATGGAAGAAGGATTCACATTTTTGGATCACTGGAATCTCTTTCGGGGTGGAAGTGACATGTACAAGAAGGACAGATTGCACCTAAATTGGAAGGGGTCTAATATACTGGCAGGGAAATTTGCTAGAGCTGCTCGAGAGGATTTAAACTAGTAAGGTGGGTGGGTGGGTGTTGGGACCCAGGGAGATAGTGAGGAAAGAGATCAATCTGAGACTGGTACAGTTGAGAACAGAACCAAGTCAAACAGTCAGGGCAGGCAGGGACCAGGTAGCACTAATAAATTAAACTGCATTTATTTCAATGCAAAGGAGGAACTCAGGGCATGGTTAGGAACATGGGCCTGGGATATCATAGCTATTACAGAAACATAGCTCAGGGGTGGACAGGACTGGCAGCTAAATATTCCACGATACAAATGCTACAGGAAGGATAGAAAGGGAGGCAAGAGAGGAGCGGGAGTGGCATTTTTGATAAGGGATAGCATTACAGCTGTGTTGAGGGAGGATATTCCCAGAAATACATCCAGGGTAGTTATTTGTGTGGAACTGAGAAATAAGAAAGGGATGATAACCTTATTGGGATTATATTACAGACCTCCTAATAGTTAGAGGGAAATTGAGAAACAAAGTTGTAAGGAGATCTCAGCAAAGTGTAAGAATAATAGGATGGTTATGCCAGAGGATTTTAACTTTCCAAACAGAGACTGGGACTCCCATAGTGTTCAGGGTTTAGATGGAGGGGAATTTGTCAAGTGTGTACAAGAAAATTTTCTGATTCAGTATGTGCATCTACTAGAGAAGGTGCAAAACTTGACCTACTCTTGGGAAATAAGGCAGGGCAGGTGACTGAGGTGTCAGTGGGGGAGCACTTTGGGGTCAGCGGTCATAATTCGATCAGATATAAAATACTGATGGAAATGGATAAACCAGATCTATAAGTTGAAGTTCTAAATTGGAGAAAGGCCAATCTTGACGGTATTAGGCAAGAACTTTCGAAAGCTGATTGGAGGCAGATGTTCGCAGGTAAAGGGACGGCTAGAAAATGGGAAGCCTTCAGAAATGAGATAATGATAATCCAGAGAAATTATATTCCTGTTAGATGAAAGAAAAGGCTGGTAGGTATAGGGAATGCTGGATGAATAAAGAAATTGACGGTTTGATTAAGAAAAAGAATGAAGCATATGTAAGGTATAAACAGGATAGATCGAGTGAATCCTTAGTAGAGTATGAAGGAAGTAGGAGTATACTTAAGAGGGAAATCAGAAAGGCAAAAAGGGGACATGAAATAGCTTTGGCAAATAGAATTCAGGAGAATCCAAAGAGTTTTTACAAATTCATTAAGGATAAAAGGGTAACGAGGGAAAGAATAGGGCCCCTCAAAGATCAGCAAGGCGGCCTTTGTGTGGAGCCGCAGAAAATGGGGGAAGATACTAAATGAGTATTTTGCATCAGTATTTACTGTGGAAAAGGATATGGAAGATATCAGCTGTAGGGAAATAGATATCTTGCAAAATGTCCATATTACAGAGGACGAAGTGCTGGATGTCTTGAAACGGGTAAAGGTGGATAAATCCAGAGGATCTGATCAGGTGTACCCTAGAACACTGTGGGAAGCTAGAGAAGTGATTGCTGGGCCTCTTGCTGAGATACTTGTATCATCGATAGTCACAGGTGAGATGCCGGAAGACTGGAGGTTGGATAACGTGGTGCCACTGTTTAAGAAGGGTAGTGAGGACAAGCCAGAAATTGTACACCAGTGAGTCTGACGTCGGTGGCGGGCAAGTTGTTGGAGGGAATCCCGAGGGACAGGATGTACATGTATTTAGAAAGGCAAGGACTGATTAGGGATAGTCAACACGGCTTTGTGTGTGGGAAATCATGTCTCACAATCTTGATCTTTGAGGACATAACAAAGAGGATTGATGAGGGCAGAGCGGTAGATGTAATCTTCAATAAGGCGTCTGACAAAGTTCTCCATGGGAGACTGATTAGCAATGTTAGATCTCACGGAATACAGGGAGAACTAGCCATTTGGATACAGAACTAGCTCAATGGTAGAAGACCGAAAGTGGTGGTGGAGGGTTGATTTTGAAACTGGAGGCCTGTGACCAGTGGAGTGCTACAAGGATCGGTGCTGGGCCCTCTACTTTTTGTCATTTACATAAATGATTTGGATGTGAGCATAAAGGTACAGTTAATAAGTTTGCAGATGACACCAAAATTGGAGGTGTAGTGGACAGCAAAGGAGGTTACCTCAGATTACAACAAGATATTGACCAGATGGGCCAATGGACTGAGAAGTGGCAGATGGAGTTTAATTCAGACAAATGCGAGGTGCTGCATTTTGGGAAAGCAAACCTTAGCAGGACTTATACACTTAATGGCAAGGTCCTCGGGAGTGTTGCTGAACAAAGAGACCTTGGAGTGCAGGTTCATAGCTCCTTTAAAGTGGAGTCACAAGTAGATAGGATAGTGAAGGCAGCGTTTGATATGCTTTCCTTTATTGGTCAGAGGAGTGAGTACAGGAGTTGGGAGGTCATGTTGCGGCTGTACAGGACATTGGTTAAGCCACTGTTGGAATATTGCGTGCAATCTGGTCTCCTTCGTATCAGAAAGATGTTGTGAAACTTGAAAGGGTTCAGAAAAGATTTACAAGGATGTTGCCAGGGTTGGAGGATTTGAGCTATAGGGAGAGACTGAACAGGCTGGGACTGTTTCCCCTGAAGCGTCGGAGGCTGAGGGGTGACCTTATAGAGGTTTACAAAATTATGAGGGGCATGGATAGGGTACATAGGCAAAGTCTTTTCCCTGGGGTCAGGGATCCAGAACTAGAGGGCATAGGTTTAGGGTGAGAGGGGAAAGATATAAAATAGACCTAAGGGGCAACATTTTCAAACAGAGGGTGGCACGTGTATGGAATGAGCTGCCAGAGGAAGTGGTGGAGGCTGATACAATTGCAACATTTAAGGGGCACTTGGATGGGTATGTGAATAGGAAGGGTTTGGAGAGATGTGGGCCAGGTGCTGGCAGGTGAGACTAGATTGGGTTGGGATATCTGGTCGGCATGGACGGGTTGGACCGACAGGTCTGTTTCCACGCTGTACATCTCTATGACTCTCTGACTCTAAATCAATTTCAATTTCAAAATCTGGAAGAGGTGGTTCTACAAATACTTCCATCCTCCATAATCGGGTATCTCAGCACGTCAGTGCAAACGTATTTGCACCAACTCAGGAATACTGAATGGATGATCCATCTCAGCTTCCTGGTGCAGACCTGAGCATTACAAATCATAGTCATCAGACAACGTGCATCACTCAAACTGATTTCAAAAACAGTTGAAGGCAATGCCCACTGCAAAGTTTTTGGCCCCTGACAACAAGATCTGTGCTCCAGATCTGGTCCCTGTTCCAGTTCAGTTACAATACTGGCCGTACCCATTAATGTGGAAAACTGCTGATGTATGATCTGACAACAAAAAGCAGAACAATTCCAACTCTGCCAACCTCCGTTCCATCAGCCTGTTCTTGATCACCAAGAAATTGTGGGAAGGTGGATTCAGTAATCAACTGGCACTTATGCAGCACAAAGATGTTCAATTTGGATGCTGCAAGGGCCACCTAGCTCCAATAACACTGATCCAATAATGACCAAAAGAGCTCCAAAGAAGAGATACAAGTTTTTTTTACAGGATGTGAGAATCTCTGGCTGGATCAGAATATATTATCTATCCCTATTTTCACTTTTGAAGGTACAGGTGGACTGTTTTCTTGATGTCATTTAGTGATATCAGTGCTGTGTGGGAAGGATGGTGAGGATTTTTACATTGCAACAGTGAAGGAACAGTGATATAATTCCAAGTCAGGATGGTGCGTCATTTGGAGAGGAACTTGTAGGTGCTTCATCAATCACCTTCCCATCATCAGAAGATCAAAAGTGGAGATGTTTGTCGATGATTGCACAATGTTCAGTTCTGTGGCAAGTAACTCACCTCCTGACTCCTCAAAAATTGTCCACCATCTACAAAGCACAAGTCAGAAGTGTGATGGAATAATCTCCACTGATCTGGATGAGTGCAGTTCCAAAAACTCAAGATGCTTGATACCATTCATGGAAAACCAGTCTGTTTGATGGCAACCCATCTGACACTTCTAGCATTCACTTCCACATCACTAATATACAATGGCAGCAGTGTGCATCACCTAGAAGATATGCTGCAGTAATCCACCAAGGCTACTTCGTCATCTTCCAAACCAATGATCCCTACCATTCTATATATACATTTTTTCCGTGTCACCGAGTCAAAATCCTGAAACTGTGAGTGTACCTACACCACATGGAAAGCAGGGATTAAATGTGGCAGATGCCACCACATTCTCAACGGCAATTAGAGAAGACTTAGTAATTATATGCTGGTCTAGCCAGTGTTGCCCATGAAAGAATTCCAGCAAAGTTTAAGCAATTTGTTCTCATGCATCACTGTCTGTTAAATGTCCAATATCCTTTCTGAGATTCGGAGGCCAAACTTGAATGTTGTCATCTAGATGGGGTCTGACCAGTGCTCTGAAACCATTTGATCAGTTAAATTCCAACCTGCTTGGGATAAAGAATAAAATCTAATTGGCTTTTATGAATACCTTTTATGACTGGAATGGTTGCCCCTATTTTCTGAGCACGTTAATTTGCTTACGTCCCTTTATGATTTCCTACAGATGTACTATAATGTTTACTTAGTAATATATAAATTTCTACCTTTTTGTTCACGTGATGAATGTAAATGTAAAATATACATGGTTAGAAAATGGGGTCTCAGGTCAGATTCAAGCAGGATACCATTTGTTAGAACCCACCAATTACCTCTTCACATCAAACACGTGATCTTCTCGTGCTCCGATTTCTTTTCACCCCTTGGCCTGCTCTGACACTCAACATGATCATGGTTGAACTTCTGCCTGCTTCATGTATCTCTTGATTCCCTGAAGGGTCAAAAATCTGTCCAAAAGTAAATATAGTCAATGATAGAGCATTCAGAACCCTTCTGGTAGAGAATTCTGAAGACTTATAAGTCTTCAGTGAGGACATTTCTTCTCATCTCAATCCTAAATCATTAACCCTTACTCTAAGTGCCCCCATTTTCTAAATGTCCAAATGTGGAAAATGGTCTGTCAGGGACTCCTCTGCTAAGCCCAATCAGAATCCTTCAGGTAATGAGATCGTGTTTCTTCCTTGTGAACTCTAAATTGTGCAAACCAAAGCTCCTCAGCCTTTCATCACAGGACAACCTTCTTCCCATGAACCTCCAAGTACATATCTCCTTAGATATAGAGACCAAGACTACACACCAGTAGTCTGGTTATGGTCTCACCCAATTCCTATGTAATTTATCAAGATTTCTTTATTCTTGTACACTAGTCCTCTTGCAACAAGGGCCAATATGCCATTTGCTTACCCAATTGCTTGCTGTATGTGCATGGATACATTTCACACCATTTAAAATTAATTTTATTTCTACTGTTACTACCAAAGCAAATAACCTCACCCTTTCTACTGTTACTACCAAAGCAAATAGCCTTGCTCATTGTACTCAAAATGACCATCCTATTACTGTGTATCTCCCTCTCTATTTCTGACCTCAGAACTCACATGCCCACCTGACTTTGTACCAACAATCATGAATACATTACCCACCGCCACTTTGTCTAAGTCAAGAACAGAGTGTCACAGATAGAATGTAAATAGTTTCTTAGTTCCCATGATCAATCTCTTTTGTCTGAAGTTGATATGCCCTTTCTCGCCCATGGACAGCATATCTCAATTTTTAATTTAGCGGTAAGTTTTTGAAAGCACTTTTTTTAAAGAAAGGAATCGTTTCTCACATATTTACCCTGAATTAAATGTGACATCTCACATACACACACATAGACAGACACAAAGATTAGTTACAGGTGAAGGTTATATACTTTTAAACACTATTACCTCAGTTTGATCCATGGTCTCTCATGTGACAAGTATGTTGGGATATTTTAATGCTTTAAAGGTGAAATGAAGGTCTTATAAAGCAATATGTTTGGAGCAGGTAGTGAGACTTTTGTTGGTCAAAGTTCCACAATGTTGCTTCTCAAGTGTTGGGTCTTTGGCAAAGTGTGTGCATGTAGGTTATACTCTTCTGCTTTCAAGGTATTGCTATTCATCACCTTGATTGATTGAAAACTTGCAGTTGGTTCCTCACCGGGCTTTCTGACCACTGAAGTGTTAGTTCAAAGGCTAACATATTACTTTCAATTCCATGAGCCCCTATTGTGCTAATTAAACATTTGTATGATTATCCAATGTCTCTTAGAAGTCTAAGTACGTACATCTACCATCCCCTTTATTTAAACCATGAGTTACGTTCTCAAAAATGGAATAATTTTTTTTCAGAATTTTCCTCCTCAGGCTTACTGTTATTGATAGTCAGATAAGTGAGGGAAGACCAACTATTATCGTGGCCTTAATGCAAGTGGATAAGTATATACAGGAAATAATGAGTTTTTACAGTAGTAACTATCAGGGATGGCAAATTACTATTCGAGATATTGCCACTCAACATGGTGACTGGATATGAATTGTAAGCTTAGCAAATATTATGCTAATGACGAGCTTGAAGGACTTGTGGATTGCCACCTGCAAGATCCTTTACACAATTTCCACAGCAGGCTAGAACACTTGATTCAAAGGCGTAAACATTAAAAGCAGTGGCAACCAATGGTAGACAGAAGAACAGAATTAACATTTCAGGTCAATACCTTTCATCAGATATACTGTTGAAATGTAACGATGGCTGTAATGTAGGAAACTGGGCAACTAATCTGCACAAAGCAATATCAGTCATAAGTTGACTGATCAGATTAACTGTTTCAGCAATGATGGGGGAGATAAATATTGGTTAGGATATCTGGAAAACTCCATTGCTCTTCTTTGAATAGTGACATATACTCTTTCACATCCATCAGTTAGGGCAGGCTTAGTTTAAGATTATCTGAAATGTGGCATCTCTAAACATATGGAACTTTTTCATATGATTCACAACTTGAAGACAAACTGCTACCAGACAAGAAAGGAACAAAGTCAACTTTCTCTACATTGAAGGAAAGAGGGTGGGGAGTGGCTGGCATGGTGAAAGTAAAATTGATCCTAAGAGTTGTCGGTGTTGATAGATAAATCTTCCAAGGTAACAGACACATTGGAATATGTATGGTTGTAAAACAATCTCAGTGCTATTTCTTTCATAGTGCAGCTATCAGTGCCTCTGTTACTGTACTGCAGTGACAGAATATTGCCAACCAATTATTGACTGAATTTACCATGCCTGCCAGATCCTTTTCTTTTGCATTTTCAAGGTTTTTAGAATTGTATTTATTTTTAAAACTTCTGTTAATGAACTTTCTATTTATCTTGTTGAAGGCTACTTTTTTTTTTAACTTTTGGCACCATCTTCACTATATAGTCTGAACTGGAATCATTCATATAGTTCAATTTTTTTGATTAGTGACAGATGCGATGCAGGGTGTGAGTATCTCACCAAATGATAGATACTCCATAATGACAGATTTCCATCAATGTGTAAAGATGATATTACATACATCTGGAGCAGCTGAGAATTGAAACTGGGCCTCCTGGAACTATCCCATGACAGCCATTCTTTTTTTTCATCCAGATGCTACAAATCAACTTCACATACCTAACAGATTCAGTAATAGTCTTCATGTTTATGGACACTAAGTTTAAAATCTCAACATTTTGTATGTAAGACAGGTGTTTAAGTTAGAAGAAAGTGAGGACTACAGATACTGGAGATCAGAGTTGAGAGTGCGGTGCTGAAAAAACACAGCAGGTCGGGCAGCATCCGAGGAGCAGGAGAATCAATGTTTTCGGGCTTAAGCCCTTCATCATTTGTGGTTACATTAGTTGAATTATACTTAGTTTAAATTATGAATAAAAGAAAATCCTGCAGTATACAGTTTCTTCATCTCTCACATGCTGGTTTATATGCTGCTGTACTTTCAGAAAATCAAAGTGCTATTATTGTAAGACAAGCAACAAAAATAAACATTTCAAAGTATCAGTGAAATGTAAAAGGGGAATGCCACCAATGACCATATACTCAAATGTCATGCAACTCAATTCCATTGAACGAGATTTGCAAAGTCCACTCTGTGTTGCTTTGGCTAAATCTGCTGCACTGTAAGATGCCAAAGGTGTTGTTCCTTCTGAAAATCTTCTTCATTTTCTTATTTAGTCTAATACTGCAGGTCTCACATATCCTCTTTGTCCCTCATATAGCCTTGTTGGGTTCACCACTGGTGAGAAGCAAAGAATCCAAACTTAAGCAACATCCTCTGTCTATGCTGTACTGCAATGAACCCCAGAAATGACATGCATGAAAAATGAAGATGTGGAGGATGCATCTTCATGTCCTTTTTGACCCCAGTGGAAGAAATATCACACTGAAGATATGCTGGATATCATGACATAGTGATCTGACCATCACATCTAAACAGAGCTTACTGCCATAACCCCTCTCTAAACTGCATGGCATTGTATGGAAAACTAACAACTGTGATTCTTCTGCAAATTCGCTGTATGGTGAATGTACTTTTGGCTGGAAACTACGTATGAGGAGACTGCTCTACATTTACTGAAGATCTTGGGTTTCCAAACACATGTATGCATCTTGTATTTATACGGATGCTCTTAGTGTATACAGGCCACAGAGGCTTCTGTGCCTGTATACACTGAAGATGGTTCCAATGAGCCCACATAGGTAAGATCAGAAACAAACAGCTTCTCAGTAATGGGATCGTTCAGGAGTCACAACACACACAAATAATAATTGAACATCATCCTCAAAACATCGAGACAGAGATAACCAACAATGGGATGCCTCTACATTGATTCCATACATTGCTGATCTGATTCAGTTGTTTGCAGCTCAAGCCATTTAGCACACATGATACAGTAGCAGACATTTTTACTTTGAACGCAGTATTTGAATCAGGATTAAAAGGCAACTCACGTAGGCCTTCATGGAGTGAGTTGCAGGTCAACTTTTCAATTGAGATGGCCTCCATAGATTCATGTTCCTTTCTGCCTTTCCCACTGTCAATTTAATCTTCTCTTTGTTCTCACCTAACTTTTATTTAACTGTTTATCACCCCACTTACCCCCTGAGCCACAGGCGTATAGCCCAGTTAGGTGAAACAGTTATGCAAAATCCATCAAATGAAGTCAAGGTGATGGTATCCATCAATGTGCCCCCTCCACAGCACCCTTGCACTCCCATACTCTATTGTCTCTGACTTTTATATGTTACGTTACCTCCCTTCAGTTACTGTCCTCTCTGCATTCCGGCATGCTGCCTCCAATCCCCACAATGGACTTTCCCAGTAATCCCACCATAGCACTGATCCCTGATAAAACCCTCTTAACTTTCAGTGGATAGATCCTCTGCAATGATTATGATACACCCTTGTGGTTGATTTGGAAGGATGCCATTACTGGCAAGTGACCAGACCTCCGACTGATGTCTGTGGAGACCCCAAGAGATGTAAATTCTTGCAATGGATCTAGAGGACTGACTGTGGCCCAGTCCCTGGATTGCAATGTGCCGATGAATCTGATTGACCCAAGAATCTGACTAACTGTCTAAACCACTGGGCTGATTTTGGATGAAGACTTGAGGTACTGTGTCAGTAATTGCTAGCTGATGACAATTCCCCCTTGACTTCACTGAGGACTAGTCATCTTTGACTTTGAGACATAGCCACTTAGTTGAAGTGCATGCAGTGATTATGCTGCATAATCTGGAGGCGCGTATTGCAGGTGAGAGATTGATGTGGCAGGAACATGCCCACCCTTTCACCGATTATTGTCGGCAAACATGGCAAGCTTTGCATCTGATACTGTTGGGCTCTAAGTTCTGAACAAAGTAGCAATGCATAAAAAAGCAAGTCAAGGTAAGGCAAGGCAAGGCAGAGATACTGTAACCATCCAAGCTGGCATAATGCAAGTAAAGTCTAAGAGAGCAAGCTAAGAGCCCTGAGCCACACCCTGCTTCAATCCACAAGATGGGTGCCTGTCCCTGCATGCATATCAGGCTGCCAGTGGTATTGTAATGCAAAGTGTTTGTGTTCTCCAAAGTGCATTATTGAAAATAAGACTCATATTCTAAATAAATTGGAGATATATCAGGTCTCCGCTCAGATATTCATAGTGGAAATTGCTGCTGTCTTGCTTCTCTTTGCCGTGTGAGAGAATAGCAAATTGCATGTGCATTACATGAGAATAATTAATAAGCAGATGTTAATGTTTGCAAATAGGCCTCTTGTCAGTCACTGAGAGATTTTTCTCTCACTGCTAGAATCCTGGATGCAAAACTGAACTGGTATTCCTCAGTACCCAGCATCTCAAACTTTGATCCCGCCACAACTGACTCAACATTGCCAATGTCAGTCAAGTGTTTGGATTGAATGTCCAAGGCCAAAAGCAACTCTGGCTGTTTTCCTAAACACGTTTATTGAAACCATTCATTAAAGATCTTTAGCTTCAAGTGTACAGAATGGCTGTCATTCATATTCTCTGATATATCAGAATCACGTTTTGTACACAAAACAAATGTGGCTGAAATGCCTCAATTAACCTTGGCTTTGACCTATCATGAACATCAGAGGCAGGACTACATCACTAACACTGAAGTCCTCAAAAGAATCAATCTGCCCAGGATGGAATGCATTCTCTTGTGAGATCAAATGGGCTGGGCAAGACATCAGGCTGGGCTTTGAGGAATCCAGAATGCCACAAGCAGTATTTTATAGAAATCAACACTCTGGTAAGCAAGATTGAGGTGCACTTCACAAATGCTTTGAAGAAAAGCTGAAAAGACTGGCTGAGTTGGAGCAGGAGGCTGGACCATGTTGCGCAACAAGCATGAAAGCAAACTGCAAGTTTAAAACAAACTGATGCAAGGCTACTAAACAAAGACAGAGACAACAGAATGACTTTGCCTACACCACAGCTCTTCCAAATTAGGAGTTCCTGTGACCCACATGCTGACAATCCTGCAAATCAAGAATGAGGCTCTTCAGTCATAACAATCAGCCAAATGGACTTATAATGATCTTCACAAGGAATTCGCCATCACTCATAGGTATTTTTAATTAAACTTGTGAAATCATACAAGTCAAACCTTTAATAACAGTTCAGAGATTGAAAGAAACAACAAGATAACCTTACACATGGAAAAAAAAGCAGCAATAACTCTGTCTGAAATGAACAAAGACAAGAGCAGACTTATACAGGAATTGAAAATAATTAGCCATGTCTGATAAAGGAGGAGTGAAGATTACATAAACAAAATTGCTTTGACACCTGCTTGTTAAACTAAATGCTTTATTGCCACAAATGATAGGAATTACACTGCAGAAATATTTAAGAAATTATCATAGGTAAGCTGTGTCTTAAACAGACAGTTAAGGCCCAATGGAACAAGGACCAAAGAAGGTTCTTCTGATAAGTAGCCAAGTTGCAAACATGCAGTAATTTAGATGAAAGTGCTTAAAGAATCATCAGTATAACACACAGATCCAAAGGATGAAAATCTATATTAGAATCGAACATCAGAACTCCACCTTAGCAGAACGTCTAAGAACAACACAATACAAGATCAAATTCTGGATACTTCCAGAGACAGATATGATTGGCTGGGCCAGCTTTCTTCAATTGGGTCACAGCTAATTTGGTTTGTGAGGCTTAATTTGCTTATTTGAGGGATCTTATTTTGGTTGCTACATGCAACAAAGTTTAATTCATTGTTTCAGCGCTTCATCGTCTCTGAGATTTCTTAATAAGGAGCCGATTTAACACGGTAACTTATGTTGATTTATCCACTACTACCTGTTCAGATGTGTTATGATACATCACTGTAGCAGGTGGGACATGATCCTCGGCATACTAGTCGAGCTGTGGGGACACCTTATTGTTTCTTTTTAATTCCTTCAACACATTTTTTTCCACTAATTCACAATTAAATTTGTATATCTCCAAATCATATTTACAACAGTTTGGAATAAATAATATTAAAGTTCAGGACTCTCTGAACATCTACTCAATAACTGTGATATGTTTTTATTTTCCCTATTTGCATTCCTTTCAGAATTTCTTTTTAATCCATTGTTCTTTCCATTTCTGCAGCTATTACTGAACTGAAAATCTGCATTGTATGCTAGAATATTACACTTAAGCTACCTACACAATCCCAACACAAATAATTATGTAGTAGACTTCAAACATTTTTATCTAATTTATTTTTGGAACAAATCTATCACACTGCAAAGTGTCACATTTAAAGCAGGTTCCTTTCGTCACATGGTCAAATATCTGCTAAAAATAGTAAATAACAGCTAAAGAATGATTTGGAGATGCCAGTGTTGGACTGCAGTGTACAAAGTTAAAAATCACATAACACCAGGTTATAGTCCAACAGGTTTATTTGGAAGCACTAGCTTTCGGAGCACTGCTCCTTCATCAGTGGTTGTGGAGAATAAGATTGTAAGACACAGAATTTATAGCAAAAATTTACAGTGTGATGTAACTGAAATTATATATTGAAAAGGACCTAGAATGTTTGTTAAGTCTCTCATCTTTTAGAATGACCATGTTGGTTTCAGTTCTTTCATATGTAAATTGCAAGTGAACTTTAACAATTGGTGTCATGTCAGCCCAGATAATGTATTTAAGGATGAACTTCCCTTTGCGAAGCTGTCTGTGCCACAATGGTCAGAGGGATTTACAGAATCTTACATGGATAATTTCAGTTCCATCACACTGTAAGCGTTTGCTATAAATTCTGTGTCTTACAATTTTATTCTCCACAACCACCTGATGAAGGAGCAGCGCTCCGAAAGCTAGTGCTTCAAATTAAACCTGTTGGACTATAACCTGGTGTTGTGTGATTTTTTTTAACAGCTAAAGAAAATTGCAAACAAAAATAATTTCTGAGAATTTTCTTCAGTTTCCACTGATCTCCCCTCTCGCAAATCACTTCGATTTACATGTTGCTGACAAATTAACTTTTGTCAAACAAAATTTCTCTTGACTTCCAAATAACTACTCAAAGTGTATCAAGAGTAACCACTTTATCAACAGGAAGTAACTAATCGACAGTCTTAAAGTCAAATATAGCTGAACCATAATAGCCCAAGACTTTAAATCACACCCCAGAGACTAAACTACTCATGTGCAAAGAGAGTGAAGGTCAACATATTTCTGTTATTGCTGAGCCAATTTTAATTTTGTTTTCTGTTTCCTAGTACTGGTAGTGTGCCAATCACACTTAGATTGCCAATATGCTCCTATCTTTCTTCCAAAGGTACTGATCTTCATGTTTCTAGTTAGCAATTCAGAGTTTGATCCTCGGAGGCTAGTTGGAGTAAGTTATGCAAACTTTTGCAGCAGTCACTTTGCCATGTTGTGAGATTTAAATGTCCAACAGCACAGTAGGACACTGAGCACTTTGTATGTAACATAGGGTTAAGGTGGAAGTTGCTTCAGAGATTAGGGTGTCAGGTAACTGATGGAGTCCTTACCAGAGGTTGAAACCCTTGGGGGTGGTTGGTGTCAGGGAAGGTAGGTGTTTGGGGACATAACGCTGGGGCTGGAGGAGGTTCAGTGGAGTTTGAGAAGTATAGCAGCAGAGGGAGAAGGGGTGAGATTGTGTGGGTTTTGGATGGCTGTCAGGGTTCCAGGGGATAGGGGAGGTGCAATCGGCATGTGGCAAATTGGAAGGATCAACATAATAGTTATCCAGGAATTAGACTACATTTTTACTCATTTAACTTTTCCTGAATGACTATTAAAGTAATGAAAGTAAAAATTTCTGAATTGTTCATCTTTAATGGATTCTTTCGGAGGGCTCCAGATCCAGTGGTATTGTTCCTTAGAATCTTCACCTTTCTGTAACTGTGCAACTCCAATATATGCTGCTCCAACAAGTATCTAGCTATTGGAACTTCTGAGCCAAAGTTTTGTTTAACCTAACTCTTATAGTACCATTTAATCAAACATTAAACCTCACAGCAAGATGTATTTGGGGTAAAGAGCTGTGAACAACTGGTCATAGATTAGACTTAGATTTATAGAGTCATAGAGATACACAGCATGGATACAGACCCTTTGGTCCAACTCGTCCATGCTGACCAGACATCCCAACCTAATCTAGTCCCAATTGCCAGTAACTGGCCCATAAACCTCTAAACCCTTCCTATTCATATACCCTCCAGATGCCTTTTAAATGTTGCAAATGTACTAGCTTCCACCACTACCTCTGACAGCTCATTCCATACACGTACCACCCTCTGTGTGAAAAAGTTGCCCCTTAAGTCTCTTTTATATCATTCCCCTCCCACTTAAATTGAAACAAAAACAAAGTGATGGAGAAACTCAGTAGGACTGGGAGGTTGTGTGGACAGAGAACAACGTTTTGATTACATTGACCCTTCAGAAAGATCTTAAATGCATTTGGGTAATGCATTGCAATAAGAATATTCAGAGTTTACTGAAATTAAATAGGGATTTTGTGGAGCCTTTCGGTATATTTAAGACAGGAATTTAAAAAAAAACTTTTTTTCATGAGAATAGGCCAGCATCCTTAAATTGGTCTTAGTAGTGAACCACTATAGGTACACCGATGGTGCTGTTAGGAAAGGAGTTACAGGATAATGACCTATGGTGATGATGAAAGAACGGAAATATAAGTTCAAGCGAGTCTTTGGAGGGGAATTTGTAGGTGATGGTGCTTCCGTATATCTCTTGCTCTTATCCTTGTCTTTCTAGGACCGGTCATGGGTATAGAAGATTTTGTTGATGGAATTTTGTGATTGTCTTTACATTCTCTTTGGGCACTTGCAATAAATTTTGCCAAATGGAAACAAACCTTTTTTTGAATCAGGAGAGGAACAAACAATATTATTACGCATCTGGGAGTTGCTTAAAAACATATATAATTACTCATAAGTAATTTTATAAACTCCATTTAAATAAATGGGGCTGTGATTTCAGATGTTGGGAAACAGGCATGGACTTTAGCACATTATCTGAAGTGGCAACTGCATCAAATGGCTATTGTGATGTTCAAAATTCATTCCTAAACATTATGACATAAAGACATCGCTGAACCTAAATACACGCAGTTTACTGAAGAAGAAAATCAAATGGACGAAAAGGGGGCACAACATAGCCTTAGCCGTGAAGATTAGGATAAATTCAAAGAGGTTCTTTCAGCATATTAAAGGAAAAAGAATAACGAGAGAGAACAGGGTCCCTCAACGACCAAAGTGGACATGTATGTGTAGAACTGCAGGAAATGGGTGAGGTTCTCAATGATATTTCTCCTCTGTGTTTACAATGCAGAAACACCTGAAGACTTGGGAACTTGGGGAAGTTTTTGATCATATCCTGAGGACAGAGTTTCCTGAAGAAGGGCTTTTGCCCAAAACATCGATCTTCCTGTTCCTCGGATGCTGCCTGACTTGCTGTGCTTTACCAGCACCACTCTAATCTTGACTCTAATCTCCAGCATCTGCAGCACCCACTTCCACCTATATCTTGGGGGCATTCTATATCACAGTAGAGGAGGTGTTGGATGTATTAGAATGTATAAAGGTAGAAAAATCTCCTGGTCCTGACCAGATATATCTAAGCACACTGCAAGAGACTAGGGTTGAAATTGCAGGGACCCTGGCTGATATTTTTCCATCATCATTAGCAACGGGGGGAGGTCCGGAAGTCTGAAGGATAGTGAATGTTGTGCCCTTACTCAAGAACTGGGAACTATAGAGCAGCAAGCCTAACATTTGTGGTCAGTAAGTTAATTGAGAAGATTCTCAGGGATTAGATATACATGCATTTGGAAAGACAAGGTTTGATTAGAAATAGTCGGCATGGCGTTTTGCATGGGAGATCATGCCTTACAAATTTGTCAGAGCTCTTTGATGAAGTGACCAGGAAGGTTGACAAGGGCAGAGTGGTAGACCATGTCTACATGAATTTTAGTAAGATTGTTGATAGGGTTCCACATTGTAGGCTGCTCTGGAATGTTAGGTCGCATGGAATCCAGGTGGAGCTGGCAAATTGGACAGGCAATTGGCTTGATGGTAGGAAACAAAGTGTAATAGTTTAAGGATGCTTGTCGAACTGGAAGCCTGTGATTAGTGGAATGCCTCAGGGGTCAGCATTGGGCCCACTGCTGTTGATTATCTATATCAATGACTTGGATGAGAATGTACAAGGCATGAATAGTAAATTTGCTGATGACACTAAAATAGGTGGACAGTGAGGAAGGTTATCAGAAATTGAAGCAGGACTTTAGTCAGCTGGGGAAGTGGGCCAAGAAATAGCAAGTGGAGTTTAACATCGATAAGTATGAGATACTCATTTTGGAAAATCAAATCAAGGTAGGAGTTTCAATGTGAATGGTAGGGCCTTAAGGAGTGTAGGGGAACGTAGAGACTTTGGAGTTCAGGTGCATGATTTTCTGAAAGTGAAATCAGAGGTAGACAGGGCAGTGAAGAAGGCTTTTGGCACAGTGGCCTTCATCAGTCAGGGCACTGAGTATAGAAGTTGGAAAGTTAAGTTGCAGTTGTACAGGATGCTGGTGAGGCCGCGCTTGGAGTATGGTGTTCAGTCTTGGTCGCCTTGCTCTAGGAAGGATGTTATTACACTAGAAAGAGTGCAGAAAAAACTTACAAAGATGTTGATAGGACTTAAGGGTCTGAGTTACAGGGAGAGGTTGGACAAACTGGGATTTTTCATGAGAGCATAGGAAACTGAGGGGGGATCTTATAGAAGTGTATAAGATCATGAGAGGCGTGGATAGGGTGAATGCACTGAGTCTTTTTCCCAAGGTTGGGGAATCGAGGACTGGAGGGAATCAGTTTAAAGTTAGAGGGGAAAGAATAAAAGGGAACCCGAGGGACAACTTTTTTTTTAACACAGAGGGTGGTACGCATGTGGAATAAGCTGCCAGTGGAAGTGGTTGAGGCAGGCACATTAACAACAGTTAAATGGCATTTGGACAAATACATGGTTAGGAACGCTTTAGAAGGACATGAGCCAATTACAGGGAAATGGGGTTAGCATTGATGGACATTTTGATCGGCATGGACCCGATTGGGCCAAGGGCCTGTCTCCGTGCTGTAGGACTATACGACCAGCAGAACAGAAACACAAACTGTATCAGGAGCAACTGAACAGGTGACAAGGTAAATTAAGAAAGGTAAAATTGCAAGAAGTAATCACTTCAAAGTACCCTTATAGCATGAATATTTAACAAATCAATATAAAATAGTAGGAAGCTGACAGAAGAACAGGCTATTCCGCCACTTGTTTGGATATTTTAATTTCAGTCCCAACTATATGCCTTTGCTCTCTGACTCAAACTGTAAATAGTCTAATGGATCAATAACTTCAGGTTACCTTTGTAAGGAATGCACAGGCTTAAGGAGATTTAAGAGACCACATAATGCATAGCAGAGACCTTTACTTTTATTTAAAAGACTATCTACTGCATTTAATTCTGGGCACCACATTCAGTGACCACAAACTGGTTTTGTAGTGGTTGCAACACAGATCATTAGAACACTAAAGAGTCAAATTATGAGGACTGGGTGCCTAGAGTAAAGATTCAGGAATTAAATAAAAAATTTGAGGTCGTAATGATGATTGAGAGTTGAGAGGAACTATCTTGTCCAGTGAAGAGAACAGAATAAAATTCATAACCATTAAAATTTTATGATTTGGAGATACTGGTGTTGGACTGGGGTGTAAAAAGTTAAAAATCACACAACACCAGGTTATTGTCCAACAGGTTTAATTGGAAGCACACTAGCTTTCGGAGTGTCGCTCCTTCACCAGGTGATACTATCACCTGAAGAAGAAGCGACACTCCAAAAGCCAGTGTGCTTCCAATTAAACCTGTTGGACAATAACCTGGTGTTGTGTGATTTTTAACATAAAAATTTTAGACAGGCTATTCCAGAATGACACAAGTAAGCCCTTTCCATATAATGCATAATGTAAATCTAGAACTCTCTTCCCCAAATCATTGAGGGTGGTCCATCAACAATTTCAAAACTGAGATAGATACAAATTTTAAGTAGGCAAAGGTAAATGAAGTTATGATACAAATCAGCCATGATTAACTGAATGTTATTGGTTTCCAAGATTGAATAGCCAGCCTGTGACTTTGTCAGCTGTATAAATATGAAAAACTAAAGACTGGAAATAAGGCATCTGACCAATAGGATTATTAAAAGTAAAGAAAAAGTTAACATAGAATATCATTTTAAATTAAACTAAGAATACAGCTAAACGACACAGGTTCAAACCACAAAATGGTATATTTATGGCTAAAAACTTCACGCAAAGAGTAATCGATATATGACACTAATGTCCAGATAAGAGTAACCAAGGCAAAAAAGCTGAATTATTTAAGAAATAATTGATGCTACAATGAAGAAGAGTAGCAATTAAATCTCTCAGGATAGATAAATCAACCAAAAAGGCTCTCCCATCTATGATTAATTTATGAACAATTTCGGCAATGTAAAGTCTGTTTCATTTTACATTCCATTCTGTAATATTTCACCCTACAACAGATATATTGAAATTCCCAAAGTGAGGTGATGCATTTCTGAGTCCCCTATTTTCATTTTAATAGCTTATACATAATGTGCTGAGGTTGTACAGATTATGGTGTTGAGGTTAAGCAGATTAAAGAGACAGAGACAGTTGGTCTTCCTTCTATATTCAGTTTCATTGCTTGGGTCCATATGTTAGACTGACATTGAAACTCAGAGAAATTAAAACTACCACTTGTGAAAGAGTCATAAGTGGCACATTGCACTACCACTTAAAACACAGCTTTTATGTGACTGTGCCAGATGGAGGTTATTGCCCCCAAATTTAAAAAAAATCCTGTTGTTACATGGTAGATATCAAACTGTTCCTGAGTTGGCACAAATAGGATGAGGGTTATTACTCTTATGAAGCATTAGTACTTTTAATAAAGGATATCAGAAATGTTAGAGAGCAGCAATTACTACAATAAAGAACAAATGGAACAGTGTAATTAATAGAAGAAAATAAACCTGGCTTTTTGAAGTAATGTCAGTTATGGTGCCTATAAATGTTGTTCTGCATAAATCCCATTATTCCTTGTTACAAAGCCATATTTGTACCTGTCAGGCAGGGAGGAAGTGGTTGAGCAAGGGAACTGTGGTTTATTAAAGAAGCTGAATCTCTTGTCAAGAGGAATAAGAAGGCTTATGTAAGATGAGACGTGAAATCTCAGTTGGAGAACTTGAGAATTACGAATTAACCAGGAAGGACCTAAAGACAGAGCTAAGAAGAGCCAGGAGGGGACATGAGAAGTCTTTGACAGGTAGGATCAAGGAAAACCCTGAAGCTTTCTATAGGTAGGTCAGGAATAAAAGAATGACTAGGGTAAGATTAGGGCCAGTCATGGACAGTAGTGGGAAGTTGTCCATGGAGTCCGAGCAGATAGGAGAGGTGCTAAATGAATATTTTTCATCAGTATTCATACAGAAAAATAAATGATGTCAAAGAGAATACTGAGATACAGGCTATAGACTAGATGGGATTGAGGTTCATAAGGAGGAGGTGTTACCAATTCTGGAAAGTGTGAAGATAGGCAAGACTCCTGGGCTGGATGGGATTTATCCTGGGATTCTCTGGAAAGCCTGGGGGTAGGGGGGGGGGGATTGCAGAGCCTTTGGCTTTGATCTTTATGTTGTCATTGTTTACAGGAATAGTGTCAGAAAACTGGAGGATAGCAAATGCTGTCCCCTTGTTCAAAAAGGGGAGTAAGGACAACCCTGGTGATTATACTTCAGTGAGCCTTACTTTGGTTGTGGATAAAGTGTTAGAAAGGATTATATGTGATATGATTTATAATCATCTAGAAAGGAATAAGTTGATTAGGGATAATCAACATGGTTTTCAAAGACAAGGTCATGCCTCACAAAACTTATTGAGTTCTTTGAGAAGGTGACCAAACAGTAGGATGAGGGTAAAGCATTTGATGTGATGTATATGGATTTTAGAAAAGCATTTGACAAGGTTCACTATGGCAGGCTATTGCACAAAATACAGAGGCATGGGATTGAAGGAGATTTAGCAGTTTGGACTAGAAATTGACTAGTTATAAGACGACAAAGGATGGTAGTCAATGGGAAAGTTCATCGTGGAGTTCAGTTACCAGTGATGTACCGCAGGGATCTGTTTTGGGGGGCACTGCTGTTTGTCATGGACCTGGATAAGGGCGGAGAAAGATGCGTTCGTAAATTTGCGGATGACACTAAAGTCGGAGTTGTGGACAATGAGGAAGGATGTTGCAGGTTGCAGAAGAACATAGATAAGCTGTAGAGATGGGCCAAGAGCTGTCAAATGGGGTGTAATGTGGAAAAGTATGAGGTGGTTCACTTTTGAAGGAGTAACAGGAATACGGAGTACTGGGCTAATGGTAAGATTCTTGGTAGTGTGGATGAGCAAAGAGATCTCGGTGTCAATGTGCATAGATCCCTGAAAGTTGCCCCCCAGGTTGACAGGGTTGTTAATAGGGCATATGGAATGTTAGCTTTTATTGGTACAGGGACTGAGTTTTATCACGCTGCAGCTATACAAAACTTTGGTGCGGCCACACTTCGAGTATTGCGTACAGTTCTGGTTGCCTCATAGAAAAGATGCGGAAGCTTCAGAAAGGGTGCAAAGGAGATTTACTTGGATATTGCCTGGTATTGAGGGAAGGTCTTATGAGGAAAGGCTATGGGACTTGAGGTTGTTTTCAATAGAGAGAGGAAGATTGAGAAGTGACTTAATAGAGACATACAAGATGATCAGAGGATTAGATAGGGTAGACAGTGAGAGCCTTTTCCTCAGATGGTGATGGCTAGCACGAGAGGACATAGCTTTAGTGAAAAGTGATAAATATAGGACAGATATCAGAGGTAGCTTCTTTACTCAGAGAATAGTAAGGGCAAGGAACACCTTGCCTGCAACAGTAGCAGATTTGCCAACTTTAAGGACATTTAAATATTCATTGGAAAAACATATGGATGATAATGGAATAGTGTAGGTTAGATGGGCTTCAGATTGGTTTCACAGGTCAGCGCAACATTGGGAGCTGAAGGGCCTGTACTACGCTGTAATGTTCTATGTTCTATGACAAGCTAAACAGAGGCCAGCCAGAAAATTTCTAGAAGCATGGCACTCATCCATCGACTCCATCAACAAACACATAGACCTACACCTAATATACCGGCCATTACCAGACTGGCAAACAGAAGCAGCAGGAATGGAACCAAATAAATTGGAGAAGACACAGTATAGCAGCACTTCACAGGAAGCTCCAAAGCACTGAATAGGTCATGTCAAGAAGGGACGAAATGTCTGCAAATCAACTTCCCAGCTCGGTGACCGGACCCACAACCATGGCTTTCCCCTCTCACTTTAAACCTATACCCTGTAGTTTTAGACTCCCGCTACTTTGGGATAAAGTCTATGACTATTCGCCCAATGCATGCCCCTCATTATTTTATCAACCTCTGTAAGGTCACTCCTCAGCCTCTGATGCTCCAGGGAAAATTGCTCAGCCTATCCAGTTTCTCTCAATAGCACAAGCCTTCCAAACCCAGCAACATGCTTGTAAACCTTTTCTGAAACCTTTCAAGTTTCACAACATCTTTCCTAGAGCATATTAAATACAGTATTCTAATAGTGGCCTAACCAATGTCTTGTACAGCTGCAACATGACTTTCCAACTCCTATATTCAATGCACTGACCGATAAAGGCAAGTGTCTCAAATATCTTCCTCACTATTCTGTCTACCTGTGAATTCACTTTCAAGGAACAATGTACCTGTTCGCCAAGGTCTCTTTGTTTGGTAACACTTCCCAGGATTCTACCATTAAATATGTAAGCGCTGCCCTGACTTGCTTTAGCAAAATACAACACTTTACACTTCTTCTAAATTTAACTCCACCTGCCACTTCTTGACCCATCAGCCTATCTGATCAAGGTCCCATTCTGCTGAGATAACATTCTTCACTGTCCACTACACCTCCAATTTTGGGGTCACCTGCAAACTTACTAATCATTCCCCCTCTGTAGATACTCAATGCATTTATATAAATGACGAAAAGCAATGGACTTAGGACCGATCCTTGCAGCACATCGCTGGTCACAGGCCTCTGGTCTGAAAAACAACTTTCCACTGCCACCTTCTGTCTCCTATCTTCAAGCCAAGTTTTTAAATCTAAATGGCTAGCTTTCCCTGTATTCCATGTTATCAAACTTTGAT
Source organism: Hemiscyllium ocellatum (assembly GCF_020745735.1). Lineage (NCBI taxonomy): Eukaryota > Metazoa > Chordata > Chondrichthyes > Orectolobiformes > Hemiscylliidae > Hemiscyllium > Hemiscyllium ocellatum. The sequence goes on from NC_083414.1 coordinate 68,348,488, forward strand.
AACCAGTCAACCAAACAGCTTTCTGAAGTCCATTTGAAAACATCTGTCACTCTGCTTTCATCAGTCTTCTTTGTCGCTTCTTCAAAAACTCAATCAAGTTTGTGACACATTATTTGCCACACACAAAGCCATATTGACTATCCTTAATCAATCCTTGCCTTTTTAATACATGTAAATCCTGTCCCTTAGAATCCTCTCCAACAAATTGCCTGCCACTGATGTTAGACTTGTCGGTCTATAGATCCCTGGTTTATCCTTACTTCCTTTCTTAAATAATGGCAACATCTTCACCAATCTCCAGTCTTCCAGCACCTCACCAATGGCTATCTTAGTAAGGGGCCCAGTAAACACATCCCCAGCTTCCCACAAGTTTTGGGACACATCTGATCAGGTCCCAGGGATTTATCCACTTTCAGGCGTTTTAAGACATCTAGCACATCCTCCTCTGTAATATGGACACTTTTCCAGGTCTCACTATTTACTTCTTCAAGTTCTCTAGCTTCTATATTGTTCTCCATGGTAAATGCTGACACAAAATACTCATCTAGCATCTCACCCATCTCCTATCATTCCACACATAGATGGCCTTGTTGACCTATAACAGGCCCTCTTCTCTCCCTGGTTACTCTTTTGTCCTTAACGTATTTGTAGAATCTCTATGCGTTATCTTTAACCTTATTTGCCAGCACTATCTCATGTCCCTTTTTTGCCCTCCTGATTTCCGAGTATACTCCTACTGCCCTTATATGCTGGTCGGGATTCATTCGATCCCTAGTGTCTATGCCTGTCATATGTTACCTTATTTTTTTTCAAAAAGAATCTCAATTTTTCTAGTCATCCAGCATTCCCTACACCCAATAGCTTTGCCCTTTTCCGGAACAGGAACATACTGTCTCTGGACTCATGTTATCTAAATTTTGAAAGTCTCCCACAATCCAACCACCCCTTTACCTGTGAATAACCTCTTCCAATAACTTTTGAAAGTCTTTGCCAAATACCATCAAAATTGGCCTTACTCCAACTTAGAGCTTTAACTTTTAGATCAGGTCTATACTCTTCCATAACTATTTTAAAACTAATAGAATCACTTGTCCCAAAGTACTCTCACACTGACATCCTCTGTCACTTGCCCTGCCTTATTTTCCAAGAGAAGATCAAGTTTTGCTCCCTCTCTAATGGGTACATTCACATTTTGAATAAGAAAATTTTCTTGTACACACTTAAGAAATTCCTCTTCATCCAAGGCCTTAACACAACAGTCCCAGTTTATGTTTGGAAAGTTACAAATTACATTAACAACCATTACAACCCTATTATTCTTACAGCAAACTCCTTAGAAATTTGCTTCTCAATTTCCCGCTGACAATTGGGGTGCCTACAGTACAACCAATAGAAAATGAGGACTGCAGATGCTGAAGATCAGACTTAAATGTGTGGTGCTGGATAAGCAGAGCAGGTCAGGCAGCATCTGAGGAGCAGAAGAATCAAGGTTTCGGGTATAAGCCCTGATGAGCAATTCTCCTGCTCCTCGGATGATGCCTGACCTGCAGTGCTTTTCCAGCACCACACTCTCGACTGCCGAGAATACAATCCCAATATGGTTATCATCCCTTTCCTATTTCTCAGTTCCACTTATATAACTTCACTGGTCGTACTGCCAGGAATATTGTCCCTAAGTACAGCTATAAGAATACTGCCAGGAATATCCTCCCTACGTTAACCTTAACCAAAAATGTCACTCACACTCCTCTCTTGCCCTGTTCTTTCCACCCTTCCTATGGCATCTATATCCTGGAACATTAAGCTGTCAATCCTGCCTTTCCCTGAGCCAAGTTTCTGTAATTATCTGGAGTTATTTGTAGTCTTGATAGCAGTTTTTGACAAATGGCTAAAAACTATAGAAATAGGAATGAAAATGAAGAATCAGAATATCCCAATGCTGAAATTTTCGATTAAGCCTCATAGTACTGAAGCACTGCAGAATGCTTTACATTTTTGCATTGACTTCAGCCACACAAGCTTGTGACATGTAGATATTTTTAAATTCTCATATTACTGTCAATAATGTACTAATCCGAAGACACACTTTTCAAAATGTTACAATTAGCTTACTGGGCAAGCGGAGTTGGTAAATTGGTAGTTTTTGGCTTTTCCACAGATGCAACTTTGATGCTGCACATAAACAAACATTATACCACTGAGCACTTACTAGTTTGTAGAGATCTGCCACACTTATCTGTTCTGGATCAACCATTTCAAAGTCCTTTCTGGGAACTAGGTCCATGCCCATCTGTCTGATGAATCAGAGAAAACTGTATTAGAGTACATGCAGCAAATAATGTACATTTAAAGCAAGATACTTTACAGCCATCTGTGATTCAAGAATGAACAATAATTAATATGGCACTAATCTTTTACTTACTGTGCATGACTAGAATAGTGGTGATAGGTAACACAGACAAAAGTATAGTTTGACTATATCTTACCTTCTGTAAACGGAGGCCCTCCTAAATGCTACTGCCCATGTCTTAACTCAATAATTCCTATTTATCTATCACACTTGCTAACTGACTACTGGCTCCTGGTCAAGCCACCTTGTTTTTAAATGATGCACCCAAAGGCCTTACCCCTCTCCATCTCTGTAAAATCTTCAGCACCATAACTCTTAAGCTATCTATGCTCATCTAATACTGGTTTCGTGACCATACCCAATTTTAATCACCCTACAACAGATGGGAATCCCTTTAGTTGTTTAAACTTTCGAACAATCTGTCAGTCTAAGTTTTGGAATTTCCTCATGAAATCTCTCCACTTCTTTATTTTGTACCTCTCCTGCAAGATATTCTTTAAAACATTCATCTTTGACTCAGCCATAGATCATCTAATCTAATATTGCTTCATGTCATAGACTCAGAGTCACACAGCATGGAAGCAGGTTCTTTGATCTAACCGTGCATGCCGAACATTTGGTGGGCGGCACGGTGGCACAGTGGTTAGCACTGCTGCCTCACAGCGCCTGTAGACCCGGGTTCAATTCCCGACTCAGGCGACTGACTGTGTGGAGTTTGCACGTTCTCCCCGTGTCTGCGTGGGTTTCCTCCGGGTGCTCCGGTTTCCTCCCACAGTCACAAAGATGTGCGGGTCAGGTGAATTGGTCAAGCTAAATTGCCCGTAGTGTTAGGTAAGGGGTAAATGTAGGGGTATGGGTGGGTTGCGCTTCGGCGGGTCGGTGTGGGCTTGTTGGGCCAAAGGGCCTGTTTCCACACTAAGTCTAATCTAATAACCCCAAACTAAAGTAGTCCCACCTACTCCTGGCCCATATTGTCTAAACCTTCTTGATTCACGTATCTATTCAAAATGTCTTTTAAATATTCTAATTGTACATGCATCCACCATTTCCTCAAGAAGTTCATTCCACATGTGAGACATGCTCTGTGTAAAAGTTTTGCCTCATGTCTTTTCAAATCTTCCTCTTCTCACCTTAAAAATGTGCCCCTAGTCTTGAAATCCCCCATCCTACAGAAAAGACAACCACTATTAACTCAATGTATATCTATCATTATTTTATAAACTTCTATTAGATGGCCTCTCAACCTCCTACGCTCCAGTAAAATGGTGCCAGCTGATCCAGCCTCTCTTTACAACTCAAATCATGCATATCTGGCAACATCCTGCACAGTTGGATCGAAGGATCTGTTTCCATGCTGTGTGACTGAGTCTATGACATGGAGCAATATTAGATTAGATGATCAATGACTGAGTCAAAGATGAATGTTTTAAGGAGTATATTGCAGGAAGGATACAAAATAAAGAAGTGGAGAGATTTCATGAGGAAATTCTAAGGCTTAGACTGATAGATTGTTCGAAACCCTCTTCAGCTTGATAACATCCTTTGTATAACTGGGCGACCAGAACTGGACAAAATTTTCCAGAAGAGGCCTCACCAATGTCCTGTACAACCTCAATATGACTTCCCAACTCCTATATTCAAACTGAGTATTGAAGGCAAGTGTGCCAAATACCTTTTAACAAATATGTCTCCATGCAAATTTCAAGGAATTATGTACATGAACTCCTAGGTCCCTCTGCTCTACAACACTACCCAAGGCCCTAACAAAATGTAATACCTTGCATTTATCCAGATTGAACTCCAACTGCCATTATTCAGCCCATTGACCTATTTAATCAAGATTTCTTTATAATCTTATAAAACCTTCTTCACTGTCTACAGTACCACCAATGTTGGTGTCATTGGCAAACTTATTAACCATGCCTTCTATTTTAGCAAGTTTTGAGAAGATTTGTAGCTCGGGTTGAGGTTTTGGATGTAGGTTTGCTTGCTGAGCTGGAAGGTTCATTACCCTACTAGTAACATCTTCAGTAGGCCTCAGGTGCAACAATGCTGAAAATTCCTGCTTTCTATTTATATGTTTGGGCTTCTTTGGGTTGGTGATGCCATTTCCTATGGTGATGTTATATCCCATGGTGAAGTCACTTTCTGTTCCTTTTCTCAGGGGGTGGTAGGTAGAATCTAACTCAATGTGCTTGTTGATAGAGTTCTGGTTGGAATGCCATGCTTCCAGAAATTCTCATGCATGTCTTTGTTTGGCTTGTCCTAGGATAGATGTGTTGTCCCAGTCGAAGTGGTGTCCTTCCTCATCTATATGTGAGGATACTAATGAGAGAGGGTCATGTCTTTTTGTGGCTAGTTAGTGTTCATGTATCCTGACCCTCTCTCACTAGTATCCTCACATACACCATTTCAACTAGGATAAGACATCCATCTTAGGACAAGCCAAACAAAGCCACGCACGAGAATTCCTAGAAGCATGGCATTCCAACCGGAACTCTACTAACAAACACATTGAGTTAGACCCCATCTAACACCCCCTAAGAAAAGGAATAGGAAGTGACTTCACCACAGGAAATGACATCACCAACCCAAAGAAACCCAAACATATAAACAGAAAGTAGGAATGTTCAGCATTGCTTCACCTGAGGCCCACTGAAGATGTTACCTAGTAGGGTAACGAAACATTCCAGCTCAGCAAGCAAACTTACATCCAATGCCTTCTATATTCTTATCCAATTCATTTACGTAAATGACAAACAAAAGAGGACCCAGAACCAATCCCTGTGGAACACCACTGGTCATAGGTCTCCAGACCGAAAAGCAACCCTCCACTATTATTCTGTATCCTGCCATGAAGCCAATTATGTATCCAATTGATAAGCTCACCCTGAATCCCATGTGACCTAACTTTATTAATTAGTCTACCATGCGGAACCTTGTCAAAGGCTTTACTAAAATTCAAATAAACAAAATCTACTGTTCTGCCATCATTCGTTTTGGCAACTTCCTTAGAAAAACTCATCAAATTTGAGAGACACTATTTTCCTTGCACAAAACCAAGCTGACTATCCTTAATCACTTTTTGCCTCTCTTAATATCCATAAATCCTATCTTTTATAATCACTTCCAACAATTTACCCACAAGCAAAGTCAGACTCACAGGTCTATAATTCCACGGTTTCTCCTTACAAACCTTCTTAAAAAAAGGTAGTAGCTCCCTTTGTCCTGTCCAGGAGCAGCAGGAGACAGAACTGAGATGATGTTGGGACCAGGATGTTGCCAGGGAGGTAAGTGAACAGTATAAATAATTACCTTCAAAGCCTGTGGTCGTTTTCCTATCCAGGAGCAGCGGGAGACAGAGCGGAGGTGACATTTGGACCAGGAGGTTGCTGGGAACAAGGACTTAGTATATATTTGGGCAGCAGCTAAACCCGAGATACGACACGAGTAGTATCTTCCTCCCTCCTGCCCCTTCCTCTAACCAGAAGAAAAGGACTCTGTAAGGTAAGGTTTCTTCTTTTCTTTTAAATATTTAAATGCATTGTTTGGTATTAGTTAGTTGAGTTACAGTTAAGGCTGACAATGGCAGGGGACGTCAGACTCATGGCATGTACCTTTTGCTTGATGTGGGACTCAGGGACTTGGCTAATGTCCCTGACTCTTACACGAGCAAGAAGTGTCTCCAGTTGCAGCTCTTGTTTGATGGCATGACGGCTCTGGAGCTGGGGATGGACTCACTGTGGAGCATCCGAGATACTGAGGAGGTCGTGGATCGTACGTTTTGTAAAGTGGTCACACTGCAGATTAGAATTGCTGAGGGAGACAGAAACGGGTGACCAAAAGGCAGAGAAGGAGTAGGAAGGCAGTGCAGGTATCCCCTGTAGTCATCTCCCTCCAAAACAGGTATACCAATTTGGATACTGTTAGGGGAGATGGCTCACCGGGGGGGCGGGGGGGGGGGGGGGGGGGCAGCAGTTGCCAGGATCATGGCACAGTGGCAGATTCTGCTGTTCAGAAGGATGGGAAAAAGACTGGTAGGGCCATAGTCATAGGGGATACTATTGTAACTGCAGTAGATAGACAGTTCTGTGGCTGAAAACAGGACTCCCGGATGATATGTTGCCTCCCAGGTGCTGGGTCAGGGATGTTGCAGATCGGCTGCAGAGCATTCTGAAAGACGAGGATGAACAGCAGTTGTCGTGGTGCATATAAGCACCGATGATATAAGTAAAAAACAAGATGAGGTCCTGAAAGCAGAATTCAGGGAGCTAGGAGAGAAGTTAAAGAGGAGGACCTCAAAAGGTACTGATCTCAGGATTGCTACCAGTGCCACATGCTAGTCAGGGTAGAAATGAAAGAATAGGCAGGATGAACATGTTGGTTGAGGGATGATGTAGGAGGGAGGGGTTCAGACTTGTGGGACATTGGGACCGGTTCTGGGGAAGAGAAGACTATTACAAATTGGATGGTTAACACCTGAATCAGACCAGAACTAATGTCCTTGGGGGAGTTTTTGCTACTGTTGTTGGGGGTGGTTTAAACTAATGTGGCAGGGGGCTGGGAACCAGAAGACTAGCAGACAGTGAGGTGAAAACTAGAGACTAAAAAGAAACAGGATCATGAAGTTAGGATTACCGAGGGGAAGAGTAGACAGAGAACAGATGAACACAAAGGAACTGGTGGTCTGAGTGCATGTGCTTTAATGCAAAAGGTATAGTGGGTAAGGCAGACGAACTTAGGGTTTGCATTGGTGCCTGGGAGTATAACGTTATTGCGATCACAGAGATTTGGTTGAAGGAAGGGCATGATTGGCAACTAAGTATTCCAGGATATAGGAACTTCAGACAGGACAGGGAGGGAAGTAAAAGGGGAGTAGTTGCATTGCTTTACAGCAATGATATTATGGTTGTGCTAATGGAGGGCTTGAGACAACAGGGTGGTGGTGATGGGAGATTTTAATTTTCCCAACATTGACTGGGATACACTTTGTGTCAGAGATCTGGATGGGGCAGAATTCGTAAGGAGCATCCAGGAAAGTGTTTGAGAGCAGTATGTCAATAGTACAACTAGGGAAGGGGCCATATTGAACCTGGTGTTGGGGAATGAGCCAGGCCAGGTGGTAGAAGTTGCAGTGGGGAATTTTTTTTGGGTGTAGTGACCACAATTTTCTAAGTTTTAGAATACTCGTATACAAAGATGAGAGTGGTCCTAAGGGAACAGTACTAAACTGGGCCAAGGATAATTATATCAAAATTCCACAGGAGCTGAGAAAGTCCACATTTGATATGTGGGAGGCTTTCAAAGATAGTTTGAAGATAGTGCAGGATAGGCATGCGATAGGAAAGGCAAGATTCGTGAACCATGGATGACAGGAGACATTGTGCAACTAGCCAAGAGGAAAAAGGAAGTGAACATAAGGTCCAGGCAGCTAAAAACAGAACAGGCTTTGGAGATATATGGGAGAATAGGACAAATCTTAAAAGAGGAATCAAGTGGGCTAAAAGGGGTCACGAAATAAGTTTAGCGAGTAGAATCAAAGGCCTTTTGTTCTTATATAAGAAGCAAGAGGGTAACTAGAGAAAGGGTTGGTCCACTAAAGGATAAGGAAGGAAGGTTGTGTGTCAAACCTGAGAAAATGGGTGAGATTCTTAATGATTACTTTACATCAGTTTTCACTGAGGAGAGAGTCATGATGAATGTTGAGATTAGAGATAGAAGTTTGTTTACTGTGGATCATGTTGACATAAGGAGGGAAGATATGTAGGCTAAAGGATATTAAGGTGGACAAATCTCAGGACTGGATGGGATCTATCCAGGTTGCTGAGGGAGGCAAGAGAGGAAATAGCTGGGACCCTGACAAATATCTTTGTAGCATCCTTAAACACAGATGAAGTGCCAGAGGACTGTGCTCACATTGTCCCCCGTACAGACCAGTGAGCCTGACGTCAGTGGTGGGAAAGTTGCGAGAGAAGGTACTGAAGGATAGGATATATTTATATTTGGATGAGAACGGGCTTATCAGTGATAGGCAACATGGTTTTGGGTGGGGAGATCGTGCCTTACCAACTTAATAGGAGTTCTTTGAGGAAGTGACCAGGTTGATAGATGAAGGAAGGGCTGCAGATGTCATATACATGGACTTTAGTAAGGCGTTTGATAAGGTTCCCCATGGTAAACTAATGGAGAAAGTGAAGTTGCATGGTGTGCAGAGTGTTCTAGCTAGGTGGATAAAGAACTGGTTGAACAACAGGAAATAGAGAGTAGGAGTTTCTTGAAATGGAGAAAGGTGACCAGTAGTGTTCCACAGGGATCAGTGCTGGGGCCACTGTTGTTTATGATATACATAAATGATCTGGAAGAGGGCATTAGTGGTCTGATCAGTAAGTTTGCAGATTACATAAAGAATGGTGAAGTAGTAGAAAGCACAGGGGACTGTCAAAGAATACAGGAGAATATAGATCGACTGGAGAGTTGGGTGGAAAAGTGCTGGATAGAGTTCAATCCGGACAAATGTGAGATGATGCATTTTGGAAGGTCTAATTCTAGAACGAACCACACTGTAAACGGAAGAACCTTGGGATGAGTAGAGGGATCTGAGAGTTCAGGTCCATTGTACCCTGAAGGTGGCTGCATAGGTGGATAGAGTGGTCAAGAAGGCATATGGTATGCTTGCCTTCATTGGCCAGGGTATTGAGTATAAGAGTTAAAAGATCATGCTAAAAGTGTAAAAGGCTTTGGTTCAGCCACATTTAGAATACTGTGCACAGTTCTGGTCACCACATTACCAAAATAATGTGGACACTTTGGAGAGGGTGCAGAAAAGTATTAGGAGGATGTTGCCTCGGATGCCTAGCTATGAAGAGAGGTTGAGTAGGTTAGGATTATTTTCATTAGAAAATAGGAGATTGAGGGGGGACCTGATTTGAGATCTACAAAATCATGAAGGATATAGATAGGGTGGATAGAGATAAGCTTTTTCCTAGGGTGGGGGATTCAATAATGAGAAGTCACGTGTTCAAAGTGAGAGGAGAGAAGTTTAAGGGGGATACATGCATAAAGTACTTTACACAGAGGGTGATAGGTTTCTGGAACGCATTGCCAGCAAAGGCAACAGCAGGCATGGTAGATTCATTTAATATGCGTCTGGACAGATGCATGAGTAGGTGGGGAGCAGACGGATACAGATCCTTAGGAATTGGGCAATAGGTTTAGACAATGGATATGGATCGGCACAGACTTGATCATGGGCTGTAAATTTTCTTTGTTATTTAAGGTAGATTAGTCACTCTCCAGTCATTAGACACCTCACCTGTAGTTATAGATGATGCAAATATTTCTGCAAGGCATCTCATAATTTCCCCTCTTTCCATAACGTTCTAGGATACGTCAGATCAAGTCCTAGAGATTCATCCACCTTTACATTCTCTAAGACCTCACCCTCACCCTCTTCCACCTATCGTATTCCCAGTGCCCCTCCCCCAAATTCCCTCCCCACTACCTTTTATCTCAGCCCCAAACCTCAGATTCAGCACCACCCTCTTGACCTGTAATCTTCTTCCCGACCTCTCCGCCCCCACCCCCTCTCCGGCCTATCACCCTCACCTCCTTCCACCTATTGTATTCCCAGCACCCCTACCCCAAATTCCCTCCCCCCTACCTTTTATCTCAGCCTCATTCCTGAAGTAGGGCTTATGACCGAAACGTTGATTCTCCTGCTCCTCGGATGCTGCCTGTGTTTTTCCAGCACCACATTTTTCAATTCTCTAAGACCTCCCAAGCTTCGTCTACTGTAATGTGAACTGTTTCTAAAACATCAAAGTTTATTTCTGTGCATTCTCTAGTCTCCAATTCTTTCTCCACAGTAAAAACTGATGTGAAATATTAATTTTCTTTCTCTCCCATTTCCTGGGCCTCAACACAAAGACGGCCGCCTTGATCTTTAAGAAGCCCTATCCTCTCTCTCTAGTCACCTTCTTGCTTTTAACTTTATCTGTCAATGCTGTCTCATATCACCTCTTTGCCTTCCTGATTCCTCTCTTCAGAATGCCCCGACACTCTTTATATTGATTAAGAGATTCAATTGAACCAAGTTATCTATATCTAAAACATGATTCTCTTTTATTCTTGACTAGAACCTCAATATCTTTATTCATCCATTGTTCCTTAATCTTACCAGCCTTACCTTTCGTTCTAACAGGAACAACATGCCTCAGAACTCTTATCATCGCACTCCAGAATGCCTTTTATCTGCAAACAATCTACTCCAATTAAATTTTGAAAGTTGATTCATAACATTAACATTTGCCTGACACCAATTAAACACTACAATTTTTATGAAAGGCTTAAACTTTTCCATCGGATAAAGTAAGGACCGCAGATGCTGGAGATCAGAGTCGAAGAGTGTGGTGCTGGAAAAGCACAGCCAGTTAGGCAGCATCCGAGGAGCAGGGGAATCAATGTTTCGAGCATAAGCTCTTCATCAGGAATGAGGCTGGTGGCCTAAGGGGACTGAGAGATAAATTGGTGTGTGTGTGTGTGTGTGTGTGTGTGTGTGTGTGTGTGTGTGTGTGTGTGAGAGAGAGAATGCAATAGGTAGATGAAGGTGATAAGTCAGAGAGGAGGATGGGGCAAAGCCAAGTTGGAAGACTGGATCTGGGAAAGGGGGAGGGGGGGGTAGGGAAAATGAGGAAATTGTTGAACTCCACATTGATCCTTTGTGATTGGAGGGTCCCAAAGCAGCAGATCGGTGTTCCTGCCTGGAGGAGGAATGCCTCATCTTCTGCGTTGGGACCCTCCAACTACATGGGATCAATGTGGATTTCACTAGTTTTCTCATTTCTCCATGTCCCATCTTATCCCAGATTCAACCTTTCAACATGGCACCACCCTCTTGAACTGTCCAACCTGTCCATCTTCCTTCCCACCTATCTGCTCCACCTTCTTCTCTGACCTATCACCTTCACCGCCACCTTCATCTACCTATTGCATTTCAAGCTACCTTCCCTCCCTTTATCTCTCAGCCCCCTTAGGCTACTACCCTCATTCCTGATGAAGAGCTTATGCTTGAATTGACAATTCTCCTGCTCCTCAGATGCTGCCTGACAGGTCGTGCTTTTCCAGCACCACACTCTTTGACTTAGACTTTTCCACAACCATTTTGAAACTAATAGAATTATGATTGCTAGACCCAAAGTGTTCCCGCATTTTTACTTCAGTCACCTGCCTTGCCTTCTTGCCCAAAAGATGGTCTAATTTTGCTACTTCTCTAGGAGGAACATCTACATATTGATAAAGAAAATTTTCTTGAACACATTTGACAAATTCTTCACTATCCAAACATTTAACACTATGCTAGCCCCTGTCAATGTTTGGAAAATTAAAATCCCCCTTATTACAACCTTATTATGCTTATGTATATCTGAGATCTCCCTTTACATTTGTTCCTCAATTTCCCTTTTAGTATTGGGGGGCCTATAGAACAGTCCCATCAAAGTGATCTTTTCTTTCTTATTTGTCATTTCTACCCATACATTTTCAGTGGACGATTTTTCAGAAATATCTTCCCTCGTTGCAGTAGTAATGTATTTCTTTATCAAAATGCCACCCTCCTTTCACTTTCTTGCCTCCTTTTCTATCCTCCCTGTAGCATCTAAAACCCAGAATATTGAGCTGTCAGTTTTATCCATCTCTCAGCCAGGTTTCCATAATAGCGGTGATATTCAATCCCATGTTTTTAAACATGTCCTCAGTTCATCAGCTTTACCTGCAAAACCCCTTGCATTGAAATAAATGCAATTTAGTTCTGCAGAGTTACTACATATTTTAATTTCCTCGCCTTTCTTGTCTACTTGACATGCCCTCCTCACATTCAGAATCTTCCCCATCAATCCTTCTGTTTACACTGCTACTTAGAATTCCCCCACTCTCTCCCCCCCCCCCACCCCCCCACTGTCAGCATAGGATCTCCCTTAATGGAATGAACAAATCTCCCTGCGAAGATATTGGTCCCTTTCTAGTTTAGATTAGGCCCATCTTTTTGAAGACACCTTTTCTGTCCAAAAAGGCATTCCAATTGTCCAAAAACCTGAATCCCTGTAAAATGCATCAGCTCTTCAGCCACTTATCTCCTTTAACCTTATGTTCCTTCCCTTGTTTGAGGTTGGCATTGGGAGTAAACCAGAAATTACTACTTTTAAGGTTCTATTTTTTAATCTTCTATCTAACCTCTCAAAATTCACTCTCATGCTTTGACTTTTTCCCTAAAAATGTAATTCCTACCAATGTGTCCAAAAATTACAGGCTTCTCAATCTCACCCTTAACAATATGCGTGAAACGTTTAGAGAGGTCATCAATTCTAGCACCAAGGAGGCAACAAACCATCCTAAATTTATACTCACTGCCACATATGCTATTTTAAAGTGCACATGCAAAACACTCTGGCGGGTTTTACAACATTAAAGGTACATGCAGATAAAAGTCACTGTTGCAATAAATTCAGACAGAAAAAGAGAAAATGTTCTTCTTATTTCAATTTAAACAGACTTAGTTCTTCATTAAATAAGACCAGCATAACCATTTTTACAAGTGTGTCACAAATGAAACTGGCTTCAGTGTCCTTGGGCTAAATTAGCCACATCTCTTGCCCCCGATTTTTATCAGATGATTCCTCTTGTAAGCATATCTGTGGACGTGAGGTGAGTACACCATTTAGTTTAAAATTGTTAATTGGTCCCCTTAAATCAAACAGATAACAAACCTTTGCATTCTAGGCACAAACATGAAAATAGCAGTTCTGTGAAGAATGGAAAGCTGTTGGAAATGGAAATCACTACAAAAAGACTGTAATTAAGTTAGCCAGCAGGTCATCATAGAATATGACTTTCCTGATTGCACCAGATTAACTGCCCAATCAGAGAGCCCTGTCTGACATAACAAGGATGAGTGTCAAAAGATACTGACACTCTGATATGTGACTGAATAAGGCAGTACTAAAGTCAAGGACTGTTCATATGTAAATAAAGGGTGACTAGGTGGCAGAATACCAGCCTCTGTGCCGTTATTTTACTTTTCAAGCAAGGATAAGGAAATTGAGGGATTTCAATGGCATTAGGATTGCCAAAGTTCCCCAACATCAATACCTTAGGGGCTACATTTGACCAGAAACTTAGCTAAGCAGATCAGTGGTTGGGAATTCTGCAGAATGCATGTCAACTCCTGACTTTGCAGAGCCAGCACATGATCTCCTAGACACAATTTAGGAGCATGATGGGAATACTTTCCATTTGCCTTGATGATTGCATCTCCACCAACATCCCAGAAGTTTATCACCAACAGGCAATGTTGCCTGATTGATCTGTGCCCTATTCATCTTAGAGTCATAGGGTCCAACAGCACAGAGACAGGCCCTTTGGCCCAAATTGGGGCATACCAACAAAATGTCCATGCATTCGAACTCCATTTCCCCGCACTTGGCCTATAGCCTCCTAAATCTTTCCTTTCCATGCACTTGTCCAAATGTCTTTTAAATGTTGTTAATATACCCTCAACCACTTCCGCTGGCAACTCATTCCAGGTTAAACATTCACTCCTTTCATTGTTGATGCACATAGGCAGCATGGTGTACCATATCATGACTGAATGCACAATTCATCAAATCTCCTTAAAACTTACGAACGTTATTGCTAAAAAGGACTAGGACAGCAAATACATGGGAGTGACCCCACCTGCAAATTCTTCCCAAGCCACTTGAAACCACAAGGAAGTTTCTTCATTGCCTCAGGGGCAAAAATCTTCAAACTCCTAAATCGCAATGCAGGTCTATCTATACTAAATGGACTAAGCAGCTAGAGAAGGTGGCTCACCACTACATTCTCAATGCTAATTCAGGATAGGCAACAAATGCTGGTCTTGACAGTAATGCTCATAACTTGTGAATAAACAAAAAAATCGCTCGTATTCTCTGTATTTCAATCTCCTTTTCTGCCATTAAGCCACTCTTAAAATTTAGTTCTTTGACCAGACTTGATTGTTGAGTGAGGCTAGGGAGGATAGAGCAGGGGTAAAAAATGAGGTCTGCAGATGCTGGAGATCACAGCTGAAAATGTGTTGCTGGTTAAAGCACAGCAGGTTAGGCAGCATCCAAGGAATAGGAAATTCGATGAAGGGCTTATGCCCGAAACGTCGAATTTCCTATTCCTTGGATGCTGCCTAACCTGCTGTGCTTTAACCAGCAACACATTTTCAGCCAGGATAGAGCAGGGGCACTTGCAAAAATTTTCCATTCCTCTCCAGTCACTGGAAGGGTATCAGAGCACTGGAGGACAGTGGTACAGTTATTCAAAAAGGAAGCAAGGAATAAATCAGGAAACTACAGGCCAGCCAGACTAACCTTAGTGGTGGGGAAACTGTTGAAAGTAATTCAGAGGGGCAGAATTAATCTGCATTTGAAGAGGCAGGGATTAACTACCATGACAGTCAGCATGGTTTGTTAAGGGGAAGTCATGTCTGATCAACTTGATTGAATGCTTCAGAGGTAACCAGGTATATAGATGAGGACAATGCTTTCGATGTAGTCTATTTGGGCTTCACCAAAGCTTTTGATAAGGCGGAGACTGATAGCAAAGGTAAGAGCCCATGGGATTCAAGGAAATTTGGCAAATTAGATGTACAGGGCAGGAAGCAGTGGGCAACAGTTGAGGGGTGTTTCTTCCAACTGGAGGCCTGTGTCGAGTGGGATCCCACAAGGATCAGTGTTTGGACCCTTGCTGTTTGTAACTTATATCAATCATTTAGACTTGAGTAGGAGGATTGATTGATAAGTTCATAGATGACACAAAAATTGGTAGGGTGGTAAACAGTAAGGAACAAGCTGGTAAGATTGGCTGACAAGTGACACAAGGAATTCAATCTGGATAAATGTGAGGTGATGTACTTGGGCAGCACAAACAAGGCAAGGGAATACAAGAGGAACAGAATGCATGTATATGGGTTCCTTAAAGCATCAGCACAGATGGATAAAGTAGTTAGCAAGTCCAATAGTTGTTTGCTTTTATATGTCGAGGTATACAATTTAAGAGCCAGGAGATTATGCTAGAATTGTATAAAACATTGATGAGCCACAAGTAGACTAATGCATGCTGTTCTGGAATCCACGTTAGAGGAGGGATGTAATAGTTCTGGAGAGGGTGCAAAAGAGATTTACCAGGATGTTGCCGAGCTGGAGAGTTTCAGTTGTTTTCCTTAGAGCTGAGGAGATTGAGAGGGGATATATAAAATTATCAAGGGCATAAATATGATAAACAGGAAGTAACTTTTTCCCTTGATGTAAGGATCAGTGACTGGGAGCATAGATTTAAGGTAACAGGGAGAAGGTTTGGAATAGATATGAGGAACAGCTTTTTCATACAGAGCACGGTGAGAACTTGGAATTCCCTGCCAGTAACGGTGATAGAGGCAGAAGGATCAATAATTAAGAAGTATTTAGATGTGCTTTCAATGCCAATGCATACAATGCAATGAGCCAAATTGTAAAAAAATGGGATTAGAATAGTTAGGTGGTTGCCTTTGCTGGTGCAGACACAATGGGGTGAAGGTCCTTTTTTTGTGTTGTAGATCTCTACTACTTTAATGACCATAGACGAGCATTTTCTGAGATGACTTGGTGTTGTATTTTGTTTTATAATATTCCTGTGAAATGCCTTGAGATATTATCTTACATTAAATGTGTGACATAAATACAATAGCAACAACTTATGTCTAGATAATATACGTGGGCTCAGTGGTTAGCACTGCTGCCTCACAGCGCCAGGGACCCAGGTTCAATTCCCATTTCGGACAACTGTCTGCGTGGAGTTTGCACATTCTCCCAGTGTCCTTATGGGTTTCCTCCGGGTGCTCCGGTTTCCTCCCACAGTCCAAAGATGCGCAGGTTAGGTGAATTGGCTATGCTAAATTGCCTGTAGTGTTAGGTGTGTTAGTCAGGAGTGAATGTAGGGGAATGGGTCTGGGTCAGTTGCTCTTCAGAGGGTTGGTGTGGACTCCTTGGGCCAAAGGGCCTGTTTCCACACTGTAGGGAATCTAATAAGAAAACCATGGGAGAGGTGGGAGGGAGGTGTCTATAAGCAATTTCCACTGCAGACTTAAACCTTTTTCTATTGCTCAAAATCGTCTGATCAATGGCAAATAGTAAGAAGCTGTCCCCACTTATTCAAGGATCAAGAATGAGAGAGCACAGATTTAAGGTGCTGTGTAAAAGAAGCAAGGGTGACGTCAGAAAGATAATCTGTTTTACACAGCAAGTACAAACTGTCTTGAAATCTGGTGGAGACAGGTTTAATTGAGCCATTCAAGATGGCACTAAGGCAAAATGTCATCAAGGAGTGCTTATGATAGAGTGGTAGTCAACCCTAGTCAGAAAGTGTGGTGCTGGAAAAGCACAGTCAGTCAGGCAGCATCCAAGGAGCAGAAGAGTCGACATTTCAAACAGAAGCTCTTCATCAGGGGTTGCCATGACTGGAGGAAGTACACCTCATCCTCCACCTTGAACTCCCCAATCACACTGAATCAATGTGGATTTCACTAGTTTCCTCATTTCCCCTCCCTCCACCTTATCCCAGATCCAACCCTCCAACTTGGACTGTCCAACCTATCCATCTTCCTTCCCACCTATCTGCTTCACCATCCGCTCCAACTTATCACCATCACTCTCCACTTCCATTTACCTATTGCATTCCTAGCTACCTTCTTCCCAGCACCACCACTCCCCACTCATTTATTTCTCAGCACCCTTGGCCTCCCCTCCACATTCCAGACGAAGAGCTTATGCTCAAAACTTTGACTCTCCTGCTCCTTGGATATGACCTGACAGGCAGTGCTTTTCTAGCACCACACTTTTTGACTCTCATCTCCAGTATCTGCAGTCTTCACTTTGTCCTACCTAAGTTAGGATACCTGGGTTCAGGTTCCACCTGCTCCAGGGTAATCAACAACACCTCTGACGAGATTAATTAGAAATAAAAGTTGACAAGAAAAGCAAAGTTCATATACAGAAATTCTTGCCATTGATTGTCTAGCTTGTTTTATCAAAATTCTTGTATTCTAATGATGCATACTAATTAGGTTAACAAAATAAAGTTTTCTCAATATACCTATTCAATGGTGAAGTAATGCTGGGAAGTAAATTTCTCAGAACACTTGTATTTAGGCATGTTTTCACATTATAATAAAAGGGAGAGACAGCAAGGATAGGAATTGGCTCAAATTGATCATTAGAGACACGAAGAGCAAGATTTTCACAAAACTGTGAAGCCTCCAGGGTCTTTGAAAAAAAATGCAGAATATAGATCTGAATGTCCCCCATTTCACATATTTGTTGTATGGAGGGATGGTGGGTGATGCAGGATTGTAATTCCTACATGCATGATACCAAAACTCAGCGGGGTCGGCAGCAGTATTGTGTTCAAAGAGACCATATTGTTCATGGAGCAAGGGTCTGAACAAGCAGGTTGGTATTTTTAAGTCTTTAAAGAGGAAAGGTAGATAGACTCTATAGAACTGTAAAATCCTCAAGTCATTCATTAAAATATGGCAAGAATGGAAAAATTCTTGATGTTGAGAAAAGAAACCTGATTTTCAGTTTAAGGTTTTCATGGCTACTTGAGAATCTCACTAGTAAATGGCAAAGTGCCTCTTTGCATGTATTCAAATCTCATTATTACTCAACCTTGTCTCATTTCTATGCAAGTTGCTATTTTCCCCAGGGAGCAGAGAAAACTATATGACTCTCAATTCCAAAATGGAAGCCAGAGTGGTTACTTGATGGGCTCCATTTGTTGGTGTCTTATCTGGGCATCCATCTTGGCCAGCATCCTCCATGGCAGCCTCTGTCCAAGAAGGTTGGCTTAAGCCTCACCACATGGCATATTTTGGAGTCACTTTTAATACAGCTCACCACTTCAATGCTGTCCTTTAGAGCTCACTGACAACTTTCTTTACCAGGCTGCTTAACTTGTTTTTTTAGTGCTCACTCACTTTGCGCCTACTTAAATGCTAACATGTCTACCTTGCCTTTTTTATGCATGACAGCTTCTGTCAGAACTTGCAGCCTCACAACATTTGTCTTTGCATCCGTTTAGCTGAGGTAGAAAGCCAGGCAGCATTCATGTCTGCCTGCAATGAGCAATCAAAGAGGTGGACATGTATAGTGCTATGACAATATCACACCTAAAACATGAGCCATAGCCTTCTGGTCGACAATTCCACAGGTTCACTGCGCTTTGAGTAAAGAAATCTTTCCTCATCTCAATCCTAAATAACCTATGTCCTGAAACCCCTTGGTCCTAGCCCCCCAGTCAGGAGGAATATTAACTTGCAGGACTGATTGCAATCTGCTCCCCAGACTTCAATGAGACACAGGGTCATTGCTCCAAATAGCTGATTGACCATGTCTAAGTCACTGAAGTGAGTTTGGAGGATGCTTGTTGTCATACTTGGCAAATTTATAGGAGACTCTGGAAGCAGCTCATGCGATCATTTATTTTCAAATGTATGCAAGGGGAGCTGGTCATATCACAAAGTAGTGTAAAACTAATAATGGCTAGTTACAGACACCTCCAAGATTTATACAAAACACTACAACATTACATATTTAATTTTCCAGTCTCTTCATCCAGGCGTATTATATTATCTACTATTTGCCCACTGTTTATGCAGGTGTTGTTCGTATTTTACCCAAAGCTGATGCCATCCTACTAATGCTATGACTCCTACACTACCCTTGAGTATTAGTCTTGTTTTTTTACACTTTCTTTGTCCGTGTGTATTTACTGTATTTACTCTTTTTGTATTTACTGATAATATTATTATAACTGACAAACTAAAATTGATTCAGTCTCTTCAGCTCTCCCTTGTGGACCTTGGTCAGGCCAGAGCACACAGCTCAGTGATAGTGCTTTTCTCTTTATGCTTCACCGCCCATAGAAACTGGCCAAGTTTCGAGGGTAGGATTGTAAAGGTACTTAGTTCTACCATCTGTAAGACTGGCCCAGCACCACAGGCCCCTGTTCACTGCCCCCTATCCCCACATTCTCCAACTTTCATTCCCATTGTCATCTCTTATATATCCTTCTGGTGCCATGCTGTGCTCGTAGAACATTACAGGTGGTTAATTCACAGCAATTGTAAGAAATTAGAAAACTGAAGTAGGATGCAACAGCTGATGAGAAGGATACGTCTGAGGGAAGCTGCAAATATAAGATAGTTAGTTGAGATAGTTCGTCAGTAAATGACTAAGCAAATGAGAGAAAGGGGCCAGAAAATGGTGGTTCTCATTCTGTTAACATGGGAGTAAGTTGGTTTATTGAAAGGACAAGCAATTGATAGGTCAGAGTCATTCCTACAGACAAAGAAAGGGTTGGAGTCCTTCGTTGAAAAAAAAGGACATATCAGAGGGAGTCCAGGAGAAGGTAGCATTCACAGAACTCATGCAACACAAATAGAGAAACTGGGGGGAATGGAATGGAATCCTTCATGTAAGCAGGATTCAAAGAAGTGTAGTTGAGCAAACTAAGTCAGTGAGTTTGTAGTAGATATTGGTGGACAGCCCATTCCCAGAAATGGAAATGGTGAAGTCAAAACTAGAAGGGAAGTGTCACAGGTGGACCAGGTGAAAGTACGAACATGCGAAAAAGAAACAAGAGTGTGTCATGCAGCCCTTCCAGCCTGCTCCGCCATTCACTAAGATTATAGTTGATCTGATTTTAACCTCAACTTTACATTCCTGCATATGCCCAATAGTCTTTAATCTTAGTAGTCAATAACCTATGCCTTAAGAATATTTAAAATTAAAAATATGCATCTACTGCTTTTTGAGTAAGAGATTTCCAAAGATACTTAACACTCAAAGAAAATCTTTTTCCTTACTTCTGTCTTAAATGCCTTACTTTTAAACTATAACTCTTTTCTCTAGGTCTAGCTATCTGACAAACGAGCAACGGTTGTATTTCCAAATGAACCTGTTAGATACAACGTGGTGCTGTGTGACTTTTAACTTTGTCCATCCTAGTCCAACACAGGCACCTCCACATCATCCTTTTTCTAGATTCTCTGAAAAGGAACCACCCTTTTCACATCAACCTGGCCAAGCCCCCTTAGGATCTTTTATGTTTCAATAAAGTAATTTCTGACTCTTCTGAACTCCAGAGGATACAGACCTAGCCTATCTAACCTTTCCTCATAAGGTAATACAATCATTCTCAATAAAACTTCTCTGCACTGCTTCCAAAGTATTAGTGTCTTTCCATATGTTTGGTGATCAATACCGACATACAAACCTTCTGTGATTCATGCACTCTGATTTCTCTGTACCTCAGAACATGACAACCTCTCACTATTTATTAATGTACATCTCTTTTAAATTCTTTCTACCAAATAGACAATTCTTTATATTCCCATATTGCATTCCATTTGCTGAATCTTTGCCCACTTACATAAGATGAGAGAAGGATGAAATTGGAAGTAAACCAGATTCATTTTTCCAATTCCAGTACAGTTTGATAGGAAGTAGAGTGGGCCATAGTCAAAAAATGTGGCACTGGAGAAGCACAGCAGGTCAGGCAGCATCTGAGGAGCATAAGAGTTGACATTTCAGGCATAAGCTCTTCATCAGGAATGTTGGTGCGGAGGGGGGAGGGGGGTGCAGGTGCTGGCTGAGAGGTAAATGGGAGGAGGGTAGGACTGGGGGGGTTGGTTGGAAGGCGACAGGTCAATGAAAGTGGGGAGTGCTGCTGATTGGTTAGAGGAGAGGGTGGAGTGGATAGGTGGGAAGGAAGATGGACAGGTAGGAAAGTTCAAGAGGGTGGTACTAAATTGAAGAATTGAATCTGGGCTAAGGAGAAGGGAGGGGAGATGAGGAAACTGGTGAAATTGACGTTGATGCCATATGGTTGGAGGGTCCCAAGGTGGAAGATGAGGTGTTCTTCCACCAGGCATCGGGTGGCTTGGATTTGGCGGTGGAGGAGGCACAGGACTTGCATGTCCTTGGTGGGGTGGGAGGGGGAGTTGAAGTGGTCGGCCATAGGGTGATGGGGTTCTTTGATGTATGTTTATCCCAGGAATGTCCCAATGTAGAGGAGATAATGCCAGGAACAAAGGACACAGTAGATGACGTGTTCAAATGTGCAGGAAAATGTCTGCCAGATATGGAAGGATCCTTTGGGGTCTTGGATAGAGGTGAGGGGGGGAATGTGTGGACGCAGGTTTTAGACCTCTTGCAGTGACAAGGGAAGGTGCCGGGAGTGGAGGGTAGGTTGGTGGGGGGGGGGGGGCGATCTTTGGCAGTTACACCAGCACCATACCCCATCTTTTCCTCTGCTACATTGATTACTGTATTGGCACCACTTCGTGTCCCCACGAGAAGATTGATCAATTCATCAACTTCACGAACACCTTCCACTCTGACATCAAGTTCACCTGGACCATCTCACACACTTCCCTCACTTCCTGGATCTCTCTATCTCCATTTCCAGCAACAGACTCCACATGGACATCTACTTCAAACCCACAGACTCCCACAGCTACCTGGACTACACCTCCTTCCCACCCTGCCTCCTGTAAAAACGCTACCCTTATTCCCAATTCCTCCATATTAGCTGCACCTTCTCCCTGGAGGAGCAATTCCACTCCCAGGCGTCCTCCTTCTTCAAAGACTGCAATTTCCCCTCCCATGTGGTTAACAATGTTCTTCAGCACATCTCCTCCACTTCCCATTTCTCCGCCCTCGAACCTCACCCCTGCAACTGCAACAAGGATAGATCTTCCTGGTCCTCACCTTCCACACCACCAATCTTAGAGTACAATGCATCATCCTCCACCATTTCCGCCACCTACAGTCAGACCCCACCAGTAGAGATATATTTCCCTCCAACTCCTATCTGCATTCTGCAGAGACCATTCCCTCCGCGACTCCCTTATTAGGTCCGTGGCCCCACCAACCCACCCTCCACTCCCAGCACCTTCCCTTACCACAATGGGTGTAAAATCTGTGCCTACACTTCTCTCCTCACCTCCATCCAAAGGCCCAAAGGAACCTTCCATATCCCACAGAGATTTTCCTGCACATCCAAACACATCATCTACTGTGTCTGTTGTTCCCAATGTGGTCTGCTCTATACTGGGGAGACAGGATGCCAACTTGTGGAATGATTCAGGGAACATCTACGGGACTAATGCACCCAACTGCCCCACCACACTGTGGTCAACCACTTCAACTCCCCTCCCACTCTGCCAAGGACATGTAAGTCCTGGGCCTCCTCCACCGCCAAATCCGAGCCACCAGATGCCAGGAGGGTGAACACCTCATCTTCTGCCTTGGTACCCTCCAACTACACTGCATCAATGTCAATTTCACCAGTTTCCACATCTCCCCTCCCTCCACCTTATCCCAGATCCAATCCTCCAACTCGGCACAGCCCTCTTGAATTGCCCTACCCGTCCATCTTCCTTCCCACCTATCCACTCTGACCTATCACTATTATCCCCTACCTTCATCAACCCATCCCCTTCCATGCTACCTTCCCCCCAGTCCCACCACCCTCTCACTTACCTTTCAGCCCCCTTGGCCCCCACCCACATTCCTGATGAAGGAATCATGCCCAAAACATCAACTCTTCTGTTCCTCGATGTTGTGCTTTTCCAGTGCTACACCTTTTGACTCTGATCTCCAGCATTTGTGTTCCTCACTTTCTCCTAATTGGACCAGAGTAACAGTAGAATCTTTGGATACAGACACACCAACGACTACATGCTGAACCATAGGTTTGCAAGGACTTCAATAAAAAAAACAAACCAAGCACTTGATTTCAATTCTAGTGTTGGAAAGTAGGAAGAGGTGCTTGATTGTACTAAATCTTGGTTTGAATGCTGTTCATGAAAGATATTATAAATTATTTACAAAACTGTACCTTCCTTTTGACGAATTTGCTGATCTTTGAAAATGGCTAGAAATCACATGACTTGTAAGTTAGCCAAAAGTTCATACTGTGGATTGTAGAAGGACAAAGCCAGATGGATCACCATTGTGGAAATTCTGACCTAATAATTGTGTGGATAGTGAAAAATATAAAACAGAGGGCCCAGACCCTTTGTCTCTATGCTAAGGTCACTAACAAAAGAGACATCTTGAAACTCAATGCCTACAAAGATACTAAAATCAACAGTCTAATTCAAGTTGAAAAGAGAAAGTGCTGGAGAAACTCAGCAGGTGTGCAGAGAAAAATAGAGATAATGTCTGATATTGTCAGCTATGCCTGGAAGTGTGGGCAGAAAATTTAAAACCATGACAGACTCTTCCAGTGGTGGTTCCTCCAGCGGTCTTTCTGACAGTGCTCAATGCATCCGCATTTGCTGTGACCTCCAACAAGTCTTCCAATTTATAATTACATAAAATTAGTATCAAAGCCCACCACTGAATTCTGCCTGAATCTATGGGTGGCACTGCCTTGCCCTCTTTACGTCGACCTCGCAGGGGTTTACAGTTCATTATTATTACAAATTTATGTCCGTGAAGGGATTGGTGGAAGTTTCTGACTCCAAATATGACCACCAAACCTTCTTTCTCTACACGGGTGTATTTACACTGCAGATTAGTCCTAAGTCCTGGATGTATATGTTATTGGTTCTTCCTTGCCATTGGGGCACCTACAAGCTAAAACAATGCTGTGTGGGGAGGCATCACTTGTCAATACCAAATGTTGCTTGGTATCATACGTGCCAACTCAGAGGATGATAGCCGTTTCCTCATGTCCCTGAAAGTTATGGCTTGGCTACGCCACCACCCCATTTTAACAGTTAATGCACAGTGACAGGATGGAACTTTCCATAATAATTCACCAGCTCAAGGAAAGACCTAAGCTCAGTTACAGGCATGGGAGGTGGGGCATCTTTGATTGCCCTCACTTTGTCTTCCTGTTATTAACATATCATCTAGATAAATAGTGACCGGGGTAGTCCTCCATCAAAAAATTGCACAGGTTAATAATACTGCAAATGGCAGTCTCATATATTAGTGTAAACCCTTATGGGTATTAATGGCAGCATACTTCTGGGAATCCTTATCTAACCACAACTGCAAGTATGCATGGCTCATCTCTAGCTTTGTAACGGACAGAGTACCCCTGCCAGCTTTGCGCATTAATCTATGCGAGAGATTGGGTATTTATTCAGCTATGAAAAACTATTTACCATTGTTTAAAATCCCCACAAAGGTGTATTGACCAGTCGGGCTTCACAGTCAGTACAATCTGTGCTGCCTATTCTGCAAACTGGACTGGTTTAATGATTCCATCACTTTCCAGGCTTCTGATTTTTGCCTCTACATCTGTCCGTAAGGCAAATGGCACTGGGCAGGCCTTGCAGAATCATGGAATTGTTTCCTGGTCAACATGCAACGTGACCTTGGAGTTCCTTTTATCATCCTTAGACCTTTCTGAAAAGCTTCTGGGTATTTAATTAGGACTTACTCAGGCAGCCATTTTCTAATCGAAAAATGTCAAGACTGTTTAGTGAATCTTTCTCAATCAATTTCACCCCATCAGGTTTGGGCTTAAGCTTTTTACTACAATCAGCGATACCTGAACCAGCTGTTCCTATTAAGAGACCAGAACATATGTTTTATCATTAATCTGCAACGGCTCCCTGGCATAGGTTCTCAGTCCAGCCAAAGTCTTGTACAAGCTTAAGGTTTGGAGACCATGACGAATTTTGTTAAAGCCGAATTTTATGATCACTAAAATGGCCATGTCAGTATCAACCTCTGTTAAAATCGAGTGACCATTCAACCAGACATTTATTTTCTTTGGTTCTGATATGGATGTTGCTAAGAAATTTAACTGTTCCAAACCAGATGTACGTGGACTTGTCAGGGTGTAGGCTGTGCTGGATACTGGCCGATGAATTCCTAATGGGACTCTTTTCCTGTCTCGAATCTGCATGCTGGCAGCTGGTTTGCCGGTCCTGATTTGGAAGAAAAATTTAACTCTTTGGACGAGGCTTGGTCTTGTTGGATTTTGTTGTGGGCTGATTTGGTGACTGCCTGCTCAGTGAGGCTATGGAGTTGCCTTCACTCAAGTGGTATTCCCTGATCCCAAGCAGACAGGTGAGGGTGTCCTTCGATCAGATATTCATATATTCCAGTTGCTACATTTTCCATGATAAAGCCAGCTTTAAGTCCTGTTGTGCTTCAGTAATAGTACTTTTGCATAGTTACACCATTAATCTCATGTACCAAATAGTCTCTCACCATTTCATTAAGGGTTAAACCAAAGTCATATGCCTTTTCCAGTGGTCCAAACTTCGTCAAACATCCTGATATGGATCCTCCTGATTCTTGATTTACCGAGTAAAACTGAAAGCATCTCAGAATTAGAGGAGGCTTAGGGTCATAATATTCCTTAACTGAATCAGTCAACTCTTGAAAGATTTTAGTATCTGGTGCCTCAGGGAATGTTAGGTTCATAATAAGGTTCCAGGTGACCAGAGCTACACACAACATTCCAAAAGAGGTCTCACTAACATCCTGTACATCCTCAACGTAACATCCCAATTCCTATATCCAAAGGTCTGAGTAATGAAGGCAAGCATGGTAAATGCACTCTTAACAACCTTACTTATATGTGATAGAAACTTCAAAGAATTATGTACATGAACCTCTGTTCTACATGATGACCCTAAGGCCCCACATTTAATTGTATTTGTTTCACCGAAATGTAATATCTAGCATTTATCTGAATTTAATTTCATTTGCCACTCTTCAGCCCACTGAACCAAGTGATCAAGAACTCTTTGTAATCTTAGATAATTGTTCTAAAATCCTCACTCTTTTTGTTTTGTGATCTCTACTACTCTTCACATGTTTTTTTTTGTCTTCTACTTAGAAGGCAGATGCAAAATATAAAATTTGAAACTGTCTCCAATGGTGTGACTGAAGTATGACGGTACTATGGCTTTAAGAGATGTATTTTGTACTGGTTTGTTATGTGAAGAAAGGTTTTAAGGCAGATGTACTGCGCTCTCTATTTGAAGTCAATAAACTAATCAGCTTTTGAAGCCTTGTTTTTTTTTAAAAGAGGTTGGAACAATAGAAACAGCATGAATGTGTGGAATCAGGCTCCCATAGAACCACGGTTTGAGCTTAGCTTTGAGTTGTTGGGCTTCAAAACTTGGCTGTGAATCTCTCGCTCTCTTTGCTACAGCTAAAAGCTTGGGTTCTCTCTCTGCTGCCAGAATCGAATGAGAGACACAATCTGTTTTACTGACTTTTCTATTGCAATGGTGTGTTTATAGGATGTTACCATAGTGGAATAGTTGGTGTTTAATAGTTAAACTATCTATAATTCTATTAAGTTTTCCAATAAAATTATACCAGTTCTTCTTTCATTTACATTTTACCTATATGGTAAGAATAAATTGTGTTTATCTTAAAGCTGAGTAGTGTAACCAATCAAATCACATCTGGAACACAGCACATTACACTTGCCTTTAAATAGGATATATAGAGGAACCTCGATTATCCGAATACCAATTATCCAAAAATCAGATTATCTGAAGGAGATCTCGAGGTCCCGATAGAAACATTATATCAAAGACGTGTTTCTAGCAGTGATTAAACAGGCACCATCTCCAAATGACTGACCTTCCGCCCTCTCTGTGTGTTGGACGGGGTTGAGCGGTGGTGGGGTGGGGGGGGGGGGGGGGGGGAGTGGTGTTGCTCAGGGTAGGGGGCTGGGGACAGGCGGGGGACAGTTGAACGGGGTTGGGGAACAGCAGCAGACAGGGGACGGTGTTGGGGAGTGTTGGATGGGGGCTGGGTTTGAGGCGGGGGCGAGGTTGGACGGGGTTCAAGGGGTTTGGGGACAGGGGAAGGCAGGGAGCAGTTGGACTGGGTTGGGGAATGGGGGCAGGCGGGGGGCAGTGTTGGACAGGGTTGGAAACGGGAAGGTGTTGGACGGGGTTGGGGGCAGGGTTGGATGGGATTGAGGAGCGGGAGCAGGTTGGGGTAGGTGGAGTTGGAATTGAAAGCGGTTGGGTTGGCGGGGGCAGTGTCGGACGGGGTTGGGGATGGGATGTGAGGTTGGGCAGGTTTGGGCGGGGCTCTGGGGTCAGTGTTGGGGCGGTGTTGGGGGCAGGGTCTAGCGTGCTGTGATGCTGCCTTATCTCCTGAACGGAGAGTAGACTTTAAAAACTTCGAGCCCCAGAGGAAAGGCATTTAATCGATTAACCGAAAAATTGATTATCGAACAAAATATTGCCTGCCCATCTCGTTCAGATAATCGGGGTTCCCCTGTATTTGAAGGGGGTTTGGTCTGGTCTGTAACAAATTGGAGGTTCTTGTCAGGATCAAAGTCTCTAATTCCAGATTGAATTTAGGATTATTGGAATCAAAGACAGTGAGTGATGATTGATGGTGTTTATTCGAGGCGGGGGGGGGGAGGGGTGTTGCATTGGTTGTTTTAAAACGGGTGTGAAAGTGTAATAGTGGCTCTTTCAGTTGCTATGAGTTTCTGGGGAGGGGGTTGAAGAATTCACATTTGGTGTTTTACTGAAAGTGAGCAAGACAAAACTTTCAGAATTGGCAAGCAAACTGGAGTTGCAATTGCTTGTATCTGTTATGAAAGGGGTAATAATTGTGACAATGACTCAGCATTTACAATTGCCAGGAACATAATCAATATCTTTAGAAATAGCTAAAAGTTAATTACAAATGAAGCAGCTTGAATTAGAGCAATAGCAAAGAAAGAAGAAAGAATAACCCTGGCATAACAAAAAGGAAAAGGAAATAAAACCGTTTGATGAATTAGATTAGGATTTTACTGTATCATAACAGTTGCTGTTTAATAGTTAAATAATTTACTATTCCTTTAAGTTTTCCAAACAAGTTAAAGTTATCACTATTCTTCTTTCTTTTGTTAATATTTTAACTGAAGGTCAAGAATAAAGTATGTTTTGCTTAAAGCTGGGTAGTGTAACCAATTGAATTACATCTGGAACACAGAACCTTACACTTTTTTAAAAGCTTCATTTTGTGGGATATGGATGTCGCTGGTTAGCTTGTTGCCCGTGAGAAGATGGTGGTGAGCTGCTTTCTTGAACCACTGCAATCCACCTGCTGAGAGTTTACTCACAATGTCATTGGAGGTGAATTCTAGGCTTTTGACCCAGCGACAGCAAAGAAGCAGAGATATATTTCCAAATCAGGATGGTGAGAGATTTGGAGTGGATCTTGAAGGTGGTGATGTTCCCATATATCTGCTGCCCTCGTCCTTCTAGATGGAAGTAGTCGTGAGTTTGAAGGTGCTGTCTGAGGATCTTTGGTGAATTTCTGCAGTTCATTTTGTAGGTAATACACATTGCTGCAACTAAACATCGATAGTGGAGGGAGTGGATGCTTGCGGATGCTGTGCCAATCAAATAGGCTGCTTTGTCTTGGATGGTGTTGCGGCTGGACTCATCCAGGCTAGTGGGAGTATTCCATCACACTCCTCACTTTGCCTTGTTGATGGTAGACAAGCTTTGAGGAGTCAGAAGGTGAGTTACCCACTACAGTATTCCTAGCTTCTGATATTCTCTTGTAGCCACCGTGTTTAAGTGGTGAGTCCAGTTGAGTTTCTGGTCAATGATAATCTCCAGGATGTTGATAGTGGAGGATTCAATGATGCTAACACTGTTGAATGCCAAGGGGCGGTGGTTAGATTGTCTCTTACTCATGATGGTCATAGCCTGACAATTGTGTGGCGCAAATATTACTTGTCACTTGTCAACCAAAGCCTGAAAATTGTCAAGATCTTGTTACATTTGAACATGAACTGCTTCAGTAGCTGAGGAGCTGCGAATAGTAAACATAATGCAATCATTGATGAACATCCCCACTTCTGACCTAATAATGGAGGGAAGATCATTGATATAAACAATTGAAGATGTTTGAGCTGAGGACACTACCCTGAGGAATTCCTGCAAACATGTTCTGGAACTGAGATGACTGACCTCCAACAACCACGACCATTTTCTTATGTGTCAGGTATGACTCCAACTTGCCTTTAAATAAGATTAAAGTTAGGATCTTGGCTAGCTCCTTGATATATTTGAAGTGGGGGGGAGGGGGGAGGGGGTTCGGCCTGGTCCACAATAGAAGTAGCTAGTATAATTGCATTTAAAGAAACGTTGAGGACAAAGAAAGGGTTACAATTACTATCCTAGGCGATGAAAGATGGCACACTCAAGCTGAAATAAACCGGGGGCATGATCTGTTGGACAGAATAGCCTATCTGAAAGCCATATATCCAGAGTAATTCAATGACAGCGAGGGAAAGAGTGGTGGGAGAGAATGTTTAGGATGGGGTTATGGAAATTCTAACTGATATAAGTTGGGATGGTGACTTTGAAATAATTCAATCCCGAGATGAAAGTAGAAACAAAAAGGGTTATGGGTCACTGCAGTTTCCACATTCAGATATACTATATAATTTAACAATTTTAAAGTTTGACAGCTAGTTATGAGCTGAACTTTAAGATGTAAATGACTCAGTACATTGAAGGCTGTGTGTCTTTTGCAAATGGTAGTGTCAGGTTTTCACATAGAAAGGATGTGGGACAACCTAGAATGAGAGGTTATAGTTTTAGTATAAAGGGTAACAGATTTAAAAGAGAAATGAAGAGAAATTACTTCTCTCAAAGAATCACGATTCTGTTGAGTTCATTACCTCAGAGTGTCATGTAGGCTGGGATGATGAGTAATTTTGAGGAAGAAATAGACAGGTTTCAAACAGTACAGAACAACCTCGATTACCGAACAAGATGGGCGAGGAGTATTTTGTTTGGATAACTGATTGTGCTGCAAAGGTAGAGATAGAGGACAGAGAAAGGTTGAGAAGAGAGAAGCCCACGCTGCACACAGATCAGAATAATTTATGTTAGGAAACAAAACAAAAAGCAGGCATCAAGCAGGATTCACACACAAGGCCTCCTTAAATCGTGCGAGGATTAAAAGGGATCAGAGAGTGCCACGCAGCTGCAGTGTTCTGTGTGATGGCACTGACGACCCGCTTCTTGCCATCAGACAGTTGGAGGGCTCACGGACAGAGTGTGGGAGGGAGCGATGGTGGCTTCAGTTAGGGCAACAGTTGCCTTGTGAATAAAACGCCATAGTCCTGGCGAGTGTTACCCATCAACAACTGCTCACAACAACAGCAAGGGAGATAGTGAAGAAAGAGATCAGTCTGAGACTGGTACAGTTAGGAAAGGAGGAAGTCAAACAGGCCAGGCAAGCAGGAAAACAGCAGAGAACAGGGTAGACCTGATACTTTAAACTGCATTTATTTCAATGAAAGAGGCCTAAAAAGGAGGCAGATGAACTCAGAGCATGGTTAGGAACATGGGACTGGGATATCATACCAATTACAGAGACGCGGCTCAGGGATGGACAGGACTGGCAGCTTAATGTTCCAGGATACAAATGCTACAGCAAGGATAGAAAGGGTGGCAAGAGAGGAGGGAGAGTAGAGTTTTTGATTAGGGATAACACTACAGCTACACTTAGGGAGGATATTCCTGGGAATGTGTGCAGGAAAGTTATTTGGGTGGAACTGAGAAACAAGGAAGGGAACATCACCTTAATGGGATTGTACTATAGACCTCCAATAGTCAGCGGGAAATTGAGAAACAAATTTAAAAGGAAATCTCAGTAATTTGTAAGAATAATAGGGTGATTATAGTAGGATTTTAACTTTCCAAAGATGGAGTGAGACTGCTATAGTGTTAAGGGGATAGATGGAGAGGAATTTGTTAAGTGTGCACAAGAAAATTTTCTGATTCAGTATGTGGATTTATTTACTAGAGAAAGTGCAAAACTTAACCTAATCTTGAGAAATAGGGCAGGGCAGGTGACTGAGGTGTCAGTGGAAGAACGCTTTGGGACGTGTCTATTAGTTTTAAAATAGTGATGGAAAAGGATAGACTGGATATAAACGTTAAAATTCTAAATTGGAGGAAGGCCAATTTTGACAGTGTTAGACAAGAACTTTCAAAATTGATTGGGGCGGATGTTCACAGGTAAAAGGACGGCTAGAAAATCTTCAAAAATGAGATAACATCAGTGTAGAGACACTACATTCCTGTTAGAGTGAAAGGCAAGGCTGGTAGGTACGGAATGTTGGAAGGACTAAAGAAATTGAGGATTTGGTCAAGAAAAAGGATCATATGTCAGATAGGACAGCAGAAATCAAGTGAATCCTTAGAACAGCATAAAAGCAGTCGGAGTATACATAAGAGGGAAATCAGGAGGGCAGAAAAGGGACATGAGATGGCTTTGGCAAAGAGGGTTAAGGAAAATCCAAAGGGATTGTATAAATAATCAAGGACAAAAGGTTAATTAGAGAGAGAATACAACCTCCCAAAGATCAGCAAGGCAGCCTATGTGTGGAACGACAGGAGATGGGGCAGATACTAAATGAATACTTTACATCAGTGTTTATTGTGGAGAAGGACAAAAAAGGTATATAATGTGGGGAAATAGTTGGTGACATCTTCAAAATTGTCCATATTACCAAGGAAATGATGCTGGACACCTTAAGATGCATAAAGGTGGATGAATACCTAGGGACTGATCAGGTCTACCCTAGAATTCTGTGGGAAGCTAGGGAAATGATTGCTGGGCCCCTTGCTGATGTGTCATTGATAGTCACAGATGAGGTGCGGGGAGGCAGGAGGTTGGCTAATGTGGTGCCACTATTTAAGAAAGGTGCTAAAGAAAAGCCAGGGAACTATAGATTGGTGAGCCATCCTCTACCTTGAGCTGGTCCCTATGGGTCCAAAAAAGTTTCAATTCTAGTTGTTATGGCCTTTTGGTTTCCCCAATCAATACCGGTTGTTTCAGTTTTAAAAGGACTGGATCTTTCTTGGTCCCAAGTCTAATATTGTCCACTGTGACTGGAAACATGCCCAGAAAACTTAATATTATTACAGACTCTTCCTTTAGGGTTACCACCGGTGGTGTATCTGCTAATGAGAGGTGATTCAATACATTCGTATTTGCAACTCAGCCTTCTGGACAGTGTTCTAACTTGTAATTATAAGCACTTAGTATTACAGCCCACCAATGAATCCGGCCCAAAGCAACAGGTAGCATTGCATTTCCTCTCAGCAGACCATGTAAGAGTTTGTGGTCTGTGAGTATCATAATTTTCATCCATAAAGATATTGGTAGAAGTTCCTGTCTCCAAGCTAGGGCTTGTCAATGCGACCATTTCCAAGGCTAACCCTTCTTTAGAAGTTGATGCAAAGGTGCCAGGATGGATGCCAAATTATGTATGAACTTCCCATAATACATATAAGTGCTGCATTTTCCTTGTTTGTTTCTTTAGATTTAGTTGGTTTTTGTTGTTTTTTTTTAAGGAAAGCTTACTTTTAGAGGGATGGCAGTGCAGAGAGGGCAATGTTCCTCTTGCAACATGTATGAGGTGAGGGAAGCCATTAGCGTCCCTGCTGATTACACTTGCAAGAAGTGCACCCATCTCCAGCTCCTCCAAACCCGTGTTAGGGAACTGGAGCTGGAGTTGGATGAACTGCGGATCATTCGGGAGGCAGAGGAGGTCATAGATCGGAGCTTTAGGCAAGTAGTTACTCCGAAAGTTCAAGATAGATGGGTGACAGTGAGGGGGAGTGGGAGGAGGAAGCCAGTGCAGGGACCCCCTACGGTCATTCCCCTCAAGAACAAGTATACCGTTTTGGATACTTGTGGGGGGGATGACTTACCAGGAGCAAGCAACGAGGTTCAGGCCTCTGGCACGGAGCCTGGCCCCGTTGCTCAGAAGGGTAGGGTGGAGAAAGGTAGAGCAATAGTTCTTGGGGACTCAATAGTGAGGGGTACAGACAGACGGTTTTGTGGGGGCGACAGGGACTCACGTTTGGTATGTTGCCTCCCAGGTGCAAGGGTACGTGATGTCGCTGATCGTGTTTTCCGGGTCCTTAAGGGGGAGGGGGAGCAGCCCCAGATCGTGGTCCATGTTGGCACCAACGATATAGGTAGGAAGAAGGGTGAGGATGTCAGACAGGCTTACAGGGAGCTAGGTTGGAAGCTCAGAGTTAGAACAAACAGAGTTGTAGTCTCTGGTTTGTTACCCGTGCCACGTGATAGAGAGTCGAGGAACAGGGAGAGAGAGCAGTTAAATGCGTGGCTACAGGGATGGTGCAGGAGGGAGGGATTCCGGTTTCTGGACAACTGGGGACCTTTCTGGGGAAGGTGGGACCTCTATAAAAAGGATGGGCTACACCTGAACCTGAGGGGCACCAGTGTCCTTGGGGGGAGGTTTGCTAGTGCTCTTTGGGAGGGTTTAAACTAACTCCGCGGGGGCATGGGAACCAGGACTGTAGCTTTAGGGTACAGGACCTTGAGTGTAGGGAGGTTAGGAATAATGCAGCGATCTCTAAGGAGGGTGCCTGTAACCAGAAAGGTGGATTGAAGTGTGTATACTTCAATGCCAGAAGTATAAGGAATAAGGTAGGTGAACGTGCAGCGTGGGTTGGTACCTGGGACTTCGATGTTGTGGCCATTACAGAGATGTGGGTAGAACAGGGACAAGAATGGCTGTTGCACGTTCCAGGGTTCAAATGTTTTAGTAGGATCAGACATGGGGGTAAAAAAGGGGGAGGCGTGGCATTACTTGTCAAAGACAGTATCACAGCAGTGGAATGGACGATGGAAGAGGACTTGCCATCTGAGGTAGTTTGGGCTGAGGTTAGAAATAGGAAAGGTGAGGTCACCCTGTTAGGTGTTTTCTACAGGCCTCCTAATAGTCCTAGAGAAGTAGAGGATAATATTGCGAGGATGATTCAGGAAAAGAGTGAAGGTAGCAGGGTGGTTGTTATGGGGGACTTTAACTTCCCAGATATTGACTGGGAGAGCTATAGCTCGAGTTCATTAGATGGGTCGGTGTTTGTACAATGTGTGCAGGAGGGTTTCCTGACACAATATGTCGACAGGCCAACAAGAGGGGAGGCTATATTGGATTTGGTTCTAGGTAATGAACCAGGCCAGGTGTTAGACTTGGAGGTAGGTGAGCACTTCGGGGACAGTGACCACAACTCGGTGACTTTTACTTTAGTGATGGAGAGGGATAATCGTGCGCCGCAGGGCAAGAGCTATAGCTGGGGGCAGGGAAATTATGATGCAGTAAGGCATGACTTAGGTTGTGTGGATTGGAAAAACAGGCTTCAAGAGAAGAACACTAATGAGATGTGGGGATTGTTCAAGGAGCAGCTACTGCGTGTCCTTGATAGGTATGTACCAGTCAGGCATGGTGTAAAGGGCCTTGTGAGGCAGCCGTGGTTTAGTAAGGAATTGGAGTCCCTTGTGAAAGGGAAGAAGGCGGCATATGTAAAGATGAGGCGTGAAGGTTCAGTAGGGGCGATTGAGAGTTATAAGGTAGCCAGGAAGGAGCTAAAGAGGGAGCTAAGAGAAGCGAGAAGGGGACATGAAAAGTCTTTAGCTGGTAGGATTAGGGAAAACCCAAAGGCTTTCTATAGGTATGTCAAGAATAAAAGGATGACTAGGGTAGGTATTGGTCCAGTCAAGGATAGTAGTGGGAAGTTGTGTGTGGAGGCGGAGGAGATTGGAGAGACATTAAATCAGTACTTTTCATCAGTATTCACTCAGGAACAGGACACTGTTGCTGATGTGAATATGGAATCACAAATAATTAGAATGGATGCCCTGGAAATATGCAGGGAAGAGGTTTTGGGAATATTGGAAAGGATGAATATAGATAAGTCTCCTGGGCCTGATGGCATTTACCCCAGGATCCTATGGGAAGCTAGGGAGGAGATAGCAGAGCCATTGGCCTGGATTTTTATGTCGTCATTGTCAACGGGAATAGTACCAGAGGACTGGAGGATGGCGAATGTGGTCCCATTGTTCAAGAAAGGGAGTAGGGATAGCCCTAGTAACTATAGGCCAGTGAGTCTGACTTCAGTGGTGGGCAAAGTCTTAGAGAGAATGGTAAGGGATAAGATTTATGAACATCTGGGTAGGAATAACGTGATCAGGGATAGCCAGCATGGTTTTGTGAAGGGCAGGTCGTGCCTCACAAACCTTATTGAGTTCTTTGAGAAGGTGACTAAGGAAGTGGATGAGGGTAAAGCAGTAGATGTTGTGTATATGGATTTTAGTAAGGCGTTCGATAAGGTTCCCCATGGTAGGCTAATGCTAAAACTTCGGAGGTATGGCATTGAGGATACATTAGAGGTTTGGATTAGGAATTGGCTGGCTGGAAGGAGACAGAGGGTAGTAGTTGATGGATTATGTTCATCTTGGAGCGCAGTTACTAGCGGTGTACCACAAGGATCTGTTTTGGGACCATTGCTTTTTGTTATCTTTATAAATGATCTAGAGGAAGGACTTGAAAGCTGGGTAAGCAAGTTTGCGGATGACACGAAAGTCGGTGGAGTTGTGGATAGTGAGGAAGGAAGTGGTAGGTTACAGCGGGATATAGATAAGTTGCAGAGCTGGGCGGAAATGTGGCAAATGGAATTCAATGTAGCTAAGTGCGAAGTCGTTCACTTTGGTAGGAATAACAAGATGATGGATTACTGGGCTAATGGTAGGCTACTTGGTAGTGTGGATGAGCAGAGGGATCTTGGTGTCTATGTACACAGATCTCTGAAAGTTGCCACCCAGGTAAATAGTGCTGTGAGGAAGGCATATGGTGTACTGGGCTTTATTGGCAGAGGAATTGAGTTCCGGAGTCCTGAGGTCATGTTGCAGTTGTATAAGACTCTGGTGAGGCCTCATCTGGAGTATTGTGTGCAGTTTTGGTCGCCATACTATAGGAAGGATGTGGAAGCTTTAGAACGAGTGCAGAGGAGGTTTACCAGGATGTTGCCTGGAATGGTAGGAAAATCTTATGAGGAAAGGCTGAGGCACTTGGGGCTGTTCTCATTGGAGAAGAGAAGGTTTAGGGGAGATTTGATAGAAGTGTATAAGATGATTAGGGGTTTAGATAGGGTAGATACTAAGAACCTTTTACCGCTAATGGAGTCAGGTGTTACTAGGGGACATAGCTTTAAATTAAGGGGTGGTAGGTATAGGAAAGATGTTAGGGGTAGATTCTTCACACAGCGGGTTGTGAGTTCATGGAATGCCCTGCCCGTATCAGTGGTGAACTCTCCTTCTTTATGTTCATTTAAGCGGGCATTGGATAGGCATTTGGAAGTTATTGGGCTAGTATAGGTTAGGTAGGACTCGGTCGGCGCAACATCGAGGGCCGAAGGGCCTGTACTGCGCTGTATCCTTCTATGTTCTATGTTCTATATGCCAGCCCAAGAAATGATTCAAGCTCCTGGACAGACGTGAGAGACAGGGGCACCTTTGATAGTCATCTCTTCCATCTTCCAACAGATGTGATTCGGTGTTATCAATACTGTAGCCAAGTAGGTCATTTGGGGGATGGAAAACACATTTTTCCTTTATTAGCTGTACATCTTTCTTTGGAAAAAAAAACTCTAGAACAACATTTTCAAGTTCTCTTACGTATTCCTTATTAGTTTTCCCTGTTATGAGGATGTAATCTAGGTGAATGGTGACCAGGGGTAGACCTTGAGATCCCAAATGCCAGTCTTGAGTATTGTACAAGCCCTTATGGATATTAATTGTAGCATACTTATGGGAATCCAGATCTAAGCATAGTTGCAAGTTAGCATTGTTCATGTCTAGCTTCGCGAAGGTCAGCCTCCCCCAGCCAGCTTTGTGTATAAATATTCTATTCAAGTGATTGGGTATTTATTGACCTGTGCAAAGCAGTTTATTGTTTGTTTAAAATCCCCACAAAGGTGAACCTGCCCACTGGACTTCACAATCGGTACAATTGGTGGAGCCCATTTAGTGAATTGGATTGGTTTGATGATTCCTTTGCTTTTCAGCTTCTGATTTCTGCCCCTCCTTCTGTATATAAGGCAAATGGCATTGGGTGAGCCTTGTAGAATCATGTAATTGCTTCCTGCTAAACTTCAAGGTGGTTTTTACTCCTCTGATGGTCCTTAGGATTTAATTAGGGCTGCACTCAGACAACAATTTATGAAAATTGTTGAGCCAACCTAGGTCAATCTCTCACAAGCAAATTTACCCCATCAAGCTTGGGCCCAAATCGTTCACTACAATCTACAAAAACCAGCAGCTTTTCATAAGAAATTGGAACTGAAGTTGTACACTTAATCTGTAAAGGTTTCCTGATATAGGTTCTCAGCCAAGCTGAGGTTTTGCACAAAGTTAAGGATCCAGATTGAATTTTATTAAAAACTGGCTTTGTGATCACTGATGCAGCTGCATCTAAAGATTAGGTTCTCCTACTCATTATTTAACCAGATGTTTATCTTGGTTCTGATATGGATGTTGCTAAGCAATTTAACTGTTCCAGACTAGATATAGGTGGATGTCTAGGATATGAACTCTCCTGGAATCCAGCCTATAAATTGTCTTACTTAATTTAGGTCTGGTAAGATTCTTGCTGTCTTAAGTTTGAATACCAGCAAAAACTACAATGGCTTGCCAGCCGTGAAACCTGAAGAAAACTTTAACTGTTTGGCCCAGGCTTGCCTTTGTTTTGGGGTTTTGCTGAGGGCCAATTGAGGGCCCCTCTCTGATCAGGATATGTCCTGAGTGAGGCTATGTATCTACCTGCACTCAAGTGGTGCTACCCAACCTCAGTCGTATTTGTGAGGGTGTCTATCTCCATTGGAATATCCTGCAACTCATATGATACACTTGCAACATTTTTAAATGATAAAGTCAGTTGTAGCGTCCGCTTTTCCTCATAAGATAAGCCCTTCATCCCAGTAATGAGTCGAGGAACTTTCTAAACTTGTCACATAAAATTGTGAATTATGAAATATGAAACAATATGACAGTAAAAATAAAATAACTTAAAATAGAATTAGGAATTTAAATCTAGTGGAAAATAATTGTAGTATCTTTGAAAGAAATAATCCATTGGCCCATCATGCTAGCTCTTTGAAGGAATTCTTCAATTGAATTCCTTATTTCAGCTTTATCCTCATAATACTACAATTTAGTCCTCTTTAAGGACATGTCCAATTTTCTCTTAAAAGCTTTTGTGGAATGTAATTCTACACGTCTTTCAGGTTGTACTAAAAATCTTTTATGTGAAGAAATGTCTCATTTCCTCTCCGGTTCTTTTGTTAATTATTTTAAATCCATGTCCCCTAGTTACTATATTTATAATCCCAAATGGTCTGAAATTATCTCCATGCATGGTAATTAATGTCTTCTTTTCCTAAAGTAACCCTCAACATCTACAGTGTGAAGGTTTTAAACATTTTTTTTGGGAACTTGGATTTTAAAATGAATTGATTTTTAGTTTTTAGTTCTGTGAAAGTGACTTCTTTTTTGTGCAAGTATGAGACAATTTTCTTTTTTAGCAGTAAGTAAAATTAATATTCAAGAAATCACTTGACTTAAGTGACAGGATTAGACATGCTATCTTAAAGGACCTGGTTCCACCCTGTAGGGAATCTAATCTGGAGTGTTCACTAATTTTAAGTTTTTAGAACCCAAAAGAAGGAGGTCAAAGACCAGAACCAGGCTCATTTCTGAACAAAAGATGAATACCAGCAGATGTATTGTTTAGTAACATGGAAGTAATCAAGTTAACTATGCAATATACTGGAATTGTTTTCCTTAGAAGTTAGTTTGAGAGAGTTAGTCTGTCTCTCTGGTAGACAATTTCACTTAGTGAATATGCAGAAAGTGACAGTAAGAAATGCTTGTGTTCTTGTCAACTGATTAAAAAAATTGAAGAGTTAAGACAGGAGTGGTATTTCACTAGAGTTGAGAGACTGCAAAGAATATTGCTGTTTATGGTAAGATCTTTCCAAATTGTAATTTTCTTCAGTATAATAAACTTACGTACTTTTGTTGGTAGCCTTGTGTAAATATGTCCAGTGATCGACCAACACAGTAACCACATAGCAAAAGTAAAATTTATACTCTACCAAGCTAGGCTTCACTCTGGGATCTGACTTGTGCAGTATTATAATTAGCTGAAATCATAACAATACAGAAATATATAAAATAAACCACAATCTTGAACATTATTATTTGAACTAGAATTCTGACAAGAACCCTTTCAGTTTAGAGCACTTTCTCGTCCTCCCTCAAGAAAAGTAACACTTGTTCCTCAAACAATAATTGAAGACAACAGAGTCCAATTTGTTTTACTATGTGATTGTGGAAAATACAAATAACAGGCATCAAAGGTTTTGGAAAAGAAGCCTATTTGACAGAAAGTAGCTATTATGAAGGATGCACTTTTGAAAGCTATCCGATGAGGTTTTCAGAATTTCTTTCAGAGTTTTATTTGTTTTAGAGACACACTTGTTTCTGTAAGACAAACATGTACCAAGGACTGGATTTTATATGCACCTACAAATTTCTTTTCACTAGTGGGTGGGGGGGAGGGAACAGAAATTTATCTGTGCTAGTTTGTCAACATCCAGTCCACCTGGAGCTCAAGCCCATAACACACTGCAGGCAGCTGCCAGGATTAGTAGTTGGAATTTTATAACTTTCTATGAAATCCTGTCTTATTCTTCTGAATTCCAGCGAATATAATCCTAACCAATTTAAACACTCCACATACATCAGTCTTGTTGTCCCAGGAATCAGTCTGGCAAAGTTTACTGCATGCCCTCTATAGCAAGAGCATCATTTCTCAAATGAGGAAACCAAACCTGCAAACAATATTCCAATTTTGGTCTCACCAACGCCCTGCATAACATCCCTGCTCCTGTACTCAAACCTCTTGCCATGAAGGCCAACGTACCATTGTCTTTGTACAGCCTGCTGCATCTCCATCCTTTGATATTCCTAATCCCTTCAAAGCAAGCAGCTCTTGTAGCTGAAACTGGTGCTCAGTCTTTTTATATCTTTTACAGTTTGCGGCTTTTCAGACAGTTGACATTTTTTTTGGAAGTGAACCTCATTGTTTACCAGGTTAAAAACTCCCTGTTTCACTTTTTGTTATTAGTGGTAATATATTGACCCAACCTTAGCTATGATTCTTTATCAACAGTTTGGAAAGTACAATTTATCCCTTCTATATTTCCAGTTTCTATGAGCAGTGAAAACATGCATTGAGCATAGACTAAAATGTAGTACAAAAAAGCCAACTATATTAGTTATATAATAAAAATAGAAGCAACATTTTTAAAAGACACACACAAAATGAAAATATGCTATATTTTAATGCTTATTCAACTCCTTCTTAGTCTTTGAAGAATAAAAGGTGCAGTTTCTGAAAATGTTATGTATCAGTATGTTGGTGATCTAAAATACAAATGGAAAGTTCTGGAAAAAAGCAGCAAGCTTCTGTGGTGAAAAAACAAAATTTTCCTTCTGGAAGGATCATGAGGCTCAAAATGTTACAAAACTATCTCCTGTTGAGGCCACAAAAATAATGAAGTGTAAATGTTGGAAATATGACTTAAAAACCAAAAATGTGGGATATACTCAGCATGTCTGGTAGCATCCACAGCGGGAGAAAGTTTTCTTTCATGAGGATTGTTCTAATCAAGGATTACAGATTTGGAATGTTAACATTACTTTCCTCTGCACAGATGCTGATAATTTCTGCCTCCAGGAGGGAATATGGCTTTCTGATTTTGCATAGTTTAAACATTTCTGTAAAGCAAACCCTTTGAAGATAAGGCACCAAACATGACGGTGATCAGGATAGAATGTCTCTACATGTGATTTAAAATCTACACCTTGGATCAAACACTTTAGGCAGTTAAGAATCAACCATACTGCTGTTGTTTGGAGTCATATTTAAGCCAGATCTGGATGGTAAACTTCCTTGCCTAAAGTAAAGCAAATGGGTTTGTATGACAATCAGTCATTGCCATTATGTCAGCTTCTTTTATACCAGAGTTTTACTGAATACAAATTTCACCACCCACCATGGTGCGTTTGGAACCAACATCCCCAACCCTGATGTTCTTGATTACGAATTCAGAAATATTACTACCACACCACTGTCCTCTCCAGAAATACAACTCAGGAACTGGAGAAGAATGTGAATGAAAATACTTCTCCAGTTCACTGCACACTGAAAAAAATGGTTGTCAAATTATGTAAATTTCACTGATTTTTTAAAAAATTTGCAATGGTGAGGAGGTAGTGGATAGCACATTTAGCGAATTGGCCACACTGCAGTTTAGGATTGCTGAGGGAGAAAGGGAATAGATGACCAAAAAGCAGAGGAAGAGCAGGAAGGCAGTGCAGGTTCCGCTGCAGTCATCTGTCACCAAAACAGGTATACCGTTTTGGATACTGTTGGTGCAGTTGGCTCACCAGGGGAAGGCAGTAGTAGCAAGGTTCATGGCATCAAGGCTGGCTCTGCTATACAGAATGGCAGGAAAAAGAGTGGAAGGGTCATAGTCATAGCTGATTCAATTGCAAGGGGTGTAAGATAGGCAGTTCTGTGGTTGAAAATGAGACTCCCGAATGGTAAGTTGCCTCCTAGGTGCACGGGTCAGGAATGTCTCAGATCAGCTGCAGAATATTCTGAACAGGGAGGGGGAACAGCCAGCTGTCTTAGTGCATACAGGGACCAAGAATATAGGTTAAAAAATGGAATGAGGCCTGACAAGCAGAATTTAGGGAGTTAGGAGCTAAGTTAAAAAGGTAGGACCTCACAGGTACAAATCCGTAAGTTGTAGAATACTTATGGACAAAGACGAGAGTGGTCCTAAAGGAAGAGTGCTAAACTGGCAGAAGGCTAACTATAACAAAATTCGACAGGAGCTGGGGAATGTGGACTGGAAGCAGCTATTTGAGGTTAAATCCACATTTGAAATGTGGGAGATTTTTAAAGAGAGGTTGATTAGAGTGCAGGACAACGTGTCCCTGTGAAAATGAGGATAGAAATGGCAAGATTAGGGAACTAAGGATGACAGCTGAAATTGAGAGACTAGCTAAGAGGAAAAAGGAAGCATACATAAAGTCAAAGCAACTGAAAACAGATGAAGCTTTGGAAGAATATCAGGAAAATAGGACCAATCTGAAATGAGGAATTAAGAGGACTAAAATGGGTCATGAAATACCTTTAGCAAATAGGGTTAAAGAAAATCCCAAAGCCTTTTATTCATATATAAGGAGCAAAAGAGTAACTAAAGAAAGGGTTGGCCCACTCAAGGACAAAGAAGGAAAGTTATATGAGGAGTCAGACAAAATGGATGAGATTCTTAATGAGTACTTGGCATGATGGATGTTGAGGTTAGGGATAGGTGTTTGATTACTCCATGTCAAGGTGGCAGGAGGAGGGAGGAAGTGTTGGGTTTTCTAAAAGGCATTAAGGTGGACAAGTCCTTCGGTCCGGGTGGAATCTATTCCAGGTTACTGAGGGAGGCGAGAGAGGAAATAGCTAGAGTCTCAACAGATATCTTTATAGCATCCTTGAACACGGGTGAGGTCCCAGAGGACTGGAGAATTGATAATGTTGTCCCCTTGTTTAAGAAGGGTAGCAGGGATAATCCAGGTAATTATAGACTGACGAGCCTGCTGTCAGTGGTAGGGAAGCTGCTGGAGAAGCTACTGAAAGATAGAATCTATTTACATTTGGAAGAAAATGGGCAACATGGTTTTGTGCAGGGAAGGTCATGTTTTACCAAATTAATAGAATTCTTTGAGGAAGTAACAAAGTTGATTGATGCGGTAAGGCATTTGATAAGGTTCCCCAGGGTAGGCTGATGGAGAAAGTGAGCTGAAAATGTGTTGCTGGAAAAGCATAGCAGGTCAGGCAGCATCCAAGAAGCAGGAGAATTGACGTTTCGGGCATGGAGAAAGTGAAGTCACATAGGGTCCAGGATGTACTAGCTAGATGAATAGGGAACTGCCTGGGCAGCAGGAGACAGAGTGATAGTGGAAGGGAGTTTCTCAAAATGGAGAAATGTGACAAGTGGTGTTCTATAGGGATTCATGTTGGAACCACTGTTGTTTGTGATAAACATAAATGATCTGGAGGAAGGTATAGGTGGTCCGATTATCAAGTTTGCAGATAACATTAAGATTGATGGAGTAGCAGATAGTGAAGGGGACTGTCGGAGAATGCAACAGAGTATCGATAGATTGGAGAT
Source organism: Hemiscyllium ocellatum (assembly GCF_020745735.1). NCBI lineage: Eukaryota > Metazoa > Chordata > Chondrichthyes > Orectolobiformes > Hemiscylliidae > Hemiscyllium > Hemiscyllium ocellatum. The sequence continues at coordinate 68,392,032 of NC_083414.1, forward strand.
TTGGGCAGAGAAATGGCAGATGGAGTTCAAACTGGGCAAATGCGAGGTGATGCATTTTCGAAGATCCAATTCTAGAGCGAGCTATATGGTAAATGGAAAAGCCCTGTAGAAAACTAATGCACAAATATGAGTGTTCAGGTCCATTGTACCCTTAAGGTGGCAACGCAAGTCAATAGAGTGGTCAAGAAGGCATATGGCATGCTTTTCTTCATCAGACAGAGTACTGAGTAGGTTCGGCCACATTTGGAATATTGTGCGCGGTTCTGGTCGCCACATTACCAAAAGGATGTGGATGCTTTGGAGAGGGTGCAGAGGAGGTTCACCAGAATGTTGCCTGAAGAGAGGTTGAGTAGATTAGGAATATTTTAATTAGGAAGATGAAGGTTGGTGGGGTGGGGGGGGGGGCAGGGTTAGGTGGGGGAACCTGATTGAGGTCTACAAAATCATGAGAGGTATAGACAGGGTGGATAGCAGAATTTTTTTCACCCAGAGTGGGGGAGTCAGTTACTAGGTGTCACGAGTTCAAGGTGAGAGGGGAAAAGTTTAAGGGAGATATGCACGGAAAGCTCTTTAAACAGAGAGTGGTGAGTGCCTGGAATGCATTTCTAGTGGAGGAGGTGGAGGTGGGAACAATAGTGTCATTTAAGATGTATCTAGGCAGATACATGAATGGTCAGGGAGCAGAAAATAGGCAACAGGTTTAGACAGAATATCTGGATTGGCATAGGCTTGGAAGGCTGAAGGGCCTGTTCCTGTGATGTAAATTTCTTTGTTCTTTATTCAATTGTAATACATCCCAAGATTATGCAAATAGGTTTTAATAAACTGTGAACCCATGAACATCAAAACTCTCTCTCTGTTTACAGAATCACACAAATGTTATAACAAAAAAGAAGCCATTTGGCCCATTTGCCTGCACCAACATTTCAAACGAGCATCATTTGTTTATGCCAATCTCTTCTCCTCCATTTCTTTGTACATTATTTCTATCTAAATAATTGTCTAATGCCCTCGTGAACATCTCCATTGAATCTGCTTCCATCACAACTTGAAGCAGTGCATTCCGTTCCCTAAACCATTGTCAGCAATCACTCATAGAATACTGAGAGACCTGGATAGAGTGGATGTGGCGAAGATGTTTCCAGTAGTAGAAAGAATTAGGGCCCCAACAATGCAGCCTCAGAAACAAAGGAGGGCCCTTTATAACTGAGATGAGGAGGAATTTCTTCAAACAGAATTTTATCATATGTCACTAGGTCCTAGGCAGTATCTCCCTTTTTTATAAAGACAGTTGAAAACCCTTTCTTGGTCTCTTATAAGCCCGATTTTACTATGAATTTACTACTTACATGCATTTGGAGACTTTGGAACACTCACTTATACTGGTTGCCAGCCTTTTTCATCATTCTTTTTTGCTTCTCTTATCTGCTTTTTCAGCTTCCCAATGAACCTTGTGTAATCCTCTCAGTTCTCAATTGTATTATCCACATGACACAAGTCATAAGCATAGCTTTTCCCCCTCTTTATCTTAATTTGTATCTCCCTGGTCATCCAGGGAGCTTTGGATTTGTTTGTCCTACCGGTAAGTCTTTCAGACTATAGCCGAACCATCTCCTCTTTGAACTCAGCTCATTGTCTAGTTATGGTTTCCCACCAACCTCTTGTTCCAGTCTATCCTGCTCAGCTCTAATCTTTACCAATTGAAATCAGCTTTCTGTCAATTGATTTTCTTATTCTGTATTGACTGATGTCATTCTCCACCATTATCCTGAACCTTACAAAACAACGCTCACTGTCCTCTTGATGTTCCCCTATTGACATTTGATCCACTTGGCCCAGCTCATTTCTAAAAACCGAGCTTGATGGACTGGACACACACTGCTGCAGGAAACTCTCTTCAATACACATTTGAACACATGCCTTTTGCTGCCCCTTACATGACCAATATGTCAGTGTGTATTTGGATAATTAAAGTCCCCCATTTAATTACTCTATAAGGTTGGCATTTTCCCTGCATTTCCCTCCTCTACATCCTTTTTTACTATTTAGTAATTGATAGACTATAACTACCAATGCAATTGTACTCTTTTTGTCCTTAAAATTGCAGGTGTAGTAGACATTGAAGACGTTTACCTCAGATTACAATGGGATCTTGATTAGTTGAACCAGTGAGTTGAGGAGTGGCAGATGGAGCTTAATTTAGATAATTGTGAGGTGTTCCATTTTGGGAAAACAAATGTTAGCAGGACTTATACACCTAATGGTAAAGTCCTAGGGAGTGTTGGTGAACAAAAAAACCTTAGAGCACAAGTTCATCGCTCCTTGAAAGTAGAGTCGCACGTATTAGTCATGGTATTGAGTATAGAAATTGGGAGGCAATGTTGCGCCACAGGACATTGGTTAGGCCACTGTTTGAAAACTACATGCAATTCTGGTCTCCTTCCTCTTGGAAGGATGTTGTGAAACTTGAAACGGTTCAGAAAAGATTTACAAGGATTCAAAGTTTGTGAGAAGATTTGTAGCTCGGGTGCTCGTTGTTGTGGTTCTGTTCGCCGAGCTGGGAGTTTTTGTTGCAAACATTTCGTCCCCTTTCTAGGTGACATCTTCAGTGCTTGGGAGCCTCCTGTGAAGCGCTTCTGTGCTGATTCCTCTGGCATTTATACTGGTTTGAATCTGCCGCTTCCGGTTGTCAGTTGCTGTCCGCTGCAGTGGCCGGTATATAGGGTCTAGGTCGATGTGTCTGTTGATAGAATTTGTGTATGAGTGCCATGTCTCTAGGAATTCCCTGGCTGTTCTCTGTTTGGCCTGCCCTATAACAGTGGTGTTGTCCCAATTGAATTCATGTTGTTTGTCATCTGAGTGTATGGCTACTAGGGATAGCTGGTCGTGTCGTTTCGTGGCTAGTTGGTGTTCATGGATGCGGATCGTTAGCTGTCTTCCTGTTTGACCTATGTAGTGTTTTGTGCAGTCCTTGCATGAGATTTTGTACACTACATTGGTTTTGCTCATGTGGGTATCGGGTCCTTTGTCCTGGTGAGTTGTTGTCTGAGGGTGGCTGTTGGTTTGTGTGCTGTTATGAGTCCTAGTGGTTGCAGCAGTCTGGCTGTCAGTTCAGGAATGCTCCTGATGTATGGGAGTGTGGCCAGTCCTTTGGGTTGTGGCATGTCCTCATTTCGTTGTCTTTCCTTAAGGCATCTGTTGATGAAATTGCGCGGGTATCCGTTTTTGGTGAATACCTTGTATAGGTGCTCTTCTTCCTCTTTTTGTAGTTCGGGTGTGCTGCAGTGTGTTGTGGCCCTTTTGAATAATGGCCTGATGCAACAACACCCCCAGATTCTATGGACTACCTAAAGTACACAAACCAGACATCCCACTCAGACCCATACTACCAGGAATACCATCACACAAACTGGCTAAAGAGCTACAACAGAAACTGAAACACCTGATCAGCGGATCCAGACACTCTATACAGTCAACACAAGAATTCCTGGACATCATCAGAAATATACACATAGACAAGGAAGAAACCATGGTCTCATTCGATGTAATGGCATTGTTCACTTCTATTGACAAAACCCTAGCCAGAGAAACAATATCCAACCTGCTGGACATACACAACAGACAACAGGACGCTAAACCTATTAACAAAGATGGCATACTTAAACTACTGGACCTATGCCTCACAACACATTTCACTTTCAACAACCAGATATATGAACAAATCAACGGAACACCCATGGGCTCACCGACCTTCGGACTCATAGCAGAAGCAGTAATGCAAAGGTTAGAAAAAACAGTTCTAACGCAATTACAACCCAAACTCTGGGTCAGATACGTGGACGACACCTTTGTAATCATTAAAAACACAGAAATAGAGAACACACACCGGATCATCAATGCCACACTCACAGGAATCCGATTCACAAGAGAGGAAGAAAAGGACAACCAGCTCCCATTCCTAGACGTGATGGTACAAAGAACACTGAACGGAGAATTCACAACGAAGGTATACAGGAAAGCCACACACACACAGACCAAGTCCTGAACTATGAAAGAGCAACCACCCCAACACACACAAACGAAGTTGCATCAGGACATTATTCAAAAGGGCCACAACACACTGCAGCACACCTGAACTACAAAAAGAGGAAGAACAGCACCTATACAAGGTATTCACCAAAAACGGATACTTGCGCAATTTCATCAACAGATGCCTTAAGGAAAGACAACGAAATGAGGACATGCCACAACCCAAAGGACTGGCCACACTCCCATACATCAGGAGCATTCCTGAACTGACAGCCAGACTGCTGCAACCACTGGGACTCATAACAGCACACAAACCAACAGCCACCCTCAGACAACAACTCACCAGGACAAAGGACCCGATACCCACATGAGCAAAACCAAAGTAGTGTACAAAATCCCATGCAAGGACTGCACAAAACACTACATAGGACAAACAGGAAGACAGCTAACAACCCGCATCCATGAACACCAACTAGCCACGAAACGACACGACCAGCTATCCCTAGTAGCCATACACTCAAATGACAAACAACATGAATTCGATTGGGACAACACCACTGTTATAGCGCAGGCCAAACAGAGAACAGCCAGGGAATTCCTAGAGACATGGCACTCATCCACAAATTCTATCAACAGACGCATCGACCTAGACCCTACATACCGGCCACTGCAGCGGACAGCAACTGACAACCAGAAGCGGCAGATTCAAACCAGTATAAATGCCGGAGGAATCAGCACAGAAGCGCTTCACAGGAGGCTCCCAAGCACTGAAGATGTCACCTAGAAAGGGGACGAAATGTTTGCAAGAAAAACTCCCAGCTCGGCGAACAAAACCACAACATTTACAAGGATGTTGCCAGGGTTGAAGGCCTTGAGCTATAGGGAAAGGTTGAATAGGCTGGGGCTGTTTTCCCTGGAGTGTTGGAGGCCGAGGGGTGACTTTATAGAGGTTTATAAAATTATGAAGGGCATGGTAAATAGACAAGGTATTTTCCCTGGGGTGGGGGAGTCCAGAACTAGAGGGAATAGATTTAGAGTGAAGGGGAAAGATATAAAAGAGATCTAAGGGGCAACGTTTTCATGCAGAGAGTGGTGCTTGTATGGAATGAGCTACCAAAGGAAGTGGTGGAGGCTAGTACAATTGCAACATTTAAAAGGCATCTGGAATATATGAATAGAAGGGTATGGAGGGATATGGGCTGAGTGCTAGCAAGTGGGAGTAGATTAGGTTGGGATATCTGGTCGACGTGGTCGAGTTGAACCAAGGGTCTGTTTCCATGCTGTACATCTCTATGACTCAAATTAATTCTGTCCTTCAACTCTCAACAACACCCTTTTTCTTCAGCAATGAAAGTTCATCTTACCCAGTACTGCCACTCCTCCTCCTTCGCTTACTTTTTATATTTTTCCCTGAACAGCCTTTACCCAGGAATAGTTAACAGTCCATCTTTTTCTTTCTTGAGCCCCGTATACGTTAGCTGCACAACATCAGATTTCCATGTGGCAATTTTCACCTGCAACTCTCTAATCTTATTCATGATACTCCATACAATCACATAAATGAACAGCTAGCCTGCTTTTGACTTCACTTCTTTTTTCCTTACTCTGATTTACCCATTAAGTTGCTATTCTTTCTACGAGTGGTAACTGTATTTGTAAGTACTTTATGAGGTCTTGTATTCTTCTCTACTATCCTCTCTTTGTTCCAAAACATCTGCCAAATCAAATCAATGGAGTGAGTTTAAAACTTTCCCAATGTCAGGTTCACCCCATCTGATGTGTATAGATGCCATTTTCCCCAGATCCACAGTGTCCCATGAACCTAAAGTTCTCCCTTATGCGTGATTTTTCCTGATATGCATTCATCTGTCTATTTCCGTACTCACTTACATGTGGCACTCCAGAGATTACTATATTTGGGGTCCTGCTCTCTAATTTTCTACCTAGCTCCCTAAATTCTGATTATAAGATCACATTCCTCTTTAATAGAATTATATAATCCCGATGAGTGCAAATAGAGGCCAGTCAGCCCATCAACTCTGCACTGACCCACCTGGATACTCGCCTCATAACTAAGAAATCCCCTAGCACTATCCCTCCCCATTTCTTTTAATTGCCCTCCCGTATAGCTGAGCTGCTTGCAATGCCACACGTATGGCTCTCTGATTGTACTCCCTTGAGGAATCAGCACCCTCATCAACTTCTGAATTGAAACACAGAGTAGGATCTCAATTTCTCTTGGATTGCCTAGTAGTCACCCATTCCCTCCAGGCTCTTAAGCTGTCATATGACCACCTCTCTGAACATGCAAAAACATCCAACTGGTCTGGACAAGAAAAAATTATTGCTTGATTCCTAATATTAAAACAGTTTTCTAAACTCATACAAATTACTCACAAAACTCAAACTGGTCAATAACTTTCCAGCATTTAAGTATTCAATTACTGCACTGTAGCGGAGATAAAAATAAATAAAATTCCTATTAATGAAGATTGCAAATTTGGCTTTTTGACAATAGCTTTTGCTTATTTATACTCAACTCCGATATGGCACTGGAAAGTCAGAGACTCACAATGACTCTCACCAATCATTGCAATGACTCTTACTAATTTTTATAGATGCATCATAGAAAACATCCTATCCAGATGCATCACATCTTATAAAAGCAAATTACTGCGAATGCTGGAATCTGAAATCAAAAGAGAAAATGCTGGAAAATCTCAGCAGGTCTGGCAGCATCTGTAAGGAGAGAAAAGAGCCGACGTTTCAAGTCTAACTGACCCTTTGTCAAAGTTGAGCTTTGACAAAGGGTCAGTTAGACTTGAAACGTCAGCTCCTTTCTCTCCTTACAAATGCTGCCAGACCTGCTGAGATTTTCCAGCATTTTCTCTTTTGGTTGCATCACATCTTGGTATGGTGACTGCTCTGCTGGGAATGCACAGCAGGTCAGGCAGCATCCAAGGAGCAGGAGCAGCCCTTCATCAGGAGGAAGGCCTCATTCCTGATGAAGGACTTCTGGACAAGCTTCATTCCTGATGAAGGGCTTATGCCCGAAATGTCGATACTTTTGTTCCTTGGTTGCTGCCTGACCTGTTGTGCGCTGTGCTTTTCCAGCACCACATTCTCAACTCTGATCTCCAGCATCTGCAGTCCTCACTTTATCCCTATTGGAACTGCTCTGTCCAAATCTGCAAGAAATTATTGAGTTATGAGCGCAGCCCAGTCCACCACACAAATCAGCCTTCCTTCCACTGACTCCATCTATACTCCTCGCTGCCTCTGGAAAGCAGCCAACATAATTATGTTATTCTTCTTTTCACCCTCTTCCATTCAGCAAGAGATATAAAATTTTGAAAACGTGCAACAACAGATTCAAGAACAGCTTCTTCCCAGTTGTTATCAGACTTAAGAATGGAACTCTCATATATTAGAGTTGATCCTTCTCTGTACCTTCTCTGTAGCTCTAATACTATATTCTGTATTACCCTGATATATTTAGGAAGGTTCGATTTATCTGAATAGCATGCGAAACAATCCTTTTCACTGTACCTGGGAATATGTGACAATCATAAATCAAATCAAACCAAATCAAAACACAGTGAAAAAGTGACAATTACTCCAAACAGTCAGCACTAAATAAAATATTAATAATAAACAAAATTCTCTAGATTAACTTACTCATTGCCCCAGTCCAAGCGGACTGTAATGTGTCGTTTGACATCACGGATTTGGTCTTGAGTTAGGTGACCAGATAGAAGTTGTCTCCGCAAATCAATCAGCTCATTCATTACATGCCGCAGTTTGTAAAATAAGTCCACCTTGTGTTTCTGTCGAAGGAAATAGATAGAAGCTATTTAAACAGAAGTTATTATATTTTACAGAAAGTATCTGCTTGACTTCATCCTGCAGATTTGGCAGTACATCTCCCGACCACAAACCAACTATATTCCTACTATTCCCGCCATGGTAATAGAGGGAGGAAAAGAATTCATTTCCATATGATTTTTATCACCTAGAGTGAAATAGTGCATTTTTGTATTCCTAAAACTTAACTGTCATCATCAAGCATTCTCCTATATCAGTGATAGTGCAGTAACACAAGTAAATATTTCTCTATTTTCCATGTGCATCCCTCAAAATTCTGAGCAGCATTCCCTTCGACATTGATATTAATGTTATCATTCCCCAGATAGCTACAATTGTGACATAATTGAAGAATATTACTTGTATTAATTCCAAAAAACTGTAGTCATAATTTAGAGGCGCTGGTGTTGGATTGCAGTGTACAAAGTTAAAAATCACACAACACCAGGTTATAGTCCAACAGATTTACTTGGAAGCACTAGCTTTCAGAGCGCTGCTCCTTCATCAGATGGTTGTGGAGTATAAGTTCAGAAGACACAGAATTTATAGCAAAAGTTTACAGTGTCATATTTCAGTACATAATTACTGAAATTATATATTGAATTGTTTGTTATGTCTCTCATTTTTTAAAATAACCATTTTGGTTTCAGTTTTCTCAGTTCCTTCTAAAAATGTATTCATAGAATCTTACATAGATCCATACAGTTTTTGAGTGAAACAAAATAAAGTACAAATTTACCCCACAAACGTATAAGTATGTGTTCATCGGGGGTGGGTGGGTGGTATGAGCGTCTATGAAAGAGTGTGTGTATGTGTGTGAATGTGAGTGTAAAGGGTATAAGTCTGTGAGGGTGCGTGCATGGGTATAAGTGTGAGCGTATGAGAGAGAGAGAGAGAGAGAGAGTGCGTGTGCGTGTGCGTGTGCGTGTGCGTGTGAGAGAGAGAGAGAGAGAGAGAGAGAGAGAGAGAGAGAGAGAAGAGAAGAGAAAGAGGAGTGAGGAGAGAGAGAGAGAGAGAGATATCCCTCCCAGTGGTCCATGTCACACTACAGGTGACCCCACTGCACTACACACTGTTTTACAGACACTCATAGCCCCCCCACCACACAAACACCCACATGCATGCACACAGATATAAGTTTGTGGGGTGAATTTGTACTTGCATAATTATATTTTATTTTGCTCAAAAACTACATGGATCCATGTAAGATTCTGTAAATACCTTTCGTAGAAATAGAATCACTCTCAACATAGGGGCACAGACAACCTTACACAGGGCACCTCACACCTTCAATGCATTATATGAGACAACATGGCACCTCTTGTTAAAGTTCACTTGAGAATGTCATTTTTTAAAAAAAATTCTGGGATTTACATATGAAAGAACTGAAACCAACATGGTCATTCTAAAATATGAGAGGCTTAACAAACAATCCGGGTCTTCTTCAATATATAATTTCAGTTGCATCACACTGAAAACCTTTGCTATAAATTCTGTGTCTTCCGATCTTTATACTCGATAACCACCTGAAAAAGGAGCAGTGCTCCGAAAGCTAGTGCTTCCAGAAAAATCTGTTGGACTATAGCCTGGTGTTGTGTGATTTTTAACTTTACCTAGGTATTGTTAGTCTGGGCTGGATTTGAACCTTTACGCCAAAAACAAATAGGTCTGTGAATTAATACTAGGTACCCCCTCCCCACAGGTACAAATGCTACAAAATAACAAATGCTGAAGAAAGTGAGATGAATCATAATTTTATTGACAAGTATCAAAAAATCTCTGATGACTCTGGAAGTAGACTAATTTTTCTAAGACAACGTGATTCCAAGTATAACAACATTAACATCAGGAACAAAGTCAAAGTCAAAGCGTGAAAGTAAAAAATGAGGTCTGCAGATGCTGGAGATCACAGCTGCAAATGTGTTGCTGGTCAAAGCACAGCAGGTTAGGCAGCATCTCAGGAATAGAGAATTCGACGTTTCGAGCATAAGCCCTTCATCAGGAATAAGCCAGGAATATGCTTATTCCTGATGAAGGGCTTATGCTCGAAACGTCGAATTCTCTATTCCTGAGATGCTGCCTAACCTGCTGTGCTTTGACCAGCAACACATTTGCAGCTCAAAGCGTGAAAGGAAAAGTACACATGCCCATAATAATGAATAAAAACGTATTTCCAAATTTGATTATCAACAAGCTGTCAACAAGCATTTAAAACCTGCCAGGTTGGAGACACAACATAAAGACAGTGACTGGTCTCACATGTTTACAATTTTGTACAGCAGTGAAATGTATGCTTACTGCCAGGTTAAATATCTACACTCTTACAGAACCTGTCAATTTCACTTACGCGGCATACTGTGTGAATAATTAAGGTTTTATTGGCCAGTTTTGAATGAGAAATGGCTTTTCTAATTCAATCTACTTGTTTAAGTCAATTTTTAAAGCATTTAATGAAATGGAGGATATCTAGCTTATCTAAGCAGAACTGTTGCAAGTCTTTTGTTCTATTTATTGTTCTGAATTTGAGAAAGTCCAAGATGGAGAATGTAGAGTCACTGGCAATCGTTTTGCAATATTATAATAGGGCAGATTGTTGAGTACTTCTGATCAGACAAAGGAGGAGAAAAAAATCTGGGAACTTAGAACCCATGCTATAAGCTGTGACTCATGAGCATTTAAACATGCAGGGATTGATCAAGGATAGCCAGTACACTTTTCTTAAAGTAAAGTATATTTAACAAGATCAATGTATTTTGAAGCAGTGACTAGTTGGATAGAGTTGGTATACAGAAAATAATGAAAATGGATTTTCATAAAATGTTTTATGTGTGGCTGAGAAAGGTTTATCAGAAAAACTGACCATGAGAAAATCTTGTAGGGTTGATGGGAAGTAGGTTGATAGACAGGAAATACTGAATTTCAACAAATGGATGTTGATAGAACTAAAGCAGGATTAAAAGTGGTAGACCCAATTCATTATCAGAATTTTTGGACTTGAATGGCCAGGGGAGAACACAGTCTCAGACTTTGTTGACAAAGTATAAATAGGCAGCTTGTCAAACTGAAATGCTGAATGTAAAATCATTTAGAAGACAAACTGGTGAAAGGTATAGGCAGATTTGGGGATGGAATTTAAAGTGGATAAGGGACAGATATAACACACTAAAGCAATGTAGATAATTCAGAAAAGATTGAGGAGTAATTCATAGCTGGAAAGGACCATCTTAGCAGGAAAGGGTAAACAAGTTATGTCTTTCCTCACTGGAGTTTAGAAGAATGAGAAACGATTCTATTTATATATACAGGATTCTGTATGGGCTTAATATGATAAACACTAAGAGTATACATTTCTCCTTCTGGGTATGTGGAACTCAGGGGCACAGTTTAGAAATAATGTAGTTCCCATTTAAGACAGAGAAAAGAGGAAGTTCTTCCCTCAGACAGTCATTAGCCTTTGAAATTCTCTTCTTCAGACAGCACAGCAGACTGGTGTTACGGACTGGGTTAGGCCCCTTCGAAACATTTTTAAAAGGTAGTCCAGACCTTAACTTTTTAAAAATTGTTTTAGGCAGATGTTAGGTGGATATCCATAGAGTGATGCAGCTTATTTACAGACTACAGAATGAAACATGAACAAAAGAGAACAGAATATAGAATAACGTAACCTGTCTAAAAACACAGCCGACTCTATCACAACTTAATGATGCTGTTCCAATTTCCTGCAACTTCCCCATAAACACACCCCTTGGCAAAATAAATAAAATCAAACCCAGATTTTTACAGGAGAGATGTTAGGGATCATTTGCTGAAGCATGGAACCTTTTTTCACTGTTGCTGCTTCTCTGTCTCCAGCAGATCTAACTACTAAAACTAAACCCAACTATAAAAATCCCTGAACTGGAAGAACTGGCTACTCCCTTTTCATTGTACAACTGTTTTCAAATAACCTAAAAGCCTTTTTCCCAAGTGTTGCCTTGGGCAGTATCTGTTAGCCATTAGCAAAGACCCCAAATCCTGGACAAATCAAAACCTCTGCCTTTTAGAACCTCTCTTGAAAAAACCATGGACAACATAACATAGTTAAAGGTGCAGCATCATCACACTAGGTCATTCAATATATTTACAACTGAGGTAGATGGATGTTTGATCAATAAGGGAGTCAGGGTTAAAGAGAGCATAGAGGAAAGTAGAGTTATGGTCAGATTCAGATCTTACTTAATGGTGAAGTTCAACTGGTCGAGTGACCTATTCCTATTCCTTATACACTTACGAACTCATGAATTTCTTGGTCCACTCATCCTTCTCTCTGAAGGCATCTCTCCAAATCCCCATTTGAATTGCTAATATTGACTCACTCACATGTTTGTGTCTTATCACTCTTATGCCTCACAGTCACACTTCCAGATAGTCATTCATTCCTCTCCACTTATCCATTTATCACAACTCCATACTTTTTCACCGTACAGACAAGAGGCTGAAAGTCTTCTCTTAGTGTTGAACAGATGATTTCCAATTCTTGGTTGTCAGTTCATTTGCCTTGGACTTTACTCACATTGATCTGTTACTTCTTTGCTATCAGCCTTCAGCAAGGCTTACGCTGCTTTACTTTGGACCTTTGATGAACATCAAGAGGAGCAGCATCAGCAACATCAACCAGACGTAAACAAGATGTAAGAATGGGAACTGGATATGTGGCTGTGCTAAGAAAATAGTGCACCTGAAACCTTAGTTACAGCAGGATCAAAATATATACCCTCGAAGAGATTTAAGGATGAGAAAAGAGGCAGAGAAATTATAAAAAAGGAAGGTGCATTAAAGTGGATAAATTAGGTACCAAACAGGTTACATAAAGAGAAATAAATAAAGGAGATTAGATTAAGAGGTAGAATGCAGAAAAAAAACACAAAAATTAAATATGATATTTTTTACAAATCTCCAACAAACCCATAAAGGAATAAGGAAATTTTCAGTTTCAAACTGCTTCCATTCTGGATCACAGGTGCTGTATTAACAATTGTCACCTTAATAACAAGATTTAATGGACAATTAATTTGCAAACCTTACAAGTTTAAAAAAAAAGCAGGAAAATTATGGATGAAAAGCAAACGACTGATAACCATAAATTAACTAGGAAGTTCTAGAGATTCATAACCCACAGCATATTTCTTAATCCCTGAACTGGCTCATTGATCCATGCGTGAAACTTGTATTTGTTATTAAACTTCTAGTCATTCTAAAGTAAGATTTGGCCATTAAAGTCAAAAAGAGTCAACCAATAATTGTTTTGTTGCATTTTTTAAAGAATTAATCATACTGGTTTGATGATTCAAGTTGAAATTGTCAATACCAGCAATTAATGAAGCAGAAAATCAACCTAAAGATATGGATCAGTCCAAGTGGTACAGTGAAGCATACTTGACTTGTGTATACCCATCAGTGGGATGAGGGCTCAACAAGCCATCTTACTACACAATATATCTCAAAAACTAGCAATAGTAACTCAGTGCCAAAATTAGACTCAAGTGTAAACAAACAAAGCTGATGATGAGAAAGTTTTCAGAGTACATATTGACTTTCTTGACATCAGTCTAGAATTTATGTGAGCATCAACAATAGTTAGAGTACAAGAGGCAGGTGTGGCACACTACTTCAACGCGAACAGCTAAGTTTTAGAATTAAAAAAGTTATTAAGAGTGGCAGAATGTAGGAAGTGGAGCGATAAAGGATCACCTGTCCTGTTCACAGCTTCCATTATGCTTTGGCCTTTTAATTAAAAATGCAATCATTATATATTTTCAGTTCATGGGGTAGGGGAGAAAAAGGGACAATAGTTAGTACTGAAGAGTACTGCAAAGAAATTACAGGAAATTATTAACAAACCCACAGTTACATCAAATCATTATGAAATTATTCGGTGTTCCCACCATTATCAGTCACAAGTGGGGATGTTCGCTAATGACTGCACAACGTTCAGCACTATTTGCAACTCCTCAGATAATGGAGCAGTCCATACCCAAATGCAATAAAACCTCGACAACATCCAGGCTTGAGGTGACAAGTGGCAAGTAACATTCATGTCACACAAGTGTTAGGCAATGCCAATGCCCAACAAGAGAGAATCTAACCATCACCTCATAACATTCAATGGTGTCAACATAATTGAACTCCCAATTATCCATTCTTTTCATTGATCAGAAACTAACAAGGATTTTTTAAATAATTGAATTTTTTGAAGTAATGAAGAGGATTGATGAAGGCAAAGTGATGGATGTGATCTAAATGGACCTCAGTAAGGTGTTAGCCCTTAAGTCCCTTTTATATCTTTCCCCTTTCACCGTAAAACTATACCTTCTAGTTTTGGACTGCCCCATCCTGGGGAAAAGACCTTACCTATTAACCCTATCCATGCCCCTCATTATTTTATAAACCTCTAAGATTACTCCTCAGCCTTCGATGATCTAGGGAAAAGTGTCCCAGCATATTTAGCATCTCCCTATAGCTCTAATCCTCTGATCCTGGCAATATCCTTGCTAATCTTTTCTGAAAAAGCACAGCAGGTCAGGCAGCATCAAAGGAGAAGGAGAATCGACGTCTTGGGCATAAGCCCTTCTTCAGAAAGAAGCTCCATTCTTCAGGACTCATGTCCGAAACATTGATTCTCCTTCTCTTTTGATGCTGCCTGACCTGCTGCACTTTTCCAGCAACACATTTTTAAGCACTGATCCCCAGCATCTGCAGTTCTCACTTTCTCCTAATCTTTTCTGAACCCTTCCTATAGCAGGGAGACCAGAATTGCACATTATATGCCAAAAGTGTCCTGCACAGCCACATGACCTCCCAACTCCTATACTCAATGCTCTGACCAATAAAGAAAAACATACCAAATGCCTTCTTCACTATCCTATCTACCTGCAACTCCACTTTTAAGGAACAATGAACCTGCGCTCCAAGGTCTCTTAATTTAACAATACTCCTCAGGACCTTACCATTAAGTATATCAGTCCTGCTAAGATTGGTCTTTCCAAATTGCAGCACTTCACATTTATCTAAATTGAACTCACTCTGCCACTCCTTGGTCCACTGATCCATCTGATCAAGATCCAATTGTACTCTCACGTAACTTTTTTTGCTGTTCACTAAATCTCCAATTTTACTCTCATTTGAAAACATACTAATCCAAATCATTTATATAAATGGCAAAAAACAGTGGACCCAGCACCAATCCTTATGGCACTCCTCTGGTCACAGGCCTCCAGTCTGAAAAGCAACCATCCACCATCACTGTTTGCCTTCGACCTTTGAGCCAGTTCTGTATCCAAATAGCCAGTTTTCCAGTACTCCATGTGGTCTAACCTTGCTAACCAGTCTAGCATGAGGAACCCTAACAAATGCCTTACTGAAGTCCATATAGATCACAAGCACTGCACTGCCCTCATCAATCCTCTTTGTTACTTCTTCAAAAAACTCAATCAAGTTAGTGAGACATGATTTCCCACACACAAAGCCATTTGACTATCCCTAATCAGTCCCTGCCTCTCTAAATACATGCAAATCCTGTCCCTCAGGATTACCTCCTACAACTTGCCCACCACTGATGTTAGGCTCAGAAATCTGTAGTTCTCTGGCTTTTCCTTATCACCTTTCTTAAATAGTGGCACAACGTTTGCCAACCTCCAGTCTTCTGGCATCACACGTGTGGCAATTGATGATACAAATATCTCAGCAAAGGGCCCAGCAATAACAACCCTCGCTTCCCACAGAGTTCTAGGGTACATTTGATCAGGTCCTGGGGATTTACCCAACTTTATGAGTTTTAAGATGTCCATCACGTCCTCCTCAAACATTTTTCAAGATGTCGCTGTTGATTTTCCCACATTCTATAACTTCTATATCCTCCTCCACAGTAAACATGGATGCAAAATACTTGTTTAGTATCTCACCCATCTTCTGCATTTCCAAACAAAGGTGAACTTGCTGATCTTTAAGGGGCCCTATTTTCTCCTTAGACCACTGCTGTCTACACCTAGCACATGCTTCCTCCTTTTTCTTGACCAAAACCTCAATTTCTCTATTCATGTAGGATTCCCTACACCTACCAACCGAAAAACACAACGTCTCTGGATTCTCGTGATCTCATTTTTGAATGCTTCACATTTTCCAGCTGTCCCTTTAGCTGCTAATATCTGCCCCCAATCAACTTTTGAAAGATCTTACCAAATGCTATCAAAATTGGTTTCCTTCTACTTTAGATCATCAACTTTTAGGTCCTAGCTATTTTTTCCATCTCTATTTTAAAACTAATAGAATTATGCACACTGGCCCCAAGTTCTCCCTCCATATAAAATGCCTTATCTCCCAAGAGTAGGTTAGGTTTTGCACGTCCTCTAGCAGGTACATTCACATACTGAATCAGAAAATTTTCTTGTACACACTTAACAAATTTCTCCATCCCTAAAAGCTTTAACACAATGGCAGTCCCAGTATATGTTTGGAAAAATACAATCGCTTACCATAACCACCCTATTATTCTCACAGATAACTGAGATTTCCTTACAAATTTGTTTCTCAATTTCCTGTTCCTCCTGGTCCTGACCAGATATATCCAATAACACTACAAAAGGCCAGAAAAGGGGGCTATGGATGATATTTTTGCATCATTGTTAGCCACAAATGAGGCCCCAGAAGAATTGATGGTAGTGAATGTTGTGCCCTTACTCAAGAAGAGCTGCAAAAAAAAACCTAGAAACTATAGACTAGTAAGTGTAACATCTGTGGTGGGTAAGTTACTTGAGAAAACTCTGGCCTTCATCAGTCAGATCATTGAGTATAGAAGTTCAGAAGTTATGTTGTAATTGTACAGAACATTGGTGAAGCTGCACTTGGAGTATTGTGTTCAGTTTTTGTCAATTTGCTGAACGAAGGACATTATTAAACTGGAAAGAGTGCAGAAGAAATTTACAAGTATGTTGCCAAGCGTCAAGGTTCTGAGTTATAGGGAGAGGTTGAACAAGCTAGGACTTTTCTCTTTGTAGCTTAGGAAACTGAGGTGTGACCTTATAAAAGTATATAAGATTATGTGAAGCATGGATAAGATGAATGCACTCAGTCTTTTTCCAAGGGTTGGGATATCAAGGACTAGAGGCGCATCAGTTTAAGATTAGAGGGAAAGGAATAAAAGGGAACCTGAGGGGCAACTTTTTTAAAACAGAATGAGCTAGCAACAGAAGTGGTTAACAATATTTAAAAGACATTTGGACAAATACATGGATAGGAAAAGTTCAGAAGGATATAAGCCAAGTGCTGGGAAATGGGGTTAGTATGGATGGTCAGCATGGACCAATTTGAGATGAAGGGTCTGTCTACGTGCTGTAGGACTATGATTATCACTTTACTAAAGGCCATCTTTGCACCTTAACAATCTATAGATGCAGAAAATAGCAGTCTTACTGCTCTAAAACCACCACTCCAACCTTACTTAGTACCTACATTTTTATACTTTTAAAGTTTAATCAAGAGACCAATCTCAATAAATACATTAAATACAATAACAACTCATTCAACTCACCATTGCAGACTTACAAAAAAAGGTCAGGTTTACACTTTAAAACTAGCCACTTAGCTACTCTCTTGCTGTGAGCTCCCTCACATAGGTTTCTCCAAGTTCCGCTGTGAATTTCACTGTTTGTTTATTTTTCTTGAAAGAACTCCAATGTTCAGAGATACTGGAAACCAAACAGCAGAGGCAACAGCTGTACAGATTTATTCATAGGTCAAACAGTAGTGTTGGTTTCTTTCTCCAGTTGATTAATTCCCTTGTGGTCACTACCTTTGTTTCCCTTCCTCCTGTTTCAAGTGACATTGTTTTGATCTTTTCTTCCCCCAAAAGTTCCAAAACAATGTAACAGCTGATAAAACAATAACTACTGCTTCTAGAATTCGAGGAAATCAGCTCCAACACTGAAAATACCTCAAAAAAGGAGTAGCTCTTACTGTCATATTTTTTCCTATCCTCCAGTTTAGATTAACCAGAATCCTTTTAATTGAAAGATGCTGAACTGTTTGGATGCATTCTGGTCAGTTAGGGTATCTGCTGATTACAAAAAAATAAAGTGACTTGGGAAAACAGCCAAAGAAAGTTGTTTGCGATAAAAGGTGGCATTTCTTTAATTGTAGGAAAACCTGGCTGTGAGAAACCATGACTGCTGAGCAACCCTTGTTTGTCTTAGTTTCTGTTTCAGCAATCTAGGGAGTCAGAAGGGAAAAGCCTCCAAAGCTTGTAGTAAAGGCAAGTTTCTCTCTCCTGAAATTCTCTCAACTGCTTTACTTGGGAATTAATAAATTTCCCACATCTCAGTATCTTGATTGTCCTGCAAATCTTAAAATGCTGAGCTGTACTTTCCAAGACCTTAAAACCAGATTTCCATCTAAGCTGAAGCTTGCTTGCAATACCTTCCAATAGTCTACAGCTGTCAACAATTTGACCTCATCAAGAAACCTAGCATATATTGTGACAGTTAATCAAATTCTAACTACTGGCCAAAACAATATTCTTTTTCTTTTGTTCTGATGTGTCATCTCAGCTGAGCTGTGTTGCCCTTTGTGTTGTGAGAGTGTATGTTTCGGGATTAAAAGGATGTATAATTTTAATTCCAAACTATAGCTTAGTTGTTAACTAGGTTTGCTTTACAATGTACAGTTTCTAGAGTTCATTAAAGAAACATGATGACCATTTTTCTTGGTCATGATAGCAATACCAAAGGGGGAGGGTGGGTTGTCAGGCTGATCACTATGAATTGAGAGAGGATCTAATCATTGCGTGTGTGTGTGTGTGTGTGTGTGTGTGTGTGTGTGTGTGTGTGTGTGTGTGTGTGTGTGTGTGTGTGTGTGTGTTGCGTGGGGATTGGGGAGGGGCGCGAGTTATTGCAGAGTATGTACTAGCACGCTAGTTTGACAGAAGGGTTGGGGGAGCTGGGTTTCAAAGAGTCACTTGCCACTGGGGAATATACAGAACCCCATCTAAAGCTATATCAAATACAGGAAATATTAAGAAATATTAGGAATATTAAGAAATATTCATCCACATGGCAACCTTAAAACATGGGCATTTCTCAGAAATGGCATCAGAATCAGGAAACTTATTAGCCTTTTTACAGAATGCTCTGAATATTTAGTCTTGAAGGGCATTGCACAAAAATAAATGCATTCTTCCAAAAACACAAGGATTATCACACCTAGTAGGAGCAAATTACTGCAGATGCTGCAATCTTTACAGAAAACAATAAATGCTGGAGATCACAGTCAGGCAGTAACCATGAGAAAGCAAGCTAATGTTTCGAGTCCAGATGACTTAATCAGAGCTAAGTGAAGTGTGGAGCGGGCAGCATTTATGCAATAGTTGGGTGTGGGGGGGAATTGAAGTCTTGGGAAAGAAAGGATGTTGATAGTTCACTTTAAGTGATCGCAATGTGAGAACAGCAAAACAATGATCCGTCTAAGTGTCAGACTGGAATGACCAGACAGTCCTTCTGGGGTGGGGAAGGGGAGAGAGGGTGACAGAGAATGTAACAAGTAAACTAAAAGAAAGGGAAGGATTGGGTTCACGATTTGAAGGAGTTGAACTCAATATTGAGCCCAGAAGGTTGTAAACTGCCCATTTAAAGAGACGCTGCCTTTACAGTTTGTGATATAATTCAATGGGGCATTGCAGCATGTCAAGGACAGATAAGTGAACATTGTGTTAAAATGACCAGCTACAAGAAGGTCAGGGTCATGCTTCCACAAGGACTATAAGTGTTTTGCAAAGTGGTCACCCAGTCGGTGTTTAGTTTCTTCAATTGGGCCACATTGGGTGCAGCAAATACAATACCCTAGATTAGAGGGGGTACAGGTGAAATGCCGCATCACCTAAAAAATTGGATGGAAAGCAGGGACGGAGTGAAGGAACAGGTGTTGCATCTTCTGCGGTTACATGGGAACACCATCCATCACCACAATCTTAGAAGAATGCATCAGACCATGTTAATCATTAGTTTTGAGTTGGGCTGGTTTAGGATAATTGGATTCAATGAATGACTTTCTGTTTTGATGTTGGTAGACTGACCATATTGAATCCTTGACCGAATTAACATTTTCAGTGCTCATCCTAATAAGAAAAGTTGTTGTTAATTTATATTACCAGTATTCAGCTAGGCTCTGTCAGTGTTTGTGCTATTATTGTTCAGCAGAGTAGAAATATTCTCCTTATTCTCCAAGCTTAAAGATGGCACTGGCCATCACTCAACTCTACACACTGTACATTAATGTAATTATAGATTTAATGTAACATTTTCAGAAATATCTCATTTTGCTCAGAGGATTCATCCTCACTGTACATTTCCATCATCACTCTACTTGTTAGTAATTCCTGCACATTCCCATATACTGTGTATTGTTTAATGCTGCTCACTGCCTGTTGATCAAAAACTCCATGCCGTGTCTTGGTTAAGACTGCCTGCTACATCATGACCACTGTTGTAGGCTGCTTTTTGGACACTACTGTCCACAGTTAGTCAATGCTGCATACTGCCTCTTGGTCATAACTGTTTGCTACCTATTGGTCATCACTGTATGGTACCTGTTGTTCAATGCTGCATGTTGTCTCTTGCTTACAGCTACATGCACATTTTGGGCAATGCTGTATATTGCCTCTTGGTCACAGCTGCCCATTGGTTACTTCTGTACACGACCCATTGATCACCGCTGTACTTCACTCGTTGGTCGATGTTATTTCTTGCTACCGCTGCAATCTGCATTTAGGTCGATGCGGTCCTTTGCCTGTTGGTCATTGTTGCATGTTATCGTGTCATCAATTGTTCAATAATTTGACTCTGAGGTTATTAAATGCAACATTACTTACAATATACACCGAACAGGAGACAATTTAATTGTGTACTGAAAATGTGTATACTGTAAACAGATTAACTTTATGCTCGCAGAGGCAGATTTTATAAAAAAAAGGTAAGATCCTTGATGATGATTTTGGAGTCAGTGCTAATTTTAAAATTTCTCCAAGTCAATGTAGCCATTGAAGGTTTAAGGTATTATACTTCTTTTGGTCACCACCAACGGCACTCATTAATGATTAAGTCCTTTTGCAACATTCTCATATGACCAGTCAATCTTCTACATACCAAAGTAAATCACTTTAATGTTGTGAGGTCATTCATTTATCCTGGTGGCAGATTAGCCTGAAAGTCCAACATATATTTATTTCAGAGGGAATGCTCAGTCCATTCTATGAATATGTTCTTCTTATATTTATGAACTTTGTGCTTTAGTATCACTTTCTATTTTTGCATTATAAAGATAGAAGAATCAGAACTCTGTACATCATTTGGTGAGTTCTGCATTAGGCCTTTCTCTTCAAAGGAATATAAATGGCTGTTAATTTACTGATTAAAATAATAGTATTGTACACTATTATGTAAGTGTTTACATTTGGATGTGTTTAGTTGATAAGGACAGAGTAAAGCAATGTTATTCATTTCTTTTACATACCCCTCTTAAGAGTTTTCTATGAACGACACCAAGAGTCTACCATAGGTCCTTTGTGGCTGAATTTTACAGTTGCTTCACCGTTCACTAATATACACTTCTTTTTAAAGGTGTTTTGTTTGCTCCCTGTCTGAATCACCTTCACCCCAGCTGAGTGGTACTTCCCTGGTTCAGCATATCAATTTGTGTATTTGCATAGTTTGACATTATTAAACAGTGGCAATTCATTTAATCTGATACTGTGCTTTACCTTTCAGTTCTGCTATCATTTCTACAACAACACTAACAGCAAAAATTCCTATAAATTCTGTTACGATCAAGCCCTCCACAATCACCTAATGATGGAAGCTAGTGTGCTTCCAATTAAACCTGTTGGACTATAACCTGGTGTTGTGTGATTTTTAACTTTGTACACTCCAGTCCAACACTGGCATCTCCAAAGCAAAAATTTCAACTTGCTTCAATGAGGAAAGCAGTTGACAAAACAGGATTGAAATATGTTAGATTTTAAAAACCTTTTGAAGGTAGGAATGGAATAGTAATAGAAGCATAAATACACCTTAGGTGCAAAGAATTTAAGCCACTGACAGTGAAATACTAGTTTCACAGTAAGCCAGAATTCACTGATGTGAGCTGAAACAAGGACTAGATAATGTTACAGTGTGAGGAAACAAAGATTTTGAATTCCAAGGCTGGAGGACCACTAAAAACTAGGGTGATGAATGAGACAGAGAGTGATAGTAGGAGAAAGGATGCAAATAGTATGGTTGTGGTAAGTTGGGGTTTATGGAAGAATAAAATTGAAATGCACCACAGTTTGTATGAGCTGAATCTTGGGAAGTTAGTGAGGAGAAAACAAAAGACATCAACTTGGAGATTAAGAAGGCATGCATGAACATTATAATACTGGGGATGAAGCAGACATGGACTGGGATCATCTTGTGGAGGAGTTAAGTAACCTCAGTTGTGGACTGGATGTAAAACTGGAAGCTTAAATTGGGGTCAGAAATTGCATCAATATCACACATGGTCAAATTCAACGCGAGTTCCAAGGAGCAGGGTAGAATTGGACTACCTGGTTCAAAGTTTTTGATAGCAGGCATAAAGGATATAATTGGCTTTGCAAATACAGAAATAGAGAAAATATTGGTCAATTCACAACTTGAACAGTCAGTCAGAAACCACGGAGGAGAAGGTGGTAATGAAGATGTAAAGCCAAGTGTTGTTATAGCAAGTATGAGTTTTGATTTCATGTTTCAGTTAATATCACTAAGAAATAAGATTGGAATAGGAGCACAGAAGGATAAAACTTTGGTCATATGTCTTAAAAAGTCTGCTTTAGTTAACAGAGAAAATTTTTGTTTATATATTATTCATAATCCAAGACATCCCAATATACTTCACAGTCAATTTAATATTAAGTGTATTCTCTGCCCTAATGGATGGACAATACAAAAGCATATTTGCACACAATGGCTATGAAATAAATGACCATGTATTCTGTGCTTAATTATATTAAATAAGATAAATATTGAACAGGACACTGGGATTTCTTTTTTGTAATAAACATAAATTAGTAATACTATGTGATATTTGAGATCCACCTAAACCAGCAGAACTAATAGTATTTAATCTACTGTATAATGACCTTGTATTTTTATTTTACTGCATATTTGATTGTAGACTGAAATGGGGAGGATTCGTGAAGAATCAATGTAGTTTTAAAAAGCATGTAACCTGACACCCATTGTGAGATCTGTTTACACATGTGATTATTTAAGAAATAGTGGCAGTGTGTTTTTTTTATATAAACAGTCTGGTTACAGTCAAGCTGGGGCCTGGGGTCTGAGTATGAATGGTGCTTGGTCAGGAACACACAGCTGATTTTTCTATGGACTAGTGACCAGTTATTGATAACAAAAGTCTTCTACCTGCAAACAACTTTGCAATTTGTTCCCAGGTAGTTGAAAACTTTTGAGGTGTAAATGTTTGAGAGAAGTCATCTCTTTTCTCTGCAGTAAAAAATAATGCATTCAAACCCCTCCCCCCCCACCCCGAAGAAAAACTGTTAAATTTCCCTCAGCAGTTGCTCTAAGCAATGTATCTTATTCAGCAGGTTTATAAGTTTTAAATGGCCATTTTGAACCTTCTGCAAGCAAATAAAGAATAAAGGAGCAGTATGTTCTGACAAGACAAAAGTATCTTCTCAGGGAACACTATTTGCAAAGCCAGCTGCAGCCTTTAAACTTTCCCAGTCTTTCCCTCTGCCCATCCCACTGATGTGATAGCTTTTGCTGTTTGTCTTTTTCTGTAGGCGTGTGTGGGGAGAAACTTATATGGGGGTTAGAGATTCAACTAATAGAGTTATATGTTGATGGTTTAGAATTGTTTACCTATAGCTAAAGTCAATGCATTCATAATAAATAATCATTCTTGTTAAGTACAATTGAAGAAAATGGGGGAGATACTAAACGGGTATTTTGCATCTGTATTTACTGTGGTAAAGGACATGGAAAATATAGAATGTAGGGAAATAGATTATGACATCTTGAAAAATGTCCATATTACAGAGGAGGAAGTGCTGGATGTCTTGAAACAGTTAAAGGTGGATAAATCCCCAAGACTTGATTAGGTTTACCCTAGGACTCTGTGGGTGGCTAGGGAAGTGATTGCTGGGCCTCTTTCTGAGATATTTGTATCTTCAACAGTCACAGGTGAGGTGCCCGAAGACTGGAGGTTGGCCAACGTGATGCCACTGTTTAAGAAGGGTGGTAAGAACAAGCCAGGGAACTATAGACCAGTGAGCCTGATGTCAGTGGTGGACAAGTTGTTGCAGGGAATCCTGAGGGACAGGATGTACATGTATTTGGAAAGGCAAGGACTGATTAGGGATAGTCAACATGGCTTTATGCGTGGAAAATCATGTCTCACAAACTTGATTGAGTTTTTTGAAGAAGTATTGAAAAGGGTTGATGAGGGCAGAGCGGTAGATGTGATCTATATGGACTTCAGTAACGCATTCAACAAGGTTCCCCATGAGCGACTGGTTAGCAAGGTTAGATCTCATGGAATACAGGGAGAACTAGCCATTTGGATACAGAACTGGCTCAAATGTAGAAGACATAGGGTGGTGGTGGAGATTTGTTTTTCAGACTGTGACCAGTGGAGTGCCACAAAGATCGATGCTGGGTCCATTTCTTTTTGTCATTTACATAAATGATTTGGATGTGAGCATAAGAGGTTTAGTTAATAAGTTTGCAGATGACACCAAAATTAGAGGTGTAGTGACAGCGAAGAAGCTTACCTCAGATTACAACGGGATCTTGATCAGATGGGCCAATGGGCTGAGAAGTGGCAGATGGAGTCTAATTCAGGTAAATGCGAGGTGCTGCGAGGTATGGAATGAGCTGCCCAGAGGAAGTGGTGGAGGCTGGTACAATTGCAACATTTAAAAGGCATTTGGATAGGTAAATGAATAAGAAGGGTTTGGAGGGATGTGGGCCGGGTGCTGGCAGCTGGGACTAGATTGGGTTGGGATATCTGGTCAGCATGGACGGGTTGGACTGAAGGGTCTGTTTCCGTGCTGTACATCCCTACGACTCTATAGAAACTTGGCCCATGCTTTCTGTCAATCTGTGTTGAAAGATGGGTAAATCGGGGAACTTAGCATACTTTTATGAAATATTTCACTTACTAATCCAGGAAAAGCAGGACTGTATTTCCAGTGCACAACCCCAGTGAGATATAACAATTTCATTCTAACCCTCATTTCTTTCTAATGTGAGAATAGCGCTATGATCCTGTTGGACTATGACAACTTTACCATTTTGCCTTCATCTCATAACAAATAATTCTTCGTGTTTGCTGAGTTCAAGCTCCTCTTTTCCCTGCTAACCCACCACAAATCAGTTCCCATTTTAGACGGCGAATTCTTGAAGGCATACGTAGCTGATATAGAATACATATATAAATGACTTGTCCAATATTTATGAATGGAGAATTGACGTTTCGTGCATGAGCCCTTCTTCAGGCTCATGCCCGAAACGTCGATTCTCCTGCTCCTTGGATGCTGCCTGACCTGCTGCGCTTTTCCAGCAACACATTTTCAGCTCTGATCTCCAGCATCTGCAGTCCTCACTTTCTCCTACAATGTTTATGAATGTTTGGTAGCATTGCGAGGGCTGTAGACCAATCTGGACTTGCATATCAATAAATCTGACCTGCATGAACAAAATACATACCATTCTTAATTAGCTGCCAAAATTTTAATCCATTGGATCTGCCACTCAATGTCACCTTTCAAGTTTTATTTGGAAGCATGCTAAAGAAAATTTGCTGGATTTGTTAAATGAGCTGTCAGATAGTATATATGATAGGGTTCATTCACGTGGCTCATTGTGTTCGTGCATGCATGCATTGCCCTGGACACACAAAAAAAAGGATGTCCCTTTCTGTTCTACGATATCAATGACTGGTTCTGCGTAAAATGAACTGGCCACATTGTAGCAATTCACCCAACAATCAGTTTTGTGCAAGTCTTTCGCTTACATGATGAGTAATTCCTTCACATTTGCAAAACCATACAGGTCAATAGCAATGTAGTATCCTGTGCTCACGTAATATTGATAGCCTTTTCACCAACATACTAGTTAAGAAATCATAGTCATCTGGATGGAGCACTACATGACTATGTAGACCTACCACCGCAATGCAAATCAGTTTTCTCTGAATTTATTAACTCAACAATTTGCAAAGTTGAGTTCAGTTTCAATCACATCATGCACGCACAATAGCTTGATGCATGGGAAATTGTGTCTCACAAAGTTGATTGAAATTTTTTGAAGAACTGACAAAGAGGATTGATGAGGGCACAGCAGTGGAAATTATCTATATGGACTTCACTAAGGCCTTCGGCAAGGTTCCTATGCTAGACTGGTTAGCAAGGTTAGATCATATGGAATATAGGGAGAAGTAGCTACTTGGATACAGAACTGGCTCAAAGGTAGAAGGCCGAGGGTGGTGGGGGAGGGGGGTTGCTTTTTAAACTACAGCAATGATTTGGAGTTGCTGGTGTTAGACAAAGTCTGAAATCACACGACACCAGGTTATAGTCCAACAAGTTTATTTGAAATCGTAAGCTTTCAGAATGTAGCCTCTTTGTCAGGTGAGAGGGAAGCATACAAAACACAGAATTTATGGGCAGAGAGAACAAAAGACCATACAAATGGTGTGAATGGAGTGCCAAATAATAAATCTCTGCAGGTAACCAAGGGTGTTAGATGATGTGAGTAAAATGTCAACAGCTGAATGACAACTGAAAAGATGGCCTATAATCCGATTAAATGAGTCAGGGAGATAATTACAAAACATTAAAAGTAAGGTTTTGCTGGAGACAAACCAAATGACTGGAATAACATTAAACAAAAACAGAACAGAAACTGCTGGAAAAGCCCAGTAGGTCAGGCAGTATCTGTAAAGAAAAGTGAGAAACACCGAACAGAAACTGATAAACAAGTTGCATATGCATAAATCTTCTAGGAGAAAGTGAGGACTGCAGATGCTGGAGATCAGAGCTGAAAATGTGTTGCTGGAAAAGTGCAGCAGGTCAGGCAGCATCCAAGGAGCAGAAGAGGAGAAAGTGAGGACTGCAGATGCTGGAGATCAGAGCATCTGCAGTCCTCTGCATATGCATAAAGACAACCTCAACTGTGATCTTGGGTTCATGTTGTGCGACATGTGAACCCATCACACTGTTCTGTATCTGTAAAATCTTCCTTACTGTTCTGTTTTGACACTATCACCTTGATAAACTGTTATGATCTCTCTACCTTAGTTAGCTTATACAGTTTTGGATGACTTTTCTTAGTCAGACCCACAGCATGCAATTCTTATAATCTGTCATGTTATTCCAGTCAAATAAACATGAAAGAACTGCAGATGCTGTAAATTAGGAGCAAGGGCAGGGGTTCTGGGGGGGACCTCAGCCAGTTTGGTGGCATTTCTGAAGAAAAATCAGAGTTAACATTTTGGGTCTGGTGACCCTTCCTCTGATTTTTCTTTACAGATGCTGCCAGACCTGCTAACCAAGAACACAACAAGAGGCTAGAGAAGAAAAAGCAGGAGCCATGGTTGATATTTGTGCATTATTTGTAGCCACGGGTGAGGTCCCAGAAGACTGGAGAGTAGCAAATGTCATGCTCTTATTCAAAAAGGGCTGCAAAGAAAAATCTGGGAATCATAGACTAGTATGCCTAACATCTGTGGTAGGTAAGTTACTTGAGAAGATTGAGAGATAACAGCTGCATGCATTTGGAATGACAGGGATTGATTAGGAGCAGTCAGCATGGCTTTTTGCATGGGAAATCATCTCTCACAAATTTGTTAGAGCTCTTTGATGAAGTGACCAGGCATGTTGATGAAGGGAGGGTGGTATATGTAATCTGTATGGATTTTAGTAAGGCCTTTGATAAAGTTCCATGTGACATGCTGCTCTGGAAGGTTAGAACACATTGAATCCAGGGAGAGCTGGCAAATTGGATACGCAATTGACTTGATGGTAAGAAGCAGACGGTAATATTGGAAGGGTGCTTGTTGGACTGAAGGCCTATGACTAGTGGTGTGCCTCGGGGTCGGTGCTGGACCCATCGCTGTTTATTATCTAAATCAATAATTTGGATGAGCATGAGCATGTAAAGGCATGATAAATAAGTTTTATAGATGTCACTAAAACAGATAGTATCATGAATTGTGTGGAGGTTTATCAGAAATTGCAGCAGGATCTTGATTGGCTGGGGAAGAGAACTGAGAAATGGCAAACGGAGTTTAATGAAATAAGTGTAAGATGTAGCATTTTGTAAAGTCAAATCAGGGTAGGAGTTTCATGGTGAATGGTAGGGCTTTAAGGAGTGCAGTGGAACAGAGGGACCTTGGAGTTCAGATGCACGATTCTCTGACAGTGGAGTCACAGGTAGTGAAAAAGGATTTTCACATACTGGCCTTCATCAGTCAGGGCATTGAGTATCGAAGTTCAGAAGTTATGTTGTAGTTGTACAGGACATTGGTGAGGCTGCACTTGGAGTACTGTGTTCAGTTTCGGTCAACTTGCTAAAGGAAGAATCCTATTAAACTAGGAAGACTGCAGGACTCAAGAGACTGAGTTATAGGGAGAGGTTGGACAAGCCGGGACTTTTTTTTATTTACAGCATAGAAGACTGAGAGGTGATCTTATAGAAGTATATAAGGTCATGAGAGGCATGTATAGATGAGTGCACTCAGTCTTTTTCCGGGTTGGTGAATCGAGGATGAGGGGGCATCAGTTTAAGGTAAGAGGGGAAAGAATAAATGGGAACCTGAAGGGCAACTTTTTAAAACACATATGGAATATTGCCAAAAGTGGTTAAGGCCATTAACACCATTCAGGACCAGGAGATTTATCCACCTTAATGCATTCTAATATTGCGTCCATAGGTGTTAGTGACACATTCTAATACTTCCAACTCCTATTCTGTGATGCGAATTATCTCCAAGATATGACCACTAACTTACCAAGTCTTTATGTCTTTTTCCATGGTAAATACAGAGGGAAAATATTCTTTGAGGACCTTGCCCATCTCCTGCAGTTCCACACATACATGTCCACTTTGGTCCTTGAGGGCTCCTATTCTCTCTTTAGTTATTCTTATGCTAAAAGAACCTCTTTGCATTCATCATAATCTTCTCAGCCAAGGTTACCTTGTGCTCCCCTTTCACTCTTCTGATTTCCTTCTTCAGTCAACTCCTGTATCCTCTATATACCTACAGGGATTCCCTTGATCCCAGTTGCCTGTAACTGAGCTATGCCTCCTTTCGTCTGGTCAAAGCCTCAACATCTCTTGTCTTCCAGGGTTCCCTAATCCTGCCAACCTTGCCTTTCACCCTCACAGGAACATATAGACCTTGAACTCAAACTATCTCAGTTTTAAGATCCGCTCACTTGCCAGAGGTCCCTTTGCCTGCAAACAAACCACTCCAATCAACCCCTGCAAACTCCTGTCTAATTCCATCAAAGTTCGCTAATTTAAAACTTGAATCTGTGGATCAGTTTTTTCCCTCTCCATAACTACATTAAAATTAATAGAACTATGGTCACTGCACCCAAAGCACTCTCCCACTGTCACCTCATTCACCTGTCCTGCCCTATTTCTCAAAAGTAGATTGAGTTTTGCCCCTTCCTGAGTAGGACCTTCTATATACTGTTTGAGGAAACTTTCCTGACCACACTTAACAAATTCCAACCCCATCTAAGTCCTTAACACTACGGCAGTCCCAGACTATGCTAGGAAAATTAAAAACCCCTATTATGACAAGTCTATTGCTTTTGCATGTCTTCCCAATATCCCTGTATATTTATTCCTCTCATTCCTGTTGGCTATTTGGGAGTCTACAGTTCAAACCCAGTAATGTCACTATCCCCTTTTTATTTCTTAGCTCCACCCACAATGCCTCACTGGATGATCTCTCGATTATTTCATCTCTGACTATTGCTGTGCCACTCCCCTTAATCAAAAATGTAACTCTCCCTTCCTTCTTTCGTCCACCTCTTTCTTCTGTCAGTCCAGTCCCTCCCTTAGCCATGTTTCTATAATGGCTACAATATCCCAGTCCCACGTACCTATCCACATTCTGAGTTCATTGGCCTTGACTGCTAGCCCTCATGCATTGAAATAGATACAATTTAATCCAACAGGCATTCCTCGCTGCCTGTCATGTTCCAGCCTGACCTGTCTCTTCAACTTACTATTTCTGATTACTGTATCATGTTCCAGCCTCACACTTGCCTCCCTACTGTTGAGGATCCTATCCCCCAGCCAATCTAGTTTCAACCCTCTCTTGTAGCACTAGCAAATCTGCCATCAGGATATTGGTTGCCTTCCAGTTCATGTGCAATCCCTCCCTCTTGAACAGGTCACTTCTGCCCCAGAAAAGATCCCAATGATCTAAAAATCCGAATCCTTGTCCCCTGCACCAATTCTTTAGCCATGCAATCGTCTGTCATATCCTCCTGTTCTTACACTCATTAGCACAGTAATCCAGATATTACACCATCGAGGTCTTGGTTTTTAAACTTTTTTCTAGCACTCTATAATCACTCCGCCGAACCTCATCCCTATTTCCATCTATGCCTTTTGTACCAATGCACACAATGACTTCTGGCTGCTCATCACCCCCCTTAAAAACATTCTGCAGCCGCTCCTGGACCCTTACACCCAGGAGGCAACATACCATCCTGGATTTCTATCTGCAGCCACAGACCCTCCTGTCTATTGAGTCTCCTCACAAAGGTCCTGTTTACCGTTACCCTTTCTCGCTGTGCCCCAGAGCCAATCATGGTGCCATTGACCTGTTATTGCTGCTTTCCCCTGAATGGTCATCCTCCCAACAGTCTCCAAAATGGTGTAATTCTTTTTGAGGGGAATGGCCACAAAGCATTACTGCACTATCTCGTTACTCCCTTTGCCTTTCCTGGCGGTCACCCAGCAAGTCTCTGCTGCACCTTAGGTGTGACCAACTCACTAAAACTCTTATTGATCATGTATTAAGCATATCGGATGATCCTGAAGAGTGGGTAATTGTCCAATTAAACTGAGTGTTTCAATTATTTTCAGCGTAGCATGAGAACGCATTTATTGTTGTTGCAACAATTTCCTGCTTTCCACAAACATATAGAAATTTCTGATAAACAAGGCAAAAGGACGGTGACAAAAATGACCATGTTTCATAAGCAGGCATCAAAGAACTATGTACCCTATTATTATTGATATCACATAAATATCTGCCACCTAGATCACCATTGAGGACTTGTTTTGGATTGCTCTTTATCTGTTGTTTCCCCTCCAACTTTACTGTCATAGGCAGACTCGTAACTAGTTGGGAACTCCTGACGGCATCACTCTTGCAATCAACAGAACACTCAAGCTTCTCCACAACAGCAAGACAGCAATCTACAGAAAGATATGACGATGTGAATAACAACATCACCTCTGCTCTCAGAACAGAATCTTCAAGCCTTGCTTAATGCTTTCGCAGAAACATACTGAAAAGTTGGTCTCACTCTCAGACTTCAAGATGACTCAAGTCCTTTACCGACCCATCCCAGGTCAAGTTCCAATCCAGCTCTTGATTAAGATCAAGGGAGAAATCCTCCTATTATGAAGCATTTCCCTTAATTGAGAGGCTCTCAGCTAAGGCTGACATTGAGGCGGAGACTCAACATCACATCAAACTGCAAGTGCCGTGCCTTCAGAATCCTCAGCATAAGAATCTTTGAGACCATGACATTCTTGCTAATATATTAGATTCCTGTGTTTCAGGCAGTCATCCTTTCAACTCTTCAAGATGGCTCTGAAACTTGGCCTACATATAGATGCCACCTCAAGAATCTTGAGAAGTATCATCAATGTTGTTTGAGATGGATTCTTTACATCAGCTGTGAGGACAGCATAATGAAATAAATATCTTTGAAGAAGTCTGTAGCACGAGCATAGAGGCCATGATTTTCTGAAACTAACGCTGCTGGGTCAGCCATAAGTTTAGGATGCCAGAGATCTGACTGCAAAAGCAAATCTTTTTCTACCAGCTCAAGGAAAGTACTCAAACGAGAAGAGGACAAAGGAAGCATTTTAAAGACTCTCTGAAGTTGTCCCTCAAGATATACAATATAGATGTCAATGGATGGGAGAACCCTCATTCAAAAGAAACTGATTGTATGAAGGGCACAATTCTTCAAGTGCACCTGTCTGCAAGACAAAGCATGGAAATAGAACTAGAGAAAAGAATGCCAATGATTTCAAGGCCAAGGACCACTTTCATCTTCAGAAAACACTTCCAAATGTGTGGCTGGAGATGTGGTTCTAGAATCGAGCTCATTAGCCATGCAAGGAGCCACAGAACACATAAATACTGACATGAAATATCCACGGTGGACAGTCATTCATTAATAAGCAACTACCTATTACCCATGTAGTGTTTAATAAATACATCTTTTATTCTCAGAAAGAATGGAAACTAACCTTCAGATGATGGTGGCAAGTGAGGAATGGTTATTCTGGCATCATGATGTCATATTCATTAGCTATTAGGATTAAAATGGGTGATTCAGATGGCCTCTCAAAATAGGGTACATCAACAAATACTCAGGGTCAGAGAACAGTTCTTGTCAGGTGGCTCTTGAAGGACACAATCCTTATTAGGGAGTTGTCTTCTTCAGATGATAAAGGACAAGAAAAAAATTGAGGCAAGATCATAGGAAAAGTTTCCAAATACTTCAGTTAGGATGTAGCTTCAGCTACCTTTACAACTTCGATGAGATCAACTCATTCCATGCCAATGGACTGTTCATCTTCTGGTATCGGATTACCATCCAGAGCCAAAAAGTAGATGTGGCTGCATGCTAACAAGGATCAGATCCTAAATATCATAGGGTATATGACAACATGAATAGAAAATGAAGAAAAGGTGACAAGGTAACAATATTAATGAAAGAAGCATTGTTATAATAGTTGGAGGTTTCTTGCTTTAGGATATCAAAGTGTAGAATCAATTTGTATGGAAGTGAAGAATAATAAAGAAAACACTTGTGGAAAAGTGGTCTGCAAGCTCCCTAAAAGTAATCACAATGTAGGATAAGTTATGTAAGGAGGAATATTGGGTGCTTCTGACAAAAGGACACCAATAATCATGGATAATTTTAATTTCCACAAACTGGAAAAATCAGATTGGAAATGGCAGATTTGATGAGTTCATAGAATGTCTTCAAGGTAATTTTTCTAAGCAGCACTTTTTGGAACCAAGCAGACAGTAAATTGCCTGAGTGGTGGTATTACGTCAGGAGATAATATTAATTAAGGACCTGAGAGTAAAGGCACTTGTAAGGAACCAAAGACCACAATACAGACTACATTTTACGTCCAGTTTGAAGTGGAGAAGTTGCTGTCTCAGACTAATATTGTAAACTTAAATATGGGCAACTATGTAGGCATGGAAGCTAAGCTAGTTGAATGGTTCTAGATTCAAATAGGTTCTAGACTAAGAAACAATGATAGACATTTAAGAGAATATTTCGGAATATACAGAATATACTCCAACATGGCGACACAGTAGGATGCTTCAGATGGAGCTCTGTCGTTTTTCTTTCTTTCCTTGCTTCTGTATTTATTTTCCTCTCTTATTTCTTTTCAGTGGCATCCTAAACTTCCAGCCTCAATGCAGAATCAGACTCTCAGCCTCAGCGTGGATCTGGCAAGGCATCCTCTTAGTAAAAACAATGACTGCAGATGCTGGAAACCAGATTCTGGATTAGTGGTCCTGGAAGAACACAGCAGTTCAGGCAGCATCCGAGGAGCAGTAAAATCGACGTTTCGGGCAAAAGCCCTTCATCAGGAAACCTCTCGGCCTGGTGTAATCTCTCAGTCTGGTGAAGTGACCTCTTGGCCTGGCAATCTCTCAGCCTGGCATGACAGTCTCTCAGTCAGACCTGGTGGACCCCAGCCTAACCTGGCCTCAGCACACACTTCGGTTTTGGGCTATTTTCACAGGAGTCTTCCAGCCTTGAGAATCTGGAAGTGAACCCTGGAGCAGTTTGGAGTCAAGCTGCAGTGTGGACTGGAGACTAGAAACAAGCGTGAACTGATTGGAAGGACTGTTATTGTGAATTTTTTATTTCTCTATTTTTCAATTTATTACTATGATCTGTAATGCTGGACTTTGTATTTCTTTATTTTTCTAATTTTTTCTCCCTAAGAACTTGTACTGAAGAATCTGTACCTAGCTACCGTGTACTTAAAATGGCGCTGTAAGTGGCAACTTGTAAACTTTTCACTGTACCCATTTGAGTACATGTGACAATAAAGCTAATTCAATTCAAGTACACTCACTCCTCCGTAACCATGGAATCACTATCTGGGCGTCCATGTACTCTCAAGCTCGGCCCCAGGGTCGATTTTCAGTTTTCCTAATTGGCAGGTCCTGATGGATTTTGCAGTCCTTCATAGTAGATAGGGAAA
This sequence comes from Hemiscyllium ocellatum, assembly GCF_020745735.1. Classification (NCBI taxonomy): domain Eukaryota; kingdom Metazoa; phylum Chordata; class Chondrichthyes; order Orectolobiformes; family Hemiscylliidae; genus Hemiscyllium; species Hemiscyllium ocellatum. Next base: position 68,426,498 of record NC_083414.1, read on the forward strand.
TTTCTATTATAGCACTATCCACTTTTTATGAAATCATGGGAGGTCCATGTCCACATCACCTGCAGATAACAAGAAGCTTGTGGATAGTTCTATTGTGAAAGAAAATTCCACGAATCCACCATCCGTGGTTAATTAAAATAGTTAAGGAAAGTATCAAACTTAAGGAAAAAGCATATAATTCTACAGAAAGGATTGACAGATCAGAATAAAAAGAACTGCATAGAATAGCCTAAAAGATTAATCAGGGTAAAGAAATTAGAGTAGGAGAGGAAGCCACATAGAAATGTAAAAATGGATAGCAATAGTTTCTGCAGGTACCTAACAAGGAAAGGAATAAATAAAGTGAAGAATAAATAAAGTGCATGCTGATTGTCTAATGAGTAAAAAAAACCTTAAAAGTCAGATGAAATAACAGTGAAACTGCAGATGAAATGAACAAATACTTTGCTTAAGTCTTTGTTATAAAGCACACAAAAACATTTCAATGTAACGAGATATTTCAATATACTGGTGGTTCAAAGATCATGAAGCAGAGGACATTTGTTTAACTGGTTTCATGTATTTACAAAGCTGAAGGGAAATAAAGGTTAAACTAAGAAGAGAGTATTTACATAGAATTAACCCTATTTGTTATTAGTTGAGGTCAAAAGTCACACGACACCAGGTTATAGTCCAAGTTTATTTGAAATCACAAGCTTTCTGAGTGCTGCTCTTTCGTCAGGTGAAGTCAACGAAGAAGCAGCACTCCAAAAGCTTGTAATTTCAAATAAACCTGTTGGACTATAACCTGGTGTCTTGTGACTTCTGACTTTGTCCACCCCAGTCCAACACTGGCACCTTCCCATCGTATCTGGTTGAGACCTGTGTCTGCCTCTCATTCTCCCCATGAGTACCTTTTTTTTATCTGTGCTGCTCTTTCCTTAGGAAGTCAGTTTGAATGCTCGAACTACCCTAGTTGATGGCCTGTTAGACCAGGCACAACTCTAAACCCACAGAAAAGCACTGGCCTGGATAAAGTCCCCAAACATGCACTCAGATCCGACATGGACCAATTGGTGCGAGTATTTGCAGAATTCTTTAACTTCTCCTTATTACTATGTGAGGTTCCTGGCTGGTTCAAGAAGATCAAAGAAAAATCAGATAATGTACCTTAATGACTACTGCCCGATTGCTCTGACATCCATCATTATGAAGTGTTTCAAGAGATTAATAACTGGACACATCAATTCCAGCCTCCCAGACTGCCACTATCCACTACAATTCTCCTAATGGCACAACAGGTCCATGGCAGACACCTTCACCATGGCCCTACACTCACTCCATAAACAGCTGGATAACAAGGACACCTCTGGTAAAAACAATGACTGCAGAGGCTGGAAACCAGATTCTGGATCAGTGGTGCTGGAAGAGCACAGCAGTTCAGGCAGCATCCAAAGTGCAGCGAAATCGATATATCAGGCAAAAGCCCTTCATCAGCAATAAAGGCAGAGAGCCTCAAATGTAAAGAGATAAGCTAGAGGAGGGTGGGGGTGGGGAGAAAGTAGCATAGAGTAGAATGGGTGAGTGGGGGAGGGGATGAAGGTGATAATCAGGGACGAGAGGGTGGAGTGGATAGGTGGAAAAGAAGAAAGGCAGGTAGGACAATGGGAGCAGGACCTGGAGTGTAGAGAGGTTAGGAATCAGGCATCAATCTCGAAGGAGGTTGATGTTAGGGTGATGTTGTATATTAGGGTGCAGGACCTGGAGTGTAGAGAGGTTAGGAATCAGGCATCAATCTCGAAGGAGGGTGCCTGTAAACAGGAAGGTGGCTTGAAGTGTGTATACTTCAATGCGAGAAGTATACAAAATAAGGTAGGTGAACTTGCAGTGTGGGTTGGTACTTGGGAGTTCGATGTTGTGGCTATTACGGAAACATGGGTAGAACAGGGACAAGATTGGTTGCTGCAGGTTCCAGGGTTTAAATGTTTTAGTAAGTCAGAGGTGGGGGTAAAAGAGGGAGAGGTGTGGCATTGCTTGTCAAAGATAGTATTACAGCAGTGGAAAGGACGATGGATGAAGACTCGCCATCTGAGGTAGTTTGGGCTAAGCTTAGAAATAGGAAAGGTGAGGTCACCCTGTTAGGAGTTTTCTACAGGCCTCCTAATAGTCCTAGAAACGTAAAAGAAAGGATTGCGAGGATGATTCAGGAGAAGAGTGAAAGTAATAGGGTGGTTGTTATGGGGTTCTTTAACTTTCCAGATATTGACTGGGAAAGCTATAGCTCGAGTACGTTAGATGGGTCAGTGTTTGTTCAATGTGTGCAGGAAGGTTTCCTGACACAATATGTAGACAGGCCAACAAGAGGTGAGGCCATACTGGATTTGGTTCTGGGCAACGAACCAGGCCAGGTGTTAGAATTGGAGGTAGGTGAGCACTTTGGGGACAGTGACCACAATGCGGTGACTTTTACTCTAGTGATGGAGAGGGATAAGTGTGCACTACAGGGCAAGAGTTATAGCTCGGGTCAGGGAAATTATGATGCGGTGAGGCATGACTTAGGATGCGTGGCTTGGAAAAGTAGGCTTCAAGGGAAGGGTGCAATCGATATGTGGGGCTTGTTCAAGGAGCAACTATTGAGTGTCCTTGATAAGTATGTACCTGTCAGGCAGGGAGGAAAGAGTCGTGTGAGGGAGCCGTGGTTTAATAAGGAATTGGAATCCCTTGTTAAAGGGAAGAGGGCGGCCTATGTAAAGATGAGGCGTGAACGTTCAATTGGGGCGATTGAGAGTTATAAGGTAGCCAGGAAGGATCTAAAGAGAGAGCTAAGAGCAGCAAGGAGGGGACATGAAAATTCCTTGGTTGATAGGATCAGGGAAAACCCAAAGGCTTTCTATAGGTATGTCAAGAATAAAAGGATGACTAGGGTAGGAATAGGTCCCGTCAAGGACAGTAGTGGGAAGTTGCGTGTGGAGGCTGAAGAAATTGGGGAGACACTGAATGAATACTTTTTGTCAGTATTCACTCAGGAACAGGACATTGTTGCTGATGTGAATATTGAGTCACAATTAATTAGAATGGATGGCTTTGAGATATGTAGGGAAGAGGTGTTGGAAATTCTGGAAAGGGTGAATGTAGATAAGTCCCCTGGGCCTGATGGCATTTATCCGAGGATTCTCTGGGAAGCAAGGGAGGAGATTGCAGAGCCATTGGCCTCGATTTTTATGTCCTCGTTGTCTACAGGAATAGTGCCAGAAGACTGGAGGATAGCACATGTGGTTACCTTGTTCAAGAAGGGGAGTAGGGATAACCCTAGTAACTATAGGCCGGTGAGTCTTACCTCTGTTGTGGGCAAAGTCTTAGAGAGAATTGTAAGGGATAGGTTTTATGAACATCTGGATAGGAATAATGTGATCAAGGATAGTCAGCATGGTTTTGTGAAGGGCCGGTCGTGCCTCACAAACCTTATTGAATTCTTTGAGAAGGTGACTAAGGAGGTGGACGAGGGTAAAGCGGTTGATGTGGTGTATATGGATTTTAGTAAGGCGTTTGATAAGGTTCCCCATGGTAGGCTACTGCAAAAAATACGGAGGTATGGCATTGAGGGGGAGTTGGAGGTTTGGATTAGGAATTGGCTGGCTGGAAGAAGACAGAGGGTATTAGTTGATGGTAAAGGTTCATCTTGGAGTGCAGTTACCAGCGGTGCTCCGCAAGGATCTGTTTTGGGACCATTGCTGTTTGTCATTTTTATAAATGACCTGGAGGAGGGGCTAGAAGGTTGGGTGAGCAAGTTTGCGGATGATACGAAAGTCGGAGTTGTTGACAGTGAGGAAGGATGTGGCAGGTTATAGCGGGATATAGATAAGCTGCAGAGCTGGGCAGATAGGTGGCAAATGGAATTTCAATGTCGCTAAGTGCGAAGTGATTCACTTTGGTAAGACTAACAAGAAGATGGAGTACTGGGCTAATGGTCGGATACTTAATAATGTGGATGAGCAGAGGAATCTTGGTGTCCATGTACACAGATCTCTGAAAGTTGCCACCCAGGTAAATAGTGCTGTGAAGAAGGCATATGGTGTACTGACGTTTATTGGTAGAGGAATTGAGTTCCGGAGTCCTGAGGTCATGTTGCGGTTGTATAAGACTCTGGTGCGGCCGCATCTGGATTATTGTGTGCAGTTTTGGTTGCCATCCTATCGGAAGGATGTGGAGGCACTGGAACGGGTGCAGAGGAGGTTTACCAGGATGTTGCCTGGTATGGTAGGAAGATCGTATGAGGAAAGGCTGAGGCACTTGGGGCTGTTTTCATTGGAGAAAAGAAGGTTTAGGGGTGACTTGATAGAGGTGTACAAGATGATCAGGGGTTTAGATAGGGTTGACCATGAGAACCTTTTTCCACGTATGGAGTCAGATATTACGAGGGGGCATAGCTTTAAATTAAGGGGTGGTAGGTATAGGACAGATGTTAGGGGTAGATTCTTTACTCAGCGAGTCGTGAGTTCATGGAATGCCCTGCCAGTAACAGTGGTGGACTCTCCCTCTTTATGGGCATTTAAACGGGCATTGGATAGGCATATGGAGGAAAGTGGGCTAGTGTAGGTTAGGTGGGCTTGGATCGGCGCAACATCGAGGGCCGAAGGGCCTGTACTGCGCTGTATTTTTCTATGTTCTATGACAAGTCACGGGGACAGTGCTGAGCTGGAAGTTTGGAACTAGGGTGAGGTGGGGGAAGGGGAAATGAGGAAACTGTTGAAGTACACATTGATGCCCTGAGGCGGAAGATGAGGCGTTCTTCCTCCAGGCGTCTGGTGGTGAGGGAGCGGCAGTGAAGGAAGCCAGGGACCTCCATGTCCTCGGCAGAGTGGGAGGGGGAGTTGGAATGTTGGGCCACGGGGCGGTGTGGTTGATTGGTGCAGGTGTCCCAGAAATGTTCCCTAAAGTGCTCTGCTAGGAGGCGCCCAGTCTTCCCAATGTAGAGGAGACCGCATCGGGAGCAACGGATACAATAAATGATATTGGTGGATGTGCAGGTAAAACCTTGATGGATGTGGAAGGCTCCTTTCGGGCCTTGGATAGAGGTGAGGGAGGAGATGTGGGCATAGGTTTTACAGTTGCTGTGGTGGAGGGGGAAGTGTCAGGATGGGAGGGTGGGTTGTAGGAGGGGCGTGGACCTGACCAGGTAGTCACAGAGGGAACAGTCTTTGCGGAAGGCAGAAAGGGGTGGGCAGGGAAATATATACCTGGTGGTGGGGTCTTTTTGGAGGTGGCGGAAATATCGGCGGATGATTTGGTTTATGCGAAGGTTTGTATGATGGAAGGTGAGCAACAAGGGCGTTCTGTCCTTGTTACGGTTGGAGGGGTGGGGTCTGAGGGCGGAGGTGCGGGATGTGGACGAGATGCGTTGGAGGTCATCTTTAACCACGTGGGATGGGAAATTGCGGTCTTTAAAGAAGGAGGCCATCTGGTGTGTTCTATGGTGGAACTGGTCCTCCTGGGAGCAGATACGGCGGAGGTGGAGGAATTGGGAACACAGGATGGCATTTTTGCAAGAGGTAGGGTGGGAAGAGGTGTAATCCAGGTAGCTGTGGGAGTCGGTGGGTTTGTAAAAAATATCAGTGTCAAGTCGGTCGTCATTAATGGAGATGGAGAGGTCCAGGAAGGAGTAACATGCAATTCTGCAATGTAGATCAGGTTGAGTTCATTGATGGAGTGGACGTTATGTGGGAGCTCCAGAATTCATTTGACAAGGTGCCACACAAAACATTGTTGTAGAAAACAGAAACACAAGATACAACAGTGCAATTTGAAGAAAAATATATGATTGTCATGTGTGTGAGGGTGTGTAATTGTACATGGAATACTGTGTCTAGTTCTGGTCACCCAGTTATATAGAGAAAATGATCAAGCTGGAGAGGGTTCAGAAGAGATTTACCAGGACGTTGCCAGGTATGGAAAATTTGAGTTATAAAGAAAAGCTGGATAGGCTGGGACTTTTTTCCACTGAAACATAGGAGATTGAGAGGCAATCTGATAGAAGTTTGTAAAATAATGAGAGGTACAGAGAGAGTTAATGGCCTTTTTCCATGGGATGGGGGATTTCAAGACTGAGGGCCATGTTTTTAAGGTGAAATAAGAGAGATTTAAGAAAGAAATGGAGCAATTTTTTTCACACAGAGAGTGGTTTGTGTGTGGAATGAAGCTCCTGAGAAAGTGGTGGATGTGGGTACAATTACAACTTCTATATGACATTTTGATAGATACATGAAAAGATTTGGAGGGATTTAGGCCAGAAGCAGGCAGGTGGGACTCGTTTAATTTGGGATTTTCAGCATGGGCTGGTTGATCCAAAGGCTCTGTTTCTGTGTTGTATGACTCTATAACATACTAGCATAGTCAGAAGAGCTTGCGTAACTGGGTGTTTATTGGCAAGATGTGAGAAGTGATGGCCTGGAAGAATCGGTGCTTTGGGTCTTCAGTTTTTACAATTTATATTAATTACCTCAAATGAGGGGAGCGAAGGCACAGTGGTTGAGCTTACAGATGAATACAGATAGGTTGAATGAATGGACAAGAATCTGGCAGGTGGAATATAATATTGCAAAGTGTGAAACAGTTCACTTCATCAGGAAGAATAAAAACACAGTATTTGTTAAATGGATAATGACTGCAGAACTCCAAGGTGCAGATGGATATAGGTGTTCTAGTGCATAAAGCATCAGCATGCTGATACTCCGAGTAATTAAAAAGGCTAATAGAATACCGTCCTTTAATTCAAAAAGAATTGAAGATAAAAGTAAGGGCCTTTTGCTTTAATTTAATAGTCTACAATACTTTTATTTCTGGGCCTACAATATCACTAGAGGTTAACATTATAATTAATAAAACTTAACTTGATTCCAAATCAGAAATTAGGATAGTTAAATAAGGGACTAATTAAGATGGTTAATTTTCTATCCCTAATAACCAGCTATAATTAAATTTTAGAAGCATACAAAATTGACTTTTACAGGATACTCCACTACATCAGCAGTGACATCACTTTTGGCAAATTCTGCAAGTTTGCTCAAGTGTTCTTGCTTTCCAAATTCTCTGCTGAACTGCTGCAAAGTTACTTTTTCAATACTTGGTTCCAGTCCCATGGTGGTATGTACACTCTCAATTGAATTCACAGTCATTATAGCAGAAGCAGGAGAAATAGACTGGATTGGGTTCAGTAGACTGCTGGTCACTGCAGGTTTCGTGGTTAACTCAGGATTCATTTGAATGTGGAGTGCTCAGAACTTCAGGTACTGAAACAATGTTTTAAGCAAAAGGAACTCTTGAACACAGTTAAGAGGTCAAAGGTACCTCAGTGTAAAGATTTTATAGCTGTAAATAATTATTCTTGCATGATCGTTCCACTCAGATTCTGCTGTCATCAGGGCAGAAATAACACGAAAATTCCACAATACTTGTTGGAATTTTATTATCGAGGAACCTCGATTATCCGAGCGGAGAGCATTTTGTTTGGATAACTGAATGTTCAGACAATCGAATGCCAGATAACACAGTTTAGCCAAGCATCGGAACCTTGTGATCTTGTTTGGAATCCGAAATAATAAACCGAACAGCAACATTTCGCAGAAGAAATATGAACATACAAACTCCATTTTTATGTAATCTTTGAACAGCTGGTGAGTTCAGTTGGCATGGGTTCAATTCTCATGCTGGCAGAGGTTATTATAAATTCTCCTTCCAAATCCTTTCTCTGGCCTGCGGTGCAGTGACCATCAGGCTAAACCACCACTAGTCATCCCTTTAATGAGAGAGGAGCCCTATTGTCTAATGGAACTATGGCAGCTTTACCTTATGTGCAAAACCTCCAATTAATTACCCATGGAGATGAACCATTTATGATGATGAGTATTGTGCCCTTTCTCACTTTCTGAAATAGTTGCATTATTCCTGTGCAACTTACTTGAATGCAACTCTTTTTTTCCCGAAAGGTATCAAATTGTTTCAACATTTTTGTGTCTCTTTGGAGTTTGTGTAAGCTTCTTTTAAGAAGAGCTACATTTTTTCTTCTTTCTATAGTTAGATCTATATTTGATTAATCATACTCTTAACCTCCAAGTTAGAAATGTATAATTTCAAAGTACACAATAAATTTCAGCACATTTTTTAGATTACTTACAGTGTGGAAACAGGCCCTTCAGCCCAACAAGTCCACACCGACCCGCCAAAGCGCAACCCACCCATACCCCTACATATACCCCTTACCTAACACTACGGGCAATTTAGCATGGCCAATTCACCTGACCCGCACATCTTTGGACTGTGGGAGGAAACCGGAGCACCCGGAGGAAACCCACGCAGACACGGGGAGAACGTGCAAACTCCACACAGTCAGTCGCCTGAGTCGGGAATTGAACCCGGATCTCTGGCGTTGTGAGGCAGCAGTGCTAACCACTGTGCCACCGTGCCGCCCACCTAACCACTGTGCCACCGTGCCGCCCACATAACCAATGATAATTCATTGCAGCTCCAAGGAAGAGCCTCAATGTCAAAAGTACTATCTTTCCAGCTGGTTGTTAAATTAAGACTCAATCAGCCTTCTTAGCACTACTTGAAGAGGATCACAGAACTCTCTTGCCCTGTCCAAAATTCTTTTCTTATTATTAAAGGAATTTTGATACTGCTATCTAGGGTACTGTTTATTGCCCATCCTTAATTATTCTCATAGTGGTGATGGTGAATTGCCTTCTTGAACTGCTGCAATGTATATAGTGTAGATACACCTATAGTACTATCATGAAGGGGTACCTGAATTTTAATCCAACTACCACAAAAAGATCCATGAACCATTTATTGTTCATAAACCTTTTGGAGTACAGAATGTCTGCTATATTTGCCTATTTATTTATGAAGAATGTGGGTTTAATATAATCCAACGATTGTAAACACCTTGGGATATAAGGCAATAAATGAATTGAGGTCATGAATGGACAGAACCCAAAGATATTGGAAGGAAAGTCCTCGTTGAATAGTGTAGGTTTACAGCTAAAATAGCACGATCTGAAGATCATCAGAGTCAAAACATATTGGAGGTGAAACCTATCTTTGCTGATAATATTAAAAGGGCAATAGCAACTCTGAAGGTTATTTCACAACTCATTTAACGTTAATTTTTTCATGACATCCACCAATAGGTTGAGAATGCAATGGGCAGACTCTTGTGGTATTGAAAATGTGGTCTGATTCTTGGGCAATTCCAGACTGCCACACAGAAATTGAGGGGACAACAATCAGAATATGTAAATAATTATAAATAGTGCCTGCAGCTGCAATAGTAGGTTTGAAGGTCCAAAATCTGAACTTGTGTTGGGCTTTTGCAGACTCTTTCCTGATCAAATAGACATTGAGGTATGTGTATACAGGCTTCCAAGTTATCAGATCTGTAACATCCAGAGTAACCTAGCATCTGGAAAAATCGGAAGCATTAAGTGTTCGGATGCGCTATAACAGTATTATCAGCATATGCGTAAAGAATGGTTAGTAAGAGAAGAAAGTTCCAATACAATGGTGATATATGCTTTTCAAGCATGGCACTTTTCCATACATTTCTCTCGTGACACGCATATGCTAAACTGAAATATTGGCTCTTCCCAAATTGTTCCGCCACCTCCAAACGGACCCCACCACCAGGGATATATTTCCCTCCCCTCCCCTATCAGCGTTCCGCAAAGACCACTCCCTCCATGACTCCCTCGTCAAGTCCACACCCCCCACCAACTCAACCTCCACTCCCGGCACCTTCCCCTGCAACCACAGGAAATGCAAAACTTGCGCTCACACCTCCTCCCTTACCTCTCTTCAAGGCCCCAAGGGATCCTTCCATATCCGCCACAAATTCACCTGCACCTCCACACACATCATCTATTGCATCCGCTGCACCCGATGTGGCCTCCTCTATATTGGGGAGATGGGCCGCCTACTTGCGGAACGCTTCAGGGAACACTTTTGGGACGCCCGGACCAACCAACCCAACCACCCCGTGGCTCAACACTTCAACTCTCCCTCCCACTCCACCAAGGACATGCAGGTCCTTGGACTCCTCCATCACCAGAACATAACAACACGACGGTTGGAGGAAGAGCGCCTCATCTTCCGCCTGGGAACCCTCCAACCACAAGGGATGAACTCAGATTTCTCCAGTTTCCTCATTTCCCCTCCCTCCACCTTGTCTCAGTCGATTCCCTCGAACTCAGCACCGCCCTCCTAACCTGCAATCTTCTTCCTGACCTCTCCGCACCCACCCCACTCCGGCCTATCACCCTCACCTTGACCTCCTTCCACCTATCACATCTCCATCGCCCCTCCCCCAGGTCCCTCCTCCCTACCTTTTATCTTAGCCTGCTGGACACACTTTCCTCATTCCTGATGAAGGGCTTATGCCTGAAACGTCGAATTTCCTGTTCCTTGGATGCTGCCTGACCTGCTGCGCTTTAACCAGCAACACGTTTTCAGCTCTTCCCAAATTGTTGTTGATTAACCATCTAATTTCAGTTTTGGTCTTTGGAGTATGTACCCCATTGTTATACCTTTCAGATTAAGCTCTTGCCACCACTAATTTCATTTTGCTATAATATCAGAGGAAAAGTACATTTAAGTAAAAATTCAAACAAGGCTAATTATTAATTACAACAACAGAAAAGAAGTGTTTTCTACAGGCATGGATAAGATGAACAGCAAAGGTATTTTTCCAAGGGTAGGGAAGTTCAAAACTAGATGGTATATTTTTAAAATGAAAGGAGAAAGATTTAAAAGGGACCTGAGGGACAACTTTTTGGTTCATATGTGGAATGAACTGCCAGAGGAAGTGGTAGATGTAGGTACAGTTTCAAAATTTAAAAGATATTAGGACAGGTACATGAATAGAAAAGGTTTAGAGGGATATGGGCCAAACGTAGGCAAATGGGACTAGTTTATCTTCGGAACTTGGCCAGCATCGATGATTTGGAATAAAGGGTCTGTTTCCATGCTGTATGACATTATGTCTCCATTTGAGAATATTTTAGAAATTATTTTTTGCTGGCCTATAATATCCTGAAAATTTTACAACCATAAGAATCTAATGCCCAGCTAAAACAAGCCATTTGGCATGAAATTGCAAAGCAATATACTGCAGATGTTTGCCTAAATAATCTACACTTACAACTTCAATTAGGCTGTCATGGCAAGAGAAGATAAAGAGAATCAAAATAGAAGCGGAAGGCAAAAGCAAACATAAGACTGACAGCCCAAGACCACGACCCTTCTCTATGTAGCCATTTTAATGGCAGAGGTAAAGGACAGATAAAGATTTCTTGCCTGCCATCTCAGCCAGGGATTTAATTGTACCAAAAGGACATAAAGGAGAATGAATTAGACTTGCCAATTCATATTCTAAATGGGCTGTCTGTTCCTTATATACTTTCCAAGAAGACACAAATTATCTTTCTATTGTCCGTCTTCAAATTATTTTTCCTCTCATGAGTGATTACTGATTCAATTCTGTTAACTTACCTTCTGCTGAATATTGGGTCTCTTAAAACTGAATTTTCCTAGACTTTATTGTGAAACATAAGATTTTACTCAACAGCTATTATAGCAGCACTTACCCTTCCAAAATTCTCCAACTTGCAACTATCTTTTTAACATAACTGAAGACAAAACACTGTGAAACAACTATCAATATGTTGAAAAAGTTCAAATAATTTGTGTTAAAGCCTTCACAATTTTTATTTTATTCTTCTTATTTTTGATTTGGAATTATGAGTCGAAATTGAGCATTCAACTTTGAACAGCAGCTTGTTTTAAAAAAAGAATAAAAATGTGATGATTACTGTTGAGAACTGGCCTGGAAAGATACTACAGCTTAATTACTGCTCTAAGAACGCTGTAGACAATCTGGCATTGAGATGCTTTTATGCTCAGGGATTGGCAGCTGTTTAGATGTTGAAGTTGTACATCATGGGAGAACCAGTGCTGGCCAGTTAACCACAGAAGGAAAAAACAAACAGCACACTAGCTTTGACTTGGTTTTGGGCAACAGGCAGTTTTGGTTGAAAAGCTGTTTCTGGTTTTGCCTCTCTAGTTATTTTCCAGTTATCAACTTGTTGAAAGTTCTGAGAAAAGAATTCCAGAAATAACAGAAGTCTCCAGAGGTCTGCAGAAGCTATTTGCATTGACTGGTGCCTTCAATGTCATGCACTGCCAAAAGATTTTATGAAGTGTCTGCATTCATTGTTGAAATAGCTATTTAACTGATAAAATGGATTTTTTTTTGTCCCTTAAATGTGCCTGTCTGCCTATCTGAGAAAGAATTGGAAATGGGGTGTTATGAACAAAGACGACTGGGCTTGGATCATATATATTAATTAGATTGCCTTGTTGATCACCTGTGTTCTGCTAATTAATATGCAATAATCATAATAAATTAATAATTTTGTTTGTCATAAACATGTTGTTGGAGATCTGTTACCTGTAGAGTCTGGTTAGAAACAACTGAGCAATATTGAGGGTCACTCAATATTTTTCAGATCACTCGTCAAAAATCTCGCAATAGCAATGCTGAATTAATTAGGTTGCAATCACTGTGGTTTGTGGTCTTTTTATAGGAGTGTTCTCTCCTGGACCCACTGTTTGCATTAACACTTTCTTTCCCCCTTGTCCTCTAGCTTTGGACTTCATGTTCCCAATCCATGGCCCTAACCCTCTGCCCCTCGTCCCCGGCCTTTGTTTTTTTTTCTAGTGGTCTTTGCTGCTGTACTTATAGTCCCATTTATCCATTTCCTCATCACTTCCAGTAAATATCTGACTCTAGTACCATATTGGCAGACATTCCTTGGTATCAATGGCCTCATATGAACCATCAGAACTGATATGTCCATCGTCGGACAGACTTTCACTTGTTTGATTCACATAGCTATGCAATACTTGGGTACTCCTTGTTATTTCCTACAACTGGTTTAGAATCTGCAAACTTGTAATCCATGTCAAACAAACCCAAATCATGTGGTCACCATGCTGCACATTTTTTTTGTCTTTACCAATCACCTCTCTGGGTGCCTCCAGTCTTTAAGCCCCTCTCTCTTCAAAAAATCCCAAATTTTCGGTTTCCAATAACCTCACGTTATAACTTAAGACTTCTGCGTTCTGCCTGCAGGCAGTGGATTCAAATACTCCAAAACAGTCAAACTAATTATTGCCAGTCCCCATGTATAGGATGATCACTTACTACTGATGGAATTTTTGAATGCCTACCGAAAACTAATATATGAATTATATCTTACTACTATCTGAACAAAGTCTTAGCATGGACAGCTCATGCTTTTGTAGATGATAATTTATGGATTGGCTGAGATGCCAAAATGTTATGAACCATTGTGTTTATTATTGCATTGTTCCCATTGTCAGAGATTTGTTAGTGGTCGAAGTGCTGTCCCCATTCACTTATTTATTACCTCATCCATAATTTTATTTTGTCTTTGCTGTGTATTGTTGTTGACTGAAAAAAATTTATTTTCTAAATCTGTGAAATTGAAGTGCCTTTTCTTTATCCCATGCCTTCAATTCCATAACCACAGTTTTGTTGAAATCTCTTGCTGAAGATACTCATGGGTTGCAATTGTGTCTATCAGCATTTTTATCATAAGACCATAGATATAAGAACAGAATTAGGTTATTCAGCCCACCATTTGGATGTTACAAATCTCAACTATCATCTATCTCTTCTATGTGCTTCTTGTACTCGCTATGCATTATTCCTGTATTAGTTACTACTGAGGGTGTTCAGGTAGCATTTAGCCAGTCTATTCTACACACTGTAGATGCGCATCCACAGTCTAGTATTGCACACATGAGGGATTCTGCCAACATATTCATCAATGTGCTGGATGCTATGACCAAAACATCTTTGATATACATTTCCATCTCCTTCCTCCAAATCTTCCACTTCGTGTTTAGTTTTGGATACTGCATTATGCCATGAGATAAATTGAGGTCTAATGGTACTTAAAATCAAAAATGAAACATCTATTGACTACACCCTAAACATTTCCAGAGTTCATTATTCGATAGAGAGATAATACCTGTCGATATGGTTATTTTATTATTTCAATGGTCGCTTTCAAAAAATGGGAGTGGGGAATTACATATTTTACATTTTGACTCAACTATCCACTGCTGACAATGTTCCACACTAGAAGATAATTGTTTCACACTGTTAGTGAGATCTTTATTTCAATTAACCACATTCAATAAAACACTACTTTCTAGCTCCTCATATTTAATAACCAATTTGCAACCAATTATGCATTAATAAATATATCCATCACCTGTTCCCTCATTCATTAGGTCTCAGGCCTCCTTTCAGAGCATAATAGATGCCAACATCAATCTTCTGGAGGATCACATGTAATAATCACTTCCACCTGAGACCAGGTCAGTATCCTTTAAATGTTACTGATATTCATGTTGCGACCCAAAAAGCAAAATCCAGATTTCTGAACTTTAGCCATATATCATTTAAATGTATTGATTTGAACTAATTTCTTTGTTTATATTAATTAGGTGTCTTTCACTAAGTTAAGCTGGCAACGATCCACTAAATTTAAGATGCTGAGATTAATACAACACCTCCTAAAATCATTCTTTTAATTGGTTTCTAGTAAGTGGATGGTTTGCAAATTATTCTTAGTTTACCGAAAACTGTTATGAAATGTCTGCCATTCTGTCGACATGTAACTTTCAAAATCTTATCAATAGCATACAAATAAAGGTAATCACATTCATTTCTATAGTGGTGAACCACAAATATTTGGGTTCTGGTGTGTCATATTTTCTCATTAGCCACAATGCACCTGGTTAGTAGTAACTATCAAATTTCAAAAATTCACATTAAATTATTTGCTTTCTTTGAATGTGACATATCTCTCAATCTATCAAGCTCCTTTACAAGTATCTGAATTCCTTGTCCACATTCTTACAATCCTTTGGGTAGAAATGTTTTTCTGGAATTTTTGACATATTCACCTTGAATGCTGATGGTATCTCCATGTCCTAAACTCCACTCCTTAAGGAGTAAGCAATTTCCTATCTACTCTGTCAGTTTTTCACACATCTTAAGTTTTTAATTTCCAAAGTATATAATTTAGAGTTTCTCTAATCAGTTAATTTTTTTTTTCTACCTATAACATTAACCCAGAATTTGGCAAATCCTAGTTATTTTCTAATCAACTTATTCAAGTGGGACTTGAACTTGTACCCCCTGGCTCATAGATAATAAACATTACTGCAAGAGTCCTTTTCCTTTTTTAAACAAAAGCCCCTTTTGGCAAATTTTAAAAGGTTATAGCAAATGCGCCCTCAATTAGCTTGCTTAAGTTAATAGTTGCTTTTTAAACTGGGATGTAATTTGGTGCATTGTCATGGCCTTTCTTAGATCCAGGATCAAAAGTCACTCGCCTAAGATGTATGCTATAACACAATCAAAAACAGAAATTTCTGGAAAAACTGAGCAAGTCTGGTAGCATCTGTGGAGAGAAAAACAGATGTTTAGAGACTTTCTTAAAATTAAATATAACCAAAGAGATCACATTAACATTGTGTATAGATTTCTTATCTAACTTGTGTTTGTGATTTATGCATTAACATTTTTGTTGAAATTTTGCAGCTGTAGAATTGAGTTTAATACAGTTTTGCAAAGATCCCCAAATTCCTACCATTTTAAACACTCTTCTATCTTAACTGTACCAGCAGTTAGTTTGTTATATTAAAATGTATTTGTACTCATAATAGCCGATATGTTGTAATTCTTTGGTACTCAGTGAGCATATCCCCACTTCCATAATTTCGATATTTGAATTTACCTTACTTCTGCCTATGACTTTAACTGCTTTAATTTGTCTTACTGTTACTCTTAGCTCCCCCGTATATAAATTACAGTTTTCTTTTTATCACTGTTTTCTTTTTACAATATGATCACTGAAACAAAATGTTAATCTTTCTCTTCCACTGGATCATATCTAAGTCTGTTTTTAACTACCTTAACTACATTATCTTGACCTATTTCTAAAATCTATTGATTATTGCTCTGGGGACCAATAGGCCCCACCTTACAGCAATACACATAACTGTAGAAACCAAAATTCAAGTCCTTGCTTTTCCTTTGGAAGTTTTCCTTGTTTTCAAATATATTGTTTTATGTTGTTTATATGTGTAGATTTGTAATGTTTTAGACGTGGAGGCTCAGCCTGTAGATTTGGCTGATGGAATTTCCAGCTTAGATCTGTAGTAAAGATTTGGGATATAATGCTTTGATTCATTTAGCTGATATTTTGCATATTTATAATCTTTTGATCAAATTTTGAAGACGAGATGTCTTGAAGACAATTCAAAAAAGTTTGGGAGAAGATTTGTAGCTCGGGTACTCTGTCCAGCCAGGGAATTCCTAGAGGCATGACACTCATCCACAGATTCTATCAACAAACACATCGACCTGGACTCAATATACCGGCCACTGCAGCGGACAGAAACTGACAACCGGAAGCGGCAGAGACAAGCCACTATAAATGCTGAAAGAAACATGACAGAAGCGCTTCACAGGAGGCTCCCAAGCACTGAGGATGTCACCTAGAAAGGGGACGAAACGTTTGCAACAAAAACTCCCAGCTCGGCGAACAGAACCACAACAGAATTCAAAAACTTCTGTTCACTAAGTAATAATTAAATCTGATCAAGGAATTGACACATCTGAGATATGTATGCCTGTGCTTTAGAAGAGATAGGTTTCTAAAATTTATAGAGACGTTCCTATAAAAAGATTGGTCACAAAGCAAAGAACTGCAGGTGCTAGAGATCAGAAACAAAACAAAACCCAGTAATTTCTGGAGAAACTCAGCACATCTGACATTATCTGTGGAGAGAGAAAAAGAGAACTTTAAATTCTGTGACCTTCAGGTCTCAGTGTATACCAACGTGAATATGTTCAAAATGAATCCAGGAAAATTTTCCAGACAGAAAGGATTGGTGCAAGAACTGGTGCAAGTACGATGGACCAAATGGCCTCTTTTCTATGCTGTCATAAATTTGGGATTCTGTGAACTTTCATTTTCAGTTAGTTGGTATAGCAGCAGGTTCTTTTGTGCCAAGAAACTGGAAGACTTGACCGATTATCTGAATTTTCACAGCAATGGAGAGTCTCTACATTTCAAAGATAACAGCAGAGGCTAAAGAATCTGGATATCCTGCATTAAAAAAGCACTCTACCATATTTGTAGGTAGAAGAGGTAGCTGCCCATTTAAAACAGCAACTACCACCAATCAAGGCTGATTTTCATTAGCTAGGAATGGGAGTGCAACATGATACTCAATCTGATAGCAATGGGTCTCAATTTTGTGGAATATATTGTTGAAGAATTAAGTTACCTTTTTGGAGATTGTCCTGGGATACCTATGAGGGAACTCACATGCCCTATGGGATAAATCCCTTGCTGTTTGGGAGAAGCAAGGTACCTTTCGGTTTCTTAAATGTCGATATGAATGTGTGTAAAAAGTGCATTGAAACTATCAAGTTCATGGAAGCAAGAGAGCTAGCAAAAGGAACTGCCAAAACAAATAGTCAAAAAACAACTAGTCAAAAGAGCTGTCAAAAGGAGCTGTTAAAGTGTCAAGGAGTTTAAAACTTTTGCTCTCTTAATATTTTGTCTACAAGTGCAGGAGTGTTTACCAAAAGAGAAGAGGGTGTTGGTTGGCAAGTAGCCTATGATTGGTAGAGGCACTGATTTTGTTTGAATTCAACTTAGTCAAATTAACTTTTATACTTCAAGGCAATACTTTGGAAATGCACAAGATAAAGGCTGTTCCCCAGCCTTTTGTTCATTTGAAAAAGGCGCAACACATGGTCATGTTCTGTTTTCATATAACAAATCACTGCATGTAAATACATGTGGCTTTAATCTTGTGATTCTGTTCAGTTGAGCCCAAGATGAAATACCTAAACAGATTGTCTGTATAAATGGGAAGCTAGGAAAATAGCAAGGTTTGTTAAAGGACTCAGTGTTGAAACTCTTGCTGTTGTGGGTGTGATAGATATGGGGATTCTATTGTGCATAGTAACTGCTGACCTAAGCCTCACCCAGCCTATGCAAAATTGTAATTAGTTAGACAGTGGGCATGTGGGCAGTGGGAAGGCAACGCAGGGAATTTTGTCTGCACACTCGTCCCTTGCCCCTCCTGAAAATTATATCGTAAGTCCTTGCCTCAGCAGGTGCTGTGACACATATTAGAATCTTCCAGTACAAAAGGAGACTCCTTGGTATATTATACTTGTATTGGCTCTTTGTAGGAGCTGTACATGTAGCCACCTACTCCCCAGAAACCTGCCAATTATCCTGCAAATCCTTCAACTATATGTACCACTATACCTCATGCATTTCCAAAGCATTGCCTTGAAGAATCAAAGTTAATTTGACGAGTTTGAATTCAAACAAAAACAATGCCTCTACCGATCACAGGCCACTTGCCAACCAGCACCCTTTTCTCTTTAAGCAAACATTCCAGCAACTGTAGACAAAATATTAAGAGGGCAAAAGTTTTATCCTCCTTGACACTTTAACAGCTCCCTTTGACAGCTCTTTTGACTCTTTTGGCAATTCCTTTTCCTAGCTCTCTTGCTTCCATGAACTTGATAGCTGCCTTCCCACTGTCTTCTATGAAGTTTCTATGAAAGCGGTGCTCACAGCCCTTACAGGCAGTATGTTGGAGGTCTTAACTCGCTGTGTGAAGATTTCTTTTCATTTTCCTCTGTAGTTATTTTGCCACTTATTGTAAATTCATTTCTGTTTGAAGGATTATTTACGTAAGAGATGCTGTTACAAGTGATACTACGGGAGTGCGCTGTTACTCTGGTTCCAATTATTTACTGGTCTCACCTACTGTTTCCTCTAAACTGCATGGCCATGCTACTGCTCAGACCACATGCATGATGATCAGCATTCCAGAAGCAGCTTCCACACGTGGACCTTGGAGATCCATGCACCAGCAGGAAAATGTAGAGGGAATGTAGGTCACAACATATTTTAAATATACTTTTTCCAGTTACCAAGATGACCAATTAAATACCTTATCGAGATTAGATTTTAAATTAAAAGATCTATATTATTAAAAATCTACAACAAATATGCAATAACTGGTTAATAAATGCAGACAGTAATATACAAGTTTTGACGCTTATCTCTCTGAATAAGACTATAAGATGTAGGAGCAGAAATGGACACCCATTCAGATATCTGATTCTGTTCCACTAGTTAATCCTGGCTGATATGTTTCTCAACCCTATTTTCCTGCCTTCTCCCCATAAACCTTGAATCCCTTTCCAATCAAGAATGTATCACTGTCTGAAATACACTCAGTAACTTGGCCTTGACAGACATCTATAGCAATGAATTTCAGAGATTAATGAACCTCCATCTGAATAAATTGCACCTCGTTTCTGTTTTAAAGGGTCAGCTTTCGAAGGCTGTGCCCTCAGGTCCTGATCTCTCCTACTGTGGAAAATCATCATCCTCATCATTTCTACACTATCCAGGCCTCTTAGTATTCTGTACGTATCAATCAAATGCCCCCTCATCCTTCTAAAATCCTTTGAATACAGACTCAGAGTCCTCAACTGCTCCTCATACAACACACATTTCATACCCAGCATCTTGTTCCTTAGAAACAGGGTCCAAAACTACCCACAAAGAATAGAAACCAGCATATCCCATTTCAAAAGATAAATGTTTTAACCTAAGATTGTTTACTGTATCTCATCACCATGACACTGGACTCCTTTGGCTACAAATTCTATCAGCATGATCTTAACCTCCACAACCATCTGATGAAGGAGTGGCACTGTGAAAGCTAGTGCTTCCAAATAAACCTGTTGGACTATAACCTGGTGGTGTGTGATTTTTAACTTTGTCGTCCCTAGTCCAACACTGGCACCTCCAAGTCATCACAATATTCCAAATGCAGTCTGACTAGAGCTTGTGTTCTAGCCCTCTTCAAATACATGACAGCATTGCATTCACCTTCTAACTGACCAACTCACCCTAATCTCAGGTTAACCATAAGGAGCCCCAGTTCAGGATACTCTAAGGCCATTTGTGCTTCAGATTTCCAAAGCTTTTCCCCACTTAGGAAGTACTCTACACTTCTATTCTTCCTACTAGCATACATAACCTTACACTTTCCCACATTGTATTCCATCTGCCACTTCTTTGCCCATTCTCCTAGCCTGTCCAAGTCCTTCTGCAGCCACCGCACACCCTCAACATCACCTATCTCTCCACTTATCTTTGTGTTATCTGCAAACTTAGCAACAATGCCCTCAGTTCCTTTGTCCAGGTTGTTAATGGATGGCATGAATAATTGTGGTCACAGCAATGACCCCTGCAGAATTCCACTAGTGCCAGCTGCTGTCCTGAAAAAGACCCCTTTTATCCCTACTCTCTGCTTTCTGCCAGTCAGCCAATTTTCCTGATTTATTTACTTCCCCGCATTCAAAATACTGTGAAGAGACCTGCACATAACTCACATCAGGGCCTTTTTCTTACCCCTTCGTGGTTCCTCAATTCTACCCACCCAGACTCTATGCCTTCTGAATCTATATCACTTCTTGCTATCAATTACATTTCCTTTCTGACTAACAAGGTAATTCACCCCTTCTGTCCATCTGCCTATCCTTTTGATAGGATGTGAATTGAATATTTCTTTCCCAGTACTAATCCCCTTGCAGCAATGTCTCTGTGACACCCACATATATTATGTGTATTTAAGTACAACACCTTTAAGTCGTGCATTAACTGATCCCTTCTCATAGCTGTCACCTTATCTGCTGTGTGTCGAATTAGATTCCTGACCCTTTTCATGATCTCTGTCCTATTATTCTAAAAATTTAATAACTTCCATTGAGCCCTCGTTCTCTTATTTTTCTCCTTAATGGTCTATGCAACTGAATGACATCCAAATTCTCCTCCCCACACACACCAATTTAGTTTAAAGCCCTATCTACAGCTCTCATTATGTGATTCACCAACACTCCGGTCCAGCATGATTCAGGTGGAGGCCATCCCATCAGAACAGTTCCCAAATAACCCAACACAAAAAACCAAACACTTTTTCGGGAAACGAGAGAAAAAAAGAAATAGATTTCTCTGCAGAGATCAGCTTTCCAAAGTAAAAAAAACTGATGAATGGTTTATTCTTCAATTGGAAAGAATAACGCCATAGAATGTTGTGGAGTCTATTGCTCTGATGTTCTGTTACATGTGGTTAAGTCAGTATTGATACATGGTTGTCTCTGAAGCTTTGGAGACACGCCTTTCTCAGGAGTAAAATCTTCATTTGTTTCACCAATCATTCTTTCAAAGGAACATTTGGGTTTCACCCTGAGCTTGACATGAGATTCTTTTTTTTGAAATTAGAGGAGATCAGATGGGCACTTAGCAAGCTTTCCTACAACTCAGTCCACAGCAGGCTTCTCTCCAACTGAACTATATAAAAGATGAACCTCTCCATTCCAGTCACTTGCACAGTCCCAACAGGATCAACAACAACAAAGTAAGCAGTTATTCCCAGTTTTTTTATTTTAACAATTTCTAGACAGCATTGTTTGAAAAATAAATGCCCACAATGAACTTTCAGTGACTTCCTTTAAAGCTAACACTCCATATATTTTCACAAATCTCAAAATAAATTCCTTTTTCCACAATCCTTCTATATTCAACAGGAAATTTCCTCATAACAATACATCTACCCAACATCCACTACAAACGCACTGACTCCCAGTTACCTCCACTATATATCTCGCACCCTGCCTCCTATAAAGATTCTAATCCATTCTGAGTTCCTCGCATCTGTTCTGATGATGTCAGCTTCAACAAGGGGCCCTTTGAAATGTCCACCTTCTTCCTCAACTAAGGATTTTCCTCAGACCATAGTTATCAGGACCCTCAGCCGGATCAGATTCATGTCTTGCACTTTGGCCTTCACTCCATCTCTTCTCTTCCACAACAGTTAAAGGGTCCCCTTGTCCATCATCCCCCAGCATCCACAAGGATGTATTGCAGGATTGATTTGGAAGCTGCAGTACATCTCTTCTTGCTACACTCTCCTCTCTCGGTTACAGCTAAAAGCTAGGGTGTTTATTCTCACTGCTGGAGTTGTAGGAGAGATAATCTGTGATTCTGAATTTGTCTTTTGCCCATGGTGTGTTTATGAGATGTTACTATATTGGAACAGTTAATTAGTAATAGTTACTGTCTATTATTTTGTTAAGCATTTCAATAGAGTTATAGCTAAGCCAATCTTTTTTTCTTTTATTTATTCATACATTCTAGTTAAATACAACTGTGTTTTGCTTAAAGTTCAGTAGTTTGACCAACTGAATTGCATCTGGAATGCAGCATCTTACACTTGCCTTTAAAATAAGAAAAAGTTAAGGTCAAGAATATCTTCTAAATATATTCCAAGAGGGTCTGATCTGGTCTATAACAAGACTAATCCCATATTCCATCTTTTGGCAAATAGCCCTGGGGTCTATGACAATGCAAGTAAATATCTAAGTACTGCTAAAATGTTTTTGACTGAACCATCTTTTCGAGCAGTGAATTCCAGCGTCCAGCTACCCTCTAAGTAAAACAATGCCTCTTCAATCTATCTCTTGGTTCTCTTCCTCCTTATCTTAAATATATGCCTGTTAGGTATTTACCCCTTCACTAAAAGAAAAAGGGCTTTCCTATCCACCCTATCTACTCCCCTCAATCTTACACACCTTTATCAGGTCCCCTCTCAACCTTCACCACTCCGCTTCTTGTGGCATAGTTGTATGTAATTTAACTCTGGATACAGCACTGATCTGGGCCTCTTTCAGTGTCCAAGCTCAGTGTCTGCAGGTACTGCCTCCTTTGGCAGTTTGCAGGAAAAGTGATGGCCTTCCTCTCTAATACTACACCTATCACCATCTCAAGGTCCTTGTGTGCAAGCTAAGTTGATTTTCTGGTCCATTGCTTTGGGGATAATCATGCAGGATCCTGGCTTGCAGTATGTGAAGTAGTGTGCAGCGAAGTTTTCCATTGCACTATGATATGAATATTGGAAGATCCTGACATTGGCACTGCTGCAATACTTCAAGAAGAGCACCAAAGAGCCTGGTTGCATAATCAATGAGGTGAAGAGTGGAAGGTTCACGGGAGACCTCATCCAGAGCTATGGCAAAGCATGTGCTATGAATTTTACTTGACAAAGTTTTATCTGAAAATGGGAAGATTCATGAGAAAACAGTATCCACCACAGCACTTTGATCAGAGTTTGTTTTATAAAAGATTGGGGCAAATTTCCAACCTCCGTTTCTTTAACCAGCACATTCACTCAGTATCTGAATTTATTTGTACTATTAAGAATATTAAATCTGACTCTTGATCTAATTTTGTATTCTTTGAATTGTATTTACCGCAAGACATTTGGTCAGAGTGAGGACAAACCAAATGTAGGTCAGATAAAAGCTGCAGCAGTGAAAGAGAGAGCCTGTTACAATTACCTAGCTGCCATCAATTCTGCTGCAAAAATCCTGTGCTACATTGAACCGTGTGCCAGATCATATTTATTCTTGCCACCCTTACTAGTCTTCCATTCCCAACACATTTAATTTAAAACCTTTGTCCATACTTTTAAATCCCTTTACATTTTGTACTTGGCTCTGTAACGAATCTTAGCTCTGTGTCTCAAGTCAACTTCTTTTCTTTTGAATAAGATCTGCTGTATATCACCCTCAACGTTCTATCTGATTCACCTGTCAGACAAAGAATTATCATCTTAGCCTTTGATCAAATCGATAATGCTTTCAGTCACTTCCTTGCTCTAGTTCAGCTTCCATTTCTTCTTTGAGAAACAGGTTTACTTGTTTAACATACTATCTTCCTGTTTGACTCTTTCATCCCTTTGTCCCCTCACCTCATACACTTCTCCTTGTCTTTCTTCTCCTCAGCCCTTATTTTCTCTTTGATACATTTCCCTTCCTTGTCACCTGACTCTTTATTCCCCTTCTCTTCATCTTCTGCTTTACTTTGTTCCCCTCTTCCTCACCATCCCATTCTACCTCCTCATACCTTCAATCCTTTTTATTTAATAAGGAATAAAACAAGTAACTCAAAGGATTAAAAATGAATTTTAAAAAGTACTGGGTTATATTAGACATGTTCCAATCCATTGAAAATGTTTCAGAATCTACAACTTTGAAAGATGACCACTAATGATTCTCATGTGACTGAATTAGTAACAATGTCCGTTCAAAGTTTGTGAGAAGATTTGTAGGTCGGGTGATCGTTGTTGTGGTTCTGTTCGCCGAGCTGGAAATTTGTGTTGCAGACATTTCGCCCCCTGTCTAGGGGATATCCTCAGTGATTGGGAGCCTCCTGTGAAGGGCTTCTCTGTTGTTTCCTCTGGCATTTATAGTGGTTTGTCTCTGCCGATTCTGGTTGTCAGTTCCAGCTGTCCGCTGCAGTGGCCGGTATATTGGGTCCAGGTCGATGTGTTTGTTGATAGAATCTGTGGATGAGTGCCATGCCTCTAGGAATTCCCTGGCTGTTCTCTGTTTGGCGTGTCCTATATTAGTAATGCTGTCCCAGTCAAATCCATGTTGCTTGTCATATGTGTGTGTGTGGCTACTAAGGATAGCTGGTCATGTCGTTTCGTGGCCAGTTGGTGTTCATGGATACAGCTGTCTTCCTGTTTGTCCTATTTGGTGTTATGCGCAGTCCTTACATGGGACTTTGTACACTACGTTGGTTTTGCTCATGCTGGGTATCGGGTCCTTTGCCCTGGTGAGTTGTTGTCTGAGAGTGGCTGTTGGTTTGTGTGCTGTTATGAGTCCTAGTGATCCTAGTTGTCTGGCTGTCATTTCAGAAATGTTCTTGATGTATGGTAACGTGGCTAGTCCTTTGGGTTGTGGTATGTCCTCATTCCGTTGTCTTTCCCTTCGGCATCTGTTGATAAAATTATGGGGGTATCAGTTTTTGGCGAATACATTGTAGAGATGTTCTTCTTCCTCTTTTTGCAGTTCAGGTGTGCTGTACTGTGTTGTGGTCCTTTTGAACAGTGTCTTGATGCAACTTCTTTTGTGTGTGTTGGGGTGGTTGCTTTTGTAGTTCAGGACTTGGTCTGTGTGTGTGTGGATTTCCTGTATACCTTTGTGGTGAATTCTCCGTTCGGTGTTCTCTGTACCATCACATCTAGGAATGGGAGTTGGTTGTCCTTTTCTTCCTCTCTAGTGAATCTGATTCCTGTGAGTGTGGCATTGATGATCCGGTGTGTGTTTTCTATTTCTGTGTTTTTAATGATTACACAGGTGTCATCCACATATCTGACCCAGAGTTTGGGTTGAATTTGAATCTGTCTCTCTTTGTCTGTGTGTATGATTACCAGTGATAGTTGGTCATGTCTTTTGGTGGCTAGTTGGTCCTGGAGACTCGTTTCCTGCCAGATTGTTGCAGTCCTTGCACGGTATTTTGTATACTACCTTTGTTTTACTGGCTGTGGGTACAATGCCTTTAAATTCACCGGTAGTTGTTTAATGATGCCTAGGGTCCGTAGTAGTCTGGTGGTCATCTCTGAAATGTATTTGATGTATGTTAGGGTGACTACAGTCTCTGGGCATGTTGTGTCTTTCTGTTTAGGTCTGTGGTGCAAGAATTGGTGGACTGCGTTTATCAGGTTACTATTGTTCCTGAACATGTGGCATGGTTGTCCCTCCTTGACGTCTCGTAGTTTTGGAGTGCTACAGTGTGTTGTGGCTCATTGAATAACATCCTTTATGTAACTCCGTTTGTGAGTGTTGAGATGGTTGCTTCTGTAGCTGAGTATCTGTGTGTGGCTTTCCTGTAAATGTTAGTCTGCAGTTCTCCACTGGCTTTTAGTTCCACCATGATGTCCAAGAAAGGGAATCTGTTATTGTTCACTTCCTCATTGGTGAAGTTTATACTGATAAGGATGTTATGTGTTTTGTGGGTTATTCTAGTTTGTTGCGTTTTGTGATGATAAAGATATCATAGTGGACCTCTTATGTCGGACCTTACTACACCTTACGTTGGATCACTTGAAGCTTTCGTGGAAATGTGTTCCACTGTTACAACTGGCATGACTTAACTGGAAAGACTGTACTGGTAATCATGCCCCACTGTTCCAGATGCCTTCACAAGACTGCTATCCAGCACAAAAACAATTCATAATTCAGGTTTCGTCATTAATAGAAAATAACTATTTACTGTAATATACAACTTAAACAACTGGCAGGGAAAAAATGGATTTCCAATTTACTGTATAAACTTAAATTATACCATTTTAATACCCCACAACTACATACACATGAAGCCATATTGGCAGGCCAATAATAATTATACGCTTTAGACATAGTTAATATTATTGCTATGGTCAGCAAAGCACAACCAACAAAAAAACTGTAACAGATGCATTTTACCAGAGCTACCTGACAAGCTTTTACTAATACTGATATAGTATGTGGCACCCAGGTACATTAGACACACATACAGGAAATTTTATTCAAAAGGCCAAGCCAAATCCTACAGCACAAACACAATTGGCCAATAACACATTACATCACTGGCAACAAGGAAAGCATTAAAGAGGCACAAATGCAAACTCAATGAGGCTCAGAGACAACAAAGAAAATGGCAAATTTTAGATGAAGACCAAGTTTTCCATATTGTCAAAGGAAAAGATTTTGTCTATTTATCCTATCTATTGTCTACTTAGAGTCATAGAGATGTACAGCATGGAAACAGACCCTTCGGTCCTACCCGTTCATGCTGACCAGATATTCCAACCCAATCTAGTCCCACCTCCCAGTGCCAGGCCCATATCCCTCCAAACCCTTCCTATTCATAAACCCATCCAAATGCCTCTTAAATCTTGCAATTGTACCAGCATCCACCACATCCTCTGGCAGCTCATTCTATACACATACCACCCTCTGCGTGAAAAGGTTGCCACTTTGGTCTCTTTTATATCCTTCCCCTCTCACCCTAAACCTATGCCCTCTAGTTCCCTGATCCTAGGGAAAAGACTTTGTCTATTTATCCTATACATGTCCCTCATAATTTTGTAAACATCTATAAGGTCTCCCCTCAGCCTCCAACGCTCCAGGGAAAACAGCCCCAGACTGTTCAGCCTCTCCATGTAGCTCAGATCTTCCAACCCTGGCAACATCCTTGTAAATCTTTTCTGAACCCTTTCAAGTTTCACAACATCTTTCCGATAGGAAGGAGACCAGAATTGTATGCAATATTCCAACAGTGGTCTAACCAATGTCCTGTACAGCCGCAACATGAC
Organism: Hemiscyllium ocellatum; assembly: GCF_020745735.1. Classification (NCBI taxonomy): domain Eukaryota; kingdom Metazoa; phylum Chordata; class Chondrichthyes; order Orectolobiformes; family Hemiscylliidae; genus Hemiscyllium; species Hemiscyllium ocellatum. The sequence goes on from NC_083414.1 coordinate 68,453,882, forward strand.
CTCCCAACTCCTGTACTCAATACTCTGACCAAGAATGGAAAGCATACCAAACACCTTTTTCACTATCCTATCTACCTGCGACTCCACTTTCAAGGAGCTATGAACCTGCACTCCAAGGTCTCTTTGTTCAGCAACACTCCTTAGGACCTTACCATTAAGTGTATGAGTCCTGCTAAGATTTGCTTTCCCAAAATGCAGCACCTCGGATTTATCTAAACGAAACTCCATCTGCCACTTCTCAGCCCATTGCCCCATCTGGTCTAGACCCTGTTGTAATCTGAGGTAACCTTCTTTATTGTCCACTATACCTCCAATTTTGGCGTCATCAGCAAACGTAGTAACTATATGCTCACATCCAAATCAACTATATAAATGATGAAAAGTAGTGAACCAAGCACCAATCCTTGTGGCACTCCACTGGTCACAGGCCTAGAGTCTGAATAAAACCCTCCACCACCACCTTCTGTCTTCTACCTTGGAGCCAGTTCTGTATCCAAATGGCAAGTTCTCCATGTATTTCATAGATCTAACCTTGCTCACCAGTCTCTCATGGGGCCTTTTTCCTCAGACAGTGATGGCTAGCACAAGAGGACACAGCTTTAATTTGAGGGGTGATAGACATAGGACAGATGTCAGCAGTAGTTTCATTAGTCTGAGAGTAATAAGGGCATGGAACGCACTGCTTGCAACAATAGTATACTTGCCAACTTTAAGGAGGAGATATGAGTACTGCAGATGCACCCTCACCCACCAACCCCACTGCCCTGTGGCTGAACACTTTAACATCCCCCTTCCTACACTCCATCAAGCACATGCAAGTGCAGGGCTTCCTCCGCCGCTAAATTGCTACCACCCAACGCCTGGAGGAAGAACGCCTTATATTCCACATTGGTACCCTGCAACCACATGGGATAAATGTGGATATCAACAGCTTCTTCATTTCCCCTCTCCCCATATTATTCCAGGCCCAAGCCCCCAACTCGGCACCACCCTCCAGACCGGCCCATCACTCCCCCCTTTGACCTATCACCTTCTTCCTCACCTTCATCCATCTATCGCTTTCTCAGCTACCTTCCCCTCAACCCCACTCCCCTCCCATTGATCTCTCAGCCCTGGCCCACAAGCCTCATTCCTGATGAGTGGCTTATGCCCAAAACATTAATTCTCCTGCTCCTTGGATGTTGCCTGACCTGCTGTGCTTTCCCAGCAACACACTCTCGAATCGACAACTTTAAGGGCATTGGACAGACATACGGATGAAAGTGAAATAGCATAGGATAGATGGGCTTCAGATTGGTTCCACAGGTCGATGCAACATCAAGGGCCAAAGGCCCTCTACTGCGCTGTAATGATCTATGTTCTATGAAATGTATTATCGAACTTAAACACAGGTTAGTAGCCTTGTATTAAAAAGAACAACTTAGACACTATCATTTTAAAAAGCCAAATACCGAATCTTGCCAACCATTAAGATTTACATTAGAAATACCCCACCCAGTCTGAAAACCTCTTTCAACACACTAATCCAGTTTGATTTCTGAACTTCATTCAACCATTACCAGCTATGCCTAATACTTCTGAGTGTAAAGGATGCTTAAATTAATCAGATAATACCTTTGACGAAATCAGATGCTCTTCATGTGAGTTAAATGACACACAGATTTGAATAATTCTGAAAGCTTTCACTGCAGCTCATTCATATTCATAGAGTCAGCAATTCATTTTATATATGTCCAAATAAGATCCTCAGTTTCAGATCTCAAGGAAAGCATAATCATTATCTAAAAATTTTATTTAAAAGGTAGAGTAATTGGAGTGTCCTGTACATGTATCATAGAAAGTTATCACGCAGGCACAGCATCAATGACAATGGCAACTGGGACACTGTCTTATATTGCGGGGTTAAAATACAAGGAGAAAGAAGTTACTACACTTATAGAGGTGTTGGCGAGACTACAGCTGGAGCAAAGCTTTAGTCTCCTTACCTAGGACTTACAGGATGTCAACAAAGGTTCACAGCTAGATTGATTCCTGTAAAGCACAGAAGAAATTGAGTAGAATGGAGACAGAATAGGAAGAGAGCATTTTAAAAAGCCAAATACTGAATTTTAGAGTTTCAAAAATTGAGAGATGATTTAATTAAAATGCACAACGTTCTTAAGAGTTTGCAGGGTAGAAACTGAATGGTTGTTTTGCTTGACTGAAGTGATCACAATCACAGGATAAAGGGCCAATCATACACAACTAACATTAGGACAGAACCTTCAGTATATTCTGTGATAGAGCATCCATAATTCTTCAAGACAAAGAATTCTAAACATTCACAATCCTTTGACGAACAAATGTCTCAACTCATTCCAAAATGGTCAGCCCCTTACTCTGAGCTCTATGCCCATGTTCTAGGATCCCCAATCATTATGTCTCTCCCTGATTGAGCCCTTTCAGATTTTTATATGTTTCAATTAGATCACCTTTTACTTGGCCTATCATTAGGATGGGTGGTTAAGTGTGAAGACTATTTTTAGTGTGGTGGGGTGCTGAAGTGTATAGTTACTCGGGAGTAATACATGGTTTTCATCTAACATTTCCTACTTAGCCATCCTGGTTGGCAAATCTGATGTTTCTAAACTTACAGATTCTAACTCAAAGTCAGAAATGTTCACACAGGTCTCAGGACATTAGCTATTAAAAGTTTAAACTGATTGGGTATTTCCATGGAATCAGCGTGTCAGGAGTTCTGATGTGTATCATTGGGCGACATCTCGTCACTAATTATTCAGAAACGGGAAGATCTGGGCTTATCTTGTGACTTTACTTCCGTATTCCTTGTGTCACTTTCTTGGTGGCCTTCTGTTGGTTTCTAAAAGACTCCACAAGTTTCTTTGCCACGTTATAACCTGTCCATTTAATTTAAACACAACTTTCTGCATAAATCTCTTAAATTTGATTTTTCAATTAAACATTTGTTAAACATTTGTTTAGTTATCATCATGCCTTTAAATCTATTTTCCCAAACAACCCTAGTCAGGCTATCCTCATACTCAAGTAATTTCCTTTATTGTTAAGCTTGAAATTCTTACAAATGGGAATATATTACTTTCAAACTTAAAATGGAATTTAAACATATCATGATCAATTTTCCCAAAGTGTCTGTTGAACAAACTCTGTATTATGCACAATGCTAGTTTAAAAATAGCTTTATCTCTAGCTGATCCCACAACATATTACTCTAAGTAATTGTCACAGAAGTGTTTCACAAACTCACGTTCCATGTCACTTTACCAAGTACTATCTATTTGGAATCTGTAATTTCCTGCACGGTCTTCGTCACAAGCTCTTTTTTTTTACCTTGTCCAACAGAATATCAATGTTTATAAGGTTACTCCACTTTTTTTTTCTGGCCTTGTTAATCATTATCTATTCACATTAATTCTACTTATTGAGATCCTGATCCAAGGTTATTTCTCACACCGATCCATATGTCATCGTTTACTATTAGGGCTACTATCCTTTTTCACTTCTGCCTGTCTTTTACAATTATTGTATACCTTGTAATATATTTTTCACAATCTTGGCCATCATGACTCTGTAATGGCGAGTAGCTCTGAGTCACTAACCTCTAATTGTGCGTGTATTTGATCTAACTAATTGCAAATACTTTCACATAAATACAGAACATAGAACAGTACAGTACAAGCCCTTCTGCCCACGATGTTGTGCCAAGCATTTAACTTAAGCTAAGATCAACCTAACCTATATACCCCTCAATTTACTGCCATCCATATGCTTGTCTCACAGTCACCTTAATGTCTCTGGACATAATATTCCAAGTGTGGTCTAACCAGGGTTTTGTAGAGCTGCAGGGCTGTCCCTTTTCACTATTGCCTTTTACATTGGTGATTGAACCATTGGCGGAGGCCATTCATAGCAATCCCAATATATCAACTCCAGAAATGAGGTCAAAATTACATAAGGTTTCATTGTGCATGGACGATGTCCTAATTTTTTTGTCAAATCCAGCAGTTTAGGTGCCTCGCCTGATACTATGCATCAATGCGTTTGACACCTTTTCGGGGTACAAACGATGGCTCAATGGTTAGCACTGCTGACTCACAGCACCAGGGACCTGGGTTCAATTCCCGCCTCGGGCAATTGTCTGTGTGGAGTTTGCACATTCTCCCTGCGTCTGCGTGGGTTTCCTCTGAGTGGTCCGGTTTCCTCTCACATTCCAAAGATGTGCAGGATAGGTGAATTGGCTATGCTATATTGCCCACAGTACTAGGTGCATTAGTCAGGGGTAAATGCTGGGGACTGGGTGGGTTGCTCTTTGGAGGGTCAGTGTGGACTTGTTGGGCCAAAGGGCCTGTTTCCACACTGTAGGGAATCTAATCTAATCTAATCATCAAGATTAATCTTGCAAAATCAGAGACTATGATTGTGAAGGTGCGAGGTCTTGAGGGCGAACATCGATTCCCATTTAAGTGGTCACAGGGGGGTTTTGTGTATTTGGGCATATTCATTACTCCAGTTCTGGATTGGCTGTTCAAAGCTAATTTTGTTCAATTGTTTGACAAAATCAAACAAGACCTTCAAAGATGGGAGGCGCTTCCGGTCTCATAGTTGGGTCAGATAGCGTCTTATTAAGATGAATATTCTCCCCTGTTTGTTATACCCTATATGGATGCTCCCCCTGGTTTTCAATAGGCAAATATTCAAGAGACTGAACGGATGGTTCAGTTCTTTTATTTGGCATCGTAAGCGGCCCCTCATTAAATTATTCAAAACAAAAAATTACACTTTTGACTGATCTGTCCAAATCCTACATAGAGAGGAGGGTGCTTAGTGCTAAGAGTACACTTTCTGTCAGCACTTTATATCATCAATTGGGGGGTGCCCCCCCCCCAGATGAGTTAATCGATTCTGCAGGGTGTGAGCGAGAGTGACCAAGGTGTTGTGATCTCTTCAGAGACATGGAAAGATATTTGGGAAAATGCAAGAAAGATATCAATTTGCAATAGGACCCATGCTTTACAACTGAAGATTCTCCAAAGGGTCACTTGGCTCCGGACTGTTTCTCAAAATTTAAACCAGGGGTATCTTCTACATGTCCCAAGTGTAAGGTCGTACTGGCCTCTTACCCATTGTCTCTGATCTTGTGGTAGGCATAAACATATGGGAGTGCTGTGGCGGGTGAAATGGAGAGGATTTTGGGTGTAAGGTTGGAGAAGGACCCGATTCTCCTCTTCTTGGCCTGCCCAGTGTGTTCCCTGCAGATGCGCACAAGAAAAAAATTTTCAACATCCTCACTTTCTGTGCAAGAAAGAGTATCTTACTAGGTTGGGTATCTGAAAGCCCCCCGGGCCTGTTGGGTTGGCAGAAGATTGTTATGGAGCATATCCCCTTGGATTTTCTTAGAATATGGTACAACATGAAACTGAGAATTTTTGTAAGACATGGCAGCCCTTTTTGGAATACCTGAACACCGATTTATCTGCCACACTAATAAGGGCTTTTATATAACCGTAATGGTTGTGTTTTACGAGTCCAATATCCAGGGAGGAGGAACTGCGAACGTATCGGTGCCTTGATTGGCTGGGTTGAGTTATTCCTATCTATTAGTTTTATTGTTGGCTTTTATTGATTAAATAGTTAGTTGGGTTTTTTTAATCATATATTTTTATATATATATTTACACATTTGTACATGAGGCCGGGTTGGAGTTTTCTTTTACTCTTTTGTGTTCTTTCTTTGTATTGTTTTGCATTTGTTGTAATATTTTAAAAATCTATTTTTTCAATAATAATATATTTTAAAAGAAAATACTGTCAATTTGAACTTTGTTGGAGAGAAACCATTGTGTCATAATGCCTATAGTGACAAACACAGAAGTACATACAACATTTAGGCAATGAATCACACTCTTAAAAAGGTGTCTTATAATAGCATCCTTGTTATGGTTAGAAATCAGGTACAGTCTTTAGCTAATTTGTCTAATTGCAATAGCTGAATTTAGAAATATAATGCATTTTTGTTTTTAGCCCAGAATTTTCCAATTTATATACTTGGATAGATTTCACACTGGAGCACAATTTACTAGCTCTTAAACCCAGATAGAGATTTATGATGGCCAAATGTTGAAAAACATATAAATAAGAAAACAGGAAAGATTTGCTTTGCTTATTATTCAACAAAAAAAAATCAGCAATGCAGTAAGAATACAACTGTCATTTTACAACAAAGTGAAAATTTTAAAAATCCCAACAAAATTGCCCTTCGTTCTTAACATGTTCATGCTGGATTTATGAGGGTCAGCAGATAAATTGAAACACCAAATTCTCTTCTAAGCCAATCATCATTCTGACTTGACAATATAGCACTGTTACTTCAATGTTACTGGGAGAAAAGTTTGGAGCTGTACCTATACCAAATGGACTGCAGAAGTTCAATGACGGCTTGGTCTGGACAATAAATGCTGGCTCAGCCAGTGATACCCAAAACATAAAATATAAAATATAAAAGAAAATAAAAGTGCACTCAGTTTGGATTCAGCGAGGGCTACTCAACTCCTGGCCTCATTACAGTCTTGCTCAAAACACGAACCAAAGAACTGAACTGAAGAGGTGAAGTGAGAATGACTGACATTGACATTATAGCAGCATTTGACAAAAAGTGACATCAAGGAGCTCAAGCAAAATTGAAGCTGATATGAATCAGGGAGAAAACTCTCTGATAATAGAAATCATATCAAGCACAAAGGAAGATGGTTACAATTGTCAAAGATCTCATTCGCAGTACATTTATTTCTGCAGGAGTTCATCAGGCTTGTATGAAAGACCCCATCACATGCAGTTGCTTCATTAATGACCTTCCCTCCACCATACGGCCATAAATGGGATTATTCACTGAAGACTCCACAACATTCAGCAGAATCTGAAACTCCTCAGATAGTTAAGAGATCTCTGGCTGGATGCAGCAAGAAATCCAGGAACAAAATCCAGGCTTTAATAAAAGCAAATATACTGCAGGTGTTAGAAATCTGAAAGAAAAACAGAAAACATTGGAGAAACTCAGCAGGTCTAGCAGTTGCAGAAGAAAGAGAGAGAAATAGAGTTAATGGTTTGAGGCCAGTATGACTCTTCAGAACTGGAATTCTATACCAGAGTCATACTATACTTGAAACTTTAACTCTGTTACTCTCTGAATAGGTGTTGCCAGACCTGCTGAGCTTTTCAAGTACTTAAAATTAAATTTCAAACATCCTGTCTTATGCTGATAAGTGACAACTAACATTTCGGTCACACAACTTCCAGGTAATTATCACCTCAAATTTAAAAAAAAGTGTGCACTCATTTTTCTTCACATTCAGTAGCATTACCATTACTGGATCCTCTGTTATCAACATAATGGAGATTATCATTGATTAGGTACAGAACTGGACCAACTATATAAATAGTGTGACTACAAAATTAGATCAGAGGCAGGGATTCAGTCTCACAGATAAACTCTTTATTACCATTTAATTAAATCATGGCTGATCTGTACAATAACTCCATACAGCCACCTAGATTCTGTAATTCATCACTTGCTTATTCATCAATGTCAGCATTGACACTGGCAGAACCTGAATCGCTTTTTTTTGAGGAATGCATGTTCTGTATTCATGTCCCTTTGTTCTCTTCCTTCTATTTACCATATTGAACTTCTCAATCACCTTTAACTCAATGAGACCATCCCACGATTATCTATATAATCTCTAATACAAGTCTTGTGTATGCAATTTGTGTTTCTCAGTAATTTAACTCTTTTACTCCCAGATTTCAGAGGATCCCTGATGTACTTCCTCTAAAACTACCTAACTATTGTAAGATATCCAGAACTGAACCTAATAGTCTGAATCTGAGTTAACCAGAGCTTTATATATCTGCAACATAACATACATGGCTTTGTAGGTCAAGCCTCTCAAGACAAAGACCAACATTCTACTAGCATTTTTAATTAGGTTTTGTACCTATTCACAATCAAAGTCAAACAGAAAATCTTTAGTACCACTCCCTGTCTTTGAGGTAGGCCATCAGCTGCCTGTAATTCTTTTGATTTGGCTGGTGCTACTCTAACAGATACCATTAGAACATGTCAGGTTAGAAACCCAAGACATCTTTTCTTCTTATAAAATGCCCAAATAAACCATCACCAGTAAATTTATAGTTAATTTTACGTGCTGCTGGCTACTATGAAGTTCTTTAATAAGGCTTACATTTCTGAAAGAGTAAAGGTTACTAGTGAGGCAAATAAAGGCAGTGAGGTATGAAACAAGAACAGAGAACGCTGGAGAAACTCTGCAGGTCTTGCAAGATCTTTGGAGACAGAACCTTAGTTAACTTTTCAAATCTGGTACAAGTCTTCTTCAGAGCCAGGTATGAACCCAGCATTGGAAATTACTAACTATGGAAATGCTGTCATAGGTTTTAGAAATAAAACATGACTCTACTATTCGAACAAGCCTGTCTGGATACTCATCACAAAAACAGATGTCAACCTCTTTACTATCAAAAAAATCCCCAAGTTTACAATCAAATGAATGCGTCAATTGAAGTGACTTGACATACTGATTTGTACCATGTGCTTTGAATGACCGTTAAATAAGTCTCAAACCACACAAACCGTTCTGAATAAACCAGGTAAGCTAAGTCAAATGAGTGAAGTCTTACAGAAGACTTATGACATGCATTAACTTCAAATTTGAATTTAGACCGAACTGGAAACCAAAGCCTCCCATTAAACAGAAGTGTAGCCAAGAACGTATTTCTTATAAATCACATTGGATATCCTTAAAAGTTCTGGAGTGGCACGTCCCATATACAAACTATATAGAGCATCTGAAATTAACATCAATGAATCACAATTCTTTGACATCTCAGTAGTTTGATATTCTGCAATTTCCCTCATGTAGAATTCTTGGATTGCAGAAGTAAAGCATTTAGCAAGAATAAAGGAATTAAAACCGGAACCAAAGTCAACACCTGTTCTGGTGGATCTAAGCTTTACTGAATAGAAAGGTACAACTTAACATGTTTTACATAGCATTTTGGATATAGCATCTGTGAGTATACAATTTAAAATCTTTAGTTTACACATTACAATCTAAATATAACTTGAACTCAATATAATATTCTGGCTACTTTAGATTACTTACAGTGTGGAAACAGGCCCTTTGGCCCAACCAGTCCACACCGACCTGCCGAAGCACAACCCACACAGACCCATTCCCCTACATTTATCCCTTCACCTAACACTACGGGCAATTTAGCATGGCCAATTTACCTGGGAGGAAACCGGAGCATCCGGAGGAAACTGGTGGAGGAAACGGGGAGAACGTGCAAACTCCACACAGTCAGTCGCCTGAGGCAGGAATTGACCCCAGGTCTCTGGCGCAGGGAGGCAGCAGTGCAAACCACTGCGCCACCTTGCCGCCCACTATTGTCACAAAAACCCTACGTCACCTTGTGAAGCAGTTTTACGTGCAACAGTAACATTTAAATTATCCAGATCTTCATTCTTACTGTACTTCATTAAGTTTTAGCTCCTGTTACTCCTCAGTATTCCTGTAACAGATCACCTCAAAAATTCAGTTGATGCATTATGTAAAAGAAGTACTTGAGCATGGGAACAAATGAATGAAAATTTGCAAGTTATTTTCTTTAAGAACTCTCAATATGTTTCATGCTACATTACGTCTGGAGATTGAAACATTCACCCAATTGTTTTTAGAAAATATTGCAAATGAGTTGCACTTATAAACAATTCATGCAAAATTTATCACAACTGGTAAAAATAAAAGTTGTTACATACTTACCACATACAACTGTTTCCAGAGCATTATCCATTCTTGTAATGTGGCTGTGACCTCAGTAACAATGGAATCTTCCACTGGAACTACAGTCTCAAACTGGCTGCAAAACAAAACACAGGCATTAAACAATCTCACATCTCCACAATATAAAATACAATAAATATTTGTCTTAGAATATTTTGTAATTGCTTATTCTAACAACTGTGGAGCAAAATTAGAAAGAAGAGTTTAGGCAAATGGAAATGTTCTCCAATTTACCTCCTCCAAAAACTCAAACTGGCCTCTTGCATCATCAACAGCACATTTTCAATTTACAATTTTTCTGTTCTTCCATCATTTCTGAACAAGTTGAGAATGGAAGCATGAAATTACAAAATCTTATAATTTCTAAGAGATATTTAAAAGATTAACTGATCTGTGAGAACTATGACAAATGGATTTAAATGTAGGCAAATGTGAGGTCAACCACTTTGGACATTAAACATTTTTAAAACATAATATCTTTTAAATGCTAGAAGAGCAGAGCAAGAAATTGCTTTTAAAGTAGTGGATAGGAGGTACAAAGAGAGATGGAATTTTATCTTTGAGATGGATATTGGTGGTTCAACAGTTTACTGACACTTCAGCTCATCTCCTATACGAAGATATAAAAGCAAAATACTGTGGATAATGGAAACCTGCAATTAAAAACAGAAAATTCTGGAGAAATCAGCAGGTTTGGCAGCATCTGTGGAGAGAAACCAAGTTATTGTTACAAATCCAATATTGAATCTTCTTCATATTCAAAATGTTAACTGTTTCTCTCTCTCTCCACAGATGCTGCAAAATCTGATTCTCCAGTATTTTTTGCTTTTATTTCCTTTGTGAAGGTGCACACTACCTTATTTCCATGCTAGGAAAGCAAATTTCTGATGGAGGTTTCAACCTTACTGAGACTTCAAAGTTGGTGGGTCTAGGTGCAAAGGAAGGAAAATCACATTGCAGTGCTTTCTCTGATGCTACTGCTAGGAGATAACATTGATGAAAAGACAGCTAACCCACTACTTTAAAATAATCTTGATCTCTTCTCGTGAGAGTAGTGGACTTAATTTCTCCCTGTACAAGATAGTATCAGGTTTTTAACTTGTCAAACTGATCCAGGAGGAGCCCAATCTAATATCCAAATGTCCTGCTGGCTGCTTTCATTACTCACGTGACTTCTACACACAGAATTGACCCATTTAATCCCTTGCATCTGCTGTTATATCAGTGTCTGAATCCTGAAGCAACTATGATCAGAAACAGTTTAGCATATGCTTTCTACAAGTAAACTTCAATTCCAAACCTCTAATTCTACCAGATTGCTAAAGATGCAAATAAATTGTGTCAAGTTCTAGCAGACCAAGCTAGTTCGCATTCTACATAGTTATCATGATCCTGCAGACTTCATGATCCTATGGTCATGAAATAAGCAAAAGAAAGACCATTTATGTTGTAAAATCTGCAAGACAACTATCAGCTCAAGCCACATTGATACTTTTATGTAGGAGCACAATGCTGTTCCTTTTGTCTTCTCGACCTTGCAAGAAAAGACAATGTATAATACAAGGGGATGGACCATACCAGTAGTGGGACACCATTGCTGAGGTCATTACAGACTGTGTAAAAGATGTTGTGGCAGCTTGGGTGTCCTGTCTCTGAGTACTGGAGACAGTCTCTTATCCCAGGTGCAACTGATCTATGATGAGTCACACAAGAGCTTGTTTTTGTTGGTGACCTCATGGGGGGAGGATGACAGATAAGCCACTGATGAAGAGGTAAAGGGGAGGAAATGAATTAAAGTCAAGTTGATGGAATATGCATGTACGACTGCAGGTATTACAGTCTCAAGGCAAGCATCATACCGCTGAATGCAGAGCACTGGTGTGGATGGTGGGATGGTGACATGTTGCAAAGCCATTAATCAAAAGTTAACTCTCATCAAGTCTTAAACAGCTCTATTCAGTGTGCAACCATTCCTTAGGCATCAAGTGGAGGAAAAGATATCTGGCCACTCATTGTTACATCAGACAAGTGCCCAACAAACTGAAATGCAGATATCTGCATATTGGTGGGTTATTGTGTGCAATTAGAATTGGGGTCATTGGACGAGACACGCAACACAAGAGTGCATAAGGTGGTGCTGGAATCAGATACATTTGTGGACAATTAATGTGGAGTAGGAAAAGAGTTTGGCAGTGACAGTGATGCTGCAGCACATATTAAGGAAGAAGTCACTGTTTGATTTTCAGTACCTGGAATAGCTACAGAAGATATGTGCACGTCTGAAGGAATTTCCAGAGGTATTGCAAGCTCATTCTTTGTAAGTAATGGAGTCCAGTACTCAAGTCCAAATACTTGAGTACATAAGCTTTTTCTAGGAGAGAATGACCAACCTTCTGAAGAGCAACATACTGCATACATTATTTGCTGCTGCATCAGCATAAAACTCTGCACGGGTATGAGGTACATTAACTACTCTGAACCAGTCTGTTCACAACATGAGTATTATTCTCCATGGGTGATATGTGGAGCTACTTCTGCAAAGCTGGTCATTTGTGCTGGTGACATACTGCCTGGATTGGCAACTGAGCTGACTTTCACTTGGCTGCCTGAAAATGTAGCCAGGGCTGAGGAGAAAGTGGAGGATACTGGGCAACTTCTGACACACTCCTCTTGCGTGGCTTTCCTTAAGTGAGCCAGCAACAGGAATCTCAGTGACTGCCCCTGAAGACAGGCAAGCAGTGCAACCACAGGCAGGACCTTTATGGGTCACCAAGGCTGGCTAATACTTTCCTCATAGGCACACAGGGAGAGAGGTAAGCACCTACCAACACAGGGAGCACAAGATTGTCTCATTATTGTGACTACTAAATGTTAAATGGTTAACTGGAATTGGAATTTTGGATTGATATTGTAAATACATACACTACCTACTCAGTTGGTTTTCAATATTCATTAATTTATCAAGACAGGATTACGATACCTCCTAAAAGGCTAAATAAGATTCTTCCAGTCCCAGCTGAGACGAACTATACTCCATCCTTCTGTAATGTTAGGAATATGAAGGATAGTTCACTGGATATCCTCCACTTCAAGTGCAAGCTAGTTTCCTTGCCTTCCATGTGTTGTACTGTGAACTCCTCATGGTTGCTCAGGTTGCTTTAGGAAATCCCTGTTGACATGGGAATCATGTATGGACATCATCACCAGATTTCAGCCATGCCCTGAACTGATAATCTTTTCATTAGCTTCTGATTCTGATCCCCTTAGCCTCCTCTTTTTCCACATCATCCTCTCATAACATACAGCCTTCCTTAAGATATACCCTTTTAAGCTGCAAGCCTTTATTTACATCATATTTTGTAGGATACAGCTTACAACGATGGCCTTGGAGACAAGCCAGATAAATATTGCATAAACACTCTAGAATGTTCAGGGATTCAAAAGCACATCTTTGATAGTCCAATTAACTGTTCAATGATGATCCGTGTCTGAATACAGCTTTATTCAGCTTTATCATTGGACTATTTAAACTATCAGGGGAATGCCAGCTTCTCAAAAGGACAATGTTCTGAAGAACAGTCATTTTGGACTCAATGTTAACATTTTGTTTCTCTCTCAACAGATGCTGCCAGATCATGAGTTTCATCAGTATTCTCTATGTTTGTTTCCTCAAAAGGTAGCCCATGCCACCAGGTTGCCAGTCACATACCTGGGGAATGAAATGGAATATCTGAGGCAAGTATAACTTCACAGAGTGAAGACATTGTAACAATTGTTGGGAATTGAGCAAAAAAAGTGCAGAGATATTTGCCTGTGATCTTCCACTACCTGAACATCAACAGATGTCTCTTACTTAGAGTCAGAGTCATATAGCACTGAAACAAACCCTTCGGTCCAACCAATCCATGCCAAACATAATCCCAAACTAAACTAGTCCCACCTGCCTACTCCTGGCCCATATCCCTCCAGACCTTTCCTATTCATGTATCTATTCAAATGTCTTTTAAACGTTGTAATTGTACCCACATTCACCACTGCCCCAGGAAGTTCATTACACATGTGAACCACCTTCTATGTAATAAATATGCCTCTCATGTCTCTTTTAAAATCTATCTCTGTTCACCTTAAAAATGGCCGCCAACATTCAAGCCTGTTGAGGTGCTCTAATAAACATATGTGCAACTGATTAATCCTTGTAACTGAGAAAATTTGAAGGCCCTGTTGAGGCGCAATGGTAGTTTCTTACCCCTGGACCAGGAGGCCTAGGTTCAAGTCCCACTTGCTCCAGGAGGTGTGTAATTACATGTCTGAATAGGTTGATTAGAAAAATAGGTTAAATAAATTGGAAAAAAAAGGAAATTTGACTGTGTAGTCCTCTTGTGGTATAATGGTAACAATCCTACCCCTAAATGAGGAGACCCAGGTTCAAGTCCCACCTGCTCCAGAGGTATATAATAACATCTCTGAACAAGCTGACGCTAGAACTTTATGGTGCCCACTTTATTGCCATGCACCTGAGATGACATGCAAACTATTCCTTCCCTCTTCTAGCACAATTAAAGGGCCATCAATTTGAACACACCCAACCCCCTACCCTATCCCTGTATTCCTGCACTTTCCAGAAAACTACAGGCCATTTAGCATGGCCAATCCACCAAACCTGCATATGTTTAGACTGTGAGAGCACTCAGAGGAAATCTGTAAAGAGGCATGGAGAACATGCAAAATCCACCCAGACAGTCACCTAAGGCTGGAATCAAACTGGTATCCATGGTGCAATAAAGCAGCAGTGCTAATCACTGAGTATGTATGTTTGAACAATTTTGAATTAGGGTTTCACTCTCAGTCCACAGTCCATCAGCTTTTGCAGCAAATAATGTGTTTCTGAAGAAATCGTTTATTGCCATGTTGGGAACGAAGCACATCAAAGAATGATCAATTTGTACTGAATGTAATTTAAACGTTCTAAACAAGGTAGTGTGCAGATTGCTTCGTATTTATTCATGCTTATTTGAAAGCAAGCTTCTTGAAATCTATGAACCACAGCAAAAGTTCTACAGATCCAGATAATGTCTTAGAAGTTCTCAGTTTTGCATGCAACACACCATCCAGCAGCATTACACATGATTCACATCAGAATTGGTTACATTGCAATTATCCTCAGTATGTCCATGTAAAGCTTGCATAACTATTTGTTCTTGTGGGATTTGTCAAAAATTGGGTTTTGTTTAAAATAAAATAGTGTTCATAATAGTGAAGTTATATTGCGCTGATTATGCCGTACCACAGGTGTCCCCCGCTATCCAAAAATACAGCATTCCTATGAAACTGTTCGTAAGCTCAAATGGTGTAAAGCGAAGAAGCAATTACCATTAATTCATATGGGAGAATTTTTTGAGCATTCCCAGACCCAAAAAATAACCTACCAAATCATATCAAATAACACATAAAACCTAAACTAACACTAACATATAGTAAAGGCCATTGGGGGTTGGGGTGGTGGGAAGCACAGGATACATCTTGCTAACAGATGCACAAAATAAATTCAGATAAAGCACAGATGCTCACAGACACAGTTCAAAGCTATGGGAGCTTGATATTGAGTATAATTCCCGGGGAAGGTGCTTGGCAATGCCACTCTCGCTGTACAAACTTTTTAGCGAAACAGATACTAAAGTAGGTCTTATGAAAAAAAGTGAACTGGCATAAAGAGAACGTTCGGAAAGCGGAGGATGCCTGTAATGTGGTACTAACACCTTTGAATGGACATCATAGCTATTAATGCAATGGGTATTTGGCTATTTGATTATACTTCAAGTAACACAGAACAGTACAGTACAGGCCCTTCAGCACTCAGCGTTGTGTTCACCTTTTATCCTACTCTAAGATCAAATTAACCTAAATACCCTACATTTTACTAACATACATCTGCCTATTCAAGGATCCCTTAAATGTCCTTAATGTATCTGACTCTAAAACCACTGGTGGCAGTGCATTCCACACACCCACCGCTCTCTGTGTAAAGAACCTAACTCTGACATCTCCCCTAACCCTTCCTCCAATCACCATTAAATTATATCTCCTCATGATAGCCATTTCCACCTGGGAAAAAGTCTCAGGCTATCCACTCAATCTATGCCTCTCATCATCTTGTACATCACTATCAAGTCACCTCTCAACCTTTTTTGCTCCAATGAGAAAAGCCCAAATTCCCTCAACCTTTCTTCATGATACATGCCCACTAGTTCAGATAGCATACTGGTAAATCTCCTCTGCAACTCTCCAAAGCTTCCACAGCCTTCCTATAATGAGGCCAGCAGAACTGAACACAATATTCCAAGTGTGGTCTAACCTGGGTCTGTAGAGCTGCAGCATATCCTCATTGCTCTTAAACTCAATCCCCCTGCTAATGAAAGCCAACACACCATACATCTTCTTAACAACCTTATTGACTTGGTGGCAACTTTGAGGGAACTATAGACTTGGAAACCAAGATCTCTCTGTTCCCCCACACTGCCAAGAATCTTGCCTTTAACCCTGTAATCTGCATTCAAATTTGATGTTCAAAATGAATCACGTCACACTTTTTCAGGTTGAACTCCATCTGCCACTTCTCTGCCCTGCTCTGCAACCTGTCAATGTCCCATTGTAACCTACAACAACCCTCAACACTATCCACAACTACACTCACCTTCGTATCATCTGCAAACCTACTCACCCACCCTTGCACTTCATCATCCAAGTCATTTATAAAAATGACACAGCGCAGAGGTCTCAGAACATTCAATTGAAATTCATTATAAGTTGCTATCAGTATGAAGAATACCCAAAAGCTGTTGGTACAAACTGCTGCAAAAGCACTCTGCATTTAATATTTGAGAGGACTTAAATTTTAAAGCATTGTGGAAAATGGATTTATTTCAAGTTTTGAAGAAATACCTGCAGTGGTTTCTTTCAAGGAGATCCACTTAAAGTTCAGTGAACATTAGAAATTTATTTTAACAAGGCTTCTTGTAAATCACATAACTGACAATAACTACTTCATTATAGACCTCTTCTGGGGCTGTTTTTTGAACTGTGACTGGCTTGGTGAAGTTTCTTTTAGCTGATTCAGTTAGAGGAGAAACCATGAAGAACCAACTGAGCTGGGAAAGCATTCTCAGAACAAGCTATCCAGTTGACCATTCTTATTTGTGAAAAGAAACCCCTCTTGTTAACTTCAGGGGAGACCTTATTTGCTCTTTTGAAAGAGTGAGAGAAGAAACATCTGAACACCATTTTTTCTCAGCAATCTGCGTTTGTCAGATTTTAACCATGCATGATTCGTGATTGACTACCTGTGCCAGAATATCAGACTCTAGAACATCCACCAGTTATCCTTTTGCTTTCAAAAACCCCCATTAGTTAAAATATTCTTTTCCCCCCAGAAAACCAATCCTTGGAGAAACCAGTTTCTTTCTTCCTCTTCTTAAAGAAAAGAAATGTTTGTAGATGTTTGTGTGCTTTGGGGATATTTACAGAGATAAGCATTTATATTTCAATATTGATTGGGTGAGTTATCCATTTATTCCATCTTCATGAATTAGGTTTTGTTTTGATGACAATCACGTTATTGTGCTCATCAAGAAACCATGTTA
The DNA here is from genome assembly GCF_020745735.1 of Hemiscyllium ocellatum. Lineage (NCBI taxonomy): Eukaryota > Metazoa > Chordata > Chondrichthyes > Orectolobiformes > Hemiscylliidae > Hemiscyllium > Hemiscyllium ocellatum. The sequence continues at coordinate 68,471,393 of NC_083414.1, forward strand.
ATAGTAATGTTGTTTAAAGATTAGGTAGATAAGGTACTTAGTTTGCCATTCTGGTAACGAGAAGAAGTGTTTTTATTTTATGTTGTGACTCACGGAACACCAATGTTGCACTCCTTCAATCTTTGCTGCAATGGCAAGTAGCAATGCCAATTACTATGTATTTTGTAAGGGCATGAAGGTCAATCTGAAGAATTTACCAGTTTCAGTCTGTGGCATGCACAATGATTTTGTTATGCATTGGAAGAGGGCAGCCACTGTAGAACCATTAGTTCCCATGCCATCAGCCACCCCTGCCCTTCATAAAAGCCACTTTTTAAGTAAGAGTACTCCATTTTGAAGTACCCATTCCCTTACTTACCTTCCATTGTTGCCTGTTATTGCTTCCAATCTGGAAGGCAGGCAAACGACTGATGTTCCACCTTCAAGACTGAGACCACCGCCCTTAATTGGACAGCGAGTCCATCTTCTGGCCATTAACTGGCCACCCTGGGGAAAATCATAATGAGTGACTGTTTCCATTAAGTGGAATGTGGCACGAAAGGATTTTCTGGATCCCACAGATAGGGAGACACATGGATTGTGGGGTTACTAAGTTTGGCAGGAGCCAGAATTTAAATGTTTCAATGGAAGAATAAATTCCAAGATTAAGTCAGTAGTGTGTTATACTCTTAGTACTTAAGTATGCAATGAACACTTATTCGCTTAAAATGTTTTATAATTAAATTTCATCAAGGTAAAGGCAGCAATGCACAAGAATCTGATAGCATCCAAAGCAGGTTGATGTAAAGGTGATGGGCACAAAGAAGGGATGCAGGAGAAAGGAAGCTTGTATAGAATCTTGGGACCAACAAAGGTGTGCCGGAACTGATGGGGTGAGGAGTTGATTGGAGTAGTGCCTTAGGCATAGAGAAGAGAGAAGAGTGTATCATACTGGGGTTCTTACATTGCAAGAGTTTTGATTGTAGACAAATGAAGGTTTGAAAATCTCACTGGTTAGCCATGGCTGAAATCCATGGTCACGTGTTCTCATCTCTTTGCCTACCTTCTTCACACAGTTCAATTGCTGGAGCACCGATGCATCTCATACACTCAATATACTTGCAATCTTGAGAGCTGGAGAAGAAGGTAAAACGAAGAAGGAGCTTTGTCGTCAGAAACAGACAGCAATATCAACAGCAAACAGCAGAGAGAGGGTAGTCAAGATGCAGCCATTCAGAGAAGCCATCATAGAAGATGAACGCTAGCATTTTGAAGAGGAGCTTTGAATGTTAAGCACAGTCGCTCTTTTTGCTGAGGATTTTTTCTTAATATAGCCCACAAGTAGCTGCAGCATTGGAAGCTGACAACTTCACCAAAGAAAAGTTTGTCTCATCGCCAAATCTGAATTTTTATTTAGAATAATATGGGAAACAAGCAAAAGCGTGGAAGTGATGCAAAGTTACATCATTGTCAACAACATATGACAGTTAAAATTCTCCCAAACGTGACCATCTAATCCACTTTTCAATATGACCTTGGGACTCAGAAGCCGACAGAATAAACCCGGCCATAATTCATCACTGGAACTCAAAACTGATCGCAGGTTACATGTATCTATTATCTATTTAAAAACGCTTTATCTCCTTCTCTTCATGAGGACACTATCAAGACTTATCACATGGAGAACAAGACACAGAAATCTTACCAGTCTACAATATCCCAAAGTGCAAGATTTATGCATTTGTCATTTTCTAGAAATAAAAAACAAATTATTCCTGCCAATAATTACGAATGGAATTTTGACATATAGTTTTAGAAATAGGATGACAGACAGATCAATAGAAAGCTTTTTTTAAATTTAAAGAAAACAACAAAACTATGAAAACAAATTGCAACCTTCAATGAATTTTGGGTTTGCAAGTGTTGGAGTCAATTAAGTTGCTTCAAATTATATTAACATGTTGTGGTTCTGCTCGCCGAGCTGGAAGTTTTTGCTGCAAACGTTTCGTTCCCTGGCTAGGGAACATCATCAGTGCTGTTGGAGCCTCGTGTATATTAACATGCTCTAATATTTCTAGGTCAATGAATGGCCACTTTCAGTACCAAGAATGATCCTCTTTGTCCTCTTTACTGAATAGAGGAAAATACATTAAGAATGATGAAATGAATTTGCACCTGTACGGCAAATGCACTGGATTGTATTGACTTCATCAGAGTCATCTAGACTTGAAACATTAGCTTGCTCTCTCTGCATGGATGCTCTCTGAACTGCTGTGATCTCCAGCATTTTTATGTTTTCAGTACAGATTCCAGCATGTGCAGTAATTTGCTCCCTCACTGGACTGTATGATATGTTACTTTGTAATTTACTTCAAATTCTAACCCTCTCAAAAATAAATGACAATCTAAAGCAAACCAGATATTGGATTAAGAAAACAAACATTAGCTGTGTAGTCATTATCCTACTGGCCTGAAATAAATTTAGACTACCATAAGTATAGAGCAACAACAAACTTAGTCAGATTTCAAGCCTGCTTTTAAAAGTCAACTAAGAGCAATATCCAGTCTTTAAACACAAAGATTCTAGAAAGAATTACAAAAAAATTATGACAAAAATGTTAACATATGTTTGGCATTAATTTACAGTTTGTCAGAATAACTTGGAAATCAGAAGTAAATGCACTATCACCAAGTTTGCAGATGACACAAAAACAGATGGAAAGACAAGCAGTGATGCTGATGCACGGTGTCCACAGAAATATATAGTAAAACAGAGAACTGGAGATCTGAAATAAACAACGACAGAAATTTTTGGAGAAACTCAGCAGGTCTGGCAGCATCTGTGGAAAGAAAGTAGTTAACTTTTTGGGTCCAGCAACTGCTTCAGTTCTGGGAGGAAGTGGCGGGGGAATGCAGAGACACAGGAAAAGGAGGTTAAGGCAAGAACCAGATCAGACATAATCTTCTTTGAATGTTGGAATAGGTTTTAAGGGCTGACGACTTACTGTTACTCATAAGGTCTGTGTCTCTATGTACTCCTTCGCTGATTATTTTCTTTTTTAAAAAGTATGTTAATAAGATAAATAAATCTTCGCTGGTTACATTTATATTGCCAACAAGCTATTTTATTAATCGTGCCCTCCATTGTTTCTCTTCCTCTCTTTGTTCTCACAACTGTATTTGAACCTTAGTTTCTAGCAGGCTTCAAGGTTTTTTTTCATTCCTTTTCCAAAAGAACTGCCCTGATGCAGTCCATTTTTTAAATCAGATATTTGAAAGTTCTGACACTGTGCTGTGGGAATCTTGAACTTGAATATTTTCCATTGTTTTCTTTATTTGCCAGTTAAATCTTTCCACCAATTTAGCTAAACTAAAACATTCTTTCATGTTTCTGTAATTTGGTTGGTGCCAATCTGTTGCATTTGATGCTTTTCCTTCAAAATTTCAACAAAAAATTATTAAAACGTAACCCAAAAGTTATCAGTAGAACACTGCCAATATACAATATGCTGAGCATTGAGACACACAGCAGTCTGTGACTGTGCATGTTGCAGTTGATTTCAGTGCTCATTTTGAAAAGTTATTTTGACACCTTAGAAGCTGTAAATACAATTTAATAATACAATGCAACCTTTTTTTATGGTGAAAATTAACTTCCACAAATTGAATCCTCATCCCTTAAGATTTTATGTATAGCTAGAGATTTTTAACTAACAAACTTAAATTATACTTCCTTCAATCAAATCATGAACATGTTCATTCACAAAGGGAACAGACATGACGCTGATCTACAGAAATATCATGGTTTGAAAACAGGCTAAATGGATCAAGAGTCAAAAGCACGAGGGGAATGAGGTGACTTTCTCACAACCTTTTTTTTGGCAATGATATCACATTATTGTGGACCAAAGAACAATAGAAAATCCTTAATTCGGTAGATGGCCAGTTGGATGTAGGTCTTTGCTCAAGTTAAAAGCAAAGAAAGTGCTGATTTCTTTTTTCCCAAACTTGGACTGAGTGGGGAAGAGATAAATCTTTGCTCGTGGATTTTCTGGAGTTCTGAGTGGAACTGTCCCTTCTAAATTTTGTGACAATCTATCACTTAAGAACCCAAAAGACTATTGCTATGCAATTTTTCAACTCAACGGCACCAAATGCCAGCTTGTCTCCCAAATGTATCAAATCCAGCTTCTCCAAAATATATACAAACACATGTAACAATAAGTTAATGTCACACAGTTCTCCTTCTGACCTTCTAGTGGTAAGAATATGCACGTTGTACAATCTCTGTAACTTAGCAGTATCTAAAATTCAATTTTTCACCATTTCATGTTTGAGAAAAATATATGAAATCTTTACAATATTAAGTACAAACTAATCTCTGAACAAAATATAGTAATCTTACAGCAAAATATTGTTGTTTTTTGGTTGTTTCCCAAGAAAGAAATATTCCTTCATATCTACTAGAATGGAAAGCCAGTGCTGTTTCATTGAAGCTAAAAAATGGTATAATGCCAAAAATAGGCATTTTTAATAAGGTTGCCCATCGTTCACATCAAAGTAACCTGACTTAAAAACATTAAGCAGGACCTTAAAATCATATGAAGAATTTCTTAACATGATAGCTACATACTAGTTTTATATGAAAATTCTTTTAAAATGTGCTTAATTATCCTCACTCATGCAAGTGAACTCAATTTAAAGAGCCTTCCTGAACGAGCACAAGTGCAGGTGCTAGTGCATTTTCACATGGGGGCAAGAACTGTAAGCAACCAGATATGATAGTACAAGCATTACTGGTTTGGAGTGAAACTCACTTGTATTTAAACTCTTCCATTGTAAATGCAATTATGAACACTTACCTGGATGGGTCCTCACTTTCTCCTCCCTATGTTGATATAACCATAGACAACAGGTAGAAACTTTGCCTTATTACTTATTTAGCATGGTATTGGATGAGCGTATTCAAAGGATTCCACTGACCACTTAGGATGAGTCGGAACAGGATACTAAAATGGATGGGAATGATACAAAACTCTTCAAGGGACGGTGTTCACTTTGATTTTTGTCTTTTGTTCAGGGTACGAAAGACAACATAGTTTCTTACACGTTTGAAGAAATGAAGTTTGTCTGTTTCATTTGAGGGAAAGACTGCTTAAAAGCAAAATGATTAAACATTCAAGTTTGTTGTCATTTGTTTGATTTTTCCTTGCAAATGTCTGCTCTTTTAACAATGTAACATCCTAAAGTGCAACATATAAGAAAAGATGTTGACTAGTGGTTTAGAAAAGAAGTTTGGTTTTTAATTCATGTTTGGGGTAAGACTACATTACACTGAGGAAGGTGACCATCTTCTTGAACTGCTATAGTAGATATACACTCACAGCACTGCTCAGGAGATACCTCCAGGTTTGTGACAGAATGACGAAAGAATAACTATACATTTGAAGTCAGAATGCTATGCTAGTTGGAGTAGGACTGAGAAATACTCATACATCTATTTCCCTTGCCCTTCTAGGTAATAGAGGCTGCTATATTTGAGGTGCAGTTGAAGCATTAGCAAGTTCCTGCAAAGCATCGTACAGATGCTACAGACTGGAAACACATCGTGCTCATAGTAAAGGGAGTGAATGTTCAAGGTGTGCCATTTAAGTCATCTTCAATAATGTTCACTTTTCTGAGTTTCCTTTTTGAAGCAACACTCATTCAAGCATGTAGTCAGTATTCCATCACACTTCTGATTTGTGCCTTGCAGATGATGGAAAGGAAAACTTTGGATATAAGTGAGTGTTATGATTGTGCTAAAACAGCTTCAGTGGAAGAATGGCTAGTTCTCTAGAATAAGTTCTCTATGTTACAGCTGAGAGATTGCCGGGTCCTCAAACACTTCTGTTTGGAGTGCTCTCAGCCAGTTAGCTGAAGTGAATTCTGGGTGAACTCTGGCAGCACTGATGGAGATCCCAGGAGGAGGTCAGAACAAATTAGTCAAAAGGTGTACATCTGGTTTAGGATGGTTGCAAGAACTTCAGGTTTGTCTTTTGCACCCATGCCTCTGCCACTATTTTGGATGGTAATGCTTATTCAGCTTCTTCTTCCTATTTGTTTTATTAACCATTATTGTGCCAGAACTGCAGAGATTTCCTCTGCTCTGTCATTTCTATAATTGTTTAGCAGTGTGCAGTTGACACAGCTTCCATTGTTTAACACAGACTGTAGTCCTGCATTCAAACCTCACTGGAATGGCACCTTGTTACAAGTATTCTCAGTGCTGCTCCTGGATAGGAACAGGACTGCAGCACTTAGTCCCATTGCACCTGTTCCATCACTGTTTGGCTTACAAAGGTCTACTAATCTTCAAGTTTATTTAAAATAAATCATTAGCACTTGAATTTTATACATATTTCTTTAAATGTATGTTTATTTATGTTCGGTATCTATTCATAACATTTTCAGGAAGTAAATGAACATCAGATCACATTGTTCCTAATTTTGAAATGCAATAATGGTCATTCCAATTTCCTTTGTGGAAGGTCTACTATATTAAAGAGCAAGTCAGGGATTGCAATTTGGTAATTTGCTTCCCTTTAACAGCAGCTACTCCAATATAAGAGAATCTTAGCATTAATCGTTAAACATGATGATGGTTTGGGAGCCCTTGTTATACACAGTCCTGAAGCATAAATTACAACTGAAGAGGAAAAACAAAGTGAAACAATAAGTCTGAAAAGTTTTGGGGGAAAAAGCATATTAGGCACAAAGACTTAATATTAGAATTAAAATGGCCAGGCAAAAAGGAAAAAAAAACTGATATCAAAGTGTGCAAAATTAAACAATGTAAAGCTATTTGTCATTAGCATTTTTCTATATTAGCATTTGTTTCAATATTATAATGGGAAAGCTGAAAAGTTACTGAACTAACTACATCATTAGGAGACTGCCAATTCTCTGGATCTTCCAAAATCTAAGATTTGAAATTTCATTAGAAATGGACAAAAAAACACAAGATGATTTTCACAAAAGGTGCTTGAGCAATTCTGCAGATAATGATTTGTAGATTTTTTTTCTCTTTAACTGTGTAGTAAATTGGCATCATAATGCAACTGTCCATTCCTCATTGAGTACTCACCCCCGGTTACTAACAACTGCAGCCTTCAGATGGATATAGCTTGCAGGAAAGAGACCCTGTGGGGGAAAAAAAAATAAGTTTCCTTTTGTTTAAAAATCTAACAGTGCAGAACAATAATAGTATAGCCAGATAAACTACATCAAACAAATTGAAAAAATACAGCAATCAGATAGAATCTGGTTATCGTGACTCTTTTTTACATACATATTTAGATTAGATTAGATTAGATTTAATTCACTACAGTGCGGAAACAGACTCTTCGCCCCAACAAGTTCACACCAACCCTCCGAAGAGTAAATCACCCAGAGCCATTCCCCTACTCCCAACCAATGCACCTATCACTATGGGCAATTTAGCATGGCCAATTTACCTGAATTGCACATCTTTGGACTGTGGGAGGAACCGGAGCACCCAGAGGAAACCCACGCACACACAGGGAGAATGTGCAAACTCCACACAGACAGTCACCTGAGGCTGGAATCGAACTCGGGTTCCTGGCATCAATATCGGCATGAAGGACATGGGTGACATTAAGTGAAACCCAATCATCACTAATGCCAGGTCCCTTGATTAGACAGTGAATGTGTGCTGATCAGGCTTAGGACCAAAGAATCATACAGTATAGAATAGGCCCTCTGGCCCATTAAGTGTGCACTGCCAAATTATCCTGCTACTTCTCGTGTTCCAACTGCATTGCCTGCTTCTGGTTGAATATCAACAATGGAAGAATAAGATCCTCACCTACTGAAAGGGTCGCTAGGCTTTGGGGCAAGAAGCTTGCCATGAGCCTTTGCGCCTGAACATAAGTGGGAAGGCTGAGGGGTCACACTCTCTGTCCTCTGGCCCACTTAAATAACTACCTGTTCCTCTCCACTTTTGGGGAGGGCATTAAATTCTTTCTTTCCTCCAATTAAACATTAGGAGATCAGAAGCCATTGCTTTCAGTCTCCAATCTTTGTTCCTGAATTACTGTTTGCACCACTCCCTGAGGTGACACTTTGAAATAATCCAGTCTGTTCACAATTTTGCAGTCACAAGTGATCCCACGATGATATTCTGGCCTCACATTCCAGCCATCAATCAGTTTCAACTCTATAACATCACCTGACATCATCCCTGTCTCAACACATCTGTTGCTGAAACCAACTTCGATACCTTTAATACTCTTGGTTTGACTATCCCAACAAACTCATGATTGGTTTACACATTCTACTCTCCATAAGACATTAGATCATCCAAAATTTAATTCACATTAAGACCTGTATGCCAATCAGCGTTACGCTCGCTGTCCTACACTGGCTCGTGGTCAAGCAACACATCATTTTAAAACGTCATCCTGCATTTCAAATTATTCCATGACTTTGTCCCTCATGGAGAATCTATCATCTCCTCCACCCCCAAAATTCGCTGTGATACCTGTGCTTCCTCTAACTTTGGCATCCTGAAATATCTGGATTTTAATTGCTTAGTCATTGGTCACCTGAGCCCTAAGCTCCACAATTTCCTCCCTACATCCCTCTGTGCTCTTAACTTACTTCACTTTCCTCATTTAAGACACTGTGAAAATCTACCTCTTTGATGGAGCTACATAATCAGACTTAATACCTTATGTCACTCAGTGTCATATACTATTTAATAATGCTCACTTGATGGTCCTTGGAAAGTTTCAATACACTAATGTAGCACCATTCGTCTTTGTTATCATTGAAATTAACTTCTGAAAATGCCAATGATGAAATCACCCCTTTAAAATGGCCATAACACAATGCGGTCAGGTAATCAAGTTGTTACATTGTGGCTTGAAAAACAAAAGTCAGTGACATTAATGCTTTTACTCAGTGAAACAAATAACTAATGAATAGATGACTTCAACTTGAGAGTCAAGTAGAATTTTAACGTAATGTCTGAGTTATCCTGTGTACACTATTTGTGACTATACCCATCACTGAATTGTGATTGTATTTAGAACATAGAACAGAGAAAAATACAGCGCAGTACAGGCCCTTCGGCTCTCGATGTTGCGCCGATCCAAGCCCACCTAACCTACACTAGCCCACTATCCTCCATATGCCTATCCAATGCCCATTTAAATGCCCATAAAGAGGGAGAGTCCACCACTGTTACTGGCAGGACATTCCATGAACTCACAACTCGCTTAGTAAAGAATCTACCCCTAAAATCTGTCCTATACTTACCACCCCTTAATTTAAAGCTATGCCCCCTCGTAATACATGGAAAAAGGTTTTCATGGTCATTTAGTGATTCACCTTCTGATACTCTTCCCTTGAAGGCTTCAGATTACCTTAAAATGTTGGTTTTGTTGAGTTTTTTCAAACTTCAGAACAATTGGACAGTTTTGAGATACAATTTTGCATTCTGATTATGACATTTTCAAAACTTCCCAACAGGTTTTTGAATTGAAACAATTCTAATGTAAACTCTTCAAACTAAGGAGTTTCTTTTCTGGCTCACAAAAGACTTAGCAATAACTTGCATATTAAATCCTCAGGGCTCTAAATGATACTGAAGTCTGATTAAAATTTCAGTTATTGCATCTTTTTTCAATATTAACTGGTCACCTACAAATTGCCCACAATTGGGACTACTTGTGGTTTCTTTTATGTTGACACCAACGAAAAAAAAAGGAGAGTGCTTTTGTTTCGGAAAAGACTACCTTTTTCTCAGCAAACAGATTGAAACTCAGTTTTTAAAAATGTTGATGAATAACTTTTGTAGCTCAAGACAAATTTTCAATATGAACTGGGAAACTTAATTACATTGCAATGCATCTATATATTGTTCAGGTTTATGAAAATTAGAGCCCTGTGTATTAATATATGGAGCTTCCTATAAGCACAAGGGCATCATACTGTGCTCAACTGATAATGATGAATTGATATAATTCTTTAGGAGAAAATAAGGACTGCAGATGCTGGAGATCAGAGTTGAAAAGTATAGCACTGACAAAGCATAGCAGGTCATGCAGCATCTGAGGTGCAGGAGTATTAACATTTTGGACATGTTTTTGACTGAGTATAATTCTTAAGCATAATCAGCAGTTGACCATTATGTTGGCCACTACTGAAATTGCTGCCATGTATTACAGTGCTTTTCAAACAGAGAGAAAGTGTCACAATACATTCAAAGCTATGGAACAACGTGCTGTGAAACTCTCCCCAATATCCAGAATCTCTTTCTCAAATAAAAAGGCTTTGCTGGAAAGAACAAACAAATCTAAGCACCTGCACCATTCTACTGAGTAACAAGAAACATACTGTGAAATGGAAATGAGATATCATCTGCTATTTAAAATACGTCATCTGTCTTTTAATTTCAATTTATTCCATTTTGTATATTTCTCAGTATTTAATTTTTGAGAACTGGGGCTATTAGGAATGCTTGTCTGTATTTCAAAAAATCAAGAACCGCTTATTTTAGCGAATGGTTGTATGAACAACTTTGATTTCAGGTTTCAGGTTGTTAAAGGATTACGTGCGTCTGTAATAAATAAATAAGTCTGTTTGTTTTCACAACGGATTGACCATTTGGAAGAGGCATTTTAAAAAAAAATTAAAAACTTTTAATTCTGTGGAAGCTTTTTTTTAAAACAGTGTCTTTGAATATGACAACTTCATTTGATTTTTGAATCCTGCATCTGCCCATAGTGGATATGGTATAAATGGCTCGCGAGGATACATGGACACCTGTTGATGAAGAATGGAGTGTGATAGAAGGTAAAGTTTAAAAAAAGCATGATGAAAAAATGGGGAGGATAAGGAAAACATGGGGAGTTTGAAGGAAGGTATGGGTGGGGTGAGGGTTAAAGGAAATAAGAATGATGTCAGAGTCGTGAATCTATGTCCCTAGCAATCTGAAATGAGAAATCCTTACCAGCCTGCCAAAGCAGAAAGTCTATAGTGGAATCCAATCCATTCTTAAGGAGAGAGATAATTGGGCCATTTACTTGGACTCAACAGTGGTACACATATACATGCACTGAAAACCTGATAGTTTTGATGGATACCTGAAACAGTTTAAGCACATGCTCACTAATCAGGCCATCATCTCCTAATAAGCATTTGATCAGTTGTGATCCACAAACACTATCCCTACTATTGCTATAAAAGGTTGAGAGAATAGGTTTAAAAGCGAGACTATTCCAGTCATCCTTAAGTTCTAAAATTGGTCTATTCCTAGTGACAAATAGTTATCTCAAACATAATGGTGGCCACAACTTTCTAACATCATTCATGCATTCATTCTCTTGTTGCAAAAATAAATGAGAGCAGTGCACATGGATCATTGTATTGTTCCAATATTTGGTCCACAGAATAGGAAAATTCACCAACTTAAAGCACAGACTAACAAGCATGTCATATTGCCCTCCTCCTCTTTTCAGCCACAGATTTATGCTCAAAAAACTTGGAATTTAAACAAGAATATGGAAAAGCTGTTTTCCATATTCACACAATTCAGCAGAACAATAACAATGGTAGTTGATAATTCTAGCATGAGCTCTCTAATTCTGGTTTCAAATTGTATGATGATTTTTAGGATATTATGATTTAACTGACTGGCCTGTTGGTATTAATCGTCAAATGTCCCATAATCTAAAGATATTAACTAATCCGATTAGGAACCTCACTCCTCTCTGATATTGTAATGCAGTTGTCAATATGCCACAGTTATCATATTGCTGATTCTATGTAATTATTCCTTGTCACATAACCAAAGTGCAATTTTCTTTCACTTATTCATTATTAGTCAGCATGAACATAAAATAATGACATTTAATTGACATAAGAGAGTTTTCAGTCCATATTGGCTCACCTCTGGTGGATAAGTATTTAGATGCATTTATTATGAAAGAATTGTGAGTGCCATGATATATCAGCAATATTTTCAGTGCCATCTCACTTCACAACAACAACACGGAAAAGGGGAGACATGGGTTTCCTCAAAATAAATGAGGACGCAAGATTTCAAAATCAACCTCTTAGGGGTTACCATCGACTAGAAGCAGAAGGGGAACAGCCACAGAAACACTGTGGCTACAAGAGCGGTTCAAAGGCTAGGAATTATGCAGCAAATACTCATCCTTCAATTCTCCAAAGACCTATCCTGCATTTATAAGGCATAAAGCAGAAGTATGATAAATTCTTTCCATTTGCTTGGTTGAGTGCAGCCCCATCAACACTGATAAGCATGACACCATTTGGGACGAAAACAACCTTGACTGGGACTCCATCCATCTCCTTCAACATTATTGGCTTCTGCCACCAACAAAGTGGCAAAAGTGTGCACAATCGACATGAATGCACTGCAATAACTCCATCTTGGATCCACTGACAGCAATTCTAAACTTGCGACCTCTACCACTTAGAAGGATAATGGCAGGTGATATGTGAAAATGGCACAGTCTGAAAATTCCCATCCAAGCCACACATTATCTTGACTTGGGATCATATCACTGTTCCTTTACTGTTTCTGGATAAAAACCCTGGAAATCTTTTTTTGAAGAGCACTATTCCTACATCACATGAATTGTGGTGGTTCAAGGTAGTGCTATACTCAAAGCCAAATAGGGATAGGTAATAAATACTAGACCCATTAGTGAATCCCGCATACTGTGAAAGAATTTAAATCTACAAATATCTGAGAAAAGACAAGTTATATTAACTTGTCATATTTCCTTACAGGTGCCAACTGAGACGCTGAAGATTCAGCAATATACTTTCAAATCAGAATTACTTGCCAGGAAACCTGCAGATAGTAGTCCTCTTCCTTGCTGCCTAGATCTTTTAAGTAGGGGAGATTGTGGTTTTAAGAGATACTGCTGAAGAAACCATGATGAATGTTGATGGAACTGGGCTCACCAAGTAAGTTGAAAGCATTTGAGCACACTCTTGCGACTTGCGCTTTATACTTTGTAAATGTTAAGAGACCACAGGGAGTCAGAAGATAAATATTCCACAAATATCCAGCATCAACCTTCTCTTGCAGAGACAGCATTTATCTGGCTAGTCCAGTTACATTTCTGGTTGATTGTGACTCCACTATGTTAATGATCAAAAATACTACACCCGGTTTAAAGTATCATGTGAATTGGAAGTCTTCCACCACTGCTGCCGACATAAAATCACTTGGAGAGACAAATTCACCCATCAAGAAGTAGTAGACAGGACTGGTCAGAGGCACATCACAGACAGAAAACTGAGACTGCCCAACGCACACTCTCCCTTGAGATAAACACCCAGAGACAGACGAATGGACACAGTCAGATAACAGAAGTCGGGCTGGCCAAACTCCAAAAGTACATTTAAAGAGAGCTTTCACGATACCACCTGGGTTGCAGCAAAAGAATTACAATAGACCAGGGCTGGTGGCAAAGTCTTGCCATTATCACATATCCAAACAGAAAACTTAATTCCAAGTTAGTCCTACATTGTAGCTTCACAAAGTTGGTGGTTTAAATTTTAGGTATTTTTAGATCAATGCTATTCCTGACAAGTTTATCAACACACCTCATTGAACCAGGGTTAGCACACTGATTTAATGGTAATGTGGGAAGAGGGACATGCCAGGTCATGAGCTTGCCACTTGTCAAGGTACACCATTCTGGTGCTTTTGAAAGCCCATAGCACTACTTATACAATCTACTATTTTGACAATGGAGTTGAATATGCTATTGGTTTAATTAACTGCTTTTTGCAATTAATCATGTTCAGGCAATCAAGTCTCTTAACATCACTCCTAGCTATCTTAATACCCCATTATAAGGTTTGTATCTAACAAAACATATTTCTTTACTAACCTTGCTTCAAATTTACAAAATCCTTCTGCTTATTTTGGTCTACCTCAAAGTAACTCATTTTGCGAACAACATCTAATAACCTAGGTTGCTTTAATTTTTTTTAAATCTCCTAATGGTTTTGTTGGGTCAATACACAAATAAGTAGGGAGTTAAGTCATATAGATCAGAGTCCTATTTCAGTACAATATCGAAGTATTTTACTGCAACAATGGTATACTCAACACACATCTGCTCAGAAGACGGCAATATATGGTTCTTCGATGACATATCACCTATATGGTATGTGTGATGAGACAGGATATAAACTAATAGAGTTGCACACAATGCAGGGTTTAATTTCAATACATGCAATGTGCTGTCCTTTCATTAGTTCACCCTTACAGTATTGAGAAGAATGTTATAACTCACCCACACAGCAGTTATAGTACTCTAACTAATGTTGACACAAGGTCAAAAAACACACGACACCGGATTATAGTCCAACAGGCTTATTTGAAACCACAAGCTTTCGGAGACCCCACTCTTTCCTCAGACAGCTAGTAAGACAGAATACATCAGACACAGAATTTATAAGTAAAAGATCAAAGGGTCATACAACTTATGCATATGTATTCAACATACCTAGATGGCTATTACATCTTTAATCAGTTAGAATGGAAGTGCAGGTTTCGATTGATGAATATATAAATCCCAGAATTTTTCACGTCACTGCCCTAAGATAACTTCAGGCTTTATCAGAATAAAAGTGATACCTCAGGTCAGAGAATGAATTTTAAGTATGAGGCCATGTTTCAATTCTGATAAAGTCTGAAGTTATCTTAGTGCAGTGACTTGAAAAATTCTGGGATTTATATATTCATCAATCGAAACCTGCACCTCCATTCTAACTGATGACTTAATAGCCATCTGGATTTGTTGAATACATTCGCGTAAGTTGTATAACTCTTTGATCTTTTACTTATAAATTCTGTGTTCGATGTATTCTGTCTCACTAGCTGCCTGAGGAAGGAGAAGGGCTCTGAAAGCTTGCGGTTTCAAATAAATATGTAGGACTATAACCCAGTGTTGTGAGATTTTTGATTTGCCCCCCCAGTCCAACACTGGCACCTCCACATCTATGCTGAAACAATACACTATGCGAGTCACAGTGCTGCTAATTTGGTCAATATAACCAAATCCCACTAATCATTATAAATGAATCAAATGAATTGTTAGTGAATTATCAGAAATAAGTGTTGACTACAAATAATGATTAAATTAAATTTCACATTGCTTTAATGTAAAGGCAAAAAAATTGAATTGGTATGAAATACAGGATCTTCTTCAGCATAGACAGACATAACTCAGCTTCTAAACAAGTGCAGAAATTACAGAACAACACTGGGTTTCAATTTGGATCAAGAATTCTCATTCTTGAAATGGAAAGCAATGGGTTACTTACTTTGACTGTCGGCTTTTTGGTTGCAAATCCTCTGAACCATCCTGTAAAAGAAACAAAAAAATGATCCCAGTCAAGAAAAAGTATAAAGGTTTGTAATACTAGTGGATTTATATTGAGAAAATGATAGCTGATAGTATTTTAATCATGAAGACTGCATTCATTGTCAAAGAAACTAGTAAAATTTGGGAAAGCATGAAAAAGAAGTGGAAAACCTTGAGTAAGAAGCACAATGTACTGACGAACGATTTTATATCAAGTATTATAATGCAACTGTGGATATATCACATGGACCCAATATCCTGATGTCATCTGCACAATGATTCTTTCGCTTTCATGTAATACTGTTTCCACTCCAATATATCTAAATTTGAATTTCAGAATGAACACACTTAAATAACAAGAGTTAAAATGAGATCAAGATGAAAGCACAACTCAAGAGGCTTCTAACAGAACAAAACGTGTTGTAAAATGACTTACAAATCAAAATGAACACAGTGCATGAGCTGGAACCTAAAATTCAAATGTTTTAAAAATGCTGAAAATGCTCATTTAAACAGCCCTCACCAGCTTGGAATTCCTTTGAATTATTTGGAACTCCATGATTTCAAAATTCGGATGTGAAGTATCATTTTTCAAATTTTTATAAGCAAATATCTCATTACCACCTGATTGGTTGAATTACTAATTCCTAAAGCAACAGATCACAGCCAAGATTTGAATGCAGTAACAAGTAAAAGTAAAAACTACTGAACATGAACCAAACAGAACAGATATAAATTATGAATTAAAAATCAGTTTAGATCACTTGGTACCACTATCGGCTATATATAGTGTGAAACAACAGTTTAGTTTGTTACTGGGAATCCCATTAATGGAACACCATTTATGTATAGGAAATCACTGATAAATTCACCTACATAGCAAGAGTGATTGCATTTCAAATACTTTGTTATAACAAGACTTTGGAATATTCTGAGATGTGATACAGTGCTATATAAGGCAAACAAATCTCATAACACTAAGGTTATCTTTGCGTCTCAATGAACACATTTGACTTAAGTGATTTAAAGTCATGTTGGCCTATCTCCAAGTGCACCAAAGTTTGCTGTTTTTAAGGCACTTCTCTCCCTTGTCAAAAGATAGTAAATGGGTCCAGAAACTGACAGGACTAAAACTAGGTAAGCTATTATTTGGACAGATGAATACCCTGAATGTAACTGGGACTAGATTGGGTTGGGATATCTGGTCGGCATGGACAGGTTGGACCGAAGGGTCTGTTTCCATGCTGTACATCTCTATGACTCTATTTGTTTTATGAAGAGATCAAATAAATAAAGCATGATTCTTCAACTCAATTTAATTTGATTAACTAAATACTGGAGCTAAAGTTTACATTTAGGTTGGGTTCAAGATAGATTGCTGAAGGAGAAGGCAAAAGTAAAGAACTGTCTTAAATTCAGAGTAACATTATTTGTTATATTGATTCATCAATACATCATTATTGCAGCATTAGTGCTAATGGTGAACATGGTAATCATAGGTATACCAGCTTCTGATCATCAGTAAAGAGTAAAATATCATCTTTTATATTCATGTCCATCAACCTCAAAAGTTTGTCATATTGTGTTATTTATCCTGAGGGACGTGCAACTCAGTGACCTCACTGCAAAGTTGCTCCAGGGTCCTCAAGTCCTTATGTAACAGTTAATTCAGGGAACACTAAATATGTACTCACTGAGAATTCTTTCGTCTGATTAGTCGAAGGATCTCACTGTTTCTTGCCCCAACCACAGATGTCCCTACTAGGGTGCCGTGCTGGTTAAAAATGCTGGACTGAGAAGAACCCTGAGAAGCTCACAGAAATTCAGCATGTAGATATCAGCAGGAAACTGATAATGTTGTTTATTAGTTGCTAGCTGCAAAATCTAGGCCAATAGTTTTATAAAATGTAACACCAATTATTATTCAGTGTTTCCCATTTTGCATCGATTTTACTTTGACATATTTATGACTGACTCTGCAATGGCTCAGGACATGTTCTTACACGATGCAATGCTTTTAACCAGATTAATTTTGCTACAAAGTTGGATACTTTACATGTTGAATTTCATTACAACCAAGGTAAAGGTGTTCATCAATGCCAGAATCTTCCAGCTTAGATATCTCTGCTACCATGTTTAAAGGATAGTTGGGCACAATTTCAGACACTGCAAGACAGGAATTGCTCCTCACATTGTGGGACTCATCCCTAATCTGTGAAGATATGGCTCATCAGAAGTATCATGAGGACAAGGTGGTGGTCAGAAGGTCAGTCCTTTTCCCAGCTGACAGTGGAAAGAGGCCACACCACCAGACCCAGCCAAAACAGAGATGCATGGCCAGTGTTTTTCCACAATCAGAAAAGATGACGAACGGTACTGTAAGAAGGTCAGTATCCTCTTCACTCTGTGGTGTGAAGTTGTACATCTTCTTTTTGCCTTTTCATAATCTCAGGGTCATTACTCACTTTAGCATTACCAAGTATCTCATCAAGGTATTTGGATGACAATCCTCAGCATTGAATATATCATGCCAACACAAGGGCTCACAATCCCTCATGCTCTACAACTACTTACTCTACCTACCCTTTGTGTTTCTTATGCACCCACTTGGGACATCTTACCTCTCTCATTCTTATGCACGATCATTAAATCCTCTTTCATCACTTCTATTATACCAACTCCTATCTTGCTCGCATTTCAGGAAAGTTTAGCCCATCCCTAGGCCCAGAAAATCAAGACAGGTGGGGAAGTAGTGGATATCAAGCAATGGTCACAAAGTATTTTAACATTAACAAAGTAGAAGCCTTTTCTATTCACAGAACTCACAGGTTGGTGATGGGACACCGTTATCACTGTCCAAGCAATATAGGCACTCTGCACCTGTTGGAGACTTCCGAGGCCCTAACTGCTTGATTATCATTGTAGAAGGGAAGGATGTGACATTGTATGGTCTAGGAAAAATGGCATCAGTAAAATCAAAAGGTGCCCTTATGGATGTAGGAATGGGAAGTAGCACACAGATTTCCAGTTGATCTCAGAAATAAGCCACTGGCATACTAATTCAAGGCAGCTGTGCCCTTGATAGACACCTGGATGGAATTGTCACTTAATTCATGTGAGCGCAAGTCCTCCTTCAGCAGATAACGTCATTCAAAGTTAATGGGGTGGGACATTTTAAAATCGATGCCTATATTTATTTCAGACAGTTGAAGAAAATGACAGTGGGGCCTATTAGTGCTGAGTCTCATCATTTGTCTCTGCTTTCTTGATGGATCTTGACCTGATGCTTCTCCCTTCAGAGGCTATGCAACAGCCAAGTGTAGTTTCTGTTCTTGATGAATTCATTCTCATCATTATCTCCTTCTCCACTGTTCTCTGTTAAACAATAAAAATGCAACTGCCTGACCCATTTGAGCACTGTAAGCATATAGTTTGTGGGGAATGTCAGAAAGATAATTGAAGGAATACCTGAGCCATCACATCCATAACAATCATGTATTATGACCTCCCAGGCTTCCCAAAGACGCCATTGTCAATCCTTGATAAAGAATTCGGAGAACTACAACCTTATCCTATAGCACAGTGGACATTCAAAGTGCATACGCTACATTTCTGCCAGCAAGTCATTATGAAAGTTCCCCTCCTGAGCCAAACCTACCTGCTGAACCAAAAGAAAATTCTCCCATTCCTCATCATATGCATACCCTTGCTGACTCGTATTTCAGCCAGAGATTGTGGCAACTGTGACAGAGATTCTTCTAGACCTTGCTGTGAAATGTGACTGCCAAAAGGCAAATTCAGGTTCCACTTTTAAATTACAAGACTTGGTAAGCTTGCATGACAAGGAAGCAATATGCACAACATAATGTTCACAATGGTTTGAGGCTATCATTCAAAATCAACGTTCTTTTATTAATTAAAGACCTCCAGATGGAGTTCAAATTGAAGTCAGCTGGCGATATTACTTAGTAGAGGCGAAATTATGGCAATTGCATACCCACTTCACCTGCAATGACAAGACCTACTACAAACAAGTCAATGGAACACCTGTGGGATCACCAATATTAGGCTTCTTAGCAGAAGCAGTGATGCAGGGACTCAAACAAACAGCCCTTCCCACAATTCAACCAAACTTTGGGTCCACAATGTGACTGTCTCTTCTGTCATCACAAAACGGAATAAATTATAAGAAACCTACAACATCATCAACAACATTCTTATTGGCATGTTACACAAAAGAGGAGGATAACAACAACAGACTCCCCTTCCTATATGCTACAGTGGAACAAACAGTTAATGGAAAACTGCAGACCAGCATCAATACGAAAGCAGCGCAAACAGACCAGACATTTAACTACAGAAGCAATCATCCCAACACCCACAAATAGAGCTGCATCAGGACATTATTCAAATGAGCTACAACACATTGCAGCATCCAGGAGCTACGAGCAGCAGAAGAGAAAAAGTACCTATACAGTGTAATCAAGAAGAACGGGTTCCCGATAAGCGCAGTCCACTGATTCTTAAACCACAAACCCAAAAACTCTCACCACACAACCATACATCAAAGACATCTCAGAGATGACTACCAGACTACTCCAACCTGTTGGCATCATGGTAGCCCACAAATCTTCCAACACACTAAAACAGCTACTGATGAACCTAAAGGACTCCATACCAACAACCAGCAAAACAAATGTCATTTACAAAATACCATGCAAGGACTGTAACAAACACTACATCAGACAGGCAGAAAACTAGCCACCAAAAGACATGACCCATTATCACTAGTATCCTTACATATAAACGAAGAAGGACACCACTTTAACTGGGACAACATGATCCATCCTAGGACAGGCTAAACAGAGACACACACATGGGAATTCCTTGAGGCCTCGCATTCAAACTGGAACTCCATCAATAAACATATCAATTTGGACCCCGTTTACCAATCTCTGAGAAAAAGAACCAGAAATCATATCACCCACCTGAAGAGACCAAGACACACAAATAGAAAGCATGACAAAACACCAACACTTCACCGAAGGCTCACTAATGATGTTAGCTAGAATGGTGCCAAAACATCTGAAAATAAACCTGCCAGCTCAGTGAGGAAACTTCTAACCTGAACTGTAAGATGCTTGTCTCCACATCAGCATAAAAGCAACCTGAAATATCCATGAGATGTTTGGTAGTCCTTAAACATAAAGTTACCTGTAGAAGCATTCAAGACCTAGCAATCCCTCAGTTTTATAGTGGATAAAGGCATAAAGTGGTGAGGCTGTTCCATTGCTATTAGTTGGGTGCGAGAAGATTCATGGCCATGGTACATGCAGGGTCCTTGTGAAGAAGTAGATGCATGCAAAGAGAAGATTGAGGACTAGCACAGGCACTTTATGAGCTGCACCACATACTTGAGGAGACAAGTAAACAGGTTCCTATTCTGTTTTACTTATTAAACACTTACACTATCAAGTTTCTCGCTGGAGGAGAGAACTGAAAAAGCTATATGATGGATAAGTTGGTGTTTTAATGAGATGTAAATACATGAGAATAAGCTGGTTAGTATTTAAGGATGAGGTCCTAATCTTACCATTTAAGAACTGAGGGGAAAAAATCAAGCAAATCTTTCTAGACATTGCTAATCTGATGTCAGGAAGGAAAGAATTGTTTTCATAGTTTCATGTTCTTTGTGTCTTGAATTGGTGTTCTAAAACGTAATTCATTATGATTCATTTTCTCTCCTGCTATCACGTCACCTATTCCTCCTCCCAAGGACATCACACCCAACATTTCATTTGTTTTGCTGAGTGTTGCTTCTTCCTTAATTTCTTTTCTACACTTCAATTACCCTATTTTCAAATGCTTTTATTTGTTATATCTTCCAGTCGTAAAGGATGATCGGATACCTGAAACATTAACTGACATAAGAACATAAGAATTAGAAGAGTGGGCCATTCAGCTCTGCCATTTGATCAAATCATAGTTCATAATTTGGACCTCGATTTTCTTTTATACCCCTACTACTCTTTCATCAAAAAATATCTAATTCAGCTTGAAAATCATCCTCTGAGTCTTTTTCCATTGCTCCTAAGGAAAGAGAATTCTACAAAGCAATGATGCTTGGAGAAATAACTTCTTCCCATCTCAATTTTAAATGGGAAGCTCCTTAATTTTAAACTGCTTTGCCTAGTTTTAGACTCTCCCTCAAGGGGAAGTATGTTTTAGTATTCACTATGTCAGGTTCCTTCAGGGTTTACAGTAAAGATCACCTCTCATCTTTCTAAATTCCAATGCAAACAGGCCCAATGTGTGCAGCCTTTCCTCATAAGACAAGCCCTTTATCCTAGGAATTGGTCAAACAAACCTTCTCTGCACTCCCTTCAATGCAACCATGCCCCTTCTGAAATAAAGAGACAATAGATGATTGCATCAAACATTCTTATTTATGTTCTATTCCCCTTCAACAAATTACCATAATCCACTTGTCTCCCTAATTAGTGTGTGACAAAGTTGCTCCTTTAACAAGGTTATGCAGGCCTTGGCTTTTTTGTCCAGAGAGGTCGAAAAGTCTGAGGCCTCAGGTTTTAGGACCAATTTGATAATAGCTAAAAGATACTGTCTCAAGTAGAGGTTTTAAAGTTTTTAAAAAAACACTTACATAATGAAAAGAGTGTGACCAGTTCTCCCAGCTCAGCTTTTCCTTAGTTTTTTTTTAAAAACAGGATTGTGAAGAAACTCTGCTGGACCCAAAGAAGCAGGTCCAAGCTGGTACTCTCTCTCTCCGACTTCTATCCTGTAAGGACCTTGTGCTTGATTTTACATTTTGTGCCAAGAGGTGTTTATAGGGATTGTTGCAAGTATTTGGAACAGCATAATTAAGTTGGGAAGAATTGTTGAGTTTTCAGAGAAGTTAAGTTATTCGGGATTCTGTTTTCTGTTGTCTTGCTTAAAACTAACTAGGTTTGGATCAGCTGATTCTCTCCTGAAATACCCATTTTACACCTGCTTAAAACAACTACTAAAGTTAGGGTCTAGGTTACCTTCTTGAAATGTTTTGAGGGGTCTGGCCTGGTTGTTAACAGACTGGGGGCTCTTTGCGGGATTTGTTCTGTACTTCCAAATTGGGATGAGAGTTGTTGGACTCAAAGGGAGTGAATGATAGGTGTTCGTGTCTTTTGTTCTGGGTGTTGATTTTGGTTGGTTTAAACAATGCTTGGGATAGCAATGGCTCTTTCAGTCACCAAAAGTTTTCTGGGGTGGAAGAAGTGACTTTGGGGGTTTTACAAAAGGTGATTAAGGCCAAGAGGCTGGAAGTGGCAGATAAGCTGGGGTTGGAACTGCATCCTCCCTCCAAGAGGAAATGAGAGATAATTACAGCATTTAAATTTGCTGGAAATGCCATCGGAACCTTTAGACATGGCTAAAATTCAATTGAAAATGAAGCAGCTTGAGTTAGAGGCAAAAGATAAGGAATTACGATTATAAGCAGAGGAAGGAGAAAAAGAACAAATTGCTTTAGCAGAAGAGAGAGAAAAAGAGAGAGAGTTTGAAGTTCAGAAATTGGCACTTAGACAGGAGTTCAAAAATTTACTTTCTGAAAATAGGGAGAATTCATATGAAAGACCAGAGAGTTACAATGGGAAGATTAACAGCTAAAATGGCTAATGATTATGAGTTGGTCCATAAATCAAAGTTTGGTTTCCAGAATCAATTTCAATGCACGAGGGATAAAAATCGGGGAGAAGAGAAACCCTCATGTGGAAAGGGGCAGGTAGATCTCAGTGAAGATCATAAGGATAACTTGCCACAGTGTAAAAAGGAACCCCTTTAAGCAGACAGAGAAGTTAAACAGCTCCAGTGTTTCCAGTGCAATAAAGTAGGCCACATAAAACAGTGTCGGTGGGTTAGGAGAAGCACTGGGAAGTCAAATGTAGGAAAACAGGATAAGCCAGTGAATTTTGTTTGAGTGGTCACAGAAAGCACAATGGAGGCTAGAAAGCTGCACCAGAATGCACAAGCTCGTCGGAGGTTGGTTAAGGAGGAAGTGCCAGAAATTCTTAAACCATATACCTGTGATGGTAAGGTTTATTCGCATTGGCCAGGAGCAAGAGGTAAAGAGATTACAATATTAAGAGACATAGCATCCTTTCAACCTGTGATGCTGAAAAATGAGGAGATCTGTATTTAGGAAGGACTACTGCCAGAAAAGATACTAGCAACGGGAATTCACAGTGAGACAAAAAGCGCTCACTTATGTAAAATGAGGTTAGAGTGTCCAGTGAAGAGTAGAGAATTTGTGGTAGGAGTAATGGAGAAACTCTCAGCTCCAGGAATACAATTTGTCCTTGCTAATGATATACCTGATTCACTGGTAGGAATGCCGCCTACTGTGGTTGAAAAGCCAGTGGAAACTCAGGCAACTCAACTATTGCAGGACCCACATCCTGGAAGCTTTCCTGAATGTGTGGTAATGAGGCCACAAAGTCACCTGTTGCAACAGGAGAAATCAAAGAGTACAGATAAGAAAGTTGAATTAGCAGAGACACTGTTTGATCAAATGGTTGGCACCAACCAAGAGCAGACGGATGACAATGCAGACATCTTTAGCTCAGAAAAATTAACAGAATTACAGCAGAAAGATGCAAATTTAAAGCAGTTGTATCAAAAGACATACACAGAAAACGAATCCGAATGTATCCCTGAATGTTATTATCTTAAAAATGATGTCTTGATGAGGAATTTGAGACCATCACATATTCAGGCAGAATTCATCAAATCATAGAACATAGAAAGATACAGCGCAGTACAGGCCCTTCGGCCCTCGATGTTGCGCCGACTGAATCCTACCTAACCTACACTAGCCCAATAACTTCCAAATGCCTATCCAATGCCCGCTTAAATGACCATAAAGAAGGAGAGTTCACCACTGCTACTGGCAGGGCATTCCATGAACTCACAACCCGCTGTGTAAAGAATCTACCCCTAACATCTGTCCTATACCTACCACCCCTTAATTTAAAGCTGTGTCCCCTAGTAACACCTGACTCCATTAGCGGTAAAAGGTTCTCAGTGTCAACCCTATCTAAACCCCTAATCATTTTATACACCTCTATCAAATCTCCCCTAAACCTTCTCTTCTCCAATGAGAACAGCCCCAAGTGCCTCAGCCTTTCCTCATAAGATTTTCCTACCATTCCAGGCAACATCCTGGTAAACCTCCTCTGCACTCGTTCCAATGCCTCCACATCCTTCCTATAGTATGGCGACCAAAACTGCACACAATACTCCAGATGAGGCCGCACCAGAGTCTTATACAGTTACAACATGACCTCAGGACTCCGGAACTCAATTCCTCTACCAATAAAGCCCAGTACACCATATGCCTTCCTCACAGCACTATTTACCTGGGTGGCAACTTTCAGAGATCTGTGTACATGGACACCAAGATCCCTCTGCTCATCCACACTACCAAGTAGCCTACCATTAGCCCAGTAATCCATCTTCTTGTTACTCCTACCAAAGTGAATGACTTCACACTTAGCTACATTGAATTCCATTTGCCACATTTCTGCCCAGCTCTGCAACTTATCTATATCCCGCTGTAACCTACCACTTCCTTCCTCACTATCCACAACTCCACCGACTTTTGTGTCATCCGCAAACTTGCTTACCCAGCTTTCAAGCCCTTCCTCTAGATCATTTATAAAGATAACAAAAAGCAATGGTCCCAAAACAGATCCTTGTGGTACACCGCTAGTAACTGCGCTCCAAGATGAACATAGTCCATCAACTACTACCCTCTGTCTCCTTCCAGCCAGCCAATTCCTAATCCAAACCTCTAATGTATCCTCAATGCCATACCTCCGTAGTTTTAGCATTAGCCTACCATGGGGAACCTTATCGAACGCCTTACTAAAATCCATATACACAACATCTACTGCTTTACCCTCGTCCACTTCCATAGTCACCTTCTCAAAGAACTCAATAAGGTTTGTGAGGCACGACCTGCCCTTCACAAAACCATGCTGGCTATCCTTGATCACGTTATTCCTATCCAGATGTTCATAAATCTTATCCCTTACCATTCTCTCTAAGACTTTGCCCACCACTGAAGTCAGACTCACTGGCCTATAGTTACTAGGGCTATCCCTCCTCCCTTTCTTGAATCATATTGCCAATGGGATATAGATTTTGGAGTAGCGCATGAGATACCACTTGGGGGTTATTTAGGAGTGAAAAAAACTCAAGCTAAAATACAAAAACATTTTACTGGCCTGGACTGCATAAGGATATAGCTGAATTTTACCAGGTATGTCATACATGTCAGGTAATTAGAAAACCACAGGAAGTAATAAAACCCACACCTTTAATACCTATTCCTGCATTTGATGAACCTTTTACAAAAGTCTTAATTGACTGCATAGGTCCCCTACCTCAAACAAAAAGTGGGAATCAGTATTTGTTAACAATAAACAATGCGTCCACTAGATTTCCAGTTCCATTACACAATATCACAGCTAAACATATTATCGAGGAGTTATTCAAATTTTTCACTAGATACAGATCTACCGATAGATGATACAATTAGATCAGAAATGCACCAAATGATCAAATTCAGTCCATTTGAATTAGTTTTTGGGCATGAAGTGAGAAGACCATTAAAATTTGATTAAGGAGAAATTGGTAAGTCAGAATTCAGAGACCACATATTTGGACTATGTGTCAAATTTTAGGAAATGATTAAATAGAGCTGAGGAGTTGATTAGACAGCATTTAAAAGTATCACAGCATACGATGAAATAGGAAGCAGAGAAGAAATCAAAAATTCACAATTTTGCTATTGGCAATAAGGTATTAGTGTTACTTTCAGTGATAGGTGAACCTTTAAAAGAAAGGTTTAGTGGGCCTTATCACATCAAAAGGAAACTGTGTGAGATGAACTACTTGATAGGGACTCCAGACAGAAATAAATCTCACAGGGAGTGTCACGTGAATTTGCGCAAAAGGTATTTTGACATGGAAGGAAAGGAAGAGGAGAATGCGCTATTGATTACAACACAGAGGGAAGAACCAAGTTCAGAGATTCTGAATTGGACATTCCTCAAATTAAATTCGACAATGAAGAAGTCGTCAAAAATTAGGATAAATTATTGAGTTACCTTCCAGAGGAAAATTAAAATGACCTGGAAGAGTTATTACTACCACTAGGAAGTACTACCTTAATTATGCATGATAATAGATATAGGAGATGCTTTTCCAATGAAGCAAGATCCTTATAGACATAACCTTCTAAAGTTAGTACAGGTTCAAAAGGACATTGAACGCATGCTCCAAAATGACATAATCCAAGTGAGTTACAGTGACTGGTGCTCAATCATAGTAATTGGTGCCAAAACCAGATGGTACCCAATGATTATAGCAAAGTCAATGCAGTTACAAAGACTGATGCATATCCGATTCCGCGTTTGGAAGACTGTGATGAAAGGTGGGACAAGCAACTTAAATTTCTAAGTTGGACTTGTTCAGAGGACACTAGTAAGTACCTTTGTTAGAAAGAGCAAAGGCAATTTTGGCTTTCGTAACACCGAATGGTCTGTATCAGTTTAAAGTCACGCCATTTGACGTGAAAAATGTGCCAGCTACATTTCAGAGACTAACCAATCAGGTCATTACCGGATTACCCAACTATGTCATATATATCGATGACCTGGTGATTTTTAGTCACACAGAGAAGGAACATTTCCAACATTTATCAGACTTGTTTGGTTGAATTCAGAAGGCAGGCTTGTTGATAAACCTGGCTAAAAGTGAATTTACCAAAGCTCAAGTCACCTTCCTGGGCCATGTTATTGGACATGGACAAATGGCCTCACAGAATGCAAAAAAAGGTAATTGGGGAGTTTCCCACACCATTGACAAAAAGAGCAGTACTACAGTTCCTTGGATTGAGTGGATTTTATCAAAATTGTGTACCAAATTTTAGCAGTGTGGCTACTCCACTCATTGAATTGCTAAAGAATGGCAAGACATTACAGTGGACAGCAGACTGTTAGAAAGCATTTGACAGCCTGAAAGGTGTGTTAGCCACTGCCCCGATATTAGCCACACCTAATTACACAAAGCCATTCAAAGTAGCTATTGATGCAAGTGATGTGGGTGTCAGTGCTGTGCTCTTGCAAGAAGACGATGAGAAGATAGAAAGACCTATCAGGTATTTCTTCAGGAAGTTAAACATTCATCAGCAGAGATATTCAATGGTTGAGAAGAAGACTTTGAGCTTGGTATTGGCATTACCACATTTCAATGTTTATGTTACCAGCAACCTATCTGAGACAATCATATACACTGACCTTAACTCATTGAAGTTTGTGGAGAAATTTAACGACAAAAATACCAGACTGTTTAGATGGAGCATGTTGTTACAGCCATTCAATTTGAAAGTTGTGCATGTAGCAGGACAAGAAAACATGATTGCCAATGCATTGTCAAGACTCGAATGAGAAACAGAGGCTTTCGGTGGCATGAGTACAACAGCCTGGAACTGTTGTGCATGTTTGCATGTTTATAGTCAATGTAATGTATATGTGTGTTTTAGAGTAGTAACATTCTTTTTTAGGGGGTTTTAAAATGAAGCCATCTGTGGATGTTAATGGTTCATTTTTCTCAGGGAGGAGGTGTGACAAAGCTGCTCCTTTAACAAGGTTATGCAATCCTTGGCTTCTTTTTCAGGTCATAAACAACAGACTCTGAAAAGTCTGGGCTGTAGGGTTTTAGGGCCAATTTGATAGTAGCTAACAGATATGGCCTCAGACAGAGGCTTTCAAGTTTAAATAAAAACATGTACAATGAAAGGGGTGTGGCCAGTTCTCCGAACTCAACTTTACTCTGGTTTGGTTTTTTTGAGCAGGAGTGTGAAGAAAGGCTGCTGGACTCAAAGAAGCAGGTCCGAGCTGGTATAGTATTTCTCTCTCTCTCTGACTTCTATTTGTAAGAACTTGTGCTTGATTTTACTTTTTGTGCCAAGGGTATTTATGGGGATTGTTCCAAGTATTTGGAACAGTATCATTCTGTTTTTCTGTTGTTTGTTTTTCATTCAGTAATCTGGTAAGTAATTTCTGTTTTGTTTAAAACTAAGTAGGTTGGACCAGCTGATTCTCTCCTGCAATACCCACTTTATACCTGTTTAAAACAACTAGCAAAGTTAGGGTCTGGACTACCTTCTTGAAATGTTTTGAGGAGTCTGGCCTGGTCCATAGCAAGTGGCTCAACTTCCATACTAACATATTGGTCATTCACACACCAAGAAACTCAGAACCCTCTATATCAAAGAATACTGAAATCCTTCTCTGCTTAAATACAATGTACAGGGAGTTCTCAGCTTACAAATATCCAAGTCATGAATGCAATCCCATACAGGGGTGCAAGTTTAAAGATCCAACATAGGAACATTTCCTGTACTTACAAACAATTACTTTAAGTTGTCCAGCATTGTGTTCCAATTTGCATACAAATTATCTTGTGAACAGACTCAAGAATGGAACCCATTTGCAACCCAGGCACTGTCCATTATATTTTTGTATTTTCCTGCCAAAGCAGACAAGTTCACATTATCCCACTTACACTCCAGCTACCAAGTTTTTGTCCACTTGTCTAACTTATCTAAATCCCTTTGCAGACTCCTTATCAATTTGCATTCCTACCTATCTTTGTGTCACCATGAAATTTTGCTTCAACCAAATAACATACATTGTAAACGGTTGAGGACTCATTCCTCCGTTACATCTGATCAACCCAAAAATTACCGATTTATCCTAACTCTCAGTTTCCTGTCAGCTAACCAATCATCTAGCCATGGTAATGTTATCACCTAACTTACGAGCATTTAATTTATTTATTAACTTTGATGGACACTTTGTTAAATTCCTTCTGAAAAAACTATATATACAGCTTCCCTTTTATCCACTATTTTTTATTTCCTCGAAGAACTCTAATAAATTAGTCTAGACCTCCATTCCAGTAAAATAATTGCATTATTATTCTCCAAGTGCCCTGCTATCACCTCATTAATTATATTGTAGGCTAACTGGCCAAGAGTTTTCCACTTTATGTCTCCCTCCTTTCTTGAATAGAGGAGTTATGCTAGCTGTTTTCCAATCTGCTGGAACCTTTGGAAAATTAAAATTAATGCATCTACTATCTTCGCAAACTTTTTTTTAAAAAAAGGGTGAAACTTACTAGGACCTGAGGCCTTTAATTTTAATAATTTTACTCTTTTCCTCATGATTTCAATTAAGTTCTTCCCTCTCTCTCACTTCACAATTTACATTTCTAATAAGTTATTTATGTGTTCTATAGTGAAGGCAGACAAAATATCTGTTCAATGCATCCTTCATTTCCTCATTTCCCAGATACACTCTCCAATAGGACCAACACTCATTTTAACTTCTCTTTTTTATCTTTAAACTTGTAGAAACTCTTACTATTAATTTGATTTTAAAATTTCCAGCTAGCTTTCTAGCTAGACTAACCCATTCCTTCCTCTTGTGCTGAAAAGCATCCCTGTTCAGGAGAACCAAAAGCTGACTTCACAGAAGATGACACAAATAGCATTGCAGCAGAAGAAGGAGTATTTTGGAAAACAGAAAATGAAGGAAAATGACATAAACTTTAAAAAGCAAAAAAATTAATGGAAGTGAAAGCTAATTAATCCATCGATCCTGATAATCCACATACCAGGGCAGCAAAGATGGCAGCCTTGGATATAATGGATGTGTTGGTTGTCTACTTCCAAAGTTTTGTAGATCTGGAACAGTTCCAGCAGACAACAGAGTACCAAATGTGTTATGTTTCAAGATCATCCAGGAGGGTAAAACATTAAACAATAGCAGCTTTATTAAGATGAAATTCACTCTATTAATAGAAAGATGAGACAAAGGTGTTTACT
The DNA here is from genome assembly GCF_020745735.1 of Hemiscyllium ocellatum. Classification (NCBI taxonomy): domain Eukaryota; kingdom Metazoa; phylum Chordata; class Chondrichthyes; order Orectolobiformes; family Hemiscylliidae; genus Hemiscyllium; species Hemiscyllium ocellatum. The sequence continues at coordinate 68,501,741 of NC_083414.1, forward strand.
GCTCAAAGTGGCCAATGACATCATGTGATTGGATTTTAAAGTAACAGTCCACCATATTTACACAAATATACTGCATCCCTCCCCCTTTACATCAGAGATTCCTGCAATAAAGATAGTTTCTCCCTCAGATACTCCAGTTACTATACTGTCACCGGTATATCCAGGTCATAATTTCACAGTTTTGGGATGTCTGCCTTGAAGAAGTTTTCCTCCTCTCTCTACAAGAACCTCAGGGAGTCCCTCTCCCACTGCAACTCCCAGGTCATTTCCTCTGCCCTGAAGCTCTTCAACCATGTCGTGAAACAAACTCAACTCTATGCTACTTTTTCCCCACCCCCAACCCTCCTCTAGCTTATCTCTCCACGCTTCAGGCTCACTGTCTTTATTCTTGATGAAGGGTTTTTGCAGGAAACGTCGATTTTGCTGCTCCTTGGATGCTGCCTGAACTGCTGTGCTCTTCCAGCACCACTAATCCAGAATCAAAACAGTTTCTACCCTACTTTTGTTAGAATACTGAATGGACTCACAAACTCTTAACATTAGCCTATACCTGTGTTTTTGCTTTTGCCACTGTTTACCTATTACTTAATTATCTATGCTACCTAACTCTGTGATCAGCCTATATCGCTTGCAAGCCAAACCTTTTCATTGTGTGGATCATTCACTCGGCACTTCTGGCTGAAGATTGCTGTGAATTCTTCAGCCCTATCTTTTGCACAAATATGCTGGACTCTTCCATCATTGAGAATAGGTATACTTGTGGAGCCTCCTCCTCCCATGAGTTGTTTAAATGACAACTGCCATTCATGACTGGATGTGGCTGAGCTGTACAGTTTAGATCTGGTACATTGTTTGTGGGATCACTTAGCTCTATCACTTGCTGCATATGCAGTTTGGCATGCAAGTAGTCCTACTTGGTGGCTTCACTAGGTTGACACCTCATTTTCAGATATGTCTGGTTTTGCTCCCGGCATGCCCTCCTGCACTCTCTATTAAACAAGGGTTGATCCCCTTGCTTGATAGCAATGATTGAGTAGAGGATATGTCAGGCCATAAAGTTGCACATTGTGGAGTATACTTCTGCTGCTTTTGATGTCTCACTGCGCCTCATGGAAGCCCAGCCTTGAGTAGCTAGATCTGTCCCATTTAGCACGGTGATAGTGCCGCAAACACAATAGAAGATATTCTCATTCTGAAGGTGGGACTTCACCTCTGCAAGAACTGCACTGTAGTCACTCTTACCAATAATGTCGTGAACAGATCTATCTGCAGCTGGCAGATTAGTAAGGATGAGGTCAAGTATGCTTTTCCCTCACCATATGCCGCTGACCAAGATAGCAGCTTAGTCCTTTAGGACCTGACTAGCTCAGTCAGTCGTCCTGCTGCTGAGGAGGTGTTGTTTGATAGTACTATTGATGTCACCTTTCATCACTTTACTGATGACCGGGAGTAGACTGATGGGCAGGAATTGGCCGGGTTAGATGTGTCCTGCTTTTTATGCAGCAGACACACTTGGGCAATTTCTACATTGTTGGGGAGATGCCAGTGTTGTATTGTACTGAGAACAGCTTGGCTAGGGGAGTAGCAAGTTCTGAAGCACAAGTCTTCAGTACTATTGCCGGAATATTGTCAGGGCCAGTAGCCTTTGAAAAGTCCAGAGCGCCCAATTGTTTCTTGATATCACATGAAGTGAATTGAATTGGCTGAAGACTGGTGTCAGTAATGCTTGGGACCACTGGAGGAGGCTCAGATGGATCATCGACTTGGCACTTCTGGCTGAAGACTCCTGCAAAAACTTTAACCTTCACTTTTGCACTGATATTCTGGCTCTTCCATTATTGAGGATGGGGATACTTGTGGAGCCTCCTTCTCCAGTGAATTTTAAGTCCATTTGCCTCTAAATGCATATAGATCCTGTTCCAGAGAATCTTTTCCAATAATTTCCCTACCACTGACATGAGGCTCACAGGCCTAAAATTTCCTGGATTATTCCTCCTCCTCTTCTTAAACAATGGGACACCACTAGCTGTTCTCCAGTCCTCTGGGACTGTCTATCATTGAAGGTCTATCATTCATCATTCTTCTGTTACACTGTAACTTGCATGTTTTACACTTCTTATGTACTTATGCTGTGTACAATTGTGCAGTTTGTGCTGTCAATGTAGCATCCTCGGTACTAGAGGAACACTGTCTCGTTATTACTGTATCAGTTGGACTGTGCATGGTAGAAATGACAAATAAAAGCTACTCTACTCTACATGTAGCCAAAGAGGATACAACAATGCCTGTCAATACTTCAGCAATTTGATTTCTCGCCTTCTTCAATACTCTGGGATAGATCCCAGCAGGACCCAGGGACTTAACTATATTAATATTCTTTAAGATGCATAACACCTCTTCCTTTTTAATAGCAAGTTGGCTCAGAAATTCGATACTCCCTTCCGAAATCATCCTCCATCAATTCCTTCTCCTTGGTGAATACTGACACAAAACATTTGTTTAGGACCTCATCTATCTCTTCTGGCTCCAAACATAGATTTTTTTCCTTTGTCCTTGAGTGGGCCAACCCTTTCCCTGGCTACCCTCTTGCTTTTTATGTATGTAAAGGAGCCTTGGAATTCTCCTTAATCCTGTTTGCTAATGACTTTTCATGACCCCTTTTAGCCCTTCTAATTCCTTGTTCAAGTTCTTTCCTACTTTCCTTATATACCTGTATACTTTATAAACTTTGTCAGTTCCCATCCTCCTAATCTTACACATGCTTTCTTTCTCTTTTTAACCAAGGTCATAACATCCCGGGTCTTCAAGGTTCACATAACTTGCCATACCTATTCTTCATTTTCACAGGAACATGCTGCTCCAGAACTCTTATCAACTGCCATTTGAAATACCCCCGCATGTCCAATGTGGATTTCCCCTCAAACAGCAGCCTCCAATTAAACTTCTCCAGTTCCTGCCTAATATTGTTGTTGTTCACCTTCCCCCAATTTAACATCTTCACCTGAGGACTGCTGTTATCTCTATTCATGAGTGAGTGAGTGTCTTAAAATTCATGGTATTATGATTACTACTCCTGAAATGCTCCTCCAGCAAAACATCATCAAGTTGGCGGGGCTTATTTCCTAAAACCTGGTCCAGTATAACCCTTTCCCTGGTTTAACTATTCACATCCTGGGTCAAGGAGCTCTCCTGAATGGTCCTTACAAATTCTGCCCCATCCAAACCTCTAGCACGAAGTGAGTCCCAGATAGTATAAAAGTTAAAATCACCCACCACAACAACCCTATTATTTCTACATCTTTCCAAAATATGTCTACATATTCTCTCCTCTATCTCCTACTGTCTTTTGGGAAGTCTGTACTCTATGCCCAGCATTGTAATGTCACCTTACTTATTCCTGAGTTCTCTAATGCATCCTCCCTCAGTACAGTTGAGAGATATTCCTTTATCAGTAACGCAACTTCATCAGCCCTTTTATATTCCCTATCACACCTAAACTTCTAAATCCTGGGACGTTCAGCTGCTAGTCCTGTCCCTCTTTCAGCAAAGATTCAATAATCGCAATGAGCCAGGTTTCCATTAATGTCATGAAATCAGTGCCATGTAACAAATTCAGTCTACAGTTTAATACCCTGAGTTTGCACTCTCCATGTATCTGCTCACATGTCCTTTCCACCATTGATCCCTCACATTTGTGAGCAACTCTTCAATGCTGTTTGCCTCTCCTCGTTCTCTATATAGCTTGCTTCACCTCTTCAGTATCCAGTGTGGCACCAAGGGACAATGAGACCCTGAGTTTCATTTCTGGGTCAAAAGCACACATTCCAGTTCTGCAAACATAGCTTTTTAACAATGATCAGCTGCATTTCCTATGTTCAGTCAAGGGGCAGACCTGGGAGTCAGATTATGCCCTTTATAGTCTCTGTGATTGTCCGTCAACCTATCAACTATGACCCCAACAGCCCCCAAATTTCCTCATAACGCATATGCTTTCGATCATCTCATTTTAGTCCTCCTACAAACTCAATGCCAAATTCAGAGCTCCCACCCATCACCTTTGCTCTTCCATTTCCACGCCATTTCATCTAATATCTCAGGAGACATGTCTATCAAAAATAGTTGGTCTATTGATGATGTCACTAGTGAAAAAAAACACTAATTCAAACATTCTATGCACTGAAGTACATTCAACTAACCTTATGTAAGCAAACATTTCACTTAACTAAACAAAACACATCGGATACTGGAAATCGAAAATAAAAACAGAAATAATTCTATGTCCCAAGCAGCTTCTCCCATGTTCTTTACCTACCCAAACACCCCAGGCTTTGTAATCACATGGGCTGCTTTCAACACAGTCATCTAACTTTCACCCACTATGGTCCCTATTAGCAGCTTTTCTCCCTGGCTCACCACTACCAATTTGTTGGCCCAAATGCTCGTCTCCCTCTCCAGCTCCATCTCTACCTCGTGTTTACTCCTTTCCCCAATTCCGTCTTCGGCAAATATACTATCTTTTCCCAGCTACAATCAGTTCTGAAGAATGGTCATTGGAACCAAAACATTGTGCTTAGTGAGGATAAGCTTCACCTTCTTCCCAAAATCCACAAATAGGACTGCCCAGACAAACACATCCTTTCCTATCTCAAAATGATTTTGTTCCTCCCTTTTCCAGTCCGTTCCCACTTACATGCACAATACTTCTGATGCTTTACATCATTTTCAGAATTTCCAGTTTATGGGTGCCAGCCTCCTTTTACCATGGATGTGCAGTCCCTTTATTAATCTATTGTTCGTCCAAACGGACTTAGTGCTTTCATTTCTTCTTGGAAAAATGCCTTGAATTGTCTCCATCCGCCATCCTCCTCCATTCCCTGGTCGAGCTCATCCTCACTTTAAGCAACTTCTCCTTTAATTCCTCTTACTTCTTCCAGATCAAGCAGGTGGCGATGGGTATCAGCATGAGCCGCAGTTCTTCTTAGGTTATATTGAATATTCCATGCTCCACTCCTACTCAAGTCCCTCTCCTCAACTCTTTCTCCTATAGATCAATGACATAACCAATGTTGTTTCCTTCTCTCTGGTCTATGCCAGGCTTCTATTTATCGACAAAGTCAATTAAATATGAGGCTGGACAAAGCAGAGCAGGAGCATGATAGTCTTTGTTTCAGGTTGGGACCCTTCATCAGGACTACAGCTCCACCTTCAACACTATAATCCCAACCAAACTAATCTCCAAACGCCAAGACCTAGGTCTCAGCACCACCCTCTGCAAATAGACCCTCAGCTTCCTGACCCACAGACCGCAATCAGTGAAGATAGGCGACGGCACCTCCTCTAGGAAAATCCTCAACATTAGCATCCCTCAAGGATGCGCACTCAGCCCCAGTTGTACTCTCTGTACACTCATGACTGTGTGGCCAAATTCATCTGAATTTCATCTACAAGTTCACTGATGACACCACTTTTGTAGGCTGGACATTAATCAAGGACGAGTCAGGATACAAGAAGGAGATAGAATGCTTGGCGTTGTGGTATAAATATAACAATCTCTCCTTGAATGTCAGCAAAACTAAAGAACTGATCATCGACGTCAGGAAAAAAGAACACAACCCTATTGACATCAATGGAGCGGAGGTGAAGAGGGACGAGAGTATCAAGTTCTGAGAAGTGATAATAACCAACAACCTGTCCTTGTCCTCGCACATGAATGCCACTGTCAAAAAGGCATAACAATGCCTCTTCTTCCTCAAGAAGCTAGAGAGGTTTGGCAAGTCCATAAGGACCCTCACCAATTTTTACACATGCATCATAGAAAGCATTCTATCTGGGTGCATCACAGCTTGGTATAGCAATTCCTCTTCCCAGGACCATAAGAAATGATAGAAAGTTGTGAACAGAGTACAGACTAGCCTGTGAGCCAATATCCTATCCATGGACTCCATCTACACATTTTGTTGCCATGGAAAAGCAACCATCACCAAAGAACTCTCTCACCCCGACTATGCTCTCTTCCATCAGGTAGAATATACAGAAGCTTAAACACAGGCTCAGGAACAGCTTCTTCCCTGCTGTTAGTAGACTGTTGAATGGACCTCTCCAATTTCAAACCTAGAGTTGATCTTGCTTTTATGCACCTCCTGTGCAGCATAACCTTGCATGCATTGCTCTGTCTAAACCCTCGATGATCTATTTGTCCTTGTGTGCTATGATGTGCCTGCTCGCAAAATAAAACTTTAGGTACACGTGACAGAAATAAGTCAGATCATTCAGAACTAGAAAGATTTATCCACTTCATTTCTAATTTTCACCCTGCTCTCACCTTCAGCTGATCCATCTCTGACTATTCGTTTTTTTTCCTCAACAGTTCTGTTTTCATTTCTGGGAATAGGCAAGCCATTTACATCCACTACAAACCCACCGAATCCTATAGTTACCTAGTCAATACATCTTGACTCCCAACTGAAAAGTTTCCATTCTATTCTCCAAGTTTGTCTGACTCGCCACATATATTCTGATTATGTCATTATGCATGAGGGGCCTCAGAATTGTCCACATCTTTCCACAACCAAGGATTTCCCATCACCATTGTTGACAGGGCCTTCAACTATGTCCAACTGATTTCCTGCACTTTTACCCTCCCCCTTTGCTTTCCTCCGAAAAGAAAGGGTCACCCTCATCCTCACTTTCCACTCCACCATCATCTGCATCAAAAGCATCATTTCTGCCACAATTCACTACCAAACTATTCACTATTCCCCTCCCCACCCTTAGCAGGTATTGTTCCCTCTGGACATATTGGTCCACTCCTCCTGCATTCCCAACACCTCCCCATACCCTCACAGTACATTCCCATTCAATCACAAAAGGTATATCACCTTCCCATTTACTTCCTCCTTTCTCATTATCCAAGGTCCCAGACATTACTTACAGGTGAAGCAGCATTTCACTCATTCTAATCTACTGCACCGCTGCTCACAATGTAGCCTCCTCTACACTGAGGAGATGAAATGCAGACAGGCGACAGCTTTGCGGAACACATGTTCCACCTGCAAAAATGCCCCCAAGCTTCCAGTTGCCTACCACTTCAACACACCAGTATTCCTTGGTCAACATGTGCCCCCTGTCTTGGGCCTGCTGCAGTGCTCCTGCGAGACTCAACACACGCTGGAAGAACAGCATGTCATTTTCTGCTTGGGGACCTTGTAGCCTTCAAAACTGAATACCGAGTTCAATCATTTTACCTGAGCATCTTCTTCTATGTCATTTAACCAACTCTACTCTCCAGGCCTCGTCATCACATGGGCTGCTTTCATCACAGCTTTCCCATTTTCACCCGCTAGGATTCCCTATTTGTAATTTTTCTTTTCTCCTGGCTCACAATTATTCATTCCTTTGTCTGCCAAACCAATGCTATGTCTCTCTAGGCTCCATCTCCACCTATTGTTTACTCCTTCCCATCTTCAGCATATATATCATCTTTTCTGAGCCACAATCGTTTAGTTCTAAAGGGCACTGGATCTGAAACGTTGACTCGGCTTTCTCTGCATTAGATGCTGCCAGACCAATTGTGTTTCTCCAGTAATTTTTATTTTTGTCCACTTAACTGCTAAATTTCTTATGTAAACAAACATTTTTATTCTATACACAGTCAAAGTTGTCCGGAAAAATACTCGCTTTATAGACACCCATGTCCATTTGCAAGATCAGTCATGTAGCACATTTCCTGTGATAAATTATGCAAACATGTACACCAAGACAGTTTTCCTAAACTCAAAAAATCCTTTTTGAATAGATTTTTGACCACTTTTGTAATCCTGATTCATTTATGCACCCTTTAGACTTGTGCATGCATTCTCATAATTCAAAAAGGTGCCTTACCTCCCCCAAAGTAGTCCCTGCAATACATCTAAAGGGGTACCTTAACTTTCCAAAGTAGTAAACATAAAATGTTTTTCATACCCACACTCCACACATTCACCTACAACCTATGTCAACGCATGCAATCTACCCATATTCTAGAGCCCCTTACAGACCTTTATCCATCACCACTCCCCTCATACTTCTCCAACTCATTCTTTCTTCTATCAAGCCTGATTCCCTTCAACAATCATGCAAAATGATTGAGCAACCACAAGTACCCACATATTTAAGATTAAAACCTAATTCTCAGACTTAAAAGTTCTACATTGATAAAAGCTCATTTGTTCACAATAAAAACGATTTGGCAAGTCAACATATAATGACAGTCCTAGAATTTTTTTGATCATCCTTCTGGTGGTTTGGCAAATCTAGTTAAGGAGAATCCAAAGGGCTTTATAAATACATTAAGGACTAAAGGGTAACGAGGAAGAGAATAGCGCCCCTCAAAGATCAGCAAAGCGGCCTTTGTGTGGAGCCCCAGGAGATGGGGCAAATACTAAACGAGTATTTTGCATTACTATTTACTGTGGAAAAGGGGATGTAAGATATAGAATGTAGGGAAATAGATGGTGACATCTTGAAAAATGTCCATATTACAGATGAGGAAGTGCTGGATGTCTTGAAAAGCAAAAGAGTGGATAAATCCCCAGGACCTGATCAGGTGTAACCTGGAACTCTGTGGGAAGCTAGGGAAGTGATTATTGGGCTTCTTACTGAGATATTTATATCATCGATAGTCACAGGTGAGGCACCAGAAGACTAGAGGTTGGCTAACGTGATGCCACTGTTTAAGAAAGGTGGTAAGGACAAGCCAGGGAACTATAGACCAGTGAGTCTGACCTCGGTGGTGGGCAAGTTGTTGGAGGGAATCCTGAGGGACAGGATGTACATGTATTTGGAAAGGCAAAGACTGATTAGTGATAGTCAACATGGCTTTATGCATGCAAAACCATGTCTCACAAACTTGATTGAGTTTTTGAAGAAGCAACAAAGAGGATTGATGAGGGCAGAGCAACAGATAAGATCCATATTTCACTTCAATAAGGCATTCAAAAAGATTCTCCATGGGAGACTGGTTAGCAAGGTTAGAACTCATGGCATACAGGAAGAACTCGCCATTTGGATACAGAACTAGTTCAAAGGTAGAAGACAAAGGTTGTTTTTCAGACTGGAGACCAGTGACCAGTGGAGTGCCACAAGAATCTGTGCTTGGTCCACTGCTTTTCATCATTTATATAAATGATTTTGATGCGAGCATAACAGGTATAGTTAGTAAGTTTACAGATGACACCAAAATTGGAGGTGCAGTGGACAGCAAAGAGGGTTACCTCAGATTACAATGAGATCTTCATCAGATGGGCCAATGGCTGAGAAGTGGCAGATGGAATTTAATTTAGATAAATGTGAGCTGCTGCATTTTGGGAAAGCAAATCTTAGCAGGACTTATACACTTAATGGTAAGGTTCTAGGTAGTGTTGCTGAATAAAGAGACTTTGGAGGGCAGGTTCATAGCTCCTTGAAAGTGGAGTCGCAGGTAGATAGAATCATGAAGAAGGTTTTTGGTATACTTTTCTTAATTGGTCAGAGTATTGAGCACAGAAGATGGGAGGCAATGTTGCGGCTGTCCAGGTCATTAGTTAGGCCACTGTTGAAATATTGTGTGCGATTCTGGTCTCCTTCCTATTGTGAAACTTGAAAGGGTTCAGAATTACAAGGATGTTGCCAAGGTTGGAGGTTTTGAGCTATATGGAGAGGTTGAATAGGCTAGGGCTGTTTTCCCTGGAGTGTCTCAGGCTGAGGGGCGACCTTATAGAGGTTTACAAAATCATGAGTGGCATGGATATGGACAAAGTCTTTTCCCTGGGGTGGGAGAATCCAGAACTAGAGGGCATAGGTTTAAGGTGAGAGGGGAAAGATATAAGAGACTAAGGGGCAGCTTTTTCACGCAGTATGTGTATGGAATGAGCTGCCAGAGGATGTGGTGGAGGCTAGTACAATTGCAACATTTAAAAGGCATCTGGATGGGTATATGAATAGGAAGGGTTTGGGGGGATATGGGGCAGGTGCTGGCAGGTGGGACTAGATTGGGTTGGAATATCTGGTCGGCATGGATGAGTTGGACCGAAGGGTCTGTTTCCATGCTGTACATCTCTATGACTCTAAATTAGACTGTTTCAAAGGGTTTATGTATCCTTTATGCTCAAATCTATCTGCAGTTAAAAGGGCACCTAAGTCCCGTGTTGAAACGTGTCTTCCAAACCTCCGCCTCTGGCCCATATTCACATGGTGTCCTGGAATATGTGAATAGGAGTAGCTCAGTTCTACATGATAAATGCATAGAGAAAACCTGAGCTTACCTGATGCACACACCCTAACCATTCTCTGTATGAAAAGTTGTTTTCCTCGTGATATTTGCATCTTCTCCAATTACTTTCAATCTGTGAACTCTTATTTTTGATCCCTTCACAAGTGGAAACATTTCTTCTCTGTTTACTCATTTCAGAACTTTTCTGATTTTGTAAACAAGGGAGCTATACAGCAGAATCAAAAAGTTCAGCAGGCTTCATTAATCGGAACTATAATTTAATAGAATCTCAAACTGTAGTTTCATCGTTTCACTGTCCAGTTGTATGTTGGCCAATCATCTATAACGAATAATTAACAATAACTATTTTTCACCACCATACAAGACACTTCTAAAGGTGCCATATTAGTGGGCACAGTGGTTAGCACTGCTGCCTCACAGCGTCAGAGACCTGGGTTCAATTCCCACCTCAGGCAACTATCTGTGTGGAATTTGCACATTCTCCCTGTGTCTGCGTGGGTTTCCTCCGGGTGCTCCGGTTTCTTCCCACAGTACAAAAATGTGCAGGTTAGGTGAATTGGCCATGCTAAATTGCCCACACTGTTAGGTGAAGGGGTAAATGCAGGGGAATGGGTCCGGGTGGGTTGCTTGGGCCGAAGGGCCTGTTTCCACACTGTAAGTAATCTAATCTAAAAAAATATAAAATTCAGTAAACTATTTGCATCTTATTAAGTACAATTACTCTAAGTATTTAATTTTCATTCCACACTGCTTTAAAAAAAACTAATTTCAGAAAACTTGAAGTGTTTTTTAAATCACATTCAATCTGTAGTATTACCTCCCATATAAAAAGGAAGTAGTTGAGTGCTTCAGTACTGCAATATTGACAAACATTAAATTACACTTCAAGTGCAACTATTGCTAATGAGTAATGGTATTGTATGCATTTACTCATATTACTCACTCAAAACATGTAAAGTGCTGGACATGAATCACACCATGGATAATATTTCTCTTTCTCCGTCATCTTTAGAGCACTGACGTCTGACACAGAAAAATTGCTGGGCTTGGGGTGGTAAGAATAGAAAAATGATATTAACTGAGTTGCTTCTGCACTGAAAGTTAACAAAATAGTGGGTTTATTAGTTTTGAAACCCAAAATGACATTATAATGCCACACAGATTAGAAGTAAGAGTCCAAAAGAGATACTAGTTAAAAAGTTTATGATCAGTCTCTCTGAATCATCTTGAAGAGGAGATTAAGACTGAGGGGGAATCTTATAAAAGTGTAGAAGATCATGAGAGGTTATCTGTTTAAGTTCTGAGGGGAAAGAATAAAAGGGAACCTGAGGGGCAACCTTTTTTAAACAGAGGGTGGTACGCATATTGAATAAGCTGCCGGCAGAAGTGGTTCAGGCAGGTACATTAACACCATTTGTGGGTTGGAGTTAATAGTTGGAGTTGTGTACAGACCTCCTAACAGTGGTCAGGACCAGGGACGCAACATGTACTGGGAAATAGAGAAGGCATGTCAGAAAGGCAAGGTCACAGTGATCATGGGAGACTTCAATATGCAGGTGGACTTGGTAAATAATGTTGCCAGTAGATCCAAAGAAAGGGAATTCATGGAATGCTTACAGGATGGCTTTTGGAACAGCTTGTCATGGAGCCCACAAGGGAGCAGGCTATTCTGGACCTAGTGCTTTGCAATGAACCAGACTTTACAAAAGATCTTAAAGTAAGGGAACCCTTAGGAAGCAGCGATCATAATATGGTAGAGTTCAGTCTGGAGTTTGAAAGAGAGAAGGCAAAATTGGATGTAATGGTGTTACAGTTAAATAAATGTAATTATGAGTGCATGAGAGAGGAACTGACAAAAATAGACTGGAAACAGCGGCTAGCGGGGAAGACAGTAGAACAAAAATGGCAGGAGTTTGTGGGTATAATTGAGAACACTGTACAGAGGTTCATCCCCAAGAAAAGAAAGATTATCTGGGGAGAGATTAGACAGTCATGGCTGACAAAGGAAGTCGGGAAATGTATTAAAGAAAAAGAGAGATCCTATAAAGTGGCCAAGGGCAGTGGGAATTCAGAAGATTGGGAAGGCTACAAAAACAAACAGAGGATAACAAAGAGTGTAATAAGGAAGGAGAGGATCAAATATGAAGGTAGGCTAGCCAGTAATATTAGAAATGATAGTAAAAGTTTCTTTCAATACATAAGAAACAAACGACAGGCAAAAGTAGACATTGGGCCACTTCAAACTGATGCAGGAAGCCTAGTGATGGGAGATAAGGAAATAGCAGGAGAACTTAACAAGTACTTTGCGTCAGTTTTCACAGTGGAAGACATGAGTAATATCCCAACAATTAAAGGGAGTCAGGGGGTTGAGTTGAGTATGGTTGCCATTACAAAAGAGATAGTGCTAGAAAAGCTAAAAAGTCTTAAAATTGATAAATCTCCTGGCCCCGATGGGATACATTCTAGAGTTCTTAGCGAGGTGGCTGAGGAAATAGCAGAGGTATTGGTTGAAATCTTTCAAGAGTCACTGGAGTCAGGGAAAGTCCCGGAGGATTGAAAGATCGCTGTTGTAACCCCCTTGTTCAAGAAAGGATCAAGACAAAAGATGGAAAATTATAGGCGAATTAGCCTAACCTCGGTTGTTGGTAAAATTCTAGAATCCATCATTAAGGATGAGGTTTCTAAATTCTTAGAAGAGCAGAGTCTGATTAGAACAAGTCAACATGGATTTAGTAAGGGAGGTCATGCCTGACAAACCTGTTGGAATTCTTTGAAGAGGTGACAAGTAGGTTAGACCAGGGAAACCCAGTGGATGTGGTCTATCTAGACTTCCAAAAGGCCTTTGATAAAGTGCCACACGGGAGGCTGCTGAGCAAGGTGAGGGCCCATGGTGTTCGAGGTGAGCTATTGGGATGGATTGAGGATTGGCTGTCTGACAGAAGGCAGAGAGTTGGGATAAAAGGTTCTTTTTTGGAATGGCAGCCGGTGACGAGCGGTGTCCCGCAGGGTTCAGTGTTGGGGCCACAGCTGTTCACATTATATATTAATGATCTGGATGAAGGGACTGGGGGCATTCTAGCGAAGTTTGCAGATGATACGAAGTTAGGTGGACAGGCAGGTAGTACTGAGGAAGTGGGGAGGCTACAGAAGGATCTAGATAGTTTGGGAGAGTGGTCCAGGAAATGGCTGATGGAATTCAACGTGAGCAAATGACAGGTCTTGCACTTTGGCAAAAAGAATAAAAGCATAGACTACTTTCTAAACGGTGAGAAAATTCGTAAAGCCAAGGTACAAAGGGATCTGGGAGTACTAGTTGAGGATTCTCTAAAGGTAAACATGCAGGTTGAGTCCGTGATTAAGAAAGCGAATGCAATGTTGTCACTTATCTCAAGAGGGTTGGAATATAAAAGCACCGTTGTGCTACTGAGACTTTATAAAGCTCTGGTTAGGCCCCATTTGGAATACTGTGTCCAGTTTTGGTGCCCACACCTCAGGAAGGACATACTGGCACTGGAACGTGTCCAGCGGAGATTCACACGGATGATCCCTGGAATGGTTGGTCTAACATATGAGGAACAGCTGAGGATCCTGGGATTGTATTCATTGGAGTTTAGAAAATTAAGGGGAGGCTTAATAGAGACGTACAAGATAATACATGGCTTGGAAAGGTTGGACGCTTGGAAATTGTTTCCGTTAGGTGAGGAGACTAGGACCCGTGGACACAGCCTTAAAATTAGAGGGGGTCAATTCAGAACAGAAATGCGGAGACATCTCTTCAGCCAGAGAGTGGTGGGCCTGTGGAATTCATTGCCGCAGAGTGCAGTGGAGGCAGGGACGCAGAGATTGATAGATTCTTGTTGTCTCAAGGAATTAAGGGCTACGGGGAGAATGCTGGTAAGTGGAGTTGAAATGCCCATCAGCCATGATTGAATGGCGGAGTGGACTCGATGGGCCGAATGGCCTTACTTCCACTCCTATGTCTTATAGTCTTATTTGAAAAGGCATTTGGACAAATACATGAATAGGAAATGATTTGGAGATGCCGGTGTTGGACTGGGGTTTACAAAGTTAAAAATCACACAACACCAGGTTATAGTCCAACAGGTTTAATTGGAAGCACACTAGCTTTCGGAGCAACGCTCCTGATGAATGTCAAACACCTGATGAAGGAGCGTCCTTCATCCAAAAAGTAAAAGGAGGCTGGTAGTGCTGATAATAAAAGATAGGATCAGTATATTAGTGACAGCAGATCTTAGATCTTTGAAGAAAAAGAACCTTTCAAGAAACGTGGCCATAACATGGTAGAATCTTACATTTACTTTGAAAACAATGTAGTTCAACAGGAAACCCTTCTCAAGTCTAAATGAAAGAATCTATGAAATTATTAGTGGCAAGTTGTTGTGGTGCTTTGGGAAAATATATTAAATATAGACAAGCAATATCTAGCATGTAAAGAAGTAGTAAATTATTTTTACTACAAAAACAGGCTTCAAGAGAAGAACACTAATGAGATGTGGGGATTGTTCAAGGAGCAGCTACTGCGTGTCCTCGATAGGTATGTACCAGTCAGGCATGGTGTAAAGGGCCTTGTGAGGCAGCCGTGGTTTAGTAAGGAATTGGAGTCCCTTGTGAAAGGGAAGAAGGCGGCATATGTAAAGATGAAGCGTGAAGGTTCAGTAGGGGCGATTGAGAGTTATAAGGTAGCCAGGAAGGAGCTAAAGAGGGAGCTAAGAAAAGCGAGAAGGGGACATGAAAAGTCTTTAGCTGGTAGGATTAGGGAAAACCCAAAGGCTTTCTATAGGTATGTCAAGAATAAAAGGATGACTAGGGTAGGTATCGGTCCAGTCAAGGATAGTAGTGGGAAGTTGTGTGTGGAGGCGGAGGAGATTGGAGAGACATTAAATCAGTACTTTTCATCAGTATTCACTCAGGAACAGGACACTGTTGCTGATGTGAATATGGAATCACAAATAATTAGAATGGATGCCCTGGAAATATGCAGGGAAGAGGTTTTGGGAATATTGGAAAGGATGAATATAGATAAGTCTCCTGGGCCTGATGGCATTTACCCCAGGATCCTATGGGAAGCTAGGGAGGAGATAGCAGAGCCATTGGCCTGGATTTTTATGTCGTCATTGTCAACGGGAATAGTACCAGAGGACTGGAGGATGGCGAATGTGGTCCCATTGTTCAAGAAAGGGAGTAGGGATAGCCCTAGTAACTATAGGCCAGTGAGTCTGACTTCAGTGGTGGGCAAAGTCTTAGAGAGAATGGTAAGGGATAAGATTTATGAACATCTGGGTAGGAATAACGTGATCAGGGATAGCCAGCATGGTTTTGTGAAGGGCAGGTCGTGCCTCACAAACCTTATTGAGTTCTTTGAGAAGGTGACTATGGAAGTGGATGAGGGTAAAGCAGTAGATGTTGTGTATATGGATTTTAGTAAGGCGTTCGAT
Organism: Hemiscyllium ocellatum; assembly: GCF_020745735.1. Taxonomy (NCBI): domain Eukaryota; kingdom Metazoa; phylum Chordata; class Chondrichthyes; order Orectolobiformes; family Hemiscylliidae; genus Hemiscyllium; species Hemiscyllium ocellatum. Next base: position 68,517,446 of record NC_083414.1, read on the forward strand.
AAGGTTCCCCATGGTAGACTAATGCTAAAACTTCGGAGGTATGGCATTGAGGATACATTAGAGGTTTGGATTAGGAATTGGCTGGCTGGAAGGAGACAGAGGGTAGTAGTTGATGGATTATGTTCATCTTGGAGCGCAGTTACTAGCGGTGTACCACAAGGATCTGTTTTGGGACCATTGCTTTTTGTTATCTTTATAAATGATCTAGAGGAAGGACTTGAAAGCTGGGTAAGCAAGTTTGCGGATGACACGAAAGTCGGTGGAGTTGTGGATAGTGAGGAAGGAAGTGGTAGGTTACAGCGGGATATAGATAAGTTGCAGAGCTGGGCGGAAATGTGGCAAATGGAATTCAATGTAGCTAAGTGCGAAGTCGTTCACTTTGGTAGGAATAACAAGATGATGGATTACTGGGCTAATGGTAGGCTACTTGGTAGTGTGGATGAGCAGAGGGATCTTGGTGTCTATGTACACAGATCTCTGAAAGTTGCCACCCAGGTAAATAGTGCTGTGAGGAAGGCATATGGTGTACTGGGCTTTATTGGCAGAGGAATTGAGTTCCGGAGTCCTGAGGTCATGTTGCAGTTGTATAAGACTCTGGTGAGGCCTCATCTGGAGTATTGTGTGCAGTTTTGGTCGCCATACTATAGGAAGGATGTGGAAGCTTTAGAACGAGTGCAGAGGAGGTTTACCAGGATGTTGCCTGGAATGGTAGGAAAATCTTATGAGGAAAGGCTGAGGCACTTGGGGCTGTTCTCATTGGAGAAGAGAAGGTTTAGGGGAGATCTGATAGAAGTGTATAAGATGATTAGGGGTTTAGATAGGGTAGATACTAAGAACCTTTTACCGCTAATGGAGTCAGGTGTTACTAGGGGACATAGCTTTAAATTAAGGGGTGGTAGGTATAGGACAGATGTTAGGGGTAGATTCTTCACACAGCGGGTTGTGAGTTCATGGAATGCCCTGCCCGTATCAGTGGTGAACTCTCCTTCTTTATGTTCATTTAAGCGGGCATTGGATAGGCATTTGGAAGTTATTGGGCTAGTATAGGTTAGGTAGGACTCGGTCGGCGCAACATCGAGGGCCGAAGGGCCTGTACTGCGCTGTATCCTTCTATGTTCTATGTTCTATGTAAATATACATTCTAATAAAGCACAAAAGCCCAATAGAAAAAGTGAGTCAAGTGTGGCTAAGAAGGAAGCTAAAGATTGTCAGATCAAAGGAGGAGCTTTTGAAGTTGCAAAAAACAAAAGGCAGTAAGTCTGAGGATTGGAAGCACTTTTGAATTCAGCAAAAGATGACTAAGAAATTGATAGAGAATAGAATAATACAAACTCACAAGAAATATAAATAACTAAGTTCTGAGGAGGTTGTCTCAAACAGAAAAATCAACCCTATTTCTTTCTGAAATTATTTCAACAGTTATGATAGGCAAACAGGCTCATCCTATTGTCTAATGTAACAGAAAATCCAAGTGTTCTTTTATATTCTCATATTTTCAGTTATTCAGTACATCTACTTTATTATATATATTGTCTACTGTCAGCTATATGTTAAACTTCAGCCAAGACTATAAAATCCTTTGGTTTTAGTCAACAATTCTGTGGCCAGATCTGCTCAGTAGTATCAAAGAGAAAGCACCCAATCCTGACTGTGATATAATCTGCCCACTACAGTTTTACATAGACCTTTGGTACCTTTCGATGCCAACTCACCTGGGATGGATGGATAGATTAAGAGTTGGGCAGTTAGGTATCAAGCATAATTCTAGTGCAGCCACTGCTTCGTCTCATGTCGTGAAATGAAGACATTCCTTCAGGCCTGTCATCAATTCAGAGACTTACATTTTAAATGGAGTTGCCAACACTACAGAACCTCCACTCACTCACGTTATTAATTCCTCTTCCCACCATTACAATGCTCATTCTACTTCTCAACAATCCTCATCCTCCACTTCAACCCTGAATAATGTTTAGACCCTACCCATCAGACAGTGTTCACTCACCTCTTTCATCCTAGATAATGTTCACCCTCACTCTCACTCATTTTGCTGATCGCCTAACTCACCAGGTATTCATTCCCTTCCTAATAACAGTTGCCACTCCCACATTCTTGACAGTGTTCACATCCTACTCCTGCTCCTCGACGGTATCTAATCCCCTTCCTAAAGCTACCCCACAACTCACCACTCAGATCATCTTTACCCATCTCCTTCACCATGTGACAATGTTTGCCTCCCCCCATTTACCCAACAACATTCACTTCTTCCCTCAGCCCATGACAGTATTCAGCCACTATACCCTAAATATTCACTGAGTATAACAGAGCTCATTTCTTCTATGTGCCCCTTCCTCATGCCCCCAATATAATTTACCCTCCTTCCCTCATCCTATGCAAATGCAAATGCTCATGCTCCTTTACTCCCCAAAAATGCCAACTCTTCCAACATCACCAGACAGCAGCCAGGGTTTATGGATGGTGAGTCTGAGGAGAGAGGTATGGGAAGGGGAAAAAAAAACATTGCTATAGGGGCTTTGGTTACCATTGTGTTTTGACACCACAACTGATTCATTTGGAGTTGTGCTGCTCAACAGGTTTTACTCTTGCTGTGAAAAGCCTTGAAATAAATCTGTGAGAAAACCAGAGCAAGCACAGGGCAAACAAAGTAAATCTTCATAGTCCTGACCACCTCATCCATCTGTCATAAGTAACATGAAGCAATCTGGGCAAAATGGGAATTTGAAGTTTAAGCCTGTTCCTTACTTACCAAGGATACGCATACAATGAGAGTTTCAAAGAGTCCCAACATATATCAGCAATATAATTTGAGTTGGAAGCCTATCCACATATGGTTGAACAAATTAGAAAATTAAACTATCACGCTGCAAAGAATATCGATTAGGGATAAGTGGAATAGAAGGTCATAACTTAGCTAAGGATTGTGATTCTTCAAATAATTTTTAGATACATTGCATACTATTTTTGAAAAGTTTGCTGTTTCACCAAGCCACAAAGGCAATACCCATTTTGTAAAGGACAAGCTTCAGTTATTTAAGTTCTACCTTAATACAGAACAACCTCGATTATCCGAATGACACAAGCAGGGAGTATTTTGTTCAGATATTCGAATGTTCAGATAACTGATCTGATGGCCGCGGGAAGTGGGTGCGAGACCAGGTTGCAGTTTCCCCAGTGGCCGGTGGCGTCGCACATCCCCTTGCTACAGGCACGCTATGGCCCCGGTTCCAACTTCCCTCGCTCGAAAAGTTCTCTTATTTAAGCTTTTATTTAATATGTAGCTATTATGTTACAACAGAGGATTTTGTTTCAAATAAAGTATCATACTTAAGTGATGCAATGTAAGATGGAACAGGAGATTTTGCACCCTAGGCTTTGCCGTTGTCATTGTTTACATGAGCATCGGGGCCTTGAGATCGTGTTCGGATAATCAAAATTCAGATAACCGAGATTGCTCTGTATACCTTTACTTACATAGCCTTGGAATGCCAGATTTAACATAGTCAATAACATTTTTTGAAGAGAGAATCAGTTGCAAATAAATCAACATATAAGGAAGTAAGCAGCCTTGGAAAAACAAATACTTACTGTACTAAGGAGACACTTCATTTCTAAAATAAAAATCTTATTTTTAAATAAATAGCATTTGTATTTTTCATGAAATAGTAGTCATGATGAATCACAAATGTTTAGTTGTATTCTTACCTTCACACTTTTCCAAGATTTGAACTGTTTCTCCAATTTCCAGCACAAGCCCCTGTGGCACTGAACCTCGGAAACTACATATCACTGGGGAAAAATACAATAAGTATGACTTAGGATTTTGTCTGCAATGACCATATGATCTGATGCTAACTAAACCAAAGTGAATAACATTCTCCACAGGCCACACTTGACCATGAATATTGGGAGATGTTGTCAAAGATTTTTGTCTCACATTCATCAGGTCAAGCATAAAAATGCCAAATTTCAAACAATCACAGTAAATTACATTACAGGAGAAAAGTGCATTGATTGGTTGATAAGTTGACTCTAATTAGCCATGGCATCACCATGGAAAATGCAAAGACTACAGACTCCCCAAACATCCAGGAAAGTCAAAGAATTTGCAAAGCTTGAATATATAGGTCATTCTGCTACAATGAGTATTTCGTTAATGCAAATTCGCTTAACGCAATTGACAAATTGAGGATACTGGTTCTAAAGCGCGAATTTTTAAAACATGTGTTGGCTGTAACACTTTTACATTGCATTATAGAAGCCCTACCTGTATTCCTTTTGTTTGCAGAGAATAGTTCCCTGCATAGGAATGTCTATCACTGTAGCAAGTTTAAATAAACTACCTTACACATATCCAACGAAAATATCCTGTGAATTAGGTTAGAAATATGTGTAAATGTTGAATATTCCTAATAAGTAATGTTTTAGATGAAATTGGAGAAAGCTAGTATCAGATTAATTTAGGCAATGGCTGAACAAAAATTCTATTAGCTTGTATTTGCGCAGATAGATGAAACACAAAGTGAGCAACAGTTCATATTACTTAGAATTGCAAAATTTTACAAAAGCCACACGCAGTTTGAATAGCATAATGCAGGTGACAAAATTCAATTCAAAATTTCTACTCGGAAGAATCTCATCAATTAGCCTTTTCAAAATTAACATCAAGGAACTCAGTATTTAAATTCTGAAGACTTGCATATCAATTTATTTAATAAGGTAAGATTTTGAACAAACTGGTCCAATAAAGGATGCAAGGTGCGAGAGAATGAACAGGTTTATTGCAGGTATGCTCTATGGCTAGGAGTACACATTAGCACTTACAAAACTAATGGATCAGTTACATTTTTTGACAAATATCTCTAGAAGAATCAGACATAATAACAAACTCGGCATCACTCAGACATAAAGATCAAAAACATCGAGATTAATATGGGAATCACAGTTTTTAATGATGGAGCAGACACAATTGCTGAAGGGCCTCTTTCCACGGTGTAAAATCTCTCTGACTATATGATTACAATTAAGTGTCACTCCTACCTTAACTCTAATTTTCTAACTTAGTGGACTCTTTCCTGGTTTTTTGGCATGGAGACTTCTGTCCTGAGCTGACGATACAAACCTCTTTTCAGTTGTTAGCATGAAAACATTCACATGTCATTTCCCACAGGTTATAGACTTCATAAACTAAAATTATTTTGCTAGGGTGAATGTGTTAACCAAAACTGGAAACAGATTCTAAATAGAACTCAAATCAATCCTGTTTTCTCCATCTGTCATAAAAATTTCATATTATAAACAATTCATCAATGAACATCACAGATATCCTGCTAAGCACATAACTGAAGTCATGTGTTTTCCTGGAAATTATGTATTTACTTCCTGTTCCAAACAACTTTCAAAACTCTTACAAAAATTTATCTTCACAAAACCAAAACTAACTGCCTATCTCACTGCTCTTGTTCTCCAAAATGCATCGGAGCTCAATTCTTTTATTGTTCAAGAGAAATTGCTCATCAGCATGGGTTTTTAATTCAACATTCAACTTAAAATTGTGATATATCAGCAATTTCTCCTGCTCAAGGCGCTTTTCACAATACTTCATACAGACTTCTGAAATGTTAAGCTTCAACTAAAGGTCTATTTTTGGTTGAATTTGCTTTTACAAATTAATGATTTCATTCATGGTAATGTCCTCTTAGATGGAAATGGTATTTATTATAGGTGGAAAGACAAACAGAGAAAAACAAATTCAATGGCTCAAGAGCTCAGACTACAAAAAGAGGCTTAGTTCTCACAGACATTTTGATATAGCATTGATGGTGTGATACTGTCATCATGATGGCTGACTTTCTTTTCAATAGCTTATTAGTTAAGCCAAGGTTTTTCTTATATTTTTATTATGAAAGATGCTTCCTGTCTTCAGGCTTCTGGATGTCTCTGAACATACTGCACTCTCAGATATTATAAAAGTACAACTGAACCAGTCGAAAAATTATGGTAAAATAAAATTTCCTTAAATTAAAGACTCCTGCTGCTATATTGTCCACTACATCACTGATCTGAAAAGTTAAAGTCATGTAAAGCATACCATAGAATGATCTTGAAGGAGGAGTGTGGGGTGGGGGTGGGGGAAGAGAAGAGAGAGAGTTGGAATGGAAAGAGTGGGGGGGGGGAGAGTATGGGGGCGGAGAGAGGGGGAGGAAGGGGGGGGAAGAGAGAGAGTGGGGTGGGGGGAGAGTGGGGGAGAGGGTGGCGTGATGGAGGAAGAATGGGCGAGAGAAGTATGTGGGGAGATTGAAGGAGGGCGAGACAGAATGAAGGGGGACGAGAGAGTGACAAGGTGGCGAGGGAGTGAGGAGAGGGGATGAGAGAGACTGAAGGGAGGGCAAGAGAGACGGAGTGAAGGGAGGCCGAAGTGACAGGGGCAAGAGAAAGGCAGTTGAGAGGGTAAGGTGGTGGAAAAGAGTGTAAAAGGGGGTGTGAGAGAGGGAGATGGGCAAGAAAGGGTTGGGAGAAGAATAAGGGACAAAGGAGGGGTTGAGAGTCAGAGAACTGGGGAGGATCATGAGTGAGAATGAGGGAGGGACATTAGGGAGAATGCAATAGAGGCAGGGCGTGATCGAGAAAAGGCCAAGGGAGTGGCGCATGAGAACAGGACCAAGGGAACGGCACGAGCGGAAAAGAAACCAAAGGAGGGGCATGAGCAGGAAAGAAACTGAGGAAGGGGCATGAGTAGGAAAGAGGCAGAGGGAGGGATGAGAGACCGAGCCGATGGAGGGAAGAGAAAGTGGAAAAATGAAAGAGAAGAGGAGAGTAAGAAGGAGAGAGTGAGAGGGACAGCACAGCTTCCTATCTGTAGTCTCTGAATATTTCCCATTCTCAGCTGCTCTTGACATTTACAGCTTAGTTACAAACTCTGCAGCTCAACCACTGGGCTATGGTGAAGCAACATTTCCTTTCCTTCACTTGAAGGCTTCCGGTGCATTTCATTCTTGAATTCTCCCTCTTACTGCTTCCAAAATGCCACATTATATTGCACAGTCATTTCAAGATGCACAACTTTTCAATCTTCCAATTATAGTAGCTCAACCTCCATTTGAGTTTGTAGTTTCAAAAAAAAATCAAAATGCATGGTTACTTTTATGTTGCTTACCCTTTATCCTGTTTCACTTGATACTTGCTCAAAACCAATTACATTTCTAGCTTTTTCCAATCCTGATTAAAGATCATCAATGTGAAAGGTTAATTGTTTCTCTCCTCACAGACACTGCCCGATCTATTCAGCAGTGACTCCTCTAATTTTATTTTACTTTGGTGCAGATTGCAGAGGTCCATGCATGGCAGCAAATTCCAGAAGCAGATGTCAATGCGATGATCAGCAGTTGACGTGGATCGTAATGTGTGAAATGGAGAGGCTCAGTGCATATGCAGCTATGCAGCTCAGAGGCAACATTACTCAGTATTCTAGCACATTCAGTTTTATCTTTACAATTTGTACACACACTAACATTATCCAGGGCATCACATAACTAATTAACAGGGAATAGTGGGTCAATCAGAGAATAGGACTGTATATTTCATTGTGATCCATTACATATTACCTTCTTGAAATTTTATCTGTAGATCTTTTTGTCACAAAGTCTGAGTTATACTTTGCAAGAGTATGAGGAATTGGCAGCAAAATCTGGAAGAAAAGAGATTATGCTGCCAATTCCTCATACTGATGATCATGCTCTCTTTGCCTATTAAATATTTGGCTAAGAAAATAGTAATACATAATTAAAAAAATGAAAGGTTTGAAGGATTTGAACCAAAATACCTGTGCTAATTCTCCAAATGAATAATCCAGTTTTATTCTCCTACGCTAGATCATATTATTTCTTATCCATGATTTTTTTTAAGAAGATCAGAAATCAGACGACACCAGGTTGTATTTCAACAGGTTTGTTTGAAATCACAAGTTTTTGGAGCATTGCCCCTATAACCTGGTGTCATGTGACTTCTGATCTTGTTCCACAACCTGGTGTCATCTGATTCTGACCTGTTCACACCAGTCTGACACCAGCACTTCCACATCTTTTAAAACGATACATGGAGTCCCTGATTTTCGACCATCCAACTTACAAATGAGATCTACACAGGGGTGTATTAATATTAAAGATCCAGCATAAAGATCCAACTAAAGATGCAAACTTTGCCTCGTACTTACAAACAACTATTTAACATTGTCATGCATTATGTTTTGACTTTCAAACACACTGACTTGCAAACGGACTCTAGAACAGAACCTGGTTATAATCTAGGGACTGCATGTAAAGTATATTATATTTTGTTGCCACTGCCATTCCAGCAACAGCACTTCACATTCTGTCTATAGTCTGTAAATGTACTCAACCACCAATTCCCTCAATTCTTTTCAATAATCTCAACCTGTACATGTTAGTCTCTAACAAAAGAAATAGATTTACCCAAATTACTGAAATTAGATCTGTGGTCGGAGAATAAGACTGTGGATTATCCCATTGGATAACTTGGAGTGGGCATTTTGGTTCAAATCCTTTACTTGCACAAAACCTTGCACAAATTAAATTTTGCCAAGATACAATCTAAAAATGATTATCTATGCTTTTTATAAATGCTTTTTCATGTTTTTTCAGGTACCACACCAGTTCTGCCGTAACCTTACCCTGTCCAATTTTAATGGGAAACATCTCTTTAGAAGAGTTTGTCCCTCCAACCAGGGAAGAAGAATTCAAGTATCAGTTTTGATATGATGTATATTACAGGGGAGGACATTTCTCATATAGTCCTATAAGTCCCACTCCACCAACAATCATAAATTTTGAATTTAACCAATGTGATATTACCACTTGCATAGGTGTTAGATTATATCTGGTTTAGCATTAGAAACAAGTCATTAGTGGCATAAGATGAATAACAAAGTTATTTCTCCCCCCCCCCCTTGAGTTGGAGAGTTCAGAACTGGAAGGCATAATTTTAAGGTGAGAGGCGAAAGATTTAAAAGGGGCTTGAGTGGCACCTTTTTCCATACAGAGGGTGATTCATTGTGGAATAAATTGCCAGAGGAAGTGTTAGATTGCATTTACAGTTACAACATTTGGGCAGTACATTAATGGGAAAGATTTAGAAGGACATGAGCCAAATGCAGGCAAATAGAACTTTAGTTTGGGAAACTTGGTTGGCATGGACAAGTTGGACTGAAAGTTCTGTTTTCATCCTGTATAACGCAATGATTCTGAGTCAATAAATGATAAAAAGCTTATTACAACTAAAATATACAAAGACAAGCTCACATAGATCATTAATAAAAAGGTTTATATTGTGCAAACATATGTGTAGTTCATATTCTAACATCGGCAAATACAAGTACCAGACAAACTATGGTTGAATACCTCACAGAACTCATCAAAAAGCACGTGTGATCTAGGCAAATTTAACGGATTTGTCAGCAATTCTGTCCAGATATTAGTGACATAGAGTGCCACCAAATCACATTAAAACTCCACAATAGATTAGGTGAATTGGCCATACTAAATTTCCCATAGCATTAGGTGCAAGGATAAACGTAGGGGAATGGGTCTAGTTGGGTTGTGTTTCGTCTGGTCATTGTGGACTTGTTGGACTGAAGGGCCTGTTTCCACACTGTAAATAATCTAATATTATGAAGTTGAAGGTGTGCACTGTACCTTTAAGAGAGATTGAATACTGTTTTGCACTGAGAGCTTACAAGCACCTGTAATATGATTAGCTAGCAGTCTCAGAATGTACTGGAAAAGTGAAAATATGTTACATTTGGCTGTGAAACAAATACCTGAGTTGGTTGTTATTTGGACAACAATTCAAATCTAACCAATTAGTTTAAATTATGCTCCAGGATACTAAAATCTAATTGATCTTGAATTTATTGGTTCGATATTGGCAAAAGAATGAGACAATCTGATGTTGGGGAGATAAAAGAGACAGGCAGTTTGAAAGTTCAAACGACAGTAACTGCCATCGAGAGAGACTGCCATTCAAAACACTTTCTATCAAAGGTGCCTTTTTCATATGAAACATCTTTGCAGTAAAAGACAGAAGGAAACCCAGGTAGATCTTCAGCTGAAAGGAAGAGACCAGAGATGACAGCCGCTGTGCGATTTTGAATTTAAGTTGATGTAATTTTAATACGGGTTTTTAATGGAACAGTACATTGTTATGGAGGTGGAGGCAGATAACAAGCAGTTAGGAGAAAGGGGTGCTTAGAATTGTGAATAGTTGTTGTTTAATGTTCACTTTTAGAGTTAAGGAATTAATGGATATTATTTTTCTTTAAATAGTGGAATTTGGGAACTCTCTGTAACTCATACTTTAACAGATTAAGAGGCGAGGCGAGCTTTTCTGGGTATGTGGTTTAATTAGTGGATATACCGCTGTGTCATAACAATAAATCTTTACTTTTTGCACCTAAACTCACTCAAAATCCCATCAACCATGGACCACCTCAATTACTGTTCATGTTCCGTTGCACACCTTCCTTTCCTGGGTATATGCTCTGCTGCATTCTAGAAAGTGCAAATCGACACAGCTCTAGATTTTCATAGTGAGTTCTCCAAGTCATTACAATGCTAGGTTTGTTTCTTAGCTCTAATCTAGCTCAGTTGCACCAAGTAGTAACTGCTTGTGGACTTTCAACTCTCTCTCTCAACTGTATTGAACTATTAATTATAAAAAGACTATTTTCAATTCCTATTTCTAACATTTAGTTGCCTACTAACTCCCATAACTTCTTCCTGGGTTCTGACTGCATAAGAGTTATCCATCTCCTCTTGACTTCTCATAGAACCCCAGACAGAACAGAACAACCTAGCTCAGCTCTGTTCTTAGTAGTCTAGTAAAACAGTTATTTTTCTTCCAGGAGTCTGCCTCATTCCATGTGATCAAACTCTACCTGATGGTGGCTTTCAAACTGTTCAGCAGTATTTCTTGTACCATTCTGAGCGATTTATTGAAAACCTTGCAACAAGGGTTATATTGCTATGCAAAACAAAATAGAAAGCAACATTTGGACTCAAATGTTGAAACCACTGGGACTGTCATTTCCCTAAATATTATTTCCACAAGTTGCTTGCTCCAATAGCAGAAAATATGTATAAAAAATGGAATTCATCATGTTGCTCAAATCTAAGATTAGGATTTGCAGGAAATATAGGGTAACCTAGAGGCTAGAAAATGTAAGAAAATTAAGTTAAAAATCACACAATACCAGGTTATAGTCCAACAGGTTTATTTGGAAGTACAGGTACATAATCCTTTATCCAAAACGCTCAGGGCCAGCTGGTTTTTGGAATTCGGAATTTTTAAAATTTCAGAATAAGTGACAGTTCAATGGTGAAATTTACAAGAATCTCACTGAACAGCAGACTCACTGTGTGGAATGGCCCTGAGACAGAATTAAGGCCAGTGCTGGGCCACACACACACACCCCCCCCACGTCATATCTGAGTTACAGGCATCGAGTGGGTGTGGAATTGGGTTAACTATTTGTACGCCAAACAACCTTGTTAATGAGTTATAAACTTCACAAAAAAACCTTTGGATTTTAGAGCTTTTCTGATTTCAGGATTTCGGATAAAGATTTGTCTACCTGTACTAGCTTTCTGAGTGCTGCTCCTTCATCAGGTAGCTGTGGAGCTGGATCACAAGACACAGAATTTATAGCTAAAGATTACAATGTCATGCAACTGAAATGATATATTGAACAATATGTTTGTTCAATATATCGTTTCAGTTGCATGACAGCGTTTACCACAATAACCACATCTCTTACCAAAAGACCCATGTCTAACTATTGAACAGCTTCAAGGAAGTCACAAAGATATGCCAGCCTCAATTGCAAAGGTCCCTTCATTATCTATACTAAACCTGTTTTTTTTAAGTTATAATAAAGCATCAAACTATCTTGGCTTGAATAAAGCAAGTACTCCTCGTGCTGTAGCTGTAGGAACACTTTTTCCAACTACTGTTGCCTGTCCAATTACCTGGCAACGGGATTGGAATTCCGCTGTCAAACGCTCAGTCTCCCCTGAGTTTTGCACAGAATGGAAGAATCCAAAGCGTCTACAAAACAGTAAAAGTCTCTCTTTGGGATATGCAGCTCCTTGTGTTTTTTCTGCAGGAGGATCTCTTCAGGAGTTATTCGTCATCAAAACCGTAATTATCTCGTATATGGTCTCACCTTTTGGGTAATGAGACAACTGCTGCCTTTTCAGAATGTAGGGACATGCTTTCAGAATTGTGCCTATTTACCCAACAAAACCGATATGTTCTCGATTACATACTTGCAAAGGAAGGTAGAGTTGGCACCATAGTCAAAGGTAAATGCATCATGGGGGTCATTGACCTCATCAAAAACACTACTAAGCATTTGGATAACATCCATACCTTTGTCAGTCAAATGAATGAAGGTTCAGGATGGTGAGATTGGGGTTTTGGCTCATGGTACAACTGGCTGATCAATATGGCTATGTATGTTGCTTTGGTTTAGTTGGTCTTTTTGTTGGTATTACTATTGTTAAGTATATTATTGCCAAGCTATTAGCTTCTATTGACAGCATTAGTTCCACTCAGAAAATGCTTCTTTTCCACTTTGATGAAGATGAGGAAGTTCTATTGTCTGCCCTGATCCCCCTTCGGAGGAGGAGAAAATATGGCAATCTTTGGCTGCCATTCAATTGGATTAATGTGATCTGTGCCCTCACATTTATAGTGTAGTCGTGGAATGACCAAAGTGGGAGATGAGGATCTAAAAATCTGGATTTAAGATATTGTCAGGAGCAACAAATTTATGCTTTTATTAATAACATAATGGACTTTTAATATAACATAACCTTAGGAAATGGTTTCAGGATTAGTACTGTGCTAAAATGGTTGAAGGCTGCATTCCTGCTTTTCTGAGCTGGCTGAATTAAAAGATAAAGCAGACAATGATGTCTATAAAATGAATCATAAGACAATAACTGACCATTCTGACTAACCTTGAACTTGCAAGCACGAGACATAAAGTGAGAGTCAATACTGTTTCCCAAGAAATATCATTGGATTAACCTGTTGTCCATTATGTCACCTTATTACATTTGATTGGTTTTCTTGTAAGACAAACTGTTTCCCAGTAAACATCATTGGATTAACCTGCCGCCATTATGCCACCTTATTACATTTCGTTAGTTTTCCTTTGTAATTAAGGTTGTACTGTATCTTAAAAAGCATATTAAAATGGCTTATTGTTCAAATTCAATTGCATAAATTTTCCACGGAACACAAACTTTTAACCTCTGTGTTGCTGGACAAATCTGCACCAGGCTGCCTTATTTTATTAAACTGGTAATCTTGCTTTAAACAGACCGTACGCCTATTGATTCTTTTGACCAATCACGAAACCGAGAAGTCCCTTCTGGGGTTCCAGATCTTCATCTTCATCAAGCTTCCTGGTTACTTCATCAAAGAGCTCTAACAAATTTGTGAGGCATGATCTCCCACGCACAAATCCATGCTAAACTATTCATAATCAAATCCTGTCTTTCCAAATGCATGTATATCTTATCCCTCAGAATCTTCTCAAATAATTTACCCACCACAGATGCTAAGCTTACTAATCTATAGTTCCCAGGCTTTTCTTTGCAGCCCTTTTTGAATGATGGCACAACATTCGCTACCCTCAAATCTTCCAACACCTCAGGTATGACTAACGATGATGCACAAGTATCAGCCAGGATCCCTGAAATTTCTTCTCTAGCCCCTTGCAGTGTTCTTGGATATATCTGGTCAGGACCAGGAGATGTATCTACCTTCATACATTCTAACACATCCAACACCTTCTCTACTGTGATATGGACCACCCCCAAGATATCACCACTTCCCCAAGTTCCCAAGTATTCATATACAGGGTAAAATACTATATTACACAAACATAATACTATACTCCCACCTGAAATAGCTTGCAAAATAGAAAAAAATTAAACATAAAAGAAATTCAATACTTTTAAAAAATTAATACACTCACCATTATTGTACAGTAATCTTGCTAGCTTGATGAGACTCCATCTAGAGACTCAAATGGATTAGTGCACCTAGACACCCAGAACTATGTGCACTGATTTCCTTCTTCCACTAGATGGGGGCTAGGAGTTGAGTTCAAATTCAGAAGTGAAGCCAGAACTGCAGACAAGACCTGACCTACAGCCTAATGGTGTGTAAAGTGGGTAGGAGGACAGATCAAGTCAGGAGGCATGGCTAAGGTAAAGCAGCACCAGGGAGTAAGACGAGTACACATCAAAACTGGAAGCAAGACCTCTGGAGCAGAATCACACCAGAAAGCAAGGATAGAATGCATGGCTGGAGTAGAGTTAGACAGGAGACCAAGCCAGAGGGAAGATAAGACTAGGATAGTACAAATTAGGAGCCAGGCTAGGGCACTAGCTTTTGGGAAGTGAGGCTGGGACAAAGCAAGACCGAGGCTCGAGAGTAATGTCAGGAGTGAGGCAAGATGCCCTTACTCATTTGCCCGAACAAAAAGGAAGAATTAGTGTCAGGATGCAACATTGTGATAATGATACAAATATGCAACCTGAACCTTTAACTATGCATGCAAACAATGTTGAAAATGGCAACAAAACAAAAAAGTTTTCCCCAAATAATAACTGTTACAATAAATTGATGTGAAATGGAACAACTTACAGTGGTAGGGTATGTAAAGGAGAACTCAGGAAAGAGTAGATTTAGATTTTCAAAAGGTATTTGATAAGGTTACATACAAAGGGTTGATAATATGATAAGGGCTTGCTGAGTTCAGGGCAATATATTAGCAAATTAAAATTTGTATAGATAGGAAACTATGGGTAGGAATAAATCAGGCATTTTCAAACTGGCAGACTGTAACTTAAGGGTTACTGTTAGGGATTCATAGTGTTACACAATAGAATGGTTACAGCACAGGAGGAGACAAGTCAGTGCAACATGCCTGTATTGACACTTTACAAAAGTAATTCAGTCATTCAGTTTTAGCCATTTCCCCAGAGTGATGAAAAAACTTTTATACAATACAGCACAGAAACACACACAAGCCTGCGCCGATTCCTAGTCCTCATTAAGACATGCTACTAATTGTCCAGCGCGGTTGCTATGCTTCTGTTTGCCTCCCGTTCATGTGTCTATCAAGATCTGTTGCTTTAAACATTGCTGATGTGCCTACTTTCACCACTTCCATTAGTTACAGGCATCCACTGCCCTTTGTATGAAAAATTTTCCACACTTCTCTCCTAAACTTTCCCCCCTGACCTTGAGCCTGTGCCCTCTTGTAGTTGGCCTTTGCACCTGGGGAAAGGCCTCTGACTATTAAAACTAAGTCTCTCATTATTTTGTAGACCTCCACCAGGTTCTCCTCAATCTCTGTCCTCCTAGTGAAAACAATCTAAGTTTATCCAACCATTTCTCAAACTAAAACCCTCCAAACCAACGAACATCCTGCCTTCTCTGCACCCTCACCAAAGCATCCATATCCTTCTGGTAGTGTGGTAACCAGAACTGCACACAATATTCCAAATGTGGCCTAACTAAAGTCTTGTACACCTGTAATATAAACTGCCAACCTCTATATTCAATGCCCCAACCAGTGAAGGCAAGTGTGCTGTATGACCAGTTTATTCACCTGTGTTGCCACTTTCAGGAATTTGTGGACCTTTACAACTAGATCTTTCTGTATATCAATACTCCTCCGGGTTTTGCTACTTATTGTATAACTTGCACCTGAATTTGATCTTCCAAAATACATCACCTCGCATTTGTCCAGATTAAACTCCGTCAGCCATTTCTCTGCCCAAATCTGCAATATATCTCTATCCCGCAATACCCTTTGACAATCCTCCTCACTGTTTGTAACTCTGCCAATTTTGGTGTCATCCTCAAACTTACTAATCAGACCACCTATATTTTCCTCCAGATATTAGAAACAAAGATCCTAGCACTAATCTCTGTAGAACATAACTAGTTACTGATCTCCATTCCAAAAAATACCACTACTCTGTATGACCAAGCCAGTTCTGTATCCATTTAACCAGCTTATCCCAGATACCAGGAGATTCAATCTTCTGTACCAGTCTGCCATGAGGTACCTTAACAAATACCTTACTGATGTCCATGTAGACAATATCCACTGCCCTCCCTTCAGTCATTCCTCTCACCTCCTCAAAAAACTTTATCAAGTTGGTGAGACATGACCTTCCCTGCACAACTTCACGCTGCCTCTCCCTAACAAGTCCATTTGCTTCCAAAATGAATAAATCTTGTTTCTCATTATCTTCTCCAACAGCTTCCCTACCATTGACACCAGGTACAGTGGCCAGTAATTACATGGATTATCTGTTTCCCTTCTTAAATAAAGGAACAACATTGGCTATTCTCCAGTCCTCTAAAACTTCATCTGAGGGCAAAGAGAATATAAGTACGTGTTAAGGCCTCAGCAATGTCCTCCCTCATCCGACAGTATCCGGGGATAGATTGTGTTTAGCCCTGGGGACTTGTCTACCTTAACGTATTTGAAGACAGCACGTTCTCTTCAAATAATGATCTGATTTCTGGTGTAAGATATATAATCTTTCTCCACCATGCATTCAGGCACTGCATCCCCAATCCTAACCACTCACTGTGTAAAACACATCTATTCGTAATGCCGCTAGTTATTTTGCTAGCCACCTTAAATTATTACAGTGTGGTTCTTGATCTCAATCTATGTTGATGAATCAGATGAACAAACTGACAAAATGTATTTAAACTTGCTAATTATACATACCTAATTGGGAATGTTAGTTGTATTAAGAACACAAAGACACTGCAAAGAGAATTTGGGGAGATAAAGTGAGTGAGAACAAGATGGCATATGGAGTATAATGCAGGGAAATGCCTTCACTGCTCTTCGAGATGAGAATTCTAAGAATTTTGCCTCATCTTGGTCTTAAACGATGGATTTTAAAAAAAACTCTGTCCTCTGGTTTTAAACTCTTCCATAGCCTCTCCATAATTCCCTTCAGGATATTACATGTTGCATAAGATCACTTCTCATTCTTCTAAATTCCAATGTATACAGGGCTAAACCTTCATCCAAGATAAGCCTGCATCCCAGGAATCAAGTCAAACGAATCTTCTCTGAACTGCTTCTAATGTAATCAAATGCCTCTTCAAGAGATCAAAACTGCACACAGGACTCTTGATCTAGATATTAAGCTTTCATGATTAAATTAACCGAACAGTCAGATCCCACTTTCCTGCAAACATTTGTGATCATTCTCCATGTAAACCATACATTATTTCTCTATTCTTCACACCAAAATGGCCATTTCACATTGTACATCTTTATACTCTATCTCCCATTTTTTTAAAAAAACAAACTCACTTAATCAGAGTTTCTTTGTAGACTCTGTCCTCCTCAAAATGTAATAGCCTACCTTTGTCTCATCAGATTGAGAAACGACAGCTAGCTTTGCCAACACTCACCTAACCCCAAAGAAGCTCAAGTACCACCCATTTATTTCTTCTTGAAAAGGTTTTTGGATCCCACATTAAAATTTACCTGTCATTGTTTTGTGAACTAGTTTGAAATAATATTTCAGGTTCTACTGACTATTCTAATTCGTTATCACAACACCTTTAGGCAGCACACTTTTGACTCTGGGTCATATTTGTAAGCCAGGAGCAGCAACGACCCCAGGCTCTAAGACATGAGGCAACCAACTGCTCTAGTTTTGGTAGAACTCCTCGAACAATCCACGTTTGTTTTCTAATCTTCGATTCGGCCATTCTAATGATTGCTCCTGGATCTGTACAACTTTAAGATTTATTACTAGCTTTTCACATTGATTCTGTATCATAATTTTATGTTCAAAGAATCATACAGAAGAGGCCCTTCAGCCTACTGAGTTTTAACCTGCCAAGCATATGTTACTATCTATAATAATTCCACCTTTCCACACTAGACCAAAGTCTTAAATGTTATGAAGCGTCAAGAGTTCACCCACGTACATTTTAAAGGTTATGAGGTTACCCACCTTAACTACCGTCCTAGTACAATTCGGACTAATAACAAAAGTATGTCAAAATAGATGACGCAAAGCAAAACTGCTTGAAAGAAAATAAATGGATCTTTTAGCTGACTAGATGGATGAACTACTTTCTTAATTATGTGATTTATACAGAAATTACAATGTGGAAAAATCACAATATTAAGCAAACCATTCTTTGATGAAATCAGATCAGCCATGATCTTATCGAAAGGCAAAGTAGGCTCAAAGGGCTAAGTATCTACTCCTGCTCTGAACTGATATGTTTGTATGATGGTGGTTACCATCAAAAGCAAAATTTTTGGTTGGAAGACTTATCGACATTGGTTACAAAAACATGGAAAAAAACATTTATGAAACAAGAGACTGCACACAACATAGGAAGTACAATTCATCATATATTGGACAGATGGTTCAAATAAAAGAAGTTTTCAATTAAAAATCACAAAATATGAAGCTAAAGACCTATCAACTTCTTTAGTAAGACAATAATAATCCAAACACAAGATTTTATGAATACAACTAACAAGAATGAAGCATTTAATGACTACGGCATACAAAAATCTTGGGAAATTATTTAATTGATTGATTTACAGTAGCGAAGGATACCGAAGTTGGAAAATTTGGGAAAATAAATGGTGACATCTTGAAAAATGTCAACATTACAGAGGTGGTGGTGCTGGACATTTTAAAACACAAAGGTGGATAAATCCCTGAGACCTGATTAGGCGTACTCTCGAACTTTGTGAGGAGTGATCGTTGGGCCCCTTGCTGAGATATTTGTATCATCGAGAGCCACAGGTGAGGAACAGGAGAACTAGAGGTTGGCTAACATGGTGCCATTATTGAAGACAGGTGGTAAGGAAAAGCCAGGGAATTATAGACCGATGACTGATGAGAATTGTAGACCACCGACCATCAGTGGTAGACATCAATTGGAGGAGATCCTGGGGGGTGGGATTTACATGTATTTTGGAAAAGCAATGACTGATTAGGGATAGTCAACAAGTTTGTGGGAAATCATGTCTCACTAACTTAGTTGATTTTTGCATGAATTTACGTAAAACTCCGTTATTTCACTTTTTGATTAGAATCAATCTAAACATCATGGCATAGACAGAGAACACAGGGGGCCAACACCTTCAACATATTGTCTAGCTATCACCATTGTTAACAGCTAACCCGAGAATACAACTTTAAAAAAAAGGTTTTGTGATTTACACATGAAAGAAGTGTAAATCACAAGGTTTTGTGATTTACACATGAAAGAAGTGAAAGAAGTATCTCTGTATTCTAACAGATGAAAGGCTTAACAATCAATTTTTCAATGTATAATTTCAGTTATATCACACTGTAAATTTTTGCTATAAATTCTGTGTTATGATCGAGCCCTCCACTATCACCTGATGAAGGAGCGTTGCTCCGAAAGCTAGTGTGCTTCCAATTAAACCTGTTGGACTATAACTTGGTGTTGTGTGATTTTTAACTTTGTACACCCCAGTCCAACACCGGCATCTCCAAATCATAACTTAATTGAGTTTTTTGAAGAAGTAACAAAAAGGATTGATGAGTGCAGAGCGGTAGATGTGATCTATATGGACTTCGTTAAAAATCACAGACCACCAGGTTATAGTCCAACAGGTTTATTTAAAGCGCACTGGCTTTTGAGGCACTGCCTCTTCATCAGGTGGTTGTGAACAGGACCATAAGACAAAGAAGTTATAGCAAAAGGGTTACACTGTCATGGAGCTGGAATGATACATTAATCAAATTTAGATTAAATCGTTCATCTTTTAGAATGGGATATGCTAGGTTCGGTTCTTTAATATGTAAATCGCACAACTTCTTTTAAGTTATATTCTCAGGCTAGCTTCAGCTTTTTTAACAATAGGAGCGATCTCAGCTCAGACAATGCATTAAAGGTGTGAGGTTCAAGTCTGTCTGTGTCCCAATGTTGAGTCAGACTGGTTCTAAAGTGGAACTTACAGAATCTTACACGGATTTATGCAGCTTTTGAGCAAAATAAAATGTAATTCTGCAAATACACAGAATGTGGGTGTGAGTGCATGTGAAAGAGTGAGTGCGTAGGCTTGATTTGTGTGAGAGTGTGATGGGGTAGGCAGAAGAACCTTGATTATCCGAACAACACAGGCGGGGAGTATTTCATTCAGATAAACGAATTGCGGAAATTGAGGTTCCTCTGTAAGAGGATGCATGCGTGGGTGTGAGTGCGGGGAGTGCATGTGCGTGTGCATGAGAGAGCGAGAGAGAACCTGTAGTGTGACATGAACCCAAGGTCCCAGTTGAGGCCATCCACATGGTGACCAATTTTGGCTATAAGCCAAAGTGCTTTGTTGCTTATCCCAAATTCCACCTTGGAGGATGGTCACCCAAAGGTGTGAGGCTGAATGTCCTGGACCACTGAGGTATTCCCCAACTGCAAGGGAACACTCCTGCCTGGTGATTGTTACACAGTGTCCATTCATCTGTTATCGTAGCTTCTGCTCAGTCTCACCAATGTACCATGCCTCAGGGCATCCTTGCCTGCTGCATATGAGATAGACAGTATTGCCAAGTCACAGCAGTACTTGCCACGGCCATGTTGGGAGGTGTCCCAATGTGTAATGGTGATATCTGAGTCAACACTCTGGCACGTGTTGCAGCGGCTGCCATGACAGAGTTGCACGGTGTAGTTGTCAATAATTGTCCTGAATGCTGGGCAGTTTGCTGCAAACAATGATCTGTTTGAGGTTTGGTAGTTCTTTAAAAGGCAAGAAGTGGAGGTGTGGAAAGTCTTAGCAAGGTGCTCATCCTCATCAATAATATGTTGCAGGCTGTGAAGAACATGGCGTAGTTTTTTGGCTCCCGGGAAGTAATGGACAATGAAGGGTACCCTATCAGTTGCACCCTGAATCTATCCCCTGAGGAGGTCATTACGGTTTCTCATTTTGGCACTTCAGTAAGGTATTCAACAAAGTTCTGCATAGTAGACTGGTAAACAAGGTTAGATCACATGGAATAGGAAGAACTAGCCATTAGGATATAGAACAGACTCGATGGTAGGAGACAGAGAGTGGTGGTGTTGGTGGTTTGCTTTATGGACTGGAGGCCTGTGACCAGCAGTGTGCTGCAAGGATCAATGTTGGATGTGAACATAGGAGGCATGATTAATAAGTTTGCCAATGACGTCAAAATGAATGGTGTAGTGGACAGCTAGATTACAATAAGACTTTGATCAGCTTGGCCAGTGGGCTGAGGAGTGGCATCTAGATAAATGTGAGGGAAGGCAAATCAGGGCATGACAACATAGTCTCAATGGTAAGGTCCTAGGGAGTGTTGCAGAAGAAAGAGCCCTTGGAGTGCAGGATCATAGTTCCTTGAAAGTAGAGTTGCAGGTAGACAGGATAGTGAAGAAGGCATTTGATATGCTTGCCGCTTTTGGTAAGTGCATTGAATATAGGAGTCGGGAAGTCATGCTACAGCTGGATAGGGCATTGGTTCGGTCACTTTCGGAATACTGCGTGCAGTTCTAGTCTCCCTCCTATCAGAAGGACGTTGTAAAATTTGAAAGGGTTCAAAAAAGATTTACAAGGATGTTGCCAGGGTTGGAAGGTTTGAGCCATAGAGAGAGGCTGAATAGGGTAGGGGTGGGTTCCCTGGAGCGTCGGATGCTGAAAGGTGATCTAATAAAAGTTTATAAAATCATAAGGGGTAGGGATAGGGTGAATAAACAAGATTTTTTTCTTCAGAGTAGAGGAATTCAAATTTAGAGGGCATAGGCGAGGTGAGAGGGGAAAGATTTAAAAGGAACCTAAAGGACAGCTTTTTCAAGCAGAGGGTAGGGCATGAATGGAACATGCAGCCAGAGGAAATAGTGGAGGCTAGTACAATTACAACATTTAAAAGGCATCTGGATGTGTATATGAATAGGAAGGGTCCAGAGGGATATGGGCCAAATGCTGGCAAATGGTCAGCCTGGTCTTTTTCCATGCTGTACAACTCTATGATTCTACGATTGATTAATTGATTATTGCTCTTCCATCATACAGGTGAATGGTCGCTTCCTCCTAGAAGTGGAATTCTTTTTTGTTATTAGCAAAAATGTTACATTCACATATTTGACATGCTTTATAGGACATAATATTTATTTACACAACACATATGGGGCTACTGGATATTATTTATAAATATCAAATGCATGGCATTTTGATTCTTGTAAGTCAAAATAACTGCCTTTGACTTGCTCTAGTTCATACTGTTCTGCATCCTTTTGTTTATTGGAACATCTTGGTTGAACAAAACACCATTCTGAGGATCATTATTTTCTTGGCAATTTACTCCATTTTGTGATTTGGAGATGCCGGTGTTGGACTGGGGTGTACAAAGTTAAAAATCACACAACACCAGGTTGAACCACAAGATGAAGGAGCAGCACTTCGAAAGCTAGTGCTTCCAAGTAAACCTGTTGGACTATAATCTGGTGTTCTGTGATTTTTAACTTGTCTATTTCAAGATGTTAACTAGCTGCTAGGGTACAAATCTGTTTAAATTCCTGTAAATTTTCACAATGGTGCTCGGTGCTTTGTCAACCGAAGGGACATCATATATGCACTGCACTGATCTACAGGAAAAATGTCAGAGATATGTGGTTCAACATCAGACAAAGACTGGCAGGTTGGGTGTCTGGTCTTTTAAAAGAGGCTGAGGATTGACCTTCAAAGGTATGAAAGGTTTTTACAGAGTGCATAGAGAGGACAGGTCAGATTCTTCAATACCAAGAGCAGTCAACAAGCATTAAATGTTAAAACCTCTATTACTATGGCTCTCTAGGATTCATTGGAAGCCAGTGTGCATTTTTAAGTTCTTTGAGAAGATGACCAAACAGGTGGATGAGGGTAAAGCAGTTGATGTGGTGTACATGGACTTCAGTAAGGCATTTGATAAGGTTCTTCATGGTATACCATTGCACAAAATACGGAGGCATAGGAGTGAGGGTGATTTATCATTTTGGATCAGAAATTGACTAGCTAAAAGAAAACAGAGGGTGGTGGTTGATGGGAAATATTCATCCTGGAGTTCAGTTACTAGTAGTGTACCGCAAGGATCTGTTTTGGGTCCACCGTTGTTTGTCATTTTTATAAATGGCCTGGATGGGGGCACAGAAGAATAAGTTAGTAAATTGGCAGATGACACTTAGGTCAGTGGAGTTGAATAATAACCAAAGGTTTTGTAGATTATAGAGATAAGCTGCAGAGCTGGGCTGAGAGGTGGCAAATGGAGTTTAAATACGGAAAAGTATGAGGTAATTCACTTTGGAAGGAGTAACAGGAACGTAGAGTACTGGGCAAATGGTAAGATTCTTGGTAGTGTAGATGAGCATAAAGATCTCAGTGTCCTGGTACACAGATCCTTGAAAGTTGCCACCCAGGTTGATAGGGTTAGTAAGAAGGCATACAGTGTGTTTGCTTTATTAGCAGAGGGATTGAGTTTTGGAACCATGACATCATGCTGCAGCTGTACAAAACTCTGGTGCGGCCACATTTGGAATATTGCATACAATTCTGGTCACCACATTACAGGAAGGATATGAAAGCTTTGAAAAGGGTTCAGAGGAGATTTACTAGGATGTTCCCTGGTATAGAGAGAAGGTCTTACGAGGAAAGTCTGAAGGACTTGAGGCTGTTTTTGTTAGAAGGTTGAGAGGTGACTTAATTGGGACACATAAGATATTCAGAGGGTTAGATAGGTTGGACAGAGAGCGTTTTTCCTCGGACGGTAATGGCTAGCATGAGGGGACATAGCTTTAAATTGAGGGGTGATAGATATAAGATAAATGTCAGAGATCGGTTCTTTACTCAGAGTAGTAGAGGCGTGGAACACACTGACTGCAGCAGTAATAGACTCGCCAACTTTAAGGGCAGTTAAATGGTCATTGGATAGGCATATGGATGAGAATGGAAAAGCGTAGGTTAGATGGGCTTCAGATTGGTTCCACAGGTCGGCGCAACATCGCGGGCCAAAGGGCCTGTACTGCGCTGTAATGTTCTATGTTCTAAAATTCATTCATAGGATGTAGATTTCACTGTCTAAGCCAGCATTTAATGGTCACCTTTAATTGCCTGGGGGCAGTTAAGAGTCAATCACATTGCTGTAGGTCTGGAAACACATGTAGACCAGATTAGGGGAGAACGGAGTTTCCTTCCCTAAAGGACATCAATGAACAATTTTTGACCAGCAACAACAGTTTCAAATTTGTCAATAGACTCTTCGTTTAAAATCTGGAATTAAAAATGTCGGCCGTGGTGGGATTCTAAACCAGATCCCAGACAATTACCTAGATATTTGGATTAGCATTCCAAAGATCATATTACTAGGCCATCACCTCCACTAAATGCACTGCAGTTTCCAATGGGCTGATTTGACCTGACTGGGACTCTGCATGAATGTCTCTTGCACCGAGCTCAGGGTCAAAGCTCAGGTTTGATGTAACTAGAATAACTAAGGAGGAGACACAGCAATTTTCTGCAGGAAACAAAGGTGTCAAGTTAGGTGATGATGGATCAGTTTAGATGTCTGGCAGAAGAAATGTTTAGAGAGGAGGAAAACAGAAGTTAGAAATAGAAATCAAACAGGTATAGCATCTGTGGGAAGAAAGCAGTGTTAACATTGAGTCCAGTGACTTTTTATCAGAACACTGAGTGAAGCCTGCTTAGACCACTGCAGCCAATCTGGTGTAGGCACACCCACAGTTCTGCTTAGGAGGCAGCTCCAGAGTTTTGATCCAATAACAGTAAAGTGAAGCCATTTAGATAATGGTCAGGATGGTGTTTGACTTGAATGGGAAATACAGTTTATGGTATTCATAGAGTCATACAGTTGTACAGCATGGAAACAGACCCTTCGGTCCAACTTGTCCATGCCGACCCGCTATCCTAAATAGATCTCATTCCATTTGTGAGCATTTACTCATATTCCTCTAAACCCTTCCTATTTATATACCCATATTCCTATTCATCTTTCCTCATAAGACCTTCCCTCCATACCAGGCAACATCCTAGTAAATCTCCTCTGAACCCTTTTCAAAGCTTCCACATCCTTCCTATAAAGTGGCGACTAGAACTGTATGCAATACTCCAAATGTGACCGCGCCAGAGTTTTGTACTGCTGCAGCATGATCTCATGGTTCCGAAACTCAATCCCTCTGCTAATAAAGCTAACACACTATAAGCCTTCTTAATAACCCTATCAACCTGGGTGGTAACTTTCAAGGATCTAACCTGGACAGAGATCTTTCTGCTCATATACCCATCCTTTTAAATGTTGTAATTGTAACAGCCTCCACCACTTCCTCTAGTAGCCCAATCCATACATGCACCATCCTCTGTGAAACATTCATCCCTTTGGTCTCTACTAAATCTTTGCTGTCTCACCTTAAACCCACGCCCTCTAGTTTTGGACTTGGTCGCCCTGGGGAAAACATCTTGTCTCCTCACCGTATCCATGCTCCTCCAACACTCCAGTGAAAATAACCCCAGTCTATTCAGCCTCCCCTTATAACTCAAACCCTCCAACCCTGGCAACATCCTTGTAAATCATTTCTGAACCCTTCCAGCATCCTTCCAATGGGAGGGAGAGAATTGCACACAATATTCCAAATGTGGCCTAACCGATGCCTTGTACAGCCGCAACATGACCTCCCAACTCCTATACTCAATACTCTGACCAATAAAGGAAAGCATACCAAATGCCTTCTTCACTATCCTGTCTATCTGAGACTCCACTTTCAAGAAACTATGAACCTGCACTCCAAGGTCTCTTTGTTCAGCAACACTTCCCAGAACTTTACCATTAAGTCCTGCCCAGATTTACCTTTCCAAAATGCAGCACCTCACATTTATCTAAATTGACCTCCATCTGCCACTCCTCAGCCTACTGGCTCATCTGATTAAGATCCCGTTGTACCCAAAGGTAACCTCCTTTGCTGTCCACTACACCTCCAATTTTGGTGTCATCTGCAAACTTACTTAACCAATTCTCCTATGTTCATTTCCAAATCATTTAGATAAATGACAAAGAGCAAGGGACCCAGCACCAATCCTTCTAGCACACCAATGGTCACAGGCTTTCAGTCTGAAAAGCAACCTCCACCACCACTCTCTGTCTCCTACCTTCCAGCCAGTTCTGATTCCAAATAGCCACTTCTCCCTGTATTCTGTGTGATCTAACCTTGTGAATTTGTCACATGCCTTACTGAAGTCCATATACATCACATCCACCACTCTACCCTCATCAATCCTCTTCAATACTTCAACAAACTCAATCAAGTTAGTGAGACACGATTTCCCAAGCATAAAGTCATGTTGACTATCCCTAATCAGTCAAATGTATCTGTTGCCCTTTTCCTCCTAGATATTAGAGGTTCTGAGTTTGGAGAGTGCTCTATCACAGAAACTTCATCTAAGTGTAATTAAATACTTTGGCAGGTGTTGAGACAGAGTTGTTTTAAATGGCGGATATGGCAGTCAGTTTTGTTACTCTGGAATAACTAGTGCAGAGTACCATGGTAGACATGGGAAAAGCACAGACACACTTAGGAATGGCTTGATGCTACAATGCTGTGATCATATAAAGTAAACCAAGAAAAACAAGTAGGGGACCATTAAGGCCAAAACAAAGCATCAGTGACCAATCATGAATTTACACTGTTCCATGGACAATGGAAGAGCAACGGACAATCTTCAGAGATGACAAAATGAGACTACTGACCAGAGAGGAGATGGTGAACCAGATGTCAAAAAATAGATAGCCTTATGAGCCAATAGTCAGCTGAATAAGGCAAACAGGGTCAAATGAGGAAACAGTAGTAGAACAGTGTCTCACAAACTTAATTGAGTTTTTTGAAGAAGTAACAAAGAGAATTGATGAGGGCAGAGCGGGAGATGTGATCTATATGGACTTCAGTAAGGCGTTCGACAAGATTCCCCATGGGAGACTGGTTCACAAGGTTAGATCTCATGGAATACAGGGAGAACTAGCCATTTGGATACAGAACTGGCTCAAAAGTAGAAGACAGAGGGTAGTGATGGAGGGTTGATTTTCAGACTGGAGTCCTGTCACCAGTGGAGTACCACAAGGATCGGTGCTGGGTACTCTGTTTTTTTGTCATTTACATAAATGATTTGGATGCGAGCATAACAGGTACAGTTAGTAAGTTTGCAGATGACACCAAAATTGGAGGTGTGGTGGACAGTGATGAAGGTTACCTCTGATTACAACAGGATCTGGACCAGATGGGCCAATGGGCTGTGAAGTGGCAGATGGAGTTTAATTTAGATAAATGAGAGGTGCTGCATTTTGGGAAAGCAAATCTTAGCAGGACTTATACACTTAATGGTAAGGTCCTAGGGAGTGTTGCTGAATAAAGAGACCTTGGAGTGCAAGTTCATAGCTCCTTGAAAGTGGAGTCGCAGGTAGATAGGATAGTGAAGAAGGTGTTTGATATGCTTTCTTTTATTAGTCAGAGTATTGAGTACAGGAGTTGGGAGAACATGTTACGGCTCTACAGAACATTGGTTAGGTCACTGTTGGAATATTGCGTGCAATTCTGGTCTCCTTCTTATCGGAAAGCTGTTGCGAAACTTGAAAGGGTTCAGAAAAGATTTACAAGGATGTTGCCAGGGTTGGAGGATTTGACCTATAAAGTGAGGCTGAACAGGCTGGGGCTGTTTCCCTGGAGCGTCAGAGTCTGAGCGGTGACCTTATAGAGGTTTACAAAATTATGAGGGCCATGGATAGGATAGATAGACAAAGTCTTTTCCCTGGGTGGGGGAGTCCAGAACTAGAGGGCATGGGTTTAGGGTGAGAGGGGAAAGATATAAAAGAGACCTAAGGGGCAACTTTTTCACACAGAAGGTGGTACATGTATGAAATGAGTTGCCAGAGGAAGTGGTGGAAGTTAGTACAATTGCAACATTTAAGAGGCATTTGGGGAGATCCAAGATGGCGGCGACTCAGCAAGTCTGAGTCTCCAGAGCCCTTCCCAAAACCTGGGCCAAGTGGGTTACCTGTCCCCACCACACTTGCCAAACCACCCAAAAAATTTCTTTAATCTTAATTAGCTGCTGAATATTATATTTAAACAGTCTAATACTGAGTGGATAATGAGTAAATCGAAGGGACCCCGCAGCTCTCAGAAAACAAAGACCCCTCCCCCACCCTCCTCTCCTCCAGCTGCAGCTGATGTAAAAACAGGCCTTATAGAGATGATTGCCAGATTGGAATCGACACTCGTCAATTTCATCGCAGAATCCCGACAGCGATGGAATGCATTAGAAGAAAAGCTGCAAAAACAGAATCAAACCATCGGAGAATTACAGGGCCGAGTGGAGGGGGCGGAACTAAAGGTCACAACCTCCGAGGCTGCAGCTCAAACAGCTGCAGAACAGGTGCGAGCTCTGGAGCAGAGAGTCCGGGCCTTAGAAATTTACATGGATGATATTGACACCAGAAATCGGAGAAAAAATATTCGGTTGCTGGGCCTTCCCGAGCAAGAAGGGAAGGGACAGTCAATAGCATTTCTGGAGCGATGGCTGCCGCAACTTTTAGACCTGCGGGCTGAAACGGATCGGGTAAGGGTGGAGTGGGCCTACCGGGTCGCGACACGCGGGCCTGGCTCGAACCAGCGCCCACGCCCGGTCCTGTTCCGGCTGCAGAGTTATAGGGAGAGGCAGATACTCCTGGAAGCCTCCAGAAAGCTTGGAAAGGATCCTAAAGCCATGATCCATGAAGGATCCAAGATTATGTTATTTCAGGGCTTCTCCCCGGCTTTGGCCTGAAGAAGGAAGGTGTTTGATGAGGTGAAGAAATGTTTAAGGGACTTAGATATTCAATACACCTTACGCTACCCAGCGACGTTATGCTTTATCCACGAAGGATCCGAGTATAATTTTAGATCACCAGAAGAGGCCAAGAAACTTTTAGACTCGGTTAAATAAATCGTAAGAGACAATTTATGTTGGCTTGCCTCTCTCACACTCCATGGGGAGAAATGGATACTTTATTCTACTTTACTTTTGCCTCTGGGAGCGGGGTTGTCTTCCTTGCTATCTTATGTTATTATACTTAACTGTAATCTGTTGGAGTTGTAATTTTATAGTTATGAATGTTTGTACGTGGCATTGATGCTATCAGATATACTCAGGTATGGGTGGGGAGGGGTGGGGGTGCGGCGCTCACTGTTAACTCTAGCTCGGTATTATATTTAAATCCTATTAAGGAGCGCCCGGGTCGAGGGTGGGACACTGTTTGAGACAGGATATGGTGGAATGTTGGAAAGGTAGTAAGGCCCCCTGAGAACAAGGGGGAAGATCTCCATTCAGACATGTTTAATTTTTTGTTCTTATTGTTTGGAAATAGCTTCCTTTTTATCATACTGTTATGAGTGTATTAGAGAACATTTTCTCTTGTTTGACGGATGTAAGCGACTCAACTATACACTCTGGATGATTGTGGATTAGTTGAATTTTGATGATTATATATTTAAGATTTATTTTTATATTAATGTTTGTGCTTGAAAATTCTGCTTATTTTTGTAAATTTGTCAAAATGTTAAACTTCCAATAAAAATATCTATTAAAAAAAAAGAGGCATTTGGATGGGTATATGAATAGGAAGTGTTTGGAGGGATATGGGTCAGGTGCTGACAGGTGGGGCTAGATTGGGTTGGGATATCTGGTCGGCATTGATGGGTTGGACCGAAGGGTTTGTTTCTGTGCTGTACATCTCTATGACTCTATGACAAGAGACAGACTTCTATGGCTAGTTTAGTCTTCGCTTGCATGCAACATAATATGTATATTATATAATTTTAAAATAAATATATTAACATTTATGAGTTGGCAGGGGTTAAGTAACTTGAAGTTTCATGTGTATAGATCCTTAAAAGTGAAAGGAAAAAAGAGTATTCAGCAAAAATCAGGAATCTTGGGCTTCATGATTGTAAGTATTAAATACAAAAGTTGGGAAATTAAGCTGAACATTTATAAAGTTTTGGTCAAGTACCAAATAAGACCAAGACTAGCCTCATTTTTCTTTTAACACTTTAGAAAAGAATCCCTGATGGATTCTCAGCCCAAGCCTGGATATTGTCCAGGTCTTACTGCACTTGAACATGGACTACTTGAGTATCTGATTCACTGAAAATGGGGTTAAACATCATGCATACATCAGCAGACATCTCCATTTCTAACCTTATGATGGTGGGAAAGTCGTTGATGAAGCAGTGGAAGGCTGTTGGGCATAAGGACATTATCCTGAGGAACTCCTGCAGAGATGTCCTAGAATGGAGTTAACTGACTCCAACAACCTTAAACATCTTATGTGCCAGTTTTGAATCCAAACAACAATGAGTTTGCCCTGATTCCAGTTTTGCCAAGGCTTCTCAGTTAGAGGTGGCCTCGACGTCTAGGATAGTCAGTCTCACCTCACCTCTGGAATTTAACTCTTTTGTCCATTTTTGAAGGAAGGCTATACAATAAAGTCAGGAGCTGAATGGTCTTAGCAGAACCCAAACTGGGTGTCACTGAGCGGATACTACTTGATAGCACTGTTGATGACATCTTCCATCACTTTACAGATGATCTTAAGTAGACTCATGGGGTAGTAATTGGCTGGGTTGGATTTGTCCTACATTTTCTGTGCAAGATATATCTGGACAATTTTCGATATTGTCACGTAGATGCCAGTGTTATAAATGCACTGGCTGGAATAGCTTGGTAAGAGGAGCTACAAGTAATGGAGCACAAGTCTTCAGTACTATTGCCGGAATGTAGTCAGGATCCACAGCCTTTACTGTATCCAATACCTCCAACTGCTCTTTGATATCACCTGGACAGATTAGAATTGCCTGAAGACTGGCACCGGTCTTGCTGGGGACCATTGGATCATCCATTCAGCACTTCTGGTTGAAGATTACTGCAAATGCTTCAGCCTTATCTTTTGCACTGACGAGCTGGTCTCTTCCATCATTGAGGATAGGGATGTTTGTGGAGTTTCCTCCAGTGAATTGTTTAATTGCCTAACACCATTCATGACTGGATCTGGCAGGACTACAGAGCTTAGATCTGATCTGTTGGTTGTGGGATTGCTTAGCTCTGACTATCACTGCTATTTATTCTAATTGGTAGTTTCACCAGGTTGAAACTTTATTTTTAGCCTGGTGCTTCTCTTGTTATGTCCTCCTGCACTCTCCATTGAACCAGGGCTGATCCCCTGGCTTGATGGTAATGGTTGAATGAGGACTATGCCACACCATGAAGTTGCAGATTGTGAAGTACAGTTCTGATGACACATAGCACTTCATAAATGCCCAGTCTTGAGCTGTTAGATTTGTTTGAATTCTGTCCCATTTAACATGGAATAGTGCCACACAACATGATAGAAAGTATTCTCAATCTGAAGGGAGGATTTCATCTCCACAAGAACTGTGCAGTGGTCACTCTTACCTGGGTTTCTAAATTTCAAACAAACAATATATTGGAGTTGTTCCCACTTTCAATACTGAATAAGACTATAAAGTGGTAGTGATCTAAGGTTAATAACCGGAGGATGATAAACGCGTGCAGTTGGCAACATTCCACAAATGAAGGGGAAAACTTTAGAGGAGCAAACTAATCTGAATCAATATTGCACAACCAGTATTTAAATATGCAGGAGGAGAGAAATATTGTTCACATTCTACTCAAGATGGAAACGATGCATGTTAAAGGATGGGGTAAAAATGAAACAGTATTAATGGAAATATAGCAAAGGGGAAAAAAATAGAAGAATGTAATAATGAAATGATGAATTTGAATATTTTTTCTTCAAACATCAAACAAATTACAGACTCACACAATCACAGTGCAGAAGGTTGTTATTCAGCTCTCATGTCTGCACTGGAAGATCATAAGTAGTGCCATTCTCCCACTCTTTCCCCATAACCCTGCACATTAATTCTACTTATATAATTAAATAATCGTTCTACTCAAATAGTCATCTAAAGCCATCTTGAATACCTCAAATGAATTTGCTTCCACATCTTCAGTGCATATCCCAAGTACAATCACTTGCCCCGTGAAAAAAGATTTTTCTTGCATCACATCTATTTCTTTCACAAATTACTTTGAATTCATACCCTCTCGTTCTTGATTCTTTTACGAGTTGGAAAAGTTTCTCCGTCTGTGCAGACCTCTCATGGGTTTGAAAACATCAATAAAATCACCTCTTTAATCTTTTCTCCAAGGAAATAGTGCCAATTTCTCCAGTCAACTTTCTGAACTCAAGCATCTCATCCTTGGAATTATTCTCATAAATCTCTCCCGTGCTTACTCTATATCCTCCCGGCTCTTGTACTAAATGGTACCTTCAATAAAAGATAGGATATTATATGCTTTATTTGTCATGATATCCACCTACCCTGTCATCTTTAATCACTTATGCACACGTGCTTCCGAGACCCCCCATACATTAGAGTAGTTCCCTTTGTTTAATACTCCCTCTCCATGCTTTTGTTTCCTACCAAAATGCATCACTTAAAACTTCTTGTAGTGAACTTCATCTGCCACCTGCTTGTCCGCTCCGGCAATTTGTCAATTTTGAATGCTTCTAGTAATTGAGTTACTTGCTCTGTCACCAAGGACTGAGTAACATTTATTTCCTTCATTAACAAATGTGCAAAATAGTCATTTGGTATTTGCCTTCTTGGTCAAATCTCTTTTCAGTCCATAACTGGTGTTAGCACAGAAGTATTTATGAATGATGACAACTGGAACATTGAACGTTTTGGACACTACTGGGTTAAAATGGAATTTAACATGTGACTTCTTGGGAAAAACATTCATGTTCAAACAAAATTATGGGTTATTTGCTGTTTACTGTTTACTGGAAAAGCAAAGGATTTGGGCAAAGGAAAAAATCCAAATCTTCCAAAAAGAGATTTCAAACATTGGTTTTATAGCTCTTGCATTCTTGGCAAGTGCACTTAAAGGGAAAATCTAGGATCATATGTTGTTCCTGTCATCTCGCAATAACTTCTGAATTTTTGGTTTTTGCTTTGCCACCGATTTGGGAGTTTTGGCATTTCATAGGAAACTGCCACAGAAAAAAAATCCCTCTCTTTCTCTCTCAATAAGAGAAAGCTGAGCCTTAAAAGAAAGCCAGTTATAAAGACCTCTCCTTGGATCTAGAATATCAGAGAAAGTTCAAAATAAAAATCAGTATTTCTGATGTCCTCAAACTCTGAAAGCTGATTTGTTAACTCAGTCCAAGCTCTAAGTCTGACAAATTTTCAAATGGTGGAACTGAGGTTCTTCCATCACTCTGTGGCTGACATCAACTTGACCTCTTTGATAGAAGACTGAAGAAAATACGAGAAGATAACTCCTTCCACTCTTTTAGTTTGGATTCTTGATTGACAAGGGTGCTTTGTTCTCTTAACATTTTCCCACCTATAATACTCAGCAGAATTGTCGTGTGTGTGGATGTGCATGTGTTAGGATTAAGTGGGATATAGTTTAAAACTGCACAGCAGCCTAGTTGATGACCAGTTTTACCAATTGCCTAAATAATAAGTTTGTTTCAAATAAACAAGATTTCTTCTGCATTTTTCAAAGAGTCTCTTTAATTCTGAATAAAAACAATAAGGAAAAACAAATTGGCAATTTTTGTGATTAAATCATATATTTTCATATTTTTTATGGCTCACAAAGTAGTGGGGCTCAATTTCCCTTGCACTCCTCTGATCCTCCTGTTACCACCTATTTACTATTTTTGCATCTGTAGAAGACTTGAAGACTCCATTTTATGTTTCTGCCTGACTTTTCTCAGAATCCCACTTAGGGACTGAAAAGAGATTTGACCAAGAAGGCAAATACCAAATGACTATTTTGCACATTTGCTTCTTAATCCCCTCTGAACATTGTGCATTCAGTTAGGTGTTCAATGATATTTTCTACATGACTCCTGTCACAAGTATACAATTTCTTTTTTTTATTAACTTCTATTGCCTTTTTTAATATGAATTTCTTTGTCATACCTTGGCCTCTTAAGGAAGTATATTTTGATTTGTGTCTGAATCTCCTCTTCAGTTGTTCAGGTACTATTTTTACCACCAACCTCAGACTCCAGTTTATTTGCTCAGCTCCATTCTTGCCCCTTGGAAGTCAGTTCTTTCCCCACTATACAGTGATTAAAATTGAATAAGCCAAAATTGGAGACGTATAGATATCTCAGTCGGTGTGGAGCTGGATAAAATTACAGATGGTGAGGCAAAAGGATCTGAAACCATTTGAAAAGAAGTTTGAGAATTCTAAAATAAAAACCTTGATTGATCAAAAGCCAATATACATCAGAAAGTATATGGGATAAGAGGATTTGGAACAAGTTAAGACATGAATGGAAGACATCATAATTTTAGAAAGGATAGAATTTGGGAGACCAGCCAGAAATAAGTTGGAATAGAGAAGCAGTAACAAAAGCATTAATGAGTATACTTTGTAAAACTGAATGACTTATCTATAAACTTAAAATAACAATAAAAATAATTTTTTAAAAAATTGTCCAATGTGTGAATGGATACCAATTAGTTTCCTTATGGGAACACAGTTTCATAATAAAGTAAATCTCTAGTTTTAAGACTAAACTTATAATCAAACTTGGATGCTATTGATGTTGCTAGAAATCAGAATTAGAAAATGACAGCAAAAGTTATCTGGAGGAAAGGTGAATGTTACACCATTAAGGGATAATTCTAGAGACAGCAACAACAGTACAGTTTCCAGCCAACTGGAGGTTTTAAAAAACTGCAGATGCTGGAATTCGAAATCTCCTGCTTGTCTAAACTAGAGATAGGCAACCAAATTAATTAAGAGATCAATTTGACTATATTCCTGCGTAACTGAAATTTAACTGCATTGAAATAGCCCCCAGAGTGCTTCCCAGGGCGGCATGGTGGCACAGTGGTTAGCACTGCTGCCTCACAGCGCCAGGGACCTGGGTTCAATTCCCGCCTCAGGCGACTGACTGTGTGGAGTTTGCACGTTCTCCCCGTGTCTGCGTGGGTTTCCTCCGGGTGCTCCGGTTTCCTCCCACAGTCCAAAGATGTGCGGGTCAGGTGAATTGGCCACTCTAAATTGCCCGTAGTATTAGGTAAGGGGTATATGTAGGGGTATGGGTGGGTTGCGCTACGGCGGGTCGGTGTGGACTTGTTGGACCGAAGGGCCTGTTTCCACACTGTAAGTCATCTAATCTAATCTAATTGTCACCTCAAAATTCATGGTACTGCGGAGTTATGAACTCTCTTACTGAGCTGTAGTCAGCCAATTGCCACCAAGATCTTGCTGCCTTCTTGTACAAGCATTACAATGAATCTTGTCATGACATTAATTCAAATTGAATGTACACAAATATCCTAGCAGAAACTGACGTCCCATTTCCCTACTTGCAGAAAGCAACTGTAAAGGTCACTGCTGAAAATCATGGCAACCAAGGTATCCAGTATTCTACAGGCATGCCTGTGTTTTACATTATGAGCCATTATTCATGAAGGTTGTTGCAAACATCATCTTCAATTGCAGAAAACTACCAAAACTGCTTGGTTTAGTGTGGCAGAGGAAAACCACTGAAGAAGAGTTATACTCAATTTGACATGTTAACTTGTTTCTATTTCCACAGATGCTGCCAGATCTACTGCATTTCTCCAGCATTTTCTGTTTTTATTTGATATTTCCAGCATCCACCATATTTTATTTTCATTCAAGGAAAACTGCTTCACGGTCAAACAAGAAGGGTCTCTAATAATTAACAAGAGAGAGACATACAGCACGACAGACCCTTTTATTACCATTAGCAACTAATTACCATTTGAGCCCTTTCATACCTTGTACATTTGCCATG
Organism: Hemiscyllium ocellatum; assembly: GCF_020745735.1. Lineage (NCBI taxonomy): Eukaryota > Metazoa > Chordata > Chondrichthyes > Orectolobiformes > Hemiscylliidae > Hemiscyllium > Hemiscyllium ocellatum. The sequence continues at coordinate 68,553,502 of NC_083414.1, forward strand.
TGGACAAATGAACTGAGGGCATGGTTGCTAAGTTTGTAGATTGCACAAAGATAGATGAAGAGACAGGTAGTGTTGAGGAGGTGGGGAGACTGCAGAAGGACTTGGACAGGCTAGGAGAGTAGACAAAGAAATAGCAGAAGAAACAATGTGGAAAAGTGTGAGGTAATGCACTTTGGCAGAAAGAATAAAGGCATAGACTATTTCTTAAATGGGGAAAGGCTTTGGAAATCTAAAGTACAAGGAGACTTAGAAGTTCTAGTTCAGAATTCTTTTAATGGTAATATGCAGGTTTAAATGGCAGTTAGGAAGGAAAATGCAATGTTCACATTCATTTCAAGAGGACTAGAATACAATAGCAAGATGTACTGCTGAGGCTGTATAAGACTCTGGTAAGACTACATTTAGAATATTTTGAACAGTTTGGGTCCTGTATCTAAGGCAGGATGTGAAGACTTGGTTTACAAGAATGATGCTGGGAATGATGAGTTTGTCATATGAGGAGTGGTTGAGGACTCTGCATCTGTATTCAATGGAGTTTAGAAGGAAGGGGGAATCTCATTGAAACTTAGAGAATATCGAGAGGTTTGGGTAGCACTGATGTGGAGAAGATGCCTCCACTATTTGAAGTGACTAGGACCAAGGTCAGAGCTTCAGATTGAAAGGACGATCCTTTAGAATGGAGATGACAAGGAATTCCTTCAGCGACAGGGTGTTGAATCTGTGGAACTCCTGCCACAAAAAGTTGGGGAAACCAAGTCATGGAGCACCTTTAATGCAGAGATGGATAGGTTCTTGATTAGTAAGGGGATCAAAGGTTACTAGGAGAAGGCAGCAGAATGGGTTGAGAAATGCATTAGCCATGATTGAATAATGGAGCAGGCTCAATGATTTGATTTGATTTATTATTGTCACATGTATTGGAAGTGAAAAGTATTGTTTTGTGCACTAACCAGACAAATACCTCACACAAGTACATCAACACAATAGAACAAAATGCAGAATATAGTGTTACAGCTACAGGGAACGTGCAGGGAAAGATCAACTCTAATATATGCGAAGTCCATTCATAAGTCTGATAAAAGCAGGGAATAAGCAGATCTCAAACAATGACAAGACAAAATACACAAAAGGATAGTCAGCTTAGTGGCAAAGTGTAAAGACAATAATCCTCCCTCAATGTCAGCAAAATTAAGGTGCTGGTCATTGATTTTAGGAAGCAGAGTGGAGAACACACCCCTGTCTGTATCAATGGTGGTGGTGGTTGAGAGCTTCAAATTCCTAGGAATAAATATCACTAATCTAACCTGATCCATCTACATTGACGCTACAGTCAAGAAAACATAGCTATGCCTCTATTTCCTCACAAGGCTAAGGAAATTTGGCACGTCCGCAATGATTCTTATTCTTTTTATATAGTTGCACCACAGAAAGCTTCCTATCTGGATGCATCACAGCTTGATATAGCAAGTGTTCCACCCAGACCGCAACATAAAGTTGTTAATATAGCCCTGTCTATCGCAAAAACCATATAGTCTAATATTCTGCTCTCATATCTTATGACCTTATAAGAAGGTTAACACTAATTACCTTTAGTTCGTACAACATAGAAAGCCGGCTTTTTTTTTGTTCATTCAGTCAGTTCTTCTATAATGTGATGGTTGCATTCGTATGCAACCCGCATTTATAAAAAAAAGTCACATTTTAGAAACAGTGCTTAAAGTGTTGGTGCTATAGTTGCATTACAGCTAACATGTTTTAAAAGTTTGCGCCGTAGAAACAGCATCCCCAATTCATCAAACGTGTTTCAGCGAATTCTTGTTGATGAAACACGTTATAACTGAATGACCTGTGCTTCACTTTCTCCCCCAATCCCTTCCCTCTCCACTGGAGAAACTGTTTAACATACAGTAGCGCCTCGACTTACGAACTTAATCCATTCCAGGACACGGTTCGCGAACCGAAAAGTTCTCGAACTGAATCAATTTTTCCCATTGTTTGGATAGCGTAAGAATGCTTGGACAGCTGTTCACAGCGCACGCGCCAAAGATGAACTGAATGAGATCACGCGGGGCCAGAGATCTTTTGTGTTCAACAAGCGCGTAGCAAAGCAGAACAATTAAACCACATGGTCATACACGGGCTTTTGGCATTCATACCTTTGTTCATACCTTGAATTTTGTACGTATGTTGATGCAAAATTTTACATACAATCCTGTTCGTAAACCAAGTTGTATGTGAACGGGGTTGTTCGTATGTCGAGGCACTACTGTATATCTAAGTAGTAATCGTGGAGTGCAGTTTGAGAACCAACCATGAGCTAAGACAGCCATTGTTTTGTCGGGAACAGTCAAGGATAAGTAACAGTGCACAGAGTCGTCTTTGACAGAGTGCATCAAGAGCATCAAAAACAATTTTAAAAAGACATATATAAATATAATTTTTGTTGGTCCAGAGGCAGTTAAGTACATTTGAGAAGACATTTGTACAGAGTAATACAACTCTTTTTATTGGAACAAATTAGGATAAATGCCACTACAGGGCAATTATATTTGCTATTGACAGTGATTGCAACGTTAATTGAGAGATATCCGAATGGTTGTATTAATAACCAATAGTAATAATCCAACAGATTAGGTTTCAAATACAACTTCAGATGATCTTATTCTTTCCAATTCATTCTGCACTTTTCAATTATATCAGCACTGCAGGAATTCACTTATTTATCATGAATCTATAATTATAATTCATGTAACAGCACAACCTTTACAATTGCTGCTTCTTAGAATGCCTTTTATAGATGGTTGTCAAGGATACGAACACCAATGTAAGACATAGCAAGTCACAAAATTGCAGTTAGTTGTTCACAAAGCCACAATTATTATTTAATTAACATGGCATTTATTGCATCTTAAAAATCTGACGCAATCTGACAGTTGAACTAAAAGAAACCCATTGGAATTATATAATTTTATAGAGTGCCTGTCATTTCATTGATATTTTCTGTAGAATGCAAATGGAAAAGTAACTATAATGTGCATTTAAATATATTCATTAGTAATATATGATTATACAATATTCTGCAGAACATTTAAATCCAGTATTCAATTGCTTTTTAGAATTTAAGAAATTCCCTCTGAATTAACAATTTACAAATAATCTTTTTGTCAAGCAGCAAATATCTAGATTATTTAAGGTTATTTACCATTTCTAATTACTTTACTATTATTATAATTATAAAATTTACAATGTCAGAAAAAAATATAGTTGATAAGTGGAATAAAAATATTACCTAAAAAGGACGAGACATTAATGTTCTGAAGGGTTACTGTATCTGAAACATTAAGTCTGATTTCTCTTCACAGATGCTGCCTGACGTGAGATTTTCCAGAAATTTTTATTTTTGTTTCAGATTTTCAACACCGCAGCTCTTTCAGTTTTTTTGAGACATTACTGTGTCCTTTCACATTTGGGACCTGGTTAAACTTCTGCCCATGAATGCTAGTAATGGAAGTCTTTCCTAAATGCGGCAGCCCTACTTAAAACATATTCAGTTTCATTCCTATTTAGCATGGACCAACATTATAAATGCTAAGAATGGAGAGACATGTGCTGCGGTAACTTTCCTCCTTCTAATGACTGTTTGGTTGTCCTGAATAAAATATATTTTACATGGAGTGTTTTAATATTTTGAATGCTGTAATTCTCAGTAACAGAACATTTCATAGGCTTTTAGGTAAATTTAAAATCAAAAGAAAACATAATGGGTTGAATATTCCACTGCCTTGAGCAAGACTCATAATAAATGTGCGTGGTATTTTCAATGGATGCCAACTTAAAGTATCTGCATTTCACCAAAGCTACAAAACAGGATCACTTGCTTGCCAAACATCTTAAGTAGCAAGTGACAGATAGAACTAAGTAATCCCACAATCAACAGATCAAATTTTAACTGTGCAGTCCTGCCACATCCAGTTGTGAATGGTGGTGGATAATTAAACAACTCACAGAAGAAGGCTGCTCCTCAATTTCCCATCCTCAATGATGCATATCAATGCAAAACAGAATATGAAGCATTTGCAACAATCCTCAGCCAGATGTGTTTAGTAGATGAACTATTTCTCCTTCCTCCAGAGATTCCCAGCATCGGAGATGCCAGGCGTCAGTCAATTTGATTCATTCTACATGCTATCAAGAAAACGGTTGGAGGCACTGGATACTATAAAGGCTGTGGGCTCAGACAACATGCTGCCAACAGTACTAAAGACGTGTGCTCCAGAATCCCTGCCAAAGCTTTTTGAGTACAGACACAACTGTGGCATCTACCTAACAATTTGGAAAATTACCCAGGTATGCCCTGGACACAAAAGGCAGGAGCTACTGCTCCATCAGTCTAATCTCAATCATCGAAGTGATGGAAGGTGTCACCTACTCAGCAACAACCATCTCAAGGTTTCGGTTCTGCCAAGGCCGCTCAATGTCTTACCTCATAATAACCTTAGTTCAAACATGGATTAAAACATTTAATTTTAGAGGTGAGGTGAAACTGATTGCCCTTGACACCATGGCTTATTTAACAGAGTATGACATCAAGAAGTACTAGCAAAACTGGACTCCATGGAATCAGTGGAAAAATCTGCACAAGTTGGAATTATACTGGCAGACAGAAAGATAGTTGTAGTTGTTGGAGGTCAGTCTTCTCAGCTCTAGGACATCTCAGCAGAAATTCCTCAGGAGGCTGTTATACAATATATGAACAGGGAACAACAATAGACAAGGAGGTGAATGGACTTAAAAAGTTAATTTTTTTCCAGACTTGCCGAGTTTCTCCAGCAATTTATGTTTTTACCTGTTACAAGAAAACTTGGCCCTTTGAGCCTACCTCACTATTCATAAGATCATGGCTGATCTGATTTTAACCTTAACACTAATTTCCTGTATATCCCCGATAATCTTTTAACCCCTTGCTAACCAAGAATCTAGTTACCTCTGAAATAATTGCACAGAGGTCGGTATCGTATCACCAAATCACCTTTATTTTACATGTATATTGCAAGTACTCTGACCAACTAGCTCATAGCCAGTCCCTAGAGTGAGGAGACTCAGACTCCTGTTTATCTCTGTCAGCCAGGGCTCCCGGATTGGCCCAGTTAACAGCCCCAGTCAGGAATCTCCTACTCCATGCGATCCACTGAATAATCTCATTCCAATCACTAGACTCTGCCTGAAAAATATTTTAATATTCTACAGCCACTGCATTTCGAGAAAAGGAATTCCAAAGACACCCAGCCTTTTCACAGTAAAAATACTTATTTCTCTCTGTTTTAAATGGGAGCACTCTTATTTTTAAAATAATGAACCCTCATTCTAGATTCTCTGACAAAAGGAACAGTCCTTTCAACATTACATGGTCAACTCCCCACAGAATCTTATACATTTCAATCAAGCCGCCTTCTAAACTCACTTGGGTAACCTTTCCTCATAAAGCAATCTGTTCACTCCAGGTATTAGTCTTGTAAATCTTCTCTGAACTGCTTCCAACAGATTAGCATCCTTCCATAAGTGCAGTGACCAGCACTATACACCATACTTCAGGTGCGGTCTCACCAATGTCCTATATAACTGAAGCATAATCTCCCTACTCTTGCATTCACTTGTTTTCATAATAAACCATAAAAGTCCACGAGCTTTACTGATTACTTGCTGTACCTGCACTAAATTCTGTGATTCATGCACCAGGGCACCCAGACCTCTCTGCCTCTCAGAACTCTGCAACTTCTCACCATTAAGCTGAAAAGTTTTTTAAATTTTTTTTTCTGCCAACTGAATTTCTCACTTCCCTACATTGTACTCCTTTGCCCAAACATTTAGCTTATCTCTTTTTGTAAGCTTACATCTTCTTCACAACTCACTTTACTGCCTATCTCTACAGCATCTGCAACTTTGGCTACCATACTTTTGATCCCTGCAGCAAATTGCTCAAATAAATTGTGAAGGGTTGAAGCCTCAACACCAATAACTGTGGCACACCATTTGTGACATTCTGCCAGGCTAACAAAGACCTAAGCCCAAATACCTTTAGCTGCCTCATCAACGACGTTTCCACCATCTTGAGCACAGAAGTGGTTTTGTTTGCCAATAATTGCACAATATTCAACATCACTCACAACACCCCCAGATACCGAAGCAGTCTATGTCCAAATACTTGCAACAGCTGGGCAATATTCAGCTGACAAGCAGCAAGCAACACTTACGCCACACAAATGCCAGGCAATGACAATAATCAATAAGAGACAATCTGACTATTGTCCACTGTTAAATAATGGTGTTACCATCACTGAATTCACACACTATCAACAATTTGATGGTTACCATTGACCAAAAACTGAACGGGACTTGTCACATAAACACAGTGCCTACCAGAATAGGTAAGAGGCTCAGAATACTGCAGTGAGTAACTCACCTCCTGACACCACACAGCTTGTCTACCATCTCCAAGGCAGAAGTCAGGAGTGTAATAGAATATTCCCCTCTTTCCTGGATGAGTGCAACTCCAACAATACTCAAGAAGCTTTTCGCAATTCATAACAAAGCAGCCCATTTGATTAGCATCATGTGCACAAACACCAGTGGCTCTCAGTATTAGTAGCATGTATCATCTACAAGATGCCCTGTAGAAATTGACCAAGGCTCCTTCACCATTTTTCAAACCCATGACCACTATCATTTAGAAAGACAAGGGCAGCAGATACCTGGGAACACACCTGCCAAACCACTCACCATCCCAATTTGGAAATATATTGTCATTCCTTCAGAGTTGCTGGGTCAAAATCCTGGAATTCCCTCCCCAACAGTATTGTCTCCCTGCAGCAGTTCATGAAGGCAGCTTATCACCCCCTTCTCAAGGGCAATTCAGGACAGGCAGTAAGTGTTGGTCCAGTCGGTAATGCCCACATCCTATGAGTGAGTACAAAAGTCTCTCTCGGTTCAGAAAAAAAGGAGTCAGTAGGCAGTGCTTTAAGTAGTGCAGCACTAAGATTAGATGGCTTTTTTAAGTCTTCAACGACCAGGTGAAATCAAAGAGAACATGTGGCACAAACCTCATGATTGGCAGCAAGTTGACAGCAGTTTTGAAATACTTCCTTTCACTCGTCTGTCCTTAGTTAGCTTTCAACATTTCAGACATTGCTAAATTGCACTAAAATGCCTGAGCGTTCAGTAAGACAGTGTTTAACATGACCGAGGCAGCACTTATTCCAGTTTTCCTCAGCAGGCTATGAGAGAGTGAGTATATGAATTTTCCACTGTACACCTTTCAGCCTTGAAAGGCAATGCTCTCCCTTGTAAAACTGAAAGATAGAATTACTGCAGACACGTGTGCAATCATCAATGATTCTCTCAATCACAGGCAAGATATAAATGTAGATGGATGATGTATGCCAGGCAGGCCTACCACGATATCTAGGCAAAAGTGAGGACTGCAGATGCTGGAGATTAGAGTCGAGAGTGTCGTGCTGGAAAAGCACAGCAGATCCAGCAGCATCCGAGGAGCAGGAAAATAGACATTTCAGGCAAAAGCCCTTTGCTCCTCGGATGCTGCTGAACCTGCTGTGCTTTTCCAACACCACACTCTTGACTACCACAATATCTGCACATTGGTTGTAGCCTCAGTGTTGTCCACATTAAAATGTGATCCCGATGCAGTAGGCAACAACGTGGTGGATCGAGGATCCATGAGGTGCGAAGTTATCTGCAGTCAATGAGTTGGTTGCTTGTGAGAGATGAGTAATACTTGACAATTACAGTTTATTTCATCCTGAGAGTATCTGAAGAAGTATTTCAAATGGATGCAACTTCACTCAATCTAACTGGTATATACAGACATCTTAAAAGTGTAACTAAAATATATTTATAAAAGAGCAGGATGACTTATGATACAGGGACACCTGTGGCACCTCTGTAGGTTTTAAAATCTTACTTTCCTCTCACTACAACAAAGTACAATCCCAATTTACATGGATGGTGTGGCCTCTGCTTACTATGAAATAGACTCTGCTGTCCTGGAAGATTTGGCTTGTCATCCTGGGAGCATCTGGGCTTAAAGAGTCAAGGCCTGTTGAAAGTATCCTGTCCAGATGCAGGAGCATCTTTGTCATTTTGGACCTCAGCAGGTTTCAGCATCAGAGTCAGGGAAGTAAACAGGCAGGAAATCTCTTGAATCTCAAAGATTCTAAGAGGGTATGCCTGTGAATACCATTGTTTCCCTAAAAGGGAGGGGTCCTGGAGTGAGGTTGAAGATCCTCTATTCCTCATTCCTTTCGTCTCAGAGCACCAGCAGCTCGTATGATGGTGCGCAGATGCATGCACACATCTATCAGAGTGAATGTGCCCAACCTGGATCACCAAAGCTAATGCTTACTTGTCCACAGACCCAGACAGGAGCATATTCTGGAACTCGGTTGTTACTATTAACATTGGTGGACTCATCCATCCTTTGGTCCAGGTTACCACTACCACTGACAAATCTGCCTGATGCTACTGAATCTCTGCCATCATTTTGACACAGTTACTAATGATCGAAACCATGGCTTGGAGCTGAACAGGTGCCTGGTCTCCATCAGGTCTCTGACTGCCAGTGACCAGGGACACGTCAGCAATGCTTCACCAGATTGTACTTCTGAATGCAATCTAGAAAGCTAACCCACTAAGGTCAAATTATCTGGGCTAGTAGAAGATGCAGATGAAAGTATAGCCTCCTTTTAAGAGTTCAAAGGCTTCTTTCTCACAGGTGGAACTGAAGCTGAGAGTTGATGGTGCTGGCTACTCTTTGGTGGCGTTTTGCTGGGTCCTACGAGTACCCTCAAAGGGCATGGGAAGGAATTAGTTGTTTAAAAGGATTAAAAGTTTATTCCAGATAATGATGAAGTAGCAAAGAGTTGGTGTATTGCATTGCATCATGATGCAACTCAGTTGGTTGGTTGGTAATTGAAGTCTCTGCAGACTCACATGAGTAGTTGCTTTCTTCTACAGATAACACCAGCACGACTTTTGTCATTGCAGGAAAGTCTAATGTCCACCCACTGCTGCTAGTCTATGTCGTCTGGAACCTCAGTGTTGCAAGATGTGCTTTCCTGCAACTACATAAAAGGAGGATTCAGTAAGATTAAAGTGAGTGGAAGAATAGGTAGTGGTGATTCAGGGGCAGGCGACCTGATTAGGTGTCCCCAGTGAGCGAGTAGGAAGCACAGAGGGTCAGGAAAGTTTGGGAGGATGAATTTGAGACCTTTGCAAGTGGAGACAAGTAAGCCCTTCTCCCTCTCTGTTTGCGTTAACTGGCTGTTCAGGCAGGGCTCTATTCTTCTTAACAGAAAGATAGTCCCTCCTGTCCTACTGTTTTCCAGACTGACATGTCTTTAACTGTTTAAAATGTGTTAGCCGGTGTTAATTTTGATCATTTGGTCATATAATTGCTACTTCCATTGTCTTTCATAAACACCTTAATGTAAGAGGCCATTAGTATATATTGGCAGAACCATGGTAGGAATCGCTTACACCCACTTGTGATAGATTCCCTACGACTCTCTTTGTTAAGAGCCAAGCAAGTAGATACAGCACCTTGGGAGCTTTTGATTTTAAGTTTGTAAATACACAGTCACTGCGTTTTATAAAATTCACAAATGGTTGGGGTCATGGAAAAGTGAAGAGTCATATTTGGAGGATATGGAGTACAAATAATTTCAGATTCACATTTGAGTGCTGCACTCAATTATGGTTACTGACTGACAGCAATGAATTTGTTCCCTAATTACTTTAATCATTCATTTCTTTAGCCCTAAATGGATATTTATCATTCTTTTTGCACCAATGAAGTATTTGCAGTTTCGTGTATATGAGCAGAGGAATTGAGAAAATCATGCTTTGCGAATGGGGTATGGCTTAACTGTTGACCAGAACCCAGTTCAGAAAATAATTATTATTAATGTTAGAACCCTTGCTGATATTTCATTTTTTTAAAAAATCAATTTCAATTTGGTGCTGTGAACTATGAACCGAGCGCTGAGAGCTGAAGTCCAGCTTCAGACTGTCAGCAGCAGCTTGTTTATTAAAGAAATACAAAAAAAATGTTATTTGTTGATGAGGCAAGGCCCTCAAGTTGTTTCTTGTTATGAAGTGGTCTGTAGACGCCTCGACTCTGGACAGGGGTTATGGTTAACCAGACAGATAGGAATTGGTACCAGCAAGTCTGGAGAGAACATGCTGATCAAATACTGAAAGTTGGAGGTTTTTTTTTAGATTAGACTTACAGTGTGGAAACAGGCCCTTCGGCCCAACAAGTCCACACCGACCCGCCGAAGCGAAACCCACCCATACCCCTACATTACCCCTTACCTAACACTACGGGCAATTTAGCATGGCCAATTCACCTGACCTGCACATCTTTGGACTGTGGGAGGAAACCGGAGCACCTGGAGGAAACCCACGCAGACACGGGGAGAACGTGCAAACTCCACACAGTCAATCGCCTGAGTCGGGAATTGAACCCGGGTCTCTGGCGCTGTGAGGCAGCAGTGCTAACCACTGTGCCACCGTGCCGCCCACTAAAGTTTGAAAAGTTGAATTTAGCTATTGATGCTACAATATGAGATATGAAAGCTCACTGCCTAACATCTCATTATCAATTTATTAAAAGTTCAGAGAATAGAATCCCAGTTATACGTATCAATTGAATATTCCTCAAATCCTACTGGAAGTTAATTGCATGCATCAGTGGTGTCAGAAACCAAGCAAGATAATCTCACAGTCCAACATTCATACATGATTGTATGAATCATGGAAACAGCTTAAGTGAACTGACTAGTTACATCTTATTTATCCCTTAATTGTGCCTGTTTGCCTGTATTTGTGCAAGAGTGGGGCCTAGAATCAAGATAGTATTAAGACACAGAGACAAAGTTTAAAAATCACACAACACCAGATTATAGTCCAGCACGTTTATTTGGAAGTACAAGCTTTCAGAGTGCTGCTCCTTCGTCAGATGCAGAGACAGCCAGCCAAACCAAATCAGACTCCTTGTAATTACACAGTAAAATTAAAATATTCAATTAATTTCAAAATTGGCACAATGGCTCCAAGCCAGACTTTCTGAATGATCAATACTTGACACAGGGCTTATAGCTCAAACAAAACACTTTAATTAAATACCTGCTTAATTTTGCTAAAGTTAGTTTGATGATGAGAGCCACCGTGCACTGCTGAAGCCAGGCGCCAACTCCTCCTCCTACTGCCCTCTCGAATATGACCTCAACTCCCAACACCAACTATCATCTCCCAAACTATCCACAATCTCATCACCTCAGGGGATCTCCCATCCAAAGCCTCTGACCTTGTAGTCCAGGTACTCCACACTGCCCCATTCTACCTCTTACCCAAAATTAACAAACCTGACTACCCCAGTTGACCCATCGTCTCTGCCTGCTCCTGCCCCACCGAACTTATCTCCGCATACCTTGATACCATCCTGTCCCACTTGGTCCAGAATCTCCCCACATACACTCGGGACACCACCTCTTCCATGACCTTCGGTTCCCTGGCCCCCAATGCCTCATCTTCACCATGGACATCCAGTATCTGTACACATCCATCCACCATGATGACAGCCTCTCCCACTGACCCAACCAGTACCCTTTCACCAACACACTCATTTGATTGGCTGAACTGGTCCTCACCCTCAACAATTTCTCCTTCAAATCATCCAACTTCCTTCAGGCTATCCCATACTGCTAATTCCTCTGCCATATCTGCCCTCAGAAGGACTAATTCCACTCCAGAACATCCCAGTGGCCTCCTACTACAAGAACAGCAATTTCCCCTCCCTTGTGATCAAAATGCTCCAGCGATCTCCTCCGCTTCCCACACCTCCACCCTTGAACCCCAGCTCTCCAATCGCAACAAGGACAGAACTCCCGGTCCTCACCTTCCACCCTCCCAATCTCCGGATACAATGCATCATCCTCTACCATTTCTGCCACCTACAATTAGACCCCACCACTAGAGATATATTTTTCCTCCCCACCCAATCTGCATTCCACAGAGACCATTCCTTCCACGACTCCCTCATTAGGTCCACCCACCCTGCACTCCCGACACCTTCCCTTCAATTGCAAGAGATGTAAAACCTTCGCCCACACCTCCCTCTTCACCTCCATCAAAGATCCCAAAGGATCCTTCCACATCCGGCAGAGATTTTCTTTCCCCTCCGAACACTTCATTTACTGCGTTTGCTGTTCTCAAGGTGGTCTCCTCTATACTGGGGAGGCAGGACACCAACTTGCAGAATATTTCAGAGAACATCTCCGGCACACCCGCACTAATCAACCCCACTACCCCGTGGCCAAACACTTCAACTCCCCCTCACACTCATCCAAGTACAAGCAAGTCTTGGGCCTCTTCCACCACCAAATTTTAGCTACTCGATGCCTGGAGGAAGAACACATCATCTTCCACCATGGGACTCTCCAACCACCTGGGATCAGTTGATTTCACCAGTTTCCTGATCTCCCATCACCGCCCCCCCCCCCCACCTTATCCAGATCAAATCCTCCAACTCAGTACCACCCTTTTGAACTGTCCTACTTGTCCATCTTCCTTCCCACATATCTGCTCCACCCTCCACTCTGACCCATCACCATAACCCATTCACCTACCACATTCCCAGCTACCTTCCTCCAGCCCCATCCCCCTCCCAATTAACTCTCAGCCCCCTTGGCCCCCACTTATCCCCACCCCCAACATTTCTGATGAAGAATTTATGCTTGAAATGTTGACTATTCTGCTCCTCAGATGCTGCCTGACCGACTGTGCTTTTCCATCACAACATTCAGCATATAAATACAAGATGCATAATTAGGATTGGATATTTTCTGTATTCAGAATATCAACATTCGCCTTTAGCTTGAAATGACAGAAGAAAACTTCATAAGTCAAAAGTTCTCCTTTAATTAATGTGTAAGTGAAGTGATGAAGTAGAATGTGATCTTTGTGGGATGTTCAGATGAACGCTTCATATTTTATACATCAGCCAATTAGATCTAAATGTGAAGTGCAAGGATTGTGGTATGCCACCCATTAAAAATCTTTAGTTTATCCAGATAGCACACTTGAATGGAGGAAATTTCCTTTTAGGAACAGAGGATCTTTGTGCACAAGAAAACAGAGCCCTGAAATACAAGAATTATTTTGAATTTTTCTGATCTGAATATGATCAACAACAAGAAAAGGCACTAGAAGCTCAGGGTAAAAGAGATATTTCATAGGTATATGAACCAGAAACAGGTTAGAATCCACATGTATATTGATGACACGCAGAGTTACATACAATCACTTCTCAAAACATGTCAATTGAGTCTTATTTCCCTTGCTAACTGTCTCTGCAGCCTAGACGGAATTGGAAATGCAGTTAGACCTTAAGTATTAGTATAAATCATACCCTTTTCATTTTCCTATCAATTCCTTCATGATTCCCTTGAGGTCTGTTAAGCCATAGGATTGTACATGGAGGCACCAGGACAATTGGCTTCTGACAGACATTTAAACACTGCATTGTCCTCATTGAGGAGAAAGTGAGGTCTGCAGATGCTGGAGATCAGAGCTGAAAATGTGTTGCTGGAAAAGCGCAGCAGGTCAGGAAGAAGGGCTTATGTCCGAAACATCGAGTCTCCTGCTCCTTGGATGCTGCCTGACCTGCTGCGCTTTTCCAGCAACACATTTTCAGCATTGTCCTCATTGAGACCATTAACCTGGAAAGGGAGTTTTGGCTTTCTACTGATCCACTGAAAGGATCATTCACAAAATAATTTTTCAAGTTTAAAAGATTTAGTGTAATAAACTAAAAGCAACATTGCCAAAATTATTCAATATGCAACTAAGGCTACAAGTAACAGAAGATTACCTGTATATCTTTTAAAATGGCTGAAAATCAACCTCCATGGTTATATTATACTGTCAGTCAAGTGGCCACTTAGTTCTCCAGAAACTAGTGTAAAGTTATTCTCAGCCATCAATGCTTGCTTTCTTTTACCTTCCCAGCACATGGAGGTGCCAGTGTTGGTCTGGATTGGACAAAATCATGAGTCACACGACTCCAGGTTGTATTCCAATAGGTTTATTTGAAATCATTAGCTTTCGGAGCATTGTTCCTTCATCAGGTGAAGTGGAGGGAAGTGCACAGGCACATAATTTATTGGTAGCGACATCATTACAAGATAATTCCAGGTAATTACAAGTGTCAAAAGTTAGTACAAATAAGAGTCGCATGACAAAGGTCGAATCGAAATGGAAAGTACTCCAAACTGTACAAACTAATAAAGGTAGAGAAATAATAAATTATTAAGGTAATGGTGTCAAACTAGAACAGTAAGCAAGATTTTACAAACATGGAACAATATGGTGGGGTCACAAGTAGCGCAACATGAAAACCAAAGATCACATCTTTGTGGGTACAGAACTTGGCTATTCTGCTTTGTTGTGTATCTCTTGGAGAACACTTACCCACAGATCGGAGGCTGAATGTCCTTGACCTCTGAAGTGTTCTCTGACGGGGAGGGAACACTCCTATCTGGCAATTGTTGGGCGGTATCCATTTATCCATTGCCTGCATGGTCTCACCAATATACCATGCCTCAAAACATGGAGCGTATAAGGCAGATAACATTGGCCAAGTCACATAAACTACCATGTACATGGTGGGTGGTGTTCCCACATGTGACGGTAGTATCAATGTTGATCATCTGGCATGCTTGTCGAGGTTGCCATAGCAGGGTTGAGTGGTGTTGTGGTTGCTGTTCTCTTGAAGGTTGGGTAGTAGCTGTGAATGATGGTCTGCTGTTTGGCAGTTTGTTTCAAGGGGAGAAGTGGAGACGTAGGGATGGCCCTGGCAATATGTTTGTCGCCTGTTGAAGGCTGTGAAAAACATGGCATAGTTTCTCCACTCCACAGGAAGTACTGGACGACAAAAGGTACTCTATCAGTCGTGTCCAGTATCTCTCTTCTGAGGAGGTAATTGCAGTTTTTCGCTGCGGCATGTCAAAAATGGCAATCGATCAGTTGAGCATCCTATCCCTTCTTATGAGGGTGTTATTCAGCATCTGGAGGTGTACATAGCATTCCTCCTCATCTGAGCAAATCCTGTGAATAAACAGGGCTTGTCCATAGGGGATGGCTTCTTTAACATTTTTAGGGCATAGGCTAGATAAAAGCCGAGCATTGTGAGGTTATCTGTGGGCCAATAACCCAGCTAGCTAACATTTAATCCTCAACTAACTTGCACTCACGGCCAAGTGGTATTATAGTCGTCGCTGAGTAGTTAAGGCGATGGATTAGAAAACCATTGGGGTTACTCTGCAAAGGTTTGAATACTGCTGACTACGATCCACACTGTTGCTGCTTTAATGAAGCAAGTGTCTGCAAGTTGCTGATGAATCAAACACATTCTCAATTTCTCCTTTGGTAAGGTCCGTTATGAGAGTTTGTTCCAAAAGGTGAAGTCACATGGTATCAACAGTGAGCTGACAAGATGGATACAGAACTGGCCGAGTCATAGGAGACAGAGGGTAGTGGTGGAAAGATGCTTTTTGGAACAGAAGGTTGTAACTAATGGTGTTCCACAGGGTTCAGTGTTGGGACCTCTACTGCTTGTTGCCTACACAAATGATTGAGGAAAATGTGGTTAGTCTAATTAGTAAGTTTGCGAATGATACAAATATTAGAGGAGTTGCAGATAGTTAGGAGAATTGTCAGAGAATACAACAGGATATCGATTAGTTGGAGGCACGGGCAGAAAAGTGGCAGCTGGAGTTTAATCCGGACAAATGAGGTGATGCATTTTGGAAGGTCAAGTACAGATGGAAATTATACAGTGAATGGCAGGACACTTAGTAGCATTGATATGCAGAGGGATCTGGGTGTGTAGATCAATACATCACTGAAGTTGGCAGCACAGATAGACAAGATAGCTCCCCCCATCCCACCAGTCCAGGAACTCCCCACATACATTTGGGACACCACCCATACCGTGCACCTCCTCCAAGACTTTTGTTTCCCTGGCCCCCAATGCCTCATCTTCACCATGGACATACAGTCCCTATACACCTCCATCTGCCATGACAAGGGCCTCCAAGAACTCTGGCTTCTTCCTCTCCCATCATCCTCATCAGTACCCTTCCATTGACACGCTCATTCGTTTGGCTTAACTGGTCCTCACCCTCAATAATTTTTCATTTGAATCCTCCCACTGGGGCACCAACATGGGCCCCAGCTATGCCCTGCTTCTAAATCGGTTATGTGGAACAGTCAATCTTCTGCAGTTACACAACATTACTCCCCATCTTTTCCTTCGCTATATTGATGACTACATCAGCACCACCTCGTGCTCCCATGAGGAGGTTAAACATTTCATCCATTTCACCAACACATTTCACACCAAACTTAAGTTCACCTGGACTATCTCAAGCACCTCCCTCTCCTTCCTAGACGTCTTCATCTCCTTCAGTGGTGACCAACTCAAGACTGACATCTTTTACAAACACACTGACTCCCACAGCTACCTGGACTACACCTCCTCCAATCCCGCCTCTTGTAAAAATGCTATCCCTTACTGCAAATTCCTCTGCCTCCACTGCATCTGCTCCCAGGACGACAAGTTCCACTACAAAACACACCAGATGGCCTCCTTCTTCAGAGACCGCAACAAGGACAGAACCCCCCGGTCCTCGCCTTCCACCCTAACAACCTTTGTATACATCGAATCATCCTCTGCCATTTTCGCCACTTACATACAAACCCCACCACCAGAGGTATACTTCCCTCCCCACCCCATCTGCCTTCCGTAAAGACCATTCCCTCTGCGACTACCTCGTCAGGTCCACACCCCCACCCCCCACCATCCCCTCCTGGCACCTTCCCCTGCCACCGCAGGAATTGCAAAACCTGCACCCACACCTCCGTCCAAGGTCCCAAAGGAAGCCTTAAACATTCACCAAATTTTCACCTGCACTTCCACATGTCATTTACTGTATCCGTTGCTCCCGATGCAGTCTCCCCTACATTGGGGATACAGGACACCTACTCGCACAGCGCTTCAGAGAACCCCTCTGGAACACCAGGACTAACCAACCCCACCAACCAGTGGTCTAACACTTCAATTCCCCCTCCCATTCCACCAAGGACATGCAGGTCCTGGGCCTCCTCCATTTCCACTCCCTTACCACCCAATGCCTGGAAGAAGAATGCCTCATCTTCTGCCTCAGGACCCTCCAAACCTATGGCAATGTGGAATTCACCAGTTTCCTTATTTCCCCTCCCCCCACCTTAACCCAGTTCCAACCTTCCAACTCGATATTGCCCTTATGACCTGTCCTACCTGTCCATTTTCCTTCCCACCTCTCCGCTCCAACCTCTGCTCTAACTTAACAGCATTACCCCAACCCCCATCTATCTATCACACTCTCAGCTACCTTTCCCCCCAGCCCCTCCCTCCTCCCATTTATCTCACCATCCCCTCAGCTCACAGACCAAAACATCGAATAGCATACTCAGATGCTGCCTGACCTGCTGTGCTTTTCGAGCACTACACTCTCGACTCTATCTCCAGCATCTGCAGTCCTCACTTTTGCCTCAGCAAATGTGACAGGGTAAACCTTATTAAAGATCTTTCAGATATGGGTGCTGCTGGTTGGACCAACTTTTATTGTACAGAGGGCAATTAAAGGTACACCGCATTGCTATGGACTAGGATTCACATGCAGGCCATAGCAGGTAAGGTTAGCAGATATTCTTCCCTCAGGTACCTTGGTAAACCATACTGTAGAACAGATCTAGTTTGACTGATAGGACAAGGACAGGCAAGGTTAAAAAAAAATGATTATACGTGGATGAAGGAACAGAAGGATCAGGAACTATCAGAGGAATTTGTGCACAAATCATTCAAGTGGCAAAGCAGTTTGAGAAAACAGTGGTAAGACATGTTGAATATGACCTTTAAAAATAGTGGCATAAAGTTTAAAAGCGAGAAAGTTATGGTGAACCTTCATAAACACTGTTTGGCCTCAACTGAGGTCGTGCTCAATTGTGGGCCCCTTAAAGAATTTGAAGGGTTTAGAAAGAATGCAGGAAATATTTATGAAAATATTTCAAAAGTAGAGAGGATTCAATTGTGTCTACATATTAGCTAAGCTGGGTTGTTCTCCTTAGAGTAGGGAAGGGTTAGAGGAGATTTTATATAAATATTCAAAATTAGGATGGAATCGACAGAATAAATAGTGAGAAACAATTCCCAATGGTGGAGAGTTGAGAACCAAAGCACATTTATTTAAACCGAGTGGCAATCAAGCTGATATTTCATGATTCCACAGAACATGTAATGGATCTGGAAAGCAGTGTTGAAGGAGGTAATACATGAAGGCAGATTCAATTGTGGTTTTCAAAAAGGAATTGGATAATTAACTAAAGATACAAGTAAAATTATAAGGAAAAGGCACAGAAGTCATAGAGATGTACAGCATGGAAACAGACCCTTCAGTCCAACCTATCCATGCCGACCAGATATCCCAATCCAATCTGGTTCTACCGCCAGCACCAGGCCCATATCCCTCCAAACCCTTCCTACTCATATATCCATCCAAATGCCTCTTAAATGTTGCAATTAGACCAGCCGGCACCACTTCCACTGGCAGCTCATTCCATACACGTACCACCCTGTGTGTGAAAAAGTTGCCCCTTAGGTCTCTTTTATATCTTTCCCCTCTCACCCTCAACCTATGCCCTCTTTCTGGACTCCTCGACCCCAGTGAAAAAACTGTGTCTATTTATCCCATCCATGGCCCTCATAATTTTGTAAACCTCTATAAGGTCACCCCTCAGCTTCTGATGCTCCAGGGAAAACAGCCCTAGCCTGTTCAGCCTCTCCCTATAGCTCAAATCCTCCAACCTGGCAGCATCCTTGTAAATCTTTTCTGAACCCTTTCAAGTTTCACAACATCTTTCCGATAGGAAGGAGACTAGAACTGCATGCAATATTTGAACAGTGACTTAACCAATGTCCTGGACAGCTGTAACATGATCTCCCAATTCCTGTACTCAATACTCTGACCAATAAAAGAAATAATTCTTCATTATCCTATCTACCTGCGACTCCACTTTCAAGAAGCTATGAACCTGCACTCCAAGGTCTCTTTGTTCAGCAACACTCCCTAGGGCCTTACCGCCAAGTGTACAAGTCCTGCAAAGATTTCCCTTCCCAAAATGCAGCACCTCGCATTTATCTGAATTAAACTCCATCTGCCTCTTCTCAGCCAACTGGCCCATCTGGTCCAGATACTGTTGTAATCAGAGGTAACCCTCTTCGCTCTCCACTCCACCTCCAATTTTGGTGTCATCTGCAAACTTACTAACTGTACGTCTTATGCTCGCATCCAAATCATTTATGTAAATGACAAAAAATGAAGGACCCAGCACCGATCCTTGTGGCACTCCACTGGTCACAGGCCTCCAGTCTGAAATCAACCCTCCACCACTACCCTCTGTCTTCTACTTTTGAGCCAGTTCTGTATCCAAATGGCTAGTTTTCCCTGTATTCCATTACATCTAACCTTGCTAGCCAGTCTCCCATGGGGAACCTTGTTGAACGCCTTACTGAAGTCCATATAGATCACATCTACCACTCTGCCCTCATCATTCCTTTTTGTTACTTCTTCAAAAAACTCAATCAAGTTTGTGAGACATGATTTCCCACGCACAAAGCCATGTTGACTATCCCTAATCAGTCCTTGCCTTTCCAAATACTTGTACATCCTGTCCCTCACAGTTCCCTTCAACAACTTGCCCACCACTGACATCAGGCTCACCGATCTATAGTTCCCTGACTTGTCCTTACCACCCTTCTTAAACAGCGGTACCATGTTTGCCAACCTCCAGTCTTCCAGCACCTCACCTGTAACTATCGGTGATATAAATATCTCAGCAAGAGGCCCAGCAGTCACTTCTCTAGCTTCCCACAGAGTTCTCGAGTACACACCTGATCAGGTCCTGGGGATTTCTCCACCTTTATGCATTTCAAGACACCCAGCACTTCCTCCTCTGTAATCTGGACATTTTGCAAGATGTCACCATCTATTTCCCTACAGTCTATATCTTCCATATCCTTTGCTGATCTTTGAGGAGCCCTATTAACTCCCTAGTTACCCTTTTTGTCCTTAATGTATTTGTAAAAACCCTTTGGACTCTCCTTAATTTAATTTGCCAAAGTTATCTCATGTCCCCTTTTTGCCCTCCTGATTTCCCTCTTAAGTATACTCCTACTTCCTTTATACTCTAAGAATTCACTCAATTTACCCCGTCTATACCTTACATATGTTTCCTTTCTTTTAAAACCAAACCCTCAATTTCTTTAGTTATCCAGCATTCCCTATACCTACCAGCCTTTCTTTTCACCCTGACAGGAATGTACTTTCTCTGGATTCTCAATACTTCATTTCTGAAGTGTGATTGAAGTTCTTGCAAAAAGCAGACCTGATGATAATAGGCCAAATGGTCTCTCTCTGTGTTGTAACTGTTTTATGATTCAACGATTAGATTTCTTTAGAATCTAGTTTGGAATTTCTACATAACTAAAGCACATTCTGAATAATAGGCAACAAAACAAGGCTTTATTGTGAAAGGTTTTCTGTGACACTGAATTCTAGAAAACCAAAAGTACGAAAATCAAAAAAACTCACCAGAATTTTTAATTAAACAACAGAGTGCAGGACGATACACAGAAGCAGCATTCTCAAAAATGAAATGTCAACCTGGTAAGCTACTAAGCACGGTTACTTACATGCCAAACAACATAAGCAGCAAGTGAAAGGAAGAGCTAATCAATCCCGCAACAGATCAGATCTTAGCTCTGCAGTCCTGCATCTGGCCATGAATGGTTGTGGACAATTAAACAACTCACTGAAGGTGACATCACAATAAGTATCCCCAACTTCAATGATGGGAGAACCCAGCATATCAGTGTAAAAGATAAGGCTGAAGCATTCATAATAATTGGGCCCTAACAACATTCCACCAGTAGTACTGAAAACGTGTTCCAGAACTTGCCACAACACCAAACAAAGAGGTTACAGTTCAGCTGTAACACTGGCATCTACTCAGCAGTGTGGAAAATTGCTCAGATGTGTCCTGGATATAAACAGCAGAACAAATCCAACCTGGCTAGTTACTTTCCCATCTGCCTATTCTCAATCATCAGTAAAATGACTGAAGGTATCATCAAAAGTGCTATCAAGCAGCACCTGCCCAGCATTAACCTGCACACTGGCACCTGGTTTAGACTCTCTAAACTTTTGACCTCCAGAAGGCATTTGATAAGGTGCCACACAAGGGTTAGTATGCAAGGTAAGATAACACAGGATCAGGGGTACTTTATTCACTTGAATAGAGGTTTGGCTAAACAATAGAACACTGGAAGTTGGGATAAATGGGTCTTTTTCTGGTTGACAAGATGTAACTACTGGAGTTACCGACTTTTGAGAAGATTTGTAGCTCAGATTGAGGTTTTGAATACAGGTTTGCTCGCGGAGCTGCAAGGTTCCTTTCCAGACATTTCGTTACCCTATTAGGTAACATCTTCAGTGGGCCTCAGGCGAAGCCCTCAGAGAAAAGGAACAGGAAGTGACTTCACCACAGGAAATAACATCACCAACCCAAAGAAAACCAAACATATAAATAGAAAGCAGGAATTTTCAGCATTGCTTCGTCTGAGGCCCACTGAAGATGTTACCTAGTAGTGTAATGAAACATCTGGAAATGAATCTTGCATTTCAGTGAGCAAATCTACATCCAAAGCTAGTGGAGTGTCACAGGGATCAAGCCTCAACTATTTACAATCTATGCAAATCTCTTGGATGCAGGGATAGAAACGAAGGAGCAGGAGAATCGACGTTTTGGGCATGAGCCCTTCTTCAGGAATCTTTTAGGGGGAGAGGTTGGAGTGGGTGAGAGGGGTGGACAGGTTGAGGCAGTTAATGTCGCAGCGGCAGTTGGCTATGAAGAGATCGAGGGCGGGTAAGAGGCCAGCACGGGGTGTCCAGGTGGATGGGATGTGTTGGAGGCGGGAGAAGGGGTCGTCAGAGGGTGGGCGAGAATCCTGCTTGAAGAAGTAGGTGCAGAGGCAAAGGCGGCAGAAGAATTGTTCGATGTCTCGCCGCGTGTTGAACTCGTTAATCCGAGAGCGTAGGGGGATGAAGGTGAGGCCTCTGCCGAGGACTGATCTTTCATCCTCAGAGTGGGGGAGGTCTGGAGGGAAGGTGAAAACATGGCAGGGCTGAGAGCTAGGACCTGGTGTGGGGCTGGAGCTGGGAGTGGAGGCGGGGTTAGGCGTAGGGCGGGAATCGGGGCGGGGATGGAGATTGGGGCGGGGGTGAGGTTCAGCGTGGGGGCGAGGTTGGGCGTGGAGACGCATGTGGCATGGTCGTTGTGCAGGTGAGTGATATCACTGGGGGCAGAAGTGGCTGCGGCAACAGCAACCCAGGGGGCGGAAGTGGCTGTGGCAACGGCAGAAATGGTGTTGTTCCTGACAACTGTGGACCCCGCAGAGGCCGCGAATCTGTCGGCAATGGTCTTCCTGGTGATCGTGGAGGCGGTTGTCTGGGCGGCGATCGCGGAGGATGCAAGTCGGTGGGGGCAGATGTGACATCATGGTTCGCGGCAGCGGTTGCTGCTGTGGGCGCTGTAGCAGCCACATGGTTAATGGTGCCAGAGTGATTTTGGAGGCCGATGGAAGATTCTGGAACAGTTGAGGAACCCAGAGTGTGGGGGTAAGTACATGAAAGTTTTTGGTACTTACTGTCTTTAATTTCCGATATGGTTAGGAAGAACTGTTTGTTTAGTGTATGGATTCTTCTGTGGATGAAGAACAGTAGAGGTCCTTTGCAAGTCTGTAAGAGTGTTGTCCTGAGCTGAGGTAGGGCTAATTGCAGGAAATGTAGGTAGTGGCGCATGGCTGCAAATGTGCAGCGGAGGATCTGGAGGGAGGTCTGTTGCTGGAGGCTTCTGATTTGTTGTAGGTACTGGTTGTCGTGGTTGGATCCAAATTTTGTTGGTCTGAACGTAGTCCGGAGTCCATGCGGGATTAGTCGGTTCCGTCGACAGGTGCTGAGGAAGGAGATGTGGCTGTGGTAGTGAGTCTGTTTGAGAACGTGGCTGAAGAGCTTCTGGGCAGAGGAGATAACCTGGGGTGTGCAGTGACAGAGAGACTCACTGAAATCCTTGTAGAGGGAGGAAGAGAGCTTCTTCAAGGAAGACATCCTTGCAAGAGGATTCGCAGTAGGTTAAAATCTTCTAGGAGAAAGTGAGGACTGCAGATGCTGGAGATCAGAGCTGAAAATGTGTTGCTGGAAAAACACAGCAGGTCTGGCAGCATCCAAGGAGCAGGAGAATCGACGTTTCGGGCATGAGCCCTTCTTCAGGCTCATGCCCGAAACGTCGATTCTCCTGCTTCTTGGATGCTGCCTGACTTGCTGCGCTTTTCCAGCAACACATTTTCAGCTCTGATCTTCAGCATCTGCAGTCCTCACTTTCTCCTGCAGGAATAGAAAATACTATAAGCACTGTGGGCAGCATGGTGGCACAGTGATTAGCACTGCTGCCTCACAGCGCCAGAGACCTGGGTCCATTTCCCGCCTCAGGTGACTCGCTGTGTGGAGTTTGCACATTCTCCTAAGTGTCTGCATGGGTTTCCTCCGGGTGCTCCGGTTTCCTCCCACAATCCAAACAAAATGCGCTGGTTAGGTGAATTGGCCATGCTAAATTGCCCATAGTTAGGTGAAGGGGTAAATATAAGGGAATAGGTCTGGGTGGGTTGCGCTTCAGCAGGTCGGTGTGGACTTGTTGGGCTGAAGGGCCTGTTTCCACACTGTAAGTAATCTAAGTAAATCTAATCTAAGTAAATTTGCAGATGATACTACAACAGGTGGGCAATTAAGTTGCAATGAAATAAGAAACTTACAAATAGGTATGGGTAGTTTAGGTGAGTGAGCTAAAATGTGGCAGATGGAGTTTTCTGTGGATCAGTGTAGATCAATAGAAAAGCAACTAATTATCTAAATGGTAATTATCCAAGTGCTCCGATGCAGTGGGATCTGAAGAGCCTTATGCTTAAAATTACTATGCAGGTACAGCAGGAAAGTAGAATTTTGGCATTCATTGCTAAAGCAATGGAGTATCAAAGCTGCCACTGTACAAAGCATTAGCTGATCCACACCTATAGTACTGCATACAAGTTTGGTCCCCTTATTCGAGGAAGGATGTAACTGCACCGGCAGCAGAGATTGACTCCAGGGCTGAGGGATTATTTTACGCCTATACTCTCTGGAGTTTATAAGAATGAGAGGAGAACCATCCGAGGTATAAAAGATGTTAAAAGGGGGTTGACAAAGTAGACATAAAGAGAATATTTTATGTGTGGCAAACTATGAGAGATTATTGTTTTAGGATAAGGGGAACCAGATTTGGGCGGTACGGTAGCTCAGTGGTTAGCACTGCTGCCTCACAGCACCAAGGTCCCATGTTCGATTCTAGCCTCGGGTGACTGTCTGTGTGGAGTTTATATGTTCTCCCCATGTCTGCGTGGGTTTCCTCCGGGTGCTCCGGTTTCCACCCATAGTCCAAAGATGTGCAGGTCAGGTGAATTAGCCATGCTAAATTGCCCATAGTGTGAGGTGCTTTAGTCAGAGGGAAATGGGTCTAGGTGGATTATTCTTCAGAGGGTTGGTGTGGACTGGTTGGGTCAAAGGCCTGTTTCCACACTGTAGGGAATCTAATCCAATTTAAACAGAAATGTGTAGAGGATGCTGGAAGACTGTATAAATTTGAGGAGATTAACAGTTTATTAATTATCAATGGATTGAGGGTTATTGAGAGCTGACAGGAAGTGGAGTTGAGGCCAATATGAGATTAGCTGTAACTATTACATGGTGGGAAAGGCTTGAGGAGCTGAATTGCCTACTCTTAGTTCTTATGATCATATGCACTCATTGCAGCTTTGGTTCAAACATGGATAAAAGAGCTGAATTTCAAGATGAGGTGAAAGTCACTGCCCTTGACATCAATGCTGCATTTGACAGTTGGGGGCAAGACTGGAATCAATGGGAATCGGGGAGAGCTTTTTATTGGTTGGAAACACTCTAGCATGTAGGAAGATTGTTGGAGGTCAGTCATCTCAGCTCCAGGTTATCTCTGCAAGAGTTCATCAGGGTAGTGTCCTATGCCTAACCATCTTCAGCTACTTTATCTATGGCTTTCCCTCCATCATGACCTTAATGTAGGGAATATTCACTGATGACTGAACAGATTCAGCAGTATATGCGATGCAGCACTTCTCAGATACTGAAACAGTCTATGTACAAATGTAGCAAGACCTGGTCAATATCCAGGCTTGGGGTGACAAGTGGCAAGGGAGTTGAAGTATAAGAATCATTGTTGGTAATCATTCACTAATGAGTATAACTGTCCACCTAGAAGTTCAGTGTCACTGCGCATGAGTCTGTAAGTAGTAGTGTGGCTGATGGGCCTAATCCTAGAGCCATATCTCCAAACACACAATTGACAGGTGCTTCTGGGAGGTAATTACTCTTGCTGCCGGGTGTTCTCAAAGAATTGTCTTCCCTTCACGTGGAAGTTTCATTCAAGTCAGTTGTTTCTGAACGAGGGTCTCCCATTCATTGGAATCTATGTTACAATTCTTTAGAGAAGCCTTCAGGGACTCTATGAAAAGCTTCCCTTGTTGTCCTCTTATTAGATTGTCTTTCTTGAGCTTGGCAAAGAAAATTT
Organism: Hemiscyllium ocellatum; assembly: GCF_020745735.1. Lineage (NCBI taxonomy): Eukaryota > Metazoa > Chordata > Chondrichthyes > Orectolobiformes > Hemiscylliidae > Hemiscyllium > Hemiscyllium ocellatum. The sequence goes on from NC_083414.1 coordinate 68,579,365, forward strand.
GCTTTGGTAGGCAGAACTCAGGCATTCTAAACATGTGACCAGCGGAGTTTCCTTCAGATGATCATGGCCTCGATGCTAATGTTGTTAGCTACTTTAAGGACATTGATGTTACTACACTTGTCCCTGCTGATGGGGGGAATCCAGATCGAAGAAGAATAATGAAGTCTTACTGCAACTGTACAAGGTTCTGGTGAAGTCACATTTGGAGTACTGTATATAGTTTTGGCCTCTTTATTTAAGGGAAAAAATTATTTTCATTGGAGGCAGCTCAGGAAAGAGTCAGTAGGATAATCTCTGGTATGAAGAAATTGTCTTATGAGCAAAGGTTAAACTAATTGGTATCCAACTCATTGGAAGAATGGGGTCACTGAAAGTTAACATGAATGTGGATAAAAGATACATAAATTAATTGTAACTGTCAAGTCATTGAAACTATCATGAGAAAAAGCAAAGGAAGACATAAAAGCACTTAAAATTCCTGCTCTTTAAAATATTTGGAAAAAAATACCTGCTATTTTGTAATCTATTGACATATCTGAGAGTTATCATTCCATGTTAGGACTGACTGACTTCACAATCTTTCATTAATAGACAGTGGTGTCTGTCAGTTTACAGTTTGATTCCCACCTCCAAATGGTCATAAACTCTGAAGTGGCAGGTGAATTTCATGCTTATTTTCTAAAGAGTTAAAGAAAGTTAAATGCACTAAATAGATTTTATCAATTGAAATTGAATTTGTCAATAAGCGAAATATTATTTCATAACAGAATGAATCCTGGCATCTGTCCATGGGTAGATACTGAGGGGTTTGCATGGCAGGTGCAAGGGCAAAGGGTGTGGATATCAGGCAAAGGTAGCATTGGTTGATATTAGGTTGGCATGGAAAAAAAATAAAAGCACTATTGGGGTGAACACAGTTGACATCAAAAGCATGAGGCGCCAATAGGGTGGGTGTGGGGCATGTGGTGGCATTGCTGGGGCATGAGTGAGTTGGCAATGAGGGGGTTGGGGTGTAAGCTGGACAGATGTTTTTAACTTCACTTTTTAAATTCCTTCAACAAAGTGCTGCCATGCTGAGGTGCAATTTCTACCCAGCTACCCAACATCCTCCACACTGGTCACTGGTCACCGTCCCCCCGCCCCCCCCCCCCCCCCCCCCTCCCCCCCTCCAGTTTCCACAGCTCCTTGCACCTCTGGAACTACAATCTGAATTTCCAGGATATTTTTCCATACACCATCAGGCTTAGAGCCACACTTAGTCTGCGAGCAAAAATTTAGGCCAGAAGCTGTCCAACTAGAATTGACCCATTGTTGAGTGTTTGAATCAATTAAATAAAGAACCGTGGTTCTAGTGGTCTAAAACAAGCAAAAAACAGAATTTGCTGCAGAAGCTCAGAAGATTTAAAGTTTGGGAGAAGATTTGTAGCCCGGGTGCTCATTGTTGTGGTTCTGTTAGCCGAACTGGGAATTTGTGTATCAAACGTTTCGTCCCCTGTCTAGGTGACATCCTCAGTGCTTGGGAGCCTCCTGTGAAGCGCTTCTGTGATCTTTCTTCCGGCATTTGTAGTGGTTTGAATCTGCTGCTTCCGGTTGTCAGTTCCAGCTGTCTGCTGCAGTGGTCGGTATAGTGGGTCCAGATCGATGTGATTGATTGAATCTGTGGATGAGTGCCATGCCTTTAGGAATTCCCTGGCTGTTCTCTGTTTGGCTTGCCCTTTAATAGTAGTGTTGTCCCAGTCGAATTCATGTTGCTTGCCATCTGCGTGTGTGGCTACTAAGGATAGCTGGTCATGTCGTTTCGTGGCTAGTTGGTGTTCATGGATGCGGATCGTTAGCTGTCTTCCCGCTTGTCCTATGTAGTGTTTTGTGCAGTCCTTGCATGGGATTTTAAACGACACGAGCAGCTTTCCTTAGTAGCCACACACGCAGATGACAAGCAACATGAATTCGACTGGGACAACACTACTATTATAGGATAAGCCAAACAGAGAACAGCCAGGGAATTCCTAGAGGCATGGCACTCATCCACAGATTCAATCAATAAGCACATCGACCTGGACCCAATATACCAACCACTGCAGCGGACAGCTGGAACTGACAACCGGAAGCGGCAGATTCAAACCACTTCAAATGCCAGAGGAAAGATCACAGAAGCGCTTCACAGGAGGCTCCCAACCACTGAGGATGTCACCTAGACAGGGGACGAAACGTTTGCAACACAAATTCTCAGCTCGGCGAACAAAACCACAACAGCTCAGAAAATTAACCAACATCTGTGGAGCAAGAACCAAAATTAATGTTTTGAGTCCAGAGTGACTGGATTTGAAATGTTGACTCTTTTCTCTCCATTTTGAGTTTCTCCAGCTGCTTTGCTTGATTGAGTGTTTGAAGTTCCCTGAACAAATTAGATTTACCAACTGAAAGACATGTAAATGCTCCAAGTTCATAGTTTAAGCATACAACAGTTGGAGGCCATTTGGACAAATCAGCTCTGCATCAGTCAATAAAATTCTGACTACACCAATCCCATTTTCCAGCTCTTGGCCCATATCCCTTGAGGTTATAAACAACAAAGTGAATAATTAAATACTAATTAAGTGTTACAAGAATTTCTGATTCAACCCCCTAATAGGCAGAATTCCAGTTTCGCCCTCTGGTGTAAAAGAATTTACAACTCTCCTGTTTAACCTAAATCTATGCCCTCAGTTATTTCCTATCCACCATATCAATCTACAGACTTCAATCAGGTCACTTCTCAATCTCTGTAACTCCAAGGACAACAAACCTGGTCTATCCGATCTTTCTCTGTTGGTCAGATCAGCATCCTGGTCAATCTCCTCTGCATCTCTGTACTACAAATACAACTTTGCTATAGGCGGGTAACCAGAACCACATGCAATACATCAGTTTTACCTTAACTGCATTTTATAAAGTTCCGCAATTACATACTTCCTCAATTACATTCTAAATCTTGGCTAATGAAGGTGTGGCCAGATGAACCACTCAAAATGATGGATTCATGAAAAACGGACAATAAAGGAGCATACTGGGAATTTGAGACAAACCTTGACCAAAGTTACTATATTAATAAACATGCTGCAGAATCTAGACAGGCTGCAGCTACAGAAGACAGTATGCAATTAACCCAGCAACAATATGCACTTGAATTTGTATTAAATAGAATCAACCTGAATGCCATCACCAGAACCTCTAGTTGTTTGCCTTTCGCAGGGGCACCTCACACCCTTATTTGGAGAAGGCTACATCACCCATGTGCACCTAATACCTCCAGGAATGGATGCCCAAGGACGAACCTGCCATTGGCACATCAATGGAGACAAAAAAAAACTGCAGATGCTGGAATCAAAAGTAGACAGGTAGAAGGCTGCAAGAACACAACAAGCCAGGCAGCATTAGGAGGTAGAGAAGTCAGCGTTTCGGGTGTAATTGTTTTTCAGGATGTCAATGTCAGGTCGGGTCTGATTGATCAGGATGATCAAGCCCTAATCAGTCTATCAGAGGACACTAAAGACTCTCCCAAAAGGGCAGGAACAATTACAACAATGAAACAATCGCCACAATACCAGCCTCAGCAGCAGTAACTCGAGACCAACTACTGTGAGGAGAAGACACCCTGGGACCACCAGGAGATGATGACCAGATGATCATGGCCACGCGGATCATGGTCAAAATCAAGTGTGATGGTATGTGATCATCCATAATTAAGTTAAATTACAAGATGGTTGATTAGATTTATAGTGTAAATTGTTAGTTTATAGTGTATTTTATTGTCTATAGTATTAATTGTGTTAGATAAATAAATATTATTGTTTATTATTATTAAGAGTCGACTCAGTTTCTTTGCGAGATATAAGAGTTAAACATACTGTGTGGCAGGCGCAACAAAGGGAGGTATCCCTTCTTATGTCTTATTAAGCACATCTAATCTTCATGGATCTATGAATATGCACACCTATTACTGATCTTCAGTAATTCATAGCATAAGTCCTTTATCTAGTTAGTCCTCCCTTTGCGGTGTTAAATTTCTTTTGTCACCTGACCAGTTTGTTGATATCCTCCTGCAGTTTACAGTCAGTCAGTCATTCTCTCACTATTTACCTCTCTTATAATGTCATTCATGAACTTCTTGATCATATCTCCACCTTGTTGACAGAAATTGAATTATTTGACTGGTAGCCACTCTATTCGAACAAACTAACTCCAGTAATTTAAAGAAAGCATGATGAATTGGCACACAATATTATAGGTTTACCAATGTCATTCAGAATCTGCTATTCCCTACTTAATCTAGCATACACATAACTTCAATTCTGTGTCAGTCTTCAAACTTACGAAATAATTAAATTTACTACTTAAAACTGCTGGAAAAAGACTAGTGTAAGACCTCTGTTTTAGAATGGAGGGCGGCAGAAGATAGGAAATTATGGACCAGTTAGCCTGACCTTTGTCACGATAAAATTTAAGAGTCCGTTATTCAGGATGAGATTGTAGAGTACTTGGAAGAGCATGGTAAAGTAGAGCTGAGTCAGTACAGTTTGATCAAGGAGACATCATGCCTGACGAATCTGTTAGATTTTTTGAGGAGCTAATCAGTAAGTTAGACAAAGGACAGCCAGTTGACGTGATCTGTTTGGATTTCCAGAATGCTTTTGACAAGGTGCCACGCATGAGGTTGCTAAGTAAAATAAAAGCCCATGGTGTTAAGGATCAGGTATTGACATGGATGAAGGGTTGGCTAACGGCAGAGTCTTTTCCGAATGGCAGCCAGCATCTAGCAGAGTTCCACAGCAGTTAGCATTGGGCCCATAACTATTCAGCTTATACAGCTGAGCAAATGAATTGAGGGCATTGTTGCTAAGTTTGCAGATTTCACAAAGGTAGATGAAGCGACAGGGGTGTCAAAGAGGCAGGGAGACTGTAGAAGGTGCTGGATAGGCTAGAAGAGTGGGCAAGGAAGTGGAAGATGGAATAAAATGTGGCAAGTGTGAGGTTAATCACTTTGGCAGGAAGAATAGAAGCGTAGACTATTTCCTAAATGAGGAAAAGCTTTAGAAATTTGAAGCAGAAAATGACTTTGTGATTTTAAGATGAGGCTGTCAGCAGGGTTGGCAGCATTCTAGCTCCAGGGCCCATCTGCTCCCTAGCACCAGGCTGGCCACATCCTTCTTTCTCCTTTTCTCTTTCATCTTCATCCTTTTCTTCTTTTTGGCAGTAAACTGCGAATGAAGGCAGCATCTGTGGGAGCAGATAGCCTGATGTGACCAACATAGAGAGCGGGAGAAGGCAACCCAGGTGGCCGGCAATGAGAGCGAGAGGATTCCGAGAGTAGCCAACAACGAGAGCAAAAGAAGGCAGCCAGGGGCAGCCAGTGGTGAGAGTGGGAGAAGGCACCCCAGGTCAGCCGATGCAAGTGCAGGAGCAAGCAGAATAGGCAGCAGCAGTAACAGGAACAGGCTGCAAGGCAGTGAGTTCAAGCAGCCCAGCGTGGCGGTGGGAGCGAGGTCGAACCCTTATGAGGAGTGAGAGTCCAGTATGACGAGGCACTTATAAATTGTGGTGTTGAACTGTTAATAGTGTTTCTTTGTTTTTCCACTTTTTTGAAAGTTGAACATTACAGTCCTTTTAACTTTGTTTTCCTTATTTTTATGCTTTGTAACTAAGATTCTGTACCAAGGTAGCTTCATGTCTAAGATGGCACCATAAATGACAACTTGTAAACATTACAGTGTGCTCATTTGAGCACATGACAATAAACCTTAACCCAAACTTCAGAAATTCTCTTAGGAGTGTCCAGAGGAGGTTCACAAGACTGATCCTGGGAATGAAGAGTTTGTTATATGGAGTGGATAAGGCTTCTAGGGCTGTAAGCAAACAAGTTTTAAAGGATGAGGGGAGATCTCATTGAAACCAACAGAATACTGAGAGGACTGGACAGCATGGACGTTTCCACTAGTAGGTGAGACTAGGACCTAAGGGGACAGTCTCAGAGTGAGAGCAATCCTTTAGAACTGAGACAAGGAGGAATTTCTTCACCCAGAAGATGAATCTATAGAACTCATTAGTGCCTTTAAGACCAAAATTGAAAAATTTTTCATTAGTAGGTAGATCAAAGATTGAGGAGAAGGTAGAAGCATGGAGTTGAGAAATGGTTGAATGGCAGAGAAGAATCGATGGGCCAAATAGCCTAATTCTGCTCCCATATCTTATGGTTATCTAAGAGTTACCACTCTTTCAGGACAATTGGGGATTATCAATGAATAAGATTTGATCAATTCTGTCCATACCCCACATACAAATTTTAACAAGCAATTCAAAATAATTTATTTTCTAATAAGGAGTCATATTGGATCTGGAACATTAACTCTTTCCCTCTTCAGCAGCTTGTAGAGCTACTGACTTTCTCGAGCATTTCATGGTCATTTAAAATTCAAGATTTATTACTGCAAGCATAGCTCACTGGTAAGTGAACTACTATTCTATCATATCTATAATACCTCTTAATTTACACAGTCAACACGATCACAGTGAGAATGTGTATAAGGAATAAGCAGGCAGCGAAAGAGTTAAGTTCTGAGTTTTGTGAAACAAGAGGTTCACTGTATGACTGAGTATGACTGAGATCAGATAAGAACTTACAGTTAACAATGGGGTGCTGCAGGCAAAGGTAACAGGTTAACAAGTTGGAAAAACATTCATTATGTAGAGCCATTTAAGAAATTGAGGTAGCATTCAGCAGGAGGTCAGTTTAACAAGGTGAAAGTATTCATTATGTGAAGTCGATTATCCATTGTGTAACAGCAGATGGCTTAATCTTTATTATTGACACTTGCTGATTGTAACGGTCACCCAATCAATATGTATGTTGCCTCATCTGGATGCTCCCCTGTAAAATGACTATATAGTTCATTGAGAAACTGCTGTTCCAGAGAAGACCACAAACTCATGTCTCTGTGCACATGGGCAATTGTTCGCTATTCCTCCTGGGCCTAGAATAAAGATGAAGGAAGCAAAACTACACTGCATCTTTAAGCGTTTTGCTTTGACTGAGGGGGAAGAAACAGAACGACAATATTGGCATAGTCTGCAGGATCCAAACAGATAGTTACGATGGGGTGGTGTCAGTTGCCGCCCGGAGCCCGGAGCATCAGTGTCTCGAGACAGACAGGCCCACAAGGTAAGATTTTAACCTTGGTCCCTGTTGATATTCCTGTGTGCTGGAGATGGTCCCCTCGCTTGATCGCTCTCTGTTCTATGGATTCCTTGAACGGTAATTAGCTCAGTTGAGAGACACAGTTTTGCAAGCACACTGGCAGGCAGAGGTTCGAGTTTTCTGCACCGCAGAGAGGGGGGATGGGGTGTAATTTGAGGTTTGAGTCCTCTGCGCAGTACTCTGGTTCAAGTCCCCTGGGATAGATTTGATTGAGGTTCAAGTCCCCTGTGTGGTACTGGGGTGGGGGAGTTGTAATTGAGGTTAGAGTCCTCTGCGCGGTACTGGAGTTCAAGCTTTCTGTGTTCAAGCGAGGTTCAAGCTCTGTGTTTAATTGGCATTCAAGTTCACTGTGTTTAAGTGGGATTTGAGTTCTCGAAGTTTAAGGGTTCAAGCCCCTGTAAAGTGAGAAAGGGGTTAAAGCCCCCTAGTGGTGAAATTTGAGTGTGGCTTGAATTGCGTCACCATGTGGTCCTTTGTGAGGGCTTTCTCTTTTTCTAAGTGTCATTTCAGTGAGAGGATGCAAAAAAAATTTAGAAACACTGAATTAAGGTTGTACTAATACTTGGGTTGAAAAAGGAACTTTTCAATGTAGACTGTGCCCTGCAGAGTGTGTTTGATATTTTAAAAATTTGTTTGTTAGAATACTGGTTCAGAAAATCCTTTTAAGTAATTGTTTTGCCTTGTTTGAATCAGGATCTCAAATCAGTGTGCTTTGTGGGCTGTGTAATGGGGCAGATTTTATTTTTATTTTGAAATTGTACAGCATTGTCCTTTTAAAAAATTTATCAAACTTGTAACCTTAAAACAAATTGGGCGCCTTGAGCCCCTGATTTTGTTTGAATTCTCCAATGGCTATTTAAAACAAAAAGTTGGGTCAGTGGTCATGCTTTAGCCAGATGAGAGTATTGTATTAATATATCTTTGCTGTGTTGTTAATGCAGTGTTCACAAAAAGAAGAGTGCATTTTTAGTTTGATGTTTTGTTAAGATCTTCTATAGAATATTAGAACTCGAGACTGAGCTCTTTAAATTCTTTTAATTATTGTAAGCCTTCATTGGCCCCCTTCATATTACAAAATCAAAGAATGTTGATCTCTACCAAAGTTGCCACTGTAATTCCAACTGTTTTATTTGGGAAATTTCCTTTGGAGAACAAATTTTAAAATATTCAGTATTTGTTTCCCACAAATATTTGAGATTTAAATCTGAACTGAAATTGCCTCTTCAATTGCAAAAGCTGTTCCAGACTTTTGGAGAATACTCTTCCTTATACTTGGCTAATGTGAAAACTATCAATTTCTTAAAAGAAAATATCTTTTGAATAACCTGAATGGGATCCCCCAAGAGTTTGATTTTAGGACCATTGATTGTTGTTTATAATTGACTGAATTGTTTAGGCAATACAATTTAGCAAGTTATGAAGTGTATAAAACTTGATAAGGTTATAAATTGTGAACAGAGTAACAGACTTCAAGAATTCAAAGAATGTTGAAATAGGCAACACAATTTTTAGTGTAGTTAAATGTGTGACTGTCTTCATACTGAAGGAATGAGAGGGAAAATACAAAGATACTTTCAGCAGCTAACGTCTTCTCTGGAGTTTCTCCATTCACAGGTAAAGCATGCCTTTGGACCACTGTCCACAACCTGATCCAATCAGGTCCTCAGTCATGAGCATGAAAAGTGAAGCTAAAGAGGAAGTTGGTACGCTTTTTGTCAGTGGCCTTCCTACAGACGTTAAACAACAAAGCGGGAGCAGAAGCAGAAAAGAATGCTACATTCACCTAGCCTGCTGCTGCAGCTGAAGCATCTCTGAAAGGATGAAAGATTCATCAGTTTTGTTTTACAAGAAATCAGATTTCTGAGGAATGATGCAAGAACAGACTGAATTTTGTTTTCAGGTTGGACTTTAGTAAAGGAGATTTTGAAGAACTGGCTCGTTTCCACTCAACTTGGAGTGGTCACCAAGGACTATGGATTTAAGAACTTTACTGGTGAATTTTTCATCTATATGTAAGGATTCTTCAAATACTAATTACTGTAACGGATTAGTAAACTTTGTTATAATCATTGTATGCTGTGTGTCAATAACATACATAAATACTGGCTGTCAGAGTCTTATGAAAGCTGGTAGTGCCATCTAGGTGGTTATCATGAAATGATAAGGAGGGAATCAGAATGTGTATAGAGTATAAGCAGGCAGGGAAAGAGCGAAGTTTTGAATTTTGTGAAACAGGTTCAGCTGAGCATGACTGAGATCAGGTAAGAACTTACAGTTGGCAATGGGGTGCTGCAGGCAAGGATAATGGGTTAACAACGTGGAAAAGCAGTCATTACATAAAGCCATTTAACAATATTAGAAGCATTCAGTATGTGAGATCAGTTTAACAAGGTGAAAAGTATTCATTATGTGAAGTCAGTTATTCATTGTGTAACAGCAGATGGAATAATCTTTGCTATTGATATTTGTTGATTGGAACAGTCACTCAATTAATATATATATGTTGCCTTATCTGGATGCTCCTCCCTGTAAAATGACTATATAATTCATTGAGAAACTGTGTTCCAGAGAAGACCATGAACTCATGTCCCTGTACACATGGGCGATCATGCTCTCTCCCTCCAGGGCCCAGAATAAAGATGAAGGAGGTAAAACTACACTGCGTTTTCCTTTGACTGAGGTGGGGGGAGGCCACAGAATAACGGAACAATATTGGTGTATTCAGCAGGATCATATCAGAATTCTTCCATGTTGATAATATTGCCTAGCCCTGAAAGAAGCCATAGTAATCATCAAATCATTCATCAACGATTGCAGCAATCAATCGATAGAAAGCTTTGTGTTGTGTACAGAGGCATGGGTTACTGTAATTACGTTGAATCAGAAGCAGGTAAGTACAGTAGCGCCTCGATATACGAACGACCCTGTTCACGAACAAATCATTTACGAACAGGATTGTACGTAAAATTTTGCTTCAATGTTCGTATGAAATTCAAGGTACGAACGCAAAAGCCTGTGTGCGACCACATGGTTTCACTGTTCTGCTTTGCTACGCGCTTGTTGAACACAAACTCTCAGGCCCCGCGTGATCTCATTCAGTTCATCTTTGGCACATGCGCTGTGAACAGCCGTCCAAGCATTCTTACGCTATCCAAACAATGGGAAAAATTGATTCAGTTCGTGAACTTTTCAGTTCGCAAACCGGGTCCCAGAACGGATTAAGTTCGTAAGTCGAGGCAGTATTGTCTTAGAAACAAATACTTTTTCAACAGTTGGCACATCATCAAAAGTCATACTTTACAAATTTTGTTATATATAAAAGAAACTGGCTTATATAAAAAGAGAAACTATAGAATGCAGTGATAAACAATATTAAGTATATAAATTTCCATGTATAGTGAGCTCATCAAACTATCCATGGGAGTCATTTTGGTTACTTTTCCACTGACCAATTCTCACCTTTCTAAACTCACCTATAGGTTAGATTATCCTTATACAAGTAATAATTCTCTACAAAATATGAGCAAATATTGCAAGAAAATGCTAGCAAAAAGACAGCAGAAATTATGCATGTAGAACAAGAAATTCAATGAATATCTAATCATGAACTATAAGTAGTGCTTTTCTTCCCCTATAGAACCATAGAATTTTACAGTACAGAAAAAGACCATTCGACAAATTGTTCTGTACCAGTTTATGAAAGAGCTACCCAGCTAGTGCCATTCTCTAGTTCTACCTCAGCAGCCTTCTAAAGACATGACAGGCAAGACCTCCACCAAAACTGTGGAGTCTCCAAAGTCCTATAAAAATAGCATGAAGGCTCCAGATATGAATATCCCCTATTTCCCATTTTTGCTGTGGAGGGAGGGTGGGGTGATCCAGGATCATAATTCCCATAAGCAGAAAACCCAAACTCATCAGGGTCAGCAGCAGTGCTGAGTTCAAAGAGACCATATTTTTACGGGAGCAAATGTCTGATCAGGCAGTTTGGGATTTATAAAACTAAAGAGATTGTAAATCCTCTGGAAAGATGAACAGGTTTATAGAACTGTCAAATCCTCAAGTTATTTAAATGATCAGAACTTTCAGAACTGCCTCACTGGAAGAAATTGCTCTGGCATTTTCAATAGTTGATTACTTACCCATGTCTAACTTTAATCATCATAGTTTCATTCATTCTTGACTGCTTTCCACACTTATCATGGTGGGCAATCAAAATGTCAAAGTTTGATTGTTAGCACAAAGAGGGTTTTAAAGTATTAGCTACTTTGATGTGGGGTTAAGATAATAAATGATAGGTCTTTTTATATATTTACAAGATGTGGGCATAGCTGGTGAGGTCAGCATTTATTGGCCTTCTGAATTCCCTCTGGAAAAAATAGTGGCGAGTTGTCTTCTTGCAGTGTTACAATCTTAAGGTATAAGGGCACCAAGTGTTTTTAGGATTGGATTATAGAATTTTAAAGAGGTATTAAGTACTCTAAGGGGTTTAAATACATGGAATGGGATTTTATGGATTGCAGTTTTGTTAGGTTGTGAACTCGACAATATTAATCTTTATTATTTTTCTACTCAACATGGTTTGAGGTCTGTCCACAGTGGACACTGGGTGTCTTGGTATGAAGAGTGAAAGGGCAAAGGGCTGTGGAAGGCCACGGGTTAGCAAGATGGCATATGGGTTATAAGGAGCCATGAAGGTGGATAGGGACATGGTTTGACATGAAGCATGTAGTGATTGTAATGAGGTAAGGCAGGTGAGCTTCATATAATAAGTCACCTGATTGGACCAGATTAACATCCCCAATCAAGGAGCCCTGGCTGACAGATGGAACGAGGAATGTTAGAGGTTCTGTTCACTTGGAGAACTGGCTCTGAAGGAGTTGGATCAGTGTAAAGGACGCTATGTGTAAATAAAGGGTGACTTCGTGGCAGGTCTCTATGCAGTTAGTTCATTGGCAACAAGTACACTCCTGAAGAAATTCGGTCGCAACAGTTGCCTTCAAGTTGGAATGCAGCATTTCTGACATTATACCATTATTTGGGAAGCTTGACTCATTTGAACTCACCGAAGAATGGGCCCAGTATCTGGAAAGAACACATTATTTTTTCTAGACAAATAACATTGGGGGAGATGTAAAGCAAAAGCAATTCTCCTGACAGCATGTGGACCCGCAGCCTTTTTGGTTGTCAGAAGCCTGACTTTCCCTGAGGCACAGATATTAAAACTTCTGAAAAATTGACTGATATAGTTAAGGAATATTATGAACCCAAGCCACTTCTAATTCAGAGATGTTATCAGTTTTACCTGGCAATTGGAGAACCATGGGAATCTGTATCAAGGTGGCACAGTGGCTCAGTGGTTAGCACTGCTGCCTCACAGCGCCAGGGACTCGGGTTCAATTCCCATCTTGGGCAACTATCTGTGTGGAGTTTGCACATTCTCCCAGTGGCTGCGTGGGTTTCCTCCAGGTGGTCCAGTTTCCTCCCACGGTCCAAAGATGTGCAGGTTAGGTGACTAGGTCATGCTAAATTACCTGTGGTGTTAGGTATATTAGTCAGGGGTAAATGCAGGGGAATGGGTCTGGGTGTGTTGCTCTTCGGAGGGTCAGTGTGGACTTGTTGGGCCGAAGGACCTGTTTCCACACTGTAGGGAATCTAATCTAATTTAATTTTTGACTGGGCTAAGATGACTGGGAGAGGCACGTGAGTCAAGCCTCAGTCAAACTGGCTAAATTTTCTTCAGGATCTGAGCTGGCAAGCCATTGTAGTTGCTGCCAGTATGCAGACTCGAGACAGCAAAATAGTTCCACTGGACCCAAACGGAGCAAGAAAATTCATTAGCCAGTATTCAAAAGAGTGCACACCCTGGAAAGTCCAGCTATATCTGGTTTGGAACTGTTAATAGCTTACCAACATCTACTCGGGATCAATCAAAATAAACGTCTGGTTAAACGGTCACCCATTTCTAATGGAGGTCAATACCAGCATGACAATTTCAGTGATCACAGAACCAGTCTTCAACAAAATTTGTCCTGATTCTAACCCTTAGGTTTGAGCAAGACCTCAGCTGGACTGAGAACCTATACTGGGAAAGAAGTACAGATTAAGGTACAACTTCGGTGCCATTCTGAAATAACTGCACAGAAACCTTTAACCTATCACCGAGTCACCTTTATTTACTTGTGCACAGTACATTGGCTGTAGCCAGCCAGCTCCAAGTCAGTCCCCTGAATGGAGGAGATTTTAAATCTGCTGGCTTTTAAAATGTTATTAACCAGTACAAATTACAAACAGTTAACATGAATAGCTGTATACAAGAAACAACAATTTACAGGGGAAAGTGGCCGCAAAGTCAGACCCTAAACCCTACCTTACAACCAGTTTGCAGGGAAACTAGGACGAAACTTGAATCCCACCTTACATTATCAAAAAGGAAATAGTAAATGCAATCACATACAAACAGTCCGATCAACTGAACAATAAAACATTGCATATATCACAGCCAGGGCCTGGCAGCTCAGCAAACCACCTTCTGGCCACTCAAGGGCAGGCCATTCCTAGGCCCCTTCTGGCTTTTGGTCCACCCTGATATACCTTCCGTCCACCTCTAGAAAAGACTGTTCTGTTTCACCTCCCCCACATCCTCAAGGATGACAGCGATCAGGACAGCCTACCTGCCTTCCGGCTCTCGGTCTGCTCCACATACCATTTGGCTCTCACCCACCCTGACGCATCATCCAGCCTGTGGACTGCCGTGACACTCCTTCCAGCCATCTCTAGGACAATCCGTGCCCCTCCCTGGGACAATGGTGCACAGGGCAGCCAGCAAGCCTGCTGAATCCGTGCCTGTCCCATGCACCTTCAGGTTCTCAGTCACTCCAACACCTTCCAGCCATCTCTAGGATAGCCTGTCCCGATCATCCCTTCTCGGGATGACTGCACTCTGAACAGCCTCCCCACATTCTGGCTTTCGAGGGGATCTACCCACCTTCTGGCTCTCGGGGTGACAGCTTTCAAGATGCCCTTTGAGCCTCCCAGCTCACAGTAAAGCCTGCCAGACCCAGGGACACACATGACAATGCAAGTAATAACCCACACACAGGTGTTCAGTCTCCACAGAGACCTGGTCCATCCATAGAGGACCAGGCCAATCCAAGGGAATACAGTTCACCATAAAAAGGTGCAGTTAACTCACAAGGGATGCCCACTCCAACAGGCAGGGTCTACTCCAGGATGTAGCAAATGTTCACCTCCCAGCAAACACACAGGTGTTCAGTCTTTACAGGGGCTGAGCCCACCCACAAAGGGCCAGGCTACCCATAGAGGAACAGTTCATCTGGAAAGGTGTAGGATCTCACAGGGGCTCAGTCCAGACACCAAAAAAGTGAAAACACGTGCAAAAAAAACAAAAAAAACAAATTGCAAGGGCAAAGCCCTGCCACAAAATTAGCATAGTCCTTTTCACAAAGTAAAAGAAAGGAGTAACACAGGCTGTAACCAGCCAGTGAATAACAGTTCCCTCATGAGAACTGAATTACACCTAAAACACATTTACTGTATAGATTAGCCAGTTAAGAAAATCAGCCCTCAAAAAATAAACTGACTGTGTAGTTCAACCAGTTCAGGAATCAGGCTCCCTCACACAAAACACGGATACCAACAGCAGCAGTACATCTTAGCTGTGTGGCCAGCCAGCTCAGAGTCGGTCTCCTGAACTGAAGAGATTCTAAATATCTTATTTTATTAACCAATACAAATTACAAACTTAACAATGAACAACAGTTTACAAGAAACAATTTACAGGGAAAAGGGCAGCAGGGCCAAACCCCCGTCCACCCCACATACTGATCAGACCTCCTTGGCTAGCCTTCCTGCAGGACAGTCATCGGTCTTCCGGTCTCTGGCCATCATGTATACTGATGACCCTCCCTGGGCCTGCTTTCCTCCAGGCTGGTCATTAAACCTCTGGCCCCCAGCCAGCCTGAGTACTAGCTGCCTCCCATGACCAGCTTTCCTACAGGCACACTGTCGGCTGCCTAGCCCCCAGCCATCCTGCATACTAACAGACCCTGCCAGCCCGCTTTCCCCTAGGCTGCTTATTGACTCTCCAGCTTCTGACCGCCCCAAGTTCTGACTAGCCCACTCTGGCCCAAACCCAAACACAATTAATTACAAAACACACATTAACAGAATTCACAAAATCCTCAATACACTTCCCAGTACCAAGGCAGAGTCTACACCCGAAGGCAGTAAATGCATATCCGGCAGCACACACAGGGGTTCAGTCTCTATAGAGGCCTGGTTCATCCATGGAGAACCAGGCCCACTCACAGGAACACAGAACATTGTGAAGATGCAGTTAACTCACAGGAGTTTGGTCCATTCCTGAAGGGAGAATCCATGCCACACATTTAGGTGTTCAGCCTCCACAGAGGCTGGTCCATCAACAGAGGATCAGAGCCATTCACAGGAACACAGTACATTGTAAAAGGTAAAGTTAACTCAAGGATTCAGTCCACTCCTGAAGGCAGAATCCACTCCAGGATGTAGCAATTGCTCACCTCCCAGCAGACACACAGATGTTCAGTCTTTACAGAGGCCTAGTCACCCATAAAGGGACAGCTCCTCTGGAAAGATGTATTTTCTTAGAGGCTCAGTCCAGACACCAAAAAAGTGAAAACTCATTGGAAAGAAAGAAAACCAGGACTAAGCCCTGCCACAAAACCAGTATTGTCCTTTCCCAGCCAGTGAAACAACAGTTCCCTGAGAATTGAGTTATACCTGTAATACATTGACTGTGTAAATCAGGCAGTTTAGAAATCAGTCCTCAAAAAAAGGGAATACCAGTTAACAAACTGGCTTTGTAAACCAGCCAGTTTAGGAATCAGGTTTCCCCCAAAAAAACACAGCAACCAACAGTAACAGTAACACACGGACTGCAACCCAGCCAGTACTGAGTCAGTCCGCGAAACTGACGGGATTCTAGATCTCCTGATAATATTTTATTAACCTGTACAAATTACAAATAAACAGTTAACAACTCTATACAAGACACAGCAATTTACAGGGGACAAGGGCAAAGACAAAGACAGACTTCAAACCCCACTGTGCAATCAGTTCAAAGGGAAACAAGGACAAGCCTGAAATCCCACCTTAAATCAAACAAAACAGAAATAATAAATGCAATCACTTGCAGACAATCCAACAAACTAAATAATAATGTCATAGACTGCCCTGGCAACCCATCAAATCACCCACCCCCGCCACCTTCCGGCCACTCAGAGGCAGCCTGCCTCTACGCCCCTTCCAAGTTGTAACCAGCCAGTGAAACAACCGTTCCCTAATGAGAACTGAGTTATACCTGAAACACATTGACTGTGTGGATCAGGCAGTTTAGAAATCAGTCCTCACTAAAAAAAAAGGAATACCAGTTACCAAACTGGCAATATAATTCAGCCAGTTTAGGAATCGGGTTTCCTCCAAAAAAAAAGCAGAAACCTGTAGCAGCAGTGACACACTCACTGTGACTCAGCCAGAATAGAGTCAGTCCCCTAAACTGAGGGGATTCTAAATCTCCTGACTTTTTAAAAAATTTTTTTTGCAACAATGCTCAGCTGTGGGCAAGACCCAGGCTGCAGCAGTGGGAGCAGGCCGAGGCTGCTGCAGCCATGGTGGCAGCTGCTTGTGCAGCTGACCACAGCTCAAATTAAAGGGAAGACAAACACACACTAAAAAAGAACAAATATCTCTTTGGAAAAGGCGGGGAAAGAGAAAGAACACTCTCTTCCTCCAAAACACAGAGTATCAGCAGGAACACACTGACTCTGGCCCAACCAGCACAGAGTCAGTGCCCTAAATTGAGGAGATTCTAAATTCCCTGGTTATATTAGTCAACCAGGGCTTCCTGGCTGGCCCAGGTTAACAACCCCAAAGACCTCATAGTCAACAAGGTCCCCCTGGTTCCAATCACCACACAGTCCTTATGAATAGCAATTGGTTCAGTTACCACTAATTGTGGTAAAAGGCTCAGGCCCAAGCTTGATGGGGCAAAATTGGTTGAGAAAGATTCACGTAGATTGGCTCAATATTTGTCAACGAGGAAATAGTTGCCTGAGGGCAACTATTCAGGAAGGACCAGGGACTATCAAAGATGCCAAGGCTATCTTGCATGTTGACTAGGAAACAGTTCTACAATTCTGCAAGGTCTGTGCAGTGCCATTTGCCTTATCGGGAAAAATAGATGTAGCAATCAGAAGCCTGGAAAGCAAAGGAATCACCAGATCAGTCCACACTGTAGAATGGGCAGCATCGATTATACCGATTGTGAAGCTGGATGGGTTGGTTTGCCTTTGCTTGGATTTAAAACAGTAAACCAATTTTCTCAGCTGGATAAATACCCAATCTTCACATTCAGGAATCATACACAGAAAGCTGGCAGGGAGGTTGTCCTTCACAAAGCTTCACACGAGCCATGCATACTTGCAATTGCAGTTAGATGAAGATTCCCAGAAGTTTGCTACAAACAATACCCATAAAGGTTTGTACCAATATATGAGACTATGATCAGGGGTTTGGTTAGCCTGCGCAATTTTTCAGTGACATGTAAAACATCCAGTTGCCATTTTTCTGGATGATGTACTAACAACAGGGAAGATTAGTAAGGTGTACTTAGAGGATTTAGTCCTCATTCTTAGACATTTCTCCCAGAAGGACTTACGCCTTAGAAGAAAAGACGTGTATTCTATGCACCCCAAATGACCTAGTTTGGCTACCAATCAACAAGATTGGGTTACATCCATTAGAAGATAAAGTGAGAGCAATCAAAGATGCCCTGGCTCTCACATCTGTACTAGAGCTTAGGTCTTTCCTTGGGCTGGTGAACTATTAAGAGAAGTTCATACAGAACCTGGCCTCCAACCTGACATCTTTGCATTAACTCCTGAAAAAGTGTCAGCCTTGGGAATGGTCACATAGCCAAGACATAGTGCATCTTAGAGGACTTCCCTGGCAGCTATATTCCCAAGTGAGATCTGGTACTGACATGCAATGCCTCCCTGCATGGAATCACGGCAGCACTAGCTCATAGGTGGCCCAATGGAATGGAATACCCAATAGCGTACGCATCCAGGACTTTGGATGATGCAGCATGTAAATTCACCCAGATACAAAAGAGTTGGGGGGGTGGGGAGGGATGGGGCTTGGCAGTCAAGAAGTTCCATCAATATCTTTAAGGACATAAATTTGTAATAATAACAGACCACAAGCCCCTGCTAAGTCTACTTGAAGTGTACAAGCCATTGCTTCAGGCCCAATTCAGCGATGGGCTCTAAAATTAAGTGCATATAATTACAATTTGGAACACCGTCCAGAGGCCAAGTAACAAGTGTGGATGCATTGAGCAGCCTCTCCCTGACAGATGCACCACCAGTGGGACACTGTACCACCACTGGAACAGTCCGTAATGGTTTTAAATTTTCTGGACACACTTGCAGTCACAGGTGACAATATCAGATTTTGGGTGCAGAAGAATCTGGTCCTGGAAAAACTGAAACATCTGGTGGTGATGGGGGAAACAAAAGGGCTATCACCACCAGAATTGAAACCTTTTTGGACCCAGACAAACCATATCACAGTAGAGGATGGCATATTATCATGGAGAGCAAGAGTGATTTGTCCTGAGCAGAGGCCGCCAGATACTTGCTAAGCTTCATTAGTGTCATCCAGGGGTTTCGAAAGTCAAGATGTTGGCAGGAGGTTGTGTCTGATGGCCAGGATTGGATGCAGACATAGCTGCATTGTTAAGACAGTGCCCAGAATGCCAATAACGACAAAAACAAAATACTGCCAGCAGCTGCCCCATATTTGTGAATGGTCAGGGAAGCCATAAACTTGGTAACATGTTGTCTGTACAAGTACTTTCATGGGTTCAATGTTCATCATTGTGGATGCCCAAAGTGTCAGGACATGGATAGGTTTATTGGTCAAACACAACAAAGATGACAGGAAAATTCCATGCATGTTTTGCAATGTCGGAAATGGTAGTCACAGATAACAGGCCAACATTTGCCAGGAGGGTATTTGAGTATTTCCTAAAGTTGAATGAAGAGGTATAAAGTTTGGGCAGGTGTGACGATCCTGAGCAGTCATGTGGACCATATCAAAGCTGCAAACTGTGCAGGAGAAAAATATTCCCAACTTCTTGACTGCCTTTCCAACTGATGCAGAGCCTATGGCTCTCCATCTTTAAGCGTTAAAGATATCTCAGAATGAGAGATGGACACAGCAAATGTGGCACCTCGACACCTTTACCACCTGAAAAGGCATTTGAACTTCTGAGACACTCCGGACGCAAGAAGCCATCCACTGTGCTTTACAAGCCACCCATATCAGAAGAGGAGTTGGAGACACCTGATCCAGTGCTAAAATGCACCAGGAGTTACAAAAAAAAGAACCAGCCTATATCCTCTGACTTACAGGGGGAGTGATGCAGTGATTGTAACAAGGTCAGCTAGGTGGACCTCATGGAATATGAATTCCCTACTGGACCATATTAACATCTCCAGTCAGAGAGCCCTGGCTCACAAAGGTGAACAGAAATATCAGAGGTTCTCTTCACTCAGAGTTGGCTCTGAGGGAGCTGGATAAGTATCAAAGATACTCTACGTGTAAATAAAGGGTGACTTGGTGATGGGATACTGGAGTTATGGAGTTATTTCAGAGGGTATGAGGGCTGTTAGTGCGGCTAGAGACATGGATGGCCAGAGTTTGCGTGCATTGGAATAGGCAGTGGGAGGTCAGGGATTATGAGTAGATAGACGAATATTTAACTTCAGATGTAGACAAAAAAATTCTGCAGATGCTGTAATCCAAGGTGGGTAAGCAGGAAGCTGAAAGAACACTGGGAGCCAAGCAGGATTAGGAGGCAGAGAGGTCAACGTAACCCTGAAGAAGCAGTGCACCCAAAACATTGACTTCTCCGCCTGCTGATGCTGCGTGGCTTGCTGTGTTCTTCTAGACTCCTGCTTATCTACCTTAATATTTAAGTTCAGAAACCTCTTAACACCTATTGTCTGACATCTATCTAAATAATGCTCTCCCACATTCATAAAAATATTGCAATAGAACATCAGCAGGGCATCAATTTCCAGTAGCCTCTTGATGCTGTCAGTTATTTTGGTGCCACTGCCATGTAAACAATCTGTATATCTTTTCATTTTCAAGTATTATCCAGAGCTATAATGTCAAACTTGACACTGCCAGTTCCATTTGTCTATCAACATTATTTGCATTTCTTAAAATAAAGACTACAAATAGAATATATGCTACTTTAATGATCTACATGTATTTTATCATGTGTTGGCTTCTTTAATAATTCGGGGAAGCAAAATATGTACTTTAGTTTGGTTCAAAGTAGCTCCTTCCTTCAATTTACAACAAAACACCAAGACAAGTTAGATTGTGCTCCAAAGTAGGGGAACATGCAAGGTTGTTAATGTTAATAAAAGACTCAAAAATGTATTTAATGTTTACAATGTTAAGATAAACACTCCATTGCTATAATCTTGTAATTTATACACCATCAAATACGATACTTTCAAAATATGACTGCTTTGTAATACCAAAATAATTCAAGCCTGTTTCAGTTGAACCCATAGGCAGATACAGAAGCCAATCTGTATATTTTTTATTTAAATTATGAATACACCATTTGAGTAATTTTGCAAGCCAATGATCTATTTCAACATTGTAATGCTATTAATTCATTCTTGGACATTCAAGGTAGCACTGTGGATTTATGGCATATATTTCTACCAACTATTTCTAAATAGTTAAAATTAATTTCCACTACTCTACTGGTTTCTGTCTCTAAATGTTAGATAAGCTTTATAATAATAATGATGTTATGCAACTATTAACATGGAAAAGAGACACTGAAGACAAACAAAGAACAGGTATAAGATATTTAATTTAATATTGATGTGTTAAAAAAGTGATTAAAGATTTAGCTAGAACTCTCAATAATCCAAGTGATTATATAATTGAAGGTAAAGAGAAAATAATGGATTACTTAATGAGTATTTTCTAAAAATATTCACTCAAGAAGAAAAGATGAGCATGATATATAATTAACATAGTTCCACAAATTTTCTGGAAGATATTAAAATCGATATGGAGATTTTATTTGATCATTTAAAGTAACTGAAGATTAATACATTTCTCAGGTCAAATGAGGTCTCTGATCACAGAGATAGAGTGAAAAGAAAATTAGAAGGTTTCAAAGATCTATTGAATATTAGACAGTGCTAAAGTAAGCAAATGTGGTACTCAGTTGCATCAGACTAAAGCTGACTAAATCACTCATACACAATTAGCCTTCCATCCAAAGAAGGAAAATAATGAAAAGTAAATTAATAAATAGGTTTGAGGAGCATTAATATTGCAATTGTTTTAATAAGAAAGTGCCAAAGTGTACAGAGATAAATATGCCCGATGTACAAATCTTCTCATCTCCTTTGAGGATCTTCCAAGTGAAGTATCGATTATCAATCATTTTGATATGACCATCATTTGGAGGAGCCAGTGTTGGACTGGGGTGGTCAAAGTTAAAGATCACACCACACCAGGTTATAGTCCAACAGGTTTACTTGGAGTCACTAGTTTTTGAAGTGCTGCTACTTCAACAAGTGATGAAGCAGTGCTTCAAAAGCTAGTGCCTCCAAATAAACCTGTTGGACTATAACCTGGTGTTGTGAGATTTTTAAGTTTGATATAGTTGGTTTTTGGAAAGTCATTGAAGGGTTCTTTTTAAAGCTACTGCAACCCACGAAAAAATGAGACAAAAAAAACAAAAAAGAGAAAAGCACTAAAATACCTGGGTCACTGCTTTGTGGATAACAATCAGCAATCAGGAGGAGGATTTCCACAGTGAGCAGTGTCCTGGTCTTTGACTCAGAAGCTTAGTGTTCAAATTCCATTCCAAGACTTTACTGTAAAGGGAAGTGCATTCAGAATGTGGCCAAACAGGTCAAATATCAACCTGC
The DNA here is from genome assembly GCF_020745735.1 of Hemiscyllium ocellatum. NCBI lineage: Eukaryota > Metazoa > Chordata > Chondrichthyes > Orectolobiformes > Hemiscylliidae > Hemiscyllium > Hemiscyllium ocellatum. The sequence continues at coordinate 68,601,637 of NC_083414.1, forward strand.
AAATCTTTCACACATACGGGCTAGGAGAGATTATTTATCCATGCAATGGAAAGAACTTGGATCCTCTTACTATCACTTTGTATTGCTCTAGTATCACAACATACAGTACTTCAGCATTCATTTAAGAGTGTACAATATCACAACTCTTGGATGGTTGGAATGGTGGTTGTATTGGATAAACAGCCCGTGTGAATCAGGTTGATGCCAACAGCACAGCCTAATCCCATTTTCGTCTCAGCTAGATTCAGGACATAGCACCTTAAATTACCGAAATCGAAAGCTGTGGCACTGTGGGTCAGACCTGTCTCTGGACAGAGAACATTGGAACATATAACATATTAACTTGAAAAAATATCCTGTCAATGATCAGGATGCAAAAATTAATCAAATGCTCATAAACAAAACTTGTAACAGCAACATTAAGAATGAATAGAGTTAACATCCTATTAGGCAAGTGGGCCAAAAAGCAAATGAAAACCAAATCTGGAAAACCAAAATTACTACATGTTGATCAAATCTGAGCAAAGTATATATAATATTGTGAATAAAATTAACACAGGCAGATGGAGAAAAGACTCCTCAGTTTCAATATTACCCAAATGTGGAGCAATTAAAAAATAAAATTTTGAATAAGTATCATGTCTAAATAAATTCTGCAGAAGCTTAACAATAAATTAACCTAACACATGGAAAGGTGGACAATTTGATCCATGTCCTGAAGAAGCTTACTGCTTCAAGAGCCTAAAGGACAAAAAAAATCACTATCCTACCTGTATGTATGGTGGAAAAAAAAGATTAACTAGATTTTAAAGCTAACTATCAATAGACCAGTTGGTTAAAGCAATTTTCATTAATACACAGCTCCATACAAATCATGTTATGGCTGCTACGTATTCCTAAAGTCAAAGGCAATTTCCTGTGTCACATCATAATTTCAAGCTATAATTTATGCAAATGTTTTCACTTGAAAATCATTTGATGGATTGCAACTCAACAAATCTAGGATTATTGAGGAGGATTTGCATTAACTTGGCAAGGGGAAGAGATTCAGGATATTGGATTAGAAAGGAGAAACTAAAGAAAAAGGAAATGTGAGTTAGAAGGATATTAGGCAAGACTAGAATAAGGGGCAATCCAGTAGGTTTACTGTGTATGCATATACATGGAAAAATGTGTGGTATATTCAATAAGCACAAATAACCACATGAGAATATCACATTATAGTATTAATGGTGTCCAGACTCAAAAATTGCAAGACTAGTTATTAAACATATTCAGGAAAAATATGGAAAGAATTATAGGAGGACGAGCGAAAGAATTAAATACTACAGTGCTGGAGAGACAGTTCCTATTTCAAGATTGGAAAACAGACAGACTCTAACCTCACACCTTTAATGCATTGTCTAAACTGAGATGTCACTTTTTTAAAAATAAAACCTTAAATTAACTCGAGAATGTGACTTGAAAGTAGTTCTGGGATTCACATATTAATGAATCAAAACCTGCAACCCATTCTAAAAGATGAAAGACCTCACAGCAATCGAGGTTTGTTTGAGATATTGTATCGGTTGCATGACACTATGATCTTGTGCTATAAATTCTGTGTCTTATTATTCTGCCCCATTAGCTACCTGACAAAGGAGCAGCACTCCGAAAGCTAGTACTTCCAACTAAATCTGTTGGACAACAACCTAGTGTTGTGTGATTATTTAAACTTAGTCCACTACAGTCCAACACCGACATTCTATTTCATTCATAAAGCACACAATCTGTAGGTAATCAGTCCATGTGACATCCTATCAATTCCTACTTTGGAAACAGAACAAGTCTGACTCAAGGTTGGGAGACAGACAGACTCTAACCTCACACCGTTAATGCATTATCTTGAGAACGTGTATAGGGTATATACAGGGAAGGAAAGAGTTAATTTTGAGTTTTGTGAAACAAGAGGTTCAGTTGAGCATGACTCACATCATATAAGAACTTTTCATTAACAAGGGGTGCTGCAGGCAAGGGTAATGGGTTAACAAGGTGAAAAAGCAGTCATTATGTAGAGCCATTTAACAATGTTGGAAGCATTCAGTAGTGAGGTCAGATTAATGAGGTGAAAAGTATCCATTATATGAAGTCAGTTATTCATTGTGTAACATCAGATGGCTTAATCTTTGCGATTGATATTTGTTGATTGTAATGGTCACCAAATTAATATGTATATAGCCTAATCTGGAAGTTCCTTCCTGTAAAATGACTATATAATTCATTAAGAAACTATTGTTTAAGATAGAAGACCGAGAACTCATGTCTTTGTGCACATGGGCAATTGTTCTCTCTCCCTCCATGGCCCGGAATAAAGATAAAGGAGGTAAACTACACTGTCTCTGAGCGTTTTGCTTCAACTAAGGGGGAGGGGGAGGAGGGGGAAGGGGAGGAAACCAAACTACATTCTGAGCGAGTCCTCACTTTTTAAAAATAAAATCTTAAGTTACTTCAGGAATGAGACTTAAAAGTAGTTCTTGGATTTACATACTAATGAGTCGAAACCTGCAATCCCATTCTAAGTGACTAAAGACTTAACAACAATCTAGGTTTGTTCAACACATCGCATCAGTTGTTTAATACTTGATCTTTCACTATAAATTCTGTGTCCTATGATCTTGTCCCACTAGCTACCTGATTAATAGCAGTGCTCCCAAAGCTTGTACTTCCAAATAAACCTTTGGAACTATGACCTGACGTGGTGTGATTTTTTTACCTTGTTTACCCCAGTCCAACACCAGCACCTCCACATCATGTCTGATAATTGCCAGTGTTTCAATAGACAAAGTATTTTTAACAAATATTTCTCGCTTGTTTTGTATCTCCAAGTCCAATAACTATGTTTCTCATTTTTCACCCGTAATAAATATATGAAATAAATAGCAGAGTACCAAATCAGCAGGATTAGCAAATGAAGCATTACAAAATGTGGCCAGTTTATTTGATTTGACTAAATGTGTCCACAACATACAGTGAAAAACTTTGTTTTGCAAACAGTCCAGGGAGATCATAGCAAACAAGGACATAGAGATTATAAGGTGCTTAGACAGAACAAGACATACAGGTTATAATTGCACAGGATGCAGGCAAAGAGAGATCAACATTATCTTCAAATAATGTGATACTGCTAGAGAGTATCCATTCAGCAGTCTCGTAACTGTTCTTGAACATGTTGGTGCGTGTTCAATCTTCTGTATCTTCTAGCTGACAGATAAGGTTGTAGGAGAGCATTACTAGGGTAGAAGGGGTCTTTGGTAATGTTGGTAGCCTTTCCATGGTAATGGAAAGTATAAATAGAGTCCATAGATGCAAGGTTAGCTTCCATGATGATTTGCGCTGTGCATACAACCTTCTGTAGTTTCTTACAGTCCTGGGCAGAGCAGCTGATGTACAAGGCCTTTATGCACCTGGATAGTATGCTTTCTGTGGGTGCATCTGTAGAAGTTGGTAAGGGTACTTATGGACAGGCCCAGTATTGCTCCTTGGCATCCCTGATGGCTTTGTAGAGATCATATCTGGGTATTCTGTATAGGTCTAGGTCATCCAACTTGAATGCTGCATGCCTGCACTCAGCAGGCAGTGGATTTCCCAGTTCATCAAAGGAGTCCGGTTAGAGAACACTTGGATTGACTCTTTCTTTTGACATGCAATCCTCCAACACTTGCTAACGAGGTCCATGATGGAGGTAGCATACTCGTCTAAGTTAGGGTCAAAGAGATATAGAACATGGAAAAAGACTCTTCGGTCCAATTCATCCAAGCCAACCAGATATCCTAAATTAATCTAGTGCCATTTTCCAGTACTTAGCCCATATCCCGCTAAACCCTTCCTATTCATATACCCATCCAGATGCCTTTTAAATTCTGTAATTGCACCAGCTTCCACCACTCCCTCTGGCAACTCGTTCGACACATACACACCACCCTCAGCATGAAAAAGCTGCCACTTAGGTTCCTTATCACTCTTTCCCCTCTCACCATAAACCTATGCTCTCTAGTTCTGAACTCCCTCACCTCAGGGAAAATGCTTATTTGCTCTAACCATGCAGCAGGGTGGCTCAGTGGTCAGCACTGCTGTCTCACAGTTCCAAGGACCCAAGTTCAAATCCAGCCTTGGATGACTACCTATGTGGAGTATACACATTCTCCGTGTGTCTGTGTGGATTTCCTCCTGGTATTCCAGCTTCCTCCCACAGTCTACAAATGTGCAAGTTAGGTGGATTAGCAATGGTAAATGCAGGGTTATGGATGGGAGCCTGTGTCTGGGTGGAATGCTTTTCAGTGGATCAGTGCAGACTCAACAGGCAGAATGACCTCTTTAGTGGGCGGCACGGTGGCACTGCTGCCTCACAGCGCCAGAGACCCGGGTTCAATTCCCGACTCAGGCGACTGACTGTGTGGAGTTTGCACGTTCTCCCCGTGTCTGCGTGGGTTTCCTCCGGGTGCTCCGGTTTCCTCCCACAGTCCAAAGATGTGCGGGTCAGGTGAATTGGCCATGCTAAATTACCCAGTGTTAGGGAAGGTGTAAATGTAGGGGTATGGGTGGTTTGCGCTTCGGCGGGTTGGCGTGGACTTGTTGGGCCGAAGGGCCTGTTTCCACACTGTAAGTAATCTAATCTAGACTAAACTGAGGTTTACAAGGAGGAAGTGTTAGCAATTTTGAAAAGTGTGAAAGTAAGTAAGTCCCCTAGGTCAGATGGGTTATATCCTAGGATTTTCTGGGAAGCTAGGGAGGAAATCACCAAGCCTTTGGCTTTGATCTTTATGCTGTCATTGTCTACCAGAATAGTGCCAAAAGACTGGAGGACAGCAAATGTTGTCCCCTTGTTCAAAAAGGAAAGTAGTGACAACCTTGGTAATTATAGACCTGTGAGCCTTACTTTGATTGTGGGTAAAGTCATAGTCATAGAGATGTACAGCATGGAAACAGACCTTTCAGTCCAACCCGTCCATGTCGACAAGATGTCCCAACCCAATCTAGTCCATCCTGCCAGCACTCCACCCATATCCTTCCGAACCCTTCCTATTCATATACCCATCCAAATGCCTTTGAAATGTTGCAATTGTACCAGCCTCCACCACTTCCTCTGGCAGCTCATTCCATACACGTACCACTCTCTGCATGAAACAGATGCCCCTTAGGTCCCTTTTATAACTTTTCCCTCTCACCCTAAACCTATGCCCTCTAATTCTAGACTCCCTCATGCAATGAAAATGTAGTTATCCATCTATTTATCTATCCATACTTCTCATGATTATATAAACCTCGATAATCTCCAACATTCCAGGGAACACAGCCTCAGTCTAAATTGTTGGAAAAGGTTAGAAGAGATAAGATTTGTAATCATCTAGAGAAGAATAAATTGATTAAGGATAGTCAACATGGTTTTGTGAAGGGTATGTCATGCCTCACAAACCTCATTGAGTTCTTTGAGATGGTGACTAAACAGGGTAAAACGGTTGATGTGGTGTATATGGATTTCAGAAAGACATCTGATCAGTTCCCCACGACAGACTATTGCACAAAATACAGAGGCATGGGATTGAGGGTGACTTAGCAGTTTGGATCAGAAATTGGCTGGCTGAAAGAAGCAAGAAGGTGGTGGTTGATGGGAACTTCTGGAGTTTAGTTACCAGTGGTGTACAACAAGGATTTGTTTTGGGGCCACTGCTGTTTGCCATTTTTATAAATGACCTGGATGAGAGCGTACAAGGATGTGTTAGTAAATTTGCGGATGACACTAAGGTCGGTAGAGTTTTAGGTAGTGCTGAAAGATGTTGCAGGTACAGAGAGACATAAAAAGCTGCAGAACTGGGCTGAGAGGTGGCAAATGGAGTTTAATGCAGAAAAGTGTAAGGTGATTCACTTTGGAAAGTGCAACAAGAATAAAGAGCACTGGGCTAATGGTAAGATCCTTGGAAGTGTAGATGAGCAGAGAGCTCTCAGTGTCCAAATGCATCAATCCCTGAAAGTTTCCACCTAGGTTGATAGGGTTGTTAAGAAGGCATAAGGTGTGTCAGTTTTTATTGGTGGAAGGATCAAGTTTCAGAGCCATGAGGTCATGCTGCAGCTATACAAGACTCTGGCATGGCCACACTTGGAGTATTACGCATAGTTCTGGTCACCGCTTTACAGGAAGGATGGGGAAGCATTGGAAAGGGTGCAGGGAAGATTTACTAGGGTGTTGCGTGGTACAGAGGGAAGGTCTTCCAAGGAAAGACTGAGTGTCTTGAGGCTGTTTTTGTTAGAGAGAGAAGGTTGAGAGGTGACTTAATTGAGACATAGAAGATAATCAGAGGGTTAGATAGGGTGGACATCCTTTTTCCTTGGATGGTGATGGCTAGCATGAGGGGGCATGGCTTTAAATTGATGGGTGATTGACATAGAACAGATGTCAGAGGTAGTTCCTTTTCTCAGAGCAGTGGGAGCATGAAATGCAATGTCTGCAACAGTAGCAGACTCATCAACGTTAAGGGCATTTAAATGGTCATTGGATAAACATATGGATAGATAGGCTTCAGATTGGTTCCACAGGCTGACGCAACATCAAGCGCCGAAGGGTCTATACTGCGCTGTAATGTTCTATGATCTATACGCTTCCATTCTCTTGACCAAAACCTCAATTTCTCTCGACATCCAGTATTCCCTACACCTACTAGCCTTAACTTTCACCCTAACAGGAACATACTGTCTTATTTTTGAAGTCTTCCCGTTTTCCAGTGTCTCTTTATCTGCGAAAACCGCCCTCCAATACATTTTTGATAGGCCAATTTTGTTGGTATTAGGCAAAAACTTTCTCCAATTTAGAACTTTAACTTTTAGATCCCGTCTGTCCTTTTTCATGGTTGTTGGCCCCAAAGTGTTCCCCCACTGACACCTCAGTCACTTGCCCTGCCTTATTTCCCAAGAGTAGGTCAAGTTTTCCACCTTCTCTAGTAGGTACATCCACATGTTGAATCAGAAAATTTTCTTGTACACACTTAAAGTCCTCTCCATCTAAACCCTTAACATTATGATAATCCCAGCCTATGTTTGAAAAGTTAAAATCCCCTACCATAACCACCCTATTATTCTCACCAATATAGGAGAGTTCCTCACAAATTTGTTTCTCAAATTCCCACTGACTACTGGGGCAGGTCTATAGTACAATCCCAATAAGGTGATTATCCCTTTCTTATTTCTCCGTCCCACTCAAATAACTTCCCTGGGTGCATTCCCAGGAATTTCCTCCCTAAGTACAGCAGTAATATTATCCCTTATCAAAAACGCCACACCGCCTCTTCTCTTAACCTCCTTCCTATCCCTCCGAAGCATTTGCATCCTGGAACATTAAGCTGCCAGTCCTGTCTATCCCTGGGCCACGTCTCTGTAATTGTTATGATATCACAGTGCCACTTTCCTAATCATGATCCACATTCATCTGCTTCCCCATTAGGCCTCGTGCATTGAATTAAATGCAGTTTAGTTTATTAGTCCTACCTCGTTGCCTGCTTTGTTCCTGCCTGCCCTGACTGTTTGACTTGCTCCTTTTCCCAACTGTACTAGTCTCAGATTGATCTCTTTCCTCACTATCTCCCTGGGTCCCACCCCTCCACCTGACCAGTTTAAATCTTCCCAAGCAGGTGTAGCAAATCTCCCTGCCAATATATTAGTCCCCTTCCAATTCAGGTGCAATCCATCCTTCTTAAACAAATCACTTGCACCACAGAAGAGATTCCAATGATCCGAAAATGTGAACCCTTCTCCCCTCCACTAGCTCATCAGCTATACTTTCATCTGCTCTATCTTCCTCAGCCTACCCTCACTAGCTCACAGCACCGGATGTAATCCAGATATTACTATCTTCGAGGTCCTCCTTTTTAAATTCCTGCCTAACTTCCTATATTCTCCCTTCAGAATCTCATCCTTTTCCCTTCCTATGTCATTACTTCCAATGTGCATAATGACCTCCTGCTGGTCCCTCTCCCTTTTGAAGATACTCTGCACTCTAGGATCATTCTGAATACTCGCTGTCAGCCACAGAGGTGTACCTGTGCCTCTGACTGGAGTGTCCTCAAAAACTTGGCTGTTCATGCTACATTCCACTGAGAATCAATCATCCCCTACATTTTCCAAAACTTGTTTGAGATTGAAATAGCGGATGCTCCTACACTGTCTCCCTCTCCTACCTTTCCTGGAGGTAACCCATCCACATGAATGTTTGCTGTTTTTCTCCCCTCCTGTAAATTCCTCATTGTCTCTATTTGTCGCTCCAACCAATCCATGCTATCTGATCGGATTCACAATTTCGTTCAGACATATTCATCAGTAACATGGAAAATCTCCCTAATCTCCCACCTCTGACAGGAAGAGCACATAACTGTTCAGGTGCAGAGATGGCCTTTAGTACAATCTACAAACCCAGGAAATAGCCTGGAGCAGTGTTTTTTAAAGTAGTAAAGCTGTGCTAAGGAAGTACCTGTGTTTTATATTTTAAAAATTTAATCAAGAGACAGATCTCAATAAAACATAATCCAGAAAGAACCCACTCTACTCACTATTGTAGGTTTACAAAAAAAAACAACAAGGTTATAGTTTTAAAAAAAAAACTAGCTGCTCCCATGTGGTCAGCTTTCCTCCAATGTTTGCTGTGAATTTCGCTGTTTGTTAATTTTCTTAGACGCACTCTGATGTCTAGAGATACTTGAACTCAAACAACAAAAGACAGTAGGTGTGCAGATTCACAGTTGTGCTGGACAGGTTTCTTTCTCACTTGATGCACTGACCATGTGGTCTCTGTCTTTGCCTCTCGTCCTCCTTTTTGAAGTGCCATTGTTTTGATCTTTGTTTTCCCAAAGTTCCAAAACAATGCAAGGGCTTATAAAACAGTAATTACTGCTTCTGGAATTCAAGGAAATCAGCTCCAACACCTAAAATACCTCAAAAAAAAGAGGAGCAGCTCTTACTGCCACAATTTCTTCTCGCCCTCCATCTTGGATTGCCCAGAATCCTTTTTTTGTGTCCACTCAATTCTTGAATATGGTCCAGTCCACTGATTCAAAGCAGTCCCGGAGAAGATCTTCTGCTGTCAGCAAACCAACACTACTATTTTGAGAAATATCTTCCCATTTCAGCTTCAGGAACACAGCATTATGATGTGATTTTCCAAACTGTGGACGGGGAATGGAGCAGTAGACATCATTGATGCTTGTGTAGCAGTGGTCCAGGATGTTTGGTCCTGTAGTTAGTGGTATTTTGGCAGCACCTTCTTGAGGTTGGCCTGAAGAAGGGCTTATGCCCAAAACGTCAAATCTCCTGCTCCTTGGATGCTGCCTGACCTGCTGCACTTTTCCATCAACACATTTTCAGCTCTGATTTAAGTCAACGCCACGATGAATAAGGCCTCGAGGAATTTAATCTCCAAAGCATTTGTATGCCTTTTGGGTCAGTTAAAGACAGGAGCTTAAAGGTATATGCTTCTACATTTTTAAAAAAATGGTTTATTTGCCATTTAAAAAATGCTCAACTTCAGAGTATTTCATCACAGTACCAAATCCAACATAATAAAACTAGCATTTTGTAAAGACTATGCCTTTTTACTTCTGCAATTTTAAAATTATGGATTGAAATGAGAAACAACTGTTTTAAAACCAATGTTTTGAAAGATTGACATATATTTTGAAAAGCAAGTAGCCTGACACTTGTGGCAAACAAGTTGTAAACAGCCATTTGAACAAGCAGCAATTGAAGTTTAGCATAGATTATATTCCCTACAGTGTGAAAACAGGTCCTTCGGCCCAACAAGTCCACACCAACCCTCCAAAGAGTAACCCACCCAGACCCATTTCCCTCTGACTAACACACCTAACACTATGGGCAATTTAGCATGACTACTTCACCTGGCCGGCACATTTTTGGGCTGTGGGAGGAAACCCGCGCAAACAAGGGGAAAATGTGCAAACTCCACACAATTGCCAGAGTCTGAAGTTGAATCTGGGTCCGTGGCGGTGTGAGGCAGCTGTGCTAAACACTCAGACACCAAGCCGCCCATGGCAAGTGGTTGCAGATGATTTGGAGCCGAAGGGTTCGTCTTACCAGTGCAATTGCGTGGCAACGAAAGGGTGATAGATAACTAATCATTAGACCATAAACCAAAACAAACGCCTTTCACCTGCCATCAGCTGGGAGATTGGAGTTGGTGTTGGATTTCACCAATGTCCAGTGCAGCATTTAGACACTTGAGGAACAAAGTCTGAGACTTCAAACTCAACACCAAGCTCATGGTCTGGAGAGTAGAGTCACAGTTTTGTCGCATAGCAACAGATCCTTTGGCCCAACTAGTCCACACCAACTATGTGAAAGTGAGTACTGCAGATGCTGGAGAGTAGAGTCAAGAGTGTGGTGCTGGAAAAGCAAGCAGGAAAATCCCGAAACGTCGATTTTCCTGCTCCTTGGATGCTGCTTGACCTGCTGTGTTTTTCCAGTGCCACATTCTTCATGCCAACTATGTTTCCAAACTAACCTAGTCTCACCTGTCTGAGCTTGGATCATGTCCCTCCAAACCTTCCCTATTCATGAACTTATCTTTTAAACAATGTAACTGCATCCACCAGTTTTTCTGACAGTTGATTCCACACACTAACCATGTTCTATGTAAAAATGTTGGCCCTTGTGACCATTTTAAATCTTTCTTCTCTCAACTTAAAAATATGCATCCTAGTTTTGAACTCCATCACCCAAGTTTTGTTTAATAAATCTATGTCCCTCATGAATTTATAAACCTCTATAAAAGGTCACTCCTCCACTCCTATGCTCCAGTGAAAAAGATTCCAGCCTATTCAGTCTATTTTTATATCTCAAAACCTCCACTCCTGGCAACATCCTGGTAAATCTTTTCTGAACCCTCTCCAGCTTAATAATATCCTTCATGTAACAGGGTGACCAAAACTGCACACAGTACTCTAGAATAGGCCTCACCAACTTCCTGTATAACCTCAGCATGATGTCCCAACTCCTATACTCAAGGGTTCAGCAGTGAAGGCAAACATGCTGAACGCCTTCTTACCCATCCTATGACGCAAATTTCAAAGAATTATGTACCTGAACCCCTCGGTCTCTCTGTTCTGCCACAGTATCTAGGGTCTTCCCATTAATTGTGTAAGTCTATCCTTGTTTGTATTACAAAATGCAATACCTCACATTTACCCAAACTGAACTCCATTTGCCACTCCTCAGCCCATTGGCCCAATAAAGATCTCTTTGTGCGTTTGAATAACCTTCTTCATTGTTCAATATACTAGCAATTTTAGTGACATCTGCAAACTCACTAATGACAAACAAAAAGCGGATCCAGCACTGATCCCTTTGAACACTGCTGGTCACGGGTCTCCAGTCCGAAAAATAATTCTGCTCTACCATCACTCTGTCTCCTACCATAAAGCCCATTTTGTATCTAATTGGCAAGCTCACCCTGAATCTCGTGTGATCTAACTTTACTAATTAGTCTACCATGAGGAATCTCGTCAAAGTAGCTTGGTCCCCACCTTTCAGAATGCATAAGAAATATGAAATATGTACTGCATAGCAGACACTTCACATCTCTGGAGACTTATCACCAGCAATGCCTTCACAAAATCCTGCAAATACTAGCAGAATAGACATACCGACATGAGGGTCTTCTCCCAAGTCATTATCCTCACAAAGGCATTGATCATGCATGACTAACTGCAATGTTTGAGCAACACTGTCTGACCTAAGACTCCCTAAATTCTATTCCAAGCTCTGCAATGGTAAGTGATCACTAGAAGAGCAGAGGAAACGCTACAAGAAGACTCTGAAAGCATCTCAGAATAATGCAATATCCCCACTGACATGTGGGAATTACTTGCTCTGGACTGCAAACTGGAGAAGAAGCATCTGTGAAGGAGCCAGCCACTTCAAGCACAAGTAAACAGCAGAAACAATGCACAGAATCTAGAGTGTTCCAACTACCCACCTTGTCAAACACAACCTGCCCCACCTATGGCAAAGTTTGCGGCTCCAGGAGTAGACTATTTAGGCACCACAGAACCAACCCCTCCATTCCCCACTCCATTTCCCCCAGCATAGACGTAAGTCATCCTTGACCCTGAGGGACTAATAAAGAAGAAAACATAATTTCAGTACCCAATCTGACCAAGAGACTTTTATTCTGTAAATGCATCATGACTATTCACATTACAGTACTTTGACCTTGACCTGTTTGAGCCACAGAACTTTTCTCATTAGCAATTGAGATAGTTGCATTAGCTGTTTAGAGTGCAAAATGTTGCAAGTCCAATCAATCATGAAGAAATAACTTTACTGCTTTCATTGTCATATTAAAAACATTATCTTGCCATCACAACCTACTGTTGACAAGGCCTTTCCAATCTCTATCGCTACCTTAAAATATACTACAGGTACACAATCTTTTATCCGAAATTCAGAAATCTGAAAAGCTCCAAAATTTGTTTTGTGAAACTTTTCCTATATAAAATGATTGTCGTGCGAATAGGTGACTCAACTCCACACCCATTCAACCCAGATGTGATATGACAGCATGGCCCAGCACTGGCAGGCGTCAATTGTGTCTTAGCGCTCGTACTAGTCACACGTGGGTCTGCGATCAGTTTTTTTTATTTCACTGTGAAAATGTCATTTATTCTGAAATCTGAAAAATTCCGAAAGCCAATAAACAACTGGTCCCAAGGATTTCGGATATAGGATTGCTTACCTGTAGATGTCCTCATATTAGTTATTTGAGAAATAAATTTGACCTTATCCTTGTCAATCTGCTTGCTGAAGATGCATCTATCCATGTCAGTATTGATAAGAGTGACCACCACAGTCCTTGTGGTGTTGAAATCCTACATTCACACCAAGAATACCCTCCATCATTTTGAATCACATTAATGCCACACCAAATGCGACAGACTTCAAACAGATCAAGCAACTGAAGGCTGACCACCCATGAGGTGCTGAAGTACTGAAGACTGGTGCTCTAGGACTTGGTGTACCACCAGCTAAACTGTTCCAGTACAGTTACAACACTGGGACCAGCCTGACAATATGGAAAATTGACTAGGTATATCCCATCCACAAAAAAAAACCAGGACATATCCAACCCAGCCAATTACTGCCCAATCAGCCTAATCTTGATCATCAGTAAAATGATGGAAAGTGTCATTATTAAGACACACATACTTAACAATGCCCTGCTCATTGATGACCAATTTTTAGTTCCACCAGTGCCACTCAGCATCGTTACAGTCTTAGTTCAAATATGGATGAAAGAACTGAATTCCAGATGTGAGATGAGTGACAGCCCTTGACATAAAGGTGGATTTGACTGAATGTGGCACTAAAGAGCCCTAGTAAAGTTGAAATCAATAAGATTCAAGGGGCATACAGGAAGATGGTTGTAGCTGCTGAAGGTCAGTCATCTCAACTCTGGGACATGTCAGCAGGAGTTCCTCAGGATAGCGTCTTCAGCACAACCAATTACCTTCCCTCATATCATCAGAACTTGGAGGGGGGGTGTGTGATGTTTGCCAATAATTACACAATGTTCAGCACCATTCACAACTCTGCAGACACTGAAAAAAATGTTCAAATGCAATAAGACCTGCACAATATCCAGACTTTGGCTCAAAGGTGACAATTAACATTCATGTCACACCATTACCAGGCAACGACAATCTTCGATGAGACAACCTAACGCTGCCCCTTGATATTCATTACTATTCCTCTATTCCCCATTATCAACATCTAATGGTTACCATTGTCCAGAAACTCAAGAGGACCCACAGTGGCTTCAACATAAGGTCAGAGGTTTGGAATACTGCAGTGGGTAACTTGCCTCCTGACTCTCCAAAGCCTGTCCACCATCTTCAAAGTACAAGTCAAGAGAATGACGGAACATTCAAGAACACACTAGAAGCTTGACATCATTCAGACCAAAACAGCCCACTTGTTTGGCACCACATCCATAAACATCCATTCCCTCTGCCACCAGTGCTCAGTAGCAGCAGTGCATACCATCTACAAGATGCACGGCAGAAATTTTCTGAAGACACATAGACAGCCCGTTCGAATTGCAGAACCACTTCCATTCAGAAAGGCAAGGGCAGTAGATGCATTGGAATGGTACATCTGCAAGTATCCCCTCAAGTAAGCCACTCAGCATCATGACTTGGAAATATATTGTCATTCATTTAGATCACTGGGTCAAAATCCTGAAATTGCTTTCCTAAAGGTATTGTGGTTCTACCTTGAGCACGTGGACTACAGAGGTTCAAGACAGCAGCTTACTACGGCCATCTCAAGAGTAACTGGGGACAGACAATAAATGGAGGCCAGCCAGCAACACCCACGGCTCAAGAGTGAATAAAAATAACTAGCCTAAGCCCTTCCCAATGGCACAAGCAAATTTCAAGCATATTTATCCAGATCTTGTTCAAGCTTGTACAACTTCTTCCGAACCAATCTCAATACCCTAGAAATCTGAGGCCCATGTTCTAACAACAGCTTTCTAGCCAAAAGCTAAACCGCTCAATTCTCCTATTTAGGGAATCAATGTGGATTTCACCAGTTTCCTCATTTCCCCTCACCCTACCATATCCCAGATTCAACCTTCCAACTCAGCATCACTCTCATGACCTGTCCATCTTTCTTTCCACCTATCCACTCCACTCTCCTCTCTGACCTATCACCATTAACCCCCACCTCCATCCACCTATCACACTCTCAGCTATTTTCCCCTCAGCCTCATCCTCCCTCCCATTTATATCTCCACCCCTTGGCTCAAAAGCCTCATTCCTGATTCTCCTGCTCCTCAGGTGCTGCCTGACCTGCTGTGCTTTTCCAGTATCACACTCTAGATTGTGATCTCCAGCATCTGCAGTTCACTATCTCCTATTTCTATGCTCACTAGCACATAGCACTGTGAGTAATCCTGAAACTACTACTTTAGAGGTACTGCCTTTCAACCTCCTACCTATCTCCTGAAATCTGCTTTCAAGACCTCATTCCCATTCCTACCTAATTTGTCTCTGCAGCCATTCCATAACAGCCTTTACCACAGTACCAGGGAGACAACATAACATCCTGGAGTCTTTTTAACAGCCATAGAAACTCCTGTTTGATCCCCTGACCTTTGAGTCCACTATCACAATTACTTTTCCGTTATTCTTCATCTCGCCTATCCATTCTGTTGAGCGCCCATGGTGCCACTGATTCAGCTCTGAAGTCTTCAATTGCAGAATTACTACCCTCACTAAAGAAAAATGGAATATCAGTTAGCAAGCAAGATACGTCTAGAGGACTCCTGCAATTGCCTGATGTTTTTGACTGCCTTGTAGTCATTCCTTCTCTAGATGTACACTTCTAGCCTGTCTTGTAACTACCTCCTTAAACATGTCATCAACACAGTTCTCTGCTGCACGAATGCAGAATAGTGACTCCAGATGCCAGTTAAATTCTAAAACTGAGAGCTCAAGCTTGAGCAGCTAGTAACACTTCCTGCATATGTGTTTGTTAGGGGGAAAAAAACTGTCTATGACTTCACACATACCACAGAACGTGAACTCGACTTAGCTGTGCCAGCATGCCCTCTCTGAAATTTAAAAACTATTTATTTCAATTAAAATAGCAGAATAACATCACAATACTCAATAATCAGCTTATTCCCCTGTATAGAATTGAGAGCCAATTAGATTTGAAGAAAGGTGGACCACCCCTCTCCTCAAACTGCCTCTAATGCAAACTCCCAATTTACATTCTGTACAAGCAAAATATCACTGAGGGAGGCCTCTATTTATGCTTCTTGAAAATAACTGACTCAAGTTTTAAAAAATTGGTTGAAGCCAGCCATTAATTAACTAATTACAGCTTCTCTCAATAGCTTGTGTACCTTTCGAGGGTACGATTAAGTTAACTTCTCGGAACTTAAAAATTGAAAGAAAATACAATTGAGGTGGAAAACCTTGGTTTTAATTTAACCTAAATAAGTAAATAACTAATAGATCAAAAAAAAAGCAAAAAAAACCAAAATACAGAACAGCTATGCTTGTTGCGGAGCCCCCAAACTGGCATCGTGGGCAGCCCCTCATCAAACTTATTAAATTGCAGTTGCCTCAAGGAGGGGGAGGAGTTGACTTCCCAGACAACAGGAGGTAGCAATTGAGCTCCCTGGCCTTTGTCTGTGATTGGGAGGTAACAATCCAAACTCAATATGGCCGAATATTGAGGCCTCCCAGGCAAAGTGCCCTCTTATTAACCTGTTATTCATGGATAAGATGAGGACAGTTATGGACCATTGCCAGAACCCCATTGTCATTAGTACAGTCAAGGCATGGAGGGCGATGTGTCAGAGTGAAGGTTGCTTACCCAGGACTTCGCCACTTGCACCTATAGTTGACATGCCAGGGTTCCGACCAGGGATGACGGATTCAAGGTTCAAACTATGGGCAGCGAGAGGATGTTCTAGTTTGGGAGACTTGTTTGAGGGAGGGGTTATGATGTCTTTTGAGCAACTGAGATGCAAATACGGGTTGCCCAGCAGAGATCTTTTCTGTTTTTTTCAGGTTAGGGATTTCATCCAGAAGAAGACTATGCTTCTCATTAAGCCCGATACAGAGAGGTTGCTACGTTCCACAAGCACCTTTTCGGTTAGTGCCTGCTGGGTGGCAGGGCCTGGTAGGATATTAACCAGTTATGAGGGGTCTGGGAGTAAGAGCTAGGAGTGGAGATCCCTTCTGAAACATGGGAGAATGCTCAAAGGATCTCAATCTCAATAGGATGTGCGCTACGCAGTTAAAAGTTCTGCACAGGGTTCATCTGACACCAGACCGTCTGGCGAAATTTTAAAAAGGGGCATCTTCAGTGTGCCCCAAATGTAAAATAAGCGCAGGTACTCTTAACCATTGCTTTTGGACATGACACAAGCTCCGTGTTTATTAGAGCGCGGTGGCGGGAGAGATAGGGAGGGTATTGAAGACTGAAGTCAAAGTAGATACGATATCTCTCCTCTTAGGTCTACCGAATTTACCATCTTTAGATGGGCATGCGAAGAAACTAGTTAATATTCTTGCATACTGTGCACAGAAGAATGTTCTGATGAACTGGGTGTCTGAGAACCCACTGGGCTTGCTGGGATGGCAGAAATTAATTATGGAGCACATTCCCTTGGACTTTTGTACAAACATGGTGCACCACCCAACAGACCATTTTTATAAGACATGGCAACCATAATTGAGTTATTTGGATATAGATTTATCAGTTATCTTAACTAGAGCACTTGTTTAACCAGGATGGTTAGGTTTGTCAAGCCCTGGGCCCTGAAGTGGGGAGGGGTCTCCTGAGTTAATTCAGGTAGGTATACAATGCTCCCGTTCCTTTGTTTGGGAGCTCTGCACCAAGCATAGCTGTTCTGTATTTTGGGTTTTTTTTTGCTTTTCCTTCTTTTTTTGATCTACTAGTTATTTACTTATTTATTGGTATTGCTTTGCACAATGTTAGGGTTTGTTTTGCATTATAGGGTAGGTAAGTAGTTGTATTGTAATTTGTGGGTTTTTTTCTTTTTATTATACTGATATTTGTTATTTTTTTCAATAATTTTATATATTTGTAAAGTTTAAAAAAAAATTGCTGATAAATATATTTACAGGGGCGGCTCAGTGGTTAGCACTGCTGCCTCTCAGCACCAGGGTCCCAGGTTCGATTCCAGCCTCAAAACGAATGGCTGTGTGGAGTTTGCACATTGTCCCCGTGTCTGTGTGGGTTTCCTCCCACAGTCTCAAAGATGTGCAGGTCAGGTGAATTGCCCATGGTAAATTGCCCATAGTGTTAGATGCATTAGTCAGAGGAAAATGGGTCTGGGTAAGTTACTCTTCGGAGGGTCGGTGTGGACTGGTTGGGCCGAAGGGCCTGTTTCCACACTGTAGGGAATCTAATCTGTTTTATTCTCGGGGTGGGGGTGGGGGTGTTGGACTGCAGTGAACAAAGTTGAAAATCACAAAACATCAGGTTATAGTCCCAACTGTTTTCTTCCTAATACAAGCTTTCAGAGTGCTGCTCCTTCGTCAGGTGGGGCAGAACCATAGGATACGGAATTTATAATAAAAGATCAAAGTATCATACAACTGATGCGATGTATTGAACAAACCTAGATTGCTGTTAAGTCTAAAGTCACAGCCTAAGATAACATAAGATTTTATTAAAAAGAAGTACCAACGCTATTTCCAAAGTAAGAATCTATAAAATGTCACATGGACAGACTACCTGCCGATTGTGCGCTTTTTGGACTCAATATAATGTATCTGCAAATGTAAATTCATCCCATGGACTTATATGTGAGGTAGAGGGGGGGGAGAAAAAGATGGGGGGGAGAAAAAAAGAGGGGGAGAAAAAAGAGGGGGAGGGAAGAGCGGGTAGGGAAGGGGGAGGGAGAGAGGGGGAGGGAGAGAGGGCAAAGAAGGAAGGGGATAGAGTCGGGAGAGGGGCAAAAGGGGTGCAAGGGGGAGGGAAAGAGGGGAAGTGGGGGGCAAGGGGGAAAAGTGGGGGAAAGAGGTTGGGAAAAGGGGAAGAGGGGAAGGGGAAGGAAAGACGGGGGAATGGGGGGAAGGGGGCAAGGGAGAAAAAGGGGGAAAAGGGCGAAAGCGGGGAGAAGGGGGAAGAGGATGAGAAGGGAAAGAGGGGGAAATCAGAGGAAAAGGGGAAGAGGGGAAAGAGGGGGCAAACAGGGCGAAGGGAGAAGAGGGAAGAGGGCATGAGATGGAGAGAGTGTGAGTGTGTGTGTGCATGCATGCTTGATAAAGTGGGCACGTGTGATAGAGTTTATATCTGTATGTGAGAGAGATTGAGCGTCGTCTGACAGAGAACGTGTGCATAAGATAAAGTCCATGGGAGTGTGATTGCGTGTGTGAGTGAGTTTGCGTGCGTGCAAGAGTGTGTGGTGAGTGTGAGAAAGAGAGAGAGAGAGAGAGATTGAGTGCATGCGAGAGATCAAATGTGTGTTTGAAAGAGGGTTCAAGTGTGAGAGAGAGAGAGAGAGAGAGATCGAGTGTGTCTGAGAAGGGGGGGGATGGGAGAGAGAGAGAGAGACAGAGAAAGAGAGAGAGATAGAGTGTGTGTCAGAAAGAGGGATCCAGTGTGTGAGTGAGAGAGAGAGGGATCGAGAGAGAGAGAGAGAGAGAGAGAGTGTATGAGAGATTGAGTGTGTGTGAAAAAGATGGAGAGTGAGATACAGTGTGAGAGAGAGAGAGTGCACGAGAGAGAGAGCGAGAGCGCATGTGAGAGATTGAGTGCATGTGTCTGTGCGAGAGATCGGGTGTGTGTGCACACGCGAGGGATTGGGTATGTGCACGCGCACGTGCACATGAGGGATCGGGTATGTGTGCACGCACGCGAGGGATCAGGATTGTGTGCGTGCGAGGGATCGGGGGATGTGTGTGTGTATTCATGGAGAGGGAGAGAGAGAGAGATCGAGTGTGTGAGAGAGAAAGAGAGAGAGAGATCGAGTGTGTGAGAGAAAGAGGGAGAGACTGAGAGAGAGAGAGAGAGAGAGATCGAGTGCGTGTGAGAGAGATCAAGTATGCGTGTCAGAAAGAGTGTTCCAGTGTTTGCGTGAGAGGGACAGAGAGAGAGTGCGTGTGTGAGAGAGAGTATGAGATCAAGCGTGTGATTGAGAGATCGAGGGTGTGAGAAAAAGATGGAGAGAGATTTTGTGTGTGTGCGCGCGTGAGAGTGAGAGTGAGTGAGTGAGAGACAGAGAGAGAGAGAGAGAGAGAGTGAGTGTGTGTGTGTATGTATGAGAAATCGAGTGTATATGAGAGACCGAGTGTGTGTGAAAAAGACGGAATGTGTGCGTGTGTGTGTGTGAGAGTGAGAGTGAGAGTGAGATCGAGTGTGTGTGAGAGAGGGAGAGAGCAAGTGTGTGTGTGTGTGTGTGTGTGTGTGTGTGTGTGTGTGAGAAAGAGAGAGAGGGAGAGATCGTGTGTGAGAGAGATCAAGTGTGTGTCAGAAAGAGGGATCCAGTGTGTGCGTGAGAGAGAGAGAGATCGAGATCGGGAATGTGTGCGGCAGACACAGATAGACAGTGTGTGTGTGTGTGTGTGTGTGTGTGCGCGCGCGCGCGCGCGCCCATATGAGTGAGAGAGTGTGAGATCAAGTGGGTGTATGAGAGATCGAGTGTGTGTGAAAAAGATGGAGAGAGAGATCGAATGTGTGTGAGAGTGAGAGAGAGAGAGAGAGACACAGAGATCGAGAGTGCATGTGAGAGAGGGGGAGGGAGAGAGATCAAGTGTGCGTGTGTGAGAGAGCAAGAGAGAGAGAGAGATCGATTGTGCATGTGTGTGAAGAGGGGTAAGGGGGAAGGGCAGAAAAGGGGGAAGAGAGGTTGGGAAGAGGGAAAGGGGGAGAAGGAGGAAGGGGGGCAAGAGGGGAGGGGGAAGGGAAAGAGGGGAAGAGGGGAAAGAGGGAGCAAACGGGGGGGGGGGGGCGAGAGGAAAGAGGGCATGAGATGGAGAGAGTGAGAGTGAATGCGTGCATGCGTGCTTGATAAAGTGTCTGCGCCCGAGTGATACAGTTTATATCTGTATGTGAGAGAGATTGAGTGTGCGTCTGAGAGAGCGTGTGTATAAGACAGGGTCCATGGGAGTGTGATTGAGTGTGAGTGAGTGAGTGTGCGTGCAAGAGAGAGTGAGAGAGTATGTGGTGAATGTGCAAGTGAGTGGTGAGTGTGAGAGAGAGAGAGAAATAGAGATTGAGTGCATGCGAGAGATCATGTGTGTGAGAAAGAGAGAGGGATCGAGTACTGTGTATGTGAGTGAGAAAGTGAGAGAGAGAGAGATCGAGTGTGTGTGAAAGACAGAGATTGAGCGTGTGCACGTGCATGTGTGTGTGAGAGAGAGAGAGAGAGATAGTGTGCACATGTGTGAAAGTGAGAGAGAGAGAGAGTATGTGAGAGAGATCAAGTGCATGTGTGTGCGAGGGATCGGTTTTGTTTGTGTGTGTGTCTGTGTTCGTGGAGAGGGAGAAAGAGATCGAGTGTGTCTGAGAAAGGGGGCGAGAGAGAGAGAGCGAGAGAAAAAGAGTGCGTGTGAGAGAGAGAGAGACAGAGATCGTGTGTGAGAGAGAGAGAGAGAGAGAGATCAAGTGCATGTATGAGAGATCGAGTGTGAGAAAAAGATGGAGAGAGGGGGAGAGAGTGTGAGAGAGAGATAGAGTGTGTGTGTCTGTGAGAGAGTGAGAGAAAGAGAGTGAGAGAATGAGATCCAAGTGTGTGTATGAGAGATCATGTGTGTGAGAAAAAGATGGAGAGAGAGAGTGTGTCAGAGTGTGTGTATGCGTGAGAGAAAGACAAAGAGACAGAGATCGAGATTGCATATGAGAGAGGGGGGGAGAGAGAGAGAGAGAGAGAGAGATCGAGTGTGCGTGTGTGAGAGTGAGAGAGAGAGAGTGAGATCAAGTGTGTGTATGAGAGATCGTGTGTGTGAGAAAAAGATGGAGAGAGAGAGAGTATGAGTGAGAGAGAGAGAGAGAGAGATCTAGAATGCATGTGAGAGGGGGAGAGAGAGAGAGAGAGATCGAGTCTGCGTGTGCGTGAGAGAGTCACACACTTGAAGTCACTCTCTCTCACTCACGTGCACACACTCTCTCCCCCTCACTCACACACACACACACTCTTGATCTCTCTCTCTCTCTCTCACGCACACACTGGATCCCTCTTTCTGACACACACACTTGATCTCTCTCACATACACTTGATCTCTCTCTCTCTCCACGAATACAGACACACACCCAATGCCTCGCGCGCACACACCCGATCCCTCGCACACACACATGCGCGCTCTCTCTCTCTCTCACACGGACACTTTCTCTCCCTCTCCCACACACATTCGATCTCTCTGTCCCTCTCTCTCTCTCTCTCTCTCTCTCTCTCTCTCTCTCTCTCACACACACACACAATCTCTCGCTCTCTCTCTCGATCTCCCTCTCCACATAATCGATCTCTCATACATACATTTGAACTCTCTCTCTCTCTCACTCACATGCACACACACTCTCTCTCTCCCCCTCACTCACTCATTCACACACAAACGCACACATTCTTGATCTCTCTCTCTCACGCACACACTGGATCCCTCTTTCTGACACATACACACACACACGATCTCTCTCTCCCCCCCCTCTTTCTCACACACTCGATCTCTTTCTCTCGCGCGTGTGAGAAAGTAAGGTCAAGTGTGTGTATGAGAGATCGAATATGTGTGAAAAAGTTGGAGAGAGAGATCGAGAGAGAGTGTGTGTGTGTGTGTGTGTGTGTGTGTGTGTGTGTGTGTGTGTGTGTGTGTGTGTGTGTGTGTGTGTACGTGTGTGCGCGTGCGCGAAAGAGTGTGAGTGTATGTGAGGGACAGAGAGATCGAGTGCGTGTGTGTGTGAGAGACAGAGAGATCGAGTGTGTGTGTGTGTCTATATGTGTGTGTGTGTGTCTGTGTGCATGTGTGGGAGAGAGGGAGAGGTAGAGTGTCCGTGTGTGTGAGTGAGAGAGAGAGCGCGCGCGCGAGCATGTGTGTGTGCGAGGGATCGGGTGTGTGAGCGCGCGAGGCATCGGGTGTCTGTATGTGTTCGTGGTGAGTGAGAGATATCAAGTGTGTGAGAGAGAGATCAAGTGTGTCTGAGAAAGGGGGGGGGGGGGGGGGGAGAACAGAAAGAGAGAGAGAGAAAGTGTGTTTGTGTGTGTGAGAGAGAGAGAGATCAAGAGTGTGTGCGCATGTGTGAGAGTGAGTGAGGGGGAGAGAGAGAGTGTGTGTGCATGTGAGTGAGAGAGAGTAAGATCAAGTGTGTGTATGAGAGATCAAGTATGTATGAAAGAGTTGGAGAGAGAGATCGAGAGTGTGTGTGTATGAGAGAGAGAGAGAGAGAGATCAAGCGCATGTGAGAGATTGAGTGCATGTGTCTGTGCAAGGGATCGGGTGTGTGTGTTTGTATGTGCACGTGTGCAAGGAATCGGGTATGTGTGCGCACGCGAGGGATCGGGTATGTGTGCACGCACGTGAGGGATCAGGGTTGTGTGTGAGCGCGAGGAATCGGGGGATGTGTGTGTGTTCATGGAGAGGGAAAGAGAGAGATCAAGTGTGACAGAGAAAGAGAGAGAGAGAGATCGAGTGTGTGAGAGAAAGAGGGAGAGACAGTGAGAGAGAGAGATTGAGTGTGTGTGAGAGAGATCAAGAATGTGTGTCAGAAAGAGGGATCCAGTGTATGCGTGAGACAGCAAGAGAGAGAGAGAGAGTGAGTGTGTGAGTGTGTGTGTGTGTGTGTGTGCGCGCACCCATGTGAGTGAGAGAGGTCAAGTATACGTATGAGAGATCAAGTGTGTGTGAAAAAGATGGAGAGAGAGATAGATAGAGTGTGTGCGCGTGTGTGTGTATGTGTGAGAGTGAGAGAGTAAGTGTGAGAGAGAGAGAAAAACAGTGAGATCAAGTGTGTGAGAAAAAGATGGAGAGAGAGATCGAGTGTGCGTGTGAGTGAGGGAGAGAGAGAGACACAGATCGAGAGAAGGGGAGGGAGAGAGAGAGAGAGATTGAGTGTGCGTGTGTGTGAAGAGGGGTAAGGGGGAAGGGCAGAAAAGGGGGAAGAGAGCTTGGGAAGAGGGAAAGGGGGAGAAGGAGGAAAGGGGGCAAGAGGGGAGAAGAGAGGAGGGGAGGGGGAAGGGAAAGAGGGGGTAAATCCAGGAAAAAGGGAAAGAGGGGGCAAACAGGGGGGAGAGAAGAGGGCATGAGGTGGAGAGAATGAAAGTGTATGCGTGCATGCATGCTTGATAAAGTGTTTGCGCGCGTGTGATAGAGTTTATATCTGTATGTGAGAGAGATTGAGTGTGTGTCTGAGAGAGACCATGTGTATAAGACAGGGTCCATGGGATTGTGATTGAGTGTGAGTGTGAGTGAGTGAGAGTTGCGTGCAAGAGAGAGTGTGGTGAGTGTGCAAGTGAGTGGTGAGTGAGAAAGAAAGAAAGAGAGAATGAGTGCAAGCGAGAGATGATGTTTGTGTGAGAAAGAGGGTTAAAGTGTGTGTGATAGAGAGGGATCGAGTACTGTGTATGTGAGTGAGAAAGTGAGAGAGAGAGAGAGGTCGAGTGTGTGTGTGAAAGACAGAGATCGAATGCGTGCGCGTGCACATGTGTGTGAGAGAGAGAGAGAGAGAGAGATAGTGTGCGCATGTGTGAAAGTGAGAGAGGGAGAAATTGAGTGCATGTGAGAGAGATCAAGTGCATGTGTGTGCGAGGGATCAGTTGTGAGTGTGTGTTCGTGGAGAGGGAGAGGGAGATCGAGTCTGTCTGAGAAAGGGGACGAGAGAGAGAAAAAAAGTGTGTGTGTGTAAGAGAGAGAGAGACAGAGATTGAGTGTGTGTGTGAGAGAGAGAGAGAGAGATCGAGTGTGTGTATGAGAGATCGAGTGTGTAAGAAAAAGATGGAGAGAGTGACAGAGAGATAGAGTGTGTGTGTGTCTGTGAGAGAGTGAGAGTGAGAAAGAGAGAGAGAAAGAGTGAGTGAGTGAGATCAAGTGTCTGTATGAGAGATCATGTGTGTGAGAAAAAGATGGAGAGAGAGAGTCAGAGTGTGTGTGTGCGTGAGGGAGACAGACAAAGAGACAGAGATCGAGAGTGCATGTGAGAGGGGAGAGAGAGAGAGAGATTGAGTGTGCGTGTGTGAGTGTAAGAGAGAGAGTGAGATCAAGTGTGTGTATGAGAGATCGTGTGTGTGAGAAAAAGATGGAGAGAGAGTGTGAGTGAGTGAGTGAGTGAGTGAGTGAGTGAGTGAGTGAGAGAGTGAGAGAGAGAGAGAGAGAGAGAGAGAGATCGAGTCTGCGTGTGGGTGAGAGAGACACACACTTGAACTCACTCTCTCTCTCACTCACTCTCCATCTTTTTCTCACACACACGATCTCTCATACACACACTTGATCTCACTCTCTCTCTCTCACTCTCACACACGCACACTCGATCTCTCTCTTTCTCTCCCCCCTCTCACATGCACTCTCGATCTCTGTCTCTTTGTCTCTCTCTCTCGTCCCCTTTCTCAGACACACTCGATCTCCCTCTCCCTCTCCACGAACACACACACTCACAACCGATCCCTCACACACACATGCATTTGATCTCTCTCACATGCACTCAATCTCTCTCTCTCTCACTTTCACACATGCACGCGCACGTATTCGATCTCTGTCTTTCACACACACACAATCGAATTCTCTCTCTCACTTTCTCACTTACATACACAGTACTCGATCCCTCTCTCTCTATCACACACACTTTAACCCTCTTTCTCACACAAACATGATCTCTCGCATGCACTCATTCTTTCTTTCTTTCTCACACTCACCACTCACTTGCACACTCACCACACTCTCTCTTGCGTGTGGCTGAGAGAGACACACACTTGAACTCACTCTCTCTCTCTCACTCACACGCGCACACTCTCTCTCTCTCCCCCCTCACTCACTCACACACGCGCACACACTCTTGATTTCTCTCTCTCACGCACACACTTGATCTCTCTCACATACACTCAATCTCTCTCTCTCTCTATCTCTCTTCCCCCCTTTCTCAGACACATTTGATCTCTCTCACACACACTTGATCTCTCTCTCTCTCTCTCTCTCCACGAATGCATACACACACCTAATGCCTCGCGCGCACACACACCTGATCCCTCGCACACAAACATGCTCTCTCTCTCTCTCACACGGACACTGTATCTCTCCCTCTCTCCCACACACACTCGATCTCTCTGTCCCTCACACACACACTCTCTCTCTGTCTCTCTCCCTCACTCACTCATTCACACACACGCACACACACTTTTGATCTCTCTCTCTCACGCACACACTGGATCCCTCTTTCTGACATACACACTTGATCACTCTCTCTCTCTCCCCCCCCCTTTGTCACACACATTTGATCTCTTTCTCTTACGCGTGAGATTGTAAGATCATGTGTGTGTATGAGACAGAGTATGCGTGAAAAAGTTGGAGAGAGAGATCGAAAGTGTGTGTGTGTGTGTGTGTGTGCACGCGCGCGTGAGAGAGAGATTGTGAGTGTATGTGAGGGACAGAGGGATCAAGTATGTATGAGAGACAGAGAGATCGAGTGTGTGCGTGCATGTGTGTGTGTGAGTGAGTGTGAGAGAGAGAGAGCATGTGCGTGTGCGTGTGCGTGTTATCGGGTGTGTGCGCGCGTGAGGCATCGGGTGTGTGTATGTGTTCGTGGAGAGAGAGAGATCAAGTGTGTATGAGAGAGATCAAGTGTGTCTGAGAAAGCGGGGAGAGAGAGAGAAAGTGTGTTTGTGTGTGTGTGTGTGTGTGCGCGCGCGCGCGCGCGCGAGATAGAGAGAGAGAGAGAGCAGAATGGTGTGTGCGTGTGTGTGAATGAGTGAGGAAGGAGAGAGAGTGTGTGCGTGTGAGACAGAGTGAGTTCAAGTGTGTGTATGAGAGATCGAGTATGTGTGAAAAATTTGGAGAGAGAGAGATTGAGAGTGTGTGTGTGAGAGAGAGAGAAAGAGAGAGAGAGTGTGAGTGAGGGACAGAGAGATCGAGTGTGTGCGCGAGAGACAGAGATCGAGTGTGTGTCTGTCTGTGTGCGCGTGTGGGAGAGAGAGAGAGATAGATTGTCCGAGAGAGAGAGAGTGCGAGGGATCGGGTGTGTGTGCGGGCCAGGTATCAGCTGTGTGTTTGTGTTCGTGGAGAGGGAGAGAGGGAGATCAAGTGTGTGAGAGATCAAGTGTGTCTGAGAGGGGTGGGGGGGAAGAGAGAGAGAGAGAGAGCGCGCGTGTGTGTGAGAGAGTGAGTGAGGGGGGGAGAAAGAGTGTGCGTGTGAGTGAGAGAGAGAGTAAGATCAAGTGTGTGTATGAGAGATCCAGTATGTGAAAAAGTTGGAGAGAGAGATCGAGAGAGTGTGTGTGTGTGTGTGTGTGTGTGTGTGAGAGAGTGTATGAGGGACAGAGAGATCGAGTGTGTGTGCGAGAGACAGAGAGATCGAGTGTGTGTGTGTGTGTGTGTGTCTGTGTCTGTGTGCGCGTGTGGGAGAGAGGGAGAGATAGAGTGTCTGTGTGTGAGAGGGAGGGAAAGAGAGAGAAAGAGAGAGCACATGTGTGTGCGCAAGGCATCAGGTGTGTGTTTGTGTTCGTGGAGAGGGAGAGAGAGAGAGATCAAGTGTGTGAGAGAGAGATCAAGTGTGTCTGAGAAAGGGGGGGGGAGAGAGAGAGAGCGCGCGCAATCAGGTATGTGTGCGAGAAGAGAGAGAGAGAGATCGAGTGTGTGTATGAGAGATCGTGTGTGTGAGAAAAAGATGGAGAGAGAGTGTGAGTGAGTGAGAGAGAGAGAGACAGAGACAGAGAGAGACAGGGAGAGATCGAGAATGCATGTGGGGGGGAGAGAGGGGGTAAAGAGATAGAAACTGCATGTGAATGAGGGTGGGGGGTGAGAGAGAAAGAGAGAGAGAGAGAGAGATCGAGTCTGCATGTGGGTGAGAGAGACACACACTTGAACTCACTCTCTCTCACTCACTCACACTCTCTCTCCATCTTTTTCTCACACACACGATCTCTCATACACACACTTGATCTCTCTCACTCTCTCTCTCACTCTCACACACGCACACTCGATCTCTCTCTCCCCCCTCTCACATGCACTCTCGATCTCTGTCTCTTTGTGTCTCTCTCTCTCTCTCTCTCTCGTCCCCTTTCTCAGACACACTCGATCTCCCTCTCCACGAACACACACACTCACAACCGATCCCTCACACACACATGCATTTGATCTCTCTCACATGCACTCAATCTCTCTCTCTCTCTCTCACTTTCACACATGCGCACACTATCTCTCTCTCACACACACACACATGCACGCACACGCATTCGATCTGTCTTTCACACACACACACCCGACCTCTCTCTCTCACTTTCTCACTCACATACACAGTACTCGATCCCTCTCTCTCTCTATCACACACACTTTAACCCTCTTTCTCACACAAACATGATCTCTCGCATGCACTCATTCTCTCTCTCTTTCTTTCTCACACTCACCACTCACTTGCACACTCACCACACTCTCTCTTGCGTGTGGGTGAGACACACACTTGAACTCTCTCTCTCACACGCGCACACTCTCTCTCTCCCCCCCACTCACACACACATGCGCACACACTCTTGATTTCTCTCTCTCGCGCACACACTTGATCTCTCTCACATACACTCAATCTCTCTCTTTCCCCCTTTCTCAGACACATTTGATCTCTCACACACACACTTGATCTCTCTCTCTCTCTCCACGAATGCATACACACACCTGATGCCTCGCGCGCACACACACCCGATCCCTCGCACACAAACATGCTCTCTCTCTCTCTCACACGCACGGACACTCTATCTCTCCCTCTCTCCCACACACTCGATCTCTCTGTCCCTCACACACACACACACACACACACACACACACACACACACACTCTCTCTCTCTCTCTGTCTCTCTCCCTCACTCACTCATTCACACACACGCACACACACTTTTGATCTCTCTCACGCACACACTGGATCCCTCTTTCTGACATACACCCTTGATCACTCTCTCTCTCTCCCCCCCCCCTTTGTCACACACATTCGATCTCTTTCTCTTACGCGTGAGATTGTAAGATCATGTGTGTGTATGAGACATAGAGTATGCGTGAAAAAGTTGGAGAGAGAGATCGAAAGTGTGTGTGTGCGCGTGCACGCGCGCGTGAGAGAGAGATTGTGAGTGTATGTGAGGGACAGAGGGATCAAGTGTGTATGAGAGACAGAGAGATCGAATGTGTGCGTGCATGTGTGTGTGTGTGTGTGTGAGTGAGTGAGTGAGAGAGAGAGCGAGCGCATGTGTGTGCGTGTTATCGGGTGTGTGCGCGCGTGAGGCATCGGGTGTGTGTATGTGTTCGTGGAGAGAGAGAAAGATCAAGTGTGTATGAGAGAGATCAAGTGTGTCTGAGAAAGCGGGGAGAGAGAGAGAAAGTGTGTTTGTGTGTGTGTGTGTGCGCGCGCGCGCGAGAGAGATAGAGAGAGAGAGCAGAATGGTGTGTGCGTGTGTGTGAGTGAGTGAGGAAGGAGAGAGAGTGTGTGCGTGTGAGACAGAGAGAGTGAGTTCAAGTGTGTGTATGAGAGATCGAGTATGTGTGAAAAATGTGGAGAGAGATTGAGAGTGTGTGTGTGGGTGTGTGTGTGTGTGAGAGAGAGTGTGTGCGCGAGAGACAGAGATCGAGTGTGTGTCTGTCTGTGTGCGCGTGTGGGAGAGAGGAAGAGAGAGAGAGTGCGGGCCAGGCATCAGGTGTGTGTTTGTGTTCGTGGAGAGGGAGAGAGGGAGATCAAGTGTGTGAGAGATCAAGTGTGTCTGAGAGGGGTGGGGGGGGTGGAAAAAGAGAGAGAGAGAGCGCGCACAATGGTGTGTGCACGTGTGTGTGAGTGAGTGAGGGGGGAAGAAAGAAAGAGTGTGCGTGTGAGTGAGAGAGAGAGTAAGATCAAGTGTGTGTATGAGAGATCCAGGATGTGTGAAAAAGTTGGAGAGAGAGAGATCGAGAGAGTGTGTGTGAGAGAGAGAGACAGAGAGTGTATGAGGGACAGAGAGATCGAGTGTGTGTGCGAGAGACAGAGAGATCGAGAGTGTGTGTGTGTGTGTGTGTCTGTGTGCGCGTGTGGGAGAGAGGGAGAGATAGAGTGTCTGTGTGTGTGAGGGAGGGAAAGAGAGAGAGAGAGTGCACATGTGTGCGCGCAAGGCATCAGGTGTGTGTTTGTGTTCGTGGAGAGGGAGAGAGAGAGAGTTCAAGTGTGTGAGAGAGAGATCAAGTGTGTCTGAGAAAGGGGGGGAGAGAGAGAGAAAGTGTGCGTGTGAGAGAGAGAGAGAGAGATCGAGTGTGCATCAGAAAAAGGGATCCAATGTGTGAGTGAGAGAGAGAGGGATTCAGAGACTGTGTGCGAGAGAGAGATATCAAGAGTGTGTGCTTGTGAGAGTGAGAGAGAGTTAGATCAAGTGTGTATATGAGAGATTGTGTGAGAAAAAGATGGAGAGAGAGTGTGTGTGTGAGTGTGAGAGAGAGAGATATAGAGTGTGTGAGAGGGAGAGAGATTGTGTGCGTGTGTGAGAATGAGAATGAGTGAGAGACAGTAATCGAGTGTGAGAGAGAGGGAGAGATCGAGTGTGTGTGAGTGAATGAGAGAGAGAGAGGGAGAGATTGTGTGTGTGTGTGCGCGCGCGCGCACGTGAGTGAGAGAGAGAGACATCAAGTGTGTGTATGAGAAATCGTGTGTGTGTGTGAGTGAGAGAGAGGGCGAGACAGAGAGAAATCGAGTGTGCGTGTGTGAGAGAGAGATCAAGTGTGTGAGGGAGAGAGAGAGAGAGAGAGATAGATCGAGTGTATGTGAGAGGATGAGAAACAGGGAGAGATCAAGTGTTTGTGTGTGTGGTGTGAGATCAAGTATGCATGCGAGAGGAGAGGGGGAGAGAGAGAGAGACATCGAGTGTGTGAGAGAGAAGGAGAGATCAAGTGTGAGGTAAAGAGAGAAGAGGGAGTTAGAGAGAGAGATTGAGTGAGTGTGAGAGAGGGAGAGATGAAGTGTGCATGTGAGGGGGAGAGAGAGGAGAGTGAGAGAGAGAGACCGAGTATGTGTGTGAGAGAGAAAGATCGAGTGTATGTGAGAGAGTGAGAAACAGGGAGAGATCAAGTGTGTGTGTGTGTGTGTGTGTGTGTGTGTGTGTGTGTGTGTGTGTGTGTGTGTGTGTGTGTGAGAGAGAGACAGAGATATCAAGTATGCATGTGATAGGAGAGGGGGAGAGAGAGATCGATCAAGTGTGTGAGAGAGGGAGAAGGAGAGGTAGAAGGAGTGAGAGAGATCGATTGAATGTGTGAGAGAACGAGAGAGAGACACTGAGAGAGAGTGTGAGAGAGTGAGAAACAGGGAGATATCAAGTGTGTGCGAGAGAGATCAAGTGTGCATGTGAGAGGAGGGGGGAGAGAGAGAGAGATTGAGTGTGCGTGTGTGTGTGTGAGAGAGAGAGAGATCAAGTGTGTGTGTATGAGACATCGAGTGTGTGAGAAGGAGAGATCGTGTGTGTGTGTGTGCACGTGTGTGTATGAGAGAGAGAGATATCGAGAGACAAAGAGAGAGAAATCGAGAATGCATGTGAGACGGGGAGAGAGAGATCGTGTGTGAGAGAGAGCGTGCACACGAGAGAGAGATCAAGTATATGTGAGAAAAAGAGAGAGCGAGAGAGAGACAAAGAGAGAGATCAAGTGTGTGAGAGAGAGGAGGGGGTAGGGAGAGATATCGACGTGCGTGTGTGTGTGGGAGAGAGAGAGATCGAGTGTGTACGAGAGAGAGAGAGGGACAGATCAAGTGTGTGTGTGAGGGAGAAAGAGAGAGAGAGAGAGATCGAGCGTGTGTGAGGGAGAGCGTGAGAGATCAAGTGTGTGTGTGTGAGAGAGAGAGAGAGAGAGAGATCAAGTGTGTGAAAAAGATGGAGAGAGCGAGAGTGTGTGTGTGCATGAGAGAGTGAGTGAGTGAGAGAATGAGACAAATAGAGAAAGATCAAGTGTGCGTGAGAGGGGAGAAGGGGAAGAGAGAGAGATCGACTGTGCATGTGTGTGTGAGAGAGAGAGAAAGATCAAGTGTGAGAGAGAGATCGAGTGTGTGTGTCTGTCTGTGTCTGAGAGAGAGTGAGGGGGAGAGACAGAGTGTGCGTGTGAGAGAGAGAGATCATGTTTGTGTATGAGAGATCAAGTGTGTGTATAAAAGATGGAGAGAGAGATCAAGTGTGTGTGAGTGATCAAGTGTGTGTCAGAAAGAGGGATCCAGTGTGTGTGTGAGAGAGAGAGAGAGAGAGAGATCAAGTGTGTGTATGAGAGATCGCGTGTGTGTGAAAAAGATGGAGAGAGAGAGATAAATAATCTGTGTGTATGTGTGCGTGTGTGTGAGAGAGAGAGAGATCGAGTGTGTGTTTGAGGGAGAGGGAGAGAGAGAGTGAGAAAGAGGGATAGATCAAGTGTGCATGTGAGAGGAGTGGGGGAGAGAGAGAGGCAAAGAGAGAGAGAGATCGAGTGTGCAAGTGTGTGAGAGAGAGAGTGAGATCAAATGTATGTGAGAGACGAAGAGAGAGGGAGAGATCAAGTGTGTGTATGTATGAGAAAAAGAGAGATCGAGAGACAAAAAGAGAGAAGATCGAGAGTGCATGAGACAGGGGAAAGAGAGATCGTGTGTGTGTGAGAGAGAGTGCATGCAAGAGAGAGAGAGATCGAGTGTATGTGAGAAACAGAG